>NC_044036.1:21604212-26404212 GCF_901765095.1 Microcaecilia unicolor
CCCCCCCCCCAAATTTCAGGGCCGGCTATGTCCAGAGAGAGAGCCCGTTGTTAAAAATTTACCAGCACACCCCTGCGTTAAGCCCATTCATGATGCATATGAAACGATCCAGAAACTTCTAAGCTTAGGAAAAAAGATTCAATGGTGAATCGAGGAAGTGTAGGTGAATATCCATTCAAAGATAATTAGGTAAATGTATCCAGATAGCACAGTCCCTCTCGGGTTTTGTTTAAATATTGACCTGCACTCTTTTTAGGTGTTATTTTATGATGTTCGACTTTACGGCATAAACATTGACTATTCCGTAGTGTCTAATGCACTGGCAGCTTTCCGTATGTTTGTGTTATAATACAAGGAGATCAATCATTATAGCAAAACAAATGGTGTCAGGATACTCCCAAAGGTGTTAGTGCTAAGTGCCTGCACACATATTTATTTCATTTCATCATTTTGTTCTGCTTAGTGTAATAAAATGTTACTGTCTCAACAAACCTAGCCCCTTACAAGCCATCTGGGTTCACATCATTTCTATGCTAGCACATTTGCTGATTTCCGATCTGACGAAGAAATGCAACCTTCGAAAGCTAATCAAGAAATGTATTAAGTTATGTCCAATAAAAAAGGTATCATCTTATTTTCTTTTCCATGTTTTATTTTGTTTGTTTGATTTCTATTGATAACCTTAAGAGTGGACTAACACGGCTACCACACTCCTCTACTTATGTCACAATACAAATGAGCACATGCGCGTCAACCAAAGACAAACCTACCTAAGGCCACAATATGCCTTCTACAATTGCCAATTTGATTTTCCTAATGGCTCTATTTACTTGAGTGTACTAATATCAATGCTCTTGTGTCAAGTGAATGGACGGTGTGCTGCTTCTTTGCCAAAAGAATTCAGAATCCGACAAGCAGGTAGTGGGGACAGTTGACTGCAGATTGATTCAACAATATTCATTATGGAGCCCTTTTACTAAAGCTTAGTGTACACTAACGGACATTAGCTTGCACTAATTTCCGGATTTTATGTAGCGCGCCTAGCGATCCGCACCAAAATCCAGGCGTATTCAATAACAATTACCAGAACTTAACAGGCTAATTAGCATTGATAACAGCACTTAATAAGCGTAGTCCCAGGATACATGACAGACCTCATAGATCTACCAACTAGAAACAAACTCGGATCAGCACGATCATACCTAAACCTACATTACCCAAACTGCAAAAGGCTAAAATACAAAACAACTTATGCATCTAGCTTCTCCTACATGAGCGCACAACTATGGAATGGACTCCCATATGCAGTGAAAACAATACATGGCCACCTAAACTTCAGGAAATTATTAAAAACCCACCTGTTCAAAAAAGCATATCCCACCGATCCAACATAAACCCCCACACCCAGCAACACAACAAAATCAATGATCATACTGGACAATTTACTATCCTCCTTCCCCTCGACCCCTAACCTCTGATTTACTTCTACTTCTTCGGACCACAACACAATCTTGTATTTATTATCAACCGAAAACGGCAAACGCCATTACGGTACTTTGTAAGCCACATTGAGCCTGCAAACAGGTGGGAAAATGTGAGATATAAATGTAATAAATAAATAATGAGTACTAATTAGAATTTATGGGGTCCTTTTACTAAGGTGCGCCAAAAAATGGCCTGCGCTGGTATAGATGCGTATATTGGACGCGCGCAGGTCCATTTTATAGTATGCCTTGAAATAAAGCCTTTTTTTGGCTGAAAGTGGAAGTGCATCAAAATAAAAATTGGCGCACATCCATTTTGGGCCTGAGACCTTACCGCCACCCATTGACCTACCACTAAATTCTTGTGCGTTAACCGGACAGTAATGATCTACACGTGTACAATGCCGATTACTACCCCGTTAGCTCTGCGCTGGAAATTGAACTTGCCTAAAAACCGAAATTACCTCCTGGGGTCTCTCGGTAGCCAGGCGGTAGTTCAAAATTGGCACGCATAGGACAAACGGGCATGCCAACATGACTTAGTAAAAGGGCCCAAATGTGCACAACTTGCTGTGCATATTCTGTAATGAACTGCGCCTACATTCTAATGCATGCAGCTCAAAAGGGGCATGGCTTTGAATGGGGAAATGGGCATAGTTTTAGGTGCTGGGATATCAACTAAGCATATTCTATATAACGCACCTAATTGTAGACGCTGCTTTTAGAATACGCTTAGGCAGAAATATTTACGGCATGGATTTTTTAGGCTCCTTATATAGAGTCTGGCCCTAGGTGCCAAGTGGCCCACATGTTTAAAATAGGACATGCAGTATTCAGTGTGTAGCGTGCTAAGCTTTAGTAAAAGGGACCCATAAGATATGTTTGAATAAGACATAAGCATCGCCACACTGGGACAGACCAAAGGTCCATCTAGCCCAGTGTCACGTCTGTGGCCGTGACCACCCTCAGACTTACCTTATTCCTGGGGGTCAGCTTCCTAGCTGGCTCCTGTTTCTTCTGTCTGTCCTTTCTGAGCTAGCTCTGGCTCTCTGTGCTGGCTGCATCCAGCAGCATGACACTAATTGCCTCACTATACTGCACCTGTGGGTGTTGCCTGGGTTAGCTCTCTCTCTCTCTGTCTGCTGGCTGCTTCCAGCATGACTCTAATTACTTCACTACACTACACCTGGGTGTGGGAAGCCTCTCTGTGTTTCACTGTGCTTTCTGCCTGCTCTGTGGTTTGTGCCTGAACAGCCTCCGTAGTGCTTAGAGATTGCTGCAGCTGTGCCTTTGGTGTTGAAGGGCTTTATTAAGCACTTAGAGACTGCAGCCTTTGCCTTTGTATTGCCAATGCTTCTGCAGTGCCTTAGGTCCCGAGGTTAGTGTGCTGTTTGCACAGTTAGCTTTCCTTGTCTTTTCTTGTGGGCTTCCAAGCCCTTCTGCTTTGCGAGTTACCATCACCTTTGGGCCTTGCCTTCTGGCTCAGGGTATTATTGCACTGTGGGCTTCCAGCCCTTCTGTGTCTATTGCTCTGTGGGCTTCCAGGCCTTCTGTGTCTATTGCTCTGTGGGCTTCCAGCTCTTCTGTGTCTATTGCTCTGTGGGCTTCCAGTCCTTCTGTGTCTATTGCTCTGTGAGCTTCCAATCCTTCTGTGCCCATTGCTCTGAGGGCCTCCAGTCTATCTGCGTATATCCCTTTTACCTGTGGGCTTCCTGGCCTTCTGGGTGTATTACTGCAGCCCGGGGGTTTCCAGCCTTTCTGTGGGCTTCTAGCCTTTCTGGGTGTACCTCTCTGACCTGCAGGCTTTCAGCCTTTCTGTGTTTTTTATTCTCTGTGGGCTTCTAGCCTTTCTGTTATCCCTGTGCAGTGGTGCTGCTCCCTGTCTGAGGTTGGTCAGCGGCTGATGCTGCAGCCTGTCTCTCCTTTCTATCTGTTAGCTACTGTAGCTCCAGTCTAACCCTTCCTCTGGCAAGCGTAGCTGTCATTCCAATTCCCTTGAGCTTAGCTTGTATGTAGCTCCTGTGTCCTCTTCCCTGCCTGTCTGCCTTGCTTTCATCTAGGTGCCTGGGGGCACTTCTGTATCCTGACTCCTGTTGTTCCTGCCTGCCAGTTCCAGTTCCGGTTTTCTTGTAAGCCCTGCCTGCGGCCCGAACCTGAGGGCTCAACCCTCGGGGAACGGTGGCTAAGCATAGGTGAAGCCTAGGTCCAGTGTGTTCCTGTCCAGCAGGTTCCGGGCCCGTGGGTTCCAGTCCAGTGGGTTCCATTCCAGTGTGTTTCAGTCCAGTGGGCTCCACTGCAGTGCGCACCTGTCCGGTGCATTCCAGTCCTATGTAGTCCTGTGCAGACCTCCAGTCCAGGGTTCCAGTCCAGTCTTGCCTCATCTCTACCTTGATGGTGACCTTGCCTGCCACTGCCGCTCCACGGTATTGGCCCAAGGACTCACGAACCCAGTGCTCCCGGGGAAGAAGCCTGACAGTATGCCAAGGTCCTCGGGAACGCGACACCCAGCACCCTGTCTCCGACAATGGCCATGTCACAATCACCTGACAAGATCCACGGAGCAAAGCATTTTGTACTGCTTGTCCCAGGAATAGTGGATTTTTCCCTACGTTCCTTTAATAACATTCTATGGCCTTTTTCTCCAGGAAGCCGTCTAAACCTTTCTTAAACTCTGCTAAGCTAACCGCCTTAATCGCATTCTCCGGCTTATCCTAAATCCAATTATATACATCCACACGATACCCAAATATTTACACCTATCTGTTGTGGCTACTGACTTCCTTTGTGGCCCTTGGTCTATATGGGCTGCCTCTGTTAATATCGTCAAGGATTCGCCTTGAGATGGAGTACTGTTTCCTGAAGTTCAAAGCTTAGTCTGCCATAGCCAATGTAAGACCATATGATGGGGCTCATTTTCAAAGCACTTAGCCTTACAAAGTTCCACAGTTACTATGAAACTTTGTAAGTCTAAGTGCTTTAAAAATAAGCCTCGGGTCCATACCTACCTCAGCAAGTTCTAGCCAGCTTTTGTCAGAAACGGCAGTGCAGCAGAGTACATTGCAAGCGCCAGAAAGACCTGATAAGACCAGTTCAAGATGCTCATGTATCAAAATGGTGTCAGTTTCAGAGTTAGCAGTCCCATTTTGAAACACTGACCCAGCAGGACAGGAGCAACTGGGATTGCTCCGACCCCTTCTGGGCTAGAAATCAAGAAACAGTGGTTGTGCATCTTTGAAAACTCCTGCATCCAGGGGATGGTCTGAATTTGTAACTTTTTGCAGAGCACATTAGGAGGTCCTGGATAAGGCTTATGGCTACTTACTAAAATTAAAATTAAAAAATTAAAATTAAAATTTAAAAAAAAAACAAATGAAATTTTTATTCATCTTTCTTTGGTTTCATTGACCAAACATAATGAAATGGAAATTTAGCTAAAATTGTATTTCATTTCAAATGAAAGCATATACTGTTATATAAGCTTGCTTTAACTTTTAGCCAGGCAGAATAGGGCATTCTTTAGCTAAGCTATTTATCCAGGTAAATGGCTTTTGAGAATTACCCTCAGAATGCTTTGAACTAGGGTAAGTATCTTATTTCACATTGTGGAACAAGGGGCAGGTAGATGGACTAAGTTAGGATTTGCGTTCCAAGACGTATGAGGAGAGACTTGCTGACCTGAACATGTATACCCTGGAGGAAAGGAGGAACAGGGGTGATATGATACAGACGTTCAAATATTTGAAAGGTATTAATCCGCAAACAAATCTTTTCCAGAGATGGGAAGGCGGTAGAATAAGAGGACATGAAATGAGATTGAAGGGGGGCAGACTCAAAAAAGACGTCAGGAAGTATTTTTTCACGGAGAGGGTGGTGGATGCTTGGAATGCCCTCCCGCGGGAGGTGGTGGAGATGAAAACGGTAACGGACTTCAAACATGCGTGGGATATGCATAAAGGAATCCTGTGCAGTAGGAATGGATCCTCAGAAGCTTAGCCGAAATTGGGTGGCGGAGCAGGTAGGGGAAGAGAGGTTGGTGGTTGGGAGGCGAGGATAGTGGAGGGCAGACTTATACGGTCTGTGCCAGAGCCGGTGATGGGAGGCGGGACTGGTGGTTGGGAGGTGGGAAATACTGCTGGGCAGACTTGTATGGTCTGTGCCCTGAAAAAGGCAGGTACAAATCAAGGTAAGGTATACACATATGAGTTTATCTTGTTGGGCAGACTGGATGGACCATTCAGGTCTTTTTCTGCTGTCATCTACTATGTTACTATGTTAGATGAGAAAAGATAGGTCATCGTGATACATCCTTTCCATATTTATGAACAGTTGTATCAGAAGGAAAAAGTAGAAAAAGGTCTTTTTCTGTTTATAGAGGGCTTGGATGAGCAGTTAACCCCCTACTCAGAAACAGCAGTGTAACATTTTCTGTATTCAGTGATGAATGTCTTCAGTTCCTCAGGGACAAGGTACAATTTATTGAAACTTTTAAGTTTTAACTGCTTTGTGCTAGTTTGAAGAAAAGGGTAGCTTTTTTAGATATAACTTGCATTAATTCAAAGATACTTAAAGGATATTGTTGAATCTCAGAATTAATTCAATACTTTAGTAAGTCTGTCTACTTTTAAGTTTAATTACGTACTTCAGAAAACACTGATGAGTATATGACTGTTTCTGAAGAGAACCTATTATTCATTTATTCAGATTTTGCTCACACCTTTTTCAGTAGTAGCTCAAGGTGAATTGCATTCAGGTGCTCTGGATATTTCTCTGTCCCAGGAGGGCTCACAATCTAAGTTTCTACCTGAGGCAATGGAGGTTAAGTGACTTGGCCAAGATCACAAGGAGCATCTGTGGGAATTGAAAGGGCCACCTCTGCATTGCAAGACTGGTGCTCTAACCACCAGGCCACTCCTCCACTGCAAATCGCTCCTGAATATTCATTGTGGACATCCTAAAAACCTGACTGGCTGGGGTGTCTCCAGGACCAGGCTTGGGAACCACTGAACTACAGGCCTGATTCAGAGCCTGTGACTGAAAGGTTCCAGAACAAGTTATCCAAGTTCAGTCCTCGAGGGCTACAAGCAGACCAGGCCTTCAAGATATCCCCAATGAATATGCATGAGGGAGATCTGCATACAGTAGACGCAGTGGGCATGCGAATCTCTCTGCAATTAAACTCCCATTATAGAAAGTTATAGGAGCCCTTTCACAAAGGCACAGGAGGGCTAACATGCAGGTAGCGAGTGCCCGATTGGCACTACCACCAGGGTAGCGTGTGAACCCGGCCGGAATTCCGATCTTGGCGCATGCTGAATCCCACATTAGAAAATAATTTCTGATTTTCTACTGTGGAGGGTGGGGGTGGGGGGGGGGGGTGATCCCTGCAGTATGCTCATATTGGTGTGCACTGCATGGCTACTGTGTGGGTAGCACATGAGCCCTTACTGCTAAGTCAGTGGATGGCGGCAAGGGCTCAGCTGTAAACAGGCACGTGCTAGTTTTAATATTAGCGCAGGCCCATAAAAAATGGCCTTTTTCCCAGCTGCAGTAAAAAGTGGCCCAGCATGCGCCCAAAAGACACGCCCACACTACCGCAGGCCACTTTTACCGCAGCTTTGTAAAATGACCCCTTAGTGTTTATGCATTACAAATGTTACTGGGCATGCTCAAATGACTCCTAAGGGCCAATTTTATAACAAGATGCCTATCAGGCTTATTTTCGAAAGGGCAACCATCTTTCAACACAAATCAGGAGATGGGCGTCCTCGCCCAAATCGGCGTAATCGAAAGCCGGTTTTGGGCGTCCTCAACTGCTTTCCATCGCGGAGATGACCAAAGTTCACGGGGGCGTGTTGGAAGCATAGTGAAGGCGGGACTGGGGCGTGCTTAACACATGGGCGTCCTCGGCCGATAATGGAAAAAAGAAGGGCGTCCCTGAAGAACACTTGCCTGACTTTACTTGGTCCTTTTTTTTTTTTACAACCAAGCCACAAAAAAATGCCCTAAATGACCAGATCACCACCGTAGGGAATCGGTGATGACCTCCCCCTACTCCCCCCAGTGGTTACTAACCCCCTCCCACCCTAAAAGAAAATGTTAAATATTTTTTTCAGCCTGTATGCTAGCCTCAAATATCATACCCAGCTCCATGACAGCAGTATGCAGGTCCCTAGAGCAGTTTTAGTGGGTACTACAGTGCACTTCAGGCAGGCAGACCCAGGCCCATCCCCCCACCTGTTAAAACTTATGGTGGTAAATGTGAGCCCTCCAAAACCCACCACAAACTCACTGTACCCACATGTAGGTGCCCCCCTTCATCTCTAAGGGCTATGGTAGTGGTGTACAGTTGTGGGGAGTGGGTTTTGGGGGGCTCAGCACCCAAGGTAAGGGAGCTATGCATCTGGGAGCAATTTCTGAAGTCCACTGCAGTGCCCCCTAGGGTGCCCGGTTGGTGTCCTGGCATGTCAGGGGGACCAGTGCACTACGAATGCTGGCTCCCCCATGACCAAATGGCTTGGATTTGGTCGTTTCTGAGATGAGCATCCTTGGTTTCCATTATTGCTGAAAATCGGAGATGACCATCTCTAGGGACGACCATTTCTAAGGTCGACCTAAATGTTGAGATTTGGGTGTCCCCGACCGTATTATCGAAACGAAAGATGGACGCCCATCTTGATTCGATAATACGGGTTTCCCCGCCCATTTGCCGGGACGTCCTGCGAGTTCGTCCTCGGGAAAACTTGGGCGCCCCTTTCAATTATGCCCCTCCATATGACCTATCCAGACTGCCCATCTAAGCAATCTACTCTCCCTATCACTCCCTTAGAGATCCTATGTACTTGTCCCAAGCTCTTTTGAATTCAGATACTGTTTTCTTCTCCACCACTTCCACCAGGAGGCCGTTCCATGAATTCACCACCCTTTTCATGAAGAAGTATTTCCTCAGGTTACTTCTGAGTCTGTCCCTTTCAACTTCATCCTATGCCCCCTCATTCCCGAGCTTCCTTTTAATTGAAAGAGACTCGCCTCCTGTGCATTTATACCGTGTAGGTATTTAAATATCTGTATCATATCTCCCCTCTCTCCCACCTTTCCTCCAAAGTAGATATATTGAGATCATTAAGTCTGTCCCCATACCCTTTATGATGAAGACCACTCACCATTTGTAAATCAGTTTGAGCCTCTAAGCGTTTGACTAGGAAATATTCCATTTGCTCCTTTTCAGCAGCGTACCTAGGGCAGGGCGGTCCACCCCGGGTGCACGCTGCAGGGAGCAACTGCTTGGCTGTCGGCTCCGCCTGTTCCCTGCTCCCTCAAATGTTACTTCCTGTTCTGGGGCAGAGGGAGCAGGGAACTGGCAGAGCCCACAGCCAGGCAGCAGCTCCCAGCACCCCAGGAGATCAGAGCAACGCAGGAGGTGATGCACCAGAGGGGGTGGGGCCGACGCTGCTCCGGGGATGACAACTCTGTACCCGGGGGAGGGGGGGAACACTGCAGCCGCGATCCACCCCGGGTGGCAGCCGACCAAGGAACACCAATGCTCCTTTTTAATGTCTATATAAACTATTTAACTTGCAAATGAGCAAGCAATGCTGGATGGGTTTCACCCAGAACCTGAACAGATGCATAGTTGGGGGAAAACAGAAGTAAGGCATGGTTTTGTTGACTAAGTACTACAGAAATGAATTCTTTGTACTTCTTTTTTCTGAAAACAGTGGCTTTCCAACTATACAGCCACTTAGCAATTCTGTGCTATTTCAAATTCATGGGACATCTTGGTAGAGGGATTTTAAATAAAAATTTCAATCTTATTTATTCTAATCTTTGTCAAGTATGCCACTTTGGTTTTATGCTTCTGTAATTTTTCTAAAAGAAAACAGAGGAGGAAGAGAAACAGAAACCGGAGCTTGAATACCTAACCAAATTACAAGCACTAAAAAGGCTTTTATCACTGCGTGCAACTATTTCATTTAAAATATATTTGAACTGCAGTGTCATTATGAGAATAAGACTATATAAAATTTCCAACGTGTAGTTACCTTTATATTTATCAGTCAGAACTGTCTAGGAGAGTAGGTTTCACACTTGCCCTGGGACTAGGTTCCTCTAAACAGCTCTAAAGTGTGTGGGAGTCCTCTGCTTCAATATTATGCTTTGAAACCTGAGGGACACCTACAGGAAAGCTGGCGGAGGACTCCCAAGCAAGCTGTTTGGAAGGAACATAGCCTGGGGCACATCCAGCCAGTCAGGCTCTCAGGAAATCTCCAATGAATATTCATGAGATAGATTTACATGCCCTGCCTCCACTGCATGCAGATTTCTGCCATGCATATTATTGTGGGCATCCTGAAAACCCAACTGACTAAGTGCCTCCCAGGATATGTATGGGAATCACTGTTCTGGGGGAATGCAAAAACCCAGTCTTTCTTTTTACTCTTCATGCAGTATAGTATCCTGAAACCCTCCTGTTTCTCACCTATGAGGTCCCTATTATTGGTTCATTGACCTCCTAATGGAGGAGTAGCCTAGTGGTTAGTGCAGTGGACTTTGATCCTGGGGAACTGAGTTCAATTCCCACTGCAGCTACTTGTGACTCTGGGCAAGTCACTTAACCCTCTCTTGCCCCTGGTACAAAAAAATAAGTACCTGAATATACTATGTAAAGCACTTTGAATGTAGTTGCAAAAACCTCAGACAGGCGGTATAACAAGTCCCATTTCCCTTTCCCTAAAGAAAAGATCTGTGTGGTCTCAAAACGTATGTTTTATAACACCTATAGATTATTCCTATGATAGACAAATAAGAGGCACTTTGCTGACCTGAACATGTATACTCTGGAGGAAAGGAGGAACAGGGGTGATATGATACAGACGTTCAAATATTTGAAAGGTATTAATCCGCAAACGAATCTTTTCCGGAGAAGGGAAGGCGGTAGAACGAGAGGACATGAAATGAGATTGAAGGGGGGCAGACTCAGGAAAGATGTCAGGAAGTATTTTTTCACAGAGAGGGTGGTGGATGCTTGGAATGCCCTCCCGCGGGAGGTGGTGGACATGAAAACGGTAACGAAATTCAAACATGCGTGGGATAGGCATAAAGGAATCCTGTGCAGAAGGAATGGATCCACAGAAGCTTAGCTAAAATTGGATGGCGGGGGGAAGAGGGGTTGGTGGTTGAGAGGCTACGATAGGGGAGGGCAGACTTATACAGGGTCTGTGCCAGAGCCGGTGATGGGAGGCGGGACTGGTGGTTGGGAGGCGGGAAATACTGCTGGGCAGACTTATACGGTCTGTGCCCTGAAAAAGACAGATACAAATCAAGGTAAGGTATACACATATGAGTTTATCGTGGGCAGACTAGATGGACCGTGCAGGTCTTTTTCTGCCGTCATCTACTATGTTACTATGTTACATTGAAACCAAAGTTCCCTCTAGGCTGTGCACATGTGCACCCATATACACAGATCATGAACCTTATAGCAAAAAAACAGCATGCACCAGAAAATATAATATTGTGACAAAGTTTAACTAGGTGTTATAAAGCACCACAGAGAAACTGAGCATATTTCCCTGACCTTAGCAGCTGAGAGCAACTTCTTAGCTCAAATTGACACACTACTCAGTAGGCTGATTAGGTCTATCCATAGGATGGCACTATAATATTCATTATAGATTGTTAAATGTAATAATGCTAGTGTTATTTGTTGTATTTAGGTAATTTATGGTCTTAAATCATTCTGTCAAACTGGATTTTCTTTGTGTCAAGCCACACAGTTACAGTGCATAAAAGTTAGTAGTTTTATAGGGAAAGTAAATTTTTTTCAAGCCAGTTGATAAAAATCCATCCTAAAATGTCACTATTTAGAGGCCTTAAGTGCAAATCAACACCTTAAAAAGCAAACAATTGAATCATTTAGAAGTAGATGATTTGGACAGACTGATGTGTGTTGCGAGTTATCAACTTGATGAACCATTAATAGATCTGACCAGAATTTACAGTACATGCACAAATGATTAAGATTGCAGAGAAAAAAAACTGTAAGGTTAGCTAACTTAGCTTATTTTATTCCTGCTTCAAGATCATTTAGGGGCCCTTTTACCCGTCTTTGCGCACCCAACTTGCGCCAAAATGCAGTTACTGCCCGACTACCGCGTACATAAGTACCGCCATACTGGGAAAAGACCAAGGGTCCATCAAGCCCAGTATCCTGTCTCTGACAGCGGCCAATCCAGGCTTCAAGAACCCGGCAAACCCCCCCCCCCCCCCCCCCCCCAAAAAAAAAAATTTTTAATTATGTTCAATGGACTTTTCCCTCAGGAATCTGTCCAAACCCCCTTTAAATTCAGTAAGTCCAGCTGCTGTCACTACATTCTCCGGCAACGAGCTCTTGTGATAATTTCATTTTTGGCACGCATCCGATCCGTGCATCTGAAAAAAATTTTTATTTTCTGGTGCGCGAAACGGACGCGTGCCAAGTGGCATTTGGCGCACATAGGTCATTGCCGCCCGGTTACCATGTGAGTCTTTACCGCTAGGTCAATGGCTGGCGGTAAGGTCTCAGACCCAAAATGGACATGCGGCAAAATTCTGCACGTCCATTTTCGGCAAAAATTTTTAAAAGGCCTTTTTTACAGGTACGCTAAAAAATGGATCGGCATGTGCCCAAAACCTGTGCCTACACTACCGCAAGCCATTTTTCAGTGCACTTTGTAAAAGGACCCCTTATCCTATATAATAATTTGCACCTCCAACATTCCATGTCTGGCTGCCTGGGTTCGTAACATCTCCTGACGTCAGCCAGCCTCCAGTGTTCCATTCCTCCTCACTGTCCCGCCCTCGCATCAAGACGTAATGACATCAGAGGGTGGAACAGTGAGAGGGAAGGGAACGCTGGAGGTGAGCTGACGTCAGGAGGGATGTTACAAACGGAAGCCTGCGCCAGCCAGCCAGAGAACGTTCAGGTACAAATCGAGGGGAGGAGAGAATCGCGGGACATCGAGGGGAGGGAGGGAGGGAGGAAGAGCAGGGCAGAGGAGAATTGATGGACATGGATGGGATGGGAGGACAGTAGAGGAGAGAACTGCAGGACTTGATGGGAGGGCAGGGAAGAGGAGAATCGCTGGACATGGAGGGGAGGGCAGGGGAGAGAGAAAAAAAAAAAAAGCTTACATGATAGCCTTCCTAGAGCCCATTTCATTGTTGAGGAAACAGGCATGGTTCCACTAGTTAAGTAATATAGTTAAACATTGAATCTTGTTTTTTATTTTTATTTGTATTGTTGTAGTTTGGCATTACCCACAAAAAATGGAACAACAACATAGGTAAATAGCAAGATAGATAGATAATTATGCTTATATTAAAAATATGAAATTAAATTTCATTTATTTGATGCATTACTTAAATAACACTTTTGAAATCACAATATTATTTGCATTGTACTTGCTGGGGTCGGCTTGGCTCATACAGTGTACAAAGGTTGCACAAAAGAACATTTTTGCACACATAGAGCTAGATTCAGTAAATGGTACCCGGCACTATTCTATAGAGTGCCCCGGGTCCCCCTCACCTCTGACTATTCAGTGCTGATGCCCAGACATGGCCCAACATTGAATATTGGGACATAATGGTGGCAGTACCTACAAAATCACTCACTGTGGCCAGCTGAATATCTACCCCTAGGTAATTAAGCTCAGACATTAATTCTTGGGACAACCTACTTTAAATCTGAGGCACTTTGCCAGAAAATGATAAAGGAAAATATATTTCCCATCAATGGGTTATCAGAATGTTGGACTTGATGTACATTTGATCAGACCCAGTACGGAATCCTTTAAAGGTTTTTACTGTCATTGACATTGTTACCAGGGCCAAAGACCTTAAGAGGCTGATCAGTAGTCTGAACTTCAAAAGCTTTTATGATTTCACCAATTGCTTTGTTCAAGTGCAAAGCACTTTTCTGTGAGCTTAGAGGCACTGGCAGACTGGGTGATCAAACCACTGCAGTGATTACAATGCAGCTGTAGAGATGGGAATGGTCAGATGACACACACTTTTGTGCATGACTTATAGAATTCTATGATGCTTATTTTTGAAGCAGATGAACGTCTCAAAATGGTCAAAAAAATCCATCAATCAAAAAAGACCAAATCGCAATTTTCAAAAGGCAGAATTTGGAGGTTTTACACTGCACTTCATCCAAATAGCAAAGAAGTGTGTTGTAATCTATCTATCTATCTATCGCTCCTAGAGACACGCATTCTGTACACACTATATGCAGGTACTTTATCCCTAGAGGGCTCACAATCTAAGTTTTATTTTTTGTACCTGGGGCAAAGTGACTTGCCCAAGATCACGAGGATCAGCAGTGGGAATTGAACCCATGTTGCCATGATCAAAGCCTGCTGCACTAACCACTGGGTGGAACTAGGTAGGGTCCAAAATTAGGACATCTTTCAGCAAATAACAGAATGGGAAGAAATGTCCAAGGTAAAAAGGAAGAATGATTTTATCTAGACCTGCTTCAATCATGTCCAGGGTACAAAAAGGTGCCCTGATTGAGCAGCTGACCACTGATGGGATGAAAGAATGACCCATCCTTCATCTCCCAGTGGTTACTGTCGGTCCCCCCACCCAGGAAATGAAAGTGACAGTGGATACCAGGCTCTTTGACAACTTCAGGTTTTGTGGCCATTCCTAATAGAAGGAAGCAAGTGTAAGGAATAGCCTAGTGGCCAATGCAGTGGACTTTGAACAAAGGGACCCAGTATGTGTAAATTATTGGACTGCCCGTGCCCCACCCATGCTCCTTCCATGGCCATACCACCATTTCAGATCCGTGTACCAGGATTTATATGGGCATTTTATAGAATATGCCTAGCAAGATGCACACGTAAATTCTAATTGCTGCCAATTAGTGTCAATAATTGATTATTAGCACCTGATTATGGGCGCTAATTAGTTATTCACTTAAATTGCTTGCGGAAATTGAGCACATGCCCAATTTCCAGCATGCAATTTTTAGCGCCATATATAGAATCCAGAGGTTAATGCATATGAAAAGCCAGCCTGTGGGGACACTAAGCCATTTCTTAGCACAGCTTAGAAAAAGGACCTCATAATTGTCTATGTGCTGGCCCATACCCATCTAAGTTCTAAAACATCTGCATATTATTATTACATTTGTACCCCGCGCTTTCCCACACATAGCAGGCTCAATGCGGCTTACATAGTAAAAAAACAACAACACAAGTTCTGTAAGAGAATATTACAAGCTGTAATAAACATTATAATGATAAGGTTTTAAGAATAAATGATTTGGTTATGGGACGGTAAGGATAGGATAGGCAAAAGGAAAGGAGATTGGGAGGGGTAAGGTATGAAAAGATGGAGAAGAAAGGATTGGAGGATGAGTATGATAAGATTTGGGAGAAGGTCAAAGGTATAATCAACAACAACAACCATTTCTAAAGCGCTACTAGGGTTACGCAGCGCTGTACAATTCAAACATAGGACAGTCCCTGCTCAAAGAGCTTACAATCTAAATCGGTGTCAGAGTCAATGTCAGAGCAGTAGTGTGGGTGGGGTGATAGGATTAAGTAGGGTTGTTAGGGTAATTCTATCACCCGGAAATGGCATCCGCCATTACGGCAAATGTAAGCCACATTGAGCCTGCAAATTGGTGGGAAAATGTGGGATACAAATGCTACAAATAAAATAAATAAGCTTGTTTGAAAAGATGTGTCTTCAACATTTTCCTGAAGGGTAGATAGTCATTAATAGTTCGGATGGATCTAGGTAGAGCATTCCAAAGCATTCATATGTAGGTGTTACGTCCTAATCCACGCTTAGGGTAAAATTCTATAAATGGTGCCTGAAAAATCGGTACCAAAAAACCACACACTAAGCGTGAGTCTATACATTACACTTAAAGTTAGGCGTACTTTATAGAATATGCACTTGTGCTGTTCATGCACCTAAAATTTAGGTGCATCCATTTGGGTCACCTAAAACCAGGCCTAAATACCTGCGCCTAACTTAGGTGCACATCGGGTGTATTCCATAATAGTGCGCATAGTTTTTTGGAACTCCCACAACCCGCCCATTTCATACCCATGGCCACGCCCCCTTTTTTGACTGTGTGCATTAGAATTTAGGTGCACTGCATTATAGAATACACCTAGAAAAATTGTGCATGTAAATTCTAATTAAAGCCAATTAGTGCCACTAATCAGTGCTGATTGACTTGTTAGTGTGCACAACTTAAGACGTCATATATAGAATTTGGGGGTTAAGCCTTAATTCTATAAAAGTTGCCAAAAATTGTGGGTGCAAACTTGGGCACATGCCCAATTTTTGTGCACAATTTAATTGAACAAGCTAATTAGCACCAATAATTGGTTTTAACAAGGAATTATTGGCACTAGATTTAATTAGAATTTATATGCCTAAAATTTACAAGCAATCTGAAAAAGAGGGTGTGGAAATGGGAGGGTCCTGGGTGTAACAGAGCATTCCTAAAATTAATGCGCATTGTTATAAAATAAGAGGAATACGTACATTTGCACCATGTTTCAGCTGGTGCAAATAGCCGCACCTAAAGTTAGGCACGATTCCCAGGTTTAAGTTATGCCTAACTTTAAGCATGGCTTATAAAATAGCACTTTGTTTTGCACTGATTTTTTTTTGGTGCCTTATATAGAATCTAGCCCTTAGCATGTTCCAAAGTGATTACTGTAAAAGTAAACTGTGCGTGTTAAGGGGCCGTTTTACTAAGACACATAGGCGCCTACACGCATACAACGCACATCAAATTAGAACTACCGCCCGGCTACCATGTGCCCCGGTTGGTAATTCTAATTTTGACGCACATCCAAAACACGTGGCAGAAAATAATTTCTATTTTCTACCGTGTGGCGCTAAACGGGCGGTAATCGGCAGCGTACGTGTGCTGACAATTACCACCCGGTTAACGCGTGAGAATGTACTGCTATGTCAACGGGTGGCCATTAGGTCTCAAGGCCAAAATGGATGCACACGGTGATTTTTATTTTGCCGCACGTCCATTTTCGGCAAAAAAGACCTTTTTTGCAGGTGTGCTGAAAAATGGACCTGCGCGCGTCCAATATACGCGCCTACACCAGTAAAGGCCATTTTCAGCGTGCCTTAGTAAAAGGGCCAATAAGTGCGTGGTATTCAGTTTTCTGTATAACTTTTCCGGAGGGGGCATGTCAGAAGCAGAGAATAAGCATGGATGTGCTATCCAGGTGGCACATTCTGAAAACCGCTCGCTAACTGGTTAGTGCATCCATAACGTGAAAGCTTTTAGCGCCTCCTAAAGAGGAGGTGGTAAGTGCTCCCCTGTCAGTTTTTTCAGGTTATGTGCACTAATACACACATTAGCGCATGACCTGCAAGAGAAATACAGGAAATTCCCATGGGTTTAACTCACGTGAAAGGCTCATGTTAGTATACGCTAAGGGCCAGATTCTTTAAACAGCGTCTAACATCTAGGTGTGTCCGTTTAACAGGCCTAGCACTATTCTATATAACACACCTAAAGTTAGGTGTGGTGTATAGAATAGCACATATGACCAAAGAACAACACCTATATTTAGGAGCAGCCATTTATGCCACTGAAAACCTGATGTAAATACCTTTGTGTTCCTCTGAATTTATTTATTAGGATTTATTTACCGCCTTTTTGAAGGAATTCACTCAAGGCGGTGTACAGTAAGAATAGATCAAACATGAGCAGGAGGCAATTAGAGCAGTAAAAATATTCAAGTAACAATACAAAATACGGCATGGTATACTACTTGCAATGACAACACAATATGTACTAGAACATTACAATTGGTAGTGAAGGGTAAGGCAAAGTTGTAACATATAGATGAGTCAAAAAGTAGGAAGAATTAGAAAGTAAGGTGACTGATTTGAAGAAAGTTGCACGTGAGCTCAGAGAGATGGTTAAATATCAATTCTATAACAACGCACGTAAATTCAAGTAACACTCCCGACATGCCCACATGCCTCCAATGGCCATGCCCCCTTTTCAGCTATATGCTTTAAAATTTATGCATGCCTCTTTTTAGAATACGACTAAAAAAAGTGCACGTAAATTCCAATTATTGCCAATTAGTGATGATATGTTAACGGCCGATTATCATCACTGATTGGCTCGATACTCAATTGAATAGTGCATGTAAATTGGCCACATGCACAATTTAACATGTGCCACACTCAACACCTTATAAAAAACCTGGGGCTAAGCCCATTTACAAGTGCGTTTTAGTAGAAATACCCCACAGACATCTACGCAACCGTGTTCCCTCCATTGATATTACCTACATTCATTTTTGTAAAATGGATGCTCCCACCGCATGTAACTGGTACATGCATGTCCATTCCTGCATGTATTTTAGACAAAGTCCTATATCGGCAGATCCTGGAGTTGTACATGGCCCGAACCAGATGTTTTAACTCCAGCTTCTAAGTTCTATTTAAAACGAGGATTCACATGTTTTACGTGTAGAAAATGCATTATTAATTTAGGCGCCCTTTTACTACGCCACGTAAGCGTCTACATGTGCCCAACGTGCACCAAAGCGAATGCTACATACCTGTAGAAGGTATTCTCCGAGGACAGCAGGCTGATTGTTCTCACTGATGGGTGACGTCCACGGCAGCCCCTCCAATCGGAAACTTCACTAGCAAAGTCGTTTGCTAGTCCTCGCGCGCCCGCGCGCACCGCGCATGCGCGGCCGTCTTCCCGCCCGAAACCGGCTCGAGCCGGCCAGTCCAGTATGTAGCAAGACAAACACTTCAAGGGAAGACACAACTCCAAAGGGGAGGCGGGCGGGTTTGTGAGAACAATCAGCCTGCTGTCCTCGGAGAATACCTTCTACAGGTATGTAGCATTCGCTTTCTCCGAGGACAAGCAGGCTGCTTGTTCTCACTGATGGGGTATCCCTAGCCCCCAGGCTCACTCAAAACAACAACCATGGTCAATTGGGCCTCGCAACGGCGAGGACATAACTGAGATTGACCTAAAAAATTTACCAACTAACTGAGAGTGTAGCCTGGAACAGAACAAACAGGGCCCTCGGGGGGTGGAGTTGGATCCTAAAGCCCAAACAGGTTCTGAAGAACTGACTGCCCGAACCGACTGTCGCGTCGGGTATCCTGCTGCAGGCAGTAATGAGATGTGAATGTGTGGACAGATGACCACGTCGCAGCTTTGCAAATTTCTTCAATGGAGGCTGACTTCAAGTGGGCTACCGACGCAGCCATGGCTCGAACATTATGAGCCGTGACATGACCCTCAAGAGCCAGCCCCGCCTGGGCGTAAGTGAAGGAAATGCAATCTGCTAGCCAATTGGATATGGTGCGTTTTCCTACAGCCACTCCCCTCCTATTGGGATCAAAAGAAACAAACAATTGGGCGGACTGTCTGTGGGGCTGTGTCCGCTCCAGATAGAAGGCCAATGCTCTCTTGCAGTCCAATGTGTGCAGCTGACGCTCAGCAGGGCAGGAATGAGGACGGGGAAAGAATGTTGGCAAGACAATTGACTGGTTCAGATGGAACTCCGACACGACCTTTGGCAGAAACTTAGGGTGAGTGCGGAGGACTACTCTGTTGTGAAGAAATTTGGTGTAAGGGGCCTGGGCTACCAGGGCCTGAAGCTCACTGACTCTACGAGCCGAAGTAACTGCCACCAAGAAAATGACCTTCCAGGTCAAGTACTTCGGATGGCAGGAATTCAGTGGCTCAAAAGGAGGTTTCATCAGCTGGGTGAGAACGACATTGAGATCCCATGACACTGTAGGAGGCTTGACAGGGGGCTTTGACAAAAGCAAACCTCTCATGAAGCGAACAACTAAAGGCTGTCCTGAGATCGGCTTACCTTCCACACGGTAATGGTATGCACTAATCGCACTAAGGTGAACCCTTACGGAGTTGGTCTTGAGACCAGACTCAGACAAGTGCAGAAGGTAATCAAGCAGGGTCTGTGTAGGACAAGAGCGAGGATCTAAGGCCTTGCTGTCACACCAGACGGCAAACCTCCTCCAATGGAAGAAGTAACTCCTCTTAGTGGAATCTTTCCTGGAAGCAAGCAAGATGCGGGAGACACCCTCTGACAGACCCAAAGAGGCAAAGTCTACGCCCTCAACATCCAGGCCGTAAGAGCCAGCGACTGGAGGTTGGGATGCAGAAGCGCCCCTTCGTCCTGTGTGATGAGGGTCGGAAAACACTCCAATCTCCACGGTTCTTCGGAGGACAACTCCAGAAGAAGAGGGAACCAGATCTGACGCGGCCAAAAGGGAGCAATCAGAATCATGGTGCCTCGGTCTTGCTTGAGTTTCAACAAAGTCTTCCCCACCAGAGGGATGGGAGGATAAGCATACAGCAGGCCCTCCCCCCAATCCAGGAGGAAGGCATCCGATGCCAGTCTGCCGTGGGCCTGAAGCCTGGAACAGAACTGAGGGACTTTGTGGTTCACTCGAGATGCGAAGAGATCTACCAAGGGGGTGCCCCACGCTTGGAAGATCTGGCGCACCACTCGGGAGTTGAGCGACCACTCGTGAGGTTGCATAATCCTGCTCAACCTGTCGGCCAGACTGTTGTTTACGCCTGCCAGATATGTGGCTTGGAGCACCATGCCTTGACGGCGAGCCCAGAGCCACATGCTGACGGCTTCCTGACACAGGGGGCGAGATCCGGTGCCCCCCTGCTTGTTGACATAGTACATGGCAACCTGGTTGTCTGTCTGAATTTGGATAATTTGGTGGGACAGCCGATCTCTGAAAGCCTTCAGAGCGTTCCAGATCGCTCGTAACTCCAGAAGATTGATCTGCAGATCGCGTTCCTGGAGGGACCAGCTTCCTTGGGTGTGGAGCCCATCGACATGAGCTCCCCATCCCAGGAGGGACGCATCCGTGGTCAGCACTTTTTGTGGCTGAGGAATTTGGAAGGGACGTCCCAGAGTCAAATTGGAGCAAATCGTCCACCAATACAGGGAGTCGAGAAAACTCGTGGGCAGGTGGATCACGTCCTCTAGACCTCCGGCGGCCTGATACCACTGAGAGGCCAGGGTCCATTGAGCAGATCTCATGTGAAGGCGGGCCATGGGAGTCACATGAACTGTGGAGGCCATGTGGCCCAGCAATCTCAACATCTGCCGAGCTGTGATCTGCTGGGACGCTCGCACCCGCGAGACGAGGGACAACAAGTTGTTGGCTCTCGTCTCTGGGAGATAGGCGCGAGCCGTCCGAGAATCCAGCAGAGCTCCTATGAATTCGAGTCTCTGCGCTGGGAGAAGGTGGGACTTTGGATAATTTATCACAAACCCCAGTAGTTCCAGTAGGCGAATAGTCATCCGCATGGACTGCAGGGCTCCTGCCTCTGATGTGTTCTTTACCAGCCAATCGTCGAGATATGGGAACACGTGCACCCCCAGCCTGCGGAGTGCCGCTGCTACCACAGCTAGGCACTTTGTGAACACCCTGGGCGCAGAGGCGAGCCCAAAGGGTAGCACACAGTACTGGAAGTGGCGTGTGCCCACCTGAAATCGCAGATACTGTCTGTGAGCTGGCAGTATCGGGATGTGTGTGTAGGCATCCTTCAAGTCCAGAGAGCATAGCCAATCGTTTTGCTGAATCATGGGGAGAAGGGTGCCCAGGGAAAGCATCCTGAACTTTTCTTTTTCGAGATATTTGTTCAGGGCCCTTAGGTCTAGGATGGGACGCATCCCCCCTGTTTTCTTTTCCACAAGGAAGTACCTGGAATAGAATCCCAGCCCTTCCTGCCCGGATGGCACGGGCTCGACCGCATTGGCGCTGAGAAGGGCGGAGAGTTCCTCTGCAAGTACCTTCTTGTGTTGGAAGCTGTAAGACTGAGCTCCCGGTGGACAATTTGGAGGTTTTGATGTCAAATTGAGGGTGTATCCCTGCCGGACTATTTGCAGAACCCACTGATCGGAGGTTATGAGAGGCCACCTTTGGTGAAAAGCTTTCAACCTCCCTCCAACTGGCAGGTCGCCCGGCACGGACACTTGGATGTCGGCTATGCTCTGCTGGAGCCAGTCAAAAGCTCGCCCCTTGCTTTTGCTGGGGAGCCGCGGGGCCTTGCTGAGTCGCACGCTGCTGACGAGAGCGAGCGCGCTGGGGCTTAGCCTGGGCCGCAGGCTGTCGGGAAGGAGGATTGTACCTACGCTTGCCAGAAGAGTAGGGAACAGTCTTCCTTCCCCCGAAAAATCGTCTACCTGTAGAGGTAGAGGCTGAAGGCTGCCGGCGGGCGAATTTGTCGAATGCGGTGTCCCGCTGGTGGAGAGACTCTACCACCTGTTCAACTTTTTCGCCAAAAATATTGTCCGCACGGCAAGGCGAGTCCGCAATCCGCTGCTGGAGTCTATTCTCCAGGTCGGCGGCACGCAGCCATGAGAGCCTGCGCATCACCACACCTTGAGCAGCGGCCCTGGACGCAACATCAAAAGTGTCATAAACTCCTCTGGCCAGGAATTTTCTGCACGCCTTCAGCTGCCTGACCACCTCCTGAAAAGGCTTGGCTTGCTCGGGGGGAAGAGCATCAACCAAGCCCGCCAACTGCCGCACATTGTTCCGCATGTGTATGCTCGTGTAGAGCTGGTAAGACTGGATCTTGGACACGAGCATAGAGGAATGGTAGGCCTTCCTCCCAAAGGAGTCTAAGGTTCTAGCGTCCTTGCCCGGGGGCGCCGAAGCATGTTCCCTAGAACTCTTAGCCTTCTTTAGGGCCAAATCCACAACTCCAGAGTCATGAGGCAACTGAGTGCGCATCAGCTCTGGGTCCCCATGGATCCGGTACTGGGACTCGATCTTCTTGGGAATGTGGGGATTAGTTAAGGGTTTTGTCCAGTTCGCAAGCAATGTCTTTTTTAGGACATGGTGCAAGGGAACAGTGGACGCTTCCTTAGGTGGAGAAGGATAGTCCAGGAGCTCAAACATTTCAGCCCTGGGCTCGTCCTCCACAACCACCGGGAAGGGGATGGCCGTAGACATCTCCCGGACAAAGGAAGCGAAAGACAGGCTCTCAGGAGGAGAAAGCTGCCTTTCAGGAGAGGGAGTGGGATCAGACGGAAGACCCTCAGACTCCTCGTCAGAGAAATATCTGGGGTCTTCCTCTTCCTCCCACGAGGCCTCACCCTCGGTGTCAGACACAAGTTCCCGAACCTGTGTCTGCAACCTCGCCCTGCTCGACTCAGTGGAACCACGTCCACGACGGGGGCGTCGAGAGGAAGACTCCCTCGCCCGCATCGGCGAAGCTCCCTCCGCCGACGTAGTCGGGGAGCCCTCCTGGGAGGTGGCCGCGGTCGGCACCGCACGCGGTACCGACGTCGGGGACCTCAACCTGGGCGATGGGCCAGCCGGCGCCACGCTCGATGGTACCGGAGGCGCAAGCACCGCCGGTACCGGAGGGGTAGGGCGCAACAGCTCTCCCAGAATCTCTGGGAGAACGGTCCGGAGGCTCTCGTTCAGAGTGGCTGCAGAAAAAGGCTGAGAGGTCGATGCAGGCGTCGACGTCAGAACCTGTTCCGGGCGAGGAGGCTGTTCCGGGCTGTCCAGAGTGGAGCGCATCGACACCTCTTGAACAGAGGGTGAGCGGTCCTCTCGGTGCCGATGCCTGCTGGGTGGCGAATCCCTCGGCGACCCAGAGCTCTCGGTGCCGACACGGGGAGGAGACCGGTGTCGATGCTTCTTCGATTTCTTCCGAAGCATGTCACCGGAGCTCCCCGGCACCGACGAGGAGGACGTAGAATCCATCCGTCGCTTCCTCGGGGCCGAGACCGAAGAGGGTCGATCTCGGGGGGGCTGTACCGCAGGAGCCCTCAGGGTAGGAGGAGACCCACCCAAGGGCTCACCGCCACCAGCAGGGGAATGGACAGCCCTCACCTGCACTCCACTCGATGCACCACCGTCCGACGACATCAGGAGACGAGGTCCCGGTACCACCGACGTCGATGCAGCTATCCGATGTCTCGGCGCCGATGCAGAGGCCCGATGCCTCGATGCACTCGATGCAAGGGCGGCCGAGGAAGATGGTCTGGACGCTGACGACGTCGATGCACTCGAAGATCCCGGTGCCGATGCCGACGAAGAGCCCGAGAACAACACGTTCCACTGGGCTAGTCTCGCTACCTGAGTCCGCCTTTGAAGCAGGGAACACAGACTGCAGTTCTGAGGGCGGTGCTCAGCCCCCAGACACTGAAGACACGACGAGTGTCGATCAGTGAGCGAGATAACCCGGGCGCACTGGGTGCACTTCTTGAAGCCGCTGGAAGGCTTCGATGTCATGGGCGGAAAAATCACGCCGGCGAAATCAAAAGCGGAAATGGCGAAAATTGAAGCACCAAAATTTAGAGGGAGAAAAATCTCGACCGAGGCCGAAAGAGGCCTACCCCGACGACGAAAGAAAACTTACCGGGGCAAAAAGCTGGAAGTACGGGGAGGATTGACACGAAACCCGGGGAGGGTTTCCGGAGCACTTCCCGCACTAGAAGAAAGCTTTTCCGAAGAAAAAACACGCTCAAAAAAACTTTGGATGCGCGAGGTCGACTTTCCGGGGCTCGACACGGCGAAAAAACGACCGTACCGAGTGCGGACAAAAGAAGACTGGCCGGCTCGAGCCGGTTTCGGGCGGGAAGACGGCCGCGCGGGCGCGCGAGGACTAGCAAACGACTTTGCTAGTGAAGTTTCCGATTGGAGGGGCTGCCGTGGACGTCACCCATCAGTGAGAACAAGCAGCCTGCTTGTCCTCGGAGAAAATGGAGTTACTGCTCGAACGCGCGCCAAGTGGCATTTGACATGCGTAGGTCATTACCGCCCAGTTACTGCGTGAGACTTTACCGCTGGCGGTAAGGTCTCAGACCCAAAATGAAAGCGCGGCAATTTTGATATTGTCGCACGTCCATTTTCGGCAACAATTTAAAAAAGGTCTTTTTTACAGGTGCACTGAAAAATGGATCAGCGTATGCCCAAAAACCATGACTACACTACCGCAGGCCATTTTTCAGTTCACCTTAGTAAAAGGACCCCTTAAACTGCTAAATGCATATTCCCAAGAAATATGTATCTATCACTGGATTTTTTTTCATTCGAGTCTAGGAAGTCTGGCATTTTGATCTATAGTTACTATTCTGTTTACATTATCGTTAAATTGCATCATTTGATTCTCTGTATGTTTCTGCAGGTGGCACCTCCAGGTCTCTATGGCTAGGTGCAGCGTTTATCGTCCTGGAACAGAAGCACAAATGAGCGCTGCCCTTTGGGAAAAACAGTTTTTGCATAATAATTCAATATTTATATGCAATACGATTATAGCACTTGCTTAAGGCTGTCAGAATTGTTTGTTCTGCCACAAGGATGTTGGAAGCAACATTTTGGAAAAGAAAAACCAACGCACCCTCACTTAGCACATCCTATTAATAAATCTAAATCTTGCTGTAACTGATTGTTTTTTTAACCTTTTCATTGAGGTGAAGACATTTTTAAAACAGAGGTAGATAAAGACAGATGGAAACCAACCTGGCAATAAAAGTGATCTTAGGAGCCAGATGGCACCATAGAGTTATTCCCCTTTTAAAGGAAGCTCACTGGCTCCCTCGTAAAGCAAGGATGAAATTTAAAATGTTAGTTTTAACTCATAAGGTCTTTTATTCAGGCCAACCCGAATACTTAGCAAAGTTCCTTATTCCTTATTGTTTGACACATACTCAAAGATCTCAACAACACCCTCCACTATTAAGAACCAGGTTAGATGCCACATGTGAATCAGGCTTTTTTTTAATTTGGCCCCTGCTCTCTGGACTTCTGTTCCCAATTATCTCCGCCTAGAACTAATAACTCTAAATATAGGAAAGATCTGAAGACTCACTTATTCCGCTCTGCCTTTGATTGATTGACTTTTGTGCTACTAATATTGGAATTTTTTGCTGTGTTTTCCATTAGCCTGATTTGTTTGTTGTGGTTTCTTTTTAGTTTGATTTGTTTTTGGGTTTTTTTTTAATTATTTTAGGTGCCCTTTTACAAAAGCGTGTAAAGGCTTATGCGCATTCAGCATGCTCCAAATTGACATTACCGCCCAGCTACCGCATGCCCTGGGCGGTAATTCTGAATTTGTCACGCACTGAAAGCAAGTACTAGAAAATATTTTCTATTCTCTACCATGTGGCACTTACCCGATGGTAAATGGCATGGGCACGTGCTGTATGCCTACCGCACGGGTGGTGCATGAGACCTTACTGCTAAGTCAATGGGTGGCGGTAAGGTGTCAGGCCGAAAATGGACACGCACTGGTTTTTATTTTGCCGCATGTCCATTTTCCAGCCCCTTAAAAAAGGCCCTTTTTCCAGGATGCGATAAAAAGTGGCCTGGCGTGCGCCCAAAAGACACGCTCGCACTGACGCAAGCCACTTTTTGGCACAGCTTAGTAAAAGGGCCCCTTACTGAATAATTATTGTAAACTGTTACAATTGATAAATATACGAATGATGGTATCAAATATTGAAAATAAATAACGTACAAAAAAATGGAGATTTTGCATTCTCAAATTATGAGCCAGAGGTAGGATCACGTTTTATCGCACACTCATAGCTCTCTCTTCAATTGCCTCCAACACTTCTAAGAAAGCTCTTATGAAGTAGTTCAGTCCATCTGTCTATCTATCTTTCTGTCTATCTATCCAGAGATATGAAACCATTTATCAAAGTGGTCCAATCAGTTTCAGACTTTACAACTGTTGTACTGAAATAGTTAGCTCTGCAGGAATGGCCATTACCCTGAGAAGTTTTTCTTGTGATACCAAGAATATTTATTATTATGTCTCTGTGATTCAGTTACATATTGTGGAAAATTGCTCCTTTGGGATATTTTTCATTTACAATATATCTACAGCAAAAATCATTAATGACTTGGTTGAAATGATTCTCATTCTCATTAGTGATTTTCCATCATTTTGGTGAACGCCTTCTCAGTTGCAAAATTATACATGAAAGAATGTTAATAGCACGCATCACGATCTGCAAACGTTGTTCTACACTTTGGAGGTCAAAGGCAGGAACCCAGCATACACTTTTAATGACATTTTTAAGGAGCCCTTTTACAAAGGCACGCTGAAAAATGGCCTGCGGTAGTGTAGATACGTGCTACGCACGGAATCATTTTTCAGTGCACCTATAAAAAAATGGCTTTTTACAAATTTTATCGAAAATGGATATACGGCAAAATGAAAATTGCTGTGCGTCCATTTTGGGTCTGAGACCTTACCGCCAGCCATTGACCTAATGGTAAAGTCTCACACGGTAACCGGGTGGTAATGACCTGCGTACGTCAAATGTCACTTGGCGCGCATCCAATAAGCGTGTCCGAAAATAAAAATTATTTATCGGACATACGCCAAAAATGAAATTACCACAATAGCCACATAGTAGCCCGTTTTGGCATGCATTGGGCGCGTGTAGATGCTTATGCGGTTTAGTAAAAGGACCCCTAAGTTCACAAAATTTGTATTTATTCATTATAAAACTAATACAAAGAACAACAAAAGATGGCCAGAACAGGAAAAATACAAAAAAGCAAAAATACAGTCCAGGGAGTATTAAGGAGGAGCATTGCTCAAAGCCCACCTCTTCAATGTCGCCTTCGGCACCTAATCACTACATCTCTTCTCAGGAAATCTCATATACCCCAACTTGACATTTCGTCCTTTAGATTGTAAGCTCTTCTGAGCAGGGACTGTCCTTATTCGTTAATTTGTACAGTGCTGCGTAACCCTAGTAGCGCTCTAGAAATGTTAAGTAGTAGTAGTAGTAGTAGTAGTAGTATATAACTTCCCTCTTTATGATCCCTTGATGTGTCTGTTTATTTCATTGTAAATAACTTCAATCTATATTTGTTTCTTCACCGTAGGTGGCAATCACCTCACGGCACTATGTATGGCCGGAGGGTGGAGGCGGGGCTAGTGGTTGGGAGGAGGGGCTAGTGCTGGGCAGACTTCTATAGTCTGTGCCCTGAAAATGACAGATACAAATCAAAGTCAGGTATACACATAAAGCAGCACATATGAGTTTATCTTGTTGGGCAGACTGGATGGACCATACAGGTCTTCCTCTGCCGTCATCTACTATGTTACAAGAAGATTGTCTAGTACTATATCCAGTGAAAGTTAAAGTCTCCCCCAAGTATAGTAGGAGAGGAGCTGTATTCCATGAGAATCAGGCTTATTTTCGAACATGATCGCCGGCCATGTTCCGACACAAATCGGGAGATGGCCGGCGATCTCCTGAACCCGGCCAAATCGGTATAATCGAAAACCGATTTTGGACGGGTTCAACTGCTTTCCATCGCGGAGCCGGCGGAACATCAAGCGGGCGTGTCGGCAGGGTAGTGAAGGTGGGATGGGGGCAGGACGGGGGCATGCTCACGAGATGGCCGGCTTTGCCCGATAATGGGAAAAAAAGCCAGGCTTGACGAGCATTTCGCCGGCTTTACTTGGTCCCTTTCTTTTCATGACCAAGCTTCAAAAAGGGGCCCCAACTGACCAAATGACCACCGGAGGGAATTGGGGATGACCTCCTCTTACTCCCCCAGTGGTCACCAACCCCCTCCCACCCAAAAAAAACTTTTTTGCCAGCCTGAAATGTCATACCCAGCTCCCTGACAGCAGTATGCAAGTCCCTGGAGCAGTTTTTAGTGGGTGCAGTGCACTTCAGACAGGTGGACCCAGGCCCATCCCCCCCCCACCTGTTCCACTTGTGGTGGTAAATGGGAGCCCTCCAAAACCCACCAGAAACCCACTCTACCCACATGTAGGTGCCCTCCTTCACCCCTTAGGGCTATGGTAATGGTGTAGAGTTGTGGGGAGTGGGTTTTGGGAGGGGGGTGGGGGGGCTAAACAGCCAAGGGAAGGGAGCTATGCACCTGGGAGCTATTTTTATTTCTTATTTTTTAGAAGTGCCCCCTAGGGTGCCCGGTTGGTGTCCTAGCATGTGAGGGGGGCCAGTGCACTATAAATGCTGGCTCCTCCCATGACCAAATGCCTTGGATTTTGCTGGTTTGAGATCGCCGGCATTTTTTCCCAATATGGCTGAAAACCGAGGCCGGCCATCTCAACCTCGGCGAACTCTGACATTTGACCGGGCTCAACTGTATTAGCGAAGAAAAAGATGGCTGGCCATCTTTTTCGAAAATACGGTTCGCTCCGCCCGCTTGCGGCGCCAGAGATGGCCGGCCAGCTATTTGGCCAGCGCCTTTCGATTATGCCCCTCAATGTCCCTTAAAGATGACATAAAGGAAACAGAATCAATGTTCAGAGCATATATATTCATAATTGACAACGTAGTGGATCCCAGTTGTATCAAAGCAACGGCCCATCTCCCATCAGAATAAACAGCCTGCTGAATAATAGAGGCGTTTAAAGATTTCTTAATAAAAATGTGACACCCCGCTTTTTGAATGGGCAAGTAAGAAAATATGATTGCCAGACTAAGTAAAGTTAGTTTTAACATGGTGATCCGGATTTAAATGAGTCTCTTAGAATAAGAGGATGACAATTTTTTTCTTTGAAGCTTAATCCGAGACTTTCCTTCTCTTGACAATTAACGCCAAGGAAAATATATCTCACCTCGATCTGTTAGAAGGATATGTCAAAACACATTACATAATATATATATGAAACAGAGCAAGTCGTCAAAATGTAATAGCATAACAATCTAATACGCCGTCATATATTTTAAAGACATACAGAAAAAAGTAAGAAACGAGCAGGCAAAAAGCAGTAGAGCACTGCCTTTAAGTTAGGGATTGAACTAAGCCAAGAACAATCATAGTAACATAGTAGATGACGGCAGAAAAAGACCTGCATGGTCCATCTAGTCTGCCCACGATAAACTCATATGTGTATACCTTACCTTGATTTGTACCTGTCTTTTTCAGGGCACAGACCGTATAAGTCTGCCCAGCAGTATTCCCCGTCTCCCACCACCGGCTCTGGTACAGACCGTATAAGTCTGCCCTCCCCTATCCTAGCCTCCCAACCCCACCTGCTCTGCCACCCAATTTCAGCTAAGCTTCTGAGGATCCATTTCTGCTGCACAGGATTCCTTTATGCATATCCCACGCATGTTTGAATTCCGTTACCGTTTTCATCTCCACCACCTCCCGCGGGAGGGCATTCCAAGTTAGTTGCTGTTGAGACTTGGAAGGAGGAGGAAGTGCTGCCAGAGGCTCTGCAGGCTTCCAGGGGGAAGGGAGTGAGGCCTAGCTCCTTCCCCAGAAATGAGGAAGGTCCCTGGGGAGCAGTCCTCAGGAAAGCCCCAGGCCAGGGGGTCTCCTGGGGCCAGGGACCAGAAGGCCAGGAGAAGTAGTTCCCTCTCTGGCAGGACTCCAGAGAGGAGGGAAAGGAGCCCTGTGGATCGAAGAGTGCAGGCTTCCATGGGAGGAACCCAGACCGGTACCCCCCTCACAGTGGCACGCCATCTAGCAGGTGAGGGGGGGAGAGAGCTGGGGGAGGCCCCAGAGAACAGCAGATCGGAGGAGAGAGAGGAGAGAGCAGAGGTAATGGAGATCTGCCGGGAGGCCCTACCGGTGTCAGAGGAGGAGGACAGTGACTCCTCAGAGGAGGAAGATTTCACAGACTATAGTCAGGATCCAGAGGACCCGACCAGTGGCCTGATTCAAATGGTGAGAAAAATAAAAAGCACAGAAAAAGAGGTGGTAGAGTTGGGGAAACGGGTTAAAATGGCAAAAGCCCTGTGCAAACTAGCCCCAGTGGAGCACCGCAAGACTTATACAAAGGAGGTAACCCGTTTACTCAAGCTTCTTCAAAAGAAAGAACATTTGCTGGGGGCATTGAAAAAGGGCCCTGGGAACCCTCTGAGAGAAGTTTACATCAACAGAGAAAGAATGGCCTTGGGGGGAAAAGCCCTGACAACCTTCAAAAAGTCACAACAGCAAACAGAGAAGGAGAGTAGGAGCTCAGACCTTGGACCCCAGAACACCCAGGGGCCAAAGGAGCTTCCTGGGCCCAGTACCCAAAAGACATTACAGTATATGCAGTACCTTGCTAGTCAGTCTCTGGCAGCTTCTGAAGCAAGCAGGACTGGAGGTGGGGCTGGAGAGGCATCCTCGTTAAGGGAACCTGAGGTTGGAAAAACTGAACAGGAAAAAAGTTTTAAAACCCAGACTTTTCATCTTGTAGAAACAGGGGCTGGAAGTTCAGGAGAGAGACTCTTTTCTACACCAGTGATGGTGGAAGCAGAAATGGAAAACTTACTTGAGCAAGAAGCAAGAGGTCAGCAGAGGCAGTTGCAGCCACAGGTTTTGTGCCCATTGCCTGCAGCAGGAGTTGAGAGCAGCAAACAAACACTGACTCCATTGCAGCTGGGGAGGCCCCGCCCACGCAGCACTGAGGGGCTGGAGGGTCACGGCCAGGCAGGCTGCAGCACTGCCAAAGACTGAGAATGGTGAGGTTTTAGCAGAGGAAAACCTGGTGACAGAGAGTGCTGCAGCTGGACAAACAGCAGGTGAAAAGGAGGGGTTCTCGATAAAGAAAGCACTGGAGGATCAGGAGTGTTTGCAACAAACCAGCCTGGCAGCAGAGGCTCCAGCCAATCGGGCTGTGGGAGCAGGAAAGACTGCAGAACAGCTACAAAGGCTGGCAGGGGAAATAGCTGCAGCGCCAGAAGATTCCCCATGTGTGAGAGGGCAGGCACTTCTGGAGTGTGGGAAGCCTCATCCGCTTGGCGAAACAGCGGGGCTGGAGGATCCGAAGGAGCAGAACGTTGGAGGAAAAAGGGACCCGGTCCAGAGAGCAGGTTTTGGGCGGGAGGGAGGGGTGCTTGCCTTGCCATGCGCACCAGAAGTAAACTTAACTGGTGGTACTAGGGATTCTGATTCCGGCCAGGCAGCGGGGTGGTTGGCTCTGGGGGGAGGGGTTGATTCGACGGGAGGGGGGCAGGGGCACTGGGAGGGGACCAGTTATATAGGGGAACCTGCTCTCAAAGTTCCTATCGATAGGGAGACAGGCAGGGTTTCTGTTGCAGGAGGCATTGAACTGATGGACACTGTGACTACAGGGGATACGAGTGCTCGGGGGGTGAGGGGTGCAGGGGACCAAGGTTTGCTGGTTGAAGGGGTACAAGGCATGTTGGGGGGAGGGATAGGGAGGGAGGGGAGGGAGGCTGAGAAACGGGGAAGGCAAGAGAAGGAGGATATGATGCATCAGGAGCGGGGGGGGTCCCCGCGCTGCAGAAGGGGGGGGACGGTGGGGTGGGGGTCCGTCCTTTGCGGCGGTGGTGGGTGGAGGAGGTGGCCGCAGGGGAACTAGGGGGGTAGGGGCAGCGGGGGTGGGGGGGAGGCCAGGTTCCCAAAAGGAGGAATGTGGTACAATTGAGATGGGTGGGGGAGGGGGGGATGCCAAGCAGGGATGCGGTCCTGAGATTGGTCCTTGGTCTAGGATTCCTCCCAGAGGACCTCTATGCCTGTATTCATCCGGTGAATATACCAGAATACGATGTCAGCTTTCTAACCCAGCGAGGCATGGAGGTCTTCTGGGAGAGATACGAAGGGGTACGGGGGAGAGGGGACTGGAAGAACTACCGGGCCGTACCGATCAGCAGACCCGACCTGGTGCAAGTAACCCTTCTTGTTCGAAATGAGTCTCTATCAGGGGCGGACCTGGCCTTCTGGCTACAACGGTACGCAGAATTGCGTACCCCCTTGTCCAAACTCCCGGACCCCAGTAGGGTGTGGGCTGGAGGTTGGGGTGCGCAGGTTAGGCTGAGGCAGGCAGGGCATGTCACCCAGCACATTCCCTCCTCGGCGTTCATCGGCAGGGATCGGATTCTCTGCTTTTATAAGGGGCAGCCACGGCAGTGTCACAAGTGCGGGTCGTTTAGACATTTTAGTATGTCATGCCCGGTTGTGCAGTGTGGAAAGTGCGGGTCTAAGGAGCATCCCACGGAGTCCTGTATGTCTATTCGGTGCAACTTGTGTGGGGGTCTGGGGCATGCATTTCGAGCCTGCCCTTGGGCCTCCCATAATGGGGGTGAGGAGGAGATAGATAGGGATGGTTCAGGTCAGGGGGAGGGGGGAGGGGAAGCAGACCATGATCAGGTTCCCGGGGCGGGAGGGAAAGGGTCCAGGGAAGGACAGGGACAGGTAGAGGGGGGGGGGCTTGGGGGAGGGTCGGAAGCGGCAGGAAGGGGAGGATGAGGGCTGGACGCGGGTGTCCAAGAAACAGCGGAGAGGAAGGGTGGGAAGGGGGGTGGGAATGGGGATAGAAGTAGGGAATAGATTCAGGGGTTTGGAAGAGGAGGGAGGGGTTGAGGAACTGGCTGGTGAGGAGGTAGAGGATGGGGGTAGCCGGCAGGACGGGTTGGGAGGTAGGGGAGAAGGAGTGAAGGGAACAGCGGGTAAGAGGAAAGAGAAACGGGAGGGGAGGGTTTTGAGGGACAAAGAGGGGGGAAGGGTAGGGGGGGAGGTGGGTGGATCGGGGGAGGTGACGGCTGATGCAGGGAGGGCGGGAGAGGAAAGGAAGGTAAGAAAGGATGTAGTAATGCAGGCCCGTGAGGGGAGGGAGGAAGGGTCGGAGGCGGGATTGATGGGAAGGGTGGAAGAAGAGGAGGTAGTAGGGGTGGAAGAGGGAGGAGAGGAGGGGGGCAGGTCGCTTGATGATCCCCAGGGAGGGAGGGAGGTGGGTGAAGACAAAAAGAAGATAGGGAGGAAGAAAGCAAGGGTGGGGGAAGGGATGTTTAAGCTAGGGGTCCGGGATTGGGCGGAGGAGGAAGAAGAGGGTGGAGGGGAAGGGACCACGGATGATGGTGTGGAGAGAAGGGAAGGCAGCCAGGAAGGCGGGGGGTGTGGTAGCGAGGACTGATGGCGGGACTGCTATTGGTGTTCGCCACACTTAATGTGGCTAGTGTCGCCTCCCAGAGGGCAAGAAGCTTGGCATTTGATGGCCTCTCTGCTGTGGAGGCGGACTGTTTCCTCCTCCAGGAGACCCGGTTGCAGACGCTAGAGGACATCCGGCGGGCAAAGAGGGCCTGGAGATGGGGACCCTCTATTTGGGGTCTGGCCGGGGAGAGGTATGGGGGGATAGGCGTCCTCTTTAAAACCAATAAAGTAGAGATTCAGAGGGTGGTGGAGCTGGGTATTGGTAGGTGTTTGGTGTTGGACGTAATATTGCGGGGGGTGGCCTTGCGGGTGATTAATGTGTATGGACCGCAAAGCAAACAGGGAAGGTCTGCACTGTTCAACAAAATTAAGCCTTACCTATACACTTCAAGGCAGTTGGTGTGGGGAGGAGACTTCAACACTATCTTACGGAAAGAGGATAGTGGGGGGCGGGCACCACAAGTACGTTATGATGGGGTTCGACTAGCGGGGATTATGAAAGGAGCAGGGCTGGTGGATGTACATATTGCACTTGGTGGTGGGAATCAGGGTTTCACCTTTTCACGGGGCACCTGTAGGAGCAGAATTGACCGGTTTCTAGTTCGGGAAGGGGCATGTAGGCAGGCACCTAGGGTGGTGGAAGTAGATTTCTCTGACCACAGGATGGTGATGATAGAGTTGGGGGGAGGGGGGGCGTGCAAGCTAGGGAAAGGGTTGTGGAGATTGAATCTCAAATGGTTGAAGGAGGGGGTGTTGCACCAGGAGTACCTGGAATTCCTAGCAGACCAGGTGTCCATTCAGGGTGTCTTCCCTTCCCTCAGGGACTGGTGGGAAGTACTGAAACACCGCACCAGAGGGTTTTTTCTCCGTCAGGCAAGGCGGGAGGGAAGGGAGGCCACCCGGTTGGGGATCGCCCTGAGAAAGCGACGGGATAATCTAATTTCCCGGGGGGGGAGGAGGGAGGATATTGAGGTACTGCAGCAGGAGGTTGAAAGAGTACAGTACAACCGCTACTCTTCCCTCGTCTACGAGCGGGACTTCGGGAAGCTGCTTGGTCCGGACCCGTATGACTGCTGCAAGGAACGAAGGGAGAGGAGGGTGGTGGTGGGGTTTAGGGATGAGGGGGGGGTGCTCCAAGAATCCAGGGAAGGTATTTTGCGGGTGGTGGGGACGCATTTTGGGCGGGTTTTCTCGGACCTACAGTTGGGGACAGAGGCCATGGGAAGATATATTGAGGGGACCCCGGGGGTGGGTAACTGGGGGCCCCATCTTCAGGTCTTAACGCAGCCGTGGACGCTGGGTGAGGTGGAGGAGGCCATTGGGGCCTTGCGGCGCAGAACAGCGCCGGGGCCGGATGGACTTCCGGCGGAGTTTTACCAACGGTTCAGGGACCAGCTGGCGCCGCTCTTGCTGGAACTCTGGGAGGAGGCGCGAACAGGAGGATCCTTGCCAGAGTCTATGGGAGGATCAGCATTGGTCCTCCTTAGCAAAGGCAAGGATCCTCAAGACGTGGCGAACTGGCGACCAATAGCACTATTGAACAGCGACCGGAAGATCTTCGCCCACATGCTTCATGCTCGCATGAGGAAGGTCTCCGGTGAAGTGCTAGCAGTCCCGCAGAGGTGTGGGGTCCCAGGAAGGGGGGTGCTGGAGGCAGTAGCCTGGGTGAGGGAGGGCTTGGAACATAGCCGGGTGGGAGATGGTAGGTTGGTCGTGGCCTTGGACCAGGACAAGGCTTTCGACCGAGTGCAGTGGGAGTTCTTGTGGAAGGTCCTGGATCACTATGGCTTCCCGGGGGAGTGGATCGCACAACTGCAACTGTTGTATGCTGGGGCGCGATTTTTTTCCCCTGGTGAATGGATGGGGGGGGGCGGAGGTGGGGGTCACGGCAGGGGTACGGCAGGGGTGCCCATTGAGCCCCCTGCTGTACGCTTTTGCCATAGATCCCCTGGTGCGGAGGCTGGGAGGGGGGGGGGAGGGAGGGCTCAGAGGGGTAGAGGTTGGCAAAGGGAACGTATTGAGAGTCATCGCTTATGCAGACGATGTCACCGTTTGGGTGGCAGACCAGAGGGAGGGGAGGATGCTGCGGGAGACCCTTGAAGAATATTCCAAGGCATCGGGGTCACGGGTAAACCTGGGTAAGTGTACTAGCTTGTGGGTGGGTCCAGAGGAACGGCGATTTAACCTAGGGGGCGGGTTTCCTGCAGGGATTGAAAGAATGCGGGTGTTGGGAGTGTATTTTGGGGGGGGGGATTACGGGCGGGAGAGTTGGGAGCAAAAGATATCGGAGGCAAGGGAAAGGTGGATCGTTGGAAGGGGTGGCGGATGTCCATGGCAGACAGGGTCCGGTTGTTGAAGACCCAGATAGTCCCCATGTTTCTCTTCTTGAGTTACATCTGCCTTTTGCCGGAATGCTGTTTCACTTCATTGTACAGCGTGTTTTTTCAACTTTTGTGGGGCAACAGGATGAACCCGGTAAAACGCAATATTACTTACCGGTCACGGGAGGAAGGGGGGGTGGGGATGGTAAACCCTGTCCTGCTATTCTCCTCCCTGTTCATCCAGTTTAACCTTGGGCGGGGGGGAGGGCCGGAGGCCCCAGGGTGGGCACAAAGTGTTGTGCAGTGGTGGGAGGGATTTTGGGGCCCTTGGTGGGGAGGGGGGAAGGTGGGGAGGTTGCGGAAGGGTTTCCCGGAGGGGGTAGGCTACTACAAATCCTTAGTAAAGCTGGTCCGGTTGTGGGACATTACATGGGAGGAAATAAGGGCGGGGCAGAGGGAGAGCTGGGTGGAGCGGGTTCGCTCCCAGCATTTCTCATCTCCCCTGACTCTTAGGGATGCTCCAGGGCCCGTGCTGAGGCAGGGCCTGCGCTTTATTTCATCTAGACGACTCCCGAACAAGTACAGGGACATTGCCTGGCTGTCCCTTCACGGTAAATTATATGTTAGGGCAAATATGCACCGAAGCATGCAGGACCGAAACTGCCCGAGGGGGGAGTGTGCTGGTCAGCTGGAGACGATGGACCACTTCCTTATGGTGTGTCCATTCTCCAGAGCAGTTTGTGGAAGAGTGGCCGCCTTGTTGGCCATCCCCAGCTTCACGTCCTACACCTATGCAGACTGGGTGTACGGGAGGCAGCAGGGGACGGGGCGGCTGGAGCCAGGTACCGCCTTCCTCATATCAGTCATTATCAGGTACTGCCTGTGGGTGGCTCGATGCGGGGTGTCTATGCGCCAGGAGTGCAGGTCGGCTGAGCAGGTTTCCTGGGACATTGTCCGAGCCGTCCAGGAATTGGCACGCTGGGAAAAGGTGGAGGGGGGGGGGTACATAATTTTGGGGTTTGGTGGAAGCATGTCCGCTTGAAGTTGATTTGAATGTATGGTGTGGGGGGGATTTGGGGGGGACGGGTTTTATCGGGTTTGTATTTTTTGTATAAAAGTGTAGTGGGGCTGGTTTTACAACGGCATGATGTAATGTCTTGAATATTGGTTTTTTCCGTTTTATTTAATAAAGGAATTCTCCAAGCATCCACCACCCTCTCCGTGAAAAAATACTCAATGGAGAAATAGTTATTGATGTTAATCAATTCCAGCAAACGCAGATTAAATGTGTAAACCATGCAATTTAAAGGTACAGGAAAATTAAAGAAAGACGCTGAGCCTATCTTGGTCTGCCAAATCCAGGCATGAAGAAGCTCCGGATCAGAATAAGAGTCAGTGCAATTGTGTTAAGTGACTCTCGTTTTAATATGGTACAATAATCCAAACTGAACCCCAAGATCCTTTCAATCTTGTCAGAGAGCAATGGGTGGCGGTAAGGTCTCAGGCCCAAAACGGTCGCGCGCTGATTTTTATTTTGCCGCACGTCCATTTCCGGCAAAAATAAAGGCCTTTTTTGCGGGTGCGCTGAGAAATGGGCCTGCACGCATCCAACACACGCGCCTAGACCAGTGCAGGCCATTTTTTGGCACGCCTCAGTAAAAGTGCCCCTAAATGAGGCGCCTTTTTGGCTTGTTCTAAAAATCAAACCTAGTAGGCCGTACCGATTCATTCTACAGTGTTACAGGAAACATCAGCCACCACGTTCACAGCTTTCTGCTCAAGCCCTTGACAAATCAGAGGTTGGAACTGGCTTCCAGCAAGAAAATCAATTTCATTTTCTTCAAAACTGTTAATTTCAACCTCAGCCAGACACCATGCAACCGATGCTGCTTTTGGACCATGTGGCTTTGAATTAAAATTTGCTGTTTTAAACAAAATAACATTGATTCGCTCGCTGGAAGCCAGTTTTGAACCTCTCATTTATAAAGTGAGGAAAACAAGAAACCATGCTGACTTCAAGGTATACAGCATGAAACCACAGTTTTAATAATGAACACAGCACAATGTAAGTGGAGGCCAATTTCAACCTGAGGAAGGTGCACGGGGAGAGAGAAGTAGTTCCTCTTTTAACTCAGTCGTTCTCAAATCTGGGCCTTGAAGAGCCCGATAGATCTGATTTTCCAGGTAATCAAAAACAAACAGATCAAACTGATTCTTAGACAATGGAGGAGTGGTTAGGGTGGTGGTCCTGAGGAACTGAGTTCGATTCCCACTTCAGGCACAGAGGCAGCTCCTTGTGACTCTGGGCAAGTCATGTAACCCTCCATTGCCACATTGAGCCTGCCATGAGTGGGAAAGCGCAGGGTACAAATGTAACAAAAATAAAATAGATACTATTGGAGATTCTACATGGAATGTTGCTACTGTTGGAGATTCTACATGGAATGTTGCTATTCCACTAGCAACATTCCATGTAGAAGGCTGCGCAGGGTTCTGTTTCTGTGAGTCTGACAGGACTCACAGAAGCAGAAGCCTGCGCGGCCACATTGGTGATCTGCAAGGGCCGACTTCTACGTGGAATGTTGCTAGTGGAATAGCAACATTCCATGTAGAATCTCAAATAGTAGCAACAGTGGAGGAGTGGCCTAGTGGTAACAGTGGAGGAGTGGCCTAGTGGTTAGGGTGGTGGACTTTGGTCCTGGGGAACTGAGTTCGATTCCTGGCACAGGCAGCTCCTTGTGACTCTGGGCAAGTCACTTAACCCTCCATTGCCCCATGTAAGCCGCATTGAGCCTGCCATGAGTGGGAAAAGCACGGGGTACAAACGTTAAAAAAAAAAAAAATGAATATGAACTATAAACATCCTGGACAGATTTGCCAAGTGGTTTCCAGAAATAGATCTGACACCCACTGCTTCAATCAATGATATGATCTCTAAGCAGTGTGGATCTTGATAAAGAGAGAGTCATTTTCAAACCCATTTATGTGAATATATGGCTTTTTACACACGTTAATTGCCTGTCTACAATGTGCCTTCTCTCAATGTGAATAAAAGTTTCACACCAAGTACTTTCTTATCCACATTTAGAAGAGGTATTCCCAGGGGCATGCTTAGTTAGAAGAACAAAGTAACACTTGCAGACTGCATTTGAAAATCTAGGTGTGTTATTTTCCTTCAGAAAAGCATCTACGTACAAATGTTTATAGGGCATTAAAATTAGCTGTTAGCGCTTCAGTGTGTGTGGGAGCATTCACAGTAATTGGCTATTCAGTTGTGTGCTAACATTGCGATTAGAGTACAACCATCAGTACACAGTTATCAAAGATGTAATTAGGGCCAGATTCTATATATGGTGTTGAAAATAATACACCTAGGCGTATTCTATAAACCGCACCTAACTTTTTTTTTTAATTGTTAAATTTTCCCCCTTGCTTTTCCCACTCATGGCAGGCTCAATGCGGCTTACATGGGGCAATGGAGGGTTAAGTGACTTGCCCAGAGTCACAAGGAGCTGTGCCTGAAGTGGGAATTGAACTTAGTTCCTCAGTTCCCCAGGACCAAAGTCCACCACCCTAACCACTAGGCCACTCCTCCACTGTGCCTACTGTTTGAGATTCTACATGAAATGTTGCTATTCCACTAGCAACATTCCATGTAGAAGTCGGCCCTTGCAGATCACCAATGTGGCTGCGCAGGTTTCTGCTTCTGTGAGTCTGACGTCAGACTCACAGAAACAGAAGCCTGCGCAGCCTTCTACATGGAATGTTGCTAGTGGAATAGCAACATTCCATGTAGAATCTCCAATAGGAGCAACATTCCATGTAGAATCTCCAATAGTATCTATTTTATTTTTGTTACATTTGTACCCTGCGCTTTCCCACTCATGGCAGGCTCAATGCGGCTTACATGAGGCAATGGAGGGTTAAGTGACTTGCCCAGAGTCACAAGGAGCTGCCTGTGCCTGAAGTGGGAATCCAAATCCAACTCAGTTTCTCAGGACCAAAGTCCACCACCCTAACCACTAGGCCACTCCTCCACTGTTGCTACTATTTGAGATTCTACATGGAATGTTGCTATTCCACTAGAAGTCGGCCCTTGCAGATCACCAATGTGGCCGCGCAGGCTTCTGCTTCTGTGAGTCTGACGTGCAGGACGTCAGACTCACAGAAACAGAAGCCTGCGCAGCCTTCTACATGGAATGTTGCTAGTGGAATAGCAACATTCCATGTAGAATCTCCAATAGTAGCAACATTCCATGTAGAATCTCCAATAGTATCTGTTTTATTTTTGTTACATTTGTACCCCGTGCTTTCCCACTCATGGCAGGCTCAATGCGGCTTACATGGGGCAATGGAGGGTTAAGTGACTTGCCCAGAGTCACAAGGAGCTGCCTGTGCCTGAAGTGGGAATTGAACTCAGTTCCTCAGGACCAAAGTCCACCACCCTAACCACTAGGCCACTCCTCCAGGTCATAGGACTGCTTACAGCGCATAGCTGTTCGAAGTCCGGACTTCATTATAATTCCAATCACTTGTCACTCCCACCTCAGATCAGGCATGCCGAAAAAACAAACAGAAGCTTTTATTCCGAAAACCAAAAAACTTTAAAAGAGTCTTTAATAACAAAAATAAGCAGTCGCTTAGGGGTCCTTTTACTAAGGCGTGCTGAAAAATGGCCTGCGCTAGTGTAGGCGTGTGTATTGGATGCACGCAGGTCCATTTTTCAGCGCGCCTGCAAAAAAGGCCTTTTTTATTGGCTGAAAATGGACGTGCGGCAAAATAAAAATTGACGCGTGTCTATTTTGGGCCTGAGACCTTACCGCCACCCATTGACTTAGCGGTTAGGTCTCACAGGTTAACCAGGCGGTAATCTTCAGTACACGTACACTGCCGATTACCACCCAGTTAGCACCACACGGTAGAAATAAATTTCTGACACACGTATTGGATGTGTGTCAAAATTAGAATTACAGCCCGGGACACACGGTGGCCGGGCGGTAGTCCTAATTTCATGTGTGTTGTACGCGCATAGGTGCCTACGGGCTTTAGTAAAAGGGCCCCTTAACTGGCATAGCTTCAGGCAGTGCTGACGTCTTTCACACCTAACCACCCACCAGGTCACAATGGCGTTCGGTGTTCCACCCACTTCCGATGATAACAACCAAGTTTTAAACCACTGATAAGCTCTTAGCCCTATATTTATGCTCCTAAGACCTGGGATAGTCCTTTATAAGAGCCCATTTATGTATGCAAACCAGTATTTTATCCACAAAAAATAGTTTATAAAATTGAGAATGTATGGAAAGAGGAGGAAGGTAAGAGAGAAGCATGTGGATAGAAACGATAGTAAATTATAAAGCGGAAGAGCAGGAGAGAGGAAGTTTCTGCATTAACAAGTCATATGGAAATCTGAAGATAATGAAATTTTACTTTTTACTAAATTTATTAGCTTGAAAATAGTGTTGGTAATTTCTGTATCTCTCTAAATGCCAATTTAACAATATATTTTCTCTTTCCTAATTCATGTAATGTGAGAAAAATGATTTCTAGGCTTCCTAAGTATGCATAATTTTATGCACTACAAAATTTAATTTTCCATAGCGTGCGATTTCTCATAGCTTTAAGCATATTATTTATATATATATATATATATATATATATATATATATATATATATATATAATTCTCACCTCCAACATTCTATGTGTCTTGCTGCCTGTGTTCGTGACTTCTTCGGAGTTGGTCTGCTAGGCTCTGTAGCACAGGCTGACGTCAGCAAACGCCTCACAGCTGATCCAACCCCCCCTCCCCTCTCAAACTGCCATACAGCTTGACAGCAACACAAAAAAAAGGCTCGAGCCTGCCTGATGCCACTGATGCGCTCAACAGCCGCTCTCCCGAAACACCTGGAGGGGTGCAGCATGACACCAATCCTCAGCGCATCAACCCCCCCCCTCGGTGCATCACCCAAGCCCCCCCCGAGTGCATTCTTGACTGCTGTGTGCAAGCCGCTGGGGGGGTGTCTGTTCTGCTGGTTCCCTCTGCCCCGGAACAGGAAGTAACCTGTTCCGGGGCAGAGGGAGCAGGGAACCAGCGAATCCGACACCCCACCCCCCAGCGGCGTGCACCAGGGGCGGACCACCCCCACTGCCCCACTGGTCAAGGGGAAGATGCTGGATAGAGGAGTAGAAAGGATAGGGAAGACAGGAAATACTGGATCAAGGAAGGATGGAAAGAAATGGAGAGAAGGGTAGATAGTAGACATGGTGGGAGTAGGGTGACAGAAGGGAGATACTGAATTGGGATGGAGAAGGGAGAGGGAGAAAAAGAGAGAGGGAGGGAGGGGGGACCCTGAAACTGGGAGGGAGGGGGACCCTGAAACTCGGAGGGAGGGAGGGAGGGGGGACCCTGAAACATGGAGGGAGGGAGGGGATGACCCTGGCACTCGGAGGGAGGGGATGACCTTGGCACTCGAAGAGAGGGAGGGAGGGGGGACCCATGGCACACACTCTCATTCTTACACACACATTCTCTCTCTCACAGACATACTCGCACCCAGTCTCTCTATCACACACACTCTCACATTCACTCTCTCTCTCACAGAGTCACTCTCACACACACTTTCTCAAACATACACACTCTGAGGAAAACCTTGCTAGCGCCAGTTTCATTTGTGCCAGAAACGGGCCTTTTTTACTAGTGTGTGTTCTAATTCTACCAATAAAGTAAAATTGAATGAATGAATGAACTCAAGACATCTCTTTAATCATTCTTTACAGACAGAAGTAACTCCAGTTCACTGATCACAAAAGCAAGGCAGCTGGAAATTTCAGGCCAGTTGATTCAAACTCAGTGGTGGATAAATTCATGAAATTACTAGTAAACAAAACAGTGGACTATCTGAAATCCTGCGGATTACAGGATTTCATGGCAGCATGGTTTTAATCAGAGGGAGATCATATCAGATTACTCTGATAAATATCGTTGGGCGGCCACAATAAGGAGGGGAAAGAGATTACTGCACAACAATACATTTCCTGGGACCAAAAATAAAGAAAACAAAAAGAAATACTTAGGGAGGAAGGCCAGTAGCACCCCCCCCCCCAAAAAAAAAAAACCCCAAAAGTAAAACAGCTCAGGATGTGAGAGTAGAAAAGATTTGGGAAAAGGAACACGCTCAAGAACAAGACTCTCCAAACTTATCCAAGTGACCCAATAGCCATCCAAGTTACATAGTAACGTGGAGGGGCATAATCGAACGCGAACGCCTATCTCCATGGGTGTCTATGTCTGAAAATGGGTAAGTGAAGAGGCGGGACAGACCATATTTTCGAAAAAATGGACGTTTTTCAGCTGGGTGTTTGGTTTTTTTAGCGATAATGGAAACTAAAAACGCCCAGCTCAAAAACGTCCTAATCCAAGCCATTTGGTCGTGGGAGGGGTCACGATTCGTAGTACACTCGCCCCCCTGACATGCCAGGACACCAACTGGGCACCCTAGAGGTCAGTGCGGTGGACTTCAGACAACGCTCCCACATGCATACCTCCCTTACCACGGGTGCTAAGCCCCCAACCCCCCTCCCCAAAACCCACTACCCACAAATGTACAACACTACCATAGCTCTTAGGGGTGAAGGGGGCACCTACATGTGGGTACAGTGGGTTTTGGAGGCCTCCCATTTACCAGTACAAGTGTTACAGGTAGGGGGGATGGGCCTGGGTCCGCCTGGCTGAAGTGCACTGCAGTACCCACTAAAAGTGCTCCAGGGACCTGCATACACGCAGGCCTCTAGGACTTGTTGCCGCTATATAACATTGGCACAGCAGTTGACACCTGAAGACTAATCTCTCCGAAAACGTCCTTTATTGGAATAAGCACGCTTACTCACAGTTAACTGCAGATCAGAGGTTGTGCCCCACTGGCAATGAGTCTCCCTGGTACTGAGATAAGCAGTAGGTCCGAGCTGGCAGAATGCTGTACAATGCCCTCTTTCAGCCACATTCAAGGGAAGACTAAGTTTTGTAACGTGGCTAACCCGTGAAAGGGATCTAAAACTGGCTTACAAAAATGGCCACTACCTCATGGACTACCGGAAACACTACAGGGCACACTCTGACCCAGTAAGCAGAGGGAAAAGCACCATGGGAGTAGAGCCTACCAACTACCAACATCGTGAGCATTTGCCACAAGCTAGTGGAATCACGGAGCCCAATACCCTACACCCATCACAATGCATTGCTGATGTGACTCTGCAGTGCACATAACAGAAAAGGTGTCACACTCACCGGAGAGCCACATCAGAACCAGGGAAAGGCTGTCACAGGATAGAACACATTCTGCTGTCATGGAGGTGGGTACGGCATTTGAGGCTGGCATACAGGCTGGAAAAAAAGTTTTTAAAGTAGGGTTTTTTTGGTGGGAGGGGGTTAGTGACCACTGGGGGAGTCCTGGAAGGTCATCTCCGATTCCCTCCAGTGGTCATCTGGTCAGTTGGGGCACTTTTTTGGGACCTGTTCGTGAAAAAAAAGGGTCCAAAAAAAGTGACCCCAAATCGCGGTAAAACGCCTTTTTTTTTCAATTATCAGCTAAAGACACCCATCTCGCCTCAGCCGATAACCACGCCCCAGTTCCACCTTCACCATGCCTCCAACACGCCCCCATCAACTTTACCCGTTTCCGCGAGGGATTGCAGTTGGAAATGCCCAAAATCGGCTTTCGATTATACCGATTTGGGCGCCCACTGGAGAAAGACGCCCATCTCCCGATTTGGGTCACAATTTAGGCGTTTTTCTCTTTCGATTATAAGCTGGAGAGTATCATAGTAGATGACGGCAGAAAAAGACCTGCACAGTCCATCCAGTCTGGCCAACAAGATAAACTCATATGTGCTACTTTTTCTGTATACCCTACCTTGATTTGTACCTGTCCTTTTCAGGGCACAGACCGTATAAGTCTGCCCAGCACTATCCCCGCCTCCCAACCACCAGTCCCGCCTCCCACCACCGGCTCTGGCACAGACCGTATAAGTCTGCCCAGCACTATCCCCGCCTCCCAATCACCGGCTCTGGCACAGACCGTTTAAGTCTGCCCAGCACTATCCCCGCCTCCCAACCACCAGTCCCGCCTCCCACCACCGGCTCTGGCACAGACCGTTTAAGTCTGCCCAGCACTATCCCCGCCTCCCAACCACCGGCTCTGGCACAGACCGTTTAAGTCTGCCCAGCACTATCCCCGCCTCCCAACCACCAGTCCCGCCTCCCACCACCGGCTCTGGCACAGACTGTTTAAGTCTGCCCAGCACTATCCCCGCCTCCCAACCACCAGTCCCGCCTCCCACCACCGGCTCTGGCACAGACCGTATAAGTCTGCCCAGCACTATCCCTGCCTCCCAACCACCAGTCCCGCCTCCCACCACCGGCTCTGGCACAGACCGTATAAGTCTGCCCAGCACTATCCCCGCCTCCCAACCACCAGCCCCGCCTCCCAACCACCGGCTCTGGCACAGACTGTTTAAGTCTGCCCAGCACTATCCCCGCCTCCCAACCACCAGCCCCGCCTCCCACCACCGGCTCTGGCACAGATCGTACAAGTCTGCCCAGCACTATCCCCGCCTCCCACCACCAGCTCTAGCATAGACCATATAAGTCTGCCCAGCACTATCCCCGCCTCCCAACCACCAGCCCCACCTCCCACAGTTCTTCAGGACAGCCACGATGAATAGACAAGAGATGAATTTGCATGCACTTGAAAATCAGTATATGCAAATGTATCATATGGATATTCATTGCAGATATCCTGAAACCAGAAAGACTATAGGAACCCCAAGAGAGGTTTGGGAAGCCCTGTACAAAAGACTGGCTTATGACATGGCTACTTTAATACTTTAACAAGGGAAAAGGCTCCTAAAGCCTTTTCTACTTGCGGAGCAGCCAATCTTTTGATGATTATTTTATATGCATGTATCAAGAAAAATCCAAATCTACAAACAAAACCAGATTTTGACTGGTTGGCCAAGATGAAAGCACAAACATAAAAACACACGGCAGAGACAAAAGCAAAACCCTGTGGGTCTGGCACAACTGGCAGTTTCTACAGACTGGGTTAAAATAGAGCAAGGTCCATAGCAGTGGAAACCTGATGTGCCATCTGTCTAAACATTACTTGGCTCTAAACCCGTCTTATCAATCTCACTTTCATCAGCAATCTCTTTCACTCCTGGTCATTATTACTTAACCCCCTTCTACTCCAAGAGACATGAGGACAGTAATCTAATAATTATAATTAGCTGACGTTCGGTAATGCTATTTGTTATTCTGGCCGTCTGCCAAGTTGCAACTACTGAAACAAAATATACGATTGGAGAGACTTTCTGTAAAGAAAACTCAATCTAAAATTTCCTTTACAAAATGGCAGCGCGAGCCTGTATGGAAGTGAAGGAATCTTTCTCTAAATGTGCCTAACCACTGAGGTATGAAATTTGAAAACTCACGAAACCTACAATCGCTTCCAAATGTTCCCAGTCATATTTTCCAGAGATGTTAACAGTGGTCAAAATAATTTCTGCATGTTTTCCAAGCTGGATGAAGACACCCACACTGATCATATACAAGTTACAGCATATAAAGAATACTCCTCATTAGTTTTTCTTTCCAACCCCTCCTCCTTTATTTGTTCTTGGGGTCTAATGGATTGTTGGACTTCTATTTTTTGTTTTGTTTGTGCGATCCCTCATTATAATGGGGATTACTAAAGATCAAAGCAAGCCGCAGTGCCCCCACGGGTGCCCGAAGCTGCCTATAATATGGCGCCATGCCCTGATGGGCATGCGCACCGGGCCAGCGGGGTGCGAGGCGTGATGGGCACGTCCCCGCCGCCCAAAGGGCACCCCGCTGAAAAGGGGGAAGAGCTACAAAGGGGTTTAAAAGCCCCTGGGCGGAGCCCGGACAGCCTCTTCAGGCGTCCGGGCACCAGCATACACGCTGCGGGCTGGTGCCGATCGCTGCGCAGAGTCCGAGGGAGCGAGCCCGTCCATCCGCGGGAGCAGAAGTGGGGGGACGCTGCCGGAGTTTGCTTCGGGATCTTCGGTCCTTGTGTACGGAGTCCCGGGGGCATCGTCGTGTGGTCCGTGCGGACCCGCAGTGAGTACAGAGAAAGGAAGGGTGGAATGAGGGGCGGGAGTGGCCTGGCGCCCATGCCGCGGGATCCTGCATTTTCCCCTCGCCGGGCATGCTTCTTCTCATTCGGGCTCGGCAGTGAGTGAGGCGGCCTTTGTTGTCCCCGTTTGCATCCCCGCTTCCGCCATCGCCCCCGCACCTGTACGGGAGATTCAGACCCATCCGCATGCAGCGGGCGGGATCTGCCGGATAGCGCACGTTTTTTGCCCGCCCCATCCGACACAACAGCCTGCCTTGAGCCCTGGCTGGGATGTGGGCTTTCAGGTACCGAGCGCGGCGTTGTAGCCGGATGGGCGACCGGGGTTTCCGGGCGGGGCCTCAGCGGAGTGGGATGTGGATGCCCTGCTGGGCTGGAGCTGCGAGCGAGATTCAGCCTCTGTCGGATTGGCAGAGGGCAGATTTTCATCTCCCCGGGAGTCAGAGGTTTGGTGAACGGGAGCAGAAGTGAGACTATCCAGTCCACTGTAAGCAAGGAAGCCGATTTGGTTGATCTCTGTTTCTACTACCCCTCAGCAGCCATCATCCAGTACACTCAAAACACAGCATGCAAACCTATGAGCTGCTGCAAGAGGTTTAATAGACAGGATTGGAACTGAGCCTGGTGCGAAGGTGGCGGACCTCACGCGTCACATAGATAGGATTTTATATAGTGCTGGGGAGGAGACGGCTGTCTTGGTACATGTGGGTACTAATGACATAGGAAAATGTGGGAGAGAGGTTCTGGAAGCAAAATTTAGGCTCTTAGGTAGAAAGCTGAAATCCAGATCCTCCAGGGTAGCATTTTCTGAAATGCTACCTGTGCCACGCGCAGGGCCCAAGAGACAGGCAGAGCTCCAGAGTCTCAATGCGTGGATGAGACGATGGTGCAGGGAGGAGGGCTTTAGATTTGTTAGGAACTGGGCAACATTCTGGGGAAGGGGGAGCCTATTCCGAAAGGATGGGCTCCATCTTAACCAGAGTGGGACCAGGCTGCTGGCATCGGAGTTTAAGAAGGAGATAGAGCAGCTTTTAAACTAGAAATGGGGGGAAGGCCGACAGTCGCTCAAAAGAGCATGGTTCGGGATAAGGTATCTTTCAAAGATATCACCATAACAGGGAAGATAGAGTATCCTGATAGTGAGGTTGCAAAAGAGATTGTAGTAGATCGGGTATCTTTAAATAACAATAAAAATCAGACAAAAGATTGCCAATTAATACTGTCAAGTACTAAGCATGATGTACTTAGGAACAACAAACATAGTTTGAAATGTCTATATGCGAATGCCAGGAGCCTAAGAAATAAGATGGGGGAGTTGGAATATATTGCACTAAATGAAAAATTAGATATAATAGGCATCTCTGAGACCTGGTGGAAGGAGGATAACCAGTGGGACACTGTCATACCGGGGTACAAATTATATCGTAGTGATAGGGTGAATCGGATTGGTGGAGGGGTAGCATTGTATCAAATAGATTGAATCAAATAGATTGAAAATTCTGCAGGAAACAAAACACTCCTTGGAATCACTGTGGATTGAAATTCCATGTGCAAAGGGGAAAAGGATAGTGATAGGAGTGTACTACCGTCCGCCTGGCCAGGACGAACAGACGGATGCGGAAATGTTAAAGGAAATCAGGGACGCAAACAAACTGGGCAACACAATAATAATGGGGGATTTCGATTACCCGCATATAGACTGGGTTAATGTAACATCTGTACACGCAAGGGACATAGGATTTCTTGATGAAATCAAGGACAGCTTCATGGAACAGCTAGTTCAGGAGCCGACAAGAGAAGGAAAAATACTAGACTTAGTCCTTAGTGGTGCTCATGATCTAGTGCAGGGGGTAACGATACGAGGGCCGCTTGATAACAGTGATCATAATATGATCGGTTTTGATATTGGCATTGAAGGAAGTGAAACTAGGAAATCAAGTACGCTAGCGTTTAACTATAGAAAAGGTGATTACGACAAAATGAGAAAAATGGTGAAAAAAAGACTGAAAGGAGCAGCTCGCAGAGTAAAAAACTTGCATCAGGCGTGGATGCTGTTTAAAAACACCATCCTGGAGGTTCAGGACAAATATATTCCACGTATTAGAAAAAAGGGAAAAAAGACTAAACGTCAGCCGGCGTGGCTAAACAGTAAGATAAAGGAAATCATTAGAGCCAAAAAACAATCCTTCAGAAAGTGGAGAAGAGAACCAACTGAAAGTAACAGGATAGATCATAAGGAATGCCAAGCCAAATGCAAAGCGGAGATAAGGAGGGCAAAAAAGGACTTTGAGAAGAAATTAGCGTTGGAAGCAAAAATACATAGTAAAAATTTTTTTAGATACATTAAAAGCAGGAAACCGGCCAAAGAGTTGGTTGGGCCGCTGGACGAAAATGGTGTTAAAGGGGCGATCAAGGAGGACAAAGCCGTAGCGGAGAAATTAAATGAATTCTTTGCTTCGGTCTTCACCGAGGAGGATTTGGGGGGGACACCGGTGCCGGAAAGAATATTTAAAGCGGGGGAGTCGGAGAAACTAAACAAATTCTCTGTAACCTTGGAGGATGTAATGGGTCAGTTCAGCAAGCTGAAGAGTAGTAAATCACCGGGACCTGATGGTATTCATCCCAGAGTATTAATAGAACTAAAAAATGAACTTGCGGAGCTACTGTTAGAAATATGCAATCTGTCCCTAAAATCGAGTGTAGTACCGGAAGACTGGAGGGTAGCCAATGTTACTCCGATTTTTAAGAAGGGTTCCAGAGGAGATCCGGGAAATTATAGACCGGTGAGTCTGACGTCGGTGCCGGGCAAGATGGTGGAGGCTATTATTAAGAATAAAATTGCAGAGCATATACAAAAACATGGACTGATGAGACAAAGTCAGCACGGATTTAGTGAAGGGAAGTCTTGCCTCATCAATCTAATGCATTTTTTTGAGGGGGTAAGCAAACATGTGGACAATGGGGAGCCGGTTGATATTGTATATCTGGATTTTCAGAAGGCGTTTGACAAAGTGCCGCACGAAAGACTCCTGAAGAAATTGCAGAGTCATGGAATCGGAGGTAGGGTATTATTATGGATTAAGAACTGGTTGAAAGATAGGAAGCAGAGAGTAGGATTGCGTGGCCAGTATTCTCAGTGGAGGAGGGTAGTTAGTGGGGTCCCGCAGGGGTCTGTGCTGGGTCCGTTGCTTTTTAATGTATTTATAAATGACCTAGAGATGGGAATAACTAGTGAGGTAATTAAATTCGCCGATGACACAAAATTATTCAGGGTCGTCAAGTCGCAGGAGGAATGTGAACGATTACAGGAGGACCTTGCGAGACTGGGAGAATGGGCGTGCAAGTGGCAGATGAAGTTCAATGTTGACAAGTGCAAAGTGATGCATGTGGGTAAGAGGAACCCGAATTATAGCTACGTCTTGCAAGGTTCCGCGTTAGGAGTTACGGATCAAGAAAGGGATCTGGGTGTCGTCGTCGATGATACGCTGAAACCTTCTGCTCAGTGTGCTGCTGCGGCTAGGAAAGCGAATAGAATGTTGGGTGTTATTAGGAAGGGTATGGAGTCCAGGTGTGCGGATGTTATAATGCCGTTGTATCGCTCCATGGTGCGACCGCACCTGGAGTATTGTGTTCAGTACTGGTCTCCGTATCTCAAAAAAGATATAGTAGAATTGGAAAAGGTACAGCGAAGGGCGACGAAAATGATAGTGGGGATGGGACGACTTTCCTATGAAGAGAGGCTGAGAAGGCTAGGGCTTTTCAGCTTGGAGAAGAGACGGCTGAGGGGAGATATGATAGAAGTGTATAAAATAATGAGTGGAATGGATCGGGTGGATGTGAAGCGACTGTTCACGCTATCCAAAAATACTAGGACTAGAGGGCATGAGTTGAAGCTACAGTGTGGTAAATTTAAAACGAATCGGAGAAACTTTTTCTTCACCCAACGTGTAATTAGACTCTGGAATTCGTTGCCGGAGAACGTGGTACGGGCGGTTAGCTTGACGGAGTTTAAAAAGGGGTTAGATAGATTCCTAAAGGACAAGTCCATAGACCGCTATTAAATGGACTTGGAAAAATTCCGCATTTTTAGGTATAACTTGTCTGGAATGTTTTTACGTTTGGGGAGCGTGCCAGGTGCCCTTGACCTGGATTGGCCACTGTCGGTGACAGGATGCTGGGCTAGATGGACCTTTGGTCTTTCCCAGTATGGCACTACTTATGTACTTATATAATGGGGATTACTAAAGGTCATGAGAGAGCTGAAGGGAGGGTTCTGAGGTTGTGGGTGGTAAAGGATCCAGCCCAAGGGGGTGGGTTCCTGGGTATGTTGCAGAGGGAAATGTTTCTGGTTGTTGAATGACAGTAGGGGAGCAGTTAATAAATGTTGGGGTTAGTGCTGGGGTTTGCACAAGGTCTTTGGTTGCCTCTTTACCTGCTAGGACCCATGAGGAGAGGGGGTGTCCTGAAAAGGCCAGAATAACTTAAGGCTGATCTGAAGGGGGGAGGGGCTATTGTCAGCCAAAAGGCAGTAACTGGAAGAATGGAGTACTCCAGGTGGGTAAAGGTGAAACCAGGCCAGAAGCAGGGACAGGGAAGAGCCTGTTCAAGGCCAGAGAGTGCAGCTCAGGAAAGTGCATCTCTAGAAGTAAGGACAGACAGGGAGGTCTTATCCTGCAAGAGTTTGCTTGTGAGAACCAACACTACAAGAACAGCCTTGGATTATGAAGCCTGAAGGGATGGGTATGGACAAGAGAAGCAGTAAATATGTGCATACTATAGGAATTTAAATTGCATTTAAGATACACCCTATCCCTTTGCTTGGCTCTGGATTTATAGCTTGCATCTGATATCAAGTTGGATTATAAATTGACTGTTTGTTTCAAAGAGGATTTGAATTGCCTATTGCAGAATTTTCAGTTAAGTTTGGTTATCTACTATAATAAAACTCACCCTCAACGTTCTGAAGACAACGTTCTGAAGTCACTCAGTCACTCACTGAAGGGTTCATGGATTCATGGTGGTGAAGCCACAACACTGACCATGTCTCTCTGCCCCGCCCTCGAATGACGGACCAATCAGAAAAAACACCCTCAACATTCTGAAACACAAAGGACCATCACAACACCGTTCCCAGGCAACACTAGGCAACGTAAGACGGACCAATCAGAGGAAACTACGTGACAATAAGGGAGGAGCATTCCCCAGCGGAATGGCTCACTATCTGTGCAGCACGGAGAACACAGAACCACCGCTGGAATGAGAGAAGAATATTCCTGCTGTGGGTATGTGCAAAAATAGACCCGTGGGGGGGGGGGGGGGGGGGGGGGGAGGGGGGGAAGAGAGAAATTTTTAAATGCCTAATGCCAGTACTGAAGAGTGCCAGAGGGCCTATAGCACAGACTATATTTGGGATCGCTTGACATGGAGTCAGAGGAGCAGGAAAACAACATGCCCGTCACCATCTGGGACATGGGCGAACAGGACAAGCTGCAGCCCAGCTGGAAGGATTACCCGCGACCCAGCCAGCAGCAAACAGCAACCAAGGAAGGGGGAGGAGTACTCCTTCCCTGCCTAGGAATCGCTTGAGACTGGCTGCCAAACTAACGAAACAACCGCACCCGACGCACCACCATTATTCGAAAGGCATCCACTATTTCTTCAACAGAAATGCAAACTAATAATACAAAACAAACAAAGAATACATGGTTTCTCAGGCGGCTGCAGGTAACTCCCCACCCCCTTCCTCTTCCCCTTTTGCCGAAGCGGCCAAGGACGTGCCCAACCATCCCCAGCCTCAGGCAAGCTGTCTCACACCTCGGGGATTCCCCGAGCACCCGGAAAAAGACGGCGCTGATTCCTGCAGCGCATAAATGTTCCAGCATTCCACCGCAGCTGGCCTGAAATGGACCAAACATACCGGATCACCCCCCGACGGCCCGAGACCGTGCTCTTCTCCCTTCCGCCAATTTAAAACAACCATCCCCGTCCTCAGGCAAGCCGTCACCCACCTCCAGGATGCCCAGAACCCCAGTCCAATGGAAAAAGATGGCGCTGCTTCCAACAGCACATTTCTCTTCCAGCATTCCCCTACAGCAGCCCTGAAATGGCCAAAAAATACCGACAGACAAAGAACGTGCTCCTCTACCTTCTGCCCATCTAAAACAACACTGCTGCCTCAGCACAACACAAAAAAAAACATGGAAAAAAAACAACACTCAACAAAGGCTGACCCCCCTACAACCACATTTACATTTCACCAACAGAAAGACCCCCCCTCCACAAACCTCCTTGACAGACAAAACCACACACACACAATACAACAGAAACACACCCTCAAAGCCACACACCAATCCAACCCACTTTGCCAGCACAGCACAGCACATCCCCCAACCCCCCAAGCAAAAAACAAAACAAAAAAAGACACACATCAACAACCTGCACACACACCGCACCCTCTCACACACACACACACACACACACACACACACACACACAAAATAACTCTGTGACACATACACACACACACAAAACAAACCACATGCTAGCGCCCGTTTAATTGGTTTCGGAAATGGGCCTTTTTTACTAGTTTTGCATAACTCTCTGGACTACAGTCTTTTCTTTGCATGACAGTGGAAATTTCCTTACGTTTTGGACTAACCGAGAAAAGTGTACAGAGTGTACAAAGAGTAAAAGCCAAGGTTTAATATCCTACAGCCTCCCGGATCTTTATCCGGCCCCAGCCTGTGCCCAGCTCAGTGTGTGTAAACTAGAAAAGCTGCAGGAAGGAAGAAAAATAAATCTTTTTCTTTGTGGCCCCGGTCTCGGTTGCCCCTGACCCGCGATGAGCTAGATGGTGCCCAGACTGTGTTAGACCAAGGTTACATTTGTTTTTGCACAATTTTTAGGTGCTTCCTGTTTAGTATTTATCATTATTTATTTATAACATTTGTACCCCCACATTAGCCCGAGAGCGACTCAGGTTCAATGTGGCTTACATAAGAAACAATTAAATGAATGACGTATTAAAAAGGACATATAAACATTATAAAGTACAATAAATAATGCTATAACATTGGCTTTGTAAAACAAATATAACATATGTGGTGAATTAACCTGGATGCAACTGTTCTTAAGGGTAGATGGATAGGGAAAAAGAGTAAATCATAATTAAGTTTGTAAACAAAGAAGTGAAGATGAATAAATATGGGTACAATTATTAGAAACCCTCACCTATTTGGATGCAAGATGTTACCTTATATAATATTTTGGGTAGATTAAAACAAAGAAGCTTAAAACACCAATAGCTAGAGTTTTTTCCATTTATAAAAAATTGATTAACTGCCTTCGAGCTAGGTCCCACTGGATGAAATGGGACTGGAGGTAAAATACCACACGTTAACACAACAGCATACATTAGCGACTCAAGCAGCAAAATGGGTGAACCAGCAGTGAAGCAATATATTAGCTTCCACTCTCTAGTTTGACTTAAGTTGAACTTTAATTTGTTTCTGTAAACACATTTTCACTCAGAAAGGATGAGCAAGTAAAATATTCTGTGCAACGGAGGACCTCAACCTTTCCTGCTCACTGAGCCACATTAGCTGTGAACTACGGACCAGGCATCCACTATTAGACTAACAGTGTTTTATTCTAGTCTTGACATTTAAATGCAAATTCTGTTTTATTCTATGCCCTTTGAAGTATTTCAGTGGCATGCAAGAACCACACTGGGTGCACTAAAGATTTACATACAGCTGCTGAACATAAGGTTTCCTTTTACAGGAAAAAGTAGGCATTTTTACAAAAATATAGATTTACTGTACAAAGCAACCTTTATATAAGATTCCCATGTATACACTCCTCTTGAAAACATATACAATGTAAGTTACATGGATATGTATAGAATAGCACTTAGCAAACCAAACCACCATGAGGGTGGCGGTACACAAATCCTACGAAAAGTAGAGTCTGAGGAAAGGGGGGAGTAGGAGGAGTAGGCTCTTCAACAACACCAGTAGGCGACGTGGGTGAGGAACAATCTCTTCATTAAATTATATACTCGACTCGACACAGCCGTGTTTCGGCGCAAAAAACGCCTTCTTCAGGAGTCTTGTGATATATAGATGATATACCAATATTAAGCAGAAAAAGAATGAGAACAAGGCATCTGCTACAATGGTAATCTACTAACAATGCAGGAAAAACAGCTCAGCGTATTCAAAAACACTGTGTCGAGTCGCGTGTATAATTTAATAAAGAGATTGTTCCTCACCCACGTCGTCTACTGGTGTTGTTGAAGAGCCTAAACCTCCTACTCCCCCCCTTTCTTTAGAATAGCACTTAAGCAGGCGGAGAGTGGGAACAGAATCAGGCTCTTCAAGGAACAGACCAAGGACGTCCAATGTAGAAGTAATATTTATTGAGAACAGACTCAACACAGTACCATGTTTCGGCACTGGACGTGCCTTCTTCAGGAGTCTTCTGTATATCAGTGGCGCAGAGAAACCATACCCTATACTATATCATACAAAGGTCTTTCTAAAGACCACAACCTTTTATAAAAGATCTACTTCTGACGACCTTACCCACAAGGATTTTCAGTACACGTTTACCAAGACTCCTGAAGAAGGCACTTCTAGTGCCGAAACATGGTGCTATGTTGAGTCTGTTCTCAATAAATATTACTTCTACAATGGACGTCCTTGGTCTGTTCCTTGAAGACTCTGATTCTGTTCCCACTCTCCTCCTGCTTTTGTGAGTTTACATGGGACATTGTTGTTCTTTCCACTCCTGTGGTTGTGTTGCTTACACCACAATAGCACTTAGGCAGAATTTGGCAATTGCACTGGTATGCATACACACATGTGCGTAAAGGTCATTATTCTAAACATTTACACATGTAGGACTAGATTCAGTAAATACGCCCCAAATTTGGGTGCTGAAAAAAATTTGCACCACGTGCTATTCTATAAATGGCACTCCGAGTTGGGTACCATTTATAGTATAGTGCGTAGCACCAGGATCTGCACCCAACATTTGGGTGCAAAGATTTACACCAAATGAAACTTGGTAGAAATCCTCGTTAGGCGCAGATCTCCCGAATTCCATAATTCTGCATGCATCTTAACCAACCGCCCTGACCCACCCATGGCCATGCCCCCTTTTCAGTTACACGCTACAAGATTTGCGCGTACATCTTATAGTGCATAGCTAGATGTGCACGCAAATCCAAATCGTTGCCAATTAACGTCAATAATTTATTGTTAGCACCCAATTGGCACTAATTGGCTCGTTACTCGATTAAATTGTGTGTGTAAATTGGGTGCGTGCCCAAATTTTCACGCACAATTTTTAGCACCATATATAGAATCGGGAGGTAATGGGCATATAAATGTTAATGCCTATGTTATAGAAACGTAGCAGCAGATAAGACATAAAAATAGTACCATGGTGGGTTATACAAATGTCCATCAAGCTCAGCATCCTGTTTCCAACAGTACCCAATCCGGGACACTGGAAAATTCTCACAGGTTCATTGCAATCATGGTATGCAAAAAACTAACCCATTGGAAGATATTGCCCTTGCAAAATTATCTTCTAACAAATGTAATTCATCAGGAACAGGGCAGTTGAAGACTAAAAGAAGGAACTGTGAAGTTAGGGAAGGGGTTGGGCAGGAACAACAGGAAAAGGGGGGAATGGATTGGGGAGCACAGAGGCTGCAGGCTGCCTAGAAGGATGAGGCTGTAGCAGAACACTCCTCCTACTCTGAAGTTTGAAAAGAAATGGTGGAAGAGCATTCCAGGCTGTTCTCCCAGAAATGAATCCCAAATCAGTAATCAGTTCAGTTATGCAATCTCTGAATTGATGCTGCTGCCTTTGTCACCTCAGAAATTATGGCTGTGCGTTATTCACTAATTTTACACATTGCTAATACAACTCACACAGACTAACAGAAAGATAGGTCATAAATTGAGCATTCACTCTCCTTTTCAAACTGATATGTAGAAAAGTCATTGATTTATTTTCTATCCTCAGAAACACCTGCAAATGATTCATCTGCAGAACCAGCCCTAGTTATGGATTTAGTATTCATTCATTTAGGGGCTCATTTTCAAAACAAAATAACGTGCAAAAAATGTCATAATGTGGCAGGCGGCCATTTTTCTCTCATAAAGTCTAAGTTGCAATTTTCGTTACCCTGATTTCAGCATTTTGCTCCACAGTTTGTCCAAATTCAAGGCGGAGTGTTGGGGGCATGTTTGGGGTGGGACATGGATGGCACCAAAAGATAGATCTTTTTCTGCAATAATAGACAAAATGAAAATGTCTAGAGCCAAAATTAAGGTTTTCTGGCTAGACCTGTTTCATTCAAAAGGTGCCCTATATGACCATTGAAGAGACTAAGGCATACCCCCCTTACTACTCCAGTGGTCACTGACCCGCCTCCCACCCCCACAAAGATGTGAAAGAAACAGTACATACCAGGTTCTATGACAGCTTCATATATGGCCAGTTCTATTAGAGCAGCAAGCAAGTCCCTGGAGTAGCCTAGTGGTCAGTGCAGTGGACTGTAGAGAAGGGGACCCAGGCCCATATCCCATTCTAACTGGTACACTTGTGGTGGGAAGTGTGAGCCCTCCAAAACCCACCAAAAACCTACTGGATATACATATAGGTGATATCTGCAGGCGTACGGGCTACTGTTGTGGTGTATTGTTGGGTACAGTAGGTATTTGTAGGGCTCAACATACAATATAAATATTGGACCCTAAATTTATTAAACCTTATTAGTATTTTAACACTGCTTCTACTACATATAATTTCTATAGCGCTACTAGATGTACGCAGCACTATACACTTTAACATGTAAGAGACAGTCCCTGCTTGGATCTAATCAAGACAAACAGGACAAATAAGGGATTAGGGAATTACTTAAGGAGGGAATGACACAACAGACATGGGTACTGAACAAGTGAATAGAGGTTAGGAATTAATCCGCTTAAAAAGGTGGGATTTTAGCCTAGATTTGAAGACAGCTAGAGATGGAGCTTGACGTACTGACCCAGGAAGTCTATTCTAGGCATGTGGTGCAGCAAGATAAAAGGAACGGACTCTGGAGTTGGCAGTGGAAGAGATGGGTACACTTGAGAATACTGTTTTATTGCACATTAAAGCCTCCATTAACACTAATGTAATTTAGTAAATATGCATATCTTATATCATTTTTATTTATATATTATTTACACTTGTGAGTAGCCTAAAGGTTGGAGCAGGGGGCTGGGAACTAGAAGGGCCCAGGTTCAAGTCCCACAGTGGCTCTTTGTGTCCTACGTAATTCTCCAATGTCTTAGAATAAATGGGGATGGCACCGGCAACCCACCCTACATAAAGCCCACCACCACAACTGTGGCAGCCGCTATAAATTGCGGCTTGGTGCTTGTGTGAGGGGACCAACATCAACAATTATTTACATTTGTATGACATTTCTATCAGGAAACGTCAAGCTTAATAAGACAGTAAGGGCTCCTTTTACTAAGCGACAGTAAACCCAATGCAGGCTTACCGCTCGCTATACAGGAAGTACCGATGGGCTACCGCAGCAGCCCGGCGGTACTTCCCACTCCTAGCGCGCTGTCATTTCTGGTGCTACAAAAAATTATTTCTTTTGTTGTGCTGGAGTGTATCCTGCGATAATTGGGCAGTGCTGTGCGCTGCCTGGTTACCACCAGGTTAACACGGGAGCCCTTACTGCCACCTCAATGTAAGAGCTCCCCCCCTCCAAAATGGCCATGTGGCAAGTGCTTTACTTGCCACCCGGCCATTTCCTGTCAGAAAGGGAGACTTCCCTTTTACCAGCTGCAATAAAAGGGGGCCTCAGTGTGTGTGTAAAACACGTGCTGACACCATCGCCGGCCCCCTTTTGCTGCAGCTTGGTAAAAGGGGCCCTCAAAAGGAACGATACATCAAAATACCTTAACAGGATAGAACCCTTCTATACCCTTAATCCCTGAAATGCCCTTGATGAAAGGCCAGGGTGAAGAGGCATGTTTTAAGGAGTTTCCAGAACAGCATTTGGTGCTTATATGTTATCTGTCAGCAACTATCAGAGTACACATGACAGCAAAGATGGTTCAGTAGTAGATGTGAAGCGTCTGTTTACGCTTTCCAAAAATACTAGGACTAGGGGACATGCGATGAAGCAACAACGTAGTAAATTTAAAACGAATCGGAGAAAATTTTTCTTCATGCAACGTGTAATTAAACTGTGGAATTCGTTGCCGGAGAATGTGGTAAAGGCAGTTAGCTTAGCGGAGTTTTAAAAAAGGTTTGGACGGCTTTCTAAAGGAAAAGTCCATTATTAAATGGACTTGGGGGAAAATCCACTATTTCTGGGATAAGCAGTATAAATTGTTTTGTACTTTTTCAGGAACTTGCCAGGTATTTGTGACCTGGATTGGCCACTGTTGGAAACAGGATGCTGGGCTTGACAGACCTTTGGTCTTTCCCAGTATGGCAATACTTATGTACTTATGTAGTAGAATTCTCACCTACCATAGGGGCAACCTGGGTTTAATTAATTCTCAGCAAGTTCAAATTACTATTGTAGATTTCTATAGTAGTTGGTATCAATGGGCTGTCTGAATAGGCGATATGGCAGGGCTTCCCAGCTGTAGCCCATCTCCCCAGATTGGACTGGTATAGCTGCTTAAGCATGTCGTTTAAAAAAGCCAGGGATGTGCTGGATTCTATAAACACTCAGCCTCGATATTGAAGGTAAGCTTTTTTTTTCTGAACTGTTTTCTCTAAAAAGGAAATGGTAAAACTAGCAGAAAAAAAAACAACCCTTTATATGAGCTCCTGCAGAATTCCTGAACCCTCTAACCATAATTTGTATATATGTAAATACATGCAAGTTTCTTTTTTGTACTCTTGGTTAAACTAGCAAGCTTTGATGTAATAATGTAATAATTTTTTTTATGCAACAGAGGTCCTAAATCACAATAATAATTGAACTATTGAAATATTATTTTCTTGATTATATTTGTCTTTTTTTCTCTTTACATTTTAGTGTCTCAGAAAGTCTTTTTTTTTAATGAAATAAGGATCAATAAATTAAAAACATGGGACTAGATCTATAATGCGCTGATAAAATTGTCGCCGAAAAAAATAGAGCTTTAGCGCTATTCTATAACCCAAGCTACAGTTAGGTGCAGTTTATAGATTAGCATTTAGTGCTGGGAACCATGACTACAATTAAGAGTGACAATTTCTACCAATGAAAACTGGTTGTAAACCCTCACGCGTAATTAGGCACAGATCCCGTTAATTCTATAACAACATGCATAATTGGTAGGAAAATCCCCAACCCGCCCATGCCCCTCCTGTGGCCATACCCCCTTTTTAAGATCCATACACTAGAATTTCTTTGCACTTTATAGAATACGCCTAAAAGATGAGCACATAAATTCAAATTATTGCCCAATTGGTGCCAATAATTGCCTGTTATTGCCCAATTAAACACTGATTGGCTCATTAATTAGGTTGTGTGCAGAAATTAGACATATCCAAATCTGTATGTGCAACTCAAAGCACCATATATAGAAACCGGGGGCTGAAGGGTAGTTCTAGAACAGGGTCCCACTATAGGTGCTTGTTAAGGCAATTATTATTTTAAAAAAAAAGAAAGTACACCCCTACTATTCCTTCTAGAACACTAGTGCAAATAACCAAAAACATGCGGACATTAAGGTAAAATTACTTACACTGGCCCAACAGTTGGTGTAAACATAATATAAAGCATTCTACTGTGTATTGCTCCTGAACTATACTACTACGATTGCAATGCCTAGGGGGCCCTTTTACTAAGCTACGATAGGCTCTACACGCATGCAGCGTGTGCCAAAATGAGACTACTGCCAAGCCAGTGTACCCTCCGGGCGGTAATTTCAGATTTGGCACACGCCCGTAATGCCTGGATGAATTATTTCCTCCTACGTGCGCCGGTTCTGGTGGTAATCAGCACGACGCATGCCAACCAGTCACCACACGTGTAGCGTCTGAGCCTTTACCACTGGTTCTGGTGTTAAGGGTTCAGGCCAGTTTGGGCGCACACTGGTTTTTTTTTTATCACAGGCCCTTTTCCCGTCCATTAAAAAGAAATCATTTTTGTAGGTGTGGTAAAAAGTGGCCCGGCGTGCGCCCAATACACGTGCCTACACTACTGCAGGCCACTTTTTGCCACGGCTTAGTAAACGACCCTCTAGAGAGCACCTGCCCCTCTCCTTCAGTCCTATTCTGCAATGTATTCAAATGCCTCTGTCTACAACCCACACCTTCACCTCCTTACAGAAGAGTAAATAATCTCCTTCCATTAGTCTTCTCGGGCAAGATGTTCTAAAGATGTGGCACCACTACTGAACATGCTGTCAACTGCGTCGATTGTAAGTGCAACCCCTTACAGAAAGGTACACATTCAAAATCCTTCTGTGAGGTTTGTGAGTTACAAGCTGGACTGTATAAAATCAATGAGATAAATAAGGTGGACTTAACCCCTTCCTGGCCTTCAAGACCACTGACAATCTTAAAGCCCTTACAACTAGCCAGCAGAGGCCCATCAGCATTGGAGAAACACAATTTCTTGTCCTCAGACCTATTGGTCGCACTGCCATATTTCATTTCACAGTAGCTGAAGTCTATCCTAAGCTTTGTTAGATGAACCTAACACCTCCCCAGTCTGAATCACAAATTCCCTAACTGTATACCACTTCCTTGTTCTAGTATTTATTATCCACAATATGTTTCTATAAAAATGTAACTGAAAGCTTGGGACAGGTACACAGGATCTGTAAGGGAGAGGCAAGAAATGTAGATGGCATGGGTGGGCAGACTGCATAGGCCATATAGTTTTTATCTGCCCTCATTTTTCTCTGTTTCTGTTTAGGTGATAAGTACGTACCGTGTTTCCCCGAAAATAAGACACTGTCTTATATTAATTTTTGCCCCCCAAAATGCGCTAGGTCTTATTTTCAGGGGCTGTCTTACTTTTCGGGGAAACATCAGGGTTGGATCGGGGTTGGCCCGCTCGCCCTCCGTTGCTCCCAGAACTAACCTTAAATGCCTCCTTTCACCTTTGCAGCAAGCAGCAACAGGGCAAGCCACTCCTTCCTTCCGTGTCCCGCCCTCGCCTGACGTAACGTCCGCGAGGGCGGGGCACGGAAGGAAGGAGAGGTCTGCCCTGCTGCTACTTGCTGCGAAGGTGAAAGGAGGCGTTTAAGGTTAGTTCCGGGAGCGACGGAGGGTGGGTGGAGGGGGGCCCGGCGACCTCAGGTGGGGGGGGGGGGGGCGGCCTTGTCCGGCTCTCGGCGGCCCTGCTTTCAAACAAAAATTTGCTAGGTCTTACTTTCGGGGGAGGCCTTATATCTACCAATTCGGGAAAACCTCTACTAGGTCTTATTTTCAGGGGATGTCTTACTTTCGGGGAAACAGGGTACATATGCACATGATAGTAAGGCACTCTAGAGTTTTCAGCATGTGCTGATGCTAGAGACACCCATATATTCCTATGGGTGTCTCTTGCATTAGCATTTGCTAAAAACGCTAGCGTACCTACAGCATGGCTTAGTAAACAGGGCCCTAGGATTTGCATGCATACTTGTGCACTCTACCCAAACGTCTGCCCATGCCTGCTCCCACCAGCAAAGTATGTCATCAATCATGGTGCATATTTTTAAAAGATCATTTAAGCTCCTTCTTGCCACCTACCACTAGGTGGCTCCTTATAGAATTATCCTCCAAGAGGGGCTAGAGTAGATGAAATCAAGAATACATCAAGCCAACATCCTGTTTTGAAGTAGTCAATCCAGGTCACAAGAACTCAGCAGGCTCCCAAGGAATAGATCCATTCCTCATTGCTCATCATACCCAGAGATAAATTGGTGGCTTTCTCAAACTTACATGACTAACAATGTTTTGTGGACTTTTCCTTCAGTGATTTATCAAATTCCATAAGCTCAATTGTACAACTGCTTTGGTTATACTACAGAAAGGTGCTATATCAAGAATCTAATAAATGAACAAAAACATAGATTGAAAAAAAAAAAAACCTTTTTCTAACAAATGGTCTTTATGTTCAGGTCAGACTTTCTTTCTTTGTTATTTATATCAGGAGGCATAATCTCTTTAGTTGGTAATGTTCATGACAATGGGGTTGGGTGGCAGGGTATTGACCCCCCACATTGTGGAGGTTCTCAAATTCAGTCAAAGCCAAGAACAGACTGACCCTAACCCAAGAGACGCCATGAAGCAATGACAACAGATGCCACAGAAAAACTGAAAGGGCACAAATCCAATTCAATCCAACCATTAGTTTCACTGACTTTAAATACAGATCATATGGCTTAAGTACACTTTTGTCTTGCTCTGTGTCAACTATTTTTGACTGAGTTTAATCTGCATATCAGCAACAGTTAAGGTAACTAAGAAATACTTGATTTATCTCAAACCTTTTTGCATGCCCGATTATATATAGAGCTATGAAACAGAACAAAAAAGTAACAAGATACAAAATCACAAATGACTCCAATTAATCATAATTCCTACAGATACACATTTCAGTTCATATTGGTTCAGCCTCACACAACAGCCCAGTTTACCTGCCCATCCAGGAAACAGACATACATACACAAGCAACACAAAGATTTAGTAATGCTGCTTCTGTAAAACAGTATTTTAAAAATCCCTCTCTCCTTGTTGTTTTGTTTTCTTTGTTTTTGTAGTACTGGTTTCTCAGAGAAGCTGTACAGATCCCTCCATGATCACATAAAGCATTTGCTGCCAGATATCGAAATCGATTTAGCCTGACACTGACTGGTTAAATCACTTGGTAGAGGCTAGCTGCTAATATTCAGCAGCACTTAACCGGCTAAGTGCCACTAAATATCGCAGTTAGTGCCGAACACAAAGCTGGCTATCTTGGGGGCATTCCAGGGTGAGGTCAGCACTTGGCTGTTTAAGTGTTGATATTCAGCACTTAGAAGTCTTTTTACTAAGGTGCGCTCAAAAATGGGCTGCGCTAGTGTAGATGTGTGTTTTGGGCGTGCGCAGATCCATTTTTCAGCGAACCTGTAAAAAAAAGGCCTTTTTAAAATTTTTGCTGAAAATGGACGGGTGTCAAAATAAAAATTGGCAAGCATCCATTTTGGGTCTGAGACCTTAACGCCATCCATTGACTTAGTGGTAAGGTCTCACGCGGTAACCGTGCGGTAATCATCTGTGTGTGTAGAATGACAATTACCACCCGGTTTCCGCCGCGCACAGGAAAATAAAAATTATTTTCCGGCGCACATAGCTGACGCGCGTAAAAAATGAAATCATCACCTGGGCCACATGGTAGCCGGGTGGTAACTGCAAATTGATGTGAGTAGGACGCGCATATGCGGCTTAGTAAAAGGGCCCCTTAAGCGGTCAGGGCTAGCGAATAATTGGGACTGCATAAACGTCTGTCCTATCTTTGCGGGTCTTTTACTAAGCCTTGGTAGCATTTTTACCTTGCGGTAGGAATATGATTTCTACCGCGGTAGCTTGAGGCAGAAATCATTATATTCCTATGAACGTCTCAGTGTTTACCACTAGCTGATTCCTACCATGAGCTAAAAACGCTACTCCAGCTTAGTAAAAGGCCTCCTTTCTGCGGTACCCCATGGCAGCTTAAGTGATTAATATCGACTTAAGTGGCTATGTATTAGCCGGCTTAAAATAACCAGACATTCAAAGCTGAAGGCCGCACAGATCCCAGCTTTGAATATCCAAGAAATAACGCTGTCGGCTGAAAATTAACCCCTTGGAGTTTAAACCACTAACCTAGGAGATATGAACTTCACTGAACAGAACAGTCATATCCAGTTCAAAAGTAATTTTCCTCAAAGAAACTTACAGACATTTTAAAGTAACTACATGTATGCGTGAAGTTAATTATCAGAATATAGTGCAGTTTTAAGTCATTTGATAAATGTTATTGAACTAGCAAACACTATGGGCTTCTTTTACAAAGTTGAGCTGCTGATTCTCGGTGCAGCAAAAGAGAGGAAGACCATTTAATTCCTTTGGGCTTCCTCTCATTTGCCGCAAGGGAATCATTATCGCGGCTTTGTAAAAGAAGCCCTATATTTTTTCAGAAGGCAGTCTACAACTGTATTACCTCTATTTTCACTCTTAACATTTGAGCTGGTGTTTATATTGTGTCCAAATGCCATATTATCAAGGTTCTGTTTATAGGGACTACAGTTACCTAATCTTAGAAAATAAAAGCTCTCACACCTCTAACCAATGACAGAGGTAAAGACATGAGGCAGTGGGGCCTTGGAAAATATATAACCACAGCACTGGGATATGTTTCAATGGGAATTATTTTTCAAGCTTCCATTTGAATCCCCCTTTGTGAACACAGCAAACCTGCAGTAAAAAAAAAATTCTCAGTAGAAGGTTTAATTGCTGAGCGTCAGCACAATTGATCCAACTGAGTTATTTTATTGCCTTTGCACTTTTCTGCCTGGGAGGGTTCAGAACGTTCAGGTAGCTTTCTGTATCGCTTCCTGTGAGGAAACATTTCCAATAAAATCTGGCACAATCAGGTTACGTGGAAATAATCTACCACTGGTACAAGCAGAAAAAGAAAACAGTAATAGCCCGTCTTTGCGTTTTATTCATTGTACAAAATGGCAAAGCCATTGGTTGCTGCTCAGCTTTTGTTGCATGCCTTGTAACATCCTCAAATAGCTTTCTAGTAAGAAGGGAAGATCAATAGCAGGTCTGAAGATAGCTGCATAAAAAATAACGGCATCCTACTAATATACTAAAGCTAGATGTGGATATGAGCTCTGTAATAGCACTGCAGACTTTAGTTTTATACAAATCGAGTATTATGTGCCAGAGCCGGTGGTTGGGAGACGGGGATAGTGCTGGGCAGACTTGTACGGTCTGTGCCAGAGCCGGTGGTTGGGAGGAGGGGCAGGTGGTTGGGAGGCGGGGATAGTGCTGGGCAGACTTGTACGGTCTGTGCCAGAGCCGGTGGTTGGGAGGAGGGGCAGGTGGTTGGGAGGCGGGGATAGTGCTGGGCAGACTTATACGGTCTGTGCCAGAGCCGGTGGTTGGGAGACGGGGATAGTGCTGGGCAGACTTGTACGGTCTGTGCCAGAGCCGGTGGTTGGGAGACGGGGATAGTGCTGGGCAGACTTATACGGTCTGTGCCAGAGCCGGTGGTTTGGAGACGGGGATAGTGCTAGGCAGACTTGTACGGTCTGTGCCAGAGCCGGTGGTTGGGAGGAGGGGCAGGTGGTTGGGAGGCGGGGATAGTGCTGGGCAGACTTATACGGTCTGTGCCAGAGCCGGTGGTTTGGAGACGGGGATAGTGCTGGGCAGACTTGTACGGTCTGTGCCAGAGCCGGTGGTGGGAGACGGGATAGTGCTGGGCAGACTTATACGGTCTGTGCCAGAGCTGGTGGTTGGGAGACGGGGATAGTGCTGGGCAGACTTATACGGTCTGTGCCAGAGCTGGTGGTTGGGAGACGGGGATAGTGCTGGGCAGACTTGTACGGTCTGTGCCAGAGCCGGTGGTTGGGAGGAGGGGCAGGTGGTTGGAAGACGGGGATAGTGCTGGGCAGACTTGTACGGTCTGTGCCAGAGCCGGTGGTTGGGAGGAGGGGCGGGTGGTTGGGAGGCGGGGATAGTGCTGGGCGGACTTATACGGTCTGTGCCCTGAAGAGCCCAGGTACAAATCAAAGTAGGGTATACACAAAAAGCAGCAAATATGAGTTATCTTGGTGGGCAGACTGGATGGACTGTGCAGGTCTTTTTCTGCCGTCACCTACTATGTTATATCTAATACTATGGGCTTGCAAGTGCAGATAAAGTGACATAGCAAATGACTGTTTTAGCTAAATCCCAATACAACTAACAAAGAAAAGTGATGTTGTTTTGTTTTCTCCTATCAGTGCACATTTGTCAATCACAATAACTAAGCCACATTTACAGGTTCTCCAATTATCATCAATCTATACCATACACACACTTATGCAGTCACTGACACACTGTATCACAGACATATATAAAGCATTTATCTCATATGCATAGCCTCGGTCTCCCAAACACTCTTAGTTTTCTTTCCTTATCTTCAGCTCTTAACCTCTGTTACCTAAAAAACCTTTCACTTTCCATCCCCCCTTCCCCCGGCTCACACCCCCTTCTAAATTGTTCTACCAGCTGCTCCAGACCCCATCCTCAACTATGGCCAGCTCCTATTCCCACAAATCCTTCAGTTTTTTTCTTCTCCCACTCAGCTGCCATCTCCCTTCCCCAAATATTCCTTAACAACAATTCTCATCTCCCAAACTGTTCCAAGTTCCAAGAACTTCCCTACATGTTCCCCAACTCCTAGTTATTTTCCACAACTGTCCTCCAGTTCTAAGAACCTCTCCCTACTCTCAACTTTTGACTCCAATCCATTAACTTCCATGCCTATAACTCAACTAATGGTTTGATACTTCATTGTAGACCCCATATTGGACCAAATTCTTTAAACAGTGCTGAAAAATCAGTGCCAAAAAATAACATGCTAAGCACTATTCTGAAAGTTAGGTGCTGTTTATAGAATACGCTTAGTGCCTAACTTTAGACATGAGGATTTACACCAACTAAACCTTGGTGTAAATCCTCACGTCTAAATTAGGCGCAAATCGCCCTTGTTCTATAACAGCACACATAAATTCTAGGAACACCCGTAATCCACCCATAACCCTCCCATGGCCACACATCAATTAAGGCCAATTAGAATTGATATCAATACCAGAAAAAAACTGCTGATCATATAGAATACAGCTGCTAGATTAATATACAGATTGAATATGTACTAGTGTTTCAATTCATCTTTACAAACTGTACTGGCTTCCCATAGCAGAAAGACTCAGGTTCAAAGCTGCTTCTTTAGTTTTTCAAATCTTACAGGGTTTCACCTCTGAACTGTTGATTAAGACCAGTTTGCTACATTTGGTCCAGTCTAACAGACTGAAAGAACAACTGATGCTAGCAACACCGTTTCAAAAGACAATTCAAAATCAAAAGATTTTCAGCTCTCTATTCCCTGTACTTGGAGTTAAAATATGGAACTCTCTACCTATTGCCATCAGAACAGAAAACAGCTACCTTAGCTTCAGGAAGAGGCTAAAAATCTTTCTCTTCCCAAAGACTGCTTTATAGCAATCCAATGACTTCTACCTCCTAGTAACATCCATTATCCTTTCCTATAATGTTTTTGGTCTCATGCATTACACCAATGGTCTTCACTAATTGTTCTCATACCTCACACTACCATTATCAGCTTTTGTCTCACCTAGAATGTAAACCACACTGAACCTGGAAAGGGGATATTAGCGGTATACAAGAATTGATTTGATTTGATAATTATCAGCACCCAATTATCAGCATTAATTGGTTTATTCATTTAAATTGTGCATTCAAATTGGATGCGTGCCTAAATTTGAGCACACAATTGTAAAGCGAAGATACTTAACTGTAGCAGGTATTCTCCAAAGACAGCAGGCTATTCATTCTCATCGCCTGGTGTGGAGCATAAAAAAAGCTATTATCACTTTCAGAGCCCATGTAGAATCTCCATTGTGCATGTGCCTTCCCACCCACCACGAGAGCATGGGACCACCAGTAAAATACTATAGCATGGAATCGATCGGAAAGGAGATGGTAGGGTATGTGAGAATGAATGGCCTGTTGTCCTCAGAGAATACCTGCTACAGGTAAGTATCTTTGCTTTCTCCGAGGATAAGCAGGCCATATTCTCACATGTGGGAATCTCTATTAGGCTCATCGAAAACAAGAACCATTGGTCAATTGGACCTTGCAACGGTAAGGGCAAAATAGTAATTAACCTGAAACAATACACAACTGTGTGAGTGCAGCCTGGAACAGAACAAAATGGGCCTAGGGGGGTAGAGCTGGATTCTAGACCCCAAACAAATTCTGCAGCACTGTCTGTCCAAACCAACTATCGTGTCAGCTGTCCTGCAGAAGGCAGCAATGAGATGTGAATGTGTGGACTGAACACTACATTACAGCCTTGCATATTTCTTCAATGGAGACTGACCTCAAGTGGGCTACTGACATTATGAACCTTCACATGATCCTCAAGAGTCATCCCAGATTGGACATATGCGAATGAAATGCAATCTGCCAGTCAATTGGAAATGGTGTGTTTCTCGATGGATCATCTACCAAAATGGATCACTATCAGCATATTCATTCTTCACCTTGGAATGTAAACATTTTGAATTGGGTGAGATTTATTGACGACATTCTTTATATGGACCTCATCAAAACAGCAGTTGGAGGACTTTACAACATGGATAAATACTCTGGATAAACATCTTCAATTCTACATGTCCTAGAGTGACAAGGAAATTTTATTTCTTGACACCTTGGTAATAATAAAACAAAATCAATTAGTCACTATGGTTTTTTGAAAGCCGACTGACAGGAACAGTTTGATACAATATTCTAGCTGTCATCCCCAACGCCTAAAGAAGGCAGTCCCCGATTGGTTAGTTTCTCCGCATTAGGATAATTTGTAGTTTCTTCGAAGAATATCGTAATCAAGCGCGGTTATTAAGTGAACGTTTTCGGGCCAAGGGATATCCCAGGATAATTCGTCAAGCATACCGTAGAGCTAGATTTGCTAATCCAGAATTACTACTGAAATATACTCAGAGAGAACGGCAGGATAAACAAATACGTGTACTTACTCATTCGGACAAATTGGTGGCTATAGCTCAAAGTATCTATAAACACTGGCATGTCCTACAGTTACATCATGTTTTTGAGTCGGGCCCTTGTATAGCTTTTTCCCATGGTAAGAACTTAAGCAATCATTTGGTGTCTAGTCATTATAGATCTTGATGAGACAGTCCATGTCAAAAACACACAGGACACAAACCATGTGGACACTGTAAAGCGTGTCCTTCTTAACAAACAGAAGTTTGGCAACATCCAAGTACTCATAAAAAGTACCGTCTAAAATCATCCACAGATTGTACATCTAATAAAGTGGTATATGTGATTATTTGCCAGTGCTTGAAAATTTATGTAGGAATAACAACTAGAATTATAAGCCAAAGACTAAATGAGCATCGGAGCAGATTAAAAAATAGAGTGATCACAGCCCCGATGCTGTGCCATAGTATGGAAACTGGACACACCTTTACAGACATGCAATGGTTTAGAATCAAACAAATTTCACCATCCTTCCAGGGTGACTGGGTGAAATATATCTGGCCCTTCGGGAACAATACTGGATCTTTGAATTAAATTTGGTAGCTCCATTAGGTCTAAATGTAATGGCACAATTTGAATGAAATGACACAACTTGATTGACATTTTGATTACGAATGCTGTCAGATGATTGGTCTTAATTTTTCAGCACATCATTGCGTAAGCAACGGAAGTTTGCTCCGTCTTTAACAGCAGTTACTTGCCATGCTGTTGTGAAACAGAGGAACAGCTTATTTACAGCACCGGTGTCCCTGAAGAAATTTTGAAACAGGGGTTCCTGTTGGACGTTTACCAGAAACAGAACCACAGTGAGGAGAAGAAAAGAAAATAAGCTAAGTTATCTCCCTTGGTATGTGGTTGTAGTAGTTCTTTTCCAAGTTTTACTGGCGATTGCCATTTTGAATTATATTTTGGCACGTTTTTTCAACATATATTTTTGGACTGATTTGTTTCTAGAGTTCCTCTTTCTTGTAATTATTGTAGGGACTTCCACTAAATATTTTCCACACTTTAACTTTTTTTTTCTCACCCTGTTCCGTCTATCCTCTCAATTTTAATTGTAGCCGTTTCACCACTGGTCTGGCGCTAGCCTAATCAGTACATTGTAAGCCACTTTGAGCCTGCTAACATGTGGGGGGGAAATGTGGGATATAAATGTGCTAAAATAAATAAATAAATAAATAAATAAATAAATAAATAAATAAATATATCACATGGTATTTGTGTGTTAATATAATAAGCACTAAAACTTTGAAGGGTTTCAAAGTTCAGGAGAATTTATGATGTATAGAGCATGATAGTGAGCCATTTTCACAGCTAGTCTCACTAACAAACAAGCTCGGCTGAAGGATCAGCCTATTCTGAATTCTCCTTATGTTTCCCTTCTTTAAAATATTAAAATTTTTGGTGGTATAAAGTTATTATTACCATTTCATTGGAGAGTGTGGAACCTTTTATTGATTTACCCAGTATTAGAGACTGACTGTTGATTTAGTTGACGGGTAGAGAGTGAGCATCCCAACGTTATTCAGCTAGTATGTTCTGATTGATATTGCCTCCTAAATAGAAGGTAAATGCTCCCATATGAACTGTATACGGGTGCTGTGTGTTAATGACACTCTTAACGCATGACCTGCATTACAATATTTTTAAAAATCTCCCCCCCCCCCCCCCCCCCCCCCCCCCCACCAATCTGGTCTCAGCGCATAGGAATGTCCTTTGTTAAAATGTGTTAAGCACCGATTTCATTACATTTTAGTTAAAGTGCCCCTAAAACAGAGAAAAGAATAGTTTACAGGTACTACAGACCTATGGAAACAATTCTTCATGCAGATAACACATCTTGTCTATGCATTTTTATAAGTAATGGAAACATTTAATTTAGACTATTTAAAAATGGAAAAGCCCCATTTTGTCTTCCTTAAAAAATCAGATCTGTATATTTGCATTATCAAAATGCTACTGTGATTTACATACACTTTCAGGTACAGTGGTAGCAGATCTGACACTTCCCTTATTGAATCTGTGGACCTCTCTCATCACTTCAGCAAACATATTTTATCCTCATGAGTTGTCTACACTTTAGATGCCAGAAAAGATAAACAGTTTTAAACCAGATGACGTAATTGGCAGTGAGGACACAACCCCAGTTTATTAGAAGGAAGACCATCACTCATACATAAAAAAAAAAAAAAACCTCAAAATGAATATATTATCCACCACAAATGCTCAGAACTATATAAAATCATTACCAGCACAAACTCCATTACAAACACTTTAAATACCTTTCAGTTATTGCTTTCTTTGTGGATAGGGAGTGATTGTGCTCTTGAATATTTGAGTTTAGTTACATACAATTTAAGCTACTACAGTGTTCCATAATATAGGACCAAAGAGGACAATTAAGCAACCATTAAATTTTGAATTTTTGCAGACTTCAGAGCTTCTATTTATTGACATGGGGGTCCTTTTACCAAGCTGCGGTAAAAGGCGGCCAGGACTGACATCAGCGAACGTTTTTGACGTGCAGTGAGGCCCAATTTTACCACAGCGAGTGCAAGGCTGTCTTCTTTTTAAAGAAATCTCCATGCAAGTGAACCAGTTGCCGTGTGGCCATTTTGGGGAGGAGCACTTACCGCCACTCACTGAGGTGGCGGTAAGGGCTCCTGTGCTAACCAGGCCGGCACTACAAAAATACACTGCCTAACTTCTACTGTGTGCGGGCAAAAAGGGGTGTAGTTATGGGCTGGGGAATGGGTATTTCATGGGCGTTCTGAAATTTACATGCGTAGTTATAGAATATGGCCCAGCGGGCCTAAATCTATGTGCCAGGATTTACGCTATCCTTTCACTGGTGTAAATGTATGCACATAATTTTAGGTGCTTATATATCAACTAAGCGTATTCTACATACCGTGCATAAATCTAGGTGCTGCTCATAGAATATGCTTAGTCAGCATTGATTTCAGTGCCCATTTTTTTAGGCACCAAATATAGAATCTCCCCTTAAATGCCAGAACAGCTATTTTAAAGTTAATACTAAAGATAATATATTACTTAACAGGCAACCAGTGCTGCAATTTTCAAAAGGGGCGGGGGGGGGGGGGGGTGTGATGCGAATGATGAGCATGGCATAGTAGCCTGATCACGGTGTTTTGAAGAGTTTGTAACCTTTTCAGCAATGACTGTGGTAAACCTGCATAAACAACGTTATGGTAATCAAGTCGGGAGCTAAGGATTTATAGGGCCCCTTTTATCAAGCTACGCAAAAGGTGGCCGGCGCTGGCGTGTGTTTTACACGTGTGCCGAGGTCCCCTTTTACCGCAGCTGGTAAAACTGTTGTACATACATTTGCATGTTTTCCATCTCATTACTATGTAACCTGTGATGACTTAAATATTGCTGCATTCCCGTACATATGTTATGTTTGTGAATCTTAAAATAGAGTATATCGGTTTTTGCAATTTTCGTATTTGATGCAGGTGAACTGTAGTAACACAGTAGATGACAGCAGATAAAGACCTATAAGAGCCATCCAGTCTACCCAACAAGATAAACTGTAAATGGAAAGTACAAGGTTTAGGAGGTTTCACGTAGATATAGCGAAGAAAATATTTATTGAAAGAGGCCTTGAAGAAAGGCACTTCTCTTTACATTACACTTTTCAGAGTCCTTAGTTCTTGTGAAAAGCAGTACGTAAACAGTATTGGAAATTGTAGGTCTCTGCTTACCAGTTATATGGTAGTAAAATGCTCTGCCTTAATCCTAATTTTACAAAGCTCATCAAATGAACAGATGACAACCGTTACGGCTAGATTTCACAACAGGTTTTTTTTTTTTTACATTTTGTACCAAGGGGGCAAATCATTTGGCAAATAGACCCCGCGCCCTCCCCCCCCAATGACTACCAACTTAAATTAAATCTTAAGAAGTTTCCTCTTTCTTTTGCAGGCACGAAGATACGAAAAAATGAATAGTCTTGTATTCAAAATAAAAATCACTAAAAAAAAAAATATATATATATATATATATTAAATTCAAGTAAAAACAGTGTGCAAGGCATAGATATTGTACAAAAATCTGCTTGAAATAAGCTATTGTTTTATCGTGGGATTCATTTTAATCACCTTGACCCCAAGAGACAGTTCCACATTACAGAAACACCACACAAGTAAAACACGAAGACATTTAAGAAAAATCCAAAGTTTATTGCATACTGTATTTTGCTTCCCTCCTCTCTTCATTTTTACATGACTTGTTGATATCCATGATTTTTTCACAGATGTATTTGTTGACTTTGGAGAGTCTCTGTGCAATTTCTGTTTCATCCACAGTGTCTTGTGCTATTCTGTCATATAAGCATTCTGAAAAGAAAGTAAAGAGAACAGAATTTAACCTGGTTAATTCTGCTCCCAACGGCACCACTGTAAATAATAATGCTGTCTTTTATGATTTGATCAATTCTTCTTCATAGAGGCTGCATCAAGATGACAGAAAAAGTTGATGGTCTGTACTATATTTTCACTAAAACCAATACTATAGTTCAATCATTTCATGTCAAAGAAACGTGCATTTTGGCTCAATGGGCTTTTCTATGTCATGAAGATGCATTTTTGTCAGAAATGTCCTAAAAATCTGAAAAACTAATTAAGTGATACTATATGAAAGCTCTTCAGTAGCAGCACCTGGTAGAAAAGTCTCAGTATCGAGTAAATGTTTTATAGTACATACAGAGAAACAGAAGATAAAATACCAATGCATGCAATCAGAGACCAGGAAAATATGGCAGAGAAAAACAGAAATAGACCAAATTGGTTTGGGCACCACCGAGCTGATTAAAATAAACTTCCAAGGGCACCTTAGTATGTTGTCTGTATGTATTAGCTCTTGCAAGCTCCAGAGGGAAACTCCCTCTAGTACTATGCAAGTATTAAGAAGATACAGGCAGTAAATTTAACACTGAGATTTACTTAACACACACTGACCTAAAATTGCCATTCATTCTTGTCAAGATATGCACAAAATGAACCCATCTGGAGAGAGTATACCCAAGGAACAACAATTTCTGCTGCGATCTCAATGGAAAGACTGAATGTGCTCAGTTTACTGCATATAGACCTGAACAGGAGAGAGAAATGGTCTATACTTTTCACATCTGTCAATTTCACCCTTTTACACAGAAACTGGCCTAGTGGTTAGGGTGGTGGACTTTGGTCCTGGGGAACTGAGTTCGATTCCCACTTCAGGCACAGGCATCTCCTTGTGACTCTGGGCAAGTCACTTAACCCTCCATTGCCCCATGTAAGCCGCATTGAGCCTGCCATGAGTGGGAAAGCGCAGGGTACAAATGTAACAAAAATAAAATAGATACTATTGGAGATTCTACATGGAATGCTGCTATTCCACTAGCAACATTCCATGTAGAAGGCTGCGCAGGCTTCTGTTTCTGTGAGTCTGACGTCCTGCACGTACTCACAGAAGCAGAAGCCTGCGCGGCCACATTGGTGATCTGCAAGGGCACTAGCAACATTCCATGTAGAATCTCAAATAGTAGCAACAGTGGAGGAGTGGTCTAGTGGTGGACTTTGGTCCTGGGGAACTGAGGAACTGAGTTTGATTCCCACTTCAGGCACAGGCATCTCCTTGTGACTCTGGGCAAGTCACTTAACCCTCCATTGCCCCATGTAAGCCGCACTGAGCCTGCCATGAGTGGGAAAGCGCAGGGTACAAATGTAACAAAAATAAAATAGATACTATTGGAGATTCTACATGGAATGTTGCTATTCCACTAGCAACATTCCATGTAGAAGCCTGCGCGGCCACATTGATGATCTGCAAGGGCCGACTTCTACATAGAATGTTGCTAGTGGAATAGCAACATTCCATGTAGAATCTCAAATAGTAGCAACAGTGGAGGAGTGGAGGAGTGGCCTAGTGGTTAGGGTGGTGGACTTTGGTCCTGGGGAACTGTTTGATTCCCACTTCAGGCCCAGGCAGCTCCTTGTGACTCTGGGCAAGTCACTTAACCCTCCATTGCCCCATGTAAGCCGCATTGAGCCTGCCATGAGTGGGAAAGCGCGGGGTACAAATGTAACAACAACAACAACAACAACAAAACCACAGAAAATGGTTCTATACCATTCACTATATGTTCCTCTCCCTGAGAGATCCTATTATGTGCTTGCCCCACTCTTTCTTGAATTCGGATACAGTCTTGGTCCCCCCCATCACCTCCTCCAGGAGGCCGTTCCACAAATCCAACATCCTTTTCACAAAGAAGTATTTCCTTAGATTATTTCTGAGTCTATCCCCTTTCACCTTCATCCTAGGTGCCCTCAGACCAGAGCTTCCTTTCAACTGAAAGAGACATATATGCCACATAGGTATTTAAACACCTCTATCACATCTCTCCTCTCCTGCCTTTCTTCAAAAGTATACATATTGAGATCATTAATTCTGTCCCCATACGCTTTATGAGGAAGACCACTGACCATTTTAGTAGCCACTCTCTGGACCAACTCCATCCTGTTCGAAGGTGTGTTCTCTAGAACTGTAACACTACTCTAAATGGGGTCTTACCAGGAAATTATACACAGGCACTATCACATCTTTTTTTTTTCATAAGTAATGCCACACTGGGAAAAGACCAAGGGTCCATCCAGCCCAGCATCCTGTCCACGACAGCGGCCAATCCAGGCCAAGGGCACCTGGCAAGCTTCCCAAACGTACAAACATTCTATACATGTTATTCCTGGGATTTTGGATTTTTCCAAGTCCGTTTAGTAGCGGTTTATGGACTTGTCCTTTAAGAAACCATCTAACCCCTTTTAAAACTCTGTCAAGCTAACCGCCTTCACCACGTTCTCCGGCAACGAATTCCAGAGTTTAATTATGCGTTGGGTGAAGAAAAATTTTCTCCGATTTGTTTTAAATTTACTACACTGTAGTTTCATTGCATGCCCCCTAGTCCTAGTATTTTTGGAAAGCGTGAACAGACGCTTCACATCCACCTGTTCCACTCCACTCATTATTTTATATACCTCTATCATGTCTCCCCTCAGCCGTCTCTTCTCCAAGCTGAAAAACCCTAGCCTCCTTAGTCTTTCTTCATAGGGAAGTCGTCCCATCCCCTCTATCATTTTAGTCGCCCTTCGCTGCACCTTTTCCAATTCCACTATATCTTTCTTGAGATGCGGCGACCAGAATTGAACAAAATACTCAAGTTGCGGTCGCACCATGGAGCGATATAACGGAATTATAACATCCTCACACCTGTTTTCCATACCTTTCCTAATAATACCCAACATTCTATTCGCTTTCCTAGCCGCAGCAGCACACTGAGCAGAAGGTTTCAGCGTGTTATCGACGACAACACCCAGATCCCTGCTGGCAGTTCTTCGTTTTCTTATGCCCCCAAGAATCCTTCTGGCTTTTCACCACCTGTTTCTAGTTGTTTGGCCACCTTAAGACCATCTGATATGATCAGATGATCAGGTACGATTTAATGTTTTTAAAAGAAACATTTCATGTTTCAATAAAATAAACTTCACTTCCTTTTTTCTGACCTTACTGTATTCTATGGGAAACACAAATCAAAGTACAGATCCGGAGCAAAAAATTTGCCCCATCCTTATGCTGGATAAGTTTCATTAATCAATGGAGAAAAAAACAACAACCTGATACATCTGTACTCTTAACGTGTTTTTAGTGTTCATGCACATGAGGGATCATTGCTAAGCCGCTGTAAAATGCGTTATTTTACCACAGCAAAATTTACCATGCCAGTCACTAACCTACAGGATGGGAATCCCCCCTCAGTAGGCTCAGAAAAGGATACGAAGGAGAAGCCCAGAGAATCCAAAACCAAATCAATACAACAGGAAAGCTCTTCCCACTGAAACAGACAGGACACTGGGGAATGCTCTCCTTCTTCCTCTAGGAGGAGGGGGCTCGACACCTGACCCGAGTTTACCAAATACTGGGATTACAAGAGGACACCTTCCTCTTCCCAGCTGCCTCCAGAGACAGAGGGACCTCCCGCCGGCACCAGGTCACCCTTGAACCTCTTGGCTCCAAGTCAGGGACCTGCAGGCCAGGAGGGTCCCTCTTGGCAAAGGGTGTACTAATATCAGTTGACAATGCCTGCTTAACCAGGAGGACCACTTGGTGTAATCAATCAGCAATAGGGGCCCCACTTGGACCCTCTAGGGCCCTTGGTAAGTGAAGGACCACTGGCCCCTATCCTCCTAAGCCCCAGTGGGGGCAGAGACTGTTCTTACTGCAAACACACTGCTGCAAGGAACTAACCCACTTCCCTTCCTCCCAAAGGAGTCTCTGGCACTTCCAGGTGAAGCCCCCCCCCCCCCCCCACAAGGCATTTATGATGCCAGTGAGAAAGGAAGAGACAGAGAGACTAATAAATGATAATAATAATAATAATAGTATTATAAACATATCATCCCTCCCTCAGCAGAGTACAAACATACAGTAATTTTAGGGGCCCTTTTACTAAGCTATGCCCAACGTAGCAAAAATGGCCTAATGCAGAAGACACAAAAACACTGCACTTTAGTTTTGCCATTTGCACTCACTAAAGAGTGCAGTAATCTTTTAGGGGGGGAGGGGTGTGTGTCAAGGGTGGAAGCGTTAACTGGCTAGCATGCTGACATTACTGCGTGAATTCAATAATGGTGCCCAAAGTTAGGTGTTGGGATGATGCACGCTAAGACGGAATTCTGTATAGGGCTCTCTGTGTGTACTAACTATAAAGAACACTAGCTTAGCGTACATTTTGTGTCTAATTTTGGGAGTGAGCATTTATGCCTGCCAAAAGATAGTATAAATGCTTGGGCCCGATTAATTGCAGTTAGACGTGCAAATGCAGGTAGTCTAACATCGTGCCTAAATTCTGGAAATGCCCCGATCCATCCATGCCCCTTTTGCAGTTACACACTATGAAATTTAGACGCACATATGATACAATATGGTGTAGGGCAGATCTGTGCAGAACTCCTAATTACTGCCTAACAGGCTAATTAGTTTACACGTGGGTCTAGGTTCTGTGCCCAAATTTGCACACCCAACTTTAGGTGACTTATACAGAATCTGGCAGTAACTAGTTAACACAGAAACGCACTGTATCCTTACCATGTAAGGATGTGCTAAGCCCACTTCCTAGTGCAGCTTAGTAAATGGGCCCCTTAATAAACCTACAAAATACAAAAATATAAATTAAGTCAAATACCCGCAACTCTCCCCACACCACTCTCCCAACTAAATCACTTCCCATCAATCATAACCCTCAAAATCATCTTGCCGAACTGATCACTGTCCAAATCTTCCACAAAAGGCTTTTACTTTCCTCCAAATGCAATTCCAGGGGTAAATTATTCCAAACAATGGGATCTACAACCAAAAATGCTCCTGACCTGGTGCAGGCCAACCTCATATCTCTAAGGGGGTCTTTTACTAAGGTGCGCTGCGTTTAACGCAAGCCTATTTTTAGCATGCGTTAAAAACACCAGTGCGCCTTAGGTCACATGGCTTCCACAGTTCATGTAACTTCCATGGCATGCCTACATATGAGATCAGCTCAATGGACCCTAGCTTCCCAGTGGTTTCAAGCTGCGGGGGATCTCGAGGATGTCATCCAACTGTCCACCAGCTTTCGGAATTCTCTCCACATAAACGTAGGCAGCAAACAGCAGATGAAAGGATATTTATTTATTACATTTGTACCCCGCGCTTTCCCGCTCATCGCAGGCTCAATGCGGCTTACATAGTAACAAGAGAATACAATCTATAATAAACGAATCAACAAAGGGGGTATGTGATAGGACAAATGAACAAGGAGTAAATGGGATAGAAGAGGTATGAGAAAAAGGATAGGGGTAGGTAAGGCGGTGGAGCGATAAAGGAGAAGATGGGAAGAGCACGGAGGGTAAGAAGGTTGGTAGGAGATATTTCTGAGTCATTGTAGATAGTGGTTATTAGTAAACACAGTCATACTGAACACTCTCTTTACATAGCTATTTGGGAATTTTTTTTTTAACACAAAGTTTTGGCAGGCTAACGAAAGCACTCCCACTCTGTTTGGACAGCATGCATACATAAAGGTTTTCCTTTTACTAATCACAAGTTAGGGCAGGTTTGTTTCTTGAACTCCTAAGCAGCAAACGTCATGGAAAGGACTTCCCTTATTAATGAACAGTGAGAATGAAGACTGCAGTTTTTGGGCAACCATCCTGTATTTTCTTTATGCCCCATATGGATGCCATTTTATTTAAAATGTTAAATGAAGGCTTAATGTAGCTGTTTCAAGCTGCTTATGTTTGACTGCAACTGTCAGACAAGCCTTGCGATGTCACCAATTGCTATGAAAGCAGCTGACTGACATGTTTAATAGCTGTTTCCTTATTGGCTATAGTAACCTGTTATTTTCTTTAAAGTGCCACAGTGGGCCTTGAGAGGGATTATTAGACTCACAGCAGACTGCTTTTTCCACAACTACTGTGCTTTTTAATAGCTACATTCTGGGTTTTTTTGTAATATACTGAGGTCATGGTTGAAATTGAGATCTTAAACATACTTCGTTACCTTTGCAGGCTGATAGCAAAGATACATACTTGTAGCAGGTACTCTCCAACAGGCTGATTGTTCTCACATGTGGGTCGACATCCGCGCCGGCCCGGAAACCGGCATTTTTGCAAGCAAAATATAAAAAAATCTTACCAGAGTCATCTGGCGCGTGCACAGCGAGCACCGTGCATGCGCGGACTGATTTCCTGCCCGTCGCATGAGCATTCCCGCTCAGTTTAATCAAAAAGCAAATAATAAACAAACAACAACTCCAGAGGCGAGGTGGGCGGGTTTGTGAGAACAATCAGCCTGCTGTCCTCGGAGAATACCTGCTACAGGTATGTATCTTCGCTTTCTCCGAGGACAAGCAGGCTGCTTGTTCTCACATGTGGGGTATCCCTAGGAACCAGGCTCACTCAAAACAATGAACATTGGACCATTGGGCCTCGCAACGGCGAGGACATAACAGTGATTGACCTGAAACCATAAACAACTAACTGAGAGTGCAGCCTGGAACAGAAGAAAAATGGGTCTAGGGGAGTGGAAATGGATTATAAACCCTAAACAGATTCTGCAGCACCGACTGCCCAAACCGACTGTCGTGTCAGGTATCCTGCTGAAGGCAGTAATGAGATGTGAATGTGTGGACTGAATACCACGTTGCAGCCTTGTAAATTGCCTCAATGGAGGCTGCCTTTAAGTGAGCCACTGACACAGCCATGGCTCTATGAGCCATGACATGGCCCTCTAAAGACAGCCCAGCTTGGGCTTAAGTGAACGAAATGCAATCTGCTAGCCAATTGGAGATTGTGTGTTTTTTCCGATGGCGACTCCCCTCCTGTTGGGATGAAAAGAAAAAAACAACTGGACGGACTGTCTAAAGGGCTTTGTCCGCTCCACATAAAAGCCAATGATCTCTTGCAGTCCGAGGTGTGCAAACTGCTTTTACCAGGGCGGGTATGAGGACGGGAAAGAAAGTTGGCAAGACAATTGACTGGTTCAGATGGAACTCCGACACCACCTTTGGCAGGAACTTAGGGTGTGTGCAGAGGACTATTCTGTTGTGATGGAACTTGCATGCACTACCAAGGCCTGAAGCTCACTGACTCCGAGCTGAAGTAACAGCCACCAAGAAAATAACCTTCCAGGTCAAGTACTTCAGATGGCAGGAATTCAGTGGCTCAAAAGGAGCTTTCATCAGCTGGGTAAGAATGATGTTGAGATCCCTGACACTAGTGGAGGTTTGACAGGGGGCTTTGCAAAAGCAATACTCTCATGAAGCGAACAACTAAAGGCTGTCCAGAGATAGGCTTATCCTCTACACGGTGATGATAAGCACTAATCGCACTAAGGTGAACTCTTACGGAGTTGGTCTTGAGACCAGACTCTGACAAGTGTAGAAGGTATTCAAGCAGGGTCTGTGTAGGACAAGAAACAGGATCTAGGGCCTTGCTGTCAGACCAGACAGCAAACCTCCTCCACGTGAAAGAGTAACATCTCTTCGTGGAATCTTTCCTGGAAGCAAGCAAGACTCGTGAGACACCCTCTGAAAGACCCAAGGAGGTGAATTCTAAGCTCTCAACATTCAGGCCGTCAGAGCCAGAGACTGGAGGTTGGGATGTAGAAGCAACCCCTCGTTCTGAATGTTGGAAAACAGTCAATCTTCACGGTTCTTCGTCGGACAACTCCAGAAGAAGAGGGAACCACATCTGACGCAGCCAGAAGGGTGCAATCAGGATCATGGTTTAGCAGTCTTGCTTGAGTTTCAGCAAAGTCTTCCCTACTAGGGGTATGGGAGGATACGCATACAAAAGACCTGTCCCCCAATGCAGGAGAAAGACATCTGACGCTAATCTGTCGTGGGCCTGGAGCCTGGAACAGAACTGAGGGACTTTGTGATTAATCTGAGTGGCAAAAAGATCCACCGAGGGGGTACCCCATGCGCGGAAGATTTTGCGGACTAAGCCCACGTTCAATGATCACTCGTGAGGTTGAATTATCCTGCTCAACCTGTCAGCCAGACTGCTGTTTACGCCTGCCAGATAAGTGGCTTGGAGGAAAATGCCGTGACGGCGAGCCCAAAGCCACATCTGGACTGCTTCCTGACACAGAGAGGCGAGATCCGGTGCCCCCCTGCTTGTTGGTGTAATACATGGCAACCTGATTGTCTGTCTGAATTAAAATGATTTGGTTGGACAGCCGATCTCTGAAAGCCTTTAGAGCATTCCAGATGGCTCTTAATTCCAGGAGGTTGATCTGCAGACCTCTTTCCTGAAAGGACCAGGCTCCCTGAGTGTGGAGCCCATCTACATGAGCTCCCCACCCCAGGAGAGATGCATCCATCGTCAGCACTTTTCGTGGCTGAGAAACTTGGAATGGTCGTCCCATGGTCAAATTGGTTGGATCGAATCATCCACCAGTGGAGAGAATTCTGAAAGCCGGTGGACAGTTGGATCACATCCTCTAGATCCCCCGCAGCTTGAAACCACTGGGAAGCTAGGGTCCATTGAGCTGATCTCATATGTAGACGTGCCATGGACGTGACATGAACTGTGGAGGCCATGTGCCCCAGAAGTCTCAACATCTGCCGAGCCGTGACCTGGTGAGACGCTCGAACCATGGCCACCAGGGACAGAAGATTCTCCGCCCTTGTCTCGGGAAGATAAGTTCAAGCTGTCTGAGTGTTCAACAGGGCTCCAATGAATTCCAATGCTTGGACTGGGGTGAGATGGGATTTGGGATAATTTATGACAAACCCCAGTAGCTCTAGCACCCGAATAATCATTCGCATGGACTCCAGAGCACCCTCCTTTGAGGTGCTCTTCACTAGCCAATCGTCGAGATAAGGAAACACATACACTCCCAGTCTGCGTAGCGACGCTGCGACTACAGCTAGGCATTTGGTAAACACTCTGGGTGCAGACGCCAGGCCAAAAGGCAGTACACGGTACTGAAAGTGCTGTATTCCCAGCCGAAATCGAAGATACTTCCTATGAGCTGGAAGTATTGAGATGTGTGTGTAAGCATCCTTTAAATCCAGAGAGCATAGCCAATCATTTTCCTGAATCATGGGATGAAGGGTGCCTAGGGAAACCATCCTGAACTTTTCTCGGACAAGAAATTTGTTCAGGGCCCTTAGGTCTAGGATGGGATGCATCCCCCCTGTTTTCTTTTGCACAAAGAAGTACCTGGAATAGAATCCCAGCCCTTCTTCCTCTGGTGGAACGGGTTCGGCCGCTTGGGCCTTCAGAAGGGCGTAGAGTTCCTCTGCAAGTACCTGTTTGTGCTAGGAACTGTAAGAATGAGCTCCCGGTGAACAATTTGGAGGTTTGGATTCCAGATTGAGGGTGTATCCTGACCGGACTATTTGAAGAACTTATCGGTCAGAGGTTATGAGAGGCCACCTTTGGTGAAAATATATCAACCTTCCCCCGATCAGCAAGTCGTCCGGCACGGACACTTTTACTGAGACTATGCTGAACTGGAGCCAGTCAAAAGTCAGTCCCTTGCTTTTGCTGGAGAGCCGCAGAGGTCTTAGGCGCATGCTGTTGACGAGCATGCTGGGACTGAGCCTGGACAGGCTGCCGAGAAGCAGGAGTGTACCTACGCCTAGCATAGGAATAGGGAGCACTGGATACACCAGACGTGGGTATCGGTATCCGAGATGGTCCGGTTGCACCGAGCACAACATTTGAAGCCGCTGGGTGTCTTCGATGACATGGAAGGAAAAACGGCTTCGGCGAAATCAAAAGACGCGATTATGCCTGTTAAAAGAAAAAAAGAGCACGAAAAGAAGGGAACAACTTGACCGCGCAGAAACAAAGGAAACTTTAAAAGGGCAAAAATTATAAAGAAAACTACAGGAAGTTTTTTTTTTTTAATGGTAAATTTGTATTAAAAAATAAAAGAAAAGAAGTAAGGCAAAAGCCACAAAACAAAAGACTTTTTCCAGGGCCTGAGAGGAGCGGGGAAAAGACTCGACCGCACCTCAACGCGGAGAAAAAATAACTGAGCAGGAACGCTCACGCAACGGGCGGGAAATCAGTCCGTGCACGCGCGCCAGAAGACTCTGGCAAGATTTTTTAAATATTTTGCTTCAAGAATGCCGGTTCCTGGGCCAACGCGGACGTCGACCCACATGTGAGAACAAGCAGCCTGCTTGTCCACAGAGAAATATGGATACAAACCTGCAAGAGGGAATGTATAGATTATTAATTTTACTTTTTCAATCTATCAATCATTCACTGGCACAATGGATATGGCTGAAAGAAAAGCTGGAATTCACAAAAGGATAATTTCCTCTAAGCCAGTGCTCTGCAACTCTTAATGGAGGAACACCTTGCTAGTCAGGTTTTCAGGATCAGCACAATGAATATACATTAAGATAGATTTGCATAAAATGGGCCTCTGCTACATGCATATTTATTATGATAATCCAGAAAATTCAACTGGTTAGGTGTGCCTCCAGCAGAGGATTGAGAAGCTCTACATATTTGGAAACACTATCGTGGAACAAACTCCCTGGCTACATTTATGTACCACTTTTCAGCAATTTAAAAAAACTATTGAAGAATCATCTGTTTCCCTTGGCTAATATCTAATAGTTGAAGCTTGGTATGATGCAGGTTTCATTATCAGACTTTTTTTTGTTTGTGACATCTTTAAAGTGCTGTACTATGATTCAGATGGTTAATATCTAACTATAAAGGATTTACTCAGATGTGGGTTTCTAGTTTAAATTTCTGTGTTCGTTATTTTGTTTTGTCTTTTTTTATATGACTATTTTTAGCCGCATACACCCGAATTCTATATAGCGTGCTTAGTGTTCTGCGTCGAAATTCAAGTGGATTCTATGATAGCACACATAACTTAATTGGCTTAACAAGTCAATCAGCATTAACAGCACTTAACAAGCAATAATGAGAAAATTGATAATAATTAGAATTTACGCACACAAATCGCTAAGCATATTCTGTAATGCAGGGCGCCTAAATTTTAATGCCTACAGGCAGAAAAATAAGTGTTTCATGGGCATTCCAAAATTTAAGCGTGTATAAAATATGGCCCACTGCGCCTAAATCTACGCACTGGGATTTATGCGCTTTCCACTGGTATAAATGAATGCACGTAGTTTTAGGTGCTAGGATGCCAACTAAGCGTACTCTATATACTGCGCGTAAATCTAGGAGCTGCTTATAGAATACACTTACGCGGAAATGTTTTCCGCATGGATTTTTTAGGCACCATATATAGAATCCCCCCCTTAGAGGTGACTTCTACATATGGCACCAAAAAACGTGCTATTCTTTAAGCCGCAGTTTAAATAATAGTGCTTACGCCCGAGAATCATACCTAACTTTAGGCGCAGCCATTTGCACTAACTGAAACATGAAATTAGGCACATTTCCCCCTTCTTCTATAACTATGTGCATTAGTTTTAGAAACGCCCCCATTCTGCTCATGCCCTCTCATTTCCACGCCCCCTTTTTGAACTCGTGCCTAAATTTATATGCATATATTCCAATTAAATCTAATTAGTGCCAATAATTGCTTAACAAGCCAACTATAGGCGCTAATGAGCTTGTTCTTCAATTAAATTGTGTGCAAATTTGTACACAATTTTTAGTGACTTTTTAGAATTAGGGGGGGTTAGTGTTAAGTGTGCTATAAATTTTAAATTGATAGTATTCTTATAGTACCTTCAGAAAAACCCATCATAAGATTAAATATTTAGATGTATAATTTAAAAATTAATTTTGGAAGTTTGTGGCAAACCTGATTTGAAAATTTACCTTCATACAGCATGCAAAAAGCATATAGATAGTTCAAAATGCATGTACTTTAGCATGACTTCTCCATATCATTTTGGTTACTGTATAGTGTGTAGCGGTACACCATTGAGAAGATAATACTCTGCTCAATATGCACTTTTGGTGGCAGTTGAAATTGCATGTATATAAATGTGAAAAAGCTACAGCAGAAGGGAAACCGTTATATCAAAAACGTTATCAGCTGTGGATGCCAGTAGAACGTTTTGTTACTGACAGTGCTGAGAGGTGAATAGTTCACTACTTTACAAGCAGATATGTATGGTTAGTTCGGTGCTAGTTGCCTTCCCACTATTTCTGGTTGGGTATTTTCCATTGTAAAACGTTCTTATTACTATACTAGTAAAAAAGGCCCGTTTCTGGAACGAATGAAACGGGCGCTAGCAAGGTTTTCCTGGGAGTGTGTGTGTTTGAGAGAGAGAGCCAGAGCGAATGTGCGGGTGTGTGACAGAGTGAGACTGTCTGTGTGACAGTGTGTGTGTGTGAGAATGAGAGTGTGTGACAGGGCCCACTCCCCTGTTCCTAATGCCCCTCACCCCGTTCCCTCCCCTCCTTTTCCTCCTCCTTCCCACACTTTGGGTTCCGTAAGGCTTTCAAAAGTCTATGTACCCCCGTGGCCCTAACGCCCAGTATCCGGATACCCCACCGCTTTCCTCCTCACCCCTCCCCCAAGATGTAATACTTTCACATCCTTCATTTTTTTTTTTTTAAAGTGTCCTATCTACCCTGTGTACAAATGCCCGGCATTCAGATTGTGTTCCTCTCGTAAATTTTCATTTCTTTCATTCATTCAGAACTTGCCCCCCCCCCCCCCCCCCCCCGAACACTTTTGGTTCCTTCCTTTTAAAACTCTCCTATGTACCCTGTGTGCCAATGGCCAGCATTCAGATTGTTCCCAAATGTTCATGTCTTTCAGTGGTTCAGAACTCCCTCCCTCCCCCCATTTAACACTTTCGGTTCCTTCAGTCTTTTAAAACTCTCCTATGTACCCTGTGTGCTAATGGCCAGCATTTTTTTTATTTTTTTTTTATTTTTAATGCATTTGTATCCCACATTTTCCCACCTATTTGCGGGTTCAGTGTGGCTTACAATACGTTGTAAATGATGGAGGTACAGTTTGTTACATTATGATTATGGGTTACAGTATGAAGAGTTAAAGGAAACAAATTCGGTAAAATCATCTTTGGGGCATAGAAAATGTGGGATGTGACATTGGGGAATGGTAGGGTGAACAGATAATAGCAGGAGAGCGTTAGGGTATAACAATTTATCTGTGGGTTGATTGTGAATGTGAGGAGAGTACGGGGGAAGGGAATTCAGAAGGGAGTGTATAGATGTGTTTCTATTAGTGTGCATGGAGATCATGTGTTTTGATCCTTGCAGTACGTTTTTTCAAAGAGATAGGTCTTCAGTCGTTTGCGGAAGTCGGTTAATTCGTAAATCGTTCTCAGGTTACGTGGTAGTGTGTTCCAGAGTTGCGTGCTCATGTAGGAGAAGGTTGATGCATGTAGTACTTTGTACTTTATGCCTTTGCACTTAGGAAAGTGGAGGTTGAGAAAGGTTCGGGATGATCTTTTGGCATTTCTAGGTGGCAGGTCTATTAGGTCAGACATGTAAGCATTCAGATTGTTCCCAAATGTTCATGTCTTCCAGTGGTTCAGAACTCCCTCCCTCCCTCCATTTAACACTTTCGGTTCCTTCAGTCTTTTAAAACTCTCCTATCAACCCTGTGTCCTAATGGCCAGCACTCAGATTGTTTTGCTTTGCCAAATTGTCTGTCACTGATGTCACTGAAGTCAGTGCGTGCCTGCCTAGCAGACCACTTCCGCAGGCACGGTCCCAGGCACATCCTGTTGGAGGCGAGAATTATTATATAGGAAGTGCTGTAAGCGTTTGCATTTTGTATTTTGAATAAAAATAAAATTGGGCAAACATAATGCATGTACTTTTAGCTTCATAGAATTCAAACCCACAGACATGTTTAGCATTGGGGGAATAAACTGTGACATATGTTTTATTTGTGTGTGAATTTTTAATATTTCAGGCACTTTTGTAGCTACGTAATATTTTAGCGGTTTTGCAAAGAGAAACTACCTGAGTATGATTAGAGATGGCCAAGTGGCACTAATGAAAGAAAATTTACTTTTGCAAAGAAAATTAGAAAATTTAGAAAATAAACAACGGATGAAAACTCTAAGACTTATCAATTTTCCTAAAGTGCCATCAGTGGCTACAACCTTTAAGAGATACCTCACGGAAGTTCTGAAAATATCTGATCAATTATATCCGCCGATCTCAAGGATTTACTATTTAGCGCCTTATACTAAGCAATCTACACATCAAGTGTTAACAGCAGGATCAGAAATACTACTACTACTACTTAACATTTCTAGAGCGCTACTAGGGTTACGCAGCGCTGTACAATTTAACAAAGAGAGACAGTCCCTGCTCAAAGAGCTTACAATCTAACAGACAAGTGAACGGTCGGTCCGATAGGGGCAGTCAAATTGGGGCAGTCTGGATTCACTGAACGGTAAGGGTTAGGTGCCAAACGCTGCATTGAAGAGGTGGGCTTTAAGCAAAGACTTGAAGACGGGCAGGGAGGGGGCTTGGCGTAAGGGTTCAGGAAGGTTGTTTCAAGCATAGGGTGAGGCGAGGCAGAATGAGCGGAGCCTGGAGTTGGCGGTGGTGGAGAAGGGTACTGAGAGGAGGGATTTATCCTGTGAACGGAGGTTAAATTTAAACCTTTCTCAAACAATAGAAAATGAACTATTAGGCGTACAAGCAGCTACCTTGATAATGGACTTTGTGTTACAGCCTGATCGAGATTGGATCTTAAAGACCTTTTTTTCTCACCGAGAGGATATGTTTCTTAATTGTAAAGTTAAGATATTTCCAGATGTATCTAAACAGACACAGAAAAGGCGTCAATCCTTTTTGAAATTGCGTACTCGTGTCCTCCAATTAGGAGGAATCTTCTGGTTAAATTTCCCTTGTAAATGCCTGATAAAATTGCAATGTGTTAAGTATGTTTTCTATGAGAGCGAACATTTGCAGACCTTTTTGGACTCTAAACAAGGCCTGGCTGTATCCTCACCGTTAGCAAACCCTCTGATATCTACTCTCCGTAAGAATTATAAGCACGGGTGGTATACCCCTACTATTTTCCTGGTATTAAGTATTACAACTTTGAATTGTGTCTTGCCTTTATTGTGGACTTGAGATGTATAAGTCATTTGAGAAAATTTAGTTATTTGTGAAATTTTTGAGTTATAACAGGTGACATTCTTTCTGTACAAGATTGTTTCTTGTGAATTATTCTGAAATAAATAAATAAATAAATAAATATATATATATATATATATATATATATAAAAGAAACTACCTGAGTATATACTGCCTTTTGTGTAATAGCAAAGTGGTTCACAATTAGCATTAAAATTAAAAATAAAAATGGCCATTGAATATTTTACCGTTCTATGGGGCTCATTTTCAAAACAGAAAACATCCAAATTGATATTTTCAAAACCTGTTTTGCAGACGTTTATCTATGCATGTGTTGGGGGCGCTCTGAAGGCAGGATTACGGCAGGCTTAGGGCGTACCTAACACTTGGACATTTTACTAGGGCGAAAACATCAATGTTTTGTTCTAGACCTGTTTTCAGAACAAATAAGGCACAAAACGTTGCCATAAATGACCACTGAAGGGAAATCAGGGATGAACCCCCCCCCCCCCTTACTCTCCTAGTGCTCACTGACCCCCTCCCACCCCCCAAAAAATGTGACTAAAAATAGCACTCACCGGCCTCTATGACAGCCTCAGATGTTACAGCCAGGTCCATTAGAACAGCATGCAAGTCCCTGGAGTAGTGCAGTGCACTGTAGACAGGTGGACCCAGGCCCATACCTCCCCCTACCTGTTGTGGTAGAAACTGTGAGGCCTTCAAAACTGACCAGAAACCTACTGTACCCACATATAGGTGCCCCCTTCACCCATAAGAGCTATGGTAGTGGTGTACAGTCGGGGGTAGTGGGTTTTGGAGGGCTCAGCAGATAAGATAAGGGAGCAACGGTGAGATGTATACCTGGGAGCATTTATATGAAGTCCACAGCAGTGCCCCCTAGAGTGCCCCATTGTTCTCCTGGGATGTCTGGGGGGGGGGGGGGGGGGCAGTCTACTGAAAATGCTGGCCTCTCCTATATCCCAATGGCTTGATTTTCTACGTTTTTCACTTATACTTTTTATTTTTGAAAATAGCCTGAAAAAATAAATGCAGAGAGCACAAAAACTTGTTACAAATGGTAGTTTTGAAAAAAAATAGATGTTTTGCGTTTTCAAAAATGTTCATGTTTTTCATTTGGATTTGGGATGTTAAGGGCAAAACATCCAAAGTCTGACTCGGACGTCATATCGAAAATGCCCCTCCATGTGTAAAAGGTTTGTGTTGTTGATTTTACAATGTTGTTCACTGCTTCACAATCTTTCGGAAAGACAGTATGTAAAACTGAGAAATATATAAATACTAGTAAAAAAGGCCCGTTTCTGACACAAATGAAACGGGCGCTAGCAAGGTTTTCCTTGGAGTGTGTATGTTTGGGAGAGTGTATGTGAGAGTGAGTGTTTGAGAGTCAGAGTGAAAGTGTGAGTGTGTGAGAGAGAGAGTGACTCTGGGTGTGAGTGTGTTTGTGAGAGAGTGTGTGTGAGAATGAGAGTGTGTGCAAGTGTGTATGTGAGACACAGTGTGAGAGAGAGTGTGTGTGTGTGTGGGCAAGAGACAGAGTGTGTGTGAGACACAGATTCTCTGTGAGAGTGAGTGTATGACACCAAGCGAGTGTGTGAGTGACTGTGTGGCACATAGAGAGTGAATGTGATATTGTGTGAGACAGAGTGTGTGAGAGTGAGAGTCAGAAAGACATTGTATATGAGAGAGACAGTGTGAGCCGTACCCTCCCAATCCATGGCCATCTGTCCCCTGCCCCCTCCATTCATCCTTTTCCAGCAATTCCCCTCTGTCCCTGAGCCCTGCCCTCCCAATCCATGGCCATCCATGTTTGTCTGTCACCTGCCCCCTCCATTCATCCCTATCTAGTATTTCCCCTCTCTGCCTGAGGCCTGCCCTGCAATCCATATCCATCCATGCCCATCTGTCCCCGCCATTCATCCCTATGCAGCAATTCCCCTCTCCCTGAGTCCTGCCATTCCAATCCATGCCCATCCATGCTCCTCTGTCACCTGGCCCCTCCATTTTTCCCTATCCAGCATTTCCCCTCTCTGCCTGAGGCCTGCTCTGCAATCCATATCCATCCATGCCCATCTGTCCCCTCCATTCATCCCTATCCAGCAATTCCCCTCTCCCTGAGTCCTGCCCTCCCAATCCATGCCCATCCATGCTCCTCTGTCACCTGGCCCCTCCATTTTTCCCTATCCAGCATTTTCCCTCTCTGCCTGAGGCCTGCTCTGCAATCCATATCCATCCATGCCCATCTGTCCCCTCCATTCATCCCTATCCAGCAATTCCCCTCTCCCTGAGTCCTGCCCTTCCAATCCATGCCCATCCATGCTCATCTGTCACCTGGCCCCTCCATTTTTCCCTATCCAGCATTTCCCCTCTCTGCCTGAGGCCTGCTCTGCAATCCATATCCATCCATGCCCATCTGTCCCCTCCATTCATCCCTATACAGCAATTCCCCTCTCCCTGAGTCCTGCCCTTCCAATCCATGCCCATCCATGCTCCTCTGTCACCTGGCCCCTCCATTTTTCCCTATCCAGCATTTCCCATCTCTGCCTGAGGCCTGCTCTGCAATCCATATCCATCCATGCCCATCTGTCCCCTCCATTCATCCCTATACAGCAATTCCCCTCTCCCTGAGTCCTGCCCTTCCAATCCATGCCCATCCATGCTCCTCTGTCACCTGGCCCCTCCATTTTTCCCTATCCAGCATTTCCCCTCTCTGCCTGAGGCCTGCTCTGCAATCCATATCCATCCATGCCCATCTGTCCCCTCCATTCATCCCTATCCAGCAATTCCCCTCTCCCTGAGTCCTGCCCTTCCAATCCATGCCCATCCATGCTCATCTGTCACCTGGCCCCTCCATTTTTCCCTATCCAGCAATTTCCCTCTCTCCCTGAGTCCTGCCCTCCCAATCCATGCCCATCCATGCTCCTCTGTCCCCTGCCCCCTCCATTCATCCATTTCCAGTAATTCCCCTCTCTCCCTGTGCCCTGCCCTCCTAATCCATACCCATCCATGCTCCTCTGTCCCCTGCCGCCTCCATTCATCCTTTTCCAGCAAGTCCCCTCTCGCCCTTCCATGACCCCCCCCTCGCATCCATGCTACTCTCTCTCCCATGTCCCAGCCTGGCCCACCCTCTTCTCCCCTCCTCCTCGCATCCATGCCCCCCCCCCTTCACATCCATGCCCCCCCCTTCGCATCCATGCCCCCCCCCTTCGCATCCATGCATCCCTTTTTTTTTTTTAATTCTTTTTAACTTTACCTCCGTGGCGGTTCGTGCAGCGAAGCGTCAGGGAAGGAGGCGGCGCTCCCGACGTCTAGCTTTCCCTTCGCTGTGTTCCGCCTTGTGGCGGAACACAGCGAAGGGAAGGCTAGACGTCGGGAGCGCCGCCTCCTTCCCTGATGCTTCGCTTCCGTATTTGTTTGTTTAGGCGCGAGGGCGGGGCAGAGACGGCTGGATGGCTTCACACCACGAACGCCACGAACTCCACGAACCCTACAGCCAGGGACTCAGGGAGTGACGTCAGATGGCTTCAGAACGTTGTCCTCATTAGAACGTTCACGGTGCGTTTTATTATATTAGATAAAAATGTATTTTAACATGACTGCTAAATTTCAACTTAGATATACTGTCTGACCTGCAGAAAAACTAATTAGAAGCTTGCACACTTGCTGTACCGAATTTAAGACATTTGCGCCTGACCATTACAAGGACTGCCACATTTTCTGTAGCTGACCCTATTGAGTAGAATAAGCTGCCTTTAGTTCTGAAGTCACACAAGAATGCTGCAGCCTTTAAATCAATGACAAAGTATTATTTGCTAAGTGAAACCAATGAACTGCCATGATTTGCTCTTGCCTTTTGACCTTAGTTTTGCTGCATATTTGTGTCTGTTGAGTTGCTTGTTGAAAGTATTTTAATTATGTACTAGTAAAAAAGGCCCGTTTCTGACACAAATGAAACAGGGGCTAGCAAGGTTTTCCTCGGAGTGTGTATGTTTCAGAGAGTGTATGTGAGAGTGACTGTGTGTGAGAGAGTGAATGTGCGAGTGTGTGTGTGAGAATCAGAGTGTGTGCAAGTGTGTATGTGAGACAGTGTAAGAGAGAGTGTTTCACACAGATACAGTGTGTGCGAGAGAGAGTGTGTGTGTGAGACACAGACTCTGTGAGACTGAGTGTATGAGATCAAGAGTGTGTGAGTGACTGTGTGACACAGAGAGTGAATATGATACAGTGTAAGACATAGAGTGTGTGAGTGAGAGAGAGAAAGACACTGACTGTGAGAGAGAGAGAGAGAGAGTGTGTGTGAGAGGGAGAGTGTGTGTGTGACAGAGATACCTCCCCCCCTCTCTGGTGTCAGGCCCCCCTTCCCTCCCTCTCTCTGGTGTCAGCCCCCCCCCCCCCCCCCCCCCCCTCTCTGGTGTCTGAGCATTACTGTGCAGGACGCTGAGCTCTGGCTATGCTTCAAGGAACTGACCAATCCTATTTAATAGAATGCACCTCCAACATTCTGAAGCCGAGAAACCTCGTGTGGTTGGTCACTTCTGCTTGTGACGAACCCGGAAGTACGTGATGTCAATTCAGGAGATGGATACAGAGAGCAGGAATGCCTCAGCCATGCAGTCAGCTTCAGAATGTTGCAGGTGCGTTTTATTATATAGGATGTTGATTTGTTACCTGCCTTGAATAAATAAAAAAAGCCAAACAAACACAAAAAGCAATCCTGTGCTATAATTCATGTATGCATATCCTTTTGAAAGGTTTATACAAAAATGTACAGACAGGAATAGTAGAACATATACACAGATAAAATTTTACCTCTGACAATACTTAATTTGTGAGGTGAAAGTGGTGGTTTGGGAACTGCATCTTTCTTCTTTTTGGTTGCAACTCCTGTGACACTTCTGTTCTTAAGAACATCTGTTCCCCATATCATTACTGCTAGATTCTTTGTAAACTTGGAATCTCCTTGTGTCACTTGTACTTGATGCCATTTCTCTGCATCGACCCAGATTCCACTGCCAAGGTGAACCTAAAGAGGTTGAAAAGAACTGAAATATTAGGATTATGACACTGGATGGGGACTAATGAAGCCTGAATAAAAAGAAGGTACATAAGTATATAAACATCACTGTACAACGACAGACTGAAGCTCTATCAAGCCCAGTAACCTGTTTCCAACAGTGACCAATCCAAGTCACAAGTAACCTGTAGGATCCCAACAGAGCAAGATAGATTTCAGGCTGCTTATCTCAGGAATAAGCAGTGGATTTTCCCCAAGTCCACTTTAGTAATGGTTTAAAGACCGTTTTTTAATGGACTTTCTTCCAGGAACTTGTCCAAACCTTTTTTAAAATTCCGTTAAACTGGTTTTTTTAACCACTTTCTTTGGCAACAAATTTCGGAGCTTAATTATATGTTGAGTGAAGAACTATTTTCTCCAATTTGTTCTAGATGTACTATGTACTAACTTCATTGCATGCCCTCTAGTCCTTGTACTTTTGGAAAGAGTCAATATGTGATTCTCATTTTCCCGTTCCACTCCATTCATTATTTTTATAGACCTCTATCACAGCTGTCTTTTCTCCATGCTGAAGAGACTTCACCTCTTTAGCCTTTCCTCATAAAGGAGTTGTTTGCATGCCCTTTATCATTTTAACCGCCTTTCTTTGAAACTTTTCTAATTCAACTATATGTTTTTTGAGAAGCGGTGACCAGAATTGCACACAATCTGGACATACCATGGAGCGATACAAAGCTATAATAATATTCTCTGTTTTATTCTCCATACCGTTCCATTAAGAATACTGAACCCCACCCACTCTCTTTTCCATCTTTTAACCAATTCTTAATCCACAATATCATATTGAGGCATATTTTCAAAGCACTTAGCCTTCCAACGTTCCATAGGTTTCTATGGAACGTTGGAAGGCTAAGTGCTTTGAAAATATGCTTCAATGTCTCCTATCCTATGACTTTTTAATTTCCTTATGAGTCTTTTATGAGGTACCCTGCTAAATGCTTTCTGAAAATCCAGGTACACAATATCAACCTGCTCAACTTAATCTACATGTTTATTCAGACTTCAGAAAAATGTAGCACATTGGTGAGGCAATATTTCCCTTGTCTAAATCCATGTTGGCTTTGTCCCATTAATCCATGACAATGCAACTGAGTAATTTTGTTCTTTGTAACAGTCTCTACCATTTTGCCTAGCACCAATGTCAGGCTCACTGATCTATAACTTCCTGGATCACTTCCAGAACCCTTTTTAAAAATTACTGTTAGGTTGGCCACCCTCCAACTTTAAAAGGTACTAAGCTTAATTTTAGAGGTATATTACAAATTGCTAATAACAGATTAGCAATTTCATTTTTTTAATTCTATTAGTACTCTGGGGTGAACACCATCCTGATCCGGGTGATTTGGTACTGTTTATGTTTCCATTGTAGTTACAATAAAGAAGGCTCCTAATAAAGCAATCTTTATCTTTAACTATTAAGGCAAAGTCTACAAGCCAATCCTTACAATCACACCGTTCTGCTAAGCAACAATACTGTATTTGCCTTAATCACATTTCAAGGAATATGAACATTTCTAACATTCCTTTGCCAATGTGACATAGTTTTGTGTGTGTATATATATATATATATATATATATATATATATATATATATATATATATATATATATTGTCAGGTTGACAAATCAATGTTTAGAAAAGTTCACTTTCATTAAAATGTGATTTGCTTAGTAGGGCAATATAGATATCAAAAGAAATTAAAAGAGCTTCTAGTTTCGCTTTCTACACAATTGTAAGTGAGAGTGGGATGTTTGACCACGGAAATTCAAATCCTGGAGACAATAACAAAGATAGTAAATAGAGTTCCTGCAAACTCTGTAAAATATTAAAGATATCTACAACAGTGCTTCCAAGTTTTTTAAATCCATTACGACCTCATCTTAACACATAAAAATTCATGCTACTCCAGACGATGATGAAAGCAAAATAATGAACCTTCAGTCCTCTCTACTCCTTCCTCCACTAACTTCTTCTCCCATTTACCAAAAGCATGAAGACAACAACAGCAGCGTAGCACCAGTAACAGAAGTCAGCACAGGGCCGTGTGTGTCATTCTGTGTTTGCAGACCTCAGCACTCTGTGTTAAGTGTTCAGTCTAACATGATGGTGACACAAGAGGAGGAAGAGGGGAACAGAACTTGTGGACAGTCACTGATTCACGGGCTCCATACTGACTGCTATTACCGAGAATAAGTCACTGATGATATAACCCCATTTGGGTCCCCAACTCATCAGAAGGAATGGATCCTCAGAAGCTTAGCTGAGATTGGGTGGCAGAGCCGGTGGGGGGAGGCAGGGCTGGTGGTTGGGAGGCGGGGCTAGTGCTGGGCAAGGCTTCTACGGTCTGTGCCCTGGAAATGGCAGATACAAGGTAAGGTGTACACAAAAAGTAGAACATATGAGTTTATCTTGTTGGGCAGACTGGATGGACCGTGCAGGTCTTTTTCTGCCATCTTCTACTATGTTACTATGTTCTAAAACAGAAACACAGAAATATAATGGCAGATAAATAAAAGTGTTTTATCAAATTTGCAGTGTGCCAAAATTCCCACACATTATATAACGTGGCCTGCTGAAATTCTTCTTAGATATAAAATTAAGGGGTCAATATTCAAGATGATTTACCCAGGCAGGAGAGGCTCCTGGCCAGATAAATTACTTGTGTGAGGTTATCTGTTGATATTCAGTGGAACTTAAACAGTTAGTGACACTGAATATCAACAATAACCACTAAACTGAAAATCAGCTAATTAGTGTGCACTAAATGCTAAGACACATATTATATTACTGTGGCCATCTTAGCGTTTAGCGCCCGTGAATTTTTAGCATACGCTAGAAACGCTGGCGCACCTTTGTAAAATAACCCCTAAATTAATTGGACAAATAGGACCAGATAAAACAGTCCTATCTTTATCCCATTTCTCAAAAGTGTTGAATATTGCACTTAACTGGATAAGAAGTAGCTGGCTACATTAACCCAGTGTTCAATGTAGGTGCCCAGACATGGCGCAGCATTTAATAATGCTAGTGGTGGCCAAAGAAAAAGCTGCTGCCTGAAAATTTTTTTATTTGGCATTTATACCCCACATTAACCCGAACATACTCAAGTTCAATGTGGCTAACAGTAAATAAACAACAGGCAAGGGTTACAAAGCCATGAACAAAATATCAAATATAGACCACTGATGGCCAGTTGCAATCTAAGATACAATCCTTTCAAAGAGGAGAGTTTTTAGTCTTTTACGAAATACCAAGTAGTCAGGCAGACCCTTGATTCCCATTGGCAGTGAATTCCACCACTTAGCACCCTGGTATCTAAAGTGAACCACCTTAAAGCGAACTCTCTTGCAATCTGGAAGATGACGTCTAAGGTAGTCCCCCTAGAACCAGAGGTTATATTGCATAAGGGAATAGTTAAGGGCTGCATATAATCTGATATCATGCCATATAATATTTGAAAGACAAAAACACTTAATTTAAAAATAATCCTGGCTTTAATAGGCAACCAGTGCAGCTTGCATAACAATGGAGAGGCTCTATCAAAACACGATACCTTGAGGACATTCCTAGCTGCAGTATTTTGGGCCATTTGTAGCCGTTTTAGGACACCCTCCTTACATCCAGCATAGATGGAATTGCAGTAATCGAACCGAGTGAAAATCAAAGACTGAATTAGCAGTCTGTGTTTGCATATCAAGTGGTGCTCAGACTCTGGCTGTATCAACTAAGGCCAGTGCTGGGCTGGCTTGTACGGTCTGAGTGCTGCATATAGCAATGCGGTTTAGGATGGGCTGGAGACAGCTTTGATGGAAACTCCAGTAATTTGGACTGTGAGGGCAGTGCTGGTTAGACTTTTATAGTCTGTGTCCCGCAAATGACAAGATGAATTCAGATAGGATTTGACAGCAACTCTAGTAGTTGGAACACAAGGACGGAGCCGGGCGGACTTCTAAGGTCTGTCCCAGAGGAAGACCATGATCAAGTACTGCTGATTTAATCTATAATTGAGAATGAATGTGACTGTTGGGCAGACTGGATGAACCATTCTGCTGTCACTTACTATGTTACTATGGGGCTCATTTTCAAAAGAGAAAAACATCCAAAAAGTGACATAAGTCTGCATTTGGATGTTTACCTCACAAAAACGTCCAAATCACAAGATATCCGTAATATTTTTGAACATAAAAGATTAGACGTCTATTTTTTCGAAAATGGCCTTCTTTCCTGTTCAGAATTTGGACGTTTTTGTAAAACATCCAAATTCTGATTTAGACGTTTTATCGAAAATGCCCCTCCACGTCTGGTAAGAAATATGATCTGATTCTCCTCAGCTTCCAAAGAGACCTGAAGGATTTTTTCACTACTGAGGAAACCTGAAGCTCGAACGTGAGGTGACTGTCAATTAATATACCCAGTACCCTAAGCATAGTCTCTAGGGGGTACAACACGTTGTCAATGGTAAAATTATTATATGTGGTACAGTCAAAGGGGTTGGTTACCACAAGACATTTAGTCTTATCTCTATTTAACTTAAACTTAAATTCGGAAGCCCAGGATTCTAACAAATCCAGACCAAGTCTAATCTTAGGGTCAATTTCTGGAAGACCAGTCTTGAAAGGGATATAGATTGTGACATCATCCACGTAAATAGAAGGGAAGAACCCCGCTGCCTCTAGACTTTCACCTAAGGGAGCCATCATAACATTAAATAGGATTGGAGAAAGCGGTGAGCCCTGTGGCATCCCACACTCAGGAGACCAGGAAGGTGAGTGAGAACCTGACAACTTCACCTGATACGATCTAGATTTTAGGAAGCCGCGGAGCTATTGGTGGACCTTCTCAAACAAGCCAAACTGACCCAAACAGGCCTAAAAGCAACTCATCATCAACAAGTCTAAGGCACTTGACATATCGAATTGCATCACTAAATACTTAAAGCCTAGACTGGTCAAGACCATCTTGATACTATAACAAGGCCTAAAGCCTGACTGGGATTTATACAAGAGGGAGAAAGAGGAAAGGTGATTCATAAACTGAGTAGCAACTATTCCCTCCATTACCTTAGTCAACAATGGGACAGAAGCGACATGCCTGTAATTAGTAACGTCTCCCAATGAAGCAGCGGTGCTCTTAGGGATTGGAGTAAGTAATATGGAACCTTTCTGCTGAGGAAAAGCCCTAGTCAGCATAAACAAGATATGAGCAGTGGCGTAGCAAGGGGGGGGGGGGGGGGGGGGGGAGGGGCGGTCCTTCCCGGGTGTCAGCTCAGGGGGGGTGCTCCCTGCCAGCTCCCCCCCGGGTGCAGCACGATGACAGCCCCCGACCCAGTGCCTACCCTCCTCCGTCCAACCAGCTCCCTACCTTTAAAAAAATATCGGAATCCGAGGCAAGGCGCCTCGCGCCTGCACGTAAAAGAAATGTGGACCGTCTCATCGGGCCTTCCCTCGCTCTATCTGTCCCGCCCTCCGCTGACGCAACTTCCTATTTCCGCAAGGGCAGAACAGACAGAGCGAGAGAAGGTCCAATGAGACGGTCCACATTTCTTTTACATGTAGGCGTGAGGCGCTGCGCCTCGGATTCTGATACTTTTTTTTAAAGGTAGGGAGCTGGTTGCACGGAGGAGGGTAGGCACTGGGTTGGGATGGGGGGTGTCGATGCGCCGAGGGGGAGGTGTCATTGTGCTGCACCAGGGGGGGAGGGGTGCAACCGCGAACCGCCCCGCCCCGGGTGGCAGCCCCCCCTGCTACGCCACTGGATAAGAGGAAGAAGATTAATGAACCCTGCTGGTGCGGTTTTTAGCAAATAACTTGGACAAGCATCCAGAAGGCAATGTGAGGAAGAATACTTTGTCAGAAAGGATTTGACAGTCTCAGGAGGACCACAGTCAGTCAGCTGCAATACCAGCATCAGGACTAGGCTGCTTCGGGGAGATACTGAAAGCTTGGCTTTCTCCCAAGCCTTTAATGGAAAAAGCAACTAACACCTAATCACAAACACAAACACCAGTTGCATATACTGTAGCAGGACTAGATCTCAGCTACAGCAGGAGTGGATAAGCATTTCTGATTCCACATGCAATTTTTCCTTAAGCTGATCACCCTTATTTTCTATTTTTGCTGTTACTTATCATATGGGGGTCTTTTTACTAGAACACCTTAAGCACTTAATATGTGCTTAATGCACAAAAACAGGCTTCTGCATTAGCGCATTAAAGCATTTTATAGTATTTTCTCTGTTTACATGTGCTAATCCATAAGTTATTGAATTTTTAGGACTGCTTCTGTGAGTGGATGTGGCATGGGCAAAAATTAGTACGCGCTAACTCAGAGTTAATGCGGGAGCATCTAGTCCCTTGTAAATAGGAGGCAGTACGTGTACCTGCATTAACTCTCGGCAGGTAGCGCATGCTAATGGGAACATTAATGCACAATCAGCAATAACAAAAAGAGGGCATGCGCCCAAAAGATTCCACGCTAAAATCTGTGCTTAACACACAGTATAATCCTGCATCAAAATGCATTAAGCACAGATTCCAGTGCACTTTAGTATATGTTATACTTCTGCTTTTTTATTTATTCATACTTGTATCCCATAATTATCCAAAAACGAGTTTCAGTTCAATGAGACTTACATTTAACAGTTGTTAGAGACTACATTGATTCAATTACATTTACAAGGTTATAAAATGCTGTGCTTTACAGTGGTTGGCAAGATAACTATTAGTGCGTATGGAATACTCATTGGGTTTCTTGAGAAGGCATGTCTTAGTTCTTTTCTTAAACGGAAAGACGCACTACAGTTAGAGGTTATGTAGCACGTTGTTGTTCCCGAATGATTAGTGCATATTTTAATCATAGAATTTCATGAAGAGGTTGGTCTTTAGGTCTTAAGTTCATGATGCTTCCTTTGACTATGGGACTAAAGAATTAATGTGTGGTAAGTGCCATGCAGTCCATAGGTATGCAATGGGCTGTGCAGGATTTAGCCTGCTAATTGTTAGTATGCGCTAAATCTGTTAGCACACGTTAGTAAAAGGACCCCTAAGGCTCTTACACAAAAAGTCGAAATCCAGATACTCCACATTAGCATTTTCATATGCAAGACACAAGAGGCAGGCAGAGCTCCAATGTGTGCTTGAAATGATAGTGCAGGGATGAGGGATTTAGATTTGTTAGGAACTGAGCAACATTCTGGGGAAGGGGGAGCCTATTCCAAAAGGATGAGTCTCACTTAACTGGGATGGAACCAAGCTACTGGTGCCAACATTTAAAAAGGAGATAAAGCAGCTTTTAAACTAGAACAGGGAAGAGGGAAAGCTGACAGCTGCTTGTGATAGAGTGGTTGCAACAAAGTGAAAGAAAACCAGCAACCCTTAAGGGGAGAGCACGGTAAAGATTGCAAATGATCCCTGCCAACTTTCAATCAATTTGCAGAAACAAAGAAATACAGTCTGAAATGTCTTTACAAAAATTCTAGATGCCTAGAAAATAAGATGGGGGAGTTTGGAGTATATAGCACTAAATAAGAGGCAGATATAATAGGCATTTCAGATACCTGGTGGAAGGACAACGAATGAGACACTGTGTTACCAGGCTACAAATTATATCACAATGACAACAAGGTGGATCAAATTGGAGGGGGGATGGCAAAGAAACATTTATTAATGTGGAACCCTTATGGATAGAAATTCCTTGTGTGAATGGAAAGAAAATACTGGGAAGGGTATACTACCATCCACCAGGCCAGACCAGACAAAGAAACATGAGAAGAAATTAAAGGTCCCTTTTACTAAGCAGCGTTAAGTCCAACGTGGGCTTATTGCTGGCTAAACAGGAAGTACCGCCGGGCTACCGCCCGATGGTACTTCCCACCCCTGGGAAAAGACCAAGGGTCCATCGAGCCCAGCATCCTGTCCATGACAGCGGCCAATCCAGGCCAAGGGCACCTGGCAAGCTTCCCAAACGTACAAACATTCTATACATGTTATTCCTGGAATTGTGGATTTTTCCCAAGTCCATTTAGTAGTGGTTTATGGACTTGTCCTTTAGGAAACCGTCTCACCCCTTTTTAAACCTTGCTAAGCTAACCACCTTCACCACGTTCTCCGGCAACAAATCCCAGAGTTTAATTATGCATTGGGTGAAGAAAGATTTTCTCCGATTTGTTTTAAATTTACTACACTGTAGTTTCATCGCATGCCCCTAGTCCTAGTATTTTTGGAAAGCGTGAACAGATGCTTCACATCCACCTGTTCCACTCCACTCAATATTTTATATACCTCTACCATGTCTCCCCTCAGCCGTAAAAGATCTAAAAATACATATCAGCCACTTAGCTTAGGTGGAGTGTGTGCAGGTCCATCCATGTTCTTGTTGTATATTCTTGATCACTGTAGTACTTTTTGAATACCAGTTTGTGCAAAGCTTTAGTGAAAAATCAATGTTCAAAAGCTCCTAGTTCACTAAAGCTTTGCACAAACCGATATGGAGGAAGATGAATAATGGGATGTCCCAAGGACCTGTACCAAGACCAGCGTTATTTAACATACTTATAAATAATCTGGAAATGGAAATGATGAGTGAGGTGAAGATAACACAAAACTATGCAAAGCTGTTAAATCGTAGATGGACTAAGAGAAACTGCAGGATCTTAGGAAATTAAGAGACTGGGCGTCAAAATGGCAGATGAAATTTAATGTTGGCAAGGTGATGTATTTTGGAAGAAATAATTCAAATCATGGTTACCTGGGGCTAGATTCAGTAATTGGCGCTCAATGCTACTCCATAATGGGCACTGAAAGATGAGCGCCCATTATAGGATAGCACTGAGTGCCGATTTCAGTGCTCAAATTTGGCACCAGGACTTATGCCTGCTGAAGCCAGGAGTAATTGCTGGCGCCCAATTTGGGCCCATATCTCTGGTATTCTATAACACTGTACGCAAATTTTAGGAATGCCCTGACCTGCCCATGCACCTCCCATGGCCAGGAATCTCTTGGGTTGCATGCTATATGGGAATAGCATATAGCAAGATTTGTGTGCAAACTCAAACTGGTGACAATTTGGTTGAGCACATATCTTGGCTCGGCGCCCACATATTGGCACCATATTGAATCTGAGGATTGATGCTAGGTTCCATATTAGGAGTTAACACCCAAGAAAAAGACCTAGGTGATATGGCCAGTGTGTGGCAGCGACCAAAAAAGCAAACATAACGGTCCTTTTACTAAGGTGCACTAGAAAATGGCTGGCACAGTGGTTACCGTATTTTTCGGACTATAAGACGCACTTTTTTCCCCCAAAATTTGGGAGGAAAATGGGGGGTGCGTCTTATAGTCCGAAGGTAGCGTTTTTGGACCTCCGTCCCGTACTTACAGGATTCCATGTTCCCTGGTGGTCTAGTGACGTCGGGGCAGGAAAGAGCCCCCTCTTTCCTGCCCATCGCGCTGCTCTCCGTGCTTCTCAATGCTTTCTGATGGTCTCGGCGATATTCAAAATGGCTGCCGCCGGCCATTTTGAATCTCGCCGAGACCGTCAGAAAGCATTGAGAAGCACGGAGAGCAGCGCGATGGGCAGGAAAGAGGGGGCTCTTTCCTGCCCCGACGTCACTAGACCACCAGGGAACATGGAATCCTGTAAGTACGGGACGGAGGTCCAAAACCCGGACAAGACGCACCGGAGCACCTAGGTTTTAGAGGAGGGAAAGAGGAAAATTTTTTTTTCCTATTTCCCTCCTCTAAAACCTAGGTGCGTCTTATGGTCCGGTGCGTCTTATAGTCCGAAAAATACAGTAATCTGTGGGTTTGCAAAGCGCTCCACCCACTTTACAGCGCGGCAGAAAAACAGCCACAGTCTGCTTTTTTTTCTTTTTAAATGGCCAAGCACTAATTTCCCCATTAGCACATGGCCATTACCACCAGGCACCCTTACCATCGCCTATTTAGGAGGCAATATAGGCTTCCATGCTACTCCTGTGCTAATTGGGTAGTGCGCGTTAATGTGCCTGTGTTACCCAATTAGCACAGGTGCACCTACTCTCTGCCCCCAGACAAGCCTCCCATGGCAAAAAAATGTAAAAAATATTTTTTACCGTGGGAGTAGTGCACGCTGTTGCCCAAATTACCTCGGGATGCCTCAGCATGTCCTCCAATAGTACCCTTTTACCAGGCAGTAGGTCCGCAGCAAGCCTACCGCGGTTTAGTAAAAAGGACCCATAATCTTAGGAATTATTAGTAAATGGATAGAAAATATGACAAAGAATATTATAATGCCTTTGTATCTCAAAAAAGATATAGTGGAACTGGAAAAAGTTCAAAGAAGGGCGACTAAAATGATTACAGGGATGAGGAAATGCTTCAGAGGTTAGGGCTCTTCCGCTTGGAGAAGAGCCGATTGAGGGGGAGATATGATAGAGGACTACAAAGCTCTGAATGGCGTACAGTGGGTGGATGTGAATAGTTGTCTACTCTTTCAAAACGACAAAGAGGAGACATTTCATGAAGTTACATGATAATACTTTTTAAACGAATAGAAGAAAATATTTTTTTTCTCTTAACTGCTCAGGAACTCAATGCTGGAGGATGTGGTAAAAGCAGTTTTTGTATCTGGGTTTAAAACAAGATTTGGAAAGTTCCTGGAGAAAAAGTCCATAAACTGCTATTAAGGTAGATACGAGGAAAGCCACGATTTATCCCTGGAGTCAGTAGCAGAGAATCATGCTGCTCTTTGAGATTCTGTCAAGCACTTGTGATTTGGGGACTGGCCATGGCTGGAAGCAGGATACTAGGCTAGATGGATCATCAGGCTAAGCTGATATTGCTATTCTTATGTTCTTAAGGCAACAATCCTAGTCCTTATAGTAAGAAGACCTTTTCTTGGAACTGCTGCACCAGCAAGGTACTGTGTGAAAAATGTAATTAATACCAGGGAAAGTCTCTACTGAGAAAATTTACAGATATCAGGGAAGTCTTAATGCTTACCAACATGCTCATACATAGAACTGTTATCTACGACCTTCTGTCTACAAAAAAATACTACAGTTTGTTTTTTGCACTACTATTTTAATTTTATCTATTTGTCGTCAGTAAAATAGATTTTTATTTTGGAACAACAAATCTTTGTGCGAAGACTGAGTATTAATCACCTTGAATCCAGAAGAAATTGTTCCTCCAACTGAAAGAACCTTATCTTGAGGCTGCAGTCATTTTTTTCCAAGGACTCTACAACACCCAAAGGTGGTCCCCTGCTCTATACTGGGTGAATCTTGTAGAAGGGGGTTACACTTATTTGCTAAACTTAAAATGTACTTTTGCATTAGCTAACTGAGCCACTGCCTTTATATTCATGCTATATTTGTACTGAGCTCTGAAGGGAGCAATGGAAAGGGCCCAATGCCAAAAAAAGGAAGAGTCCAATAATACAGAAATGAATACCATGAAATGCCTCTCTTCTTCCTCTTGCCCCCTTCCTCAAGGTCAGCATTGCACCAAGCCAAGTTACAAATGAATTGATCTCTTGCAACTGAATGCTAAGTGATTAAACAATATTCAATGTCCTCCTCAGAGAAACCACAGGTTTACATCTGTAAAGACACATTGGGATTCTGTGTTCAAATGGCTCTAAAATGCTTATATTTTTAAGCTAAGAGATAATGAACAGCTGTTTTCCTTTTAATAAATATTAAATCAAAAAACAGTCTCATATGTCTTCAGGTGAAAACATGCATTTATGCTGATACCAGAGCTGGGGGAATAAGGAAACAAGAGTCAGCAGAAATCTGAAGTAAATTAGTTATAAAAAGAACTGGTGGAGGGGGGCATTTGATTATAATAACTATGGAAATGCAATATTCTTGAAAGATTTTGACGTAATTCTCTTGAAATAAAGACTTTCTGAAACAAAGATTATGGAATAAAAATCCTCAACTGTATAGAGTACTGCAATAGCTGGATAACGATTAGGGAGCATGTCTGTGTGTAAAAAAAAAAAAAAGTAATAGTAATGGACAAGTACCAGGGAGATCAAATGACTTGTTCAAGGTCATACAATAGGTTAGCGGCAGAGCCCAAGTCTTGGATTTCACAGCTCAGTGTGCTCCCATCACTCACCTGTAATGTCAATAAATTCCCATTTAAGAACAATAGAACAGTCTGGATTGTGCACCGTTGTATAAACAGGCAATTTTGGCCTGGATCTGAAAGCATGAGAGAAAAGATGCAGCCGGTGATCCAATATTCCATGCTACCTAGGGCCTGACAAATTTGAGGACACATCCACTAAAGACTTGCTCCTATTGCATGTGGAGACCTAAAAAGTACCAATAGTCCAAAAGATAAAACATTTTTCAAAAAGGTAAATCTGTAAATGCAAAGATGAACTATTTCCCCACTTCTACATCCCATATTCTTATAATTTTCTGTTCTCTAGCATTTTTCCCAGATTGATCTGTAGAAGTCTAAAGGCATCACTCAATCACTCCAATTTTCAATTCAATGACTTGTTTTATGGGTAACGGTCAATAGTTACAAGCAGTGGCGATCCTAGGGGGGGGCGGTGGGTGCAGTCTGCCCCGGGTGCATGCCGCTGGGGGGGTGCCGCGCGCGCCTGTCCGTCATTCGTTCCATGCTCCCTCTGCCCCGGAACAGGTTACTTCCTGTTCCGGGGCAGAGCGGGAGCATGGAACGAACGAAGGACAGGTGTGCGCAGCACCCCCCCCCCCCCAGCGGCATGCACCCAGGGGGTTCTTTCGTGGGGGGGGGGGCCGCGCTGCATCCGGGGGGGCGGGGCGCATCGGCGATCCGCCCCGGGTGTCAGCTGCCCTACGAACGCCACTAGTTACAAGTCTGTCAGATAAGGCCAGGCCATTGCTTGGTCTTTTTGGAACCAAATTACCTATAACCCTAGTTCTCCAAAAAATGAATATTTTATTCTTCAACTAGTTCTCACAGAAACTCAGAACCATGATAATCATAGCAGCTTCATATTTTATTTTGTGAAGAACCAGATCTCTTCAGATCACAGAGTTTTCAACTACACAAACTTTAAGCTTCTTGGAAAAGGACCTGACTTCATCCACTATCAGGAATATGCATTTCTAAGCATGCATTTGGTTCATTTGGGTGCCTAAAAAATTGATTGTGTATGTATAAACCTAAAAATCTATACACATATAACTGATTTGCATGCATAAATAAATTTTAACCCACACAAATTTTTTTTATATTAAAACGGACGTAAGAAATAAAAAAAAAAAAAAATACAAATAATTTGGGAAAATCCAACAAACCAATGTTATTTAGTCATGTACAACCCATGCACCTATAATACCTTACTTGTTTTAAAACTCCTAAATGTACAATGTGTACAGTGCTGTACATATTACAGGTGCTATTGACAAGAACCTTCGGAATCTATATATGGCGCGCTAAGTTGCATACACAAATTTGGGCGTGCAAATTTCAGTAACAACCTAATTAGCAACAACAATTGGGTACTAAATCAATTACTGGCACAAATTGGCAACAATTTGGATTTGTACTCTATCTTGCGAAGTGTTATTCCATAAAGATGCATGTGCAAATCTTTTACCACGCAACTGAAAAGGGGATGTGGCCATGGGAGGGGCATTCACTAAAGACGTGCACAATATTATAGAATTTGAGGAATCCACATCTAATTTAGGCACAAGAATTTACACCCGGTTTCAAGCTGGTGATCCCGGCGCTACGCGCTATTCTATGAGTAGCACCCTACTCGGAGCACCATTTATAGAATAGCACTCAGTGTGCATTTTTTTTTGGCGCCCAAAATGTCAAAAGTCCCAAGTACATAAGTAATGCCACACTGGGAAAAGACCAAGGGTCCATCGAGCCCAGCATCCTATCCACGACAGCGGCCAATCCAGGCCAAGGGCACCTGGCAAGCTTCCCAAACGTACAAACATTCTATACATGTTATTCCCGGAATTGTGGATTTTTCCCAAGTCCATTTAGTAGTGGTTTATGGACTTGTCCTTTGGGAAACCGTCTAACCCCCTTTTAAACTCTGCCAAGCTAACCGCCTTCACCACGTTCTCCGGCAACGAATTCCAGAGTTTAATTACGCGTTGGGTGAAGAAACATTTTCTCCGATTTGTTTTAAATTTACTACACTGTAGTTTCATCGCATGCCCCCTAGTCCTAGTATTTTTGGAAAGCGTGAACAGACGCTTCACATCCACCTGTTCCACTCCACTCAATATTTTATATACCTCTAACATGTCTCCCCTCAGCCGTCTCTTCTCCAAGCTGAAAAGCCCTAGCCTCCTTAGTCTTTCCTCAGAGGGAAGTCGTCCCATCCCCGCTATCATTTTAGTCGCCCTTCTCTGCACCTTTTCCAATTCTGCTATATCTTTCTTGAGATGTGGCAACCAGAATTGAACACAATACTCAAGGTGCGGTCGCACCATGGAGCGATATAACGGCATTATAACATCCTCACACCTGTTTTCCATACCTTTCCTAATAATACCCAACATTCTATTCGCTTTCCGAGCCGCAGCAGCACACTGAGCAGAAGGTTTCAGTGTATTATCGACGACGACACCCAGATCCATTTCTTGGTCCATAACTCCTAACGTAGAACCTTGCATGACGTAGCTATAATTCGGGTTCTTTTTTCCCATATGCATCACCTTGCACTTGCTCACATTAAACGTCATCTGCCACTTAGCCGCCCAGTCTCCCAAGGCTCTTCTGTAATTTTTCACAATCCTGTCGCGAGTTAACGACTTTGAATAACTTTGTGTCATCAGCAAATTTAATTACCTCGCTAGTTACTCCCATCTCTAAATCATATATAAATATATTAAAAAGCAGCGGTCCTAGCACAGACCCCTGAGGAACCCCACTAACTACCCTTCTCCATTGTGAATACTGCCCATTTAACCCCACTCTGTTTCCTATCCTTCAACCAGTTTTTAATCCACAATAGGACTTTTCCTCCTATCCCATGACCCTCCAATTTCCTCTGTAGCCTTTCATGAGGTACCTTGTCAAACGCCTTTTGAAAATCCAGATGCACAATATCAACCGGCTCCCCTTTGTCCACATGTTTGTTTACTCCTTCAAAGAAATGAAGTAAATTGGTCAGGCAAGATTTCCCCACACAAAAGCCGTGCTGACTCGGTCTCAGTAATCCATGTCCTCGGATGTGCTCTGTAATTTTGTTTTTAACAATAGCTTCTACCATTTTCCCCGGCACCGACGTCAGACTCACCAGTCTATAATTTCCCGGATCTCCCCTGGAACCTTTTTTAAAAATGGGCGTTACATTGGCCACCCTCCAATCTTCCGGTACCACGCTCGATTTTAAGGATAAATTGCATATCACTAGCAGTAGCTCCGCAAGCTCATTTTTCAGTTCTATCAGTACTCTAGGATGAATACCATCCGGTCCAGGAGATTTGCTACTCTTCAGTTTGCTGAACTGCCCCATTATGTCCTCCAGGTTTACCGTGAAGTCAGTAAGTTTCTCCGACTCGTCCTGTCTCAATCCCAGTCTCTCTCTCACTCTTGTTTAAACTTCTCCTTGCTACCTTGTTTAGTGGGTGTGGCTGGATAAAGCTAGAGAAGTGAAGCCTGACAATTAAGAAATCTCATCCTTTCCCTGTATAATCTTGAGCAAATCGCTTCATCTTTTGCCTCCGTTTACTCAAGTGTAGTTGGCAAACAGCATCCTTGTAGAAGCCGCATGCTGTAACCCGTTCTTGAAATAGATAAGGAAACATCTACACAGAGGTGGCTACTTCTGTTTTTCAAAAATAATAAAATTGTAAACAGTACTGAAAAACCCCAAAGGATATGAAAGGAACTGTGAAAATCTAAACTATCCACATTTCACTGACTTCCCCTGCTTCATATGCCAGATTCCTCCCCCCCCCCCCTTTTTTTTTTTTATTGTACATAAAAATACATCATCATCTTTTATTGGGTTAGATAAGTAAATGTAAAAGAAAATTCCATGTAAAAAGAACCTACGGGCGTCTTCCTCCCCCCCCCCAGTCCATTCTTTCAAAATGTTCTCAAGAGCTCTTTTTGGAAGAATTAGGTTGTCACTGAATATCATTCAATGAATACTTTGTTTCCATGGTAACTAAGACTGGCCTCGAGCTATAGAATATCATAGTTACAATGACAAAAAGACACATCACATCGAACTAACACAGAGCCGAGGTCAGTATTTATCATTCTCTGCCTTACAATCTCTATGGATTCCTTTGAATTTCCTCCTAACTGCTGCCTGTTCTCTGAACAGATATGGAAGTCTCTTTTCAACAGACAACAGGATCTGGAACCACTCTTTCATAAGCAAATACAACTCATATAATGGGCTTGAAAAAGAACACTTACATTGTGAGGTTATGTTGGCACAATAAAGAAAAAAAGTGAATGACAGGCTAAGAAATGGGAAAAACATGCAGAGAACAGCTTACGGAAATCTTTCCAACCCATTTACGAGCGTGTGTGAGTCTTGTGCTTGCGTATGTGTCTCTGTGCGTGTGCATATGCGCGCACATCTGTGTTTTTAAATGTTCATTTGTTTTGCCTGCGCTTGTGTATATATCTGTTTTATTCGTGTATTTACAAATATGTCTATCTTTGTGGGCTGGTATGTCTGTCCATGCTCCTACATGGGTGTGTGTATGTGTGTCAACAACACAAAAGAAAGTGGAAAAGAAACCAACTCCAAGAGATCAACCAAAATGCAAGGATAAGATGCTCCAAAACACAACCTTTATTCTATAAATGGTGCTCCGAGTAGGGTGCTATTCATAGAATAAAGGTTGTGTTTTGGAGCATCTTATCCTTGCATTTTGGTTGATCTTTTGGAGTTGGTTTCTTTTCCACTTTCTTTTGTGTTGTTGGACTTTTGTGGAAATCGTAAACCCCACTTTGTTTTTGTGTGTATGTGTGTCAGTGCATATATGTTTATAAATATATATCCCTACATGCATGTGTCTGTGAGAAGGTGTATTACAATGTGTGTGTGTGTTGGTTCTTTGTATGTCTGTGATCATATGAGACGACATATAAACAAATGAATAAATAACCAACAATACATTAGACCAGGCCTTCTCAACCCAGTTCTCGGGGACCCATCAAGTCCCATCGGGTTTTCTGCATACCCACCATGAATATGCATGAGATAGATTGGCATGCACTTCCTCCTTGGTATACAAATGTATCTCATGCATATTCATAGTGGATATCCAGAAAACCCAATGGCACTTGGTGTGCCCCAAGGACCGGGTTGAGAAGCTCTGCATTAGATGATTAAAACAAAACTCCTACTAAACCCCAACTTTACAGTAATCCCTGGATTCTGGCGCCGAAAAGTTAGGTGCACTCTTGAGATGTGTGCGCAACTTAATTGGACAAGCTAATCAATGTGAATAACTGGACGCTAACCACAAATTACTGACATTAATTGGTGCCAATTAGGATTATAATACTCCCACAGCGAGTGTTTCAAAATGGGGAGGGGTATGGGTGGATCAGGGGAGTTCCTAAAATGTTGGGCACAGTCGTATAAAACAGTGGGTCTGTGCACCTAACTTGGGCACCAGGATTTACACCAGGTTTCGGCAAGCATAAGTCTGGAGCCCAAAGTTAGGCCGTGGGAATCTCCAATGAACGCTATTCTATAAAGAGCATCCATTTATAGAATCTGGCCCTAAGTGCATAGATGTCCTACCTAACATTCAACATCAAGTAGGCTGAGCCATCCTCACAAAGGAACTATACCTCTTGATGTGTGACAGCAAAATGCTCAAAAGTCTTGCATTATGTGTGTGTGTATGTTCGCTGGGGTGGTGGGGTGGGCAGTTTGCAGGATGGTGGAGCAGTTGTGGAGGCCCATAGTTTTGGGGGTGAAACAGATTGCTGGATGATACGTTTTGGAAGTGGGGCAGTTTGTGCAGTGGTTAGGCTGCTGGAAGAATGGTATGTGGTGGAGACAGCTTGCAATGAGGTAGAACAATTATGAGATGTAGTTTTCTGAAGTGGGACTGTTTGTGGGTGGTAGAACAGTTGCTTGGGGGGGGGGGATCTCATATGGGTTATGGTGTAGCCCCTTTCTGGATTTTGTCTAGTTTGTCTAAAATCTCTAGAATTGGCAAATATTCTACATAATTTCTCACTAATGACCTGTGCAGAAGTATTATCACTTTTTCTTTACTGGTAATATATCTTCCTAGGTCCTTCTGGCTTTGATTATGGGCTTATCACACTAACTTGCAATCCTCAGGCATGAATCATCCCAAGATCTTTCCACTTGTCGGTATATATCAGTTTCTCATCCCCCATCAAGTACTGCTCCCTCAGAGTTTTGCACCCAAAATGAATGATTTTGCACTTTTGTGCACTGTTTTAACTACAATCTCTTGACCACTCTCATATTTTCATATATCACTTTTCACTTTGTTTACTTCTTCTGTGGTGTCCAGTCTATTGCAGCTTTTAATATTATCTGCAAAAAGGTAAACTTTTCCTTTTAACCCATCTGCAATGTAACTAAGATATTGAAGAGAACTGACCATAGGACCAAACCCTCAGGCATGCTAACAAATCATCCTTGTTTCCACCAAGTGAATTCCATTTACTATTCTTTGTTGTCCATCAAACAGTATTTAATCTAGGGCACCACTAGGTCACAGTTTATTTGCGAGAGAAGATTACAGTCAGTCAGAGGGAGCATAAGACATACTGGGAGATACTTGGAAATTAGGGTTCTTTCACACCATTCAAGAAAATAGTGAGTCTTGGTCTTTTATCAGCAGCTACTCCTAAAATCATTCACAACAGATATTACAACTAACTCTGTTTCATGCTTCCTCCTCACCCTCCCCCAAAATATAGATGGAATGTAAACTCTATTTCATTTTGCAAAATCTAACAGTCCGAAAAACACCTTTTTAATAAACTTTCCTTCAAAATGTAAATTTGATACTGGCTTATAAAACTGTGGATCATCCAGCTTTAGACCACTCTTTTTCCAGCTGAGGCTTCACAATGGCCTGTTTTAAGGCACTTGCCCCCAATTCTATAAACTTGTGTGCTCAAATTTATTTTGAAAACTTAAAACCAGCTTAAAACCTAAGCGGCTACCATAAAATCATAAATAAAAAATACAAACAAAATATAAAGTCAACACAAATATGCTGCTGCAGTCAAATACTATCATTTTTCTATGCTGGGTGCACAGCTTAATTCAATAATTGGCTGTTAATTGGAGTTAGCCAATTACTGGCTATAATTGGACTTAAGTGGCACCTATTAGCAGTTATGCACTAACTGTCCTTAGTTGCTATACTATAAGTTCTGCGCTCAAATTCCAGAACGCGTAACTTCAAGGCAGTGTGGACCTGGGAAGGGCACTGGTGGGTCGGGAGAATGACAAGCAGTTATGTACACAGCACAGGTTATACATGCCTAGAATACTAACCATTTACATGCTCATGCCTACAGTTAAGCATGTAAATGTGACCATTTGAGAATTTACCCCTTGGTAAATAACCTTGCTTCAAAGATGTATCAGTTAAACTTACTAACCAAAGCACCATTATTTCTCCAATACATTTTACCAAGGGTGTTGGTAGAGGGTCTACTTCAGAAGACCCTGGTTTAGGTGTCCCAATAAATTCTCTACATATGGCTCTATAAGATGATAAAATAAATGTTAAAAGTACAGGGCAACTAATCAAAAACTCATTTTGGGATGAGAGATAGCTAGATGGTCTATGAAAGGACCTTCTACCAAATTCTGTTCACTCTCTCCACTAAATCAGAGCCTTTCCTCTATAAATACATAGTCAGGTCTGGTTTTGCTGAGAAGTCTTGATTTTCCACAACTACTAGAAAGGTCATGGCAATGATCATTTCTGCTTTATCAGAAGTCTCTTGAGTTCAACTCTAAGAATTCTGCAATGTTGACTCTTGAAAGAGAGGATCCAACAGAACTTACCTCTGAAATACAAGTATCACTTTACTTTCTTAATTCGCTTTCTTTACTTCAGGAAAACTCTCCCAATAACTGACCAATTGCCTCAAGATAAAATCACTCTTTGTATTATTAGCAAATTGTTTATTGTATGGGACTTACATTTCTGTAGATCTTCTTCCGACCCCAATGTCCCCTGTTCTTTAAGTAACTGCAGTCCAGGACAGTACCATGGACTTCCATATTTCCTGTTTTTTATTGTCTTTTTTTTTTTTTCTTGGTGCTATGGTTTCCAATGCTTCAGATAAGGCTGAATTCCAAGTTTTTGCTTGACTATCTAATGCTAAATGGTCAAAATTCACCAATTTATCCTTTAACTGGTCAACAATTTTAAACCAGATACTTTTTTTTCTAAACTTGATTTACCAATTCTCTATTATTTTATTCTGTTGCAAACTTTAAATAAAGATTTGGATAAAAGTCTGGAAGAAAAGTCCATAAACCATTAAGGTAGATCTGAGAAAAGCCAATGCATATCTCCATGGGAGTAAGTAGAATGGAATTCTGCTACTTTATGGGATATTGCCAGGTACTAGTGACCTGGATTGGCCTCTATTGGAAACAGGACACTGGGCTACATGGACCTTTTATCTAACGCAGTATGGCAATTTTTATGTTCTTAAATACAACTGACAAATAGTGATCTGTCCATGAGATTCATTTGACCATTCCACATTATCTGGGACAAGAGTGTAGGACCTTTATGATGTATATGTGCTAAAACTATCTATAACAATGACAAATCATTCATCATCACTCTCTAACCAGTGTTCTGGGGCAAATTAACATAATATCTTGTGAGTTCTTGCGACCTACAGAAAGCATTATACCCTCACCCACTCTAGCCCACATGACCACAGAAACAGCTGCTACCCTATCACCTCTCCTTCCCAATTATGGGCAAGCTTTATTAAGAGGGACTAAACCACCCTTCTTTAGCCAAATTCAGTACATCCAAAAACTAATGCTGGATAAGGTCAGCAACCGTACAAGTTTGTTCTCTATCAATCATATATTCAGGAAAGCTACAGCGCAGGGTGAGTAGTGTTGCTTTATATTTAATTTCAAAAGAGTTTCTATACCTACTCATTCCCAACCATCCCACCTCTCTTTATTTCTGCATATTCCATATCTGCTTTTTCCCAAGGAAATAGGGATCTCATAAAAAGAGTTCGAAGACCCATTATGATCACAAGAAGTTCTAACTTTCTCACAACAACAATTCATGAATATCATATACTAATTTGTGCAATACATTTAGACATGAAGGGGTGTACATAGGTGCATATATGCCCCTTAGGTGTGCCTCTCTGATGATGCACCTCTTCAGTCCATTCATTTTGTAGTGGAGAAATGCTGGCCGTTGACATTACTTCTGGGTACAAAGTTTACCATCCCAGTCTCATATGCTGCACTAGAAATGAAAATGCAATCAGCCACGATCAGCACGTTCTGTAATGGAGAAATGCTGGCTGCTGATACCACTTCTGGGTACATCACTGTCCTTCTCTGCCTCTTTGACTTGAAAGTTTGCTGCTGTTCCACAAGCACTAGATATTGTACACCAGCTGCATGTAAATCTCTATTTCGTGTACCAAATCAGTTTTCAGGGGACTTCATCATACAACTTTTCTAAAAACATGAGCAGGTCCTCCTCCTTTTCTTACTCACCTAGATCTTCAGTGTGATAACTGAGCCTATAGTCAATGTTATTTGACAGAATGTGAACTGATTTTCACTGATCTTTACCTAGTTCCCTAGCCTTTTCGCCACAATCCTTTCCAACAACTTTATTGCATGGTTCATCAGCATTACTTATCTGTAATTACTGCATTCCTAAACATCTCCTTTCCTCTTAAAGACTGAGTTTACCCTTAGCAGGAGATTTGGGGTTTTTAGACTGCAATGAGGTTTGAGGTGAATAACTGTAGAAGTTCATTGTAACCCTGAAAATTCTTGGAGTTACCATGGATCGAAATCTCAAACTTGAAAGTCATGTGAAGAATACAACTAAAAAGATGTTCCATTCAATGTGGAAACTCAAAAGAGTAAAACCTTTCTTTCCAAGGAGCATCTTTCGCAACCTGGTACAGTCAATGGTGCTGAGTCATCTAGATTATTGCAATGCACTCTATGCTGGCTGTAAACAGCAAATCATCAAGAAACTTCAAACAGCCCAGAACACTGCAGCCAGACTCATATTTGGAAAAACAACATACAAAAGTGCAAAACCCCTAAGAGAAAAACTACACTGGCTTCCCCTCATAGAACGTATCACGTTCAAGGTCTGCACTCTAGTTCATAAAATCATTCACGGAGACGACCCGGCCTACATGTCAGACCTTGTCAACTTGCCACCCAGGAATGCTAAAAAATCAGCCCGCACATTCCTTAATCTTCACTTCCCCAACTGCAAAGGACTAAAATACAAACCAATACACGCGTCCAGCTTTTCCTACATGAGCACGCAGTTGTGGAATGCACTACCACTTAACTTAAAATCAATTTACGAATGAATTAACTTTCGTAAATTTCTGAAGACCTATCTCTTCAAAAAGGCATACAACAATGACTAACTAACTGAAATTGTAACACACCACCACTCTACCTTATATCCTGAATGCTTTCTTACTATATCTGTTTGCTTAATTCAATCATGTCATCCATGTTCTTTATGTAACACCGATTGTACCTTCTACTCCGGAATGGCGAAAGCCATGACGAAACATTGTAAGTCACATTGAGCCTGCAAATAGGTGGGAAAATGTGGGATACAAGTGCAATAAATAAATAAATAACAGGGATAAAAGTCACTCTGCTTTTGAGATTCTTGCAAGTAAAAATCCTCTAATTCCTTTTTTGCTCCCTTCTTGTGTATTGTTCTGATACAATTCAACTAGCATTTTATTTGCCTCTCTCACTTTAGAATACATTCAATTTAGTTTTGCTTTGTTGACCCTCTTTTCTATTTTGAACTGTTATTCAAATACAATGTTTTGCTAAAAATAAATACATACATACAATATTGGGATTACCTTGTTTTCTCACCATTCATTGACCATTTCTTTTTATACATTTCTTTATATAGTTTTGTTAGTATGTTACTATGTATGTTAGTACTTTCTGTCCCATTCCTTTCATCTTCATAAATGCTTTGATCATACGTCATTTAGACCTACAGCTTTCCTATTCTTTGTTTTCTCCATCATCTCTGCCATTTCTTTGCTATAATTTTTTTTTTGTGGTGGTGGTGGTGGTGGGAGGGGATCCATTTGGTAGTTTTTCTTTGCTTGTCCTTCTTCAACATCTTAAAGTATTCTCACCACCTCTTAATTTATTTTCAACCCAGATCAAATATCTTCTTCCTTTCCCTGGCCCATGTTATTTTGTACACTATCTTCTCTCTTGCTGTTCAACTCATGGCAGAATTCCTTATGCTAGGTATGGAGGATACAGCAGGGATGACCAAAGGAGGCAACGAGACGACCTGGTTCCAAAACAAAATCCATTATTCTATATCCAAAGAAACAATCCAACTACTCAGCATGGACCATGCTTCTATATGCTGTCATCCTTGCTATGGTTATTGCTTTTTATCTTACATAGTAACATAGTAGATGACGGCAGAAAAAGACCTGCATGGTCCATCCAGTCTGCCCAAGACAAACTCATATGTGTATACCTTACCTTGAATTTGTACCTGTCCTTTTCAGGGCACAGACCATATAAGTCTGCCCAGCAGTATTTCCCGCCTCCCAACCACCAGTCCCGCCTTCCATCACCGGCTCTGATACAGACCGTATAATTCTGCCCTCCCCTATCCTAGCCTCCCAATCACCACCCCCCTCTTCCCCCCACATGCTCCGCCACCCAATTTCAGCTAAGCTTCTGAGGATCCATTCCTTCTCAACAGGATTCCTCTATGCATATCCCACGCATGTTTGAACTCCGTTACCGTTTTCATCTCAACCACCTCCCGCGGGAGGGCATTCCAAGCGTCTACCACCCTCTCCGTGAAAAAATACTTCCTGACATCTTTCCTGAGTCTGCCCCCCCTTCAATCTCATTTCATGTCCTCTCGTTCTACCGCCTTCCCATCTCCGGAAAAGATTCGTTTGCGGATTAATACCTTTCAAATATTTGAACGTCTGTATCATATCACCCCTGTTCCTCCTTTCCTCCAGGGTGTACATGTTCAGGTCAGCAAGCCTCTCTTCATACGTCTTGGAACGTAGATCCCATACCATCCTCGTAGCTTTTCTTTGCACCGCTTCCATTTTTTTAACATCCTTCGCAAGATACGGCCTCCAAAACTGAACACAATACTCCAGGTGGGGCCTCACCAACATCTTATACAGGGGCATTAAAACCTCCTTTCTTCTGCTGGTCACTCCTCTCTCTATACAGCCTAGCAATCTTCTAGCTACGGCCACCGCCTTGTCGCACTGTTTCGTCGCCTTCAGGTCCTCAGATACTATCACCCCAAGATCCCTCTCCCCGTCCGTGCCTATCAGACTCTCCCCGCCTAACACATACGTCTCCCTAAGTGCATCACTTTGCATTTCTTCGCATTCAATTTTAATTGCCAAACGTTTCCTCATTATCATGTACTCTAGAACTTGGCTTTCTTGTGCTTTGTTGCTTTCTGCATATCTTCTTTCCAGCCCACATCTCTTTCTCTAGCTGTCTTCCACCTTTTTAGACATCAAAAGATAAATGTCTAAAAGACTTAACCAACTTATTTCAGAGGTTAACAGGAACAGTCTTAAACTTTGAAAATCCTGGGCATGATGGAGCATGGTGAAACGTTAACTAGACAGTGCAGATATTCAGCACCAACCAATTAACTTTATTTGGTTAAGTTGGAGTGCACAAAGAGTTATTCAGGTAACTTTAGGCCAACACATTCATACTTCAGGTTTCTTTCTAATTTACTTAATAATTCTCAACCACTTTGTGCTCTCAAGTCCTCTCGGGCAACTTGTTTATTGTTTCTCATCATGCATATACCAGATTAGATTCAATTCATCAAACAGCGTTTTGGGTAGCTGCATCTTTTCTATGGCATTCTCTCTCTTCGGGAATAAGAGATAAAATCATATATTAATGTTATAAGACAGGCCTAAAGACATGGCTGTTCAGGGTCACTTACAACTTGGATTTTGTAATTGATTGCATCTGGTTCAATTAGGAAGATTTAATATTTCTAACCAGTCTAGTTTTATGGTCATCAATTACCAATATTGCCTTTTATTTTCTCTTTTTCTGTATTTCTCTTTATTCTTGGCATTGGTCTTATTTTTCCACATAAGCTTTGTATTTTATTTTTAATATTGTTTTTTTTTTATTTATAAGCTTTTATTTTACTAATTTTATGATTGTAAATCGCTTATTTTATTATTCGTGGTAGATCAAATTCAATAAACCATATCATCCACTGATAATGAATTTCATCTCGTTAGCAGTACATTCCCAGTGGTGTTTGACAGGTTTTTTTTTTTTGCTCGTATCTTCAGTAGCACCTATTCACCATCTAAATGCTTGAAATAGTCCCAGAAAACACGGAATGAAAGAGTCCTCTGTGCCTCTCATGCCAGAACCAAGGAAGCACCCACCAAGTTCTCTCCTTCCTTGGGATGTTTGCCATCTTTGCGAACTATGGAAGAATATTTGCATCTCTGATCACTGCACCACTTTCTGGTCCAGGACTGTCAATGTAGACCTCAGAATCTCAGGTTCTGTTTCTACCTTCACAAGGTGCAGAAGCTCGTCTGGATCCACCCTGTCCAAAACACCTTACAAACAACAGCCAAAAGACAATCAGCGTTACAACTCAACATTTGGTCCTGTAAACATCATAGTAACTAGCATTACAAAACCCTTCATAGTCCCAGGACAGCTGTGTGCAGAAATCCTGATGTTTTACTCTTAACCAATGGCAAGACCTTAGAACCCAGTGCTCCATAATACACTAAAGCTCCCGGTCTCACCCAGGTAAATTATGCTTTGTATCCACCCATGTTTTTAAGAAACAAGTAATCCATTGAAATTAAGCTGGACCTTTTACCCTTAATCAAAGAGCAATCCAGGAAACTCAGGTTAAATGAGCAAACACTATTGAGGACCAAGCTAAAGGTGAAACTTAAGCTGCAAAATAATTTTAATGCTCTCATTTTATGTTTGTTACTCATGAAAAAAAGTTTGCTTCTTTATCATATCTATATATCTACATATATCTCTCTATATAAATTATACAGGACTGTACTTGGGAAGAAGCAAATTTTTAACATCCAAAAGTAGATTCAAAAGTCAAGATATAGAAACTCCTGATTCCTGAGACCTTATTTATAGTTCTTTAGTTTGCAAATACTGTACCAACTCCATTATATTCTCTAAGCACTAAAGCCCACAAATCATGAAGGCTGGGGAACGTAACTGAAAAGAATAATGGACCTCAAACTGTCGTTCACTGAGCCAAATCAGTAATCACTCCAGCTACCCAAATACCAACTTCTCAGAATTAATTTAATAACAATCTTACAAAAGCTAAAGGTGATTCCTTAGTCTCAAGAATGAATACCAAACTTAATGGGCTACATTTAAGGATACAGTTTGATGTTTATTGCATCATATTGGTACATCTGTACAAAGTAACTTAAATGGCAACAAGCTCCTTCCTTAAAGAGCTTAAAATGTAAGAATGGGCATGAACAAACTAGTCTTTTGCACAGCATCATTCAGTGACTGGTGACCCCAAATGCTTTCCTTTGAAAAACTCTTAACCAGTAAGCTAGACCTCCAGCCCAATAACGTAACATGTAGGTGAAGAGGTGTGGATTTCGCAGATCTATAGATGGAAAGTCTCCTAAAAGACCTTTACCATTTCAAAGGCATATTCTGAAGGTGAATCATAGTGATTTACAAATAATACCTTTCCATTTTCTAGAGTATACTTGTCCATTACTGGGATGACAGCAGGATAGTAAGATGAAGTATTTGCTTCCTCTTTGAATGTATTCCGTAACTCAGGTTCGGGTTCATGGGTTTCTGATTTTACTTTTTCCAGCTCAATGGCGGGACCTATGTAGTTAAGAGAAAAAGAGCTGTCTACTAAACCAAAGAAAATGAAAAATGTAACCAACTTATCACATATTTCAATTAAATCACAAAGGGGTTTGGATCTTTTGAAACTAAACAAGATGGATCAAAATAGAAAATGAACTACAGAATGAACATGTACACTATTATAAAGAAAAGCTGAACAGAAGGTCAGTGCTACAAGAATTAGTATACAACCTCACCAAAGTTATTCTTCGATGGTCAGCTGATTCTTTAAATTTTTCACTTGGTTCTTTATTTTTAACTCATTTTAAAATGTGCATTAAGGGGTCAATTTTCAGAGGGAGATGAAATTGCTATCAGAAGGCGAAGTGGAAGCAGAAGTTTGGAAGATAGAAAGTTCATAAGTCAGCTGGCCCATGGCTCCGTGGCAGTGTAATGTGCAGGTCAGACACAGGACCTGGGTTTCATTCCTGGATAAGATTTTCCAATCTCCAGGTTTGCCGGGACTAAGAATGCTAAGGAATCCCAATCTTCTACAATGGCGGCATTGAGTGAATCAGTTAATGGGCCCATAAGTGCAGTATTCTGATTTTGGTAGATGGGCCCCGGTCAAGAACTGTTGCTGCAATGACTGGCTAAATGATTTAAGAGGGGATATAAGAACAGAAGAAAAGGCTAAGAGCACTAAAGCCCAATAATTAAGCTAATCCCCAAAGGAATGAGAGGAAACTACTGCTAGGAAAAATAAAAACAACATAATCTGCTCTTTTAAATGAGCTGACAGACTTGCCTACAAATTATAAATCAGTACAAACTTAAACTGACTCAAAGACATAGATGGTTTTAGAAATCCGTAAGACAGGGATGCCATGATTCAAGGAATGCTGGACTACAGAAAACGCTGCACAACGACCTCAATATTCTCAAGATTCAAAAAAAATGACTTCTTTAATCTATATAGGCCAGATTCATTAAGGGTCCAATAATAAGATTGCAGAAAAGTAAATGTAACGTTTTACTTCACATGTAGCAAGAAAATGGGATGCCTAACAGGGTGCTAGATCAGAAGTGGGTGTCAGAGCTTGGAAGACGGGGGCATACTGTAGGCGAATGGGAAAAGAAAAGTATAATAGGATCTGAGCTAGATCTACTGAAATTCCAGCTTCCAAATTCAGGTCTCATTGCTGCGAGGGTCCTGAGCTCAGGTTTTCCGGTGCAAGGGTCCCCTAACTTGGAGATCCCTTATCTGTTCACAAATGACACAGCTCCCAAGTAAATGGAAGTTAAAACCTGAACATCACCTCAGATGACAAAATACATATTCAGCACTAAAACAAAGTAAAAATGCATGCTAATTTTTAGCACACTTTGCTGCTCTGGAATTAATTGTATATGAAGCTCATTTACATGCCATAGCATAGAAACTGCATTAAATGTAGTTCATCCTCTTAACTTCCTGGTTAGAGCAGCTTTTTCTGTGCTAAAATCCTTCCTACATTTCAAGTAGTTTCAGTGTACAGTAAAGCTGCATTAATGCCAAAGTAAACCACTGTATTAAGTACTGTGCAATTTATAACATCTACTTATAAATGGGCTTTCTATTAGTTGAAAGTAGAGACCTGCACGGGAACGGGGTTCGTAGGAAACCCGCGGAACCCACGGGATTCCCGAAAGGACGGAAGCAGTTCTGTAGGGATCCAGTGGGGAAGGAAGCAGTTCCTGTGGGGTTCCCGCGGGGACGGAAGCAGTTCCTGTGTGGTTCCTGCGGGGATGGAAGCAGTTCCTGTGGGGTTCTCGTGGAAGTGTATGCTGCACTTGTGCCAGCCTCTCACTTACCGAATACCAAGTTCTTTGAGTGTTCCTTCCTTGCCTGCAGTACTGCGGCTCAAACCCAGAGACAGAGAGCCGACAGGAAATTTTTTTATGTACCACTAAATTCTTGTGGGACTGGGTGAGGACAGGTTAAATTCTTGTGGGGACGGGCAGGGATGGGTAAGATTACCCACGGGGACGGGCAGGGATGGTTAGATTCCCTATGGGGTTGAATGGGAATGGGTTGGATTACAGTGGGAATGGGCGGGGACAGGTTGGATTTCTGTCCCCGTGCAACTCTCTAGTTGCAAGTCTTTGAGAACACTGTTCATGAGTGATATTTAAGGATCTACGTCTTACAGCTGGAGGCAGATCCAGCAAATTCCATGTAGGTCAGTCAGCTTTCCCTCCTGTAATTGGAAAATGATCCTGGATCAACAGGACAGTGTTCAAACGCTATATGAAGGAGGCATAGTTCTTGAAGAAGGTCACCCACGTACTGAGTTAGTCTAATAACAAAGTAAATCACAGTTTCGATCAACTCCTGTTATAGATCAAGTGAGAAAATACTTGAGGTGGGAATCATGGCAGAATACTTTTACAATGTGAACAGCGCTGGATCCACAGGTTGAGATCCTATGAACCTTATGGTCTAAATACCAGTATTGAAAGGGCAGCTTTTTAAATAATTTGTTGGACCGCCTTTTTTTGACATCTCAGCTGTTCAGTGGCCAGCTTACTGATGGTGTCCTTGTTTTATTGGGGCGCCATCTTGAATCAGTTTAGACAATGACAGGGGCACGCTATGTAAAGAGCTAGTAAGCTGTTGTCTTAGTGTTTTTGGGCACCTACATCATATTTTAAAATACAAGTTTAATGAAGATCCTTTTCTTTGCAGATATAATAGAGGTCTATAAAATAATGAGTGGAGTGGAATGGGTAGACATGAATTGCTTGTTTACTCTTTCCAAAAATACTAGGACTAGGGGGAACACAATGAAGCTACAAATTAGTAAATTTACAACAAATCGTAGAACATATTTCTTCACAATGTGTAATTCAACTCTTAATTTTTTTGCTACAGAATGTGGTAAAAGCAGTTAACTTAGCGGGGTTTTAAAAAAAGTTTGATCACTTCCTAAAATAAAAGTCCATAAGCCATTGGTGGGAGGCGGGACTGGAGGTTGGGAGGCAGGGATAGTGCTGGGCAGACTTATACGGTCTGTGCCAGAGACGGTGGTTGGGAGGTGGGGATAGTGCTGGGCAGACTTATATGGTCTGTGCCAGAGCCGGTGGCGGGAGGCGGGGCTGGTGGTTGGGAGGTGGGGATAGTGCTGGGCAGACTTATACGGTCTATGCCCTGAAGAGCATAGGTACAAATCAAAGTAGGGTATACACAAAAAGTAGCACACATGAGTTGTCTTGTTGGGCAGACTGGATGGACCGTGCAGGTCTTTTTCTGCCGTCATCTACTATGTTATTATTATTAAGATGGACTTGGAGAAAATCCACTGCTTATTTCTACGATAAGCAGCATAAAATGTATGGTACTGTTTTGGGATCTTGCCAGGTACTTGTAACCTGGATTGGCTACTGTTGAAAACAGGATGTTGGGCTTGATGGACTGTCCCCGTATGGCAACACATGTATTTATGGATGACACATCTCCTGCTAAAGTTTGTTTGAACATAATTTGATTGAAACTATAACAGCATTTGAAGTTTTAAAACTGAGACTATCTTGAAACTAACTTATACAAACATATCAATGCACAATTTATTGGCAAAATGGTGCCGGAGGGTTTTGGTCAATGATTATAAGTTTTGTCTGGGGTGACACTAAGTAGCAAATATCTCCTCATGTCCACAGACATTTTTTCTGAGGTCTTTTCCTCCTTTTTGCATTTTTTATGGTGTTTTTCCATCCATGTTTTGCCGATTAATAAAAAGGTATCACCTACAACTTGTTTGATCCTTATTTCTAAATACTCAGGTGAAGTAATGCAGTAACACTATGCACACAGACTCAGCTACTAAATAACCAGAAGACAAGTACACTTCACGGACTTCTGGTCTTCTTTCAACTAAACCTACTAAAAGAACAAAAAGTGCTGAAGCAAATCTGGAGAAATAGGATTATGGCAAAGTTTTTATTAAAGCAATAAAACAGAGAACTATTGGGTATTGTGAAAGGACAGGGCCCTGAGGGGTGAACAGAGGGATATTGAGGGGAAGGGAATCCCAGTCTGAGACCCAGGCAACCACCATACGCCTGGTGACAAAGCTTGGACAGCCTACCATCTCTAGGCAAATTGTAAGTGGTCCTCTATGTCTCAGAGAAAGCGGAGCCCAGAACCAGGATTAGATAACTGGAGACACTTCCTAGCTAAAGGCCTATCTTCTCCCTAAGCTGGGAAGCTAGGAAGTAGCTAGGAATCCACCTTTTGCTGGGGCAGAGTATAGTGATATCCAAGAAAGAGCAGGAGAATGTTGAGGAGCACCACCAGCTGAGTGTTTGGGGGACTTAGAGAAGCCCATGAACACAAGAGAGCCATTGCCAGACAGGATATAGGAAGCTTCCACCTGTTAAAAAGCAGCGCAAGTAAAGTTGTGTTTGTGGGGCCATTTGTAGGGTAAAACCCTGTGCCATACGGCACTGGTTGCAATCTGGTCCTCAGGGAATACCGATCCAGTCAAACTTTCAGTGGAATATGCATGAGAGTGCATATAAATCTGTTTTCTTGGTGGTAGAAAATCTATTTCATGCATATTCGTTGTAGATAGCCTGAAAGTAAAGCCTGACTGACTAGGTGTGCCCTGAGGTCTGGGGTGAAAAGCACTGCATTCAGAAAACAGTGAGACCATGTGGTGGTTTACAAACCATTTGGGCAGTGGCCTCCCTCTTTCACCTCACTTAGCTACAGCAGAAGCACAGTGAGACAGAGGGAAGAAAAGGAGAGACGGAAGAGTTTATTTAAGAGCAGTGTTGTATGTGTGATTTCCTTTTGCTAGTGGGGATACTATTAATTAAGCTGCAGCTGAAAAAGATATAAATTGGATGTTGTCAAGAGCTAAGGGGGCAGGGCAGCCCCAGCTCCCAGCTGTAGGCTGGGAAAAGTTGTTTGGAGAAGCACCTGGGAGGCTGGGACTAAAAGTTAGAAACCAAGGTTCTGATATTCAAAACAATTTAAATGGCCAGGATAGTGCCACTGAAAATGCCTATTTCGTGCTCAAGCTGCAACTGGCTATTTTGGAGGCGTTCCGGCAGAAGAGGCAGCATTTAACTTGCTAAGATAACTGCATAAATAGGACTGAATAAAACATAGTCCTATCTTTACGTGATTCTTCATAGCCATTTAAGTGCCGAATATTGCACTTAACCAACTATGTTTTTGCCGGCTCCGTATACCTGGAAATTTATTTATTTATTTTATTTGTTGCACACATGTTGTATCCCACATTTCCCCACCTATTTGCAGGCTCAATGTGGCTTACATAGTACCGGAGAGGCGTTCGCAGACTCTGGTGTGAACAAATACAAATTGATGTTGTGGTAAGACAGGTTCTCGTGGAACAGTCTCGTTAGGGTGTCATAATGCGGAACGATTGTTTTGTAACCATTATGTTCTTTGGTTTTGATGTGTTGCAGAGTTTGAGCATTTAAGTTGGATTGGTAGGGTACGCCTTTTGGAACAAGTTAGTTTTTAGTGATTTCCGGAAGTTTAAGTGGCCGTGTGTTGTTTTCACAGCTTTCGGTAGTGCGTTCCACAGTTGTGTGCTTATAAAGGAGAAACTGGATGTGTAAGTTGATTTGTATTTAAGTCCTTTGCAACTTGGGTAGTGGAGATTTAGATATGTTCGTGATGATTCGGATAGGTTTCCGGTTGGCAGGTCTATGAGTTCTGTCATGTATCTCGGGGCTTCACCGAAGATTATTTTATGAACTAGGGTGCAGATTTTGAAAGCGATACGTTCTTTGATTGGGAGCCAGTGTAGTTTTTCACGGAGGGGTTTTGCGCTTTCAAATCGCGTTTTTCCAAATATAAGCCTGGCTGCCGTGTTTTGAGTGGAATGAAGTTTCTTTAGGATTTGTTCTTTACATCCCGCATAAATTCAATGCCAGAGCCCGAACATGGCCCAGCACTGAATTTCTGGGAATAACATCAGTGAAGGCTGCAAAACGCTGATCGCTGCCGGCTCAATATCAGGCCCAAAGATTTAATGGCAAATTCAGTAAATGGCAACCAAAGTTAGATGTTGGGATAATGCATGCTAAGCACAAATTCTATAAAGATAGTTCCACACGGATCTGTCTTATAAAATACTAGCTTAAATCATTTTTGCAACTAACTTCAGGTGAGAGCATTTATGCCTGCCTATCAGTTTGGCACAGAAATGGAAGTATTCTATAGCTCTGCGCCTAAATCCTGACCCAGCACTGAATTTCTCGGAATAACATCAGTGAAGGCTGCAAAACGCTGATCGCTGCCGGCTCAATATCAGGCCCAAAGATTTAACGGCAAATTCAGTAAATGGCACCCAAAGTTAGATGTTGGGATGATGCATGCTAAGCACAAATTCTATAAAGATAGTTCCACACGGATCTGTCTTATAAAATACTAGCTTAAATCATTTTTGCAACTAACTTCAGGTGAGAGCATTTATGCCTGCCTATCAGTTTGGCACAGAAATGGAAGTATTCTATAACTCTGCGCCTAAATCCTGAGAACGCCCATGACTCGCTCATGCCCCTCCCCTTGCCACACCCTCTTTAGAGTTACATGTGAGATGAATTAGGCACACAGGTTACAGAATAGGGGTGTAGGGAATTATTTGCTGCGTGCGCTGAGGAGGAGGCTGGCAAGAGAGGAGATCCTGCGCGTAATAGGGCCTCTTGGCTGTTAGAAGAGGAACTGAACTGAAAACTTACTAAGCTGTGACTCTATCTGGAGCCTGCCATGAGGACATAAAACTTTTAGCGTCATGAGCTAAGGCAGTGGTTCCCAAACCTGGTCCTGGAGGCACCCCAGCCAGTCAGGTTTTCAGCATTCCCACAATGAATATTCATGGAAGAGATTTGCATGCACTGCCTCCACTGCATGCAAATCTCTCTCATGAATTATTCGTTGTGGGTATCCTGAAAACCTGTCTAGCTGGGGTGCCTCCAGGACCAGGTTTGGGAACCACTGAGATTAAGCTGTGGGGATCTGTTTTGGATGAAAGACTATTTCCAGTAACAGTGGACAGGACTGCCAGCAGTCTGACTTGTGAAGATCCAAATGCAGATCAAACCACCTGTGACAGTACACTTTGTTTTTAGTGAATCAATAAACCAACTCACAATTTAAACTAAAAATGTAATTTAATGTGGCCATTTAAAGTTTTAGGGGGAAATCAAAAGTTTTAGTTTGACCTTACTTTCATGTATATGTCAAATCACATAATGTTAATAAAACAAACAAAAAAAGAGACAATCAAAAATACAGAAATGCGTACAATGAATTCATCCAACTAATTAATGATAAATATGACTGTTCCAGAAAATATAATTTTGGACACAAAAATTTTAATTATTGAAGATGGAACTATATTATAGCAGGTTAAGGATGGATTGGAACAGTTAATTCACTGTGATACGTCAATCATTTGCCACTTTTTTTTTCCTCTGTTCAAGACAAATTATAAGAACTAAGCAGTTAGCTTCAGGCTGTGAATGTGAATCAGTGGTTCCATGTTTATTTCTGAAACTGCAGGTCAGACCTCTGTGCTAGCAAATCACTCTGGAATCAGTTGATGGTTTCAAAGTGTAGTTGGAATTACTCTGTATAAATGGCTTTCAAATTTGTTTAGACAATGCCACCTAGACGTCACCTTTAAACAAGCTAAATAAATACGTCCATATATTTTTACAAAGCGGCGACCACTAAATTTTATCATATAGTAACACACTAGATGATGACCAACCACTAAGCATTTTCCATAAACATAGAATGGGAGAAACCACTTTGTACACTTGGCCCTGACTGCTAAAGTTAACCCTGATTTGATAATAAGGTGCTTTGGGGAAAACCTGCTCCATTGAAGTCTCAAAAAACAAACATACACAATCAAACTTCTACTCAGGATAAGGTGTCAATGCAGGACACTTGTCCACTAGGATCATGCACAAGGACAGTCCATTGGTAACTGGCTCTCTAACTTACGAGCCCTTTTATTAAAACACACCAAAATCCGGGCTTAACGCATTTTAATGCGGGAGTTTCCTGTGCACTATGTCCAGATTTAATACATCAGTATTTAGGGCTTTAAAAATTTTTTTTGGAAGATCCCACATGTGGGACTTGCTACAGAAATTATTGTGGGAGAACTTAATATCTCCTAATTAGAAGGTGCTAAGTATTCCTGCTTTCAGTCTGCATTATTCAGTTAACATGCTTGCACATCCATTCCCTGTCCATAACATGCCCCCTTCCAAAAATATTGAAAAAAAATAAGTAATGCATGATTAGTGCATTAAAAAACTGACAAATTACTGCAAAAAGAAATTAGGACTTACCTGATAACTTTCTTTCCTTTAGTCCTTCCCACTATTCCAGAACCTGTGGGATAGTTGTGTCCATCAACCAGCAATCAAGTGGAGATAGAGAACTGAAAACGGCTGAGACATATCTCTCTTGGCATCCAGTCCAGCTCCTCAGTATTTACTTACACATGCAATAAGGAGAAACTCAGAATATTAACACAACAGACTTAAACAACTTACTAAACTAACACTAACCAGACAAGAAAAAAAATGTGTGGACCTCTCTCATCCCTGGACAACTTGTAGAGAACAAGAGATATGCAGGAAGCACCATGCAAGGTGACAGTCATTATTTGACCCATTACTTTGCACCGATTAAGCATCTCAGAAACCTCAGGCAGGTCTCTGGAATACTGGGAAGGACTAATGAAAAGAAAATGATCAGGTAAGACCTAATCTCTCCTTCCACTGCGTAACTTCCCACTATTCCAGAACCTGAGGGAAGCTCAAAAGCAATCCCTAGAGTGAGTGGGATCCTGGTGCCGCCACTCTGAGGGCCAAAGCCCCAAAATTGGCTTCGGACCACGACGCAACATTTACCCTGTAGTGCTTGGCAAAGGTATGCAGTGTCAACCATGTTGCTGCCTCGTACTTCCCAAAAGAGATTTTGATGTCAGTATGTATCCACTTGTGTTAGGGGACCCAGAGAAGCTCTGTTTTACTTGGGTCCAGGCAAAGTTTGTTGTGTATAGCCCATTCTTGAATTGAAGTTAGGCAGATAATCAGTTTATTCAGGGCTGTAGGTAAGTCAGGTTCAATGGGTATGAGTAGCTGCACATAATTCGAGTAGATGTCCATTGACCGAATGAGCTCAGCTAGTGGTTTGAGGTAGATATTGAACAGAATAGGTGAAAGTATCGATCCTTGTGGTACCCCACAGGTCAGTGCCCATGGTGACGATGAGTTGCTGCCAAACATTATGGATTGTTGCTTGTCTTGATAGATAGGATCTGAACCAAGGAAGTACAGTTCCATTGAGACCTGTTTCTGTCAGTCGTGCTAGCATAATATCATGACCCACGGTGTCAAAAGCTGATGAGAAATCTAGCAGTACTACATCGAGGTGAATCTCCTGTCTCAATTTCTGTGAGGATCATCTGGTAGGGATACGAAGATTGATTCTGTTCCATAACCAGGTCTGAATCCAGATTGATATGGATCTAGCCAGTTTCTCTCTTCTAGCCAATCACTGAGTTGAACACAGTCTGTTTGCTCTATAAGTTTTTCTAGAAATGTGATGCTGGATACTGGTCAGTAACTTTCAAGTTTGTCCTGGTCAAGGTTGTTTTTCTTAAGCAAAGGGTGAACCACTGCTCTTTTCAATGCTGTTGGTAGTTGCACACTAGAAAGAGAGGAGTTCACAATTTTTGTGGCGCCTTCTATCAGGCCCATACTTGCCTGCAATTGTGGGTGTTGATAGGTCTCAGTTTAAGGCAGAGAAAGAAAGTTTGGGGGATGATATCTGATTCATCTATCACGATGGAACCACAGATCAATAGTTTGATAAGGAAAGCTTATTTTAAGCTAAAGTAACAAAGTTTCCTGAGACCTTACTTCTTAGATCATCACTTTAAGATTATTGTACAGTTAAGAATTATATCATTATTGGATTATGGTCATTCATTATATTTGTGTCTTTCTTCTGAGCAACTTACTAAAATTCAGATGATTCAGAATTCAGCTACTAGGTTAATATTTTAGAAAACATGGCTAGAACATATAGGCCCTTTACTGGAAACAACACATTGGTTGTCTGTGAAATCTAGGGTTATTTTTAAGATACTTTACTTAGTGTTTAAGCTTTTGGCTGGTTTGTCCCCTGAAAGTGGGTCCCAATTGGTAAATGTTTTGAAATCCAAGATGGTCTCTAGAAGATATAATTATTTGTTATTAGCTTGTCCTTCAACGAGTAGGTTTGGGATAATGTGGGGTATAAATGTCAAAATAAATAAAATAAATATATGTTTTAAGGATGCTTTTGGTCAATCCTTTTCAGCTGTTCGCTATTGGAACATTTTCCATGTGAATTACATTTAATGAGGAATTATTTTATGTTTAATAAAGCTTTGAAAACATTTACTAGAGTGGGGAGGGGGGGTCTTAATTTTTTTAATCTATGCAACAAATTGTTTATTTTCTGCATCTCTGTAATTCCTGATGTTCTGTATCAGACTCTTGTTTTATATTAGTTGTGACTCACCTTGAATATTGATTTAGAGATCTGGCGAGAGATAAATCCTTGATAGCATTACATGACTAAGAGCTGACACAACTGGCCACCAAGAACACTGTCTTTAGTGTAAGATTTTTCAAGGTGGCCTTCAAGAGTGGCTCAAAAGGAGGTTTTTGAAGAGCCCGCACAAGAATCGTATGACATCCGGATGAAGACGTCTTACGCAGTCAGTCCCTGAAATAGGCCAAAGCCACATGAACTTTAGGGAACCCAACACCAATCCTTTCTGAAGGCCTGCCTGGATAAATGCTAGATGTGTGCGATCTGAGCATAGAAGGGAGAAAATCCATGCTCAGAACACCAGCCCTTGAACGGCATCCACACCTTTGCACACAATAGATGTAGAGTGTTTCCGAGCCTGAAGCAAGATAGCAATGACCGAATCAGAATAACTTTTTTGTCTCAACTGAGCCCTTTTAATGGCCAAGCTGTAAGACCAAAGGGGCATGGATCCTCCATGACCACCAGATCTTGCTTCAACAGGCAGTGTACCTGCGGAAGATAAAGACCCACATCCAGCAGTCAGACCAGGTCCATGTACCAAGGCCTCCTTGGCCGATCTAGGGCTACGAGAATTATTCGACCCTGGTGCAACAGGATCCTTTTCAACACACAGCCTAACATGGGGCTAAAGAGAGAAGATATAAAACAGATGTGTCTATGGCCAAGCTTCCTTTGGTCCACAAGAAACAATGTCTCCATTAACACATGTATTTACTATTTCCCTTTAGCAAAAAAGGATTCTATGGAAGCGGAACCGGCTGTGGGCCTGGCCCCGGATACTGAGGCTGACCTAATTAATGTTTCAGAGTTACTGGAGACCTCCGATACTGAATCAGTTTCTTTGGCTACTTTGATTGTTTCATTGGCTTTATCATCTGATCGTGAATGGTTATTGAAGATTTCTTCTTGGGCTGTCAGGTTAGGATTTTTCTGGATTTAACCAAAGAGTAGAGGAATAATTTCTTTCTTCTTAAACCAGCTTAGCTCTAGTTGGGAGCTCTCTCTCTCTTTTTTTTGTTTTAAATAGCCTTGTAAATGTATTAAGTGGAAATCAGTGAAATATGTTTTTAATGAACTATCTCAGTACTCAACTTTCTTAAATAAGAAACCTATGTATAATCTCTTTTGATTCACAGTAATTTTGGTTAGCTGGAGAGTGCTGCCTTGCTTTTCGCTTTTGTATAATTATGATATCTGTGCTAAGTTTCTGAAACAGCTATCTGGTCATTTCTTGTATTTCACTTATTCTTCTCCCCACAGTGTTGTGGACTATAATTATTTATTTATCTATTTATACCCCACATTATCCAAAAATGGCTCGGGTTCAATGTGGCTTACTAACAAATAAAAGGTTAACAGTAAGCACAGATTATTAAATCATGCCAAAACATACAAATTATTACTATCAGAGAAGCACTGAAGACAGATAATATCATTAAGAGTTGAACTATATTCTGTTGTTATTAAAAGCAGTACTCATCAAAACTGTTTTTAGCATTTTGCGGAATGACACAAAGAGGCATATTTTCAAAGGACTTAGACATACAAAATTACATAGGAGCCCTTTTACTAAGGGTGTGCACATCTACATGTGCTCCATTCATGCCAAAATGGAGTTATTGTCCAGCTACCGCGTGGCTCTTGCGGTAATTTCATTTTTGGCACACGCTGATACGCGCATCCAAAAAACAATTTTTCTTTTCAGATGCGCGTATTGGGCATGCGCCAAGTGGCATTTAACATATGTAGGTCATTACCACCCGGTTACCGCGTGAGACTTTACCGCTAGGCCAATGGATGGCGATACGATCTCAGACCCAAAATGGACATGCGGCAATTTTCATTTTGCCACACTTCAATTTTCAGCAAAACTGTTTAAAAAGGCATTTTTTGGCAGGTGCGCTGAAAAATGATTTTGCACGCGTAAGTGTAAGTGCTTTGAAAATGAGCCCCATAGCCTACTAGGACTCTAAGATGTTTAGGTAATGGAATCCATTTCTTAGTGCAATATGAATAGATTTGTAGAAATCTCTTCATTATCCTTGTTGTAAGAAAGTTAAGCCGTCTCTAGAAGTGGTTAGAGTATCTGGTATACAAATCTGGCCTTTAATGGGACATCAATGCAATCTTCAAGTAACGTGGCACCCTGCAGACCAGTTATTGTATTCTTGTTTGGGATAATGCTGAGTGCACTTTTTTCTCTTTAATTAATTTATGTATTTCCTTCTAAGGGGGTCTTTTACTAAAGTGCACTAGCATTTTTAGCTTGCGCTAGATATCAGCTGGAACTAAACGTTGAAACACCCATAGAAATAAAATGGATGTCTCAGCGTTTAGCGCCAGCTGATTTCTAGCGCAAGCTAAAAACGTTAGCACACCTTAGTAAAAAATCAACTAAGTGACTATCTTGGATTGTATTTTGTAAATTGCAATAAATATAAAATTTAAAAAAAAGAAAGCCTGGCTTAGCTGAAAGCGGGACGTCAGACCATATTGCTGACGACAGGCCAGTACAATCTGATGTCTTGAAGTCAAGATCGAGAGCCCCCTGAAGATGGATGACCAAAGGCTTTCAGCTTATCCTCCAGCAACCGCTGTAGTTTAGTTTCCCCCAGTTCTTTCATGAAGTTACTGAGATATTCTCCAAATATTTGTTCCGTACCCTTGTTCACTGGCTCGTCCTCTCCCATCTGGATTATTGCAATGGAATTTATGCGGGCTGCCAGGCCTCTTTGTTGAAAAAGTTCCAAACAGCTCAAAATACTGCGGCGAGACTTATCCTTAGAGAACGATGCTTTGCTCATGCCGAACCATTGCGCTTTAAACTCCATTGGCTGCCAGTACAGGTGCGCATTGCCTTTAAACTTTGCTCCCTGACACACAAAATCATCTATGGGGCTGCCCCGGAATACCTGCTCCCCTTGATCGATCTTCCGCCTACAACTGCCAACTCTGCTGCTCGGTCCTATCTCCACCGCCATTTCTCGAGCTGTAAGGGTGTCAAGTACAAGAAGATCTTCACCTCGTCCTTCCGCTACTGGAGTCCCAAACACTGGAACACTCTACCTCGCCACCTTAAAACTCAAGAGGACCATACCCTCTTCAAGAAGCTGTTAAAGACCTACTTCTTTGCCAAGACTTACGCCCTAATTTCCGCTGTTGATTGATGCACCCCCTTGTCCCTTCCCTGCCTAGCTCATACTGTTAGATTCTCCTCCCCCTTTTTGCATCTTGTATGCTTTTCTGTGCTTTTACCTTTGTAATTTTTACATAACTTTCTGTAAGCCACATTGCGCCTGCATGAGTGGGAAAATGTGGGATATAAGCAACCCATAAATAAATAAATAGCCACTTGCTCCAAAAGGGCAGTTTAACTAGACGAGACATTGACACTGCATGTGCTGCCTGATGACACAATCAGAGTAGCCGACGTGCCATGACAGCCAAAGAATCACTGCGATACGTAAGCCGTAAGATGTCATAAATAGCATCCACCAAGTAGGCCAACCCCGCTTCCGGCTGGGCGTCCATCTTGTGCTGCTGATTGCTGATGCCACTGCAGGCATGCCCTTGCCACAAATGAGCTGCACACTGTTGTCTGAAGGCCCAAAGAGGCCACTTCAAAGGTTTGTTTCAGCGAGCCTTCTAGCTTACTATCCTGTAGGTCTTTTAGGGCAATGCCCCCTTCCACTGGCAAAGTTGTCTTCTTAGTCACTGCCGTAATCAGGGAGCCGACGACTGTTTCCTTTGCATCTCATGGGATTCCCAGTTGCATGCACTGCAACACCCCGGCACTGGCTGGCGGCTCCCACAATGGGAACACCGCTTAACTGCCTCTGTGGGAGTCGCCATTCACCCCAACTGTCACCAGCATAGCACACGTCCCAAGCAGTGAGTTGGGATCCCTCTCCTGCATCCAGTAGAACTTGCAGACCTCCAAGCAGATCTGAGTCAAACTTTAGTCAGACTTACCCCTGCTGGTTGCTCTCCACAAGTCTCCACGGCTCAGGACTGTTACCTTCTACAACAAATAGCCAGATGTAGTACACAATTTTCACAAAGGCACAATGCAAACCATTTAGCCTCATCGATTACTACTAAAACATTTTTCCATAGGCCTTTTTGATAACTATTTCCTCATATGTTTCTGAACCAAGACTCAATTATTCCAAAAATTATATAAAGCAATAACTTCTTAAGCATTTGCTTTATACAGTTTTTGACCTTTATTTGCATGCACCTAAGTGGACTAACATGGCATCTATACTATTATAAACAAATGTGAAATCTATTTTTTTTTTTATTTTACTTGGCTGTAAAGATTACAATTTATTTAATAGGGAATTTAACCATTCAGTTGCAATATGACAGACAGAAACTGACCAGCTCTGATGCATGGCATACAACTTCTTACCTCTGCTGTTTACTGCTCCCATGCTATCTCCAGCCGCTGCTCTGTTGTCTCAGGCTGCTTTCTGGCCCTCTGTATTTCAAACCCCAATCCTGCTAGGGATTGAGATAAAAGTGTCATTCAGCACCTAGCTAATTTAGGGTGCCGAAAAAAAGATTTTATAAAAAGAAGGCTAAGATTAATAGGAGGAAGTTACTAAGCTGTGGTAAAAGAAAATTTTATTGCAGCAGCAACATTTACCACAACCTGCGATATCACGTCCAGAAACACTGCAAATTCCTGGCTGCAATAATGTGGATAGTGGGTCTCAAGTTGGGGTAACTATCTCTTATAGGGGTTGAAGATTTTCTAATTGTCGTGCCCACTGCAACCCCTTGTCAACAAAGTTCTCCTCCCCCCATTGATAAACCCTACAACAGACACAAAGACCTCTTCAACCATCAAAGATATCTCCTTTTGAAAAGGATTTCTACTTCCCTAACCACCCATCCCACCTATCCTGTCCTCCATAGGCTTCCAGTATCAAAATAACACTAGTCAACACTGCCAGTAGTTTCACAATATTACCACTATGGGTCAAGCTGCCAATTTATACCCCTATGTTCCCAGTTAGGAAAAATAATGCCAGCTCAAAGCTGGCAATATTTTTCCACAAATAACACAACTTGCAAAATTCAATGCAAGCTGCATGTATTTGATTTGTATAATAAAGAGACATTTTGAATGCATTTGTATGCTTTACATGCAGGGGCGTAGCCAGACCTCGCTGGGAGGGGGGGCCAGAACCCGAGGTGGGGGACACTGTTTAGCCAACCCCTGCCGTCGCCCCCCCAGCCGCCGCATTGGACCCCCCCCCCCGCAGTCGCCCCCCCAGCCACCACATTAGACCCTCCCTCCCGCCACCAACCCTCCCCCACCGTCGCCGCCTGCCCCACCGCCGCATCAGATACCTCGTTTGCTGCAGCCGAAGAGAGTCGTCTTTAGTTCAGCACCAGAGTAGCGCCTTCGTTCAAGGAAGTTCCTGCTGTGATCAGCTGTTTCTGACGCGTTACGTGCAGGACGTAAGGCGTCAGAAACAGCTGATCACAGCAGGAACTTCCTTGAACGACGGCGCTACTCCGGCGCTGAACTAAAGACTCTCTTCGGCTGCAGCAAACGAGGTATCTGATGCGGCGGCGGAGCGGACGGCAGCGGGGGAGGGTTGGTGGCGGGAGGGGGGTTCAAGGGGATCGTCGCCAGGGGGGCCAAATCTACGGGGGCCCATGACCCCTCAGGCCCCACGTAGCTAAGCCACTGTTTACATGTCATTATTATTTAGCTTACATTGTGTTGCCAAAATGTGCATTAAGGGCAAATAATGAAAAATTTTGCCATTTAACAGGTGTCAAAGGGCAAAACTCCAGTATTATTCACTTAGCACACCTTAGTAACTAACCTCCAAAGAGGTGGTCTTCAAAGATACCATCTTTTGATATGGAAAATTCTGCTTATTGATTCATTCCTAGCTATTTTAAACACAATTGCCAGAGGCAGTGGAATAAGGGCACAATTGTTTCCCCCTGAATTGGTGTTGGACAGTAAAACAGCTTCTATCTATTGATGTCTGCTAATACTAGAATCAGATCATTAAAGCACCATAAATCTGTTAAAAATAGAATGCCAATATAACACAAGAAAATAGGTGTGTGTGTTTGGGGGGGGGGGGGGGTAGTTATCAGCATGGGCTACTTGGGTTATTTTACTGTTAATCCTACCTATTAGTAACTAGATTTCACTACATAAAATAGGACCGGTGCTAAACATCACATATTAGTGGTAAAATAAAATAACCCATCTTAACAGCAGCCTGCATTGATAACTTCCCCCATTAAAAGTTGGAAAATGAAGGTTAAGTTTTGTAAAACAATATACTAAACCATGGTGCCTGCAACTCCATAGTACCTGTTGTAGAAACTTAAATATGCAAGAAGAAAATTGACACATACTGTTTTGCAAAGGATGCAGAAGTAAATACGATTTGCCTTCAATTCCACCATTCCTCTGATCTAATGCACCTTTAATTGAAATTCTGCAGTGCTTTCTACGAGTATTTTCTTTCATTTATCATGGAAACAATTTCCAAAATGTCAGTACACTTCCCAGAATACTCAAACAATCAATAAAATGGTTGTTTACCATTTTATGATACGTGCAAAAAAAAAAAACTTATAACTGGATAAAATGAAAATATTAGCACACAGAAATAAAAAGTGCAGGACTTTCATTAAAATTTATTCTGCCTTTCAGTTTGACATGGTTTAAAAGAAAATACTACTAACACTGCATGCAAAAACTACTTTGATTTGTAAATGGAAAAAAATCATTTCACATATCAGGCAAGTAGCATAAAACATTTATATTACTCTGATGCAAGGAAATTAATGACAGAGCAGATCTGATTTCTAAAACATGATTTACATCACTAGTCAGGAAACAAGGTAAATTTGATTTAAATCTTAATTTAGATACCAAATAGGAAGATTCTAGTTTTTTTAATTTTCATGTAAAATTATTTTCATGTTCAACAATCACAATATTTATACACTAGCCATTAAGCCCGTTAAAACGCGCGGGATTTCCAGCTACCCTCCTCGCCGTCGTTCCCTCCCCCTGCACTGACCTGACAGCGCCTCTCACCTCCGTGTGAAAGCGCTGCAGGCAGCAGCAGATTGCTGTCAGGTCAGTGCAGGGGGCCCGATACGGAGGGGGGCGGGAGCGGGAGGGGGGGGGGGAGGGTGGTGCGCAAGGGCGGGACAGAGAGGGAAGTCTCTACTGCGCATTTGCAGGTGAGTCGGTCACTTGCCATTTATATGTTTGATTATACTTAGGTGTAGGTTTCATTTTAAGTAAAAGGGTCCCAAAATGCTCAAGCCTTTTCAGTAGTAGTTCAAGGAAAATTGTATGTGAGGCAATGTGGGACAAGGGTCCCTGTTTGCTAAGCTGAGCTGTAGGCGTGCTAACTTTTTAGTGCGCGCTAAAGAGTCAGCACACCTACAGCGTGGCTTAGTAAACAGGGCCCTAAGTGACTTGCCCAAGATCACAAGATGCAGAGGGATTTTGAGCCCTGGCTTCCCTGATTTTCAACCCACTGCCTTAACCACGAGGCTGCTCCTCAAGTTAGGGCATATTAACAACACCTGGATTAACTGTACTAATGTGGTATATATATATAAAACTCACCCTCAACGTTCTATTTTGACTGACGTCACTGAAGCCAGGTTCGTAAGTTCGAACCTCTGAAGCCACGAAACTCACAGTCTCTGGGCCCCGCCCTCATGTCAAACGTTATGACGTTGAGGGCGGAGCACATTCTCACCTCCAATGTTCTACTGCACTGTAGCTCTGCTCCGCCCTCGCGTCAAAATCGCAGGGTGGCTGCAGGGGGGCAGGGGACACAATATAATCGCTGGCTGGCTGCACGGGGGGGGGGGGGGGGGGCAGGAGACACACCAAAATCGCAGGGTGGCTGCAGGGGGGCAGGGGACACAGGAAAATCACTGGCTGGCTGGACGGGGGGGCAGGGGAGACAGCACAATCGCTGGGTACCTGGAGGGGGGGGGCAGGGGACAGAGGACAATCGCTGGGTGGCTGCAGGGGGGCCAGGGGACACAGGACAATAGCAGGGTGGCTACAGGGAGGGCAGGGGAGATAGGATAATCACTGGGTGGCTGGAGGTGGGGCAGGAGACAGACAACAAATGCAGGGTGGCTGGAGGGGGGGCAGGGAATATAGAAGACTCACTGGGTGCCTGGATGGGGCGCAGGGGACACAGGAAACTCGCTGCGTGGCTGCAGGGGGCCAAGGGACAGAGGAGACTCGCAGGTTGGCTGGAGGGGGGGCAAGGGAGAGAACACCATCGGTGGGTGGCTGCAGGGGGCAAGGGAAAAAGTATAATCACTGGGTGGCTGGAAGGGGAGCAGGGGAGAGAGAAGAATCGCACGGTGGCTGCAGGGGGGCCAGAGGAGACACACTCGCACCCAGCACTCTTGCTCTCTCTCACACACACACACTCGCACATTCACTCTCACTGTCTCACACACAGTCAATCTCACACATACTCTCTCAAACATACACACTACAAGGAAAACCTTGCTAGCGCCCGTTTCATTTGTGCCAGAAACGGGCCTTTTTTTACTAGTAGTTAACTAAACCTCAAAAAGTGTAGTTAACTGCTGGGGAACTGAGGAACTGAGTTTGATTCCCACTTCAGGCACAGGCAGCTCCTTGTGACTCTGGGCAAGTCACTTAACCCTCCATTGCCCCAGGTACAAATAAGTATCTGTATACAATATGTAAGCCGCATTCAGCCTGCCATGAGTGGGAAAGCGTGGGGTACAAATGTAACAAAAATAAATAAAATAAAATAATAAATAAATATAAAAAATAAATAAATAAAATAAAATAAAAATAAATTCACATACATAATGACAGGGCTGCTAATGATCACGTCCACATTAGTGTCATGATTTCCTCCCCTCAAGAATTAGGATCATCCCCAACAGTTACCACAAAGGTTCTTTAACTACTGTGATTTAGCTTCTACAGGTAACAAGGCTTCTTACAGCAGCAAAGCTACACAATCATGTAACTCCTATTCTACGTTTCCTCCACTTGTTGACAGTGGAAAAATCAGATCACGTTTAAAACAATATGCTTGTGGGTTTTGTTTTTTTTTAAAGCTGTTTAAAAAAAAAAAAAGCTTGCTACTTATCGGTCATCCTGAACTCTTTCAAGTCCACAGGGCCATACAGATCTTTGCACGATTTGTCATTGGGAGAGGTTAACCTGTGCTGCTTGGAAGCCCCTCTTGTCTCACCCCATATTAATGAAATAAAAGCACCAACAAACTTACCAGTGGGCATCTCAACATGAGGGTATTGTATGGACAAATATCTGGCAAATCAGGTGAACGGATGGCTGCAAAACCAACAGAGGTGCCAACAGAGGAAAATCAAGAGAGGACAAGATGGCAGATCCTCCTTCCTGTTTCCCTTGGCCATCCATTGTCTAGAGTTACGATTTACCACACTCTCGGAACAGGTATCAAACATGCAAAGCGCGATCCAAGAGGTTGCAACACGTGCAGGAGAAATGGAGGTACGGGTGTTGGACCTCGAAGACAGTTCGCAGCACGCGGAACAGGACTTAGAACCTTTGAAGTGCTTAGTTGGACAATAATCTGAAAAGCTAGAATATCCTGAAAATGAGCACAGAGAGAATTTATGTTTTATTGGATTCCCGAAAATGATAGTGGATTCAGTGGTAATGGATACTCTCTTGAAGTGGCTTACACATACCTTTCCCCAAGTAGCAGCAGAACGCCATATCCAGTTGGAGAGAGCGCATTGTGTAGGCCGCAAATGTGAAGGTGACCACAGACCTCGCTTGATTACTGTGCAATTTCATTTATACGCTCAAAAAGCAGACATCTTGCATCAATACAAATACAAACGTGAGGACATTAAATATGAAGACCTGCCGATAAGAATCTTTCAAGACTTTTCCACTGCATTAATTGAGAAACGCAGGCTTTTCACTCCGCTTTGTGCTAAACTTTGTGAGCGCAACATTCGATTCTTGCTGATTTACCCAGCCATCTTGAAATTGTATTTGAGGATGACAAGAAACCAATTCAATGGATTAATCATCAAGAGTCAAATACATGAGCTACATATTAGGTCCAACCCAAGTGAAGAAGAAGAACTTGGCAGCTTCCTAAACATAAACCAGTTGATTTGTAAGTTCTATGGCAAGGACAGTTTATTGTCATTAGTTATTCCTGGTGTAAAGTAGCATGCGAAAACAAATGAAAGGTCTTATATTTTAAAATTGTTTTAAGTTGATAATTCAGTTTGAGGTGGTACCGGGGGGGAGGGGGGGGGGCAGATGCATTGTAGTCCAGTTGGGGGAGTTAGTGTTGTTATTGGAAGAGGTTGATAAGGGGAGGGGACCTAGTTCTCTCAATCACTTTCAGACTTGCAACATATTGTTTGGGGTTCTGCCTCGGGTAGGGGCTCGACACTCGGGGTGTGATGTTTTATGCCTAGATCACAAATTCCAATTCATATTCCCCTACGATGAGGGGTCCTAAACTAAGGCTTCTTTCCTGGGATGTGACAGGCATTACGTCACCCATATAAAATCTAAATTCTTAATGCATTTGAAAAGACAAGAGGCAGATATAGTATGTTTACAGGAGACAAAACTCTCAGACCAGAAACACCAGAAGTTGGTAAGGGGATGGACGGGTGAAGTGTTTTACTCCTCCACTAATCACAGAAAAGGTGAAGCGGCAGTACTTGTCAGGAAAAATCTGAAAGGTTTGATTCAATTTGTCAAACGTGACCTATATGGATGTGTTTTCCTATTAAAGATGAGGTGACAGACCCAAGAGTTTTATCTTTTTTCCAACAGTGGCCATGCTAGGTCTCAAATACCTGGTAGAAACCCAAATAGTAGCAACATTCCATGCTACCAATCCGAGGGCAAGCAGTTGCTTCCCATGTCTGTCTCAATAGCAAACTATGGGTGTTTCCTCCAGGAACTTGTCCAAACCTTTTTTAAACCCAGATACGCTAACCGCTGTTACTACATCCTCTAGCAAAGAGTTACAGAGCTTAACTATTCAATGCGTGAAAAAATATTTCCTCCTATTTGTTTTGAAAGTATTTACATGTAACTTCCTTGAGAGTGAATCCTAGTCTTTATATTTTTGGAACGAGTAAAAAAATTGATTTACTTCTACTAATTCTACCACTCAGGATTTTCTAAGCCTCAATCATATCTCTCCTCATCTATCCCTTTTCCAAGCTGAAGAGCACTAACTTCTTTAGCTTTTCCTTATATGAGAGGAATTCCATCCCCTTTATCATTTTGGTTGCTCTTCCTTGAACCTTTTCTAACTCCGCTATATCTTTTTTGAGATACGGCAACCAGAACTGAATGCAATACTCAAGGTGAGGTCACACCATGGAGTGATACAGGGGCATTATAGTATTTTCGGTTTTATTTGCCATCCCTTTCCTAATTATTCCTAGCATATTGTTTGCTTTTTTGGTCATCACCGCACATTGAGCAGAAGATTTCAGAGTATTACAATGACACCTAGATCAGGTAACTATGATTCGGATTATTCTTCCCAATGTGCATCACCTTGCATTTGTCCACATTAAATTTCATCTGCCATTTGGATGCCCAGTCTTCCAATTTCCTATGGTCTTCCTGCAATATTTCAAGTCTGCACATTTTTTTAACAACCTTGCATAGTTTTGTGTCATCTGCAAATTTAATCACCTCACTCCTAGTTCTGATTTCCAGATCATTTATAAATACGTTAAATAGCACCGGCCCAGTAATGATCCCTGCAGCACTTCACTATTCACCCTCCTCCATTGAGAGAAATGATCATTTAACCCTACCCTCTGTTTTCTGTGCAATAACAAATTCCTAATCCACACCAGAACACTGACTTCTATCCCATGACTCGAGTCTCTCATAAGGAACTCTGTCAAAAGCTTTCTGAAAATCTAGACATACTACATCAGTCAGCTCACCTTTCTACATGTTTATTCACGCCTTCAAAGAAATGAAGCAAATTGGTGAGGCAAGATTTTCCTTGGCTGAACCCATGTTGACACTATCCCATTAAATCATGTTTGTATAGGTGTTCTGTAATTTTATTCTTTATAATAGTTTACACTATTTCTCCTGGCACTGATATCAGTAATTTCCCGGATCACCCCGCAACTCTTTTTAAAAAATCGGCATCACATTGGCCACCCTCCAATCTTCAGGTACTACGAATGATTTTAATGACAGGTCACATATTACTAACAGCAGATCAGCAATTTCATACTTGAGTTCTTTGATTTATTCTGGGAGTCTGTCTGGCTGGTACTTTTTGTTTCAAGTGCTGTATCTTTCAGTGCCTGTCCCTGTTGGAGAGAGACCTTATGAAGATAAGAAGCTTAGCTTAGCAGAGTTTAAAAAGGGGTTGGACGGTTTCCTAAAGGACAAGTCCATAAACCGCTACTAAACGGACTTGGAAAAATCCAAAATCCCAGGAATAACATGTATAGAATGTTTGTACGTTTGGGAAGCTTGCCAGGTGCCCTTGACCTGGATTGGCCGCTGTCGTGGACAAGATGCTGGGCTCGATGGACCCTTGGTCTTTTCCCAGTATGGCATTACTTATGTACTTACTTATGTACTTATAAGAACTTGCAATCTCAGCACCAAGGTTTCCTTGCAGTTCTTTCATTAAAAACGATGTACTGCCAGGGTCAAAGGTGGGCCTGTTCAGTAGCTAGTCACTGCCTGTAAGGATTAGAGAAGGATTTATTAAAATTTTGGAAAAGGTTGAAGATGTATCTTTTTGCAGGAGGCAGTTGGAGGATGTATGAGAGAAAACGTGCATTGCTTTGATTGAAGGAGAGGTATAGGCAAAGGTGGGAGCGAAGAGAGGGGTATGAGATGGGTTTAGAGATTAGCTTGTCTGTATTTTGTTAACTTGTAATCTGTTTAGGATGTTTAGATGAGTGGAATAGAAGTGACATGAAATAGGCAGGAAAGGTAAATTTAACATGTTGTGCCTAAGAATTTTTTGTGGGGGAGAAGATGAGTGCTGCAGTTTGCTCCTGTTTCAAAGTACAAAAGGTACAGCGTCTTTTAAGGAAACTTAAGATAGGCCCTTAGTAATCTGGTCAGTTGCTTTTTTGGGGGGTGAATTTAAAAGGGGAAAGTCTGGTGTCTAAGGATATTATGAATGCGTGTCTGAGTGGTAATGTCCCATACATTTTAAGGAAATCCTACGCTTCCATTACGTAGCATCACACTATTCCAAAACCTGTGGGATAGTTGTGTCCATCAATCAGCAGGAGAAGAAAGAGAACTGAAAACTGAGCTAAGACATATCTCTCTTTGCATCCAGTCCAGCTCCTCAGTATCTATCTCCAGCAGGTGGACAGACACTTTAGGACTTCCTACACCCAACAGTATTAAAGACCCATGAAAAAGGACATGCATTCAGCTTACTAGCCTACAGATTTACTAACAATCAAGAAATACAAATAGGAAATTACAACTGGGAGGAAATACCATGGTCCGATCATTACAGACTGCATCTAACTCAACTGGAAAGAAACCTCGCCTCAAACCAAGAAAACACCAACCCAATATGAAACACAATGCAATATCAATAGCAAAGAGTTCTGGAACAGAATCCTTAACAGCACTAAAAACCTACCAACTGAAACCACTGAATTCCTCAACACCTTGGACGAACAATGCAAATTTATACTAGATGAAATTGCCCCAATAATGAAGAAGAAGAAATATAAAACCAAACCATCCCCTTGGTTCAATGAAGACGTAAAAGAACTAAAAAGCTAATGCAGAGAACAAGAATGGAGATGGATAAAGCATAAAACCGATGAGAATAAGCTGGAATGGAAAAAAGCAATAAAAGGGAAGGGAAATGGGACTTGATATACCGCCTTTCTAAGGGTTGGTTTACATATATTCAGGTACTTATTTTGTACCAGGGGCAATGGAGGGTTAGGTGACTTGCCCAGAGTCACAAGGAGCTGCAGTGGGAATTGAACTCAGTTCCCCAGGATCAAAGTCCACTGCACTAACCACTAGGCTACTCCTCCTCCTCCACGAGGTGAGTATAAGACATGCACAATGGAACTACTACTACTACTTAGCATTTCTATAGCGCTGCCAGGGTTACGCAGCGCTGTACAAGTTTAGACAAGGGGAAGGACAGTCCCTGCTCAAGAGAGCTTACACTACAGAAAACAAGTAGTAACAGAGAATTCAGAAACACACGGAACCTATATGGACTAGTAAAAAAAATTGATGTAAATCCTGTAACACTGCAAAATGAATTGGCCTCATCTGCACAAGATCTAGCAAAACACTTTGAGAATAAGACCGTAGACCTTAGAAAGGGGCTAACACAAGACCACAGCAACCAAGACGCATACATAGATGAAATGGAAACAAAGCACGAAGGCATTGCCACGGACAGAATCTGGACATCATTCACTCCTCCCCCATCTAACATTGTTAGTCAAACTATAAAAAAATTCTCCAAGGCATTCTGTTTGCTGGACAAAAGCCCCAACCACCTCATGCACGAAGCCCCAACACATTTCATAAAATGAATCTGATCTCACATATCATACATGCTATTCAAAGGTTCATTTCTAACAGAAAAAGGCAGAATAGCTCTAACACCAATACCAAAGAATACACAAAAGAGCAAAAGTGAAATCACCAACTACAGACCAGTGGCCATATCTCAACACATCTCTGCACATCCTAATACTAGCTAAAGCAAAACAAGCATACAATATTGACAAATAGGAAGACAGCCTAGCTGTACAAGAGAAGCAAACATAAGAGCACAAGAGACAAGTCAAAGGCCCGCCATGGAAGGCAACAGAAAGCAGTAGCACTTAGCTAGAAGTGAGACCGTTGGCAGTCAGATAAAGGTTCATTCTGTAAGGACTCTCAAGTAAGCCGTGGGAACTCAGCGGCAAGCTCTCTCAGAAGCAGGAGATGAGCAGCAACAAAGCAAATGAACTCAAAATAGTCTCTTGTAGAAACAAACAGTCTCTGAACCGCCTGAGCCGAACGCTCTCAAGGCAAGCAAATCAATCAGTCTCTGAAATGCCTGAGCCGAACACTCCCAAGGCAAGCAAATCAATAACAGTCTCTGGAATGCCTGAGCCGAATGCTCCCAAGGCAAGCAGGTCAGTAACAGTCTCTGAAATGCTTGAGCCAAATGCTCCCAAGGCAAAAGACACACAGGCACAGCGTAGCAGACATGAGCCAGGAACAGCCCCATGTAGAACCCTGCGCGCTTCAAGCACAGCCAACTTGTCCAAAGATACCCTGAGACTTCAACACTCCACGCTGTCCCAGCACACGCAGTCCAAAACTCAGCACAGAGCTTACTCACTGCAGCCAGCAACCAAGGACTCACCTGTGGACAACTGGAGACTCACCTGAAGTGCAAGAAGCTCTCAGGACATCAAGGCTTGGAAGCTGGCTTCACTGAAACACAGCAAGGAGGAGGAAGCTGCAGCAATGCTTCAGGCCTTGGCCTGACCAGGAACCAGCAGAGCCTCAGGCAGGCCTGAGCTCAATCAAGGATTATTGACAGAACACTGAGTGCACACAAAAGCCAGCTTAAGAAGGGCCCAGCACTGATGGCATCACTAGCTTGGCTTTGACCACTCTACAGTGACCCCACAGAACTCTAGCTAGAACTGCAGGTAAAACTAATGGGTCTAGATGGAATAGGGCACTGACGAGCAAGGCATGGACGTCGACAACCATGACAGTCAGGTCTTCTGTTCCATGAGACAATGAAAACTGTGTTTGCTACAGAGATAGCATAAGCTATTAACAGTACCACCCAGTGTTAAGAGGTCCCAGTCATTGCACAATGGCAATTCCTAGTGGTCAGATATGGACCCCTGCTAAAGAATGTTGCTATAAGATTATGCTAAGTGAAATGGGAGTGAATATAAAACAGAGAAGAAATTCAAGGTGTCTGTGAACAAACATTCAAGGTTCTGGATCCCAGTCCCGATTGCCAAAAGGAGCATTAGTAAACTGCTAGGGCTAGAAAAGAAATCCTGAGTTTCTCAATGGGAACATGCCCTAACTATATTGTCAGAAAGCAGAGCTTTTATTATGAAAGTAATTTCCCAAAAGACAGTCAAAACATTTTGTAAAATGTAAGGCACATTGATCTTTTCACTTGGGATGTCTTTTCAGTCTTTTACAGCTAATTATAAAAGCTTCCAATTCGTTGTTTATCTTAAATGCAATAATGCTATCAAAAAAGCTAAATTAAATTTTAATATATTAAAGCAGTGTGCAGTTAATCCTACATGAAGTTATGGAATGAGAACACCCACTCACTCACTTTTGATGGAACAGAATAGCACTGCTAAGTGGTATTCTGTTTCATTTAAACTGTAATTGAACCAGAAAACAATACTAAGCGTCTCAGCACTGAGACTTTGCAACAGTGATCCAAAGCATGTGCTCTGATCAGAAAAATGATGAAACATAAAAGGCTTTTTAATGCAGCAGTTCAACATAGTTGAAGCAATTTTCAGCTTTAACTGCTTGACAGCTGGCATATAGCGCAACCAGCTACAGCAGAAGATACTTTAAAGTAGGTAGCGATGACACAAAAGGTTCATGGTTTGATCCCCACATCAAAATTTCCACTCCTCTTGTGAGCTGGGAGTGCTGCATTCAGTCTGGGGAGAAGGGTCACTGTCACTGTGAAAAGGTGACATATACTCCCAAATTCTATATAGATCACCAAAGTCAGGCACTCAAATTTGGGGCACAGACTGCAGATACGCACGTAAAAGTAATTGGCTAATTCGGTGCTAAAAATCAAAAATTGGTAACAAGCACTTGACAGTAATTTTATTTATTGCATTTGTATCCCACATTTTCCCACCTATTTGCAGGCTCAATGTGGCTTACATAATTTTGTTAACATTGTCATTACAGGATAACAGATACATGTATTTTTGTGCAGAGATTAAGTAAAGGAAGAAGGGAGGGAGGGAGGGAGTGATTAGGGTAATTATAGAAGGTGAGCTTTCTTAACTGATTGGGTTGGTGAGGTGGCTTAGTGTGGCTATAGGTTCTCATTGTAGGCCTTGTTGAAGAGATATGTCTTCAGAGATTTGCGAAAGATAGTTGTTTCCTCGATTGTTCTCAGGTCTGTGGGCAATGCATTCCATAATTGCGTGCTTATGTAAGAGAAGGTAGTGGCATGCATCAGCTTGTATTTTAGTCCTTTACAACCGGGGAAGTGTAGGTTGAGAAATTTGCGGGATGATCTTGTGGCATTTCTTGGAGGTAGGTCCACAAGGTTTAGCATGTAGATTGGGGCGTCTGCGTGAATGATTTTGTGTACAATCGTCCAGATCTTGAACGTAATGCGTTCCCTCAGTGGGAGCCAGTGGAGCTTCTCTCTTAAGGGTGTGTAATTAGGAGTTACACACGGATCTGTCCTATGTCCCATTCTATAACAGGAGTGCCTACTTTTCATAGTGCGCAACTCCAAAGGGAGCATGGCCATGGGACGGGTATGGGCAGGAGCTTTCCCAGAATTTTGGCAGGCATAAATGCTCATGCTCAAAGTTAGGCGCGAAATGCACACTGAGATAGTATTCTATAAAGGTCGTTCAGCGAAGAATGGCCTTTACAGAATTTGCGCTTAGCGCAAATGATCCCAACACCTAACTTTGTGTAACCTGTACAGAATTCTCCCCAAAGCGGTTAAAGACAGGACACACGATGAAAAGGCAGCCTAGAACAGCCACTGCAATAACCACTCTAGCAATGTTGGGTAGAGGGGGATATCAAATGAGGGAAAATCCCTACATATCTGAAAAATGAAGGTTCATGAAACTGGGTCCTAGCCCTAATTGTAATTAAGCTGGAAATCCAAAAGGAGCCAGGTCAAAAAGACAAAAAACAATGGGGGCAATATTCAGTTGGTGGTAGTCAGCATTCTTTACACAATGGCTACCTACCAGCTGAATTTGACCCACATTTTCAGTGTTAACCCTACTGAGATATCAATACTGAATACTGGGTACTCAGCAGCCTGCTAGGAGTTATTAGGGTATTACCAATTACTAAGAGGTGGAACCAACATTGTTACTCAATTAACTTAGGACAGCTTTTTTGATTTCCTGAGGTACCGTTGCTGAATATTAACGCTGCCCAGGTAACTCCTGGCTCTGTCCCAACTCTGCCTTCAGACCACTCTGGTACTATCTGGCAATGCCACATTAATCAGAAAGGATATTTAGCAGAATAGGCACCAACAGGATGGGGAGAGCCATCGGTAAGCATACATTATTCAGTTGGCTAGCAGATTGCATCTCCTTTACTTATGTCCAGGCTAGGCTGACTCTTAAGGGACATGTCACGGCTCACAATGTCAGAGCCATGGCTGCATCGGTAGCCCACTTGAAGTCAGCCTCAATTGAGGAGATATACAAAGATGCAACACGGTCTTCCATCCACACATTCACATCTCATTACTGGCTCAAGCAAAATACCTGACGAGACAGTTCAGGGCCCTTAGGTCTAGGATGGGACAAAACTCTTCTTGGTTACAAGGAAGTATCAGAATAGAATCCCTGCCCCTCCTGCCCTAGTGAGACAGGCTTGACTGCATGGGCCTGAATAAGGGCAGGAAGTTCCTCTAGAGGTACCTCCATAAGCTGAGCGCCGAGAAGAGATGGTCGTAGTGGACAATTTGGAGGTGTCACTTGCCAATTGAGAGCATACCCCACTCAGACTCTTTGGAGAACCCACCGGTCAGAGGTTACAAAAACATTCAGCCTCCCCACTACCAGCAGGCCACCTGCAACAGATACTTTGACGGTGGCTATGCTCTCCCAGTCAAAATCTCACACCCACTTTTGCTTGGGGAGCAGGTTGTGACTTTTGTGAAAATTATTGGCGGGCTCAAGAGCACTGGGTCTGGGGCGGATGTTAAGGACAGGTGGAAGAAGTAAACCTACGTCCTTGAGAGTAATAGGAATGCCTTGTGCTTCTTGATGAAGTCAGTGACCTCCTCCACCTTGTCCCCAAAAAGGCTGTCTCCCCAGCAAGGTACGTCTGCTAGCCCCTCCTGAAATAAAGGTTCAAGGTCAGACACCCACAGCCAAATCTGCATATCCATACACCCAAAGCGGAAAGTTCGGATGCATTATCATATGCTCCCCTGGCCAAATATTTTAGGTACTCCTTCTGCTTTCTGGTCAGCTGGCAAAGCTCAGTACCCTGCTCCTGTGGGAGAGGGCCTGCAAAGTCTAGCACACTACGAACCAAGTATATGCTTGTGCAGTGCTGGTAATCCTAGATGTGGGAGACTAGCTTCGAGGCCTGATAAACCTTCCTCCCAAAAGAGTCTAAGGTCCGGGCCTCTCTGCCTAGGGGCACACAGACATGAGACCTGGAACCCCTAGCCCTTTTGAGAGCGTATTCAACCCCCAGAGAGTAGTATGGTAACTGGGCCTTCGCGGATCTGGGAGCCTTACGGATCCGAAAAAATGGAATCCATCTTCTTGGGTACCACTTGCACAGAGAGCGGTGTCTCCCACTTCTTTGCATCCCATAGAATTTTGTGCATAGGGACTGTCACAGCATCTCTAGGCAGAGAGTCAAACTCCAGGACCTGAAACAACTCAGTCCTAGGTTTGTCCTCCGTTTCCAACGGTCTTTGCCATTTCCTTCACAAAACGAATGAAGGAGAGAAGCTCAGGTGGAGAAGGGTCTGAAAGTATGCTATATGACCCCTCCTCCAAAAGGTAGTCTAGCTTTTCATCAGACTCCTATGACCAATCTGTGTCAGAGTCACTGAAATAGTCCTGAGGCTGCATCTGTCTCGGCTGACTGGAAGAGCTTAAAAGAGCTGAAAACTCTAGAAAAACAAAGGTAAAACATGCAGTGAAAAAAAAACAAAACAAAACATTGAGATCAACAAGACACGACCTCCTAGCTCTGCAGAAAAAATGAGACTGAGGGTCCCGCACTCGCACAGTGGGGCTGCTGCCAAGAGCCTCTAAAAGCTATAAAATGCTGGGCAGTTATCCGACATTGCTGCCTGGATGTCCAACCGCCACCTGAAACTGAACATGTCCAAGACCGAACTCATCGTCTTTCCACCAAAACTCACTTCTCCTCTTCCTCCACTTTCTATCTCAGTTGATAATACCCTCATCCTCCCCGTCTCATCTGCCCGCAACCTTGGAGTCATCTTTGACTCCTCCCTCTCCTTCTCTGCGCATATCCAGCAGATAGCCAAGACCTGTCGCTTCTTCCTCTTTAACATCAGCAAAACTCGCCCTTTCCTCTCTGAACACACCACCCGAACTCTCGTCCACGCTCTCATTACCTCTCGCCTTGACTACTGCAACTTACTTCTCACCGGCCTCCCACTTAGCCATCTATCCCCCCTTCAATCTGTTCAGAACTCTGCTGCACGTCATATATTCCGCCAGAACCGATATACTCATATCACCCCTCTCCTCAGGTCACTTCACTGGCTTCCAATCAGATACCGCATTCAATTCAAGCTTCTCCTTCTTACCTACAAATGCACTCAGTCTACTGCCCCTCACCACCTCTCTACCCTCATCTCCCCTTACGTTCCCGCCCGTAACCTCCGTTCACAGGACAAATCCCTCCTCTCAGTACCCTTCTCCACCACCGCCAACTCCAGGCTCCGCTCATTCTGCCTTGCCTCACCCTATGCTTGGAACAACCTTCCTGAGCCCTTACGCCAAGCCCCCTCCCTGCCCGTCTTCAAGTCTTTGCTTAAAGCCCACCTCTTCAATGCTGCATTCGGCACCTAACCCTTACCGTTCAGTGAATCCAGACTGCCCCAATTTGACTGCCCCTATCGGACCGACCGTTCACTTGTCTAATTAGATTGTAAGCTCTTTGAGCAGGGACTGTCTCTCTTTGTTAAATTGTACAGCGCTGCATAGCCCTAGTAGCGCTCTAGAAATGTTAAGTAGTAGTAGTAATGTTTCCACTATTCTCAGTCAATCTCTAGTATGTTATGTTTCAGTCTATTTTCTGTTTTCCTCTACTCGCCTCTTTTAGTTTTTGTGCAATATGCAATAAAATACTATGAGTTTTCTACTGGCCACTGTCCTCCATCCTATTAGTTCCTTCATCAATGAATTAAAAAAGAGAGAGAGAAATCTGATTAGGCAAATGACCAGATAACTTGCTTTCTGCTCATATTCAGCAGATCGCCAAGACCTGTCGTTTCTTTCTTTACAACATCCGTAAAATCCGCCCCTTTCTTTCCAAGCACTCTACCAAAACCCTCATCCACACCCTTGTCACCTCTCGTTTAGACTACTGCAATCTGCTTCTTGCTGGCCTCCCACTTAGTCACCTCTCCCCTCTCCAGTCGGTTCAAAACTCTGCTGCCCGTCTCATCTTCCGCCAGCGTCGCTTTACTCATACTACCCCTCTCCTCAAGACCCTTCACTGGCTCCCTATCCGTTTTCGCATCCTGTTCAAACTTCTTCTACTAACCTATAAATGTATTCACTCTGCTGCTCCCCAGTATCTCTCCACCCTCGTCCTTCCCTACACCCCTTCCCGTGCACTCCGCTCCATGGATAAATCCTTCTTATCTGTTCCCTTCTCCACTACTGCCAACTCCAGACTTCGCGCCTTCTGTCTCGCTGCACCCTACGCCTGGAATAAACTTCCTGAGCACCTACGTCTTGCCCCATCCTTGGCCACCTTTAAATCTAGACTGAAAGCCCACCTCTTTAACATTGCTTTTGACTTGTAACCACTTGTAACCACTCGCCTCCACCTACCCTCCTCTCTTCCTTCCTGTACACATTAATTGATTTAATTACTTTATTTTTTGTCTATTAGATTGTAAGCTCTTTGAGCAGGGACTGTCTTTCTTCTATGTTTGTGCAGCGCTGCGTACGCCTTGTAGCGCTATAGAAATGCTAAATAGTAGTAGTAGTAGCTTATTATGACCATAACAAGACCAGCCACAGATTACCATTAAAAACAGTGCATCAAATAAATACAGTGGAGGAGTGGCCTAGTGGTTAGGGTGGTGGACTTTGGTCCTGAGGAACTGAGTTGGATTCCCACTGCAGGCACAGGCAGCTCCTTGTGACTCTGGGCAAGTCACTTAACCCTCCATTGCCCCATGTAAGCCGCATTGAGCCTGCCATGAGTGGGAAAGCGCGGGGTACAAATGTAACAAACAAACAACAATAAACATCACAAACAGAAACACCACCAAGCTAATGATGTGCCTCCTGTCATGCCTGCCTTGAAGAAGACTATTGAAAGGACTGATACTCTTGTCTTTACCTCACAACTGGAAAATGCCCACAGCAATCTTTTATTTATTAATCATTTTTGAATTTCTCGGTATTTGGTTTATCAATCTGAAGCACTGATGGGTCATTTTTGTTTGCAACCTTATGGGTCAAGATGTTTCGGTTCTGACCTTAAATCAATGTACCATTTTGACAGAATAATGCTATAACGTATTATCAATTAATCAGTGATGCGGTCTTTAGAGTAATGAGATCTAATGCCTGTTCTCTAATCACGGCTGAAAAAAATCTTAACTTTGAGCCAAAGAAATTACAAAATGCATAAACCCTATCATTCTTTTCTGCCTTTTTATCTCTCTCTGTGAAATATTCATGGATCTGCCAGTGAATTAACAATCAAATTACTTTTAACTAGGCCAGTAGACTACAGTCTAATGTCATATGCAATAGGTTTTTACAGCTGATTTAAGTATTTGGTCTTAAGAGATCAAAAAGAGCCTGCCTATCCAAATTATTATAACAAGATTCAACTGTACGACTTGTCTGTAGTTGCCAAATTATTTTTAAACAGTGTCCAGGAAATATTCAGCCATGGCAGTCAGCAGGTTTTTAAATGCTGTTGCTGGGGCCAGAATTAGGCCTCGATATTCATGCCAGGCCGTGTCTGGGCACTGGCACTGAATATCAGCAGCTGATCAGAGCATGTCAGGCCACTGGCCATTATGCGGGTCCTGGCCAATATTCATCCAGGACCCGCAAAAGACACTTATGCAGGTCTTGGCTGATACTTGCCAGACACCTGTATAAGTCCTATGTTCTCCTGCCATGATCATTTTTACTAGGGAGCCTCTAGAGACAGGCGAGAGTGGAGTTCACTCCTGCCCCCACTGCCCTGTTGGACCACTAGGAATTTCAGGTAGACCCATAAAGGCAGGAGGACATTGAACTATATGCTGGTCGGTACTGGAAGTTATGCAGGAGCCAGATGATATTCAGAACCGGTACCCGCATGGCTAACCAGGCAAAGTCAGGACTCCTTTTTTTGCAGTCCTACATACTCTGTTAACTACATAGGTGCCAGTACTGTATTATGTTGGCACCTGCATAACTCCTGACTCCACCCCCAGTAACTCCTCTGACCTGCCCACTTGGGACATGGCCGGTGAATGCCGACATTCAGCGGCACTGTCCATTTAGGTGCCATTGAATATTGGTGGCTGGACACAGGAGCCTCTCCTGTCTGCTTAAATCACTTTGAATTGGCCCACTACTTTAATGTCAAAAGTTGATGTTCACATGTTCGCATCACCACAATAAAGTAATCTTGAACTAATATGTTCTGTTGTAATTTCCATCATTGAATCATATGATCCATTCCTCACTGAGACAATCAACAACAACTCATAATTTAAAAATCTATTGAATAAAAAAAAAAGCATGACATTAAGGCAAAACCCTATGTACCATCAACATGTTTCATCTAAGATTATCACCAGTACATCCAAAACAAACATAATGGAGTGGTATGAAAATATAGTTGCTTAGGGTTCATACTTGAATAATGTGCACAACCCTTAAGGGAACTATACTGCCTAAAAATGGAGAACCATTGACAACATTATTTTCCAAAGGCCCTATATTGGAACAATGAGTATTTCATTCCAATTAAACTAATCTGAAGTCAATACATGAATTTATGGGCACTCAGATTTCCTCGTCTTTTGTTACGTATTCAACCACCAGTTGGCGTTTATGAAGAGGCTCTTACTTGGCGGTTGAGGCACACTGAAAAAACGACCAAGGGTCCCCACTGGCCATTCTCTTAGTACCAAGTGTAAGAAAACCAAATTATTTTCTAAAACTGGGCATATTCAGAAGAAACAATGCCCTGATAATAGTGGTTCACTGTACTTTTCTATAAGCATGAAAGACTTGTACTTGCAATCTATCCTTCACAATCTCTAAGAGCAATTCTAAAACTTGAAACCTACACTTACGCAACCACTTACAGTGGTGGAAATAAGTATTTGATCCCTTGCTGATTTTGTAAGTTTGCCCACTGACAAAGACATGAGCAGCCCATAATTGAAGGGTAGGTTATTGGTAACAGTGAGAGATAGCACATCACAAATTAAATCCGGAAAATCACATTGTGGAAAGTATATGAATTTATTTGCATTCTGCAGAGGGAAATAAGTATTTAATCCCTCTGGCAAACAAGACCTAATACTTGGTGGCAAAACCCTTGTTGGCAAGCACAGCGGTCAGACGTCTTCTGTAGTTGATGATGAGGTTTGCACACGTCAGGAGGAATTTTGGTCCACTCCTCTTTGCAGATCATCTCTAAATCATTAAGAGTTCTGGGCTGTCGCTTGGCAACTCGCAGCTTCAGCTCCCTCCATAAGTTTTCAATGGGATTAAGGTCTGGTGACTGGCTAGGCCACTCCATGACCCTAATGTGCTTCTTCCTGAGCCACTCCTTTGTTGCCTTGGCTGTATGTTTTGGGTCATTGTCGTGCTGGAAGACCCAGCCACGACCCATTTTTAAGGCCCTGGCGGAGGGAAGGAGGTTGTCACTCAGAATTGTACGGTACATGGCCCCATCCATTCTCCCATTGATGCGGTGAAGTAGTCCTGTGCCCTTAGCAGAGAAACACCCCCAAAACATAACATTTCCACCTCCATGCTTGACAGTGGGGACGGTGTTCTTTGGGTCATAGGCAGCATTTCTCTTCCTCCAAACACGGCGAGTTGAGTTCATGCCAAAGAGCTCAATTTTTGTCTCATCTGACCACAGCACCTTCTCCCAATCACTCTCGGCATCATCTAGGTGTTCACTGGCAAACTTCAGACGGGCCGTCACATGTGCCTTCCGGAGCAGGGGGACCTTACGGGCACTGCAGGATTGCAATCCGTTATGTCGTAATGTGTTACCAATGGTTTTCGTGGTGACAGTGGTCCCAGCTGCCTTGAGATCATTGACAAGTTCCCCCCTTGTAGTTGTAGGCTGATTTCTAACCTTCCTCATGATCAAGGATACCCCACGAGGTGAGATTTTGCGTGGAGCCCCAGATCTTTGTCGATTGACAGTCATTTTGTACTTCTTCCATTTTCTTACTATGGCACCAACAGTTGTCTCCTTCTCGCCCAGCGTCTTACTGATGGTTTTGTAGCCCATTCCAGCCTTGTGCAGGTGTATGATCTTGTCCCTGACATCCTTAGACAGCTCCTTGCTCTTGGCCATTTTGTAGAGGTTAGAGTCTGACTGATTCACTGAGTCTGTGGACAGGTGTCTTTCATACAGGTGACCATTGCCGACAGCTGTCTGTCATGCAGGTAACGAGTTGATTTGGAGCATCTACCTGGTCTGTAGGGGCCAGATCTCTTACTGGTTGGTGGGGGATCAAATACTTATTTCCCTCTGCAGAATGCAAATAAATTCATATACTTTCCACAATGTGATTTTCCGGATTTAATTTGTGATGTGCTATCTCTCACTGTTACCAATAACCTACCCTTCAATTATGGGCTGCTCATGTCTTTGTCAGTGGGCAAACTTACAAAATCAGCAAGGGATCAAATACTTATTTCCACCACTGTATGTGCATCAGAAGCGCCAAGATTGGCAGTTACACGCACAGGCGCACTAGGCACTAAGGCCTGCATCTAAGTGCTACACAGCCCCATTGTAGACAGTTCATGGAAAGTAGGAATTGAGACGTGCAGGTCAGTGCGTCTCAAGTTGCACCAGCATTTTAGAATAGAATCTGTTAATATAATGCCTGACCTGAAATACAGGCGAAACGAACATTTATATGCCAAGTGCAGGCAGCATAAATATCCATTTTAGAAAAATAAGCGCTTATAATATTGATAGGTTCAAAGCCAGCACATCAGTTATTATCCTGACATCGTCACAGTGACTGGCTTGTTGCAGTTTGGCACTTAGTGACGATAAAAACCACTGGGGAGTTAAGGGGGCAACCTCCCCTAATCCCTCTAGTGAAATGCTGCTCAATAGCAGCTGTTTACCAAATCCCAAATATGTCTGGTAGCAGGTGTAACTCCCCACATTTATCTTTTAGGACACAGAAATTTAGTCCCCTACTAAAATGGGGAATAAACGTCTATGAACCTGCTATGCCCTTTTCCTGCCCAAAATACATCCAGATCAAACTCCTGTGCCAAATACACGCTTGGGTTTGATACATGCATAACCCAGCCTTCTAAAATGGGTACTTAAAAGTTTATTTCGCGTACATGGCTAAGAACCAATTTAAGCACTTTATCAACCACAAATAAGGCTTGAAGCCACAGTGCGTAACTGCAAGGAGGTATATATGTGGAAGAAGCATAGGGAGGCAAAGGATACGTCTCCAATGTACATACGTAGCCTCGTCTATAGAATACTAGAAGTTACGCACTCTGCATGGTGCGCTTATATTTATGTCTGCCATTGACCCTGCATAAATGGTCGTGCCTAAATTCGGGTTTACACATGTATTCTGTAATAGCATCTTGGCAAACAGATGGCAAAATAAAACTGGCACTCAGCACTGCCGTGCCTAAATGGAGGCGCCAAGTTAAAGAATTGCCTTCTACGGCTCTAGCAGCAAATCTATATACATAAAAGGCAACCCCAACGTTCTGAAGCCTCCACGGAAGTTGAGGCGCCCGAGATATCCGGTGTGCCCTGGAGTGTCTGCACCGCCCTCGCGTCAAAACGTCATGACGCGTCAAAACGTCATGACGTCGAGGGCGGAGCTATTGACACTCGAGGGCCGAAACGGCCCACAGCGAACAAGGCAAGTAGCTTCGAGGGACGGAGGGAGGGCGAATAAGGCAAGTAGCTTCGAGGGACGGAGGGAGGGGGCCCCTTGCTAGCGCCCATTTCATTCCGCTCAGAAACGGGCATTTTTTCCTAGTATTTTTAATAACTAGAAACAGCGTAATTACTATAGCTAAGCAAACTGACCTATAGAAACGTTGCCCAATCACAAACATCTGCCTGCAAAATTATTCTCGGTTTTTAAATGAATCAAAAGTCAGTACATAACATCTCGACTTGCTCAAGAATTCCTTCAGTTCCTTTCAAGTAAAACTGATTTACATGCACAGCCATTCCGCTTACTGCCACTCCTGTCCTTTTAAGATTTAGCAAATCATTGTAAATTCTAGTAACAGTCTGGGAACTTACCACTGCCTAGCCTTAACAGCAGTACATCCTGGAGCCTCCTGTTCAGGTCTCTCAGCTCTTTAACTTCTGACACAAGAGTCCCATACTCTTTCAGTTTCTTGGCTTGCTGTACAAGCTGCCTTCGTGTTCTTTCAAGTTCTTGCTGGATATGTCTCATTTCTTCCTGCTGCTGCTGGTAACTCCTCAGCAACTCCTCATACACAACCCGAGGAACTACTGGATCATTTACATTGTCACTGATGTTCGTGTTCTCAGAAGTCTCTATAAAGGCTTCTTCGGAGCTGCAGTTACTACTCCGACTCATCCCGTTTTGCTTTTCTAGCCGTGCGACAACTGCTTCGATGCTTTTGTGTGTACCCTCATGCTGTTTTCTGCCATCTTGTCTCTGTTGATGACAATAATGAATTTTTTTAAGTTTAACAATTTACTATATTTAATACAAGACTTATCCCTAATTGTTTTTTTTTTAATTAATTTAATTTATTCACATTATTTATAAACCGCCAAATCAAACAATATGTTCTAACCAGGTAACAAATAGAAAAAACGAAAACAAATAAACAACTATCTAACAAAAAAAAACATAACTCTCTCAGAAACATTAAAAAATAAAAACAATACTCCATTCTCAAAACTATATTACAGTTCGGGTCAGAAATCCAAACCTGATCTGAAAACTCAAATATAGCAATTCCACAATTATATTGCTAGTAGCCGTTAAGCCCGTTAAAACGGGCGAGATTTCCAGCTACTCTCCTTGCCGCCGCTCCCTCCCCCCTCCGTGCCGGGCCCCCTGCACTGGCCTGACAGCGCCTCTCACCCCCGTGTGAAAGCCCTCTGCTGCTGCCTGCAGCACTTCCACACGGAGGTGAGAGGCGCTGTCAGGTCAGTGCAGGGGGCCTGATACAGAGGGAGGGGCGGGAGCGGCGGCGGGGATGGGGTGGAGGTTGGTGTGCGTGATGTTCGTTTCCAGGCTCCAGCGGCAGCGTCCTACAGTCCGACTCCGTTTCCCTCCTGTTCCGCCCTCTGACGTCATCAAGTCTTGACATGAGGGCGCGACAGAGAGGGAAGTCTCTACTGCGTATTTGCAGGTGAGTCGATCACTTGCCATTTATTCCTCTCAGTAGCAATGGTGACCGTAGCACTACAAAAGAACTATAAATTTCAAATCACATGGAGAAATATTTCAGGTGTTCTAATTTGTAAGAACAATGATAAATATATTTGGTCTGGCTATGTGTCTTTAAGCATTACCAGGATATAGGGCTCTGCGTTACAGAACACAGACTGGTAATCTTTTTTGGCGAACTGGCAAAAGCATGCAACATCTTTGCAGATGATGTGATACAGTGGCTAGTAAAATCCCTGTCGCCTCTGGTCTCAGCCTCTGCCTGCACATAGAAGTCCAACCATCTGTGAAATTTTGTATAGTGAGATCTACACAGCTTGGCAGCAAATGTTGAGACATGCCAGAAGTTGATGACTTCTGCTATACAGTCCTAGACAATAACCATTGCTCTGCATTTCATGTAGTACCAGGCTGACCTTTAAAAGATCACTGACCAAAGTAAAACATGCCCTAAACCTCAAAACTGTCAATAAACTGCACATGGAAAAAAAAGAGAACAATTTAACAATTCAGCACAATTGGCAGACAAAATAATAACAAAGATAATTTCTGACTAATACAATACAGCTGCCCTTGAATTCTCTGGCAATGATGCACTGGTAAAAATCTTGACTGCTAACAACCGGAAAAGCAAAAAAGAAAAGAAAAATGGCAGTACCTTACTGTGTCTAAGTTCCATTTCTTCTTCCCCATAGTCTTTAAATTCCCCCGTGTCTTCTAAGGGATTGACAGAAAGTTTGGGGATTTTAATTTTTTTCTGTATCACACTGTTTTCAAGATCTGTTTTGTCTTCTAAAATGTATATTGAAGAAAAAAAAATTGTTAAATTGGTAAATGTGCCTGGAATTAGAAGATAATAGTGCACGTTTTAGGCAAGACCAGTTTTTTGGAGTGGGTTTTGAGGAGATGGATTAAATAATTTTGCTTCAGATTTCTTGAATGTACATATTTGTCAAATTCAACCCTATTTTCACACATGCAGCAATTGCACTTCCAAGTTCATTTTTAGTGCTGAATGAAGGGCCACCTTCAGCCCATGACAGAGAGCTCCTGTCTCTAAGGCGATGGGACACGCACTTGCTCACACAGCTCCCTCCCCACACTCATGCTAGACTCAAAACACTGCTGGTTAGTCAGTTTTACCAGCCCCTATTCAGTTAGACCAACATCTGAAAGTAGGAATTTGGAGAGGAACAAATGAGAAAGGCCACAAGAGGGCAATATGACAAGAAAGTAAAGAAACGTAAAGAAGATAAAATGACAGATCACCTATGACAGCGGCGATATAAAAATATGTAGAAAACTAGTAAAAAAGGCCCGTTTTTGACACAAATTAAACGGGCACTAGCAAGGTTTTCCTCGGCTCCCCTGCAGCTACCCATGTCCAGCGACCCTCCTCTCTCCCCTGCCCCCCTCCAGCCACCCATGTTCAGCGACCCTCCTCTCTCCCCTGCCCCCCCTCCAGCCACCCATGTCCAGTGACCCTCCTCTCTCCCCTGCCCCCCCCCCCAGCCACCCATGTCCAGCGACCCTCATGTGGACATGGATCAGCTGTGAGGTTTTTTTCCCCCCCGGGTTCTGAAGTTGACATCATAATGGCTACGATGATGTCAGCATGATCTACGGAGTCGTCCTGACCAACTCGGAATGAGCCACGGTCCCAGGCAGCAAGTCAGAACGTTGGAGGTGAGAATTATTATATAGGACATGGGTGCCAACCACAAATTTTTAGGAGACAGTGAAAACTTTCCCCCCTTTACGTTTTTGTATCCACTTTTTGTTCAGTTGTTAATTTTTTGGATATTATTGATGGAGGGTAGGGTGGGGTTTTTTCCCCCTGCTTCCTTCCCTAACCCCTCCCCACCGGCTGTAGTATTTCTCCTGGGATCTGTGTGAAGGCACAGGTTGGGTTATGGTCATCATTTCTCCTAAGCCTGGTCTAAATTAGGCCACAGCTTTGACAAATCCGGCCAGGCTAGATCATAGCAATGACTAATCCATCAAGGCTGATACCAGGTGCCAAATTTTAAGCTCTCAGGTAAATTGGGAGTGAGTTTTCAGCCCTGACATTCTGTATGTGAATACATTTGAGCTACCTGATCCCTAACCTGAGGGAAAAAAAGATACAGAACGAGGGTGAAATGAAACACAGATCTGAGGAAAAAAAAGAAATTGGGTACAGAACAAAAAACAGATGTAAGATAAAAGGAAGCGTGGAATCTCTGCAGACTGTGATATATGTTAGTGAACCAATGTATGAGCATTATCTAAAGATGTTGTAGTGTGTGAGTTGCCGAGATCATACAGCACCAAATCAACTTTAGAATACTTTTATTTTTTTATACGTTTACAGTTTTACGGAATAAAAGAATGCAGTTTTTATCATAGACATGTGAATATATGCACCCTTTGCATGTACAAAATTACTAGCACTTGGGGAGGGGGGAATTATCAAGGTACAGTAAAAGGGCAGGCTTTTAGTACACCTCAATTCACCTCAGGAATCCAATCTACGGTATATTTATACTGCAGGTTACTGACTCCTGTGGTACAAGAGTAGCCTTGTTTTCCAGGTCAATAATCTGCTGTAATGGAGGTTTCCTTTTCTCCCACACTTCGCGCCCTGTTGGCCGCGGAGGTGGTGTTGGGCTACTACTTTCACCCTCCTGTGGATTTCAACCTCTTCTTCCACCTCAGTCTCACTGCTTTTCTTCCTTCAAAGTCCACTCCATCTGTCTATTCACTCCTCTGCCTCTCCGAGTAGCAGTCATTTATCAACACCCTGATAAGTCCCTTTCTTCCTTTTTTTCACTGACTTTGACGCCTGGCTTTCCTTCTTTCTTGAACCTTCATCTCCTTCCCTCATTCTTGGGGATTTTAACAATCATGCCAATGATCCCTCTGTCTCTTAAGCTTCTCAGTTTCTCTCCTTAACATCCTCTTTTAATCTTTAACTGTGCTCCACTACCCCACTCACCAGAATGGCCACTGTCTTGATCTTATCTTCTTCTCAAACTGCTCACTCTCTAGTTTCTGTACCTCAGCTCTTCCCCTCTCTGACCATCATCTGATAACTTTAACACTTAAAACACCCTCCCTCCCACCCCCCCAGTCCTGTCCAATCTCAACTAATACATTTAGGAATCTTCAGGCTATTGACCCTTCAGTGTTTCAAATCTCTTCTCAACCACTATGTTATCCAAATCTGTCAATGAGGCTGTCTCTTCCTATAATACTACTCTCTGCTCTGGATATTCTCACTCCTCCCATTCCCCATTTTGTAAGATGTACAAAACCCAGACTTGGCTGACCTCCAGAATCCACTACCTACGTTCCTGTGCCCGCTCTGCCGAACGCCCTTGGCTGAAATCCCATGCTGACCTCCTTCCAGTCTGCTCTTTTATTTATTTATTTAGAACATTTGTATCCTACAGACAGAGAGAGTAATACAGTATACAATCAGAGAAACCAAAAGAAAAAAAGCAACACTGGGCCTTCAAGACTAGGACAACAGGAGTACTACTTTATTAGCCAAAGACCCGACACGGACCGTGTTTCGGCACCAGCAAGGCGCCTGCCTCAGGGGTCAAATTTGTGAATATTGTAACGTACAGATGTCAAGGCGCAGATGCATAGATCTCGCTATAGCACGAAAAAACGCCGAAGGCGCTGGCTCCAGCACAGATCTGATCATCTATCTGTATGTTACAATATTCACAAATTCGACCCCTGAGGCAGGCGCCTTGCTGGCGCCGAAACACGGCCCGTGTCGGGTCTTTGGCTAATAAAGTACTCCTGTTGTCCTAGTCTTGAAGGCCCAGTGTTGCTTTTTTTCTTTTGGAACATTTGTATCCCACATATTCCCAACATAGCAGGCTCTATGCGGCTAACAACATGTATGGAAGGAACAACATATTAACACAATGGCGGAATAGAGAGTAAGGAACATCTTGGGGGGGGGGGGGGGACAACAGGGAGGACAAATGAGGGACAGCAGGGAATTAAGAAGCAGGGGAGTAAGTTTTTTTCACATAGATAAATCTTGAGGAGTTTCTTGAACAGAACGTGGTTGGCCGTCTCTTTTACTTGCCAAACAGGACTATTACATCCAGTTGACAAATTCTCTTGGCTCAAACCCTTGACATCTCTTTACCACACTGAACTCTCTCCTCACAGTGCCTTCACCTCCAACTCCCCCCCCCCCCCCCTTCACTTTCTCCCCAGACTCTGGCTGAGTACTTTCACGATAAGGTTCACAAGATTAAACTTGAATTCTCAACCAAGTCACCTCCACCTCTCCTTCCCTTAGTCCATTCTCTCAAACCTCCTTCAACCCCTGCCTCCTTTTCTGAAATCACTGAAGAGGAGACTGCACATTTTCATTCCTCCTCAAAACTAACTACCTGTTCCTCTGATCCTATTCCCACCCATCTGCTTAGCACTCTCACTCTTCTACTATCAGTCCTTTTATCTGTCATATCCTCAATCTTTCACTTTCCACTGCGACTGTTCCTGATGCCTTCAAACATGCTGTAGTCACACCACTCCTCAAAAAACCTTCATTGGACCCTACCTGTCCTTCCAATTATCGTCCCATCTCCCTCCTTCCTTTCCTATCCAAGATACTTGAACGTGCTGTTCACTGCTGTTGTTTTGACTCTCTTTCATCTCAAGCTATTCTTGATCCACTTCAATCTGGTTTTTGCCCTCTTCATTCAACTAAAACAGTGCTCGCTAAAGTTTCCAATGACCCGTTCCTGGCCACATCCAAAGGTCTCTATTCTATCCTCATCCTTCTCGATCTGCTGCTTTTGTTGATCACCGCCCACTCCTTGATACGCTGTCCACACTTGGATTTCAGGGCTCTGTTATTTCCTGGTTTTCTTTTTATCTCTCCCATTGTAATTTTAGTGTATACTCTTGTTGGATCCTCCGCCACTTCTATCCCACTATCAGTTGGTGTACCTCAAGGATATGTCCTGGGACCTCTTCTTTTCTCCACCTATACTTCTTCCCTTGGCACTCTGATCTCATCTCATGGTATTCAGTATCACCTTTACACTGATGATTCCCAGATCTACCTCTCCAAACCAGAAATTTCAGCAGGAATCCAGGCCAAAGTATCAGCCTGCCTGTCTGACATTGCTGCCTGGATGCCTCAGTGCCATCTGAAACTAAACATGACCAAGACTAAGCTTCTTATCTTTCCCCCTAAACCAACCTCTCCTCTTCCCCTATTCTCTATCTCTGTGGATAACACTCATCCTCCTTGTCTCACCAGCTCGTAACCTAGGGATCATCTTCGACTCCTCTCTCTCCTTCTCTGCACATATTCAACAGACTGCTAAAACCTGTCGTTTCTTTCTCTATAATATCAACAAATGTGTCCTTTCCTTTCTGAGTACACTACCAGAACCCTTATCCACACTCTTATCACCTCTCGCTTAGACTAATGCAACTTGATTCTCACAGGTCTCCCACTAAGCCATCTCTCTCCCCTTCATTCTGTTCAAAATTCTGTTGCATTTTATATTCCGCCAGTGTCGCTATGCTCATATTAGCCCTCTCCTCAAGTCACTTCATTGACTCCCCCATCCATTTATGCATACAGCTCAAACTCCTCTGATTTACAAGTGCATTCACTCTGCAGCTCCTCAGTACCTCTCCACTCTTATCTCTCCCTACACTCCTCTCCGGGAACTCCGTTCACTGGGTAAATCTCTCTTATCTGCACCCTTCTCCTCCACAGCTAATTCCAGACTCTGTTCCTTTTATCTTGCTGCACCATATGCCTGGAATAGACTTTCTGAGATGGTACGTCAAGCTCAATCGCTGGCCGTCTTCAAATCTAGGCTAAAAGCCCACCTTTTTGATGCTGCTTTTAACTCCTAACCCTTACTCACTTGTTCAGTACCCATGTTTTATCATTCCCTTATCCCATATTGTCCTGTTTGTCTGTCCTAATTAGATTGTAAGCTCTGTCAAGCGGGGACTGTCTCTCTATGTCCAGTGTATAGCGCTGCGTACGTCTAGTAGCGCTATAGAAATGATAAAGTAGTAGTAGTACCCCAGTAAGTAAACCCTTTACTAAAGTGTGCTAGGTAGTTAGGACTAGATTCTTTATATCACGCCTAAAAAAATCAGTGCCGAAACGAAATACACCTAGGCGTACTATATATAATAAGCCTACATTTCTGCACAGTTTATAGAAGCCCATCTGCGTGACTAAATTTAGTCATCGGCAGTTACGCCAAGTAAAACTTGGTATAAATGCCAACGCCTGAATTACGCGCGGACCAGGTGCATTCTACAACATGAATAGATTTTAGAAACGCTCACGACCTGCCCATTCCATGCCCCCTTTTTAACTATGTGACTTAGAATTTACAAGCATCACATTATAGAATATGCTTAGACAATTCTGCATATAAATTCTAATTCCAATTAGTCAATAAATGCTTGTTAAATGACAATTATCAGCACCGATTGGCTTAACTAATTAAGTTATGCACGCAAATTCAGAATACAGGAATGGATTTGCATGAACAACTTAAGTTGAGCTATCAGAATCCGGGAGTTAATGTGAAAATTAGTGCACACTAATTTCTGCATGAATACAAATTAGGGCTACAACTGTGTCTTACATCTAAAGCATGGTATAGCACCATACATTGAATTTTTAATGCAGCACATAATACAGGTGCTAGCATTTACACATCCATTATATCCATAAATGTTTAGAATAATGGCATACACATGTGCTTCAGTGTGCGAAGGAAGAGCGGGACTTGGGGGTGATTGTGTCCGACGCCCTTAAAGCTTTCAAACAGGTAGAAAAAGTGACGGCCAAAGCCAGAAGGATGCTTGGGTGCATAGAGAGAGGCATGACCAGCAGGAAAAAGGAGGTGATAGTGCCTTTGTATAAGTCTCTGGTGAAGCCTCATTTGGAGTACTGCGTGCAGTTCTGGAGACCGCACCTAGGGAAAGATATAAACAGGATAGAGTGGGTCCAGAGGGCGGCTACGAAATTAGTAAGCAGTCTTGAATGCAAAAATTATAGGAACAGGCTTATGAACCTCAACATGTATACGATGGAAGAGAGGAGGGAGAGAGGAGACATGATAGAAATGTTTAAATATCTCAAGGGCATTTATGTACAGGAAGAGAGCCTTTTTCAAATGGAGAGCTCTGGAATGAGGGGGCATACAACAAAGTTAAGAGGGAATAGGCTTAGGAGTAACCTAAGGAAATATTATTTCACAGAAAGGGTGGTGGAGGCGTGGAATGGCCTCCTGGTGGAGGTGGTGGAGTCGAGGACTGTTCCAGAATTTAAAAAGGCATGGGATAAGCATGTGGGATCGCTTAGGAACAGGAAGAATTAGGGGTTACAGGGAAAGGGAACTTGATATACCGCCTTTCTGAGGTTTTTGCAACTATATTCAAAGCGGTTTACATATATTCAGGTACTTATTTTGTACCAGGGGCAATGAAGGGTTAAGTGACTTGCCCAGAGTCACAAGGAGCTGCAGTGGGAATCGAACTCAGTTCCCCAGGATCAACGTCCACTGCACTAACCACTAGGCTACTCCTCCACTCTACAGAGGATGGGCAGACTGGATGGGTCATATGGCCTTTATTTGCCGTCATGTTTCTATGTGCGCACATATATATGAAAATGGCAAAATTCTGCCTACGGGCTATTCTGAAAATACCCGCTTAACTTACATAGTGGGCATTTGCAAGGAGGGTATGCACATGGGCAGAGCTATTACCTACACACAAAACATACAGAAAACTGCAAATTAAGTGCATTTCTACAACACACCAGCTCAATGGCTGACGTTAAAGGCCAGATATATATGACACCTAAAAAAAAAATTGGCCCTGACTAAGCGTATTCTATAATCGGCGCCTAGATTTAGGCATGGTATATAGAATACATTTAGTTGATATCTCGGCACCTAAAACTACATGAATCCATTTACACCAACGGAAACATGGAGAAATCCCAGCGCATCGATTTACACGCACCAGGCCATATTCTATAACTACGTGCGTAAATTTCAGAATGCTCACGGAATGCCCATTTTCCTGTCCCTTTTTGCCTGTGCATTTTAGAAGTTTGGCGCACTTCATTACAGAATACGCTCAGCGAGTTGTGCACGTAAATTCTAATTAGTGCCAATTAGTGCTCATTATTGTTTAAGTGCTCATTATTGCTTGTTAAGTACTGTTATCAGTGCTCATTAGCTTGTTAAACTTGTTAAGTTACTCGCATTGTTTCAGCTTAGATTTTGTCACAGATCTCTGGGTGTGCTATATAGAATCTGGGGGTATGTGGTTGCATCTCTTAGACACAAATAGGCAATTAGGCTAGTATTCTACTAAGAAATGTAGGCACTTACATTCTTTCATTGAATAGGATCCTACCAGACACCCTTTTATAGAATTGCCCTTACAATGAGGAACATTTTATGCCACCTCAATAAGTGTGTTATATGCAGTACAGTTAATATGTGCTAAGTGTACTTTTTCTGTGTTAACTACATGGGAAGATGCTGGGAATACTCTTAACCGTTAAAGTAAGGCTTTGCAGTCATTGCGCATTAATTTTGACATTTACCACATGGTAACCGCAAAACTTTATTGAACTGTAGTAAGAGATGCCCTAAATCTTCAACAGCATTGATTTAAAATTCTTTCAGTGTTAATACGCCAGCTCATAAACGATGCATCTCCTTCTCACCTTTCATCTACATTATTCTGATCCTCATTCAAGGTCTGGAAAGGTAGCCAAGAAGTTCATTTAATCTGTCATTTTAACTGTGCCCTGATTTACAACCTTGTCCTGGGTGTTGGAATCACTAATGAGAACAAAGCTCAAAAAGTTAAATGTTTCATCTGTGCTTTTAGGTGTTTCTAACTGAGAATGAGGTTATTATACTGTAAGCCCTGGTATTTTTAACCCTGAGTGAAATATGTAAAAAGGAATTTGAATGATCAACCACGTGTCTTGAGAATGTATATGATTTTTCACCCAAACAATAAATACAGTCTTCATGAATATGTTGGTATACGTTTTTGCACTAGTCTGTTTTCTTAATTAGTTCCCAGACTCCTGTGACTGTACATGCAGGTATTATCGTAAAGGAGGCTGCCCTATGAGTCCTCCTAAAAGGGTCAGTATAGTTAGAAAAAAAACTGTAAACACACACAAAAAAAAAACCTCCAGAACGATATCCGGGTAAGTTGGAAGATATGTCCTCTGCAGTCGGTCCCTGAAACAAGCCACAGCAGCAACTTGAACTTTTAAAGAACCCAACACCAATCTTTTCTGAAGGCCTGCCTGGAAAAATGCTAGGATGTACGCAATCTGAGCAGAGAAGGGAGAAAGTTCCCGCTCAGAACACCAGCCCTTGAACATCCACACCCTCATATAGGCCATGGACGTAGAGTATTTCTAAGCCTGAAGCAAGGTAGCAATGACTGAATCAAAATAACCTTACCATCTCACTCGAGCTCTTTCAATGACCAAGCCATATGACCAAAGGGACATGAATCCTCCACAAGCACCAGACCTTGCTTCGGTAGGCCATGGACCTCCTGAAAATAGAGAGGACCCCCATCCAGCAATCAAATCAGGTCGCGTACCACGGCCTCTGTGACCAATCTGGGGCTAAGAGAATTATTCAACCCTGGTGCAATGTAATCCTTTTCAACAAGTGGCCTACCAAGAGCAAAGGAGGGAAGGCATACAGATGTGCCTCCGGCCACAGATGCAGTAGGGCATCGATTCCCATCGAGCCCGGTTCTTTCCAACAGCTGAAGAATTTGGGCACTTTGGCATTCCTTTTGTTGCCATCAAGTACAGAAGCGGAGAACCCCATTGGTCCACTATCAGCTGAAAACTCTGGCTGGATAGTTACCATTCTCCTGGATCCAAGGAGTGCTTGCTGAGAAAGTCCATCTCCACATTCAAGGATCCAGCGTTGAAAGCTGCCGAGAAGCAGAGAAGATTTTTCTTCAGCCAACTTATGAAGGAGGCTGCCTCCACGCCATCGGACGATTGCGTGTCCCACCTTGCTTTCGATACAAGCCACCACAGTCGCTTAGTCAGAGAAAACTCAGACCGTGGAACCCGCCAGAAAGGGAACAAAGTTGCATAAGGCATTCCACACTGCCCTGAACTGCAACCAATTTATCCGCCAGTGAGACTCCTTTTCCATCCAGGTGCTCTGTGCCAAATGGAACTTGTAATGAGATCCCCAATCTGATTTGCTTGCATCTGTTGTCACCCCACTGTATTATCAGAAAGGGAGCTCCAACGGTCAGATTCCTGGGCGACAACCACCCTCCGTCTAGAAACCAGCATCCATGGAAGATGGTCGTACTTCTGTGACACAGGAGACCAGCGGCTGAGAAGAGATTTCTGTAATGGCCGCATATGAGCCTTTGTCCAGGACACCACTTCCACTGCTGTCGTCACTGACCCCAGAACCTGGACATAGTCCCAGAACCTGGGCCTTCCTTGACCGAGAAGAAGATAAATCTGTTGAATCAGCTTTGATGTCCTGCGCTCCATGAGGAAGATCCTCTCCCGTGCTGTGTCAGATAGAATACCCAAATACTCCAGTGTCTGCTCTTCTCGAAATTGATCACCCAACCCAATGACCACAGAAGATAGACAACTTTGCCCGTTGCCAAAACGCTGTCAAAATACGATGATGAACGAATGAGCCAGTCATCGAAATATGGGTGAACTCTGATTCCCTGGCACTGAAGGAAGGCCGTAACCACTACCATAAACTTGGTAAATGTTCTTGGAGCCGTGGCGAGACCGAAGGGCAAAGCCCTGAACTGAAAGTGACGGCCCAGCATCACAAAACATAGAAATCTCTGATGCGGTGGCCATATGCATATATGCAAGTACATCTCCTTGAGATGAGGTTTTCAGCTTATCCTCCGGCAACTGATGTGGCTTAGTTTCCCCCAGTTCTTTCACCAAGTTATTGAGATCTTCTCCAAATAGCCACTTGCCCCAAAAGAGCAGATAGTATCAAGTTTATTGGAGATTTTCTATCCCACCCAACAGAACTAGCCACCTGGGCAGCATATGATCTTTAGTGTAGAAAGGTAAAAAACATTCAAACATGCGTGGGATAAGCATAAAGGAATCCTGTGCAGAAGGAATGGATCCTCAGGAGCTTAGTCAAGATCGGGAGGCGGGGCTGGTGGTTGGGAGGCAGGGATAGTGCTGGGCAGACTTATACGGTCTGTGCCAGAGCCGGTGGCGAGAGGCAGGGATAGTGCTGGGCAGACTTATACAGTCTGTGCCAGAGCCGGTGGCGAGAGGCAGGGATAGTGCTGGGCAGACTTATACAGTCTGTGCCAGAGCCAGTGGTGGGAGGCAGGGCTGGTGGTTGGGAGACAGGGATAGTGCTGGGCAGACTTATACAGTCTGTGCCAGAGCCAGTGGTGGGAGGCAGGGCTGGTGGTTGGGAGACAGGGATAGTGCTGGGCAGACTTATACAGTCTGTGCCCTGAAGAGCACAGGTAAAAATCAAAGCAGGGAATACACAAAAAGTAGCACATATGAGTTATCTTGTTGAGCAGATTAGATGGACCCTGCAGGTCTTTTTCTGCCGTCATCTACTATGTTACTATGTTACATGACAAACATGAGAATAAAAGGGTAGGTGGGATGAACTACATAGTAAATAGAAAAGAGGGGGAGAGATCAAAACAATCGGTAAGGGAAGATTGTTTGCAAAGGAGACCAAGCACCACCATGAGGAGTTTATGCATATGCAACATGAAAGAAGAAGGCCTTCAACTCTGTTTTAAATGGGGAAAGTGAAGTGATCTGTCTGAAGTGGGTTGATAAAGAATTTCACAATTTTGGACCCTGGAAGGAGACTATGAAGTGTCTACTATGTTCTTAATTTATTACATGATATGAAGGAACAGATAGTAGATTAAGCTGGGAGGATCTTAGGCCCGAGTTTGAGTATAATGTGTACGATGTCGTAAGAGGTAAGAAGGTTCAGAGACAGCCAGCGTTTTATAAAACTAAGATGAGAATCTTGTAAGTGATGTGGTGGGATATGGGAAGCCAATGAAAGGATCTGAGGTGCGGAGTAATGTGGTCAAATTTTTTTAGGTGAAAAAGAACGCGGATGACAGTATTTTGGACCAGTTGAAAGCGTTGGTGATCTTCAATTCTGCAGTAGTCCAATTGTGAGAAGACTAAAGAATGAAGTAAAATATTGATTGCTGATGGGTTTAATAGAGGCTGAATAGATTTGATAAAATGTACTTTATAAAACACTGTTGAACTAATTTTAACTACATGTGACTTTGATACTGCATCTGTTTCCCAGTGCCGCAGCCGGAGTTGCCAACATACTATAACAGCCAAACACACAATGCGGACCTTAACCTGTAAGATGACATAAATAGCATCCACCAATAGGCAAAGTCCATTTCCAGCTGGGTGTCCGTCTTTTGTTGCCAATTGCTGATGCCACTTCAGGCATGCCCTTGCCACGAATGAGCTGCACACAGTCGCTTGAAGGCCCAAAGAGGTCAAGTCAAAGGCTTATTTCAGCGAGCCTTCCAGCTTCCTATCCTGTAGGTCTTTTCCACCGGCAAGGTCATCTTCTTACTCACCACTGTAACCAGGCAGCCCACCCTTGGAAAGTGCAATTAATCTTTCTCCTCCAGAACTAACGGGTAGAAGCAAGTCATGGCTCTTCCATGACCCATTCTGCTGCAATCAAGTCCTGAATGCCTGGATACATTGGGAAGGCATTAGAAGGATCTCTAAGCCCCCTCTTGATCAACGAAGATGGAACTCCTGACACCAAAGCAGAAGGTTCCTTAATGGAAAGCACCACCAGTGCCTCAGAAATAACAGTACCGAACTCCTCTTTATGAAACTACCTCAGTACTTTCAGATCATTCACCTCCTCAGGAAGAAACTCTCACTCCTCTAACAGTTCCTTCAATGATGGCTCCTCTGACTAGACCGAGTCACATCACATAAGGAGGGAAAGCAGAGATAGACGTATCTGCCCACTCCTGGAGGTCTAAATGAGATCTCTTAAGGGTCGGAGGGGCAGCGGGACAAGAAACTGAAGCACCTTGCACAATTCTGACTGTCCCTGCTTCAGTAAATAGGGCTGGTATAAAAGCAATATAAACTTCAGAGAAAACAAAGATCCCAATTCAGCTGAATGCTCTGCTCTGTCAGGCCCTGAGGCTGTAAAGTGGTGGCTCTGCTCCACATGTGATCAGCAAGAGACTGCTCCTCACTGCCAGTCAGCCCCGACAATATGGCTTACATTCCCAGGCTCTCCTGCATCAAACTGCGCACCAGCCTTGCCGGAGAGCCTGAATACCCCGGCATATTTGGATGCTGTGCTGCCACTGACCATTTCCTTCATGTCCTGCAGGATTCTAGGCTTGCACGTACTGCAGTGCCCCGACACCAGCTGGTGGGCCCCACAGTGGGAACTCTGCTTAACTGCCTCTGTGGGAGTCACTATTTACCCCGACTGTAACCAGTGTTAGCACAATGTGACCCAAGCGGTGAGGAGTTAGGATCTTTCCCCTACACCAAGCAGAATTTGCAGCCCTCCAAGTGGTTCTGAGTCAAACTTTAGTCAGACCTACCACTGCCGGCTGCTCCCCCCAAGCTCACAGTCTCCACAAATCTTACCACAGATGAGAATGGCTCAAGACTGTCCCATGCTCTCCAGCAAACTTATTTCTTTTTCCTTTTTTTTTTTTTTTTAAGGTTGTTCTGCTGGAAAAGAAGAGCTCCACAGGAAACAGGGCAGAGGTGAAGGAAGGGAAAAAGTAAATTTGTAGGGCACCACAGACAGTGATCTGAAGACCTCCAGATATGACTCTGCAGACTCAAGCCACCTGCAAAGCTAAACTGGGCACCAGCTGACCAACTGGACTAGAAGCAAATCACTCAGAACCAGAGGCTGAAAAGTGTGTTCATCCATCTGCTGGAGGTAGAAAATACTGAGAAGCCAGACTGGATGCCAAGACAGGTATGTCTCAGCTCAGTTTTCAGTTCTCTATTTCCATCTGCTAGTTGACGGACACAACTATCCCTCAGTTTCTAGAATAGTGGGGAAACAACATAATGGAAATACCTATTATTTGTGATCCTGAGTAGTACAGCAAGCAAAAAGTCTGGGGGTTAAGGCTGACTGATGTATCTGGTTTCAGAATGCAGTCCTGTGTACTTTCTCACATTGACTTTTATTTTCTCAAATTAGCCTCTCTGCAGGACCTCTGAATAGTTAGTGTTGACAGCGCAGAAATGGGCGACAAAGGTAAATCACAGTTTAATGAGGAGTGCAGCACTCATTAGAAATGCATTACACAGATGAATGCAATTCATTTGGATGCAGACAGCAATCTTTCTGTTATAGGCGAATGGCCACATTACTGCTCAAGGCCATAGGCTGGAAAAAAAAAGACCATAGGGGACCAGAAGGCAGGAAGAAAGAAAGAAGCTGAAATGAAACAGAAATTCTCCCAATTTAAATTGACTCCATAGAAATGTGTTAACTGTCATGTCAAACTTTAACAAGACTGCACATTTTGTAAAACGAATTAGCACTTTAGGATGTGAAGGATTTAAACCAGAAGTTCCAAAAGCGAGATGCAGATTTTTAAATGTGCTTTGAGGCGAAACACTATAACTAACCTCAAGCATAACAAAATGAACAAAATCAGCAGTTTTTAAGAATACTGCTGGACGAAAAGTTTTAGCATTGCTACTTACATGTAACAGTTATTTTCTGTATACTACAGAATTGATAAGGTACACAAGTGGGTGATGTCATCTGAAAGCGCCAGGACGAACTGCTCTTTCAGAACCCAGAATTTAGTAGAAGGTTCTGAACAAGGAGTGAAAGGGCCCAGGACTGAAAATTTAATATGGAACCCCCATAACAGAATCTCTCCCAAGGTAGTTGGGATCAGTGGGAGAGGGGGAACCCCTTCATGCAAAAAGCAAAGACATATATAGAAATCTTCTCCTAGTAATCAAAACAGAAAATGAAATGCAACATACCAGAAATGCACATTTCCCAAAGCTGACATATTACAATTAATAAATTCAGAAAAAAAAACCCCCAAAAAAACTTTTTTCTAGCTTTGTTGTCTGAGCATTTCTTTGGTCCCAGTGTCTTTTCTGCTTTTCTCTATTTTTTTCTAAACTCTTTTCCAGTCTCCTGTCCTTTTGACATTTCTTCTCTAACTACAGCCACCATCCATCTTCCCTCTGTATCCCTTTTCCGTGCTGTCCAGCATCTCCCTTCCTCTATCCTTCCCTTATGTTCATCTGCCTTCTCAGTGTCCCTAACTTAATCCCATATTCAGCATCTCACCTCTGTGTTCTTATCTTGCTCTGTTCAGTATCTCCTTGTCTGTGTCCCTTACCCTGTGCTCCTTCCTTGCCGAGCATCTCTTCTGTGTTCCTGTCCCGCCTTGTGTCCAGTTTCTCCCCTTTCTTCCCTTCCTCCTGCACCTCCCACAGCTCTACTGTTCATACCAGGTAATCTTGCTACTTTTTGAGATCCTATTGAACAACATGTAGGAGTAGTAAAAATGTGGAAACAAAGGCAACTAGTAAATTAACAACAAACATACTATATTCTGTCTTTAGTATTCTCTTATGTAGTATACTAGAAAGACAGAGGCATCAGATGGGTACATAGGTGAGCTAATTGGACCTCTTATAGTGCCCAGTTATCTCAGATCCAAGCTCCTTAGAGCTTCATCAATCATTTGCCCCAAATGTTTTTCTTTCATAAATTATTTAACTTATTTTTGAATAAAATTCACATATCAAAAACAAGCGGTTATGCACATAAAGATAAAAAAAATACAAAACCAACGTGCAGGGCCCAAGAGACAGGCAGAGCTCCAGAGTCTCAATGCGTGGATGAGACGATGGTGCAGGGAGGAGGGTTTTAGATTTGTTAGGAATTGGGCAACATTCTGGGGAAGGGGGAGCCTATTCCGAAAGGATGGGCTCCACCTTAACCAGGGTGGGACCAGGCTGCTGGCGTCTGCATTTAAAAAGGAGATAGAGCAGCTTTTAAACTAGAAATGGGGGGAAGGCCGACAGTCGCTCAAAAGCGCATGGTTCGGGAAAAGGTATCTTGCAAAGATACCTCACAAACAGGGAAGATAGGGTTTCTGGATAGTGAGGTTGCACAACAGACCGTGGTAGGCCAGGTGCCCTTAAATACAACTAAAGATCAGACAAAAGATGTCAAATCAATAGTGTCAGGTACTAAGCATCATGCAAATAAGAACAACAAACATACTCTGAAATGTCTATATGCAAATGCTAGGAGTCTAAGAAATAAGATGGGAGAGTTGGAATATATTGCACTAAATGAAAAATTGGATATAATAGGCATTACTGAGACCTGGTGGAAGGAGGATAACCAGTGGGACACTGTCATACCGGGGTACAAAGTATATCGTAATGATAGGGTAGACCGGACTGGTGGAGGGGTAGCATTGTATATTAAAGAGAGCCTTGACTCAGACAGATTACAAATTCAGCAGGACACAAATCACACCTTTGAATCACTGTGGGTTGAAATTCCATGTACAGTATAAAAGGAGAAAAAAATGGTGATAGGAGTGTACTACCGTCCACCTCGCCAGGATGAGCAGGTAGACACAGAAATGATAAAAGAAATCAGAGACGCGAACAAAATGGGCAATGTGATAATAATGGGTGACTTCAATTATCCAAATATAGACTGGGTAAATATAACATCGGGACACGCTACAGAGATACAATTCCTTGATGAAATCAAGGACAGCTTTATGGAGCAACTGGTGCAGGAGCCGACGAGAGAAGGAAAAATTCTAGACTTGGTCCTTAGTGGAGCGCATGATCTGGTGAGGGACGTTATGGTACTGGGGCCGCTTGATAACAGTGACCATAATATGATCACTTTTGACATCAACCTTGAAGTAACTGTACACAGAAAGTCAAATACGTTAGCGTTTAACTTTAAAAGAGGAGACTATGTAAAAATGAGAAGAACGGTAATAAAAAAACTTAGGGGGGCAACTGAGAGAGTAAAAACTGTACAACAGGCGTGGACGCTGTTCAAAAATACCATCCTGGAGGCCCAGGCCATACATATTCCGCGAATTAGAAAAGAAAGACGGAAGTCCAAAAGACACCCGGCCTGGTTGAAAAGTGAGGTGAAGGAAGCTATTAGGGCTAAAAGAAACGCCTTCAGAAAATGGAAGAAGGAACCGTCTGAAAATAACAAGAAACAACATAAGGAGTGTCAAAGCAAATGCAAGGCGCAGATTAAGAAGGCCAAAAGGGAGTATGAAAAAAAGATAGCATTAGAGGCAAAAAAACATAGTAAAAATTTTTTTCAGTATATTAAAAGCAGGAAGCCGGCAAAAGAATCGGTTGGGCCGCTGGATGACCGAGGGGTAAAAGGGGCGATCAAGGAAGACAAAGACGTAGTGGAGAGACTGAATGAATTCTTTGCTTCGGTCTTCACTGAGGAAGATTTGGGTGGGATACCAGTGTCGGAAATGGTATTTCAAGCGGACGAGTCGGAGAAACTTACTGACTTCACGGTAAACCTGGAGGACGTAATGGGGCAGTTCGGCAAACTGAAGAGTAGCAAATCTCCTGGACCGGATGGTATTCATCCTAGAGTACTGATAGAATTGAAAAATGAGCTTGCGGAGCTACTGCTAGTGATATGCAACTTATCCTTAAAATCGAGCGTGGTACCGGAAGATTGGAGGGTGGCCAATGTAACGCCCATTTTTAAAAAAGGCTCCAGGGGAGATCCGGGAAATTATAGACCGGTGAGTCTGACGTCGGTGCCGGGGAAAATGGTAGAGGCTATTATCAAAAACAAAATTACAGAGCACATCCGAGGACATGGATTACTGAGACCAAGTCAGCATGGCTTTTGTGTGGGGAAATCTTGCCTGACCAATTTACTTCAATTCTTTGAAGGAGTGAACAAACATGTGGACAAAGGGGAGTCGGTTGATATTGTGTATCTGGATTTTCAAAAGGCGTTTGACAAGGTACCGCATGAAAGGCTACAGAGGAAATTGGAGGGTCATGGGATAGGAGGAAATGTCCTATTGTGGATTAAAAACTGGTTGAAGGATAGGAAACAGAGAGTTGGGGTAAATGGGCAGTATTCACAATGGAGAAAGGTAGTTAGTGGGGTTCCTCAGGGGTCCGTGCTAGGACCGCTGCTTTTTAATATATTTATAAATGATTTAGAGATGGGAGTAACTAGCGAGGTAATTAAATTTGCTGATGACACAAAGTTATTCAAAGTCGTTAAATCGTGACAGTATTGTGAAAAATTACAAGAGGACCTTACGAGACTGGGCGGCTAAATGGCAGATGATGTTTAATGTGAGCAAGTGCAAGGTGATGCATGTGGGAAAAAAGAACCCGAATTATAGCTACGTCATGCAAGGTTCCACGTTAGGAGTTACGGACCAAGAAAGGGATCTGGGTGTCGTCGTCGATAACACACTGAAACCTTCTGCTCAGTGTGCTGCTGCGGCTAAAAAAGCGAATAGAATGTTGGGTATTATCAGGAAAGGTATGGAAAACAGGTGTGAGGATGTTATAATGCCGTTGTATCGCTCCATGGTGCGACCGCACCTTGAGTATTGTGTTCAATTCTGGTCACCGCATCTCAAGAAAGATATAGTAGAATTGGAAAAGGTGCAGCGAAGGGCGACTAAAATGATAGCGGGGATGGGACGACTTCCCTATGAAGAAAGACTAAGGAGGCTAGGGCTACATAGCTTGGAGAAGAGACGGCTGAGGGGAGACATGATAGAGGTATATAAAATAATGAGTGGAGTGGAACAGGTGGATGTGAAGCGTCTGTTCACGCTTTCCAAAAATACTAGGACTAGGGGGCATGCGATGAAACTACAGTGTAGTAAATTTAAAACAAATCGGAGAAAATTTTTCTTCACCCAACATGTAATTAAACTCTGGAATTCGTTGCCGGAGAAAGGCGGTGAAGGCGGTGAAGGCGGTTAGCTTAGCAGAGTTTAAAAAGGGGTTGGACGGTTTCCTAAAGGACAAGTCCATAGACTGCTACTAAACGGACTTGGAAAACTCCAAAATTCCAGGAATAACATGTATAGAATGTTTATACGTTTGGGAAGCTTGCCAGGTGCCCTTGGCCTGGATTGGCCGCTGTCGTGGACAGGATGCTGGGCTCGATGGACCCTTGGTCTTTTCCCAGTATGGCATTACTTATGTACTTATCTAACTACAGATTATTCACGCAGTGTAGAAACAGCGCAGTAAAGCTAATTGAAGACACCTGACGCCAACAATCAGCAAAATGATGTTTCAGTCTTCATGACCTGCTTCGGGGGATTATGAGCATTCGCATAAAATAGTTAATTATACAGGCAAAATGATGCCGTCAAGTTTTCAGGATACCCATAATGAATATGCATGAGATAAATCTGCATACAATGGAGGTAGGGCAGGCAAATCTATCTCATGAATATTCACTATGGGTATCCTGAGAACCTGACTGGCTAGACATATCCCGAGGACTGGGTTGAAAATCCTTGCAGCAAACTTATTACAGGGCTTGTTAAACTATTTTGGAAACTGAAGCTAATTTGGATTTGCTATAAAAGGGTGTGAAGACTTATGCAATCGATACTTTCTGGTTTCTTATAATTACTTTTTAAATATTTCTGTTATTTTTCTTTCATGTTGAAAGTGTTCAGTATTCTGTCTAGATCAGGGGAACAAATTCCTACTGTAACACTATGTTTACTAAGGTGCGCTACCATTTTTAACGTACGTTAATGGTTGACGCACGTAAACGCTAACGCGCCCATAGAAATGTATAGGTACGTTAGCGTTTAACGCGCCTTAACTTTAAAGGCATGTTAAAAACGCTAACGCACCTTAGTAAGCATAAATGAATTCTCAATTTTTTTTTTAACAAAATGTAAAAAAATCTAAAAGAATGAAGGCAATGTTATCAGACTTTACATTTATCATGGTAGAGAAATCAAAATGTAAGTAATTTTCATTAAAGACAATCAAAGCCTTCAAAAATCAGCTGACCTGACTATTTAGCATTGTCATGATAGGGGAGGAAAAAAAATGATGCAGGTGGCTTAGCAAGAAACAGGAAAAAAAATTGAAAGTATCAAAACAAAAACGGACTTTTAGGGTTTTGACAGCACAAAATAAAAAGGCAAAAAATAAAAAAACAAAACTCAAAACACTGAAGAAAAATGCTATTTGATGTGCAATATTTCTGGTGGACAAAAAAAAAAAGTAGGGATCTGTAAGGCTGCAGCAAGGCAAGCACAGTAAGGGGTCCTTTTACTAAAGTTTAGCACATGCTAAATGCTAAGAGCCCATAGGTTTAAAATGGGCTTCTAAGCATTCGGTGTATGCTAAGCTTTAGTAAAAGAGTCCTTAAGCATCCTAGAAAGTTCTACAATAGCCATTAGTTTGGAAGCAAGAGGAATCATGTGACCAAACTGTGTAACTCAATGAACATTAGCACACTGTGAACATAGTAACATAGTAGATGACGGCAGAAAAAGACCTGCATGGTCCATCCAGTCTGCCCAACAAGATAACTCATATTTGCTGCTTTTTGTGTATACCCTACTTTGATTTGTACCTATGCTCTTCAGGGCACAGACCGTATAAGTCTGCCCAGCACTATCCCCACCTCCCAACCACCAGCCCCGCCTCTCAACCACCGGCTCTGGCACAGACCGTATAAGTCTGCCCAGCACTATCCCCGTCTCCTAACCACCAGTCCCGCTTCCCACCACCGGCTCTGGCACAGACCGTATAAGTCTGCCCAGCCCTATCCCCGCCTCCCAACCACCAGCCCCGCCTCCCGATCTTGACTAAGCTCCTGAGGATCCATTCCTTCGGCACAGGATTCCTTTATGCTTATCCCACTCATGTTTGAATTCCGTTACCGTTTTCATTTCCACCACCTCCCGCGTGAGGGCATTCCAAGCATCCACTACTCTCTCCGTGAAAAAATACTTCCTGACATTTTTCTTGAGTCTGCCCCCCTACATACTACACTACGAATACAGACACAGAGGGGCCTGATGCAGAAAGCAACTGCAGGAACACAGGTTGTGTATGCTGAACGATGTAGAAAGGAATTGTGCACAGGTGTTGGCTCGTGTGGGAAGACACAACCACAAGTTGTATTAAAATGTATGCTATTTTTTTTTTTGCCAGGTCCGGGACTGCGTGGAAGATTTTGCATTGAGGATTTCTTGTCAATCTTCACATTTAGGTACCAGTTTTGTCTTGTTTTCCAGATGGAAGGAAGCCCATGTAAATTTTAAAGTAACAAATGTGTGCATGTCCAAACAAAAATTAAAGTGAAAGCACACTGTCCTTCTGTGCCTAAAATGTGCCTCTTAAAAATTTCAAATGCAAACAATTTTTGCAAGGTTCATATTTAGGCACAGAACAAGAAGTGTGTGCTGACACTTTTGGGTTTGGTCTGGACATGAGTACAAGCTGTACATATTTCAAAACCTTATGCACATGTTCCAGGGGAGAGGGGGGTTAGAACGCTTCAAACCGATACTCAGAAGTTATGCAGGTGCCGACAATATTCAGCGTTGGTGCCTGCACAGCTAAGTGGGCATGCAGGACCTCACGAAAAAACAGTCCTAACTATGCCCACTTAGTTATGTGGGTGCCGGTTCCCACATAATTTCCAGTTACCGACCTGTGTTCTGATCTTCCTCCCCACCATCTCCGGATCATCAACAAACTGCCCGTTTTTAATCCCCCATCTCCCTCCCACCTCCTGGAACATCAGACTCCCCCCTCCACATCCCCTCACCCTGTGGGCCCCCTCCTCCTGGGCCCACCTTCCCGATTCCTGGTGATGTAATGAAGAATGGGGCAAGAATGATGCCAACTCACTCATACCCACTACAACTTCCCCTTTAAAATGGCTGCTGCAACCTCTTTCGGCAGCCTTGGGTACCATGAGGCTGCCACTAGAGATCATGGCAGTCGTTTTGAAACGGAAGCACATTCAAATTGTGGGGGTGGGGAGGAGGAATTCTGTAGGTAACTTGAAAAAGTAGGTCCTAAAGAAAGAATGAAAGGAGAACCTTATCTTTGGCCCAGTTTAAAAGCTTTTTCATGAAACGGTCAGGGGGCACAAGATGAAATTAGAATGTGGTAGGTAAAACGAATCGGAGAAAGTTTTTCTTTACTCAGCGTGTAGTTAGAATCTGGAACTCATTGCCGGAGAAGGTAGTGACGGCAGCTGGCCTTGCTGAGTTTAAAGGGGATCTGGATAGATTCCTGAAGGAAAAGTCCATTGATCATTATTAAATTTGGGGTTTTTGCCAGGTTCTTGGGGCCTGGATTGGCCGCTGACGGAGACGGAGTGCTGGGCTTGATGGACCTTGGGTCTTTTCCCAGCGTGGCGGTGCTTATGTGCTTATATAATTAGGTAACAGGTTGACAAAAAACCCAAAAAGTCTATCAAAGAGAAATAGCTATTAGAAGATGATGGGCAATGTATATGTGATAATTCAGTGGAAGGCAGCAAAATACTCCTGCAGCTGTAGGTAATTCTATAATATTGAAGAAATTCCTTCCTGAGCCAAAATGAGGGATTCTACCAGTCTATTTTGATTCTATCAACTTTATGGGCCTGGCCTTGGTCAATTTCTTTCTTTCCTGCTTAACTTTCAGTATGATTTATGGTTTAATAGATTTAATATATCGCCCTTCTTGAGTTAAATTTATCTGACTATATTAGCAAGTCAACACCACAAACTGTGTGGAATGAACTGCCATCTTATTTCACACTCCTTGGCTGGAATCTGAACTGGAGTCTACAGCTGAAAGTTTTTTTAATGCTGTGACCATTCTCCTCAACCACCCAGTCCCCACATTAGACCACAGATCAGTTTTCTATAGAGTGATAGGTGTATTTTATGAGCCACTGTTGATGACGTCACCTCAGACAGAAGGCCAGCAAGCCTACTTCATTATACCTAATGAAGAACGTCAGCGATTTCCTCATGTTTTTCAGCCACTGCACACTAGTACCGTTATGAACCCTTGCCTCCTCTTTTTCTCTCCCAAAGACAGGGCCATGATGTCCCTTCAGATTTGGAGGGTTGAAGGGAAACAACAATGAGTCCCCTTCCTCCTCTGACAGTGTAAAGTTGAATCATGTAGTTCATTCCTCTCCTCCTCTGACAGGTTGCTAGTCCTCTATTCAGGGAAGCTAAAAGTTCTCCCCAATCTGGAAAACCAGATAACAGTATAGTTTCATTTTATTCAATATGGCAGCTGTATGATCGTTTGCCCACTAAGGGGCCAATGCAAAAAGCTACTACAAGGCTAACTAGACAGTTAAAAGTTACTGACTGAGCAACACAGAAAGGGTTTCAGTGCCGATGTTAACTTGCACAGAAACCATGGCCGCACACTGTATTAAAATGAATGGTAATGTGGTCATTACAAATTCCATAGCAGATTGACTCTACCCCAAGCATTCCAGGGTGCACCAAATAGAGCTGGGTTCTGCTACTTTTGAAGATGGTGTGGCAGAAGGCAGGAGAGTGGGCATCGCTCCTGCCTCATTGAGAGTACCTGGTATGGGGGTGGGGGAGTCCCACTGGGCAGTGCATCCTGCCAGGGTGCACTACATAGTAATATAGTAGATGACGGCAGAAAAAGACCTGCATGGTCCATCCAGCCTGCCCAACAAGATAAACTCATATGTGCTACTTTTTGTGTATACCTTACCTTGATTTGTATCTGCCATTTTCAGGGCACAGACCACAGAAGTCTGTCCAGCACTAGCACCATGGGGCCAGGCATTGTCATTTTTGAAGATAGCATCACTCCTGTCTCATTTAAGGGGTCTGCGATAGGTTGGGCTGGGAGGGGGGCACCACTAAGCACCTGCGATTATGTTTTTTTTAACGTTGGATCGGGAATATATTTTTTTTAACGTTGGATCGGGGGGGGGGGGGGGAGCAGTACTGCTAGATACCAAGAATGTTTTTTCGTGGTTGGACTGGGGATGGAAAGGGAACCATTAAACTTCCAAGAAATTATTTTTTTCTATATCGGGGAGGGGACCCTAAGACTACCAGGGACCATTGCAGAATGCTGTCCAGGGCATGGTGATCAGGTTAGAAAGAAAGCGGAGGATGCCACTAGACCCTCACTCCTCTCAACCAACCCTTCAACCCTGCCCTGGACTTGGCACAAAGTTTCCCAATTATGCAGTCATCAAAAACTCTTTTTTTTTTTTTGGGGGGGGGGGGGGTGGTATACAGCCACAGAATTGGCAATAACTACTACATTACCTTTCATTTTAATAGGGTGTGTGGTCAACAACCATGCTGACCCCCCTGTCTGCATTGCTCGACCAGTAAATCTCACTTTATACCAGCGCAGTTTGCCCCACAGCTAAATTCGCTTATGCGGGCTGTTGCTTTGACAATGAGCAGTGACTAATACAAAATCCCTCAGGCAACTTGAAAACGAGAGGGCACGGCCTTATTATAATGAATATATAATTGTAGTATAACACAGATCATTCCTTTTTTTTTCCGTTTAATCTATAGGGCTTTCTTGTCCTTTGTGAAAACTTGCCATTAGCAATATCAGTTAGTCACAGACAACACAAACAGTCTCCCCCCCCCCCCCCCCCCCCCGAACAGAATTTGATTAACTGGCAACAGGCAGGGTTGCTCACACACACGTGCAATTGCTGCTGTGCTTCATCTCAGAGGTTAACAGGGGCATTCCCACACACACAATTACTGCTCCTGTCCCCCTCCCCTTCCAGCAACAGCTATTTTTTTTGTCCAGAATATCTCCTGAAGAGCAAATCCTAAAAATAATAATAATAAAAACCCTTCCCAAAAAACTGGTCTGCCTGAATTTGATTAACTGGCAACAGGCAGGGTTGCTCACACACACGTGCAATTGCTGCTGTGCTTCATCTCAGAGGTTAACAGGGGCATTCCCACACACACACAATTACTGCTCCTGTCCCTCTCGTCTTCCAGCAAGAGCTATTTTTTTTTGTCTAGAATATCTCCTGAAGAGCAAATGCAAAAAACTGGTCTGCCTGAATTTGATTAACTGGCAACAGGCAGGGTTGCTCACACACACGTGCAATTGCTGCTGTGCTTCATCTCAGAGGTTAACAGGGGCATTCCCACACACACAATTACTGCTCCTGTCCCTCTCCCCTTCCAGCAAGACTCTGGGTTTTTTTGTCCATCCAGAATATCTCCTGAAGAGCAAATCCCAAAAACTGGTCTGCCTGAATTTGATTAACTGGCAACAGGCAGGGTTGCTCACACACACGTGCAATTGCTGCTGTGCTTCATCTCAGAGGTTAACAGGGGCATTCCCACACACACAATTACTGCTCCTGTCCCTCTCCCCTTCCAGCAAGACTCTGGGTTTTTTTGTCCATCCAGAATATCTCCTGAAGAGCAAATCCCAAAAACTGGTCTGCCTGAATTTGATTAACTGGCAACAGGCAGGGTTGCTCACACACACGTGCAATTGCTGCTGTGCTTCATCTCAGAGGTTAACAGGGGCATTCCCACACACACACACAATTACTGCTCCTGTCCCTCTCCCCTTCCAGCAAGAGCTATTTTTTTTGTCCAGAATATCTCCTGAAGAGCAAATCCAAAAAACTGGTCTGCCTGAATCTGATTAACTGGCAACAGGCAGGGTTGCTCACACACACGTGCAATTGCTGCTGTGCTTCATCTCAGAGGTTAACAGGGGCATTCCCACACACACAATTACTGCTCCTGTCCCTCTCCCCTTCCAGCAAGACTCTGGGTTTTTTTGTCCATCCAGAATATCTCCTGAAGAGCAAATCCCAAAAACTGGTCTGCCTGAATTTGATTAACTGGCAACAGGCAGGGTTGCTCACACACACGTGCAATTGCTGCTGTGCTTCATCTCAGAGGTTAACAGGGGCATTCCCACACACACAATTACTGCTCCTGTCCCTCTCCCCTTCCAGCAAGACTCTGGGTTTTTTTGTCCATCCAGAATATCTCCTGAAGAGCAAATCCCAAAAACTGGTCTGCCTGAATTTGATTAACTGGCAACAGGCAGGGTTGCTCACACACACGTGCAATTGCTGCTGTGCTTCATCTCAGAGGTTAACAGGGGCATTCCCACACACACACACAATTACTGCTCCTGTCCCTCTCCCCTTCCAGCAAGAGCTATTTTTTTTGTCCAGAATATCTCCTGAAGAGCAAATCCAAAAAACTGGTCTGCCTGAATCTGATTAACTGGCAACAGGCAGGGTTGCTCACACACACGTGCAATTGCTGCTGTGCTTCATCTCAGAGGTTAACAGGGGCATTCCCACACACACAATTACTGCTCCTGTCCCTCTCCCCTTCCAGCAAGACTCTGGGTTTTTTTGTCCATCCAGAATATCTCCTGAAGAGCAAATCCCAAAAACTGGTCTGCCTGAATTTGATTAACTGGCAACAGGCAGGGTTGCTCACACACACGTGCAATTGCTGCTGTGCTTCATCTCAGAGGTTAACAGGGGCATTCCCACACACACAATTACTGCTCCTGTCCCTCTCCCCTTCCAGCAAGACTCTGGGTTTTTTTGTCCATCCAGAATATCTCCTGAAGAGCAAATCCCAAAAACTGGTCTGCCTGAATTTGATTAACTGGCAACAGGCAGGGTTGCTCACACACACGTGCAATTGCTGCTGTGCTTCATCTCAGAGGTTAACAGGGGCATTCCCACACACACAATTACTGCTCCTGTCCCTCTCCCCTTCCAGCAAGACTCTGGGGTTTTTTGTCCATCCAGAATATCTCCTGAAGAGCAAATGCAAAAAAACTGGTCTGCCTTTTTTTCAAGCGCCCCCAGGCCACTCACTCACTCACCTGCCAGCGCCAGGATCTGGGCCTTGTGCAGGGCGCCCTGGTCGGGCTCCAGGTTCCGGTACACCGTGTACACTCTCTGGTTATCGAAATCCACCTGGGACTGAGGGCTGAAGTCTTGCACGCAGGAGACCGGCAGAGCGTAGCACACGTTGTCCTCCAGGAACCTCACGAAAGCGTACATTGCTTTTGCTGCTGCTTTTTTTTTTAATTATTTATTTATATATATAAATATATATTTTTTAAATGTCCCTTATCGCCCTGTTATTGTTCCTTCCAAACGGGCTCTGGGATCGCTTTGTCGTGCCTGGGACTGCTCTTGCCCCCGGACTCCCGACCAGACAGAACTAATCAAGGGAAGAGCGCGCGTGCCAAGCGCAGAAGACGGTAAAGCACTGCTGCTGAGGGGGGGGGGGGGGGGGGGGGGGGGGGGGATGTCATTTTCAGCACACCCGGGTCCGGGCAGCAGCTAGCTGTGCCATCATGCCAGTGAGCACGGGAGAGTACTGCACTCAGAGCACAACCAGTTGAAACCAGTTCTGACCAGAATCCCCCAGCAGCACCAGTAAAGGGTTTTGTTTTTTTCTCTCTGTAATGTATTAGAGAGATTGTAAATGCAGGCTACTTTGAAACAGTGCAAACCAGTTTAACCAGTTAAGCCACTGGTCAGATAAATCAGCCATGCCACATTCCTTTTAGGTGATGGGAAACCAAAAGTAAGAAGATACAATTAATAATCTGAATCAAGAGGCAGTCAGTAGATAGCAGATCACACTTTTAGTGCTAATTACTTCAAGTGGCTTTCAATTGAAGTATTTTTCCCAAACACCTTTCTTTTCTTTTGTGTCTTTGCCCTCGACATTTAAATTGTCATTCATGTATACAAAAAGAGTAGCAGCTGGCAGCCAGGGCTGTAACTAGGGGTAGGTGAGAGGACCAACTGCCCAGAGTGTAAAGCTCATTGGAAGTGGAAAATGACCAAACTGCAAGCCTGGACTGGCAGCAGGTTACAAAAAAAAAAAAAAAAAAAGCAGGGTTGCTTTTCTGCCATCTCAGTTCAGTAGGAAGAGATGGAAAGAGGACAAGAGAACAAAAAACGGAGAGGGGGCTAGAAAACCCAAACAGGTTTACCTACACTGGGTGCTGTAATGCCTATTTACAGCTCTGTTGACAGCTGTTCAATATAATTGACATATTTACTCTGAAAGGTATCAGTCTATTTTTAGTGAAAGGTATTCACAACTCATGTTTTCCCACCTGTCAAATATAATATACCATTGTAGGCATTAGCATGTAGTGTCAGTGGTATAGGAGTCAGCTCTGTAGATGTCAGTGGGTGTAAAGCACCCCCCCCCCCCCCAATATTGAGCAGCCGCCTTCATTTTGCCCAGGGAGGGGTCATTTGTAGTGTGTTTAGCCCCCTCCTACTAATGATCATTTCTATAGCACTACTACACATACGCAGCACTGTACACATTATATGCAGATACTTTCTCTGTCCCTAGAGGGCTCACAATCTAAGTTTTTGTACCTGGGAGCAATGAAGGGTTAAGTGACTTGGGAATCGAACCCAGGTTGCCAGAATCAAAGCCTGCTGCACTAGCCCTTAGGCTACCCCAATCATTTTAAAAATTGGGCACCTATGGTCATCAGTAAACCTCAAAACTCTGGGCTGGAACATTGTACTGAAAAGAGAGAGAAAAAAAACCCCACCATTCACCACTATAAATATCTTCCCTTTCAAACTGGTCACTGCATCAATTCATTTCTCCCTTCCTCTGCCACCTTGAGCCACATTAGCAAAAGATACAGCAACTGCAGCCTACCCACACAGGGACCAAGATGGCATGGTCATACCATCTCCGTGATGACTCCTTCTCCATGGGTATCCTGTTTAGAGCAGAAAAACTTGCAAAAGAGAAGGGGGGCATGTGCCCGTCGGACTGCTATTAAGGATGATGAGCAGGTTGGTGACAGACGTGAATGGGGTGGATTTTCAAAGGTTTTACATGACTAATCAATGTACTAAGCTATGGTGAACATCGTGAAAATATGTGTGTTAACTTGCATCTAGCGTGTTTGCTTTCTTGCACTACAGCTACGTTCAGATGAGCCCATTAGGTAAAGCACATGCATACTTCACCTACGGCAGTGGTTCCCAAACTGGGCATCAAGACCCCAAACAGGCTCACAGTGTTGCTGCTCCTTTCTCCAGACTTCCACTGTAACCTTTGCCCAGTAGTTGCAGTTAGCATGGGATCTGTATGCAAGTGAACATTAACAAACTCTGGACACCCCCCACCCCCCAGCTAAGCTTCCTGTTAGCCTAACAAATCATACAGAGTACTATGAGCAGTTACTCACTGAAAAATAATAATGGGCCCAATATCTAAAACCATTCAGGGGGGCAAGCTTTTTCAGTATCTTGATTTAGCATGGGAATCACCAACCTGCAGTCCAGGAGGTTGCTGACTACCATGGAAAATTCACAGCCTGGAGTATTGGGCTGCGACTTCCAGGGCCCTTTCATCCAGCCCCCTCCCACAGTTGCTCCTACCCTTCTGGCGCCATAACTCAAAATAGCACCCCCTAACAGTAGCCTCGTGACTACTACTAGAGGTCATATTTCCATATAAGGAGTTATTTACCACAATTTTAGGGCTTCAGTGTGACTTGCGATGTGCATCTAGTGTGACCTCAAAGTAGGGTTACCATATTTTGTCCCCCAAAAAGAAGGACACATGCCCCGCCCCCCACCACACACCCCACCATGCCCCCTTTCACACGTCACACCCCCTTTCAAGCCCTCCACCCCTTCCATGCCATCACTCCGCCCCCTGTCACATTTTGCCCTCCCCCCTGTCACACACCCCATCACTCCCCCTCCCCGTCACCCCCTCCCCTTACCTTACTACTGCCCTGGTGGTCTAGTGACCTCTTCGGGGTAGAAAAGAGCCCCCTCTTTCCTGCCCGGAGCGATGCCCTGCATGCATCCTTCCTGTTCCTGATCTCGGCGCCGATTCAAAATGGCCACCGAGAGTTGAAGTCTCGCGAGGTCACTTCAACTCTCAGTGGCCATTTTGAATTGGCGCCGAGATCAGGAACAGGAAGGATGCATGCAGGGCAGCGCTCCGGGCAGGAAAGAGGGGGCTCTTTCCTGCCCCGAAGGCGGAAGAGGTCACGAGACCACCAGGGCAGTAGTAAGTAAGGGGAGGGGAGGCTAGCAATCTGCCCATTTGTCCGGATTTCTGGACAAACGGGTAGGCTGGCAGACGGACGGCCCACCCATCAGCCTGCCCATTTGTCCAGAAATCCAGACAAACGGGCAGATTAGCAAAACCCACCCAGTTGCCCGGACATGTCCTCAAAAAGAGGACATGTCCAGGTAAATCCGGACATATGGTAACCCTACCTCAAAGTCACGTTATAGCTTTTACGTAAGAATTCAAAAATTGCTGGAAGGTAAACACTAGTATACTAATAAGGTCAAGAAAGTGTTTACCACGATCCAATTGGAACCTGGTTGTGTCGCTATAAATAAAAAAATATATATTTAAATAAAGCAAGCCTCAATCGTCCAGGGTGAGATTACATATTATCCAACTTCCCCCATTGGACATCTCATCACAGGCTTACCACCAAACCTAGAGAAAACAGAAATAGAAATGCTCTGGGCGTCTTTTACTAAGGCGAGCTCAGGTTTTTAGCTGAAAACATGAGTGCACCTTAGTAAAAGACGCCCTCTATTTGCCCTCCTGAAGCAGGGCCCATGTTAAAGAGGAAAATTTAAAAAGTGGACACTTTTGGAGTTTTATTTCCAGGATTATGTGGGAGTGGACAACAGTTGGAATATGCAGGTTACACAAGTAATCTATCTTGGGGACTCTATAGCATAGATAAGTGGTTGGCTTTCTTCCACATCTACTATAATAAAACTCACCCTCAACGTTCTGAAGACAACGTTCTGAAGTCACTCAGTCACTCCCTGAAGGGTTCGTGGATTCATGGTGGTGAAGCCACTCCACTGACCCGTGCCCCGTCCTCGCATCAAACGTCATGACGACGAGAGCGGAAAACATACAGTAAACTAAAGGAATGGATCACAACCAAGCAGGTGGGGGAGTACGTGTTTCCCTACTCCTCCCCCTGCCTATGAAATGCAGGCTACCAACCTCCCGACCCACCCGCGGAAAAAATCTGGAGGGAAACCACCTCTAAAGCTCAGGAGTCCAAATGACTCCGGAGACCACTGTTCGAGGTCCAACACCCCCCCCCCCCCCAGGCCACCCACCAAAGCTCCGGAGTAGAAGCCCCGCCCACAGAATGCTGGAGGTCCAACACCCCCCCCCCGTGCCGCCCCCCCCCCAAAGCTGCAGTTCAAAAGAAGCCCCGCCCACAGAATGCAGGAGGTGCAACACCCCCCCCCGCAACACCCCCCCCTAAGCCACCCACCGTCGCGTTGCTTTGCCGGCGGGGGACCCAAAACCCCGCCAGCAGAAGTCCTGTGTTGTCTGCTGAGTCTCACTCCACCGATCTTCAGCGTTGCTAGCCTGTGCAGGCAGGGCTTCTGTGCGTCTGACGTCCTGCACGTGCAGGACGTCAGACGCACAGAACCCCGCCCTGCACAGGCTAGCAACACCAAAGATCGCTGGAGTGAGACTCAGCAGACAACACAGGACTTCTGCTGGCGGGGTTTGGGTCCTCCGCCAGCAAAACTACGTGACGGTGGGTGCGATGGCGACGGTGGGTGGGATGGCGGCGGGGGGGGGGGTGCATCACGCGGAGGAGGCGCTTCCTTCATTCTTCTTCAAAGCAGGATCCCCCCCCCCCCCAAAACTGAACTATATAACACACACACTCATCTGGCAGCGCTTCCTGAACCCCCTCCCCACACACACTTACTCACTCTCATTTGGCCACACTTCCTCAACGCCCCCCCCCCCCCAACACACACACACACTCTCTCATCTGCCAGCGCTTCCTGAACCCCCTGCCCCCCTCCACACTCACTCATCTGGCAGTGGTTCCTGAACCCCCCCCCCCCCCCACTCTCACACACTCACTCTCATTTGGCCACACTTCCTCAACGCCCCCCCAACACACACACACACTCTCATCTGACAGCGCTTCCTGAACCCCCCCCCCCCCCCCACACACACACACACACTCTCTCTCATCTGGCAGCGCTTCCTGAACCCCCCCCCCCCCCCCACACACACACTCTCATGTGGAAATGCCTGATAAAACGCCCCCCCCACACACACACACACACTCACTCATCTGGCAGTACCACACACCCCTCTTCTTCCAAGCTGAAACCCCCAACACACACACCCACACACCCCTCCAACACACACACACACACACTCTCTCACACTGTGTCTCACATACGCACTTGCACACACTCTCATTCTCACAGACGCACTCACACCCAGACTCACTCTCTCTCACACACACACACACACACATTCACACTTTCACTCTCTCTCTCACACACAGTCACACTCACATACACTCTCCCAAACATACACACTCCGAGGAAAACCTTGCTAGCGCCCGTTTCATTTGTGTCAGAAACGGGCCTTTTTTACTAGTTTAAAATATATTACTGTTTTGAAACAGGATTTTTGAGGTTTTCTTCAGTACTTTTAGATCCTATTTGGTACAAGGTTATGTTGGATTTGTAATGTTTGTAGAGTGCGTCCAGGCCTATTTTTGCAGCAGTGGTTTTCAGAGTCTTTTCATTGCTGTTTTTTCTAGGTTTGGCGTTAAGCCTGTGATGAGATGTCCAGTAGGGGGTGTTGGATAATATGGAGTCTTACCCTGTACAACTGAGGCTTGCTTTATTTAAATATATATATTTTATTGATAGTGACATAACCAGGTTCCAATTGGATGGTGGTAAACACTTTCTTGACCTTAATAGCTTTTACATAGTAACGACCTGCTTTACTTGCAATTGCATGTTTTACCTGTGGTGACTTAAGTATGGCTGTATTAGGACATAAACAACAAAGAGAGTCCAATTCTCCCGTAAAAAACAACAGAAAAAACAAAAGAACGGAAGAACTCAAAAGAACCAGACTCAAAAATATGTGAAAAGCCAAATTTATTGCACAAGACCCTACACGGCTTATGCATCAGCTTGGATAGGATCAGCAGACCCCTGAGGAAGGCCTTTTTGGCCGAAACACGGACCGTGTAGGGTCTTGTGCAATAAATTTGGCTTTTCACATATTTTTGAGTCTGGTTCTTTTGAGTTCTTCCGTTCTTTTGTTTTTTCTGTATTAGGACATAACCCTTTATGATTACAATGTCCCAATCCTTTCCAAATAAACCTTATAGTTATTTTATTATTATCTATTAGGATTTATTTACCAACTTTTTGAAGGATTTCACTCAAGGCACAGGCGGTCTACAGCAAGAATAAGTCAAACATAAGCAATAGACAATTACAGCAGTAATTATATTGAAACAATACAATATATGGCTCATCAACCAACTTGATACTCTTTGAAAACAAACTCATACCGCCTGATATTTAAAACTATTCTTTTTTTTTTTTTTTTTTTTTTTCCAATATTTTATTGGCAATTTAGCAAATTACAATCATAACCAAATAACATCCAATATCAGTAACCAATTTTTGTTCATGGTCCCCCTCCCCCCCTCCCTTTCTCCGTCAGTGGTGTTGCTTCTGATTCTTGAGATTGTTCATATATTGACCAAATGTTCGTGAATACTTTCATAGTGCCTTTCCTCTTAGCAGTCAATTTCGACATCTGATACAGAAAGTCCACTCTGCGAGCTATCAGTTGTAGTGTTGGTGTTTCAGTTTGTTTCCAGGCTCGGGCTAAGGCTATCTTGGCCGCTACAAAGTATTGAGTAGCCAATCTATGTTGTCCACTGGGTATTGAGCTAGGCCGGAAATGGAGGAGGCAATGTTCTGCTTTCTTTGGGTATGGTTGAGGCAATACTGTATTTACCAACTTCACTACTGCCTCCCAAAACAATTCCACCTTCGGACACGTCCACCAAATATGGTAAAACGTGCCCTGAAGGCCACATCCCCGCCAACATTTTCCCGAGGTCCCCGGATATATCTTTTGCAATCTATCTGGGGTATAATACCACCAGTACAATAACTTATGGCCATTTTCATTGATAGATTGTGCTGGGGATGCCTTGAGCAGATATTTGTAATTGCTCATCCAAATTGTTCTAGGGTGTGTACATTGCAAAACGTTTTCCCATTTCTTATGATAAAAAATTTGAGGGTCTGTCCTGCCCAATAGTGCAAGATATATCCGGGAGATACTACCTCTGCCCCCTCCCTTACGCATTGCTAATTCAAGAGTTGTCTCTTCTAGATCTAATTCATCTTGTGCTCGTCTTTTAATAAAATTACGCAGACAACAGTAATAAACAAGATCTTTTTCCGATAGACCATACTCTTCTTGAAGTTCCTGGAAACTAATCATATTGCCCTCCGCCCATACCTGTCCCAGTGTGTATAAGCCTGCTTTTGCCCAGTTATCAAACACCTTTTCTGATCTCCCAAGTGGGAAACCCTCCGCCCATCGTATTGCTGTTTTTCGGTAATATTTCCTTTCCGGGAACATATGCTTTCTAATTTGTAACCACGTTTGGAGCGGGTGTTTTAGACTCATAGGTAATTCCTGCAATATAGATGTCAGATCTCTCCCTGATATCCACAATATGTCCTCTATCGTGTACCTACCTATCCATGCTCTCTCCCAATGCATCCATTTCTTTATTGTCCCTGGAGCCCAGTCAGCTAGTATTCTTAATTGTGCTGCTTGGTGATATAGATAAAAATTGGGTGTTCCCATACCACCTCGGTCTAGTGTTTGATACATCGTGGCTCTATTAACCCGTGGTGGCCTTTTCCTCCATATATATCGAAACATTTTCTTATTTAATTGCGTGAAGAAGGAGGCAGGTATCGGTATGGGCAGTGCCAGAAATAAGTATAATAATTTGGGGAGCAACATCATCTTGATAGCATGTATACGCCCTTTCCAAGATATATTGAGGCCCTCCCATCTATCTAATTCCTGAAAAAGTTCAGCTATCTTTACTGGAAAATTAGCCTGAAATAGATCTTCTATCTTGGGTGTGATCTGTATTCCTAAGTATTTAATGGATTTTTGCGCCCAGGCAAATGGAAATGCTTCTCGCAGAGCCGGTATCTCTTCATTCGGTACTGTTATGTTTAATAAGGTAGATTTAGTTAAATTGGGTTTAAATCCCGACACTGCTCCATAATATGACACGTGATCTATTGCTTTTTGTACTGATATTGCAGGCTGCGCAAGAGTGAGTAGTATATCATCTGCAAAAAGTAGAAGCTTTTGCTCTTTTCGCCCTCGTACTATGCCCTTTACTTCCTCATCATTTCTCAATATACAAGCGAGCGGCTCTACCGTTAAAGCAAACAGAAGCGGGGAGAGGGCACACCCCTGCCTAGTTCCCCGCCGAAGCGGGAAGGCCGCAGTATATGATCCATTAATTTTTAATATTGCTTTCGGGTCTTTATATAAAAGTTGCAGCCATGTTAGATACCGCCCCTTTAATCCCACCTGTCGAAGCACCGCAAAGAGGTATGCCCAATCAACACGATCGAACGCTTTTTCTGCGTCAATGGATAGTAATACTGCTGGTACTTTTTCATCTTGGGTGTATTGGATAGTATGGATGAGGCTTCGAATGTTGTCAAACGTTTGTCGCCCTATAATAAATCCCGCCTGATCTTCGTGAATCAAGTTTGGGAGCTGTTTCTGTAGCCTATGTGCTAATATTTTCGTAAAGAGTTTATAATCCACGTTGAGCAAGGATATCGGGCGGTAGGAGCTACATTGTTGGGGGTCTTTGCCTGGTTTTAAGAGCAGTGTTATTGCTGCTAGTCTCCATGTTTGTGGTATCTCTTGAACCTCTTCCAGCTCATTAAATACCCTCTCTAATATTGGGATCAGGTGTTTTGCAAATGTTTTATAAAATTTTATAGTATACCCATCTGGGCCTGGTGCTTTCCATTTAAAACTATTCAACTGTTAATTTTTATTATTAATATTGTTAGTGTCTTAAACTGTTTCACTTTAAGCTATTGTTCCAATGTAAACTCTTGTTTTACTGTATATATAATGTTAATTTACAAACTGATTTGCACTCCGCCTTGAACGTGATGGTTAAGTGGACTCTAAATGCCTACATTAAATTAATGTTGCATTAAGGAGCAAATAAAGGGGTCCTTTTACCAAGCTGCGGGAAAAAGGGCCCTGCACTAGCGGCGGGAGCCATTTTCCCGCAGCCGGTAAAAGCCAAAAAAAAAAAGGCCACACGGTGAGAGAACTCTTACTGCGTGGCCATGCGGCGGGGAGCCCTTACTGCCACCCATTGAGGTGGTGATAAGGGCTCCTGCGCTAATCCGGTGGTAACCGGGCAGCGTGCGGCGATGCCAGATTACTGCCGGGTTAAGCGCCACGCAAGCCATTTCTGGGTGTTTTCATTTTCCCCTGGAAATGGTGCGCGCTCGGGGAGGGCCTACCGCCGGTGGCTGCGTTCGGCCGGCGGTAGTCCAGGAAGAGCAAGCGTTAAGCCCGCGTTGGGCTTACCGGCACTCTGTAAAAGGGCCCTAAAGTGGTTATTTCCTAACACAGCTTGAAACTTCTTCCCTTAACAATAATTAACAATCAACCGGCTATCTGAGGAGATTCAGTGGCTTTTACCTCGATAGTGCCACTGCATATCCCCCTCTAACCACAAAAATAGAAACCAGCCAATATTCAGCCCTTAACCGGACAAATAGCTGCCCTATCTTTGTCTGGTTTAACTTAACCGGCAAAGGGCTAAATATTGGTACTTAAATGGATAAGTGCTGGCCGGCCACACATACCTGGATATTCAATGCTGATACCTGGTCGTGGCCCAGCATTTAATATTTATTTAATTAAAAGCATTTATATCCCAAATTTTCCCACTGGATGCAGGTTCAATGTGGCTTACATAAGCTAAATCAGGAATACAGTAATAATGGCATATTAAACAGTACAAACAGTAAATTAAAGTTTGGTATAATATTCAACAGTAGAATAGTAAAAAAAAATAGATTCAAGTGTTTCTGGATTATTTGGAACCAAAGAGATTAAGCTGATTATATTGAATTTGGAGGATAAACCTTTTTGAATAGTACAGACTTTAATAGTTTTCTAAACTTTAGATAATTTGGGGTTGATTTAACTAGTTTAGGTAAAGCATTCCACAGTCGAGTACCCAGGAAAGGGAAGTTGGAGGCATATGTGGATTTGTGTTTGAGGCCAAAACAGTCCGGGTAGTGTAGGTTCAAATAAGATCGGGTGGTATTAGATTTGTTCCTGGGTGGTAAATCAACTAAATCTAGCATATAATCTGGAACAATGCAATAGATAATTTTGTGAATCAAGGTGCAGGTCTTGAAGGCAACTCAGTCCCTGACAGGAAGCCAGTGCAATTTTTCCTGAAGGGGCTTGGCAGATTCAAATTTAGATTTTCCAAAAATTAGTCTTGCTGCCGTGTTCTGGGCAGTCTGAAGTTTCTTTCGTAAATGTTCCTTGCATCCGACATAGATACCGTTGCAGTAGTCCAATTGGCTCAGCACCATCGATTGAATCAGGTTATGGAAAACATCTCGAGGGAAGAAAGGTTTTATTCATTTGAGTCTCCACTGGCAAAAAAAAAAAAAAAAATCGCTGACTGCCGCGGGCTGAATTTTGCCTCCTTCTGTGTCTAAAAAGCACAAATCGTGTACATCATACTATTTAATTGTGCAAAAGCACTTTTCTCATGTGTACTCATATTTGCAGACTGTCACTTTGGCAGTTAGTTAGCTAAATCTCTACTGTTAAAAAAACTCACCCTGCTCTCTCCCACTCACCCCTGGATTCTATATAGGTTGCTGTTGGGCACAGATCCCAGATCCATGGGTAAACTATTCTTTTTTTTTTTTAATTTAAATTTCAAAATAAACAGTACAAAAAGCACTTATAAGGAAACAAGATAGCCCACATTACGGGATTGAAAGGAGAAAAACAAATACAGGAACTAAAGATAGTTAGGGCCCGCAGTGTGCCTTCATATTCGGTGGTAATCAGGCAGTGCCAGCTACTGCCGGGTTAGCGCTAGAGCCCTTACCTCAATGGGTGGCAGTAAGGACTCCCCCTTGGGGCGTAGCCAGACTTCGGCAGGAGGGGGGTCCAGACCCTGAGGTAAGGGGTCACATTTTAGCCCCCCCCCCCGCCGCCACCACCACCTTTGACCCCCCCTCGCCGCCAACCCTCCTGCCGCTGCCGTCAGATCCGCAACCCCCGCCAGCCAAAGTCCTCTTCTCCAGCGAGGCCACGTTGCTGATCTGCAGGGCTTCTGTTTCTGTGAGTCTGACGTCACGCCGGAGAAGTGGAACGTGCAGGACGTCAGACTCACAGAAACAAAAGCCTTGCAGATCAGCAACGCAGCCGCGCCAGAGAAGAGGAACGTGCAGGACAGCAGACTCACAGAAACAGAAGCTTTGCAAATCAGCAACGCGGCTGTGCTGGCGAAGAGGACCTCAGCTGGGGTACCCGACGGCAGCGGGAGAGGGTTGGCGGCAGGAGGGGGGGTCAAAGGGGTGGGCGACAGGGGCAGGGCGAAGTCTACAGGGGCCCATGGCCCCACGTAGCTATGCCCCTGCTTCCCCCACCACCACCAAATGGCCACTTGGCAAGTGTTTCACTTGCCGCATGGCAATTTCTTTAAAAAAAGAAAGGCCTACCTTTTACCAGCTGCGGTAAAAGGGGGCCTCGACGCTTATCAAAAACACTCGCCGACGCCAGCGCTGGCCCCCTTTTGCCGCAGCTTGGTAAAATGGGCCCTCAGTATTTACCCTGGCCATCTATAAGGTGATCTAATGTAGTATTCACCTGTATACATTATCTCACTTTCCTATCTAACAACCATCTTTATAACTATTGTGGCTCATAAATAAACTCAGGACTTCGAAGCAAAGTTATAGATCTCTATATATAAAAGGCACCACCAACGTTCTAAATGAAGCCTCCAGCCGGAAGTGTGAAGGGGGAGAGATATCCGGTTTCCCCATGAGTGTCTGCCCCGCCCTCGCTCTCTCTGTAACACAAACAGTGAAGGAAAACACAGCAAAGCACAAAATCAAATTGCTCTCTCTGTAACAGTGAATGACTCAGAGGGGGGAGGGGAGAGAGGGCAGAAGCCCTCACTATCTCTGTAACACAAACACAGCACACCAGGAAACTTAACACTGAAGGACTCGACTCCGAGGGGGGAGGGGACAGAGACCAGAGGGGACAGACAGCACAGGGGAAGGGAGAGAGGGCAGAGGGCAGGGACACACACACTCCCACATGCACACAGAAGAAAACCTTGCTAGCCCCCGTTTCATTTGCATCAGAAACAGGGCTTTTTTACTAGTGTTTATTAAATACGACTCGACACGGTACCGTGTTTCGGTACCTACGTGCCTGCCTCAGGAGTCTTGATACGTATGTTGATGTTTACAAGTGTCCTTGGTGCCACTTCTTGTAAAGTAGAATTAAAGTTGGTCTTTAAAAAAACCGTTTTGAAACGAAACAGAAGTATGGTGGCACTTGTGATGCATTATTAAAATGGATTTGGGGAAAATCCACTGCTTATTTCTAGGATAAGCAGCATTAAATGTATTGTACTGTTTTGGGATCTTGCCAGGTACTTGTGACCTGGATTAGCCACTGTTGGAAACAGGATGCTGGGCACTATCCCTGCCTCCCACCACCAGCTCTGGCACAGACCGTATAAGTCTGCCCAGCACTATCCCCGCCTCCCAACCTCCAGCCCCGCCTCCCACTACCGGCTCTGCTATCCAATCTCGGTTAAGCTCCTGAGGATCCATTCCTTCTGAACAGGATTCCTTTATGTTTATCCCACGCATGTTTGAATTCCGTTACCGTTTTCATCTCCACCATCTCCCGCGGGAGGGCATTCCAAGCATCCACCACTCTCTCCGTGAAGAAATACTTCCTGACATTTTTCTTGAGTCTGCCCCCCTTCAATCTCATTTCATGTCCTCTCATTCTACCGCCTTCGTATCTCCGGAAAAGGTTTGTTTGCGGATTAATACCTTTCAAATATTTGAACGTCTGTATCATATCACTCCTGTTTCTCCTTTCCTCCAGGGTATACATGTTCAGGTCAGCAAGTCTCTCCTCATACGTCTTGTAACACAAATCCCATACCATTCTCATAGCTTTTCTTTGCACCGCTTCGATTCTTTTTACATTCTTAGCAAGATACGGCCTCCAAAACTGAACACAATACTCCAGATGGGGCCTCACCAATGACTTATAAAGGGGCATCAACACTCCCTTTCTTCTGCTGGTCACACCTCTCTCTATACAGCCCAACAACCTTCTAGATATAGCCACCGCCTTGTCACACTGTTTCGTCGCCTTCAAATCCTCAGATACTATCACCCCAAGATCCCTCTCCCCGTCCGTACCTATCAGACTCACGCCGCCTAACACGTACGTCTCCCGTGGATTTCTATTCCCTAAGTGCATCACTTTGCATTTCTTGGCATTGAATTTTAATTGCCAAACCTTAGACCATTCTTCTAGCTTCTTCAGATCCTTTTTCATGTTTTCCACTCTCTCCGGAGTGTCCACTCTGTTACAGATCTTAGTATCATCCGCAAATAGGCAAACTTTACCTTCTAACCCTTCGGCAAGGTCACGCACAAATATATTGAACAGAATCGGCCCCAGCACTGATCCTTGAGGCACTCCTCCAAGCTAACTCCATTCACCACCACCCTCTGGAGTCTGTCCGTCAACCAGTTCCTAATCCAGTTCAACACTTCGGGTCCTATCTTCAGCCCATCCAGTTTATTTAAAAGCCTTCTGTGGGGAACTGTGTCAAAAGCTTTGCTGAAATCTAAGTAGATTACGTCCATAGCTCGTCCTGATTCAGTTCTCCTGTCACCCAATCAAAGAACTCAATGAGATTCGTTTGGCACGATTTCCCTTTGGTATAACCATGTTGTCTGGGATCTTGCAACTTATTGGCTTCCAGGAAATTCACTATCTTTTCCTTCAGCGTCGCTTCCATTACTTTTCCAATAACCGAAGTGAGGCTTACCAGCCTGTAGTTTCCAGCTACTTCCCTATCACCACTTTTGTGAAGAGGGACCACCTCTGCCATTCTCCAATCCCTCGGAACCTCTCCTGTCTCCAAGGATTTATTAAACAAATCTTTAAGAGGACCCGCCAGAACCTCTCTGAGCTCCCTTAATATCCTGGGATGTTGGATACTGGCCTGTAACTCAAGTTTGTCCTGATCAAGGTTGTTTTTCTTCAGCAGAGGGCAAACCACTGCCCTTTTTTTAATGCTGTTGGTAGTTGCCCATTAGAAAGAGAGGTGTTCATAATTTTTGTGGCGCCTTCTATAAGGTCCATACTTGCCTGCTGCACTATCTTTGATGGGCAGGGATCGAGGGAGCAGGTAGTTGGTCAAAGGTCTCTTAGGATTTTGTCAAGGCTCTCCTCTGTCATTAGGTTAAAAGTGTTCCATCTATCTCTGTTGGGAGGGGTCGAGTTTGTGCACCCCTGGTTGACTGGTTGGACACTGGGTGGGATTGCCTGTAATCCTGGTGGATACTTTTAATTTTGTTGGCAAAGTATGCAGCAAAATCATTGCAGTTCAGTTTAGACTGGGCAGGCTGGTTCTGTTGGCTGTTTACTATACTGAACAGCTGCTTGGTTGAATTGAGTTAAGCTCTGGAACTCATTGCCAGAGGATGTGGTAACAGCAGATCGCGTGTCTGGGTTTAAAAAAGGTTTGGACAAGCTCCTGGAGAAAAAGTCTGCTATTTGAGACAGACATGGGGAAGCCACTGCTTGTCCTGAGATTAGTAGCATGGAATGTTGCTATTATTTGGGTTTCTGCCATATACTTGTGACCTAGATTATCCTCTGTTGGAAACAGGATACTGGGCTTGATGGATCATTGGTCTGACACGGTATGGTTATTCTTATGTTTTTATGTCCACCTGGCCAGGATGTACAGACAGATGAAGAAATGTTATCAGAAATTAGGTAGTCTAAAACTGGGTAAGACAATAATAATGGGTGATTTCAATTACTCTGATATTGACTGGATAAATGTAATATCAGGACATGCTGGGGAGATAAAGTTCCTAGATAAAATAAAGGACTGCTTTATAAATCCCTCTGCTCATTGTGCTGCAGCAGCTAAGAAAACAATGAGAATGTTAGGGATTCTTAGAAAAGGAATGGAAAACAAAAATGAGAATGTTATAATGCCTTTGTATCGTTTCATGGTGCGACCTTACCTCCAATACTGTGTGCAATTCTGGTCACCGCATCTCAAAAAAGATAGAGGAGAATTAGAAAAGGTACAGAGAAGGGTGATGAAAATGATAAGGGAATGGGATTTATTTTAGTTACATTTGTACCCCGCGTTTTCCCACTCATGGCAGGCTCAATGCGGCAGGCAATGGAGGGTTAAGTGACTTGCCCAGAGTCACAAGGAGCTGCCTGTGCCGGGAATTGAACTCAGTTCCTCAGGACCAAAGTCCACCACCCTAACCACTAGGCCACTCCTCCATAGGGATGATGTCCCTATGAGGAAAGGCTAAAGAGGGTAGAGCTCTTCAGCTTGGAGAAGAGATGGCTGAGGGGAGATATGATAAGAGGTTTGTAAAATACTGAGTGGAGTTAACGGGTAGATGTGATTCCCTTTTTCACTCTTTCCAAAAGTACAAGGACGAAGGGGCACGCAATGAAGCTACTATAATAAATGTAAAAGAAATCAAAAGAAATAGTTCTTCATTCATCTGCAAAATTAAGCTGAGAGAATGTGGTAAAAGCTTAGCTGGGTTTAAAAAAGGTGTGCACTAAGTCCAAAATGCCTTCCCCTTCTCTTCATTGAAGAGTAGCTTGTGACACATCTTGATTGTGTTAGAGACCCTGGCAGGTTTCATTCCTTAGAAATGAATGCATTCCTTCTTTAGGAAAGCGCAAGGAGTAAGCAGCTATGCAGGTTGCCTCCCGTGTCATCTTGGGAAATTCCAGTTTATCAGCCTATTCCTAGCTTTGCCCCTAGGAGGAAAAATACACTACAGTCTTCAAATGTATTTTCTTTCCAGGAGTTCATGTCTGCATCTGATAACTGAATAGTTCTGTTTATCATTGAGTACAGGACCCCTTAACTGAACTTTTCTGGGTACTTTTAACAATAGAAAATGGCCACTTTGTTCGCGTAAGCAGGGACTTAAGCCGTTGCTATAATTACCCCTAAGATGCTTTTGAGGCTGAAGTTTAACCTGGTGAATCCTGTTGTGCCGTTATCAGGACTGGTAGTATATACATTTTTAAATTAAATTTAATTAACCCAGAAAAGGTGTCTCAGGGGAAGCAGGAAGGCTTGTTAGTGTTACCAGCTCAGCTCAGGAATTTTAATGCAATTTACTGTGAAGTGTTCCTGTGGATTGGACTTATAAGTACTATTTTTCTTCTGTAAATAAAGACAGATTTGCTTTTGGAACCACAGCTGATGCAGTGGCTTGGACTTATTTCACAGTCAAGTGCTCCCCAGTGGGAGTTTAACAACATGGTTTTCAGCTGGAGTTTGTAGCCTGAGCTCTCCAAAACGAAAAATACCCAGCCACAGACAGGGTCTGGTAAACCTAGCAGCAATATTCACCCCCCAGTTCCACTGGGCCACTGACTGTTATCAACTTCAGAGCCTGTGTCTGCATTTACCACCACAGAAGGCTACATGCATAAATAAATGACTTTTGAAAATTTCCTCTCTGTGTCAGCCTTCATCCTCACAAACGGTCTGTGATTTATTTTAGGCATGGTGGGGGGGGGGAGGGGGGGTCGTCTTCTATGTGACTTTATTATGACTTTTGTATAACCTCTAATATTTCTCTCATATATATTGGCACCAAAGTATTTTTCTATATGTATGGCTATGGTTCTTTGAAGTGCATTACAGAATATTTTAGCTATAAGGTTCAATATTTCCTTTTGAAGAAAAGGGAAAAAAAAGCCTCAGCAGAAAGCCCAACCAACCACCCAAAAACAACGTGGGTGGAACGAAATCAACGGGCTGTTTAATGTTTACGGGCTCCAAAAAAACCCCTTCTAACTCAAAACTGTAGTGTAAAAATGCTGACTTCACAGAACTGACTTCAAGTGGATCCCCAAACATGGAAACAATTTTTACTTTACCTGTTCTACTTGATAATTGTTATGTGCAAGTGGTCAGTCCATTACACCAACTTTGGCCAGAGTTTCGCAATCAGCTGTCTCAAGGCATAGATGACCTGAAAAAACATGTAAGAAAACTTCTCAATCAAACAATAAAAAACCTAAAGTGAAAACATTTAAAGTATAAAAAAAAAAACCTTAAAAGTGAAAAAATCAATCCAGCAAGTCAACGATTAAGATAAATAATTCAAAATAAAATACTTGCCATTGATATGAGGCACATTTAGCCTTAGTATAATGGGATCACCAAGCCACAAAATGGCCGCAGCTTCTTTTCTCTCCTTTATATTCTTAAATGAGTGATGTCACATCCTGGGAATCAATAATCTCATTTCCTGTCCAAGGAAACAGAGGAATCCATGACCTGCATTCTGAAGTATACCCTGGGCATTGACAAGGTTTACAGAATTATTTGCAAGCATTGGAATATTCTGAACATGTCACCTGCTTTTTCTCAGACATACTTACGTTTTGCCTTTACCAGGAATTCTAATCTCAAAGAATTGGTAACCCGACTGACATTTCTAAGACTACCCAGAAAATGACACTCCAAGGCAGCCATACAAGATGCTCACAATGTTTCTTATGTCAAAACACATCTCTCTATATAAAAGGCAACACCAACGTTCTATGAAGCCTCCAGCCGGATGTGTGAAGGGGGTGAGATATCCGGTTTCCCTATGAGTGTCTGCCCCGCCCTCTCTGTAACACAGTCAGTGAAGGAAAACAGCAGAGCACGAAATCAAATCGCTGGCTCTGTAACAGTGAAGGACTCAGAGGGGGGAGGGGAGAGAGGCCAGAGGGCAGGGACACACACACTGCCACATGCACACAGAAGAAAACATTGCTAGCCCCCGTTTCATTTGCATCAGAAACGGGGCTTTTTTACTAGTTGGAAATAAAAGATTTTTTTGTTTACCCTGAGACACAAAAGAAGTTTTTTCTGAGATTTAATACCACATGTTCGTCGGACCATGTGGTATATTTGATTATCTGCCCGTGCCCAAAGATCTACGTGGGTGAGACCACCCGCCCTTTACGCAAACACCTGTCTAAACACAAAAGCTGTCTGAAGAGATCCAGATTGGAAGCGCCGATTGTGACACACTGTCTTGAGATGGGACATGACTTTTCCTCCCTCCAGGTTTGCACAATTGATCAGATTCCAGCCAGTACTCCTGGTAGACTCAAGAAGTTTCTCCAGAGGGAACAATTCTGGATCTTTACATTGAACACAGAAGAACCCCGCGGCTTGAATTTGCGACTGGAGTGGAGGACCTTTTTTTGAATAGAACTATTCACAATATTACACAAGGTTTTCTTATCCTTGTCTTATTTTTGCCTGATTTTAGAAAGTGCACAACTTTTTTGCTTAGACACAATATTTGGCCATTATTTTACATAGAATACGGTACCTGAGGAGCAGGGTGATTACCCTCTGGGTGGGACAGGAAATGAGATTACTGATTCCCAGGATGTGACATCACTCATTTAAGAATATAAAGGAGAGAAAAGAACCCACGGCCATTTTGTGGCTTGGTGATCCCATTATACTAAGGCTAAATGTGCCTCATATCAACGGCAAGTACTTTCACTATTTATCTTACTCTTTGACCTGCTGGATTGATTTTTTCACTTTTAAGGGTTTTTTTTTACACTTCAAATGTTTTCACGTTTAGTTTTTTTATTGAGAAGTTTTCTTACACGTTGTTTCAGGTCCTCTATGCCTTGAGACAGCTGATTGCGAAACTCTGGCCAAAGTCGGTGTGATGGGCTGACCACTTGCACATTACCTGTGCTACTTGATAATTAAGTTAAGTAAAAATTGTTTCCATGTTTGGGGATCCACTTGAAGTCAGTTCTGTGAAGTCAGCATTTTTACACTACAGTTTTGGAGTTAGTAGGGGTTTTTTTTGAGCCCTTGAAGATTAAACAGCCTGTTGATTTCTTTCCACTCACGGGAGAGGGAAGGATTACTTACTAGTTTAATTCTCTGACAGGAACGTGAATGAAACTTTTTTGAATCTTCTTCCAGTTTTGGGCAACTCGGGGAATGGCCCCACACAGTAGGGCCTGATACTTCCAGACATGGTGATATAAGCAGTGGCGTTCCTAGTGTCGACGACACCCGGGGCGGATCGCCGATGTGCCCCCCCCCCCGGGTGCACGCCGCTAGGGGGGGGGGTGCCGCGGTGTGCGCCTGTTGGCTGCGAGTTTGAATCGCTACGCTAAATTCTCTCGTTCGCTGCAGCTCCCTCCCTCTGCCCCGGAACAGGAAGTAACCTGTTCCGGGGCAGAGGGAGGGAGCTGCAGCGAACGAGAGAATTTAGCGTAGCGATTCGAACTTGCAGCCGACAGGCGCGCGCCGCGGCACCCCCCAGCGGCGTGCACCCGGGGCGGACCGCCCCCACCGCCCCCCCCCCCCCCTTGGTACACCACTGATATAAGGTCACTTTTGCTTTAGAAAACGAGGATAAAAACATGATCTCTCTATATAAAAAGCAACACCAACGTTCTATGAAGCCTCCAGCCGGAAGTGTGAAGGGGGCGAGATATCCGGTTTCCCTATGAGTGTCTGCCCCGCCCTCTCCGTAACACAGTCAGTGAAGGAAAACAGCAGAGCACGAAATCAAATCGCTGGCTCTGTAACAGTGAAGGACTCAGAGGGGGGAGGGGAGAGAGGCCAGAGGGCAGGGACACACACTCCCACATGCACACAGAAGAAAACATTGCTAGCCCCCGTTTCATTTGCATCAGAAACGGGGCTTTTTTACTAGTTGTATAATAAACTGCACAGGAAGGAGAGACAACAGAAAAAGAGAGATTTCAAGGGACGAACATGCATGTTCATGAGTTCTAGATTTGAAAATAAGTTCAATTATTTTGTTAAATTTGGATGACTATGATAACTCACTGCCTTCCAGTGCTGTAAAGCCCCACTACAGCAGAAAGTTTTCTAGTCTGTCTTTAACAGTCATCTGTCACCAGCCAGTTTAACATGAAGCTTCATAATACTTCTACATTCCAAACTTGTTTTAAACAGGGAGTGGAAGAGCTTGTCAACAGAAAAGGACTATATTTCAGGACAGGCAGTTCACTTGATGGCTCCCTGTTCTTGTCAAAGGCACCAAAATAGACCTAGTCAGTGGGGGAGGTTGGTGCTATATAGCTCCTGGAAGCAGCTTGGGCTTAGTGTTATATACCAATGAGATTTTTCTTCCTGAAGCCTGAAGATCCTTTAAATCTGACAGAATGGAATGATGTCTCCGGTCCTAAAAAGCACTGGACAGGAAATCAAAAAGGTTTCTTGCTGAAGTAGTAGTCTAAATCAAAGGCATTTTATTCCTGCCCTTTTCATGCTCTGTTCTTAGTGACAGATACGCAGCTGCCCCATCTAGGAGTGTTGTTCAGAAATGACCCCTCTCCCCCACATCTGTGCCGATAGGAAAAATCTGTATTGAATAAGGTCTGTGGAGGTGCATTTTAGAAAGGTCTCCCAACTCACAATATGGACATCTATTTTAAAATGTCACAAATGGATGTCCATCTCGCATGCATTTTAGAACAGGATACAACCTTTTCTGAAATATATGGGGCCCTTTCACAAAGCCATGTAGGCGCCAACGCATGCCCATTGCACGTCAATTTTGAGTTACCGCCCGGCTACTGCGTGGCCCTTGCGGTAATTTCATTTTTGACGTGCGTCCGCTACGTGCGCCGGAAAATATTTGTATTTTCTGGCACTCGGGCGGTAATGGGCATTTTACGTGCATAGACCGTTACCGCCCAGTTACCATACGAGACCTTACCATAAGTACATAAGTATTGCCATACTGGGAAAGACCAAAGGTCCATCAAGCCCAGCATCCTGTTTCCAACAGTGGCCAATCCAGGTCACAAATACCTGGCAAGATCCCAAAAAAGTACAAAACATTTTATGCTGCTTATCCCAGAAATAGTGAATTTTCCCCAAGTCCAATTTAATAATGGGCTATGGACTTTTCCTTTAGGAAGCTGGCCAAACCTTTTTTTAAACTCTGCTAAGCTAACCGCCTTTACCACGTTTTCTGGCAACGAATTCCACTAGGTCAATGGCAGCCTAGCCACGCAGACATCCATGCAGAGCAAAGGAGTAGGTTAGAGCTTTGGGCTGACAATCAGGGGACCCAGGTTCAAATCATGCTTCAATTATTTGTAATTTGTTTGTAAATTTTGTTTTTCATTGTGAGCCTCCAGAAACAGAAAAATACCTACTTTACCAAAATGTGCACCTCTTCAATAGCCTTCAGACTTGCAGGTGTCTGATATATTCAGGTGCAGTAGGTATTTTTCTGTCCCTGGAAGGGTCACAATTAAAAAAAAAAGAGCTGAAGTACGATTTGAACCTGGATCCCTTGGTTCTCAGCCTACTGCACTGACCATTAGGCTACTCCTCAGATCTGCATGCTCTTCTGTTAAGAATGTCATAGAGCCTAGTATCCCTTGCGAGTTTGACATTCAGAGGAGAGGAAGGGGGACAGCAACCATTGGAGAATTAAGGAGGTGAGGTGAGGGCTGCTCAAGCGGAGTACATTTCTGTAACCTGGACTTGTCAAGTACCAGTTCTAAATACATACATTCATCTTTTTAGACTTGGCCAGCTCTTCCCCTTCTGTGATCAGCGTTGGATGTCCATATTTTGGACCTTCGCTAGTCCCACTGAAAACACGCCCAGACCTTACCCCCTTGCCATACGGACATAACTGGGATTTTGAATTTAGCTTGCACCTTTTTCAGTATTAGCTGAATACCTTTTTAGTATTACATTTGGGTACAGTAACATAGTAACATACATAGTAACATAGTAGATGATGGCAGAAAAAGACCTGCACGGTCCATCCAGTCTGCCCAACAAGACAACTCATGTGTGCTACTTTTTGTGTATACCCTACTTTGATTTGTACCTGTGCTCTTCAGGGCACAGACCGTATAAGTCTGCCCAGCACTATCCCCGCCTCCCAACCACCAGCCCCGCCTCCCAACCACCAGCCCCACCTCCCAACCACCGGCTCTGGCACAGACCGTATAAGTCTGCCCAGCACTATCCCTGCCTCCCACCACCGGCTCTGGCACAGACCGTATAAGTCTGCCCAGCACTATCCCTGCCTCCCAACCTCCAGTCCCGCCTCCCACCACTGGCTCTGGCACAGACCGTATAAGTCTGCCCAGCACTATCCCCGCCTCCCAACCTCCAGCCCCGCCTCCCACCACTGGCTCTGGCACAGACCGTATAAGTCTGCCCAGCACTATCCCCGCCTCCCAACCTCCAGCCCCGCCTCCCACTACCGGCTCTGCTATCCAATCTCGGTTAAGCTCCTGAGGATCCATTCCTTCTGAACAGTAGGTATTTCCCTGTCCCCAGAAGGCTTACACTCTGTGGGGCCACATCTATACAATGGCAAGTAAATACAGGCATGACAAGGAAGCATGCTTAGCGCCAATTCTATAATGATATTAAGGTACACCTAACCCATTATAGGATAGTAGTGCAAAGCTGGTTTGGTGCACCAAAACTTAGGTGTGACAGCATACACCAGGTCAATGGCAGGCATATGCTAGCATACCTAAGTGCACTTTGCAATTCATACAACTAATAGCATTGCTAGGCGGAACGCCCATGTTCTGTCCATAGGTACAGCCCATTTGTTTCCCCTCCATGTGACTAGCATGGCACATCAAACATATAAACGGCGAGTGACCGACTCACTCGCAAATGCGCAGTAGAGACTTCCCTCTCTGTCCCGCCCCCGCGTCAATACGTGATGACGAGGGCGGGACAGAGAGGGAAACTGCGCCGCCGAGGTTGATACCGCTCCCCCCCACCCGCCCACCCGAGGTCGCCGCTACCGTTCCCCCCCCCCCACACACACCCGGCCCGGGCCCTCTCTCCGCTACTAAACTTACACATCCATTCGCCGGAACGCAGCACGCACATCAGCTGAGCTGCCGTCGGCCTTCCTTCCCTGCCTGTGTCGCGCCCTCGCTGACGTTACGTCACAGGAGGGCGGGACACAGGCAGAGAAGGAAGGGCCGACGGCAGCTCAGCTGATGTGCGTGCTGCGTTCCGGCGAATGGATGTGTAAGTTTAGTAGCGGAGAGAGAGAGGGCCCGGGCCGGGTGGAGGGATGGCGGCGACTCCGGGGGGGGGGGGGGAACAGTAGCGGTGGCGACCTCACGGGGGGGGGGGGGGGGGGGGGGAAGGAAGGAAAACCCCAATACCAGCCCATTTTTACGGGCTCAACGGCTAGTAGGTGCATAAATGCCAATTTGTGATGCCATTTATGTGAATGATATCGAAAGGAGTCAACTACTAGAACAGGAATTCTCAAGAGAACAGGCTTAAGGACAGAAGGAATCACCGGTAACCCTGCAAGTAGCAAAAGATAGGGTCCAAATGTACACAACCAAGACAGCAAAAAAGAAGCCTAAATGGGCCTTCAAGAGTGGAACAGTATAAAATCCTTTATTTATTTATTACATTTGTACCCCGCGCTTTCCCACACAGGCTCGATGCGGCTTACATAGTAACAATATAAAGAATTACAAAGTCGTAAGAAGAATATACAGTTTGTAGTAAACGCATAATTAATGGGGTTAACGGATAAGTAAATTGAGGGATTGGGTGCAGAAGGAAATGAGCGTTGGGAGGTAGGCGTAGGAAGATGGAGAGGAATGGACATGTGGTAGCAAAAAGCATAATGGGAAACATGGTCAATGTATAACAATTGTCAATAAGAATCATGTGGGCGAGCTTTGGTTAGGCTGAATCGTTAGGATAGGCTATCTTGAAGAGGTGGGTCTTCAGTGCTTTTCTGAAGGGCAAAAGGCCGTTAATGGTACGGATAGGACTTGGTAGAGCATTCCAAAGCTGGCTGCCTAAAAAGGAAAAATTGGAAGCGTAGAAGGATTTGTACTTAATACCTTTGCAGTTGGGGAGGTGCAGATTAAGGTAAGTACAGGAAGACGTCAAACTGTTCCTGGTTGGGAGGTCGATAAGGTGATTCATGTAGGTGGGGGCTTCTCCATGTAATATCTTGTAAATCATTGTGTGGACTTTAAAGTTAATTCTTTCTCTGATGGGGAGCCAGTGAAGCTTCTCTCGAAGAGGTGTTGCGCTGTCGAATCTTGACTTGCCAAAAATTAGTCTGGCTGCCGTGTTTTGGGAAGTCTGGAGCTTTTTCAATATTAGGGACTTACAACCTATTTTGAAAGACCTGATATGGGCTGTGTTTCGGTGCCAACTGGGCCTGCCTCAGGGGTCAGGTAGATACTTTCAACAAAAGTAAAGAAAATCCAAACCGGAACACTCAAAACAGTTCTGCATAATAGTTGGCTGCAGAACAAAATGAACTCGTCCCAAGCTTCCAACAAACCGCCATGCAAGCGATGATTAAGTACCACGTGATGATTTCTGAGCCATACAGTCACACTATCTAGACATCTCTGTATGGAGCAAAGATCTAAGGCTGTATTAGTTGTATGAATGTACAAGGAGGATATTATTGGGGGAAAGGGAAATGATATACCGCCTTTCTGTGGTTTTGCAACTACATTCAAAGCGCTTTATATAGTATATACAAACCTGGGGCAATGGAGGGTTAAGTGACTTGCCCAGAGTCCCAAGGAGCTGCAGTGGGAATTGAACCCAGTTCCCCAGGATCAAAGTCCACTTCACTAACCACTAGGCTACTCCTCCATTCCACAAATGCTGTGGGTCTAAATCAATATTGCCAGGGGACTGAGGAAATGTTGACTAAGAAAGGTAACATAGAGGCATATTTTGAAAGCACTTAGCCTTCCAAAGTTCCATAGAAACCTATGGAACTTTGGAAGGCTAAGTGCTTTGAAAATATGCCTCATAGTAACATAGTAGATGACGGCAGAAAAAGACCTGCACGGACCATCCAGTCTGCCCAACAAGATAACTCATATTTGCTGCTTTTTGTGTATACCCTACTTTGATTTGTACCTGTGCTCTTCAGGGCACAGACCGTACAAGTCTGCCCAGCCCTATCCCCGCCTCCCAACCACCAGTCCCGCTTCCCACCACCGGCTCTGGCACAGACCGTATAAGTCTGCCCAGCACTATCCTCACCTCCCAACCACCAGCCCTGCCTCCCAACCACCGGCTCTGGCACAGACAGTACAAGTCTGCCCAGCACTATCCCCGCCTCCCAACCACCAGTCCCGCTTCCCACCACCGGCTCTGGCACAGACCGTATAAGTCTGCCCAGCCCTATCCCCGCCTCCCAACCACCAGCCCCGCCTCCCGATCTTGACTAAGCTCCTGAGGATCCATTCCTTCGGCACAGGATTCCTTTATGCTTATCCCACGCATGTTTAAATTCCGTTACCGTTTTCATTTCCACCACCTCCCGCGGGAGGGCATTCCAAGCATCCACTACTCTCTCCGTGAAAAAATATGGAGAGAGTAGTAGGTAACAAGGTGGACCCCACATGTAAGAAGATAATTGGAAGACATGGATGAAGACATAGATACAAGAAAAGAGCAGTCTTGTAAAAAGGAAGTGAACCAGCTGAGAAATGACCCTGCAATATCAATAGCTTATTGTCTTCTTAATAGCATGGAGTGCTATACAAGTCAAACTGAGCATAGAGATCAAGGGAACTAGCCACTATCTAACTTACTATAAATGTTACTTAAGTACTATCACCAGTCCAAATGCCAGACTGATGTGGATGAAGTGCGGTTTAGTAAAAGGGCCCCCAGGTACAGGCATGTTGGGGGGGGGGGGGGGGAGATATGAAGTTGATATGCCACCTTTCTGTGCTATAGCACAGAATGGTTATCATTTATTATATGCATGGATATACAGAGTTTATGCAGAATAGGTGAATACAGTACCCCCCCCCCCCTTTAATTTGTTCTTTACTGCATTCTAAGCTGCTATTACTTTTGCAGTTTGTAGCGTCTTACCAAATCTATCAATTACAAGAGGAGCTCTAAGCCTTTATCCTATTTTGCTGGTATAAGGCAAAGTTCAGTTTCTCAAACCAATTCTGCGTTTTATGTTTGTTTTATGACATAGCCTGTCTTTGGAAAATGTATGCTTTCCTTCACCATAACTACTGTTATTACAGGTTTTACTGTGTGTCAATGAAGCAGAATTGAATTGAATTTACTGAGGATTATGATTTTCATTCTGAATAAGGTCTATTATTAACCACATTTCAACACACTATAAATAAGGGGGTTTATAATATGGTTTGTAATAATAAAAATGTAGACGTACACAGTATATTTCAGTCAAATATGAGTCCCACTCTTTTATTTTGTGGGGGGGGATATGCATACTCTTGGGGAAGAAAGTGAGACTATTTTGGTACCAGAATGGATGACAGTTTCCAAAGAAAGAGGGAGAGAGGGATGGACAATTTTTGTTCTTGGTACTACCACCCAAATACATTTGAATAAAATTAAACCTAGAATACAGATGTGCGTTTCCTCTTTCATATGAGGCAGTGTTTCCTAAGTCAGTTCTGGAGTACCCCCTTGCCATTCAGGTTTTCTAGATATCCATAATGAATATGCATGAGATTAAATTTGAATCTCATGCATATTCATTGAATCTCATTTCCCCTTCATGCAAGCAGCCACAGGAGCAGCACTGGAGGAAGACTGCTGGCGGGGCCTCAGGATCCCCACTAGCCTAGGTATTTGGAGTTGCGGCAGCGGCGGCGATCCTGGGGTGAGGGTGGGGCGGCAGCCTGGGCCTGGTGGCGGCGGCACCCCTACTCCTGGCTTGGCTCAGTTTCTCGGTGGCCCTGCCCCCAGCAGCACATAACCTGACCTCCCTGACACTGTCCTTGAAACCTAGACCCAGTAGCCTGCAGCACCCAAATCACTGCTGTGAGGCACCTCCTGGAGGGGGAGGTCTTCCATTTGTGGGCAAGAACCGAATACATGGGAGCTTCTCCTAAGCCCTCCCCCCCATGCCAACTAGAAATAGACCCTTAAACTTCAAGTCCCCAGTAGTCCACCACCCACACTCACCCCTGACCCAGTCCCTGGGCTAACTGGGGGTCACAGATTACTGCATTGTCACAGCACTTACCATGCAGTAAAATACTTTTCTGTGTGGTAACTGTTTGGAAGGAACATGCCGAGGACACCCAACAGCTGGCACTCAGGTTTTCCATTTAGCATACCTTAATTTTTGCATTTAAGCCGATATGTTGGCTCTTCAACCAGGCTTTTACTGGAAGAAGTAACTAACTCGTTAGTCTCACTCACACACTCAAGGAGTGACTCAGGCTGCACGTACGTCAAGCCCCCTCCTTGCCCATCTTCAAATCCTTGCTCAAAGCACACCTCTTCAATGTCGCATTTGGCACCTAACCATTATACCTCTATTCAGGAAATCTAGACTGCCCCAACTTGACATTTTGTCCTTTAGATTGTAAGCTCCTTCGAGCAGGGACTGTCCTTCGTTAAACTGTACAGCGCTGCATAACCCTAGTAGTGCTTTAGAAATGTTAAGTAGTAGTAATAGTACATACTGCAGCAGGACATGTTGATCCACTCCTACCCTGGCTGAGATAATATTTAAACATTTCTCTGACCTCGTGCAACTTTCTTTAAATCAATCACCTTACTTTCTAACTCTTCCTACTTTCTTACCCTTCTATATGTTACATCTTTGCTTTACCCTTCGCTATCACTTATAATGTTCTATTACCTATTGTGTTGACATTGTAAATAGTATACCATGCCATACTTTGTAATGTTTTTGAATATTTTTACTGCTGTAATTGTCTATTGCTCATGTTTGATCTATTCTTACTGTACACCGCCTTGAGTGAATTCCTTCAAAAAGGCAGTAAATAAATCCTAATAAATGTGCAAAACTTTACCTTTGTAAACAAATGTAAATTTCCCTTAGAATTTTCATTTCATTCATCTCAACATGCTATCTAGTGATCTGTACACCATAATGGGCAGATGGTCAACACTTCTTAATTGCACCATAAAAATAGCACCAGAACAACACCCTAATCCTCAAAGCCAATGAGATGCAAATAGAGGTGTGCTCATACCTTTGAGCATTAGGGAGCTCAGCGAGAGGATTGTGCTTGGTGCATGCGCAGAGGAGTTCAGCAGTAAGCTCACCTGTGCGCATGCGCCTGGTAAAACCTGAACGAGAAGCACACATTGGAGTCTGTTTTCTGCGGCCTACATATAAGCATTTTTCATTTTTTTTTTCTGGATGCTTATATTTAGATGCAAGTAACAGACGCCAATGTGTGCGTTGGGTTTTGTTTTTTTTTAAAGCATGACCACTTTAAATTTAGTCGCAGGTGTCAGGATAGCTGCACATACATGTCAGGAGTGCTGGACATACTTAAATTAATATGAAACCAGCTTGACATACTTAAATTGATGAAACCAGCTTCTGACTTTGGAGAACTCCCCCCTCCCTCAGGAATCACTAAGGATGGCAAATGGACCAAATGTTGCCCAGCTGGCTGCTAGCCCTGTGTTTTCTTGATTACCCCTAATTAACATACCTATGTCCTCTCTGGGCATCTGGGAGCAGGGCTTTCTGTGAGAACAAAGAAAGCCAGACAGATAGGCTCCAGAACTAGGGACTTCAAAGAGTAAAACCTGTGAAAATGGTCACCTTGACTTCAGGAAAGTAAACTGGAGTTTGTAAAGGAAAGAGTTGAAGAACAAAGGCTGGGAAGAAAGGAAGTTGGTTGATCCCTCTCTGTTCCTGTTAGATATATATAGAGAGCAGAGCACATGGCTCTGGGCTGACAGTTCTTTCTTTCTTTCTCTACACACACACCTCTTCAGCCACCAGAGCCCCTGGCACTGCCCCCCTTTTCTCCTTCAGATCTACTCAGAGCACATGGCTCTGCTTTCATAGGCTCTTTCTTTCTTTCTCCACGCACACACACATTTCCAGCCCTACCTCAAGGCTTCCCTCTTTCTCTGCACCCCCCCCCCCCATTCTTACCTTTCTCTCATTGAGTCCCATCTAAACCCACACACACAGATACAGCATTGTACTATTTCCCTGTACTAAGTGCTGTGAGCCTATATATGTGCATACAATATACTTTCTATATATATATATCCAAACCTGTGTGTATTGTGTATTCTTTGGGAACCCACGGCCTCTGTGAACTGGACTCTGGACCATACCTAGACAACGATTGCTGACAGTAGGTAGGGTTACCATACACCCGGTTTTACCCAGACATGTTCTCTTTTTGAGGACATGGCTGGGCATCGGAGCAGCTTTTGCCAGCCTGCCCGTTTGTCCGGATTTGCAGATGAACAGGCAAGTGGGTCTCAGGGTGTCCTATCCTCCCTTCCCCTATTTTACCTTAGTGTGGTACCCCAGTGGTCTAGTGACCTCTTCGGGGCAGGAAAGAGCCCTCTTTCCTGCTTGGTGCATCTGCAGACTGTCTTGCTTCTGGCACCGATTCAAAATGGCTGCTGACAGCTCAAGATCTTGCAAAGTCACTGATTGAACTCTCAGCAGTCATTTTGAATCGGCGCCAGGAGCAAGAGAGGTCTACAGCTGCGCTGGGCAGGAAAGAGGGGGCTCTTTCCTGCCCCAAAGAGGTCACTAGACCACAAGGGCACAATAAGGTACAGGAGGGGAGGGGTAGTGAATGGAGTCATGTGGGTGGAGGAAAGCTATAAAATTGGGGATGGGATATACATGGGGGAGAGAGAGGGAATCTGGCTTTCTTTGGGGGGCCATCAAAGTGACGGGGTGGGGGCCTGACATAGGGCAGGGTGGGGTGCAACAGAGGGCGGGGCATGTGTCCTCTTTTTCCTTTGGGCAAATATGGTAACCTTAGATGCAGAACAAGAACACCAATGTGTGCTTCACACTGGGTCTGCTGTTTCTCACAACCAGTGCTCAAGGGCTTGAACGGGTTTCCTTCTGCTTCTAAAAGTAACCAAAAACAATAAACTTTGCAGAAACAAGCATGAGAGCAGCATAAGAATCATGGGAAATCCTCTCTTCCAACACCCTAATGCCTGCTCGGACCTGGCGTTATTTTTTTACAACGTTAAGGCACCTTTAATTCTGGCGCTCTTTTCTGATCATTGGGGAGGAATACTAAATGACCTCATTTACTAGATTTGCATGCTATCTGCGCTAAGGCCTGGCACGCTCGTTTGTTGCACTAGACTCCCTCTGATCCTTCTGCTCTGCTAAATGCAGGCACTAGTACAGCATTATTCGCCTCTAGCGCCTGCATTTACTTTTGATCATCGGCACCTAAGAGTGCCTCATGGTCTAATCCTCTTAGAAGAGTTCCAAATGAATCCCTCCATGGTGCTTTTTGTATATTTCTTTTCTTCTAAATAATCTCAAAGTCGTATTTTCTTAAAAAGTGTTTGCAGTACAGTTTCGAACTACATTTTAGAGCTAAACATTTGTGACAAATGCATTTGACGCCTGGGGCTGAGGAACCGATACACTGATGTGCTTCTCTAAGGTGACATTATTCCTTCCTCGTGATGCACCCGGCACACGTACAGTACAGCAAAGTATTTTGTTCCACTTGAGGAAAGTGTGTTCTATTTTTCCTTTGAAGTGCAGGGCATTCTCAACACTCTTTCAAGCAGCAAGGTTAATGATGTCTCAGGAGTGACTGCTGAACTGAGGCAGATTATTGGCTGAGCAGTGCAACACTCTTGTGATGTGTTTGGTACTTCAGCTATCACTGAACCCTCTGGTGCAAAAAGACTGAATTAATACATTGGCTGAAAAGCTATTGTTACTTTCTTCAAGCATTTCTGCTCAGAAACAATAGTGAAATGGCCCTTTCTCCTACATGCTTTTGAAAATAAAGGCAAGGAGGAGACTCAAGAAGCACCTAGTAAGGGCCATGAGTTTTTCAAGTGAATTTTATTATTATTATTATTTTTTTTTTACTCCATGCAGTTCCCACGTTCCCTGCTGGCAGTCTGTATCCTTTGCAGGTTCTGTACAAAAAGCCCTCTCACATGAGGCCTAAGGACCTGAATTCACATACACTAGAGGAGATGAGTTACAGGAAGTTATGATAGCGACATTCAAATATCAGAAGGATATAAATAATGAGCAAAACCTTTTTAGTGGAAAGGAAGTTCTGGAACAAGAGGTCATCATATGAGGCTCTAAAAGGGTAGAATAGAGAGTAAAACCAAGCTACTTACCTGGTACAGGTGTTCTCCATGGACAGCAGGATAAAAGTCCTCATGTCAGGAGTGATACCAGCAAAGGAGCATACATAGGAAAGCTTCTCCAGCTTAGAAAGTACTAGAAGCTTTTGAATCACTTCACATGCACGCACTTCCCACCTGTTAGTTATGCAGGACTACTTTGGTCTACTTATTCTGCTTGAGTAGAATACAACTCTTTGGGGAAGTTAGTGGGTATGTGAGGGCTTATATCCGGCTGTCCATAGAGAACATCTGCTACAGGTAAGTAACCTAGTTTTCTCAGAGGACAAGCAGGATAGCAAATCCTCACAGCAGGCTGCCTTAAACAGATAAAAGAACAAAACTACGAACATAGGTGGTTGGTGGCCCAACTGTTTGGGGAGGCTAAAGGGGGTGGGACCACAGGCGAAGCTTACATCCATAATTGTCTGACAACACACAGAAAAAAAAATAAGTAAAAATAAAAGTCACAATTAATACCTTTTATTAAATTTAGATATTAGATATGTATCATATGTCAAATAATAAAGTGGTTGCTCAAAGCATATACTAACCACAATCGCTCAACTGCAAAACACTATGCACAACTTTGTGCAAAAACACACTCAGAACCTTACTGTACCATAAATATTACACTGGGCAGAACCTAATACACCAATATACCACCCATACGGAAAATGCAGACCGTCAACAATTTGAAACAAGGGATCATAATATCACAATTCTCATGTAGAGCCACAAAACACCCTTTTAAGGGTGGATGGTGTTCACAATGAGCTCCTTTTATTAACGACCATATGTAGATCCTTCAAGAGGTAGTGTGTCATGATTTAGGCTCTACACCCTTTCTGATGTTTTGGTGCTACCTCAGTAAGGCCAACCCACAATCTGTCCACTGCAAAACACTATACACAAACTTGTGCAAAAACACACTCATAACCTTACCAAACCATAACAGCACTAATTCCAAGGACAGGACGAGCTACAACCTTATGCATGGAAAGGCAGCACTATAATTACACAAGGCTCTAAAACACCAGTACACAACCTAGTGAAACAAAACAAAACAAAAAGGGCTGCAAATACTACATGCTGGCAGAATACTGCATCTTGATCACACATGAAAAACTCATGACACAACAGATATGAAGGCAAAATACTGAACTGGAAAGTTACCTCAAGAAGTCAGACTCAGCATGCAGCAATACTAGAAAAATGGAAACTTGCATGCAAAATATCAGATGCACATTTCCAAAAGCTGACATATTCCAATTAATAAATTCTGAATAAAAAAATGTTTTCTACCTTTGCTGTCTGAGCATTTAGTTTTTCTATTAGCTTTGGACCCAGTGTCTTCTTTCCATTTGATATTTTTTCTCTCACCATGTCCACCATCCTTCTGTGTCCTTATGCGTCCTGTCTACCATCTGTAGCCCTGTCCCTATCCTTTCTCCAGTTTCAACATCTGCCCTCAAAGTGTTCCAATCCAACCCTTAAATTCAGCAATTTGTCCTCCATCCATATCCAGCATTTCTCCTCATTCCCCTCCCCTCCATCCATGTGCATCTCCTTCCTGACTTCCCATCCATCCATCCATGTCCAACTACATTCTCCCCTGCCCTCTCCTCCATCCTTCCATATCCAGCAAATTTCCTCTCTCCCCTGCCCCCTCCATCCATCCATGTCCAGCAATTCTCCTCTCTCTTCTCCATCCATGTCCAGGACTCTCCATTCTCCCCTGCCCTCTTTGCCATCCACCCATATCCTGCAAATTTCCTCTCTCCCCTGCCTCCATTCATCCATCCATATCCAGCAATTCTCCTCTCCTCTGCCCTCCCCTCCATCCATCCATGTCCAGGAACTCTCTATTCTCCCCTGCCCTCTCCTTCATCCACCCATATCCAGCAAATTTCCTCTCTCCCCTACCCCCATTCATCCATCCATGTCCAGCAATTCTCCTCTCTCCCCTGCCCTCCCCTCCTTTCCTGTCCAGTGATCTCTTCTCTCCCCCTGCCCTCCCCTCCATCCATCCATGTCCAGCAATTCTCCTCTCTCCCCCTGCCCTCCCCTCCATCCATCCATGTCCAGCAATTCTCCTCTCTCCTCCTGCCCTCCCCTCCATCCATCCATGTCCAGCAATTCTCCTCTCTCTCCCTGCCCTCCAGCGATCTCTTCTCTCCCCCTGCCCTCCCCTTCTCTCCAATGATCTGTTCTCTCCCCCTGCCCTCCCCTCCTCTCCATGTCCAGCGATTCTCCCTGCCCTCCCTCAGCTCCCCGACAGCCCTCCTCTCCGTTCCTTCCTGCCCCCTCTCCCAAGTGTTTAACCCTTTTACTGTCTGTGGCAGCGACATCAGTAAAAAAGAAGGCACTGCAGGCTCACCTCCAGCTTCTCCCTTCCCTCTTCACACAGTGTCCCACCCTCGCAGAAACAGGAAATGCATCATGGCAGAAGGCGGGACACTGTGTGAAGAGGGAAGGGAGACGCTGGAGCCGGAGGCGAGCCCGCAGTGCCTTCTTCCTCACTGACGTCGCTGCCACGGAAAGTAAAACAAACAAACACGCACGCGTGGGGGGGGGGGAGGAACGGAGAGGAGGAGGGCTGCCAGTCGGGGAGCTAAGAGCAGGAGGGAAGGAGCCCTGCGCTTGTGGGGGCAGCAGGGGAAGGTCACGGTAAGCCTCCCCAAGCCTCTTATACAGGGCTCCTATGACTACGAAGCACCAAAACAGGCAGATACCAACATATCTTTGGTGGTAAGAAGCTATTTGTGTATTTTTCTACTTTATTTTTGTTTGTTTTGGAAGGGAGCCTGGAACAAAAAGAAATGGGACTAATGGAGATGGAGTTGGAATCTAATTACCACAGAGATTCTGGAGGACTGACTGGCCAAACCTGCTGTTGTCTGGAGTCCTTTTTCCAAACAGCAGTGAGCTGTGAAGCATCCCCTACCCTTTCTGAGTCAAAAGAAACAAAACATTGGGTAAACTTTTGAATGGCTGTAGAATGCATGCAGTGGTTCACCATTGTGGATGTGAAGCCTGGGGAAAAACCAAGTGGCAGGACAATAAACTAGTTAAGATGCAAATCTGGAACTACTTTAGGGAGGAACTTAGGATGAGTGCATAGAATCACCCAGTTGTTGAAAAATTTGGTGTAAACTGGATCAGTTACCATGGTTTATGCTTTATTGAACACTAGTGAAAAAGGCCCGTTTCTGAAACGAATGAAACGGGCGCTAGGAAGGTGTTTCCTCAGAGTGTGTATGTCTGAAAGAGTGTGTGTGAGAGTGAGTGTATGAGAGAGAGAGAGAGAGTGAATATGCGAGTGTGTGTGTGTGACAGAGAGAGAGTGAGACTGGGTGTGTGTGAGAGAGAGTGAGACTGGGTGTGTGTGTGTGAGAGAGAGAGTGTGTGTGTGATAATGAGAGTCTGTGGGGGGAGGATCCCCCCTCCCCTCTCCTCAATCCCTCCCAGTTGCAGTGTGGTCCATCCAGTTCCAGGGTTGTTGTCACTCCCCACTCCCCCCCCCCCTCTTCCATGGTCATCCCTACCTCCCAGTTCCAGGTTTGGTCCCTCCTTACTTCCCAGTTTCTGGTCCCCCACTCCGTCCCTCCAGGTTCCAGATCCTTCCCTCTGTGTTTGATGATCCTCCCTCTCTCCCTCCGTCCCTGTTTCTGGATCCCTTCATCCGTCACAGTTGGAGGGTCCTCTCTCCCTCCCAGTTCCAGAGTGCTCCCTGACTTCTCTGCCTTTTCTCCTACATTGCCCTGCCATGCAGCATCTGTCCCCATGAACCCCATGTCCACCATCATTCCCTTTCTGTTCCCATCCATGGCCCTCCCCCTGAGTTCTGCGGTCGCCCTTGCCCCCAAGGTCACCTGTCACGCCCCCCCGCGTCTTACCCCCGTTATAAAGTGCTGCACGCAGCAGACCAGGCCATCCATGCCCCTCCCCCTGAGCTCTCCAGTCGCCCCTGCCCCTGAGATCGGCGGTCACCATTTTCATCCCTGGCCCACCAACCTCTTTCTTGTCCCACAGAAGCTCTGGTCTAGTGCTGCACGCAGTACGCCTCGCCAGCCCAGCAGTTCGCTTCCTTTCGAGTCTTCTTCCCTCCTTGTGTCCCGCCCTCTTGTGACGTAATTTCCGGAAGAGCGGGACACAGGGAGGGAAGAAGACTCGAAGAGAAGCGATATGAGAGGCAGTGTTCGTTCACTGGAGGGGGCGTGGTCTGTTGCTAGGAAGGTGGGGCGGGTGGAGCGGCGAAGTTGTGGGCGTAGCGGTGGCATCGGTGGGTGAGCGAGCGAGCGACCTGGAGCGGGTAGCAGCCAGAGGCTTTGGGGGGATGTTTTCCGCAGGAAAGCGTGTTGTCCTCAGGTTCGTGCCAGGGGGGGTCCGGGGGGGGGGGCAGTAACGCGAAGGGAGGGGGGTGTTGAAATTGGAGGGAGGGGTGAATGTTGAAGTCGGTGGGAGGGACGGGAGGGGCGTTGAAGTGGCAGCGTTGGAGGAAGAGAGTGACATCTGTGTGGGTGGGGGCGTGGTCGGGTGGTTCGAGTGATCCCTTCACTGTTATAGATCCGCCCTCGACGTCATAACGTTTGACGCGACAGAGAGACATTGTGAGTGGGATGGCTTCACCACCATGAATCCACGAACCCTTCAGCCTGGAAGTGACGTCAGATGGCTTCAGAACGTTGTCTTCAGAACGTTGAGGGTGCGTTTTATTATAGTAGATGATGTACTGCTCTCCCTGAGCACATAACAGAGTGGTTTATGCATTGTAATCAGAGAAAATCCCCCACCTCTCTTCCTATTGTCCTATTCTACATAACTGTATTATCACAGTGATACTTTGTACCATACCTTGTGATATCTCTATGATACTTTGTACCATATTTTGTAAGCCACACTGAACCTGCTATCAAGCGGGAAAGAGTGGGGTATAAATGCTATAAATAATAAAGAACTACAGTCGACAAAAGCATAGAGGAAAAGGATTATAAATGCTAAAGGGAGTGTCAGTATAACCTAAGCTGTCTTTTCTGATCACTGTAGATCTTCTGGAATAGATATCCCCCTGATAATCAAAAGCACTTAACTGGCCAGGATCGGCACTTGGCCAATTAAATACCCCATAACGAGCTAGCCACGAATTTTCAGCAAGACACGGCTGACCATGACCCGCTGAAAATTCACGGTTAGCGGATAACTGATTATATTACGTGATACAACTGGCTATTTGCCAATTTTCACTGCGAGTTTGGCGGCCATAATTGGACGTGTCAATACCTGGAATGTCTTTGGCCGGTTCCAACTTAACTGGCCAGTGCTGAATAACGGCTTGGCTGGTTAAATTGGAACTGGCAAAAAATAACCCGGATATTCAATGTGGTCACCGGAAGTGGCCCGGCATTGAATATCCGGGCTGAGTGCCAACTGCGGGAGTTCGCCTATGTCTTTCTTTGCTTGCTGAAACAACCACACCACAAACAGAACCTTTCAGGTCAGGTATTTCATTTCAAAACTATCAAAAGGAGCTTTCATTAGCTGGGTTAACAACACCTTGAGGTCCTAAGACACCACAGGAGGCTTGATGGGAGGCTTCAGTAGAAGCAAGCCCTGCATACTGTAAATTGAACAGCTTAAGGCTGTGTGAAGATGGGCTTTCCTTCTACATAATGGTGATAAGTGCCAATTGCACTAAGATAAACCCTAACAGTTGGTTTTTTTTAAACCTGAGTCTGATAAAGATATTCAAATAGTTTTTCTGGGTGGCAAGAAAAAGGTTCTATGACCTCCTCCTTAAATGTGTAAGACCTTCTAGTGGTATCTCTCCTGGAAACCAGTAATACTCGCAACACACACTGTCAGGCAAGTTCAAAGAAACTATTGTTTTGCCCTCCCTGCTTAGATGTTGAGAAAGTGAGACTTGATGTTGGTATGCAACAGTGATGAGGAATTCCCCCGTTTTATTGTTCATTTTATGGAAAGTTCCAGAAGAAGAGGAAACCACATTTGTCTCAACTAATATAAAGCAATAAAAATCATGGTTCCCTTGTCATGCCTGAGTTTTAGAATAGTTCTCACTATAACGGGTTTTGGATGATACATGTACATTTAGGACAAAGTTTTCTGAGGTTAATTTGCTGTGCACCCCTATCCTGGAACATAAAATATATAAGCATTCCAATGACAGTCTCGAAGGGAAAGGTGTGTGTGTGTGGGGGGGGGGGGGGGGGGGCAGGTATGAAACAGGGAAAGATGAATGGGTGATCAGAAGGTGATAAAGCAGTAGAAGTTTATGGTTTATAATGTGTCAGAAAACCCAGATCTCTGTTAAGTCCTGCTCATTAGGGTCTTTAAAACATTAGTAAAAGGGCCCTATGTCTCTTCTCCAGGATTATGCATTAATGTTTTGTAATGGAATTATCCAGGTTGTAATCTGCCTCTCCCAGGGTGTATGTTTAGGGTCTTAGAGTCTTGAAAACTGTGTGAGATATGAATACTCCTTTTCTCTTTTCCTTGCTCTTCCTGTGCTAGGTTTCTATGTGTGGTCAGTTCTGAGTTGTTAGAACATCCTGCCCTAGTAAAAAGAAGATTCAAAGTACAAACAAGCTACCATATGTTGTTTGTGAAGGTGTTGCTCCTCCTTGATGTATAGTGCTACTAAGACCAGGGTAAGGCAAAGGGCATAAAAGAAGGAGGCAATTTTTTTTTTAATATTCTGCATACTGTATATTTGAACCATCCTACACACCTGTTAGAACTCTCTTTAATTTCCTTGTGACTGATTTGTACTTTTCTCCTATGGATTTCAGTCACATAATTGCTTTTAATTGTAGAGTATGATACTCAAAATGTTGGCAAGCTTTCTAACTTCTTGCTCTCAGTTTCCTTTTTCAATGTTTATACCAAGGTCCAGAGGGTGGCTACTAAAATGGTCAGTGGTCTTCATCTTAAAGCATATGGGGTCAAACTTAAAGATCTCAAATGTTTATACTTTGGAAGAAAGGCAGGAGAGGGGAGATACCTATGTAGAATAAATGCACAGGAAGCGTCTCTTTCAACTGAAAGGAAGCTCTGGAATGAGGTGACATACGATGAAGTTGGAATGGGAGAGCCACAGAAGAAACTTGATGAAATACTTCTTTATGGAAATGGTAGTGAATTCATAGAATGGCCTGCCAGTGGGGGTTGTGGAGACGAAGACTGTATCTGAATTCCAGCAAGCTTGAAACAAGGACAAAGGATCTCTAAGGTAGAGGAAGGGATAATAGATGGCATGGATGGGCAGACTGGATAGACCATATAGTCTTTATCTGCTTTCATTTTTCTCTGTTTCTATATTTACATAAGAAAATAAGAATAGCCATAGTGGATCAGACCAATGGTCTATCTAGCCCAGTATCCTGCTTCCAGCTGTGGCCAATCCAGGTCACAAGTACCTTGCAGAAACCTAAATAGCAGCAACATCCCATGCTACTAAACCCAGGGCAAGCAGTGGCACCTCCATGTCTATCTCAATAGCAGACTATGAATTTTTCCTCCAGGAATTTGTCAAAACCTTTTTTAAACCCAGATAAGTTAACCGCCATTACTACATCCTCCAGCAGCGAGTTCCAGGGCTTAACTATTCTTTACGTGAAAAAATATTTCCTCCTATTTGTTTTAAAAGTATTTCCAGGAAATTCCATTGAGGGTCCCATAGTCTTTGTACTTTTAGAAACAGCGAAAAATTGATTCACTTCTACCCGTTTTATTCCACGCAGGATTTTATAGACTTCAATCATATCTCCCTTCAGCTGTATCTTTTCCAAGCTGAAGAGCCCTAAACTCTTTAGCCTTTCCTCATACGGGAGGAGTTCCAACCCCTTTATCATTTTGCTCACTCTTCTTTGAACCTTTTCTAATTCCACTATATCTTTTTGAGATACGGTGACCAGAACTGAATGCAATACTCAAGATGTGGTTGCACCATGGAGCAATACAGAGGCATTGTAATATTCTTGGTCTTATTTTGCATCCTTTTCCTAATAATCTCTATCATCCTGCTTGCTTGTTTGGCCACTGCTGTACACTAGGCAGAATATTATAGCATATTGTCTACAATGACACCTAGATCTTTTTCCTAAGGTGGACTCCATCAGGTAACTAAAATTCAGATTATTCTTCCCAATGTGCATCACTTTGCATTTGTCAACATTAAATTTCATCTGCCATTTGGATGCCCACTTTCCAGTTTCCTAAGGTCCTCCTGCAATTTTTCACAATCCACATGCATTTTTACAACTTTTAATAGTTTTGTGTCATCTGCGAATTTAATCACCTCACTCATGGTTCCATTTTCCAGATCACATATAAAAATGTTAAATAGCACTGGTCCCAGTACGAATCCCTGTGGCACTCCAATATTCACCCTTCTCCATTGAGAAAAATGGCCATTTACCCCTGCCCTCTGTTTTCTGTCCAGTAACCAGTTCCTAATCCATAGAGGTACATTGCCTCCTATCCCATGACATTTTAATTTTCTCAGGAATCTCTCATGAGGAACTTTGTCAAAAGTTTTCTGAAAATCTAGATAAATTACATCAATCAGCTCATCCTTTATCCACATGTTTATTCATGCCTTCAAAGAAATGAAGCAAATTGGTAAAGTAAGACTTCCCTTGGCTAAACCCATGCTCTGTCCCATTAAACCATGTTTGTCTACGTGTTCCATACTTTTATTCTTTATAATAGTTACCACTATTTTCCCTGGCACTGAAGTCAGGCTTACCAGTCTGTAATTTCCAGAATCAGCCCTGGAACCCTTTTTTAAAAATTGGCCATACTCCAATCTTCAGGTAGTACAGATGATTTTAACAGGTTACAGATCACTAACGAGAGATTAGCAATTTCATGTTTGAGTTCTTTCAGTACCCTGGGGTGTATACCATCTGGTCCAGGTGATTTATCACTCTTTAACTTGTCTATTTGGCTCAGTGCATTTTGTAGGTTCACACAGATTTATTTCAGTTCCTCTGGTTCGTCACCCTTGAGAACCATTTCCAGTATAGGTAGATCTCTTACAGATTTCCTCACAGGCTTTCTGCTTCTGATGTATCTGAAAAGGTGTTACTATGAGTTTTTGTCTCCTCTGTGGTTTTTCTTCATATTCTTTTTTTTAGCCTTCATGACCAATGCTTTGTATCTAGCTTGATAGTGTTTATGTTGCATCTTATTTTCTTAATTTGGATCCTTTTTCCATTGTTTGAAGGATGCACTTTTGGCTCTAATAGCCTCTTTCACTTCATCTTTTAACCATGCTTGCTGTCATTTGCCCTTCTTTCCACCTTTGTTAATACATGGAATATATCTGGTCTGGGCTTCCACAATGGCATTTTTGAACAACGTCCACACCTGATTTGAAGTCCTAACCTTTGCGGCCGACCTTTCTGCCAGATACCAATTGGGGTGCTCTGTAAGAATTTTCAGCAGCATTCTCCATATAATACCACTGAAAATTCATGGATAGGAAGTTTAAACATATCCCTTCGAATAACTGGCCCTTAAAGACCACCCCAGCATTATCCAGATGGTGCCAAGGCAGAGTGAGAGCAGAAGGTAGATAGCCAGTGACATTTAGCTTCTATCTGCATAGCTAAGTGGTTTAGCTTCCAACTATCGCCCCATCTCCCTCCTCCCTTTCCTATCCAAGATACTTGAACGTGCTGTTCACCGCCGTTGCCTTGACTTTCTTTCATCTCAAGCTATTCTTGATCCACTTCAATCTGGCTTTCACCCCCTTCATTCAACTGAAACAGTGCTTGCTAAAGTCTCCAATGATCTGTTCCTGGCCACATCCAAAGGTCTCTATTCTATCCTCATCCTTCTCGATCTATCTGCTGCTTTTGACACTGTTGATCACAGCCTACTCCCTAATACGCTGTCCTCACTTGGATTTCAGGGCTCTGTTCTTTCATGGTTTTCTTCTTATCTCTCCCAGTGTACCTTTAGTGTATACTCTAGTGGATCCTCCTCTACGTCTATCCCACTGTCAGTTGGTGTACCTCAGGGATCTGTCCTGGGACCTCTTCTTTTCTCCATCTATACTTCTTCCCTTGGTACTCTGATCTCATCCCATGGTTTTCAGTATCATCTTTACGCTGATGACTCCCAGATCTACCTCTCCACACCAAAAATCTCAGCTGAAATCCAGGCCAAAGTATCAGCCTGCCTGTCTGACATTCCTGCCTGGATGTCTCAGTGCCATCTGAAACTAAACATGACCAAGACTGAGCTTCTTATCTTTCCCCCTAAACCAACCTCTCCTCCTCCCTCATTCTCTATTTCTGTGGATAACACTCTCAACCTTCCTGTCTCATCAGCTTGTAACCTTGGGGTCATCTTCGACTCCTCTCTCTCCTTCTCTGCACATATTCAACAGACTGCTAAAACCTGACGTTTCTTTCTCTATAATATCAACAAAATTCGCCCTTTCCTTTCTGAGCATACTACCAGAACCCTCATCCACACTCTTACCACCTCTCACTTAGACTATTGCAACTTGCTTCTCACAGGTCTCCCACTTAGCCATCTCTCTCCTCTTCAATCTGTTCAAAATTCTGCTACACGACAGTGTCATTATGCTTATATTAGCCCTCTCCTCAGGTCACTTCACTGGCTTCCTATCCAGTTCCGCATACAGTTCAAATTCCTCTTACTGACCTATAAGTGCATTCACCCTGCAGCTCCTCAGTACCTCTCTACTCTCATCTCTCCCTACATTCCTCCCCGGGAACTCCGTTCACTGGGTAAATCTCTCTTATCTTCACCCTTCTCCTCCACTGCTAACTCCAGACTCCGTTCCTTTTATCATGCTGCACCATATGCCTGGAATAGACTTCCTGAGCCGGTACATCAAGCTCCATCTCTGGCCGTCTTCAAATCTAAGCTAAAAGCCCACCTTTTTGATGCTGCTTTTAACTCCTAACCCTTATTCACTTGTTCAGAACCCTTATTATATCATCCTCACTTTAATATTCCCGTAACTCTTGTTTGTCCTCTTTGCTGTCCTAATTACATTGTAAGCTATGTCGAGCAGGGACTGTCTCTTTATGTTCAAGTGTACAGCGCTGTGTACGTCTAGTAGCGCTTTAGAAATAAGTAGTAGTAGGATGTAAAGTGTTTGGTATTGTATGGTGATGTGTGTACCAAGTAGTGTGTTTTTTCCCTATTCAGTTTCAATTTAAAAGCTGATGTCCAGACTTCCAGGGTGTTTATGCTGTCCGTGATTTGGTGGTAATTTCGGATATATCTTGTTTGAAAGGAATAAAGATAGATTGTTGATGTATATGAAGGGGTTGAAATCTCTTTTTTTTGATAGAGATCGTGCAAGGGGGACCATCATTAGGTTGAATAATATTGGTGAAAGTGGAGAACCTTGGGGGACTCCACAATCTGCTTTCCATGGGGTGGCGATCGAAAAATTTGATTTCACTTGGTAGGATCTGGTCGTCAGGAATCCCCTGAACCATTCAAGCACCTTCCCTCCTATTCTATTTCATTGAGGATTCTTTGTAGGATAGTGTGATCAACCATGTCGAATGCACTAGACATGTCAAACTGTAATAAAAGGATGTTTTTCCTGGTTGAGATTTCCAGTTTGAATTTAGCTAAAAGTGTGATTGGTACCGTTTCTGTGTTCTGGTGGGGCCTGAAACCTGAATGGGATTCATGTAGTATGGAAAATTTGTTGAGATAGTTGGTTAACTGGTTGGCTTCGATGTCTTCCTTTATTTTAGTCGTCAGGGGTATAGATGCTATTGATCTGTAGTTTACGGTATCTTTATTATTTTTCTTGGAGTCCTTTGGAATTGGCATGAGTAGTATGTTGCCTTTTTCTTTTCGGAACCGGCCTTCTTGGAACATGAAATTTAAGTGGGAGACGAGTTGGTCTGTGAAGCAGTTGGGGGGGGGGGGCACTCATGAAGTAGTTGGGACATGTGTCAAGGGTGCAGTGTGCAGTGGAGGATTTTCTTATTGCTTGTATTACTGTCTTGTTAGTGATATGGGCAAAGGTCTCCAAGTCCTGGTTGAGTTCGTCTAGTAGATTTTCAAGGTTGATATTAGCCTATGGTATGACATGCGCTGTCACGCCAAATGTGGCACAAAGTCAGCCATTGTAAAAGCACTGTGACTTTTATTTTTAGGTTTCATTAGCTGAGGTCCTTGTGTGTAGAGGTTATTTTGCTTGGAGGTAAAATACGGTCTTTCGTTATTTAAATTATATATATTCTGGCTTGTATACGATATGGATGATTTTAAAGAATTTCCAGGATCTGTGTGTGATGAAGATGTAGCATTTTAACCAAACTTGTGGCATACAGAAGCCATGAGAAAAGAACTTGCAGTGATTGTTTTCAAGCACATGTACCAGTCAGCCTATAGTGTAAGTAGGGAAATTATACTATAATGAAATTAAGTTTATATATTAGAAAACAATTTGAGAAATGTATTGCTCTTGATCGTAATTTTTCAGAGCATATAATCCTCACATTCAGTAACATCAATGTGCTTTTTTTTTTTTCTGGATTGTGCATCAGACTGGAATAATGTCTATAGTGTCTGGACTCCTTTACCCTATTTTAGTAAGACTCTCATGCTTGTCAATTAAATAAATACAATATGAGAAACACCTCAACGCTGCTTTCTCTAGTTTCCTGTGCACAGTTTTAAGCATAAAAAGCAAGTAATCATTTTTTGTTTTTTTACAAAATCTCACAAATGTCCTATCTTAGAAGATATTTAATTACATCTGCATTAACTTAGGAACCTAAACGTGCCAGACTTGTTGAGACGTCCTTGTTAAAATGGCTCTCCCAGTTGTCAGCCTGTGGGTTTACATAGTAACATAGTAGATGACGGCGGGAAAAAGACCTGCATGGTCCATCTAGTCTGCCCAAGATAAACTCATATCTTGAATTTGTACCTGTCTTTTCAGGGCACAGACCGTACAAGTCTGCCCAGCAGTATTTCCCGCCTCCCAACCACCAGTCCCGCCTCCCATCACCGGCTCTGGTACAGACCGTATAAGTCTGCCCTCCCCTATCCTAGCCTCCCAACCACCAACCCCTCTTCCCCCCACCTGCTCCGCCACCCAATTTCAGCTAAGCTTCTGAGGATCCATTCCTGCTGCACTATTTATATATATATTTTTTGTAAAATTATGTCTCTATATATATTAATAATTTTGTATATTTTTATATATATGGTTTTACTCTAGTCTATCTCTTAACTATATATATACTGTTAGAGTTTTGTTTGATGTATAATTTTCTTATTATTGTTGTTTATTTGAACTTATGTTTTTAAATATTTATTGTTTTTAGACTCCTGAGGCAGGCCTTTTGGCCGAAACACAGTTTTCTGTGTCGAGTCATTGAATAAAGTGGTTCTTTGAAATCTTATCTCCCGTTCTCCCGGACTCATTGGTCCATTTCCCACTCTCTAGAGGGCTGCTGACTATAAGCTCTGACAGTCGCTAGTGGGCCTCATTGGTTCACATTCACACAACCAAACTTTAGTTTTTGGTTTTGGCCGAAACCAGGTGATAAGTTTTGACTGCAGTTTCGGATTCGGCTGAAAGTGGCTAGACAGTTTCGGTAGTAGTTTTGGCAGTTGGCCTCTATCAGTAGACTCACCAGTTCAGATCAATACACCAGTATGGTACCTGGTCAAAATGGCCCCTGACAAAATAGCCCCGACAAAAAAGCTCCTGACATAGCAGCCACTGTCAAAACGGCCTGCCCACAACATAACCCTTGACAAGTTAGTCCCCCAACAAAAGTGCCCGATCAGGCTGCCCAGAATATGGCACTGCATTTTTTTCCCTAATAATCTCACCCTTCCAAATAGGATAAAGTTGGTAAGACTATGAAAATGATGACAATATTGTTTATTTTTTTAATTACATGACAGACTTGATCGACTTACCAATTAGAATTACATCCAAATCAACACGATCTTATCTAAATCTGCACTACCCAAGCTGCAAAGGACTTAAATACAAAACAACTTACGCATCTAGTTTTTCCTACATAAGCACACAACTGTGGAACGCATTACCAAAAGCCTTGAAAACGACGTACGACCACCTAAACTTCCGGAAATCACTAAAAACCAACCTGTTTAAAAAGGCATACCCTACCGATCCAACATAAATGCCTAATCTCTGCAACACAACCAAACTAAAGCATGTAATGGACATAACACAACTCTTCCATTCTCCGATTCCCTAATGTGGCTGTGCGACATGAACTTGATCTTACCACAACATCACCCTGTATTTGTTCACACCAGAGCCTGCAAAGGCCTCTCCGGTACTACGTAAGCCACATTGAGCCTACAAATAGGTGGGAAAATGTGGGATTCAAATGTAACAAATAAATGAATTAACATGTAGATGGAGAAATAGTTTCCTTAAATAGCAAAACAGATCATGAATACCAGTTGGTAGCTATAGAATTTTGTTTATTTATATATGCTTTCTACAATGCAATGCAGGTAGGAGCCTTTATCAGTTAAGACTTCACTTGTAGTTTATCATCTTTATTTGTGATGTTATTTTTTTCTAGGGGGCTAGTTTATTAAGGGTTATTTTATGGAAGGGGCTATTTTGTTACGGGCTATTTTGTTACAAGGCTGTTTTGTCAGGGCTGTTTTGTCAGGGCTATTATGTCAGGGTGCCCAAAGGTGTATAACATGCAAACATCATTAGCATCTCTTTGGCAACTTATAGGATACAAGTGGGGGCCTCATTCCAGGTCCCAGGACACACATTAAAATATCATCCCAGCTGTTACTGTTTGATACCTAACACGGGAGTCTGAACAGAGAGGCGGAAGGTTAAATGTTCATAGAAACTGAATTACCTTCTCATCTTTAGATGCTCTTTCCAAAGCAGATCTGAGATATGTTAACGGCCTAGTGTTTCTTTCGTTGCTCTGCCTCTGTCCATGTTATATAGATTTTATTGATTACTGGAAGCTTTATATTTCCAGTTCTGTCAATCTAGCTTTTTTCAGATGTACAAAATTTACTAGAAATATTTTAAGGAAATTGCTGTTGCACAGGATGGGTCAATACATCAAATATGTCCAGACTCTGAGACATGAATTAATATAATTAGTTGTGGCACAAAGTTGCTTAGTATTCTAGATCTGAAATTAACCGGGAAGCAGCCAAACATTCATTTTTACAAAAAGCACAGTCCTGGACAGATTAATCAAATAGTATTGTTGTTGTAGTTCCTGTAGGAATGTTGCCCATATGGTTGCTCTTGGGAACAGGATGGTCTGTTTTTTCGTTCTCTTTATCTTTTCTGCCCTCATAATGCCCATCTCAACTACTGAACTTAAAATCCCTTGTTGTGCTACGTGAGCTGGGGGCCTAAAATTTCCATTTGATTTGAACAATGTTCTAGAAAAAAAGCAACTGCTCTACAAAGGAGTTTCTAAGTACAAACCAACTGGGTTTTTTGTTTTTTTTTTTGTTAAATTTGTACCCCGCGCTTTCCCACTCATGGCAGTCTCAATGCGGCTTATATGGGGCAATGGAGGGTTAAGTGACTTGTCCAGAGTCACAAGGAGCTGCCTGTGCCTGAAATGGGAATCGAACTCAGTTCCTCAGGACCAAAGTCCACCACCCTAACCACTAGGCCACTCCTCCACAAACGGAAACTATAGATCTCATGTGACAGGATGAAGAAAAAAGGGGAACGGATGCAGCACGTTGCAGCAGAGGCAGAGTTCAGGTTTCTTTTAACTGAAACTGCTCGACAAACCGATATATATATATATTTTTTAATAACAAGTGTAGAATTTGTCTTCTTTGTAGACTACTTTGTACTGAAGAAATAAATAACAGAGCCCCCCCCCCCCCCCTCCCCGGCTCTTCCCTGTGCTCCCTGCTCTCATCATCTTTCATTTAAAGCAGAGTTCGTTTTGCTTACCATTTAGAAGAGATGACGGAGAGAAGCTGTGATAGAAGTCTATGAAAGCATGAATGGGGTGAAATGGTTGAATAGGGGTGACTGTTTAATCTTTCAACCACCATAGAATATAGGACCCTCTCCCTGTCCGTCCTTCTTTCCTCTCTCTTTTGTCCTGTTGTGATTTGATCTAGTATGAGTGATCCACATTCTTTCCTGTTGAAATATTGTAGTTCCTTTCCGTACTGTTTTCTATGTTTTTAGACTGTAAACTGCTCAGTTCTGCAAGTCAGCTTGGGCGCTGTATTGTATATTTAAACATACAGCTACCCTGCTGTGCGTAGAATACAAAATGCTACCTCTAACATTCAATCATTAATGGCCCTTCTAAATGGTAAATAATAATAGAAGTAATTGTGTAGTTCTTGTCACAAAAGACTTTGAATGTAAATACTTATCATTACTATTATTATCCATTTACAGGTAGCTAAACAGAGGCAGAGAGGTTTAGAATGTTTTGTGAATGTCACAGAGTGAATCAATAGTAGGGGTGGGATTAGAACTCGTATGTTCCAGGAAATCTCTTGACCCCCACAGATAATTCTTTAAAGAACATACTATGAATGCTTTGACAGAACAATCTCCAATTTCACTCCTGCAGTTACATTGTGTTCTGTAAGAGTAACAGCTTGTGCTGTTTAATCTTATTTCAGAAATCAATATTTCTTCTAGCCTGGGAAGGGCCAAAAGGTTTTTTTTGTGTCCCAGGCGTATGTCATTCTATGAATTAAAAACTGCATAGCTAAATCCTTCCATTCAAACTCAGCCAAATTAAAAAAAAAAAAAAAAAAGCTTAAGGGTAAATATTATTATACAACTGAGATAAACAACTGACAAATATGTGTGAAATATATCTCTCTATATAAAAGGCAACCCCAACGTTCTGAAGCCTCCACGGAAGTTGAGGCGCCCGAGATATCCGGTGTGCCCTGGACTGTCTGCACCGCCCTCGCGTCAAAACGTCATGATGTCGAGGGCGGAGCTATGACACTCGAGGGCCGAAACGGAAACTCCACAGGCACGGCCACGGAGGCGCAGCAAAAAAAACCCCCAAAACCCTCCCCACACACAGCGACGCGAACCCCGAACAAGGCAAGTAGCTCGGAGGGACGGAGGGAGGGGGCCCCTTGCTAGCGCCCGTTTCATTGCGCTCAGAAACGGGCATTTTTTCCTAGTTTCTACAGAAATCCAGTAAATTCTATCTAGATCATAAACCAGTCTAGACCAAATCTTAGGGGGGTATGTCTACTAAAGGGAGTTAAGCCCTAACACGTGCTTAGTGCACATGAACATGCTTACTGCAAGACATGTTAAAAACATTTGCAGAGGTAATTGTTTAGCACGCGCTAAGCTCATTATTTTTTTCTGATTTATTTTTTTTTACTTGGGGCGCTGCATGGGCAGGGAAGCATTAATGAGAAACTGCACACTAATGTGGACATGGTAGCTGGTTAACGCTGGAGTGGCCTAGTGGTTAGAGCATGGGTCTTGCAATCCAGAGGTGGCGGGTTCAAATCCCACTGCTGCTCCTTGTGATCTTGGGCAAGTCACTTAACCCTCCATTGCCTCACGTACAAACTTAGATTGTGAGTCGTCCTGGGACAGAGAAATATCCAGTGTACCTGAGTGTGACTCACCTTGAGCTACTACTGAAAAAGGTGTGAGCAAAATCTAAATAAATTAACGTTTGAGCTCTTAGTGCCTCCTAAATAGGAGACTGCAAGTACTCCTTCGTTAATTATTTTCAGGTAATGTGCGTTAATTCAAACCTTGAAATGGGCTTAGCGCTGGAAAGTCCTGCGTTAGCATGTGCTTGGCCCATTTCCTAGCACCCTTTAGTAGACATATCCCTTAGGGCCCTCTTTACTAAGTCGCACTGTAGGCATGCTAACTTTTTGGCTCACGCTAACGATAGAGACACCCATTATACTCCTATGGGTGTCTCCAGCATTAGTGTGCGCTAAAATGTTTGCGCATCTACAACGTGGCTTAGTAAACAGGGCCCTTAGTGTCACATATCAGAAGCCATTAAAAATAAGAATTAAGTAATGGATGAATTATCTATCTACACCTAATAATTTCTATCATTCGCTGTTTGTCTAATAGAGTTAATTAGAGTATCTGACAACTGGCCCATCTAGGATTATTAATATTAGGATTTAGCTCGCCCCTTTCTCAGTAATAGCTCAAGGCAAGTTCTGTTGGTATTCTTCTGTCCCCAAAGAGCTTACAATCTAATTGTCTGATATTTAGCAACACTTAAGTAGGTAGCAGGTGCTGGTACCCAAATAGGTGCCACTGACTAGGGCTACACATGGATTTTCAGTGCATTACCCAGATAATGCTGGTGTAAATCTCTGCAGAGTGCACCAACACTAGAACTTATGCCATTATCCTCCTCATTCTGTAAAAGTCAGCAAAAATTTGCACCTACAATTTAATTGAACAAGTCAATTGGCACAAGTAATTGTTTTTTAACAAGCAATTATTGGCACAAATGAAAGTTAATTGAACTTTACGCACCTAACATTTTTACTTGTGATTTGAAAAAGGGGGGCACAGAAATGGGCAGGCTATAAGGGGAATGGAGGCGTTCCTAAAATTTACACGCATTGTTGTAGAATAATGGGGATATACATCTAATGTAGGTGTGTACATTTGCAGCACGTTTCAGTTGGTGCAAATGGCCGCACCTAAAGTTAGGCGTTATTCCCAGGCGTAACTGCTGTTCTATAAACCGCGCCTAACTTTAAGCGAAGTTTATAGAACAGCAATTTGTTTCGGCACTGGATATTTTTAGCGCCATATATAGAATCTAGCCCTATATGGATAAGCATGGCTCAGGCTGTTATAAGAAAAGGAAAAAAAGGAGGAGGCATAGCACTAATCCATAGATTCCACTTCACCATAACTACAACAGCCGAATCTATAATACCACAACTTGAAATCACCTCAGTTAGAATCCACCGCATTACCTTGCTTGACCACCTAAACGTCTTGTTTTATAGACCACCAGGCAACTGGCAAGAATGCCAACCACACTTCATGGATTTCATTTCAAATACCTGTGTATCTAACTCCAGTCTACTTATAATTTGATTGACTGCACATTTTGTCCATTAGATTGTAAGCTCCTTTGAGCAGGGACTGTCCTTCTTTGTTAAACTGTACAGCGCTGCATAACCCTAGTAGCGCTTTAGAAATGTTAAGTACTAGTAGTAGTAGTTATAATAGGGGACATAAACCTACACCTAGAAGACCTAATGCAACCAATGCACATGAATGCAAGAATTTCCTCCAACTATGGGACCTCAACTGGCCTAATATGCAAGCAACCCATATTAAAGGACACACACTTGACCTCATCACATACAAACTATCCTCAGACTTAAACTTAATATTAACAGATACAAAATGGACAGACATACCATGGTCAGACCACTACAGACTAAACCTATCCCTACAATGGCGAAAAAAAGGCTCATACCACAAGCAAGAACGCACAACCTATACCACAAGAGGCCAAATTGACCCTGCAACATTCTGGCAACAGATCTACAAGAATGAATGGATAGCACAAACAGACTCCAAACATTACCTCCTAAATTGGGACAACAGATGCAGGAGAATATTTGACAAAATTGCACCATTACAAACAAGAACCTCACAAAGACACACCACAATACCATGATTTAACGAGGAACTGAAAAAATTAAAAACACAAGTTAGGAGGCTTGAAAGAGCTTGGAAAAAAATGAAAGATGAATACACACTTAACGCATGGAAACAAATGCAAAGAAAATACAAATATACAATAAGACAAACCAAAAGGTCATACTACAAAACCAAAATAGGGCCAGACTACAAAGACACACATAAACGTTTCCAACTTGTGAACAAACTACTAGACACCACACCAGTTACCACAACCAACACAGACACCCCATCAGCAGACAACCTTGCTAAATACTTCAACGAGAAAATCATAAAAGTACAACTCATGATACCACTTAATACCACCAATCACAAAAAATTCATTGAATGTCTGGACCCAAGCCCTGATGAATACCCAGCAGACCAAATCTGGACAAACATCGTCCTTCTGACCGACGAAAACGTCACCCAAGCAATCAACAGGTTCTCCAAATCCCACTGCAAACTGGATATTTATCCCGACAACCTAATAAAATCCGCCCCTCAATGCTTCATTACAGACTCACGTCATACCTAAACTACCTGTTACAACATGGACTCTTCCCTAAGGATAAAGGCAATATACTACTCACCTCAATACCCAAAGACTCAAAGAAAAAAGCTAATGACATAATCAACTACCACCCGGTAGCATCCATCCCTATGGCAGTAAAACTAATGGAAAGTATGGTAACCAAGCAACTTACTGAATACTTAGACAAATTCTCAATACTACGTGAACCACAGTCAGGATTTCGATCCAACCACAGTACCGAAACAGTACTAATCACTCTCCTAACCAAATTCAAACAAACAAACAAACAATTGCAACTGGCAATAGTATACTTCTCCTACAATTCGACATGTCCAGCACGTTCGACATGGTTAACCATAAAATACTATTGAACATCCTAGAATATTTCAGGATTGGAGAAAGCGTACTTAGATGGATCAATGGATTCCTAACTGCAAGAACATACCAAATGATATCAAATTCGAATACATCATCACCATGGAAACCTGAATGCGGAGTACCCCAAGGATCACCACTCTCACCAACCCTTTTCAACCTAATGATGACACCCCTAGCCAAATTTCTATCCAACCAAGGCCTCAATCCTTACATCTACACAGACGATGCCACAATATACATCCCGTTCAAACACGATCTAACAGAAATCATAAATGAAATCAAACAAAGCCTACAAATAATGAATTCATGGGCAGATGCATTCCAACTAAAACTCAACGCAGAAAAAACACAATGTCTCATCCTCTCATCACAATACAACACGAACAAACCCACTACTATAAACACCCCAGGCTATACCCTTCCTGTTTCAGATAGCCTGCGAAAAATACAACAAAGAAAATGTTCCATTCAATGTGGAAACTCAAAAGAGTAAAACCTTTCTTCCCAATGGAAATATTCCGCAGCCTGGTACAATCAATGGTGCTAAGCCACCTAGATTACTGCGATGCAATCTATGCCGGATGTAAAGAACAAATCATTAAGAAATTCCAAACTGCCCAAAACACAGCAGCCAGACTCATATTTGGAAAAACAAAATACAAAAACGCCAAACCCCTAAGAGAAAAACTACACTGGCTCCCACTCAAAGAACGTATTGCGTTCAAAATTTGCACCCTGGTTCATAAAATTATTCACGGCGAGGCCCCGGTCTACATGTCAGACCTCATAGACCTACCAACCAGGAACACAAAAAGGTCAGCACACACATTCCTGAATCTCCACTACCCCAGCTGCAAAGGACTAAAATATAAATCAACATATGCATCCAGCTTCTCCTACATAAACACGCAACTATGGAATGCACTACCAAACGTCATAAAAACAATGCACAACCTAACAAACTTCCGAAAATCACTAAAAACCAACCTGTTCAATAAGGCATACCACAATGATTCATCCTAAATACCAGACAACGAAACCTATGCCAGAACCGGACAAAACCAAATTCTTTATACTTGACTGCTTCATTTACTCTGTCACTAACGAACTTTAATGCAATACCACTTTATTTCTCATGCCGGAATGAACTCTCTATACTTGATTGCTTAATTTACTTTATCACTTATGAACTTTAAAGCAAAACCACTTTGTATTTCTCATTACGGAACTGGCGATCGCCACTACGGCATAATGTAAGCCATATTGAGCCTACAAATAGGTGGGAAAATGTGGGATACAAATTACTACTACTACTACTACTATTTAGCATTTCTATAGCGCTACAAGGCATACGCAGCGCTGCACAAACATAGAAGAAAGACAGTCCCTGCTCAAAGAGCTTACAATCTAATAGACAAAAAATAAATAAAGTAAGCAAATCAAATCAATTAATGTGAACGGGAAGGAAGAGAGGAGGGTAGGTGGAGGCGAGTGGTTACAAGTGGTTAGGAGTCAAAAGCAATGTTAAAGAGGTGGGCTTTCAGTCTAGATTTAAAGGTGGCCAAGGATGGGGCAATAAATAAATAAAATAACTGACAATTCAGAAATATCCAGGTAGAGGCCAGTGCTGAATAATTTCAAATGTTGCAGCTGGGCTTTAAATGAAATTCTGACCATAGTGTTTTGATTATTGACCTGTAAATTATTACCTGAGGAATGGAGGGTAAAATGTCTTGCCCAAGGCCACAAGGAGTGTCAGCAAATCTTACTTTATCTCCTGGTTTATCCCCATTTTTCTACTAGTAAGCATCCTCTGAATGCTTCATGCTTTTTCATGGAATTCATTATTAGATAATGGCTTCTGGAAAACTTCCATGCATTCACCACCATTCATTAGCCTTAATCTCTTGATGTTACCATATTGGCAAACTTGTGTGGTCTTGGAAATATATCACTTTTCTCTATATATATTTCCAAGACCACACAAAGGCAACATGTTGCTCTCTGCTATGAAATCAAAATGTTATCATCATCTCTTCATATGCTATGAGCCATTTAGTCTGCCCAGTAAGGTGGCTAGAATTGTACCTGCCAATCCATGCCCCCCTGTGCCATTGTTTAGGGTTGTACCTACCACTCTGCACAGGTTACACCCTCTCTGTACCTTTCTTTAAATTAGGTATGGATGTTGTTTAAAAATACCATTTTGGAAGCCCAGACAGATGTATTCTACATATTAACAAAGGTGGAAAGAACAGCAAATGACAGACAGCATTGTTATAAGGAGAAGTGAAAGAGGCTATTAGAGCCAAATGAACATCAATCAGAATATGGAAAAAAAGATCCAAATGAAGAAAACAAGAAGCAACATAAGTACTAGCAAGTTAGATTCAAAGCACTGATAAAGAAGGTCAAAAGAGAATATGAAAAACTCATAGTAATAATGTTTTCAGGTATATCGCAAGCAAGAAAGCCTATGAGGGAATCTGTGAACCCTCAGGGAAGACTGGGCCATACCAGAAAGGCTGAATGAATTCTTTGCCTCGGTCTTTACTGAAGAAGATGTAAGAGATCTACCTGTACCAGAGATGGTTTTCAAGGCTGATGATGCAGAGGAGCTGGAAGATATACTGAGCCAAATCAACAAATTAAAGAGTATTAAATCACCTGGACCAGATGGTATACACCCCAGTGTACTAAAAGAACTCAGAAATGGAATTGCAGATCTGCTGTTAGTGATTTGTAACCTGTCATCTGTAGTACTTGAAGACTGGAGGCTGGCCAATGTAACGCTTATTTTAAAAAGGGATCCAGGGGTGGTAAATCTGACGTCAGTGCTGGGCAAAATAGTGGAAACTATTATAAAAAATACAATCACTGAACACATAGACAAGCATGGTTTAATGGGACAGTGTCATGGATTCAGCCAATGGAAATCTTACCTCACCAATTTGCTTCATTTCTTTACCTTTCATTTCTTTGAATGTGCGAATAAACATGTGCATAAAGATGATCCAGTTGATGTACTGTATCTAGATTTTCAGAAAGTGTTTGACAAAGTCCCCCATGAGAGACTCTTGAGAAAAATTAAAAACCCATGGGATAGGAGGCAATGTTCTGTTGTGGATTAGGAACTGGTTGATGGATAGAAAACAGAGGGTAGGGTTAAATGGCCAATTCTCTTGTGGATTCTCTCGTGAATAGTGGAGTGCCCCAGGTATCTGTACTGGGACTGGTGCTATTTAACATATTTATTAATGATCTGGAAATGGGAATGGTGAATAAAGTGATTAAATTTGTAGATGACACAAAATGCATGCAGACTGAAAAATTGCAGGAAGACTGGGCATCCAAATGGCAGATGATATTTAATGTGGTAAGTGCAACATGATGCACACTGGGAAGGATAATCCAAATCATTGTTATCTGATGCTAGGTTCCATCCTAGGAATCAGCACCCAAGAAAAAGATCTAGATGTCATCATGGACAATATGCTGAAATCCTCTGCCCGGTGTGTAGTGGCAGCCAAAAAAGCAAACGGAATGCTAGGAGTTTTTAGGAAAGGGATAGAAAATAAGACAAAGAATATTATAATGTCTCTGTATCGCTCCATGGTGCAACCACACCTTGAGTATTGTGTGCAGTTCTGGTCGCCGTATCTTAAAAAAGATATATCAGAATTAGAATAAGTTCAAAGAAAATTGAGAGGCGAAAAGAATGGAGGGAAGGAATTGTAAGTAGTTTGCCAGAAGCAGATTGATGAGAGCATAAGGATTAAGAAAGAAAGGAGAGATAAGCCAGGGCTAAGGGAAGACATTTTTTAAAGACAAGACAAAGGAGCTTGAACTTAATACGAGCAGAGACTAGAAGCCAATGCTCAGAGCAGAGGAGGGACTGACGTGGTTAAAGCATTGTGCAGAATGGAGAATCTTAACAGTGGTGGATTGAACAAGTTTAATGGACGACAAAGGAAGACCGGCATACAGAGAATTACAATAGTCTATATGAGAAATGACCATGGAGAGAAGAAGAGTATGGACCAAAGAGGGTTCAAGAAGAGAACTTAATGGACGGATACAGTGCAGGGATTTTAAAAAGTTTGGACAAATTCCTGGAGTAAAAGTCCTTAGTCTGCTATTGAGATAGACATGGGGAAAGTCATTGCTTGTTCCTGGGATTGGTAGCATGGAATGTTGCTACTATTTGGGATTCTTTCAGGTACTTGTGACCTGAATTGGCGATTGTTAGAAGCAGATACTAGGCTAGATGAACCATTGGTCTTACCCAGTATGGCTGTTCTTATGTTCTTGTTCTTATGGTGAGGCCGTTTTTGAGGTGGAGGGTTACTTTTGGTGGGTCAGTGCTGTTTGGGAGTCTAGAAGAGTTGGGAATTCCACCTTTAAAATTGCTTCACCCTGTTCTCAAACTACTGCATTTCACTCTAAATTTCTATGTTACAGAAACTGGAACTCCTTTTCCCATAGGAATGGACTGGGCAATATTTTGGGGGGCACGATTCTCTGGAAACTGTGGTGTGATATAACTAAAATAACGTGTTTTTTTTTGTTTGTTTTTTAAAGGGTAATGTTTAACAAGTTTACAATTAAAGAAATTTTGATCAATTTTCAGCCCATTCTACTAAACTTTCAGAAAATTTATTTTACCTCCAGACAGATGGATAGACAGACATTCTCAACCCCTTTTCTATAAATCTTTCCAACTTCCATTGGGTTAGAAAGAATATAATGGGATCATAATGCAGTCATTCTGCAGGATGTGGGCCCATATTGATTTTATTGTCACATTTTAAATAAGTAACAGGAGCCAGAGGAGTCATATCATGAGCAGCTAGAGAAGAGACGTGTTTCACTGAGGCTCCCACAAGGGATTAGTATACTTCTTTTAGTTTATTTTATTTTCCATGTTTTATTTTGTTTTATTTCAATTGATTACCTATACTGCTTTTAAATGTCCTGAATAGGGACAGAGAACTATTGTACCCCTTCTCTCACTGGTATGCCGATATGGCAAGAGCAAGAAAACAACTACAGTAACATAGCTTGTGACAAAAAATGGCCGGACTGCAAGGCAGTAGATGATGTGAGAATGTTTACTACTACAAGATGGCAGCATGGCACAGTTAGGCTCAGAATCATCAAGCCAGAGGAACAACCTTAATCAAACCCCAAGGCTCTGCTGTGGAGAGTCTCCCACCTACTGACATTGAGATGATACCGACTACTATAAAAATGCCTGTTCTCCAGGAAAAGCTGTCTCAAATACAGTCAGAACTGGGAGGAGTTCGAACGGAGCCGAAACAAATAGTGGACAGAATGGAGCATGTTGAGAATCAAGTATCGGCGGTGGAAGATAAACTAAATGTATTGAAAAGAGACTTCAATGTGCAAGGTCCACTGATTCAAAAACTTCTCAACAAACTCTGATTTAGACAATAGAACCAGGCACTGTAATTTTCATATCTTAGGAGTACCCGAGGGCCTGGAAACGCATAACCTGGAATTAACCATAAACCAAGTTGTTTCTGGAACAGATGTTCGAAGAACCTCTTTCCTCTCCAGCACTCTTGGCTGATTTAATAGTCAAAAGAGCCCACAGAGTACTCAGGCAAACCAGGGACAGGCTGAGGATTACGCTGGCAAAGATATTGTCATTTTTCTCTGCATTATCCCAAACAAGTTCAGGTTTAATATGGCTTACATCAAACTTGTAAAGGAAATTACAATAAGAGAACTATAACGAAAATACAAAACAATAGGTAATGGAGGCAGTGTCCTGTTTTGGATCAGGAATTGGTTAAAGGCACATTTTTCATAAAGGAGGAAGTTGAACCTGTTAATAAATGACCCGGAAAATGGGAACAATGTGCAGGATGATCTGATTTGCAGATGACACAAAATTATTCAAATTTGATAAATCATATGCAGACTGTAAGAAACTGCAGGAGGACCTTTAAAAGAATGGAAGACTTAGCATCCAAATAGCAGATGAAATTTAGAGTGGCACTTTTTACAAATCAGAACTGAATCATTTTAGAACAGGATTTGCAGATGTAGAACTTGTTCTAAAATACATGGAGAAATGGATGTAGGTCAAAATGGGCACATAAATAATCATGTTGCCAAATATCAATATAAAAGTTTATGTGACTGTTTATCTTAATGTGGTAACGTGAGCCACGTCAAAGCGGAGCCATGCAGAAGGTTCAAGGGAACAGAAGAAAATCCTTTATTAAAAGTGCCAGGTATGAGGAGTCCTGTTAGCATCACACTAGATGTATGCAGCAAAGTCCTCCCATGGTCCTGGACCTACTCCTGCAGGCCACGGCATGCAATACAGTCTCTACGCAACAGTATTCACTAGCGTGCCTCCAGCTGGGTCAAGAACACAGTTCAAGATCCCAAGTTAATCTTGGCCTACCTGGCTGTCACACTATTCAGTTCACAGACACGGGGTGGTGACCTATTTGCTGCTCCTCTTTAGGGCCTCCTTAACCTAGCTATGGTCTGAGCTTTTATACTTCCTGGCCCAGGTCGTTCCGGCTCCACCCCTCTCGTGTCACTTCCCCCATGGGCAGGACTATGAGTATTAATGTGGTCCTGACTCTATGAGGGGGTGTCCATAAGGGGACAACAAGTGAAGAGTCCAGTGTAAATGTCTAAATAATGAACACGATGTATTAAAATTCCAGATATTCCTTTATTGTCAAATATTATCTTCTTTTGTATATACAAAAAATAGTTGAGCATTTAGCTATAGCTCGACGGTGGCCAAACCCTTTTCACTTTACACGCTTCATCAGGAGCCGTGCATCAACTTTCTTATAATATCAACCAAGATGGTATCACATATTTTTGTGATTACATTGCATCTTATCAAACCCCAATTCTTTCATGCAGCGTTCTTAGCTGTTGAGCAGGTTGGTATGCTTTAGAGTCACAGTAGCCTTCCTCTTTTTGTGGTTACATAAGGGGAAGTTGCCACATCCTATAGACTCCCTCATACTTAGCTATTTTTGACACATTTAATATTTATGTTTCCCAAAACTGTCACAGAGCCCAATATCCCTTGCCAGTTTCACTTTCAGGGAAATATGAATCAAAGGGATATTAAGAGGGTGATTTTACCTAATATCTTCAGTGGAGGTGCTGCTCAGTAGGAGCACTTTTCTGAATCCTACATGTTCATCTGTTACAACATAGATGCTCAGTCCCCTTCTGAAAAGCGAAGATACTTACTTACCTGTAACAGATATTCTCCGAGGACAGCAGGCTGATTGTTCTCACATATGGGTTGACGTCCGCGTCGGCCCAGAATTCGGACGGCATTTTACAAGCAAAATATAAAAAGAAGTTTTGCCAGAGTCTTCTGGCGCGCGTGCAGCACACACCGCACATGTGCGGCCTGATTTCCCGCCCATCGCGTGAACGCGTTCCCTCAGTTAAATCAAAAAGCATAAAAGGAAGCAAATAACAACTCCAAAGGGGAGGTGGGCGGGTTTGTGAGAACAATCAGCCTGCTGTCCTCGGAGAATACCTGCTACAGGTAAGTATCTTCGCTTTCTCCGAGGACAAGCAGGCTGCTTGTTCTCACATGTGGGGTATCCCAAGCAACCAGGCTCACTCAAAACAACGAACATTGGTCAGCTGGGCCCATCCAAAACATACCCAAATCACTTGCATGTTCTTCAGTTTAAGACATAACAATAATACAACACTATCTCTTATATTTCGCAGTTAACTCCACGGTTCTATGTGGATTACATCAAAAAAGGATTACAAGGAAAATACACCATCCGAAAAGAAACGGAATACAGTCAAATTCACCTGTATATCCTGGCTTGGTAAAAATCAGGACTTAGACGTTTATGCACATCTATAACATGAAATAAGCACCTTCATGTGAACAAGTGCAAAGTGATGCACATTAGGAATAACTCAAATAAGAGCTAAATGATGCTAAGTTCCATATTAGGAATCGCCAACCAGGAAAAAGATGATTTATGGTTTATTAAGTTTCCTATACTGCCTTTCCTTTTTCTCCAGATAAAGGAAAATATCTTCCTCTGTAAACCGCGCAAAAATTAATCGGGCAGAGAAATTGGTAATGCCATAAAGAGAGAAAGTAATTTGGGGAGGATTATCATTTTTACAGCGCTAATCCTTCCCATCCAGGACATTGTCAGGCCCTCCCACCTATCTAATTCCCCGAACAAGGCCTGCACCCTGTGTGGGAAGTTGCTTTTAAAAATCTCTTCTAGCCTACGTGGGATGTTAACCCCTAGGTACCAAATATATTGATTTGCCCACCTATACGGGAACTGGAACTTCAGCTGGTCTATTTGCTCCTTGGGCATATTCACATCCAGCGCCTCTGACTTATCGAAATTAAATTTGAAACCGGACACCCCTCCATATGCTCGTATCGCCTCCTCCACTATAGGGAAAGATTACATGGGGTCTTTGAACATGAGCAGGATATCGTCAGCAAAAAGAAGAATTTTCGTCTCCGTTCCCCCCCCTCTCTGCCCCCTAATCTCAGACGTTGATCTAATTTTTATTGCCAAGGGTTCCATAACTAGTGCAAAGAGCAGTGGGGACAAAGCACAGCCCTGTCTAGTGCCTCTATGCAACAGAAAGGGCTGAGCTAGTGAGCCGTTAACCCGTACCGAGGCCGCAGGGTTCTTGTAAATTAAACTTAGTCACTCTGCATATCGTCCCCGAACGTCTACCCTCTCCAATACAGCAAACAGGAACGGCCAACTAACCCGGTCGAAGGCTTTTTCAGCATCCAGGGACAAAATACACAGTGGGGTGCCAGTTGTCTGCACATTTTGAATGCTATACTGCCTTTCCTGAGAAGCATGTCAAAGCAATGTACATTATGAAATAAAATCAGACAAACAGAAATCTATCATCTATCAGGGTTGTTCACTAATCATCCATACCAACTCAGAGAGAAATAGATTAAAAATAAAAACAGCAAGAAAAAGATACCTGGAAGACTAATCTAAGTGATTTGCTATGTCAGCCCCAACCAGCAGGTCCTCAAAAAGCCATTCTTGGCTAATTTAGCCCCAGATATTCAGTGATGGGTGATGTGTGGGTACTGGCACTGAATATCTGAAGCTAAATTGCACCATAGTACCCACCAGAGCTTATGCGAGCCCCAGCCAATATTCAATCAGGGCCCGAATCAGACAGTTATGCAGGCCCCAGAGGAATATCAGTCATGACCCGCATGACTTTTTTTATTTTCTCTTTTAAGGCCTATGATCCCCCTTCTCCCCCTCAGCCCGCACTATATAGAAGACCTCCACCCCAACCCCCCTCCCCCACACGGTCTATGAGGATTCTCCAGGCCTACCTTTGTTCTCTGGTGGTCCAGTGGGATGTTGGGGACAGGAGCAATGTCCCCTTGCTCATGTCTCTTGCAGCTGGCTTGAGGAAATGGCTGCTACAACCTCGCATGGGAGCTCGCAGTACTTGTATAGTAACAACCAAGTCTTCAAACAGCAACAAAATACTGTGTAATCACTAAGCACTACAAACTCAAGTTCTTGATAGGAAAGTAAAACAGGCAACCAACAAACAAGAAATAAGAGCAAGGGTGAGCAAAGGGGAAGGCAAGGCTGGTAAAAGGGAAGTCTTGCCTTCCTGCAGGAAATGGTGGTGCGGCAAGGAAAGCACTTGCTGCGTGGACACTTTTTTTGGGGGGGGGGGGGGGGAGCCCTTACCACCACCCATTGAGGTGACGGTAAGGGCTCCCACATTAGCCCGGTGGTATCTGGGCAGCACACGGCATTGCCTGATTACCACCGGGTACACTCCGGCACGACAAACATTTTGTAGCGCCAGAAATGACGGTGTGCTAGTGGTGGGAAGTACCGCTGGGCTACTGTGGTAGCCCAGTGGTACTTCCTGTATAGTGAGTGGTAAGCCCGCATTGGGCTTACCACCACTCAGTAAAGGGAGCCATAAATTAGGTAATTGCCTTTGAGGCATATTTTCAAAGCACTTTGGGAGGCTAAGTTCCATAGGTTTCTATGGAACTTTGGGAGGCTAAGTGCTTTGAAAATGAGCTTGTTTATGTACCAATAATGGCCTGTAATTGACATTAATTGGCACTGATTTGCAGTTAATCACTATTCTATAAACATAGCACCTAAATGCTATACCATGCACATGGGCAGGTCTGGGGTATATCTTACATGCACAACTGCCAACAGTTAGGATGAGTATTGGCACCAGGGGATGCACTATCTTCTCGCACCTAGGATATGTCTCCAAGAACTTCTGCCCAGGTGGGAAGGATTAAGACAGCTGTTGTAGTTGGTAATTCAATTATTAGGCATGTAGATAGCTGGGTGGCTGGAAGGTGGCGGACCTCACGCGTCACCTAGATAGGATTTTTGATAGTGCTGGGGAGGAGGATCTGGCTGTCTTGGTACATGTGGGTACCAATGACATAGGAAAATGTGGGAGGGAAGTTCTGGAAGCCAAATTTAGACTCTTAGGTAGAAAGCTGAAGTCCAGATCCTCTAGTGTGCGCAAGAACCAAGAGGCAAGCAGAGCTCCGAAGTCTCAATGTGTGGTTGAGACGATGGTGCAGGGATGAGGGATTTAGATTCCTTAGGAACTGGACAACATTCTGGGAAAGGGGGAGCCAGTTCCAAAAGGATGGACTTCACCTTAACTGGAATGGAACCAGGTTGCTGGCGCTAACTTTAAAAGCTGCTCTATCTCCTTTTTAAAACTAAAATGGAAAAAACCAACGGTCACCCAGGAGCACATGGTTCTGTGTGGGGTATCCTAGAAGGATACTGTTGAAACAGGAAATTTAGGGAATCCCAATAGAAAGGGTTCAACTATGGTGAAAGAAAGCCAGGAGTGTTTAAGAAGAGAGCAGGGTGAAGGATTCACATTATACCCATCAACTTCTAAGCAGCTTGTAGATGCAAGGAAAAAACATAATTTGAAGTGCCTGTATACAAATGCTAGAAGCCTAAAAAGTAAGATGGGAGAGTTAGAGTATATACCACTAAATGATGAGGTAGACTTGGTGGAAGAAGGACAATTAATGGGACATTGTGTTATATTGCAATGATAGAGGGGATAAAATCGGAGGCGGGGGTTGCGCTGTAGTAGTATATGTTAAAGAGGGAATTGAGTTAAAATAAATATTCTACATGAAACAGCAGCGTGGAATCGTTATGGATAGAAATTCCATATGTGAAGGGAAGGAGTATTCTTGTAGGGCTGTACTATCGTCCACCAGGATAGAATGAGCATACAGATGAAGAAATGTTTGCAGAAATTCTGAAAGCTGGCAAATTGGGCAATAGTATAATAATGGGTGATTTCAATTACTCCATTATTGACTGGATAAATGTTATATCAGGGAGTGCCAGGGTGATAAAAAATTACTAAATATATTAACTGACTGCTTCTTGGAGCAACTGGTCCAGGAACAGAGAAGAGGGGGAGCCATTTTAGATCTAGTCCTTGATGGAGTGCAGGGCATAGTTGGGTCCACTGGGAAACAGTGATCATAACATGATCAACTCTGGGCTACTACCTGGAATGAAGCCACAAAGGAAATCAACTGTAGCAGCATTCAATTTTCATAAGCAGAACTATGATAAAATGAGGAAAATTATTATTTATTATTATTTATTTTCCCCCCAAACCCACCTCCCCGCTCCCCCGTTTTCTATTTCTGTTGATGGCTCTCTCATTCTCCCTGTCTCCTCAGCTCGAAACCTTGGGGTCATCTTTGACTCTTCTCTCTCCTTCTCTGCTCATATCCAGCAGATTGCCAAGACCTGTCGTTTCTTTCTTTACAACATCCGTAAAATCCGCCCCTTTCTTTCCGAGCACTCTACCAAAACCCTCATCCACACCCTTGTCACCTCTCTTTTAGACTACTGCAATCTGCTTCTTGCTGGCCTCCCACTTAGTCACCTCTCCCCTCTCCAGTCGGTTCAAAACTCTGCTGCCCGTCTCATCTTCCGCCAGGGTCGCTTTACTCATACTACCCATCTCCTCAAGACCCTTCACTGGCTCCCTATCCGTTTTCGCATCCTGTTCAAACTTCTTCTACTAACCTATAAATGTACTCACTCTGCTGCTCCTCAGTATCTCTCCACACTCGTCCTTCCCTACACCCCTTCCCGTGCACTCCGCTCCATGGATAAATCCTTCTTATATGTTCCCTTCTCCACTACTGCCAACTCCAGACTTCGCGCCTTCTGTCTCGCTGCACCCTACGCCTGGAATAAACTTCCTGAGCCCCTACGTCTTGCCCCATCCTTGGCCACCTTTAAATCTAGACTGAAAGCCCACCTCTTTAACATTGCTTTTGACTCGTAACCACTTGTAACCACTCGCCTCCACCTACCCTCCTCTCTTCCTTCCCGTTCACATTAATTGATTTTATTTGCTTACTTTATTTATTTTTGTCTATTAGATTGTAAGCTCTTTGAGCAGGGACTGTCTTTCTTCTATGTTTGTGCAGCGCTGCGTATGCCTTGTAGCGCTATAGAAATGCTAAATAGTAGTAGTAGTAATTTATTGCATTTGTATCCCTCATTATCCCACCTATTTGCAGGCTCAATGTGGCTTACATAGTTTTGTTATGACATTGTCATTCCAGAATATCAGATACAGTTAGTAGTGTGTAGAGATTAAGTAGGGAAGAAAAAAGGAAGTGATTGGGCGGGTGATAGTGGGAGTGGATTTTCATAGCTGGTTGGGTTGGGAAGGTGAATTAGTGAAGCTGTTGGTTCTCATTATAGGCCTTGTTGAATGGTTAAAAAGAAGCTAAAAAGATCAGCTACCAATGTTAAGACATTAAAGGAGAGATTCTATATATGACACCTATAAAAACAGCACAGAAATCAGTGCCGACTAAGCGTATTATATAATCTGTGCCTAGATTTAGGCACCGATTATAGAACATGATTAAGTTTATATTTCAGCACCTAAATCTACACGCATCCATTTACACCAATGAAAATCTGATGTAAATCCATGCACATAAATTTAGGCACACTGGGTGGTATTCTATATTTAGGCATGCGAATTTCATAACATCCATGTACCCACCCATAACCATGCCCCTTTTTGCCTGTGCACGTTAGAAATTCAGCACACATTGTTACAGAATACACTTAGCGACTTGTGCGCCTAACTTCTAATCAGTGCCAATTAGTGCTAATTGTTGCTTGTTAAGTGCTGTTATCAGTGCTCATTAGCTTGTTAAGCTTATTAAATTACACACATTGTTATAGAATCGTGGGGGGGGGGGGGGGTGGTAAATCAGGCATGGACATTGTTTAAAAATACCATCTTGGAAGCCCAGATTAGATGCATTCCATGTACTTACAAAGCTGAAAAGAGGAGATAATGACAGTCAGCATTGTTGAAAGGTGAAGTGAAAGAGGCTATTAAAGCCAAAAGAATGTCCTGCAAGAATGGAAAAAGGACCCAAATGAAGAGAGTAAGAAGCAACATAAGCACTGGCAAGTTAGAAACAAAGCATTGATAAGGAAAGCTAAAAGAAAATATGAAGACAAACTTGCCACAGAAGCAAAAACTCCCATTAACAACTTTTTCAGGTGCATCAGAAGGAGAAAGCCTGTGAGGGAATCCGAGGGACCATTAGATCATGAAGGAGCAAAAGGGATACTCAGGAAGGACAAGGCCATAGTGGAGAAACTGAATAAATTCTTTGCTTTGATCTTTACAGAAGAAGATGTAAGAGATCTACCTGTACCAAAAATGTTTTTCAAGGGTGATGACGCAGACGAACTGAAAGAAATCTCAGTGAACTTGGAAGATGTACTGAACCAAATTGACAAATTAAAGAGCAGTAAATCACCTGGATCGGATGGCATGCATCCAAGGGTATTGAAAGAACTAAAACATGAAATTCCTGATCTGCTATTAGTAATCTGTAACCTGTTGTTAAAGTCATCCATAATACCAGAAGATTGAAGTGTGGCCAATGTTATGCTGATTTTTAAAAAGGATTCCGGAGGTGATCCAGCAAATTAAAGACTGGTAAGCCTGACGTCTGTGCCGGGTAAAGTAGTGGAACCATAAAGAATAAAATTATGTAACACATAAATAAACATGGTTTAATAGGACAGAGTCAGCATAGTTTCAGCCAAGGGAATTCTTGCCTCACCAACTGGCTTCATTTTTTTCAAGGCATGAATAAACATGTGGTATCAGCGGTTAGCCTATCTGGGATTAAAAAAAAAGGTTTGGACAAGTTCCTGAAGGAAAAGTCCATAGTCTGCTATTGAGACAGACATGGGGAAGCAACTGCTTGCCCTGGGATTGTTTGCATGGAATGTTGTTACTATTTGGGTTTCTGCCAGGTACTTTTTTTTTGTTTGCACCATTTTGGATCTTGCGGATCGGCTGCCCTGTTGGTTTTTTTTTTTAGGAGTCGAACACATATATACTTTTATGTGTCTGGAAAGTGGGCATTCCTGGTGCAGAGTTTGGAGTGTGCATAGTTACTTTCCATTTTTTAATGTATGCCTGTATAATAATGCTGAAATGTGTGTATTTACATCTGCTCCTGACCACATGTAACCACATGCAAGTGTATGGCTATTGTATATGAAACGGTATACACATGCTTTCCTTTATAAAAGAGGCATATTTTAAGAGCCTAGTCAGCCTCTTATAAAATTACCCTCATGGTTTGGGATGGCTCTGACCTTAAGCCATAGCCTTTCTGATGGCTGTTTAGGCACAAGGGTGATTGAGGAAGTGCAGTTAAGAAGGTTTCATTTTATGATATTGTATTGATCATGCTTGCCTTGGACAGGTACTGGCACTGGTGACAGTGCAAAGGAACCAGGTATTGCTTCCATTGGTACTACTGACAATGCTGAAACACTCTTTGCCACCACCTCCATGCTCCTTAGCTATTTTGTCTGGCACCTTTCTTAATCACCTTTTCACAATCATGTAGAAGATTTGGTTTATTTTCCAGTAAAATCTCTAACTATCGCTGAAAAAAAAAAAGGTTGGTACATTGGTTACTGAGGCATTAGGTATTTCTCAAGAAGGAAGATCAACTAATCATAGCCACACGCTACTGTACTTAAAGTATTAATCTTCTTATAACTGGCAGTTGTTCTCATGCATATTTATCTATGTTTTCCAGACCATCCTATGAAAGGCAGCATTTACCTTGATCAGAGAACTGTTTTCAGAGTTGAGCCTATGCTTCCGAAAGTTAATCCAGATTCCAACAGGGAGGAAGAAACTGCCTGGCACTTCTCCAGAAATACGTTTCTTCAAGCTTATCTGCAGCTACCCTTATTCACTCGTCTTGTTAAGTATTCCATGTGCATCTTTGCTTCTAGTAGACATCATTATTATAATATTGAAGCACAGGGAGCTTTTATCCTGTCTCTCTATCTCAAAATGACACTGCCAAGTTCATTTATTGACTAAAAAAAAATAAGTTTTGACTATATCTTACTTATAGCTCTTAGAATCCCTATTGGTAGGTTTCCCGAGCCTTCCCTAGTGGCAACATAAAATACTGTATACCATGCTTAAAAAAAACTGTCAAGTCAAGTAGAATACATTGTGTATGAATTCCAATTTCTGCTTCTTTGAAGTTATTTTTCACATTATTGAACTACAGTATATCTTCCACTAGGAAAAGCCACACAAGCTTTGATGAGAATCCCTCTGTCCTAAATTTTCTAAAAGGGGTCTCAATGCCATGATGCCCCTCTCCCACCCCCCAAGGGTGGAAAAAGTGGTCTACAGTGTCCTAATGCACTCCACCTCTTAGAAATGTCAGTGGAGCGCTGAGATTCTAATATTGTGTTTTCAGCCATCTTCAAAAGCTTCCCAAGGGGGTCTGAAACCATGATTTTCTTTTTTTTTCCTCCACCTTGCACTAGTAAAGGCTGAAGAATGGAAGATGACTTTTTTTTTTTTAATTTAGCTCTAGCCTTTTCAGTGGCTCATGGTCAGTGGGTATTTCTTTTTCCTGGGAAGGCTTACAGTCTAAACTGACTTGCCCAAGGTCATAAGTATCAATGGCATTCGAATTCTGGTTTTCTTGATTCACAGCTCACTTTTCTTCCACCAGTCTACTCCTTCCAGCCCCCATTCACTGATAGGCCTGTGATACCCTGCTCCCTCTATTCCTGCCATCGTGGAAACCCATCCAACGAGCAGAGTGCTCTAGTCCCTGTCTGCACACGAAGGCTGAAAGGACCGATGCTGAAGTTACTGACCGAAAAAGAACTAGCTGCGTGGGGCTACCCCTCAACACAGTAGCAGCAGGCCTAAATCAAGGCATGGCAATAGGAACAGTGTTTATCAACATTTAGGACCAGAGGCAATTGCCCTCATTGGAAGAATGGTCTAACATTTGGCAATTAAAATTCAATGCGAAGAAATGCAAAGTGATGCACTTAGGGAGTAGAAATCCAAGGGAGGCGTATGTGTTAGGTGAGGAGAGCCTGATAGACATGGACGGGGAGAGGGATCTTGGAGTGATAGTATCTGAGGACCTGAAGGCGATGAAACAGTGCGACAAGGCAGTGGCCGTAGCGAGAAGGTTGCTAGGTTGTATAGAGAGAGGTGTGACCAGCAGAAGAAAGGAGGTTTTAATGCCCCTGTATAAGACGTTGGTGAGGCCCCACCTGGAGTATTGTGTTCAGTTTTGGAGGCCGTACCTTGCGAAGGATGTTAAAAAAATGGAAGCGGTACAAAGAAAAGCTACAAGGATGGTATGGGAGTTGCGTTCCAAGACGTATGAAGAGAGACTTGCTGACCTGAACACATATACTCTGGAGGAAAGGAGGAACAGGGGTGATATGATACAGACGTTCAAATATTTGAAAGGTATTAATCCGCAAACGAATCTTTTCCGGAGATGGGAAGGCGGTAGAACAAGAGGACATGAAATGAGATTGAAGGGGGGCAGACTCAGGAAAGATGTCAGGAAGTATTTCGTCACGGAGAGGGTGGTGAACCACATCATCATCTACTATGTTACTATGTTGCTTAAATCCAGGCCTGTATGAGAACTATAAAGGTTGTAAAACAGTTGTGTTGAGCAATGCCAGAGAGGGTATAAAACACTCCAGAAAATCTTATTGCAAAGCAACATTATAACCATAAAATTATTGGTTGTTAACTACCCACCCTATGATATGATCTGTACTTATAATTATATACACAGTTTTATTTGGAGACAAACGCATTTCACTAAAGCATCATTAATGTAATTAATATATTTCATTAACTCTGTTCCACTTGAGCTGCTGTAACGTAATGCAAATGCCTGAGGATTTCGATATATGGGGGGAAAGCGTGTCATATCTGATGCAAAGCTTCAGTATTATAATCAACAAAGATGGGATTTTCTTTCCACAGAAGCAAAATAGGTTGCAATGAAGGTGAGGAATACAACGGAAGCATTTGTTATTTTAAATAGTTAAGTTGTTACACAATATGATGGATTTCTTCTGTTGTACTCTAATGGATAGTAACACAATCAATAAATGACTGTAACAATTTGGTTCTGGTTCACCTACTATAATTGAAAAGTAACTCAAGCAGAAATTTGAAGTGGTTTGTGATGTATTTTTTTTTCTTTTGATTTAGATAAGGATTAGAGTTTAGTGGTTGGAGTAGGTGTAATTGTTATTATAAGAACCTTTCAACAAGATGTCCTACCCAAGGGAACAATCTTTTAAGGCAACAATAGAATGAATGCACTCAAAAAAGAAACTACTGCGCGAACTGAAAGGGATGAGACTGTACTGAATCAAAGAGGAAAAGAAAGCGTGAACATCTCATCTCTATAAAGGTCAAGCACTAAGATCAGTACTAGAGTGTTGTGGAATCTCAATATCTATAATGCCAGCACTACTCAGTTTGATTCAGTTTAGTTACATAGTAACATAGTAAATAACGGCAGATAAAGACCTGTATGGTCCATCCAGTCTGTCCAACAAGATAAACTCATTTTACATGATATGTGATACTTTATATGACCTTGCCATTCTCAGGGCACAGACCGTAGAAGTCTGCCCAGCACTGTTCTTGTACTAAAAGTTCTGAAGATTCTGGAATCCTACAGAGTTACAAGATTCTGGAATCCCAATTAGTAGCAACATTCCATGTAGAACCCCAAAGAGTAACATAGTAACATAGTAAATGACGGCAGATAAAGACCTGTACAGTCCATCCAGTCTGCCCAACAAGATAAATTCATTTTACATGATATGTGATACTTTATACCCAAGTTTGATTTGTCCATGCCATTCTCAAGGCACAGACCGTAGAAGTCTGCCCAACACTCTTCTTGTACTAAAAGTTCTGAAGATTCTGGAATCCTAAAGAGTTACAAGATTCCGGAATCCCAATTAGTAGCAACATTCCATGTAGAACCCCAAAGAGTAACATAGTAAATGACGGCAGATAAAGACCTGTATGGTCCATCCAGTCTGCCCAACAAGATAAACTCATTTTACATGGTATGTGATACTTTATACCCGAGTTTGATTTGTCCATGCCATTCTCAAGGCACAGACCGTAGAAGTCTGCCCAGTACTGTTCTTGTACTAAAAGTTCTGAAGCTAATGTCGAAGCCCCTTAAAATTTACACTCCAGCCCATCCATATCTATTCAGTCACGATCAGGGCATAGACCATAGAAGTCTGCCCAATACTGGTTTTGCTTCCCAAATTACCAGCGTCACCACCTAATCTCCGCTAAGATTCCGTGAATCCATTCCTTCTAAACAGGATTCCTTTGTGTTTATCCCGCACATGTTTGAATTCCATTACCGTTTTCATCTCCACCACCTCCCGCGGGAGGGCATTCCATATATCCACCACCCTCTCTGTGAAAAATACTTCCTGACATTACTGCTACGTCTGCCCCCTTTCAACCTCATTTCATGTCCTCTAGTTCTAGTTAGCTTGATAAGTGTAGATATCAGAATAGAATAAGAACAGTTACAATCCTCTCAGATTTTGGCTGGGGAAAGGTTTTATGCAATGTCTTTATGCTAGGATCATAAATTCCTATAATCCTAACATCCACTGTTTTGGTCAGCTACCAATTGCATTTCCATGCTTAATTAAAGCATTATAACAGAACAACATATATCAGTATTTTGTGGGATAATTTTTCTCTTTCCCTCTTGTTTTTGATAGTCAGAAGGGTACTTTTCACAGATTGTGGGGAAAGAGTAACCTGGGTTTGCTTCAGTTAGTTAGATAGATAGATAGATAGATAGATAGATAGATAGATAGATAGATAGATAGATAGATAGATAGATAGATAGATAGATAGATAGATAGATAGATAGATACACATTCTTAAATGGTAGTCGGGTACCAGTAAAAGATTCTATTAATTCAGGTACAAGTACTCTTAACTGTGAGGAATTAGAAAAAGTATTAGGGGGTCTTTTACTAAAGACTAGCTTGAGTTACCTTCAGCAGGGCCCATTTTATTCCTATGGGTCCTGCTACAAATTAACTTGAGCTAATCTTTAGTAAAAGACCCCCTTAGTTTCTTGTTGATGGCATGAACCATTGCAAACTGCCTGTGGTCCTTATTTTAGAAGCTCTAGTCATGTTTTGGATGTCTGAAAACTGGCATTTAGATATCCATATTGCATGGACATTGAAATTCTGATTTTACAAAGTCAGTATATGAACATCTAAAACTGCAGTATGTCCATATGGCAAGGGAGAAGTGGTCTAGGCATATTTTGGGCAGGACTAGAGAGAGGCCAAAATATGGGTGCCCAACTCCAATCAGAGAAGAAGGGATGTCCATAGCCAAAAAGATGGACTTCAGAATTTAGACCTGGTACTTGGCACATCCAGGGTCCAGAAAGGTGCTCTGAGCAGTTCTCCACTGGAGGTAGGGAAGTCATAGTAGGTAGTTTTCTCCCTGGAGGGCTCACAATTTTAAGAAATAGAAAAGACTTCTACAAAGAGCTGTAGTGGGATTTGAACCAGTGAACCTCTGCCCTGGCTCTCAGCTGGCTACTCTAATCATTAGCTACTCTTCCACATGGATGTCTCTGGCCATCTAATATAATAATTTGTACCATCAACATTCTATGGCGGGCTGGCTGGGTTCGTAACATCCTGACGTCAGCAAGCCTCCAGCGTTCCCTTCCCTCTCACTGTCCCGCCCTCACGTAAAGACGAAATGACGTTGGAGGAGGGCGGAACAGTGAGAGGGAAGGGAACGCTGGAGGCGAGCTGATGTCAGGATGTTATAAATGCAAGCAAGTGAAGGCAACGGAACGCTGGAGGGCGGGGGGGACGCAAGCCCAACCTGCCTGCAGGGAACACTGGATGGGAGGGCAGGGCAGAGGAGAATCACTGGGGAGGGCAGAATTGCAGGACACAGATGGCAGGGCACAGGACAATCGTAGGACATGGAGGGGAGGATAGAATCGGGGGACACTGATGGGCGGGCAGGGCACAGGAGAATCGCTGGGGAGGGCAGAATCGAGGGACACGGATGAGAGGGCAGGGCACAGGACAATTGCTGGACATGGAGAGAGGACAGAATCGCTGGACATCAAGGGGAGGGCAGAGGAGAATCGATGGACATGAATGGGAGAAGAGAGAATCACGGGACACGGATGGGAGGGCAGGGCAGAGGAGAATTGCTGGACATGGAGGAGATGGGAGACGAGGGGAGAATCGCGGGACACGGATGGGAGGGCAGTGCAGAGGAGAATCACTGGACATGGAGGGGAGGCCAGAATTGCGGGACACTGAGGGGAGGGCAGGGCAGCGGAAAATCACTGGACATGGAGGGGAGGCCAGAATCCTGGGATATGGAGGAGAGGGCAGAGCAGAGGAGAATCACTGGACATGGAGGGGAGGCCAGAATCGCAGGATACGGAGGGGACGGCAGGGCACAGGATGATCACTGGGCATGGAGGGGAGGTCAGAATCGCAGGACATGGAGGGGATAGGAGGGGAGGGAAGAATCGCTGGACATGGAGGGGAGGGCAGGGGAAAGGAGAAATTGCTTTGACAAAAGCCTTAAGAACATAATCGCCATTACAAGATAGCCTTGCTAGCGCCCGTTTCATTTTTTTTTTAGAAACAGGCCTTTGTTTACTAGTGTTACTTTAAATTGGAACAATATTAAAAGAAAAGTTTTAAAAACTAAAAGAAAAAATAAAATAAAAAATTCAAGGCTGACATTTGGAAGGAGAGGGTTTTTGTCAATGATTATACGAGTCACAAAAGGACGTTACACATATATTGGGCATTGATTTAGACATGACTATAAGGAAGACCATTATAGAATCGTCACATAAGATATTATTGTTTCTATTACTTTCTTCCAGGCCATCCAGATCTGTTTAGCCGTAATCGGGACACAGACTGTAGAAGTCTCCCTGGCACTGGTCTTACTCTTTGACTACTGGAGTTGCAGTCGAAGCCCACTCTAGTCCATCCAGATCTGTGTAGCCATGTATATTTCTTTTATGTATGTTTTGTTTTTTTTTGTTCAATAAGGATGGGCTATAAATTTATAAATCTAAACAACTGGAGCACAGACTGTAGAAGACTGCCTAATTACTGGGGTTGTCGTCTAATCATTGCTAAGTTTTGTTTAATTCCATTCTCTTTCCACATAGGAATCCTTTGTGTTTATCCCATGCATTTCTGAATTCCATGGAAGTAGTAGATGCTACTCAAACTTATCAAGAAAGTACAGGTGAGCCTGCATTTCCTTTCTATCAGGATCTCCCAACTCTCCCTGTGAAGTTCTGTAAAGCCCAAAAAGGTTGTGGCTGACATAATTTTGGACCTCATTTTCAAAACAACAAAAGTCCATAAAACATCATAAGGTGGCAGAAGGACTTTTATTTTTTTTTAAAATTTCCAAGTTGCAATTTTCGACACCCCAATTTTAGATGTTTTGCTCCATAGTTTGTCCAAATTTCAAGGGGGTATGTTGGAGGCATGTTTTGGGCAAGACCTGGGTGGCACCAAAAGACAGATATTTCTCTGTAATAATGGAACAAAATGAAAATGTCTAGGGCTAAAATTAAGATATTTTTGGCTAGACTTTTTTCAGTCATGACTAAGGGGCCCTTTACTAATCCATGGTAGGCTCTATGTACTTGCAGTGCACACCCAAATGAGAATACCGCCAGGCCGGCATGCCCTCTTGGCAGTAATTTCACATTTGGCACGCACCCATAATGCATGGATGAATTATTTATTTGCTCCTACGCTCATGGGACTTGGTGCACACCGACCGGTCACTGTGTGTGTAGAGCATGAGCCTTCACCACTAGATCAATGAACAGTGTTACAGGCTCAGGCCGGTTTTGGGCACGTGCTGGTTTCATTTTTACCGCAGGCCCTTTTCCTGTCCCATTAAAAAAAAATGCCATTTTTTGTAGATGCGGTAAAAACTGGCCTGGCACGCGCCCAATACAAGCGCCTACATAACCGCAGGCCACTTTTAACTGCAACTTAGTAAGAGGGCCCCTAAGTGACCAAAATGTGCCCTAAATGACCACCAGAGGGATTAAAGCATAACCTCCCCTTACTCATCCAGTGGTCACTGACCCCCTCCCAGTCCCCTAAGATGTGGCAGTAACGGTACATACCATGCTCTATGACAGCTTCAGATATGATAGTTATTCCTATTAGAGCAGCAAGCAGGTTCCAGGAATAGCCTAGTGGTCAGTGTAGTGGATACAGAGAAGGGGACCGAGGCCCATATTCCACTCTAACTGGTTCAACTTGTGGTGGAATGTGTGAGCCCTCAAAAAAAACACTGAATACCTACTGTACCTACATATAGGTAACACTTGCAAGCCTGAGAGCTATTGACATAACCGCCGAGAGGGGGGGGGCGGGGGGGGGGGACAAAATTCCCCGGGCCCGGGCTTCCAAAGGAGGCCCGGCGCCGCAGTCCCACCTGCCCTCCGTCATCGACCGTCTGCCCCCTGCATTGAAAACGCAGTCTCACCTCCGTGAAAGCAGCGCTGCAGGCAGCAGAACGCCTCCCTTCGGCCCTCCTTCCCACCCTGTGTCCCGCCCTCGTCTGACGTAACTTCCGCAAGGGCGGGACACAAGGAGGGAAGAAAAGCCAAAGGGAGGCGTTCTGCTGCCTGCAGCACTGCTTTCACGGAGGTGAGACTGCGATTTCAATGCAGTGTTATGCATATCGGTCTGTGACTGTCCCATAGAAAACATATGAGCACATTATAAAACATTTACTTAACATTTGATTAAAACTAGACTGAGTGAAGCATAGAATTTTATTGATGTGTATATGGGAATTGTGGTATGATCATGGTTTGTGGTTTCCCATAACTATAATACTTTCTCCCATTTTTATTGTGAAATTTAAAAAGAAACACATGGTTTTACTTTTTAGTATTATGTGTTTTTCACAAATATCAATTCTATTCTAATGCAATTCTCCTCTCATACATTTAGGGGCACTTTTACTAAGCCGCGTAAGCGTCTACGCGCACCCAGTGCATGCCAAAATGGAGTTTCTGCCCGTCTACCATGTGACTCTTGTGGTAATTTCATTTTTGGCACGCGTCCGAAAAATAATTTTTATTTTCGGACTCGCGTATCATACCTTACCATCCAGTTACCTTGCGACTCTTTACCGCTAGTCAATGGCTGGTGGTAAGGTCTCAGACCAAAAATGGACACGCACCAATTTTGATTTTGCCACACATCCATTTTTGGCAAAACATTTTTTAAGGCATTTTTTGCAGGCGCTCTGAAAAACGGATCTGCATGCACCCAAAATATGCACCTACACTACTGCAGGCCATTTTTCAGTGCACCTCAGTAAAAGGACCCCTTAGCGAATTACACATCAGTTGGACTGAAATATATCTATACTAGTAAAAAAGGCCCTTTTCTTAACGCAATGAAATGGACGCTAGCAATGTAATGAGTTCCTGCCATTAATGTTTCCACGGTTGTATTGTGAATATAATTGTTGTTTACATGTGTAAGATTTCTTTATATACAATGTGGTAAAAGTTTTCCTTGTTCAGGCCCTTCAATCAGTTTAACAATCACATCAGAAGAGCTCCTTACTCGTGAGAATGCAACATACAGTTGCCCATGTGAGAGACTGAGAATGACAGTGTGTTTTACAGACAATTTTTAAGAGAGAGATACACAGAGTGATTGAGTGTGTGTGATGTCTGTGTGTGTGTGTGTGTGTGTATGTGTGTGAGTGACAAAGTGATTAAATGTTTGTCTTCCCTTCCGTTCTGTGCACTTGCCTCCACTGATGTTCGTACCTCCCTGTAAATGATTGTTTGTTAGAGATTCAATCCACTCCACTTCCCTCCTCCAAGTTCCGTTCTGTCTGATTGGTTCTTCGTTCCTGTGACGTCACGTTTGTTTGTTTGCTTGGCAACTATGCAGCATTCCGTTTCCTCGACGTGAGGGCGGGGACAGTGAGAGCCAATGAAACGCTGAACTACAGACTTACGAACCCTACAGTGCCACGGAGTCAGCTTCAGAATGTTGGAGTTGCTTTTTATTATATAGGATATCTATCTCCATAGTTTTTTTTTTTACACTTAACATGTTTGCATTCTCCAACAGATGCTTTGTTGAACTGGGGCAGAATAGTCAGTTGATAGTGAGGGCACAGGAAAATAGCCAAAGTCACCAGCAAGGAGCTGGCAAGTAGCTGTGTTTCTGACCTGCAAAAATTTACATGACTTTGGCAGCTAAGCTATTCTGAATAGGTTCCCTTGAGGATCTCTTTGTTTGCATGCTAGGTTGTTTTAAAACAAAAGGTTATACCAGTGAAAGAGAGATTGAGGAAAAATGCTATCAGTGCTTAAATGTGCAAAAATGTAAACACTGAACAACTTAGAACAAGCAGAAAAACGGATACAAATAAATCGGTGAAGCAATAATCAAGCCATGTATTGATTTATTTCCCTCATTTGAGGAATTGGCTCAAGCAGACAGATATTTTAGAATTTATTACAGATTCTGTTCATTCATTTCCTCACCAGACAACAGTCAGAGACAAGTACAGTAGCCATTAGAGCAGGCTGTCAAATCCAGTAAGAAAGAATCACTATATTAAAGCATAATGCAGGAGGCCAAATATCAGTCAATAGGGCAAAATGGGCATTTAATGAAGTATTTTGGGTTTGCTCTACTCTGGACCATGAAATGTATTAGCTGCCTCATTTCCTTATCCATGAACCTTGTTATTCCTTTTCAGACATGCAGAAATGCTCTGATGCCATTGGTTCCCAATAGAAAAAGGTGGCGATGGCAAAATGAGCACATTCAATCTGTGTTGGCAGCTACACCTCAATGGGCACATATGCACATGCATACTGAGTTACACTAGCATTCTCTACCAGGAAGTAGGCCTCTACTTTCCTTTCGGTTATTGGAAAAGTAATGGAAGCGATGCTGAAGGAAAGGGTAGTGAATTTCCGGGAAGCCAATAAGTTGCAGGATCCGAGACAACATGGTTTTACCAAAGGTAAATCGTGCCAAATGAATCTCATTGAATTCTTTGACTGGGTGACTGGAGAACTGAATCAGGGACGTGCTATAGACGTAATCTACTTAGATTTCAGCAAAGCTTTTGACACGGTTCCCCGCAGGAGGCTCTTGAATAAACTTGACGGGCTGAAGATAGGACCCAATGTGGTGAACTGGATTAGAAACAGGTTGACGGACAGATGCCAGAGGGTGGTGGTTAATGGAATTCGTTCAGATAAGGAAAAGGTGAGTAGTGGAGGGCCGATTCTGTTCAACGTATTTGTGAGTGACATTGCCGAAGAACAGTCTTCGACTCCACCGGGAGGCCATTCCACGCCTCCACCACCCTTTCTGAGAAATAATACTTCCTTAGGTTACTCCTAAGCCTATTCCCTCCTAACTTTGTCATATGCCCCCTCATTCCAGAGCTCTCCTTCATTTGACTTCATTGGACTTCAAATGGGGAAAATCCACTATTTCTGGGATAAGCAGTATAAAATGTTTTGTACATTTTTGGGATCTTGCCAGGTATTTGTGACCTGGATTGGCCACTGTTGGAAACAGGATGCTGGGTTTGATGGACCTTTGGTCTTTCCCAGTATGGCAATACTTACGTACTTATGTATTTTCAAAAGAGAAAAACATCCAAAAAGTGGCATAAATCTGCATTTGGACGTTTTTCTCACAAGAAGTCCAAATTGTTATTTTCAAAACCATAGACGTTTTTCTATGAAGTCCATCAGAAGTGCGTTCATTTCACAATGGGGTGTGTCAGGGGCATGTTAAAGGCAGGATCTGGGTGTTCCTAACACTTGGGACGTTTTTCAGCCATAATGGAATAAAACCATCCAGGACTAAAACTATGTTTTAAGGTACACCTGTTTTTATAACGAATAAGGCACAAAATAGTGCCCTAAATGACCAGATGACCACTGGAGGGAATCAGGGTTGACCGCCCCCATACCCCTCCAGTGGTCACTGACCCCCTCCCCCCCCACAAATGTGAATACAAATATGATTTAGCAGCCTTTGTGAAAGCCTCAGATGTTAGAGCCAGGTCTAATAGAGAAGCATGCATGTCCCTGGAGTAGTGTAGTGGTCAGTGCAGTGCACTGCAGCGTAGCATGGAACGGGGGACTCTGGTCCCTATTTTCCTCTACTTGTCACATTTGTGCTGGAAAGTGTGAGCCCTCCAAAACTCACCAGAAACCCACTATACCCACATATAGGTGCCCTCTTCACCCATAAGGGCAGTGGGTTTTGGGTGGGGGAGGTAGGCTCAGCAGACAAGATAAGGGAGAAACGGTGAGATGTGTACCTGGGAGCATGGTTTTGAAGTCCACTAGGGTGCCCCATTTATCTCCTGGGAGATCAGTCTACTGAAAATGCTAGCCCCCTCCTACATCCTAATGGCTTGATTTTCTACGTTTTTCCCTTGGACTTTTTTTTTTTATGGATCAAAAACAAAGCAAAAAACCTTGTTATTTTCGAAAACAAAAGATAGACATTTTTCTTTTTGGAAAATGAACTTCTTTCTTATTCAGATTTTGGACGTTTTTTTGCAGAACGTCTAAAGTCGGACTTAAACGTCATATCGAAAATGCCCCTCTTTGTCTGTTTCCGTAACATAGAAAGTGGTGACTTTGTGCATAGGGTCAGAGGCAAAGAGTTACCGAGAAGAGGGGCAGCATAAAAAAATGCACAGTGCCGAGTCAAGTCCAAGTGCGCAAGATGAGCTGGAGGCAGGTGTCAACAGCCGGCATAGCATGGCACCTATTCATATAGTCCACATAAACCTTCGCAAGTTCAACACAGATCACAAACGAAGAGACAGAACAGACTTCCTGGAGCTACAATCATCAAAAGCAAACTCAAATGAAGTCCAACAACATCAATAACAGACAAGCAGGCATTGCTATTCAATACATATTTTTGAAACAGAAAATTTTTTTTTTTTTAAAGCTTTCCAAATAATCTGTGACTGGTAATGTAGGGCAAGACAGTTTACCTTTGAGAATGAGTGGAAGTAACTAATTTCTTCCCAACATTTCCATTTCTTTTTGTAAATTGAGTTCTTATTGTTTTGACTTACAAGAATATATGAAATTACTTGCAAGTGGAGGAGTGGCCTAGTGGTTAGGGTGGTGGACTTTGGTCCTGAGGAACTGAGTTCGATTCTCAGCACAGGCAGCTCCTTGTGACTCTGGGCCAGTCACTTAACCCTCCATTGCCCCATGTAAGCTGCATTGAGCCTGCCATGAGTGGGAAAGCGCAGGGTATAAATGTAACTAAAATAACATAGATTTCTTAAATTTCCATGTTAGAAGTTTTAATTTAATCCCTATGTATAGGAGTTGTATACGTTAGTGGCTTCCTACTGAAAGCAATAAAAAATTCAGTGTAAGTTTTTGTATTCTTAAGAGCCATTTAAAAGCTTAACCTTAGAAAAATTTTAGTGAATGACTGGAAGGTTCAACATACAGATCAGTACTAAAAGCGAATAAACATAACATCTGAAAAACCCACACCATAGAAAAGAGAGAGAAAATTTGAGTTGTTAATATTTGATCTTTTTCAGGGCCAAGAAAAACACAAGTGGTAACATTAAGCCACATTTATGATTTTAAAAATGTCCAAACCATTAAAAACCAGAATCTCCATCAGTAAATGCCTGATGAGCTGAAATGCTAAATGACACCAGTAACTAACGTTCAATCTTCTTGGTAAACCGTGAGGAAGATCTAATGACATTGAAGGCCTTTTGAGGAGCCTCAGTCTGGTAAATATGAATATGAATCTAAGTATTTAAATCCATTAATGGAGGTTGGTGATGCATGGTCCATCTTTTCCCATACTATTAAGATGCTCTGAATTGTCCCCAACTAGCTACCATAAAATTTTGTCCTTTAAGAAAGCTTAAGTTTTGTGTAGGTATCAGTAGAAGGCCTCATTAGTTAGCCTGTGACCTTTGCAGTGCAACTATCAGGCAAAGGCCTAGAAAGGCCTGTGTTCGATAAGCACTGCAATTTGTTCATTAACTTCTGACAGAAACTTGCAAGCGTTAAAGACAATTCTGTTATGAAAAGGTCAAGACTTGAACTGTAGGGAAAAACACATCCATCTTGAAAAGTCTACTCTTACTGTTAATAAACACTAGCATTAAGCAGCACCTAATTTGCTTCTTGGTGCTAGGAAACAGAAGCAGGTAAATTTAGACCTAGGGATAATTTGTCTTCACAGGAGTTAAATCACTATAGAATTAAAAACATGATTTCTGGGGTTTTTTTGCATTAAATTATGGAAATTGGTCCTGACAGCAAATTGCTCCAAATTAATTTATGGCCTCTACTGGAAAGTATACTATACTGTTGGTTTCTGTGTTTCACAGACTTAATTATAGGAATAAATTCTCACAAACTCTGTGTCCTCAGATTCAGAAAGTTTTGGGGGTAATGTGGGGTGACTGAAGGGCAGGGTCCCTAGTTCCCCGTCCCCCTTGATTCTGCAGTCACAGTAATAGCCACATTTGCAACCCCCTACAGTAGTATCCTCTAATCCCCACAGAATTGCCATGAGGAGCCAGTAGCCAGTCTCATTGCACTCCTTATATGTTCTGAGAGGAGGAAGAAAGCAACAATGCAGCACTTTAGACCAGCCACTTCCAACCCAGTCAGTCCTCGGGGCACACCTGGTCCCATTGGGTTTTCAGGATATCCACAATGAATATGCATGAACTTGATTTGTATACACTGCTTCCATTATATGCAAATCTCTTTCATGCATATTCATTGTGGATATCCTGAAAACCTGACTGGCAAGAGGTTCTCCAGGACCGGACTCTGCTTTAGACCAGCCATTCCCAACCCAGTCCTCGGGGCACACCTGGTCCCACTGGGTTTTCAGGATATCCACATTGAATATGCATGAATTGATTTGTATACACTGCCTCCATTATATGCAAATCTCTTTCATGCATATTCATTGTGGATGTCCTGAAAACCTGACTGGCAAGAGGTTCTCCAGGACCGGACTCTGCTTTAGACCAGCCATTCCCAACCCCAGAGGTTCTCCAGGACCGGACTCTGCTTTAGACCAGCCATTCCCAACCCAGTCCTCGGGGCACACCTGGTCCCACTGGGTTTTCAGGATATCTACAATGAATATGCATGAATTGATTTGTATACACTGCCTCCATTATATGCAAATCTCTTTCATGCATATTCATTGTGGATATCCTGAAAACCTGACTGGCAAGAGGTTCTCCAGGACTGGACTCTGCTTTAGACCAGCCATTCCCAACCCAGTCCTCGGGGCACACCTGGTCCCACTGGGTTTTCAGGATATCCACAATGAATATGCATGAATTGATTTGTATACACTGCCTCCATTATATGCAAATCTCTTTCATGCATATTCATTGTGGATGTCCTGAAAACCTGACTGGCAAGAGGTTCTCCAGGACCGGACTCTGCTTTAGACCAGCCATTCCCAACCCCAGAGGTTCTCCAGGACCGGACTCTGCTTTAGACCAGCCATTCCCAACCCAGTCCTCGGGGCACACCTGGTCCCACTGGGTTTTCAGGATATCCACAATGAAAACGCATGAATTGATTTGTATACACTGCCTCCATTATATGCAAATCTCTTTCATGCATATTCATTGTGGATATCCTGAAAACCTGACTGGCAAGAGGTTCTCCAGGACCGGACTCTGCTTTAGACCAGCCATTCCCAACCCCAGAGATTCTCCAGGACCGGACTCTGCTTTAGACCAGCCATTCCCAACCCAGTCCTCGGGGCACACCTAGTCCCATCGGGTTTTCAGGATATCCGCAATGACTCTTTATGAGTTAAGATTTGCATGCAGTTGCGGCAGTGTGTGCAAATCTCTTTCATGCATATTCATTGTGGATATCCTGAAAACCTGACTGGCAAGAGGTTCTCCAGGACCGGACTCTGCTTTAGACCAGCCATTCCCAACCCAATCCTCGGGGCACACCTGGTCCCACTGGGTTTTCAGGATATCCACAATGAATATGCATGAATTGATTTGTATACACTGCCTCCATTATATGCAAATCTCTTTCATGCATATTCATTGTGGATATCCTGAAAACCTGACTGGCAAGAGGTTCTCCAGGACCGGACTCTGCTTTAGACCAGCCATTCCTGTCACGTCTGTGGCCGTGACCACCCTCATACTCACCCTGTTTCTGGGAGTCAGTGGCTGTGCTGGCTTCTGCTTGTCTCTGTGTCTGTCTCTGTCTTAGTTTCTCTCTGGCTCTGTGTGCTGATTGCCCTACTGAATCTCACCTGTGTGGGCTTTGCCTCTTCCAAGATGGCTGCCGCCTCTTCGTCTCTGCCAGTATCCAAGATGGCTCCCGCTGTTACTTTCTATGGGATGCCTGCTCTGAGTGTCAAGCCTCTGTTTGGTGGCAAGGTGATTGCTGCACCTGTGGCTCTGGTGTTGAAGGGCTTTATTAGTGACTTGGAAACTACAGTCCTGGCCTTTGCATTGCCATTTCCTCCGCAGTGCCTTAGGTCCCGAGGTTAGTGTGCTGTTAGCACCGTTTGCTTTCCTTGTCTTTTGCTCTGTGGGTCTCCTACCCTTCTGTGGGTTTTCAGCCCTTCTGTGTTTATTGTTCTGTGGGCTCCCTACCCTTCTGTGTTATTTGCTCTGTGGGTCTCCTACCCTTCTGTGGGTTTTCAGCCCTTCTGTGGTTATCGCTTGTGGGTTTCCAGCCCTTCTGTGTTTATTGCTCTTTTAAAGGTCCTGGTGTATAGAGTGCTCTGTACACAGTTTCAGTGTTTGCTCTGTGTGTGTTTCTTTGTTTGACTAGTCAGCTTAGGCACCGTCTGTTTGTTAGCTTGTGTACAGCTTTCCTAGTTCTCTGAGTTTGCTCTGTGTTTGTTCCTAGTGTATGACTTGGTAGCTTGGGCACAGCTTTGCTTTGTCTGCCTGTGTACAGCTTTTCTGTGTTTTGCTTTATGTATGTTTCGTGTGTATGACTGGTTTGCTTGGGCATAGCTTTCCTACTAGCTTGTACAGTTGACTAGTCTTCTTGTGTTTAGCCTGCTGGCTTTCCGTGTGTGTTTCTTTTGCTTCTGGAGCTTCTGCCCTTGTTCTATCTGTTGCCAGTTCTCCTTGATACTGAGGCTCCAGCCGTAGTTTTGTTCCTTGTCCTGACCATTGCTTTGAATCTGCCTGCTGCCGGAACCCAGACATTTTCTGCCTTGCCTTCGCCTAGGTGCCAGGGGGCTCTCCTGGATCTTCATTCCTGCTGTTCCTGTAAGCCCTACCGGCTGCCAGAACCTGAGGGCTCAACCCGAGGGGGAAGGCAGTCAAGTGTAGGTGAAGCCTAGGTCCAGGGTGTTCCAGTTCCGCGGGTTCCGCTCCAGTGGGTTCCAGTCCAGCGGGTTTCACTCCTGTATGTTCCTGTCCAGTGGGGCCACTCCAGTGTGTCCAGTCCAGCGGGCCCCACTCCAGTGCGCACCCGTCCGGTGCGTTCCAGTTCCGAGTATTCCGGTGTAGAACTCCAGTCCGGAGTTCCGGTCCAGTCTTGTCTCTTCTCTACCTTGTAGGTGATCTTGCCTGCCACTGCCGCTCCACGGTAGTGGCCCAAGGACTCACAATACCAGTGCTTCTGGGGAAGAAGCCTGACAGTGTGCCAAGGTCCTCGTGCACGCGACAATTCCCAACCCCAGAGATTCTCCAGGACCGGACTCTGCTTTAGACCAGCCATTCCCAACCCAGTCCTCGGGGCACACCTAGTCCCATCGGGTTTTCAGGATATCCACAATGACTCTTTATGAGTTAAGATTTGCATGCAGTTGCGGCAGTGTGTGCAAATCTCTCTCTTGCATAGTAATTGTAGATATCCTGAAAACCTGATGGGACTTGGCAAGGAGCGTAATTAAGACTTCATGGAATCAAAAAATGGTTATATTCTTCTCTCCTAATTCACCAAGGAGACATGTGCAGTTCACTACTCAGGCTCTTGTCTTGATGGGATGTATCCAAGGGCTACAGTGTGAAAAGAGAGACGGACAGGAAGAAGGAATACTTATTTCAGGGCCCTACATTTGCTCACTGCTTTACATGCAGCTGGCACTTGCACCATCTGTTACCCAGATAACTAGTGCTCACAGGGTCCAGTTAATGCTACTGAACATCATTATCCAGATAGTTCTGGGGCAGAGCCAGACATTATCTGGGGGTGGGGCTGGTGGTTGGGAGGCGGGGCTAGTGCTGGGCAGACTTCTACAGTCTGTGCCGTGAGGATGGCAGATACTAATCTAGGTCAGGTATACACAAAAGGTAGCACATATGAGTTTATCTTGTTGGGCAGACTGGATGGACCGTGAACGTCATCTACTATGTTATTCGGGTATCATGGATATTCAGCACCAGTACTCAGATAACTATCAGGGCAAATTAGGCTGGTGGGACAAATCAAGATCAGATATACATGGACCATATAGGTCTTTATCTGCCGTCATCTACTGTGTTACTATTTGCAAGGGTATGGCTTGTGAACTGAAAATCAGTGCCGTTCCTGATGAAGCATTAAGTGAAACAGTGGCGCGCTGTAGAGCGGATCAGCAGTTAAAATAAAGATAATTGCCCACTACATTTTACTCTTGAAAGAACTGGATAAGAAGTCTGGAAGAATGAATGAAATAAGAAGACGTTACATGAAAAAATAAGAATAGAAAAAAAAGTAAGGAGGTTTTTTAAAAAGACTCACGAGGAAACTGCTCAGCTGCAAATCTAATGTTTTGTTAGCAGGATAATACATTGAGCTTCTGAAGTCTTTTTTTCCTCCAAATTAAATGTCTGGAAATCATAGGACTCAACATTGTTACCTTTAACTTGCCTTGTTGCTGATAGAACTAAATTGGCGATACTCTGGAAGAAAGGAGAAACAGGGGTGATATGATACAGACGTTCAAATATTTGAAAGGTATTAATCCGCAAATGAACCTTTTCCGGAGATGCGAAGGAGGTAGAACGAGAGGACATGAAATGAGATTGAAGGGGGGCAGACTCAAGAAAAATGTCAGGAAGTATTTTTTCACGGAGAGAGTAGTGGATGCTTGGAATGCCCTCCCGCAGGAGGTGGTGGAAATGAAAACGGTAACAGAATTCAAGCATGCGTGGGATAAACATAAAGGAATCCTGTTCAGAAGGAATGGATCCTAAGGAGCTTAGCCAAGATTGGGTGGCAGAGCTGGTGGCGGGAGGCGGGGATAGTGCTGGGCAGACTTATACGGTCTGTGCCAGAGCCGGTGGTGGGAGGCGGGGATAGTGCTGGGCAGACTTACACAGTCTGTGCCCTGAAAAGGACAGGTACAAATCAAGGTAAGGTATACAGAAAAAGTAGCATACATGAGTTTCTCTTGTTGGGCAGACTGGATGGCCCGTGCAGGTCTTTTTCTGCCATCATCTACTATGTTACTATGTTAACAAGACCTAATTGTCACTAATTACTGGTTGTACGCAAATTTCTTTGTTCCCCTATACTAAAACCTATATGCCTAATTCATCTCGTGCGCACGGCCAAGGCAGGGCCATAGGCGTTCCTAGGATTTATGCACAGAGTTATAGAGTGCCATCTGCAACTTTTATACTTATGTGTGAGTACTTCAAAATTTATTTAAAGTAATGCTTCACTTGCCACAGGCCCATTTCTTTAAAAAAATAAATAAAAAGAAAGACCTGCCTTTTACCCGCTGCAGTAAAAGGGGGCCTTGGCGTGCATCAAAAATACGCACCAATGCCAGCGCAGGCCCCCTTTTGCCGCAGCTTTAAAAAAGGACCCCAGATTGCACTGAGACAGAAATTGTCACCCATCCCCGCCTGTCCCCACTGCATTCTAACCCATCCCTACCTGTACCTGCTAAGATCCATTCTATCGCCACCCATCCCTGCAATAATAATAATATGGGGCGGGAAATAGAGAGGAGGGATGGAAAGGGGGAGGGGAAGTGACAAAATAAAATACTGATTAGAACAATTAATGCAAAATAAATTTATATTATTTTATTTATTTGGTGCATTTTTACCTCACATTTTCCCACATAAGCAGGCGCAATGTGGCCTTCATTAAGTCAAGAGGATACAATTCATTACAGAGATGGCACAGAAACAGAATGTGACAGGAGGGGAAGGTACATGGGAGGACACGGGTAAATGACAGGGGTGAAGAGCCAACAAGAGATAGAGGCTAAACAGAGGAGTAGCCAGGGGGGATAAGCCTTGGCGAATAAGAAGGTTTTTAAGTCTTCATGAACTGATGATGGTCGACGAGCTCCTTAAGCTGTCGTGGCAGTACATTCCAGGATTGTGGACTGATGTAGGGGAAGGACGAAGCATAAAGAGTCTTGTATAAATCAAAAAGTGTGCAAAGCCCCTGCAAACACCTCATCAGCCTTTCAGTTTTGTCCCCCCCCCCCCCCCCCCCAACACACACACATCCAGTGGTGTGCTGGAGCGGGCTCTCACGGGCTCGCGAGAGCTGTTTGTTAAGGTTTTAAGAATTTGGGGAGCCGGTTGTTAAAGTAGGCCTCCCCATGGCAACTTTAACAACTGACTCCCAAAATGTGGGCTTGGGCCCCCTCCTGAATACTCTTTTACTTTGCTGGCAGTGATGCTGGCCCCACCAGCCAAGTAAATAGACTGCTGCTGCTCCCTGCTCCTTGTTTCTGACTCTGAGCATCAGGCTGGGACTTCTCATGCAAGCGCAAGAAGGTTCCATCATGCTGCTCAGAGCTAGAAACAAGCAGCAGAGAATGGTGGCAGTCCATTTATTGGCTGGTGGGGCTCGGCAAAGGTATGCCTAGCGTGCCTGCACAAGGGAGAGGAGAGAGAGGCATGTACCCCCCCCCCCCAAATTTCAGGGCCGGTTATGCCCGGAGAGAGAGCCCGTTGTTAAAATTTTACCAGCACACCCCTGCACACATCCATGTTCGTTGCTGTACTGTGCTAGCCTTTACTCACCTTCCTCTAAACTTCACTTTCTCATTTTGTTCCCCTTTGTCTTTAGGTGGTGGTGGTCCAATAGCCTCTCTGTCTTAGTGTACTCCAAGCTTCACGCTGGTGTTTCAGTAGCCTCTCTCCGAATATTACAGCTTCATTCAGGTGCTCCATTAGCCTCTCTCAGTGCATTCTTACTCTGGCGCCACAGTACCCTCCCACGGGAATTCCACAGCAACATCTTTCTTCCCCCCAAGGCATGGTCCTGGAGGTCATACCCGTGGGATTCCCACCATACCCATTCCCATGCAATTCTCTAGAAAGGAACTACAATAAATAGATAGGGAAACACAGCAGAGGCTTAAAAAAATGAATAAAAACATGATAGCTGATAAAAAAAAAAATCAAATTCCAAAATGATAAAGCTGACCATGGACAAGTCACTTCACCTTCAACTGCCTAAGGCACAACTTAGATTGTAAATCCTCTTTGACAGAGAAATAACTTGTGTTTCTGAACTTGCAACTCATCTTGAACTTGGATTTGGAAACGTGAGTAATTAAATCTCAAATGCAAATCCAAGAACTGTAAATTGCTTTCATGTACACTGTTGGGAGGTGGTTGTGAAAATCTTTTTACAAGCTAAACTGAACTCATAGATACCTACATTTCAGTTTTAATAGAATTGCATTTCAAAGTGAGGTGGGATCAAAGTGAGTGGAGGAGTAGCCTAGTGGTTAGTGCAGTGGACTTTGATCCTGGGGAACTGAGTTCAATTCCCACTGCAGCTCCTTGTGACTCTGGACAAATCACTTAACCCTCCATTGCCCCTGGTACAAAAATAAGTACCTGAATATATGTAAACCACTTTGACTGTAGTTGCAAAAACCACAGAAAGGTGGTATATCAAGTCCCAATTCCTTTTTCCCTTCCCTTTGCATAGGTGGCGGAATGGGGAGGGCCATGGCCTGACTAATATTTTCTCAATATCAGCAACTAGAGAGCTTGGAGATGGGGCCAGAAATTAATTTGTTTACCCCCTCCAATCAAAAAGGTGCTCCGCTGTCCCCGCCTGTTTGGATGACTGACATTACATCCAGCTATAATAAGAATATTTTCATTGGGCTCCGATACAGTTCCTTTGTTTTCTCTTTACCTCCTCAGTAGTCACTTTTGCATGCTATCTTATGAAAATTAAAAAGCACATTGAAAATTAATGAAGTGAGAGACTGCTCCCCTTTTCTATCAATTGCTACTTAATGACAAACTTTCATTATTTTATTCTACCATGGATGTAAAATGGATATATGTTAGATTTTTTTTTTTTTTTTTTTTAAACAGCACATTTCAGTTCCCAAAGCACCAGGAAAATAATATAGTAGAAAAATGCTGTGATAGAAAAAGTACTATGAAATGTTGGTTTAAAAAGTAATCATTTGTAGCAGCCTGGGTCTCCTCTACTCCAGTTATCATTGCACTGGTAGCTGCATTACTTTTCTGTAGTTGTATACTACTACTACTACTATTTAGCATTTCTATAGCACTACAAGGCATACGCAGCGCTGCACAAACATAGAAGAAAGACAGTCCCTGCTCAAAGAGCTTACAAACTAATAGACAAAAAATAAATAAAGTAAGCAAATCAAATCAATTAATGTGAACGGGAAGGAAGAGAGGAGGGTAGGTGGAGGCGAGTAGTTACAAGTGGTTACGAGTCAAAAGCAATGCTAAAGAGGCGGGCCTTCAGTCTAGACTCAAAGGTGGCCAAGGATGGGGCAAGACGTAGGGGCTCAGGAAGTTTATTCCAGGCGTAGGGTGCAGTCCTCCCCAAAATTACATGGAAACAGGAAAACCAAGCAAGATGAGTTTTGTCTGTAGAAACAGTAACTTTTCTAACATGTTTGGTGTTAACCCCGCACAGGGTGGACTCATGATACCCTCTGCAACTGGGATATCTGTTCACTGGGCATTCTGGTTGGTAGGCAGGAAAGGAAATGCTGGGCAACCTTGGTCGGGTCTGGCCAGAACGCAGGTTTGTGTGTGTGACCAGTCCAAAATTCAGCAGTAAAATTGATTTTTGGTTTATCTAAATTTGAATCACACCAGGCTTTTTATTCTAAACTGCAGTGGCTACCTGTTGCTGCAAGAATTCAAACTGGGTGTCACCACTTTCTAAATCTTGACAGGGGTCACGGCTGCTTATATGTTAGATCTAGTGACTTTATTACAAGGCTCCACTATAACATATATAACTCTCTTTCAACTCAGATATCCAATGTTTAGAGGACTTAAATCAGCTAGATACCTTTCTCAAATTCCAACTAGCCAATTTGTAGAATCAACTCCCATTCTGTTTAAAATCATGTTCTCATGTTCTCCCTATCCGATTTCGCGTCCTGTTCAAACTTCTTCTACTAACCTATAAATGTACTCACTCTGCTGCTCCTAAGTATCTCTCCACACTCGTCCTTCCCTACACCCCTTCCCTTGCACTCCGCTCCATGGATAAATCCTTCTTATCTGTTCCCTTCTCCACTACTGCCAACTCCAGACTTCGCGCCTTCTGTCTCGCTGCAACCTACGCCTGGAATAAACTTCCTGAGCCCCTATGTCTTGCCCCATCCTTGGCCACCTTTAAATCTAGACTGAAAGCCCACCTCTTTAACATTGCTTTTGACTCATAACTACTTGTAACCACTCGCCTCCACCTACCCTCCTCTCTTCCTTCCTGTACACATTAATTGATTTGATTTTCTTACTTTATTTCTTGTCTATTAGATTATAAGCTCTTTGAGCAGGGACTGTCTTTCTTCTATGTTTGTGCAGCGCTGCGTACGCCTTGCAGCGCTATAGAAATGCTAAATAGCAGTAGTAGTTATGTTTAGAAAGAATTTAAAAGCTTTTAACTGTAAAACTGGATTATCTGCTGTTTAATTAACTGGGTCTGTTGATTGTTATAATTATTTTTGTAATTCCTGGACCAAGTGGTTTGGTTCTTTTTTTTTTTAATGGAATCCATCCTTGAACTGTATAGGTTTAAGCGGAATAAAAGAACTGTTGTGACATAACATAACAATTTGCATGTTTTCCACCGAGTTTGTTCAAATAGCAAGGGGGCATGTTGGAGGTGTGTTTTGGGAGGGACTTCCCTATGAGGAAAGGCTAAAGCGGCTAGGGCTCTTCAGCTTGGAGAAAAGGCAGCTGAGGGGAGATATGATAGAGGTCTATAAAATAATGATGGGAGTGGAACGGGTAGACGTGAAGCATTTGTTTACGCTTTCCAAAAATACAAGCTGGAGCCAAAAAACTGCATTTGACGAACTGCAACAATATGCCGTACAATCAGGTAATAAAGTACCAGCACTTATCTTTTCAGTGGTACTAGTTGACAGCAGTTCGTCAATTGCAGTTTTTTGGCTCCAGCTTGTATTGTAGTAACCTATTAGCACCATGAGCATGTTCAAGTAAAGAAAGACGAACAATGAAAAAATAAAACATTTAAATAAAGACTAGGAACTCTTTACGGTCAATCAACTTAGTGCAATCCTGGAAGGTATTTTGGTGGCCAATGATGAAGAGTTGATCTAAATGATCTGTTTAGCTCTACAGGACTTGTTATATCCAGGAGCTCTTTGAGGCCTTTTTCCTTCCCAGCTTAAAGCAACTTTGTGATGACTGACACTTTATGCTAAACGTACGTATTTTTGATTGTGGAAATTTTTGTTGTATATTTTAGTAGCAAAAGTAGTACATGGGTAAGCCGCGCTAGTCTCACTTAACATATAATCCACTCACATGATTATTCAACTTTATTTCTGTCCCGTCCTGGATCAGGATCTATCTGTTTGAGTAGAGTAGGTCCTGCCAGAAGTCAGGCATGCCTGCTCCAAATTCTCCCACCTGGGGTTTCTTTTCCTCAGGCACTCCTACGTTGTTCCCTCGTTGGGAACCCTGCTGCAGGTCCCTTCTGCCTTGTGAAGAATTCTCCAACACCACATTTACAAACTTTCCCTGTCTTGGCACCCAGGACTTCCCCCTCGGTGTATTGGTCTCAGTGGTGATGGACTACTGAAGACCATAATTTTCCTCAAACCATAACTTTAATTGTTTCTCTGGCCCTGCCCCCAGGGCTGGCCCTTATAATGATTTTACCACCTAGCTGTCACTAGCTGCTCTGTCTCCCTAGTGACCACCCTGAAAATCTTTCCTCCTAAACATTAAGTATGGGCATTTTCAAGAGGGGGGGGGGGTCACAACTGCATATACTCGTAGTGCTTTAGAAATGACAAGTAGCAATAGCAGTAAATGATTGTCTCTCCCTGTCTTCCATCTGTGAAAATTGCACCTTCAAAAAGATAGAAACAGGATGGAGTCGGTCCAGAGGGAAGCTACTAAAATGGTCAGTGGTCTTTGTCATAAAACATATGGGGACAGACTTAAAGATCGCAATATGTATACTTTGGAAGAAAGGCGGGAGAAGGGAGATATGATAGAGTCTTTTATTTATTTATTTGTTGCATTTGTATCCCACATTTTCCCACCTATTTGCAGGCTCAATGTGGCTTACATAGTACCGTAATGGCAATTGCTGTTTTCGATGTGAACAAATACATTGTGCTGTAGTGGTAGGAAGAAGTTTATATGGCAATGCCATAGAATAGTTCTGATGGGAAGAGTATTGTGGTGGGAGGCAGGGATAGTGCTGGGCAGACTTATACGGTCTGTGCCGGAGCCAGTGGTGGGAGGCGGGACTGGTGGTTGGGAGGCAGGGATAGTGCTGGGCAGACTTATACGGTCTGTGCCAGAGCCGGTGGTGGGAGGAGGGGCTGGTGGTTGGGAGGCGGGGATAGTGCTGGGCAGACTTATATGGTCTGTGCCAGAGCTGGTGGAGGGAGGTGGGGTTGGTGGTTGGGAGGCGGGGATAGGGCTGGCCAGACTTATACGGTCTGTGCACTGAAGAGGACAGTACAAATAAAAAAGTAGCACATATGAATTTATCTTCTTGGGCAGACTGGATGGACCGTGCAGGTCTTTTTCTGCCGTCATCTACTATGTTTACTATGTTGTTAACGTATGTGCTTTGGTTTTCATGTGTAGCCAAGGTCAGTCTTTTAGGTTGGTTCGGGATGGTATGCCTTTTTGAACAGGGTGGTTTTTAGCATGTTCCGGAAGTTTAGGTGGTTGTATATCGTTTTCACTACCTTTGGTACTAGAGATATGAAGGCAAAGAACTGAATTGGAACCTGTAATCAGACTCTGCATATACCGCCAACAATAGAAATACAAACAATTGCAATTTCCTCTGGTCCCAGTATCTCCTTTTAAATACCTATGCAGCATAAATGCACAGGAGGTAAGTCAATTGAAAGGAAACTCTGGAACAAGGGGGCATAGGATGAAGGTGAAAGGGGTTAGACCCAGAAGTAACCCAGAAAGGGTGTGAATTTGTGGAATGGCCTCCCAGTGGAAATAAAAGCAGTATCTGAATTCAAGAGAGCTTGAGACAAGTATATAGGATCTCTAATGGATTGATAGGGAGAGAAGATAGCATGGATAGGCAGACTGGATAGGACGCCCAAGTTTCGCTGAGGACATTCTCACAAAACAAACAGGAAACCTGTATTAACAAAACAAGATGGGCGTCCATCTTTCATTTTGATAATACGGTCGGGATGCCCAAATCTTGACATTTAGGTCATCCCTAGAGTTGGTTGTTCCTAGACATGGTCGTTTCTGATTTTCGGCCATAATGGAAACTAAGGACGCCCATCTCAGAAATGACCAAATCCAAGCCCTTTGGTCATGGGAGGAGCCAGAATTTGTAGTGCAGTGGTCCCCCTGACATGCCAGGACACCAACTGGGCACCCTTCACAAATTGCTCCCAGGTACATAGCTCCTTTACCGTGTATGCTGAGCCCCCCCAAAACCCACTACCCACAACTGTACACCACTACCATAGCCCTTACGGATAAAGGGGGCACCTAGATGTGGGCACAGTGGGTTTTGGAGGGCTCACATTTAGCACCACAAGTATAACAGGTGGGGAGGGATGGCCTGGGTCCGCCTGGTTGAAGTGCACTGCACCCACTAAAACTGCTCCAGGGACCTGCATACTGCTGCGATGGACCTGAGTATGACATTGAGGCTGTCATAAAATATTTTTAAAGTTGTTTTTTGAGGGTGGGAGGGGGTTAGTGACCACTGGGGGAGTAAGGGGAGGTCATTCCCGATTCTCTCCGGTGGTCATCTGGTCAGTTCAGGCACCTTTTTGTGACTTGGTCGTACGAAAAACACGACCATGTAAAGTCATCCAAATGCTCATAGGGGACGCCCTTTTTTTCCATTATGGATTGAGGACCCCCATGTGTTAGGCATGCCCAATTCCCGCCTTCGCTATGCCTCCGACACGCCCCCATGAACTTTGGTCATCCCCGCGACGGAAAGCAGTTGGGGACGCCCAAAATCGGCTTTTGATTATGCTGATTTGGGTGACCCTGTAAGAAGGACGCCCATCTTCCGATTTGTGTCCCAAGATGGGCGTCCTCTTTCGAAAATAAGCCTGATGGTCTTTATCTGTCTACATTTTTCTAGGTTTCTGTGCCTTTTTCTTTCTCTAGTTTCTTTTTAACACTCACTTTTCTATGCTTCTGAGACACAGTTCTGCCTTGCCTGCTATTTCTCTATGCAGATTACCTTAGCTCTAGAGTGAGAGAGCCTGAGGGATTTTTCAAGACTAACAGGTAAAGTATGGTGTGTCTCCCTCTCCCTCTCTGAGAGGCCTATCTTGATCTTTGATGATTTCTATATTTTTTTACACCTTTTGCATTTCAGCAAAGTAGATTTGTAAAGCAGAAATTCACAATTACCTTCTCTCTGAATGGAGAAAAGAAAACGGTAGTATTCTGCTGGGTTTTTTTTCTCTATTTTCTACTGAGATGATGTTTGCATCATCAGCCATATGATTTGGAAGAAGGGAGACAGGGATAAACTTGTTTTCTTGTTTATTAATAAGTTTAAACATGATTGATGAAACGCCTGGTGTTTCTGCCTTTTCCTTTTCCCAAAGTGGCTCTGCTCTATAAATACACACACCCGCAGTCAACATTGTTGTCAAAAACAAATGGAAGAAATTACGATTTGGCTCATTTAAAGGCATACAAACCAAAAAGACCTTATTTATCACATTTGACCATTCAACGATTGCACATCTCTAGTTTAAAGGGGTAGAAGTAGAGAGAGCAAGAGGAAGAAAAGAGAGCTTAAGAGGTAAATGGGGACGGAGGTTGCTATGGAGTAAAGAGATAAGGAAAGAAAGAATGCAGGAAGAAATGAGGAAAATAAGAGGGATATGTAGCAGGAAGAGACCAATATTGGTCCTTTTACCAAGCTGTGGTAAAGGGGGAGAGGGTCTGTGCTGGCGCCAGAACGCATTTTTGATGTGTGCGAAGGCCCCCTTTTACCACAGCAAGTAAAAGGTTATCTTTTTTTTTAAAAAAGAAATAGCCATGTGGCAAGTGAACCACTTGCTGCGCAGCCATTTTGGGGGAGAGACCTTCCACACTAACCTGTTGGTAACCGGGCAGCATGCGGCACTGCCTGATTACCTCCAGGTAAATACCAGCACTACAAAAATAAAAATATATTTGTAGCACCGGAAGTGGTGCATGCTGGGGGTGGGAATTACTGCTGGGCTGCTGCGATAGCCTGGCGGTAGTTCCAGATTAGCGAGCGGCAAGCCCACGTTGGACTTGCATCCACTTTGTAAAAGACCCCCTATGTGACAGTTGGGAGGGATGAGAAAAAAATGAGGATTAAGGAGACTGTGTGAGAGACAGGGAAGCCAGGAGATACTACAAGGACATTGTAAGAATATAGGCAGGATAAGAAAAAAGATAAGGATGAAAAAAAAACCCCCAAAGAAACAGGACCAAGAATGACAAACAAAAGAAGAAAGAACTTGGCAGGAAATCTGAGAGAAGAAGGAAACTTAGAAATGAAAAATGGAGAGAAAATGTAGAAAAAGGAAAATAAATAAATAAAGTCAGAAAGAAATGAAAATACATCTAAATTTTAAAATATAAAGAAAGCAGGAAAGAAACTGAAGATGGATCAAGAAAGAAACATAAAATAAGACAATATGGAGAACAGAATAAGAAAAAATATAAAGGTCCAAAAATATTTTATTGAATTTCTCTGCTGCAACTTAACAGATGGGAAGATTGAAGATGGAGAATTTGGACCAGGGGAGGTGGGGAAGGGGAAAAATGAGACAAAGAGAGCTCCCAACAATGGCTGTGACAGAAACTCAAATAGAAGCAACATTCCATGCTACCAATCCCATGGTAAGCAGCTTCCCCCATGTCTGTCTCAATAGCAAACCCCAGGAACTTGTCCAAATCTTTTTTAAACCCAGATACGGTAACTGCTGTTACCACATCCTCTGGCAACGAGTTCTACAGCTTAACTATTCTTTGAGTGAGAATATATTTCCTCCTATTTGTTTGAAAAGTATTTCCATGTAATTTCATTGATTTTCCCCTGGTCTTTGTGTAATATGATATTAAGTATCAAAGTTATTAACTGTGCTGAATCAGATATCAATATAAAAATACAGTTTTGAGATCAGCTAGCCTGGATTTCATCTCCCCCTCCCTTTTTCCTGGGAAACTTTTGACAGTCAAAGCTTGGCTAGGTAGTTAACACCTCTAGGACTCTCAACAAAAGAACTATTCAAACATAAACATGTAAGAGGCTACTTCAAAGAGTGTTTTTAAATTTACTCTCCCTTCCTCTGATCAAAAGGCCTTCCTGAGGGTGAACAAAGGATCAAAAGGCAACCAGTAGACACAAGGAGACAGAAAACCTGTGGAGGTGGGAATCCACACACCTATTGACAAAAGGAAAGTATAATGTGTATCTGCCACAGAGATTCAGACGGGAAGCCTTTTCGCTTCAATAGACTAGTTGTCAGGAAAATTCAGACAGGAAGTCTTATGATGTCATAAGACATGAGACCAGATACCACAATGCTTTGCAACTACTCAAGGTCGAGTGCAAACCAGGAAGCAAATGCACACAGGACATGCACTCATATTTCCCTGCAAACAGACTGTATAAAAAGCCCGGAAAAGCCCAGCTCACGCTCTTGGGACCTGCTTCCTCTTGGGAATCTGCTGCTTTGGGATCTGCTGCTCTGGGGACCTGCAGCTCATGAGGACCTCTCCTGTAACCATGCGCTCATCACTCAGCTCCTATAACAAAGACTTTTCTGTAAGTTAAAAACCTTTGATTTAAAAACCTGCTACCTTACTTTAAGCACAGATTCTCTGTAAGACTCTCACCTCTCGCTGCAATTGTATACATATGTTCTTAAACCTGGTAATGCAGGTTAATGTACTCTAATAAATATACTTAATTCCTTTCATTCATTGCAATCGTGAATCTTGTTGCCTCATAGGGCAACTGGTGGAGAATTATTCAATAAATATATATATCTTGAAACTTATAAATATTAGTGAGTGCTCTAGATATCCCCAAGTATAAATTATTCCTTGTTACATTTGTACTTTTGAAAGGGTGAAAAATTGATTCACTTTCATCCGTTAAACACCACCCAGGATTTTGTAGTCTTCAATCATGTCCCCCCTCAGCCATCTGTTTTCCAAGCTGAAGAGCCCTAACTTCCTTAGCCTTTCCTCATATGAGAGGAGTATCATTTTGGTTGCTCATCTTTGAACCTTTTCTCATTCCGCTATATTTTTGAGATACAACGACCAGAACTGAATGCAATACTCAAGGCGAACTTGCACCATAGAGAAATATAGACATAATATTATTGGTCTTATTTACCATCCCTTTCCTAATAATTCCTAACATTCTGTTCACTTTTTTGGCCGCTGCTGCACACTGGGCAGATTTTAGCATATTGCACATGACATTGAGATCTTTTTCTTGGGTGCTGACTCCAAAGGTGGACCCTAGAATCAGGTAACTATGATTAAGATTTTTCTTCTTAATGTGCATCACTTTGCATTTGTCTACATTAAAAACCATCTTCCATTTGGATGCCAAGTCTTCCTGCAATTTTTCACAATCTGCATGTGTTTTGACAGATTTGAATAGTTTTGTGTCATCTGCAAATGTAATCACCTCACTTGTTCCGATTTTCAGATCATTTATAAAAATGCTAAATACCACCGGTCCCAGTACAGATCCCCGTGGCACTCCACTATCCACCCCCCTCCACTGAGAAAAATGGCCATTTAATCCTACCATCTGTTTTCTGTCCAATAACCAATTCCTAATCCACAAAAGAAAATTGCCTCCTTTCCCATTACTTTTTAATTTTCTTAGGAAGAGGAACTTTGTCAAACGTTTTCTGAAAATCTAGATACACTATACCAACCGGCTCTCCTTTATCCACACGTTTATTCACACCATCAAAGAAATTAAGCAAATTGGTGATTCAAGACTTGCCTTGGTTGAATCCATGCTAACTCTGATAAATCATGTTTGTCTATATGTTCCATAATTTTATTCTTTATAATGGTTTCCACTATTTTGCCCGGCATTGAAATCAGGCTTACCAGTTTATAATTTCCCGGATCACCCCAGAACCCTTTCAAAAAATTGGCATTGTATAGGCCACACTCCCATCTTCAGGTACTACAAACAATTTTAACAACAGGCTACAGATCACTAACAGCAGATCAGCAATTTCAAGTTTTTATTTATTTATTTATTTTTTTATAATTTCACTTTATACATCTTATCAAAGAGCATGTAGAAATAAGAAATAAATCAAAGCAAAAGCATAATTCACATTGAGTCAAAACCTTGGCTCAATTAATGAAAATATTATTAAGACATCGCCCACTATATAGGAAATCCTTAATGAGAACCAAGATACAAAAAAAAATTTTTTTTTCTATGTAAAAATTAAACATCAAGACATTACTGACTCCGGTTACATTCTCAATCTATCATACAGTGTCCATATGAGTCTCTAAACTTTCACGACTGCATTTTCAACTTCCTTAGAACTCAAAAAATCCTCGTTGTTTTGGATAAAAAAATTGGTAACTATGTTGTTGATAAAGAAAACGGCAAATACAAGGAAATTTGAGGAAGAATGTTGCACCCAAATTTAAAGTTCTTTGACGAAGTACCAAAAAGGCCTTACGTCTATACTGGGTCTCTCTTGCGAGATCCGCAATTTCAAGTTTGTGTTTCTTTCAGTCTGTAGGTTGTATACCATTTGGTCCAGGTGATTTACCACTCTTTAACTTGTCGATTTGGCTCATAGCTCTTCCAGGTTCACTGAGATTTCTTTGAGTTCCTTCACATTGTCACTCTTGAAAAGCATTGCTGTTACAGATAGATCTCTTACATCTTCGTGCATAAAGATTGAACCAAAGAATTCAGTCTCTCCACTATGGCTTTCTCCTCCCTGAGTGCCCCTTTTGCTTCTTAATGATCTAACAGTCCCACAGATTGCCTCACAGGCCTTCAACTTCTGATATACCCGAAAAAGTTGTTACTATGAGTTTGGCTCTGTGGCAAGTTTCTCTTCATATTCTTGTTTAGCCTTATCAATGCTTCTAGCTTGCAAGTGCCATTTGGTTCTTTTTTCCATTCTTTGAAGGATGTTCTTTTGGCTCTAATAGACTATTTCACTTCACCTTTTAACCTTGCTGGCAGTTGTTTCCTCTTCTTTCCACCTTTGTTAATATATGGAATATATCTGGTTTGGGCTTTCATGATAGTATTTTTAAACAATGTCCATGCCTGAATGTCCTAACCTTTGCAGCCGATCCTTTTAGCTTCTTTTTAACCATTATCCTCATTTTATTGTAGTCACACTTTCAAAAAATAAATGCTGCTACAGTAGATTTCCTTAGTGAATTCACTCCAGGTATCAGCTCAACTTTGATCATGTTATTACAGGTACCAAAAGACCCAACATCATTACATCTGATGCTATTGCCCTGTATTCCACTAAGGATTAGATCTAAAATAGCTCCCCCTTTTGACAGTTCTTGGACAAGTTGCTCCAATAGCAGTCATATATTACATCTAGGAATTTTACCTCCGTAGCACTCCCTGCTGTAACATTTGTGGATTCAATATTGGATAATTGAAGTCACTCATTATTATACTGTTGTCCAATTTGCCAGCTTTCCTAATTTCTATAAACATTTCTTCACCTGTCTGTTCATTCCGTCCTGGCAGACAGTAATACAGCCCTACCAGTCCATATGAATTTCATAGTGCTATCTGTTTCATGTAAAATGTTTATTTTGTTTGACTCAATTTCCTCGTTAACATATAGCGTAAACTCTCCCCCATCTCCAATGTGAAACACTCTGTCATTCCAATAAAATTTGAACCCTGATAGCACAATGTCCCATTGAGTGCCCTCTTTCCTCTAGGTCTCTGCGATGCTTATTATATCTACCTCTTTATTTAGGGCTTCTTTTACAAAGCCATGCTAGCCATAGGAATTGAATTGGCTTCCTCTCATTTGCTGTGCCAGGAATCACTAGCCTGTTTTGGTAAATGAGGCCCTTAGTGCTATATATTCTAACTCTCCCATCTTAGTTTTTAGGCTTCTAGCATTTGTATAAAGACACTTCAAATTGTGTTTTTTTCTTGCATTTACAAGTTGCTTAGAAGTTGATGGGGATATTTGTATCCTTCCCTTAAACACTCCTGGCTTTCTTTCACCATTATTGAAACCTCTCTATTGAGATTCCCGAAGGGGTCCTTTTCCCAAGCTGTGGGAAAATGGCCCTATGCTAGTGGTGGGGACCGTTTTTCCTGCGTGCCAGGGCCCTTTTTACTGCAGTGGGTAAAAAGCCCCCAAACAAACATGGCCAATGTGGTAAGAGAACTCTTACAAGCCAAACCACCACAAGGGTGGAGGTACACAAATTCCTACGAAAAGTAGAATCTGAGGAAAGGGGGAGTAGGAGGAGTAGGCTCTTGAACAACACTAGTAGGCGACGTAGATTAGGAACAATCTCTTTATTTAAATATACACTCGACTCAACACAGCCGTGTTTCGGCGCTACAGACGCCTTCTTCAGGAGTCTTGTGATATATAAATATACGAATATTAAGCTCAAAGAGAATGAAAGCAAGGCTTCTGCTACAATTGTAATCCACTGCCGATGCAGGAAAAAAAGCTCAGCGTATTCAATTGCACTTCTGTGAAGTCAAAAAAAAAAGAAAAAAAAAAAAAAGAACTCTTACCATGTGGCCATGTGGTGGGGAGCCCTTACCGCCACCCACTGAGGGTGACGCTAAGGGCTCCCACAGTAACCTGGCACTATCGCTGGGATACCGCCTCACAAGCCATTTCCAGTGATGCTCTTTTTCCCCCGGAAATGGCACGTGCTCGGGGAGGAACTGCTGCCGGCAGCCACTTTTGCCAGTGGTAGTCCCGATTTAGGCATACCGATGCTTTGTAAAAGACTCCCTAAATGGCCTGTTTCAATAGTATCCTTCAAGGATACTCCACACCAAACCATGTGCTCACCCTTGCTAATCTATGCAAACTAAGGGATAGGGAAGACAAAACTCACACACTCCTCCAGTAATTCAGCCTCTACGTCTCTTCCCCCTATTCTCGGCACTAGAAAAAAAAAAAAAGCAGGCAAACTATATCCGTGAATTAACATTACCGGAAAAGGAGCCAGACAGGCAGAGTTTTGAACCTCCATGCAAAGTGACAAGTGAATTCATTGCTTGTAGGGATTCCAAATCAATCATTCCACGGGCGGTAACTGCCATTTGCTAATAAGGCTTTTGTCTTTCATTTGTAATATATTTCCCTACGATATTAATTCTCTTATTGTGCCAGCCTGCAGGCAATGAGCGACCGTTACCAAGGAAAACAATATAATGTTATTAATGGGGATTGTTTTCTTCAGTCTTAAAAGACAATATCTAAAAATAAATCTTAAAGAACAGGAGGACAGTTTTCAAATGCAATACGATCCTTTTACTCAACAATTTTGCCATTATGTTGAGAAAGTGACACACATCATAATGTTGTCCAACTGAAAGCAATATGTGCAAAATTTTTTATAGGACAGAATATAAACAAGACAATTATTTTATCTCAAATGTGGATGTGTCCTCTACGTATATTTGTTCTCTTTTTTGAGCACCAGCCTCGGTGCATAACTTAATATGTACATTTAATGCCAATATCCATATACGTAATGACACTGAATATACATTTTGTACAGTGCCAGACCTATCTGTTTAATTTAGGATTGCTGTTCAGGGGCCTAAACTAAAAAGATAACTTAAGCATTCATCCCCTAATTCTATAATCTTGCATACACATTTTCATGTTTAGTTTGTCAGAGTTCTGGTCAAGGTTTTGCCTGGTTTCTTGATTTGCATTGTCTTGATCCTGCAAGCCTTGTTCTTAAATTCTCTTATGGACATTCTTTGGACACTTGTAAGAATGTTAGACTTGATCTTAGTACTTAAGCTGGTCATTAATAACCAGATCTCTGGGTTTACATTCTTTGATTTTGTTTTTCTTCCGATGGGGGTCTGTCTCAGTGATTGCCTACAGCTCATCTGGGACCTTGACCATTGGTATGTCCTGGACACAGGGAGGTACAGAAAGAAACAGTCTCCTCTCAAAAATCCTGAAGTTCACACTGGTGAAGGCAGAATATAATATCCTGGGTGACTTAAATCAAGAGTTTATCAGTTACCTCACAAATACACAGGGCCAGATTCTATAAATCACACTCAAAAATGGGCACCAGGAAAAATTGGTACCAAGTGTTATTCTATAAATGGCGCACACTCTTTACAAACTCACACTTAATGTCGATTCCCACACTTAGCCATCTCTCTCCTCTTCAATCTGTTCAAAATTCTGCTGCACGACTAATATTCCGCCAGTGTCATTATGCTCATATTAGCCCTCTCCTCAAGTCACGTCACTGGCTTCCTATCCGTTTCTGCATACAGTTCAAACTCCTCTTATTGACCTATAAGTGCATTCACTCTGCAGCTCCTCAGTACCTCTCCATTCTCATCTCTCCCTACATTCCTCCCCAGGAACTCCGTTCACTGGGTAAATCTCTCTTATCTGCACCCTTCTCCTCCACCGCTAACTCCAGACTCCGTTCCTTTTATCTTGCTGCACCATATGCCTGGAATAGACTTCCTGAGCCGGTACGTCAAGCTCCATCTCTGGCCGTCTTCAAATCTAAGCTAAAAGCCCACCTTTTTGATGCTGCTTTTAAATCCTAACCCTTATTCACTTGTTCAGAACCCTTATTTTATCATCCTCACTTTAATATTCCCTTATCTCTTGTTTGTCCTGTTTGTCTGTCCTAATTAGATTGTAAGCTATGTCGAGCAGGGACTGTCTCTTCATGTTCAAGTGTACAGCGCTGCGTACATCTAGTAGCGCTTTAGAAATGATAAGTAGTAGTAGTAGTACCTTAACTTTGGGGGCCAGACTTAAGCCTCCTGAAACGTGGTGTAAATGCTGGCGCCCATGTTGAGTATGGAGATCCAGTATTCTGTAACAAACCGAGGAAGATTTGGGTGGGATACCGGTGCCGGATATGGTATTTGAAGCTGACGTTAATGAATTCTCTGCAAACCTGGAGAATGTAATGGGGCAGTACTACAAACTGAACAGTAGCAAATATCCTGGACCGGATGCTATTCATCCCAGAGTACTGATAGAACTGAAAAATGAGTTTACTGAGCTATTGTTAGTAATATGTAATTTATCCTTAAAATCGAGTGTGGTACCGGAAGATTGGAGGGTGGCCAATGTAATGCCTAATTTTAAAAAAGGTTCCAGAGGGGATCCAGGAAATTATAGACCGGTGAGTCTGACGTCAGTGCCGGGCAAAATGGTAGAGACTATTATTAAGAACAAAATTACAGAGCATATTCAAAAGCATGGATTAAAGTCAACATGGATTTAGTGAAGGAGAATCTTGCCTCACCAATCTACTACATTTCTGTGAAGGGGTGAACAAACATGTGGATAAAGGTGAGCCGGTTGATATTGTGTATCTGGATTTTCAGAAGGCATTTGACAAAGTACCTCATGAAAGACTCCAGAGGAAATTGGAGAGTCATGGGATAGGAGGTATTGTCCTATTGTGGATTAAAAACTGGTTAAAAGATAGAAAACAGAGAGTAGGATTAAATGTTCAGTATTCTCAATGGAGAAGGGTAGTTAGTGGGGTTCCCCAGGGGTCTGTGCTGGGACCGCTGCTTTTTAGCATATTTATAAATGACCTAGAGATGGGAGTAACTTGTGAGGTAATTAAATTTGCTGATGACACAAAGTTATTCAAAGTTGTTAAATCACGGGAGGATTGTGAAAAATTACAAGAGGACCTAACGAGACTGGGCGACTGGGCGTCTAAACGGCAGATGACATTTAATGTGAGCAAGTGCAAAGTGATGCATGTGGGAAAGAGGAACCCAAATTATAGCTACGTCATGCAAGGTTCCATGTTAGGAGTCACGGACCAAGAAACGGATCTAGGCGTCGTCGATGATACGTTGAAACCTTCTGCTCAGTGTGCTCCTGTGGCTAAGAAAGCAAATAGACTGTTAGGTGGTATTAGGAAAGGAATGGAAAACAAAAATGAGGATGTTATAATGCCTTTGTATCGCTCCATGGTGTGACCGCACCTTGAATACTGTGTTCAATTCTGGTCGCCGCATCTCAAAAAAGATATAGTGGAATTAGAAAAGGTGCAGAGAAGGGCGACGAAAATGATAAAGGGGATGGGACAACTTCCCTATGAGGAAAGGCTAAAGTGGCTAGGACTCTTCAGCTTGGAGAAAAGGCGGCTGAAGGGAGATATGATAGAGGTCTATAAAATAATGAGTGGAGTTGAACGGGTAGATGTGAAGCATCTGTTTACACTTTCCAAAAATACTAGGACTATGGGGCATGCGATGAAGCTACAATGTAGTAAACTTAAAACGAATTAGAGAAAGTTTTTCTTCACTCAACGTGTAATTAAACTCTGGAATTTGTTGCCAGAGAATATAGTAAAGGCAGTTAGCTTAGCGGAGTTTTAAAAAGGTTTGGACGGCTTCCTAAAGGAAAAGTCCATAGACCATTATTAAATGGACTTGGGGAAAATCCACTATTTCTGGGATAAGCAGTATAAAATGTTTTGTACTTTTTTGGATCTTGCCAGGTATTTTGTGACCTGGATTGGCCACTGTTGGAAACAGTATGGCAATACTTATGTACTCATGTACCCGTGCCCCTCCTGTGGTCACTCCTCCTTTTGAGTTGCATGCAATGGGATTTGGGCACAATAGCAAGCTGCTAGATGCTTCCCAAAATCCTAATTGGTGCCAATTAACATCAATAATTGGTTGTTAGTGGCCAGTTATTGCTCTTTAATGGCTTGTTAGCCAATTAAGTTCCATGAGCATCTTGGGTTGCACACAAATTTAGGCTCCCAAATCTGGGCACCACAGTGGGGAGAATAATAAAAATGCAAATTTTAGACACCTGGTGCTTGACTCAGCGGTAGCTATCAACATGGGCAACTGTTAACATGTGTTATATTCAAAACTATAAACATATACACGAGGTAATCTCCTTAACCAAATTAATGTCAATCTACGAAATTAGGAGATTCACAATAATATGCATCAAAAGGTCTGACTGAGAAACAGAGGAAAAGGCCTCGAGAAGCCCCCAGCGTATCTACAAGCTTCGGAGGCTGGGCTTCTTCATCATTGGCCAAAAAAACCTCTGTATGTGTGTTACTAATTTCTTATATTTTTTCAATTGTATTTCTTTACTTTTATCTTTCGTTTTCTAGTAAATCACTTAATACATTCGAATCACCTGCAGACATTACTTACCTTTATCAGATGTCTAGGCCTGTGGGTCCTTCTTACACTCAGACCACGACCAACGATGGCTGCTGTTTCGAAGACCTGCCTCAGGGTTCAGTGGTCTGTGTATGACCTCCGCATTGCTGGCTGATCTGCAAGGCTTCGTTCTGTTTCTGTGAGTCTAACGTCTGCACGTACAATGTGCAGGACGTCAGACTAGAACGAAGCCTTACGCGGGATTGGGAAGAAGAGGACCTCGGCTCGGCTGGCGGGGGTTGGGGTCCCCCGCCAACAAAGGTAGGTGACGGCGGGTTGGCGGCGGGAGGGGGGGTCGATAGGGTCGTCAGCAGGGGGGGGTCAAAGTTGGTGGCGGGGGGGTTCGGCAATGGTGGGGAGGGTCGGCGGCGCCAGGGGGGGCTAAAATGTACTCCTTCACCTTGGCTTCTGGACCTGCCAAAGTCTGGCTACACCCCTGGTCAGTACAATACAAATGATACCATAATAGGCAGCATGAAAGAACATTCAAATAACACAGATATAATATGAAGTCAGCATGATACCAATGAAACACCTAATAAAAACGCATTAGAATATTCCAATAACACAGATATGATGCTAATTAGGCGGATTATGTATGAAACAATCTTACAAAGACAACCCTCCTCCTTCTTATGTATTGTCACAAATCAGTTCAAACTTTTCTTTTTTATAAAATAAAATAACATTGATCTTTAGAAGCCTGCTTTATGGTTTATCTAGGTCGGGTGGCACTAAATAGTTCTGAGGAAGCCTGGACATTGCATCCAGTATATAGGTAAGCACACATTTAAAGATGATTTCACGGAGGAATCACATATTCTGAAATGTGTGAGAATGAAAGTGTGTCGGGTATCTGTACTTCTTTTGTTTTTGGAATTACTACATGTACCTGTGAAATAAAGAATTCCCAGCTGTGAACGGCCCCCATTGCTATTTCTGTGACAACCAGAGGATTATCAAAGTGTCAGAGAAGCATGACTTTTATACTGCCCACGTACATCTCCAGGGCATTCCAGAATCTCTGTTTCATTTTGTTTTCTGCAAAAGGCCAAGAAGCATTACAGGTCATCAAAGATTTTTTTTTTTCAGGATATTTTGAACAGCTGCTTTCATTGACACTTGGAAACAAGCCTTGAGTATTTACTGTAGCTAGGTTCCCTTCTTTCTTGTAATCTCCTTTCTCCTTAAATTCTATACATGTCAACAGAACAGTGCATGATGCATCACTGGTCTGTAAAACAGCAATGTAGAATCTTCTTTGCTTAAATTGGGGTCACAGTCAAAACATTTCTTGATAAAACTTTTTTGTGAAGTCACTAGCTGTGGTAGAAACTGTAAGCCTGTGTTTACTCTGGTTTCCAGCATCAGCTCACCAGCCTACTTTTCATGGTATGTCCCTATAGCTGAAGAAAAAAAGAGGGCATTTTTTGGGACCTGACACCATTCAGAAAGCTTACAAATTCTCTAAAAAGTCTCAGCATTGCTGATTTTTTGCTAGGTGGATAACTGATGCCACTTCTCTGCTGCAAATCTTTATCTTCTGGGGAGTGGGGGGGGGGGGGGGGGGGGGAGAAGAAAAAATGTGTACAAAATAAGGAATGAATCTAGACCTCTGTGTTTATCAGCATATATTGGTGTCATCAAGTATAACCTAGACTTGTGTTTTGTTCTCCCCAAATCCTCTACTGTATCTGTTGGCGATCAGTTCTTTTCTAATAATACAGACAACCTTTGTGCTGTATGCCGACGGTTTGGTTCACTAGCATGCATGTGTTTTCCATTTCGGTGCCTTTCTCTTTAAATCTCGGTACACAGTGTAAGTTTTCTCGCATTTCAGTGGCGTTCATAAGTGACACATCTCTTTCAATCCATCAACAGTCTTTATAAAGGTTAGACACATTCAACTTACGCCCAGCACGTTTTCTATACAGCATACATTTAGGTTTAAATAACACAGGGCCTCTTTTATAAAGCCGCAGTACCAATTCCCAGTGCCGCAAATTAGAGGAAGCCCATTCAGTTCCTATGGGCTTCCTCTCATTTGCCACATGGGAATCACTAGAAGCTAAGTAAAAATACATATAAATACATAAGTATTGCCACACTGGGACAGACCAAAGGTCCATCAAGTCCAGCATCCTGTTTCCAACAGTGGCCAATCCAGGTCACAAATACCTGGCAAGAGCCCGAATAAGTTTGATATATTTTATGTTGCTTATCCCAGAAATAAGCAGTGGATTTTCCCCAAGTCATTTTAACAATGGTCTGTGGACTTTTCCTTTTTAAACCCCGCTAAGCTAACCGCCTTTACCACATTCTCTGGCAAGAAATTCCACATTTAAAAAAATGTATATACCGCATATTTCTTTGTGACATTTATGCATAATGCATTCACCCACAGATTTACTCTCATATTACCTTACACACACATTTAGTGTGCCAGCAGATAAACCCAGTATGAAATTAATGTTATTTTTTCAATTTAGCACTTTTTTCAATATTCACACTGCTCAGGTTTGGAATGTATATTCAGCACTTTCTCACATAAGCCTCACTGCACCGTTCGTCTATAAATGTATTTCCCCATGTTCAAGTTAGTTTTATCATATGTCACCTTGTTTGCCATAACTAGTATTATTTACTTTTTATCTTTTAACGCAGTGCACGTTTAGTATCTTATATTTACACAGGTTTAATACATATATAATCATGTTTTTATGCACAGATTGCGCTGCATACATAGCCATCTTGGCTAACATGACTTTGCAATATGTTCGATAGAATGCTATAATGGTACAATGTATTTTAGATCAATCAAGACAGCGTCAGCATAAGCGTTTTGTTTCTTCTATAAATTCCTGATTCACTAAGATATTTACAAGTGTCCCATAACCTTTTTTAATTATATAGCACTTTTCTATTAAAAGCTTAGGGGGTCTTTTATTTTTATTTGTTGTATTTGTATCCCACATTTTCCCACCTTTTTGCAGGCTCAATGTGGCTTACAATATTCCGTTATGGCATTCGCCATTCCAGAGTGAAAGAAATAATTGGTGATACATGAAATACATGGATGACAATATCGAATTAACTCACAAAGTTCCGTTATGGCAATCGCTATTCTGGAGTAGGTGATACATTGGAGTTGCATGGAGTACAGGGATAGCAATATAGAATTAAGCACACGGGTATAGCGAGAGAGTGTAAAAAGTGTAGTTGGAGTGGTATTGTGTTATCATTAAATTATTGCTCGTTGTGGTATGCCTTGTTGAATAGATAGGTCTTCAGAGATTTACGGAAGTTGATTAATTCGTAATTTGTTTTTAAGTTAAGTGGTAATGCATTCCAGAGTTGCGTGCTCATGTAGGAAAAGCTGGACGCGTGTATTGGTTTGTATTTTAGTCCTTTGCAGCTGGGGAAGTGTAGATTAAGGAATGTGCGGGCCGATCTTTTAGCATTCCTGGGTGGCAAGTCAACAAGGTCTATCATGTATGCCGGGGCATCTCCGTGAATGATTTTATGAACTAGAGTGCAGACCTTGAACGAGATTCGTTCTTTAATTGGGAGCCAGTGTAATTTTTCTCTTAGGGGTTTTGCACTTTCATACTTTGTTTTTCCAAATATGAATCTGGCTGCAGTGTTCTGGCCTGTCTGAAGCTTTTTGAGAATATATTCTTTACAGCCAGCATAGAGTGTGTTGAAGTAGTCTAGGTGACTCAGCACCAATGACTGCACCAGGTTACGGAAAATAGCCCTTGGGAAGAAAGGTTTTAACTCTTTTAAGTTTCTACATTGAATGGAACATCTTCTTAGTTGTATTCTTCACTTGATTTTCTAATGTGAGATTGCGATCAATGGTAACTCCAAGAATTTTCAAAGTGTCAGCAATGGGAAGGGAAAAGTTTGGTGTGGTTATAGTGGTGAATTTATTTGTGTTGTGAATTAAGTATAAGGCATTGTGTTTTTTCTGCATTAAGTTTCAGCTGAAATGCATCTGCTCAAGAGTTCATGATTAGGAAGCTTTGGTTGATATCGTTGGTGATTTCCTTTATATCATGTTTGAACGGGATGTAAATTGTGACGTCATCTGCGTATATGTATGGATTAAGGTTCTGATTGGATAGTAACTTGGCTAATGGTGTCATCATTAGGTTGAAGAGGTTTGGCGAGAGGGGACATCCTTGAGGGACTCCACATTCAGGTATCCATGGGGTTGATGTAGTTGAGTTAACTGTTACTTGGTATGATCTTGTGGTCAGGAAGCCTTTGAACCAGTTAAGGACATTACCTCCAATTCCGAAGTATTCTAGGATGTGTAGTAATATTCCATGGTTGACCATGTCGAAAGCACTTTACATGTCAAATTGTAAGAGAAGCTTAGCTTGTTATCTGCAGCAGGGCGCATAGGAATAAAATGGGCCAGATAACTCAAGCTAGTAAAAGACCCCCTTAGTGTTAACTTACATTTTTTTGGAGGGGCTTTCAGGGGGCCTTTTACAAAGCCACGTTAGTGTTTTTAGCTCATGATAAAAATCAGCTGGTGGTAAATGCTGAGACACCCATTATATTCCTATGGGCGTCTCGGCATCTACCACCAGCTGATTTCTACTGCGGCTTAGTAAAAGACCCCCCTCAGTATTCAATTAGAATTCATCACATGTGCCCTAATAAGCATATTTCCAGCGTGGCTTATTTTTACAGTTGTAGGTTTACTATCTACTTGTATATATGTTCCATATGCCTTGTTGAGCATATGGAACATATCCGAGTAGCTCATGTTCATAATTTATTGTTTTCTTCATTCCTCATTTATTATTTCGCATATTCCGTTCAATCATTTTGTTTTATACACATTGCAATTTTTATATGTTCATATTTGTGATTATTCACATCTGTGCAGAGTGTCTAGTGGTACTTTAATAAATAAGACACCGCCGCCATTTTTAGTAAGCGGAGTCAGCAGTCGGCATGTGAAGTTACTGTTGAGCTCCTTCCCTTGACAAAGCAACAGCAAAACGGATGTCCATCAGGAACGGTGCAGCTGGAGAAAAGTACCGCATTGCCTTATTTCATAAAGTACTGCTAGACACCCTGCACAGTTTGAAATTTGTTGAACTCCACATTTTGTGCACAGCGTATGTTTCTGGACGATGAAGGTTTTTCGGTCAGTGATTACAGTTCTCACCTACAGTCTCTGAGAGTTTCTCTCAAGCAGGATTAATGGAGTAGAGACTGAGTGTTTTATGAGACCTTTTCCTCCCTGTTACTCATATGCTATTAGTTGTACTAATTGTTTTGGGGGTACAATTGTCACTAAGGGCTCTGTTTACTAGAGTTCTCTAGCGTTTTTAGAATATTGTTAGTGCCTACACAGCGCGTGCTAAAAGCACGAAAGCGCCTCTAGCGCGGCTTAGTAAATGGGGCCCTAAGTCCGTTGTTTGGTGACCACTGGTCTTTGACTGTTTGATATTGGTCCACTGTAGTCAGACCAGTAATACAAGGCTGCAGATCACTGAAGATATTGGATTAAGGTTACTATTTAGTATACATACAATTCTTGGCTCGGTTCTCTCCCTAGAGTGGTATGCTAGTACTTAGGCAGTGTTTTTAATCTCAACCAGTATAAGACATGGAAGCATAAACTAGTTCTCTTCCAGAAAAGCATGACATGCTGCTCATAAGTGTGTCTTTGTTACAATATCTCTAAAAACAGACACATGCTACAAACGTTTCTCACTGGATAATGGACAGCAAGGTTCAATGACTGAATCTTTCCCACAACAGAGGAGAAAATGCAGTGATGATCATCACCATATGGAATTTCTGTGAAAAAAATCTGGTATTAAAAGAAAAAACAAGGGAGAAAAGTTTCAGAGGTTATAGTTAGAATAAGATGTAAAATACAAACCTAATATAATTATTAATTAATATATTAAAATGTACACCAAAGAAATATGTTTTCAAAGCATTACAAAATTATACATATTCTAGGATAGTGCGAATTTATTCGGGAATAGAATTCCAAACTTTACTGGACTGATACGTGAATTAACTATCTAAAACTCCTATATGATACTTTCTTAATAGCTGGAAACCATAGTGACAGCGTGGAATGAAAACAACAACTTCAAAAAAAACCCAGAAAAGTTATTAGTTGGGTATGTAAACAACCATGTCAAATTTTAAACACTAGCGTGCGCTCAACGTATGCAAAAACGGAGTTACCATGTGGCTCTTGCGGTAATTTCATTTTTGGCACGCATCCGATACGCGCATCTGAAAAATAATTTTTATTTTCAGACGTGCATATCGGATGCGCGCCGAGTGGCATTTGACACACGTGGGTCATTATCAACCGGTTACCATGTGAGACTTTACCGCTAGGTCAATGGCTGGCGGTAAAGTCTCAGACCCAAAATGGACACGCGACAATTTTCATTTTGCTGCACGTCCATTTTCGTCAAAAATTTTAAAAAGGCATTTTTACAGGTGCGCTGAAAAATAATTCTGCGTGTGACCAAAATACTACCGCAGGCCATTTTTCAGTGCGCCTTTGCAAAAAGGGCCCCTGAATAATTGGTCAACTGTATTGAATGTGCCTGATATATCAAACTGAAGTACAACAGACTGAGTACCACGCCTCAAAAACTCCTGAACTATACCAGAACTAACAATAAAGATTCAGTGCTATGCATTGCCCTGAACCCAAACTGAGAGTCATGTAAACATCAGAAAGACTCTCAATAATTTGTGATGCAAGAATAGACTCCAACAATTTCGCTATCCAAGATATGCTGCCTACTGGGTGAAAATTCGATACATACAATGATTAAATCTGCTCCCTGAGATTTTGGAATTGATGTTAAGATGATTTAATAGGATAGAGGAGATATGATACAGATGGTGTTGAAATACTTGAATGGTATTAATCTACAAACAAATCTTTTCTGGAGACAGAGAAGCAGTAAAACTAGAGGACAGAATTTGAGGCTGAGGGGTGGCAGAATTAGGAGTAACATCAGTAACCTCTATCATATCAACCCTCAGCCACCTCTTTTCCAAGCTGAAGAGCCCTAACCTCTTTAGCGTTTCCTCATACGAGAGGCGTTCCATCCCCTTTATCATTTTGATCACCCTTCTTTGAACCTTTTCTAATTCTGCTGTATCTTTTTTGAGATACGGTGACCAGAACTACATGCAATTCTCAATTTGAGGTCGCACCAGTGAACGATACAGAGGCATTATAATAGTCTTCAATACATATGCAAGGAACTTCTATTCTGCAACTTGTCCAAAGCCTTAGTGCAGAGTAAGACTAATAATCTCTGAAGAAGACATTATATAAAACCAATTACAAAATTATAAGTAAGAAAGTTCACATTTCATTTCTGAAGGAAGAGGATTCCAGTATTTAACTGATTTGATAATGAAAGAGGCATCAAAACATCATTTATAATGAATCTGTTTCACTGAAGGGAAGAGCAGAGAAAAATTATTCCGAGTACATGAACTTTTAGGTAAAAGCATCTGTGGAAAATAACTGGGAGCAGTACCATGGACAATTCTAAAACAATAGTATGAAGTTTGAACAGACAGTGTGCATTTTTTATTTTTGTTACATTTGTACCCTGCGCTTTCCCACTCATGGCAGGCTCAATGCGGCTTACATGGGGCAATGGAGGGTTAAGTGACTTGCCCAGAGTCACAAGGAGCTGCCTGTGCCTGGCCCTTGCAGATCACCAATGTGGCCGCGCAGGCTTCTGCTTCTGTGAGTCTGACGTCCTGCACGTACGTGCAGGACGTCAGACTCACAGAAACAGAAGCCTGCGCAGCCTTCTACATGGAATGTTGCTAGTGGAATAGCAACATTCCATGTAGAATCTCCAATAGTAGCAACATTCCATGTAGAATCTCCAATAGTAGCAACATTCCATGTAGCATCTCCAATAGTATCTATTTTATTTTTGTTACATTTGTACCCTGCGCTTTCCCACTCATGGCAGGCTCAATGCGGCTTACATGGGGCAATGGAGGGTTAAGTGACTTGCCCAGAGTCACAAGGAGCTGCCTGTGCTGGGAACTGAACTCAGTTCCTCAGGACCAAAGTCCACCACCCTAACCAATAGGCCACTCCTCCTCCTGGATAGGAAGCCAGTGCTGTTTTATCAAACAGGGAGTGATGTTTTCATAACGTCACATACCAAAGATTCATCTAGCTGCGGCATTCTGCAATCCCTGAAGCTGATTAAACATAGTCTCAGAACCACCAATATATAAAGGTTACAAAACTGAACAAAGACAAAATGATAGTCTGAATTAACAAAATAAAATGTTCTTGAGAGAAACAATGCTTAACGCGTTTAAATATTTTCAATTTGTAGAAAAACGAGCGAGTTAGTTTATTTAGCTGGCCCCTCATGGTACGACGAGAATTCTTAAGGATTGCTTCAGCTGACAAACTGGAAGACCAAACCAGATTAACTTTGGTTTTTTTCAGTATTCAATTTCAAGAAACGTAAAGTTGCCCATTCTTCTACCCCCCCCCCCCCCCCCCCCCCCCACACACACACACACAAAATGGGTTTGCATTTGGGAAATAACAGCCTTGAGGGAGGAATCAAAAGAAAGTAATAAAATGATGTCATCAGCATAGGTATAATAAGTGATCCCTTTGCCCCTCCACAAGTTCCCAAAGGTAGCCATAACAAGGTTAAACAGGACAAGAGGAAGGTGGGATACTGAGAGACCCCAACACAACATCATCCATTTCTTAGAAACATCATTATCCTGTTTAACCAAGTAGGATCTCTCATAGAGAAAACCATGAAACCAGGTAAGAACTTTTCCAGATAAATCTAATATCAAGTCATGGTCTATCAGATCAAAAGCTGCAGGGAGATCCAACCACAATAGCAGTACTTGATGACCATGAACCAACTGCATTGACTCTCAGCTAGCAAGGCCCCCAGTCAGGGGTGTGCTGGTAAATTTTTAACAACAGGCTCTTTCTCCTGACATAGCCAGCTCTGCAGTTGGAAGGGCCAGGGGTGGCTGGGTGGGGAGCAACACTTGCCTCTCTCTCCTCCCTCCCTTCTTGCTGGCACACTAGGCATACGTTTGCTGGCAGCCAATAAATGGACTGCCACCACTCCCAACGTCTTGCTCTGAGCAGCATGCTGGAACTTCTCACACATGCTGGAGAAGTCCCAGCCTGCTGCTCAGAGCTGGAAACAAGGAGCTGAGAGTAGCAGCCGTCTATTTACTTGGCTGGCAGGGCTCAGCATCCCCACCAGCAAAGTAAAAGAGAATTCAGCAGGGGGTCCAAGCCCACATTATGGGAGCTAGTTCTTAAAGTAGCCATGGGGGGCCCTACTTTAACAACCGGCTCCCAAAATTCTTAAAATTCACAGGAGAGCCTGCTCCAGCACACCACTGCCCCCAGTAGAATTTCTGTACTGAAACCTCTCCGACTGTGTGGGAGGGAGAATACAGTGATCTTCCAAGCAAGAAAGGGGAATGGGACTTGATATACCACCTTTCTGAGGTTTTTTGCAACTACATTCAAAGCGGTTTACATATATTCAGGTACTTCTTTTGTACCAGGGGCAATGGAGGGTTAAGTGACTTGCCTAGAGTCACGAGGAGCTGCAGTGGGAATTGAACTCAGTTCCCCAGGACCAAAGTCCACTGCACTAACCACTAGGCTACTCCTCCACAAGATAGATGTTAGGCTGCAATAATCTGTAATTTTAGCAATCAGAGGAATGCCTGCAATAGATCTATGATGTTCTGAGTAATATCTTTTGGTATAGGTGTGAGGATTATATACTGCCTAATAAAAAGGGTATTTCCCTTCTTGAAACAGTTCAGCTAATGAAGAATGTAACCAAGCCACAAACTCTAGAGGAGCAGATGCAAACAGATCAGGACAAGTGTCCAGGGCACATTGAGACCATGAAAAACATTTCAATAGAGTATTAACATCTGAAATCGTGAATTTAGCAAAAACAACTCAGGTTCAATTAGCAGGTACAGAGTATTGATCAAAGCTACAAGATAATATAAGACCAGCAAAATTCAAATAGCCTAAATGAATCATTGAGCATAACTTGCTTCTTTTAGTTTGGAAAAAAAAAATGAGCCAGGGTTCGGCTGTTTGGAGCTTGGGCTGAGACTTCAAAAGGCTAGTAAAAATATGAAACAATATTTTAAAATCTGGGGTATGAGTTCCTGTTTAGAATAATAACTCAACTTGGCTCTTTTTATTTCTTTCTTGTATTCATCAGAGTTCTTCTGCAGACTAACTTCAAATCTGGATCATGGGTTTTTCTGCAGTCGTTCTAATCATCAACAATTTCTTTTAAGATCCAAAGTAGAGGAGTGTGTTAGCCGTGTTAGTCCACTCTTAAGGTTATCAATAGAAATCAAACAAAATAAAACATGGAAAAGAAAATAAGATGATACCTTTTTTATTGGACATAACTTAATACATTTCTTGATTAGCTTTCGAAGGTTGCCCTTCTGTCCTAATTAGATTGTAAGCTCTGTCGAGCAGGGACTGTCTCTTCATGTTCAAGTGTACAGCGCTGCGTAAGTCTAGTAGCACTATAGAAATAAGTAGTAGTAGTAGTCTTTGGGATTCCGGAATCTTGCTATTATTTGTGTTCCGGAATCTTGCTACTCTTTGGGACTCTGCACAGAAGCTTGCTACTCTTTGGGATTCCGGAATCTTGCTACCCTTTGTCCTTATCCCTTATTTATCCTGTTTCTCTGTCCTAATTAGAGAGGTGTGGTAGCCGTGTTAGTCCACTCTTAAGGTTATCAATAGAAATCAAACAAAATAAAACATGGAAAAGAAAATAAGATGATACCTTTTTTATTGGACATAACTTAATACATTTCTTGATTAGCTTTCGAAGGTTGCCCTTCTGTCCTAATTAGATTGTAAGCTCTGTCGAGCAGGGACTATCTCTTCATGTTCAAGTGTACAGCGCTGCGTAAGTCTAGTAGCACTATAGAAATGATAAGTAGTAGTAGTAGTCTTTGGGATTCCGGAATCTTGCTATTATTTGTGTTCCGGAATCTTGCTACTCTTTGGGACTCTGCACAGAAGCTTGCTACTCTTTGGGATTCCGGAATCTTCCTACCCTTTGTCCTTATCCCTTATTTGTCCTGTTTCTCTGTCCTAATTAGAGAGGTGTAGTAGCCGTGTTAGTCCACTCTTAAGGTTATCAATAGAAATCAAACAAAATAAAACATGGAAAAGAAAATAAGATGATACCTTTTTTATTGGACATAACTTAATACATTTCTTGATTAGCTTTCGAAGGTTGCCCTTCTGTCCTAATTAGATTGTAAGCTCTGTCGAGCAGGGACTGTCTCTTCATGTTCAAGTGTACAGCGCTGCGTAAGTCTAGTAGCACTATAGAAATAAGTAGTAGTAGTAGTCTTTGGGATTCCGGAATCTTGCTATTATTTGTGTTCCGGAATCTTGCTACTCTTTGGGACTCTGCACAGAAGCTTGCTACTCTTTGGGATTCCGGAATCTTGCTACCCTTTGTCCTTATCCCTTATTTATCCTGTTTCTCTGTCCTAATTAGAGAGGTGTGGTAGCCGTGTTAGTCCACTCTTAAGGTTATCAATAGAAATCAAACAAAATAAAACATGGAAAAGAAAATAAGATGATACCTTTTTTATTGGACATAACTTAATACATTTCTTGATTAGCTTTCGAAGGTTGCCCTTCTGTCCTAATTAGATTGTAAGCTCTGTCGAGCAGGGACTGTCTCTTCATGTTCAAGTGTACAGCGCTGCGTAAGTCTAGTAGCACTATAGAAATAAGTAGTAGTAGTAGTCTTTGGGATTCCGGAATCTTGCTATTATTTGTGTTCCGGAATCTTGCTACTCTTTGGGACTCTGCACAGAAGCTTGCTACTCTTTGGGATTCCGGAATCTTGCTACCCTTTGTCCTTATCCCTTATTTATCCTGTTTCTCTGTCCTAATTAGAGAGGTGTGGTAGCCGTGTTAGTCCACTCTTAAGGTTATCAATAGAAATCAAACAAAATAAAACATGGAAAAGAAAATAAGATGATACCTTTTTTATTGGACATAACTTAATACATTTCTTGATTAGCTTTCGAAGGTTGCCCTTCTGTCCTAATTAGATTGTAAGCTCTGTCGAGCAGGGACTGTCTCTTCATGTTCAAGTGTACAGCGCTGCGTAAGTCTAGTAGCACTATAGAAATAAGTAGTAGTAGTAGTCTTTGGGATTCCGGAATCTTGCTATTATTTGTGTTCCGGAATCTTGCTACTCTTTGGGACTCTGCACAGAAGCTTGCTACTCTTTGGGATTCCGGAATCTTCCTACCCTTTGTCCTTATCCCTTATTTATCCTGTTTCTCTGTCCTAATTAGAGAGGTGTGGTAGCCGTGTTAGTCCACTCTTAAGGTTATCAATAGAAATCAAACAAAATAAAACATGGAAAAGAAAATAAGATGATACCTTTTTTATTGGACATAACTTAATACATTTCTTGATTAGCTTTCGAAGGTTGCCCTTCTGTCCTAATTAGATTGTAAGCTCTGTCGAGCAGGGACTGTCTCTTCATGTTCAAGTGTACAGCGCTGCGTAAGTCTAGTAGCACTATAGAAATAAGTAGTAGTAGTAGTCTTTGGGATTCCGGAATCTTGCTATTATTTGTGTTCCGGAATCTTGCTACTCTTTGGGACTCTGCACAGAAGCTTGCTACTCTTTGGGATTCCGGAATCTTGCTACCCTTTGTCCTTATCCCTTATTTATCCTGTTTCTCTGTCCTAATTAGAGAGGTGTGGTAGCCGTGTTAGTCCACTCTTAAGGTTATCAATAGAAATCAAACAAAATAAAACATGGAAAAGAAAATAAGATGATACCTTTTTTATTGGACATAACTTAATACATTTCTTGATTAGCTTTCGAAGGTTGCCCTTCTTTGCTTATTTCCGATCTGACGAAGAAGGGCAACCTTCGAAAGCTAATCAAGAAATGTATTAAGTTATGTCCAATAAAAAAAGGTATCATCTTATTTTCTTTTCCATGTTTTATTTTGTTTGATTTCTATTGATAATTTTAAGATCCAACAATCCAGAATTAAGCCAAGGATTTGTCCTTTTTTTTTAGCAGTGCAGACTGGATGGACCATTTGGCCTTTATCTGCCGTCATGTTTCTATGTTTCTAGTTAAAGGAGCAATATTATCCAAAAGTTCATATAGCATACTATTCTCTGTTCACAGGACAAATCCCTCCTCTCATTACCCTTCTCCACCACCGCCAACCCCAGGCTCCGCTCATTCTGCCTCGTTTCACCCTATGCTTGGAACAACCTTCCCGAGTCCTTACGCCAAGCCCCCTCCCTGCCCATCTTCGTCTTTGCTTAAAGCCCATTTCTTCAATGCTGCGTTCGGCACCTAACTCTTACCTTTCAGGAATTCCAGACTGCCCCAATTTGTCTGCCCCTATCGGTCTGACTGTTCACGTGTCCTTTAGATTGTAAGCTCTTTGAGCATGGATTGTCCCTCTATGTTAAATTGTACAGCGCTGCGTAACCCTAGTAGTGCTTTAGAAATGTTAAGTAGTAGTAGTAGTAGTAGTATTCTCTTTCTCTAATAAATTCATATCAGATAAGGAGAGACCATTTAAGTAATTAGGCCAAAATAATTCTGAGGGAATTTTATCCCTAGTTAAAGTAGAATGTAAAGGTCTTTTCTGATGTTAATGGTAAATTCTAACATAAAATGTTCATTCCAAACCATAAGGGACCAGTGAGTACTCGTAACAGAAAACCTGAAGGAGATGTAATAACATACAGTGGCGTTCCTAGGGGCGCTGACACCCGGGGCGGTCGCTGATGCGCCCCGCCCCCTGGGTGCAGTGCACGCCGCCGCTGGTGGGGTGCCGCGCGCCGGTCAGCTTCGTTGTTTCCATGCTCCCTCTGCCCCGGAACAGGAAGTAACCTGTTCCAGGGCAGAGGGAGCATGGAAACAATGAAGCTGACCGGTGCGCGGCACCCCCCCAGCGGCATGCACCCGGGGCGGGCCACACCCACCGGCCCCACCTTAGTACGCCACTGATAACATATGCAACAATATCCTTTCACATGAGTACTCACAACAGTGTAAAAGGAAAAGTCCAAATCAGATTAAAAAAAAAATCATTAAATTCTATAACTGCATGATTAGCTGGATCATCAAGGTGCAAATTAATATGACCAAGAAGAATACAATGTTTAATATGCACTAAAGGCTGAGCTATAAAATCAAACAACAGTTGATGACTAATGGGCCAATTACCAGGCGGTCTATAAAAGAGGATACATCCAACACTATCCACTAACGGTCAAGTCTGACAGTTCACAAGCACTGGTCTCGCAAGAGAATTAAATAGATTTATAAATAATGACACACCCGCCATAATGTGTCATGGCTGATGACGTACAATCTTATAACCTAAGGGGCAGAGATCTAATATAAGCAGATCATCTTTCAACTGAAGCCACAATTCAGTGATAAACACAAAACCTGGCTGATTTTCTACTATCCAGTCATTTACTAAAGACCTAGCATTAGTGTAAAAACATAGAACTGGTAGTGGGATCCTAATGGGCTGATAATCCGGATCTCTTTGGAATGGATGAAAGAAGTTCCTACCTCACCAGTTTTTTTTCAAATGAATCTGTATATCTCTTTCCACAGCAAAACAGCAAAAGTAGAGGCTGACAAATCTCTACTTTTGCTGTTTTGCTTTGACTTTCCGTGGAGGCTCCTCCTGTCTTCTTGGATTGTCTCTTTCCACAACCAGAAACAGTATTTATATACTGGGATTGTTAGAAGCAGTCAATAAGCTGGCAATTTAGGGATGGTTTATAATGACGACCACTTCTGGAATAGTATAGAGAGGAAGATATTACCGATATGAAGTAGGTCTTTCCCTTTACATCAGTCGAGTGACTCGGTCCAAGGCACAAGCAAAAAACATCAGCTAATTCAAGATGACTGCTGCTCTTTAAATGTTGATAAAAGATAAGAGATATAGGGATCCTTTTACAAAGGCGCACTAGCGTTTTTGTCACGCACTAAAAATAAGCACATGCTAAACACTAGAGACACTCAGAGGAGTATATAGGTGTCTCTAGCTGTCATGGCCCCTACCTCAACGTAAGTGACGTCCTCGGGCTGTGAGGGGTCCCGTCGACACGCACACTTCACTGGCACTGCCTGAGCCATGTGTGTGTAGTCCTCTCTGGGTTTGCTCAGAGAGCGGTGGTTGCAGGCTCCTTAATTGCTTTGCTTTCATGCTCCTGTTTCTGCTCTCTCTCTCTCTCTCTCTGCCTGGCTTCCAGGCTCCATGATTGCTTTGCTTCCACCCACCTGGGTCTGCTCTTCCTCTGCCTGGCTTCCCTTGCTTCTCTCCTATTGGTCTTCTGGTTCCTCCTTCCCCTGCTCTTGTCCTATGGCTGTGCTCCTTCTCCCTACTGATGTCAGATGCCAGCACTTTATCAGCTGAGCTCTCCCTGGACTCCATGCTTTTGGCTTCTACTTTGGTAGGTGTTTCTAACTCTGTAGTCTGCTTCTTATCTACTGGTCCCTCTTTGCTGACTTTGCCTGTACCTGGATTACCCTTCTGCCTGCTGCCTGCCCACTGACTTTCGCCTGCATCTGGATTACTCTCTTGCCTGCCGCCTGCCTACTGACTTTTGCCTGTACCTGGATTACTCTCTTGCCTGCCGCCTGCCTACTGACTTTTGCCTGTACCTGGATTAATCTCTTGCCTGCCGCCTGCCTACTGACTGCCGCTTGTACCTGAATTACTCTCTTGACCTGCTGCCTGCCTGGCCGATACATTCATCACGCCGTTTCCAGCTCCGTCCCGTAAGTCCTGCAGGCTGCCCGCACCTAGGGGCTCAACCTCTGAGGAATGGCAGTCAGCGCAGGTGAGACCCAGGGTTGTCCAGCCACCAAGCAGAACCTGGTCCTAGTACTGGGCTCAGAAGTGCTCTACTTGGTACAAGAACTCACAAGTCTGACACTAGCGTTTAGCACGCACTAAGTGCACACTAAAAATGCTAGTGCGCCTTTGTAAAAGACCCCCATAGTTGACTGGAGAAAAATCAGTCACCCCCCAAAGTTGCCCACAAAGGGCCATTACACACTCCCTAGGTGTGTCCCTTCGGTGGCATGCCTCAGAATAGGCACATTAAAATCAGGCTGCAGGGAAAGATGCTGAAGATGTCACCAAGAGAGTGGGACCATCACCACAATGCCAAACATCTAGAAGATGGGAGAGAACTGATGGAATAGCTTTGCAGATGGTAAGGAAGAACTCTACCTGACAAAGTTCCAGCAGTCATGCATTCAATGGTATTAAATATGCCAGACTCATAGGCAGCAGTCATGCATTCAATGGTATTAAATATGCCAGACTCATAGGCATATTTCAATCAAGCTGCAGGGAATGGTGGTAATGTCACCAGGGGGCATGGCTAATGTTGCACCACCAAGCAGCTAGAAGATGGAAGACAGCTGATGGCATAGCTTTGATGATGGTAAGGAAGAACTCCTCCTGGAGTCATGTGTTCAATGGTGTTAAATATCCCAGTCCCTTCCCTAATAATTCCTACGATTGGCTGCTGCCACACAGTGGGCAGAAGAATTCAGCGTATTGTCCACGATGACACCTAGATCTTTTTCTTGGGTGCTGACTCCTAGGGTGGACCTTAGCATCAAGTAACTATGATTCGGATTATTCTTCCCAATATGCATCATTTTGCATTTGTCCACATTAAATTTCATCTGCCATTTGGATGCTCAGCTTTCCAATTTCCTAAGGTCTTCTAACAATTTTTCAGTCTGCATTTATTTTAACGACTTTGAACAGACTTCTGTCACTTGCAAATTTAATCACCTCACTTGTTGTTCCAATTTCCAGATCATTTATAAATACGTTAAGTATTACCGGTCCCAGTACAGATCCCTGCAGAATTCCACTATTTACCCTCCTCCACTGAGAAAAATGTTCCTTCTCTGTTTTCTATCCATTAACTAATTCCTATTGTGAAACAAGGATTCACAACAGAACAATGCCTCCTATCACATGGCTTTTTATTCTTCCCCAGTGGGATCTCCATTTCTTGAGGCCTACTTTACTGAGTCTCTTATTTTTCCCCATACCACAGAAACGGGAAAAGAAGTGTGCCACCATAAATCTAATCTGACTTGTGTTGGTTGAGGAGCTGAATTCTGTCATTGGGCTTGCTTACTAATAAGAGCAGCTCATTATGGGTTACGAGGTAAAGTTTGCCTTTTTGCAGATGACACCAAGATTTGCAACAGAGTGGACACCCCGGAGGGAGTGGAAAACATGAAAAAAGATCTGAAGAAGCTAGAAGAATGGTCTAACGTTTGGCAATTAAAATTCAATGCGAAGAAATGCAAAGTGATGCACTTAGGGAGTAGAAATCCAAGGGAGACGTATGTGTTAGGCGGGGAGAGTCTGATTGGCACGGACGGGGAGAGGGATCTTGGGGTGATAGTATCCGAGGACCTGAAGGCGACGAAACAGTGTGACAAGGCGGTGGCCGTAGCTAGAAGATTGCTAGACTGTATAGGGAGAGGTGTGACCAGCAGAAGAAGGGAGGTTTTAATGCCCCTGTATAAGACGTTGGTGAGGCCCCACCTGGAGTACTGTGTTCAGTTTTGGAGGCCGTACCTTGCGAAGGATGTCAAAAAAATGGAAGCGGTGCAAAGAAAAGCTACGAGGATGGTATGGGATTTGCGTTCCAAAACGTATGAAGAGAGACTTGCTGACCTGAACATGTATACCCTGGAGGAAAGGAGGAACAGGGGTGATATGATACAGACATTCATATATTTGAAAGGTATTAATCCGCAAACAAATCTTTTCCGGAGATGGGAAGGCGGTAGAACGAGAGGACATGAAATGAGATTGAAGGGGGGCAGACTCAGAAAAGATGTCAGGAAGTATTTTTTCACGGAGAGGGTGGTGGATGCTTGGAATGCCCTCCCGTGGGAGGTGGTGGCGATGAAAACAGTAACGGAATTCAAACATGCATGGGATGTGCATAAAGGAATCCTATGCAGAAGGAATGGATCCTCAGAAGCTTAGCTACAATTGGGTGGCAGAGCAGGTGGGGGGAAGAGGGGTTGGTGGTTGGGAGGCGAGGATAGGGGAGGGCAGACTTTTATACGGTCTGTGCCACAGCCGGTGATGGAAGGCGGGACAGGTGGTTGGGAGGCAGGAAAAACTGCTGGGCAGACTTATACGGTCTGTGCCCTGAGAAAGACAGGTACAAATCAAGGTAAGGTATACACATGAGTTTATCTTGGGCAGAATGGATGGACCGTGCAGGTCTTTTTCTGCCGTCATCTACTATGTTACTATACTGCAAACAAGACAGCACCTCTTCCTCACTGATCTCTGTGCTACCACTAGAAACTTTTTTTAGTGCAAGACTAACCCAGCTTGTAGTTGGGTTCTCAACTGTACTGGGAGTCAGATAAGATACCATATATGGGTAATTTCAATCAAAAATAAATTTTGAGAATGTCCACTACCTCTGATGCATTTCTGGTCATTATCCAGTGTCATCAAGGATCTGAAAAGCTACCATGAACCTCAATTTATGCAAGAACTGAGTGGAGGGATGGAAGAGGAAAAGAGAGAAGGTATGCTTCCGATTTCATCAACTTACCTATCTGTGTTGCCTCTAGGAAACACTATCATAATACATAAGCTGACACACAGAACACAACTACTGGTTTAAATATAACCCACTGTATATGGGGAGATACGGCCCCCAAATAACTGTGTATACTGTGACAAGGCTACATCCCAGATGTATAAAATGAAGCAGCAAAACCCTAAACTACATCTCCCAGAATGCATTTCCAGTCCCAGCAGTGAGAGCCCAGGGGATAGGCAAGCTGGCCATATACCGTCTCTGACCACAAGAGGGAGGGAGAATGAAGGAGCTCAGTTCCCCTGGACCCGCAATCATCTCTCTATATAAAAGGCAACACCAATGTTCTATGAAGCCTCCAGCCGGAAGTGTGAAGGGGGAGAGATATCCGGTTTCCCCATGAGTGTCTGCCCCGCCCTCTCTGTAACACAAACAGTCAGTGAAGGAAAACAGCAGAGCACGAAATCAAATCACTGGCTCTGTAACAGTGAAAGAGGGGGGAGGGGAGAGAGGCCAGAGGGCAGGGACACACACACTCCCACAAGCACACAGAAGAAAACCTTGCTAGCCCCCCCCCCCCCCCTGTTTCATTTTCATCAGAAACAGGGCTTTTTTACTGAAGGACTCAGAGGGGGGAGGGGAGAGAGGGCAGAGGGCAGGGACACACACACTCCCACATGCACACAGAAGAAGACATTGCTAGCCCCCGTTTCATTTGCATCAGAAACGGGGCTTTTTTACTAGTTATATCATGATGCCCACCTGTAATAGGGAAGGGTGGGGTGAGAAGCAGGAGGAGGATTGGATGGAAGAGGGGGGTTAATCAGGCTGAGCAGGGAGAAGAAACCAGAATGGAATGGGAGCTTGAGAGCCTGGGGAGAGCAGCACCTGAAGGTTTGAAAATCCCTATTGTTTTGAAAGTTGGATTGATTGAAACCTGCTTAAAAAGAGAAGCCTGTTTTCTTTTGGGTTAGACCTGTTTGCTGTGGGGAAACCCTGACTGTTGGGGGAGGTGGCTGGAAGAATTAAAAGCCTGGTTTCCCCCAATCTGTACTCTTATTTTGGAAGGACTATGTGGAATCTGAAAGACTTGTTTGGGCAGGAGGGGGAAACCCTGCTTGGAGGCAAGTACTGATTTTGCTACTGACTTTGAAAAGGAGGGATTTTCAAAGGCCTATTGCAGCCCCTCAAGAAAGGGGCAGAGACTTTGTGTTGCTGGCTTGTACACTAAGAGAGGCAGAACAGCCCTGCCTGGGAAGCCCTAACCCAGGGCTCTGGACTGAAGGGTTTGTCATTAACTTGAAAAATAAAAGAATATTTTAAAGTATCCACTGGTGGCAATTTGTGGAGATCTGTCTATTCGTGGGAGGTGGCTTCCTCCCCCCACATACTGGAACAGCAGGTCCATTTACAATATTCAATATTTTATCCCTATGTAGAACAAAGCAAATGCACTGATTTGAAAGAGCAAAAACCATTATCTTAACCCATCCTGCCCTGTCAGCAGTCCCAGCTGCTCTACTGTAACAGCTTCGATAGGTACTGGTTCACTCATAGGATTTTGCAGAAAAAAAAAATAAAAAGTGTGCCCGCACACACACAAATGCAATCAGCGGGACACTATATCAGATCATGTTCATGTTCCTTTGAACACTAGTAACAGATAATTATAAGCAAAGAGATCAAATATGTGTATGTTTGAAGAATGGCGTAATTACATTAATGAGAAAACCTGTTTTCACAGCTGGTTATTTACTCTAGCTGTTGACAGAATTTTATTAGTAGGGATCCTCCACCTTAGACAGTGTGCAGGACATGAGATTGGAGTCAAGGAGCCATTCATCCAAGCAATCATGTAAAACAAACAGCTAATTACACAGAATCTGCAAATGATTTTCCTGTAATAGCATTAAGCTGACCCCAGATACTATATTCCTGCCTTGCTGTTAGGTGCACTAAATGAGATACCTACTAGTGTTCTGAAGGAACAAATATTTAAAAGTTCTATTCTTTTACTAAGAATTGAAAAGAATGTAAAAAGAATTGAAGCGGTGCAAAGAAAAGCTATGAGAATGGTATGGGATTTGCGTTACAAGACGTATGAGCAGAGACTTGATGACCTGAACATGTATACTCTGGAAGAAAGGAGAAACAGGGGTGATATGATACAGGCGTTCAAATATTTGAAAAGTATTAATCCGCAAACGAACCTTTTCCGGAGGTGCGAAGGCGGTAGAACGAGAGGACATGAAATGAGATTGAAGGGGGGCAGACTCAAGAAAAATGTCAAGAAGTATTTTTTCACGGAGAGAGTGGTGGATGCTTGGAATGCCCTCCCGCGGGACGTGGTAGAGATGAAAACGGTAACGGAATTCAAACACGCCTGGGATAAACATAAAGGAATCCTGTTTACAAGGAATGGATCCTAAGGAGCTTAGCCGAGATTGGGTGGCAGAGCCGGTGGCGGGAGGCGGGGATAGTGCTGGGCAGACTTATACGGTCTGTGCCAGAGCCGGTGGTGGGAGGCGGGGCTGGTGGTCGGAAGGCGGGGATAGTGCTGGGCAGACTTATACGGTCTGTGCCCTGAAAAGGACAGGTAGAAATCAAAGTAGGGTATACACAAAACATAGCACATATGAGTTTATCTTGTAGGGCAGACTGATGGACCATGCAGGTCTTTTTCTGCCGTCATTTACTATGTTTTACTAAGCCGTGGTAGTGATTCCTGGCTTGACAAATGCGACAAAGCCCATTCAATTCCTATGGGTTGACTGCATTTGCCACACAGGAATCATTACCGCGGCTTAGTAAAAGCAGCCCCAAGTCTTTCTTCAATAACTTCTTCAATAACTGAATTTATTTTGAAGCACAAAATCAATAATGGTTAAAAAAAAAGTATGTTATTTACTACTAGTCAAGTTGATTTTATTGAGAACATCAATGTACAAAAATGTATTAACACTAAGATCTCAGTTTATCTAACAATAATATTTGGAACAGTTGTGGAGATATTTGGGGATGATTCACATACCCAAATATCAGAGAAGGGAAGTTGATGTAAGCAGAAAGTTGGGGCTTTTCCTGTTCCAGTGACTGGATTGTTTCATTTTCACAGCTGAAGGATTCACTTCTAAGCTTCTGCAGAAATGGAAGGGGATCTATGATTCAGCACCAGTGCTCCCTAAAGGATGCCCAGGAATTTGCCACCAACACTGCAACATCTCATGAACTGTGTGGGGCTTTTGCAAGGGACCTGTCCACCTCCTTCAACTCATAGCATGACATGACTGTAGTGTGCCCAGCAGTTAGAATGTGAGCAACAGACTTCCATGCAGTTTCCAGGCAATACTGTCCATCATACCTGAACCAAACTCTATCCTCTCAAGACCGAAGTGAAACATAGCTAACATCATCAGCAAACCAAATAGCTCTCTCTGGGTTAGCTGGTTTACATATTAAAGTCTTGCATCAAATGATTAAAACCAGAAATATTTTCAATTTCATCATACAGATTTTCTACTGGAATCTTCTAGAGCATACTTGATCACTGTCTGAGTTGGTGGTAGTTTGTCCAACTGCTTTTGCTATTCCACTTTAGAGACACCTAAATCCCATACTGGAGGGTAGAGACCTCTAGTGGTTCCACTAAATTATTGTATTTTGAAACGTTTATGCCATCCAGTCATTCTAGAAGTTGGGAAGGCTTTCCTTGTAATGGTGGAAGGAGACCTCATATTAGAGAGAAAACTGATCGGTATAAATACCAAGTCTTTTGTCTTTAGTTAGTTCAACATCACACAATCAAAAGCCTCTGTATCAGCACAATACACTGGCAAGTGTGACTTAGGCCACTGCTCCTCATAGTATTGTACTGCTTAGATACACTAAGGGCCTCTTTTATTAAGCCGAACTAGCAGCTCCCGGTGTGATTATGTCAACAAAGCCGATTCACTTTAAATGGGCTCCGTTGCCATTGCAGTGTGAGAACCGCAAGTCGGCTTGATGAAGGAGACCCTTAGGTAGGAAAAGAAGAGAATAAAAGGTGCCCACTAATCAGGAGAATAGGAGCTTTCCGTAGCCATGGTAAAAGAGTAATGTGATTGTATATTTCTAATTGCCACACTGCATATCTGCTGACTTCTATTTAATGTTGACCAACTAAAAAATTTCAGGAAATGTTCTTGGTTCAGAACTGGATCTTGGAAATGGAAGTAAGTAAGTAACACAATAATGATCCCATCCTACTGGTGAAGGAGTGTGGATTTGATATTCCACCTTTCTGTGGTAATATGAAAGCAATTTACATTTATTTTTTATATATTGTGAGGGGTTGGGAAAGAGACCCAGTCCGGTAGTGCCAAAACCGGGACAGGGGAGAAGTTTCCCCTTTAGACGTAATGAATCTCACTCTCACAAGGTTCGCCCTCTTGTGGCCAAGGTGCCAGTAAGACTACTAGATACGGGAAGGAACTACCATTCCCAGAAACCATCAGTACACATACAGGACTCCCAGGAAATAGAGGGTGGGGTGAATGATTGGGAAATGAGTTCAGATCAGGGGAATGAGCAGCAGCTAGGGGAACCCTGGGTGGAGGAAGCCATGGAATGGAATAAAGAGGAAGTAGGGGAAGGTGAGGAGGAGTAGTGCGTAAAAAATGAAATTACCACCCAGTCCCCCGCGGTAACCGGGCAGTAGTTCAAAACTAACATGCGTAGGATGCGCATACGTGCCTACGCAGCTTAGTAAAAGGGCCCCTTATTTGCCTTTATAGCTCCAGATGAAACAAACTTGTGGCCGGCCTTTTCTCCTTGTCTCCCTCCCCCTCCCCCCCTCCCCAGAGTTCTGTACTTTATCTTTTGGGGGGGGGTTTGCCCTAGCCTGCACAGTGTTTCCTTGTCTTGGGAGTACTTTATCATAAATATAATGATACATTTTTTTTCAACATAGCTATCTGCATTATTCGAGTAACACAGGTTGTAGCAGTGCTTAATGTACATTACAATCTAAATGACTTTTTAACATGATTAACAGTGGAACCAAACTAGATCTGCAAAGACAGTTAAGGCAAACATCTAGAGTAGATGAGCAAATATAATTTCTGAGCAGACAGGTTTGGCACAGTTCAGTATATCAGATTGCTTAAGGGGGTGGGGTGGGGGGGAAGCCTTAGAAGACTCGTCAGTTCAGAAAATACAAGCTGGAAATGTGCCCAGAGCTGACATGTTTCTGATCTCTTGCCTGCTGCAAAGTGGTAGTGTCATTGTATTATGCAGAACTAAAACAATTTCACATGGAGCATCCAAAAGTAATACAACCTACAAAATACCAGCTTTGCTTCTTTCCTGGCTCTGTTCTCCATATGCTTTTTTTTTTTCATTATTATTATTATTCTCAGGTCTCCATTCTCTTTCCACTAAAACCATTTTAGGTTTTAAGAGTGTTACATTCATTGTGGAAGAAATGGAGTGCAGCTTTTACTATGACCTTATCCTGCTTTTCAAAAGTATGATAGCAAGGTCACAAAAATACAGAGAGAGACAGTAGCAAACAGGGCCTGATGTATTCATTTTTTCTATTCTGTGTCTGTAGGAGAAATGTTTAGTTCAGAGGGTGCAAAAGCCCTTCTAGTCTTTCTATTTTCCCTTTCTTTTCTACCTACGTCCAGCTTCGCCCTCGATTCCCTATAATGTCTGCACTTATTCCATGCATTTATAAATTATGATACTGTTGTTTTTTTATTTTATTGTAATTTACTTATGTTTTTATTTATTTTGGCTTCCAACTCCTTTAGTGGGAGGCTGTATCGTGTACCTGCAATCTGTTCTGAACAGAAATATTTCATGATGTGGTTCTTGCGTTTAGGCCCTTTCAGCCTCATCCTATTGAAGCCTGGGCCTTGCACCCAGACTGGACTCACTTCCGACCCGGGTTCATAGGTACAATTCCACAACCACTTACACTCGATCACTCCACTCTTCCCTTAGTTCGAGTCCACCCTCACGACGAGCTGGGAGTAGGTTAAAGTTCCGGAATTGCGATCCGGGGGGGGGGGGGGGTTGGGAGACACTCACTCTCTCGGGAATCAGTTCACTCTCAACCCTCTGTCTCCAGAAAGCACACTGTAGTCGACAATCTATGCAAGAACTCAAACCTTTATTCTCCGACTCTGCAACGGCAGCAATGTCAAAAACAGTTTCAGCACTCCAACTCCAGATAAACTCAAACTTGGGTTTCAATTCTTCTGCTGTTCCTCAAGGGGAACTTCTGTACCACTTCTCCCTCCAGGTTCATTTACAAGGGCATGTTTTAATCATGGAATATGTACATATAGACAGTGCTCCCGTTCATGCCTATCCTGTGGGCCAGTGTTATTCCCACTGGCTGTTTCTCCTCCTCCCAGCGCAAGCTCAATTTCCTGCGGGCTCAGACCCTTCTCTGGTCTGACCCTCTTCCATCGGTGGCTCCTCTCTGCATCCACCCTGGTCCTGGGACCGAGCTCTCTCTGGTTCCAATCTCCTGCTACCGGGCTGGGTCTCTCCTCCGCCCAGCTGTAGCTCATGCACTTTACCGGCTGCCACTTCGGGAGTCACAACCCCCCTTTTACAGCCAGAGGTCACAGGATTCCCCTTCCCTCCTCCTGGTCTCTTGGATTGTCAGGCAACCAAAGACTCCGTCTTGGACATAATTCCAACCTCTTATCCCCTTGGTAACTCCTTCCTCCTTGTCACTCACTCCCAGGGAATCTCTATCTTCCTGCAACTTGTATCAACCATTCCCCATGGGCTTGGACTACTCCTACCCAGGGACAACTCAGCCAGGGCCGGTCTTAGCAAGTGCGGGGCCCTATGCAGACCAATCTGATGGGGCCCCATCCTAGCCCCGCCCTAGCTCCAGGGCCGGCCACCCCTCCCTCCGAGCTCCCGGACCATCCCCAGGGCTCCCCAGCTCCAGGGCTGAGCTCCCCAGCTCCCTCCCTCCCTCCCAGCTCCAAGGCCCCCCTCCCTCCCAGCTCCAAGGCCGGCTGGCCGGTCTCTCTCTCTCTCTCTCTCTCCCTCCCACCCACCAGCTCCAAGGCCCCTCTCCCTCCCTCCCTCCCCGCTTCAGGAGCCTTCCTTTCCTTCGCTAAGCTCTGGTCCCGCCCTCAAAACAAGGGCGGGACCAGAGCTGAACGAGGGAAGGGAAAGGAAGGCTCCCGAAGCGCTGCCCAGCAGCTCACACACGTTTCACGGCTGCTGCTACTACCTGCTGGCTGCGCCGACGTCGACGATGAGGTAACTTAAAATTCAGATGGTGGGGGGACTGAAGCTTGGGCGGTTGGGGCAGGGTGACTTCAGGCGCGCCGCGCGGGGCCCCCTTGAGCGTGAGGCCCTATGCGGTCGCCTCGCCCTAAGACTGGCTCTCAACTCAGCCACTCCCCCCAGTGACTCTTTAGGGAACCTTCCCTTCCAGTAATCCCCATCTAACAGGGGATTACACTATGACCAGGTCATCTACCAGCGACGCAGACCACGCAGTCTTCTTGTGCACATTTCATGCCGGATCTAGACTGGCACAAAAGAATGAAGTGACAAAATAGAAGAACGGTTTCATAAACTTCTCCACACGAATGAAATATCCTTGTTTTTCCTTCTGATCTGTATCTTAATTGTATTTGATGCATTGACTTGAAACACATTAGTAGCTCTGCTGCTTTATGAAAAAACCAACTCCAGGGGAAAGGAGCCAAGAAACCTTTTGAGAATGACTGGCCTCAGAGGAACTGAGCTGACTCAGAATTATTATCTGTATCTTGGGGGGTGGGGGGGGGGGAATAGCAGACAAGTCAGAAGTCCTATTTTTATAATCTATTTGGGAAAATAAAGAAAGAGAGACAAAGAGATTGGAGAGGAGCTGTGAGGCAAAAGAACTCTGTGGCTCTGTTAGGTCTGTCATCATGTATGTGATGTTTTTCTGTCAGTACTATTAGCACCCATGTATCACTACCCCACAGGTATTAAGATGACAGTTTTGCCAAACTTTCTTCCTCGAAGTTATTTTTTGACATTGTATTTCTTAATAAATAAGTATGTAGTATTCATTTTTTATGATTTACCATCCATCTGTATTTTTCTCAAATTTGTTTTTTTAACCTTGATTTCTGTGTTTGTCCCCCTTTTTTCCCTCTGAAAGGGACAGTGCACAAACCTATAATTTTTTTAAGTTTTGGATTTTATTTATTTTAGTTACATTTGTACCCCGCGCTTTCCCATTCGTGGCAGGCTCAATGCGGTTTACATGGGGCAATGGAGGGTTTAAGTGACTTGCCCAGAGTCACAAGGAGCTGCCTGTGCCTAAAGTGGGAATCAAACTCAGTTCCTCAGGACCAAAGTCCACCACCCTAACCACTAGGCCACTCCTCCACTGTTGCTACTATTTCAGATTCTACATGGAATGTTGCTATTCCACTAGCAACATTCCACGTAGAAGTCGGCCCTTGCAGATCACCAATGTGGCCGCGCAGGCTTCTGCGTGTCTGACGTCCTGCATGTACGTGCAGGACATCAGACTCACAGAAACAGAAGCCTGCGCAGCCTTCTACATGGAATGTTGCTAGTGGAATAGCAACATTCCATGTAGAATCTCCAATAGTATCTATTTTATTTTTGTTACATTTGTACCCTGCGCTTTCCCACTCATGGCAGGCTCAATGCGGCTTACATGGGGCAATGGAGGGTTAAGTGACTTGCCCAGAGTCACAAGGAGATGCCTGTGCCTGAAGTGGGAATCAAACTCAGTTCCTCAGGACCAAAGTCCATCACCCTAACCACTAGGCCACTCCTCCACTCCACTTGAGCTATGGATGTTTGCATATTGTTTATCGTATTGGATATAGTTGCTATACTGTCCTCTCTGGGATCAGCTAAAAGAGGTTTACATAAAATTAATAAAACAGGAGATAAGAAAGCATCATAAAACTGAAAGGACAGTACAACATTCACACTTCATAGCGGGACTAGCGAGGGAAAGAAGGGCAGGGGAAAAAGAGGAGGAGGGGAAGGGGAGAATGAGGTGAAAACTGCTCAATCTAATCAGTGTCACCAGGGCCTCTAAATATCAGGAGGCATGATGTTAAGGGAAAGGGGATGGGATTTGATATACTGCCTTTCTGTGGTTACAATCAAAGCAGTTTATATGTATTGTATAAGGTGCCTATTTTGTACCTGGGGTAATGGAGGTCCATAGGCTACTTCAAAATAAAATATTTTTACATGAATTTTTAAACTTGATTAATGATAACTCAGATCTAAAATAAGGAGGAAGGGCATTCCAAAGTTTTATGGCCAAAAAGAATAAAGTGGAACTTTTAGTAGACTCGTAATGAGCTTTACAACCCCCCCCCCCCTCTCACCCCATGCCCTCCACCCCTAGACCCTGTTTCACTCCACACCCTTCCCCACTTTCCACAGATACTCAACCACACCCACACTATTTATCCATCCACACCCGACACTTGTAGGGAACAATGTGGAAGCAATGATAGGTCGTAGTGTTGGCAAGATACATCTCCCAAAGCTTTGAAGATGCTCTGCATAGCACTGTCAGCTTACTAAGGAGATAGATCCCCCCAAGCTAATCCATAGTTCTGACTGGTTAGGCGGATCTGTTCCCTTCTAAACCGCGGCAACTTCACACCCAGCAGTTAATATACATATTTTTACTTCCACTCTTATCGAGTTCTGGAGGTTTGTAGTGCAACAAAGAAAGACCTTGGGAGTTCCTTGGAAGTTGTACTTCCATCACTATTTCCGTAAGAGCTATGCACTCCCTCCAACAAGCTTGCACCACCAGGCAGGACCAGCATGCATGGACAGAGGAACCAAACTCCTCACACAATGACTAACATCTATACACCCTCTCCAAGGTTGTCAACTGCTGTGTGTAGATATTCACCATATTAAAAACTATTCTATTAACGGACAACTGCGGCACTAAGCTCTCTCACCCAGGTCACTGTATACCTGAAGTACTTCCGCTTCCAATCTCTTAAGAGAAGACTCATCCCTCCTATTTTCTTTTGAGCAGTGTTAGATGAAAAAATATACCACAGGGGCACGTTCCTGCAGTGGACACGTTGCTTGTTGTCCTTAAGTGGGTGGGTTTCTATATCAAGCAGACAGAGCCCTGAAACTTCTCTGCCTCATGCAAACTTACATGCCTCTTCCAAGAAGAATTCAGGTCTTCTACAATCAGATATTTATATGACACTAGTAAAAAAAGCCCCGTTTCTGATGCAAATGAAACGGGGGCTAGCAATGTTTTCTTCTGTGTGCATGTGGGAGTGTGTGTGTCCCTGCCCTCTCTCCCCTCCCCCCTCTGGGGCTAGCAATGTTTTCTTCTGTGTGCATGTGGGAGTGTGTGTGTCCCTGCCCTCTGGCGTCTCTCCCCTCCCCCCTCTGAGTCCTTCACTGTTACAGAGCCAGCGATTTGATTTCGTGCTCTGTTGTTTTCCTTCACTGACTGTGTTACAGAGAGGGCGAGGCAGACACTCATAGGGAAACTGGATATCTCGCCCCCTTCACACTTCCGGCTGGAGGCTTCATAGAACGTTGGTGTTGCCTTTTATATAGAGAGATTCTTGTTTCCAGTTTATCTCCACTCATTGACATCATCCACCCCTCCCCCTCCAACCTTATGCAAACTTGGCTGAACCACCCACTTATTTTTTTAAATATTTTTTGGGGAGGGGGCATGTCAGGGGCAGAGAAAGGGCATACAAGCTCTATTCAGCTAGCACGCTGATATTTAGCATGCTGTAACTGAATGACCTCCCCCCGCCAAAGGGAGGGTTTACTGAGAAATTGAGGAGAGAGGAGATCTTTGGTCACTGAGTTTTAAAAGCAGATTTCCCTTTCTGTCTATAGTGTATTGAGAAACTAAGAGAGGTTTCTAACTGTCATTTTTGCTTGGGCAGCAGAGCTGTGAGAGAAAAGTATCAATTTGATAAATGCTAAAGAGTGGGAGGTGGGAAGCACCTTATGTTAATTACTCATTGAAGGAAAGACAGGCAGACTGAAAGTGACACACATTTAGGGGAATATTATCCATTTAAAAGTAATAAAGTGATGTGATGTAAAGGACACACAGAGGGGAAGAATCAGTGGCATAGCTACGGCGGGGCACGGGAGCCTGGGCCCCCGGTTTGACTGGCGGGGGTCCCCAACTCCTGCCAGCTAAGGTGTCTGTCCCACACTGTTCTTACATTGCTGGTGCCCTGTCCTGTTTTTCAGCACCGTGCACACTCGTTTTAATGAAACTGAGCGTGCTGAAAGCAAGACAGGGTGCCAGCAATGATAGACCAATGTGGGACAAACGCTTTAGCTGACGGGGGTTGGGGACCCCCGCCAGCCAAGGTACCTTCCATTGGCGGGGGGGGGGGGGGGCAGCAGCGGTACCTTCCAGTGGCGGGGGGAGCAGCAGCGTCAGGGAGGCAGTACCTTTCCATCAGTGGTGGGGAAGGGCAGCGGCAGCAGGGGGGGCAGAGGTGGCAGCAGGAGGGCAGCAGCAGGGAGGCGGGTCAAAATGTGCTCCCCCCCACCTCGGGTTCTGGCCCCCCCTCCCGTCGAGGTCTGGCTATGCCGCTGGGAAGAATAGTTGAAGCAGATTAAGTAATCAGTGAATCTCTTCATCAGGAGTCTAGAGGGGCAGCCTGATCATGGCCCCTCGACTCAGAACTAGGCCTTTTGGTTGAGGTAGGAGGTTGCCCTCTACTGAGGAAACCTTGAAACTGTAGTCTCAGGCTCTTTTAAAACCTGGGAGTCTGGACCAAGCAGGGAAAAGATGGGCTCTTCCTAAAATCTGGCAGAGGAGAGGCTGCTTTCGTTGGGGGAAAATTAGAACTGCAGTCACAGACTCTTTTAAGATCTGGGATTTCTGGCCCAAGCAGGGAAAGGACCCCAAGAGGCTTTTGCTGAAGATAGAAGAGCAGCAGCCCTTGGGAGCAAGCTCAAGGCCGAGAGGCCTCTGGGGAAAAGCTCAGGGCAGGAAAATGGATGTTGAGGGCACAATTGGTGCCTGAGGCCAAGAAGACCAGCAACCTTTGGGAGCACAGTTAGGGAGGTCCACCCTTGGAAGCAGCTCAGGGGGAAGGCAGTGGCCTCTGGGATCCAGTTAGATGCAAGATCCAGCAGCGGAGCAGAGGCTCCTGGGGTGCAATCAGCACCAGGAGCCCAGCGGAGTAGAGACTCCTGGGGTGCGACTAGCACCAGCAGCCCAGCGGAGAGGCCCCCTGGGGTGCAGTTGGCAACAGGGGCCCACCTCCATAGTGATGCCAGAGCCTCTGACCATGGAGACTGACCCTGCTCACTAGATGGTCTCTCAAGACAGAAGCCTTTGGGGGAAAAGTATGTCTATGTGTTGTGGGGGGGGGGGGGGGGGCAAACCAACCAACCTTCTTAACGGTATCCCCCTCCGCCTCCAATTTTCTGACTTCCACCAAAGAAAATAAAGCAAACCAGAGGTTCACATATTGGAAAGTATCCTAAAGAGAAAAATAGGTAGGCATAAGCTTCATAAAATACATGCCTTGGGAAGTATGATTTTAAGACAGAGGATTTAGAGGATTGTATATAACCTGGAACACAGTTTGAGGGGGAAAGGAAGAAAAGGAAAGGCAGTAAAGAAGTCATGTTGTGGCAGACAGAGGTCAGACGGGCAATATAGTGTAGTTGCAATAGTCCAGGAGCCATGCAGATGGGTGTGGCCAGTATGGAGAAACTGGAAAGGAGCAGCTGACTAGCAGATGATCAAGGAGCTGTCAGTTGGTGTTTGCAAAGGAGATAAATGATCAAAGGGCCAGTCAGAAGGAGAAAAGTTTAATGGTTAGAGCAGTGGGCTGAGAATTATGAAACTAGGGTTCAAATACCACTGCCGTTCCTTGTGATCTTTGGCAAGTCATGCGGAGGGCAATTCTATAAAAGGACACCCAGAACATTAGCATAATAAGCAAATACAGTATGTGCCTATATTTTAGTCACAACCAACTACACCAGCCGTAGAGCTGATGTAAATGCTATAATTTACATGCGAAACTGTACACCATGACCATGCTCCAACTGGGGAAGGGAATGGGATTTGATATACTGCCTTTCTGTGATTACAAAGTGGTTTGCATATTAAATACCATTACTTGTTTTGTATCTGGGGCAATGGAGGATTAAGTGACTTGCCCAGAGTCTCAAGGAGCTACAACGGGAATTAAATTCGGGTCACTGCACTAACCATTAGGCCACTCCTCCTCTACAGCATTATCCAGCATCTCCCTGTTTTCTCTCCACTCCCCTCAGTCCTCCACCCCATCTCAGCATCCTCTCTTTCTTTCCTCCACCTGCAGTCCATAATCTCTCCCCCCCACCCCCCGTGCAGCACAGCACCTTCCCTGATGATCTAGTATTTCCCTATATCTCATCTCCATCCCCTATGCATTCTAACATTTCCCCATCCCTCTCTCACCTCCCCTTCCCCAACAGTCCAGAAATCCCCTGAAACCTCATTAGCCCAGGATCTCCCTTCTCCCTTGTCCTTCCTTCAACCCTCCCCCATTGCTCCTGAAGTCCACCATTTCCATACTATTCTCTTCCCCATACTATAGTCCAGCATTTCCTCTTTCTCCTTGCCTAGCAGTTCTCCTTCCTTGCCACTGTAGTCAGGAGCCAGAAGTTATCGCAGGGGGAGAGCTAAGATGGAAAGTAAGCATAGGACCTTTCAATATGGGTCACATTGGAGGTCTGCTGTGTCCCTGTCCACTCTGACATAGACTTCCTGATAAAAACACTGGCCCTGAATCTTAAACCAGGGGAGTACAATTGTAATCCTGGAAGGTCACTAGCATTCAAGCTTTCAAGATCTCCCAAATGAATTTGCATAGGCTGCCTCCACTGCATGTAAATAGATCTCAACAATACTGCTTAGGGATTTTCCAAAACCAGTCTAGTTTGCAGCTCGCCAGGATTCCAGTTTGACACCCCTGTCTTAAACTGTGTCCTAACGTATTTTGTGGATTTTAAACGTCTAGCTCAGCAGTCATATTTTTCCAATCCAGATTTATTTTTTTCCCAGCAACATTTCCAAATGACCTACAGTCTGCATAATCTATATATATAAAAGGCAACCCCAACGTTCTGAAGCCTCCATGGAAGTTGAGGCGCCCGAGATATCCGGTGTGCCCTGGAATGTCTGCACCGCCCTCGCGTCAAAACGTCATGACGTCGAGGGCGGAGCTATGACACTCGAGGGCCGAAACGGCCCACAGCGAACAAGGCAAGTAGCTTCGAGGGACGGAGGGAGGGAGGGGGCCCCTTGCTAGCGCCCGAAACGGCCCACAGCGAACAAGGCAAGTAGCTTCGACGGACGGAGGGAGGGGGCCCCTTGCTAGCGCCCGTTTCATTCCGCTCAGAAACGGGCATTTTTTCCTAGTATCATAATAAACTCAAGGTTAGTCACACAATGAGAGAAAGTATCCGGGAACCTTGGGGTAAAATATTTAGATGCTGTGTTTCTTAAACACACCACTTGCTTTTCTTTTTTGAAATTCATTATTTTAACATGTTTTAGCTCTGGTGGAGGACTACAAAATACAATGATTTAATTTGATAGCCAATGACCCTTCTCTACAATATATAATCCTTGCTGCACAGATGGGGAAAATGTGGAAAAACACTGTTTCATATAAAAAAGAAAATAAAAAGTAACCAAATTAACATTGATCACACTTTACAACTGTGTTTTTATTATTGCTGTCTGGACAGCTCTCTCGTGGACAATCCTTGTTCACCAATCGTTATTTCTCTTCCACATGAAGCAATGAAAAACATAAATCAGTTCTGTGAAACGATAAGAAAGCGTTTGGATAGATATAGGAGCAGGGCTTTTTTTGAGGGGGTACTTGGGGGTACTGAGTACCGGCACCTTTTCCATTGTCTGCTAAAATTGACCTCAAGTTTTAATGAAAGAGCTCAGGCTTTACACACCAATTCTGCCTTGTTATAGTAACCAGTCATATCGCGTGGTATAACCGGCTAACACTAATATTCCGCGCATCGCTGGTTGTTTGGCGGCCAAATTGGGCTGCCAAAATATCAGGTCTATCTTTGGCCAGTTTAAACTTAAACGGCCAGCGCTGAATATTGACTTAACCGGTTAAGTTTAAACTGGACAAAATTAAAACGGATATTTGATGCCGGTCACCGGAAATGGTCCAGCATTGAATATCCAGTCTCATTGCCAATCTTGGGAGTTAACTGGACTGCCTCTCCCGGTCTGAATACCGGGCCATGGATACAGTTATGCCAAGGGTCAGATGTTCATTTTTGGGTAGATTTATTTATTTGCTGCATTTGTATCCCACATTTTCCCACCTATTTGCAGGCTCAATGTGGCTTACATTATGTCGTAAAGGCGGACACCATTAACAGAATACAAAATATTGTTGCAAATAAGGTACAAAGAAAAACAGGTAAATTAGAAGTAATAAGTACGTAATTCGGAATATGTGAGTGGGGGTAAGACAAGGTATAATGTTCAGTAATGATAATGTGGATTAAAGTGTCGTAATTTAGAGTTCAATATTGGCTAGTACTGATGTAGATTAGTCAAGACATTATGGAGGGTTCTCTTTGTAAGTCTCTTTGAACAGGTAGGTTTTTAGTAATTTTCGGAAGGTTGCCAGATCATGCGTTGATTTTATGGTGTTAGGTAGTTTATTCCATAGTTGCGTACAGGTATAAGAGAAGCTAGATGCATGTAAAGATTTGTACTTAAGACCTCTGCAGTTCGGGTAATCGAGGTTCAAAAAAGTGTGTGATGAACTACTTATATTTCTTGCTGGTAAATCTATTAGGTCTGACATGTATGATGGGGCCTCTCCATGAATAATTTTATGAACCAAGGTGCAGACCTTGAATGTGATACGATCCTTTAATGGGAGCCAATGAAGTTTTTTTCTGAGGGGTTTAGCACTTTCATACTTTGCTTTCCCGAATATAAGTCTGGCTGCAGTATTCTGGGCAGTCTGGAGTCACTTAATGGTTTGTGCTTTGCATCCTAAATAGATGGAGTTACAATAGTCCAAATAGCTCAATTCCAATGATTGCAGCAACTTGCGGAATGACTCTCTGGGGAAGAATGGTCTCAACAGAGCTCCAAAAATTAGGCGCAAAAATATGGGTACTAAGCAGTCATCCTATAATGGCACTTGTATGCCAAATTGTCATTATAGAATACAGCTTACATCAGTAATCGCGTGCCTAACATCATGTCAATGTTTGGTGTAAATTTTAGTGCCTGAAGTTGGCAGTTGTGCACATAGGGGTCAATATTCAAACCAATTTAACCAGCCAGAAATGACTCTGGGCCAGTTAAATCACTTGTTTGGAGCTAACCACTCATATTCAGCACTTAACCAGGCAAGGTAACCATATAAACAGGACCATAAATGTCAAACCTACCTTTATGTGTCGAATATCCTACTTAACCAGCTATGGCTTAACCGTTTTCAGAAATTCAGTGCTGGAGCCCAGACATGGCACGGCATTGAATTTCCAGGCATAACACCATCGCCAGTCAGCAAAATGATTCAACTGCAAAAAAGCTTTCTAAAGACAAGTATAAAAGCTCCAAGTTTTAGGTATTCTGGGTTCAAATTCCATATCTTCCACTCTTGGCCTAAGTCATGAATTTGACATTCATTCACTCAGCTTTTCTGTCTTGTTCCTTGTTTGATTCAGATAGAAAATTGTTTGAGATGGCGACATAATAGCCTTTAACTATAAGAAAAAAAAGAGTTTTATCAATATAGCTACAAGTCATGGTTACCTATAGAAAAGATATTTACATAACACTGGTAAATATGGCATCTAGTATGATGCTAATGCTCAGATTAACTCCCCTCTTGATCTTCTCCCAGCTGGTCTGTTTTCAGAAAATCCCAAATGTATATGCTATATTTGAATATGCAGACAGACAGAGCCAACGCCATGGGTGGGCAAAGATGGGAGACCAACCAGGGCACCAAGCTGAGGCATTGCGAGAATATGGAAGAAAATGGGAGAAGTTGTGCACCATCAGTCTTCTGTATTTTCCCCAGCATCTACCTGTGGGCTTCCTGGACCATTCAACAGCTGCCCAGCCTGGGACACAGTTCTCCACAGTGATATCCTGCAGGTATATCATTCAGCAGGATATCCAGAATGCCTGACCTATTGAGGAGGTCCCAGAACCAATTTGGGCATCAATATCATAGGTGAACATAGAAAATGACGTGTAGGTTTTATATGTAACGTACATTGCTACTGCCTACGGCTAGAGATGTGCTGAAATAGTCAACAAAGAAAATACGATAATAAATTGTCCCTTTGCCTTTGAGGGAAAACTCATCAATAATGCCTCCTACCATAGAATTAATGGGAAACATTTGTGATTACACAGACCTAAGCTTGCAATTCAAGAGAGTTTTAGCGGTCCATGTTTTCTGGATGAACAACTGCAAGATATCACCTGTATTATATTGGGCTTAGCTACATATCAGCACATCCTACCAAAAACTCCTGAGGAAGGCCCCTGCGGGCCAGAACACGATTCGTGTTGAGTCCTGGATGGTTAATAAAGGTGTTAGTTGCGACATCGTCTGCTGCCCTTTCTTTTGTCACTCTTGTGACTGTTTCGTCTGTTTGACCACAAGGGTTACTGTTGTTCTGTTGCCCTGCCATGCCCACATTATCACAGCAGGAAACAAAGCTCACTTTCTAACGTTCTTGCTGTTCTGTGACGTGTGAAGGCAAACTGGTTTGGTAAAAGACTAGCTAATCGATATGTTTTTAACGCTCATCCTGTGTGTACCTCTCCAGTATTCCGCATGGTATTTTACAGCAGTGTCAATGCAATATTTCTCATTGTATATTTCATGCTAATGGAGTCTTATTTCAGTGCTATTTTAGTGGGTTCTAACTGCTTAAATTAGCGGTGTTGAGTCACCAAATGAGGACCTCCACTCAGTGGCGAAAGCACACTTTGAAAAGCTCCAGGTGCTCTTCAACAATTTATACCAGCATGGGTGCAGAAAAAAAGTTTTCTAGTTAGATGAGAAACAAAAGATCATTTTTGCATTCCTGGTCACTCTCTCTCTCCTCAAACTTCTGCTGCAATACAGATTCCATTTCACTCTGGACCAGGGGTCCTCCGTCGATCCTGGAACACACATAGCCAGTCTAAGTTTTCCGGATATGCACTAAAGGCCCGATATTCAACAGGCTGCGATCAGCATTTTGCAGACCACTACCAGTGTTACACCCAGAAATTCAATACTGGACCAGTGGCTTGTTGGTCTAGGGGTATGATTCTCGCTTAGGGTGTGAGAGATCCTGGGTTCAACTCCCAGATGAGCCCATTGCTTGGCAGGGTAGTTGCTTTCAGGTAGAGGAGGGCATGTCTGGGTACTAGTCAAGCTTTTGGGTTTAAACAAAGGTTTGGACAAATTCCTGGACAGACATGGGAAGCAACTGCTTGCCCTGGGATTGGTAGTATGGAATGTTGCCACGATTTGGGTTTCCGCCAGGTACTTGTAACCTGGCTTGGCCACTGTTTGGAAAACAGGATACTGGGCTTGATGGACCACTGGTCTGATCCAATATGGCTACTCTTATGTTCCTACCATATCTGGGCTCCGACATTGAATTTCTGGGTAAATGGAGCTGATGAAAGCATAGTAACATAGTAGTGACAGCAGATAAAGATCTGAATGGCCCATGCAGTCTGCCCAACAGTCACATTCATTATCAACTGAAGATTAAACCAACAATGAACGTGATATTATATACTAAAGATAGGACTAACTGTTGACTCAACCCCCAGAACACCTCCAAAATAGCCGGTTTCAGGTTGGGTTGACCAACTGGGCCTTTTCAGCAGCACTATCCGGTTGAGTGCCTTGGAAAATGCCCAGATAGCCCCAGACCTTTCCTGGCTGTCTGAATCATTTTGAATATCGGGCCCTATGAGTATGCATGAGATAGATCTGGCTACAACGGAGAGGGTGCATGGAAATCTCTCTCATGCATATTCATTGTAGATATGCTGAAAACCTGACTGATTGGCTGTGTCCCAAGAGTTGTGTTGAGAACCACTGGTCTGGACTAATGCCAAGAATTTGCTAGGTAACCTTGATGCTTTTCTGGTGCTCCATATTACATGAAATGAGGACAGCTGAGACTTAAAGAGCTTTTAACACCTAGACTTGTGTGCTGGGTCCTATATTTGTTACCTAAGGTGAGCTCTGCAGAGCCTTTTCAGTTGTTGATTAATCAGTGCATCAATTACAGGGTACTGTCTCTTTAAAGGTTATATGAAAGTTGATTGCTATCTTATTGCCTATATCCAGCAAATCTATCTCAGTCTTATGAATGCATTTGACCTTTTTATAGTTACTGGGGAAAAAATAACAGAACAAGAGTTAATTTAGAGCTCCATAATCCAACACCTTTTACCAGCAAAATGAAAGGGCATTCAAATCGATACCAGCACAATAACAATCTGATGAATGTTTGGACGCAATTTTCTCATTTTGCTAACTTGAGATTGGGGATTTTGAATAGTTTTCAAAGACCATATTCTCTCGGTGCTCTGAAGTATGTGACATTGTGTCCAAACAAAGCTGGGAGATAATCATTATAGAGGATCACCAGGCCTGAAAAGGTCAGTTCGTTAGAAATGTCAGCTTTCAATGGAATAGCACTGGACCTTCGTACGCAAGGAGCCAATTAAAGGGACATGCCAAGGTGCATAGAAACATAGCTGTGACCCGAGATGATAATAAAGTATTGTGCGAGAGCTTGATGCTTTTCTTCAAACGTAAGAGAGGTAGTCTTTAGAATGCCCTCGGTGGTCTTATTTAAACTTCAGGAACTCATCAACTGCTTCACGGGTAGACAAAGAACACATGTAATGCTTATGTAAGAATAAAACCTGTCTGAGAATTCCATATATTTAGCAAACTTGTTTCTAGCATTTCAACCCCAACTGTTCATGTATTATTTCAGCTGAGGAATAAAAAGCCTGTTGCTTTAATTAGATAGCACTGAATTAATCCTTTTTTTTTCATTTTTAATTAGGTATTTCATTGAATGGGTCTTATCCACAGCCTATATTCAAAATCTCCTGTAGGTCTTTCTACACCGTTTTGCTAAGCATTGACTCCTGCTGGAAGGACTGCAAGTTAGAATCGGCTGTAGGCTGATTCAGAAGAGAGATTTGATCTCTGTAACCTACTAGAATGCTTCGATCCAAAGAAAACAAAGTGCAAGGACCACACTCATAGGTCTCTGTGTGAACTTGAGGAAGTTGTTGTTGGTGCAAGGTCATCTGGGAGAGAGTTGGTCCATCAGGAGTCAACATTGCCTTTATGGAACTTAACATGCTACTTGCTGTGTGACCTGGACTTAACCTACTACTAGTAATCATTTCTATAGTGCTACTAGATGTACGCAGCACTGTACACATTCTATGCAGGCACTTTCTCTGTCACTAGAGGGCTCACAATGTAAGGTTTTGTACCTAGGGCAATGGAGGGTTAAGTGACTTGCCCAAGGTCACAAAGAGCTGCAGTGGGAATTGAACGCAGGTTGCCAGGATCAAAGCCTGCTGCATTAACCATTAGGCTACTCCTCCACTTAACCTCCTTTAACATCTGTGGGGTTGATATTCAAAGAGAGGCTCCTGGACATTTAAATTGCTTGTGCAGGGCTATTTGTGGATATTAAGTGGCATTTAACCGGATAGTAATACTGTATATCCCCTCTAACCACCTATGTCAAACTGGCTAATTTGCGGGCGGTCTGGAGGTGGGGTTAGGGCAAAGTGGAACCTTGCTGGTTAGAACAATTTTCAGTGCACTGACTGGCTAAAGAGCTGCATAAAGGGGTCCTTTTACTAAGGTGCACTGAAAAACGGCCTGCGGTAGCGTAGGCGCATGTTTTGGGCTTGCGCAGAATCATTTTTCAGAACACCTGCACAAAATGCCTTTTAAAACTTTTTGCCGAAAATGGACGTGTGGCAAAATGAAAACTGCCCCACGTCCATTTTGGGTCTGAGACCTTACCGCCAGCCATTGATCTAGCGGTAAAGTCTCATGCCGTAACCGGTGGTAATGACCTACGTGCGTCCGAAAATAAAAATAATTTTTGGGACGCATGTATCGGACACGCGCCAAAAATGAAATTACTGCAAGAGCCACGTGGTAGCCGGGCAGTAACTTCATTTTGGCGCACATTGGACGCGCGTAGACGCTTACGCGGCTTAGTAAACGGGCCCCAAAGTTAGAAAAGCAAAGCAGTTGTTTTAACTTTATACAGCAAGTTAACCAGGAACTGGTCTGAATATCAGCCGGTGCCCAGTTTGCTTCCGGGTCGGTGGTCATACCTAGATATTCAATGCTGCTTACTGCCACAGGCTTTCTATCAACCCCTCTGGAGGGTTTTTATTCCTTTTCCATGCTGTAGAGCAATATTTCTCAAACCTGTCCCGGATTAACCCCTACCCAGTTTGGTTTTCAGGATTTTCACAATGAATATGCATGAGACAGATCTGCATACTGGAGAGGCAGAGCATGCAGATCTATCGCCAGCATATTCACTGTGGAAATCCTCAAAACCAGACTGATGGGAATACTCCAGGATCGACTTCAGAAATGCTGTTGTAGAACAAATGATCTATGATTTTTCCTATTCGGCAGCTTCTAAAGGACGGCTCGTACTCATTACAGGGAGAATCCTGGTAAAGGGCTTACATGTGGACAAACAAATTTCTAAAGTAGCGAAACTTTGTAACATACGCTGGACTAATGATTAAGTTATATGAGGCCCTGAAATACAGGCACTACTCAGAAGTCTCTCATCTTCAAAATGCTTCGGGACATCTGCTATTCTCAGTAGCATAGTGTCCAGTTAATGCTGAGATAATATACTTACGACACATTAACTGCATTGCAGATACAGTGGATACAGTTAATGGCTCCTAGTGAGGAAGCATTATCTGTATCTCTACTATCTGTCATGATAACTATCTTTGTGTTAACTGTAAGGGGCAGTACCTGCCCATTCCCCACTCCACATTTCACATGGTAGTTAACGTAGGAATTAGCAAATATAAAATTCCTCTTTTCCTAATGTGTGTTACATAGTAGATGTAGGAATCAGTGTGCTCCGACTGTTAGCACACGTCCATTCTCCTCCTATTAACCCCACTCTTAGAAGCCGTCATTAATTTTAACCACATTTCCTATCACCTGCATTAGAGCTGGTTCATTACATAGTTGAGAAGCCAACTGGGGAAAAAAGTGAGTGTAATTTTCAGACATTTTCAGGCTCATTTTCAAAAGAGAAGGACGCCCATCTTTCGACACAAATCGGAAGATGGGTGTCCTTCTCACAGGTCGAAAGCCGATTTTGGACATCCCCAACTGCTTTCCATCGCAGGGACGGCCAAAGTTCAAGGGGGCGTATCGGAGGCGTAGGGAAGACGGGACTTGGGCATGCCTAACACTAGGACGTCCTCGACCCATAATGGAAAAAAAGGGCGTCCCTGATGAGCACTTAGACAACTTTACCTGGTCCTGTTTTTCTTACGACCAAGGCACAAAAAGTTGGCCAAAATGACCAGATGACCACCGGAGGGAATCGAGGATGACCTCCCCTTACTCCCCCAGTGGTCACTAACCCCGCTCCCATCCTAAAAAAATATCTTTAAAAACACTGATTGCCAGCCTCAGATGTCATACTCAGGTCCATGACAGCAGTATGCAGATCCTGGGAGCAGTTTTAGTGGGTACTGCAGTGCACTTCAGGCAGGCGGAACCAGGCCCATCCCCCCCACCTGTTATGTTTGTGGAGGAAACAGCGAGCCCTCCAAAACCCACCACAAACCCACTGTACCCACATCTAGGTGCCCCCCTTCACCCGTAAGGGCTATGGTAGTGGTGTACAGTTGTGGGTAGTGAGTTTTGGGGGGGGGGGTTGGGGGGCTCAGCACACAAGGTAAAGGAGCTATGTTCGTGGGAGCAATTTATGAAGTCCACTGCAGTGCCCCCTAGGGTGCCTGGTTGGTATCCTGGCATGACAGGGGGACCAGTGCACTACAAATGCTGGTTCCTCCCACGACCAAATGGCTTGCATTTGGTCGTTTCTGAGATGGACGTACTTGGTTTCCATTATTGCCGAAAACCAGAAACTACCAAATCTAGGGATGACCAAATTTAAGGATTTGGATGTCCCTAATGGAATTTTCGAAATGAAAGATGGATGTCCATCTTGTTTCGAAAATGCGGCTTTCCCTGTCCCTGGATCGGGACATTTTGCGAGTACGTCCATATCAAAACATGGACGTCCCTTTCGAAAATGCCCCTCTATGTGTGCTCTTGAAGCTGAAGAGACTATTAGCGAGGCTAAGACCGACAGCTGAAAGAGACAAGTTTGGTGCTTCTAGCTCACAAGCAAAAACATTCCACACAGATTTGTATAAACAGGTCTCATCCCCTCCCCTCCCCTCCCAATTCCTATTGATAATTGAACCACACAGTTTTTGTTGAAATTGTTCCTAAATTCTAAATGGCCTGCTTGTTAATATTTTCTCTATCACTTCTTGGTCTGCAGTGCACAAATATGTTTTATGAAATAAAATGTACTTATTTGCTACACACAGAGGGGCATAATTGAATGCAAACGCCCATCTCCATGGGTGTCTATCTCCGAGAACGGGTACGTGAAGGGGCGGGACAGACAGTATTTTTGAAAAAAATGGGCGTCCATCTTTTTTTTCGATAATACGGTTTGTCCCGGGCAAATGCATTGGATTTGTGTGGATTTGAGCTGGGCGGTTTCATTTTTTAGCGATAATGGAAACCGAAGGTGCCCAGCTCAAAAATGAACAAATCCAAGGCATTTGGTCGTGGGAGGGGCCAGGATTTGTAGTGCACTGGTCCCCCTCCCCTGCCAGGACACCAACCGGGCACCCTAGGGGGCACTTGTAACAAGTGCAAAAAAAATTAAATACCTCCCAAGTCCATAGCTCCCTTCCCTTGGGTGCTGAGCCCCCCAAATCCCCCCAAAACCCACTGCCCACAACTCTACACCATTACCATAGCACTTATGGCTGAAGGGGGGCACCTAGATGTGGGTACAGTGGGTTTTGGGGGTGGTTTGGAGCGCTCCCATTTACCACCACAAGTGTAACAGGTAGGGGGGGATGGGCCTGGGTCCATCTGCCTGAAGTCCACTGCACCCACTAACAACTGCTCCAGGGACCTGCATACTGCTGTGATGGAGCTGGGTATGGCAATTGAGGCTGGCATACAGGCTGGAAAAAAAAGTTGTTAAAGTTGTTTTTTTTTTGGTGGGAGGGGGTTAGTGACCACTGGGGGAGTCAGGGGTGGTCATCCACGATTCCCTCCGGTGGTCATCTAGTCATTTAGGGCACTTTTTTGGGACTTGTTTGTGAAAACAAAAAGGGTCTAAAAAAAGTGATCCAAATTCGCGGTAAAAACGCCTTTCTTTTTTCGATTATCGGCCGGGGGCGCCCATCTCTCCTCGGCCGATAAACACGCCCCAGTCCCGCCTTCACCACGCCTCCGACACGCCCCTGTCAACTTTGTTCGTTCCCGCGACGGAGTGCAGTTGAAGACGCCCAAAATCAGCTTTCGATTATACCGATTTGGGCGGCTTTGCGAGATGGGCGCCCATCTCCCGATTTGGGTCGAAATAAGGGCGCCCCTCACTTTCGAAAATAAGGCCGACAGGGTTCCAAAGAGTTGAGTGCCAGTCAAATGAAATGTTCCCGGACCACAGCCAGCAATTTGTTAGTAAAAAACAAACAAACCAGTTCTACTTGTCAATCAAATGCAAATACACCTCTTAGTTGTACAAGAGGCCTTTCATTACATTCGCAACCCCCTTTGCCCCTCCATTTATTTACAAAACGTTTACAACTTTAGAACCAGTACAATACAGCCCAATACGAGTACCCCTCTCTCTCGTTCTTTCTTTTCTTCTATCCGGCCCATCTACAAACCCAGGTGCAGGGGCGTGGCCAGACACCCAGTTTTGGGTGGGCAAAATAACTTTGCCCTGTCCCATAAATGATTTGGTCTCTCCCTCTCTCGCCTGCACTCCATTTGGTCTCTCAAACATCCTCCCTCCCTCGCATGCAGCAACTAATACACACTGCTCATGTTGGCCCTACAACCTTCCCTCTGATGCAACTTCCTGTTTCCGCATAGGTGGGAATACATCAGAGGGAAGGCTGTGGGGCTGGTGCGAATAGTATGTATTCGTCACTCCTCGCTGCAGGCGAAGATCTGTTATTTCCAGGTAAGCAGGAGGGACAGTTGTTGGGAGTTTTTGGCTGGTGAGGCTTAGGGATCCCTGCCAGCCACATCATAGGTGTGCTGCTACTGGGTGGGCCTGAGCCCAAAGTGGGTGGGCCTGGGCTCACCCGGGCCCACCCTTGGCTACGCCACTGCCCAGGTGGCTTAGAGAATCACATATATAATAATGATAAAACTAAGAACAACAAACAGAACATCATAATACAAAAAAAATTAACAGTTCAGAGCTTCAATTAAAACATGTTGGAATAAATATGTTGGGTTCAGCCTGTAATCAGAGCCAGTGCATCCCTCCTAATTTTAGTTCCCCTAGCTCTCCCCACCCCCCAATAATCATGATCACCCCAATACCACCCTTCCCAGAATAGTCTGAGCCAATGGGCTATTTGAAAACCGTCCACCCTCGCTGTTGGTAAAGGTACATCCTGTTGTTTGTTTGACTTTGTGCGGCTGTCATGATCTACTGTTTTGTCTTTGCTGACCTAGGTGAACACCTTGTTCGCCTAACACAGTATCAGATATAAAAGATGAACTAGTTCCCAGCCTTCCTGTGACAGACTCCATTTGTTCATGGACAGTAGAAAATTACCCATCAACAATTATTTATCAATGCCAAGTTTGGGGGCATTGGTTAGGGTCCCTCATTTCCAAAGTAGCAAAATTTGTCTTAGGGGTCCTTTTACTAAGATGCGCTGAAAAAGGTCCTGCGGTAGTGTAGGCACGTGTTACAGACACGCACAGATCAATTTTTCAGCGCACCTGTACAAGTGCCTTTTTTAAAAATTTTGACCGAAAATGGACATGTGGCAAAATGAAAATTGATGTGTGCCCATTTTAGGTCTGAGACCTTACCACCAGCCATTGACTTAGCGGTAAGGTCTCACGCGTTAACTGGGTGGTAATGGTCTACGTGCGTAAAATGCCTTTTACTGCCTGGTAACGACGCATACCGGAAAATAAAAATTATTTTCTGGTGCACTTAGGGGACATGTGTCAAAAATAACATTACTGCCTTGGCCCCACGGTAGCCGGACGGTAACTCGGAAATGGTGCGCATTGGGCGCATGTAGGTGCTTATGCGGCTTAGTAAAAGGGCCCCTCAGTGAGGTACCAGTGACTGGGATATTGGTTTAATAGTCTAAAACCACTTGATATACCACTCTTCTAAAAAAAATAGCCACAGTGGTTTACAATTTACAATAAAATAAAAGTCAGAAAAGAACGCCTATATAAAATAGGACAGAACACATTCACCATTTACACAACCAGAATAAAATCTGGCCAGTCATTGTTTGAATCTGAGATACCATGTTTTAGGCTTCTAGAAGTTGCTGGTAGTAGAGTATCAAATTCAAATCCTACTTACTTGGCTTAAGTTGTTTTTTTTTTTTCAGAACTATTTATTTATTTAAATGTACCAATATGATCTCACAAGTATTTACTTGTAGCAGTAAGGCCTTAAGTCAACTTCAAACGGACACACTTAAAGATTTATCTCAACTAGAAGATGGGGCAAATATATAACTGATAATCCAAACAAATGGCCCAGTGTCTTATCATTTATAACAAATTCTTTATTTTCCTCCTTTTCTTAAAAAAAAAAAGTATAAAATTTTTCTTATATAAATTCAACTTGACATATATATAAGGACCGTTGGCCTTAGTCATATGCTTTACAAACGTATCATTCCTTGTGTACTCTTTTGCAATGAGGTCATTTGATTCACTGTTTAGCATATTTTGCATACTATTGGCTGAAATCAATAATTATTCCTGATTTTTTCGAAATTGGTCAGTAAGTAACCAGTTGCAATCAATACCACAAAATATACTTTATGACTGGTTTTATCCATTTGCAGACTATATACCTCACAAAGGGCCTCTTTTACTAAACAGCGCTAGCGATTCCTGGTGTAATAAACGTGAGGGAACCCACTAGCATGGTTTAGCAAAAGAGGCCCAAAATAACTTGACAAATTCCTGAATATGCATTGGGCATCAATGATGTTGCCAAAATGGATGGTATAATGAAGATGAGAATGTAAAAAAATATTCTTCCTGGTCTTTGCTAGATACACACCTAAATGTGAATATCCAAACTAGATCATATGGAGGGGTATAATCAAATGGCGCCGGCCAAATCGATGGGCGGCCATCTTCGGGGCCGGCTCCGTGAAGGGGCGGAGCCAAGCGTATTTTCAAAATACGCTTGGCGCCTGCCAAATCGCTCGCCGGGGTTAGATGAGATGGCCGGCTCCGATTTTCAGCCATAATGGAAACCGGAGTCGGCCATCACAAATCTGGCGAAATGTAAGGCATTTGGGCGTGGGAGGAGCCAGCATTTCTAGTGCACTGGCCCCCCTGACATGCCAGGACACCAACCGGGCACCCTAGGAGGCACTTTAAAAATTAATTTAAAAAAATCAAAATTAGCTTCCAGGTGCATAGCACCCTTCCTTTGTGTGCTGACCCCCCAAATCCCCCCCAAAACCCACTGCCCACAACTCTACAGGTGGGGGGGGATGGGCCTGGGTCCACCTGCCTCAAGTGCACTGCACCCACTACAAACTGCTCCAGGGACCTGCATATTGCTGTCAGAGAGCTGGGTATGACATTTGAGGCTGGCATACAAGCTGGAAAAAAATACCAGATTTTTTTGTGTGTGTGTGTGGAAGGGGGGTGGTGACCACTGGGGGAGTAAGGGGAGGTGATCCTCGCTTCCCTCCGGTGGTCATCTGGTCAGTTGGGGCACTTTTTTGGGACTTGGACCTGAAAAAAAGGTCCAAATAAAACGAACCAAATTCTCCTGACGGCCAGCTTTCTTTTTTCCATTATCGGGCGAAGCCAGCCATCTCAACGCACGCCCCCATCCCGTCCACGTCCCACGTTCGCTACCATGCCCCCTTTCAACTTTCGCCGGCCCCGCGATGGAACGCAGTCGAAGCCGCCCAAAATCGGCTTTCGATTATGCCGATTTGGGCAGATTCAGGAGATCGCCGCCCATCTACCGATTTGTTTCGGAAAATGGGCGGCAATCACTTTCGAAAATCAGCTGGATGGTGATCCAGTGGTCTGTGTGCTGATATAACCGACTTGGTATCACAAGTTACCTACTGATTGTAACACTTGTTATACTGAATCAGGGGTGGGCACCCTGCGACTCTCCATTGAATGTATGAGGCGTGTGAGACCACGAGAAGTATACACAGGAAATGGCCTGCAAAAACTCATCAACCAGAGTTTTGTTGTCAGTGGAAGGATACAACAGGACAGGACTTGTTTGACAATGTTAGCAACTATTTGGAAAGGCAGAACTATACAGTAAAAGACCACTCCGGTATTAACATTCTGTCATCAAACTGAGTTTTGTCAGCAGCGACTAGGGACATTCATGGGGCCCTCTGCGTATAACGGTTGCCCACCCCTGCACTAAACTGTTATGTAGAATACAGCAGCATTGCCATGCTTGTGTTAAAAACAGCCAAGGCAATGCTATCACGATCAGCACTTTTTTTTTGCTACATTTGTACCCCGCGCTTTCCCACTCATGGCAGGCTCAATGCGGCTTACATGGGGCAATGGAGTGTTAAGTGACTTGCCCAGAGTCACAAGGAGCTGCCTGTGCCTGAAGTGGGAATTGAACTCAGTTCCTCAGGACCAAAGGCCACCATCCTAACCACTAGGCCACTCCTCCACTGTTGCTACTATTTGAGATTCTACATGGAATGTTGCTATTCCACTAGAAGTCGGCCCTTGCAGATCACCAATGTGGCCGCGCAGGCTTCTGCTTCTGTGAGTCTGACGTCCTGCACGTACGTGCAGGACGTCAGACTCACAGAAACAGAAGCCTGCGCATGGAATGTTGCTAGTGGAATAGCAACATTCCATGTAGAATCTCCAATAGTAGCAACATTCCATGTAGAATCTCCAATTTTATTTTTGTTACATTTGTACCCTGCACTTTCCCACTCATGGCAGGCTCAATGCGGCTTACATGGGGCAATGGAGGGTTAAGTGACTTGCCCAGAGTCACAAGGAGCTGCCTGTGCCTGAAGTGGGAATCCAACTCAGTTCCTCAGTTCCCCAGGAAACAAAGGCCACCACCCTAACCACTAGGCCACTCCTCCACGCCATATGGGTTCCTTGCACTAATTGACCCAAACCAAGACAACAATTAGCACACAGAAACATGTCTCTCTCTCAACAGGAGACTGAAATATAGACTTACGATCCCCCGTTCTCTACCCCCAGAAAGAACAAGAAATCATGCTCCAGGCCTATAAAATCCATCCTTCCAGCCTCTCCCCCTCCCCCCCCCCCATTTCTCCAGCAGCTGTTATCCGTCCTACTGATTGCGGTATCAAATCAAAAATGACACTCTGACCCTCACATATTTCAGGATGATTTGAGCGCTTGAGGCCAAAGTTAATGCAGCCTATATACGTATATTAATGTTGCTGGCTTTAGTAGGCTGCAGAAAGCCTTTTAGGTACACCCAGCCTTAATAATACCTAATGAGGTAATAAATATGTTCTTAAAACTGGTGGACATTTACATATGTTTTAATATTACTGCCAGCTCCTTGGCAGGAAAGCTAAATGGGCGTGTAAATAGCATGTGTCACTTAATGTGTGGCTGTTAGTGAACATATGTATTAATGCGCATTTAATGGGAGCATTAATGCTAAACTCCCATTTGCATATAGGGTCTCTAAGTTATTCAGAGCTCTGCTCTGTGATCACAACAGTAAAACAAATGGTTTTCAAGGGTGTTTGATTTAGACTGCCCATTAGCTGCCTTATGCATGGCTTCCTTTTAGCAAAGAGATAAACAAATCCTACCTCTCCGGCTTCCAGTGTCAAAACAGGAAAGATCAGTGGCATGGGCCACTTGGCAGAAGCACAAGCATATAAAGATATGTTAGGCCTCACAATACAGAATCCACCATCTCCATCACAGTTTAAAATATCAATTCCATATCATCAAGCTGATCAATCCATAGACTGGTGGGTTGTGTCCATCTACCAGCAGGTGGAGATAGAGAGCAAACTTTTGCCTCCCTATATGTGGTCATGTGCTGCCGGAAACTCCTCAGTATGTTCTCTATCTCAGCAGGTGGTGGTCACACACAGCAGCAGCTCTGGCTAGGCCTCCAAGCCTAATTTTTAGGTTTTGTTGAGTGCCTGGGGTTGAGGGCTCTTTTGAGCAAGTGCAAACCTGGTGGTGCCAGGTCCCTCCTTTTCTCCCCCCTCCCGCTGGCTCCGTTAAAAAAAAAAAAAAAAAAAAATTTTGAACGGCCTTAAAGGCGTTTATTTCGACGTTTATTTAAGCGTCTACTGCAGCTACTCACTGAGACACCAGGTCGTTACAACTCGGAGCGGACAGCAGGTAATTTTACCTTTTTATAGCGGGCGGGGGTTCCCCGATTCTTCTCCTCGTGGCACATGGCGTCAGAGGGCGAGGGCGCAAAGGGTCGCTCCCCGGGTCGCTCTCTATGCCCCATTTTCTAAGTTTCTTTCTTTTATTCAGTTCAGTGGTACAAAAAAATGTCACTTTATCATCAGCATTGATTCAAAGTATAACCTTCAGTTTTTATTTTCCTTTCAACCCACTTTGCTTTTGATTTTTTTACGGCAAAAACAGGCAAAACAAAAGCTACAAAAAGAGGCCCCCTCCTGAAGCTGTGATTTCACTTTATATTGCTTTTATCAGCGAACGCCTTAAGCAGACATTAACATAATTGTAAACCCTATGAAAAGTGATGCTGTGGCCAGTGGCCTTCAAAATCTGTCCCGTTCAAGTGCTTCTTTTAACACGGTTAATAAGGGGAAATCAGAACACAGTTTTCTCTACCACATATTCACAAAGCAGTTCCCCAAAATGATCTTTTACCTTAATTTTCTGCACATTGCAGGTACGAAACCTCATTATTTTGTTCACAAGTATTCTAGCTGGATATCTGGAAGAGAGTGTTTTATCTGTATGTCTTGTACACACAGTTCATTACGATTCTTAGTGTAGCTTCAGATTAGAATCACTCCCTGTTTGTATTTGCGCTGGAAAGTGAGCTGGGAGTGAATATGCATTAATACCACATTTACACATTTTTCATGGAAGATAGCTTTACTTCTGGATTATTTCTGCTTTGTGGTTGAGATAATATAGGGGCCCTTTTACTAAGCTGCGTAGGCGCCTACACGCACCCAAGGTGTGCCAAATTGGAGTTACGGCATGGCCCTTGTGGCGATTTCAATTTTGGCGCGCGTCCACTATGCGCGTCTGAAAAATATCTTTTATTTTCTGGCATGCGGCAGCTGCGGGCATCAAGTGGCATTTGACGCACGTAGACCATTACCGCCCAATTACCGCATGAGACCTTACCGCTAGGTCAATGGCTTGCGGTTAAGGTCTCAGACCCAAAATGGACGCGGCAATTTTCACTTTGCCGCATGTCTGTTTTCGGCAAAAATTTTGAAAAGGCATTTTTTTAGGTGCGCTATAAAATAATTCTGCATGCGCCCAAAACACACGTCTACACTACCGCAGGCCAGTTTTCAGCGCACCTTAGTAAAAGGACCCCATAATGAGCACCCTTTAATTTCAGATTTCAAACAAACAAAACTATTCCGTCAGATCCATATAAAATAAACAGTGATATCGGTGAAAGATTTATGTAAACAGTGATATCGGTGAAAGATTTATTATCAATATTTTTTTTTTTTTAATTTCTGGAAGATTTTATTGAACATTGACAAATGTACAAACATCAGCAAAAACCATCGAGCAAAATCAGTACATGAGATCCAACGAGGACTTATCTCCTCAGCCCGAGGAAAATATTTGATACCAAATGTCAACAAGATACCCTAAACAATCAGTAACTTCAACTTTTTCAACAGTTTTAGGAATATCCACACAACCCTTACCCACAAAGTCCACCCCCCCCCTCACCCCCCACACCCCTCAGAGCATCAAAACCCCCCCACTATCAATATTTTGATATTCTCCAAAATGGCACACTACGTTTCTCCTACACCTCTAAAAGCAATCAGGTTTTTAAAAGCTCATTAATACGTTTGACTGTAACGTCATAAAATACATCACACACAAAAGCCTGAACCAATCACTTGTCCTTCTGTGTGATACAATTGAATAATTCAAAGTGTACTCAAATACCACATGCTGCGAATTCTACGTCATTCTGCCCTGTTGACATCCCTCAAACTATAACCCCACGAGGCTTAAAGAAATATCATTGTTTCAAATCAGAGAGTAAAAGGCTGGAGAGGCAGCTCTGTGAACAGATAACAGCCCGGGGCTTTGCCAAACACAACATAGCTGTCACTTGCTATTATGTTAAAGGTTTTCTGGGATATAGCGTTCTTCATTTTGCATGTCAGGAAGGAAAACACATGCATTCAGACGAGCATCTCTTTAAGAACACAATAGAGATCACAATTTGCTAGGTTACTCACAGGGGTTGGTTATGGTCAGGAGGTCAAGACGACGCTGTTGCTGCAAAGCAAAATAAAAAAGAACTTGTTAAAAAGTGGCTAATTTCCTAGATGTGCAGAGCAGGTCTTCTGGAATTTAAATGAGAATTCATTACAGATTGAATCAGGGGCGTAGCCAGAGCTCGGCGGGAGGAGGGTCCAAAGCCCGAGGTGGGGAGGGGCACTGTTTAGCCCGCCTCCCCCAGCCGCCGACCCCACCGCCGCTGCCGACCCTCCCCTGTCGCAGCCGCCGCAGGTACCTTTGCTGGCGGGGGTCCCCAACCCCCGCCAGCCGAAGAGTCTTCTTCAGCGCCAGTCGATTCTGGCGCCTTTGCTGATGATCTCTTTCTGACTATTTACGTCCTGCGTGCATGTCCTGTATGTAGCCCCGTGCAGGATGTGCATGCAGGACATAAGGCGTCAGAAAGAGATCATCAGCGAAGGCGCCAGAGTCGACCGGCGCTGAAGAAGATTCTTCGGCTGGCGGGGGTTGGGGACCCCCACCAGCAAAGGTACCTGTGGCGGTGGCGACGGGGGGTGGGGGGTCGGCGGTGGCATGGGGGTCGGTGGCTGGGGGGGGGTCAAATGTAGAGGGGGCCAGGGCTTAATCTGTGGGGGCCCATGAACCCACCTAGCTACGCCCCTGAATTGAATGCTTTGAGGGGCCCTTTTACAAAGGTGCAGGGGGGGCTAACGCGCAGGCTGCGTGCCCAATCGGCACTTCCGCTGGGGTAGCGCATGTGCCCAGCAGTAATTCTGAGTTTGGCGCGTAACGAATCCAGTGGTAGAAAAGAATTTTTTATTTTCTACCCTGGGGCGCGTTCCTGGTGGTAACAGTCAGCGGCTGCATGGTTACCATGTGGGTAGCGTGTGATCCCTTACCGCTAGGTCAATGGGTGGTGGTAAGGGCTCAGGCCATAAATAGGCACGTGCTAGTTTTAATATAAGCGCAGGCCGTTTCCTGACCCATTAAAAAATAGCCTTTTTCCCAGCCACAGTAAAAAAAAAAAGTGGCCCAGAGCACGCCTAAAAGATGCATCCACATCATCACAGGCCACTTTTTACCGCGGCTTTGTAAAAGGACTCCTGAGCGGTTTGGAATGGAGCCAAATAGCATTTATTTATTTTATTTATTTGTTGCATTTGTATCCCACATTTTCCCACCTATTTGCAGACTCAATGTGGCTTACAATAATGCATCATAGCAAGCGTCAATCAAAAGTAGATAAACAATTGATTACATAAAGAACAGGTGTAACATAATGGATATAATCAATTCAAAAACATATCAGAAAACAGTAAGATTATTAAGTAATTGATGATGTGTTAGGCTTCCTATTGTTGATCACTATGGTAAGTCTTGTTAAAAAGAAACGTTTTTAGTGATTTTGGAAAGTTGATGAGGTCATGAATAGATTTCAGATGACGTGGAAATGCATTCCACAGCTGTGCACCAATGTAGGAAAAGCAGGATGCATGTGCTAGTTTGTATTTTAGGCCTTTACAGCTAGGGAAGTGAAGTCCCAGGAATGTGCGTGCTCATCTTTTAGCGTTCCTGGGTGGTAAATCAATAAGGTCTAACATGTATGCCGGAGCATTTCCATGAAAGACCTTATGAACCAGAGTGCAAACCTTGAAGACAGAACGTTCCTTGACTGGGAGCCAGTGGAGCTTCTCTTAGGGGTTTTGCACTTTCGTATTTTGACTTTCCAAATATGAGTCTAGGTGCGGTGTTCTGGGCTGTCTGAAGTTTCTTGATGATATATTCTTTACAACCAGCATACAGCGCATTGCAATAATCTAGATGACTCAATGTCATCGATTGTACCAGGTTGCGAAAGATGCCTCTTGGGAAGGAAGGTTTTAAGAGTAACAAAACGAATCTCCCACTTGCTCTGCTGAAGGTGATTTGCCAGGCTTAGTTTTCTGCTAAAACACAGTAATGTGCTTATCTGTGAGGGAACTGCCATAAGTTTTCAGATCTCTTTTGCTGGATCTAGAAATGATTCATGTCTTTGGCCTGGTCCTGCTCTGGCTAGTTTATTTTCCCATTCATTATTGCATTTTCTGCTACAATGTAAACTTCGTAAGGTGGAGTGTATTCTTGGGAACCCGCCAATCAAACTGGGATTTTCCTCAAATTCTTACATCATTTTAGGGAAGAGGTGTGGTCTAATGGTTAACTCTCACATGTATAATTTTGATTCCTGTAAAACAGACAAAAAAGAGTACACTATCTATATGTCCCAATTCCTATCTAAGAGGCCCTTTTACAAAGGCGCGCCAAAAACTGGCCTGTGGCAGTGTGGGCGCATGTTTTTGGTGCGCATCAGACCCTTATTGTATCACGTCTGGAAAAAAGGGATTATTTTAATGGGTCGGAAAATGGACTTGCGGCATAATGAAAACCAGCGTGCGTCCATTGTCACCCATTGACTTAGTGGTGAGGTCTCACGTGTCAACTCCTGTTATCTCCAGGTAAGCACCCCGTGGTAGAAAATACTGCGTGTTTTTGGCGTGCACAAAATTCAGAATTACTGCCCGGGGCACATGGTAGCCAGGCGGTAATGCTGATTTGGTGCACGCTGGACGCACATACAGGACCGCTGAGAGGGGGAGCAGGGGGGGGCAAAATTCCCTGGGCCTGGGCCTCCAAGGGGGGCCCGGTGCCGGGGTCAGGCCGCCGGCGCTGCAGTCCCTGGTCTCGCCTGCCTGCCTCCTCGGCTCCGGGCCCTCTGCATTCAAAGCGGCAGTCACAGATCGCCTCCCTTCAGGCCTTCCCTCCCTGTGTCCCGCCCTCGCGGAAACTGGAAGTTACATCAGACGAGGGCGGGACACAGGGAGGGAAGGCCAGAAGAGAGGCGATCTGCGACTGCCACTTTGAATGCAGGGGGCCCAGAGCCATGGAGGCAGGCAGGTGAGACCGCGGACTGCAGCGGCGGGGGGAGCGACAGGGGGTAGCAGCAGTAGGGGGGCGGAGCCGGGGTGGCCTTGCCCTGCACACATAGGAACCTTACATGCCTTTGTAAAAGAGTCCCAAAGTATCCTATGCAAAATCAGGCTGTGTGTATTTGTTGTGTTATTTCAGATCAGGACGCTGTTAATATTTCTTCTTGCCTATGGGAGTTGTAATATAGTTCAGGCACTAGAACTGGTAGACAGATTTTCTGCCCTACATGGGGCTGCATGAATGTCACCACAATATTATAACTGAGAAACCCATTTGCATGAATTGAAATATGAAAATGCAGATTCTCGTCACTAACAATGTGTTCTGATGTGATAAAAAAAATCTTGTTATGGAGCAAAAAATAATCCCCTGTTCTACAAATATCCAATGAGTAATACAGGGTATTTAATTGAACTAAATGCTCAGCTTTTTTTTCTATCCTTGTTTGTAAATGCATAAACAACATAATGCATGTGATAGAAATAGGATCAATCTGATATAAAAATATACGTTCGTACTCTGTATTTCCTTCTGCATGTGTCAGATGTGGCCTCTGAGGTTTGGGGAAAATGTAATGTTGGAGTGAAATTTTTGAACAAGGGCGGCCCCGTATCTTTTGTTCTCAGTGCCGATGGAATAATATGAGCAAAAACGATGATATTTGTGTTCTTCAAAAAGAGGTTTTCTTAATGCATAAGGTGTGGTGGAAGCAGGTTTCATGGGAGTGAGTTTCTTCATACACTGACTGAACTCGTTTGTGTGCAGCCAGAGCTGTCAATGAAAGGCTTTCACGACAGTTGGGTTATCACTTGGAGGTTCTCTTTGGCTGCCATTTACTGGCTCACCCGTCAGTGGAGGCTGCCCATCCTCATTTCTTAGCACTGATCTCCCCAATGATGTCTGTAACATTCATTTATTACCGTGTGTACTGATGCCGTTTCTTTTTGCCACATCTAATTCCCTTCAGCACCCCCCACCCCTCCGTGACAGGTTTCTGCTCCATTGTGGAAAGGCTGGTTGGCTGAAAACCTTCTCATTTAGGATTTGTCTCCTCTTTGAAAATGAGGCATCACTATACTTTGGGTTTCCTTTGGATTTTCACCATTATTTAACCAGATCTGGTGTGCTGCTCACACAATTTTATAATGTCAGAGCAGCTATTATGTGAACTGGGCTGAAGTGTAATATGTTTATTAGGGGCAATAAAGAAACTAGAGGAATCCCTGAATAAAGTTTTGCACTGGTTTTACTCTGGCACAAAAACTACATTAGATTTATTAATGAAAGCACTTTACTATTTTTGATACGGACAATACAGCTCAAATCTTGAATTAATGAGTCCCTAGATGTTTATACTTTAAAATAAGGTTGTCTAATGGGCTCAGTGATGTGGGAGAGGCAGATTCAGTTCCCAAGCCTGGTTCCTGGCCCTTGTGCTATGAGTTGGTGGTGATGCTTCTGGGAAAAACCTTCACAGGTCTCAGAAGTCTGAACTACTGTGAAACAGCAAACCCGCTGGCCAGACTGGAGTCCACATGTGGCAGATTGTGATGGAATCTATAGCCTGTGGCCTCTGACCATGGATTGTCTTGTGATGTCTGGGACAAACGAGAGGGTTAAAAAATTCCTGAGCCACTGTGAACAAAGGTTCAGGGTGCCAGCACTTCAAGAGCAGCTGCTTATGATTAAGAGGAAGGGTGAAAACAGTAGGGAGAAGCTGGTTCGGGCCGGATCTTCAGTGGGAGGGCTCATAATGGGTTATCTCCTACTGCCCAGGTGAGCCTCGGATTTTCAGCAGCACACAGTTACATAGTACCACTGAAAATCTAGGGACACCATTGCAGCATTATCTCCTGAGTGCCGGGGTGGTCCGTAAGTGGAATCACGGCAGAACCGGAGTTGATTTTGTTAGCAGCCTTATTCAGCAAAGGCATAGTTAGCTGTCCAATAAGCACATAAGCACCGTCATACTGGGAAAAGACCAAGGGTCCATCAAGCCCAGCATCCTGTCTCCGACAGCGGCCAATCTTGGCTTCAAGAACTCGGCAACCCCCCCCCCCCCCCCCCACACACACACACACACACTTAATTCTTAATAATGTTCAATGGACTTTTCCCTCAGGAATCTGTCCAAACCCCCTTTAAATTCCGTAAAGCCAGCTGCTGTCACTACATTTTCCGGCAACGAGTTCCAGAGTCCAACTACACGCTGAGTAAAGAAAATCTTTTTCCTATTTGCTTTAAATCTACCATATTCTAGCTTCATCTTGTGTCCCCTGGTTTTGTTGTTGTTTGAAAGTGTAAACAAACGCTTCACATCTGTCCGCTCTACTCCGCTCATTATCTTGTAGACTTCTATCATATCACCCCTCAGCCGACTTTTCTCCAATGTTATCTGTTAGATTTGCAGCTAATGTGCATCATAGTAATGAGAACTTCTGCCCCACCCCAATCTGTCCCAAGCCCTTCCTGGCATTATCATAAAGTTCTGCAGTAGGTGCTCAACGTCCATTAGCGATTTGACCTGCAAATCAAGATTTTAATGAGTCATGTTCAAAGAATGTAATAAGAAAAATCAGGAAATATCTAAGGGGCCCTTTTACTATGCAGCGGTAAAAAGAGGCCTGCGCTAGTTTTGACACGTGAAGCTGGCATGTGCTGGGTCACTTTTTATCGCAGTGGGAAAAAGCCTTTTTTTTAAATGGGGCAGTAAACGGCCATGCGCTAATATTAAAATTAGCGGGTGGGTATTTACTGCCTGAGCCCTTACTGCCACCTATTTAGGAGGTGGTAAGGGCTCATGTGCTAACCCCGTGGTAACTGGGCAGCATGTGGCCGCTCTGCCGATTACCACTGGGAACGCCCCCCCCCCCCATGGTAGAAAATGAGTTTCTACTGCGGGAAACCGCATGCACCAATGTTGGAACTACCTCCGAGCTCTCAAGCTACCCTGGCAGTAGGGCCGATTTGGTGTGTGCTACCCATGCAGACCCTACCGCGCCTTTATAAAGAGCTCCTAACTGATCAGCAGCAATAAACCTTACATGACTCTTACATGAGTGGAGGAGTGGCCTAGTGGTTAGGGTGGTGGACTTTGGTCCTGGGGAACTGAGGAACTGAGTTTGATTCCCGGCACAGGCAGTTCCTTGTGACTCTAGGCAAGTCATTTAACCCTCTATTGCCTGCCATGAGTGGGAAAGTGCGGGGTAGAAATGTAATAAAAAACATAACATCCCTATCCCCAACCCACACTAAAGAGAAAAGGAAAATCATGATCCTTTAGTCTGCAAAAATATATTCAATTGCAATGGATTAAAATTTAAAAAAACACACAATATGATTGCACTGATAGGTAATTATACATTTACAAGGTAAACGCAGGTAGAAAGAATCCCAATAGCCAGCACCTGTGCTTTTTTTGTTTGTTCGTTTGCGAGAAGGATCTTCTATGCAATTGACTAAACTGAGAAACATCCAAAAGGTTTTGAATCATCTGGCCACAAAATAAATGATCTTTACATTTACTTTAATAACCAATAATTTGTTCTGCTCTCTAAAAACATCCAGGGTAGCCCTCTTGGATATATCTTCCTGGGAGGTTTCTAAGAACCCCAGTAAAGTCTGACTCCCCAGAAGATACCAACCAAGTGGAGGTTTTATTTAGGTCTCTGCTTTATGATGTTGTTGTATTTTATCTCATTTTACCAAGTTGATTATTTATGTTAATTTATATTCTGCTTAGTTGTAACTTCTGCCTGTCCTTGTTGATTTCTATCTATGTCACAGTAACACAGTATATGGTGGCAGATAAAGGGAAATGGGACTTGATATACTGCCTTTCTGAGGTTTTTGCAAGTACATTCGAAGCGGTTTACATATATTCAGGTACTTATTTTGTACTGGGGGCAATGGAGGGTTAAGTGACTTGCCCAGAGTCACAAGGAGCTGCCTGTGCCTGAAGTGGGAATTGAACTCAGTTCCCCGGGATCAAAGTCCACTGCACTAACCACTAGGTTACTCCTCCACTCCCTGCACAGTCCATCTAGTCTGTTCAACAAGGTGGCAAGAACCATGCCCACCACTCTGTGCGGGCCCCAGCCACACATGCTGGTTGTCAAGTCTCCACAATGCAAACCATATAAGCAGCAAACATGATGGAGTCTTGGTTATAACCGTACTAGCCGTTGAGCCCGTAAAAACGGGCTGGTATTGGGGTTTCCTTCCTTCCTTCCCCCTCCCTCCCTCCCTCCCTCCCCACGAGGTCGCCACCGCTACCGTTCCCCCCCCCCCCGGAGTCGCCGCCATCCCTCTACCCGGCCTGGGCCCTCTCTCTCTCCACTACTAAACTTACACATCCATTCGCCGGAACGCAGCACGCACATCAGCTGAGCTGCCGTCGGCCCTTCCTTCTCTGCCTGTGTCCCGCCCTCCTGTGACGTAACGTCAGCGAGGGCGGGACACAGGCAGGGAAGGAAGGCCGACAGCAGCTCAGCTGATGTGCGTGCTGCGTTCCGGCGAATGGATGTGTAAGTTTAGTAGCGGAGAGAGGGCCCGGGTCGGGTGTGTGTGTGGGGGGGGGTGTAACGGTAGCGGCGACCTCGGGTGGGGTGGGGAGCGGTATCAACCTCGGTGGTGCAGTTTCCCTCTCTGTCCCGCCCTCGTCATCACGTATTGACGCGGGGGCGGGACAGAGAAGGAAGTCTCTACTGCGCATTTGCGAGTGAGTCGGTCACTCGCCGTTTATATGTTTGATTTCTACCCCAAGTATTGCTGACAGTATTCAACTTACCAGTCAATATGTCTTCCCTTCCCCCCTGAGCTGCCCAGTACCCCCACTTGCAGCACGTGACGTGATCTACAACACTGCAATTGCTGGAGCTTCACCTGTCTTTTACCATTTGCGGGACACAGACTGTAGAAGTTTGTCCGGCTTTGGCTGTGGTTCCCACTACTCTTGCCTAACATAACACTACTACTACTACTTATCATTTCTACTAGATGTACGCAGCGCTGTACACTTGAACATGAAGAGACAGTCCCTGCTCGACAGAACTTACAATCTAATTGGACAGACAAACAGGACAAACAAGAGATAAGGGAATATTAAAGTGAGGATGATAAAATAAGGGTTCTGAACAAGATAATAAGGGTTAGGAGTTAAAAGCAGCATCAAAAAGGTGGGCTTTTAGCATAGATTTGAAGACGGCCAGAATTGGAGCTTGACGTACTGGCTCAGGAAGTCTATTCCAGGCATATGGTGCAGCAAGATAAAAGGAACGGAGTCTGGAGTTAGCAGTGGAGGAGAAGGGTGCAGATAAGAGAGATTTACCCAATGAACGGAGTTCTCAAGGAGGATTGTAGGGAGAAATGAGAGTGGAGAGGTACTGAGGAGCTGCAGAGTGAATGCACTTATAGGTCAATAAGAGGAGTTTGAACTGTATGCGGAAACGGACAGGAAGCCAGTGAAGTGACTTGAGGAGAGGGCTAATATGAGCATAACGACACTGGCAGAATGTTAGTCATGCAGCAGAATTTTGAACAGATTGAAGAGGAGAGAGATGGCTAAGTGGGAGACCTGTGAGAAGCAAGTTGCAATAGTCTAAGCGAGAGGTGATAAGCGTGGATGAGGGTTTTGGTAGTGTGCTCAGAAAGGAAAGGGCGAATTTTGGTGATATAGAGAAAAAAACGACAGGTTTTAGCAGTCTGCTGAATATGTGCAGAGAAGGAGAGGGAGGAGTCGAAGATGACCCCAAGGTTACGAAAGTTATCCGATGATGGTCAGAGAGGGGAAGAGTTGAGGCACAGAAACTGGAGAGTGAGCAGTTTGAGAAGAGGATAAGATCAAGACAGTGGCCATTCTGGTGAGTGGCATTAACTGGGCAGTAATAGGCAGTGTATGTGTGCTGACGATTACCACCCCAGTTAATGCGTGAGACCTTACCGCTAAGTCAGTGGGTTGCAGTAAGGTCTCAGGCCAAAAACGGACGTGTGCCAATTTTTTATTTTGCCGCACGTCCATTTTCAACCCCCCCAAAAAAGAGGCCTTTTTTGCAGGCGCGGTGAAAAATGGTCCTGCACGCATCCAATGCATGTGCCTACACAGTGCAGGCCATTTTTCGGCGCACCTTAGTAAAAGGACCCCTAAGACTCACATCAGTTTTATGACTGATGCAATTCTAGCACCCAACTTTTAAGTGCATATTTAAGCAGTCAAACTAGTATTCTATTAGAAATTCTTTTACAGAATAGGCTCCTAGCAGCCCCCCCCCCCCATGTGCCTATTTATAGGTGTCCAGTTTAAACCTAACGAGCAGCAGGCTGAAACTAAATGGACAGTGCCAGTACAGTGACTGCAGTATCCATATTTTCAGTGCCACCACTTACACAGATTAAAATCAATACGGTTACTGTGGTGACTGAAAATCCAGGCTCTACATTGTGAGCCCTCAAGGGACAGGGAAAACACCTACTGTTCCCGAATGTAATGTGCCTTGAAGTGCAACTAAAAAGCATGAACTGAATCCAGATAAATACATAGTTGACTTTTATAAGTGGATCATGAGTCATGCTAGTAGTGATCCTCTAAGCCAGGGCTGAGCAACCATGGACCTTGAGGGCCACCACCCAGTTGAGTTTTCAAGATTTCCATAATGAATATGCATGAGATTGATTTGCGCTTCCTGCTTCCATTATATGCACAAAGGTGGGTGTGATATATAGAATCCAGGGAATGGTGTGTAGTGAGCTAGTCCAAATACAAAGTGAGCAGATATATTTATTTAGATTTTGTTCATAACCTTTTTCAGTAGTAGCTCAAGGTGCGTTACATAGTAACATACATTCAGGTATGCTGGATATTTCTCTGTCCCTGGAGGGCTCACAATCTAAGTTTGCAACTGAGGCAATGGAGGGTTAAATGACTTGCCCAAGATCACAAGGAGCAGCAATGGGATTTGAACCGGCCACCTCTAGATTGCAAGACCGGTGCTCTAACCACTAGGCCACTCCTCCACTAGCAACATTCTGTATAGAATCTCAAATAGTAGCAACATTCCATGTCCCACTGCTCTAACCACTAGGCTACTCCTCCACTAGCAACATTCCATGTAGAAGCCTGCCCTTGCAGATCAGCAACGCGGCCGCGCAGGCTTCTGTTTCTGTGAGTCTGACGTCCTGCACGTACGTGCAGGACGTCAGACTCACAGAAACAGAAGCCTGCGCGGCCGCATTGCTGATCTGCAAGGGCAGGCTTCTATATGGAACGTTGCTAGTGGAATAGCAATATTCCATGTAGAATCTCAAATAGCAACAGAATCTAAAACTAGTATTTATTTATTTAAATTTTGCTCACACCTTTTTCAGTAGTAGCTCAAGGTGAGTTACATTCAGGTACTCTGCATATTTCTCTGTCTCAGGAGGGCTGACAATCTAAGTTTGGACCTGAGGCAATGGAGGGTTAAATGACTTGCCCAAGATCACAAGGAGCAGCAGTGGGATTTGAACCCACCACCTCTGGACTGCAAGACTGGTGATCCAACCCTTAGGCCACTCCTTACTCTTTGGGATTCTGGAATCTTGTTACTCTTTGGGGGGGGGGGGGGGGTTCTACCTGGAATGTTGCTACACTTTGAAATTCTGCATGGAATCTTGTTACTCTTTAGAATTCTAGAATCTTTGTTTATTTATTTAGATTTTGCTCACACCTTTTTCAGTAGTAGCTCAAGGTGAGTTACATTGAGGTGCTCTGGATATTTCTCTGTCCCAGGAGGATTCACAATCTAAGTTTGTACCTGAGGCAATGGAGGGTTCAGTGGCTTGCCCAAGGTCACAAGGAGCAGCAGTGGGCTCTGAACCGGCCACCTCTGGATTGCAAGACCGGTGCTCTAACCACAAGGCCACTCCTTACTCTTTGGGATTCTGGAATCTTGTTACTCTTTGGGGTTCTACCTGGAATGTTGCTACACTTCTGCCTGGAATCTTGTTACTCTTTAGAATTCTAGAATCTTTATTTGTTTAGATTTTGCTCACACCTTTTTCAGTAGTAGCTCAAGGTGAGTTACATTCAGGTACACTGGATATTTCTCTGTGCCAGGAGGGCTCACAATCTAAGTTTGTACCTGAGGCAATGGAAGGTTAAGTGACTTGCCCAAGGTCACAAGGAGCAGCAGTGGGCTCTGAACCGGCCACCTCTGGATTGCAAGGCCGGGGCTCTAACCACAAGGCCACTCCTCCACTCCCTTAACATTCTCTAGTGATCTCAGGATTATATGGTCATGCACTGTCAATAATGCTTTATTTACATCACCAGTTCTTGGTTAGGTCAGTGGATTTCATATCATATTTGCAGTCATAAAGTCTTAATGTGCTTGCTAATGCAAGATGCAACTTTAATTTCAAATAATTACGAAGACAGTAACGTTGTATTGTGTTCTATGCCTCTCGCATTTTCCTATTAGCAAACAGACCTGGAGTTTTTCCATTATGCTGTTCTAATGATGTTATGTTTTCAGACTGCTATTAGAAGCTACAGCCATATGACTTATAGCAACAACACTTTTCATTTTAGATGTTTGGTTCCTGATCTCTTATTCTGAACAAGCTATCAAACCTGAATTTCAATAACCCACACTGGAAGGGCATTCACAAAACTTGGGTCCTAGTCCCTTAGGGGGGGGGGGGGGAAATCAAAATCAACTCTCACCGAGGCACATGCACACCAAAATGAGGACATGTAAAACTTAAAACAGCTGAGAAGTTACTTTGCAAAGCAGTGCAGTACAGTGAATGCCTAGTATGTAAAACAGAGCATCAAATTCTGTACCGTCTGACTGTCGCACTATCTTGGAGCTTGGGTAACCCTGAAATTAAAACATGAAGAGGGCAGTTTCCCAAGCCATTTACCCACATGAGAACTGTCGAAAAGGAGCATACTTTTAGATGTGGTTAGAAAAAGGTGTTCCCACAGTGTGTTGTGATGAACAGTGAGTGGGAGAGTAAAATTTATTTTTTTATTTTTTGTTACATTTGTACCCCTTGCTTTCCCACTCATGCCAGGTTCAATGCGGCTTACATGGGGCAATGGAGTGTTAAGTGACTTGCCCAGAGTCACAAGGAGCTGCCTGTGCCTGAAGTGGGAATTGAACTCAGTTCCTCAGGACCAAAGTCCACCACCCTAACCACTAGGCCACTCCTCCACTGTTGCTACTATTTGAGATTCTACATGGAATGTTGCTATTCCACTAGCAACATTCCATGTAGAAGCCGGCCCTTGCAGTCACCAATGTGGCCGCGCAGGCTTCTGCTTCTGTGAGTCTGACATCCTGCACGTACGTGCAGGACGTCAGACTCACAGAAACAGAAGCCTGCGCAGCCTTCTACATGGAATGTTGCTAGTGGAATAGCAACATTCCATGTAGAATCTCCAATAGTATCTATTTTATTTTTGTTACATTTGTACCCTGCACTTTCCCACTCATGGCAGGCTCAATGCGGCTTACATGGGGCAATGGAGGGTTAATTGACTTGCCCAGAGTCACAAGGAGCTGCCTGTGCCTGAAGTGGGAATCAAACTCAGTTCCTCAGGACCAAAGTCCACCACCCTAACCACTAGGCCACTCCGCAAGTACATGGAATTTCCGGAAGCGTTCATGCTCTTCTCCAACTTCCACACGCATTGTGTGGAAGTTGGAGAAGAGCATGAACGCTTCCGGAAATGATTAACATGGTAACGTTAGAGTGAATTGCATTTCTAACGTTACCATGCTAATCATTAAGGGGTCCTTTTACTAAGGAGCACTGAAAAATGGCTTCCAGTAGTGTAGGCGCGGGGTTTTGGGCGCGCGCCGATCCATTTTTCAGCGCACCTGTAAAAAAGGCCCTTTTCAAATTTTTTGCTGAAAACGGACGTGCGGCAAAATCAAAATTGCCAGGTGTCCATTTTGGGTCTGTGACCTTACCGCCAGCCACTGACCTAGCGGTAAAGTCTCACGTGGTAACCGTACGGTGATGACCTATGCACGTCAAATGCCACTTGGCGTGTCCGACACGCGCATCCGAAAATAAAAAATGATCTTTCAGCCGCGCGAATCGGATGCGTGCCAGAAATGAAATTACCGCAAGAGCCAGGCGGTAACTCCATTTCGGTGCACGTTGGGTGCGCAGCTTAGTAAAAGGGCCCCTAAACCTTTTCAAAATCTGCTCCGCGTGCCAATTTGTAAAATTTGCTAGAAGCACGGGTAGAATAAGAAAAGGAACATCACAAAAGCTCATGAATATACTTGGACATACGAAACCACCCAATTGCAACTAATATCACAACTCAACTGCTGAGGTACAAAGAAGTCAAGACAAAGAGAGGATCTTGAATACATTTTCAGAAGGGCAGAGAAAGGTGAAAGCACTACACCAAACACAGGTCAACTTTTGGAGTATTTTTATGAGCCTTAGAATACCTCATAAAAGGCAAAAAAGCACCCCAGATCCTCACCAGCTACTAGACTTCTACCCAAGAAACAAAAAAAACCACACAGTTTCATGGCACGAAAAGCCTGTCGCTAGAGATTTTATCTGCGTGCATGTCTTTTTTAACGTGCTGAATTAGCTCTCCTGCATCACCCTGGGATGTTGTACACACCAGCTATAATGAGACAAGAAACATTTCCATGCTAATGCAAAAGTTAGTTGCCAATAAATACAGAAGAATCTTGGAAAGCAGGACAGAGTTATAGCGCAGCAAGGAGGATATAAATAATATAATGCTCTCGGGAGATACGCTGTTTGCTGCCTTATTGGATCAACAGCGCAGTTGCATGTTTCTCAGAGGGCTTGGTATACACAATATTGTGAATAGAGTGATAGGGCACTGTACTGCTGGAACAAAGAAAAGAATAAAAAAAAATGTTCGACATGGATGACATTTGTTCTTGTTCTGTTAAAACTTGCTGCCACAGGTGTACAGCATTTCCGAGTAAAATAATGGGACGCATTCACTCAAGGTTTGAGATGAACTAACCGTCAAATTATCCCAACTGTACCACATCTTGTCCCCATCATATCTCTGCTCTTGGTCCCTCAGCTACATGGTAAGCCGTATTGTAGAAAATCTTTAGCATCGTATCTATGTTAGTTCAATGTTGTAATGCATTCTTATTAGGTGTATTGTTAGTATTATGCTAACATTGCATTATATCTCTAGCTTTGAATTCCAGTGCTGTTAAGTTTGTATATTTTCAATTCTGTTTTATGGTAATTTTATTATTAAGTTTCAATTTACTGTTTTCAAGTTTACCTCATTTATTGTATTTATGTTTATTCTTGGTTATTTAACTACTAGTAAAAAAGGCTCGTTTCAGTTTTTAAGGAAACGGGCGCTAGCAAGGTTTTCCTCGTAGTGTGTATGTTTGAGAGAGAGTGTGTGTGTGTGAGAGTGACTGTGAGAGAGAGAGAGTGACTGTGCGAGTGTGTGTGTGTGTCAGAGAGAGAGTGAGAGTGGGTGCGAATGTGTCTGTGAGCGAGTGTGTGTGTGTGTCAGAATGATAGTGTGTGTGAGTGCATATGTGAGATACAGCGAGACCGAGAGTTTGCTGAACCCACTTCCCCTCCCCCCTTCACATGTGAGTTCCAGGCCCCCCCGCCACTCCTTCCCATCCCCCCTCTCCCCTTCCCACTCCGCCTCTCCTCCCCTCTCCGAGTTCCAGGACCCCCCTCCCCTTCTTCCCCTCCCCCTTCTTCCCATCCCCCCTACCCCCTGATCCAGGACCCCCCTCCCCTTCCAGTTCAAGGACCTGCCCCTACCCTTCCAGTTGATTTCCAGGAATCCCCTCACCCCATGTCATTTCAGGACCCCCCTCTGTAGTTTCAGGACCCCCTTCCCCCCCATGTTGGTCATGATTCCCCCTTCCCTCCCCTGTCGTTTCAGGACCCCCCTCCCCACCTCTTGCACGTTTTTACCTCCTGCACGCTTCACACAGCCTCTTCTTTCGCTTCTGTTTCAGCTCAAGGGCGAGACCACACGAACAGCCAAAACAGAAGCGAAAGAAGGACCCCCTTCCCCCCCGTGTCGTTCATGACCCCCCCTTCCCTCCCCTGTCGTTTCAGGACCCCCCTCCCCACCTCCTGCATGTTTTTACCTCCTGCACTGTAGGGATGCCGCTTCACACAGCCTCTTCTTTCTCTTTTGTTTCAGCTGTTCGTGTGGTCCCGCCCTCAAGGGTAGGACCACACGAACAGCAGAAACAGAAGCGATAGAAGAGGCTGTGTGATGCGGATGACGTCACTGGTCTACTGCCAGAATCAGACCACGGAGGCACAGTCCCAGGCAGAGACCGAACGTTGCAGGTGAGAATTATTATATAGGATTGTTATACTGTTTAACAAAATTATAAGTGAATCTCTTCATAAAAGCGGTTAATAAATCCCAATCAAATCAATCAATCTATAAAGGTTGGAATGCATACTTAAGCAATTTAGTTCTCACCTAGAATAGTGTGGTTATGAATCAGGCTAGCACAATGTTCTTCACTGCAAGACCCAGGGGCCAGTGGAGGAGTAGTCCAGTGGTCAGTGCAGCTGACCTTAATCTTGGAAAACTGGGTTCAATTCTCACTACAGCTCCCTGTGACTCTGGGCAAGCAACTTAACCCCTCCTTTGCCCCAGGTACAAAATACGTACCTGTATGTAATATGTAAACCACTTTGAATGTAGTTGCAAAAACCACAGAAAGGCAGCATAACAAGTCCCATTTCCTTTCCCTTTTCGACCGTATCATTACGCTGCAGTATGAAGTGGCCTTTGTGTGCCCTTATGCAGGTCTTTCCCATGCATTTAGGGCTATTTTCCATTTTTTCAGTATATGGCCATGCGCTAATGTTAGCCAATTACAAAAATTACTGTTGGAGCATTTACGACACCTATTTTGGAGGCGATAAGGACTCCCACATTAACCGTGCAATACATGCTACATTGGATTTGTTACTCAAAGAGTAGCAAATCTAATATTCTGCATGATACTCCATCTTCATCCTTTCCAAACCTTGGGAGAATCCGTTTGAAAAGATTGCTTTCAATGGGATTCCATATCAAACTAGGAAGCTGCAGAATTAGCTGGTATTTAGAAAGCTATTAAAGGCTTATGCTTTTTAAAATATCTAGATGCTTGATGTTAACTCTTAAAAATGCTGTTTGTGATGTTTATACCAGAAGACGTCTGGTTCTTGATTTCTGGAATCCATAGGGTATAAGCGGAATATAAACATTTTTGTAATGTAATGTACTGTAACCAGATTAGCGTGTGGTAATGCAGATGCACTAAGGGGTCCTTTTATTAAGCTGTGGGGAAAAGGGCCTTGCAGTAGCAATGGGGGCCATTTTTCCTGCACGCTGAGGCCCTTTTTAACGCAGCAGGCAAAAAGCCCCCAAAACATGGCCACGCGGGAAGATAACTCTTATTGCATGGCTATGCGGTGGGGAGCACTCACCACCACCCACTGAGGTGGTGGTAAAGGCTCCCACGGTAGGGTTACCATTTTGTGTCCTCTGAAAAAGAGGACACATGTCACGCCCCCTACCCCGCCACGCCTCATACCCCGCCCCCGCCACGCCCCCTTCAGGTCCTCGTTCCGCCCCTCTATTCCCCGCCCCCCGTCACATGGTTCCCCCCCCTCACTTACTATCTAGCCCTGGTGGTCTAGTAGGGTCTTCTCTTCGGGGCAGGAAAGAGCCCCCTCTTTCCTGCCCGGAGCGCTGCCTGTCCTTGCCTGCTGCATCCTCCTCGGTCTGGCTGGAGATTCAAAATGGCCACCGAGAGTTGAAGTGGCCTCGCGAGAGTTCAACTCTCGGCGGCCATTTTGAATCCCCAGCCAGACCGAGGAGGATGATAGACAGGGGAGGCAGCGCTCCAGGCAGGAAAGAGGGGGCTCTTTCCTGCCTCGAAGACGTCACTAGACCACCAGGGAACATGGTAAGGAAGGGGAGGGGATGGGAGTAGGGTTACCACGGTGCCGATCGCCCGCCCACACGCACGCGCCTGCCCGCACCCGCGCCCACGTTTGTCCAGAAATCCGGACAAACGTGGGTGCAGGCAAAATCCGCCGGACGCCCCGGACATGCCCTCAAAAAGAGGACATGTCCGGGGAAATCCGGACGAATGGTAACCCTATCCCACGGTAACCCAGCGGTAACTGGGCAGCATGTGACGATGCCCAATTACCAGAAGGTTAGTGCCATGTTAGGGAAAAAAATTCCCAGAGCACTGAAAATGGCGCACGTTCCAACCGGAACAACCACCGGCAGCCGCATTGGGCCGGCAGCAATTCCATCTTAGCATGCGGTAAGCTTGCGTTGGGCTTACTGCCGCTATCTAAAAGACCCCTGATTAGTGCAGGAACACCCAATCTCCACTCCTGACATGCCCCCTAAAGAAAAATAATTACTGCACACTCGGAAAAAATACTTCTGCACGTCCTGCGTCAGTCTATTTTTATTTATTTATTTATTATCTCATTTGTACCCCACATTTTCCCAACAGCGTCAGGCTCAACGTGGCTTACAGCGCACCGCAAAGGCAGACGCCAATGCAGTAATAATATGCTAATACAACTGAAAACCTATATAAGTAATAATGGGGAGGATGGGGAAGGGACGAAAAGGGAAACCAGGAGAGAGGAGGGAAGGGTGAATGTGTCCAAAATTGTCACTAGATTGATGTGTATCAAGCAGAGGAGACACATGCTGAGTCCTTGGGATAAGCTTTCCCAAATAGCATAGTCTTAAGCGATTTCCTGAAATTTAGATGGTTGTGGATGGTTTTCATAGTCTTTGGTAACGAATTCCATAATTGCGTGCTGATGAAAGAGAAGGATGAAGCATACGTGGATTTGTACTTAAGTCCATTGCAGTTTGGGTAATGAAGGTTTAAATACGAACGGGATAATCTCAATTTTTGCTGCTTTAGGTGCACATCAGTACCTCATGCAGCTCTTTTTCTCAGACTTGCAGTTGGCATCTCTCCATAACAGTTCATCTGATCAATACCTGCACCACACAGGTATGGGGGGAGGTTGAGCTGCGTGTTACCCCAAATCCTTTTTTTTTACTCTAGTGGTTAGAGCTTTGGTCTTGACATCCAGAGGTGCCTGGTTCTAATCCCACGGCAGCTCCTTGTGATTTTGGGCAAGTCACTTAACTCTCCATTGCTTCAGGTACAAACTTAAGGCCACTTTTTATTAAGCAACCGGAAGCCCAACACGGGCTTACCGCTCGCTAAACAGGAAGTACCGCCAGGAGTGTACCTGGCGGTAATTGGGCACTGCCACGCATTGCCTGGTTACTGCCCGATTAGCGTGGGAGCCCTTACCATGGGTGGCGGTAAGGGCTCCCCCTGAAATGACCTGCGGCAAGTGCTTTACTTGCCACACGGCCATTTTCTGCAGGAAAGAGAGATTTCCCTTTTACCCACTGCGGTAAAAGGGGGCCTCGGCGCACGTGAAAAACACGTCGATGCCAATGCAGTCCCCCTTTTGACGCAGATTGCTAAAAGGGGCACTTAGATTGTGAGCCCCCCAAGGACAGAGAAATGCCCAGTGTACCTGAATGTAACTCACCTTGAGCTAGTACTAAAAAAGATGTGAAAAAAATGAATATATTCTTGTTAGTATGGACAAAAATAACTCAGCAAATTGAATAGAGCAAGTAATCCTTTTTCGTTGTTTTTTATTTTTATATTCTACTACTACTACTACTTAACATTTCTAAAGCGCTACTAGGGTTACGCAGCGCTGTACAATTTAACATGGAAGGACAGTCCCTGCTCAAGGAGCTTACAATCTAGAGACAAGTGTACAATCTAAAAGACAAGTGTAGAGTCGATCTGATAGGGCTTACTATATTTCTCGAAAGGTTAGGTGCCGAAAGCAGCATTGAAGAGGTGAGTTTTAAGCAGAGATTTGAAGATGGGTAGGGAGGGGGCTTGGCGTAGGGGTTGAGGAAGATTGTTCCAGGCATAGGGTGAGGCAAGGCAGAATGAGCGGAGCCTGGAGTTGGCAGTGGTGGAGAAGGGTACGGAGAGGAGGGATTTGTCCTGTGAGCAGAGGTTACGGGTGGGAACATAGGGGGAGATGAGGGTAGAGAGGTAGTGAGGAGCCGCAGACCGGGTGCATTTGTAGGTAAGGAGTAGAAGCTTGAATTGTATGCGGTATCTGATCGGAAGCCAGTGAAGTGACTTAAGGAGAGGGGTGATATGAGTATATCGGTTCTGGCGGAATATAAGACGTGCGGCAGCGTTCTGAACAGATTGAAGGGGGGATAGATGGCTAAGTGGGAGGCCGGTGAGGAGTAAGTTGCAGTAGTCAAGGCGAGAGGTAATGAGAGCGTGGACGAGAGTTCGTGTGGTGTGTTCAGAGAGGAAAGGGCAAATTTTGCTGATGTTGAAGAGGAAGAAGCGACAGGTCTTGGCAGTCTGTTGGATATGCGCAGAGAAGGAGAGGGAGGAGTCGAAGATGACTCCGAGGTTGCGGGCAGATGGGACGGGGAGGATGAGGGTGTTATTCTCAATACACAGTGCTAATACAGTAAATTAAGGAACATCCTTCACAACTGATCTGTACATAAAAAAAGCTGCATTATCAAAGTTTAACGAATACTAACTTTATGTAGTGTACCATCTATTGTTGTGAGACCCCCCCCCCCCCAGAGCACTCTGCATTGAGTTTTTGTTTTACCCCTATCTTCCATTCACATTCAGACCACCTCCCAGACCTTTTTTGTTGTTTTTATTTTGCTTGTTTGATTTTGCTGCTCCTATGAGAGAACACCTTAAACGGTTTCAAAACCTTAAAACCATCTTTCCACTTTAAGAATGGCTGTTTAATTTGCGTTGGTGCTTTGGTAAACAAAATAAAAAAAAACTGCTGCATTTCCGGATTTCCTATGCAGTTATAAAAAAAGAATCTGCTTAATACAGAAAAAAAAATTGAAAAGACATTTGTTGTAGAGTTCTGATTACGGTATGATTAAAAGACGCCAAACCATGATGTATGTGCTTTGTAGTGTACTAAACGTATCATAAATCAGGCTTTCAGTTCCAAAAAGCGGAGGCAGGGAATAAAAACTGGTAAATAGTTTAAAGCTGAGAATTTTGCTGCATAAATGTTTACTGTGGAGTCAGGACAGAAAAATGACTAATTAGAAATTCATAGTCGCTACCATCACACAGTGAAGTATTAAGCCTGCCTAACTGGCCATGACCCTTATCTTTGGAATATTTGATACCATCTGTCAATAGAAATAATGAATTCTCATATTGCCTTATGATCCAAGCATATGAACATAGGTATATGGGGAGGGGGGAGGGGGAAGCCACAGTCCCTTTTTACAAATGACGTTTCATTTTTCAGGTAGCAGGTGAAATGAGTTGGACAATGATAGAAGGCTCCACTGTTATATTTGCATTAATTAATTTACAGTTTAATAGTGTGTGAACATTTTTGGAGAGTCTGACTATAACTGTTTTCTTTAATAGCCCAAACCACCTGTAAACAACAAACTAGGGGCTCCTTTTACTAAGCTGCGGTAAAAAGGGGGCCTGCGCTAGAGCACGCTGAGGCACTCTTTTACCACAGTGTGTAAAAGACCGTCTTTTTTTGAGGAAAAGAAATGGCCATGCAGCAAATTAAACCGTGTGGTCATTGCGGAGGGTGGGGGGAGATCTTACCCCCACCCGTTGAGATGGTGGTAATGGCTGTCCAGAAGAATCCGCCTAAGCGGAGAACTGAAATGCCCCACGGAAAAACACAAAAGTGTGAAGAGAAAGAGTGGGAGGTTGACCACGGATACCAAAGACTGGAGAGATGAACACTTTTAATCAAACCCTTTCTCTTCATGGTAAGGGCTCTCTCGCCAACCCGGGCAGCGCTGTTACTGCTGGTTAAGTTCCAGCGCCATAAAAACAGGATGTATTTTTGTACTGCCAAAAATGGCGCACACTAGGAGTGGGAACTACCGCAGATGGGTTACCACTGCTTCGTAAAAGAGCCCCTTAGGTCTGGAGAGTGCCTTAGAGGGGCGTAATCGAAAGGGATAAGTACATAAGTACATAAGTAATGCCATACTGGGAAAAGACCAAGGGTCCATCGAGCCCAGCATCCTGTCCACGACAGCGGCCAATCCAGGCCAAGGGCACCTGGCAAGCTTCCCAAACGTACAAACATTCTATACATGTTATTCCTGGAATTTTGGAGTTTTCCAAGTCCGTTTAGTAGCGGTTTATGGACTTGTCCTTTAGGAAACCGTCCAACCCCTTTTTAAACTCTGCTAAGCTAACCGCCTTCACCACTTTCTCCGGCAACGAATTCCAGAGTTTAATTACACGTTGGGTGAAGAAACATTTTCTCCGATTTGTTTTAAATTTACTACACTGTAGTTTCATCGCATGCCCCCTAGTCCTAGTATTTTTGGAAAGCGTGAACAGACGCTTCACATCCACCTGTTCCACTCCACTCATTATTTTATATACCTCTATCATGTCTCCCCTCAGCCGTCTCTTCTCCAAGCTGTACAGCCCTAGCCTCCTTAGTCTTTGTTCATAGGGAAGTCGTCCCATCCCCGCTATCATTTTAGTCGCCCTTCGCTGCACCTTTTCCAATTCTACTATATCTTTCTTGAGATGCGGCGACCAGAATTGAACACAATACTCAAGGTGCGGTTGCACCATGGAGCGATACAACGGCATTATAACATCCTCACACCTGTTTTCCATACCTTTCCTGATAATACCCAACATTCTATTCGCTTTCCTAGCCGCAGCAGCACACTGAGCAGAAGGTTTCAGTGTGTTATCGACGACGACACCCAGATCCCTTTCTTGGTCTGTAACTCCTAACGTGGAACCTTGCATGATGTAGCTATAATTCGGGTTCTTTTTTCCCACATGCATCACCTTGCACTTGCTCACATTAAACATCATCTGCCATTTAGCCGCCCAGTCTCCCAGTCTCGTAAGGTCCTCTTGTAATTTTTCACAATCCTGTTGCGATTTAACGACTTTGAATAACTTTGTGTCATCAGCAAATTTAATTACCTCGCTAGTTACTCCCATCTCTAAATCATTTATAAATATATTAAAAAGCAGCGGTCCTAGCAGGGACCCCTGAGGAACCCCACTAACTACCCTTCTCCATTGTGAATACTGCCCATTTAACCCCACTCTCTGTTTCCTATCCTTCAACCAGTTTTTAATCCACAATAGGACATTTCCTCCTATCCCATGACTCTCCAATTTCCTCTGTAGCCAGGGCCGGTCTTAGCAAGTGCGGGGCCCTATGCAGACCAATTTGGTGGGGCCCCATCCTAGCCCCGCCCCCGCCCCACCCATTGATAAGATTATTCAATTTTTAGAAAATTTTCTATTTATGAAATTTCAAATAAAGACAAATGAAGCTAAACTTGTACAGAAAAACTGATTGAAATAATAAGCACAATGCTATCATGAAACCCCCCCTCCCAAGAAATTATTCAGTTCAAGTCCACAATTAGTAGTTCAAATTCTCATAACCCCGGGGGGTCAGAGGTGCGGACACACAATCTCTCCACTGCAAAACACTATACACAAACGTGTGCAAAAACACAGTCAGAACCTTACCAAACCATAACAGCACTAATTCCAAGGACAGGACGAGCTACAACCTTATGCATGGAAAGGCAGAACTGTAATTACACCAGGCTCTATAACACCAATACACTACCTTGTGAAAAAAAAAGGGCTGCAAATACTACACGCTAGCAGGATACTGTACCTTGATCACACATGAAAAACACATGACAACAAATATGAAGGCAAAATACTGAATGGAAAGTTACCTCAAGAAGTCAGACTCAGCCTGCAGCAATACTAGAAAAATTGAAACTTACATGCAAAATATCACAGATGCACATTTCTAAAAGCTGACATATTCCAATTAATAAATTCTGAATAAAATACTTTTTTTCTACCTTTGTTGTCTGATCATTTAGTTTTTCTATTCGCTTTGGTCCCAGTGTCTTCTGTTTTATGCAGTGTCTTCTTTCCGTTTGATATTTTTTCTCTCACCGTGTCCACCATCCTCCTGTGTCCTTGTGTGTTCTGTCTACCATCTGTAGCCCCCTGTCCCTATCCTTTCTCCAGTTTCAGCATCTGCCTTCAAAGTGTTCCGATCCAGCCCTTAAATTCAACAATTTGCCCTCCATACACATCCAGCATTTCTCCTCTCTCCCCTCCACTCCATTTCCAGCAATTTCTCCTCTCCCTGGGCCCTGCCATCCCATCCAAGTCCATCCTTGGCCCTCTGTACCCTTCCCTCCTCCATCCACATCCAGCAATTCTCCTCTCTCCCCTCCCCTCCATTTCCAGCAATTTCTCCTCTCTCTGGGCCCTGCCATCCCATCCAAGTCCATCCTTGGCCCTCTCTGCCCTTCCCTCCTCCATCCACATCCAGCAATTCTCCTCTCTCCCCTCCCCTCCATTTCCAGCAATTTCTCTTCTCCCTGGGCCCTGCCCTCCCATCTGTTCCTCTCTCCCCTGCCCCCCTCCATTCACCCATGTATCCAGCAATTCCCCTCTCTCCCTGGGCCCTGCCATCCCATCCAAGTCCATCCTTGGCCCTCTCTGCCCTTCCCTCCTCCATCCACATCCAGCAATTCTCCTCTCTCCCCTCCCCTCCATTTCCAGCAATTTCTCCTCTCCCTGGGCCCTGCCCTCCCATCTGTTCCTCTCTCCCCTGCACCCCCTCCATTCACCCATGTATCCAGCAATTCCCCTCTCTCCTTGAGCCCTGCCATCCCATCCATGTCTCTCTTTCCCCTGCCTGCCCTCTTCTTTCCCCCACGATGCACGATCGATCACCGATCCCTTTCCTTTTTCGCTTTTAAATTTACCTCCAGTCGGCAGCGTCAGTGAAAGCGCTCCCAGCCAGTAAAAGCGCTTCTCTTCGCTGTGTCCCACCTTCTTCTGACGTCATGACGTCAGAAGAAGGCGGGACACAGCGAAGAGAAGCGCTTTTACTGGCTGGGAGCGCTTTCACTGACGCTGCCGGACTGGAGGTAAATTTAAAAGCGAAAAAGGGAAGAGATCGGTGATCGATCGTGGGGGAGAGAAGAGGGCGGGCAGTTCGGACGAGCGGCGGCGGCGATCCCCGGTTGGAGCTAGGTCAAGGCTGACTGAGGCGCGCCACGCGGGGCCCCCCTAAGCGCGAGGCCCTATGCGGCCGCCTCGGTCGCCTCGGCCTAAGACCGGCCCTGTCTGTAGCCTTTCATGAGGTACCTTGTCAAACGCCTTTTGAAAATCCAGATACACAATATCAACCGACTCCCCTTTGTCCACATGTTTGTTCACTCCTTCAAAGAATTGAAGTAAATTGGTCAGGCAAGATTTCCCCACACAAAAGCCATGCTGACTTGGTCTCAGTAATCCATGTCCTCGGATGTGCTCTGTAATTTTGTTTTTGATAATAGCCTCTACCATTTTCCCCGGCAAAGTTCTTTTGAGGACGTCGTTGCAAAATGTCCCGATGGAGGGGCAGGGAAACCCGTATTATCAAAACAAGATGGACATCCATCTTTCGTTTTGATAATACGGTCAGGAACGCCCAAATCTTGAAATTTTGGTTGTCCTTAGAGATGGTCGTCTCTAGACTTGGTTGATTCTGATTTTCAGCGATAATGGAAACCAAGGACGCCCATCTCAGAAACGACCAAATGCAAGCTCTTTGGTCATGGGAGGAGCCAGCATTTGTAGTGCACTGGTCCCCCTCACATGCCAAGACACTAACCGGGCACCCTAGGGAGCACTGCAGTGGACTTCATAAAATGCTCCCAGGAACATAGCTCCCTTACCTTGCCTGCTGAGCCCCCCAACCCACAACTGTACACCACCACCATAGCCCTTACAGGTGAAGGGGGGCACCTAGATGTGGGTACAGTGGGTTTGTGGTGGGTCTTGGAGGGCTCGCAGTTTCCTCCACAAACGTAACAGGTAGGGGGATGGGCCTGGGTCTGCCTGTCTGAAGTGCACTGCACCCACTAAAACTGCTCCAGGGACCTGCATACTGCTGTGATGGACCGGAGTATGACATCTGAGGCTGGCAAAAAATATGTTGAAAGATATTTTTTGAGGGTGGGAGGGGGTTAGTGACCACTGGGGGAGTAAGGGGAGGTCATCCCCGATTCTCTCCGGTGGTCATGTGGTCATTTCGGCCACCTTTTTGTGCCTTGGTCATAAGAAAAACAGGACCAGGTAAAGTCATCCAAGTGCTCGTCAGGGACGCCCTTTTTTTCCATTATGGGTCGAGGACGTCCATGTGTTAGGCACGTCCAAGTCCTGTCTTCGCTAAGCCTCTGATATGCCCCCTTGAACTTTGGCTGTCCCTGCGACGGAAAGCAGTTGAGGACGTCCAAAAATCGGCTTTCAATTATACCGATTTGGACGACCCTAGGAGAAGGACGCCCATCTTCTTATTTGTGTCGAAAGATGGGCATCCTTCTCTTGTGAAAATGACCCCGTTAGTCTCTCGTTCAAGGATATTACTGTGCAGTCCATTTTAAAACAATTATGCACTTTTCTTAGAAGGGCCATTCATGTTTTAGATTTTAAGGTGTTTATACTGCATAAACATCTAAATCCTGATTTTACAAATGTGCACATGGCAAAGGAGCATGTTCTTGGTGTGTTTTGCACAGGACTAGGACAAGCCTAAAAAGAAACGTGTATTTCCATTTCAGAAGGGAAATGAACATTGCTGTCCAAAATGATCTGCTACCAAGGAAGCCTGGTTTCACTCCCTTAATCCCCCAGTGGATCATTTTCCCCCCAAATGCAAAACAGGCAAGGGATATTGGACTCTGGGACAGCTTAGGAAAAATATCTGTTCTGTTTCCAAAATGGCAGCCTGACAAACATTTATGAACTGTGGTATAAACGTGTATGGTGCTATTTCGGAGCCCATACATAAGCGTTTATGTCACTGTGCTGACCCTATTGGTATTGCAGCTGTTTGTGGTTCTAACATGGATGCTTCTGGCACACAAATGTCTATTTCTCCATGCGTTTTACAACAGGCTGTACATTGGCAGAACCTTTTCTAATATACTAGCAGAACTAGTATATTCCATATGCCTGGAATAGACTTCCTGAGCCGGTACGTCAAGCTCCATCTCTGGCCGTCTTCAAATCTAAGCTAAAAGCCCACCTTTTTCATGCTGCTTTTAACTCCTAACCCTTATTCACTTGTTCAGAACCCTTATTTTATCATCCTCACTTTAATATTCCCTTATCTCTTGTTTGTCCTGTTTGTCTGTCCTAATTAGATTGTAAGCTCTGTCAAGCAGGGACTGTCTCTTCATGTTCAAGTGTACAGCACTGCGTACGTCTAGTACCGCTATAGAAATAAGTAGTAGTAGTAGTGTTTGGGATTCCGGAATCTTGCTACTATTCGGGATTCTGGAATCTTGCTGTTCTTTGGGATTCTGCACGGAATGTTGCTACTCTTTCTCCTTATCCCTTATTTGTCCTGTTTGTCTGTCCTAATTAGACTGTAAGCTCTGTCGAGCAGAGACTGTCTCTTCATGTTCAAGTGTACAGCACTGTGTACGTCTAGTAGCGCTATAGAAATGATAAGTAGTAGTAGTAGAACTTGAGACATCCCAACCTGGACATCTTAATTTTGATTTGTACATCCTTTCTAAAAGGCTGCTCTACATAAGCAAATAAATAAATATAGATCACTAGGTTTTAACCATTATAATTTACAGCAAAAGCCGTCATTGGAAATACAGATTAGTCGTGTACTGATACTTTACCTCATCTTTATTTATCCTGGGATAATTGGTAATATAAATTAAAAATCATTAGCGAGGGCTTCACAAGCCCTCAGTGAAGACTCATTAACAAGCTAACCATGTCTCTCAAGCACTTCGAGGTCCTGAAAAAAAAAAAGCTCATACATTAAGAAGTAAATTCTAATGCAGAAAATGAGATTGCATTAATCTGTATCCCTTCCCATCTCCAGTAATACGATGTTGCTATGATGATGTATCAGTGAAGAAGTCAAAATGTCACACAATATAATTATATTTTTTCATTACATTTTCTTTAAATGTTTGTGCCATATATTTAGAAATAAATGGTGACTCGATGTTGCTTTACAGGAAGAAACTGCTGACCGTAGCCATGGGATTGATCTTTAAACAGCATTTACACAACCGCTTTCCTTTCCATGTTTTATTTATTGTAGACTGCCTGGATCTGCTGGTTGGCCTTGGCGGTGTAGCAAATCTAAATAAACTATAAACTATGTATAACAGGTCTTTTAGAACATTCAGGGGCTATATACACATGATGTTACAGGGCTCATTTTCGAAACAGGAAAATGTCCAAAAATGGCACAAAGCAATAGATGGTCTTTTTTGTCCAAAAAGAGCAAATCACTATTTTCGAGACCCATTTTTAAGACGTTTTTCTATTAAGTTCATCTGCAGTGCATCCAGATCACAAGAGGGCATTTTGGGGGGCAAGATCTGGGCGTTCCCAAAACTTGGACGTTTTTCTGCCAAAATGGAACTAAACAAAAAACGTACAGGGCTAAAACTTAGACATTTTGGTCTAGACCCGTTTCTATTACAACTAAGTCACAAAAAGGTGCTCTAAATGACCAGATGACCACTGGAAGGATTAAGGCATGACCCTCTCCCTTACTCCTTCATCCTCCCACCCCCAAAGATGTCAAACAACTTCAGATGTTACGGCCAGTCCTATTAGAGCAGCAAGCAGGTCCATGGAATAGCCTAGTGGTTGGTGCAGTGCACTGTAGAAAAGGGGACCCAGACTCATATCCCACTCTAACTGGTACACTTGTGGTGGAAAGTGTCAGCAGCCCAAACCCACCAAAAACCTACGGTACCCACACTTAGGTGACACCTGAAGATGTAAGGGCTATTGTAGTGGAGTACTGTAGGTTTTTGGTGAGTTTTGGAGGGGTAACGGTGAGATGTGTACCTGGGACTTTTTAAGTGAAGTCCACTGCAGTGCCGCTTAGGGTGCCCCACTGTTCTGCTGGGATGTCTGTTTAGCCAGTCTCCTAAGAATGCTGGCCCTCCATATGTCTCATTGAATTGTTTTTATGTGCTTTTCCATTGGACTTTTTTTTTTCCAAAAATGGGCATAAAAGAAAAACGCACTCTGTGCACAAAACAACTACAAAACATTTAGGAAATGGCTATTTTTGAAACAAAAAGCCATTTTTCTGGTTTGCAAATAGTTAAAATAGTTCCTCAGTAAACAACAAATATATATAAAGGATCCTCAGGAGCTTAACCGAGATTGGATAGCAGAGCCGGTAGTGGGAGGCGGGGCTGGAGGTTGGGAGGCGGGGATAGTGCAGGGCAGACTTATACGGTCTGTGCCAGAGCCGGTGGTGGGAGGCGGGGATAGTGCTGGGCAGACTTATACGGTCTGTGCCAGAGCCGGAGGTTGGGAGGCGGGGCTGGTGGTTGGGAGGCAAGGCTAGTGCTGGGCAGACTTATACGGTCTGTGCCCTGAAGAGCACAGGTACAAATCAAAGTAGGGTATACACAAAAGTAGCACACATGAGTTGTCTTGTTGGGCAGACTAGATGGACCGGGTTGTCCAATTTTGGTCCCCAAGGGCCGTAATCCAGTCAGATTGTCAGGATTTCCCCATGAATATGCATGAGATCTTTTTACATGCACTGCCTCCACTGTATGCAAATAGATCTCTTGCATATTAATTGAGGAAATCCTGAAAACACAACCAGCGAGGGCCAAGGTTGTATAATAATGATATATATATATATTATAATGATGCGGTAAGGATTACGGCCCTTGGGGACCAAAATTGGACAACCCTGCTTTACAGAATATATTCCTACTGTCTACCCTTGCAGTGCCTAAATGGAGATGCCCAGTTATACAATTGCTGCCTATATTTAGGTGCCTAGAGAGTGTCTATATAGCATCTATTTTATAATGGAAAGTAGACGCCTACTTTTCTTTCACGAATATTAGTGCAACAAGTAAAATACGAGCCTATAATTTAGGTGTAAGAATTTATACCAGCCACAGACCTGATAATAAGTTCTTGCATCTAAATACTGGGGCTAGGAATATAATTTATAGTATTGTATAAGTTACAGAGAGAAGTACGAGCCTCACTCGTGATGTGTATTCCCTTCTGTCAAATAACGTGAGATAAGTGCGCATTTACAGAATACTGCTTTGGCATAATTTTGGCATTTACACACGTATGCACACACATATGTGCACATATGTCATTATTCTAAATCATTTACAGATGTATTTGATGCATAAATGTTAGCACCCTCTTTGTAGAATATGCCTCATATTGCCACTGAATATGGGAATAATTTGAAAAGTCTATAATAGACATTTCCAGTAATCCCCAAGGTGTTTTGCTGAAAATTGACCTGAATAGTGATGTGAAATATGAGACTTTCCAAAGAGTCTTCTCTGGCAAGAATAATTTCAATAAACCTACAAACAGCTATTATGTTGTAAAAGGATATAAGTACTTCTATTAAATATATTAAAGAAATCTATCTGTGAAGAAAAGGAAAAACATACTAACTTGCTTATTTATCAAGGAGGATGTTGGGGTCATAGAAACAAAGAAAAATAGAAACATGATGGGAGATAAAGGGCAACTGGCCCAGTGCTTTTTTTGTACGTACCGGCACCTTTTTTCTGAGGGCCGGCTCACCTGCCGGCCCTCAGCTCACCAACTTTCCGTTCTGCCCCCTACAAATCTAATATTTACTGAAGTCGCAACGCGAACCGGCGGCAGTGAAAACAGTAAGCAGGCAGGCTCGCCTCCTTGCCCTCTCAGCACAGTGTTCCGCCTTCGTCGCTTCCCTGTGCTCTCAGCGTCCCGCCCTCGCGGAAAGGAAATGACATCAGAGGAAGGTGGGATGCTGAGAGGGCAGGGAAGCGACAAAGGCAGGACCATGTGCTGAGAGGGCAGGGAAACGACGAGGAGGCGAGCCTGTCTCCATGCTGTTTTCACTGCTGCCGGTTCACGCTGTGACTTTGGTAAATATTAGATTTGCAGGGGGCAGAACGGAAAGTTGGTGAAGTGAGGGCCGGCAGGTGGGGATGGGGTTGGAACGATCTCGGGGGCAGGTGGAGGCTGGGGCAAGTCACTGGACATGGAAGGGAGGGGGCAGGGAATCGGTGAACATGGAGGGGAGGGCAAGGGAGAGAGGAGAATAGCTGGACATGGATGGGATGGGAGGGCAGGGGAGAGAGGAGAGTTGCTGGACATGGATGGATGGAGGGGAGGGCAGGAGAAATGTTGGACATGGATGGAGGAGAGGGAAAACAGGAAGGAGATGCACATGGATGGAGGAGAGGGAGAGAGGAGAATCGCTGGACATGGAGGGAAGGGCAGGGAATCAGTGAACATGGAGGGGAGGGCAGGGGAGAGAGGAGAATCGCTGGACATGGAGGGGAGGGAAGGATAGGGGCAAAAGAGAATCGCTGAACATGGATGGGAGGGGAGGGCAGAGGAGAATCCTGGACATGGATGGGATGGGAGGACAGGGGAGAGAGGAGAGTTGCTGGACATGGATGGATGGAGGGGAGGGCAGTAGAAATGTTGGACATGGATGGAGGAGAGGGAAGACAGGAAGGAGATGCACATTGATGGAGGGGAGGGAGAGAGGAGAAATGCTGGACATGGATTGGATGGGAGAGGAGGGGAGAGAGGAGAATTGCTGGACATGGATGGGAGGAGAGGGCAGGGGAGAGAGGAGAATCGCTGGACATGGATGGGAGGAAAGAATAGGGGCAAGGGTGAATCGCTGGACATTGATGGGAGGGGAGGGCAGGGGAGAGAGGAGAAATGCTGGACATGGATGGAGTGGAGGGCAGGGAAGAGAAATGTTGGAGGGAAGGAAATACAGAGGAAGGAGATGCACATAGATGGAGGGGAAGGGAGAGAGGAGAAATGCTGGACATGGATGGAGAGGAGGAAAGAGAGAGGAAGTGAGATGAACATGGATGGAGGGGAGGGGAGAGGAGAAATGCTGTACATAGATGGAGGGGAGGGAAGACAGAGGAGGAGATGAACATGGATTTAGGGTAGACAAGAAATTCTGGACATGGATGGAGGGGAGAGAGTTGAAATGCTGGACATGGATGGAGGGGAGGGAAGAGAGAGGAAGTGAGATGAACATGGATGGATGGAGAAGAGGGAAAGAGAGGAAGTGAGATGAACATGGATGGAGGGGAGGAGACGGAAGAAATGTTGGACATGGATGGATGAGTGGGAAGAGAGAGGAAGGACAGGAGATGCATATGGATGGTGGGGAGGGAAGAACAGGAAGGAGATGCATACTGATGGAGATGAGGAAAAGGGAAAAGAGGAGAAAAACTGCACATGGATGGAGAAAATAGGCAAAAACTGGATCTACTCTATACCTCCTCCAGTCAAGTCTGCGGAGGGCCCAGCTTTTACCTATGGATGTAGAGCAACAAATGAAGAAGAAAGGAGGAAAGTAAAGAAATAAATGGAAAGGAATCCCTGGAAATGGAGTTAAGGGAACACATAGAGAGCAGCAGAATCAGAAACTGGGACCAACATGATCAGAAAAACAAAGTCACCAGACAACAAAGGTAGAAAAAAAATTTTATTTTCATTTTAGTGTTTGGAATATATCCAATTTGAGAATTTACATCTGCTATCTTATTTTGCACTGGGTATACTGGAGCTGTAACATCTTACAGAAATTATTTATAATGAAAAAAATTCAAGTTACTTTTTTCTCCTATACTGGTATAATATTTTCAATGATGCCTGTTTATATGTGCCATCGTTGGTATAAGGGGTGTGGTTAACATGGGTGTGGCTATCATAGGGGCAGAGCCATAGGTGGTGGCCCCGCCCATAATGAGTACTGGTACCTTTTTTCCTACAAAAAAACCCACTGAAATGGCCCATCCAGTCTGCCCATCCTCTGAAACCTCTTCCTTTTCCTAAGCGATCCCATGTGCTTATCCCATGCCTTCTTAGATTTGGACACAGTCCTCGACTCCACAACCTCTACCTGGAGGCCATTCCACACTTCCACCACCCTCTCTGTGAAATAATATTTTCTTAGATTACTCCTAAGCTTATTCCCTCTTAACTTCACCGTATGTCCCCTTGTTCCAAAGTTTTCCTTCAGTTGAAAAAAGGCTTACTTCCTGAACATTAATGCCCTTGAGATATTTAAACGTCTGTATCGTATCTCCTCTCTCCCTCCTCTCTTCCAGCGTATACGTGTTGAGGTTCATAAGCCTGTCCCTATATTTTTTGTGTTCAAGACTGCTTACTAATTTTGTAGCCACCCTCTGCACCGACTCTACGTCATACCCACTTTGGAAACCACCTTTGATGATAATGATTCAGAGGAAGTAAAGCACATCACTGTAAGTCTAGAAGATGCAATAAATTCAAATTGATAAACTCAAGAGCAACACAACACCACGACTGGATGGTAGTGACCCCAGAGTCGTGAAAGAGCTCAAACATGAAATTGCTAATCTGTTACTAATCATTGTAATCTGTCATTTAAATAGGCCATGGTACTTAACCACTGGAGTGCAGCCAATGAAATGTCAGCTTGCTGTACTACCACCCTTCACAATGCAGCAGAGTGGTCTTAAATCATTATTTACCTGATACTTGAAAGAAGTAAAAAGAAAGATAAATTAAAAAGTGGGGCGGGGTTACAATCAATTTTCTAATAGCAGAGAGAAGTAGGAGAAAAAAATATAGAACACAGTAGAGGAGAAGAATGGTTAACGTTGCCAAACGCCAAGGACCAGTTCCCACTGGGCCAGAGCCATTCAAATCACAAATACTTGTGAGAAAAAGTCAGCTTTAAGCTCTGAGTTGAATCTAGCAAAACAACTTTCCAGGCAACGGTACTGCAGAATTATATTCCAATGTAATGACACCAGGATGTAGAAGGCCTATTTACGAGTGGACTCAAGCCATGCATGAGAGAATAGGTGAAGTGTTAATAGATTGTTGCTCTGAGAGTGGAGAACCCTAACTGGTACATAAGGACTCAAAGAACAAAAACGAGGAAAAGATTTTCTTGACTCCAAGGTCTTTAACATCAAGATAAGAAATTTAAATTTGACTCGATACTCTACTGGAAACCAGTGATTTGTAATTAACAAGGCAGTGACAGGATCAAAATATTGGGCACTGGATAGCAATTTAACATCAGTATTCTGCGGAAAGTTATTTTTTAGGGCATTGCAATAAACGAGCCAATTTGAAGCAAGAATATGGATCAAGACAAGAATATTCTTATCTAAACATAGTCTGATGAATCTAATGTGATCTAGTGCAAAGAAGGACTTTACTATAGAGAGTTGAGTATTGAAGGGAAATTCTGGGTCAAGCAGGAAGCCTAGTAGTCTTGGAGAAATGATTAAGGGAACTGGGAAATCATCCAGGCAGGGGAGAAGATGGAAGAGGCAGACTGTCCGGTAACACACGTTGCTTTAAAGGATTGTCACACAGCCACTGTACAACCTCTTTCAAGCAATAGATAAGAAGAATCAAGTCAGGTGAGTAGAGTTCAGTGTAAAACACAAGTTGAATGTCATCTGGTAATATAAAGGCATGCGCACCTTTAGACTGTGTAAGAGTGGCTAGGGGACTTACAAGCAAGTTAAAAAGAATACAAGTTCTTATTTAATGTGGTTTTTAATATATACTAACAGTGTGACACTATGCTAACAGTTACAATAGTGCATTAATTGTTAGCAGGGGTAAAAGACCTCTCACAAAAATATATCATGCGTTATGCATGAACAACTACAGATGGTGACTAAAAGGCATGTATTTGTAAACAACCCCCATGTCAGAGTGTGTGGGGGCATATTTTGGGTGATACATCATGGAGTCAGGAAGTAACAAAAATCAGTGGAGGTGACACAAACCACACTATATATTTATTTATTTGTCACATTTATACCCCACATTTTCCCACATGTTTGCAGGCTCAATGCGGCTCACATTAAACCGAAAAGGCAATCGCCAACCCGGTTATTAAACAATTACAATATATTGTGGTAAACAGAGAGTGTAGAAGGAACAAGTTGAAGTAGGGAAAAGGGAAAGATAAAAGAGTCCAAAATAGTCCATTAATGTATTGCTTTGGAGGACTTTGGGATTTCTGTTGGATCCTGGAAGTAGGCTTTCTCGAATAAGTTGGTCTTGAGTACCGTATTTTTCGGACTATAAGATGCACCGGACCATAAGACGCACCTAGGTTTTAGAGGAGGGAAATAGGAAAAAAAAAATTTTCCTTTTTCCCTCCTCTAAAACCTAGGTGCTCCGGTGCGTCTTGTCCGAGTTTTGGACCGCCGTCCCGTACTTACACGATGCCATGTTCCGTGGTGGTCTAGTGACGTCGGGGCAGGAAAGAGCCCCCTCTTTCCTGCCCATCGCGCTGCTCTCCGTGCTCCTCACTGCTTTCTGACGGTCTCGGCGAGATTCAAAATGGCCGCCGAGATTCTCCGACGTCACTAGACCACCACGGAACATGGCATCGCGTAAGTACGGGACGGCGATCCAAAAACGCTACCTTCGGACTATAAGACGCACCCCCCATTTTCCTCCCAAATTTTGGGGGAAAAAAGTGCGTCTTATAGTCCGAAAAATACGGTAATTTCCTGAAGTTGAGATGATTTTGGGTAGCTTTGACAGCTCTTGGTAATGCATTCCATAATTGGGTGCTGATAAAGGAAAAGGAGGTAGCGTAAGTAGATTTATACTTGAGATCCTTGCAGGTAGGATAATGGAGGTTTAGGAATGAACGGAAAGTGCCACAACTTTGTTTATTATAGATGACACTAGATTAGACATGGGGCTTGTTTTGGCCTGTCGGCCTGCATCAGGAGTCTGCGATGTGTCACAGCGTTACCTATAGGTTCAATGGATTCTTAAACTATATAATATGGAAAAAAAACTCCAACCATATGTAAGGGGATCAGCAGCTTGGCTTATGTTCAAAGTGTGATTTTATTGCAATGGCCAACCGCATTGTTTGGCGATTATTCTAAAAAGTGCAATTCGATCTGCACTACATATGGTTGGAGGTTTTTTTTCCACATTATATCATTTAAGAATCCATTGAACCTATAGGCAATGTTGTGACACGTTGCAGACTCCTGACACAGGCCAAGGGGCCAAAACACGGCCTGTGCTGGGGCTAGTGTGATCTACAATAAACAAATTTGTGGCACTTTCAGTGTATACAGTGTGGTTTGTGTCACCTTCTGCTGTTTTCCATTGTTCTGACCTGACAGCTGTGGGGGTTTGTTCTGTTTTTTTCCCTTCTAGAGTCATCAAGTACACGCATAGGTTATAAATATAAAATTTACACATACTTCCTGAGCTGCTGAATTTTAGCTACAATTTCAGCAGGATTGGCTTGGCACTTTCACATACAAGTACCAGATTTTATAAAATGTCTGGACATCCTAGAGAAGCCAATTAAGAAGCCACGGGAAATAACTTTTTTGACAATTTGAAGTGGGATTAAACATCATAGAAGTAAGCACAGTTGCCCCTGTAATTACAGACTCAAACCCCAGATCCAAATGAGCAGTTTGTGGTCATGCTTGCCTTGGAGCAGGTGTAAATAACAACATCCAGATTTTTTATTTAAACTTAATGTTTATTAGTTTCAATGCATACAAAGCCAACCAAGTGGTACAATACATTTCCCATCCACAGTCAACTTTCAATACAGAAACTTGCCCAAGTACCACCCCAACCTCCCCAGCCCCTGCTCCTTCACCCATCGTTTTCCTTCATTAACAGAATGAGATCCTCCCCACTCTCTTCCCAAGACTTAAACACTCTTCCCCAATACCCTAATCCCTCAACAACCTCTTACAACTGTATTCCCCCACCCACCACCCTGCAACCCAACTGAATTCCCTCTTCCACACCCATTTTGCATCTGGGTCCACTGAAGGTATTGATCCCGGGCTTTCTGAAATTTGTTCATATAACCCCCTTGGATGGGCTCTCAGCTTACTCAGTGAGCATGCCTTCCATAATTGCATCAGCGGTTCAGCTACCCCAGGGAGGTCCACCTTCTTCCATGTCCTAGCAATCTCATGTCACACAGCAACTAGACAAACACTTTCAAAAATCCTTTAATCACCCCAAGGAGCCTTAAATGAAGTAAACATACCTAAGGGTCTTTTAGAACTTGACCCTCCATAACTTTCAATATCAGATCTAAACATTCTACCAAATGTACCTTCGGACAGGAGCACCAAATATGGAAGATCGAACCAATCTGACCACAACCTTTCCAGCAGAGACCACAGGATGCATCCTATTTAGTCTCTATGCTGTACAGTACCATCAATGAAGTACCTTAGAGACATTTTCCAACAAAGAGGCAGAAATTAATACCCTAAGGATGTACTCAAATATCTTAATGTTTACATGTGTTTTGCCATTGTGAATTTGGAACAACATACTTACTTTTCTAAACCACCCAAAAAGTGCCCATAACATACCTCTGTAGAAAATATGCATGCTGCAGATCTATCAGCTTTCTAAACTAGTGTTAGGATCAACAGGAAGCAGGGGTAGATCTGTGTCATGTTGGACATCAGCCTCCCTGCCTCTAGGAGGAGCTGTGTCCCCATTCCTTTTGTATCTTCATTGGATGAGTTTACATTCTTGTATTTCTTGTCTGTCTCTGTTGGGAATGTCCCTGTCTGATTGGCCCTAACCCAGAATTTTATTTGCCCTGCTTCTAGGCACGCACAACTAGCACTGGGTTATTATCTGTGTTGCTTTATTTGTGTTCTAGATTCTAGTTGGTCTGGTTCCCTGCAGCTTGAACCTGTGCTTCTGTGTTCCTCATCCAAGTAAAAATTCCAGCTGACTTTGTGCAGTGCATTCCTTGATTCCTTCTCTAGTGCTCATGTTTATAGATTTGTTCTGCATGTTCTATGCCTATTTACGGACTCCTGCAAAGGGTAAGTGAAGGAATTTGCCCACTGTATCAAAGATCAGTGCATACTGAACCAGTGTATTGTGAAGGTTAAAGTGAAGATTAAACTTGCCTTGAATTAGCGCTGTGGTGTGCACTTTGTTTACTATAAGGGGACTAATTCCTAGTGGCTGCCTACTTCCCAGCTGGTTTCCCTTACAAAATAGATGTTTATAGGCATCGGTTATTTATACTATATGTGTAAATACCACTATTAGACGTGTACATCCCCACTATCATTAAAATGGCATCCATAGTCAGAGTAAGTTACTTAGTTAAGGAATTAGCAGCGTTTTGGAGAACTGAAGATTTTGATCTGCCCTTTCTAATCTCTCATGGTGTTTCACTAAACTCTCTACAGACCTACTGTATTTACTCTTTTATATATGTCTATTACACACCAAAACAACTTCTGTCTACTCGTATGAGATCAGACGATGTCACTGCTTCCTTCTTAAAGATGCCAATCATCCTAACTCAACGACATTTGACCTACTACTTTCCCAGATAGAAATCTTTAGATGTTTTTTTTTTTTCCATGCTGAGAATTTACTATAGAATGAATAAATATCCCCCTAGTCCTCAGGGTTTTCAGCAATGCAAGCACACGCATAACCTGTTAGTTCACTGTATGGCTCCTCTTCCTCTGGTTTGCACACTTAAATCAGACAGGAGATGAGCTTAAGTCATAAGACACACAATTTGACAATTCTTCCCCTATTCCCCATGCAATCATAAAACTAACAGGCACTTTTACACTTTTGCTCTTGTCTGTCTTCAGCTCAGTCAGCTAAAAGAGTAAAGAGCAAAGGAAAACAATAAAGATATAAAAATCAGGGCTTACCCAAAATAGAGGACAGAAATTGAGTCCTATCTCTGTGACACCAGGGAGCAATCTTAACTATGAACAAGGAATGTTCCAGTCCTGTACAGCCACCATTTTGGTTATATTTACTGATCAGTTTGGAAAGTTTAAAACATTTTAAATAGTGTATGAAGGGCAATGATTTAAGCTATATTTAAACCACATGAAAAGAAAGGTTGTGCAGGATTTCTATAAAGGTACAAGTGGACTATATCCTCTTGCATCTCAGGGTTAGACTTGCTTGACTTCTACATTATGGTTCTCACTTTAGTTTCTCTTTATTAAGTGTCCTTTTTAGGCCATAAAAAATTCTTAGCAGAAATCATATTCATATATTCAGAATCAGTGAATTGCAGAACATTCTGATCATTTATAAAGATTTATTGAAAAGAACAAAGATTGCTTTGAAAAATGTGTTGACTTCCATTAAATCTAATCCATACAGCACTAAAAGTATCAATTCAGATATCTCAGTATATCACTTCAAACAGCATAAAAGGCCAATAAAAGGCAGCAATGAGAATAAAGAGGGAACATTAATTTCTCTATTTTGTATCATGTCACCTAGCGTAAGTTACAATGCTTCCTTAAACGAAAAGCAGGGGAAAGGATAAATCTCGGCAATCAACAGGAATATGAATGAGTCTCAAATGAGCAAAAGAAAGAGGGATAAATCTCATAGAAGCCAAACACAATTCACCACATTCCACACGTAGACATATAATAAAGATGAACATGATCTATACCTTGTGACTAATGAAACCTCAAACAACTTACTTCTTTATCTATAAGCATATGCACACAGTCTATCTGCAATATCGTGGTGTAGTATTATGTAGTGTAACTTATGCGTTGTGCACCCTTGTATTTTGTCCTTGAATTGATTCCGAGCTCTACTACTGTAATTCTATTAGGTTCCCCTTGTTTATTTCCAAACATATTTTACTTTGTTTCATACTTTACTACATAGGGTTACCATATGTCCGGATTTACCCGGACATGTCCTCTTTTTGAGGACATGTCTGGGCAACCGGGTGGATTTTGCCAATCTGTCCGGATTTCTGGACAAACGGGCAGATTGCTAGCCTCCCCTCCCCTTACTTACTACTGCCCTGGTGGTCTAGTGACGTCTTCCGCCTTCGGGGCAGGAAAGAGCCCCCCTCTTTCCTGCCCGGAGCGCTGCCCTGCATGCATCCTTCCTGTTGCTGATCTCGGCAGCGATTCAAAATGGCCGCCGAGAGTTGACGTGGCCTCGCGAGACTTCAACTCTCGGCGGCCATTTTGAATCAGCGCCGAGATCAACAACAGGAAGGATGCATGCAGGGCAGCGCTCCGGGCAGGAAAGAGGGGGCTCTTTCCTGCCCCGAAGAGGTCACTAGACCACCAGGGCAGTAATAAGGTAAGGGGAGGGCGGTGACGGGGAGGGGGAGTGACGGGGTGAGGGAAAAATGTGACAGGGGGCGGAGCGAGGGCGTGAAAGGGGGCGGGGTGGGGTGTGAAAGGGGGCGGGGCATGTATCCTCCTTTTTGGGGGACAAAATATGGTAACCATAAGCAATGGCACTAATGTAGCTACACTCCATTTTAATATAAATTAGTTTCTTGTGGTATCTATAGCATTTACTTTAATCACCGGCATGTTTCCATCCAGTGGTTCAGAGTTTAGTTAGAATCTCCAGCATTTTCATTCTGGGCCTCTTTTATCAAGCCACACTCGCGGTTCCTGCACGGCAATGCCGACGGAGCCCATTCAGATTACCGCACCGGAAGCCTCTAGTGCGGCTTGACACAATAAACCCTTAGCGTGGTTATGTCTTCAGGGAAATTGGAACAGCTATGTCAGTCTCCTGAGGAGCTTTTGTGTCAAAACATGTTCGGAAATCTGCTCCCTCTACTGAAGTCTCTCTACAGTCATGCACACTGGTGTTGATATTCAAAGGGGTTTATGCAGGAGCAGAAGCACCTGCTGCTTCAGCTCCAATCAGCAGGCCATCTCTGGATATTCAGCTGCAATATTATTATTAGCATTTGTATAGCGCTACCAGACGCAGAGACACATTAATTGCACAGTGCCATTGAATATGTGATGCATTATGACATGGAGTGGAGGAGTGGCCTAGTGGTTTGAGCGCCGGTCTTGCAATCCAGAGGTGGCCGGTTCAAATCCCGCTGCTGCTCCTTGTGATCTTGGGCAAGTCACTTAACCCTCCACTGCCTCAGGTACAAACTTAGATTGTGAGCCCTCCTGGGACAGAGAAATATCCAGAGTACCTGAATGTAACTTACCTTGCACTACTACTGAAAAAGGTGTGAGCAAAATCCAAATAAATTATTTGAGATTCTGTGGCTACTATCTGAGATTTTACATGGAATGTTGCTACTATTGAAGATTCTACATGGAATGTTGCCACTTTTTGAGATTCTGGAAGGTTACTACTATTTGAGATTCTAGATGGAATGTTGCTAATGGAGGAGTGGCCTAGTGGTTAGAGCACTGGTCAGAGGTGGCTGGTTCAAATCCCACTGCTCCTCCTTGTGATCTTGGGCAAATCACTTAACCCTCCATTGCCTCAGGTACAAACTTAGATTGTGAGCCCTCCTGAGACAGAGAAATATCCAGAGTACCTGAATGTAGCTCACCTTGAGCTACTACTGAAAAAGGTATGAGCAAAATCCAAATAAATTATTTGAGATTCTGTTGCTACTATCTGAGATTTTACATGGAATGTTGCTACTATTTGAGATTCTACATGGAATTTTGCTATATTGGAGGAGTGGCCTAGTGATTAGAGCACTGCTCTTGTAATCTAGAGGTAGCCAGTTCAACTCCCACTGCTGCTCCTTGTGATCTTGGGCAAGTCACTTAACCCTCCATTGCCTCAGGTATAAACTTAGATTGTGAGCCCTCCTGGGACAGAGAAATATCCAGAGTACCTGAATGTAACTCACCTTGAGCTACTACTGAAAAAGGTGTGAGCAAAATCTAAATAAATATAGGGGCCCTTTTACTAAGCCACTTAGGCACCTACATGCTCCAATTTGGAACTACTGCCTGGCTACCATGTGGCCCGGGCGGTAATTTCATTTTGTAGGTGTGCTGAAAAACCAGGCGGTAATCGGCATTGTACGTGCACTGACGATTACCACTTGGTTAACGCGTGAGACCTTACCGTACGTGAATGGGTGGCGGTAAGGTCTCAGGCCCAAAATGGATGTGCGCCACTCTTCATTTTGCCGCATGTCCATTTCCCCCCCCCCCCCTCAAAAAAATGCCTTTTTTGCAGGTGCATGAAAACAGGACCTGTGTGCGTCCAATACATGTGTCTACAACAGCGCAGGCCATTTTTATGCGCACCTTAGTAAAAGAACCCCATAGTTAGTGCTGGGGCAGTCCATTGGTAGCATCAGGGGTGGAGCCAGTAGTTATGCAGGACCAGAGCCTTCATAGCTAACTGGATAGTAGGACCAGACAACAGATACTTCAGCTATGAGGGTGCTGGCACTGTTACGTCTGTGTTTTCCTCGCCCTCTGGTGGCCAGAACGGGTGGCTGCTATGGACCATCACCCATTCCAGATTTCTGCTGAGTCCGGTCCGGACCTTCCAGGCTGCCAGGTTTGCTTGTGTTGTTTGAGCCTGCACAGCACCCGTAGTTGCCTGGTGATTGCTGCAGCTGAGTTCCAGGTGCTGCTGGGTTTATTAGCCTTTTGGAATCTCTCTGCAGTTGCCTTTGCATTGCATCTTAGGCCCTGGTATGTGGGTGCTTGTGCACTTCTGCCTGAGAGACTTTGTCTGGACCTTCTGCTTTTGCTGGTTTCCTGCCTTTTGAACCTTTGCCTGAACCTGGACTTTTGCCTTTGCTTGCCGCCTGCCTTTTGAACTTTTGCCTGGACCTGTCTTCTGCTTGCTGGCTGACCGCCTGGAGACCTTGCCTGGAGACCTTGCCTGGATTTGCCGGTACGTATGTTCTGCCTTGCTTCTGGTGTGGGGTGGTTTTGCCTTCCGCTGCCACTTCTTGGCGGTGGCCCAAGGGCTCACAAACCTAGGTTCCAGCCTGTAAACATGACAGGCACTGACTATTGGCTGGCATCCACATAACTTCTGGGTCCATGGCTGATTCAGAGATTCAGTGTTGATGCTCAGCCATGGCTTTGACATTGAGTAACTGGGTCAGCATCAGCCCGCCACTGTCTCTGGCTGAATATTTCCCCAACTATATTTGGGTTTCACTTGTTCATACAAACAGAAACATAGCAGATAAGGACCATACAGCACATCTAAATCTGTCCAGCAACATCAACTTCTTACCGCCTGATATTCAGCACTATTTAACCATTTTCATTTTGGCGCACATCCATTTTCAGCAAAAATTGTAAAAAGGCATTTTTTATAGGTGCTCTGAAAAATGATTCTGCGCGCGCCCAAAACACGTGTCTACACTACCGCAGGCCATTTTTCAGCGCACCTTTGTAAAAGGGCCCCTGAATAGATAGACTTTAGTCCTTGGTGCAAATAGGACCAAAGGTAATTAGCGACACTTGCACCATACTGGTGCTTTACTGTTTATTGGTCGGGTTTCCTATACTGCCTTATCTGGGGTCAGGTCAAAGTGGTGTGCATAGAAATTAATAAAATAAGAGTTAGATTCTGTTTTTGTGCCAGTGGTTTTCTTGCTTCATAGTTTAGGGGTAATTTTGAACATGAAGCTGTCTTTTAGATCACAGGTGGTTGCTTATGTTAAGGCTATTTTCTGTAAACTGCGGATGATATCTAGACTGCGGACATTTTTTTTCTGTGGAAAATTTTCATAATTTGCTGCAGAGTTATGTGTCACCTTCTTTTGATTATTGTAATGCTTTTTTGTGCGGCCTCGCAGGTTGCATAGAACTCTGCTGTACGGGTTCTTTTGAGTTTGGGTTGGGAGACACATATTATGCCTCAGTTGAGGTTGTTGCATTGGTGGCCTGTGGCGCAGCGTATTGAATTTAAAGTTTTGTTATTGGTGTTTCAAGCGCAGCAGGGCGTTGCTGCTGAGGCCCTAGTGAACAGTTTGCAGTCTTATTGTCCTTCTCGGGCGTTACAGTATCAAAACCAGAATTTATTGGTCGTTCCATCTTTTCATCTGGTACGTTTGGAGGAAATTCGTACTCAAGTTTTTTTTATTGCTGGTCCTCGTTTGTGGAATTCGTTACCATTGGTTGTGCGCCAGTCAACATCTGTTCCCCAGTTCAAGAAGTTGCTAAAAACCTGGATGTTTTCTAGGGCATTTGGCTGACAGGGGTTCTGAGTTTTTAGAATTTGTGATTTGTAAGATCGTGTATTGTTTGTGGTTTTTTTTTTTTTAAATGAATGTTTTATTGTACCTCACCTAGATGTTTGGATAGGTGGGTTATAAATGTAATAAATAAATAAATAAGAAAAGAACACCATAAAATAGACAGGACAGTAAAACATTCATACCATTAATGGAGTACTAAGGACATTATCATAATCTCAAAACTGAAGGAGGGAGAAAGAGAGGAGAGGGGAAGTGGAAGGAGAAAAGGGGAGGGAAAGGAAAAGGGACTGCTCAGTTCCTTCAATGTCACCAAAGATCCCTTTATGTATCAAGAACAGGATGTTCCATAACCCAGTTCACAGTAATATGTCTTGAGGTGGGTTTTATATTTAACAAATGATAACTCCGAGCTGATGTACAGAGGAAGGGCACTCCATAGCTTTGGGAACAATAAGAAAAAAAGCAGAGTTTTTGGCCTTCTTCTGCTGCCCTTGGGTTTCCTACATAAGGTCATTGTTTTGATCTCAGCTGAGTATCCTTCCAGTGCAGGGCAACTTTCAAATCGCACATCATAAATAGGAGTTGACAGTTTTTCTCAAGTTCTTCAGTAAGTGGTATTTGGTTTGGGGAAATGCTATTGAATTCTTGCAAAAGAGTGAAAATGTGAAGCCTCTTCAGTAATAAAAAGAATGTCACTCATTCTTTTTTTTACAGGTGGATAGAAGGTGCTAAAGAGCACAATTAGTTCAAAAGCTGTCACATACACTTCTGCAGCCATAAAGTAAACGTAGGATTCTTAACACTCGGGTTTTTCCCAGTGTGTTACTACTATTGTACAAAACAAGCCTATGTAGTAGAAAATTGTTATTGATTCATCTCCTGTAGGGGTGACCAATTCTGGTCCTAAATAAGCATAAACACGCTTGATTTCTAGGATATATGAATGTGCATGAGATGCATGTGTGCATGTGCAGGCAGACATTAAATACTACATGGAGAGGGAAATGCACATGTCCAGGCCAGCTTAGCACCTCTTGTAAAACAGAAACATCAAAGTCCCTCCATGTACAGAAGATGCAGCAATATCAGAAAGCTGCACGTGGGGAAAACAGACATAGGTATCCCTCCTACATAGATGTGGGTGCAGGTTTCTAAAATTACAGCTCCTTCTACAAAGGGCTCTGATCCCAGAATTGGTAGGCCCTGTGGCAACACTCCCTTGATGCCAGCCTACCCATAGCAAAGCCCCCCCACCCCAACCATGTGTGTGCAATCCAGATCCCTATTGTTAATACCATGATATTACCGCTAGAGGTCACAACAGCCATTTTGGATGGCCCAATCATTAATTTACAAGCAAGTATGCATTGCTCCTACCCCACTAGACCCCGTGGAGGGGCATAATCGAACTGGGCGCCCAAGTTTTCCTGAGGACGGCCTCGTAGGACGTCCCCTCGATGGGCGGAGAAACCCTTATTATTGAAACAAGATGGGCGTCCATCTTTCGTTTCAATAATACGGTCGGGGACGCCCCAATCTCAACATTTAGGTTGACTTTAGAGATGGACGACATAAATGTTGAGATGGTCGACCTTAGAGATGGTCGTCCCCGGTTTTCGGCGATAACGGAAACCGTGGACGCCCATCTCAAAAACGACCAAATCCAAGTCATTTGATCGTGGGAGGAGCCAGCATTCGTAGTGCACTGGTCCCCCTGTCGTGCCAGGACAAACTGGGCACCCTAGGGGACACTGCATTGGACTAACTGATGCACTAACTGAACGGAAAAAGGCATGCAGTGGTCACTAACCACCTCCCACCCCGGAAAAAAAAACTTTAAAAACTTTTGTCTTTTTAGAGTATGGGTGAAGGACATCCTTCGCTATGCCTCCGTCCCTGCGATGGCAGTTGAAGACATCCAAAATGTGGGTGTCTCTGTGAGAAGGATGTCCATGTCTTTGCTATGCCTCCAACATCCCCTTTATTTATTTGGATTTTGGATCACAAGTAGCAGCAGTGGGATCTGAACCAGCCACCTCTGGATTGCAAGACCAGTGCTCTAACCACTAGGCCACTCCTCTCCAGTCTCTTGAAATTTGGCCATCCCTGGGGGGGCGGGCAGTTGAGGACATCCAAACTGTTTGAAAGAAGGACGGCCACATCTTCGTTATGCCTCTGCTGACACACACATACCTCCCCCCCCCAGGGACCTGCATACTGCCCCCCCCCCCCACAGGGACAGCCAAATTAAAAAAAAAAAAAGACAAAAGTTTTTAAAGTTGATTCTTTTGGGGTGGGAGGTGGTTAGTGACCACTGGGGGAGTCAGGGGAGGTCATCCTCGATTCCCCACGGTGGTCATCTGGTCATTTACGGCACATTTTTGTGGCTTGGTCGTAAAAAAAAAGGACCAAGTAAAGTCGTGTCAAGTGTGTGTCAGGCACGTCCTTCTTTTTTCCATTATCGCTTTGAGGACGCCCATCTGTTAGGCATGCCCCAGTCCCACCTTCGCTACGCCTCCGACACGCCCCCGGGAACTTTGGTCATCCCCGCGATGGGAAGCAGTTGGGGATGCCCAAAATTGGCTTTCAATTATGCTGATTTGGGCGACCCTGAGAGAAGGACGCCCATCTCCCGATTTGTGTCAAAAGATGGGCGCCGTTCTCTTTCAAAAATAAGCCTGAGAGACTCCCTAGCAAGTCCAGGAGGTTGGGATTGGGCGATTTGCAAGAGGGGAGGGAACCCATGCTGCCACCTTTGACCCTCAGCAGGAGGTGGTTGGGCCTCTGGAAGAGTTGGAAATTTGCCCAAAAGTGGGGTGGGTGGTGTGTTGCCACAGAGCTGCCATTGGGGGGCTGCAATTGGAGTGAGGAAAGGCTGGAAGGGGGGCAGGGGAGAGAGGAGAATTGCTGGGTGGCTACAGGGGGTGCAGGGGACAGAGGAGAATCGCTGGGTGGCTACAGGGGGGGGCAGGGGAGAGAGGAGAATTGCTAGGTGGCTGGAGGGGGGGCAGGGGACAGAGGAGACACACTCGCACCCAGCGGTCTCACTCTCTGTGTGTCACACACACACTCGCACATTCACTCTCTCTCTCTCTACTACTACTAATATTTAGCATTTCTACAGCGCTACAAGGCGTACGCAGTGCTGCACAAACATAGAAGAAAGACAGTCCCTGCTCAAAGAGCTCACACACTCTCTCAAACATATACACTCCGAGAAATACCTTGCTAGTGCCCATTTCATTTGTGTCAGAAATGGGCCTGTTTTACTAGTCTCTCTATATAAAAGGCAACCCCAACGTTCTGAAGCCTCCACGGAAGTTGAGGCGCCCGAGATATCCGGTGTGCCCTGGAGTGTCTGCACTGCCCTCGCGTCAAAACGTCATGACGTCGAGGGCGGAGCTATAACACTCGAGGCCCGAAACCAAAACGCCACAGGCACGGCCACAGAGGCGCAGCAAACAAACAAAAAAAAACCCTACCCACACACAGCGACGCGAACACCGAACAAGGCAAGTAGCTCGGAGGGAGGGGGCCCCTTGCTAGCGCCCGTTTCATTGCCCTCAGAAACGGGCATTTATTCCTAGTATGTATATAAAATCAACAGTAGTCCAATAGGAAACTAAAAAAATAATACAGAAAACTAAAAAGAGCAATCATAAAATACAAATAAAAAAGGAACAAATGTCATTATATGTATGCATAGAGTTTCATCACCTTAAGTTGATAAAACACAGAATGGCACATCAAAAGTGCACATACATATACTGATGCATAGAGAGATACATCATGCGAGGATCACATTGCATATGTCTGAAATCAATATTATCAAAATGAAGTAAAAAAACAGGTCAATAATTTCAAAATGAAGTAAAAAAAACGATGCCATCTTGATCAAGATAGAAAACATTATAAACCAAGGGTCACATATAAACAAAGAGAGATGGAACATGAGGATGTCATATTAAAAACTAGTAAAACAGGCCCATTTTTGGCTGAAATGAAACGGGCGCTAGCAAGGTTTTGCGCGGAGTGTGTATGTTTGAGAGTGTCTGTGAGAGTGAGAGTGAGAATGTGCAAGTATGTGTGTGTGACAGAGAGTGGGTGTGAGTGTGTCTGTGAGAGAGCGTGTGTGTATGTGAGAATGAGTGTGTGCGAGTGCTTATGTGAGACAGTGAGTGTCCTTCCCTGTCCCCCCTGTCAGGTGTCAGGACTGGGGGGACTGTGGACAGTCATGAAGGCAGCCCCTACCAAAATAATGAAAGCAAGACCATTTGTATAATAATCACTGCATTCCAGAGAACAAAATGGAGCAAGTTCCCACATTTCTGAATTCAGTAGCTGACAGGCTTGCTAGACTTACCTAAGTGGCTGCAGCTGCAATACACTGAAAAGAAAGCAAGGAAACCTATGAGACGTAGATACGGCCGTCCCCTTGGCCTCTGACGCTCCTCCCTTCTTCTATTTGACTTCCCTCTGATAGGTCCGTCATTCGGTGTGACGCTCCTCCCTTTTCCTGTTTCAGTTCCCTTTCATAGGTCAGAGCGGTGCAGCTGTGACACTCCTCCCTTCTCTGATAGGTCAGGGCGGGGCAGAGATGTAGTGTGCTTAAAAATGGTTACAGAGCTTCGAACATACGACCTGTTGAAGCCTCAGAGCGTGCTTTAGAACGTTGAGGGTGCTTTTTATGTGCAGACTAGTAAAAAAGGCCCGTTTCTGACACAAATGAAACGGGCGCTAGCAAGGTTTTCCTCGGAGTGTGTATGTTTGGGAGAGTGTATGTGAGAGTGACTGTTTGAGAGTCAGAGTGAAAGTGTGAGTGTGTGAGAGAGAGAGTGAGTCTGGGTGTGAGTGTGTTTGTGAGAGAGTGTGTGTGTGAGAATGAGAGTGTGTGCAAGTGTGTATGTGAGACACAGTGTGAGAGAGAGTGTGTGTGTGTGGGCAAGAGAGAGAGTGTATGTGAGACACAGATTCTCTGTGAGAGTGAGTGTATGAGACCAAGCGAGTGTGTGAGTGACTGTGTGGCACATAGAGAGTGAATGTGATACAGTGTGAGACAGAGTGTGTGAGAGTGAGAGTCAGAAAGACATTGTATATGAGAGAGAGAGTGTGAGCCCTGCCCTCCCAATCCATGCCCATCTGTCCCCTGCCCCCTCCATTCATCCTTTTCTAGCAATTCCCCTCTCTCCTTGAGCCTTGCCCTCCCAATCCATGCCCATCCATGCTCCTCAGTCACCTGTCCCCTCCATTCATCCCTATCCAGCAATTCCCCTCTCTCCCTGAGCCCTGCCCTCCCAATCCATGCCCATCCATGCTCCTCTGTCCCCTGCCCCCTCCATTCATCCCTTTCCAGCAATTCCCCTCTCTCCCTGAGCCCTGCCCTCCCAATCCATGCCCATCCATGATCCTCTGTCACCTGCCCCCTCCATTCATCCCTATCCAGCAATTCCCCTCTCTCCCTGAGCCCTGCCCTGCAATCCATATCCATCCATGCCCATCTGTCCCCTCCATTCATCCCTATCCAGCAATTCCCCTCTCCCTGAGTCCTGCCCTTCCAATCCATGCCCATCCATGCTCCTCTGTCACCTGGCCCCTCCATTCATCCCTATCCAGCAATTCCCCTCTCTCCCTGAGGCCTGCCCTGCAATCCATATCCATCCATGCCCATCTGTCCCCTCCATTCATCCCTATCCAGCAATTCCCCTCTCTCCCTGAGCCCTGCCCTCCCAATCCATGCCCATCCATGCTCCTCTGTCCCCTGCCGCCTCCATTCATCCTTTTCCAGCAAGTCCCCTCTCTCCCTTCCATGACCCCCCCTCGCATCCATGTCCCAGCCTGGCCCGCCCTCTTCTCCCCCCCCCCCCCTTCGCATCCATGCCCCCCCCCTTCGCATCCATGCTGTCGTTTCTTCCCTGCTCTCCCACTCCCATTGTTCTACTTTACTGGCCACCCTCTTCTCTCCCCCCAACATCCCTTTTTGTTTTTTTTCTTCTTTTTAAATTTACCCCCGTGGCGGTTCCGGCAGCGAAGCGTCAGGGAAGGAGGCGGTGCTCCCGACATCTAGCTTTCCCTTCGCTGTGTTCCGCCTTCTTTTGACGTCATCCTTGACGTCAGAAGAAGGCGGAACACAGCGAAGGGAAGGCTAGACGTCGGGAGCGCCGCCTCCTTCCCTGACGCTTCGCTGCCGGATTTGTTTGGGGTTTTTTTTCCGCCCTCGACGTCATGACGTTTGACGCGAGGGCGGGGCAGAGACGGCTGGCTGGCTTGAAGGCTTCACACCACGAATCCACGAACCCTTCAGCCTGGGAGTGACGTCAGATGGCTTCAGAACGTTGTCCTCAGAACGTTGAGGGTGCGTTTTATTATATTAGATGGGGCGTGGCCTACAGCCCAGATGGGCGTGGCTGAGACTGAGGGTGAGTGGTCCGAATAGCCTAGCCTACCAGGAGGACAGGAGTTCAGGACAGATGGAGTGAGCTTCAGAACGTCTGAGGGGGGATTTTATTTATATAGATATGGATATCGGGTGTTGTCCTGCCAATGTTCTCCCCAAAGGGGTAACTGAACACACACGTGTGTATGTTCATATTTGAGTTAAAAAACATATTGTCTAATGGTACTAAATGAAAAATGCTGTATCAAAATTCTTAAAAAAGCAGTCTAAATGAAAAAAGATAAAAACTCCTCTCATAAGTGTACCATTATAAGATGCTGCCCACTCAACAAAACAAAACAAACACACATGAGTAGTCTAAAATCTCACTGAATTTCCATTAGGCATTGCAGCCATTTTGTGTAGCGATTTGATAACTTTGTACATAAAAACGGCTGCAATGCTTACTGTTTTTGAATAAAGAGCATTCTAAGGACACCATCTGAGAGAGGTTGTCTTTCTTCACTTATTTGCTTGGCATTGATCTTCAGTGGAGAGGTTACCTTCTGTTGGAGTTGACTTCGAAAAATACTGCAATCAATGGAACTGTTTATTTGAATGTTTTGAAGAAGAAACTGCCAAACTTTATGCTAATTAACAACCTAATTCATTTCCAACAGGATGGTGCCCTGTGCCATGGAACATAAGCTGTTAAGACACGGCTGGCCTGTGAACAGATACAAGTGATAGAACCTTGGCTGGGCAACAGCCCATATTTGAACATTACTGAAAATGTGTGGACCATCATGAAGTAGATGGTCCACAATCCAACATCCGAAGCAGACCTTATACACTGGATCAAAACTGTTTGGTCTCAGGAGATAACTCCAGGATTTTACAGCAAACTTTCCAGATCAATGCCAGAATGCATGCAGACAGTTATTAACAGCAAAGGACATCACTGTAAATATTGCTATATAGCAGAGAATGTCTGCATACAAAGACTTTAGATGCTAAATACCTCTATTGCAACCTGCTTCTCACCGGCCTCCCACTTAGCCATCTCTCTCCTCTTCAATCAGTCCAAAACTCTGCTGCATGACTCATTTTCCACCAAAATCGCTATGCTCACATTAGCCCTCTCCTCAGATCACTTCACTGGCTCCCTATCCGTTTCCGCATTCACTTCAAACTTCTCTTACTGACCTATAAGTGTATTCACTCTGCTGCTCCCCAGTACCTCTCCACTCTTGTCTCCCCCCCCCCCCCCCCGGGCACTCCATTCTGTTGACAAATCACTCGTCTGTCCCCTTCTCCTCTACTGCTAATTCCGGACTCCGTTCCTTCTACCTCGCTGCACCACACGCCTGGAATAGACTTCCCGAGCATGTACGTCTAGCCCTGTCTTTGGCCGTCTTCAAGTCCAAGCTAAAAGCCCTCCTCTTTGACGCTGTTTTTGAGTCCTAACCACTGCTCACTTGCCTGTACCTTTTACCCCCGCCTCTTTAATTCCCCTTACCTCTTAATTGTTCTGTCTGTTACCTGTCTTATTTAGATTGTAAGCTCTTTGAGCAGGGACTGTCTTTATGTGTATGGTGTACAGCGCTGCGTATGCCTTGTAGCGCTATAGAAGTGATAAGTAGTAGTAGTAAATACAACATAGATAATTTGGATCTTTAAAATCTGATTTGTTTCATGTGTATGTTGTTACATATCAGTCATAAGTAATGGTAGTGGTAGTGGTAGCAAACTTTTGGCTATGACTGTAGGGCAGTCACATAATCATGGAAGAGTGGTTTTATAATTTTGGGTGAAGCACAATCACATTTATTGTCAATACTTGATTAAACCAGCAATCCAATAATGTTGCAAACTGACAACAGTTTACTCGCTATTAACCTTATGTGTCTCCTCTCCCCCTCCGAGATGTACTCATAGCATGCGATATAAATGCGACACAAAAACACACACTTGTTCTTGATCTGCCCCTATTATTCTCAGGTCACAGGTCGTAGAAGTCTGCCCAGCACTGGCCCGGTTCAGGAGACAGACCTTGGGTGATGGTATGAGGATCTCAAGGTGATGAAACAATGTGACAAGACAATGACCTTAGCCAGAAGGATGCTGGGCTGCATAGGTATAACCAGCAGAAGAAAAAAGGTTTTAATGCCCTATGCAAGTTGTTGGTGAGGCCCCACTTGGAGTGCTGAGTTCCATTTTGGAAGCCATATCTAGCTAAGGGCGTAAGAAAACTTGATGTGGTCTGGAGAAAAGCAACAAAAATGGTATGGTGTTTGCATCAAAAGATGTATGAGAAGAGACTTGAGGACCTGAATATGTTTACTCTAGAGGAAAGGAGGGATAGGGGGAGATATGTTTAAATGCTTGAAAGGTATCAATATACTACTACTACTATTACTACTATTAAACATTTCTATAGCGCTACTAGACTTACGCAGCGCTGTACAAATTAACATGAAAAGACAGTCCCTGCTCAACAGAGCTTACAATCTAAATTGGACAGATGAACAGACAGCTAGGGGTGGGGAAATTGCAGTGGTAGGGGTGAAGGGAAGCAGTAGGACATGAATTGAGCTTAGAATAATGTCAGGAAGTACTTCTTGAGAACACAATGCAAACCACCCAAAGACAAAGGAACATGAAAATCCCTATGTGAGCAAAAAGAAAAAGCCCAAAAGGCAGTAGGGAAGTACTTTTTCACAGAGAGGGTGGTGAATGCCTGGAATGCCCTCCCAGGAGAGGTGGTTGAAACAAAAATGGTGACAGAATTAAAACATGCATGGGATAAACACAAAAGATCCTTACATGGAAAAAGGATGGAATCAAAACAAAACTTACTAGTACTTAGACGGCAGTCCCTGGGACTAGTGGGACAAGAGCAATGCCCACTTGCGCCTGGCTTTAAGCTTATGCATCCAAATTGGTTGCTGAGACCTTTAGCAGTAATACCACAGCATTACCACTAGGGTTAAGGCTTCCATACCAAATATTATCATTAGAGTTCTCAGTGGCCATTTTGGATTACCTACGATTACATTATATTTTGGATTACGTTAGAGGTCTCAGTGGTCATTTTGGATTACCCATTCGCTCTCATAGTGAGAGCGAATGGGTATCACTCCCACCCCCATTAGACACATGGGACTCCTTGCAATCTTAAGGAATAGGTTAGGGGGTAAAGGATGTGGGGACAGGCCCATTCCAAAGGCTGCCCCTCATGGGGATTGGGCAGGGGCTGAGGCAACCACATAGGCCTGTTCCCTATATGGTGACTTTTGCTGTGGGGAGGGGTGCTACAGGGGAGCCTGATCCTGGGGGAGGGAGGGCTTTGCGTGTTGCACAGGGTGTGGATCAGGGGGTTAGTGTGCCATGCGAGAGGGGTGCTGATCTTAAGGGGTTGCCACAGGGGTGACTGAAATAGTGGGGAATATGAGGATAGCAGTAATCACTTCTGACCAGTAGATTTATTTATTTATTTGTGGCATTTATACCCCGCTCTTTCCCGCTCGATAGCAGGTTCAGTGCGGCTTACAAGGTATGGTACAAAGTATCACAGATGACATAATTACATAGAGTAGAACAATAGTGGGAGATGTGGGGAAGGATTGGAGTTTGGATAGTACTAATGGTGTGAGTTAGTGGTAAGACAAAGATAATAGCTCTAGCTTTGTGGAAAAATATGTCTTATAATATCTGACTTAAAAGTTCAGAAATCCCTGTTATTATTCATTGATAAGCTACAAGGACCACATAGAACTAATAATAAAAAAAAAAGATATAAAACAAAGTGTAAACAGAAGAAAAGATTATAATAAAAAGTTCCAAATAAAAATAGGTAGAATAATGAAATGATGTCAGATGGATTAACACATACTCCCTATTAATAAAAGTTGCCTAAAACCCAGACTGATCACAGGCTTTTAGAATAAAAGGTATACGACCTTGGCCTGATGATATCGGGTTGTCTCTGTACATGGCTGGCAATGCAGACAAGTGATTGATCCTCTGTTGATCCTTGTGATGTGGTGCTATCCTGAGAGTTCAGGACGAGAGCTGTCCAGGATCAGAGCTTCCCTGTGCTTTCCAGTTGCACCTTTGTCCACAATCTTATCAAAAGTGTCTTTCAAGTCATGATAGCATCTTGATATGTGATTGGTTCATGCTAGAGATAGGGTAACCACAAGAATGTCATTGATGTCATTTCAAATATTCCCTGATTCCAGAGGCTCCAAGCAGATTGCGGCTGAATCCACAAAATGTATTTGCTCAAGGTTACTGCATGCCTCCACCTTGGCCCAGATGTGTCTCTGGGTTAATAATGTCAAGGTCATGGCCAAGAGTCTTTCTTTTGAGATGCAGAGTAAGCGTAAGTCTTTCAAACACTGAGCTCAGTGCACTGTGATGATATCATGAAGCCAATATTGCAGACTGATACAAGTTAAAAGTATGTTATACACGGAATATGTCATGACAAGAGAAAAGGGTCTACTCCTCACAGGAAGAGCTGGGGGGGGGGGGGCTCAATTAGGGAGATTGGAAGAGCTGGCATTGAAGGGACCTAAACATTGGTATTACAACTGCTCTTACAGCACGCACTTAGACATGCCTTGGGTCAGATGAAAATACTGATGTCTAGTTCAGTGATTCTTAACCCAATCCTTGGGCCACACCCATCCAGTCAGGTATGTATGCAGATATATTTCATGCATATTAATTGTCTTATATATACCAAATAACAAACTTAATATGTACTTGATGCACAATTTAGTAAGATTTTATCATAATTGCATAAGCATACAAACATTGCAAACACATTATTCACAGTTACAAAAAATAAATAAATTTAAACATACAACCATTCAAACCCGATGATGTCCAACTATCATTAAACAGTCCCAAGTACAGTAATGTCACTTCTTGTGAAAGTCACTGGATAATTACTTGTTGTAATAGTTCCTTCCAAGCTTTCTAAATTAGTCATTTGCAATTGATCAAAACCCTCACGTACTCCGGTTCCAGAGCCGAAAAAGTCCCAGCTGAATCAGACAGCAAAGTTCAAACAACTGTTTCAGCGTCACACCTTCCAGTTAGCGTATCTTCAAAAGCGTATTTTCACAAGTATATTTGGTGCCAGCTGACATTTCCACTGCTGAATCAGAAAAACAACCTCAGGCTGCTGACTCAAGTGGAGGAGTGGCCTAGTGGTTAGGGTGGTGGACTTTGGTCCTGGGGAACTAAGGAACTGAGTTCGATTCCCACTTCAGGCACAGGCAGCTCCTTGTGACTCTGGGCAAGTCACTTAAACCCTCCATTGCCCCATGTAAGCCGCATTGAGCCTGCCATGAGTGGGAAAGCGCAGGGTACAAATGTAACAAAAATAAAATAGATACTATTGGAGATTCTACATGGAATGTTGCTACTATTGGAGATTCTACATGGAATGTTGCAACTATTGAGATTCTGTTGCTACTATTGGAGATTCTACATGGAACGTTGCTATTCCACTAGCAACATTCCATGTAGAAGGCTGCGCAGGCTTCTGTTTCTGCGAGTCTGACGTCCTGCAGGACGTCAGACTCACAGAAGCAGAAGCCTGCGCGGCCACATTGGTGATCTGCAAGGGCCGACTTCTACATGGAATGTTGCTAGTGGAACTGAGTTCGATTCCCACTTCAGGCACGGGCAGCTCCTTGTGACTCTGGGCAAGTCACTTAACCCTCCATTGCCCCATGTAAGCCGCATTGAGCCTGCCATGAGTGGGAAAGTGCGGGGTACAAATGTAATAATAAAAATAAATGTCACTCATCATCCGAGTTGGTTAGCCACACATTCAAACAGACGAAACTTCATAATATTCTGGTCCCGACACTGGCCGTGTTTCCTTCTTTACTTCATCAGGACTGTTTAATGATAGTTGGACATCATCGGGTTTGAATGGTTGTATGTTTAAATTTATTTATTTTTTTGTAACTGTGAATAATGTGTTTGCAATGTTTGTATGCTTATGCAATTATGATAAAATCTTACTAAATTGTGCAACAAGTGCATATTAAGTTTGTTATTTGGTATATATAAGAAAATTTATTAGTCCCTATTATATGAATATTTAATGTAGTTGGGCTAATCAAACATATAAACGGCGAGTGTCCGTACTCACTCGCAAATGCGCAGTAGAGACCTTCTCTGCCCCGCCCCCATGTCAATACGTGATGACGGGGGGGGGGGGGTGGAACACAGAGGGTCTGTACTGCGCATTGCTGAGGGAGGGACACCGCCGTCTAACGCTCCCCCCACCCGAGTCGCCGCCGCCACCCACCTTCTACCCGGTCGGGCCCTCGCTCCACTATTGAAACAGCGAGGGTCTGGGAACGCAGCACTGAGCTCTGCTGAGCTGCCAACATCGCCCTTCCTTCTTCTTCTCTGCCTCTGTCCGGCCCTCGATGACGTTACGTCACACGAGGGCGGGACAAGCAGAGAAGAAGAAGGAAGGCCGACGTCGGCAGCTCAGCAGAGCTCAGTGCTGCGTTCCTGGACCCTCGCTGTTTCAATAGCGGAGCGAGGGCCCGGCCGGGTGGAAGGTGGGTGGTGACGGCTCGGTGGGGGGGCGCGAACTCGGAGGGGGAGGGGCAGCGGCAAACTCGGCGGTGGGGGCGGGCCTTCCAACCCCCCCTTCCTATAATAGCCCATTTTTACGGGCTCAAAGTCTAGTTATTGTATATTTACCCCTGAAATTTCAAGTATGCCTATTCATTGTGGATATCCTGAAAACCTGACTGGCTGGATGGACCTTGAAGACTAGGTTGAGATCCCTGGTCTAGTTTTCTCAATACAGGCATGGACTCCCTATATGAAATAAGGAATTCACACATGAACTATAGGCCTGCCCAGGCAAAGTTTCTTCTCTCTGCCTTATCCATGGTCCCTTGCTATTTAAATGCAGTCAGCTTCCTCATGTGTGAATGCTCCTTGTTCTGAAATGGGTCTCACCAGATATTTAAATGCTACCGTTTACATGTGAGGATGCTTCTAGAAAAAGGGCCATATTGTTTATGCTTGATCACATAAATTTAGCTTTTCAGTTGCTGAAGGCAGGGACTCTTAAATATTTTAGTGATTTGATAATACAAAAAGAAGATTAATAAACATAAATTAAAAGAGTATAAAATAGATACTTTTGAGACATTTTATAGGTGCTCTATTATAAAATTAACCCCACCTGTTGGCCTATTTGCAACTTTTAGGAGTAAGAAAAAGAATAACTATTAGGATAAATTGTATTTTATCTCAACCAACAACCAAACTAGATAATTAGTCCTGTATGTTTTGCACTGGTTATTGTGGACTCCAGTACTGGATAAAGTAACATAGTAGATGACGGCAGAAAAAGACCTGCATGGTCCATCCAGTCTGCCCAAGACAAACTCATATGTGTATACCTTACCTTGAATTTGTACCTGTCCTTTTCAGGGCACAGACCATATAAGTCTGCCCAGCAGTATTTCCCGCCTCCCAACCACCAGTCCCGCCTCCCATCACCGGCTCTGGTACAGACCGTATAAGTCTGCCCTCCCCTATCCTCGCCTCCCAACCACCACCCCCTCTTCCCCCCAACTGCTCCGCCACCCAATTTCAGTGCCCAGCAATGCTGATGATAAAAGGGGCCCTAAATTTGGCTTCCAGAGCCTCCCTCCCACATTTTCCTATGTTGCTGGTACCCACATGAACACGACAACTGGCTCCTCCACAGAACTGTCTAAAATCTAGGTGATGTGTGAGGTCCGCCCCATTCACATGAGGCAGGCAAGTGACCAAGCCATCTTTATATCCACCAGCCACCCAGCTATCTACATGCCTAATGACTGAATCTCCAACTAATATGGCCATCCTAACCCTTCCCTCCTGGGCAGAAGCCCCTGGACACACCTCCTCAGTGTGCAAAGATATTGCATTCCCTAAGGAGCAGGTCCTGGCTACAGAATCACTTCCTACCTCTCCAAGGTGATGCTCTCCCTTCAGGTGACCTTCTTCCTCCAGGGCAGAGTAGAGGTTGCCAGACTGCAGGTAGGACTTCTCTACTATGTCTCTGTAGGCCTCCTCTATATACCTCTCTGTCTGCCTCAGTTCCTCCAAGTCAGCTACTCTAGACTCCAGGAATTGGACCCATTCTCTGAATACCATGAGCTCTTTGCACAGAATATACACATACCCTCTCATCAAATGGGAGATAATCAAACATGTGACACTCAATGCAAAAGACTAAATAGCCACCATCTCGCTGCTGGACTGCTGTCTGCTTTTTATTATTGATAACTTCTTGATTAAGTTGTTAATGGAGTGGGAATGTGTAGCCTGAAGTCCCCTACAATTGTTAGTTATATTCTAAGCTATGCAAATATTCAGGGGTTTTTAAAATTATATTTTATTATTTGTATTGTTTTTTATAGGTCTCCCTCTATAGACCTAAGTAGACTATTTCTAAGAGCTAGTTACTAGCTGATAGAGATTCCATAATTAACTTTCTAGCCTTCTAATTAGTTCAAGAGCCTATAAATCAGAGCTCAGGCCAGGGGTGGGTGGAAAGGAATTACACTGTAAAATGAGGTTTCCTGTGACTTTCAGCTCTGCTCTACACTGGTGCTATGGTAATCTCTACAATAGTCCCTTAACTGCTAGCCTATGGATCTGTAATAGTGGCTTTAAGTGATAAACAAACAATAACCCTATTCCTTAAACTGTCTTTGCTAAATAAGCAGAGTAACTTAAAAATAAAGGCACTAGGCCTGATATTCAACCTGTGGCGGCCAGCGTGTTTACTGTCTGCCACTGATGTTAAACCCGGATATTCAATGCTGAACCGTTTCTGGCGACTGGCATTGAACATCTGGGTTTATTTTGGTCGCTAAAAGGTTAACCAGCTATGCCGATATTCACCGCTAACCGGTTAACTTTTTAGCAATCAATGGTAGGTCTGCTATTTAAGCAACCTATTTTGCCTGCTCAACATAGCCGGTTTGGCGCTGAATATTCACACCTAACTGGTTATTTCACGTGATATAGCTGGTTAGTGACTAGCTTTGCTCATCTCTTCTCCCAATACACACTCTCCCCCAACCCTATCTCAATCATTCTCAAATCCCACCTGCCTCTCCTCCCAGTCAGAGACCATCATCCATTTAAGCTATAAGTACATAAGTAATGCCACACTGGGAAAAGACCAAGGGTCCATCGAGCCCAGCATCCTGTCCACGACAGCGGCCAATCCAGGCCAAGGGCACCTGGCAAGCTTCCCAAACGTACAAACATTCTATACATGTTATTCCTGGAATTGTGGATTTTTCCCAAGTCCATTTAGTAGTGGTTTATGGACTTGTCCTTTAGGAAACCGTCTAACCCCTTTTTAAACTCTGCTAAGCTAATCGCCTTCACCACGTTCTCCAGCAACGAATTCCAGAGTTTAATTATGCATTGGGTGAAGAAACCTTTTCTCCAATTTGTTTTAAATTTACTACACACTGTAGTTTCATCGCATACCCCCTAGTCCTAGTATTTTTGGAAAGCGTGAACAGACACTTCACATCCCCCTGTTCCATTCCACTCATTATTTTATATGTCTCTATCATACCTCCCCTCAGCCATCTCTTCTCCAAGCTGAAAAGCCCTAGCCTCCTTAGTCTTTCTTCATAGGGAAGTCGTCCCATCCCCGCTATCATTTTAGTTGCCCTTTGCTGCACCTTTTCCAATTCTACTATATCTTTCTTGAGATGCGGTGACCAGAATTAACACAGTACTCAAGGTGCGGTCGCACCATGGAGCAATACAACGGCATTATAACATCCTCACACCTGTTTTCCATACCTTTCCTAATAATATCCAACATTCTATTCGCTTTCCTAGCCGCAGCAGCACACTGAGCAGAAGGTTTCAGTGTATTATCGACGACGACACCCAGATCCCTTTCTTGGTCCATAACTCCTAACGTGGAACCTTGCATGACGTACCTATAATTCGGGTTCTTTTTTCCCACATGCATCACCTTGCACTTGCTCACATTAAACGTCATCTGCTATTTAGCCGCCCAGTCTCCCAGTTTCGTAAGGTCCTCTTGTAATTTTTCACAATCCTGTCGCGAGTTAACAACTTTGAATAACTTTGTGTCATCAGCAAATTTAATCACCTTGCTAGTTACTCCCATCTCTAAATCATTTATAAATATATTAAAAAGCAGCGGTCCTAGCACAGACCCCTGAGGAACCCCACTAACTACCCTTCTCCATTGTGAATACTGCCCATTTAAACCCACTCTCTCCTATCCTTCAACCAGTTTTTAATCCACAATAGGACATTTCCTCCTATCCCATGACCCTCCAATTTCCTCTGTAGCCTTTCATGAGGTACCTTGTCAAACGCCTTTTGGAAATCCAGATACACAATATCAACCGGCGCCCCTTTGTCTTCCCTTGGTTTGTTAATATCTCATGACCTGTTCCATAGTCTTCCTACAGGCACTGCCTCTAGGACAGCTGCTTCTGTTTTCTTCTAGCATCATGTGGCTCTCAATAAGCTTGATCCAAACTCTGCTCCTCCTCCTCCAACCTACTCTCCCTTCTTCTCCTTATGCTCTCCATTTAACCATCTCCCATGAAAGTGTATTTAGCTATCTCGGCCCTCACTTATGGAACACCCTCCCTCACTCAGATCTGAAACCTCCATGAAGACTTTCAAGCAGTGGCGTAGCCAAGGGTGGGCTTGGGTGGGCCCAGGCCCACCCACTTTGGGTTGAGGCCCACCCAGTAGCAGCATACATATCATGTGGCTGGCAGGGATCCCCAAGCCCCACCAGCCAAAAACTCCCAACAAGTGTCCCTCCTGCATACCTTGTAAGTAGCAGATCTTCACCTGCAGTGGGCAGTGACATACATATGCTCGCACCAGCCGCACAGTCTTCCCTCTGATGTATTTCTGCCTAGGTGGAAACAGGAAGCTGCATCAGAGGGAAGGCTGTGGGGCCAACATGAGCAGTGTGTATTAGTTGCTGCTCAGGAGAGGGGGGATGTTTGAGAGACCATATGGCATGCAGGCGAGAGAAGGAGAGACCAAATCACCTGTGGGAGGGGGCGAGGTTCTTCTGCCCACCCATCTTGGGCCCAGGCCCACCCAAAATTGGGTGTCTGGCTTCGCCCCTGCTTTCAAGTCTCTCCTTAAAACTCACTTATTCCGTCTAGACTTGGTACTTCTTCCTAGTAGCTGCTTCCCCTCTTATTTTCTCTTTTCTGCTGTCTTTCTCCTTTTATTATGTTTTGTTGTACACTGCATAGTCACCTTCATTGGCTCTTTTGCTGTATATCAAATGTCATAAAATAAAATAAATGTGGTTGTGACAGAACAGTGTGTTTTAAGCCTGTAGAATTGCCTTTTATTATATCTTGAAGTGCATTTCTCCAGTTTGGCCAGCAGGTGGTGCATGTTATATTTTAGGGTGTTACAAAGAACGGACCATTCTTTCCTCAGTTAATACAGATAAGGAAATGCCTGAGTGATATAACCAGCTTTTTTTCAAATGTTGTTGTCGACTGGCTTTTGATTGGCCCAGGAGCTTTTTTTTTTTTTCTCATTTCAATTGTACTGGCTTTTGCTTCAGATTCAGCCCCGGGGGGGGGGGGGGGGGGGGGGGGGGAGAGAGAGAGAGAGAGAGAGAGAGAGAGAGAGAGAGCTCTTTGCTGAAGCCCTGTAAGAAGCAGTTATATTTGATAACTGGTGAACAGCTATATATGTCCTGATCTCCTCAGGTACTTTTTAGGAAGTAACCAAATGTTTAGTTAGTGTTATAATCAATTTAGATTTCAGTTACCTGGTATTGTTTGCTGACTGCACTTTTTTTTTTTTCATTGTTCAAGTGTGACAATAAACCTGTTTAGTTTGTTTACTCTGCCTGTCTGGACTGATAAAGAATCCTGATAGTTTGTGTGTTGGGTCTCTGTGAGTGCTTTCTGGGAACTGTGGGAAAACTGGGAATGTGGCCCCAGTAACCTAGAAATCACTGGGGAAAATTTGAGAGTAGGAGGTTTGCCCAGAGGCAGTTGTGACCCAGTCAGTGGGAGGAGGGTGATAGAGCACAAGCGGCAAGTGCAGGCTAATCTGAGCTGTGCTGGGGATAGACCTATGTGGCTGCGGGGTAACCCCAGGCGTGTGGCTGGCATTTTGTGACAGTGGTGTCCAAACTTCTTCACTGTTCCCACAGTCTTGCAGGAATAACATGGGAGATTGTGTGCTATACAACTCAAACTCATTGAAAAGCATACAATCCTAAAGGAAAACAGAACAGTTGTTCTGGAGACAGTACAGGTTGCAAGCCTCTGGACAAGGATGGAGGAAAGTATGTATTGAGACAAGAGAGTTAGGCAGCTACTGGCCCCCAAGTCTTGCAATGAAGAACATTGGCCTATAACCTCCATTGAATTGATGTAATAGAGATGGAGGACATCTTCCTTAACTGTTACTGTCTCACAGTTTATCTTCCATTCATCCTAACGGAATTCAAACATGCGTGGGATAAACATAAAGGAATCCTGTGCAGAAGGAAGGGATCCTCAGGAGCTTAGCCTAGAATGGGTGGCAGAGCTGGTGGTTGGGAGGCGGGACTAGTGCTGGGCAGACTTATACGGTCTGTGCCGGGGCTGGTGGTTGGGAGGCGGGACTAGTGCTGGGCAGACTTATACGGTCTGTGCCAGAGCCGGTGGTGGGAGGCAGGGATAGTGCTGGGCAGACTTATACGGTCTGTGCCAGAGCTGGTGGTGGGAGGCGGGACTGGTAGTTGGGAGGCGGGGATAGTGCTGGGCATACTTATACGGTCTGTGCCAGAGCTGGTGGTGGGAGGCGGGACTGGTAGTTGGGAGGCGGAGATAGGGCTGGCCAGACTTATACGGTCTATGCCCTGAAGAGGACAGTACAAATAAAAAAGTAGCACATATGAATTTACCTTCTTGGGCTGACTGGATGGACCGTGCAGGTCTTTTTTTGCCATCATCTACTATGTTTATCCAGACTATTTCTAATATGCACTCCCTATCTTCCTCATAGTACTTCTTAGCTATCAAAGGGGGGAAAAAAAGGAATATTTTAATGTTTCCCTCTGTTCTCTCTTGTGCCTGCTGGCAATAATTATAAGTTGTACAGGCCAGATAAAAAGCGGATATTAAATAGAACGCAAATGATTAAAGATAATGTCATAGGCTTAGGTCCTGAATCAGCAGCCTGTCTAATACAAATTTGCTTTCCTGTGGCACATACAACAATCACTGTTCTTGAGAAAACAGCCACAGAACATAAATTACTGCTTTTTAGTAATAATTTCAGAAGTGCTTATATGTTCCTTTCTATTCTTTCTTTGTACTGACAGGGAATCCTTGTATGAATTGGTAACAGAAAAGGAGTGGCATTTGTAGATATACTGGCATCAGTGCATTTCATTTCCTGGGCACAGAGAATTAGGCTTTTAAGTGTCTTCCAGGGAATGAAGTCACATTATAAAAATACTGGTTTATTTTCTCTGTAACTGACATCACTGGGTAATGGCCCTCAGATTATCTAATCATTGCATGAGGAAGAGGACGGTGCGGAACTACACTCTGCAGAATCATCAAAGACAAAACAAAAGCAGAAAAGGCCAGAACCGATATACTCATATCACCCCTCTCCTCAGGTCACTTCACTGGCTTCCGATCAGATACCGCATTCAATTCAAGCTTCTCCTTCTTACCTACAAATGCACTCAATCTGCTGCCTCTCACTATCTTTCTACCCTCATCTCCCCTTACGTTCCCGCCCAGTAACCTCCGTTCACAGGATAAATCCCTCCTCTCAGTACCCTTCTCCACCACCGCCAACTCCAGGCTCCGCTCATTCTGCCTCGCCTCACCCTATGCTTTGAACAACCTTCCTGAACCCTTACGCCAAGCCCCCTCCCTGCCCGTCTTCAAGTCTTTGCTTAAAGCCCACCTCTTCAATACTGCGTTCGGCACCTAACCCTTACCGTTCAGTGAATCCAGACTGCCCCTATCGGACCGACCGTTCACTTGTCTATTAGATTGTAAGCTCTTTGAGCAGGGACTGTCTCTCTTTGTTAAATTGTACAGCGCTGCGTAACCCTAGTAGCGCTCTAGAAATGTTAAGTAGTAGTAGTAAAGAAGACATTGATGAAAATATGTATTAAATAATTGATCTACTACAGCCATGTTTTGGCATGTGCCTGCGTCGGGGGTCCTTAGATATTATGCAGTCAAATCTATGTGATATTTTACTTTTAACTGTTCTCACACAAAACAGTTGCTGAACTCTGATGCTCCGGCACAAATCGTGTATACTAAGGGTTATGACACTCTTATCCAAATGTTGCTCTAAATCGACAACATGCCATCAGTTAAAAGTGAATTATCACATGTGGAGGGGCATAATCGAAAGGGGCACCCAAGTTTTCCTGAGGACGTATTATCGATACAAGATGGGCGGCCATCTTTCGTTTCAATAATACGGTCGGGGACGCCTAAATCTCAAAATTTAGGTCAACCTTAGAGATGGTCATCCTTAGAGATGGTCATCCCCGATTTTCGGCGATAATGGAAACAAAGGACGCCCATCTCAGAAACAACCAAATCCAAGTCCTTTAGTCGTGGGAGGAGCCAGCATTCGTAGTGCACTGGTCCACCTGACACCAACCGGGCACCCTAGGGGGCACTGCAGTGGACTTCACAAATTGCTCCCAGGTGCATAGCTCCCTTACCTTGTGTGCTGAGCCCCCAAACCCCACCCAAAACCCACTCCCCACAACTGTACAACACTACCATAGCCCTAAGGGGTGAAGGGGGGCACCTACATGTGGGTATAGTGGGTTTCTGGTGGGTTTTGAAGGGCTCACATTTACCACCACAAGTGTAAGGTGGGGGGGATGGGCCTGGCTCCGCCTGCCTGAAGTGCACTGCACCCACTAAAACTGCTCCAGGGACCTGCAAACTGCTGTCATGGAGCTGAGTATGACATTTGAGGCTGGCAAAAAATATTTTAAAAGGTTTTTTTTTGAGGGTGGGAGGAGGTTGGCGACCACTGGGGGAGTAAGGGGAGGTCATCTCTGATTCCCTCCGGTTGTCATCTGGTCAGTTTGGGCACCTTTTTGAGGCTTGGTCGTAAAATAAAAATGGACCAAGTCGCCCAAGTGGTCGTCAGGGACGCCCTTCTTTTTTCCATTATCGGTCGAGGACGCCCATGTGTTAGGCACGCCCCAGTCCCGCCTTTGCTACGCTTCCGACATGCCCCCGTGAACTTTGTTCGTTCCTGCGACGGAAAGCAGTTGAGGACGCCCAAAATCGGCTTTCGATTATGCCGATTTGGGCGACCCTGGGAGAAGGACACCCATCTCCCGATTTGTGTCACTAACCCCCTCCCACCCTAAAAAAAACTTTAAAATTATTTTGTGCCAGCCTCTATGCCAGCCTCAAATGTCATACTCAGGTCCATCGCAGCAGTATGCAGGTCCGTGGAACAGTTTTAGTGGGTGCAGTGCACTTCAGGCAGGCGGACCCAGGCCCATCCCCCTCTGTTATATTTGTGGAGGAAACAGCGAGCCCTCGAAAACCCACCAGAAACCCACTGTACCCACATGTAGGTGCCTCCCTTCACCCCTTAGGGCTATGGTAGTGTTGTACAGTTGTGGGTAGGGTTTTTTGGGGGGCTCAGCACACAAGGTAAGGGAGCTATGCACCTGGGAGCAATTTGTGAAGTCCACTGCAGTGCCCCCTAGGGTGCCCGGTTGGTGTCCTGGCATGTCAGGGTGACCAGTGCACTACAAATGCTGGCTCCTCCCACGACCAAAGGGTTTGGATTTGGTCGTTTCTGAGATGGGCGTCCTTGGTTTCCATTATTGCCGAAAACTGGGGACGACCATCTCTAAGGTCGACCTAAATGTTGAGATTTGGGTGTCCTCTAACATATTATCGAAACGAAAGATGGCTGCCTATCTTGTTTCGATAATACAGGTTTCCCCGTCCCTTCGCCGGGATGTCCTGCAAGGACGTCCTCAGGAAAACTTGGGCGCCCTGTTCGATTATGCCCCTTTGTCTCATTAATCCATGCTTTTGAATATGCTCTGTAATTTTGTTCTTTATAATAGTCTTTACCATTTTCCCTGGCACCGTCATCAGGCTCATTGGTCTATAATTTCCCAGATCACCTCTGGAACCTTTTTAAAAAATTGGCGTTACATTGGCCATCCTCCAATCTTCTGGTACCATGCTTGATTTTAAAGATAAATTACATATTACTAACAATAGCTCTGCAAGTTCATTTTTGAATTCTATCAGTACTCTGGGATGAATACCATCTGGTGCAGATGATTTGCTACTCTTCAATTTGTCAAATTGCACCATTACATCTTCCAGGTTTATAGAGATTTCATTCAGTTTCTCTGACTTGTCAGCTTTGAGTACCATTTCTGGCACCGATATCTCTCCCAAATCTTCCTTGATGACGATCAAGCAAAGAATTCATTTAATCTCTCTGCTATGGCTTTTTCTTCCTTGAGTGCCCCTTTTACCCTTCAGTCATCTAGTGGTCCAACTGATTCTTTTGCCGAATTCTTGATTTTACTATACCTTAACTAGGACACTAAGAATGAAAAGTTGACGGTTTGTCTCCCGAAGAAGCATATTGTGAAATGGAGGTGGTCTGTGGAGCAAACCGGAGAAACTGAATGAAGCATCTTGTAAGAAAAAGATAAGTGTCCTTTAATTCTTAGTTGATCGAATAATGTGAAACAATGAACAGAAAAGAATGTATGCACTTAAAGGACTAGAAAAATCGAGGAGGTTTTTCAGACCACTGAGGACATTCGCATGGCATTTTTGTTGCTAAATTAATGACAACGAGCTGAGCATCTGAGGTCTTTTCCTCCCTCTAAAAAATTTGATTTTACGATTACTTCCAAATACTATTAAGTAACATCAGATAAACTTGCTACTTTCTATGTTTTAATATACCTAAAAAAATTTTTTTACTATGTGTTTTTGCCTCCAACGCAATCTTTTTTCAAAGTTCCTCTTTGACTTCCTTATCATTTGACTTGCCATTCCTTATGCTGTTTCTTATTATTTTCATTCGGATCCTTCTTCCATATTCTGAATAATTTTCTTTTAGCTGTAATTGCTTCCTTCACCTCACTTTTTAATGATGCCTGCTGTCGTTTGATTTTCCTTCCTCCTTTGTTAATACATGGAATATATTTGATCTTGGCTTCCAGGATGGTATTTTTGAACCGCATCCATGCCTGAAGTACATTTTTTATCTTTGAAGCTGCTAAGTGTTTTTCACCGTTCTTCTCATTTTATCATAGTCTCCTTTTTGAAAGTTAAATGCTAACATATTGGATTTCCTGTGTGTACTTACTTCAAAGCCAATATCAAATCTGATCATATTATAATCACTGTTATCAAGCAGTCCCAGCGCCATTGCCTCCTGCACTAGATCATTCGCTCCATTAAGAACTAGGTCTAGAATTTTTCCTCCTCTTGTTGGCTCCTAGACCAGCTGCTCCATAAAGCAATCCTTGATTTTGTCAAGGAATTTTACCTCCCTAGCATACCCTGATGTTACAGTTACCCAGTGTACAGTCGTGACCCATCATGGGCTGTGTTTCGGCAGCAAGCTTTCCTCAGGGGCTGTCAGTAACTCATAGAGGGAACAGGCTAGTAGGAGAATCGTGCATCCATAGCAATAATGTCAAACTCCAAAATGCTGAGCATCTGGCAAAGTATAACTGGCAAAATGCTAAGTGTGTATAGTCAAACAGTTGCCGTGCTGGGAGAACCCGAGGGAACTCTCTGCTGAGACCACTAAACAATGGTGATGGTGATCTCTTGGTATGATTATGCAATTGCTGACACCAGGACTGAAATCACCAACTTATTTTACACACTGGATACCAAAGAGCTATCAGTAACTCTAGTCTGATCCAGATTTGAGCTTTGTTTTCTAATCCTTTGCCAGATCCCTGAACCATGCTGCACTCCCTCCCAGTCATTCTAATTGTATGATTCCTGTTAATAGCTTATTGTACCCCTAAAATAACTTACTGGTTCAGTATTCAAATGAGCTGGCAGCAGGTGAACATCTAATTTTAGGGCCCTTTTACCAAGGCTTACTTCGTGCTAATGGACATTAGCATGCGCTATGTACCATGTGGCCTATAGGTATATAATAGGACATGTAGCATTTACCACACGTTAAGCTTTAGTAAAGGGTCATTTTGCTAGTCATGTATTTTAAAAAATTATACAAATATTATTAGGTTGGACGTCCAACTGAATGGCCTGATACTTTCTCTCTAGTATGGGGCTGTGGTTGGGGGAGAAAAAGGATGGGCTTTATAATAATCCACACAAGTAAAAAAAAGTAAAAACTGACTCTGCCTGCACTAAGGGCTATATACTAAGGCATGGTAGGCCCAACGTGGGCCTACCGTGTTGTAAAAGGGCACTACCACAGGTCACGCTGAGGCATTCTGGGGCAGTTGGGCCATCAGTTTGCACTACTCCCGTGTCTGGGGGCAGAGAGTAGGCATGTCTGCACTAATCAGGTAGTACAGGCACATTACCAACCGCTACTCGATTACCACAGGAGCCACGCAGGAGCTCTACTGCCTCCTAAATAGGTGACGGTAAGGGCTTCAGGTGGTAATGGCTACACACTGAGGAAATTAGCATGTGGCCATTAAAATTTTTCAGCCATGCTAGAACATTGCCAGAGAATGCGGCAAATCCATGCGCTAATCAAAGCACAGGCCACATTTTAGCACAGTTTGGTGAAAGGACCCCTATGCCCAGCCTCGAACCCAGAACTCTGGTACAGTAAAGGTTTGTAAAAGTACACACATACTTGTCAATGTGCAGGCTTGTATGCATGGGATCATTCCAGGCATTTTGCACATGTATAGAAGTATATGTAGGTAAAAATATCTGTATATAAAATTATCTTCACAATATATATATATATTTTATATTCCTGGAGTTGGCACTCTCCTCTCCGGAACCTGTAAGCCATATTGAGCCTACTGCTATGCGGGAAAATGTGGGATACAAATGTAATACATAAAAAAATAGATAAATATACATTTAAGAGCTGGTGCCAGATGGTTGTGTGCTGACTGAATATTGACTCCTGCAGGTATACAATAACTAACTGTGATCAATGATAAATAAAAATACAAGAAACCAAATTTTAGTGAATCTTCTGATATAATTAACATTTCCTCAAGCTGCTCATGCAGTACAGTGAAAATAAAAGCCGTATTAATGTGTTATTGCTGTAGTAAGTAACCACTAGGAAGCACAAGTAATTTAAATGGAATACATTCTTTAAAGTAAATTTTGTCCTTACTGTGCAAGTGTTTAGAAAAAGAAAAGTAATTAATAATGGCCTCCAGACATGACTGAAATTATGCAGCCATATCATGGAATATTTTTTCGTACTTATTATAAAATATAACCGTTGTACATTGTACATGGTTCAGACCCAGATAAAGGAGAAAATTGTTCTCCAGGAACAGCGTGAATTCCCTGATGGGCAAACTTTTTTTCACGGTCAACAGGTGAAGGTTTCGATTATGGTAATAATGATAATATTAGTACAGAGATTTCCATATATTTCTTAAAGTGACTTATCATCGTCTTTTACCATGAATTGCATCAATTATGTTTTGAAAGCAGCAGTTCCACGTATTTAATTCAAGATTCCCAAAGGCCTATCATCGGGATTATCTTTGATAAAGATTAGATAGTTTTGATTTCCCTCAATGAGGGGGAATTATGGATGTTCATTGTTTATTCTTTATTTTACATACTGTATTGTACATAAAAATAAGTGGGAACAGTGCAATAAAATTTGAGGGACAATTTTCCAACAGCTTGTCTAGCTTGAATTTGCCTATGACGTATGAAATACTCACAGATTGTGAACCCACTTGTGTTTCCTCATGGTACCCAATCAAAATACTAACTCAGAAAATAGTGTGCTTGACATCTCTCACCTTCTTGCCTCTACTTCTGCCTCCCCATCCCTTATTTCTAACACCCAGAGAGGGGCATAATCGAACGAAAACGTCTATCTCCATGGGCGTTTATCTCCGAGAATGGGTCCGTGAAGGGGCGGACCGAACCGTATTTTCGAAAAAAATAGACGTCCATGTTTGGGCGTTTTTGTTTTTCAGCGATAATGGAAAATGAAAGCGCCCAGCTCAAAAACGAATAAATGCAAGGCATTTGTTCGTGGGAGGGGCCAGGAGTCGTAGTGCACTGGTCCCCCTCACATGCCAGGACACCAACCGGGCACCCTAGGGGGCACTTTTACAAAAACAAAAAAAAGGTAAAAGAGCTCCCAGGTGCATAGCACCCTTCCCTTGGGTGTTGAGCCCCCCAAATCCCCCTCAAAACCCACTGCCCACAAGTCTACACCATTACTATAGCCCTAAGGGGTGAAGGGGGGCACCTACATGTGGGTACAGTGGGTTTGGGGGGGTTGGACGACTAAGCATTAAGCAGCACAATTGTAACAGGTAGGGGGCGGATGGGCCTGGGTCCACCTGCCTGAAGTTCACTGCACCCCCTAACAACTGCTCCAGGGACCTGCATACTGCTGCCAGGGAGGTGGGTATGACATTTGAGGGTGAAAATAAAAAGTTGTGAAACATCATTTTTTGTGGTGGGAGGGGGTTAGTGACCACTGGGGGAGTCAGGGGAGGTCATCCCCGATTCCCTCTGGTGGTAATCTGGTCATTTAGGGCACTTTTTGGGGCCTTATTCGTGAAAAAACAGGGTCCAGGAAAAGTGCCCTAAATTCTAGCTACAAACGCATACTTTTTTTCCATTATTGGCGAAAGGCGCCCATCTCTCCTCGGCCGATAACCACGCCCCAGTTCCACCTTCGCCACGCCTCTGACACGCCCCCGTCAACTTTGTACGCTTCCGCGATGGAGTGCAGTTGAAAACGTCCAAAATCGACTTTCCATTATACCGATTTATTCGTTTTTGTGAGATAAACGTCTATCTCCCGATTTGGGTCGAAATCTAGGCGTTTTTCTCTTTCAATTATAAGGTGGAGAGTCTCCCTCCCAAATTGTATTAAAAAACCTTATAGAATCAAACTCCTTAAATATATATCTACAATCCTCTCTCCTCTCTTCAACATCACACTCTACTGAATCTAATTTAACATTGTGGCGCTCCCCAAATGATTTATTTTTTAAACTATGGAGAGACTAAAGTATAAGAGACATTTCTTCCCCACTAGGAATTCGTTTCCAGAGGATCTGGGAACATTTTTGGGCAACACTGCATCCCTCTGAACATAGTAGGATTCTAAATCTTTAAGCCCAGATCTCACACACCTTCAGGTGACCAACCAGGACTTTTGTTGGGGAGGGGGGAAAGGTGGGAGGGAGGGAGGGATCTGTTGCGCCTAAGATATGTTTACTGTTGGCATTGCACCGCTGTTTATTTTGACGTTGATCACTGTATTCAGTTATGTCATTGCATCATACTAATAAAAATGATTTAAACATAAAAATAAAACTTAAAGACAACAGGATGTAGGGGGGAGAGGGAAAATTATCATCGTGAACTACTGTTACATCTGGTTATAGCACAGGGTCTCATTGAATAAAATGGAACCCTGTGTTAAATAACCTAACAGTAGCCCACATTGATAATTTCTCCCCTTAATCATATGAAAGAAGGTTTTTTGAAAGATCATCTTAAAAGAGGTTTTTTTACCTCTTGTTATCAAAGTATATTGATATTGATTGCTCTTTTACTTTGTCCAATCGATCACTGGATTGCGTTTTTGGTCTTTTGCATGATCCATCACATCTCGTTTGGTTGAATGTAGAAGGTTCTGAATTTGCAATTGCAAAAAATGAGCAACCCTCTTCTTCAAAAATCACTCTCTCTCTTTCATTAACATATTTTCAGATGATTCTCTCAGAAAAACAGAATCTACGTTTAAACGAATTTAAGAATATACTACAGCAAAAGACTGTCGACCAGTTTTCTACCTCATTGCCATAATATACTGTAATGTTATTGATGCTGCCTAAATGATACCTTGAAATGAGATACTGCAAATTATATCTAAGATGTGAACCGATGTGACACTGAAATATTACACAACAAAACCTTAGGTAGGTGTGAAAACTGTCCATATGACCTTAAAAGTTGTCTAAAAGCCGTTATATTGGCACAGACCGCGAGCATTTGCTAAGGGTGTGTTTTCAAAGGGAATAGCATGTGCTTGTTTATGGCTTAAACATTATACTCTGCGAGTAATAAAATACCACTGATGCATGCAGATGGAAAATTGTGTTGCTTTTCTGTAGTAAAAAGGTTGATTCCTTTGGAAGAAATTGACTCCCTGGACAAGGAGCCTGCATCAGCCTCCTAACACACAGAGATTTCTGTACAGTTTTAGGTGTGGTAGCCGTGTTAGTCCACTTTTAAAGGTAATCAATAGAAATAAAACATGGAAAAGAAAATAACATGATACCTTTTTTAGTGGACATAACTTAATACATTTCTTGATTAGCTTCGAAGGTTGCCCTTCTTCGTCAGATCGGAAATAAGCAAACGTTGGTAGATGACAGTATATATAAGTGAAACATCAAAGCATTTCAGTGACAGTCTAACAGGATGAGGGTGGGTAGGTCGAGAGACAGGAAGAGTCGGGTGCATGGAGAAAGGAGGGTGACAAAGCAGTACAATTTTATGGTTTATAATGGGCTACAAAACCCAGATCTTTGTTAAGTCCTGTCTGGTGGGTGTCAAAATATTTAATCATTCTGACTTCAAAGGTCTTACATTCCTGTATTGTTTTAAAGTTCCCTTTCAGGATTCTTACCAGGAAATCACTGGTGCAGTATTCTGGTTTTGTAAAGTGCTGCCCCACAGAGGTGACATCCTGGTGGGTACTAGCATTTTTTCATATGTTTCTATGTAAATTAAATCTCTTCTTTAGCATCTGATTTGTTTCTCCAATGTAGCAGCCTTCGTTGCATTTTTTACACTGAATGATATATACCACATTGGAAGATGAGCACGTGAAAGATTCCTTAATGTTGAATATTTTTCCTTTGTGAATGACCGTGGGGTCCTGTGAAATGTTTTGGCATAGTTTGCAGCTGGATATATTGCAAGGATGTGTGCCATTCTCTTCTTTTTGAGTCTGTGTTGGGAGCTTACTTCTAATTAGCTTGTGTTTTAAGTTGGGTGGCTGTCAGAAGGCCAGCACTGGTGTGGATGGGAATATCTCTTTCAGTAATTCATCCTCCTGGAGTAGAGGCTGTAGATCTTTTATGATTTTTCTTAATTTTTCCTGCTCTGGGTTGCATGTCACTATAAGGGGGATTCTGTCTGTGGCTTTTTTTCTTTGTACTATAGCAGATTTTCTCTGGGTGTTTTGAGGGAGGAGGCAATATTCTTGGAGATTATTTTGGGGTTGTAGCCTTTCTGTTCGAAGGATGCAGTCAGGATTTCAAGGTGTCTGTCTCTGTCCCCTGGGTCAGAGCAGATATGGTGGTACCTTGTGGCTTGGCTGTAAATAATGGATCTTTTTGTATGCGAAGGGTGGAAGCTGGAGTTGTGGAGGCAGCTGCATCTGTCTGCGGGTTTCTTGTATATGGATGTTTGTATATAGCCATCGCTGATTGAGACTGTGGTGTCCAAAAAATTGACTTTTTCTGGGGAGTAGTCAATTTTGAATCTGATTGTAGGATGGTATGTATTGAAGGAATTGTAAAATTGTTTCACAGTTTCTACCCCCTCAGTCCAAATCATAAAAATGTCATCAATGTACCGGTAGTATTTTAGGGGTTTGGTCTGGTATGTATTCAGAAATGTCTCTTCCAGCTCAGCCATAAAGAGGTTGGCATATTGGGGTGCTGTCCTGGTGCCCACCGCAGTGCCCATTATTTGTAGCTAGATATTATTTATTCAGAAAGTCTGTGGTGTCTTGTATGAAGCTGTTTGTTTTGTGCACGAGAGGTTTTACAGTTTTACAATGTACAGAAGCCAGGAAATTCTAGTAATACCCTGCTTTTCCCTAAGATTCAGCACTTAAAAGCTCTGATTGAATTTCATCTTGATTTCATTAAATATTCATAAAGGCCAATTAGAAGGGCAGCTAAGTAGGCCACAAGGCCCCCTTTCCATCATTCTGTCAAAGGCAGTCCATCAGACAGACCTGTTTGCATTAGGACCCCGGCAGTCAGTATCTTCATTCAATCTTTTATTGTACTATCTTTGTAAATCACTATTTCCTCCCAGCATATGGGTTTTATAGACAGACAAGGGAGGGGGAAAAATCTAATAACTCTGAAGGCAAGATGCTTACTCTGTAAAAAGCAAAATGCAAATGAGAGGAAAAAAACATCCTCAATCAAATGTTGGAATGAAAATCTCTGTTTTTTAATGAGCAATGACAGTGGTAGAGCACTGATTACATTGAAGAAAAACTGTTTAAAATTCAGAATAAATCAAGCAAGTTTATTTTAACCTTTCTCAACCAAACCACGGGATTACAGTTTAATTTATTGATTCTGCTTATCTCACTCCCCCAACCACTAATTTTAAAATTATAGCCCATATGGAATATGCTGAGTTGAATCTCACAAATATACTGATCTTTATGTTCACAGAAACGTATTAACTAGTCTATTTTTCTATATGGAACCTTGGCCATTTCTGAATAAGAACATAAGAATATTTTTCCATGTAGAAGGTCAAAATAAAATAACGTTATCCTGCTCTCTTAGCTCAAATGGTAGAACGTCTCCTGCATTTTTCATTTTTCATACTTGAGCTATCACAGAATTGAGCATATTTTTGCCAATTATATTTTCTGTTTTAGGGGCTTTGACCTTTAATTGTTTGAAATAATCAAATGCCTCGCTAAAGTACAGTACTCTGGTTTAAATTAAAGTGTTAAGAGTTAAAAAAACAAACAAAACTGAATTATATAGCAAATAACTGAGCGTATGAAAGGTGTTTATATAATGGCTGTCAATTTTCTTCCAGTATGTGTTGAGCCAGGTGAGACCTGACTAAGACCATTTCCTTAGATTTTTAATAGGATTTACAAAATATCCTGATTTCTCTACTAGAAGCACCTATAAGGCTTTTGAGGTTTCCTATAATCAAGATGGTGGCTGACTAACAGTCTAACGAACCGTTAACTCCTCATGCCATCTCGGAGCTAACCGTCGTTCAGTTACCTGTTGGCTGTATGATGGCCCGATTTTGTTTGCGCCGGTTTTCCTCATTGCTGCGGAATCCTGATTTCACCCCTTTTCACCAGTTTTGGTGCGTAAAATCATGGGGGGAGCTCTGGCCAGCGTAGATTGCTTCCTGCGTGTCGGTGGGCCGGCTGTCAGCCCGATCGCGTTGTCCCTGCTCATGTGGCCTGTTCTGTTGCTCTTGAGGTCCCTCGGGAAATCCGTCTGCGTTTGGCCGTCGATCGCCTGCTGATCGCCGGGCCTGAGCCTGTCTTGGTCCGGGGCGCCGAGGTTTGCTGTCTGTTTGCCGCGGCTGCCTCTCCCCCGCTCTTCATCTTTTCCGATGGGGAGTCTGCTGCCTTTGCTGACCTGGCCCAGGCGATCTTCTGGCCGTTGCGTTGGAGTTGTTCCACCGCTGACAACGCTGGCACTTCCTCTTCTGCCAGTCTGATGGAGCAGTGGCGGAGAGCCCTGGTTTGGAGGGCCCTAACGGTTGGAGCTGTGGAGGACCGTTTGAACCACCATCTTGGATCCTGCTCCTTTGACTCCATTGCATGTGTTGCCTGCCTCCAGCTTTTGTCAGCCTCTGGTGATCGTTGCCTCTCTCCTGGCCGCATGCTGCTGCTGTTTCCTCAGTGCTTCGTCTGTGCTATCTGGGCACTGCTGCAGTTCCTGTTTGAGGATCGCCTTGCCTGGACCTGTTCAAGCCACTCTGTTTTGCCTGGATCTCCATCATCACCTGGATTTCTGCCGTCCATCTTAGTCTCTCTTCCCTCCCTTCTTATCCTGTTCTTTTGCCCCTAACTAATGTAATGTAATTGTAACTGATTTCACTGTGCATTGTAAGCCACTTTGAGTCTGCTTCAAGTGGAAAAAAGTGGGGTATAAATGTTCATAAATAAATAAATAAATAAATTTACATAAAGGGTTTCTTAGAAATAAGTTGGATATGAGGGTATAAGACGGGAGGACCGTCAAGCAGATATTTGTTCAGGGGCACAAATATGATGATGGGTTTCTTGGAGCAGGGGTGGGGAAAATTATTTTTCAAAGCCTTCTAATGCTCTCCTAGTCTGTGGTTATGCCTCCGAGTTTCCCCCCTCACAGGGCTAGGGGTGCACTGACCATTTGGGCAACTGGGTAATGCCCGAGGGCCCAGGGCAGTGGGGAGCCCAGTACTTCCCTCCCACGTGACATGCCCGACATCCCTCTCCCTTACCCAGACCAGGATGCCCCTTCTCTCTCCTGAGCTCCTGTCTCCGATCCACCCTTCCTCAACCTGGAGCAAAAGCTTCCAATCCAAGCAGTAAGAAGAAAGGAAAGAAGCCGAGTCAGCACTTACTATCCTAAGGCATGGTCCACTGACGCGGGAACTTCCTCTGCTGCGGCCCGCCCCCACTTTTTAAAGTAACTTTCCCGCAAGGGTGTGCTGTGGCAGCGGATCAGGTCTCAGGAAAGTAAGTGCTGACTCGGCTTCTCCTTTCCCTTCTTCTTACCGCTGGGATTGGAAGCTTTTTCTCGCTGAAGATGAAGCGAGGGGAGGTAGGGGTTCTGAGAGAGAAGCGCAGGAGGGTGAAAGAGAGAGGGCATCCTGGGCCCAGACCTGGTTGAGTGGCATAACAAGGCATGAAAGATGCCAGTCCTCTGCGCCCCCCCCCCCCCCCCCAACCCCTGCTTTTCTGCTGGAATATATTTGATTTCCTATGTTTTTATTCATTTTTTTAAATAAGGTGTGTTTTTCTTTTTATAGTTCTGCATTTTTCAAAAATCTCCTTCATTTGCTCTATCACTGACTAAATGTTTATAATCTGGCACTGAATTCAAGTTTAAATCAGATCCCATGCATTTGAAGGATTAGTTAGAAAAAAAAGCCTGTACCCTGCTCTATTACTGTTATATATTTCCATGACTATTATAGTTACTGCATAGGCACAGTTTGCCTGATTTGTTTGGGGGGGGGGAGGGGAGGGAGTTCACTTCTGTCTAAATTCCCAGGACCCTTGCTGATTTATCATCCACTGAATTGCCAGGAGTGGCAGGAATCTCTCCTCAGTAGGGTTACCATATTTGCCCTAAGGAAAAAGAGGACACAAACCCCGCCCCATACACCCCATCCCACCCCCTGTCACTTTGACCTCCTCCCCAAAGAAAGCCAGATTCCCTCTCTCCTCCCATGTATATCCCCTCCCCAATTTTCCAGCCTCCCTCCATCCACATGAGTTCATTCATTCACAACCCCTCCCCTCCTGTACCTTATTGTAGTGCCCTTGGTGGTCTAGTGACATCTTCAGGGCAGGAAAGACCCCCCTCTTGCCTGCAGACTGTCTTGCTGCCGGTGCTGATTCAAAATGGCTGCCGAGAGTTCAAGCACTGAGCTTGCAAGACATAAAAAAGGTTTGGACAAGTTCCTGGAGGAAAAGTCCATTGCCTGTTATTGAGATGGCCATGTGGGAAGCCACTGCTTGCCCTGGGATTGATATCATGGAATGTTGAAGGATACTGGGCTAGATAGACCATTGGTCTGACCCAGTATGGCTATTTTTATGTTCTTAGGAGTGGAGGAGCGGCCTAATGGTAGTGGACTTTAATCCTGGTGTCCTGGGTTCAATTCCCACTGCAGCTCCTTGTGATCCTGGGCAAGTCACTTAACTATTCATTGCATCAGGTACAAAAACTGAGATTATGAGCTCTCTAGGGACAGAGAAAGTACCTGCTTATAATGTGCGATTGTCCTGTGCCTTGAATTTGATAGTTAAGCAGATTCTGAACGCCAGAATTAAATTATGTCTGTTAGTACGTATAAACGCAGTGCGTTAAGGGACCCTTTTACTAAACGGCTGGCACACAGCAATCAGGAACTAGAGCCCGGTGGGAGTTCCCATCCCCATCGAGTGCCATTTCCAGCACTACAGGAAATTTTTTTTATTTTTGTAGCACCAGAACTTAACGGCAGTAATTGGGCAGGTTAGCATTAGATTGTAAGCTCTTTGAGCAGGGACTGTCTTTCTTCTATGTTTGTGCAGCGCTGCGTATGCTTTGAAGCGCTATAGAAATGCTAAATAGTAGTAGTAGTAGTAGCCTCTACCACCCTCTCAATGGATGGTGGCAAGGGCTGCCCACCAAAATGACCATGCGGTAAGTGCTTCACTTACCGCACGGCTATTTCTTTTAATCAAAAATAGATAGCCTTTTACCAGCTGCAGTAAAAGGGGGCCTCAGCACACCTCATAAGTACATAAGCACCGCCATACTGCGAAAAAACCAAGGGTCCATCAAGCCCAGCATCCTGTGTCTGACAGCGGCCAATCCAGGCTTCAAGAACCCGGCAACCCCCCCCCCCCCCCCCCCCCCCCCCCCACACACACACACACAGACACAAAAAAAAAATTAATAATGTTCAATGGACTTTTCCCTCAAGAATCTGTCCAAACCCCCTTTAAATTCCGTAAGGCCAGCTGCTGTCACTACATTTTCCGGCAACGAGTTCCAGAGTCTAACTACACGCTGAGTAAAGAAAAACTTTTTCCTGTTTGTTTTAAATCTACCATATTCTAGTTTCATCTTGTGTCCCCTGGTTTTGTTGTTGTTTGAAAGTGTAAACAAACACTTCACATCTGTCCGCTCTACTCCGCTCATTACCTTGTAGACTTCTATCTTATCACCCCTCAGCCGCCTTTTCTCCAAGCTGAAAAGACCTAACCTTCTCAGCCTTTCCTCATAGGGAAGTCGTTCCATTCCCTTTATCATTTTCGTCGCCCTTCTCTGCACCTTTTCCAATTCCTTTATATCTTTTTTGAGATGCGGCGACCAGAATTGGACACGATACTCGAGGTGCGGTCGCACCATGGAGCGATACAACGGCATTATAACATCCTCGTGTTTGTTTCCCATCTCTTTCCTAATAATACTCAACATTCTGTGTGCTTTCTTAGCCGCGGCAGCACACATGCTAATGCTAGCAAAGGCCCCCTTTTACCACAGCTTAGTAAAAGGGCCCCTAACCGCTCTACATTCTCCACACCCAATCTCTGTCCATGCTCCACCTAGTTTCACCCCCTAACACAAAATTCCCATAATGAGTGACTTAGGGTGTGGTAACTTTAAAAATACCAGAAAAGTGGTTGGCGTGTTTATGCGTTAGCTGCTACCACACACTAAACTGCACTTTACAGCCTAACACACTTTAGTAAAAGGGCCCCTTAGAAACACAGAAAATGATGACAGATAACGGTTATATGATAGCACACTAAAAGGGGCACTTGGTCCTGGTAAATTTATTAGAATAACTCCCAAAGTTGGGAACATAAAGCTTTTTGGAATATCATATCCTTAATTTTTAATGGTGACATATAGAGAGCAGGAACACTAGCGAGATTCTCAACAGGCTTAAGGACAACTTAAACGTGCCAATTTATTAAATAACAGAGCGGAAGGTAGAAGGCATGCACTGCTTATGATAGAAAATAAAGGCAAAATTGAATGTGTCAAACCAATAGAGGTTTCCACAGTGATATCTCAACCAAACTATATGGTACAGACACAGCACTGGGGAGGCAGGAAGGCTGTGTGTTAGCTCTCTGACCTAGCCTGACCTGACTTGCTCACCCTTGCTTGTAGCTCCCTAAGTAATAAAAATGATTCCTTGACAGGAGAGGTCAGCTGTTGATCTCTGCTAAAGCACCAAGGTGAAACCAGGAGATTTAGCCTGCCCCTTGAACTATTACCAATACAAATGAAATCTGAACATGCAGTTTCCCTGGCATCTGCAAAAGGCCTTTAAAGGTTCTGTAAGCTGATGTAAAGGAACAGCTTTAGTTGAGGTTTGCCAATGCTAATTCTGAACCTATGAAAAACATCTTTATTGAATAAAGCCCTAAGAGTCCTGTGTTTTCCAGGAGGTCTCCTAAGGAGGGTTCAGTGTTCCATTTGCCTTCTTTTGTCAGAGTGCCATTCATTCAAACATGATCCCAATACACCATGCATTTTTTTTATTACTACCATGTGCAGCCACCTCTGTGGTAGATGCAGCTACTGCTAAAGTAGATGATTTCCAGGGGCGTACCTACCATTGAGTGAGCCTGGCACAATTCCCAGGACCACCCAATATTAAGGGCCGCCTTGCAGTTGAACCTTTCCTTCCTCTCCTCTCCCCGTGCCTGGGTCCAGTATCTCTCCAGCTCCTCACCCGCTCGCTGGTTCTCTAAACACTGTGGCGGGTCACAGCAGAGACAGCGCTGAAAGCTGCCTCTCTCTGACCAGTGGAGCATTTCCTCTGCCATGTTCTGCCCACAGGAAGTTGCATCAGAAAAGCAGGACGCATCAGAGGAAAAGGTAGTTTTCAGCTCTGTCTCTGACGTGACCCGCCAGTCATTTGGTGGACCAGCGGTTGGTTGTGGAGCTGGAGAGATGCTGGACCTGGGGGAGGTGGAGAAGCAGAGGGGAGAGAAAGAGAGACCTGGACCAAAGGTCTGAACACTAGCTTCCAATTTCCGCCTGAATTAAGTACAAATTTTTAACATTGGTATAGAAGGGTCACTTTCCTACGGCACCCAAATGTCTTTCCAATCCTACTGATCCCTGAAACTCCATCACAAGCCTTGTACTTATCCCAAACCCTCATATTTGTCCCTCCTCACAGTCAACTACACTTGGAAACTACTCATCATACTGCTTTCGGTTACGCCGGAGCCCAATTATGGATTTCCATTGGAACTCAGACTGGAACCTTCATTTCACATATTTCAAAATCAGATGAAGACCTGGAGGCTCATTTTCAAAGCACTTAGCCTCCCAAAGTTCCATAGAAACCTATGGAACTTAGCCTCCCAAAGTGCTTTGAATATATGCCTCATGGTTATTTCAGATCACTTATAGACATCACTTCACCCCCTTGACCTCTTCTACTTCTTCATACAGCTAACTCTGCCTCCTTTCTCTCCATTCTTCTCTCCTTCCCTCTTCCATCCTCTTTTCGGCTTAACTTTATTTTCCGAGACCTGCACTTCTTTCTTTACTTATTAGGTAGTTGTTTTTTTTTTCTTTTCTTTTTTATTTTGTTCTTTGCTGTTCTTCTTTGGTTTTATTACACACAGATTGTAAATCATTTACCAGCGCTATACGATGGCCACTATATCAAATATCTGGAACTAAATAAATAATAAGTAAAAATGCTACAAAATCCTGAGTGGTGTAGAACGAGTTGAAGTAAATGGATGATTTTTTTTACTTGTTCCAAAAGTACAAAGACTAGGGGACACTTGAGGAAATTACATGGAAATACTTTTAAAACAAATAGGAGGAAATATTTTTTCACTCAACCAATAGTTAAGCTCTGGAACTCTTTGCCAGAGGATGCGGTAACAGCGGTTCTGGGTTTAAAAAAGGTTTGGACAAATTCCTGGAGGAAAAGTCCATAGTCTGCTATTGAGACAGACATGGGAAGCAACTGTTTGCCCTTGGATTTGTAATATGGAGTGTTGCCAGAATTTGGGTTTCTGTCAGGTACTTGCGACCTGGCTTGGCCACTCTTTGGAAAACAGGATACTGAGCTAGATGGACCACTGGCACTTTCATAGGTACATGTGAACGTACACACATAAATGCTAGTATTAGGCCAAGTGGTGTTTAAATGCGGGTGCCCAGTTATAGAATTGTCCTTTATGAGCAAAAGGTGACAATACCAGAATATATGAGTGAAATATAAAAGCAATCCAATGTCAGTCTCAAAGGGAAAGGTAGGGTAGGGAGAGGGGAGAACAGAGGGAGAGCTGGATGGGTGATTAGAAGGTATCCAAGCAGTAGCCCTTTATGATTGCTAATGCGATAGGAATCCCACATCTTTGTTAGGTCCTTTCTTGTTAGTTATCATTTTAAATTGATATGGCACTTTTAGTCAGTGTGCTGAACATGAAAATACACACAGGTAAAATGAATCTCTGCCCAAAGAGTTTCCAATCTAAAGGAGCACCTGAGGCACGGGGAGATAAAACAGATTGCCCAAGGTCATAGTGAGTGCCAGTGACAGAAGCAGAATGTGAATGAAGATCTGTTCTGAGACCCTTAGTCTAATCAGTGGCCTCCATACTCTCATCGATGTTAGGCAATTAGGACTGTGCAGAGACTGACTGAGGCACAAGGGAAGAAGCAAAGTCACAGTGGGAGACAGGAATCTTAAAGTTCACCATTAAGGATTCTTCTAGACTGATAGTTCAGTACTCTAACCTGTAGACTATACTTCCAGCCCACATAAGGATATATCCAAACTGCAAAGGTCTTAAATACAAAGCAACCTATGCATCCAGCCTCTCTTATATAAGCACACAACTATGGAACGCACTGCCAAAAGTTGTGAAAACAACCTACGGCCATCTAAACTTCAGGAAATCATTAAAAACCTACCTGTTCAAAAAGGCATATGCCACTGACCCAACATAAATACCCACACTCTGCAACACAGCAAAATTAAAGCTCGTAATGGACACTATATAACCTTCCCTCTCCTCGACCCCTTCTGTATCAGAAACACAGGTACCTTACTCGACCACAATATCACCTTGTATTTGTTTCTTTACCGGACTTGGCGCACACCTTCACGGTATTATGTAAGCCACATTGAGCCTGCAAATAGCTGGCCACATCACTGCAGGTTACCTCTTAACCGTTAGTTCTCTGCAACAGCTTTAAACATAAACATGCACCACCTGCTGGCCAAACTAGAGAAATACACCTCAAGAAATAATAGTTTTACAGGCTTAAAACCCACTATTTTGTCACAACCAGCACATAAGATCAGATGTGAGGTAGGGATGACAGGATTCAGGCCCTTGAGGGAGGGGGAGCTTTTTCAGCGCTGTCTGAGGACTGTGCAAATTGTGTGGCTTCAAAGGGTGAAAATGGAGGGGCACAAAAAATGGCTCCCAGCTCGCCCTCTCCTCTCATTGGTAGTGAAAAATAAAGAAAACAAAAAAATAAAATGAAACAAAACCACTAAGGAAATGAAAATGAACAAAACATAAAAACCCACTGAATACTCTTAACACTCAGCTCTGATCTGTTACCTGCACAAATGATAAGTATAAATTATATATCCGCTTCTTGCATACATTATTGGTGGTAGCTAATTTTCAAAGAAAAATAACATGCATGGTTTTCTTTTAACATATTGCTGCAATGTACACAGGCAAGAAGTGGTTATGTGCATTGTAAACAATAGGCCTCATGTACTAATGTGTGAATTGAATTCACAAATATACACTTTGGGGCTCTTTTATTAAAGTGATGTAAGGTTTTGCACTTACCATGTGTTAGTTGCAAAATGTAGCATGATAAGAACAAAGCCTGTGCATTACATGTGGCATGTCCAGCATCTGCCCTGTATTTACCACACAGGGCATACATATACCCATGGCACTGCATTACCTGCAGTAACAGATAGACCATATTATCTGACAGGGCAGGAAACACGGTACGGGTCCACTCATCAAGAAAAGGAGGGCAATTTCCAAAGCCACATGCTCTGTCTGAAAATTACCCTTGTCAAAGCAACTAAAAACAGGCCTTACAATGTGGCGTTCCTAGGCTGGCTGACATCCGGGGTGGATCGCCGATGTGCCCCCCCCCCCCCCCCGGTGCAGCGTGGCTCCCCCTGGCGAAATTACACCCCCCCCCCCCGGTGCATTTTTACCTGCAGTGGGGCTGCCGTGCGCCTTTTGGCTCCGAGTCCGCTCGTTCCCTGCTGCTCCCTCTACCCCGGAACAGGAAGTAACCTGTTCCACGCAGAGGGAGCAGCAGGGAGGGAATGAGCAGACTCGGCCAACAGGCACGCGGCACCCCTCCAGCGGCGTGCACCGGGGGCAGACCGCCCCCACTGCCACCCTTGGTACGCCACTGATGGGGAGTTCCCTTTTGCTGTGTTTAAGCAGGTGGCGGAAAACAGCACACATCCTTGGCATTTTCAAAAACACATACACTGCTTTCCCCCTCTAAGCCACCTTCATAAAATAGGCATGGGCACTTTAATGCATTTATTTTATGCAGATTTTCAAAGAGAAAATTCTGCATGAAAATAATTTGTGTTATATATGTGCATCCACACCTCCTCCATAGTATGTAACTAAAACTGACCCTTAAAACTATGGAAAAGGAGTGTTTTATAAAACGGATACTATTTCTAAATCACGGCCTCCTAGAATATGGAATTGAAGTATTCATTTTCAGTAATAATTCTGTTTTTTTAAAAAAGCCAATAGCAATCTTCTTTTCAAACCTTTATCTTCATATAATTTGATTTATTTAATTTAGCTCACTCACTCAGTGAATTACATTCAGATACAGTATGTATTTCCCTGTCCCCAGAGGACTTATAATCTAAGGGCTATAGAGCACTATTGCATTAATATGCAGTAACAACATTAACATGCGTTATTAGTAAATGTGTCCTGTTCCATAACATGAGATCTAAGGTAAATAAAATGCATTATTGCTGAGATCAACAAAAACCATGAGGTAGACTGCAGCTAGAGCAGAATACTGAGCAGTTGGGGGGAAGAGGGGGTGGTGGTTGGGAGGCGAGGATAGGGGAGGGCAGACTTATACGGTCTGTACCAGAGCCGGTGATGGGAGGCGGGACTGGTGGTTGGGAGGCGGGAAATACTGCTGGGCAGACTTATATGGTCTGTGCCCTGAAAAGGACAGGTACAAATTCAAGGTAACGTATACACATATGAGTTTGTCTTGGGCAGACTGGATGGACCATGCAGGTCTTTTTCTGCCGTCATCTACTATGTTACTATGTTACTGCAGCACAAATTTTGCTGGGCCTCTAAAGTCGTCATCATGTGTGAAGGGGAAGAGAATACTGTCTGCCAGACAGCCAATTGTGCAGCATTTCTCCTTCCTGTCCTCCACCCCCATGTACATCTCTCCTTCTCTCTTCACTCCTCCTCTGCCATTGTCCACCATCTTTCTCTCTGTCTTGCACCCTAACATTTCTCCCTCTCCCCATGCAGCATCTTTCCATTTCTCCCTCCCCACCGCACTATGTTCAATATTTCCCCCCTCTCATCTCACCCTCCCTTCCATTCACTGCCATGTCCAACACTTTTTTCCTCCCTCCACTTCACTGCCTTGTCCAGCATAGTTTTTCCTCTCTCGTCCTTCACCACTCCTGTGCCTCTCCCCACCCATGTAAAACAATTTTCCCTCCCACTCCCTCTTCTCCCCGGGCAGCATCTCACTCCCCCACCCCCACATGTCCAACAATTATTTCTCCACCCCACCTAGCATCACCTCGTCTTACTCCCCCACACTAGGGTTGCCATATTTTGTCCCCCAAAAAGGAGGACACATGCCCTGCCCCCACCACACACCCCACCCCGCCCCCTTTCACACCCCACCGCCCCCTTCCACGCCCTCACTCCGCCCCCTGTCACATTTTCCCCTCGCCTCTGTCACACATCCCGTCACCCCCCCCTCCCCGTCACCCCCTCCCCTTACCTTACTACTGCCCTGTTGGTCTAGTGACCTCTTCAGGGCAGGAAAGAGGCCCCTCTTTCCTGCCCGGAATGCTGCCCTGCATGCATCCTTCCTGTTCGTGATCTCGGCGCCGATTCAAAATGGCCACCGAGAGTTGAAGTCTTGCGAGGTCACTTCAACTCTCGGCGGCCATTTTGAATCAGCGCCGAGATCACGAACAGGAAGGATGCAAGCAGGGCAGCGCTCCGGGCAGGAAAGAGGGGGCTCTTTCCTGCCCCGAAGGCGGAAGAGGTCACTAGACCACCAGGGCAGTAATAAGTAAGGGGGGGGGGGAGGCTAGCAATCTGCCCATTTGTCCAGATTTCTGGACAAATGGGCAGATTGGCAAAACCCGCCCGGACATGTCCTCAAAAGAGGACATGTCCGGGTAAATCCGGACATATGGTAACTCTACCCCACACCCTCCCTAAAACTACCCACCACCAGCATGCTGCTCAATATAAAGCTCGGGGAAGCAGCTTTCTCCACTGGTTGCTACTTCACTGGTATTGCCCCCACCTCTGGCTGGCATTCTGCAAGTTTTGCTCCCTCCCTCGCTTACTATTACTTCTGGACCGCGTTTTTTATTCTACAGCAAAACCATGCCGGACCGGGACTCTTTGCATGCTGTAGCTGCTTCCTTTAGGCCGGCCCCGCCTTCTCAGATATAACTTCCTCTTTTGGAGGAAGCAGGGAGCTGATATCTGAGAAGGCGGTCCGGTGTGGGTTTTGCTGTAGATTTAAAAATATGGCCCAGAAGTGATAGCAAGCAAGGGAGGGAACAAATCTTGCAGAATGCCAGCCAGGGGTGGGAGCAATACCAGTGAAGCAGCAGCCAGCAGGAAAAAACGCCTCCCTGAGCTTTACACCTATGGAGTGCACTGCTGATGAGTAGGCCTGCCCATCCATGCCCACCCGTGCTGCCAGACCAAAATGAAAACACAGATGATGAAATGTTAACAGAAATTAGGGAAGCTAGCAAATTTGACAACACTGTAATAATGATTAATTTCAATCACTCTGAAAGTCAAATCTAAATAGAGCTCTAGATCCTTATATGTAGGGTTACCATATTTTGCCCTCTCAAAAAGAGGACATGTCCCGCCCTTGCCCCGCCCCTTTCGCATCTACTACTACTACTACTATTTAACATTTCTAAAGCGCTACTAGGGTTACGCAGCGCTGTACAATTTAACATAGAAGGACAGTCCCTGCTCAAAGAGCTTACAATCTAAAGGACAAATGTACAGTCAGTCAAGTAGAGGCAGTCAAATTGGGGCAGTCTAGATTTCTTGAGAGGTATAAAGGTTAGGTGCCGAAGGCAACATTGAAGAGGTGGGCTTTGAGCAAGGATTTGAAGATGGGTAGGGAGGGGGCTTGGCGTAGGGGCTCAGGAAGTTGATTCCACACATAGGGTGAGGCGAGGCAGAATGGGCGGAGCCTGGAGTTGGCGGTGGTGGAGAAGGGTACTGAGAGGAGGGATTTGTCCTGTGAGCTGAGGTTTCGGGCGGGAACGTAAGGGGAGATGAGGGTGGAGAGGTAATGAGGGGCTGCAGACTGAGTGCATTTGTAGGTGAGAAGGAGAAGCTTGAACTGTATGCTGTATCTGATCGGAAGCCAGTAAAGCGACCTGAGGAGAGGGGTGATATGAGTATATCGGTTCAGGCGGAATATAAGACGTGCAGCAGAGTTCTGAATGGATTGAAGGGGGATAGATGGCTAAGTGGGAGGCCAGTGAGGAGAAGGTTGCAGTAGTCAAGGCGAGAGGTAATGAGAGCGTGGATGAGAGTTCGGGTGGTGTGCTCAGAGAGGAAAGGGCGAATTTTGCTGATGTTAAAGAGGAAGAAGCGACAGGTCTTGGCTGTCTGCTGGATATGTGCAGAGAATGAGAGGGAGGAGTCGAGGATGACTCCGAGGTTGCGGGCAGATGAGACGGGGAGGATGAGGGTGTTATCAACTGAGATCGAGAGCGGAGGAAGAGGAGAGGTGGGCTTTGGTGGAAAGACGATAAGCTCGGTCTTGGACATGTTCAGTTTCAGGTGGCGGTTGGACATCCATGCAGCAATGTCCGATAAGCAGCCCGATATCTTGGGTCTCCACGGTGATGTCTGGTGTTGAGAGATACAGCTGGGTATCATCAGCATAAAGATGATACTGGAAACCATGAGATGAGATCAGTGAGCCCAGGGAAGAGGTGTAGATTGAAAACAAGAAGGGGTCCAAGGACAGATCCCTGGGGAACTCCAACAGAGAGCGGATGGGGGTGGAGGAAGAACCATGAGAGTGTACTCTGAAGGTGCGGTGAGAGAGATAGGAGGAGAACTAGGGGAGGACAGAGCCCTGGAACCCAAATGAGGACAGTGTGGCGAGAAGTAAATCATGATTGACAGTGTCAAACGCGGCGGATAGATCAAGGAGGATGAGGATGGAGTAGTGGCCTCTGGATTTGGCAAGGAACAGGTCATTACAGACTTTAGAGAGTGCTGTTTCTGTCGAGTGTAGAGGGCGAAAACCGGATTGAAGGGGATCGAGGATGGCCTGAGAGGAGAGGAAATCAAGGCAGCGGCTGTGAACGGCACGCTCAAGTAGTTTGGAGAGGAAGAAGGGTATCCTCGCCCCACCCCCTGTCACATATTCCCCTCCCTCCCTCCGGGTCACATATTCCCTCCCCTGCCCCCCCCCGTCACCTCCCCTCCCCCGGGTCACCTCCCTTCCCCTTACTTGCTATCTACTGCCCTGGTGGTCTAGTGACCTCTTCGGGGCAGGAAAGAGCCCCCTCTTTCCTGCCCGGAGCTCTGTCCTTACCCTGCATCCTGTTGCTGTGACAGTCTCGGGATTCAAAATGGCCACCGAGAGTTGAAGTCTCGCAAGGCCGCTTCAACTCTCGGCGGCCATTTTGAATCCCGAGACCATCACAGCAACAGGATGCAGCAGGGCAAGGGCAGCGCTCCAGGCAGGAAAGAGGACATGTCCAGGCATCTGGACAGGTTTTGCCAGTCCGCTCGTTTGTCCGGATTTCTGGACAAGCGGGCGGCGGGCCTATCCTAGCCTCCCCTTCCCTTACTTACTATCTACTGCCCTGGTGGTCTAGTGACCTCTTCCAATCATCCATATCCAGCAATTCTCCTCTCTCCCTGAGCCCTGCCCTGCCCTCCCATCCATGTTCCTCTCTCCCCTGCCCCCTCCATTCACCCATATCCAGCAATTCCCCTCTCTCCCTGAGCCCTGCCATCCCATCCATCTGCCGTCTCTCCCCTGCCCCAACTCTTTTTGAGGACATGTCCTGCTGAATCCGGACATATGGTAACCCTACTTATATGGAAGGATAGTCCCTAGCGGTAATATTGCAACCTCCAGTCCAGCAGCGCAGCGACAGCATCAGTGAAAGCACTGAAGAAGGCGGGCCACTGAGCGAAGAGAAGCGCTTTCACTGGGAGCGCTTTCAGTGATGCTGCGCTGCCAGACTTCAGAGGTAAATTTAAAAGAAAAAAAAAAGGAAAGGGATCTTGGGGGGGGGGGGGGGGAGAAGAGGGTGGGCAGTTGGGGCAGGGGAGAGACGGCAGATGGATGGAATGGCAGGGCTCAGGGAGAGAGGGGAATTGCTGGATATGGATGATTGGAGGGGGCAGGGGAGAGAGGAGCATGGATGGACATGGATGGGAGGACTGGGCCTAGGGAGAGAGGAGAAATTGCTGGACATAGAGGGGAGGGGTGGGAAGCGAGAGGAAGGAGATGAGATGAGGGAAAAGGAAAAGAGAAGAAAAACTGCACATGGATAGAGAAAATAGGCAGAAGCTGGATCCACTGGACAGTCAAGTCTGCGGAGGACCCAGCTTTTACTTACAGATGTAGGACAAGTAATGAAGAAGAAAGGCGGAAAGTAAAGAAATAAATAGAAAGGAAGCCCTGGAAACGGAGTTAAGAGGACAGATAGCAGCAGAATCGGATACTGGGCCAGCATGATCAGAAAAACAAAGTCACCAGACAACAAAGGTAGAAAAGATCATTTTATTTTCATTATAGTGTTTGGAATATGTTCACTTTGAGAATCAGGTGCTCAACATTAAAAGTTTATATTTATTTACTTATTTATGCCATTTTATCCCACATTAAACATGAATTAGGGTGTTTTGTGGTTGATATTATGATCCCTTGTTTCATATTGTTGACGGTCTGCATTTTACGTATGGGTGGTATATTGGTGTATTAGGTTCTGCCCAGGTTCTGAGTGTGTTTTTGCACAAAGTTGTGCATAGTGTTTTGCAGTTGAGCAACTGTGGTTAGTATATGCTTTGAGCAACCACTTTATTCTTTGACATAATTTAATAGAAGGTATTAATTGTGACTTTTTATTTATTTTTTCTGTGTGTTATCAGACAATTATGGATTTAAGCTCCACCCCTGGCCCCACCCCTAACCCCACCCCCTTTAGCCTCCCCAAACAGTTGGGCCACCGACTGCCTAATGGTGACATCAAGGGGGTGGGGGAATGGAGGAATTGGATGTCAGGCAGGGCAGGAGGAAATCAGATATGGGGAGTATTGTTGGGGGCGGACACACACTCCAACACAGCGTATCCGAGTATCATAATTTATTTATGTCTCCTTGAGTTGGCACTGTGTTGCGTGCCATGTAGTATCTGCCCCTGTGTAGCAAATGCTGAGCGGATGCTGGGCACGCCCCTGGCATTTGCCATACGGGCTTTGCATTTACCGCACATTCATTTTGCTGTTAATGTACGGTAAGAGCTATACCTTACCACACTTTAGTAAAAGAGCCCCGTAAATACCTACAAATAACAGGGCCTATTTAGAAATGGTATCCTGGCGTGCTTAAATAAATGTAGAGGTATTGGTCAATGTGATACATAATTTTCTGGAAACTATGAAGGACCTCAAATGGGTTTTTCCTGAGTTGTATTTTTCTGTTATCTAGTTGTTACCTCCTTTATGAAATATCTTAAGCAATGTATTAAGTAAAAGGTAAACTCTCTATAGTATAAAACTGTTCTAGTTTTTTTTTTCCTTGCTTTTCTTTCTCTTTTCCTTTCCTTTCATTACCCTTTACTGTCAATTATCTCATCTCTGCTTGTTTCCCATCTGTGGAAGCCAGCAGGACCCCCTTAGAGTCCTTCAGATTGTCTCATTCTGCACAATCTCAGGTTACTGCTGATTGCTATCTTTATTCCTTACCAAAACACTTGCTACATGGTTCTTAGGCCCTGGCAACAAAGCTCTAAATCCTGCCAGCAAAAACGTAATTAGTACACCACAAACAGAGAATGGAGTCTGCTGAAAGTTGTTAAAAGCAATGTTGAGGCAGATCTGTGCTATTTTTTTTTTATGACTACAGCAGACTACTTCCCATATACAAATGATTGCCTTATTTAATTTCTATGGGATTGGTAGGGAGAAAAAAAAGTGCTTAGAGACAAAAATATGAATACAAATATTTTATTTAATTTACAAGTCCTATTTTAGCAAAGACTCCTTTTCCCTGAAGGGCTGGAACTCAAATCTGTTTTATCATATCCTGTTATTTCAGGGTGCTCTGCCACCATTTGAATGGATCAATAGGATCAGGAAATCATAATAGGATCTGTCAGATTAGCGTACCTGCCCGTGTTTTGGCTACATCACTCAATCAGCCAAGCATACTTTTTAGGGGTGGTATCGCAATCAACATCAATCCAGTTGTTTTACTACTTTTTAGATGGTTTTTTCACTATTTTTTTACTTTCATTTCTTATTATTAAATCAAACCAATGTATGCATATATAGCAGTTTCGTTTTTCTTTATGCTATGCATATAAAAAAAAAATGGAAGCGGTGCAAAGAAAAGCTACGAGAATGGTATGGGATTTGCGTTCCAAGACGTATGAGCAGAGACTTGCTGACCTGAACATGTATACCCTGGAGGAAAGGAGGAACAGGGGTGATATGATACAGACGTTCAAATACCTGAAAGGTATTAATCCGCGAAAAAATCTTTTCCGGAGATGGGAAGGCGGTAGAACGAGAGGACATGAAATGAGATTGAAGGGGGGCAGACTCAAAAAAGATGTCAGGAAGTATTTTTTCACGGAGAGGGTGCTGGATGCTTGGAATGCCCTCCCGCGGGAGGTGGTGGAGATGAAAACAGTAACGGAATTCAAACATGCGTGGGATATGCATAAAGGAATCCTGTGCAGCAGGAATGGATCCTCAGAAGCTTAGCTGAAATTGGGTGGCGGAGCAGGTGGGGGGAAGAGGGGTTGGTGGTTGGGAGGCTAGGATAGGGAAGGACAGACTTATACGGTCTGTACCAGAGCCGGTGATGGGAGACGGGACTGGTGGTTGGGAGGCGGGAAATACTGCTGGGCAGACTTATACTGTCTGTGCCCCGAAAAAGACAGGTACAAATTCAAGATATGAGTTTATCTTGGGCAGACTAGATGGACCATGCAGGTCTTTTTCTGCCGTCATCTACTACTATAGCGATTTCACAATGATACTTAATCCCAATATTCTGGCACCTCTAGGTGAAGCTCGACCCTTTAGAAGTTCTAATACGTCAAAATCATGCAGGATAAGCCATTCCAACAGATCTGCTAGGGGCTCTATTGCTATCAAGTTGCAAATGGAAGCAGAGGCTGCCAAATCACAAGTTCTTTATAGTCAACAAGATGCAGCCATAAAAATTGAAAAACAAACTAGAAGAGGAGGAAAAGAAAGTAGTGGCTGATGCTGCCATTGCTGCCGCCTCTGAATGCAGGATGGCAGAGTTAGACATTGCCTTGGAGATACTAATATGCCCTGCAGCAGAAGGCCCTTTGGAACTCAACCTGCCCCCCCCCCCCTCCGGATCCCCAATTGATTCTAGTAGGCCAAAATTAGATGATGGCAAATATCTTAGGGCCAGCAATAACAGTGGAACTAAGGTTGCCCACCACAGCACTTGACACAGGTGTAAAGTCTATGCAAGCTGCTACCTAGCTTCCCAAGTTGGGGGGGGGGGGAGGACATGACTGCGGTCCCTTTTTACTCCTTTCTCTCAGATCACGGCTGTAGGGCATCTGGGAGTGGGATCTTTCCTTAGCTGACTCATGAGGACAGATATTGTCTTTTCAGGTCCTGGGGCCAGGCCGGTCCCTCAGTTGGTGAGGAGAGGGCCAAGACAAATGATGAGACATATGTGCAGGGAATGTGGCCAGTGTATGCACGTCTCTGACAGATTCCTGGGCTAGCTCCTCACCAACCAAAGCTGAAAGGGATCTACCATACCAAATGGAGATGTGAAGAACTGCCAGTAAACAATAGGGGCCAGCTGAAAAAGAGACGTGAAGCGCAAGCCTGGAGAGAAAGCCACCAGATGTGGACCTTGTGAACCTCAGGCCTGTGGATAACATGGTGCACACACCAAAACCTCAACCCATACATATATGCTGATGATGTAACAATCTACATCCCATTCAAACAAGACCTAAAAGAAATTTCCAATGAAATCAACCAAAGTCTACATATCATGCACTCCTGGGCAGATGCATTTCAGTTGAACCTTAATGCAGAAAAAACCCAATGCCTAATACTCACCTCTCAATACAATACGAACAAATTTACCATCATCAACACACCAAAACTAAATCTACCAATTTCGGAAACCCTAAAAATTCTTGGCGTTACCATTGATCGGCACCTAACACTTGAGAATCACGTGAAAAACACAACCAGAAAGATGTTCCACTCAATGTGGAAATTAAAAAGAGTAAGACCATTCTTCCCAAGGGCCGTCTTCCGTAATCTAGTACAATCATTAGTACTCAGTCATCTAGACTACTGCAATCCACTCTACGCTGGCTGCAAAGAGCAAAGGGAAGTCGTGCCAAACGAATCTCATTGAATTCTTTGACTGGGTGACGGGAGAATTAAATCAAGGACGGGCTATGGACGTCATCTACTTAGATTTCAGCAAGGCTTTTGACACGGTTCCCCACAGGAGGCTCTTGAATAAACTAGAAGGGCTGAAGATAGGACCCGAAGTGGTAAACTGGATTAGGAACTGGTTGACGGGCAGACGCCAGAGGGTGGTGGTAAATGGAGTTCGCTCGGAGGAGGGAAAGGTGAGTAGTGGAGTGCCTCAGGGATCGGTGCTGGGGCCCATTCTGTTCAATATATTTGTGAGTGACATTGCCAAAGAGTTACAAGGTAAAGTTTGCCTTTTTGCGGATGACACCAAGATTTGCAACAGAGTGGACACCCCGGAGGGAGTGGAAAACATGAAAAAAGATCTGAAGAAGCTGGAAAAATGGTCTAACGTTTGGCAATTAAAATTCAATGCGAAGAAATGCAAAGTGATGCACTTAGGGAGTAGAAATCCAAGGGAGGCGTATGTGTTAGGTGGGGAGAGCCTGATAGACACGGACGGGGAGAGGGATCTTGGGGTGATAGTATCTGAGGACCTGAAGGCGATGAAACAGTGCGACAAGGCGGTGGCCGTAGCGAGAAGGTTGCTAGGCTGTATAGAGAGAGGTGTGACCAGCAGAAAAAAGGAGGTTTTAATGCCCCTGTATAAGACGTTGGTGAGGCCCCACCTGGAGTATTGTGTTCAGTTTTGGAGGCCGTACCTTGCGAAGGATGTTAAAAAAATGGAAGCGGTGCAAAGAAAAGCTACGAGGATGGTATGGGAGTTGCGTTCCAAGACGTATGAAGAGAGGCTTGCTGACCTGAACATGTATACTCTGGAGGAAAGGAGGAACAGGGGTGATATGATACAGACGTTCAAATATTTGAAAGGTATTAATCCGCAAACGAATCTTTTCCGGAGATGGGAAGGCAGTAGAACGAGAGGACATGAAATGAGATTGAAGGGGGGCAGACTCAGGAAAGATGTCAGGAAATATTTCTTCACGGAGAGGGTGGTGAACGCTTGGAATGCCCTCCCGCGGGAGGTGGTGGAGATGAAAACGGTAACGGAATTCAAGCATGCGTGGGACAGGCATAAAGGAATCCTGTGCAGAAGGAATGGATCCACAGAAGCTTAACTGAAATTGGGTGGCAGGGGGAAGAGGGGTTGGTGGTTGAGAGGCTAGGATGGGGGAGGGCAGACTTTTTATACGGGGTCTGTGCCGGAGCCGGTGATGGGAGGAGGGACTGGTGGTTGGGAGATGGGAAATACTGCTGCACAGATTTATACGGCTGTGCCCTGAAAAAGACAGGTACAAATCAGGGTAAGGTATACACATATGAGTTTATCGTGGGCAGACTAGATGGACCGTGCAGGTCTTTTTCTGCCGTCATCTACTATGTTACTATGTTACTATGTTAAATACTCAAAAAACCCCAAACAGCCCAGAACACGGCAGCCAGACTCATATTCGGAAAATCAAAATACGAAAGTGCGAAACCCCTACGAGAGAAGCTACACTGGCTCCCACTCAAAGAACGCATCACGTTCAAATTATGTACCCTAGTTTACAAAATCATCCATGGCGATGCCCCAGCCTACATGTCCTGATAGACCTACCACCCAGGAATGCTAAAAAATCATCTCGCACATTCCTTAAGCTTCATTTCCCCAATTGCAAAGGTCTAAAATACAAATTAATGCACGCATCAACCTTTTCCTATATGAGAACGCAATTCTGGAACGCGCTGCCACGCAACCTAAAAGCGATCTATGAACTGACCAGCTTCCGCGAACTACTGAAGACCCATCTCTTTGACAAGCTATACCACAAAGATCAACACATGTGAAACTCCCCACACATATCCAGAAATGTTTAATAATGCCTTCTGTTATTTTACTATCATGTATTCCATTACCATGCAACCCAAAATCCTTCTGTAATACCAAATGTCTATTCTCTTCTTATTTCCACTATTCATGATGTATTGTAAGCCACATTGAACCAGCAAAGAGGTGGGAAAATGTGGGATACAAATGCAATAAATAAGTAAATAAATTCCCAGGACTTCCTTCACCCCCTGTGGTAGCCCAGCGGTACATCCTGTTTAGCAAGTGGTAAGCCTGCATTGGGCTTACCGCCGCTTAGTAAAAGGGATCCACTATTATGTAACAAGGATGTGCATTCATTTGAAACAACATGGGAAATCTCAATGACATTCCCTATTGTAATTTCCCATCATCTTAAACCCCAAACTGGAAAAACCCTAGTATTTGAGCACTATTACAGAACAGTGTACATTACTGATGATATTGCTCTTGTAGTGAAACATTTTTATTAAACCCAAACAAAATAAAAAAAAAATACTGTATACAGCACAGGAAATGAAACAGAACAAACATTTTAGCCTGCACACCTAACTGTGCTGTAGGGTACATTATTGAGCAACAGGGCACACTAATGTGTGCCTGGCGGTAATTCAGAGTTTCGCGCACACCAAAAACACGTGGTAGAAAATAATTTTCTATTTTCTACCGCAGGGGCATTCCTGGCGGTAATTGGCAGTTGGCGTGCGCTGGACAGTTACCACGCGGGTAACGCATGTGCCCTTACCACTAAGTCAACGGGTGGCGTTGAGGGCTCAGGCCGTAAATAGATGCTCGCTGGTTTTCATTTTGCCGCACTTCCATTTCCTAGCCCAACCCCCTCTCCTTTTTTTCCAGACGTGCTGGAGAAATGGTCCAGCGCATGTCCAATACACGCACCCAAACTACCTCAGGCCACTCTTTGGCGTGCCTTTGTAAAATTCAACAACATGGGAAAATCCACAATTTTCATGGTGTTTCAAATGAATGCACATCCTTATTTGCCACATCATTTGGTTTCATGAAATATTTTTGTAAATTCTTTACTGTTCAGCCTTTTTTCTTTTCCTAAAAGGGAAAGATGGTGGGTCCATTTTGGATATGAACTGCTATTCAGACGATTGCCCTCTCTTTCCTGTCCAAAAAAAAAAAAAGCAGCATCTGCACAGCAAGACACCCAGGCACAAGTTTTATTTTCTGGAATGACATATGGTGAGTTTTTAGGAGTGGGGAATACTTCTTCCCTTACAGAGATGATTTACTCACAACTCCTTTCTACTGGAGTGTCGGTACAGAAAACTGCTTTCATTCTGCAACTTTGCTCTAGGTCACGGTGTTTATAGGTATTAAAAAAAATTAGGCAAGAGAGATATCTCATCCATTATTCCTGAGATTCAATTAAAAACAAAACAGAAAGTGGTATGAGGATATTTCATGATTCAGACACTGTATTAAAGGGAAAGGGAGGTGGGAACATAGACTGGATCAAGGCCACCTGTGACCCACTATCTGCCTGTCTAACACAAACAGCACAATAGATGAGCCTTCATTTCCTGAGCTGCCTGAGGCAGGGGAATCTGGGAAGACAGCATTCACAACTCCCAAAGGGAGAGCTGTGCTCATTGCTTGGAAGTGGCACCGAGATGGCTGGAGTTGGGGCCTCTAGTTGTAAAGCTCTGAAGGCAGCTACTTGACACGGTTCTGAGTCCAGGATGCTCACTGCAATGACAACTGAATATATTTATGGATAATATAAAATAGAGATAAAAATTCATAGTACAGGGGGAAAAGGGGCTGGGATCCAATAGTTAATAGGAAATTCTAGAACATACAAAAACAGCCTTAGACCAAACCCTTGCTGAAGCCATGTTAAGGCTGATAGAAATGTTCAAGCATTTGACAATCTTTTCCTATAGTTTTATATGCATTCTATTATTAAGTTACAAAGTAATTAAATAAAAAAAGAAAGCTTAGGGGGGCAGTTCTGGAAAGGGCGCCTGACTGGGAACCATGAAAGAAGCACTAAAATCCATTCTATAAGGGCACTGACATGAGTATGTGCAAGTAAAGAATACAGCCATAAGGCTGAACTAATGTACAAATGAATAGCCACCAACACTTATGGCTAACGTAAGTTTTTGCACCTATGTGGGACAATATTCACACGTAATCTACACTGTTCTGTAAGTCATGCGTGTATCTGGGAGACTTGCACATTGCCCACCTGAGCTTCATCCTCGTGCACACCTCCTTTCCACATCCACACTAAGGGAACTGCCCCTGTACGTTACAGAATCTGGGCAAGCATATGCATGTCTAAATTAGTGGTGCCTTTTACCCGTGTATGTGCTAATATTGTATAACATACGCAGGTATTTATTTTGTTACATTTGTACCCCGCGCTTTCCCACTCAAGGCAGGCTCAATGCGGCTTACATGGGGCAATGGAGGGTTAAGTGACTTGCCCAGAGTCACAAGGAGCTGCCTGTGCCTGAAGTGGGAATTGAACTCAGTTCCTCAGTTCCCCAGGACCAAAGTCCACCACCCTAACCACTAGGCCACTCCTCCACACACGTCTAGCCTTGAATATTACTTTAGAGAATTGCCTTTCACACGAGTTGGTTATGTCCATCCATCTGTCTATCTACCAGTGACTTCATTTCAATGCCTAAAGCAGATTGGGTAAGGTCGTGAAATATACACAATCACAAGTGTTAGTGAACCCACGGTTTGTTAATACAAGGCTGGGGTTTATGGTGCATTAGGTACCACAACTGAAGAAGCTGGAGGGAGACAGAAAACCCTAAATCTACAGTGGAGAGCAGCCATGGATTAACAGATAAGCAAAATAAGAACGTGCTTAGGGCACCAAGGGAAGAGGGACATCACAGAGATTTTCCCCCCTAGCTATCAGCTGACTGCCACACCCATTATCCAACAATAATGTCAGTGGGGTTTTTTTTTACTCATTATATATATATATGATGTTTTGTTTTGTACAATAATTATATTTCTCAGCATTTATTGAGTCTTAATGTCTTTTCAGTTAAGCGAAGGAAGAGCTCTGGGGCATCATTTTCGGGCTGTGCTTAGGGCATCAGTGGGACTTAATCCAGCCCTGGTGGAGGGGTTAGAACAATATTCCCACATATGTATCCACCCAACGGGGGGTACCCAATTTATTCTTATTTTCTGCCTATTCTGGGGGTGATTTTACAGCAGGGTGCTATGTGAAAGTTGCATAAATAGTACACAGAAGGAAGTCATTATTTCATGTAGTTGCGTGGCTTTTAGGACAACCACAGGCACCTATGTACCTTATAAAATAGCCATTCGGAAGGTGCCCCATTAGTGCACAAACCCCTAAGAATAAATTTGCAACTGCACCAAAGACGGTATAAATTTGCACGGGTAGTCTGTGCAAGTATTTGCATATATTATGAACAATGCATGTATATCACAACTCCAGCCAAGCTCTGCACAAGTTACTACTTTGGGGATGAATTCAAGGGGCATGCATAATTCTGTCAACATGAGTACTTAAACAAAATACACACAGTTTTGCCAGTACTGTGGCAGTGGGAAGTTTACCCTCCAGCGTCTTGAATGGTCTGCGGTGTGGTTCCCTGAAGAAGCACAGCCAAACGGGACCGCTGGGACCGCACATTCATCTTTTTTGGAAGCTGGGGTGTACCACGCCACACATGAACTGGACAGTGTGTTTAAGATAAGTTGTTAAGATTTTGATTTTTTGGCATGCTACTGTATGGAATAAGAAAATTCAAAAAGACCAAAAAAAAACCATGTTTTGCACAATTCAAAAGAAAAACACACTAAAAATTGTCTTTTTGGGGGTTTTTATGTCGATGGTTTCTTTTTGTGCTGTGTGCAGGTGAAAAGCTACAGTTTTGCCACAGATGTATGAGACATTTTCCCCTTTGACTAGTCACTTTTTCACTGTGTGTATTTTGATTATTATCGGTTGGCGTTGACAGTGAAGCTGATCTGTGGTGATATTTAGAACATGTGTACTTAGACATATTCAGCAGATCAGGTTTATAAGAGCCCTATTCCACATGTAGGACACGCTATACATGTAAAAAATACTTTATAGAGTTACCCCTACAGGGAGCAATTGTAAATGGGTACATTTCCCTCCATAATGTTTGGCAGATTTTCAAAGTGAAAGTATCTTGGATGAATCTCTTCATAAAGGCGGTTAATAAATCGCAATAAATAAATACCTCAGTACTTTTACTTTGGAAATATACCCAGACACATGCTTAAATGTTATATTTCTTTTCAGTGTTTATATATTTTTTCTTACATTTGTACCCTGCGCTTTCCCACTCATGGCAGGCTCAATGTGGCTTACATGGGGCAATGGAGGGTTAAGTGACTTGCCCAGAGTCACAAGGAGCTGCCTGTGCCTGAAGTGGGAATTGAACTCAGTTCCACAGTTCCCCAGGACCAAAGTCCACCACCCTAACCACTCGGCCATTCCTCCACTGTTGCTACTATTTGAGATTCTACATGGAATATTGCTATTCCAACATTCCATGTAGAAGTGGGCCCTTGCAGATCACCAATGTGGCCGCGCAGGCTTCTGCTTCTGTGAGTGCAGGACGTCAGACTCACAGAAACAGAAGCCTGCGCAGCTTTCTACATGGAATGTTGCTAATGGAATAGCAACATTCCGTGTAGAATCTCCAATAGTAGCAACATTCCATGTAGAATCTCCAATAGTATCTATTTTATTTTTGTTACATTTGTAGCCCGCGCTTTCCCACTCATGGCAGGAATCGAACTCAGTTCCACAGTTCCCCAGGATCAAAGTCCACCACCCTAACCACTAGGCCACTCCACTCCCCTAGACCTAAGTGGTTTACAGTATCTTTACAGGGATGGAACTGTCTCTAACGGCCTCATAATCTTGGTGGTATATCATACATGAGGCAATGGAGGGGTAAGTAACTTGCCCAGGGTCCTGTGGAGCTGAAGAGGGAATTGAACCAATTTCCCCAGGATCTCAACCCACTGCTGTTAGGCAGTGGCAGGAATTGAACCTGGTTCCCCAGGTCCGCAAACCACGGCACTAACCGTTAGGCCACTCCTCCACTCCTAGGATTAATATGTGTAAAGGCTCCCTTATCTAAAATCTAAAGAGAATCCGCGTGCGTGGAGAACTCAATAGATCCCACGAAATGTAAAGTGTAAACAAAAAGGTGGGAATATGAGCCAGGCTATCCAATAACTGGACCTAAAATCAAGTTTAAAATAAACAATATTTATTAATTTTCGAGCAAATAATAATAAAATAATCCCACATTAAAAATGACTCACTTTTCAACCAGGCTGGCTGTCTTTTGGAGTTCCGTCTTTCTTTTCTAATTGGTGGAATATGTTTGGCCTGGGCCTCTAGGATGGCATTTTTGAACAGCGTCCATGCCTGTTGTACAGTTTTTACCCTCTCAGTTGTCCCCCTAAGTTTTTTCCCACTGTTCTCATTTTATCAAAGTCATAAGTACATAAGTAATGCCACACTGGGAAAAGACCAAGGGTTCATCGAGCCCAGCATCCTGTCCACGACAGCGGCCAATCCAGGCCAAGGGCACCTGGCAAGCTTCCCAAACGTACAAACATTCTATACATGTTATTCCTGGAATTTTGGAGTTTTCCAAGTCCGTTTAGTAGCGGTTTATGGACTTGTCCTTTAGGAAACCGTCCAACCCCTTTTTAAACTGTGCTAAGCTAACCGCCTTCACCACTTTCTCCGGCAACGAATTCCAGAGTTTAATTACACGTTGTTGGGTGAAGAAACATTTTCTCCGATTTGTTTTAAATTTACTACACTGTAGTTTCATCGCATGCCCCCTAGTCCTAGTATTTTTGGAAAGCGTGAACAGACGCTTCACATCCACCTGTTCCACTCCACTCATTATTTTATATACCTCTATCATGTCTCCCCTCAGCCGTCTCTTCTCCAAGCTGTATAGCCCTAGCCTCCTTAGTCTTTCTTCATAGGGAAGTCGTCCCATCCCTGCTATCATTTTAGTCGCCCTTCGCTGCACCTTTTCCAATTCTACTATATCTTTCTTGAGATGCGGTGACCAGAATTGAACACAATACTCAAGGTGCGGTCGCACCATGGAGCGATACAATGGCATTATAACATCCTCACACCTGTTTTCCATACCTTTCCTGATAATACCCAACATTCTATTCGCTTTCTTAGCCGCAGCAGCACACTGAGCAGAAAGTTTCAGTGTGTTATCGACAATGACACCCAGATCCCTTTCTTGGTCCGTAACTCCTAACGTGGAACCTTGCATAACGTAGCTATAATTCGGGTTCTTTTTTCCCACATGCATCACCTTGCACTTGCTCACATTAAACATCATCTGCCATTTAGCCGCCCAGTCTCCCAGTCTCGTAAGGTCCTCTTGTAATTTTTCACAATCCTGTCGCGATTTAACGACTTTGAATAACTTTGTGTCATCAGCAAATTTAATTGCCTCGCTAGTTACTCCCATCTTTAAAGTCTCCTTCTTTAAAGTTAAACGCTAACGTATTTGACTTCCTATGTATAGTTACTTCAAGGTTGATATTAAAACTGATCAGTAGTTACACGCATAAAAAACATGAGCATTGCTGAGAAGGTGCATATTGTACCACAAACCAAGTGCAAGCATGTTCAGGGACAGAGTCCGTGTGGGACATGTGTGGAGTCGCAATGTACACATATTGAAGGCAATTGTATCCCTGCCATGAACCTGGCATAAGTGAGCTTGCCTACATTTAGACATGCCAATGTTAGTTTACGCTAGTGTTTAGATACCGTTCTAAACTAGGGGCGACCAATGCTGTATCAGGGTGCCTACATCTAACTGTTCCTTTACAGAACTACACAGAATGAACAGGCTCTTCGGATCCACGTCAATAGCACATGTGGAGGAGAAATGCAGCTTTTTAAACTATTGAGCACTGGAACTGCTTGTCAATGACATTTACCATTCAGGGAAGGTGTGTTTTTACGCCCCTAGAGATGTTATATTGCATATTATGATGTGTGTATAACTACTTACATCTGATAATATGCACATCTGGATTTATGTTTGGACTCCTGATGCAGGCAATTAACCGAAACACAGCCCCTGTCGAGTCCTTTAAGAAGTTATGTGCGTTCCCGTATACTTGATGTGAGCTGTTATTAATAACAGACCCCCTTTTTTAAGACACCTTTGGCTGCACACTGGTTCTTTGGTCATCTCCACTGTTCCTTTTGCTGTACTTTGAGTTGTGGAGATCTGTCCCTCTTTTCTGTTCTCTTAGTCTTTAAGGTGCCACTTGTCTCTGTTATTTATATTCGCTCCAGTTACAAATCCTGCGACACAGCAAAATATGGACCGTACTAGACTTCTATCACCACCCCCTCTTTATTTCTTTGTTGTTTTATACTGATGTTTGTTGCATGCTTACTACTGTACTATGCAGTGGCATACCAAGGGGGGGACGGTGGGGGCGGTCCGCCCCGGGTGCACGAGGCTGGGGGGTGCCGCGGCGCGAGCCTGCTGCGAGAGTTCGCTAACTTCTCTCGTTCGCTGCAGCTCCCTCTGCCCCGGAACAGGTTACTTCCTGTTCCGGGGCAGAGGGAGCTGCAGCGAACGAGCAAAGTTAGTAAACTCGCAGCAGGCGCGCGCTGCGGCACCCTTCCCAGCGGCATGCACCCGGGGGGGGGGCTCTTTCACGGGGGGAGTCTTTCGCTGGAGGGGGGGGGGTCTGTGCTGCATTGGGGGGGGGGGCGCTGCACCCGGGGGGGCAGGGCGCTGCCCTGGGTGTCCGCCCCCCTAGGAACGCCACTGGTACTATGTATTTGTATTATTGAACCGGAGCCTACCTCTACGGTATTGTGTAAGCCACATTGAGCCTGCAACTAAGTGGGATAATGTGGGATAGAAATGTGTTAAATAAATAAAATTATGGATAAAGATGGCCAGATATGCACAAACATTTGCCACCAAAGCAGAAAGCAATTGTTTGCCCTGGTACCCAAGAAGAAATGGAAGTTAATGGAAAAAGAAAATCCGTACCTGCACACACAAAACTCCTCTGGCCACAGAGGTTGGGAACACATCGGAAGTGAAAGGGTTAATGCAACAAAGATTTGATCAGCACATTGAATGTATACCGAGCTATGTCTGGACTAGAAAGGACAGTGTAGATCACTCTGTGGCAATCTTTTTTTCTGAAAGCCAGCCAAAGATCACTTAGAAGAAGAGAAAGATCTCTGGAGTGCATAGCAGAAAGACCTTACCCCTGGATTCATTTGCAGGGCTTTGCTTACGCTTTAATTGCATTGATTACACATTCCATTTTCCAAAGTGCCATTTGCCTGAAGGAGCAGGTGGTGTTTGCTGTTTCCCATTTAACTGATATATTAGCCACCAGACGCACTGCATCGGTGGGCAGTATTAATCAATTTACAGCAAGATGATAGAAAGAAACAACTCACAGATAAGCTAAGGAAAAAAATCAGAACAAAAGAAAGGATGAATAAAAGCAACCAAGGGCTATTAATGGTCGACTCAAAGCAATGATCTGGTAAAGCTTTCAAAACAACCCGCTTTCTGTAGGTACTTTTAGAAGTATAATATGCTTGCCTCTAACTCCATGAACTCACAGGGAAGTTAAGTGATTTGCTCAAGATCGCACCATGAGTGGCAGGGAGGGTAATCTACCAAGAGCCTGTGAGTTCACAGTGCTGTTTTCTTTAACTGCTACACCATGCCATTCATTCTCTCTTAAGTAACATAAAAGAAAGAGTGTCAGAAAAGAGGCTTAGGGATGAGAAGAAACTACACTGGCTACCACTCAAGGAACGCATCACTTTTAAAGTATGCACCTTAGTCCACAAAATCATTCACGGTGAAGCCCCTGCATACATGTCCGACCTAATTGACCTACCACCCAGAAACACTAAAAGATCGTCCCGAACCTTCCTTAATCTCCATTTCCCTAAGTGCAAAGGCATAAAGTACAAAGTACTGCACGGATCAACTTTCACATACATGAGCACACAATTCTGGAATACACTACCACGCAGCCTGAAAACGACCTACGAACTAACCGACTTCCGCAAACTACTAAAGACTTATCTCTTCGAGAAAATCTACGGCAAGGATCAAAACACATGAAGCCCATACAATCTCATAGACACGCACCAATACACTCTCTGAAATCTCTTCTCCCGCGCTCTCACCACTCTTAAACCCTACCCACAAATAAAATTGTCAGACCTCCCTGTTCCCTCGATACTGTTTTGTCCCCCTCTCAACTCACCACTGTTATATTCCACTGTCCTATCCCCTAATAATATCCTGAATTTACTCTGTCTTATATAACTCTTCACAATGTAACCCATAATTGTACTGCAACCAATTGCACTTCCATCATTTACAGTGTATTGTAAGCCACACTGAGCCCGCAAATAGGTGGGAAAATGTGGGATACAAATGCAAATAAATAAAATAAATAAATAAGAACATAATTTCAGATTATATGAGATGATATGGATGGATTTTGATGGCAATCAGCATGAAGACCAGCATGCATTAATATTTAATAAAGAAAGTACATTTTGGATCCACTTCCTCTAAGCCAGTCAGACAATCTGTCAGATAGGAAGCAGGGACGGATTTGTCCCATCAATGGGTTCACCTATGAAATGAGCTGCCACATCCCTAACTGATTCAGATCCCCTGTAAAGAAAAACAAAATTCTGTTAGCCCCAAGCTGGTCTTTTGTTGCGTTCTCGAGGGCCTTGGCATTCTGTCAGGTCCTCGAGGCAGGACTGGAGTTCATGAGCCCTTGGGCCACTGCCGAGGAGTGGCAGCGGCAGGCAAGACCACCTCGGGACTGGTACTGGAACTCTGGACTGGAGTAGTACAAGGCAGGCAACTAGAACAGATGAGACAGGAACAGCTTCACCTGCACCTAGCCACCGTTCCTCCAGAGTTGAGCTCCAAAGTGCAGGCGGCCGGCAGGACTTGCAGGATAAGGCAGGAACTGAAGATCCAGAGGACCCACCCTGGGTCTGGGATACACGAGGGCGACAGGGCACGGAACTAGACTCAGACAGTGTGCTGCTGCACAGCCACTAGCAAGACCCAGAAGACAGACCAAGGAACACAAGGCGTACAGAAGCTAGCAGGAGCAAGGACTAGGGCAGCAACACACTAGGCAGAACGGGGATCCGGGAATACCCACAGGGTACACCCTCTAGCTAGGTGGAGACAGGATACAGGAATAATCACCCAGGAAAACACACTAGCCAGACAGATACAGGATATACCCTCAGGATATACAAGCAGGGTAGGCACACAGGCTAGGCAAGGCAAGGTTCAGGGTAAAGAGAGCAAACCAGGAATAACAGGCCGAGGGTCTTGGGCAGGCAGCACAGCAAACAGAGTAACCAGGAAGAACAGGCCAAGGGTCTGAAGCCACAGCCGTTCCACACACCGACTGGGGAACCCACAAAGGCTGAGGCTTCGCATACAGACAGAGAACAAACCCGGACAAAGGCTTCACCCCAACCCAGGGTAAGCCAGGAACAGAGGCTTCACCCCAACACAGGGTAAGCCTGGAGCAGAGGCTTCACCCCAAACACAGGGTAAGCCAGGAAGAACCCGCAGTCCACAGACAGACAGTGGCAGGGAAGACCCCCCCCCCCCCCCCCCCCCCCCCCCCCCCCCCCCCCCCCCACGGAAGGACAACAGAGACACAGAAAGAAACTGGGCTGGAACCCAGAGAGAGGCTAAGCAGTAGTGCAGCAGACACTTACTAACCTGACCTGGCCTAAGAGCATAACACTTATGCAAAGGCCCTGACTGCAAGCACAGCATTTCCTTATGAAGGCTCTCACTGATGAGTCACCAGCAGCAGGACAGAAGCAGGAAGTACACTGACCCCAAAGAGAGGCTTGACACACATAGGAAGTAAGCCCACAGGAAAGACAAGCAGGAGCCATCTTGGAAGCTGGCACAGAGCCGGTGGCAGCCATCTTAGATGCTGGCTCCCTAGAGAGGCATAGCCCACACAGGTGAGGTCTAGTGAAGCAATCAGCCCAGAGACTAGAGACAAGACAAACACAGACAGAAGCCAGCAGAGCTGCTGACCCCCAGAAAGAAGGTAAGGCTGAGGGTGGTCACGGCCACAGACGTGACATCTTTCCTCCTATGTATTTTCTGAATGCTGATTAATTAGTCTATCACAAAACTGAGGAGCTGCCAATATTTCTTTTCAGCAGTAGACATGGACGTAAGTGCCCCTATAAGACATCCAAAGCATGACAATGGCCAAACCCGCTAAAGAGGAACTTCAGGAGGAAAGATTTTCTGCCGTCATCTACTATGTTACTATGTATGTATGTATATTTACTGAAAAAGAGGACACGGTCCATCCTCAGCATCCAATATGTCTTCCTTTCCCTAAGAGATCCCAGGTGCATGTCCTATGCTTTCTTAAATCCAGACACAATTGTTGCGTCTGGGGAAGTGAGCCCTTGTGCCCCGGCTGAGCACTGCGAAGATGGAGCAGCACCGCACTCGGTCAGGCAGCCTGACAACCCCTAGCTTCACCTGGAAAGCGGCCGCCATTCCCTGGGAGTTGAGCCCCCAGGTGTAGGCAGCCATCAGGACTTCCGGAACCGGCGGGGTGTACGGCCACCAACCAGACAGGCGGGGAAGCTGACGCAGTCCAGGGACCAGGGCAGGCAGCAACACAGCAGAGTAGTCAGGAAACAGTCCAAGGTCTGGGCAGGCAGCAACACAGCAGAGTAGTCAGGAAACAATCCAAGGGTCAAAACACAGGAACACAGGATCATAAGATAACCGGCAGTAGAACACAGATGAGGACTGCGACCTCTAAAGCAATAGAAGCCGAAGCATGGAAGGACTGGTGGCAGGGCTTTAAATAGTGTAGGAATTAGGCTCAAACATGTGCAGCTGTTCCAAGATGGCTGCCCCCATCAGAACAGATGCTCTACGCCCAAATATGGGCATTCTTCCTGAAGCTGCCCAACTCCAAGAAGGCTGCCACAACCTGAGATGCCCATCTCTAAGATGGCCGCCCTATCCTGGAGATACTCACATCCAAAATGGCCGCTGCATCCTCGAATGCCCATACCCTGCGCAAGCAGGCTGCACCTCTGGAGGAGTGTAACAGAGTGTAACAACGATACACTATGAGGCCCTTCTACTAAGCCGCGTAGGCGCCTACATGCACCCAATATGCGTCAATTTTGAGTTACAGCCCGGCTACCACTTGGCCCTTGTGGTAATTTCATTTTTGACAAGCGTCCGCTATGCATGCCAGAAAATCATTTTTATTTTCTGGTGCGCGGCAGAAACTGGGTGGTAATCGTCATTCTACGCATGTACACAATTACCGCATGGTTAACGCATGAGACCTTACCACTAAGTCAATGGCTGGCGGTAAGGTCTCAGACCCAAAATGGACACTCGCCAATTTTGATTTTGCTGCATGTCCATTTTCGGCAAAAATTTTAAAAAGGCCTTTTTTTGCAGGTGCTCTGAAAAATGGATCTGCCCCAGCCCAAAACACGCGCCTACATCAGTGCAGTCCACGTTTCGGCGCATCTCAGTAAAAGAGCCCCTATAGAAATGAAGTGAAAAGCAGTGTGGAAAAATAGCCTGATGGTTAGTACAGTGGGATGAGAACCAAGGGAATCAAAGGTCTGATTTTATTTATTTTGTTACATTTGTACCCTGTGCTTTCCCACTCATGGCAGGCTCAATGTGGCTTACATGGGGCAATGGAGGGTTAAGTGACTTGCCCAGAGTCACAAGGAGCTGCCTGTGCCGGGAATTGAACTCAGTTCCTCAGGACCAAAGTCCACCACCCTAACCACTAGGCCACTCCTCCACTGTTGCTACTATTTGAGATTCTACATGGAATGTTCCAACATTCCATGTAGAAGTCGGCCCTTGCAGATCACCAATGTGGCCGCACAGGCTTCTGCTTCTGTGAGTCTGATGTCCTGCACGTACGTGCAGGACGTCAGACTCACAGAAACAGAAGCCTGCGCAGCCTTCTACATGGAATGTTGCTAGTGGAATAGCAACATTCCATGTAGAATCTCCAATAGTAGCAACATTCCATGTAGAATCTCCAATAGTAGCAACAGAATCTCAATAGTAGCAACATTCCATGTAGAATCTCCAACAGTAGCAACAAAATCTCAATAGTAGCAACATTCCATGTACAATCCCCAATAGTATCTACTTTATTTTTGTTACATTTGTACCCTGCGCTTTCCCACTCATGGCAGGCTCAATGCGGCTTACATGGGGCAATGGAGAGTTAAGTGACTTGCCCAGAGTCACAAGGAGCTGCCTGTGCCTGAAGTGGGAATCGAACTCAGTTCCTCAGGACCAAAGTCCACCACCCTAACCACTAGGCCACTCCTCCACTGTTGCTACTGTTTGAGATTCTACATGGAATGTTGCTATTCCACTAGTAACATTCCATGTAGAGTCGGCCCTTGCAGATCACCAATGTGGCCACGCAGGCTTCTGCGAGTCTGACGTCCTGCACGTAGTGGAATAGCAACATTCCATGTTTAATCTCCAATAGTAGCAACATTCCATGTAGAATCTCCAATAGTAGCAACAGAATCTCAATAGTAGCAACATTCCATGTAGAATCTCCAACAGTAGCAACAAAATCTCAATAGTAGCAACATTCCATGTACAATCCCCAATAGTATCTACTTTATTTTTGTTACATTTGTACCCTGCGCTTTCCCACTCATGGCAGGCTCAATGTGGCTTACATGGGGCAATGGAGGGTTAAGTGACTTGCCCAGAGTCACAAGGAGCTGCCTGTGCCTGAAGTGGGAATTGAACTCAGTTCCCCAGGACCAAAGTCCACCACCCTAACCACTAGGCCACTCCTCCACTCCACTCCAGTGATTCCCACTGGAGCTTCTTTTTTTTTTTTTTTTTTGCTTTACTTATATTACACAAGTACTAACTTGTTACATGCAACACAGGGAAATAATACAAATTAAATATGTCCTCACATACAAAGGAAAAAGAAAAAAAAACCTTTTTGACATCATTTTTGACATACCTTATACAACTTCCCTCCTCCCTACCTGATCATATCCAGCAGATTGCCAAGACCTGTTGTTTCTTTCTTTACAACATCCGTAAAATCCGCCCCTTTCTTTCCGAGCACTCTACCAAAACCCTCATCCACACCCTTGTCACCTCTTGTTTAGACTACTGCAATCTGCTTCTTGCTGGCCTCCCACTTAGTCACCTCTCCCCTCTCCAGTCGGTTCAAAACTCTGCTGCCCATCTCATCTTCCGCCAGGGTCGCTTTACTCATACTACCCCTCTCCTCAAGACCCTTCACTGGCTCCCTATCCATTTTCGCATCCTGTTCAAACTTCTTCTACTAACCTATAAATGTACTCACTCTGCTGCTCCCCAGTATCTCTCTACACTCGTCCTTCCCTACACCCCTTCCCGTGCACTCCGCTCAATGGATAAATCCTTCTTATCTGTTTCCTTCTCCACTACTGCCAACTCCAGACTTCGCGCCTTCTGTCTCGCTGCACGCCTGGAATAAACTTCCTGAGCCCCTACGTCTTGCCCCATCCTTGGCCACCTTTAAATCTAGACTGAAAGCCCACCTCTTTAACATTGCTTTTGACTCGTAACCACTTGTAACTACTCGCCTCCACCTACCCTCCTCTCTTCCTTCCCGTTCACATTAATTGATTTGGTTTACTTTATTTATTTTTTGTCTATTAGATTGTAAGCTCTTTGAGCAGGGACTGTCTTTCTTCTATGTTTGTGCAGCGCTGCTTATGCCTTGTAGCGCTATAGAAATGCTAAATAGTAGTAGTAGTAGTAGTACCTGATCGCTTCACATTACTAATTGTATCTGTTATCTTGTTATGACAATGTCAACACACCTATGTAAGCCACATTGAGCCTGCAAATGGGTAGGGGAATGTGGGATACAAATGCAATAAATAATAAATAATTTTTGTTTTGTATTTAACCCTTCCTTAGACCACTAACTTGGGGAGTGACCAATTCTCTCAAGGAAATCAAAATAGTATATAATAAACAAGAAAGGCTCAGCTCGCTCACTGATAAATTCTATACTGCCTATTTAACAGTTGTTAATTCTCCCGATACCCTGTTCAGGTCTATGAAAGCCTTAAGCTGGTCCGGTACAAAAAAAACATATTTAATTCCTAAATATTTCACTATGCATTTACAAGGGTAAGCTAAAAAGAAAGTAGCCCCCAACGATTTTGCTTCTTCTCTCATATCTAAGAAACTTTTCCGTTTATCTTGGGTAGATCTAGCGACATCTGGGAATATCCATACCACTGCAGCTTCTCGTAATCTTGGGCAAGTCACTTAGGAGGGAACTCATTAAACAGAGCTGAAACTTGGGTGCCACAAAAATACAGTGCTAAGTGATATTCTATAGAGCAGTGTTTCCCAAGTTGGTCCCGGAGTACCCCTTTCCTAGTCAGGTTTTCAGGATATTTTGTTTTTAATTTTTTTGTTACATTTGTACCCTGCGCTTTCCCACTCACGGCAGGCTCAATGTGGCTTACATATACAGGTACTTATTTGTACCTGGGGCAATGGAGGGTTAAGTGACTTGCCCAGAGTCACAAGGAGCTGCCTGTGCCTGAAGTGGGAATCCAACTCAGTTCCTCAGGACCAAAGTCCACCACCCTAACCACTAGGCCACTCCTCCACTGTTGCTACTATTTGAGATTCTACATGGAATGTTGCTATTCCACTAGCAGTCGGCCCTTGCAGATCACCAATGTGGCCGCGCAGGCTTCTGCTTCTGTGAGTCTGACGTCCTGCACGTACGTGCAGGACGTCAGACTCACAGAAACAGAAGCCTGCGCAGCCTTCTACATGGAATGTTGCTAGTGGAATAGCAACATTCCATGTAGAATCTCCAGTAGTAGCAACATTCCATGTAGAATCTCCAATAGTATCTATTTTATTTTTGTTACATTTGTACCCTGCGCTTTCCCACTCATGGCAGGCTCAATGCGGCTTACATGGGGCAATGGAGGGTTAAGTGACTTGTCCAGAGTCACAAGGAGCTGCCTATGCCTGAAGTGGGAATTGAACTCAGTTCCCCAGGACCGGAGTCCACCACCCTAACCACTAGGCCACTCCTCTCACAATGAATATGCAAAAAATTGATTTGCATATACTGCCTCAATTATATGCAAATCACTTTTATGCATACTGATTGTGGATATCCTGAAAACCTGACTGGCAAGAGGGCACCTCCAGGATTGACTTGAGAAACACTGCTATAAAGGGTGTGTAATCTTATATAGAAACGCATTTAGCATGGATCTCACACCTAACTTTTGAGTGTCACACTTACAACAGCTGAAAACTGCTGTAAATGCCGGCACCCAATTTAGGCACAGTTAGGCAGTATTCTGTAATTCTGAGCGTTACTTTTCGGAACACCCCTGAAATGCCCATGACTAGGCCCTCTTTTGAGAAATACGCCATGGGAGTTATGTGCTGTGCCTTACAGAATAACACCCGTCCAGATGCATGCACGGCTTTTAATGAGTGCCAACTAAAGCCACTAACTGGTACCCAATTATGGATGGTTCAGAGCTCATTATCCAATTTACTTGCATATGCATCTCAGAGAAGTGCACCCAAAGTTGGGCACGCAAGTTTAGGTGCTATATATAGAATCCAAGGGGTTAATACTCCATTGCTTCAGGTACAAACCCAAGATTATGAGCCCACTAGGGACAGAGAAAGTACCTTTATGGAATAAGTAAACTACTTTGGTAGTTCCACAGAAAGACGGGATATCAAGAATCTAATAAGAATACAAGATTGTGGTGAAAATTATTTCAACAAAAAACAAACAAACAAACAAACAAACAAACAGTGTAAAAAAATAAAGTTGGCATTTGAAGAAAATGATGTGCAATTTCTTCTTTCAAAGTTTTCTGTTAGGACACCAGCATCCTCTCTCTTCCCTGCTTTTCTCCACAGGGGAAAAAAAAGTCTAATGAACCTGTCAGCATTTTGTCAGCTCTTAAAATAGGGCAGTGCAATTTATTTCTTTGTCTTTGGGGGGTTTCATTTTCAAATCAGCCTGTTAATTGCTGTCTAAAAAAATTTCAGGTCTGTCAGCTGCATACAACATCCACCTGCTTTCATATTTCAGGGCTTCTGACCAGCTTCTGTCCCTACAAAATGAGATTATACAGAGTGTGAAGTCCTGCTTAATTCTGCTTCCATTCTATTTAAAACCAGGTTTCATACTCAGCAAGGCATCTGTAACATGCTGGCATCTGCCAGTTTGTATTCTCACTTGATTAGCTCTTGGTTACCTCAGTGATAATGTATGCAGGAACTGATAAATGCACAATAATAGTCCAGCTCACCGGAAAGAAAAGCTTATAGGAGATCAATTGAACACTGGCAATTCCAACAAGTACATGAGTGAAGGATCATAGTTTGCAATCATTTCTTGGAGGGGAGTTTGCAAAGCAGTTTCTTTTGCCTAATGTTGTAAAACAGTCACTATTACAAAAAGAGAGAATAACCCCCCCCCCCCCCCCCCCCCACACACACACACACACAAAAATTCAAGGTTACGGCTGCCATTAAGACATAAGGGCAGCGAATAATGGTGCCTGAGCATTCCTTCAGCTGTCAAATGGCTGCAATTTTTTTGATGATACAATAATAAGGGGCTTTTTTATATGCACACTTGCCATAAATGGTACACAGGAGAAAGCCATTGTTTCATGCAGCTACGCGGTTGCCAGGACAACCGTGCATAAAAGTTAATGTAAGTACAAGTTAAAGATGAAGAATCTCTTCCACTGGAATAAAGAAATGCTGAGAATATAGAGGATCTAAAGACAAAAAAAAACCCGACCCTGTCTGTAATCTGAAGGGTTTTTTTTCTTCATTGGGAAATTATCATTCGAATGCTACCACAGCATTTCCTAGCTACAATATATTTTAAGATTATTTACAGGCTTGAATCTATCAACATAGTTTTTTTTTTTTTAGAAATATCTAAAAATAGGATCTAATAATCAGTTTAAAATTACTTTTTTTTTTAAGCTTCCAGGATTTCTAGAGATAACATTACGTTTTTGCATGAAAAAAAAGTGAAGGGATTTTGAGGTCTCGTTGGCTAGTGGAAAACGATTTTGATTTCTGACTAACTCTTATTTCTTGGGCTCCTGGCTGGAGCAGAGGATGCCTACTGAAGATGTACTCAGTGCCCAGAGAAGGGCAAGAGTTCATTGTCTACATTGTAAAGTAATGCTCAATTGAAAGAGCACAACTGGCTCTGGAAGGAAGGAGAGAAATCCAGGCAAATTCCACTTCTGCTAAAGTTTTACAGTTAGAAACATGAGGACAGGAAGAGAAAAAAAAATTGTCGATTTGTATAATGGGACTGACAAGAAAGGAATAAGACTGATGTTCTCGGCACTGTTCTCCAGGGTCACAAACAGGTCTAGACGTCAGTAGAGCCAGATTAAAGATTTTAGCACCATAAATAAGGGTGAAGAATGATAGGTGGGGGTTCCCCTAATATCAGGAAATGGTTTGAGGGGGAGTATTCAGCCAGCCTGGCCGGTTTTTGAACGGCCAGGCCGGCTACCGGCAGAGCCTTAAAACCAGCAATAGAAAAGTTGTTTCTTTTTGTGCCTCAGGCAGTGGCTCCTTGCACCCATGGTCTAGCATCCCTTTCCCTTCTCACCCTCCCACAAGTCTATCTCCTTGATTTGGTGGTCAATAAAGAGAAACTGTGCGCAGGGCCATAGAGCTCTGCATGCCGCTGACAGCTCTGCTAGTCCCACCCCCTACGATGTAATTTCATGTTCAGGTAGGAACTGGTAGAGCTGAAGCAGTGTGCAGAGCTCTGTTGACCACCACTGAATCGGGGAGACAGCAGGTCAGACACGCAGGTGGCAGGGTTTTTCTTTGGGGGGGGGAAGGAAAAAGAGAGAGATAGGGTAATGTTGGAGGCAGGAAATGGGAGGAAAGAAAGAGAAGATGATTGGGGGTGGGGGTGGGGGAGAGACCGGGACAAGCTGGATACTGGAGGGAGGAGTGAGAAATAGACAATACTGAATGGTGGTGGAAGAGAGGCTGAGGGGTGATCGAGTAAGGAGAGAGGGAGGGGCAATGCTGGATGATGGAAGGAAAGACAGAGGGGCACCACTAGATGGGGAGAGAGACAGAAGAGATCCTGGATGGTGGGGGTAAAGACAGATGGGCATAATTGGATGGTGAGAGAGAGAGAGAGAGAGAAAGAAGAGATCTTGGATGGCTAGGGGAGGAGGAGAGAAGAGATGATGTACAGCAGGAGAATACAAGACAGAGGGATAATGTTGCATGGGGGAGAGACAGAGACATAAGATTCTGGATGGTATGGTATGGTGGGGAAAGTGGGTTAGAGAGAAAGAGAGAGAGAGAGAGGAGATCCTGGATGGCTGGGGGAGGGAGAGGAGGAGAGAGAGAAGATATGCTGCATGGTGGCGGGAGGAGAGAGGGAGAGATGCTGGTCTTGGGTTGTGGGAGTGAGAGGATAGAAAAAGAGAGGAGAGCTTGGACAAGGAATGGAACAGAGACACAGAAAAAGAGAGGGAGCATAGGGACCAGGACACAGAGAGGCAATGCTAGCCACAGGGGGAGGGATAGGGACACAGAGGGTAGATGCTGAACATGGGGAGAGGATAGAGATCAGGACATAGAGGGGAGATGCTGGACAGGATGGATAAAAAACTCAGGGAAGATGGATGATGGATATGTACATATGTGAAATTGACAGGAGACCCTGACAAAATAATTAGAATAAAAAAAAAAAAGAATAAAGCAGAAAAATTGGGCCCAAAGGACATGGAAACATAAAATGTTCAGGTAGAAAAAATATTTGTATTTTGAATTTAGCAGCTTTTGGAAATGAGCATCTTATCTCACATTTCAGTTTCTATTACTCTAATATTACTGTATATGCAAAATCTGACTTCTTGAGGTTTCCAATTTAGTTTTTGCCTTCATATGTCTATTATTTATTTATTTATTAGGATTTATTTACCGCCTTTTTGAAGGAGTTTACTCAAGGCGGTGTACAGTAAGAATAGATCAAACATGAGCAATAGGCAATTACAGCAGTAAACATATTCGAAAACAATACAAAGTATGGCATGGTATACTACTTACAATGTCAACACAATACATAATAGAACATTATAATTGGTAGTGAAGGGTAAGGCAAAGTTGTAACATATAGATGGGTAAGAAAGTCAGAAGAATTAGAAAGTAAGGCGACTGATTTGAAGAAAGTTGCACATGGAGGAGTGGATAAACATGTCCCGCTGCAGTATGTGCAGCCCGAGTCACTCCTTGTGTGTGTGAGTGAGACTAACAAGTTAGTTACTTCTTCCATTAAAGGCTGAAGAGCCAAACTTTCACCTGCTTCCTAATAGTCTTGTGTTAAGTGGAGCCTTTCAGGCAATGTATTCCAGAGTGTGGGGGCTACTCCGGAGAAGGCTCGCTTGCGGGTATCACATCGTGTAATGTCTTTTGGAGAGGGTGTAGTTAGTGAAAGTCCTTGGGAGGACCTTAGTGTCCTTGGCGGTGTGTGGAGGATGATCCTATTCTTTAGATACTCAGGGCCATTTCCTTTCAGGGCCTTGAAGATCAGACAGAGTTTTAAATTTAGCCCTGTATTGTACTGGTAGCCAATGAAGTTTTTGCAAAAATGGTGTGATATGGTCATGTCACTTGCAACCTTCTCTGAGTCTTGCTGCTGCATTCTGAATCAACTGGAGTAGGTTTAGGCCCTTTGTAGTCAGACCATTGTATAGTGCATTGCAGTAATCCAGTCTTGATATTATCATGGGATGCACAACTGGAATAAGATTTACCTTCTTGATGTAAGGAGAGAGGCAGCGTAGCTGTCGCAAATAGTAGAAGCAGCTCTTGAAGGTTTTGGATTTGGGGAATCAGAGTAAGTGTTGAATCTAGCTGTATTCCAAGGTTCCTGACTTGTGATTTGAGGGGGAGTTCATACTTCCCAAAAGGGATTTTGATGTCAGGTATGTATCTACTTGTGTTAGGGACCCAGAGAAGCTCGGTTTTACTTGGGTTCAGGCAAAGTTTGTTGAGTTTAGCCCATTCTTGAATTGATGTTAGACAGGTAATCAGTTTATTCAAGGCTGTAGGTAAGTCAGGTTCAATGGGTATGAGTAGCTGCACATCATCCGCATAGATGTAGAACTGAGTGTCCATTGACCGAATCAGCTCAGCTAGTGGCTTGAGGTAGATATTGAACAGAATAGGTGACAGTATCAATCCTTGTGGTACCCCTTAGGTCAGTGTCCATGGTGGGGATGAAATTGTTGGCAAACATTATGGATTGTTGCCTGTCTGATAGATAGGATCTGAACCAGCAAGTACTGTTCCATTGATACCTGTTTCTGTCAGTCATGCTAGCAAGATCCACAGTGTCAAAAGCTGCTGAGAAATCTAGCAGTACTAACATCGAGGCAAATCCCTTGTCTCGGTTTCTGTGAAGAACATCTAGCAGGGATACGAGGACTGTTTCTGTTCCATAACCGGGTCTAAGTCCAGATTGACATGGATCTAGGCAGTTACTCTTTTCTAGCCATTCATTAAGTTGAACACAGACTGTTTGTTCTATGAGTTTCCCTAGAAACGGGATGTTGGATACTGGCCTGTACCTTTCAAGTTTGTCCTGGTCAAGGTTGTTTTTCTTCAGCAGAGGGCAAACCACTGCCCATTTTAATGTTGTTGGTAGTTGCCCATTATAAAGAGAGGTGTTCACAATTTCTGAGGCGCCTTCTAAGAGGCCCATACTTGCCTGCTGCACTATCTTTGATGGGCAAGGATCAAGGGGGCAGGTAGTTGGTTGAAGGTCTCTTAGGATTTTGTCAAGGGTCTCCTCTGTCATTAGGTTAAAAGTGTTACCTCTGTCTCTATGGGTGAGTTTGTGCAGTCCCGGTTGACTGGTTGGGCACTGGGTAGGATTGCCTGTAAATCCTGGTGGAGACTTTTAATTTTGTTGGCAAAGTATGCAGCAAAATCATTGCAGTTCAGTTTAGACTGGGCAGGCTGGTTCTGTTGTGGGGGTTGCAGTAGGCTGTTTACTATACTGAACAACTGCTTGGTTGAATTGGCAGCCTGTGCAATGCATTGAGAGAAATACTGTTTTTTGGTTGCTGTTAAGGCTTGGTGGTACTTTGCCATGTGTTTCTTACAGTTTAGCCTGTCTACATCCAGGTGAGGTTTGCGCCATCTCCTTTCCAGTTTTCGTCCTTCGCGTTTAAGGATCTGAAGTTCTGGAGAAAACCAAGGTGAGTGTTTGTGAGTGGGGCATAAGACCTTTTTTAGTGGTGCTGTTTTCTCTAAGGTCTTGGCTAAATGTGTATTCCAGATGTCAACTTGTTTTGACAGTGTTGTCTTTTCATCTATATGTGGATAGTCCAAGGCCTTTAGGAAATTCTCAGCGGTCAGCTTTTTTTTTTGTCTCTGATCTCCTTCCAAACTCTGGCAGATGCATTTGTTTCAGGTGGTCACTTAGGGAGAATTTAATTAGAAAATGGTCTGACCATGATAGGGGTGTTATTTCAAAACTGTTATCCCAGAATTCTGGGATATCACCCCTTTGTAGAATACCAGGTCTAGTATGTGACCCTTTTCGTGGGTTGGAGAATTGATCACCTGTGTATATCCTAGTGCTGTCATTGTGTCCAGAAAGGCAGCTGTGGTGGTATCTGGGGTTTTGATGTGTAGATTGAAGTCTCCCATGATCACCAGCCTAAGGTAATTCAGGGTCACTTGAGTAATCAGGTCTAGTAGTTCTTGCACAGATAATGTGTTGTTACGAGGTGCTCTGTAAACCATGAGCAGCCAGATTGGTTTCTCCTCTTCAAATTGGATTAAAAGAGATTCTGATTCATGTAGCTGGGGGATAGATATTCTGTGCAGTTTGATTGTGTCCCAAATCAAGACTGCTACCCCTCCACCCTGTCTTCCAGGTCTTGATTGATGTTCGATGTTGAAACCTGTTGGGCATAGTTCAGCCAGTGGTAAACCCCCACTTTCATCTAGCCAGGTTTCACTTATTCCTAGGATGTCAAGATGCTCTTCATTTATGGCATCATGGATCACTGAGAATTTCTTTGCAGCTGATCTGGCATTCACCAGTCCTATAGTTCCCAAGAGTGGTCTGGGGGTGCTGTGGGTAGCCTGGGTGTGACAATGAGGTGATCGTTTAAGTACTGTTATGTAGGTGTTTGACCTCTTGCACTTTTGCCTTCTCTTTGGTTTGTTGGGGTTATGGTTTCCTCTCCCACACACCACTGGAATGCTTGCATAACACAAGTAGTAGTAGGAGGTAAAATTTCACTGGGTGACGCTGCAATCCACTCTTTGGAGTACACCCTGTAGATCAGCAGTCTTCCTAGTTGGCAATGCAGGGTTTAGGCTTTAATAGCTGGAAGAACAGACCTTTTTAAAGTTGTAAATTCAGACCAGGCCTGTGAGATCAAAGTCTTCCATCAAATAGAGAAACAAATGGCTGCACTTACCACTTCTATGTGAGACAGCGCATAGGTTTCCTTTAGTTTTAAAGAATCTAAAAGATTTAGAGTTATAGAAGTAGATTATATAGTTAAAATAAATTTTTAACTCACGGATTGCAGGTATGAACTTTAGCGTTTCTGGTTCTGATATCCTTGGATGGTCCAATTGATGCAGGTTGCTGTAGGCTTTTTCTTTATTGTCCCAGAGGAAGGATAGATGAAAATAAGGATCCAGCTCCAATCTCAGAATATGAGGAGAGTTATTTAGGGGAGATAAAATTTCATTTCTCCAGCCAAAAATAAATGGAAGAAGTTCCGAGTAAAGTTGAGGATTGGTGCCTCAACACAGACTGAGCAGAAGTCAGTAAAAGTTTGGGTAGTAAATATGCAGAAAATAAGCAGAAAATGTAGTTATTTAATCTAAGTTGCAGAACCTGATGTGAACCCGCCCAGCCAGCCCTTATGCTACTCTCAGGTTAGAAGAGTAGCCTAATGGATTATTATCCAAAATGTGGATTATTATCTTCTTCAAAATGTGTAGATTCTATTAGGGAAAGGGGATGAGACTTGATATATCGCCTTTCTATGGCTACAATCAAAGTAGTTTACATATTATATACAGGTACTTATCTTGTACCTGGAGCAATGGAAGGTTATGTGACTTGCCCAGAGTCACAAGGAGCTGCAGTGGGAACTGAACCCAGTTCCCCAAGTTCTCAGACCATTAAACTAACCACTAGGCTACTCCTCCACTCCAAATATGTGTGGTCCCTTGTCTCATATTTATTAAGGGTCTTTCTGTGTCTTGTCTGTGTGACTAAGATGCAGTATTCTGCTAGTGTTTACTTTCTACGTAGGGATCTGTAGCACTCTGACTTGCCCTATTTTTCCAGCAGGAAGTATACTGGTGTTCTAGGGTGTTGCCTTTTTATAAATAGGGCAGCTGCTATTTGAGTCCTGGCCATTCTCTTTTTCTAGTCCCTGCTGCCCAAAAGCAGCAAGCTCTGAAAGGCTTATGGAGCTGCTGAAAGTGTGATACAGTTTTGATGGCAGGCCCTAAATGGGGTGAGGTTGCCAGTGCCATCCCTGGCCATTTCAAATCCCACTGGTAATTTGGCACAATTGTTGTGGAGACTTGAGCAGAAATGGATTTTTGTATGGGACACAGGGGGACCAGTGGATTAAATAAGAAGGTTGAATGGTGGGCTTTTTTTGTAATGTAGCCCCTTGGGTCCGTGTGTCTTCTAGCCTCTTATTGGCCACAGCAACTGAGGTGGTAGTGTGGTCATGTGTTCCTACTTTTTAGTATATAAGAGGGACCAGGTCCGCTCTCAGTGGTACTGCATTTGTGTACTTGAAAATGTGGAAGAAGAAATAATGTGAGGTACCTATCTTGTGTCGTATGCCTATGAATGGGTTCTTATCAGTAATATACTTTTGAGTGCTTTTTGATATATAGTATTAATTATATTTCTTTTGATCATTGATCATGTGGGTTCATTGAAACAGCTATCATGAAACATAGTCCAGGGACCCATTAAGGAAGCCCTGTTTAATGCGCTGTTTATTGAAAAGTTGTTTAAAAGAGGAGTGTTCTTTATTTTCGTTCAATACTGTGGTATCTTTTTATATAATAATTCTCACCTCCAACATTCTAATGTGCCTGGGACCATGCCTCCCTCGGAGGTGGTCTGCTAGGCAGCTTAGAAAGCACTGACATCAGTGATGTCACTGACAGCTGATTCCAAGGCAAGGGGAGGAGTAGGGAAACACGCGGAGCGTGTTTCCCTACTCCTCCCCCTGCCTGGGTAACAGCTGTCAGTGCCCCCCCTTGGCGCAACAACCAAGCCCCTGCCCTGCAAAACCGCGAGCCAGGCTCCTCCCCTGCCTACGAATCAGCTCTCAGTGCCCCCCCCCCTCTCGGCGCAACAACCAAGCACCGGCGTAACACCAAAACCCCTACCCCCCCTCGACGCATTACCAAAGACCCTCCTCCAGCGCTTTACCAAAGCCCCTACCCCCCCTAGTGAGCACATCAACCCCCTCGCCACCAGCAGTCGCCAATACTAACGCTGTCCGGCTGCTGCTGCTTCTCCTGTGGAGCAGCAACGGCCGGTACAAAAAGAAAAAAGCCCCCCCCCCCCCCCAAATTTTAAACCTGAAACGTGGCTCCGTAGACAGCCATCTGGCATTGGCTGTCATCTCTGCAGCCGCTCCTCCTCTCCCCTCCATGTCACTGCCCCTGCAGGAAGACCCCGGAGGAGCACAGCGACATCAGAGGGGAGAGGAGGAGCGGCTGCAGAGACGACAGCCAATGCCAGATGGCTGTCTACAGAGCCGTGTTTCAGGTTTAAAATCTTTTTTTGGCTTTTTTCTTTTTGTACCGGCCGCTGCTGCTCAACAGGAGATGCAGCAGCGGCCGGACAGTGTTAGTATTGGCAGCTGCGGGTGGCGAGGGGGTTGATGTGCCCAAAGGGGGGGGGGGGTAGGGGCTTGGGTGACGCGCCGGGGCGGAGGGGCTTGGGTGATGCGCCGAGGGGGGAGGGAAGGGTCGCTGGACATGGGTGGCTGCAGGGGGAGAGGAGGGTCGCTGGACATGGTTGGCTGCAGGGGGGACAGGGAAGAGGGTGGTGGGGAGGGGGTCCTGAGACCAGATGGGTGGCTGCAGGGGAGGGCAGGGGAGACAGAAGGGATGCTGCAGGGGGGGCAGGGGGAGAGGAGGGCCACTGCACATGCATGGCTGCAGTCGGAGAGGAGGGTTGGTGGGGAGGGGGTCATGAGACCAGATGGGTGGCTGCAGGGGGGGCAGGAGGGACGCTGTGGGGGGGGGGATTACCTTTCTAGCACCCATTTCATTGCCTACCGAAACGGGCCTTTTATACTAGTAGTTTGATAAAAGGCACTGGGTGTGTCACTCTAATGTGCAATGATTATATGAAAATATGGAAAAGCAATTTGACCTGTTTGGTCTGTGATGGTCCAATGAGAATTATAACCACATTTAATCACATTTAATTAATTTTTTTTATTGTGACGTTTTTCTGTGGGTTTTTGTGCTATTCAACCCTTTAATGTGGACAGTAGGCTGGAGAGGCAGGGCAGAGGAAAGATACAACAGTAGATGTGGCAAGGGATGGGGGCAGGGCAGGGCACGGGAGGGTCAAGGTTAGAACTTTAAAGCAGGCACGAATGTTGTTTCAAAACACCATGGAAGCCCAGACCAGATGTATTCAATGTATTAACAAAGGTGGAAAGAAGAACAAACGACAGCCAGCATGATTAAAAGGTGAAGTGAAAGAGGCTATTAGAGCCAAAAGAACATCCTTCAAATGATGGAAAGAGGATCCAGATGAAGAAAATAAGAAGCAACATAAGCACTGTCAAGCTGGATGCAAAGCATTGATAAAGAAGGCTAAAACAGAATATGAAGAAAAACTTGCCGTGAAACTCATAGTAACAGCTTTTTCAGGTACCTCAGAACCAGAAAACCTGTGAGGGAATCCATGGGACTGTTAGATCATGAAGAAACAAAAGTGGTGCTCAGGGAGGATAATGCCATAGAGGAGAGATTGAATAGATTCTTTGCTTTGGATTTTATGGAAAAGATGTAAGAGATCTACTTGTACAAAAAATGGTTTTCAAGGGTGAGGATGTGGAGGAACTGAAAGAAATCCCAATGAACCTGGAAGACATACTGACCAAAATATACAGGTTAAAGAGTGATAAATCACTTGGACTGGATGGTATACACCCCAGGGTACTGAAAGAACTCAAACGTGAAATTGCAGATCTGCTGTTTGTGATCTGTAACCTGTCATTAAAATCATCCGTAGCACCTGCACATTGGAGAGTGGTCAATGTAGCACCAATTTTTAAAAAGGGTTCCCAGGTGATCCGGGAAATTACAGACTGGTAAGCTTGACTTCAACACTGGGCAATATAATGGAAACTATTATAAAGAATAAAATTATGGAACACATCGACAAACATGGTTTAATGGGACAGAGCATGGGTTTAGCCAAGGGAAGTCTTACTTTACCAATTTGTTTCATTTCTTTGAAGGCATGAATAAACATGTGGCTAATGGTGAGCCAGTTGATGTAGTATATCTAGATTTTCAGAAAGCTTTTGACAAAGTTCCTCATGAGAGACTCCTGAGAAAATTAAAAAGTAATTGGATAGGAGGTAATGTCCTTTTGTGGATTAGGAATTGGTTATTGGGCAAAAAACAGAGAGTAAAGTTAAATGGCCATTTTTATCATAAGTACATAAGTAATGCCACACTGGGAAAAGACCAAGGGTCCATCGAGCCCAGCATCCTGTCCACAACAGCGGCCAATCCAGGCCAAGGGCACCTGGCAAGCTTCCCAAACGTACATTCTATACATGTTATTCCTAGAATTGTGGATTTTTCCCAAGTCCATTTAGTAGTGGTTTATGGACTTGTCATTTAGGAAACCGTCTAACCCCTTTTTAAACTCTGCCAAGCTAACCGCCTTCACCAAGTTCAGTGGAGTAAGGTGAATAGTGGAATGCCTCAGGAATCTGTGATAGGTGTGGTGCTACTTAACATATTTATCAATGATCTGGAAATTGGAACGGCGAGTTAAGTGATTAATTTGCAGATGACACAAAACTATTCAAAGTTGTCAAAACGCATGCGAATTCTGAAAACCATAAAATTGTATTTCTCCGTTTATCACCCTCCTCTCACCTACCCACACCCATCCTGTTAGAATATCAATGAAATGCTTTGATGTCCCCATGCATACCTCCTACCCACCCCCACCCTCCCACCCTGTCAGACTGTCAAAGTAATGCTTGGATGTTTCACTTATATATACTATCTGCTACCACATTTGCTTATTTCCGATCTGACGAAGAAGGGCAACCTTCGAAAGCTAATCAAGAAATTTATTAAGTTATGTCCAATAAAAAAGGTATCATCTTATTTTCTTTTCCATGTTTTATTTTGTTTGATGTCTATTGATAACCTTAAGAGTAGACTAACATGGCTACCACACCTCTCTACTGAAAAATTGTAGGAAGACCTTAAGAAACTGGAAGACTGGGCATCTAAATGTCAGATGAAATTTAATGTGGACAAATGCAAAGTGATACATATTTGGAAGAATAATCCAAATCATGGTTACCTGAAGCTAGGTTCCACCTTACAAGTCAGCACTCAAGAAAAAGATCTAGGTGTCATTGTAGACAATACACTGAAATCTTCTGCTCAGTGTGTGGCAGCGACTAAAAAAAGCAAACAGGATGCTAGGAATTATTAGGAAAGGGATGCAAAATAAGACCAAGATTATAATAATGCCTCTGTACCTCTCCATGGTGCGACTTCACCTTGAGTATTGCGTTCAATATAGTGGATATAGTGGAATTAGAAAAGGTTCAAAGAAGAGCAACCAAAATGATAAAGGGAATGGAACTCCTCCCATATGAGGCAAAGGCTAATGAGGTTAGGTCTCTTCATCTTAGAAAAGAGACAGCTGATGGGGGTTATGATTGAGGTCTATAAAATCCTAAGTGGTGCAGAACAGGTAAAAGTGAATTGATTTTTCACTCTTTAAAAAGTACAAAAACCAGGTTCCACTCAATGAAATTACATGGAAATACTTTTAAAAGAAATTGCAGGAAATATGTTTTCACTCAAAGATTAGTTGGAACTCACTGCCGGAGGATGTGGTAACAGCGGTTAGCTTATCTGGGTTTCAAAAAGGTTTGGACAAGTTACTGGAGGAAAGGTCCACAGTCTGTTATTGAGATAGATGTGGGGGAAGCTACTGCTTGCCCCGGGATACGTAGCATGGAATGTTACTACTAAAGGGGGTTCTGCCTAAAAAAAAAAATTGTAAGCGACTGAAACTAAAGTAGTTTTCAGTTGAATGTTTATGGTTTGGGACTTGGTTCCTTTAGTTGGTTGAAGGCATCTGGCATTGAGCACCCAAATTTGAATTCATGCTTCTGGGTTGTCTTACTGCTTAATTAATAAACCAAGTACTGTTTCAACACAGTGAAAACAAGCTTAGAGTTCCATGTAATCCAGTTTCTTTATGCAGTGCACTTATCAACTTAAGGGTTCTTTTATCTCGTAATGCAACTAGAGTAACATGGACAGAGGTAAGTGGTAATTAAAATATAATTCATCATGTTATCTGATTATGATTTCAACAATTTACGTTTACAAGTAGAAAATAAGATGTTTTCTGGGTGAACTTTCTACCATGCTCATGTTTTTGATTCTCTGGGCATTCTCCACCCTGTTCTCATTGTGCTTTTCCTTATGTAACTCAAGATGGGAACACTAACAGTGACACAGGATACTGAAAACATCACGTGGAGGGGTATTTTCAAAATGGACGTCCAAGTTGCGATTTGGACATCCTTGCAAAACGGCGAAATCCAGGAGGGGGAAACCCATATTTTCAAAACAAGATGGACGTCCATCTTTCGTTTCAAAAATACCATCAGAGACGTCCAAATCCTTAAATTTGGACGTCCCTAGATTTGTTCGTCCCTAGACATGGACGTTTCTGACTTTCCTCGATTTTCGAAACCAAAGACGTCCATGTCAAAAACGTCCTAATGCAAGCTATTTGGGCGTGGGGGAAGCCAGCATTTGTAGTGCACTGGTCCCCCTGACATGCCAGGATACCAACCAGGCACTCTAGGGGGCACTACAGTGGACTTCATAAATTGCTCCCAGGTACATAGCTCCCTTACCTTGTTATTATACTGCACAAAAATATCTAGGCGGTTTACAATACTAAAATCAACACATAAAATATGAAAAGAATGCCATCATGGAATTGTGATCATTAAACAAAAATTGTTTATTAAAACTTGCTGAATTGCTTTTTTTTAACATGTAAATCAAACAATGTACAACAATTATAATCAAAGTAAGAAAGGAGCGCCATTAACCAATAGGAAAGGAGACAGTCATAACTAGAACAATCACATCTCTACTTCCCTCACTGCAAAGACTAGATTCTACTTGTACTTCTGCTTTTTATTATTCAGCCCCGGCCTTGTGGAATTCTTTGCCAACTTATCTTTGTCTAGAAACCAAAGGCCTTAAAACCTACTATTTTACCTTAACTTTTCTGTGGCCAGATAATCCAGCATTGTTGTTACTGCCTCAAGTGTACTTCTGCCATTCTGTGATTTTTATTTTGGATATTTTACCTGTTCATGCTGAAGTGAAGGGGCAAGATTTGGGGTGTTCCTCTCCGCCCCCCCCCCCCCCCCCCACAGTTGTCATCTTCTGTTCAATGCTAAACTGCAATAATTACCAACGTTGCAGTTCCTCCTTCTACAGGCGTAGCTGTGGTTGAGGCTAGGAAAAGCCCCAACATGGCGAGCGACGTTTCGCTTAGCCCATTGGGACCTGAACCCCCAACGTGTCCCGGGGTGGTCGAAGCTGGACAGCTTGGGCCAAGGGAGGAAGCCTGGAAAGCTCCTGGAGTGCTAGCAAGTCCACAATCGAGCCCCGAGGTATTCAATTATATTCCAGTGTCTGGTTCAGCAACGGCATCAAATACAGATGGTGGCGCTGGAGACTCTCAACACGATACTATGATGTTTTCTTCTTCTGGAATTTCTCTGGAGCCTCTACATTTGTTGGATAGACCTCCAGTGGTAACTTTAGATGCAATGTAGTCAGCTGTAGAAAACCTTCATAAGTTATGCTGATCCTTTATAACTGTATCACGGAGACAGTGGTGGATACTTGGAATGCCCTCCCGCGGGAGGTGGTGGAGACGAAAATGGTAACGGAATTCTATAAAGTAGCACATACAGTGGGGGAAATAAGTATTTGATCCCTTGCTGATTTTGTAAGTTTGCCCACTGACAAAGACATGAGCAGCCCATAATTGAAGGGTAGGTTATTGGTAACAGTGAGAGATAGCACATCACAAATTAAATCCGGAAAATCACATTGTGGAAAGTATATGAATTTATTTGCATTCTGCAGAGGGAAATAAGTATTTGATCCCCCACCAACCAGTAAGAGATCTGGCCCCTACAGACCAGGTAGATGCTCCAAATCAACTCGTTACCTGCATGACAGACAGCTGTCGGCAATGGTCACCTGTATGAAAGACACCTGTCCACAGACTCAGTGAATCAGTCAGACTCTAACCTCTACAAAATGGCCAAGAGCAAGGAGCTGTCTAAGGATGTCAGGGACAAGATCATACACCTGCACAAGGCTGGAATGGGCTACAAAACCATCAGTAAGACGCTGGGCGAGAAGGAGACAACTGTTGGTGCCATAGTAAGAAAATGGAAGAAGTACAAAATGACTGTCAATCGACAAAGATCTGGGGCTCCACGCAAAATCTCACCTCGTGGGGTATCCTTGATCATGAGGAAGGTTAGAAATCAGCCTACAACTACAAGGGGGGAACTTGTCAATGATCTCAAGGCAGCTGGGACCACTGTCACCACGAAAACCATTGGTAACACATTACGACATAACGGATTGCAATCCTGCAGTGCCCGCAAGGTCCCCCTGCTCCGGAAGGCACATGTGACGGCCCGTCTGAAGTTTGCCAGTGAACACCTGGATGATGCCGAGAGTGATTGGGAGAAGGTGCTGTGGTCAGATGAGACAAAAATTGAGCTCTTTGGCATGAACTCAACTCGCCGTGTTTGGAGGAAGAGAAATGCTGCCTATGACCCAAAGAACACCGTCCCCACTGTCAAGCATGGAGGTGGAAATGTTATGTTTTGGGGGTGTTTCTCTGCTAAGGGCACAGGACTACTTCACCGCATCAATGGGAGAATGGATGGGGCCATGTACCGTACAATTCTGAGTGACAACCTCCTTCCCTCCGCCAGGGCCTTAAAAATGGGTCGTGGCTGGGTCTTCCAGCACGACAATGACCCAAAACATACAGCCAAGGCAACAAAGGAGTGGCTCAGGAAGAAGCACATTAGGGTCATGGAGTGGCCTAGCCAGTCACCAGACCTTAATCCCATTGAAAACTTATGGAGGGAGCTGAAGCTGCGAGTTGCCAAGCGACAGCCCAGAACTCTTAATGATTTAGAGATGATCTGCAAAGAGGAGTGGACCAAAATTCCTCCTGACATGTGTGCAAACCTCATCATCAACTACAGAAGACGTCTGACCGCTGTGCTTGCCAACAAGGGTTTTGCCACCAAGTATTAGGTCTTGTTTGCCAGAGGGATTAAATACTTATTTCCCTCTGCAGAATGCAAATAAATTCATATACTTTCCACAATGTGATTTTCCGGATTTAATTTGTGATGTGCTATCTCTCACTGTTACCAATAACCTACCCTTCAATTATGGGCTGCTCATGTCTTTGTCAGTGGGCAAACTTACAAAATCAGCAAGGGATCAAATACTTATTTCCCCCACTGTATGAGTTTAGCTTGTTGGGCAGACTGGATGGACCGTACAGGTCTTTTTCTGCCGTCACCTACTATGTTACTATCAAGCTTATTTTCGAAAGTGATCGCCGGCCATTTCCTGACATAAATCGGGAGATGGCCGGCGATCTCTCAAAAGCGGCGAAATCGGTATAATCAAAAGCAGCGTTTTTGACAGCATCACTGCTTTCCCGTCGCCTCGCCAGCGAAAGTTCAAGGGGGTGTGTCGGTGGCTTAGCGAAGGCGGGACATGGGCGGGCATGGGCATGGCTACCAGATGGCCGGCTTTCACGGATAATGGAACAAACAAAAGTGGCGTTAAGCAGTATTTTGCCGGGTTTACTTGGTCCTTTTATTTTCACAAGCAAGCCTCAAAAAGGTGCCCCAACTGACCAGATGACCACCGGAGGGAATGGGGGATGACCTCCCCATACTCCCCCAGTGGTCACCAACCCCCTACCACACTCAAAAAATACAAATAAAAACCTTTTTTGCCAGCCTGTATGCCAGCCTCAAATGTCATACCCAGCTCCCTGACAGCAGTATGCAGGTCCCTGGAGCAGTTTTTAATGGGTGCAGTGCACTTCAGGCAGGCAGACCCAGGTCCATCTATCTCCCCCCTACCTGTTACACTTGTGGTGGTAAGTGTGGAGCCCTCCAAACCCCCCCAAAACCCACTGTACCCACATGTAGGTGCCACCCTTCACCCATAAGGGCTATGGTAATGGTGTAGAGTTGTGGGGAGTGGGTTTGGGGGGATTTGGGGGGCTCAGCACCCAAGGGAAGGGAGCTATGCACCTGGGAGCTATTTGTGTATTTTTTTTAAGTTTTAGAAGTGCCCCCTAGGGTGCCCGATTGGTGTCCTGGCATGTGAGGGGGACCAGTGCACTACAAATGCTGGCTCCTCCTACGACCAAATGCCTTGGATTTCGCCAGGTTTGAGATGGCCGGCACTTTTTTTCCATTATCGCTGAAAAACAAAACCAGCCATCTCAAACCCAGCGAACCCTGGCACTTGGCTGGGCTAAACCGTATTATCGAAAGAAAAGATGGCCGGCCATCTTTTTCGAAAATACGGTTCCGGCCAGCTGTAGCGCCGCTGCCACAATAGATCGCCGGTGAACTATTTGGCCGGCGAAGTTCGATTATGCCCCTCTATGTGTGCTGAGCCCCCAAAACCCACTACCCACAATTCTACACCACTACCATAGCCCTTACAGGTGAAGGGGGGCACCTAGATGTGGGTACAGTGGGTTTCTGGTGGGTTTTGGAGGGCTCGCTGTTTCCTCCACAAATGTAACAGGTATGGGTATATGGGCCTGGGTCTGCCTGTCTGAAGTGCACTGCAATACCCACTAAAACTGCTCCTGGGACCTGCATGCGCTGTCATGGACCTGAGTATGACATCTGAAGCTGACACAACATATTTTTAAAGATTTTTTTTAGGGTGGGAGGGGGTTAGTGACCACTGGGGGAGTAACAGGAGATCATCCCCGATTCTCTCCAGTGGTCATCTGGTCATTTCGGGCACCTTTTTGTGCCTTAGTTGTAAAAAAACAGGTCTGGGTGAAAACGTCCAAGTGTTCGTCAGGGACGTCCTTGTTCGTCAGGGACGTCCTTGTTTTTTTCAATTATTGGTCAAAGACGTCCAAGTGTTAGGCACGCCCAAGTCCCGCCTTGGTTACGCCTCCGACATGCCCGCTTGAACTTTGGCCATCCTTGCGACGGAGTGCAGTTAGAGACATCCTAAATCGGGTTTCGATTATACCGATTTGGACGTCCCTGGGAGAAGGACGTCCATCTTCCGATTTATGTCGAAAGATGGACATCCTTCTCTTTTGAAAATGAGCCCAATGGTGACCATTGTTGCAGTAGCTTTTGTAATAGGCACAAGACATTTAGTTGATCAAGATATGCTTGAAGCAGCTGGGCTACAATTTGCTCAGTTACTTTTGATAGGAAGAAAAGTTGAAAAACTGGACAATAATTGAGGAGATCCACTAGATTTCCTTGGGCATCTTTAAGTTGAGAAAAAACCCATAATTGTCTTCCAACTGAAAGGGAAAATCCCTTTCTCAAGATTAGCAACAATGATGCAATGGAAAAACTGCAAAAAAATAAAAAAAGAAGCATGGAGTACCGTAAAGAAAGAGGGTGGAAGAGTTTGTGGCCATAACTGGTTTTGATATATCAGTTTGAGAAGGTAATTTAAAGGTATGAAAAGTAGTGTTTCCAGTATTTTCAGTTTTAAAGCCAGAGGGAGACACAACTGCCCGCTCACTCATTCCTCAAAACACCAGGTCCCAATGAACAGTTAGCTTACACTTGTGTTTGATTCAGAGGAGGTGTAAATGCCAACAGGGAAATGCACCCCTCCCCCACAAGTTGCAGGGCTGGCTACGCCCAGAGAGAGAGCCTGTTTTTAAAAATTTCCCAGCACACCACTGCCAGAACCCTTCATAAACTCCAGCGACCAGATATCCAGAATTAGCCCTGGATATCCACGCTGACCACCGCTGGCTGAATACTGGGTGGACTGAACTTAAAAAAAACAAAAGTGAACAGATAACATAACGTAACAGTGGTATTTGTATAGTTCTATACCTGCAAAGTTCTAAGCAGTTCACAATATCCGCTAAGAAACCAGGACAATCTCCCAGGAATTACTATAGCGCTACCAGACGTACGCAGTGCTGTACACTGGACATGAAGAGACAGTCCCTGCTCGACAGAGCTTACAACTAATTAAGATAAACATGACAAATAAGGGAATTATTATGGTGGGAATGATAAAACATGGGTACTGAAGAAGTGAATAAGGGTTAGGAGTTAAAAGCAGCATCAAAAAGGTGGGCTTTTAGCCTAGATTTGAAGACGGCCAGAAATGGAGCTTGATGTACCGGCTCAGGAAGTCTATTCCAGGCATATGGTGCAGCAAGATGAAAGGAATGGAGTCTGGAGTTAGCGGTGGAGGAGAAGGGTGCAGATAAGAGAGCGGTCTGGGAGCGAAGCTAAGGCAGATAGGGGTGAAGGGCATTTAGTTGATCAAGATATGCTTGAAGCAGCTGGGCTTCAAACTTCTTGAAAAGATAAGTTTTAAAATTCTTGCCAAAATTTAGGAGCTCGATAAGCCAACAATAGAATTTTCAATCTCCTAGAACTTTTTCACCGAAGGATAGATAAAAGGAGAACTGTTTATCATTCTTTGGGAAGGAATAGCTTCATCTAAAGCCTTAAATAAAAGACAAGCAAACTCAAACACAACCCTGGCCTCTATCGGCAACCAGTGTAATTTTATAAAATACCCCGGGATCTTGTCTGATTTTTTAAAAGAAAAAATGAAATGCACTGCTTTGTTCTGTATTGTCTGAAGCTTTCTTAATTTAAATTTGGCACTCCCCAGAAAAATCAAATTACAATAATCTAGCTTCCACAATAACATCGATTACACTAGAATTATGAATTTGTGAATTTCAAAAAGGCATCTCACCTGTCTCAGTTTTCTTAATAAGAATGATGAGTGACAGGGGCCTGAATGAGTGACTGAGCGGTTATGATTAGTGGTGGGAGGGAGGGGATAGAGAGTGAGTGGATGGTGATTTTAAGTAGTGGATGGGGGGGGGGGGGGGGGATGGCGTGATTGTGGGTACTGGATGTAGCTGGAAAGATAAGTATTGCGTTACGGCAGGGGCGTAGCCAGACAACAGATTTTAGGTGGGCCTAGGCAAGAAGTGGGTGGGCACCAAGTGTTCTCCCCCCACCACCACCACCAAAACAAATCTCAGCTGGCAGCAAAACGCTTCTTTCCACCTTGGTAGTCTGCAGCAGACATGCCCTAAAAACGGAGAATGTGCAGGTATCATGGAGAGTAGTGTTTTCGTTACCATCAGCTTCAACTGGTGGAGCTTGGGATACCCATCAGCTACCACTAAACGTATGCTACTGTTGGGTGGGCCTCAGCCCTAAATGGGTGGGCCCTGGCCCACCCAGGGCCACCTGTGGCTACGCCACTGCGTTACGGGTGTGTGACTCTGCCTTTCCTTTTCCCTTCCCTTTAATTTCCTCCTCTCTCCTAATCTCTGCACTCCCCCCTTCCCTCTCACATCTAACATAGGCCTTTACTTTCCTTTGTTTTCTTAACCTCCCTTCTGGTTGCCACTTGTTCTGCTGGCTGGAGAGTAGAATCCTCCGCTAATTCTTTAAATTCAGCTGTTGACACCAGCATCTGTCAGTGCAGGAATGGTATTCTTCACCGGCTCTTTAAATTTGCCCACCTTTGCTGATCCTGCTTCTCCTTCTGCCAGTGGGAGAGTGACATCCTCTGCCAACCTTTTCAATGAAACCACCGCCAATCTCACCAGGTTTTGGGATCCTTCCCAGGTTCTTTCAATTGAAATACCGCTGCAGTCTCACGTCTTATACTGCCAGCTGGGAAGTGGGATTCTCCGCTAGCTCTTTAAATTGAGCTGCCACCAACTAGTCCCCCAGTTTCTTCTGCCAGCGGAAGAGTGGAATCCTCCGCTGACTCAGGCTAGTAACTCCTGCTCTTTGGCTAGTCTGAATCTGACTGTCCTTTGCACAACCAAAAGCCACATGCACGGACAGATGGAGAGACAGACAGACCAGTGAAGCCTCAACAATAGGCAATGCCAGCTATTGTGAAACATACCTAATAAAGAATAAAAAGCAATACCTTTTGAGTGGACTAGCTTAATATTTTTATTTTTGCTACATTTGTACCCCCCCCCCCCCCCCCCCGCTTTCCCACTCATGGCAGGCTCAATGCAGCTTACATATTATATACAGGTACTTATTTGTACCTGGGCAATGGAGGGTTAAGTGATTTGCCCAGAGTCACAAGGAGCTGCCTGTGCCTGAAGTGGGAATCCAACTCAGTTCCTCAGGACCAAAGTCCACCACCCTAACCACTAGGCCACTCCTCCACTGTTGCTACTGTTTGAGATTCTACATGGAATGTTGCTAGTGCCCTTGCAGATCACCAATGTGGCCGCGCAGGCTTCTGCTTCTGTGAGTCTGACATCCTGCACGTACGTGCAGGACGTCAGACTCAAAGAAACAGAAGCCTGCGCAGCCTTCTACATGGAATGTTGCTAGTGGAATAGCAACATTCCATGTAGAATCTCCAATAGTATCTATTTTATTTTTGTTACATTTGTACCCTGTGTTTTCCCACTCATGGCAGGCTCAATGCAGCTTACACATTATATACAGGTACTTATTTGTACCTGGGGCAATGGAGGGTTAAATGACTTGCCCAGAGTCACAAGGAGCTGCCTGTGCCTGAAGTGGGAATTGAACTCAGTTCCCCAGGACCAAAGTCCACCACCCTAACCACTAGGCCACTCCTCCACTGTTGCTACTATTTGAGATTCTACATGGAATGTTGCTATTCCACTAGCAACATTCCATGTAGAAGTCGGCCCTTGCAGATCATCAATGTGGCCGCGCAGGCTTCTGCTTCTGTGAGTCACGTCAGACTCACAGAAACAGAAGCCTGCGCAGCCTTCTACATGGAATGTTGCTAGTGGAATGGAGGGTAAAGTGACTTGCCCAGAGTCACAAGGAGCTGCCTGTGCCTGAAGTGGGAATTGAACTCAGTTCCTCAGTTCCCCAGGACCAGAGTCCACCACCCTAACCACTAGGCCACTCCAATTTTTGACTAGCTTTTGGAATTAAAAATAAAACCCTTTCCCTTTTAGTTCCTGAGAGCAGGTCCAAAAATGTTAATAAGTTAGTCCAATACAAAAGTACCAACTTATATTCTTTGTTATTTTTTGGTATTGTTTTTTTTTTATTTAAAAACCTTTCAAGCATTTGACAGGAGAAATAAGTTCACAACATTTGATTTCTGAAGTACAAGTCGCAGCACACGCCTTGGGTACAAAGTATGCTTAGACACAACGGTTCCCTTGGATAAAGATAAGGGCAGCTAAGCTCAGCCAGTCACTTCTTTGCTCCAACAGATAAGGTAGACAAAACCAGAATAATAAAAGATACCCAACCCTTTCGGTTACATCTCCAGAGCTGCAGGTTTGCCTTCAGTGTGCTTTTAATTTGTTTTCACAGCAGTTTGAACAAATTGAATTTGTTAATTAAAGTGGTAAAATGAAATGCTGAACATTATTGACTAGATGCTAATTACATTAGCGGAGGAATCAGGGGGAAAAAGCCCTTGTTTTCAATAGCCAGGACAAATCATATTAAAAGAGACAAGCGATCAGTCTAAGCCCGTAGTCTGTAGGGAAAAACCTGTTTACACGTCGTGATCTCGTGTTTATCATTCAGGATCTACCACTGACAATACCAACAAAAACAAGATTATAGTTGTCTACTGTATCTTTTTTAAAATCTCTCTCTATGACATTCACCAACCAGAGGCCAATACTCAATTAAAGAGTGTGGTGCATACCAGGCTAATAAGAAAGAACATTATTCTGGGTTTTCCGTTATGGAGACTCAGGCAGCACAAAAGTATTTCTGATGTCTTTTAGTCCTTCAAGCTTTATTTGTAAAAAAAGATACCATATATTGTCAAATAACACATTAAGCAAGTGGGGAAAGCATGCAGAGAATGGCTCAAGGAATTCTTTTCATCACCTGTGCATCTGTACTGAAGGAACGTAGGGTTTTTAAGCCCCAGGTATAAAAACTTAAGCCTGTCAGCCCACTAGGGACAGAAAAAGTACATAAACTGCTTTTGTTGTACCACAGGAAGGTGCTAAATCAAATCCGTGACCTTTACCTTTTCTATATGTGTGTGTGTACATGTGTGTCTGCATGGTTCTTTGCATCTGTGCTACCTGTATGTGTGTATCTGTCTGTCAGAGAAGAGAGACTGAATGGGACCCATGTGTTCCGCTGGTTTGAAAAGAATATTAAAATGAAAAAGTATGAGATTACCATTAGATGAAGTTATCAACAGGCTTCAAAGGATGAATTTCACAGCTTAATCACAGGGTGCTACTGTCCCAATCTGGAAGGTCTCCTAGTACCCTCTAACAAACTACACAGTTCAGTCACATGGTTCCACAATACCCAGCAACCCATCAGCAAAACTATATGGTTCAGTCACTAGGAAAGCAATTCTATAAACGGTGCTTAGATTTAGGAGTCTCTTCTATAAAGTAAAGTAGGCACCTAAGTTCCTTTATATAATACTAACATATGTGTATGTGCGTAGGAGTGAGCACTTATGCCAGCCATAGAATCGAGTCTGCGGTTGCCCCCGTCAAGTAAAGAACGGAGTTGAAAGTGAGCAATAGATCTTGAATGTTTAATGGCATTTAAGAGTGTGGTGGTCCGTTTGTGATTCATTCTTTTTCCTACAGATTTTTGGCTATTAGACTCTGATGCAGCTAGATGAAACGCTGGCCACCGTTGGTCACTGTCCATTCTCTGAGAAAAGGAAAAAGATGATACGCTGAAACCTTCTGCTCAGTGTGGTGCTGCGGCTAGGAAAGCGAATAGAATGTTGGGTGTTATTAGGAAGGGTATGGAGTCCAGGTGTGCGGATGTTATAATGTCGTTGTATCGCCCAATGGTGCGACCGCACCTGGAGTATTGTGTTCAGTACTGGTCTCCGTATCTCAAAAAAGATATAGTAGAATTGGAAAAGGTACAGCGAAGGGCGACGAAAATGATAGTGGGGATGGGACGACTTTCCTATGAAGAGAGGCTGAGAAGGCTAGGGCTTTTCAGCTTGGAGAAGAGACGGCTGAGGGGAGATATGATAGAAGTGTATAAAATAATGAGTGGAATGGATCGGGTGGATGTGAAGCGACTGTTCACGCTATCCAAAAATACTAGGACTAGAGGGCATGAGTTGAAGCTACAGTGTGGTAAATTTAAAACGAATCGGAGAAAATTTTTCTTCACCCAACGTGTAATTAGACTCTGGAATTCGTTGCCGGAGAACATGGTACGGGCGGTTAGCTTGACGGAGTTTAAAAAGGGGTTAGATAGATTCCTAAAGGACAAGTCCATAGACCGCTATTAAATGGACTTGGAAAAATTCCGCATTTTTAGGTATAACTTGTCTGGAATGTTTTTATGTTTGGGGAGCGTGCCAGGTGCCCTTGACCTGGATTGGCCACTGTCGGTGACAGGATGCTGGGCTAGATGGACCTTTGGTCTTTCCCAGTATGGCACTACTTATGTACTTATGTACTTATGTACTATACAGCTAAGTAGAGAGAATTGATTTTGATCTGCTAATGTGCTATTGAAAACAATTTGAAGAGGCTGTTATTCTCTGTATGCTGTTACTTTTTAAGAAGGCTTTTTTTTTAAACTATATTTTAAAAATATTCAACAAAAATTTTGTGGTCAGAAACTTTGGATTTTCCAGGATGTGACTAAGACCACCCAGGAGAGAAGAAAACAGTTTCTGGAAATGAGGAAACCAGGTCTTTGGGAGCAACATTTTTACTTGCTTGTAAAATATCTAGGAATAAAATATGTGTTTTTTGCTCTGAGACTGGCACCTGCAAGACGTCATAAGCAAGAGTTGCTATGGTTACTTAGAGATAGTGCTGGGTCAGCTGCACCCCGGGTGAGAACATCCAAAGGGGGGGCTACAGGAAGGTTTGGGTACATGTGAAGTCATTCTGATCAACTGATAAGGACTAGGAGCCCTGTTGAGACAGCTGGGATCCATTGAAATGAATAGGGCCAAAATTGTATATAAGCAGCAGTTTGAGGAGTATTAGTTCAGACGAGACGAGACGAGAAGAAGAAGGAGATGAGAGGAGAAGACGAACAGAAAAGGGAGACTCCAGAAGGCTAGAGAGAGAGGACGTGCCATGATATGCGGTTCCATTATGTGAATGCTTGACCTACCTGTATTACCATTGGTAAGATTGTAATAAACTATCTTATTATATCTACTACATACTGGGTTCCTTTCTAATTACAAGAGTCCATACTGCCTGACGGTGTGAGCCTGTCATGAGCAGATTCAAAGTTGGGAAAGCTAGATATTTGGAGGGCATATGTAACTTTGCCCAGAGAGAGATGAGACGGGCCACTGCTTCCGCTGCTTGATTAGCAAAGGCAGATTCTGAGAAAATAAACACAACTCAATTAAGAGAATTTATAAATATGAAAAAGCTTGTCAAGTCATGAGTCCAGTATAATGTACAGAAATGGTGGAAGTTAGGGCTATGCCTTTCCTCTAAATTGTACTTAACTCAGATTCCCTGAATCATTTAGATCCCCCCCCCCCCCCCCCCCCCCATTTATTGTGGTCTAAGGTAGACAAGGTGATTAAATAATGTTTTTCTCCTTTAAGATTTATACCTGAATTATGTGTTTCACTCATGTCTGTATTTCTTGTAACACGTTTAATACTTGTAAAAATTTAAAATTTTCATATCACCCCTCTCCTCAAGTCGCTTCACTGGCTCCCGATCCACTACCGTATACAATTCAAGCTTCTCCTATTGACCTTCAAGTGCACTCAATCTGCAGCCCCCCATTACCTCTCTACCCTCCTCTCCCCGTATGTTCCCACCCGTAACCTCCGCTCTCAGGACAAATCACTCCTATCTGTACCCTTCTCCACCACCGCTAACTCCAGACTCCGCCCCTTCTGCCTCGCCTCACCTTATGCCTGGAACAGACTTCCTGAGCCCATACGACGTGCGCCCTCCCTGCCCATTTTCAAGTCCTTACTCGAGGCCCATCTCTTCTCCCTTGCTTTTGGCGCCTAACCACCCACCTTCCCCATTCCAGATACCTACACTGACTACATAGCTTATTACCTTTAGATTGTAAGCTCTCTTGAGCAGGGACTGTCCTTCCCCTTGTCTAAACTTGTACAGTGCTGCGTAACCCTGGCAGCGCTATAGAAATGCTAAGTAGTAGTAGTAGTAGTAATAAATAAGGAGGCTTTTTTTTGCCAATGATGAAGCAGTCCTGCTCCCGCTGTTTCTAGTTGGGAGCTTCTTGAGGCTTTTTTCCTCCTTATTTTCTTTATACTGCCCACTGTTATTCTATAAGAGAATCTTTTTTGTTTGTGTTTGTGACATTTAGTTGCTGGGTTCTCTTCCTCAAATTTTGTTTTCTGTATAACATTAGCATATGTGGAAAACAAACCAGCAGATCAGTATAATATCCAAAAAGCCTTTGTTAGCAGGCTATTCATTGTCTATCTGGCGTCATCCAGGATATTCTATTTTATGCTGCTCATGCTGGTTTTTTATGAAGAAGGTTCCTTATATCCTTGCTTTGACATATAATTTGATACCGATTTTATTTAAGAAAGATACAGACTAGCCCCTGACGCAGCCCTATTGTTGGGCGAAACACTGCCTGTGTCGGGCATTTGTTTCATACACGGTATCCTCAATAAAGTCTTTTTGGATATTATACTGATCTGCTGGTTTGTTTTCCATGTTGGATTTTGCAGATCGTTTGCCTTGTTGTTAACTTTTCGATGCTAAATATTCACAGTTTATTTTATTTTATTTATTTGTATCCCACATTTTCCCACATAATTTTAGGTTCAATGTGGTTTACATAGTATCGGAGAGGCGTTTGCCGGCTCCGGTGAGAACAAATACAAAGTGATGTTGTGGTAGGATAAAGTTCATGTGGCACAGCCACACTAGGGAATCGGACAACGGAAGAGTTGTGTTATGTCCATTACGTTCTTTAGTTTTGTTGTGTTGCAGAGATCAGGCATTTATGTTGGATCGGTAGGGTATGCCTGTTTAAACAGGTTAGTTTTTAGTTTTTTCCGGAAGTTTAGGTGGTCATACGTAGTTTTCAAGGCTTTTGGTAATGCATTCCACAGTTGTGTGCTTATGTAGGAGAAACTGGATGCATACGTTGATTTGTATTTGAGTCCTTTGTAGCTTGGGTAGTGCAGATTTAGGTACGTTCATTTGATTTGAATGTGTTTCTAGTTGGTAGCTGGCTAAACGCTATTTATGCAGCCAGGCACTACCTTCTAGAATAACACCTAGTGCACATATGCATATAAGTACTAACTAATGGCACCTTTGGATACATATACATAGTAGATGACGGCAGAAAAATACCTGCACGGTCCATCTAGTCTGGCTAACAATTTAAACTCATATCTGCTACTTTATGTGTATACCTGACCTTGATTTGTTTCTGCCATTTTCAGGGCACAGACTGTACAAGTCTGCTCAGAACAAGGCCCACCTCCCAACCACCAGCCCCGCCTCCCCCCACCAGCTCTGCCACCCAATCTCGGCTAAGCTTCTGAGGATCCATTCCTTCCGAACAGGATTCCTTTATGTTTATCCCACACATTTTTGAATTCCGTTACCGTTTTCATCTCCACCACCTCCCGCGGGAGGGCATTCCAAGCATCCACCACTCTCCGTGAAAAAATGCTTCCTGACATTTTTCTTGAGTCTGCCCCCCTTCAATCTCATTTCATTTCCTCTCATTTTACCGCCTTCCCATCTCAGGAAAAGATTCATTTGTGGATTTATACCTTTCAAATATTTGACTGTCTGTATAATATCACCCCTGTTTCTCCTCTCCTCCAGGGTATACATGTTCAGGTGCGCAAGTCTCTCCTCATACGTCTTGTAACGCAAATCCCACACCATTTTTGTAGCTTTTCTTTGCACCACTTCAATTCTTTTTACATCCTTAGCAAGATACGGCCTCCAAAACTGAACACAATACTCCAGGTGTGGCCTCACCAATGACTTATACAGGGGCATCAACACATCTTTTCTTCTGCTGGTCACACCTCTCTCTATACATCCTAGCAACCTTCTAGCTACGGCCACCACCTTGTCACACTGTTTCATCGCCTTCAGATCCTCAGCTACTATCACCCCAAGATCCCTCTCCCCGTCCGTACATATCAGACTCTCCCCGCTTAACACATACATCTCCTGTGGATTTCTATTCCCTAAGTGCATCACTTTGCATTTCTTCACATTGAATTTTAATTGCCAAACTTTAGACCATTCTTCTAGCTTCCGTAGGTCCTTTTTCATGTTTTCCACTCTCTCCCGGGTGTCCACTCTGTTACAAATTTTAGTATCATCTGCAAAAAGGCAAGCTTTACCCTTCAGCAATGTCACTCACAAATATATTGAACAGAATCGGCCCCAGCACCGATCCCCAAGGCACTCCACTACGCACCTTTCCCTCCTCCGAGCGAGTTCCATTTACCATCACCCTCTGGCATCTGTCCATCAACCAGTTCACCACATCGGGTCCTATTTTCAGCCCATCAAGTTTATTTAAGAGCCTCCTGTGGGGAAACGTGTCAAAAGCTTTGCTGAAATCTAAGTAGATTATGTCCATAGCATGTCCACGATTCAATTCTCCGGTCACCCAGTCAAATAATTCAATGAGATTCATTTGGCATGATTTCCCTTTGGTAAAACCATGTTATCTCGGATCTTGTAACTTATTGGCTTCCAAGAAATTCACTATCCTTTCCTTCAGCATCGCTTCCATTACTTTTCCAATAACCGAAGTGAGGCTTACCGGCCTGTAGTTTCCAGCTTCTTCCCTATCACCACTTTTGTGAAGAGGAACCACATCCACCGTTTTCCACTCCAACGGAACCTCCCCCGTCTCTAAGGATTTATTAAACAAATCTTTAAGAGGACCCGCCAGAACCTCTCTGAGCTCCCTCAATATTCTGGGGTGGATCCCGTCCGGTCCTACGGCTTTGTCCACCTTTAGATTTTTAAGTTGTTCATACCTTTAATATGTGTGTATAGTGTGTTAATCTAGGCACCAACTGTCATTGATCTGGCACCTAAATTTAGGTGTGCTGATGCTGGTTTATCCTAGTTATCTAAACTGGAATTGGGGTGCCCAGATACCATTATGGAACAGCATGGGTGCACCAAAATCAAAGCACCCTGTTATAGAATTGTCCCTCAAGAAAGAAAAAAATATTTCAGCGAAGAGGACTGTCAGATTTCTGTCTCTTTTGATTTCATGTTAGCTGTTTGTTTTCCTCAGCTGTTTTTAAAGTTATGACTATTTACCTGTCCTTTGATTCACTTATCTGAGAAACCTGTATTATTGACTGTGGTATCAGAGCAGATTTCATAGAATAGTTTTGCACCGATTGCCTTTTAATATCCCAGCAAAATAAATAAATAAAACGATCCCACAGAAGTACTGTGTTCAGACCCAGGGAGAGGGAATGGGAGATGGTAATACTGCAATGGCCCTTGAAGGTCAATGAGGGGCACTCGGGATACTTTTTAAAAGAGGGACTTCTACAACCTTCAGGCCAGGGGAGTTCCCCAAGACACCAGGTCACGCTTTTCAGGACAGGGAGAAAAAGAAAAGACAATTAAAATAATAGCCATTTCAGAGAGAGTAGAGGGAATGAATGCTTTCAGGAAAAATTGATAGATGGTGCTGTGCAGGGTAGGAGGAATATTATGCAAATTGCTGATATTTTAAAGTGCATGCTAATCAAAGTGCAAAATTACTACATATGAATTCAGTTACTACCTCATTTGCCATATTACATTAGTTCTTCCAGCCCACACATTCAATATTATAAAATATTGAAACTCATTAATGCATCTTAAGGGAAGGCCAGAAAAATATAATTCCCTTCCTAAACACAATATGAGTTTTGCTATAACTTTACATAACCAGTTTCAATTAATTTAGCCAACATGTGCCCAGTTTATTATGCATTATAAGGAGAGAAAAAAAATGTAATGTCATCATATTAAAACAGAACTGAAATTAACAAAGAAACATTACAACATGCTATTAAAAAACCCTATAAATAGTAAAATTAGATCCTCTTAGATTAACATGCATATGATATCAAATAAATCAATGTGATTCAACCAAAAAAATGTACAGAGCTTGAATAGGGACTGGCAAAATTAAACTGCTAAGAGGCCCTTTTACTAAGCCGCGTAAGTGTTTACGCGCGCCCAACATGCGCCAAAATGCAGTTACCGCCCAGCTACCGCATGCCTTTTGCAGTAATATCATGTTTGGCTCACATCCAATACACGTGTTTGAAAAATAATTTTTATTTTCGGATGTATCGGATGTGCGCCAAGTGGCATTTGATGCATGTAGGTCATTTTGACTTCACAGAAGTGCAATTGAATACGCTGAGCTTTTTTTCCTGCATCGGCAGTGGATTACAATTGTAGCAGAAGCCTTGCTTTCATTCTCTTTGAGCTTAATATTCGTATATTTATATATCACAAGACTCCTGAAGAAGGCGTCTGTAGCGCCGAAACACAGCTGTGTTGAGTAGAGTGTATATTTAAATAAAGAGATTGTTCCTAATCTACGTCGCCTACTAGTGTTGTTCAAAAGCCTACTCCTCCTACTCTCCCTTTCCTCAGATTCTACTTTTCGTAGGAATTTGTGTACCTCCACCCTTGTGGTGGTTTGGCTTGCTTGTAGGTCATTACCACCTGATTACTGCGCGAGACTTTACCGCTAGGTCGATGGCTAGCAGTAAGGTCTCAGACTCAAAACGGACGCGCGGCAATTTTCATTTTGCCGCACATCCATTTTCGGCATTTTTTTTACAGATGCGCTGAAAAATGATTCTGCGCGCGCCCAAAACACGCGTCTAGACTACCGCAGGCCCTTTTTCAGCGCGCCTTTGTAATAGGGCCGCTAAGTTTTAAGGGAGAACTGTCATGCCTTCTTTAAATTTATTTCAGAATATCTATCCATTTTCTACAGTTTGTACAATCCCACTGTATCTTTGATAATAGTAGTAAAATCGATCAACTAAGCCAACCTGCAGCTGGCCAATAAGGGATGTTAAATAACATCGTTTGCATGAATAAAGAAAACAATAAGAGGAAGTCATCTTTTTTCTGCCACGAACTATGCAACTGTTTATTCTGGGGTCTTTTTACCAAGCTGCGGTAAAATGGGTCATGCGCTAGCAGCGACGGCCGTTTTTGCCATGCGCTGAGGCCCTTTTTTACTGCAGCGGGAAAAAGGCTGAAAAAAGAAATGCGGTAAGATTGCACTAAACGCGTGGCCATGCAGGGGGAGCACTTACCGCCACCCAAATAATTCAATTCCTGTAAACCACTAATATCCCCTTTCCAGGGTTCAGTCCAGTTTACTTTCTAGGTGAGACAAAAGCAAATAGCGTTACTGTGAGGTATGAGAAACATTAGAGATCATTGGTGTAATGCATCAGACTAAAAACATTAAGGGAAGGATAATGGATGATACTAGGAGTTAGAAGACATGTGAGGGGCATAATTGAACGAAAACGCCTATCTCCATGGGCGTTTATCTCCAAGAACGGGTCCGTGAAGGGGTGGACCGAACCGTATTTTGGGAAAAAATAGACGCCCATGTTTTATTCAACAATGTGTGAGCTGGGCGTTTTTGTTTTTCAGCGATAATGGAAAATGAAAGCGCCCAGCTCAAAAACGAATAAATCCAAGGCATTTGTTCGTGGGAGGGGCCATGATTCGTAGTGCACTGGTCCCCCTCACATGCCAGGACATCAACCGGGCACCCTAGGGGGCACTTTTACAAAAACAAAAAAAAAGGTAAAAGAGCTCCCAGGTGCATAGCACCCTTCCCTTGTGTGTTGAGCCCCCCAAATCCCCCTCAAAACCCACTGCCCACAAGTCTACACCATTATTATAGCCCTAAGGGGTGAAGGGGGGCACCTACATGTGGGTACAGTGGGTTTGGGGGGTTGGACGACTAATAAGCATTAAGCAGCACAATTGTAACAGGTAGGGGGGATGGGCCTGGGTCCACCTGCACCCCCTAACAACTCCTCCAGTGACCTGCATACTGCTGTCAGGGAGCTGGGTATGACATTTGAGGGTGAAAATAAAAAGTTGTGAAACTTCATTTTTTGTGGTGGGAGGGGGTTAGTGACCACTGGGGGAGTCAGGGGGGGTCATCCCCGATTCCCTCCAGTGGTCATCTGGTCATTTAGGGCACTTTTTGGGGCCTTATTCGTGAAAAAACAGGGTCCAGGAAAAGTGTCCTAAATTCTAGCTAAAAACGCATACTTTTTTCCCATTATCGGTGAAATGCGCCCATCTTTGTTCGGCAGATAACCACGCCCCAGTTCCGCCTTCGCCACACCTCTGACACGCCCCCATCTACTTTGTCCGCATCCGCGACGGAGTGCAGTTGAAAACGTCCAAAAATCGGCTTTCGATTATACCGCTTTATTCGTTTTTGTGAGATAAACGTCCATCTCCCGATTTAGGTCGGAACTTGGGTGTTTTTCTCGTTCGATTATAAGCAGGATGATGATTTTTTATGAAGAAGTCTTTGGGAAGAGAAAGGTTTTGCGTCTCTTCCTGAAGCTGAGGTAGCTGTTTTCTGTTCTGATGGGAATAGGTAGAGAGTTCCATATTTTGTCTCCAAGAACAGGGAATAGAGAGCTGAAAATCTTCTGATTTGGGATTGTCTTTTGGAATGGTGATGCCGGCATCAGTTGTTATTTCAGTCTGTTACACTGAAACAGACAATGAGGGGCATAATCGAATGCGAACGCCCATCTCCATGGGCATCTATCTCCGAGAACGGGTACGTGAAGGGGCGGAACAAACCGTATTTCGAAAAAAAATGGGCGTCCATCTTTTTCCCGATAATACGGTTTGTGCCAGCCAAATGTATACTCTTTTCTATTTCTAATATTATGTATTTCACCATCATGTACCCAAAACTCTCTGTTAAACCAAATGTACATTCTTTTCTATTTCCAGTATCCACGATGAATTGTAAGCCACATTGAGCCTGCAAAAAGGTGGGATAATGTGGGATACAAATGTAATAATAATAAATGCATTGGATTTGTGCGGATTTGAGCTGGGCAGTATCGTTTTTCAGCGATAATGGAAACCAAAGGCGCCCAGCTCAAAAATGACCAAATCCAAGGCATTGGGTTGTGGGAGGGGCCAGGATTCGTAGTGCACTGGTCCCCCTGACATGCCAGGACACCAACTGGGCACCCTAGGGGGCACTCGTAAAAAGTAAAATAAAAAATTAAAATACCTCCCAAGTCCATAGCTCCCTTCCCTTGGGTGCTGAGCCCCCCAAAACCCACTCCCCACAAGTCTACACCATTACCATAGCACTTATGGCTGAATGGGGGCACCTAGATGTGGGTACAGTGGGTTTTGGGGGTGGTTTGGAGCGCTCCCATTTACCACCACAAGTGTAACAGGTAGGGGGGGGATGGGCCTGGGTCCACCTGGCTGAAGTCCACTGCACCCACTAAGCAGCGGTAAGCAAGGAGGCACACACGTGGGTGAGGTGTGGGCAGGTTCCATAGCAGTTTTGAACACAAAAGATATAGGGACGTGCTTAGGAACCTCAACATGTAGACGCTGAAAGAGAGGCGGAAGCGAGGAGATATGATAGAGACATTTAAATATCTCAAGGGCATTAATGTACAGGAAGTGAGCCTTTTTCAACTGAAGGAAAGCTCTGGAATGAGGGGGCACACAATGAAGTTAAGAGGGAGTAGGCTTTTCTCTCCAAATTACTTGAGCATGCTGTTCGCCGCCGCTGCCTTGATTTTCTCTCCTCACATGCTATTCTTGACCCACTACAATCTGGTTTTCGCCCTCTCCACTCAACCGAAACTGCGCTTACTAAAGTCTCCAATGACCTATTCCATCCTCATTCTTCTTGATCTTTCCGCTGCTTCTGACACTGTCGATCACAGCATACTCCTTGATATCCTGTCCTCACTTGGATTCCAGGGCTCTGTCCTTTCCTGGTTCTCTTCCTACCTCTCCCTCCGCACCTTTAGTGTTCACTCTGGTGGATCCTCTTCTACTTCTATCCCTCTGCCTGTCGGCGTACCTCAGGGTTCTGTTCTTGGTCCCCTCCTCTTTTCTATCTACACTTCTTCCCTTGGTTCATTAATCTCATCCCATGGCTTTTCCTACCATCTCTATGCTGATGACTCCCAAATCTACCTTTCTACCCCCGATATCTCACCTTGCATCCAAACCAAAGTTTCAGCGTGCTTGTCTGACATTGCTATCGGGATGTCTCAATGCCACCTGAAATTAAACATGACCAAAACCGAACTTCTCATTTTTCCCCCCAAACCCACCTCCCCACTCCCCCCGTTTTCTATTTCTGTTGATGGCTCTCTCATTCTCCCTGTCTCCTCGGCTCAAAACCTTGGGGTCATAAGTACATAAGTAGTGCCATACTGGGAAAGACCAAAGGTCCATCTAGCCCAGCATCCTGTCACCGACAGTGGCCAATCCAGGTCAAGGGCACCTGGCACGCTCCCCAAACGTAAAAACATTCCAGACAAGTTATACCTAAAAATGCGGAATTTTTCCAAGTCCATTTAATAGCGGTCTATGGACTTGTCCTTTAGGAATCTATCTAACCCCTTTTTAAACTCCGTCAAGCTAACCGCCCGTACCACGTTCTCCGGCAACGAATTCCAGAGTCTAATTACACGTTGGGTGAATAAAAATTTTCTCCGATTCGTTTTAAATTTACCACACTGTAGCTTCAACTCATGCCCTCTAGTCCTAGTATTTTTGGATAGCGTGAACAGTCGCTTCACATCCACCCGATCCATTCCACTCATTATTTTATACACTTCTATCATATCTCCCCTCAGCCGTCTCTTCTCCAAGCTGAAAAGCCCTAGCCTTCTCAGCCTCTCTTCATAGGAAAGTCATCCCATCCCCACTATCATTTTCGTCTCCCTTCTTTGACTCGTCTCTCTCCTTCTCTGCTCACATCCAGTAGACCGCCAAGACCTGTCGTTTCTTTCTTTACAACATCCGTAAAATCCGCCCCTTTCTTTCCGAGCACTCTACCAAAACCCTCATCCACACCCTTGTCACCTCTCGTTTAGACTACTGCAATCTGCTTCTTGCTGGCCTCCCACTTAGTCACCTCTCCCCTCTCCAATCCGTTCAAAACTCTGCTGCCCGTCTCGTCTTCCGCCAGGGTCGCTTTACTCATACTACCCCTCTCCTCAAGTCGCTTCACTGGCTCCCTATCCGTTTTCGCATCCTGTTCAAACTTCTTCTACTAACCTATAAATGTACTCACTCTGCTGCTCCCCAGTATCTCTCCACACTCGTCCTTCCCTACACCCCTTCCCGTGCACTCCGCTCCATGGATAAATCCTTCTTATCTGTTCCCTTCTCCACTACTGCCAACTCCAGACTTCGCGCCTTCTGTCTTTCTGCACCCTACGCCTGGAATAAACTTCCTGAGCCCCTACGTCTTGCCCCTTCCTTGGCCACCTTTAAATCTAGACTGAAAGCCCACCTCTTTAACATTGCTTTTGACTCGTAACCACTTGTAACCACCTGCCTCCACCTACCCTCCTCCTTCCTGTACACAATAATTGATTTGATTTGCTTCCTTTATTTTTTGTCTATTAGATTATGAGCTCTTTGAGCAGGGACTGTCTTTCTTCTATGTTTGTGCAGCGCTGCGTATGCCTTGTAGCGCTATAGAAATGCTAAATAGTAGTAGTAGTAGTCTACAAAAGTATAATTTCACAGAAAGGGTGGTGGGAGCGTGGAATCGAGGACTGTGTCAGAATTTAAAAAGGAATGGGATAAGCACATGGGATCAATTAGGAAAAGGAAGAGTTAGGGGTTACAGAGGATGGACAGACTGGATGGGTTATCTGCCATTGTGTTTCTGTGTGTTCTGTATCATGTATGTATTTCTGTACCCCACCTAGATAACTGGTGTATTAGAAATGTTTTAAATAAATATAAACACTAAGGTGCCACATTTAGGTAATACACATTTACAACTGCTGTTGACCCAGTGAAAGTAGACACTCCTAAATGCTGGCACATAAATGTCTTAGCTAGTCAGATGCCACTGGGAATTAGTGCTTGCATGTTGCGTCTTATTTACTTATTAGGACTTATTTACCGCCTTTTTGAAGGAATTCACTCAAGGCGGTGTACATCTTGCCCCCGAACCTTTGGAGCTGTTGATAGAATGACCCCCATGTATTAGAAAAGGCTTCCTGCCTGATACTCAGTGTTATTTAACCATCCGGGAACGGCTCCTGGCTGGTTAAATAGCCTTAAGCCTTAGCATTTAGCGGCTAGCCCGGTCACAGGCTTTGTCATGGAACATAGCCAGTTAGTGCCAATATTCATTGGTTGATCAGCTAAGTTTAGCAGCCCGATAGATCTGCATAAATAGCAGGTTTACCTTTGGCTGCTATAACTTAGCCGGTTAGCCAATCAATATTGGCTTAACCAGCTACGTGCATAGTAGCCACCCTCCCAAAATCTGTAAATTCAAGCCGGTTACTGGATACAGCCCGGCATTGAATTTCCAGGTTCACCGCTGACCATGGTCTGAATACTGGCCCCTTCATGTTTAATGAGCCTTTTCTAAAATACTAGAGCTTTTTTTTGCTTTTTGAGCGCATGGACCTAATGGTCCACTTTCTAATCTAGATACCCTATGCAAAGGTACCTTCTAAAGCATGTTGAAATGTTATCTATATTAACTGTAATATGTTAAAAGCTGGCAAAGTGAAAAAGCTATATAACTATATTTGCTTATGTCTACAACACACATCAGACTTGTACATCCAAGATCAACTTATCGATGTCTGTTTAGTGTCAACAATTATGTTCCACTGCCATGTCTATAAAAAAAAAAAAAAAAAAATCAGTTATCTTACAGTTATCCTTTTGCCAGGAAATGAATATTTGTTGAATATTGCATTAATGTATCCCGTAAATCATTATCATCTGCATACTGCATAACCTCAGCAGAGTTCTTCAGAAGACACCGTGACCCATCTGGAATTCATCTTCCACCAGCCCTGCTCTCTTTCTGCAGAAGACAGCCAGAGGGTGAATGCTTTGCAGTGCACCAGAGGACTAATTCCTGTGAATAGCTACATCACATCTGATATACTAGTAGGGACATTTTTCACAACAAGAGTCAATTAGGGATTTTCATCAGTAAGTGAAAATCCGTGATCTTATCAATAAATTACTTGTAGTTCTTTTGCAGGACAAATTCCCATAAAGTACACTAAATACACTCAAATGACTCTCTCTTAGTTATTAAGTATCCCTGCTCTCTTAGCTACTTTCACAAGCTGGAACGTGTCCCCTTCCCAAATTTCTCTTGTGGGCCCCAGTATGTTTAAAACCAGCCCTGGTGGTGAGTTACTCGGGTACTGCCGGTATTCGGCAGCAATACCCAGATAGCTATCTCAATAGATGAAGATAATACATTTCCCATTCCTTTGTGAGGAAGGTACGAGGATGGTATGGGATTTACGTTCCAAGACGTATGAGGAGAGACTTGCTGACCTGGACATGTATACCCTGGAGGAAAGGAGAAACATGGGTGATATGAACCTTTTCCGGAGATGGGAAGGCGGTAGAACGAGAGGGCATGAAATGAGATTGAAGGGGGGCAAACTTAAGAAAAATGTCAGGAAGTATTTTTTCACGGAGAGGGTGGTGGATGCTTGGAATGCCCTCCCACGGGAGGTGGTGGAGAGGAAAACGGTAACGGAATTCAAACATGCGTGGGATAAACATAAAGGAATCCTGTTCAGAAGGAAGGGATCCTCAGGAGCTTAGCCTTGAATGGGTGGCAGAGACGGTTGGGAGGCGGGGCTAGTGCTGGGCAGACTTATACGGTCTGTGCCAGGGCTGGTGGTTGGGAGGCGGGGATAGTGCTGGGTAGACTTATACGGCGTTAGGCGCACATTAGCATCTAACACAGCTGAGTAAAAGTGGAGTGGAGGAGTGGCCTAGTTGTTAGAGCACCGGTCTTGCAATCCAGAGGTGGCTGGTTCAGATCCCACTGCTGCTCCTTGTGATCTTGGGCAAGTCACTTAACCCTCCATTGCCTCAGGTACAAACTTAGATTGTGAGCCCTCCTGGGCCAGAGAAATATCCAGCATACCTCACCTTGAGCTACTACTGAAAAAAGTGTGAGCAAATTCTAAATAAATAAATGGGTCCAATTCTGCTTCGTCTGCTCTAGTTTCCCCTTCCCTTCTGTTCTCTCTGTGCTCCCTGAAAGCAGAAGGAAGAAGACTTTCATTGCTGCCTGAGATACAGGGCACTGGTCTACTAAGGCATCAGGACAGACCCTTGTGGGCTCATGCTTAACAAAATCCTGGGTACCAACTGGACTCTAGGCAATGTACGCATTAACCTAATGGAAAAACAGATTCTGCAAATATTTGTCACTACATTTATTAATGTGGCACAGCAATATTTAACAATTGTCACTATACCATGTAAAATGAAGGTGGGAGTTGTGAGACACTGCTTTTATGGCTACAAGATCATAATTAGTTATAATAAAGGATTTTAAACAAAACTTGAAAGGAAAAAAGTAAGCAGAGTGGAAATTATCCCATTGGTTCAATACGTTAGTGATTTCTCCTCTAATGTGTATAAATAGTGCAGATACACAGACTACCAGAGACTGTATCATAGTTAAGGTTGCTAATGGCTTGAATTGCAAGGAACGATGAACAGGGCACACACAGCAATTGTAATTCAGAGGCTTACATTGTCCGCTTTGGAAACTGCCTGGCATACGCCAAAAAATGTAAAGGTGCTATAATAAAAAAAACCTCAGGACTGCGCACAAGCTAATTAAAGGAGGGAGATGTTGGAAATAGCAGCACATTCATCTGCAAAATATCTTGACAATATCTAGCAAATAAAGCGAGAACAGGAGAACATAAATCTTAAGAGATAAGACTGTTATTTCTTAGCAAAGAACTGCTGGACTCAGCTCTTGTAATTGTATATTTATTTATTTATTTAACACGTTATAAAAACAATTGAAAGCACACAGTGCAGTAATGAGAAAGACCCCAGGTCTGGAAAGGATGGGCTAAAAGGAAATTAAATATGTTGAAAAAAAAAAAAGGCATAACTCAGCAGCACTCATTGCATTCACAGGATAATTTCTAATCGGTCAATATTCATCCAGGACCTGCACAAGATGTTTATGAGACACATGCTATGTCCATTCTTCCCCACCTCCAGTTCGAATCCCCCCACCTAACAGCGGCCCTGTCTTCTTCCTCCCTTCCCTTCCCCCCATTGAAAAACATCCCCTTCCAGTAGCTTCCCTCTCCCAGTAGATCCCCTCTCCTCGGCCTAACTTCCATTTACAGGTGGTCAAATGGTCTTCAGGACAGGAGTGATGCCCGGTTGCTTCTGCTCAGGCTGGTTCCAGCATCCAAACGGCTACTGTGACATCTAGTGGTAGTCTCAAGGTAGTGAGTTAGTATTGCAATACTGCTGCTAGAGGTTAAGGCAGCCATTTTGATGATGCAACCGGTCTGGGCAGGAACAACGGGGTATTACTCCTGCCCTAAACATCACTTGACCACCAGATAATGGAAAGGAAGGCCTGAGGGGAACATTTGTTGTTGTGAAGGAGGGAGGTGAGAGCACTGGAAGCTTCAGACTGCTACCTGGAAGTTATGTGGGCTCTAGCCTATATTCGGTGACAGCCTCCACATAGCTAAGCAGGCAAACTTAGGACTGCTATTTAACTGGTCCTACAAGCCCGATGTGGGCACTGGCACTGGATATAGCCAGCACCTGCATGACTTCTCCACGATTCCAACCCTATAACAACCCTCTCTTGCCCCCTTTCAAAAAGCAAACATACTTACCTTTAGCAGGTATTCTCCGAGGACAGCAGGCTGATTGGTCTCACATGTGGGTCGACGTCCGCGTCGGCCCAGGAATTGGCATTTTGCAAGCAAAAAAATTAAAAGTTTTGCCAGAGTCTTCTGGTGCGCGTGCAATGTGCACTGCGCATGCGAGGACTGATTTCCCGCCCGCCGCGTGAGCGTGCCTCTTCAGTTAAATCAAAAAGCATATAGTAACAACTCCAAAGGGGAGGTGGGCGGGTTTGTGAGAACAATCAGCCTGCTGTCCTCGGAGAATACCTGCTACAGGTAAGTATCTTCGCTTTCTCCGAGGACAAGCAGGCTGCTTGTTCTCACATGTGGGGTATCCCTAGCACCCAGGCTCACTCAAAACAATGAACATTGGTCAACTGGGCCTCGCAACGGCGAGGACATAACATAGATTGACCTGAAACCATAAACAACTAACAGAGTGAAGCCTGGAACAGAACAAAAATGGGTCTAGGGGGTGGAGTTGGTTCCTAAACCCCTAACAGATTCTGCAGCACTGACTGCCCAAACCGACTGTCGCGTCGTGTATCCTGCTGAAGGCAGTAGTGAGATGTGAATGTGTGGACTGATGACCACGTTGCAGCCTTGCAAATCTCCTCAATGGAGGCTGACTTTAAGTGAGCCACGGACGCAGCCATGGCTCTAACATTATGAGCCGTGACATGACCCTCTAGAGTCAGACCAGCTTGGGCATAAGTGAAGGAAATGCAATCTGCTAGCCAATTTGAGATTGTGCGTTTTCCGATGGCGACTCCTGTTGGGATTGAAAGAAACAAACAACTGGGCGGACTGTCTGAAGGGCTTTGTCCGCTCCATGTAAAAGGTCAATGCTCTCTTACAGTCCAAGGTATGCAAACTGCTTTCGCCAGGGCGGGTATGAGGGGTGGGGGGAATGTTGGCAAGACGATAGACTGGTTCAGATGGAACTCCTATACCACCTTCGGCAAGAACTTAGGGTGCGTGCGGAGGACTACTTCTGTTGTGATGGAACTTAATATAAGGTGCATACACTACCAAGGCCTGAAGCTCACTGACTCTATGAGCTGAAGTAACAGCCACCAAGAAAACGACCTTCCAGGTCAAGTACTTCAGATGGCAGGAATTTAGTGGCTCAAAAACTAAAGGAAACTATGGGAACCTTATTTTATTTTTATTTTTTTAAATCTTATAAGAAAAAATGCGAAGGAGATGCGAAGGAGGTAGAACGAGAGGACATGAAATGAGATTGAAGGGGGGCAGACTCAAGAAAAATGTCAGGAAGTATTTTTTCACAGAGAGAGTAGTGGATGCTTGGAAAATTCGTTTATTAATGGAAACGGAAAACAAGATACATAAAAGCTAAAAGGTACATAAATACCCCTCAATCCCCTATTTACAAAGACAGACCAAACCCCCTACCCCCCCCAACACAGTCAAATAAATTCAAACAAATTCAAGGTGGCTTCAATCGCACATGTTTCCACCATCTGCAAAATGTACCCCTCCCTACTTCTACCCGCTCCCAACGTGCTAGTGGATGCTTGGAATGCCCTCCCGCGGGAGGTGGTGGAAATGAAAACGGTAACAGAATTCAAACACGCGTGGGACAAACAAAAAAGGAATCCTGCTCAGAAGGAATGGATCCTAAGGAGCTTAGCAGAGATTGGGTGGCAGAGCCGGCGGGGATAGTGCTGGGCAGACTTATACGGTCTGTGCCAGAGCCGGTGGTGGGAGGCGGGACTGGTGGTTGGGCAGACTTACACGGTCTGTGCCCTGAAAAGGACAGGTACAAATCAAGGTAAGGTATACACAAAAAGTAGCACATATGAGTTTATCTTGTTGGACAGACTGGATGGACCATACAGGTCTTTTTCTGCCGTCATCTACTATGTTATGAAAAGAAAGAAGCGAACGAACTCGCAACGAGTGAAAACTCTTCCTGGGCCTGAAGGGGAGCAGAAACGAACACTGCCACACCTCAACGCGGAGAAAGAAAAACTGAAGGGGCATGCTCACGCGGTAGGTGGGAAATCAGTCCGCGCATGCGCGGTGCACGCGCGCCAGAAGATTCTGGCCAAACTTTTAATTTTTTTGCTTGCAAAATGCCAATTCCTGGGCCAACGCGGACGTCGACCCACATGTGAGAACAAGCAGCCTGCTTGTCCTTGGAGATATTAAGCCTCCCCTGCCCATTTAAATTGCTTTGAATAGTGGTGCCTAACCTATTTAGGCCAAAAAGACTTAAATGCTTACTGGCAGGCTGGAATCCGTATAAACCACCTATTCATTTACTTTCAAAATCTTTGCAGATTGTCTGGGGCTGAATGTGTGACTTGACCAGCCCCAAATGATGCATTTAAATGAGACTCGATTTGTGGCAGATTGAGGGCAGGACTAAAAATTATGGGGCAAGTATTTAAAAGCATTTATCCAGATAACAGCATCTGCAATAAGCACTGCAGAAAATCATTAATGACTGCACAGACTCAATGCAAGGCCTGGGGCCAATGGCAGCCCTTGGAGATCTACAAGGAAGCCCCCATCTATGTTTTTTCTTTTGTTACTCTCTCTCTACCGAAGCTCAGGACAGAAAGAGGTAAGTGGACAGGGGGAATAGCAGAATGCTTAAAGGACAAAGCATTCTCAATAGATGAAAATAATGCATTTGGAAATGCTCACCGCCTTGAAGATACCCCAGTGAAAAGTATGACTCTTCTTCAGCTCATTAGAATTTAAAGCGGCCTTGACTTACAAATTAGTTAAGACCACTGATCTAGACTGTGCCAAGAGAGAGAGCATGGGCAGTCCCTAGAGTTATCCCGATAGTGATGATTTCAATCTGCTATCAGGATACATTACCCAGGTCAGCAAAAAAATGCTGCCGTGTGTTCTCCAGATAATTTATCTAGACAGTGGGCAAAACATTGCCAAAATATTCAGGGCCACCACTACCCAGTCTTTTTAAAACCGTTACAGCTTGCATTTTAAGCAGCAACACAAAGCAGAGGTAGTCCAGAGAAGACGACTCGAGGTTCACCACACTCAGGTTTATTCTACTGTAACCCAACTTGGTCAAGTTTCTATCAGGGGTCAACGAAAGATCCAATATCATAAAAGCACCGTGTTCTGCTTTCATTGCGTGATTGCTTTGCAGCACAACTGGATGCATGATCATATGTGCCACTTGTGCTTTTATGATATTGGATCTTTTATGGACCCCTGACGAAGGAAAAAGTGCTGAAACGTGGCCAAGTTGGGTTAACATAGAATAAACTTGTGTGGCAAACCTTGAGTCTTCTCCTTCTCTGGATTACCTCTGCTTTGTGTTGCTGCTTGCATTGAGTCTGCAGAGTGTTTTGTTGCACAGCTTGTATTTCAAACAAAACATTGACCACCACGGGTGGATGAATATTGGACCATATAATATAGAATATCACCACAGTCAGCAATAAATATTGTAAACGGGACCGCTGCGCCAGTAGGGGGAGGAAGGAAGTCTCCTCCCCCAGGATTAATCCAAGCCCCACAAATTGCCACCAGCAGATACTTTCAAATATTCTTTTCTTTTTATTTTTGTTTCCAAGTTACCAACAAAAGCTTCAGTCCAGCCCTTGGTTAGTGCTGCCCCTCACCCAGCAATCCAAAGTCTCTGACCTTTCTTGAGGGCTGCAATAGTCCCCTTTGGAAATACTTCCTTTTCACAGTACATATCACAAGCAGTGCTGGCCTTCCAGCAAAATTGTTCCCTCCTGTCCAACCAGGGTTTCCAGCTCCCACAGTTCTTACACAACAAACAGGAGCAGCTGGGGAACCAGGCTTATAACTCTTCCAGCCCTCTGCCCTTCCCCCACAGCAAACAGTTCAAATCAAAACAGGCTTCTTCCTTCCAACAGGTTTTAAATCAAAACTTTTAAACCCATAGCTTTCCCCCTTTAGGTGCTACCTTCCTCAGGGCTCTCCAGCTCCCATTCCATCCTCCTTCTGCTTCTTGCTCAGCAGCCTTAACCCCCTCCTCCACCTGCTTCTCACCCCACCCTTCCCTCTCCAGGTGGGAGGCATCATGTATTGATTAGGGAGCCAGGGGAACTGGGCTTCTTCCTTCTCCCTCCCTCTTGTGGTCAGACTTGGTATAGACCCATCTTGTCTATCCCTGGGGCTCCCTTTGCTGGGACGGACAATGCATTCTGGGAGACGTAGTTCAGGATTTTGTTGTTTCATTTTGTACCTCTGGGCTGTAGCCTTGTCACAATATGTATGTTCAAATTAATAGTACAGGTAGGAGCAGCTCCTTCCCCAACAACTCCAGAAGCAGTTACCCAGATAGTGCCACTAAAATCTGAACAGACTGATTAGCGCAGAAACAGAGTTAAACAGGAACCAGAAGATTCTACATGGTCTGCGCTTTTTTTTGCTACCAACGTCAGAAAATACCAGGGCAGAAAAAAGACTAACCTAAGTTAATCAGGTTGCTACCTGGGTATCGCTGCCAAATACCGGTAGTACCTGAGTAAAACGCTGCCGGGGCTGGTTTTAAACATACTGGGGCCCACAAGAGAAATTTGGGGGTCCTTTTACTAAGGTGCGCTGAAAAATGGCCTGCGCTGGTCTAGACGAGTGTATTAGGCGTGTGTGCAGATACATTTTTCAGCCTTTTTTTGCCAAACTTTGCCAAAATAAAAATTGGCGTGCGTCCATTTTGGACCTGAGACCTTACCACCACCCGTTGACCTAGCGGTAAAGTCTCACACGTTAACTGGGTGATAATCGTCAGCGCGTGTACAATTCCGGTAATCGTCAGCGCGTGTACAATCCCGATTACCTCCCGATTACCGCCCGCGAGCCAGAAAATAAAAATATTTTCCGGGCCGCGTAGCAGACGCACGTCAAAAATGAAATTACCGCAAGGACCACGTGGTAGCCGGGCGTTAACTCAAAACTGACACATGTAGGATGCGCGGACGTGCCTACGCGTCTTAGCAAAAGGGCCCCTTGGAAAGAGGGCTTCAAAGTCTGTCAGCAGGATGTTCCTTCATCAGCTCTGGGCAGACTTTGGGGCCCTCTATGCCATATATATATATATATATATATATATATATATATATATATATATATAATACAGTGTCATTTTATAAACTGTTTTGCATATAAAATGCTGATTTACATGCATAAATGGGAGTACTTCCAAAATCACAGACAGCACAAATCTCATGGCACTCTGGGCAGCAACTTTCAAACTGAAAACTAAATAAGGAAAAAACTCACTGCTTGATACTCACATCACCATACAATTCTGATCACTTTACATCCATTAATGGTATGGGAACAACTATTCTCATAGCAGATGACCTGATGATCCTAGAAATCACCATAGATCACGAACTATCCTTCGATAAACAGAAACATTTTCCAACAATGTGGAAACTCAAATGTATAAAAAAATACTTGCCACGAGACGTCTTTCACTCCCTCGTCCAAACCATGGTCCTTGCTCATTCAGACTACTGTAACAGACTCTATGCAGAATGCAAGGAATAGACCTTAAAGAAGCTACAAACTGCACAAAATAAGGCAGCAAGACTTATCTATGGCAAAAATCGATTTGAAAGCACAAGACCTCTGCTCCAAAACCTACAATGGCTACCCACTAAATTGCACATATCATTCAAGATCTGTACCGTGGCCTACAAAACAATCTTCGGCCTCACCCCAGCCTACACGTCTGACCTAATTACTCTACCACTACACGATGCAACCATGAGTGCGAGATCCTATCCAGTAGCGTTCCGAGGGGCGCTGACCGGCTCGCGGCACCCCCCCAGCGGCATGCACCTGGGGCGGACCGCCCCCACCGCCCCCCTCTTGGTATGCCACAGATCCTATCTAACCGTCTACTGCCCCAAATGTCAAGGACTGAAATATAAATGTCAAGGACTGAAACCACATGCTCAATACATTTCTCTTATGTCTGTGCCAAAATCTGGAAATCCTTACCGAAAAACAACTATCTACAATTCAGAAAACACCTGAAAGCACACCTTTTCAAAATAGTCCTCCTAGGTGACAACACTTAGCCTAATAGCAAACAGACCACCATTCCTTATCCACGTACTAAACTGATCTTGCTTGGACTACTCTGATCTTTTCTGATCACGCCACACTGCCTCTAATATGTAACCTGTGTTCTATTAATTCTATTGTAAGCCACATTGAAACTACCAACATATGGGGAAATGTGGGGTATAAATGCAATAAATAAATAAAATAGAACAGACCCTGCAGTTCAGTGTGGAAATGAGCAGTTTTACATGCCACCATGGGAAACCTAGAGCACTGAACACTGCGGGTGCTTCAATAATCCAAATAGAGATACCAAACACAAAACTATGTAAACCTACTGAGTAGAAATGAGACAAATATACAAGATTAAAAATGTGTCATGATTTTGTTTGGAGAGGAAATGTGGACAGGATGGAATGAAAATATTTTTATGGTGTGTTGGCATTTTTTGCCCAAAGTACACTTTTTTGATATATATTTTTAAAGATTTGCATTATATCACATTTGAGACATGTTTAGATAGGAAAATAAAGTGACCAATGATAGTATTTGGATAAACAATTTGTGTTCTACTGTTCTTATGAATAGTCATGCATGAATACTGATAAAAACTGCTCTGGTCACTGTTTAAAATACTCTGATGATACTTAATCCTCCATTGCCCCAGGTGTATTTCTGAGCCCACTAGAACTGGAGAAAGTACTTGAATATCTTATGTAAACCACTTTGGTTGGTACTACAAAAATGCGGTATAGCAAATGCATTACCCGCACTTTTATATATTTTTATTTTTTGATCTTGTATATTTGTATCATTCCTGCTCAGTGAACATAAGAACATAAGCTTGCCATACTGGGACAGACTAAAGGTCTATCAAGCCCAGTATCTTGTTTCAAGCAGTGGCCAATCTACATCTCAAGTATCCGGCAAGATCCCAGAACAGTAAAACAGATTTTATGCTGCTTATCCTAGAAATAAGCAGTGGATTTTCCCAATTCCATTTTAATAATGGCTTATGGACTTTTCTTTTAAGAAATTATTCAAACCTTTTTTAAACTCTGCAAAGCTAACTGCTTTTACCACATTCTCTAGCAACAAATTCCAGAGTTTAATTACACATTGAGTGAAGAAATATTTTGGAAGTTTTTGTATTTCGTATCTATTTTTTGTATAACTATTGGGTTTTCAAAAGTCCAATAATCCAAATGACATTTTCTCATTTCTAAAAAATTTGGTGCTTTGTTCTCTTTTTATGTGCATTCCTTCATTTGGAAAGCCGGCTTTTGATTTTATAACCCATCCTTTGTTAGGCAATTTCAATTAAATTGCTTTTGAATTTCCACCTATAACTGAAAAATCATCTTCCATAACATTATGACAGTGATGGATACAAACATTAAAAGAACAAAGTATCATTTCTGCACTGCTGTGTATCATATTAGAATATGTGTTTGTGAATAAAATAGATTTGCCTTTTAATGTAAGATTTTAATGTGATAAAACGTCCTACAAAATGTCTTTTAGGTTTTCCTTTCTTTTGCCTATACATTTCAATCCACACTGTGATTTAATAGGCAAAAGAACCGATACAATTTGACAGATAAACAGACACATATATTTCCATCTTAATGTACATTAGAAAAAAAAGTGACCATTGTAATAGTGAAAATTCCACTTTTTTTCTCCTGGTAGACATGTAAAGTGACAATGAATAACTTTTAGGAGGTAATTCTATAAGGGGCCCTTTTACGAAGCCGCAAAAGCGTCTGCGCGTGCCCAACATGCGCCAAAATGGAATTACCACATGGCTACCACGTGGCCCTTGCAGTAATTTCATTTTTGGCACGCGTCCACTACACACTCCTGAAAAATATTTTGTATTTTCTGGCATGCGTCAGCTACGCGCCAAGTGGCATGTGACGTGTAGGTCATTACCACTCGGATTCTTTACCACTAGGTCAATGGCTGATGGTAAGGTCTCAGACCCAAAATGGACGTGCGGCAATTTTCATATTGCCGCACCTCCATTTTCAGCAAAAATTTAGAAAAAGGTATTTTGTGCAGGTGTGGTGAAAATGATTCTGAGCGCGCCCAAAACACGCGTCTACACTACCGCAGGCCATTTTTCAGCGCACCTTAGTAAAAGGAACCCTAAATGTTTTCTTTGCACAACAAGCAAAGCTGCTTACCTGTAACAGGTGCTTACCATAGACAGTAAGATTGATAAGGCACACAAGAGACTAGTATCATCAAACAATGTTAGGAGGGATCTGCCCTCCCAAACATAAACAAATTCTATTTGAAATAATACCTTTCAGTAAAAACAATCAAAGCAGTTTACAAAAAAATTAAAGGTACCAGAAATGGAAAGGAATGCCATAACATCTCTCTATATAAAAGGCAACACCAACGTTCTATGAAGCCTCCAGCCGGAAGTGTGAAGGGGGAGAGATATCCGGTTTCCCCATGAGTGTCTGCCCCGCCCTCGCTCTCTCTCTAACACAAACAGTGAAGGAAAACAGCAAAGCAGGAAATCAAATCGCTCTCTCTGTAACAATGAAGGACTCAGAGGGGGGAGGGGAGAGAGGGCAGGGACACACACACTCCCACATGCACACAGAAGAAAACCTTGCTAGCCCCCGTTTCATTTGCATCAGAAACGGGGCTTTTTTACTAGTTAGACAGAAAAGACGGACAATTGCCAGTAACAGAGGAGAAGAGCTGAAGGCAGACCTGCAAAAGACAATGAGCAACCTACTTCTCCTGGGAAAAACTGGGAGACAAGATGGGTCTTAAGCTTCCCCTCCCTCCAATGTGCTTGGAGCAGAACCTGGAACTGACTAAAGGCCATAGGGGAGGCCGCCCACAAACGGGCTGAAGGCCAGCGAAGACCAGGGGGAAGGGAGGGCGGGAGGGGATTAGGAAGGAGTAGGGACAAAGAGTAGTTGCAGGGAGGAGGTAAGGAAGGAGTTAAAGAATAAAAGGGGAGGGAGGAAAGGGGGGGGAGGAGCGACAGGCATAAAGGGCACAGGAAAAAAGGCATAGAGGTTTTGAGCCAGCAAGCATGGGAAGAGCCTGGCTGCCACCAAATAAATTCCAATTTTCTGTCAAAAGTTGACTCCATTGTATTAATCGGAGGAGTGGCCTAGTGGTTAGGGTGGTAGACTCTGGTCCTGGAGAACTGAGGATATGTAAACCGCTTTGAATGTAGTTGCAAAAACCTCAGAAAGGTGGTATAGCAAGTCCCATTTCCCTTTCCCTATTTGAGATTCTAGATGGAATGTTGAAACTATTTGTACATGGAATGTTGCTATTCCACTAGCAACATTCCACGTAGAAGCCTGCCCTTGCAGATCAGCAACGCGGCCGCGCAGGCTTCTGTTTCTGTGAGTCTGACGTCCTGCCAGACTCACAGAAACAGAAGCCTGCCCTTGCAGATCAGCAACGCGGCCGCGCAGGCTTCTGTTTCTGTGAGTCTGACGTCCTGCACGTAAACAGAAGCTTGCGCGGCCGCGTTGCTGATCTGCAAGGGCAGGCTTCTACATGGAATGTTGCTGGTGGAGGAGTAGCCTAGTGGTTAGTGCAGTGGACTTTGATCCTGGGGAACTGAGTTCAATTCCCACTGCAGCTCCTTCTGACTCTGGGCAAGTCACTTATCCTTCCATTGCCCCAGATACAAGTAAACAACTTTGGATGTAGTTGCAAAACCCACAGAAAGGTGGTATATCAAGTCCCATTCCCTTTCCCCTTATTCTCTGTTCTCTCAACGTTGTGGATCGTCTTCTGTTTTTGTTAATACAGATGGTAAGAAAAGGGAAATAAAAAAATGCAACAGAACTAGTTTGCTGTCACTCATAACTTGGAGTAAGTTGGCAGTTTTGTTACAATAAAACATGTCTGTTTGACTGGCTATGTGACAGACTTGAGAATGGCATTATTGCAATCTCGATGACCTTTAGTAATGCCTAATGATTTTATTTTCCGTGACTTGTGCCCTCTGGCCATTTGGAAGCAAGAAAATAGAAGTGTTTATATCAGAGTTTAGCTCCAGCTTTGAAATCAAGTCATAAACTCAGATTTTGTTATGGAAATAATTCCTCCATCATGTAGAACTTGTTCTATATTCAAACAACATATAAATGACAACCAACAATGCTCAAAGGGTAAATATTTAGGGAGACCAATGTGGCTCTTTCACACTACAGAAGTTTTGAAGCATTATCTATATAAATAAAATCCCCCCTCAGACGTTCTGAAGCTCACTCCATCTGTCCTGAACTCCTGTCCTCCTGGTAGGCTAGGCTATTCGGACCACTCACCCTCAGTCTCAGCCACGCCCATCTGGGCTGTAGGCCACGCCCCATCTGCACATAAAAAGCACCCTCAACGTTCTAAAGCACACTCTGAGGCTTCAACAGTTCGTATGTTCGAAGCTCTGTAACCATTTTTAAGCACACTACATCTCTGCCCCGCCCTGACCTATCAGAGAAGGGAGGAGTGTCACAGCTGCACCGCTCTGACCTATCAAACGGAACTGAAACAGAAAAAGGGAGGAGCATCACACCGAATGACGGACCTATCAGAGGGAAGTCAAATAGAAGAAGGGAGGAGCGTCAGAGGCCAAGGGGACGGTCGTATCTACCTCTCATAGTTTCCTTGCTTTCTTTTCAGTGTATTGCAGCTGCAGCCACTTAGGTAAGTCTAGCAAGCCTGTCAGCTACTGAATACAGAAAGCAAAAGATAGCATGTGGGAACTTGCTCCATTTTGTTCTCTGGAATGCAGTGATTATTATACAAATGGTCTTGCTTTCATTATTTTGGTAGGGGCTGCCTTCATGACTGTCCACAGTCCCCCCAGTCCTGACACCTGACAGGGGGGACAGGGAAGGACACTCACTGTCTCACATAAGCACTCGCACACACTCATTCTCACATACACACACGCTCTCTCACACACACACTCACACCCACTCTCTGTCACACACACACACTTGCACATTCTCACTCTCACACAGTCACTCTCACAGACACTCTCTCAAACATACACACTCCACGCAAAACCTTGCTAGCGCCCGTTTCATTTCAGCCAGAAACGGGCCTTTTTTACTAGTAGAACATAATTTAGTTTATTGATAAATTTGATTATTCATTTGAAACAAGCATCTCATAAACACAAGAAAAACAGATAAAAACAAATCATACAAATTAAGAAATGAAATAAAAATAAAGATAAGTAATACCAATAATGAACAAATTAACAACAAACAGTGCCACATATAACTCAAATATCAAGTTTAGCTGGACTAATTTTCTCCTAAAGCTCAAATAAGAACACTGAGAATATCCATTGAAAAATGCCTCACAGATTTGTCCCCCTATATGGAAAAATTAATTAAAAATTACAAAATCCCTAATTTCAGGGAGGTCAACTTAAAATAGTTGTCATACTATTACTACTTATCATTTCTATAGCGCTACAAGGCATACGCAGCACTGTACACCATACATGAAAAGACAGTCCCTGCTCAAAGAGCTTACAATCTAGATAAGACAGGTAAACAGACAGAACAATTAAGGGTAAGAGAAAAAGTAAGGGAAAGGGAATAAAGAGGAGAATAAAAGGACAGGGCAAGTGAGTAATGGTTAGGAGTCAAAAGCAGTGGTAAAGAGGTGGGCTTTAAGTTTGGACTTGAAAACGGCCAAAGACGGGGCTAGACGTACAGGCTCGGGAAGTCTATTCCAGGCGTGAGGTGCAGCAAGATAAAAGGAACAGAGTCTGGAATTAGCAGTAGAGGAGAAGGGGAGAAACCTGCTCTGCAAAGCATGTAGAATGATATCAGGAATCAATCTTAAATAATTATGTTTGTGAATAGGAAATGATCTTCAGTAAGACGACCCAAGATCTGAGAGCAAAATCCATGAGATTGCCAATTTTTATGAGCCTGTCATAACAGCTCTCTCGGCATCATTTTATCCTTTCCAAGTTTTTAGTGCACAGCAAAACTGCATTCCCTCTATCAAACTTCACAAAAGTATCCATAAACTTCTTTTAGTCTCATGAGTTAACAACAATCAACTTCACAGGTAGAGGGGCATTTTCAAAAGAACAACCAAGTCAGAACAGGGACGGCCAAGCCAGAATGTCCCAAACAGACATCCATCTCACATGCATTTTCAAACAAGATAGAGCCTATCTGAAAATATGTGAAATGGACCTCCATGTGTTGGAAACATCCAGCATCAACATCAGTTTTATAAACTGAACCATCCAAATTTTGCATGGAAGAAATCAAGGGAAATGAATGTCTGTATAGTGGCATTCTTAGAAAATGGCCACACAATCTTCCATACAGAGCAGAGGGGCAGCCTAGTGGTTAGTGAAGTGGACTGTAATTGTGAGCCCTCCAGGAACAGAAAAATATCAACTGACACCACTTTAATAATCTTAAGGCTTTCAGGAGGCTTATATATTTAGGTACAGTAGGTATTTTTCTGGGCACCTGGTCAAAAGAAACCAGACAAAAAAGTTCCAAACAAAAAAAGTTCCCGACATAAAAGTCCCTGACAAAATAGACTCCCGACAAAAGGGCCTGATGAAATAGATTTATTTTTGAATGGTACGAATTTGAAGGGTACAAAGAAGTGGAGGAGCCATAAATTACTGAGAAAGTCCACGGCTTGTCACTTGAAAGTCCTGGCACCTGCCTACGGCTTGACTTCACTATCCATACTTGGTATCTAGTAAGAATCATAAACCTGCTTGAAAACATAATCCAGTTTGATTAAGAGTCTGTTTTGTCTTGGGTTGTTTTGTTGTGGGGTTTTTTTGGGAGGGTTTTTAATGTCATGGTCTGTTTTGGTTTTAGTCTGTTTTGTCGGGTTTTTTTTAATATGGTCTATTATGTCGGGGTGCCGTTTTTCTGTTTCTGGAGGGCAGGTCCCTTTGTTTATAGGTCACTGCACTAGCCACTAGACTACTCCAAAGACTTGCTTCCTGTTTTGTTAAAAATGCCCATAATACCTGAAGCTGTCAGAGCTTCTATCCTCTTCTGGTTTCATTTTCAAGGGAGCAGGAGGAGGACAGCAACCACTGGTGGAATGAGGAGGTGTCTTGTCATAATCCCTCCAGTGGCCTGCTGTTTAATCAGAGCACCTTTCATTAACCTGGACAATCCTGAAACAGGTCTACATAAGAATGTCCTTTTTAGACATGGACATTTCTTCTCCTTTGGTAGTCGCTGTTAGACATCCAGATCTCAGGCTCTCCTGAGTCTCACTTAAAACACACCGAGAACACGCCCCCTTGCTATTTGGATGTACTACAGTATTGGACATCTCTATTCTGCCTTTGCAAAATCGGGATTTGGATGTTTCAAGCACATGGATGTCCATTTTACTTTATGAGACGTTCATATGCTTTAAAAATGAAAATGATAGCATTCCAAATATTTCATATACAATCACCTATATTTAATTAGATTGTAAGCTCTGTCGAGCAGGGACTGTGATTTCATGTTCCAGTGTACAGCGCTGCGTATGTCTAGTAGCGCTATAGCAATGATAAGTAGTAGTAGTAGTATATTGGCTGTGCTTCTAATGGCTGCTCGACAGAGAACTCCATTTCAGTACTTCTTCAAGAGAAGTCCCAATAGTAAAAATCCACAATGCAGTTCAAGTAGCCTAGTTTCAGCATTCCCGCCAAATGCAGAATTAATGCATAGGGGAAATCACAATCTGGGTATCTCTAACTAGATTTTAGGCAGGACTGGAACCTAAGAAAGAGCTCTACCATTACTTTTTTCAATGGTGGATTGAAACGAAACACATATAATGTATACAGCTAAGAAAAGAAACCAAGTCAAATTATGCAATTCAGAACAGGACAGGGAAGTCCAAAATTCTTATGAAAAAGTGACACATCCATAACCAAGGCTGGCTTAAGGGGTGATCCAGTGAGGCACTGACTCAGGGCACCTAAGCTTGAATGTCTGTGGAGGAGGAGCCTAATGGTTTGTACAGCAGGCTTTGATCCTAGCAACCTGGGTTTGATTCCCACTGCTGCTCCTTGTGACCTTGGGCAAGCCACCTAACCCTCCATTGCCCCAGGTGCAAAAACTTAGATTGTGAGCCCACTAGGGACAGAGAAAGTACCTGCATATGTCTAGTAGTGCTACAGAAACGATTAGTTGTACTTGTAGGGTGCCCAAAGCCTGCCTCATTGCTCATTCCTTCTAGCATCTAGAGCTTGTTCTTTCCCTCTGCTGCGCTGTTCTTCCTATGCTGCCGCCTGCAGCAGGGCTGTTTTATTTACGCTTGAAAAAGTAATTAAAACATTTCCTGTTTCTTGTAAGAAACAGGAACCATCTTGTTGACTGTTTCAAAACCACCACAAGCGCTCCCCCTTCATTGTCTTCCCTGCTTTGCCATGATGATGCAGTGGGTGGGACGGGGGGGGGGTACTAGTGGTGGGTTGCACAGGGGTGATTCCAGCTTAGGGCATTCCTAGGCTGATACTAATGTTGGGACTGGGGCTGGGGTTGGCTGGGGGCTGATATTGAGACTGGAGCTGATGCTGATATTGAGCCTGGAGCTGGCAGGGAACTAAGCTGATATTGGGACTGGGGCTGGCAGGGGCTAAGGTTAATGTTGGGACTGGGGCTGGCAGGAAGCTAATACTGCTGTTGGGAATGGGGGGGGGGGTGAAGCTAGGTCTGGGAAGAGGCTAATGCTGGGCCTGGAGCTAGCAGGGAGCTTATGCTGATGGAGCTGGGGCTGGCAGGGGGCTGACGCTGGCAGAGTTGGAGAAAGGGGCTGGTGTTAGCAGATACTGTTGGAGGGGGTGAGAAGCTGTACCACACGAACCTCACAAACAGGGAAGATAGGGTTTCTGGATAGTGAGGTTGCACAACAGACCGTGGTAGGCCAGGTGCCCTTAAATACAACTAAAGATCAGACAAAAGATGTCAAATCAATAGTGTCAGGTACTAAGCATCATGCAAATAAGAACAACAAACATACTCTGAAATGTCTATATGCAAATGCTAGGAGTCTAAGAAATAAGGTGGGAGAGTTGGAATATATTGCACTAAATGAAAAATTGGATATAATAGGCATTACTGAGACCTGGTGGAAGGAGGATAACCAGTGGGACACTGTCATACCGGGGTACAAAGTATATCGTAATGATAGGGTAGACCGGACTGGTGGAGGGGTAGCATTGTATATTAAAGAGAGCCTTGACTCAGATAGATTACAAATTCAGCAGGACACAAATCACACCTTTGAATCACTGTGGGTTGAAATTCCATGTATAAAAAGGAAAAAAATGGTGATAGGAGTGTACTACCGTCCACCTCGCCAGGATGAGCAGGTAGACACAGAAATGATAAAAGAAATCAGAGACGCGAACAAAATGGGCAATATGATAATAATGGGTGACTTCAATTATCCAAATATAGACTGGGTAAATGTAACATCGGGACACGCTACAGAGATACAATTCCTTGATGAAATCAAGGACAGCTTTATGGAGCAACTGGTGCAGGAGCCGACGAGAGAAGGAAAAATTCTAGACTTGGTCCTTAGTGGAGCGCATGATCTGGTGAGGGACGTTATGGTACTGGGGCCGCTTGATAACAGTGACCATAATATGATCAGTTTTGACATCAACCTTGAAGTAACTGTACACAGAAAGTCAAATATGTTAGCGTTTAACTTTAAAAAAGGAGACTATGATAAAATGAGAAGAACGGTAAAAAAAAAACTTAGGGGGGCAACTGAGAGAGTAAAAACTGTACAACAGGCGTGGACGCTGTTCAAAAATACCATCCTGGAGGCCCAGGCCATACATATTCCGCGAATTAGAAAAGAAAGACGGAAGTCCAAAAGACACCCGGCCTGGTTGAAAAGTGAGGTGAAGGAAGCTATTAGGGCTAAAAGAAATGCCTTCAGAAAATGGAAGAAGGAACCGTCTGAAAGTAACAAGAAACAGCATAAGGAGTGTCAAAGCAAATGCAAGGCGCAGATTAAGAAGGCCAAGAGGGAGTATGAAAAAAAAGATAGCATTAGAGGCAAAAAAACATAGTAAAAATTTTTTTTGGTATATTAAAAGCAGGAAGCCGGCAAAAGAATCGGTTGGGCCGCTGGATGACCGAGGGGTAAAAGGGGCGATCAAGGAAGACAAAGACGTAGCGGAGAGACTGAATGAATTCTTTGCTTCGGTCTTCACCGAGGAAGATTTGGGTGGGATACCGGTGTCGGAAATGGTATTTCAAGCGGACGAGTCGGAGAAACTTACTGACTTCACGGTAAACCTGGAGGACGTAATGGGGCAGTTCGTCAAACTGAAGAGTAGCAAATCTCCTGGACCGGATGGTATTCATCCTAGAGTACTGATAGAACTGAAAAACGAGCTTGCAGAGCTACTGCTAGTGATATGCAACTTATCCTTAAAATCGAGCGTGGTACCGGAAGATTGGAGGGTGGCCAATGTAACGCCCATTTTTAAAAAAGGCTCCAGGGGAGATCCGGGAAATTATAGACCGGTGAGTCTGACGTCGGTGCCGGGGAAAATGGTAGAGGCTATTATCAAAAACAAAATTACAGAGCACATCCGAGGACATGCATTACTGAGACCAAGTCAGCATGGCTTTTGTGTGGGGAAATCTTGCCTGACCAATTTACTTCAATTCTTTGAAGGAGTGAACAAACATGTGGACAAAGGGGAGTCGGTTGATATTGTGTATCTGGATTTTCAAAAGGCGTTTGACAAGGTACTTCATGAAAGGCTACAGAGGAAATTGGAGGGTCATGGGATAGGAGGAAATGTCCTATTGTGGATTAAAAACTGGTTGAAGGATAGGAAACAGAGAGTGGGGTTAAATGGGCAGTATTCACAATGGAGAAGGGTAGTTAGTGGGGTTCCTCAGGGGTCCGTGCTAGGACCGCTGCTTTTTAATATATTTATAAATGATTTAGAGATGGGAGTAACTAGTGAGGTAATTAAATTTGCTGATGACACAAAGTTATTCAAAGTCGTTAAATCGTGACAGGATTGTGAAAAATTACAAGAGGACCTTACGAGACTGGGAGACTGGGCGGCTAAATGGCAGATGATGTTTAATGTGAGCAAGTGCAAGGTGATGCATGTGGGAAAAAAGAACCCGAATTATAGCTACGTCATGCAAGGTTCCACGTTAGGAGTTACGGACCAAGAAAGGGATCTGGGTGTCGTCGTCGATAACACACTGAAACCTTCTGCTCAGTGTGCTGCTGCGGCTAAGAAAGCGAATAGAATGTTGGGTATTATCAGGAAAGGTATGGAAAACAGGTGTGAGGATGTTATAATGCCGTTGTATCGCTCCATGGTGCGACCGCACCTTGAGTATTGTGTTCAATTCTGGTCTCCGCATCTCAAGAAAGATATAGTAGAATTGGAAAAGGTGCAGCGAAGGGCAACTAAAATGATAGCGGGGATGGGACGACTTCCCTATGAAGAAAGACTAAGGAGGCTAGGGCTGTACAGCTTGGAGAAGAGACGGCTGAGGGGAGACATGATAGAGGTATATAGAATAATGAGTGGAGTGGAACAGGTGGATGTGAAGCGTCTGTTCACACTTTCCAAAAATACTAGGACTAGGGGGCATGCGATGAAACTACAGTGTAGTAAATTTAAAACAAATCGGAGAAAATTTTTCTTCACCCAACGTGTAATTAAACTCTGGAATTCGTTGCCGGAGAAAGTGGTGAAGGCGGTTAGCTTAGCAGAGTTTAAAAAGGGGTTGGACGGTTTCCTAAAGGACAAGTCCATAAACCGCTACTAAACGGACTTGGAAAAATCCAAAATTCCAGGAATAACATGTATAGAATGTTTGTACGTTTGGGAAGCTTGCCAGGTGCCCTTGGCCTGGATTGGCCGCTGTCGTGGACAGGATGCTGGGCTCGATGGACCTTTGGTCTTTTCCCAGTATGGCATTACTTATGTACTTATGTACTTATTTTACCACAACATCACTTTGTATTTGTTTACACCGGAGTCTGCAAACACCTCTCCAGTACTATGTAAGCCACATTGAGCCTACAAATAGGTGGGAAAATGTGGGATACAAATGTAACAAATAAATAAATAAATAAAGGAAAGTCAGATGGAAGGGCTAGGAGGAATGAGAAGGGCAGAGCAGAGGATGTTGGGATACGGGAAAGGAAAGGCAGAATCAATGAATATTAGAGAAGGAATAAAGCAGGTGGATGCTGAGCAATGGGAGGAACAGGTATGGGGGAAAGCAACGGGCAATAGAAGAAAGAGGCAAAAGGGATGATACCGTGGACACGAAAATGTGGAAGAACAATAGCATTTAAGCCACAGCACCAGCTTCCTTCTGATGTGGGGCCATTTTCATGGTATGAGCCCCAACACGTGTGCAGTTCAACCACAAGACTGGCTCCAAGATAGAAGGAAAGGGGAAAACGCAAAAGTTAGCTCAGGATAGTACAGCTATTCTTAAGATATATTAAATAAGAAGATCTCAGTTATTTACTACTAGTGAATAAAAATCAAATTTACCAATATTTATTTAAAACTTAAAAGTAGGGGAAACATGCAAACTATGGCTCACAGAGTTCGTTCCAACCATTCTTGGGGGGGGGGGGGGGGGGGGGGGGGGGGGGGCGGTGTCTGCACCCTGTGCATATCTGTGATTAAGATAGGAAAATGAGAGGTATTTTTAAAGATCCAGTTCCCTAACCACTATATTTCAATAGATTTAGGTTTCTATACTGTAAACCGTTCTGACATGTCTTTCAAGAATGATATATCAAATACTAATAAACCATAAACCATAACTGTCTTTCCTTTATAAATATATTAGGCCATTTTGTGGGAATTTATTTCTCTGGAACTGCAAATTTAATCTGGCCTTTTTATGAACTCAATGTGTCATTTCCCCAATTTTCCTTCCATGTCAATTTTGATTCTATCCCATTACATTTTTGGAATGTTATATTGCCCCCAGACAGACAGGCATTCTCGATCCCTTATGTATAGCTTCTTTCCAACATTCTTCTAAGTTGAAAAGAATACCAAAATCAACATAACAAACAATACTGAATTCAATGAAGCTTGCTTCTACGTTTGTATAAACGGTTGGTTATGATACTATTATTTCTTTGATAAGGGTATTGAGCAAATTAATGCAAATCACTCGCACTGTTACAAAACAAATTCCAGGAAATGATATTGCAAATCACATTTTTTTAATTCATCATATGCAAGAGCCAGTGCCATCTTAGTAATGCTATGTGAATGGAGAGTAGCTAAATATGCTTGGAAAAATACGAATGACAGCCGTTTCCCAGTATTGTACAGAGAAATTTTCACAGGGTTTCTCTGTGATGAAATTGGGGTTTACCTATGAAGGGTCCTTTAAAAACTGTTTTTCACAAGAAAACTACCTATGCTGTATGACGTTTAATGTGAGCAAGTGCAAGGTGATGCATGTGGGAAAAAAGAACCCGAATTATAGCTACGTCATGCAAGGTTCCACGTTAGGAGTTACGGACCAAGAAAAGGGATCTGGGTGTCATCGTCGATAACACACTGAAACCTTCTGCTCAGTGTGCTGCTGCAGCTAGGAAAGCGAATAGAATGTTGGGTATTATTAGGAAAGGTATGGAAAACAGGTGTGAGGATGTTATAATGCCATTGTATCGCTCCATGGTGCGCCCGCAGCTTGAGTATTGTGTTCAAGTCTGGTCGCCGCACCTCAAGAAAGATATAGTACAATTGGAAAAGGTGCAGCGAAGGGCGACTAAAATGATAGCGGGGATGGGACGACTTCCCTATGAAGAAAGACTAAGGAGGCTAGGGCTATTCAGCTTGGAGAAGAGACGGCTGAGGGGAGACATGATAGAGGTATATAAAATAATGAGTGGAGTGGAACAGGTGGATGTGAAGCGTCTGTTCACGCTTTCCAAAAATACTAGGACTAGGGGACATGCGATTAAACTACAGTGTAGTAAATTTAAAACAAATCGGAGAAAATTTTTCTTCACCCATGTAATTAAACTCTGGAATTCATTGCCGTAAAATGTGGTGAAGGCGGTTAGCTTAGCAGAGTTTAAAAAGGGGTTGGACGGTTTCCTAAAGGACAAGTCCATAAACCGCTACTAAATGGACTTGGAAAAATCCAAAATCACAGGAATAACATGTATAGAATGTTTGTATGTTTGGGAAGCTTGCCAGGTGCCCTTGGCCTGGATTGGCCGCAGTCGTGGACAAGATGCTGGGCTCGATGGACCCTTGGTCTTTTCCCAGTATGGCATTACTTATGTACTACTACTACTACTACTACTACTATTTAGCATTTTATAGCGCTACAAAGCGTACGCAGTGCTGCACAAACATAGAAGAAAGACAGTCCCTGCTCAAAGAGCTTACAATCTAATAGACAAAAAATAAAGCAAGCAAATCAATTAATGTGAAAAGGAAAGAGGAGAGGAGGGTAGGTGGAGGCGAGTGGTTACAAGTGGTTACAAGTCAAAAGCAATGTTAAAGAGGTGGGCTTTCAATCTAGATTTAAAGATGGTCAAGGATGGGGCAAGACGTAGGGGCTCAGGAAGTCTATTCGAGGCGTAGGGTGCAGCGAGACAGAAGGAGCGAAGTCTGGAGTTGGCAGTAGTGGAGAAGGGAACAGATAAGAAGGATTTATCCATGGAACGGAGTGCACGGGAAGGGGTGTAGGGAAGGACAATTTTTGGTGCCATTTACAGAATCTGGCTCAAAATGTCTAGAAGAAGAAGTACCATATGTGAAAAGAAAATGAAACACATCAGACATAAAACTAACATGCTATTTAGGTACTAGGGAAGGTACAGAGAAGGGCGACGAAAATGATAAAGGGGATGGGATGACTTCCCTATAAGGGCTCTTGAGCTTGGAGAAGAGACGGCTGAGGGCAGACATTATAGAGGTCTAGAAAATACTGAATGGAATGGAACAGGTATCGCTTGTTCACTCTTTCCAAAAATACTAAGACTAGAGGGCACACAAAGAAGCTACTAAGTAGTACATTTAAAATGAATTGGAGAAAATATGTCTTCACTCAACGAGTAACTAAACTCTGGAGTTCACTGCTAGAGAATGTGGTAAAAGCAGTTAGCTTAGCAGGGTTTAAAAAAAGGTTGGCTAATTTCTTAAAAGAAAGGTCCATAAGCCATTATCAAGATGGACTTGGGAAAATCCACTGCATATTCAGGTCTTTATCTGTCGGCATTTACTATGTTACTATGATAAGCAGCAAAAAAATCTGTTTTACTGTTCTGGGATCTTGCCCACGTACATGTGACCTGGATTGGCCACTGTTGGAAACAAGATACTGTTCCAGTGTGGCAGTGCTTATGTTCTTACTGTGTAAAAAGAATCTTAGAGAAAGGGAATAGAAGAGGCTCCTTGCTGTGCTGGAGATTTGTCTTTTCAGTGTTTTGTGCAAGAAAAAGACATAAGGGATAGAGGTGACCTACCACCTTATAATTGAAAGAGAAAAACGCCTAGATTTCGACCCAAATCAGGAAATAGACGTTTATCTCACAAAAACGAATAAATCGGTATAATGGAAAGCCGATTTTGGACGTTTTCAACTGCACTCCATCGCGGAAGCGTACAAAGTTGACGGGGGCGTGTCGGAGGCGTGGCGAAGGTGGAACTGGAGCGTGGTTATCGGCCGAGGAGAGATGGGCGCCTTTCGCCGATAATGGAAAAAAAGTATGCGTTTGTAGCTAGAATTTAGGGCACTTTTCCTGGACCCTGTTTTTTCACGAATAAGGCCCCCAAAAGTGCCCTAAATGACCAGATTACCCCCAGAGGGAATCGGGGATGACCTCCCCTGACTCCCCCAGTGGTCAATAACCCCCTCCCACCACAAAACATGATGTTTCACAACTTTTTATTTTCACCCTCAAATGTCATACCCACCTCCCTGGCAGCAGTATGCAGGTCCCTGGAGCAGTTGTTAGGGGGTGCAGTGGACTTCAGGCAGGTGGGCCCAGGCCCAGCCCCCCCTACCTGTTACAATTGTGCTGCTTAATGCTTAGTTGTCCAACCCCCCCAAACCCACTGTACCCACATGTAGGTGCCCCCCTTCACCCCTTAGGGCTATAGTAATGGTGTAGACTTGTGGGCAGTGGGTTTTGAGGGGGATTTGGGGGGCTCAACACACAAGGGAAGGGTGCTATGCACCTGGGAGCTCTTTTACCTTTTTTTTTTGTTTTTGTAAAAGTGCCCCCTAAGGTGCCCGGTTGGTGTCCTGGCATGTGAGGGGGACCAGTGCACTACGAATCCTGGCCCCTCCCACGAACAAATGCCTTGGATTTATTCATTTTTGAGCTGGGCACTTTCATTTTCCATTATCACTGAAAAACAAAAACGTCCAGCTCACAAATTGTCGAATAAAACATGGACGTCTATTTTTTTCGAAAATACGGTTCGGTCCGCCCCTTCACGGACCCGTTCTCGGAGATAAACGCCCATGGAGATAGACGTTTTCGTTCAATTATGCCCCTCCTACTGTTTGAAACCACAGAAGGGATACAACTAACAGGAGGTGTGTAACAGGATTTCCCCTAATTTGTTGACTGGAGAATCTAAGGAAGGCGGAAATACACCTCTTCTCAAGGGTATCGTACCCTGACCACTATCCTGGGCTTCTGAAAGTCAAGGAAATTCTAAGGGAAAGAAGAATAGCTCCCTGGAGTAGTCTGAAGGAGCATTTAAACACTGTTGCATATCCTGGAGCTGTTTGGATTTTGGTTATTGTCTGTAAAAGTGCAGTATATTGTTCAATGGTGAAGTGTCTTTTATGACAATTATTTATTGTGTATTTTGTAAATCATCTACAATGGAAATGAAAACTAGGCTGGGCATTGAATATCCAGGAATAACACCAGTGGCTGTGGCTGAACATTCACCTCACAGTAAATTATTTTCTGTTTCGAGCAACACAATCTGATGTGGAGTTATCCTTACTTTAAACTCACAAGAGTAGCTCCATAGCCTTAAGTATCCTTTAATACCATTTTCCCCGACAGAGGAACCCCAGGGAGACTCATGGATTATAGGATTGCCCAACAACCACTAGATATGTTGCCTTGACAATGAGACACTGGAAGGAAATAAGGGTTGTTACACAATCAATTTTCAGATAGCTGATTTAAATGGAGGAAACTGAATGAAAATTGGCCTCAATATCCCTAGTCAGCTTGTTTATGGGAATGGAATTTTAAACCTGCCATAAACTAAGCTGTTTTGTAATTAGGGCCAATCAGTTCTATATTGTTTCAGATGACCAACATTTTAATTATAAACACAGAGATGTCTGGACCATGATCAACGCAACTAGGTGTGCAAGCTGCTGTACAATAGCAAAGGGCAGGGGTGGTGGGGGCTGTGTGTGTGTGGGGGGGGGGGGGGATCCCAGGACTGCAAAATTGTCTCTCACTCATTTAGATCAGCAGGTGGAGCAGGCTACTGCTTAGTGCTTATCTGTGGACTCCTGCAGCTGGTATGTTTCAGCCTGCTGAAGGGAACCATCAGATGGGGGAAGTAGGAGAGAGCAGCCAGGTACTCAAGTTGCTGCTACTAGCATACTGCATGGAGGGGGAAGGCAGAGAGAGACAGAAATCCAGAAAACAGGGAGAAGAGGAGAGGAAGAGTGAAAACAAGGAGGAAAGGGGTAATCATAGGCATAGTTTACAGTGGGCAGGGCCGCCGAGAGGGGGGGACAGGGGGGACAAAAGTCCCCGGGCCCCGGCGCCACCGCAGTCAGGCCCGCCCGCCGTCACTCCCGAACTAACTAACCTTAAACGCCTCCTTCCTTTCCTTTCACCACCTTCGCGGCAAGCAGCAGCAGGGCAGGCCACTCCTTCCTTCCGTGTCCCTTCCTCGCCTGACGTAACGTCCGTGAGGGCGGAGCACGGAAGGAAGGAGAGGTCTGCCCTGCTGCTGCTTGCTGCGAAGGTGGTGAAAGGAAAGGAAGGAGGTGTTTAAGGTTAGATCAGGGCCGGGTAGCGGGTGGAGGGGGGGCCCGGCAACCTCGGGTGGGGGGGCCCTGCGGCGACGATGACCTCAGGTGGGGTGGGTGGGGGGGCCCGGGGGCAGCCTTGTCCCGAGCCCGGCTCTGGCTCTCGGCGGCCCTGACAGTGGGCAAGGGGAAAGGGTGGTACCTCCCTAAATGTTGGAGGTGATAATACTGAATTAGTCTCCTTTCCCCCTTCCCTCAAAGTTAGCAGGCCCACTATATCTATGGGGATAGTCAAGAAGACAGCAGAGAGAATAGCAAATCAGAACAAAAAGGAAAAGTTAAAAGGAGTGCATAGTGAAGTGGAGAAAGAGCAAAGCGGAGTTGAATCCTTTGAGTGGCATGAGGAAGGAGTGAATGCCATAAAAGGTGGACAAGGAGAGGACCCTCTACTGGTAGTCAGTAATGCAAACCTGGGCTTGCTGGCGGCGTCCTCCTCCTCAGGGTCTGCTTTGTCGTGTGTTTTCCAGTAGATGCAAGAGACCCGAGGGTGGGGAAAAAATAGAAAGTAGAAGAGAAAACCAGGAAAGAAGATTAATTGGAAATGGGGTAGAGGGAGGGTAAAAAAAGATGGTGGTAGGAAGAAATACAAGCCTGCAGAGACAGGGAGAAGAGAAAAATTGGCTAGCTGGAGGTGAGGGGGGGGGGGGGGGGAGGATGCTTAGCCACCTATCCCCCCTTCAATCTGTCCAAAATTCCGCCGCACGTCTTATCTACCGCGTGAACCGATACTCTCATATCACCCCTCTCCTCAAGTCGCTTCACTGGCTCCCGATCCGCTACCGTATACAGTTCAAGCTTCTCCTATTGACCTTCAAGTGCACTCAATCTGCAGCCCCCCTTTACCTCTCTACCCTCCTCTCCCCGTATGTTCCCACCCGTAACCTCCGCTCTCAGGACAAATCACTCCTTTCTGTACCCTTCTCCACCACCGCTAACTCCAGACTCCGCCCCTTCTGCCTCGCATCACCTTATGCCTGGAACAGACTTCCCGAGCCCATACGCCATGCGCCCTCCCTGCCCATTTTCAAGTCCTTACTCAAAGCCCATCTCTTCTCCCTTGCTTTTGGCGCCTAACCACCTTCCCCATTCATGATACCTACACTGACTATATAGCTTGTTACCTTTAGATTGTAAGCTCTCTTGTGCAGGGACTGTCCTTCCCCATGTTTTAAACTTGTACAGTGCTGCGTAACCCTAGCAGCGCTATAGAAACGCTAAGTAGTAGTAGTAGTAGTAGTAGATGCACATAGTGTAGGAGAACTAGGGTGAAAAAGAAACAAGGCAAAAGGGTACATGAGAATAGAGGCTGAAGGTGTATGAAAGAATGACAGTGATAGTGATTGCAGGAGTGGGACAGAGAGTAAGAGATGGTATTAGGGTGGATGTGAGGAAGATTAAATGATGGAGAGGACACGTGTGATACAGTGATAATGGTAGATGGTTTGAGAGAGAGCATCCCAGTGGAGGTGAGTGTGTATGCGTGAGAGACAGACAGCCAGACAGGGAGGGTATTGAGGTGAAGGAGAGAGAGAGCATTCAACCAGAGTGGCTTGATGGTAATGACCCACAGGTAACATCACTCTTATTATCTGTATATAACCTGAAGCTCCGTAGTTCCAGTGATCGACCTAGCAGAACAACTCTGTGTAGTAAGAGGCTTTTCAGATGGCATCACAATGAGTTTTAGTCTGGACAAATGTGCTAAGGCAACCTTCCGTAGAGGAAAATTGAGCAAAGCTGAAAACATGTTTCTGACTGATGACTATGACTTAAAGGAACTTGAAGAGGATGGCGTACTTTGATACCAAGCTACAGAAAAAGGAGCAACAACCCAGCATAAATTACTAAGAGAACATACGGAAAGAATATTTCAGGAGATTAAAACTGACACTGAAAAGTGCTTTAACTGCACAGAACAAAATACAACTCATTATCTAGTAATTCCTGTACTCTCCAACAGCTTTGGAACTGTAGACTGGCCTCATAAGGATCCTGAAAAATTGAATGTATGAACAACAGATTCCTCCATGCCCATGAAGTATTCTGTCAGAATCAGTGTATGACGAGGCTCTACATTCCTAGAGCCAAACGAAGGATGTGCCTCACAGAAATAGGTTATACATATAGGGGTAAATTTTATACAGGTCATTAAAAGTTAGGCACCAAAAAGCTAATATTCGGTAACGGCACAATTGCATGTCACACCTGTTGTAGAATACTAGCGTAAGACCTCAGTTCTGTGCCAAACTTTAGGCGCAACCACTTATGCTATACGTCTATGGCTGGTGTAAATGGTGGCACCTAAATGTGGCTGCTGAGCATATAAATGCAACTATTCTAAAAAGTGTGCACAGGAAGAGTTGGAATGCCCCTGACATGCCCATGACCTTCCCCCATGAACACCCCCTTTGCTGTTACACACAACAGAACTTAGGGACTCAGGGGCCCTTTTACAAAGTGGTGGTAAGCCCAATGTGGCAGAGGGAGCATGGAAACGAACGACGCTGACTGGCGCGTGGCACCCCCCCCAGCGGCGTGCACCCGGGGCGGACCGACCCCCCTTCGTACGCCACTGGCCAGTTGAGTGCTATTTAACCAGCCAGGGGCCATTCCTGGCAGGTTAACTGGTTTTAAATATCAGGCGCTCAGTATATAGAATAGGGGTGTAAGGCTGTTACATGCACAACTGCAAATTAGAGCCCATTAGTGCTTGTTAACACCAGTGCTGATTAGTTAATTATGTTATGAGCATCACTGGCCCTATTTTACACCTGCATGTCCAATCGTGTGCCTACATTTGGGCCCCATTGAAAGACTTTGGAAGACAGGTGAAAAAGCAAGATGTCCATTTATTCACCACACATATAAAAGTAAATAATAAGTAGAAAGCCCGACAAGATCTCCTTTTGCCCTAAACTCAAACTCAAAAACGTCAACACCATGGAAACCTGAATGCGGAGTACCACAAGGATCACCGCTCTCACCAACCCTTTTCAACCTAATGATGACACCTCTAGCCAAATCGCTATCCAACCAAGGACTTAACCCATACATCTATGCTGACAATGTCACGATATACATCCCGTTCAAACAAGACATAACCGAAATCACAAATGAAATCACACGCAGCCTCCAAATAATGAACTCATGGGCGGACGCATTCCAACTAAAGCTAAACGCAGAAAAAACACAATGTCTCATGCTGTCCTCACAATATAACACAAACAAACCCATTACCATAAACACTCCAGACTACACACTTCCGGTCTCAGACAGCCTGAAAATTCTGGGAGTCACAATTGACTGAAACCTCACACTCGAAGACCATGCGAAAAATACAGCAAAGAAAATGTTCTACTCAATGTGGAAACTCAAAAGAATCAAACCTTTCTTCCCAAGGGAAGTATTCCGCAGCCTAGTACAATCAATGGTGCTAAGTCATCTAGACTACTGCAATGCCATCTATGCCGGATGCAAAGAACAAATCATTAAGAAGCTTCAGACCGCTCAGAACACAGCAGCCAGACTCATATTTGGGAAAGCGAAATATGAAAGCGCCAAACCCCTAAGAGAAAAATTGCACTGGCTCCCACTAAAAGAACGAATTGCGAAATACGAAAGCGCCAAAGTCCTAAGAGAAAAATTGCACTGGCTCCCACTAAAAGAACGAATTGCGAAATACGAAAGCGCCAAAGTCCTAAGAGAAAAATTGCACTGGCTCCCACTAAAAGAACGAATTGCGAAATACGAAAGCGCCAAAGTCCTAAGAGAAAAATTGCACTGGCTCCCACTAAAAGAACGAATTGCGAAATATGAAAGCGCCAAACCCCTAAGAGAAAAATTGCACTGGCTCCCACTAAAAGAACGAATTGCGAAATATGAAAGCGCCAAACCCCTAAGAGAAAAATTGCACTGGCTCCCACTAAAAGAACGAATTGCGAAATACGAAAGCGCCAAAGTCCTAAGAGAAAAATTGCACTGGCTCCCACTAAAAGAACGAATTACGTTCAAAGTCTGCACCTTGGTCCACAAAATCATCTACGGGGAAGCCCCGACCTACATGTCAGACCTTATAGATACTTGCCTATTAGGAACGCAAAAAGATCATCACGCACATTCCTCAATCTCCACTATCCTAACTGTAAAGGGTTAAAATACAAATCCACATACGCGACCAGTTTCTCATACATCTGCACGCAGCTATGGAATGCTCTACCGAAGGCCATAAAAACAACGCAAGATCTAACCATCTTCCAAAGGCTACTGAAAACAGATCTTTTCAAGAAGGCATACCATCAACATCCATCTTAAATACTAAACAATAATATTATACACGGTCTATACAAAACCGAACTTTTATCGCCTGACTGCTTAACCTCTTTGCTATTAATGATCAAGCACTACCACTTTAAACCTTATGTCGAACAGGGTCTCTCTATAGCCGAGGACCTAATGTATGTTACAACCCAATTTATTACTCAGGAACCTTCTTGCAATACCATAATGTATTCTTCTTTACCATGTATGTACGCACATGATATATATATATATATATACCATGATCTGTTCCATATATATTATGTTCCATGTATGTTACCATGAATGTATGCACCTTAACGCAATACCATCTGTAATCCTGTTAACCGGAAATGGCAACCGCCATTACGGCAAGCCTGCAAATACGTGGGAAAATAAAATGTGGGATACAAATGCTTCAAATAAATAAATAGATAAATAAATCAGGGGTTACAGTATCAACCTAAAGGTGGTCCCACAGAATATCACCTACAGGTTTAAACAGCTTCACTTCCAGAGAAGCAGCAAAAAGTGCAGTGTTGAATAAATGGACATTTTGCTTTTTCACCTGTGATCCGCTTCTATTTTTTCTGCTTTGGTCTGGATTTTGTGGATCATTTGCCTGTTTGTTTCCTTAGAATGTGGAAGATTCAGCTACCGTTATAGGCATCCAGACCTAATTAAGAGCATCAACAGACCTTGAAGTATAAAGGTAAATGTCGGAAATCCGTCACTATCTTTAAACCTGGATGAACATTCCTAAGAACAGAAGGAAAGAGTGACAATCCACTAGATAGGGATTGAAGTAACACAATCTGCAAAACAAGTGAGGAAACCACAAATGAGACACAAGTGACAAATGCACAAATACCCTGGGAAATATAAAATGTTAATCCAAGAACCATATGTTGGTCAAAAATGGACACATGAATTGGTAAGGGTGAGAGGCGGGGTTGGTGGTTGGGAGGTGGGGATAGGGCTGGCCAGACTTATACGGTCTGTGCCCTGAAGAGGACAGTACAAATAAAAAAGTAGCACATATGAATTTATCTTCTTGGGCAGACTGGATGGACCGTGCAGGTCTTTTTCTGCCGTCATCTACTATGTTACTATGTTAGGTAAGGAGAGGTGGCCATTATCAAAAAGGATGAAAGCTGATAGCTACAGCTCCGGACAGTGGATTTCAGGTGAGATGGTTTACAGCAATCATATAAAAAAACCTGGTAGATATGTGCAAATTCTGTACGGAAAAAACTGGAAACAGTTACTCATCTGACAGCAAACCACAAAGTTCTGATGGAAGAAAATTTCTACAGGGACAGACACAATAAGGTTACGTGTCTCATCCACTGGAAACTCTGTAAACACTATAATATGCTTGTACCGGAAAAGCACTGGGATCAGTACAGAAGAATGAAGAGGTTTGGGATCACCTGGGGCCTTCACAGTCCAACTGATAAGGAGCTCCATTCAGGCAGGAAAATCAAATCCAGTGGTAAAGGAGAAAAACACAAGAAGATTGATAATGGAAACATCAGTGCCAACTGATTATTCTGTACCATGTTTGAGGCAGAGAAGATCCTCATATAATAAGAAATACAGTCAGAAACCAAGAACATTTGGCAGAAAGATTGATTAATTGCCACAGGATTGATTAAAAGCCATTTCTAAGCACACCTTGATAAGTTGCCTATTTATCTAAAACGGCATTTTAGAAAGGCCATTCAAATCAGAATTTAGATGTCCAGGTTGGGATGCCTCAGGTTCCACTAGTGTGTCAGAACAGCATCTGCTTACATACAGATTATTGTGAAATACATAGAGAAATGGAGGTTTATGTGCTGGTTACATGCACAATGAACATCCATTTTAGAAAAATAAAGGGTTGATATTCAAAGCGGTTTAACCTGCCAGAAATGGTTCTGGATAGTTAAATTGCTTAATCAGTTCGTGCCGCTGAATATCACCACAGACCGCTCAAGTGAGAGCTGGCTCTTTTGTGGGCAGTCGTGGGGAGGAGTTAAGCGGCCAAAGCGGACTGCATAAAACATGGTCCTATATTTATGCAGTGCATACTCAGGGACCCTTTTACAAAGCAGTGGTAAGCCCACTAAAAAGGAAGTACCACCGGGCTACCGCAGCAGCCCGGCGATAGTTCTTACCCCCAGAGCGCCGTCATATCCAGCGCCGTCATATCCGGTGTGTACCTGGTGGTAAGTGGGCAGTGCTGCGCGCTGCCTGGTTACTGCTGGGTTAACATGGGAGCCCTTACCGCTGACTCAATGGGTGGCGGTAAGGGCTTCCACCCAAAATAGCCGCGCGGCTAGTCCTTCACGTACCTGCTGCAGTAAAAGGGGGCCTCAGCGCACATCAAAAACATGCGCCAAAGCAGACCCCCTTTTGCCGCAGCTTGGTAAAAGTGGCCCTTAGGTGACTCTTCTTCCCCCTTTTCCTCTCTAAGTTCCCCCAACTGTACCTACCTTACATGTACCTCATTCTACCACTATATCACTTTGTATTCATTCATACCATGTATTTGTTCAGACCGTAATCGGCTAATGCATCTCCGGTACTATGTAAGCCATATAGAGCCTGCAAAAGGTGGGAAAATGTGGGATACAAATGTAACAAATACATAAATAAATAAAGTGATGAATATTGCACTTAACCGCATAAGAGAGAGCCAGACATAAACCTGGAGGAGTGGCCTAGTGGTTAGGGTGGTGGACTCTGGTCCTGAGGAACTGAGTTCAATTTCCACTTCAGGCACAGGCAGCTCCTTGTGACTGGGCAACTCACTTAACCCTCCATTGCCCCATGTAAGCCGCGTTGAGCCTGCCATGAGTGGGAAAGCACGGGGTACAAATGTAACAAAAATAAAATAGATACTATTGGAGATTCTACATGGAATGTTGCTACTATTGGAGATTCTACATGGAATGTTGCTATTCCACTAGCAACATTCCATGTAGAAGCCTGCGCGGACACATTGGTGATCTGCAAGGGCCGACTTCTACATGGAATATTGCTAGTGGAATAGCAACATTCCATGTAGAATCTCAAATAGTAGCAACAGTGGAGGAGTGGCCTAGTGGTTAGGGTGGTGGACTTTGGTCCTGAGGAACTGAGTTCAATTTCCACTTCAGGCACAGGCAGCTCCTTGTGACTCTGGGCAAGTCACTTAACCCTCCATTGCCCCAGGTACAAATAAGTACCTGTATACAATATGTAAGCTGCATTGAGCCTGCCATGAGTGGGAAAGTGCGGGGTACAAATGTAACAAAAATAAAAATATTCAAAGCCGGTACTACGTCTGGCATTGAATATCTGGGAATAAAGCTGCTGGTGGATAAAAAAAAAAAAAAGGCTCACCACCGCTGGCTGAATATCTACCCCTAAATTTCTAAAATATCAACAGGACAATACTTTAAGAGGCCTTTTTACAAAGATGCAGTGTGCTTTCCATAGCAAAAGCATCCCATGGTAATTTTGCTATGAGCGTGTGCTAGCCATGCACTAAAAATTATTTTTTTATTTTTTGGTGTAGGGGCGGAGAGTGGGTGTGTTCTGCACTATGCAGTAAGCACAACTATATTAACATTAGCGTGTGGCCATTCTTGAAAAATTTAGAAAATCGGCTATTTTAACCCAGTGGAAAAAATGGCAGCTTGCGGGAATGACCTGCATATGGGTGCGCTAAGGCTACTTTATACCGTTGTTTGGTAAAAGGGCTGTCAAATTTGCAGCACACAATTTAAATTATTTACAAAATATTTGTAGAGACCTTCTGTATTTTGCGAGGCAGAACTACTTTATCAATCTGCTCTCTAGCAGGTCTTCTTGTGCCACTGTAAAAACACTAACATGGTGTCGGAAGAAATCATAGCATCCCATAAGTGTTTTTTTTTTTTTTTTTGTGGTGACTGCAAAACAAGCCACATGACATCAAAGGTTTCATACAGCGAATGATACATACCTGTAGCAGGTGTTCTCCGAGGACAGCAGGCTGATTGTTCTCACGACTGGGTTGACGTCCACGGCAGCCCCCACCAACCGGAAGAAAACCCATCGCGCATGCGCGGCCGCCTTCTCGCCCGTGCGCGACCGTTCCCGCTCAGTTGAATGACAAGCAAATGATCAAAACGCAACTCCAAAGGGGAGGAGGGAGGGTAGGTGAGAACAATCAGCCTGCTGTCCTCGGAGAACACCTGCTACAGGTATGTATCATTTGCTTTCTCCGAGGACAAGCAGGCTGCTTGTTCTCACGACTGGGGTATCCCTAGCTCTCAGGCTCACTCAAAACAAGAACCCAGGTCAATGGAACCTCGCAACGGCGAGGGTATAACAGAAATTGACCTACGAAGAACAACTAACTGAGAGTGCAGCCTGACCAGAATAAATTCGGGTCCTGGAGGGTGGAGTTGGATTTAAACCGCAAACAGATTCTGCAGCACCGACTGCCCGAACCGACTGTCGCGTCGGGTATCCTGCTGGAGGCAGTAATGTGATGTGAATGTGTGGACAGATGACCACGTCGCAGCCTTGCAAATCTCTTCAATAGTGGCTGACTTCAAGTGAGCCACCGACGCTGCCATGGCTCTGACACTATGAGCCGTGACATGACCCTCAAGAGTCAGCCCAGCCTGGGCGTAAGTGAAGGAAATGCAATCTGCTAGCCAATTGGAGATGGTGCGTTTCCCGACAGCGACCCCTTTCCTATTGGGGTCGAAAGAAACAAACAATTGGGCGGACTGTCTGTGGGGCTGTGTCCGCTCCAAGTAGAAGGCCAATGCTCTTTTGCAGTCCAATGTGTGCAACTGACGTTCAGCAGGGCGGGTATGCGGTCTGGGAAAGAATGTTGGCAAGACAATTGACTGGTTAAGATGGAACTCCGACACCACCTTTGGCAGAAACTTAGGGTGAGTGCGGAGTACTACTCTGTTATGATGAAATTTGGTATACGGAGCATGAGCTACCAGGGCTTGAAGCTCACTGACCCTACGAGCTGAAGTAACTGCCACCAAGAAAATGACCTTCCAGGTCAAGTACTTCAGATGGCATGAATTCAGTGGCTCAAAAGGAGGTTTCATCAGCTGGGTGAGGACGACGTTGAGATCCCATGACACTGCAAGAGGTTTGACAGGGGCTTTGACAAAAGCAAGCCTCTCATGAATCGAACGACTAAAGGCTCTCCAGAGATGGCTTTACCCTCCACACGATAATGGTAAGCACTTATTGCACTAAGGTGATTCCTTACTGAGTTGGTCTTGAGGCCAGACTCCGATAAGTGCAGAAGGTATTCAAGCAGGTTCTGTGCAGGACAAGAACGAGGTTCTAGGGCCTTGCTCTCACACCAAACGACAAACCTCCTCCACTTGAAAAAGTAACTCTTTTTAGTGGAATCCTTCCTAGAGGCAAGCAAGACACGGGAGACACCCTCAGACAGACCCAACGAAGCGAAATCTACGCCCTCAACATCCAGGCCGTGAGAGCCAGAGACTGAAGGTTGGGGTGCAGCAACGCTCCGTCGTTCTGCGAAATGAGAGTCGGAAAACACTCCAATCTCCACGGTTCTTCGGAGGACAACTCCAGAAGAAGAGGGAACCAGATCTGACGGGGCCAAAAAGGCGCGATCAGAATCATGGTGCCGCGGTCTTGCTTGAGCTTCAGTAAGGTCTTCTCCACCAAAGGTATGGGAGGATAAGCATACAGGAGGCCGGTCCCCCAATGAAGGAGAAAGGCATCCGACGCTAGCCTGCCGTGTGCCTGAAGTCTGGAACAGAACAGAGGCAGCTTGTGGTTGGTCTGAGAGGCGAAAAGGTCCACCGAGGGGGTGCCCCACTCTCGGAACATCTTGTGTACCACTCTGGAATGGAGCGACCACTCGTGCGGTTGCATGACTCTGCTCAGTCTGTCGGCCAGACTGTTGTTTACGCCTGCCAGGTATGTGGCTTGGAGGAGCATGCCGAACTGGCAAGCCCAACGCCACAGCCAGACGGCTTCCTGACACAGGGGGTGAGATCCGGTGCCCCCCTGCTTGTTGATGTAATACATTGCAACCTGACTGTCTGTCCGAATTTGGATAATTTGACAGGACAGCCGATCTCTGAAAGCCTTCAGTGCGTTCCAGACCGCTCGGAGCTCCAGGAGGTTGATCTGAAGATCCTTTTCCTGGAGGGACCACAGTTCCTGGGTGTGAAGCCCATCGACATGAGCTCCCCACCCCAGGCGAGATGCATCCGTCGTTAGCACTTTCGTGGGCTGTGGAATTTGGAATGGACGTCCCAGGGTCAAATTGGTCCGAATGGTTCACCAGTGCAGTGAAGTACAGCAACTGGTGGAGAGGCGGATAACATCTTCTAGATTCCCGGTGGCTTGACACCACTGGGAAGCTAGGGTCCATTGAGCAGATCTCATGTGAAGACGAGCCATGGGAGTCACATGAACTGTGGAGGCCATATGACCCAGAAGTCTCAACATCTGCCGAGCTGTGATCTGCTGAGACGCTCTGGTCTGGGAAGCCAGGGACAAGAGGTTGTTGGCCCTCGCTTCGGGAAGGAAGGCCTGAGCCGTCTGAGTATTCAGCAGAGCTCCTATGAATTCCAGAGACTGGGCTGGCTGGAGATGGGACTTTGGGTAATTTATCACAAACCCCAGCAGCTCCAGGAGGTGAATAGTGCACTGCATGGACCGGAGAGCTCCTGCCTCCGAGGTGTTCTTGACCAGCCAATCGTCGAGATATGGGAACACATGCACTCCCAGCTTGCGTAGATACGCCGCAACCACCACGAGGCACTTGGTGAACACCCGTGGGGCAGAGGCGAGCCCAAAGGGCAGCACACAATACTGAAAATGCCGTGTGCCCAGACGGAATCTGAGATACTGTCTGTGAGCTGGCAGTATCGGGATGTGAGTGTATGCATCCTTTAAATCCAGGGAACATAGCTAATCGTTTTTCTGAATCATTGGCAGAAGGGTGCCCAAGGAAAGCATCCTGAACTTTTCTTTGACTAGGAATTTGTTCAGGCCTCTCAGGTCTAGGATGGGGCGCATCCCCCCCTGTTTTCTTTTCCACAAGGAAGTACCTGGAATAGAATCCCTGCCCTTCCTGCCCGGGTGGCACGGGCTCGACCGCATTGGCGCTGAGAAGGGCGGAGAGTTCCTCTGCAAGTACTCGCTTGTGCTGGGAGCTGAAGGACTGAGCTCCCGGAGGACAATTTGGTGGAGGGGAGACCAAATTCAGGGCGTATCCGCACCGCACTATTTGGAGAACCCACTGGTCGGAGGTTATAAGAGGCCACCTTTGGTGAAAAAGTTTTAACCTCCCTCCGACTGGCAGATCGTCCGGCACGGACACTTTGATGGCGGCTATGTTCCCATGGATCCAGTCAAAAGCCCGTCCCCGGCTTTTGCTGTGGAGGCGCAGGGGGCTGCTTAGGCGCACGCTGTTGACGGGAACGAGCACGCTGGGACTGTCCCTGTGCCTGATGAGGCCTTCGGGCCGGCTGGGTGTACCTACGCTTGTTATAGGTGTAGGGCGCAGCCTGCCTGGCCCGTGAAAAACGTCCACCTGCTGAGGTGGATGCTGAAGGCGCCCGGTGAGAGAGCTTGTCGAGGGCGGTTTCCCACTGATGTACTTGGTCCACCAACTGCTCGACCTTCTCACCAAAAATATTATCCCCCCGGCAAGGGACGTCGGCCAGTCTCTGCTGGGTGCGGTTGTCCAGGTCAGAGGCACGCAGCCATGAGAGCCTGCGCATCACTATACCTTGGGCTGCAGATCGAGATGCCATGTCACAGGTGTCATATATACCCCTGGACAGGAACTTTCTGCACGCCTTCAGCTGCCTGACCACCTCCTGAAAAGGCCTGGACTGCTCCGGGGGGAGCTTGTCGACCAGGTCCGCCAGTTGCTTCACATTATTCCGCATGTGGATGCTCGTGTAGAGCTGGTAAGACTGGATGTGGGTCACGAGCATGGAAGATTGGTAGGCCTTCCTCCCAAACGAGTCCAGAGTGCGAGACTCCCGCCCCGGGGGCGCCGAGGTGGTATCCCTCGAACTCCGTGCCCTCTTGAGAGCAGAGTCCACGACCGCCGAGTCATGAGGCAATTGGGGCCGCATTAACTCTGGGTCCGAGTGGATTCTGTATTGGGACTCTGCTTTCTTGGGGATGGTGGGATTAGATAACGGTCTCAACCAGTTCCGAAGCAGTGTCTCTTTGAGGACATTGTGCAACGGCACCGTGGAGGACTCTCTAGGTGGTGATGGATAGTCGAGGACCTCGAGCGTCTCAGCCCTCGGCTCATCCACAGAGACCACAGGAAAGGGAATGCAAATAGACATATCCCTGATGAAGGAGGCAAAGGAGAGGCTCTCAGGTGGCGAGAGCTTTCTCTCTGGTGAAGGAGTGGGGTCGGAGGGAAGGCCCACAGACTCCTCTGAGGAGAAATATCTGGGGTCATCCTCCTCCCCCCACGAGGCCTCTTCCTCGGTGTCGGACATGAGCTCCTGCAGTTCAGTCCTCAACCGGGCCCGGCTCGACGTCGAGGCACCGAGGCCTCGGTGGCGTCGTCGAGCGGTGGACTCCCACGCCGGCGGGGATGAAGCTCCCTCCATCGATGTCGACGGGGACTCCACCTGCGTGGCGGTCGAGACCGGCGCCGTAAGCGGCGTCGGCGTCGAAGGCCTCGGCACCGGGCTAGAGCTCGCCAGCGCCGACATCAATGGCGCCGAGGGCGCAAGCACCCCCGGCGCCGGCACAGTCTGGCGCATCAGCCCTTCCAGAATCCCCGGAAGGATGGCTCGGAGGCACTCGTCCAGGCCCGCTGTCGGGAAAGGCGAGGGGGCCAGTAGAGGCGTGCGGTGCTGGAAGCTGTTCGGGTCCAGGAGACTGCACCGAAGTGCTGGCACCCTGACGTGACGGTACCTCTACTACAGAGGGGGACCTCTCCTCTCGACGCTGCCGCTTCCTCGGCGTCGACTCATCCCTGGCGCCGGGAGCCGGATGCGTCGTGGGCGACCGATGACGGTGCTTCTTCACCTTTTTGCGGTGCCCGTCATCGGCGCTCGGTGGAACCGATGAGGAGGAAGTCGATCCCCCTCGGCCTCGAGGGATCGGGTCCGACAGGGTTCGGTCCCGAGGGCCCTAGGTAGAGGGAGTGACCGGGGCCGATAGCCCACACGGCCTCTCATCCCCTCCTTCACCGGAGGACCTGTGCTCCTGGGGTCGATGCCGTCGGTGCCGATTTCGCGGACATTGATACCGGTACCGAAGAACCGGCCGTCGATACCGATGCCGTCGAAGTCGACGTCGAGGGGCCGGCGCAAGTTCCAAAAAGACGGTCCCGAAGAACTCGCCTCGCTACGTGTGTCCGTTTCTGGAGACCGAGACACAAAGTACACGACTTGGTATCGTGCTCCGGCCCGAGGCACCAAGCGTGAGTGTCGGTCTGCAAGATATGCCGGCCGCACCGACCACACTTTTTAATTCCACTCGGGACCTTCGAGGACATCGACGGAAAAATCGCGTCGGCGAAGTCAAAGTCGTTGATGGTGGCGGTAAAATCACACCTCGAAAATAAATTGACCGCGCGGCCACAAGGCCACAACGCGACGTCTCCGCTAAAAGACGAGGGAAAAACCAAAGTTCGCATTTTTTTTTTAAAACTAAAACAGAAAACGGAAAATCAACGAAAAAAAGAGAAAATTTCGCGGCGAAAGTGCGATCCGGTTTCCGGGGCTGACAGAGAGAGAGACGAACGCGGCTCTCTCCAGCGTGGAAAAGAAAAGACTGAGCGGGAACGGTCGCGCACGGGTGGGAAGGCGGCCGCGCATGCGTGGTGGGCGTGCCCTGCTTGCGGGACCGCCCGCGAAGTTTTCTTCCGGTTGGTGGGGGCTGCCATGGACGTCAACCCAGTCGTGAGAACAAGCAGCCTGCTTGTCCTCGGAGAATGGCCAATATTCAACTGGTGGCGGTCAATGTTTGTTTTTGTTTTTTTAATTGAAATTTTTCATAAATGAACAATAACAAGGAATGCTCACTTGTATAGAAATTAACAGAAATAACACCACTGATAAGCTGCTGTGAGATGTTGTGGTAGCTCCAGCCTTATTTGCATGCACAAATCCATCTTGCTTTTATGGTTTTAATACAGTCTCCAGAAAGGCGTGTTGAGGCTGCTGTGGGGTTGGCAGAGTTCTTCATGCAGATACTTTGTGCCTGATGAAGGCACTGGCAAGCCAGAATATGGCTGCAGCACATAGGGTGACATACTTGCTGGGAAAAAGACTAAATTCCTGTGACTGAGGAAGGATATAATTTATATGAAAGATTGATCTTTTCTTTTGGTCTGTGCTGGTTGGACCATTCAGATCATCTGTACTCTCATGGACTTTTTTTTTTAATAGGAGGTGGGTAATTCAGGTGACAGTGAAACACTAGTTCTGATATGTAACTAAGGCCCTCATGATCAAAAGCAAACTCCAGCGCTAGAGGCTGTTAACGCCATACTAGCGCCGGAGTTTGCTGCCGACCCATGATCAGAGCCCTCGAGCGCCTGAAAAAACGCACTTGAGGGCTCTTAGCGCAAGTAGCATGCAAATGCATGCTAAACAGGGCTTCCAGCGCAATTAGCTTGCAAATGCATGCTAATCAGCACTTAACGCATTCATCCCCAATGATCAGCGGCCAGCGCACCAAAGATTGGGTCGCTGGCCGCAGCAAAATCAACGCCAGCTCTGAGCTGGCATTAGACTTTGCGGATCATTGGGGAGGAATGGTGAGCCCTGTCCAGCATGCAGAACCCAGGTTTCCTGCTTGGCAAAACATGATGTTACCCACTCAGCTGATGGCCTGGATAAAAAAATATTAAAACAAGAGAGTGTGGTTATAATAAACAGTATTTACCGTAACGTAGAGAGAGAGAGAGAGAGAGAGAGAGAGAGAGAAATTTGCATAAAATAGAAAGGACACTTAAGAAAATCAAAAAGACTGCAACAAAGAAACAGGCAAAATGATATTTAATGACTATAGTTAGCACCAAATACCTGAATAGAAAGATGGCTTTAGTGGGTTTGCTTCAGAATCAAAACAAAGCCATTTCTTTCAAGCACAATGTTCATGATACTTATGTTTCACAATGCTCAGACTGGTGACAATTACAGGTGTGTTAGTCACAGACTTGATTATGAAAGTCATTTCTGAGAGCCCTGTTCCACTGATGGGAATCTCTGCTATACAGGACTGTATCACACAATGCTGCTTCATCGACTGATTTTGAGTTAAAAGGACCATAAATCCTACTTGGCAACTTGGTTTGTTGGAATAATGGAGAGCGCTTGGCAGCAGTGACTGAGCTGTAATTCACGCTCATCTCCTCAGACAACTGGAAAGGGACACACATGGCCGCAGAACTCATTTCAGACTCTGAAAGCCATTAAACGTCAATTGATGGCTGCTACACTAAGGGGTATGATGCCAGAACCTCAGTGCCAAGGGATACCCAGAGGGGAGGCATATGGTCTCTTTTGCTTCATGCTCAAGAGTTCACTCTTTTGATTTATTTATTTATTTTAACGGTGCTTTTTTTCTCTTTAAAAACAAAAGAGACAACAACAACAAAAAATTAGATTGTTGAGGCTGTTTTTAGGAGTGGCAATTCCATTCAGTATCAATTAATGTGCAGTTAATTAAACGTCTCTCACTTTTGCCTAGAGAATAGAAATCTGCTAATTATTTAATTATGTTTTAAATACCCTTGTCTGCTTTAACATTGGTCACTGTGCAGTATTACAATCTGCTAAAAATGTCATGGAAACCCAGAGGGCTCAATCTGTTTAAGTGAGAGCTGGGTATCAATATTAAGATCATAGCCTACAGGGAGAGGGATATTAGCTTTTTGCTTGATTTCACAAGCTTGAACAGGTCCTGGCACAAGAATATGCCAGTAGTACCAGCCACTTAAGATCGCCATTAAACTAGAGGAATGATAGCAAAAAAGCAAGTCAGAGTACTACTACTACTACTACTGTCGCTTCTTCCTTTTCAACATCAACAAAATTCGCTCTTTCCTCTCTGAGCACACCACCCGAACTCTCGTCCACGCTCTCATCACCTCTCGTCTCGACTACTGCAACTTGCTCCTCACTGGCCTCCCACTGAGCCATCTATCCCCCCTTCAATCCATTCAGAACTCTGCCGCACGTCTCATATTCCGCCAGAACCGATATACTCATATCACCCCTCTCCTCAAGTCGCTTCACTGGCTTCCGATCAGATACCGCATCCAATTCAAGCTTCTCCTCCTTACTTACAAATGCACTCACTCTGCTGCTCCACCCTACCTCTCTACCCTCATCTCCCCCTACGTTCCTGCCTGTAACCTCCGCTCACATGACAAATCCCTCCTCTCAGTACCCTTCTCCACCATTGCCAACTCCAGGCTCCGCTCATTTTGCCTTGCCTCACCCTATGCCTGGAACAGTCTTCCTGAATCCCTACACCAAGCCCCCTCCCTACCCATCTTCAAATCCTTGCTTAAAGCTCACCTCTTCAATGCTGCGTTCGGAACCTAACCTTTCGAACATATAGGTTACCCCAATCTGTCTGACCTATCTGATTAACTGTACATTTGTCTTTTTAGATTGTAAGCTCTTCGAGCAGGGACCGTCCTTCCATGTTAAACTGTACAGCGCTGCGTAACCCTAGTAGCGCTTTAGAAATGTTAAGTAGTAGTAGTAGTAGTACTTAGCATTTCTATAGCGCTACTAGACGTACGCAGCGCTGTACACTTGTCCTTCCAGTTTCTTTGCCAAGCTGATTAAAAAAACAAAAAGAAAATTTAATTAGTGAGTGGTCTAATGTTCAAGACTTTCAGATTGTCTATACCATTATTCTTTGACTCTGATCGTTTCCCCCAAAGTTAAGGGCCCCCTTTTACCCAGCTCCGGCAAAAGGGGGCTGGCGCTGGCATCGGTGCGTGTTTTTCCACGTGTGCCAAGGTCCCCTTTTACCATAGCTGATAAAAGGGAAGGTCTCGCTTTACTAACATAGTAACATAGTAGATGACGGCAGAAAAAGACCTGCACGGTCCATCCAGTCTGCCCAACAAGATAACTCATATGTGCTACTTCTTGTGTATACCCTACTTTGATTTGTACCTGTGCTCTTCAGGGCACAGACCGTATAAGTCTGCCCAGCACTATCCTACTACTACTACTATTTAGCATTTCTATAGCGCTACAAGACATACGCAGCGCTGCACAAACATAGAAGAAAGACAGTCCCTGCTCAAAGAGCTTACAATCTAATAGACAAAAAATAAATAAAGTAAGCAAATCAAATCAATTAATGTGGACGGGAAGGAAGAGAGGAGGGTAGGTGGAGGCGAGTCCCAACCACCAGCCCCGCCTCCCAACCACCGGCTCTGGCACAGACAGTACAAGTCTGCCCAGCACTATCCCCGCCTCCCAACCACCAGTCCCGCTTCCCACCACCGGCTCCGGCACAGACCGTATAAGTCTGCCCAGCACTATCTCCACCTCCCAACCACCAGCCCCGCCTCCCAATCTTGACTAAGCTTCTGAGGATCCATTCCTTCGGCATAGGATTCCTTTATGCTTATCCCACGCATGTTTGAATTCCGTTACCGTTTTCATTTCCACCACCTCCCGCGGGAGGGCATTCCAAGCATCCACTACTTTCTCCGTGAAAAAATACTTCCTGACATTTTTCTTGAGTCTGCCCCCCTTCAATCTCATTTCATGTCCTCTCGTTCTACCATCTTCCCATCTCCAGAAAAGGTTCGTTTGTGGATTAATACCTTTCAAATATTTGAACGTCTGTATCATATCACCCCTGTTTCTCCTTTCCTCCAGAGTATACATGTTTAGTTCAGCAAGTCTCTCGTCATACGTCTTGTAACGCAAATCCCATACCATTCTCGTAGCTTTTCTTTGCACCACTTCAATTCTTTTTACATCCTTAACACGATACGGCCTCCAAAACTGAACACAATACTCCAGGTGGGGACTCACCAACGACTTATACAGGGGCATCAACACCCCCTTTCTTCTGCTGGTCACACCTCTCTCTATACAGCCTAATAACCTTCTAGCTACGGCCACTGCCTTGTCACACTGTTTCGTCACCTTCAAATCCTCAGATACTATCACCCCAAGATCCCTCTCTCCGCCCGTACCTATCAGACTCTCCCCGCCTAACACATATGTCTCCCGTGGATTTCTATTCCATAAGTGCATCACTTTGCATTTCTTCGCATTGAATTTTAATTGCCAAACCTTAGACCATTCTTCTAGCTTCCTCAAATCCTTTTTCATGTTTTCCACTCCCTCCCGGGTGCCCACTCTGTTACAGATCTTAGTATCATCCGCAAATAGGCAAACTTTACCTTCTAACCCTTCGGCAATGTCACTCACAAATATATTGAACAGAATCGGCCCGAGCACCGATCCCTGAGGCACTCCACTACTCACCTTTCCCTCCTCCGAGCGAATTCCATTCACCACCACCACCCTCTGGCGTCTGTCCGTCAACCAGTTCCTAATCCAGTTCACCACTTCAGGTCCTATCTTCAGCCCATCCAGTTTATTTAAGAGCCTCCTGTGGGGAACCGTGTCAAAAGCTTTGCTGAAATCTAAGTAGATTACGTCCATAGCTCGTCCCTGATTCAATTCTCCTGTCACCCAATCAAAGAACTCAATGAGATTTGTTTGGCACGATTTCCCTTTGGTAAAACCATGTTGTCTTGGATCTTGCAACTTATTGGCTTCCAGGAAATTCACTAACCTTTCCTTCAGCATCTCTTCCATTACTTTTCCAATAACCGAAGTGAGGCTTACCGGCCTGTAGTTTCCAGCTTCTTCCCTATGACCACTTTTGTGAAGAGGGACCACCTCCGCCGTTCTCCAATCCCTCGGAACCTTTCCCGTCTGCAAGGATATATTAAACAAATCTTTAAGAGGACCCGCCAAAACCTCTCTGAGCTCCCTCAATATCCTGGGGTGGATCCCGTCCGGTCCCATGGCTTTGTCCACCTTTAGCTTTTCAAGTTGTTGATACACACTTTCTTCCGTGAACGGTGCTCTATCCACTTCATTCTCATTTGTACTATTTCCAGTCCATCGCGGTCCTTCTCCAGGATTTTCTTCTGTGAAAACAGAACAAAAGTATCTATTTAGCAAATTTGCTTTTTCTTCATCATTTTCCACATAGCGGTTTGCAGTATCTTTTAGTCTCACAATTCCCTTTTTAGTCATTCTCCTTTCATTAATATACCTGAAGAAATTTTTGTCACCCCTCCTTACATTTCTAGCCATTTGTTCTTCCGCTTGCGCTTTTGCCAGTCGTATCTCTCTCTTGGCTTCTTTCAGTTTCATCCGGTATTCCTCCATATGTTCCTTTTCTTGAGTTTTTCTGTATTTCTGGAACGCCAATTCTTTAGCCTTTATTTTTTCAACCACTTGCTTGGAGAACCATATCAGTTTCCTTTTTCTCTTGCTTTTATTTACTTTCCTTACATAAAGGTTTGTGGCCCTATTTATAGCTTCTTTCAGCCTGGACCACTGTCCTTCCACTTCTTGTACTTCCTCCCAGCCCATCATCTCCTTCCTCAGGTATTCCCCCATTTTACTAAAGTCAGCACGCTTGAAATCCAGGACTTTGAGTTTTGAGTGGCCACTCTCCACTTTAGCTGTTATATCAAACCAAACCGTTTGATGGTCACTGCTGCCCAGGTGGGCACCCACTCGGATATTTGACACGCTATCCCCATTTGTGAGCACCAGATCCAGTGTCGCTCCCTCCCTCGTGGGTTCCATCACCATGTCTGAGCAAAACACCTTGGAAAGCATCCACGATCCCTCTACTTCTTTCCGATTCCGCAGACGGAACCTTCCAATCTATATCCGGCAGATTGAAATCTCCCAGCAACAGCACCTCTCTCTTGCTTCCCAACTTTTGAATATCTGCGATCAGGTCTTTATCTAATTCCTCCAATTGTGTCAGAGGTCTGTAGACAACACCCACTTGGACAGAGGTTCTATCATCTCTTTGTAAGGTGATCCATATTGCTTCTTCCTTTCCCCAGGTCCTTGTCATTTCAGTCGCAGTGATATCATTCCTCACATACAGAGCTACTCCTCCACCTTTACGACCCTCTCTATCCTTCCTAAATAGATTATAGCCTGGTATGTTTGCATCCCATTCATGGGAACCATTGAGCCACATCTCCGTGATTGCAACAACATCCAAGTCTGCCTCCAACATCAGGGCCTGAAGGTCATGAACTTTATTGCTTAGACTGCGAGCATTAGTGCTTGAAATGGTTGGATGGCAAGTAAAGCACTTGCCGCACAGCCATTTCGGGGGGAGGGGAGCCCTTACTGTCACCCATTGAGATGGCGGTAAGGGCTCCCGTGCTAACTTGGCGGTAACCAGGCAGCACGTGGTACTGCCCAATTACCGCTGGGTACAGTCCAGCGCTATAAAAATATATTTTTTGTAGCGCTGGAAATGACGGCATGGTAGGGATGGGAAGTACCGCCAGGCTGATGAGGTAGCCTGGCGGTACTGCTGTTATAGTGAGTGGTAAGCCCGCATTAGGCTTACCGCCGCTTAGTAAAAGGAGCCCTAAGTTGCTTACCTGTATCAGGGGTTCTCCATAGATGACTAGATAAATCAGACACACTAGAACATAATACCATCTGATGGATCTGGGATCCAAGCGCTCCTCCCTCAGTCTCACAGAAGGTTTTATAGCGGGAATGAGAATTTTCACATAGCCATTACCCTCAGGCGCCCCCTCAGTCTAATGCAGAGCTTCAGAGTCAACTTCCCAAGAAGACAGATGGTTAAATGTGCTTAATTTATCCTGCTGCTAACCGAGAAACCCTGCTACAAATAAGTAACTTTGCATTCTCTGTTAACAAGTAGAATGAATCAGCCACAGAAGTGGGAAATCCCACAGCTGAGAGAATCTCTTGTTTTAATAAGGAACAACTATGGGCCTGATATTCAGCCGGTGACAATCGATGTTTTGTTGACCGCCGCCAGCATTATACCCAGAAACACAATGCATAATGGAATTGAATTTTCAAGCATACGGAGCCAGTGAAAACAGCTGGTTAAGTGTAGGGTTACCATATTTTGTCTTCTCAAAAAGAGGAAACATGCCCCGCCCCTGCCACATCCTCACCCCACCCCCTGCCACATATTCTACTCCCCTCCCCCGGGTCACATATTCCCCTCCCCTTCCACCCCGTCACTTCCCCTCCCCCGGGCCCGGGTTACCTCCCCTCCCCTTACTATCTCCTGCCCTGGTGGTCTGTCCTTGCCCTGCATCCTGTTGCTTTGACGGTCTTGGGATTCAAAATGGCCAACGAGAGTTGAAGTCTCGCGAGGCCGCTTCAACACTCGGTGGCCATTTTGAATCCCGAGACCATCACAGCAACAGGATGCAGGGCAAGGGCAGCGCTCCAGGCAGGAAAGAGGGGGCTCTTTCCTGCCCTGAAGAGGTCACTAGTCCACCAGGGCAGTAGATAGTAAGTAAGGGAAGGGGAGGCTAGGATAGGCCCGCTGCCCATCTGCCCGTTTGTCCAGAAATCCGGACAAACGGGCGGACTGGCAAAACCCGTCCCGACATGTCCTCAAAAAGAGGACATGTCCGGGTAAATCCGGACATATGGTAACCTTAGTTCAGTGTGATATTCGACACTTAACCGACTATGAAGAATTGCATAAACATAGGGCTGCATTTTATGTGGTACTCTTTATGCAGTAATATTAGCCGGTTAACTGCCAACTCTGCCCCCAGATGCCTTGGGCGCTAGCCAGGCATTTTCAGTGGCTCTATCCATTTAAGTGCCGCTGAAAATGCCGAGTTAGCTCCAGATGGGCTCTTTAAATAGCCAGGAGCCTCTCCTTGCTGTATAAATCATTTTGAATATCAGGCCCAATATAACTTCCGTTCTACTAAATGGAAGGAAAATATTATTCTTGGACACTACAAATATCAAAAAACAGACTTCAATTATTAGGTAAAATGGGAGCCATTCAGAAACTGAGTTGTCAACTAGAGTTGAAGTGTTTTTATGATAGACTTCAGGTACTATTGTCAAAATCGATTCCCAAGGAAGTCAGACGAAACAGGGTGCCTTGTTCAACCAAGAGTGGTGTTTGTTGCATCAAGTTTTTCTATTACTTAGGGGGTCTTCTACAAAGCGGCAGTAAGCCCAATGTGGGCTTACTACACACTAAATCTGAACTACCGCTGGCCCAACTCAGCTGCCGGCGGTAGTTCCAGGTCAAACACGATGCCTGGCAACCGCCAGGTTACCATGGAAGCCCTTACCATCACCTCAGTGGGTGGCAGTATGTGCTCCCCGCACCTGGCCACATAGTAAGAGTTATAGTATCATGTGGCCATATTTTGTTTTTGGGGGGTGTGGTATTTTACCGGCTGCATACCCCACCAACCCAACATAAAAAAACCTGGACAACTGCGACACAATGTAACCAAAGACCGCGATGAACACTACTTGTACTTCATTCCATCACATTATCACTTTGTATTCATTCATACCATGTGTTTGTTCAGACCGGAATCGGCTAACACCGCTAACGGTAATATGTAAGCCACATTGAGCCTGCAAATGGGTGGGAAAATGTGGGATACAAAAGCAACAAATAATAATAATAATAATAATAAAAAAGGGCCCTGGTGCACAGGAAAAATGGTCTCTGCCACTACCGCAGGGCTCTTTTTCCTGCAGCTTAGTAAAAGGATACCTGAATCAGGCTCAGCTTTTGCCAGTAACAGCGGACCACAGGCTGGAAACGGGATTGGATAGTTGATTACAGAAAGGACCTAGATTGTGCATATGGACATGACGAATTCACTGGCTGCATGAGACCTTTGTGTTTGGTTTAATAGACACACGAAGACGTATACGTTTATCTTTTAGGGCAGTGTTTCTCGAGTTGGTCCTGGAGCATCCCCTTGTCAGTAAGGTTTTCAGGATATCCACAATGAATGTGCATGAGATTTATTTGCATACACTGCCTCCAATGTATGCAAATCTCTTACATGCATATTCATTGTGGATATCCTGAAACCCTGACTGGCAAGGGGATGCTCCAGGACCAACCTGGGAAACACTGTTTTAGGGAGACCAATGATGATTTGAGTGAGCAGATAAATAAAATAAATAAATAAAATAAAATTATTTGTAGCATTTGTATCTCACATTTTCCCACCAATTTGCAGGCTCAATGTGGCTTACATTTGCCATGGTGGTGGTTGCCCTTTCTGGGTAACACAATTACAGATGGTATTGCATTAAGGTGCACACATACATGGTAACATACATGAACATAACATACATGGAATAGATCATGGTATGTATATATATATATATATATATATATATATATATATATATATATATATATATATATATATATATATATATATATTTCAAAAAGGCTCCAGTATTATTTATATCAAACAATACTTTAATTATTTTGATTATATTAAAACATACCAGTCATACCATCCTATCACACTTCTTACCCTGTGCTGCTCTAAACAATGTTTACAATAATAAACGGCATTCACATTGTATTATATGCACATAGTACTCACAATACAAATCATAGTTAATAACATAATACTCAGTCTTTGTAATGCAGCGATTAACACCCCGCTTTCCACGTGGCCACTGCACTATAATTAGTTGTGTTTGTCCCAAATGTGCCTCTCTCAATTCAAGTGGGAATCCTCCGTTTGCCGTTCATAGATCATAAATCCCACCTGTGCAGCGTTATACAGGTATTAAGAAGCAGATGAATGACTCCTTATTCAACCCTTAATGTCTCCAATATATACCGGTTCCCCGATGCTGATCCGCATTTCACTAGATCTTCCTCAGGAGGAACCACCGTTATATACTCATTCATCTAATCGGCTACATGCCGGCTAAAGGCTCCCTCAGGCGTAGACCACATGACGCCGCATACATACATGGTAAAGAAGAATATGTTATGGTAGTGCATGAAGGTTCCTGAGTAATGAATTGGATTGTAACATACATTAGGTCATCAAATATGGAGAGAACATATTCGACATAAAACGTTGGGATAATAATTAGCCATCACATGAGTGGCACTTTAATTTTATCATATGCTCTTGGGAATTGATGTGTGGGTTTCCTTTCTGAATGAATTAGCCACAGGAAAACCTCATAGCTAAGGGTTACCTTGCTTGGATATGCTTTGGTCTGAGGGCAGCCCAGGTAAATGCTGGGAGTGAAGGGAAGCTGATAAAAACGAAAGGACCATGTACATGTAGAACTGCTTGTCCAAATGCACTGACTCTCTGAGACATACTGTCTACACAGTAATGAGGTGTAAAGGTATGAATGAAAAATCATGATGCAACTCAATACATTTTTGCAATAGAAACTGAGTGGAGATGCGAAACCAGTGTTGTCATGGGTATAACGAACAATTAGATGCAACTTCAGTGTAACGTCTAGTAGCGCTATAGAAATAAATACTAGTAGTAGTGAATCATTTAGTTGCAATCTTGCTAGACTATAACCAATTTGTTTCTTCGTAATCTATCATCATCAAAGGCAAAGGCTTTGGAATAACCACAAAAAAATGTTCTGACATATGAGGATCCAGGTCTCCAGAGAAGGGCCCAGGGGAGGAGGTATCTGTAAACCTAGGGTTAAATGCGTCTTCTGCACAGATTGCTTTTGTGCAAACCTATTCTGCACTGAGGAGGTGTTTTGCTCTGTCACTATTGCAACACGGGATCCTCATGCATCAAACGTTTTATGCCAAAAAGGGTCAATGCTCTATGCAGAGCCACTATGTGTAGGAGGTGCATGTCTTGGGTGGGGTGTGGGCACAGGATTACCGCATGAGCTCTTACTGCCTACAAACTAAGTGTTGGTAAGTACTAATGTGGTAATTTTTTTTAATGGCTGTTTGCTAAAGGTGATATAAGCGCATGGTCATTAATGCAAAAAAAAAAAAAGGAACATTGGCCATTTTAAGGAACCTCAAAGTTAGGAAGTGCTAAGCTTTAGTAAAATGGTCCATTATTTTATTTATTTCTTATGTACCACCTGTTAAGCCTGCACATGTGAACATTTATATCTGCTCCTGAGAAGGTGTACATGCCCATAGTTTCAATCACGGTGCAATTTCTACTATGTTCCCTTTAGAGTTTCATAAACACACATAGGCACCACTGTTCCTTCTAAGTTGAGTGGGAGTCTTCCAGCATTGGGAAAATTAGCCCCCAGATATTCAGTGCCGGAGCCCACACATGGCCCCGACACTGAATATACAGGACTAATCTAGACAGAGATAGTCGGCGTTTAAATCAACGCTCACCGCCGCCAGCTGAATATCAGCCGGAAAGGATCTAATTTAAAAAACATGGACCTCGGTTTGTCTATATAGACGTTATGAACGACATGCTGCCGAAAAAATACTTGCTTATACAAGTTTAAATAGAACTACTTCTTCATTCTCAAAACATTTCAGTTTCTGGATCAATTTCCTAGATCCCCCGGTTTTAAATGTCAACGCCTAAATTAGGCATGGACCTGGTATGTTTTAGAGCAACACGCATAGATTTTAGAAATGCCCATGACCAGGGGTGTGCTGGTAAATTTTTAACAACAGGCTCTTTCTCCGGACGTAGCCAGCTCTGCAGTTGGAAGGGCCAGGGGTGGCCGGGAGGGGGGGAGGAGCAACACTTGCCTCTTTCTCCTCCCTCCCTTCGTGCGGGCACGCTAGGCATACCTTTGCTGGCAGCCAATAAATGGACTGCCACCACTCCCAATGTCTTGCTCTGAGCAGCATGTTGGAACTTCTCTCGTATGCTCGAGAAGTCCCAGCCTGCTGCCCAGAGCTGGAAACAAGGAGCGGGGAGCAGCAGTAGTCTATTTACTTGGCTGGCAGGGCTCAGCATCCCCACCAGCAAAGTAAAAGAGAATTCAGCAGGGGGCCCCAAGTCCACATTTTGGGAGCCAGTTGTTAAAGTAGCCATGGAGGGCTCTACTTTAACAACCGGCTTCCAAATTCTCAAAAAATTAACAACCGGCTCTTGCGAGCCTGTGAGAGCCTGCTCCAGCACACCACTGCCCATGACCCACCCATTCCACGCCCATGGCCACACCCCCTTCTCAACTATGCCAATTAATGTCAATCATTGCTTCTTAAGTGGCAATTATCAACACTGATTGGCTTGTTAACTAATTAAGTTGCTTGCGCAAATCCAGAATACAACAAGATTTGTGTGCGCAACTTAAGTCGCACTATATAGACTCCAGTGCATAATAAGAGTTCCTTTTACAAAGTAATGTGACAAAGTCCACAGAAACTGAATGGGCTTCACTGCTAATCACTAGCACGACTTTGTAAAAAAAAGCCTTTAATCTGTTAGCGACCCTTAATAAAGGGACCTCTAAAACCTACAAATGAGAACCGAAAAAACCTCTTCTCTTTTTCTTCCTGGCATTCCCTGAAACCTTACAACTTTCAAAATCTTTGCCTGGTGTCATTGTGTGAAGTATTGGTACCATCTACCATGGTAAATTGGCAACATTTAATTTTAGTTCCAAAAAGCATTTTGAGGCATATCATCACAGACACTCACATTTTTAAAAACGATTTCTCTTCTTGATGAGCCAGCGCAATAAAGAAAATACAACTGCTAAATTTGTTTCTTTTGAGGAAACCAATTTCAGCAAATGTCCCCCTTAAGACTCTCAATGACTTTTTCTACGGATTCTGATTTTTAAAAAGTAATCCATGCTTTCAGGCTAATGTGAGCTATCGTGCAGTTAGTTTATTATTGAGCAGCAGACTGTCAAAAGTGATTTTAGGATGGTACCATTAGTGTAATGTAGAAATGTCTGTTAAAAATGGTAAATGTGGCTGATGTAACAAAAAGTAACTTCTGTTCTGGCTACAAGAATAATATTGCATCTTTGGAGTTCAAGCATCCTTTCATACAAGATTTCTCTTTATTCAGTCTCTCTTGTTCTGCCCAAGAGTACAAATACCAACATCTATTTAATGTCCCTATAGTTATCCCCAGTATCATAACTCCAATTTTTTTTTTTTAGAAGATGAATCACTGGATTGTTGTGTGTTACTAAATGTGTAGTTCAGTGGCGTTCCTAGGGGCGCTGACACCCGGGGCGGATTGCCGATGCGCCCCGCCCCCCTGGAACAGCGCAACCCCCCCCCCCCGGCAAAATAACCCCCCGGGTGCAGCGCGACCCCCGCGAAAGTACCCCCCCCGGGTGCACGCCGCTGGGGGGGGGGGGGGGCGTGCGCCTGTTGGCTCTTCATTTCCATGCTCCCTCTGTCCCGGAACAGGAAGTAACCTGTTCCAGGGCAGAGGGAGCATGAAAACGAAGAGCCGACAGGCGTGCGGCAACCCCCCAGCGGCGTGCACCCGGGGCGGTCCGCTCCCCCTTAGTACGCCACTGGTGTAGTCTGAACTAGAAACCATTTCTTTCTAAGCAGTTTGCCTTCATGAAAGTGGCATGAATTCACAATGGTGCTTATTTAAGAAGTGCTATTCATTAATGATGGACTGTCCTTTGCAATGACATGAGAAACGTGAATGACATATCCCATGTCATTACATGTTGTTAATTAATCAATACAAGCAGAAAAAAACCACATTTCCCCCTGGATTTTACAAAGGTCACTCAAAATTAGGCGCAGATCCCAGATCGGCGCTCACGATAATTAAAGTTTATAGTTTATTAAAATTTGCTATACCACCCTGGCTAACTCACAGATCTAGGCGGTGTACAATAATCCAAAAAAAATCATAGAAAGAGGAAAAGAACTATATTAAAATGGATAGGAAAGCACAGCAGTCACATCAAGAGAGCACTGATATCAAGGTAACAAGACAATCCAGTATAGGAGGGGAACAAATGGGGAGGGGGGGCTTTGTGGAATGGGGCACATGAGGAGCATAGCGGCCGAGAGGGGGGGCCAGGGGGGACAAAATTCCCCGGGCCTCCAAGGGGGGCCCGGCGTCGCAGTCCTACCCGCCCTCCGTCGTCGACCGTCTGCCACCAGTCTAGGCCCCCTGCATTGAAATCACAGTGCCTCTCACCTCCGTGTGAAAGCGCTGCAGGCAGCAGGGCAGCAGATCGCCTCCCTTCGGGCCTCCTTCCCACCCTGTGTCCCGCCCTCATCTGACGTAAATTCCGCGAGGGCGGGACACAAGGAGGGAAGGAGGGCCGAAGGGAGGCAATCTGCTGCTCTGCTCCCTGCAGCGCTTTCACATGGAGGTGAGAGGCGCTGTGATTTCAATGCAGGGGGTCCGGCCCGGTGGAGGACGGAGGGGGGCGGGTGGAGCAGCGGCGACCTTGGGGGTGGCGGGGCCGACCTTGCCCCGGGCCCAGCCCAGTCTCTTGGCAGCCCTGGCGAGGAGAGGAAAAGGGAGGAGGAGGAGGAGGAAGGGACAGCCCTACAGAGAGACAGTAGCAGACCTGTTCAGCTTCAGACTAAGGTGGGCCAAAGGTCTGCGTAAAAAGCCAGGTCTTTCATTTTGATTTTAAACTCTTAAAAGAAGGGCCAGCATGGATATCCAGGGGGATAGGCTAAAGAGGTTATGGCTCTTCATCTTGGAAAAGAGATGTTTGAGGGGACATATGATTGAGTGGTGTAGAACAAGTAGAAGTAAATCGATTTTATACTCATTCCAAAAGTACGACTGGGGAACACTCAAGGAAGTTACATGGAAATACTAAATAGGAGAAAATATTTTTTCACTCAACGAATAGTTAAGCTCTGGAACTCTTTGCTGGAGGATGTGGTAACAGCAATTAGTGTATCTGGGTTTAAAAACGTGTTGGACAAGGTCCATAGTCTGCTATTGAGACAGACATGGGGAAGCAACTGCTTGCCCCGGGATTGGTAGCATGGAAGTTGCCATGATTTAGGTTTCTGCCAGGTACTTGTGACCTGGCTTGGCCACTGTTTGGAAAACAGGATACTGGGCTACATGGACCATTGGTCTGACCCAGTATGGCTACTCTTATGCTCTTATGGGAGTGAGTTCCAAAAAGAAGGTGCTGAAAAAAAGAATGCATGGTGTCTACTAAATTCTAACTGAGCATATTTGGGGGCAGGTTAAGACTAAACAACAATCGTTTAGAGAACGGAGGCGAGTATGGAATAGAAAGTGAAGAAAGATAGTTAGTTAATGGGCTCCAATGACTTTATTATTGGATACCAAGCACTTATTTGGCACCGCTTATGATTTAGGCATTGATCTGGCTACACACTATTCTGTAACAACGGGCTCCTACATTGGATTGCACACAGCTCAAAAGGGGCATGGCCATGGGAGGGGTGTGAGCGGCTCAGGGGCATTCCTAACAGATGTGTGTAGTGTTATAGAATAGCACAAAGCCCCCCCCCCCCATCAAAGCTGCCTTCTCCCTCCTCAACTCTCCCTCAATTTAGATAATTTTTTAATATGAAACTGTGTCTCCTGTATTTAGTACACAGACAGTAATCTTTTTATGAAAATCTATACGCTTAAATATACTTATATAGATTTCCGTGCACATAATTCTTTCTGAACCTATGCATATCATGTATATCTGTTTATCTTCTCTGAGGGATATATCTTTTGTCTAATTATGTGAAGTGAAATGAATTATTAAAAATATAGGTAAAGACGTACAATGGATATGGAGCCAGTATTGATAAAAACTTAAAAACGTGTCTACTATCATAGTAACTTGAGCCGATCGCTTGGGGTCATAGTGGCCATTTTGGATCTCGGCACGGGACTGAACAGTAGCAGAGGGGGTCCACTCCTGCACAAGACCACGCAACACCAATGGAGAGCCCTGGGTATGTCCCAGGGTGGGGTTGGGAGGGATGGGAGGAGAGGCAGTCTTTGGACATTAGGGTTTTGTGCTCGAGGGTGTGGTTTTGTTCAGGATGGGATTTCAAGCAGGAGGGGTGGCACTGGATACCAAGGGGTATAGATGCGGAGAATGTCAGAGTGGATTGGACAATAGGGAGGAGCACTGCTGCAGAACTTTTTATGACAACAGCCACACTACTGAAATGCAGACAGTTCAGCTATACTTACCCCCTCCTTTTAAGGTGGCATTAAGTGTATCTGTGCTATACGATAGTGCACGGTAATAACCCACTTGCTAGTTGTCAGAGCAGGTCACTCCTCCACATTGCCCCAGTCATGTACATGCACCATATATTCCAACATTAAGCAGCTAACAGGGTTTTTTTAACCACATTGACTGTTTTAACATGCATTAATGCATTAATGCATGCTAATTAATGCAGCTTGCTAAAAGGGTCCTTAAATGGCAACAAGTAATACTACTACTACTACTACTACTTAGCATTTCTATAGCGCTGCCAGGGTTACGCAGCGCTGTACAAGTTTAACCATGGGGAAGGACAGTCCCTGCTCAAGAGAGCTTACAATCTAAAGGTAACAAACTATGTAGTCAGTGTAGGTATCAGGAATGGGAAGGTGGTTAGGCACCAAAAGCAAGGGAGAAGAGATGGGCCTTGAGTAAGGACTTGAAAATGGGCAGGGAGGGCGCATGGCGTATGGGCTCAGGAAGTCTGTTCCAGGCATAAGGTGATGCGAGGCAGAAGGGGCGGAGTCTGGAGTTAGCGGTGGTGGAGAAGGGTACAGAAAGGAGTGATTTGTCCTGAGAGCGGAGGTTACGGGTGGGAACATATGGGGAGAGGAGGGTAGAGAGGTAATGGGGGGCTGCAGATTGAGTGCACTTGAAGGTCAATAGGAGAAGCTTGAACTGTATACGGTAGCGGATCGGGAGCCAGTGAAGCGACTTGAGGAGAGGGGTGATATGAGAGTATCGGTTCACGCAGTAGATAAGACGTGCGGCGGAATTTTGGACAGATTGAAGGGGGGATAGGTGGCTAAGCGGGAGGCCAGCGAGGAGAAGGTTGCAATAGTCAAGACGAGAGGTAACGAGCGAGTGGACGAGGGTTCGGGTGGTCTGTTCAGAGAGGAATGGGCGAATTTTGCTAATATTATAGAGGAAGAAGCGACAGGTCTTAGCTGTCTGCTGGATATGGGCAGAGAAGGAGAGGGAGGAGTCAAAAATGACTCCGAGATTGAGGGCTGAAGAGACGGGGAGGATGAGGGCGTTGTCAACAATAATACCAAACACTGCTGCTGGAATGTTAAAGAAATATATAGAGTAAAATGCCAAGACGATCTTTTCCATTTCTACAAACATATCAAAGAATCATGTAACTCTTGAATCTCTGTTTCAGCAAATCTACACTTCCAGGCATAACAGACTGCAGAAGCATGACAACATCTAGGATTCATTGTTCAAACTGTCAAGAAGCTTTGAAAACCCTGTTTTTAAATAGATGAAAATCACTGACAGAAAGAGGGATTTGGTGAATATTCACAAAGGGATTTGAAAATCTGTAAATGCAAACTGTTTAGGGCACAACTAGGAAACACAATTTGTACCATTTTGGAAAATTTAGTAAGAAATATGGTTTAAAACACTCAAAAAAGTGTAAGTTTGTCCCTAACGTGTCCTTCACTAATATGGGGTGCAGTCAGATTTGTGAAACTGCTACCGAGTTGCAGCGTTGACGACATGGTTAGCAGGATTTCATCAACATCTGTCCAGGAGATGTATTCCCCAACTGGAGAAGAAGCTGTCTATTAGAAGCTGACCAAATTTAAATTTTGGTTTTCACCAAAAGTAACCAGAAATATCTGGGTTTAGCCATGTTTTGGTTTTAGCTGAAAATGACAGTACATTTTCAGCTGAAACCAATGCGACCCCCCCCCCCCACACACACACACACGCACAACACAATCACTCTCTGCCCCCTGCCCCCAAGTACCACCCTTCCACTACCCAAAGGCTCTCCTTGTGCCTAACTTTAGAAGCCCTGCTAGTCTAGTGGCCTCTTTTGGGCAGGAGCAATCTTGTCGTTCCTGTCCATGCCAGCTCTCCAGTCAAAATAACTGCCACAACTTCCCATTATCTACTTCAGGGAGGGGGTAACAGTTTCATTTTTGGTTTCACTCGAAACCAAACAGTGAATTTCAGCTGCAGATTCGGTTTCAGACGTTCTCTAATTTCTATCAGGTGTCGGTACTGTCTTAATGCACATTTCCGTCATCTCCTACTTTGCCTCTACTTTGTGCACAACATCATGCATGGCTGTGTTTATTTATTTATTTATTTATTGTTTGCTTTTGTATCCCACATTTTCCCACCTCTTTGCGGGCTCAGTGTGGCTTACAATAAGATATGAATAATGGAAATACATTTGTTACAACTTGGTTATGGGTTATATTGTACAAGTTATGCGAGATAATCGAATTATCATTAGGAAAATCACAATGGGACATCAACATTGAGACATTGGGAGGAGACAATGGGAAGCTTAAGGGCAGTGTTAAGACACAAAGGCATATGGTGTACATATTTCTGTGAGTAAATGTATGAGTAATGTGGAATTATGGGGGATGGGAGATCACAGGTGGATGTATGATGCATTGATGAACAGTGAGTGTGGACTCTATGTGTTTTGGTTCTTTCCGTAAAACGAGATGTGGCTGTGGTTCTTTAGAACCACAACTGGATATTCCTGGTCAATAAAGGGGCAAGTCTATAAGTGGGTGCCTGCATTTAGGCCCCCAATGTTGTACGTGCTAAAAATAGTAAGCAGGGCTCTGAATTTCCTTTAATAGTATGGCAGAATGATGGGTTGTAGGATCACTGACTAGAGGTGGGATGGAGGACGAATTTGATAAAATTGATCTTGTATCCATATTTGATTAGATTGAGAATCCATTGGTCTGTGGTAATGTTCTGCCAGGCTTGGGAAAATAAATGAATGCGGCCCCCTAGGGGTAAAGAGTCAAAAACTCGGTATGGACTTCGTAGACAAAGTGTTGGAGGAAGAAGGAGTCTTCTCTTTTCTTGGTCTTTGATATGAAGACTGTTGCAAAGGTCTGGATTTCTGTTGATGTGAATAAGTTTGAAACCTTTTCCTGTAAGAAGGTTGGTACGAATAAGTTGGCCTAAAAGATGATGAAGGCTATCTTTTGTAAGATGAGGTGTTGTCCGAAGGGGGGGGGTTAGAGAGTTCTTTGAATGTGGAACACGCTTCCTTAACCTGTGTTACTGCGCCTTTCACCTTATCTCCAAAGAGATTGTTCCCCTCAAAATGGGGCATCTGCTAGACTATTGTGGAGGTCGTTTCTGACACTCGTAACCAGGCTACATGACTTGCAGCAATGGATACTGCCCATAGACATAAAGTTATGACATAAAGGTCATAAGAGTTTGTGATTAAATTAAAAGTGATTTCTTACATTACATTTAAGCTGGTGAGTGGTTCTGGGAGAGGTGTAGAGATGGCTTCCAATGCAGCAAAAAGTTTCGAATGTTGATTAGGCAATATTTATAGTTGGTTAGCCACAATTCTTGAGGTCAGCATGGCAGCTGAATAAACTTTCCTGCCTACTGCATTCAGAGTCTTTGGATACTTTCCAGGAGGTTAGAGAGGATGAGACTTGAAAGATTTAGATTTATTTATTACAGCCTCAAACAACATGAATGATGAGGGAATTGAGTCTTCTCATGTCCCGGTGCAGGCCGAACCTTGTATTTAGCATCAAGATGTTTAGAGACAGGTTATTGAGAATTGGGATTCGGACAGATTTTTGCCTGCAGACCCTGCAAGATGGAGTGAATAGCAATGGAAATTGGTCATGAGGGAGAGTCTACTGCTTTTAGTATGCTCTGAAAATCTTTTTTATCCATAGCCATTGTTTTTGCTCCTTTAACAATTTTTGTATAAATTTAGCGTAGTTAACATCCTCTGGAGAGGTATCCAATTTTGTTTTGTCTGTTTGCTGTGGTTTGTTAGATGAAGTAGACAGTTGTTCAGAGTCTGGAAAAAGATGTGCCGAGGGTTCTTTCTCTGAAGAAAACTCTTGGTTTTAAAGGAACAGAGTGAAAATTAAGCTGAGCTGAAAACAAAGTTGGAGATGGTTGTTGCAAACCTTTATGAGAAAGTTGTAGTAGAATGGAAGCAGTGTCTTCCTTCCGTTATTTAGGTGTTATTCTAGATTCTCATCTGACATTTACACCCAAGATATGTAAAACTGTTTTTGTTTGTTTGTTTTTAATCCTTAGGCAGCAGCATTCAGATAGGAAGTACTTTGATCACAATGCATTTCACTCATTCATCATACTAATCTCTAGAATAGATTATTGCAATATTAATTATCTTGGTTCCATGTTACGTACTCAAGTGACTCCAGGCACTTCAAAATTCTGTTATCAGGCTACTTTGTCATGCTAGGAGATCAGATCATGTTTCCCCTTTATTCCAGAAACACCAGTGGCTTCCCATTGGTCAAAGAATTATTCACAAGCTACTAACCCTTACCTTCAAAGCATTCCAAATAGGTCTGCTGCAATTCTTATCTAATCTTACTATACCTTACTCTCCAATGTCCCTAAATGACTTTGGTTTGGTCCTTCTCAATCCAAAACAATTCATTCTTGATACTACCAGGCATTGTGCATTTCATTCAGCTGCTCCTTTCCACTGGCACTCCCTTCCACACAATGTTAGAGCAGAATCCTCTTTTCACAAATTTAAGCCAGCCATAAACACTTGACTGTTTTGCCGGGCCTTTAATACTTCATAGGATGTTTGCCGCTGTAGGTTCAGTTTTCTTCTTGTATTTTGCTCAACTGTTCTGTGTCTCCCTCCCCCCCCCCCCCCCCCAATGAGTTTTGGTCAAATGAATGTGATAATTTCCTATCAACGTATTGTAGTTCCTTTCCTTACTTCTTACTATTGTTTTTAAATTGTACACTGCCTAGATCTATCCATTAGTTAAGGCGGGAAGGCTGAGGCTCCAAGGCAGCCTTGCTTCAATTGCTGCGGTGTCGCCATGGAGGCAAGCATTCCATGGGAGTTCCTCTGATGAAGCCGGTCAGGCGAAACAGGTGCCTGTCAGGATCTTCATGAGATTGAGATGTGTTATTTGATGCAAAATTTAAGCTTTTGCCAGAAATGTTATAAATAAAGTAACGATAGAGTTTAAGGATCTTCATGAGATTAAGAGAAATAATTCAGAATGCAGGTTTACAGTCAATGTTGGTAATGAAGATAAGATAAAGTTTTATGATCACAAAAAAGAAAAAAAGAAGAAAATATGGGATAAAGATTTAAACAAAAAGAAATAGGTTTTTTGGACCGATGATTGTTGTGGCTCACGGTACATACAAAAACAGCCATACTGTTGGTATGACAGTGTTATCATGTAGCGTGTTCTGAGGTCTTTTTTTTTTTAACTAAAAATAAAATTTTTCTCCATCAACAATTAGAAAATTGCTTTGGTGGTGTTGGATAAATCACAAAATATAAGTTCTTATATTATTTGAGTTGACACTATTATATATGAAAGAAGTTTAACCTCAAGCCATTTGACTATGGGTATATTAAGTTTGCTAGAATAAATAAATACGTCTTTTTACATTCTTAGAAAGCTATGACCTCCAAAACTGAACACAATTCTCCAAGTGAGCCTTCGCCAATGACTTGTACAGGGGCCTCAACATCTTCTTTCTTCTACTACTACTACTACTACTACTATTTAGCATTTCTATAGCGCTACAAGGCATACGCAGCGCTGCACAAACATAGAAGTAAGCAAATCAATCAATTAATGTGAACGGGAAGGAAGAGAAGGGGGTAGGTGGAGGCGAGTGGTTACAAGTGGTTACGAGTCAAAAGCAATGTTAAAGAGGTGGGCTTTCAGTCTAGATTTAAAGGTGGCCAAGGACGGGGCAAGACGTAGGGGCTCAGGAAGTTTATTCCAGGCGTAGGGTGCAGCGAGACAGAAGGCGCGAAGTCTGGAGTTGGCAGTAGTGGAGAAGGGAACAGATAAGAAGGATTTATCCGTGGAGCGGAGTGCACGGGAAGGGGTGTAGGGAAGGACGAGTGTGGAGAGATACTGGGGAGCAGCAGAGTGAGTACATTTATAGGTTAGTAGAAGAAGTTTGAACAGGATGCGAAAATGGATAGGGAGCCAGTGAAGGGTCTTGAGGAGAGGGGTAGTATGAGTAAAGCGACCCTGGCGGAAGATGAGACGGGCAGCAGAGTTTTGAACCGACTGGAGAGGGGAGAGGTGACTAAGTGGGAGGCCAGCAAGAAGCAGATTGCAGTAGTCTAAACGAGAGGTGACAAGGGTGTGGATGAGGGTTTTGGTAGAGTGCTCGGAAAGAAAGGGGCGGATTTTACGGGTGTTATAAAGAAAGAAACTACAGGTCTTGGCAATCTGCTGGATATGAGCAGGAAGGAGAGAGAAGAGTCAAAGATGACCCCAAGGTTTCGAGCTGAGGAGACAGGGAGAATGAGAGAGCCATCAACAGAAATAGAAAACGGGGGGAGCTGGGAGGTGGGTTTGGGGGGGAAAATGAGAAGCTCGGTTTTGGTCATATTTAATTTCAGGTGGCGTTGAGACATCCAGACAGCAATGTCAGACAAGCACGCTGAAACTTTAGTTTGGATGCAAGGTGAGATATCAGGGGTAGAAAGGTAGATTTGGGAGTCATCAGCATAGAGATGGTAGGAAAAGCCATGGGATGAGATTAATGAACCAAGGGAAGAAGTGTAGATAGAAAAGAGGAGGGGACCAAGAACAGAACCCTGAGGTACGCCGACAGGCAGAGGGATAGAAGTAGAAGAGGATCCACCAGAGTGAACACTAAAGGTGCGGAGGGAGAGGTAGGAAGAGAACCAGGAAAGGACAGAGCCCTGGAATCCAAGTGAGGACAGGGTATCGAGAAGTATGCTGTGATCGACAGTGTCAAAAGCAGCGGAAAGATCAAGAAGAATGAGGATGGAATATTGACCTCTGGATTTAGCCAGTAATAGGTCATTGGAGACTTTAGTAAGCGCAGTTTTGGTTGAGTGGAGAGGGCAAAAACCAGATTGTAGTGGGTCAAGAATAGCATGTGAGGAGAGAAAATCAAGGCAGCGGCGGTGAACAGCACGCTCAAGTAATTTGGAGAGAAAAGGAAGGAGGGAGATGGGTCGGTAATTAGAGGGACAAGTAGGGTCGAGTGAAGGCTTCTTAAGGAGAGGTGTAACCACAGCATGTTTAAAGGCAGCAGGGACAGTCGCAGTGGAAAGTGAGAGGTTGAGAATGTGACAGATAAAAGGAATAAGAGCAGGAGAGATGGCATTAAGAAGGTGGGTGGGAATGGGATCAGAGAAACAGGTGGTACATTTTGAGGAAGAAAGGAGAAGTGTAGTTTCCTCAATAGTAACTTCAGGAAAGGAGGAAAGGGAATGAGGGGAAGGAGAGAGAGGGGAACGGACTAGTGGAGGGAGAGGTGGTGAGGTAGAGAAAGCAAGGTTTATCTTTTCAACCTTGTTGTGAAAGAATTCAGCAAGGGTCTGAGGAGATAATGAAGGGGGAGTTGGGGGAGGGGGCACCTTGAGGAGAGAGTTCAATGTGGTGAAGAAATGTCGAGGATTAGAGCCAAGAGAGTTGGTCAGTTGGATATAATAATCCTGTTTGGAACGTAAAAGAGCAGATTGGAAGGAGGTCAGCATGAACTTAAAGTGTAAGAAATCAGCAAGGGCCCGAGATTTCCACCAGAGGCGTTCGGCGGAGCGGGTACAGGAACGTAGGCAGTGGATATTAGAAGTCAGCCAAGGTTGGGGTTTTGTACGCCTTACAGGGCGGGTCATGAAAGGTGCAAGAGTGTCTAAGGCAGAGGATAGAGTATTGTTGTAAGAAGAAACAGCCTCGTTGACAGATGTGGATGGTGCCACAGTAGAGAGGAGGTTTGAAACATGGGAGGATAGAGATGAAGGGTCAATATCGTGAAGATTCCTAGATAAATTAGATAAGATAAGACGGGACTGGGAGGGAGGAGATTTAAGTGTGAAAGTTATAAGATGGTGATCAGGGGAGGGAAGATAAGAGGCAAGGAAACTAGAGGGTGAACAGTTGGAGGAGAAGATGAGATCAAGACAGTGACCATTTTGATGAGTGGGGGAGGTGGAGCATAGTTGGAGATTAAAGGAGGACGTTAAAGCGAGTAACTTGGAAATATAAGAGTTGGAAGGATCATTAGCAGGAATATTAAAGTCACCAAGGATGAGAGATGGGGAGGAAGGATCATGGAAGAAGGCAAGCCAGGCATCAAAGTCACTGAGAAAGGATGAAAGGGACTTATCAGGGGGACGATAAATGACCGCTATTTGAAGAGGCAGAGGAGAGAAAAGGCGGATAGAGTGGACTTCAAAGGAGGAAAAACAGTGAGATTGAGGTGGAAGAAGGGGTTGAAATCTGGAGGAGGGAGAGAGAAGTAGTCCAACACCGCCCCCACGGCCAGCAGGGTGAGGAGTATGTGAAAATAGATAACCGCCATGGCACAGGGCTGCGACTGAAGCCCTGTTGGTTATACCTCTCTCTATGCAGCCTAGCATCCTTCTGGCTACGGCCATTGCCTTGTCACATTATTTTGCTGCCTTGAGATCCTTGGACACTATTACCCCAAGGTCCTTCACCCCGTCTATACATATCGGCCTCTCACCTCCCAGCACCAAGCAATTCCTTTATTGCTGCTAAACCTGCACTCAATCTCACGGGGGCCGGCACAAATAACTACCACCTGACCTATTCATTCATCTTCTTCTACTTCTTAATGCGGCAAAAAGGGAACATGCAAAATCACCCTTCTGCTATTGCCACCATTCTTTATCCATACCTGAGTTCCAATACCTGAATGCAAGGAGCAAGAGTATGCTGCTTATAATGGTTTCATTATGCCGCCTGGCTTCCCTGCCCAACCAAGTGCAGTGTGCGGTCACAATGTTGTTCCAATTGTGGAAGCTCTACAAGATCGTGCACATGCCAAGAAATGATCGAGGCAGGAAAAAAACAACTGGCAAATATGCAAGTAAGCATAACGGGGCAAGGAGGAGCCTCTGCACGACAGAAGAGGCAGGCAAAGAAGAGCCACTACACCTGTGCTTGTGCTCTTTAGTTGTTCCCAATGTCCATCTTTTTCTATCCTATATTTTTTTTCTAGTCATCTAGCTCCACATGACCCTTCTCCTATGGCTCACCTCACCTACCGAAACCATCCCTGCTCCATTCCAAGGCTCCTTCTAGACTCCCTTCCCTGTTTTGCACTGTCTTAACCTCGCTGTCCTCTTCTTACCCTTTCCTATAAATGCTCCTGGGCCACTGCCTGCCTTTGCCTGGCCACCCTATTCAGTTATGGCTGGCTCCTAAACTGGTTCAGAAAAGAAAGCTGAATAGAGTTGCATTATGCTAGAAAAACGTTTACCACTATCAGGCTCATTTTCAAAAGAGAAAAACGTCAAAAAAGTGACATAAGTCTGCATTTGGATGTTTTTTCTCACAAAAATGTCCAATTCAGTATTTTCGAAACCTATTTTTAGACGTTTTTCTGTAAAGTCCATCAGAAGTACGTCCAAATCTCAAGGGGGTGTTTCAGGGGCGTGTTCAGTGCGGGACTTGGGCGTTCCTAAGACTTAATTTTTCAGCCATAATGGAACAAAACAAAAACGCCCAGGACTAAAACTTAGACATTTTGAGCTAGACCTGTTTTTATTACGAATAAAGCACAAAAAGGTGCCCCAAATGATCAGATGACCACTGGAGGGAATCAGGGATGACCTCCCCTTACTCCCCCAGTGGTCACTAACCCCCTCCCACCCCCTAACAGTGTGTTGAAGAACATTACTTGCCAGCCTCTATGCCAGTCTCAGATGTCATACTCAGGTACATGACAGCAGCATGCAGGTCCCTGGAGTAGTTTAGTAGTAGGTGCAGTGCACTTCAGACAGGTGGACCCAGCCCATACCCACACTACCTGTTCACTTGTGGAGGAAACTGTGAGCCCTCCAAAACTCACCAGAAACCCACTGTACCCACATATAGGTGCCCCTTCACCCATAAGGGCTATGGTAGTGGTGTGCAGTTGGGGGTAGTTGGTTTTGGGTGGGTTTCAGTGGGATCAGCAGACAAGGTAAGGGAGCAATGGTGAGATGTGTACCTGGGAGCATTTTATGAAGTCCACTGCAATATCCCCTAGGGTGCCCTATTGCTGTGCTGGGATATCAGGGTTACCAGTCTACTAAAAATGCTGGCTCCTCCTACATCCCAATGGCTTGATTTTGTACGTTTTGCACTTGGACGATTTTGTTTTCCAAAATGGACCCCCCCCCCCCCCCCAAAATAAAAAAAAAGTCCAAATCACAAAACGTCCAAAATACAAAACATCCATAGTATTTTCGAAAAAAAAAAGATAGACGTTTTTCTTTTTCGTAAATGACCTTCTTTCCTGTTCAGAATTCAGATTTAGACGTCATATCGAAAATGCCCCTCTATGTCTGTTAGGATTTTTTTTTATTTTATTTTATTTTTTATCATTTTACATTATCATTTATGCACATACATAAAATCAGAAATACGGAAAAGAGCAGAGAATTCAATATTACATCACTCAGGAAATTGAAAAAGAAAAATATTTACTCCTCCTTTTTTCCTAAATTATTAGACCACAACACTGGATCCAAGTTCAAAGAAATATTTAAAGAATTATTTAAGCTAATAAACGAAAACGGAAGAATTCTTTTTGAGTGCAGCCGATCTCAGCTTTTAATTCAAGGCATGAATCTCTACTCTTTACCAATAATAAATTCCTGAAGCTTCTCAGGCTCAAAGAAAACATAATTCTGAGAATTAAATCGTACTACACATCTACAGGGATATTTAAGGAGGAAGGAGCCTCCAATACTAATCAGCCTAGGCTTCAAAGTTAGAAATGCCTTCCTCCTTTTTTGGGTATCCCTGGACAGGTCAGGAAACATTTGAATTTTTGCTCCTAAGAATTCTTCATTTATATTACGAAAGTACAACTTAAAGACATTATTACGGTCTAGCTCGAATGCGAAGGACACTAACAAAGTAGTTCTCTCAGTTATTACTTCAAGTGAATCCTGGAGAAATTCTGTTAAGTTCATTTGTGGGGTTTCCCCCACAGCCGAGTGAATTCCCATTATATATTGAATTTTAGTCATTGGTGGTATATTTTCCTCCGGGATATGTAAAATCTCTTTCAAGTACTTCTTAAACATCTCCAATGGGGCAATTAATGGAGATTTTGGAAAGTTCAGTATCCGCAAATTATTCTTACGAAGCTGGTTCTCTAAATGTTCAAATTTCCTATTTTGAATATTTTTTTCTTTGGAAACTAAAGCAGTAAATGTTTTAAAAGTTTGTACCTCACTGTCCAAAGCCTCCATTTTAGTGTCCTGGGCTTCAAGCTTGATCTTGAAATTCTCCTGCTCCGTTTTAATCTCCAACAATTCCACTTGTGTTGTCTTGGAAATTCTTTCTAGAGTAGCGTTCATTCCTTGAATGGCTTCCCATACCATCTCTAGGGTGACCACAGCCATTCTGTTTCGTTCTCCGATAATTCCTGCAGGCGACTCCTGCAACAGCAGACTCCCGGACCGAAGTCCTGACTGCCCTGATGTCTCCACGGGAGAAGAAGTTGCGACGGGGCCTCCTTCTACAGCCCCAGGGGCTAACCGATCTTCGGATCCCTCATGAGGCTGTTCCTCCGACGCCGCTTTTCCACCTGTAGGTCTCGGAGGGGCTGTGAAAGGGGAAGGACTCAAAGAGACTCCCTCCAAGCTGTGCTCCGGCAAAAGCGTCAGAGCCGTCGAAGCGCTCAACGAGGATCCCGGCGTGCGCACCACTATCGTGTCTAATGTTCCCTGCCGCTTGGTGGAAAATTCTCCTTGTCTCGAGGAGGTGAGCACAAGGGATTTCCCCTTTCTTTTTCCCATAATGGGTGTTAGAAAGGTCCAATGCTCAAGGGAATCACTTGGCGTTCAGGAGGTGTCTGCTCGCACATCCGTTTCAGGCGCCATCTTGGATCCCGACTGCTAGGATTTTACCAAAATAAAGGATAGAAAAACGAAATCAAGGGGAAACTGTAAAAAGCAGTGTCTACATAGGGAGTTAACCAAAAATACAACTGTTTCCAGCTAATTAAAAACAAATAATAACCAAGACAAACTTTCAGTCCCATGTCAGCCAGGTGCAGAAGTTTTATCAAATCTAAATAAGTTTCTCATACATTTATCACAAATTAGATTTTGACAGTGAATTTCAAGGTCTGGCAACTCTAGAGGTTCACTCAGTTTTCATTAAATTTTCACAAATGATCTGCCGTACCGGTCGTTTTTTACAGTGCTGCAGATTTAACGTCTACTATGGAAAGCAATTATGATGGCAGAAAAGTGTATTTTGACTTATTAAAAAGTCTGAAAGGTTTCAGAAAGTTATTTATTTTGGGGTTCAATGGGACAATTTTGTTGACAATGCTGAGGAAGAAAAGTTTTTCCTCTTGCATTTCCCATCCTATTCTAATATCTGTTTCCTGAGTATTTAAAAACATATTTCACATAACCAAAGGGCCAGCCCAGTGGCTCGATAGCAGTTTTGTATACTGCCATATGGAGAAATCCAGGTTTGATTCCTAGCTCACATCTTCTACTCTCTGGTCAGCTGTGGCTGGAAAAAAATTCACTGCCCTTGGAGAAAAAAGAACCATAGTCATTGTATAACGGTGACACTTTATGGAGGAAGTTATCAATGTGGATTACCATTAACATGGGTTATTTTATTGTTAACATTGGATACTTGTAACTAGGGGGTCCTTTTACTAAGGTGCACTGAAAAATGGGCTGCGCTAGTGTTTTGGGTGCGCGCAGATCCATTTTTTCAGCACGCCTGTAAAAAAAGGCAGTTTTAAAATTTTGGTCAAAAATGGACGTGTGGCAAAATAAAAATTAGCGCGCGTCCATTTTGGGTCTGAGACCTTACTGCAAGCCATTGACTTAGCGGTAAGGTCTCACATGATAACTGTATGGTAATCATCTACATGTGTAGAATGACGATTACCGCCTGGTTTCCGCCATGTGAAGGAAAATAATGATTATTTTCTGGTGTGCGTAAAAAATGAAATTACCACCTGGGCCACGTGGTAACTCCAAATTGACGTGCTTAGGACGCGCACACGCACCTACATGGCTTAGTAAAAGGGCCCCTAAGTCTCATTGTATGAAGTGGGACCTATGCTAAAATAACAGAAGTTAGTGGCAAAGTAACACATCTTAACAGAAGCCCACATTGATAACTATGTCCCATAGATCATATTTGCTTCTAAAATATTATATAGTACATGCCACACTGGGAAAAGACCAAGGGTCCATTGAGCCCAGCATCCTATCCACGACAGCGGCCAATCCAGGCCAAGGGCACCTGGCGAGCTTCCCAAACGTACAAACATTCTATACATGTTATTCCTGGAATTGTGGATTTTTCCCAAGTCCATTTAGTAGTGGTTTATGGACTTGTCCTTTAGGAAACCGTCTAATCCCTTCTTAAACTCTGCCAAGCTAACCGCCTTCACCACGTTCTCCGGCAACGAATTCCAGAGTTTAATTACGCATTGGGTGAAGAAACATTTTCTCCGATTTGTTTTAAATTTACTACACTGTAGTTTCATTGCATGCCCCCTAGTCCTAGTATTTTTGGAAAGCGTGAACAGATGCTTCACATCCACCTGTTCCACTCCACTCATTATTTTATATACCTCTATCATGTATCCCTTAGCTTTCTTTTAACGTGGGGTTAGAAAGCAATCATCTCAATAGTATAGATGCTCCCGCTAAAAATGTGGCTTATCCTGTTCCTTCTGTTAGTATGTTGTGCTACCAGCAGAACTGCAAAGCAAACCGGCAGTAAGAGCAGCACTTACTCTGATCTGTACACTGCTAAACGTGATAATGGCTTATTCTCTCTACTGGGTACCTATTAAAAGCACAATTTTCTTGGCTAAGGCTGGTAGGTGGTAATTTTTGCTGGATTGTCCCTGTTTACGGTTTTCAGATTGTTGCTCCACATCTGAAGGAGACTTAGGCTGATTAACGATCACCTGAGTAGCTTTTGAACATTAGCAACAGAGATGGGGTGTCTTTGGTATCCAGGCGGTGTTCTAATTATTTCCTAAGTCTCCAAGGAAAGTAACCAAACATATTGTTTTCTCTCTCCTTAATAACTTATTCTTGCACTTAAAGTAGCAGATGTGTTCTTCCATTTTCTGTTTATTAAACCTTGATATACCACCTTTCTCAAAAAGTGGTTTAAAACATAATTCACATAAACGTCTTTAGACCAACGACATCTACTCAGAGCTACAAAAGGAAAAGGCAGCAGGCACTGCTCTACTGGAAGGCTCCCCAGATACATTTCCCAAATGTCAAAACTCATACCGTGGAAAAGCCTGAAATACAAGTCATCCTAAATTTTCTAAAAGAGGTTTCTGAGCAAAGAAAGGTGGGTAGAGAATCTCATAAAGCTACTGCTAAGTATGGGAATGCAGTCTGCATATGATTTTCAGATGAATATCCATTGATGATGGGATATTCACTTCCTTCTTTCTTCCCTTACTTAATCCCTGCACATTACTAATTGTATCTGGCATCCTGAAATGACAATGTCATAACTAAACTATGTAAGCCACATTGAGCCTGCAAATAGGTGGGGAAATGTGGGATACAAATGCAATAAATAATAGTCAACCTATTTTCAACCACTGGCTAAGCGACAGTCATTCTACGAATGATATGTTGTAGAATAATGAACCGAATGTCAAAAAGCAATATTGTTCTGGAGCGTCCTATTGGTGAAAGTCACAGTCTTAAACTGTATTCTAAAATGGACTAGAAGCCATCATTCATAAGCCATCAGAGCAGATACATGTTCTGGTCTTACCCCATTACTATCTTAAGCTAGTCACGTCAAAGGTCCCAGGTACACATCTCACTCTTACCCCCTAATATTGTATAGGGAGCCCTCCAAAACTCACAAAAACCTACTGTACCCAACTGTACACCACTGCAATAACCTTTATATCTGTAGGTGTCACCTATATGTAGGTACAGTAGATTTTTGGTGAGTTTGGAGGGCTCACACTTTCCACCACAAGCATACCAGTTAGAGTGGGATATGGGTCTGTGCCCTTCTCTATAGTGCACTGCAGTGACCACTAGGCTTCTCCAGGGACCTGCTTGCTTTTCTGATAGGACTGACCATAACATCTGACGCTGTCATAGAGCCTGGTATGCACTGTTTCTTTTATATGTTTGGGTTTCAATGGGACAATTTTGTTGACAATGCTGAGGAAGGACGTCAGGACTCACAGAAACAGAATCCAGATCAGCAACGCGCCGGAGACTGGCGCTGAAGAGGACTTCGGCTGGCAGGGGTTGGGGACCCCCACCAGCAAATGTACCTGATGGCGGCGGCGGGATGGGGGGTTCAATGTGGGGGGGGGGGGTGAAAGCAGGGGGCCAGGGCTAAATCTGTGGGGGCCCATGCCCCCACCTAGCTACACCCCTGGTGCTTAGGCACCCTGCTGGCACTTTTATGGGTAAGTGTGCACTTACGTGCTTACATATTATTATTCTGTACCTTTATGCATGCAAACAGTGCATACATACTGGCCCCCAGTTACAGAACTGCCCTTTTACTGTGCACCTCAGAGCACCAAAATAGTTAAATAGATCTGAAGGTTAGAGATGAGGTTTCAGCAGCTCTCTAGCTGACTCTGGATTCTGCAGGTGCAAACTCACAGATGGATATTGTGGAAAGAGCATTTCTGCCATGAAAAGGTTGCTGATATCACACAAATTTATAAGATTCTGCAGAATGCATGCAACCTAATAATGAATTCCAGAGCCTTAGGACACCCTGCACTGTATAGCACAAATTACACAAACAAAATTGTATATAAGCATGAAGGAGGTAGCCACTTGCAATGTATATATAGGATGATCATTGCTACTATTCACAACTTGATTTCTGCTTGCCTCTTACACTGAAACAAGATTTACAGACCACTGAAGAGTACAACATTCACTGTTACAGCTAGTATTAAGTGGTATTCAACTGGGCAGTATTTTACCAAGAACTGAAAAACTGACCCCCAGATGTTCAGCTGGCAGCGGTTGACATTTTGTTAAACACTGACTGTCGCCAATTAGGTTAACCCCAGATATTCAGTGCTAGCCATTTGTGGGCATCGGCACTGAACATACAGTGCTAATTTTATCTGACCTGGCTGCTGGAACTTATGTGGATCCTGGCTGCATAAGACAGTTATGTATATCAGCTGGAACCCAAATAACTCTTTTTTTTTTTTTAGAAGTCCCCAGCCCCCTCCAATTCTCCCTTTCTATCCCCTTCCCCCAGCCCACTTCAGTCAACTCCCCTCCCCCCCCCCGCAGTTAGGCTCCCCCAGGCCTCCTTCTCCTCCCTGGTGGTCTATGAGGGTCATTGGGGACAGGAAAGAAGCCCCCTCACTTCTGCCCCTTGTGGCAGCTCATGATACCTTGTATAGTACCGTGAGCAGCCATTTTTACTTAACAGCTGCAAGATGCAGGAGAGAGGGGGCTTCGCTCCTGCACCCAATGAACCCCACGAAGCACCAGTGAGGAAAGGTAGGTCCGTGAGGGGGGACTACCTACACAGGGGCGGGAACATTCCGGGGGGGGGGGGCTGTTCATGGGCTGGTAGGGAAGGAGGAGGATCGGGGGGATTTACTTAGCCAAAAAAGTTATGTGGGTGCTGGCAATATTCATTAAATATCCAGGTAAGTGTGGTTGCACAGAAGTTATCCAAATACCAGCCGGTATCCAGTTAGCTTGGTGAATGAAGATGGACAACATTTATGTTGTCCTAATTTTATGCACTTGCTTAAATGGTTACCAGACTGAATATCACCGCTAATTGGTTAAGTGCTGGATCTGCCCAAGCTCTGCCCCTGGGCCACCCCAGCATTAACTGAACAGTGGTGCAGCAGTCAAGGCCGACGGTGCAAAGCTTTTAATCTCTGTTATTGAAGAAAAGGGGTAAGAATGCATCATCCACTTTACAGTGGTTTACAATTTCAGACGGCACAGCTGAGACTCTAGGATAGGTGCAGATAAGTCCTCTGCTTCTCCTAACAAAGTGAAAGTGGATATGAAGTTCATCTCAGTGCCTTTACAGTGCCAGCATTACAGAAGGGCATGGCATGGCATAGGGTCTCTATGCATTAAACTATAACATTTCTTACATATGAAAAATAATATGCTATAAATTATTGATGTGTATGATAAAAGGATTAGGAAATACATCAGTATCACTACATTAGAATTTGGGTTTGCATGCATGAAAAAGAAGAAATATCATATGTAAATAAAGCTTTATGATCTGGATGATGAATTACATGATATGTTCTTACCACACCCAGGCCCTTACTTTAGAAGTATCCCCACATATAAGTAGCAGCTTTAAAATGTATAGATTGTCAACATGTGGAAATAGATATTTCACAAAACTACTAGTTACATGTGGTGATCCATAACATACTACTACTACTACTACTTAACATTTCTAGAGCGCTACTAGGGTTACGCAGCGCTGTACAATTTAACAAAGAGAGACAGTCCCTGCTCAAAGAGCTTACAATCTAATAGACAAGTGAACGGTCGGTCCGATAGGGGCAGTCAAATTGGGGCAGTCTGGATTCACTGAACGGTAAGGGTTAGGTGCCGAACGCAGCATTGAAGAGGTGGGCTTTAAGCAAAGACTTGAAGACGGGCAGGGAGGGGGCTTGGCGTAAGGGCTCAGGAAGGTTGTTCCAAGCATAGGGTGAGGCGAGGCAGAATGAGCGGAGCCTGGAGTTGGCGGTGGTGGAGAAGGGTACAGAGAGGAGGGATTTGTCCTGTGAACGGAGGTTACGGGCGAGAACGTAAGGGGAGATGAGGGTAGAAAGGTAGTGAGGGGCAGCAGACTGAGTGCATTTGTAGGTAAGAAGGAGAAGCTTACAGGGCTTGTTATTGCTAAAGGAAAGATGGATTATCAAAAAAGTAAACTATAAGGAGGTGTGGTTAAAGCACAGAGAGGACCTAAGCTATTGATGTGTATTCCCCATTTCATAGCAGGAATACACATTCATATTAAAAAATGTAAATGTTGAGGTATTTACACCTGTCCTGAGGCACTGAGGCAGGCATAATTGCCTGCTTAAAAGGGCAAATTAAAGGCTGAGGCTACCTCTGCCCCTAACCACCCCCTCAACATCAATTCTCCCATCTAAACACCCCCAAATATCCATACCCCCTCCCTATAATGGACTCCTCAAAAAACCAGATACCTCCTGATATACATACTTCCACCTGACACCCCCAACATACTTCCACCTGACACCCCCAACACCAATTCCTACAATTTAACAGTTCTCCAACATTCATATCCTCCATGACAGACCCCCCCCCCCCAAAAAAAAAAATAATCCAGATCCCCCTAGCAGACCCTTCACAGCTCCTACTAGGGTCCCTGGTACTCAAGTAGGAGCAGAAGATATTCCCAGTTGTTCTGATAATGGAGTCCCGGGTTCAAAATGGTACCTTTGACCCCTAGCAGTCCTTTCATGGAGCTACCTCTAGGGGTCAGACTTCAGAAAAATATTTTTTAAAAAGCAGTAATTTGGGGGGTGGGGGGGGGGGGGAATTGACCAAGTCTAAATAGTAGCTGTATGAAGTGAATAATAACAATATTATATTGATTATTGGAGGGGGTGGGGTGAAGGGAAGTGGTGGAGAGAAGGGGGAATTAATGTGGAAATAAATGTGACTATCTTGTTACTGACATACTAAGTGTAAGTTTTGCAGTTATTGTCATCTTTCAAAATATGGAAACATTTAATAAAGATGATTTTTCCATAAAAAGCAGTAATTTATATAAATGCAGCAGAAGCTAACACTCCTATAACGTCCTCTAATAGTGCATAAGTGCACAAAATTTATACCTCCCCCAAAAAAGCCTGTAAATGTGTACATATAAGCTATGGTCCTCATTTTACAAGCTGTATTTTGGGTTTAATGCATGCATAAACTGACACTTAAACGCTTATCTCGCATAGATGTCTAAGTCCCCATTTTGCAAAGCCTGTGATATGCATATATTAAACCCTAGTGCATGCAGATAGCAAGAGTGCATGGTCTGGGCGTGATCTGGGCAGGACAAGGGTGTGGCAAGACCCGATTTCAGAAGGGGTCTAAATGTCTATGTCCAAAAACACCAGCATTGGGATGTTACACCTTCTCCCTAGCACGTTTAGGACTTAGGGCAAGATGCACTAAACTTTAACGACCCTTTAACGAAGACATTTTCAACCGTACCATGCATTAAAGGCCTTTTTCCGACGAAGCTAGCAGCTAATGAAAACAGAATGCAAACAAGTAACTACCATTGAAATGTGGCCGATTCGGAATGCACTAACCATACCGACGATTGCACCGATTCATTTACCGCAAAATATTTAACGTGAGGTCAGAGCTGTTGTTAAGGCCTGAGCTGTCACTCCCCGCTTCCCCCTGCTGGCATGTTTAAAAGTGAGATTAAATAAAAACGCTACCAATAAAGAACGACAAGGTGGATGCAGTACTTCCTAGGCTTCCCCCTGCATTAACAAAGCCAAAAGATAATCAAACGGGAGGGAGCAAAGGCGCTCGTCCGGAGCGTCCTGTATGGACGGCCTTGCCCCCCCCCTCCCGCTGCTCCCCGATCCCCCCCCCCCCCCCGCACGAAAACTCCAAATTTTAGCAGCTCTGGCCCCGGCCCCCCTCCCTTCCTGTTCCTTTCAGGAAAGGAGAGAGACGTCCTGAAGAAGACTGGCGGCGATCTGCTGTTCCTCTTGCCCCTGCAGCGCCTTCACACAGAGGTGAGAGGCACTGCGCGGGCCCGGTAATGTGGAGGGGGAGCCCGGTGGAGGGGGAGCAGCGGCGATGACCTCAGGGGGGCGGCATAGGCAGGGCAGGGGGGCGGAGGATGGCGGGAGGCGGAGCTCTGGGACAGTAGAGAGAAAGGAACAGGAAGGGAGAGGGCCGGAGCTGCTAAAATTTGGAGTTTACATGCAGGGGGAAGCGGGGAGCAGCGGGGGGGGGGGGGGGGGGGACAAGGCCGTCCATACAGGATGCTCCTGACGAGCGCCTTTGCCCCCTCCCGATCCTTTTTTGATGTATATTTTTAGTTTTGTATTTAATGCAGGGGGAAGCGGGGAGCCACGTGTTTGTGTTTTTTTGTTGTTGTTGTTGTTTTGACGTTTGTGGCATGTGCAGAGCAGCCAGCATAACGCTTGGCTGCTCTGCGCATGCTTTAGGGGCCAATTACCGACAGGGATTACAAATCTTTGATACATTGTACTTTTCAATACCGCACCGAACATGTGCGACTTGTTTTTTTGGTGCATTCTTTGTTTTTTCAAATTCGTTAAGGACTTTAACGTTTTAGATTTTTTTACGTTTGGTTGATGCATCTTGCCCTCAGTAACAGCCGCTAGTGAGCTGCACTCCACTGGAGAGATTTGGGGGGGGGATTTGCCCCCTTAATCCCTCAATGAATTTTGGCCCCTAAAATGCTAAACTGGCAAAGTTATCAAGTCACTCTGACAGCATCAGGAACATAACCAGTTATGTTTCTAAGATCGCAAAATAACTATTTATTAGGATTTATTTACCACCTTTTTGAAGGAATTCACTCAAGGTGGTGTACAGCAAGAATAAGTCAAACATAAGCAATAGAAAATTACAGCAGTAAAAATATTCAAATAACAATACAACGTACGGCATAGCCTACATTACAACGTCAACACAATACGCAATAAAACATTTTAATAGACAGGGTAGGGTAGAAGCAAAGATGGAACACATAGATAGGTAAGAGAATAATAGTTAGAAAATAAGGGGACTAATTTAAAGAAAGTTGCACATGAGGTCAGAGAGGTGATTAAATATTATCTCAGCTAGGGTAGGAGTGGATATGTTATGTTATGCTCTGCATCAACACAAGAGTGGAAGTTACCATAAACCAATCCCCAAACTACCAGTGGGAATATACTATAAAAATGTTTATTCTTCAAATACAGATTTTCATATTCTTCAAATGCAGCATACAGGTAATACCCAACATGGCCGTGTTTCGGCATGTAGTCCTTCATCAGGGGTTCTCACACACAGTCTCTCCTTTCTTTGCAGCGTTGTTTTCATATATTCTCTCACACTTCCCCAGAGAACACATTAGTGCCCAGCTGGTGGCCGGTTAACTTCAGGTTCAGAGCATATACCTGTATATTAAATGCTGGGATCCACCTATGCCCTGGAAGTTAGGGGCCCTATTTCTAAGATGCGCCGAACAATGGCTTGCGCTGGTGTAGGTGCGTGTATTGGACGTGCGCAGGTCCATTTTTCAGTGCTCCTACAAAAAAGGCCTTTTTTGGTGAAAATGGACATGCGGCAAAATAAAAATCAGTGCGCATCCATTTTGGGCCTGAGACTTCACTGCCACCCACTGACTAAGCGGTAAGATCTTTGGGCAGTAATCGTCAGCGTGCGTACACTGCCGATTACCGCCCGGTTAGTGCCACGCAGTAGAAAGTAGAAATTATTTTCTGTCACGCATTTTGTACGTGCGTCAAAATTAGAATTACCACCCAGGGCAAGCGGTAGTCGGGCGGTAGTTCTAATTTGACACGCTTAGGCGCCTACGTGTCTTAGTAAAAGGACCCCTTATTTTCCAGGGTTAGGTCAGCCCACAGCTGTAAGTGGCTTACAAAACTGCTTACCCCCATGGGCTGAATATTACCTCCTACTGGTCTCAAGATATATCCCAGCTCCAACTAGGCTCTGCCCCCAGACTGCACCAACACTATCTGAATAGCACTGGGAACTCTGAAGTTATTTTCAGCTGTATTATCTGGATATCAGTGTTGAAAACCGTAGATAGCCCCATTCAGTGCTACATATTTGAACAGCAGCTCTCACTACCTGCTAAGGAGCTTTGAATATCGGGCCCTTCTATTTCCCAACAGGGGCGTAGCTAGGTGGGGCCACGGAGGCATGGGCTCCCGCAGATTTAGCCCTGGCCCCCCCTGCTTTCACCCTCGCGCCGACCCTCCCCCAACCCCTCCTCCCGCCGCTGCCAACCCTCTGCTGGCGAGGGTCCCCAACCCCCGCCAGCCGAAGCCCTCTTCAGCGCCAGTCTCCGGCGCGTTATTGATCTGGATTCTGTTTCTGTGAGTCCTGACGTCCTGCACGTAGGAACGTGCAGGACGTCAGGACTCACAGAAACAGAATCCAGATCAGCGAACACACCAGACTCGGAGACCGGCGCTGAAGGGGACTTCGGCTGGCGGGGGTTGGGGACCCCCGCTAGCAAAGGTACCTGATGGTGGAGGGTTGGCGGTGGCGGGGGGGGGGGGTCGAAAAGGACAGGGGAGAGGCAGCAGCACCGGGGGGAGCTAAAATGTGTCCCCTCCACTACGGGCTCTGGACCTCCCTCCCGCCGAAGTCTAGCTACGCCCCTGTTTTCCAAATAGCATTTTTTAGGAGTGGATATTTTACCTCCATTTTAATCCATGCTGTCTAAATGACTGTTAGCTAATTTCATTTGCTAATGTTTGAGGGTTCGTGCATTGCCAAGAATTGCTTGCAACAGCAGCAGATGCCTTTCCTCTCACCCCGAGTTAAAGCACACCATGTCAGCTGGAGTCCTGAGCAGCAGAAGACTCCAAAAACAATAGGTGCCTATTTACTAGACTGGTTTCTTGAGTCACAATGAGAGATATGCTGAGGGAACGGCACCCAGCTAGAACTGCGGACAGAAAACAAGTGAATTTAACCAGTGAGCTATACCTCAATATACCGTTTGATAGCTTCAATAAATGTGTTTAATACTCTACAGAGAGTATGGAAAAAGTCTTATATTCTTTAAAGTATTTTCTGAGTAAGGCTTGTTTAAGTGGATAACAAATGCAGTAATGAAAAATGTTTCCACAAGCTCTCACAGTTGACATGAGCTATCCGTCTTTAGTTGAGGCCAGTCATAGTACAGGGCCAGACCTGTTCTTTAGTATCGGACAGCTTTTCGCTGGAACAAATGATGCTGCTGAAAGTTTTTTCCCAAGTTATAAAATTTTCAGTATCACAATAAATTGTGAGACAAGGAGGAGAGAAATTCAATTTAACGAGAAACTCGTAACTTTCCATTGAAGGAGTGCTCAGTCAAGGGACATGGCAGAAAGAGTGGGAGGTATGTTGAACATCAATATCTTATCCTCTTCCTTCTGGATTGTCCTTGGAGGCTGGTCCATAATTTACTCTCCTTGGGGAAATTTAGCACAAGTGCAGCAATTTTTTTTTCCTTTCATGCTGCTGATGGACTGGCTAGTCCCAGCAAAAAATCTGTAAAGATTATTTATATAGCAGAGCAATGTATTACTTTTCCCTTGACAGGACCACATTTTGATAGCAGTACTAACTCCCTATACTGGGCACACACACATTCAGACATCAAGGTAGTGTGATCAATGTTCGGGGTCAATAATCTCATTTCAGAAGTGATGTTACTGCAGAATGAAATGATACAGAGTAAAGCTACCAGTGATGGAATATGACAAACATTCACCGATATTCTATAGACAGGCAAAGAAATACATTTCTGTCTGTTGATATCCAAATCTGAACGTCCGATGTGTTTAGCAGATTTTATACATTAAGGGCTCATTTCTATATATGGCACAGAAAAAATACAATGCATTTAAAGTTAGGTGTGATTTATAGAATAGTGCTTATGCCTGGGAATTGGGCCTAATTTGAGGCGTGGCCGTATGCACCAACTGAAACAAGGAAGCAAATATATGCACCTACATATGCACATATCCTTGTTAGTCTATAACAATGCGCATTCATTTTAGGAATGCCTCTGTTATGTTCATTACCTTCCCATTTCTGTGCCCCCTTTCATTAAATTTTAAGTGCAGATCCCACACCTACATTTACGCAAGTAAATGCCATTTAAGTCTAATTAGTGCCAATAATTGCTTGTTAAAAAGCCAATTAGTACTAATTAACTCATTCAATTAAATAGTGTGCACACCCAAATTTGCACGTGCAATTCTGGTGACTTTTATAGAATTAAGGGTAAGTGGACTTTTACAGAATTAGGGGGTAAGTGGACTTTTACTAAAATGCAGCAAAATATTCCAGTTACCATGCATTAATTGCCCCAATTACTACCCCTGAATTACCGTGTGTTAAGTGCACTTTGGATAATACAGATGACCTACTGAGCTGATGTTAAATATTCTACGTTATCTGCTGCATTAACAGTTAACAGATAGTAAGTCACTGCATGTAACCTGCAAGGCGTGATCCATGGCCATTGCACGCTATACAGTTAATGTGAAAATCAGCGGGCACTAAGGGGCAATTTTATATGGAGACACCCAGTTTTTGGTGACGAGAAGGTGCATTAATGCCGGTATTCTGGTCATTCACATATGGCTGTGAAAACATGCACGTAAATGAGAAATTTTTAGCTAAGTAACATACGTGGTAACATAGTAAATGACGGCAGATAAAGACTTGTACGGTCCATCCAGTCTGCCCAACAATATGTGCCTAGATTGGTGTGCACTTTGCAGGTGAGTGTTCAAGTGGAAGGAGTTTGGGTGGGGAACACAACTACATGTTTGCAATTCTGGGCACCGATTCTCAAAAAACATATAGAACAATTAGAAAAAGTACAGAGAAGGGCAATGGAAATGATAAATGGGTTGGGGTGACCTCCCTAAGAGGAAAGTCTAATGCAGCTTGGAGAAGTAGTAGTAGTACTTGACATTTCTAAAGCGCTACTAGGGTTACGCAGCGCTGTACAATTTAACATAGAAGGACAGTCCCTGCTCACAGGAGCTTACAATCACGGCTGAGGGGAGATATGATAGAGATCTATAAAATACTGAGTGGAGTGGAACGGATAGCCATGAATTGCTTGTTTACTCTTTCCAAAAATACTAGGACTAGGGGGCACACAACAAAGCTACTAAGTAGCAAATTTAAAACAAGCCAGAGAAAATATTTATTCACTCAATGTGTAATTAAACTCTGGAATTCATTGCCAGAGAATGTAGTACTGGCAGTTAGCTTAGCAGTGTTTAAAAAAGGGTTTGGATAATTTCCTAAAGGAAAAGTCCATTGGCCATTATTAAGATGGACTTGGAAAAATCCACTGCTTATTTCTAGGATAAGCTACACAAAATCTGTTTTACTGTTATGGGATCTTGCCAGGTACTTGTGACCTGGATTGGCTACTGGTAGAAACAGGATACTGGGCTTGATGGACCTTCGGTCTGTCCCAGTATGGCAATGCTTATGTTCTTATGATTATAAAATCTTACAATCTGTATGCAATCTTTTCAATCTAGGCACAAGCATTTCTACTAGTTCTATGGCTGGTTCACGTGTTCATGCCTTAAATATAGGTATGTTTTTGGCCATATACACTATACAGAAAAGTAAGAGCTTACTTTTCTTGATAGAACAGGCTTCAAATAGATGCTTTCCTAGTAACAACATCTAGGCGCCCCCCCCCCTTAAAGAATTATCGTCTAAGAGGTCAATTCTATAAGTGGGCACCTCCATGTATGTGCCTTGAAACTGCATTGGCCAGAGACCTAGCATTACTGCGGATGCCTAAACATGGCAAGGATGCAGGGACTTAACAGTACCACCAATACCCTTCTCATACTCCATCCATGTGAACACACTATCTCCCAGATTCTATATAGCGTGACCGAACTTGCATGCGCAAATCTGGTCATATTCTGGATTTGTGCACACTTAACAAGCAATTATTGATACTCATTGGCATTAATTAGAATTTACGCATACAACATGCTATGCATATTCTGTAAAATGGTGCACATAAATTCTAATGTCTGCTGTCAAAAATGAGATGTGGCCAAGGGTGAGGAATGGGCAGACTGTGGGCATTCCGAAAATCTATGCCCATGGTTGTAGAATACACCTGCTCTGTGCCTAACTTAGGCGCCGGTATTTACATCAAGTTTTACTTGGCTGCTACACATATTCTAAAACCAGCTATGCGTATTCTATAGACTGCGTCTACATCTAGGTGCAGTTTACAGAATACGACTAGGCGGACATATGTTTTTGCGCCAATTTTTCAGGTGCTATATATAGAATCTAGTCCTATGGGGGCAATTCTACAAAGTGGCACCTAGAGATAGGCACCACTTACATGCATCAAAGATGCTATAAATTGGCAGCTAGGCGCCTATCCAGCTCATTTTCGAAAGAGAAGGGCGCCCATCTTCTAACACAAATCGGGAGATGGGTGTCCTCTCAGGGTCGCCCAAATCAGCATAATTGAAAGCCAATTTTGGGTGCCCTCAACTGCTTTCCATCATGGGGACGACCAAAGTTCAAGGGGGCGTTTCAGCAGTGTACCGAAGGCGGGATTGGGGCGTGGTTAAGAGATGGCAGTCCTCCGCCGATAATGGAAAAAAGAAGGGCGTCCCTGACAAGCATTTGGCCAACTTTACTTTTTCCCTTTAATTTCACAACCAAGCCTCTAAAAGGTGCCCCAACTGACCAGATGACCACCGGAGGGAATCGGGGATGACCTCCCCTTACTCCCCAGTGGTCACTAACCCCCCTCCCACCATAAAAAACAAGTTTAAAAATACTTTGCCAGCCTCAAATGCCATACTCAGGTCCATCGCAGCAGTATACAGGTCCCTGGAGCAGTTGTAGTGGGTGCAGTGTATTTCAGGCAGACAGACCTGGGGGGGGGGGGGGGGGGGGTTGGGGGGCTCAGTACCCAAGGTAAGGGAGCTATGAACCTGGGAGCAATTTGTGAAGTCCACTGCAGTGCCCCCTAGTGCCCGGTTGGTGTCTTGGCATGTCAGGGGGGCCAGTACACTACAAATAATGAGCTGTTTGGCATCTCATAATTGTTTACCTTGTGTTGCACTAAAAAAACATGTGTTGAGGGCAAGCGGAGGAGTGGCCTAGTGGTTAGGGTGGTGGACTTTGGTCCTGGGAAACTGAGGAACTGAGTTCGATTCCCACTTCAGGCACAGGCAGCTCCTTGTGACTCTGGGCAAGTCACTTAACCCTCCATTGCCCCATGTAAGCTGCATTGAGCCTGCCATGAGTGGGAAAGCGTGGGGTATAAATGTAACAAAAAAAAATAATGCTTAGTAACTATGGTCTAATATCAATTAAAGCCAAAATACTGTATTCTACTGTTTCTGGGAACTTTCTGCCAGACCATCTGAGGCTGTTGTATAGCTTGGCAAAGTTGTAATTTATGCATATAGGCTGTTATTTTAGAAACCCTACTTGTCTTTTGGACATGCAGAAACTAACCTTTAGACGTGTACATGACATGCTGATCTTAGAAAGTATATGAATACATGCATTTGGCAAGGGGCATGGTCTGAGCAAGTTTTAGATGGGATTACAGCAGGGTGAAAAAATGTATGTGCACTTCCCATTTCAGAAGGGGAATGCACATTTATGGCCTCCAAAATGAAAGTCGAGATTTACACCTGCTCCCGGGGATGTCTAGGTCAAAGTTGAGTGCAGCAATCCGTGCTAAATGACCTTTATGAAATGGTGTCAATGGCCTAATTTTGGGCATCATTACTGAATCTGGCCCTAAGTGTATCAAGACACGTGGAGGGGCATTTTCAAATGAAGTCCAAGTCCGAATTGAGATGTCCCGATCATAAAGTCCCAAAAAAGTCCATCTCACAGCCATTTTTGAAGCGGCACTAGCAGTGAACAGGCTGTGGCATCGCCGGGCAGGAAAGAGTAGGCTCCTTTCCTGCCCTGAAGAGGCCACTAGACCACCAGGGCACAATAAGGGAGGGGAGGGGATGTGGAATGTGGGTAGAGGGTAGGGGGGCTGAGGGAGCTGTAAAAAAAAGGTGGGTGGAGGGAAGCTGGAAAAAGATTCTGTGGGAGGGAAATATATAGAAGGGGGTGGCTTTCTTTGGAGGGGTCAAGTCAAGGTGACCGTGGCGGGGGGGGGGGGAGAAGGGAGCGTGACAGAGGATGTGGGGTGGGGAAGAGGCATGACAGGGTGGGGAGAGGGCATGGTGTGGTGGGGAGAGGCGTGGTGGGTAGGAATGGGTGTGGCCATTGGTGTCCTCTTTTTTGTCAGGGCAAATATGGTAAACCTAGCCCCAGTTCTACCTTAAATATGCCCACATGCCCCCTTGCTATTGGGATGAACTGCAGTGTAAGATATCCACATTCTGCCTTTGAAAATTGCATTTTAGCTGTTTTAGGCTGATGGACATTTTGGGGGCATTTTGAGACATCCATCTGCTTTGAAAATGAGCACCTATGGCTGCCATGAAGGACTATGACATAAAAAATTACTTTAAATGAGAAATCCTGTTTGATTCAAACATTTAGCAATGGCCAAAACTATCTATGCAATTTAGTACAGAGCATTCTCCGCGAATTCAAACACTCCCTCCTACTGTTCGGCTACAAAGGAAAAACTAATCTTATCACTGGAATTAGACAGAAGGTTTCTATTTTAGTATCTCCAGAATTAAACAATATAAATGAAGCACTTGCAACTTCAGAACCTCACTACAAAATGAAGAATGTTCCCTCTTAGGAATGCCAAAAACTTTCATTATTTAATCTGTTTTTTATTCTGTTTAAGTTCTGACTGCCTTAAGAGCAAAAGGATTAATGGCTTCAGACTCTGGTGTGTTGACCTTTATTCTGAATTAAAATGCTTATTTGAGAATTCTGCCTTGCACCCAGAAAGCCTTTTTGTACCGAATGCTGAAAGAATGTTAAACTCTGGTTTTTACAAAAGGTGAAGCGTTTGTTTTTCAGGAGAGGTTTTAGCTGTATTTCTTCAAGACAATATTCACAGATTTTTCAATTCACTTCAGCATTTTATATGTGATACTTATATGGTTTAATTTTGAGGCACGGCAATGTGGACGCACTAACTGATTAGCACTGGAACACCCACTCTCTGCTCCCCGACCTTACCGCTAAATTAGCAGCTGGTGGTAAGGTCTCATGCCCAAAATGGATGAGCACCAATTTTTATTTTGCCGCAAAAATATTAAAAAGGCCTTTTTTACAGGCGTGCTGAAAAATGGATCTGTACCCATTTTTTGGCGCACCTTAGTAAAACGGCCCCTAACTGAGAACAGAACTAAGTGGTTTACAGCAACGATCCACAGCATTCAAGAATATGGGGGCGGGGGAAAGGTAACAATAAGGGGAGGGAAGACAGTGTGAGGAAAAGAGGGGGAAGCGAGCCTAAGGACATAGCGTTTGGTTACTGTTCACCAAAAGCCCACTTAAAAAGCCAGGTCTTAATGACCAGTTTAAATCTGGAATGGGACAGTCCTACATGAATGTCTACAGGGAGGCTATTCCATGTTGCAGGGGCGAGAAAATAAAAAGCTCTACGTCTGACATTCTTATGTTTGGCTAACTTGGGGGCCTGGTAAAACCAAACGATGATAATTTAACGAGAGTGTAGTGTATGTGGAGAAGAATAGGGGGATAGTAAGGGATGCAAGATTAGGAGGGAAGCCAAGGCGGAAAGCTTTTAAGGCAAAGAGAAGAATCATTCTTGAATCCCCCTGTTGGGGAAAAGAGAGTAGATCTTCCCTGGAGTGCAATTCAGAAGAGAATTTTTCTGTCAATCTCTCCATGAATCCTGCTGGAGCTCCTGTATTGAATCAGTTGAAAGGGTCTATTGGGAAGTCCAGCTAATACTTGCTGAGAGAAACACGTCTGGTGGAATTGAAGCTGATAATACTAAACCTGTGAAGAAATCTAAATAAAATCCCCACTCATTCAAATACTCAGTAACTTCAAAATGAAAAAGTATAACCAAGATGAACCTATTTTAATACTCTTATGCCTGGTAGGAACAGCCCCAGAGTCTTGCAGTGGTAGCAGAAGGATGCCTGCCTGAATAAAATAACTATATGGGCTAGCAGACATTGGAAGAATTTTGGAGAAGGAGAGCAATCTTTTAATTTGAATGGACTCCTCCGGACTGAGCCCCATTTATAGAACAGCTCCTTTTGAGCAGGGCCTGTGAGTGGAGGAGTGGCCTAGTGGTTAGGGTGGTGGACTTTGGTCCTGGGGAACTGAGGAACTGAGTTCGATTCCCAGCACAGGCAGCTCCTTGTGACTCTGGGCAAGTCACTTAACCCTCCATTGCCTGCCTGCCATGAGTGGGAAAGTGCGGGGTACAAATGTAAATAAAATAAATATTGCAAAGTATCAATGTAGACAGTCTGCTTCTTCCTGGAGGAAAGTGGGGCAAGAAGATTCAAATATCCTTGAAATCTACTGCATGATTCATCTTCAGTGTACTAGAGTGTTGGCTCAGCACACAACAAGAGATTTATAGAAGAAGTACCTTTTGTCCTCGCTGCCCACTGTTCATCATTGCAGGTGTGACAGTATGAACAGAGCTGGGTGGCAGTACAGATTGACTGTCGTCAGAATTAAGGAGCAGAGCAGTAGGACATAACATTATTGAACATTCACGAACTGCCTTGATTGAAGATATATTTTTGCACTTGCTTCTATTGCACTGGAATACGCAGGAACTGTTTTCTGTACTCCTACTAAAGTCCCGGGGAAGAGCTTACAGTTGTGTGAGGGTGCCACGGTTAGCTCTACCTGTTTTGATGCCCTTTGTAAATACTTAGGGCAAGATTTAATAAACGGTGCCCAAATGTAGATGCTGGGAAAAATCTGTACTACGCGCTACTCTACAAAGGACCCTCCGGACTGAGCCCCCTTTATAGAACAGCTCCTTTTGAGCAGGGACTGTCTTTCTTCATGTTCAATTGTAAAGCGCTGCGTACAACTGGTAGCGCTATAGAAGTGATTTATAGTAGTAGTACAGTGGATTACTGCGCCCAACTTTGGGCGTGGCAGGGGCGGACTGACAATGCTTTGGGCCCACGGGCAGAAAAGGTCATTGGGCACCCTTGGATCCCGTTCCCTGCACACTAGTGCCCCCCTCTCCAGTCCTATCTTGAAGGGCCCTGGTAGTCTATTGGCCTCTTTGGGGGGCAGAAAAGAACCCTACTCTTTCCTGCCTGCTGCCGCTATGAATGATTTCAATGACAGGTTACAGATCACTAACAACAGGTCAGTTCATGTTTGGGTGGCCAATGTAACACTGCTTTTTCAAAAAGGGTTCCAGGGGTGATCCGGGAAATTACAGACCAGTAAGCCTGATTCAAGTGCAAGGAAAAATAGTGGAAACTATTATAAAGAATAAAATTATGGAATACATAGAAAAACACGGTTTAATAGGACAGAGTCAGCATGGATTCAGCCAAGGGAAGTCTTGCCTCACCAATTTGCTTCACTGATTTGAAAGCGTAAATAAACATGTGGATAAAGGTGAGCCGGTTGTATCTGGATTTTTAGAAAGCTTTTGACAAAATTCCTCATGAGAGACTATTGAGAAAATTAAAAAGTCATGGGATAGGCAATGTATATCTGTGGATTAGGAATTGGTTATTGACAGAAAAATGGCCATTTTTCTTAATGGAGGAGGGTGAATAGTGAAATGCTGCAGGGATCTGTACTGAGATGGTGTTATTTAACATATTTATAAATGATCTGGAAATCAGAACAAGTAAGTGATTAAATTTGCAGACAACACAAAACTATTCAAAGTTGTCAAAATATTTGTCCATATAGCCCAGTATCCTGTTTCCAGCAGTGGCCAATCGAGGCACAAGTACCTGGTAGAAACTCAAATAGTAGCAACATTCCAAGCTACCAATCCCAGGGCAAGCAGTGGCTTCCCCATGTCTGCATAAGTAGAGCTTTGTGGAGTGCGAGACATGCTCCACCATGCATGCGCGAGTGCCTTTCCGCCTGCCGCGAGAGAACAGTCTCCTCAGTTTTATACTACAGCAAAAAAGTTAAATTAAAAAAGGAGACAACTCCAAGGGGAGGTGGGAGGGATTCTAAGAATATAAGCCCTGCTGTCCTCAGAGAATACCTGCTACAGGAGTAGCTTACTGGTTAGTGCAGAAGACTTTGTTCCTGGGGAACTGTGTTCGATTCCCACTGCAGCAAATTGGGACTCTGGGTAAATCATTTAACCCTCCATTGCCCCAGGTACAAATAAGTACCTGTATATACTATGTAAACTGCTTTGAATGTAGTTGCACAAAAAAAAAAAAAAAAAACACAGAAAGGTGGTATATCAAGTCCCATTCCCTTTCCCTGAGGGCAAGCAAGGCATTGATTCCCCACAACTGGGGAATCCATAGCATCCAGTCTCATGAAAAACAACAAATATTAGTCAATTGGGCCTCGCAACAGTGAGGACATAACTCAGATTAATCTGAAAATATATACAATCTGAATGAGTGCGCAGCCTGGAACAGAATAAAATGGGCCTAGGAGAATGGAGTTGGATCCCAAACAGATTCTACAACACTGCCCAAACTGTCTGTCACATTGGATGCTCAAGGCAGTAGTGTGATGTGAATGTGTGGATTGAAGACCAAGTTGCAGCTTTGCAAATTTCTTCAGTGGAGGCTGACCTCATGTAAGCTACCGAAGCACCCATGGCTCTGACATTATGAGCCGTGATATGACCCCCTAGGGCCAGCCCAGACGAGATTGTGAATTTCATGATGGCAACCCACATCCTGTTGGGATCAAAAGAAATAAAAAGTTGGGCATACTGTCTCTGGGGCATGGTCCGCTCCATGTAGTAGGTCAGTGCTCTCTTGCAATCCAAGGTGTGGAAGCTGCATTCACCAGGATGGGAATGAGGTTGGGGAAGGAATGTTGGCAAGACAATCAAATGGTTCAGCTGGAACTCCAACACCACTTTTGGCAGGAACTTAGAGTGCATGCGGAGAACTACTCTGTTGTGATAAAAACTTAGTACAAGGTGCATCCACTACTAAGGCATGAAGCTCACTAACCCTATAAGCAGAAGTAACAGCCCGGGGTAAGGCCGCCCCACCTCTGCCCCCCCCAGTCGCTGCCTTCCCCCGTCGCTCCCCCTGCCGCCCCCCCAGGGCCGTGCCTAGGGTCTCTGGCGCCCCCCTGCAGACTATCAGTTGGCGCCCCCCCGTGAAAATGATCACGCCCCCCCCCCCGGTGAAAATGATCGCTCACCACTTGCCACACTGACAGGAACTGTCAGCAATATTCTTAGAAACAAATTGCTATACATTGCAAAATAAGATAGCAGATGTAAATTCTCAAAGTGGACATATTCCAAATGAAAATAAAATGATTTTTTTTTACCTTTGTTGTCTGGTGACTTTCTTTTTCCGATCATGCTGGCCCAGTATCTGAGTCTGCTGCTATCTGTCCTCTTAACTCCATTTCCAGGGCTTCCTTTCCATTTATTTCTTTACTTTCCTCCTTTCTTCTTCATTTCTTGCTCTATATCCATTTCCAGCAATTTCTTCTCTCTCCCTGGGTCCTGCCCTCCCATCCATGTCCATTCTTGTCCCTCTCTGCCCTTCCCTCCTCCATCCATAGCCAGCAATCCTCCTCTCTCCCCTCCCCTCCATTTCCAGCAATTTGTCCTCTCCCTGGGCCCCCATGTCCATCCTTGTCCCTCTCTGCCCTTCCCTCCTCCATCCATAGCCAGCAATCCTCCTCTCTCCCCTCCCCTCCATTTCCAGCAATTTGTCCTCTCCCTGGGCCCCCATGTCCATCCTTGTCCCTCTCTGCGCTTCCCTCCTCCTCCATCCATAGGCAGCAATCCTCCTCCCCTCCATTTCCAGCAATTTGTCCTCTCCCTGGGCCCCCATGTCCATCCTTGTCCCTCTCTGCCCTTCCCTCCTCCATCCATAGCCAGCAATCCTCCTCTCTCCCCTCCCCTCCATGTCCAGCAATTTGTCCTCTCCCTGGGCCCCCATGTCCATCCTTGTCCCTCTCTGCGCTTCCCTCCTCCTCCATCCATAGGCAGCAATCCTCCTCCCCTCCATTTCCAGCAATTTGTCCTCTCCCTGGGCCCCCATGTCCATCCTTGTCCCTCTCTGCCCTTCCCTCCTCCATCCATAGCTAGCAATCCTCCTCTCTCCCCTCCCCTTCCAGCAATTTGTCCTCTCCCTGGGCCCTGCTGCTGCCCTCCCATCCATGCTTCTCTGCCCTCCCATCCATGCCTCTCTGCCCTCCCATCCATGCCCTCCCATCCATGCCTCTCTGCCCTCCCATCCATGCCTCTCTGCCCTCCCATCCATGCCTCTCTGCCCTCCCATCCATGCCCTCCCATCCATGCCTGTCAGCAATTCTCTCCCCTGCTCTGCCCTCTCCCCTTCTGTCCAGTGATTTCTTCTCTCTCCCTGCCCTGCATCCATACATGGCCAACAATTCTCCTCTCCCCTGCCCTCCCCCCTACATGTGGCAGGCTGCAGCGTTTTTGCGAGGCAGCTCTGGCTCTCCCTCCTTCCTTCCTTAGTTCCCGCTCTGGCTCCCCGATCAGCAGCCCCCCCCCCCCCCGCGTGTTTTAACCTTTACGCGATGTCAATCAATGAAGAACGCACACCAGACTCGTTTCCAGCTTCTCTCTTCACACAGTGTCCCGCCCTCGCGGGAACAGGAAATGCATCATCGCTGACGCTGAAGGCGGGACACTGTGTGAAGAGAGAAGCTGGAAACGAATCTGGTGTGCGTTCTTCATTGATTGACATCGCGTAAAGGTTAAAACACGCGGGGGGGGGGGGGGGGGGCTGCTGATCGGGGAGCCAGAGCGGGAACTAAGGAAGGAAGGAGGGAGAGCCCGAGCTGCCTCGCAAAAGCGCTACGCTTGTGAGGGCAGCAGGGACATCCGAAGTCAACGATTGGGCTGGGGCGCCGGGGTGAGGGTAAGCACCGCGGCGGCGCCCTCCAGAGGTGGGCGCCCCCCTGCGGCGCTTACCTCGCTTACCGCATCGGCACGGCCCTGGCCCCCCCCCCCCCCGCTGCAGTCCACGGTCCCACCTGCCTGCTTCCACGGCTCCGGGCCCCCTGCATTCAAGGCAGCAGTTGCAGATCGCCTCTCTTCTGGCCTTCCCTCCCTGTGTCCCGCCCTCGTCTGATGTAACTTCCGTTTTCCGTGAGGGCGGGACACAGGGAGGGAAGGCCCGAAGGGAGGCGATCTGTGACTGCTGCTTCGAATGCAGGGGGCCCGGAGCCGAGAAGGCAGGCAGGTGAGACCGGGAACTGAAGCGCCGGCAGCCTGACCTCGGCGCCGGGCCCCCCTTGGAGGCCCGGGCCCAGGGAATTTGGCCCCCACTGCCTCCCCCTCTTGGCAGCCCTGGTAACAGCCACCAAGAAAATGACCTTCCAGGTCAAGTACGTCAGATGGCAGTAATTCAGTGGCTCAAAAGGTGCTTTCATCAGCTGGGTGAGAACAATGGGAGATCCCATGACATGGGTGGAAGTTTGACAGGGGGCTTTGACAAAAGTAAACCTCTCATGAAGCGACCAACTAGAGGCTGTCCAGAGATGAGCTTACAGTCAGGTGAACTCTTATGGAGTTGGTGTTGAGACCAAACTCTGATAGGTGTATAAGGTATTGAAGCAGGGTCTGTGTAGGGCAAGCAAGGGGATCTAGGGCTTTGCTCTCACACCAGATGGAAAACCTCCCCCATTTAAAAGAATAGTACCTCTTAGTGGAGTCTTTCCTGGAAGCCAGCAAGACCCAGGAGACAACCTCCGAAAGACCCAAGGAAGTGAATTCTAGGCTCTGAACCTCCAAGCTATGAGAGCCAGAGACTGGAGGTTGGCATATAGAAGAGACCCCTCATTCTGCACAATGAGGGTCAGAAAACACTCCAATCTCCACGGTTCTTTGGAGAATAACCCCAGAAGTAAAGGGAACTGCATCTGCCACGGCCAGTATGATGTGATCAGAATCATGGTTCCTCGGTCTTGCTTGAGTTTCAACAAAGTTTTCTCCACTAGAGGTATAGGAGGATATGCATACAGAAGACCTAGCCTCCAATTGAGAAGGACGGCATCCAACGCTAGTCTGTCATGGGCCTGAAGCCTGGAACAGAACTGAGGGACTTTGTGGTTGATCTGAGTGGAAAAGAGATCCACCAAGAGGGTGCCCCACACTCGGAAGATCTTGCGGGCAATGTCCATACTAAGAGACCACTCATTTGGTTGCATTATCCTGCTCAATCTGTCTGCTAGTGTCTCAAAAGAACATGCCATGTTGGCGAGACCAATGACACATCTGGATGGCCTCCTTACAAAGGGCGTGATCCGGTGCCCCCCCTGCCTGTTGGTGTAGTACATTGCACCCTGATTGTCTGTTTGGATGAGCACAATTTGATGAGACAACCAATCTCTGAAAGCCTTTAGCGCATTCCAGATCACCCGGAGCTCCAGGAGATTGATCTGAAGATTCATTTCCTGGGTGGACCAAACACCTTGGGAGAGATGCATCAGTCATCAGCACCTTTTGTGGCTGAGGAATTTGGAATGAAAGTCCCAGAGTCAAATTGGATCAAATGGTCCACCACTGAAGAGAGCATACAAGCTCCGGGGACACTTGGATGACATCTTCCAGACTCCCTGTGGCCTGTCACCACTGAGAAGCCAGGGTCCATTGAGCTGATCTCATGTGAAGATATGTCATGGGTTTAACATACACTGTGGAAGCCATGTGGACCAACAATCTCAACATCTGCTGAGCTGTGACCTGCCAAGAGGCTCAAACTCTGGAAGTGAGTGCAAGAGTGTTCACTGTCATCTCTGAAAGGTGGGCTTGAGTCATCTGTGTATCGAGCAGGGCTCCTATGAACTCCAATCACTGAACAGGGTGAAGATGGGACTTGGGGTAGTTTAAAATGAACCCTAGTAGCTCGAGCAAACGAATAGTCATCCACATGGACTCCTGAGCACTGTCCAGAGAGGTGCTCTTTACCAGCAAATCATCAAGATATGGGAACACATGGACTCCCAGTCTGTGTGGAGATGCTGCAACTACCGCTAGACATTTGGTGAAGACCCTGGGAGCTGATGTGAGGCCAAAAGGCAACACACGGTACTCAAAGTGATGTGTCCCCATTTGAAATCGAAGATACCTCCAGTGGGATGTGAGTATAAGCATCCTTTAAGTCCAGAGAGCATAGCCAATCATTTTCCTGAATCACTGGGAGAAGGGTGCCCAGGGAAACCACCTCGTACTAGGAATTTGTTCAGGTCCCTTAGGTCTAGGATGGGAAGCACCCCCCCCCCCCCTCCCCATTTTATTTTGCACAAGGAAATGCCTGGAATAGGATCCCCATCCTGAATGGGCTCGACCGCATAGGACTTCAGAAGGGCTGTGAGTTCCTTTGCTAGTACCTGCCGGTGCTGAGAGCTGAACGAATAAGATCTCGGTGGGCAATTTGGAGGTTGCAGAGATTAACTGAGTGCATATCCGAAATGGACTATTTGAAGAACCCACCAGTCTGAGGTTATAAGGGTCCATCTTTCTTGAAAGAATTTCAGCCTCCCCCTGACTGGCAAGTCATCTGGGATGGACACTTTTATTGCGGCTATGCTCTGCTGGAGCCAATCAAAAGTTTGTTCCTTGCTTTGCCTGGCCTGCAGCAGGGGCCTTTGGCGCATGCTGTTGATGTGAATAAGCGCACTGGGGTGGTGAGCAGGCTGCTGAGCTGAAGTGTTATATCTATGCCTCTGATAGTAATAGGAACTCCTCCTTGGCTTGCCAAAAGTCCTCCCAGCTGAGGAGGCAGGTGTAGAAGGCACACGGCGAGGGAGAGGAGAGATAGTATCAGTATGTTTTTTGATTTGGTCTGTGACCTCTTCAACCTTCTCTCCAAAAAGGTTATCCCCCAGCATGGGGCATCTGACAACCTCTGTTGAACAGAATGTTCCACATCAGAAACATGCAGCCATGAGAGTCTGTGCATTGCTATAATCTGGGCAGAGATCCTAGATGCCACATCAAAAGTGTCGTAACTGCCCCTGGCCAAGAACTTTCGACACGCCTTCTGCTGCTTGACCAATTGGCGAAGTGACTTGACCTGCTCCGGAGGGAGCATCTCAGCCAGGTCTGACAACTTGCGCACCCAGTTTCTCAAGTAGACGCTCGTGAAGAGCTGGTAGGATTGTATTCAGGAGATGAGTACTGAAATCTGGAGCATCTTTCTCCCAAAAGAATCCAGGGTTCTAGCTTCTCTACCTGGTGGTGCCAAGGCATAGTCCCTGGAAATCCTGAGTCTTTTGAAAGTGGATTCCACCACCATGGAATTGTGAGGCAACTAAGGTTTTCCAGAATCAGGTGTACAGTGGATCCAGTACATGGTACCAATCTTCTTGGGCATGACCGAGACTGACAGAGGGGACTCCCACTTCCTAACAAAGACTTCCTGGAGTACCTCATGGAGATGGACAGTCTCCCTAGGAGGAGACGTGTAGTCCAGGACCTCAAGCATCTTGGCCCTGGTCTCATTTTCCACTTCCAAAGGAAATGGAATAGTGTCAGCCATTTCCTTGACAAAAGAAGGGAGTGAAAGGCTCTCAGGGGGAGGGAAGGGTTCAGAGGGAATTCCATAGGACTCATCTAAGGAAAAATAGCTTGGATACCCCTCTGAATCCCATGAGCGCTCCTCTTCGGAGTCAGACAATACCTCCCGGTGGGAGTGTCAAGACCAAATCTACCTCGAGAATGGAGTCGAGAAGACGGTGCCCGCCTCAACTCCAGCAAAGCTTCTTCCACTGACATCGAGGGAGTGCTGGTTTGGGTGGCAGTAGACACAAAAGCCAAGCGGGGCCACAATTGGAGGCTGGGTAGGCGCAAGCAACCATGAAGCTGATGCACACCGTTGCAGAAGGACATCCATCAGCTCAGGGAGCAAGGCCCGGATGCGCTCATCGAGGGCAGAGACCGGGAAAGACTGGGGTGTCAGTTGAGGCACAGATTGCAGAATTGGTGAGGTCCATGCGGGAGCTGGCTCTTGGCTGCTGGGAGACTGACACATTGGCACCTCCTTCGATGCCCTGGAGCTCCTGGCACCATGCGTCAAGGGCAATCGATGGAGCTGCTTCTTGGCCTTTGCCCGAAGCTTGTCATCGAGGCTCCCCAGTGCCGATGAGGACATCAAATCCACACATCGCCTCAGGGTTGGGGGTCTGACAATGGATGGTCCTGGGGGCCCTGCACAGCAGGAGACAATGCTTCACTGCTCTAGTGTCTAACAGCTGCCATGCTTACCAACACTCCCGATGCCGGTGTGATGCTCAACATCATTGCTGACAATCCATAATCCTGTAATCAGAGTTGGTGAAGTTTGTAGTTGTACACTAGCTGGTTTCCATTGCCCCTGACGCAGCCTGTACTTCTGGCAAAACATGGCCATGTCACACACTTGTTTGTGAGTCCTGGGAGCTTTGAATAATCAAAAACTTTTTCTTCAAAAGGTCTGCTTCTTTTTCTGTTTCCACATTGGATCTAGTGGATCAAAGTGCCTTCTTTTTTTCTTAATTCTGACAATGAAGAAAGACTAAAAGAGATGAGGCATAGCCTAGTGGCTAGAGAAGCAGGTTAAGAACCAGAGACGCCAGCGTTCAAATCTCTCTGATGTTCTTTATTGTCTCAAGTAGATAGTAGTAAATCTTCTGGAAACAGGGGAAATACTCATTATATCAGTGAAAAGGCATGAGCTCCAGATACATCAATAAACAAAATTAATGACTGGAGAGACTAAAAAAAATGTCATCTGGAGGTCCAAGTGAAACTGTTGCCTCGAGACTTCTACAGAGTAGTCTCTCCCTCTTCTCCATTAGAGTTTAGAGGATGATTGTAGGACCAGGTTCCTCCAGCCCTACATTTCATGTTTTAGAATGGAAGATTCAATCCCATGGAAAGAACCGCAGAAACAAAGGGGTTCGCAGTTTCCACAAAAATTCAACGACAAAAGGAAGTGGAAAACACAACTTCAAGAGATCTGAAGGAAGTGGAAAACACAACTTCAAGACAGAAGAAAGTGGAAAACACAACTTCAAGAGAGAAGGAAGTAGAAAACAGTTGTGTTTTCCAAATTAAATCCCATGACATCTGCTTGGGCGTAACCAAGAAGAAAGGTGATGTGGAGAACATTCTTTCATTGAGGAGCTTATTTTCAAAAGAGAAAAAAGTCTGAAAAATGGCATAAAGTAGCATTTGGGTGGTTTTTTGCAACCACCTGTAAGAGGGCCTCTTGAGGGTTGTCTCCCTTCTTAGCTAGAAGCTAAGACCATTCACCAAGGATGAACACAGAACCAAATCCCATAGTGAATTCCAAATCATGCCACCAATCTCCCCCTCCCTGAAATTCATGGGGAGCAAGTTTTTTTAATTCACTTATTCTGATCCAGCTCTCTGCATTCAGTGTATGTGTGCATCATGGATCCAACAAGCTTTTTTCTCCTTCAGTGAATTAATCCACTCACAATGTGTAAAGGAGCTCCCAGAATTCTGCCTGTCAGTCACCATTTACATGCAGGCAGAGACTTGGGGCCCATCACCCTCCTGCAAATGTAACAATGTTCAAATAGCCACATTCCTGTGCAGCTCTACTAAGGCAAGCAAACTGACAGTTAAGAACTCAGAAAGAATAAACCTGTTTCTGTTTTACAAGTACTTTGCCAGGATTTCTTTTCTCTTCTTATTCTCAATAAAACCCACCCAAAGGGGGTGTTTCACCTAACAGGGTTTAAAAAAGTTTGAACAATTTCCTAAAAAGAAAAGCCAATAAGCCAAACTGGAGGCATCTGGTCTAAATGCTTGGCTCCCACTAACAGACCGAATTACATTCAAAATCTGCACTCTGGCTCATAAAATCATCCACGGAGAGACCTCGATTTATATGTCAGACCTTATAGACCTACCAGCAAGAAATACAAAAAGTTCGTCACGCACTTTCTTAAACCTCCACTACCCTAACTGTAAGGGACTTAAATATAAGTCATTATATGCATGCAGCTTCTCTTACATCTGCGCGCAACGCTGGAATGCGCTACCGAATCCCTTGAAAACAACGCACGATCTGACAGTCTTCCAGAGATCACTGAAAACTAAATTATTTAACGAGACTTACAACAAGAATCCTTCATAAAAGACTCACTATCACATCTGTATTAGAACTAATCAACATTGATCTCTTAATTTGGTTACTTTAATCACACTGTTATTATTTAACACTATATTCTACCTTACACTTTGCATATCTGATATGTATTATTTCCTTTATTTCTAATTTTCTTGCTATCTAAAATACCTTTATTGTAACAGTACTTTGTTGTTCTCATACCGTTTATGACAATTGTCATTGCGGCATAATGTTAGCCACATTGAGCCTGCAAAGAGGTGGGAAAATGTGGGATACAAATGCAGCAAATAAATAAATAATGCGCATATGATGTGACAATATCCTGCTTATAATCGAATGAGAAAAACTCCCAAGTTCCGACCTAAATCGGGAGATGGACGTTTATCTCACAAAAACGAATAAAGCGGTATAATCGAAAGCCGATTTTTGGACGTTTTCAACTGCAATCCGTCACGGATGCGGACAAAGTTTATGGGGGCGTGTCAGAGGTGTGGCGAAGGCGGAACTGGGGCGTGGTTATCTGACGAACAGAGATGGGCGCATTTCACCGATAATGGGAAAAAAGTATGCGTTTTTAGCTAGAATTTAGGACACTTTTCCTGGACCCTGTTTTTTCACGAATAAGGCCCCAAAAAGTGCCCTAAATGACCAGATGACCACTGGAGGGAATCGGGGATGACCTCCCCTGACTCCCCCAGTGGTCACTAACCCCCTCCCACCACAAAAAATGAAGTTTCTCAACTTTTTATTTTCACCCTCAAATGTCATACCCAGCTCCCTGGCAGCAGTATGCAGGTCACTGGAGGAGTTGTTAGGGGGTGCAGTGGACTTCAGGCAGGTGGACCCAGGCCCATCCCCCCCTACCTGTTACAATTGTGCTGCTTAATGCTTAGTCGTCCAACCCCCCCCCCCAAACCCACTGTACCCACATGTAGGTGCCCCCCTTCACCCCTTAGGGCTATAGTAATGGTGTAGACTTGTGGGCAGTGGGTTTTGAGGGGGATTTGGGGGGCTCAACACACAAGGGAAGGGTGCTATGCACCTGGGAGCTCTTTTACCTTTTTTTTGTTTTTGTAAAAGTGCCCCCTAGGGTGCCCGGTTGGTGTCCTGGCATGTGAGGGGGACCAGTGCACTATGAATCCTGGCCCCTCCCACGAACAAATGCCTTGGATGTATTCGTTTTTGAGCTGGGCGCTTTCATTTTCCATTATCGCTGAAAAACAAAAACGCCCAGCTCACACATCGTTGAATAAAACATGGGCGTCTATTTTTTCCCAAAATACGGTTCGGTCCGCCCCTTCACGGACCCGTTCTTGGAGATTAACGCCCATGGAGATAGGCGTTTTCGTTCAATTATGCCCCTCCATATCTCCCATTTGACAATGAGATTCATGCCATCAGGACATCATCAAATCTGGTTTAGACTTAATAGAATCATGGGCAGCTGCTTTTAAGCTGAAGCTTAATTGAGAGAAAACAAAAGTTTTGGTTATGACCAATCCTTTTCACTCTATCCCTTACAAACACTTCACAATTGACCAAATTACCTGACTACTAGAGTTGAGTCTAAAAATCTTAGGCGTCACCTTTGACTAACACTAGATCTCCAGGTGTCCCTAGTTATCACAAAAATTTTCAGAACTTTATTGAAACTAAAAAGGATTAGATCTTTTTTCTCCAACAAAATCTTCCGCATTTTAATGCAATCCCTGGTTTTATCTAAAATTACTGCAATGCAATCTACGCTGGTTGCAAAGAAGTAACGTTAAAAAAGCAGCACAGAACACAGCAGTGCGCCTTATCTATATGTCACCACGGTTCAAGAGAGCAACTCCATTGCTTCAAAAGTTGAATTGGCTTACAATCAAAGCCAGACTGGCCTTCAAACCATAGGAGCCAACTTTTCAAAATTATTGGGGGTGCTAAGCCCAATGGAAATTACCCCTCCCTGGACACATACTAGGAATTTTCTCAATATTGGGGGTGCTCAAGCATCCACAGCACCCAAACAGTCGGCTCCAATGCTTCAAACTATGTGGGTTCATCTTCAAAATACCAAATGGTATGGCCCCTCTCTATATGCAGCCTTTAGTAGATCTTCCTCCATGTAATGCAAACTTAGGGGGAAGGAACTATTTGCTCCTTCACTTCACCAGCTGCAGGAAAGTAGTTATAAATTGGTATTTATGTCTGATTTCTCCTACCAAGGTACCAAGTGGTGGAAATCCCTTCCAAAGCATATTAGAACCATTAATAATTATGCGACCTTCCATAACACGTTAAAAACCTTCCTCTTCAAAACATTTTTGCTAATGGATACTAACCAGCTACAATAATTTTTGCCAGTTACAGTGATATCACTAGAACTAAGTTCATCTACACCCATAGTCTAAATCCCCTTACAACCACCATTTTCCTCAGAACAAATATACATTACACATTGCTACTGGCTCCTAAATCATCATTAATGGCTACCTTGCTAATATTTTTTATGTAAACACAAGTTGTATGTAAGTCACTTTGTAATCTCAAGTCATTTGTAAGCCACACTGAACCCGCACATGCTTGGGATAATGTGGGATATAAATGTCAATAAATAAATAAATTATTAAGATGGCCTTGGGGAAAATCTGTTAGAAACAGGATACTGGGCTTGATGGACATTCAATCTGTCCCAGTATAGTGATGCTTATGTTCTTAGTGTGCATTATCAAAAATATGGTGCCTTTTCTTAATCAGATGTCCTTTGCTGATGGAGGGTCTTGAATTTTTACACAATTTAAAAGGTCACTTTTCTGAAAAGGAGAAGTTTGAGGCCTACATGATGTACCTGCAATATGATTTCAGGTCTCAACATACTTTGATTCTTTAAGGGACTTTTCAATAAAATTGCATTTGAAACTTACTCTTTGCTCTCTGATTAAGACAGACAGTCGACTGTTCTCAGTTTTATGCTGCTGCGAACAGGAGCTGTACTGCAGCCGTAGATTTATTTTGCTACAACAGTCCCAAGTGCAGATAAATAAGGTATCTTACCTAGAACTGTGTCGCCTTCTTTTTAGCCAGGTGAAATCCTGCAGAAATACAGCATCTTGATAACCAAGAATGTGGAAGTGCACTACAGCCCCGAATGACCCAAGGGTGGTATGGAAAACAAATGGCCCGTGTTTAGATGAGTGACATTAAACTCAGAAATGGAGAGCCTTGTTTGGATTGGTGTGTATACCCTGAGTAATTATTTTCATGGTTTGAGAAATGGATCATAAATCAGGCCTTGGAACAAAAATTGAAATCTTTAGTCAACTTTGCAGCCGAGTTGTTTTGCCATCAAGTCTTACTGACACAGGGAAAGTACTAAAGAAAACAAACACTAAGATCATGTCTGAAACTTCCAGAGAAAACTTCCAGCTTAATGTTTCCACTGAGATAATGAAAACAGAATCAACTGCTGTCATTATGATCTATTTTATAGCAAGAAAACCTGCTTTAGGGAATAATGATAAATGAACTGTAGGCTGTATTGTCTACTGTCAACCCATACACGCCATTTTCATATAACCCTATTAAAATAACCAGTCTGTTGATACTATTTCAATATTAGTGCACACACAGAGGGGCATAATCAAACGTCGCCGGCCAAATAGATTGGCGGTGATCTATGTTGGCGGCGGCGCTACAGCTGGCTGGAACCGTATTATCAAAAAAGATGGCCGGCCATCTTTTTTTTCGATAATACAGTTTAGCCCGGCCAAATGCCTTGGAGTTCACCGGGGTTGAGATGGCCGGGTTTGTTTTTCAGCGATAATGGAAAGTTATGTCGGCCATCTCAAACCCCGGCCAAATTCAAGGCATTTGGCCATGGGAGGAGCCAGCATTTTTAGTGCACTGGCCCCCCTGACATGCCAGGACATCAACCAGCCACCCTAGGGGTCACTGCAGTTGGACTTCAGAAAAGCTCCCACGTGCATAGCTCCCTTACTTTGGGAGCTGAGCCCCCCAAACCCACTACCCACAAATGTACTGCACCCACTAAATTTGCTCCAGGGACCTGCATACAGCCTCTAGGACTTATTGCTGCTGTATAACTTTGGCACACCAGTTGACACCTGAAGACTAATCTCTCTGAAAAAGTCCTTTCTTGAAATAACCACGTTTACAGCGAATGCTACATACCTGTAGAAGGTATTCTCCGAGGACAGCAGGCTGATTGTTCTCACTGATGGGTGACGTCCACGGCAGCCCCTCCAATCGGAATCTTCACTAGCAAAGTCCTTTGCTAGCCCTCGCGCGCCCGCGCGCACCGCGCATGCGCGGCCGTCTTCCCGCCCGAAACCGGCTCATGCCGGCCAGTCCAGTATGTAGCAAGACAATACAAGGGAAGACACAACTCCAAAGGGGAGGCGGGCGGGTTTGTGAGAACAATCAGCCTGCTGTCCTCGGAGAATACCTTCTACAGGTATGTAGCATTCGCTTTCTCCGAGGACAAGCAGGCTGCTTGTTCTCACTGATGGGGTATCCCTAGCCCCCAGGCTCACTCAAAACAACAACCATGGTCAATTGGGCCTCGCAACGGCGAGGACATAACTGAGATTGACCTAAAAAATTTACCATCTAACTGAGAGTGCAGCCTGGAACAGAACAAACAGGGCCCTCGGGGGGTGGAGTTGGATCCTAAAGCCCAAACAAGTTCTGAAGAACTGACTGCCCGAACCGACTGTCGCGTCGGGTATCCTGCTGCAGGCAGTAATGAGATGTGAATGTGTGGACAGATGACCACGTCGCAGCTTTGCAAATCTCTTCAATGGTGGCTGACTTCAAGAAACAAACAATTGGGCGGACTGTCTGTGGGGCTGTGTCCGCTCCAAGTAGAAGGCCAATGCTCTCTTGCAGTCCAATGTGTGCAACTGACGTTCAGCAGGGCGGGTATGCGGCCTGGGGAAGAATGTTGGCAAGACAATTGACTGGTTCAGATGGAACTCCGACACAATCTTTCGCAAGAACTTAGGGTGAGTGCGGAGGACTACTCTGTTATGATGAAATTTGGTGTAAGGGGCCTGGGCTACCAGGGCCTGAAGCTCACTGACTCTACGAGCTGAAGTAACTGCCACCAAGAAAATGACCTTCCAGGTCAAGTACTTCAGATGGCAGGAATTCAGTGGCTCAAAAGGAGGTTTCATCAGCTGGGTGAGAACGACATTGAGATCCCATGACACTGTAGGAGGCTTGACAGGGGGCTTTGACAAAAGCAAACCTCTCATGAAGCGAACAACTAAAGGCTGTCCTGAGATCGGCTTACCTTCCACACGGTAATGGTATGCACTGATTGCACTAAGGTGAACCCTTACAGAGTTGGTCTTGAGACCAGACTCAGACAAGTGCAGAAGGTATTCAAGCAGGGTCTGTGTAGGACAAGAACGAGGATCTAGGGCCTTGCTGTCACACCAGACGGCAAACCTCCTCCATAGAAAGAAGTAGCTCCTCTTAGTGGAATCTTTCCTGGAAGCAAGTAAGACACGGGAGACACCCTCTGACAGACCCAAAGAGGCAAAGTCTACGCTCTCAACATCCAGGCCGTGAGAGCCAGAGACTGGAGGCTGGGATGCAGAAGCGCCCCTTCGTCCTGTGTGATGAGGGTCGGAAAACACTCCAATCTCCAGGGTTCTTCGGAGGACAACTCCAGAAGAAGAGGGAACCAGATCTGACGCGGCCAAAAAGGAGCAATCAGAATCATGGTGCCTCGGTCTTGTTTGAGTTTCAACAAAGTCTTCCCCACCAGAGGTATGGGAGGATAAGCATACAGCAGGCCCTCCCCCCAATCCAGGAGGAAGGCATCCGATGCCAGTCTGCCGTGGGCCTGAAGCCTGGAACAGAACTGAGGGACTTTGTGGTTGGCTCGAGATGCGAAGAGATCCACCAAGGGGGTGCCCCACACCTGGAAGATCTGCCGCACTACACGAGAATTGAGCGACCACTCGTGAGGTTGCATAATCCTGCTCAACCTGTCGGCCAGACTGTTGTTTACGCCTGCCAGATATGTGGCTTGGAGCACCATGCCGTGATGGCGAGCCCAGAGCCACATGCTGACGGCTTCCTGACACAGGGGGCGAGATCCGGTGCCCCCCTGCTTGTTGACATAGTACATGGCAACCTGGTTGTCTGTCTGAATTTGGATAATTTTGTAGGACAGCCGATCTCTGAAAGCCTTCAGAGCGTTCCAGATCGCTCGCAACTCCAGAAGATTGATCTGCAGATCGCGTTCCTGGAGGGACTAGCTTCCTTGGGTGTGAAGCCCATCGACATGAGCTCCCCATCCCAGGAGAGACGCATCCGTGGTCAGCACTTTTTGTGGCTGAGGAATTTGGAAAGGGCGTCCCAGAGTCAAATTGGACCAAATTGTCCACCAATGCAGGGATTTGAGAAAACTCGTGGACAGGTGGATCACGTCTTCTAGACCCCCAGCAGCCTGATACCACTGAGAGGCTAGGGTCCATTGAGCAGATCTCATGTGCAGACGGGCCATGGGAGTCACATGAACTGTGGAGGCCATGTGGCCTAGCAATCTCAACATCTGCCGAGCTGTGATCTGCTGGGACGCTCGCACCCGCGAGACGAGAGACAACAAATTGTTGGCTCTCGTCTCTGGGAGATAGGCGCGAGCCGTCCGAGAATCCAGCAGAGCTCCTATGAATTCGAGTTTCTGCACTGGGAGAAGGTGAGACTTTGGATAATTTATCACAAACCCCAGTAGCTCCAGGAGGCGAATAGTCATCTGCATGGACTGCAGGGCTCCTGCCTCGGATGTGTTCTTCACCAGCCAATCGTCGAGGTATGGGAACACGTGCACCCCCAGCCTGCGAAGTGCCGCTGCTACCACAGCCAAGCACTTTGTGAACACCCTGGGCGCAGAGGCGAGCCCAAAGGGTAGCACACAGTACTGGAAGTGACGTGTGCCCAGCTGAAATCGCAGATACTGTCTGTGAGCTGGCAGTATCGGGATGTGCGTATAGGCATCCTTCAAGTCCAGAGAGCATAGCCAATCTTTTTCCTGAATCATGGGAAGAAGGGTGCCCAGGGAAAGCATCCTGAACTTTTCTTTTACGAGATATTTGTTCAGGGCCCTTAGGTCTAGGATGGGACGCATCCCCCCTGTTTTCTTTTCCACAAGGAAGTACCTGGAATAGAATCCCAGCCCTTCTTGCCCGGATGGCACGGGCTCGACCGCATTGGCGCTGAGAAGGGCGGAGAGTTCCTCTGCAAGTACCTGCTTGTGCTGGAAGCTGTAAGACTGAGCTCCCGGTGGACAATTTGGAGGTTTTGAGGCCAAATTGAGGGTGTATCCTTGCCGGACTATTTGGAGAACCCACTGATCAGAGGTTATGAGAGGCCACCTTTGGTGAAAAGCTTTCAACCTCCCTCCGACTGGCAGGTCGCCCGGCACTGACACTTGGACTTCGGCTATGCTCTGCTGGAGCCAGTCAAAAGCTCGCCCCTTGCTTTTGCTGGGGAGCCGAGGGGCCTTGCTGAGGCGCACGCTGCTGACGAGAGCGAGCGCGCTGGGGCTTAGCCTGGGCCGCAGGCTGTCGAGAAGGAGGATTGTACCTACGCTTGCCAGAAGAGTAGGGAACAGTCTTCCTTCCCCCGAAAAATCTTCTACCTGTAGAGGTAGATGCTGAAGGCTGCCGGCAGGAGAACTTGTCGAATGCGGTGTCCCGCTGGTGGAGATGCTCTACCACCTGTTCGACTTTCTCTCCAAAAATGTTATCCGCACGGCAAGGCGAGTCCGCAATCCGCTGCTGGAGTCTATTCTCCAGGTCGGCGGCACGCAGCCATGAGAGCCTGCGCATCACCACACCTTGAGCAGCGGCCCTGGACGCAACATCAAAGGTGTCATACACCCCTCTGGCCAGGAATTTTCTGCACGCCTTCAGCTGCCTGACCACCTCCTGAAAAGGCTTGGCTTGCTCAGGGGGAAGAGCATCAACCAAGCCCGCCAACTGCCGCACATTGTTCCGCATGTGTATGCTCGTGTAGAGCTGGTAAGACTGGATCTTGGCCACGAGCATAGAAGAATGGTAGGCCTTCCTCCCAAAGGAGTCTAAGGTCCTAGGGTCTTTGCCCGGGGGCGCCGAAGCATGCTCCCTAGAACTCTTAGCCTTCTTTAGGGCCAAATCCACAACTCCAGAGTCGTGAGGCAACTGAGTGCGCATCAGCTCTGGGTCCCCATGGATTCGGTACTGGGACTCAATCTTCTTGGGAATGTGGGGATTAGTTAGTGGTTTTGTCCAGTTCGCCAGCAATGTCTTTTTGAGGACATGGTGCATGGGTACTGTGGACGCTTCCTTAGGTGGAGAAGGATAGTCCAGGAGCTCAAACATTTCAGCCCTGGGCTCGTCCTCCACAACCACCGGGAAGGGGATGGCCGTAGACATCTCCCGGACAAAGGAAGCGAAAGACAGACTCTCAGGAGGAGAAAGCTGCCTTTCAGGAGAGGGAGTGGGATCAGAAGGAAGACCCTCAGACTCCTCGTCAGAGAAATATCTGGGGTCTTCCTCTTCCTCCCACGAGGCCTCACCATCGGTGTCAGACACAAGTTCACGAACCTGTGTCTGCAACCTCGCCCGGCTCGACTCCGTGGAGCCACATCCACGATGGGGGCGTCGAGAGGTAGACTCCCTCGTCCGCATCGGCGAAGCTCCCTCCGCCGACGTAGTCGGGGAGCCCTCCTGGGAGGTGGCCACAGTCGGCACCGCGACGTCGGGGACCTCACCCCGGGCGATGGGCCAGCCGGCGCCACGCTCGACGGTACCGGAGGCGCAAGCACCGCCGGTACCGGAGGGGTAGGGCGCAACAGCTCTCCCAGAATCTCTAGGAGAACGGCCCGGAGGCTCTCGTTCAGAGCGGCTGCAGAGAAAGGCAAAGAGGTCGATGCAGGCGTCGACGTCAGAACCTGTTCCGGGCGAGGAGGCTGTTCCGGGCTGTCCAGAGTGGAGCGCATCGACACCTCTCGGTGGTCATCTGGTCAGTTGGGGCACCTTTTTGAGGCTTGGTCGTGAAAATAAAAGGACCAAGTAAACCCGGCAAAATACTGCTTAACGCTGCTTTTTTTTTTTCATTATCGGCGAAAGCCGGCCATCTGGTAGCCACGCCCATGCCCGCCCATGTCCCGCCTTCACTAATCTACCGGCACGCCCCCTTGAACTTTCGCCGGCGAAGCGACGGGAAAGCAGCGAAGCTGTCTAAAATGCCGCTTTCGATTATACCGATTTCGCCGCTTTTAAGAAATCGCCGGCCATGTTCCGATTTGTGTTGGAAGATAGCCGGCGATCACTTTCAATTAGAAGCTGGATTGTTAACTATAACTTGATAGTATTTGAAATTTGACTATGCCCATGGCCATTAAATAAATCCAAGAACTTTGAAGGGGGGGGTGCAGGTTTTTTTTTTTTTTAAATCATGTTCCACAAACCTTTATAGCTCTGCAAAGTCCCAAATTGGATTAATATAGCTTCCTTTTTCAATTCTAGAAGGTTGTTTTCTTCTTTTGTACTATTGCATTAAACAGTAATTGTAGGGCTTAGAGTGTTGTTGAACATACTTATAATTAGCACTGGGGTGTGCACGGATGTTTTTTTTTCAGTGTGAAACAATAGCTGCCTAATTGAAAATACTTTAGCACAGTTTGAGATGCAGTTTGCCATCTCAAGATTGTATCTGCTCAAAATAACTTCCAGTTGGCACAGCTACTATCTGAAATCTCACTTTTGCAACCTGACTTCAGGATGAGCTGAAAACAAACAGTACTGCATTTGCTAGTATTAGCATGATGTGATCTAGAAAGATTACAGCCAGTCTAGAACCTACAGGTTCTTGTCCTCAACAGCTTCCAAGAATCAAAAATCATAGATGCATTACAAGTTGCTTTGTGATCACAAGAGCACAAAATATCCTAAATGGAGTAGAATGGGTAAACGTGAATCGATTGTTTACTCTTTCAAAAAGTTATATAGTAGCACATTGAAAACAAATAGGAGAAATTATTTTTTCACTCAACGTATAGTTAAGCTCTGGAACTCATTGTTGGGGCAAGTGGTAAAAGCAGTTAGAAGTGAATTCTATATATGGCACCGAAAAAATCAGCACCACATAAAGGGAAATGGGACTTGATATATTGCCTTTCTGAGGTTTTTGCAACTACATTCAAAGCGGTTTACATATATTCAGGTACTTATTTTGTACCAGGGGCAATGGAGGGTTAAGTGACTTGCCCGGAGTCACAAGGAGCTGCAGTGGGAATCGAACCCAGTTCCCCAGGATCAAAGTCCACTGCACTAACCACTAGGCTACTCCTCCACTCATTCCACCAATAAGAGCCAACCTCATCAGTGATGTCAGAATGGCTTGATTACCCGATACTTGGCTCACTTCTGATATTGTGATGTCATAAGGGAAGGGGGGAAAGACAAATGGGACTTGATATACCGCCTTTCTGAGGTTTTTGCAACTACATTCAAAGCGGTTTACATATATTCAGGTACTTATTTTGTACCAGGGGCAATGGAGGGTTAAGTGACTTGCCCGGAGTCACAAGGAGCTGCAGTGGGAATCGAACCCAGTTCCCCAGGATCAAAGTCCACTGCACTAACCACTAGGCTACTCCTCCACTCATTCCACCAATAAGAGCCAACCTCATCAGTGATGTCAGAATGGCTTGATTACCCGATACTTGGCTCACTTCTGATATTGTGATGTCATAAGGGAAGGGGGGAAAGACAAATGGGACTTGATATACCGCCTTTCTGAGGTTTTTGCAACTACATTCAAAGCGGTTTACATATATTCAGGTACTTATTTTGTACCAGGGGCAATGGAGGGTTAAGTGACTTGCCCAGAGTCACAAGGAGCTGCAGTGGGAATCAAACTCAGTTCCCCAGGCAGTGGCTTACAGAGAGGGGCATAATTGAACGAAAACGTCTATCTCCATGGGCGTTTATCTCCGAGAACGGGTCCGTGAAGGGGCGGACCGAACCGTATTTTTGAAAAAAATAGACGTCCATGTTTTATTCGACAATTTGTGAGCTGGGCGTTTTTGTTTTTCAGTGATAATGGAAAATGAAAGCGCCCAGCTCAAAAACAAATAAATCCAAGGCATTTGTTCGTGGGAGGGGCCAGGATTCGTAGTGCACTGGTCCCCCTCACATGCCAGGACACCAACCGGGCACCCTAGGGGGCACTTTTACAAAAACAAAGAAAAAGGTAAAAGAGCTCCCAGGTGCATAGCACTCTTCCCTTGTGTGTTGAGCCCCCCAAATCCCCCTCAAAACCCACTGCCCACAAGTCTACACCATTACTATAGCCCTAAGGGGTGAAGGGGGGAACCTACATGTGGGTACAGTGGGTTTGGGGGGGTTGGACGACTAAGCATTAAGCAGCACAATTGTAACAGGTAGGGGGGGGATGAGCCTGGGTCCACCTGCCTGAAGTCAACTGCTCCAGGGACCTGCATACTGCTGCCAGGGAGGTGGGTATGACATTTGATGGTCGAAATCTAGGCGTTTTTCTCTTTGAATTATAAGGTGGAGAGTGATGTTATGATGTAGTCATTACATGATCTTAAATATTCAATACATTTTACATGCAAACTATAACACCTTCCATCATCATTTCCATCACCCTCATTAGAAATTAGACACTTGGAGATTCTTCTTTAAAACCCAGTGTCCAGGTAACCCCCCCCCCCCTCCCCAACAAATCTCCACCCTGATGTCTGACTTTGGAAACCGCCCCCACCCACGACAGTACAACAACAGAATCACCCTGCCACCAATATCAACTGACCCTCCCCGACAAAGCAATTACCTCCCACATCAACAAACCCTCCCCAACACCAAAATCACCCCTTATATCACCTGACCCTCCACAAGAGAGAAATCCTCCTCCACAACATTCAACTGTCCCTAACAAAGCAATGCCTTCCAGAATCACACCTCCATATCATCCAACCGTCCCTGATACCACAATCATGCAACTTTCCATGATGAAGCAATCATTCCCCCAAATCACATGACCCTCCCCATCACCACAATCACCCCCCATATCACCAGACCCTCCATGACAGAGCAATTCCCCCCATTACCTGACTATCCCCAATAAGGCAAGACTCCACCACATCACATGACCTACCACAGGAAAGAACCCCCCTGGGAGCCCCCCACATATAGGCATGAGGCTGATACATTGCAGTCTCCCTCCAATGGCACCTAATGCCCCCAAACTGGCATTGAGCGACAAGCTGTCTTACCCTGTCCTCTTGACCCAGTCCCTAGCCTTATTGGGAGTGCCTGGTGACTTCTGGTGTGGGAGTGATGCCCACTTGTTCCCATTTTGTGCCAGCCAGATCTCAAAATGGCCACTGAAACCTCTAGTAATATCACAGAAGTGTCACTAGAGGGTCAGGCTTCCATATATGGCCATGTCACTCAATGTGCATTAGGGTCAACAGTTTTTGTGTTAAAGTGTGTTATTGGTAAATAATGTATTCTAATGCCAATTAATGCCCATATATGAAAACCTGACCTCTAATAGTAATACTCAGTGAAGGGTAGATAGTGGGGTTAGGAGTCTGTGCTGGGACTGCTGCTTTTTAACTTATTTATAAATGATCTAGAGTTGGGAACAAGTGAGGTAATTAAATTTGCTGATGATGCAAAGTTATTCACAGTTGTGAAAATGCAAGAGGACCTTACAAGACTTGGAGACTGGCCATGCATATGGCAGACGATATTTAATGTGAGCAAATGCAAAGTGATGCATGTGGGAAAGAGGAACCCAAACTATAGCTACATGCCCAGGATAAAGAGTGTCACGGTTGATAATACATTGAAACCCTCTGCTCAGTGTGCAGCGGCGGCTAAGAAAGCAAATAGAATACTAGGAATTATTAGGAAAGGAAAGGAATGGAAAACAAAACTGAGATTATAATGCCTTTGTACTGCTCCATTGTGTGACCACACCTCGAATTCTGTGTGCAATTTTGGTCAATGCATCTCAAAAAAGATGTAGCAGAATTAGAAAAGGTACAGAGAAGGGTGACAAAAATGATAAAGGGGATGGGATGACTTTCCTATGAGGAAAGGCTAAAGCGGCTAGGGCTCTTCAGCTTGGAGAAAAGATGGCTAAGGGAAAGTATGATAGAAGTCTATATAATACTGAGTAGAGTGGAATGGGTAAAAAGTGAATTGCTGAATTACTCTTTCCAAAAATACCAGGACTAGGGGGGCACACAATGAAGCCACTAAGCAGTGGGGGAGGGGTTTCAGGGCATAGGCTCCCTCACCTTTGGCACGGTCCCCCTCTTCTTTAAAGGCTGCCAAAGAGATCTCCTCCACGAGTCCAGCACTTAAGTCAGCAGGCGCACTGTGGCCTCCGATGTCGACTCTGTTGTGTATGTCCAATTCATCAACTGCAGATTTAATCACCTCACTTGTCGTTCCGGTTTCCAGATCATTTATAAATACGTTAAATAGCATTGGTCTCAGTACATATTGAGAAAAATGGTCATTTAACCTTACCCTCTGTTTTCTGTCCAATTACCAATTCCTAATCCACGGAAGGACCTTGCCTCCTATCCCATAACTTTTTAATTTTCTCAGGAGTCTCTCATGAGGAACTTTGTCAAAAGCTTTCTGAAAATCTAGATCGGGCTCACCTTTATCCACATGTTTATTCACGCCTTCAAAGAAATGAAGCAAACTGGTGAGGCAAGACTTCCCTTTGCTGAATCCATGATGACTCTGTCCATTAAACCGTGTTTTTCTATGTATTCCATAATTTTATTCTTTATAATAGTTTCTACTATTTTCCCTGGCACTGACATCAGGCTTCCCAGTCTGTAATTTCCCAGATCACCCCGGACCATTAACAAAAAACAGCTTTACATTGGCAACCCATCAATCTTCAGACACTATGGATATGTTTAAGGCTACAGATCACTAACAGCAGATCAACAATTTTGTATTTGAGTTCTTTCAGAACCTTGGGGTGCATGCCATTTGGTCCAGGTGATTTATTACTCTTTAATTTCTTGATTTGTTGAATAAATCTCCTAACAATTTGACAAATACCTGTAATATTCCAAATATTCATGAACACTGAAAGGCCTGGTTATTTTAAGTTGGTTTATTGGATATGATGGCTGATAAGGAAGGGGGGTGGGTTGGAGTTGGTGGTGCAGAAATGAATAGGGAGTAGATTGAGTTTGAACTGAATTATTTTTATTGTAATCTATTTTGTTGCTTTTTGAAGAAAATAAAAATATACATTTTTTTAAAAAAGGCCTAAAATCTGGCTTTTTAATGTTTAATTTTTAGATGTTCTTAATTTATTAACTGTGTCACTATCAAAATGGCTGTGTCTGTTTCCCTAGCACTAGGGCTCAGGCTGTCCTTATGTGCTAAGTTCCCAATCATGGCAACATGCATAACTTTTCTTGAAAATATAATTATATGATGCAGAAGAGCCATGATGGATCTAACCCATGAACATTTTGGATGTTACGACCGTGTCTAGTATATATGATACAGACAATATCAGACTGACAACTTATCTGTTCTACAAGGTCAGAAGCATGAAAATGTCAATTATTTATCACCAAGGCAATAATTGATTAGAACATGATAGCTCTTTTAGAGAGAGGAGATTTTGTATTAAAAATACATGTTTCAATCTTTAATATAAAAAACCTCAAAATATCTCATAGTGGGAAAACTGGCTTAAATGGCATTTCTTTTTTTCTTCTTCCTTTGCATTGGTGCCTGAGTGCTCAAATGACTAAGTACTAAATATTTAACGCATGATGATGGTTACATTAACTGAGTCTTTGATCTGAAACATCTTTAAAACATCTTAAAAGCTTTTCAAAAACGGACTAGGGTTTCATTACAGTCACTTAAAATAGATTATAGATTTATTTTATCAAAACATTCTGTTAGAAATTTTACAGCATTTCGGCCAGTATAATCTATCAGCAATTTTTCACAATCTCAAGTTTGTTCACTGAGCAAGGTGTATCTGGCAAAAATACGTATGTGAAAAATAAATTCACCACATGCAGTATTGCACATAGCAAATTCATTTTGCATACCCCCCCCCCCCAAAAAAAATATTCTGCATGTGAAATAACTACTTCCTGTTGGAGGACCATTAACAGAAAGTCATCCGCTATGTCAGAGAGCTAGAGGTGAACATTCCTTAGTTGTGTCCCTTGACCTTGACTGGGAAGGGGAGGCTGTAACGATTACCTAGATAACTTGAAATCTGAGAGAGTCTCAGACTACCCTTCTCCGTAAGTGCCTAGGTTCTGTTATATGTTTATTTCCACTTAATATACCACCTTTATTGAAGGCAAAAAAAGGCAATTTACAATCACAAGAACATAAGCATCACCATACTGGGACAGACCAAACGTCTATCAAGCCCAGTATTGTGTTTGAAACAGTGGCCAATACAGGTCACAAATACCTGGCAAAATCCCAAAACAATAAAACAAATTTTATACTGCTTATCCCAGAAATAAGCAGTGAATTTCTCAAAATCTATCTTAATAAAGGCTTATGGACTTTTTATTTATAGAAACTGGCCCAAACCCTTTTTAAACCCTGCTAAGCTAACTACTTTTACCACATTCTCTGCAATACATTCAAAAGTTTAATTACATGTTGAGTGAAGAAATATTTTCTCCAAATTTTTTTCAATTTACTATTTAGCAGCTTCACTATTTGCCTTCTAGCCCTTGTATTTTTGGAAAGAGTAAACAAGCGATTCATGTCTACTCATTTTACTTCACTCAGTATTTTGTAGGCTTCTATCATATTTTGGCCCTATCTTATCCAAGCTGAACAGTTCTAGCCTCATCCCCTTTAGCATTTTTGTCACCCTTCTCTGTATGTTTTGTAATTCTGCTATATCTTTTCTGAGATATGGTGACCAAAATTGCACACAATATTCGAGGTGTGGTCGTACCATGGAGCAATACAAAGGCATTATAATATTCTCAGTGTTGTTCTCCATTACTTGGCTAATAATTCCTAGTATTCTATTTGTTTTCTTAGCTGCCGTTGCACACTGAGTAGAGGGTTTCAACATGTCATTAACAATGACACCAAAATTCGATTACTGGGTGGTGAATTCTAATGTGGAACCTTGCATCATGCAGCTATAGTTTGGATTCCTGTTCTCTACATGCATCATTTTGCACTTGCTCACATTAACTATCATTTGCCATATGGATGTCTAGTCTCCCAGTCCTCTCGCAATTTTTCACAGTCCTGTGCAATTTAACAACTTTGATTAACTTTGTGTCATCAGCAAATTTAGAGGTCCTTTTACTAAGATGCAGCAAGCACTAACTTGTGTTTACTATGGTTAAAAGGTGCTACTGTGATGCCCAGTTGCTCCTAGCCAGTCTGGTACCTTTCAGAAAATGGTGTCACCAAGTGCTAGTCTCATGTGACTATCACTAGCAGTCGTGTTTCCTCATAAGGAAACAATTTGGGTGAGACTACAGCCTGGAGTGCCATTTTCAGGAAGGCATCCCGGACTGGGCAAGAGCAACTGGATCTCTGCCTAAGACCCTCCGGACCCCCCCCCCCCCCCCACACGGAACCCAGATGAACCCTCCCACAGGCAGACACATTAGAATGTTGGTGGTGAGAATTATTATATAGGAAGTGTACCTAAAATGGGTACAAACAACAAAAACACTAATCAATAGTTTTGCATCCTAAACTTTTGCAGGTTTTTCTTTTTAATGAAAAAAAAAACTCCAATAGAAAACAAGAGACAGGAGACCAGTGGCATAGCAGGGGGGGCTGCCACCTGGGGCGGGGTGGTTCACCGTTGCACCCCCTCCCCCCGGGTGCAGCACGATGACACCCCCCTTCCCCCCCTGACGACTGGCTCCCGCACCCTTGCGGAAATAGGAAGTTCCGTCAGCGGAGGGCAGGACAGATAGAGCGAGGGAAGACCCGACGGTCCACATTTCTTTTACGTGCAGGGCAGGCGTGAGGCGCTGCGCCTCGCCTCCCGATATTCTTTTTAAAGGTAGGGTGCGGGAGCTGGTCGGGGGGAGGGTGTCGATTCGCCGAGGGGGGTAGCTGGCAGGGAGCACCCCCCCCTGAGCTGACACCTGAGGCGGACCGCCCCTCCCGCCCCCCTTGCTACGCCACTGCAGGAGACAACCCTAGAAATGAACAGAAATGCAGCATAAAGGTGTAAGAGTTGAGCTTTAACCTTAGCACGAACTGTGGAACACTGAATCGTGGAAAGAAGCATTTCCAGGGCAATAGTGGTTGATGAATGTATAGACTGAACTCCATTTAACAGTTTGCAAATCTCTTCAAAACATGTTGACATGGATTTGACATGTTCCTATAACATCGGCCCTGCAAGCCACCACTGATGAGAGGAGAAGGTGGGCTGGTGGTTTGTCTGCAAAATGTTCACCTATTCAGTAAAGGGATGGGGAGGGGATTTCAATCCCACAGATTTTGTCCATCTAATTCTCAAAGTTAATCAGGCAATGGCATGGAAAAGGTACCGAAAACCATGAGGGCCATGTCATAAGATTGTTACGGCACTTGGAAATGCATAGTTAAAACTTTATTTAGATATCTTTGTCACCCACCTAATGTTATTTTCCTTTCTTTCATGCCATTCTGACAAGAATACATAAACACCATAATGCACTTAGATCACCTCTCTATGCCATAATCTTTTAATTCAGTGAGAATATATATATATATATATATATATATATATATATATATATATATATATAACTCCTCACACAACTGTAAATTAATTAATCTTTTAACTAACTGAAAGTCACTGTATGTTATGGGAGCAGTAATCTGAAGGTAACTCAGGCTAATGTCACTAATGCTTCTGAATCAAGTGTATCACATCTCATCATTTTCTGAATTCACAGAGAAGGAAAACACTATGTAAGCACGCAGAAAAACAAAACGGATCAGTAACACACTGCTTAAAATAATATCACATACTTATAATAGCAAAATATTTGTTCAAAAATCACAAGACAAGATTTGCGCATATTGTGAGCTGAAAATCCAAAACAATTTATGACCCAGCCAGGTTAAAGTGCCCAGGTTGGACACTATCTAGTCCTTGGCAGGCTAAACCAGCTTACTTTGCAAAGGGTTTCTTGTACCTTCTCAGATTTACTATGTTGTAGTGTGGCTACAGAGCAGTTAAGTCAGCACATTCACTCTGTTGGGGAAAATGAGGAGTCCTTTCAAGCAAAAATAGCTCAGAGTCCATATGGGTCTAATATACATTGTCCAGCCATGTGGTCACATTCACCTGATTGGACAAGGTCACCTTTAATTCCCGAACATAAGACTTTCACTTCCAGGAAACTCTCGGGTCCTTTTACTAAGGTGTGCTGAAAAATGGCCTGAACTAGTATAGGCGCGTGTTTTGGGAGCGCAGAGATCCATTTTTCAGTGTGCCTATAAAAAAGGCCTTTTAAAAATTTTTGCAGAAAATTGGCACACGTCCATTTTGGGTCTGAGACTTTACCGCCAGTCACTGACTTAGCGGTAAGGTCTTTTGCGTTAACCGTGCGGTAATCGCCTGCGTATGTCAAGTTGGAGTTACCGCCTGATTTTTGCTGTGCGCCAGAAAATAAAATATATTTTCTGGCGTGCGTAGCGGACGTGCGTCAATAATGAGATTACCGCATGGACCACATGGTAGCTGGGTGGTAACTCCAAATCGATGAGCGTTAGGCAAGCGTAAGTGCCTACACAGCTAATGAAAGGGCCCCTCTATAACTATCGAAGGGAGGGAAGATGGCTGTAATCACACATGCTGAATTACAGACTTGTTTAGTTATCACTCACCACACTGAGTCCTAGTAATTCTCTGCACACGTATTCCATTTTTTTCTTCTCCAGGTTGTCCAGATAATGCTGAAGTCGAGTGTACGTATACGGGTAACAGTATGCAAACTGATAAATGTCGTCCTCCCGATCAAAGCAAAAGGCAAAGGACATCACATAGTTTTTCCTATGGTCGGGACAGCGGTAATAATACACATTTTTAGCTGGCAGTCGTTGCCTGAAAACAAAAGTATACAAAAAAATTCAAGTAATCAGAAATCCTCAAAATTCTAATAGTCAAGTTCTTAGCGTTTACTGATCAAAGAAGATAAATGAAATTGGGGTTTCATTTCAAAAAGGCTAAAAACATACATCAATGATACCTCTCAAAGATCTCTCCAGAAGCAGAGAAAAGCAGAATATACTTATAAAAATAGAAAAGACTGAGAAGCAGCTCAGTGGCTAGAGAAGCAGGTTGTAGACAAGCAAAGCCAGAGTTCAAATCCTACTTCTCCCACTAACAATTCTTAGGATTTTGGGTAAGTCACTTCTCCCCAGCGGCACACCTACCTTATATGGCATCCAGGACAGAGAACCCTCCCCCGGGTAGCGCGCACCCCTCCCGGGCAGTGTACACCCCCTACTCCCCTCCTCCAAGCAATGGGGTGCGAAGAGCAGGCATGCAGTTGTCGGCTCTACCAGTTTCCTGCCCCCTCTGACGTCAACTTCCTGTTCCGGGGCAGGAGGCCGGCTGCGCACCTGGTCGTGCACCCCCTTGCTGCCAGCACCCAGGGTGGACTGCCCCCACTGCCCCACCCTAGGTACACTAGAGCTTCTCCCTCCATTACCTCAGGTACAATTCTATAACTGGGTGCCTGGTAGGAGCCTATTGTATAAAAGAACACAGGCACCTACTTTCCTTTACAGAATACAAGTCTAATGGGTGAAACCCACTCAATTACGAACGCCCACCTCCTATAACTACCCCAATCACTCTCTTCCTTCTTCTCTCTTCCCTTCCTTGATCGCTACACATTACTAACTGTATCTGATATCCTGAAATGACAATATTAACAAATCTATGTAAGCCACATTGAACCTGCAAATAGGTGCAAATAGAGGTGCCCATCTTCAAGTCCTTACTCAAAGCCCATCTCTTCTCCCTTGCTTTTGGCACCTAACCACCTTCCCCATTCATGATACCTACACTGACTACATAGCTTGTTACCTTTAGATTGTAAGCTCTCTTGAGCAGGGACTGTCCTTCCCCATGTTTTAACTTGTACAGCGCTGCGTAACCCTTGTAGCGCTATAGAAATGCTAAGTAGTAGTAGTAGTAGAATGTGGGATACAAAGGCAATAAATAATAATAATAATAAATGTTCAGGAATGAGCACTTAAGGCTAGATTCTATATATGCTGCCAAAAAAATTGGTACAGAAAAAAAGCGCTATTCTAAAAGCCACACTTAAAAGTTAGGTGCGGTATATAGAATAGTGCTTATGCCAGGAAATCATTCCTAACTTTAGGCGTGGCCATTTGCATGACCCTCCAGCTTATAATCGAAAGTAATCGCCGGCTATTTCCCGACACAAATCGGGATATGGCCGGCGATTTCGCAAAAGCGGCGAAAAGCATATATTCGAAAGCTACATTTGTGATAGCTTCGCCGCTTTCCCTTCGCCTCGCCGGCGAAAGTTCAAAGGGGCGTGTTGGCGGCGAAGCGAAGGCGGGACATGGGCAGGCTTGGGCGTGGCTACCAGATGGCCGGCTTTCGCGGATACTGGAAAAATAAAACCCGGCGATAAGCAGTATTTCGCCGGGTTTACTTGGTCCTTTTATTTTCACGACCAAGCCTCAAAAAGGTGCCCCAACTGACCAGATGACCACCGGAGGGAATGGGGGATGACCTCCCCTTACTCCCCCAGTGGTCGCCAACCCCCTCCCACACAAAAATTATTAAAATACAAACCTTTTTGGCCAGCCTGTATGCCAGCCTCAAATGTCATACCCAGCACCCAGACAGCAGTATGCAGGTCCCTGGAACAGTTGTTGTTGGTTGCAGTGGACTGCAGAAAGGCAGAGCCAGGCCCATCCCCCCCCCCCCTACCTGTTCCACTTGTGGTGGGTAATGTTGAGCCCTCCCAAACCCCCCAAAACCCACTGTACCCACATGTAGGTGCCCCCCTTCAGCCTTTAGGGCTAGGGTAATGGTGCACACTTGTGGGCAGTGGGTTTTGGGGGGGATTTGGGGGACTCAGCACCAGTGGCGTACCTAGGGTAGTTGACACCCGGGGCCGGTCATTTTTTAACACCCCCCCCAAATCCAGTACTAGGCATGCCGAGAATACAAAACACTCAGGACCTATAGAGCAATTCTACCATACCATAAGCAGTCATTTCTACGAGTCACACAAGGAAAAGGAAAGCATCTTAAACACTACAGTGAGCACTAGAACATCAATTCACCTATTGTAAAACGAAACCAGACAGAATAGTACAGATCGTAGATCCTGCACAGTCAATGCCAACTGAAAGCCATGTCTTTTTCACAAACACAGATACACCCTAATCCACTATAGAATAAGTAATCATAAACTTTCTATTTAGACAAAAATTAAACTGAACCCCCAATGCCAGACTCTGCATACAATGCAACACCACAGAAACAGAAACTGTCCCCTAGTACTGTGCAAAATATAAAGACAGCAGATGTAAATTTGAAAAAAACTAACAAGTACCAATCACCACTTTACAAATTAACAAATAGAAATAAACAAATATAGAAAGTAAAATAATACCATTTTATTGGACTAATACATTTAGCTTTCAGAGGCCAAAACCTCCGTCCTTGGGTCAGTACAGTATAGTGCTGTTACAGTATCCTATCCTGACCTGAGGAAGGGGGTTTTGTTCTCCGAAAGTTAGTCAAAATGTATTAAAATTAGTCCAATAAAAAGATTACCTTATTTACATGTTCTATTATAAACATTTAACACATCTACAATACTTTATCCTAAAGCAAAAATATATATGTATATATATTTTATTTACAGTTTGTTGTCTCTGGTTTCTGCTTCCCTCATCTTCTTTTCACCGTCTTCCTTCCATCCAGCATCTGTCTTCACTCTCTCTCTGCCATCCAGTGTCTGCCCTCTCTGCCGTCCCTTCCATCCACTGCCTGCCCTTTCTCTCTGCCCCTTCAATCTACCATTTGCCCTCCCTCTCCCATCCATCCAGGGTCTGCCCTCCCTCTCGCTCCCCCTTCCATCTAGGATCTGTCCCCTCTCTCTCTCTGCCCCTTTTTTCAGCCCCCAGTTCCAGCCCCCTTCTCCCCTCTGAACACCCCCACCCCAGTCCCCTTCTCCCCTCCCCTTCTCCTGTTTGAGACCCCCACCACAGTCCCCTTCTCCCCTCCCCTGTCTGAGACCCCCACCCCAGTCCTCTTCTCTCCTCTGAACATCCCCACCCCAGTCCCCTTCTCTCCTCCCCTTCCCTTCTCCCCTCTGAGATCCCCACCCCAGTCCCCTTCTCCCCTCTGAGATCCCCACCCCAGTCCCCTTCTCCCCTCCCCTTTTCCCCTCTGAACACCACCACCCCAGTCCCCTTCTCCCCTCTGAGATCCCCACCCCAGTCCCCTTCTCCCCTCTCCCTCCCCTGTCTGAGATCCCCACCCCAGTCCCCTTCTCCCCTCTGAACACTCCCACCCCAGTCCCCTTCTCCCCTCCCCTTCCCCCGTCTGAGACCCCCACCCCAGTCCCCTTCTCCCCACCCCAGTCCCCTTCTCCCCTCCCCTTTTCCCCTCTGAACACCCCCACCCCAGTCCCCTTATCCCCTCCCCTTCCCTTCTCCCCTCTGAGATTCCCACCCCAGTCCCCTTCTCCCTTCTGAGATCCCCACCCCAGTCCCCTTCTCCCCTCCCCTGAGACCCCCACCCGTCCCCTTCTCCCCTCTGAACACCCCCACCCGAGTCCCTTTCGCCCCTCTCCTTCCCCACCTCAGTCCCGTTAAAACCGGAGAAGCAGCGTCGCAGGTTAGCGCCTCGTGCCCTGCTTGTAACAAAAAAATCAAATCTCCTTCCTTCTCCTCGTCTTGACGTCTTGACGTCGACTCGGGCCTTCCAATCAAGATGAGGAGGAGAAGGAAGGAGATTTGATTTTTTTTTTTTACAAGCAGGGTGCGAGGCGCTAACCTGCGACGCTGCTTCGCCGGTTTTTTTAATGTGCGGCGCCGCAGGAATGGCCACGGGAGGCGGCGGGAGCGGAGCACCCCCCACCCACTGGCACCCGGGGCGGACCGCCCCCACCGCCCCCCCCTTGGTACGCCACTGCTCAGCACACAAGGGAAGGGTGCTATGCACCTGGAAGCTAATTTGGTTGTTTATAAAAGATGTTTGAAGTGCCCCCTAGGATGCCCGGTTGGTGTCCTGGCATGTGAGGGGGACCATTGCACTACAAATGCTGGCTCCTCCCACGGCCAAATGCCTTGGATTTCGCCGGGTTTGAGATCCCCGGCAGTTTTTTCCATTATTGCGGAAAAACAAAAGTGGCGATCTCAAACCCGGCGAAATCCAAGGCATTTCGCCGGCCCACACCGTATTATCGAAAAAAAAGATGGCCGGCCATCCTTTTTGAAAATACGGTTCCAGCCAGCTGTTGCGCCACCGCCAAAATAGATCGCCGGCGACCTATTTCGCCGGCGACGTTCGATTATTCCCCTCCCTGTTATTCTATAACAACACACATTAATTTTAGGAACGCCCCGCCCCCATTATGCACATGACCCTCCCATTTTCACTCCCCCCTTTTCAGATCATGTGTAAATTTTAGGCGCAGACCCCATACCTAAATTTATGCATGTAAATGCAAAATTAAATCTCATTAGTACCAATAATTGCTTGTTAAAAAGCCAATTCTTGGTGCTAATTAGCTCATTATTCAATTAAATTGCATGGAGCTAATTGGACAGGTGCCCAAATTTGCGCACACAATTTTTGGTGACTTTTACAGAATTAAGGAGTTAACAATAGCCAAGGAGCTGGTGGAAGTGTTTGCACCTAAATGAAAGAGATGCACTTAAATAACAGTATTCAATACATTATAGGCTCGAATCAGTAAACAGTGCTCAACATTCAGCATCTTTAGTGAACGCCCCTGACCCGCCCATGTTCCTCCCAAGGCCTTGCCCCCTTTTTAAGATGCAAGCTATGAAGGTTTTTTAACCAAGCCGTGGTAGTGTTTTTTGCTCGCGGTAGAATTCAGCTGGTAATAAATGCCGAGACGCCCATTATATTCCTACGAGCATCTTGGTGTTTACCGCCAGCTGGTTTCTACTGTGAGCTAAAAATGCTACCACAACTTAGCTGTGGATCTTGATAGAATAGCGCTTAGCAAGACGTGTGCACAAATTAAAATTTTTGGCCAATTAATGCCAAAATTAACACCCAATGATTAGCCAATCTAGTTGCACAAGCATCTCAGGATAGCATGCAATTTTGAATGTGGAAATTTGCGCGCCATGTATAGAATCTGGCGGTATGTGCATAAATAGGAGTCCCACCCAAGTTCCACCCATGACTACACACGCGCTATGTAAGCAAAGGGCATATTTTCAGAATTGCACTTAGGCAGATCTTTGACATTTGTGCACATATCCACATGAAAATGCCATTATTCTAAACATTTGAAGTGCAATAGGCGTATGAGATAAATTTTATATATGACGCCAAATTGTCGCTGAAAAAAGTGCTATTCTACAAAATGCACTAAGTTAGATGCAGTTTGCAGAATAGTGCTTACACCTAGGAATCACGTCTGCTGTACCACATTGGACAGATGAACATACAAGAACCCCCATTTAGTTCACACTCAGCTTTGTAAATAACTACCAAAAGTGTTATGTTTGTTACTTCAATATTCAGCCTCCTGTATGTCTTGCAAAGTCTGTCAGTCAGACCCGGATACTAAGGGAGGAGTAGTCAGCTGACAGTAGTTAGCGCACCAAATTTATGCCCAAATATTCAAGCATGGTACCGGAAGACTGGAGGGTGGCCAATGTAATGCCGATTTTTTTAAAAGGTTCCAGAGGAGATCCGGGAAATTATAGACCGGTGAGTCTGACACAGTGGCGTAGGAAGGGGGGGGGGGCGGTGGGGTGGTCCGCCCCGGGTGCACGCCGCTGGGGGGTGTCGGCGCCTCGCTGGTTCCTTGCTCTCTCTGCCCCAGAACAGGTTACTTTCTGTTCCGGGGTAGAGCGAGCAAGGAACCAGCGAGGCGCCGACACCCCCCCCAGCGGCATGCTCTCGACGGATTGGCCCGCCCCTCACCGCCTTCCAGGTATGTTTTCGCAGGCGGGCGGGCGGGGGGGAGGGTGTTGCGCTATGGAAGGGGGAGGGTGCGTCGCGCTGCACCCGGGGGGGTGCGCAGCGGCGACCCGCCCCGGGTGTCAGCTGCCCTCGCGACGCCACTGGTCTGACATCGGTGCTGGGAAAAATGGTAGGGACTATTATAAAGAACAAAATCACAGAGCATATTCAAAAGCATGGATTAATGAGGCAAAATCAACATGGATTTAGTGAAGAGAAATCTTGCCTCACCAATCTACTACGTTTCTTTGAAGGGGTGAACAAACATGTGGAGAAAGGTGAGCCAGTTGATATTGTGTATCTGGATTTTTAAAAGGTGTTTGACAAAGTACCTCATGAAAGACTCCAGAGGAAATTGGAGAGTCATTGGATAGGAGGTAGTGTTCTATTGTGGATTAAAAACTGGTTAAAAGACAGAAAACAGAGAGTTGGGTTAAAAGGTCAGTATTCTCAATGGAGAAGGAGGGTATCTGAAAAAGGTGCAATGTATATGCTTGGATTTCAACATGAAACTCTATGCATAACTCTATTACTACTACTACTATTTATCATTTCTATAGCGCTACAAGGCATACGCAGCGCTGTACACCATACACAAAAAAAGACAGTCCCTGCTCAAAGAGCTTACAATCTAGATAAGACAGGTAAACAGACAGAACAAATAAGGGTAAGGGAATAATAGGTGAGGTTAAAGGACAGGGCAAGTGAGAAGTGGTTAGGAGTCAAAAGCAGTGGTAAAGAGGTGGGCTTTAAGTTTGGACTTGAAAACGGCCAAACTCACCCCCCTGACCTTTACCGCAGGGACAAACAGTGCTATGCATACTATTGGTCACTAAGGGAGGAACATGTTTTAGCCTGAGAAGTTTACCCAGGCAAATGTCTTTGAAAATTGTTCTCCCCATGGGTAGAAATAAATACTTGATTAAAAAAAAACACTGAATCTTCTATTTCTTGGACATTTATTTCTCCTCCCTGATAATATGGATCTATTAAAATAAAAAGCCACTGACAAAATGAAAATGATTTTGCACTCCATTCAAAGAATAAATACAGGAAAGCTATCTTAGGGCTTCTTTTACAAAGCCGCGCTAGCCATTCCCATGCGGCAAATGAGAGGAAGCCCATAGGATTTCAATCAGTTTCCTCTCATTTACCGCACAGAAATTGCTAGCGCAGCTTTGTAAAAGATGCCATTAGATTGTCAAAAATCACTAGCGAGAAAAAAAATGTTAAATGCCACAAGCCATCTGTATACAGAACCTGAGACATTCCTAAAGTTATCTTATTGCCATCACTCACTCTCAGTCTGGAGTCTTATAGGACATCCTTCATTTGAGCTTAAATCAGGCAGATGATAAGGTAGTGGATGAATGTATTCTAACTCCCAGTCTTTAAAGCATAAAGCAAATTTAAACTGTTTATGCCACCAAATTTTTCAACGCGATTTCAAATTGACATAAAGGCAAAGAAAAAAGGGTAAACCTAGGGGCCCTTTTACTAAGTCGCATAAGCGTCTATGTGCGGCCAACACACGCCAAAATGGAGTTACCGCCTGGCTACCGCGTGGCTCTTGCAGTAATTTCATTTTTTGGCGTGTGTCCGATACACGCGTCTGAAAATTATTTTTCTTTTCGGGCGCGCGTATTGGGTGCACGCCAAGTGGTATTTGACATGTGTAGGTCATTACCGCCCGGCTACCGAGTGAGACTGTACCGCTAGGTCAATGGCTAGCGGTAAGGTCTCAGACCCAAAATGGGTGTGTGTCAATTTGCATTTTGCCACGCGTCCATTTTTGGCAAAAAAATTTTAAAAGGCATTTTTTTTTGCATGTGCGCTTTAAAATGATTCTGTGTGCGCCCAAAACACGCGTCTACACTACTGCAGGCCATTTTTCAGCGCACCTTAGTAAAAGGGCCCCCTAGAATCTAGAACTTAAAATTAGACATCATATCCAGTAGTTTGTGGAAAATTGAGATGGCAAAAGTTAGTGACCTCAATCAAGGTCGCTTTGCAGACTGGTAGTAGATGGGCTTGACTTTTCTATTTCTCCCATAATTGCATTAGTGGTCACTTTTCAGCAAGTTTTATACAACTTTATTTTAATACTGTACTAAAAGACGTTTTACATTCTGTTCATCTCTCCTTTCATTACAGAAGCTTAACATCTGCTTTATTATCCACTCTGACACTTACTTTACGGTTGCATTTGGCTATTATGGCTAATTCTAATGCCTAGGACATCTGGTATTGACATTTTACTATCCGACATGCAGCACAGCAGCAGGAAGCTTCCTCCCTTTCCAGGTTTTAAATGCATTCTCTCAGGGCACCAAGTGCCTGGATTCTTAATTCAAACCATATCTCCCCCAAAATAATTATAATAGTAATCTAGTCTCATCTCTCTTAGCACTTTGTCACTGCTAATCTACGGTGAGCTGTATAGAGACAGTATTTAGATACCAACAGCACATTTTTACACATAGCAGCCAAACTGGAGGCTGATCTTCAGATCCTGTTGATGTCTGCGAAGTTAAAAGAGACAGAGAGAGAGACATAGAGAGAGCTAGTACTGGGTATCACCAGCTGAGCTTCTGATAACAAGACGACATTGCTCAGTTCTTGAATTAACCTTTTTGTCCTAGACACTCTCTATTGTTTACTCCCCTTCTCTCTCTCGTTTTTGTCCTATGCCTTCTGGAAAAGAACACCCACACACTGTGACAGCAGCTGCTCCTATTAATTTAAAGCCATTACAAAAATTAAAATTAAACCCAATTACTTTGGCTGGTTTATAACCAGGAAACGGCTTACTGTGATTGTTCCCTCTGGTTATGGACAAAAACAATATTCTTACCTATGGGCAGCTGCCAGTGGAATACTAATGTATCCCAGCTCAGGCAGGGGCAGATGCAGAACTGCACAGTTAAACTGGATTCCTGAGCCCAGAAAATATCTGATCAGAGATCTGTAGGAACAGACTAACTTCATATGACTAAATTCTAGATATGGTGCTGAAAAATCAGCACCCCAAAAAAGGTGCTGAGCCCTGTTCTATAAATGGTGCTTAGTGCCAGGATCCAAACCTAACTTTAGATGCAAAGCATTGCACCAACAAAACCGTGGGGTAAATTCTCACGCCTAAATTAAAAGCGGATCCTCCTTATTCTGTAACAGCGCAAATAAATTGAGGGAATGCCCCTGATCTGCCCATGACCCTCCCATGGCTGTGCCCCCTTTTTGGAGCTTCATGTAAAATTTACACGCTGATCCCAGCACCTAAAAAAACGCATGTGTGAATTTTAATTAATGCCAATTAGTACCAATAATTGATCAATAAGGCCCAATTATCAGTGCTAATTAGCTCATTATTCAATTGAACTGCATGTGTCCAAATTTGCATGAGTACGTTTTAGCGCCTTTTAGAGATTTTGGGGGGTTCATGCCTACAGTCAGGGATCAAGCTTCTCAAGGAAAAGAGACAAGAATAGAGTGTTCACATTTGTCATTCTGTTTTCAGGCGGATCATGAGCACAGATGAGCTGTGTTAATTGACACAGTCTCATCATCTCAAAATGGTTATTTTAAGCAGCGACTGGCCATGATTACGATAGCTATTTTTACTAGGGATTTTTTTTTTCAATTTTTAGAGATGTGTTTAATATTTTATTGTTCCTTTTACTGTACTATATTAGAAGCTCTTTTATAGCAGTCCTTTTTACTGAATGATACAAAGGGCAGGATGATGATAATTACATTGATTACAGATAAGATAAAATAATCACATCGTAGAGCAATAGTGGGATTTCTGTTATCACCAGAATAATTAAGCTTGTTTGCTGACATCAGTCATCATGCCATACTGTACTTCATTTAAAAAACAGTGCAAGCTGCAAACCTCTTTTCTAAGGGAGAACATTAACCACCTCGTAATACTGTGCATATGAAAATGAGTGCTAAACACTATGCTATAAACTGAGCTCTGCTGGGATCCAGGCTTAACTTTTAGGAGCGAGGACTTAGACCAACTGAAACCGGGTGTAAATTCCCTATGCCTAAATTGTGCACGGATCTGCCGTATTCTGTACTACTGTGTGCAAATTCTTGGAGTGCCTACGACCCGCACATGCCCCTCCCATAGTTACGCCCAGTGGCGTGGCCATGTGGGGCCACGGGGGCCTGGGCCCCCATAGATTTGGCACTGGACCCCCCTGCCGACAACCCTCTCGACCCCCCCTCCCGCCGCCAACCCTCCCCTGCCGTCATCTACCTTTGCTGGCAGGGGACCCCAACCCCCGCCAGCCGAGGTCCTCTTCTTCCGGTGCAAGGCTTCGTTCTGTTTCTGTGAGTCTGACGTCCTGCACTGCACTGACCCAACCCCCTCCAGCCAAGGTCCTCTTCTTCCGGCGCAAGGCTTTGTTCTGTTTCTGTGAGTCTGACATCCTGCATGTACAACGTGCAGGACGTCAGACTCACAAAAACCGAACAAAGCCTTGCAACGGAAGAAGAGGACCTCGGCTGGTGTGGGGTTTGGGGTCCCCCGCCATCAAAGGTAGGCAACGGCGAGCGAAGGTTGGCGGCGGGGGGGGGGGGGGGGTCAGGAGAGGCTAAAATGTGCCCCCTCACCTCGGGCTCTGGACTCCCCTCCCGCCGAAGTCTGGCTACGCCCCTGGTTACGCCCCCTCTTTGGATCCAAGTACATGAATTTACCGACACATCTTTATAGAATAGCGTGTGTACATTCTAATTATTGCCAATAAGCACCGATAGTTGAATATCATTGTCTGGTGTTTCCAAGGGCCCTAATTCACTAATCTTTTTTTCCTATAAACACAGAAAGGGAGAAAAGCTTTAGTATATCAGGCTTTTTGGTTCTGGAATGAATTCTTTTCTCTCTTTTTGAGTGTGTTGGTTGTGTGGTTTCTTTCCTATGATTTTGAGTTCTTTTCCCGATTTTATTGTATTCTGTTTTTGAATTGTAAATCGCTTTAAGTCTGTGTAGTATATTAAATCAATAGATGATGAATGATGCCCATTAAGTAGATTTTTTTTTTATTATTATTATTATGCTTCTCTGGACATTTTTATTAGCTCTACATTTGTAAATAAGAAAGAGTTAGTGAGCAGAACTCATTCTTATAAGAGATCTTTTTAACTGCTGAGATAATGAGCAGTTGGGATTTTATTTGGTATTTGTTGCAATGTGGATTGTCAGCTGACCAGGATTGCACCAGCCATTTACTTTCCAGTGGTACAAGAAGCCTGTGATTAAAGCTGATTGAATCAATGAGAACTGGGCTTTGTTAAACCCCAGGCTGACTGGTGTTTTTCCTTTAATGACCTCTCTTGGACTTCAGTTAAAAAGGAGCTGATTCACTTTTTTTCATAACAGTCCATATAGCAAAAGACTACAACTAGACACAGACCACAGAAGTCCACTCAATACTGGCTTTACTTCCCCGCTATTGAAATTGATGTCTAAGGATTGACAAGCTTTGTTTTGATTCCATCCTTTTTCCTTTAAGGATTCTTTGTGTTTATCCCATGAGTTTTTGAATTCTGTCACCGTTTTTGTCTCTAGCACCTCCCCTGGAAGGGTATTCGGGCATCCACCACCCTTCTCTGTGAAAAAGTACTTCCTAATGTTACTCTTAAGTCTACCACACTGTAATCTCAATTCTCTGAGGACATGCAGAACATTATCTTCTCACATGTGGGCAACGTCATCCATGGTGCCCCGGTGCGGACACTGTCAAGTATAATATCACTTTAAAAGCTCTCTGGAAGCATCCATTCCTAACACATATGCGCTGGTGCCTTCCCACCCAGCGCATCAGCACAAGACCAGTAGTCTTAAGTTTTCTGCAGAACTGAGAGGTCGCATTTGTGGTCTCTCCTCAGCGCTTCAAACTTTTTCTGTATGTTGGTGCCTTCCCTTGCAGGGGTTTCACTTGTTTTCCTCATATTTTTGCATAGTTTTTTTTTCCATTTTTTACTTTACTCCTTTCTTTTTTCTTCAATTTTGTTTTTATTTGGGTCTAACGGCCCTCTTGGTCCTACATCTAGCCGACTAAGGAATGGATCCTCAGAAGCTTAGCTAAAATTGGGTGGCGGAGCAGGTGGGGGGAAGAGGGGTTTGTGGTTCGGAGGCGAGAATAGGGGAGGGCAGACTTGTATGGTCTGTGCCAGAGCCGGTGATGGGAGGCAGGACAGGTGGTTGGGAGGCGGAAAAAACTGCTGGGCAGACTTGTACAGTCTGGGCCCTGGGAGAGACAGGTGCAAATCAAGGTAAGGTATACACATGAGTTTGTCTTGGGCAGACTGGATGGACCATGCAGGTCTTTTTCTGCCGTCATCTACTATGTTACTATGACTTCCATCAAGGCTTTTTGGGTAGCTTCCACTCTACCCCCCCCCCCCTTTTTAAAATTGAGTCCTTCGAATTAGCACCTGCCATTTTCCCCTATATGCCCCAGAAGATACCGAGTCGCTTCAAGCACTGTTCTCAGTGTAATCAGGTCATTTCAGGTTCAGATCCCCACAACTGGTGTATCCAGTGTAAATTGTGCTCTCTTTCAGCTCATACAAAAGAGGTCCAGGAAGGCCTGTGAAATTCAGCACTAAAACATTTTGAATTTCCATTGGTATTGATAATCAATAGAAATCAAACAAAATAAAACATGGAAAAGAAAATAAGATGATATCTTTTTTATTGGACATAACTTAATACATTAATAATGTATTAAGTTATGTCCGAAGGTATCATCTTATTTTCTTTTCCATGTTTTATTTTGTTTGATTTCTATTAATTACCTTTAAAAGTGGACTAACGCGGCTACCACTCACCTCTCTACTCATTGGTATTGAGTATGGCAGAGTACTTGGCTCCTGACACTGAACTAGCTTAGATATCAGCATTGGCATTGGAGCTGACACCTCCTGCACTGGTGCACCTTCGAGGCATGGCACTGGCAGCTCCGGAGCCTTGGCATCACTGGTACTGGCTATACATCGGTGTCGGTCAGCGCTCTTCTTCCTTGAAGTTCTTAACCTCTCCACTGATGCATTTGGCTTCCTCTGTGCCTCCTGTGATGCAGAACACTTTACAGACTGTCTGTGTGCCAACTGCACCATCCCAGCTGACACCTACTCTTCAAAAGGAAATCCATGCCATGCTCAAAGAGGAGCTAGTGGGGCTTCTGCAGATGCAGACCATGCAGGCATCGAGGGTACTTGCACCAGTCTCAGCCCAGCCCCAGGTGTCTACTGAGATCCAGCCTCAGAAGAGGTCATAGACACCAGTCCAGCATCGAGCATTGGGGTTCGTGCATACTCGGCCTGTGTAGCTCTGAACAAGTTTCTGGTCAAAGAGAAATTCAGGATGATCTCCTTGGGAACTCTTCACATAATTCAACTGAATGATTGACTATGCTGTCTAGTCCTCAGAGAGGCCTATACTCATATCCTGATACTTCCTACTCATAGAAAATATCTCCGCTTTTGGATAGGCCAATCTCATTATCAGTACTGGGTGTTGCCCTTCAGTCTAGCCTTTGCCCCTGAGTTTTCACAAAACGTCTCACTGTGATTGCAGCATCGCTACACAGACTAGGAATCCATATTTTCCATTATCTAGATGAATGACTGGTCAAGAGCATGTCGAGGGATGGGGCTCAGCTGTCAATGCAGAGGACTATCCACCTCTTGAAGCTCCTGGGGTTTATCAACTACCTCAAGTCTCACCTTCAACCAGTCCAGCGGTTGGAATATATAGGGGACCTATTAAACATGTTCAGGTAAAGGCTTCCCTTCCTCAGGCATATGCTGATGCCCTCATCTTGATAGCAGCTCAGGTGCACACTTTCTGACATGTAACTGCTTGACAGATGTTAAAATTACTCAGCCACATGGCTTCCACGGTACTTGTAACATCTGCACATCAGGGCTGCTCAGTGGGCCCTAGCTTTCCAATAGTCTCAAGCAACGGAGAATCTGGCAACTTTAGTTTGGGTCACCCCGTATCTAACTCAGTTGTTGAACTGGTGGATGACACCATCCAATCTGACTCTAGGACTCCTGTTCCAACCTCCTCTGCACCAAAAATTTCTCACCATGATGCATCCACTCTGGGTTGGGGAGCCCATGTAGATGGCCTACATACCCAGGGGACTTGGTCTGTCCAGGAAAGGGAGTTTCAAATCAATCTTCTCAAGCTCCAAGTGATTTGGAATGCTCTAAAGGCTTTCAGGGATCGGCTCTCCAATCAGATTGTGCTCATTTGCACAATCAGGTTGCTATGTACTATGTGAACAAGCAGGGAAGGACAGAGTTCTACCAACTGTGTCAGGAAGCTGTCAAGATGTGGACCTGGGGAACCTCCAGGCCACATACTTTGCAGGGAACAGTAACACTCTGGGTGACAGGTTAAGCACAGTGATGCAATATGACCACTGCCCACAAATATTCGAGGTGTGGGGCACTCCTTCAATAGATCTGTTTGCATGCTCCACAACAACACAGTCCCTCAGTTTTGCTCCAGGCTTTGCTCACACAACAGATTATCATCAGATGCCTTTCTCCTTCATTGGGGAATGGGTCTCCCTCCAATTCCCCTCATTGGGAAAAATTTATTGAAGGTTCGCCAGGATCAAGGGACCATGATTCTCATCACACTTTACTGGCCCTTGCAGAAATGGCTCCCTCTACTTCTGGAGTCATCCACAGAAGAACGACGGAGATTGGGCACTTTCCCAACCCTCATCATTGAGAATGAGGGATCCCTTCTACATCCCAATGTCTAGTCTCTGGCCCTCATGGCTTGAATGTTGAGAATGTAGAACTGGCTGCATTGCAGCTCCCTGAAGGTGTCTCCAAGGTCATTTTGGTTTACAGAAAAGATTCTACTAAGAGGTGTTACAACTTAAAATGGAGAAGGTTTGCTATCTGGTATGAGCATCAAACACTTGACCCTTTCTCTTGTCCAATGCATAATCTCTTAGAATATCTCCTGCATCTTTCAGATTCAAGATTGAAAACTAATTCCATTCACGTTCATGTCAGTGCAATCAGTGCTTACCATCAATGAACTGGAGATAAGCCCATTTCTGTAAAGTCTTTGGTAACCCACTTAATGAGAGGTTTACTTCTTACTAAACCTCCTATTAAACCTCCTCTTGTGTCTTGGGACCATAATGTCATTCTTACCCAACTAATGAAATCTCCTTTTAAGTCTCTGGATTTCTGCCACCTTACATATCTGACTTGGAAAGTCATCTTTCTGGTAGCTCTTTCCTTCAGCTCATAGGGTGAGTGAGGGAAATTCATCTTTCTGGTAGCTCTTTCCTTCAGCTCATAGGGTGAGTGAGCTTCAAGACTTGGTAGCAGATCCACCCTATACCAAATTTCATTCACGCATCCTAAGTTCCTCCCTCACAGAATTCCATTTTAACCAAATATACCTATCCACATTTTTCCCTAAATCTCATGCCCATCCAAGTGACAGCACTTTCCATACTTTGGTTTTTTTATCTTGAGAGAACAAAAACTCATCTGCAATCCCCTCAGCTTTTTGTCTCCTATGACCCCAATAGATTGGGGGCAGCCATCAATAAGCAGGCACTCTCTATTTGACTAGCTGATCACATCTCTTTTGCTTACACCCAGGTTTCATAGACTCTGGAAGGTCACATCATGGCTCATAATGCCGGGCTGCAAATTCTTCAGTCCATACCTTCACTTCCTGCTACTGCCTGGAGCAGAATTCCTGCCAGGATAGTAGATTCAGTCAGACAGTTCTGCAGAATTTAATTAGTGTGTAGCATCCAACACCACCCTCCCAACCCATTTTTCTGCTGTCCTAGGTGACACCTGCAATATTTCTTTTTATATCATTCTCAGTTAACTGAGTTTTCATGAGATTCGCTATGTGTAAATCTCTACTAGCCGGATTCTGATTGTTTTCTGGTGCGCCTGATAGCTAGGAATTCCCATATGTGAGAAGTTAATCTCCTGCTTGTCCTCAGAGAAAGTGACGATACTTACCTGTAGCAGGTATTTTCCAAGGGCAGCAGGACATATTCTCACATCCCTGCCCGCCTCCCCTTGGAGTTGTCTTCTTTAGCTCTAGTATTGTACTGCTGGACCCAACCTCACATGTTGGGTGGGAAGGCACTCGTGTATGCACAGTGGGATGCTGCCAGAGAGCTCTTAAAGTGATATTATGCTTGGCAGTGTCTACATCAGGACTCCATGGATGATGTCACCCAAATGTGAGAAAACAGTATGAGAATATATGTCCTGCTGTACACTGAGAATACCAGCTACAGATAAATATCTTTGCTTTCATGTTCTCTTTTTCTACTGTTCCCTGTCTCTGGGAAAGAGTGGTACGCATATTGATTCTACTACTACTACTACTAACATTTGTATAGCGCTACCAGGCGTACGCAGCGCTGAACATGAGACACACAGAGACCTTTCAAATATTTAAACATCTGTATCATATCTTCCCTATCCCACTTTTTCTCTAGAGTATATAAGTCTTTTCTCATACATCTTTTGATGCAAACAGCATACCATTTGTGTCATTTTTCTCTGGACTGCTTCAAGTCTTCGTATGTCCTTTTCCCAAAACTGAGCACAGTACTCCAAGTGGGGCTTCGCCAATGACTTGTATAAGGGCATTAACACCTTTTCTTCTGCTGGTTATACGTCTCTCTATGCAGTTCAGCATCCTTCTGACTAATGCCACTTCCTTGTCACATTGTTTCGCCACCCTGACATCCTCAGACAATATCACCCCAAGGTCTCTCTCCTCAACCATGCTTATCCTCACCCCCTATCTCATACACTTCTTTTAGATTTCTACACCTCAAGTGCATCACTCTGCATTAAATTTTAACTGGCAGACCTTAGATCAACCATTCTTCCAATTTTTGTAGATCCCGTCACATGTTTTCTACTCCCTCTGTAGTGTCTACTCCATTGGATATTTTGGTGTCATCTGCAAAAAGACAAATCGTTCCTTCTAATCCTTCAGCAATGTCACTCACAAATATATTAAATAGAATTGTTCCCAGTCCCGATCCATTAGGCACTGCATTATTCACCTTCCTTCCTCTGAATAAATTCCATTCACCACTTCCCTCTGTCATCTGTCAGTCAACCAGTTTCAAATCCAGTTCACCACCTTGGGTCCTAACTTCAGCCCACTCAGCTAATTCCGGAACCTCCTGTAAGGAACTGTATCAACAATTCCTTTCTTCTGCTTATTATCCTCTTTGTGTGCAGCCTAGCATCCTTCTGGCTACAGCCACTACCTTGTCAGAATGCCCACGTGAAAAGTCCTCAAAAAGAGAGGTTAAATGATAAATTAAAACATGTATAACAAAATATAATACTTTTCACAAAGCTATCTTGAAAATGAAACACATTTCCTAATTTAGCACATATTTTATTAGGTGAAAAAGCCAATACTCGTATCATACATGTGTTTCATGAGTCTCTTAAAAATGGCTTCAGGCATATAAAGATTAATGAAAAGTTCCAAAATTTATTTTGATTTTCTGCAATAAGCTACTCAACAGTTTTCTGTTGTGTTATATGACCTTTCTGCCTAGCTAATGTTTTGCTATTGATTTTAATTACTCAGTTTTAATTTACTGTGTACCAACACAAAGCTGTTTACTCCTACTTGCCAAAACACTGTTATAGCCTCCCAGAGGAAAGCAAAATGAGAAAATGGTATATATTGCACAGCTACATGTTATTCATTAAAAAATGAAAAGAACATAATGGATTCCCCTTTTATAAATGTCACTGATCTTGCATGTGACCACTAAACACACGCGGAGGGTAATTCTATAACAGAGCACCTTGGGTAGGCACCCTGGGGTAAGTGGCATAAATTCTGCTGTTATTTGGGATCCTGCCAGGTACTTGGACTGGCAACTGTTGGAACAGGATACTGGGCTTGATAACCTTTGGTCTCAGTATGGCAATTCTTATGTTCTTACTAGCAAAACATGCCCGTTTCTGGAGCTAATGAAATGGGCGCTAGCAAGGTTTTCCTCCCGAACCCCCCACCTCAACGCACGCATCCACCTTCATCTCCGTCGTGAAGCCACTGACGCCATTGCTCCGCCCTCGCTCTGTGATGCCATTGCGCCGCCCTCGACGTCATCACGTTTGACGCGAGGGCGGGGCCAGGTGTCTTCACCACCACAAACTCCACGAACCTTACAACTCGAAGGAACTGACGTCAGTGGCTTGGCTTCACTGACGTCAGTGTCCTTAGAACGTTGAGGGTGAGTTTTATTATATAGGATGTTCTTGTTTGAACTGCCTACATTCTGGCCATAGTGTACCCATACACATGCTGCCTATGGCAAAGTACGTGTCTCGAGGCCAAAGCACACATGGTTGATATACTATGAAACAATATTTTGTTGTTGTTGTTGTTGTTACATTTGTACCCCGCGCTTTCCCACTCATGGCAGGCTCAATGCGGCGGGCAATGGAGGGTTAAGTGACTTGCCCAGAGTCACATTGAACCGAAACTTGTTTTTGGATAATTGTGGGATACAAGCATGAATAAATGAATAAATAAAATACAGAAAAATTCTTTTATAAAAACATACAACCGCATATACATGTAAAACGTATGCATACAGAGAGAGGAAAATTCAATAAATGGTACACAAAGTTAGGTATATAGGAGCAAGGAAGTAGCATGATCAACAAGACTCTTCCAAAAACCAAAGCTGATGGGAAGAAAGTGTAAGAAATGGGTCCTTTATTAAAGTTGATTGGGCCATCACTAGTCTTTTTAAAGACTCGTGCCTGGTTTTACCACATTCCTTTGCCAGATTTTACTATTCAACCTTGAATCACAACTACATTAAGACTCCTGAGGCAGGCACTATTGCCGAAACACGGTGCTGTGTCAAGTCAGCTTTAATAAAGGACCTATTTCTTACATTTTCTTCTCGTCTCCTTTGGTTTTTGGAAGAGTCTTGTTGATCACGCTACTCCCTTGCTCCCATATTGCTCTCATCGTAGCAGATCCAGTTTCTCCACACAAAGTTAGGTGCCAGGATAATCCATGCTAAGCTAGTAATCTGTAAAGGGCAGTTTGCATAGAAGACCTTTACAAAATACTAGCTTAGTGTACATTTCACACCTAACTTTGGGATAAGCATTTATGCCTGCCAAAGGCTGGTGTAAATGCTCACGCCTGCGTCCAACTGATGACAGGTGCACACATGCAGGTATTCCATAACACTGTACCAAATTCCTGGGGCGCCCTTAACCCGCCCATACCCCTCCCATGGCCAAGCCCCTTTTGGAGTTGCACGCTATGAAATTTAGACATGCATGTTACAGAATAGGACAGAGAGCAGATCTGCATATAACTCCTAATTACTGCCCATAAAGTGCTTATCAATTAATTATTATTGCCCAGTTAGCTAATTAGCTTGTGCATGCATCTTTGATCTATGCCCAAACTTGCATGCCCAACTTTGGGTAACCTCTACAGAATCCAGCAGAAAGTGTGTGCTTAACTTTACGTGATCAGAACATAGATATTCCCAGGGGCATCATCTGGGCAGAGTGGGGGCATGGATGTGATGTACACATGTATAAACCGAGCAGAGAGGGTAAACAGTATACATAGAAAGTGCACAAACCAAAAAAGCAACACTGGGCCTTCAAGACTGAGACAATAGGAGTATTTTATTGATAAGTGACCCGACATGGGCCGTGTTTCGGCGTAAAACAACGCCTGTCTCAGGGGTCAGCGTTTGGATGTTAATTGTTTAAAATGTATATGTGTCCAAAGGCTCCGAAAACAGATGTAGATAAATTTGTAAAGCCAAACTTGCCTGTCGGAATGGACAGCCTCGATATAGGAAAACAACTCTCCTGTATTAGTAGTTGCCCTAGTTGTACTCCTCTAACACCATCCCTGGCATATACCATCTTTTATATTTTGCACAGTACAGGAGTAAATGCATCTCTTTCTATATCTCTGGTATTGTATTATATAATTGTTCGAGGCTTGTGCAGTTGGAGTCAGAGCTTGCAGGGATGGAAAGGGGTAGGGATGGGGCAGGGACGGGGAAAGAACTCGCAGCGATGGGGACAAAAACTTTGTCCTTGTGCCATTCATTAATTCTAACAAGTTCTTCAAAAAATAATATATTCTTATTTTGAAAGAAAGTATGTGACTTGAAGAGAATGATGTATCCAAGTGTAAAGGACTTTGCAAAACAGACAGCAGGTACAAAAAGTGTAAAATAATAGTTGCTTTTATTACATTTGTATCCCATGTTTTCCCACTCATGGCAGGCTCAATGTGGCTTACATGGGGCAATGGAGGGTTAAGTGACTTGCCCAGAGTCACAAGGAGCTGCCTGTGCCTGAAGTGGGAATCGAACTCAGTTCCTCAGTTCCCCAGGACCAAAGTCCACCACCCTAACCACTAAGCCACTCCTCCACTGTTGCTACTATTTGAGATTCTACATGGAATGTTGCTATTCCACTAGCAACATTCCATGTAGAAGTCGGCCCTTGCAGATCACCAATGTGGCCCTCGCAGGCTTCTGCTTCTGTGAGTCTGACGTCCTGCACATACGTGCAGGACGTCAGACTCACAGAAACAGAAGCCTGCGCAGCCTTCTACATGGAATGTTGCTAGTGGAATAGCAACATTCCATGTAGAATCTCCAATAGTAGCAACATTCCATGTAGAATCTCCAATAGTATCTATTTTATTTTTGTTACATTTGTACCCCGCGCTTTCCCACTCATGGCAGGCTCAATGCGGCTTACATGGGGCAATGGAGGGTTAAGTGACTTGCCCAGAGTCACAAGGAGCTGCCTGTGCCTGAGGTGGGAATCCAACTCAGTTCCTCAGTTCCCCAGGACCAAAGTCCACCACCCTAACCACTAGGCCACTCCACTCCTTTTTCTTTTGCAAACCCATTCACTACATATTTGCAATATCATTAATGAGATGAGAAATCATGCAATTCAGCAGAAAATAAATTTCACATATTTTTCCCAACCCAACTCTTTCCCATGAAACTTAAATGAGCCAGTATTTCGAGAAGAACATCCAGCCATCTCAATTCATCTCAGTGAAAATCCTTACGATACTTTCAGCCTTCAAGAATCTATCAAATTCCAAAGCCAAAAAAAATAAGAAGCATAGCTTTCTCAGCCAGCTCTTAATTTAATTGTGAATTTCATTTTGAAAAATTAATTAAATTGCCTTGAATTATTTACAAATTTCCATTTCTTCAAAGTGATAAATCGTAGCTAATTGCCCCAGCTACACAATGAATTCCTTTTCATACACGTACCTGTATGCCTCTTGAAAATAGAAAATGATCGTATTCTTCATCAACTGATATTTAGCAAATTGGCTTGTGCAGAATGCCAGGATGTATTAATGCACAACTGACTCTAATGCTGTGACAGGCTATAATTGAAATGTATCACATCTTAATATTGGCAATATTGAAACAAAAAAACAGACAAAAATAAATCCGGCAGTTGCAGTCTAGCTACAATACTAACAGAGTACTGACATACAGTATTGGCTGCAGTAAAATGGATCACCATGATGCCAATAACTTGTTATGCAGTGGCTTGTGTTGGCATTTTCAGCATTTTAACATGAAATATCAGCTATAGTAACACATTACAAGGGCTGATAATGCTTGTTGCTCTGGTTGAGAAATGTTCCTCTACAGATATTTTCTAAATGCTAGTGGTAGATACTACAGTCACTGCTTGACTAAAATCGAAATTGAGGGCTTGCATTAGAACCTAGGAATTAAAGGTAAAGCACAAAAGTTCTCTAAATAGAATTCCTTCAGAACTCTGCTGCGCGTCTTATCTTCCGCCTTGACCGATATGCTCATATCACCCCTCTTCCTTCATGAAGGGTTCGTGGTGGTGAAGCCACCGAAAGCACCAAGTCTCTGGGCCCCGCCCTCGCGTCAAACGTGATGACGTCGAGGGCGGAGCAATGGCGTCACACATCGAGGGAGGAGCAATGGCGTCAGTGGCTTCAGAACGACGAATGGGTGGGTAGGGAGGGAGGCGGGGGGGGTGTTGGGGAGGAAAACCTTGCTAGCGCCCGTTTCATTTGCTCCAGAAACGGGCCTTTTTTTACTAGTAGATAATAATTTAAATAATGAAAGACCATATTTTACCTTCATGTAAAATAGTCGCTGCACACATGGACCTCAGCTAATGAAAACTGAAACTAAAAGCTTTCAGAATGGCTGACATCGCACCACATTTGGAATGACAGCAGATGTCATATCTCCACAGGGAGGCTAATTCCTAAAGAGCTTATCATCCCAAATTTACAGACTTTGGGCCCTGTTTACTAAGCCACGCTAGAGGCGAATTAGCATTTTTAGCACGCGCTAACCGTGTAGATGCCCGTAATATTCCTATGGGCATCTACACAGTTAGTGTGCACTCATTTTTAGCACATGCTAAAAACGCTAGCACACCGTAGTGAACAGGGCTCTTAAATTCCATTTGTATCAAAAGCATTTATTTGGAACACTCCATTTACCATATACACTACTATGCAAGATCATAAGTGCATTAATAAGAAAAGAATGCAAAGCATACCTCCCATCCCTGGTGGTCTAGTTGGACTCTTTTTTTGTTGTTCATAGTTACAAAAGTACATAAGTATTGCCATACTGGGAAAGACCAAAGGTCCATCGAGCCCAGCATCCTGTTTCCAACAGTGGCCAATCCAGGTCACAAATACCCGACAAGATCCCAAAAATGTACAAAACATTTTATACTGCTTATCCCAGAAATAGTGGATTTTCCCCAAGTCCATTTAATAACAGTCTATGGACTTTTCCTTTAGGAAGCCATCCAAACCTTTTTTTAAATTCTGCTACGCTAACCGCCTTCACCACATTCTCTGGCAACGAATTCCAGAGTATAATTACACATTGAGTGAAGAAACATTTTCTCCAATTCATATTAAATTTACTACTTTGTAGCTCCATCATATGCTCCCGTAGTATTTTTGAAAAGAGTAAACAAACGATTCACGTCTACCCGATCCACTCCACTCATTATTTTATACACCTCTATCATATCTCCCCTCAGCCGTCTCTTCTCCAAGCTAAAAAGCACTAGACGCTTCAGCCTTTCCTCATAGGGAAGTCGTCCCATCCCCTTTATCATTTTTGTTGCCCTTCTCTGTATCTTTTCTAATTCCACTATATCTTTTTTGAGATGCGGCGACCAGAATTGAACACAATATTCGAGGTGCGGTCGCACCATGGAGCGATACAAAGACATTATAACATCCTCATTTTTGTTTTCCATTCCTTTCCTAATAATACCTAACATTCTATTTGCTTTCTTAGCTGCCGCAGCACACTGAGCAGAGCATTTCAACGTATCTTCAACAACAACACCGAGATTCCTTTCTTGGTCGGTGATTCCTAACGTGGAGCCTTGCATTACGTAGCTATAGTTCAGGTTCCTCTTTCCTACATGTATCACTTTGCACTTGCTCACATTAAATGTCATCTGCCATTTAGACGCCCGGTCACCCAGTCTCATAAGGTCCTCTTGTAATTTTTCACAATCCTCTCACGATTTAACAACTTTAATTACCTCACTAGTTACTCCCATCTCAACATCATTTATAAGTATGTTAAAAAGCAGTGGTCCCAGCACAGATCCCTGTGGCACTCCACTATTCACCCTCCTCCATTGAAGAAAATGGCCATTTAACCCTACCCTCTGTTTTCTGTCCAACAACCAATTCCTAATCCAAAGAAGGCCCTTGCCTCCTATCCCATGACTTTTTAATTTTCTCAGGAGTCTTTCATGAGGACTTGTCTTTTAGATTGTAAGCTCATTGAGCAGGGACTGTCCCTCTATGTTAAATTGTACAGCACTGCGTAACCCTAGTAGCACTTTAGAAATGTTAAGTAGTAGTAGTAGTAGTACTTTGTCAAACGCCTTTTGAAAATCCAGATACACAATATTAACCGGCTCGCCTTTAGCCACATGTTTGTTCACCCCTTCAAAGAAATGTAATAGATTGGTGAGGCAAGATTTCCCTTCACTAAATCCATGCTGGCTTTGTCTCATTAATCCATATGTTTGAATATGCTGTGTAATTTTTTTCTTTATAATAGTCTCTACCATTTTGTCCTGCACCAACGTCAGGCTCACTGGTCTATAATTTCCCGAATCCCCTCTAGAACCTTTTTAAAATATCGGCGTTACATGGGCTACCATCCAATCTTCCAGTACCATGCTCGATTTTAAAGATAATTTACATATTACTAACAATAGTTCCGCAAGTTCATTTTTCAATTCTATCAGTACACTGGGATGAATACCATCTGGTCCAGGAAATTTGCTACTCTTCAAAATGGTTGCCATGACATCTTGCTGCAGTCTGGCAAGATTGCCACTAGAGGTCATGGCAGCCATTTTGAGAGCAAAGCCAGCATGAGTAGGAGTGATTGGGGATCACTTCTGCCCTGACTACTCTCCTAGACCACTATACTACTATTACTACTTATCATTTGTATAGCAGCACTAGACCACCAGGAATTGTAAGATGCCAAGGAGGACATCTATAGGTTGGGGGGGGGGGGGGAGACACAACTCTAGTTCAGAGGGAAGAGATGGAGACAACAGGACAAAGCACAAATTTTCAGCTTCCAATGAAAATACATGGTCAGTTTCGATCGAAACCGAAACCATGGCTGCTGAAACCGGGCAGAAAAAAAGATTTTGGTCCACTTTCGGCACCATAACCAAAACTGAAATTCGGTTGGTCTCTAATAAGGGGAATAATTTAATGAAAGGTGCAATTTGTGATGTGACTTTTTGAAATATTGCTCATCTTTTCACAGAAGGTTTAACTTTGATTTCTTCAACTGATAGAAAATGAAAAATTTTCTTTAATGAATTGGAATACAGTGAAGAAATTTAGAAAGACAACCTCAACTGTTTTCAGTGACAGATAACACTTAGGGGTCCTTAGTATGCCCTTATGCGTGTGTTTCCCATGTGCTATGACTATTTTTACCGTGGCTATAAAAAAGGGCCATTTTCTTTTTTTTTCAATATATGGTCATGCACTGTTAGCATTAGCAGGCTGCCATTAAAAAAATGACCATGGGAGCCCTTAGGAGCCCTTTTACTAAGCCAAATAGGCGCCTACGTGCACCCAACGAGCGTCAATTTGGAATTACCGCCCGGCTACTGTGTGGTCCATGTGCTAATTTCATTTTTTGATGTGCGTCCGCTACACATGCCAGAAAATATATTTTATTTTCTAGTGCGTGGCAAAAATCGGGCGCTAACTCCGACTTGCTGCATGTAGGCGATTACCACACGGTTAACATGAGAGACCTTACCGCTAAGACAATGGCTGGTGGTAAGGTCTCAGATCCAAAATGGATGAGCGCCAATTTTTATTTTGATGCATGTCCATGTTCGGCAAAAATTAAAAAAAGGTCTTTTTTACAGGTGCTCTGAAAAATGAATCTGCATGTGCTCAAAACATGATCCTACACTAGTGCAGCCCATTTTTCAGTGCACCTTAGTAAAAGGACCCCTTAGAGGGGCATAATTGAACAAAAACGTCTATCTCCATGGGCGTTTATCTCCGAGAACGGGCCCGTGAAGGGGCGGACCGAACTGTATTTTCGAAAAAAATAGACGTCCATGTTTTTATTCGACAATTTGTGAGCTGGGCGTTTTTGTTTTTCAGTGATAATGGAAAATGAAAGCGCCCAGCTCAAAAACGAATAAATCCAAGGCATTTGTTCGTGGGAGGGGCCAGGAGTCGTAGTGCACTGGTCCCCCTCACATGCCAGGACACCAACCGGGCACCCTAGGTGGCACTTTTACAAAAACAAAAAAAAAAGGTAAAAGAGCTCCCAGGTGCATAGCACCCTTCCCTTGTGTGTTGAGCCCCCCAAATCCCCCTCAAAACCCACTGCCCACAAGTCTACACCACTACTATAGCCCTAAGGGGTGAAGGGTGGCACCTACATGTGGGTACAGTGGGTTTGGGGGGGTTGGACGACTAAGCATTAAGCAGCACAATTGTAACAGGTAGGGGGGGGGCCTGGGTCCACCTGCCTGAAGTCCACTGCACCCCCTAATAACTGCTCCAGTGACCTGCATACTGCTGCCAGGGAGGTGGGTAAGACATTTGAGGGTGAAAATAAAAAGTTGTGAAACGGCATATTTTGTGGTGGGAGGGGGTTTGTGACCACTGGGGGAGTCAGGGGAAGTCATCCCCGATTCCCTCCAGTGGTCATCTGGTCATTTAGGGCACTTTTTGGGGCCTTATTCGTGGAAAAACAGGGTCCAGGAAAAGTGCCCTAAATTCTTGCTAAAAACGTATATTTTTCTTCCATTATCGGCGAAAGGCGCCCATCTCTGATCGCCCGATAACCACGCCCCAGTTCCGCCTTCACCACGCCTTCGACACGCCCCCATCAACTTTGTCCGCATCCGCGACGGAGTGCAGTTGAAAACGTCCAAATTCAGCTTTCGATTATACCGCTTTATTCATTTTTGTGAGATAAACGTCTATCTCCCGATTTGGGTCGCAATATAGGCGTTTTTCTTTTTCAATTATAAGCTGGTTAGTCACCTATTTAGGAAGTGGTAATCGTGTGCTAACCAGTTGGTGCATCTACATTACCTACCACACACTGACTGGTTAGCGCAGGAATGCCCACTTTACGCCCCTGACATGCCCCCTAAAAAAAAAGAAATTACAGAAAATAATCAACGCACGCAATGCAGTAGGGTATTTTTGCTGCATTAAGCACACATAAGAGCTTAATGCACCTTAGTAAAATGACCCCTTATTTAGATTAAAACAATAAATTAAAATGATCGGAGGAGGCTGTGCATGTGAGAACACACTAACCACATTTTCTTTAACCAGTTTCACTTTCATTTGAATTCATATTTGAATTAGTTTCTTTTTAAAGAAAGAATCATACCACTGGTCTACATTAACCTTGAGTAATTGTGTTCCTTGGAAGGAAAAGATAGACAAAAGGGATACTTTTGTAATAAATTACAAAGGTGAAAGAAATCAGTTATCATGTTACTTTTTCCCATTGCCAATATCATAGCTTTGCTAATGGTTGCCTGCAGTGCAGAAGAAAACGTGTTTAATTAGAGTCCAGTCGCTGTTTCACTGTAATATTACCAGTAAGTGTGCTGATCTGCCTTCCCATAGGCAGGTGCAGGTGGTTGTACAGCTCATTTAGCCTGGGTGAGTAATGTCAGTTCAGGAGGAGAAGAGAGGCTTGTGTCTTCAAACTTTCAATCTGCCTCCATTATCTGTGATCAAGGTGGAACCACAGGGGAGTGGAATTACTGGCAGGCCGAGGACAAGTGAAGAGGCAGTGAATCTATAAGACATATTAATCATCTTTCCCTTCTCTTCACTGGCGCCAGCCTTTCCCTCCGACTCCCCGGCGCCAGGCAAATGGATTCTCTGTCCCCACAGGTACAAGCAAATGCCCTTCAGGGGCACATCATCAGAATAATAATTGCTGACATTGCTGAGATCAGCTCTAACTAGTCCAAAAGGGAATGGAAGAGCATTATGGGATGGATCTAATTCCCTGGACTTTCATGTTGATATTTATAGCATTATGGTTTTCGAAGCATGACAATTAAAATGGCTATTGTGGATGCGTTTGTATTATTTTCACCCAGGCTTTTGCATAGTACTGCACAGAGTTGGCATACTTAATGAATTAACAAACGATAATGAATATGTTTTCACACAACTGAAAGCGGTTGCCTGTAAGGAAAAGGCATATCTACAGTGACTATGCAAAATATATTATTACAGCAAATGCTATCTAGTCTGTTGCTAACCCCAAGCTCACAAATGGATTTATAGTCTTGAAAATGCAGGAAGACCTCAGTATGCTTTTCATTAGCATAAGATCCCTAGATTGAAACATCAAAGCACACAAACAAAATAATACAGGGAATTTATATGATTTGTACATGATTTAGAACAGTGCTTCTCAGCCCAGTCCTCAGGACACACCCAGAGATGTCCGTAATGAATATGCATGAGATAATTTGTATAGAAGGAGGCAGTGCATGCAAATCTATGTCATGCATATTCATTGTACATATCCTGAGAACCTGTGGGGCTGGATGGGCCCTGAGGACCGGGTTGAGACAGATTGAATTAGAATTATACCCACAGTTGATATTTAACTCTTTCCTAAAATCAAATATTTTGATCTCCAGAGACAAAATAACAATAAACAAAGGTATTTTTAAAAAGGAATAATCTAGAAATGTACCCCTCATTAGAAAGGAGGTGTTGATGCCCCTCGTTGGTGAGGCCCCACTTGGAGTATTGTGTTCAGTTTTGGAGGCCGTATCTTGCTAAAGATGTAAAAAGACTGGAAGTGGTGCAAAGAAAAGCTATGAAAATGGTTTGGGATTTGTGTTGCAAACCGTACGAAGAGAGACTTGCTGACCTGAACATGTATACCTTGGAGGAAAGGAGAAACAGGGGTGACATGATACAGACGTTCAAATATTTTAAAGGTATTAATCCGCAAACGAACCTTTTCCAGAGACGGGAAGGTGGTAGAACTAGAGGACACGAATTGAGGTTGAAGGGGGGAAGACTCAGGACTAATGTCAGGAATTATTTTTTCACGGACAGGGTGGTAGATATGTGGAATGCCCTCCCGCGGGAGGTGGTGGAGATGAAAATGGTAATGGAATTCAAACATGCATGGGATAAACACAAAGGAATCCTGTTTAGAAGGAATGTTTCTGTGGAATCTTAGCGGAGATTGGGTGGTGACACCGGTAATAGGAAACAAAATGGGAGCTGGGCAGACTTCTACGGTCTATGTCCTGATCATGACTGAATAGATAGGGATGGACTGGAGTGTAAATTTTAACGGGCTTCGACGTTAGCTTCAGAACTTAGTACAAGAACAGTACTGGGCAGACTTCTACAGTCTGTGCCCTGAGAATGGCAAGGACAAATCAAACTCGGGTATACATATAAAGTATCACATACCATGTAAAATGAGTTCATCTTGTTGGGCAGACTGGATGGACCGTACAGGTCTTTATATGCCGTCATTTACTATGTTACTAAGTCAGAAATGTTTTAAACGCCAGCCATCGTGGCCAGAAATATCTGGATATTCAGCAGCAGTATCCAGACAAAAGCTGCCATTGCAGTGATCTGTCTGCTCTATCTGGACAGCGATACAATTCAGCAGCTATCTGAATAGCTAATCCAGGTAGCATTTTGGTAAGTTATTCGAATAACAGTGCTGGAAATTGCTGCTATCCAAATAACTTGGCCTTCTGCCCCCAGATGGCCCCAGCACTATCCAGATAGTGTTGAGACAGTCCGTAAAGACATTCAGATAGTTGAGACAGTCCGTAAAGATATTCATCGGCACTATCCAGATAATGATGCATTTATCAGTACCTACTTAGCTTTCCATAAACAGACTGCCAATGAGACTGAGTTTCTAAAGTTCACAGTACTGAAATGGATAAGACTAGATGGGTCCAATAGGTATTATCTGTTTTGTTTTTTTTCCATTTCTGTGCTATACTCCTTCAGAGAAAGCTTGCCCAAATGAAGATATCTTAATGTTCTATTCCACATAGTAGCAATTACTATAATATGTAGATCAAACTGTTTCCTTTAGTATTGATTGCAAGGCAATTTCCTTAATAACCAACTATCAATAAGAATGGAAGAACGATTAATTATGTACAATTTCAAATTACTTGCCACAGTTACATGAGGAAAATTAGCGGTCCCCGTTCATTGACTGATGGCCTGTGCATGTAAACACAGCTATTGATTGCAGGATTTTCCATTGTGCTACAAAATATATGACCTTGAGCTCAGTAAAGAACTCATCCTATTCATGCAGAGGACTAAACAAAGACATCACTGAAAAATTTTCCCGTAGATACAGAGAGGGCAAATTTATGACAGGGGGCTTAGGTTAACAGAGCAGGAAGGTGCATAAAGTTAGGTGCCATTTGTGCACATATGTTCTAGAATACTACAACATTACACGGGTGGACTATGTCCAAAAGTATAAGCTGTGTAGCCAGACCTCACAGTGGGAGTGGGCCAGAGCCTGAGATTGGGGGCACATTTTGAGTGTCACCCCCCCCCCCATCGCCTCCTCGCCCCCCCACTGCCTCGCCTCCTCACCCCCCCCCCATTGCCTCGCCTTGCCTCCTCACCGCTTCCCCTCACAAATACCTTTGCTGGTGGGGGTCCCCAACCCCCGCCAGCTGAAGCCTTCTTAAGCGCCGGTCTCTGGCTCAGCCGCATTTGCTACCTGCCCCCTGCTCTTCTTTCTTCTTGGAGCAAGAAGAAAGACGAGCAGGGGGCAATCAGCGAACACGGCTGCACCGGAGACTGACGCTGAAGAAGACCAGCTGGAGGGGGTTGGGGATCCCTGCCAGCCAAACCAGGGGCCTGGACAATATTTGTGGGGGCCCAGGCCCCCGTGGCCCCCATAGCTACGCCCCTGGCTTGTACATGTGGGTGAACAATCGAAGGGACATGGGTGTGTCTCATTCACATGCACAACTTATAGAATACTGTAAGTTATGCGTGAAAGTATGCTCATTTATGCCTGCCACATACTTGGCTTAAAGTGGATGCACCTAAAAGTAAGCATATTTCTGCTGATTTAGGCTAGATTTCTATAACAGAATCTGTGAGCACAGATGCCATTACAGAATAAGTGCTCCCCATGCTGCATCTGGCCGTCACGTCCCCTACCTCAAGCGGCATCCTCGGGCTGCGCTGGGTCCCATCTGAGCCATGTGTGTGTAGTCCTCTCTGGGTTTGTTCAGAGAGAAGTGGTTGCAGGCTCCTTAATTGCTTTGCTTTCATGCACCTGTTTCTGCTCTCTCTCTCTCTCTCTCTCTGCCTGGCTTCCAGGCTCCATGATTGCTTTGCTTCCACCCACCTGGGTCTGCTCTTCCTCTGCCTGGCTTCCCTTGCTTCTCTCCTATTGGTCTTCCGGTTCCTCCTTCCCCTGCTCTTGTCCTATGGCTGTGCTCCTTCTCCCTACTGATGTCAGATGCCAGCACTTTATCAGCTGAGCTCTCCCTGGACTCCATGCTTTTGGCTTCTACTTTGGTAGGTGTTTCTAACTCTGTAGTCTGCTTCTTATCTACTGGTCCCTCGTTGCTGACTTTGCCTGTACCTGGATTACCCTTCTGCCTGCCGCCTGCCTACTGACTTTCGCCTGTACCTGGATTACTCTCTTGCCTGCTGCCTGCCTACTGACTTTCGCCTGTACCTGGATTACTCTCTTGCCTGCCACCTGCCTTGCCTGTACCTGGATTACTCTCTTGCCTGCTGCCTGCCTACTGACTGCCGCTTGTACCTGGATTACTCTCTTGACCTGCTGCCTGCCTGGCCAATACATTCATCACCCCGCTTCCAGCTCCGTCCTGTACGTCCTGCAGGCCGCCCGCACCTAGGGGCTTAACCTCTGGGGAACGGCGGTCAGCGCAGGTGAAACCCGGGGTTGTCCAGCCGCCAAGCAGAACCTGGTCTGAGTACCGGGCTCAGCAGCACTCTACTTGGTTCAAGAACTCACAAGTCTGACTCTGGCTGGCCAAGCAAAGGTGTTCAGTTATAGAATTGCCTTTAAGCATAGACTTCACTCATGTATATGCATAGTTTGGAACTATTTTACCGCTAACCTCAGTGGTGACACTCACCAAATCCAATCAATATGGTGAGAATTACACATCCACGTCTTCATCGGGAAGCGGTGAAAATGTTTTAATCAAATTATTGATATTTACATATTTTCTTTATATACTTAAACAGCATTATAGCTAGTAATTTGAACGAATTAAACTTATTTTGACAGCCCAATACTCATCTTTTTAATGCTCTTATCAGCCCGGGGATTTTTTGCTGACATAGGCTATGTTTTGCTTGCTTGTACCAAGGTATACCCCCTGCTTAGAATGACACCTCCACTTAACTCGCCATATATATTCCCGGCTTTTTAAGCTTCCCGGGTTTGCAAAGCTTCTGCACCACTTAGGCGCACGGAGTGCACGATTTATTATCCCTATACAATTGCGATGACCAATTTATCAAGTGGATGACCTTATTTGATATAAGAGACTCTTGATGCATTAATAGATCAACACCTGGCTTACCACAGACTCTCAGAACCTCTCCTGGGTCCCCTGGAAAGGTCTAAACTTGTGTACCTGGAACTTCAGAAAACCATAGCTGAGAACCCAACACTTGTATGTTTTGAAAATTAATATTCAGCCACCTTATTTATAAACCATGTTATCTCTTTTTCTCTTAAGTTTGTTTCCTTTAAAGCACCTTTAAATTTAGCCCAGTGTTCTTTAACTACATCCACTCTCTTTCCCAGAAGCTCCTTAAGGTACTTCCCAATTTTAACAAGGTTTCAGTTTCTGTGACTTCTTTTAAGCTTGGTTATCTTATAAAGCCATACTACTCCTCACTGGCCTCCCACTTAACCATCTATCCCCCCTTCAATCCGTTCAGAACTCTGCTGCACATCTTATATTCCGCCTGAACCGATATACTCATATCACCCTCCCCCCTTCAATCCGTTCAGAACTCTGCTGCACATCTTATATTCCGCCTGAACCGATATACTCATATCACCCCTCTCCTCAGGTCACTTCACTGGCTTCCGATCAAATACTGCATACAGTTCAAGCTTCTCCTTCTTACCTAGAAATGCACTCAGTCTGCAGCCCCTCATTACCTCTCCACCCTCATCTCCCCTTACGTTCCCGCCCGAAACCTCCGCTCACAGGACAAATCCCTCCTCTCAGTACCCTTCTCCACCACCGCCAACTTCAGGCTCCGCCCATTCTGCCTCGCCTCTCCCTATGCTTGGAATAAACTTCCTGAGCCCTTACAACAAGGCCCCCTCCATACCCATCTTCAAATCCTTACTCAAAGCCCACCTCTTCAATGTTGCTTTCGGCACCTAACCTTTATACCTTTCACGAAATCTAGACTGCCCCAATCTGACTACCCCTACTTGACTGACTGTACATTTGTCCTTTAGATTGTAAGCTCTTTGAGCAGGGACTGTCCTTGTATGTTAAATTGTACAGCGCTGCGTAACCCTAGTAGCGCTTTAGAAATGTCAAATAGTAGTAGTAGTATTAGATAATCACTGGTGCTCATTAGATATGTCCAGTATTATCCGTTCCTTCAGAAATTTCATTACCATTCATCAGAGGTGAGCCCCTTGAAGAGTATAGAATCTGTTTACTTCTAATGGTTTCCATAGACAGGATACTTCGGTCAGCATCCGGCAGGTTAAAAACTCTTTATTCTCATCTTTTGGACATCTTCAACCGGATCTCTGTCCAGGTCTACAGCCCACATGAAAAATATGCAGAGCACATTTGTACAAAATAGATGAAGGAGTATGTGCAAAACAGATAACACTGGGGTGTTATGGATGTACCTGACACTTACTGTAAGTTATAACAAAAATGGTTCCCAACCAGACTAATATTGTTTAGGGAAGTGTCAGAAGTAAATGTATCACTCCTTTTCCTTAGATCCAAGCCCACTGTGCCAACAATAATAAAAGAAACTAACTCCACACCCAGATATTATAAAAATAGGGTATTATTTATTTAAAGTAGCAACAAATGTTATAAAAAGGAATAAAGACAAAGACAATCCTATTGCAGAGATAGCTTGGAGTAAAGGTATTTAAAATTCCTAGTTAGACTCTTAAATACAGAGTCACTCTAACCCCAGGAGCACTATGCAAGGATGCATGGCACACATACAACCTTATGTAGTCCTTCAGATGTCAGCATATTCTTCAGGTGTCAGTCTGGTCCAATGCAGATCTCACCCCTCAGATGTGATGTTGGCACAAGGTAGCTAACCTTGGCAAGAGCAGCCTTTTATAAAGAAATTGTGAGCCTTACCTCTCTCACTGATGTATGTTCTCCTTGAAGAACATAAACAAGTACCTCCAAGTGTCCTGCGTTGATGTCCATTCTGGTAACAACTTGCTTCATTGACGTCTATTCTAATAACAACTTGCATCAGTGCTGAGAACAGCTTGCTTATCCTGGAACATCGTGACATCAGCAGATGCCAAGTACAGTAAACAAGGATTGTTATTCTTCTGTGAGACTGGATGCCTCTCCTGGCAGTTCTGCTGCCTCTGCTTTCGCCTGATAGCCCTCAGTCCAAAACTGTTAACAGGCTAACTTGGTCTATCAACTCCTGGCTCACTTGCTGCTACTGTATCAACTCTCCATCCTTGCTTCCAGTAGCTTAGCTTTCTTGGCTACCTCCTTGGTCAACCCTTTCTGCATTTCTTTGTACTTGTCAGCTGGAACACTCCTCTCCAACTATTCTTGTAGTTCTTGCAACCTTCAGGTTACTTAAACGGCTGAAATGGTTAACTGTTAAGTACTGCCTTTTGTACAGACTACCATTACTTACTCATCACACATTGTATCAAATTCATCTGCTTATCTGAAGCAAACTGTAATAAGTACCAACACGTGCTTTGTGGTCATTGGATCAACATAACCTTGTGGTGCCTGCTTTACAACATTTTCATTTGGATGTTAACAAGAATTGGATCACTCTTGTTAATGCACCTGTAGAATGGAATATGTTAACTTTACATTTAAAGGTTAAGTCCAGGTTTGCTTATTTTAAAGGACTTTGAGGGATTATTTGTTTTGTTTGGCATGATGTGTGCCTTCTTGGTTTTGCTGTTTTATGAACTTTATGGACTCATCTTAAGCTGAGATCTTGCTGCTGCTTATGCTTTTCACTGTGTTGAAGTTGTTTCTCTTTGTGTTTTATTATGTATGTTTCTTTAGTACATCAATTTGGATAACGGCAGTATACAAATAAAAATTCTATTCTATTCTCTCTTTCAAGCTTGGCTTCCTTGCAGCGCAGATCTTCCACCTGAAGTTCCAGCCGCTAACACCGCTCATGTGAGTGGCTAATTTCAGACAAGGCAATCTAACATTGCTTCTCTGTAATCCAGGTGAGTTTCTTTGCCTTCTCCACTCCAGCAAGCAGCCCCTCTGCCTGCTTCCACAGCGTCTCAGTGGAGGACTTCATTCAGGTTACCTGATACAGCTGGGTAGCTTCTTCTGCTTCAGACAGCTCCTCAACTCTATGACCTCTGGTTCTGTTACAAGTTCAGATCAGGGCTTCATGGGTCTTAGCTTTCAGCTGGGCTCTCAGTCATGCATTATAGTTCAGTGACCATTCCCTCTCCTTCACCAACTGCTCCACTCTGTAGTTTAAGGAGATTTCCAAAACCTGGAGCTCCTCCAGCCTTGCTTGTATTCCAGTCTCTGCAGGGTATCTTTCTAGGGGCTTGGCACTCGGCACTCAATTGCCTTATTTCTTCCACCTGCTGTTCATAAGTACATAAGTATTACTATACTGGGAAAGACCAAAGGTCCATCAAGCCCAGCATCCTGTTTCCAAAAGTGGCCAATCCAGGTCACAAATACCTGGCAAGATCCCAAAAAAGTACAAAACATTTTTTACTGCTTATCCCAGAAAGAGTGGATTTTCCCCAAGTCCATTTAATAATGGTCTATGGACTTTTCCTTTAGGAAGCCGTCCAAACCTTTTTTAAACTCTGTTAAGCTAACTGCCTTTACCACCTTCTCTGGCAGAGTTTAATTACACATTGAGTGAAGAAAAAGTTTCTCCAATTCGTTTTAAATTTACTACATTGTAGCTTCATCGCATGCCCCCTAGTCCTAGTATTTTTGGAAAGCGTAAACAGACGCTTCACATCTACCCGTTCCACTCCACTCATTATTTTATAGACCTCTATCATATCTCCCCTCAGCCACCTTTTCTCCAAGCTGAAGAGCCCTAACTGCTTTACCCTTTCCTCATAGGGAAGTCGTCCCATCCCCTTTATCATTTTCGTCGCCCTTCTCTGCACCTTTTCTAATTCCACTATATCTTTTTTGAGATGCGGCGACCAGAATTGAACACAATATTCGAGGTGCGGTCGCACCATGGAGCAATACAAAGGCATTAACATCCTCATTTTTGTTTTCCATTCCTTTCCTAATAATACCTAACATTCTATTTGCTTTCTTAGCTGCAGCAGCACACTGAGAAGAAGGTTTCAACGTATCATCAACGACGACACCTAAATCCCTTTCTTGGTCCGTGACTCCTAACGTGGAACCTTGCATAACGTAGCTATAATTCAGGTTCTTCTTTCCCATGTGCATCACTTTGCACGTACTCACATTAAACGCCATCTGCCATTTAGACGCCCAGTCTCCCAGTCTTGTAAGGTCCTCTTCTAATTTTTCTCAATCCTCCCGCAATTTAACGACTTTGAATAACTTTTTTTTTTTTCAATATACTCATATCACCCCTCTCCTCAAGTCACTTCACTGGCTTTCGATCAGGTACCGCATACAGTTCAAGCTTCTCCTAACCTTTAGATTGTAAGCTCTCCTGAGCAGGGACTGTCCTTCCCCATGTTTAAACTTGTACAGCGCTGCGTAACCCTGGCAGCGCTATAGAAATGCTAAGTAGTAGTAGTAGTACTACTAACCTACAAATGCACTTGATCTGCAGCCCTTCCTTACCTCTCTACGCTCATCTCCCCTTCCATTCCTACCCGTAACCTCCGCTCTCAAGACAAATCCCTCCTTTCAGTACCCTTCTCCACCACTGCCAACTCCAGGCTCTGCCCTTTCTGCCTCGCCTCACCCCATGCGTGGAACAAACTCCCTGAGCCCATACGCCAGGCCCCCTCCCTGCCCATCTTCAAATCATTTCTTAAAGCCCACCTCTTCAATGTCGCCTTTGGCACCTAACCACCACACCTCTACTCAAGAAATCTAGACTGCACCAACTTGACATTTCATCCTTTAGATTGTAAGCTCCTTTGAGCAGGGACCGTCCTTCTTTGTTAATTTGTACAGCGCTGCGTAACCCTAGTAGCGCTCTAGAAATGTTAAGTAGTAGTAGTACTTTGTGTCATCAGCAAATTTAATGACCTCACTAGTTACTCCCATCTCTAGGTCATTTATAAATATGTTAGAAAGCAGCGGTCCCAGCACAGACCCTTGGGGAACCGCACTAACTACCCTTCTCCATTGAGAATACTGACCATTTAACCCTACTATTTTCTATCTTTTAACCAGTTTTTAATCCACAATAGAACACTACCTCCTATCCCATGACTCTCCAATTTCTTCTGGAGTCTTTCATGAGGTACTCTGTCAATCGCCTTCTGAAAATCCAGATACACAATATCAACTGGCTCACCTTTATCCACATGTTTGTTCACCCCTTCATAGAAATGTAGTAGATTGGTGAGGCAAGATTTCCCTTCACTAAATCCATGTTGACTTTGTCTCATTAATCCATGCTTTTGAATATGCTCTGTTATTTTGTTCTTAATAATAGTCTTCACCATTTTTCCCGGCACCGATGTCAGACTCACCTGGATCTCCTCTGGAACCTTTTTTAAAAATCGGCATTACATTGGCCACCCTTCAATCTTCCGGTACCACGCTCGAATTTAAGGATAAATTACATATTACTAACAATAGCTCCGCAAGCTCATTTTTCAGTTCTATCAGTACTCTGGGATGAATACCATCCGGTCCAGGAGATTTACTACTCTTCAGTTTGTAGAACTGCCCCATTACATCCTCCAGGTTTACAGAGTATTCATTAAGTTTTCCGACTCTTCAGCTTCGAATACCATTTCCAGCACCAGTATCCCACCCAAATCTTCCTCGGTGAAGACTGAAGCAAAGAATTCATTTGATCTCTCCGCTACGGCTTTGTCTTCCCCGATTGCCCCTTTTACTCCTCGGTCATCTACCAGTCCAACTGATTCTTTTACCAGCTTCCTGCTTTTAATATACCTAAAAAAATTTTTACTATGTTTTTTTTGCCTCCAATGCAATCTTTTTTTCGAAGTCCCTCTTAGCCTTCCTTATCAGCGCTTTGCATTTGACTTGACATTCCTTATGCTGTTTCTTATTATTTTCAGTCGGTTCCTTCTTCCATTTTCTGAAAGATTTTCTTTTAGCTCTAATAGCTTCCTTCACCTTACTTTTTAACCACGCCGGCTGTTGTTTGGTCTTCCGTCCTCCTTTTTTAATACGCAGAATATATTTGGCCTGGGCTTCCAGGATGGTGTTTTTGAACAGCATCCACGCCTGATGTAAATTTTTGACCCTCGCAGCCACTCCTCTAAGTGTTTTTTCACTGTTCTTCTCATTTTATCATAGTCTCCTTTTTTAAAGTTAAACATTAATGTATTTGATTTCCTTTGTATACTTGATGTCTCTAGATGTTCCTGCTTTAGTGTGGCCACTCACACGTTGTGGAATACCCTCCCCAGTATTTGTCTTGTACAATCATTCAACTTCAAATGCCAGCTAACAGCCTATTATTTCTCCCAGGCTTTCTCACCTACTGTCAGCTGATCTCTTGCTTCCCATTTGATGATATCTGAACCCTGGCATATGGAAAAGACAGTACCAAGCTCCTTGTTGCAACTTCCATTCCCCCATTAATCCCTGTACTATTTTGTAAACCTTCCTCCTCCCATTTTCCTCTTGTATTATGTGTTTTGTTGTTTTGTCCTGTATGTTTTCTCTTTTCACGGTAATATGTTGAATTATAAACGGCTTAGCTTTATTTTCTGAAAATATACAGTATATCAAATAAATTGAACCTTGAACTAAGGGCACTCAGGTCATAAGTCATGTTTAAAAAAGGGTTGGACGGTTTCCTAAAGGACAAGTCCATAGACCGCTACTAAATGGACTTGGGAAAAATCCACAATTTCGGGAATAACATGTATAAAATGTTTATATGTTTGGGTAGCTTGCCAGGTACCCTAGATTGGCCGCTGTAAGGGACAGGATGCTGGGCTCGATGGACCTTTGGTCGTTTCCAAGTATGGCATTACTTATGTACTTATGTATGTGGAACTGTATCAAAGGCTTTGCTACAATCCAAGTACACCACATCTAGTGCTTTCCCTCGATCCAACTCCACGGTCACTCAGTCAAAGACATTTATTAAATTAGTCTGGGAAGACCTACCTCTAGTAAAACCAAGCTTCCTTGGGTCCTGCAATCCATTAGATTTCAGAAATATTACTATCCACTGTTTTGGAAGTGTTTCCAGTAATTTACTCACTACAGAGGCCAGACTAACCAGCCTATAGTTATCAGTTTCCTCCTTACTTCCACTTTTGTGGAGAGGGACCACATCCAATCTTCTCCAGTTCTCTGGGACCACTCCTGACTCTAAATGTATAGACAGCAAACTCAAGTGAACACATAAGTTTCTATGATGCCTTTAAACGCTCTTTAAACCAGGTTAACCTGCATGCTTATGCAAGCCCAGAGCACAAATCATCCAGTCAAGTATCTTGAAAATATGGCTAGCATCTAATCTACAATAATTAGCATAGAAATTCACATCTTCATTTTAATACATGATTTCTTACGATATCATTACTTAATTTCTTTATGTGGCTGCTACATCTGATGCAAAATTCTGCCACCTGCTGAAGACCCAGGCTTGGCTTTTGTTACCCTTCCCCCTTCATTAATGCATACAGCTGACTTATTGGTGTTTATTTTTACCATGTAAAGGGTGACTAAGCCTTTGAAAACTTACTCTGCAGTGTATTCAAATACCAGCTAGTATAACAATGCCTAATCCTGAGCTACAAGCCCGTGTGCCAAGGGAATGCTATTTCTCTCCGTTGTTCCAAACAACAGATGCTGTCAATTAACTTTAAGCAGCGTCCAAGAAAACCCTTTTGTTGCATTTTGCAGTATTATGCAGAAAGTGTCACCTCTGGAAATGAGGGAACAAGCTGTTTTTCATTATCATTCAATTGTCTCAATCAATCTAACAATTACAAAGAGAAAAAAAATCTTAATCACTATACATATGCTGGGAGCTGCCAGCTGCAAAATATAAGCATTTCATAGTTAAAGATGCCATAACCAAAAAGGGCTCTACCGGGACAAAAGAAAATATTGGTATAAAAAAACATTATGATAGGTATGGGAACAAGCAGCAGAACTAGCCAGCAATTGAAACCAGCTTCTACTGTTAGCTTGCATGATGTTGCAATACAAAAATATTCACATTACATCGAGATGCAGTTGTGAGAATGGAGCTATTATGATACAGCCGCATACTCATTTAAACCTGGCAGGGGCCAAAATTATCGGTCTTCCATCCTGCTTTCTTTGCCAGTTTCCATATTGGAATACCAGTTTGGACTGTTATTTTTCTGAATTAAATACTGTACCGCCAGGGGGGCCTCGTCATTCAACTATGGTGGAACAGAAAAGATTGTAAATAGAGTACAGAATTTAACATTTTGGTATTCTGCCATCGTTATCACTTCCATTCCCTTTGTTTTGTATCCCCAGGAAAAATACTACTTATTAAAATTGACATATGAATATGTATGCTACTGGCAACTAATATTTTCAGATACGTTTCATAGGGGAAACTCTCCTAACTATGCTCATGTGCCCTAGATTTGATATTCCTTGGTTTGGTTAAACGAATAACTGCTCAAACTTGTATCATTAACATATATAGACGGTCAATTTAGAAGGGTTAGGGACATTTACTGATATAAAAAGATTTACATGTATAAATGTTCATACGGGTGTAAGTAATGATTTTAGACAAGTCACTATGTACACGATTGGAAGGGGTGTGTTATGGTTCTGGTTTGCTGGACTTTAAGAGCAGCATTCCCTCTAAGCAACTTTGAGCTGTGTAGGAGATGCTACCACATCACTCTTTTCATTAGTGAAGGACATGTGCCCTGTTATATAATTACCCTATTAAACAACGTCCCCACTAAGCACGTTTGGGACCTGCCTGTCCCTCATTATTGCAAGCATAATCTCATAACACCTTCTCCCATCGGAAGAAAGGCCAACAGAGGCCTCCCATACAGCTCAGAGCTGTATAACAAGAATATTGTTTAAGAGGGTAATTATATAACAGGGCACCTAGTTTTGGAGGTGGAGAAAGCAACTATTATAGCCTGTTTAATAAAGAGACAAACAGGCCTTTGTGTTATTGTTATTGTTGTGCTGCAGAACTAATGTCTGTGAGCCTGGTGTCCGCAGCTACTGCACACCATTTTGCTATTTCCAGCCCCTGAGGCAGCCCAGTACAGGTCGAAACTTGGCCAAGTTAGGAGTATATTTACCCCAGTAGCGTTCCTAGCCTGGATGACACCCGGGGCGGATCGCAGATGCGCGCCCCCCCCCCCGGGTGCAGCGCCCCCCCCCCTGTGAAATGACACCTCCCTCCCCCGGCAAAATAACACCCCCCCGGGTGCACGCCGCTGGGGGGGGGGTGTTGCGGCACGCGCCTGTTGGCTCCGAGTTCGCTAACTTCACTCGTTCGCTGCAGCTCCCTCTGCCCCTGAACAGGAAGTAACCTGTACGCCACTGATTTACCCCTCCAGTTCTGTTCCATGTTCAATAAATTCTTTGGATCAATTCAGACTACATTCTGGTTTGTTCACCTTGGTCTGTTTTTGAAGAGCCTGATTCAGTTCCCACTCCTTGTTTTTTGACTTTGTCTTTCCCGTGGGATCTTTTTGTTCACCTGTTTGCCATTCTGGATCTTGTGGATTGACTGCCTTCCTGGTTTTTTTGTGATGAACTCAAGGTACAGAAACATTATTGGATAAGGCAGTGCCAAACAATAGGAATGCTGGATTGCATACATGGGGCATAATTAGCAGAAAAAAAGAGGTGAAAAGACCCATGTACAGGTACCTGGACTACTATATTCAGTTTTGGAAGATATGACGAGACTATAGGCAGTTCAGAGGAAAGCAACTAAAATGGAACAGGGCTGTGCCAAAAGAGGCTTGAGGACTTAAATATGTAGGAAAGGAGGAACAGAGATAAAATAGAACAGTCATGAAAAAATACTCGAAAGATTTTAATACACAAGAAATGGACGTTTTGCCAAGGAAAGGAAGTTGTAGAACTGGGGGACACAATGTTAAGTTGCAAGAAGATGGACTTGTGAACATCAAGAAATATTTTTTCAAGATGGAAATGGGTGCTCAGAATGCAGACAAAACAGTGATGAACTTTACAAAGCACCGAGATATATTCAGAAGATCCTGAAATAGCAAGAGGATGGAAATCACGCACAGAGTTATTTGGCGCCAGTAGCGTAGCTACATGGGGCCTGGGCCCCCGTAGATTTAGCCCTCGATCCCCCTCCCGCCACCAATCCTCCCCCGCGGTTGCTGTCGGCTACCTTTGCTGACGGGGAACCCCAACCCCCGCCAGCCGAGGTCCTCTTCTTCCCGCGCAAGGCTTTGTTCTGTTTCTGTGAGTCTGACGTCCTGCACGTTGTATGTGCTTTGCGCCGGAAGAAGAGGACCTCGGCTGGTGGGGGTTGGGGTCCCTGCCAGCAAAAGTAACCGACAGCGTCAGCGGGGGAGGGTTGGCGGCGATTGGGGGATCGAAAGGGTCATCGACGGGGGGGTCAAAGTTGTTGGTGGTGGTGGCGGCAGCAAGGGGGGGGTCAAAAATGGTGGGGGGGAGGCGGCTGCGCCAGGGGGGTGGCTAAAATGTGCCCCCTCACCTCGGGATATGGACCTCCCTCCAAAGTCTGGCTACACCCCTGTTTGGCACAAAATTCTAACAAAGGTATCAGGTGAGGTAGCCTACATGGAGTGGCAGATATAACTATAACCACCCTACCAGGCAGGCTGGATGTGCATTTTATTTATTTATTTTTTATTTTTCTTACATTTGTACCCCGTGCTTTCCAACTCACAGCAGGTTCAATCAGTGGCGTAGCCAGACCTGAGATTTTGGGTGGGCCCAGAGCTAATATGGGTGGGCACGCACTGTCTATATAAGTTTGAGTAGCGTCTCTTGGGATCCTACAAAATAATGCCTAAGAATTCACTTGATGATGGATTTCTAAGTAGTCTGCCCAACAGCTGCCCTGCATCAGTATAACCACATACATACTTAATGGAAAAATTGATATTTTTAAATATAATTACATTATCCCACAATCTCTCCACTGCAAAATGCTATACACAAACTTGTGCAAAAACACACTCATATCCTTACTAAACCATAACAGCACTAATTCCAAGGACAGGACGAGCTACAACCTTATGCTTGAAAAGGCAGAACTGTAATTACACTAGGCTCTAAAACACCAATACACTACTTCGTGGAAAAAAAAAAAGCAAAACAAAAAGGGCTGCGAATACTACATGCTAGCAGAATACTGCACCTTGATCACACTTGAAAAACACATGACACAACAGACATGACACAAGGAACTAGAAATCAAAAAATATGAAGGCAAAATACTGAACTGGAAAGTTAACTCAAGAAGTCAGACTCAGCATGCAGCAATACCAGAAAAATTGAAACTTACATGCAAAATATCACAGATTCACATTTCCAAAAGCTGACATATTCCAATTAATAAATTCTGAATAAAATACTTTTTTCTACCTTTGTGGTCTGATCATTTAGTTTTTCTATTTGCTTTGGTCCCAGTGTCTTCTTTCCATCTGATATTTTTTCTCTCACCATGTCCACCATCCTCCTGTGTCCTATCTACCATCTGTAGCCCTGTCCCTATCCTTCCTCGAGTTTCAGTATCTGCCCTCAACGTGTTCCAAACCAGCCCTTAAACTCAGCAGTTTTCCCTCCATCCATATCCAGCATTTCTCCTTACTCCCCTCCATCCATGTGCTTCTACTTCCTCTGTCTTCCCTCCCCTCCATCCATGTCCAGCATTTCTCCTCTCTTCCCTCCCCTCCATCCATGTCCAGCATTTCTCCTCTCTTCCCTCCATCCATGCGCATCTCCTCCCTGACTTCTCTCCCTTCCCTCCATCCATCCAGCAACTCTCCATTCTCCCCTGCCCTCTCCTCCATCCACCCATATCCAGCAAATGTCCTCTGTCCACTGCATTCATCCATCCATGTTCAGCAATTCTCCTCTCTCCTCTGCCCTCCCCTCCATCCATCCATACCCAGCAAATTTCCTCTCTCCCCTTTCCCCTCCATCCATCCATGTCCAGCAATTCTCCTCCTTCCCCTTCCCTCTGCTCCATCCAGCAACTCTCCATTCTCCCCTGCCTTCTCCTCCATCCATCCATCTCCAGCAAATTTCCTCTCTCCCTTGCCCCCTCCATCAATCCCTGTTGTCCGGCAATTCTCCTCTCTCCCCTGCCCATCCTGTTTATTTCAATCCCCTTCCCCATTCTATCTGGCATCTCCCCTGCCCCCCCCCTCAAAAGAACGACAACGTGGATGCAGCAGCTCACAGGTTTGCTTGCCCTGTGTTTTGAGCGAACGGCGATGGCTGCGCGGAGGAGTGGAAACCAAATCGCTTCTTTCTGGCTGGCTCACTTCCACTCCCAAAGTTGCAGCGTAAAAGCAGCAAGCAGCGAGCCAGTCTCGACTCCGTCCTTCGCTTCCTGCCCTCTCTCTGTGCCGTCCCGCCTTCCTCTGATGTCATTTCCTTTCAGGCGGGCGGGACGCTGAGAGGGCAGGAAGCGAAGGACGCAAAGTGGAGACTGGCTCGCTGCTTGCTACTTTTACGCCCGCTGGCTGCTGCGGGCAAAAAAATGAAGTCATCGTCGTCATGGTAGGTGAGGGTCCCAAAAGACTGGGCGGGCCCAGGCCGAGATTGGGTGGGCCTGGGCCCACCCAGGCCCACCCGTAGCTACGCCCCTGGGTTCAATGCGGCTTACATATTATATATAGGTACTTATTTGTACCTGGGGCAATGGAGGGTTAAGTGACTTGCCCAGAGTCACAAGGAGCTGCCTGTGCCTGAAGTGGGAATTGAACTCAGTTCCTCAGGACCAAAGTCCACCACCTGAACCACTAGGCCACTCCTCCACTATAACAGGGTAGCTATGTGAGAAATCCAAAAAGGTGCCTATTTTATAAAAGTCATTTCCACTATTGATACCACAGACCTTAGCGGTGCAGCTGTCTGTCAATTTCTACACCCACCTCCTCATTGGTCTAGTGGGCATAAACTTTTAACTTTCATCTTGCATCTTCATAAATATTTAGCAATTATATGTCTCCTCATGTAATTAATAAAATAAATGCATATGTCGCAACGTCGCATTTCCTCCACCCAAACTATACATTATCCCCCAGATTCTATAAAGGTCGCCCCAAATTTTATGCACAAATTTAGGTGCATTCACGATTTGCATGTGAAATTTAACAGAATGAGCCAATTAGTGCTAATTGTCTTTTTGATAAGCAATTATTGGCACTAATTAGATTTAATTGAGACTAATGTGTGTAAATTTAGGGGCAGGATCTGCACCTTAAAATTTACACATGGTCCAAAAAAGGGGATGTGAAAATGAGAGGGTCAGGGGCATTTCAGGGCAGATTGGGGGCATGGTTTTGAGTTACACAATATTGGGGCTCCACATGTAAATTTAGGCATGGACATTTGCACCACGTTTTCATGGGTGCAAATGGTGATGCCATTACGCACGACCTGTCCGCTTAAGCGGTTATTCTATAAACTGTGCCAAACTTTAAGCATGGCTTATAGAATACCACATAAGCAGGTATTTTTTGGCACTATATATAGAATCTAACTCTATCTCTATAATCAGTGCTGCTATCTATGTGGATAGTGGCCTTGGATAAGGTTAAATGCTAGTCACCACGCTGGATCAGAGTTGACCTCGATGTTATTATGTTTAATTCAGCACACTTTCAGCCATTCTGAGGACCAGCCACTATAGTTGGGATCGGTTTTAATTTGGAACGGACATGAAAACAATGGGGGTTTTTTTTGTTACATTTGTACCCCCCACTTTCCCACTCATGACAGGCTCAGTGCGGCTTACATGGGGCAATGGAGGGTTAAGTGACTTGCCCAGAGTCACAAGGAGCTGCCTGTGCCTGAAGTGGGAATCAAACTCAGTTCCTCAGGACCAAAGTCCACCACCCTAACCACTAGGCCACTCCTCCACTGTTGCTACTATTTGAGATTCTACATGGAATGTTGCTATTCCACTAGAAGTCGGCCCTTGCAGATCACCAATGTGGCCACGCAGGCTTCTGTTTCTGTGAGTCTGACGTCCTGCACATACGTGCAGGACGTCAGACTCACAGAAACAGAAGCCTGCGCAGCCTTCTACATGGAATGTTGCTAGTGGAATAGCAACATTCCATGTAGAATCTCCAATAGTAGCAACATTCCGTGTAGAATCTCCAATAGTATCTATTTTATTTTTGTTACATTTGTACCCTGCGCTTTCCCACTCATGGCAGGCTCAGTGCGGCTTACATGGGGCAATGGAGGGTTAAGTGACTTGCCCAGAGTCACAAGGAGCTGCCTGTGCCTGAAGTGGGAATCAAACTCAGTTCCTCAGTTCCCCAGGACCAAAGTCCACCACCCTAACCACTAGGCCACTATTTCATTTTGTCATTTGGATTCACAGTATTTGTTACAAATGCATATTATTTTGCAAGACATGTGCACTAAAATATTTAGCAGGTGCTATTAGCAACCTAACATGCATTGTATGAATTAACTGGGGGATTCTGTATGTTCACCTACCCAGGGAAGACAACAAAATCTTTCTAATAAGGAGAGATAACTCAAAGCAATCTTGGTTTATAGCTGGCATTAGGAGTATAACCTTAGCAGTTTGGATAGTAAAAGCTTGCCAGAGTGAAAGGGTTGATTGGTTGTTTTCAGCCATAAAAACGTAAGAAAACCAATATTGAGTCAAACCAAAGTCCATCAAGTCAAGTAGCCTGTTTCTGATAGCAGCCAGTCCAGGTCACAAGTACCCATCATTTACTATGTTACTTTCTTATATTTACTGTAACTAGCATTAAAAAAAAAACAAATATTCAAAATGAATAAATATTACATTTCATGCTCTACTATGATATTCCATTTGTCTGTAGCTTCATTAGTCTTGACCCAGTCATGCAAAGAGGATTCAGTCCACTCTATCCAATGCACCATTCATACCTAAATCTCCTTACGTTCCTGCCCGTAACCTCCGCTCACAGGACAAATCCCTCCTCTCAGTACCCTTCTCCACCACCGCCAACTCCAGGCTCCGCTCATTCTGCCTCGCCTCACCCTATGCTTGGAACAACCTTCCTGAGCCCTTACGCCAAGCCCCCTCCCTGCCCGTCTTCAAGTCTTTGCTTAAAGCCCACCTCTTCAATGCTGCGTTCGGCACCTAACCCTTACCGTTCAGTGAATCCAGACTGCCCCAATTTGACTGCCCCTATCGGACCGACCGTTCACTTGTCTATTAGATTGTAAGCTCTTTGAGCAGGGACTGTCTCTCTTTGTTAAATTGTACAGCGCTGCGTAACCCTAGTAGCGCTCTAGAAATGTTAAGTAGTAGTAGTAGTAGTAATTTAGGGCCCTGTGTAAATTAGCATGCACATTTATCATACGGCTGCGGTAACAGATACTGCATTGGAATGACAGCACACACCAAGTCACACACCAACTATATATTGTGAAATGGAATCACCTCTGCAGAGTAACCTCAAAACTTTACTCCACTGTAGTAACCAGGCTGAGGGGGGGGGATATGATTGAGGTCTATAAAATCCTGAGCGGAGTAAAACGGGTAAAAATGAATTGATTTTTCACTCTTTCAAAAAGTACAAAGACCAAGGGACACTAAATGAAATTACATGGAAATACTTACAAAAAAATAGGAGGAAATATTTTTTTCATTCAATGAATAATTAACTCTGGAACTCGTTGCTGGAGGATCTGATAACAGTGGTTAGTGTATTTGGGTTTCAAAAATGTTTGGCCAATTTCTGGATGAAAACTCCATAGTCTGTTATAGACATGGAGAACCAAACAGGAAAACAAGGGGGTCCTCAAAATTTCCACAAATAGTCAAGCAGCAACAACATACTGGGAGCCACAATTGACCGAAATCTCAAACTCAAAGACCATGCGAAAAATACAGCAAAGAAAATGCTCTACTCAATGTGGAAACTAAAAAGAATCAAACCTTTCTTCCCAAGGGAAGTATTCCGCAGCCTAGTACAATCAATGGTGCTAAGTCATCTTGACTATTGCAATGCCATTTATGCCGGATGCAAAGAACAAATCACTAAGAAGCTTCAAACCGCGCAAAACACAGCAGCCAGACTTATATTTGGGAAAGCGAAATACAAAAGCGCCAAACCCCTAACAGAAAAACTACACTGGCTCCCACTAAAAGAGCAAATTGCGTTCAAAGTCTGCATCCTGGTCCACAAAATCATCTACGGAGAAGCCCTGTCCTACATATCAGATCTTATAGACTTACCTACTAGGAACGCAAAAAGATCATCACGCACATTCCTCAACCTCCACTATCCTAACTGTAAAGGGCTAAAATATAAATCCACATACATGACCAGTTTATCATACATCTGCACGCAGCTATGGAATGCACTACCGAAGACCATAAAAACAATGCAAGACCTAACCACTTTCCGAAGGCTACTGAAAACAGATCTGTTCAAGAAGGCATACCATAAACATCCATCTTAAACACTAACTAATAACATTACACACAATGTATACAAAACCGAACTCCTATCACATGACTAACTTCTTGGCTATGAATAATTAAGTACCACTACTGTAAACCTTATATCGAATAGGATCTCAATATAATCGATGACCTAATGTATGTACAATGCAATTTGTACTCAGGAATCTTCATGCAATACCATAATGTATTCTTCTCTACCATGTATTTAAGCACACGGTATATATATACCAAGATCTGTCCCAAATATGTTATATTCCATGTACGTTCCAATTAAGTTACCATGTATGTATGCACCTTATCGCAATTTTACCATTTGTAATTCTGTTACCCGGAAATGGCAACTGCCATTACGGCAAATGTAAGCCACATTGAGCCTGCAAATTTGTGGGAAAATGTGGGAATACAAATGCTACAAATTAAAAAAAAAAAACATGGGTGAAAATGAGAAAAGTTCCAAATGACCAAGGCAAACAAGGAGTAAAAGCGTCCAAGAGTTTATTTGCCAAAATGTACTGATCAAAAGACCCTACACAGGCAGTGTTTCGGCACAAAGCCTTCCTCAGGGGTCGTAGCAGCGCAAATAAAGTTAGCTTCGAAGAGTCTTTAAATAGAAAAACACTTAAAAATGCTGGAACAATATGCGCAGTAAAGCATAGTGACCAGATATCTCTTCCTCCTTGTTTGTCTTGGTCATTTGGAATCTTCCTCACTTTCACCCTTGTTGTTGCTGACAGACATGGGGAAGCCACTGCTTGCCCCGGGATTGGTAGCATGGAAGGTTGCTACTAATTGGGTTTCTGCCAGGTACTTGTGACCTGGATTGGCCACTGTTGGAAGCAGGATACTGGGCTGGATGGACCATTGGTCTGACCCAGTATGGCTATTCTTATATTCTTTAAGAACAACTATTTAGTCAGCATAACACCTCGGTGGAAATGTTGTATGCAGTCACGTAGGTGATCAGGATTTGGTTGGCTGTAGATTGGGATGCTTTATTGAACAGCAGCACTGACCAGATTACTACTACTACTACTACTATTTAGCATTTCTATAGCGCTACAAGGCGTACGCAGCGCTGCACAAACATAGAAGAAAGACAGTCCCTGCTCAAAGAGCTTACAATCTAATAGACAAAAAATAAAGTAAGCAAATCAAATCAATTAATGTGTACAGGAAGGAGGAGAGGAGGGTAGGTGGAGGCGAGTGGTTACAAGTGGTTACGAGTCAAAAGCAATGTTAAAGAGGTGGGCTCTCAGTCTAGATTTAAAGGTGGCCAAGGATGGGGCAAGACGTAGGGGCTCAGGAAGTTTATTCCAGGCGTAGGGTGCAGCGAGACAGAAGGCGCGAAGTCTGGAGTTGGCAGTAGTGGAGAAGGGAACAGATAAGAAGGATTTATCCATGGAGCGGAGTGCACGGGAAGGGGTGTAGGGATTCCAGATACATGAATACTAAATTCCATAGACAGCTGACATCTGTGGTCACTGACTGAGGATTGTGACAACAAAGTCTACATGGCAGTAGGTGCAAATGGGAGAACGGTGGGTAGCTGAGCATGAAGGTTAATAGCACTAACTTAATTCTTGAACTTAATCCACGCCACTAGCACTACCCATACTCCAATCCTCTCCCCCACATCTCTTCCTACTGTCCTACTCTTTATAACTGGATCATCTCTTGATACTCTGAACCATACTTTGTGTCATCTCTGTGATACTTGTATCATACCTTTTAAGTCGCACTGGACCTGCTATCAAGCGGGAAAGAGCGGGGTATAAATGCTATAAATAAATAAATAAGAATGATTGAGCTAGAGGATCAAAAAAGCAGGAGGTAAACTAAACAGTGCCAAGGGAACTAATTTTGTATTAGATGAAATAAGTTCTGCTGTCTTTGACATCAATTTTTAAAGATATTTTCTAGGTAAACCAGTTTTTTCCCACAGAACAGTGCAGGAAATGGAGCCAGGAACAAGGGCAGGCCAGCTGAAGATGTGATTTCATTTTGATATCCCAGCATATTCCCCCCCCCCCCCCCCTCCACACACACACACACATACATACACTATGTAGATGCAAAATACGCAGAAAACAACCTCTAAAGCACCAGAAATCAGTGGATTTTTAAAGGGAAATGATGTGAGTTGCCAGTTCTCTCCACTTCCTCAAAATTGTCTCCCTATATAACATAGTAACAAAGTAACATTTTATTTATTTATTTGTTGCATTTGTATCCCACATTTTCCCACCAATTTGCAGGCTCAATGTGGCTTACATTTGCCGTAATGGCGGTTGCCATTTCCGGGTATAGTAGATGACGGCAGAAAAAGACATGCACGGTCCACCCAGTCTGCCCAACAAGATAAACTCACGTGTCATTTTTTGTGTATACCTTACCTTGATTTGTACCTGTCTTTTTCAGGGCACAGACCGTATAAGTCTGCCCAGCACTATCCCCACCTCCCACCGCCGGCTAAGCTTCTGGGGATCCCTTCCTTCTGAGGAGGATTCCTTTATGTTTATCCCACGCATGTTTGAATTCCGTTACCGTTTTCCTCTCCACCACCTCCCACGGGAGGGCATTCCAAGCATCCACCAGTCTCTCCGTGAAGAAATACTTCCTGACATTTTTCTTGAGTCTGCCCCCCCCCCCCCCCCCCCTTTAATCTCATTTCAATCTCATGTCCTCTCGTTCTACCGCCTTCCCCTCTCCGGAAAAGGTTTGTTTGCAAATTAATACCTTTCAAATATTTGAACGTCTATATCATAACACCCCTGTTTCTCCTTTCCTCCAGGGTATACGTGTTCAGGTCAGCAAGTCTCTCATCATACGTCTTGTAACGCAAATCCCATACCATTCTCGTAGCTTTTCTTTGCACCACTTCCATTTTTTTTAACATCCTTCACAAGATACGGCCTCCAAAACTGAACACAATACTCCAGGCGGGGCCTCACCAACATCTTATACAGGGGTATAAAAACCTCTTTTTGTTCTTCAATCTGCTATTGAGAAACACAAGGTCATGCTTTTACCCTTTGGTGTCCCTTACTTTTACTCACCCAACAGACAAGTGTCATGGTGACTCTCCAGTGGGTCAAGACATGAGAACTTCCCCTCTGACTATATGAAAACTCATACATACAAAGCTGAATTGTTGCTTACCGAGCCAAGGTTTTTCTATCTGGTAGTTATTTGCATTTTTTAATAGGCAAATAGAAGCAAAATTAAATCATCTCATAAACAGCAGCAGAAATTTTTGCAGACTACTATTTTAAACATAAATCATTATTTCTTCAAGCTGTACGCATAGATAGGAAACTGCTAGTTTATTTATGTTTTCATTAAATTTAATATGATTAATTTCACAAGTTAATTTACTCTCTCTGTCAGAAGAGCAAATTTTAAATTAAATATTTTAGCGCTTAGAGAGATTAAAGATTCATTTATTGGAGAAAATTATTCTTTTAGTATATTTTCTTAATGCATACAGCGGCTGCACTTCACTGGTGTTGGTTGGCTCAAATTGTTGTCTACAGAAGGTCAGGCTTTGACTGTTTTAAAAGCATAATGTTGATCCATTAAAAATAAAACGATACTAGATATGAAGAACTAGAAAACTATAATCTTCCAAAAAGTAGCCCCCGTGGCAGTATGGGCTAATTTTCTAATATGCCTTCAGTCAGTATTTAAGGGGTCCTTTTACAAAAGTATGCTAAGCCTTTAGTGCAGGATTAGCACATGAAAACAGGCTATGATGTAATCGGTTAGTGTTTTGCAGTATTTCATCTGTTAGTTTGTGGTAACCTCCGCATTATGTATTTATAAAAATATTTTTTGGAGGGGGCATATCAAATAAAAAAGAAAAAGCTCTAAAAAGAAGTGTCACATTACATCTGAACTTAACGCGCAGGAAAGTCCACGTTAAAACACTCTGGGATCCTTTCACCAAGTTGCGGGAAAAAGTGCCCTGTGCTAGTGGTGGGGGCTGTTTTAGTGCAATGGGTAAAAAAGCCCCCAGACACACATAGCCATGCGGCGGGGATCCCTTATCACCACCCACTGAGGTGACGATACGGGCTCCTGTGGTAACCGGGCAGCACGAGGCAATTACCGCCGAGTTAACGCCATGCAAGCCATTTACGGGAGTTTTCTTTTTCCCTCGGAAATGGCGCATGGTCAGGGTGGGACTATCGGTGGCGGCCGCGTTGGGCCGGCAGTAGTCCTGGAAGAGCGAGCGGTAAACCCACGTTGGTCTTACCTCCCTTTAGTAAAAAGGCCCCTAATTTTCACTATTCACATAAAAAAGAGACAGAATAATTGTTAGAGAATTGTTAGTGGAAGCTGATTAACAATCGTGTGCCTTTGAAAACAGAACATCATGAAGGTAATTTTATAACAAGGCATCTATGATTATTTTATTAAGAAAACATTTGTAAAAATAGCCCTGAGAGCTCATATCATCTTCTGAATTCCTGAGCGCTCGTATTCATCTTCTGAATTTTTAGGCTTTAAATAACCCTTTTACAAAGTGGCGAAAAGCCCAACATGGGCATACCGCGTGCCAATTTGGAGCTACTGTCAGCGGCAGTTCTTGCTCCAGCACGTGCCATTTCCTATGCCTGGGAAAATAGGGCTTGATTTTTTTACGTGGCGGATACCCAGCAGTAATTGGGCAGTGCTGCGCGCTACCCGGTTACCGCTGGGCTAGTACAGGTGCCCTTACCCACACCTCAATGGGTACGGGTAAGTGGTCCATTTCCTGCATGGTCATGCAGTAAGAGCAATCTTACCGCATGACCATGTGTTTTTGCAGCCTTTTTACCCGCTGCGGTAAAAATGGCCTCAGTGCGCAGCAAAAACTGCCGCTGCTGCTACCGCAGGGCCCTTTTTACCACAGCTTGGTAAAAGGGCCCCTTAGTAAGTGTTTGTTGCGCTGTTCAGCTTGGGGGGAGAGAATGGGAGGGAGGGATATAGAATTAAGGAGATGTTTAATTGTTTAAAATGTTTGACAATTGGGTCGGCTGTAGTTCTGAAACAGCGAGTGGTAAGCCCGTGCTGGGCTTAATGCCGCTCTGTAACGGGGCCCCTTAGTGAAGTAACAAGTCTAAGAATTATGGCTGAGAATAGGATTACACTTTAGTGATAAATGATCCTATCTAAAAAAAATAGGGGCCCTTTTACCGCTCGCTCTTTTGGGCCTACCGCCAGCCCCACACAGTTGCCGGCGGTAGTCCCACCCCGAGCGCACACCATTTCCAGGGGATAAAGAAAATCCCTGGAAATGGCTAACACGGTGGTAACCTGGAGGTAATCAGGTATTGCCAAACTCTGCCCGGTTATTGCCGGAGCCCTTATCACCACCTCAATGGGTGGTAGTAAGGCCTCCCTGCCACATGGCTGCACTGTGAGAGTTATCTCACTGTATGGCCATTTTTGGGGGGTGGTTTTACTGGCTACGGGAAAAAGGGCCTCCAGCGCAGGACCCTTTTTCCTGCAGCTTAGTAAAAGAACATGGGCTGTGTTTCAGCGCACAGGCCTTCCTCAGGGGTCCTGTCATTATCACAACTGATGTAAAAAATCCTGCCGAATTCAGGAATTTAAAACAATGTTGGTGTGTTGCATTCATGGTAAATAGTGGCACTTACACATATAGATTGCGTACACATATAAATGGCAATTTCAAAATACTGCTATTTATACATGGAGATCCACACCATGAAGAGATTTTAAGGGGGTGTGGTTCAGGCGTGTCTTGGGTAAGACAAAAATCAACATATGCAGTGGAGGAGTGGCCTAGTGGTTAGAGCACTGGTCTTGACATCCAGAGGTGGTTGGTTCAGATCCCACTGCTGCTCCTTGTGATTTGGGGCAAGTCCCTTAACCCTTTATTGCCTCAGGTACAAACTTAGGGCCCTGTTTACTAAGCCATGTTATAGGCACGTTAGCGTCGTTAACGTGCGTTAACCTACAATATCCCCTATAGGCACCTACACGGTTAGCACGTGCACTAATCATAGGCGCGTTAAAAATGCTAACGCACCTTAGTAAACAGGGCTCTTAGATTATGAGCCCTCCTGGGACAGGAAAATACCCAGTGCACCTGAATAAAATTCACCTTGAGCTACTACTGAAAAGGTGTGGGCAAAATCTTAATAAATAAATATGTATTCTCCATTTTACAAAGGAGATATACATTTGAGGATAAAAATTCCCTGCTGGATTTTATAAGCTCAAAGTCTGGCACAGAATTTGGAGGGATCAATGAAGTAATTTTCTTCTCTCTCTCTCTGTTATTTCCTCCTCCAAAATTAAAAATTGCAGCTTCACTTCTTAATTGGCTGCACATCTATGTTGTTAAAACTGGGCAGCAACACATAGAAACAACACTATTTATATGTGGAAGTTTGCAAAATTGTCATGTGGAATTGCTAAAACTTCCACAAGGAAGTTTCCGCGTTCATGCTGCTTATTTTTTTTCCACTTGCACATTTAAAAAATAGCTGCTTCTGATGTGCGTCCTGGTAAATACATGTTTATTCCAGCATGTCCTTACAGGCATTTTAAAATGAGCTTTTATATCAACTGATACCTTTATTCACATGCTCATTCACACCTTCAAAAATGTAGCAGATTGGTGAGCAAGATTTATTTTTATTTTTGTTACATTTGTACCCCGCGCTTTCCCACTCATGGCAGGCTCAATGCGGCGGGCAATGGAGGGTTAAGTGACTTGCCCAGAGTCTCAAGGAGCTGCCTGTGCCGGGAATCGAACTCAGTTCCTTGGCTAAATCCATGTTGAGCCTGTCCCATTAGATCATGACCATCTTTATAATAATTTCTACCATTTTGCCCAGCGTTGACATCAGGCTCACTGGTCTATAAAGTTCTGGATCACCCATGGAATACTTTTTAAAAACTGGCTTTATGCTGGTCATCCTTCAGGTTCTGTAAACAAATTGAATATAGTATCCTACCACCCTCAAATAACTATATAGTTGATCATGGTCTTTCTTTGTTGTTTCAGGGACATAGACTGTGGAAGTCTGCCCAGCTCTATCCCTTATGTTCCAGCTACAGGAGTTGCTGTCAAAGCCTATTCGAATTCATCTTGACATTTGCAGAACATAGATTGTAAATGTCTGCCCAGCGCTGTCCTCATGTTCCAAATTATTGGAGTTTCTGTGGAAGCTCTCTACCGCCCATCCTAAGCCGGACTGCTATATGCGGGACTCAGACCGTACAAGCCAGTCCAGCACCGGCTTTAGTTGATACAGCCAGAGTTGCCATCTAAGCACCACTTGACATGCAAACTTATGCAAGCTTTTAAGCTTAGTTTTTTTTTTTATACCATTCAGTTTCTAATTAGAGATCCCCTGTGTTCATCCCAGGCCACCTTGAATTCCACCACACTTCTCTTCTCCACCATAATCCTACACGTTAGAGCAATGGCTATACAGTGATAATGGTACATTCTCTACTGTCTAAAGATGATGGCATCTGTAAAGAGAGCCTCTCACATAACACAGTGATTCATTTTACCACACTCTTGAAGGATGCTGTTGCCTGATGCATATGCATTAAGAGCTATTACAGAGATGTGTTATCTTTGTGTTTCTTCTGTAATAATAAAAAGAAAGGCTTTTAATAGGGTTTGAATGTGTGGGAAGAAGAGACAACTTTGTTATCAGTGAAAGAGAAAATACAGGGAAGAGTTCTTTCAACAACCCACCCTGCTGAAGTACTTAAACCACAATCTCAATGCTACACCTTGTTGGTTCATTTTGAAGGAAAATGTTGACCTCCTTTCTTTGATTTGTAGACATTCTGAGATGAAATACATTTCATCCCAGAAGCAGACACGCTGATTTTTTTGCATCAATAACAGAAACTCTAATCTAAGCTAAGTAGCACATTTCTGTTTACGGCAGTCAGAGATAGTCTTATCTCTTTTCAGGCCTTGGCCACCAAGTCATTTAAAAAGTCTTTATTCTACTGCAGACCATTAAAAAGAAATTGGAATAGCCATAGTCACAGAGTATAAAATACACTTCAATTCAAGGCTACTTTCTTATCAAAATACATATGTGAGAGCTTCTGTGTGCTTCATGACAATGGTTATTGAACTGATATTCTAATTAAATCTAGTAATAATAATACTGACAATTTTGAATTATATAGAGGGGCATAATTGAACGGGGCACCCACGTTTTCATGAGGGCGTCCTCGCAGGACGGCCCCGCGAAGGGGCGGGGAAACCCGTATTATTGAAACAAGATGGGCGTCCATCTTTCGTTTCGATAATATGATCAGGAACGCCCAAATCTCAACATTTAGGTTGACCTTAGAGATGGTCGTCCCCGGTTTTCAGCCATAATGGAAACCGAGGACGCCCATCTCAAAAACGACCAAATCCAAGCCCTTTGGTCATGGGAGAAGCCAGAATTCATAGTGCACTGGTCCCCCTCACATGCCTGGACACCAACCGGGCACCCTAGGGGGCACTGCAGTGGACTTTACAAACTGCTCCCAGGTGCATAGCTCCCTTACCTTGGGTGCTGAGCCCCCCAAAACCCACTCCCCACAACTGTACACCACTACCATAGCCCTAAGGGGTAAAGGGGGGCACCTACATGTGGCTACAGTGGGTTTTGGGTGGGTTTTGGAGGGCTCACATTTACCACCAGATGGGTAACAGGTGGGGGGGGGGGAATGGGCCTGGGTCCACCTGCCTGAAGTGCACTGCACTCACTAAAACTGCTCCAGGGACCTGCATACTGCTGTCATGGAGCTGGGTATGACATTTCAGGTTGGCATAGAGGCTGGCAAAAAAAAAAAAAAATTAAGTTTTTTTTTTTAGGGTGGGAGGGGGTTGGTGACCACTGGGGGAGTAAGGGGAGGTCATTCCCGATACCCTCCGGTGGTCATCTGGTCAGTTTGGGCACCTTTTCACGGCTTGGTCGCAAGAAAAAATGAACCAAATCGGCCAAGTGCTCATCAGGGATGCCCCCGTGAGTTGAGGATGCCCAAAATTGGCTTTCAATTATGCCGATTTGGGTGACCCTGAGAGAAGGACGCCCATCTCCCAATTTGTGTCAGAAGATGGGCGCCCTTCTCTTTCGAAAATAAGCCTGATAGTATCATTAATTCAAACATGATCCAAACATAATTTACCAGTTACATGTGAAAACATCTGGACTCATCTATTTGGATACTTTAAGTACTGGTCTTATTGACTGTGTCTTGCCCTCCTCTGATATAACTTCCTATTTCCATGAGGGTGGGACAGTAAGGGAAGGCCTGAAGCAACTTGCTTCTTTCACAGATGCTGGCACTGAGCTGCCGATTCAAAGCTTGCAAAAATGTAGGGCCCCGGGCAGAAATGAGAAGGGGTCTGTCGAGGGAGCTGAGGGTGGGCAGGTGGGGATTGGGGGCTGAGGCTCGAACTAGCAGCTAAAATAGGGACCACAGCTGGAACTTGGGGGGCTGAAAGGGGGGACTCAGATGGGAGAAGGGGGCTACAGCTGGAACTGGGGGCTACGAAGGGGGCAGGTGGGAGAATGGGGTTATGGCTGTGGCAGGTGGGAGAATGGGTCTGGAACTGGAGCTGAAAAGGGGGGGGGGCTGTAATACAGGGCAGGTGGATGAAGAGGACTGGAACTATGGGCTGGGGGCTGAAACTCAACACTGGTGGGAGAAAAGGGCTTGGGCAGAAACTAGGAGCTGAAACCGAGGACTGGTAGAATACTGGGGATGGAACTGGGGGCTGAAAAGAGGGGCAGGTGGGAGACGTGGGCTGGGGCTTGAACTAGGGGCAGGTGTAATAAGGGGCTGGAACTGGGGGCTGAGGCTTGGCAATGCCCCTAATTGAGGTGCTAGGAGAAGGTGGCTGGGGATGAGGTGGAAGAAGCAGTGATAGAAGTGGTCTGATGCTGGGAGCAGATGCAAGAAGGGACTGATGCTAGAGCTGGGGAAGAGAGAAGGGGAGAATATCAACAAGAGAATGTAGTAAGGACTGACCACAACCAACCCAAGTGGAAAAACAAAATGGTCAGACAACACAGGTAGAAAAAAAATTGATTCTCACTATTTAGAGAAATGAGATGTCAGCTTTGAAAATGTGGATTTCTTTGAATTTATTTTGTGCAAAAGGAAATGCATTTCTGTTTCTCTTTTCTCAGTTTTCCACTGCTCATAATCTAGTTTCTGGGTTTTCAATTTCATTTTTGTCTAGGTATTTGTTTCTAATCTGTAGTCTCTCTCTTTCTCTTTTTTTTTTTTTTTTTTACTAGGTTACGGTGTGTGTTTTCCTTTTGTAATCACAGAGGATTATTTAAACATGTAGATTCTGTGTTCAGGTGTTCTTTTTCCAATTGGAGGTATTCTGGTGTTCTAGAACATTTGCAGTGCTGACTTTCAGGGTTAGTGCGTCTTGAGTGTCTATTTGAAAGGTTGTTTGTTTTTCTCATTCATGTGACACCAGAGTTTGAACAGAATATTTTTGTAATTGTACTTCTGCTCTGTGCCTGTTGCTGCAAATTTTATTGGTTGATATGGGAATGCTCCGTGTAAATGAATAATTATGGAGGCAATTCTATAGCTGGGCACCACAATTTGGGTGTACTAATGCTACAAGCTAAGCATCAATTCTATAATGGCATCTGTGCACCAAGTTACCGTTAGAGAATACTAGCTTAAATCGGCATTGATGCAGCTAAATGTAGGTTTGTGTAAATTAGAGAATAGTGCTTTAGCACTTACGTACATAGATGAACATTGTATGCGTGTAAATGTTAGTATTCTACAACATAAGTGCACAAATGGTGCCTAACTGTAGCACTCTGTTATAGAATTAGGGTGTATGTGATTTACAAAAAAAATTGAATAATTGTAACTGGTGTGGGAACTTGGAAACTGAAGGTGAAACTGGGGGGACAGCTTGGATGTCCCCACACAAAAATGCATTCTGCTGCCCCTGGGAGGGAAGAGGAGAGAGAAGGTGCTTGATTTGGGGGGGGGGGGGGGGGGGGAGGCATGGGAGGAGAAAAAAAAGAGAGAGAGAAAATGCTGAATGGGTAGGTGGCACTAATAAGCTAAGGGGGGGGGGGGCGCTAGAAACCCTAGCATTGGCCCTGCTGGCTTGTAGTTTCCCACTTCTTTCCTGTCACTACTTTTGTGAAGAGGAACCACATCTGCTCCTTTCCAATCCCATGGAACCTCTCTCATCTCTAAAGATCTATGAAATAAATCCTTAAGAGATCCTGCCACTATTTCTCTGAGCTCCCTCAGTATTCTGGGATGTATTCCCATCCGGCCCCATAGCTTAGTCCATTATCAGATTTTCAAGTTGTTTATAAATACTTTCTTCCATGAACGCTGCAATATCTATTCCATTCTCAGTGGCGATAGGAGTGGAGGAGTGGCCTAGTGGTTAGGGTGGTGGACTTTGGTCCTGAGGAACTGAGTTCAATTCCCACTTCAAGCACAGGCAGCTCCTTGTGACTCTGGGCAAGTCACTTAACCCTCCGTAGCCACATTGAGCCTGCCATGAGTGGGAAAGCACAGGGTACAAATGTAACAAAAAAAAAAAACACTCTACCACAATCCTTCTCCACAATTTTCCTTCATAAATACAGAGCAGAATTATTTGTTTAGCATGTCTGCTTTATCCTCATCACTCTCCACAAAGCTGTTCTCAGCATCTTTCAGGCTTACAAATCAATTTCGAGCCTCTCTTCTTTCCTCAATATATCCGAAAGGTCTTGTCACCTCTCTTTACATCTTTAGCCATCTTCTCTTCTGCCTGTGGTTTTGCTAGCTATATTTCCCTCTTTGCTTCCTTGAGTTTTATTGCTAATCTTTTCAGTTGTCCTCTTGTTGTGTTCTCTGAATGCCTTTATTTTTTTCAGCCATTTGTTTGGAGAACCATATAGGCTTCATGCTTCTCCCACAACCAGCTCAGTTCTCCCTCTGATACTGACCCTGGCCACAAAAATCATCAAAACCAAATTTATTTTCTGTTCTCACCACTCACTCTCCACGCCTCATCCAGTCCTTCTGCTTCGAGCTTGGGCGCAGGCTGTGGCCGGATAAAGATTCGGAAGGACGTAGGATGTTAAGCTGGGCTTTATCCCGAGCATCCTTAACAGTCTGGGGCAGGTTCTTCACCCCCTCTCACACAAGGAATACTCACTACGCCAAGGAGTAATCTTTTATGCAAACTTTACTGAACTCTGCAACAGGCAGTTAATTCAAACTCATTTTCTATGTACAGTCAGCATTTGGTTCAAGAGGATTTCTGTCCATCTAAGACCATCTGGTACAGTCTTATCCACTAATTAATGGTTTCTTATAGTAATCCCAAAATATAACAAATATTCGCGCCCTCTGTCTCGCTGCACCCTACGCCTGGAATAAACTTCCTGAGCCCCTACGTCTTGCCCCTTCCTTGGCCACCTTTAAATCTAGACTGAAAACCCACCTCTTTAACATTGCTTTTGACTTGTAACCACTCGCCTCCACCTACCCTCCTCTCTTCCTTCCCGTACACATTAATTGATTTGATTTGCTTACTTTATTTTTTGTCTATTAGATTGTAAGCTCTTTGAGCAGGGACTGTCTTTCTTCTATGTTTGTGCAGCGCTGCGTATGCCTTGTAGCGCTATAGAAATGCTAAATAGTAGTAGTAGTAGTAGTAGTAGTAAATATACAACTCCTCCAGTCCAACACCCATCCATTTGGGTAGTATAATCCAAGGCTGTGACTAGCAAACTTCTCTAGGATCAGACCTCATTGTCTGTCCTCTCCTCCAGTGTTGCACATCACTGGGCTGCACCCTCTGGCCCTGAACAGGCTCTTTCCTGTTCCTGCTCATGAGCTGGGCTCCCCTTGCCCATCCAGAGCACTCCTCTTCAACAGTTACTGCTTTTGGCTAACAATAACTCTCCCTTAATTCAACCTTAGGTTATCTGGCCTTTCCAGGATACCCCCTCTCCTCCTAGTGTTTTGGTGGGGTGAAGCACTGGCGTGGCTAGGGGGGCACAGGGGGAGCAGTTGCTCCCCCAAATGGATTTTTAAAAAAATGGTGCCTATGCAGTTCTCAACTGGCAGAGCCTGCACATAGCAGCAATGATTTTTTTTTTTAATTTGCAGTAAGTTTCTCCCCTCCCTTCCCACCTCGCGTTCCACGGCAACCTTCCTCCCCAAATCCAACACCACTTTCTGTTGCCCCTCTTTGACCGCCACCCCGACTGTCAAGCCTACTTCATTTAGCAGCCCCTGCAGCAATAACACACTGTCTGATTGAGCCGGTGTCGGATCCTTCCCTCTGCTTGCGTGCCCCACCCTCGCGTAAACAGGAAGTACTTGTGTCTGAGCCAGAGGCGCGGGATGCGGTAGAGGGAAGGATCCGATGCCAGATCAGGCAGCGTGTTATCGCCGCAGGGACTGCTAAACAAAGCAGGCTTGATGGTCCGGGGGCATGGTGGCGGAGAGAGAGAGGGGAAACAGAAAGCGGTGCTGGATTCAGAGAGGGGGGTTGAAGGCAAACAGAGGGGGTGGCAGTGGAGACAGAGAGAGGGGAAAGCAGTGCTGGGGAGGGGGGGTTGAAGGCAAAGAGGTCAGATAAAACAAGAGACGGGGTGAGTCTATCTAGCCTTTTGACCCAAAACAATAGCAAATGCTATTGAAAACAACAACAAAAAGATTATTAGAAATAAGGGACTGCCTATACATGGTCCATCTGTAAAAAGCCTAAAGCTGTTCCAATTGGGTAGGCAAAAGGGGGTGGAGAGAAGGGGAACAGAGCAGAAGATGACTGGGACATGGTGGTTAAATAAGGGTTGAGGAACAGAGCAAGGAAATATAGACAGAAAAGATGGAGTGGGAATTTTGAGGGGATAGTGAGTACTTGGCAATTGGTAGTTATGAATAGGGCTGTGTTGATGGTTTGGGAGAATGAGTGAGTGTGAAATGAGAGGTAAGAGAAGAGGGGCAAGAAAAGGGGATGAAGTCTGGGGAAAGGTTCAGACATAGTATGAATGACCTGGAAGACTGGAGAGGATGAGAGGAAATGAAAGGGGATGGGGGTACTGGGGAGGGGTATGAGTCTCTGACATGGTTGAGTGAGGGTGGAAATGGGGATAAAAGATGGTGAAAGAGAGGCAATAGGACATGGGGAATAGGGTAAGAGATAGAAGAATGGTCTGGAGGAAAGGGAAGGAATGAGAGATAGGGATGGAGCTGGAGCTGGTAAAGGGATAGGAGGCAGTGGACGGTAGATGAGGGTTTAGAGGGTGCATATAGAGGATGTGGGGGGGGGGGGGGGTTGCAATGGGAATGTTGGAGATAGAATGAGAAGAAGATAGAAAAAGCCAATAGGTACATGAGAAGTGAAGGAGACTAGAGGGTGAGAGAAAGGGAGAATGAGAGTAAAATCCAACGGGTGGATATTTATTTATTTATTGCATTTGTATCCCACCTTTTCCCACCTATTTGTAGGCTCAAAGTGGCTTACAGAGTGTGGTTATGACATAATCGTGATAACAAGTACAATTCTTATAGTTTGAATGTTGGTAAGAGAAGATAGGCATAGTCGTTTCATGATAATAAGTACAATTATTACTGTTTAAAGATTAGGTAAGGGAGGATAGACGGAAAGTGTTGGGTAAGTTAGAGGTGAGCTGTGGTAACTGTGTGATTTGTTGAAGTAGTTTGTAGGCTATGTATTTTCCTTGTAGGCCTTTTGGAAGAGATGAGTTTTCAGGGATTTACGGAAGTTAGTTAATTCGTCAATAGCTTTCAGGTCTCTAGGTAGAGCATTCCACAGCTGCGTGCTCAAGTAGGAGAATGCAGAGAACAGAAAAGTGTGTATGTGTGTGGGGGGTGGGGAAACATAAAACAAAAGATCAGTGTAAAGAAGGAAAGGAAGAAGACAAGAGGCGATAGAAGAAATGGAAAGGCCAACCTGGCACATGGAAAGTGGAAAAGATTCTGGGACCAGCCTAATTAGAAAAATAAAATTCCCAGCCAACAAAGGTAGAAGATACATTTTTAAAAATAAATGTAATACTTTAAGAACTGCGATGTGCCTGCTTTGTAAAATATACATTTTGTTTTCTATTATTATTCTGCAAAGTACAGGAGACAATACATTTCTGTTTCTCTTTTACCAATATTGCCCTGCTTATAAAGTCTGGATTTCTTGGGTGAAGGGGGGGGGGGGGGGGGGTCTCCATTTCAGTTTTTTTCTGCATGTTTTTTGTGGTCCCCTATTTTGTATCAAGTGAGAGACTGTCCATATTCTACATGTGCAGCCGAGGTGAAGGATTCTGTTAGCGTGCGGTGTCTGTAAGAATCTGTAACATTCCAGCTTGTTCCAGTTTCCTAGTAGCAGGTATATTGGTGCTCTATGGCTCAGTGTAATATTTATAGAACTAGCTTTTCATAGGTGGATTAGGACTGATATGGTGTGGTAAGTTTTCAGTATAGGTTTTAGTGTCTTTTTGCAGGGTTTTGTGTTGTTATTTCATAAACTGTCTGGCAGCATTTGAAAGTAGGCTCTGGGGCAAGGGCTGCCTATGGAGGCCCTTGTCACCAAAAATAAAAATGCTCATGACTAATGGGTCCATATCCTGTAGAGTCACCACACAAACTGAAGCCCATTTGATTTAAACAAATTTTCTATCAGTGGAAGGAATGTTCCTGAGGTGATGGTCACAATTTGAATAATTTTACTTGCAGTTAAGAAGACAGGCTGCCTGCTCTAGCCGATCCCAGGACCTCTGCTACCTCCCGCCTCCCGTTTTCATTTCCACCACCTCCCGTGGGAGGGCATTCCAAGCATCCACTACTCTCTCCGTGAAAAAATACTTCCTGACATTTTTCTTGAGTCTGCCCCCCTTCAATCTCATTTCATGTCCTCTCGTTCTACCACCTTCCCATCTCTGGAAAAGATTCGTTTGCGGATTAATACCTTTCAAATATTTGAACGTCTGTATCATATCACCCCTGTTTCTCCTTTCCTCCATTTTCCTCTGCAACTTATTCCACCAACATTCCTCTTGGGCTGGGCATCCTTCCCACCCAGGGACATGTCTCTCATAGTAACATAGTAAATAACGATCCATCCAGTCTGCCCAACATGATACATGGTATGCGATACTTTATATGTATAGCCGAATCTGATTTGTCCTTGCCATTTTCATGGCACAGACCGTAGAAGTCTGCCCAGCACTGTTCTTGTACTAAAATTTCTGAAGTTAACATCAAAGCCCCTTAAAATTTACACTCCAGACCATCCATATCTATCCAATCACGATCAGGGCATAAACCATAGAAGCCTGCCCAGCACTGGTTTTGGCTTCCCAATTACCGATGCCACCCAATCTCTGCAAAGATTCCGTGGATCCATTCCTTCTAAACAAGATTCCTTTGTGTTTATCCCATGCATATTTGAATTCCATTACCGTTTTCATCTCCACCACCTCTCATGGGAGAACATTGCATGTATCCACCACCCTCTCCGTGAAAAAATACTTCCTGACATTGTTCCCGAGTCTGCCCCCTTTCAATCTCAATTCATGTCCTCTAGTTCTACCACTTTCTCGTCTCTAGGTCAATATTCAGCCAGCAGCAGCGAGTGTTTTTTAAGCTGCTACAGGCATTATTCCTGGATCTTCAATGCCAGGCCATGTCCAGGCACCGACACTGAATATCCAGGTTTTTGTGCCTAGCTCTCTCTTACAACATAACACAAGTGTTGCCATACTGGGACAGACCGAAGGTCCATCAAGCCCAGTATCCCGCTTCCAACAGTGGCCAATCCAGGTCACAAGTACCTGGCCGAAACCCATTAGTAGAACCATTCCATGCTACTAATCCCTGGGCAAGCAGTGGCTTCCCCCACGTCCATCTCAATAACAAACTATGGACTTTTCCTCCAGAAACTTGTCCAAACCTTTTTGAAACTCACCTATACAAACTGCCATTACCACATCCTCCAGCAACGAGTTCCAGAGCTTAACTTCTTTAATTGAAAAAATGCTTCCTCCTATTTGTTTTAAAAGTGTTTACATGCAATTTCATTGAGTGCACTTTTTGAATGAGTGAAGAATCAACTCACCTCCACCTGCTCCACACCCCTCAGGATTTTGTAGACCTTAATCATATCCCCCCCTCAGCCATCTCTTTTCCATCCCCTCTAACATTTTGGTCGCTCTTCTTTGAACCTTTTCTAACTCTGCTATATCTTTTATGAGATACGGAGACCAAAATTGAACAAAATACTCAATTGAGGTTGCACCATGGAGCGATACAGAGGCGTTATAATACAAAGTTCTAATTTGCATTAAGAAATGTTTATTAACATGGATGTGTGAAATCAACCAAAAAACAAAAATCCAGAGAGAAAAACTAAGTTTCTGAACATGAACTGAAAATTCTTCCCTTGTGCACATCCCTACTGTACAAGATTGTTGCAGAGGGAATTTATTTATGCTGTGTGATGTAATGGTCAGGTGAAAAGATGTTCTGTATCTTTTCCCAGGGCTCTGCCTTTGGAGCTAGGAAAGCAATCTACTCGCTTCCCTGAATAAATGTCCTATTTTTGAAGCTGCACAAGTGCTGTGTTCCATATCTTTAAAAGGGACATGGCTGCATTGAGGTGAAGGTCTAAAGGGGATTGCTCATTGCAGACAATGGAATAATGTTCCTGGCACAATGCCCAGAGTACTAAGAAGGCTGAATCAATTGCCACCCAGACTCAACTCCCCTGGGCACAGGTACATGCACATTCTAAATATAGATGAGAATCATTAGCTACTGCAGCTTCTAAAGTTGTCCAGTAGGTTGCCCTTGAGAAGCCCCTCAAATAAGGCTTAGACCCAAATAACTGGGTGTATTTTTATATGTAAAGGTGATGTAATCCACCTGGAATTTTTAGATGAGTGGAATGGAAATGAAGTAAAATAAATAATGGGGGAGATTGGTACTATTTCTCATTCATACAGATATCTGGGGTCATTCTTTGGGAATAGTAACGGCATGAAAGGAACTTCTGGCCTAGCTAAGATGCTTTGTCAAGCTTAACTGCCCTAGATTGAGAGCTGCCCATGGCGCTGTACACTCTCCACTTGCTTTCATTAACATCACAGAGATGTAGCTAACAAAGATGCCAAGGAAAAATGCAATTCTATAAAGTAGCCACTACCATTCGTGTGCCAGTTACACATGTAAATGTTTAGAATAGTAGCATAAATTCACATATGTGCACAATACCAATAAGCCACCTAAGTGTTAATTTTGTAACTGCACACATACCTTCAATAGCAAATAGTTTGCAGATGAAGACACATGAGCAGCATCTAGGTGGAGTAAGGTAAGGTGCATGGTGGCATGTATCATCAGAAGTTATGCCTACATGCATTCACATGTATATACCCTGGTGCAGCGAAGGGTGACTAAAATGATAGCGGGGATGGGACGACTTCCCTATGAAGAAAGACTAAGGAGGCTACAGCTTTTCAGCTTGGAGAAGAAACGGCTGAGGGGAGACATGATAGAGGTATATAAAATTATGAGTGGAGTGGAACAGGTGGATGTGAAGCGTCTGTTCACGCTTTCCAAAAATACTAGGACTAGGGGGCATGCGATGAAACTACAGTGTAGTAAATTTAAAACAAATCGGAGAAAATTTTTCTTCACCCAATGCATAATTAAACCCTGGAATTCGTTGTCGAAGAACGTGGTGAAGGCGGTTAGCTTAGCAGAGTTTAAAAAGGGGTTAGACGGTTTCCTAAAGGACAAGTCCATAAACTGCTACTAAATGGACTTGGGAAAAATCCACAATTCCAGGAATACCATGTATAGAATGTTTGTACGTTTGGGAAGCTTGCCAGGTGCCCTTGGCCTGGATTGGCCACTGTCGTGGATAGGATGCTGGGCTCGAGGGACCCTTGCCTACTTATAATCGAAAGAGAAAAACGCCTATATTGTGACCCAAATCGGGAGATGAGCGTCTTTCTCCCGTGGGCGCCCATATCGGTATAATCGAAAGCCGATTTTGGGCGTTTCCAACTGCAATCCGTCGCGGAAACGGGTAAAGTTGACGGGGCATGTCGGAGGCGTGGTGAAGGCGGAACTGGGGCGTGGTTATCGGCCGAGGAGAGATGGGCGTCTTTAGCTGATAATCGAAAAAAAAGGCATTTTTACCGCGATTTTGGGTCACTTTTTGTGGACTCTTTTTTTTCACGAACAAGTCCCAAAAAATTGCCCCAACTGACCAGATGACCACTGGAGGGAATCGGGGATGACCTCCCCAGACTCCCCCAGTGGTCACTAACCCCCTCCCACCAAAAAAAAAACACTTAAAAAACTTTTTTTCCAGCCTGTATGCCAGCCTCAAATGCCGTACCCACCTCCATGACAGCAGAATGTATTCTATCCTGTGACAGCCTTTCCCTGGTTCTGATGTGGCTCTCGGGTGAGTGTGACATCCTTTCTGTTATGTGCACTGCAGAGTCACATCAGCAATGCATTGTCATGGGTGTAGTGTATTGGGCTCCGTGATTCCACTAGCTTGTGGTAAATGCTCACGATGTTGGTAGTTGGTAGGCTCTACTCCCATGGTGCTTTCCCCCCTGCTTACTGGGTCAGAGTGTGCCCTGTTTTGTTTCCTGTCGTTCAAGGGGGCGTGTCGGTAGATTAGCGAAGGCGGGACATGGGCGAGCATGGGCGTGGCTACCAGATGGCCGGCTTTCGCCGATAATGGAAAAAAAAAAAAGCAGCGTTAAGCAGTATTTCGCCGGCTTTACTTGGTCCTTTTATTTTCACGACCAAGCCTTAAAAAGGTGCCCCAACTGACCAGATGACCACTGGAAGGAATGGGGTATGACCTCCCCATACCAGTGGCGTAGCTAGACTGCCAATTTTGGATGGGCCTGAACCCAAAGTGGGTGGGCACAAAATTTTCTCTCTACCCCCCTCCCCCAGCAAAATTTAGTCACGCTAATCAGATGCATTTGTCACACAGGGTAAAGTGCTGCTTTTCAGTGCATCAGATTTCAGAAAATGTATTTAATAGCCTAACACCCTTTTCAATGAGCTTTCAGAGGCCAAAACCTCCTGCCTCAGGTCAGTATAATGCTGTTACGGTATCCTCGCCTGACCTAAGGAAGGAAGTATTGGTCTCTGAAACTTCATTAACACAGGTACCATATTACTTTATCCTAAATTAAAAATAAAATTATTTTCTTTACCTTTCTTGTATGGCCATTTACTTTTTCTCATTGTGTCGCTCCCAGTCTCTAGATTCTGCTTTCCTTCGTTTTCGCTTAACTCTTCTGCCACGGTTTCCTGGCCATTTCTCATTTTTCTCTCCTTTTTCTTTGCTTTCTTCAATATTTTTCTGCCTCTCTCTCTCTGTCCTGATTTAATTCATTCTTACTATCCATTCTTTAATTTCCTTCATCTACTTATGGCTTTTCATCTTTTTCTCACCCTTGTTCTCCCCATGCCCCTTCCTCTTATTCTCCAGTCTTTCACTACTCTCCTTTTCCATCCAGCAGCTCTCTTCTTTCTCTCCTCATCCTTCCAGTCTCCCCTCTCTCTCCATCCTTCCAGTAGTCTCCCCTCTTTCTTTCTGCATCCTTCCGTCCAGTGTCATCTCTTTCTCCCTACCCTTCCATCCAGCGTCTTCCCTTTCTCTCCCCATCCTTCCATCCATCTATCCTCTCTCCTGATCCTTCCATCTAATGTCTTTCTCCCTCTTTCTAACCAGTGTCTCTGTATCACTCTACCCTTTTCTGTTCAGTGTCCCTTCTCTCTCCACATCCTTCCAGTCTCTCACCTTTCTCTGCATCCTTCCAGTCTCTCCCCTTTCTCTCCCCATCCTTCCATCCAGAGTCTCTCTCCCCATCCATCCGTTTTCCCTTTCTCTCCCCATCCTTCCATCTGTTTTCTATCTTTTCTCCCCATCCTTCCATGTTTTCCCTCTTTCTCCCCATCCTTCCATGTTTTCCCTCATTCTCTGCCATCCTTCCATCTGTTTTCCCTCTTTTCTCCCCATCCTTCCAAGTTTTCCGTCTTTCTCCCCATCCTTCCATGTTTTCCCTCATTCTCTGCCATCCTTCCATCTGTTTTCCCTCTTTTCTCCCCATCCTTCCATGTTTTCCCTCTTTCTCCCCATCTTTCCATCTGTTTTCCCTCTTTTTCTCCCCATCCTTCCATGTTTTCCCTCTTTTCTTCGACGAGGCCCGCCCTGCATGCCAGCGCCAGCCCCCATTGCCGGCCACTGCTGCTTTTCCTGTTGAGCAGCAGGGCCGGCGCTACAAAAAAGAAGAAGCGCTAACGGCGCTAAGGACGAGAAATGTTTAAAAAAAAAAAAAAAGCGCGGCACCGGCAGGCACTGTCTCGGCAGCCTTGAGGCATTGGCTGCTGAGGCATTGGCTGCTGGCTCGCAGGCTCCTCCCGTCTGCAGTTTTAGATCTGGGCACCTAAGCTACACTATGGTTTTGTTTTTTTGAGAAATGATTCATTTAATTAAAATATTTCAATATTTGCATTTGCACAGTGAATGAAACATATTTATTACAACTTAAGGTTAGACTATGCTTTACTTGGATATCACCAAGTGATTGTCTCATTTTGTGAGTACCTTTGGAGGAACATCCGTTCATGCCAATTTGTAGACCACTGAAGATGGCCTCTTTTGGCCGAAACACGGACCGTGTTGGGTCCTAATAAAATAGTTTGGTTTCTCAACATCTGTGACTTTAGTTTGGTCTTTCTGGATTTCTTCCGCTTGTCTTGTTGTTTTCTAGACTGAAGAATGAACATTGAAAGTGTGATAGCACTTTTTCTGCCTTAAAATAAAGATACATCAATTCCCCTCTCTTCTAATGGTCCGAAATATATATATATTTTTATTTATGATTGTGTTGTTTAAAGTTTTGGTCTTTATAAACTAAGCATAAAATAGGTGCCTTTTTGTTGCTGTGACATAGGAACCCTTGTATAAAACCCACTCCTTTCGTTCGTATCTTAGTATCCGGAGAAGATGATCTGAAGCATTTTTTTTAATACTCCTTATTTGTTATGTACCTTGCAGACTGCTAATAGTCTTGTTCATTTGTGAATATCCTTTTAAACTATTTCTTGCGGTAGCAGAAATACTGGTCTGGTATCAATTTAACACACTATTTACATTTCTTTTCATATACAGTAGATTGCTCTTAAAAGTACACCTGTGGAGCTTGTATTATTCATTTTGGCAGAATGTTTTTATAACAGGAATTATTCATTGAGGAAGAAACATTAAGGCTTTGAACTGATATTCCTACAAATGGAATATTCTCAGAGCAGGAATTATTTCTGTAGGCAGGCACACTTTAGGATTAAAAAATGTTCTTAAAACTGGAATTTCTCATAAAATGAATTAATTGTGTAGAGATTTTCTGTAAAAGCCTTTTACTCTTAAATAAATGAAATACATTCAGCAGAAGTTCATTTTCTCTTTGATGCTCACACCACTGATAAATGGACCTATAATTTGTTTCTTAGAATGAAGGAGGCTGAAAATGTGCTGTTGTGTAATTAGATTTGAACGGGGGTGTGGAGGGTGTGGGAGCAATTACTCTCCAGAATACTGATGCAGGTAGATAAGTACATTTAAAAATAGCTGCATATGCTGTAGATATTTACAGAGGAAGAACGGCAGATCTCTGAGATATAGTGTTTGCATCCGATGTAAAGTTTCCAGCTCTGTTTCTTGTTCTTGGTATCTCCATAAGCCATCTCTCCTCAGACCAGGGAAGCTGGGCCCTGTCACTTTGCTTTCTGTGGAACCAGCAGCTCCGTTCATTAACTCCGGCCTCCATCTCCTGTCCACTCATCGATCCTTTGTGGCATTCCTGACTCAGGAAAGTACTGATTGGTCCGGGGCATGAAAAGAGAAGATCTCCTTCAAAGTGGGATCTTGAAATATTTTCTCATCTGGGCTCATGTGTCTAGTGAGTGCTCCTCACACTATGAACTAGGGATCATCAGGCAGAACATTTTTATCTCACTGTTTTTATAGTGGTTTTTTTCTGCATTCCATTGTTATTGTTTCCGTCTTTCCAGGTTGTTTTATAATAACACACATTAGTGTGTAATGTATGGGCAAGTACTAGATAGTAGTGCACTGTTACTAGGTAGTGTGCACTAATTAGTGCTCATTAGAAATATTCGTTGTACCTGAATGTAACTCACCTTGAGCTACTTCTGAAAAAGGTGTGAGCAAAATCTAAATAAATAAACAAAGGGGCTTGTTTGCTAAAGGTTTTTGCACTTACTAGGGGGAATTCTCTATAGGTTGCCCAAAGTTAGGCACTCAGGGCCCGATTCTATATATGGTACCTAAAATTAATGTGTGGTATTCTAAATACCACATATATTTAAAATACACTTAGATGTAGTCATGTGACTACATCTACATGCAGCCATTTACGCCAACAAAAAGCTGGTGTAAATCCCTGCACATAGATTTATGAGGAGACGTATGAGGAGAGACTTGCTGAACTAAACATGTATACTCTGGAGGAAAGGAGAAACAGGGGTGATATGATACAGGTGTTCAAATATTTGAAAGGTATTAATCCGCAAACGAACCTTTTCCGGAGATGGGAAGGTGGTAGAACGAGAGGACATGAAATGAGATTGAAGGGGGGCAGACTCAAGAAAAATGTCAGGAAGTATTTTTTCACGGAGAGAGTAGTGGATGCTTGGAATGCCCTCCCGCGGGAGGTGGTGGAAATGAAAACGGTAACGGAATTCAAACATGCGTGGGATAAGCATAAAGGAATCCGGTGCCGAAGGAATGGATCCTTAGGAGCTTAGTCAAGATCAGGAGGCGGAGCTGGTGGTTGGGAGGCGGGGGTAGTGCTGGGCAGACTTATACGGTCTGTGCCAGAGCCGGTGGTTGGGAGGTGGGGATAGTGCTGGACAGACTTATACGGTCTGTGCCCTGAAAAGCACAGGTACAAATCAAAGTAGGGTATACACAAAAAGTAGCAAATATGAGTTATCTTGTTGGGCAGACTGGATGGACCATGCAGGTCTTTTTTCTGCCGTCATCTACTATGTTACTACGTATGTTATGTGTACTGGCCCATAACATGAGCTGATGTAACTTATTCCTCCAGTACCAATAGGAGGGAGGTCTGTCCGATACCCAATGATTAAGGATGCACTTCTTCCCTAGCACACATGACTTGCTTAAAAAAAAATTGCTCGCCTTGTGTGCCAGCTCTCCACAAATTGACGGAGCTGAACATCACTTTCTCAAACGTGAGCGCCACTGGGCGCCCCAGCACCTTACGGGAAAAACTGGAGTCGGTCTCTGTACATCCTGACTCCAACGAGCCGACACCTCCTGCACATTTCTAGCTGGCTGATACCTCCCCAACTCCTTACAGAACCATGACACCGATACTTGCCCAGCCGCGTCTCCCTCTAAGAATTCCCTTAGTCTTTTCCCAAAACCTAGTGATAAACTATCCCTTGGGAGGGTATGCACATAATGAGATAATTGATAAGCAAAAATCTCTGCTGGACCTCGCGCACACTGCTGCACAAAGTCATGTGCCGAGACTAAGGACCCCTCAGCCTGAATGAAACTTTCCAACAATGTCACCCCCTGATCCTCCAGACTATGAAAAATAGCATTTTCTCTTCCCAGCATAAAATCAGCATTGCCTTGCAAAGGTAACAATACACTACTAGTCGGTCTCTGTCCCCACAACTGAAGCAACTCTCGCCATAAAAGCCATAAAAGCCACAAAGGCCTGAGTAGTACACTACTCCGAGCCCTCTCAGGGAGCTGTTTTAGGGGAACGTGTATCAAATAGTTCAAATGCCAGGGACTGAAATATGCGTGCTCCATGGCTAGGTCTGTATAAGCGGTAGTGCCCAAGATCCAGTCCCACAAGTTGCGCAATAGACACGCCTGATTATATAAGCGCATATCTGGCAATCCCAGGTCCCCCCTGAATCTGAGCCCCAACCATATGCTGCTATCTCAACTTGGGCTTTTGTCCTGCCCAGCAAAACTTGACCACTATCCGTCGCAGCATGGTCAAGTCTCGACATAATAACCGAATCGGAAGCGACTGCAATACATAAAGCCACCGTGGAAAGATTATCATGCGATATAGGTGTATTCATCCTAGAAGAGATAAAGGAATCGAAGACCACACTAACAGCTGTTCTTTCATGTCCCTGAGCAGCTTTGAGATGTTACGATCATATAGTTGAGCCGGATTCATCGGAAATTGAATTCCCAAATATCGAAAGGATCCATGAGCCCAACTCAGTGGGAAGCTATCACCCCATTCATTCTGCAGCCCCTCAGCACTGGCTAGTGCCTCTGATTTTGCATGGTTCAGCTGGAATCCGGAAAAATCACCATACTCCGCTAGGCTTTCCATAAGAGACTGATGAGGATCCGTTAGTAGTATCAATAAATCATCAGCAAAAGCAGCTGTCTTAAAAACAACGTTCCGAACTCTAGCCCCTCGGATATCCACGTTACCCTGAATTTCCCGTAATAATGGGTCAAGTGTGAGAACTAAAAGAAGCGGCAATAGAGGACACCCCTGTCTAGTTCCCCTATTAATTGGGAACCAATCGGAGAGCAGACCATTGGCATACACTTGCGCTTTGGGCTCAGTATATAAGGTTTGTATCACCTGGGTGAAAAATCCAGTAATACCATATGCCTTTAATACTCCAAAGAGAAAATCCCACTCCACCCTATCAAACGCCTTTTCGGCATCAAAGCTGATTAAAAGGGCTGGTGTCTGCCATTGCTAGAATTTTAACAGGTAGGAATCATTATGATCACATTTCTCCAGTTTTAACATTGGCTTCCAGTTGATTATAGAGTAACATTTAAAACTCTCTGTATAATTTTTTTTTTAATTTTCTTTTATTAATTTTAATATTATCACATAAAGATGACATTACATCACAATGCTTTGGAAATTCACAATATTCTATATAATACAGTAAACCTAATAATAAAAGGAAAGAATCAAAATAATTTGTCCACAATAAGTAGATCCAAGAACAGGGAATAAACCCACGTATCTAAATACATATCAGAAATAAACGTTATATAATAAATCACATTGAACAGAAGGAATTTAGGAACTTACAGCCTAGACAGTATTTTTAACTAGAAGTTACCATTTCAGGGGTATCCTTCACATTCTCTCTAGCAGTAATAAATTCTTGTAATCTTTTGGGTGAGGAAAAAAGGTAATTAACTCCATGTAAAGAAATCAAACACTTACAAGGAAATTTAACAAAAAAGGCTCCACCGAGTGAAAGAATTTTTGGCTTAAAAACCATCAACTCTTTCCTCCTAACTAAAGTTTCTTTCGCTAGATCTGGAAAGATCTGAATTTTAGCTCCCATAAAGATGGCATTCATTTTCCGGAAATAAGTACGCAAAACCAAGTTTTTATCCGACTCCAGTGCAAAAGTTACAAGCAATGTAGCTCGGTCTGTGATTTCAGACCTTTCAAGAAAATCAGTTAAATTGAAATTTTGCGATTGTTCTGGTGTTCCATTTGTTGAACGCGGAACTTTTTTTAAGTACTGTGTTCTAGTCACTGGAGGGTGACTTTCTAAAGGAATATCCAGAATCTCTAAGAAATACTTTTTCAAAAGTTCAATAGGTGAAATAAACGAAGATGAAGGAAAGTTCAAAAATCTTAAGTTGTTCTTTCTAAGCTGGTTTTCAATATACTCCATTTTACGTGCCTGGGCATTATTTTCCTTAATTACAGAAACCACAGTAGATTGCATTGATTTTAATTCAGAGTCATAATTTTCAACCTTAGTGGATATCTGTGCATTAGTAGATTTTAATTGACTTATTTCAGTCTGGGCATAATTCAATATCTGCTGTAGAGATGTGTTTACCCCTTGGATGGCCTCCCAGAGAGTGTCCATCGTGACTTTTTCAGGTTTTGACGAACCTCTTCCTAATCCAGGGGAAAAATCTCCATGGATTATGCCTAGGGGAAAATATCCCCCTTCTGTTGTTATAGTACCTGGAGTAGAAGCGAGGGCTGGTCCTCCCGCAGCCGTTGGAAAGTCGCCAACTCCGGACGCTCCCTCATACGGCCCTCTCTCAGCTCCGCTACTCCTTCCAGGTTGCGGAGGGGTCAAACCGGAAGGGGGGCTCAATGTAGCTCCCTCAGTACTGTGTTCCAAAGATAGCGTTATGGAACTTCTAGAAGTTTGAACCGGCGTTCCCGGTGGGTGGATTCCGAAGCTCTCCAGTGTGGGTTGCGACATGGTGGGTACATTAATTGCGCTCGAGGAGGTAGGAGCAGCAATTTTACCTTTTCTCTTCCCCATTGTACCTGGGTCTGTATAATTTTTAAGGTACTGACAGATCAGGTGTCACCCCTATTGGCAACTAAACTCCACATTTACCATCCTAGACGTTCCCTGAGGTCTGCAAATACATTCTTATTAGATATGCCTTCTAATCAAACTATAAGGCTGGAGGTATATAGGAACATGATTTTTCAGATAGCTGGTCCTGAGCCCTGGAATGTACTTCCTCTGAAATTCAGAGAAATTCAAAGTTTAAATGATTTTAAGAAAACTCAAAACAAATATTTTTGTTTGAGCAAGCTTATGAAGGAGTATGACATTCCAAGTGGCAATTAAAGCTGCTTAGAATCTAATGTAATGGATATGAAGAGTATTTGCAAAGGTTTTGGCGATTACTGTAATGATGTCTGATTATTGAGATTGGTATGGATTGATTTTTTGTCTTTATGTGTATTTTTGAAATCTGGATTACTAGTAAAAAAAAAACCCGTTTCTGATGCAAATGAAACGGGGGCTAGCAAGGTTTTCTTCAGAGTGTGCATGTGGGAGTGTGTGTGTCCCTGCCCTCTGCCCTCTCTCCCTCCCCCTCCCCCTCCCCCCTCCGAGTCCAGTCCTTCAGTGTTGTTTCCTGCTGTTCTGTGTTTTTGTTACAGAGAGAGTGAGGGCATCTCTCTCCCCTCCCCCCTCTGAGTCCTTCACTGTTTCCTGGGATTTCGTGCTGTGCTGTTTTCCTTCACTCATGGGGAAACCGGATATCTCTGGCGCTTCACACTTCCGGCTGGAGGCTTCAGTGGTGCCTTTTATATATATAGATATTATGTATGTTGGACATGTAATCCACTTAGAACCTTTTGTGATAGCGCGGAATAACACTTGTAGCAGCCATAGAGCTGGTGTAAATGCTCATCCCTAGATTGCTAAAACACATTCATACATTACAGTATTCTCGAATTTACATGCGTAACTGTGCACTCCACTCTCTCTTTCCTCAGAATCCACTCATTCGTGTGCCTATCATCAAACTACATGCCATCGCGTTTAGGCATTATTTTACAGAATAGCATGTGGTCAGAATGTTGGTATTTATTTGTGTATGTCCAGTATTTTTATCATTTATATGGCATTTGAATGTTGGCAGCCTCCTTTTAGAATTATCCCCCATCTGTGATATAGTTAGTAGGGACGGGCACCAAGAAACATTTTGTGTTGTTTTCGTTTAGAACTCTTCTTGTTTCTAACAAATGTTATTAATAGTGTGCCCTCTTCTTAAAGAGTATGTGCTATGTGCATGTGGAACACGTTCTTTGCACATCGTGTTGTGCAATGGTTCATACATATGTGATAGTTTGAGCCTATACCCTAGACGGAACAGAGTACACACTATGTGCAAAGAGGGTGCACACTTTTTAAGAGTGTGTAGTATTACCGGACGACATTTGATTCAAACAACAGTCAGTCTGCAGCAGTTAGCTGTACCTCTTGAGGTGCTTTTAAACTGCTGAGGGGGCCTTTTACAAAAACAGCTAGTGTTTTTAGCTTGCGGTAAATATCAGCTGGCAGTAAACGCTAAACATCTCAGTATTTACTGCCAGCTGATTTTTACCGTGAGCTAAAAATGTTAGCTTGACTTTGTAAAAGACCCCCTGACCCCCTTTAACTAAGCCATGTAGGCGCCTACATGCACCCAATGTGCGTCAATTTGGAGTTAATGCCCGGCTACCATGTGGCCCGTGTAGAAATTTCATTTGTTACATGTGTCCGCTATGCGCGCCAGAAAATATATTTTCTTTTCTGGCACACGGTGAAAATTGGGTGGTAACTCTGACTTGATGTGCATAGGCGATTGCTGCATAGTTAACGTGAGAGACCTTTCCGCTAAGCCAATGGCTGGTGGTAAGGTCTCAGACCCAAAATGGACGTGTGCCAATTTTTATTTTGCCACTCATCCATTTTCGGCAAAAATTTTAAAAAAGGTATTTTTTACAGACGCACTGAAAAGTGGATCTGCGCACACAATACCCACGCCTACACTACCGCAGGCCATTTTTCAGTGCACCTCCCGTGACTAAAATGCACACCTAAATTTCAGTTAATGCCAATTAGCGCTGATAATTAGCACCTGATTATTGGTGCTAATTGGCACATTATTCAATTAAATTTGTGTGTGCAATTTTAAGCGCAATTTATAGAATTGTGGGCTAATTGTGGAAATTAGAACGCATCAACATGCTCTTTAGAGTCAAGTAATTCCCACTTTTAGTGCACAGGCCACAGAATGTTTTCTTTTAGTTGTAAAATGAACTTCTTGAAAGCTGCTGTTTAGATTATCTATCCAGGCTGAAACATATTACCTTGGATTATTTTCTGGTTCCTTGTTATTATCCTCTGGGCTAATAGGGTCAGTAGCTTTAAAAGCAAACATACTATCATAATAAAATAAACTGTCACAAAACTGATTGTGTATTCAGACAACACTATCCTGATACAAGACTGAAGAGAACAGATCTCTTGAAAACTAGCCAAAATGTATTAGGTTAGTGTAATAAAAAGGTATCTTTTTTGGCTTAGCTGATATTTATTTCTCTGCATATGTGAACTTAGATGGCAAATTTCATAACTCTGTACAGTAATACAAACAAGTTTAGATCCATAATATCTGACATTTTGTTACTACTCAAGTTAGCTGTGGTGTGTAACCCATGTGTGTACTATTGACAGTGGGTCAAAGCAGGGGCGTAGCCACGGGTGGGCCTGGGCCCGCCCAGCGCCCACCCTAACAAGCCCCAACCCAAGCCATCTTTTCCTGCCTCTTCTTCTGGCTCTCCCCATCCGCGTGGTCTGTTTAATTTTAGTCCTTGAAGCGCTGTTCTCCCTCCAGGACCGCATCGGCGATTCCGATAGCCTTCTGCCAGCGTGCATCGTCGGGGGCGGGGCTTCTCCTTAGGCGCATCCCACCTCAGGACGCGCCTGAGTGGCCCCTCCCCGACGACTCACGCTGGCAAAAGGCTATCGGAATCGCCGGTGCGGTGCCGGAGGGAGAACGGTGCTTCAAGGACTAAAAATAAACAGAGCACGCGGACGGGGAGAGCCGTCAGAAGAGAGGGAGGGGATGGCGAAGGGAGAAAGCGCTGCCAAGGTAGGCTGAGGGAGACAGAAGAAAATGCCGGGGGGGGGGGGGGGGGGGAATATTTTAAAATTACTGTGTAGGGGTGGGGTTGGGAACAGCCCACCCAGGTTATTGCGGGGCCCGCCCAAAATGGCAGGTCTGGCTACGCTGCTGGGTCAAAGATAATTTTAAACAACCTCAGAGAAATAAATCATGAGGCCTTCCTTTATTTTTTTATTTTTTTATTTATTAGTTGGCCTACTAGACTGGTGTAGTTTATATCAAAGAAAGATTTCACAGAGTAAGAAAGCAATTTTGAAAGTGCCTGCATACCTGAAAGTCCACGGCTACATTGCTCCGATTTTCAAAGAGAAATATCTAAATGCCTTCTCTCTGAAAACGGCATTTCCATAGATAAAACATATCTAAGGAAGTGGCTTTGAAAGATGTCCTCTAAACTCATTCTCAAATATATGATACTACTGCCATTTAGCTTTCCATAAAATACATTTGAAATTCATTCTGACTTTTTTTTCTGATACACATTTCTATCAAAAGAGTTCGACATGCATTTCTGCAAATCTCTCTCATGAATATTCATTGTGGATATCCTGAAACTCGATTTGCTGAGGAGCACCCAGGACAGGTTTGAGCTTGCTAATAGATTTAGCACACGCTAACAAATAGCACAAGCTAAATGATAAGATGCTTATTATATTCCTATGGGTGTCTTATCACTTAGCGCATGCTCAACGCAGGCTTACCGCTTGCTATTTCGGGACTACATGGCTGCCAGCAGTAGTTCCAGGTTGAACGTGTGCCATTTCCAGAGGGAAAAACCCCAGAAATGGTTAGCACCGCAGTAACCGGGCATCGACGCTGCAGCCCAGTTACCGCCAGGTTACCGTGGGAGTCCTGAGGTGGCAGTAAGGGCTCCCCACCGCATGACCATGTGGTAAGGGTTTTCTTTACCACATGGCCATTTTGTTTTGAGGCTTTTTACCCACTGCAGTAAAAAGGGCCCTGGCACGCAGGATAAATGGCCCCTGCAACTACCGCAGGGCCCTTTATCCCACAGATTGGTAAAAGGACCCCTAAATCTGTTAGCACGTCTTAGTAAAAGGACCCTAGTGTTTAAGATGAAACTCCATCTCATCTGCCCGCAACCTCGGAGTCATCTTCGACTCCGCCCTCTCATTCTCAGCACATATCCAGCAGACAGCCAAGACCTGTCGCTTCTTCCTCTTTAACATCAGCAAAATTCGCCCTTTCCTCTCTGAACACACCACCCGAACTCTCATCCACGCCCTCATTACCTCTCGCCTTGACTACTGCAACCTTCTCCTCACTGGCCTCCCACTTAGCCATCTATCCCCCCTTCAATCCATTCAGAACTCTGCTGCACGCCTTATATTCGCCTGAACCGATATACTCATATCACCCCTCTCCTCAGGTCGCTTCACTGGCTTCCGATCAGATACCGCATACAGTTCAAGCTTCTCCTTCTCACCTACAAATGCACTCAGTCTGCAGCCCCACATTACCTCTCCACCCTCATCTCCCCTTACGTTCCCGCCCGAAACCTCCGCTCACAGGACAAATCCCTCCACTCAGTACCCTTCTCCACCACTGCCAACTCCAGGCTCCGCCCATTCTGCCTCGCCTCACCCTATGCGTGGAATCAACTTCCTGAGGCCCTACGCCAAGCTCCCTCCCTACCCATCTTCAAATCCTTGCTCAAAGCCCACCTCTTCAATGTTGCCTTCGGCACCTAACCTTATACCTCTCAAGGAACCTAGACTGCCCCAATTTGACTGCCACTACTTGATTGTCTGTACATTTGTCCATTAGATTGTAAGCTCTCAGAGCAGGGACTGTCCTTCTATGTTATATTGTACAGCGCTGCGTAACCCTAGTAGCGCTTTAGACATGTCAAATAGTAGTAGTAGTAGTAAGATGAAACTATAAAAATTTCTGCCTAGTAATAGATTTTTATTTTAAATGCGTTGAAAATTCAGCTTGAAGTAAACTTTGCCTTCTTTGGAGGGCAAGTTAAATAAGAGAGATAACGTGGCAGAAGAGGAGAGGCTTAGAGCTGCTATCACGAATGCAGAGTGTTCATTCACTGACGGTACAGCTGAAATATTATGGAGTCCTTTTACAAAGGTGCACTAATGGGTTTAGTGCATGTGTGCTAAACAATAAGACACCCATTACATTCCTATGGGCATCTTATTTAGTGCGTACGAAATCTGTTAGCAAACCTTTTGTGAAAGGACCCCTACATATTTACCAGTAGGGTAAGGTGCATTTCAAAAGTGAGAACATCTACATTTCAGGGTATGCTATCTGTCTGTCTGTGAACATGTAGTGCAGATCAGTGTGCATAGCTCTGGACACTTGGAGATGTATTTTCAAAGCACTTAGTGGCCCTTTACTAAGCTGCGTAAGCGTCTACACGTGCCCAATGTGCGCCACTTCCAATTTACTGCCCAGCTAATGTGTGTCCCTTGCGGTAATTTCATTTTTGGCACGTGTCCGCTACGCATGTCCTCAAGATATTTTTTATTTTCTGGTGCTTGTCAGCTACGCGCATCAAGTGGCATTTGATGCACATAGGTCACTACCGCCCGGTTACCGTGTGAGACTTTACCACTAGGTCAATGGCTGGCGGTAAGGTCTCAAACCCGAAATGGCCGCACGGCAATTTTCATCTTGGCGCATGTCCATTTTTGGCAAAAATGTTAAAAAGGCATTTTTTACTGGTGCGCTAAAAAATGATTCTGTGTGCACCCAAAACACGTGCCTACACTACCGCAGGCCATTTTTCAGCGCACCTTTGTAAAAGGACCCCTTAGACTTACAAAGTTCCACAGGTTGTATGTAACTTTGTAAGTCTAAGGGGTATGTTTAGTAAGGTGCGTTAGCGTTTTTAACGTGCCTGTAAATTTAAGGCACGTTAAACGCTAACGTGCCTATACATTTCTATGGGCAGGCTAGCATTTAACGTGCGCACACCATTTACGCACATTAAAAACGCTAACGCGCCCATAGCGCTGTTTAGTAAACATAGCCCTAAGTGTTTTGAAAATGAGCCCCTTGGTCAAGCATCTGAGTACGTTGACAAGAACGGAGAAGAAGAGCACGATAAGCAATAGAAGTTTCTATCACAACTATTCCCTGTGGCAGTTTGAGTGGGGGAGAAGGAGAAGCCCACGTTCACACCACCTGCCACCGCCATCATTTTCTCCTGCAACATTTGGTGGAGGAGGGACTGGAGGGAAATGCACCACTGTGCACGGCTTCAACCTGCACTTTTCCAGCTTGTTTCATTATATTTTCACTAAACTCTTTTTCAGTACATATTGAGAAGATCCATGCAAGCCCAGCAGGTTTGAATTAGATATAAATGGTTTACCTGTATTGATGCTTTTATAAGCAGTAGTCACTTTCCTTACAAAAAAAAAAAAACCTAAGTACTAAGCTTCCTTCACTTATTCTTGACGGAGCCTGCATTTATGGCAGTTTGGTTTAATTTAGCTATTACCAGAAAGAGATTAGGTTGTCAAAAAATACCATTGGAGATTTAGGGATTGCTGAAATCCTTCTGAAATGAAATGTAATGTACATGGTAACTTTCTTTGATAACTCTTTCGTGGAGGAACAGCTGGATAAAAATCAGCCAGAAGGGAATTCATTTTCAGCATTCTTGTCAGTGTTTAGCAGAGAGCTAATTTAACTGTATCATTCCAGAATAATACAGCGATATATTCTATAGTCCCATTTTTTTTTTGTTTTAAACATTTAGTTCTCAATAATAATGTCAGCATTTTCCCTACAATATTCATATTTTTAGCATGGCATAAAAATGATCTTGCAACAGGATGTCACCGCAAATGTCATTTCATCTGCTACAATGCAGACAGTTCTGTTCATTAGCCCCTTAATTCTATAAAAGTCACCAAATATTGTGCGCCCAATTTGTGTATGCAATTTCATTGAGCGAATTAGTGCCTATAATTAGCTTAACAAGCAATTATTGGTACTAATTAGATTTAATTGGAATTTATGCATGAATAAAAATAGGGGGCACGAAAATGGGAGGGTCGTGGGCAGAATGGGGGGGCGTTCCTAGCATTTATTATTATTATTATGTTACATTTGTATCCCACATTTTCCCACCTTTTGCAGACTCAATGTGGCTTACATATAACCGTTAACGGTGTTAGCCGATTACGGTTTGAACAAATATATAGTATGAATGAATACAAACTGATATTGTGGTATAATGAGGTATATCTATGGTAGGAAACAGTTGAGGGAACTTAGGGAGGGAAAGGGGGAAGAAGAGTCCGGTAATGTCCGTTATGGTCTTTGGTTACATTGTGTCGCAAGTGTCCAGGTATTTTTATGTTGGGTCAGTGGGGTATGCTCTTCTGAACAGGTCTGCCTTTAGTGCTTTCCGAAAATTTAGGTGGTTGAGTGTAGTTTTTACTGCTTTTGGCAATGCGTTCCATAGTTGTGCGCTTAGGAAGGAAAAGCTGGATGCATTTGTATGGTGGATTTGTATTTGAGTCCTTTGCTGCTTGGGTAATGGAGGTTTAGATATGATCGTGCAGATTGCTTTCCATGTGGGTGCTCTCCTTGCCCTCTGGTGGCCAGAACTGGTGGCTGCTATGGACTGTTTTCTGCTGTCTTCCATGTTCCAGACTTCAGAGAGTCCGGTCCGGATTTTCCAGGTTGCCAGATTTGCTCTGCTGGTTTGTCCTTGAACAGCAACCTTACTTGGCTGGTGATTGCTGCAGCTGAGTGTCAGCTGCTGAGGGGCTATTAGCTTCTGTGAGCCTTACTTGGTTTGCCTTGGTATCAAAGGTCATCTATGAGTTCCTGTTGGTTTGTTGGAGTTCTTGCTCTGAAAGTTTCCTGTGTGTTGGACCCTGCCTCTTCCTGGACCTGGACTTTGACTTGCTTGCTTCCTGTGCCTTTGACCCTTTGCCTGGACCTGGACTTTGCTTTCCGCCTGCCTAAAGACTCTGGTTAGTTTATGGATTACCCGTGTTTGCTGCCTGCCCCTTTGACCTTGCTGTGCTACTGGATAATGTTTACTGTCTACTATTAAAGTCTCTTCTAGTTATTTTCTGTGGTTCCTGCCTGTTGTGTTTAGCACTGCTTTCTGCTTGGGTAATTTGCCTGCCGCTGCCGCTCCTCGGCAGTGGCCCAAGGGCTCACAAACCCAGTTTCCAGCTTTGAAAACGTGACAGGAGTTTCTGGTTGGCAGGTCAATGAGGTCTGTCATGTAGCCTGGTGCCTCGTCGTAAATAATTTTGTGCATTTATGTGTATTGTTATAGAATGAGGGGGATACGTGCCTAATTTAGGCGCATATATTTGTACCTTATTTCAGTTGGTGCAAATGGCCATGCCTAGAGTTAGACGTGCTTCCTGGGTGTAAGCGCTATTCTATATACCATGCTTTTTTTCAGCACCATATATAGAATTCACCTCCAATGGGAAATGCTTTCAGTTGTTAGGCACTATTTTTATAACTTGCATTGTGCTGTAATAAGCCATATTTTATTATGCTGGGGATATTGGAATGTTAGGCATCAGTATGGTTGTATAACTGTGGGCTTTTATCATGGATTAATTTCTAATATATTGGGATGTTATAAAAGCAGAAATACTGGCATACTCAGGATGAGATTACTAGCATTCCCACATTCATCTTCTGCAGGATTTGTGCTGGTATTATTATTATTATTTTTTATTTACAGCATTTCTATCCCACATTTTCCAATTAGTGTTGTTTCAATGTGGCTTGCATGGAGCTAAGATACAATAAGATAGGGGATCTGAATGACAAAGAATCAAAGTAGCTTGAACAGGGATAGGGAGAGAAGTGAGGCAGGGGGGAAAATGAAGTATAGGGGAAGGGTGGCAGGGTGGGGAGGTTAATCTATTAGCCAAAGCTAATGCGGGGTCATGACCAGGCAAGGGATGGAGAGGATGTTGCTGAGTTAAGAGTGATGACCATTCATAGCTGATTCACAGTGGAGCTTCCTGGAAGGATTTCTTTTGAAGAAGTGGGCCTTGATTTGTTTATGAAAGATCAGGTATTTAGGCTCCTCAATGCTTTAGGGAGTGCATTCCAGCTCTTAGTGCATAGATAGGTGATGCCTGATAAGTAAACTGTCTTATATCGTAAACCAAGGCAGTTGGGGAAGTGAGTATGAGATAGCTTTGTGATTCTGTGTGTATGTTGCGTAGCAGTAGGTTTATTAGGTTCGACACGTATTCCGGAGCCAGACTGAAGATTATTCTATATGCTAGTGTACAGAGATGGAAAATTATCCTTGCCTGCACAGGGAGCCAGTGCAAGGCCTGCAGCCAGCGGCGTATCAAGGGCAGGGTGGTGGGGGGGTCCGACCAGGGTGCCCGCCGCTGGAGGGGTGCAGAGAGCAGCCGCACCCCTGTCAGCTTCACTGGTTCCCTGCTCCCTCTGCCCCGGAACAGGTTACTTCCTGTTCCGGGGCAGAGGGAGCATGGAGCTAGTGTAGCTGAGATCCGCGCGGCTGCTCCCAGCAGCTAAGAAGGCACCCGGGGGGGGGGGGGGGGGGGTCATGCTGCACTTGGGGGGAGGGTGCGCATCGGTGATCCGCCCCGGGTGGCAGCCGACCTAGGATTGTCACTGCCTGCTGCAGTGGGCTGGCTCTTTCAAAGCTCGATTTTCCGAAGATCAGTCAGGCGGCTGTGTTTTGTGCTGTTTAAAGTTTTTTTTTTTAATAATCAAATCTTTGCAGCCAACATAGATGTTGTTATAGTAGTCAATGTGTGCAAGGGTTAGGGTTTGTACAAGCATCCGGAAGGCCTCTCTTGGAAAGCAGCTTCTGATGAGCCTTAGTTTCCACAATGTATGGATATTTTGGTCACGGTATTCTTTCTTTGTGCTTCGAAAAACAGGTTTCGGTCTAGTGTGATTCCTAGGATTTTCAGGTTGTCTATTATTGGGTAGGTGGCCCTATCATGGGTAATTCTGGAGGCCTCATTGCAGTAACTGGATTTGTGCACTAAGAACGGAGTCTTGAGTCTGAATGCTGTGGTCCAAGCTTCCAAGATATTCAGTCCTTGAGTTATTAAGTAGCTTATTTCTGACATGTCTTGACTAAATGGGATGTATATAGATACATCATCAGCGTAGATGAATGGGTTGAAGCAATGCTTTAATAGTGTCCTTGCTAGTGGGATCATCATTATGTTGAACAATGCGGGTGAGATCAGTGAGCCTTGCAGTACCCCATTGTCTGCCTTCCATGGGGGAAAGAGTATGTTGTTCATTTTGACCTGGTAGGATATGGATGTTAGGAATCCTTTAAACTAGTGTAGTACCTCAGCTCCGATACCGAGTTTGTCCAGTAGTAGGATTTAGTGGTCAACCATGTCAAATGCACTTGACATGTTGAATAGTAGAAGCAGGATTTTCTTGCCCTTGCTGATTTCACTTTTGAAGTTGACCAGTAAGGGCATAAGTACAGTTTTGGTGCTGAACTGAGGTCTGAATCCCGAATGGGAGTTATGGAGTATGGAGAAGTTGTTGAGGTAGTCCATTAGTTGACTGGCAACCAAGCTTTCCATTACCTTGGTCATGAATGGAATGGAAGCCACTTGTCTGTAGTTCGAAACTTCACTTCTGCTCTTTTGCATAGTCTTTGGGATTGGCGTCAGTACTATTCTACCTCTTTCCATTGGGAATAGGCCATTGGTTAGCATGAATGATTTGTGAGAGTAAATTTGAGTGGTAAAGTATGATGGGCCATCTTCCATTAGGTAATTGGGAAGGTATCTAACATGCAGTAGGACCTGGAGAGCTGTTATGAGTGGGACATCCCAATTCCGACTTGGACATTCTTTTGAAAAAGTCCCTCCACAAGTGGATGCACTGTTATAGAATTACCACTCACATATATTCAAATAAGTGAAAGGAGTACATCTGTGCTAACTGCACAAGTGACACCATGTGCTATGTCTGTTCCCTGCCTATAACCCGCCCATTTCCAGCCCCATAATATGCTAAGCAGTTAGGGGTCAATATTCAAAGCAATTTAACCAGCCAGAAATGGCTCCTGGCTGATTAAATTGTTTATTCGGGCCTATCTGGTCATTATCAGTGGCACATAACCAAAGTGCAGCTGAAAATGTCCAGCTAGCACCAAATTCAAAACTAGGTATTTTTGGGATGTTCCGGGCAGAGTCAGCACATGGTTGGTTAAGTGCTGATATTCAGCATTTAACTGGCCAAGGTCACTGCATATATTGGACCACGTGAAAGTCAGTCCCATCTTTATGCGTTGCCCCATAACTGGTTAAATGCTGAATATCACACTAAGGATCCTTTTACAAAGTCGTAGTAGGGCTAACTCGTGGGTAGCAAGTCCCAAATTGGCACTACCGCCAGTTAAACATTCCAAAATTCTTGTTACAATATTGGGTGATGGATGCATAAACATGAAATGTGTTTTTTACTTGTGTATGATCAAATTACATTTACAATATAAGCAGTAAAAGTATGCAGACTGTTCCATACAAATATTGCAGAATGTGTGAAAGAGAGATTTTTTTAAAACTGCTCATGGAAGCAGCTGCAGGGGCCTCTGAGCTAAGTCATGTACTTTCTTAAAGTAAGGGAGGGTAAAACTCAGCATGAACAAGTCAGCAACTTTGACCTTAAATGAATATAATTCCCAAATGAATGTTTAGCCTAATCCAACCCAAGCTGTCAGATTCGAAGACTCATAAGAGTCAAACAACACCACTGTGGAACACAATACAGAAAGGTTATGAAACGAGGTAAAGGGAATAAATATGGTATATTCACATAATTTCTACAAGATCAAACAAGCAGCTACACCCTCCAGAACTGTCAATGATCCCCCCCAAATCCCCCTCCCCATTTGTATCAGTTTAGAGAAGGTACAATTCCTTGATTGGTAATTAGGGAAGTTAGGACTTTACTAAAGTGTGATAAGACTTTGCAGTTACTGCAAATTAAGGGGGTAATTTTAGAAGGTGCTGCTTAGTTTTAGGTGCTATGGATGTGTGTCAATGCAGGTATTTTAGTCATTTATACACTTAATTGACCTCTTAGAAAATACTGACTAGTATGAAAATATGGAAACAAGTGTCATGGTGGGCGTGCACAGGGGCAGAGTTTGGGCGGAGTCTTCACTTGTATGCATACATTATACATGTACTTGTGGAATGTCCAAGCTATCATGCACACTTGCCCTCAGGCTGGTTTAAGTACTAGTGCCTATATTCTCACGTGATTTTCAAGCATACACTAGTATTTTATAATGTCAAGTAGGCACGTACTTGACTTCATAAAATAGGCGTAACATACAAGCACCTTTCTGACCTCATTTGCAATTCTAACTAGTCCCTTATTTTCTTTCTCCTGTTAATCTCTTATCTATATGTGCCATATTTGTATAACCCTATGCTGTATATTAAAATGTTTTATTGTGTATTGTGTTTGTAATTTAGCAATACTGTGCCATACTTTGTATTGTTGTTTGAATATTTTTACTGAAGTAATTGTCTATTGCTTATGTTTGACTTATTCTTGCTGTACACTGCCTTGAGTGAATTCCTTCAAAAAGGCGGAAAATAAATCCTAATAAATAAATAACGCACATGAAAACATGTATCAACTATCTGGGATTTTTCACAGAGAGCCAGGAATACATTCTGGAACACTGGCCACAGTCACAAACTAGCGATCAGCAGAGGAAAAGAAGCAGGCCAAGAAGTTAGCACAGGCATGCACAATGGAGGGGCCAGCGCCGGACAGGAATAAAAATCACGATGCACTGCATATGTTGGAACCTACTGTAAATAATTCTACATATAGCTACACCTATCTTAAATAATTTAGGATTGGCTAAGACAGCAGAACACAATACCTGTATAAAGTAAAACAGGGAGCTCCTATGTGGCGTTAACACATTAGCAAAAGAGGTGCCACTCAAGATTAAGCAGAAGATTTGGAATAGGGAGTTCTTAGATATATTCAGTTTACTCATAAGGGACCAGGATGAAGGCGGTCAAGAGGGCTCAGATAAGGACCACAAGTGCCAGGATAGAGACTGTAGGCCCAAAGTTTTTAAATCCATATCCAATTGGGTTTCCGTGTTTCATATTTTCATGAGTGTAGTGGTAGAGAAAGAACTTGATATTAGCCCCTATTTGATAAGGTATTTGGACACCATAACCAGGTCACACAAGAAATATAGTGGTTGGACCTGGCTGAATTATGACATCAAGTTCTCTAAGAGTATGGAGGAGGACTCCTCCATCTCATGGAACCATCGAATGATGGATCTATGCATGGTTGAGATGACCTTAGTGCCACAAGTTTCCCATCAGCGAACAATTACAATGTGAGGCAAAACTGTCTTCCTAGCAAGAAAGTGTCCAGGCAATTTAATAATGGCCAATGCACATGGAACCACTGCAAGTTTTGACATGTGTGTTCCTACTGCGACAACCAATACCCAACATCACAGTGCAGAGCACAGAAAGACAGACAAGCCATATGCAAAGCCTGAGTACTCCCATTGCACACGCAAGCTCTACCCTTACAACAGATGAGACATCAGTTACCCTAGCTCCAATCCCTATTGTCTCGAGCGCAATGTTATCATGGCTACATAAATATGCAAAGCACAAAGACGCACTATTCTTGGAAAGAGGTTTTTACAAGGTTTTCCTATCCCAAACAAGGAGCCGGCAAATAAAGAACTGGAGCAACCCAAAAATTCTGTCCGCACTCAATTCGGCACTGTCAAACAAAAAATACTAGAAGAAGTAACACTAGACAGGGTTGCGAGGCCATTCACTAGGAAACCATTACCAGATCTGCTAATAGCCCCCCTAGCCATCATTCAAAAAAAAAAAAAACCAGGTAAATTCAGGCTCATCAGTGAACAGCTTTATTGACACTGACCTTGCCACAGTTAAGTATGCATCGCTAGAAGCTATTCAAGCTAGAAAACTTAGAGGCACGCAAACATAGCTAGCTAAAGCTGATAGAGTCTGCCTTCAGACTTCTGCCGGTTCATTCACAATCGTTCCATCTATTAGGTTTCGCATTAGGCTACTAATACTTCTATGACAAGTGCTTGCCCATGGAATGCTTCATATCTTATCGATACTTCGAACAATTCAGTTCAGTCATACACTGGGTGGTAGAGCAGGTTGTAAGATTTCCTTGCCTAGGTCACTACTTAGATGATTTTTTAATCATCAGGGAAAGCCAAACATGAACGTGTAGCATCGCAGGATCCAGAGAATCGCCCAATATTTTAGGGTGCCTCTAGCTCAAGATAAAATGCTGGGAACAGTTAACACATTAACATTTTTGGGTTAGGGCTGGTGCAACTTCTGGAGGGCGCCCCAGAAGCCATGCTTACCGGCAGCTCCCGGTTCCAGCCTTAACCCCTTTCTCAGCTGCTAGTTCAAGCCCCAGATGCAGCCCCTGGTCTCCACCTGTCTGCCAGTGGCGTAGCCAAGGGTGGGCCTGGGTAGGCCTAGGCCCATCCACTTCGAGCTCAGGCCCACACAGTAGCAGCACACCTATGATGTGGCTGACAGGGATCCCCAAGCCCTACCAGCCGAAAACTCCCAACAACTGTACCGCCTGCATATCTTTTAAATAGCAGATCTTCACCTGCAGTGAGCAGCGACTGATACTACTTTCACTGGCCCCATAGCTTTCCCTCTGATGTATTCCCGCCTATGCGGAAACAAGAATTTGCATCAGAGAGAAGGCTGTGGGGCCAACATGAGCAGTGTGTAATAGTTGCTGCCGGTGAAAATCTGCTATTTAAAAGGTATGTGGGGGAGGGGGGATATTTGAGAGACCATATGGCATGCTGGTGAGAGAGGGAGAGACCAAATCACTTGTGGGACAAGGCAGAGTTCTTCTGCCACCCATCTTGGGCCCAGGCCCACCTGAAGTTGGGTGTCTGGCTACGCCCCTGCTGTCTGCTCTCAGCTCCCACAAGAGCCTCCTTCTCACTTCTGCCGCTTTTTATGCATTAAAATCTTTGAATCAGTGGCATTTGTGAAAGAAGCAGGCTGCCTTGGGCTTTCTCTCACTGTGTCCTACTGTCTTCTGATGTAATTTCCTGTTTCTGTGACAGCAGAACAGTGAGGGAAGGCCTGAGGCAGCTTGCTTCCTTCATAGACACTGCTGATTCAAAGATTTTAAAAATGCATGCAGGGCGGCAGAAACGAGAAAGGGGCAGTCATGGCCAGGGCCGCGGGGGTGGCAGGGGAGCAAGATTCCTTCAGGCCCAGTCTCCAAGGGTGGCCTGGCGCCGGGATCTGTCTCTCTCTCCTGCTCCTGATGGAACCCAGGTGATCACATTAACACAATCACCCAGGTCCCAACAGGAGCAGGAGAAAGACAGGCACCGGGCCCCCCTTAGAGGCCGGGGAGTAGACAGGATTCGCCGCATCTCAAAAAAGATATAGTGGAATTAGAAAAGGTGCAGAGAAGGGCGATGGAAATGATAAAGGGGATGGGATGACTTCCCTATGAGGAAAGGCTAAAGCGGCTAGGGCTCTTCAGCTTGGAGAAAAGAAGGCTGAGGGGAGATATGATAGAGGTCTATGAAATAATGAGTGGAGTGGAACGGGTAGATGTGAAACGTCTGTTTACGCTTTCCAAAAATACTAGGACTAGGGGGCATGCCATGAAACTACAATGTAGTAAATTTAAAACGAATTGGAGAAAATTTTTCTTCACTCAACGTGTAATTAAACTCTGGAATTCGTTGCCAGAGAAGGTGGTAAAGGCGGTTAAGGTGGTTAGCTTAGCAGAGTTTTAAAAAGGTTTGGACGGCTTCCTAAAGGAAAAGTCAATTGACCATTATTAAATGGACTTGGGGAAAATCCACTATTTCTGAGATAAGCAGTATAAAATGTTTTGTACTTTTTTTGGATCTTGCCAGGTATTTGTGACCTGGATTGGCCACTGTTGGAAACAGGATGCTGGACCTTTGGTCTTTCCCAATATGGCAGTACTTATGTACTTATGTAAAATTGGATTCAGAGCCAATGGTTTGGCTGGCGGGGGACTCCAAGCCCTGCCAGCAGAAGCCTTCCTCTAGCGCTGTTCTCCGCTGCATTGCCTGCCCTGTTCAGTGCTTACCCTCACGTCGTGCATGCCCCCCCACTTTCTCTGTCTTCCTCCCTACCAATCCCATAATCACTTCTCCTTTCCTGTCCCCTCCCCCCGATTCCAATTCTTTGTATCCCTCCCTTCTGTCTGGCAAACAAAAGGAGAAATTTTGCCTTTCTTGTTTCATCTACTGCCTCCTACAATTCAGGGATATACTCAGGTTTGAATCCCCATGGTACATTCAAAGCATCAGTTGGTAAACCCACTCACTTGTTTTTCTTGTTAGTATCAATCTGTAATGTGTGTGTGTGTTGGGGGGGGGAGGGGTACAGAATTATTTATTTATTTATATCATTTAGAGGCATATTTTCAAAGCACTTTGGGAGGCTAAGTTCCATAGGTTTCTATGGAACTTTGGGAGGCTAAGTGCTTTGAAAATGAGCCTCATACTACGCTACACAATCCAAAGTGTTCTTGGCAGCTTACAATAGTAACATACTTAGTTCAAAACATAAACAATACAGTAAAACATATTTTTCAGACAGTCATTACCTCTGGTATCCAGTGACTGCACAGGGATCACAGCCTTTGCCACATCATTACAGGAGACCAGGGGTATTGTTCATACCCTATTGTATATTAGTGTCTTGTGTTATTAATAATGTGTCACAGAGGGGCATAATCAAACAGGGCGCCCAAGTTTTCATGAGGGCGTCCTCACAGGACGTCCCGGCGAAGGGGCGGGGAAACCCGTATTATTGAAACAAGATGGGCGCCCATCTTTCGTTTCGATAATACTGTTGGGGATGCCCAAATCTCAACATTTAGGTCGACCTTAGAGATGGTCGACCTTAGAGATGGTCGTCCCCGGTTTTCGGCAATAATGGAAACCGAGGACGCCCATCTCAATAACAACCAAATCCAAGCCCTTTGGTCGTGGGAGGAGTCAGAATTCGTAGTGCACTGGTCCCCCTGACATGCCAGGGCACCAACTGGGCACCCTAGGGGGCACTGCAGTGGACTTCACAAATTGCTCCCAGGTGCACAGCTCCCTTACCTTTGGTGCTGAGCCCCCCCAAAACCCACGCCCCAAAACTGTACACCACTACCATAGCCCTAAGGGGTGAAGGGGGGCACCTACATGTCGGTACAGTGGGTTTTGGAGGGCTCATATTTACCACCACAAGTTTAACAGGTAGGGGGGGATGGGCCTGAGTCCGCCTGCCTGAAGTGCACTGCACCCACTAAAACTGCTCCAGGGACCTGCATACTGCTGTCATGGAGCTGGGTATGACATCTGAGGCTGGCAAAAAAAATTTTAAGATTTGTTTAGGGTGGGAGGGGGTTGGTCACCACTGGGGGAGTAAGGGGAGGTCATCCCTGATTCCCTCTGGTGGTCATCTGGTCAGTTCGGGCACCTTTCTGAGGCTTAGTCGCAAGAAAAAATGGACCAAGTAAAGTCGGCCAAGTGCTCATCAGGGACGCTCTTTTTTTTTCCATTATCGGCCGAGGACGCCCATCTCTTAATCACGCCCCAGTCCCCCTTTTGCTACAGTGCCGACACGCCCCTGTGAACTTGGTCATCCCTGCGACAGAAGGCAGTTGAGGACGCCCAAAATCGGCTTTCGATTATGCCGATTTGGGCGACCCTGAGAGAAGGACACCCATCTCCCGATTTGTGTCAGAAGATGGGCGCCCTTCTCTTTTGAAAATAAGCCTGAAAGTCACAACATCAAAAGTTCGTTACACAGCTATAATAATTTGCTGTGGAAGTGTGAATCAATTTTCTAACCATACCGTGGGAGTCCACTAGAAGGCATATTATTTAAAACACAAACTTGGAATTGTCTTGTGCTGTGCCAATAAGAAATAACCTTTCATTTCCTTGTGTATTAAAAGAGTAAAGCTTTGTTCTCCTAATAAATAATTCGGGTGCATAAATATTTTAAGAAGAATAAGCAGCATATTTTGGACACTTTTGACACTCAGAAAGAAAAGAGAAATGAGCTATTTGTAAGAACTTGATTGTAGCAAAAGATTACTTCTTCACTTCAATATATAACAGTAAGAAGGGTAGATACCAACATGTGTTCAGAGATTAATGTGTGATATTTGCCTCGGGCAGTAATTCTGTACAATCCCCTGGATTTTATAAATGGCAAGTAAGGTTGCACATGAAAAATTTGCGTGGGAAGCCAATTAGGATTTAAATTCAGATTGTATTCTATAATCTGTGCATAAATCCTAAAGCATGTACATTTTGGGGTGTGTGGCTGAGTGTATTTTGGAGGTGTCCCAGTGGCATTCCAAAATTTTAGAAAAATAAATATAGAATTCAACCGAACTGCTTTTAGCTGGCGTAACTGCTGATACCTAAAGTTAGGTGCAGTTGATGCCCTAACTGCTATTCTACCTTTACAGCATAGTGCTCAGCACATAAAAGTTTCAGTGCCGATTTTTAGGCACCACTTATAGTAATTACCCTAATATGCCTAAATATAAGCGCTCAGATGAAGACTGATAGGTGCAAATTCTAGTACGGAAAGTAGGCTCTTACATTAATGTAGCATAAGAATAGTCATACTGGGTCGGCAGACCAATGATCCATCCAGCCCAGCATCCTGCTTCCAGCAGTGGCCAATTCAGGTCACAAGTACCTGGAAGAATCTAAAATAGTAGCAACATTCCAGAACCCCAAAGAGTAGCAACATTCCAGAACCCCAAAGAGTACCAAGATTCCGGAATCCCAAGGAGTAGTAACATTCCATGCTACCAATCTACAGAATACTAGTTTAACCACATATATATACCTGTGCTTAGGCACAAGCACTTACACAAGCCACAGAGCTGGCTAAGGTTCAGTGAAATGTGGATAACTTCTATAAATTACATGTTCTGCCCAGAGTTCACCCATATGCCCGCCTATCTACAAAATAAGCACAACTGCAGATATGCATGTATTTAGAAAATAGCATATGGCTTGTAGCATACGTGCATATATGATTGTATTAAGCGAATGCTACATACCTGTAGAAGGTATTCTCCGAGGACAGCAGGCTGATTGTTCTCACTGATGGGTGACGTCCACGGCAGCCCCTCCAATCGGAATACTTTCTAGCAAAGTCCTTTGCTAGTCCTCGCGCACCGATGTGCACCGTGCATGCGCGGCCGTCTTCCCGCCCAAACTGGCTCGTGCCGGCCAGTCTCATATGTAGCAAGACAAAGACAAGGGAAGACACAACTCCAAAGGGGAGGCGGGCGGGTTTGTGAGAACAATCAGCCTGCTGTCCTCGGAGAATACCTTCTACAGGTATGTAGCATTCGCTTTCTCCGAGGACAAGCAGGCTGCTTGTTCTCACTGATGGGGTATCCCTAGCCCCCAGGCTCACTCAAAACAACAACCATGGTCAATTGGGCCTCGCAACGGCGAGGACATAAATGAGATTGACCTACAAAATTTACCAACTAACTGAGAGTGCAGCCTGGAACAGAACAAACATGGGCCTAGGGGGGTGGAGTTGGATTCTAAACCCCGAACAGATTCTGAAGCACTGACTGCCCGAACCGACTGTCGCGTCGGGTATCCTGCTGCAGGCAGTAATGAGATGTGAATGTGTGGACAGATGACCACGTCGCAGCTTTGCAAATCTCTTCAATAGTGGCTGACTTCAAGTGGGCTACCGACGCAGCCATGGCTCTAACATTATGAGCCGTGACATGACCCTCAAGAGCCAGCCCAGCCTGGGCGTAAGTGAAGGAAATGCAATCTGCTAGCCAATTGGATATGGTGCGTTTTCCCACAGCCACTCCCCTCCTGTTGGGATCAAAAGAAACAAACAATTGGGCGGACTGTCTGTTGGGCTGTGTCCGCTCCAGATAGAAGGCCAATGCTCTCTTGCAGTCCAATGTGTGCAGCTGACGTTCAGCAGGGCAGGAATGAGGACGGGGAAAGAATGTTGGCAAGACAATTGACTGGTTCAGATGGAACTCCGACACAACCTTTGGCAAGAACTTAGGGTGAGTGCGGAGGACTACTCTGTTATGATGAAATTTGGTGTAAGGGGCCTGGGCTACCAGGGCCTGAAGCTCACTGACTCTACGAGCTGAAGTAACTGCCACCAAGAAAATGACCTTCCAGGTCAAGTACTTCAGATGGCAGGAATTCAGTGGCTCAAAAGGAGGTTTCATCAGCTGGGTGAGAACGACATTGAGATCCCATGACACTGTAGGAGGCTTGACGGGGGGCTTTGACAAAAGCAAACCTCTCATGAAGCAAACAACTAAAGGCTGTCCTGAGATCGGCTTACCTTCCACACGGTAATGGTATGCACTGATTGCACTAAGGTGAACCCTTACAGAGTTGGTCTTGAGACCAGACTCAGACAAGTGCAGAAGGTATTCAAGCAGGGTCTGTGTAGGACAAGAGCGAGGATCTAGGGCCTTGCTGTCACATCAGATGGCAAACCTCCTCCATGGAAAGAAGTAATTCCTCTTAGTGGAATCTTTCCTGGAAGCAAGCAAGATGCGGGAGACACCCTCTGACAGACCCAAAGAGGCAAAGTCTACGCTCTCAACATCCAGGCCGTGAGAGCCAGGGACCGGAGGTTGGGATGAAGAAGCGCCCCTTCGTCCCATGTGATGAGGGTCGGAAAACACTCCAATCTCCACGGTTCTTCGGAGGACAACTCCAGAAGAAGAGGGAACCAGATCTGACGCGGCCAAAAAGGAGCAATCAGAATCATGGTGCCTCGGTCTTGCTTGAGTTTCAACAAAGACTTCCCCACCAGAGGTATGGGAGGATAAGCATACAGCAGACCCTCCCCCCAGTCCAGGAGGAAGGCATCCGATGCCAGTCTGCCGTGGGCCTGAAGCCTGGAACAGAACTGAGGGACTTTGTGGTTGGCTCGAGATGCGAAGAGATCTACCAAGGGGGTGCCCCACACCTGGAAGATCTGTCGCACTACATGGGAATTGAGCGACCACTCGTGAGGTTGCATAATCCTGCTCAACCTGTCAGCCAGACTGTTGTTTACGCCTGCCAGATATGTGGCTTGGAGCACCATGCCGTGACGGCAAGCCCAGAGCCACATGCTGACGGCTTCCTGACACAGGGGGCGAGATCCGGTGCCCCCCTGCTTGTTGACGTAATACATGGCAACCTGGTTGTCTGTCTGAATTTGGATAATTTGGTGGGACAGCCGATCTCTGAAAGCCTTCAGAGCGTTCCAGATCGCTCGTAACTCCAGAAGATTGATCTGCAGATCGCGTTCCTGGAGGGACCAGCTTCCTTGGGTGTGAAGCCCATCGACATGAGCTCCCCACCCCAGGAGAGACGCATCCGTGGTCAGCACCTTTTGTGGCTGAGGAATTTGGAAAGGACGTCCCAGAGTCAAATTGGACCAAATCGTCCACCAATACAGGGATTTGAGAAAACTCGTGGACAGGTGGATCACGTCTTCTAGATCCCCAGCAGCCTGAAACCACTGGGAAGCTAGGGTCCATTGGGCAGATCTCATGTGAAGGCGGGCCATGGGAGTCACATGAACTGTGGAGGCCATGTGGCCCAGCAATCTCAACATCTGCCGAGCTGTGATCTGCTGGGACGCTCACACCCACGAGACTAGGGACAACAAGTTGTTGGCTCTCGTCTCTGGGAGATAGGCGCGAGCCGTCTGAGAATCCAGCAGAGCTTCTATGAATTCGAGTTTCTGCACTGGGAGAAGATGGGACTTTGGATAATTTATCACAAACCCCAGTAGCTCCAGGAGGTGAATAGTCATCTGCATGGACTGCAGGGCTCCTGCCTCGGATGTGTTCTTCACCAGCCAATCGTCGAGATATGGGAACACGTGCACCCCCAGCCTGCGAAGTGCCACTGCTACTACAGCCAAGCACTTTGTGAACACCCTGGGCGCAGAGGCGAGCCCAAAGGGTAGCACACAGTACTGGAAGTGACGTGTGCCCAGCTGAAATCGCAGATACTGTCTGTGAGCTGGCAGTATCGGGATGTGCGTGTAGGCGTCCTTCAAGTCCAGAGAGCATAGCCAATCGTTTTCCCGAATCATGGGGAGAAGGGTGCCCAGGGAAAGCATCCTGAACTTTTCTTTGACCAGATATTTGTTCAGGGCCCTTAGGTCTAGGATGGGACGCATCCCCCCTGTTTTCTTTTCCACAAGGAAGTACCTGGAATAGAATCCCAGCCCTTCCTGTCCGGATGGCAGGGGCTCGACCGCATTGGCGCTGAGAAGGGCGGAGAGTTCCTCTGCAAGTACCTGCTTGTGCTGGAAGCTGTAAGACTGAGCTCCCGGTGGACAATTTGGAGGTTTTGAGGCCAAATTGAGGGTGTATCCTTGCTGGACTATTTGGAGAACCCACTGATCGGAGGTTATGAGAGGCCACCTTAGGTGAAAGCTTTCAACCTCCCCCCGACTGGCAGGTCGCCCGGCACTGACACTTGGATGTCGGCTATGCTCTGCTGGAGCCAGTCAAAAGCTCGTCCCCTGCTTTTGCTGGGGAGCCGAGGGGCCTTGCTGAGGCGCACACTGCTGACGAGAGCGAGCGCGCTGGGGCTTAGCATGGGCTGCAGGCTGTCGAGAAGGAGGATTGTACCTACGCTTACCAGAAGAGTAGGGAACAGTCTTCCTTCCCCCAAAAAATCTTCTACCTGTAGAGGTAGAGGCTGAAGGCTGCCGGCGGGAGAACTTGTCGAATGCAGTGTCCCGCTGGTGGAGCTGCTCTACCACCTGTTCGACTTTTTCTCCAAAAATATTATCCGCACGGCAAGGCGAGTCCGCAATCCGCTGCTGGATTCTATTCTCCAGGTCGGAGGCACGCAGCCATGAGAGTCTGTGCATCACCACACCTTGAGCAGCGGCCCTGGACGCAACATCATAGGTGTCATAAACCCCTCTGGCCAGGAATTTTCTGCCCGCCTTCAGCTGCCTGACCACCTCCTGAAATGGCTTGGCTTGCTCAGGGGGGAGCTTGTCCACCAAGCCCGCCAACTGCCGCACATTGTTCCGCATGTGTATGCTCGTGTAGAGCTGGTAAGACTGGATCTTGGCCACGAGCATAGAAGAATGGTAGGCCTTCCTCCCAAAGGAGTCTAAGGTCCTAGGGTCTTTGCCCGGGGGCGCCGAAGCATGCTCCCTAGAACTCTTAGCCTTTTTTAGGGCCAAATCCACAACTCCAGAGTCGTGAGGCAACTGAGTGCGCATCAGCTCTGGGTCCCCATGGATTCGGTACTGGGACTCAATTTTCTTGGGAATGTGGGGATTAGTTAGTGGTTTTGTCCAGTTCGCCAGCAATGTCTTTTTGAGGACATGGTGCATGGGTACTGTGGACGCTTCCTTAGGTGGAGAAGGATAGTCCAGGAGCTCAAACATTTCAGCCCTGGGCTCGTCCTCCACAACCACCGGGAAGGGGATGGCCGTAGACATCTCCCGGACAAAGGAAGCGAAAGACAGACTCTCAGGAGGAGAAAGCTGCCTTTCAGGAGAGGGAGTGGGATCAGAAGGAAGACCCTCAGACTCCTCGACAGAGAAATATCTGATGTCTTCTTCTTCTTCCCACGAGGCCTCACCATCGGTGTCAGACACAAGTTCACGGACCTGTGTCTGCAGCCGTGCCCGGCTCGACTGCGTGGAACCACGGCCACGGTGGGAGCGTCGAGAGGTAGACTCCCTCGTCCGCACCGGCGAAGCTCCCTCCGCCGATGTAGTCGGGGAGCCTTCCTGGGAGGCGACCGCAGTCGGTACCGCACGCGGTACCGACGTCGGGGACCTCACCCCGGGCGATGGGCCAGCCGGCGCCACGCTCGACGGTACCGGAGGCGCAAGCATCGCCGGTACCGGAGGGGTAGGGCGCAACAGCTCTCCCAGGATCTCTGGGAGAACGGCCCGGAGACTCTCGTTCAGAGCGGCTGTGGAAAAAGGCATGGAAGTCGATGCAGGCGTCGATGTCAGAGTCTGTTCCGGGCGTGGAGGCTGTTCCGGGCTGTCCAAAGGGGAGCGCATCGACACCTCTTGAACAGAGGGCGAGCGGTCCTCTCGGTGCCGATGCCTACTGGGTGCCGACTCCCTCGGCGACCCAGAGCTCTCGGTGCCGATACGGGAAGGGGACCGGTGACGATGCTTCTTCGACTTCTTGGAACGAAGCATGTCACCGGAGCTTCCCGGCACCGACGAGGAGGACGTAGAATCCAGCCGTCTCTTCCTCGGGGCCGAGGCCGAAGGAGGTCGGTCTCGGGGGGGGGCTGTACCGCAGGAGCCCTCAGGGTAGGGGGAGACCCACCCGAAGGCTCACCGCCACCAGCAGGGGAATGGACAGCCCTCACCTGCACTCCAGACGAAGCACCACCGTCCGACGACATCAGCAGACGAGGATGTCTCGATACCACCAACGCCGACGCAGCCTTCCGATGTCGCCCCAATGCAGAGGGCCGATGCCTCGATGCACTCGATGCAATCGGGGGCGAAGATGAAGGTCCAGGCGCCGACGACGTCGAAGCAGTCGATACTCCCGGTGCCGATGCCGACGAAGAGCCCGAGAACAAAACGTTACACTGGGCTAATCTCGCTACCTGAGTCCGCTTTTGCAAAAGGGAACACAGACTACAGGCCTGCGGGCGGTGCCCAGCCCCCAGACACTGAAGACACGACGTGTGCCTGTCAGTGAGCGAGATTACCCGGGCGCACTGGGTGCACTTCTTGAAGCCGCTGGAAGACTTCGATGTCATGGGCGGAAAAATCGCGCCGGCGAGATCAAAACTCGAAATGGCGAAATTGGCACCGCAAATATAGGGGGAAGAAAAGCTTCGACCGAGGCCTAAATAGGGCCTATCCCGACGACGAAAGAAAACTTACCGGGGTAAAGACTGGAAGTACGGGAAGGGAGAAAACCATAAAGGTCTCCTTCCGACACCTTTTTTTTTTTTTTAGAACGAATCGATAAACGACGCGCGAGGTCAACTTTGGGGCGCGAACGGCGAAACACGACCGTACCGAGCGCGGACAAAAGAAGACTGGCCGGCACGAGCCGGTTCGGGCGGGAAGACGGCCGCGCATGCGCGGTGCGCATCGGCGCGCGAGGACTAGCAAAGGACTTTGCTAAAAAGTGTTCCGATTGGAGGGGCTGCCGTGGACGTCCTCGGAGAATAAACATTTGTGCACATGTGTAAATTTACATCAGCTTTATAGAATTACTCCATTACTGTGTATTATATGCCAAAATCATGGGCTACTTTACCATAACATGTTAGCTGCATAATTATTTATTTATATGAGTATTTGATATATCACCACTGAAACAAACTCAGACATCATGGTGGTTTATAAGTTTTATATCATCCAGAAACATTACAGAACACAGTGGGCCAGATCTGGTAAATGGTATCCAAATCTAGGTGCCAGAGCCGCGCTAAACTCTGTGCCAAATTCGCTTTATAGAACAGCACGTAGCCCTGATTCCCATGCCCATGGGAGGGTTTATGCCTGCAGAAACCTGATGTACACCCTGGCATGCAGCTGGGTGAGCAACCCAGGAATTCTATAACATCGTACTTAAATTTTGGGAATGCCCCTGACCTGCCCATGTCCCTTCCATGGCCATGCCCCCTTTTGGGTTGCATGTAAGACACTTTCGGTGCACAACTTTATAGAATAGCACTTAGGCAAATGAACGCATAAATCCAAATTAATGCCAATTGATTGCTGATGGCTCAACTAATTAATTGGCACGTGCATCTGCCCAGCATATCCGAATTTGGGTGACTTTTATAGAATTCGGGTGACAATGTCCTAGACAGAATGGGAAAATACACAGAGTGGGAGGAGAGAGCTTGAACTGGACAACAAAGAGCACCTGATATAACAGTAACATCCAGAATCATAATGCAGGGGGGAGGGAAAAGGGCTGGATTAGTGATTGTCCTAGATGCCAAGTTAATAACTTGGAAAAGAAAGGCAAAAAAGTCAGGTTTTCACACTTAGCTGATGCAAAGCAGACAAAGCACCTCATCATTATGCAAATCAATTTTTCTTGCCTGGGGTTATTGGGTCGCTAACACCCGGGAGCCATCTTAAATGTGTCAAAGCTGTATATGTAAATGTTGACCCCTCTCCTACTATCCACCGTCACCCTGAGCAAAGATCCTCCCCCCCCCCCCCCCCCACAAAACACCACTCACATCCTCACCATCCACATGAACACATTTATTTATTTATTGCATTTGTATCCCACATTATCCCACCTCTTTGCAGGCTCAATGTGGCTTACAGTTCATCGTGGATATTGGAAATAGAAGAGAATATACATTTGGTTTATGGAGGGTTAGGGTTACATGGTGGTGAAGTACATGGTTGTATTACAGCAAAAGACGTTATAAAACAAACCTATATATATTAAAGATTAAAGAACTCAAAGCTCCTCCTTCATCCCCCAGATCCCCAAACTCTGTCAATGATCCCTACCCTTCCTGAAGACTTCCTCCTCTCGCATGCTCCTTCTGTCTACCTTGCTAATCCTTGGTGGTCTATTAATCCTGTGCCTTTGGGTTCAAAATTGCATCTCACAACCTCTAGCAGTTGTCTTGTGGTACTACCTCTAAAGGCAAATCATATGGCAGCTTGACCCCTAGCCATAGTGCTGCAAGACTAGCACTGGAGATCACAAGCTGTCATTTTGAACCCAGTGCTATAGGGGCAAGAAAAACTGGGGATTCCTTCTTCCCTGTATCTGATATACCACTAGGGATTAGCAAGGTGGTACAAGTGGGGAATTATAGGGTAAGATTAGTCTTTGCAGTAGTTGGGAGTCATTGACAGGATCTGGGGGTGGGGATTTTCAAAGGGTCTTCTGTTGGGAGGGTATGTTCAGGGGGTTCTGTAAATGTGAGGAGATAATGGTGGTGGCAGGGGTCCATGCTTATTGCTTGATATGTATACAGCTCCGGCCCATTTTAGGAGGCTTTCCAGGAGAACTGAGTCACATGTCAGAGGCCTGATGCCCCTTGCAAGTTCTTCCGTTACTATGGGGTCAGTAACCTGCTGTACTGAGCTACCACAGGTTAGTGACTCCTGCAGTAAATGTAAGTTACAGTATAATGTAATATTATATTGAAGCTGAGTAAAGTTCCCCCCCCCCCCTAAATTATCTGTCTTTAATATAAAATATTTTTCATGAGCTATATTCACTTAGTAAAAAGATACAGGACAGGTTCCCTGTCAAGAATGTACCTTGAAGAGCAATATTCATCAGCAATAGCATAATGTTCTATGGATAATTTAGCCATAAAGCACATCCATAGAAAGTTATTCCTCTTATTTCTGCCGAGTCCTGCCTCTATGATGCAACTTCCTTAAAAATAGCAGACCTAATTTAGGGGTCCATTTACAAAGGTGTGCTAGCGTTTTTAGCATGTGTGTTAAATATGTATGCGCTAAACGCTAGAGATACTCATATATTCCTATGGGCATCTCTAGCGTTTAGCACGCGCTAATCATTAGCACGCCTTTGTAAAAGATCCCCTTAAATTGATAGTCATCAGCATGGCCACTGGTTAGACATATATTTGACAAGCTAGTGATATGGAGGGGCATAATCGAATGTTGCCGGCAATCTATTTTGGCAGCGGCGCAACAGCTGGCCGGAACCGTATTATAGAAAAAGATGGCCGGCCATTTTTTTTTTCGATAATACGGTTTAGTTCGGCGAAATGTCAGAGTTCGCCAGGTTTGAGATGGCCGGTTTTGTTTTTCAGCGATAATGGGAAAAAATGCCAGCCATCTCAAACCTGGCGAAATCCAAGGCATTTGGTCATGGGAGGAGCCAGCATTTTTAGTGCACTGGTTCCCCTCACATGCCAGGACACCAACCAGGCACCCTAGGGGGCACTTCTAAAAATGTTTAAAAAATACACAAATAGCTCCCAGGTGCATAGCTCCCTTACCTTGGGTGCTGAGCCCCCCAAATCCCCCCAAACCCACTCCCCACAACTCTACACCATTACCATAGCCCTTATGGGTGAAAGGGGGGCACCTACATGTGAGTACAGTGGGTTTTGGGGGGGGGTTGGAGGGCTCAACACTTAGCACCACAAGTGTAACAGGTAGGGGGGGATGGACCTGGGTCTGCCTGCCTGAAGTGCACTGCACCCATTAAAAACTGCTCCAGGGACCTGCATACAGCTGTCAGGGAGATGGGTATGACATTTGAGGCTGGCATACAGGCTGGTAAAAAAAAGGGTTTTATTTTCATTTTTTTAGTGTGGGAGGGGGTTGGTGACCACTGGGGGACTACGGGGCACCTTTTTGAGGCTTGGTCGTGAAAATAAAAGGACCAAGTAAACCCGGTGAAATACTGATGAACGCCGCTTTTTTTTTTCCATTATCCGCAAAAGCCGGCCATCTGTTAGCCACGCCCATGCCCGTCCATGTCCCGCCTTCACTATGCCGCTGACATGCCCCCTTGAACTTTCGCCGGCGAGGCGACGGGAAAGCGGCGATGGTGTCAAAAAAGCCGCTTTCGGTTATACTGATTTCACCGCTTTTGAGAGATCGCCGGCCATCTCCCGATTTATGTCGGAAAATGGCCGGCGATCACTTTCGAAAATAAGCCTGATGGATAGTGCCACTGGATATATGAATAAAGTTAAGCGCCAGTGCTGGTGCTTAACTTTATGCCCTGGTGGGTCTAGCTGAATACTGGGTCCACAAATGTTATCATATCAGGAGTTCACAGCCCACCAAGACTGCCTAGGTGCCTGAATGTTTTCACTGTAAATCCTATCTGGTCATTTTATCTCTTGCCATTCACCTTGTATGCATCTCACAAATGTTTGGTGTTACATGCCTTACTCTTCCCTATCCCCCCTCTGATGACCTCCACATGTAAGAAGTGACTAAGGCTCTCTGTGGCCTTTTTAAGCCATCACAAGTTGCATCCTGATGAAGCCACTAGCTCAGTCTGATTTTCTGAACCTATTTAAACTCAATAACTTGGGGTTTGGCATGGCAATATTCAGACCTGCCTTCCTCCTAAACTTTTGGTCATTCTTACAAGCCCTATTTCATTTTTGCTGCCCCCTACCAATTCATCTTCCTCTCTTGGACATTTTTGTGTCATCTGTGAACAGGCATATATTTCCATCAAGTCCTTCTACAATGTTTTTAATACAAATATTGAAATGTAACAACCCCGGCACTGATCCCTAAAGAGCATCACTGGTCATTTTTCATGCACTAGAGTGAATGGTATAATTAGTGTTATAAGTAACTATCTGAAATCTGCACCTCAAATGCTGGAAAAATAGCCATTTCAATTTTGTTGCTAATGATGAAAAAAACTTTTCTAATGCAAATATACCTTCTTTTATTGAACTTTGAATTTACATGAGTTATATCATCAAGAGGAGAAGGGCAAATATGCTGAAAGGCAGACCTATTACTTTGTGATAACTAGAGAATATGTGGATGTATTTGGGGAATAGAATACAATTTGTAAGACCGTGGTCTGTGTTCTGCTTACTATACAGAGAAAATATGGTAACAAGGCGTCTCATAGACTTAAAAGTGTCAGAGCAATTTAGCCTTTAAACAACTACATAAAATATTTTATCACATCTCTGCCCCAGTAACTTTAATAAACTACACAGCCTTCGGGGACCAAGCTCCTTGCAAATTAACTGCCTTCAACTTGCAGCCCAAGGGTCTTTATCTCTTGTCTGCTTAATTATGTGTTTAATTTTATTTTTAACAATTTTTAAAATGACCCACACCAATAGAAGCCAAGACTGTTTAATTAAACAAATGAATATGGTTCTATCTAGCATGATCAAAGTACTAATTTGTCATACTAACACTCTATGCAGAGCTGATAGTTCCACTGTGGCAATAATACACTAGTCTATACTAAAATGTATCTGCCCATCTTTCTAAGAATAATTTAGAGCTTTAACTTTGTTCCAGAGCTCACTTAGAGCTAATTGGCCACAGATTTCCCCTAGTGGTGTTAACAGATGCCAGAACCTAATAAGTTATTAGGCAATTACTAATGTGCTACAAAACTGTGTACAATATGCACGTTTTTCATGTTCTGGTCATAGGATACTGAGGCAAGAGGATATATTCATATCGAATAAGTAGTACCTTGCTGGAGATTCTAACAAGCCAAAACTAGTTCAGTGACTTTAGTATAGAAACTGTAGGTAGCATTGTTTGATCATGTCACACTACTCTCACCGATTGTGTGCTAGAATTACTACAGACAGCTCATTAGTTTAGATTTAAAAAGTGACTGTAGCTACAGCAGAACTGACAATTCAGTGAAGTGGATCTGTTCACTTTCGAAACATACTTGTAATAAAGGAGACTATGAGTAGTTCTATGAGTCAGCTTGATATCATTTAATATGACACTGATGCCAGGCAGAAACGCTATTTAACTGGAGACATTCTTGCACTGATTTATTATTGTGCTATTCTAAAATATTTCCCTGCCTACTTTTAAATGTACTTACATTGTTGCTATATAAGAAGTATGCATTACATTATAGGGCAAGTAAACTCTCTCTGTTTCCTTGATAACCAAAATAAATAAGGGAAAAAGACTTCAGAAACTCCGCACCAGCTGGTCCTAATGATAACCGGACCACTGATGACACCGCTCAGCGTGGCTCGATATTGAGCTTACGCTGGCGAGAATCCTCATTAGTCTATTTCCTCTAACACACTAGCAGTAATCATCCTATATAATAAAACGCACCTCCAACATTCTGAAGCCGAGAAAGTGAAGCCTTCAAGCCTTGAAGCATTCCTGCAACGTTCCGGAACTGCGTGTCATCAGTTGAGGAGATGGAGCCTTACAGAGTGCACGAATGCTTCAAGGCTTGAAGGCTTCACTTTCTCACACACACACACACTCACTCACTCTCTGTCTCTCACATACACTCTCTCACACACACAGACTCACACACACACTCTCTCTCACACACACTCTCTCTCTCTGACACAAACACACATACACACACACACACACTGTCTGTCTCTCACTCATTCTCTCTCACATACACACTCCATCTCTCACCCACACACTCTCTCTCTCAAACATACACACCGAGGAAAGGGGGCATGGAACACGCTGGGGAGGAGAGGGAGGGGGGCATGGAACTTGGAGGGAAGGGGGGCCAAGAACTCAGAGGGGAGGAGAGGAGAGAGAGGGAGAGGGAGGGAGGGGGGCATGCACCTCGGACAGAAGGGGGCCTGGAACTTGGAGTGGAGGAGAGGGAGGGGAGGGTAGGAGAGGGTCATGGAACTCGGAGCCCCACACACACACACTCACTCTGTCTCTCACATACACTCTCTCTCACACACTCTCTCTCTCTCACATACTCACTCACACACACATACACTCTGTCTCTCACACACTCTCTCTCTCTGACACAAACACACACACACTCTGTCTGTCTGTCTCTCACTCATTCTCACACATACACACTCCATCTCTCACACACATTTTCTCTCTCACACACACACACACACACACTCTCTCTCTCTCTCTCAAGCATACACACTCCGAGGAAAACCTTGTTAGCGCCCGTTTCCTTTGTGTCAGAAACGGGCCAGTTTTACTAGTTTTACATATTTTCAATTTATTTATACATGCTGTGTGATATGAGTACTAAAAAAGTACTTAGCTGTGGCTGTGCTTGAATAATAACGAATGTCCGTGCCCAACAGCAAGCTCCTGTTTCGCTCTATGCTTCTTAAGGAGCCGGACCTTACATCTTTTCACAGCACCTTCCCAAGAGCCACCAGCTGCTCCAATCATGATTGGCTCTTGGGAAGATGCTGTAAAAACATGTAAGGTCCGGCTCCTTAAGAAGCGTAGAGCGAAACAGGAGCTTGCTGTTGGGCACGGACATTCGTTATTATTCAAGCACAGCCACAGCTAAGTAAAATGATTACTGCTAGTGTGTTAGAGGAAATAGACTAATGAGGATTCTCGCCAGCGTAAGCTCAATATCGAGCCACGCTGAGCGGTGTCGTCAGTGGTCCGGTTATCATTAGGACCAGCTGGTGCGGAGTTTCTGAAGTCTTTTCCCTTATTTATTTTATCAAGGAAACAGAGAGAGTTTACTTGCCCTATAATGTAATGTGTATGGTCGAATAAGGACAAGTACCAGTAACATTGTTTAGTATATAAGAAGTATGTAAACTTATATAGCCCTTTAGTAAATGCACACGACTACTGCCTAACCAATGATTGTATATGAAGCTCAATGTTTGTCCTTGACAAAATACACGGAAGTCAAATTTCAATGCTCTGGAAGTGCTCTGTGCATGCATGATAATAGTGTCCAGTCCAGAAATAACAAGAAGCCATCTGTATAGACTAACAGGGTAGACTCAATACCTCAGACAGGATTAAAAAGGACATGCTCAAAGTCGGGATGATAAAATATAATTATGGAACAATAATAATGCAAAATGCATCTACAGAACTAAAAGATTTACTTACTAAGCAGTGTTATGGTAATAGGACACATTAAACAGCAAGTCAAGTCATGCATATTAAAACCATGTAATGTGCGTTAATTGTGCCTAAGGCACATTAGTTTGCCAGAACAAATGAAAATCTGACCCAATGCATGTTAAAAATAATGAGGTACCCTGCATGCAAATGAAGGCAAAGCAGCTAGTTTTTATGCAAAATCAATAATGTAGCTTATGTTAAACTTTAGAAGCTGCATTATTCATGGCTAATTAACACCACATGCAGAGGGGTTATTAACTATCCTGCATGGAGTAATGTATTGCTCAGTATTCTAAGAGGGGCAACTTAAAAAGGTCAGTGCTTTGTAATAAATGCTCCCCAGCCACTGATCTCTTTACAGCGCTCTCTGGGATCCCACCCAAAGCTTGCATTTCCATAGCACCTACCAGGGGTCCCTCTGTTTGGTTGTGAGGGAACAGGAGCAAACTCTGGATGCTTCTGCCCTGGAAAATTCCGGACTCAAAATGGTGGCTTTAGATCCATAGCAGTTGTACTGCAAGATTACCTCTAGAGGGCAAAGCCCACCATTTTGATTCAGGGAGCCACTGGGGTTGGACCAGAGAATCACTTCATCCTCCTCCACTACCCAGCAGGATGATACCTGGTAAGTGCCAACGGTTGTGTGGGATGAGTGGATTCCTAGGAGAGAGTTGAAAAGGGATCATGGTGGGGGGAACTTAAAGGCCCTTTTTAAAAATAGTGGGACTGTCTTGGAGGCAACAATGCAAAAATAAGTTTATCATGGGAGCACAGGATGGTCAACATCATGGTTATTGAACCCTACACTAAATTTTTCCAGGTTAAAATGGCACATGAAGGGGGCATTTCTTTATCAGGGTACCTGATAGCGGCCTATTCTATAAAGGAATGCAAAAGCCTACTTTCCCTTATAGAATACTAGCACCTATATGCTACAGATACTTGCATAAAATGAAGTTACTCACCTGTAGCAGGTGTCCTCCGAGGATAACAGGACATAAGTTCTCACAGATGGGTGACGTCACCAATGGAGCCCCCAGTGCAGATGCTGCCCAGAGTTTCTTCAGCCTCTGGAAGTTTTTGGCAAGCCCAGCTGTACATGTGCCTTCCCACCCGTTCGACTTGCACAGGACTCTCAATTGAATAAAAAAGCATAATGAATACAACTTCTAGGGGAGGTGAGAGGGTACGTCAGAACTTATGTACTACTGTTCCTGGATAACACCTGCTACAGGTTTCAACTATTTTGGCAGTTTTTCACCGATAGCGGCATCGGTTTAACAGAGGACACTGCGTGTCATTCAACTGAATTTACAGAAGATTTCTTATCTTTATCATGTAAGAGTTCTGCAATTTCAGTGACCCCTAATGCAGGTGCTCGGTTGCAGAAAATGGCCCGTGTCAGGTCTTTCCAATAAAGAACTCTTCGTTGTCCTGTTTCTGGAGGTCAACATGTGCTTTTGTTTATGGGTGTGACGTGCAATGGAGGCTACATGGCCCAATAACCTCAATATCTGCTGAGCTGTGATGTGCTGGCTGTTGCAAACTGATGAGCAATGCAAATGAGTGCATCTGTTCTCACTTGAGGAAAGTAGGCTACAGCCTGAACTATGTCTAGCAGGGCTCCAATTTATTCCATTTGCTGTACTGGGAGCAGGTGGGACTTCGGATAGTTGATTATGAACCCTAGTAGCTCCAACACCTGGATAGTTCTCTGCATTGACACTCAAAATAGCTGCCTGAGGAGCTGGGGGAAGGGGGAAGGAACAACCAGCGCGGCAAAAAACTGCCCACAAAAAGAAACCCACGACTGGAGAAAACTGCCTGTGGCAAGTTTAAAAGAGCCACAGCCACTCAATTCTGCATGAAAACTACAGAGTTGGCAACTCGGGATGTTGGAAGGGGGGGGGGGGGGAGAAGAGGGCAGGCAGTTGGGACATGGGAGCGGGAGGGCAGGGGAGAGAGGAGCATGCAAGGGCAGGGTTCATGGAAGGGAGAAAGAGGAATTGCTGGATAGGGTCAGGGATGAATGGAGGGGGCAAGGGACAGATGGGCATGGATTGATGGGAGGGTAGGGCTCAGGGAGAGAGGGGAATTGTTGGATAGGGATAGGGATGAATGGAGGAGCAGGGGACAGAGGGGCATGGATGGATATGGATTGTAGGGCAGGGCTCAGGGAGAGAGGGGAATTGCTGGATAGGGGTGAATGGAGGGGGCAGGGGACAGAGGAGCATGGATGGGCATGGATTGGGAGGGCAGGGCTCGGAGAGAGGGAAATTGCTGGATAGGGTCAGAGATGAATGGAGGGGGCAAGGGACAGATGGGCATGGATTGATGGGAGGGTAGGGCTCAGGAAGAGAGGGGAATTGTTGGATAGGGATGAATGGAGGGGGCAGGGGACAGGGGACAGAGGGGCATGGATGGATATGGATTGCAGGGCAGGGCTCAGGGAGAGAGGAGAAATTGCTGGACATAGAGGGGAGGGAAGAGAGATGAAGGAGATGAAATGAGGGAAAAGGAAGAGAGGAGAAAAACTGCACATGGATGAAGAAAATAGGCAGAAGCTGAGGACCAGAAATGAAGAAGAAAGGAGGAAAGGAAGCCCTGGAAACGGAGTTAAGAGGACAGATAGCCGCAGAATCAGATACTGGGCCAGCATGATCAGAAAAAGAAAGTCACCAGACAACAAAGGTAGAAAAAAAATCATGTTATTTTCATTTTAGTGTTTGGAATATGTCCACTTTGAGAATTTACATCTGCTATCTTATTTTGCCATGTATAGCAATTTGTTTCTAAGAATATTGCTGACAATTCCTGTCAGTGTGGTAAGTGGTGAGCGATCATTTTCACCGGGGGGGGGGGGGGGGGGGCCCAACTGATAGTCTGCAGGGGGGTGCCAGAGACCCTTGGCACGGCCCTGCCGGAACTGGCTAGCGCTGTTACGGTACTATGTAAGCCACACTGAGCCTTCAAATAGGTGGGAAAATGTGGGATACAAATGACAAATAAAATAAAGTGCTGATGAATATTGCCTGCCTAAATCGCTTTAAATAATGCCCTCTACTTTTTTTTAATCATTGCTGATGGTTCTGTTACAATGTTATTGTAGTCTGTAATGTTTTCTAAGTTTCTAAAAATAATACTTTTAAATTTATTCCACAAACCCCATTAGATCCTCTGTAAATGACTGTCAATTTTCCCTATGCCTAGCAGAGGTTAAAATGTAATAAGTTATTAGCAAATTGCTAATATAACATTTGCACTCAAGCATATCCTAGGAATCCAGTTAGCTCACAAAGCTTAAAGATCTAAATACAGGCCCAGCTCTCTTGAGATTAAACTACAGCAGAAAGTTTAAGGAAATTAGTGCTTTTAAACAAATTAGTGTTCTTATACTCTTGGCTAACCTTGGTAATTGTTAATAATGTTTCATTATTATTTATATGGAAACTCAATAAAAATCTGGCAACGACACAATTCAATGCTTTCGTTCAAATAGAAACATATCCACTGTTTTTAGGCAGTCAACATAACTCTAAATTCAGAAGCAAACAGAAAATCTCCCAGATGGAACCTGTGCCATGTTTCTTCAGCATAACTCCACAGATTATTCAAAATATGATTTAGTGTATGGGAGGTAGCTGAATGAGTGTATATGAAGAACCAGGCATCTGGGTGTGGGTTTGATGCACAGTTTGTCCATTGGAGATCAATGGTTACCTGTGGAGGGGGACGCTGGTGGCTTAGAGTTGTTTACAACAATGGGTGATGGTTGCTAGTTACTGCTTTACAAGCTTGTTTTTCTACCATGACCTTTGGAACATGGAACAATAGTGCGAGAGTGTGTGGACAGACTGCAAAGGTCAGGGAGGGGGGACTCAGGCAGGAGCAACATGCAAGTGGCATAACCAAATTTTGTGGCTTTGTTGTCGTAACTTTCCTGCATAAATATGCTGAATTGCCATATATGTACTTCCATGTGGGGAAACAGATGTAACAACCACATTAGGTGATGTATGGTTAAAAAATATATATATATTAGATACCTATATCTATAGATATCTATCTATATACAATATATATAAAAGGTATTATCAGACCTTGCGGGGGAGCTACTGTCTTGGGGAACTAGGACAGAGGTTGGAACCCTACTCTCTCTCTGTCTTTCTCCCTCCCACATTCCTTCTCATTGCTGCCACAGCTGCTAAATAGGCCTGTAACCTCAGCCACTTATAGGATTGCTTTCTATATTAACATAGTAAATGACAGATAAAGACCTGAACAGTCCATCTAGTCTGCCCAACAAGATAAACTCATTTTACATAGTATGTAATACTTTATATATATATTTTTTGTTACATTTGTACCCCGTGCTTTCCCACTCATGGCAGGCTCAATGCGGCTTACATGGGGCAATGGAGGGTTAAGTGACTTGCCCAGAGTCACAAGGAGCTGCCTGTGCCTGAAGTGGGAATCGAACTCAGTTCCTCAGGACCAAAGTCCACCAACCTAACCACTAGGCCACTTCTCCTCCGAGTTTGATTTGTCCCTGCCTTTCTCAGGGCACAGACTGTAGAAGTCCGCTCTGCACCGGTTTTATTCACCAAATACCGGCATCGCGACTCAATGTACGCTAAGATTCCATAGATCCATTCCTTCTAAACAGGATTCCTTTGTGTTTATCCCATGCATGTTTGAATTCCATTACCGTTTTCATCTCCACCACCTCCTGCGGGAGGGCATTCCACGTATCCACCACCCTCTTCGTGAAAATTACTTCCTGACATTACTCCTGAGTCTGCCCCCCTTCAACTTCAATTCATGTCCTCTAGTTCTACCACCTTCCCGTCTCTGGAAAAGGTTTGTATGCGGATTAATACCTTTCAAATATTTGAACGTCTGTATCACGTCACCCCTTTTTCTCCTTTCCTCCAAGGTATACATGTTCTGGTCGTCAAGTCTCTCCTCATACGGTTTGCAACGCAAATCCCATACCATTTTCGTAGCTTTTCTTTGCACCGCTTTCAGTCTTTTTACATCTTTAACCAGATACGGCCTCCAAAACTGAACACAATACTCCAAGTGAGGCCTCACCAACGACTTGTAGAGGGGCATCAACACCTCCTTTCTTCTGCAGGTTATACCCCTCTCTATGCAGCCTAGCATCCTTCTAGCCACGGCCGTCGCCTTGTCACATTGTTTCTTCACCTTGATATCCTCAGACACCAACACCCCAAGGTCTCTCTCCTGAATCAAGCTTACTAATCTCTCCCCTTGTATTCGGTATCTCTCTTTTGGGTTTCTACACCCCAAATGCATCACTCTGCACTTCTTGGCATTAAATTGCCAGACCCTTGACCATTCTTCTAACTTTCGGAGATCCCTTCTCATCGTTTCTACTCCCTCCAGGGTATCCACTCTATTGGCTATCTTCGTGTCATCTGCAAAAAGGCAAACCTTTCCTTCCAACCCTTCAGCAATATCTCTCACAAATATATTAAACAAAACGGGCCCCAGCACCGACCCCTGAGGAACCCCACTGCTCACCATCCTTTCCTCCGAGCGGATTCCATTTACCACCACCCTCTGCCACCTGTTGGTCAACCAGTTTTCTATCCAGTTCACCACTTTTGGTCCTAAGTTCAGCCCTTTCAGCTTATTCAGGAGTCTTCTGTGGGGGATCGTAACAAAGGCTTTATTGAAATCCAAGTAGATTACATCTAGTGCATGTCCTTCATCCATTTCTTTTGTCACCCAGTCAAAGTCAATGAGATTCGTTTGGCAGGATTTTCCGTTGGTAAAGCCATGTTGCCTCAGGTCCTGTAACCCGTTGTCTTCTAGAAAGTTAACTATTCTTTCTTTCAGCAGCGACTCCATTATTTGTCCTACCACCAACAAGAGACTTACAGGTCTCCACTTTTGTGAAGTGGGACCACATCTGCTCGTCTTCAATCTCACGGAACCTCTCCCATCTCTAAAGATCTATTAAATAAATCTTTAAGAGGTCCGGCCAGGACCACCCTGAGCTCCCTCAGTATCCTGGGATGTATCCCATCCGGCCCCATAGCTTTGTCCACCTTCAGATTCTCCAGCTGTTTATAAACTCTTTCTTCTGTAAACGGCACAGTATCCACTCCATTCCCAGATATTCCTTCAGCAGCCAACCGCGGTCCTTCTCCAGGATTTTCCTCCATGAACACCGAAGAAAAATAATTGTTTAGCACATTCGCTTTATCCTCCTCACTTTCCACATAACCATTCTCATTATCTTTCAGTCTCTCAATTCCATTCCTATATTTTCTCCTTTCTCCAATATATCTGAAAAAGGTCTTGTCACCTCTCTTTACATTTTTGCCATTTTTTTTCTTCCGCTCGCGCTTTCACTAGCCGTATTTCCCTCTTCGCTTCTTTGAGTTTAATCCGATAATCTTTTCCGTGATCCTTTCGTTGCGTTTTTTTTGTATTTCATGAACAAAGCCTCTTTCGCTCTTATTTTTTCAGCTACTTGGTTGGAGAACCATATAGGCTTCCTGTTTATCTTGGTTTTGTTTACTTTCCTCGCGTAAAGATTAGTTGCCATGTTTATAGCAGCCTTCAGCTTTGACCACTGATGTTCCACTTCTCCTACGCCTTCCCACTCCAACAGCTCCTTTTTCAGGTATTCCCCCATTTTATCAAAATCAGTACATCTGAAATCCAGTACTTTTAGTTTTGTGCATCCACACTCTGCCTTCGCCCTTATATCAAACCATATTGTGTGATGATCACTATTACATTCACTATTACATAGGTGTGCACACAACCGGATATTAGAAACACTTCCTCCATTTGTGAGCACTAGATCCAGCATCGACCCTTCCCTCGTGGGTTCTGTCACCATTTGTCTGAGCAATAACTTGCAATAATTCTGAATATTTGTACACAGGAAAGGGCATCAGTTTTCTTTAATGTACAAGTAAAATCTGTGCTCACACTTAGGGAAAAATTTTAATAAATTGAGCCCTTTCACGTGGAATGGAAGTAAACTAATTGTAAATTGGGTCCTATGCTTCATTCTGTTTGATCATCATTTACTGGTTTCAACTGGTAAACAGAATAGGTCTACAGATTTCCATCAGAAATCCGATTTGTATATTCAGCAGAAAGCCAAAGCACAACAGATCAAGAGTTCACAAAGCTTAGTACACAACTAGTTAAGAGGCCCTTTTACTAAGCCATGTAGGCACCTACACGCACCCAACATACGTCAATTTGGAATTACCGCCCGGCTCCTACATGGCCCAGGTGGTAATTTCTATTTTTATGTGCATCTACTACATGCACCAGAAAATAATTTTTATTTTATGGTGACTAGTGCTACCGGGCGGTAAAAAGCATTCTACGTGCATAGACCATTACTGTCCAGTTAACACGTGAGACCTTACCACTAAGTCAATGGGTGGTGGTAAGGTCTCAGACCCAAAATAGACGCGCACCAATTTTCATTTTGCCGCAAGTCCATTTTCAGGCAAAATTTTATAAAGGCGTTTTTACAGGTGTGCTGAAAAATGGAGTTGCACGCGTCCAATACACGTGCCTACACTACCGCAGGCCATTTTTCAGCGCACCTTAGTAAAAGGACCCCTAAATGACAAATGGATAAGATGTATGCCCTCACTAAAGACAAAACTGTAAAAACTGAGAACAATTCATCTCCAAGCTCTTCCACCGGAACTGTGAGATCTTGTACAAATTATTTCAGTTTCTTATACCCAAGACGAAACAAGGAGCACATTTTCACTTAATTTTCAGTTTTTTGCGAATGTGACTAAAGTAAATATTATTTGTACTGTTCTAAGCACATTTCTTGTCTCGCATAAAATAATATCTAGACTTAATCAGAAGATGTATATTGCAATCATACTCGGCTAGTTTTTGACAGTAAACAAAATGATAAGCTGATGGGTATGCTGAAAAAAATATTTCTGAGAGAGGTTGACAAGTTCAGGTGAGATGTCATCCAATTTATAAAATGTCAGCACCATGTCTTATAATACATACTGCAGAGATGGGAAGAGAGGGGAAAGATCATCTCAAAGCTACAAATGTGGCCCCTGTGGAAAATTTGTTTTGTAAAGTATATCACAAATATGAATATTTTTAATTCTACAATGACTGTATTCCTATTTTGCCCTGTAATTTCAGTGTGTCTGCTATATGGCAAAGAAAGGCAAGTTTAAATGTTAATATAAGGATGGGCAGTAGCAGTCACAGAAAGCCACATTTGATAAATTCTACAGTATAGTCCCAGGTCTCAGGTTTTTTTTTTGTTTTTTTCTGGAACTCATCTTCAGTGACTGTTGTCAGCAGCAATCCATCGTCACAGATACTTCGACTGCAACAAAAGCCAGCTAAGTCTGTCAATAAATGGAGAACACTATACATTAAAAATACGTCAGGCAACCTCATCTGATTGGAAGCGGATTACCTATCTTCCCGTAAAAATAAGATGGTTTGTTTGTTTGTTTCAAGTGGCTAGGATTATTTTACCTTCATGTTATGTCCATACTTATGGCATGCATCCCACATTCTATAACAGGTTGCCTAAATTTAAGCACTAATTGCACATATAAATTACAGAATACGACCATGTACACATGTGACTGTAACAGTTACACATGAAAGCGCTAGCCCCATGCTCAGCAATATTCAACAACACATGCGCACATAAATGCAATGGGTCATTCACAGGGGAGGACCATGAGTAGGCATGGGAATTTCCACCAGTTATGCACATAACTTAAAGAATACTGCAGGTTACATGTTAAAGTGCCGCATTTAAGCGTGTGCATTTACACCTGCTATTAACATGGTGTAAGTGGGTGTACCTAAATGCAGGTGCACAGATGCCAATTTATGCCAGTATTCCAGAAGAACACTTCTAGAACAGGCTGACAGCCCGTGTAAATTGGGTGCCTAGAGCCCACTTATCAAATCGCCTCCAGTAACTGCGTGCATGAGTAAAAAGTACACACATAGATTTCTCTGTATGGACTTGGCTGGATTTTGAAAGCACACTCTCCAGCTTTTAAAAATTAAAAACAGAAACATTACAATTAAATTGAAATTACACCAGTATTCTGCAAAATCTCACCTAAGTGGTTCGATGTGGATTAGCCAGATAAAAAAATACTGGGAATATACAATTTCAAAATTAAGGGTGTACTAAGATTATTCCTTAAAATATTTCTTGAACAAATAGATGCTTTTATTTTTTTCTAAAGTTCTTCATATATAGGAGACCTTTTCCCCCAAATGTTATATATGGCGCCTTACTACTACTACTATTTAGCATTTCTATAGTGCTACAAGGCTATTTGGCTGCATGGTCAAACTGCATGCACAACTTAATCCATTATCAAGCCAATCTGTGCCAGTTGGTACTTAACAACCAATCAGAGGCACTAATTGGCTTTAATTAGAATTTACATGCACAACTTTCTAGGCGTATTCTGTAATACAGAGTGCATAAATTCTCATGCATGCAGTAGAAAAGGGGGTGAGGCCATGGGCGTGGAATGGGCAGGTTATGGGTGTTTCAAAAAATTATGGGGGTCTTTTTACAAGGCGGTAAGCCCAACACAGATTTACTGAAAGCTAAAATGGAACTACCACCAGCCCAACGCGGCCGCAGTGCACGACATTTACAGCGTTCTGTGAAATTATTTTTCCCTAGCACGGTGCTAACTGTAATCAGGCATCTCCACATGCTGGTTACCTCAATGGCTCCCTGCCACATGGCAAGACTTATCTTATCATGTGGCCACTTTTTTGGGCATTTTACCTGCTGCAGTATAAAGGGCCCTGGTGCACGGGAAAAACAGCTCTCGCCACTACCACAGGGCCCTTTTTCCCGCAGTTTAGCGAAAGGACACTACGTGCAGTATTATGGAATACATCCGGCCTGTGACTAACTTAGGCACAGGTATTTAAGGCCTGGTTTTAGATGGCCTAAATGGGAACGCCTAAATTTTAGTTGCAAGGATGCCGCGTGAACAAATTCTATAAACTACGCATAACTTTAGGCATCGTTTATAGAATCATGCTAACCACATAGTTTTTTGCTGCTGATTTTTAAGGTGCTATTTATAGGATTTGGCCCTTTATTTTAGCACATGGGTTCCTCACACCCTGAGGTCGCTTTTAGCGCAGCTGTAAAATGGCCACAATTTCTATTTTCCCCATTAATGGCCAAGTGCTGATTTCCCAATTAGTGCATGGATATAAGCACATAAGCCCTTACCACCTTCTATTTACTAGGCACTAAGGCCTCCCATGCTAATCCTCCTGCTAATCAGGCAACGCATGGCAATTTACTATGCTATCTGAATAGCACAGGGCACACCTACTCTCAGCCTCCAACTATGCCCCGCTCCATAAAACTGATTACAAAACTACCACAGGACATCTGAGTGTGTCCCATGAGAGTGCCTTTTTAACCTGCAGCTTTCTACGAGGGCCCCTTAGATTCTAACTTCTCATCCATTGATAATGGTTGAGAGGGTCATCGGCAGGGGGGTCCAGGGCCAAATCTACCGGGGCCCAGGCCCCCATGGCCCCATTGTAGCTACGTCACTGCTTGAGACCCAAGCTAAATCCACCATAAAGAAAATGTTTCCCTCAATGTGGAAACTCAAACGTGTGAAACCATTCTTCCTAAGGGAAATATTTCGCAACCTGGTACAGTTCATGGTACTAAGCCATGCAGACTACTGTAATGGTATCTATGCGGGATGCAAAGAACAAATTATAAAACAGACCGCCTAAAACACAGCAGCAAGGCTTATATTTGGAAAAACACGCTTTGACAGTGCCAAACCACTGCGAGAAAAACTGCACTGGCTTCCAATTAAGGAACGCATCGTTTTCAAAATCTGCACGACAGTTCATAAAATCATTTATGGCGAGGCACCAAGATACATGACAGACCTCATCGACCTGCCAATCAGAAATGCCACAAAATCAGCATGATCAAACCTAAATCTCCACTACCCAAGCAACAAAGGCCTCAAATACAAATCCACTTATGCATCCAACTTTTCCTACTTGAGCGCACAACTGTGGAACGCACTACCAAAAGTAATAAAAACTATGCTCGACCACCTGAATTTCCAGAAAGCACTAAAAACAGACCTGTTCAGAAGGGCATATCCCACCGACCCAACATATAAAACCTGGACACTTGCCACACAATGTAACCAAAGACCATAATGGACATATCCTGATTCTTCCTCTCCATCTCTAAGTTCTCCCCAATTGTCTCTAGCATACATGTACCTCATTCTACCATGAAATCGCCTTGTAACTGTTCACACCTTGTATTTGTTCATACCGGAATCGGTTAACGCCGTTTACGGTACTATGTAAGCCACATTGAGCCTGCAAAGAGGTGGGAAAATGTGGGATACAAATGCAACAAATAAATAAGGACATACAGCCTATTTGTCCATTCATACCAACAGTTGTTTGTTTTTAAATCTCCTCTACTTATACTGGGAGGCAGTTCCATGTATCCACTACCCATTCTGTAAAACAATATGGCCCCTTTTACTAAGCGGCAGTAAGCCCAATGTGGGCTTACCGCTTGCTAAAGAGGAAGTACCGCCGGAGCTACCGCAGCAGCCCGGCGGTACTTCCCACCCCTAGCGCACTATGTGTGGCGCTACAAAAATATATTATTGTAGCGCCTGCATGTACCCGATGCTAATCGGGCAGTGCCACATGAGTACTTACTGCCACCTCAATGGGTGGCACTAAGGCCCCCCCCCCCCCGAAATGGCCGTACGGCAAGTGCTTTACTTGCCGCATGGCCATTTCCTGCAGGAAAGAGAGACTTCCCTTTTACCCGCTGTGGTAAAAGGGGGCCTCGGTGCCGATAACAGTGTAGGCCCCCTTTTGCCGCAGCTTTGTAAAAGTGGCCCTATGTTATTTAGACTACTCCTAAATCTACCCCATTCAACCCTCAACCCATGGCATAGCTTTCTTTAGAATGAGGAGCCATAGGATGAAGGTGAAAGGGAATAGGCTCAGGAGTAGTGTATAAGAAAAAACAATCACCAAAAAACCACTGGGGTTCATGAATGGGGCATGCACAAAGGTTTTTAGTGTCACCTGAATCTGTTGCTTTAAATAAAAAACAAGATTTAATTAAAAAAAAAAAGAGTTGAGATTAATGATTTTCTATGAACTAAAAAAGCAGAATGGTAAAACAATGGAGTTAATGAAAGACCCAAAGGTCAAAAAGCAAACAACAATACCCGATGTTTCGCCCCCAGGCTGCGTCAGGGGTAATACTAAAAAAGGGGGGTATTAAAAATGTACCCCTTGGAAAACGTATAATGAAAACTGCTTAAATAACAGCTCAGCATCCAACACTTCTTTTTGCTGTATCAGATGCTGAGCTGTTATTGCACAGTTTTCATTATACATTTTCCAAGGGGTGCATTTTTAATACCCCCCTTTTTTAATATTATCCCTGACGCAGCCTGGGGGCGAAACATGGCCACGTTGGGTATTGTTGTTTGCTTTTTGACCTTTGGGTCTTTCATTAAACTCCATTGCTTTATCATTCAGCTTTTTTTAGTTCATATTTATTCTTGTAAGCACAGTGCTGCCTTTTTATTTTCTAGATTAATGATTTTCTGTCTTAAATTATCCTTCCACATCACAAGGTAATGCACATTATTTACTACCATGGCCACCACAGTTTGGAAGCCTTTTACTAAGCTGCGCTATGACTAGTGCGTGGATTTCCCCATGAGCTGAGGACACTTTTACTACAGCTATAAAATGACCAATTTTTCATTTCCTCAATTAATGGCTATGCGCTGATTTCCCAATTAACATATGGCCATTAGTGCATGAGCCCTTCCCAATACCTACTTAGTAGGCAGAAGTGCGCTTTCCTGCACGCTAAGCATGCGTCAGTGCTTACCGACGCTTAATAACAGGACACCAATGACTGTTAATGTATGTTACCGTGCAATGTGGTTTGATATGCCTCATACAGTCATACATAAAATAACCTATTGATAAATGAATGCTTGGGACATTCTGACCAGACGCTGTATCAGAAAGGGTCTGGAGATTGCTTGAACAATACGGTTTCCCTGTTTTACTTTTCTTCAGAGCAGGTGAGACTTCTACGCAGGCTAAACAGAGACTGTTGAAATACTGTAGGTGGTAGTGAATAATTAATGTAAAGTCTGCAAAATGCATTTTTATGTTCAGAGCACTAGAATTTTTATTTGATTTCCCAGTCATATTTGACAAAGGATTAGCAGAATATTCTTCTTCTAAGTGTTCTCTGAAAGGCATTCGTTACTACAATATAAATATTTATACAGCTCCGCAATTCTTCAAAATTAGAAGGCGGGAACAACAGGTTCCCTAACATCTTTCCTTCATCTTTAAAAATCAGGATCCTATGTTATTATTTACATGGGCAAAATTACAGCAACATCGAAGCTTGGGAACAGTAATTCTTTTCGCTTTCAAACAAGAAATGGAATACAAATCCAATTAGAGAACACAGACATTGTATATGAACTGTTTTAACAGCTGTGTGTTACACAAGGCCAACTTTTAAGTGTAAGGGAGGGTCCATTAGGTATCTCTCTCATGTCATTTTATGTCATTTAACAAACGAAAGTGAACAGAAATTGCCAATAATAGTGCACACTCTTTCACTGCACGTATTCACAAATTAGTGTGCACATTCACGCACTATCAGCAAAGAGTGCACACTTTCCAAAAGAGTTTGCCCTCTATATGCAAAAAAGGCGCACTCTTCATGACCTTGCTCCGGTAATGATAAAATGGTCATGATAGCCCTCGAGTGGAGGAGTGGCCTAGTGGTTAGGGTGGTGGACTTTGGTCCTGAGGAACTGAGTTCGATTCCCACTTCAGGCACAGGCAGCTCCTTGTGAGACTCTGGGCAAGTCACTTAACCCTCCACTGCCCCATGTAAGCCGCATTGAGCCTGCCATGAGTGGGAAAGCGCAGGGTACAAATGTAACAAAAATAAAATAGATACTATTGGAGATTCTACATGGAATGTTGCTATTCCACTAGCAACATTCCATGTAGAAGGCTGCGCAGGCTTCTGTTTCTGTGAGTCTGATGTCCTGTACATACGTGCAGGACGTCAGACTCACAGAAGCAGAAGCCTGCGCAGCCACATTGGTCCTGAGGAACTGAGTTCAATTCCCACCTCAGGCACAGGCAGCTCCTTGTGACTCTGGGCAAGTCACTTCCAGAGGCAAGTCACTTAACCCTCCATTGCCCCATGTAAGCCACATTGAGCCTGCCATGAGTGGGAAAAGCGCGGGATACAAACGTAACAAAAAAAATGAAAATTCCTGTAAATGAAATGGGAACTGACACCAAATGAGAATTTTCTAGTTAACCACCCCTGTGGTCCATTTACAGAGCCCCCACAGAGCATTTCTTTCTCCCAGTCCTTTCCCTTCTTCACTCATGCACTCACACTCCAGGGCAAAGGGATTTTTCTTCAAAGTTCTCCCTGGTGATGTTCGCTCAGGAGAAATGTGAAGTACGATAACCCTTGAGAGTGTAAGAGCCTCAGAGAACATCTGCCACTGGAAAGAAGTGCAATTCTTCCTATACAGAAGTAACATGTTCCTTCAATTATTTATTTAGGGATCCTTTTACAAAAGCACGTAAACGCTAATGTGCATGCAGCACACATCAAATGGGCATTACCGCCCAGCTCGCACGTGCGCCTGGCGGTAATTCCATTTTCTATCACAGGGGCATTTCTGGCAGTCGTCGGCTGTTGGCACGCGCTGGACGGTTACTGCATGGGTAACTCGTGAGCCCTTACTGCTAAGTCAATGGATGGTGCTAAGGGCTCAGGCCATAGACGGACATGTGCTGGGTTTAATTTTGCCACACATCCATTTCCTGGCCCCAAACGCCCTCTTTTTTCCAGACGCGGTGGAGAAATGGTCCAGAGAGTGCCCAATACACACGGCCACACTACCGAAGGCCTCTTTTTGGCGTGTCTTTATAAAAGGGCCCCTCAGAAAGGCATAGCAATAGTAGAAAAAAGGGCAAAGGAGGGCAGAAAATGATAAAAGGGGGTGGAATTGTTCCCTTACAAGACAGTTAAGAGCTCTTTAGCTTGGAGAAAGGAGGAGTGAGAAGCGATATGATACAGGGTTGTAAACTCATAAGTGGGATGGAACAAATCAACAGAGACTGTGGTAAATGGTAATAGTTCAACTAAGTTTAAAAAAAAAGAGTTTAGATAAGTTACTGGGGAATAATTATTAGCATAGGCGCCCGGTATAAGAGGCTTGGACAGGCTAAGCCTCCCCTGCTGCGCTCTGAGAGGTTTAAATTGTTGATTTACCCCCATCCTCACAGCAGGAGCTGCAGTGAAAGCCCTCTAGCCTTGTGTAACCAATTGTAGAAATTGGTTTATGGTTTGTTTACCTTACTGCTGGGAGAGCAGGGGGAGGGGGGGTTGACTGGGTTGCCAGGGAGATATTTAAGGAGGAATGGATGACTTCCTGACCTGCACTGAGAACAGATAGCAGCAGAATCGGACAACCAGACAACAAAGGTAGAAAAGATCATTTTATTTTCATTATAGTGTTTGGAATATGTCCACTTTGAGAATCAGGTGCTCAACATTAAAAGTTTATATTTATTTACTTATTTATGGCATTTTATCCCACATTAAACATGAATTAGGGTGTTTTGTGGCTCTACATGAGAATTGTGATATTATGATTCCTTGTTTCATATTGTTGACGGTCTGCATTTTCCGTATGGGTGGTATATTGGTGTATTAGGTTCTGCCCAGTGTAATATTTATGGTACAGTAAGGTTCTGAGTGTGTTTTTGCACAAAGTTGTGCATAGTGTTTTGCAGTTGAGCGATTGTGCTTAGTATATGCTTTGAACAACCACTTTATTCTTTGACATATGATACATATCTAATATCTAAATTTAATAAAAGGTATTAATTGTGACTTTTATTTTTATTTATTTTTTTCTGTGTGTTATCAGACAATTATGGATTTAAGCTCCACCCCTGGCCCCACCCCCTTTAGCCTCCCCAAACAGTTGGGCCACCGACCGCCTATGATTATTAGCCAGAGAGTATTATGGTTCTCCATTTTATATTTTTCAAAGGGAGCGATAGGCAATGGCCTTTCCTGTTAGGATCTGCTGAGCTCCACCAAGTGACCCAAGCTGACCACTGTCACAGCCCGGATGCTGGTCTCAATAAATCATTGGTCGGTTTCTGCCTGGCATTATCTACTTTTTTATGTCCTTTGTGTTTCTGGCACAGAAAGCTTGTTTCAGTGAACAGTCCCTGAGCTGTATCACTGCATGTATCACTTTAAAATTGAGTTTTCACATCCTTTATAGCCTCTAATTATAAACACAAAAGCAACATAACTCATAGCTGCATCATAACAAAGTAATTTATAAGAGATACATGAAGCAGGTTATATGACCCTTGTGAGAGAGATACAAAGGAATCTGTGTGTAATTGCAGCACAAATCATTGCTTAAAATCTGTCCCTCTGTGGGAATTGGAACAAGTGAACGTTGATTTTTTAATAAATCACTGTGTCATGTATTTTAAGATACTTGCCCTATATGAGTCCAGTTTCTAAATTACAATAGAGAAAAGTAAAAACTTAAACCTAACATATGGCATACTATTCAAACAGTAGTTTGACTGATTCCCTAGAATCCAACTTATTCTGTGGCAAAAATATTACCTTCCAAGAAATCCGATAGTGTTACACCTTTGTTGTGATCCTTACATTGGCTTCATGTTCATGCCTACATCAAATGTAATTACGTTATTTGTCTTTAAAAACTTCAATGGTTTGTAAGCAATTAAATACTAATAAAGATATTTTCAAATACAATTTTGTATGGATATCCCTGGGTTACTTTTTTTTGTTTTTGTTACATTTGTACCCCGCGCTTTCCCACTCATGGCAGGCTCAATGTGGCTTACATGGGGCAATGGAGGGTTAAGTGACTTGCCCAGGGTCCCACTAGCAACATTCCATGTAGAAGTCGGCCCTTGTAGATCACCAATGTGGCCGCGCAGGCTTCTGCTTCTGTGAGTCTGACGTCCTGCACGTACGTGCAGGACGTCAGACTCACAGAAACAGAAGCCTGCGCAGCCTTCTACATGGAATGTTGCTAGTGGAATAGCAACATTCCATGTAGAATCTCCAATAGTAGCAACATTCCGTGTAGAATCTCCAATAGTAGCAACATTCCATGTAGAATCTCCAATAGTATCTATTTTATTTTTGTTACATTTGTACCCTGCGCTTTCCCACTCATGGCAGGCTCAATGCGGCTTACATGGGCAATGGAGGGTTAAGTGACTTGCCCAGAGTCACAAGGAGCTGCCTGTGCCTGAAGTGGGAATCCAACTCAGTTCCCCAGGACCAAAGTCCCACCACCCTAACCACTAGGCCACTCCTCCACTGTTGCTACTATTTGAGATTCTACGTGGAATGTTGCTATTCCACTAGCAACATTCCATGTAGAAGTCGGCCCTTGCAGATCACCAATGTGGCCGCGCAGGCTTCTGCTTCTGTGAAACAGAAGCCTGCGCAGCCTTCTACATGGAATGTTGCTAGTGGAATAGCAACATTCCATGTAGAATCTCCAATAGTAGCAACATTCCGTGTAGAATCTCCAATAGTAGCAACATTCCATGTAGAATCTCCAATAGTATCTATTTTATTTTTGTTACATTTGTACCCTGCGCTTTCCCACTCATGGCAGGCTCAATGTGGCTTACATGGGGCAATGGAGGGTTGAGTGACTTGCCCAGAGTCACAAGGAGCTGCCTGTGCCTGAATGTACTTGAATTCATACCTGGTGTTTCAGTCAAGAACCCGATCCTCAAATTTCGTTATGTTACCGTCAGTTACCGTCAGTATAGAATATTAGAAAAAAAGGGATCACGTGAGTAACAAAGTAAATGTCGGCAGATGAAGACCTGCTTGGTCTATCCAATATACCCAACAAGCTGGCCAGAGTTGTATCTGACACTCTGCACAGGTTCCACTTGTTCATGGTTAAACACTGGTATATTCAACCTCTCTACCTAACAATTTTTGAGGCACAGACCGTAGAAGTCTGTGGAATAATCTTCCTTTTTCACTTGAGACTTTGTGTTAATGATCCACAGTTCAAGAAGCATTTGAAAACACACTGTTTAATAAAGTCCTTCCTAAGAGGGATAATCTCAGACTGGTCTTAAATGGTTAAAAGAAGAATTGAAAATGTTTTATTGAGAGTAGTGATGAGGCATATATTGTGCATATTATGTTTGATGATTTTATGAATGTTTTATTGTAACCCGCTTTGAAATAAAGCGGGATATAAATTGCAAAACTAGGTGTTGAAGGAGTGGCCTAGTGGTTAGGGTGGTGGACTTTGGTCCTGAGGAACTGAGTTCAAGTCCCACTTCAGGCACAGGCAGCTCCTTGTGACACTGGGCAAGTCACTTATCCCTCCATTGCCCCATGTAAGCCGTATTGAGCCTGCCATGAGTGGGAAAGTGCAGGGTACAAATGTAACAAAAATAAAATAGATACTATTGGAGATTCTACATGGAATGTTGCTACTATTGGAGATTCTACATGGAATGTTGGAGATTCTACATGGAATGTTGCTATTCCACTAGCAACATTCCATGAAGAAGGCTGCGCAGGCTTCTGTTTCTGTGAGTCTGACATCCTGCATGTATGTGCAGGATATCAGACTCACAGAAGCAGAAGCCTGTGTGGCCACATTGGTGATCTGCAAGGGCCGACTTCTACATGGAATGTTGGAATAGCGACATTCCATGTAGAATCTCAAATAGTAGCAACAGTGGAGGAGTGGCCTAGTGGTTAGGGTGGTGGACTTTGGTCCTGGGGAACTGAGTTCGATTCCCACTTCAGGCACAGACAGCTCCTTGTGACTCTGGGCAAGTCACTTAACCCTCCATTGCCCCATGTAAGCCGCATTGAGCCTGCCATGAGTGGGAAAGCGCAGGGTACAAATGTAACAAAAATAAAATAGATACTATTGGAGATTCTACACGGAATGTTGCTACTATTGGAGATTCTACATGGAATGTTGCTATTCCACTAGCAACATTCCATGTAGAAGGCTGCGCAGGCTTCTGTTTCTGTGAGTCTGACGTCCTGCACGTACGTGCAGGACGTCAGACTCACAGAAGCAGAAGCCTGCGCAACCACATTGGTGATCTGCAAGGGCCGACTTCTACATGGAATGTGCGGGGAACTGAGCAACTGAGTTCGATTCCCACTTCAGGCACAGGCAGCTCCTTGTGACTCTGGGCAAGTCACTTAACCCTCCGTAGCCACATTGAGCCTGCCATGAGTGGGAAAGCACGGGGTACAAATGTAACAAAAAATAAAATAAATAAATTAGAAGTCTGCCTGGCACCAGTCCTAACTACTGGAATTGTTGTCAAAGCCCACACCAGCCTTGATCCTGATCTGTTTTTGCCTTTTATGGAACCCAGCATGTAGACGTCTTCCAAGCATTGATCTTACTTACCAACCTCTGAAGCTGCCATCAAGGCTCACTCCAGTTACGAGGTCATTTAATTGGATTCCACCTTTCTTCTATATAGTATTCCTCTGTGTTTATCCCATACATTCTTGAATTCTGTCATTGTTTTTGTCTTCACAACCTCCCACAGGAGGGCCTTCCAAGCATCCACCACCCTTTCTGTGAAAAAGTAATCCTGGGCATTGCATCTACTGTATGTCTCCCAATCCTGCAACCTCAACTCATAACTTCTAGTTCCACCAGTTCCCCATTTCTGAAAAAAAGATTAATTTGCATATTAAATATTTGTCTGTATCATATCCCCCTTATCTCCCCTTTCCTCTAAGGTATACACAATGAGGTCTTCAAGTCTCTTCTCATATGTCTTTTGACACAAGTCCTATATCATACTTGTCGCTTTTCTCTGAACTGCCTCAAGTCTTTTGATGTCCTATGCGAGATGGCCTCCAAAACTGAACATAATACTCACCAATGGCTCGTGCAAATGCATTAACACCTTCTGTATTCTATTAGATATGTCCCTCTCTGAGCAGCCCAGCATCCTTCTGGTTACAGCCAACATCTTGTCATATTGTTTTGCTGCCTTAAGATCCTACTACTACTACTATTAAACATTTCTATAGAGCTACTAGACTTACGCAGCGCTGTACAAATTAACATGAAAAGACAGTCCTTGCTCAACAGAGCTTACAATCTAAATTGGACAGAAGAAAAGACAGCTAGCGGTGGGGAAATTGCTGTGGTAGGGGTGATAAGTGAGGGTGTTGAGTGTCATGGTTAGGAGAATAGAGAAGAATAACTGATGATGATCTAAATGACAAGAAAGGAACCGTTATAAAACCACAAGAAGGAAGAACACTGGAACAGGTAAATAATTTAGACATTGTATATGGAGGAAGGGCTATCCTCAGGGACTATTAAAGGGTCATAAACAATGATAATAAATAAAAATGAAAAAAATTGAAATCATAAAATAATGAATTAAAATAAAAGTAAAAAACATGTATATGACCATAAAAAGTATATAAATACACAATCAGTTTTTAATGAGAAAGAAGGGTTAAATGTGTAAAAACGTTTTTAAAAAAGTGTATGGACCAAAGTTATACAGGGAGGGAAAACAGAAAAGAGAAAAAAAAAATATATATATCTCAAATATGAAAAAATAAAAAAATCGTGTGAAGAACACTATATAACTGGACTGAGAACAAAGTAAAAAAAAAAAAAGGGGGGGGGAACCTGGGGAGAATCAAGAAACCTACAAAAAGAAGAAAATATAAAAAGGTAAATGGCATGGAAGTGTACTACTAAAAATATATGAAATATAAAAGTAAATAAAGTATGAAAAGAAAACAAGGAGAAAAAAGAAACAGCTTAGAACGGGTAAAAAGTGGTATGCTATGCCGTAGTCATAAAAGCATGTTTTAAGCTGTGGAAAAAAAGGGGGGAGGGCAATAGCACAAAAAAAAGGAACAGAAAGTAAAAAGGGAGGATGCTACAAACTACCATTAAAGTGAAATATGAGATCCTCTGACACTATCACCCCATGGTCCCTCTCCCACTGAGATGGTGATAAGGGCTCCCACGATAACTGAGCAGCCCTGGAAATGGCCAAGCTGGACCGGTGGTAGTCCTGATTTAGCATTTGGTAAGCTGGGCTTACCACCGTTTTGTAAAGGACCCCCTAAGTCAGACCTATTATTTACCTTCTTACCCTTTCCCTGGTCCATAGAACATCTTTACTACATGTAAGTAAAAGTATGTGGACTAAGTCTGTATTTTTACTTCCATATGAAGCAAAGTTACTCACCTGTAGCAGGTGATCTTAGAGGACAGTAGGACATAGATTACCACAGATGGGTGACCTTCATAGGTGACATCACCAATCTTTACAGGAGAGGAAGGAATTGTAAACACTGGGCATTTGCTTTGGATGAGTAAACTGGATAAGCTATATTGTCGTATTCTGCCATCAATTTTTATGTTTTTCTGTTTCTTGTTACTGGGGCAATGTCTATAAATGGGTTCTTTTTGCACTGCAGGAAAAAATGTAAAGCAAAATATCTACACTCAACACTAATAAAAATTTTGCTTATATTGTCAACTGAGTAGCAATCTTACAAGACACTTCAAAAAATTAAATTGTATTTTTACACATACCAGGACAGTAATAAACTTCATTCTAAACCAAGGTATGTGGAGTATGAACTCAGTCTCTGGTTTCCATTTTAGCATTCATGCTTTCCTATTTGGGATAGGATAGGTTTACTCCAGGTGATTTGGAGTGGTCACTGTGGGGGACAGGATCCTGGACTTGATGGACCATTAGTCTGAGCCAGTATGGCACTTATATTGTCTAATACTAAAAGCAGTCATGCAACCACTTTAAGGACTAAGGTAAACTTCTCTCTTCAGAGAATACAAATATGAATTGGCATTTGGGAAAGCCTCTCAACAGGGCCACTGCATGAGAGGCAACTGGTGTAACTTAGTTTGAAATCCTCTAGTCAACTGCAGTTGTCAACTGGAGTTGTCAGCTGCTTCCATGTGCTGTATTGATGTGATACCTTCAAGACAGTTCAGCCATTGGGTGCTGTCAAAAGTGTTCCTGAAATCTAAAACCCTTAAGCGAGAAAACACTAATAGAATATGTAAGATTTGATAAATTGCTACTTATGTGACACTTCTTATGATAAGCACATCTTCAAAATCCGGCAGCATGTGCCAATCTATTCACTAATTAACTTTCAAACATATTTCAAAGAAAAGTCAAACTTAACAAAGGAAGGTTTGAAAGGGTAAAGTTATACCACTTATAGCATTCAGATATATATCTTGCTATACAGGTATCTAATGAGCTGTAAAGAAGAAAGATGTTTTTATATGTTTCATGGGATCAAGTACAGTGAAGCCATATATTAGTGATAGAAAAGTGATAATAAAATAAAGTGAGAGAGAACAGGTAATATTTTCAGGCAAAACATTTCTGAATTAGTTTTCTGAAGCTCATCCACGGAGCATTTTTTCATGCAATCTAGTTCAAACTGCACAAATAATCCATGAATTTCTATTGCTGGCCAAGGTGCACTGAAAAATGGTGTGCGCTGCTGCAGATACATGTATTGGACGTGTGCAGGTTCATATTTCAGCGCACCTGCAAAAAAGGCCTTTTTGTTTGGCCAAAAATGAATGTACGGCAAAATAAAAATTGGCGCGCATCCATTTTGGGCCCAAGACCTTATCACCACCCAATGACTTAGCGGTAAGGTCTCATACATTAACCGGGCAGTAATCGTCAGTGTGCATACACTGCCAATTACTGCCTGGTTAGTGATAAGCGCTGAAACATTTCCGGCGCGAATACTGGACAAGCGAAAAAATGAAATTACTGCCCAGGCCACACGGTAACTGTGTGGTTAGTTCTGAATTGTCACGCATTGGGCGTGCATAGGTGCCAACACGGCTTAGTATAAGGGCCCCTAAATCAGTATCAGGCTTATTTTCGAAAGAGAAGGGCGCCCATCTTTCGACACAAATCGGGAGATGGGCGTCCTTCTCTCAGGGTCGCCCAAATTGGCATAATCGAAAACCGATTTTGGGCATCCCCAACTGCTTCCCGTCGCGGGGACGACCAAAGTTCCTGGGGGCGTGTCGGAGGTGTAGCGAAGGCGGGACTGGAGCGTGCGTAACAGATGGGTGTCCTCAAGCGATAATGGAAAAAAGAAGGGCGTCCCTGACGAACACTTGGTCGACTTCACTTGGTCCTTTTTTTTTTACAACCAAGCCACAAAAATGTGCCCTAAATTTTGGATCACAAGTAGCAGCAGTGGGATTCCAACTGGCCACCTCTGGATTGGAAGACCAGTGCTCTAACCACTAGGCCACTCCTCCACACCACTGCCCTCTACTCCCTTGAAATTTGGCCATCCCTGTGGGGGGGGGGAGGCAGTATGTAGGTCCCTGGGGAGAGAGTTATGTGTGTGTCAGTGGAGGCATAACAAAGGTGTGGATGTCCTTCTTTCAAACATTTTGGATGTCCTCAACTTCCCCCCCCCCCCCAAAAGGGATGGCCAAATTTCAAGGGCGTGGAGTGGAGGAGTGGCCTAGTGGTTAGAGCACTGGTCTTGCAATCCAGAGTTGGCCAGTTCAAATCCCACTTATCCAAATAAATAAAGGGGGTGTTGGAGGCATAGCAGGCATGGACATCCTTCTCACAAAAACATCCAGGTGTGGACATCCTTCTCACAAACATCCACATTTTGGACATCTTCAACTGCCGTTGCAGGGACAAAGGCATATTGCTGGGACGGAGGCATAGAAATATCCAGTGTACCTGAATGTAACTCACCTTGAGCTACTACTGAAAAAGGTGTGAGCAAAATCTAAATAAATAAATGGTGAAGGATGTCCTCAACTGCCGTCGTAGGGATGGAGGCATAGCGAATGAGGTCCTTCAACCATACTCTAAAAAAAAAAGACAAAAGTTTTTAAAGTTGTTTTTTGGGGGGTGAGAGGTGGTTAGTGACCACTTCATGCCCTTTTTCCATTCAGTTAGTGCATCAGTTAGTCCCCTGCAGTGCCCCCTAGAGTGCCCGGTTGGTGTCAGAATATCCCACCTTCCTCATCCCAACATTTTTCTCTGTACCCACATCTAGGTGCCCCCTTCACTCATAAGGGCTATGGTAGTGGTGTACAGTTGTGGGTAGGGGGTTTAGGGGGGCTCAGCACACAAGGTAAAGGAGCTATGCACCTGGGAGCAATTTCTGAAGTCCACTGCAGTGCCCCCTAAGGTGCCGGGTTGGTGTCCTGGCACGGCGGGGGGACCAGTGCACTACGAATGCTGGCTCCTCCCTTGACCAAAGGGCTTGGATTTGGTCATTTCTGAGATGGGCGTCCTTAGTTTCCATTATCGCCGAAAATCAGAAACGACCAAGTCTAAGGATGACCATCTTTAAGGACACCCTAAATGTCAAGATTTGGGTGTCCCTGATGAAAAATGGATGCCCATCTTATTTTGATAATACGGGTTTCCCCGCCCCATCGCCAGAATGTTTTGTGAGGACGTCCTCAGCAAAACTTGGGTGTCTCTTTCAATTATGCCCCTCCACGCGTCTAAATGGCAGATGACGTTTAATGTGAGCAAGTGAAAAATGATGCATGTGGGAAACAGGAACCTGAATTATAGCTACGTAATGCAAGGTTCCACATTAGGAGACACCGAAGGGATCTCGGCGTCGTTGTTGATGATACGTTGAAACCCTCTGCTCAGTGTGCTAAGAAAGCAAATAGAATGATAGGTATTATTAGGAAAGGAATGGAAAACAAAAAAGTGAGGACATTATAATGCCTTTGTATCGGTCCATGGTGTGACCACACCTCAAATACTGTGTTCAGTTCTGGTCACCACATCTCAAAAAAGATATAGTGGAATTAGAAAAGGTACAGAGAAGGGCGCCGGAAATGATAAAGGGGATGGGCCAACTTCCATATGAGGAACGTCTGAAGTATCTAGGGCTCTTCAGCTTGGAGAAAAGATGGCTGAGGGGAGATATGATAAAGGTCTATAAAATAATGAGTGGAGTGGAACAGGTAGACGTGAATTGCTTGTTTACTTTTTCCAAAAATACTAGGAGTAGGGGGCATGCGATGAAGCTACAAAGTAGTAAATTTAATACGAATCAAAGAAATTTTTCTTCACTCAACGTGTAATTGTACTCTGGAATTCATTTGCCAGAGAATGTGGTAAAGGTGGTTAGCTTAGAAGGGTTTTAAAAAGGTCTGGATGGCTTCCTAAAGTGGCCTAGTGGTTAGGGTGGTGGACTCTGGTCCTGAGGAACTGAGTTCAATTCCCACTTCAGGCACAGCTCCTTGTGACTCTGGGCAAGTCACTTAACCCTCCATTGCCCCAGGTACAAATAAGTACCTGTATATGTAAGCCACATTGAGCCTGCCATGAGTGGGAAAGTGCGGGGTACAAATGTAACTGAAAAAAAAATGACTTGGGGTAAGTCCACTGCTTATTTCTGGGTAAGCAGCATAAAATGTATCGAACTTTTTTGATATCTTGGCAGGTATTTGTGACTTGGATTGGCCATTGTTGGAAACAGGATGCTGGGCTTGATGGACCTTTGGCCTGTCCTAGTGTAGCAATATGTATGTATAGATTTTCCTTACTCAGAAAAGGACTTGCAAGCACTGCACTGTGTAAAAATCACCCTCCCTATGTTTCTTTAGTTCATTCCCAATTTGTCAAGCCTTTCCTCATATTTACCATTGATATATGGTATCTTTCTCCATGTTTGGCCATTGATATGGAAGTCTTGAATCCAGGCAGATGGTTTTATAAAACAAAGACAGTTTTGCCTCAAGCAGCAAGCATGCACATTAAAGGAAAGGTTAATGCAAAAATAATTCAAGGCAAAGATAAAAGTTTGACAGATGTGTGGGCAGATCTCTCGAGACTTTACTTTTTGTCATATGTTATGAATGTATTTAAATATTCTGGGCAATTCTATAGAAGCTAACTGTAGGATTTTTCGAGTCAGTCATGAGGGAAAGAAACTTTGTGATCATCAAAGAAGATGTTACAAACTGTACAACAAATTCACTTTACTGAATAAAGAATCCTGAATGATGAGTTTGAATACTACAGAAAGTATTAATTATATATCAAAATGTCCTTACAGAACTGGATCCACCAATAATAAAACAGTAAATCTTCAAATTATTCATAAAGACATAGTTACTTTAAATACGTTTAAGCTTCTGAGCTAGCTCCGTAAGTGCTGTTATGGTAGTGTTTTATATACAATGAAGCCAATACTGAGACCACGGGAGGCAGCCTGGATAACTCCCATGGGAGGCAGCGAACCTGGGAATTCAATTAAGGGTTCCTTTTACTAAGGCATGGTAGTGATTCCCAACCCATGTGGCAAATGCGATGAAACCCATAGGAACTGAATGGGCTTTCGTCGCATTTGCAGCGCCGGGAATCACTACCACGGCTTAGTAAAAAACACCCTAAATGAATATAAAACGTCAACAATATAAAATAAAACATATTAATTAAAATGGCCAAATATGACATACTATTTAAAATCACAAAAAAGTGTAACTGTTGCAATATTACAAGGATAAACCACAATATTTAAGAACACAGAAACATGTGCAATATAAAAATGAAAATAGTCAACTTGTGCTTATGAAAGGGGATTGGGAAATCCCTAAGAGCAGCAAAATTTACAAGGTATCATGCTTAAGAGGTGATTTTACAGCCAGATATGTAGATACGTACAGCAAACAATTGAAAATAACACATAAAGGAACACGTACCAGGTTTTCATGAGGGTGTCCTCGCAGGACAGCCCTGTAAAGGGGCGGGGCAACCCGTATTATTGAAACAAGATGGTCGTCCATCTTTCGTTTCGATAATACGGTCGGGGACACCTAAATCATGAAATTTAGGTCATTTTTGAGATGGTTGGCCCCAGTTTTCGGCAATAATGGAAACCAAGGATGCCCATCTCAAAAACAACCAAATCCAAGCCATTTGGTCGTGGGAGGAGCCAGCTTTCGTAGTGCACTGGTCCCCCTCACATGCCAGGATCACTTGTTCAACGGTGTCAAAAAACTTGGCTATGTTTAACCTTTTAAGTGATCCATGAACACGGGTGTAAACATATAACATTAAAACATTCTTTTTTCATGAATATAACCAGTAAATAAAGAAGAAAAAAAACACAAAAAGAGCAAAAAGAAAAAATGAAGAACAAAGTTAGGCAGGTTGGGGGTTGGTCAATGACTATAACTGTCACGAGTTAGGGGTCCACAAGAAATTGGTGCGAGGAAAGAATACCCCAGCGACTGTATGAGACCTGCCCTGAACAAGAATTGTGTAATAGTAATACCCAATTATAAGTTTGTTAAACTTTAGCAACAAATTCTACCACCGAGTGTTTTGTATATTTCTAAGATAAGCAGAATACAATGTATTGTACTTTCTTGGGATCTTGCCAGGTACTTGAGACCTGGATTGGCCACTGTTGAAAACAGGATGCTGGGCTTGATGGACCTTCAGTCTGTCCCAGTATAGCAATACTTACAGTGGTGGAAATAAGTATTTGATCCCTTGCTGATTTTGTAAGTTTGCCCACTGTCAAAGACATGAGCAGCCCATAATTGAAGGGTAGGTTATTGGTAACAGTGAGAGATAGCACATCACAAATTAAATCCGGAAAATCACATTGTGGAAAGTATATGAATTTATTTGCATTCTGCAGAGGGAAATAAGTATTTAATCCCTCTGGCAAACAAGACCTAATACTTGGTGGCAAAACCCTTGTTGGCAAGCACAGCGGTCAGACGTCTTCTGTAGTTGATGATGAGGTTTGCACACATGTCAGGAGGAATTTTGGTCCACTCCTCTTTGCAGATCATCTCTAAATCATTAAGAGTTCTGGGCTGTCGCTTGGCAACTCGCAGCTTCAGCTCCCTCCATAAGTTTTCAATGGGATTAAGGTCTGGTGACTGGCTAGGCCACTCCATGACCCTAATGTGCTTCTTCCTGAGCCACTCCTTTGTTGCCTTGGCTGTATGTTTTGGGTCATTGTCGTGCTGGAAGACCCAGCCACGACCCATTTTTAAGGCCCTGGCGGAGGGAAGGAGGTTGTCACTCAGAATTGTACGGTACATGGCCCCATCCATTCTCCCATTGATGCGGTGAAGTAGTCCTGTGCCCTTAGCAGAGAAACACCCCCAAAACATAACATTTCCACCTCCATGCTTGACAGTGGGGACGGTGTTCTTTGGGTCATAGGCAGCATTTCTCTTCCTCCAAACACGGCGAGTTGAGTTCATGCCAAAGAGCTCAATTTTTGTCTCATCTGACCACAGCACCTTCTCCCAATCACTCTCGGCATCATCCAGGTGTTCACTGGCAAACTTCAGACGGGCCGTCACATGTGCCTTCCGGAGCAGGGGGACCTTGCGGGCACTGCAGGATTGCAATCCGTTATGTCGTAATGTGTTACCAATGGTTTTCGTGGTGACAGTGGTCCCAGCTGCCTTGAGATCATTGACAAGTTCCCCCCTTGTAGTTGTAGGCTGATTTCTAACCTTCCTCATGATCAAGGATACCCCACGAGGTGAGATTTTGCGTGGAGCCCCAGATCTTTGTCGATTGACAGTCATTTTGTACTTCTTCCATTTTCTTACTATGGCACCAACAGTTGTCTCCTTCTCGCCCAGCGTCTTACTGATGGTTTTGTAGCCCATTCCAGCCTTGTGCAGGTGTATGATCTTGTCCCTGACATCCTTAGACAGCTCCTTGCTCTTGGCCATTTTGTAGAGGTTAGAGTCTGACTGATTCACTGAGTCTGTGGACAGGTGTCTTTCATACAGGTGACCATTGCCGACAGCTGTCTGTCATGCAGGTAACGAGTTGATTTGGAGCATCTACCTGGTCTGTAGGGGCCAGATCTCTTACTGGTTGGTGGGGGATCAAATACTTATTTCCCTCTGCAGAATGCAAATAAATTCATATACTTTCCACAATGTGATTTTCCGGATTTAATTTGTGATGTGCTATCTCTCACTGTTACCAATAACCTACCCTTCAATTATGGGCTGCTCATGTCTTTGTCAGTGGGCAAACTTACAAAATCAGCAAGGGATCAAATACTTATTTCCACCACTGTATGTACTTGTGTACAGCTCAGCAAAAAAATGGCCTCAGCATGCAGGAAAAACCTGCTTAAGGGTGCGCTAAGACCGCTTTTTCCTGCAGTTTAGTAAAAGGGCCCTGGAGTGGAGGAGTAGCCTAGTGGTTAGTGCAGTGGACTTTGATCCTAGGGAACTGGGTTCAATTCCCACTTGTGACTCTGGGCAAGTCACTTAACCCTCCATTGCCCCTGGTACAAAATAAGTACCTGAATATATGTAAACCACCTTGAATGTAGTTGCAAAAACCTCAGAAAGGCAGTACATCAAGTCACAGTTCCCTTTCCCTTATGACATCACAATATCACAAGTGACTGAGCCAAGTATCGGGCAATCAAGCCATTGTGACATCACTGATGAGGTTGGCTCTTATTGGTGGAATGAATGGAGGAGTAGCCTAGTGGTTAGTGCAGTAGACTTTGATCCTAGGGAACTGGGTTCAATTCCCACTTGTGACTCTGGGCAAGTCACTTAACCCTCCATTGCCCCTGGTACAAAATAAGTACCTGAATATATGTAAACCACCTTGAATGTAGTTGCAAAAACCTCAGAAAGGCAGTCTATCAAGTCCCACTTCCCTTCCACATTGTTATTCCCGAATGAGAAAACAAGCAATTTTGGGTCCTTTTACTACACTGTGCTAACAGATTTAGAGTGTGCTACATAAGACGCTCATAGGAATATAATGGGTGTCGTAACATTTAGCGCACTTTAGTAAAAGGACCTTGTGCTTTTTCTGCTCGTTTTCATGTGCTAATGACATGCATATCCTACGACATTGCACACGACAACCCATCCCTAGTAGAAGCCTCTCCTACCCACTTAAAGCCTGTTGAATATCTACCCCTGTTAATTATAATATGCAGTATGAGTATTATATAAGGCAGCTGCTTGGCCAGGGAACTTTATAACATACAAATAAACATGAAATGTGTGTTCTCTCTCAAGCCATAGAAATATATCCCAATGGCATTGTAATATCAGGGCAAGTGATAGCACAACATGGTGAACTTTCAGAACTTTTTCCATTTTTTTATAAATCTTGTCATATTCACAAATCACTGCCAAATAAGAGTGGATATATTCACAAGGTCCTAATTATCAAATATTTCTTTTTTCCTTTAGTGTTGCAATTCACTCCAAACCATCCACCTATATCAAACTAGCTGCTAATTTTGTTTACAGGGCAATGAGCTGAAACCACAGAGCTAGCTTCTTGTTCATCCTTACTTTATCAAAGCAGTGGCATGCAGATATTTCCTGGATTACTGACATGTTTGCTACATAAGTATTGCCATACTGGGAAAGACCAAAGGCCCATCAAGCCCAGCATCCTGTTTCCAACAGTGGCCAATCCAGCTCACAAATACCCGGCAAGATCCTAAAAATATACAAAACATTTTATACGGCTTATCCCAGAAATAGTGGATTTTCCCCAAGTCCATTTAATAATGGTCTATGGACTTTTCCTTTAGGAAGCCGTCCAAACCTTTTTTAAACTCCGCTAAGCTAACTGCCTTTACCACATTCTCTGGCAACGAATTCCAGAGTTTAATTACACGTTAATTCAAAGTAAGACAAAAAAGTCATGATGTAGATATAAATATTATGCACAATTGAGTAATAGCAATCAAGTAGCTAACTTCACTTTAATAGAAAGTACATTTTAAGTTTGGCACAAGTGTAAATGGTAAAAGTATAGCTGGTTAGTGGAAAGAAAACATATCAAGATCAAGAACAAATAGTTTCTGTGAAATGTCAAAGCCAATTTCACGTCTGGCCATCACTTGGCCCTGACAGCCCATCCTCATGCACCCTCACTCAAGTGGAACCCATAAGACAAGCCAATGGTTGTGGTTTATCAAAGATGTTTCTGAATTTAAAATCCTTGAAGCTAGAAGTTCCCACATTTCAAACAAATTACGTACTTCACAGTCAAGATGCATCACTGTTGTATGCTTGAAGGAACAGTTTTAACAAAAATGACTCTAGAATTAGATATCAGGGCAGACAATTTTGCACCCCTTGTGCTTTTTGCTGTCCTGGGTAAGATGGTTCATTAGACACAGAATTACAAGATGGCTTGGTGTAACACCAGTCTCCGTATATTTTACTTAAACACACACACCGGGAAATCAAGCTGAAATGAACGGGTTCATTTTCCCCTATACACTCAGTACAAAAAGTTCATTCCACAGCCAGCCTTCTGCTTGCTTTGCTTTTGTCTCTAAAGCTCAGATGTGCTTTCAAAGTCATCAAAAAGAAACTGCAGAAGCACAGCTATTCATCACGCCAATTCCTCTAAAATATCTACATACAGTATGATATCAAAATGAAATGCCCAATCCTAAAACATATGGATTCTTTGGCCTAACCAGATGACGTATTTCTGAAAACAAAAGTGCAACTTAAAAAAATAAAAAATAAAAAAATATACACACACACACACACACACACACACACACACACACACACACACACACATATATTTAAGATTATAAATGGGGGGGGGGGCGGGGAGAATGACAAAAAAATGTAGATCTGGATTTAGGAGCTTATCTCGTATCTTTTCAGTCATGTGTTTTCCAGTCTCTGAAGGGCTTCCAGTCTAAGCTTTTACCTGAGGTAATGAAGGATTAAGGGGGTCCTTTTACAAAGCTACAGTAAGAATTGGCCTTAGTGTATAATCTTTCCCATAAGCTAAGGCCATTTTTAACATGGCCGTAAAAACTCCTTATTTTCCATTAATTAAAAAAAATTACTCTGTGAGCACTTACTGTCACCTATTTAGGAGGTGGTAAGGGCTCTTGTGTTAGAGCTAGTTTCTATATTTATTTATTTATTTATTTGCTGCATTTGTATCCCACATTTTCCCACCTCTTTGCAGGCTCAATGTGGCTTACATTATGCCGCAACAATTGCTACGTTTTTCACGTGACTGTCTAAAGTAAGATTACGGTCAATTGTGACTCCCAGGATTTTCAGGGTGTCCGCAACAGGAAGAGTGTGATTTGGTGTGTTTATGTTGACATATTTTGTTTTAATGAATTGTGATGAAAGAATAAGGCATTGTGTCTTTTCTGCGTTAAGTTTCAGTTGGAAGACATCCGCCCACGAATTCATTATTTGGAAGCTATGGTTGATTTTATTTGTAATTTCTGATGTCATTTTTAAACGGGATATATATCGTGACATCATCAGCATAGATGTATGGGTTTAAGCCTTGGTCGGATAATGATTTGGCCAATGGTAACATCATCAAATTAAAGAGGATTGGTGAAAGCGGCGATCCTTGCGGCACTTCACATTCTGGTTTCCAAGATGATGATATAGTCGATTTTGATATTACTTGATAAGCTCTTGCAGTTAAGAAGCTATGGAACCAATTCAAAATATTTCCTCCAATACCGAAATATTCTAGGATGTTCAGTAGAATGTCGTGGCTAACCATATCGAATGCACTAGACATATCGAATTGTTGGAGGAGAACATTACTGCCAACTGCAATTGTTTGTTTGAATTTAGTTAGAAATGTTATAATTACTGTTTCAGTACTATGGTTGGCACGGAATCCAGATTGAGATGTATGTAGAACTGAAAAATTGTTTAGGTAATTAGTAAGTTGTTTAGTAACTATACTTTCCATTAGTTTAACTATAATCGGAATAGAAGCAACTGGGCGATAATTAGTTATATCATTCAATTTACATACCATGTAAAATGAGTTTATCTTGTTGGGCAGACTGGATGGACCGTACAGGTCTTTATCTGCCATCATTTACTATGTTACTATCCAGCTTATTTTCGAAAGAGAAACACGCCCATATTTCGACCCAAATCGGGAGATGGGCGTCTTTCTCCCGTGGGCGAACAAATCGGTATAATCGAAAGCCGATTTTGGTTGTCTTCAACTGCACTCCGTTGCAGGAACAAACAAAGCTGATGGGGGCGTGTCGGAGGCGTGGCGAAGGCGGGACTGGGGCATGGTTATTGGCCGAGGAGAGATGGGCATCTTTAGCTGATAATCGAAACAAGAAGGGCGTTTTTAACGAGAATTTGGTCCACTTTATTTGGACCCTTTTTTTCAGGTCCAAGTCCCAAAAATGTGCCCCAACTGACCAGATGACCACCGGAGGGAATCGGGGATGACCTCCCCTGACTCCCCCAGTAGTCACTAACCCCCTCCCACCAAATAAAACCCACTTTACAAACTTTTTTGCCAGCCTCAAATGCCGTACCCACCTCCACGACAGCAGAATGTGTTCTATCCTCTGACAGCCTTTCCCTGGTTCTGATGCGGGTCTCGGGTGAGTGCGACACCTTTTCTGTTAAAGGCACTGCAGAGTCACATCAGCAATGCATTGTGGTGGGTGTAGGGTATTGGGCTCTGTGATTCCACTAGCATGTGTTACATGCTCACGATGTTGGTAGTTGGTAGGCTCTACTCCCATGGTGCTTTTCCCTCTGCTTACTGGGTCAGAGTGTGCCCTGTTTTGTTTCCGGTAGTCCTTGAGGTAGTGGTCATTTTTGTAAGACAGTTTTAGATCCCTTTCATGTGTTAGCCACGTTACAGAACTTAGTTATTACCTTGAATGTTGCTGAAAGAGGGCATTGTACAGCATTCTGCCAGCTCTGACCTACTGCTAATCTCAGTACCAGGGAGACTCTTTGTCAGTGGGGCACAACCTCTGATCTGCAGTTAACTGTAAGTAAACGTGCTTATTCCAATAAAGGATGTTTTCGGAGACTTTAGTCTTCAGGTGTCAACTGGTGTGCCAAGGTTCTACAGCAGCAACAAGTCCTAGAGGCCTGCATGTATGCAGGTCCCTGGAGCACTTTTAGTGGGTACCGTAGTGCACTTCAGGCAGGTGGACCCAGGCCCATCCCCCCTACCTGTAACACTTGTGCTGGTAAATGGGAGGCCTCCAAAACCCACTGTACCCACATGTAGGTGCCCCCTTCACCCCTAAGAGCTATGATAGTGTTGTACATTTGTGGGTAGTGGGTTTTGGGGGAGGGGGTTGGGGGCTCAGCACCCGTAGGAAGGGACCTATGCATGTGGGAGCGTTGTCTGAAATCCACCGCACTGACCGCTAGGGTCTCCAGTTGGTGTCCTGGCATGTCAGGGGGGCGAGTGTACTACGAATCCTGGCCCCTCCAATGACCAAATGGCTTGGATTGGGACGTTTTTGAGCTGGGCATTTTTAGTTTCCATTATCGCTAAAAAAAACAAACGCCCAGCTCGGAAACGACTAAATCCATGGCATTTTGGTCCGTACAAACCGTATTTTCGAAGCGGAAGATGGACGCCCATTTTTTTCGAAAATACGGTCTGTCCCACCCCTTCACGTACCCGTTCTCGGACATAGATGCTCATGGAGATGGGCGTTCGCGTTCGATTATGCCCCTCTATGTATGTTACACATTGAATTACATGTTGAATGAAGAAATATTTTCTCCAATTCATTTTAAATTTACTACTTTGCAGCTTCATCGCATGCCCCCTAGTCCTAGTATTTTTGGAAAACTTAAACAGACGCTTCACGTCTACTCGTTCCAATCCACTCATTATATGGAACCAAAAAAATTGGTGCTGGAAAAAGCACTATTCTATAAGCCACGCTTAAACGTAACAAAGAAGATCTTCTATGCAATGTGGAAGTTAAAAAGAGTGAAACCTTTCTTCTCAAGGGAGGTATTCCGCAATTTGGTGCAATCACTCGTTTTGAGTCATCTGGACTATTGCAATCCCATCTATGCCATATGTAAAACCCAAGAGACTCCAGACAGCCCAAAATACTGCTGCCAGACTCATATTTGTTAAAGCGAAATATGAAAGCGCCAGACCCCTCAGGAAAAAACTACACTGGATCCCACTAACAGACCGAATTACATTCAAAATTTGCACTCTGGCTCATAAAATCATTCACGGAGAGTCCCCAATTTACATGTCAGACCTTATAGATCTACCAGCAAGAAATTCAAAAAGTTCCTCACGGACTTTCTTGAACCTCCACTACCCCAGCTGTAAGGGACTTAAATACAAGTCATTATATGCATCCAGCTTCTCTTACATCTGTGCGCAACGTTGGAATGCACTACCAAATCCCTTAAAAACAACACACAATCTGACAGTCTTCCGGAGATCTCGGAAAACTAAATTATTCAACGAGACCTACAATAAGAATCCTTCATAAAGACCCACTATCACATCTGTATTGAAACTAATCAACATTGAACTCCTAATTTGATTACTTTAATCATACTGTTATTATTTAACACCATACTCTACCTTATATTTTGCATATGTGAGATGTATTAATTATTTGTTTCTAATTTTCTTCATATTTAATGTACCTTAATTGTATCAATACTTTGCTCTTCTCACACCGTTAATGACGATTGTCATTGCAGCACAATGTTAGCCACATTGAGCCTGCAAAGAGGTGGGAAAATGTGGGATACAAATGCAGCAAATACACAAATAAATAAATAAAGTTAGGTGCGGTTTATAGAATAGTACTTACGCCTGGCAATCATGCCTCAGTTTAGATGTGGCCATTTGTACCAACTGAAACATGGTACAAATGTAACCACCTAAATTAGGAGCATATCCCCATTATTCTATAACAACGAATGATAATTTTAGAAACGCCCTCATTATGCTCATGACCCTCTCATTCCCGTGACCCCTTTTTCAGACTGCAAGTAAATTTTAGGCATGGATCTCACACCTAAATTAACATGCAATAATTGCTAGACCCATTGTAGAAGTAGGGTGACAGTGGTGGCAGCAGAAGGACCACCTGGGGTGACGGGTAGAAAAGGAATGAAGAGATGCTGGCCACAGGGAAGGAGAGATGTCACATTATGGGGAGGGATAGGAAAGGGAAAGGGAGATGCTAGAATATGGGGTAGGGCTTTGAGCTGCCCTGTGGGGGGGGGGGGGGGGGGGGGGGGGGGGGGGGGGGGGGGGGGGGGAGATAGCTTTGAGCTGCCTTGAAACTGTATATAGAATCTGATAGCAGAGTCTACCCTATGGAATTCTTGTTCAAATATCACAGACCCCAGTTCAAAGGCATAGCCACGGGTGGGCCTGGATGGGCCCAGGCCCACCCATTTTCCCTCCAGGCCCGTCCATCCTTCGCACGCTGTCGCTGCCCTTTTGTCCCGCGGAGGCAGCGTTCAGCGTTTCCTTCCTGCCCTGTCTTCTCCCCAGGCTCTGCTGCATTGTCCCTGCAAGTGGAATCATTTTCCTTTTCGGCCGTTGCGCTGCGCTGCCATACACACAGGCAGCTTCGCTCCTCCCCCGCCACGTCCATTCTGGCCCTCTCTGATGCACTTCCTGTTAGGGCCAGATGAACGCGATGGGGGAGGAGCGAAGCTGCCTGTGTGTATGGCAGCGCAGCGCGACGGCCGAAAAGGAAAACGATTCCACTTGCAGGGACGATGCAGCGGAGCCTGGGGAGAAGACAGGGCAGGAAGGAAATGCTGAACGCTGCCTCTGCGGGACAAAAGGGCTGCGACAGCGCGGGAAGGATATGGATTCGCGGGCCTGGGGGGAAAGTGGCTGAGCTGCTGGGACATAGGAGGGAGAGGAGGAAGGGACTTGTGGGAAGGAAGAGAGAGCTACTGGGACATGGGAGGGAGAGGAAGAAGGAACTGGAGGGAAGGGAGAAGCTGCTGGGACAAGGGAGGGAGAGGAAGAAGGGACTGGAGGGAAGGGAGAAGCTGCTGGGACATGGGAGGGAGAGGAAAAAGGGACTGGAGGGAAGGAAGAAGCTGCTGGGACAAGGGAGGGAGAGGAAGAAGGGACTGGAGGGAAGGGAGAAGCTGCTGGGACATGGGAGGGAGAGGAAGAAGGGACTGACGGGAAGGGAGAGCTGCTGGGACATGGGAGGGACTGGCGAGGAGAGAGCTACTGGACATGGGAGGGAGAGGAGGAAGGGACTGGAGAGCTGCTGGACAAGGGAGGAAGAGGAAGAAGGGAGTAGAGGGAAGGGAGAGAGCTGCTGGACATGTGATGGAGAGGAGGAGGGGATTAGATGGAAGGGAGAGAGCTGCTGGACATGGGAGGGAGAGGAAGAAGGGACTAGAGGGAAGAGAGCTGCTGGACATGGGAGGATAGGGAGAGAAAGAGGGGAGATGGATGAAAGGATGCAGAGAGAAAGGGGAGAAACTAGAAGGATGTGGAGAGAGGGAGGAGACTGAACAGAAAAGGGTAGAGAGATAGACACTGGATAGAAGGAGAGAGGAGATAGAGACACTAGATGGAAGGATCAGGAGAGAGGGTAGATGAGTGGAAGGATAAGAGAGAGAAAGAGGGAAGACACTGGATGGAAGGGTAGGGAGAAAAAGGAGACGCTGGATGCAAAAGAAAGAGGGGAGACACTGGAAGGATGGGGAGAGAAAGAGGGGAGCTGCTGGATGGAAAGAGGTAGAGGACAGAGTAGGGAAAGACTGGAGAATAAGAGGAAGGGGCATGTGGCGAACAAGGGTGAGGAAAAGATGAAAAGCCATAGGTGATGAATGGACAGGAAATCCTGGCATGAGAAAGACGAAGGAAAGCAGAATCTAGAGACTGGGAGCAACACAATGAGAAAAAGTAAATGGCCATACAACAAAGGTAAAGAAAATAATTTTATTTTTAATTTAGGATAAAGTAATATGGTGTTAATAAAGTTTCAGAGACCAATACTTCCTTCCTTAGGTCAGGAGAGGATACCGTAACAGCATTATACTGACCTGAGGCAGGAGGTTTTGGCCTCTGAAAGCTCACTGAAAAGGATTAGTAAATTGTCTGAAATCGGATGCACTGAAAAGCAGCACTTTACCCTGTGTGACAAATGCATCTGAGTGTGACTAAATTTTGCTGGGGGGGGGGGGGGTACAGAGAAAATTTTATGCCCACCCACTTTGGGTTCAGGCCCACCCAAAATTGGCAGTCTGGCTACGCCACTGCCTCAGTTAATCTTTGGTTTTCCATTCACTTTTTAGCAGATATGCTTACTTCATGCTTTCTTGCATTCTGTTAAAAGTTTTCTTTTTTAATCTTTCTTTCTTTCTTTTATATTTGGAGGATGGGAGGGAGGAAGAGAACAGAATTAGGGGGTCCTTGTATTGGTGCCACAGTCCAAAGGGAACTGGCCTCATAGGGGGAAGGAGAGATTATAATGGTGGTGGGATCCCAAAGGAGATCAGAATCAGGGAGCTTGTAAGGGTGGTGGGGTCCTGGACTTGGGGAGAAGGGAGCTTGTAATAGTGGTGAGGTTCAGGAAGAGTCTGGTCATGTGTGTGTGGGGGGGGGGGGGGGGGGGGGGTTAGGCAATAAGGGAGCAGGTGTGAGAGGCAGGCCATTACTGATAGCTATGCGGGTGCCAGACGACGTTCAGCGCCGGCACATAGCTAAGCGACCAAACTTAAGACTTCTACTTATGCACTCCTATTTGGTTGCTTAGATATGTGGGTGCTGGCACTGAATATTGCCAGCAGCTTCGTAGCTTCTGACTCCTCCCCAACTCCATCTCTGGAAAACCTCTCTCCTGCCCTCATTTACAATGGCTGATTAATGCTGATATCCAGCAGCACTGCCCAGTTATAAAATAGCTCCTCCTATGCAGACACCTTCTTATTATCCTAGGCACCATGTTATTATACATGGATCAATTGGGTATAATAGAAAAAAGCAACACTCACAAGAAATGTCAAAAAGCACATTCACATAGCCAACCTCTACTTCTTCCACCATCCACAACCAAAATCAAACTACACACATGAACAACATCAAGCATGAAGTCAACATGTCAGAACATACAAAAAAAACCCTCCCTATGTATTTATTTACTTTTATATTGATTTAGCTCACATCTTTGCACTGATAGGTTAATGAGCGAGGCCCTGATACATATGGGGGGGGGGGGGCGGTCAGGGTCCACTGGACCACCAGGTAAAACATTTAAAAAAGAATCAGGGGGGGTCAGAATGTGAGTCACTGGGGGGGGGGTGTCAGGAAGCCAGGAGGTAAGTTGTGGGGGGGGGGGGGAGGGGGGTCAGCAAGCAAGCTATTGAATGCATTTGACAGCTTGAAATCACAAACACTGACCAATGCACAAAGGGAGATTCGGTAATCTCATTTGCATGTGATTCCCTTTGTGCATTGGTTGCTGTTTGCGACCCCTTAATATTTACCATGGCACCCATATTTAACGGGTGCTGCTGTGCATCAGCCCAAGTGAAAAAACATGTTCTCCAATTTGTTTTAAATATACAATACAACGTTACTTAGTAGTACATTTTAAAGAAATTGGAGAAAATACATCTTACTTAACCCATAGTTAAGCGCTAGAACTCATTGTCAGAGGATGTGGTAAAAACAGTTAACGTTGCTGGGTTTAAAAACAGTTTCGACAAACTTAGTACATAAGTACATAAGTAGTGCCATGCTGGGAAAGACCAAAGGTCCATCTAGCCCAGCATCCTGTCACCGACAGTGGCCAATCCAAGTCAAGGGCACCTGGCACGCTCCCCAAACGTAAAAACATTCCAGACAAGTTATACCTAAAAATGCGGAATTTTTCCAAGTCCATTTAATAGCGGTCTATGGACTTGTCCTTTAGGAATCTATCTAACCCCTTTTTAAACTCCGTCAAGCTAACCGCCCGTACCACGTTCTCCGGCAACGAATTCCAGAGTCTAATTACACGTTGGGTGAAGAAAAATTTTCTCCGATTCGTTTTAATTTACCACACTGTAGCTTCAACTCATGCCCTCTAGTCCTAGTATTTTTGGATAGCGTGAACAGTCGCTTCACATCCACCCGATCCATTCCACTCATTATTTTATACACTTCTATCATATCTCCCCTCAGCCGTCTCTTCTCCAAGCTGAAAAGCCCTAGCCTTCTCAGCCTCTCTTCATAGGAAAGTCGTCCCATCCCCACTATCATTTTCGTCGCCCTTCGCTGTACCTTTTCCAATTCTACTATATCTTTTTTGAGATACGGAGACCAGTACTGAACACAATACTCCAGGTGCGGTCGCACCATGGAGCGATACAACGGCATTATAACATCCGCACACCTGGACTCCATACCCTTCCTAATAACACCCAACATTCTATTCGCTTTCCTAGCCGCAGCAGCACACTGAGCAGAAGGTTTCAGCGTATCATCGACGACGAAGAAAAATCTGTAAATCATTACATAGTAACATAGTAGATGACGGCAGAAAAAGACCAAAGTGGAAACTGTACAAAGCAGATCGTCTGCCCCTTTGTTTTCTTGGCAGAAAAAGACCTGCATGGTCCATCTAGTCTGCCCAAGATAAACTCATATCTTGAATTTGTACCTGTCTTTTTCAGGGCACAGACCGTATAAGTCTGCCCAGCAGTATTTCCCGCCTCCCAACCACCAGTCCCGTCTCCCATCACCGGCTCTGGTACAGACCGTATAAGTCTGCCCTCCCCTATCCTAGCCTCCCAACCACCAACCCCTCTTCCCCCCACCTGCTCCGCCACCCAATTTCAGCTAAGCTTCTAAGGATCCATTCCTGCTGCACAGGATTCCTTTATGCCTATCCCACGCATGTTTGAATTCTGTTACCGTTTTCATCTCCACCACCTCCCGTGGGAGGGCATTCCAAGCATCCACCACATGCACCTGCTTATCCTTGAGGGTAAGTAGCTTGGAAATTTGCTGCTCTTCGAGATTCTGCCAGATACTCATGACCCGGATTGACCACTGTTGAAAACAGTTAGATGGATCTTTGGTCTGACCCAGTATGGCAGCCTTATGCAGTTAAGGCAAGTTATATAGGAATGCAGTGTTTGAACCCAGTGTTGTAGCACCTGGGAAGCAGCCACATGAAACCCAATGAAACAGTAATGTTTGGTGTCCCTCTGGTCCCCATAGACTGGAAGTCAGCACCCAAAGAAATATGGTGTAGGCAACATGCCCGTCTCCCCACCATGTTCTGGCCCTGTAACAATATTTGTTTTCCTTCACTGAAGGACAGCTCTCAAGCACATTAAGGCACAACATGTTCAGTACCCAGAAAGACTCCATTTCGGAATCACCTTTGCTGGAGGAGTCCATTTCCAACACCCACAGCTGTTCTACATTCATACAGGAGACTCTTACTTCAATGATGCCACTTTTTTCAGGACCCTAGAAGCTTCCGCGTCATATGGTATGTGCTAACAACCCTTCTCACCACTGTTTTATAAGTTCAGTACAGTTATCTCACATTGGCTAAGCAAGGCATGTTCAGGTGACTATTCATCTCTGAAGCCACAGGACTGAGTACAGGCTTGCACTGGTATTTTTACCTATGTTGCTGGTGATGCTCAAATCTCTCGGGCGGGGGGGGGGGGGGGGGGGGGACACCTCTCATCTGCTCCCAACTTCTCCATCTTATCTGCATCACAGGCAGCTGCAGAACTAATATCCAGCCCTGCCCCCAAACTTTCTGGTTACTGATGCTGTGCTGGGCAAAATACTGGTCACACCATAGCCCCAACAGCCCACCCCATTCCGCTGCCTATGATCAGAGGGTCCACAGAATGCCTTACAGCTCAAGATCTCCAAGACAAGTTACGATGGCACTGAGTGAACAGTGGTGTACTATGCATTTCAACAAAACCAGCTGTTGTAATTTCTACATTTTACTGTACTGTTATTTTCAGATTATTTAGATTTCAAATCCTACATACAAATTAAAATCAGTATAATTTAAAGGCATTTTCTTCTTTTCAGAAATCATCTTTTAAAAAAGCACACTACTATAATCGGCCAAAACAATTCATTTACCAGTAATTTGTCTGAGATTTGGGAGACCTTGAGGGGCATAATCGAACGGCGCGCCCAAATTTTCCTGAGGGCGTCCTCACAGGACATCCCCGCGAAGGGGTGGGGAAACCCGTATTATCGAAACAAGATGGGCGGCCATCTTTTGTTTCGATAATACGGTCGGGGACGCCCAAATGTCAAGATTTAGGTCGACCTTAGAGATGGGCGACCCCGGTTTTCGGCGATAATGGAAACCGAGGATGCTCATCTCAAAAACGACCAAATACAACTCATTTGGTCGTGGGAGGAGCCAGCATTCGTAGTGCACTGGTCCCCCTGACATGCCAAGCCACCAACCAGGCACCCTAGGGGGCACTACAGTGGACTAACTGATGCACTAACTGAAAGGAAAAAGCCCTTCCCTTACCGATCCCTTAGCGATTCGGAAAGGAATGGGCATACATGAAGGAAATCGCATGCAAATGAGCTGCTCGCTGTTAGCTCATTTGCACACGATTTCCTTCCTAAGGAGAGGAAGTCAGTGCAGAAAAGCCAAGCGTTATGCATGGCTGCTCTGCGCATGCCAAAGATGGCTTCATACATGCAGACAAGCTACGTGTATAAAGCCGTCTACAACCTTAAATAAATTGCCGTCTACAACCTTTAAAAAAACACAAGTCCAGGTGAAAACGTCCAAGTGCTCGTCAGGGACGTCTTTTTTTTTTGAGTATGGGTGAAGGACGTCCAAGTGTTAGGCGCCTTCGCTATGCCTCCATCCCTGCGACGGGCAGTTGAAGACGTCCAAAATGTGGATATTTCTGTGAGAAGGATGTCCATGTCTTTGCTATGCCTCCAACACCCCCTTTATATATTTATTTGGATTTTGGATCACAAGTAGCAGCAGTGGGATTTAAACCAGCCACCTCTGGATTGCAAGACCAGTGCTCTAACCAGTAGGCCACTTCTCCACTCCATTCCACTCCCTTGAAATTTGGCCAGCCCTGTGTGTGTGTGTGTGTGGGGGGGGGGGGGGGGGTTACGTTCAGGACATCTAAAATGTTTGAAAGAAGGACGTCCACGCCTTCCTTATGCCTCCGTTGACATACACACACACCTCCCCCCCAGGGATATTTGAGGCTGGCAAAAAAAGTTTTTAAAGTTGTTTTTTCAGGGTGGGAGGGGGTTAGTCACCACTGGGGGAGTCAGGGGAGGTCATCCCCGATTCCATCTGGTGGTCATCTGGTCAGTTCGGGCACCTTTTAGAGGCTTGGTCGTAACAAAAAATGGATCAAGTAAAGTCGGCCAAGTGCTCGTCAGGGACGTCCTTCTTTTTTCCATTATCGCTCAAGGACGCCCATCTGTTACGCACACCCCAGTCCCGCCTTCGCTACGCCTCCGACACGCCCCCGGGAACTTTGGTCGTCCCCGCGACGGGAAGCAGTTGGGGACGCTCAAAATCGGCTTTCGATTATGCCGATTTGGGCGACCCTGAGAGAAGGACGCCCATCTCCCGATTTGTGTTGAAAGATGGGTGCCCTTCTCTTTCAAAAATAAACCTGCTTCTGTTCACCAAGGCCTAAACTGTGCAACCTGCATGAGGGACATCAACAGAACAGAGGAAAAATGTACAGAATAATGAGCACTCTAGGCTCTTGCAACACACACAACCTCCTTAAGGTTTCAACATCATCTATTTGTTTTTGGTTAATACTCATAAAAGGTGTGAATATGATTCAGAACTCTTTAGCACAAAACAAATCCAAACAAAGGGAATATGGAAATTAAAGCCTTTTCAGTTTTAAGACACAGCAGCCTTTACCAAGCTTTATTAGAAAACTATCATGCCAGCTGTCTCTTTTGCCTCACTGTTATTCACACAATATGCCTCACTCTTGTTTCTTTTCAGCTTTGCACATGTATACTAATGAGTTTTCGAGAATGGAAAACCCAATGGAATATTAAAATAGCAGAAAAGCAGCTCTTCTGAGTTAATTTCACCAAAGTGCACACTACAACACAATACAGTATTGTAAAAAAGGATAGTCTAATAGGAATTCATTCATGGAAAAATTAATTAAAGGAAATGTTATTGCTAATATAACTTTTTTGTGTGTTGTAAGCCAATGTATTGAGTTTTTTTCTTAAGCAAGAAGGACAAGTAAAATATTTATGCTCATAGTAATAAAAGGTATTTGCTACGTTAAAAATGCCTCATGTCTCCCTAGTATGAAATCTATCTTTTGTAGATACCTTGCACAGGGATTCTTTACCCCCTGTAATATGCAGGAGCAAGCTATGTAGGGTAAGGAAGAGTAAAGGATGCCTTGCAAGACTGCTGCCAGAGGTCACAGCAGTCAATTTGAAAGCGGAGCTGGCATGGGCAGGAACAACTGGGGATCACTCAAACACTGACCTCATCACTGGATTACCAGAGCTTCAAAGGTAGACCCAGGGTCCTACAATTGTCTCCCCCCCCCCCCCCCCCCCCCACCACCACTGATGATAAAGGGCATCGAAAACCCAGTTTGGCATTTCTCCTTCTCTTTTCCTTTCCTCCTATCCTGTGGATATTGAACTGCAGGCAGAGGGACAGAGGGAAGGGATGAAAGGAGGGGAGAGATGCTAGACCGGGATTTTGGTTGCCCTTTATCACTGGTGCCCTGGGCCAGTGCCTCACCTGCTCGATAGGTTGATCCAGCCCTGGATATATCAGTTATGGAAAAAACCATTTGCGTTGTAGGCAACAGGCGCATAAAAGTTGCAATGAAGGGATTGAGGTCCTTCAAATAAATTGTCCAGTTGTCAGCTTGGAGCTCTCCCTTGCCTCAGTTCATTATATGGTAGAAGTTAGTTTCACCAATAAGCAATCATCCTGCGCTTCCATTCTGCCTTCTTTCATTTCTCGCTTGGCGTGGGGGATAGGTCCAAGAGTTTCTTGAAGTACATTTTGTTGGGCTCGTCTTCCCAGAGTGGAAGTGTTGTCTAAAACTTCTCATGCAGTTGATTTTTCGCTGACTGGAGAGGAAAGATGGTCCTCCACATCAGGACTCTGCCCCCACGTTACTATTTAATTCTGGATTTCCCATTTTTTTTTTTAAATCCTAGCCTTCTCCAGGAGCTACTCTCTGCTGTTTCCTATAGTAGACCTGATTGCTTCAGTGGTGTTCTCTTATTATGTTCTACTGTGTGGGGTACAGACCCCATCAAAATAGTGGAAGGAAAAAAATGGCTACTTAACTCATATCTCGAGTGTAGCAGACATGAGCGCTGAGGACATGAGGACAAATACATACACAAAAGAACAAGTGAGATTGATTCAAATATAAATATACACAACTAAATTTCTTAATTAGAATGCAATGATAGTTTATAGCTTTGGCAAGTGTTATTAAACAGTCTAACAGTGTCAGTCATTAAACACACAATTAGAAATCTCACTGTCTTCAAATTTGGTTCAGAATTCATTCTGGTAGCTAATTTTCTGTTCCCTCTGTTCAGTCATATTTGTACTTTAAAAAGTACTGTTTATTCACAAATCACATACGGGTTGAGTCACCCCAGGAAGGTTTTTTGTTTCCATCTCAGAAATAATAACGGAGTATCAGGTTTTCCCTAACATGTCATGTTGTAGAAAGGGATATTCAGTCAATAGGAGGGAAACTCTATAAAGAGAAGCCTATTTAAGGTGCCAAGAATGCATCTTTTTGGAGCCTTTTCGCTAAGAAAAGCCGATGCCTAATTTTCTTTATAGAATACTACTGTAATAGGACAGAAATGAACCTATACTTTAGGCATGATCACTGGTATAAATGCTCAGGTGTGGATTATTAATGAACATGAGGAGTGAAGGAGTAGCCTAATGGTTAGAGCACTGGGCTTCACATCCAAATGGTTCAAACCTCACTGCTGTTCCTTGTGATCTTGTGCAAATCATTTAGGGGCCCTTTTACAAAGGCGTGAGAGGTCTAACTCGCGAGTAGCGCACTCCAAATTGGCAGTACCGCTGAGGTAGCACATGCTCCCGGTGGTGATTCTGAGTTTGGCGAATGGCGAATCCCACGGTAGAAAATAAATTTCTATTTTCTACTGTGGGTGGCATTCCCGGCAGTAACCGGCAGCGAGCCCACATTGTTTATCAGAAAGGTAGCGCATGATGCCCTTACCGCTAGGTCTATGGGTAACGATAAGGGCTCAGGCTGTAAATAGGCACGTGCTAGTTTTAATATTAGCACAGATCCATTTCCCGGTCCAATAAAAAAAAATCAGTTTTCCCAGCTGCGGTAAAAAAATGGCCCAGCGCAGGCCACCTTTTACTGTGACTGCCCCTCAACCCTCCATTGCCTCAGGTACCTAGTATACCTGAATGCAACTCACCTTAAGCTGCTACTGAAAAAAATGTTAAGAAAAAAAAACAAAAAACATTATAATCAAACATATAAACGGCAAGTGACCGACTCACCTGCAAATGCGCAGAAGAGTCGGAACGCTGAGAGTGTAGAAGTCCAAGCCCCGCCTCCACCAGCAGTACAGCTCAATAGGGAGGAGGGCTTGGACATGGGCGTGGAAATCGGAGGAGGAGGGAGCAGGGACTCGGGAGGGAAGGAGGGGGCGGAACTGAGGGAAACAGACGCTGGGGGGAGGGCAGGGGAGACAGCAGGGTTGGTGGGGGGGCCATAGGAAAACAAAAAACTAGCCCGTTGTTACGGGCTTAACGGCTAGTATTTTATATTGTACATGCATAAATATCTGCCCTGCCCATGTGAACACCCACAAGCAAAATACATGCCACTGAATACTGGTGCATTCTTGCAGAGTAGCCTGATCCAAGCACCAGGACTAAAAATAGATCCAAGTCTTCAGCAGCTACTGGAAGCTCTGTTGGTGCCAACCATTGGAGCCGACTCTGTGGGTGCTGTGGGTGCTTGAGCACCCCCAATATTGAGAAAATTCCTTGTATGTGTCTAGGGAGGGGTTATTTCCATTGGGCTTAGCACCCCCAATAATTGTGAAAAGTTGGCTCCTATGGTGCCAACCGATATTCACACTAGTTCCTGGATAAAGTTGTTGATGGATAGTGTTACAGCAGTCAATGCACATATTCAGCGGCATGCTGAAAAATGGCCTGAGGTGGTGTGGACCCGTGTTTTGGGCGCATGCAGAAGCATTTGGCGCACATGTAAAAAATGCCTTTTTAAATTTTTTTTGCCAAAAACAGATGTGCGGCAGAATGAAAATTTCCATGCATCCATTTTGGGCCTGAGACCTTATCGCCAGCCATTGGCCTAGCGGTAAAGACTCACGCAGTAACGACCTATGTGCGTCCAATGCCACCTGGCACGCGTCTGATAAGCGCGTCCAAAAATAAAACTATTTTTCAGAAGTGCACCAAAAATGAAATTACCGCAAAAGCCACGTGATAGCTCGGCAGTAACTCCATTTTGCTGCGCACTGGGCGCGCGTAGATGCTTATGTGGCTTAGTAAAAGGGCCCCTAAGTGACGCCGAAAATGTACTCTGGGGCCGGCCAGTGGGATTTAACCAGGTAGACGTTTACCCAGTTAAATCCTTTTGAATATCTACCCCTTAGATTCCTAAGTTTAGCTGTAAATAGGGCATGAGCCAAATTTAGCTCAGCTTTTTTTGAATATTGAACCCAATTTGTTTAGTTAAGATATACTCTTGGCATTGTGGAACAGCTTGCTTGATAATTTGCACTACACAGATACATAGTTAGACTTTCATAGACAAGTAAGGGTTTACTTTTTTCATTGGCCTTTTTAGAGTTAAGCCATTTCCAGTCATAACAAAAAATTGTTGTACACAAGCGATTTTATGTGAGCTTTTCTTTACACTATGTTTTTATGTATTAAATTTTGTTTTACTGTTTAAAATCTTCTGAGGACGTCTGACTTGGATTAACTTGGGAGTATATGTGAATAAATAGTAAGAGAAAGCAGATAAACCACCAGTATCAAAGTGAAACCAATGAGGAGGTCGATATTCAACAAATTGATTTAACCGATATTTAAAGCCCCAATCTGTGGAAGTCCTCAGTGTTTGTTGGAAATGGGATGCCCAGGTCAGGATGTTCACATTTCTTTGGTATTTTACAAAATACTATTTTGAACGCAGAGCCTTTTGTATGCCGTGCAGAATACATTTTTGTCAACACATATAGCCAGAGAATTCATTTTACAAATCCACACATGCAGATAAAGAGTAGCATCACTCAGTGCATCTCTAGGGAATTCTATATATGGCAACTAGCATTATGCACTATTTGCACACTGATTTTTTGGCACGGAAAAGTAGTGTAATGAAAGCAAGGAGCTGAAACAGCCCCAAAATGGCAGATCAATGGGGAACTACATTTACATGTCCAATTATAAAATAGTTCCAGTACAATGAAGCTGCCCTTGAGGTTGGGCACTTTATTCTGCATGGGAGGGAGATGGGTTTAAGGGAGAACAGCTGATTGGGTAATGGGTAGTGGGTAGATGCATTGAAGAACCACCCTGCATCTACTGTTGATACTGTTTGTGCCTGTATGTTTTGTTAAAAACTTTAATAAAGATTTAGTTTAAAAAACAAAATGTGCCCTGAAACGTCTCCAGAATAACCACTTTCTCAACACTGAGGACAATTCCAGAATTGGGTGCCTGGCAGGAGCCTATTCTATAAAAGAACATAGAAACCTATATGTACGCATAGATGCAAAATGCATGCCACCCGATATTTAAAACCATTTAACCGGCCAGTTAAATAGTACTTAACTGACTATTTGACAATATTGAGCAGGAAATCACCAGTTATCGCCCGCTGAATGTTGCCAGCTAACACTAAGTGCAAAGACTAGGGGACACTCAAGGAAGTTACATGGAAATACTTTTAAAACAAATAGTAGGAAATATTTTTTCACTCAACGAATAGTTAAGCTCTGGAACTCTTTGCCAGAGGATGTGGTAACAGTGGCTAGTGTATCTTAGTTTAAAAAAGGTTTGGACAAATTCCTGGAGGAAAAGTCCATAGTCTGCTATTGAGACAGACATGGGAAGCAACTGCTTGCCCTGGGATATTGTAGTATGGAGTGTTGCCACGATTTGGGTTTCTGTCAGGTACCTGTGACCTGGCTTGGCCACTGTTTGAAAAACAAGCTACTGGGCTAGATGGACCATTGGTCTGACCCAGTATGGCTACTCTTATGTTCTAACCGGTTATATCATGCAATATAAGGCTATTTGCTAATATTCAGCGCATCACTGGCTAAGTTTGGTGGCCAAATAAGGCCACTGAAATAGCAGGTATAATCTTTGGCCAGCTTAAACTTAACCAGCCAGCAGTGAATATTGGCTTGGCCGGTTATGTTTAAATTGGCCAAAAATAAACCGGATATTCAATGCTGGTCACTGGAAACAGCCCAGATTGACTATCCGGGCTTAGCACCAACCGTGGGAGGCAGCCTGGCTTACTCCTGCGGTCTGAATATCAGGACCATGCTATTTAAGGTAGGCACATATTTACAGAATAGCGCTTAGGCTGAATTATGGCATATATGCACACATGTGCACACATGCATGCACCTATGCTGTTATTCTAATGATTTATATGTGCCATCGGTGCATAACTATTAGCGTGTACTTTATACATTTACCTTCAGTGCTTGCATACTGTCAGCTACAAATTCACTTAGCTGGATATGGCTATTTTAAGAGGTCTAACTCTTGTCAGGCCTCTTTAAGAAGCGAGGTGATACAAGTCTAAGGCTTAAAAAGTGAGACTAGATGCAAGACTCGGGCCATTGAGGTGTTTGGCTGTTTTTATATTTACGGTAATTCAAAGCCAACAGGCATGTTCTTTATTCCACTGCTTAAGAATTAAAATTATGACTCCCTCATGGTGATTGACTTGTGCTCTGAGTTCACTTTTTATAAATCATGTTAATTTAGAAATAAGCTACTGGTTTGATTTTTTATTCATCACAGTCAAAAGCGGATTGTGTTAGCCCTGTCTCATTTGCCCTTAATTAACAACGATTGAATCCCCATATTAATTAGCAAGAGCTGTTAGATATTTTACATCACTCTTCACTACAGTGGGTAATTAAAAGTCCCATTAATAAAACTCTGCTACTCATAATTTGAATTAGCCTATTATAAAACAATAAAGCTGATTACGTTATTGCTTAGTTTGTTACATGGCTCTCTGCTTAGGCGTACAGTAAACTGTTCTTTATAGGAAGAAATGGGTTGCATGTATGATAAGGACAGTCAGTTTCCATAAAGAACAAAAGGATCTGTGAAAAGAAGACTTAGTTCTAGGAAAGCCTAAAGAGTCAAGAAGAGTTAACGCAGATCAGGGGAAAGGAGAGAGAGAGAGAGAGAGATCCCAGCAGACAGTTGAATTGGAGCTGTGGAGAGGAAGAAGTCTGAAGGTTCTTGAGTGGATGTGAAGCCCAGTGGGCCTCTGAAGATTTTTATATTCCAGTCTGAAAGGACTGCAGGTGCAGATATCCCTTCAATGTTGACCCAGGAGCACAGGCATAGCCAGGTTCTGATCTCAGGGGGAGCAGACTTTTATAAAATAGGCGCCGGTTGGTGTCAGCTAGACAGCAGTGTCTGGGTTGTTGCTCAGGTGCTATGGCGGGCAATGATTAATACAGGCTGTCTCTGTTGCATCCTGCCTACAAGGAAACAGTAAGTTACATCAGGAGGCAGGATGCAGAAGAGGTCCCTGGACTGGCCAGAGCAGGCAACCTGTCTTCTTAACTACAAAGTAAAAATATTCAAGAATAGCACACACATTCCTTCCACTGCTAGACACCTTGTTTAAATCAGATGGGCTTTTGTTTGTGTGGCGACTCTGCAGGATGTGAAGAACACTAGTCTTGAGCATTTTTATTTTGGGTGACCTTTGGTGGCCCTTGCCCCAGAGCCTACTTTCAAACAGGGCTAGACACTTTGTGAAATAACACAAACCCCTGCAAAAAGACACCCACAACCTATACTGAAAACTTACCACACCAAAACAGCCCTAACCCACCTATGAAAAGACAATGCTATAAATATTACAGTGGGACCTAGAGAAGTGTTTCCCTAGGTGGTCCTGGAGTACCCCCTTGCCATTCAGGTTTTCAGGCTATCCACAATGAATCTGCATAAAAAGGATATTTGCAAATAAATGTCATGCATATTTATTGTGGATAGCCTGAAAACCTGACTGGCAAGGGGGTGCGCCAGGACTGCCCTAGAACACAAAACTTACCATAACAGCCCTAACCCACCTACCAGAAGACAGTGCTATATATATTACACTGGACTGTGGAGCACCAATATACCTACTATTGGGAAACTGGAACAAACTGCACTGTTACACATTCCTACACAGACACTACTTGCTAGCAGAATCCTTCACCTCAGTCACACATGCAGAACATGGACAGACCCTCATCTAGATAAACATAAGATTATCCATAGTGGGTCAGACCAATGGTCCATCTAGATCAGTATCCTGTTTTCAACAGTGGCCAACCCAGGTCACAAGCACCTGGCAGAAACCCAAATTGTGACAACATTCCACTCTACCAATCTAAAACAGAATAGGGAACCACAAAAAAAATTTGAAATAGAGACCCCCCCCCCCCACACTCTCTGTCCAAGGAAGCCAGACTCTATAAACAGTGCAATACTGGTAAAAAAAAAGAGGCAGAAATGCATCTTCTCCTGTACATTTTACAAAGCAGGTACATCTCAGTCCTTACAAAGTATTAAATAAAAATTTCTACCTTTGTTGTCTTGGAATTTTGCTGGTCCCAGTCTTTTATTTTTTCCATGTTCCATGAGTCAGCCTTACAAATTCTTTTCCAGGTTGGCCTTTCCATTTCTTCTCTCGCCTCTTGTATTCTTCCTTTCCGTCTCTACATCTGTTTCGCACTGATCTTGCATTTTACGTCCCCACTATCAAATAGCTGTGTATAGAGCTGCCACGTGATCCAGTTCCAGAAGGGAGATTTTTCAGCCAGTCCTAGTGTGAACTCACATCCCAAATTCATATGGGATTTGCAGTCCCTGATTCTACCCATCAAAATCTGTGCTGCAGTACATCCAAAATGACTTAAGAAAATGCACTCGGACCCCTCTACTGTTGTTTGAACAATTTATTTTCTCATTTACTTAGGTCCCGCTGTCTCTTTTCTGTTTTTCTCTGTTTCTTCTGCCTTTACAGGGTCTTTTGTCCATCTGACATTTCTTCTGTCTCCAAGTGCACCATCCTTCTTTCCTCTGCATCACTATTTGTCCTGTCCAGCATCTCCCTTCTGTGTCCCTTGGCCCTATCCTATCCCCAAGTTCAGCATCTGCCATTTCTGTGTCCCCATCTCCCCCCTTTTTTTCAGCACAAGCCTACCTGGTCTCCTCATCTCCCCCTTTTCTAGCATCTGCCATCCAGGTGTCCCCATCTCTCCCTTTTTCTAGCATTGCCCTGTGTCCCCATCTTCCCCCTTTTTCCAGCACTACCCTTGTGTTACCATCTTCTCCCTTTTCCAGCATTACCTCTTTTTCCCCATCTCACCCCTTTTCACCATTGTCCCCATATCTCCATTCCCCCTTCCAGTGGTGCCCCTCTGTGTCCCTATCTCCTCCTCCCCTTTTCAGTAGTGCCCCTGTGTCCCCATTTCTTCATTTTCCAGCACTGCCTCTTTGTGTTGTAATGTCCCTCTCCTCTCCCTGTCCAGTATTGACTCTGTGTCCTTCTCCCTCCCTGTCCAGCATTTACCTTCCCTCCCCCATGTTAACCTTATTCCCAGTCTCTTTCAGCGCTCCCCATCCTTCTTGGGGCCACATATCTCCCTGGCCTGCTCCCACGGTCCATCCTCTGGCAGCTCCAATAAGGTTTAATGGACAGGAGACCAAGTGACATCAAAATGTTGAAACCAATTCAGTGGCGTACCAAGGGGGGGGGGCGGTGGGGGCGGTCCACCCCAGGTGCACGCCGCTGAGGGGGTGCCGTGGCGTGCGCCTGTCGCCCTGTCTCCGAGTTCACAATTCACATGTGTTCCCTGCTCCCTCTGAGTCTGCCCCGGAACAGGTTACTTCCGGGGGGGGGGGGGGTTGGCAATAGCGGGGGGTCAGCGGCGCCGGGGGGGGGGGCTAAAATGTGCCCCATCACCTCGGGCTCTGGACCCCCCTCCCACCGAAGTCTGGCTACGCCCCTGCTCAGAAGTAACCTAAGAAAACACTTCTTCATGGAAAGGATGGTGAATTCATGGCACAGCCTCCTTGTGGATGTGGTGAAGACAAAAACAGTATCTGAATTCAAGAGAACATGGGACAATACATATGATCTCTAACAGAGTCATAGGAAGAGTGGATAGCATCGATGGGCAGTCTGGATAGGGCCTATCTTTATCTGCCTACATTTTTCTCTGTTAGTACTTTTTGAAAGAACAATTGATTCATGTTTACCCATTCTACACCACTCAGGATTTTTTCTATAGCGCTATAGAAATGCTAAATAGTAGTAGTAGTATCTTACCCCCCCCCCCCCCCAGTCAACTATTTTCCAAGCTGACGAACACTAACCACCACAATTGAATTAGACTGAGTATTCAGTTGCAGGCCTAATCTGGGTACCAGGCACTGTATCCAAGACTTCCACAGTTGGCAGAAGTTATCCAGTCTGGCAGATAATCATTGCTGATACCTGGAAACTTATGGGACATAGTTAGGACTGCTAATTCTGCAGTTCTGCTTCCATAGTTAGTTATCTGGGCACTGGCACTGAATATTAGAGGTACACGGATTGCCTCCGAGTCTGCTTCTGGACCGCCCTGGTACTAATTGGACAGTTGTGTGGCGGTTCAAGCTAATAATCAGCAGCACTCACCAGTTATGTAGCACTAGAAGCTGACCCTATAACGGACTGTTTTAGTATCCAACCTCTCTGTTCTTATACTGAAACTAAAAAGTCTGGTAAATCTTTTGAGCTACCACAAAAGTTTCTCATAGGACCAAACAGAACTATTATAAACATGCCCATATCAATATTCAGCTGGTGGCAGTCAGTATTTTTTTAAGCATTGACTGCTGCCAGTTAAAATAAACCCAAATATTCAATGCCAGGCCATGTCTGGGCACCAGCATTGAGTACTGGGTATGCAGCGATATCCACAAGTTCTGCAGGTACGGCCGATATTCAGCGACACCTAACCAGAGAAAGTTAGAACAGTTATTGGTGCAGTCCAACTTGCACTGAATATCATTGGTGCCCACATGACCTCTATGACTGCCCCAGCACTGCCTGGACAATACTGCAGTGGTCCAGCCAATATTCTGCAGCACAGCCTGGTTACATGCCGCTGGACACCAGCAGGCGGCCACCCAGCCCAGCATGGTTTTAGCAGACAGGAGTCTCTCCTGCCCGATTTAACCACCCTGAATATTAACCCCACTGTGTCTCCAGAAGTGTATCAATAGAAATCAAACAAAATAAAACATGGAAAAGAAAATAAGATGATACCTTTTTTATTGGACATAACTTAATACATTTCTTGATTAGACATTTGCTTATTTCCGATCTGAGGAAGAAGGGCAACCTTCGAAAGCTAATCAAGAAATGTATTAAGTTATGTCCAATAAAAAAGGGATCATCTTATTTTCTTTTCCATGTTTTATTTTGTTTGATTTCTATAGATTCTACATGGAATGTTGCTATTCCACTAGCAACATTCCATGTAGAAGTCGGCCCTTGTAGATCACCAATGTGGCCGCGCAGGCTTCTGCTTCTGTGAGTCTGACGTCCTGCACATACGTGCAGGACGTCAGACTCACAGAAACAGAAGCCTGCGCAGCCTTCTACATGGAATGTTGCTAGTGGAATAGCAACATTCCATGTAGAATGTCCAATAGTAGCAACATTCCATGTAGAATCTCCAATAGTAGCAACATTCCATGTAGAATCTCCAATGGTATCTATTTTACTGTCATAGTAATGCTTGAATGTTTTCACTTATATATACTGTCAGCTACCACATTTGCTTATTTCCGATCTGACGAAGAAGGGCAACCTTCGAAAGCTAATCAAGAAATGTATTAAGTTATGTCCAATAAAAAAGGTATCATCTTATTTTCTTTTCCATGTTTTATTTTGTTTGATTTCTATAGATTCTACATGGAATGTTGCTATTCCACTAGCAACATTCCATGTAGAAGTCGGCCCTTGCAGATCACCAATGTGGCCGCGCAGGCTTCTGCATGGAATGTTGCTAGCAAGCAACATTCCATGTCATGTAGAATCTCCAATAGTAGCAACATTCCATGTAGAATCTCCAATGGTATCTATTTTACTGTCATAGTAATGCTTGAATATTTTCACTTATATATACTGTCTGCTACCACATTTGCTTATTTCCGATCTGACGAAGAAGGGCAACCTTCGAAAGCTAATCAAGAAATGTATTAAGTTATGTCCAATAAAAAAGGTATCATCTTATTTTCTTTTCCATGTTTTATTTTGTTTGATTTCTATTGATAACCTTAAGAGTGGACTAACACAGCTACCACACTCCTCTACTCCAGAAGTGTAGAAACATCTGTATTTTTTAAAGCAATTACTTCTTCAGCTTTGCTCAAAAAGCAATGACATTTAGTGCAGCTCTGGTAAAAAAAAAAAAAAAAAAAAAATCCAAATGACATTCAAAAAGTCATTAAAGCTTCCTCACCAAGGAAATTCACTTAAATTTCAAGTTTAAAGTTGAATCTATAACCCTGTTTAATTAAGTAATCCCCGGTTCTTTTCACCATGGAGCGGTTATTCCCGCCTGCATTCCCACAAGGATATGGCTAAATTTACAGAGTTTAATTTTTATCACAGTACTCCAGCTCTGTGCCTCTTTATTGAGCCCCCCTCCCCCCAGACAAAGCCACCTGGTATTAAAACCCTGTAAGCATTCGCCTGTACTGAGAAGTTGGAAGAAAGAGAAAAGAAAGATGAATGCATGCAGCTGTGGCATTCCCTTAGGCTTGAGCTTGGGAAGTATAGGCATGGGCTGTCAGCTATGTTGAAACAGTTCATATTCGGCAGTTATGACATTTGTGCAAATGAAACTCTGTGTGGGTGAGAAATGTGTTTAAATAGAGTGCCTGTGAATTTATAAAATGTAGACAAGATGTTCTACTGCAATTTAGCAAGATTCCAACAACTGCAAATAAACAGAACAAGTACAGCAAGTCTTCAGTCTGATGAGAGAAAACTGTAAGATTATACCCAGTTTTCTCCACCGCTGGCTCTTTCCTATAGTGTTGGTCAAAGTACGTAAGTAAAAACAAACATATATTTTAAGACTTATGCAAATGTACAATGAAGAATACATTTTAAAAAATGATCTAAGTAAAATTTAAAAAGTTACTGCCTAATATAATACTTTTTGAGTAAAACATAAAGTACTGTAACTACAGTGAATGCAACTATTAACATTCTTATCCCAACAATTTTATTGCTCTACAATTCAATCCACTTTGCTTTTGGTAAAACTACATTTTGAAAATGACTGTCACTCGTGTGAGTGCGCTTGTGAGTCATTAATCCACCACAGCTAAAAAGGTGTTCAACAACTCAACTGCACTGTCAGGAAGTGGATTGTTCGGTCTGATAAAAAAAATTCCATCAAATCAGACCAGGCTGCAATATTACTGATGCCTTTTAACTGGGTCTGCAGGTATTGATCAAAGGAATCTCTGTCTGAAACACTTGACTTCCTTATAACAAAGAATGCTTTATCTTCATCGTTGTCATCATCAACTGCATTAGTAACAATGCTAATTCATCCCTTGTATCTTCATCTTTGTTATCATTGCCATGCCGTTCAATTACAGAGAAGGCTTTCACAAAGTTGAAATCATCATTTGTTGCAGTGGCGTAGCAAAGGCGGGACGGTGGGGGCAGTCCGCTCCGGGTGCACGCCGCTGGGGGGGGCTCCGCTGGTTCCCTGGTTACTTCCTGTTCCGGGGCAGAGGGGGCAGGGAACCAGTGGAACCAACACCCCCCCCAGCGGTGTGCACACGGCAGGCAAGAATGCACTCGGGGGGCTTGGGTGATGCGCCAAGGAGGGGGGGGTTGATGCACCACGGCAAACCGCCCCGGGTGGCAGCCGCCCTTGCTACACCACTGGTCTGTTGTCCTATTTTTTTGTCTGATGACAAACTCTGAATATCTTCAAGAACTGATGCAAGAATGTCAGATGTATGGAAACTCTTCAGTCTTAAGGCCAGACAAGCAGACTATCAATCCAGTGGACTGTCACGCCAATGTACAATTTTCCATGGGATGTCCAGCAGTCTGTTGTGCCCACATAACCTCTATGACAGCCCCAGCACTGCCTGGACAATGCTGCAGTGGTCCTGCCAATATTCTGCAGCACAGCCTGGTTATCAGCAGGCGGCCACCCAGCTTCACCAAGAACTGCAACCAGCTTCAGCTTAATCTCCGCTTCAAGTGACTGAACTCATCACTGTTCTGTTTGGCTGGAGATTAGCACCCAGTTCAACAAGCATAGGCAACTCTACTGTTCTTACAGGCTGTATTCCCTGAACACCAAAACTTAAGATTTGTGTGATGAAGTTTGCCAATTGCAAAATCCTGTTCCAGGTTTTGCTGTTTCATTTGGTTGACTGAGGAATCATCATTTACATCTCTCTGCCACTTTTACTTTTTACTTTTAATTACAAGCATCAGAAGTAACTAGGTAAAAGTAGTAAAAATTAGTAAAACTATTACTTTAGTAAAAGTAACAAAGCTTTTACGCAAGTACAGTAACTAGTTACATTTACTGAGGGGGTCTTTTACAAAGCACAGCTAGAGTTTTTAACTTGTGCTACAAATCAGCTGGAGCTAAACGCCGAGACGATCATTATATTCCTATATTCCTCGGCGTTTAGTGCCAGATGATTTTTAGCGCAAGCTAAAAATGAAAGCGCTGCTTTGGAAAACACCCCCTTAGTTACTATACAACACTGTTTTTCTATATAAATCTATGGAAGATGCAGACATTGCAGTTCAAACGTTAAATCACTAAGGGGTCCTTTTACTAAGCCACATAAGCGTGTACACGCGTCCAATACATGCCAAAATGGAGTTACCGCCTGACTACCGCGTGGCTCTTGCGGTAATTTCATTTTTGGCACGTGTCCGATACGCACGTCTGAAAAATATTTTTTCTTTTCGGACACGTGGAACAGGCGTGCACCAAGTAGCATTTGACACGTGTAGGTCATTACCGCCCGGATTCTTTACTGCTACATTAGTGGCTAGCAGTAAGGTCGTAGACCCAAAATGGACACGCAGCAATTTTGATTTTGCCACACGTCCATTTTTGGACCAAAAAAGGTCTTTTTCATAGGTGCGCTGAAAAATGGATTGGCATGCGCCCAAAACCCGCGCCTACACTACCGCAAGCCATTTTTCAGCGCTCCTTTGTAAAAGGACCCCTAAAATGGCAATTCTTTAACTTGGTACCTAATGATAGGGGCCAATCCCAGATTCTATAAGTGATGCCCAAATTTGAGAGCCCTAATTTGTGTGTGATCCTCAGATCCACGTGCAAATAAATTAGTGAACAAGTCATTATCAATAACTGGCTGCTAGCAATCATTGATGTTGAATTGGCACTAATTTGGTTGTGAACGCAGATCTGGCTGCATGAGATCCTATATCAATCTGTGTCCAAACCCAAAAGGTGGCGTGGCCATGGGAGGGGCATGGGAGGGTCAAGGTGTTCCAATGAATTACACTCACTCAACCATGGAACGTGCTGAGGCATCCATCGGTAGTTTGGCCAGAAGCGAGCGCTACTCCCGCAGTAACAAATATTTTTTAGTATTTGCCAAGGAGGCGTGTCTCAGGGGATAGAATAGGCGTGCCTGTGTTAATCGGGTAGCGTGGGCACATTACCATGTTCTTTCCAATTACCACTGGGCTCCCGGTGGTAATGACCACATGCTAATGGAGAAATTAGTGCATGGCCATTAGAAAAAACGCCTGACCATGGCCATTTTGCAGCCGTGCTAGAAAGTGGCCAGAGTGTATGGCAAACCCACACTAATTGCAGCCACTTTCTAGTGCGGCTTGATAAAAGGACCCCTTAGTGAGGTACTCCGCAATGCTGAATACTTCCTGTACGACACTTCCTAAATCCAGTTTATTAACTCTGCAATATTTGCTTGGTCAGTTGGACACAGAGTTTTACGAACTTCCAAATATTTCAGATGCATCCATTAGGGTAATTTGCTTTTATTAAAAAAAAAAAAAAAAAACCCCGATCCTCACACAATTTATAATTACAGTACTTCAGTATTAACTTCCACCTCAGTGGCAGAATGCTTGTAATTTCAATTCATCCACATTTCATGACAGCCTTTTAAAGAGAGAAAACTTATCCCTGCTGGTGGTTATGCTGAGAAGGCTATTCCCTGAGCCGAACATAGGATTCTCCTTTATATTCTGAGCTATGAAAACACTCTATAGAAACATACTCTGAGGTATTTTTATTTACAGTCAGTCTTTTTAACTTCTCAGACTTATATAGACCTTTAACAGCACGCAACAGTTTTCAAGGTTAGGGTCAGGATGGCCTGGTCCTCCTTTAGAGCTCAGTCTAGCAAACAGACCTGTAGTAGGGTCAGTGGCGTAGCCAGAAGACAATTTTTGGGTGGGCCAGCGGGTTGGATGGGTGGGCACTACAACCCCAACCCCCACCCCCACACACGCAGCGCGCAGCACATTTAATGTAATCGGCGCTGCCTCCACTCACCTTCTCCCACCGTGGCGCTGCCTCCTCTCCTGCACTTCATGGTCTCCGTCTCCCACCCCCACGGCAGCGCTCTATCGGCGCTGACAGACGCGGCGCGACGATGTCCTGCTCCGGGACCTTCCCTCTGCCGCGTACAATCCACCCTGCGTAAACAGGAAGTTGAATCAACGCGGCAGAGGGAAGGCCCCGGAGCAGGAGGACGTCGCGCCGGGTCTGTCAGCTGTCAGGCAGGCAGCGCTGATAGCAAATTGAAAGCGCTGCTGTGAGGGTGGGAGACAGAGACTGCGAAGTGCAGGAGAGGAGGCAGGGCTACGGCGGGGGTGGGAGAAGGTGAGGATGGGCCTGAGACGAAACTGGGTGGGCCTGGGCCCATCCAGGCCCACCCGTAGCTACGCCCCTGAGTAGGGCACAGCTCCCAGCTGCACTTCGCTATTTCAAAGTCCAAAAATCAGAAGTAAGAATCAAAACTGTCCTTGCCCCTTTGAACAGGCTAAAATACTTCCCCCTCTGTCCTCATATAAAACCAATTTAAATTTCCAACAGGTAGAGCTCTTCTTGAGTGAGCAACAAACAAAAGTTTTTCATCTGATGTTACAGCAGCTTCCACATACAGACTTGCTTGGCTCATGGGGCATTTATACATAGTCACAAGAATTCCCCAAATAAGCCTATCAATTAGGTAAATCCGTACACATCACCACTCCAGTGGGAGAACAATCTTCATCCCTCTTGTTCCAGGATTGCAGGCATCAAATATAAACTTTAAGTCAGAATGCAGCACAAATCCCATACAGAAAGAAACTCCAGCAGGTTCCCAGGCCCCTTGTACACAGCTAGGTTAATTAGCTTTGCCTGTAGTGTTTCTAGCCTGTAACCAGGACTGCAAGGAAAACCTGACAACATACTTACAGCTTGGTTTTTTCATACTCTGGTTTGGGTTCAGACCAGTGGTGTGCTGGAGCCGGCTCGCACCGGCTCGCAAGAACTGGTTGTTAAATTTTCTTCCGACTTGTGAGCTGGTTGTTAAAAAGCACGAGCCGGCTCTCCTCCCTCCCTCCAGATCCGGTCCCTCACCAACCTGACTCTGAGTCACCCTGCCTTGTCCTTCGAATTCTTCGGGGCAGGCAGTCTTGCCTGCCCACTGCCAGCGCTTCTCCCCCGCTGCCGGTTCGCACTTTAAAAATGGCCGCCGAGACTTCTGCTGAAGTCTCGGCGGCCATTTTGAAGCGCGATCCGGCAGCAGGGGAGAGTCAATGCTGGCACTGCCTGCCCCGAAGAATTCGAAGGACGAGGCAGGGTGACTCAGAGTCAGGTCGGTGAGGAACCAGATCCAGAGGGAGGGAGGAGAATTTGCTGAACAACTCGGGAGGTGGTGGCAGAAGAGAGAAGGGAGTCGCTCAGCATGGGTGGATGGATGGAGGGGAGAGAAGGGTCGCTGGGTATGGGTGCATGCAGGGCAGGGGAGAGGAGGGTCACTGGGTATGGGTGCATGCAGGGCAGGGGAGAGGAGAGGAGGGTCGCTGGGTATGGGTGCATGGAGGGCAGGCGAGAGGAGGGTCGCTGGGTATGGGTGCATGCAGGGCAGGGGAGAGGAGGATCGCTGGGTATGGGTGCATGCAGGGCAGGGGAGAGGAGGATCGCTGGGTATGGGTGCATGCAGGGCAGGGGAGAGGAGGATCGCTGGGTATGGGTGCATGCAGGGCAGGGGAGAGGAGGATCGCTGGGTATGGGTGCATGGAGGGCAGGGGGAGAGAAGGGTCGCTGGACGTGGGTGGGTGGATGGAGGGCAGGGGAGAGGAGGGGAGAGAGAAGAAATGCTGGACATGGATGGAGGGGAGGGAAGAGTGAGGAAGGAGATGAGATGAGGGAAAAGGAAGAGAGGAGAAAAACTGTACATGGATGAAGAAAATAGGCAGAAGCTGAGGACCAGAAATGAAGAAGAAAGGAGGAAAGGAAAGAAATAAATGGAAAGGAAGCCCTGGAAACAGAGTTAAGAGGACAGATAGCAGCAGAATCGGATACTGGGCCAGCATGATCAGAAAAACAGTCACCAGACAACAAAGGTAGAAAAAAAAATCATTTTATTTTCATTATAGTGTTTGGAATATGTTCACTTTGAGAATCAGGAGCTCAACATTAAAAGTTTATATTTATTTACTTATTTATGGCATTTTATCGCACATTAAACATGAATTAGATTGGAACCTGGGATCATTTAATTTTTTTTTCCTGGAGTAATGCATTGCCCCCCCCCCCCCCCCCCCCCGAGGCTCTCTCCACGGCTATAGCCAGCTCTGCAATTTGGGGGGGGGGGGCACAGAGGGGGACCGGGGAGAGAGCCTGTTGTTAAACATTTACCACTGGTTCAGACCTTCAATTTTCAGAGCAACTTCAACATAACAAACAGCCTTTTCTATTATCCAACTGGCAAAAACTACTGCTCAGGACAGGCTTGGCAGAATTTCTCCCGTATGACTTTACCAAACACAACATTCAGCACATACCTCCAGATCCTGCCTTTGTGCTAGGCAGAATTCCAGACTTCATCAGACTCTGTTTTCAAGAAACTCCTTACCCATACCTTATTTCTAGCCCAGCATCAACTTTAGGGTCCTTGTTGTCCTGAGTTACGTAACTCATGTACTCTGGCTGGCCAGCTTGGAGGGAGTTCCTTATTCGACTTCCTCCCTCTTTCTTTCTGCTTGTCCCTGGGGAATTTTTCTGGGCCTGTGCCCTGGGCTCCTCCCATTTCTTATTTCTCATTGGTGCCTGACCATCCAACTACACCCCCCCCCCCCCCCCCCCCAGAATGCCTTGCCTACCTGCCTCTGGGCTTCTTCTACATGTGCGAATCATCAAGCCACTTGTTACCCCTCCCCCTCCAGGATCCCTTTTCCCCTCAAGGCAAGCTTGTTTCATGCTGTTCCAAGTAGGGATATTCATCATTCTCTATCTTATTGACTGGTCCCTTGTATGAGTAGGAACTGCTTTAAAAATAACTACTACTTCTGGAAACCTGCCTGGTTTTTCCCAGGGGTCTCAAGGGATACAAGTATTGAATGTGCCACTCTTCCCCCTTCACTCCTTGAAGGATCACATTACTCATCTACCATTTGAAAAGTTGCAGCATGTGGAAATAAAGGGGTCCTTTTACTAAGGTGCACCAAAAGGTGGCCTGCACTGGTGTAGACGCATGTATTGGACGCGCGCAGGTTCATTTTTCAGCGCACCTGCATAAAAGGCCTTTTTTTGGCTGGAAATGGACATGCAGCCAAATGAAAATTGGCGCACATCCATGTTGGGCCTGAGACCTTACCACCACCCATTGACTTAGCGGTAAGTTCTCATGTGTTAACCAGGCGGTAATTATCAGTGCGCGTGCAATGCCGATTACAGCCCGGTTAGCGCCGAACGCTGGAAAGTGGGTGAGCGTAAAAAATGAAATTACCGCCCAGGCCACGGGGTAGCCAGGTGGTTGTTCCAAATTGGCACATGTTGGGTACGCGTAAGCGCCTACACGGCTTAGTAAAAGGACCCCAAAGTGATTTGCTCAAAGTCACAGAAAACATCAGTGTGATTAGAACCCAGGGAGCTTTAGACGTTTTAGCACTGACCAACAGTGTTCTAAACATTAGTGAGTCAATATTCATAGCTTTAGGATCTAACCAGATAAACCTTGACATTTGAAATTTTACCCCCAAGAATCCTCCAGGCAGATTATAACCTCGAGCATTCTTGGCGTGTGGTTCCTGGAAAGTGACTGCAATGATTTTCCTCTTGCAGAAGGTAATGGGAGCTGTACAGCAAATTTTGACTGGTCAGTACTGATATTCTGTGCAAGCCAACCAAAGCAAAACAGCAAAAGTAGAGGCTGACAAATGCGCAAACCAATAGGGAGATAATATCAAAAACCTGTTTATTCAGAATATTCATATCAATATCAAGGACCCGACATGGTCCCTGTTTCGGCACCAAAGCGCCTGCCTCAGGGGTCACAATCAACTTTCTCTGAGAAGAAGCTGATAGGCTTGAATTCCTTTATGTATGCAAGCTAATCCACAGAGAGAACAGCCAACCGATCAGCAAACACCATGTGACAAGAAAACGTTGATTGTGACCCCTGCGGCAGGCGCTTTGGTGCCGAAACACGGACCGTGTCGGGTCCTTGATATTGATATGAATAGTCTGAATAAACTGGTTTTTGATATTATCTCCCCATTGGTTTGCGCATTTGTCAGCCTCTACTTTTGCTGTTTTGCTTTGACTTTCCGTGGAGGCTCCTCCTGTCTTCTTGGATTTGCAAGCCAATCAAAGTCACGCCCCCTGTTTACTAACGCCAACACAGTCTATTGAATGGGCTTTGTCAGTATTGACATGTGGCATACTAAACAAGGGGGTCAGTATGGCAATTGATCAGCCAAAAAGCAGGCCTAAAGTTAGATGGACATCTTTGTTCAGTTAATTCTATGTAGATTTTTAGCCTGACCTTATTCGGGTTAGTTATATGAATAAACTTAGCCCAAAAAGTTATCTGGTTTTAAATTTGTTTTAATGCTAAATTTATGAATGTTGCTATTCATAAAATGGGTAAGGGTAACTTCATTGGCTAAAAAAAAGTTAAATTTAGTTACAGTCACTTCACAGTCCATAACAAAAATCAGAAACTTTCAAATTTTAACCATCTTTACAGGTGAATTAGTGATTTCAGTAGAAAAGTTAGTACTGAAATCACTGTGAAGTGTCTGTACCTAAATTTAAGGAGATTTGTTTTAGCCAATAAGGCTACCCTTATCTGTTTGTCCCAAGGGCTAAAAAGTACAAGGCTCTGGGTGGGTTCCGAGGCTTTTCTCTCCTTATTTTTAACGAAATCCCGCAGATATAATTTTGGTAGTAGCTGGAAGAGTGGGCTACTCCAGTATTTTTGTAATCTTTATTTTTTTAATATTATAAGTAGTGGCTTTCCCCATGTCTACCTTAATAGCAGCTTATGAATTTCCCTTAAGAAACCTGTCCGATTTTTACACCCAGATATGCTAACTGCTGTTACCATATCGTCTGACAATGCAATGAATTCCAGAGCTTAACTATACGTTGAGTGAAAAAATATTTTCTCCTATTTGTTTTAAAAATATTGCCATGTAACTTCATGGAGTGCCCCTCATATTTTTGGAAACAATAAACAATAGATTTACTTTTATTCGTTCTACTCCACACAGGATTTTGTAGACCTCTATCATATCCCCTTCAGCCGTCTTCTCCAAGCTGAAGAGCCCTAACTTCATGAGAGGAGTTCTGTTCCTTTAATCGACCTTTTATAATTCTGCCATATCTTTTGTGAGATACAATGATCAGAATTACACACAATATTGAAAGTGAAGTTGTATCATAGAGCAATACAGAGACGTTATAATATCATTTGTCTTAGTTTCTATTTTTTCCTAATTTATTTATTATTTATACAAACTTGATAGACCGCAAGGGGCCTGGTACAGGCTTCAAAGCAGTTTACAAATAATAATAAAACTTTAAAAGTAGGAAAAGGAGAGCTCACTTAAAAAAGTAGGGGAGGGCAAGGGAGAGAACAGGGGGAAGGTAGCAGGAAAACAAAAAAAGAAAAGTCAAGTGCACAGGAAATTATGATGCAACTGAGTAGGAAGCAGTGAAAAGATGAGTCTTCAAAGCCTGTTTAAAGGTAGAAATGGTGGGTTGGGATATGGCGAGGGAGGTCATTCTAGATACGTGGGCCCAGGTAACTGAAGGCAGTGTCGCGGGTGTTGTCAAGGAGGATGAGGAACAGTAGAGGTAATGTGCGGAGATTGTTGTCAGCAGACCTGAGGCAGTGGAGAGAAGAGTAAGGGATGAGTAATCTGTTGAGATAAAGGGGCACAGAAGGGAGTCTGGATTTATAGACCATTAACAGTATTTTGAATTTGATATGGGCAGAGACAGGGAGCCAATGTTCAGACTGCAAGGGGGGGGGGGGGTGTAACATGATCAAAACGATGAGTGGATTGTACTTAGTCATTTAATGGAGTGGAGAGGTAAACCAGCAAAGAGAGAGTTACAATAGTTTAGAAGTGATATAACCAGGGCATGGAGAAAAGAGGGGCTGCAAGGAGAGAATGGACAGAACAAACCCAATGAAGTGCAAAGAATGATGAGCGAAGCACAGAGTCTATGTGAGGTTTGAAAGTAAGGGAAGAGTCAGAATCCTTGTATGGTAGAATTTTCCCATCCAAGGTAGGAGCGGGAAGGGATGTGTGACATGAAGAAGGAAAGAGGATGGCTTCACATTTGGAGCTGTTGAGAAACAGAAGATTAGACTGAGAAATGCAGAGACCTTGGAGAGGCAGTTATTAAGGGTGGCAAATGAACAAAAGATTTCAATGTATTATCCATAATGACACCTAGATCTTTTTCTTGGGTCATGACCCCTAATGTGGAACCAAGCATCAAGTAGCTATGATTTGGTTCTTCCCAATGCGCATATTAAATTTTATCTGCCATTTTTTGATGCCCAATCTTCCAAATTCCTAAAGGGCCCTTTTACTAAGGCATGCTTCAATTTGGGACTACTGCCCAGCTACCACGAGCCCCGGGCAGTAATTCCATTTTTTAAGCGCATCCGATATGCATGGCAGAAAATATTTTCTATTTTCTACCATGTGGCACTAACCGGGCGGTAATCGGCAATGAACACGTGCTGACAATTATCGCCCGGTTAACGCGTGAAACCTTACCGCTAAGTCAGTGGGTGGCGGTAAGGTCTCAGGCCTAAAATGGACATGCAGCAATTTTTCTTTTGCTGCACGTCCATTTTCAGCCCCTCAAAAAGGCCTTTTTTGCAGGTGCACGGAAAAATGGACCTGCATGCGTCCAATACACGTGTCTACACCAGAGCAGGCCACTTTTCGGCACACCTTAGTAAAAAGACCACAAAAGTCTTCCTGTAATTTCTCAGAGCCTTTTTACAAAGACATGGTAGCATTTTTAGCACACGCTAAATTCTAGAGACGCTCATAGGAATATATGGGCATCTCTAGAGTTTAGCACACCTTTGTAAAAGGTCTACTTAATCACCTCACTTTTCCTTCCCATTTCCATATCATATATAAACCATACTGGCTGTTTGCTCATCTTTCCAACTTTATTAATACGTGGAATACTTCTTGTCTGGGCTTCCAAGATGGTATTTTTAAACAACGTTCATACAAGACTTATACTCCTAATCTTTTCTGGTTGCTCTTTTTAGCTTTTGGGGTTTTTTTTAACCAGTTTCCTCATTGTATCATGGTAGCCTTTTTGAAAGTTAATTGCTGCTCTGGAATAAGCAGTGACTTTCCCTGTGTCTACTTGAATAGCAATTTATGGACAGCAAATTTCCTTAGTATCTTCACTCCAGTTATTAACTCAAATTTGATCATGATTTAACCACCGTTTGCCAGTGGATCCAACACTGTTACCTTTTGCATCAAGCCTTGCATTCCACAAAGGATTACATCTATAATAACTCCCCCTCTTGTCGGTTTCTAAACCAGTTGCTCCATGAAGCAATCATTTATTTCATCTAGAAATTTTCTCTCCCTAGCATTTCCTGACGTAACTTTTAACCAGTCAATATTGGGTAAATAAAAGCATCCATTATTCTTCTGTTGCCAAATTTGCTAGCTTCCCTAATTTCTGTTAACGTGTCGTCATCTGTCTGTTTGTTCTGGCCTGGTAGATGGTAGTATAGCTCTACCAGTATTCTCTTTCCCTTCACACATGGATGGGCTAATAATCAAAGCAATTTAAGTAGACAGGAGAGGCTCCTACCTGACTTAAATCACCTGGGGCAGCCCAACCACCACTATTCAGTGGCACTTAACCAGGCAGTGCCACTGAATATTGGCTCTGTCCGGCCACGTTAAAAGTGTAGTGCCACTGAATATCCATAGAAAGCTCTGGTCAGCACAAATATCCAGATAATGACGGCCCTTATTTGGATGTTTGCTTTAGAATATCGGGCTCTCATTGACTGATTATTTCTGTATTTATTTGGCTGATTTTGTTATATGATTGTGAACCACTACAATTATTCCTTCATCAGAGAAGTATTATAGAAATGTGCTAATAAAAAAAACTGGGATTAACCTTTTTTTCACAGGCTACATCATACATTTCTCATTTTATTAAAAAAAGCACTGGTAACTAGTTCAGTGACATTTCTGCATATACGTAAGGGCAGAGAACTCTGAAGTAATTTCACAACTGAACAGTTCAGAGTCATCAAGGCAGAATGATTTTCTATCACTTAATGGCAGACAGGATTAACAAGCGTTTGCTTATTACCTGATACTGTTGTTTGATGACATATATGTAGAAATACTGAAAAGATACTGACAGCCACTATGGCTTAACAGTTCCTTTCAGTAGTTTGTTTATGTAAAAGATCAATTTAGAAAACTGGTCAAGATAATCTGTACAATATTTTTACCACTCCATGACTCGGTTTACTAGGCATTCCAAAATTGTTGTTTCATTTTCAGGAAAAAATGTCCGAATTATGGCTCTTTGTAAACATGCGAAAGGCAATTCTACATCTGGGTGAGGACAGTTACGTGCATCTCACACACGTAAATGCACCAAATAGAACCACTTACTCCCCAAAATGCACTACATGCTTTTAAAGTAAGATAGCACAAAAGTGTCATGGCACATAAGTGCGGGGGGGGGGGGGGGGCAGTGCATATACATTAGTTGAGCAAGGGGAGGCCTTGGGCATGGCGCCAACTTACATGCAAATAACAAAAGAAGGAGAAACTCCAGTCCTCAAGAACACGTAAAAACTAACAAAAAGGAGTGAAGAAACAAAAACTGAGGAAGCCAAAGCTGAATAATGTGAAATGCTGCCAGTCAGTTGATCACCTGTGCAGTCCTGCATGGTTTGCTTTGATGCGTATTGCTTATGTCACCTTTGTGACTGCTACATTTAGTATACTGTCAAGCTTATTTTCGAAAAAGAAGGACGCCCATCTTTCAACACAAATCGGAAGATGGGCATCCTTCTCACAGGGTCGCCCAAATCGGCACCCTGGTACTGGGTTACACTTGCACCCAGATACCACAGAGAATCGGGGTGACTAAAAGGAGGTGCCCACTTCTAAAATTACCTCCATTATGCCCAGCACTCGTGCATTGATACAAGGGTGTATGACTTCAAAGAAGTCACTGCAGACAAGACCCACATCCATCAGCCACAAAAAGCACATGACCCAACAAGAAGCTCCTCTCAACTCTCCTAGAGTTTCTGAATGTCATCTCACACGCAATTAAGCATATCATTCAGAAACAAAATGCACAAGTGGAGTCTGAAGAATGAGTTAGGTTCAGTGAAAGGAGCATGGCAGATTAAAAGAAAAGAAGGTGGCTTTTGACACAGCTCCCATGATTTTCTTTTTTTTTTTAATTTCAAATAATGTTTTATTAATATTCTAAATATAACAAGAACAATGCAGCAAGATATAAATACATCAATTAAATGACATTATAGAAAAAAAATGTACATACCGTATTTTTCGGACTATAAGACGCACCGGACCATAAGACGCACCTAGGTTTTAGAGGAGGGAAATAGGAAAAAAATTTTTTTCATTTTTCCCTCCTCTAAAACCTAGGTGCTCCGGTGCATCTTGTCCAAGTTCGGGATCGCCCTCCCCCCGGCCCTGTCACCACTTCTCCCCTACTCACGTCACGCGATCTTCCCTGGTGGTCTAGTGACGTCGGGGCAGGAAAGAGCCCCCTCTTTCCTGCCCAGCGCGCTGCTCTCCGTCCTCCTGTATGCTGCCTGACGGTCTCAGCGAGATTCAAAATGGCCGCCGAGAATTGAAGTCTCCTGCCCCAACGTCACTAGACCACCAGGGAAGATCGCGTGGCGTGAGTAGGGGAGAAGTGGTGACAGGGCCTGGGAGAGGGCGATCCCGAACTCGGGGGGAGGGCGGGCGGGCGATCCTGAACTCGGGCGGAGGGCGGGAGGGAGGGAAATCGCTACCTTCGGACTATAAGACGCACCCCCCATTTTCCTCCCAAATTTGGGGGGGAAAAAGTTCGTAGTATAGTCCGAAAAATACGGTAAATTGTACAAGAAGACTGCAGCATAAACAAAAACCTTTTAAAACAAAAAAAAAATCCCTTCAGAGAACCCAACAATGAAAAGCAGAAAGGAAAGGTAGACAGAGATATAGAGTGTACCCAGCAGTAATCGGACAGTGTCGCATGCTGCCCGGTAACCGCCGGGTTGGCGCGGAAGCCACTACCGCCACTTCAATGGATGGTGGTGAGGACTCCCCCCGAAATGGCCGTGCGATGTGCTTTACTTGCCACATGGCCATTTCCTGCAGGAAAGAGTCTTCCTTTTTACCCGCTGTGGTAAAAGGAGGCCTCGGCGCACGTAAAAAACACGGACCGACGCCAACGCAGGCCACCTTTTGCCACAGCTTGGTAAAAGGGGCCCAGAATGAGGAACCCAGAATTATTTTTTTTATTTTATACAGAAAAAAGGTGGAGAAATTACATCTTATTCAACTAAGACTCAAATAGGGGCACAACTACAGCTCAGTAAATATTAAAAGGGAAAGGGGGCTTACATTACATTATACGAGGTCTAAATCATCCATTCACAGTACTGGTGAGAGTTGGAGAGGAGCAGAAAAGAGGTGACCAAAACGGATTATACTTCCACGGCTTGCATTTATGAAGCCAAACTAACTCTTCCATTCCAGCTACTCGCCAAACTTTATCTCACCAAAAATGATTTTCCATGGGAGAAAATAAAAATATTCCCCCCGCTAAAGCTAATAGGAGAAGCACAGCAAACAGGAAAATCTGAAAAATTACTCCTCCGTACCTTGAGCTAAATATATTTTGGGTGGATGATCCCAGAAGGGTTTGGGTAAATAATCTATTGTTAGTCACTTGGCGGCAGTGTGAAAGCATCAGTGAAGTAGTTTTTATAGCACTGCCTCCTACATGCCTTGATTATCATTTTCTCAAACTGTGATGAACAGATGGTCATTCACTTTGCATATCTTCCAAGTGATCCATTTTAAAACAATTGATATTTGGGAAAACCCAAATATCTATCATTATTTGTGAAATGGAATGAATGGACCCCTTTCTGACCAATGAAAATGCAGTGCCACGCAAGGCAGAAAAGAGTAGCAGTTATTCATATTCTATTCAACTGCACAGTAGGAAGGATAGGGAAGGAAGAATTTAGCCAGTTGAATCTCTGTTCTTCAGTGCCCACAAAGAAGGCAACACTTTGCAATAAGAAAAGCAAATCTGTTTTCTGGTGGCAACTCTTTAGTAGCCAACACAGTCAAATGGATTTCTTTCTATTAATGCAAATGCAGATGACATGAGGAATAAACCATACATGTCACAAGCAGGGGAAAATAAACAACTTAGGTACAAAAGAAGGGAGGTATAAAAACTTTTGCTTTTTTCTAGGGTTAACCAGGAAATTACAGACTGGTAAGACTGACTTCAGCATCAGGCAAAATAGTGGAAACTATTATAAAGAATAAAATTACAAAGCACATAGACAAATATGATTCAGCCATAGAATCTCTGCATTAACCCAACTGTTAATAACTTAGTTTATAGCTATGTTATTTTTTTCCTTTTTCCTTTATTTTATTGCCTAGTATCTTGATTCAAATCGATTGTGGACAAAATTTAAAAGTTTATCTTCTATTTTAAGCCAGAAATGGCTATAAGTAGTTCTCTTTTTTTTTTTCAGCTGTTTGTATTTTCTGATATTTCCTCATTTATGTCATTGTATGTAAATGAAAAACTTATAAATAAAGAATTAAAAAAAAATATGGTTCAGCCAAGTCTTGCCTCACCAATTTGCTTCATTTCTTTGAAGGCGTGAATAAACATGTGGATAAAGGTGAGTCAGCTGATGTACTGTTGCTGGAGGATATGGTAATGGTGGTTGGCGCGTTTGGGTTTAAATAAAGGTTTGGACAAGTTCCTGGAGAAAATGCCCATAGGCTGTTATTGAGATGGATGTGAGGAAGCCACTGCTTGCTCCGGGATTGGTAGCATGGAATGGTGCTACTAATTGGATTTCTACCAGGTACTTGTGACCTTGATTGGCTACTGCTGGAAGCGGGATACTGGGCTAGATGGACCATTGGTCTGACCCAGTATGGCTATTCTTATGTTCTTAAGTTCCTCATAATCGACTCCTAAGGAAATTTAAAAAAAAGTCATGAAATAGGAGGCAATGTCCTTCTGTGGATTAGGAATTTGTTATTGGATAGAATACAGAGGGTATGGTTAAATGGCCATTTTTCTCAATGGAGGAGGGTGAATAGTGGAGTGCCGCAGGGAGTAGTACTGGGACCAGTGCTATTTAATATATTTATACATTTTCTGGAAATCGGAACAACAAGTGAGATGATTACATTTGCAGATGACACAAAACTATTCAAAGTTGTCAAAACACATGTGGATTGTGACAAACTGCAAGAAGACTTTAGGAAACTGGAAGTCTGGGCATCCAAATGGCAGATTAAATTTAATGTGGACAAATGCAAAGTAAGAGGAGAGATCAACCACTAAAAGTGGAGGAACACTCTGTCCCTATAATCGTAGAACACACCAACCAAGGAGTAGGGTAGACTAGCTCTTCCGAAGAGCACAAGGGAGATGCAGTGATTCTTTTAAATAAGAATTTATTGAAAATACACCAATGATTCTACATGCAATTATAGAGATGTACGTAATTCAAGCTCCTCCTCCTCACCTACAAATGCACTCAGTCTGCGGCTCCTCACTACCTCTCCACCCTCATCTCCCCCTATGTTCCCGCCCGTAACCTCCGCTCACAGGACAAAGCCCTTCTCTCAGTACCCTTCTCCACCACTGCCAACTCCAGGCTCCGCTCATTCTGCCTTGCCTCACCCTATGCCTGGAACAATCTTCCTTTACCCATACGCCATGCCCCCTCCCTACCCATCTTCAAATCTCTGCTTAAAACTCACCTCTTCAATGCTGCCTTTGGCGCCTAACCGCTCGAGAAATATAGAATGCCCCAATCTATCCACCCTATCAGATTAACTGTTCACTCGTCCTCTAGATTGTACACTTGTCTTTAGATTGTTCTCTTGTCTTTTAGATTGTAAGCTCTTTGAGCAGGGACTGTCCTTCTATGTTTAAATTGTACAGCGCTGCGTAACCCTAGTAGCGCTTTAGAAATGTTAGTTAGTAGTAGTAGTAGTAGATGTACGTATTTTACAAATACAAAGTGATGCACACTAGGAAGTATAATCCAAATCATAATTACCTGATGCTTGGGTCCACTTTAGGAGTCAGCACTCTTCAGAAAACATCTAGGTGTCATTGTAGACAATAGAAAGAAATCTTCTGCCCAGTGTGCGGCGGTGGCCAAAAAAGCAAACAGGATGCTAGAAATCATTAGGAAAGGGATGCAAATAAGACCAAGAATATTAAAATGCCTCTGTATCGCTCCATAGTGTGACCTCACCTTGAGTATTGTGTTCATTTCTGTTTCCTGTATCTCAAAAAAGACATAGTGGAATTAGAAAAGATTCGAAGAAGAGCCACCAAAATGATAAAGGGGATGGAATTCCTCCCATATGAGGAAAGGCTTGGAAAAGAGATGGCTGAAGAGGAATATGATTGAGGTCTACAAAATCCTGAGTGGAGTACAACGGGGAAAAGTGAATTGCTTTTTCACTCTTTCAAAAGGTACAAAGACCAGGGGATGCTCAATGAAATTACACAGCAATACTTTAAAACAAGACGAGGATAGTTAAGCTCTGGAACTCTTTGCCAGAGGATGTGGTAATGGCGGTTAGCTTATCTGGGTTTAAAAAACTTGAACTTTGTACCACAGCATTAACAGATAGCCTCTAGCAGATACAGAAGGACCTAGTTCAGTCTTCAGTCCTGCCCACCCCTAGCACAATTCTTCATTTATAGTCAGTTATTCTAATTAGGATAACAAGCAAGGAGTGCTCTCACAGAGTTGTAATTACAAAACTAAATAAATCACACAATGTACCATATAAGCTAAAGACTTTTTTATATTAGACTAATATCCTTAATACCTTAGCAAGCTTTCAATTATTGAAAAACTCGAAAATACTAACATGGAGACGGCAGTCCAGCAGCAAGAGGGGTGCCTTCCAGTCTTTAGCCCTGATTGTCACATGTATGATTATCTCCCGGTTAGTGTGCCCAATGCAAAGAGTTCCTAGCTCTCACAGAACAAGTCCATTCTCTTGATGCTAGAGTAGCAGGCTTGGTGGAGCTGAGGGAGACAGAGAGGTACATAGAGGAGACCTGCAGGGACATTGTAGAGACGTCCCACCTCCAGTCTGGCAGACCCTGTGCTGACTTGGGAGATGGAGGTCTCCTAGAAGGACAGCTTCACCCTGGTGAAGTAGGGAGGACTCCTGTAGCCAGGACCTGCCCACAAGGGAATGCACTATGCTCTCGCACCGAGGATATGTCTCCGAGACATTCTGCCCAGGCAGGAAGGGTAAAAACAGCTGTTGTAGTTGGTGATTCGATCATCAGGCATATAGATAGCTCAGTGGCTGGTGGACATGAGGATTGCCTGGTCACTTGCCTGCCTGGGCAGAAGGTGGCGGACCTCACTTGTCACCTAGACAGGATCCTAGATAGTGCTGGAGAAGATCCGGCTGTCTTGGTACATGTGGGTACCAATGACATAAGAAAATGTGGGAGGGAGGTTCTGGAAGCCAAATTTAGGCTCTTAGGTAGAAAGCTAAAGTCCAGAGCCTCCAGGGTAGCATTCTCAGAGATGCTCCCCATTCCATGCGCATGACCCAAAAGGTGGCCAGAGCTCCAAACTCTCAAAGTGTGGTTGAAATAATGGTGTGGGGATGAGGGATTTAGATTTGTTAGGAACTAGGCCACATTCTGGGAAAGGAGGAGACTGTTCCAAAAGGATGGGCTCCACCTTAACCGGGATGGAACCAGGCTGCTGGTGCTAAATTTTAAAATGGAGATAAAGCAGCTTTTAAATTACAATGACGGTGGGGGGGGGGGGGGGGGGGGGGAGCCAACAGTTGCCCAGGAGCTCATGATTCGGTGTGGAGTGTCCTTGAAGGATACTACTGAAACAGGCTGAAAGTAAGCCAGGTGTTCTTAATGAGAGAGCAGGATAAAGGATGCACATTATCCGCTTCAACTTCTAAGCAGCTAGGAGATCAAAGGAAAAAACACAATTTGAAGTGCCTATATAAATGCTAGAAACCTAAAAAATAAGATGGGAGAGTTAGAATACATAGAAGAGGTAGATATAATAGGCATCTCAGAGACTTGGTGGAAAGAGGACAATCGATGGGACACTGTGTTAACAGGGTACAAATTGTATTGTAATGATAGAGAGGATCAAATTGGAGGGGGGTGCACTATATATTAAAGAGGGAATTTAGCCAAATAAAATAAACATTCCACATGAAACAGATAGCAGCATGGAATCATTATGGATAGAAATTCCATGTGTGAAGGGAAGGAGTATTCTTATAGGGCTGTACTACCGTCCACCAGGACAGAACGAACAGACATATGAAGAAATGTTTACGGAGATTAGGAAAGCTGGTAAATTGGTCAATGCTATAATAATGAGTGATTTCATTTACCCTGATATTGGCTGGATAAATGTTACATCAGGGAGTGCCAGGGAGATAACATTTCTAGATGTGATAAATGACTGCTTCTTGAAGCAACTGGTCCAGGAACCGATGAGAGGGGGAGCCATTGTGGATCTGCTCCTTGGTGGTGTGAAGGGCATAGTGCGAGAATTGGTGGTGTTGGGCCCCCTGAGAAACAATGATCATAACACGATCAAGTTTGAGCTACTATCTGGGAATAACCCGCAAAGAAAATCTACTGTAATTGCATTTAATTTTCAAAATGGCAACTATAATAAAATAAAGAAAATGGTTAAATAGAAGCTAAAAGGATCGGCTGATAAGGTTAAGACTCTAAACCAGGCGTGGATGTTATTCAAAAATACCATCTTGGAAGCCCGGACCATATGCATTCCATGTATTTGCAAAGGTGAAAAGAAGAGAAAACAACAGCCAATGTGGTTAAAAGGTGAAGTAAAAGAGGCTATTACGGCCAAAAGATTGTCCTTAAAAGAATGGAAAAAGGACCCAAATGAAGACAATAAGAAGCAACATAAGCACTGGCAAGTCAAATGCAAAGCATTAATAAAGAAAGCTAAAAAAGAATATGAAGAGAAACTTGCTGCAGATACTAAAACTCACAGTAACAACTTTTTCAGGTACATCAGAAGCAGAAAACCTGCTAGGGATTCCGTGGGACTGTTAGATCACAAAGGAGCAAAAGGGGCGCTCAGGGAGGACAACGCCGTAGCGGAGAAACTGAATGAATTCTTTGCTTCTGTCTTTACAGATGTAAATGTAAGAGATCTGCCTGTACTGGAAATGGTTTTCAAGGGTGATGATGCGGAGGAACTGAAAGAAATCTTGGTGAACCTGGAAGATGTACTGAGCCAAATTGACAAATTAAAGAGTAGTAAATCACCTGGACTAGATGGCATACATCCGAGGGTACTAAAAGAACTCAAGCATGAAATTGCTGATCTGCTGTAAGTAATATGTAATCTGTCGTTAAAATTGTCTGTAGTACCTGAAGATTGGAGGGTGGCCATTGTGACACTGATTTTTAAAAAGGGTTCTAGGGGTGATACGGGAAATTACAGACTGATAAGCCTGACGCCGATGCCAGGCACATGTGGATAAAGATGAGCCGGTTGATGTAGTGTATCTAGATTTTCAGAAAGCTTTTGATAAAGTGCTTCATGAGAGACTCCTAAGAAAACTAAAGAGTCATGGGATAGGTGGCAAGGTTCTGGTGTGGATTAGGAATTACTTATTGGACAGAAAACAGAGGGTAGGGTTAAATGATCATTTCTCTCAACGGAGGCAAGTGAACAGTGGAGTGCCGCAGGGACCAGTACTGGGACTGGTGCTATTTAATATATTTATTTTATCATCCCCACCTTAGTAATTCCCTTATCTCTTATTTGTCCTGTTTGTCTGTCCTAATTAGATTGTAACCTCTGTCGAGCAGGGACTGTCTCTTCATGTTGAAGTGTACAGAGCTGCGTACATCTAGTAGCGCTATAGAAATGATAAGTAGTAGTAGTAGTTATAAATGATATGGAAATTGGAACGATGAGTGAGGTGATTAAAGTTGCAGCTGATACAAAACTATTCAAGGTTGTTAAAACACGTGCGGCCTATGAAATATTGCAGGAAGAGCTTAGGAAACTGGAAGACTGGGCAACCAAATGGCAGATGAAATTTAATGTGCAAAATGCAAGATGATGCACATTGGAAGAATAATCCAAATCATAGTTACCTGATGCTAGGTTCTACCTTGGGGGTCAGCACTCGAGAAAAAGATCTAGGTGTCTCTGATTTCTGCTTTCCTCATCTTCTCTTCCTTCTATCCAGCATCTGCCCTCTTTCTCTCTCTACCTTCCATCCAGCGTCTGCCTGCTTTCTCTGCCCCTTCCATCCACTGTCTGCCCTCTCTCTCTTCCATCCTGTGTCTGCCTCCCCCCCCCCTTTCCATAAGGTGTCTGCCCGCTTTTTCTGCCCCTTCCATCCACTGCCTGCCCCTTCTTTCCCTTCCTTCCAGTCTGTGCCCCCTCTCTCCTTTTTACATGATGCATTCCAGCAGCTCCTCTCTCCAAGGGCTCTCTGCCAGATTTTCAAAGTGAAAGCGCACAAGAAAAGTACATGCAAACATTTGTGGTCTAGTATTACTAATCTGTACTACTGCTACAATAGCACTCACAAATTTTATGCAATGGGACCTAGTTAATAATGCATGGTAACAGCATTAATGGATGGTAATATGACAACACACATTAGTAACTCTAGTTGCCTATCTTTTAACTTATGCAGATATGTTTTTTGGAGTTAAAATATGTACATACTTTTGAAAATTCAAACACTGCCACATACCTACCCCAAGAATTACTTCCTCCTACAGCAGATAAAAGTGCACACAAAATGGCACTATGTCTATATCTTTAGTCACATTTATGACACACAGTTATAGAAAAACCCTTTTCAATGTACAATGGATTACTGTACATATAGCCCCCCCCCCCCCTTGCCTTTTAAGAGTTATGGTGCACTTGTCTTTAGGAAAATACTGAACATCTTGTAGCCTTAAGGGGCCCATTTACTAAGCTGCGTAAGGCTCTATGCGTGCCCAAAGCGTGCCAAAATAGAGTTACCAGCTGGCTGCCATGTGGCTGTTGCGGTAATTTAATTTTTTGGCACACATTTCATACAAGCGGCCTAAAAATCATTTTTATTTTCAGACACGTGTATCGGACACATGCCAAGTATCATTTGGCACTCATAGGTCATTACTGCCCGGTTACCGTGTGAGACTTTACCGCTAGGTCAATGGCTGGTGGTAAGGTCGCAGGCCCAAAATGGACGCGTGGCAATTTTCATTTTGCCGCACGTCCATTTTCGGCAAAAATTTAAAAAGGCATTTTTTACAGGTGTGCTGAAAAATGCTTCTGCACACACCCAAAACCCGCGCCTACACTAACACAAGCCATTTTTCAGCGCACCTTAGTAAAAAGACCCCTAAGTAAACAAAAGAAGCATGTTATAGAAACACCTATAAGTGTGTTGCTGATAAAGTTAATCCACATTTTCTATCTGCACAACAGGATCTTATATTCTGAAGGAACTTCTTAGATCCAGATGTTCTAGAAAATGCCCTACACAACTTTAAGCTGCATTAATCATTTTAAATTCCACCCAAATCATGAATAAAAGCCATGTTAATTTGCTCTGCTCTAATGAATATAAATGCTTTGTCCTCTATAGTTAAATTTCTGTCACTGGAGTTTTCAAATCCAATTAAACAAAAACGTTTTGCAATAACATTTGTGACCAATAATTTTAAACATTTACTCACTGCCTACTTATCATCAAAGTAACATAGTAACATAGTAGATGACGGCAGAAAAAGACCTGCATGGTCCATCCAGTCTGCCCAACAAGATAATTCATATTTGCTGCTTTTTGTGTATACCCTACTTTGATTTGTACCTGTGCTCTTCAGGGCACAGACCGTATAAGTCTGCCCCGCACTATCCCCGCCTCCCAACCACTAGCCCCACCTCCCAACCACCGGCTCTGGCAAAGGCACAGACCGTATAAGTCTGCCCAGCACTATCCTCACCTCCCCACCACCAGCCCTGCCTGCCAACCACCGGCTCTGGCACAGACCGTACAAGTCTGTCCAGCACTATCCCCACCTCCCAACCACCAGTCCCGCTTCCCACCACCGGCTCTGGTACAGACCGTATAAGTTTGCCCAGCCCTATCCCCGCCTCCCAACCACCAGCCCCACCTCCCGATCTTGACTAAGCTCCTGAGGATCCATTCCTTCGGCAAAGGATTCCTTTATGCTTATCCCACGCATGTTTGAATTCCGTTACCGTTTTCATTTCCACCACCTCCCGCGGGAGGGCATTCCAAGCATCCACTACTCTCTCCGGATGCTTGGAATGCCCTCTTCAAGAATTAACTGAGGACGCACCCAGAACTAAAGATACATAATAATTCATACAGTATTCACTGAAAGAATTTGACATTATTGAACTAAATTCATTTTGATCTCTATATAAGAGTTTTCTTCAAACGTGGACATGCTTTTTGGGAAGATTGATCGTAACAGTCCTCAATGTCTTGTTAAATAATTTAGAAATTTAGGGGGTTGGATCATATGGCAGTTGTGGGTTTATATATAAATATGCATTCTTGATGTTACCTGTGCTCACTTCCTTTCGCTGCACTATTTTCAAGGTGGTTTTCTGAGATGATAATGTTGGCAGTTTGTTTATTTAGGACTAGATTCTATACATAGCACCTGAAAATTCCACACAGAAAACAAGTACGCCTAGGCATAATCTCTGAGTGGAGGAGTGGCCTATTGGTTAGGGTGGTGGACTTTGGTCCTGAGGAACTGAGTTCAATTCCCACTTCAGGCATAGGCAGCTCCTTGTGACTCTGGGCAAGTCACTTAACCCTCCAATGCCCCATGTAAGCCGCATTGAGCCTGCCATGAGTGGGAAAGCACAGGGTACAAATGTAACAAAAATAAAATAGATACTATTGGAGATTCTACATGGAATGTTGCTACTATTGGAGATTCTACATAGAATGTTGCTATTCCACTAGCTCATTCCATGTAGAAGGCTGCGCAGGCTTCTGTTTCTGTGAGTCTGACGTCCTGCACGTACGTGCAGGACGTCAGACTCACAGAAGCCTGCATGGCCACATTGGTGATCTGCAAGGGCCGACTTCTACATGGAATGTTGCTAGTGGAATAGCAACATTCCATGTAGAATCTCAAATAATAGCAACAGTGGAGGAGTGGCCTAGTGGTTAGGGTGGTGGAACTGAGTTCGATTCCCACTTCAGGCACAGGCAGCTCCTTGTGACTCTGGGCAAGTCACTTAACCCTCCATTGCCCCATGTAAGCCGCATTGAGCCTGCCATGAGTGGGAAAGCGCAGGGTACAAATGTAACAAAAATAAAAATAAAATAAAGCATGCCTATATTTTATAGAATAGGCCTAAATTTCCGCATGATATATAGAATACGCTGAGCGCCTAGCCACATGACCAAATTTAGTTGTGGCTATTTACGTCATGTTTTACGGCGTAAATCCCCAAGCCTACATTAGGCACAGAGCAGGTGTATTCCATAACATAGACCATAAATTTTAGAAACTCACATGCCCTGCCCGTGGCCACGCCCCCTTTTCAACTATGAGAACTTAAGCATACCACATTACAGAATACACTTAACGAGTTGTGCATGTAAATCTTAATGCCAATTAGTGCTGATAATTGCTTGTTAACATCCAATTGACAGCACTGATTAGCTAGCTAACCGGTTAAGTTACCCGCACTGGTATAGAATATACTTCGATTTCTGCGTGGAAATTAAGGCGCGATATATAGAATCCCGGGGTTAATGAATACATCAATAAAAGATACTCTGAATAAAAAGTGAAATAGCGCAAATATCAATATACACCGTTGTGAAAAAAAAAAGGTATTTGAGCTGAAAAATGTCAATTATGATTTGTAGGATAAGTATTTTTGGCATATGTGAAATGTGCTACCTTAGACACTCAAATTCTGTCTATGAAACATGAACTACGATTTATAACTCTCGGATTCTATAAAGGGCACTGAAATTTGAATGCTCAGATTTTGGAGTGATCCTGAGATGCATGCACAACTAAACTGGGTATCAAGCCAATTAACTGGATGCTAACAATTATTGATGTTAAGTGGCACCAATTTGTATTTGCACGTTCATCTTGCTAAGCATTGTTCTATATAACTGCACACCTAAATCCAATGGCTTGCAAACCAAAAGGAGGTGTGGCCATGGGAGGACATGGGCGGGTCAGGGGTGTTCTGGATAGCGCTGAGTGCCAGTTTTTTCTGGCGCCCGAATTTGGGCTACAATTGCTGCATCTGATCCTAAATGTGTAGAGGGCATGCAGACTCTGCCTGCCAGAAACAGCTGGGCAGTGATCTCCATTGTCTCTATTAAGGATAGGTGTGTGAACGTTCGACTTGGAAAGCTCTTGTAGTTTCTAGAACCCAGGACTGATCCTTCTGTCTGGCAGCAGCAATAGGAGAAGACACTCTATGGCAGGAACCTTCGTGATTATAAAAATCTAGTCCAGGGAAATAGCCTTGTCTTTGGCTCAGTTCCCTGGACAATGCACCATTGAGCAAGGGGAACTTGTGACTTACTAATACTGCCAATGCACAAGGGAGGGAAGAGGTGAAGGAAACAGTAACAGAACCGCTTAAGAGAAGGCCACTACACTGCCTCCAGAGGACAGTCTAAGAAGAGGAGCAGGAGAAGAATCAGAACGGAGAACCCCAGTAGTGAATTCCATCAGGGAAGGGATCATCTACCAGGACTATGAACCTGCAGACTCAGAGCCCAGCTCCCTAGGTTACTATCTGCTTCAGATCACCCTCTCTAAAAACTAGAATCCAAAGAGACAGAAACATCTGTAAAGAGCTTTCTGCATATAGCCTCTTTTCCAAAGCAGGACATTTACTAGCACTATTAACAGTGCTACTGGAGAGAATGTAAAAGAGGAGGGGGGTAAGGGTCATGGACTTGATATACTGCCTTTCTATGGTACAACCAAAGTGGTTTACATGCTCTATGCAGATATTTTCTATATCTCTACTGAGCTCACAATCTAGGATTTTGTATCTTGGGCAAAGAAGGGTTAAGGATTTATCCAGGGTCACAATGAGCTGCAGTGGGAATCAAACCCAGTTCCCCAGTCCACTGCACTAACCATTAGGCTACTCCACTTTGGAGAATATCTTTAGTACTCTTGATACTACAAATAGTTATAGCATAACTATGTAACTTTCGGTTGGAATTGCTTCTTCTGGCCTGGACTTATCGAATAGAAGGAATGTGCTGAATGAGTGGATTTTCTGTGCCTTCCAGGTTCAGCCCTGACCTCTCAAACCAGTTGTAAAAACTATTTTAAGCAACCTGCCTGATGCTCATCAGGCAAACAAATGTATGATTTGGGCTATGCGGAATCAACTTTATTTAGCTTTCATTTTCAAATCATTAATTTCTCAATTAATTTTAGAGACCACACTGTATTGTAAAATGTCAAAATGCAGTGGTGAGAGTTAGCATATGGATACAAATTCTTGCCCAGAGTGGATTGACGCCAGGGGAGAGACAGCCCTAACCCAAGTCCCTGAGGAAAGTTGGACTGAAACCTGCGGAGTCAGGCGAATCTTGACATCCAGGGGAGAGCAGTCTTTCTACATGAGCATGAGTGTTAAGCAACTGCATCTATGGAGCCCCTAGTGTCTGTTCTAACCGATGCCAGGCTCGTAAGATAAGTGCAAAGTTTTTCTATCTTTTTATTCTTATCTGGTTTGTTGTTGAAGATGGCTAAAAGAATTTATGGCAGTGCACTTAAGAAAGAGTTTAAAGGGCACAATTGAACTAATTAAAAATAGCACATGCACATACAAAATCACAAGGAGAGTGAGCTACCCAATGAATGAAGTGCTATGCTTCACCCGATAGTGGTCTTGTAAGACTACCATGTGGGTGCTTATTTTTCTGAGGGTGCTCCTCTTACCTAATTAATGGTGATTTTTGTATTAGTACATTTTTCTGTGTTTTTTTTTGTTTATTCTATTTAGATTTCTACCAGTGAAATTTAGGGATTTGTTGTTTTTGAGTCTTCTAGCTGTTTAATGACAATAGAGGAGGAGTTAGGATTTAATGTTATCGGGGTTTGCACGAGGTCCTTGGTTGCCTTTATCCCCGCTGGGACCCTTGAGAAAAGGGGGGGTAACTGGAAGGGTTCAAGAAACTAGGGATGACCAAAGAGGAAGTTTTCTTCCAGCATGGCATTAACCGTGAGGTGGAGGAGTGCTCCATGTAGGGGATCCCAGCCTGGGAGCTGGAACAGGAAGAACTGTTCAGAGCCAAAGGTGATAGTCTGGAGAGGTACTCCTTTGGGAGAGAGGAGGGGGGATAGACCGGAGGTCTGATCCAGAAGAAGATCTACTTGCTGCAAAAGTATTGCAGGCACAGCCTTAGGTTGTTAAATCAGGAGGAGCTGTAAATATGTACATACTGTAGGATCACAAATTGCACTTGCACCATATTTGGGATCCATACGACTGACGCTTTAATTTTCAGTGTTAATGTGGTTATTGTTCCAGATGGATGTGAAGCGCCCTTCCTGAGAAGGGCTGGCGGTTTTTTTCGCCGCTGCAGAAATTTTGTAAGGCTCCGGAGTCTTTTTGGGAGGGATTTTTGATTTGATTGAAAAATTCCTGAAGCTGCCATGCCTGGATTAAGTTAAGTAAACCTGGTTTGCTATATATTTTGATAGGACAAAAGAAAGTTCCTCTAAATTTTCTATCTGAGGCTTTATGTTATCTTTAATTGAACTTCGGGTTTTTTTCCTCCCAGGGGGGCTTCTTTAGGTAGTCTTTTACTGGCTGGGGTCAGTTTTTGGTAGTTTGGTTTTTGGTGTTCATTTAATTCATTATTTATACATTTTTGGAGGGAAAGAGAGTTTTTTATCCCATACGGTTTTCTCATGTAGCATGAGTTTTTGCGTTGGGGTTTTTTTCTCTTTTTCTCCCTGAACTAGAACCTATGATATTAACCTACTCCTGTTTATACAAGGGATTGGTAATACTTTGGTATTGTTCCCTGTTAGGAGGTTTGAGGTTATTTGTTAAGATTCAATTTGTTTATGGGGTGAAATAATTTGTCCTCCATTATTTTAAAGGGACACCTCCAAACTATCTTTACATATATATAAATCAAACTCCTTTTGTTTGGTTGGTATATTTTCAATAGAGTTTGTATTCCCCTAGAGTAGTTAGACTTGAGAAGATACACCATTGATAAAGAAGCCTAAAAGATAATTTGAAAAAAGCTTGCTGTTCAGACAAAAACTCATAACAAAACCTTTTCAGATACATTAGAAGCAGAAAGCCTGAAAGGGAATCAGATCCAGGGCCGTGCCTAGGGTCTCTGGCGCCCCCCTGCAGCCTATCAGTTGGCGCCCCCCCCCCTGCAGACTATCAGTTGGCGGCGGCGGCGCCCCCCCCCCCCCGTGAAAATGATCGCTCACCACTTGCCACACTGACAAGAATTGTCAGCAATATTCTTAGAAACAAATTGCTATACATTGCAAAATAAGATAGCAGATGTAAATTCTCAAAGTGGACATATTCCAAACACTAAAATGAAAATAAAATGATTTTTTTTTCTACCTTTGTTGTCTGGTGACTTTCTTTTTCTGATCATGCTGGCCCAGTATCTGATTCTGCTGCTATCTGTCCTCTTAACTCCGTTTCTAGGGCTTCCTTTCCATTTATTTCTTTCCTTTCCTCCTTTCTTCTTCATTTCTGGTCCTCAGCTTCTGCCTATTTTCTTCATCCATGTGCAGTTTTTCTCCTCTCTTCCTTTTCCCTCATTTCATCTCCTTCATCTCTCTTCCCTCCCCTCTATGTCCAGCAATTTCTCCTCTCTCCCTGAGCCCTGCCCTCCCAATCCATGCCCATCCATGCTCCTCTGTCCCCTGCCCCCTCCATTCATCCTTTTCCAGCAATTCCCCTCTCTCCCTGAGCCCTGCCCTCCCAATCCATGCCCATCCATGCTCCTCTGTCCCCTGCCCCCTCCATTCATCCCTTTCCAGCAATTCCCCTCTCTCCCTGCCCTCCCAATCCATGCCCATCCATGCTCCTCTGTCACCTGCCCCCTCCATTCATCCCTATCCAGCAATTCCCCTCTCTCCCTGAGCCCTGCCCTGCAATCCATATCCATCCATGCCCATCTGTCCCCTCCATTCATCCCTATCCAGCAATTCCCCTCTCTCCCTGAGCCCTGCCCTGCAATCCATATCCATCCATGCCCATCTGTCCCCTCCATTCATCCCTATCCAGCAATTCCCCTCTCTCTCTGAGCCCTGCCCTCCCAATCCATGCCCATCCATGCTCCTCTGTCCCCTGCCCCCTCCATTCATCCCTTTCCAGCAATTCCCCTCTCTCCCTGCCCTCCCAATCCATGCCCATCCATGCTCCTCTGTCACCTGCCCCCTCCATTCATCCCTATCCAGCAATTCCCCTCTCTCCCTGAGCCCTGCCCTGCAATCCATATCCATCCATGCCCATCTGTCCCCTCCATTCATCCCTATCCAGCAATTCCCCTCTCTCCCTGAGCCCTGCCCTCCCAATCCATGCCCATCCATGCTCCTCTGTCCCCTGCCCCCTCCATTCATCCCTTTCCAGCAATTCCCCTCTCTCCCTGAGCCCTGCCCTGCAATCCATATCCATCCATGCCCATCTGTCCCCTCCATTCATCCCTATCCAGCAATTCCCCTCTCTCCCTGAGCCCTGTCCTCCCAATCCATGCCCATCCATGCTCCTCTGTCCCCTGCCTCCTCCATTCATCCCTTTCCAGCAATTCCCCTCTCTCCCTGCCCTCCCAATCCATGCCCATCCATGCTCCTCTGTCACCTGCCCCCTCCATTCATCCCTATCCAGCAATTCCCCTCTCTCCCTGAGCCCTGTCCTGCTATCCATATCCATCCATGCCCATCTGTCCCCTCCATTCATCCCTATCCAGCAATTCCCCTCTCTCCCTGAGCCCTGCCCTCCCAATCCATGCCCATCCATGCTCCTCTGTCCCCTGCCCCCTCCATTCATCCCTTTCCAGCAATTCCCCTCTCTCCCTGAGCCCTGCCCTCCCAATCCATGCCCATCCATGCTCCTCTGTCCCCTGCCCCCCTCCATTCATCCTTTTCCAGCAATTCCCCTCTCTCCCTTCCATGACCCCCCCTCGCATCCATGCTCCTCTCTCTCCCATGTCCCAGCCTGGCCCGCCCTCTTCTCCCCCCCCTTCACATCCATGCCCCCCCTTTGCATCCTTGCTGTCGTTTCTCCCCTGCCCTCCCGCTCCCATTGTTCAACTGCCCACCCTCTTCTTCTCTTCCCCCAACATCCCTTTTCTTTTTTTTTTCTTTTTAAATTTACCTCCGTGGCGGCGGTTCCAGCAGCGCAGCGTCAGGGAAGGAGGCGGCACTCCCGACGTCTAGCCTTCCCTTCGCTGTGTTCCGCCTTCTTCTGACGTCATCCTTGACGTCAGAAGAAGGCGGAACACAGCGAAGGGAAGGCTAGAGACGTCGGGAGCGCCGCCTCCTTCCCTGACGCTGCGCTGCCGGAACCGCCACCACGGAGGTAAATTTAAAAAGAAAAGAGATGTTGGGGGAGGGCGAGCGAGGTGAGCATGGTGCGGCGGCGCCCCCCAGAGGGAAGCGCCCCCCTGCCATGCTTACCTCGCTTACCGGGTCAGCACGGCCCTGATCAGATCATCAAAGAGTATGAGGAGCAGTCAGGGAAGACAAGGCCATAGTTCAGAGACTAAGGGGACCTCTTATTAAAGCACACTAACAGATTTAGCACATGCCATAGGAGCCAACGTTTCAGAATTATTGGGGGTGCTAAGCCCAATGAAAATAACCCCTCCCTGGACACATACAATGAATTTTCTCAATATTGGGGGTGCTCAAGCACCCACAGCACCCACAGAGTCGGCTCCAATGGCACACGCTAATGATCAGCGTGCTGTAAATGATAAGACACCCATAGGAATATAATAGGCGTCTTATCATTTAGCACACGGTAAATCCATTAGCACACTTTAGTTAAAAGGACCCCTAAATGAATTATTTGCTTCAGTCTTTATTGAGAAAGATGTAAGGTAAGGTGCCAGAAACAGTATTTAAGGGTGAAGAAACAGAAAAACTGAAAGACATCTTTTTGAACCTAGAAGATGTAATAAGCCAAATCGGCAAGTTGAAGATCAGCAAATCTCCTGGTGTGGATGATATGCAGACCAAGATGCTACAAGAGCTCAAAAATGAAATTGCAATTCTATTGGTAATGCTGGACCCCCTGATGTCTCGATGACTTGTTTTTCCCTTGAACATCTTTTTTTTTTAATGGTTACAAAAGAAAAACATACTGAGCACAAAACATCTAGGAAATGGCCTTTTTTGAAATAAAAAGATAGACTTTTTCAGGTTCAAAAATGGCCATATTCATCACTTGATTTTTGGACGTTTTCAGCAAAACGTCCAAAGTTGGATTTAGACATTATATCGAAAATGTCCCTCCACGTAAAACATTTCATATGTATTATACATGAAGAATTAAGGTGATGGTATAGGGTTAAATTTTGTACCCAAATTTACCCACCCTCTGTAGGTCCGCAAAAATGTCTTTTTTAAGTGAAGAGTATACTGTGTGGTGTTTTGTAGTTCTCTCACAAGAATTAAACTATTTACCACATTGATATGTTTTCTTTGAGTCATCAAGCTCTCTATGTTCTTCCTGATAAGATGCCTGTAATTACCTCTACACCAAGTCAGGGCATTCCTCCTCCTCCAATTACTTTGTATAGCGTTACACAAGTGTAGAGTCGCGTATGAAACTGTGGTGCCTATGTGAATGTAATGCGTGTCAAATTGGAAGTACTGCCCGGCTACTGCGTGCCCTGGGTGGTAATTCTAATTTTGATGCGTGTCCAAAACGTGTGGCAGAAAATAATTTCTATTTTCTACCTCGTGGTGCTAACCAGGCGGTAATCGGAAGTATGCGCGCTGACGATTACTGCCTGGTTAACGCATGAGACCTTATCGCTAAGTCAATTGGTAGCAGTTAGGTCTCAGGCCCAAAATGGACACATGCTGATTTTTATTTTGCCGCACATCCAGTTTTGGCAAAAAAATGCCTTTTTTGCAGGCACACTGAAAAATGGACCTGCGCGTGCCCAATGCACATGCCTACACCAGCGCAGGCCATTTTTCAGCGCACCTGTCATGTCCCCTACCTCAACACAAGCGGCGTCCTCAGGCTGCGTAGGGTCCCATCGACACGCACACTTGACTGGCACTGCCCTAAGCCATGTGTGTGTAGTTCTTTTCTGGCTACAGGCGCCTTTATTGCTTTGCTTCCATGCACCTGGCTCTGCTCTCTCTCTACCTGGCTTCCAGGCTCCTTGATTGCTTTGCTTCTACCCACCTGGGTCTGCTCTTCCTCTGCCTGGCTTCCCTTGCTTCTCTCCTATTGGTCTTCTGGTTCCTCCTTCCCCTGCTCTTGTCCTATGGCTGTGCCCCTTCTCCCTGCTGATGTCAGACCCCAGCACTTTATCAGCTGAGCTCTCCCTAGACTCCTTGCTTCGGTTTCTGCTTTGGTAGGTGTTACTTGCTCAGTAGTGTGCTTCTCCTCTACTTTGTTCTTCGTTACTGACTCTGCCTGTAACTGGATTACTCTCGTGTCTGCTGCCTACCTACTGACTCTGCCTGTAACTGGATTACTCTCGTGTCTGCTGCCTGCCTACTGACTCTGTCTATACATGGATTACTCTCTTGACCTGCTGCTTGCCTACTGACTCTGCCTGTACCTGGATCACTCTCTTGCCTGTTGCCTGTCTGGCTGTCACGTTCATCACCCCGCTTCCTGCTCCATCTCCTGCAGGCTGCCCACACCTAGGGGCTCAACCTCTGGGGAACAGCGGTCAGCGCAGGTGAAACCCGGGGTTGTCCGGCCACCAAGCAGAACCTGATCCGAGTATCGGGCTCGGCAGCGGTCTACTTGGTACAAGAACTCTCAGGTCTGACAGCACTTTAGTAAAAGGGCCCCTGTATTAGCTGAGCTACAGCTTCGACTTTCTTTTAGACATTTGGTTCATAACATTTTTGCTCCTGAATTAATGTGTGCTTAGTTCTTCATAATTTGTGGACTTTTTTTGTTGAAGTAGTGGCTCTTGAACTTTCTGGTTGTTCTTTTTCTTTAACTATTTGATATTACCATTGTATCTCTCTTTCTTACGCAAGTTTATTCTTGTGACTGTATGTTTAAATTTCATAAATAGTTTTTTTATTTATCACATTTTGAACTTACATTGCCTTTATAAAACAGGCACTTTTCTAGGTTTCTCACATACATATTGGGGCTCATTTTCAAAGCACTTAGACTTTTAAAGTTCCATAACCTACTATAGAACTTTGTAAGTCTAAGTGTTTTGAAAATATGCCTTCACGTGTTATAAAATGAAACCCCTAATGGCTAGATATACAGTATTCTCACACTTGCTTTCATTTTATTATTCTTTCTAAATGAACACAACGTTTGAGAGCCACTTCATTCAAATATCCTCTCTGCTCTCCGCTCCAGATCAGAGACACAGGGCTTCTTTTACAAAGCCGCGCTAGCGATTCCTGTGCAGCAAATGAGAGGAAGCCCATAGGAATTGAATGGGCTTCCTCCCATTTGCCGCACCGAGAATCGGTAGCATGGCCCTACAGCACACACACAGGAGTCAGAAAGAATTCCATGCTTTCCCCATGTGTTATTCCTTTCATGATGCATTCTGAATTCCTGACCCATTCTTTGCTTGCTTACTTTAATATTGGGGGACTTACCAAACTACAGTAAAAGGGAACCTGTGGTAGCATCGACAGGTATTTTTGACGTGTGCTGAAGTCCCCTTTTACTGCAACGGGTAAAAGGCTGTTTTTATGTTTTCTTCTAAAGGAAATGGCCCTGTGCTCATCATAGGGATTAGCGTGCAGCCATTTCCAGGGGGAGCCCTTACCGCCACCTATTTAGGTGACGGTAAGGGTCCTGCGCTAACCCAGTGGTAACCAGGCAGCGCATGGCGCTGCCCAATTACTGCCAGGTAAGCCCCAGCGCTAAAAAAAAAATACAAACTATTTTTATAGGACTGGAAATGGTGTACGTTGGGGGTGGGAACTCCCACTGGGCTCCTGAGGTAACCCGGTAGTAGTTCCGAATTGGCGCACAGGAAGCCCTTTGTAAAAGGACCCCAAAATGAAGTAATGAGATCATCAGTATCTTGTTTTACTTCTTTGTTGCACAGAACGTGTACACTATTTCCTTTGCCTCCTCACCTATGTATGAATTCTTATTTATTGTGGGGCCCCTTTACTAAGTTGCACTGAAAATGGCCTGTAGTAGTGTAGGCATGGGTTTTGGGCGCATTCAGATCCATTTTTCAGTGTGCTTGTAAAAAAGGCCTTTTTCAATTTTTGCCGAAAATGGACGTGCGGCAAAATAAAAATTGCTACGCATCCATTTTGGGTCTGAGACCTTACCACAAGCCATTGACTTAGTGGTAAGGTCTCACGCGGTAACCGGGCGGTAATGACCTACATGCGTCAAATGCCACTTGACAAGCGTAGGTGACAGGCACCAGAAAATAAAAAATAATGTTCGGATGTGCATAGCGGACACATGCCAAAATTGAAATTACCTCAAGGGCGAAGCGGTAATTTGGCACGTGTAGGCTTAGTAAAAGGGCCCCTGTATGAATATTAGAAAACACTTTCACGTGGTCAGCAATGACGTGGAAAGTGTGGCTGAATAAGTTGCTAATTAGAATGCTTATCTTCTCAAAGCATAGAATAGGAAAATTCTATTCTTATCTCCCAAGTTGACCGAGTCATTGAGGAATAAAGTAACTTCTTTAAGGTCACATACAGAATTAGTTAACATGAACAGGAATCTTGAGTTCATATCCCAATAGTATTTCTGACTCACATCTGTGCATTAAGCAGGAAATCAGCTTCCTCCTCTTATGCCATAACAGAGATCACTCACAGGACTTAATTTCGTGAAGCACAGTTTATCTTTGTTGTGCTTTAGAAGCCCGGTGGACTATAAGTTTTAAGGGTGGTCTATCACATACATCAAAAGAAAGAAATAACTAAAAATACTGTGGAGTCTCTGTACTAAAGCACGTTAGCACAAATGCAGGTATTTAACTTAAGCTAATTGCCTTGCAGGGCCATAACAAATATTTTATTGGTTAAAGTAATGGCAACATCTATGTTAATAACTTGATGAAAAGGAACAATATAAAACTTACCGTACACCATTACAATCGCCTTCCACCTTGCAAGTGTCTCCTGCATTGAGGTTATAGTAGGTAATTTGGTGGTTTTAGAGGGCTCACAATTTCCACCACAAATGTATTAGGTGGAGTGGGATTTGCACCTGGATCCCCTTGTTCACAGTCCACTGCACTGACCAACAGATTACTCCAGAGCATTTTTTTTAAACATGACTGAAACAGGTCTAGATAAAATACTTCTTTTTAAACTTGGATATGTCTTCCTGTTCCATTATCGCTGAAAGACATCCTACTTTTGGGTCTGCCCTAGTCCCACCCAAAACATGCTAATAACATGCCCCCTTGTTATTTGGATGAATTCAGTGGAAAATATTCAAATTCTGACTTTTTGAAAAATCGCGGTTTAGATCGCGGTTTGGGCAGATGTACGTGTTTTTGGCTGTTTTGAGATGTCTATCTGCTTTTAAATTGAGCTCCATAATGTCAAGACCAACTCATGAAGATAGTCTCTACACTGCACTGGCAAACACCAGGGCTAAGTCCCCCCACCATGAGGCCTCATCCCGGGGACAAGGATACTTTATCTGTATTTTTGATTTACAGTAGTAAGTAGTTCAAAGTGAGTTACATTCAGGTAAAGAAGGTATTTGTCTCCATAGACATGCAAGCTGATTTTCAAAAGTAAATTCTCCATAGATTTCTCTATAAAAACCCTATGGCTCTCGGGTCAGTGGGAATTTGTCTCAAGGATTATTTAACGCTATAGTTTAAAAAGAGACACACATATTTCCTTTACAATTGGATAGAATTAAAAATCAACACACGGTGAGAAGACTCCTGACGCAGGCCTGTACGGCCGAAACACAGCAGTGTCGCGTCCCTTTCTCCCTGCTATCCATTGGCTAATAAAGTGTTTTAATTTTTTATAAACAAGTGTCATCTTTTTCATACTTCTTTACTTTTTTATGTATTTGTATACAAATTTGATATTTTCTTGTTTTTAATTTTTTGATTATTTTTGCTTTTGTTAGTCGTCTTCGCTGTTTTGCTTTTTTGTTGTTTTTTTGCGAAGACTGGTTTCTTCTGTTTTTTGTACTGCAGGGTATACAATGCATTCAAAACTAAATCCCCAAGCCATAGTTTACCTAGCCCACTCTAACCCTAGCCCCTGCACAGATTCTTTACTGGAGGGAAAGAACATTCACCATGGACAACACATGCACTTTTCCCTGTAGAGAAAGGTGAATGATTTTTTTCCCATTGACAAACTCCTGTTCCTTGTGAAATTCTTATCAAATTTTCCCCAACAGGTGAGAGAAAAGGAAGGATGTGACAGAGGACTAGGCAATATACAATGCGAATTCTACCCCCACCCCCCACACATACAAAATTGCTGGGCAGCTTGCATGTCCATGGGTATAAATTCATTTTCAAAGGAAAACCTTCCCCATGCAGCTACTCTTTGAAAATTTATGGCCTGCAGAAACGTACCTGCACAGTTTGCAAAATATCCGGTCACATACTTTATTTCCTTGCCTCTGTACCGCTTTTTGCCATGACATATGGTACATGTCATAAGGTGTAGTGGAACTTTGGCTAACTATTGTGTTTGTGACTCTTACGGCTACAGAAGGGGGTTAAGGAGTGTTTGTTGGGTCCTAAAGGGGTAGGAACAAGGAAATCCTTCAAAGCCCTGTGTCTAGACATGAACAAAGGATGACATTGGGGCAACTTTGCTATTTAGTGGGTAAACAAGGTTTGGTGGTGTGCCAGATCTTAGGTGGTACCATTGGAGCCGACTCTATGGGTGCTGTGGGTGCTTGAGCACCCCCAATATTGGAAAGATTCCTTGTATGTATCTAGGGAGGGATTATTTCCATTGGGCTTAGCACACCCAATAATTTTGAAAAGTTGGCTCCTATGGGTGGTACAGTGTTGCTTGTTTATGTTAAATTTTTAGTTATAAGATTTTCATTAAACATTCAAGTATAGCACTTGTACAGAAACGTAAAGTAATGGTACAACATAGCTTAAACACAATTCTCTTAACTCAAAGAATAAAAGGAAAAACTTTACTACCACCTTTACTCAAGTCCACAATTGTAGGTTCAAGATTATCTAAATGGAATTTTCTTTAATTACAACAATTCAATGTTGCTTGTTTAATGACACAAAAGCAGAATCAATCCCACTACAAAAATACATATATACAGATGTGATATCAGGTTCCAAGGGATCTATGCCTTAATATCAAATTAACAATATTGAAAAAAAAACCTTTTCTTTTGTTTTCCTTTAAAAAAAAGTTTATTTTCTAGATTGTTAATTTGATATTAAGGCATAGATCCCTTGGAACCTGATATCACACCTGTGGTTTGAGAATGGGAATGGGGTGAGACTGGGAGGATTCTCTTGTAGGCAGGTGGGGTAGTTTAATGCATTCTCAACTGCTAAGAAGAATCAACCTGCAGGTATGGAATATATATTTATTTGTTTTGTAGTGGGATTGATTCTGCTTTTGTGTTTTGGTATATTTGTGTCTCTCCCTTGGGGGCTTTTTGTTTGCTTGTCTAATGAGGCAATTAGCAGACTGTATTAAGATGACACAATATTACACACCACTAGAGACAGAGCAACAATTACAGCATATCCCTTACATTTTGTCTATATTTTGCATACTTGTGAGGCATTGAGGGGCATAATCGAATGTCGCCGGCCAAATAGATCGCCGGCGATCTATGTTGGCGGCAGCGCTACAGCTGGCCGGAACCGTATTATCGAAAAAGATGGCCGGCCATCTTTTTTTTCGATAATACGGTTTAGCCCGGCCAAATGCCGTGGACTTCGCCGGGTTTGAGATGGCCGGGTTTGTTTTTCAGCGATAATGGAAAGTTATGTCGGCCATCTCAAACCCCGGCCAAATTCAAGGCATTTGGCCGTGGGAGGAGCCAGCATTTTTAGTGCACTGGCCCCCCTGACATGCCAGGACACCAACCAGCCACCCTAGGGGTCACTGCGGTGGACTTCAGAAAAGCTCCCACGTGCATAGCTCCCTTACTTTGGGAGCTGAGCCCCCCAAACCCACTACCCACAAATGTACTGCACCCACTAAAATTGCTCCAGGGACCTGCATACAGCCTCTAGGACTTATTGCTGCTGTATAACTTTGGCACACCAGTTCACACCTGAAGTCTAATCTCTCTGAAAAAGTCCTTTCTTGAAATAAGCACGTTTACTCACAGTTAACTGCAGATCAGAGGTTGTGCCCCACTGGCAAAGAGTCCCCTGGTACTAAGATTAGCAGTAGGTCAGAGCTGGCACAATGGTGTACAATGCCCTCTTTCAGCACCATTCAAGGTAAAAACTACGTTCTCTAAAGCGAATGCTACATACCTGTAGAAGGTATTCTCCGAGGACAGCAGGCTGATTGTTCTCACTGATGGGTTGACGTCCTCGGCAGCCCCCTCCATCGGAAAGTTTACTAGCAAAGGCCTTTGCTAGTCCTCGCGCGCCCATGCGCACCGCGCATGCGCGGCCGTCTTCCCGCCCGAAACCGGCTCGAGCCGGCCAGTCCAGTATGTAGCAAGACAATACACTTCAAGGGAAGACTCAACTCCAAAGGGGAGGCGGGCGGGTTTGTGAGAACAATCAGCCTGCTGTCCTCGGAGAATACCTTCTACAGGTATGTAGCATTCGCTTTCTCCGAGGACAAGCAGGCTGCTTGTTCTCACTGATGGGGTATCCCTAGCTCCCAGGCTCACTCAAAACAACAACCATGGTCAATTGGGCCTCGCAACGGCGAGGACATAACTGAGATTGACCTGAAAAATTTACCAACTAACTGAGAGTGCAGCCTGGAACAGAACAAACAGGGCCCTCGGGGGGTGGAGTTGGATCCTAAAGCCCAAACAGGTTCTGAAGAACTGACTGCCCGAACCGACTGTCGCGTCGGGTATCCTGCTGCAGGCAGTAATGAGATGTGAATGTGTGGACAGATGACCACGTCGCAGCTTTGTAAATTTCTTCAATAGAGGCTGACTTCAAGTGGGCTACCGACGCAGCCATGGCTCTAACATTATGAGCCGTGACATGACCCTCAAGAGTCAGCCCCGCCTGGGCGTAAGTGAAGGAAATGCAATCTGCTAGCCAATTGGATATGGTGCGTTTCCCTACAGCCACTCCCCTCCTATTGGGGTCAAAGAAACAAACAATTGGGCGGACTGTCTGTGGGGCTGTGTCCGCTCCAGATAGAAGGCCAATGCTCTCTTGCAGTCCAATGTGTGCAGCTGACGTTCAGCAGGGCAGGAATGAGGACGGGGAAAGAAGGTTGGCAAGACAATTGACTGGTTTAGATGGAACTCCGACACGACCTTTGGCAAGAACTTAGGGTGAGTGCGGAGGACTACTCTGTTATGATGAAATTTGGTGTAAGGGGCCTGGGCTACCAGGGCCTGAAGCTCACTGACTCTACGAGCTGAAGTAACTGCCACCAAGAAAATGACCTTCCAAGTCAAGTACTTCAGATGGCAGGAATTCAGTGGCTCGAAAGGAGGTTTCATCAGCTGGGTGAGAACGACATTGAGATCCCATGACACTGTAGGAGGCTTGACAGGGGGCTTTGACAAAAGCAAGCCTCTCATGAAGCGAACAACTAAAGGCTGTCCTGAGATCGGCTTACCTTCCACATGGTAATGGTAAGCACTGATTGCACTAAGGTGAACCCTTACAGAGTTGGTCTTGAGACCAGACTCAGACAAGTGCAGAAGGTATTCAAGCAGGGTCTGTGTAGGACAAGAGCGAGGATCTAGGGCCTTGCTGTCACACCAGACGGCAAACCTCCTCCAATGGAAGAAGTAACTTCTCTTAGTGGAATCTTTCCTGGAAGCAAGCAAGATGCGGGAGACACCCTCTGACAGACCCAAAGAGGCAAAGTCTACGCCCTCAACATCCAGGCCGTAAGAGCCAGCGACTGGAGGCTGGGATGCAGAAGTGCCCCTTCGTCCTGTGTGATGAGGGTCGGAAAACACTCCAATCTCCACGGTTCTTCGGAGGACAACTCCAGAAGAAGAGGGAACCAGATCTGACGCGGCCAAAAAGGAGCAATCAGAATCATGGTGCCTCGGTCTTGCTTGAGTTTCAACAAAGTCTTCCCCACCAGAGGTATGGGAGGATAAGCATACAGCAGACCCTCCCCCCAGTCCAGGAGGAAGGCATCCGATGCCAGTCTGCCGTGGGCCTGAAGCCTGGAACAGAACTGAGGGACTTTGTGGTTCACTCGAGATGCGAAGAGATCTACCAAGGGGGTGCCCCACACCTGGAAGATCTGTCGTACCACACGGGAATTGAGCGACCACTCGTGAGGTTGCATAATCCTGCTCAACCTGTCGGCCAGACTGTTGTTTACGCCTGCCAGATATGTGGCTTGGAGCCCCATGCCGTGACGGCGAGCCCAGAGCCACATGCTGACGGCTTCCTGACACAGGGGGCGAGATCCGGTGCCCCCCTGCTTGTTGACATAGTACATGGCAACCTGGTTGTCTGTCTGAATTTGGATAATTTGGTGGGACAGCCGATCTCTGAAAGCCTTCAGAGCGTTCCAGATCGCTCGTAACTCCAGAAGATTGATCTGCAGATCGCGTTCCTGGAGGGACCAGCTTCCTTGGGTGTGAAGCCCATCGACATGAGCTCCCCATCCCAGGAGGGACGCATCCGTGGTCAGCACCTTTTGTGGCTGAGGAATTTGGAAGGGACGTCCCAGAGTCAAATTGGAGCAAATCGTCCACCAATATAGGGATTTGAGAAACTCGTGGACAGGTGGATCACGTCCTCTAGACCCCCGGCGGCCTGATACCACTGGGAGGCTAGGGTCCATTGAGCAGATCTCATGTGAAGGCGGGCCATGGGAGTCACATGAACTGTGGAGGCCATGTGGCCCAGCAATCTCAACATCTGCCGAGCTGTGATCTGCTGGGACGCTCGCACCCGCGAGACGAGGGACAACAAGTTGGTGGCTCTCGTCTCTGGGAGATAGGCGCGAGCCGTCCGAGAATCCAGCAGAGCTCCTATGAATTCGAGTTTCTGCACTGGGAGAAGATGGGACTTTGGATAATTTATCACAAACCCCAGTAGCTCCAGGAGGCGAATAGTCATCTGCATGGACTGCAGGGCTCCTGCCTCGGATGTGTTCTTCACCAGCCAATCGTCGAGATATGGGAACACGTGCACCCCCAGCCTGCGAAGTGCCGCTGCTACTACAGCCAAGCACTTTGTGAACACCCTGGGCGCAGAGGCGAGCCCAAAGGGTAGCACACAGTACTGGAAGTGGCGTGTGCCCAGCTGAAATCGCAGATACTGTCTGTGAGCTGGCAGTATCGGGATGTGAGTGTAGGCATCCTTCAAGTCCAGAGAGCATAGCCAATCGTTTTGCTGAATCATGGGGAGGAGGGTGCCCAGGGAAAGCATCCTGAACTTTTCTTTTACGAGATATTTGTTCAGGGCCCTTAGGTCTAGGATGGGACGCATCCCCCCTGTCTTCTTTTCCACAAGGAAGTACCTGGAATAGAATCCCAGCCCTTCCTGCCCGGATGGCACGGGCTCGACCGCATTGGTGCTGAGAAGGGCGGAGAGTTCCTCTGCAAGTACCTGCTTGTGCTGGAAGCTGTAAGACTGAGCTCCCGGTGGACAATTTGGAGGTTTTGAGGCCAAATTGAGGGTGTATCCTTGCCGGACTATTTGCAGAACCCACTGATCGGAGGTTATGAGAGGCCACCTTTGGTGAAAAGCTTTCAACCTCCCCCCGACTGGCAGGTCGCCCGGCACTGACACTTGGATGTCGGCTATGCTCTGCTGGAGCCAGTCAAAAGCTCGCCCCTTGCTTTTGCTGGGGAGCCGCGGGGCCTTGCTGAGGCGCACGCTGCTGACGAGAGCGAGCGCGCTGGGGCTTAGCCTGGGCCGCAGGCTGTCGAGAAGGAGGATTGTACCTACGCTTACCAGAAGCATAGGGACCAGTCTTCCTTCCCCCGAAAAATCTTCTACCTGTAGAGGTAGAGGCTGAAGGCTGCCGGCGGGAGAACTTGTCGAATGCGGTGTCCCGCTGGTGGAGAGACTCTACCACCTGCTCGACTTTTTCTCCAAAAATGTTGTCCGCATGGCAAGGCGAGTCCGCAATCCGCTGCTGGATCCTATTCTCCAGGTCGGCGGCACGCAGCCATGAGAGCCTGCGCATCACCACACCTTGAGCAGCGGCCCTGGACGCAACATCAAAAGTGTCATAAACTCCTCTGGCCAGGAATTTTCTGCACGCCTTCAGCTGCCTGACCACCTCCTGAAAAGGCTTGGCTTGCTCAGGGGGAAGAGCATCAACCAAGCCCGCCAACTGCCGCACATTGTTCCGCATGTGTATGCTCGTGTAGAGCTGGTAAGACTGGATCTTGGCCACGAGCATAGAAGAATGGTAGGCCTTCCTCCCAAAGGAGTCTAAGGTTCTAGGGTCTTTGCCCGGGGGCGCCGAAGCATGCTCCCTAGAACTCTTAGCCTTCTTTAGGGCCAAATCCACAACTCCAGAGTCATGAGGCAACTGAGTGCGCATCAGCTCTGGGTCCCCATGGATCCGGTACTGGGACTCGATCTTCTTGGGAATGTGGGGATTACTTAATGGCTTGGTCCAGTTCGCAAGCAATGTCTTTTTCAGGACATGGTGCAAGGGAACAGTGGACGCTTCCTTAGGTGGAGAAGGATAGTCCAGGAGCTCAAACATTTCAGCCCTGGGCTCGTCCTCCACAACCACCGGGAAGGGGATGGCCGTAGACATCTCCCGGACAAAGGAAGCGAAAGACAGACTCTCAGGAGGAGAAAGCTGCCTTTCAGGAGAGGGAATGGGATCAGAAGGAAGACCCTCAGACTCCTCGTCAGAGAAATATCTGGGGTCTTCTTCGTCCTCCCACGAGGCCTCACCCTCGGTGTCAGACACAAGTTCACGGACCTGTGTCTGCAACCTCGCCCGGCTCGACTCCGTGGAGCCACGTCCACGATGGGGGCGTCGAGAGGTAGACTCCCTCGCCCGCATCGGCGAAGCTCCCTCCGCCGACGTAGTCGGGGAGCCTTCCTGGGAGGTGGCCGCGGTCGGCACCGCACGCGGTACCGACGTCGGGGACCTCAACCTGGGCGATGGACCAGCCGGCGCCACGCTCGACGGTACCGGAGGCGCAAGCACCGCCGGTACCGGAGGGGTAGGGCGCAACAGCTCTCCCAGAATCTCTGGGAGAACGGCCCGGAGGCTCTCGTTCAGAGTGGCTGCAGAAAAAGGCTGAGAGGTCGATGCAGGCGTCGACGTCAGAACCTGTTCCGGGCGAGGAGGCTGTTCCGGGCTGTCCAGAGTGGAGCGCATCGACACCTCCTGAACAGAGGGTGAGCGGTCCTCTCGGTGCCGATGCCTGCTGGGTGCCGAATCCCTCGGCGACCCAGAGCTCTCGGTGCCGACACGGGGAGGAGACCGGTGTCGATGCTTCTTCGACTTCTTCCGAAGCATGTCACCGGAGCTCCCCGGCACCGACGAGGAGGACGTAGAATCCATCCGTCGCTTCCTCGGGGCCGAGACCAAAGAGGGTCGATCCCGGGGGGGCTGTACCGCAGGAGCCCTCAGGGTAGGAGGAGACCCACCCGAAGGCTCACCGCCACCAGCAGGGGAATGGACAGCCCTCACCTGCACTCCTGACGATGCACCTCCGTCCGACGACATCAGCAGACGAAGTCTCGGTACCACCGACGTCGATGCAGTCGCCCGATGCCTCGGCGCCGATGCAGAGGTCCGATGCCTCGATGCAGTCGATGGAGCGGCAGCCAAGGAAGATGGTCCGGACGCTGACGACGTCGATGCACTCGATGCCTCCGGTGCCGATGTCGACGAAGAGCCCGAGAACAAAACGTTCCACTGGGCTAATCTCGCTACCTGAGTCCGCCTTTGTAACAGGGAACACAGACTGCAGTTCTGAGGGCGGTGCTGGGCCCCTAGACACTGAAGACACGCAGAGTGCCTATCAGTGAGCGAGATTACCCGGGCGCACTGGGTGCACTTCTTGAAGCCGCTGGAAGGCTTCGATGTCATGGGCGGAAAAATCACGCCAGCGAAATCAAAGGCCGAAATGGCGAAAATTGAAGCACCAAAATTTAAAGGGAGAAAAATCTCGACCGAGGCCAAACTAGGCCTACCCCGACAACGAAAGAAAACTTACGGGGCAAAAGCTGTGAAAATTACGGGAAGGGCAGAAAACCCGAAAGGGTCTTCCGGAACACTTCCGGAGCGCTTCCCGAACTTTTTTAAAGAAAAACAAGGAAAAAATACGTCGAAAAGGACGCGCGAGGTCGACTCTCTGGGGCACGAACGGCGTAACACGACCGTACCGAGCGCGGACGAAAGAAGACTGGCCGGCTCGAGCCGGTTTCGGGCGGGAAGACGGCCGCGCATGCGCGGTGCGCATGGGCGCGCGAGGACTAGCAAAGGCCTTTGCTAGTAAACTTTCCGATGGAGGGGGCTGCCGAGGACGTCAACCCATCAGTGAGAACAAGCAGCCTGCTTGTCCTCGGAGAACGTGGGTAACACAGGAAAGGGAACTAAAACTGGCTTACAAAAATGGCCACTGCCGCATGGACTACAACAGGAAACAAAATAGGGCACACTCTGACCCAGTTAGCAGGGGGGAAAAGCACCATGGGAGTAGAGCCCAGTACCCTACACCCACCACAATGCATTGCTAATGTGACTCTGCAGGGCACCTAACAGAAAAGGTGTCACACTCACCCGAGAGCGACATCGCAACCAGGGAAAGGCTGTCGGAGGATACAACACATTCTGCTGTCATAGAGGTGGGTACGGCATTTGAGGCTGGCATACAGGCTGGCAAAAAAGGTTTTTAGTTTCATTTTTTTAGTATGGAAGGGGGTTGGTGACCACTGCGGGAGTATGGGGAGGTCATCCCCCATTCCCTCCAGTGGTCATCTGGTCAGTTGGGGCACCTTTTTGAGGCTTGGTCGTGAAAATAAAAGAACCAAGTAAAGCCGGCGAAATACTGCTTAACGCCACTTTTTTTTTTTCATTATCGGCGAAAGCCGGCCATCCGGTAGCCACGCCCATGCCCGCCAATGTCCCGCCCATGTCCCGCCTTCGCTAGTCTACTGACATGCCCCCTTGAACTTTCGCCGGCGAAGCGATGGGAAAGCAGCGATGCTGTCAAAAATGCCGCTTTCGATTATACCGATTTCGCCGCTTTTAAGAAATCGCCGGCCATCTCCCGATTTGTGTCGGAAGATGGCCGGCGATCACTTTCGATTATAAGCTGGATTGTTGCCTAAGCCATTTGGCTAGTCTATACCGATCAAAACTATGAGAAAGGAGTGGCAGTGGGACTGCAAGTTATTAAAAGTGGATGTTAAGTTTACCTCTTTGTTGCCTTTGTTGGGAAATTTAGAAATTCAAGCAGGATTGCAACAAAGGTGGGGATTAATGGGAGTTGTGCCAGATTTAGTAGATGAGGATGGGAAATGTAAATTATCTGCTGTCCTACTGTAGAAAGGATTACACCAAAGGGAGTGGTGCACTTATTTGCTATTTGTCATTATGTCCATTTTTTAGGTCATTCCAATTTAGCAGAAGAAGCTTGGGACAATTTACAGGAAGGAATTCTATCCAGTGAAAGGAAGATTTCTTTCTCCTTTTTCCAGAAGATAATTTGTGGTACAGAGCATAGGGGTATGTTTACTAAGGTGCACTAGCCTTTTTAACGTGCCTGTAAATTTAAGGTGTGTTAAATGCTAACGCACCTATACATTTCTATGGGTGTGTTGGCGTTTAATGAGTGAAAACCATTTACGCACATTAAAAATGCTAACGTACCCATAGCACCGCTTATAGGTTCATTTTCAAAAGAGAAAAACGTCCAAAAAGTGGCATAAGTGTGCATTTGGACGTTTTTCTCACAAAAACCTATAGGTGCCCTCTTCACCTGTAAGGGCTATGGTAGTGGTGTACAGTTGGGGGTAGTGGATTTTGGGGGGCTCAGCACCCAAGGTAAGGGAGCAATGGTGAGATGCCTACCTGGAATCCACTGCAGTGCCCCCTAGAATGCCCTGTTGCTGTCCTGGGATGTCAGTCTACTAAAAATGCTGGCTCCTCCTACATCCCAATGGCTTGATTTTGTGCGTTTTGCACTTGGATTTTTTTTTTTTGAAAATGGACCAAAAAACAAAACATCCAAATCACAAAATGTTGTTCGGAACAGTATTTTCGAAAACAAAAGATAGACGTTCTTCTTTTTTGAAAATGATCTATTTTCCTATTCGGATTTTGGACGTTTTTTGCAAAACGTCCAAAGTCGAACTTAGATGTCATATCGAAAATGCCCTTCTTAGTAAACATAGGTGATATTGTGAAAAGCAGGGCTTGTTTAAATGTGCTATGAACAAAGCTACCTTGGGACATATGTTTTGTGGTTGTGAGTTTTGGAAAAATGTAATAGACTATTTTGGATGTATTTTGAATTGCTGGGTTCTTTGTAAGTTGGAATTGTAACTATTTGAAGACATGAATTCCTTACAGTAACTGAGAAGAGAGGGTGGTTGTTATTGATGAAAGCTTTTTTGTTAGGTCAGAAGCCCACCTTATTGAACTGGAGGAAAGGGATCCACCTTCATTTATATAATAGAAAAATGAACTTTATCAACTGCTGAAACTGGAGAGATTGGACGGTTCCTTGGAATCTCCCCAAGCATGGAGACTTTGTCTCTATATGGACACCGGTATGGGAAGAAGTTTCACACAGAGAAATTGGTTTGAGAATGGGAAGGGGGTGAGACTGGGAGGATTCTCTTGTAGGCATGTGGGGTAGTTAATGAATTCTCGACTGCTGAAAAGAATCAACGTGCAGGTAAGGAATTTTCCTGCATATGACAGAGGGGTTCTAAGACGTTGTACCATTAATGGTTACATGAGTTTCATGTGGCAGCCACTTCATTGTACTTGGTGATTGTAGATTTACTGTGCCATATTGAAATTTGTGGCATCCTGTTACCATATTGTGCAATGGTTACTACATAAATATTTTTTAAAATGTGAAATAATTAAAAACAAAGTTTTATTAGACTCAGCACAAAATCATGACAAGGGTTGCTCTAGTAGATATACTATCATGTGAGAAATATAAAAATGCAGAAAATTTTAAATTATTGACTGAAACAATGGAGTCCATCTCTCCCTCATTTTCCTTCCTCTTTCCGGTGTCAGTAACTTTTAAACATCTCTCAAATACACAGTCCACGGGTGATTTGAATCCAGGAGCCCAGTCTTCAGAAAGTTTAACAATCATGTTCTTAATCCTATTAGCATTGAAACATATGGCCAGGCTATCCTTTTATTAAGAAACATGGTCCCAGTTTTCTGTACTGTAACCACCTAAGACTCTCAAGGTCCAAAATGTTGCTTCTAATCATTCAGTCTGGACTCAGTCTGGATTCAGTCTTGGCCACAGTTTGTTTAGAGAACTCAGACAGCAAGGTAGCCTGAGTTCCTAAGAATAGATTAAATTCTCATTAATGTCTTCCAAAGTTGTTCTTTTTCCCAGGAAGCCCTTGTACAAGTACCTGTGAACCAGGCACCCCTTTGGGGAGGGGAATTGAAACTTCCATGGAATCACTTAGGGCCCCTTTTACGAAGCTACGGCTAAAGGGGGCCTGCGCTGGCATCGGCATGAGTTTTTGATGCACCCTGAGGCACCCTTTTACCGCAGTGAGTAAAAGGTAAGTCTTCCCTTTTTTAACAAATGGCCGTGAAGCAAGTGAAGCACTTGCCATGCAGCCATTTGGGGGGGGGGGGGGGAGACCTTACTGCCACACACTGAGGTGGTGGTAAGGGCTCCCACGGTAATTGGGCAGCGTGTGGCACAGCCCGATTACCACTGGGTACACACCAGCGCTTCAAAAATAAATATATTTTTATAGTGCCGGATACAACGGCGCATTGGGGGTGGAAAGTACCACCGGGCTGCTGCAGTAGCCCGGCGGTACTTTCTTTTTAGCAAGCGGTAAGCCCACGTTGGGCTTACTGCCGCTTTGTAAAAGGGGCCCTTACTGCAGCCCTTGTTTCCAACCCTCTGCCATAGTTGACTATCATGTCCCCTACCTCAACACAAGCGGTGTCCTCGGGCTGCACGGGGTCCCGTCGAAACGCACACTTGACTGGCGAAGCCCTGAGCCATGTGTGTAGTTCTTCTCTGGCTGCAGGCTCCCTGATTGCTTTGCTCTCATGCACCTGGGTCTGTTCTCTCTCTCTGCCTGGCTTCCAGGCTCCTTGATTGCTTTGCTTCCACGCACCTGTATCTGCTCTCTCTCTGCCTGGCTTCCCTTGCTTCTCTCCTATGGTCTTCCGGTTCCTCCTTCCCCTGCTCTTGTCCTATGGCTGTGCTCCTTCTCCCTGCTGGTCCCTGCTGTCAGACGCCAGCACTTTATCAGCTGAGCTCTTCCTGGACTTCATGCTTCGGCTTCTACTTTGGTAGGTGTTACTTGCTCAGTAGTGTGCTTCTTCTCTACTCTGTCCCTCATTGCTTACATTGCCTTTGCCTGGATTACTCTCTTGCCTGCTGCCTGCCTACTGACTTCGCCTGTACCTGGATTACTCTCTTGACCTGCTGCCTGCCTACTGACTTTGCCTGTACATGGATTTCTCTCTTGACCTGCTGCCTGCCTACTGACTTTGCCCGTACCTGGATTACTCTCTTGACCTGCTGCCTGCCTACTGACTTTGCCCATACCTGGATTACTCTCTTGACCTGCTGCCTGCCTAATGACTTTACCTGTGCCTGGATTACTTCCTTGCCTGTTGTTTGCCTATTGACATTGCCTATACCTGGATTACTCCCCTGCCTGCTGCCTGCCTATTGACTTTGCCTGTACCTGGATAACTCTCTTGCCTGCTGCGTGTCTGGCCGTTATGTTCACCACCCCGCTTCCTGCTCCATCCCGTAAGCCCCGCAGGCCACCCGCACCTAGGGGTTCAACCTCTGGGGAACGACGGTCAGCGCAGGTGAACCCCGGGGTTGTCCGGCTGCCAAGCAGAACCTGGTCCGAGTACTGGGCTCAGCAGCGCTCTACTTGGTACAAGAACTCACAGGTCTAACATTGACGAAGCTGCGGATCAGGAAATCCCCTACAAATGGCCCAAAATGTTGGGGGGGGCACTGGAGCTCACAGTCATCTCAAGCTCTCTCAGGGAACACGTTCCTCCATTCCCACTCACAGCAAAGAATGCATCAGGGATCACATGTAAATCCATAGACACATGAATCACTGGTCTAGAATGCTAAAAAAAAAAAAATGCGGACTTTTTATTTATTCATTTGTATCCCACATTTTCCCACCTATTTGCAGGCTCAATGTGGCTTACATAGTACCGGACAGCCGTTTGCAGACCCCGGTGCAAACAAATACAATGTGATGTTGTGGAAAGACAGAGTTCATGCGGCATAGCCATACTAGGGTTTTCTTTCATGTTGCCCATCATTCTACTTAGATGAACTGCAACTCGCAAAACGTAATACCATTGCAGGAACTGAAACAAAACACATACTATCATGGTTCGATCTTAGCTCCATCCTCTCCCATAAAGTATGTGTGTGAATTCACCTTGGGTCCAGAGTACCCAGAGACATTTGCAAGTTGTTTTTTCTGCCAGTAATGTTTGGCTGGAAGAATGTGAATATTACACAATACTATTTCCATGTGGTATGTGTTATGTGACCAAACCATAATACCCGGAAAAACACCTTTAATTGTTGTTAAAAGTGTAGATATCATGGAATTATGTTGTAATTTTAACCAATCTAAGGAAAGGCAATTTTCAAATGTTTGATTTATGTATATAAATGGTCTTGAAAATTTCCTCATTATGCATATTTCTATAATTTTCTGATAAGTATAACTGCATTAAATAATGTCTTATAAACATCTCTATGGTATATATACAAACCATATATAGAGGTTTCTCTTCTAGAAATCACAAGCAACATCTCAGAAATATTCAAGCATATGCAAATTTCTAACTAGACAGACAAAAATAATCTTTGTTCTGTTCCCATGTGCTCTGTGGGAGTTTTGCCTTGTTTATATGATTGATTGCTTTGCATTTTGTTTCAGAGAAATAATAACTCAAACATACATCAGGCATAAGGATACAAAAAATATACCTGAACTTTGCATGGCATGAGACAGGAAGAAGGCAATAGAAAAGAACTGTGATGCTTAATGGATTGCAAACTGCCCTAGAAAGTAGCATCAGACTGCTTGCTGAAGAAGCTATTTTTCATTTATTATGCATTGAACAAGGTTATGGGCTAAAAATTCCCATGAGCAAGCTGTACAATTTATAATACATTACCTTCTCCATGCTCTTTGCTCCTGGGGATGCTTTTCAACCTGTCAGGCAACAAATGAGGGACGCTGACCCCAAAAGTTTAAGGACAAATGGCAAAATCAGGAATAGCCTGGAATGCTCATCGCTAATGCTTCCCTCATCGAGATCCATCATCCAGCACACAGTGCTATTCTGTTTAGCCCCTATTCTGCTACCACCTCTGGTCTTTCTTTTCCAAAGACTTGATAAAGACTAGCAATGGAGAGGAAGAAAGGACAGGATAACAGGGCTGCTCCATTGCTATTGCACACTAATTCCCACATTAACTGCAAAGCATTGAATGGGGTACAGACCTGGCAGGAAATGAAGGGGTGGGGACTGCACCTTACAGTTAACATGGAAGTTAATACTGCACATTAACTGCTAATGCAGCAGATTGAAAACACCATCGATGTAGCGTTTGCATTTAACATATGGTAAATGTTTTATCTCTACATGTGAAAGACAATTCTACAACCTAGGTGCCCAATTATAATCACCTTATGTAATAAATATTTAGAAGAATGTTATATGCTGTACCTTAAACCATGTCTCCCAAACTCCTTCTCATTCCCCTGTCTTCTCTTCTCCATCTTCCCTATACCATACCCCTCCCAATCTCTTTCCTTTTGCCTATCATACCTTGTTTACCTTTCCATGTTCAATTCACATATTCTTAAAACCTTACTATTTATTTATTTTGGTGCATTTGTACCCCACATCTTCCCACAGGAGCAGGCGCAATGTGGCTTACAATAATTCAAGAGGAAAAAATACAATGCAAAGGTGACTCAGGTACAGAATGAGACAGACAGGGAATGGAACAGAGGAAAACACAAGGTGAAAGATAGGGGCAAAGCAATCGGCAGATAACCATGTACAGTCAGGAAGGGAGAGAGGTTAAACACAGGAGTTGCCATTGGAATAAGCTTTGGCGAATAAGAATGTTTTTAAAGACTTTTTGAACAGGTAGTGGTCGACTAGTTCTTTTAGTTGTCTCAGCAGAACATTCCAGAATTTTGGACTGATGTAGGGGAAGGACGAAGCAATCTTGTATTTAACATTCCTGCAGTTGGGATAATGTAGATTGAGGTAGGTCCTTGCAGTTATTACTATGTTTATCACAATTTATAATATTCTCCTTACAATACTTTGTAATTCTATTTACTATGTAAGCTGCATTGAGCCTGCTGTGTGTGGGAAAGTGCGGGGTACAATGTAATAAACAAATAAATAAATAAATATGCGTACATATGTGCACACACATGTAAGTGCAAAATTCTGCAAATAGCCATTAGGGCCTGATTCTATATATAGTGCCTAGATTTGTGAGCCGAAATCCAGGTGCATTCTAAAATTATACGAATAACTATGGCTCAACAAGCAAATCAGAGTTTCTAACAGCACTTAACACACAATAATGTGCACTAATTGACAATAATTGCAAGTTACGTGCACAACACGGTAAGCGCATTCTATCATAAACTCAGGGCCGTGCTAACACGGTAAGCGAGGTAAGCACCGCAGGGGGGTGCCGACCTCTGGAGGACGCCTACCGTTTCCTGAGGTCAGCTCACTTGCAAAATGTTTTACCTGAAGCTGTGATTCTCCTCTCTCCCCTGCCCTCCCCTCTTCGACCACAGTGCTCACTGAGGCAGGCAGGCTCTGCTGAAGCTGTTTAAAAGAAAACAACCAGTGCTATTTATGTCTTTGGTGTGGGACGAACTCCTCATTCAGGGTGAGCTTGAACAACATTCAAATTAAAGAGAACAGCCAGATTTGGAGGGAGGTGTGCAAGTGAGACTGGGGAGAAATAAAAACTAAATAGTGTAATTGTTAAAATCTGTAAGTGGTTCAAAGTTTTTGGGTTTTTTTTCTCTGAGCTTGTACATTGAGAGGAGGGCATGACTGCAATATATGTTTGCATAATTGTCAGGTAACCAGATAGCTACAGCTAAAAGCCATTTCATTGGCTGATGGTTCCAACAGTAGTTTCAGAGGAAGTTTAGCTGACGTAGTGTAGTAGAGCTGGTAAGTGAAAATCTGATTGTTTTTTTTGGTGTTTGTTTTTATATAAAAGATTCTCCTTGGATAGGGAAGAGTCTGTGATATGTGAAAATATATTTTGCTTTAATGAAATTGCTAAACTTTAGAGTCAGAGACTTATCAATGATCAGAAAAAGAAAGTCACCAGACAACAAAGGTAGAGAAAAATCATTTTATTTTCATTTTAGTGTTTGGAATATGTCCACTTTGAGAATTTACATCTGCTATCTTATTTTGCAATGTATAGCAATTTGTTTCTAAGAATATTGCTGACAATTCCTGTCAGTGTGGCAAGTGGTGAGCGATCATTTTCACGGTTAAAAATCATAAAAAACTAGTAAAAAATGCCCGTTTCAAAAGGGAAGGAAATGGGCGCTAGCAAGGCCATCCCCCACCCTCCCTCCCTCGCTGTTCCAGACTCTGCCGTCCCTCCATTTTCACCACCCCCCTTTCTGCGACACAGTCGACCCCCCTTCTTGGCGAAAACCGTCCCCCGCCACTATCCAGTACCTGTGCTGATGGGGGACCCCAACCCCCGTCAGGCGAAGTCCTGTGCTGGCCTTCGAGGCATTGCTTCTTCAATGATTTTGTGTCCAAGTTGCTCTGCGTGCATCTGGCATCAGATGCACACAGAGGAACTTGAACCGAAGATCATTGAAGAAGCAACGGCGCGAAGGCCAGCACAGGACTTCGGCTGACGGGTGTTGGGGTCCCCCGTCAGCACAGGTACTGGACAGCGGCGGGGGACGGTTTTCGCCGAGAAGGGGGGTTGACTGGGTAGCAGAAGGGGAGTGCAGTGGGCTGTAACACAGGGGGAGGAGTAGGGAAACACTACTCCTCCCCTTGCTTTGGTATCAGCTGTCACTGACGTCAGTGCGTGCCTGCCTAGCAGACCACCTTCGAGGGCGGCATGGTCCCAGGCACATCCTGTTGGAGGTGAGAATTATTATATAGGATTATTTGTGATCAAGTATTCCGCAAGAAAGGCTTGTAAGCCTTGCCATGATTGCTATTGAGAATGATATATGTGCCCAGTTAGATATCAAAGATTTAATTACTAATTTCGTGAACATGAAAGCACGAAAAGCTAAGTGGTTGTAAACCCTTTATTTGTTCAGCAATCCCACAAAGATGCACTCCATCTTTCAGCTCCTATTTCCTTTGCTTCTTGTGCCACACGGGGGTGGGGGTGGGGTGGGGCGCCAACTGATAGTCTGCAGGGAGGCACCAGAGACCCTAGGCACGGCCCTGCATAAACTGCACCTAAATGGTGAAGCACACAGTTCAAAAGTGGTGTGTTTATGGGTGTTCCAAAATTTATGCATGTAGTTATATAATACAGCGCAGTCCACTTAAATCTATGCACTGGGATTTACACCAGGTTTTCATTGGTATTAATGGGCGCACGCAGATTTAGGCACGATGATATCAACTAAGTATATTCTATATACCGTGTGTAAATCTTATAGAATACGCTTTGGCGAAACTGAGTTCCACGTGGATTTTTTTAGGCGCCATATGTAGAATCTGGCCCTTAACGTACACAGCATGCATTTGCACGGGGCACATACACAGGGCTGGAACATAGGTGCGATATAGGCAGGGCTCCTAGTTATTGTAATTTACATGGATACCTGATGAATTTATGTGCTTGTACTTTATGCCAGCTCTATGCCTGTTGTAATTGTGCAGAGTTGCCAGAATTGGGTTACACCTGCATTTTAGGTGTCACAGATTCCTTTATAAAATAGGCTATTATGCACCCAGTTACAGAATTGCCCTCTAAATGCTTGGGAAGATGTTGGACACATAACCAACAGTTTGTTTAGTTATTTAAGACATTTATACCCCACATTGTCCCACTTTATACTCAAGTTCAATGTGGCTAACAATTGAGATTAGGTAGGCAACAATAAATGTACTGCAAACATCTTACAATACACTCAATATTTGGAGTACAGACAAATAAAAGAAGATAAGGATATAGTTCATAAGTGATATGCAAGATAACATGCAAGTTAATTAATCCTGGAATTCATAAACCATTGATAAGAAACTGTGAAAACAAACATTTTTAACATCTTACGAAACTGCATGTAATTATGTTAGTGTCTACTAGATTTCGGGAGAGCGTTCCAACATTTAGTGCCCTGATAAGTTAAGCCTGTTGAACGAACTGAATTGTAGACAACATTTTGACAATTTGAAAAGCGGAGTCTTAGGTAATCCCTGGCTCTAAGGAAAGCATTACTCAAGGGAAGTTCAACAAGTTGGTGCATGTAATCTGGGGCCAAGCCGTGTAAAATTTGGAAGATGAAAACACAGAGCTTGAAGGTGACCTTTCAAGCTCTGTGTTTTGATTGGGAGCCAATGCAATTTAATTAATAAAGTTGAGGCTCTTTCAAAGCGTGGGACTCTATAAATAAATTGAGCCACCGTATTTTGTGCTATTTGGATCCTTTTCAGGATCCATGCCTTGCAACCTGCGTAGACGATGTTGCAATAGTCCATTTGTGACAAAACAAGGAACTGTACAAGGATCTCAGTATTGGGAAGTGTAGGAGAGGCAGAGTTGATATCTATATTCATATTTTATAAAACGCGTGTAGACGCAATGAGTAAATGGACACATTTATACTTTCTTCGGAGTAGGTGTAAATTTATGCAACAGCAACATTTGCAAACTACTCTTAGTTATGATAAAGTTATATGCATACATGCTGCATGGGTGTAACTTTACCCACATGTTGGGAGACAGCACATGTTTTATCCATAAAACCACCCAATGGTCAAATCTAAAATAGGCTGGTATTTTGTGGGATTATACAGGCAGAAAGGTAAATATATACTATTTCAGTTAGACATCTTATTGAAAATGCATCAGGATATGTTAATTTAACTTATCAGATAGAAACCCTATGCGAATCTGCCCTACGTATACTCACAGACACACCAGACCATAGCTATTCCTCACTCAGCTCTTTCATGACTGAGCAAAAAAACACCAGGAGGGTTCTATGGCTTGCCTATAATTATTGTAAATTGCATCTCACGTGGATTTTGAAGAAAACATCCCCTTTGGGCTTATAAGTTCTCCCCCGAAGAGTACCACAGAACTCTATATGCCCACTGAGGGGTCTCTACTTTGCTGTCACCTAGTATCAGCTTCAATGTAATTAGAATTTATTTTTCCCTCTTGGCATTAACAAAATATCTTCAGCTTTTCAAATATATGCTAAATCCTCTCGCAAAAGGGTTTCTTTTGCTTCTAGCTTCTCTTGATTTCACTCTTCCACTACTGGTAATATTTTGGATATCTTCTTTCTCAAAAATGTCTGTCTCATTGTGCATCAGCATTAAAAAAAAAACTTATTTTAAAGAGGTGCCATTAAGGATTGCTGTACCTCTGTTCAAAGACAGCAAAGGGTGATTCTCCTTTGGTAGAATGCAAGTGCTGGAACAGAGAGAAATAGGTCTGCCTCAGCAGTTACTGCATAACTACCTCCTGCCAGCATGAAAAGAAATACTTAACACCTCTCTCTTTCCCCTTGGATTTTGATTCTTCCATGAAAACAATACCATCAGCATGTCCTGCATCAATCAATGTCATGCTATCTGCACCACATTCCATGCTCATACATCTGCCAAGCTTTGCTTCATGACCCAATCGATGACCACATTGAATACTAGCGACAACACCAAAAATACTGGTCATACACCTGTTTGGACAATGAGGTTGTTGGATTTTCACCATGCACCTTTACTCTGCAGGGTGTACCATCACAGAAGGCAGACATAATTCAGACTAATTCAAAAATTCAGACTGAATTCTAGTCCTCCAAATTGCTTTCCCTTTAGATTCCCTGTTGACGCTGTCAAAGACACTGTTTAAGTCAATGAATATTACAATGGTTCTTTTTCCATGTCTTATTATTCTTCAAATATTTGTTTAACAGAAAAGATTGAATCTATACAGTCCCAGCCTGGTCTGAAGTCACATTGCTCCTCTCGAGTATCGACTTTCCAGGTTGGATGTAGGTGGGCTTTGATTATTTTAGCAAGTGCTTTTCCACCAACTGATAGAAGGCTGCATCCCCTCAAATTTTGCCTTTTTTAAGGATGGTACTATCCTAGTTTGCAGTTATTCAGGGGGAGCCAACCAGGGTATGGGAAGGGGGGAAAGTTAAGGTGTAGCCAGTTTAATTCTCATCTTGATGTTTTCTGTTTTCTTAGTGAAACTTCTTATGGATTGTTGCTTTTCACGTTGTACTTTTATTACTGCTACTATTCCTAATTAAAATGATTTAATATCAGAATGTTTCCAGTCAGTGTAAATACATTCTTTAGTCCATATGGCAGGTTGTCAACATGAATACTGCCTCTTGCTTTTTAAAACTCCACACAGACTTGATCTGGCCCGGCTGTCTTTTTGAGTCATTCGATGACTGGTGAGACCTCAGATTTCAATTGGTTCCTCAACATTTGAATTAGCAGGGGTTGCTTTTTCATTTTCTAGATCATGGTTGAGTGTAGTTGGTGGGCCACAGTTTGGAAGTGATTCAAAATGTCTTTCCCAGCACTGATAGTCCTCAGAAATGATTTTGGATATTCAGAAATATCTGGCTGGCTTGTCTCTGAGTATGTTTAGTGTTAATCTTTATATGAAGACTGTATAAACCAAACAGATAAAAATGTATATGCCTATGTCAAAATGAGGCTAGCAGGGAATGGTTTAATTTATAGCTTAATTGTGGAAATTTGTACTTATATAGTTGCATGATGTTATGTTGCAGCTTATACAAAGAGAGAGCCTTTCACATCTAGGTCACTGGTTCAAATCTGCCCCTGTTCAATACTAAAGCCATTAATGTGTGAAAGCTGTTTGGTGGGCTTTGTTAAACCAATCGGTGGTGTAAATCCAATTCAAAGTGTCCACACAGGAAAACTTGTCAACACAACTTGGCACTGGTGCTGGTGATCTCAGCAGACTGGCCAAAGAATACATAGCATGAAAGATGAATAACCCTCTTGCCTTAAATAGGCGGTCTATCCAGATCAGGCTTGAAACACATTGGAGTGGAGGAGTGGCATAGTGGTTAGAGCACCTGTCTTGGCATCTAGATGAGGCCGGTTCAAATCCCATTGCTGCTCCTTGGATCTTGGGCAAGCCACTTAACCCTCCATTGCCTCAGGTACAAATTTAGAGGTCCTTTTACTAAGGTGCGCTAAAAATGGCTTGTGGTAGTGTAGGCGTAGGTTTTGGGCACGCGCCGATCCATTTTTCAGTGCACCTGTACAAAAGGCCTTTTTAAAATTTTTGCCGAAAATTGCCGCGCATCTATTTTGGGTCTGCGACTTTACTGACAACCATTGACCTAGCGGTAAAAACTCACGCAGTAACTGGGTAGTAATGACCTCCGTGCATCAAATTCCACTCGGCCCACGCCAATACGAACGTCCGAAAATAAAAATTATTTTTGGACGCACGTATCGAATGCACGCCAAAAATGATATTACCACAAAAGCCACATGGTAGCCGGGCGGTAACTCCATTTTGGTGAGCGTTGGGCGCGCGTAGACGCTTACACAGCTTAGTAAAAGTGCCCCCCTTAGGGCACTAGCAATTTTAGCACGCATGCAAAAACTGTGTAGGAATATTGTGGACGTCTACACAGCGTGTGCTAAAAACACTAAAGCCCCTCTACAGCAGCTTAGTGAACAGGGCCTTTAAATTGTGAGCTCTCCAGAGACGGTGTACCTGAATGTAACTCACCTTGAGCTACTACTGAAAAAGGTGTGAGCAAAATCTAAATAAATAAATAGCAAGATTCTAGAATCCTAAAGAGTAACAAGATTCCAATGCAGAATCTCAAACAGTAGCAACATTCCATGTAGAACCTTTAAGAATAACTAGGTTAGAGCACCGGTCTTGTAATCCAGAGGTGGCCGGTTCAAATCCCACTGCTGCTCCTTGTGATCTTGGGAAAGTCACTTAACCCTCCGTTGCCTCAGGTACAAACTTAGATTGTGAGCCCTCCTGGGACAGAGAAATATCCAGTGTACCTGAATGTAACTCACCTTGAGCTACTACTGAAAAGGTGTGAGCAAAATCCAAATAAATAAACGTTGGGAAAGCATACACTGTCGCTGTCTGTGTTGCACCATTTCTGTAGATAAATGGAGTTCAGTTTCCACTACATTTTTACAAAATAAAAATTCCACAAGACAACAGAGGTTTTAAACCATATTCTTATACACAACTACATTATTCTATCTGTATGATTTCAATTAGACTCAAACCGATCCATTCTACAATTTCCTGAAAATCCATTTAAATTGTCATAAAATGAATTCCTGTTTCCTGAAGCACTATATTCATGGTACTGTACTATTTATATACTGTAACTGTTCTCAGATTTTAAAAATGCTGAAGTTTTTACCCAAGCATTTATTTAGCAGTGGGATACTGCTTGATTGACAATGCAATTACTGGAGCAAGGTTTCTGGTACCGTTAGCGACTTTTAAAACACAATTTCAATATTTTTCATCTCTAATAGCTTTTGCTTATATAACTGGCTTTCTTCTGCTTTGATAAACTCAAAATGTTGGTGGAAGTGCCCCCAAAAAAGAGGTAATTCTTTTTTTTTTTTTAATCTCTAACATACCCACTAAATTACGTGCTTAAATAACTCAGTTTCTCTGCTTGTTTCAGTAGCTTGAGAAATAAATGTTGTTTGTAACTTTTCAAATGCATTCCAGATTTCAGTGTGTTCCTCTCAACTCGTGACCTTTCTATTTTTTTAGATAACAATAAAATGTTCTTTTTTAAGCTTAAAACAGAACATACACTTTGTTTATACAGTAAAGAGACAGAGCTAAGAATGTGGAACGTGTAATTGATCTGCAAAGCTTAAAGCTCTTTATGTGCTAACCCTTGTCATCTGATTGGCACAGATACTAAAAAGCTTAGAAAGCCATACTGTCTACCTAACAGCTCCTCTGTACTTCAGTCACTGCTCTATGTTAAAATGCTTCAATAGTATTCATTATTATTGAGACAATTTTCAAAAAGCCTTTAGACAAACTGATCAATATTCAGCTAGTAGCAGTCAAGGTTGTTTTTTTTTTTTTAATGCACTGACTGGCACAGGGAGAATTAGACTTGGATATTCCATGATGGAAGCAGGACAGCTCACTCTATGCCGAATTTTCTATTTTTCTTCAAAGGTCTTTCTCAAGACCAATCTTCAAGATCTGTTTATACCAATGTTTTATTGTCCATTTTATGGTTTTACATATGTTTTATAAAGACTCCTGAAGCAGGCTCACTGCTGAAACACGGAGCTGTGTCGAGTCTTCACAAAAAAGGTTGTATCAGCATTTCAAGTCTTCTCGTTTGTTCCTGGTCAGTCCGGTCTATTTCCAACCTTCGTTTTGTTTTATTCCATGATGGACCATGTCTGGGCATCATCATTGAATATCCAGGTCTGACCAGACAAGAGTTTGCCACTGGAGTTTATGCAGGTCCTGGCCGGTATTTAGCTGGGACCCACATAAGGGGATTCGTATCCCCCCACACACACACCAATCCCCCTCCCTCCCAATCCCCTAGAACAAGATATGATCCTGCTCCCTCTGAACCCTCCCCACAAGAAGCATTGGGCCCCTCAACAAGAACCCCCCCCCCACCCCTATGCCCTTCCCCCACCCTGGGCTTCCCTTTAAAATCCTTGGTAATTTAGGGTCTACAGAACAAGAGTGATGCCCACTCGCTCCTGCCATTTGCAGCTCCAACATCAAAATGGTTGCTGCAACCTCTAGCAGCAGTCTTGGGAGGGAAGGGGTACACAGCTTACTATGGAGAGTGTGGGGGGAGGGGGTAGAGGAGACCTTTGCAGGCTACTAGCTGCTACCTGGTAATTATGTGGGCGATAGCTGATATTCAGTGGCGGCACCACATAGGTAACTGGACAAAGTTAGAACCCACGTAACTCGTAGCTCCTCCGTGATTCCACTCCTGGAATGCCTCTCTGTTGTCTGGTTTCAAAATGGCCAGTTAATACTGCTGAAAATTGAAAGATAACTGGCCCCAAGTGACTTAAGTGGGCAGAAGCCTTTCCTGCGTGCTTAAATTGTTTTGAATATCGATCCCAAATATTTTAAACCTATTTTTCATTCACAACCTAGACAGCTCTAGATTGTCTAGTGCTCCCTTCTTCTCATTTCACCACCAGAGCTCCGCTCTTTAATTAAACCCCACACTGAACTGGCTCACCCCTCTGTCTCACCTCTAGCAGACCAATCTAGAACCTCATTTCCCCAGAAATCTGCTCCCTATAGGCATATCAATTATCCTTGCTCTAAACACCTTCTTTCTCCAGACCGATACAAAATGTTGAGTGCACAGCCTAATTGCTAGTGTCTAATATACTTTTCCTGCAGGCCAGTAAGACAAAGGAGGTCACAGTCTGTGAAGTGGGGAGGGGGAGAGGGATATCGGGCTCCCCACAATATTTTGACAGCAGTTAAAAGGGAGGGAGGGTATCTGGAAGCCTGTTGGCTTAACATCTAAGGGCCCGATATTCAAGCAGGTTTAACCAAGCAGGACAGGTTCCTGTCCTGTTAAACCCTGCCAAGTGAGCCGGCAGCCAATATTCAGCGGCCAGGGGTGGAGTTAGGGCACAGCATTGTCTTAGCCAGTCAACAGCGACTTTCAATCTGTCAACCAGCTAAGTAACTGCATAAATTTAGGACAACAAAATAGTTGTCCTAATTTTATGCTCCAAGTTAACTGGGCACTGGTTTGGGTTGGCGGACATACTAGATATTCAATGTTGGGAGCAGCACATGCCCTGGCATTGAACACCCAGGGTTAATTTAGCCTGCGGCTGGAAATGGCTTACCAGCCACTTACCACCGTGAGCTGAATATAGAGCCCTAATAGACTTGCTAGAGAAAGAATATTTAGACTTTTGTTGAACTCGGGATGGATGCTGCTGGTTTACTGCATTTTACTTTGACCTTTGTTTATTTATTTAGATATCTAGCCCATGTTACCAGAAGATAGCACAGGACAAAGCTGCCACTGGTAGTGGTATATAAAGAACCCTGGTACTGGGAAGCAGAAGTGACTAATAGAGGGGCTTACAGTTTGTGTTGTTTCAAGTGCTGACCCTTGATGCAGAAATAACAAAGGTAAACTCTGAATCAGGTTCAACGACCATTCAGATAAGTGTCATTTTCAATGGTAGGACAATTGCGTAAAGCAATATTTTTTTAACAGCCCTTTGTGGATTGAATTTGTTCCAATCTTACTTTTCTGTGTATCCTTTTCTAATGTACAAAACTGTATTTAAGAATTGATTTAAATACGTATTGATTTAAATACGTAATGAAGAGAATGAATAAATGTTTTTTTTTGTAGTGAAAACTGTGATAAATTGAAAGTTATATGGACTTTGCATCAGGACTAATGAATGAATGAAAAGTAAATCTTTTTCAGACAGCATGAAAGTGGCTGCTATTTTCTGATGGTCCCTTTAATACATATAATACAGCACTTGTTTGTATTAATTCTTGGTTTCAAAGTTTGTCCTGATGGACTTAGGTGTGCTTCGGAAGAAAGCAGGAGATATGGTAGAGGCATTTAAATACCTTTTTCTATTGAAAGGAAGCTCTGAAGCCAAGGTTCATAGGATACAGGTTAAAAGGGATAGACTCAGGAGTAATCTAAGAAAATATTTCTTAATGGAAAGGGTGGTGGATACCTGGAATGGCATCCCAGTAGAGGTGGTGGTGATAAGAACTGTATCTGAATTCATAAAACCATCAAACAAGCACAAAGAATGTCTAAAGGAGAAGAAGGGACTGTAGAGCTTAGTAGTTGTCATGGATGGGCAGACTGGATAGTCCACATGGACTTTGCCATCATTTTCTATGGAATGGAGATGGTCCTTGTATTTATACTAGATAATCTTCACAGAAACTGAAACACGCTGTCCGGAACTTAATTTAATGACATAGCCATCAGTAACTACTTGGAGGGGAAACATTTTTCTCGTGGATCTTGAAGAACAGACCGAGTTGAAGCTTCGGCTCAAGTTTTACACTGTAATCGTTTGTGAATGAAAACAAGATTGTTTGTATGGTGAAAAGACTCCTGATGCAGGCCTCCTTGGCTGAAACACAGCTGTGTCAAGTCCCAATCACCTAATCAATAAAATAGTTTTTAATATTGATTTTTGTAGGCCGTCTTTTTTCACCTTCAGTCATCTTCGCTGTTTTTTGTTGTTGGACTTGTTTTCTGCGAAGCCTGGTTTCTTCTGTTTTTTGTGCTGCACTAGTGTAGGTACATGTTTTGGTCGTGCGCAGGTCCATTTTTCAGCGTGCCTGTAAAAAAAGGCCTTTTTTGGGGCCGAAAATGGATGTGCGGGAAAATAAAAATTGTAGTGCATCCATTTTGGGTCTGAGACCTTACCATTGACTTGGCGGTAGGGTCTCATGTGTTAGCCAGGCGGTAATCGTCAGCGCATGCACACTGCCAATTACCACCCGGCTAGCACCATGCGTTAGAAACTAAAAAGTATTTTCCAATGTGCACCTACGCGGCTTAGTAAAATGGCCCCTCCGTTCCCTGTAACAGCTTTACAGCAAAGAAACACCACCTGCTGGCCAAAAAGGAGAAATACACTTCAGCACACAATTGAAACAGGAAAATATCTAATACATTTTATAGGCTTAAAAATACACTGTTTCTTTACAATATTTCCTTAGTTCAGTGTATATAAAACTATTGTCTCTTAAATAGTAAAGGTCTCTTTTATCATTAAGGGCTATTCACAGTACTGTAATATCAGTAACCTAAAGAGTGTCTTTGACTGACATTGTACCGGGTTATGGAGCACCTATGCTCAGGATACAGTTACACCACCACAAACACCACCTGTGTTATCAAATAATTATCTAACTTCAACTATTCCCTATAAGCATTGCCTTCCTTTCTTAGTTTGCAAAATGTCATATACACTGTTTTCTCAGTGGAAACAATTATATGGCCGGAAGGAACATTAGTGACATTGACTCAGACCACCTGGGGCCTATTCACATTACCAAGGTCATGCAAAACCTTTTTAACTAATCTAATGTTCGATACAATAACGACAATTTTATCTTCCATCTGCAAATGATTTTTATCCACAACAATCAGCAACAGTTTTTTTAAATGCAAAAAACAGAATTGGAAGGTTATTGACTTATAAAACAAACCAGACAATAGGACTAATCTGGCATTACAGTAAAGATGCATTTACTATGCACTACATAAGAACATAAGAATAGCCATACTGGGTCTGACTAGTGGTCCATCCAACCCAGTATCTTTTTTCCAACAGTGGCCAAGTACCTGGCAGCAGGGGCGTAGCTACCGGTGGGCCTGGGTGGGCCCAGGCCCACCCAGTCTTTTGCGACCTTCTCCACGACAATGACAACAGTCTTCTTCTTGCCCGCAGCGGCGAGCGGGCAGGTGTAAAAGCAGCAGCAAGCAGCCAGGCTCGATTCTGTCCTTCACTTCCTGCCCTCTCTCTGTGCCCCGCCCGCCCGAAAGGAAATGACATCAGAGGAAGGCGGGGCGCAGAGAGAGGGCAGGAAGCGAAGGACGGAGTCGAGTTAAGGTTCTCTGTGCCTCCCGGCCGCGCTTTTCTTAGAGCGGTAGGAGGAGGGAAGGGGAAGGGACAGGAGATAGACGGTGTTGGCGGGTCTCCTCCTGATCTGCTCTCGGAGTCAGAGCAGATGACCAGAAGAGTGGGTCCCGCGGCCATCAGAGAAGAGGATGGAGCCAGAGCGAAGCGAAGGTCGGAGTCGAGGTAAGGTTCTCTGTGCCTCCCAGCTACGCTTTTCTTAGAGCGGTAGGAGGAGGGAAGGGGAAGGGACAGGAGATAGATGGTGTTGGCGCTGGTGGCGGGTCTCCTCCTGATCTGCTCTCGGAGTCAGAGCAGATGATCAGGAGAGGGGTTCCCGCGGCCATCAGAGAAGAGGATGGAGCCAGAGCGAAGCGAAGGTCGGAGTCGAGGTAAGGTTCTCTGTGCCTCCCAGCTACGCTTTTCTTAGAGCGGTAGGAGGAGGGAAGGGACAGGAGATAGATGGTGTTGGCGCTGGTGGCGGGTCTCCTCCTGATCTGCTCTCGGAGTCAGAGCAGATGATCAGGAGAGGGGTTCCCGCGGCCATCAGAGAAGAGGATGGAGCCAGAGCGAAGCGAAGGTCGGAGTCGAGGTAAGGTTCTCTGTGCCTCCCAGCTACGCTTTTCTTAGAGCGGTAGGAGGAGGGAAGGGACAGGAGATAGATGGTGTTGGCGCTGGTGGCGGGTCTCCTCCTGATCTGCTCTCGGAGTCAGAGCAGATGATCAGGAGAGGGGTTCCCGCGGCCATCAGAGAAGAGGATGGAGCCAGAGCGAAGCGAAGGTCGGAGTCGAGGTAAGGTTCTCTGTGCCTCCCAGCTACGCTTTTCTTAGAGCGGTAGGAGAAGGGAAGGGGAAGGGACAGGAGATAGATGGTGTTGGCGCTGGTGGTGGGTCTCCTCCTGATCTGCTCTCGGAGTCAGAGCAGATGATCAGGAGAGGGGTTCCCGCGGCCATCAGAGAAGAGGATTGAGCCAGAGCGAACTATGAGCTGCTGCAACCAGTTCATGTTGTGCTTTATTATTTTTATTTAATCTCACTTAGTGCGTGCCCACCCATATTAGCTCTGGGCCCACCCAAAATCTCAGGTCTGGCTACGCCACTGCCTGGCAGAAATCCAAATAGCAACAAAATTCCATACTACCAATCCCAGGGCAAGCAGTGGCTTCCCCATGTCTATCTCAACAGCAGACTATGAACATGTCCTCCAGGAATTTGTCCAAACTACACTGTAAACTACATAACAATAGAAAACTGAATTTCAGTGGTCCCATAGGGGATGTCCTACCAGAGGTGTACTGAAGACAGGGCGATGGGTGCACGCGGCAGGAGGGGTGCAGGGAGAAGCCACATGGCTGTTGGTTCTGCTGTTACTTCTTGTTCCGGGGCAGAGGGAGCAGGGAACCAGCGGAGCCGACAGCCACGTGGCTGCTCACTGCAGGTAAGAAGAATTCACGGGGGGGGGGGGGGGGCTTGGAGGTGATGCGCCGGGCGGGTGTCATGCTGCACCTGGGGGGGGGGGGGCGAGCTGCACCCAGGGAGGATGGACAATGCTGTACCTGGGGGGGGGGTGCACAGCGATGATCCACCCTGGGTGGCAGCCAACCAGGAAAGCCATGCTAAGAAGTGGCTGGCGCTGCTGTCAGCATATGGGTCCCCCAGGCGCTGCAGCCACTTTTAGCATGGCAGTAAAATGGCTGAATTCAGGGTTTCTTGTAATGGTCACATGCTAACTTCCCCATTAGCATGTGGCCATTACGACTAGGAAACCTTACTGCTACATATTTAGAAGGTGGTAAGGGCTCCCACGCAACTCCTGCGTTAATTGGGTACTGCATGGTAATGTGCCCCTACTACTTGATTAGCACAGGCATGCTTACTCTCCACCCCCCAGACATGCCTCCCATGGCAACAAAGAAAAAATATTTTTCACCACGGGAGTAGCGTTTGCTGATGGCTGCAGCATGTCCTGCAGGAGGCCCACATTAGGCCTACCGTGCCTTAGTAAAAAGCCCATAGTCTCTTCAGGAAAAAAATATTTAGATAATTATTGTTCTATTTACCAGTATTTGCAATATAATTACAAAGTTAATTACAAGATATATAGAAAATATATTCTGAATAACAAAGGGCTCTTTTTACAAAGCTGTGCTAGTGAATCAGGTGAGGCTTCGTCTCATTTGTCACACTGGAATCAATGTAAAAGGAGCCCAAAATAAATATCATCAGATTAAACCCCAAATATTAAAGTCCCCTCCCCCCTCCTACAAAGGATGAAGAGTCACATACGAATTAATGGGGAGAGAAAAAACAGCCCTGAAATCATTTCAAAAGTATAGTAGACATAGAGGGGCAAAAAACGTCCAAAATCTGAATATGAAAGAAGGTCATTTTCAAAAAAGAAAAACGTCTATCTTTTGTATTCGAAAATACAAAGTTTTATGATTTGGACGTTTTGGTTTTTGGACCATTTTCAAACAAAAAATGTCCAACTGCAAAACGCACAAAATCAAGCCATTGGGATGTAGGAGGAGCCAGCATTTTTAGTAGACTGGTCAACCTGTCATCCCAGAAAAGCAATAGGGCAGTGGCATAGCTAGGTGGGGCCATGGGGGCCTTGTCCCCATCCCCCCACCCCAAAATTTTAACCAGGCCCCTGGTTTTCCTGGCGGGGGTCCTCAACCCCCGCCGGCTGACACCTTTTTCAGCAGTGGTCTCCAGCGCCACTGCGTGCCCTGCTCTGCTCTTTCTTCCTCTTCACATCCTACATGCTCCTTTAAGTGAAGAAGGCTTCAGCTGGTGGAGGATGGGGACCCCCGCCAGCAAAGGTATTTGCTGCTGTGTGGAGTGGATGGGCGGCAGGGGGAGTGGCGAAGCGGTGGGGAGGAGTGGTGAGGCAGTGGGGTAGCAGACTAAAATGTGCCCCCCCCATCTCGGGATCTGGCCCCTTCCCACTGCGAGGTCTAGGGGGCACTGCAGTGGACTTCGTAAAATTCACCCAGGTACACATCTCACCATTGCTCCCTTGTCTGCTGAGCCCACCAAAACCCACCATCTCCAACTGTACACCACTACCACAGCCCTTACGGGTGAAGGGGGCACCTATATGTGGGTACAGTGGGTTTCTGGTGAGTTTTGGAGGGCTCAGTCTCCTCTATGTGTAACAGGTAGGGAGAGGTATGGGCCTGGGTCCACCTGTCTGCAGTGCACTACACCCACCACTAGACTATTCCAGGGACCTGCATGCAGTTTTAATGGACCTGAGTACAACATCTGAGGTTGGCATACAGGCTGGCAAGTAATGTTTTTAAACACATTTTTGGGGGGTGGGAAGGAGTTACTGACCACTAGGGGAGTAAGAGGAAGTCACCCCTGATTCCCTCCAGTGGTCATTTGGTCATTTAGGGCACTTTTTTGTACATTATTCGTTTTAATAACAGGTCTAGCTCAAAACGACTTAGTGTTACTCTTGGATGGTTTTGTTCTGTTCTATAATGGCTGAAAAACGTGTTAGGAACGTCTAAATCCTACCCTTAACACACCCCTGACACGTCCCATTGTGATTTCGATGCACTTCATAGAAAAACGTCTACAGAATTGGTTTTGAAAATACCAATTTGGACATTTTTGTGAGAAAAACGTCCAAATGCAGACTTACGCCAACTTTGGACGTTTTTCTCTTTTGAAAATGAGCCCAATAAAGAACTAAATATATACTTACACCAAATCTGAACAGTACGAAGACCCACAACAGAAATCTAAGGTGGATTGCTGGCTAATGGGCTCATTTTCGAAAGAGAAGGGCACCCATCTTTCGACACATATCGGGAGATAGGCGTCCTTCTCCCAGGGTCGCCCAAATCGGCATAATCGAAAGACGATTTTGGGCGCCCTCAACTGCTTTCTGTCGCGGGGACGACCAAAATTCCTGGGGGCGTGTCAGAAGCATAGCAAAGGCTGGACTGGGGCGTGCTTAACACATGGTTGTCCTCAGCCAATAATGGAAGAAAGAAGGGCGTCCCTGACGAGCACTTGGCCGACTTTACTTGGTCCATTTTTTCTTGCAACCAAGCCTCAAAAAGGTTCCTGAACTGACCAGATGACCACCGTAGGGAATTGGGGATGACCTCCCCTTACTCCCCCAGTGGTCATTAACCCCCTCCCACCCTAAAAAAACTTTAAAAATATTTTTTGCCAGCCTCTATGCAAGCCTCAAATGTCATACCCAGCTCCATCACAGCAGTATACAGGTCCCTGGAGCAGGTTTAATGGGTGCAGTGCACTTCAGGCAGGCAGAGCCAGGCCCATCACCCCTCTACCTGTTACACTTGTGGTGGTAAAGGTGAGCCCTTCAAAACCCACCAGAAACCCACTGTACCCACATGTAGGCATCCCCCTTCACCCCTTATGGCTCTGGTAGTGGTGTACAGTTGTGGGGAGTGGGTTTGGGGGGGGTGTTGGTGGGCTATGCACCTGGGAGCAATTTATGAAGTCCACTGCAGTGCCCCTTAGGGTGCCCGGTTGGTGTCCTGGCATGTCAGGGGGACCAGTGCACTACGAATGCTGGCTCCTGCCACGACCAAAGGGCTTGGATTTGGTCGTTTCTGAGATGGGCGTCCTCGGATTCCATTATTGCTGAAAACCGGGAACGACCATCTCTAAGGATGACTATCTCTAAGGTCGACCTAAATGTTGAGATTCGGGCATCCCCGACCGTATTATCGAAATGAAAGATGGCCGCCCATCTTGTTTCAATAATACGGGTTTCCCCGCCCCTTCGCCGGGACGCCCTGCGAGGACATCCTCAGGAAAATGTGGGCGTCCCTTTCGATTATGCCTCTCTAACTGTCCCCTGTACACAACAAACTTCTTCAATTGTTATGGATCAGAAATGAGGAATATATTATCCTCAAACTGTGCTATTGTTAGTGAGAAATTTTAAAAAAGAAATTACCCCCCATTACTAACAGTCAATGTTGAAAACTCTAAAAACAACTATGTCCTTACAAGAGTCCTTGTGAAAAAAAAAAGATCTTTAAGGTCCTGTTTACTAAGCTGCGCTATAGGTGCACTAAAATTTTTAGCACGTGCTAATGCTAGAGACACCCATAGGAACATATGGGTCTCTCGAGCATTAAAGCGCGCTAAAAATGCTAGCGCACCTTAATAAACAGGGCCCTAAATTTATTAGACTTCAGAGTAAATGAAACAGCACTAAACTGTCCAGAGTCAGGTCGTCTACTTGGATTCACATTTCAGAGGAAACCATTCTTTTATAAGATGAAGCATAGTACAGCCTAAAGACTGGTAGAAAGGCTTCTGCGGGATACATCAGGTTTTCAATTTGGTTTATTTTGCTCAGTTAGCAAACTGGCCAAATAACCTGCACTGTTCTACCATTTCTGAGGTACTGTTAATATTGGACATGGGAAAAGCAATGTTCAAAAGCCATTTACCTGGTAAGCAGGTGGTGTAAAAACTGCCCACCCTGCACACAGATAAAAGTTCACATAGGGATCAACTACATTTGTAATTCTGCCCATAAAAAAGTTAAGCAGGTGGAGGGAGGGGGGGGGGGGGGGGGAATCACATGATTAGCTCCAAGATGGCAACTTAGGACTTCACCTCCTGTCAACAATCTTTTTCTTCCATCTCTTGTGCAGTCTAAACAGTCTCCTGTACCTTGATATTCAACAGATAACATTGGCTCAACTATGGCTCAAACACCAGCTAATTCTGAAGGTCACTTCTTGGCTTAATCTTCCTGAAGATTGTCGTAAAAGCTATTGGCAAATTCTCATGTAGCATCATAAGGAATTCTGCACTGAGGAGGCTGTCTGAATCCTCAGTTCTCTTGTCATTATCACCAATATTGACTTTCTCCTCAATGCTGTTACTATTAGGTTCAGTACTGTTATGTGGATACACCAATAGCATAAATCTGTCTGTTTGACATCATCAGCAGTCAGGCAGGCAAGTTGCGTCCTTTCTGTGAACTTTCTAACTTCTTGCCTTTCCAGAAAGGGCTAGAAGGTTCAGGCAAACTGTAGAACCTGCATGAAATGTGTAGAAACAACATAGTAAATGACGACAGATAAAGACCTGTATGGTCCGTCCAGTCTGTCCAACAAGATAAACTCATTATACATGGTATGCGATGCTTTTATATGTATACCCGAGTTTGATTTGTCCTTGCCATTTTCAGGGCACAGACCATAGAAGTCTGCCCAGCACTATTCTTGCACTAAAATTTCTGAAGTTAATGTCGAAGTCCCTTGAAATTTACACTCCAGCCCATCCATATCTATTCAGTCACGATCAGGGCGTAGACCGTAGAAGTCTGCCCAGCTCCCGTTTTGTTTCCAATTACCGGCGTCGCCACCCAATCTCCGCTGAGATTCCATGGATCCATTCCTTCTAAACAGGATTCTTTTGTGTTTATCCCACACGTCTGAATTCCATTACCGTTTTCATCTCCACCACCTCCCATGGGAGGGCATTCTGTGTATCCACCACCCTCTCCGTGTTCGAGCCTGCTGATGCACCCGATGGAGTCAACAAGAAGCCAGTGATTTCTGCCTGCTACAACAAAGGGTTTGACAGGTGCCAGGCAGCTGCAGGTATCTTCCCCTTCCTTTAGGCATCACAGTAAGTAAGTCGACACTACAACTTACAAGGGAACAAAAACCAAAACGGGAGCAGAAAAACACTGGCGTCTCACTGCGTTGCCATCTTATATCGTGCCATCTGATTTCTTTGACTGTGTAAGCAATTAGTTGAGGGAGAGCACAAGATGTGGTCTACTTAGATTTTAGCAAGGCTTTTGAAAATGATTCCACATAGACAACTAATAACTATACTGATGGGCTCATTTTCAAAAGAGAAAAAAGTCTGTCAGAAGTGCATTCAAATCACAACGGGGCATGCTAGGGGCGGGTTAAGGGTGGGATTTGGGCATTCTTAACACCTGGACATTTTTCAGTCCTAATGGAACAGAACAAAACAGTCCAAGACTAACGCTAAGACGTTTTCAGCTAGACCTGTTTTTAAAATGAATAAGGCACAAAAAGGTGCCCTAAATGATTAGATGACCACTGGAGGGAATCAGGAGTAACTTCCCCTAACTCCCCCAGTGGTTACTAATTCCCTCCCACCCCCCCAAAATGTGATTTAAAACATTACTTGGGATGGGACGACTTCCCTATGAAGAAAGACTAAGGAGGCTAGGGCTATTCAGCTTGGAGAAGAGACAGCTGAGGGGAGACATGATAGAGGTATATAAAATAATGAGTGGAGTGGAACAGGTGGATGTGAAGCGTCTGTTCACGCTTTCCAAAAATACTAGGACCAGGGGGCATGTGATTAAACTACAGTGTAGTAAATTTAAAACAAATCGGAGAAACTTTTTCTTCACCCAACGTGTAATTAAACTCTGGAATTCATTGCCGGAAAATGTGGTGTAGGCGGTTAGCTTAGCAGAGTTTAAAAAGGGGTTGGATGGTTTCCTAAAGGACAAGTCCATAAACCGCTACTAAACGGACTTGGAAAAATCCAAAATCCCAGGAATAACATGTATAGAATGTTTGTACGTTTGGGAAGCTTGCCAGGTGCCCTTGGCCTGGATTGGCCGCTGTCGTGGACAAGATGCTGGACCCTTGGTCTTTTCCCAGTATGGCATTACTTATGTACTTATGTACTTATCTCTATGCCAACCTCAGATGTTATACTCAGATCCATTAGAACAGCATGCAGGCCCCTGGAATAGTCTAGTGGTGGGTGCAGTGCACTGCAGACAGGTGTACCTAGGCCCATACCTCTCTCTACCTGTTACACTTGTGGAGGACAAACCCACTGTACCCACATATAGGTGCCCCCTTCTCCTGTAAGGGCTATGGTAGTGGTGTACAGTTGTTGTGGGTAGTGGGTTTTGGTGGCCTCACCAGACAAGATAAGGGAGCAATGGTGAGAAGTGTACCTGGGTGCATTTTATGAAGTCCACTGCAATGCCCCCAAGGATGCCCTATTGCTTTCCTGGGATGTCTGGGGGACCAGTCTACTAAAAATGCTGGCTCCTTAAACAATGGCTTGATTTTTTGTGTTTTGCACTTAGACGTTTTTGTTTGAAAATGGACCAAAAAACAAGACGATCAAATCAGAAAACCATGTTCAAAACAGTATTTCCGAAAACAAAAGATAGACGTTTTTCTTTTTTGAAAATGGCCTTCTTTCATATTCGGATTTTGGCCGGTTTTTTTTGCAAAACGTCCAAAGTCAGACTTAGGACATCATATTGAAAATGCCCCTCTAAGTGTCGTCGGTATGGGTCCTAAAGTGACTGACTAAGTTATGAACTGGTTTAGTGGAAGGTGACAGATAGTAATGGTAAATGGAGCTCACTCTGAAGAAAAGAATGTTACCACTGGTGTGCTGCGAAGTTTGGTTCTTGGGCCGATTCGTTTTAACATTTTTGAAAATGGTATTACTGAAGGGATGTTTGGTAAAGTTTGCCTCTTTGCAGATGATACCAAATTCTGCAAGAGAATACACACCCCAGATGGTGTGGATAACATGAGGAAGGACCTAGCAAAAAAAGAATGCTCTGAAATTTGGCAGCTAAGATTTAATGCTAAAAAATACAAGGTCATGCATTTGGGCTTCAAAAGCCCAAGGGAATGGTACAGTTTAGGGGGTGAAGAACTTTTGTACATGAAAAAGGAGCAGGACTTGAGTATGATAATATGTGATGATTAAGGTGGCCAAAAAGGTAGAAATGGCGAGGTTGAAAGCTAGAAAGATGCTTGTGTGCATAGGGAGAGGAATGGCCAGTAGGACAAAGGAGGTAATGATACCCCTGTATGAGACTCTGGTGATACCCCATTTAGAATATTGTGTACAATCCTGGAGAACCCATCTTCAAAAAGATATAAACAGGATGGAGTCGGTTCAGAGGGCAGCTACTAAAATGGTCAGTGGTCTTCGTCATATAAAGTGTATGGGGACAGAGTTAAATACCTCAATAAGTATACTTTGGAAGAAAGGCGGGAAAGTGGAGATATGATAGAAACGTTTAAATATCTACATGGCAAAAATGCATATGAGGTGAGTCTCTGTCAACTGAATGGAAGCTCTGGAATGAGGAGTCATAGGATGAAGGTGAAAGGAGACAGAATCAGGAGTAACCTGAGGAAATACTTCTTCATGGAAAGGGTGATGAATCGTGGAACAGTCTCCCAATAGAGGTGGTAGAAACAAAAACTGTATATGAATTCAATAAAGCTTAGGGCAAAGTATATAGGATCCGGAGCGAAAGGGACAGTAGATGACATGGATGGGCAGACTGAATAGGCCATATGGTCTTTATCTTTCTAAGTTTCTATGAGGCCCCTAGAAGTAGTAATATGAGACTGTCACTTGATGTTGCCTGTACCTACCTAAGGTTAGCTCAGAAAGGGCCTTCCAGAGGGTGGGGGTCTTCTGGTGAAAGAAAGGAAAACTTCCAGGTGGGAGATCTGCTGCTAGGGCGACCCTTCGGGTTTGGAGGACTGCTTGGGAGATATTACGGTGGGGGCGGACGGGTTGGGAGGTACTACGGTGCGGGGGGGGGGGGGGATTCATTCAGAAGGGATGATAGAGGGGGTTTGAATTTGGGTGGGGATTGTGGACACTACTATTTTTAACGATTATAGCACCTTTAACATGCACCCTGGGAGCACTGCGCCGCAGCTTGGCAGCCTAATGCCTCTGATTCAATGGACTAACGCTGCTTGTGAGTTGGCTCACAAGCAGTGCTATTCATTTATCATGGGAGTGACGCCCTTTCCAAATCAAGCTCGACTTTTACTGCACTTTGATAACTTACCCCCTCAGATTGCCATCCAAACAACAGAAAAAATTACGACCTCACTTTATCTAGTTAGCTAATCTGAATAACAATTTGAATATTGTCTCTTTCTAAATGTTCAGTGCTGGCTGCCATTCGGATAAAAAGTGCTGAACATGGTATGTTTTATTCAGCCGCTGCAGCCAGCATTTAAAAATAACACTGACCGCAGCAGCTGAATATTGACCTGAATGTGTTTGAACAAGAGCTATAGTTTAGCTCTACAGCAATAATTGATTTCTACAATTTAAATGATTTTAGAAACACAAATTTGGTGTGGGTTAAAGGATGTTATAAGTCACTAAAGAGAAAGCTTTTGTAATAGATTTGAATTTAATAATTCAATATTTTCCAAGAATATCTAATGACTTCCTCATCAATTCTATCCTTAATATATAAAATTAGGAACCCTCAGACTCTGCAAGTGTCCCATATAACAGTTATGATAGATATTTCTCATTACGAAACAATACCAGCAGCATCAGAATCAATCACAGCTATGATACACTGCAAGCAACAATGCAACACTGAGAAGAAGTTTTCTATTTTTTTCTACAACTCATAAAAACCATAGACAGAATCAGTTATGCTATCAATCTAGAACCACAGACACCTTATGAATTGTCCATTATCAACAAGCTATCATTTTTAAGACCTCATGCAATCTTAGAAACCAGCCTCATATTTTGTGGTTACTGTAAAAATATATTGTAAATGCATTTTTATTGCGTCTTATCAAGGCTCCAAGCTACATTTCATGGATAGATAGTGCATAGGGCTAACTCCTACCATTCAGTGCAGTGCAGCATTCATAGGAATGGCAGTGTCCCTCCATTCATATCATGACTGGATCCACAGTGGAACATAGTACGGTACAATGGTAATAACACTCACCATAAAACTTTGGCCAAATTATTTTTAGCAAATCAAAAGAAAAAAAGCAGATCAAAAAAGACAAAAAAATAGAACAGGAGGGTAACAGAAGAAGTGGTTTATTACATGTTACCCGACGTGGCCACGTTTCGCCCTCAGGCTGCGTCAGGGGTAAAAAAAAACTAATAGGGGTAAAAAGCAAAGTGAACCCCTAAAAGTAGTCATACAACCACCTTACATAAGTGCTTCCCAAGCTTACTCAGCAAACTTCATAATGCTATGTTGACTGGCAGCGTTATATTTTTAGACAATTACAGAACCATTTTAAATGGTTTCATCAATAAAGACGTAACTAAAACATGTCCAAAGAGAGGTCCTCAAATCCAGTCCTCGAGGTCCACAACCCAGCCTGGCTTTCAGGATTTCCACAATGAATATATATGAGATCTTTTTGAAATTGACTGCTTCAATTGCATGGAAATAGATCTCATTCATATTCATTGTAGACATCCTGAAAACCAGGTCGGGTTATGGACTTTGACGACTGCTCCAGGGAGCCCTTTCAGTAAAGCATGGAAATCAGTGCCGACTAAACGTATTCTATAAGCGGCACCTAGAATTAGGCACGGTATACAGAATACGCTTAGTTAATATCTCAGTGCATAAAACTACGAACATCCATTTACAACAATGAAAATGTAGCGTAAATCCCAGCACGTAAAGTTATACACACTGGGCCATATTCTACAACTATGAGCGTAAATTAAATTAAGTTAACTGGTGATAATTGGTACCACAAGTACATAAGTGTTGCCATACTGGGGCAGACAGAAGGTCCATCAAGTCCAGTATCCTGTTTCCAACATTGACCAATCCAGGTCACAAGTACCTGGCAAGATCCCAAAACAGTGCAATACATTTCATGCTGCTTATCCTAGAAATAAGCAGTGGATTTTCCCCAAGTCCATCTTAATAATGACTTATGGACTTTTCTTACTAAGGTGCGTAGGCACCTATGCGCATCTAATGCGCGCCAATTTGGAACTACCGCCCGGCTCCCACGTGCCCCGGATAGTAATTCCATTTTTACGCACCTCCAGTATGTGCAGCAGAAAATATTTTTTATTTTCTACTGTGTGGCGCTAACCCAGTGGTAATCGACAGCGTTAATGCGCGAGACCTTACCGCTAAGTCAATGGGTGGCAGTAAGGTCTCAGGCCCAAAATGGATGCGTGTCAATTTTTATTTTGCCGTACGTCCATTTTCAGCCCCCCAAAAGGCCTTTTTTGTAGGCACGCTGAAAAATGGACCTGCGCGCATTCAACACATGCACCTAAACCAGCACAGGCCATTTTTTGGCGCACCTTAGTAAAAAGACCTCTTAGGAAGCTATCCAAACCTGCTAAGCTAACTGCATTTACCACATTCTCTGGCAATGTATTCCAGAGTTTAATTACAATTTGAGTGAAGAAATATTTTCTCTGATTTCTTTTAATTTTACTACTTTGTAGCTTCATCGCATGTCCCCTAGTCCTAGTATTTTTGGCATGAGTAAACAAGCAATTCACGCCTACTCGTCCCACTCCACTCATTATTTTATAAACCTCTATCATATCGCCCTTCACCCATTCTTTCTCCAAGCTGAAGAGCCCTAGCCACTTTAACCTTTCCTCATAGGGATGTCGCCCATCCCATTTATCATTTTCGTCACCCTTCTCTGTACCTTTTCTAATTCCACTATATCTTTTTTGAGATGTGGTGACCAGAATTGCACACAGTATTCAAGGTGTGGTTGCACCATGGAGCGATACTAAGGCATTATTTTGTATTTATTTGTATTTGTATTTATTTGTATTCTCTCCTCAAGGTGCCCCCTCCCCCAACTCCCCCTTCATTATCTCCTCAGACCCTTGCTGAATTCTTTCACAACAAGGTTCAAAAGATAAACCTTGCTTTCTCTACCTCACCAGCTCTCCCTCCACTAGTCCGTTCCCCTCTCTCTCCTTCCCCTCATTCCCTTTCTTCCTTTCCTGAAGTTACTATTGAGGAAACTACACTTCTTTCTTCCTCAAAATGTACCACCTGTTCCTCTGATCCCATTCCCACCCACCTTCTTAATGCCATCTCTCCTACTCTTATTCCTTTTATCTGTCACATTCTCAACCTCTCACTTTCCACTGCGACCGTCCCTGCTGCCTTTAAACATGCTGTGGTCACACCTCTCCTTAAGAAGCCTTCACTTGACCCTACTTGTCCCTCTAATTACCGACCCATCTCCCTCCTTCCTTTTCTCTCCAAATTACTTGAGCGTGCTGTTCACCGCCGCTGCCTTGATTTTCTCTCCTCACATGCTATTCTTGACTCATTACAATCTGGTTTTCGCCCTCTCCACTCAACCGAAACTGCGCTTACTAAAGTCTCCAATGACCTATTACTGGCTAAATCCAGAGGTCAATATTCCATCCTCATTCTTCTTGATCTTTCCGCTGCTTTTGACACTGTCGATCACAGCATACTTCTCGATACCCTGTCCTCACTTGGATTCCAGGGCTCTGTCCTTTCCTGGTTCTCTTCCTACCTCTCCCTCCGCACCTTTAGTGTTCACTCTGGTGGATCCTCTTCTACTTCTATCCCTCTGCCTGTCGGCGTACCTCAGGGTTCTGTTCTTGGTCCCCTCCTCTTTTCTATCTACACTTCTTCTCTTGGTTCATTAATCTCATCCCATGGCTTTTCCTACCATCTCTATGCTGATGACTCCCAAATCTACCTTTCTACCCCTGATATCTCACCTTGCATCCAAACCAAAGTTTCAGCGTGCTTGTCTGACATTGCTGCCTGGATGTCTCAACGCCACCTGAAATTAAATATGACCAAAACCGAGCTTCTCATTTTCCCCCCCAAACCCACCTCCCCGCTCCCCCCGTTTTCTATTTCTGTTGATGGCTCTCTCATTCTCCCTGTCTCCTCAGCTCGAAACCTTGGGGTCATCTTTGACTCTTCTCTCTCCTTCTCTGCTCATATCCAGCAGACCGCCAAGACCTGTCGTTTCTTTCTTTACAACATCCGTAAAATCCGCCCCTTTCTTTCCGAGCACTCTACCAAAACCCTCATCCACACCCTTGTCACCTCTCGTTTAGACTACTGCAATCTGCTTCTTGCTGGCCTCCCACTTAGTCACCTCTCCCCTCTCCAGTCGGTTCAAAACTCTGCTGCCCGTCTCATCTTCCGCCATGGTCGCTTTACTCATACTACCCCTCTCCTCAAGACCCTTCACTGGCTCCCTATCCGTTTTCGCATCCTGTTCAAACTTCTTCTACTAACCTATAAATGTATTCACTCTGCTGCTCCCCAGTATCTCTCCACACTCGTCCTTCCCTACACCCCTTCCCGTGCACTCCGCTCCATGGATAAATCCTTATCTGTTCCCTTCTCCACTACTGCCAACTCCAGACTTCGCGCCTTCTGTCTCGCTGCACCCTACGCCTGGAATAAACTTCCTGAGCCCCTACGTCTTGCCCCATCCTTGGCCACCTTTAAATCTAGACTGAAAGCCCACCTCTTTAACATTGCTTTTGACTTGTAACCACTTGTAACCACTCGCCTCCACCTACCCTCCTCTCTTCCTTCCCGTTCACATTAATTGATTTGATTTGCTTACTTTATTTATTTTTTGTCTATTAGATTGTAAGCTCTTTGAGCAGGGACTGTCTTTCTTCTATGTTTGTGCAGCGCTGCGTATGCCTTGTAGCGCTATAGAAATTCTAAATAGTAGTAGTAGTAGTAATTTATTTGCTACATTTGTATCCCACATTTTCCCACCTCTTTGCAGGCTCAATGTGGCTTACAATAAGCCGTAATGGTGATCACAATTTCCGGAAATGTCCTCATTTTTGTTTTCCATTCCTTTCCTAATAATACCTAACATTCTGTTTGCTTTCTTACCCAATTTGCAGTTGCGTGTGTAACTGCCCAGAGTCATCATTTTAGAACCTGGACATGTAAATTCTACGGTGTGGATTTTGAAAGGGGGCATGGATGTAGGAGGGGTATGAGCAGGTCAGGGGTGTGCCCAGGATATGCATGTGCAGGATACAGAATACCTGTATTTATACGTGCATTTGGCTTACCGCGGGACAAGCTCATCCATCCTGTAGTAAGTTCAAAATTGGTGCTAATATTTTTTACATTTTTATGTTGGAAGAGGCGTGTCTGGAGGGGCAGAGTCTGGGCGTTCTTGTGCTACTCAGTGTAGCTATATTTACCCTATTGGGGGCTCTAAAAAATGCCTCTGAATCATTATCTGATTATCTGTCTATGCTGGATTTCTTATTATCAACAATTAATGGCCAAACAATGATGAATGTGACCTTCATTTATTTTGCTAATGCTGACCACCTAGCACTATGATTTGGTCCCGTGAGCTAATTGGTTTTTTTCTAATGGTTTATTAATGCCATTTCAAGTTAAGATAAATTTGTTCAGTTGTACTCCACTAGTTCAAAGTGGAAAATCCTAATCATAAGTCCGATTATTCTCTTCACTGGTTGCAGTTTAGCACCAAAGTGAACGTACTGCTTCCCCAGGCATGCCTAACTTGAAAATGTTTTGGCTGGTAGACGATAGGCTTTACATTTTGAAAGTCACAAACATTTAAATTTAAGACATGAAATCCTTTCTTAAATAAGGGACTCTCTAATTCTTTGGACTCCAGCTTCTCGTTTAACTATGACAAAAATTAACAAACAGGAAAAGCACGAAGTTGCTAAAAGAAAGGGAATCAATAAAACATCTTTTTATTTAATGAAGAAGCACCTGATTTATTAATCCTGAACAAAACAGGTGCACTCTGATTGCTATCTTCTTGAATAACAGGATTTATTATCCCTGAACTCATTTTGCCTCAGCACACAGGCTCATAATGAATGTTAAAATGAATCAGTCAGTCTATTTGTGACATCAGTTCATTGTGTTGCAATATGCAGCTTTACTTTGCTTTAAAAAGATTAAAAAGACATCTTTTCTGAAAAATAGAAAAGCTCAGTTTTCTTGAAGTGGTCACGAATGAAAATGCTGATGAACTATTGCTCACAAGTCATAGGTTTGAGAAGGGGCTAAGCTAAGTACTGGCCTTGGGACAGTTATGATTTTTGACATAGTTGAACCTGGAACGTTAGGTTTTCGGGAAGTTCTATTAGAATAGACAGCTGTAACAACATAAGTGGAAGCGAGTTAAAAGTTTCAATAATTTAACTATCCAGTTGCAAACTATGCCAAAATATTTCACAGGACCCCACAGTCATCCACAAAGGAAAGATATTCAACATAAAGGAATCTTTCACTTGCTCATCTTCCAATGTGGTATATATCATTCAGTGTAAAAAATGTAACGAAGGATGCTATATTGGAGAAACAGGCCAGATGCTTAAGACAAGATTCAATTTACATAGACATCACATGAACAATACTGGTGCCAGTAGGGTTCCCACACCTGTTGGTCAGCATTTTACAGGACCAGGACACTGTACCAGTGACTTCACAGTGAGAATCCTGAAAGGTAACTTTAAAACCATACAAGAACGTAAGACATTTGAAGTCAGAATGATTGAATATTTTAACACCCAACAGAAAGGACTTAACAAGGATCTGGGGTTCCTAGCCCATTATCCTATATAATAATTCTCACCTCCAACAGGATGTGCTTGGGACCCTGCCGGCCGCGGAAGAGGTCTGCTAGGCAGGCACCCACTGACTTCAGTGACATCAGTGACAGACAATTTGGCAAAGCAAAACAATCTGAGTGCTGGCCATTAGGACACAGGGTTGATAGGAGAGTTTTAAAAGACTGAAGGAACCGAAAGTGTTCTGGAGAAGGGGGGGGGGGGGGGGAGTTGTGAATGACTGAAAGACATGCAAATTTGGGACAGGAAAACAATCTCAATGCTGGCCATTAGCACACAATCTGAATGCCGGGCATTTGTACACAGGGTAGATAGGACACTTTTTTTTAAAAATGAAGGACGTGAAAGTATTACATCTTGGGGGAGGGGTGAGGAGGAAAGCGGTGGGGTATCCGGATCCTGGGCATTAGGGCTACTGGGGGTACATAGACTTTTGAAAGCCTTAAGGAACCCAAAGTGTGGGAAGGAGGAGGAAAAGGAGGGGAGGGAACGGGGTGAGGGGCATTAGGAACAGGGGAGGGGGCCCTGTCACACACTCTCATTCTCACACACACACTGTCACACGGACAGTCTCACTCTGTCACACACCCGCACATTCACTCTGGCTCTCTCTCTCAAACATACACACTCCCAGGAAAACCTTGCTAGCGCCCATTTCATTCGTTCCAGAAACGGGCCTTTTTTACTAGTAAACCATAAAGCTGTATTTCTCTGTTGGTCACCCCACCCCTCACCTATCCACACCTATCCTGTTAGAATATCAATGATATGCTTTGATGTCCCCATGCATACCTCCTACCCACCCCCATCCTCCCACCCTGTCAGACTGTCATAGTAATGCTTGAATGTTTTCACTTATATACACTGTCAGCTAGCACATTTGCTTATTTCCGATCTGACGAAGAAGGGCAACCTTCGAAAGCTAATCAAGAAATGTATTAAGTTATGTCCAATAAAAAAGGTATCATCTTATTTTCTTTTCCATTTTTTATTTTGTTTGATTTCTATTGATAACCTTAAGAGTGGACTAACACGGCTACCACACCTCTCTAATTAGGACAGAGAAACAGGACAAATAAGGGATAAGGACAAAGGGTAGCAAGATTACGGAATCCCAAAGAGTAGCAAGCTTCTGTGCAGAGTTCCAAAGAGTAGCAAGATTCCGGAACACAAATAATAGCAAGATTCCGGAATCCCAAAGACTACTACTACTACTTATCATTTCTATAGTGCTACTAGACTTACGCAGCGCTGTACACTTGAACATGAAGAGACAGTCCCTGCTCGACAGAGCTTACAATCTAATTAGGACAGAAGGGCAACCTTCGAAAGCTAATCAAGAAATGTATTAAGTTATGTCCAATAAAAAAGGTATCATCTTATTTTCTTTTCCATGTTTTATTTTGTTTGATTTCTATTGATAACCTTAAGAGTGGACTAACATGGCTACCACACTCCTCTACTTAATAATTTAACTAGAAATGATGGTTTCACAATGGAAGACATCAGAAGAAGGGATCTACGAGGTCATGGAAGCTCATGGGCATCATCATCTTTGGAAAAATCTTATGTTAGTCTAATAATAACTATCACAAACTACTGTGGAACACTTATGAATGTGGCAGAGATAGATGGAGTACTATCCCATAATTCTGTAAAAGCTGCCAAAAAATGGACATGAATGCCCAACTTGCATGTGCAATTTAATTGAATAACAGCCCAATTAGAGACAATAATTGGCTTTTTAATTATTGGCACTAATTAAAGTTAACTGAATTTTACATGCATAAATTTAGGAGTGGGATCTGTGCCTAAAATTTACATGCGATTTGAAAAAAGAGACGCGGAAATGGGTGGGTCAGGGCGGAATGGGGATGTTCCTAAAATGTGCACATGTTGTTATAGAGGAAGTTGCGTCAGCGGAGGGCGGGACAGATAGAGCGAGGGAAGGCCCGATGAGACGGTCCACATTTCTTTTATGTGCAGGCACGAGGCGCTGTGCCTCGCCTCGGATTCTGATATTTTTTTAAAGGTTGGGAGCTGGTTAGACGAAGGAGGGTAGGCACTGGGTTGTGGGGGTGTCATCGTGCTGCACCCGGGGGGGAGGGAGCTGGCAGGAAGCACCCCCCCTGAGCTGACACCCGGGGTGGACCGCCCCCCCCCCCCCCCCCTTGCTATGCCACTGGGTGTAAGAACTATTCTATATACTGTGCCTAACTTTAAGCACGATTTATAGAATAGCGCTTTTTCAGCACTGATTTTCTTGGTGCCATAGACTGTAGCCCTTAATGAAAGACTCTAGCCCTTAATGACACAGACAATAAGGGCTAGGTTTACTAAGTGGCACTATGGGTGCGTTAGCATTTTTAACGCACGTAAATGGTTTACGTACATTAAACGCTAATGCGCCTATAGAAATGCATAGGCGCGTTAGCTTTTAACAAGTCTTAAATTTACAGGTGTGTTAAAAATACTAAAGCGCCTTAGTAAACATACCCCTAAGTTCATTTACTACGTCTGCAGAATTCTGCGCAACTGTAGAGCGTAGAATTTGTGCAGAATTCCACAGCCAAGAAAAAGTCTGCATTTTTGTGCAGAATCTGCTGTCCAAAGTTGGATGGCTGGCCTCCCCATTGCCCTCCTGAACCTTGGTGGGCCTCCCCAGACTGCAGCAAAGGCAGGCAGGTTGGCTGGCTCCCCTGCCGCCCTCCCAGGCCTACCTGAGTACACCCACTCTTTCCTGCCCGCTACCACTGCTCTCTGGCTTGTGAGACTGCCGCAGGCAGTCTCGGCGGCCATTTGGAAAAAGTGGCGGCACCTCTAACCTCCTTGGCAGCACCAGCCCAGACCAGCGGCAGTGGGCAGAAAAGAATGGGGTTCTTTCCTGCCCTGATTAGGTACTTCCATGCAGCTCCAACCTAACGGGTGTGTGCAGGGGCAGGCTGAAAAAAATATGGATGGCCTGTAGGTGCAGGCAGGGAGGGAGCTGTAATAAAAAAAGTGGATGCTATATGTATGTGGGTCAGAGGTGTAGCCACAGGTGGGCCTGGGAGGGCCGGGGCCCACCCATTTAGGGCTCAGGCCCACCCATCAGTAGCACGTATTTAGCAGTAGCTGGTCGGGATCCCAAGCTCCGCAAGCTGAAGACTTCCCCCTGATGGTAACAAAAACGCTACTCTCCATGATACTGGCACCTGCACATGCTCAGTTTTCAGCGTAAGCCTGCTGCAGACTGCCAAGGTGGAAAGAAGTGTTTTCCCGCCAGCTGAGATATTTTTTTTGTGGTGGTGACGGGGGAGGGAGAACACTTGGTGCCCACCAACTTCTTGCCCAGGCCCACCCAAAATCTCTTGTCTGGCTACGCCCCTGGGTGAAGGGGACTATATAAAAGGGCAGATCCTATATGTGGAGGGAGGGGGCTGTAAACAAGAAAAGGTGGGTGTGGGTAGGAGGCAGGGCTGTAAAAAAAGGTGGATGCTATATGTGTGGGTTTGTGTGTGGAGGGAGGGGACTGTAAAAACGGTGGATGCTATGTGGGTGGGAGGGAGGGGGCTAGAAAAATATAGATGCTATGGGTGCAGGGAGGAGACTGGGAAAATATAGATGGTATCTGTGTATGGGGGGGCTGTAATATTGGTGAAATTATGACAAACTTGCAGAATCTGCAAATTTTGTGCACAGAATTTTGATTTTTTTTTTTTGCTAAGAATTCTGGCGGGAGTACTGATATATGCAATGTTGCAGAAAAGAATAACTCAAGACTAAGGATAACAAGGACGTTGAAAAGGAGGCACAGATGAGAGAAGAACTGAGCTGCAAGAGGAAAGGTATTTCTGTACCGCATACAGAGATTCTTCTATATCACAAAAACCCCACTCTGAAGATATTCAGAAAGTTAGGAGGTCTGAGAAAATGAAAAGACCAAGGCATGAAAATAGGATAGAAATGTAAAGATTGCAGAGAGAGTCAAAGTGTGATCTACAAATAAATAAAAGAAGAGAAGGGTAGCTGAGTTTGAAGGTAAATATAAAATGGTTGAAGAAAATGAGCAGCCAGAAATAAGCACGCAGCTGAGAATTCAGTCACTTGGGACACCACAGAGAAAAAAATCTTGGTGATGAGGAGAGGAAAATGACAGAAAATTGAACCCAGCAGGGGAGATGTTCTAAAACACTAGTAAAATGCTGAAGATAATTCATGAAGAAAAGTGTATTCAGTGATGCCAAACACAAAACTAAGCACAAAGAGAAATCTTATTCATGAGAGGCAAAAAGTCATTAACCAGCAAAACTTTATAAACCAAAGAAAAGCTGTGACCACAGTGGAACAAGCTATTGTAGTAGATATCGACCGAGCTGATTAAAAAAAACCAAAACAACAATTTTGATGGACTTTGCTCACAAATGCATTGCAAATGAGTTAACTGTTACTTTGAGAAGAGTGATTGCTGCAGATTTGATGAACTCAGGTAAATCATTAGAATCAGGTGATGACTGTCACAGTTATGGAGACACTTAAAACAATCAAGGACAATCATTTATTCTAAAAAAAGAAATACCTTTTCAATCTATATCCTTTCTCTGGAGTGAATTTCCCCATAACATCTATTTTAAATTGCAATCCAAAATCCAGTTTTACAATCTTACTTCCAATTAGTCAAACATTTTTAAGTCAATTTGCTCAAATTATGTTTTCCTCTGCTTAATAAGTGCTTTCATTGACCCCATGAAGAGAATGGAGCTCTATAAAAAAATTAAAATGTTTATCAACCACAGAGGTTATCATTTACACTTTGTTTTTGACCGTCATTACTATGTAAATGAACTCTTTATTTCAGCTAATCAAATACTACTACCCTCAAAATTAAATTTTCCTTCTACCCTTTTCTATCAAAATTGTGAACTTGATGTTTTCAAGGTTGCCTAATATGGGTGTCTCGTACATATTAATGTAAAGTATGCCATGCAAAGGCTATGGGTTCCTTTTACTAAGCCACAGTAAAAAGTGGCTTGCAATTCTGTAGGCCTATACACGTCAGATGCCACTTGGCACGTGTCCGCTACGTGCGTCTGAAAATAAAAAAAATATTTTTCTGACGCGCACCAAAAATGAAATTACCGCAAGAGGCACGTGGTAGTTGGGCAGTAAGTTCATTTTGGCGCACATTGGGCGCACGTAGAGCCTAACGCGGCTTAGTAAAAGGGGCCCTATGTTATTGATTGATAAAATACAGGATGTATTTTATTTAAAAATTGCTACAGTAGCAGTCTGAACAGCACTATTCAGTCCATAAACCGAGTAACTTTATCAAAACTTTATCTGGGAAATTCTCCTGGTATCTGTCTGAATATCATGAGTAACCAGATAACTGCCAGCAGTCGCATTATACCCAGATGTTAAATGCCAGCATCCGGGTATGGCCTGGTGTGGAATATCTAGATATAAAAAGCCTACAGTGGCCGGTGTTCTAAAAAAAAAAAAAAAAACATGCTGACTGCCACAGGCTGATTAGTGACCCACTAGTTTTTTTTCATTTTGTGTTGTTTCCAATTGGGAATGGAGATAAGTCAGGCTAAAAAATGCAAGTGTGAGAATTTCATTCTGAAACCTATGTAACTCCTACTTTAAAGAGGAGTATTGCTTTGAAAAAGAGCTTTCAGGCCCCTGGATACTTTGCAAGCACCACAAAAAGATTGGAAATTGGCTTCTCGGAGGCCTAAGATCTTAGCCATTCGCCCCTGGATTTTACAAATGGTGCACAAATATCCGTGTACGAATTTGGGCGCAATCCAGATATGCACACACAACCTGATTGATTAACGAGCCAATTAACATCAAAGTTGGACTCAATCAATTATTGATGCTAATTGGCACCAATTAGAGGTTGTGTGCACATCTATAAGCCTGGACGCCCAGTTCCAATAGCAAGCAAACCCAAAGGGGGAATAGCCATAGGAGGGGCATGGGAGGGTCAGGGCCATTCTCAAAAGATGAGCACAGTGTTATAGAATTCTGGGATCTTCATCCAGCTTGAATGCCAGAATTTATACCAGGTTTTATCTGGCATAGGTCCTCATGCCCAAAGTTGGGTGTGGGAATCCTTACTAGGCGCTGTTCTATATTTTACAGTACAGCGCCATTTACTGAATCTGGCCCTCTGCATGTTAGTTTATTTTATTGAAAATATATCATTAGCAGTATTTTTTATTAAAGTTACTTTAAAGGGTTTGGCTCCAGGCCTTACAATTTCCATAGGATATTATACCGAGCAGAAGCATCAGCAGTCAATGTACAGCGAAGATTATTTCTACCATATCATAATGAAGATAATATATAGTAGAATTCAGTATTCAACCACGAAATGTAGCACAAAAATCCGTTCAGCCAACAGAGCAAAATATTAGTATAGCAAACGTTTGGTTTCTTAGTATATCTAATACACGGAGAATATATTTTCAGCTAGGTCAGATACCGTATATTCAACAGTATTACTTCCAAGAATAAAAAAGGGGTGTACACTGTAACTCACCACTTTGGCCTGCTGGTGGATTTTACCATAGGAGCCATGCCATCTCTATATAAACTTTTGGTTTTACTGAAGTTGACAATGTTGAAAATTACTCTCTGAAAAAAAAACCAGGAAAAACAAACAAGATCTGATAAATAGAAAGACATTTTAGATTTGCATGCCTTTTTAACTAATTGCTGCATGAAATTCAGTTATAATTAAGATATGATGTGTTTGTTTGTTTTTATTTGTACCCCGCGCTTTCCCACTCATGGCAGGCTCAATGCGGCTTAGGTACTTATGCCTTAATTGCTGGTAGTATATGTAGTTCAATTTAAACATCTTAACCTATGTTAAATGCCCCCAAACCCCTACTTACCCCTATTTCCAAAAGTCCCTCCTCACTTCCACAACACGTCCCTTAACCATTGTACATTTGCAAGCCAAAACCTGGCTCATAACATTCCCTCTCATTCAAAATGCAAACCATTCATCCATGCTACTGGTTCACACCTTTCCTCAAACCCCTATATTTAAGTATCCCCATGATAATGAGGCAATAGTGATCTCCAGTCACTCTTGCCCCTGTGGTTCTAACATTGAAAATGGCACCAACTTGAATGAGGCTGCCACATACGAGGCAAAGGGGAGCCCAAATTAGAGGGTCTCTCTGAACACTGGCTGTACCAACTCATGCTCATATAATATTCTCAAATATCCCCTTCGCCATACCAAACCATTTGCTGACCAGCTAATCCAGCAGCACCACAACCACAAATAGATGCCTCAGAAGACATATCTCCTGAGAACAGATGATAGTACCAGAGGGATAGAAGAAACTGGGGCTCACTCCTGTCCCACTGTTAACTAGAAGGAGTCTACAGATGGGAAAGACTTAAAAGGACTGTGCAGGAGTATTGATCATGTTTACATTTCTGACAATGTTAATAGCTGGAGCATGAATTATAAAGGGACACATTTAGGGGAGAGGTTGCTGGGCTGCAACACAGAGGTTTGTTTATCAGACAATTGTTGGAAAAGCCATGTTGTTACATTGCCTGGAGCAGTTTTAACAAGCAAATTCACATTCTTTTAAATATCACTATGGAAGGAGGGTGTGAACACATGTTCTTATGGCCAATAGCATATGGCTGTTAACCACTGCTGGTAACGTTTGCATATTCTTATCTACAGAAACACCACCCTACAGCGGTATTCACTAAGGAGGTCCTTTACAAAGGCACGCTAGTGTTTTTAGTGTGCTAAATGCTAGAGACGCCCATAGAAATATATGGCGTCTATAACGTTTAGCACATGCTTATTTTTAACGTGCACTAAAAACGTTAGCGTGCCTTTGTAAAAAGACCCCTAAATTATCATAGTGCATAACCAACATAAGAACATCACATAAGAATAGCTATACTGGGTCAGACGAATGGTCCATGAAGCCCAGTATCCTGTTTCCAACAGAGGCTAATCTAGGTCACAAGTATATGGCAGAAACCCAAATAGTAGCAACATTCCATGCTACCAATCTCAGGGCAAGCAGTGGTTTGCCCCATGTCTATCTCAACAGCAGACTATACACTTTTCCTGGTCCAAAGCTTTTTAAACCCAGATATGTTGACTGCTGTTACCACATCCTCTGGCAACGAGTTCCAGAGCTTAACCATTTGGTTAGTGAAAAAATATTTCCTCATATTTGTTTTAAAAGTATTCCCATGCAACCATGTCCCCTGGTCTTTGTACTTTTTGAAAGAGTAAATAATTGATTCACTTTTACCAATTTACACCACTTAGGATTTTGTAGACCTCAATCATATTCCCCCAAAGCCACCTCTTTTCCAAGCTGAAGAGCCCTAACCTCTTTAGCCTTTCCTCATATTAGAGAAATTCCATCTCCTTTATCATTTTAGTAGCTCTTTTTTGAGATATATATCGATCAGAATTGAACACAATACTCAAAGTGAGGTCACACCATGTAGCGATGCAGAGGCATTATAATATTCTTGGTCTTATCTACCATCCTTTTCCTAATAATTCCTAGTATTCTGTTTGATTTTTTGGCCGCCACCACACACTGGACAGAAGATTTCAGCGTATTGTCTACAATGACGCCTAGATCTTTTTCTTGGGTGTTGACTTCCAAGGTGGACACTAGCATCAGGTAACTATGATTTGGATTTTCTTCCCAATGTGCAACACTTTGCATTTGTCCATATTAAATTTCATCTGCCATTGGCTGCCCGTCTTCCTATTTCCTAAGTTCTTCCTGCAATTTTTCACAGTCTATATGTGTTTTAACAACTTTGAACAGTTTTGCGTCATCTGCAAATTTAATCACCTCACTCGTCATTCCAATTTCCAGATCATAAATATGTGACTCAGTAGTTAAAAGAAATAAATGTTCGGCTGTTCTGTGGAGTGAGAGTGGGGGGGGGGGGGGGGGGGGAGGGGGGGGAGGGGGGGTAAAAGCATAAAAATGAAGATCTGTAGAGGTAAACTAGTATGAGTGTATACAGCAAATTGAAAACTGTTTATTGGAATTGTTATTGGAATGGCTTCCAATTTTGCTAGTGTTGTAATAACCAATAAAAATCATTGAAATATAAAAATATAAATATGTTAAATAGCACTGGTCCCAGTACAGATTCCTGCAGCACTCTACTATTCACCCTCCTCCATTAAGAAAAATGGCCATTTAACTCTGGTCTCTGTTTTCTACCCATCAACTAATTCCTAATGCACATCAGAACATTGCCTCCTATCTTATGACTGTTTCATTTTCTAAGGAGTGTCAAATGAGGAACTTTGTCAAAAGCTTTCTAAAAATCTAGATACACTACATCAACCGGCTCACCTTTATCGGCATGTTTCTTCAAGCCTTCAAAGAAATGAAGCAAATTAGTGAGGCAAGACTTCCCTGGCTGAACCCACGCTAACTTTGTCTCATTAAGCCATGCCGAGCTGAAGAGCCCTAACCTCTTTAGCCTTTCCTCATATGAGAAGAGTTCCTTCCCCTTAATCATTTGGTTATCTTTCTCTGTACCTTTTCCAGTTCCACTGTATCTTTTCTGAGATGCAGTGACTAGAATTGAATACAATACAAAATTGCCCACAATTATGTAACTCCTATGAGTTTGTATTATGTTTGGACACCAAACACTGCTGCCTTACCCCCTTCTGGCTCTGTTAACTACTGTGCGAGACCCAACTGAGTATGTTTCTTAGTTTATATAGTAACTGGAAACAGATATTGCAGTTTCAAAATGTAAAATGAAATATTACTTCTAGTCACATGCGCAAATATCTTTCAGGCTGCAACTATTTAATACATCCAGCATGAAGTATACAGGATGCAATGGCTAAGAAGTCAGGACTAGTACAAGTAGGAAGTTGTGTTGCTATCAGAGCAGACGCCAGTTACCGGTGCTGATATAGCAAAGACACAGTACAATGAACATGTTATGTTAAAAAAAACCCCACAATTTAACTCGTGTGCCAGCATCTTAAATACTAACATGCCGGCATACATTGGGCCAGATATAGAATGGAAAAAATGCCATTGTGAATCGGGCCCATAGCATGCTTATGACTCATTAGTCATTAGTGCTGTGTATTAAGGCCTCCAGAGCAGAAGTTAAATTTAAATGCTTTTTTAATGTTTTAAATAAATCTTCTGCTTGGGGGCTGAAGCAAACTGCTGGTGTGCTAGTTTGGTGTACTGCCATTTTTCTGCTGTGGGTGTAGTAATGTGCTCACCTTTCTCTGGCCCCACCATTTAAGTATTTGTTGAAACTAGGGTTACTATATTTTGTCCCCCCAAAAGGAGGACACATGCCCTGCCTCCACCACACCCGCCCCACCCCCTTTCCCACTCACCCTGCCCCCTTTCACACCCCGCCCCCTTTCACACCCTTGCTCCGCCCGTCACATTTTCCCCTCCCCCTGTCACACACCCTGTCACCCCCTCCTCTTACCTTACTACTGCCCTGGTGGTCTAGTGACCTCAAATTCTACATGCAAATACTTCCACTCAGTACAAAACTACAATAGTAATGGGGAAAAGCCTCAAAGAGCTCCCAGATCAAATATCCATCTGTCGGAGCTAAAACAGACCAATTAGTCTTCTCTTCATCATAGGCAAAAACCCCATATATGCAGCCCCAGAAATTCTTAGTGGACCGCAATTGTCTGATAGATTCTGTTAACATAGATTTTTTGAAATAAAGGATTTTATGAAAATAACGTGTTAATTTCCTAGAACATACTCAATATCTAATACAATACACTTAGCTTATTGCTTGGCGTTCTATATTACTGCTGCTTCATGCTACGCTGTTCCCTGTTTGTTACCCTAAGCCGACGTTGGCCAGCGTTTCGCTGCTTCTTCAGGGTCTCAGGTAATTATTGGAACACGTTGCATAGCGTTTCAACTGCAGCACGTCTTCAGGGCAGGAAAGAGCCCCCTCTTTCCTGCCCGGAGCGCTGCCCTGCATGCATCCTTCCTGTTGCTGATCCTCTGCGCTGATTCAAAATGGCCACTGACATTTGAAGTCTCGCGAGGTCACTTCAACTCTCGGCGGTCATTTTGAATCGGTGCTGAGGATCAGCAACAGGAAGGATGGGGGGGGGGGGATCAAATACTTATTTCCCTCTGCAGAATGCAAATAAATTCATATACTTTCCACAATGTGATTTTCCGGATTTAATTTGTGATGTGCTATCTCTCACTGTTACCAATAACCTACCCTTCAATTATGGGCTGCTCATGTCTTTGTCAGTGGGCAAACTTACAAAATCAGCAAGGGATCAAATACTTATTTCCACCACTGTATGCAGGGCTCTTTCCTGCCCGAAGGCGGAAGAGGTCACTGGACCACCAGGACACTAGTAAGTAAGGGGAGGGGAGGCTAGCAATCTGCCCGTTTGTCCGGATTTCTGGACAAACGGGCAGGCTGGCGGGCGGCCCGTCCTATAGGATGGCCCGCCCACCAGCCTGCCCGTTTGTCAGAAATCCGTACAAATGGGCAGATTGGTAAAACCTTCCCGGTTGCCCGGACATGCCCTCAAAAAGAGGACATGTCCGGGTAAATCCGGACATATGGTAACCCTAGTTGAAACATATGTCCCAGCTTCTTGATCCCCCTTGTTTTTGCTGCCCCCGATCCTCAGTGGGCCCTCCTTGGGCCTACCTTGAGGAGCCCTGGCGGTCCAGTGGCCTCTTCAGGGGCAGGAAAGAACCTCACTCTTTCCTGCCCGCTGCTCCTGCTCTGCCCGCTACTGCCACTTCTTCATAATGGCTGCCGAGACTTCCTGCAGCAGTTGAGGCTGCACAGGACATCTTGGTTACTGTGTCACTCTGTAAGCTGCAGCTCTTCAAATCCTGGAACTTTCTGGGCCCTATGCATAGAGTTGACCATCTTGTTCACCTGCTGTACAGTGAGGGAGGTCTCCAACTGCTTCATCTCTACCAGTTTAAGAATTCTGTGCACAGCCACTGCTACAGCTTCAATTGGGGGGCATTAAAACTGAAGGATGCCCAACGTTTTGGCCCTGGGCTCATTCTTAGTCTCAGTCATGTGAGACAGGCTTGGCCATCTCCCTGACAAGTCAAAAAAGAAGAGTTCCTTTGGAGGTGACTTTCTCTTTTTATGTGGACAGGAGACGGGACTCTTCTTTCAAGAAGACCTCTGGTGCCTCCTCAGACACCAAGGAGTAGTCAGAATAAAACTCACAGAAGTGCCACTGGAATATTGGCTCCAGGCTCACTCTGCATGGTTTAAGCGGGCAACAGTCTCTCCTGTCTATTTAAACCACACTGAATATCAACCTCTGAGTTTTTCAAATGTCCAGATATTGCAGAGTCAATCAGTCACATAACATGCAAGGGGGCGGGGAGGGGGGAGCAGCTATGTGGTGCATTGGAATATTTACTATCTACACATAGGGGGTCTTTTACTAAAGCTTAGCTTGAGTTACTGCCGTAGGACCCACGGGAATAAATGGGCCCTGCTGCAGATAACTCAAACTACGTTTTAGTAAAAGACCCCCATAGTTTTCTCCATCAGTCAAGCTATGTCTCTTGGAATATCTATATTTAGGTGTTTAGCTGTTCTATGCAATTTTTAAACAAAGGAGCTAGTCACCAGACTGATTAGGTGTCTAGAACCCCTCTGAAAATTGCCCTTGTAGGAAATAACTTCGCAACAGTGTGCCTATTTAAGAATTTCAAAAAGGTACTTATTTTTGCACTGCTATGTCTATTAGACTCTCAGAACCATCCCTAACAATGCTCAAATGTCCATGCACATATGTACACCTGCTATGTAAATTCAAGTGTGTACCGTATACTTGTATAAATGCTTTTTTATATAATACATTTGAACTCTGTCACTGTTCTGCCCAACTACACCTCCCTGAATGCCTACATTCAGATATGGTAAAAGTAATCTCACTCTTTCAATATACCTATTGCTTACATGAGGAAAAAAACTTTATAAAATTACCTCTATATGACCTAATTTATCAATGATCTCCCCCCAACTTTGTGTATATGGGGGGAAAATCACAGCTAAGTTAAGTCAACAACACTCTACAAAAACAGTATTACTTACAGTTAGGCAATAATGCAAGGGAGGGGGAATAAGCATAATTAATAAAGAAATATCTGCTGGCCAAAGGGAAGAGAGGGAGATAAGGCAAGGAACATATTTGAAGTGAATAGAAATGAAAATGTTATACCAGGTAGCTGGTTAAAAGGGTTTGTAACTAGAAATTTAGCAATAAAGCTCAGGAATAATTTAACACAGATAATCAAGATGACTAACATAACAAGAATGATCAGGGTACCACTTCAGGCTTAACACAGAAGAACCTCCTCATGCATTTCATAAACAGACCTGCTCAGCTAGTAAATTGCAATTAGAAGTTTTCTTTACTTTCCCTTGTGAAAACCAGTTAAAGAACATATATATTTATGATGCTTCAGATGTAATACTATCAGGCTTATTTTCAAAAGTGATCGCCGGCCATCTTCTGACATAACTCGGGAGATGGCCGGCGATCTCTCAAAGCGGCCAAATCGGTATAATCGAAATCCCCTTTTTTTGACACCATCACCACTTTCCCGTCGCCAAGCCAGCAAAGTTCAAGGGGGTGTATCGGTGGCATAGCGAAGGCGGGACATGGGCGGGCGGGCATGGGCGTGGCTACCAGATGGCCGGCTTTCAAGGATAATGGAAAAAAAAAGCGGCGTTAATCAGTATTTCGCCAGGTTTACTTGGTCCTTCTATTTTCACGACCAAGCCTCAAAAAGGTGCCCCAACTCACCAGATGACCACCAGAAGGAATCGGGATGACCTACCCGTACTCCCCCAGTGGTCACCAACCCCTTCCCACCCTAAAAAACACAATTATAAACATATTTTGCCAGCCTGTATGCCAGCCTCAAATGCCATACCCACCTCCATGAAAGCAGAATGTGTTCCATCCTCTGACAGCCTTTCCCTGGTGTGATGTGGCTCTCGGGTGAGTGTGACACCTTTTCTGTTATGCGCACTGCAGAGTACATCAGCAATGCATTGTGGTGGGTGTAGGGTATTGGGCTACGTGATTGCAGTAGCTTCTGTTAAATGCTCACGCTGTTGGTAGTTGGTAGGCTCATACTCCCATGGTGCTTTTCCCCCTGCTAACTGGGTCACAGTGTGCCCTGTTTTGTTTCCGGTAGTCCATGAGGTGGTGGCCATTTCTGTAAGCCTAGTTTTAGATCCCTTTCATGCGTTACCTACGTTAGAGAACTTAGTTATTACCTTGAATATGGCTGAAAGAGGGCATTGTACAGCATTCTGCCAGCTCTGACCTACTGCTAATCTCAGTACAGGGAGACTCTTTGCCAGTGGGGCACAACCTCTGATCTGCAGTTAACTGTGAGTAAACGTGCTTATTCAAATAAAGGACTTTTTTCAAAGAGATTAGTCTTCAGGTGTCAACTGGTGTGCCAAGGTTATACAGCAGCAGCAGGTCCTAGAGGCCTGGAGCACTTTTAGTGGGTACCGCAGTGCACTTAAGGCAGGCGGACCCAGGCCCCCCCACCTGTAACACTGTGCTGGTAAATGGGAGACCTCCAAAAAGCACTGTACCCACATGTAGTTGCCCCCTTCACCCCTAAGAGCTATGGTATTGTTGTACATTTGTGGGTACTGGGTTTTTTTTTTGGGGGGGGGTTGGGGGCTCATCACCCAAAGTAAGGGAGCTATGCATGTGGGAGCGTTTTCTGAAGTCCACCGCACTGACCCCTAGGGTGCCCAGTTGGTGTCCTGGCATGTCAGGGGGGCCAGTGCACTACGAATGCTGGCTCCTCCCATGACCAAATGCCTTGCATTTGGTCAGGTTTGCGATCGCCGGGCCCCGGTTTCCATTATGGCCAAAACAGAACCCGGCCATCTCTAAAGCCGGCCTAAATGCTGACATTTGGCCGGCTCCAACCGTATAATCGAAACAAAGATAGCCGGTTATCTTTTTCGATAATTACGGTTCTGCCACGCTTTTCGCCGTCGGCTATATAGATGGATGGCCATCTAGTTAGTCCGGCCCTCCACGTGGCATATGTTTTACCATGAGACAGCAGAATGTATCTTCAGCAGAACCTCAAAAAAAAAAATTAAAATGATAACTAGTTTAGAGTACGCCCATCTGAGTCTTTGCTGCTATAGGTAGCCTATTCAGTCTCTGCGCTTGTGAGTGTTGCTGCCCGTCTAAAAATAACTGAAGTACAGATACAATAGCAATACTGAAATGTATAAAATGCCAAAAAACTGCATGCCACTAATATAAATACTTGATAGTGTCAGGGAGGAGTGTCAAGGAATGAGAGGTATTGGGCAATAAATAAGTGTGTTTACTGTCAATTTGTATATCTGTTCCTGTCCTGCTAAGTATGAAGATGAAATGGTTTATGTTCAAGTGTGTGTAAATTCTGGTTAAAAGACACAGATGGTGTCCAGGATATGGTGTATACATACTCACAACATCTTTTTGACTGCATGCCATCAAACCAACTCTGCTGACTTGCATATTTTGGCTTATCCTGAAATGAAACCTGGTTTGATTCTCAGTTGAACATCCTTCATAAATAAAACAAACAAAACAATAACAACATAATAATTTAAACTGAAAAAAAAAAGACCCTGGCCTGTCTCATTATGCAAGCAAGAATCTGAGTTTGTCCAAGCATATGTAAAAGAGAAGCAATCTGCTAACCGTGTAGATAGGGTGTGCTTGACTAGCAAATCCAAGTTTATGAGGTCAAAAGAAAACAAAGCTGGAAGGACTTTTTAGATGATCAAGTCTGCTCCAAGATAGAAGGCTAAGGATCTTTTATAATCCAGTGTAAAGCGTGTTCGCCATCATGAGCATGTGGCCAGGAAAAAAACATTAGTAGAACAATTGATTGGCTAAGGTAGAAGCTCTAAGCTACCTTAGACAGGAAATGAGTATGTATGCAGAGAGCTACCATATTGTTGAAAATCTTCACAAAGACTTGATCAGTCACTAAGGGGTCCTTTTACTAAGCTTGCGGTAGTGTAAATGGCTTGCGGTAGTGCGAGCATGGGTTTTGGGCAAACACTGATCCATTTTTCAGCATGCCTGTAAAAAAGCCCTTTTTTAAAACTTTTTGATAAAAATGGACGTGCGGCAAAATCAAAATTGCCACGCGTCCATTTTGGGTCTGCGACTCTCTACCGCCATTGAACTACCGGTAAAGTCTCACGCGATAAGCGAGCAGTAATGACCAATGTGCACCCAAAATGAAATTACCGCAAGAGCCACATGGTAGCTGGGTGGTAACTCCATTTGGCCTGCATTGGGCGCCACGTAGAGCCTTACGAAGCTTAGTAAAAGGGCCCCTAAGAAATTGAGCTCACTGGCTCTGCATGCCAAAGTGACCATCACTAAAACAAGACCTTCCAGGTCAGGTATTTCAGCTCATTATTCCAGTGGCTCAAAGAACTTTCAGAAGCTACCGTAGTAGTACCACATTATAATCCCATACACAGTGGGAGGCTTTATTTGTGGCAGGTTTCCATATTAGATGGTATTTAACTGAACTGAATGCCATCATTTCTATTCTGCCTCTATATACATGTTCCAAGCAATCATATAAATATAAATATATACAGTAAAACAAAGGGGGTGCTTTACTAAGCTGTGTTAAGTAGCTAGAGCAGGTTTCACTGTACAATTGCTGTTAGCATGGATACAGCCAGCATGATAAAACATATCTATACTAGCTGCTTAAAGTGGGTAGGGGTGGGACCCTGAACCTTGGAGGGAGGGGGACCCTGAAACTCGGAGGGAGGTAGGGAGGGCCCTGAAACTCGGGGAGGGGGGACTGTGAAACTCGGATGGAGGGAGGGGACCGTGAAACTCAGAGGGAGGGAGGGAGGGGGATGACCCTGGACTCAGAGGGAGGGGGGGGGGACGACCTGGAACTCGGAGGAACTCAGAGGGAGGGGATGACCCTGGAACTCAGAGGGAGGGAGGGGGGGACGACCCTGGAATTCGGAGGGAGGGAGGGGGGACGATGACCCTGGAACACTGAGGGAGGGGGGACACTGAACTGGAAGGGAGGGGGGCCCCTGGCACACACTCTCAATCACACACACACTCTCTCTCTCACAGACACACTCACACCCAGTCTCACTCTGTCACACACACACTCACACATTCACTTTCTCTCTCTCACACAGTCACTCTCACACACACGCTCTCAAACATACACATCCCAAGGAAACCTTGCTAGTGCCTGTTTCATTTCTTTGAGAAACAGGCTTTTTTAACTAGTTCTTTATAAAGCATTAAAGTAGCTAATGATATGAAGTAACTTATATAGATACAAGTGCAGTTATAGATTTAAAAATGGATTCCAAAATTTGTGACTGATGAAGATTAAAACAAGTCATGGGCTGTATGCTCAAGTGAAATGAATAGTCATTGAGGTCATTTTTGATGAGTGTTGAGCATTTGAGTGTACTTGTCTATTGTGGCTCCCATTCGTTCAAGTTTTGGAGTTTGACCTTTTAAATAAATTCCACCCCATTCATGTGGCATGAAAGCAATGTACCAATTATCAGGCAATCCAAGATAGCTGTTGATAATATCATGACCTGGACTACTGGCCATAAACTCCGTGTCAGGTAGATCTTGATTGTTGAATCAGTCTTAATTTATAGTATACCTTTCACAACATACAACACTGTTAATGAAGAGTCTGCAATAACTTCCAGCAATTTCAAGGAAGTAACTGGAGGAATGCTATTTTCTAAAATATGGTTATTTTCACCCAAATCTATTAAAACCTTGCTATTTTTGATCACCTTTCCCTGGTAATGTTTAATTCAGGCTAATATGATGACTTAGTGGTAGTGCTGCTTGCTGTCAGGAGATCTAGGTTTAATTCTCAAGCCTGGCTTCATCCAGGGATGCTGCACAGGTACAGCATCCCTGGAAGTCAGAAGATCCAGCTATCATGCAACAGTAAAAACCTAGTCCCCGATGCTCCAAAGCAAATGTGGGCACTAGAGGCCATTAGTGTTGGACTAGTACCTGGATTTGCTACCACAGAATGCAGAGAGGCGACGAGCGTGTGAACCAATGAGCTCATTGGCTCACAGCGCAATGAACATGCAATGTATGCTGATGAGGTCATTTCCTATTCCTACCAATGCCTCAGCAGACAGCGTGCCAAACAAGGGTATTCTTGCTGCTGAGAACCCTACACCAGCTTGGAGTTGGCATTAGAGTTTGCGAAGCAGCTCGGCCGTCCTTTGCCCCCATATGTGTTTCATTACCTCCATCAGCATGCATTTTAAATGTGCTCGCAGTGCACATTTTAAAGAAGAAGAGGGAAAATGGTGGGGAGCTGCAAGCAAATTTGGGGTTGGTGAAGCAAGGTGGGGGTGGGCACTTGACTATTAGGACACGTACCCTTGATCTAGCTCTGCCCCTTCCTTCTCCCCCTCTAAAGAACTTTCAGGTCAACTCACCTAAAGCTCTTCCTACATCCCATATTTGCTAGGGACACAGTTACATATAGTAACATAGTAGATGACGGCAGAAAAAGACCTGCACGGTCCATCCAGTCTGCCCAACAAGATAATTTCACGTGTGCTACTTTTTGTGTATACCTTACCTTGATTGTATCTGCCATTGTCAGGGCACAGACCGTATAAGTCTGCCCAGCACTAGCCCCGCCTCCTAACCACCAACCCCGCCTCCCACCACCGGCTCTGCCTCCCATCTTGGCTAAGCTTCTGGGGATCACGGTCCATCCAGTCTGCCCAACAAGATAATTTCACATGTGCTACTTTTTGTGTATACCTTACCTGATTTGTATCTGCCATTGTCAGGGCACAGACCTTATAAGTCTGCCCAGCACTAGCCCGCCTCCCAACCACCAGCCCGCCTCCCACCACCAGCTCTGCCTCCCAATCTTGGCTAAGCTTCTGGGGATCCCTTTCTTCCGAGCAGGATTCCTTTATGTTTATCCCACGCATGTATGAATTCCGTTACCGTTTTCATCTCCACCACCTCCCACGGGAGGGCATTCCAAGCATCCACCACTCTCTTCGTGAAAAAATACTTCCTGACATTTTTCTTGGGTTGATAGTTCATGTAAATGCTTACATGTGGAAAGGGAGTATATTGATTTTATTTTACATGGTAGGGCCGGCAGTGAGTTTCCTCTGTGAGGGGGGCTGTTTACCTCTACCTATAATGGTATATCTCAGGTCTTTGGATGGGGTTCAGAGCAAATAGATACATCAGATACAGTCAGATGCAGGAGTGAAGTCCCGACCTACCCTGCTCCTTGCTAAACCCAACAAAAGACAGATAGTGCTTCAGACCTCCTTCCCCCACTCCTCTCCCCAGTTGACTGGGCATGCGCTCAAGAAATGTGCTTGATACCTAACTCTTGAGTGCATGCGCCAGACACTACCTTCAGCCGACTCCCTAATGCTCACGCATGAGCGTGCCTATATTTGCAATTCATTAGCATTGAGCGTTAGGGAGTTCCTTTGCAGCGCTGATCTGGCAGTATTTTTCTGGCACTGTTCCAAACAGGCCGGAGTTTTGAGCACGTGGGCCCTAGGAGTAAACACATACCAGATTTGTATGATCTGTGGCTCCTAGTCAGAACAGTGCTGTGAAGACTGGGATAGATTAGAGAGAGAGAGCGAGCAATACAAAATAGGAGGAAAAACCCAGGTACTTGCAAATGTAGTTGCCTGTATCATATACCAGCAGGAGCAGGAAGTCTAAAAGAACAGGAAAACAGGCAACAATTACATATATACGAACAAAGTCCTATTTTGGCAAATGTTTGAAAAAAATGTGCAAAATGAATTTATAATCTAGTCATGCATTTCACCTGTTTTGGGTAAATGCAAATTCATAATTACAGATGCTCTCCATCTCTAGACATGCAAGTCATTTCAATCAATATTATGGCTGCAGGTGGAAAGAAACATCTGGTTGCTTTAGAAGTTTACTTGCTAAGGTTGCTGCTATTATATATTCCCAGAGAAACAGCTCAGAAGACTAGTTTTCTTTGTCCTAATGGAAACTACTGTTCTATAATGAGAACAAAATGATGGGATATGTTATATAACACAATAAAGGATAACAAAAGTTACATATAGAGCACTACTGTAGAAGCTTCTAGACATAAGTTTAGGTTTATTTACATGGATACTGCTCATAAATACAAGTTATCATACACACAATGCTTTTTGACATTGTGATACTATTGCTTGTAATATGGATCTACTTTAAAGTGCTATTGAGCAGTGATTTAATATCTGTAATGCCCTTCCGGGAGCTATTCAATGAAATGAGGAGCCCAACTTCAAAAGCCCTTTTCCTGGGTAAACAACAATTCATACATATAAAGTGATTATCTGAAAATCACCTTCCTTCGAGCAGCAAAAAGTATGCAAAACGTTTAGATTTAGTGACGGTATTTCTAGGGGGAGAAATAACAATCATAAATTGTATTTCAAATTGCATGCGTTATTCTCCATGCAAAAGCAGCTTCCTGCACAGAAAAAAGTTCAAGGCGAAAGTACTTGGGCCCTTTACTTTGGACATGGGTGCCAAGACTACAGATAAAATGCATCTGCAGATTTGTTCCAATGCAATTAGAAAATTGCCTTCTTACTTGTTTTAGACCTTCAAAGCAGCACTGCATGATAAAAATTAGTACTTCATATACCTTATGTTGATTTTTACCAAGACGGAGACCCAAAGAAGCAAAGAGGAAACATGTTTCAATGTCCCATTTAAAAACCTTAATTTCATGCTACGCTGCTTTTAGCATTTCAGCCCCTGTCCTATGGAAATAGTCTCCCCTCTTACCTTAGAAGAGAACCTTCTATTTCTAAATTCAACTCCCCCATCAGGCTCTATACTTTTGATCGCCTTTCCATCCATCTTTGTCACAATCTAGAAAAGGTGAGCCCCTTGGGTAACAGCCGAGTTGGCACTACCTGGTCACATACGAAGGTTAGCCGGGTCCCGACTGGTGGCAGACAAGTCACCCAGGCAAGGCACAGGACAAGGTACAGTATGAAACCAGAGTCTAGACAAAAAGAAACAGAAGATAAGGCTAGACCTTGGAAGACAGGGCTGGAGCTGGAAGGCAGGACTGGAGCTGGAAGGCAGGACTGGAGCTTGAAGGCAGGACTGAAGCTTGGAGGCAGGACTGGAACTGGATGGCAGGAAGTGGGGCAGGGAGAGGACTGGACACAAGGCAAGACAAGCTGAGCAAGGTTGAGCCACAGGAACAAACAAAGGCAGGACTGGAGATGAGGCAGGAACAGGCTGAGGCAAGGCTGGAATACAACACACATGCCAGACACCACTAGGAGACCTGTGCTGCAAAGGCAAGCGATGAGAGTCCCATGGTTCCTTATAAGAGCCCTCACTAGTGACGTCGCAATCTCTGGTGCCCTGAACAAGTCTTGTAACCCACTGAAAGAGGCAGTAGGAGCACCAGAATGGACACTAGAATACTGGAAACATCAGAGTGAGCCTTGAGCACAGTCAAACAGGGAAACTGGCAGCAGAGGCAACAGTGTGGGAAAGACACTGAATCAGGCCGCAGAGGGCACAGCCCACGGCCATGACAATCTTGACCCCTCACAGGTCTGTAATGACAGCATGTAAGACATATTTCTCTGATGCCTTTCCTTCCACAAATTGTCCATCATGTAATACTGTACATGTTCCCCACCCCTTATCTCCTTTTGTTGCACACGGTCTTTAGTCATTTTGTTTTTGTCCTTGTTCCCCCATTCCCCTTTTTATAACTATGTAGACCACTTAAAAATATATTTTGATATAGATGGTATATCAAATAATACTGAACTTAAACTACACATATGCATAACTAATATGATGGAACTTAAGTGCTATTCTACAAAAAAGCAGCTTAATTTACAAAGCGCGTGTGTACAAGGGGGTATACATAGGTGTAGAGCATAGGTGGGACATAGGGTTCTGTATCATGTGTGTAAGGTTCCCACTTACACACATGATACAGAATGCTGCTTCAGAGATGCCGCTAGTGCGCCATTTTGAACTGATTACACAAGACGCCAGAACGAATGCTGTAGCATGCCGGTTTGATCCAGAGAGGACTTGCTCCTGAAGAAGGAACATAACGGAGACTCTGTTGAGCAGTACCCTATCATTTTCTATTTAAGACAAGTTTGAGATAAGTGTCGTTTATCTTTTTTTGGTGTCTTTTTCCTACTCATTCTGTCAGCTGTTATAGTTGTCTTTTGCTATTATTTTGAACATTTAATAAGGATTGTGAACTGTTTATGAATTATACACATTTTTCATTGAAACTATTATCATGGGATTTAAATGGAAACTTCTGTGATGTAAGGCGAGCACATAAAATGGCCTATGATTGTAGCAAATTCATGTTTAGCTCTCGGGCTTGGGTGAGTCCATACTGATGAGTTTCCACTATCACATAATAACTTTATATGTTTCTTTGTACAAGTTCACTCATATTTCCTTGGGTGGGTTTTTAATTGTTGCAAGTTACACTTAAGCACATGCACTTACACCAGCTCTATGGCTGGCATTAAGTATGAGTGACTAAATGTTAAAAGGGTAGTGTTATAACTGGGCATTTGTAGTTACACATGTCATGCATGCAAAAGGGTAAAGATAAGGTGTATAAGTGTGGGCAGAGCATGGGAAGGCATGGACCTAGCTCCAAGTTACACATATAGGCCAGATTCTATAAAAGGCACTGATAAAATCTGGCGCACAACACAATTCTATAAGGGTGATTCAGGATGAGCCCTCTTTATAGAATAGTACTGAGTGCTGAATTGACACTCAACTTTGGGAGTGAGCACTTATGCCAGCTAAAACCTAGCATGAATCCTGGCATGCAAGTTGGGTGCATATCCCTGCTATTCTGTAACTCCAAGCAAATCTTTTCTGAATGCCTCTGACCTGCCCATGCAACCTCTCATGGCCATGACCCCTTTGGGTTGCGCATGATCCAATTTAGATGCCCGTTGTTACAGAATAACGTGAAGCCAGGTTGGCGTCCAAATCATAATTAGCGCCAATTAAGTGCTTGTTAGTGCCAATAATTAAATCATTGGAGCTATTAATTAATTATTTTGGGTGACCTTTATAGAATCTGGGGGGATAACTTATAGAATACTATAAGTATGTCCTATATGGAGATCAGAAATGAGTGAGGTGATTAAATTTGCAGATACAAAACTATTCAAGGTTGTTAAAATACATGCGGACTGTGAAATATTGCAAGAAGACCTTAGGAAATTGGAAGACTGGGCATCCAAATGGCAGATGACCTTTAATGTGGATAAATGCAAGGCGATGCACATTGGAAAGAATAATCCGAATCATAGTTACCTGATGCTAGGGTCCACCCGAAAATACTATAATGCCTCTGTATCGACCCATGGTGCGATCACACTTTTTGAGTACTGCATTCAATTCTGGTCACCTTATCTCAAAAAGGATATAGTGGAATTAGAAAATGTTCAAAGAAGAGCGACCAAAATGATAAGGGGATGGAACTCCTCTCATATGAGGAAAGGATAAAGAGCTTAGGGCTCTTCAGCTTGTAAAGAGATGGATGAGGGGGGATATGATTGAGGTCTACAAAATTCTGAGTGGTGTAGAAAGAGTAGAAGTAAATCTATTTTTTACTCATTCAAAAAATATACAAAGACTAGGGGACATTCAAGGAAGTTACATGGAAATACTTTTAAAACAAATAGGAGGAAATATTTTTTCACTCAATGAATAGTTAAGCATTGGAACTCTTTGCTGGAGGATGTGGCAACAGCGGTTAGTGTATCTGGGTTTAAAAAGCGTTTTGGACAAGTTTCTGGAGAAAAAGTCCATAGTTTAGTATTGAGACAGCATGGGGATGCAGCCACTTGCCCCAGGATTGATAGCATGAAATGCTGCTAATAATTGGGTTTCTACCAGGTACTTGTGACCTGGCTTGGCCACTGTTTGGAAATGGGATACTTCCCATGTTAAACTTGTACAGCGCTGCGTAACCTGGCAGCGCCATAGAAATGCTAAGTAGTAGTAGTAGTAGTGTTTGGAAATGGGATACTGGGCTAGATGGACCATTGGTCTGACCCAGTATGGTTACTCTTATGTTTTTATGTTCTGCCACTGACCTGGTGTTAGTGGTTGTGCCTTGGGTTTACATTAGTGTTCTATAATGGAACTGGTGTGTCCAGATGCTGGTTTAGAAGAGGTGCTCCCCGAACTGCACTGGGGCACCTGTTATAGAATGCCCCATAATTGCATTAACACTGGTTATGCTAGTACTCTGTAAAGGAAAGTAAGTGCCTACTTTCTTTACAGAATAGACTCCTACCATGCAATCTCTGGGTACCTAATTAGAAGCACCCACTTACAGGAGTGGCCTAGTGGTTAGGGTGGTGGACTTTGGTCCTGGGGAACTGAGGAGCTGAGTTCGATTCCCGGCACAGGCAGCTCCTTGTGACTCTGGGCAAGTCACTTAACCCTCCATTGCCTACCGCATTGAGCCTGCCATGAGTGGAAAAACTGTGGGGTACAAATGTAACAAAAAAAAAAAAAATACAAAAAATTGACTCATGGAGCATTTGATTGATAGAAATGCATTTTATTATAAGCTATTTTCTAAGTTTGTACATTAAAATCATTTGTGAATTCCTTATAATTTTAACTTTGGTGTGCTGATAGTTTTCTTTGTATAGAAGGTATTTCTTTGGGAAGAGACTACCTGAATTTCTAACTTAAAGAGAAAATTATATGTTTACAATACTACTTATTCAACCACAATTATTAGAATCACTCTTACTGTCTTGTTAATTAATCCCATACTCTACTTCACATCCTCTCATTCATCACAGAAGAATCTGTGTGGTCCCATCATTCCATCAACTCTAATTAGATTCCTTCTGAGATACTGTATCCATGGGCCCTTTTACTAAAAAGTGTAAGCGTCTATGCACTCCCTACATGCACCAAAATGGAGTAATTTCAGTTTTGACATGCATCCGATACGCGCGTCTGAAAAATTATTTTCAGACACGTGTAGGTCTCGAACCCAAAATGGATGCGCGGCAATTTTCATTTTGCCACACGTCCATTTTCGGCAAAAATGTAAAAAAGGCATTTTTTACAGGTGTGCTGAAAATGATTCTGCGCGTGCTCAAAATACGCGTCTACACTATCGTAGGTCATTTTCATAGGGCCGCCGAGAGGGGGACAAGGGGGGCAAAATTCCCCAAGTCTCCAAGAGGGGCCTGGCACCAGGGTCTCTCCTGTTCCTGACAGGACCCGAGTGATCGCATCCCGACAGGAGCAGGAGAGAGAAAACTCCAGCGCTGGGCCCCCCTTGGAGGCTGGGGAGAACCTGGAGCTTCCTCCAGCACTGCTCTTCTTCCCATTGCTGAGCGGCTGCTTTTCCTCTCAAGCGTGCAAGCTCGGTTTTGAAACCGAGCATGCCCTGAGAGGAAAAGCAGCTGCCGGTGCAGGCAGTCAGCGCTGAAGGAAGACATCTTCTGCTGGCAGGGCCTCAGGATCCCCGTCAACCAAGGTATTTCAATCCTGCCGTGGCAACGGCAGTGATCGGGAGGGGGGCAGCAGCGATCGGGGGGGGGGGGGGGGGGGGGGCAGCGGACGAACATTTGTGGGGGTGGCAGCGGCCCTACCCCAGGCCCGGCAATGGCGACTCTGCCCTAGGCCAGGTTCAATCTCTCGGCGGCCCTGATCTTTCAGTGCACCTGTGTAAAATGGCCTCTCAGTGTTACTGGCCCTACATTGTGGACGGAAGTTCCTTTATTCCTGCACCTAGGAAGCTTTACTCCAGATGTTTAAAATGTCTCTCAAGACCTATCATGCCTCATATACAGGAATTAATGTGAACTAAGTATTAAGATGCTGTAGTACCTATTAGCCTGGGTATTTGTTAACAGTTAGCCCACATTGATTCCCTTATTAACTGCCTAAAACACATTAGTAAAAGGAACCCATAGTTTTCTCTGGCTAATTTTCAAGGTAGCAATATCGGGTACTGTCTACTTTGAAAACCTGGGAAAGTCCGCACAGAGAAAAGCATGTACATACCATTTACCCATACCTGCAGTTACAAAATGGCCTCCTGTATTATAAAATAAATAAATACATTTGTCTGCCAAATCCTAGTCCTGAGAAACTGAACAAATATATCTAATTGTTGATTTTTTTTTTTTAATGCAATGTTTATTCTTCCCTAGTTTGGTCAGGATCCAAAAGTATAGTTTTCTCAGTGGGGTCCATTGGCAGGCCATGAACCCTTACCTTATACAAAAGGCCAAAATACTGATACTGCTTGAATGCGTAACAAAACAAAACAGCTTTGCACTGTGGTGTTTCACTATCCCTCCAGCTCCTTGGCTAGTTAATGACCACTCTCAGGCATCGTTGCCTAGTACAGAATTATATGGAAATAGGTTAGATCAGTGCTTCCCCATTAGGAATCCAATACATCCAAACAAAGACCGGGTTGGTGTTCATGTCCAACAGAAAGGGCTTAATGGAAGCAGGTTCCTTTCTGTTAATGGAACTCTGTGAGACCTAATTCTGATAAGTGGTCTGACCTGCTTATTGATGTGAGGCTGTAGAGTGGCCTGAAAAGAAGGCAAGTAAGATTATTAATAACAAAACACAGGCGTCTTGTACAGAGAAATTCAGTAATATTTTATTCATCATGAAGTAACTGATACAAGAAATGGGATCCAGTGAATACATTATTATTATTATTTGTTACATTTGTATCCCACATTTTCCAACCTTTTGCAGGCTCAATGTGGCTGACATAGTACCATTAACGGCGTTACCGATTACGGTCTGAACAAATACATGGTATGAATGAATACAAAGTGATATTGTAGTAGAATGGGGTACATGTATGGTAGGTACAGTTGGGGGAACTTAGAGAGGAAAAGGGGGAAGAAGAGTCAAGTAATGTTCGTTATGGTCTTTGGTTTCATTGTGTCGCAGGTGAACAGGTATTTTTATGTTGGGTCGGTGGGGGTATGCTCTTCTGAACAGGTCTGTCTTTAATGCTTTCCGAAAATTTAGGTGGTCGAGCGTAGTTTTTATTGCTTTTGGCAATGCGTTCCATAGTTGTGCGCTTAGGTAGGAAAAGCTGGTTGCATAGGTGGATTTGTATTTGAGTCCTTTGCTGCTTGGGTAGTGGAGGTTTAGGTATCACCCATGCAGATTTTGTGGTGTTTCTGGTTGGCAGGGCGATGAGGTATGAAATTTATTTTACCATTTAAGCACCAAAGTTAATTATAATATTAGTATAGATACTTAAGACATTTTCACCAATAACTGAGATGAGAACATTTAGGGGTTCTTTTACAGAGCGGCGGTAGTGCTACTAACGCTTTATCATGTGCCAATCCGGCACTACCACCGGCCTAACGTGGGAGCCAGCAGTACTGCCATCCCCAGTGAGTGCCATTTCACTGCTGATGGGGTTACCCATCAGTTATTGGGCAGCACTGCACTTTCCCAGTTACCACCAGGTTAGCATGGGAGCCCTTACCGTCACCTAAATAGCAAGGGCTCCCCTCAGAAATGTGTTTACTTACCGTACAGCCATTTCCTTTTTTTGGCTTTTTACCCGCTGTGGTAAAAGGGAACTTGGCGCACAACAATCCACTCACCAATGCTACTGCAGGGCCTCTTTTATCGCAAATTGATAGACCATTGGTCTGACCCAATATGGCTATTCTTATGTTCTTATTCTATATATTAGCATGTGTTAAACTCTAGTTTATATAATTCATTTGGAATGGAATTAGTTTTCAGATTAACTTGTAATAAAATACTGTACCACGGTCCGGATGTGTTAATCACTTTTTCCTTTCTTTTTTTTTTTTTTTAGTTTTTTACAAGAAAATCCAAAATGTCAATTATCACACAATTAGCAATCGTACATAGCTCCCATCACAATAAGAGAGAGGAATTAACTAAGGAAAAATAACTATTTTATTTTTATGGGAAAAATGTAATAAATTCATTGTAATACAGGAGGAGTTCAAGAAATTAGAGGAAGGACTTATGCAGCAGAGAAGACACTTGTTTTGGGTGTCACATGATGGATTAAACCTGGACAAATTGTCTATACATGTTACATCTTATGAACTCCAGAGGGAAACTCTCTTTGACACAATGCGAGTACTACAGCAAGCATTAGCAGTGGATATAAGAGACAAGAGATTATACCCCACATACCCTGGTTTAGGAGTGAAGTTCATTACTGTCATGGTCTGCATAAAAATAAAATATATTGAATACAAATAACCAAATTTGACCCACTATAATACATAGATGGGCATAATCAAAAGGGACGTCTATGTTTTGATGAGGACGTCCTCGCAAAACGTCCCCATCCAGGGGCGGGGAAACCCGTATTTTCTAAACAAGATGGATGTCCATCTTTCGTTTCGAAAATACCGTCAGAGACGTCCAAATCCTTAAATTTGGTCGTCCTTAGAGATGGTCGTCCCTAGACTTGGTCGTTTCTGATTTTCGACGATAATGGAAACCAAGGACGTCCATCTCAGAAACGACCAAATGCAAGCCATTTGGTTGTTGGAGGAGCCAGCATTTGTAGTGCCCTGTTCCCCCTGACATGCCAGGACACCAACCAGGCACCCTAGGGTCACTGCAGTGGACTTCATAAATTGCTCTCAGGTAATAGCTCCCTTACCTTGTGTGCTGAGCCCCCAAAACCCACTACCCACCACTGCACACCATTACCATAGCCCTTATGGGTGAAGGGGGGCACCTAGATGTGGGTACAGTGGGTTTGTGGTGGGTTTTGGAGGGATCACTGTTTCTTCCACAAACGTAACAGGGGGGGGGGGGGGGATGGGCCTGGGTCCGCCTACCTAAAGTGCACTGCACCCACTAAAACTGCTCCAAGGACCTGCATACTGCTGTGATGGACCTGAGTATGACATCTGAGGCTGGCACAAAATATGTTTAAAGATGTTTTTTGAGGTGGGAGGGGGTTAGTGACCACTGGGGGAGAAAGGGGAGGTCATCTCCGGTGGTCATCTGGACATTCCGGGCACCTTTTTGTGCCTTGGTCGTAAGAAAAACATGACCAGTAAAGTCATCCAAGTGTTCATCAGGGATGTCCTTGTTTCTTTCGATTATGGGTCGAGGACGTCCTAGTGTTAGGCACGCCCAAGTCTCGCCTTCGCTACACCTCCAATACGCCCCCTTGAACTTTGGCCATCCCTGCGATGGAAAGCAGTTTGGGACGTCCAAAATCGGCTTTTGATTATACCGATTTGGACAACCCTGTGAGAAGGATGCCCATCTTCCGATTTATGTCAAAAGATGAGCGTCCTTCTCTTTCGAAAATGAGCCCAATAGTAACATAGTAGATGACGACAGAGAAAGACCTGTACGGTCCATCCAGTCTGCCCAACAAGATAAACTCATATGTACTACTTTTTATGTATGCCTGACCTTGATTTGTATCTGCCATTTTCAGGGCACAAACCGTAGAAGTTTGCCCAGCACTAGCCCCACTTCCCAACCACTAGCCCCGCCTACCAACCACAAGCGCTGCCACCCAATCTCTGCTAAGCTTCTGAGGATCCATTCCTTCTCCACAGCATTCCTTTATGTTTATCCCACGCATTTTTTAATTCCGTTATCGTTTTGATCTCCACCACCTCCCGCGTGAGGGCATTCCAAGTATCCACCACTCTCTCAGTGAAAAAATACTTCCTGACATTTTTCTTGAGTCTGCCCCCCTTCAACCTTATTTTATGTCCTCTAGTTCTACCACCTTCCCATCTCCGGAAAAGATTTTGTTTGCGGATTAATACATTTCAAGTATTTGAACGTCTGTATCATATCACCCCTGTTTCTCCTTTCCTCCAGGGTATACATGTTCAGGTGCGCAAGTCTCTCCTCATACGTCTTGTAATGCAAATCCCATACCACTTTTGTAGCTATTCTTTGCACCGCTTCAATTCTTTTTACATCCTTAGCAAGATACGGCCTCCAAAACTGAACACAATACTCCAAGTGGGGCCTCACCAACAACTTGTACAGGACACCTCCTTTTTTCTGCTGGTCACATCTCTCTCTCTATACAGCCTAGCAAACTTCTGGCTATGGCCACCGCCTTGTCACACTGTTTTGTCACCTTCAGATCCTCAGATACTATCACCACAAGATCCCTCTCCCTGCCTGTACATATCAGAATCTCACCGCCTAACACATACGTCTCCCGTGGATTTCTACTCCCTAAGTGCATCACTTTGCATTGAATTTTAATTGCCAAACATTAGACCATTCTTCTAGCTTCTGCAGACCCTTTTTCATGTTTTCCACTCCCTCCGGGGTGTCCACTCTGTTACAAATCTCAGTATCAACCGCAAAAAGGCAAACTTTACCTTCTAACCCTTCGGCAATGTCACTTACAAATATATTGAACAGAATCGGCCCCAGCACCGATCCCTGAGGCACTCCACTACTCACCTTTCACTCATCCGAGTGAATTCCATTAACCACCACCCTCTGGCGTCTGTCCATCAACCAGTTCTTAATCCAGTTCACCACATTGGGTCCTATCTTCAGCCTGTCAAGTTATTCAAGAGCCTCCTGTGGGAACTGTGTCAAAAGCTTTGCTGAAATCTAAGTAGATTACTACTACTACTACTACTTAACATTTCTAGAGCGCTACTAGGGTTACGCAGCGCTGTACAATTTAACAAAGAGAGACAGTCCCTGCTCAAAGAGCTTACAATCTAATAGACAAGTGAAACAGTCGGTCCGATAGGGGCAGTCAAATTGGGGCAGTCTGGATTCACTGAACGGTAAGGGTTAGGTGCCGAACGCAGCATTGAAGAGGTGGGCTTTAAGCAAAGACTTGAAGACGGGCAGGGAGGGGGCTTGGCGTAAGGGTTCAGGAAGGTTGTTCCAAGCATAGGGTGAGGCGAGGCAGAATGAGCGGAGCCTGGAGTTGGCGGTGGTGGAGAAGGGCACTGAGAGGAGGGATTTATCCTGTGAACGGAGGTTACGGGCGGGAACGTAAGGGGAGATGAGGGGTAGAGAGGTAGTGAGGGCAGCAGACTGAGTGCATTTGTAGGTAAGAAGGAGAAGCTTGAATTGAATGCGGTATCCGATCGGAAGCCAGTGAAGTGACCTGAGGAGAGGGGTGATATGAGTATATCGGTTCTGGCGGAATATGAGACGTGCAGCAGAGTTCTGAACAGACTGAAGGGGGGATAGATGGCTAAGTGGGAGGCCGGTGAGGAGTAAGTTGCAGTAGTCCAGGCGAGAGGTAATGAGAGCGTGGACGAGAGTTCGGGTGGTGTGTTCAGAGAGGAAAGGGCGAATTTTGCTGATGTTAAAGAGGAAGAAGCAACAGGTCTTGGCTATCTGCTGGATATGCGCAGAGAAGGAGAGAGAGGAGTCAAAGATGACTCCGAGGTTGCGGGCAGATGAGACGGGGAGGATGAGGGTGTTATCAACTGAGATAGAAAGTGGAGGAAGAGGAGAAGTGGGTTTTGGTGGAAAGACGATAAGCTCGGTCTTGGACATGTTCAGTTTCAGGTGGCGGTTGGACATCCAGGCAGCAATGTCGGATAAGCAGGCCGATACCTTTGCCTGGGTCTCCGCGGTGATGTCTGGTGTGGAGAGATACAGTTGGGTGTCATCAGCATAGAGATGATATTGGAAACCATGAGATGAGATCAGGGAGCCCAGGGAAGAGGTGTAGATTGAGAAGAGAAGGGGTCCAAGGACCGATCCCTGGGGAACACCAACAGATAAGGGGATGGGGGTGGAGGAAGATCCATGAGAGTGAACTTTGAAGGTGCGGTGGGAGAGATAGGAGGAGAACCAGGAGAGGACAGAGCCCTGGAACCCAAATGAGGACAGTGTGGCAAGAAGTAAGTCATGATTGACAGTGTCAAAAGCGGCGGATAGATCCAGGAGGATGAGGATGGAGTAGTGGCCTCTGGATTTGGCAAGGAACAGGTCATTACAGACTTTAGAAAGTGCTGTTTCTGTCGAGTGAAGAGGGCGAAAAACCGGATTGAAGCGGATCAAGGATGGCATGAGAGGAGAGAAAATCAAGGCAGCGGCTGTGGACTGCGCACTCAAGTGTCTTGGAGAGGAAGGGTAGGAGGGAGATGGGGCGGTAGTTGGAGGGACAGGTAGGGTCTAGTGATGGTTTTTTGAGGAGTGGCGTAACTACAGCATGCTTGAAGGTGTCGGGGACAGTTGCAGTGGAGAGAGAGAGGTTGAGGATATGACAGATGGAGGGGGTGATAGTAGGAGAGATGGTGTTAAGTAAGTTGGTGGGGATGGGATCAGAGGAACAAGCGGTGCATTTTGAGGAGGAAAGAAGGCAGGCGGTTTCCTCCTCGGAGATATCAGGAAAGGAGGAGAAGGAGGTCTGGGTTGGTTGGTTGAGGGAGAGGGTTGAAGGGTGAAGAGGAGGAGGTGGCTTGGTAGTGAACTCAAGGTTGATCTTTTGCACCTTGTCGCGGAAGTAGTCAGCCAGTGATTGAGGAGAGAGTGACGGGGGGGGTGGGAGCGGAGGGCACTTTGAGGAGGGAGTTAAAGGTGGCGAAGAGACGACGAGGGTTAGAGCTGAGAGAATTAGTCAATTGGGTGTAATAGTCCTGTTTGGCAAGGAATAGTGAGGACTGGAAGGAGGATAGCATGAATTTGTAGTGAAGGAAATCTGAATGGGTGCGAGATTACATCTATAGCACATCCTTGATTCAATTCTCTCATCACCCAGTCAAAGAATTCAATGAGATTCGTTTGGCATGATTTACCTTTGGTAAAACCATGTTGTCTCGGATCTTGCAACTTATTGGCTTCCAGAAAATTCACTATGCTTTCCATCAGCATCGCTTCCATTTCCAATATCTGAAGTGAGGCTTACCGGCCTGTAGTTTCCAGCTTCTTCCCTATCACCACGTTTGTGAAGAGGGACCACATTCGCTCTTCTCCAATCCCACGGAGCCTCTCCCGTCTCCAAGGATTTATTAAACAAATCTTTAAGAGGACCTGTCAGAACCTCTCTGAGCTCCCTCAATATCCTGGGGTGGATCCCGTCCGGTCCCATGGCTTTGTCCACCTTTAGACTTTCAAGTTGTTCACGCACACTCTCTTCTGTGAACGGTGGTCTTCCTCCTTTCACTAATATACCTCCTTACATTTCTAGCCATTTATTCTTCCACTTGCGCTTTCGCCAGATGTATCTCTCTCTTGGCTTCTTTCAGTTTCATCCTATATTCTCTGTGTTCCTCTTCTTGAGTTTTTCTGTAATTCATGAACGCCAACTCTTTAGCCTTAATTTTCTCAGCCACTTGCTTGGAGAACCATATCGGGTTCCTTTTTCTCTTGATTTTACTTACACTCCTTATATAAAGGTTTGTGGCCATATTTACAGCTTCAATGGCAAAAAATATGTGAGGTAAAGCATGTTATATTAAAGGAACGAAAAAGCCTCAAAGAACTCCAGACCAGCCGGTCTATAGAGCTAAAAATGATCAACATGATCTGTTCCTCATCATTGGCTGAAAAAACCTAATGTTCAACAAAAAATTGTTGTGGAACAAAATCTTCAGTACTAACGATTAAGCTTCAAAACATGCAAAACCCAGATACACACTTAGTTAGGATGTCAAATGCTGTCAAAACATATTGTCCATCTACACAGTAGTCAAAAACAAACACAGCTCAAGAACTTCAGGATTAAGTACTTAGTTTGAACAAGTCGTCTGTCCAGAAGTCATATTTCCAACTCTAAACAATCCCCCAGACCAACGTTGGCCAGCGTTTCGCTTCAGCTCAAATAAGCAATGCTGCTTCATGGTCTGGACAGTTGGGGAAAAAAAAAGACAGCGCAGCTTTGCTGAGTAAGTGTGTATCTGGGTTTTGCACGTTTTGCATGTTTTGAAGCTGAATCGTTAGTACTGAAGATTTTGTTCCACAACAATATTTTATTGAATGTTAGGGAAGGTTTATTCAGCCAATGATGAGGAACAGATCGCGCTGATCGAATTTAGGAGCTCTTTGAAGCTTTTTCCTTCCCTTTAATATAACGTGCTTTACCTTCACATATTTTTTTGCCATTGTAATGGGTCAAATTTGATTATCTGTCTTCAATATTTTTGATTTGAATGACTCCACATCCACCTGAGTTGTTTTGTAGTAAAAATAAAATATATATCAGGGCACATCAAATCAAAAAAGCCTAAGCAAAACAACGTACTACTACTGTCCCTTATTTATTTCCTCATCAGCAGCAGTATATTGTTTTGGTTTTGGATGTGTAAAAATAACCCATTTGGATATCGCCCCAAAGAACACCTAAGCAGGAAGAGGGGATACTGGACCTAATTCTTAAAAACAAGGAGTGTTTCTGACGTTGTAGTGGATGATTATCTGAGATTCAGTGGTCACTGTATGGTTTGGCACATATGGTTACGATTCATTTAAAAGGAAAACCAACTTTGTCCTCTCAAGGAACTGTTCACTGAAGGAGAAAATCCAGGGGAAGCAGAAGAGCAGTGATCAAAACTGGAAGCAGATATTGTAATGGCAGCAAATAAGCCACAGTGGGATTTGAAGCTCATTCCTCTAGGTCTTAGCCCAGTACTCTAACCATTAGACTACTCATCATGTTCGCTGCACCTCTGGAAGTTTTTGTCACTCATGTTTGGACTGGGTGATCCTCTAGCCCTTAACATTTATTTGTATTCAGCTGTAGCTGTTCCTATAGTTTGAGTCTGAAAAGCTTATGAGCTACATGACAGCTCTAGGTTGTCAGGGGCAAGCTGAACCAGTCCTGGTTTTACTCCCACTATTTGTAATGAGGGGGAAAAAAACAGCACTGGCTCAGCCTGTCCCTTGTCAGGTAGTAGCAGCAAATGGCACTTCTTGTGATTTTAGTTCTGGTGTAAATTGGTATTTTAAGGCCGTGTAGTATCCATACTCCATGTAAGGTTGGTGCCAACTGGATCCAGATTCATCCAATAGGGTTGATCCAGTCATGGATCACAGGTTAATCAGTACGTCAAGCTCTAGCTCTGGCTGTCTTCATATCTAGGCTAAAAGCCGACCTTTTAGAGGCTGCTTTTAACTCCTTTTTCGTATTCACTTGTTCAGTATCCATGACTGTTTTTTTTATAATTCCCACATTAAGTAATTCCCTTTTCACCTATTTGTCTTGTTTCTCTGTCCTAATTAGATTGTAAGCTCTGTTGAGCAGGGACTGTCTCTTACATGTTCAGTGTACAGCGCTGCGTACATCTAGTAGCGCTACAGAAATGATAAGTACTAGTAGTAGTAGTAGTAGTCTTGCTTTTCTTAGAGAATGCAATGGAGAAATCAGAACTTCAAGTACCTACATGCAATGGGGTAAATCGATCAACCCTGTCAGCCAAATCTGGATCTACTTGGCAACCCTAGGGCCCTTTTTACTAAGCTGCACAGGCGCCTATGAGCACCGAACGTGCGCCAAATTGGAGTTCCCACCCGGTTACCACGTGGCCCTTGCGGTAATTTCAATTTTTGGCGCGCGTCTGCTACGTGTGTCTGAAAACAATTTCTTTTTTGGCGCACGTCCATTTGCTGCGCGTAGTTCATTACCACCCAGATTCTTTACTGCTAGGTCTATGGATGGTGGTAAGGTTTCAGACCCAAAATGGATGAGCAAAAATTTTGATTTTGCCGCATATCCATTTTCGTTTTTACAAAAAAGGCCTTTTTTACAGGTGTGTTAAAAAATAGATCGGCGCATGCCCAAAATGCACGCCTACACTACCGCAAGCCATTTTCAGCGCATCTTTGTAAAAGGTTAGCCTTATATTTATTTATTGCATTTGTATCCCACATTATCCCACCTCTTTGCAGGCTCAATGTGGCTTACAATAAATCATGGATAGTGGAAATAAGAGGAAAATTGACATATGGTGTTACAGAAGTAGTTTGGGTAGCATGGTAATGGAAAACAAGATAATAACATGACATAAGGCATTCTTACATTGCTAGATATGTGTGGGGATTTCACAAGTTTTTGTTTTTATGGTTTTATATGAATACCGACACTTTTTTTCCAAGAAAAAAAGCACTAATTATGCTCCTAAGTCTCTGGATTCTAGAGTAACAACTACTGATGATACTGTAATCTCTGGAATTAAAGATAGTTTGTCTGCCCATTTTAAAATGGAGATTTTGTAAAATCTATTTCATGCATGGAATTTGTTTTTTCTTGATCTTTCCACAGACTCAACTGTTGTCAGCCAAAATATTGCTATGAAAATATTTTTGGAAGGCTCTGGGTATTGCTAATGAAGATGCTATTTCCTTGATTAATATGTATTACTATTCTGGGGGGGGGGGATGAGACTTTAGGACCAGGAAACCAAGGCAGAATCCTTGGTTCCAGTTGATTTTTATCTTACTGGTTTTTAGAAGATTCCCAAGATTTGATTGCCACGCACCAACTCGGGTGCTAGAAAATGCATTTTTATTTTCTAGCGCCAGGGGCTTACACGGCGCTAATTAGGCAGCGTGCTGCCGGGGTAGCGCAGGAGCTCTTACCACCTCCTAAATGGGTGGCGATAAGGGCTCCCCAGGAAATGGCCATGTGGCAAGAGGTTCACTCACCACAGGGCCATTTCCCTTTAAAAAGTCTTTTACCCACTGTGGTAAAAGGGGGCCAAAGCGCACAGCGAATCCATGCGCCAATGCTACCGCAGGGCCCCTTTTACTGAAGCTTAGTAAAAGGGACTCAAAATAAATAAATGTGCACTTCTATGTGCAAAGTAATTTTAAGTGTATATAATGGAATATACACAAGAAAAATCATTCAAAAAGTAACCCCATAATGTATTTTTTTTCAGAAAAGGCTAAAGAACTGTTTCAAGGACTATTTTGGTTAAAGGTGTAGAAAGCCAGTGAATATCTTTGAGGCATCAGTGTCTAGCCTGCAGCTACCCGCATATATTTATTTTCACAACTAGTGTTTTCTCATCTGGAAATTTTAATGGCTGTTGAACTGAGCCATTGTGCCATGGCAATATTCTTTTTCTTTTTTTAAACACGAATGCCACTTTATTAAAGACTAGCAAGCTTCCAATGAAAATATACTGCACAGTTTTACAGTATATATAGAATTTTGTTAAGAAAGAAGCTAGAGCAATTCAGTTTCCTTTGCTTCTTTCACCCCTGGGATAGCCTTTCATGAGAAAAAATTGTCAGTGCCTTATTTATAATGGCAGATCTCAGGTTTGATTCTGGCAGCTTTTGATCACTTGATGGCCCAAAAGCTTTCAAGTACAGAAGAATCTGATGTGTTTTTGGCATCCTGAAGCATGTCTAAACCTCAAAAGCAACTTTTGGTCCCAGAAGTGAATTACTGGAGCGGTGTAAACAAAACACAAACGTCATAAAATGATGAATACCTCAAAGCAAAATGTCTTTGTCAGAAGGGTGACAGCTTCAGGTTGCCTGAAAGACATCTGTAGCAACTGCATAGTCTTTAAATTAAAAGTTGGTTTATCAACAATATGAAAGACATGCTAACAACATTAAGAAGCCAGTAAATTCTGCATCAATATTTATTTTGAAATGCAGAAATTGCCAATAGTAAAAGAAAAATGATTTCAACACAGCGCATTACTGTTACTTAATTGACGCTGTCTTAAGACAGAATCCTGTATAGACCCAATTCTTGACTATTTGTCATATAGTTTGTAATAATGAATGTTGATAAGAAAGTTAAAGAATATTTGTGACCATCTCTAGGAAAAGCTGACTAAAGTAGCAGATCCAAAATGCTGAGTGTGGCCGATTTTTCATGTCTTAAGTCCAAAAGCAGGAAAATCAACAAAACAGATCATTATGAAAAAATGTAATTTATTAATAGATATTAAAAATGATATACAGTACAGCCCGACACAGGCCGTGTTTCGCCCAGCAGGGCTGCTTCAGGGGCTACACAATGATCCTGTACTGTCAAAATATGGCAGATTTGATGAAACCAAATGTACTGAAGACCACACTCGTGAATCTTCTAGTATATATATTGAAAAAAAAAACAGCTCAACTGAATAAACCAGAAAAATGTGCTGACATAAGATATGTCGGACACTCTCTTCATTCTGGTAATGCTGCTTTTTTCAATATATATACTAGAAGATTCACGACTGCGGTCTTCAGTACATTTGGTTTCATCAAATCTACCATATTTTGACAGTAGAGGATCATTGTGTAGCCCCTGAAGCAGTCCTGCTGGGCGAAACACGGCCTGTGTCGGGCTGTACTGTATATAATTTTTAATATCTATTAATAAATTACATTTTTTCATAACGATCTGCTTTGTTGATTTTCCATCTTGGAGTTTGCAGACCGTCTGCCCTTTTGCTTTCTTGGACCCTTAAGTCCAAAAGCAGTCTGCAAAAGTTACATATTTGACGTTTTGTAACATTTTTATTTTTTCCACATAAGAGGATGGAGGGGTTTGAACTGTTATATTACATATTGTTTGCTCTAACAGAATTTATTAAAACCTCACTTTTTGTTTCTGGTGACTTTAGTCACCTTTATTTGAAAGAAACTTTTTGTCACAAATTTTGCATTGAGACTTCACAGAAAAGAAGCTATATATTGACAATATAGAATAACTTATACTGGAGTGGTACAGTAATATATGTATTCAATAAGGATGAAAAACCTAGCTACATCCCTGGTTAGAATGGCTTGTACGTTAGCACACATTTCTGAGGGGCACTTTCATTAAGCTGCGTAGGTGCATATGTGTATCCTATGCGTGCCAATTTTGAACTACTGCCCAGCTACCACGTGGCCCGGCCAGTAATTTCATTTTTGACATGCGTCCGCTATGTGTGTCGGAAAATATTTTTTATTTTCCAACATGCAACGCTAACCGGGCGGTAATCGGCATTGTACTCGCACTGACGATTACCACCCGGTTAACGCATGAGACCTTACTGCTAAGTCAATGGGTGGCAGTAAGGTCTCAGGCCCAAAATGGACGCACGCCAATTTTCATTTTGCCACACATCCATTTTTGGCCCCCCAAAAAAGTATTTTTTGCAGGCGAGCTGAAAATGGACCTGAGCGCCCAATGCATGCTTCTACACCAGTGCAGGCCATATTTTGGCGCACTTTAGTAAAAGGACCCCTTAGTCTTATTACTAGGGGTGGGCAGCTAGAAACGTTTCATATCATGTTGTTTCCTGGAATTTTCATGTTATTCTGGATTTCTTGGCCATTTTGTCATTACAGGATCAATGTCATTAACAGTACCACACTATTATCACCAAACAATGAAACACAAAGGGCCCTATTAACAAAGCCTGTCTATAATTTTTAGCTATAATGTTCTACTTCAGGTATGCTGCACTATTTCCCATCCCCCATCTTTCTTTACTATCAGCCTCATGAAGGAATTTCTGGCTGGTCACAAACTCTGATGGTGCCTCCCGTTGCTAGGGCAACTCAGCTACCTGGTATAACTTGTTACAAATGTAATTTACTGAGAAGAGGTATAGCAAGGACACCAATTGCAAGCCTCCAGCACATATGAAAGACCCAATTACAAGTCTCCAGCACATAAGCAGCACCTATGATTGGTCCAGGGTAGAGGAGAGGTGGATGCTCACCACAGTCTATAAACCACGCTGCAGACAAAGAAACTCTGAAAAACTAGCCATGCTTGGAAAGAGAGTTTCAGATCCGTCCCATGGCCTATTTTTTCCCGAAGAGGGTGCTCTCCTCCCTTCGTAAAAAGTAATTCTCTATAGCTAAGAATTTTTCTTTCATTCATTCTTTTTTTCTTCCTTTCTTTCTCTCTGTTCTATGACCTTTGTATGAGGAATAAACTTTCCATCCTACTTTTTCTCTTCTTTATATAATTAGTCTGATTACTTATAATTACCATAGGTTCTGATGTTAGATTTTGTAAATTTGTTACAACTTGCAACTGATATCTGATGCTGTGCTGGTGAGTAAGAATAAAAGACTCTTTTTTTTCTCTAATTCCTGTCCAATTTTTCTGTAATATTTAGTAATATGTTTAGAGAATAGCAAGTAAATGTGCAGCCTAGTACAAGCCATGCTGTAGGCGTGCTAGTGTTTTTAGTGTGCGCTAACGCTAGAAACACCCAAAGGAATATATGGGTGTCTCTAGTGTTAGTGCACGCTAAAAATGCTACAACACCTTAGTAAACAGGGCCCAAAATGTTTTTTTTTCCTTGAGTTCAAATCTTTTTATTGGATTTTCACTAGTTACAATACAATCAACTGAAAAGAACAATACAACAACCAGGCAATGGCATTTACATTACATTCATAAAGTAGCAACATAATTATCCACATTTTTCCACATTTTAGACTTCTTGGTAAGCTGCCCCCATATGGCTCCTTCATACTTGCAGTACAGACATACAGTGTTTCACCAATCAAAAAAAAGGCCAGAACTTTTCCAATAAACCTGCTTCACTGCAATTAAGAACCAGAAATCTAATAAGAAGCTATCATGTTTACAAAGGGGGTTATATAAATTGATCCACAGCTCTTGTATAGATAATATTTGACAAATCCTCCCTCAAACATCTGATTAAAGACTGCTGCAACAAAGGGCAGCATAAAGCATATGAGTTAATGTCTCAATATCTCATTACAATTACAACATCTATTACTACATTCAGTTATATTTTTTAATTTCTTATAAAAGGTCCAACACACCTTATGAAGGATAAAATAGGTCAGTTGTCTTAGAGTAGCAGAGGTATACATTGACTTATACCATATTTTAGACCATTGGTTCAGATCCAGAGACTGGCCCAGCTCACAGTGGTGAACTCGATTGGAAACTGGTTGACCAACAGGCGGCAGAGGGTGATGGTAAATGGAATCCGCTCAGAGGAAAGGAAGGTGAGTAGTGGAGTGGCTCGGGGTTTCTGTGCTGGGGTCGATTCTGTTGAATATATTTGTAAGAGACATTGTTGAAGGGTTAGAAGGAAAAGTTTGCCTTTTTGCGGATGACACAAAGATAGCCAACAGAGTGAATATCCTGGAGGGAGTAGAAACCATGAGAAGGGATCTCCAAACTTTAGAAGAACGGTCAAGGGTCTGACAGTTAAAATTTAATGCCAAAAAGTGCAGAGTGATGCACTTGGGGTGCAGAAATACAAAAGAGATGTACTGGATAGGAGGGGAGAGACTGGTAAGCTCGGATCAGGAAAGGGACCTTGGGGTGATGGTGTCCGAAGATCTCAAGGTGATGAAACAGTGCGACAAGGTTGTGGCTGCAACCAAAAGGATGCTAGAACGCGTAGAGAGGGGTATAATCAGTAGAAGAAAGGAAATGTTGATGCCCCTGTACAAGTCATTGGTGAGGCACCTCTTAGAGTATTGTGTTCAGTTTTGGAGGGAGGCCTTATCTTGCTAAGGATGTAAAAAGACTTGAAGCGGTTCAGAGAAAATGGTAGGGGGTTTAGGCAGCAAGAAGTACATGGAAAGACTTGCTGTCCTAAACATGTATACACTGGAGGAAAGGAGAAACAGGGGTGATATGATACAAATGTTCAAATATTTGAAAGGTATTAATTTGCAAACAAATTTTTTCCTGAGACGGGAAGGTGGTAGAACTAGAGGCTGTGAATTGAAATTGAAAGGGGGCAGACTCAGGAATAATATCAGGAAGTATTTTTTCACTGAGCGGGTGGTAGATACTTGGAATGCCCTCCTGCGGGAGGTGGTGGAGATGAAAACTGTAACGGAATTCAAAAATGCGTGGGACAAGCACAAAGGAATCCTGTTTAAAAGGATTGGATCCAAATAAGCTTAGGGGAGATTAGATAGGAAAACCGGTGCTGGGCTGACTTCTACGTTCTGTGCCCTGATGGAGGCTGAGTAAATGTGGATGGGCCGGAGTGTAGTTTTTCAGGTGCTTTGACAACTTCAGAAATTTTAGAACAAGGCCAGTGCTGAGCAGACTTCTACAGTCTATGTCCTAAAAATGGCAAGGACAAATCAAGAACTGGTATGCATATGCTATAACACTTCATACAATATGTAATACATTCATATTATTGGGCAGACTGGAAAACTCTTTTTATTGGAAAAAACTAAAAACAAATAACATACAAATCAAAAACAAGCCCCTAGCTATACACGGTCCTCCTATCTATGTACACCCCCTCCCCCTCCTCAATAGTACAGTGGAAACTGTTTATTAGAAAGACCAAAGAAAAAAACCGGACATGCAAATCAAACCCCAGGCTCCTAGCTAGACATGGTCTGCCTATCTATGTACACCCCCTCCTCAATAATACAATGGATCAACCCCCCCCCCCCCGACCCCCCACAACCCCTTCAGACAACTGGCACACAATCCCCTGTGAAGCATGTCCCCTCATGGCGGCTTAAGCCTCACGTGTCTCCACCACCTCGAAGCCACCCCCACCCCTTTTTCCACCCTTTCCCACTTCGCCGCTTCCTGCACCGCCCTTACCACATCCCAGCTGACTACCTCCGCCGGCCGGACCTCCTGGTACAGGGACACCCTGCAGCGCGCCATCCAGAGGCAGTACCGCAATATCACCGAAATCAGAAAGCGTGTTACCGGATCCCCGCGTCCCTCTCCACCCTCTGGGCCATACACCCAGTCCGCATAGCTGTAGTTGCGGAAACTGGGGATCTGCAGCAACGAGGAAACCCGGTCAGAGACCTGGACTGTAAATGGGCACCTCACCAGGAAATGCTCCATCGTCTCTTCAGTTCCAGCACATTCCTCCCGTGGGCACCCTCTATCCCGCACATTGCGATATTTCAAATTTCCTCGGACGTACAGTCTACCGTGAAAGGACAGCCACGCCAGGTCTTTATACTTCACCGGGATGCGGTTCGAAGCAATCAACCGTAACCCCTGCTGCATCCGTGGGGCCGGCGCGTCCCTCAGCGCCAGAGGAGCTGAGAACACCTGCGCCCGTACTCTGTCCATCCAGACCCCCCGTTGTCCTGCCTTCACCTCCCCCACCGTCAGCCCCCACACCCTCACCAATTTCACTAGGGTCTTGCAATAACTCACCCCCCCCGGAGCCCCCCTTCGCAGTGCCACTACCCTCCCCCCCTCCCGCCATAGGTCCCAATATCTCGGCCACCACTGCAGGACACTCCTAGCCCACCCCGGTGGCTCCCGCCCTACCGCCCTCCCCAGATTGAACTGCAGGAACAAAGCGCTGAAAAACAGGACTGGGTTTATCATGCCCACCCCCCCCTCCCTCCTAGACAGATAGGTAACATTCCGTTTTACCGGATTCGTCCTGTTGCCCCAGAGCAGCCGGAAGAACACCCCATACAAGGCCGCGTACCGGCTCTCCGGCAGCAGGCAGATGTAACTGACGAACAGAAACAAAGGAACTAAGTGTGCCTTGATGAGCTGTACCCGCTCCCCCATGGTCATTTTCCACCCCTTCCATCTATCCACCCTCCCCTTCACTTCTTGGAGACACCTATCCCAGTTGTAGAGCCTATAATCCCCCTTCTCGAAGTATATTCCCAAGACCCGTATACGTTCCACAGCTGTAGGAAACCTACCTCCCAACTCAAATTGCAGCCCCTGATCCCCAACCCACAGGCTATTGGACTTTTGAAAATTGACCTGCGACGCTGTTGCCTGCGAGTATTCCTGGATCAGGTTCTGCAATCTACCTCCCTCCCTCTGGTCCGCTACCCACACTGTAACGTCATCTGCATACGCCACGACCCTTAACTGGTTATTGTCCCCCACCTCCACCCCTTCCAGCCCCTCCGCCCCCCCCTTCTCCAGCCGTCTTATAAAAGGGTCGATGGCGTATGCATACAACAGCGGGCTGAGTGGGCACCCCTGTCGGACCCCTGCCCCTACCTCAAACCCCTGCCCTCTCCACCCGTTAACCAGGGGAAAACACCCCGCATGCCGATAGAGTAGCTGTAATTGCTCTATCCAACCCTTCGGAAACCCATAGCGCTCCAGAATGCTCCATAGGACACCCCACTGCACTCTATCAAACGCTTTTTCCTGGTCGAGTGTTACCAACAGCCTACCATGCCCTCCCACTCTACTGCGTTCTACCCCCTCCCGCACCCACGCTGCAGCTTCCAAGACCCCTCTCCCTTTAACCCCACATGCTTGCGAGGCTGCTAGCAAATCCCCAGACACCTGCCTCATTCTCTGGAATAGCATTCGCGCGAAGATTTTTCGATCCGTATTAAGCAGTGCTATAGGCCGCCAGTTGGCCAGCATCGCCGGGTCCTTCCCCTTACTTAGTAGGATAAGAGCCGCCTCTGTCAAGGAACTAGGCAAGGAACCCTCCAACTGGGCTGCCCCCCATACCCTCACCAGGATCGGCACCAGCTGCTCCTTAAAGGCCTGGTAGAACTCAGTTGTTAGCCCATCCGGCCCCGGCGAGGTCTTCCTGTGGAGCGCCCCGATGGCTTCCTCCACCTCCTGTTCTGTCCACGGGTTCAAGAGGGCCTGAAGCTGGGGTCCCCCGTGACCTATCCCCGGGGTTCCTTCCACATAACACTCCATCTGCTCCATATCAATCTGCTGGGCTGAAAGGAACGCCGCAAAGTGGTCCCTCACTGCCCCCAGAATCCCCTCCTTGGTGTCCTGCAGGACCCCCTGTGCATCCCGCACCCCCTCCATCACCCTGCGCGCCCTCCGCTCCCGGCAGCATGCGAAGGGGTCCGGGCTACACATTTTCCCGAAGTCCCGCTCATACACCAAGGAGGTGTAGCGGTTGTACTGTACCTGCTCCAGGAGTGCTTGGAGATCATGTATTTCTTCCTCCCTCCCCCCTTGTGAAATCAATGTGTCCCTCTTTTTCTTTATTGCCATGCCCAACTTTGTCCTTTCCCTCCCCTCCCTTCTCGCCTGTCTGAGAAAGAATCCCCGCGTTCGTCTTTTCACTGTATCCCACCACTCCCCCAATGACTGAAATGCCCCCTGCACTGACACCTGATCTTCCAAAAACCGGCGGTACTCCTCCCGCACCTGCTCGCTACCTAACCACTTTAAATTTAGTCGCCATAACCCCCTCCCTGGCCTCTGCGCTGCCGCCCCCCCCACCTGAAGGAGGACCATGTGGTGGTCTGAAAAGTCCACGTCCACGGTTCGTGGACCCCCCAGACAAACCCCCTTCTTTACCAGGAATCTATCGATTCTACTTTTACACTGCCCTCGAAAGAACGTGAACCCCTCCTGTTCCTCACAGAAGGCCACATGCGCGTCTACCAGCTCCGCCTCCCGCATGATCCCTGCCAGCCTCACCCCATCATAGCCCACCTGTACCGATCGTCCCCCACTATCCTTTTTCCGCAATATGGTGTTAAAATCTCCCCCCCAGACTACTTGGCGCGAAGTGTATAGGTAGGGCTTGATCTTCCCAAAGAGGAGCACCCTTTCCTTCTTGCTTTGGGGCCCGTACACATTCACCACCCTCAGTGCTCTATCCTCCCAAATCGCATCCACAACAAGACATCTCCCCACCCCCAGCTCCACCACTCGCTGAATATTCACCCGGTGGGACTTAAATAAGATCCCCACCCCACCATACCTCTCCCCCGCCAACCCCCACACCGAGGGACCCCACTTCCAGGCCCGCCTTGCCCGCCTGATCACCTCAATGGACCGCAGCCGAGTCTCCTGGAGCAGGAAGCAATCTGCTTGGACCCTCGCGAACCAGTCATACGCTAAACACTGCTTCTTCGGAGAGGCGATGCTGGCCACATTCAGCGTGGCAAATGTCAACACTAAGCCTGCCATCCTCATTGCGAGTCACGGGTCTGCTCACTCCCAACTTCTTTCCTTATCTCCTGGGATACCCCCTTCTTACCCTGAAGCAGGTCCTCTGCTATGCGGTCTACATCATCCCCTGCCAGATCCCCCTCCCCCCCCTGCAGCCGTCCTGTCTGCACCTTACCCCCCCCTCCCCCTTTCTTCCTTCCTTTCTTCTTTGCTCTATCCGGACCCACCCCCTGATCCCTCCCTCTCCCCTCTTCACCCCCGCCCCCTACCTCCTCCTCCGAGTCCTCCACCTCCCCCAAGTCCTCCAAGTCCTCCAGATCCTCCTCTAGCTCCACTCTGTCCCCCCAAGCCTGCACTTGGGCCTTCACCACCTGCCCGGCCCCCTCAGCTTTCCTCTTACTCCCCTTTCCCCTCCCTCCCTTCCTTCCCTCTTCCTCCTCCCTCACCCCTCCCCCTCCCCCCAGAGCCTTCCCGCCCTTCTTCCTACCACCAGTACCCTCCTCCAGTGCTTCCTCATATTTCCGTTTGCCCTCTCCAATCCCCCCTGCCGCCCCCTCTTCCTCCATTAACTCCACCTCTTCTCCTTTCCCCTGTTCTTCCTCCTCCCTCCCAACCTCCCTATCCTCCTCCTCCTCCTCCAACACCTGAAATCTGTTCCCCCCCCTCTTCCCCTGCAGCGACCCCTCCCTGCCCACCCCTACTTTCCCCCCCCTCCGAAACTTCCCTTTCCTCTGTGGCACTTGTACCCACTCCCCCTCTCCCCCCTGCTCCACTCCTGACCCAGCCCCCTGCCGCCCCCCCTCCTGCATCCCCTCCTTCTCCTCCCCTTGCCCCTCCCTGCCTATCACCCCCTGCCCTATCCCCTCCTCCATTACCCCCCCTCCCCGTCCCTTCCCCCACATATCCCACTCGTTATGGGCCGCCCTAGGGCAGTTCCGATATGCATGGCCTAACCCGCCGCAGAGGTTGCACCTGATCGCGGTGCAGTCCTCTGTGGCATGCTGATCCCCGCATCTTCCACACTTTACCACTGGGCATGACATGCTGAAGTGCCTAAACGAACCACATCTGAAGCACTGCCGCGGCTGCCCCTTGTAAAAGCACAGTATCCTGTCACGACCGATAAAGGCAGCCGAAGGAATGTGCTGGACCACATGGCTCTCCTGTCTCAATTTGACCAGGGCTCCCCAACCTCCTGCCCAAACCCTGCTTGGATCCGGTAACTTTGTAAGTGGGGATCTCAGCTCCGCGTACCTCTGTAGCCAGTAGGCTAAATCTGCCCCAGAGATAGACTCATTTCTCACGAGCAGGGTGATCTGCACCAGGTCCGGCTTGCTGACTGGAATGGCCCTGAGGTCCCGCCACTCCCCCTTTCCCCTCACCCCCTCGTACCTTTCCCAGAATATTTCCATCCCCCTCTGGGTCATGAAGCTCAAGTCATATTCTGGGATGTTGATGGGGTGTATACACGCGTAAAAGTCCTCGGGTATAAACCCCATCCCCATCACCAGCCTCAAGACCCGATCCCTGGAGGGCATTGCCCCCTCCCCTATCCATTTGAGCTGTACCACATTTCGCCGCTTAGGCAGCTGTCCACCCCCTGTCCCCGCTCCCCCCCAACCCCTCCCTGGGCCCTCAAAACCACCCGATCTCCCCCCCTCCCTCCTTCCCCCTCCCTGGACTACTGCCGCAAAGGACTTGGACCCCAGCCCCCACCGCCCCCCCTCCACACTTGTTCCAGCCCTTCCCTCTGCCTCCCCCCCCTTCTGTCCCTCTGCCCCTCCCCTCATCCCTCTCCCTTCCTCAATATCCACCGCCCCCTCCCCCTCCCGTTGTCCCCCGTCCCCTTCCCTCTCAGACAAACATCCAGCAACGTCCATAGTCAGTTCTGCGGCTTGGGCTGCCTCCAACTGATTGTCCTGCCCATCTCCACTTCCTGGAACATCCCTGCTCGTCCCTGCCACTGCAGGCTCCAGCCTCTGGGCTAATCGCCTCCTCTCCTCTGTCTCCTGGCGATACTCTGGCACCTGCCCAGTCAGGTCTGCAGCTGGCGATACCAGACTCCCTGCTCGCTCTGCCCCCGAACTCCCTCCAACCTCCGGCACCAGGGGCGAAGCCTCCGGAACTCCGCCGCTCCCCTTGGCTCCTCGCTCCCAGCCGTCCTGCTGGCAGGTCTGCTCCACCACCTGCTGCACATCTGTTAGACTTGCCATGTCCACTTCTGTAGTCAACGAAAGTCTCTCAACAATCGGGTTACTTCCCCCTTGCTTCTGGTGCTGTCCCTCCTGCGTTCTCCCAATGGCTGGCGCTTCCCGGGGGCATGGCTTGTCTGTTCCTGATTCCGCCACAGGCTGGCTGTTAGCACCCCCCGATTTCACCTCTTGTAATGGACAGCTGGTCAAATGAGCTCCCAGCTGCTGCCCGCTCCTATTCCTCTCTCTCCGACCCCTCTCCTGTAAACCGCCAGCTACTCCATGCTCAGGGAAGACCTCCCCTGCTCCCGGACTTCGTGGGCGGGGCTTCTCCAGATGCCATGCTGCTTCGGTTTCCACTTCAGTCATTGCAGACCCAGCCAAAAATACCGGAGTCTGCCTCTGCTGACCCTTTTCCAACAGGGCCTCCTTCACGGCAACTGTCTCTGCTGTTTGCACAACTGCAGGTAAGCCCTCTGAGACTTCGACCACCACCTCTGTAGAAAACAGGCTGCTACCTGCGTCTCCCTCTGCTGCCTCCATTATCTGGAGTTTTGAAAAGTTACTGAGTTCTGTCCTCCCCTCCACAGGTAGGATCTCTACTCCAGCCCCCACCTCAGAGCCATGTCCTGCCGCTGCCTCCTTATCCTCTGGCTGCTGGGTAAGTGCTCTAGACTGTGTTGCCAACTGTCTCATGTATTTTAAAGTGGGGTCACCTCTGAACCCAGACAACTCTTTTGAGTCTAATGCTGCTGAAGACACTGAAGCTTGCTGCAACTGTAGTGTTCCTGAACCCCCAGACTGTGGTATTGAAGCCATCCTTTCTCGGTTAACATAGAGCTCCCTCAAAGGATTCACAGAGCCCTTTTTTAAACAGTTCAACAAGTGTTCTTTTTTCCCCAACAACTTTGATATCCGGGCTTCCTCTTTAACATACATTTGTCTGTGCTCCGCTGGGGCAAATTTACACATAGTTCTTGCCATTTTCAGACGTTTTCCTAGCTCCACTACTTCTTTTTCCACCAGCTTAATTCGTCTTACAATATTTACCACACTACTTGCTGGATCATCAGGGTCATAGCTCACTTCAAGGAACTCCTCATCTGACGATCCACTCTCCTCACTCTCACTCTCAGCTGCCTCCAGCAAAGGCTTCTGGCAAACTTCCATCGCCTCTTCCTTCTCCCTTCCTTGGAAGCGCCCTTCTGGGGCCTGTACTATCTTCCTCCCCCCTCCACTGTCTTCTCGCTTACCTTCCGCAAGCTGGGCCATGGAGGGGGAAATGCTCTGGTGGCCTCCACTGGGCTGCTTCTCCCTTCGGTCCACTGGACTCCTTTCCCTTCTCCCGGTAGTCAAACCAGGGAGAGAGCCACTCCTTTCGGCCTTCTGGTCCCGGGCCCCAGGAGGCCCCATAGCCTGGGACTTTCCTGAGGCCTTCTCCCCAGGGACCCTCCTCATCTTTGGGGAGGGAGCTAGGTCTCACTCCCTTTCCACTGGAAGTCAGCAGAGCTCTCTAAAACACCTCCTTCCTCCTCAGCAGACTGGATAGACCATAAAGGTCTTTATCTGCTGCTATCTACTAAGTTTCTCTGAGGGGCATTTTTGAAAGAAACGTCTATGTTTGGATTTGGACGCCTTTGTAAAACGTCCAAATCCAGGGGCGGGGAAAACTGTATTTTCGAAAAAAGATAGACGTTCATCTTTCGTTTCAAAAATACCAAGGACGTCCTTGAATTTGGACGTCCTTAGACATGGACGTCTTTGACTTTTGGTGATTTTCGAAACCAAAGACGTCCATGTCAAAAATGTCCAAATGCAAGCCATTTGGACATGGGAGGAGCCAGCATTTGTAGTGCACTGGTCCCACTGACATGCCAGAACTCCAACCGGGCACCCTAGAGGGCACTGCAGTGGACTTCATAAAATGCTCCCAAGGTACATAGCTCCCTTACCTTGTGTGCTGAGCCCCCCCCAACCCCCAAAAAAACCCACTACCCACAACTGTACACCACTACCATAGACCTTATGGGTGAAGGGGGGCACCTAGATGTGGGTACAGTGCATTTCTGGTGGGTTTTGGAGGGCTTGCTGTTTCCTCCACAAATGTAACAGGTAGGGGGGATATGGGCCTGGGTCCACCTGTCTGAAGTGCACTGCATCCACTAAAACTGCTCCAGGGATCTGAATGTGCTGTCATGGACCTGAGTATGACATCTGAGGCTGGCATAGAGGCTGGCACAAAATATTTTTAAAGATGTTTTTTGAGGGTGGGAGGGAGTTAGTGACCACTGGGGGAGTAACGGGAGGTCATCCCCAATTCCCTCCCGTGGTCATCTGGTCATTTCGGGCACCTTTTTGTGCCTTATTTGTAAAAAAAAACATGTCCGGGTGAAAATGTCCAAGTTTTACTTTAGGACGTCCTTGTTTTTTTTTGATTATGGCTCAAAGATGTCCAAGTCTTAGGCATGCCCAAGTCCCGCCTTCACCACACCTCCGACACACACCCTTGATTTGGACATCCTTGCGACGGACTGCAGTTGGAGACATCCAAAATTGGGTTTTGATTATACCGATTTGGATGTCCCTGGGAGATGGACGTCCATGTTCCGATTTATGTCAAAAGATGGATGTCCATCTCTTTCGAAAATGAGCCTGCATGTCACTACCACAACCTCACCATACCTATATTCTCCTAGAGAATATCAAATTTCATCACTATAAAATTTGAACCAGCCCGAGGGAGGCAGCCTAATTTATGTAACGCTTTCTAAGCTTTTCCCTAACTCTTTTAGCAGGAGACCTCTATGTTACAATGCGTGAATCAATTGAGTTCCAAATGTCTTTATAAAATTTTAAACAAGTACAACCAGAAACAATGCAAAAACAACATCGCACACAGGAAAAACTGCCACATCCAATATTAAGAATCATGTACATAGTTGTCTAGCTTTTCCTAGCATTTTGTTCAGCCTTGCTTACGCACAGTTTATTTTCTCAATGAACAAATCTAATTTCATCATATGCTAAACTGAAGATTTGGATTATCTTTTCAGTTATTTTTAATAACTTTTAACACAATGGATCATAATACATAAAAATATATCATTTGAAGAAATCTCTCCCTTAAGGGCAAGCGACTTCCAAACAGCTATCTGAAGAGGTGCTGAGAGAGGACCTGCTGATGGTAGGAAAACTTCACTGGTGTATTTTACCTGCTGGAAACTGCATTCAAACTTGGGAAAAGGTAAACTTGAGGCTGAACAGGTAATTTCATTTACTTTTCTTGTTCAATTACTCTATGCATTTAGCAAAGTCAGTTTAACAATAGTGTAGCCTTTTAAGTCTCTGTTTGGGTTTTATATAAATAGTGTTTTAGAGTCTAATTTAGTAGTTTATGTTGCATTTTAGTGCTTAGCATAACATCAGTTTAGAGCACAGGTACCGGATGAGGGGAGCCTCTGTTTAGCGTTTAATTCCTTCCCTCCCACCCATCTGCCATCCACCCCAAGGCTGATCTTTGATTTACAGGCTGTCTAGCCAATTAGGAGTGTTGTGAATTGAGGGGTCCCGAGCCCCCCAAGAAGGCTGGAGTGACCTTAAATCTGACTCCATCTCTAAATAGCACTAGTACTGGGGTAATCAAGGAGTTGTGAAGTTCTAAAAGGAATTGCCACTAAGGGAGACGTTAGGTCTAAGGAAAAGATACCAGCCTTATGACAAACTGGATTTATGTCACAGGTTATACAATGCAGTGAAAGATAGCCTGATACAGCAAAAGCATTTATACTTACAGCCTTTCATCATTAAGTGAAGCCCACAAATCATCATTTGGAATGAGGAGTTTATTTGCCAAGGTATAAGTCAAATCAGTGATTGACAACAGGCACGTACAATCAATTAGTTATAGGAATATAATAATCCAGCTGCAAACAGGTGTTAATTAATTCCTAATCTTTTATAATTTCTTACCAATTAGAGGTTTTACAAGGGAAAGCAATTAGGTAATTTGTCAATTCTGCTGGACACATTGGTTTCCCTTGGAGAGAGAGAGTGCCAACCCTTCTCTCTCTCACTTAAACTAGGAAATACCCTGATTTTTATAGGTGCCCTCAGGATATGGGTAATATGACAGTAGATATACCTGATTGGATCTATGCTAATGTCATGGTTGTCACTGATTGGCTCATGCTAATGAGTAGCTTCTATCTTGCTAACATGGTTTTGTCTTTAGCTCGCTTGACCACAAATCTTAAGCAAGACCCTGCATCCAGCTACGCCTTTCCTTTCTCACACCATAGCTAACCACAATCCTGCTCACAGGAAAGTCTCCCTCCTCTCTTGGACAGCTAGTTCCCTATTTTCTTTGCACCTGGCATGACTCACTCATTTCTCAACTTGTTTTTCTAACTTACATTACAGAGAAAATTCCACTTTGCAACAGATACGACTTCCATTTTGTGTTGAAATTCTCCATTTTGTTTCCATATCTATTAACTTAACTTTTCCTAATTTATCTTATTTAGGCCTCAATCCGGGCTACAAACTAGGCCATACTTTTCCAGTAAGCTCCCAGTTATGTCAGCCATCAGATTTCCGACTCAGCCAAGGTCTGTAATGGCCTGAGCTCTATGACTGGGCCCGCCACCATTCCAGTGGAGGGGTCTCTGGCTGTACCATAATTATACAGGAGGAAGACATTGTAGACTGAAGTACAAAGGGTGACGGGGACTTTTTTTGCAGCAAGTGCTGTGTCTGATTTATTCTAGGAAAAGGTTAAATTAAATTCTAATTTTATATTGCTGGGAAAACTGTTGCTTTATTTTTTGTCTTATCTTAGTAAGGAGCCCTCAGTTTAATTTTTTTCTTTAAGGAGATTCTTTGCTTGCTTGCTCATTCCACGATTTCTTCTTTACCTCCATTTCAAAAGGAGAAGTCTTCGCACTTCTGAGGGTTAGATCTTACACAAAAGTTGCTTCTACTTTTAGCTTACAGGACAGCTGAGGAAAAGTTAGGGACTTTGGTGGGGCTTTTTCTGTTTTCTTTCTATAGGGGCAAATACTTCTGCAACTGCACTATGGATGGGAAACGTGGAGGGGCATAATCGAACAGCGCCGGCCATCTATATGGCCGGTGCCGCAAAAGGCGGTCCCGAACCATATTAGCGAAAAAGATGGCTGGCCATCTTTCATTTCGATAATACGGTTGGGGCTGGCCAAATGTCAGAGATGCCGGGTTTGAGATGGCCGGCTTCGGTTTTCGCCGATAATGGAAACCGAGGCCGGCCATCTCAAACCCGGCCAAATCCAAGGCATTTGGTCATGGGAGGAGCCAGCATTTGTACTGCACTGGTCCCCATGACATGCCACGCACCCTAGGGGGCACTTCTAAAAATTAAAAAAAAAAATAGCTCCCAGGTGCATAGCTCCCTTACCTTAGGTGCTGAGCCCCCCAAATCCCCCCCAAAACCTACTCCCCACAACTTTACACCATTACCATAGCCCTTATGGGTGAAGGGGGGCACCTACATGTGGGTGCAGTGGGTTTTGGAGGGGGGGTTGGAGGGCTCCCATTTACCACCACAAGTGTAACAGGTTGGGGGGGATGGGCCTGGGTCCACCTGCCTGAAGTGCACTGCACCCACTAAAAACTGTTCCAGGGACCTGCATACTGCTGTCAGGGAGCTGGGTATGACATTTCAGGTTGGCAAAAAAGTTTTTTTTTTTGGGTGGGAGGGAGTTGGTGACCTCTGGGGGAATAAGGGGAGGTGATCCCCGATTCCTTCCGGTGGTCATCTGCTCAATTGGGGCACTTTTTTGAGACTTGGTCCTAAAATAAAATTGACCAAGTGAAGCTGGTGAAATGCTCCTCGGAGCCGGCCTTATTTTTTCCATTATCAGCTGAAGCCAGACATGTCTTAACAACGCCCCCGTCCTGCCTCCCATACCCTTCCGAAACGCCCTCTTTAACTTTGGCCGGCTCTGCGATGGAAAGCAGTTGGAGCTGGCCAAAATCGGCTTTCCATTATACCGATTTCGTCAGCTTCAGGAGATGGCCGGCCATCTCCCGATTTGAGATGGCCAGCGATCTCCTTCGAAAATAACCTGGATTATGTCACCAAAGCTGTTGTTCCAGTTACAGCTTCTGCCTCTATGCAAACAGAGCATATGATCCTAGGAGAGGATCTGGTTCCATGTGCAAGATGTTTTCAGCTTGAATCTGTCATGAAAGAAGTGAAAGAATTGAGAAAGGAGGAGGCAAAGTTGAGAAGCATCCATGAAAATGAGAAATTGCTACTACTATTTAGCATTTCTATAGCGCTACTAGACGTACACAGCATTGTACACTTGAATATGAATAGACAGTCCCTGCTCAACAGAGCTTACAATCTATTTAGGACAGACAAACAGGACAATTAAGGGATAAGGGAATTACTAAGGTGGGGATGATAAAATAAGGGTACTGAACAAGTGAGTAAGGGTTAGGAGTTAAAATCAGCATCAAAAAGGTGGGCTTTTAGCCTAGATTTGAAGCTGGCCAGAGATGGAGCTTGATGTACCGGCTCAGGAAGACTATTCTAGGCATATGGTGCAGCAAGATAAAAGGAACGGAGTCTGGAGTTAGTGGTGGAGGAGAAGGGTGCGGATAAGAGAGATTTACCCATTGAACGGAGCTCCCAGGGAGGATTGTAGGGAGAGATGAGAGCAAAGAGCTACTGAAATGCTTCATTGATGTATTTCTCATATAAAATTACCCTGTTTGGCGTTTGCAGTATTTTTAGAGGGCACCACACATTAGGGGCTAAATTAAGTAAATGGGACCCACAGTTAGGTACCAGGATGATCTGTATGCTAAGCCAGTATTCTATAAAGGTTGCTCAGTTTTGAGTGGCTTAGCATGCATTTTCGCACTCAAGTTTGGGCTCAAGCCGTTACGTCTGCCAAAAGCTGGTGTAAATTCTCATGCCCAACTAATGGCTGCTTGGAAGAAGTGCTGTGAGAACAGTTCCAGAGAAGGAGAGATCTTCATTGGTAAGAATTTGCTGGAAATTTGTTTTTTAATCCTGGGGAAAGGTGGGTTTAGAATTAAATAGGTAACCTCAGGGACCTTGTTTTTGAATTGCTCTGCTCACTTAGCATAGGAGTTTAGGGAACAGTTTTTCTTAGCATATAAAGTCTCTGTTATAGTTCCATAGGCTAGCATTTAAGGGGGATTCTTTTTTACAGTTACTATAGTAATAGTATAAAACACATCTAAAAGGCACAGAAAGCCTCAGCTTAGACTTTACTTCTCTCCCGCCCACCCCTGGCTTAAGCTCTAATTTATAGGCCCTTCAACCAATTAGGAGGCTACATATTTAATTAGGGCATCTCTATCCGCCAGTATTTAGCTCTTAGAAATAGTCTACTTAGATCCATAGAGGGGTACCTACTAATAGCATTAAAACAATAATAATAATAATAATAATAAAAACTAAATATTAGCATAGCATATAACTAGAACTCTTAGGGACATTAGTTTCTATATTTCCATTCCATTAGTAACTTAATTAGGAAATCACCAATAATAAGATACAGGCAGTAGTCCAGAAGCAAGATGGCGGCTATCCAGTCTTTTGCACTGAGTGTCACATGTTTGATTATCTCCCAGTTGGTGAAGATATGTGTGTACTCAGTGGAATGAGCTCCTAGCACTCAGGGAATGGGTTTGATCTCTGGAGGCTAGAATAGCAGAACCTGGAGTACCTGAGGCAGACAGAGAGGTTTATAGAGAAGTCCCACCTCCAGTCTGACAACCTCTATGCTGCCATGGAGGAGAAAGGTCTCCTGAAGGGAGAGCATCACTGTGAAGAGGCAGGAAGTGATTCTGTAGCCATGACCTGCCTTCCAGGGGATGCAACATCCTCTCACACCGAGGATGTATCTCCAGGGGTTTCTGCACAGGAGGGAAAGGATAGGACTGCCACTGTAGTTGGAGATTCAATTATTAGGCATGTAGATAGCTGGGTGGCTGGTGAACGTGAGGATTGTTTGATCACTTGCCTGCCTGATGTGAAGGTGGTGGACCTCACGGGGCACCTAGATAAGATTTTAGACAGTGCTAGGGAGGAGCAGGCAGTCTTGGTTCATGTGGGTACCAATACATAGGAAAATGTGGGAGAGAGGTTCTGGAAGCCAAATTTAGACTCTTAGGTATAAAGCTGAAACCTCCAGGGTAGCATTTTCAGAAGTGCTCCCTGTTCCATGTGCAGGGCCCAAGATACAGGCACAGCTCCAGAGTCTCAATGCGTGGATGAGCCGATGGTGCAGGGAGGAGGGTTTTAGATTTGTTAGGAACTGGGCAAAATTCTGTAAAAGGGGGAGCTTATTCCATAATGATGGGCTCCACCTTAGCTAGGGTGGGACCAGGCTGCTGACATTGACATTTAAAAAGGAGACAGACTAGCTGAGACATAGTGGAAGGAGAACAACCAGTGGGACACTGTCATACCAGGATACAAATTATATCACAGTGATAGGGTGGGTCGAATTGGTGGAGGGGTAGCATTATATGTTAAGGAGGGCCTTGAATAAAATAGATAAAACTTCTGCAGGACTGAAATTCTATGTGTAAAGGGGGAAAGGATAGTGATAGGAGTGTACTACCATCCACCTGACCAGGATGAACAGACAGATGTAGAAACGTTATCAGAAATTAGGGAGGCTTACAAACTGTTGACGAAATCAAGGACTGCTATATGGAGCAGCTGGTTCAGGAGCCAACAAGAGGAGGAAGAATTCTAGACCTAGTCTTTAGTGGAGCGCATGAACCAGTGCAGGAAGTAATGGTGCTGGGGCCACTTGATAACAGTGATGATAATATGATCAGATTTGATATAACCTCTGGAGTAAGTACATCCAATACTTTAGTTTAACTTTCACAAAAGAGACTACGATAAAATGAGAAGAACGGTAAAAAATAGAGGAGCAGCCGCAGAGGTCAAAAATTTACATCAGGCATGGATGCTGTTCAAAAATACAATCCTGGAAGCCCAGGCCAAATATATTCCATATATTAAAATAGGAGGAAGAAAGGTCAAATGACAAGCAGTATGGTTAAAAAGTGAAGATGTTAGAGCTTAAATAAAAATACTTCAGAAAAAGGATACGAATGAAAATAGTAGGAAACAGCATGAGAAATGGCAAGTCAAAGGCAAATCCCTGATAAGGAAGGCAAAGAGAGGCTTTGAAAATAAGATTTTGTTGGATAGGAGGTAGTGTTCTTTTGTGTATTAAAAACTGGTTAAAAGATAGAAAACAGAGAGTAGGGTTAAATGGTCAGTATTTCAAATGGAGAAGGGTAGATAGTGTGGTCCCGAAGGAGTCTGTACTAGGACCACTGCTTTTTAACATATTTTTAATCTAGAGATGGGGAATAACTAGTGAGGTAACTAAATTTGCTGATGACACAAGGTTATTGTCGTGTTCCTTACCTGTGACACTCTCCCCGCAGCAATGCCTCGCTCTGGATCCGCAGGAGGAGGCGTGGGCTGGAAAGATCGGGCCATCGTGGGCCGTTTGCGGCAAATCAGAGGGGCCTTGCCGGCCGCCTGGACTGCACTGGCTCGCCGCTACTGGTCGGTGGTGGTGGAGGAGCGCTAGCCATCTTGGCAGCGCCGGCGTCCATGAGGGAGAGAGTCTCTTCCGGGCGCGGGGCCCGGGAGCACCGAGGACACTCCTCCAGCGTCCAGATTGGCTGTTCACGGCTGGACTCTGCCTCCTCTCTGTAGGCCGGCCAATCCTGAGTCCTTGGGCTGGCTGAAGGCTCCACCCCCGGACAGCTGTTTCTTGTCTCTCTGATGGAAGGGGCTATTTAGGAGCAGCTTCTGGCAGCACTCTTTGCTTCGGCTTCTACTCGTGTGGATCCCTGAGTGCTGTGATTCATTTTGAACTGATTCTCGTTTTCAGAACCTTTGCCTGGACCTGGCCTTTGCTTTGCTTGCCGCCTGCCTCAGAACCTTTGCCTGGACCTGGACTTTGCTTTGCTTGCCTCCTGCCTCAGAACCTTTGCCTGGACCTGGACTTTGCTTTGCTTGCCGCCTGCCTCAGAACCTTTGCCTGGACCTGGACTTTGCTTTACTTGCCGCCTGCCTCAGAACCTTTGCCTGGACCTGGACTTTGCTTTGCTTGCCTCCTGCCTCAGAACCTTTGCCTGGACCTGGACTTAGCTTGGCTTGCCGCCTGCCTTTGTACCCCTGCTTGGACCTGGACTGTGTTTTGCTAGCCGTCTGCCTTTTGAACCCTAGCCTGGACCTGGACTGTGTTTTCTTGTGGCCCGCCCTGAACCTTGATCTGGAACTGGACTGTGTCGGTGCCTGCTGCCTATCCTGAGTTCTATTCGGACCTCCGCTGGGGTTCCAGTCCTGTTTCCTCAGGTAAGACCGGGATTGTTCGGCTGCCAAACGCTGTTTGGCACAGGGGCTCACACCTTATTATTGCAGGGCATGACAGTTATTCAAAGTTGTTAAATCACAAGAGGATTGTGAAAAATTGCAAGAGACCTTATGAGATTTGGAGACTGGGCATCCATATGGCAGATGATGTTTAATGTGTGCAACTGCAAAGTGATACATGTGGGAAAGAGGAGCCCGAAAGCGAATGATACATACCTGTAGCAGGTGTTCTCCGAGGACAGCAGGCTGATTGTTCTCACGACTGGGTTGACGTCCACGGCAGCCCCCACCAACCGTAACAAAACTTTGCGGGCGGTCCCGCACGCAGGGCACGCCCACCACGCATGCGCGGCCGTCTTCCCGCCCGTGCGCGACCGTTCCCGCTCAGTTGAATGACAAGCAAAAAGAGTAAAACGCAACTCCAAAGGGGAGGAGGGAGGGTAGGTGAGAACAATCAGCCTGCTGTCCTCGGAGAACACCTGCTACAGGTATGTATCATTCGCTTTCTCCGAGGACAAGCAGGCTGATTGTTCTCACCTAGCTGGGGTATCCCTAGCTCTCAGGCTCACTCAAAACAAGAACCCAGGTCAATTTAACCTCGCAACGGCGAGGGTATAACAGAAATTGACCTACGAAGAACAACTAACTGAGAGTGCAGCCTGACCAGAATAAATTCGGGTCCTGGAGGGTGGAGTTGGATTTAAACCCCAAACAGATTCTGCAGCACCGACTGCCCGAACCAACTGTCGCGTCGGGTATCCTGCTGGAGGCAGTAATGTGATGTGAATGTGTGGACAGATGACCACGTTGCAGCCTTGCAAATCTCTTCAATAGTGGCTGACTTCAGGTGAGCCACCGACGCTGCCATGGCTCTGACACTATGAGCCGTGACATGACCCTCAAGAGTCAGCCCAACCTGGGCGTAAGTGAAGGAAATGCAATCTGCTAGCCAATTGGAGATGGTGCGTTTCCCGACAGCGACCCCTTTCCTATTGGGGTCGAAAGAAACAAACAATTGGGCGGACTGTCTGTGGGGCTGTGTCCGCTCCAGATAGAAGGCCAACGCTCGCTTGCAGTCCAATGTGTGCAACTGACGTTCAGCAGGGTGGGTATGCGGTCTGGGAAAGAATGTTGGCAAGACAATTGACTGGTTAAGATGGAACTCCGACACCACCTTCGGCAGGAACTTAGGGTGAGTGCGGAGTACTACTCTATTATGATGAAACTTAGTATACGGAGCATGAGCTACCAGGGCTTGAAGCTCACTGACCCTACGAACTGAAGTAACTGCCACCAAGAAAATGACCTTCCAGGTCAAGTACTTCAGATGGCAGGAATTCAGTGGCTCAAAAGGAGGTTTCATCAGCTGGGTGAGGACGACGTTGAGATCCCATGACACTGCAGGAGGCTTGACAGGGGGCCTTGACAAAAGCAAGCCTCTCAAGAATCGAACGACTAAAGGCTCTCCAGAGATGGCTTTACCCTCTACACGATAATGGTAAGCACTAATCGCTCTAAGGTGATTCCTTACTGAGTTGGTCTTGAGGCCAGACTCTGATAAGTGCAGAAGGTATTCAAGCAGGTTCTGTGCAGGACAAGAACGAGGTTCTAGGGCCTTGCTCTCACACCAAACGACAAACCTCCTCCACTTGAAAAAGTAACTCTTTTTAGTGGAATCCTTCCTAGAGGCAAGCAAGACACGGGAGACACCCTCAGACAGACCCAACGAAGCGAAGTCTACGCCCTCAACATCCAGGCCGTGAGAGCCAGAGACTGAAGGTTGGGGTGCAGAAGCGCTCCGTCGTTCTGCGAAATGAGAGTCGGAAAACACTCCAATCTCCACGGTTCTTCGGAGGACAACTCCAGAAGAAGAGGGAACCAGATCTGGCAGGGCCAAAAAGGCGCTATCAGAATCATGGTGCCGTGGTCTTGCTTGAGCTTCAGTAAGGTCTTCCCCACCAAAGGTATGGGAGGATAAGCATACAGGAGGCCAGTCCCCCAATGGAGGAGAAAGGCATCCGACGCTAGCCTGCCGTGTGCCTGGAGTATGGAACAGAACAGAGGCAGCTTGTGGTTGGTCTGAGAGGCGAAAGGGTCCACCGAGGGGGTGCCCCACTCTTGGAAGATCTTGCGTACCACTCTGGAATGGAGCAACCACTCGTGCGGTTGCATGACTCTGCTCAGTCTGTCGACCAGACTGTTGTTTACACCTGCCAGGTATGTGGCTTGAAGAAGCATGCCGAACTGGCAGGGCCAACGCCACATCCCGACGGCTTCCTGACACAGGGGGCGAGATCCGGTGCCCCCCTGCTTGTTGATGTAATACATTGCAACCTGATTGTCTGTCCGAATTTGGATAATTTGACAGGACAGCCGATCTCTGAAAGCCTTCAGTGCGTTCCAGACCGCTCGGAGCTCCAGTAGGTTGATCTGCAGATCCCTTTCCTGGAGGGACCACAGTCCTTGGGTGTGAAGCCCATCGACATGAGCTCCCCACCCCAGGAGAGACGCATCCGTCGTCAGCACTTTCGTGGGCTGCGGAATTTGGAATGGGCGTCCCCAGGTCAAATTGGTCCGAATGGTCCACCAGTGCAGTGAAGTGCGGCAACTGGTAGAGAGGCGGATGGCATCTTCTAGATTCCCGGTGGCTTGGCACCACTGGGAAGCTAGGGTCCATTGAGCAGGTCTCATGTGAAGACGAGCCATGGGAGTCACATGAACTGTGGAGGCCATATGACCCAGGAATCTCAACATCTGCCGAGCTGTGGTCTGCTGAGACGCTCTGGTCTAGGAAGCCAGGGACAGGAGGTTGTTGGCCCTCGCTTCGGGAAGGAAGGCCTGAGCCGTCTGAGTATTCAGCAGAGCTCCTATGAATTCCAGAGATCGAGCTGGCTGGAGATGGGACTTTGGGTAATTTATTACAAACCCCAGCAGCTCCAGGATATGAATAGTGCACTGCATGGACCGAAGAGCTCCTGCCTCCGAGGTGTTCTTGACCAGCCAATCGTTGAGATATGGGAACACGTGCACTCCCAGCTTGCGTAGATACGCCGCGACCACCACGAGGCACTTCGTGAACACCCGTGGGGCAGAGGCGAGCCCAAAGGGCAGCACACAATACTGAAAGTGCCGTGTGCCCAGGCGGAATCTGAGATACTGTCTGTGAGCTGGCAGTATCGGGATGTGAGTGTATGCGTCCTTTAAATCCAGGGAACATAGCCAATCGTTTTTCTGAATCATTGGCAGAAGGGTGCCCAAGGAAAGCATCCTGAACTTTTCTTTGACCAGTTATTTGTTCAGGCCTCTCAGGTCTAGGATGGGGCGCATCCCCCCTGTTTTCTTTTCCACAAGGAAGTACCTGGAATAGAATCCCTGCCCTTCCTGCCCGGGTGGTACCGGCTCGACCGCATTGGCGCTGAGAAGGGCGGAGAGTTCCTCTGCAAGTACCTGCTTGTGATGGGAGCTGAAGGATTGAGCTCCTGGAGGACAATTTGGTGGAGAACCCACTGGTCGGAGGTTATAAGAGGCCACCTTTGGTGAAAAAAGTTTAACCTCCCCCCAACTGGCAGATCGTCCGGTACGGACACTTTGATGGCGGCTATGTTCCCATGGATCCAGTCAAAAGCCCGTCCCCGGCTTTTGCTGTGGAGGCGCAGGGGGCTGCTTAGGCGCACGCTGTTGACGGGAACGAGCGCGCTGGGACTGTCCCTGTGCCTGATGAGGCCTTCGGGCCGGCTGGGTGTACCTACGCTTGTTATAGGCGTAGGGCGCAGCCTGCCTGGCCCGGGAAAAAACGTCCACCTGCTGAGGTGGATGCTGAAGGCGCCCGGTGGGAGAGTTTGTCGAGGGCGGTTTCCCGCTGATGCAGTTGGTCCACCAGCTGCTCAACCTTATCACCAAAAGTATTATCCCCCCGGCAAGGGACGTCGGCCAGTCTCTGCTGGGTGTGGTTGTCCAGGTCAGAGGCACGCAGCCATGAGAGCCTGCGCATCACTATACCTTGGGCCGCAGCACGACATGCCACGTCACAGGTGTCATATATACCCCTGGACAGGAACTTTCTGCACGCCTTCAGCTGCCTGACCACCTCCTGAAAAGGCCTGGACTGCTCCGGCGGGAGCTTGTCGACCAGGTCTGCCAGCTGCTTCACATTATTCCGCATATGTATGCTCATGTAGAGCTGGTAAGACTGGATGCAGGTCACGAGCATGGAAGATTGGTAGGCCTTCCTCCCAAACGAGTCCAGAGTGCGAGACTCCCGCCCCGGGGGCGCCGAAGCGGTATCCCTCGAACTCCGTGCCCTCTTGAGAGCAGAGTCCACGACCGCCGAGTCATGAGGCAATTGAGGCCGCATTAACTCTGGGTCCGAGTGGATCCTGTATTGGGACTCCGCTTTCTTGGGGATGGTGGGATTAGATAATGGTCTCAACCAGTTCCGAAGCAGTGTCTCTTTGAGGACATTGTGCAACGGCACCGTGGAGGACTCTCTAGGTGGTGATGGATAGTCGAGGACCTCGAGCATCTCAGCCCTCGGCTCATCCACAGAGACCACAGGAAAGGGAATGCAAATAGACATATCCCTGACGAAGGAGGCAAAGGAGAGGCTCTCAGGTGGCGAGAGCTTTCTCTCTGGTGAAGGAGTGGGGTCGGAGGGAAGGCCCACAGACTCCTCTGAGGAGAAATATCTGGGGTCCTCCTCCTCCCCCCACGAGGCCTCTTCCTCGGTGTCGGACATGAGCTCCTGCAGCTCAGTCCTCAACCGGGCCCGGCTCGACGTCGAGGCACCGAGGCCTCGGTGGCGTCATCGAGCGGTGGACTCCCGCACCGGTGGGGATGAAGCTCCCTCCATCGACGTCGACGGGGACTCCACCTGCGTGGCGGTCGAGACCGGCGACGCAAGTGGCATCGGCGTCGAAGGCCTCGGCACCGGGCTGGAGCACGCCGGCGCCACCATCAACGGCGCCGAGGGCGCAAGCACCCCCGGCGCCGGCACAGTCTGGCGCATCAGCCCTTCCAGGATCCCCGGAAGGATGGCTCGGAGGCACTCATCTAGGCCCGCAGTCGGGAAAGGCAAGGGGGCCGGTAGAGGTGTCGGTGCCGGAAGCTGGTCGGGTCCAGGAGACGGCACCGAAGTGCTGGCACCCTGGCGTGACGATACCTCTACCACCGAGGGGGATCTCTCCTCTCGGCGCTGCCGCTTCCTCGGCGTCGAATCATCCCTGGCGCCGGGAGCCAGATGCGCCGTGGGCGACCGATGACGGTGCTTCTTCACCTTTTCACGGTGCCCGTCATCGGCGCTTTGTGGAACAGAAGAGGAGGACGTAGATCCCCCTCGGCCTTGAGGGATCGGGTCCGACAGGGTTCGGTCCCGAGGGCCCTGGGTAGAGGGAGTGACCGGGGCCGATTGCCCACGCGGCCTCTCACTCCTGCCATCTCCGGAGGACCGGCGGGCCGACGGGACCTGTGCTCCTGGGGTCGGTGCCGTCGGTGCCGATTTCGTGGACATCGGTACCGGTACCGAAGAGCCGGCCGTCGATACCGATGCCGTCAAAGTCGACGTCGAGGGGCCGGCGCAAGTTCCAAAAAGACGGTCCCGAAGAACTTGCCTCGCTACCTGTGTCCGTTTCCGGAGACCGAGACACAAGGTGCACGTCTTGGTATCGTGCTCCGGCCCGAGGCACTGGAGGCACCAAGCGTGAGTGTCGGTCTGCGAGATATGCCGGCCGCACCGACCACACTTTTTAAATCCACTCCGGACCTTCGAGGACATCAACGGAAAAATTGCGTCGGCGAAGTCAAAGTCGTCAATGGTGGCGGTAAAATTCACACCTCGAAAATAAATCGACCGCGCGGCCACAAGGCCGCAACGCGACGCCCCCGCTAATAGACGAGGGAAAAACAAAGTTCTGCGTTTTTTTTTTTTTTAGAGAAAATAAAACAGAAAAACGGCAAACAATGAAAAAGAAAAACTTCGCGGCGAAAGCGCGATCCGGTTTCCGGGGCTGACAGAGAGAGAGACTAACGCGGCTCTCTCCAGCGCGGAAAAGAAAAGACTGAGCGGGAACGGTCGCGCACGGGCGGGAAGATGGCCGCACATAAGCGGTGGGCGTGCCCTGCGTGCGGGACCGCCCTCAAAGTTTTGTTCCGGTTGGTGGGGGCTGCCGTGGACGTCAACCCAGTCGTGAGAACAAGCAGCCTGCTTGTCCTTGGAGAACTATAGCTATGTGATGCGAGGTTCCCCATTAAGAGTCACCAATAAGGAAAAGGATCTAGGTGTCTCATTGATGATACGTTGAAACCCTCTGCTCAGTGTGTAGCGGCAGCTAAGAAAGCAAATAGAATGTTAGGTATTATTAGGAAAGGAATGGAAAACAAGAATATGGATATTTTAATGCCTTTATATTGCTCCATGGTGTGACTATCCCTCAAGTACTGTATGCAAATCTGGTCACCACATCTCAAAAAAGATATAGTGGAATTAGAAAAGGTACAGAGAATGATGACAAAAATGATAAAGGGGATGGGACGACTTCTCTATGAAGAAAGGCTAAAGTGGCTAGGGCTCCTCAGCTTGGAGAAAAGGCGGCTCAGGGGAGATATGACAGAAGTCTATAAAATAATGAGTGGAGTGGAACGGGTAGACGTGAATCGCTTGCTTACTCTTTCCAAAAATACTAGGACTAGGGGGCATGCAATGAAGCATGCAAATCGGAGAAAATATTTCTTCACTCAATGTGTAATTAAACTCTGGAATTCACTGCCAGAGAATGTTGTAAAGGCAGTTACCTTAGTGGGGTTTAAATAGGTTTGGATAACTTCCTGAAAGAAAAATCTATAAGCCATTATTAACATGGCGTTGGGAAAATCCACTACTTATTTCTAGGATAAGCACCAGGATCTTGCCAGGCACTTGTGGGTCGGCCACTGTTGGAAATAGGATACTGGGCTTGATGGACCTTCAGTCTGTCCCAGTATGGCAAACGCTTATGTTCTTAAATGACAGTATACTATAACTGTGAGTGTAAATCTTTGGAACGTCCCTGACCTGCCCATGTCCCGTCCCTCGACAAGCCATCTTTGGAGATGCACGTGAGGTGCATTAGGTGCACTTTTTATGGAATAGGGTGTAGGACAAATTTGCGTGCAACTCCAAATTTGAGTCAATTAAGTGCTTGCTGAGAAGAAACAGTGTGTTTTAAGCCTGTAAAATGTATTGGCACACAGATAATAGGAAGTGCCTTGCAGTGATGTACCCTGTTTTTATTTGAAACTTGACTGTTCTGGGCTGTGATTGGCCTGGAGTTTTGAAATTATCCAGCAGTGACTGGCTGTTGCTTCAGTTTCAGCCTGGGAGAAGAACAGAGAGATCGCTTTTGCTGAAGCTCTGTGATCTCCCCAAGTACTTTCTAGAAAGTATGCAAGTGTTTAGTTAGTGTTATAATTGATCCATGTTTCAGTTACCTGTTATTGTTTGCTAATTGCACTATTTTGTTCCACTGTTCAATATTTTTTAAGAGAATAAACATAATTGTTCGCCCTGTTTGTCTGGACTGATAAAGAATCCTGGTGATTTGTGTGTTGGGTCTGTGAGTGCTTTCTGGGAGCTGTGGGACCACTGGGAGTGTGGCTCCAGTAACTTAGAAATCACTGGGGATAATTGGAGAGCAGGAATCTCGCTCAGAAGCGGTTGTGACCCAGTCGGTGGAAGGAGGGTGCTAGTCTAGAGCACAAGCAGCAGGTGCAGGCAGACCTGAGCTGTGCTGGGGATAGACACTCTAAGTGGCCACAGGGTAACCCCAGGTGGGCGGCTAGGCATTTTATGACACTTGCTAACATCAATTATCGTTAGTGCCAATTAAGCTAATAAGTTTGCATATAGATCTGGGATTTATGCCTACAATTTGGCACCTAACTTTCAGTGACCTATACAGAATCTTGGGGTAAATGAATGCTTGCTAATATGTGTTGCAGTTAGCTACACCTTTTGAAATGCTGTTGTCTGCTTTGTGTTATCTGCCGAAATAACAGTGAACATTCGGTAACGACCTCCATGCTAAACGAGCAATTCTATAAATAGATGCTCACATTTGTGTACTCCATTGCACACATGAATACAGGGAAAATTAGCACTTATATGTGTAAGCAGCCTAAATGCTATTCTGTAAAGAAGCACATAAGTGAAGGTAACTGCAAGGTGGTTTACAAGCAGGGGCGGACTAACCATACAGGCAACTAGGCAGTGCCGGAGGGCCAGGGCTGTGAAGAGGGCCCAGTACTTCCTTCCCACTTGCCCCAGCTGTGATGTTCTTTTCTCTCCACCAGAACTGGGAATGAGAAGCCCCATCTCCTCTCCCTGCTGTGCTCCATTTCCCCAAACCTGCATTCACAGCATGTGTATTCTGGGATGTGGAGAAAAAAAGGACATGGATAGATTGGGGGGGGGGGGGGGGGAAATTACATAATCAAATCTTCATGCATAATTTCCAGTGTACACTTTTATGCAAGCACAAAGTATAGGATTCAGCAAGCTGGCCAGATTTTCAAAGGCAAACAATCTAAGGAGTTTCCCTTTCAAAGTGAAAGGATCTGCAGGAGTATACATTACACAGGGAGGCTCAATAATTGTCCTCACCATTTCTTGCAATAAAAAGGTAACAGAAAATTAACTTTAGTGGTAAGGGAGTTTATGATTAAAACAGTTGGTGCATGAAAGTATTTGTGACTTTGCAGCACTGTATTTCTGGATATCTGCACACCCCCTTCTTTTCACAGTTTCTTGTCCACTATTTAGTATGTTACTCTATTGCTATAGCTCCTTGGTCTGTGGTTATATTCTGCAATGCTATTTAGCCTAGTTTTGCTGGCTGATACCTCATCAAAAAGAAAACCGTCAGCCACTTAAAATAGGAATAACTTTGACATCAGAAAGTCAATTCACTCAACAACATTTTGTTCTGGGTCTCTGTCAAGTTCTTCTAGCCTGTGAAACTGTCAAGAATGATGGATGACTATCAACCTTCTGCCCCCTTTTTTCCCCCCTTGTCTTCAGAGATCTACTGCTAGCGGGGCTGCTGATTGCCAGCCCAGCCACAATGCCCTCCCTTCATTTTACGTTTCCTTTTTTTTAAATTATCTTTCATAAGATGCTAAATAAGAAGTGGAAATTATGTAAAAAGATAAATGATTTTAGCCATCTTAACAGCGTCTATAAGAGATTGAACTCTATGAGCTAACTAGTTACAATGCCCAATGTTGCTTCCATGGAATTCCTAGGTGTTTTGTATTCATTGTCATTTTCAAGTGCTGATTTCTCTCATACATTTCACTCTACTACCTGATATTTTTATGACTGAGATTTGAGAGTGTGATATGAAGTCTATGGAGGTGAATAGCATGGTTAAGACAGTGATAGCCTTCCCATAAAGGCATCACTTTGGTAAAGCCTCTCACTTTAAACATTTTTTTTCTAACATCTAGGCATGGGAATTTATACAAAGTTTTTTGGCTTCTTGTGTCTACTTTTCTTTATAAAAAATGGCACCATAAAAATCATTTTTAGTAGGTGCACTGTTATACAATTACCTTCTGTCTCCTGGAATCTACATATGGCACCCAAAATTGCATGTCCAAGTTGGGCACACATCTGAATCAAGTAACAAGCTGCTAACTAGCAATAATTGGGTGTTAATGACCAATTATTCCAGTTAATTGGCTCTAAATAGGAATTGTGCACGCATCTTGCTAAGCACTATTCTATAAAGATCTGCACACAAGTCTTTTAGCGTGTAGCTCAAAAGGAGGTGTGGCCATGGGAGGAGCATTGGTGGGTCAGAGGCATTCACTAAAGATGTGTACATTATTGCAGTATTCAGGGGATTGGCGCCTAACTTATCCACCAGAATTTTCACCAGGTTTCAGCTGGTGTAAATCCTTGCGTCCAAAGTTTGATGTGGACTTCGGCTCTAAGCACTATTTTATAAATGGCTTGCAACTTGGAGCACTGTTTATAGAATACCACTCTATGCCGATTTTTTTTTTTGCACCAAAATTTGGGTGTCATTTACTGAATCTAATCTCACATGTGAAAGTACCACAACGTGGTGCATATAAGATGTGTTTTTTGCTACTTATTTTATAACAGGATGACTATGGGGTCCTTTTACTAAGGTGCGCTGAAAAATGGCCTGCGCTAGTTTAGGCACTTATTTTGGGCGCGCAAAGATCCATTTTTCAGCACATACGTAAAAAAAATGCCTTTAAAAATTTTTTTGCTGAAAATGGACGTGTGGCAGAATAAAAATTGGCTGCATCCATTTTGGGTCTGAGATCTTACCACCACCCATTGACTTAGTGATATGTGGTAACCGGGCGGTAATGGTCTACGCGCCAAATGCCAATTACTGCCCATTTTTGGCACACATCGGAAACTTAAAATTATTTTTTGGACATGTGTAGTGGATGCGCATAAAAAATGAAATTACCGTCCGGGCCATGTGGTAGCCGGGTGGTAACTCCAAACTGGTGCATGCTGGGCGCGCATAGGCGCCTACTCAGCTTAGTAAAAGGGCCCCTTTATGAGAAGTCCAAAAAGGTGCCTTTTATAAAGGCAACGTGGAGGGGTATAATCGAACGGCGCCAGCCATCTATTTGGCTGGTGCCGCAAAGAGCAGTCCCGAACCGTATTATCGAAAAAGATGGCCGGCCATCTTTCGTTTCGATAATACGATTCGGGCCGGCCAAATGTCAGAGATGGCCGGGTTTGTGATGGCCGGCATCGGTTTTCACCGATAATGGAAACTAATGCCGGCGATCTCAAACCCGACCGAATCCAAGGCTTTTGGTCATGGGAGGAGCCAGCATTTGCAGTGCACTGGTCCCCCTCACATGTCAGGACACCAACCGGGCACCCTAGGGGCACGGTGCATAGCTCCCTTACCTTGGGTGCTAAGCCCCCCAAACCCACTCCCCACAACTCTACACCACTACCATAGCCCTTATGGGTGAAAGGGGGCACATACATGTGGGTAGTGGGTTTGGGGGGGGGGGGGTTGGAGGGCTCCCATTTACCACCACAAGTGTAACAGGTAGGGGGAGGATGGGCCTGGGTCCACCAACCTGAAGTGCACTGCACTCACTAAATACTGCTCCAGGGACCTGCATACTGCTGTCAGGGAGCTGGGTATGACATTTAAGGCTGGCATAGAGGCTGGCAACAAATATTTTTTGGGGGGTGGGGGGTGGGAGGGGGTTGGTGACCACTGGGGGAGTAAGGGGAGGTCATCACAGATTCCCTCCGGTGGTCATTTGGTCAGTTGGGGCACCTTTTTGAAGCTTGGTTATGAAAAAAAAAGGGACCAAGTGAAGCCGGCGAAATGCTTGTCAAGGCAGGCTTTCTTTTTTCCATTATCGGACAAAGCCGGCCATCTCAAGGCACGCCCCCGTCTCGCCTTCGCTACCCTACCAAAACGGCCCCTTGAAGTTTGGCCGGCTCCGCGATGGAAAGCAGTTGGCGCTGGCCAAAATCGGCTTTCGATTATACCGATTTGGTCGGCTTTAGGAGATCGCCGGCCATCTCCCGATTTGTGTAGGAAGATGGCCGGCGATCTCCTTCGAAAATAAGCTGGATAGACAGAACCAGCCCCTGTACCACACAAATGCCGACCCTCACATTTATACTTCCTCCAAAATTTGTGTAAATGTGTTTCTATACTTTAAAGAGGTAAACTACACACAATTCAAGAAAAAAGTAGGGGTGTGCCAAAGAACTTCCAGCATTCAAGTATGGCTAACATTTTATTGATAAAGCACCCAAACAGGAAAGACCCAACATGGGGCCGTATTTTGGCAGAGGACTGCTTGCCTCAAAGGTCAAAATGTTCTGAAAACAAAAAAACCCCAAATAATATATAAAACACAAATAAAACATATGAATCAATAATTATAAAAAAATTATAAAAATAAGGACTTATTGATAGCTCAGAGAAGGGATCCTCCGAAGCTGCACAATGTGTTAACAGCAGTTAGCGTATCTGGGTTTAAAAAAGGTTTGAATAAGTTCCTGGAGAAAAAGTCCATAGTCTGCTATTGAGATACACATGGGGAAAACCACTTCTTGCTCTGGGATTCGTAGCTGGAATGTTGCTACTATTGGGGGTTTTGTCAGGTACTTGTGACCTGGATTGGCCACTGTTGGAAGCAGGAGACAGGGCTAGATGGACGTTGGTCTGACCCAATATAGCTGTTCTTATGATACATTAACAATGCTTATACAAATGTATGAATAAATAAAACTAAGAGATAACAAAAGATATAAGGCAAATAATATCTTACAAATTACACATAAATATAAATATAAACACTCACTACTTAAAAGAGTGATAATAAACCAATTCAATCTACAAAAGGTAGAGGACCTTATTCCATCTACAAAAAAATAGTGATAATAGGTCTGTAAAAACTGGAATGTAAGGAATGATACCTTACAGAGAGGGGCATAATCGAAAGGGATGTCCAGGTTTTGATGAGGACGTCCTCCGAAAACATCCCAATGGAGGGGCGGGAAAACCCATATTATTGAAACAAGATGGACATCCATCTTTTGTTTTGATAATACGGTCGGGGACGCCCAAATCCTGAAATTTAGGTCATCCTTAGAGATGGTTGTCCCTAGACTACTACTACTACTACTTAACATTTCTAAAGCGCTACTAGGGTTACGCAGTGCTGTACAATTTAACATAAAAGGTCAGGCCCTGCTCAAAGAGCTTACAATCTAAAGGACAAGTGAGTAGTCAATTCGATAGGGGCAGTCAAATTGGGGCAGACTTGGTCGTTTCTGATTTTCGGCGATAATGGAAACCAAGGATGCAAATCTCAGAAACGACCAAATACAAGCCCTTTGGTCATGGGAGGAGCCAGCATTCGTAGTGCACTGGTCCCCCTGACATGGCAGGACACCACCCGGGCACCCTAGGGGGCACTGCAGTGGACTTCATAAATTGCTCGCAGGTACATAGCTCCCTTACCTTGTGTGCTGAATCCCCCAAATCCCCCCCCCCCAAACCCACTACCCACAACTGTACACCACTACCATAGCCCTTACGGGTGAAGGGGGACACCTAGATGTGGGTACAGTGGGTTTCTGGTGGGTTTTGGAGGGCTCACATTTACCACCACAAGTACAGGTAGGGGGCGGGGATGGTCCTGGTTCCGCCTGCCTGAAGTCCACTGCACCCACTAAAACTGCTTCAGGGACACGCATACTGCTGTGATGTATGACATTTGAGGCTGGCAAAAAATATTTTTTAAGATTTTTTTTGAGGGTGGGAAGGGGTTAGTGACCACTGGGGTAGTAAGGGGAGGTCATCCCCGATTCTTTCCGGTGGTCATCTGGTCAGTTCGGGCACCTATTTGTGCCTTGGTGGTAAAAAAAACAGGACCAGGTAAAGTCATGCAAGTGCTCGTCAGGGATGCCCATTTTTCCATTATGGGTCGAGACCGTCCATGTGTTAGGCATGCCCAAGTCCCGCCTTCGCTACGCCTCTGACATGCCCCTGTGAACTTTGGTGGTCCCTACAACGGAAAGCAGTTGGGGACGCCCAAATTCATCTTTCGATTATACCGATTTAGGCGACCCTGTGAGACGGACGCCCATCTTCCGATAAATGTCGAAAGATGGGCGTCCTTCTCTTTCGAAAATGAGCCTGAGAGTGTCCATGCATATAAATGTGGAGACTTGCAAGTTAAGATTTCCCATTGGGCACATTTTATGCAAATCAGTCCTACTCAGGCTATTAAGCAGCACTGTATGCTGGTGAGATGTTCATTTTCCCCACATTTTATTGCTTATCTTTAGGGCTAGAAGCTGCTTCACTCCTGCAAATATTTATTTATATTGTTATTTATCATATATTATTTCTACCTTTCCTATACTATATATTGGTATTGTGATAAATATAGGAAATTCCTCGTCAGGACCAGAGGGAGCTCTTACATAAGTACATAAGTAGTGCCATACTGGGAAAGACCAAAGGTCCATCTAGCCCAGCATCCTGTCACCGACAGTGGCCAATCCAGGTCAAGGGCACCTGGCACGCTCCCCAAACGTAAAAACATTCCAGACAAGTTATACCTAAAAATGAGGAATTTTTCCAGTCCATTTAATAGCGGTCTATGGACTTGTCCTTTAGGAATCTATCTAACCCCTTTTTAAACTCCGTCAAGCTAACCGCCCGTACCACGTTCTCCGGCAATGAATTCCAGAGTCTAATTACACGTTGGGTGAAGAAAAATTTTCTCCGATTCGTTTTAAATTTACCACACTGTAGCTTCAACTCATGCCCTCTAGTCCTAGTATTTTTGGATAGCGTGAACAGTCGCTTCACATCCACCCGATCCATTCCACTCATTATTTTATACACTTCTATCATATCTCCCCTCAGCCGTCTCTTCTCCAAGCTGAAAAGCCCTAGCCTTCTCAGCCTCTCTTCATAGGAAAGTCGTCCCATCCCCACTATCATTTTCGTCGCCCTTCGCTGTACCTTTTCCAATTCTACTATATCTTTTTTGAGATACGGAGACCAGTACTGAACACAATACTCCAGCTGCGGTCGCACCATGGAGCGATACAACGGCATTATAACATCCGCACACCTGGACTCCATACCCTTCCTAATAACACCCAACATTCTATTCGCTTTCCTAGCCGCAGCAGCACACTGAGCAGAAGGTTTCAGCGTATCATCGACGACGACACCCAGATCCCTTTCTTGATCCGTAACTCCTAACGCGGAACCTTGCAAGACGTAGCTATAATTCGGGTTCCTCTTACCCACATGCATCACTTTGCACTTGTCAACATTGAACTTCATCTGCCACTTGCACGCCCATTCTCCCAGTCTCGCAAGGTCCTCCTGTAATCGTTCACATTCCTCCTGCGACTTGACGACCCTGAATAATTTTGTGTCATCGGCGAATTTAATTACCTCACTAGTTATTCCCATCTCTAGGTCATTTATAAATACATTAAAAAGCAACGGACCCAGCACAGACCCCTGCGGGACCCCACTAACTACCCTCCTCCACTGAGAATACTGGCCACGCAATCCTACTCTCTGCTTCCTATCTTTCAACCAGTTCTTAATCCATAATAATACCCTACCTCCGATTCCATGACTCTGCAATTTCTTCAGGAGTCTTTCGTGCGGCACTTTGTCAAACGCCTTCTGAAAATCCAGATATACAATATCAACCGGCTCCCCATTGTCCACATGTTTGCTTACCCCCTCAAAAAAATGCATTAGATTGGTGAGGCAAGACTTCCCTTCACTAAATCCGTGCTGACTTTGTCTCATCAGTCCATGTTTTTGTATATGCTCTGCAATTTTATTCTTAATAATAGCCTCCACCATCTTGCCCGGCACCGACGTCAGACTCACCGGTCTATAATTTCCCGGATCTCCTCTGGAACCTTTCTTAAAAATCGGAGTAACATTGGCTACCCTCCAGTCTTCCGGTATTACACTCGATTTTAGGGACAGATTGCATATTTCTAACAGTAGCTCCGCAAGTTCATTTTTTAGTTCTATTAATATTCTGGGATGAATACCATCAGGTCCCGGTGATTTACTACTCTTCAGCTTGCTGAACTGACCCATTACATCCTCCAAGGTTACAGAGAATTTGTTTAGTTTCTCTGACTCCCCCGCTTCAAATATTCTTTCCGGCACCGGTGTCCCCCCCAAATCCTCCTCGGTGAAGACCGAAGCAAAGAATTCATTTAATTTCTCCGCTACGGCTTTGTCCTCCTTGATCGCCCCTTTAACACCATTTTCGTCCAGCGGCCCAACCGACTCTTTGGCCGGTTTCCTGCTTTTAATGTATCTAAAAAAGTTTTTACTATGTATTTTTGCTTCCAACGCTAATTTCTTCTCAAAGTCCTTTTTTGCCCTCCTTATCTCCGCTTTGCATTTGGCTTGGCATTCCTTATGATCTATCCTGTTACTTTCAGTTGGTTCTCTTCTCCACTTTCTGAAGGATTGTTTTTTGGCTCTAATGATTTCCTTTATCTTACTGTTTAGCCACGCCGGCTGACGTTTAGTCTTTTTTCCCTTTTTTCTAATACGTGGAATATATTTGTCCTGATCCTCCAGGATGGTGTTTTTAAACAGCATCCACGCCTGATGCAAGTTTTTTACTCTGCGAGCTGCTCCTTTCAGTCTTTTTTTCACCATTTTTCTCATTTTGTCGTAATCACCTTTTCTATAGTTAAACGCTAGCGTACTTGATTTCCTAGTTTCACTTCCTTCAATGCCAATATCAAAACCGATCATATTATGATCACTGTTATCAAGCGGCCCTCGTATCGTTACCCCCTGCACTAGATCATGAGCACCACTAAGGACTAAGTCTAGTATTTTTCCTTCTCTTGTCGGCTCCTGAACTAGCTGTTCCATGAAGCTGTCCTTGATTTCATCAAGAAATCTTATGTCCCTTGCGTGTACAGATGTTACATTAACCCAGTCTATATGCGGGTAATTGAAATCCCCCATTATTATTGTGTTGCCCAGTTTGTTTGCGTCCCTGATTTCCTTTAACATTTCCGCATCCGTCTGTTCGTCCTGGCCAGGCGGACGGTAGTACTCTCCTATCACTATCCTTTTCCCCTTTGCACATGGAATTTCAATCCACAGTGATTCCAAGGAGTGTTTTGCTTCCTGCAGAATTTTCAATCTATTTGATTCAAGGCTCTCGTTAATATACAATGCTACCCCTCCACCAATCCGATTCACCCTATCACTACGATATAATTTGTACCCCGGTATGACAGTGTCCCACTGGTTATCCTCCTTCCACCAGGTCTTAGAGATGCCTATTATATCTAATTTTTCATTTAGTGCAATATATTCTAACTCCCCCATCTTATTTCTTAGGCTCCTGGCATTCGCATATAGACATTTCAAACTATGTTTGTTGTTCCTAAGTACATCATGCTTAGTACTTGACAGTATTAATTGGCAATCTTTTGTCTGATTTTTATTGTTATTTAAAGATACCCGATCTACTACAATCTCTTTTGCAACCTCACTATCAGGATACTCTATCTTCCCTGTTATGGTGATATCTTTGAAAGATACCTTATCCCGAACCATGCTCTTTTGAGCGACTGTCGGCCTTCCCCCCATTTCTAGTTTAAAAGCTGCTCTATCTCCTTCTTAAACGCCGATGCCAGCAGCCTGGTCCCACTCTGGTTAAGATGGAGCCCATCCTTTCGGAATAGGCTCCCCCTTCCCCAGAATGTTGCCCAGTTCCTAACAAATCTAAAGCCCTCCTCCCTGCACCATCGTCTCATCCACGCATTGAGACTCTGGAGCTCTGCCTGTCTCTTGGGCCCTGCGCGTGGCACAGGTAGCATTTCAGAAAATGCTACCCTGGAGGATCTGGATTTCAGCTTTCTACCTAAGAGCCTAAATTTTGCTTCCAGAACCTCTCTCCCACATTTTCCTATGTCATTGGTACCCACATGTACCAAGACAGCGGACTCCTCCCCAGCACTATCTAGAATCCTATCTAGGTGACACGTGAGGTCCGCCACCTTCGCACCAGGCAGGCAAGTCACCAGGCGATCCTCACGTCCACCAGCCACCCAGCTATCTATATGCCTAATGATCGAATCACCAAGTACAACAGCTGTCCTAACCTTTCCCTCCCGGGCAACATTTGGAGATATATCCTCGGTGCGAAAGGATAATACATCCCCTGGTGGGCAGGTCCTGGCTACAGGAGTACTTCCTACTTCACCAGGGTGATGCTCTCCTTCTAGGAGACCTCCCTCCTCCAAGGTAGCACAGGGGCTACCTGACTGGAGGTGGGACTTCTCTACAACATCCCTGTAGGTCTCCTCTATGTACCTCTCTGTCTCCCTCAGCTCCATCAAGTCTGCTACTCTAGCCTCAAGGGAACGGACACGTTCTCTGAGAGCTAGGAGCTCTTTGCATCGGGCACACACATATGACACCTCACCAATTGGGAGATAATCATACATGTGACACTCAATGCAAAAGACTGGATAGCACCCCTCTCGCTGCTGGACTGCTGACTCCATCTTAGTGTTTTTTTGAGTTTTTCCGTAATTTAAAACTTGCTAAAGTATGAAGGAAGTATGAAGGAAGACTCCTGTACTGACCTGAAGGGAGCCACTAGAGGGTGCTCAGGAGTAGAAGCCTGCTTAGATGGGTAGTGACCACTAGAGGGCATTTTAATGGTAAAGGCCCTTGTGTTATTTTGTAGAGGCCACTAAGGGAGGGGGGAGCCCTGCCTCAACGATAGCCCAGACACAGATAGCTGGGGAGGGGGAGGGGCAGAGGTTAACCCTGTGCTAAGTTAAAAGGGGAGGGTCTGTGGCAGAAGGAAGGAATAGTTCCCTTCAGGAGGCAAGCCCACTGGAGAAGATTCTATACCTTTTCCAGAATATAGGAGGAGACCAGGAAGGGTGGGGTTGGTAGGAAGCAGCCCTTTAAAAATGCATTTTCCCAAGAAGGAGAAGGGGAAGGATTCTTCTAAGAAGAATGAAGGATGACAAGCAAGTGATGACAGCACACCAAAGGAAAGGATACCTAAAGAAAGACAAGTTACTTACCTGAAGTTCAGAATAATAGGAAGGATAAGGAGCTTTGATTTGACTACAGGGTGGAAGGAATATTGTGGGCCTTGAATTAAGACTCTGATGTCAACAGCCGGGGGTTGAGGACAGAACTGCAAAGTTGAGGTGAAGTAAAGTCCAGTCCAAGGGGTGGTATCTGTTTTTATTTAAGACTCTCATTTCCCAGTAGAGGGCTCGGTTGAAGACAGTATACTGAATTGTTTGTTGGAAGAAGAGTAACCCCTACAGAGTGGTTAGCAGAAGCTAAGTGGAGTGGATTTGCATTTAGAATGGTTAATTTGCATATCTTGGAAAGTCGGCTAACCGAGTATTGTGTAACTAACCCATATGTTCCCCAGTGGAGGATTCAGTTCAAGAGTCCTTGCTAAAGTGTTTGATGCAAGAAGAATACCCTTTCAGAGTAATTAAAGTATAACCATGAGAGAAGATTTGTCTTCTGAGTGGTTAATTTGCATATCCTGTGAAGCCTTTTTGTCAAGTGGTATTCCCCAGATGAAGCGGCAAGTGGTGCAAGCAGGGTAACAGAGCTGTGACCTGTTACCAAAACAACTTCAGAAGGGTAGATGTTGGACGAAATAATAGAGGCATAGGCGTAGTTTGACTGTTTCATTTGGGGGGGGGGCAAAGAATGGGCGGAGCATATTAGCATATCATATATACATATGCAAATTAATATGCTAATATGGAGGAAGGAATTGAAATTTACAGGCAAAATATCACAGATGCACATTTCAAAAAGCTGACACATTTCAATTAATAAATTATGAATAAAATACTTTTATCTACCTTTGTTGTCTGATCATTTAGTTTTTCTATTCGCTTTGGTCCCAGTGTCTTCTGTTTTATGCAGTGTCTTCTTTCCAGTAGGCTTCCCTCTGCTCCCCACCCTCCCAGTCCCATCCATCTCTTGCTCCTTCCCTCTGCTCCCCACCCCTCCCAGTCCCATCCATCTACTGTTCCTTCCCTCTGCTCACCATCCCTCCGTCCCATCCATCTTCTGCTCCTTCCCTCTGCTGTGCCTGACCTCTCCCAATCCCATCCATCTCCTGGTCCATCCCTCTGCTCCCCACCCCTCGCAGTCCCATCCATCTCTTGCTCCTTCCCTCTGCTCCCCACCCCTCCCAGTCCCAACCATCTCTTGCTCCTTCCCTCTGCTCCCCACCTCTCCCAGTCCCATCCATCTCCTGTTCCTTCCCTCTGCTCACCATCCCTCCGTCCCATCCATCTTCTGCTCCTTCCCTCTGCTGTGCCTGACCTCTCCCAATCCCATCCATCTCCTGGTCCATCCCTCTGCTCCCCACCCCTCCCAGTCCCATCCATCTCTTGCTCCTTCCCTCTGCTCCCCACCCCTCCCAGTACCATCCATCTTCCCTCTGCTCCCCACCCCCCCGCGAGGTCCAAGATGGTGACTCCGTTTACCCCCTCTCTTCCTCCCTCCCTCCGGCGCAAGCAACAGTCTTCAGCTTTATCAGCGTTCCTGGCAGCGGTAGCGATGTACACGCTGCCTTCGGTCTGCCCCGGAAGCCTTCTCTTCAAGTTCCTGTTCCCACCTATGCGGGAACAGGAACTTGAAGAGAAGGCTTTGGGGCAGAGCCGAAGGCAGCGTGTACATCACTACCGCTGCCAGGAACGCTGAAAAAGACTGCTGCCTGTGCCGGAGGGAGGGAGGAAGAGAGAGGGGTAGACGGACACGCTCCTCTCCGTCCGCTTGCTTCCCTGCCCTCTCTGTCTGCATCCCGCCTTCCTCTGACGTCAGAGGAAGGCGGGACACAGACAGAGAGGGCAGGGAAGCCAAGCGGATGGAGAGGAGCGCGTGCCTGCATGTGTTTTTGTTTTTTTTTAACTAATGGCGCGGCGGCGCCTCGTCGTCGTTTGGGGGGCATTGCCCCCCCCCCCCCCAGTCTACTCCTATGAATAGAGGTCTTATGATTATTCACCCTGAGTTAAAGGGAAGAACTCAAGGTTGACTTTAAAAGGGAAATAAAATACTTTCTTGTGGAAGAGTTGTACCTCCTGGTGAGAACAAAGGAATGCTACATGGCCATCTCCTGTTAAACAGGTGAAGGAGTTTATTGGAGATTACACCATGTCACCTCTGGTTGAAAGGGGTGAATGTCACACAATACAGTCCTTTGCAAAAGGGCCGCTTAGCGAGTTGTGTGCACAAATCTTAATGCCAATTAGTGCATATAATTGCTTGTTAGCATCCAATTGACAGTGGTAAGGACTCACATGTTACCTGCTCGGTAAAATAATTTTCTACCTCAGGTTTTCAGTGTGCCAAACTCGCTATTACCGCCAGGTACCTTTGTAAAAGGATTTACATCAGGGTTTACTTGATGTAAATCCTTTTGTCTAATGGTCTCTTTTATGAAGCTGCACTAGCAGCTTCCCAGTGGTAATGCCAACAAAACACATTCACTTTGAATGGGCTCAGTCAGCATTGCTGCGTGGGAACTACTAGCGCAGCTTGATAAAAGAGGCCCTAAGTTAGATGCTAACCCCTGAATTCTATAAAGGTTGCTACAATTTGGATGTGCAAATTTGGGCACATACCCAATTTGCATACACAATTTAGTTGAATAACGAGTCAATTAGCGCTGTTAATTGCGATTTTAACAATTATTGGTACTAATGGATTAAATTAAAATTTATGTGTGTAAATTTGGGTGTGGGTCCACAAAGGAGGCATGGCCATGGGAGAATCATGGGTGGACCAGGGGTGTTCCTTTAATTTATGCCCATTGTTACACAATAAATGAGATCCACACCTAATTTAGGGGCGGGGATTTATACCAAGGTTCCATTGGTGTAAATGGTTGTGCCTAAATGTAGTTGCAGTTCCTGGCACTAAGTGCTATTCTATAAACGACGTCTAACTTTAAGCGTCATTTATAGAATAGCGTTAAGACTCAGAAACAGAACGAAGGAAGAAGAGGACCGCGGCTGGTGGGGGTTGGGGTCCCCCACCAGCAAAGGTAGGCGACGGCGGGGGAGGGTTGGCGGCAGGAGGGGGGTCGAGAGGGTCATCGGCGGGGGGGGGGTCAAAGTTGTTGGTGGCGGCGGCGGGGGGGGGGGGCTAAAATGTGCCCCCTCACCTCGGCCTCTGGCCCCCACTCCTGCCAAAGTCTGGCTATGCCCTGGTGTGTAGGAGGCAGAGATGGGCATGGATGCACTAATCAGCTAGCACGCTGACATTACAGCTTGCCCTGGGATGTATAGTATGGTGTGTTGCCATGATCTGGGTTTCTGTCAGGTACTTGTGACCTGGCTTGACTACTGTTTGGAAAACAGGATACTGGGCTAGATGGTCTGACCCAGTATGGCTACTCTAATGTTCTTATTACTGCTATGCTAACAGGTTAGCATGTCTGTGACAAAGAAGCCCTTGGCACCCCCTAAATAAGAGGTTGAAAGTGCTCCCATGGTAATTTTTTTTCTTTAAACTGTCATTTGCTAATGCTAACATTAGTGCATGGCCAGAAATAAAACAACAACAAAAAAAGCCCATCTTGATGGTCATACTAGAATTGGCACACGGGAAAGGCCTGCGTAAGGATGCAGGGCGTAATGGTGTGTTAGGCCAATTTCTTAGCTCAGTTTAATAAAAGGTCCCCTCAGTAAAGCAACTTCATTAGAAGACTATTACAGTTTTAATATAAATGTAAACAAGTCAGGAAACTGAGCAGTTCCAGCAACACAGCAGTTAAAAAAAAAGAAAAAGGCAGCTTAAATCATTTAAGCAGTAAGCAAAACTTTTAATTTCTACATCTACAAAATCCCAGACAGCTTTTCAGTTTAAACACACTTTTGACAGGGGTAAAATAACTTGAAAATTGTGTAAAGCAAACATTTGAAACTGTGTACACCGAACCCATCGTTTTCTCTTTGCTTGTTACTTCCTTATAACACACTTCAGTGGTTCCAGAAATTACAAAAGCCTTTCTTTGGGGGAAAAAAAAGTACAGTACCAAAACACTCTTTTGTGCTATCATTGCATCACAAATGTTAAGAACATGAATCTGAATAACTTATGAATTCTTTAACCAGAGAAACTGAGGGTGTTAAGCCATCATTGCTGACTGAAGACATACACACAATGCAAATAATTTATGTACAAAAGTAGCCATTGCTGCAAGGAAAAAAGCAGGTCAATATTCAGACCCTGTGGAAAACATTTAAAGCCCTGTTTACTAAGGTGCGCTAGCGTTTTCAGCACATGCTAAAAATTAGTACACGCTAACCGTGTAGATGCCCATAGGAATATTATGGGCATCAACATTCTTTGCGTGCGCTAAAAACACTAACGCATCTCCAGCACGGTGTAGTAAACAAGGCCCTTATTTTAAAATGCCAGTTACAGTGTTTAAAAAAAATACATATATTCAGTGTCGCTGCACTGTATATATGTAGAAAACACTGCCACCGGTAGCTATAGGAGTGATTTTTTTTTTATTTCTTATTTGTTACATTTGTATCCAAGTAACAAAAAAATGGGGAAAGACCCGTCTCAAATGTATACAAACAACAATAATGATAAAAAAACGAGATGTTATTTGCACCCAGACAGAATGGTAGTTGACGACTGTAAAACTGTGTGCGTGATGCGGCACACTGCCGGAGAACGTATGGCCAGCACTTTACACCGACATTGGGACATTATGAGATCACATCCTGTGTTTCAAGATCAGGAACTAATGATTGCATTTTCAAAAGGCAGAAATATAAAAGAAATTATTAGTCCTTCTGAGTTGCCCTTGGTGGAGGTTGGGTGATCTGTTCCTACCAAGGTTGGACATTATAAACGCGGCCATTGCAAAACCTGTGCCATCACCTTACGAGGTGAGCTATTTACCAATCCAATTGACCAACGTGTATATCGTTCCATCCGTTACACGGATTGCAGGTCGTCGCATGTGATAGACATATTACAGTGGCCATGCCCTAAGGTATATGTGGGTAAGACGACCAGACCTTTGAACATCCGTATCAATGAACACAGGCACAGTGTTACCCACCTAAGAGTGGGAGCCCCTCTGGTTTCCCATTGCCAGTCTCTTCAACATACTCTTGACGATTTTACAGTTAGAGCAATAGACCACTTGTCTCCACAGATACGTGGGGGAGATTTAGATAGACGTCTGTTGCAAATGGAACAGCGGTGGATTTTTTGTCTGAAATCTGCAGAGCCTGGGGGTTTGAATGCTAAAATTGATTGGACTGTATTTTTTTGAGAATTAATATATATTTTTTCTGAGAATGAACATATATATTTCTTTGAACATTTTTTTGAGTGTATTGGGACAATTGACAGGCTTGTTTGATATCTGCTGTGGACTACATGTCTACTTTCATCCTGTTTTACTTTTATTTTTTTCACTTTTTGCATTTTGCCTCTGTTTCTTGCTGACTTTGTCTTACATTTTGCTCATTCGTGCCCTGTTCAGGTTGTTGTTACTTAAAACCTTTTTCAGCTATTTAGCTCGCCGTTGCATGTCTTGAGTGCGTTCTGTACGCCCTTTGAAAAATTGCAGCCAAGGGATTGGCTGGCAAGTCTGACAGCTGTTTTCATGATCAGCTGCAGCCAATACGTCAGATGCCCCATTGTGATGTCGGGGTTATTTAAGACGCCGTTTTTTCGAGACACTCCGTGCAAATGTTGAGCTAGGAAAATACAACGTGGCAAGTACAACGGCATTATAAGCCCAGTCTTTATGTTGTTTTTCAGTTCTCATGCTTTTGTACAGCAGGGAGATGGATTATCTATGCGATGGTGATTACTAATTTTGTTATTTTTGCACTGTCTAAAAGCGGCGTCCTTAACCCCTGAAGAAGCCCTTAGATGAAACGGGTCCGTTGGGTGTGGATGCTTTCCCTGGACGCTGTAGCCAGTTAAGTGTTTTTTCTCTTTCCACTTTCTTTCAAGTTTTGAAGATACTATTTAAAGTATGATGGAGTGAATTGCAAACCCCCCCCCCCAAAAAAAAAGACATATTGGAAGGACCGGGTGGGGGGGGGGGGGTTCAGACCAATGATTAAAGAATTACTGGTGAAGTCTCCTTTTTGAACATTTCAGCTGTTTGCTGGGAGTCACCCTTTCTGAGGTTTTTCCCCCCGTTTTCTTTTCTTTTTCCTTCTTGCTGACTATATTTTGTGACAAGACTCGTCCTTATCATTACTGTTGTTTGTTTACATTTGTATTCCACATTTTCCCACCTATTTGCAGGCTCAATGTGGCTTACATAGTACCGTAAAGGCATTCGCCTAGTCCGGTAGGGAAACAAGTACAAGGTGATGTTGTGGTCGGATAAAGGTGCATGTGTGTCAGGTACAAAGGGGGTTGAAGAGAAGAAAGGTTGTATAGTGTCCATTAAGAGCTTTGGTTTTGCTGTGTTGCAGAGTGTAGGCATTTATGTTGGGTCGGTGGGGTATGCCTTTTTGAACAGGTAGGTTTTTAGTGATTTCCTGAAGTTTAGGTGGTCGTAGGTTGTTTTCACAGGTTTTGGCAGTGCATTCCATAGTTGTGCGCTTATATAGGAGAAGCTGGATGCATAGGTTGTTTTGTATTTAAGTCCTTTGCAGTTTGGGTAGTGGAGGTTTAGGTATGTGCGAGATGATCCGGTTATGTTCCTGTTTGGTAGGTCAATGAGGTTTGTCATGTATCCTGGGGCGTCGCCGTAGATGATTTTGTGGACCAGGATGCAGATTTTGAAGGTGATACGTTCTTTTATTGGAAGCCAGTGTAGTTTTTCTCGGAGGGGTTTGGCACTTTCGAATCGTGTTTTACCAAATATCAGCCTGGCTGCTGTGTTTTGAGCAGTCTGGAGTTTCTTTGTGATAATGAGCCCTTATCCCCCTTCTTTCCATAACAGGCCACTTCAGTGATGATCCTTGGTCGGCTGCCACCCGGGGCGGATCGCCACTGTGCACCCCCCCACCGGGCACAGTGGTATCCGTCCCCCCCGGGTGCAACACGACTCCCCCCCCCCCCCCCGGGTGCATTCTTATCTGCTGGGAGCAGACGTGTGGCTGTCGGTTCTTCTGGTTCCCTGCTTCCTCTGCCCCAGAACAGGAAGTAACCTGTTCCGGGGCAGAGGGATCAGGGAAGCAGCGGAGCCGACAGCCACGCGGCTGCACCCCTCCAGCGGCATGCACCAGGGGTGGACCGCCCCCACTGTCCCACCCTCAATACACCACTGGGTCACTTACACCTATGCACCAAGGGGTCCTTTTACTATGGTGCACCGAAAAATGGCCTGCGCTGGTATAGACACATGTATTGGACACATGCAGGTCCATTTTTCAGCTCACCTGAAATTACCGCCTGGGCCACTTGGTAGCCGGGTTGTAGTTCCAAATTGGCATGCGTTGGGCACACATAGGCGCCTATGCGGTTTAGTAAAAGGGCCCTCAGTTGTGTAAATTCATAGAATGCTGCCATCCACAAAGGTATCTGAAAGCAGACAAGGCCATGGAGCAGGATGAGATACACCCAAGGATACTGAATGAGCTCAAAGAGGTAATGGTAGGTCCTCTTAAGGATTTGGAGAACAGATCCTTGGAGACAGGGGAGGAGGAGGAGAAGAGTGGATGTGGTCCATCTCCACAAATATGGTGACAGAGAAGAAGTGGGAAACTACAGGCTGGTAAGCATCACTTTGGAGGTAGGAAAAATAATGGAGATGCTGTTGAAGGAAAGGAAAGTAAAATGCCTGGAGTCTGACTTACAAGAGCCAAGGCAACATGGTTTTCTCAAATGAAAATCATGTCAAACAGATCTGATTGATTTCTTTGAATGACTAGAGAACTGGATTGAGGGCATGCACTAGGTGTGGTCTATTTGAATTTCAGCAAAGCATTTGACACAGTTCCTCACAGGAAAGGGAATGGGACTTGATATACTGCCTGTGTTGTTTTTTTTTTGTAACTACATTCAAAGCGAATGCTACATACCTGTAGAAGGTATTCTCCGAGGACAGCAGGCTGATTGTTCTCACTGATGGATGACGTCCACGGCAGCCCCTCCAATCGGAACACTTTCTAGCAAAGTCCTTTGCTAGTCCTCGCGCGCCAATGCGCACCGCGCATGCGCGGCCGTCTTCCCGCCCGAACCGGCTCGTGCCGGCCAGTCTCATATGTAGCAAAACAAAGAGAAGGGAAGACACAACTCCAAAGGGGAGGCGGGCGGGTTTGTGAGAACAATCAGCCGGCTGTCCTCGGAGAATACCTTCTACAGGTATGTAGCATTCGCTTTCTCCGAGGACAAGCAGGCTGCTTGTTCTCACTGATGGGGTATCCCTAGCCCCCAGGCTCACTCAAAACAACAACCATGGTCAATTGGTCCTCGCAACGGCGAGGACATAACTGAGATTGACCTAAAAAATTTACCAACTAACTGAGAGTGCAGCCTGGAACAGAACAAACATGGGCCTAGGGGGGTGGAGTTGGATTCTAAACCACGAACAGATTATGAAGCACTGACTGCCCGAACCGACTGTTGCGTCGGGTATCCTGCTGCAGGCAGTAATGAGATGTGAATGTGTGGACAGATGACCACGTCGCAGCTTTGCAAATCTCTTCAATAGTGGCTGACTTCAAGTGGGCTACCGACGCTGCCATGGCTCTGACATTATGAGCCGTGACATGACCCTCAAGAGCCAGCCCAGCCTGGGCATATGTGAAGGAAATGCAATCTGCTAGCCAATTGGATATGGTGCGTTTTCCCACAGCCACTCCCCTCCTGTTGGGATCAAAAGAAACAAACAATTGGGCGGACTGTCTGTTGGGCTGTGTCCGCTCCAGATAGAAGGCCAATGCTCTCTTGCAGTCCAATGTGTGCAGCTGACGTTCAGCAGGGCAGGAATGAGGACAGGGAAAGAATGTTGGCAAGACAATTAACTGGTTCAGATGGAACTCCGACACAACCTTTGGCAAGAACTTAGGGTGAGTGCGGAGGACTACTCTGTTATGATGAAATTTGGTATAAGGGGCCTGGGCTACCAGGGCCTGAAGCTCACTGACTCTACGAGCTGAAGTAACTGCCACCAAGAAAATGACCTTCCAGGTCAAGTACTTCAGATGGCAGGAATTCAGTGGCTCAAAAGGAGGTTTCATCAGCTGGGTGAGAATGACATTGAGATCCCATGACACTGTAGGAGGCTTGACAGGGGGCTTTGACAAAAGCAAACCTCTCATGAAGCGAACAACTAAAGGCTGTCCTGAGATCGGCTTACCTTCCACATGGTAATGGTATGCACTGATTGCACTAAGGTGAACCCTTACAGAGTTGGTCTTGAGACCAGACTCAGACAAGTGCAGAAGGTATTCAAGCAGGGTCTGTGTAGGACAAGAGCGAAGATCTAGGGCCTTGCTGTCACACCAGATGGCAAACCTCCTCCACAGAAAGAAGTAACTCCTCTTAGTGGAATCTTTCCTGGAAGCAAGCAAGATGCGGGAGACACCCTCTGACAGACCCAAAGAGGCAAAGTCTACGCTCTCAACATCCAGGCCGTGAGAGCCAGGGACCGGAGGTTGGGATGCAGAAGCGCCCCTTCGTCCTGTGTGATGAGGGTCGGAAAACACTCCAATCTCCACGGTTCTTCGGAGGACAACTCCAGAAGAAGAGGGAACCAGATCTGACGCGGCCAAAAAGGAGCAATCAGAATCATGGTGCCTCGGTCTTGCTTGAGTTTCAACAAAGTCTTCCCCACCAGAGGTATGGGAGGATAAGCATACAGCAGACCCTCCCCCCAGTCCAGGAGGAAGGCATCCGATGCCAGTCTGCCGTGGGCCTGAAGCCTGGAACAGAACTGAGGGACTTTGTGGTTGGCTCGAGATGCGAAGAGATCTACCAAGGGGGTGCCCCACACCTGGAAGATCTGTCGCACTACACGGGAATTGAGCGACCACTCGTGAGGTTGCATAATCCTGCTCAACCTGTCGGCCAGACTGTTGTTTACGCCTGCCAGATATGTGGCTTGGAGCACCATGCCGTGACGGCGAGCCCAGAGCCACATGCTGACGGCTTCCTGACACAGGGGGCGAGATCCGGTGCCCCCCTGCTTGTTGACGTAGTACATGGCAACCTGGTTGTCTGTCTGAATTTGGATAATTTGGTGGGACAGCCGATCTCTGAAAGCCTTCAGAGCGTTCCAGATCGCTCGTAACTCCAGAAGATTGATCTGCAGATCTCGTTCCTGGAGGGACCAGCTTCCTTGGGTGTGAAGCCCATCGACATGAGCCCCCCATCCCAGGAGAGACGCATCCGTGGTCAGCACTTTTTGTGGCTGAGGAATTTGGAAAGGACGTCCCAGAGTCAAATTGGACCAAATTGTCCACCAATACAGGGATTCGAGAAAACTCGTGGACAGATGGATCACGTCTTCTAGATCCCCAGCAGCCTGAAACCACTAGGAAGCCAGGGTCCACTGAGCAGATCTCATGTGAAGGCGGGCCATGGGAGTCACATGAACTGTGGAGGCCATGTGGCCCAGCAATCTCAACATCTGCCGAGCTGTGATCTGCTGGGACGCTCGCACCCGCGAGACGAGGGACAACAAGTTGCTGGCTCTCGTCTCTGGGAGATAGGCGCGAGCCGTCCGAGAATCCAGCAGAGCTCCTATGAATTCGAGTCTCTGCACTGGGAGAAGATGGGACTTTGGGTAATTTATCACAAACCCCAGTAGTTCCAGGAGGTGAATAGTCATCTGCATGGACTGCAGGGCTCCTGCCTCGGATGTGTTCTTCACCAGCCAATCGTCGAGATATGGGAACACGTGTACCCCCAGTCTGCGAAGTGCCGCTGCTACTACAGCCAAGCACTTGGTGAACACTCTGGGCGCAGAGGCGAGCCCAAAGGGTAGCACACAGTACTGGAAGTGACGTGTGCCCAGCTGAAATCGTAGATACTGTCTGTGAGCTGGCAGTATCGGGATGTGCGTGTAGGCGTCCTTCAAGTCCAGAGAGCATAGCCAATCATTTTCCTGAATCATGGGGAGAAGGGTGCCCAGGGAAAGCATCCTGAACTTTTCTTTGACCAGATATTTGTTCAGGGCCCTTAGGTCTAGGATGGGACGCATCCCCCCTGTTTTCTTTTCCACAAGGAAGTACCTGGAATAGAATCCCAGCCCTTCTTGCCCGGATGGCACGGGCTCGACCGCATTGGCGCTGAGAAGGGCGGAGAGTTCCTCTGCAAGTACCTGCTTGTGCTGGAAGCTGTAAGACTGAGCTCCCGGTGGACAATTTGGAGGTTTGGAGGCCAAATTGAGGGTGTATCCTTGCCGGACTATTTGGAGAACCCACTGATCGGAGGTTATGAGAGGCCACCTTTGGTGAAAAGCTTTCAACCTCCCTCCGACTGGCAGGTCGCCTGGCACTGACACTTGGATGTCGGCTATGCTCTGCTGGAGCCAGTCAAAAGCTCGTCCCTTGCTTTTGCTGGGGAGCCGAGGGGCCTTGCTGAGGCGCACGCTGCTGACGAGAGCGAGCGCGCTGGGGCTTAGCCTGGGCCGCAGGCTGTCGAGAAGGAGGATTGTACCTACGCTTGCCAGAAGAGTAGGGAACAGTCTTCCTTCCCCCGAAAAATCTTCTACCTGTAGAGGTAGAGGCTGAAGGCTGCCGGCGGGAGAACTTGTCGAATGCGGTGTCCCGCTGGTGGAGCTGCTCTACCACCTGCTCGACTTTTTCTCCAAAAATATTATCCGCACGGCAAGGCGAGTCTGCAATCCGCTGCTGGATTCTATTCTCCAGGTCGGAGGCACGCAGCCATGAGAGTCTGCGCATCACCACACCTTGAGCAGCGGCCCTGGATGCAACATCAAAGGTGTCATACACCCCTCTGGCCAGGAATTTTCTGCACGCCTTCAGCTGCCTGACCACCTCCTGAAATGGCTTGGCTTGCTCAGGGGGGAGCGTGTCCACCAAGCCCGCCAACTGCCGCACATTGTTCCGCATGTGTATGCTCGTGTAGAGCTGGTAGGACTGAATCTTGGCCACGAGCATAGAAGAATGGTAGGCCTTCCTCCCAAAGGAGTCCAAGGTTCTAGAGTCCTTGCCCGGGGGCGCCGAAGCATGTTCTCTAGAACTCTTGGCCTTCTTTAGGGCCAAATCCACAACTCCAGAGTCGTGAGGCAACTGAGTGCGCATCAGATCTGGGTCCCCATGGATCCGGTACTGGGACTCGATCTTCTTGGGAATGTGGGGATTAGTTAATGGTTTGGTCCAGTTCGCTAGCAATGTCTTTTTTAGGACATGATGCATGGGTACTGTGGACGCTTCCTTAGGTGGAGAAGGATAGTTCAGGAGCTCAAACATTTCAGCCCTGGGCTCGTCCTCCACAACCACCGGGAAGGGGATGGCCGTAGACATCTCCCGGACAAAGGAAGCGAAAGACAGGCTCTCAGGAGGGGAAAGCTGTCTTTCAGGAGAGGGAGTGGGATCGGAAGGAAGACCCTCAGACTCCTCGTCAGAGAAATATCTGATGTCTTCTTCCTCTTCCCACGAGGTCTCACCATCGGTGTCAGACACAAGTTCACGGACCTGTGTCTGCAACCGTGCCCGGCTCGACTCCGTGGAACCACGGCCACGGTGGGAGCGTCGAGAGGTAGACTCCCTCGTTCGCACCGGCGAAGCTCCCTCCGCCGACGTAGTCGGGGAGCCTTCCTGGGAGGCTACCGCAGTCGGTACCACAAGCGGCACCGATGTCGGAGACCTCACCCCAGGCAAGGGGCCAGCCGGCGCTTCACTCGACGGTACCGGAGGCGCAAGCACCCCCGGTACCGGAGGGGAAGGGCGCAACAGCTCTCCCAGAATCTCTGGGAGAACGGCCCGGAGAAAGACATGGAAGCCGATGCAGGTGTCGATGTCAGAGTCTGTTCCGGGCGTGGAGGCTGTTCCAGGCTGTCCATAGTGGAGCGCATCGACACCTCTTGAACAGAGGGTGAGCGGTCCTCTCGGTGCCGATGCCTACTGGGTGCCGACTCCCTCGGCGACCCAGAGCACTCGGTGCCGACACGGGAAGGGGACCGGTGTCGATGCTTCTTCGACTTCTTGGGATGAAGCATGTCACCGGAGCTTCCCGGAACCGGCGAGGAGGACGTAGAATCCAACCGTCGCTTCCTCGGGGCCGAGGCCGAAGAAGGTTGGTCTCGGGGGGGGCTGTACCGCAGGAGCCCTCAGGGTAGGGGGAGACCCACCTGAAGGCTCACCGCCACCAGCAGGGGAATGGACAGCCCTCACCTGCACTCCAGACGAAGCACACCGTCCGACGACATCAGCAGACGAGGAGGTCCCGGTACCACCGATGCCGACGCAGCCTTCCGATGTCGCCCCGATGCAGAGGGCCGATGCCTCGATGCACTCGATGCAATCGGGGGCGAAGATGAAGGTCCAGGCGCCGACGACGTCGAAGCAGTCGATACTCCCGGTGCCGATGCCGACGAAGAGCCCGAGAACAAAATGTTCCACTGGGCTAACCTCACTACCTGAGTCCGCTTTTGTAAAAGGGAACACAGACTACAGGCCTGAGGGCGGTGCCCAGCCCCCAGACACTGAAGACACGACGCGTGCCTGTCAGTGAGCGAGATTACCCGGGCGCACTTGGTGCACTTCTTGAAGCCGCTGGAAGACTTCGATGTCATGGGCGGAAAAATCGCGCCGGCGAGATCAAAACTCGAAATGGCGAAAATGGCACCGCAAAAATAGGGGGAAGAAAAACTTCGACCGAGGCCTAAATAGGGCCTACCCCGACGACGAAAGAAAACTTACCGGGGCGAAGACTGGAAGTACAGGAAGGGAGAAAACCAAAAAGGTCTCCTTCCGACACCTTTCTTTTTTTTTTTTTTTTAACAAAGTCGATAAAACGACGCGCGAGGTCAACTTTGGGGCGCGAACGGCGAAACACGACCGTACCGAGCGCGGACAAAAGAAGACTGGCCGGCACGAGCCGGTTCGGGCGGGAAGACGGCCGCTCATGCGCGGTGCGCATTGGCGCGCGAGGACTAGCAAAGGACTTTGCTAGAAAGTGTTCCGATTGGAGGGGCTGCCGTGGACGTCACCCATCAGTGAGAACAAGCAGCCTGCTTGTCCTCGGAGAAAGCAGTTTACATAGTATGTACAGGTACTTATTTGTACCTGGGGCAATGGATAGTTAAGTGACTTGCCCAGAGTCACAAGGAGCTGTAGTGTGAATCAAACCCAGTGCCTTAGGGTCAAAGTCCACTGCACTAACCACTAGGCTACTCCTCCACTCCAGGCTATTCCAAGCTTGTGAACACATTTAACAAGCTGTAATTAGGACCCAAAGTGGTGAACTGGATGAGAAACTGATTGACAGATGACACAGGGTGTGGTGAACGGGGTTCACTCTGAGAAAAGAAAGGTGAGTAGTGCAGTGCCTCAAGGATAGGTACCGGGGCTGATTTTACTCAAAATATTTGTGCGTGACATTGCTGAAAAGTTAAAAGGAAGAATTTGCCTTTTTGCAGATGACAGAAATATTTGTAACAGACTGGACACCAGAGAGAGAGTGGGAAACATGAAACATATGGATGTCTCAAAAGACTGAAATGGACATCCATGTACTTGAAACTTCCAAGTTCCGATTTTGCAAAAGCAGAAAAAGGACATCAAGTTTCATCTTAGCGGTGTACAATCTAAGACAGATGGCTAGAGGAGAAGAAAACAACTTCAAGATTAGGGAAAAAGGAAAATACATTATCAATAGTAGAGGGGGAGGGGTGGAAAAAACATGAGGACAACTGTAAAATACAGATTCTCACCAGTCATACCACACTAGCATTTGTAAACATCAACAAAGAGAAATGTTTTAAAATCTGTCTTAAATTTTTGCAAGGATGTCTGAAGCCTGCAACACTGCAGTACGTCCCAATAGCAAGGGGGCATGTCTTGGGCAAGATTAGGTAGGGCCTGAAGTCTGGAGGTCCAAAAGCAATTACCAAATGGGAAGAAATGTCCATGTCTAAAAGGAAGAATGTCCTTATTTAGATGTGTTTCAGGTATATCCAGGATACAAAGAAGTGCCTGATTGAGTGAACGGGCTGTGTTAGCACGCGGCTTAGTAAACAGGAGGGTAAAAAGAGTTAAAATGGGATTCAAACCCGAGTCCCTTAGTTCAGAGTCTGCTGCAGTAATCACTAGGCTACCCCTCTGCTTTGCATGGATGTCTGTGTGGGCGTTTTCAAAGAATGCTGCCATATAGACATCCAGATCCCTCCCCCTCCCCCTGTTGATTATTTGGGATGTTACAGTTTGTTCGATCTATCTGCTACTTTTGACACTGTTGATCACAGCCTACTCCTTGATACGCTGTCCTCACTTGGATTTCAGGGCTCTGTTCTTTCCTGGTTTTCTTCTTATCTCTCCCAGCGTACCTTTAGTGTATACTCTGGTGGATCCTCCTCTACTTCTATCCCACTGTCAGTTGGTGTACCTCAGGGATCTGTCCTGGGACCTCTTCTTTTCTCCATCTATACTTCTTCCCTTGGTACTCTGATCTCATCCCATGGTTTTCAGTATCATCTTTACGTTGATGACTCCCAGATCTACCTCTCCACACCAGAAATCTCAGCCGAAATCCAGGCCAAAGTATCAGCCTGCCTGTCTGACATTGCTGCCTGGCTGTCGCAGCGCCATCTGAAAGTAAACATGACCAAGACTGAGCTTCTTATCTTCCCCCCTAAAGCAACTTCTCCTCCTCCCCCATTCTCTATTTCTCTGGATAACACTCTCATCCTTCCTGTCTCATCAGCTCGTAAACTTGGGGTCATCTTCGACTCCTCCCTCTCCTTCTCTGCACATATTCAGCAGACTGCTAAAACCTGTCATTTCTTTCCTCTATATCATCACCAAAATTTGCCCTTTCCTTTCTGAGCACACTGTAACCCGGCTGGCTCAATCCGTCCTCCTTTTTCTGGAGCCATATGGTAACCCTAACCAGAACCCTCATCCACACTGTTATCACCACTCGCTTAGACTAGTGCAACTTGCTTCTCACAGGACTCCCACTTAGCCATCTCTCTCCTCTTCAATCTGTTCAAGATTCTGCTGCACGACTAATATTCCGCAGTGTCCTTATGCTCATATCAGCCCTCTCCTCAAGTCACTTCACTGGCTTCCTATCCGTTTCCGCATACAGTTCAAACTCCTCTTATTGACTTATAAGTGCATTCACTCTGCAGCTCCTCAATACCTCTCCACTCTCATCTCTCCCTACACTCTTCCCCGGGAACTCCATTCACTGGGTAAATCTCTCTTATCTACATCCTTCTCCTCCACCGCTAACTCCAGACTCCGTTCCTTTTATCTTGCTGCAGCATATGCCTGGAATAGACTTCCTGAGCCGGTACGTCAAGCTCCATCTCTGGCCTTCAAATCTAAGCTAAAAGCCCACCATTTTGTTGCTGCTTTTAACTCCTAACTCTTATTCACTTGTTCAGAACCCTTATTTTATCATCCTCACTTTAATATTCCTTTATCTCTTGTTTGTCCTGTTTGTCTGTCCTAATTAGATTGCAAGCTCTGACGAGCAGGAACTGTCTCTTCATGTTCAAGTGTACAGCGCTGCGTACGTCTAGTAGCGCTATAGAAATGAAAAGTAGTAGTAGAAGTAGTAAAATAGATCTTCATGCTGGATGTTTTGAACGTATGGACATCCATCTCACATATTTTCAAATAGGAAATCTTGATGTATTTCCTGTTCGAAAATACATGTGAGATGGACGTCCGTTTGTGTGATCAGTTATAACATTATCCTCTAGATGACTAGAGAATAACAAGCATTCAGAGAGAACAAGGAAATAGATGAAAAAGGAAATGAATTCTTTGCTTTAATCTTTACTGAAGAGTTAGTTGGGCAATACCACCCACATTTCTATTCAGCAGTCGCACAGAGCACAAAACCTAGTTACAAATGTTATTTTCGAAAAAAATAGATAGATGTTTTGCGGTTTCGAAAATGGCCATATTTCCTATACAGATTTTGGACGTTTAGTACAAAACGTCCAAAGTCCGTCTTAGACATCATATTGAAAATGCCCTTCTAAACCAATTGTACTGGAATGGTTATGTCTAAAAATTTCAGCTTTCTCACAGATTCCCACATCTAAAAATGTTATTCTTTCTAGTAAATATAACACTGTATTCTTTCCCACTTTTTTACGGTAATTACCATGACAACAATAATGATACTGCATATAGGGAATTTAGAATAAGGGGGACAGGAACAGAAGGATCACCTTGGTTATGTTTTGCATTGGCAAGTCTAGATTTATACTTTTGTAGTACATAATTAGAACTATATACTTATATATTGTATATTATTTTGCACTGCTGATGGGATTTAAGACCGGTCATAGTGCATAATTATATAGAGTTCTTCTTATCCAGCTGCTCAACTCATATATATTGTAATGTGGCCAGCTGTTCTCTTCCAGCAAGGTAAGGAAGAATTACTCTCAGGAGGCAACTGAAGGACAAGAGGCCTCCATAACAAAAAGGCTTAAAGACAGAACCAAGGCCTGCCCACTATACACCACAGTTTTCTATTAACATAAATAAGAGACATGTCAGTGTATTTATATACCTGCCAAATGACCCTAGTTCACTTGTGTAATTTGGAGAGAATCATTCTCTACCAATCAAAGATGTTGCTCTGAGATGTGCAGTGCTTCATTATTGAGAAGTACGATAAAGTAGCCCCAAAATGATGCTGATGGGAGCTTTAAAAAAGGAAAGACCAGCTAAAATTCATGCTAATAACCTAGCGCAGTGAGGGATATCTAGCAAAGTGGAGACAAAAAAAAGTCAGAAAACTTAAAGGACTAGAATATACATTAATAGTATCATATATATGGGTTTATTTGTGCTATGATTTCACTAGACATAATAATCATGAACCAAATCCAGAGTTTAAAAAATTTTTACAGAGAATTTTAAAAGTCTGGAAAAAAATAAATTTTGGAGTCTGCGTGAGGGCATGATTTTCTCTCGTGCGTCAGCACTGCAAATAATAGTGCAAATAAACACATATATATGATACCATTATTAACAGCAGTCCTTGCAATTTTTTTTGGCTTTTTTCATACTCTGTTGGATTGATTTTGCAGCAATTTGTGCGTCACTATGGGGTCCATTCACTAAGGTGCACTGAAAAATGGCCTGCGCTGGTATAGACACATGTATTGGAAGCATGCAGGTCCATTTTTCAGCGCACGTGCAAAAAAGGCCTTTTTTTGGCCGAAAACGGACGTGCGGCAAAATAAAAATTGGCGCATGTCCACTTTGGGCCTGAGACCTTACTGTCACCCACTGACTTAGCAGTAAGGTCTCGCGTGTTAACTGGGTGGTAATCGTTAGTGAACGTACACTGCCAATTACTACCTGGTTAGCACTGCGTGCCGGGAATTTTCAGGCGTGCATACTGGACGTGCGTAAAAAATGAAATTACCACCCATGCCACCCGGTAGCTGGGCAGTAGTTCTGAATCGGTGCGCATTGGGCGTATGTAGGCGTACTAGGCTTGGCAGAATTCCTGACTTCATCAGACTCCATTTTCAGGAATCTCCTTGTCCATATCTTATTTCTAGCCCAGCATCAACTTTAAGGTCCTTGTTGCCCTGAGTTGGGTAACTCATGTACTCTGGCTGGCCAGCTTGGAGGAAGTTCCTTATTCTACTTCCTCCCTGGAGTGGAGGAGTGGCCTAGTGGTTAGGGTGGTGGACTTTGGTTCTGAGAAGCTGAGTTTGATTCCCAGCACAGGCAGCTCCTTGTGACTCTGGGCAAGTCACTTAACCCTCCATTGCCTGCTGCATTGAGCCTGACATGAGTGTGAAAGCACAGGGTACAAAAATTAAAAAAAAATTCTGCTTGTCCCAGGGAAAGTTTTCTGGACCTGTGCCCTGGGCTCCTCCCATTTCTTATTTCTTATTGGTGCCCTGACCTTCCAACTGCACCCCCCCCCCATCCCAGAATGCCTTGCCTGCTTGCTTCTGGGCTTCTTCTACATGTGGGAATCAGCAAGCCACTTGTTACCCCTCCCCCTCCAGGAACTGGGAGAGGATCCCTTTTCCCCTCAAGGCAAGGTTGTTTCATGCTGTTCCAGGTATAGATATTCATCATTCTCTATCTTATTGACTGGTCCCTTGTATGAGGAGGAACTGCTTTAAAAATAACTACTACTTCTTCTGGAAACCTGCCTGTTTTTTCTCAGGGGTCTCAAGGGACACAAGGATTGAATGTGCCACTCTTCCCCCTTCACTCCTTGAAGGATCACATTACTCATCTACCATTTGAAAAGTTGAAGCATGTGGAAATAAAGGGGTCCTTTTACTAAGGTGTGCGGAAAATGGCCTGTGCTGGTGTAGACACATGTACTGAACATGTGCATGCCCATTTTTCAGCGCACCTGCAAAAATGGCCTTTTTTTTGGACGAAAATGAACATGCAGCAAAATAAAAATTGGCGCATGTCCATTTTGGGCCTGAGACCTTACCACCACCCATTGACTTAGCTGTAAGGTCTCGGGTGTTAACCAGGTAGTAATCGTTAGTGAGTGTACACTGTCAATTATCATCCGGTTAGCGCCGCATGCCGGAAATTTTCCGGCACGCATACTGGATGTGCGTAAAAAATGAAATTACCGCCTAGGTCATGTAGTAGCTGGATGGTAGTTCCGAATTGGTGTACATTGGGCATGTGTAGGCACCTACGTGGCTTAGTAAAAGGGCCCCTATATTATACAGAGAGAGGAATACATATAAGTTACCATAAACCTAATCCTAAATTACCACAAACCTGATCCTAATCCAGTTTTGATAAAAGACAATAATAACCCACGGTCACCGGCACTGAGTTGGACTGGCAGTATTTCAAAAGAACACACAGCAGTACTTAATCCCCTGAGGAAGCCAAACGGTGAAACGGGTCTCCGTTGGGATGATGTTTCCACTGCCTTGCACTGCCATATAAAGCTAAGTTCAACTTTTAGTATTATGAATTTGCCACATCATTTTCATAGTTGAAGATGTTTCTGCACCAATCAAAATTGTTTTTAGGTGTGGTTGGGGGTTTTTATGACCAATGATAGAAGTTGGCACTGTGACTTAGATGCAGGAATTTGATATTATAACAGCACAGACGTTGTCACAGGTATCTGAGGTCTTGTCCCCCACCATTCCTTTATAGTGCTGATTTACAGAGAATTTATTTCTCACACTAACTTTTGAACTAGTCACATACATGCACACAAGCAATGACACCGGATTCACATTTTGGGTCATGTTTTTTCTACTCCTACCCTAGCTAAGATAATATTCAGGCACCTTTCTGACCTCATTTATAATTTTCTTTAAATTAGTACCTTAGAGAGACTTTTACTAAAGCTTAGCTCGAGTTATCTGCAGCAGGTCCTATTTTATTCCTTGAGCTAAGCTTTAGTAAAAGACCCCCTTATTTTCTTACTCCTGTTACTCTGTTTCATCTATCTATATGTTCCATCTTTGCTCATATCCTATACGATCCATTAAAAAGATTTATTGCACATTGTGTTGATATTGTAATGTAGCATACTATCAGGCTTATTTTCGAAAGAGAAGGGTGCCCATTTTTCGACACAAATTGGGAGATGGGCGTCCTTCTCTCAGGGACGCCCAAATCGGCATAATCGAAAGCCGATTCTGGGCGTCCCCAACTGCTTCCCATTGCAGGGACAACCAAAGTTCCCGGGGGCGTGTCAGAGGCATAGCGAAGGCGGGACTGGGGCGTGCCTAACAGATGGGCATCCTCGAGCGATAATGGAAAAAAAGAAGGGCATGCCTGAGGAGCACTTGGGCGACTTTACTTGGTCCATTTTTTCTTACAACCACGATGACCACCAGAGGGAATCGGGGATGACCTCCCCTGATTCCCCCAGTGGTCACTAACCCCCTCCCATCCTGAAAAAACAACTTTAACAACTTTTTTTTGCCAGCCTGAAATGTCATACTCAGGTCCATCGCAGCAGTATGCAGGTCCCTGGGGTGGGGGGAGGTATGTGTGTGTCAGCGGAGGCATAGCGAAGGCTTGGACGTCCTACTTTCAAATATTTTGGATGTCCTGAACTGCACCCCCCCCCCCCCCCCCCACAGGGATGGCCAAATTTCAGGGGAGTGGAGGAGTGGGCTAGTGGTTAGAGCACTGGTCTTGCAATCCCGAGGTGGCCAGTTCAAATCCCACTGCTGCTACTTGTGATCCAAAATCCAAATAAATAAAGGGGATGTCAGAGGCATAGCACAGGCATGGACATCCTTCTCACAGAAACATTCACATTTTGGACGTCCATACTCTAAAAAAAAAAAAAAGATGTCCCTGATGAGCACTTGGACATTTTCACCTGGACTTGTGTTTTTCTAAGGTTGTAGACGGCAATTTATTTAAGGTTGAAGATGGCTATTATACACACAGCTTGTCTGCATGTATGAAGCCGTCTTTGGTATGTGCAGAGCAGCCACGCATAATGCTTTGCTGCTCTGCACTGGCTTCCCCTCCTTAGGAAGGAAATCGTGTGGAAATGAGCTAACAGTGAGCAGTTCATTTGCATGTGATTTCCTTCGTGCATGCCCGTTCCTTTCCGAATCGCTAAGGGATCGGTAAGGGAAGGGCTTTTTCCATTCAGTTAGTGCATCTGGCTGAAGGTAAGGGAGCTATGTACCTGCGAGCAATTTGTGAAGTCCACTGCAGTGCCCCCTAGGATGCCCGGTTGGTATCCTGGCATGTCAGGGGGACCAGTGCACTACAAATGCTGACTCCTCCCACAACCAAATGGCTTGGATTTGATCGTTTCTGAGATGGGCGTCCTCGCTTTCCATTATCACTGAAAATCAGAAACGACCAAGCCCTGGGGACGACCATCTCTAATGGTAATACGGGTTTTGCCGCCCTTTGCTGGAGCCGTCCTGCAAGGACATCCCCAGGAAAACTTGGGTGTCCCTTTTGATTATGCCCCTCCACGCCATACTTTGTATTTTGAATATTTTTACTGCTGTAATTGCCTTATTGCTTATTCTTGCACTACACCGCCTTGAATGAATTCTTTCAAAAAAGGCGATAAATAAATCAATGAATAAATAAATAAATATCAATAATCAACAGTAAACAAACAAGGGATACATACAAAAATAAACAATAAATTTAGAGAAAGGGCAAATATAAATGTATAGAAATGTACAGATTTACATATGAAGTAATAAATATATAAAATGAAATGACCCTACTATACATTGATAAAAATTCAAAACCAACTTGACTACTGCACAAAGCATTGGGTTGCATCTTAGACCAACAGAGGATCAGTCTATAAAATGTCTTAAATACAACACCCATACTAAAAACCAAAATAACTTCCACTTTTACAAAGCCGCGTTGGTGAATGCCAGTGCAGTAATGCCCATTTAAAGTGAATGGGCTGTGTCGACATTGCTGTGCGGCTTTGTAAAAGGTAAGTTATTTAAATATAAAAATACAATAAGAATGTATTACAACTAATAAAAATACATCAAAAAAATAATAATAATAATTAAATATGATGATAACATTATGTAGTTATTTTAAAAATGTTCTAATGCAGAGAGACTTCCTATATAATGTATAATAGAGCAGTGGCAGAATGATTTATTTTAAACATAAAGGGGAAACTTTTTATGTGATAAACAAATAGCTATATTTCTCAGCTATACGTTTGATTCTGATCTTTTGCAATGGTCTACTACATTTAATTTCTCACTGTTTAGCATCATCTTTCAAATGCACACTGCAAAAGACATATTGACACATTCATAAAACTGAACAAACAAGGGTCGACAACTACAATAATGAGGGCAACTAGGATATTAGACTAGAGACAGTCATGCTGTGTTAGCAGGAAGTGATGTCACAGGTCAACTTTTTAATTCATGGCATTCCCAATGGATTGAAGCATATCTGTCTTTGCAGAATTGGGTTGAGTGTGCCAGCAAGCTCAAGGACATCTGACTGGTGGGTTTAAAAAAATAGCATACTGCATATTCTACCAAAATCACTCAGTTGTTTCATTAATATACCATAGAAAATTACATTTCCTTAGAAAAGAAAAACAAATTAGTACGAAAGGCTACATTTTGAAACACAGTTTGCTCTGTTAATTAGAAAACATGTGCCCACCAGTTTGAGGTGCTTTATTATTTTTAAGTGACTGGTTTGTATGAAATGTTGTGTACTATCAACACAGTAGAAGCTCACTCACAAATTCCAGCAAAAATTATTAAATACTAGTAAAAAAGGCCCGTTTCGGTATGAAAGGAAACGGGCGCTAGCAAGGTTTTCCTCCTCCCCCCTCCCTTCCCCCCTCTGCCCCCCCCCCCCGTCCCACGGCCCCCTTTCCTCCCCTCCGTTTTCCATGGCTTCCTCCCTCCGTCACTCTCTTTCACTCTGTCCTCCCTCCAAGTGCCAGTCCCCCCCCTCTAAAATCACCAACCCCCCTCTCCTCCTCTTACCGGGGTCCCGTCGGCAGCACTGAAGAGCGAACAGACTCAGCGAGTATACTGCCTTTCCTTCTCTTCACTCTGACTCTGGTCCCGCCCTCATTTCCTGTTTGTGCAAGGGCGGGACCAGAGTCAGAGCGAAGAGAAGGGAAAGCAGCATACTCGAAGGGATGTATGACGTCAGTGTTATCCAGGGGCGTATCTGGAATCCGGCGGTAGGGGGGGCCACAGCCAGAGAGGGGGGCACATTTTTGCCTCCCTCCCCCCCCCCCCCCCCGCCGCCTCTCTCCACCCCCTCCCCGCCGTCAACCCTCCCCCGCTGCTTACTTTTGCTGGCGCCGAGGTCCGACCCGCAATCTCCGTTTTTCGTCTTCCTCCGTGGCCATGCTTCCAGGAAGTAACGCTGCAGTGCTGATTCGTTGAATCCAGTTCGACGTCTGACGTCAGACGCCGAACTGGATTCAACGAATCAGCACTGCAGCGTTACTTCCTGGAAGCATGGCCACGGAGGAAGATGAAAAACGGAGATTGCGGGTCGGACCTCGGCGCCAGCAAAAGTAAGCAGCGGGGGAGGGTTGATGGCGGGGAGGGGGGCCAGGGCGAAATCTGCGGGGGCCCAGGCCCCTGTGGCCCCACGCAGATACGCCCCTGGTGTTATCTACCGCACGTAGCAGACCACATCCGAGGGAGCCACGGTCCCAGGCAGCGTCAGAACGTTGGAGGTGAGAATTATTATATAGGAGGATCATTGCATTTTTTTACCTGTCATTTTCCTCCTGCTCATTTGTACCACTGCTCAGGTAGAATCAGGGTTTGGATCTAGTGCTGTAAGCCTTCATTTGCAATTACATGAGGATCATTCTCTATTTTAGATTGCCCGCATCTCCAATCTGATGATTGCAGTGACAGCCCTGGTCTGAGGACACTGCACCAGGGATATTGCCAGAACCCTGCAATTGTGGGTCCTGAATCCAGCCTTGTCTACATGATGACCATTATTCCCTCCCACAGGGACTCTGAACACTAGAGAGAGAGTGAGAGAGAGAAAGACCCAACCTGGGGATCTTATTGGAGACCTTCCAAATGGCAGTGTAAAGCAATTGCCACTTGAGCCATCAAGCTTGCCCTATTTTAGGAGAGTTTGACCGCAAGATTAGTTGAAGTAGAAAATACTAGCCTAGCCTGGTCGTTCAGGTGGTAAGTACACTACCATATAGAGTAAAGAGTAATATAGTAACACTAGTAAAACATGCCCGTTTCTTGCGGCAATGAAACGGGCGCTAGAACGGTTTCCTTCTGGACCTCCCCCCTCCTTACTCACCCCGTCGGCGTTCGTCCGCCATTGTTGCGGACCTCAGAACGCCACCTTCAATCTGCTGACATTGCTCCGCCCTCGAGGTCATCATGTTTGACGCGAGGGCGGGGCCCCAACACAGTGTTTTCGATGGCTTCACCACCACGAAGGCTTCGAACCGGAAGGAAGTGCCCGGAGGACCTGACAGTGACGTCAGTGTCCTCAGAACGTTGAGGGTGAGTTTTATTATATAGGATAGTAACGCAGTAGATAACAGCAGATAAAGACCTGTACGGTCCATCCAGTCTGCCCAACAAGACAAACTCATTACATATGGTATGTGATACTTCATATGTAAACCTAGTTTTATCTTTAACCAATCAAATACAAGGTATCTACATATGCAAAAAATGGATGCTAAATGGAGGAAAAAGCCTCAAACGAACCGCTAAGGCACTCCTTTTGTTAATAAATCAACTTTAGGGAGGCCTGCGGACTCATCACAGGGAAAAAACCTCCTGGCTCATTGCTTTATTATAAATCTTTAGGTCACTTCTTTAGATAAATTTGAAAAACTTAGCTTTCCAGCTGTCCAGTTACTCAGTTGTGACTACCCACAGCCCGTCCAGTTGTTCGGTTGAGACTAACCACGGCCCGACTTTGGCCAAGGTTTCGGCTACTGCTTCAGGGTTACCATGGCCTCTAACTGGTGCATGGACTTTAACTGGTATATTTCGCTGGGACAATGCTCCCGTGTCTTTGCCATTTATCTTTGCCATTTTCAGGGCATAGACCGTAGAAGTCTGCCCAGCACCAGGGCCGTGCCAATGCGGTAAGCGGGGTAAGCACCGCAGGGGAGCGCCCACTCATTGGTTCTCTCAGTGTCCCGCCTTCTTCTGACGTCAGAAGAAGGCGGACACTGAGGGAACCAAGAGCGCGAAGGGAAGGGAGACGTCGGCAGCGCTCCGCTTTCACTGACGCTGCTGCGACCGGAAGTAAAAGATTTAAAGGCCCCAGGGCGCGGAGGAAAGAGCAGAGAGGCATGGATGGGAGGGCAGAGAGACAGGCATGGATGGGAGGGCATGGATGGGAGGGCAGAGAGGCATGGATGGGAGGGCAGCAGCAGGGCCCAGGGAGAGGACAAATTGCTGGAAGGGGAGGGGAGAGAGGAGGATTGCTAGCTATGGATGCAGCAGGGAAGGGCAGAGAGGGACAAGGATGGACATGGGGGCCCAGGGAGAGGACAATTTGCTGGAAATGGAGGGGAGGGGAGAGAGGAGGATTGCTGGCTATGGATGGAGGAGGGAAGGGCAGAGAGGGACAAGGATGGACATGGGGGCCCAGGGAGAGGACAAATTGCTGGAAATGGAGGGGAGGGGAGAGAGGAGGATTGCTGGCTATGGATGGAGGAGGGAAGGGCAGAGAGGGACAAGGATGGACGTGGATGGGAGTACAGGACCCAGGGAGAGAGAAGAAATTGCTGGAAATGGATATAGAGCAAGAAATGAAGAAGAAAGGAGGAAAGTAAAGAAATAAATGGAAAGGAAGCCCTGGAAATGGAGTTAAGAGGACAGATAGCAGCAGACTCAGATACTGGGCCAGCATGATCGGAAAAAGAAAGTCACCAGACAACAAAGGTAGAAAAAAAATCATTTTATTTTCATTTTAGCGTTTGGAATATGTCCACTTTGAGAATTTACATCTGCTATCTTATTTTGCAATGTATAGCAATTTGTTTCTAAGAATATTGCTGACAATTCCTGTTAGTGTGGCAAGTGGTGAGCGATCATTTTCACCGGGGGGGGGGGGGGGGGCGTGATCATTTTCACAGGGGGGGGGCGCCAACTGATAGTCTGCAGGGGGGCGCCAGAGACCCTAGGCACGGCCCTGCCCAGCACTGTCCTTGTTCTAACATTTCTGAAGTTAACATCGAAGTCCCTGAACAGCTCCACTCCAACCCATCCAAATCTATTCAGCCATGATCAGGGCTTAGAAGTCTGCCCAGCGCTGGCCTTGTTCTCCAACTTCTGAAGCTGAATCTGTCTAATCACGATCAGAGCACAGACACTTTTTGAATTCCGTTATGGTTTTCATCTCCACCACCTCCCATGGGAGGGCATTCCAGGTATTTACCACCCTCTCTGTGAAAAAATACTTCCTGACATTATTCCTGAGTATGCCCCCTTTCAACCTCAATTCATGTCCTCTTGCTCTAACACCTTTCCATCTCTGGAAATAGGGCAAGCTTGGTATCTCAAATGGCAATTGTTATACACTGCCATTTGGAAGGTCTCCAGTATGATCCCCAGGTTGGGTCTTTGTCTCCCAAGATCATCACCAACAAGCAGGTATGTTGCAAGTGGGATCAGTATAAAATATGGAAAACTTCCCAGATTGTTGTCAATGATTACTTCTGGCATCAGATCTCACCTCTGGTTCCAACTGATCTGGAAGTTCAAAGGAGCAGGCCAAAAAACAATGGAAAGCATGTAGGATATATATCATTCATTCATTCATTTATCCAACCATCTATCTGTTTTTTTTTATTATTATTCATTCATTCTTCTGCAGTCATGCCTCCTTCTTCTCTTTACTGGAGTATAAAAGTACCTGCAAAATTTTTTCAGGCTTGGTTAAAGGGGATGGGTCACAAAAATTGGCAGGGCATGAAGAGCTGAGAATGAGGTATGCTGGAACAAACAGCAAAATGCTACAATGCTGACATTACAACACAATGCAATAATGTTTTAGTGCATAAGAACATAAGAATAGCCAGACTAGGTCAGACCAATGGTCTAGTATCCTGTTTCCAACAGTGGTTGATCCAGGTCACAAGTACCTGGTAGAAACCCAAATAGTAGTAACATTCCAAGCTACCAATCTCAGGCAAGCAATGGGTTCTCCATGTCTGTCTCAATAGCAAACTATGGACTTTTCCTCCAGGAACTTGTCCAAACCTTTTTAAAACCCAGATATGCTAATTATATCCTCCGGCAAAGAGTTCCAGAGCTTAACTATTCATAGAGCTTACCGAATACCATATTTTAATATTTGGCCAAATATGAATAATGAAAAATAATATTCGTCCAAATATGAATACTGAATACAAATAATGAGCATTGAGCTTTAACATAGCATAATAAAAGAAGCAATGTAGAATCAGAGATCAAGTGTTTATATCAGTAGGATTTAGCACAGTACAGCCCCGGATTATTCGTATTTGAATTTATTTAAATTTTTTATTTATAACCATTTAAATTTTTACAAGCGATAAAACAACTTGCTGGAAATACAGAGAAAGTAATATGAGACCACTAAATAGGGAGAGTGAAACAAGATAAGGAGATCAATTAAACAATAAATGGAAAAACAAACCGTTGTATTAACCTGATTATCCCCAGATATTACTCGTCTAATTCATTATTCCACATTGATCATCTGGTTGGCTTCTTCAAGGCCAATACGGTATATAGTCAAATCATTTCATTGAAAACATACTTATTGTCCAATATTAGTTAGAAATAATACATCTGATTACATTCTTTCTCTTTTAAAAACCAGAAGATATTTAACAATACATATACTTAAGTCTCTAATTCAAATCCCACTGATTAAAGTAATCCCAATTTTCACAGGCTTCACTCCTTTTAAAGTAATAATTTGAGGAAATATTTCTGAGGAAAACTTTAGGAGTCATACCCGGAACTCTGGGAAAAACAGTAATCTTGATATTAATCACCTATAATAATATTCATTTTATTATTCAAAATTTCTGGTCTATTATCATTTTCAAAATCATAACCACTTCATGCTCATGTAGAATCATTTGTTATATCAATTTTTTACTCTCAAAGGGTTCAGTTGAATTGTCCATGTAACTCTCTAATAAAATTATATCTGAAACAAAATTATTTACTGCCACCGTTAGGTCCCGAAGCGCCCTCCAGATGGTATTCAATGTAACCTCCACGGGAGCCAAAAACTCCAAGTTGATTTCTCATAGGTGTTTAGGAGTGGTTCCGCTGATTCGGGTTATTTGTATTTGAATTTAAATCACTATCCTGCTTATTTTCGAAGGAGAAGGGCGCCCATCTTCTGACACAAATCGGGAGATGGGCGCCCTTCTTTCAGGTGCGGCCAAATTGGCATAATCGAAAGCCGATTTTAGCCACCCTCAACTGCAGTCCGTCGCAGGAGTGGTGAAAGTTTAAATGGGCATGTCGGAGGCATAGCAAAGGCGGGACGGGGGTGTGTTTAACACATGGGCGCCCTCTGCCGATAATGTAAAAAAGAAGGGCGGCCCTGACGACCATTTGGCCGACTTTACTTGGTCCATTTATTTTCAGGACCGAGCCTCAAAAAGGTGTCCGAACTGACCAGATGACCGCCGGAGGGAATCGGGTTTGACCTCCCCGTACTCCCCCAGTGGTCACCAACCCCCTCCAACCCTAAAAAAACAAAATTAAAAACATTTTTGTGCTAGCCTCTATGCCAGCCTCAAATGTCATACTCCAGTACGTTGCAGTAGTATGCAGGTCCCTGGAGCAGTTTTAGTGGGTGCAGTGCACTTCAGGTAGGCGGACCCAGGCCCATTCCCCCCTACCTCTTACACCTGTGGTGGTAAATATGAGCCCTCCAAAACCCACCCGAAACCCACTGTACCCACATGTAGGTGTCCCCCTTCACCTATAAGGGTTAGGGTACTGGTGTACAGTTGTGGGGGAGTGGGTTTTGGGGGGGATTTGGGGGGCTCAGCACCCAAGGGAAGGGAGCTATGTACCTGGGAGCAATTAATGAAGTCCACTGCAGTGCCCCCTAGGGTGCCCGGTTGGTGTCCTGGCAAATGCTGGCTCCTAAACACAAAAGGCAAAAGTAGAGACTAATAGACGATTCACCACTGGAGACGTGAGTCCAACAGTCTTTATTATATCAGAGATAACGACCCGACACAGGCCGTGTTTCGACGCTAAAAAAGCGTCTGCATCAGGGGTCAATAAATACACCAAGTAATGAATGCAAAACGAAGAGTCCTACTTCTATATATGTTGTCAACTCACTGATCACGTAGCACCAAACAGAATATGCTGGATACAAACCCCTGATGCAGACGCTTTTTTAACGTCGAAACACGGCCTGTGTCGGGTCGTTATCTCTGATATAATAAAGAATGTTGGACTCACGTCTCCAGTGGTGAATCGTCTATTAGTCTCTACTTTTGCCTTTTGTGATTCGTCATCGTAGAGAACTTTTCCTGTTCTAAATGCTGGCTCCTCCCACGACCAAATTACTTGGATTTGGCCGGTTTTGAGATGGCCGTCCTCGGTTTCCATAATCGGCGAAAACCGAAGCCGGCCATCTCTAAGTCCGGCGATCTCAACATTTAGGTCGACCATCTCTAAGGTTGACCTAAATGTTGAGATTTGGCCGGCCCCGATCATATTATCGAAATGAAAGATGGCTGCCCATCTTGTTCAATAATACGGTTGGCTCCGCCCCTTCCCAGGGCCGTCCCTGGAGATGGCCGCCCTTACAGATGGGCGCCCCCGTTCTTTTATGCCCCTCTATGTTACCTCTGCTTCCAATTTCTCAAAACAAGACTGTCTCCTTTAGAAATGGCACACCAAATAATGATCAGTGGATGCACTGGTGGTCCTCTAGCCCTAAGGATTGCAATAATGGCTCTTACCTCTTGAGAGCTCAGATTTGAAATATCCCCTGTGTGTCATGTACTACCTTCCCCCTTCTTCCGAATATTCAAGTAATCTGCAGTCTCTTCCTATGTTTTACATGCTCCTAGAGACAGCCTGATGATGCAGGTTGCCACAATTGGCCTTTGTCTGCCCTGTGTAGCCTTCTCTCCAGATAGTGCCAATGAAAAGTCACAGATATGACACTTCATAGAGTGGCTGCCACTATATAGATAAGAGCTTTTGAAGATAGGGCCCAATAATATTTAAAATGGTAAACAAAATCCTTAAAGTGTCTTGTTTCAAAACTGAGACAGTTGTGAGCAATTTGTAGATAAAATAAGAAAGCAAATGGCAAAATATAGAAAAGAAAAAGCCAACAAATCCTTATAAAAATGAGAGGCTACAATTAAGAAATAAGATACTGAAAATAGGGCTGTGTCTATTTTATTCTCTGATCAGTGTGTATGCTTTATGTGTGAGAAAAATATCAAAACAAACCAAATCAAATGTGCTTCAAGTGTAAAGGGCTTGCAAGTGTGTGTTTTTCTTCAGCTGCACAGTGATAATTATGGGAAGACATTTGAAACACCCACTTCAAAAACGTAACATAGTTAATGTAGGGTAGGCTAACAGAGAACTTAGTAAAGATGTCAGCTTAGTCTAAAGTCATAATTACTATGTGCAACTTGCTCATAAGGGGTTTTCCCAGTTGATATAATTATATTACTTCAGGCTCTTTATAAAAAAAAAAAATCATACACACCCTACAGCATGTAACATGCAATTTTTCAAACAGAAATTAACATTTTCATTTATTCCCAAATGCTGTATTTGCCAGGAAAGGTGCTTCAGATGCACTAAAGTCTACAGCAGGCAAATAGAAAGGGAATGCCTTTTAAAATATAACCATACAATCTATGTACTGTAGAATATTTCAAAGGTATAATGCATGTTGAGGACCTCTTCTATGTTAATAATTTCCTGATGAGGTACCGTTTCTGTTCAAGTGTAATACTTGGTAATAATTGAAATAAATAAATAATTTTAAATAATAATAATAATAATGTGCTTTGTCTTACGGCCTTAATGCAGATGTTAAGTGGTCCAAAAAGAGGTTTATATGAATCCACCAAAATTAGCATGCTCAACTTTGTAAATGAAGAAGCATCATATGCAAATTAGGCTTTAGCCTGTGCAGTATGGTATTCTTACCCTCATGCTATTTACTAAGCGCTTTCAAGTGGCACATCATTTAATAATTGCCTAGAACTGGGTGATAACTAAAATATGCATGCTAGAAAGTTAACTGTAGACATAGGTCCTGATAACAAGGGTCATGTACAGGATAGAATTCTGTAATCCAATATCATTTTGGCTGACATACCAAGAGACTCTTAATGATGAATTTGACAGCGGTAAGAAAGTGAGGTTGCTTATCTATAATTGGGGTTTTCTTTTGATAGCAGGATAAATCAAATATTCAAGGGGATGACATAATTTGATAATGCTGAGATGGACCAGCTCTCCGAGGGGGCCCTTTTACAAAATGGTTGCCGTGTGGCAACAGGCTTGCCGCACAGCAACCCGGAATTACCACCGGCCCAGTGTGGCCTCCGGCAATAGTTCCACTTCAAGCATGCACCATTTCTGGCACAACGAAAAACCTTTTTGTAATTTTTACCATGGTGATAACCTGGCGGTAATCAGGCAGCACCGTGCACTACCCGGTTAGCAAAGGAGCCCTTACCGCCACCTCAGTGGATGATGGTAAGTGCTCCCCACTGCATGGCCACACAGTACGAGTAATCTCACCGCATGACCATTTTTTAAAGGGGCTTTACCCACTGCGGGAAAAAGGGCCCCGCCACTACCACAGGGCCCTTTTTACCGCAGCTTGGTAAAAAGACACCTGAGTTCTCAGAAAATCCAGGCAAGGTTTTCTAAGCATGTGCAGTAGTTCTTGCACATCTACCATCTCATAAGTCCACTCAGTTTTTTGCAGAATTTAGAAGTCATTTTCTTGGGATGATGAATGGGTTATGTTATTTACCCTGCTGTCTACAGAGAGTCTCCATTAAAGGTAACTTCCCTTTCTCCGTCAATAAGCAGGATGAATCAACCAAACAAGTGAGAAATGGTTGGAGGGGGAGCTAGGAAGCTCAACAAAGATGGCTGCTTAGAATCAGAGCTCCTCAAGATCAGCTTCTGTAAAACATTTTAAAAGTGATTATCATGCTTGGTTGCCTTTGGATTGATTATCTCTCTGTGTAAAGAGTACAAGATGAAGCCGACAAAACGAGTACTACTTGACCAGTAGGCATAGGATGAAAGGTACTAAACATGATCCTCCTTCCCCAGTGAAAGACCACACCACTGGGAGAATCAAAATTCATGACGCAAACTCTTTTACAAGAGCTCCTTCAAGTGAAAAAGATGATTAAAGGCAATAAGCATGATGGAGAGGTCTTTGAAGCAGCAGATGGAATGATCAAGGCTGTGGCTTGATAGTGTGGAGCAGAAACTAGCTGGACATGAAATGCAGCTCCAGTTATCATTTATTAAATTTGCTATACCGCTTAGTTGCGAACAAATTAAAGTGGTTTACACTAAAAGCAAAATACAATTAAATTAAAAAACAGAAAGGAACACCAATTTATGACAGAAAAGAAATAACTAATGATCACTCACAAAAGAAATAAGAAAGAATACATATAAATTAAAATATATAAATTGCCATCAATAAAATCACCATTCATACACTCCCATTCATCATTCCTGGTCTCTCGTTGCAAAATCAACCGAATCATACAGAAAAAGACTGTAGAAAAAGGTAAATTTTCAAAAGGGCACGAAAAGAGGTGTAAGATGTTTCAAGGCGAAGCTGCTGTGGTAGGTAAATCCAAAGTGCTGGGGACAAGAAATAAAATGCACTTGATCTAGTAGATTCCCATCTCGTTTTAAATGGGTGGGGGAGAACCAGTCTATTATCATTTAAAGAGCATAGAGTATGAGAAGGTATATAAGGGATCACCAAAGAAGCAGGCTAAGCAGCAGAACCACTGTGAAAAACCATATCGGTTAGTGTCAGAATTTTGAATTTGATCCTAAACTCAACAGGTAACCAGTGAAACTGTCAGAGAAGAGGTGAAACATGGTTAGTGCACTGCGGGGCTCTTTTAATAAGGCGCATAGGCACTACGTGTGTCCGTGTGTCAAATTGGAACTGCGTTCCCCGGGCAGTAATTCCAATTTTGATGCACATCCAAAATGTGGTACAAAATATTTTCTATTTTCTACCGCGTGGCGCTTACCCGGTGGTAACTGGCAGTTTATGCGCTCTGATGCTTACCACCCGGTTTGCTTGTGAGACCTTACCGATGTCTATGGCTGGTGGTAAGGTCTCAGGCAGAAAATGGACGCGTGCTGATTTTAATTTTAATGCACGTCCATTTTCAGCAACAAAAAAAGGCCTGTTTTCCAGGAGCACTGAAAAATGGACCTGCGTGCATCCAAACCATGTGCCTACACCAGCACAGGCCACTTTTCGGCACGCCTTAGTAAAAGGCCCCTGCTTGACTAAAAGCCTGAAACTATTGGAGGGCCAACTTGACCCTAGGTACACAGTGCTCTGATGACACTGGATGCTGGGAAGCCCTTTTAGAAAGCGATGGTAGGGCTACTATGTGCCAAATCAACACTACCGCCCGGGTAGCGCACCCACCTGGTGGTAATGTTGAAGTTGACGCACACTGTTTCCCCTGGTAGAAAATATTTTTCTATTTTCTACCGCAGGGGGGAGTTCCCAGCAGTAATCGGCCGAATACTGCGTGTATAGCGCATGAATCCTTACTGCTAGGTCAATGGGTGGCGATAAGGGCTCAGGCAGTAAATAGACCTGGACTGTGGTAAAAAGGGGCCCTGGCATGAAGGAAAAACAGCCCCTGCTGCTACCGCAGGGCCTTTTTTCCTGCAGCTTAGTGAAAGGACCCCTCAATCTTCCTATACAACACAATAGAATCCTATATAAAAGCCTCATCTCTTTCAAAAGATACTTTTAACACTCTCCACTTGAATTGCACTGTCCAAATTCTGCTTAATCTCTTTCTGTTAGCCTGACAGGGATTGTTCCATACCTTTAATTCTAGTGCACAACCATTTATTGCCACCATTGAAAAAAGCCTTTTCCCCAGCTATATTAAAAAAATGGCCCAGTGAGCGACAAAAGCACGTGCCCACGCTACCGCAAGACACTTTTTACCGCAGCTTAATAAAAGGACCCCTGGGTGCAATGGAATTGGTATCAACAGGGACAAAATCGATACCTGTTAAAATTCTCCAGAGTTCTTTCAGGATTTTGGCAATAACTTGCTGGCTTGGGGAGATATTCCTAAAATGATTACTGACGATTTTTATTTAACTCTAGATGATTTGTTGCACAGGCAATCTAGATATGTTTGGATGGCCCTCTAGGACTTGGCATTAGATGAACTTGCTATAAAGGAATATAGCGTGGTAGAACCCTGGTGACTGATGTTTCTTTTGCTTTCATATTCTATGTACACTAGATTAGACTATTATTTTAGTCATAAGTGTGCTAACGCTGTATATAACAGCCACTTGCATTCACCTGATGCATATTTCTCAACATGAGACTGTAGGGTTTCATTTACGTGGTTTCCAGGAATATCCCTCACCTCCCTCTTGGCATTTCAATTCTGGTCTTTTGGGAGAGGAACAATCTGTGGATTACGTTGAGGTGGCTATGGATTCCTACTTTCAGAATAACACTGTATTGAGCAAGCAAGCTGGAAAAGAAATATTTGCTGGGCAGGCAGGGCTTTAATTTTTTTTTTTTTAATGATGGTAGTAATATAGCTGGCCAGTTACTAGCACAGTATCTAAAGGGGAGAAAAAATCGGGTTCAATACTTACATTTCCCCAGGGGAGCAGAATTTGTTTCTGAATAAGGCTATAGCCCTCCAGTTTAAAGAGTTTTATGCACAACTTTACACAAAGGAAATTTCTTCCTTGGATGAAGAGATTTTGCATTTTCTTTCTAAGCTGGACAGAACCATTTTATAGAAGGACCAGAAATAAAGTTTAAAAGTTGACATCATTATAGCAGAAATTGCCACTTGGCAAGGTCACAGGGCAGGATGGTTTTTGCCGTCTAATTCTACCAAGCTTCGGTTGATATTCTTGCCCCTAAACTATAGTTTTTGTATCAGGAATATTTAGCAACTCAAAGGGAGGGGGATCGAGGTTGGGTGAGGAGAGAGCAGCGGAAAACCCTCAGGCTGCTACCCAGAAGTTATCCAGGCACCAGCCAATATTCAGTACTGGTGCCCGGACAGCTAACTGGGCAAAGACAGGACTGCGATTTGTGCTTTTTTTTTATCGCTGGAACCTGCACAACTGCTGGCTCCTCACCAACTCTACTCCTTTAATGTCCCTCTCCTGCAAAGTTTCAGTTTGGATGGCTAGTGCCAAAATTCGGTGGCACCGTCTGGTTAAGTGTTGCAGAAAATCGGTAGCTAGCCTTTTCAGCACAATTTAAGAGGGCAGGAGCCTCTCTCACGTGCTTAAATCGCTTTGAATATTGACCATCACAGCTTTTGTCAATCCTCTCCCTTCTGACACTTTTTTCTTACAGAGGGGTACCTCATAAGCTTGTCCCTGTCCCCTCCTGTTTATATTGCTCTTGAACCCCTCGCAATAGCAATCAGGAAGTCCTCTTATATTAAAGAACTACAATGTAAACACTGAGAGCAAAAGCTCTCTATGGGGTCCTTTTACTAAGCTGCAGTAAAAGGGGGCCTGCGCTATGCGCTGAGGCCCTCTTTTACCACAGCGGGTAAAAGGCTGTCATTTTTGCTGGAAAAGAAATCCGGGGGGGTGATGCACTTACTGCCACCAATTGAGGTGGCGGTAAGGGATCCTGCCCTAACCAGAAGTGCACAGCGTCACCCAATTACCACTGGGTAAGCACTGGTGCTACAAAAATAGAAATATTTTTGTTGCACCAGAAATGGTGCACACTGGGGGTGGGAACTACCACTAGGCTCCTGCGGTAGTTCCGGATTGGCATGCACAAACCCGTTAGTAAAAGGGCCCCTGTAAATGCTGACTTGCACCTTGACTGTAACATAGTAACATAGTAAATGACGGCAGATAAAGACCTGTGTGGTCCATCCAGCCTGCCCAACAAGATAAACTCATTTACATGGTATGTGATACTTTATATGTATACCTGAGTTTGATTTGTCCCTGCCTTTCTCAAGGCACAGACCATAGAAGTCTGCCCAGTACTGTTCTTGTACTAAGTTCTGAAGCTAACATCGAAGCCCCTTAAAATTTATACTCCAGCCCATCCCTATCTATTCAGTCACGATCAGGTCACAGACCGTAGAAGTCTGGCCAGCACTATTCTTGTACTAAAAGTTCTGAAGATTCTGGAATCCTAAAGAGTTACATGATTCTGGAATCCCAATTAGTAGCAACATTCCATGTAGAACACCATAGAGTAACATAGAAAATGATGGCAGATAAAGACCTGTACGGCCCATCCAGTCTGCCCAACAAGATAAACTCATTTACATGGTATGTGATACTTTATATGTATACCCGAGTTTGATTTGTCCTTGCCTTTCTCAGGGCACAGACCATAGAAGTCTACCCAGCACTGTTCTTGTACTAAGTTCTGGAGCTAACGTCGAAGCCCCTTAAAATTTACACTCCAGCCCATCCCTATCTATTCAGTCACAATCAGGGCATAGACCGTAGAAATCTGCCCACCTCCCATTCTGTTTCCCAATTACCGGTGTCGCCACCCACTAAGATTCCGCGGAACCATTCCTTCTAAACAGGATTCCTTTGTGTTTATCCCACACGTTTGAATTCCAATACCGTTTTCATCTCCACCACCTCCCGCGGGAGGGCATTCCACATATCCACCACCCTATGAAAAAATACTTCCTGATATTAGTCCTGAGTCTGCCCCCCTTCAACCTCAATTCATATCCTCTAGTTCTACCACCTTCCCGTCTCCAAAAAAGTTTCATTTGTGGATTAATACCTTTCAAATATTTGCACGTCTGTATTATGTCACCACTGTTTCTCCTTTTCTCTAAGGTATACATGTTCAGGTCAGCAAGTCTCTCCTTGTACAGTTTGCAACGCAAATCCCATACCATTTTTGTAGCTTTTCTTTGTACCATTTCCAGTCTTTTTACATCTTTAGCGAGATATGGCCTCCAAAACTGAACACAATACTCCAATTGTAATACAATTTTGCCTCTTTTTTTACATCTCATAGGGAATCTTTTGGTCATCCTTCACCTTACGGGCAGTATCTTTTTCCAAAAAAGGTAGGCAAACATGTCTTAAATTTCACAAATGAAGATTCTAGACACAGATGATATCTCACCTTGCATCCAAACCAAAGTTTCAGCGTGCTTGTCTGACATTGCTGCCTGGATGTCTCAACGCCACCTGAAATTAAATATGACCAAAACCGAGCTTCTCATTTTCCCCCCCAAACCCACCTCCCTGCTCCCCCCGTTTTCTATTTCTGTTGATGGCTCTCTCATTCTCCCTGTCTCCTCAGCTCGAAACCTTGGGGTCATCTTTGACTCTTCTCTCTCCTTCTCTGCTCATATCCAGCAGACTGCCAAGACCTGTCGTTTCTTTCTTTACAACATCCGTAAAATCCGCCCCTTTCTTTCCGAGCACTCTACCAAACCCTCATCCACACCCTTGTCACCTCTCGTTTAGACTACTGCAATCTGCTTCTTGCTGGCCTCCCACTTAGTCACCTCTCCCCTCTCCAGTCGGTTCAAAACTCTGCTGCCCGTCTCATCTTCCGCCAGGGTCGCTTTACTCATACTACCCCTCTCCTCAAGACCCTTCACTGGCTCCCTATCCGTTTTCGCATCCTGTTCAAACTTCTTCTACTAACCTATAAATGTATTCACTCTGCTGCTCCCCAGTATCTCTCCACACTCGTCCTTCCCTACACCCCTTCCCGTGCACTCCGCTCCATGGATAAATCCTTCTTATCTGTTCCCTTCTCCACTACTGCCAACTCCAGACTTCGCGCCTTCTGTCTCGCTGCACCCTACGCCTGGAATAAACTTCCTGAGCCCCTACGTCTTGCCCCATCCTTGGCCACCTTTAAATCTAGACTGAAAGCCCACCTCTTTAACATTGCTTTTGACTCGTAACCACTCGCCTCCACCTACCCTCCTCTCTTCCTTCCCGTTCACATTAATTGATTTGATTTGCTTACTTTATTTATTTTTTGTCTATTAGATTGTAAGCTCTTTGAGCAGGGACTGTCTTTCTTCTATGTTTGTGCAGCGCTGCGTATGCCTTGTAGCGCTATAGAAATGCTAAATAGTAGTAGTAGTAGTAGTAATGTGGCAGAGCATTCCATAATGACGAACCAATTACACTGAACAAGAAACTATGTATATGTTTGTAGCATATTTGATGGTAGAACAGGACAAGCAACAGAAGGCAAAATTCTACCTGGTGTATAAGGAATCAAGTGCTGTGATACAAATAATGGAAATCCAAATGAACATGTCCGATGAATTAATGTAAGGGTTTTATAAGGAATTCTGCTGCTTCCTTAAGTAATGCAATTAATATTCATTAATATTCTGTTCTCACCCACTCTTCTGCCAAACTGGTTGGACTGATAAGACTATTTTTTTTTTTATTTGTAGTATAAAAAAGGACTTTCAAGAGCCCTGAGTGCATTTTCTTCCTAGTAGCAGAAGGACTATGCAGCAGAGCCCAGATAGATACTTGAAGCAGAAGTACCACTTTTATAAGGGTTAAGAAACTTACTCTTTTTCAAGTAACTAATTTCTTTCATTACAGCTCATTCAAAGTCTTTCAGTCAATCTACACAGAGCATGTTTGATGACTGCGAGGCTCACTTTGCCAGGAGAACAGCATCGTCAGTCCTTCTAACTGATTCAGCTGGGTTTTACACAAGTGCAACGTACTATGGAGCACTTCATGTTTAAAAAAAATTAGCTAAGACAGCTTTATGTATATATAGTAGGGCCCTAAATTTCCTCTACTTAAAGGATGTGGAAAATTCTGGATCTATTTACTCCTAAGCTATGAGAGGTTTCAAGATATCAATCATCAGGAAAAGAGTCATAGGAAATATCAGGAAATGATGGAAAACAAATACCTGATTTAACTAGAGCTCCTTCTCAAGTACCAGAAGGAATAGGCACATGATCGAGCATCCCAGGCAAACTAAAGACAGGTGGCCACAAAATTTTAGAACTAAGAAAAAGTATAATTATGACAGCTTATAGAAAATATATCTAGACCCTGATATTTAATCAGACATTTGCATGGAAAATGCAAGATTAATAAAGCACCGATGTGAAAAATGCCTGGTTTAAGCAATAACATTAAGATACATACCTGTAGCAGGTATTCTCCGAGGACAGCAGGCTGATTATTCTCACTACTGGGTCATCGTCCGTGACGGCCCAGGAGACCGGCAACAATTGCAAAGCAAAAACAAAGAGTCTTCTAGAATGCTGCGTTGCGCAGGCCAAACACACCGAATGGCTTCCCGCACGCGACGCGAGCGTGCCCTCCTTAGTTGAATAAAAAGCAAAATAGAAAAACTGGAACAACTCCTAAGGGGAGGAGGGAGGGTTTGTGAGAATAATTAGCCTGCTGTCCTCGGAGAATACCTGTTACAGGTATGTATCTTCATTTTCTCCGAGGACAAGCAGGCTGGATTATACTCACAACTCGGGTATCCCTAGCCCCCAGGCTCACTCAAAATAAAGAACATTGGTCAATTGGGCCTCGCAATGGCGAGGACATAACAGAGATTGACCTAAAATAAACACAACTAAGTGAGAGTGCAGCCTGGAACAGAAAATAAATGGGCCTAGGAGGGTGGAGTTGTATTCTAAACCCCGAACAGATTCTGCAGCACTGACTGCCCAAACCGACTGTCGCGTCAGGTATCCTGCTGAAGGCAGTAGTGAGGTGTGAATGTGTGGACTGATGACCACGTTGCAGCCTTGCAAATCTTTTCAATGGAGGCCGACTTTAAGTGAGCCACTGATGCAGCCATGGCTCTGACATTATCTGCTGTGACGTGGCCCTCCAGAGTCAGCCCAGCTTGGGCATAAGTGAAGGAAATGCAATCTGCTAGCCAATTAGAGATTGTGCGTTTTCCGATGGCGACTCCCCTCCTGTTACGGTCAAAAGAAACAAACAACTGGGCGGACTGTCTATAGGGCTTTGTCCGCTCCACGTAAAAGGCCAATGCTCTCTTATAGTCCAAGGTGTGCAAATTGTCCTCACCAGGGTGGGTGTGTGGACGGGGAAAAAATGTTGGCAAGATAATTGACTGGTTCAGAATGGAACTCCGACACCACCTTCGGCAAGAACTTAGGGTGTGTGCATAGGACTACTCTGTTATGACGAAACTTGATATAAGGTGCATGCACTACCAGGGCTTGGAGCTCACTGACCCTACGAGCTGAAGTAATAGCCACCAAGAAAATTACCTTCCAGGTCAAGTACTTCAGATGGCAGGAATTCAATGGCTCATAAGGAGCTTTCATCAGCAGGGTGAGAACGACGTTGAGATTCCATGATATTAGTGGAGGTTTGACTAGGGCTTTGACAAAAGCAAACCTCTCATAAAATGAACTACTAAAGGCTGTCCAGAGATAGGCTTACCCTCTACACATTGATGATAAGCATTAATTGCACTACGGTGAACCCTTACGGAGTTGGTCTTGAGACCAGACTCTGATAAGTGTAGAAGGTATTCAAGTAGGGTCCATGTAGGACAAGAAAAAGGATCTAGGGCCTTGCTGTTATACCAGACGGCAAACCTCCTCCATTTGAAAGAATAACACTTTTTCGTGGAATCTTTCCTGGAAGCAAGCAAGACTCGGGAAACACCCTCCGAAAGACCTAAGGAGGCAACTTCTAAGCTCTCAACATCCAAGCCGTGAGAGCCAGAGACTGGAGGTTGGGATGTAGAAGCGACCCCTCGTTCTGGGTGATGAGGGTCGGAAAACACTCCAATCTCCACGGTTCTTTGGAGGACAATTCCAGAAGAAGAGGGAACCAGATCTGATGGGGCTAAAAGGGCGCAATTAGAATCATGGTTCCACGGTCTTGCTTGTATGGAAGGCTTGTCCCCCAATGTAGGAGAAAGGCATCTGACATTAGTCTGTCTTGGGCCTGAAGTCTGTAACAGAATTGAGGGACTTTGTGATTGATCTGAGTGGCAAAAAGATCCACCAAGGGGGTGCCCCACTCTCGGAAGATTTTGTGGACAACAGCATGTTTAGCGACTACTGGTGAGGTTGCATGATCCAGCTCAACCTGTTGGCCAGACTGTTGTTTATGCCTGCCAGATACATGGCCTGGAGAAACATGCCGTGATGGTATGCCCAAAGCCAAATCCGGACAGCTTCCTGACACAGAAGGCGAGATCCGGTGCCCCCCTGCTTGTTGGTGTAATACATAGCAACCTGATTGTCTGTCTGAATTAGAATGATTTTGTTGGACAGTCGATCTCTGAAAGCCTTGAGAGCGTTCCAGATCGCTCGTAATTCCAGGAGGTTGATCTGAAGATCTTTTTCCTGAAAGGACCAAGCTCCTTGAGTGTGAAGTCCATCTTCATGAGCTCCCCACCCAAGGAGGCATGCATCCATCGTCAGCACTTTTTGTGGCTGAGGAATTTGGAATGGACGTCCCAAGGTCAAATTGGATCAAATGGTCCACCACTGAAGGGAACTGCAAAATTCGGTGGAGAGATGGATTACATCCTCTAGATCCCCTGTGGCCTGGCACCACTGGGAAAGTAAGGTCCACTGAGCTGATCTCATATGTAGGCGTGCCATGGGAGTCACATGAACTGTAGAAGCCATGTGTCCAAGAAGTCTCAACATCTGCCGAGCTGTGATCTGTTGAGACACTCGAGCTATGGACACGGGGGCCAGGAGACTGTCTGCCCTTGCCTGGGGAAGATAAGCTTGAGACGTTCGTGTGTCCAACAGAGCTCCAATGAACTCCAATTTTTGAACCAGAACGAGATGGGACTTGGGATAATTGATCACGAACCCCAGTAGATCTAGCACTCGAATAGTCATCCGCATGGACTGTAGAGCGCCTGCCTCCGAGGTGCTCTTCACCAGCCAATCATCGAGATAAAGGAACACATGAACTCCCAGTCTGCATAGCGATGCTGCGACAACAGCCAGGCACTTTGTAAAAACCCTGGGCACAGACGCGAGGCCAAAGGGCAGTACACAGTACTGAAAGTGCCGAGTTCCCAACTGAAATCGAAGATACTTCCTGTGAGCTGGGAGTATCGAGATGCGGGTATAGGCATCCTTTAAGTCCAGAGAGCATAGCCAATCGTTTTCCTGAATCATGGGAAGAAGGGTGCCCAGGGAAACCATCCTGAACTTTTTTCGGACTAGGAATTTGTTCAGGGCCCTTAGGTCTAGGATGGGACGCATCCCCCCTGTTTTCTTTTGCACAAGGAAGTACCTGGAATAGAATCCCAGCTCTTCTTCCCCTGGTGGAACGGGTTCGACCGCACTGGCCTTTAGAAGGGCGGAGAGTTCCTCTGCAAGTACCTGCTTGTGCTGGGAGCTGAAGGCCTGAGCTCCTGGTGGACAATTTTGAGGCATGGATTCCAGATTGAGAGTGTATCCTAACCGGACTATTTGAAGAACCCGGTCGGGGGTTGTATGAGGGCACCTTTGGTGAAAAAATATCAACCTCCTTCCAACCGGTAAGTAGTCTGGAGCCAGTCAAAAGCCCATCCCTTGCTTTTGCTGGGGAGCCGCATGGGCCTTAGGCACACGCTGTTGATCAGAACGAGCACGCTGGGACTGAGCCTTGGTAGGCTGCCGAGAAGCAGGAGTGTACCTACGCCTATTATAGGAATAGGGAGCACTCCTCCTCCCTCCAAAAAACCTCCTAGATGAGGATGTGGTAGCAGAAGACGCCCGGCGGGTGAGAGAATCCATAGCATCATGGTGCTTTTTGATCTGATCGACCAAATCTTCTACTTTTTCTCCAAAAAGGTTATCCCCCCTGCAAGGAACATCCGCCATTCGCTGCTGGATCTTATTGTCCAGGTCAGAGACACGCAGCCATGAGAGTCTGTGCATCACTATACCTTGAGCAGCTATTCTGGATGTCACATCAAAAGTGTCGTAAGTACCCCTGGCCAGGAATTTTTGACACGCCTTCTGCTGCCTGACCACCTGGTGAAAAGGTTTGGAGCCTCACCGAGTTCTGAAAGTGGATGCTGCTGTGTAGAGCTGGTATGTCTGAATCTTGGCTGCGAGCATAGCGGCCTGAGTCTTCCTCCCAAAATAATCCAAGGTCCTAGACTCTCTGTCTGGGGGCGCCGAGGCATACTCCCTAGTACTCTTGGCTCTCCTGAGAGTAGAATCCACAACCATAGAATCGTGAGGTAGCTGAGACTTCACCATCACCGTCTGTCCGTGAACTCTGTACTGGGACTCAGCTTTTTTGGGGACCACTGGATTAGAGAGAGGGAACGACCAGTTTTGCATAAGAACGTCCCTGAGTGTATTATGCAAGGGAGCCGTTGCAACCTCTGTAGGTGGAGAAGGAGAATCCAAGACCTCGAGCATCTCAGCCCTCGGCTCATCCACAACCTCCATAGGGAAGGGAATATCCTTAGACATTTCCCGAACAAAGGAGGAAAAAGAAAGACTCGCAGGCGGACTTTCCTTCTTTCAATGGGCGGAGTAGGATCAGAAGGGACCCCATAGGACTCTTCTTCAGAAAAGTATCTGGGATCTTCCTCTTCCTCCCACGAATACTCATCATTGGTATTGGACAAAAGCTCTCTAAGAGCAGCCCGAACACGAGCCTGTCTCGACGTCAAGGAACGACGACCTCGAGAGGGATGTCGAGAAGTCGACCCCTGCCTTAACTGTGATGAAGCTTCCTCCGCCGACGTAGAGTCGACCCAGGTGGCAGCCGACGCCAATGCCGCAAGCGGCACCGAGGTCGGGGACCTCACCACAGGTGAAGGACCAGATGCCGCCTCAACAGACGGTGCAGAAGGTGCAAGTACCCCTGGCACCGAAGTAGACAGGCGCAGCAATCCCTCCAGAAGCTCTGAAAGAAGGGCCCTGATGTGCTCGTCGAGAGCCTCCATCGGAAAAGGCTGCGGGGCCGGTGCAGGAGCCGGTGGCAGAATCTGAGGGGGCTCGAGAGCTGGTACCAGGCTGCCAGAAGACCGACGCATCGGCACCTCCTGTATAGAGGGTGAGCAGTCCTCCCGGCGCTGATGCTTCTCAGGTGCTAAATCCCTTGACTCCCCGGAGCTCTCGGTACCACACAAGGAAGGAGATCGATGACGGTGCTTCTTAGCCTTCGCTCGACGCCCATCATCGAGACTCCTCAGAACCAAAGAGGAGGACGTGGAATCCTCACGCCTCCTCGGGGCCGGGACCGAGCCTGCATAGCAGTAGGCCTCGAGACAGGTAGAGACCCACTCAATGCCTCACTGCTCCCAGTGCGATGTGGTTGTTCGGCAGCCATAACCTGTGCTCTCGTCCATGTTTCCCTCGACGTCGACGCCGCCGACCTCGGTACCGATGCCAATGCCGAAGGACTGAACCGATCAGCAAAAAGATTTTCCCGTTGAGTCTCCCGAGACACTTGGGTCCGTTTTTTCATCAAAGGACACAGCTTACAAGCAGCTGGTAGATGATCGGGCCCAAGGCACTGGAGACACCACGCATGGGGGTCGGTACCCAAAATGGTCCGGTTGCACCGAGTACAACGTTTGAAGCCGCTGGGAGTCCTCCATTGCCCCATGTAAGCCACATTGAGCCTGCCATGAGTGGGAAAGCGCGGGGTACAAATGTAACAAAAATAAAAAATAAATTAATTAGTACCATCAATGTAGCTAATAACAATTTATAAGGAAAGAGCAAGTTTATTAAGCTTTTCAGCAGCACTATTTGTATAAAAGCAAAGAACTTGTTCCATGTTGTGATTTTCCTCTGATGCTTTCTCTACAGTCAAATTACAGTTAACATGTAATGAGATTGGATTATTCTATTCACATAGCCCACAATACTGAATAATTTGGTCTTGCTGAAGAACAAACTGCTCTGCATCTAAACAGGAAAGATATATGTGCTGCAAAAGTTGCATCTTCTATTGTCTGTCTCACATCTGTCATTTATTTTTTTCAGAAAAATATATAATCTTTTGTCATCATACAACATCAAACATCCTTAATAAGGCAGTGTTTGCATCTGCAATCCACCAGCAAGACCACAGAAAATGAACATGGAAATGGCATCCGGACTCGACATGAAAACTTTCAAATTCCTGGCCTGTCAGAAGAATGAATAAAACGCCGAAATGAATAACGAGGACCTAGAAATTGAAGTGAGCCTTTGTTGCCATAGCTACCTAGCAGGTATATCATTTCCAACTACAAACATGAGTTCAATAAGACGCTCCTGATGGTAAAGTGAAGGAATGGAAAATAAACAGTTACAAAGACAGAACTGCATCACTTTTGCTTTCCCTTGCGGTTAATGTATTATCAAGATTTTAGCATATTCATCTGTCTGAAAATCCGATGGGAGTAGGTGTTCCCCAAGAACTGGATTGGGAATGGCTGGGTTTGCGTAGTAGGTAGAGATCAGGAGCTCTACATTTGAATCCGGCTTCTCCCAAAACATATGCGACCTTGACAAATTGCTTTAGCTCCTGTTGCCTCACTCACCCACTTACAGATCAATATTCACCAAGTGTAGCTAATGACATCTTTAAATTCCAGCCATGGATTTCAAACAAAACACGTATATATATTCAACAACTTTGAATGCAAGTACAGACCGCTGACCACCCCCAGCTCTATGGATAGAACTAATATTAGGACAGCCTGTTTGGAATATCAACATTTGAATATATTACCCCATCACTTATAACTCTTCACTGGCTACCTGCTGAATTTGCATTTGATTTAAAGTATTACTAATGGTGTTAAACAACATGATTCCTCCAGTTTTTGCTTCCTTGTTACACCTTCATCAACCTTTACATTCTTTGAGATCATTAATGTCAAATATAGTGGATGGACCATCACTCCGCTTAGTCTATCTGGACAAAAATAGAAATTCTATTTTTTTACATAAAAGGACGGCAAATGTGGAATGCGCTGTCTAATAGTATTTGAGTCTTGCAAAATTTTGAAGGACTTTAAGGTTACTTTGAAGACCTTGTTATTTCAGGAGGCTTATAACACTAGAACGGACTCGCTGGTGTAATACTATTTTGCTCAGCTGTGAAGGTTTTAGCTGCATGTTTGATGGAGCACAAGACAGAAAGAATTGTATATAAATGATTGTGATGTTTTAATTGGATGAGTGATGTACTGATTTTCCTTTGTTTTCCTTTTTATTTTATTTTTGTTGGTGTATTATATTGTGTATATTATTGTGTATATTGTGTATATTACTTTGTATTCCGCCTAGAATGTGCAAGACAAGAACGGAAAATAAATACTGAAATAAACAAATAAATATGGACAGTGGCTGAATGTCGGCAATTATTTGCAGTGTTAGGTGAAATGACCATGCTTCACCCTGGCACTCCAGTCTAAGAATTTGTAGTGTTGCTACAAATTCGCAAATGGGAATTTACATATTTGGGGGCCTCTTTTACCAAGCTGCAGCAAAGGGGGCCTGTGCAAGTGTCAGCTTGTGTCTGTGACGAGCGCTGAAGCCCCCTTTTACCGCAGTGGGTAAAAGGGTAGGTCTTTCTTTTCGGCAGGAAATGGCTGTGTGGCAAGTAAAGCACTTGCCGTGCGCCATTTCAAGGGGGCCCTTACCGCCACCCATTGAGGTGGCGGTAAGGGGTCCCGCTCTAACCCAGCGGTAACTGGGCAGCGTGCAGCACTTCTTGATTACCGCTGGGTACATACTAGCTGTTACGTCTGTGCTTTTCTCGCCCTCTGGTGGTCAGAACAGGTGGCTGCTATGGACCATCACCCGTTCCAGATTTCAGGCAGTCCGGTCCGGATCTTCCGGGCTGCCAGACTTGCTTGCTTGAATTGAACCTACACAGCCACAGTAGCTACCTGGTGATTGCTGCAGCTGAGTCTCACTGGTTGCTGGGCTTATTAGCCATTTTGAAACTCTCTGGCTTTGCCTTTGCATTGCGTCTTAGGCCCTGGTATGTGGGTGCTTGTGCACTTCTGCCTGAGAGACTTTGTCTGGACCTGATTCTGTTTTTGCTGGTTTCCTGCCTTTTGAACCTTTGCCTGAACCTGGACTTTGCTTTGCTTGCCGCCTGCCTTTTGACCCTTGCCTGGACCTGGACTTTGCTTAGCTTGCTGCCTGCCTTTTGACCCTTGCCTGGACCTTGCTTTGCTTGCCGCCTGCCTTTTGAACTTTTGCCTGGACCTGTCTTCTGCTTGCTGGCTGTCTGCCTAGAGACCTAGCCTGGATTTGCCGGTACGTCTGTTCTGCCTTGCTTCAGGTGTGGGGTGGTTTTGCCTGCCACTGCCGCTCCTCGGCAGTAGCCCAAGGGCTCACAAACCTGTTTCCAGCTTTGTAAACGTGACACTAGCACTACAAAAATAAATATATTTTTGAAGTGACGGATATTATTTATTATGATTAATGGAGCGCTGGGAGTGGGAAGTACCGCCAGGCTGCTGTGGTAGCCCGGCGGTACTTCCTTTTTAGCGAGTAGTAAGCCCGTATTGTAAAAGGGGCCCTTATTTACTTATGACATTTGTATCCCCCATTATCCCAAGCAAGTTCAGTTTCAATGAGGCTCACAATATAGTAAACATATGATAACAAATCCAAGTTAATACAGTCAAAACTTATGAAAATTCAAAAGTAATTAATATGAAAACTGCAAAAGAATTAACAATAGCAATGGTCATTAAACATATAGACCCTTTTTAATATCTGTCCCTACCCCAAAAAGCTTGTAGTCTAAGGGTCAGATACAAAATAATAATGATGAGAAAACATTGCCATATTTAGAAAGAATTATGAAGTCATACAAAATTAAAGGACAGAAGCCAGGAGAAGTTCCATGACAGTGTAAAAGTCAAAAAAACAAATTTCAGTTGCTATAGATTAGTGCTATGGGTTTGGGTTGGTCAGTTGGTTTCTGGTATGAACAAGGTATTCTGACATATTATCCCACAGGTTGATTTGGTTTCTGGCATGAATGCACTTTGAGTAATGTCTTAAACATTTTTATCCTGGGAATACAGAGGTTAACAGTGTGAAATGGATGCAGGAAAAATCTGTCTCTCTCGCTCTCATCTGATTAAACGGAATTACTGAACCTGTTGATGTGTTCCCTATTGGAAAAGAAGCTATAGTTGGTTAAAGCTACCGAGATGTGTGTGCATAGGGGAGATTTAAAAGTGGGAAGCATTGTTTTTTTGAAAATGCTGAAATTATTTTTGTCATAGCTGAGGGTAGCTGACTGCCACGTAATTCTAGCTGAAGACACCATGCTGACATGTGCCTATTATTCATTTGTAAATATGAATTTATTTGATGCTTCTATTGATGAAACAGAGACTATGTAGACATCTTTGGGACTCTTTTTCAGACCCTCTGAGCCATACGTATGTCCTTATTAAACTCATAATTAATGAAGTGTTTTAATTTAGGTTTTGTTATGAGCTTTTTTTTTTTATTAAAGTGCGCTGGTTTTTGCATGTATTGCACGTGTACCACAGATTCTATGTACCACACCTAGAGATCCAAGCTGAAATTGCTGTGGATTCTACAACAATCCGCTTAGCTTAACAAGGTGAACAAGCTAATGAGTGCTGATAACAGCACTTAACAAGCAATAATGAGCACTAATTGGTACTGATTAGAATTTAGGTGCACAACTTGCTAAGGGGCCCTTTTACAAAGGTGCGGTAAGCTCTATGTGTGTGCAGAGTATGCCAAAACGAGACTACCACCAGGCTAGCATGCCGGCCTGGCAGTAATTTCAGATTTGGTGCATGCCCATATTGCAACGGTGTTTCTGGCATTAATTGGCAGTTGGTGCATGCCGACTGAACACCGCACATGTAGCGAATTATCCCTTACCACTAGATCAATGGGTGGCATTAAGGGTTCAAGCTGTAAATAGGCGCACACTGGTTTCAACTTTACCGAAGGCTCTTTTCCTGGCCCATTGAAAAAAAGCCCTTTTTCCCAGACGCGGTAAAAGCTGGCTCAGCGTGCAACAAAAACACGTGCCCACACTACTACAGGCCACTTTTTGCTGCGGATTAGTAAAAAGACCCCTGAACGTATTCTGTAACGATGTGCGCCAAACATCTAACATGTGCAGGCAAAAAGGGGTGTGGTTATAGGTGGGGAAATGGGAGTTTTATGAGTATTCAGAAATTTAGGCAACTAGTTACAGAATATGGCCCATTGCGCCTAAATCTATACGCCAAGATTTACCCCATATTTTCACTGGTGTAAATGGATGCGCACAGATTTAGGCACTGAAATATCAACTAAGCGTATTCTATAACTGGCGCCGATTATAGAATACGCTTATCAGTGCCGATTTTTTTAGGCGCCATATATAGAATCTCCCCTATGCGTATTCTGTAATGAAGTGCGCTGAACTTTTAATGTGTGCAGGCAAAAATGGGCGTTCCAAAATTTACAAACATAGTTATAGATATGGCCCTGAGTGTGTAAATCTACGCACCGGGATCTATGCCATGTTTTTGTTGGTGTAAATGGATGCGCATACTTTTAGGCGCTGAGATAGCACCTAAACTTATTCTATAATCAGCACCTAAATCTAAGTGCCGATTATAGAATACCCTTAGTCGGCACTGATTTCAGCGCCGAGGTTTTAGGCACCATTTATAACCCCCCCCCCCCCTTTAACGCAAAAATTAACATGCAGTAAATGTAAAGCCTGTGCGGTAAATGCAGTGGGAGCAGGAACACCTGCAGTACCTGCGACTGTATGTAATGTGGTGAAGGCCCAGGAAAAAAACTCCAGAAAAAGTGCCATTGCCACAGCAACGTTCCCCTCCTCCTGAACGTTTACTCGTGACATCATTGCCACTTTCCAATTTCCCCCACCATATTTGTTGTTGTCTGGTAGTGCTTCATAGCTTAGTCATAAGTGAGACCCTGAGAACAGATGCCCTGTGATGCTCAATTTTATAAAATAAGGGGCCCCTAAGCTGCGTAGATACCTGTGTGTGCTGAACATGCGCCAAATTGTAGTTACCACCCGGTTACTGCGTGGCCTTTGCGGTAATTTCAATTTTGGCACGCGTCCGCTACACGCATCTGAAAAATATTTTTTTATTTTCTGGCGCACGTAACGGACGCATGTCAAATGGCATTTGGTGCGCGTAGGTCATTACCACCCAGATTCTTTAAAGCTAGGTCAATGGTGGTAAGGTCTCAGAACTAAAATGGATGACCGGCAAATTTGATTTTGCCACACGCCCATTTTCGGCAAAAAAGGTCTTTTTTACAGGTGTGCTAAAAAATGGATTGGCGTGCACCCAAAACCCGCGCCTACACTACAGCAATCCATTTTTCAGCGCACCTTTGTAAAAGGGCACCTACATAAATAAATAAATATATAAAAGGGAATCATTATACTTCCAGACCTGACTAATTCTAAAACATCTGTATTGATCCCACTAACACAGAAAAGACGTCTTTGTTCTTTTACAAAGGAAAAAAAAATCTAACTTACTCAACAATGGCAAAGCAATGAAATGAAATGAACATATATAGCAAACTGTATTCAAGTTAAAATGATGGATTATTCCCATTCATTCCAGATTTTAAATTATGCATTCACTGCTGGTAATGGTTGAGAGATAATCCCTAGAAGCACTTAAGATACAGAACTTTGTTACCGCTTGCCCTTATTCTGGTAATCAAGTAATAAAGTCCAAATGGCTACTAAAGCAGAGCTCCTAAGCTAACTGTAAAATACTTTGAATGTAATTTGTTCAGTAAACTGCAGTACATTTAATCTCTATATTAAGTAAATTATAAGGAAGAGTGCACTTTGCAAGATTAAAAAGTGCTCTGTTAACTTATCTATTATTCCTCTAGGAAAGTTTCCAAAGTGCATGTAATACAATTAAATAACTTTTTTATGAACAGTATGGAATCCATTATGATTTATTACTAGACATTAGGGAACTTTCTACTTAAGGTTTTTCTCCTGTTTTCTGTCTACAGGAAAAAATATTTAGTGCAGAGGGCCCAAATGTGTTTCCTTTTTTTCTGTAACTCTTACAATTTCTTCTGGAAAATAAAAACAGACACAAACACACACAAATTATAAGCAATATCTTTCAAAGTTGCACACTGGGGCCCCCAAAGCCAAGAAAATGGGAGAACAGCATTAGTAAATCAGGCCGGGGTGGAAGATTTTGGGGGTATCTATGCTGAGTAGAATGCAGTCAATGAAGTCTGATCCTGAGTGTGTTAATATAGGCGATGAATGAGATGGCAATTAATTGTTTAATTATTTATTTGTGACATTTATATCCCACATTATCTCAAACAAGTTTGAGTTCAACGTGGCTTACAATAAACAGTATATGATACATAACAAAGAATAATGCATAAGAAAGTAATTTGTTGTAAGAATCCAGTTTTACAATACAGTATCAGTATTGTTGAACAATTAGTCACATCTCAAACATATTTTCTAAGGTTTTGAAAAGGCTAGTGGTAAAAAGAAAAAAGGCTTTCAACATTTCCCAAATTAAAAACATGATCAGGTGATAGAGGTAAAAGAAAGGAACTAGTATAAGAATCAGAAAACCTAGATAATAAGAATCATACCTATAGGTCTATGTCAGTATTACCATATGATAAAAGCCTGTAAACAGAAAACAATAAAAAAAAAAAAAGAAACCCAATCTGCCTGCAATCAAAATAAATTCAAATTCAACGAATACATTCAAATAACTTTAAATACAAATTACAAAATTATTTTTGAGTGGAGAAAAGACTTCACTGAGCTATACTCATAATCCAGTGTAACAAAAAAGCAACATTAAAAACCCACATCAGTAGTCAGGTAAACTCCACTGTAAAGATGCAAAAACAGTAAGAGCAATAGACTCAGTCCAAAATCAGAAATCAAAAAATTATGAAAAATAAATTTAGCTTTGCTAGACGAGAGGCCCTGTTCAAACGTGGTTTTTCACCAGGGCAGCATATAAATAATTTCAAATAGTATCCACAGTTCAATACAGAATTTGGTACTCCCAACATGTAAACAGAAACATATGGACAGCTATGTGTAGAAGCATTTAGGGGTCCTTTTACTAAGTCGTGATAGCGTTTTTAGCTTGCGGTAGAATCAGCTGGTGTTAAATGATGAGATACCCATAGGAATATAATGGGTGTCTTGGCGTTTACCGCCAACTGATTTCTACTGCGAGCTAAAAACGCTACTGTGGCTTAGTAAAAGACCCCCTTAATAAAATCTAAGGCCTAGTTCAGCAAAACATTTTTTCATAAAGAAAGGGAACCAAGACTTGAAGGCTGATATTCAGCTGGCCATGTCCATACACTCAACCTGAATCTGTTATGCTGAATATTCTGTCTACAATTTGCTGACCAAAGATACCAGGACAAATTTTCAGCCAGTGGAGTTTGTCTAGTCAATTCCAAAAGGTAGCAGTATAGACCCTTTGAACATGGAGCACAAGCCAATTGATCCCTAAAAGGCAATAAATTCTAAAGCTGGATCAAGGGATTCTTTACCACAAGAACTTACCAAGTGATATCAAACTCGAATATTTCATCACCATGGAAACCAGAATGTGGAGTACCCCAAGGCTCACCACTATCGCCGACCCTCTTTAACCTAATGATGACCCCACTAGCCAAATCCCTATCCAAACAAGGCCTCAACTCCTACATCTACGCTGACGATGTCACAATATACAACCCATTCAAACACGATCTAACAGAAATCACAAACAAAATCGAACTCAGCCTGCAAATCATGAACTCATGGGCAGATGCATTTCAATTAAAACTCAACGCTGAAAAAACACACTGTCTCATCATATCATCACAAAACAACACGTACAAACCCACCAGTATAAACACCCCAGATTACACTCTTCCTGTCTCAGACAGCCTGAAAATTCTCGGAGTCACCATTGATCGAAACCTTACGCTAGAAAGCCAAGCGAAAATTACAACAAAGAAAATGTTCCACTCAATGTGGAAACTCAAACGAGTAAAACCTTTCTTCCCGAGGAAAATATTCCGCAGCCTGGTACAATCAATGGTGCTAAGTCACCTAGACTACTGCAATGCAATCCATGCCGGATGTAAAGAACAAATTCTGAAGAAACTTCAAACTGCCAAAACACCGCAGCCAGACTCATATTTGGAAAAATGCGATACGAAAGCGCCAAACCTCTACGTGAAAAACTGCATTGGTTCCCAATCAAAGAACGAATCGCGTTCAAAATCTGCACCCTGTTTCACAAAATTATTCACGGCGAGGTCCCGATCTACATGGCAGACCTCATAGACTTACCAACCAGAAACACAAACAGGTCAGCATGCACATTCCTAAATCTGCACTACCCAACCTGCAAAGGAATAAAATACAAATCAACATATAAATCCAGCTTCTCCTATATAAGCACACAAATATGGAATGCACTATCAAACACCACGAAAACAATGCATGACCTAACAACCTTCTAGAAATCATTAAAGACCTATCTGTTCAAGAAAGCCTACCACAATGATTCAACCTAAACACCCAAACCCTGCAACACGACGAAACTTGTACCAGAAAAGGAGACTTAATTATTCCTCCTCAACTACCTAAGATACTCTCCAGCTTATAATCGAAAGTGATCGCCGGCCATCTTCCCACACAAACCAGGAGATGGCTGGCGATTTCTTAAAGCGGCGAAATCGGTATAATTGAAAGCGGCATTTTTGACAGCATCGCCGGCGAAAGTTCAAGGGGGCGTGTCGGTAGATTAGCGAAGGCGGGTCATGGGCGGGCATGGGCGTGGCTACCAGATGGCCGGCTTTCGCTGATAATGGAAAAAAAAGCGGCGTTAAGCAGTATTTCGCCGGCTTTACTTGGTCCTTTTATTTTCACGACTAAGCCTCAAAAAGGTGCCCCAACTGACCAGATGACCACTGGAGGGAATGGGGGATGACCTCCCCATACTCCCCCAGTGGTCACCAATCCCCTTCCAAACTAAAAAAATAAAACTAAAAACCCTTTTTGCCAGCCTGTATGCCAGCCTCAAATGCCGTACCCACCTCCATGACAGCAGAATGTGTTGTATCCTCCGACAGCCTTTCCCTGGTTGCGATGTGGCTCTCGGGTGAGTGTGACACCTTTTCTGTTAGGTGCCCTGCAGAGTCACATTAGCAATGCATTGTGGTGGGTGTAGGGTACTGGGCTCTACTCCCATGGTGCTTTTCCCCCCTGCTAACTGGGTCAGAGTGTGCCCTGTTTTGTTTCCTGTTGTAGTCCATGCGGTAGTGGCCATTTTTGTAAGCCAGTTGTAGTTCCCTTTCCTGTGTTACCCACGTTAGAGAATTTAGTTCTTACCTTGAATGGTGCTGAAAGAGGGCATTGTACACCATTGTGCTAGCTCTGACCTACTGCTAATCTTAGTACCAGGGCACTCTTTGCCAGTGGGGCACAACCTCTGATCTGCAGTTAACTGTGAGTAAATGTGCTTATTTCAAGAAAGGACTTTTTCAGAGAGATTAGTCTTCAGGTGTGAACTGGTGTGCCAAAGTTATACAGCAGCAATAAGTCCTAGAGGCTGTATGCAGGTCCCTGGAGCAATTTTAGTGGGTGCAGTACATTTGTGGGTAGTGGGTTTGGGGGGGCGGTTTGGGGGGCTCATCTCCCAAAGTAAGGGAGCTATGCACGTGGGAGCTTTTCTGAAGTCCACCGCAGTGACCCCTAGGGTGGCTGGTTGGTGTCCTGGCATGTCAGGGGGGCCAGTGCACTAAAAATGCTGGCTCCTCCCACGGCCAAATGCCTTCAATTTGGCCGGGGTTTGAGATGGCCGACATAACTTTCCATTATCGCTGAAAAACAAACCCGGCCATCTCAAACCCGGCGAACTCCACAGCATTTGGCCGGGCTAAACCGTATTATCGAAAAAAAGATGGCCGGCCATCTTTTTCAATAATACGGTTCTGGCCAGCTGTAGCGCCGCCGCCAACATAGATTGCCGGCGATCTATTTGGCCAGCGACGTTCGATTATGCCCCTGTTACTCTTGAACTTTAATGCAACTACCACTATGTATTTCTGACACCGGAATTGGCACTCTCCATCATGGTACTATGTAAGCCACATTGAGCCTGCAAATAGGTGGGAAAATGTGGGATACAAATGCAACAAATAAATAAATAAAACAGATGACTCTTGAGCAGATTAGTAACCCAACCCCAGGACAGCAAAATTGCCATGATCCAGGTAGTCACTTGACAACTTGCATGCTTTGACGAGGCCCTGAGCAGCCAGTTGTACAGATGTGGATGCACTCCGATTCCCTCTTTTCTCAGGAAGACGGTTACCATCACCACAATGTTTTAAAAAAAAAAGTTCTGGGCACCGTAGCTAACCCAAACTGCATTGCATGAAACTGAAAGAGATGCCCTAGACTTGCAAAGTAAAGAACACACCAGTGCATGGGCTAAAGAGGAACAGTCATGTAAGCCTCCTTGAGGTCCAGAACCGACAGATACACCCCTGGCGGCACCGCTCCAGGGAGAAGACTGCTGGGGGGGGGGGGGGGGGGGGAGAAAATCTGGTTCTGCTATCCAGGGGGCAGGGCCTGCTCCAGCGAGGGCTGGGTATTATGCCTTCCTATAAGCTGGGAATTTTTTTTCCTCTGAGAGAGGATTCTAACTGCCAATCTGTCCTAGCAGGAACTGTGTGTGAGAGCAAGGTATCCATTTTTGTGCTGAAGTGAGAAAGGAAACAGCACCTGTAAAATGATAACTAAAAGAAAGACAGGCAGATTGAATAAGCCACATTTACATACTAGAAAAATAATCCAGTACCCCTGCTCAGCTGAAGGCCACAAAGCATGTGCTGTCAGCATGCCCCACCCCATGGCAGATGTACGTTGGCCTGCCCAACTGTCCCAGCTTACCTTGGCCCAGGGCTTCAGCATCTCTGCTGACCCTGACCCTCTGGGTGTGCCTAGCCAGAAATTCCCTACTGAGTGCATTATAATAGAATTAGTCTCTGACAAAGGGCATGAAACTAGCTAGGCCAACTGAATTAATTATTAGTAGTATTATCATTATTATTTGGTATATGTGAGGCCGAAGGAAGCACTTTTGGAAAGCCTGGGAGCTGCAGGGTAGCCTGTGGGGAATACATCCAAACAGGGTGAACAGGCAAGAGGGGTGGGGGGATAAGGACCTGCACCACTGAGCCAAAGACACACACAGAGGCCCTAAGAAATTCAACTGAGGGCTGCAGCGTCAAGCTCCAAGTTCAACCAGGTATGGTCCTGAGAGTGTGACCAAGGAGCGGCCGTTAAGCTCGACCACACTGTGCGGCCATGGCCAGAAGAGCAGTGAGCTAGGCCAGGGTCAGGAGCAGCTCTGGAAGACCCCGATGCCCCATCCTACATATCCTTTAAGGCCATTCCATCCTCCACCGGCAGGGTGTTGTTTTCTTGTTTGTGTCTGTGTGTCTGCAGCCACCAACGAATCAACTTAAGTTCATGTAAGCCTTCTTAGCTCATCCTGGCATAGAGGCTGGAAAAAATATTTAATTTTTTTTTAGGGTGGGAGGGGGTTAGTGACCACTGGAGGAGTAGGGGGAGGTCATCCCCGATTCCCTCAGGTGGTCATCTGGTCATTTAGGGCACATTTTTGTGGCTTGGTCATAAAAAAAAAAAGGACCAAGTCGGCCAAGTGTTCGTCAGGGACACCCTTCTTCTTTCCATTATCGGTCGAGGACGTCCATGTGTTAAGCACGCCCCAGTCCCGCCTTCGCTACGCTTCCGACACGCCCCTGGGAACTTTGGTCGTCCCCGCGACGGAAAGCAGTTAAGGGCGCCCAAAATTGGCTTTCAATTATGACAATTTGGGCGACCCTGGGAGAAGGACGCCCATCTCCTGATTTGTGTCGAAAGATGGGCGCCCTCCTCTTTCGAAAATGAGCCCAATAGTGTTTGATATGTATTTCTTTTGATGAAACACAAGAAACACGTGCTGTGAATCATTCTGGTGTTTCCAGTTTATCTTCTAGCTCACTTGTATTATTTAATCACTTTTTGTTTTGAAGGAAATTACTGTTGTAGGAAGAAATTTACTGCTTTAACCGTGATCAGGGCCACAGCTCAATCCCTAGCATTCATTGCTGACATGCCTATTTCTTGCCTGTCAGAATGAAATACTAATAGTGGCTCCTATCAATTCTGACATTGCTTTCTTACTTTTTATAACCAAGGTCACTTTGCTTCAAGTTTGCATCTACCAAAGAAACAGAAAAATAATCATAGAAGCAATTTTGTTTGCTTGTTGTTAATAATACTCTATTTTAACATTTTATTCAGTTTACCAGTGTGGTAAAAAAATTGCAGTTACCACACATTAGCTGTAAAAATTAACACATAAATCCCTGTTTACTAAGCCGTGCTGTAGGCGCACTAGCATTTTTAGCACATTGTAAAAATTTGTGAGTGCTAACACTAGAGACACCCATATAATCCTATGGGTGTCTCTAGCATTAGCGCGTGCTAAAAACACTAGCGTACCTTAGTAAATAGGGCCCATAATAACTGCAAAGCTTGGAAGGTAACTGTTGGGAGTGTGGCCAGCATCCACATCCCTGCAGTTCCCACTCACACCTCGATGCACGAAATGGCAAGCAATGCTCAGAAGAAACAGGATGCAAATGAGCTGCTCGCAAAAACAACGAGCAGCTCAATAGAGGGGAGCCAATCGGTCTTCTGAGCATGCGCAGAACAGCCAATCGTTAAGCATGACTGCTCTGTGCATGCTACAGATATCTTTCTGCGTGTATGAAAGCAGTTGGTAGCCTTTTTTTGTTTTCCACAATTTCTGATCCATCAGGATGTTTCCCAGAGACTCCTTTGTCTTCATCTATTTTCCTCTGTTTTTCAGAGGATTGGTTCTCTGTCAACAGGACTGCCTTCTCTGGGGGCTGTTAGCTGCCGTATTCTTGCATGCGAGTCTGACAAGGTGCAGAGCGGGAACTTCTCTCTTTTCCCGTTTTCGTTTTCTCTGGCAATTGTTTTTCACTTAAGCCTTCCCGTTTGGCTGGTTCCCCAGATGAATTCTTCCCTCCAGTTGTTTTGGCTGTCATGCTTAGGCAGGACTGGCCGGTCTACAGATCAGCTCTCCTCAACCAGCCAGTACCGACAGCTCTTGACCACCCGTTAAAAATTCATAGGGGAGGCAGTCCTTTCTGTGCATTGCTAGGAAAACGGCTGTACATTGCTTGGAATGCACATTTGAATGGTAAGTAGTTCACTTAAATAACTTAGCATGAAATTATCCTTAGCTTCTACTGTGACAGGACAAGAACCCGCAGAGCCCCTTTGTGCATGTCTCGCTGAATTCCATACTTGCTTAAGCGGCTACAACCAGTATAAAACGCACACAGCTGGATCGTTCATTTTTGTGCATCTGGGCCTCAGTACTTTATTTTACTTCATCAGCAAGGCACCCTGAGGCCCCCATTTAGGTGCCCTGAGGGCAGGCAGTAGGCACTAGATTCTGTTATACAATATTAATGTAGCCTGACATCAGTGCACCTTACATTTATGCACCTGCAGTTACATCAGCCTTAGAACTAGGTTAAGGGGGTGGAGGAGGGGCTAAATGTTGACAGAGGTGCACATAACTTACAGTATTCTGTAAGTTATGTGTGTAAGTGGGAAACATGCAGGGCCGGTGTTAGGGGTGGACAAACAGGGCAATTGCCCTGGGCCCCCATATCACTGGAGGCCCCAAATCTACCTAAATTTGAAAGAGGGACAATCTTTCAAGCAAGCAAGCAAGCTTTCGGGCCCCCTCCCTAGCATCTGCCCTGGGCCTCATCATGTCTAGCACCAGCTCTGGATACATGCCTATCTCTTGCCCATGCTCTTTACCGTAGTATGCTCCCCTTGCAAATTCATGCTATGTAAATAAACATGTATTTGCAGAATGGCACCTAGGTGCCCTGCTAGCACTTAGATGAGTATGAGCATAAAGAAGTTACTCACCTGTAGCAGGTCCTCTCGAAGGACAGAAGGACACACATTTTCACATGTGGGTGGCATCATCCACGAAGACCCAGTGAGGATGATGCCCAGCATTCAGTAGTTTCTAGAAGCTTTTGGCAGGCCTCCACCATAGAGGCACGAGTGCCTTCCTTCCTGCCTGCCCAACTTGTGTGCAGCCAGCAATTGGATAAAAAAAGCATAAAGAATGCAACTCGTATGGGAGTTGGGTATGTGAGAATGTATGTCCTACTGGAATTCCCAGCTACGAGGCTTACTGAAAACAATCTACAGTCAATAGAAACTTGCAATGGCAAGGCCAACAAGAACCAATAACATTAACAACAAAACAGTTCTATTGTGAAGGTACAGCCCGGAACAAAAAGGAATGGGCCTAGGAGGGTGGAGTTGGATTGTAGACTCCAAACAAATTTTACAGAACTGTTTGACCAAACAGGCTATTGCATCGAGTATTCTGCTCAAGACAGTAGTAAGATTTGAATGTGTGGAATGAAAACCTCGACATCACTCTATGTCACTCCCAACATTTCACTGATCCCCTCTCCCCTGACATATCACTGATTCTCCTCCTACCGCTGACACACTCCAGCTTTTAACAGGGGTTTCTCTGGTGTCTAACAGGGAGCAAGAACACTCCCTGTCACTCCTGCTCCTTCAGCAGCCTGAGATCAAAATGGTGCCTTGACCCCTAGCGAAAGTCTTGTGGCACCAACCCTAGGGATCAGAGAAGGCAGTAGGAGCACCTTTGTTTCCTGCAGCTATTAAAGTGCAAGGCATTGCCCCCCTCCCTCATTCTCGAATTATTTCCCACCCTCTGATGCAACGAGCAGTTACCTCCTGATTTTAGAGCAGTTTAGCAAACACACCCCAAAATCTGTAACATTGGACGCAATACTTATTTCCAAAAATGTTTCAGTGTCTTCATTACAGCATTAATTATATCAGCAAGATCAGAAGAATTTTCACCTAGTTTTTTTAAAAAGCTGGCGTCAACCTGATTACATTAAGCTCCTATGAAGCTGATTTGGAAGATGATAGGTGACAAATCCCTAATCTCTGTATAATAACCATCTAACAAAAACCCAAACAAAAGTGCAGTCTCTTTGTGAAAGAAAAATACAAGCTAAAGAAAAAAATAGAACATTTTTTCTTTAACGCAGCATGAGAAGATGTTGTTTCAATTCCCAGTACTCACTTTTCACATAGCCTTTGTTCTTTAATCATATTTTTCATTATTATCTGTTGGGTATCATGTACTGTACCTCTTTCATATAATCAAAACTGGAATGAACCATTTGTGCTTCTGAAAACTAAAGAACTAGCACTGTGGGAAACCAGTCTTCTCTCTTTCTCAGTGTACTCCGGTATAGAACAGGGATTGCTTTCCTTCCCTATATTACATTGTCAGACCTCAAAAGCTCTCTCTCTCTACAGAAGTTATTCTGCCCAAATCTGAACTAGATGACTATAAATCATATATGATTCTTTTTATAGAGGATTGCCTGTTTTTATACTGTGCTTGTTTTAGACAGCTATTTAATTTCTTTTTGGATCTTATATTTAACATTTTAGCCATAGGTAAAGCAGTGGAGAAGCCCTTTTAAATAGTCATTATATATTAAAAGCACCGTTCTCCAAAGATGTCCTCTTTTTATGTATCTCTGAAAAAATAGGGTCAGTTCACTCAATTTATGGCCAGAAACATGTCTGAGGTGGGTGAAAAGAACCACTGTTTAAGGATGGAGCAGGGCTGTGTGGGAGGTTGAATAGCAGCAAATTAGGGTATAATTAGCATATAATGAAGCATTTCAGACCATCATACTCCAGAACATGGAATGCATTAGCTGCCTCGTTTCCTTAGGTATGACCCTCACAATTTCTTTTCAAATATGCCATATCGGTCAAGTGACATTGGACCCTTATAGAAAAAAAGTATAGAAACTGCACAAAGTATGCTCGGGAATTTGTACAAGTATGACCTAAGGCCAAGAAACCAAGATCATCTACCCTATCTCCATTCTATTTCAATCACATACTTTGTGGAAAAGGGCTTACTCACTGCCTCATCCAAAGAAACCCCATGTAACAGGGGGCTGGGCGACCCTTCTCCCAAGCTGGCTAATTTGGAGGAGGAAGAGTAATTTTTAAAAATCTCAGATTCATTGGATGTTCACCTTTAAAATCCTCAGGATGCAACACTTCTTTGAGTCAGTTATTTATTTATTTATTAGGATTTATTTACCGCCTTTTTGAAGGAATTCACTCAAGGTGGTGTACAGTAAGAATAGATCAAACATGAGCAATAGGCAATCTTACAGCAGTAAAAATATTCAAGTAACAATACAAAATATGGCATGGTATACTACTTGCAATGACAACACAGTTGGTGGCATTCGCCTGGGGAGGAGCTCCTCAGAAACAGCTTCCTTCCCACTCAACCTGATGTTCAGGTGCCTTTGTTCATTTATGCTGGCATGGATTGTTTACTCTGGTTTTTTTTTTCTTCTTGTTGTAGCTGGTGGTACACCTGAACTCATTTCTTTTGTAATGAAGGGGGAGGGGGATAATGAATCGAAAACCTTAATTATACTAGGCTGCAAAATTAAGGTATATTTGGTGGCAAAAGGGGGGTCCACAGAGAAGCAAGCACGACACACAAGGGTGGAAGTAAAATCAAATCCATATGACCAGCCCAAACAGAAAGTAAGAGCATCAAAACATTTTGGTGGTGTTCCTTTTATAATCAGTTGGATGCTACCTGAATGTTACAGCTGGAGGGAGGAAGGGGGAATTGTTTTATAGGCCGAAGAAAAGGGTATTTAAGCTCCAAAGAATCAATGGGGATTGGGGAAAACTTTCAGCATTAGAGACTTGCACCACACCCGTCATTTCAATGTTAGGAGCAGAACTACTAGACAGATAAAACAAAATCAAAACATAAAAGAAGAAAAACAACATTGTTATGCACATTACCACCATAAAGACTTGGACTAATTAGGCTCCTCTTGAGAGAGCTACAGGAAATCTTCAGCTGTCAGGATAACTAGTATGTAATCGTTAAGATCTTAATCTCTGTATTGAGAACAGCACAACACCACTTACATCTCTTGAGACAATCAACACATTTCAGCATATCCCCAATTTCTTTTTCTGATTTATTGTAAAAAGGCTATAAATGCTGCAGTCCAGCAGTAATTCACTTCCAAGGACACTGAGTAGCCTATGAGGACATTCAAGAAAGACCCTTTGTTTGCTGTAGCCAGGACTACAGCCACACTCTGGTTCTAGAGATTAGAAGGCTCCAAAGACTACTGGCAACCAATTTACCAAGTACAGAAACCAGAAGAAGGGCTACAAACCCAACCTTATTCACAGGCAAGTGTAAGTCTTTGCAGATGAAGCAAAGTTACTCACCTGTAACAGATGTTCTCCTAGGACAGCAGGACATATATTCTCACATACATGTGGCATCATCCTACAGAGACCCAGCGCGGATGCTACCCAATGTTCAAAAAATTTCTCATAGCCTTTGGCAGCATTGCAAAGTACATGTGCAGGTTCTGCCCAATGTGAGCGCATGGGACCAGCAATATGCTAAAAAAGCTGAAGGAATATAAGTCCTTGAAGTGGGAGGGTATGTGAGAATATATGTCCTGCTGTCCTTGGAGAACACTTGCTGCACGTGAGTAACTTCACTTTCTTGAAGCAGAAACAGGACATTAGCTTCTCACATATGGGAGTCCCTAGCTACCAGGCTCACTGAAAACAACAACCAGAGAACAATAAGGACTTGCAACAGGCAAGAATAACTGTGAATCAATTAACCTAGAACTTATATACAATGAAATTGTGAGGGTGCAACCTGGAATATAACAAAAATGAACCAAGGAAAGTGGAGTCAGATTCTAGACTCCAAATAATTCTACAGAGCTGTCTGACCAACCCGACTATCGCATCGGGAATCTTGCTCAAGGCAGTAATGAGATTTGAATGTGTGGACTGAAGACCACGTTATAGCCCTAAAAATCTCCTGAATAGAGGCTGACCTCAAGTGGCCTAATGATGCAGCCATGGCTCTGACACTGGTAGCCATGACATGATCCTCCAGTATCAGCCTAGCTTGAGCACAAGTAAAGGAGATGCAATCTGCCAGCCAATTGGATGGCTACCCCTATCCTGTTTGAATCAAAAGAAACAAAAAGCAGGGTGGACTTTCTATGGGCTTTAGTTCGCTCTAGATAGAAGACTAACAGGCTTATTTCTTCCGACACAAATCGGGAGATGGGCATCCTTCTCTCAGGGTCGCCCAAATCGGCATAATCGAAAGTCGATTTTGGGCGCCCTCAACTGTTTTCCATCGCGGGGACAACCAAAGTTCATGGGGGTGTGTCGGCAGCATAACGAAGGCGGGACTGGGGCATGCCTAACACATGGGCGTCCTCGACCAATAATGGAAAAAAGAAGGGCATCCCTGACGAGCACTTGGTCGACTTTACTTGGTCCATTTTTTTCTTGCGGCCAAGCCTCAAAAAGGTGCCTGAACTGACCAGATGACCACCGGAGGGAATCGTGGATCACCTCCCCTTACTCCCCCAGTGGTCACCAACCCCCTCCCACCCTAAAAAAAAAACTTAATTTTTTTTTTTTTGCCAGCCTCAAATGTCATACCCAGCTCCATGACAGCAGTATGCAGGTACCTGGAGCAGTTTTAGTGGGTACTGAAATGCACTTCAGGCAGGCGGAACCATGCCCACCCCCCCCCCCTACCTGTTACACTTGTGGTGGTAAATGTGAGCCCTTCAAAACCCACCAGAAACCCACTGTACCGACGTGTAGATGCCCCCATTCACCCCTTAGGGCTATGGTAGTGGTGTACAGTTGTAGGGAGTGGGTTCTTGGGGGATTTGGGGGGCTCAGCACCCAAGGGAAGGGAGCTATGTACCTGGGAGCAATTTCTGAAGTCCACCGCAGTGCCCCCTAGGATGTCCGGTTGGTGTCCTGGGATGTGAGGGGGACCAGTGCACTACGAATGCTGGCTCCTCCCATGACCAAATGGCTTGCATTTGGTCGTTTCTGAGATGGGCGTCCACGGTTTCTATTATCGCCGAAAACTAGGGACGACCATCTCTAAGGACGACCTAATGACGACCATCTCTAAGTTCGACCTAAATGTTGAGATTTGGTCGTTCCCAACAGTATTATTGAAACAAAATATGGACGCCCATCTTGTTTCGATAATACCGGTTTCCTCGCCCCTTCACGGAGCCGTCCTGCTAGGACGGCCCCAGGAAAACTTGGGCGCCCCGTTCAATTATGCCCCTCCACGGCTTGCAGTCCAAGGTGTGCAGTAGAGAATGACATGGGGATAAAATTTGTCCCCGTCCCCACCTCATCCCCGCGGGCCCCGCCTCCATCCCTGTCCCTTCCCCGCAGGCCCTGTCTCCATCCCCGCCCCATCCCTGCAGGTTCTGTCCCCGTCCCATCCCCGTGGGCTCTGTTCTCATCTGCAGAAGCCTGGAACACTTATGATTTTATATTTAAATCATTTTATTAAAGTATAAAAAGGAACAATATGCTCTGCACCTGTTGAGTATAAATTACAAATAGAAAACAATAATAACAACAAGCAACTATAATAAACCCTCCCACCGCCACCATCCTCTACCCTTCCAACCCCAACAATAGCTGACTTCTATTACCCCAAGGAATCCTAATCCATCCTGTTAAAATGTCCAGGGGTACAAAATACAACCTGTTGTGTGTGCCATAGAGGGGAGAAATATGCGCTATGAAGCATTTTTAATCTATGGATGAATAAGAAGTCAACAACAATCTCAGGATTAAGTCTAGCTCTCCTGTCTTCCACAGCCCCTCCTGCAATATAAAATGCCTACTTAGAAGATGTGCTGGTAGCAGGATGTTCAGGATCCCCCATGCAAATTTTGCTAGCTGTTGCCAGCATGTTTGCTTGTTTTTCCAAAAAACAAAAATATTGTTGTCTGCATCAATCAAACATAAAAAACAGTCCAGTTCATTTACAGGCTTCAAAGTAGAAAGTGACACGGGGACAAACTCTTCATGGGCTCTGTCCCCATCCCGTCCCCATGGGATCTGTCCCCATCCCCACCCCATCCCCGCGGATACCGCAGTACCTGTCCCCATGTCATTCTCTAGTGTGCAGTACACTTTTGACAGGATGGGCATGGGGTTTTGGAAAAAAATGTTGGTAAAACAATTGACTGGTTAAGGGGGAATTCTGACATCACTTTGGAAGGAACTGAGGCCCAGATGCACAAAACTTTAACAACCCTTTAACCACCCTTTATTGAAGAAATTGCCAACCGTTTCATGTACTAAAGCCCATTTTTCGAGGACTGTAGCAGCTAACGAAAATGAGCAATTAGTGTAGAAACCCTTTTGAAATGACATGCACTAACGTTTTCCGATTGGTTTAACAAAGGAAAACGCCGAGAAATCTAACGAGAGGTCTGTACCTCTTGTTAGAGCTCTCCGGCTAAAAACTCTAATGTAGAACTAAAAAAAAAAAAGAACAAGGAGGGTGAAAACACGCGCCAGGAGGCGGGGCACAGGGCGGAGGGTGTCAGTCAGGAGGCGGAGATGTGGGGTTGACAGAAGAGTACAGAGGAATGGAGGGGGGCCGGCCGGGGCTTCTAAAGTAAGGATTTCTTTGTTTTGCTTTTTAAATTTATAATGCGGGGAGCAGCGGCGACCTCGGACGGGGTGGGGGGGGGGCAAGGCCGTTCAAACAGGATGCTCCTGACAAGCACCTTAGCCCCCTCCCGGTCCTTCTTTGAGTTTTGTTTTTATTTTGGGAGCCATGTGTTTGTTTTTTTTTGTTTTGACAGTGGCATGCGCAGAGCAGCCAGCATAACGCTTGGCTGCTCTGCGCATGCTTTAGGGGCTTTTTACCGACGGGGATTACGGACGTATGGTACCTTGTACTTTTCAATACCGCACCGAACATTTCTGAGCTGTTTTTTTAATGCATTCTTCGTTTTTTAAAATTCGCTAAGTACTTTTACGATTTTGATTTTTTTACGTTTGGTTGATGCATCTGGGCCTAGGGTGGGTGCAGAGAACCACTTTATTATGCTGAAACCTTGTGTAAGGTGTGTTGGGGTCTGCTTATGATTATCACACATTAGATAATCACCCACATTAGCAAAACCCCAACTGATTACTGCTAGACCACCCACGTTCTTGGGTTTGTTTCTAAACAATACTTACTTACTCAGAAATGAAATACAAAGAAAAGTTTATTCTGGAAACAAGTAAATAGTAGCTCAAGCAAAGGCTTATAGTAAGTCTGAAATACAGAAAAGAAATGATTAGAGAGACTCCCTTGTCTCCAAGCCAGTTCACTGCATTGAGAACATGGAAGCCCTCCTTACATAGATTTCTCTTACTTTTATAAAATTTGATTTAGTACGTTATACAATAATCCAGAAACTAATTGCCATCTTAGCACATCCCACTAACCAATCAGCTACCTTCCTATTTCACATCTGACATCTATCCTACCAATTATCAGTTCATACCCTAATTCCTAGAATAGCAGTTACATCACCCCACCTGACTATGAGTCACAAAGTCATGCTATCTTCATCCACCTACTAGAAACTTCTCTCCCACCATATCTTCTGTTACAAATTCCATGTCCCCTTCCTGATGTTATTTCAGCAGGTTTTTTTTAAATCACATTTCCTTGTGGTTGAGCTAACAGACTGTTCCCAACTTCCCCTTTTCACTTATCTAGATATAATGTGGTTTCAAACACAGGAAATCTTGACCCAAAGATTAATATAAATCTAAATATCCACTAAAGTTATCTTAATTACATTGGACCATTCTATATGCATGTACTTATCTTCTAAAAGCTTATATAAAAGTTTACAATCAATAAATTCTTACGCTGTCTTGTACAGTATCTTGCCCTAGACATGATCTTAACATTGGTCAGCAAAAATACAGAAAAAATAGTTTTTATTTCCATTCTCATGATGCACCTCCCTCCCCAAGATCTTGTATAACTGTCTCCCACCCACACACATCTGTCTCAGTAAAAGGTCCACTTCCTCTTGTCCCATTACTTACCCAACAAGTCAAACATGTTTTTGGGTCCAATCTAGTTAGAAGTGTGGGTCACATGACTGTTCTTGCATAATTTTAGTTAAGGATCGAAAACAGCACACAGAATAGTTAGGGGGGGGGGGGTATAAAATAAATCTTACAGGTAAGCCTTGTTTCATTATCCAGAGAGGTGTTCTGAACATACAAACATTAGGGGTCCTGAGCCCTCCCCCCCCCCCAGTTCCCTACAGGTGAATCAGGTACTAAGGCCTGATACTCATTAACCCTGTGTGCTGAAGTGACTGCCACCAGAAAAACATCAGGTGGCAGGTGTCTAGCAGCTCAAAATTAGCTTTCAGCAGCTGGGTGAGGAGATGGACTTACCTTCCTCATGGTGATGGCAAGCCCCAGTTGCACTGAGGTGAACCCTTATGGAGTTAGTCTAGAGGTCAGACTTAGAAAGTGTAGAAAGTATTCAAGCAATTTTTGTGTAAGGCAAGAAAAAGAATCTAAGGCCTTGCCCTCACACCAGACAACAAACCTCTTTCATTTGAAATTGTATGATCTCTTAATTGAATCTTTCCTGGAAGCAAGCAGCATCCGGGAGATACCTTTATGCAGCATCCAAGCCATTAACCAATCCAGTGTCTGGGATTTTGGCATGGAAATTAGCGGAATAGGGTGCTAATTTCCATGCTCGGCAGACCTGCGTTCTTACTGAATGGGTGGACCTTTTGGGGAGGGCAGGGTTCTGATATTTATAATTGTTGTTTCACTGACATTATGCAGACACGAGGGTTTCCTGATCTCTGCTACTGCTGAACAACTCACCTCTGCCCTGGGGATCTTAAAGGCAGCTTGTTTCTCTGGAATTAGGGGCATCCCTTGTCACCACTGTCTTGACATTCTCAATTTACCTGGCAGTTTTTGGACGGAGCATCCCAAGCTTCTATGAGGGATGAGTGTCACTCTTTCTCCCCTTCCATTTGCTTTTTCTGAGATTGCTCTGGTTCTTTGCTAAGTTATGCATTCTTCCCCCTATGGTTTCATGCTGACTCGGGCTATCCTGCAGTTGGGGTGAGTAGCAAGGTTGCCTGATGTTCCCATATTCCTCATTAGTTTTGACACTGGAGTTCAGAATTTGTACATAGCCCTTACAGTTGAAGGGAGGAGTGTGTGCAGATATGGGCCACAGAGGTTTCTGAACTGCACCGCAGGGGCACATGAATGATGGTACCAGACAGATGAACAGCATAGCAAATGGTAGGTTGGCCTACCAAGACCTATTACTTGAGTGTAGTCCACTGCTTGCTCAGTCCACATTTTCCGTAACATGGTGATGGGGGCATGCCTTCAGAAACTGTGGGGGTGCTCTGTTTAGTACTTTCTATTTCAAAACCAGGGTATTATGTTGTTTGGCACTGGAATAACTGCTAGAGATGTGTCCTATATGGACTGTGCCATGCAATGGGTCCCTTATCATTACAGCTTTGAGCTAAGATTGGAGGGATAGCCTAGTGGTTACAGCAGTAGTCTGTAGTCTGAGAACCTGCAGAATTGGGATAATTTTCCATTGCAGCTCCTTGAGGTCCAGGGTGACTCACATCCCCCACCCCTGTTCCACAATAAAGGCAATTTAGATTGTGAGTCCACCAGGGACAGAGGAGATAAAGTATGTACGATATATGTCATTATATTGGAATGTACCAGACAATTTCAAGATATGAAATTTATGACCTTCATCCAGAAAAGAGTAACCAAATCCCACTGAAAGTGTGTGCTATTGGCTCCTCATACATGACATGGAAAACAGACTGTTGTGATAGCTTCAGTGCTCTTATTTCCAGGTCAAGGCATATATGAGATTAACATGCTGCCCTTCTGATGGATCTGTACAGATGCCTGGCCATTGTGCTCTGGAATGGAGGTGAAGCCTAGTGGTTAGAATAGTTGATTCAACATTCAGGGGTGGCTGTTTAAAATCCCACCATTACTACCTATAATTGTGAGCACTTCACCTTCCATCATCACAGGTACAAACTATGCTTGTGATCTCTCCTTGCACTGCAGAATTCCTGATGTGACAAATTACAAATGACCTTGCACTACTGCTGACAAAGGTCTAGCCTTTACGCAAATATTGAAATAAAATCAGTAGCAGTGAGCTGTCTGAAATACAAAACATGTTTTCTTGTACTGAGGTCCAGAGCTGTCTCCATTTCTGTTTGCTGGCATATATAATCAGGACATTTACTCTGTACTGTTCCCCACTCTACTTGAAATTACCTCCCTATGGAAAGTAGCTTGGGCATATCATCACCTATGCAGCCTTGCCCATGCCCTCTTGTACCCAGGTATGAACTCCTGTGGCTAGTAGTTTTAAAAGATATTTGCAACCTGGGCAGCATTATTCTAGCCAGCAGCAGGGTTTCCTCAGTTCTGAAATTCAGCTGTCCCCATGCACAGCACACATACATCAGCTTGCACTGTCACATAAGTACCAAAATATTGGTGCGGAACTATGAGCATAGAAAACTGGGGTGGTGGTGCATTTGGGCACCAATATATAGGCACATAGAGAGGCATAATCGAATGTCGCTGGCGAAATAGGTCGCCGGCAATCTATTTTGGCGGCGGCGCAACAGCTGGCCGGAAACGTATTTTCGAAAAAGATGGCTGTCCATCTTTTTTTCGATAATACGGTTTAGCCCGGCCAAATGCCAGAGTTTGCAGGGTTTGAGATCGCCGGTTTTGTTTTTCAACGATAATGGAAAAAAATGCCGGCCATCTCAAACCCGGCGAAATCCAAGGCATTTGGTCATGGGAGGAGCCAGCATTTGTAGTGCACTGGTCCCCCTGACATGCCAGGACACCAACCGGACACCCTAGGGGGCATTTCTAAAAATGTTTAAAAAATACACAAATAGCTCCCAGGTGCATAGCTCCCTCAGCTTGGGTGCTGAGCCCCCCAAACCCACTCCCCACAACTCTACACCATTACCATAGCCCTTATGGGTGACAGGGGGCACCTACATGTGCGTACAGTGGGTTTTTGAGGGTTGGGGGGTTGGAGGGCTCAACACTTAGCACCACAAGTGTAACAGGTAGGGGGGGTGGACCTGGGTCTGCCTGCCTGAAGTGCACTGCACCCATTAAAAACTGCTCCAGGGACTTGCATACTGCTGTCAGGGAGATGGGTATGACATTTGAGGCTGGCATAGAGGCTGGCAAAAAAGTGTTTTATTTTTATTTTTTTAGTGTGGGAGGGGGTTGGTGACCACTGGGGGAGTATGGGGAGGTCAATTGGGGGACCTTTTTGAGGCTTGGTCGTGAAATTAAAGGACCAAGTAAATCCAATGAAATACTGATTAACGCCGCTTTTTTTTCCCATTATCCGCAAAAGCCGGCCATCTGGTAGCCACGCCCATGCCCGCCCATGTCCCACCTTCGCTTTGCCACCAACACGCCCCCTTGAACTTTCACCGGTGCGGCAACGGGAAAGCGGCGATGGTGTCAAAAATGCCGCTTTCGATTATACCGATTTTGCCGCTTTTGCGAGATCGCCGGCCATCTCTCGATTTATGTAGGAAGATGGCCGGTGATCACTTTCAAAAATAAGCCTGATAGTCTATAAAGGCTGCAGACTGTTCCACGTCCTTTATAGTAACATAGTAGATGACGGCAGAAAAAGACCTGCATGGTCCATCCAGTCTGCCCAACAAGATAAACTAATATGTGTATACCTTACCTTGATTTGTACCTGTCTTTTTCAGGGCACAGACCGTACAAGTCTGCCCAGCAGTATTTCCCGCCTCCCAACCACCTGTCCCGCCTCCCATCACCGGCTCTGGCACAGACTGTATAAGTCTGCCCTCCACTATCTTCGCCTCCCAACCACCAACCTCTCTTCCCCCACCTGCTCCGCCACCCAATTTTGGCTAAGCTTCTGAGGATCCATTCCTACTGCACAGGATTCCTTTATGCATATCCCACGCATGTTTGAATTCCGTTACCGTTTTCATCTCCACCACCTCCCGCGGGAGGGCATTCCAAGCATCCACCACCCTCTCCGTGAAAAAATACTTCCTGACATCTTTTTTGAGTCTGCCCCCCTTCAATCTCATTTCATGTCCTCTCGTTCTACCGCTTTCCCATCTCCGGAAAAGATTTTTTTGCGGATTAATACCTTTCAAGTATTTGAACGTCTGTATCATATCACCCCTGTTCCTCCTTTCCTCCAGGGTATACATGTTCAGGTCAGCATGTCTTTGCTCATACGTCTTGGAACGCAAATCCCATACCATTCTCGTAGCTTTTCTTTGCACCGCTTCCATTTTTTAAACATCCTTCGCAAGGTACGGCCTCCAAAACTGAACACAATACTCCAGATGGGGCCTCACCAACGACTTGTACAGGGGCATCAACACTTCCTTTCTTCATATATGCTTATGTATCAGCGCTCAGTAATGTGCTTGCACCCACCTGTCTCAGTATCCTTTATTAAATCTACTCCTACCTTCTTGGGTGTGTGGCATCTGCCCATGTAGTTAATGCCGATAAAATACATTTACAACATGTTATGTGCATGCCAAATAACATGGATGCACTTAGGAGTCCTTCTACTAAAATGCAGAAGGTCTAATGACGGCCTACCACATACTAAAAGGACACAACTGTGGAGGAGTAGTCTAATGGATACTGCAGTGGGCTTTGACCCTGGCAACCTGGGTTCAATTCCCATTGCAGCTCCTTGTGACCTTGGGCAAGTCACTTAACCCTATATTGCCCCAGGTACAAAAAACTTAGATTGTGAGTCCTCTAGGGACAGAGAAAGTACCTGCATATAATGTGTACAGCACTGAATAAGTCTAGTAGTGCTACAGAAATTAGTAGTAGTAGAGTCTTGCAGTAGTTTCCCCCATATTTTTTTTATTTTCCAGTGTGGGAGAAATGCCCATGGGCAGAGAGTAGGCATTCTATAATTTATGTGTGTATCTATGTGACGTTAGCAAAATGTCCTGTACTTAGACGTCGTATTGAAAATGCCCCTCTATGAAACTTTGTCTAGCACTTTTTTTTGCCTACAGGGCCCTTTTACTAATCTGCATTAGGAAATGGGTTTAGTGGAACAAAGTTAACTCTGCATTATCCAGATAGTGCACACTAATGTGAATGCACTAGCTGGATAACGCTTTCATGTCTGTTCCCCGCCCATGACACATCCCCTCCTGAAAAAAATAGCAAATGATTAACACTTGCTGACAATCAAATTACCAATTTATTTCCTGCATTAAGCATGAATTAGGGCTTAGCATGGTTTATTAAAAGGGCTCCTCAGTTAAGTTTGCATACATACACATGTATTTTACAGCTCTTAATCTCTACCCAGTCTCTGTCCCCAGTAAAGCCTACATATACTGAAAAGTATTAAGTTAGTCCAATAATTCTTCCACACATTCAAGTGGACTACCATGACTACCCAACTACTTTAGCCTAAGTGAGTACAGGAATAAATGTACAAATATAATGTACTTTATTACAAGAAGTGGCACATTACTAATTAATTTGGCTCTGTTACTTGGTTTTATTAAAAACCTTCATCTCTGTCCTTCCTACTTACACAAAATGTCATTTAGTGATGCAATTCTAGAGCAATCTAATTACGCTGCAATGTATAAAATTGTGTAAGGGTTGATAACCCATACAACTCAGCAGATCCTAGTTAACATTCAACTGCATCTCTTGCTTGGACACAAACAGGAGACTTTCCCACCTTAGTGGTAGACACAAACAATACTTGCTAATATGATGGATGTCCTAATTGGTGAAATACTAATGCAATTCAACAATTTTTCTTCCTGGGGTTAATGAATATGTCAACTGCTGAAAATGATTGTTTGAAAGTAAATTACTACAATCAATGTTTAAACTTTTCTCTTAAAAAAATCTATGCTGGGATACAGTTATAATGGGCTAAAATCAATTAAGGAAAGAGAGTAGGAAGAAAGGGAGAGGGAGTGGCATTTATGTTAAAAATAATATTCAAGCCACACAATTGCATTACCTATAGGGCAAGGAAGAGGCACTATGGGTCAGTCTGGAAAGGTGGAATGTCAAATGTGTTTACACTGGCCTCCTTCACAGACAGAAGTGGACAGATATAGCTGTGAAAGGGGAAGTACTACGTATAGGTGATTTTAATATGTTAGATGTTGAGTGGGGTATCACTATTGCAGGGACTTTTAGAAGCAGGGAGATCCTGAATTCTCTACGGGGGGGAACTATTCTAGCAGTTGGTAACGGAACCCATGTGGGAAGAGGTCATACTGGACTAAGTGCTTAGAAATGTGGAGAGTGTTTCTGATGTTATAGTAGGTGATCATCTGGCATCCAGTGATCAGAATCTGGTGTGGTTTAATATTAAGATAGGTGTGGAGAGGGTTTGTTCAAAACTGACTTCAAAGAAACTATATTCAGATGAGGGATTACCTCAAGGAATTGCTGTCAGGATTTCATCTAGAAGAAGGTGGAAAGCAGTGGGCAAAAATGAAAGAAGCTATTGTAAGGGCAACAAACCTTTTTATAAGGAAAGTAAATAATAGTAAGAGGAAAAATAGGACGCTTTGGTTCTCAAAAGTAGTAGCTGAAAAGGTAAGGACAAAGAGCTTAGTCTTCATAAACTACAAGAGATCGCAGAAAGAGGAAGACGGGAGACAATATCTGGAAAAGCTAAGAGAAGCTGGTAGAATAGTCCGAAAAGCAAAGATGCAAATGGAATAAAAGATAGCCAATACAGTAAAATGGGGGGAACAAGACATTTTTTAGATATGTTAGTGATAGGAGGAAACGCATATTTCTGTTCTGGGTTCACAACTGAAGGGCTGGGAGCAGGACCGCCGAAGACAAAACTAAATAGGAATGGAAGGGTTGTAGTCCCTGAATGCTTTTCAGAGGACTGTGTTTGGGAGGAGATGGCTAAACTAAAGATGGATGAAGCAATAAGGCCGAATGGCACACATCCGAGAGAACTCTGCGAAGATCTAGTGGCTCGCTGGGTGACATTTTCAATACTTCTTTAGAGTCAGGAGTGGTCCCAGAAGACTGGAGAAGAGCAGATGCGATCCCTCTCCACAAAAGCGGAATTAAAAAGAGATTGGGACTACAGGATGGTAATAAGTCTGACTTCTGTAGTAAGTAAATAAAACAGAGATTCTTTGGATACCAAACACAAGTAGACAAATACATGACTTCAAAATACCTTTTGGGAGTATGAACTCCCCAAAAATCACAGGTCCACAATCTAGACTCATCACTCACTCTGACCCTACAAATTCAAACAACCTTCAAAAATTGTCTCTATCACCTACAGCAGCTATGAAAAGACGAGTCTGACCACAGTGGTCCATGCCATGATAACATCATGACTAGACTACTGTAATGTCCTGTACGCTGGTCAAACCAAAAAAAGTCTGTATCAGCTCCAACTAAGTCAGAATGCTAAACCATGACTGACAGAAGGCTACAAGTGGTGTGACCACATCACACCCTTCCAGCGAAAGCTACACTGGCTATGAGTACCTTACACAAAGCGAATGCTACATACCTGTAGAAGGTGTTCTCCGAGGACAGCAGGCTGATTGTTCTCACTGATGGGTGACGTCCACGGCAGCCCCTCCAATCGGAATCTTCACTAGCAAAGGCCTTTGCTAGTCCTCGCGCGCCCATGCGCACCGCGCATGCGCGGCCATCTTCCCGCCCGAACCGGCTCGTCTTCGTCAGTCCAGTATGTAGCAAGACAAATACAAGGGAAGACACAACTCCAAAGGGGAGGCGGGCGGGTTTGTGAGAACAATCAGCCTGCTGTCCTCGGAGAACACCTTCTACAGGTATGTAGCATTCGCTTTCTCCGAGGACAAGCAGGCTGCTTGTTCTCACTGATGGGGTATCCCTAGCCCCCAGGCTCACTCAAAACAACAACCATGGTCAATTGGGCCTCGCAACGGCGAGGACATAACTGAGATTGACCTAAAAAATTTACCAACTAACTGAGAGTGCAGCCTGGAACAGAACAAACAGGGCCCTCGGGGGGTGGAGTTGGATCCTAAAGCCCAAACAGGTTCTGAAGAACTGACTGCCCGAACCGACTGTCGTGTCGGGTATCCTGCTGCAGGCAGTAATGGGATGTGAATGTGTGGACAGATGACCACGTCGCAGCTTTGCAAATCTCTTCAATGGTGGCTGACTTCAAGTGGGCTACCGACGCAGCCATGGCTCTAACATTATGAGCCGTGACATGACCCTCAAGAGCCAGCCCAGCCTGGGCGTAAGTGAAGGAAATGCAATCTGCTAGCCAATTGGATATGGTGCGTTTCCCCACAGCCACTCCCCTCCTATTGGGATCAAAAGAAACAAACAATTGGGCGGACTGTCTGTTGGGCTGTGTCCGCTCCAGATAGAAGGCCAATGCTCTCTTGCAGTCCAATGTGTGCAGCTGACGCTCAGCAGGGCAGGAATGAGGATGGGGAAAAAATGTTGGCAAGACAATTGACTGGTTCAGATGGAACTCCGACACAACCTTCGGCAGAAACTTAGGGTGAGTGCGGAGGACTACTCTGTTATGATGAAATTTGGTGTAAGGGGCCTGGGCTACCAGGGCCTGAAGCTCACTGACTCTACGAGCTGAAGTAACTGCCACCAAGAAAATGACCTTCCAGGTCAAGTACTTCAGATGGCAGGAATTCAGTGGCTCAAAAGGAGGTTTCATCAGCTGGGTGAGAACGACATTGAGATCCCATGACACTGTAGGAGGCTTGACAGGGGGCTTTGACAAAAGCAAACCTCTCATGAAGCGAACAACTAAAGGCTGTCCTGAGATCGGCTTACCTTCCACACGGTAATGGTATGCACTGATTGCACTAAGGTGAACCCTTACAGAGTTGGTCTTGAGACCCGACTCAGACAAGTGCAGAAGGTATTCAAGCAGGGTCTATGTAGGACAAGAGCAAGGATGTAGGGCCTTGCTGTCACACCAGACGGCAAACCTCCTCCATAGAAAGAAGTAACTCCTCTTAGTGGAATCTTTCCTGGAAGCAAGCAAGATGCGGGAGACACCCTCTGACAGACCCAAAGAGGCAAAGTCTACGCTCTCAACATCCAGGCCGTGAGAGCCAGGGATCGGAGGCTGGGATGCAGAAGTGCCCCTTCGTCCTGTGAGATGAGGGTCGGAAAACACTCCAATCTCCACGGTTCTTCGGAGGACAACTCCAGAAGAAGAGGGAACCAGATCTGACGCGGCCAAAAAGGAGCAATCAGAATCATGGTGCCTCGGTCTTGCTTGAGTTTCAACAAAGTCTTCCCCACCAGAGGTATGGGAGGATAAGCATACAGTAGACCCTCCCCCCAGTCCAGGAGGAAGGCATCCGATGCCAGTCTGCCGTGGGCCTGAAGCCTGGAACAGAACTGAGGGACTTTGTGGTTGGCTCGAGATGCAAAGAGATCTACCAAGGGGGTGCCCCACACCTGGAAGATCTGTCGCACTACCCGGGAATTGAGCGACCACTCGTGAGGTTGCATAATCATGCTCAACCTGTCGGCCAGACTGTTGTTTACGCCTGCCAGATATGTGGCTTGGAGCACCATGCCGTGACGGCGAGCCCAAAGCCACATTCTGACGGCTTCCTGACACAGGGGGCGAGATCCGGTGCCCCCCTGCTTGTTGACATAGTACATGGCAACCTGGTTGTCTGTCTGAATTTGGATAATTTGGTGGGACAGCCGATCTCTGAAAGCCTTCAGAGCGTTCCAGATCGCCCGCAACTCCAGAAGATTGATCTGTAGATCGCGTTCCTGGAGGGACCAGCTTCCTTGGGTGTGAAGCCCATCGACATGAGCTCCCCATCCCAGGAGAGATGCATCCGTGGTCAGCACTTTTTGTGGCTGAGGAATTTGGAAAGGACGTCCCAGAGTCAAATTGGACCATATCGTCCACCAATGCAGGGATTTGAGAAAACTCGTGGACAGGTAGATCACGTCTTCTAGACCCCCAGCAGCCTGATACCACTGGGAGGCTAGGGTCCATTGAGCAGATCTCATGTGAAGGCGGACCATGGGAGTCACATGAACTGTGGAGGCCATGTGGCCCAGCAATCTCAACATCTGCCGAGCTGTGATCTACTGGGACGCTCGCACTCGCGAGACGAGAGACAACAAGTTGCTGGCTCTCGTCTCTGGGAGATAGGCGCGAGCCGTCCGAGAATCCAGCAGAGCTCCTATGAATTCGAGTTTCTGCACTGGGATAAGATGGGACTTTGGATAATTTATCACAAACCCCAGTAGCTCCAGGAGGCGAATAGTCATCTGCATGGACTGCAGGGCTCCTGCCTCGAATGTGTTCTTCACCAGCCAATCGTTGAGATATGGGAACACGTGTACCCCCAGCCTGCGAAGTGCCGCTGCTACTACAGCTAAGCACTTTGTGAACACCCTGGGCGCAGAGGCGAGCCCAAAGGGTAGCACACAGTACTGGAAGTGACGTGTGCCCAGCTGAAATCGCAGATACTGTCTGTGAGCTGGCAGTATCGGGATGTGCGTGTAGGCGTCCTTCAAGTCCAGAGAGCATAGCCAATCTTTTTCCTGAATCATGGGAAGAAGGGTGCCCAGGGAAAGCATCCTGAACTTTTCTTTTACGAGATATTTGTTCAGGGCCCTTAGGTCTAGGATGGGACGCATCCCCCCTGTTTTCTTTTCCACAAGGAAGTACCTGGAATAGAATCCCAGCCCTTCTTGCCCGGATGGCACGGGCTCGACCGCATTGGCGCTGAGAAGGGCGGAGAGTTCCTCTGCAAGTACCTGCTTGTGCTGGAAGCTGTAAGACTGAGCTCCCGGTGGACAATTTGGAGGTTTGGAGACCAAATTGAGGGTGTATCCCTGCCGGACTATTTGAAGAACCCACTGATCGGAGGTTATGAGAGGCCACCTTTGGTGAAAAGCTTTCAACCTCCCTCCGACTGGCAGGTCGCCCGGCACGGACACTTGGATGTCGGCTATGCTCTGCTGGAGCCAGTCAAAAGCTCGTCCCTTGCTTTTGCTGGGGAGCCGAGGGGCCTTGCTGAGGCGCACGCTGCTGACGAGAGCGAGCACGCTGGGGCTTAGCCTGGGCCGCAGGCTGTCGAGAAGGAGGATTGTACCTACGCTTGCCAGAAGAGTAGGGAACAGTCTTCCTTCCCCCGAAAAATCTTCTACCTGTAGAGGTAGATGCTGAAGGCTGCCGGCGGGAGAACTTGTCGAATGCGGTGTCCCGCTGGTGGAGCTGCTCTACCACCTGTTCGACCTTCTCTCCAAAAATGTTATCCGCACGGCAAGGCGAGTCCGCAATCCGCTGCTGGAGCCTATTCTCCAGGTCGGAGGCACGCAGCCATGAGAGCCTGCGCATCACCACACCTTGAGCAGCGGCCCTGGACGCAACATCAAAGGTGTCATACACCCCTCTGGCCAGGAATTTTCTGCACGCCTTCAGCTGCCTGACCACCTCCTGAAAAGGCTTGGCTTGCTCAGGGGGGAGAGCATCAACCAAGCCCGCCAACTGCCGCACATTGTTCCGCATGTGTATGCTCGTGTAGAGCTGGTAAGACAGAATTTTGGCCACGAGCATAGAGGAATGGTAGGCCTTCCTCCCAAAGGAGTCTAAGGTTCTAGAGTCCTTGCCCGGGGGCGCCGAAGCATGCTCTCTAGAACTCTTAGCCTTCTTTAGGGCCAAATCCACAACTCCAGAGTCATGAGGCAACTGGGTGCGCATCAGCTCTGGGTCCCCATGGATCCGGTACTGGGACTCGATCTTCTTGGGAATGTGGGGATTAGTTAGAGGCTTGGTCCAGTTCGCCAGCAATGTCTTTTTGAGGACATGGTGCATGGGTACTGTGGACGCTTCCTTAGGTGGAGAAGGATAGTCCAGGTGCTCAAACATTTCAGCCCTGGGCTCGTCCTCCACAACCACCAGGAAGGGGATGGCCGTAGGCATCTCCCGGACAAAGGAAGCGAAAGACAGACTCTCAGGAGGAGAAAGCTGCCTTTCAGGAGAGGGAGTGGGATCAGAAGGAAGACCCTCAGACTCCTCGTCAGAGAAATATCTGATGTCTTCCTCTTCTTCCCACGAGGCCTCACCCTCGGTGTCAGACACAAGTTCACGAACCTGTGTCTGCAACCGCGCCCGGCTCGACTCCGTGGAGCCACGTCCACGATGGGGGCGTCGAGAGGTAGACTCCCTCGCCCGCATCGGCGAAGCTCCCTCCGCCGACGTCGTCGGGGAGCCCTCCTGGGAGGTGGCCGCAGTCGGTACCGCACGCGGCACCGACGTCGGGGACCTCACCCCGGGCGATGGGCCAGCCGGCGCCACGCTCGACGGTACCGGAGGCGCAAGCACCGCCGGAACCGGAGGGGTAGGGCGCAGCAGCTCTCCCAGAATCTCTGGGAGAACGGCCCGGAGGCTCTCGTTCAGAGCGGCTGCAGAGAAAGGCATGGAGGTCGATGCAGGCGTCGACGTCAGAACCTGTTCCGGGCGTGGAGGCTGTTCCGGGCTGTCCTGAGTGGAGCGCATCGACACCTCTTGAACAGAGGGTGAGCGGTCCTCTCGGTGCCGATGCCTACTGGGTGCCGACTCCCTCGGCGACCCAGAGCTCTCGGTGCCGACACGGGAAGGGGACCGGTGTCGATGCTTCTTCGACTTCTTCCGAAGCATGTCACCGGAGCTTCCCGGCACCGACGAGGAGGACGTAGAATCCAGCCGTCTCTTCCTCAGGGCCGAGACCGAAGGGGGTCGGTCTCGGGGGGGCTGTACCGCAGGAGCCCTCAGGGTGGGGGGAGACCCACCCGAAGGCTCACCGCCACCAGCAGGGGAGTGGACAGCCCTCACCTGCACTCCAGACGAAGCACCACCGTCCGACGACATCAGCAGACGAGGTCCCGGTACCACCGTCGTCGATACAGTCGCCCAATGCCTCAGCGCCGATGCAGAGGTCCAACGCCTCGATGCACACGATGCACTGGCGGCCGAGGAAGAAGGTCTGGACGCTGACGACGTCGATGCACTCGATACCCCCGGTGCCGATGCCGACGAAGAGCCCGAGAACAAAACGTTCCACTGGGCCAATCTCGCTACCTGAGTCCGCTTTTGTAAAAGGGAACACAAACTACAGGCATGAGGGCGGTGCTCGGCCCCCATACACTGAAGACACGACGCGTGCCTGTCAGTGAGCGAGATTACCCGGGCGCACTGGGTGCACTTCTTGAAGCCGCTGGAAGGCTTCGATGTCATGGGCGGAAAAATCACGCCGGCGAGATCAAAAGTCGAAATGACGAAAATTGGCACCAGAAAAATTTAGAGAGAAAATTTCGACCGAGGCCTAACTGAGGCCTACCCCGACGACGAAAGAAAACTTACCGGGGCAAAATCTGAAAATACGGGAAGGGAAAAAAACCGAAGAGGTCTTCCAGAACACTTCCCGAACAGTTTGAAAAGATTTTCTGAAGAAAACACGTCGAAAAGGACGCGCGAGGTCGACTTTCCGGGGCACGAATGGCGCAACACGACCGTACCGAGCGCAGACAAAAGAAGACTGACGAACACGAGCCGGTTCAGGCGGGAAGACGGCCGCGCATGCGCGGTGCGCATGGGCGCGCGAGGACTAGCAAAGGCCTTTGCTAGTGAAGATTCCGATTGGAGGGGCTGCCGTGGACGTCACCCATCAGTGAGAACAAGCAGCCTGCTTGTCCTCGGAGAACTAAAATTAAAACTCTATGTTTGATTTTCAAGGTCATCAGAAAAAATGGGCTACAGTACTTAAAGAATAAGTTAACCCTTTACACACCTTTGAGACCTCTAAGGTCCTTTCAAGGATCATCACTATCTGTACCCTCATCAAAAGAAATTGTATGATGTGATACCCGCCAGCAAGCCTTCTCAGGAGCAGCTCCCATGCTCTGGAATTTATTCCTAGAGGGGCTACGTGTAACTCGAGACTACTTTAGGAAGCAGATGAAAGCCTGGCTCTTCTCCCATGACTTTACAGGATGACTGACTACACACACTGTAACTTAGATCAGTTCCTTATCTCTTGTCTAACTATATAAAAAACTTGATTTGAGTTTAGCTAACCATCAAATTATTCCAACTGACTCTGTACCACACATCTTATTCCCATCATACATTTGCTGTTGGTCCCTCAGCCATATGGTAAGCCATATTGTAGAAAATCTTTAGCATCATATCTAGGTTAGTTCAATGTTCTATTGCATACTTATTAGGTGTATCATTAGTATTACTAGTAAAAAAGGCCCGTTTCTGACACAAATGAAACGGGCGCTAGCAAGGTTTTCCTCGGAGTGTGTATGTTTGGGAGAGTGTATGTGAGAGTGACTGTTTGAGAGTCAGAGTGAAAGTGTGAGTGTGTGAGAGAGAGAGTGAGTCTGGTTCTGAGTGTGTTTGTGAGAGAGTGTGTGTGTGAGAATGAGAGTGTGTGCAAGTGTGTATGTGAGACACAGTGTGAGAGAGAGTGTGTGTGTATGGGCGAGAGAGAGAGTGTGTGTGAGACACAGATTCTCTGTTTGAGTGAGTGTATGAGACCAAGCGAGTGTGTGAGTGACTGTGTGGCACATAGAGAGTGAATGTGATACAGTGTGAGACAGAGTGTGTGAGAGTGAGAGTCAGAAAGACATTGTATATCAGAGAGAGAGTGTGAGCCGTGCCCTCCCAATCCATGGCCATCTGTCCCCTGGCCCCTCCATTCATCCTTTTCCAGCAATTCCCCTCTCTCCCTGAGCCCTGCCCTCCCAATCAATGCCCATCCATGCTCCTCTGTCCCCTGCCCCCTCCATTCATCCCTTTCCAGCAATTCCCCTCTCTCCCTGAGCCCTGCCCTCCCAATCCATGGCCATCCATGTTTCTCTGTCACCTGCCCCCTCCATTCATCCCTATCCAGCATTTTCCCTCTCTGCCTGAGGCCTGTCCTGCAATCCATATCCATCCATGCCCATCTGTTCCCTCCATTCATCCCTATCCAGCATTTCCCCTCTCCCTGAGTCCTGCCCTTCCAATCCATGCCCATCCATGCTCTTTGTCACCTGGCCCCTCCATTCATCCCTATCCAGCAATTGCCCTCTCTCCCTGAGGCCTGCCCTGCAATCCATATCCATCCATGCCCATCTGTCCCCTCTATTCATCCCTAGCCAGCAATTTCCCTCTCTCCCTGAGTCCTGCCCTCCCAATCCATGGCCATCCATGCTCCTCTGTCCCCTGCCCCCTCCATTCATCCATTTCCAGCAATTCCCCTCTCTCCCTGAGCCCTGCCCTCGCAATCCATGCCCATCCATGCTCCTCTGTCCCCTGCTGCCTCCATTCATCCTTTTCCAGCAAGTCCCCTCTCTCCCTTCCATGACCCCCCCCTCGCATCCATGCTCCTCTCTATCCCATGTCCCAGCCTGGCCCGCCCTCTTCTCCCCCCCCCTTCGCATCCATGTCCCCCCCCCCTTCGCATCCATGCATCGTTTTTTTTTTTTTTCTTCTTTTTCAATTTACCTCCGTGGCGTTTCCGGCAGCGAAGCGTCAGGGAAGGAGGCGGCGCTCCCGACGTCTAGCTTTCCCTTCGCTGTGTTCCGCCTTATTTTGAAGGCGGAACACAGCGAAGGGAAGGCTAGACGTCGGGAGCGCCGCCTCCTTCCCTGACGTTTCGCTTCCGGATTTGTTTGTTTTGTCGCGAGGGCAGGGCAGAGACGGCTGGCTGGCTGGCTTGAAGGGAGGCTTCACACCACGAATCCACGAACCCTTCAGCCTCAGCCTGGGAGTGACGTCAGATGGCTTCATAGAACGTTGTCCTCATTAGAACGTTCACGGTGCGTTTTATTATATTAGATGTTAACACTGTATTATATCTCTCATATTTGAATTCCAGTGCTGTAAAATGTGTATATTTTTGATACTGTTTCACGGTAGTTCTATTATTATGTTTCAATTTACTGTTTTCAAGTTTACCTCATTTATTGTACTTATGTTTATTCTTGGTTATTTTACTATTGTTATGATGTTAACAAAATTGTAAGTTTTATGTTAAACTGTACCTGCTGTATACCGGCTTGGGTGAATTTCTTCATAAATGCAGTTAATGAATCCCAATTAATTAATTAATGGAACACTTAAAAAAAAGAACAGTAATGTTTTTGGAATCCAATGGATTACAAGACACACGGCAACATGGTTTCACTAGAGGCAGGTCTTGTCAGACAATTTCTTTGACTGGATAACCAGAGTTGGATTGAGGAAGAACACTAGATGTGGTGTTTAGATTTTAGCACGGCCTTTGATATGGTTCTGCATAGACGATTAATAAATAAACTGAGAGTCCTCATTATGTGCCCTAAAGTGATTGACTGGGTTAGGAACTGGTTGAGTGGAAGATGACAGAGAGTAGTGGAAAATGGAGCACATTCTGAGGAAAAGGATGTTACTGGTTGTGTGCTGCAAGGTTCGGTTCTTGGGCTGGTTCTTTTAAACATTTTTGTAAACAACACTGCTGAAGGGCTATCTGGTAAGGTTTGCCTCTTTGGGAGTGATATCAAAATCTGCAATAGGGTAGACACCCCCTGATGGTGTAGTAACATGAGGAAGGACTTAGCAAAGCTAGAGGAATGGTCTGGAATTTGACAGCTTAAATTAATGCTAAAAAATGCAGAGTCATGTATTTAGACTGCAAAACCCTGAGGGAATGGTACAGTTTAGGGAGTGAAGAACTTTTGGGCACAGAAGAGGAGCAGGACTTGGGTGTGATCATATATGATGATCTTTAGGTGGCTAAACAGATAAAAAAGGCAACAGATAAAGATAGAAGGATACTTGGGTTCATAGGGAGAAGAATGGTCATTAGGAAAAAGGAAGTGATGATGCACATGTATAAGATTCTGTGAGACCTCAATTAGGGGCCCTTTTACTAAGCCGCATAGGCGCCTACATGCGGCCAACGTGCACCAATTTGGAGCTACTGCTTGGCTACCACGTGGGCCTGACGGTAATTTCATTTTTTACAAGTGCCCACTATGCGCACCAGAAATTTTCTGGCACACAGCACTAACCAGGCAGTAATCATTATTGTATGCGCACTGATGATTACCACCTGGTTAACGCATGAGACCTTACTGCTAAGTGAACGTGTGGCGGTAAGGTCTCAGGCCCAAAATGAACACGCGCCAATTTTCATTTTGCCGCACATCTATTTTTGGCTCCCCAAAAAATGGCCTTTTTTGCAGATGCGCTGAAAAATGAACCTGCACACATCCAATACACACATCTACACCAGAGTAGGCCACTTTTCGGCGCACCTTAGTAAAAGGACCCCTTACAATATTGTGTACAATTCTGGAGACCACACCTTCAAAACCAGGATGGAGGCGGTCCAGAGGATGGCTACTAAACTGGTCATTGGTCTTCATCATAAAGCATATGAGGGCAGACTTAAAGATCTCAGTATGTATTCTTTGGAAGAAAGGCGGGAGACATTTAAATACCTATGCAGCAAAAATGCACAGGAGGCAAGTCTTTTTCAATTGAAAGGAAGCTCTGGAATGACGGGGCATAGGATGAAGGTGAAAGGGAAAAGACTCAGAAGTAACCTGAAGAAATATTTCTTCACAGAAAGGGTGGTGTATTCATGGAACCTCCTACCAGTGGAAGTGGTAGAGATGAAAACAGTACCAGAATGCAAAACAGCTTGGGAGAAGTACATAGGATCTCTAAGGGAGTGATAAGGAGAGTAGATGGCATGGATGAGCAGACTGGATAGCCATGGTCTTTATCTGCCTACGGTTTTCTATGATTCTTTATTATTATTATTATTATTATTATTATTATTAATAAGAAGAAGAATTTTCAATGATTACATAAAAATCACAAAAGCAATATGCAGAAAAAAAAGAAAAATAATACAATCCTCATTAAAGCATAACAGTCCACATGATGGGAGATTGATTGGAGTTATGAGGTCCTATTATTAAAAAACAAAAGAAAAACACAACATATAGATTTGTAAATTATAAATTCTACAGACAGGGAAAATACTACTTAAATCTATATCAACCTATCTCTAACCTTGAAGGAAACTGAACAGTTTCCTCTTTAGAAGAAAGAAAACTTTCCAGGTGCAGTGGGTCCCCAAAAAGTTAGAATTATTTCCAGATCTGACCAGGCACTTGCAAGGAAATTTCAAGAAGAAAGACCCACCCATATCCAGAACCCTAGGCTTCAGCTGCAATTGATTAGGCCTGGCCACATCCAGAAAAATAAGTATATTCTGCCCATATAAAGGGACATTTTTCTTAGGAAATAAGCTTTCAGAATTTGCATCGTTTGCTCCATCGAGCCAAACACCATCAATAAAGTTGCTCTTTTAACAATATTTTCTTGAGATGACTGAAGAAACTTACTAAAATCTAAACTATCTGGAGAATTCAATCTATTATAATCCCCTTCCTTTGTACTCAACTTAACACTCCTAGGAAGATAATAAAGCTGTTTAATTTCAAAGGAATCAAAACCTAATCACAATACATTTTAATAGCTCTACAGGAGATAAATAATGGGTGACTGGGAAATTCAACGGTCTCAGATTAGGCGTTCAAGAAGCATTTCCCACAGCTGTTATCTGTAAATGCAACAATAAGATATCATTAGTCAATGTAGCCAACACTAATTAACACAGGGTAAGCTGAGCCTTTACTTTCTCCATGTTTTTTTTCCATAACAGTGATCCTTGATTCATGATCTGCAATTTTTGTAGAGGTTTCTTCGGTGAATTTGCTATACAATGTCAAATGTTCATAGAGGCTCTTATCCATATTAACTATCACTTCAAAAACATCATTTAAAGAAACCTCTTGATTTCCTGATAATAAAATCGAAGAATCATTTAATGTCTTATATACACTCAAAACTGGAGCCGGTATAGATACCCTTAAACCAAGGGAAGATACTGATCCACTGTCCACAGGTATAAGAGAAGGATCCTCTAATGGTAAAAGAACCTTAGAGGGAGATACACCTCCATCTTAAGACTGTGTCAATTGACTCTCATTGCACAACAGGTTGCAGGGGTGTGATTCTACCTCCTGACAAAAAAGAAACTTCGGAGGAAGAAGGAATACCTACAACTGATGAAGGTACAAATGACCTGAGTCCGTTTCCGGAGACCAAGACACAAAGAACACGACTTGATATTGTGCTCCGGCCCGAGGCACTGGAGGCACCAAGCGTGGGTGTCGGTCTGCGAGATAGGCCGGCCGCACCGACCACACTTCTTAAATCCACTCGGGACCTTCGAGGACATCGACGGAAAAATCGCGTAGGCGAAGTTAAAGTCGTCGATGGTGGCGGTAAATCACACCTCAAAAAATAAATCGACCGCGCGGCCACAAGGCCGCAATGCGACGCCCCCGCTAGAAAACGAGGGAAAAATTAAGCGCATTCTCTCCTTTTTTTTTTTTTGAAAAGGAAAAAAAGGTTTGGAGCGCGCGGCAACAAGAAACAGAAAATTAACGAATTCGCGAACAACGCAACGGTTTTCCGGGGCTGACTAAGAGAGAGCGGCGACGCACGACTCTCTCCAGCGCGGAAAAGAAAAGACTGGCGGGAACGGTCGTGCACGGGCGGGAAGATGGCCACGCATGCGTGGTGGGCGTGCCCTGCGTGCGGACCGCCCGCGAAGCTTCTTCCAGTTGGTGGGGGCTGCCGCGGACGTCACCCAGTCGTGAGAACAAGCAGCCTGCTTGTCCTCGGAGAAAGATGGAAATTCATGGGTCCCTTTACTACTATTAGGGCTGAAAGCTTCTTCTTACCTCCTTTCCATTTCCTCATTGGAGAGGAGCAGAGTCCCACACTCCATACTCCTCAGTTGCTCCAAAGGAGGTGGGACTTGCCCTTTTGGTCATGTCCATTTGGGCACGTGCCCACAGGCATGCACCTCCAGCCATATCCCACAGCAAGAATGCAATAAGTAGATGGTAATGATCTACTCAGGTGTCTCCAGTGGGCAGGTGTCCAGTCCTTCATAGCACAATGGATCGACCCCCTTTTCTATGTTTAAAAAAAAAACCTTGGTAGTTCAGTGGCCCCCTCCACCTCCATCCTGCCTCCTCCATCCCCCAACATTGAAATACAAGCTCTGGTAGTCTTCTGGCTCCCCTATGCCACTGACTGTAGAAAGGAAAATTCCTGTTTTTAGTGGCCTCCCATTTTCCAACCGCTACCCCAAGTACCCTGGACACTGCCCTCTAAGGTGTACCTTAAAAGAGGCAGCAGCAATGCCCACTTGTTCCTGTCTCTGGCACTGCCATCTTGCCACGCAATAAGTGACAGTATAGTAAAATAAATAAATAAACGATAAAATGGCTCCGCCCAACCCCATACACTGAGAGGGTTCACTCTGCCAAGTAAGGTATGTTCCTGGGATGATGCAGACTGTTGGAGGCTCTTTTTTTGTTTAAATGTACTCCTTCCTGTCAGTCTGAAAGCAAGGAATGGGGACATTTGGTCTCGAGCTGCAGATTACTGCCATGATTTTAACAGGGCTTTAATATGAATGCTCATTGATTACTTCATCCCAGTAATGGAATGGAGTGCATCAGAACAGTAGCCTAATGGTTAGTGTAGTGGCCTGAGAACCAGGGGAACTGCATTCGATTCTCACTGCAGCTCCTTGCAACTTTGGGCATGTCTAAATTAGGTGCGGATCCCCCTTATTCTATAATAGCGCACATACATTTTTGGAATACCCTAATCTACCCATGACCCTCCCATGGTCACGCCCACCGTTTTGGAACGCATTTAAAATTTACATGTGGATCCTTGTGACTAAAAATGTGTGTATAAATTTCAATTAATACCAAGTAGTGCCAATAATTGATTATTAGCACCCAATTATCAGTGCTAATTGGCTCGTCATTCAATTAAATTGTGTGTGCAAATTGGAGGCGAAACCACATTTGTGCATGCAATTTAAAATGTCATTTATTGAATTCAGGGTATAAGTATACTATCTCTTTGTCATGCTTACTTTTCCTTTGATAGCTGCAGTACAAATGTGGCAACCTGTTATATAATTACTCTTAAAACGAAGAGGTGGGAGGGATTTACTCTTATGATACTGTAACATTACATATATTACAAGATATGAACTTTAATCAGAATGTAATTTCACTTTTGAATTTCTATTTTTATTTTAATGAGGTCTTTATTACAGTGATCAAAGAAAAATACATACAGGAATAATGTACAATTTGCTCAGGTAGAAACAAAACTTGATCACAAAGCTAATGAAACCTCTAATATGTACAGTTTTTATTATAAAACAATACTAAAGAAAAAGGGTAAAAATAATCTAACCAAAGGGGAGAAAGAGGAGAAAAAAGAAGGAAACAAAAAAAAAGAAAAACACAGACAACGGAGCCCTAAAAAGGTGATCACACAGAAAAGGCCAAGCCAGGTCACTTTTGAATTTCTTAACTAAAGTGAATGCATAATAGTTTATTTATAAGAAGCACCAATGAGCTTACATTTTATTTTCTCTCTTGCTGGTCTATCTACAAGTGCATTACTTCCCCCAGAATTATTGCCCACAATACATTATTCGTATTCAGCCGAATAGTGATTTTAATTTGAATAAAATAATCCAGGGCTCTACTGTACTAAATCCTGTTAATAATGCCCCCCCTTACCACTCTAGGATTATCACTGTCTTTCCACTTACACTCCAGTGTCTCAAATATCCACTACTTAGTACTGTGGAGTGCTGAAAGACCAGTGGTGTTTAGTATTTTTACCACCTCTCTAAACTATCATATATAATATAACGGCTTTAGAGAGAGAAAATACAAGGCCACACATATGAGAAAGTGAAGTTAGAGATTTTATTACTCACCAAGAGAAAGTTACAATTACAAATGCTCATTTCTCACAGGGGGGGGGGGGTTGCACAGCCACAACACAACCGTGATGCTTGCATCTGAGACTCCCCCAGATATGATCTGGTACATGCAGTTTTACACAGGTAACAGTTAATACATATTATAATGTAGTGGTTAATACCTATTGGATAGTATAATATAGTGTTTTTTACTAATTGGCTAGGCTAATATGTTGGTTATTATTTCTGAGAAAGTCTAAATTAGCTTTACTGTTCCTAGTAAGCACAGTCACCTTTCAGGGGAATTTTCCATTTCTGCATTTCTTCGAAACACCTGCACCACCAGGTTGCCACACAACGCTAATTTATACTTGCAGGCCTTGCACCTTCAACCTACCCTACCTCATTCTCATCACCGTAAGGGTGTCTCAACTCTTTCCATTGCTGGAGTTCAAGTTAGTGTCACTTCAGACTTTGGCCTCTCAGTTCTACTGTCTTTTTCATACCTACTACTACTACTACTTAGCATACCCTGAACCAAAGTGTAGAGAATGGTTCATAATATACAATCCTACTGAAATAAACACTTGATCTCTGATTACACATTGTTTCTTTATTTATTGTTTGTTAAAACTCAATGTCCATTATTCGTATTCGGCCAAATAATAGTTTTCATTATTCGTATTCGGTCGAATAGTAAAATATGCTATTTTACTCTTCAACTACACAGTGGAAGTAGAAAACACAAAACAGAACTTTCTTATTCTTAAACGAGTTGTCTACACAGAAGAAAATTGTGTTGCTCCATTTTGACAGATCAAGTAATAATTCCATGGGAGAATATAAACTGTACCAGTAGAAGAATCATAGTGGGCGTATAAGCTGTAACTATCATAAATGACACTTTTTATTCCCTTTGAAAATTCTCCTGATTTATTACATTTACTTAGAGACTGCCACGGCTTATTTTTACTAGGCATGGGTTCTTTTTATACGTTCTGAGCTCCTGTGCAGTGCAGAGCAAACTGATAGAAAACTGTGACACCTTCACCCAAGCTGTCATTATTCAAAAATTATTTCTTCTGCTCAGGTTGTTTTCATTTAGTAAAATAATTTGATTTTTCTATGTCTGCCCACATTCTATTCACAGGAGGCAAGGGAAGCTCAAAACAATGTCTCTTCCATTTAATATGCAAGGGGAATGTTTAATAGAATCATTTACAGGATAATTAAAAGCCTGCTGATACATCTTATGAAAGTGTGAAACAAAGTACAGAATGAATACAGCCAAATGCCAATTGCTTATTTTGTAGAATAAGTGCTAAGTCAAAGAGGTCATAATTGCTATTTTGTATAAGAAAACAGTTAAGGGTTTTTTTTACATCTATTTTTTCAGCAGTCAGTCTATCCTTAAGTGAATACTGCAAATGAGAGGATCACAATGGATTGGCACAGGCTGGAATGCATCATCAACCATAATTCTTCTATGTTTGTGCAGCGCTGCGTACGCCTTGCAGCGCTATAGAAATGCTAAATAGTAGTAGTAGTAGTGATGGATGGACTGGAACTAATTTATGTCTGGTTTTCAATTATGTGTGCTATCTATGAAAATTATGATCTTTCCTCTAATAAAATCTAACATCTAGAGCTTTATCCCCAATATTGACCCCGCAGTATCAGTGTATTCTTAACAGCTAGCTGTAATGGATAAAAACAATGTAAATATTCAGTCTCTAGACAGTGGTTACACCTGAATATTCAAAGTCAATGTTGTCCAGCTGTGCTATCCACTTAGCAGTAATATTACTACTACTACTACTACTACTTAGCATTTCTATAGCGCTACAAGGGTTACGCAGCGCTATACAAGTTAAGACATGGGGAAGGACAGTCCCTGCTCAAAAGAGCTTACAATCTAAAGGTAATAAGCTATGTAGTCAGTGTAGGTATCATGAATGGGGAAGGTGGTTAGGCGCCAAAAGCAAGGGAGAAGAGATGGGCTTTGAGTAAGGACTTGAAGATGGGCAGGGAGGGCGCATGGCATATGGGCTCGGGGAGTCTGTTCCAGGCATAAGGTGATGCGAGGCAGAAGGGGCGGAGTCTGGAGTTAGCAGTGGTGGAGAAGGTGGCGGATATTCAGACCGCTAACCACACAACTATCCATATAAAGTTAAGACAGCTTTTGCTTTTTGCCCTAACATTTTCCGAATGTCTGAATATCATCACTAAACAGATAAAAGTCTGGTTCTGCCCAAGTTCCACCCCAGCACTCCTACTCAGATAAGTGCCTTTCAATATGGACCCCTTAGTAATCATACTGCGATTCCTATGTACCCTAAGATCAGTGAATATGCTTTAGTACTGATTAACTAAGCTTTCCTCTTATGGGCATGCCAAAGTTTAAAAACTGTCTGGCCTATCACCTGGTCAAACGGCACCCTGGAATGTTCCGAGAGGGAGAGAAGCAACTGAAGGGAGCAAAACAACCCACAATAGCAGGAGCATAAGAACATAAAAATCGTCATACTAGGTCAGACCAATGGTCGGTCCATCTAGTCCAGTTTCCAACAGTGGCCAATCCAGGTCACAAGTACCTGGCAGAAACCCAAAGAGTAGCAACTTTCCAGGTTACCAATCTCAGGGCAAGCAGTGGCTTCCCCATATCAGTCTCAATAACAGACTATTAGTTAAGTGAAAAAATATTTCTTCCATTTGTTTTAAAAGTATTTCCATGTAATTTCATTGAGTGTCCCCTAGTCTTTGTACTTTTTGAAAGAGTGAAAAATTGATTCACTTTCACCCGCTATATACCATTCAAGATTTTGTAGACCTCAATCATATCTCCTCTCAGCCGTCTCTTTTGCAAGCTGAAGAGCTCTAACCTCTTTAGCCTTTCCTCATACGAGAGGAATTCCATCCCCTTTATCATTTTGGTCACTCTTCTTTGAAACTTTTTCAATTCCGCAATATCTTTTTTCATATACGGTGACCAAAATTGAATGTAAGGTCGCACCATGGACCAATACATTATAGTATTCTTGGTCTTATTTACCATCCCTTTCCTAATAATTGCAAGCATGTTGGCTTTTTTGGATGATGCCGCAAACTGGGCAGAAGATTTCAGCATATTGTCTACGATGTCAGCTAGATCTTTTTCATGGGTGCTGACTCATAAGGTGGACCCTAGCATGAAGTATCTATGATTCAGAATATTCTTCCTAATATGCATCACTTTGTATTTGCCCACATTAAATTTCATCTGCCATTTGGATGCCCAGTCTTCCAATTTCCTAAGGTCTTCCTGCAAGTTTTAACAGTCAACATGTGAGATAGTTTTGCATCATCTGCAAATTTCATCACCTCACTCATCGTTTCAATACCCAGATCATTCTATATAATAATTCTCACCACTAACGTTCTAATGTGGGACTGCCTGTGTCCGTGGCTCCTGGAGTTGCTGAACTAGGCTCCGTAGCCAGGATGACGTCACTCACAGCGGATTCCAAGGCAAAGGGAGGAGTAGGGAAACACGCAGAGCATGTTTCCCTACTCCTCCCCCTACCTGGGATTCAGCTGTCAGTGTGCCGCTCCCTTCCACTTCGGAGCAAGTGGCAGGGAGCAGCGCATCAAAAAACTACAAGCGCAGAACCACAGAACCCTCCCCCTTGGCGAATCACCCAAGCCCCCCCTGGCACATCAAACATCCCCCCCAAGCACATCAAGTCATCAAACACCCCCCTCCCCCCACCCGAAGCACATCTCTCCCTGCTCCCCCTGCAGCCACCCATGTCCACCGACCCTCCCCCCCTGCAGTCACCCATATCCAGCGACCCCCACCTCTCCCCTGCCCCCTCCAGCCACCCATGTCCTGCGACCCTCCTCTCCCCCTGTCCCCTTGCAGCCACCCATGTCCAGTAGCGACCCTCCTCTCCCCCTGCCCCCTGCAGCTGCCCATGTCCAGCGACCCTGCTCTCTTACCTGCCCCTCCTTCATCCACCTGTGTAACGAAATCTTCGGGGGAGGTAGGAAAGATCCAAATTCCTGCCTACCCGCTGCTGGTGCTGGCACTCCCCCGCTGCCGGATCGCATTTCAAAATGGCCACTGATACTTACAAGGGCGGCCTCCAAGACTTCAGCAGAAGTCTCGCGAGACCGCCATTGGAAGTCTCGGCGGCCATTTTCAACCAAAATTGAAGATACCTCCTGTGAGCTGGGAGTATCGAGATGTGAGTATAGGCATCCTTTAAGTCCAGAGAGCATAGCCAATCGTTTTCCTGAATCATGGGAAGAAGGGTGCCCAGGGAAACCACCCTGAACTTTTCTCGAACTAGGAATTTGTTCAGGGCCCTTAGGTCTAGGATGGGATCCTCCCTGTTTCCTTTTGCAGAAGGAAGCACCTGGAATAGAATCTCAGCCCTTCTTCCCCTGGTGGAACGGGTTTGACCGCATTGGCCTTTAAAAAGGCGGAGAGTTCCTCTGCAAGCACCTGCTTGTGCTGGTAGCTGAAGGACTGAGCTCCCGGTGGACAATTTGGAGGCATGGATTCCAGATTGAGAGTGTATCCTAACTGGACTATTTGAAGAACCCACCTGTCGGAGGTTATAAGAGGCCACCTTTGGTGAAAAAATATTAGCCTCCCCCCGACCGGCAAGTTGTCTGGCACAGGCACTTTTTCTGAGGCTATGCTGCACTGGAGCCAGTCTAAAGCCCGTCCCTTGCTTTTGCTGGGGAGCCGAAGGGGCCTTAGGCGCATGCCGTTGACAGGAACGCGCATGCTGGGACTGAGCCTGGATAGGCTGCCAAGAAGCAGACGTGTACCTACGCCTATTGTAGGAATAGGGAGCACCCCTCTTCAAAAACCTCCAAGATGAGGAGGCGGTAGCAGAAGACGCCCATCGGGAGAAAGAATCCATAGCACCATGGTGCTTCTTGATCTGATCGACCATGTCCTCTACTTTTTCTCCAAAAAGATTATCCCCTGGCAAGGAACATCCGTCATTCGCTGCTGGGTCTTATGATCCAGGTCAGAGACACGCAGCCATGAGAGTGCACATCACTATACCTTGAGCAGCTACTCAGGATGCCACATCAAAAGTGTTGTAGGTACCCCTGGCCAGGAATTTGCGACACGCCTTCTGCTACCTGACCACCTGGTGAAAAGGTTTGGCGAGCTCCGGAGGAAGTGCTTCGACAAAACTGGACAGTTGCCTCACCAAGTTCCACAAGTGGATGCTCGTGTAGAGCTGATATGTCTGAATCTTGGCTCCGAGCATAGCGGCCTGATACGTTTTCCTCCCAAAAGAATCCAAGTTCCTAGACTCTCTGCCTGGTGGTGCCGAGGCACAGTCTCTAGTACTCTTGGCTCTTCTGAGAGCTGACTCCACCACCATGGAATCGTGAGGAAGTTCGGCCTTCACCATTACTGGTTCTCCATGGACTCTGTACTGGGACTCAGCTTTTTTGGGGACCACTGGATTAGATAGAGGGAACGACCAGTTTTGCATAAGAATTTCCCTGAGTGTGTTATGCAAGGGGGCCGTTGCAACCTCTGTGGGCAGAGAAGGATAGTCCAAGGCCTCGAGCATCTCGGCCCTGGGCTCATCCACAACCTCCATAGGGAAAGGAATGTCCTCAGACATTTCCCGAACAAAGGAGAAAAAAGAAAGACTCTCAGGGGGAGACATCCTTCTTTCAATAGGCGGAGTAGGATCAGAGGGGACCCCCATATGACTCTTCCTCCAATGATGAGTGCTCATGGGAGGAAGAGGAAGATCCCAGATACTTTTCAGTGTCGGACAGAAGCTCTCTAAGAGCAGCCTGAACCTGTCTCGACGTCGAGGAACAACGGCCTCGAAGGGGATATTGAGAAGTCGACCCCTGCCTGGACTGCGCGAAGCTTCCTCCGCCAATGTAGAGGGAGAATTGACCTGGGTGGTGGCCGATGCCGCAAGCGGCAATGAGGACGGGGACCTCACCACAGGCGAAGGCCCAGATGCCGCTTCCACAGTTGATGCAGAAGGCGCAAGCACCCCTGGCACCGAAGAAGACTGGCGCAGCAATCCTTCCAGAAGCATTGCAAGAAGGGCTCTGATGCACTCGTCGAGAGCCTCCATCGGAAAAAGCTGTGGGGCCAGTGTAGGAGCCAGTGGCAGAATCTGAAGGGGCTCGAGAGCCGGTACCAAGCTGCCAGAAGACCGACGCATCGGCACCTCCTGTATAGAGGGTTTGCGGTCTTCTTGGCGCCGACACTTCTCGGGTGCCGAATCTCTCGGCTCCCCAGAGCTCTCAGTACCGTGTTTTCCTTCCAAACATTGACGGTGCTTCTTAGCCTTTGCTCTACGCCCGACATCGAGACTTCTCGGTACCAAAGAGGAGGACGTGGAATCCTCACGCCTCCTAGGGGCCGGGTCCAACAAAGGTCGGTCCCGGGGGGCCTGCATAATAGTAGGCCTCGAGACAGGTGGAGACCCACTCGATGCCTCGCTGCTCCCAGCGCGATGTGGTAGTTCGACAGCCATTACATGCACTCTCGAAGTCGATGCTGATGCCGCCGATCTCGGTACTGATGTCGATACCAACATCGAAGGACCGGACCGATCAGCAAAAAGTCTTTAACGCTGATCCTCCCGAGACACTTGGGTCCGCTTTTTCATAAGAGAGCACAGCTTACAAGCACCTGGCAAATGTCCAAGGCACTGGAGACACCACGCATGGGGGTCAGTACCCGAGATGGTCCAGTTGCAGCGAGTACAACGCTTGAAGCCGCGGGAGTCCTCGATGACACTGACGGAAAAATAGCAGCTGCGAAATTAAAGGACTCCATCGTGCCAAATAAAAAGGCACAAAAAGGGAAAAAAAAGACCCGGCCGAGCAGCCTAAAAGGCGGCCGCGATGAAAAAGAAAGGAAACTTAAACAAGTGAAGAAAACTAACAAAATAAGGGAAATAAATCTCTCTCTTTTTTTTCCCCGAGAAGAACTACCACTAGTAGGAAAAGAAAAAAAAAGGGGGGGGGGCAGTGAAACGTGAAAATTAGTCTCCTGAGTCGAAAACTGAGTGCTGTTGTTAAATAATGTGTCACTCAAGACTCGGTCAAAAAAAAACTGAGGGACTCACGCTCGTGTCACGGGCGGGAAGCCGTCCGCACATGCGCGGTGCACTCAGCCCACGCGACAGTGCGTTCAAGAGATTTCTTCGTTTGCTCTCAAGTTTTTTCCGGTCTCCTGGGCCGTCGCGGACGACGACACAATGGTGAGAATAATCAGCCTGCTTGTCCTCAGAGAAATCCCTAATACGCTTGATTTAATTAAATATGTTAAATAGCACCAGTTCTAGTACAGATCCCTGAAGCACTCCACTACTCACCCTCCTCCATTGAGAAAAATGGCCATTTAACCCTACCCTCTGATTTCTGTCCAATAATCAATTCATAATCTGCAACAGAACAATGCCTCCTATCCCATGACTCTTTAATTTTCTCAGGAGTCTCCCATGAGGGAATTTGTCAAAAGCTTTCTGAAAATCTAAATACATTATATCAACTGGATCACCTTATTGACATGTTTATTCTTGCTTTCAAAGAAATGAAATAAATTGGTGAGGCAAGACTTCCCATGGCTAAATCCATGCTGACTCTTTCCTATTAAACCATGTGTGTTTATGTACTCTGTAATTTATTTATTTATTGCATTTGTATCCCACATTATCCCACCTCTTTGCAGGCTCAATGTGGCTTACAATTCGTCGTGGATACTGGAAATAGAAAAGAATATACATTTGGTTTATAGAGGGTTTTGGGTTACGAAGTACAAGACGTTATAAGACATTCCTGTATATATTAAAGATTGTACAGTTACACATGTTGATCTTTGTGATATATCTTGTCGAAGAGATAAGTTTTCAGTAGTTTGCGGAAATTGGCCAATTCATGGATCGTTTTCAGGTTATGTGGTACTACGTTCCATAGCTGTGTGGTCATATAGGAAAAGGTAGATGCATGCAACAATTTGTATTTCAGACCTTTACAATTGGGAGGATGAAGATTGAGGAATGTGCGAGAAGATTTTATTTCATTCTTTATAATAGTTTCCACTATTTTGCCTGGCACTGAAGTCAGATTTACTGGTCTATAATTTCCCTGATCACCCATGGAACCCTTTTTAAAGATAAGCGTTGCATTGACCACCCTCCAATCTTCAGGTACTATGGACAATTTTAATGACAGGTCTCAGATCACTAACAGCAGATCAGCAATTTCATGTTTGAGTTTTTTCAGTAGCCTAGGGTGCATGTCATCCGGTCCAGGTGATTTACTACTGTTTAATTTGTTGATTTGGCTCAGTACGTCTGTCTTCCAGGTTCACTAAGATTTTTTTCAGTTCCTCCACATCATCACCATTGATAACCATTTCTGGTACAGGTAGCTCTCTCGGAGCACCACAGAAGAAAAGGACCGTGTGTCACTCCGTGGAGAGAAACCAGCAGGAGTAGTGAAGGTAGCAGGGCTCTTCTACAAAATACCAGAGGACGAGAGTTATAATCAAAGTCTGTATTCTTCAAAACCCGACACAGTACTGTGTTTCGGCATAAAGCCTGAGTAAGGGGTCTCCTCTGGTATTTTGTGGAAGAGCCCTGCTACCTTCACTACGTCTTCACAGGTAGCTCTCTTACATCTTCTTCCATTGAGTGAATTCTTTGCTTTGAGTTTATGGAAGAAGATGTAAGAGAGCTACCTGTGAAGACGTAGTGAAGGTAGCAGGGCTCTTCCACAAAATACCAGAGGAGACCCCTTACTCAGGCTTTATGCCGAAACACAGTACTGTGTCGGGTTTTGAAGTACTGTGTGGGTGTGTTCCAATGTCTCACCGCTATGGCCTTGTGCTCCCTGATTGTTCCTTTTACTCCTTCATGATCTAACAGTCCTATAGGTTCCCTCACAGGCTTTCTGCTTCTGATATTCTTGAAAAAGTTGTTATTGTGAGTTTTTGCCTATGCAGCAAGTTTCTCTTCATATTCTCTTTTAGCCTTCTTTATTAATGCTTTACATCTAACTTGCCAATGCTTATGTTGCTTTTTATTTTCTTCATTTATGGCCTTTTTCCATTCTTTGAAGGATGTTCTTTTGGCTCTAATAGCCTCTTTCATTTCACCTTTTAACCATGCTGTTGGTTGCTCTTCTTTCCACCTTTGTAAATATGTGGAATATATCTGGTCTGGGCATCCAAGATTGTATTTTTAAACAATGCCCATGCCTGATTTAAAGTTCTAACCTTTGCAGCTGATCTTTTTAGCTTCTTTTTAACCATTTTCCTCATTTTATCATAGTTGCCCTTTCGAAAATTAAATGCTGCTACAGTAGATTTTCTTTGAGACTGCTTCAGAGGACCTCTGGAGATCTCATTAATCTAATTTAACATTGCAAGTCTAGTATCCATCATTCTCTACCCTACAAAAGCAATCCAATGTCTGGAATTTTTATGACCTGAAATCTGTTAATCATTGTAGCTATAATTTCAAAGCCATTGCAGTGAAATACAAGATAGTATCTCTCTATTTCTCAAACTGCAAATATATCCCTAAATAACAATGATAAATTATTTAAATGACCTCAATAAAATGTAACCCGTTTAGGGGCCCTTTTACTAAGGCGTGCCGAAAAATGGCCTGCGCTGGTGTAGTCACGTGTTTTGGACTTCCACATATCAGTGCGCCTGCAAAAAAAAAAAGGCCTTTTTTGTGTCCGAAAATGGACGTGCAGCAAAATTAAAACCAGTGCACATCCATTTTCGGCCTGAGACCTTACCGCCACCCACTGACTAAGCAGTAAGTTCTCACGCATTAACCGGGTGTGTGTCAGAAATGGAATTACAACCCGGGGCACGTGGTAGCTGGGCAGTAGTTCCAACTTGAAGTGAGCTAGAAGCGCGTAGATGCCTACGTGCCTTAGTAAAAGGGCCCCTTACAGTCTACAGAACAAAAGAAAATGGCATTCATTAGCTTACTAGTTGAAATTCACAACAGATTTGAATGAAGAGAGAAGCTGAATTACATTTCTTTAGAAGTAATCCTTCCAGAACCAGGGTGAGATGCATTGGCTGGTATGAGGAGCCTAGGGGTTAGAGCACTGGGTTGAGAACCAGGGAAGCCAGTGTTTAAATCCCATTGATGCTCCCTGTGAATTTGGGCAATTCACTTAACCCTTCTCTGCCTCAGCTACAATCTTAGGGGTCCTTTTACTAAGCTACGGTAAGCACTAAGCATGCTTACCACAGCAAAAAAGAGCTTACTGTGGGGCAGAAAACATATTTTTAGCACTAAGGACAGAGAGTGGGTGTGTTCCATGCGAAGCTAACCAATTACCGCTTGCTTAGCACGTGAGCCCTTACCACAAACTGATATGCAACATTAAGGGGTAAATTCTATAAATGGCGCTGACAGATCAGCACCAAAGAAAATAGTGCTTAGCATTATTCTGTAAACAGTGCTTGAATTTAAGTGCTTGGCGCCAGGTTCAGCGACTACTTTTAGGTTTGACCATTTACACCAACTGAACCCTGGTGTATATCTTTGCACCTAAATTAGGCGCAGATCCCCCTTATTCTATAACAATGTGCATAAACTGTAGGATCGCCCCTGATCCACCCATGACCCTCCTATGGGCGCGTAGATTTTAATTAATGACAATTAGCATTGATAATAGATAGGGCCCAATGATCTGTGCTGATTGGCTCATTATTCAATTAAATTGTGCAAATGGGTACGTGCAATTTAAAGTGCCATTTATAGAATCCGGGGTGGTGTCGACAACTCTACAACCTCTCGTTGGGAAAGGAAAGGTATAGGAGAGAAAAGGAGACTGAACAATTAAATACATTTTCTTTTACAATTAGTGCTTGACAAACTTAGGGACCCTTTTACCAAACTGCAGTAAAAGCAGGCCTGCAGTGGCATCGGCACATGTTTTTGACATGCACAGAGGCTCCCTTTTACCGCAGCGGGTAAAAGACATTTTTGTAGCGTCGGAAACGGCATGCACTGGAGTGGGAAATACTGCCGGGCTCCTGCGGTAGTTCCAGATTGGTGCGCAACAAGCCTATTGCCACGTGCCAACACTTTAGTAAAAGGGCCCCTTAGGGAGAAGACTTAATGTGAATTGTATTTCTTTCTAATTGTCCTTGAGGGAGTGGCAGACAGTGCCTGCTATCAGAGATGTGTTTGTCTCTTCTGTCAGGCACTCATGGGCCGATGATCAGAAGCAAACGCAGGCGCTAGAGGCTGTTAGCACCTCCCCATCATCAGAGCCCCTGAGCGTGTGAAACAACGCGCTCGCAGGCTCTGAACGCAACTAGCATGCAAATGCATGCAAAACTGGGCTCCTACCATTAGGGAGGAATGGTGAGCCCTGTCCAGCATGCATTTGTATTTTTTATTTATTTATTTGTTGCATTTGTATCCCACATTTTCGCACCTATTTGCAGGCTCAATGTGGTTTACAATTTTCCGTCATGGCATATGTAATTTCGGAATACATATACAATTGGTAATATTTATAGAACATGAATGCTAAATGAACAGTCAGGTAAAAAAGGGAAAATATACAATTTGCTTGTAGGCCCCCATTCTCCCCAATGCAGCAGCCTCTGCAGGAAACCCTCCCCCCCCTCCCCCCCAGCGACAGAGTTTCTCCATTATATTGTGTGAAGCCCCACCCAGCGTATCTCAGGATGCACTGGGCAGGGCTGGGTGCCATCATTTTCCAGGCGGCACCAATGGAAGAGCAGGTAGGCTACCTCCCTCCTCCAACTGAAGGTAAGGGAGTGGGGAAGGGCCGCTAGACCACCAGGTGGGGGGGATGGACCTGGGCCACCAGGGACATCGAAGGGATGCTGGGGGGGGGGTTAGAGACCCACCGGATCGCCAGCCCCCCCCCCCCCCCGAACCTGTGTCGGGGTGGTCAGGGGGATCGGAGGTCCACCAGACCTCCCGCCCCCATTTTGCTTGGCTCGGGGCGGAGGTAGTTAGGGTCTGGTCAGGCACAATCCTACCCCATGATCAGAGAGAACTGCATGCTTAAATCTGCATGCAATTATCTCTGATCATAGGTGCGGTAAAGCACTATTTTTAGAGCACTGTTTGGAACAGCATGGGGCTTTTGATCATCTGCTATCAGAATCACAAAAGACACAAAGACATCAGGCATGCTACATATTAGGCATATTACAACCAGTGCAGTAAGTATGAAGAAAGGGAGAATGTATGCCAGTAACAAAGTTCTTTTCATAAGAGATAGGCTCAGTACTCTGACAGTGTGAGTTGTCTCTCTGTCTTTCTAGTTGTACTTTAGGGAGTGGCAGACAGATCCCAGAGCAATCATGCCCTTTACAAGAGAGAGGAAATGTGCAGGAGAGAGGGCAAGAGAAGGAGGGAGGGGGGGGGGGGGAGAAAACTACTACAGTTGTACTATGTGATCTCTCTGGACTGGGTTGCTGTTTGGCTATCATCTGTATATTTTGGCCTCTTTGTTGGACCCCACCTTTTCTGTTGAGGAACTACGGAGTTCTCAGGATGGGACACCACTTAAAGTTTCCAGGTTTGGATGATGATTGAATCAATGTCATTGTTCCTTATTCATTTACTAGTAAAAAAGGCCCGTTTCTGACACAAATGAAACGGGCGCTAGCAAGGTTTTCCTCGGAGTCTGTATGTGTATGTGAGAGTGGCTGTTTGAGAGTCAGAGTGAAACTGTGAGTGTGTGTGTGTGAGAGAGAGAGTGAGTCTGGGTGTGAGTGTGTTTGTGAGAGAGTGTGTGTGTGAGAATGAGAGTGTGTGCAAGTGTGTATGTGAGACACAGTGTGAGAGAGAGTGTGTGTGTGTGGGCGAGAGAGAGAGTGTGTGTGAGACACAGATTCTCTGTGAGAGTGAGTGTATGAGACCAAGCGAGTGTGTGAGTGACTGTGTGGCACATAGAGAGTGAATGTGATACAGTGTGAGACAGAGTGTGTGAGAGTGAGAGTCAGAAAGACATTGTATATGAGAGAGAGAATGTGAGCCCTGCCCTCCCAATCCATGCCCATCTGTCCCCTGCCCCCTCCATTCATCCTTTTCCAGCAATTCCCCTCTCTCCCTGAGCCCTGCCCTCCCAATCCATGCCCATCCATGCTCCTCTGTCACCTGTCCCCTCCATTCATCCCTATCCAGCAATTCCCCTCTCTCCCTGAGCCCTGCCCTGCAATCCATATCCATCCATGCCCATCTGTCCCCTCCATTCATCCCTATCCAGCAATTCCCCTCTCCCTGAGCCCTGCCCTCCCAATCCATGCCCATCCATGCTCCTCTGTCACCTGCCACCTCCATTCATCCCTATCCAGCAATTCCCCTCTCTCCCTGAGCCCTGCCCTGCAATCCATATCCATCCATGCCCATCTGTCCCCTCCATTCATCCCTATCCAGCAATTCCCCTCTCTCCCTGAGCCCTGCCCTCCCAATCCATGCCCATCCATGCTCCTCTGTCCCCTGCCCCCTCCATTCATCCCTTTCCAGCAATTCCCCTCTCTCCCTGAGCCCTGCCCTCCCAATCCATGCCCATCCATGCTCCTCTGTCACCTGCCTCCTCCATTAATCCCTATCCAGCAATTCCCCTCTCTCCCTGAGCCCTGCCCTGCAATCCATATCCATCCATGCCCATCTGTCCCCTCCATTCATCCCTTTCCAGCAATTCCCCTCTCCCTAAGCCCTGCCCTCCCAATCCATGCCCATCCATGCTCCTCTGTCACCTGCCCCCTCCATTCATCCCTATCCAGCAATTCCCCTCTCTCCCTGAGCCCTGCCCTGTAATCCATATCCATCCATGCCCATCTGTCCCCTCCATTCATCCCTATCCAGCAATTCCCCTCTCTCCCTGAGCCCTGCCCTCCCAATCCATGCTCCTCTGTCCCCTGCCCCCTCCATTCATCTCTTTCCAGCAATTCCCCTCTCTCCCTGAGCCCTGCCCTCCCAATCCATGCACATCCATGCTCCTCTGTCCCCTGCCCCCTCCATTCATCTCTTTCCAGCAAGTCCCCTCTCTCCCTTCCATGACCCCCCTCGCATCCATGCTCCTCTCTCTCCCATGTCCAAGCCTGGCCCGCCCTCTTCTCCCCCCCCCTTGTCATCCATGCCCCCCCCCCCTTCGCATCCATGCTGTCGTTTCTCCCCTGCCCTCCCACTCCCATTGTTCAACTTTACTGGCCACCCTCTTCTCTCCCCCCAACTTCCTTTTTTTTTTTTTTTCTTCTTTTTAAATTTACCTCCATGGCGGTTCCGGCAGCGAAGCGTCAGGGAAGGAGGTGGCGCTCCCGACGTCTAGCCTTCCCTTCGCTGTGTTCCGCCTTCTTCTGACGTCATCCTTGACGTCAGAAGAAGGCGGAACACAGCGAAGGGAAGGCTAGAGACGTCGGGAGCGCCGCCTCCTTCCCTGACGCTGCGCTGCCGGAATTGTTTGTTTTTTTTCCGCCCTCGACGTCATGACGTTTGACGCGAGGGCGGGGCAGAGACGGCTGGCTGGCTTGAAGGCTTCACACCACGAATCCACGAACCCTTCAGCCTGGGAGTGACGTCAGATGGCTTCAGAACGTTGTCCTCAGAACGTTGAGGGTGCGTTTTATTATATTAGATTCTGTCATCCTGACATTTTGGCTCATTTTTCTGGTCTCTCTGATTCTGGTTTAATCTCAGTAACAATAACATAGCCCATCTGCAGTAGCAAGCATGTTATGAATTTATTAAAGAAAAAAAAACTACAAAAGTCACTCAGGACCTGTATAAAACAAATATACTATCCCATAACAGCACCAACAAGGACCTTCCTAGGAAAAGGCAGCATCATAAATATTGCAGTGAGCCCAGAGCATCAGTACAGTTATTGGGAAAATTGAACAAGCTGGATTACTACGGGTCCCAACAGACAATCAATGCTAACAGGATATCTAGCCTCAGTCATAGATGCAGAACACAAACAGACCCTCTCTAAATATAGGATAAATGGCCACAAACTAAAAATACAGATATGTACACAAAAAGTAATCTGAAACCTCAAGAGGCCAACCCTTGCATGCAGCACAACACCAGAGGAATAGAGATGCATTTCCTCTTGTACAGTGTAAAATATAAAGATGGCAATTGTCAATTCCCAAAATTGATAGATTCTAATCAATAAATGACAAATAAATTATGTTTTCTACCTTTGTGGTCTGGAGATTTTATTTTTATTTTTTTTCTATTTTGCCTTGTGACCCTGAGCAAGTAGCGTAACCCTCCATTGCCCGGGTACAATGCATTTCTTCGCATTGAATTTTAATTGCCAAGCCTAAGAATGGTCTAAGGTTTGGCAATTAAAATTCAATGAGAAGAAATGCAAAGTGATGCACTTAGGGAGTAGAAATCCACGGGAGACGTATGTGTTAGGCGGTGAGAGTCTAATATGTATGGACAGAGAGAGAGATCTTGGGGTGATAGTATCTGAGGATCTGAAGGCGACGAAACAGTGTGACAAGGCGGTGGCTATAGCTAGAAGGTTGCTAGGCTGTATAGAGAGAGGTGTGACCAGCAGAAGAAAAGAGGTTTTAATGCCCCTGTGTAAGTCGTTGGTGAGGCCCCACCTGGAGTATTGTGTTCAGTTTTGGAGGCCGTATCTTGCTAAGGATGTAAAAAGAATTGAAGCGCTGCAAAGAAAAGCTACCAGAATGGTATGGGATTTGTGTTACAAGATGTATGAGGAGAGACTTGCTGACCTGAACATGTATATCCTGGAGGAAAGGAGGAAAGGAGGAAAAGGGGTGATATGATACAGACGTTCAAATATTTGAAAGGTATTAATCCGCAAACTAACCTTTTCTGTAGATGGGAAGGCGGTAGAACTAGAGGACATAAAATGAGATTGAAGGTGGGCAGACTCAAGAAAAATGTCAAGAAGTATTGTTTCACGGAGAGAGTGGTGGATACTTGGAATGCCCTCCCGCGAGAGGTGGTGGAGATGAATTCAAAAATGCGTGGGATAAACATAAAGGAATCCTGTTCAGAAGGAATGGATCCTCAGAAGCTTAGCCAAGATTGGATGGCAGAGCCGATGGTGGGAGGCGGGGCTAGTGATTGGGAGGCAGGACTAGTGCTGGGCAGACTTTTACGGTCTGTGCCCTGAAAATGGCAGATACAAATCAAGGTCAGGTATACACAAAAAGTAGCACATATGAGTTTATCTTGTTGGGCAGACTGGATGGACCATACAGGTCTTTCTCTGCCGTCATCTACTATGTTACGCCACGCGGTAATGCTGACACAGCCCATTCAAAGTGAATGAGCTTTGTCGGCATTAGCGTGGGGTTTAGTAAACAGGGGGGTTAGATTGTGAGCCCACTAGGGCCAGAGATGATGTGATCCTTCCTTTCTCGAGGCACTTTCATTTTGGTTGATGTATGTACCAAAGTAATCGTGGAACATCAAGGTCGAACAGAGAATTGGAACTTTTTTCCTTCTTTGCTTCCTGCGTGCTTTAGGACCATCCTTGATCAGGATCTCTCACATGCATGCACACACACACACACACACAAAAGCCAGCAGTGTCTGATAATTTCAGTCTCCATGGGTCGAGGGTTCAGGCACTGGCCTCCAGACTAAAGAGGGCAGTTTTTTCGTTTGCAACCTCTCAGCCTGCTTCAGCATTCTGGGGAGTATTGGTGCGGCTGCTCCAATGTCATACGTACTTGGCCCGCTGTCGATCAGCAGGCTGCCATTGTGTTCGTGAGTGCCGACCTTGAGTTCCGCTTCCTCTTGTTCCGGCTATCAGAATTCAGGCTTCCTGTCTAGCCATCAGCGGTGGGACTGCTGGGGGGGGGGGGGCGGCTGGCTGTTCATGAGGATAGTTTCTCCAGGGGCAGAATCCCTCTGCTCTTCGGCCTTACCTGGTTTCTCCAAGTGTCAGCTTCCCTGCAACAGCTCTGGTCCGTTTTCACTGTGACTATGCTCACCACGCGGTCTACCTAGTCCTGAGCAACCAGCCAAGGGAAGGTAATTGTTTTTACCTTTGTTCTTTCCTTGCACATTTCCAGTTTTGGTCAAGTCCATTTTTGGCAAAAATTTTAAAAGCAGCCTTTTTTACAGCCGCGCTGAAAAATGGATCTGTGCGCGCTCAAAACACACACCTACACTAGCGCAGCTCATTTTTCAGCACACTTTAGTAAAAGGACCCCTCGGTTTACACATCCAACTGCTAATTAGTACCAATTAGTGCTTGTTAGGACCAGTTATTAGTACTTATCTCCAATTAAGTGCCAAATAGCAGTAATTAGTTAATTATATTAGGCACGTAACTGACTCTATTCTATAATGGCGCAGTTTGTGCATCCAACTTTCGGTGCCATTTATAGAATTTGGGGATTAGTACAATAGAAATCAAACAAAATAAAACATGGAAAAGAAAATAAGATGATACCTTTTTTATTGGACATAACTTAATACATTTCTTGATTAGCTTTCGAAGGTTGCCCTTCTTCGTCAGATCGGAAATAAGCAAATGTCTGACGAAGAAGGGCAACCTTCGAAAGCTAATCAAGAAATGTATTAAGTTATGTCCAATAAAAAAGGTATCATCTTATTTTCTTTTCCATGTTTTATTTTGTTTGATTTCTATTGATAACCTTAAGAGTGGACTAACACGGCTACCACAGTCCTCTACTTAAGAGGGATTAGTACATAAATCCTTCTAAATATCAACCTCAGGGTAGATAATTTTCAAAAAGGCTTTTCACCAGGGTAAATGACTTTCGAATTGTCACAATAGACATATCTGTGTGTCATCACTTTACCTATTCACGAAAATATTGGGACTCAATTACTAATGTGCATTAACAATTAATTTGTATTAGTGCATATCAACACATACTAATAAGAATTAAGTGCATAATTAGTAAATAAGCTCCATTGGAGAATGATGAGTCTTTCATTATTTAACATGTGTTAAACTGTAGAGAACTGCTACTCCAGGGTTTATCAGTCTAGTACAAGACAGACAGAGAGGGTTGTACAGCATACACAAGAAATATACAAACAAAAAAAGCAACACTGGGCCTTCAAGATTGAGACAATAAAGGACTCCCATTGTTCTCAGTCTAGTACTTAGGTCACACACGGCTAGACAGGTTTTCAGGATATCCACATTGAATATGCATGAAAAAAATTTGCATGCACTACCTCCACTGTATGCAAATCTCTCTTATCCATACTCATTGTGGATATCCTGAAAACCTGATGGCTGAATGTGTCCCAAGGACAGAGCAGAGAACTCCCTTTTCCAACCCTTCTTCTGTGGCTCCTGCCCCTGACCCGACCTCTCCTTTTCCGGTTCCACTTCCTTTTTCTCTACAAATTAAACCCTGGGAAATCTAAGTGCTAGCAACTTTGTTACCCTCCTCAAGCCATTTGAAAATTGTTCTCTATATTTTTGACAGAAACTTATATGTTGCCATTTTGTAATTTATACAAATGAAATAGATTCTCTCCTGCTCTGTAATACCTTATTGTAAGAGCTTATTTGGACATGCATTATTGACTACTTTATCAAGAACAACATTATGAAATCTGACTTTAACAAGTTCACAGGAGGCACACAGAATTTGAATTTACAATTTTGTCATTCCAAGGATGCCAAAATCAATTTTGTTTGTAGTCTGCTATTCAAGTTTGATATATCTACTCTAATGAAGAAAACTATGAAAAGACAATTACAAAACTTTCTAATTCATTTATTAATTGATTATATTAGCTTAATGTTGTACAAAGACTAATGAAGATTACTATGGTGGTATGAAGAAACCATTAGTTAAAATCACTTCTAATGGTAAACAAAATTAATTTGAAGCTGAACTATGGTTTGAAAGAGCTATCAAAGAGAATTGCCTTTTCAAAATAACTTCAGCCAAGAATCCTTCAATCTCAAATCCTATCTTTCTGACAACCTCCTATTCTCCACAAATTATTGGTAAGAGCTACATTAAATAGTCGATCATTAATCCTGAAGCATACATTTCTCATCATTATTGCCAAAACGGATATGCTATCTTTAGTCACTTTAACTAAATTGCAGTTTTAAGAGGGATATCTCAAACATTATCGTATGCTAGACACATGCATTTAAAACATATTAAGGTCAATATGTTTGGTGTATGTGTTTACCATTGCATGTTGACCTCATAAGTGTTTTGATTTACATTTTCTACCCTGCTAAATGGTAGGGCCAGCGTGTTCTGGGGGTGAAGGCCTACATTTATCCAGAAAACTTTAATATTCCTTTTTATCCACTCCTACTCTAGCTGGGATAATATTTAACCAACTCTCTGACCTCATGTGCAACTTTCTTTAAATCAGTCACCTTACTTTCTAACTCTTCTTACTCTCTTACTGTCACAGTCTCAGGCTGTAAACAAACAGTCACGAACTCTGGAACAACGTGAGCCCTTGGGCTACTGTCAACAAGTGGCAGCAGCAGGCAAAACCGTCCAACCAGGACTGGACTAAACAAGCAAGACTGGAACAACAGGACTGAAGCTGAAGCTGTAGGCAGGCAGAGCTAGAACAGACAGGACTGGAGCTGAAGCTATAGCCAGGCAGTGCTGGAACAGACAGACAAGACTGGAGCAACAGGACTGGAGCTGAAGCTATAGGCAGACAGGACAGGAGCTGAAGCAGGACTGGAACAACAAGACTGGAGCTGAAGCTGTAGGCAGGCAGTGCTGGAACAGACAGACAAGACTGGAGCAACAGGACTGGAGCTGAAGCTGTAGGTAGGCAGTGCTGGAACAGACAGAGAAGACTGGAGCAACAGGACTGGAGCTGAAGCTGTAGGCAGACAGGACTAGAGCTGAACCAGGACTGGAACAACAAGGACTGGAGCTGAAGCTGTAGGCAGACAGGACTGGAGCTGAAGCTGTAGAAAGGCCAAGCTGGAACAGATAGGACTGGAGCAACAGGCCTGGAGCTGAAACTGTAAGCAGGCAGGGCTGGGACAGACAAGACTGGAACAACAGGACTGGAGCTGAAGCTGACTCAAGACTGTGCCACGCAGCACTCAAGCATAAAGGGAAGCCACTCAAAGACAAGCTGGGGAACTAAGCAGAAGAGCTAAGCCTAGACACAAACAGGAAAACCAAAGCAGAAGTGCTAACGCTAGCACACACAGACAGGAGAACTAAGCAGAAGGCTAACCCTAGCCCACAGACAAACAGAAGTGCCACACAGGCACACTACCTAGGGAACAGGACAGAAGTGCTAAACAAGCACACTGACAAACCTGGAGACCGGCTTTGCAAAGGCCCTGAATGAATATCCATCACTTCATTATAAAGGCCCTCCCTAATGATGTCACAACTACAGGAAAAAAAGGCAGGAAACACACTGAACACCAAAGTGAGGCTTAGAGCATACAGGAAGTGGAAGCACTACAGGAAAGAGGCTTGAAACACACTGGAAGTAGAAACACTACAGGAAAGAAGCAACAATGCAAGGGGAAAGAACAGACAGGAGCCAGCTCAGAAGCTGACCATCAGGAAATAAGGTGAGTCAAAGAGGGGTCACAACCACAGTCGTGACACTTACCTATCTATATGTTACATCTTTGCTTTACCCTTCACTATCAATTAAAATGTTCTATTACGTATTGTGTTAACACTGTAAGTAGTATACTATGCCATACTTTGTATTGTTACTTGAATATTTTACTGCTGTAATTGCCTATTGCTCATGTTTGATCTATTCTTACTGTACACCGCCTTGAGTGAATTCCTTCAAAAAGGTGGTAAATAAATCCTAATAAATAAATAAATATTCAGTTGCTATCTAGACAAATTTTCCCAAGTAAGTTGCAGTTTCCGAGACAACATGGTTTTACCAAAGGAAAATCGTGCCAAACGAATCTCATTGAGTTCAATGATTGGGTGACAGGAGAATTGAATCAGGGATGAGCTATGGACATAATCTACTTAGATTTCAGCAAAGCTTTTGACACAGTTCCCCAAAGGAGGCTCTTAAATAAACTGGATGGGCTGAAGATAGGACCCGAAGTGGTGAACTGGATTGGGAACTGGTTGACGGACAGACGCCAGAGGGTGGTGGTGAATGGAATTCGCTCAGATGAGGGAAAGATGAGTAGTGGTGTGCCTCAGGGATCGGTGCTGGGGCCGATTCAGTTCAATATATTTGTGAGTGACATTGCCGAAGAGTTAGAAGGTAAAGTTTGCCTATTTGCGGATGATACTAAGATCTGTAACAGAGTGGACACCCGGGAGGGAGTGGAAAACATGAAAAAGGATCTGAGGAAGCTAGAAGAATGGTCTAAGGTTTGGCAATTAAAATTCAATGCAAAGAAATGCAAAGTGATGCACTTAGGGAATAGAAATCCACGGGAGACGTATGTGTTAGGCGGGGAGAGTCTGATAGGTACGGACAGAGAGAGGGATCTTGGGGATCTGAGGATTTGAAGGCGACGAAACAGTGTGACAAGGCGGTGGCCATAGCTAGAAGGTTGTTAGGCTGTATAGAGAGAGGTGTGACCAGCAGAAGAAAGAGGGTGTTGATGCCCCTGTATAAGTCTTTGGTGAGGCCCCACCTGGAGTATTGTGTTCGGTTTTGGAGGCCGTATCTTGTTAAGGATGTAAAAAGAATTGAAGCGGTGCAAAGAAAAGCTATGAGAATGGTATGGGATTTGCATTACAAGACGTATGAGGGAAGACTTGCTGAACTAAACATGTATACTCTGGAGGAAAGGAGAAACAGGGGTGATATGATACAGACGTTCAAATATTTGAAAGGTATTAATCTGCAAACGAACCTTTTCCGGAGAGGGGAAGGTGGTAGAACGAGAGTACATGAAATGAGAATGAAGGGGGGCAGACTCAAGAAAAATGTCAAGAAGTATTGTTTCACGGAGAGAGTGGTGGATGCTTGGAATGCCCTCCCGCGGGAGGTGGTGGAAATGAAAACGGTAACGGAATTCAAACATGCGTGGGATAAGCATAAAGGAATCCTGTGCAGAAGGAATGGATCCTCAGGAGCTTAGTCAAGATTGGGAGGCGGGGATAGTGCTGGGCAGACTTATACGGTCTGTGCCAGAGCCGGTGGTGGGAAGCGGGACTGGTGGTTGGGAGGCAGGGATAGTGCTGGGCAGACTTATATGGTCTGTGCCAGAGCATGTGGTGGGAGGCAGGGATAGTGCTGGGCAGACTTATACGGTCTGTGCCAGAGCCGGTGGTTGGGAGGCGGGGCTGGTGGTTGGGAGGCGGAGATAGTGCTGGCCAGACTTATACGGTCTGTGCCCTGAAGAGCACAGGTACAAATCAAAGTAGGGTATACACAAAAAGTAGCACATATGAGTTATCTTGTTGGGCAGACTGGATGGACCCTGCGGTCTTTTTCTGCCGTCATCTACTATGTTACTATGTGAGCTTCAGAAATTACAGTATTTGCATAAAGGTATTCATATAAATTATATGGACGACTTTATGAATTTGATGTCCCACTGAATATTGCCCTCAGGGAGGGTAATTTTATAACAGAGTGCTTAGGCCAGGAAGGCATATAAGCATACAGACTGTACCTATAGTAGAAATGCTTTTCTAAACTAGCCTATCCAAAGACTCCTGCATACAGTTGTTGGCAGGACCTCCTATGGTTACAAGCATAGATGAAGCCTAGGTACTAACATTTATGTATGCATTATACTCCACCCCTCTAAAGTAAGATGGGAATCAACAAAGATCAGTGCCTTCTTTTTTTTTCACCTGTGTTATAGAACTGTCTTCCACAATATCTCCGGTTAGAATCTTCCTACTTCTCCTTTCGTGCCTCTTTGAAGACCTCTCTCTTTGCATTCGGGAAGTTGTTCCCAAAGGTTAGATGCCATGAGTGGGTGGAGTGCTTGCTGTCATGTGTGTGTGTGTCTGTTTGAGATGGATTGTTTCAATCTAGAATGTGTAGTTGTTTGATAAGTATGATGAATGGATGTCTGTTCTTTCCTATTCACAACTAGAGTTGCCTTCTTACTTTTAATTTTGTTTGTTTTATTGTAAACTTATTCAGTTAGCATATGCTAATATTCCATCTAAGCATTATTCTGGAAATGTCTGCCTATCTTGTACAGCACATATTCGCAAGGGAGCGTATATAGGCAGAGCATGGGTAGAATATATGTGGGACTCCTATCTATGCATGGAACTTACAGAATACTCTAACTTATGGATGACCCTGTCATGTTTATTCATTTTTTATTTATTTACTAGCCGTTGAGCCCGTAAAAACGGGCTGGTATTGGGGTTTTCCTCCCCCCTCCCCGCGAGGTCGCCACCGCTACCGTCCCCCACCCCCACCCCCGGAGTTGCCGCCATCCCTCCACCTGGCCTGGGCCTTCTCTCCGCTACTAAACTTACACATTCATTCGCTGGAACGCAGCACGCACATCAGCTGAGCTGCCGTCGGCCCTTCCTTCTCTGCCTGTGTCCCGCCCTCCTGTGACGTAACGTCAGCGAGGGCGAGACACAGGCAGGGAAAGAAGGCCGACGGCAGCTCAGCTGATGTGCATGCTGCGTTCCGGCGAATGGATGTGTTAGTAGCGGAGAGAGGGCCCGGGCCGGGTGGGGGGGGAGGAACGGTAGCGGCGATCTCAGGCGGGCGGGCGGGGGGAGCGGTATCAACCTCGGCGGCGCAGTTTTCCTCTCTGTCCCGCCTTCGTCATCACGTATTGACGCGGGGGCGGGACAGAGAGGGAAGGCTCTACTGCGCATTTGCGAGTGAGTCGGTCACTCGCCGTTTATATGTTTGCTTTATTGCATTTGTATCCCACATTTTCCCACCTATTTGCGAGTTCAGTGTGGCTTACAATACATTGTGAATGGTGGAAATACAATTTCTTACAACTCGGTTATGGATTACATTGTGAGGAGTTATGCGAAAACAAAGTCAAAGTATCATTAAGGGAATAGAACAATGGAGAAGAACAATGGAACAATGGAAAGAAACAACGGGAAACTGATAGGGCAACTAAACAACAGTAGGAGAACAACTCGGTATAACAATTTAGGCACTAACACATACCAGCTCTATGGCACTTAAGGGCCCTTTTACTAAGCTGTAATAAAAGGAGCCCTGGGCCAGCAGCGGCAGCTGTTTTTGCCACGTGCTGAGGCCCTTTTTACTGCAGCAGGTAAAAAGGTCGAAAAAAAGAAATGGCCACGCGGTAAGACTGAATTTACTGCATGGCCATGCAGGGGGGGGAGCACTTACCGCTACCCATTGAGGTGGCAGTAAGGCCTCCCGTACTAACATAGTGGTAACTGGCCAGCACTTGGCACTGCCCGATTACCGCTGGGTAACACCCTGTGGAAATATTTTTCACATATTACCGCTAGCGCCTGAAATACCGCGTGCTGGGGGTGGAACTACCGCCGGCGCTTTGTAAAAGGCCCCCTTACAGCACTGGCTTCTGCTGCACTGCCTCAAGGTGCCTAAATGGGGGCACCCATCTATAGAATTATCCCCATACATGCATATGTGCCTTTATAAAAAAGGTTTGAAATAGGTGCCTACTTGGCATTCACACAATAATATTACCTTCCATGTGAGCTAGCAATTTTATTTATTTTTCTTTTTTTGGGGGGGGGAATATTTATTTATTTAGATTTATTAAACACCTTCTTGTAGATATTCACACATATTATAACCCTTCGTAAGTTCTTATGGGGCCCTTTTACTGAGGCATGCTGAAAAAATGGCCTGCGGTACTATAGATGCGTGTTTTGGGCAATGGCAGAATCATTTTTCAGCACACCTGTAAAAAATGCCTTTTTAAAATTTTTGCAGAAAATGGACATGTGGCAAAATGAAAATTGCTGCACGTCCATTTTGGATCTGAGACCTTAAACCAGCCATTGAACTAGCGGTAAGGTCTCATGTGGTAACCGGGCAGTAATGGTCTACGTGCGTAAAATGCCGATTACCGCCTGCACACCAGAAAATAAAAATATTTTCCAGTGTGCATAGGGGCACATGTAAAAAAATGAAATTACCGCACGGGACACGCGGTAGCTGGGCGGTAACTCGTAATTGCTGCGCTCCTGTTTATTAGAGAACATGCTATTTCGCTTCTCCTAGTTATTTATTTTTTTTATGAAAGATGCATTACTAATAATCTATTAGGGATATGACTGAGTGCTGTCCTATCTACTTTATGGTGTTCTTTAACCAGTCTACCAGAAAAGGCGGTATAGCAAGCATGAACAATAAACATCAACATAATCAAATAACAAAATGGTTTACAATCAGCTAACAATACAGGGAAAAAATAAGAATTGACAAGGCAAATTAAAAAAAAAAAAGAAAGAAACTAAATGCACCTAAGGCCCATTGAATGCCATAGTAAATAGGTGGGTTTTAAGACCCGCTCTGACTTTTTTGTAAGAAAGCTCAGATTGGTGTGAATGAGGTGATGCATTACAAAGGGCACATGCCTGTCTATCCAGCCTAGCCTGTGTGACCATGTATGAAAGACATTAAAGTTACCCAGATACATCCTTTAGAATTTTAACCACTTTACCCACAGACCATGTATTCAGTTTTTAAAAGAAATGTATGCATGTTGTTTTGCAGTCCCACTCAAAACACATTTCCAGAAAGACCCCTCCCAAATGTGGTTAAGTTTTGCAGATAAATGAACTGTGAACATAGTGGACACATTTTTAGTTGCTTACAACATGGGTCATCTGCAGATAGCCAATTTACTTGGGCAAAATCTCTATTTAGTTGGGTAAAGAACTCTGAAAACTGGCAGTTACAGAACAAAGTAGACAAGATAAATACATATTCCCCTGAGGTATCCTCACACTAATGAGAAGACTCAGAACTATTCAGAACATATCAATTCGTATTAAATGTGGTTTGGGTAGATTTGACAGTGTTTACACATGTTACAAAAGACTCCATTGGTTCCCAACTGAGGCTAGAGGGGTTTTATTTGTATAAGCTTTGTTGCTTAGTTTATAAAATTTTGAACGTAGTGGCAACACGTTATATGTTTCCAATGATCAAAATTCAGACTTCCAAGTACGACACTCATAATAATTTGAATATATTTGTTCCTTCTTATAAAAGCTTATGTTCTAAGTAATACTTTACAGCTTTATTTTCCTATCAGGCTTCTCAAATTTGGAACGCTTTACCAACTTTGGTAAAATGTCAATCATGTTATTTAGTTTTCCATAACACTTTAAAAACTAATTTATTTAGAAAATATGTGCTTTCTTACGCTGTTATTGTATATTAATCTCTTTCTTTTTTTGAAATTTGTGAGCTCCCAGTTTTGTACACTGGTTATATCTTGAATTGTGATCCATTCAGAACCTAACCACCATACCTCTATTAAGGAAATCTAGACTGCTCCAACTTGACATTTCGCCCATTAGATTATCAATAGAAATCAAACAAAATAAAACATGGAAAAGAAAATAAGATGATACCTTTTTTATTGGACATAATACATTTCTTGATTAGCTTTCGAAGGTTGCCCTTCTTCGTCAGATCGGAAATAAGCAAATGTTATTTCCGATCTGACGAAGAAGGGCAACCTTCGAAAGCTAATCAAGAAATGTATTAAGTTATGTCCAATAAAAAAGGTATCATCTTATTTTCTTTTCCATGTTTTATTTTGCTTGATTTCTATTGATAACCTTAAGAGTGGATTAACACGGCTACCACACTCCTCGCCCATTAGATTGTAAGCTCTTTTGAGCAGGGATTGTCCTTTTTGTTAAACTGTACAGCGCTGCATAACCCTAGTAGCGCTCTAGAAATGTTAAGTAGTAGTATTAGTAGTAGTAGTAGTAGTGTTGAGGGGAATATAACATTAACATTAACACACCCAGGCCAGGTAAAAAGTAGGCTGTCTCTTTCATGGTTTTAGAACTACAATGTATGGAGTGAACTTGTTCTTAGAGCAATTAGTTGAGAATCAAAGAAATCATAGCTCAAATCCAAATTCCCCTGCTGACATTTCCCAAAGACCTTGGATAATTCCTTTATCCTCCCATGCCATAGATACTCACTTACAGTTACGTGAAAAAATTTCTTCCCCCTCCTTTTTCCTGATTTCACCTATTATTTCATGTATGACACACTGAAAGGTTTCTGATCTTTAAACAAAACATAATATTAGATAAAGGGAACATAATATAGTTTTTAAATTATTACTTATTTTATTTAAGGTACAGAGCTATCCAACATCCATATCATCCATGTGAAAAAGTAACTGCCCCTAACCCTACCAACTGATTGCACCACCTCTAGCAGCAATAATTACAACCCAATGGTTTTTATAATTTGATATCAATCTTTTACATCATTATTGATGAATCTTAGCCTACTCTTCTTTGCAGAACTGCTTTAATTCAAACATATTTGTACGTTTTCATGCAGGAACTGCTCGTTTCAGGGACTGCCACACCATCTTTATTGAGTTCCAGACAGGAGTTTGACTACACCTATCCAAAGCGTTAATTTTGTCTCTCCTCAGCCATTCAGTTGTAGACTTGCTTTTGTGTTTTGGATCACTGTCCTGCTGCATAACTCACTTATGCTTCAGTTTTAGCTCACTCATAGATGACGACATTTTTCTTAAAAAATTTCTGGTACAATGCTGAATTCATGGCTCTTTCAATAATAGCAAATTTTCCAGATCCTGAGGCAGTAAAGCATCCCCACACCATCACACTACCACCAACAAGTTTAACAGTTGGTATGATGTTCATACTGTGCAGTGCTATATTATTTTACGTAAGACATAATAGGCCCTGTGTCGTCCAATGAGTTCTGCTTTTGACTCATCTGTCCATAGAACATTATCCAAAAAGGCTTGGGGATCATCCAGATATGATTATGCAAATGTGAGATGAGCATTTATGTTACTCTTTTAATAGCAGGTGTTTTCCGCCATGCTACATTCCTATGAATCCCATTTTTGTGCAGTCTATTTCTTATTGTGGAGTCATAAACGCTGACCTTAGCTGATTCTAGAGAGAACTGCAGTTCTTCAGATGTTTTGTGACCTCCTAGATGAGATCTTGCTGGGCCTTTAGAGTAATTTTGGAAGGCTGGTCACTCCTTGAAGAATTCACCGCTGTTCCAAGTCTTTTTCATTTGGAGATAGTTGGTTGATGCAGTGTATCTAGAATTTCAGAAAGCTTTTGACACAGTTCCTCATGAGAAACTCCTGAAAAAATGTAAAAGTCATGGGATAAGAGGCAATGTTCTATTGTGGATTAGGAATTGGTTTTTGGACACAAAACAGAGGGTAGGGTTATATGACCATTTCTCTCAATGGAGGAGGTTGAATAGTGGAGTGCCACAGGGATATGTACTGGGACTGGTGCTATTTAACATATTTATAAATGATCTGGCAATCGGAATGACAAGTGAGGTGATTAAATCTGCACATGACATAAAACAATTCAAGGTTGTTAAAACACATGCGGATTGTGAAAAATTGCAGGACAACCTTAGGAAATTGGAAGACTGGGCATCCAAATGGCAGATGAAATTTAAAGTGAACAAATACAAAGTGATGCACATTGGGGAGAACAATCCAAATCATAGTTAGCTGATGCTAGGGTCCACCTTGGGGGTCAGCACTCAAGAAAAAGATCTAGGTGTTGTTGTAGATAATATGCTGAAATCTTCTGCTCAGTGTGAGGTGGCAGTCAAAAAAGAAAACAGGATGCTAAGAATTATTAAGAAAGGGATAGTAAATAAGTCTGAGAATATTATAATGTCTCTGTATCGCTTTCATTTCTGGTCGCCGTATTTAAAAAAAGATATAGCAGAATTAAAAAACGTTCAAAGAAAAGAAACCAAAGTGCTAAAGTGAGGCAAGGCTAAAGAGGTTAGGGCTCTTCAGCTTACGAAAGAGATGGCTGAGGGGAGATATGATTGAGGTCTATAAAATCCTGAATGTTCGAGAATGAGTAGAAGTGAATCACTTTTTTACTCTATCAAAAATGTACAAAGACTAGGGGGCACTCAATAAAGTTACATGGAAATACTTTTAAAACAAATAGGAGGAAATATTTTTTCATTCAAAGAATAGTTAAGCTCTGGAATTTGTTGACAGATAATGTGGTAACATCAGTTAGCGTATCTGGGTTTAAGAAGGGTTTGGACAAGTTATTGGAGGAAAAGTGCATAGTCTGCTATTGAGACAGACATGGGGAAGCCACTGCTTGCCCTGGGACTGGTAGCATGGAATATTACTACTATTTGGATTTCTGCCAGGTACTTGTGACCTAGATTGGTCACTATTGCAAATAGGATACTGGGCTAGATGGACCATTGGTCTGACCAGTATAGCTATCATACTGATAAAGACTCTCATTGTGGTTCAGTGAAGTCTTAGAGCTTTAGAAACGGCTTTTTAAATCCTTCCAGACTAATATATTTCAACAATATTTTTCTCATCTCTTACTGAATATCCTTTGATCGTGGCATAGCGTTCATGTAGAAATTTTGTGATGACTACTTCACTTTCATGGTAAAGTTCAATATACAGTAAAGTTTAGGTTCAACAGGGCTGGCTGTGTTCAATCAGCTGAATCTAATTATCAATTAAATTTGGTCAATTGGTTGATGAAGTAACTAAGGGAGCAGTTACTTTTTCACATGGGTGATATAGATGTTGGATAACTTTCTTAAATAAGGACTCCTTTTATAAAATGGCACTACCGATTAGTGTGTACTGAATGGGAAGAAGCCCATAGGAACTGAATGGGCTTTTTCGAATTCAGTGTGCTGCTAATCAGTAGCGCCGCTAACATGATAATTTAAAAATTGTTTTACATGTTTACTCAGTACCCTTTATTTAATATTACATTTTGTTTAAAGATTAGAAATCTTTCAGTGTGTTGGCCTATGGCAGTGAGAGTGCGTCTTTTGGGTGCGCACCAGGTCAGTTTTTGCCGCATCAAGGGAAAAGGGCCTTTTTTAAAGGGTCAGAAAATGTATGTGTGGCAAAATAAACACCAGCGCAAAATCTATTTTCGGCCTGAGACATTACTGCCACCCACTGATTTAGCGGTAAGGTCTCATATGCTACCCAGGCGGTAGGAATGCAGTACACATCCACTGCTGTTTACCGCTGGGTAAGCGCCACACGGTAGAAAATAGAAAATATTTTCTACCATGTGTTTTCGGCGCATGCCAAATTCAGAATTGCCGCCTGGGGAATGCAATAGCTGTGCAGTAATGCTGATTTGGACGCATGTAGGCCTTTACGTGCCTTTGTAAAAGGGCCCCTAAATTTCCTTGTGCATCTTTTGGAAAGGTAGCCTAAAAATTTTAAAAAAAAAATTTCTAAATTAAAAAATTGAAGCCTGCAGTGCAGGAACACTGGCTGGAAATTTTCAAAAAAGAAAACAGCTAAGGAACGACAGAGACATAAAGTTGCTTTCTGATTTTAGCTATTGTGATTTCTTTTTTTAACATATTTCTTTCCTATGTATTCACTCCTTTGCTAACTGCAAAACAGATGCAAAGTGTTTGGAAATGCCTGGTAGCCTGAGATGCTGTGATTGACTGCTATCACTTCCTTAGTTGAACAGCATCACTTCCTGCCTTTTTATAGCTCCCTACTGAGCTTATGCACAATCTGCACTTTTGAGTACAGCAGGGGGCTGATTTATATTACCACATTCCAGACAATTTGACTCAGAACTAAGGCTCAACTGAAGTGTTTCAGACTGGGTTACTCAGGTGAGAAGTAGTTTGCTGATTTATTACATTTTTATTGCACTAAACTATTTGTTCTTGTTTATCTATTTCTTTTTGCCCTGTCACTGGGCAATAAATCAGAAAATCACTTCTCAGGCCAATAACCTGATCTGACATTGAAGATTTCTCCTCTGTGAGGTCTGAAATGGTCATGACAATTAAGCACAGCTGCTTGCAACCTATCTGGCTACCACATCATTTCCTTTTAGTTGGGAAGGAGTAGAAGACTACAAGATCAGTTTAAGAATATCTAAGCTAGTTGCCTTGGAATAGAACAAATCTAAGGTCTCCCTCTAGTAGCAAGGCCGCCCATGCAGCATTTCAATTTTCAGTATTTGATTTGCTTACTTTATTTTTTGTCTATTAGATTGTAAGCTCTTTAAGCAGGGACTGTCTTTCTTCTATGTTTGTGCAGCGCTGCATACGCCTTGTAGCGCTATAGAAATGCTAAATAGTAGTAGTAGTAGTAGCAGTATTTAAGAGATATATGTAAGAATGCTTAATAGTGCCCTGATAGCATCAGATTGAGGAAATGGTTTATTTAGAAATCATTTGAAGGCTTTTTTTTTAAAGAAAATTTTAATACAGATCTATTCTGAAATTTATTTGTTTTGTCTTTCTTCAGTAATTGTCTGGATTTCTTATTTTGTAATCCGCATAGAACTGAAATGATTGTTGTGAAATATAAGAGAATACTGGTATTGGCATTAGATAATGGGCTTGAGAAGGAAGCAGTCAAAAGTACTGCAGTAGCTATGTGCCTCAAGAGTTAATAGTATATCCCAGGAAAGATCTAGAATTAGGATAGCGCTTAGAGACAGGGCCGCCGAGAGACTGAGCTGGGCCTGGGGCAAGACCACCCCCAGCCCCCCCCGCAACGATCGCCGCCTCCCCCCAATCGCTACTGCCGTTGCCTCCCTCTCCTGCTCCCAGGCCACCGGCGCCGCAGTCCAGAGTCTCCACCTACCTTCCCTCAGTTCCCTTCTGTCTGCCATTCAACCCCCTTCATTTAAAAAAAAAAAATCTCAAAATCGGCAGTGCAGCGCTTTCTGTGTGAAAGCGGCAGATCACCTCGGGCAGGCCTTCCCTCACTGTGTCCCGCCCGCGCAAAAATAGGAAGTTACATTAGAGGAGGGCGGGAACAGTGAGGGAAGGCCTGCCCGAGGTGATCTGCCGCTTTCACACAGAAGGCGCTGCACTGCCAATTTCGAGATTTTTTTTTAATGAAGGGGATCGAATGGCAGACAGAAGGGAGCTTAGGGAAGGTAGGTGGAGACTGGGGACTGTAGCATCGGCGGCCTGTATTTATCAAGGGTTGATTGTTATAATGCATCTCTTTGCTCATTTCTGATGAATTCAACCAAGCATTTTAAATCTGAAACTGAAAGAGAAACTACAGCACCTTTAATTAATTTATTTGTTACATTTGTACCCCACATTTTCCCACCTATTTGCAGGCTCAATGTGGCTTACATAATACTGTAAAAGCGTTCGCCAGTCAGTTGATAACAAATACAAGGTTATGTTGTGGTCGAATGAGGTAGTTGTGTGTCAGGTACCATGAGGGTCGGAGGGAGTGAAGATTGTGTATTGTCCAGTACGATCATTGGTTATGCTGTGTTGCTGGGTGTGAGGATTTACGTTGGATCGGTGGGGTAAGCCTTTTTGAAAAGGTTGGTTTTTAGTGATTTCCTGAAGTTTAGATGGTCATGGATTGTTTTCACAGTTTTTGGGAGTCCATTCCATAGTTGTGCACTTATGTAGGAGATGCTGGATGCGTAAGTTGTATTTGTAAGTTTTGTATTTCAGTCCTTTGCAGTTTGAGTAATGTAAGTTTAGGTATGATCGTGATGATCCGATTCTGTTTCTGACTGGTAGATCTATAAGGTCTGTCATGTATCCTGGGACTACGCCGTAGATGATTTTGTGGACCAAGGTGCAGATTTTGAAGATGATCCGTTCTTTAATTGGGAGCCAGTGCAGCTTTTCTCGGAGAGGTTTAGCACTTTCGAAGCGTGTTTTACCAAATATCAGCCTGGCAGCTGTGTTTTGGGCGGTTTGGAGTTTTTTTGCGAGTTTTTCTTTCATCCCGCGTAGATTCCGTTGCAGTAATCTGCGTGACTTAACACCATTGATTGTATAAGACTTCGAAAAATTTCCCTTGGGAAGAAAGGTTTTATTCGTTTAAGTTTCCACATTGAATAGAACATTTTCTTTATTACGGAGTTTACTTGGCTCTCAAGGGTAAGGTTGCGGCCGATTATGACGCCAAGTAATTTTAGGCTGTCTGAGGTAGGGAGGGTGTGTTCTGAGGTGTTTATGGTTGTGGGCTTGTATTTGTTATGTTGAGATGAAAGGATGAGGCAGTGTGTTTTTTCAGTGGTCAGTTTCAGTTGGAATGAATCTGCCCAGGAGTCCATGATGTTCAGGCCATCATTAATTTCGTTAGTTATTTCTGACAAGTCACGCATGAAGGGAATGTATATTGTGACATCGTCTGCATAGATGAACAGGTTGAGACCTCGGTTGGATAAGGACTTTGCCAGTTGGATCATCATCACGTTCAAGAGTATTGGTGATAGTGGTGATCCTTGAGGTACTCCGTAGGTGGCTTTCCAAGGTGGAGATATGTTTGAGTTTGATTTTACTTGGTAAGTTCTGGTGGTTAGGAAGCCCTTTATCTAGTTGAGTACATTTCCAACAATCCCGAAGTGGCCGAGGAGTCGTAGTAGTATGTTGTGGTTTACCATGTCAAATGCGCTCGACATGTCGAATTGGAAGAGAAGTATACTTTTACCTGTGGCTATTTCTTGTTTGAATTTGGCCAGAAGAGTGACTAGGACAGTTTTAGTACTGTGGTGGGGGCGGAATCCTGACTGTGAATTGTGTAATATTGAGAACTTGTCCATGTATTCCGTAAGCTGTTTGGTCACCAAACTCTCCATCAGTTTGACTACTAATGGGATAGATGCGACTGGGCGGTAATTGGTTAGATCATTTGTATTTTTCTTGGTGTCTTTTGGTATTGGGGTGCGTAGGAAGCTGCCGTATTCCTCGGGGAAGAGACCTTGTTGTAGCATGAAGTTTAGGTGGGATGTTAGGTCTTCTATGAAGCGGTCAGCGGCGGATTTAAGTAGATGACTGGGGCATGTATCCAGTTTACAGTGGGTGTCGGCAAACCTATGAGTCGCTTTTTTAACTGTTTCGGTGGTGAGGAGAGTAAATGTTGACCACATATGGTCAGCTGGGCATCCATCAGGGGTTAGGTCCAGGTCATTGAAGAAGTTTTTGATATCGGTGTTGTGCTGGGGAACTTTGCTGAATAATTTTATTATTTTTTCATTAAAGTAGGTAGCAAGTTTGTCTGCGGGTGGGGCGTCTGTGTCGGTTGTGGTGATAGGGGTGGTGTCTAATAATTTATTTACGAGTTGATATAGTTTTTTCAGATCGTTTTAACCGGTCCTATTTTAGTTTTGTAATAGGATCTTTTGGTTTGTCTTATTGCTTATTTGTATTTCCTGCGTATTTGTTTCCATGCATTAAGTGTATGTTCATCTTTTGTTTTTTTTCATGCTCGTTCAAGTTTCCTGGTTTGTGCTTTGAGATTTTTTAATTCGTCATTGAACCATGGTATCGAGTTTTGCCTCCTTGATATTCTTGTCTTTAAGGGTGCGATTTCGTTTAGTACGCTTCTGCATCTATCCTCCCAATGGTTGAGGTAGTGTATGGAGTCCGTTTGGGTGTTCATTCATCATCATATAACAGTTGCCAGAATACTTGTGGATCTATTTGCCCTCTCGTGGTATAAGTTGTGTGTGCTGGTGTGTGGTTTGATCTCTTCTTCCACCAGTCTAGAGATAAATTGTTTGTAGTGGTCGGTCCACGGTGTTTCTGTCTATTTAATGTCTGTTATTAATAGGTTATGATCTGTGAACAGTTTGTGTGATAAGAGGTGTAGTGTGTGTCCCTTGATGTGGGTGGCTTGCATGTGAGGCCATTTGAGATCCCAGGACTGTAGGAAGTCTTTGCATTCATGTGCATTGGTAGAGTTGGGGTCTTCTAAGTGAAGGTTTATGTCACCTAGTATTAATGTATTGGAGTTGTTTACAAAAGTGTTTCAGATCAAGTCCATGAAAATAGGCTGGCTTTCAGTCCAGTTACCGGGTGGTCTGTAGAACAGGACACAGTTCAGATGATCAATCAAGAAATGTAAGTCCTGTTTGCAAACTTGCAAGCGCCTCTGTGATCTTAGGTGATGGCTCAGGTTCCTCATCCTCATCTTTTTCAGTTGCATTCAAATCATTTTTGCCAGTAACATTTTCGACTATCTCCAGATCAGTCATGCAGTGATTGAATCCTCACTTGTGATTATTCTTAATTATCAGCATCTTTTGGAAGTTCAAGGCATAGAGGCACAGAGGTCATGTTCACATGGTAGAAGCAGAGAGTAAATTTTCCCTCCATTGCTATAAATGTGTAGATATGAAGCATCTGTCTGCACATCTTCCAAGGCCCTCAGCCAAGGGAGGTCTTGAATCACCAATCTGCTTCATTTCTTTGAAGGTGTGAATAAACATGTGGATAAAGGTAAGCCAGTTGATGTAGCTTACCTAGATTGTCAGAAAACGTTCAACAAAGTACCTTATGAGAGACTCCTGAGAAAATTACGGAGTCATGGGATAGGAGGCAATGTCTTTCTGTGGATTAAGAATTGATTATTGGACAGAAAACAGAGAGCAGGGTTAAATTGCCATTTTTCTCAATGGAGCAGCAATAGTAGAGTGCTGCAGGGATCTTTTTTCTAGGACCAGTGCTATTTAATTTATTTATAAATCATCTGGAAATCGGAACAACAAATGAGGTGATTAAATTTGCAGGTGTCACGAAACTATTCAAAGTTGTCAAAACGCATGAGGATTGTAAAAAATTGCAGGAAGGCCTTAGGAAACTGGAAGACTGGGCATCCAAATGGCAGATGAAATTTAATGTGGACAAATGCAAAGTGATGCACATTGGGAAGAATAATCCGAATCATAGTTACCTGATTCTAGGATACATCTTCGGAGTCAGCACTCAAGAAAAAGTTCTAAGTGCCAGTGTAGACAATACGCTGAAATCTTCTACCCAGTGTGCAGCAGCAGCCAAAAAAAGCAAACATGCAAGGAATGATTAAGAAAGTTATGGTAAATAAGGCCAAGAATACTATAATGCCCCTGTATAATTCCATAGTGCGATCTCACCTTGAGTATTGTGTTCAATTCTGGTTGTCGTACCTTAAAAAAGATATAGCAGAATTAGAAAATTTTCAAAGAAGAGCAACCAAAATAATAAAGGGGGTGGAATTCCTCTGATATGAGGAAATGCTAAACAGTTTGGGCTTTTCAGCTTGGAAACGAGATGGCTGAGGGAAGATATGATTGAGGTCTACAAAATTCTGAATGGTGTGGAGTGGGTGGAGATCAATCAATTTTTCACTCATTCAAGAAATATAAAGACCAGGAGACACTCAATGAAACTGCATGGGAATACTTTTAAAACAAATAGGATGAAATATTTTTTCACTCAAGAATAGTTAAGCTCTTGAACTCGTTGTCAGAGGATGTGGTAACAGTGGTTAGCATTATCTGGGTTTAAAAATGGTTTGGACAAATTCCTGGATGAAAAGTACATGGAGGGGCATAATCGACCAGAAACGCCTATCTCCATGGGCGTTAATCTCCGAGAACGGGTCCGTGAAGGGGCGGAGTGAACCGTATTTTTAAAAAAAAATAGACGCCCATGCTTTATTCGCCAAGGTGTGAGCTGGGCGTTTTTGCTTTTCACCGATAATGGAAAATGAAATCGCCCAGCTCAAAAACGAATAAATGCAAGGCATTTGTTCGTGGGAGGGGCCAGGATTCATAGTGCACTGGTCCCCCTCACATGCCAGGACACCAACCGGGCACCCTAGGGGGCACTTTTACAAAAACAAAAAAAAAGGTAAAAGAGCTCCCAGGTGCATAGCACCCTTCCCTTGGGTGTTGAGCCCCCCAAATCCCCCTCAAAACCCACTGCCCACAAGTCTACACCAGTACTATAGCCCTAAGCGGTGAAGGGGGGCACCTACATGTGGGTACAGGGGGTTTGGGGGGGTTGGACGACTAGTAGCATTAAGCAGCACAATTGTAACAGGTAGGGGGGGGATGGGCCTGGGTCCACCTGCCTGACGTCCACTGCACCCCCTAACAACTGTTCCAGGGACCTGCATACTGCTGCTTGGGAGGAGGGTATGACATTTGAGGGTGAAAGTAAAAAGTTGTGAAACATCATTTGTTGTGGTGGGAGGGGGTTAGTGACCACTGGGGGAGTCAGGGGAGGTCATCCCCGACTCCCTCTGGGGGTCATCTGGTCATTTAGGGCACTTTTTGGGGCCTTATTCGTCAAAAAACAGGGTCCAGGAAAAGTGCCCTAAATTCTAGCTACAAACGCATCCATTATCGGCGAAGGGCGCCCATCTCTGTTCGGGTGATAACCACGCCCCAGTTCCGCCTTCACCACGCCTCCGACACTCCCCCGTCAACTTTGTCCGCATCCGCGACGGAGTGCAGTTGAAAGCGTCCAAAGTTCGGCTTTCGATTATGCCGCTTTATTTGTTTTTGTGAGAAGAACGCCCATCTCCCGATTTAGGTCGGAACTTGGGCGTTATTCTCGTTCGATTATAAGCTGGATAGTCTGTTATTGAGGCAGACATGGGGGAAGCCACTGCTTGCCCTGGGATTGATAGCATGGAATGGTGCTAACAATTGGGTTTCTGTCCGATACTTGTGACCTGGATTGGTCACAGTTGGAAGCAGGATACTGGGCTAGATGGACTATTGGTCTGACCCAGTTAGGCTACTCTTATTTTCTTATTTTGGTTGTGGGCAAGGGAGCAAGAAGAACAGAGAATAAAGTATAATCTATGTACTACCTATACATACCAGCTGCTTTGTACCAGACTGGTATCTAGTGCAAGACAACACACCTCTCTATCCACTTCGGTTTGCTGGACTTCAGATTTGATCCTATTGCTGTCTCCTGTTAATCAAATCGGAAGCCACGCTTGCATCGCATAATAAGCGGATTCACGTTGTAATGGATCGTGTTATAAAGGGAAGGGAAAGGGAAATGGGACTTGAAATACCGCCTTTCTGAGGTTTTTGCAACTACATTCAAAGTGGTTTACATATATTCAGGTACTTATTTTGTACCAGGGGCAATGGAGGGTTAAGTGACTTGCCCAGAGTCACAAGGAGCTGCAGTGGGAATCAAACTCAGTTACCCAGGATCAAAGTCACTGCACTAACCACTAGGCTACTCCTCCACTACAGGGATTGAGGTTTATTTTGTGATATGTGCCTATGGGCTACAATTGGGCCAGGAGCTCAGTGACATCCCATAACTTAATATTACAAAAAGAGCCACTAACTCATGATTCAATACAGCTAATATCGACTTTACATATCACTTTACATGATCCAATTCTGGACTGATAATGGAGCCATAGTCATTCCTTATCTATTGATATATAATGTGAAGACATTAGCTGTATAATTAGCCTGCAGAAGAACTATCATCCTTTACTCAGTCATTTGTGTTCTAACTGCCCAAACAAAAGTTACACTTCAAAATGTTTTCTCTTGAAATAGCTATCACTATAGTCATGGTGTGAATTTCTTATAGAAAGCTCCTACAGATTGTATACATCATGCTGAGAAAATGAGTTTTGAGTACAAGGAACTGATTAAAATTCTACTGTAACACATTATCTTTGAGAGACTGTTAAAGAAGCTTTCTTACTTTGCTGTAGCTCTAAAAATAGTGCTTCCTGAATTAAAAGGGTCAATGCTGCAGTAAATATGAAGGATTTTATACAAATAATCAGTGTTCTTTCATTTTTATATTAGAAGTGTTGTTATGATGACAAATATAACAAATACTGTCTTTCTAGAGGTAATATTACAACACAGACTGTTATCCTGTTGTAAATACTATTCTGTTATCTACTTCTACATAAAAGGATATTATTTTTAAACACCAAGTATATGTATGAACTTGCAGTTGAGAGAAACTAGAGCTTCAAGTGCATTATTCCCCTACACCAGTGAGTCTTGGAGATCTATCTCTCTCTCTCTCTCTCTCTGCCCTTCCCCCAAATGAAGGAGGCTCCTGAATCCTTCTTATGATAAAGATTGAGACAAGTGTACATAAGATGAGAAGGGTGACTGGAAAAATACTTGAATAAAGCAATACAGAACTAAGACTGGTGGTGAAGATGGGGCAATGAGCTGAAATGTAGTGTGTGTAAATTAGAAGATAACATTCAATCATGAAGAAGTTCTGATACAGAACAGTGGAAAAATACAGAGAAAAGACAGCCTGAAGAGAACATTCTGACGCACTTGTTCTAGATTAAATCTGTGTGCTGCTTTCTTTAGAGACATCAATTAAAGAGACATCTATATCAGTTCATAAAGCACTCACTGCTCTTACGATAACTTCAACCCAATTAGCTACTAGGACCAAACCCACTCAGGAAGCCCAACACGGGCTTACTTCTTACTAAAAAGGAAATACCACCAGGCTACTGCAGTAGCCTGGCAGTACTTTCCACCCCCCATGTGCCGTCAAATCCACCACGGAGATAACAGAGAAGGGGTGGGGGAAATATGCTGCATTCAAACAATGGGGGAGACGTATGGATTAGTTAAAACAATGATATTTATTGTGAATAATTGACTCAACACAGTCGTGTTTCGGCACCGTAGCGCCTTCCTCAGGAGTCTTCCGGAAGTGTTTCAGTCTATAAGGTAATTGGCACACTAGGAAAAAACACTAAGGAATACACAACAGTGACGTAGCCAGAAGTCAATTTTTGGGTGGGCCAACAGGTTGGATGGGTGGGCACTAGACAGTGGTGTGCTGGTAAATGTTTAACAACAGGCTCTCTCCCCGGTCCACCTCTGCGCCCATCCACCTCCCCTCAAAATTGCAGAGCTGGCTATAGCCGGGGAGAGAGCCTGGGGGGGGGGGGGGGGGGCAATGCATTACTGTCTCCAGGAAAAAAAATTAAATGATCCCAGGTTCCAATTTAATTCATGTTTAATGTGGGATAAAATGCCATAAATAAGTAAATAAATATAAACTTTTAATGTTGAGCACCTGATTCTCAAAGTGGACATATTCCAAACACTATAATGAAAATAAAATGATTTTTTTCTACCTTTGTTGTCTGGTGACTGTTTTTCTGATCATGCTGGCCCAGTATCCGATTCTGCTGCTATCTGTCCTCTTAACTCCGTTTCCAGGTCTTCCTTTCCATTTATTTCTTTACTTTCCTCCTTTCTTCTTCATTTCTTGCTCTATATCCATAAGTAAAAGCTGGGTCCTCTGCAGACTTGACTGTCTATTGGATCCAGCTTCTGCCTATTTTCTTCATCCATGTGCAGTTTTTCTCCTCTCTTCCTTTTCCCTCATCTCATCTCCTTCCTCATTCTTCCATTCCCTCCATCCATGTCCAGCATTTCTTCTCTCTCACTTCCCTCTCATCCATCCATGTCCAGCAACCCTCCTCTCCCCTTCCCTCCATCCAGCAACCCTCCTCTCCCCTTCTTCCACCATATCCAGCAACACTCCTCTCCCCTTCCCTTCATCCAGCAACCCTCCTCTCCCCTGCCCTCACCTCTCCCCTTCTTCCACCATGTCCAGCAACCCTCCTCTCCCCTTCCCTCCATCCAGCAACCCTCTTCTCCCCTTCTTCCACCATGTGCAGCAACCCTCCTCTCCCCTTCCCTCCATCCAGCAACCCTCTTCTCCCCTTCTTCCACCATGTCCAGCAACCCTCCCCTCCCCTTCCCTCCATCCAGCAACCCTCCTCTCCCCTTCTTCCACCATGTCCAGCAACCCTCCTCTCCCCTTCCCTCCATCCAGCAACCCTCTTCTCCCCTTCTTCCACCATGTGCAGCAACCCTCCTCTCCCCTTCTTCCACCATGTCCAGCAACCCTCCTCTCCCCTTCCCTCCATCCAGCAACCCTCTTCTCCCCTTCTTCCACCATGTGCAGCAACCCTCCTCTCCCCTTCCCTCCATCCAGCAACCCTCCTCTCCCCTTCTTCCACCATGTCCAGCAACCCTCCTCTCCCCTTCCCTCCATCCAGCAACCCTCTTCTCCCCTTCTTCCACCATGTGCAGCAACCCTCCTCTCCCCTTCTTCCACCATGTCCAGCAACCCTCCTCTCCCCTTCTTCCACCATGTGCAGCAAACCTCCTCTCCTCTCCCGTCTGCCCTGTTTCCTTCCTGCCCCCCCCCCCCCCCGCCGTACCTTTAAATATTACAGTTTTGCTGGAATCGCGGGCAGCCGGCATTGAAGACATCGGCAGGCTTACGCCGGTTCCAGCAGCCTTCCCTTCCCTCGTTGCAAGTCGGATGATGGCTCCGCCCTCGTAGAAACAGGAAATACGTCAGAAGAGGGCGGAGCCATCATCCGACTTGCAACGAGGGAAGGGAAGGCTGCTGGAACCGGCGTAAGCCTGCCGATGTCTTCAATGCCGGCTGCCCGCGACTCCAGCAAAACTGTAATATTTAAAGGTACGGCGGGCGGCGGCGGGGCAGTGGCGGGCTGGGGAGGCAGATGCGGGATCGGAGCTCAGCCTGCTCCCTCCGCTCCGCTGCCTCCACTGATGGGTGGGCCTGAAACAAAACTGGGTGGGCCCCTTTGCTGCAGCTTGGAAAAAGGGTCCTTAGTTTCAAGTGTTGTATAGTAACTAAATAAATGTAACTAGTTATTGTACTTAAGTAAAAGTTTTGTTACTTTTACATATAAAGAAAGTACAGGGTAATATTTGTTACTTTTACTGAAGTAATACTTTCACCAATTTTTTACTATTTTTACTCAGTAACATATGATGCTTGTAGTTAAAAGTAAAACGTAAAAGCAGAAGCGAAATGTAAATGATGATTCCACAGTAAACCTGTTTACTAAGGTGCGCCAGTGGTTTTAGCACGTTCTAAAAATTAGCGCGTGCTAATGTTACAGACACCCATAAGAATATATGAGGGCTCTAATGTTAGCGCGCGCTAAAAACACTAGCGCACCTACAGTGTGGCTTAGTAAACAGGGCCCTTCTCATATAAACAACGGATCATCTCATCTTAAATTTTGCTGTTTAGTGAATATAGCCTATGAGAACAGTGGAGTTGCCTGTGTTTGCTGAATTGGTTATTGGTCTCTAGCCAAACAGAACAGTTATGAATTGGGCCACTTTAAAACGAAGCTGAAGCTTTTAGCAATTCCTGGTGAACAGACATGTCTGTACAACAACAGACTGCTGGTCATCCCATGGAAAATTTTACATTGGACTGATTGTCCATTGGATTGATAGAGTCTTTAGAGAAGAAGTCTGCTTGTCTGGCCTTAAGACTGAAGGGTTCCCACACATTGACCTTCTTGCATCAGTTCTCTAAGATATTCAAACGGTTTATGATCAGAAAAAAATAATTAGAACAACAACAGATAATGAGTCCAACTTTGTGAAAGCCTTGTTTGTAATTGGATAGCGTGATGATGATAACGAAGATGAAGGGGAAGATGCAAGTGATGAATTAGACAACACTACATCTAATGCAGATGATATTGACAACAATAATGATAAAGTATTCTTTGCTATACGGAAGTCAAGGGTTTCAAAGATTCCCTCAATTAAAACCTGGAGAACCAGTCAAAAGACATCAGTAATATTGCAAACTGGCCTCTTTTGAAGGAACTTTTCATCAGCCTGAACTTTTTGCTAATGCAGTTGTTGAAAACCTTTTCAACTGTGCTGGAGTAATCACTCACAAGTGCACTCGCATGAGTGACAGTCATTTTCAAAAATTTACTTTTACTAAAAGCAAAGTTTGATACTTATTTTTTACTCAAAAAGTATTATATTAGGAAATAACTTTTTTACTTTCACTTAAGTAAATTTAATGTGTTCTTTATTGTACTTAGTATTAAAATATGCATTTGTTTTTACTTTTATTTAAGTACTTTGACCTAGTACTTTGAACAACACTGTTAAGTTTCTGTGATCTTAATGAATCTCCAGATGCTAAAGCTGAAGGCATCACAACACCATCCACTGGATAGAAAGTCTATTACATTATGTTATACATGCAAATGAAAGTCATTAATAAAATACTTTTGAAACATTCTTTGCCTCTGTCAAAACATTATATACACTATATTCCATAACAACAAAAAGCATGTCAAGTGCAGGATCACTGAGTGAAGTCAGCTCTTACTATAATACAGTTCCTAAATTGTGGCTAATTTAGACATATTGTATTGGACTGATAATGGAGCCATAGTCATTCCTCATCTATTGATATGTAAAGTGAAGGCATTAGCTATATAATTAGCCTGCAGCAGAACCATCATCCTTCACTCAGTCGTTTGTATTCTAACTGCCCAAACAAAAGTAACACTTCAAAATGTTTTCCCTTGAAATAGCTACTGCTATAGGCATGGTTGAATTTAGTATAGAAAGCTCCTAAAGATAGTAAACATCATGCTGAGAAAATGAGTTTGAGTACAAGAAACTGATTAAAATTCTAACACATTATCTTTGAGAGACTGTTAAAGGAGCTTTATTACTTTGCTGTACCTCTAAAAGTACCCCTTCTAAAATTAAAAGGTTCAGAACATAAACAAAATGGCATAAGTCTTGAAGAAGCCAAATAATATGCAAGTTGACTATTTGGACTTCTGATGCAGGCATAGTCACTGAAACACGGCCATGTCGGATCACCGAAACTGTAATTATGGATACTTTTTACACGTAACCTGAGTCTCATGCTCCAAACCGGCTCAACTCAGTCACAGGGAAAACTTATTTCTCACAGTGCTATATTCTTTCTTCACTCAGGTCACCATTCATGCAGTCAGAGGTTCCATCACCAAGCTTGAGGAGTGGGTCAATGTTCCAAGATCTGGGAGTACCATAGAGAACTTTTGGGTTGTTGCTTGTCTTAGTCAGGGAACACCTGCTCTTTCTTTCTTACCAATAACCACGCTGTATGCTAGTCGTTTTATCAAATGCAAAACCAACTTTACTGGAACTTAAAAAAGATATAGCGGAATTAGAAAATTTTCAAAGAAGAGCGACCAAAATAATAAAGGGGGTGGAACTCCTCTGAAATAAGGAAATGCTAAAGAGTTTGGGCTCTTCACGTTGGAAACGAGACAGCTGAGGGAAGATATGATTGAGGTCTACAAAATTCTGAATGGTGTAGAACGAGTAGAAGTGAATCAATTTTTTTTACAGTATATAAGTACATAAGTATTGCCATACTGGGAAAGACCAAAGGTCCATCAAGCCCAGCATCCTGTTTGCAACAGTGGCCAATCCAGATCACAATATACCTGGCTAGATCCCAAAAAAGTACACAACATTTTATACTACTTATCCCAGAAATAGTGGATTTTCCCAAAGTCCATTTAATAATGGTCTATGGACTTTTCCTTTAGGAAGCTGTCCAAACCTTTTTAAAACTCCACTAAGCTAACCGCCTTTACCACATTCTCTGGCAACGAATTCCAGAGTTTAATTACACGTTGAGTGAAGAAACATTTTCTCTGATTCATTTTAAATTGACTACATTGTAGCTTCATCGCATGCCCCCTAGTCCTAGTATTTTTGGAAAGCATAAACAGACGCTTCACATCTACCCGTTCAACTCCATTCATTATTTTATAGACCTCTATCATATCTCCCCTCAGCCGCCTTTTCTCCAAACTGAAGAGCCCTAGCCCCTTTAGCCTTTCCTCAAAGGGAAGTCGTCCCATCCCCTTTATCATTTTCGTCGCCCTTCTCTGCCCCTTTTCTAATCCACTATATCTTTCTTGAGATGCGGCAACCAGAACTGAACACAATATTCGAGGCGCGGTCGCACCATGGAGCGATACAAAGGCATTATAACATCCTCATTTTTGTTTTCCATTCCTTTCCTAATAATACCTAACATTCTATTTGCTTTTTTAGCCGCAGCACCACGCTGAGCAGAAGGTTTAAACGTATCATCAACGACGACACCTAGATCCCTTTCTTGGTCCGTGACTCCTAATGTGGAACCTTGCATGACGTAGCTATAATTCGGGTTCCTCTTTCCCACATGCATCACTTTGCACTTGCTCACATTAAACGTCATCTCCCATTTAGACACCCAGTCTCCCAGTCTCATAAGGTCCTCTTGTAATTTTTTCACAATCCTCCTGCGATTTGACTTTGAATAACTTTGTGTCGTTAGCAAATTTAATTACCTCACTAGTTACTCCCATCTCTAGGTCATTTATACAAATGTTAAAAAGCAGCGGTCCCAGCACAGACCCCTGGGGAACCCCACTAACTACCCTTCTCCATTGAGAATACTGACCATTTAACCCTACTCTCTGTTTTCTGTCTTTTAACCAGTTTTTAATCCACACTAGAACAATACCTCCTATCCCATGACTCTCCAATTTCCTCTGGAGTCTTTCATGAGGTACTCTGACAAACGCCTTCTGAAAATCCAGATACACAATATCAACCGGCTCACCTTCATCCACATGTTTGTTCACCCCTTCAAAAAATGTAGTAGATTGGTGAGGTAAGATTTCCCTTCCCTAAATCCACGTTGACTTTGTCTCATTAATCCATGCTTTTGAATATGCTCTGTAATTTTGTTCTTTATAATAGTCTCTACCATTTTGCCCGGCACCGACGTCAGACTCACTGGTCTATAATTTCCAGGATCTCCTCTGGAACATTTTTTAAAAATCGGCGTTACATTGGCCACCCTTCAATCTTCCGGTACCACGCTCGATTTTAAAGATAAATTACATATTACTAATAGCTCTGCAAGTTCATTTTTCAGTTCTATCAGTACTCTGGGATGAATACCATCCGGTCCAGAGATTTGCTACTCTTCAGTTTGTAGAACTGCCCCATTACATCCTCCAGGTTTACAGAGAATTCATTAAGTTTCTCCGACTCGTCAGCTTCGAATACCATTTCTGGCACCGGTATCCCACCCAAATCTTCCTCAGTGAAGACCGTAGCAAAGAATTAATTTAATCTGTACACTACGGCTTTGTCTTCCCTGATCGCCCCTTTTACTCCTCAGTCATCTAACAGTCCAACCAATTCTTTTGCCGGCTTCCTGCCTTTAATATACCTAAAAAATTTTACTATGTGTTTTTGCCTCCAACGCAATCTTTTTTTCGAAGTCCCTCTTAGCCTTCCTTATCAGCGCTTTGAATTTGACTTGACATTCCTTATGCTGTTTCTTATTATTTTCAGTCGGTTTCTTCTTCCATTTTCTGAAGGATTTTCTTTTAGCTCTAATAGCTTCCTTCACCTCACTTTTTAACCACGCCAGCTGTCATTTAGTCTTCCGTCCTCCTTTTTTTAATACGCAGAATATATTTGGCCTGGGCTTCCAGGATGGGGTTTTTGAACAGCATCCACACCTGATGTAAATTTTTGACCCTTGCAGCCACTCCTCTAAGTTTATTTTCACCATTTTTCTCATTTTATCATAGTCTCCTTTTTAAAAGTTAACGCTAACGTATCTGATTTCCTGTGTATACTTACTTCAAAGATAATATCAAATCCGATGATATTATGATCACTGTTATCAAGCGGCCCCAGCACCATTACCTCCCGCACCAGATCATGCGCTCCACTAAGGACTAGGTCTAGAATTTTTCCTTCTCTTGTCGGCTCCTGTACCAGCTGCTCCATAAAACTGTCCTTGATTTCATCAAGGAATTTTACCTCTCTAGCGTGCCCCGATGTTACATTTACCCAGTCAATATCGGGGTAATTGAAATCACCCATTATTTTTGTGTTGCCCAGTTTGTTTACATCCCTAATTTCCTTTAACATTTCTGCATCCGTCTATTCATCCTGGCCAGGCAGACGGTAGTACACTCCTATCACTCCTTTCCCCTTTACACATGGAATTTCAATCCACAGTGATTCCAAGAAGTGTTCTGTTTCCTGCAGAATTTTCAATCTATTTGATTCAAGGCTCTCGTTAATATACAATGCTACCCCTCCATCAATTCGATCCACCCTATCACTACGATATAATTTGTACCCCAGTATGACAGTGTTCCACTGGTTATCCTCCTTCCACCAGGTCTCAGAAATGCCTATTATATCTAATTTTTCATTTAGTGCAATATATTCTAACTCCATCTTATTACTTAGGCTCCTGGCATTCGCATATAGACATTTCAAACTATGTTTGTTGTTCCTATTTACATCATGCTTAGTACTTGACAGTATTAATTTGCAATCTTTTGTCTGATTTTTATTTTTATTTAAGGACACCTGATCTACTATGGTCTCTTTTCCAACCTCACTTTCAGGATACCCTATCTTCCCTGTTTTGGTGATATCTTTGAAAGATACCTTATTCCGGACCATGCTCTTTTGAACGACTGTCGGCCTTCCCCACCCCAGTACTCCTTCATAAATTAAGACTAGATTATGAAGTTACATGGAAACAAAGTTACATGGAAATACTTTTAAAACAAATAGGAAGAAATATTTTTTCACTCAAAAGAATAGTTAAACTCTCAAACTCATTGCCAGAGGATGTGGTAACATCAGTTAGCATATCTGGGTTTAAAAAAGGTTTTGACAAGTTCCTGGAAAAAAAAGTCTATAGTCTGCTATTGAGATAGACATGGGGAAGTTACTGCTTGCTCTGGGATTGGTAACATTTTACTACTATTTGGGTTTCTGTCAGGTACTTGTGACCTGGATTGGTTGCTGTTAGAAACAGGATACTGGGTTAAATGGACCACTGATCTGACCCAGTATGGCTATTCTTATGTTCTTATATTCCATATATCCTGGGGGAAAATGGTGGTTGAATACCGCCACTAATTTCTTAGGGGCATCCACATATTTGAAAAGAGATATCCTGGGCTCACATTCATCCTGTAATTCAAAAGGAATATACTATAAAGGGAAAGGTCTCCAGGTACAGACCTATAACTGGCATGTGGCAAAGAGGGTCAAGCAGTGAAGTCAGCTTAGAACTCCTCTTCAGAAAAGTACTCCTCTGACTCTTATACATGTCTAAACTCCTCAGAAAACATTCATTGAATGAAAATCCAAAACTTCAATGATCCTGGAGCTGAAAAACTCTAAAGCCTAAAGTCCGTTCAACTAGAGAGGTTGAGAGACAGGAGATTTTTTCCTGTTATGATCCCATCTTGCCGTGAATAGGGTTGAAACAGCCAGGGCACTGGTCTTGTATCACGGCTGAAGGGAACATACCAAGAAAAGAACCAACTGACATACCATGGAGAGTAAGACTTAGAACCAAGTCATTCCTTAGCAATTTTACCTTCAATGTGAAGTTCTTACTGCTGAAAAAGCAGGTATTCTGTGCCATCTGCTGCAGAGTATTTGGAGGTGTCAACATTACACAAATGATTACAATAATAATAATAATAATAGAAATTCTCATTAATAGGCAGAAGAAAATGATATCATTAAGAAGATAACTACCTGCACAAAATGAATGCTACTATTGGCAATCAGAGTTTCACATTCACATTAATACTTTTAGAGAACTGCTTGTGGCTTAAAATGTTTGCCAGCTAAAGAGGTAATTTCACCTGGGTGGACAATAAACTCTATATTTTGCCATATTTGTTACTCTTTTAACAACAATGCCTAGATTTGATAATAGCTAATCATACAAGTGAAAACTAAGAAAATTAAGATATGGATTTTCTGAATAAAAAAATGTATAGGAGTATTACAAGCCTCCTGAGTTTTAAAACTAAAACTAGTACAAAGACTTGGCAAAAATGATGACAATAAAAAGGCATTTATGTATGTATAACCATTCTTTTTTTTTTTTGTACCCCGCGCTTTCCCACTCATGGCAGGCTCAATGTGGCTTACATGGGGCAATGGAGGGTTAAGTGACTTGCCCAGAGTCACAAGAGCTGCCTGTGCCTGAAGTGGGAATTGAATTCAGTTCCCCAGGACCAAAGTCCACCACCCTAACCACTAGGCCACTCCTCCACTGTTGCTACTATTTGAGATTCTACATGGAATGTTGCTATTCCACTAGCAACATTCCATGTAGAAGTCGGCCCTTGCAGATCACCAATGTGGCCGCACAGGCTTCTGCTTCTGTGAACATTCCATGTAGAATCTCCAATAGTAGCAACATTCCATGTAGAATCTCCAATAGAAGCAACATTCTATGTAGAATCTCCAATAGTAGCAACATTCCATGTAGAATCTCCAATAGTAGCAACATTCCATGTAGAATCTCCAATAGTATCTACTTTATTTTTGTTACATTTGTACCCCGCGCTCTCCCACTCATGGCAGGCTCAATGCGGCTTACATTGGACAATGGAGGGTTAAGTGACTTGCCCAGAGTCACAAGGAGCTGCCTGTGCCTGCAGTGGGAATTGAACCCAGTTCCCCAGGACCAAAGTCCACCATCCTAACCACTAGGCCACTCCTCCACTCCACTCTTTAACTTCCCACTACCCCGAGAATAACCCTTTTCTCAACAGTAGAACGTGCATGGACTGTTAGACAATATTCAGGATTTTGATTTATGTGTGGAAATATGTGGTTACTCATGTAAAGGGTATATAAATTTGTTGTCTTTGTCTCATGAGAAAAACATTTCATTATGCTTCATATTAAAGTTGTTAAGTGAGAATTTTTTGATAGATACTGGGAGTAGAAAACAAAGTTCAACCAACAAATCTCACAAAAACGCAGAGCAAATAGGTTTTTGGAGAGTGATATACAGAGTGACCAACACAGAAATATAGCAAACTATGGGAGAAAATGAATGGAATTAGGGTAGGGTCATTGAATACATGTAGGAATGTAATTTTGAAATTCTTATGTGATCTTTACCATGCAACACCAGCTTAACACAGAATATTTTAAAATGAAACTCAGCAGCTTTATCTTGCTTTAACCTTTCATGCCAAAGGAGGCTCTGTTTTTCAACAACAAATTTAAGGGGCCCTTTTACAAAGCCGCAGGAGAGCTAATGCACAGGTAGCGCATGCCAAACCAGCATTACCACCGGGGTAGCATGTGCACCCAGCAGTAATTCCGAGTTTGGTGTGCGCTGAATCCCGCTGTAGAAATTTTTTTCTATTTTCTACCGCGGGGGGCGTTCCTGAAGGTAATCAGCAGAACGGTCACATTGGCGTGTGCCGTATGGTTACTGTACAGGTAGCACACGAGCCCTTACCACTAGGTCAACAGCTGTCAGTAAAGGCTCAGGCCATATATAGGTGTGCATTAGCTTTAAGTTTTGCTCATGCCCACTTCCCGACCCATTAAAAAATGGCCTTTTCCCAGCTGCTAAAAAGTGGCCCAGTGCATGCCAAAAAGATGCGCCCACACTACTGCAGGCCACTTTTTACCGTGACTTTGTAAAAGGACCCCTTAGTGAGGTTTAAAATAACATTATCACGACAGCAGTTAAAGCGAATGCTACATACCTGTAGAAGGTATTCTCCGAGGACAAGCAGGCTGTTTGTTCTCACTGATGGGTGACGTCCACGGCAGCCCCTCCAATCGGAACACTTTCTAGCAAAGTCCTTTGCTAGTCCTCGCGCGCCAATGCGCACCGCGCATGCGCGGCCGTCTTCCCGCCCGAACCGGCTCGTGCCGGCCAGTCTCATATGTAGCAAGACAAAGAGAAGGGAAGACACAACTCCAAAAGGGGAGGCGGGCGGGTTTGTGAGAACAATCAGCCTGCTGTCCTCGGAGAATACCTTCTACAGGTATGTAGCATTCGCTTTCTCCGAGGACAAGCAGGCTGCTTGTTCTCACTGATGGGGTATCCCTAGCCCCCAGGCTCACTCAAAACAACAACCATGGTCAATTGGGCCTCGCAATGGCGAGGACATAACTGAGATTGACCTAAAAAATTTACCAACTAACTGAGAGTGCAGCCTGGAACAGAACAAACATGGGCCTAGGGGGGTGGAGTTGGATTCTAAACCCCGAACAGATTCTGAAGCACTGACTGCCCGAACCGACTGTAGCGTCGGGTATCCTGCTGCAGGCAGTAATGAGATGTGAATGTGTGGACAGATGACCACGTCGCAGCTTTGCAAATCTCTTCAATAGTGGCTGACTTCAAGTGGGCTACCAACGCTGCCATGGCTCTAACATTATGAGCCGTGACATGACCCTCAAGAGCCAGCCCAGCCTGGGCGTAAGTGAAGGAAATGCAATCTGCTAGCCAATTGCATATGGTGCGTTTCCCCACAGCCACTCCCCTCCTGTTGGGATCAAAAGAAACAAACAATTGGGCGGACTGTCTGTTGGGCTGTGTCCGCTCCAGATAGAAGGCCAATGCTCTCTTGCAGTCCAATGTGTGCAGCTGACGTTCAGCAGGGCAGGAATGAGGACGGGGAAAGAATGTTGGCAAGACAATTGACTGGTTCAGATGGAACTCCGACACAACCTTCGGCAAGAACTTAGGGTGAGTGCGGAGGACTACTCTGTTGTGATGAAATTTGGTGTAAGGGGCCTGGGCTACCAGGGCCTGAAGCTCACTGACTCTACGAGCTGAAGTAACTGCCACCAAGAAAATGACCTTCCAGGTCAAGTACTTCAGATGGCAGGAGTTCAGTGGCTCAAAAGGAGGTTTCATCAGCTGGGTGAGAACGACATTGAGATCCCATGACACTGTAGGAGGCTTGATAGGGGGCTTTGACAAAAGCAAACCTCTCATGAAGCGAACAACTAAAGGCTGTCCTGAGATCGGCTTACCTTCCACACGGTAATGGTATGCACTGATCGCACTAAGGTGAACCCTTACAGAGTTGGTCTTGAGACCAGACTCAGACAAGTGCAGAAGGTATTCAAGCAGGGTCTGTGTAGGACAAGAGCGAGGATCTAAGGCCTTGCTGTCACACCAGACGGCAAACCTCCTCCATAAAAAGAAGTAACTCCTCTTAGTGGAATCTTTCCTGGAAGCAAGCAAGATGCGGGAGACACCTTCTGACAGACCCAAAGAGGCAAAGTCTACGCTCTCAACATCCAGGCCGTGAGAGCCAGGGACCGGAGGTTGGTATGCAGAAGCGCCCCTTCGTCCTGTGTGATGAGGGTCGGAAAACACTCCAATCTCCACGGTTCTTCGGAGGACAACTCCAGAAGAAGAGAGAACCAGATCTGACGCGGCCAAAAAGGAGCAATCAGAATCATGGTGCCTCGGTCTTGCTTGAGTTTCAACAAAGTCTTCCCCACCAGAGGTATGGGAGGATAAGCATACAGCAGACCCTCCCCCCAGTCCAGGAGGAAGGCATCCGATGCCAGTCTGCCGTGGGCCTGAAGCCTGGAACAGAACTGAGGGACTTTGTGGTTGGCTCGAGATGCGAAGAGATCTACCAAGGGGGTGCCCCACACCTGGAAGATCTGTCGCACTACACGGGAACTGAGCGACCACTTGTGAGGTTGCATAATCCTGCTCAACCTGTCGGCCAGACTGTTGTTTACGCCTGCCAGATATGTGGCTTGGAGCACCATGCCGTGACGGCGAGCCCAGAGCCACATGCTGACGGCTTCCTGACACAGGCGGCGAGATCCGGTGCCCCCCTGCTTGTTGATGTAATACATGGCAACCTGGTTGTCTGTCTGAATTTGGATAATTTGGTGGGACAGCCGATCTCTGAAAGCCTTCAGAGCGTTCCAGACCGCTCGTAACTCCAGAAGATTGATCTGCAGATCGCGTTCCTGGAGGGACCAGCTTCCTTGGGTGTGAAGCCCATCGATATGAGCTCCCCACCCCAGGAGAGACGCATCCGTGGTCAGCACTTTTTGTGGCTGAGGAATTTGGAAAGGACGTCCCAGAGTCAAATTGGACCAAATCGTCCACCAATGCAGGGATTTGAGAAAACTCGTGGACAGGTGGATCACGTCTTCTAGATCCCCAGCAGCCTGAAACCACTGGGAAGCTAGGGTCCATTGGGCAGATCTCATGTGAAGGCGGGCCATGGGAGTCACATGAACTGTGGAGGCCATGTGGCCCAGCAATCTCAACATCTGCAGAGCTGTGATCTGCTGGGACGCTCTCGCACCCGCGAGACGAGGGACAACAAGTTGTTGGCTCTCGTCTCTGGGAGATAGGCGCGAGCCGTCCGGGAATCCAGCAGAGCTCCTATGAATTCGAGTTTCTGCACTGGGAGAAGATGGGACTTTGGATAATTTATCACAAACCCCAGTAGCTCCAGGAGGCGAATAGTCATCTGCATGGACTGCAGAGCTCCTGTCTCGGATGTGTTCTTCACCAGCCAATCGTCGAGATATGGAAACACGTGTACCCCCAGTCTGCGAAGTGCCGCTGCTACTACAGCCAAGCACTTTGTGAACACTCTGGGCGCAGAGGCGAGCCCAAAGGGTAGCACACAGTACTGGAATCGCAGATACTGTCTGTGAGCTGGCAGTATCGGGATGTGCGTGTAGGCGTCCTTCAAGTCCAGAGAGCATAGCCAATCATTTTCCTGAATCATGGGGAGAAGGGTGCCTAGGGAAAGCATCCTGAACTTTTCTTTGACCAGATATTTGTTCAGGGCCCTTAGGTCTAGGATGGGACGCATCCCCCCTGTTTTCTTTTCCACAAGGAAGTACCTGGAATAGAATCCCAGCCCTTCTTGCCCGGATGGCACGGGCTCGACCGCATTGGCGCTGAGAAGGGCGGAGAGTTCCTCTGCAAGTACCTGCTTGTGTTGGAAGCTGTAAGACTGAGCTCCCGGTGGACAATTTGGAGGTTTTGAGGCCAAATTGAGGGTGTATCCTTGCCAGACTATTTGGAGAACCCACTGATCGGAGGTTATGAGAGGCCACCTTTGGTGAAAAACTTTCAACCTCCCTCCGACTGGCAGGTTGCCCGGCACTGACACTTGGATGTCGGCTATGCTCTGCTGGAGCCAGTCAAAAGCTCGTCCCTTGCTTTTGCTGGGGAGCCGAGGGGCCTTGCTGAGTCGCACGCTGCTGACGAGAGCGAGCGCGCTGGGGCTTAGCCTGGGCCACAGGCTGTTGAGAAGGAGGATTGTACCTACGCTTGCCAGAAGAGTAGGGAACAGTCTTCCTTCCCCAAAAAAATCTTCTACCTGAAGAGGTAGAGGCTGAAGGCTGCCGGCGGGAGAACTTGTCGAAAGCGGTGTCCCGCTGGTGGAGCTGCTCTACCACCTGCTCGATTTTCTCTCCAAAAATATTATCCGCACGGCAAGGCGAGTCCGCAATACACTGCTGGATTCTATTCTCTAGGTCGGAGGCACGCAGCCATGAGAGTCTACGCATCACCACACCTTGAGCAGCGGCCCTGGACGCAACATCAAAGGTGTCATACACCCCTCTGGCCAGGAATTTTCTGCACGCTTTCAGCTGCCTGACCACCTCCTGAAATGGCTTGGCTTGCTCAGGGGGGAGCTTATCCACCAAGCCCGCCAACTGCCGCACATTGTTCCGCATGTGTATGCTCGTGTAGAGCTGGTAGGACTGAATTTTGGCCACAAGCATAGAAGAATGGTAGGCCTTCCTCCCAAAGGAGTCCAAGGTTCTAGAGTCCTTGCCCGGGGGCGCCGAAGCATGCTCCCTAGAACTCTTGGCCTTCTTCAGGGCCAAATCCACAACTCCAGAGTCGTGAGGCAACTGAGTGCGCATCAGCTCTGGGTCCCCATGGATCCGGTACTGGGACTCGATCTTCTTGGGAATGTGGGGATTACTTAATGGCTTGGTCCAGTTCGCCAGCAATGTCTTTTTTAGGACATGATGCATGGGTACTGTGGACGCTTCCTTAGGTGGAGAAGGATAGTCCAGGAGCTCAAACATTTCAGCCCTGGGCTCGTCCTCCACAACCACCGGGAAGGGGATGGCCGTAGACATCTCCCGGACAAAGGAAGCGAAAGACAGACTCTCGGGAGGAGAAAGCTGCCTTTCAGGAGAGGGAGTGGGATCAGAAGGAAGACCCTCAGACTCCTCGTCAGAGAAATATCTGATGTCCTCTTCCTCTTCCCACAAGGCCTCACCATCGGTGTCAAACACAAGTTCACGGACCTGTGTCTGCAACCGTGCCCGGCTCAACGCCGTGGAACCACGGCCACGGTGGGAGCGTCGAGAGGTAGACTCCCTCGCCCGCACCGGCGAAGCTCCCTCCGCCGACGTAGTCGGGGAGCCTTCCTGGGAGGCTACCGCAGTCGGTACCGCAAGCGGCACCGATGTCGGAGACCTCACCCCGGGCAAGGGGCCAGCCGGCGCCTTGCTCGACGGTACCGGAGGCGCAAGCACCCCCGGTACCGGAGGGGTAGGGCGCAACAGCTCTCCCAGCATCTCTGGGAGAACGGCCCGGAGACTCTTGTGCAGAGCGGCTGTGGAAAAAGACATGGAAGCCGATGCAGGTGTCGATGTCAGAATCTGTTCCGGGTGTGGAGGCTGTTCCGGGCTGTCCAAAGGGGAGCGCACCGACACCTCTTGAACAGAGGGCGAGCGGTCCTCTCGGTGCCGATGCCTAGTGGGTGCCGACTCCCTCGGCGACCCAGAGCTCTCGGTGCCGACACGGGAAGGGGACCGGTGACGATGCTTCTTCGATTTTTTGGGACGAAGCATGTCACCGGAGCTTCCCGGCACCGACGAGGAGGACGTAGAATCCAGCCGTCACTTCCTCGGGGCCGAGGCCGAAGGAGGTCGGTCTCGGGGGGGCTGTACCACAGGGGCCCTCAGGGTAGGGGGAGGCCCACCCGAAGGCTCACCGCCACCAGCAGGGGAATGGACAGCCCTCACCTGCACTCCAGACGAAGCACCACCGTCCGACGACATCAGCAGACGAGGAGGTCTCGGTACCACCGACGCCGACGCAGCCCTCCGATGTCTCGGCCCCGATGCAGAGGGCCGATGCCTCGATGCACTCGATGCAATCGGGGGCGAGGATGAAGGTCCGGGCGTCGATGACGTCGAAGCAGTCGATACTCCCGATGCCGATGCCGACGAAGAGCCCGAGAACAAAACGTTCCACTGGGCCAATCTCGCTACCTGAGTCCGCTTTTGCAAAAGAGAACACAGACTACAGGCCTGCGGGCGGTGCCCAGCCCCCAGACACTGAAGACACGACGCGTGCCTATCAGTGAGCGAGATTACCCGGTCGCACTGGGTGCACTTCTTGAAGCCGCTGGGAGACTTCGATGTCATGGGTGGAAAAAACGCGCCGGCGAGATCAAAACTCGAAATGGCGAAAATGGCACCACAAAACAAGGGGAAGAAAAAACTTCGAACCGAGACCTAAATAGGGCCTACCCCGACGACGAAAGAAAACTTACCGGGGCAAAACTAGAGATACCGGAAGGGGAACAGACCAAAAAGGTCTCCTTCCGAACACCTTTTTTTTTTTTTTTTTTTTGAAGCGAAGTCAAAACGACGCGCGAGGTCAACTTTCGGGGTGCGAATGGCGAAACACGACCGTACCGAGCGCGGACAAAAGAAGACTGGCCGGCACGAGCCGGTTCGGGCGGGAAGACGGCCGCGCTTGCGCGGTGCGCATCGGCGCGCGAGGACTAGCAAAGGACTTTGCTAGAAAGTGTTCCGATTGGAGGGGCTGCCGTGGACGTCACCCATCAGTGAGAACAAGCAGCCTGCTTGTCCTCGGAGAAAATATTTTTTATTATTATTATTTTCAGGACAACTGGGGTCCATAGTCAAAGCGATTTAACCTCCTGCCCAGTTAAATTGCTTGTGCGGGTCTATCCGCTGATACTTAGTGGTACTTAACCTGTTAGTTCTGCTGAATATCGGCACCAACTGCTAAAGCCATAGCCAGCGATTCTGCAGGTAGTCTGGGGGGTGGAGTCAGCGGTTTAAGGTCAATTGATTGTGAACAATTGATCGCCGGTCAGTTTATCACGGTACAATTGATCGCCTGGACTTTTGATCGTGTGGTCACATTACAATTGATCGCACATACAACAGATTGCAAACACAAGACTTCAAAGTACACTGGTAGCGACCACAGACTTCAAAGCGACACTAACACAAGACTTCAAAGCGTTAACTAGTGAAAGTTTTGCAAAGACAGGGCAGCAAAATAACAAATATGCATACAACAAGATAAGTGAAAAACAGCCATTAAGTAGTAGAAAAAAACAAGATAGGTGAAAACAGAGCATTAAGTAGCATAAGAAGATTAAAGTGAAACGCTTTAGATAGGCTACCCATAAGTAACAAGCACTTGATCCACAGAACTTCTGATCTTCTGATCGTTGAAACAGGGCATTAATTAGCATAAAAAGATTAAAGTGAAACGCTTTAACTAGCATAACTATACAATTCTTGTGCGTTAGTTCTGTTAAGTCTAAAAAGGAATTCGAATGGCACTGGAATACATAAATAGTGAGAAAGAAAAACCTAAGCTTATAGACAATGGTTATACATTTTTTAATGAAAAATGCAGCGATAATAAGATCCTAAGGAGCTTAGCCGAGATTGGGTGGCAGAGCCAGCCGCTGGTGGGAGGCGAGGATAGTGCTGGGCAGACTTATACGGTCTGTGCCAGAGCCAGTGGTGGGAGGCGGGGCTGGTGGTTGGGAGGCGGGAAATACTGCTGGGCAGACTTATACGGTCTGTGCCAGAATCGGTGGTGGGAGGCGGGGCTGGTGGTTGGGAGGCGGGGATAGTGCTGGGCAGACTTATACGGTCTGTGCCCTGAAAAGCACAGGTACAAATCAAAGTAGGGTATACACAAAAAGTAGCACACATGAGTTTGTCTTGTTGGGCAGACTGGATGGACCATGCAGGTCTTTTTCTGCCGTCATTTACTATGTTACTATGTTACTATTGGAAGTGTGACAAGTCAATACCATCAAGTTGTAGGGTGCACTTACATACAGATGGATATAGCATCATTGCAAGAATATGTGAACATAATCATGCGGCTGATGTTGCCCACGTTGAAGCAGCCAAGATCATACTAGGAACTAAAGAAAAAGCTTTGACCACTCAGGATTCAGGTCACCAGACTGCCGCACAAATATCCTTTGGTTTTTCTTCGGCTGTTGCTGCTCTGCTACCGGCACAAAATATAATAAAGCGTACTTTACATGGTGTACAACAGAGCGCTACGATGCCACTTCTGAATCCACGATCTCGACAAGAACTGCAGATTCCAAGAGAGGTATTCATGCTAGACAATGGAGAAGAGTTTTTAAAATATGACAGTGGTGCTGATGAAAATAGAATTTTAATATTCAGTACGACTGGAAACATGCGTTTACTTTCTCAATCGCAACATTAGTATGGTGATGGAACTTTTCAGACTGCACCTCCCCTATTCAAATGACAACATCATTCCAGCAGTATTCGCATTGCTGCCTAATAAGACTGAGGAAACATATGGACATTTCCTGGCAAGTCTCTAACAGTTGATTCCAAATGCAGCTCCACAATCAATACTGACTGATTTTGAATTAATGTGATGTCCTCTGCTTACCCCAATGCAAATTAATGAGATTTCTTCTTTCATTTCGCTCAATGCATATATCGAAACCTTCAGTCAAACGATCTCCAACAAAGATATGCGAGTGATGCAGACTTTGCTCTAACAATGCGACATTTACCTGCTCTAGCGTTTGTTCCACCTGCTGATGTAACAGAGACATTCAGTGTGCTCTCTGAGAGTGGCCTATTTCCCCCCTGAGGCATAATCGGTACTCTCGGAGCTCCCGGCACCGTGTATCAATGGAGAACAGTGATGGTGCTTCTCAGCCTTCGCTCGATGCCCGTCACTGAGGTTCCTCAGTGCCGATGAAGGCTACGTCGAATCCCCACGTCACCTTGGGGTCGGGTCCGACGATGGACGGTCCCAGGGGGCCTGCATAGCAGGAGGCCTTGAGGCAGGTGGAGACCCACTTGATGCCTCACTGCTCCCAGTGTGGCGTGGTCTCTCAACAATCATCCCTACCTACACTTCTGATGTTGTTGCTTCCCTCGATGCTGACATCGATGTTGCTGACCTCAATGCCAAAGTCGATGCTGACGTTGAAGGACCGGACCGAGCCCCAAAACATTTTTGTCATTGGGCTTCTAAAGACAGATGCATCCTTTTCTTCATACGAAAACAAAGACACAATGAGCTGGGCTGTAGTCGGGCCTAAGGCACTGGATACACCGCGAATGGGTATCAGTGCCTGAAATGGTCCGGTTGCACCGAGTACAGCATTTGAAGCCATTGGGAGTCTTCAATGACATGGAAGGGAAGACTGCCCTAGCTAAATCAAAAAACATGACTGTGCTGGTAAAAAAGAGCAGAAAAAGAAGGGAGACCCAACCGAGCAGGTCTAACTGCAGCCGCGACTAAAAATAAAAGAAAACTTAAATGCGGCAAAAAATCTAAGAAAATAAAGGAAAATTTCTTTAAAAAAAAAAAAAAAACTGAAAAAGAAATGTAAACCAAAGCAAAAAAACGAAAAAATATGAAGGCACTGACAAAAGGTTCTTCCCAGGCTACCGAAGAGCTGCAGAGAAAACCGCTGCTCCTCACGGGGTAAAAGAAGAACTGACGAGCGCGGTTGCGTGGCGGGGGGGAAGGAACGTCGACCCAACTGTGAGAATACTACAGCCTGCTTGTCCTCGGAGAATAAATGATCCAGAAAATGGGAACAATATGCAGGATGATCATATTTGCAGATGATACAAAATTATTCAATTGTTAAATCATATGCAGACTGTGAGAAACTGCAGGAGGATCTTAAAAGAATAGAAAACTGACAGACTAAGAAAAGGTGGCAGAAAGATACAGAAATATTTCTCATCATTTTGGGTGCCACAGGCTTGACTAAAAAGAACTTCCAAGCACACCTGGATAAGTTGTCTATACATGTTACATCTTATGAACTCCAGAACGAAGCTCTCTTTGGAACAATGCAAGTACTACAGCGAGCATTAGCAGTAAATTTGAGTGACTGAGATCATACTCCACATGCCCTGGCGTAAGAGTGAGGTTCATTCCTGTCATGACATGGGCGAAGCCAACAGTTGCTCACTGAAGTGGAATGATATGGGGGAAAAAAAACTACCTGCCAAAGTTTACTGTAAGTGGTGTTAGAATCCTTTCAGAATGTTAGTGAAAAGTTGGTTCATGGTCAGTTATGTCAACACCACCACATTACAAATAAACGTATATTCAATTCATGCACTTTAATTTATGTTGTTTACCATCTTTTTTCTGATAGACTTCGATTGCAGTAATTGTTTTTTCATTATTCACTTACAGTGCTCTGGATTTTCTATATGCTTTTACTCACACTGGGCAAGAACAAGAAAGCAAAAAAAAAAAACAAGAAATCCAATCAAAGCTCATCAAAGTGGTACTAATTTCATTACAATACTTAACTCAAGTAATTCCTTTAGAAATGGCTGTACTGCACAATAATAAAAAAAAGTCATTATTAAGTGTTAATAGGATTGAAATACCATCAGTGTAATATGAATCAGAAAGTTATTAAAGTTTACTGGAAACAAAACAGGAGCTGGGCAGACTTCTACGGTCTAAGCCCTGATCGTGACTGAATAGATAGGGATGGGCTGGAGTGTAATTTTTTTTTTTAATTTGCATGAATTCTTTATTGACCATTGAAACATAGCAGTAAACAAAACGTACAATAATAAGATAATACTGTTTCATAATGTATACAAATAGTCAACTAGTACACCTAGTGCATCAATATGCAACATTTTCAACATTCGTATATTAACATCTTTTAACTTCAAACTTTTTGAGTTTTCACATAGACAGATGTACCTTCCATAGACCCTCCCTCCCCCCCACTATACCCCCCGCCCCCCCCCAAGGACACCGCTTGCCACTCTCATTCGCACCACCCTCTCAACAATCGCGCTAGACTCTCTGAGTGCCCAAAGTAAAAAATTTCCAGACTGAGTACTATCTACCCTTCTGTTGCTTGCGCTCTGCCATGAGCCTCTCCATTTCAGACACATATCTCAGTTTATTAAGCCACTTCAATACCGGGGGTACCCCCACCTGCTTCCAGCAAGAGGCAATGACCACCCGTGCTGTTCCAACCGCATGCCTCACCAGGGTCTGTTGGCACGCCGTAAGACCAGCTACCTTGGCGGAAAACAGGAATATAGATCGTCCCAACCAGCTCTGCAGCCTACTATGGACCGCTTTCCAAAACGCTCGAACTTTGATACAACTTCACCATATGTGCCCCCTTGTCCCCCTATGGGACAAACCTGGGGAGGCTGGATATATTCGCTGAAGGCAATCTAGGGTAAGATACCACCTATACAGCACTTTCACTGCATTCTCTTTCAAAGGTACATGAGTTGACACCCCCGCTACTGCTTTTTCTATTCTCTCCCACTCAGGCTCACCCAGGCGCACACCAAGCTCCCGTTCCCAGCTTCCCCTATGTACCCTATAACATGGGAACTGCATGTTTTGTATAAGTGACTTATCAGGCCACGAGAGGAAGAGGACTTTTCACAAATCTGTTCTAAATCCAGCTTCTCTCGCATTATCACCTCCCGAACTGCCTCGGTCCGGAGGAAATGAGCCAATTGGCGGTATGCAAACTCACCCCCCTCCACCACAGGGTATCTAGTCTTCAAGACATCAAAGGACAGCAAGGAGTCAGCTTCAAACATTTGACCCCAGGTTCTCACACCCTCTTCATACCATTCAGTGAAAGTCCCCTTCATGGTGCCTGGCAGAAATAGAGGGTTAGAAGCTATGGGAGACAACCGCGACAAAACACACTGTCTCTTGGGGAACAGACTGTCCCAATAATAAAGTGTTACAGCTATAGATGGGCATATTCCCTCCCCCTTTGCTCTAAAGGGCCTTGGAAGCCACTTAAGTGCGCCCAGAGGCCTCACGCCCATTGAGTGTTGTTCCAAGTGTACCCATTGTCGGTTTGGGTAGTCCTGATACCATTCAATTGCTGCCTTCCCTTCAGCTGCTCTATAATACCATGTGAGGTTAGGAACACCCATCCCTCCCCTCCTCCTCTCCTGGTAAAGGAGAGAACACGCCAGCCTTGGACGTTTGCCTGCCCAGACTAAGTGCACTATTCGATCTTGTAAGGATGCTATAAATCGCCTGGGCATCATCACAGGCAGCACCTGGAAGAGATAAAGCAAGCGTGGCACAATGTTCATTTTAATAATGGCTATTCTACCAAACCATGAGACAGCCATGTCCCCCCACCTTTCCAAATCCTCTGCAATGTTTCTAGCCAGGCTCTTATAGTTAGCTGAGAAGAGCTCGGAGAGATCCGCAGTCAGATTCACCCCCAGGTATCTAATTTGTTTATTGGCCCAACGAAATGAAGAGGTTGTCTTCAAGGACTCCACTACCTCGACAGGCAGTGTTATAGTCAATGCCTCTGACTTTGCCATATTTACCTTAAACCCAGACACTGCTGAGTATTCATCAATAATATGCACAAGGTTTGGGAATGTTGACAAAGGACGAGTCACAAACAACAAAACATCATCTGCAAAAAGGGCCATTTTGTGAGTTCTACCTGCTATTCTAACTCCTGAGATAGCCGGGTCTATTCACACTCGGGATGCAAAGGTTCCATTACCATGGCAAATAATAAAGGTGACAATGGCAATCCCTGTCAAGTTCCTCTGTACAGTGTAAATAGCTCGGAATTGCTTCCTTTAACCCTGACACATGCTCTAGGGCAGTGATGGCGAACCTATGGCATGCGTGCCAGAGAGGGCATGCAGAGCCCTCTCCTTTGGCATGCGCACCGTTGCTGGTCCGCCCACTCTCCCTCCCTCCGAGCACCAGACCGGCCTCCCTCCCTCCCACCAAGCCGCCCGCCCTCCCTCCCTCTTCCAACCAACCAAGCACCAGGCCAGCCGGCCGCCCTCCCTCCCAGCACCAGGGCCCCCCCCCCTCCTCCGAAATTTAAAAGGCGTACTTCGGGGTTAAGGTGGCGTCAGCAGCGGCAGCAAAAAGCGTGTTCTTTGCTCAGCGCGCCTTCAGCCTTTCCTTCTGTCTCTCAAGCTCTGGTCCCGCCTATGAGGGGCAAACCTCTTATAGAACTCGTTGGGGAATCCATCCAGCCCAGATGATTTACTTGAAGGCAAACTTTTAATAGCCTCCTGTATTTCTAAGGGGATAACTGGCTTGTCCAGCACTGCCTGCTGTTGGTGACTCAAGGAAGAGAGTTCACTGTCTATCAAATATTGCTCTATAGATTCCAAAGAAGGACTAAGCTCCTGCCCATATAAAACTCCCCAAATCTTTTGCGTATTTGCTCAGATGTACCTAGTTCACCTCCTCTAGCATCATGTACCTTTAAAATCGAACGCTCAACTTTTTGCCTATGCATCCGTATAGCAAGGAGACGCCCTGCCTTGTTGGCAAACTCATATGAGCTCACCCTGCTCTTTGCTTTCAACAGGTTGAGTTGTTCTGAATAGAAAGAGTCGAGCAACATTCTCTGCCCACTTAGCTCCTGCCAAACCCGAGCGGACCCACTCACTTTGTGTTATGCCTCTAACAAGCGGATTCTCTCCAAACAGCTCACTATCTGTGCCTTACGGGCCACTGATCTTTTACTAGCGAGTTGCAAGAAATAGCCCCTAGATACCGCCTTCATAGCATCCCACACCGTACTAATCGACGGCCCCGAGTCAAGGTTAAACTCCAAGTATTCTTTTAGCATTTTTTATAACCTTCTACCACCTTCCCCTCCTGCAAGACACTAACATTCAGCATCCATTTTTTTCTTTTTTTTCAGCCCTTATATTTGGCAGGGAAACCCAAACTGGGGCATGGTCTGATATTGTCGTGCTACCTATCCCCGCCTCTGGTCCCCTCTCCACCAGTGCAGTGTCTAAGAATATATAGTCAATACGGGAGTATGAGTGATGTGCTAATGAATAAAATGTGTAGTCTCTTTCCCTCGTATGTGTCAATATCCACAGATCCACTGTACCCAGGGAATGTGCTAACGATTCCAATGCTAGAGCTTCTTTCTGCCCCTCGTTTCTGGTGGCTCCTGTTCGGTCTAGACCTGGACTCACCACAGCATTAAAGTCAACCCCCATTATGAGAGAACCCAGGGCAAATGCAGTCAAATAATGCCTGACTTTTGCAAAAAAACTCCACTTGTCCACTGTTTGGTGCATATATAGAAGCTACCGTTAAGTCCACTTGGTCAATTTTGATATGCAAAAATATTTAACGTCCACCTGGGTCCCTCTTTACCTTCATTACTTGTGCCTCTACCAACGAGTGTATCAGGATCTATTGCAGTAGACCTTTATTATGGACAGCAGTACTTCACCCCTTATACTGTTCCCTTGGGCTTTTGCTGCCCAGATACCCAACCCTGCATTTTGTAATGTAGCACCCCCATCAGGGCATGCCGGTAGTGCTATTCAACTGACACTACTAATGCTTTAGACTGTGAGGGGTCCTTTTACTAAGCCGCATAAGCGTCTACGCGTGCCCAACTGGCTACTGCGTGGCTTTTGCGGTAATTTCATTTTTGGCACACGCCCGATACGCGCGTCCGAAAAGTAATTTTTATTTTGGACGCATGTATTGGGTGCGTGTCAAGTGCCATTTGACGTGCGTAGGTCATTACTGCCCAGTTACCGCGTGAGACTTTACCGCGAGGTCAATGGCTGGCAGTAAGGTCTCAGACCTAAACTGGATGTGTGGCAATTTTCATTTTGCTGCACATCCATTTTCGGCAAAAATATTAAAAAGGCATTTTTTGCAGGTGCGCTGAAAAATGATTCTGCAAGCGCCCAAAACACACGTCTATGCTACCACAGGCCATTTTTCAGCGTACCTTAGTAAAAGGACCCCTAAGAGTTATAATTAGTCACATGACCCCAGTCCTTCCTGTAGGTGGCTGAAGCATTGGGGTATTCGCCTGGCCTTATTATGTAGAAGTTCTCACGGTCTCCCACGGTTGGTTCTGGTTCCTCCCCTCCTAGAACCCGCCGATGACAAGTACCTGCCAGAGTCCCATGAAAAACTCTTCTCCAATAAAATAACCAGAAAAAATCCTCCAAATATACACTCTCAGCTGCAGTAGTCTTTATCCATTGGTACTTTTACACAAGGTGAATAACAAACAGGCTGAAACTGCCTCCATAAAATATTTATTTATTTGTTACATTTGTATCCCACATTTTCCCACCTATTTGTAGGCTCAATGTGGCTTACATAGTACCGGAGAGGCGTTTGCTGACTCCGGTGTGAACAAATATAAAGTGATGTTGTGGTAAGATAAAGTTCATGTGGCACAGCCACATTAGGGAATCGTACAGCGGAAGAGTTGTGTTATGTCCATTCCGTACTTTAGTTTTGTTGTGTTGCAGAGATCAGGCATTTAAGTTGGATCGGTAGGGTATGCTTTTTTAAAATAGAACGCTATTGCTCACGATACCTCCCAGGATGTTCTTAGTTCTTTGCAGCTTCCTTTGTATCAGGGATCCAATCTCGGCTCAGGCCCACCCAAGCAGCCGGCAGCTGTCCGGTCCTCCCCTTCTCTGCCTAATTTTGTTTTTAGTGCAGCTATTAGTTTTACACGCTGGCACTGCTACTCTATCTCTCACTCCCTGAGTCCACATCCAGTTTTAAAGAACTCTGCAGCTTTGCTCCTCCCCCTCATGCGCGATGGCGCCGCAGAGCTGCATGGGAGGGGAAACTATGCCGGCTACCGTCGCGGGTGCAGTTCCTCCACTCTGCCCTGTTTCTGAATGATCAGCCTTATTTTTATTGATTCCGGGGCGGGCTACCATTGCGGTCGCGGTTCCGGTTCCTCCACTCTGCCCTGCTTGAAGATCAGCCTTATTTTGTTGATTCTGGGGTACCGTCGCGGTCGCAGTTCCTCTACTATGCCCTGCTTGAAGATCAGCCTTATTTTGTTGATTCCGGGGTACCGTTGCGGTCGCGGTTCCTCCACTATGCCCTGCTTGAAGATCAGCCTTATTTTGTTGATTCCGGGGTACCGTCGCGGTCGCGGTTCCTCCACTCTGCCCTGCTCTTAATGAAGATCAGCCTTATTTTGTTCATTCCACACAGGCCTCAGCACTCCCCCGTGGCCCCCCAACAGCACACATGGAGCGGAGCGCAGCACGATGATTGTGCTCTGAGTTTGCACCACTATCTGCCACCACCACCAAAGCCCAGCTGCCCAGGCCAGGTAAAATAAATATATTTTTTGAAAGTTTAACATCGTGTACAGTGTAATGGTGGGTGGGGGTGTTCTCTTCACTGCCTTTTTTCATTAGGCAGTGAAGAGCCCACCCCCACACAGAAGCCCACCAACAATACATTTTTATAATGCTTAGGTTACAATCTAAAAAAGGTTGTATATTTTTCTTGTTGATGCTTTGGTGGGTTTTGGGGGGATGTTCTCTGTAGTGTCCGGGTTAAAATAAAAAAAAAAGGTTTAAATATAAGCAGGTTTCTGGGTGGAGGTAGACTCTGCAGTGCTCAGGACATTAAAAAATAGTCTTATATTTAATGCTGGTGTCCTTCATGGTGAGGGGAAGAGATGCCAGACCATGGGAGGATGGGTAGGGGGTAGGACAAGGGTGATGCTAAGCTAAAGGGAGGGGTGGGGGCTAGGGTAGGGCTTATCTATGGGATGAATGATTGTGAAAGGAAAGGATGATACTGTGCTACGGGGATAAATGGGGAAGAGGGTAAGGTAGAGAAAGGAAGGGCTGATGCCGGGCTACGGAGATGGGGATGGTGGGGTAGGGAAGGGAAAAGCCAATGCCAGGCTGAAGGGCAGGGAGGGACTGATGGCAGGCTACAGGACAATTGCTAATGTTTGGTCCTCTATTCTGTAATTGATGAGAGTTGGTATGTGCTCTGCATGTGATCAAGGTGAGAGATTCTGCTGGCATGTAGTTTGTGTCAGGTTGTATAAGTCTGAGTTGTCTGACATTTCCAATGGGAAGTGTATTGCTGTTATGTATATGCACTGCTGCTTTTATAAAAGTACTGTTATTGGTATTCGTATTCAGAATTGGTTTTGAGATTTGCAACATAGCTCTAAGAAGTTTCTTTGCAGGATTTAGTGTTACTTCACAAAGTACCCGACAGTTAAGGGATTTTGTATTGCTAGTATTGAGGTGCTACCAGAATTTGAATACATCTTTCCTGTGTATTTATATTGCAAGATCCTGTCGTGTGTTGAGAGGTTTGCCACTGTAGTAGACTTATGTCTGGTCAATTCTAAGATATGAGAAAATGAAATTATATTTTAAAATATTGTTTTTTTCTGTTATGTATGTGGTTTACACTGATGCAGCTGTCAGGCAGACTACTTAGAAATCCATCATCAAGTGCATTCTAAGGCCTTATTTTGTAGTATCCCAAGAAACACTACTCATACCTATATACATAGTGCCCACCCATATTAACTCTTGGCCCACCCAAAATGTCAAGTCTGGCTACGCCACTGCTTTGTATCTTTCTCTTATCAAATGGGAACAAGGCAAAATGCAAGTGATGGAGCTCAACCAATATGAAAATTAGATTTTCAGCCTCCCCAGGCTCTAGCAATTATGGCTCCAAAAACTTCCTATGGGTATTTGCTTTTCCGTATTCCCTTAAAAACCAAACAGAAGAAAAAAGGCTGGCTTTCTTTTATTAGGCACTAGGAGAACTCTGCCTAACAGACACCTCCCCTGGATAGTATCAAAAACATGCAGCAACTCCTCAGTCCTATCCTTCACCCCCATTTGTCTTATTAACAATATTCCTTTGGTTCTACCTTTGCAGGTCAGCCATCAAAATGATAAAAAAAACAAATGAAGTATCCTGTACCCATAGACGGTCGGTAGCCCAACTGTTTGGGGAGGCTAAAGGGGGCGGAGCTTACCTCCATACGCTCCGTGGCAGCGACGTCAATGAAGAAAAAGACTACAGGCTCGCCGCCAGCTTCTCCCTTCTCTCTGCACACAGTGTCCCGCCTTCTGCCTGTACCTTTCCTTTGAACTGTACCTTCCTTGTTAGCCTTTCAGTTCTGAGCTTCTGAGGCTGTGCTCCCCAGGTTGGCTTTTCTAGGACTCCCAGTGACCTTGGGCTGTAGGCTTCTTTTTCCGCTTCCCCTGTTTGAATGGATCCTTATATTTTGGGTTGTACCTGCCTCTTTGATATGCCCCCTTCCTCCTCAGACTTGTTCCTATAGGATGTTTCCCTATGCACTGAGGTTTATGGGGACTTTTCTTCCCAATGGGACTTTAATACCAGGCTGAGGTTCTCCTGGTGTGAATTTAGCCTGCTTCCCTTAGGGAATCTTAGCCAGGTTTTCCACCCCAACTGGGCTTCCATGCTAGCCCGCAAATTAACCTGGCTACCAATGTGAAAAGGGGCAACAAGGAAGCAAATACTCAACCTTACTCATCACAGTTTTTTTGGCATTAAATATAAGTTGCTAAATTCTAGACCATTCTTCAAGCTTTGTTAGATCCCTTCTTTTCCTTGGAAAATTGTTTCTATAATTATGCCCCCCCCTTCAACACTCGAAATTATCCTAAGTCATTGGATAATGTATCTGGATAGCAGATTGACTACTACCACTATCCGTATAACTTCCGGTACCGACCACTTTATACAGATATTCAATGCCGGCCACTAGACGTATGTGTTAGGTGGGGAGAATCTGATAGGTGCAGATGGGGAGAGGGATCTTGGGGTGATAGTATCTGAGGATCTGAAGGCGACGAAACAGTGTGACAAGGCGGTGGCCGTAGCTAGAAGGTTGTTAGGCTGTATAGAGAGAGGTGTGACCAGCAGAAGAAAGGGGGTGTTGATGCCCCTGTATAAGTCGTTGGTGAGGCCCCACCTGGAGTATTGTGTTCAGTTTTGGAGGCCGTACCTTGCGAAGGATGTAAAAAGAATTGAAGCGGTGCAAAGAAAAGCTATGAGAATGTTAAGGGATTTGCGTTACAAGACGTATGAGGAGAGACTTGGAGGCTCATTTTCAAAGCACTTAGCCTCCCAAAGTTCCATAGAAACCTATAGAACTTAGCCTCCCAAAGTGCTTTGAAAATATGCCTCATTATGACCTGAACAAGTATACTCTGGAAGAAAGGAGAAACAGGGGTGATATGATACAGACGTTCAAATATTTGAAAAGTATTAATCCGCAAACGAACCTTTTCCGGAGATGCGAAGGAGGTAAAACGAGAAGATATGAAATGAGATTGAAGGGGGGCAGACTCCAGAAAAATGTCAGGAAGTATTTTTTCACAGAGAAAGTAGTGGATGCTTGGAATGCCCTCCCGCGGGAGGTGGTGGAAATGAAAACGGTAACGGAATTCAAACACTTGTGGGACAAACATAAAGGAATCCTGTTCAGAAGGAATGGATCCTAAGGAGCTTAGCTGAGATTGGGTGGCAGAGCCGGTGGCGGGAGGCGAGGATAGTGCTGGGCAGACTTATATGGTCTGTGCCAGAGCCGGTGGTGGGAGGAGGGGCTGGTGGTTGGGAGGCGGGGATAGTGCTGGGCAGACTTACACGGTCTGTGCCCTGAAAAGGACAGGTACAAATCAAGGTAAGGTATACACAAAAAATAGCACATATGAGTTTATCTTGTTGGGCAGACTGGATGGACCATGCAGGTCTTTTTCTGCCGTCATCTACTATGTTACTATGTATGTATCTAGATAGTGCTGACCGTGGTGGCTGAACATTGACCCATTTGTACTTGTTTGTACTTGGTAAGGCTGAGTTCGGATGTATCTTCTTTCTTTAATGGAAGCTGGAGGCTGAGAAATTAGAAACCTGAAATAGGTAAGAGAGAATGGTATATCTCTTCTCTCCTACTGCACAGATGGCAGTTTTCTTCCTGTTATAGCAGCTGTGGTAGATGAGAATGGAATAATGATCCCGTGGGGATAGAGATCTAAATTTTCTCTGCATATCTGTGTGTTTGTATTCTGATGCCTGTTTGTTTTACAACAGAAAGGTTGGGGGGGGGGGGGGGGGGAGCATTTTAGTTGTATTGGTGTTCATGAGATGTATTTGACTTGCTAATGTCATCAGTTTTCTTCCACAGAGTACATTTGTCTGCATAAAAGCACAGTAGATATAATGTTTTTAATAAAACGTCTGGTAATAATTTATATCAGCGTTATTATTCAAAGGATTTACTTATGCATTTTTATACTTGTTCAGTTTATTTTGCATATGTTTGATCTTGCTGTAAACTTTTAAACTGGGACTAAACATGTTCAATGGTGCATATGCTCTAAGTAAACCAAGTTTCAGATTCGTTAATTTTTTTTTTGTTACATTTGTACCCCGCGCTTTCCCACTCATGGCAGGCTCAATGCAGCTTACATGGGGCAATGGAGGGTTAAGTGAGTTGCCCAGAGTCACAAGGAGCTGCCTGTGTCTGAAGTGGGAATTGAACTCCGTTCCCCAGGACCAAAGTCCACCACCCTAACCACTAGGCCACTCCTCCACTGTTGCTACTGTTTGAGATTCTACACGGAATGTTGCTATTCCACTAGCAACATTCCATGTAGAAGTCGGCCCTTGCAGATCACCAATGTGGCTGTGCAGGCTTCTGCTTCTGTGAGTCTGACGTCCTGCACGTACGTGCAGGACGTCAGACTCACAGAAACAGAAGCCTGCGCAGCCTTCTACATGGAATGTTGCTAGCAGAATAGCAACATTCCATGTAGAATCTCCAATGGTAGCAACATTCCATGTAGAATCTCCAATAGTATCTATTTTATTTTTGTTACATTTGTACCCCGCGCTTTCCCACTCATTGCAGGCTCAATGCGGCTTACATGGGGCAATGGAGGGTTAAGTGACTTGCCCAGAGTCACAAGGAGCTGCCTGTGCCTGAAGTGGGAATCGAACCCAGTTCCCCAGGACCAAAGTCCACCACTCTAACCACTAGGCCACTCCTCCACTGTTGCTACTATTTGAGATTCTACATGGAATGTTGCTACCATTGGAGATTCTACATGGAATGTTGCTATTCCACTAGCAACATTCCATGTAGAAGTTGGCCCTTGCAGATCACCAATGTGGCCGCGCAGGCTTCTACATGGAATGTTGCTAGTGGAATAGCAACATTCCATGTAGAATCTCCAATAGTATCTATTTTATTTTGTTACATTTGTACCCCGCGCTTTCCCACTCATGGCAGGCTCAATGCGGCTTACATGGGGCAATGGAGGGTTACGTGACTTGCCCAGAGTCACAAGGAGCTGCCTGTGCCTGAAGTGGGAATGGAACTCAGTTCCTCAGGACCAAAGTCCACCACCCTAACCACTAGGCCACTCAGTGGATACTGTTTACTTTTTACACAAATCCCCAAATCTCTACAACCTTCCCTAAAAAATACTGCAATATTAGTCTGAAAGGTATCATGTAAATCTAATTACTATGCCTTCTTTTAACAAAATATTTGCTAAGTAATATGCACATTAAAATTAGATTTTCAGAAGAAATTTATTTTGACCCAGCAGCTCTCATGTTGTTTGGTTTTATTTTGCTTTGTGGGAGTCTCCCAGGTCTATCAGAATCTGTTCTTACTGGGTTAAGGCATCCTGACTTTTTAGCAACTGTCACTGGTTTACCTGTTTAGTTCCCCCACTATCCAAACCAGACATTGCACCACAGCCATGTAATGCTATTTTAAGAATTTTTGAATTTCATTTGTGATCGCTTATTTTCAGAAAGAACGAATAGTCAATATATCAGCCTTTAACAAAGAGAAGCTTCCAAAACACCCAAGATATTTCTTTAAATTGACAACTAAGTCAAACTGATTATATCACAAACAGTAAATGGTATCTAGCAGTTAAGTTTCCATCATTACAGCTCATTCATGTAGATTCACATCTACAAACACAGCTACTTCTGCTGTACTGAGATGTTAAACAGAAACCTGAAAACCAGAATATCAGGACTCCTTTCTAATGTAGACATGCATAAAGATTTTGCAAAATGTATTTTCATTAACTAAGAAAAATATTGTTTATTTTTAGCTTTAAAATCCCTATGAGAACATTGTAGGAAAGACGACGTCATCAACATTTTAGAAGAATTTCACATTTATCCCAATAGTGCTGCCCAATACTACTACTACTACTACTATTTAACATTTCTAAAGCGCTACCAGGGTTGCGCAGCGCTGTACAATTAACAAAGAAGGACAGTCCCTGCTCAAAGGAGCTTACAATCTAAAGGACCAAAAGTGCAGTCAATCAAGATTGAGGTAGTCTAGATTTCCTGGATAGAGGTACAATGGTTAGGTGCCGAAGGTGACATTGAAGAGGTGGGCTTTGAGCAAGGATTTGAAGATGGGTAGGGAGGGGGTTTGGTGTATGGGCTCAGGGAGTTTATTCCAAGCATAGGGTGAGGCGAGGCAGAAAGGGCGGAGTCTGGAGTTGGCGGTGGTGGAGAAGGGTACTGAGAGGAGGGATTTGTCCTGTGAGCGGAGGTTACGGGTAGGAGCGTAAGGGGAGATGAGGGTAGAGAGGTAGTGAGGGGCTGCAGATTGAGTGCATTTGTAGGTTAGTAGGAGAAGCTTGAACTGTATGCAGTACCTGATTGGAAGCCAGTGAAGTGACTTGAGGAGAGGGGTGATATGGGCATATCGGTCTAGGCGGAAGATAAGACGCGCAGCAGAGTTCTGAACGGATTGAAGGGGGGATAGATGGTTAAGTGGGAGGCCAGTGAGGAGTAGGTTGCAGTAGTCAAGGCGAGAGGTAATGAGAGAGTGGATGAGAGTTCGGGTGGTGTGCTCAAAGAGGAAAGGGCAAATTTTGCTGATGTTATAGAGAAAGAAGCGACAGGTCTTGGCTGTCTACTGGATATGGACAGAGGAGAGGGAGGAGTCGAAGATGACTCCGAGGTTGCGGGCAGATGAGACGGGGAGGATGAGGGTGTTATCGACTGAAATAGAGAGTCAAGAAGGACCCTCCACCCCTCCTGGCTGCCCCTCACTTATATCTGCAAAAATCCCTGAAGGAGGGGAAGGAGAAAAGTGATTTCCAGTCACTCCTGCACTCTCCGGCACCAGGATGCAAAATAATGCTGGTAATCCCTAGCAGTAGTCTTGTGGTACTACTGCTATGGGGGTCACCTTTCTTTGTAAGGGCAAAAGAAGTCCTTCTATGGAAAAACGGCCCTTAGTGGTAGTACTAGCTTAATAGGTCTAACATGCACCTGTATTTAAGGCGCAATCACTACACCAGGTAAATGCTCGAACCTAGACTGTTAAAGAAAAACACATAAGATTTCATAATCTGCATATATAAAATATGCAACCCACTTACATTTCACTCAAACTACACCCATGTGAGTGCACTCCTGCAAAATATGCACCATTGCACCTAGGCATATACTTACAGAACAGTGATTAGCTGGAAAATAGTTGTTTACTTGGGTATGTGTTCACATATGTGTGTAAATGAGTAGGAAACAAAAATTTATATGCATTCTTGCCACCTAATTCTAGGGGGCTCCTTATAGAATTACTCCCATGGGGTACACTTTTCTCCTTATCTCATCCTACATCGTTTTCCATACAACCAAAAGTGCCTGCATTGCAAAATGGTAGACCTACTTTTACTCACATTCAGGAGGGCAGTTTATGTTTCACTCATTTTTATTAATGCCACAATGCTTACATTAGCCAAACAGAACAAATAGTTATGCATTTATTTATTTATTTATTGCATTTGTATCCCACATTTTCCCACCTATTTGCAGGTTCAGTGTGGCTTACAATACATTGTAAATGATGGAAATACAATTTGTTACAACTCGGTTATGGATTACATTGTGAGGAGTTATGCGAAGACAAAGTCAGAGTATCGTTGAGGGAAAAGAACAATGGAACAATGGAAAGAGACAACTGATAGGGCAACAAAACAATAGTAGGAGATCATTCGGTATAACATTTTTCTGTAAGTAATGCTATAAATGTGGTAATATTAAAGGGGGATGAAAATTCCAAGAGAGTATATTGATGCATTTAGCTTTAACAATGTTATATACCCTCAACTTCCTCCCTTCCCTCTAACCCCCCATCCCTCTCCCTCCTTCCCCCCCCCCCCCCTACCCTTACCCCTCATCCCTCTAATTTCTGGTGTTAAGTTGCAGCAACAGGTTGACCTTAAAGGTTTTATCCATTCAAAGTTCAGTAATTGACTCCTTGCTCCTGGGGCGAGTGTTTCTAAGAATGGACTCCATCTCGTCAAGAAATGTTGAAAATCTGGGTTCGAGTTCCTCTGGTATGTCAGCCGCTCAAAACGTATCAGTGACACCATTTGTATCCTCCACTTTTGAATCGATGGTCCGTCTGGGGAGAGCCAGTCTAGAAGAATAGTTTTCTTAGCTATTATAGTAGCTCGTTTCACAAATGCTACATATCCCTTCGGTCTTGGGGGGCTCAATCTTGGCTTACCGAAAAGTAACAGAAGCAAATAATGCCATGTTGCTGCCCACATTTTCGAGACCTGTTCCAGGAGGCTCTTCCAAAATTTCACAACTCTCAGGCAGTGCCTATACATATGACCCAAGGTGCTCCTCTCCCCCGCACTTGGGGCATGCACCATCTGATGAGACTCCCATATGAAACGCCCTGCGCGGTGGAATGTGGAGTCTGAGGGCAAATCGGTATTGTAATTCCCAAAGTGCCGTCAATGGGAGAGTGTGGTGTAGCGTTAAAACATGTTCCTTAAACACTTCTGATGGAACAGTCACCTTAGGAGGGCAGTTTATAAAGATAAAACATTGAAAAGACTAAACAAGTATTTATATGCAACCCCCAGGGAGATGTCTCTGCTGCAGAGCAGCGGTGGGAGAATCTCCTGAGGATTCACTGAGGGTGGGAGAGTTGCCCCAGGTGGGTAGAGATGGAGGAAGCACAGCCAGAGTGGATGGCCCAGCCCCCGCCGAGACCCTGAGAATCAAGGGGGAAACGCAGATCTGGGGAGATCCGTCTTTGTTTCCCAGAGTGGGGAACTGTAAAAGGAGGAAGGAGTGCCTGGCAGGAAAAGACACCCCAGGTGGGGGAGGGGAGTGGACGCAGAGGACGCAGAGGTTGTGCCCAGAATTAAGCAGGGCCAACAGTCTGGGATATTGAATGGAACTTATCTGGATGTGACTATTTACTTTTTTTTCCTTTCTGTGTACAAATTATACATACGATTTTTGATGAAGAAACTGGTTGATTGTTTTGGGATGTTTGTTGAATTATTAAAGAGTTTTGACGTTCATCGGTTGTTTCTGCATGATTTGGTTAAAACACTGATCTTCAGAGAACAGCCAACTGGAATCAACCTGGCCCCGGCCTGTGCCCTAACCAATCAGATTTGCTTTTTGTGTGTGTGAATCCTGGTCGAGCTTAGCTGATCCCCCAGGGTTATAAAATTGTACCCAACATGGGGCAAAAGGGTTAATCCCCACCTGGACAGAGACTCTGTCATAGTGGACACTTTTGACTGGTTTTGGACATTTTCTAAAGCATCCTATTGAACCAGATTTTTGTGTGTGTGTGTATCCTGGTCCAGGTACCTGTCCCAAAGAACTTAGCCAGTCCCCCCCCCCCCCCCCAAACTGTCACACATGGGACCAAGGTTACATACATATGTAAAAACCTTTTATAATCCTTGCTAAGGATGTAAAATAATTGAAGCGCTGCAAAGAAAAGCTACGAGAACGGTATGGGATTTGCGTTCCAAGACGTATGAGGAGAGACTTGCTGACCTGAACATGTATACCCTGGAGGAAAGGAGGAACAGGGGTGATATGATACAGACGTTCAAATATTTGAAAGGTATTAATCCGCAAACAAATCTTTTCCGGAGATGGGAAGGCGGTAGAACGAGAGGACGTGAAATGAGATTGAAGGGGGGCAGACTCAAAAAAGATGCCAGGAAGTATTTTTCCACAGAGAGAGTGGTGGATGCTTGGAATGCCCTCCCGCGGGAGGTGGTGGAGATGAAAATGGTAACGGAATTCAAACATGCATGGGATACACATAAAGGAATCCTGTGCAGAAGGAATGAATCCTCAGAAGCTTAGCCGAAATTGGATGGCGGAGCCGGTGGGGGGAAGAGGGGTTGGTGGTTGGGAGGCGAAGATAGTGGTGGGCAGACTTATACGGTCTGTGCCAGATCTGGTAGTGGGAGGCGGGACTGGTGGTTGGGAGGCGGGGAATAGTGCTGGGCAGACTTATACAGTCTGTGCCAGAGCCAGTGGTGGGAGGCGGGGCTGGTGGTTGGGAGGAGGGGATAGTGCTGGGCAGACTTATACGGTCTGTGCCCTGAAAAAGATAGGTACAAATCCAGGTAAGGTATACACATGAGTTCATCTTGTTGGGCAGACTGGATGGACCGTGCAGGTCTTTTTCTACTGTCATCTACTATGTTACAATCTGTATACTGTTGAATTTTTTCTGACTTTAATTTCCTATGGAAAATAATGTATCACTTATTGGACTGTAGTATCCAGGGAGGGAGGGTGGGTGTGGGGGAGGAGCACAAGTTGGGAGCTAAGTCAGTGGTTCCCAAACCTGGTCCTGGAGGCACCTCAGCCAGTCAGGTTTTCAGGATATCCACAATGAATATTCATGGGAAGGATTTGCATGCAGTGAAGGCAGTGCATGGAAATCTCTATCATGAATATTAATTGTGGATATCCTAAAAACATGGCTGGCTGGGGTGCCTCCAGGACCAGGTTTGGGAACCACTGAGCTAAGCATTGCATTACTCTTCATTAGCATGCCAGTAACCATATTTGCATGGTTGTCCACAGAAACACTTATGGCTATGATACTGTAGTACATCTGCCCTGAATGTTTAATTCTTATTATAATATTTCACATGCTCTTATTCCATGGACATTAATGAAAATGTCAGCTTTAGAGCAGGTAGTTTTCTCCTCCCTCATCCCCCACCTCCAGATGCTTGGTCTGATGCCCCAACTTTATAAGTAATTCTGAAGCCATTTGGTCTAATTTGAATTTTAGGGAGGCAGTTGTGCATTGTTGTGTGACACCAGTGATTGAGCTTTTCTCCCTCCTTGAAATGTTGCGGTCTTTAATGTCTATAACTGTGCAACCATCTGTGACGGAAATTTTACCTGTCCCTCTTGGATGACACTCTGGTTATCCTTCAGCGCTTCATGAATAATTACATTGCAGATAATAATTGTGTTGTTTCTGCCCTCAGGATATATTTGAGGATTCTTTAGTGCCTTCTGTAACTCTCCAAGCTTTGACCTGCTTCAGTCATATGTCATTTGAGGAAAGACTGTCAAGATGTAACTAAAGTACATCCTTTAAGTTGGCACAGTGACCTGTTTCATTCAACTGTGTTCAACTCACCTCTCAGCAGCAGGATAGATTGAGTCTATCTTACTAAACTTTTTTCCCACAGCCACAGAATAAAAGACAAGCCTTAGTGCATCTACTACTACTACTAATCATTTCTATAGCGCTACTAGACGTACGCAGCACTGTACACTTGAACATGAAGAGACAGTCCCTGCTCGACAGAGCTTACAATCTAATTAGGACAGACAAACAGGACAAATAAGGAATAAGGACAAAGAGTAGCAAGATTCCGGAATCCCAAAGAGTAGCAAGATTCCGTGCAGAACCCCAAAGAGCAGCAAGATTCCGGAATCCCAAAGACTACTACTACTTATCATTTCTATAGTGCTACTAGAAGTACGCAGCACTGTACACTTGAACATGAAGAGACAGTCCCTGCTCGACAGAGCTTACAATCTAATTAGGTCAGACAAACAGGACAAGTAAGGAATAAGGACAAAGAGTAGCAAGATTCTGGAATCCCAAAGACTATTACTACTGCTTATAATTTCTATAGTGCTACTAGATGTATGCAGCACTGTACACTTGAACATGAAGAGACAGTCCCTGCTCCACAGAGCTTACAATCTAATTAGGACAGACAAACAGGACAAACAAGAGATAAGGGAATATTAAAGTGAGGATGATAAAATAAGGGTTCTGAACAAGTGAACAAGGGTTAGGAGTTAAAAGCAGCATCAAAATGTGGGCTTTTAGCTTAGATTTGAAGACGGCCAGAGATGGAGCTTGACAGACCGGCTCAGGAAGTCTATTCCAGGCATATGGTGCAGCAAGATAAAAGGAACGGAGTCTGGAGTTAGCAGTGGAGGAGAAGGGTACAGATAAGAGAGATTTACCCAGTGAACGGAGTTCCCGGGGAGGAATGTAGGGAGAGATGAGAGTGGAGATGTACTGAGGAGCAGCAGAGTGAATGCACTTATAAGTCAATAAGAGCCCTAAATTATGATCAGAATGCAGTGCAATAACTTCCTACACTAAAAGGTCCTTTTACTAAGATGCACTACAAAATGTGCTTAGTGCATAATGTGGGAGTTTCCTGCACGCTAAGCCCATTTCTAACACATCCCTAAAAAAGGGCTTTAAAAATTTTTTTTGCAGGTCCTACACTAATTTGTTATTAGAACGCAGGACTAGCAAAAAAAATGAGCTTGGGAGTACTTACCACCTCCAATTTAGGGGGCACTACAGAGGGAATTCATCAAGCAGCGTTATGGTCTTAATGCACATTAAAGCAATTAGCGCATACTAAGAGGCCATTTTACAAAGGTGTGAGAGGACTAGCGCGTGGATAGCATGCGCCCAATCGGCACTACTGCTGAGGTAGTGCATGTGCCCGGTGGTAAAACTAAGTTTTGCGCGCACCGAATCCCGTGGTAGAAAATAATTTTCTATTTTCTACAGCAGGGGGAGTTCCCAGTGGTAACCTACAGAGTGCCCATGTTGGCGCGTGCTGCATGGTTACCGTGTGGGTAGCACACGAGTCCTTAGGTCAATGGGTGGCGATAAGGGCTCAGGCCGTAAATAGGTGTGCGCTAGTTTTAATATTTGCACAGGTCCATTTCCTGGCCCATTAAAAAATAGCCTTTTTCCCAGCCACAATAAAAAATGGCCCACTGGCGCACCTCAAAGATGCACCCACACTACTGCAGGCCACTTTTACCACGGCTTTGTAAAAGGACCCCTAAATGATAAAAGTCCATTCTCTGAGCGCATGCTAATTCCCTTAAGGAGCATTAAGGTGCATTAAAGCCATAATGCTGCTTGATGAATTCTCCCTAAGTGCTCCTGCATTAACTCAGCATTAGCCAGTTAGCTTGCGCTAATGTGAACATACTAGTTGGCTAACGCTTCCACACCATTCTCTGCCCATGATACATTCCGTCCAGAAAAAAATTGATAAAAAATAAATAATGCGCAGCTAGCAAGTTATCACAAAGCACTTTCCCATGTTTTGTCGTAAACCTTTTTGGGCACCCTGACCGTCCGTTAGGGCTTAACACCCTTTAGTTAAAAGGGCCCCTAAATATCTTTCCTGGCAGAGAAGTTGACATAGGAATGGAAAAGCTGTTTTAATTACCTTTTCAGTTTTGATTGTACAGACTCGGGTAAAGTTTCAAATGCTCCTAAGTAAAGACTTAGCTGGCTAAAACAAAGCATTTCTTCAATGTATACTATAAATATTTCAATAAAAATTGAAAAAAAACCCACCTAACTGCCAGGTTTAGTTTTGCTTAAATGCAGCCTCCTAAATTTCACTAGATGGTTAATGTTATTCATATTCTGGGCAGGCTTATGGGAGGAGGGGAGAAAGTTAGTAAACTAACACAGATTTTCACTCATAGCCAACTACTTGGCTGACCAAATCTAGGAGCAACAATAGCAGACCCTGCCATCTTCCTTACAACTCCCTATATTAAAGGCTCCCCCATGTTGGGGGCATTTCCTACTCTCCCATCTCTATTTCCTAGCACCAGGATCTTTCTTTCCCTCTCTGTTTTACATTAAAAAAAAAAAAAAGTTCTATCAGTGTGATTCTTCCATTCATCTTCCCTCCCTCCTCTTTGTTATTCAAATAGGACCTCCATTGCTCCCTTCCCTCTCTAGGGCCCAGATGCACTAAACGTTTTTCATGGTTAAATGATTCTTAAGGAAGAATTTCCTATCCTTTCTATGCACTAAAGCCTATTTTCCGACGACAGTAGCAACTAACGAAAACTGAATGCAGATGAGCAATTCTTCTACAAATCCCATTGAAATGACATGCACTAACCTTTTCCGATTCGTTTAACGCAGGAAAACACCGTGAAATCTAACGAGAGTCTGTACCTCTCGTTAGGGCTGTCTGTCTGCTAGAAGTTTACAAAATCCATAAAAAAAAAAATAACTGGGGGGCGAAAACGTGTCAGGGGCGTCCTTTATTGACGCCCCCAGGTCACCGCTGCTCCCCTCTCCCTCAGCACCAAAAAAGAAAAAAAAAAAAAAAAGGTTCAGGAGGGGGCAAGGGCGCTCGTCATGAGCGTCCTGTATGGACGCCTTGCCCCCCCCCCCGCTGCTCTCCGCTTCCCCCCCCCCGCACGAATAATCTCCTACGTCAGAGGAGGGCGGGATCAGGATGAAAGAAGGGACGTCTGAGGAGGCCTTCTGAATCGCCGATCAGCTGTTCTTGCCCGTGCAGCAGAGGTGACAGGCGCTGCACGGGCCGGTAAGGCAAAAGGGGGGGGTCGTTGGAGGGGGGAGCGGCAGCCACGACCAAAGGGGGGGGCGGCGGGGGCGGGGCACGGGACCGGAGCATGGCAGGAGGCGGAGCTAGTGTGGGAGAATACACAGGAAGGGAGGAGGGCCGGCCCGGGGCTGGGGCTGGTAAAATTGGAGTTTTTTCGTGCGGGGGGGGGGGGGGGGGCAAGGCGTCCATACAGGACGCTCATGACGAGCGCCTTTGCCCCCTCTCGAAACACACGTGTTTGTGGGGGTTTTTTTTGTTGTTTTGACAGCTGGGCCTTTGTGGCATGCGCAGAGCAGCCAGCATAACACTTGGCTGCTCTGCGCATGCTTTAGGCGCTGATTAACGACGGGTTTAACGATGCTGTGATACATCCTACTTTGCAATACCGCTCCGAACATTTCTGGAGTGTTTTTGTAGCGCATTCCTCGTTTTTTAAAAATCGTTAAGCACTTTTACGTTTCTTATTTTTTAACGTTTGGTTGATGCATCCGGCTCTAATGGAGGACCTAGGGAAGGAGGGAGGGGAGTAACTGACATAGCTTTTTAATGACAATTGGGAGGGGGGGTGCAAAGGGACCTGACACCATGTCTTTTTTCCTTAAATAAATGATTGGTAGCAAGAGAGGAAGGGATCCGCTGATGCAAGAGCTTTACTTTTTAAAAAGTAAATAGTGGGGAAGTTGTATTGGGGGTGGGTTGATTTTTGAGATTGGGTGTTGAGGTAGGGAGGGATTGCGGTTTTCTTTTTTCTTTTTAAGGTTAGAGATCAAAATTCCAAAGGTTTGGAATTTATCCTGTTAAAAGTCTACTACTGATTGGCTAAATTTTGTGTGGGCAACTTTTAATACGATTTCTGTTGCAGAAATCCTATTGCAGGGATTACCATGTGTTAAGGGTCTGTTAGTACCATATGTGTTAACTCCCCAGGGCCTTTAATATCCTACTTTTGTACTGGCCTCCGTCCCTTATTAACTCAGAATAGGATATGGTTACTGTAATGATTTTTTAGCTTACCTCACAGTTCTGCAATTTTTCTATTTTGGGAGATATTAATGTTTTATTTGCGTGCCCCATGCTTACAAAAGACAGAAACTTTGTCTAGGCTACCAACAACATATTGAACAACCTACTCATAAAAGAAATTCATATGAAACTTTTGATCTTCTCATGCTATAATTACCCTCCTGTGATGATATCCTAGTTAGAACATCACTTACTCCTTTTTGGGAAGAGAGCTCAGATTTCCAATTATCTGCTGAAGCGAGACTACTGGTTATACATGAAATTTAAACCTAATTGATACTAATCTCTTGGCTGCAAAATTCAAGTCATTGCCTGCTGGACATATAGACATCTGTGCCAGCACTACACACTCCATAACACCCTGCTGATTGCACCCTTCCAACCAATGTGCTGACCTCATTCTTTTTCCTTGAGGATGGACCCATCTGCCACAAATTATAGTCCATCCACATACAAAGCCACTGAGGGCTCTCCCTTCATGACAGATGGACACAGAGAATAGAAACGTCTTCCAATAAAGGTTGCTTTACTGAGCAATACAGATGAAAAGTTATGTACCCGGCAATGTTGATAGCTAGAGGTTACACCCACAGTTCGGACACTGCGAAGCAGAAAAACACAAAAGTCAAAAACAAACTTCACATAAACAAAAGTGATCAAAAGGAAGGAGGAAGCCTCAGAACACTGAAGTGATCTGAATATTCAGTTTCTAAGCGTAGCTCAATCATAGGCAAAAACCTCCTTCAATATTAATACAAAAAATGTTAAACTATGCCATAAACATTCATAAACCTCCTTATCCACACTCTTATCACCTCAACTTGCTTCTCACCGGTCTTCCACTAAATCATCTCTCTCCCCTTCAATCTGTTTACAAATCTAATGCAAAAGTTATATTCCACCAGTATCACTAAGCTCATATTAGCCCTCTTCTCAAGTTACTTAATTGGCTCACTGTTCATTTCCACATACAGTTTAAACTCATCTTACTGACTTACAAGTACATTCACTCTGCAGCTCCTCGGTATCTCTCCACTCTTATCTCTCTCTACACTCTTCCCTGGGAATTCTGTTCATTGGGTAAGTCTCTCTTATCTGTATCCTTCTCCTCCACTACCAACTCCAGACTCTTGCTGCATTGTGGGGCCCTTTTACTAAGGCGGGCCAAAAAATGTCCTGAGCTGGTATAGTGGTGATGACCGTGACATCTTCTCAGCCAGCGCTGCGGCTGCTGCTTGCTGATGACTGCATGTTTATTCCATCCCATGCGGCTACGCCGCGGCTGTGCGTACTCAGCCTCATTCTCAGCTCATCACGCTAAAAAATAGCTGCAGGCGCCGGGACCACGCGGCACTGTCTGCTCCTATCCCCGGGCCCAGACCGCAGTGCCACATGGAAAGGCTGCTGCCGTGGTGCCACCTAGGTGTGTAGTGGGCGTGGCTTCTTTACACTGTGCCTGCCTAAGTGCTTGGTGTCCTCACTGCTGCCCTGCTATCCAGCCCAGGTCTAGATTTTAACTTCAGTGCCGGTTGGGCCAGTTCTCGACACAGTCACTTCATCATCACTACTCAAATCTTCGATCACAGCAGCCAGCAGTAGCATTCCCCTGCAGCTCCAGTGCCCCACAACACAGTCTGAGCCTGAGTCAGCTACAGGAGCCAGGGTGCTCTGCACCACATGGCAGGTTCAACTTTACTGCAAGCAGCTGTCCAGCACTACAGGTAATACAATTTTAAATACGAATTTTTTTTAACATCATGCAATTTCTTTTGTACTCAAAATGCTGGCTGGTGGTGGTGGTGGTGGGATTATAGTAGACATATCTAATCAAATTTAATATGGCATAATGCAACTATATTTAAAATATTGTTTTTTCACATTAAGTATGTGGTTTATGTTGATTCAGGACAGTAGTTATTTATTTTATTTATTTATTAGGATTTATTTTCCGCTTTTTTGAAGGAATTCACTCAAGGTGGTGTACAGTAAGAATAGATCAAACATGAGCAGTAGGCAATTAGAGCAGTAAAAATATTCGAACAACAATACAAAGTATGGCATGGTATACTACTTATCACAGTAAGGAGTGGGAAGTGGACCAATGACTCCAGGGAAACGGGATTATGGTGATAAAGGAAACCGCTTTATTCACAGACTCAACACAGTACTGTGTTTCGGCCACAGGCCTGCCTCAGGAGTCTAAAATTTTTTTTTTTTTACAAAATTAATAAATAAAATAACATCATAATTTATTACAAAACAATCGCAATCTAATATAAACATTATAGTTTTTTAGAATACTTATAGTAACATATATGGAAACATGTAAATGAATGAATAGAAACCTCATATGTAAATGCAAGAAATACGTAGATCAAAATGCACGTCACAGATCATTCCTGACGTTGTTACAGGCAGGAACAGCAGCACGCAATGCAATGAGTGCTCCAATGCCTAACCACACCCACCTCCGTCTGCCCTCAAATCCCTCCCCAAAGCGCCGGGCAAAGCGATCCTACATCTGCGGTTCCCGGGCTCCTACACAACCAATACAAAACACTGACCCTTCCGTTGCCCCTTTCTGTTAGCTTTCCTATTCTTGGGAGCCATGCTCGGCAGGGATGTTCTTCGTATAGATGTGCCCTTCTGGATGATCGATACGGATTGCAAGCACTGTCCCTTCCTTCTCAATTCCCTGCCACAGCTCTGACTTTCTTCAGCCCTGCCTGCGCCGACACAGCCCTGCCTGCCCCATCAGCCCTCAGGCCCCGCCCTATCAGCCGTCTGATCGACGACGGTTCAAAGACCCAGAGCTCCGTGGTCTCGAGGCTCCGAAGGGGGTGGGAGCTGGCCACGAGCTCTTTGTTTTGATGATGGGGAGGCAGGACTCGGCTCTCCATCTCTCTCTCCCTCCCTCCGTTTGCACAGCTCTCTTCTCCCAGGTTGCAGTTAGCAAATGTGTGCAGCCTGCTGCTTTCCTCTCACCGACGTACGGGGGTGGCAGTGGCTTGGTTTTTGAATTTATTTTCCCCTGGTGCTTACAATGGAACAGCTCCCCCTTCCCACCGGAGTAGAAGTTCTTCACTTTTATTTTTAATATTCATTCTCTCTGTCTCTCTCTCTCTCTCTCCCCCTCCCCCTCTCTTTCCCTCTCCCTGTCTCTCTCTCTCACACTCTCTCTTTCAGACAGACGCACACACACACACTTTCACTCAAAATACTAGAACAAGGAGGGGCCAGGCGACTCAAAAATGAGCCATGCTTTGCTGCCTCAAAGAACTGGCTATAAGGAGCAACTGACCCTCCACTGTCATAGGGACTCCTAGCAGCTCTCTCTCACACACACATATACACACTCTCACTCTCTCTCTCTCACTCTCGAGATGGATATGGATGCGATGAGAGGGCAGGGCAGGACAATCTCTGGGGAGGGCAGAATTGCAGGACACGGATAGGCGGGCAGGGCACAGGACAATCGATGGACATGGAAGGGAGGACAGAATCGCAGAACATAGAGGGGAGGGAAGGGCAGAGGAGAATTGATGGACATGGATGAGATGGGAGGGGAGGAGAGAATCGCGGGACATGGATGGGAGGGCAGGGAAGAGGAGAATTGCTGCACATGGAGGAGAGGGCAGAATTGCAGGACATGGAGGGCAGGGCAGAGGAGAATCACCGGACATGGAGGGGAGGTCAGAATCGCGAGACATGGAGGGGATGGGAGGGGAGGAAAGAATTGCTGGACATGGAGGGGAGGGCAGGGGAGAGAGGAAAAATCGCTTAGACGATAGCCCGTTTCAAACGGGCTTTGTTCCACTAGTCTATATATTATGACAACAGCATGGTGGTTGTTTGTATCCCACATTTTCCCACCTATTTGTAGGCTCAATGTGGCTTACATAGTACCGGAGAGGCCTTTGCAGGCTCCGGTGTGAACAAATACAGGATGATGTTGTGGTAATAATCTGTGCCTTTGTCATTTTAGGGTGTGTTCCTTGAAACAGCTCCAAGGTGAAACATAGACTATGTAACATAGTAACATAGTAACATAGTAGATGACGGCAGATAAAGACCTGCATGGTCCATCCAGTCTGCCCATACAAACTCATATGTGTATACCTTACCTTGAATTTGTACCTGTCCTTTTCAGGGCACAGACCATATAAGTCTGCCCAGCAGTATTTCTCGCCTCCCAACCACCAGTCCCGCCTCCCATCACCGGCTCTGGTACAGACCGTATAAGTCTGTCCTCCCTTATCCTCGCCTCCCAACCACCACCCCCTCTTCCCCCCAACTGCTCCGCCACCCAACATAGACTATGCTGGATAAGTAACCCTCGAATGATTTGTGACACATCTTTAAGATGAGTATTCTTACTATATGGAAGTTTTTAATTTTGGTATCAAATATTTGAAATGAATCAATATAAAAATCACAAAATTATAAAAAATATAATAAAAAGAGATAAGAGCTTTACACCAAAGGGCCGATGAAGAGGTGGGTGCGTAATTCTTGCTGATATAAGGTTTGATTCAGAAAGTGGCACCAGTGAGGTCCGTGGTATAGTTCTTCACATGGTCAATTTTTGTTAACAGCATAACAATAGTAAAATGATCAAAATAAGCATAAATACAATCAATGAGGTAAACTTGGTGTTATGACCCGGTAGTAGTGAACCCCTGTGCCCCGACTGAGCACGGCAGAGATGGAGTGACGCCGCACTCGGTCAGGCAACCAGACAACCCCTAGCTTCACCTGGGAAGCGACCACCGTTCACCAAGAGTTGAGCTCCCAGCTGCAGGTGGCCACCAGGACTTCTGGAACCGGCGGGGTTGCACAGCCGCTGACCAGGCTGACAGGCAAGCAGACACAGTCCAACAGCCAAGTAATCCGTAGGGCAAAGAATAGTCAAACCAGTCCAAGGTCTAGGCAGGCAGCAAACAATCATGGTCAGGAAAACAAGCCGAGGTCTGGTACACAGGAATACAGGAACTGAGGAAAGCCGGTGAACAGAACTCCGGCGTGGACCTCTGAGACAATTGAGGCCGAAGCAACGAAGGACTGAAGGCAGGGCCTTAAGTAGTGGAGGAATTAGGCTCAAGCATGTGCAGTTGATTCAAGATGGCTGCCCCCATCAGCAGAAGTGCCTACGTCCAAATATGGGCTTCCTTCCTCACCTCGTTACTCCAAGATGGCTTCCCAGGACCTGATCTATCCAAGATGGCTGCGGCCATTGATCCAACCCAGATGACGGTTGCCAGAAATAGGAAACAGAAACAGACCCTCCTTCCTTCCTGAAGCTAACCAACACCAAGATGGCTGGCTATCTTCGTCGGGCCATGACTCGCCGGTGAATCGGCCGCACAGGCCTGGCCCCAGGTGAGGGACGTAACACTTGAAAACGACAAACTGAAACCTAGGACTAACATGATGCAGTATCAGAAATACCCAATTTAATTCAACAACAACAAATTATTGGCACTAATTAGATTTAACTGGATTATGCACATGTTGATTTAGGTACAGGATCTGTGCCTAAATTTTATGCGCAAGTTAAAAAACAGGGAGATGGGAGAGTCTGCAGAATGGGTGCATTTCTAAAATTAATACATGTAGTTATAGAATAAAGGGGAAATGCATCTAATTTAGGCACAGAGATTTGCACCATGTTTCAGTTGGTGGAAATGGCCATGCCTAAACATGATTCCCAGGTGTAAATGCAATTTTATAAACCTCGCCTAACTTTAAGTGTGGCTTATAGAACAGCACTTTTTCCAGCGCCATATATAGAATTCACCCCTAACTGGTCATTTTCAGCAGCACTAACCCAGTTAAGTGCCACTGAAAATGACTGGTTAGCCCAGAACAGGCAATTTAACCATCCAGGAGCCATTTCCGGCCAGTAAAATTGCTTTGAATATCGACCCTGTAGATTGCAAGTGTAAGTAGGTATGTATTTTGGGGCTATTTTGTAAAGACAACGTAGGTGCTTGTGTACTTTTGTAAAATACATCCTCACAAAACCTGCAGAAATTGAAGCTAAAATGCAGCTGCATACATTTACATCTCCTTGGGAGTAGGTATAAGTGTATGCATCTTAAGTACCTATATAGATGCACGCTTCATAAAATATGTGCGTAATTCATAAGTATGCCTGTCTCTGCACAAATTATACCCCCAAACATAGCTCTACATAGGTTACATAAAACTACATGCATCCTTGTCACCACACGTACTTATACACACATGTCCCATGGAGTATTTTACACCCGAGAAATCCTTTATAAATTATCCCCTTACTCTCTAGTAAAAGAAAACCTTAAAATAATATTCCGTCTTTTAAATTTAATTCTATCAACAGAAGATAACAAAATGTGTATAACAGTTTAAATATGTAATGAAGATAAGTCCTTGTGGACACACAGCATTTCATACAATTCCATCATTCCTTGTTATTTAAATGCAGCTCATTGTAAAAGGACTACTGCAACACAAAATCAAAAACAGAGAACAGTAACTTCAGAGGACAGAGAAATAAATGGTGAGGATAGGGCACTGTACATAATAATCCAAACAAATGAAACTATCTAATCTGATGAGATTACTTTTAGGGGTCCTTTTACAAAGGCACACTGAAAAATGGCCTGTGGTAGTGTAGACGCGTGTTTTGGCCATGCGCAGAATCATTTATCAATGCACCTGTAAAAAATGCCTTTTTAAAATTTTTGACGAAAATGGATGTGCGACAAAATGAAAATTGCTACATGTCCATTTTGGGTCTGAGACCTTACTGCCAGCCATTGACCTAGCGGTAAAGTCTCACGCAGTAACCGGGTAGTAATGACCTACGGACATCAAATGCCACTTGGCACGCGCCCAATACGTGCATCCAAAATTATTTTTGGGACGCGCGCCAAAAATGAAATTACCGCAAGAGCCATGTGGTAGCTGGGCAGTAACTCCATTTTGGCGCACGTTGGGCACACATAGATGCTTTCGTGGCTTAGTAAAAGGGCCCCTTAATATTGGGACCCCCACATAGTCAGTGGGCCTACAATAATTTCAGCAAATACAGTAATTCAGAAACCAGGATACTGTCATAACATTAAAAAAATACATAAATAAAACAGGACAAAGTAGTTGGGTGAAGATGGCACATTTATAAGGATAATGGTTTTAAAATACAAATTTTCAAGACTACTAAAGTCCCCTCTTCAGGCAATGTGCCCGTTAATGAATATTCAGGAATGTATTTGAATGTGCATGCTCATAAGCTGTTTCCTATCATCTTTTATTTTTACCACATCACAAATGCATGGTCTACATCAAAAATTTATAATGAGCTATAAGGATTTCCAGTAATTAGATTTCAGCATATATACTATGGCCCTATGAATGTATAATAATGTTTCAGGATCAAGTCTAGAAGATGATTGTGTTGAAGATTTTTATTTACTGTTTTTACATTACAAGGGAGAAGCGAAGAATTTTCTTTGTAAAAAGAAATATTTCCTTAGTTGTCATTAGAAAATGAAATATAAAACTTACAGTATACATAAAACTAAAGGTTAATAAATAGAAACATAAAAATAGCAAAAATTAAGGTGACATATTTTTATTTAAATAAGGGGTTCTTTTAATAAGCTGCAGTAAGAAATGGCCTTTGCGTGCCTTTACATAGGTCCCACGTTAAGCATGTGTTAGCATCTATTGTAACTTAGTAAAAGGGTCCTTAAGTTATTAAAGGGGCCATTTTACTAAGCTGCAGCAAAAAGTGACCTTAGTGTGCTCTTGCATGGGTTTTTCCCACGCAATAAGAGGGGAATTTTCCATATGACGTCTAAGTCCTATTTTGGACGTTTTGCACAAAAAAATCCAAAATATAAATAGGAAAGAAGGTCATTTTCCTGATTATCTGACTCTTCCTCGCCCCTCCCTCTCCAAGTTCCCCCCAATTGTACCTACCATACATGTACCGTATCTACCATAATATCACCTTATAATCGTTCATACCTTATATTTGTTCAGACCGGAACCAGCAAACGCTGATAACGGTAATATGTAAGCCACATTGAGCCTGCAAAAAGGTGGGAAAATGTGGGATACAAATGTAACAAATAAATAAATACATTTTTGAAAAAGAAAAATGTCTATCTTTTTTTCCCCAAAAAATACTGTATCGAACAAGGTTTTGTGCTTTGGACATTTTTATTTTTGGTCCATTTTTGAAAAACCCCCAAAAACAAATAACTGCAAAATGTACAGATTCATGCCATTGGAATGTAGGAGGAACCAGCATTTTTAGTAGACTGGTCCCCCAGACATCCCAGGAGAGCAATGGGGCACCCTAGAGGACACTTCCGTGCACTTCATGAAAATGCTCCCAGGTACACATCTCACCGTTGCGCCCTTATCCTGAGCCCTCCAAAACCCACCCACAACACACTGCCCCCCACTACAATAGCCCTTATGGGTGAAGGGGATATCTATATGTGGGTACAGTAGGGTTTTGGTAAATTTGGAAGGGGTCACAATTTCCACCACAAGTATCAGAGGTAGAGGGATATAGGAACCTGGGTCTCCCACTGTGCAGAGCACTGACCACTACACTACTCCAGGGACCTGCATGCTACTCTAATAGACCTGACTTTAACATCTGCAACTGTCACAGAGGCTGGTAAGTCATATTTTTAGTCACATTTTGGGGGTGGGGGGCTGGGAGGGGGTCAGTGACCACTGGAGGGTATTGGGGGGTCACCCCTGATTCCCTCCAGTGGTCATCTGGTCATTTAAGGCACCTTTTTGTGCCTTAATCGTTCTGAAAGCAGGTCTAGACGAAAACATCTTGGTTTTAGTCCTGGGCATTTTTGTTTTGTTCCATTATGGCTGTGAAACCTTCCAAGTGTTAGGCATGCCCTAATCCCGCCTTCAAAATGCCCTGACACGCCCCCTTGTGATTTGAATGAACATTTCATGGACTTCATAGAAAAATGTCTAAAATATGGTTTTGAAAATACCAATTTGGACATTTTTTGAGAAAAACATCCAAATGTTGCTTTGTGCCACTTTTTGCACGATTTTCTCTTTTCAAAATGAGCCCCTATGGCTATTTTTGCTGCAGCTGTAAAATGGCCTATTTTTCAATTTGTTTGTATTAATGGCTATGTGCTAATGTTGTCATTAGTGCACAGCCATTAAAAAAAATTACCGCGAAAGCAGTTACCGCCACCCATTTTGAAGGTGGTAAGGGCTTATGCAGTAATTCTGCACTAACCAGTTAGGGGTGAATTCTAAATATGATGCCAAAAAAAAGCGCTACTCTATAAACCACACTTAAAAGTTAATCATGTTTTATAGAACAACGCTTACACCTGGGACTCGCTCCAAACTTTCAGCGCGGCCATTTGCACCAACTGGTGCAAATGCGTGCACCTAAATTGGGTGTGTATCCCCTGTATTCTATAACAATGAATGCAAATGCTAGGACTCTCCCATTTCTGTGCCATTTTTTTTTACTCGCACATAAAATTTAGGTATGGATCCTGCACCTAAATTTATTTATTTGCTGCATTTGTATCCCACATTTTCCCACCTATTTGCAGGCTCAATGTGGCTTACATTATGTCCCAACATTAATGGAATGAGATGTTCAGAGTATTGTTACAATTAAAGTTCATAAGAATATCAGGTAAATTAGAAGTAAATACATAAATAAATAAATAAATAAATAAATAAATAATTCATATCAGATAAATGAAATCAAGGACAAGGTATAATGTTCAATAATGATAATGTGATTAAAGTAACCAAATTAAAAGAGTTCAATATTGGTTAGTTCTGGTGTAGTTTAGGAGTCAAGTCTTTATGGAGGATTCTTTTTATAAGTCTCTTTGAACAGGTTGGTCTTCAGTAACTTCTGGAAGGTTGTCAGATCATGCGTTGTTTTTATGGTATTCGGTAGTTCATTCCATAATTGTGTGCAGATGTAGGAGAAGCTAGATGCATGTATTGATTTATATTTAAGTCCTCTGCAGTTGGGGTGGTGGAGGTTTAAGAAAGTGCGTGATGAACTTTTTGTATTTCTTGCTGGTAAGTCTATTAGGTCTGACATGTATGATGGGGCCTCTCCATGAATGACTTTATGAACCAAGGAGCAGATTTTGAATGTAATTCGATCTTTTAGTGGGAGTCAATGTAATTTTTTCTCTAAGGGGTTTGGCGCTTTCATATTTCGCTTTTCCAAATATGAGTCTGGCTGCGGTGTTCTGGGCAGTCTGGAGTTTCTTAATGGCTTGTGCTTTGCATCCTGCATAGATGGAATTACAATAGTCCAAATGGCTCAATACCAGTGATTGCACCAGATTGCGGAATTCCTCCCTTGAATATTCTGACACCCAACAGATAGGACTTAACAAGGATCTGGGTTTTCTAGCCCATTATAAACCATAAAATTGTATTTCTCTGTTTACCACCCTCCTCTCACCTACACACACCCATCCTGTTAGAATATCAATGAAATACTTTGATGTCCCCATGCATACCTCCTACCCACCCCTACCCTCCCACCCTGTCAGACTGTCAAAGTAATGCTTGGATGCCTCACTCATATATACTATCTGCTACCACATTTGCTTATTTCCGATCTGACGAAGAAGGGCAACTTTCGAAAGCTAATCAAGAAATGTATTGTTATGTCCAATAAAAAAGGTATCATCTTATTTTCTTTTCCATGTTTTATTTTGTTTGATTTCTATTGATAACCTTAAGAGTGGACTAACACGGCTACCACACCTCTCCCTTGGGAAGAAAGGTTTCACTCTTCTAAGCTTCCACATTGCATGGAACATCTTCTTTATAACATTTTTCACATGACTATCTAGGGTAAGATTTCAGTCAATTGTAACACCCAGGAGTTTCAGGGTGTCCGCAACAGGAAGAGTGTGGCTTGGTGTATTTATATTGGTATAGTTGGTTTTATTATACTGCGATGAAAGGATAAGGCATTGTGTCTTTTCTGCATTAAGCTTTAGCTGGAATGCATCCGCCCATGAATTCATTATTTGGAAGCTGTGATTGATTTTATCTGCAATTTCTGATAAGTCATTTTTAAAAGGAATATATATTGTAACATCATCAGCATACAGTGGGGGAAATAAGTATTTGATCCCTTGCTGATTTTGTAAGTTTGCCCACTGACAAAGACATGAGCAGCCCATAATTGAAGGGTAGGTTATTGGTAACAGTGAGAGATAGCACATCACAAATTAAATCCAGAAAATCACATTGTGGAAAGTATATGAATTTATTTGCATTCTGCAGAGGGAAATAAGTATTTAATCCCCCACCAACCAGTAAGAGATCTGGCCCCTCCAGACCAGGTAGATGCTCCAAATCAACTCGTTACCTGCATGACAGACAGCTGTCGGCAATGGTCACCTGTATGAAAGATACCTGTCCACAGATTCAGTGAATCAGTCAGACTCTAACCTCTACAAAATGGCCAAGAGCAAGGAGCTGTCTAAGGATGTCAGGGACAAGATCATACACCTGCACAAGGCTGGAATGGGCTACAAAACCGTCAGTAAGACGCTGGGCGAGAAGGAGACAACTGTTGGTGCCATAGTAAGAAAATGGAAGAAGTACAAAATGACTGTCAATCGACAAAGATCTGGGGCTCCACGCAAAATCTCACCTCGTGGGGTATCCTTGATCATGAGGAAGGTTAGAAATCAGCCTACAACTACAAGGGGGGAACTTGTCAATGATCTCAAGGCAGCTGGGACCACTGTCACCACGAAAACCATTGGTAACACATTACGACATAACGGATTGCAATCCTGCAGTGCCCGCAAGGTCCCCCTGCTCCGGAAGGCACATGTGACGGCCCGTCTGAAGTTTGCCAGTGAACACCTGGATGATGCCGAGAGTGATTGGGAGAAGGTGCTGTGGTCAGATGAGACAAAAATTGAGCTCTTTGGCATGAACTCAACTCGCCGTGTTTGGAGGAAGAGAAATGCTGCCTATGACCCAAAGAACACCGTCCCCACTGTCAAGCATGGAGGTGGAAATGTTATGTTTTGGGGGTGTTTCTCTGCTAAGGGCACAGGACTACTTCACCGCATCAATGGGAGAATGGATGGGGCCATGTACCGTACAATTCTGAGTGACAACCTCCTTCCCTCCGCCAGGGCCTTAAAAATGGGTCGTGGCTGGGTCTTCCAGCACGACAATGACCCAAAACATACAGCCAAGGCAACAAAGGAGTGGCTCAGGAAGAAGCACATTAGGGTCATGGAGTGGCCTAGCCAGTCACCAGACCTTAATCCCATTGAAAACTTATGGAGGGAGCTGAAGCTGCGAGTTGCCAAGCGACAGCCCAGAACTCTTAATGATTTAGAGATGATCTGCAAAGAGGAGTGGACCAAAATTCCTCCTGACATGTGTGCAAACCTCATCATCAACTACAGAAGACGTCTGACCGCTGTGCTTGCCAACAAGGGTTTTGCCACCAAGTATTAGGTCTTGTTTGCCAGAGGGATTAAATACTTATTTCCCTCTGCAGAATGCAAATAGCGAATGCTACATACCTGTAGAAGGTATTCTCCGAGGACAGCAGGCTGATTGTTCTCACTGATGGGTGACGTCCACGGCAGCCCCTCCAATCGGAAACTTCACTAGCAAAGTCCTTTGCTAGCCCTCGCGCGCCCGCGCGCACCGCGCATGCGCGGCCGTCTTCCCGCCCGAAACCGGCTCGAGCCGGCCAGTCCAGTATGTAGCAAGACAATACACTTCAAGGGAAGACACAACTCCAAAGGGGAGGCGGGCGGGTTTGTGAGAACAATCAGCCTGCTGTCCTCGGAGAATACCTTCTACAGGTATGTAGCATTCGCTTTCTCCGAGGACAAGCAGGCTGCTTGTTCTCACTGATGGGGTATCCCTAGCCCCCAGGCTCACTCAAAACAACAACATTGGTCAATTGGGCCTCGCAACGGCGAGGACATAACTGAGATTGACCTAAAAAATTTACCAACTAACTGAGAGTGTAGCCTGGAACAGAACAAACAGGGCCCTCGGGGGGTGGAGTTGGATCCTAAAGCCCAAACAGGTTCTGAAGAACTGACTGCCCGAACCGACTGTCACGTCGGGTATCCTGCTGCAGGCAGTAATGAGATGTGAATGTGTGGACAGATGACCACGTCGCAGCTTTGCAAATTTCCTCCATGGTGGCTGACTTCAAGTGGGCTACCGACGCAGCCATGGCTCTAACATTATGAGCCGTGACATGACCCTCAAGAGCCAGCCCAGCCTGGGCGTAAGTGAAGGAAATGCAATCTGCTAGCCAATTGGATATGGTGCGTTTCCCTACAGCCACTCCCCTCTTGTTGGGATCAAAAGAAACAAACAATTGGGCGGACTGTCTGTGGGGCTGTGTCCGCTCCAGATAGAAGGCCAATGCTCTCTTGCAGTCCAATGTGTGCAGCTGACGTTCAGCAGGGCAGGAATGAGGACGGGGAAAGAATGTTGGCAAGACAATTGACTGGTTCAGATGGAACTCCGACACAACCTTTGGCAGAAACTTAGGGTGAGTGCGGAGGACTACTCTGTTGTGATGAAATTTGGTGTAAGGGGCCTGGGCTACCAGGGCCTGAAGCTCACTGACTCTACGAGCCGAGGTAACTGCCACCAAGAAAATGACCTTCCAGGTCAAGTACTTCGGATGGCAGGAATTCAGTGGCTCGAAAGGAGGTTTCATCAGCTGGGTGAGAACGACATTGAGATCCCATGACACTGTAGGAGGCTTGACAGGGGGCTTTGACAAAAGCAAACCTCTCATGAAGCGAACAACTAAAGGCTGTCCTGAGATCGGCTTACCTTCCACTTGGTAATGGTATGCACTGATTGCACTAAGGTGAACCCTTACGGAGTTGGTCTTCAGACCAGACTCAGACAAGTGCAGAAGGTATTCAAGCAGGGTCTGTGTAGGACAAGAGCGAGGATCTAGGGCCTTGCTGTCACACCAGACGGCAAACCTCCTCCAATTAAAGAAGTAACTTCTCTTAGTGGAGTCTTTCCTGGAAGCAAGCAAGATGCGGGAGACACCCTCTGGCAGACCCAAAGAGGCAAAGTCTACGCCCTCAACATCCAGGCCGTGAGAGCCAGGGACCGGAGGTTGGGATGCAGAAGAGCCCCTTCGTCCTGCGTGATGAGGGTCGGAAAACACTCCAATCTCCACGGTTCTTCGGAGGATAACTCCAGAAGAAGAGGGAACCAGATCTGACGCGGCCAAAAGGGAGCAATCAGAATCATGGTGCCTCGGTCTTGCTTGAGTTTCAACAAAGTCTTCCCCACCAGAGGTATGGGAGGATAAGCATACAGCAGACCTTCCCCCCAATCCAGGAGGAAGGCATCCGACGCCAGTCTGCCGTGGGCCTGAAGCCTGGAACAGAACTGAGGGACCTTGTGGTTCACTTGAGATGCGAAGAGATCCACCAGGGGGGTGCCCCACGCCTGGAAGATCTGCCGCATCATACGGGAATTGAGCGACCACTCGTGAGGCTGCATAATCCTGCTCAACCTGTCGGCCAGACTGTTGTTTACGCCTGCCAGATATGTGGCTTGGAGCACCATGCCTTGACGGCGAGCCCAGAGCCACATGCTGACGGCTTCCTGACACAGGGGGCGAGATCCGGTGCCTCCCTGCTTGTTGACATAGTACATGGCAACCTGATTGTCTGTCTGAATTTGGATAATTTGGTGGGACAGCCGATCTCTGAAAGCCTTCAGAGCGTTCCAGATCGCTCGCAACTCCAGAAGATTGATCTGTAGATCGCTTTCTTGGAGGGACCACCTTCCTTGGGTGTGAAGCCCATCGACATGAGCTCCCCATCCCAGGAGGGACGCATCCGTGGTCAGCACTTTTTGTGGCTGAGGAATTTGGAAGGGACGTCCCAGAGTCAAATTGGAGCAAATCGTCCACCAATACAGGGATTCGAGAAAACTCGTGGACAGGTGGATCACGTCCTCTAGACCCCCAGCGGGCTGATACCACTGGGAGGCTAGGGTCCATTGAGCAGATCTCATGTGAAGGCGGGCCATGGGAGTCACATGAACTGTGGAGGCCATGTGGCCCAGCAATCTCAACATCTGCCGAGCTGTGATCTGCTGGGACGCTCGCACCCGCGAGACGAGGGACAACAAGTTGTTGGCTCTCGCCTCTGGGAGATAGGCGCGAGCCGTCCGAGAATCCAGCAGGGCTCCGATGAATTCGAGTTTCTGCACTGGGAGAAGATGGGACTTTGGGTAATTTATCACAAACCCCAGTAGCTCCAGGAGGCGAATAGTCATCTGCATGGACTGCAGGGCTCCTGCCTCGGATGTGTTCTTCACCAGCCAATCGTCGAGATATGGGAACACGTGCACCCCCAGCCTGCGAAGCGCCGCTGCTACCACAGCTAGGCACTTTGTGAACACCCTGGGCGCAGAGGCGAGCCCAAAGGGTAGCACACAGTACTGGAAGTGGCGTGTGCCCAGCTGAAATCGCAGATACTGTCTGTGAGCTGGCAGTATCGGGATGTGTGTGTAGGCATCCTTCAAGTCCAGAGAGCATAGCCAATCGTTTTGCTGAATCATGGGGAGAAGGGTGCCCAGGGAAAGCATCCTGAACTTTTCTTTTACGAGATATTTGTTCAGGGCCCTTAGGTCTAGGATGGGACGCATCCCCCCTGTTTTCTTTTCCACAAGGAAGTACCTGGAATAGAATCCCAGCCCTTCTTGCCCGGATGGCACGGGCTCGACCGCATTGGCGCTGAGAAGGGCGGAGAGTTCCTCTGCAAGTACCTTCTTGTGCTGGAAGCTGTAAGATTGAGCTCCCGGTGGACAATTTGGAGGTTTTGAGGCCAAATTGAGGGTGTATGCCTGCCGGACTATTTGCAGAACCCACTGATCGGAGGTTATGAGAGGCCACCTTTGGTGAAAAGCTTTCAACCTCCCCCCGACTGGCAGGTCGCCCGGCACGGACACTTGGATGTCGGCTATGCTCTGCTGGAGCCAGTCAAAAGCCCGCCCCTTGCTTTTGCTGGGGAGCCGCGGGGCCTTGCTGAGACGCACGCTGCTGACGAGAGCGAGCGCGCTGGGGCTTAGCCTGGGCCACAGGCTGTCGGGAAGGAGGATTGTACCTACGCTTGCCAGAAGTATAGGGAACAGTCTTCCTTCCCCCGAAAAATCGTTTACCTGTAGAGGTAGAAGCTGAAGGCTGCCGGCGGGCGAACTTGTCGAATGCGGTGTCCCGCTGGTGGAGAGACTCTACCACCTGTTCGACTTTTTCGCCAAAAATGTTGTCCGCACGGCAAGGCGAGTCCGCAATCCGCTGCTGGAGTCTATTCTCCATGTCGGCGGCACGCAGCCATGAGAGCCTGCGCATCACCACACCTTGAGCAGCGGCCCTGGACGCAACATCAAAAGTGTCATAAACTCCTCTGGCCAGGAATTTTCTGCACGCCTTCAGCTGCCTGACCACCTCCTGAAAAGGCTTGGCTTGCTCGGGGGGAAGAGCATCAACCAAGCCCGCCAACTGCCGCACATTGTTCCGCATGTGGATGCTCGTGTAGAGCTGGTAAGACTGGATCTTGGACACGAGCATAGAGGAATGGTAGGCCTTCCTCCCAAAGGAGTCTAAGGTTCTAGCGTCTTTGCCCGGGGGCGCCGAAGCATGTTCCCTAGAACTCTTAGCCTTCTTTAGGGCCAGATCCACAACTCCAGAATCATGAGGCAACTGCGTGCGCATCAGCTCTGGGTCCCCATGGATCCGGTACTGGGACTCAATCTTCTTGGGGATGTGGGGATTACTTAATGGCTTGGTCCAGTTCGCAAGCAATGTCTTTTTCAGGACATGGTGCAAGGGAACAGTGGACGCTTCCTTAGGTGGAGAAGGATAGTCCAGGAGCTCAAACATTTCAGCCCTGGGCTCGTCCTCCACAACCACCGGGAAGGGGATGGCCGTAGACATCTCCCGGACAAAGGAGGCAAAAGACAGACTCTCGGGAGGAGAAAGCTGTCTCTCAGGAGAGGGAGTGGGATCAGACGGAAGACCCTCAGACTCCTCGTCAGAGAAATATCTGGGATCTTCCTCTTCCTCCCACGAGGCCTCACCCTCGGTGTCAGACACAAGTTCACGGACCTGTGTCTGCAACCTCGCCCTGCTCGACTCTGTGGAGCCACGTCCACGATGGGGGCGTCGAGAGGTAGACTCCCTGGCCCGCATCGGCGAAGCTCCCTCCGCCGACGTAGTCGGGGAGCCTTCCTGGGAGGTGGCCGCGGTCGGCACCGCACGCGGTACCGACGTCGGGGACCTCAACCTGGGCGATGGGCCAGCCGGCGCCACGCTCGACGGTACCGGAGGCGCAAGCACCGCCGGTACCGGAGGGGTAGGGCGCAACAGCTCTCCCAGAATCTCTGGGAGAACGGCCCGGAGGCTCTCGTTTAGAGTGGCTGCGGAGAAAGGCTGAGAGGTCGATGCAGGCGTCGACGTCAGAACCTGTTCCGGGCGTGGAGGCTGTTCCGGGCTGTCCAGAGCGGAGCGCATCGACACCTCCTGAACAGAGGGTGAGCGGTCCTCTCGGTGCCGATGCCTGCTGGGTGCCGAATCCCTCGGCGACCCAGAGCTCTCGGTGCCGACACGGGGAGGAGACCGGTGTCGATGCTTCTTCGATTTCTTCCGAAGCATGTCACCGGAGCTCCCCGGCACCGACGAGGAGGACGTCGAATCCATCCGTCGCTTCCTCGGGGCCGAGACTGAAGAAGGTCGATCTCGGGGGGGCTGTACCGCAGGAGCCCTCGGGGTAGGAGGAGACCCACCCGAGGGCTCACCGCCACCAGCAGGGGAATGGACAGCCCTCACCTGCACTCCACCCGATGCACCACCGTCCGACGACATCAGCAGACGAGGTCCTGGTACCACCGACGTCGATGCAGCTATCCGATGTCTCGGCGCCGATGCAGAGGCCCGATGCCTCGATGCACTCGATGCAGGGGCGGCCGAGGAAGATGGTCTGGACGCTGACGACGTCGATGCACTCGAAGATCCCGGTGCCGACGACGAAGAGCCCGAGAACAACACGTTCCACTGGGCTAGTCTCGCTACCTGAGTCCGCCTTTGAAGCAGGGAACACAGACTACAGTTCTGAGGGCGGTGCTCGGCCCCCAGACACTGAAGACACGACGAGTGTCGATCAGTGAGCGAGATAACCCGGGCGCACTGGGTGCACTTCTTGAAGCCGCTGGAAGGCTTCGATGTCATGGGCGGAAAAATCACGCCGGCGAAATCAAAAGCCGAAATGGCGAAATTTGGAGCACCAAAATTTAGAGGGAGAAAAAAATCTCGACCGAGGCCGAAAAGAGGCCTACCCCGACGACGAAAGAAAACTTACCGGGGCAAAAAAGCTAGAAGTACGGGGAGGATTTACACGAAACCCGGCGAGGGGTTTCCGGAGCACTTCCCGACTAGGACAAAGCTTTCCCGAAGGAAAAAAACACGTTCAAAACAAATTGGACGCGCGAGGTCGACTTTCCGGGGCTCGACACGGCGAAAACACGACCGTACCGAGTGCGGACAAAAGAAGACTGGCCGGCTCGAGCCGGTTTCGGGCGGGAAGACGGCCGCGCATGCGCGGTGCGCGCGGGCGCGCGAGGGCTAGCAAAGGACTTTGCTAGTGAAGTTTCCGATTGGAGGGGCTGCCGTGGACGTCACCCATCAGTGAGAACAAGCAGCCTGCTTGTCCTCGGAGAAAAATTCATATACTTTCCACAATGTGATTTTCCGGATTTAATTTGTGATGTGCTATCTCTCACTGTTACCAATAACCTACCCTTCAATTATGGGCTGCTCATGTCTTTGTCAGTGGGCAAACTTACAAAATCAGCAAGGGATCAAATACTTATTTCCCCCACTGTAGATGTACGGATTTAGGCTTTGGTTGGATAGTGATTTGGCCAGTGGAAGCATCATTAAGTTAAAGAGAATCGGTGAAAGCGGCGATCCCTGAGGCACTCCACATTCAGGTCTCCATGGTGATGATATTAAGTTCCAATTACATCTAATTATTGTCAATACTTGCTTGTTAAGCCAATCTTTGGCACTAATTTAGGGCCCTGTTTACTAAGTCGTGCTAGCATTTTTAGTGTGCACTAATACTAGATACACCCATATTTTCCTATGGGTAACTTTAGTGGTTTGCACACACTAAACAGCTTAGTAAATAGGGCTCTTATGGGCCCTTTTACTAAGACACACCTACAAGTGGCCTGCGCTGGTGTAGGCGCATATTTTGGACGCACACCAGTTTATTTCCTCAGCGTGCCTGGAAAAAATGCATTTTTTTGTGCCAGAAAATGGACGTGCGACAAAATTAAACCAGCACGCGTCCACCCATTGACTTAGCGGTAAGGTCTCATGCGCTAACGGGAGGTGAGGGTTCTATGCACATAAACTGCTGATTACCGCAGGGTTAACTGCCACGGGGTAGAAAATAGAAAATACTTTTAACATGTGTTTTGGGTGCACACCAAAAATGGAATTACCATCTGGGGCATGCGGTAGCCTGGTGGTAGTACCAATTTGATGTGCGTTTGACTTGCGTAGGCGCCTGACCCTGGTTTATTATTCAATTAAACTGTGCACGCAAATTGGGCATGTGCCTAAATTTGCACATGCAGTTTTTGACAACTTTTATAGAATTAGGGGGTTAGTGTGTGGTAATGTAGCCACACTACTGATTAGCACAGAAACACCCTCTGACGTGCCCCTCTCAAAAAAAAAAAAAAGAAAAAGAAAAATCGTTGAGCATGAGGATTAGCATGTACCAAAATGTCACTTTCTGTTGGATGCTTGAGCAAGTCCCATGGGAGGCTATTTTAAGCAGTGTTAGGTGCGCATTAGTGCCTAACACAGTTTAGTAAAAGGGCCCTCAGCTATGTATGGTCAGAATTGAAAACTGGATTATTATACAAGTAAAAGTGTCTTCATTCATTTAAGGAAGGTAAAAATGGGGAGTAAAGTTTGATATATTTGAACATGTAAGGCACCTAAACACTTAGGGGCCCTTTTACTGAGCCATGTAAGAGTCTATGCGCGCCCAACATGTGCCAAAATGGAGTTACCGCCTGGTTACTGCATGGTTTTTGAGGTAATTTTATTTCTGGCGCGCATCCAATACACGCTGTCGAAAAATAATTTTTATTTTCGGATGCGCGCCAAGTGGCATTTGACGTGCATAGGTTACCACCACCCGGTTACTGCGTGAGACCTTACCGCTAGGTCAATGGCTGGCGGTAAGGTCGCAGACTTAAAATGGACCCATGGCAATTTTGATTTTGCCGCACATCCATTTTTGTCAAAAATTTTAAAAAGGCCTTTTTTTACAGGTGCGCTGAAAAATGTATCAGTACGCGCCCAAATCCTGCGCCTACACTACTACAAGCCAGTTTTCAGCGCACCTTAGTAAAAGGACCCCTTAATACATGCCCTTGGAATGCCTCTTTTATGTAGCTAAGGGGGTCTTTTACTAAAGTGCGTTAGCATCTTTAGCTCACGCTAAAAATCAGCTGATGCTAAACACCGGTAAAAGATCTCCTAAGTCTGTACATGGGTTTAGGCAATTGAATATCCATCCACCCAAATACCGCTGACTTACACAGGATAATGCTGTTTTTATCCATTTAATAGACAACTGTATCTCTGAAAATTTACCCCCTACGACTAATTTTACTGATTCTTATGCTACCGCAAAAGTATATATGCAATTCTTTCTCTAGTTATCCTAAAAAAAAAACCCTTCTACTACTACTACTACTACTATTTAGCATTTCTATAGCGCTACAAGGCATACGCAGCGCTGTACAAACATAGAAGAAAGACAGTCCCTGCTCAAAGAGCTTACAATCTAATAGACAAAAAATAAATAAAGTAAGCAAATCAAATCAATTAATGTGAACGGGAAGGAAGAGAGGAGGGTAGGTGGAGGCGAGTGGTTACAAGTGGTTACGAGTCAAAAGCAATGTTAAAGAGGTGGGTTTTCAGTCTAGATTTAAAGGTGGCCAAGGATGGGGCAAGACGTAGGGGCTCAGGAAGTTTATTCCAGGCGTAGGGTGCAGCGAGATAGAAGGCGCGAAGTCTGGAGTTGGCAGTAGTGGAGAAGGGAACAGATAAGAAGGATTTATCCATGGAGCGGAGTGCACGGGAAGGGGTGTAGGGAAGGACGAGTGTGGAGAGATACTGGGGAGCAGCATAGTGAATACATTTATAGGTTAGTAGAAGAAGTTTGAACAGGATGCGAAAACGGATAGGGAGCCAGTGAAGGGTCTTGAGGAGAGGGGTAGTATGAGTAAAGCGACCCTGGCGGAAGATGAGACGGGCAGCAGAGTTTTGAACCGACTGGAGAGGGGAGAGGTGACTAAGTGGGAGGCCAGCAAGAAGCAGATTGCAGTAGTCTAAACGAGAGGTGACAAGGGTGTGGATGAGGGTTTTGGTAGAGTGCTCGGAAAGAAAGGGGCGGATTTTACGGATGTTGTAAAGAAAGAAACGACAGGTCTTGGCGGTCTGCTGGATATGAGCAGAGAAGGAGAGAGAAGAGTCAAAGATGACCCCAAGGTTTCGAGCTGAGGAGACAGGGAGAATGAGAGAGCCATCAACAGAAATAGAAAAGGGGGGGAGCGGGGAGGTGGGTTTGGGGGGGGAAAATGAGAAGCTCGGTTTTGGTCATATTTAATTTCAGGTGGCGTTGAGACATCCAGGCAGCAATGTCAGACAAGCACGCTGAAACTTTGGTTTGGATGCAAGGTGAGATATCAGGGGTAAAAAGGTAGATTTGGGAGTCATCAGCATAGAGGTGGTAGGAAAAGCCATGGGATGAGATTAATGAACCAAGGGAAGAAGTGTAGATAGAAAAGAGGAGGGGACCAAGAACAGAACCCTGAGGTACACCGACAGGCAGAGGGATAGAAGTAGAAGAGGATCCACCAGAGTGAACACTAAAGGTGCGGAGGGAGAGGTAGGAAGAGAACCAGGAAAGGACAGAGCCCTGGAATCCAAGTGAGGACAGGGTATCGAGAAGTATGCTGTGATCGACAGTGTCAAAAGCAGCGGAAAGATCAAGAAGAATGAGGATGGAATATTGACCTCTGGATTTAGCCAGTAATAGGTCATTGGAGACTTTAGTAAGCGCAGTTTCAGTTGAGTGGAGAGGGCGAAAACCAGATTGTAATGGGTCAAGAATAGCATGTGAGGAGAGAAAATCAAGGCAGCGGCGGTGAACAGCACGCTCAAGTAATTTGGAGAGAAAAGGAAGGAGGGAGATGGGTCGGTAATTAGAGGGACAAGTAGGGTCAAGTGAAGGCTTCTTAAGGAGAGGTGTGACCACAGCATGTTTAAAGGAAGCAGGGACAGTCGCAGTGGAAAGTGAGAGGTTGAGAATGTGACAGATAAAAGGAATAAGAGTAGGAGAGATGGCATTAAGAAGGTGGGTGGGAATGGGATCAGAGGAACAGGTGGTACATTTTGAGGAAGAAAGGAGAAGTGTAGTTTCCTCAATAGTAACTTCAGGAAAGGAGGAAAGGGAATGAGGGGAAGGAGAGAGAGGGGAACGGACTAGTGGAGGGAGAGCTGGTGAGGTAGAGAAAGCAAGGTTTATCTTTTGAACCTTGTTGTGAAAGAATTCAGCAAGGGTCTGAGGAGATAATGAAGGGGGAGTTGGGGGAGGGGGCACCTTGAGGAGAGAGTTCAATATGGTGAAGAGAAGTCGAGGATTAGAGCCAAGAGAGTTGGTCAGTTGGATATAATAATCCTGTTTGGCACGTAAGAGAGCAGATTGGAAGGAGGTCAGCATGAACTTAAAGTGTAAGAAATCAGCAAGGGCCCGAGATTTCCGCCAGAGGCGTTCGGCGGAGCGGGTACAGGAACGTAGGTAGCGGATATTAGAAGTCAGCCAAGGTTGGGGTTTTGTACGCCTTACAGGGCGGGTCATCAAAGGTGCAAGAGTGTCTAAGGCAGAGGATAGAGTATTGTTGTAAGAAGAAACAGCCTCGTTGACAGACGTGGATGGTGCCACAGTAGAGAGGAGGTTTGAAACATGGGAGGATAGAGATGAAGGGTCAATGTCGTGAAGATTCCTAGATAAATTAGATAGGATAGGACGGGACTGGGAGGGAGGAGATTTAAGTGTGAAAGTTATAAGATGGTGATCAGAGAGGGGAAGATCGGAGGCAAGGAAACTAGAGGGTGAACAGTTGGAGGAGAAGATGAGATCAAGACAGTGACCATTTTGATGAGTGGGGGAGGTGGAGCATAGTTGGAGATTAAAGGACGACGTTAAAGCGAGTAACTTGGAAATATAAGAGTTGGAGGACTTGCAGCTCATCTGCATATCCTTACAGCCTTCTCCGGGGTGACACCCAGGTCCACCCCGATCCACTCAGGGCCTCCGCTCTAGGTGCCCAGCGCTCCCACCAGGTGCTGTGGAGGACTTGCAGCCCTTCTGCATTTCCTCATAGCTGTATCCGGGGTGACTCCAGTTCCACCCCGATCTTCCCAGGGCCTTCTCTCCAAGTGCCCAGAGTTCCCCAGGTGCTTTTTGGCTAGGATCAGGCGACCCTCAGGGGGAGGAATGCTGGCTTCGGCCTAACCCCTGGTAAGCCTTTCCTCAGCTGAGAGGTACCCACCTCTACCACCGGCTGCCTTTCAGGTGCTGTGGAGGACTTGCAGCTCATCTGCATATCCTTACAGCCTTCTCCGGGGTGACACCCAGGTCCACCCCGATCCACTCAGGGCCTCCGCTCTAGGTGCCCAGCGCTCCCACCAGGTGCTGTGGAGGACTTGCAGCCCTTCTGCATTTCCTCATAGCTGTATCCGGGGTGACTCCAGTTCCACCCCGATCTTCCCAGGGCCTTCTCTCCAAGTGCCCAGAGTTCCCCAGGTGCTTTTTGGCTAGGATCAGGTGACCCTCAGGGGGAGGAATGCTGGCTTCGGCCTAACCCCTGGTAAGCCTTTCCTCAGCTGAGAGGTACCCACCTCTACCACCGGCTGCCTTTCAGGTGCTGTGGAGGACTTGCAGCTCATCTGCATATCCTTACAGCCTTCTCCGGGGTGACACCCAGGTCCACCCCGATCCACTCAGGGCCTCCGCTCTAGGTGCCCAGCGCTCCCACCAGGTGCTGTGGAGGACTTGCAGCCCTTCTGCATTTCCTCATAGCTGTATCCGGGGTGACTCCAGTTCCACCCCGATCTTCCCAGGGCCTTCTCTCCAAGTGCCCAGAGTTCCCCAGGTGCTTTTTGGCTAGGATCAGGCGACCCTCAGGGGGAGGAATGCTGGCTTCGGCCTAACCCCTGGTAAGCCTTTCCTCAGCTGAGAGGTACCCACCTCTACCACCGGCTGCCTTTCAGGTGCTGTGGAGGACTTGCAGCTCATCTGCATATCCTTACAGCCTTCTCCGGGGTGACACCCAGGTCCACCCCGATCCACTCAGGGCCTCCGCTCTAGGTGCCCAGCGCTCCCACCAGGTGCTGTGGAGGACTTGCAGCCCTTCTGCATTTCCTCATAGCTGTATCCGGGGTGACTCCAGTTCCACCCCGATCTTCCCAGGGCCTTCTCTCCAAGTGCCCAGAGTTCCCCAGGTGCTTTTTGGCTAGGATCAGGCGACCCTCAGGGGGAGGAATGCTGGCTTCGGCCTAACCCCTGGTAAGCCTTTCCTCAGCTGAGAGGTACCCACCTCTACCACCGGCTGCCTTTCAGGTGCTGTGGAGGACTTGCAGCTCATCTGCATATCCTTACAGCCTTCTCCGGGGTGACACCCAGGTCCACCCCGATCCACTCAGGGCCTCCGCTCTAGGTGCCCAGCGCTCCCACCAGGTGCTGTGGAGGACTTGCAGCCCTTCTGCATTTCCTCATAGCTGTATCCGGGGTGACTCCAGTTCCACCCCGATCTTCCCAGGGCCTTCTCTCCAAGTGCCCAGAGTTCCCCAGGTGCTTTTTGGCTAGGATCAGGCGACCCTCAGGGGGAGGAATGCTGGCTTCGGCCTAACCCCTGGTAAGCCTTTCCTCAGCTGAGAGGTACCCACCTCTACCACCGGCTGCCTTTCAGGTGCTGTGGAGGACTTGCAGCTCATCTGCATATCCTTACAGCCTTCTCCGGGGTGACACCCAGGTCCACCCCGATCCACTCAGGGCCTCCGCTCTAGGTGCCCAGCGCTCCCACCAGGTGCTGTGGAGGACTTGCAGCCCTTCTGCATTTCCTCATAGCTGTATCCGGGGTGACTCCAGTTCCACCCCGATCTTCCCAGGGCCTTCTCTCCAAGTGCCCAGCGTTCCCAGGTGCTTTTTGGCTAGGATCAGGCGACCCTCAGGGGGAGGAATGCTGGCTTCGGCCTAACCCCTGGTAAGCCTTTCCTCAGCTGAGAGGTACCCACCTCTACCACCGGCTGCCTTTCAGGTGCTGTGGAGGACTTGCAGCTCATCTGCATATCCTTACAGCCTTCTCCGGGGTGACACCCAGGTCCACCCCGATCCACTCAGGGCCTCCGCTCTAGGTGCCCAGCGCTCCCACCAGGTGCTGTGGAGGACTTGCAGCCCTTCTGCATTTCCTCATAGCTGTATCCGGGGTGACTCCAGTTCCACCCCGATCTTCCCAGGGCCTTCTCTCCAAGTGCCCAGAGTTCCCCAGGTGCTTTTTGGCTAGGATCAGGCGACCCTCAGGGGGAGGAATGCTGGCTTCGGCCTAACCCCTGGTAAGCCTTTCCTCAGCTGAGAGGTACCCACCTCTACCACCGGCTGCCTTTCAGGTGCTGTGGAGGACTTGCAGCTCATCTGCATATCCTTACAGCCTTCTCCGGGGTGACACCCAGGTCCACCCCGATCCACTCAGGGCCTCCGCTCTAGGTGCCCAGCGCTCCCACCAGGTGCTGTGGAGGACTTGCAGCCCTTCTGCATTTCCTCATAGCTGTATCCGGGGTGACTCCAGTTCCACCCCGATCTTCCCAGGGCCTTCTCTCCAAGTGCCCAGAGTTCCCCAGGTGCTTTTTGGCTAGGATCAGGCGACCCTCAGGGGGAGGAATGCTGGCTTCGGCCTAACCCCTGGTAAGCCTTTCCTCAGCTGAGAGGTACCCACCTCTACCACCGGCTGCCTTTCAGGTGCTGTGGAGGACTTGCAGCTCATCTGCATATCCTTACAGCCTTCTCCGGGGTGACACCCAGGTCCACCCCGATCCACTCAGGGCCTCCGCTCTAGGTGCCCAGCGCTCCCACCAGGTGCTGTGGAGGACTTGCAGCCCTTCTGCATTTCCTCATAGCTGTATCCGGGGTGACTCCAGTTCCACCCCGATCTTCCCAGGGCCTTCTCTCCAAGTGCCCAGAGTTCCCCAGGTGCTTTTTGGCTAGGATCAGGCGACCCTCAGGGGGAGGAATGCTGGCTTCGGCCTAACCCCTGGTAAGCCTTTCCTCAGCTGAGAGGTACCCACCTCTACCACCGGCTGCCTTTCAGGTGCTGTGGAGGACTTGCAGCTCATCTGCATATCCTTACAGCCTTCTCCGGGGTGACACCCAGGTCCACCCCGATCCACTCAGGGCCTCCGCTCTAGGTGCCCAGCGCTCCCACCAGGTGCTGTGGAGGACTTGCAGCCCTTCTGCATTTCCTCATAGCTGTATCCGGGGTGACTCCAGTTCCACCCCGATCTTCCCAGGGCCTTCTCTCCAAGTGCCCAGAGTTCCCCAGGTGCTTTTTGGCTAGGATCAGGCGACCCTCAGGGGGAGGAATGCTGGCTTCGGCCTAACCCCTGGTAAGCCTTTCCTCAGCTGAGAGGTACCCACCTCTACCACCGGCTGCCTTTCAGGTGCTGTGGAGGACTTGCAGCTCATCTGCATATCCTTACAGCCTTCTCCGGGGTGACACCCAGGTCCACCCCGATCCACTCAGGGCCTCCGCTCTAGGTGCCCAGCGCTCCCACCAGGTGCTGTGGAGGACTTGCAGCCCTTCTGCATTTCCTCATAGCTGTATCCGGGGTGACTCCAGTTCCACCCCGATCTTCCCAGGGCCTTCTCTCCAAGTGCCCAGAGTTCCCCAGGTGCTTTTTGGCTAGGATCAGGCGACCCTCAGGGGGAGGATATGCAGATGAGCTGCAAGTCCTCCACAGCACCTGAAAGGCAGCCGGTGGTAGAGGTGGGTACCTCTCAGCTGAGGAAAGGCTTACCAGGGGTTAGGCCGAAGCCAGCATTCCTCCCCCTGAGGGTCGCCTGATCCTAGCCAAAAAGCACCTGGGGAACTCTGGGCACTTGGAGAGAAGGCCCTGGGAAGATCGGGGTGGAACTGGAGTCACCCCGGATACAGCTATGAGGAAATGCAGAAGGGCTGCAAGTCCTCCACAGCACCTGGTGGGAGCGCTGGGCACCTAGAGCGGAGGCCCTGAGTGGATTGCTGGTTTTTTTTAATATTTACTTTCTTTTATTGATTTTCAATGCAAAGGTAAAGCAAGAGCTCACAACCTTGAGACAAGCAACATTTTACAATACAAGGTAAAACAGGAGCGCACAGTCATGAAACAGACAACATTTTCAAAATTAGGATAAAGAAGGGAGGGAGGGAGGGAGGAAAAAAAGGAGGATATGCAACAAAGCACAAAACATGCATAAGCCAGAAGATACACCAAGTTTAGCAATCATCACTTTACATCGTTAAAATAAGATACAAGTGGAAGCCATTTTTCCCCATGCAAGGCAAAACAAAATGATTTCTTAACAAGGTATGTTTCGAATTTATAAGCTTGAAACAATAAATTCCACCATTCTTGGTAAGTGACTTGATATAAGGACTTCCAATGCGAAAAGATTACTTTCAGAGATAAAGACATCATGGTGTTAACAAGGATACATTCATTGGGTTTTAGCATGCTTTTAAAGCATTGATCGTTAAGTATCACAAATTTAAAAGTTATTGGGCCAGGAAGGTGGAAAATGTCTACCAATAATGACCTAATTTCTTTCCAATATTTTTGAATACACACACAGTCAAACATAAGGTGCTTAATATTGCCTATTTGAGACTGGCAGGATCAACATAAGTTGGAGTTAGAGGGATCAACAATATACAACTTATGAGGCGTCCACAAAGATCTATGCATAAAGAAGTACAAAGATTGTATCGCTGAAGAAGAGTTAGAACATCTAAAGAGGGAATTCCATAAACGCTCCCATTTTTATCTGAAATAGGCTGCTGAATGTCTTCCTCCCAAATTTACGTAAATCTGTACATTTCGCAGAGGATTTACTTAGTAAATATTTACAAGTGTGGGAAGCAGCGTGGCCAGTATGCTGAAGCCTCAAGTTGAAATCAGTAAGCTCTGAGGTTTGAGACATTAGCTGAATTTGTAAATTACTTTTTTTTTTTAACATGGAGCTAATCTGTAGCCATTGATAAAATTGAGAAACTGATAATAAAAATTCAGCTTTCAAATCTGAGAAAGATTTCCATGTCTGGCTACTCAAATGTATCAAATCTTTAAGGGCCCATATTCCTATACGTTGCCACTGAGACCAAGAAAATCGTTTTTTTATCAATTTTAAAGTTGGGGTTATTCTATATAGGCACAAATGTTGTAACAGACCAAGGAATGCCCAAAGATTTATCCAAAGATAACAATAATTTATGGGTAGTGTTGATGATCAGGTTGGAGATAATATTTTTAGGAAGGCGAATGCCAATTAGATGGGAGTGCAATAGCGGGCCAATGATGGATTGTTCAAAGATTAGCCATCTGGACAGGGAAACAGCATTCAAAGGAGTAATCCATTCCATACCCTGGCGCACAATGAAAGCTTTATGATATAGTAGGAGGTCAGGGAATCTGACTCCACCTTGCATTTTTGGCAGCTTTAGTTTACTTAGAGAGATTCTGGGTACTTTAAGATTCCATAAAAAATTTGAGAGTATTTTTTTCAGCCACCTATAAAAGGAACAAGGGAAAAGAAGGGGAATCATATTCAAAGCATATGTGATCTTAGGGACTATCATCATCTTGATGGTATCTAGCCTTCCCCACCAAGTAAGATTTAATGGGGACCACCCTGTGCAAGTATTTTGTCAGAGTTAATTTTAATAGTGGTAACAAGATCTCTGTCAAAGAAGACACCAAGATATTTAATAGAGAAAATTACCCATTTAAGAGGCAACCCTTGAATAGAAAAAGGAATACAAATGTCATTCAAAGGTATCAGCTCTGTTTTATCCCAATTGATTTTATAACCTGAAATTTTTGAAAACCTAGAGATTAGGTTATTGAGGGCTTTCAAAGATGATTGAGGACTGGTGAGGTATAGCAGGATGTCATCTGCATATGCTGAGAGTTTAAACTCCCCCTTATCCAAAGAAATACCAGTAATATATTTTGATTTACGAATTGCCACTAGAAGAGGTTCAAGGGCCAGATTGAATAACAAGGGAGAGATAGGGCAGCCTTGCCTGGTGTGATAAACACAGTGGTTGCCCTACCCTGAGCAGGCCGCTAGAGGGCACTCTCCTACCAGAAACAGGGAAAATAATATGATATGGTCCCTAGAGGGAGCTCCAATTGGACATCAGGGTAATGACCTGAAGGGACCAGCAGAGGGAGCTCCAGCTAAGGCCTGAACGTGGGGACCAGGGAATATAGGTAGCAGAGGTTCTCCTTTCAGAGAAAAGAGCACCCAGAAGGCTCTGGACTCTTCCAGAACTAGGAAGAGGGGCCCAGAAGGGGTGTGGGGGGCTATTAGCAGCCCAATATAAAAAGCCCCCTCTAAGCCAAGAGAAGGGAGGAGAGATGGGAACCTGGTGAGCCTGAGAAGCCTGCTTGAGGAGGAGTACCTGGAAGAGGGAAGAGAGAGCAAGGAGGAGACCCTTAAAGTGAAGGTACTTACCAGGCCATGTGTTGATAGACTTGTGAAGTGTTTAAAATGAACTAACAGCCGTGGGGTGGAGGATAGGACCGTAAGGTTAATGAGAGTGAAGAAGGTCCTATCCAGGGGTGGTGGCTGTTTTACACTGAGACCTCTGTCTCCCAAAGTAAAGGGGGCTCAGTGAGTGTATTTACAAATGAATAACTGGAAAGAAGTTGTTCCCTACAAAACTGAATCCAGGTACTAATAAATTGAATTTGCATTTGAGGACTGCCTAATTTGCATATTGGTGAAGACTGGAGAATCAGAGTTATAGTTCCAGGGAAAGTGCGATGGGTCACTGTACGTGAACCAGAGGAGTGACAGGTCCACGGTGGACATAACAGGGAAGGATATCCAGCAGGAGGAAGGCATGTCAGAGCAGTCACTCTGAGTAAGGAAGGAGCCCAGGATATAGAGGTGGGTGCTTGCCAATGACTGGGAGAAGACCAGCTGGAGTCCTGCTCAGGAGTACCAGGCCAGTGAGGCCAGGTGGAGAGCAGGAAATGCACATGTCTTTACAAGCAGCTCCAAAACTAAGGGTTAGAGAGCCTCAAGAGGGCTGAGTCCAAGAATACCCCAAGGGGGTTATAAAGGAAACCACTTTGTTTTAAATTGTTTGGTTCTGTGCTGTTTTGCTGGAGTTACCAGGGATTTATCACTGGTTGTTTTGAACTGCTTTGGTTGCAACTGCCTGTGGCTAAGCTGTTCACCTGGCCGATTACAATAGGTAGCTTGGCTTGGGGAGCCAAGGGAAATCTGAGGAGACTGGCAAGTGAGACTCCGGCCAGCAGAGGGCTGCATTTCTGAATCACCGAGTGTCCGGGAGCTTTACACTGGTGCCTCTATGCAAAGCAAATGAATTAGAAAATTCTCCATTAGCTACTATACACGCCAAAGACAGGGAGTGTAACAGCTGCAGCATATGAATGAAGGATTCAGGGAAACCAAACTGCTCAAGAACACCAAACAAATATTTCCATTCTTCCCGGTCAAAGGCCTTCTCCGCATCAAGGGAAACAGATAGTATGGGATAATCCTTTGACCGGACAAAGTGGATGACACAGTAATCTGGTATTATCAGCACCACATCTGGATTTAATGAAACCAGCCTGATCCCTGTGTATAAGTGAATGAATAATGCTTTCAATTCTGCAGCACAAAAGCTTTGCATAAATTTTATAGTCAGTATTTAGAAGCAAGATCGGTCTGTAATTTTGTACAAGAGTACAGTCTCTATTGGGTTCAGGCAGCAGTATAATGTTAGCATTCAAGAAGTGGCCTGAAGATGAAGACTCAAGTAAAGCTTGAAAATAGGACAGCAGATGAACTGATACAGAAGATGAAAAGGACTTGTAAAATTCCGCTGGCAAACCATCTGGACCTGGTGCTTTGGCTAGAGGCAGCTTGTTAATTGCAGAGACAACTTCGCCATGAGAAATAGGTTTTTAAGTTGGCTGATATAGTGCTCCGAGATGCATGGTAAGTGCAATGCTGAGAGAAAACTGGAGATTTCAGTCCTGAGCTGTAGATTTTGAGGAGTACAGTGACTTAAAATAGGATTTAAAAGCCTCAAGAATTTGAGAAGAGGAGGTTAAAGAGGATCCTGTAGATGATTGAACAACCGCTATCCTCTGTTTTGTTTTGTTCTCTTGCCCTTGAGATAGGTTGCAAGCAGTTTACCAGCTTTGTTTGCTTCTGAATAGTATACAGCATTTTGTTTAAAAGTAATCACATTAGAGATACTTGACAGCAGAGAATTATATTGCATTTTAAGCGACCTAAGCTTTTGAAGAGTAGACTTGGATGAAGAAGTATAAAGAATTGCTTCAAACTGGTGGATTTCCATTTCTAGATTAGAGATTTTAGCATTATTAACCTTGCGAAGATGAAATGAGTAGCTAATTATTTCACCTCTCAGCCAGGATTTAAACGCCTCCCAAACTGATATAAAAGAGGGTACAGAATCCTTGTTATTGTCAAAACATTCAGTAGACTTTTGAGAAATGTGCTGGAGAAACAGAGTATCTGATAGTAGAATGGCATTGAGTCTCCAGGGAAAAGAATTGGATTTATTAGGGGACCAGTTGAAGTCACACGATTTTGCTGCATGGTCAGAGATCAATATTTCATGAATTTTTGCAGTAGACAACATAGGAATCAAATCCTTGGTGCCCAAAAAATAATCTATTCTGGAATATGTACAATGAGGGGATGAGAAAAAAAGAATAGTCTCTAGATGTCGGGTAGAGTAGTCTCCAGAGATCAGACCATCCATTGGATTGCATGAGATTATTTAATGTGCTCTTGACTCTAAGTTTAGCAGGCCTGCAATTTGAAGATCTATCCAGATAAGAGTCTATTGGAAAGTTGAAATCACCACCTATTATAGCATGGCAAGTGAGTGCACTTAGGCCAGATGTATTGACATTGTGAAAGAAATTGGGATCATCAGTGTTTGGAGCATAAACATTGATTAATATTATGGGATTGTCCTCGAGGATTCCTTCTAGCCGAGACCATCTGCCTTCATTGTCATTGCTATGAGAGATTAACTGGAAAGACAATGACTTTTTGAGAAGAGTAATAAAAACATTTTCCCAACCTTTTGCAGGGCTAAAAAAAACATGTATCAAACTATTTACCCAAAGGTTTAGAGCTCTCTTGTGCATCAAGATGAGTTTCCTGCAAAAAACAGATATCCGCTTTTTTATTCTTCAGATATAATATAAGCTTTTTCCTTTTAATGGGATTGGAAATTCCCTTTATAGTAAGGGAAAGTATCCACAGATTCATCACAAAAATAATGGAATATGAAATCAGCTATGCCATGCTGTACTAAAAAGCAAACGCATGAGAGGAACAAAGGAAATAACAAGAATTAGATTCCCCCCCCCCCCCCCCCAAAAAAAAAAAGGGACAAAATGTGAGGTTCCAAAGAGCACAAGTACTTAGGAAAAGAAAATATACTCCACTGAGGCGAAAAGAGAATAAAAATAAAATAATCCATTACGGGGCACATGAGCCCAGTACAGACACTCGGAAGAGCTTTAGCCAGCATATAATACAATGGAGGAGTGGCCTAGTGGTTAGGGTGGTGGACTTTGGTCCTGGGGAACTGAGGAACTGAGTTCGATTCCCACTTCAGGCACAGGCAACTCCTTCTGACTCTGGGCAAGTCACTTAACCCTCCAGTGCCCCATGTAAGCCGCATTGAGCCTGCCATGAGTGGGAAGGCGCAGGGTACAAATGTAACAAAAATAAAATAGATACTATTGGAGATTCTACATGGAATGTTGCTACTATTGGAGATTCTACATGGAATGTTGCTATTCCACTAGCAACATTCCATGTAGAAGCCTGCGCGGCCACATTGGTGATCTGCAAGGGCCAACTTCTACATGGAATGTTGCTAGTGGAATAGCAACATTCCATGTAGAATCTCCAATAGTAGCAACATTCCATGTAGAATCTCAAATAGTAGCAACAGTGGAGGAGTGGCCTAGTGGTTAGGGTGGTGGACTTTGGTCCTGAGGAACTGAGTTCAATTCCCACTTTAGGCACAGGCAGCTCCTTGTGACTCTGGGCAAGTCACTTAACCCTCCATTGCCCCATGTAAGCTGCATTGAGCGTGCCATGAGTGGGAAAGTGTGGGGTACAAATGTAACTAAAATAAAAAAATAAAAAAAATAATGGGGAAACCCCCCCCCCCCCAAAAAAAAATCACATAGCAGCCATAAGTAAAAGACGTGTGAAAAGGAGAGACGCTGCAATCATACTCAGCTATAAGAGGTCAAATTGCAGAACAAGATTCACTTTCAAGAAAATTCTGTAAGTCCGCAGGGTCAATGTAGTGCTTAGTGCTATTTTGAAAAGTTACACGCATAGTTGCAGGGTACAGAAGACTATACTGAGCTCCCATAGCCTTCAACTTAGGCCGCATTGACAAAAACAGCTTTCATTTTTTAGCAGTGGCTTTAGAGAAATCAGGAACCAGCAGGAGTTTTGCCCCTCCATGAAACACAGGGGATTTAGATCTGACAGCCTTCAGGACTGACATCACTTGATCATGACGCAGACATTTAACAATGATTGGGCACGGGTAGTTTTTCCCAGGGATAGGCCGCAGTGAAGTACGGTGAGCACGTTCTATATCGATAATGGAGTCAGTGGGGAGTACCGCAATATTTATGAAGAGGGTTTTTAAAAACGGAATCATGTCCTTACCCTCAGATTGCTCAGGGAGCCCAAGAAGCCGGATATTATTCCTTCTCAGATGATTAGAGAGATCTTCTATCTCCCTCTGCATCAGCTCAATTTTATTCAATTTACGCGGAACGCTGAAGTTTTTTTTTTTTTTTTTTTTTTAATTTTAAGCACATATCAGGAAGACTCAGTAGGAGGTGGATATTAAGAAAAAAAAACATTAGTTCCTATATAAGGCTGTTCCACAATGCTTTGCTTTGTCCTGCTAAATAAATGGGAAACCAGAAATTACCAGTAATTTCACTGGGGAAGAGAAGGAGAGTAATTGTCTGTATGAATCACAGACAGTGCTCTGAATAATGATAGCACAGGACTGACTGATGTTTTAAATTAAGGGCACTTATCTTAATTGAACATCTGAAATAATGTTTTATTTATACAAAGAAAAGGTGTAAGAAAAATTAAGCAATCCAAAGGACTAACAATGCTGCAGTTCTTTGTGCAGGATACTCATCTGTGAGTGCCTTCTCTTGTTTGTCAGCTGAGTGGAGAATGTTTTAAAGTCAGCTGTATTGTCAAAGCACATTAAAGATTCTAAAGACTTTTTGTCTGAAAGGCTTTTACACTTAGTCTCCACAACAGAACTGTTGTGGTTTTCATTTGCCATATAAACTTGCATTTCAAGCTCAGGCTGCTAAATTAAAATTCTGATCACAGATCACTAATGGTATGATGTTTCCTCCTTTCGAGGAGTATTATTGCTAAGTACTTCCACCTTCGCTTCAACAGTCTATATACAATTTCTTGTGTGACTATAGGCACAAAGATGATAACAGAGATAGAAGTATCCGTAACTTTGAATCGGATACTTCTATCTCTGTTAGAGATAGAAGCTTTAAACATATATGTAATAATTGTATTAAACATCCAGAAGGCATTTAATAACCTTTTAAAGGTAAGTACTCCTTTTTCTATTTTGTAGGAAGCAGCTTTTATCCAGTGATGTTCACATACACATTGCTGATTTTAAGCAAAACAAACTAGATTCTATATATCAAACTCAAGTGAAAGTTCCCAATACTGCATAAACTCACAACTTGCCCAAACCAAATATATCTGTCAGCCCACATTTATATAAAAATGTCAATAATGTTCCAAATAGCCTTGAACATCTTGAGTCAAAATTGAAATATGTCAGATCTATAGAATCAAAACCTTTATTGGTCAAGACTGTTCAGATTTAACAATAAAATGACTCAAAGGGAGGTAAACTTTAAATGATTTTTTTCTACTTAAAAACATATACAGTTTTGGTTTGTACCCTTCTTTGACGGGCAGAGTAGCAAAGTTATAGCACCACACGTCATTTGGGAAGCTGAGGTTCAGAAGTGCTTGCTTCTACTGTTGAAGGAGCTTAGTTTTGTATTTGAGTTGAGGTTTCAGCTATGTGCTCAAAGGGCATTGTTTTCTTCTTAATGTAAGGCAGTGGTTCTCAAACCTGGTCCTGGAGGCACCCCATCCAATCAGGTTTTCAGGATATCCACAATGAATATTCATGAGAGATATTTCCATGCACTACCTCCACTGAATGCAAATCTCTCATATGAATATTCATTGTGGATATCCTGAAAGCCTGACTGGCTAGGGTGCCTCCAGGATCAGGTTTGGGAACCACTGGTGTAAGAGTTGAATTCAGTGTATGCCTGGATATGTAAGGGGAAGTGCTTACATAATGAATTTCTTGGTTTGGGACAAGGGCCAGGACTGAATGAAGCCAGGAGAAAATAGGCAGTTTTGCCATACACATTGTACGTTCCTTTTAGTCTGACGCAGATCACTCTTAAGTTTCGTGTTCTGAACCATAGGCAGCAGAATGGGATAGGCCACAGAAGCCACGGTCCAACCAATATTTTGCTCAACACAGCATCAGCAACTAGAGAGTTTGGGGTAGGGTTAAACACTAGTTTATTTGGCTCTCCAACCTAAAAAGTGTTCCATTGTCCCTTTTCAGAACTCCTGGGCGGATGCATTCCAGCTGAAACTCAACGCAGAAAAAACACAATGCCTTGTACTCACTTCTCAGCACAACACAAACAATTACTCCACCATAACCACACCATACTGTTCTCTTCCCGTCTCGCAAAATCTGAAAATTCTTGGAGTTACCATCGATCGAAACCTCACACTCGATGCACACGTGAAGAATACGACAAAAAAGATGTTCCACTCCATGTGGAAACTCAAAAGAGTTAAACCTTTCTTCCCGAGATACATCTTCCGGACCTTGGTACAGTCAATGGTAATAAGTCATCTGGATTACTGCAATGCACTGTACGCTGGCTGCAAAGAACAGACTATCAAAAAACTCCAAACAGCCCAGAATACCGCAGCCAGACTCATATTTGGAAAAACTAAATACGAAAGTGCAAAACCCCTACGAGAGAAACTGCATTGGCTCCCACTCAAGGAACGCATTGCGTTCAAGATCTGCACGATTGTACGCAAAATCATCCACGCAAATGCCCCTATCTACATGCTAAACCTTGTGGACCTGCCTCCCAGAAATGCCATAAGATCAGCCCGCAAATTTCTCAATCTACACTTCCCCAGCTGTAAAGGACTAAAATACAAGATGACACACGCCACCACCTTCTCCTACATGAGCACACAGCTGTGGAATGCATTACCTACAGCCCTGAAATCCATTGATGAAATAACTAACTTTCGCAAATCGCTGAAGACACACCTCTTCAACAAGGCCTACAAAGAGAATCCATAACTTTACAAAACCACTTCACCAACCCACCCAGTTATTAAAGGCCACCTTCTACACTATCCTGCTTAACACCTTCCTTCTCTTTTCCATTACTAATTGTAAGTGTACAGATACTAAGTGTATCTGACATCCTGGAATGAACATGTCATAACAAAACTCTGTAAGCCACATTGAGCCTGCAAATAGGTGGGGAAATGTGGGATACAAATGCAATAAATAATGAATTTACTTTAAGGTCTCTTTAGGCTAATAACAAGGACAACAACAGTAGAGGCAGTAACTTCGGCTGAAGCAAGATGCAAACAGTATTTACAATAGTTCTTTATCTCCTCAGTGTTTCCCCAAAATGTACTTTATTGGATTTACATCCCACACACGTCTGAGTCGAGGACTCAGTTCTGTGTGGCTTACATTAAGCTGATCAAATATACACATACATGTTGGGTTGGAATGGCTAGCTTAAGCAGATATATATGTTTACATTTGGGAGAGGAGGAGGAAAAGATATAGGCGGACGAAGTAACATGTCTGGGTGGGGTGTGGGATGTATATTGCATAGTATAGATAGTTTCAAATAAGATGATGCCTGTACCCTGCAACACAACAAACCCAAAGTTCGTAATGGACATATAATAACTCTTCCTCTCTACGATTCCCTAATGTGTCTGTACACACGAACCTTATTCTACCACAACATTACTGTATTTATTCATACCGGAATTGGTGAATGCCTTTACGGTACTATGTAAGCCACATTGAGCCTGCAAATAGGTGGGGAAATGTGGGATACAAATCTAACAAATAAATAAATGATCATTACAGTTTTATTATGGGTGCTGGGAGGCTCAAGGATTCTGATGCTCCTTTTAGCACTCCCACTCCTCAGGCCAAGACCTTGGTTCTTTTGTTTACTTAACTTACATCAAGGGGTGTCCACCCAAGCCTCTATCAACTATATTGCAGATACATTTCACTTTTTCCTTATGTGAGCTACTCAGTTGCACAAGGACAGAAATTTCACCCGTTCACACTAGAATCTAACCCATTCCCGCCCATCCCTTGTGGTAAAATAACCCAACTTAACAGTAGCCCATGATAATAACTCCCCCTCTCTGCTGTATTTATGTTTATACTTGTACATTTTACTATTATTATACCATTAACAAAATTGTAAGCTTGACGTCAAACGGCACCTACTGTACACCTAGGGTTACCATATTTTGTTCCCCAAAAAGGAGGACACATGCCCTGCCCCCTTTCACGCCCCACCCTGCCCCAGTCACATTTTCCCCTCCCCCTTGTCACACGCCCCGTCACCCCCCCTCCCCTTACTACTGCCCTGGTGGTCTAGTGACCTCTTCCGCCTTCGGAGCAGGAAAGAGCCCCCTCTTTCCTGCCCGAAGCGCTGCCCTGCATGCATCCTTCCTGTTGCTGATCTCGGCGCCGATTCAAAATGACCACCAAGAGTTGAAGTCTCGCAAGGTCACGTCAACTCTCGGCGGACATTTTGAATCGGCACCGAGATTAGCAGCAGGAAGGATGCATGCAGGGCAGCACTCCAGGCAGGAAAGAGGGGGCTCTTTCCTGCTCCGAAGGCGGAAGAGATCACTAGACCACCAGGGCAGTAGTAAGTAAGGGAAGGGGAGGCTAGCAATCTGCCCGTTTGTCTGTCCACCAGCCTGCCCGTTTGCCCAGAAATCCGGACAAACAGGCAGATTGGCAAAACCCGCCCGGTTGCCCGGACATGTCCTCAAAAAGAGGACATGTCCAGGTAAATCCGGACATATGATAACCCTATGTATACCGCCTTGGGTGAGTCTCTTCATAAAGGCGGTTAATAAAGCCAAATAAATAAATAGATTATCTTAACATTGCCAATAACTTTAACTAGGCAGGGGAGATTCAGGTCTACACAGCCATCTTGGTCCGTCTCATTCCCCCCCCCCCCCCCCCCCCCCCCCCCCCCCCCCCCCCCATGCCAAGGCTCTCCCTCTTTCTAGTCTAAACCTGCAACACACTGAATCCAGTTCCGGGATCTTCAAGGTAAAGGAACAGCTGTTTATCTAAACTAGTAGAAAAATCCTATACTTTATTAGAGAAATAACAGAAGTGAAATGAGTAGCTAGATTATGCTGTCACTTGTTACATAGTAAGAGCGTTGGTTTATGACAGAGGTGTCCAGCATAAGGCCCATAGGCCAGCGGTTCCCAAAATGTGCGCTGCAGCACCCTGGTGCGCCACAGCAAACTCTCTGGGCTGCCGAGTCAAATCCAGACTTCCCTCCCGCCACCACCTGAACCACTACTGCAAACAGCAGCGGAGGCAAAACAACAAAAAAGCAAGCGCAGGGCTGCAGCAGCCTTCAAGCATGTGCTGTCAGTTCTGCCGGTCCTCTGCTCCTGGAACTGGAAGTTGACTCAACGGGGGCAGAGGACCAGCAGAGTTGACAGTGCATGCCTGAAGACTGCTGCTGCCCCGCTTTGCTTTTTTTTTTTTTTTTTTGTCGCGGCCACTGGGGACACATAGCAGATGGCCTTTGGGACTCATTTTTGCTGCCAAGGAGGTTGGATGAAAACAGATGAGATTAAGTCAAAAAGTTGAAGCCAATAGGTCAGTCTCTGCTTCCCCTTCAAAACAAAGCAAGCAAACCTAGAAAAACAAACCTAAGAGCTGCTGCATCCACATTGTCGCTCTTTATTGCTGGTAGCATTTTTATTTAATCTCACTTGTATTTTCAAACATGCCAGATTGTGTAGCATGCAAATGTACACAGAGGAAGTATAATAACGGAATAACTTTTCATAGGCAGAGTAGTAATTTGTTATAAATCGTAATCAGTGTGTCACTTGGAGGGGCTGGTTATAAGGACACCCTAGCACTGTTATATTTGTGTGAAAAAGATGGAGACCCGCATGGCTGTGGGGTGAGATCGGTGTGGCCGGGGGGGGAGAGAGGGTTCCGCAAAACAATTGCTCGGACAGGAAGGGTGCTGTGAACCGAAAAAGTATAGGAACCATTGCCATAGGCCGTTTCCAACACAATAAGCCTCTGTATTCCACCCACAGATGTCTCACATAAGAGGAAGGTACTGGAATGTGTCCCTGCTAGTCCAGTATTTCCCTCCGCCCTCCTCTCCCCCAAGATCCTCTCCTAGTCCAGCAGCTCTTTCCTCCAGTTCCCCTTCCAGTCCAGCAGTTTCCTTCCCCTGGATTCTCCTGCCTGTTGCTCCCTAAGACATGCAGCTGTAGAAACAAAACAATAAGTGAATGTGGGACCTTCATGCCATTCATGCACAGAAAGTCCTGCTGCTTCTGCCTTTCTAATGCAAACTTCCTGATTCTGAAGGGCAGAAGCAGCAAGGCTTTCAGCATATGCAGAGGTTCAAAATCCTGGCAAACTCTTACTGTTTTATTGCCACTGAACTGCATCTGAAGTAGTAGCAGCAAGGTCAGGGGGTCCAGGGGAAGGGAACAGGTGGGCCCGGGAGAGGGAATTCTTTTTTTGGGGGGGGTGAAGAAGATGGATGGGGTGGGGGTGAAAGGGAGATACTGAATCACAGAGAAGGAAGGGATAAGAGTTGAGAGGGGGACTGGTGGATCACAAGAGGAGGGAGGGATGAAATGAGATGCTGAACAGAATGGGGAGTGAGAAAGAGGCAGAGACATTGGACTGAAAGGGAGGAGAGGGGGGAGATTTGAATAAGATGCTGGGGAAGGTGACAGATGGAAAGCTGCAATTAATTGCAGTAAAAAATGGAAAATCAAAAACTGGATAGAAAGAAAACAGGAGTAGATAGAGAAGTCAAAAAAATGGAAGAAAGTTGGAGGGGAAAGATTCACATTTTAGGAGTGGAAGTGCATTAAATGATGTCTTTTAGAGACCATTCTAGTAAATCATGAGATCCTATTGTCTTTGTTGGATGAAATTGGGATAATTGGATCAGTTTATTCCTGGTTGGAAGGGTTTTTCAAATTTAGAATTTATAAAGTTTAACAACAATGTGTCAAGAGTTTGGTGTTCCCTTGTGGTGTAGCAAAGGGGTCACTGTTGTCTCCAGTTCTTTAGGGAATGCAATCCAATATCTTATTCACTGGAATGGCATCAATATTATTACTAGTACCCTCTCCAAAATCTGCTAAAGATGTTCGACATGTTTCTATTCAAGAACAGATGTTTAAGATCTTTTCTTCAAAGAAAAGAGCTAGTTAACCAGCAGAGAGTTTAATAAGTTGACCACCATTGCCAATCAAATATCTAATCTGAATAACCTCTCTAACTCTTCTATATAATTTTTTTCACATCTAGTACCGATGAACCTATCTATGCAGAATAATAAGATCTTTGCTGTTGTTAAACTATATTTATAGATATTAATTTTCAATGGCACGGTGAGAAAATGCTATGCCAGGGTAGAGACTGCAATGTAGAAAGGACTTTAAAACTTTCAGTTATATTGATGTTATACAGAATGTTTAAAAAGTTAAGAGAAGTTAACAATGTTTTCCACAGGGCGAGAAAGGAATGACTTAGCAGAGGAATGGTAGAAGGGAAAGGAAATTTTAAAAAATGTAAACTCGGTTGGAATGGAAAGAACATAAGGGGCAGGTTAAAATGCATAAGGAAAGGTCGGGCTGGGGGGAGGGGTTGCCAACATCACACAAGACTTCTTCTTCTTGTATAGGGAAGAGATGGGGATATATGGGGGGTCACAAAGGGTAGCAGAAGAAGGGAGGGAGGGAATGAAGGGGAGGGGGGACAAACAGAGGGTAGGGGAGAGGGGTATAGATGACATAAAGTATGGTACAAGGTTGTTGAAGGCGAACATAATATGTAGCATCAGTAAGACCAATTATAGGAAAAGGCGGCAACTGCTAAAGGGGCAGAGGGGAAAAAGGGAGGCTATCGGGCGAGGCTGTGCGCCTGATGGCCAGGAACACAAAAACACACAGAATAGGAATAGACCTATAGGAGGTTATGGGTAAGGGAACCCGGATTATCACCTGGAATGTGGGAGGAATTACATCACCAATAAAAAGGGTAAAAATATTACCATCATTAAAAAGGCACAAAGCAGATATTGCGTGCCTCCAGGAAACACGGTTAACCATAGAAGAACATAAGAAACTAAAAAGGAGTTGGGTGGGGGAAGTACATGCAGCAACACAGGAAGACAGGAAAGGAGGAGTGGCAATCTTGCTTAGAAAAGGGTTACAGGCCAGGTCCGAGCTGATCAGTGCAGACCCCCAAGGTCGGTATGTGCTAATACATTTGTGGTTACAAAATAGGGAAATTTTGTTATTAGCGCTATATGCACCGAATAATTATGATAAAGCCTTTTTTAAAGAAATAATTCGCAAATGAATACCACACCAAGCCCTAAAACTACTAATAATGGGAGATTTTAATCTGGTGGGAGACCCACAGATGGATTGTTCCTCTCCAAAGGGGGCACACCGAGGGGGCCCTAGATCCAGAGCTCTTTCAGATCTTAAACACCAATTAAATCTGGTGGATGCTTGGAGGGCACTACACCCCGGGGAGCGAGATTACACGCATCTCTCAAGGGCACATGGCACATACTCAAGAATAGATTACATACTAGTAGATCAAGGGCTATTCCCGTGGGTGCTGGAGGCTAGCATAGGCCTGGAAGAAATTTCTGACCACGTGATGGTTTGGATAGACCTGGAAGCACCACCGTATTATCAAGGGGCAAGGGGATGGAGATTTCCGACATACTTGTATAAACAGAAGGAGTTTGTTGAATATCTCCATCAGAAATGGGAAGAATTTGAAACCTTTAACCAGCAACATTCAGAAAACCCGATATTATATTGGTCTACAGCAAAAGCAGTGCTTAGAGGAGCGGTAATTGCTTATGTGAGCGCCCGAAATAAGAAAATTGCTAGAGCTATAGTACAGTTAGAGAAGGAGCTAGGCATAGCAAAAAAACGCTTGGTCAGGGACCCTACTAGAAGCAATAAGGAGGCACATCATGCAGCACAGGTAACTCTTAATGCACTGTTGCATGAGAGGGCTACAAGAACCTTACACTATCAAAAATACAAATTCCAAAAATATGGAGATAGGGTAGGACCGATGCTGGCTCGCATAACAAAAACATGGGGGCCCTCTCGAGTTATCACAACCATAAGGGATCAACAAGGAAAAGCTCAGAACAATTAAGAGAAAATAGCAGAGATATTGAGAACGCATTTTTCAAAGTTATACACATCCCCAGGCCAGCTAGATCAACAACAACTAGAAGAACATTTGACAGCGTTGGGGTTACCACAAGTGGGGCAGCAGGGGATAGCCCAATTAAATGAACCTATATCCGGGAAGGAACTACAAAAGGTATTAAAAACGTTAAAACACTTTAAAGCACCTGGCCCCGACGGACTTACTGGGGAATTCTATAAATTATTACAGATGCAGATCACAGGGCCCTTAATGGCGTACTATGATCAAGTGGTGGCGCAGGGTACATTCCCAGATAGCGAATGCTACATACCTGTAGAAGGTATTCTCCGAGGACAGCAGGCTGATTGTTCTCACTGATGGGTGACGTCCCCGGCAGCCCCTCCAATCGGAATCCTCCTAGCAAAGTCCTTTGCTAGCTCTCGCGCGCCCGCGCGCACCGCGCATGCGCGGCCGTCTTCCCGCCCGAAACCGGCTCGAGCCGGCCAGTCCAGTATGTAGCAAGACAATACAGTTCAAGGGAAGACACAACTCCAAAAGGGGAGGCGGGCGGGTTTGTGAGAACAATCAGCCTGCTGTCCTCGGAGAATACCTTCTACAGGTATGTAGCATTCGCTTTCTCCGAGGACAAGCAGGCTGCTTGTTCTCACTGATGGGGTATCCCTAGCCCCCAGGCTCACTCAAAACAACAACCATGGTCAATTGGACCTCGCAACGGCGAGGACATAACTGAGATTGACCTAAAAAATTTACCAACTAACTGAGAGTGCAGCCTGGAACAGAACAAACAGGGCCCTCGGGGGGTGGAGTTGGATCCTAAAGCCCAAACAGGTTCTGAAGAACTGACTGCCCGAACCGACTGTCGCGTCGGGTATCCTGCTGCAGGCAGTAATGAGATGTGAATGTGTGGACAGATGACCACGTCGCAGCTTTGCAAATTTCTTCAATGGAGGCTGACTTCAAGTGGGCTACCGATGCAGCCATGGCTCTAACATTATGAGCCGTGACATGACCCTCAAGAGCCAGCCCCGCCTGGGCGTAAGTGAAGGAAATGCAATCTGCTAGCCAATTGGATATGGTGCGTTTCCCTACAGCCACTCCCCTCCTATTGGGATCAAAAGAAACAAACAATTGGGCGGACTGTCTGTGGGGCTGTGTCCGCTCCAGATAGAAGGCCAATGCTCTCTTGCAGTCCAATGTGTGCAGCTGACGTTCAGCAGGGCAGGAATGAGGACGAGGAAAGAATGTTGGCAAGACAATTGACTGGTTCAGATGGAACTCCGACACGACCTTTGGCAAGAACTTAGGGTGAGTGCGGAGGACTACTCTGTTATGATGAAATTTGGTGTAAGGGGCCTGGGCTACCAGGGCCTGAAGCTCACTGACCCTACGAGCTGAAGTAACTGCCACCAAGAAAATGACCTTCCAGGTCAAGTACTTCAGATGACAGGAATTCAGTGGCTCAAAAGGAGGTTTCATCAGCTGGGTGAGAACGACATTGAGATCCCATGACACTGTAGGAGGCTTGACAGGGGGCTTTGACAAAAGCAAACCTCTCATGAAGCGAACAACTAAAGGCTGTCCCGAGATCGGCTTACCTTCCACATGGTAATGGTATGCACTGATTGCGCTAAGGTGAACTCTTACAGAGTTGGTCTTGAGACCAGACTCAGACAAGTGCAGAAGGTATTCAAGCAGGGTCTGTGTAGGACAAGAGCGAGGAGCTAGGGCCTTGCTGTCACACCAGACGGCAAACCTCCTCCATAGAAAGAAGTAACTCCTCTTGGTGGAATCTTTCCTGGAAGCAAGCAAGACGCGGGAGACACCCTCTGACAGACCCAAAGAGGCAAAGTCTACGCTCTCAACATCCAGGCCGTGAGAGCCAGGGACCGGAGGCTGGGATGCAGAAGAGCCCCTTCGTTCTGCGTGATGAGGGTCGGAAAACACTCCAATCTCCACGGTTCTTCGGAGGATAACTCCAGAAGAAGAGGGAACCAGATCTGACGCGGCCAAAAAGGAGCAATCAGAATCATGGTGCCTCGGTCTTGTTTGAGTTTCAACAAAGTCTTCCCCACCAGAGGAATGGGAGGATAAGCATACAGCAGGCCTTCCCCCCAATCCAGGAGGAAGGCATCCGATGCCAGTCTGCCGTTGGCCTGAAGCCTGGAACAGAACTGAGGGACTTTGTGGTTCACTCGAGATGCGAAGAGATCCACCAAGGGGGTGCCCCACGCTTGGAAGATCCGGCGCACCACTATGGAGTTGAGCGACCACTCGTGAGGTTGCATAATCCTGCTCAATCTGTCGGCCAGACTGTTGTTTATGCCTGCCAGATATGTGGCTTGGAGCACCATGCCGAGACGGCGAGCCCAGAGCCACATGCTGACGGCTTCCTGACACAGGGGGCGAGATCCGGTGCCCCCCTGCTTGTTGACATAGTACATGGCAACCTGGTTGTCTGTCTGAATTTGGATAATTTGATGGGACAGCCGATCTCTGAAAGCCTTCAGAGCGTTCCAGATCGCTCGCAACTCCAGGAGATTGATCTGTAGACCGCGTTCCTGGAGGGACCAGCGTCCTTGGGTGTGAAGCCCATCGACATGAGCTCCCCATCCCAGGAGAGACGCATCCGTTGTCAGCACTTTTTGTGGCTGAGGAATTTGGAAAGGACGTCCCAGAGTCAAATTGGACCAGATTGTCCACCAATACAGGGATTCGAGAAAACTCGTGGACAGGTGGATCACGTCTTCTAGACCCCCAGCAGCCTGAAACCACTGGGAGGCTAGGGTCCATTGAGCAGATCTCATGTGAAGACGGGCCATGGGAGTCACATGGACTGTGGAGGCCATGTGGCCCAGCAATCTCAACATCTGCCGAGCTGTGATCTGCTGGGACGCTCGCACCCGCGAGACGAGGGACAACAAGTTGTTGGCCCTCGCCTCTGGGAGATAGGCGCGAGCCGTCCGAGAATCCAGCAGAGCTCCTATGAATTCGAGCTTCTGCACTGGGAGAAGATGGGACTTTGGATAATTTATCACAAACCCCAGTAGCTCCAGGAGGCGAATAGTCATCTGCATGGACTGCAGGGCTCCTGCCTCGGATGTGTTCTTCACCAGCCAATCGTCGAGATATGGGAACACATGCACCCCCAGCCTGCGAAGTGCCGCTGCTACTACAGCTAGGCACTTTGTGAACACCCTGGGCGCAGAGGCGAGCCCAAAGGGTAGCACACAGTACTGGAAGTGGCGTGTGCCCAACTGAAATCGCAGATACTGTCTGTGAGCTGGCAGTATCGGGATGTGTGTGTAGGCATCCTTCAAGTCCAGAGAGCATAGCCAATCGTTTTGCTGAATCATGGGGAGAAGGGTGCCCAGGGAAAGCATCCTGAACTTTTCTTTTACGAGATATTTGTTCAGGGCCCTTAGGTCTAGGATGGGACGCATCCCCCCTGTTTTCTTTTCCACAAGGAAGTACCTGGTATAGAATCCCAGCCCTTCTTGCCCGGATGGCACGGGCTCGACCGCATTGGCGCTGAGAAGGGCGGAGAGTTCCTCTGCAAGTACCTGCTTGTGCTGGAAGCTGTAAGACTGAGCTCCCGGTGGACAATTTGGAGGTTTGGAGGCCAAATTGAGGGTGTATCCTTGCCGGACTATTTGCAGAACCCACTGATCGGAGGTTATGAGAGGCCACCTTTGGTGAAAAGCTTTCAACCTCCCTCCGACTGGCAGGTCGCCCGACACTGACACTTGGATGTCGGCTATGCTCTGCTGGAGCCAGTCAAAAGCTCGCCCCTTGCTTTTGCTGGGGAGCCGCGGGGCCTTGCTGAGGCGCACGCTGCTGACGAGAGCGAGCGCGCTGGGGCTTAGCCTGGGCCGCAGGCTGTCGGGAAGGAGGATTGTACCTACGCTTACCAGAAGTATAGGGAACAGTCTTCCTTCCCCCGAAAAATCGTCTACCTGTAGAGGTAGAAGCTGAAGGCTGCCGGCGGGAGAACTTGTCGAATGCGGTGTCCCACTGGTGGAGAGACTCTACCACCTGCTCGACTTTTTCTCCAAAAATGTTGTCCGCACGGCAAGGCGAGTCCGCAATCCGCTGCTGGATTCTATTCTCCAGGTCGGCGGCACGCAGCCATGAGAGCCTGCGCATCACCACACCTTGAGCAGCGGCCCTGGACGCAACATCAAAAGTGTCATAAACTCCTCTGGCCAGGAATTTTCTGCACGCCTTCAGCTGCCTGACCACCTCCTGAAAAGGCTTGGCTTGCTCAGGGGGAAGAGCATCAACCAAGCCCGCCAACTGTCGCACATTATTCCGCATGTGTATGCTCGTGTAGAGCTGGTAAGACTGAATTTTGGCCACGAGCATAGAGGAATGGTAGGCCTTCCTCCCAAAGGAGTCTAAGGTTCTAGAGTCTTTGCCCGGGGGCGCCGAAGCATGCTCCCTAGAACTCTTAGCCTTCGTTAGGGCCAGATCCACAACTCCAGAGTCGTGAGGCAACTGAGTGCGCATCAGCTCTGGGTCCCCATGGATCCGGTACTGGGACTCGATCTTCTTGGGGATGTGGGGATTAGTTAAAGGCTTGGTCCAGTTCGCCAGCAATGTCTTTTTGAGGACATGGTGCAGGGGAACAGTGGACGCTTCCTTAGGTGGAGAAGGATAGTCCAGGAGCTCAAACATTTCAGCCCTGGGCTCGTCCTCCACAACCACCGGGAAGGGGATGGCCGTAGACATCTCCCGGACAAAGGAAGCAAAAGACAGACTCTCGGGAGGAGAAAGCTGTCTTTCAGGAGAGGGAGTGGGATCAGAAGGTAGACCCTCAGACTCCTCGTCAGAGAAATATCTGGGGTCTTCTTCTTCCTCCCACGAGGCCTCACCCTCGGTGTCAGACACAAGTTCACGGACCTGCGTCTGCAACCGCGCCCGGCTCGACTCCGTGGAGCCACGTCCACGATGGGGGCGTCGAGAGGTAGACTCCCTCGCCCGCATCGGCGAAGCTCCCTCCGCCGACGTAGTCGGGGAGCCCTCCTGGGAGGTGGCCGCAGTCGGCACCGCACGCGGTACCGACGTCGGGGACCTCACCCCGGGCGATGGGCCAGCCGGCGCCACGCTCGACGGTACCGGAGGCGCAAGCACCCCCGGTACCGGAGGGGTAGGGCGCAACAGCTCTCCCAGAATCTCTGGGAGAACGGCCCGGAGGCTCTCGTTCAGAGCGGCTGCAGAGAAAGGCATGGAGGTCGATGCAGGCGTCGACGTCAGAACCTGTTCCGGGCGTGGAGGCTGTTCCGGGCTGTCCAGAGTGGAGCGCATCGACACCTCCTGAACATAGGGTGAGCGGTCCTCTCGGTGCCGATGCCTGCTGGGTGCCGACTCCCTCGGCGACCCAGAGCTCTCGGTGCCGACGCGGGGAGGGGACCGGTGTCGATGCTTCTTCGACTTCTTCCGAAGCATGTCACCGGAGCTCCCCGGCACCGACGAGGAGGACGTAGAATCCAGCCGTCGCTTCCTCGGGGCCGAGGCCGAAGGAGGTCGGTCTCGGGGGGGCTGTACCGCAGGAGCCCTCAGGGTAGGAGGAGACCCACCCGAGGGCTCACCGCCACCAGCAGGGGAATGGACAGCCCTCACCTGCACTCCACTCGATGCACCACCGTCCGACGACATCAGGAGACGAGGTCCCGGTACCACCGACGTCGATGCAGCTATCCGATGTCTCGGCGCCGATGCAGAGGGCCGATGCCTCGATGCACTCGATGCACTGGCAGCCAAGGAAGAAGGTCTGGACGCTGATGACGTCGATGCACACGATGACCCCGGTGCCGATGCCGACGAAGAGCCCGAGAACAAAACGTTCCACTGGGCCAATCTCGCTACTTGAGTCCGCCTTTGTAAGAGGGAACACAGACTACAGTTCTGGGGACGGTGCTCGGCCCCCAGACACTGAAGACACGAAGAGTGCCTATCAGTGAGCGAGATTACCCGGGCGCACTGGGTGCACTTCTTGAAGCCGCTGGAAGGCTTCGATGTCATGGGCGGAAAAATCACGCCGGCGAAGTCAAAATCCGAAATGACGAATTTGGAGCACCAAAACTTTAAGGGAGAAAAATCTCGACCGAGGCCGAAAAGAGGCCTACCCCGACAACGAAAGAAAACTTACCGGGGCAAAAACTGGAAATACGGGAAGGGGCAAACGAAACCCAAGGGGGTTTCCGGAGCACTTTCCGAACGAAAAGAACTTTTCAGAAGAAAAAACACGTCGATTAGATAACGGACGCGCGAGGTCGACTCTCCGGGGCTCAACACGGCAAAAAACACAGCCGTACCGAGTGCGGACGAAAGAAGACTGACCGGCTCGAGCCGGTTTCGGGCGGGAAGACGGCCGCGCATGCGCGGTGCGCGCGGGCGCGCGAGAGCTAGCAAAGGACTTTGCTAGGAGGATTCCGATTGGAGGGGCTGCCGGGGACGTCACCCATCAGTGAGAACAAGCAGCCTGCTTGTCCTCGGAGAACATGCCAATGAGGCACAAATAATCTTGCTGTTAAAACCCGGGAAAATAACTGACAAGGCAGACTCATTCAGACCAATTTCCCTGCTGAATGTATAAGTAAAGATACTGGCAAGAATACTGGCAGACAGACTGGCCGGTATTTTGCCTGAGTTGATCGGCCAGGAACAGGTGGGATTTGTACAAAATAGACAAATAGTTAAAAATATGAGAAAATTGTTACTGGCCATAGCGCACTGCCAACAGCGGGAAACACCAGCATTGGCGGTTAGCTTAGATGCTGAAAAGGCTTTTGATAAAGTAAATTGGCAATATATGTTTGGGGTGTTGGACCACATGGGATTCCGAGGTTGGTTCCTACAGGCGATTAAGACACTGTATACAGATCCCAAAGCATTAATAAGTATCAATGGAGTGAATACAGAAGTGTTTCCAGTGAGCAGAGGTACCAGACAGGGGTGCCCTCTCTCCCCATTACTTTTCATACTAACAATAGAGCCTATTATTCAGACTATCCAGAAGGGAAGAGAGGTAGAAGGGATAGAAGTGGGTGGAGAGCTGGTAAAGGTGCTGGCATTTGCGGACGACCTTATGGTGGTAATGCAAAATCCTAGAAGCTCCATGCCGAATTTATTTTCTATCATAGAAGATTTTGGGGCGTTATCAGGTTTTACCCTTAATGTTCAGAAAACACAGGTGCTAGATATAATGGGAGAAAATAAAACATCTTGGAAAAACCAACTTCCCTTAACATGGGAGGGGGACTCTCTTAAGTATTTAGGAGTCAGAATACCAAAAGATCTTTCCAGGCTGTACGAAGTCAATGTAACAAAATTAATGACAGACACAAGAGCAGCATTACACACCTGGTCTACATATCCAATATCATTATTAGGCCGGATAGCGCTATTTAATATGATCATTATACCTAGATGGTTATATACTTTTCAGGTCTTACCATTATATTTAAAAAGTAAAGATGAAAAAAAGTTGAATCAAATTACACAAGCATTTTTATGGAAGGGCAAAAAACCAAGAGCCCCTATAGCTATATTGCAGACTCCGGCAGAATACGGGGGTCTGGGTTTAATTAGTTTGAGGCACATAATGGTAGCAGGAGGGATGAGACAGATTACAGATTGGTACAGAGACACGCAGCACTACACAGCAACAACGATGGAGTTAAAACTGACGGGGGACACTCATTTTAGTCACATGTTACATGCAGGAACAGGAGTTAACTCAGAGGTCCTCGAAATGACAGGAATTATGCCCACCGCGCGAGCGGTGTGGCGCTGGGTGTGCAGGTTACATCAGTTTAAACACACAGTCACACCTTTTCTGGCGCTTTGTGGGAACCCCTCATTTCCACCAGGAAACCTGTATCCTAGATTTGTAGTGTGGAAAACTAAAGGGATCACTTACCTGTATCATGTACTGACTGTAGAAGGGAAGCTTAAAACATTTCCAGATTTGCAGAAGGAATTCTCCTTGCCGGACACAGACATATTTCATTATTACCAACTGCGACACTATGTGAAAAGTTTGGAATGGGAGAATTTAACGGAGGACGTCCAAGAAGAGTTAGCAGATGCCTTTTCACTCTCTGCACAACAGAAGGTGCCACTATCCTTCCACCACAGGCACATCAGAGATACAGCATCAGAAATACAATATAATGTTATAGCCCAAGCATGGAATATGGACTTGGGTCTAACACTGCCTGAAGAAATATACAGAACACACATTTTAACCATGAGAAGGTCAATGTGGGCACAGTCGCACTGGGAATTACAATATAAAATGGTACTGCGCTGGTATATCCCGCCCAGAAGAGCTTTCCATATGGGAATATCGCCAGATGGCGCCTGCCCTAAGTGCGGGGGGGAAGGTGCAACTTTAGGACACATGTTTTGGAAATGCCCACATATCCAACGTTTCTGGACACAAGTTACACAGCAAGTGAGCAGATGGTGGGCGACAAGTTGGAAACTGGACGCCAAACTGTTGTTTGGCCGACCGGCTTTGGGAAAACCAACACCAAAAGGTTTGAGAGACTTTGCTGTGTGGACTACTGTTATGGCAAAAAGGGTTATCCTCATAAAGTGGCTATCTGCAGATGAACCAAGTGTCCAACAATGGCGAACACAAATGATAACACTATTGCGCCTGGAGAGAGTTGGAGTGGGAGATATATCATCAGCAGCAGGAAAGAAATTTAAAACACGATGGGCTCCGTTCTGGATGACTTTGTCCCCGGCGGCAAGGAGCCGCCTGTTGAACATTTGAACATTTTATAGATATTAACAATGATAATCAGGTCTGTGGCAACCTTGAACTGGAAATAATGGGGAGAGGGGAGGGGAGGGGAGGGGAGGGGGAGAAAAAGGGAGAAAAAGAATAAGATGTTCCAGTTGTGGGAGTTCTGTTTATGTATAACACAGTGATAACTTAATGGAAGATAAAACAGAAATGTTATGATTGTTTGGAAAGTTGAACATCAATAAAAATGATTGAACATAGATATTAAATTGATCTCTCCATCTTTGTCTAGCAGTCACAGTACCCTCCTTAACCCATAGTTTTTCCACATATCTAAACTTTTTCTTCAACCAGGTTGTACTTCACTGATCTATGTATTCATAATACAGTGCATTCCATTTAAGTGCAAGTCGGATAAGCGCATGCTCTGTTTAACTGCATGCCGTACTTCGGTCCCATTTTTAGTGCCATCAATTTCTATGGGGACAAACTTCGGTTTAGCGCACCACTGGTAAGTGCAAGATTCACTTATATGCATGGTTTAAGACCGCTCCTCTGGGACGGCCAAGATGGCGTTTTAAACGGACGCACCTGAAGTTGCTCTTGAGGAAGCTTTGTTCTTTAGCTCCGTTGGTGCTTCTGCCGCCCTGCTTTTTCAGATGGGGAAGCGGAGGGGAAAGGTCAGGGAACTTCCCTCGGTTCCAGAGACCATCCCAACGTTGAAGCAGACGACTTTGCAGTTCTCTAAGCAACAATCGGGTCCTCGGGGAACTTCGACCCCCACTGCAACTTCCGACGCATTGCCGTCGATTGAAAGTCCTAACGGGGCTTCCTTGAGCCCTGTGGATCGTATTGCTCCGCCTCAGCCTGGGAGAGAGCAGTTTGCAGCCCGAACAGCGACGGAAGCCGAAGGGGCTCAACCGAACCTGTCTGAGGGAAGGCTTGCAGCCATAGAGAACGGAACTCATGAACGAGAGCAGTTAATTCTTTCAGCCTCACAGGTATTACCTCAAGACATTGTTTTAAAACTATCTCGAGCAGAGCTCCAATCTCAATCTCTCCAAGTTTCAAGTGGCGTGGTTAGACCAGCAGTAGTGACACTTGAGTCACTGTGGGACATGGTGTATAGCATTCAGGTTTCTATGCAGAGTACATTGAAAGAACATACTGGTGATATTAAAGTTTTGTCTGAAGCTGCGCTGCTCCAAGCGCAAGTGACTGCACAGCAGACCTTGAAATTAGATAAAGTGAATAATGAGCTTCAAGAAATGGGGAATTTGGAAACTGCGTTGGTTAAAGACAATAATTTCATGCATAAACGAATGGAGTACCTGGAGAACCAGGTTAGGAAACTCAACCTTAGGTTTCTAAATTTCCCCAAATCTCCTTTAATTTCTCCTATTGAGATGGCAAAAAAGTATATGGTTGATATTCTCGGAATGGATAGAGACTCACTACCTCCCATTACTCGGGCCTATTACATCTGGAATCCGAAGGGGACTGTCGGAAATCCCCTAGTGGTGGGGGATGGGATGAATCTTACTACCTTCCTGGAAAACTCATTGGAAATAATTACACAGAGGTCAACTATGCTGGTCACTTTTGCACTGGAGCCTGACCGCAATGCAGTCTTAAGACTTTCCCTAAGACACTTAGAAAACTTGTTTTTGGGCTCAAAGGTTCGCATTTTTCCTGACCTCTCGAGGCCTACACAAATAAGGCGTAAGGCTTTTTTGGAGCAGCGCCCTAGAGCGTTGGCATTGGGAGTTAATTTTGTATTACGTTTTCCTTGTATTTGTAATGTACTGCTTGAGGGTAAACAATTTCAATTTGTAGACCCAAAACAGTTTAAAGAATTTCTTGATGCTAGAGCCGATGTGAATGTAGTATGCCCACCATAACAAGCAGGCTTGGGTTGATAACCCAAGGTAGCAACCGTTAAATACTTTTTAATTTCTTCTTAATTCTTTATATCTTGGCACCAAATTTCTTTGTTTGTGGACAAATAGGCACTTTAGAATTTTTCCTTCAATTATTTAATTGTATTTTGAATTTCATTTGTAAAATAATGCCGATTTCATATTTACACTTTGTTGTGAAAAATTGATTTATTAATAAAGATGTAAATTAAAAAAAAAAAAAAAAAAAGACCGCTCCTCTGCAGGAAAGACTCCGCAAAAGTGCACGCACGGAATATGGAAGCCGATGACTTTGGTTCTGAAAATTGGGTTGTTTCAGTTCTTCCTACCATCTTGAACGAGTTTGCACCTCATGACATTTTCAATGCTGATGAAAACAGTCTCTACTGGTGAGCGATTCCTGATGGAACACTTGCATTCAAACAAGCCGAAACTACAGGAAGTAAAACATCGAAGGACTAACTGACGATCCTCCTTTGCTGCAATATGGATGGGAGTGAGAAGTTGGAACCACTCGTCATTGGAAAGAGCAAACAGCCCCGTTGCTTCAAGAATGTTAAGCGACGTCCTGTGTCATACGAGGCTAACGCAAATTCATGGATGACTGGGGAAATTTGGAAGCAGTGGCTAAAGAAGTTAGACACTAGAAAGCTGGCACAAAAGCATCAGATTTTGTTGCTTTGTGATAATTGTGCTGCACACAGTGGTGATGTCAGGCTATCTAATGTCAAGGTGGTCTTCCTGCACCTCTCTGATCCAACCTATGGATCAGGGCATAATAGCCAATTTCAAACAACATTATCGGGCTCGTGTGCTACGTCCTCTAATGAGGGTTATGGATGACCAGACTGGCAAGGATAAACGTGCTGTTGAAATGGCTCATAATCTATCACTGTTGGATTCCCTACATATGCAGAAAGAAGCCTGGAATCATGTTACACAGGCAACCATTGTGAACTGCTACAAGCGAGCAAGCTTTATTAGGGATGTGGAGAGGGACGAAACAGATGCAGCTGTTGCAAACGCATCAGATGAACAGGCTATTGACATCCCAGCCTGTGTTACTGAAGAGGAGTTTCATCACTACATAGCTGTTGATTATGATCTACAAACAGCTGACGACAGCACTGATGTCGAGATATGCGCCTACATGCAGGCAACAGCTGATGATGAAACAGATGATGAAATGAGCAGCGAGGCACATGCTGATGAAATTCAACAACCTCCTGTCACTTTTGCAAGAGTGCTGAGGAGTCTCAACACCATGTGGGCCTATCTGGAGGCCACTGGATGTCAGTGCTATGACAGTTTTTACTGTCTGGCAGACGTAGTCTATGGAACTCACAGACACAAGAGTGTACAAAGGACTATGACTGATTACTTCAAGTAAGCCTAACGTCAGTTAACGGAGACTGTATACTGTACGTATAATAATAAATACTATAGATAGGTTTATCAGATATCAAGCTTCTTTGGGTCACAACGGTTAAGTGCACACTCCGGTTAACTGCATGTATTTCTTTGGTCCCAGACCCTTGCACTTAAGCAGATTGCACTGTATTTACTTTGTTACATACTGACCTAGCATTTATATAACCACATGGTATGGGAATTATAGAGGGGTCATCCCATGAAATATACTGTGGTTAGTGCAGCAGATCTTGATCCTGGGAACTGGGTTCAATTCCCACTGGAGCTCCTTGTGACTCTGGGCAAGTCACTTAACCCTCCATTGCCTCAGGTACAAGTAAGTACCATATACACTGTACTAATTAGATTGTAAGCTCTGTCGAGCAGGGACTGTCTCTTCATGTTCAAGTGTACAGCGCTGTGTATATCTAGTAGCGCTATAGAAATGATAGTAGTAGTATAAGAAATTACCAACTCCCCTTAATAACACTCCCTCACAGAGGCACTTTAAACCCTGAGGGGCCCTTTTACTAATGTGTGCCGAAAAATGGGCTGCACTAGTGTAGGTGCGTGTTTTTGGCGCACACAGATCCATTTTTCAGTGCACCTGTAAAAAAGGCCTTTTTAAATTTTTGCTGAAAATGGATGTGCGGCAAAATAAAAATTGGTGCGCGTCCATTTTGGTCTGAGACCTTACCACAAGCCATTGACTTTGCGGTAAAGTCTCATGCGGTAACCGTGCAGTAATCATCTACATGCATAGAATGATGATTACTGCCCGTTTTTTGCCATGTGCCAGAAAATAAAAATTATTTTCCGGTGAGTGTAGCGGACGCGCGTCAAAAATTAAATTACCGCTAGGGTCATGCGGTAGCTGGGTGGTAACTCAAAACTGATGAACGCTGGGCGCGCGTAGGCACCTACGCATCTTAGTAAAAGGGCCCCTGAAGTACAGAGCAGAAAGGGTATGGCTCAATGAAGACAGAGCAGGGAGGGCACAGTTCAGGTAACCGGATAAAAACACAAGCATAACAGAGAGGCCCAGAGAAGACAAGAGCAGCCCTCCATCATTTGCCTTTGCCACAAATGTCAGAGCAATCACAGCTTAATGCAGATAGGTAAAGTGAAATCCTAATTCTGGAAGCCAAGCCAGAACAAGGCCTGGTTTTGTTAAACTTGAAGACAAAGACTAGTACACCCACTCCATGCCTAATTTAGGCATTGCGATTTACACCAAGTTTTTACTTGGCATAATTGGCCGCAACTAAATGTAATTGCATGGATCGGTACTCGGTGTATTCTTTAAACTGCATGGAAATTTAGGCTAATTCTATAAAATACGCCTAAATTAAGGCGTACTTTATAGAATACATTTAAGCAAATTTCATTTTGACGATAAACCATAAAGCTGTATGTCTCTGTTGATCACCCTCCCCTCACCTATCCACACCCACCCTGTTAGAATATCAATGATATGCTTTGATGTCCCCATGCATACTTCCTACCCACCCCCCTCCTCCCACCCTGTCAGACTGTCATAGTAATGCTTGAATGTTTTCACTTATATACACTGTCAGCTAGCACATTTGCTTATTTCCGATCTGAGGAAGAAGGGCAACCTTCGAAAGCTAATCAAGAAATGTATTAAGTTATGTCCAATAAAAAAGGTATCATCTTATTTTCTTTTCCATGTTTTATTTTGTTTGATTTCTATTGATAACCATTTTGACGATGAATGTTTAGGCGTGATATAAGGAATCTAGTCCTTATTGCCTACTATTTAAGAGGTTGTAAGTAGTCCCACGTTAACTCTGCGTTAGGCAGGTAGCATTCGGTAAGTTCAGTGTAATAACTGTTAAATGCCTTTCATACGCACTCTCCACTCATACCATGCCCTATGACAGAGACATTCATAAAAAATTAAGTAAAACACAGTAACAGGCAAATCACAAAACCCATAACACAGTCATACAGTAGCCTGTTTCCACATGTTAACAGTAGCTTAAGTGCTTAACACACTTTAGTAGAAGAGGCCCTATATATAGGCACAGGGAATACAATAAAAATTAGAATTTATAAGTATTAAGGTCATGATTTTATGTTTTGATGGGAATCGGATGTTTGTAATTAGTATTTTTGTGGATGGAAACCTTTTCAATCTACTTTTCACGGATCAGTTGAATTAAATATCATCAATTATTGTAAGAGATACCCTGGTACAAGTTAGATTGAAAATGATTACACAAAAATGTAATGATTGATTGCACAATATTTTAATAAAATAGAGCTGGGCCAGCCTAGTGGCTCAGTGGCAATGTTGTATACTGCCCATTTCCAGGTCAGCTGGGACTGAGCAAACTGCAAATTAAGCATTCACCTTGGGCTACAAATATGTGGTGACACTTACTGGTCAAGGACTGTCACTACAATAGCCAGGTTAGGTGGGGAATTAGAAAACTAAGGGCTAGGTTTACTAAGCGGCACTATGGGCGTGTTAGCGTTTTTAACGCACGTAAATGGCTAACGCGACCATAGAAATGTATAGGTGCATTAGCGTTTAACACGCCTTAAATTTATTGGTGTGTTAAAAACCCTAACGCACGTTAGTAAACATACCCCTAGGGGGGAAACTCTAACAAGTTCTAATTAAGCTGGAAGCCAAATGATCAGGAAGAAACTACTGTTCCAATAAACAAAAAATAAACTTGGAATTTGGTCTACCTATAAAGATACACGGTGAGGCCTCTTTAAACCTGGGGGCAATCTGCTGCACCGTGCAAATTTTGCCAATGGAATCAATGGCAAATTTCATAAATGTCATCAAATCTCTGAATCTGTTTGACCTGTTGCCAAGTTTAAAAGACCAGCCCTAACGGAACTATATATATATATAGTTCTGTTAGGCCTGCCCTTAAAATATACAATCAATATATTAAAATTAAATATAACAAGTCACACAGACTTCTTTCATAAATAAAAAGAACTATACTATTTGAATTAAATAATATCCTCAGATGGTTATTAAACAAATGGCATTATTGTTTCTCTAGTATTCTCACTCAATATAAACAGGATAATTGGATGTTCCCTCTTGGTAACCACTATAATGGTTGAGATCTATTCTTCCCGCTGTTTTTTATGTACTCAGTCATTTGTCACTGGTTATAATGGCAGTAAAAATCAAACTGCATTTCTGTTTTACCAGTGTAATTCCAAATTGATTAATTCTGTACTTCAGTAGCTATTATAATCAATTTCTGCAGAAATGTCACTGCTGTACAAAGTCAATATCCTTACTAGGCAAACTTTACTCCTACTGTATTGTGCAAGATACGGGAGTGTCATAAAGTTTCAACATGAGAAAATGTAGATAGAATGTCAAGGATGAAACTGAAGCTGAGGGTTTATAGCTTATAATATATCAGGTCGATATTCAGAAGCACGTATGTGATCAGCACCCGATGCTAACTGCCTACGTGCTCTCTTTTAAATTCAGTGCTGGCTAAATGCTACATTTCAGACAGACAGTTTAATGTTCAGTGAAAATTTATCCATTAGATTTAGGAGGGACCAGGGCATTCTGGTCTAAAATGTATTGGCAGAGCTAAACAAAGTGGCCACTGTATTAAGGGATCCTTTTACAAAAAGTGGCCTGCGGCTTTTGGTCCATGCTGGGCCAGTTTTTACCGCGTCTGGGAAAAGGGGCTTTTTTTCAATGGACCGGGAAAAGGGCCTGTGGTAAAATTGAAACTGGTGTGCGCCTATTGACGGCCTGAGCCCTTAATGCCACCCATTGATCTAGCAGTAAGGGCTCAGACGCTACAAATGCGGTGACTGGTCGGCACACGCCAACAGCTGATTAACGCCAGAAATGCCGCACGCAGTAGGAAATTTTAAAAAAAAAATTTGTCCAAGTAGTATGGGCATGTGCCAATTCGAAAATTACCACCAGGAGGACGCATTCGCCTGGTGGTAGTCTCATTTTACTGCACACTGCACTTGCGTAGAGACTACCACGCCTTTGTAAAAGGGCCCCTAAGCTAAGCACTGGTGCTGGCACTTAATATGAGTATACTGTTTATTCAGCACCACTACCACACAAGTAACAGCACTGAATATACATACTAAGCAGTGATCTAAACTAAATGCATTACTTTTCTCTTCCTTGGAGCATAGTTTCCAGTTTACAATGGTAATCCGTTCATCTATGGATTGCTCATTTTATTCTTACAGCCACTTAATAAACAGATGTTTCAAAAACATTGGGGCCCTTTTACTAAGCCGTGTAGGCACCTACGTGCATCAATTCGGAGTTACCGCCCGGCTATCGCGTGGTCCAGGCGATAATTTAGTTTTTTACGTGTGCGGCGGAAACCGGGCAGTAATTGTCATTCTACATGCGTAGACCATTACCGCTCGGTTAACGCGTGAGACCTTACCACTAAGTCAATGGGTGGTGGTAAGGTCTTAGGTCCAAAATGGATGCGCGTCAATTTTTATTTTGCCTCATGTCCATTTTCAGCAAAAAAAAGGCCTTTTTTTGCAGGTGCGTTGAAAAATGGACTTGTGCACGTCCAATACATGCGTCTACACTAACGCAGGCCATTGTTCAGTGCACCTTAGTAAAAGGACCCCACTGTTATCAGGAGATACAAAGATATCGGTCACAATTATTTGTTTACAGAACATATATTTGCCACATTTGTGTACAGTGCTGCGTATGTCTGGTAGCACTACAGAAATGATTAATAGTAGTAGTAGTAGTACTTAAAATGACCAATTTTCTTATTTATAACTTTAGGAACAGGAAGGGCCGATGGAACTAGTGCGTGTTTTGGGCGTGTGCAGATCCATTTTTCAGCGTGCCTGTAAAAAAGGCCTTTTAAAAAATTTTGCCAAAAATGGATGTGCGGCAAAATATGAATTGGGACGCATCCATTTTGGGTCTGAGACCCTACCGCCAGCCATTGAGTTAGCAGTAAGGTCTCACGCAGTAACCATGTGGTAATCATCCACACACATAGAATGATGATTACTGCCTGGTTTTTGTCGCATGCCAGAAAATAAAAATTATTTTCCGGTGCACATAGCGGACACACATCAAAAATGAAATTACCACAAGGGCCATGCGGCAGCCGGGCGGTAACTCAAAATTGACGCGCACTGGGTGTGCATAGGCGCCTGCACAGTTTAGTAAAAGGGCCCCTAAATATTTCTTTTAATATTTAATTATAGCTTAAATTGCATTGTACTATATTTCCAAAAAGGCTAATATGCTCTTCATAAGCAGATATGGTATGAATTTTATAGTTCTATTTAATATTCTCTGTTTTTCATTTAAAAAAAAAAACACTTTTAAGATTATTTGTTGATCAGGATAATATTCACTATTTCCAGCAACTGAGCATCCAAAATGCCTCTTTTTTTATAATGAACCAAGCTCTAAACAGTTATCTTTATAAGCCACAGAAATACAATTGACCAGTCAATTAATTTTTTCTCTAAAGGATGTCCTTGACAGTGAAACTGTATGTTGCTGAGCAGAACTATTTAAGCTAAGACAAAGACATTGAAGATCTTTTAAAATTTAATACCGTCTTTAACTCTACAAAGTAATATTCCTTTCTACGATTTCCTGGCTAAAATTACAATTACCAAGCACTCAAACCCTGACTCTTTTCTTGGAGGTAGTTTCGTGAGCAGCAAACGTATGTACGTTTGATCGCTTAACAATAATATTTGAAAACCATTCTGAGTCATTGACATCAGCTGGTTTCAGTCCAAAGCTTCCACCTTTCTCTATGTACAGGCGGAGAAACATCTTTCCTGACTGTATCCTACAGTAAGCATGCTACTTCCTATTAAAGTCTTCCATTTAAGAACAATGTGATTAACTAGGATTGTTATTAATAACAGGAAAAGGTAATCCCCAAGAATTGCTTTCTTGTCTAGACTGCAGGAAAACAATTAAATATCTGCCAAAAAGTTTTTCAATATAAGAGAAAATATCAGAAAAAAATCAATTCATTATGATCAAACAAAAAACAAAATAAGCAGAGACATGCTTTTGTGCCTCTATTTAAAAAAAAAGGCCTTCCATCTGGTAGAAACCAGAAGCCATCAGCGTTGTAATTAAAATGCAATTACTGTCCCCCACCGCAATCCCAGGACGACCATTCCATCTGTGTGACATACAGTGGAAAAAACACAATTTTTTGCACTTTTCTAGCTCCATTAAGTTTATTCTTTTACTATTAATTAATCTAGCGGCACTATGGGGTCATTTGGATTCTGCAAACCATCATGTCGGAAACTGTGAACACACAAAGGCTGAAATTACATGAATTTTTAAAACTCTGCACCATCCCAACGAAATAGAACCTTAATTACTTCTGTCTAAATCTGTAATTAAAATATATCACCGCAGCAGGTTTACCTGCACGTGTGGATGCTGGTGTGCATGCTTCTGTGACTGTCACAAATGAGGCTCTCTGAGGTAGTGTTATAAAAAGGAGATTAGGGTATATAACAAAAGATGAAGAACAATCACTTGAAAATGTAAAATTTGAATGTAAGTAAATTGTGCGCAATCAATAAAATATTGTTTTACTGCATTTGCAAATCTTTACATATTTCATCTCCACAGAAAATATTTAATCTCCGTAAATAAAATATATTTTCAGAACCAGAACATATGGTTATGATGTCATAAAAAGGATATTAAACATGTATATTCTTTCTATTGTCTATTAGGCATATTTTCAAAGCACTTAGCCTTCCAAAGTTCCATAGGAACCTATGGAACTTTGGAAGGCTAAGTGCTTTGAAAATATGCCTCTATATCTTCCATATTCCATAGACAAAGCAAAAGAAACACATCATTTCAAAAACTGACCACATATTTTTGTATTAGACCTATGATTATGTTTCAAGAATAATTATATAATATATTGAAGAGATATATAAAATAAGCAGTGGGCTGGGAGCGTGCATTTCCCCACAGTGATATCAGTACAAAGTAAAAGATTGAACCTAAATCCTTGATTAGATTTTAATCACATAAAGGGCAATTCTATAACAGGGCAACCACATTTACTCACCACTTGAGTGTAGGAAAGTGTACAGGAAAGAGAGTTGCACAGGGACAGAAATTTCACCCATCCCCAATAGAATCTAACCCATACCCACCCGTACCCGCTAAGATCTATTCCATCCCCACCTATCCCCACAATTAATCTCCTCCATCCCCATCTGTAGGAGTTGACACTATTATTTACTTGCTCACAGCCCTCTGTTTCCTCACAACCCCAACAGTCTCATGTGGGTTTTTGGATGGCATTCACTATTCAACCAGTGAGTGTTCCAAGCCTCAGTCTGGTGTTCCGGCTGTCTCTCTGGGAATTCAAAGCCTCATTCTGGTGCTCCAACTGCCTCTCTCTCTGTATGTTCCAAACCTCATGCTGGAGTCACCTGAGAGGTGGACTACACTCCTGAGGGAAAACCCACAGCAACTTCTTCTATCCCCGTGGGAATCCTATGGCAAATTCTTCCATACCTACAGGAATCCCCATTCCTGTACAGCTGTCTAAAACAGAATACTAGCTCTGTCTCAGGTAAGTGTACACCTAAGCACTATTCTGTAAGGATGAGCGTAAACTCCATAGCGAGTAAAAGCAAAGGAGGTGTTCACATGGATGAGCATAAATGGGGCATGCACAAAGCTACCACTTATGTACAATTTACATAATACAGTAAGTAATGTGTGTCCTTGCGCTGGATGCTCATTTATTACACCAAGTTTATGGCTGGTGTAACGGCAGGCCCCTACATGTAAAGTTTGTTGATACCACGTTACACTAGTATTCTATAACAGAATCTGTGTACCCAGATGCTGTTATAAAATAGACTCTCACTGCACAGCATCGGGGTACCTAAAAGAAGGAGCCTACTTATAGAATTGTCTCCTATATGGTTTCACTTGAATTGCTTCAAAAATTTTTACGTATCACAAATGCCCTTCTTAGGCAACATGAACCCTAGCAATAATACCGCAAGATTACTACTAGGGGTCGCAGCAGCCATTTTAGATTCCACAGCCATGTGGACAGGAGTGAATGAGAATTGCTCTTGCTCCTACTAGCGAGTCCAGTAAAAGCCTGGGGATAAAGATCAGGGGTTGGAGGGGGGTAGAGTAATCAGATGGGAATGGAGTTTATCAAAGGAGGGTTCATTGTTGGTGGGGCACTTGTTTTCTTGGCAGCTTTGGGTTGCAGGTGGGGTTTTAGATACTTTGGAAGGGGTGAGTAGTCAGCTGTTGGGGGGATCAGTTGCTCTGGGTCATCATCAAGTGAGATGGAGGTTGGGTGAGTGATCATGAGGGGGTACACTGGTTCTGCATGTGAGATCAGCAATTCTGAAAAGTTGCTCCTATGCATAAGTGGTGGTGGTGTAGGGGGGATATATGCAAGTTTTCCTCCATATGCAACTTTTCAAAATCACTGCTCCAGCTGCACATGGAGAGGCATAAACATGAACAAGAGGTTCTATAGGACGGGAGCTTCTTGTAAAATAATTTGGGAATTCTTCATACCCTCATGCTAGGGAACTATGGATATATAATCACTCCTTTTTAAATACTATCCAAATGGATTGATAGTCAATGTAGAGCAAGAAAGGCCCACACAATAGCCCAAACTCTCAAACAAATAAAAAAAATGGAGAAAAAAAGACCTTGGTCAAAAAAAGTATGGCCTTCAAAACATGAAATAGCCAGCTCCATATTCATTCATCGGTCAAAAAAAAACCTCCACTCAGCATCCATTTTCGTGAGCCCCTGATGTTGGTGATGTGATTCCAGTCTTTGGATTTTGGATTGAAAAACAAGATTCATGTCAGAACTATGTATTCAAGTAGTAGTAAAGATTAGATAAGTGTTATTTTTTGCATTAAAATTTATGTGGGAATAATGCACACTACTTGGAACATTTAGACACTGGACTCATTTATTACAGTAATACGAAATGATTGCAGTCACTGTTTGGGACATTTTGATTTGAAAGAGATATTTGAATGGAGTGTTTTTGACTGATTAATGAATATAGAGCTAGCTATTTCATGTCTGACCTTATTTTTTCAGCCACCTGCTTGGAGAACCATATAGGCTTCCTGTTTCTTTTGTTTACTTTCCTTGTGTAAAGATCAGTTGCCATACTTATAGCAGCTTTTAGCTTGGACCACTGCATTTCCACTTCACCTATTCCTGCCCATGTCATCAGCTCTTTCTTCAGGTATTTCCTCATTTTACCAGCACGCCTGAAATCCAGTACTTTGAGTTTTGTGTAGCTGCACGTTTATATCAAACCATATAGTTTTATGATCACTATTGCCTAGGTGGGCACCCACCCGGATATTGGAAACATTGCCTCCATTTGTGAGCACTAGATCCAGCGTCAACTCTTTCCTCATAGGTGCTATCACCATTCGTCTGGGCATCCACGATCTCCCTACTTCTTTCTGATTCTGCTGATGGGATGTTCCAATCCACATCCACATCAGGCAAGTTGAAATCTCCCAGCAACAATGCCTCCCCTTTCTTACCAAGCTTATGGATATCTTCGATTAAAGGGTCCCAAGAAACAAAGCAAATGATCTGCAAACTCCAAGATGGGAAATAGAAAAGCAGATCAGTAGTAGATATGAATAAATTTTATTGAAAATTGCCCAGCGACAGTGTTATGGCATGGCACAAGCGTGCCATGTGTCATAACTAAGATCGTTCCTCAGTTGTAGGAGCACGACCCATGCAGGTTTTTTTCACAATTTTGGTAATATTGATCAACATCTAATGTTGGAATACATGACAACTTTTTCATAAGCACCCTATACTACAGTTCATTCAATAGCCCCTGACGCAGCCCTTCTGAGCGAAACATGGCCTGTGTCGGGCAATTTTCAATAAAATTTATTCATATCTACTACTGATCTGCTTTTCTGTTTCCTATCTTCGATTAAATACTTGTCGAGCTTCTCCATTTGTACTGGAAGTCTGTAGGCAACACCTGTGTAAATACACGTTCCATGATCTCTTTCTAGAGCAATCAATATAGTTTCTTCCTTTCCCCAGGTACCCTGCATATCAGCTGCTCCGATATTATTTTTCACATACAGCACTACTCCTCCACCTCTTCAGCCCTTCCGATCCTTCCTAAAAATGGTCACATCCCATTCAAGAGAGTCATTGAACCATGTCTCTTTAATACCAATAATATCCAAGTCTTCCTCAAACATTAGGGCTTGCAAGTTTTGAACCTTTTTACTTAGGCTATCATCATTTGTGCTCATTACTTTCCATGTGTTATTAGTGCTATCATGTTTTTGCTGGGGTGACTTTCTGAATTCCTTTTCTTCCTATTGTCACTCCCACCCTCTAGTTTAAATGTCTAGAAAAATACCGTCTGAATTTCTCCCCAAGGATCCTTTTTCTCATCACAGAAAGATGTAGCCCATAATTACACTACAGCCTATTATTTTGTCATGTACTACCCCAGCCACCTATGTATCTGAAACCTTCTTCTTTACACCAAGCTTCAAGCCAATAAAAGTCAAAGGACAGAAATATAGAACTTAAAGAAACCAGTAGATCTAATTCAGAAGAAAGGAAGGTTTTTGTTGTTGTTTTCTTAATATAGGATAAATAAAGGTCAAGAAATCTATTAAGAAAGGGGGACACACAGAGAAGAAAGCAGTTTAGAATTTATCAAAACAATCCCAAAATACAAATTTAATAACATAAAAATTGAAAAGAGATTAACTGTGTTACTAAGGTATTATATTTAGGGCAAGTCTGGAGAAAGTGATATCTTCATGCCCTGGGGAAGTGGGTTAGGAAAGGGGACTGTACACTTTTCTGTGGAAAGGGGGCATGAAGGATCAGATGCCAGGGGGAGCATGATTGGATGCCTTGGGGATTTGGGGGGGGGGGAATCATATGTTGGGGAGGGTGCTCAGAGAGAGGTACATGCTGAAGGATTGGGGTATGCATAGAGAACAGAAGCCACAGTTTTAGAATGTTCCTTCCATGCATATATAGGGCTAGAGTCTACATATAGCATCTAAAGAAACTGTCACTGAAAAAAACACTATTCTATAAGCCACACTTAAAGTTAGGCGTGATTTATAGAATAGCACTTACACCCGGGAATCATACCTAACTTTAGGCGTTGCCATTTACACCAACTGAAATGTGGTGCCAATGTATGCGCCTAATCCCCCATATTCTATAACAATGAGCGTAAATGCTAAGAATGCCCCCCTTCTACTCATGACCCTCCCGTTTCCATTCCCCTTTTATTTACTCATATGTATAATATAGGTGTGGATTCCACGCCTAAATTTATGCAGTAAGTTCTAATTAAATCTAATTAGTGTCAATAATTGCTTGTTAAAATGCCAATTATTGGCACTAATTAGTTCATTATTCAATAAATTGTTCACACAAATTGGGCACATGCCCAAATTTGTATGTGTAATTTTTTGCAACTTTTATAGAATTATGGGGTTAGGGATAGACTGTTTTTTCTCCATGTGCATCTTTATAAAATTGTTGCTCCTATCAGACACAGAGAGACATTGACATGTAGTCCTGTACATCCTTATAAGCATTTTAGAAGAGGCTCTGTGTTTAGTAGAAACTCTTGTAAAATACTGTGGGAATTCTCCATGTCCTGACCTGGAGGTCTGAATTCCCCTTTCCACATGCCATCCAAAATCTGCCCTTCATGCCATATGAAGCACCACGGTGGCCTAAAATAACTCATTCTTAAAAGTTTTTTAAAATATATAAAAAAGCAAATTTTCAAATATGATAAACGGAAATTATACAGATTTCTTTAACAGTAACACATATGATAAACTATTAATTTACAGCAGCCCACCATTCACTAGGTTGTAATCTCACTTTAATAGTAAATGGAACCTTTCTACAGCTTGTCCAAAACATATAATGAGAAAAATATTGACTGCCACTTCAATGAACAGTTGCACACTGGGACTTGTTTTGGTAACCTCCAGCATGCAGCAATGTACACAGTCGTCTAAATTATATTCCTACAATACATTCTATCATTCTTACACCCTCTCAGCTGCCTTTATTCATAGAATGCAGGTTGCAGTTTATATTATTGTGTTAATCTTTCAACTACAAATTATTTATTTACTGACTTTAAATTAAGATTTTACAATCATTTTTAAGTACCTATGCTAAAGTATCAAAGCTGTTTAAAAACCCTGCGACCAGCTCTGCCATGTAATTCAATTATTCTACATTATGAAGGCAAATTTACAACTGGATGCCTTCATTTACAATCCTAGGGATGCACAGTGGGAACCTATTCTATAATGGCATCTAGACACCCATATTCCATTACAGAATGCTATTGGAACCCAGTATCAGCATGCCTAACATTTACACACCTGCAGTTAGACCAGCTATAGGCCTAGCATTAGCATAATCATGGGTGCGTAAATGTAGCAGGGATCCCTATAACAGTATCTTCTGTAAGTGGGAACCCAGCCCACGCATATGCTGCCCTTACATATATGTGCTATCAAAGTTAGGCATGTTGTTACAGAATGGTACTTAAGCACCCTGCTGGCACTTTCACAGGTACACTTTTGCATGTTAGAATTAGTATTCTATATGTTTAAACATGGGTACTTAAATTTATAAAATTGACCTTCATATGGGGCCATTCAGCTGGCACTACATATAATTCTTGTGACAAATCCTGGGCTCCGTGCTCCTCAGACATGTTGAACTGCTGCCAATACTCCCAGCTTAGAAAGCCCATTAAGTCCAAGTCAAGGCCACAAACCAATCTAGTCCGGGTTTTCCTCTTTTATTCATGCCCATAAGCGCACAGCTAATTCCAGTAAACATAACATAAGTAATGCCATACTGGGAAAAGACCAAGGGTCCATCGAGCCCAGCATCCTGTCCACGACAGCGGCCAATCCAGGCCAAGGGCACCTGGCAAGCTTCCCATACGTACAAACATTCTATACATGTTATTCCTGGAATTTTGGAGTTTTCCAAGTCCGTTTAGTAGCGGTTTATGGACTTGTCCTTTAGGAAACCGTCCAACCCCTTTTTAAACTCTGCTAAGCTAACCGCCTTCACCACTTTCTCCGGCAACGAATTCCAGAGTTTAATTGCACGTTGGGTGAAGAAAAATTTTCTCCGATTTGTTTTAAATTTACTACACTGTAGTTTCATCGCATGCCCCCTAGTCCTAGTATTTTTGGAAAGCGTGAACAGACGCTTCACATCCACCTGTTCCACTCCACTCATTATTTTATATACCTCTATCATGTCTCCCCTCAGCCGTCTCTTCTCCAAGCTGTATAGCCCTAGCCTCCTTAGTCTTTCTTCATAGGGAAGTCGTCCCATCCCCGCTATCATTTTAGTCGCCCTTCGCTGCACCTTTTCCAATTCTACTATATCTTTCTTGAGATGCGGCGACCAGAATTGAACACAATACTCAAGGTGCGGTCGCACCATGGAGCGATACAACGGCATTATAACATCCTCACACCTGTTTTCCATACCTTTCCTGATAATACCCAACATTCTATTCGCTTTCTTAGCCGCAGCAGCACACTGAGCAGAAGGTTTCAGTGTGTTATCGACGACGACACCCAGATCCCTATCTTGGTCCGTAACTCCTAACGTGGAACCTTGCATGACGTAGCTATAATTCGGGTTCTTTTTTCCCACATGCATCACCTTGCACTTACTCACATTAAACATCATCTGCCATTTAGCCGCCAGTCTCCCAGTCTCGTAAGGTCCTCTTGTAATTTTTCACAATCCTGTCGCGATTTAACGACTTTGAATAACTTTGTGTCATCAGCAAATTTAATTACCTCGCTAGTTACTCCCATCTCTAAATCATTTATAAATATATTAAAAAGCAGCGGTCCTAGCACGGACCCCTGAGGAACCCCACTAACTACCCTTCTCCATTAATACTATATGGCTCCATTAAACAAAAGTCCATAACCAGGGTCCTTGCCTTGACCCTTCCCTCTAAGAATATACAGCTCAGGTTTCATAATACAGAACAGTTTTTGCGTATGTTGAATGTCTCGCTACTGAGGAACAGGCAGCTCACCTCCCATTATACAGCCATTATACTCCTTTCTGAGTGGCATCTCACAGCTGCCTTTCTAGTACCTCAGGGTTCTCCTTAAGCAAGCTTCCTCTTTCATATCTCCTTCACCTCCAGCTGAGCTGAGTGCTCCTGCTTCCTTATAGCTTATGGCCACAGGATCAGGGAGGAGTCAAGGTATCAGCCTGCTTATCCGACATTGCTGCCTGGATGTCCAACCGCCACCTGAAGCTGAACATGTCCAAAACCGAGCTCCTCGTCTTTCCACCTAAACCCACTTCTCCTCTTCCTCCACTCTCTATCTCAGTTGATAACACCCTCATCCTCCCCGTCCATCTGCCCGCAACCTCGGAGTCATCTTCGACTCCTCCCTCTCCTTCTCTGCGCATATCCAACAGACTGCCAAGACCTGTCGCTTCTTCCTCTTCAACATCAGCAAAATTCGCCCTGTCCTCTCTGAGCACACCACACGAACTCTCGTCCACGCTCTCATTACATGCTCTTATTACACATTCTCGCCTCGACTACTGCAACTTGCTCCTCACCGGCCTCCCACTTAGCCATCTATCCCCCCTTCAATCTGTTCAGAACGCTGCCGCATGTCTTATATTCCGCCAGAACCGATATACTCATATCACCCCTCTCCTTAAGTCACTTCACTGGCTTCCGATCAGATACCGCATACAATTCAAGCTTCTACTCCTTACCTACAAATGCACCCGGTCTGCGGCTCCTCACTACCTCTCTACCCTCATCTCCCCCTATGTTCCCGCCCGTAACCTCCGCTCACAGGACAAATCCCTCCTTTCAGTACCCTTCTCCACCACTGCCAACTCCAGGCTCCGCTCATTCTGCCTTGCCTCACTCTATGCCTGGAACAATCTTCCTCAACCCCTACGCCAAGCCCCCTCCCTACCCATCTTCAAATCTCTGCTTAAAACTCACTTCTTCAATGCTGCCTTCGGCACCTAACCTTTCGAGAAATATAGTATGCCCTATCAGATTGACTCTACACTTGTCTTTTAGATTGTACACTTGTCTCTAGATTGTACACCTGTCTTTTAGATTGTACACTTGTCTTTTAGACTGTAAGCTCCTTGAGCAGGGACCGTCCTTCCATGTTAAATTGTACAGCGCTGCGTAACCCTAGTAGCGCTTTAGGAATGTTAAGTAGTAGTAGTAGTAGTAGTAGTAGAGTCCCCCCCCCTCTTGGTAGGGTTCTATATTAGCCCTAAGAAAAAAGAGGACACACATCCTGCCCCCTAGCACACCCTGCCTCACCTCTGTCACATCCTGCCCTGCTCCCTGTCACACCCCATCCCACCCCGTCACTTTGCCCATCCCCAAAGAAAGCCAGATTCTCTCTCTCTCTCCCCATGTATATCCCCTCCACAATTTTCTAGCCTCTATCCATCCACATACCTCCATTCATTACCCCTCCACTCCTCTCCTGTACCTTACTGTAGTGCTCTGGTGCTCTAATGACCTCTTAGAGGCAGGAAAGAGCCCCCTCTTTTCTGCCCTGCGCAGCTGTAGACCTGCCTTGCTCCCAGTGCCGCTTCAAAATGGCTGCCGAGAGTTCAAGCAGTAACCTTACAAGACTTCTGTGGTTCTGTGGTCCATTTCTAATTCAGTGAAGTTCTCCTCATGGGATGTCTCAGACGGTACCTGCCTCAGGCCACTGGACGTGTGAGCAGGCTCTGGGCAAGAGCACCAAGGTATGGGTCCCCTCCTGGACTCTGGAATCGCTTCCTCCCCTGATGGGCTGGAAAGGAGTATAACATCAGTTAGTGCCAGCTCCAATGCCCAGCGAGGCACCGATGTTGACGACTGCCTGACAGGAACAGCATGGGTCTCCAGAATGGCCTGGAGCGGCACCCACGCCAGTACCAGTATCCTCGATGCCTCAGTTTTGCACCAAGCTAAGAGGCACCCCAGTTCCTCCTGTAACATGACCCAGAGCTGCTCCTTGAGAGCAAACATCAGTAAAAGTGGGGCCAGCACTACTGTGGAGACAGTCTGCAATTATGTAAGAGCTGAATTGGTGGAAGAGGTCCAGCTTCGATGAGACTGGTGGCACCAATGCATCTCAAGTACTAGCGATGCTGGTGTCCTGGAGCTCTTGGCACCATGCTTTCATAAGGATCAATGCTGCTGCTTTTTCACCTTTGCTCGAAGCACCTCATCAAGGTCTCTCGGTGCCAGTGAGGACAATGCAGAATCCATGCTCATCCTCGGTATTGAGTCTGATGATGCTCAATCTGAATGGACGCTACCTACGACCAATGTCGAGGCAAGGGGAGACCACCTTGATATTAATGTGTTTCCAGTGGCCGGTGTAGCTCCTGAACCCATAGGGACTGCTGCCTTTGATGCCAATGTTGATGGACTGGACTTCAACATACCAAAAAGTTTCTCACGCAGGGACTCCCAACTTTTAAGTACATAAGCATCACCATGCTGGGACAGATCAAGGGTCCATCAAGCCCAGCACCCTGTCACCGACAGCGGCCAAAAGAACAAGCAATTTGTCCCGCCCATCCTAGAAATACTGTATTTTCCCCTCGTCCATTCAATAATATTCTATGGCTTTATCCTCCAGGAAGCCGTCCAACCCTTTTTTTGAAGTCCGCTAAGTTAACCGCCTTAACCACCTTTTCTGGCAGCAAATTCCAGAGTTTAACTGCACGTTGAGTGAAGAAAGGTTTCCTCCAATTCGTTTTAAATTTACCACACTGCAGCTTCATCGCATGCCCCCTTGTCCTAGTATTTTTGGAAAGCGTAAACAGACGCTCCACATCGACCCGTTCCATTCCACTCATTACCTTATAGACCTCTCCCCTCAGCCGCCTTTTCTCCAAGCTGAAGAGCCCCAGCCTCTTCAGCCTATCCTGACAGGGAAGTCGTCCCAACCCCTGTATCATCTTTATTGCCCTTCTCTGCACCTTTTCCAATTCCACTATGTCTTTTTTGAGGTGCAGCAGTGTTCTCTTCTGTATTTGAGCACAAAGAGAACAGTGAGTGGGACTTATGGTCAGATCCAAGACAGGATAGGCACACATTGAGAGGATCCTGTCACAGACATGATCCTACCATAGCCTGAGCACCTCTTAAACCCACTGGGAGACTTCTGAAACATATCAGGAAAATAGCTACAGTGGAATCAAATGGCTCCACTGTAAAACAATTTTTTTTAAGAATAAGCACCCAGCCAGAAACACAGGCCTCAGGATCCATGAGCCGCTGAAAAGTAAAGAAAATTTTTAAAAGTCCAAAAGTACTACAAGGGAACTAATAAAAAATGGTCCCAAGCTTCTCACAATAAAAAAAAAAAAAAAGAGAGGCAGAAAAGCAAGAGAAAAATCTCTGTGGAAACCTGTGTGACAGGAGAAGCCACATTTTCATTGTTTCAAGGAGAGAACAAAAGTGCAGGTCCCTATGAGTCGGGCAAGCAAGAAGTATACATGTGTAGTTGAGCCTGCCAAAGGCTTCTAGAAGATAACAGAATGCTGGGCAGCGTCCGTACCAGGCTCCGTGGATGATGTCACTCACATGTGAGTACTGTATGCCCTACTTTTCCTCAAAGAAAGTTAATTTTCACTCAAACAAAAATTAAGAGGGTTTTTTAGTTCATGCTAAAAATCAGTTGACGCTAAATGCTGAAACGCCCATTATATTCCTATGGGCATTTCAGCGTTTAGCACCATCTGATTTTCAGCGCAAGCTAAAAACCCTAGCACACTTTAGTAAATGTTCCCAACTTTCATCCTTCACCATTACAGTACTAAATTTAATGCAAACTCACCAAATTATTGGTATATATTTTAATATAAGATGGGACCACACTGGAGGAATCATTTATTGTAAACTATCACCATGATACCTTTACATGCTGTTATTATCTAATGTACTATTGCTGTAGCAGTATTAATCCAGGTGACATATTTCACCTGCCCTCCTCTTAATTAATTCTCTAGGGGCTTCATCATCATCTTTGCAAACTCACAAAGCCCACAGATAATGAGAAAACATCTCTTTCAAAATAACCCTAAATCTGAACTTTGACTTTGAATAAAAAAAAATTGTAGACCCATCTATAATTAAGATTTTACATCTACTTTGAAAAAGGTTGTATAGCTTACAAAGAACTGTACAGTTTTCTTAGCATGCTCACTTGTAAATGCCTCCCCACAATACTGAACAATAGCAGAACAGAAAAAGTTATCTTCAGCTTTGTCTGAATTTCAGTCGAATCTATTCAGTTAAGGGCTTGATTAACTAAGCCGTGTTATTGCATTAATGCATATTTTTGCACTTTAATTCATTCTACTGCTATTTAATGTACGTTCTTTAATGCAAACCCCATTATTGCCAATGACATCTATATAATGTATTAAAAAGGAAAAATATGCATTAAAGTGCAATGACCTATATTAATGCATTAACACAGGTTAGTAAAACTAGCTTTAAGGGAGTAATTCTCCAAGGAGCTACCTATTTGTAGACAGCAAGAAGGCATGTAAATAGCAATATTTTAGTCACGAAAGTGGCCACTTGCACTCATACATGACTACCAAAAATGTACACACCATGATTTAATGGCATGTACCTTTGCCATAAGTATGCATGCAAATGATAAAATACTATATAAGTATTCCAGCTCATAGATAGGCGCAGGCATTTACTCCAGCTATAGGGCTTGTCTAAGTGTTCATGTCTTAAATATATGCACATGTTCAATCACTTTTCTTTATAAGATAGGCTTATTAATAAGCACTATAGTCAGCTCCTTTCATAGGCACACTTATAGAATTACCCTCTGAGGGTAATTCTATAAAAACAAAAATAAAATAAATAAGTGCACCTATACATAGGTGCTTAGAATGCACCTGATAGGAATATATTCTAAAGGAAAGTAGGTGCCTACCTTTATTTATAGAATACTAGCATGACCAGATATATATGTGAATATGCCTTGAGGCATAAGCACTTATGCCGGCCATAGAGCATAGATTTTTTTGTAAAACTATCCAAGTAAAAATAGAGCCTTATTTGATGTAAAAAACACAATTTTACAAATATTGACAAAGTAAAATGTTTAATTTGACACATCCCTTCCAACGATGAATCAAGCCATACTTCCAAACTATGAACTGAAGAATGTATTAAGATGGGTTTAGCAGACCCTCCCCCCAATCCAGGAGGAAGGCATCCGATGCCAGTCTGCCGTGGCCCTGAAGCCTGGAACAGAACTGAGGGACTTTGTGGTTGGCTCGAGATGCAAAGAGATCTACCAAGGGGGTGCCCCACACCTGGAAGATCTGGCGCACTACTCGGGAATTGAGCGACCACTCGTGAGGTTGCATAATCCTGCTCACTCTGTCGGCCAGACTGTTGTTTACGCCTGCCAGATATGTGGCTTGGAGCACCATGCCGTGACGGCGAGCCCAGAGCCACATGATGACGGCTTCCTGACACAGGCGGCGAGATCCGGTGCCCCCCTGCTTGTTGATGTAATACATGGCAACCTGGTTGTCTGTCTGAATTTGGATAATTTGGTGGGACAGCCGATCTCTGAAAGCCTTCAGAGCGTTCCAGACCGCTCGCAACTCCAGAAGATTGATCTGCAGATCGCGTTCCTGGAGGAACCAGCTTCCCTGGGTGTGAAGCCCATCGACATGAGCTCCCCACCCCAGGAGAGACGCATCCGTAGTCAGCACTTTTTGTGGCTGAGGAATTTGGAAAGGACGTCCCAGAGTCAAATTGGACCAAATCGTCCACCAATACAGGGATTTGAGAAAACTCGTGGACAGGTGGATAACGTCTTCTAGATCCCCAGCAGCCTGAAACCACTGGGAAGCTAGGGTCCATTGAGCAGATCTCATGTGAAGGCGGGCCATGGGAGTCATATGAACTGTGGAGGCCATGTGGCCCAGCAATCTCAACATCTGCCGAGCTGTGATCTGCTGGGACGCTCGCACCCGTGAGACAAGGGACAACAAGTTGTTGGCTCTCGCCTCTGGGAGATAGGCACGAGCCATCCGAGAATCCAGCAGAGCTCCTATGAATTCGAGTCTCTGTACTGGGAGAAGATGGGACTTTGGATAATTTATCACAAACCCCAGTAGCTCCAGGAGGCGAATAGTCATCTGCATGGACTGTAGAGCTCCTGCCTCGGATGTGTTCTTCACCAGCCAATCGTCGAGATATGGGAACACGTGTACCCCCAGCCTGCGAAGTGCCGCTGCTACTACAGCCAAGCACTCGTGAACACTCTGGGCGCAGAGGCGAGCCCAAAGGGTAGCACACAGTACTGGAAGTGACGTGTGCCCAGCTGAAATCGCAGATACTGTCTGTGAGCTGGCAGTATCGGGATGTGCGTGTAGGCGTCCTTCAAGTCCAGAGAGCATAGCCAATCGTTTTCCTGAATCATGGGGAGAAGGGTGCCCAGGGAAAGCATCCTGAACTTTTCTTTGACCAGATATTTGTTCAGGGCCCTTAGGTCTAGGATGGGACGCATCCCCCCTGTTTTCTTTTCCACAAGGAAGTACCTGGAATAGAATCCCAGCCCTTCCTGCCCGGATGGCACGGGCTCGACCGCATTGGCGCTGAGAAGGGCGGAGAGTTCCTCTGCAAGTACCTGCTTGTGTTGGAAGCTGTAAGACTGAGCTCCCGGTGGACAATTTGGAGGTTTTGAGGCCAAATTGAGGGTGTATCCGTGCCGGACTATTTGAAGAACCCACTGATCGGAGGTTATGAGAGGCCACCTTTGGTGAAAAACTTTCAACCTCCCTCCGACCGGCAGATCGCCCGGCACTAACACTTGGATGTTGGCTATGCTCTGCTGGAGCCAGTCAAAAGCTCGTCCCTTGCTTTTGCTGGGGAGCCGAGGGGCCTTGCTGAGTCGCACGCTGCTGACGAGAGCGAGCGCGCTGGGGCTTAGCCTGGGCCGCAGGCTGTCAAGAGGAGGATTGTACCTACGCTTGCCAGAAGAGTAGGGAACAGTCTTCCTTCCCCCATAAAAACGTCTACCAGTGGAGGTAGAAGCTGAAGGCTGCCAGCGGGAGAACTTGTCGAAAGCGGTATCCCGCTGGTGGAGCTGTTCGACCTTTTCTCCAAAAATATTATCCGCACGGCAAGGCGAGTCCGCAATCCGCTGCTGGATTCTATTCTCCAGGTCGGAGGCACGCAGCCATGAGAGTCTGCGCATCACCACACCTTGAGCAGCGGCCCTGGACGCAACATCAAAGGTGTCATACACCCCTCTGGCCAGGAATTTTCTGCACGCCTTCAGCTGCCTGACCACCTCCTGAAATGGCTTGGCTTGCTCAGGAGGGAGCTTGTCCACCAAGCCCGCCAACTGCCGCACATTGTTCCGCATGTGTATGCTCGTGTAGAGCTGGTAAGACTGAATTTTGGCCACGAGCATAGAGGAATGGTAGGCCTTCCTCCCAAAGGAGTCTAAGGTTCTAGAGTCTTTGCCCAGGGGCGCCGAAGCATGCTCCCTAGAACTCTTAGCCTTCTTTAGGGCCAAATCCACAACTCCAGAGTCGTGAGGCAACTGAGTGCGCATCAACTCTGGGTCCCCATGAATCCGGTACTGGGACTCGATCTTCTTGGGAATGTGGGGATTAGTTAAAGGTTTGGTCCAGTTCGCCAGCAATGTCTTCTTTAGGACATGATGCATGGGTACTGTGGACGCTTCCTTAGGTGGAGAAGGATAGTCCCAGGAGCTCAAACATTTCAGCCCTGGGCTCGTCCTCCACGACCACCGGGAAGGGATGGCCGTAGACATCTCCCGGACAAAGGCCGCAAAAGACAGACTCTCGGGAGGAGAAAGCTGCCTTTAAGGGGAGGGAGTGGGATCAGAAGGAAGGCCATCAGACTCCTCGTCAGAAAATATCTGATGTCCTCCTCCTCCTCCCACGAGGCCTCACCATCGGTATCAGACACAAGTTCCCGGACCTGTGTCTGAAGCCGTGCCCGGCTCGACTCCGTGGAACCACGGCCACGGTGGGAGCGTCGAGAGGTAAACTCCCTCGCCCGCACCGGCAAAGCTCCCTCCGCCGTCGTCGGGGAGCCTTCCTGGGAGGCGACCGCAGTCGGTACCACAAGCGGCACCGATGTCGGAGACCTCACCCCGGGCAAAGGGCCAGCCGGCGCCTCACTCGATGGTACCGGAGGCGCAAGCACCCCCGGTACCGGAGGGGAAGGGCGCAACAGCTCTCCCAGGATCTCTGGGAGAACGGCCCGGAGACTCTCGTGCAGAGCAGCTGTGGAGAAAGACATGGAAGCCGATGCAGGTGTCGATGTCAGAGTCTGTTCCGGGCGTGGAGGCTGTTCCGGGCTGTCCAAGGTGGAGTGCATCGACACCTCCTGAACAGAGGTGAGCGGTCCTCCCGGTGCCGATGCCTACTGGGTGCCGACTCCCTCGGCGACCCAGAGCTCTCCGTACCAACATGGGAAGGAGACCGGTGTCGATGCTTCTTTGACTTTTTCAAACGAAGCATGTCACCGGAGCTTCCCGGTACCGACGAGGAGGACGTAGAATCCAGCCGTCGCTTCCTCGGGGCCGAGGCCGAAGAAGGTCGGTCTCGGGGGGGCTGTACCGCAGGAGCCCTCAGGGTAGGGGGAGACCCACCCGAAGGCTCACCGCCACCAGCAGGGGAATGGACAGCCCTCACCTGCACTCCAGTCGAAGCACCACCGTCCGACGACATCAGCACTAGTGGAGATCCCGGTACCACCGACGCCGACGCAGCCTTCCGATGTCTCGGCCCCGACGACGCAGAGGGTCGATGCCTCGATGCACTCGATGCAGTCGCGGCCGAGGGCGGAGGTCTTGACGCTGTCGACGTCGACGCACTCGATACTCCCGGTGCCGATGCCGACGAAGAGCCCGAGAACAAAACGTTCCACTGGGCCAATCTCGCTACCTGAGTCCTTTCTGTAAAAGGGCGCAAAGACTACAGGCCTGCGGGCGGTGCCCAGCCCCCAGACACTGAAGACACGACGCGTGCCTGTCAGTGAGCGAGATTACCCGGGCGCACTGGGTGCACTTCTTGAAGCCGCTGGGAGACTTCAATGACATGGGCGGAAACATCACGCCGGCGAAATCAAAACTCGTAATTGCGGTAAGGCACCAAAAAGAGGGGGAGAAAAAATTCGACCCGAGGCCTCAAAAGGACCCCGAAAACGAAAGAAAACTTAACGGGGCAAAAACTGGAAATACAGGAAGGGGAAAAAGACCGAAAGGCCTTCTTCCGAATCCTTTTTTTTTTTTAGTAGCGAAAAGTCAAAAAGACGCGCGAGGGTCAACTTAAGGGGCGCGAATGGCGTAAACACAACCAAACCGAGCGCGGACAAAAGAAGACTGACGAACACGAGCCAGTTCAGGCGGGAAGACGGCCGCGCATGCGCGGTGCGCATGGGCGCGCGAGGACTAGCAAAGGCCTTTGCTAGTGAAGTTTCCGATTGGAGGGGCTGCCGTGGACGTCACCCATCAGTGAGAACAAGCAGCCTGCTTGTCCTCGGAGAACCATATTCGCTACCGCGTTGTAAACAAATTTGTGTTGTAACAGTGCGTATGAGGCCTGCTTAAGACTACTTACTGAATACCGCTATAGTTCAATAAACAGTCTTAAGCAGGCCTCAGGTTGGTAAGGCCTGAACACGGTCTGTGGCTGATAGGGTGGCTCCACCCCAAACACAGCCTATGAGTCTTTCCAGGTTCTTCTCCGAGTACTAGGGTCTGGCTCCAGCCAGACCTCAGAGCAAGGCCTGTCAGTCTCAAACAAAAAGCAAAAGCGGCATACCTCAGCCAGGTCACAATTTTTAACGATAGGTGGTTGTGGCATACACTGGGGCTTCGATTCCTTCTTCTCTCTGGGCCTGCTTAATCTCAGTCAGGCCCTGTCATATACCTCCTGGTTTAGGCTCCACCCCTTCTCCCAGCTCACTTCCTCCCCAGGCAGGACTAGTGCTCTTAAGGTGGTTCAGGCTGTCTAAGGAACTGTTCTTAAGGTGAGGGGCAGAGTTCTATAAACCCCCTCACAAGAAGGTACAAGTTTGTTGGTATTTTGTCCTTAGGTGATCTTCAAAGTGAAAATACACACATACTTTGTAAAATGGTGCAAGATCCATGGGTAAAAAAATACCCATGAATTTTGCAGCAATGCAGGCATTGCCCTCATAAACATACAAAGGGGACCTTTAATATGAATATAAGAACTTAAGCATTACCATATTGGGACAGACTGAAGGTCCATCAAGCCAAGCCTCCTGTTACCAAGTTACAAGTACCTAGCAAGATCCCAAAACAGTACAATACAATAAAATGTAGTAAAGTTTATTTTTTTGTTACATTTGTACCCCGCGCTTTCCCACTCATGGCAGGCTCAATGCGGCGGGCAATGGAGGGTTAAGTGACTTGCCCAGAGTCAGAAGGAGCTGCCTGTGCCAGGAATTGGAACTCAGTTCCCCAGGACCAAAGTCCACCACCCTAACCACTAGGCCATTCCTCCACAATTACCACAGGGTAATTGTCCACAATACTGTATGATATCTGCAAATCCCATGCAGTAACTATTGAGGGAGGAATATTCCCTGCGTCTTCCTATACAGTTGCCACACAGACAAAAATCTTTACTGTGCAGTAAATGTAGTGACAGTAAAGATGCACTTACTTGACTCCTAATGCATAAAAGGGATCTTGTGGTAAATAATGCATGTTAATGCATGGTAAAGTGGTAGTGCCTTTCAGTATTAGACAATTCATATACCCACTTCAAGGTCAATTTGAAAAAGGGGCTTTTTACCCATGCTTTTTGAGAGTGGATAACAGTAATCTGTGCCATTAATCGGAGAACCAGGTAGCCCCTTTCATGGATGAGTGTGCACTGAGAATTGTGGGACTAGCTCTACTTATCAGTATTTTCTGTACTCTCCTCTTATTGTTACTGACTTGGTTTTATTATTATTATTTTTTATTTGTAAACCGCTTAGATATAGTACTACATTAAAACAAAAGGTTACGCTAATAAATCTAACTCTATCGGCATAAAAACCAAATGCAAAAACTTGTGGACATTTTATATCTGCGGTAATTTTAAAAGGAAAAGTATGCATGTACTTTACCTGCAGACTTTGTACCAAATTTCATAGATAAGGATCACCTGTAGACCAGAACTGAAAATGCTACTGAAACTGTCTAAACACTTTCGGCAGAAACCGAAACCACAATTGAAACTTATTGTCAAAACTGAAAACGAAAGTTTGGTTGCGTGAATGTGAACCAATGAGGTCCACTGGGGATTGTCAGAGCTTGCAGTCCGCAGCCCTCTGCTAAATTCACAGGCTATTACTACCCTCCAGTTGAAGGAACTGCAAGCACAGGCTGAGAACTGGGAGAGCCATTTTAACAAGTCTGGCACATTTAAGTTCCCAAGTGAAACTACAGTAAAATGTGGCCTTAGCGCGTATTTATGCAGGTCATTCCTGGGCGCTAAGGCCTTTTTTCCATGTGGGTAAGGTGGACAAATTTCCAATTTTTTCTGTTAATGGCCACACACTAATTTTCCCATTAGTGCGTGGCCATTTTTAAGCAAACTCCTACCGCCACCTATTTTGTAGGCGGAAAGGACTCATGCTCTAAATACATACTAATCGGTTAGCGTGCGGCAATGTCACTGCTCTAACCGATCAGTGCAGAACATGCCTATTCTTCACCCCAGATCCGCCCCCAGCGCTAAAAATGTAATCTATTTTTTAGCATATGGGTAGCGTGTGTCGATGCCAAAATTACCGTGGGACACCTGAGCGCACCCAGCAGTAAAGCATTTTAAGCTGCGGTAAGCAGTCATTAGTTCAGTACAGAATCTGTGAAATATGGAAGTACAAAATTGAGATAATTATTAGAATTGTATGTAAAATCTGTTATTCACTAAGGGGTTCTTTTATCAAGCTACGGTAAGTACAAACGCATCTTTACCACAGCTTGAAAGGGCTTACCACAGGACACAATGAGATGTCCCATAGTAACTTTGCAATCTGCGTGCACACAAAATGGGCTACAAAATATATATACATTGTTTTTGCGGAGGGTGGAGAGTGGGTGTTTCTATGCTAATCAGTTAACACTGACACACTAAGGGCCCCTTTTACTAAGCAGCGGTAGGTCCAACACAGGCTTACCGCTTGCTAAACAGGAAGTACTGCCGGGCTACCGCAGCAGTCCGGCGGTACTTCCCACCCCTAGCGCACAGTCATATCCAGCGTTACAAAAATATATTTACTACTACTACTACTTAACATTTCTAGAGCGCTACTAGGGTTACGCAGCGCTGTACAATTTAACAAAGAGAGACAGTCCCTGCTCAAAGAGCTTACAATCTAATAGACAAGTGAACGGTCGGTCCGATAGGGGCAGTCAAATTGGGGCAGTCTGGATTCACTGAACGGTAAGGGTTAGGTGCCAAACGCAGCATTGAAGAGGTGGGCTATAACGCCGGAGTGTACCTGACGGTAATCGGGCTCCCCCTGAAATGACCCTGCAGCAAGTGCTTTACTTGCCGCACAGCCATTTCCAATGCAGTAAAAGGGGGCCTCGGTGCGCGTGAAAAACATGAACCAACGCCATTGAGGTGGCGGTAAGGGCTCCCACACTAACCCAGAGGTAACCGGGCAGTGACTGCTGCCGAGTAAACACCGGCGCTACAAAACTAAAATATATTTTTACAGTGCGTGCTTGGGAGTGGGAACTACCGCCAGGCTGCTGCGGTAGCCCGGTGGTAGTTCCAGATTAGCAAAAGGTAAGCCTGTGTTGGGCTTATCAACGCTTAGTAAAAGACCCCTGACAGTTATTTTACTTTTAACTAAAACTGGGATTCCTTTTATTATTTATATCTATTGCCCTGATTTATATTATCCTACTCGTATTTAAGAGCTATAAAATTAATTCCACTCTTGCTGACTATAAACCAGAAAACAATTTCGAATAATTTTTTTAAGCATATGCCAACATATCTTAAATGTTCTTCTATGCAGCAAAGTTAATAAAGCACATGCCAGTTTTGCTAATAATGATCTATGTAATTTCTCCGTTATTTTATACAGCTCAAACTGGTCTTAAATAATGTAAATTATAATAGAAGAATAGGTTTAATATAATCAGTCTTATTTCACCAAATTCAATTTATATTACCCCAGCTCAGGTGGTTATTTATTATATTGTAAATACATATAATCTTGATGTTTTGAAGGTGACACAGACTGGCTGAGTAAGTAAACCAGGGACAGCCAGCAAAAGCATTTACTCAGCAACTAGGGCATATATTACAAGCTCAGCTCTGCATGAAGGTCAATTTGGACTAAGATGCAGCAGCTAAACTGAATCAAGGACAATGGAAGTATTAAACTGCACAGCTCATGCACTGAGACTAAATCACACTTTCAAAAAGAGAAAATTAAAACAGAAAAAATGAATACGGACTGCAAAAACAGATTGTAAATAAAACTAGTTTTATTTTTAATAAAAGAGAAGTCTATAACTGCATTGTGTTATAATGATATAACCGTCCATCATATTTGAAAACTGAATTAAAGGCTAGTAAGTCCTGCTTTGTAAAATTCCCTAGTAAAATTAACTACAATCAACTACAATTTCATGTACAGTATATAATACTGCAAGCATATAACTACATTTTTTAAACTATTTTTTTTATTAACCATTCAACAATAGCATAAAAGATTATGAGTTTCTTTTACTAATCTATGCTAGCAATTCCCGGCACAGCAAATGTGCAGCAGTCCATTCATTTTGAATGGGCTGCGTTGGAATTGTCGTTTAGTGAAAGAGACCCTATATGCTGTTAATGGGCCCTATATAAATGCAAAAGAAATATGCAATAGAAACAAACATCTTATATTACATGACTGACCCAGTGAAGAGTGTTCACTTGTCTTTTAGATTGTAAGCTCTTTGAGCAGGGACTGTCCCTCTATGTTAAATTGTACAGCGCTGCGTAATCCTAGTAGCGCTTTAGAAATGTTAAGTAGTAGTAGTAGTAGTAGTTTGACATTTTTCTCTTAATTTTATCTCTCCCTTATTTACTCTCTTTTTCTTTAGAAAAGCATTAAAAGGGAATAGACGCCATATATTAACCCTTGTGCTGAAATGTGAGTTGAAGGCACTATGGGGTCCTTTTACCAAGCTACGGTAAGCACTAGTACATGGGCTTAACACGGGGCACACTCAGATGTCTTGTTGTAAGTTCTGGGTTAGCATGCACACACCTTGCACTAAAAAATTAATTTTATTTCTACTGTGGAGGGGGTGTGTCAGGGGGGCAGAGCATGGGAGTTTTTGTGTTAATCAGCAAATGTGGCTAGATTGCTGCACGCTAACTAATTAGCATATGATTAGCTCATGAGTCCTTACTGCCTACAAAATAGGTGGTGGTGAAGGCTCACATACTAATCTGTTATTTAGAGCTTTACCAAATAACATATTTTACTATTTGGCTGAATATGAATACAAATAATGGGTATTTAGCTTTAACATAACAAATGTTAAAAGAGGCAATATGAAATCATAGATCAAGTGCTTATTTGACTACTACTACTACTACTTAGCATTTCTATAGCGCTGCCAGGGTTACGCAGCGCTGTACAAGTTTAGACAAGGGGAAGGACAGTCCCCGCTCAAGAGCGCTTACAATCTAAAGGTAATAAGCTATGTAGTCAGTGTAGGTATCAGGAATGGGGAAGGTGGTTAGGCGCCAAAAGCAAGGGAGAAGAGATGGGCCTTGAGTAAGGACTTGAAAATGGGCAGGGAGGGTGCACGGCGTATGGGCTCAGGAAGTCTGTTCCAGGCATAAGGTGATGCGAGGCAGAAGGGGCGGAGTCTGGAGTTAGCGGTGGTGGAGAAGGGTACAGATAGGAGTGATTTGTCCTGAGAGCGGAGGTTACGGGTGGGAACATACGGGGAGAGGAGGGTAGAGAGGTAATGGGGGGCTGCAGATTGAGTGCACTTGAAGGTCAATAGGAGAAGCTTGAACTGTATACGGTAGCGGATCGGGAGCCAGTGAAGTGACTTGAGGAGAGGGGTGATATGAGAGTATCGGTTCACGCGGTAGATAAGACGTGCGGCGGAGTTTTGGACAGATTGAAGGGGGGAGAGGTGGCTAAGCGGGAGGCCAGCGAGGAGAAGGTTGCAATAGTCAAGACGAGAGGTAACGAGCGAGTGGACGAGGGTTCGGGTGGTCTGTTCAGAAAGGAATGGGCGAATTTTGCTAATATTATAGAGGAAGAAGCGACAGGTCTTAGCTGTCTGCTGGATATGGGCAGAGGAGAGGAAGGAGTCGAAAATGACTCCGAGATTGCGGGCTGAAGAGACGGGGAGGATGAGGGCGTTGTCAACAGAGACGGAAAGTGGGGGAAGAGGAGAAGAGGGTTTGGGTGGAAAGACAAGGAGCTCAGTCTTAGCCATGTTCAGTTTCAGATGCCGGTTGGACATCCAGGCAGCGATGTCGGAAAGGCAGGCCGAAACTTTGGCCTGGGTTTCGACTGTGATGTCGGGAGTGGAAAGGTAAAGCTGGGTGTCATCAGCATAGAGATGGTACTGGAATCCATGTGATGAGATCAACGAGCCCAGGGAAGAGGTAGGTTTTAGCACAGGTTTTAGTAGGTTTTAGCACAGTAGAGCCCTGGAATATTCATATTCAAATTTAAATCATTATTCAGCCAAATACAAATAATGTATTGGGGACACTATTCGGGGTGGAAACCCGAGGAACACGGGGAGGAATACCGGAGGAAACTGAAAGAAGCCAAGAGAGAGGTACGTCTGGCGAAAGCGCAAGCGGAAGAACAAATGGCTAGAAGGGTAAGAAGGGGTGACAAAAATTTCTTCAGGTATATTAGTGAAAAGAGAATGACTAAAAGGGAATTGTGAGACTAAAAGATACTGCAAACCGCTATGTAGATAATGATGAAGAAAAGGCAAATTTGCTAAATAGATACTTTTGTTCTGTTTTTACTGAAGAAAATCCGGGAGAAGGACCACGATGGACTGGCAAAAGTTCATTTGAGAATGGAGTGGATATAGCACCGTTCACGGAAGAGAGTGTGTATCAACAACTAGAAAAACTAAAGGTGGACAAAGCCATGGGACCGGACGGGATCCACCCCAGGATATTGAGGGAGCTCAGAGAGGTTCTGGCGGGTCCTCTTAAAGATTTGTTTAATAAATCCTTAGAAATGGGAGAGGTTCCGAGGGATTGGAGAACGGCGGAGGTGGTCCCTCTTCACAAAAGTGGTGATAGGGAAGAAGCTGGAAACTACAGGCCAGTAAGCCTCACTTCGATTATTGGAAAAGTAATGGAAGCGATGCTGAAGGAAAGGATAGTGAATTTCCTGGAAGAAAATGAGTTGCAAGATCCGATACAACATGGTTTTACCAAAGGGAAATCGTGCCAAACGAATCTCATTGAATTCTTTGATTGGGTGACCAGAGAATTGAACCGTGGACGTGCTATAGACGTAATCTACTTAGATTTCAGCAAGGCTTTTGACACGGTTCCCCACAGGAGGCTCTTAAATAAACTGGATGGGCTGAAGATAGGACCCAAAGTGGTGAACTGGATTAGGAACTGGTTGACGGACAGGCGCCAGAGGGTGGTGGTGAATGGAGTTCGCTCGGAGGAGGGAAAGGTGAGTAGTGGAGTGCCTCAGGGATCGGTGCTGGGACCGATTCTGTTCAATATATTTGTGAGTGACATTGCCGAAGGGTTAGAAGGTAAAGTTTGCCTATTTGCGGATGATACTAAGATTTGTAACACAGTGGACACCCCGGAGGGAGTGGAAAACATGAAAAAGGATCTGAAAAAGCTAGAAGAATGGTCTAACGTTTGGCAATTAAAATTCAATGCGAAGAAATGCAAAGTGATGCACTTAGGGAGTAGAAATCCAAGAGAGGCGTATGTGTTAGGCGGTGAGAGTCTGCTAGGTACGGATGGGGAGAGGGATCTTGGGGTGATAGTATCTGAGGATCTGAAGGCGATGAAACAGTGTGACAAGGCGGTGGCTGTAGCTAGAAGGTTACTAGGCTGTATAGAGAGAGGTGTGACCAGCAGAAGAAAAGAGGTGTTGATGTCCCTGTACAAGTCGTTGGTGAGGCCCCACCTGGAGTATTGTGTTCAGTTTTGGAGGCCATATCTTGCTAAGGATGTAAAAAGAATTGAAGCGGTGCAAAGAAAAGCTACGAGGATGGTATGGGATTTGCGTTACAAGACGTACGAGGAGAGACTTGCGGACCTGAACATGTATACCCTGGAGGAAAGGAGGAACAGGGGTGATATGATACAGACGTTCAAATATTTGAAAGGTATTAATCCGCAAACGAACCTTTTCCGGAGATGGGAAGGCGGTAGAACGAGAGGGCATGAAATGAGATTGAAGGGGGGCAGACTCAAGAAGAATGTCAGGAAGTATTTTTTCACGGAGCGGGTGGTGGATGCTTGGAATGCCCTCCCGCGGGAGGTGGTGGAGATGAAAACGGTAACGGAATTCAAACATGCGTGGGATAAACATAAAGGAATCCTGTGCAGAAGAAAGGGATCCTCAGGAGCTTAGCCTAGAATGGGTGGCAGAGCTGGTGGTTGGGAGGCGGAGCTAGTGTGGGCAGACATATACGGTCTGTGCTGGGGCTGGTGGTTTGGAGGGGGGACTAGTGCTGGCCAGACTTATACGGTCTGTGCCGGGGCTGGTGGTTGGGCGACGGGGATAGTGCTGGGCAGACTTATACGGTCTGTGCCAGAGCCGGTGGTGGGTGGCAGGGATAGTGCTGGGCAGACTTATACGGTCTGTGCCAGAGCTGGTGGTTGGGAGGCGGGGATAGTGCTGGGCAGACTTATACGGTCTGTGCCGGAGCCGGTGGTGGGTGGCAGGGATAGTGCTGGGCAGACTTATACGGTCTGTGCCAGAGCTGGTGGTTGGGAGGCGGGGTTGGTGGTTGGGAGGCGGGGATAGGGCTGGCCAGACTTATACGGTCTGTGCACTGAAGAGGACAGTACAAATAAAAAAAAGTAGCACATATGAATTTATCTTCTTGGGCAGACTGGATGGACCGTGCAGGTCTTTTTCTGCCGTCATCATCTACTATGAACTGGATATAAATATTCTGTAAATCCCTAGTTTTAATGGCCATGCATTAATAGCTACTAAACACAATCGAAACCTCGGGTGTAGATATGCTATATTATCTATCAATCAACACAATATCCGCTGCTTCAAAATGACGTTCATATAACTTGTGGTATTATGATGAACAGGAAAAAAGGCCTCAAAGAGCTCACAGATCTTAATGGAACTGTACGAGCTAGAACGGATCACAAGATCCTGCCTTCATCATCGGCCAAAAAAAACTTTAGATATATAAATGTCCTGTTCCTGTAGCTAGTCACAACTCTACTACTAAATCAAGTGACTGGTTCTTTAAGAAAATCTGATAGTTTGTGAGCACTACCATTTATCTTTTACAATGGTGCTCCTGGTCCACGTTGCTCAAGCCAATTACTCTCTCTGGACTCATGTGCCGAGCCGACAATGGACAGCATTTCGCAAGGCTGCTTCAGGGTCTCGGTGTGAAGCAGCCTTGCGTTGGACATGGGTGGCTGGGGGGGGGGGGGGGGTAGGGGGAGAGTAGGGTCGCTGGACATGGGTGGCTGCAGGGGGGGGGGCATGGGGAGAGGAGGGTCGTTGGACATGGGTGGCTGCAGGTGGGGGCAGGGGGAGAGTAGGGTCGCTGGACATGGGTGGCTGCAGGGGGAGAGGAGGGTCGCAGGACATGGGTGGCTGGAGGGGAGAGGAGAGTCGTTGCTTGATGCGCCGCTCCCTGCCACTTGCTCTGCGTGTTTCCCTACTCCTCCCCCTGCCTGGGAATCAGCTGTGAGTGACGTCAGCCTGGGTGGCTGGAGGGGGGACAGGGGGGAGGAGGGTCGCTGGACATGGGTGGCTGCAGGGGGGGGCAGGGGGAGAGGAGGGTCGCTGGAAATGGGTGGCTGGAGGGAGGGGGTGAGGGGGGTCCTGAGACCAGAGAGGTGGGGGTGGAAGGGGGGCCTCAAACCATAAAGGAAGGGGGGAGGGGGCACACACTCACTTCACTCTCTGTCTCTCACATAAACTCTCTCTGACACACTCTCTGTCTATCACACACAGTCCAAGGAAAACCTTGCTAGTGCCCATTTCATTTCTGATAGAAACAGGCCTTTTTTACTAGTATCGATAATATTTTCTTTCATATAGATACCCATTGGGACCCTTTTACCAAGCTGCGGGAAAAAGGGCCCTGCGCTGGTGGCGGCAGCACTTTTTCTGTGCACCAGGGCCCTTTTTACCGCAGCAGGTAATAAAGCCCCCAGAAGACATGGCCATGCGGTAAAAGAACTCTTACCGCACGGCCATGCAATGGGGAGCACTTATCGCTACCCACTGAGGTGGTAATAAGGGCTCTCGCGTTAACCTGGCGGTAACCGGGCACTGAACGGCAATGCCCCATTAACACCGAGTTACCACCAAGCAAGCCATTTCCGGGGGTTTTCTTTTTCCCCTCGATATGGCGTGTGCTTGGGAAGGGACTACCGCCGGCGGCCGCGTTAGACTGGTGGCAGTCCTGAAAGAGTGACTGGTAAGCCCGTGTTGCGCTTACCGCCACTCTGTAAAAGGACCCCATTGTGTCTCACATTGTTTTTTCTTGATTGGTTAAACAGTTAGGAGGTTAGTGAAAATCTGCCAGAGTGGAGGAATACTGTAATCCCACGATTAAAGTGCAGAACAAACAAACAGTGGGAAGTAGATCTTGCACTCCAGAGACGGAAGAAACAACAGGTGGAGTATAAATGAAGTTTATTGATGGAAAACTTGACACAGTATTGTGTTTCGGCCACAGCCCTGACTCAGGAGTCTAAACGAACATGGATAATGTAAAAATATAGCTAAATAACCACATAGTCAAGAAACATAATTAAAAAGTACATTATATAAAAATATATGAGAAAAAAATATAATTTGTACAGCAATAATTTAATTAATTTAATTACAAATATAAAAATTCTCATCACAATCTAAAAAATATATGTAAAAGAAACAACATTTATTTATTTATTTATTGTGAACATTTATATCCCACATAATCCCACCAAGGCAGGCTCTATGTGGCTTACAACGTTAGAGTAAGAGTACAATACAATAAGTCATATGCAAGATGAAGTAGAAAGTAGAGGAGGGGAGTGGGGGAACAACAGGGGAGAGGAATGAGGCAATGCAGGGGATCAAGCAGGAGTGGAGTAGGAACGACTACACAGGTAAGTCTTCAGAAATTTCTTGAATAGGCTGTGGTCGGCTGTCTCTCTTAACGTTGATGGCAGAGCGTTCCAAAAACGGGGGCAAGTGTAGCTGAACGACGAGGCGAAGAGCAGCTTATATCTCAAGTTCCTGCAGTTAGGAAAGCGGAGAGTCAAGTAGGTACGGGAGGACTGTACGGAATTCCTGGGCGGGAGGTCCATGAGGCTAAACATATAGGTAGACAATCTTGTGAGCGAGAACACAAACTTTGAATTCAATCCTGACTTTGATCGGAAGCCAGTGGAGCTTTTCACATGTATTTAAAAAGGGGGAAGAAGGAGAACAAACAACAAGTATGGCTAAGCACAAAGCATCAAATATAAGGCAACCAAGACAGTGTATGAGAACTTAAAAGATAACCTTAAAATGCAAAAACAATACATGCATGTAAAATAAAAATAGAATGTAAATGCAGATATACACATACAAGAATGGTGTGATTGGCTAACTTTGATTCAAATCTGTATGCAAAAATTCTTGCTTTAAAGCAATGTTGTGAACATCAGATTGGTCTACAAAAGGTATATATCATGATGAATGTCAAAAAGATGGACATCCATATAGACCATATCTTCTATATATATAAAAGGCACCTTCAACGTTCTGAAGCCTCAAGCCGGAAACTTGAGGCGCCAGAGATATCCGGTTTGGCAATGAGTGTCTGGCCCGCCCTCTCGAGGGCGGAGCATTCACACTCGGTGAAACGTCATCTCCCCCTGCCCCTCGGCGACCATTTCCCACCTCCGGAGGACTAACATCACCCGAACAACGGCGGACGGAGGGAGGCGGGGACGCGGGCAGCGGCGACACGCGATCTCCCCCTGCCCCTCGGCGGCCAATTTCCGCATCCGCAGGACTCGGACTCACGGACGGAGCCAGCCAGCCTGCCTGCCTCCCTGAACGGGCGAGGAAGGGAACCACCTTCAGCAGACGGAGACAGCCTGCCTCCCTGAACCTGCGAAGAAGGGAACCAGCGTCACCGTCACAGTTTCACCCTGAAAGGCGGAGCGAGGGGGGCACTCGACCCTGAAGCTGCGAGGGGGAAACGGGGAGGCCAGGAAGGGGAGGAGGGAAGACAGGGGGGAGAGGGACAAAGGGCGGAAGAAAGAGGGACCACCATCCTGAAAGGCCCGGGGGGGGGGGGGGGGGGAGCAACCCTGGAGCTGCGAGGGGGGAAGGGGGGAGGGAACACACGGGGGACCACCATCCTGAAAGGCACAGGGGAGGGGGGGAACTCCCTGAAGCTGGGATTCTCTCTCTCACACACACACTCTCTTTCTCGCACACACACTCGCGCATTCACTCTGTCTCTCTCACACACTTACTCTCAAACATACACACTACAATGCAGAAAAAAGGCCCCAGACGGAGGGGCCACGATCCTGAAAGCCAGACAGCGGGGGGGGGGGGGGGCCCACAACCCTGAGGCGCTGTGGGGAGGACACATGGGAGGGGGAGGAGAAGGAAACGGGAAAACGAAACACAGGGGGGACCGGGAAGGACGCCAACAGACGGAGGGGGGGCCCCTGCAGCACACTCTCATTCTCAAACACACATTCTCACACACTCACTCTCTCACACACACACTCGCACATTCACTCTTTCTCTCTCTCTCACACACACTCACTCTCAAACATACACACTACGATGAAAACCTTGCTAGCGCCCGTTTCATTGCTCTCAGAAACGGGCCTTTTTTACTAGTTTAAATATAATAAGCATATAAATTTGGTGAAACACATTGAGGGCCTTAAAAAACTGAAAATACAACTACAAGTCTCAAAATGTAAAACTATGGATATATACAAATACTGTGCTGGTCCAGAGTAGAAGAGTATGTAGCAGACTAGCTTAAAATTAGCCATATATGTAAGGTGTGTGGCCGAAACACAGTACTGTGTTGAGTCTTCAATCAATAAACTTCATTTATACTCCACCAGTTGTTTCTTCTATCTCTGGAGTGCGATGTCCACTTCACACTGTTTGTTCTAAAACATTTGAAGTTTAAATTGCACTGGGACTCAAAGCAGATTTCTTTTTTTTTAGATGTTTCAATTAGCAAAGAAGATAGATTGTTTCCAGTCATGTATTGCAAACTTAGGGGTCTTTTACCAAGCGGCGGTAAAAGGACCCCTGCGGTGGCATTGGCGCACGGGTTTTCCACATGCTGAGGACTCCTTTTACCTCCACCGGTAAATGGACTTATTTTATAAAAATTGGAAATGGCGGCACAGTAAGTGTAACACTTGCCACACAGCCATTTCCGGAGGGGGGGAGCCCTTAGGAGGCAGTAAGGGCTCCCACACTAACCCGGCAGTAATCGGGCAGTGCTTACAGTTGGGTAAAGATCCGGTGCTAAAAAATTAAAAATAATTTTTAGATGCCAGAAATGTGGCACAGTGGAAGTTGACACTACCACCAGGTTCCCGCGGTAGCCCAGTGGTAAGGCCAAATCGCCACAAGCCAAGCTCGCAGTAGCCCTACCACGGCTTGGTAAAAGGGCCCATTACTGATCAAAATAATTATTTGCGTTTTGAATCTTTCCATTCCTTATGGTTGTGACAGAGCTTGCCAGCGAGTCAGTTTTTTTGGATATAACAATTATGTTTCACATTGACTGAATAAAAATCACAAGCTTGAGAGCTAGTGTGATTTTTTTTTCTTTTGGCAAGGGTAAACCCTATGAGGTTAAAATTGCTTCAAGATATCCCTATGGGGAATTGTTCCTCAAACTATTCCCCATCCATGTACATCCAGGACAAACTTGAAAGTTACCGGCCAGTATTCAACATCTCATTCCTAGGAAAACTGTGATCAGCTCAGCGATTGGCTAGAAGAGAGAAACTGGCTAGATCCCTGTCAATCTGGATTCAGACTCAGTTATGGAAAAGAAAAAGTCCTTGTATCCTTACTAGATGACCTTCACAGAAACCGAGAGAGGGGATTTGCCTTGGTGTTAGCACTGCTAGATTTTTCAGCAGCTTCTGACACTGTGGATCATTATATCTTGCTAGGATGACTGGCAGAAACAGTTATCAGTGAAACAGCACTCGTCTGGTTCAGATTCTATCAGTCAGACAGATAACAGTCCATACTGTTCAGCAGCACCTCATTGCCACCATGTGGGCTACCACAAGGATCAATACTATCACCTATTCTGTTCAATATCTACCTCAAGCCACTAGGCAAGCTGATTCAGTCATTGGATACTCAGTTCTACATCTACGTAGATTACGTGTAGCTACTCATACCCATTGAACCTGACTTACACATAGCCCTGAATAAACTGACTGTCTGTCTAATATCAATTTCAAGAATGTGCTAAAAACAAGAAACTTTGCCTTAACCCAAGTAAAACTGAGCTTCTATGGGCCCCTAACACAAGTAGGCACATACCTGACATCAAAATCTCTTTTGGGAAATATGAACTCCCCCTGAAATCACAAGTCAGGAAACTTGGAATATTCAACACTTACTTTTATTCCCCAAATCCAAGCAACCATCAAGACCAGCCTCTATCACCTGCAACAACTACGCTGCTTGTCTCCTTACATTGACAAAGCAAGTCTTGTCTCAGTTGTACATGCCATGATAACATCAAGACTGGATTACTGTAATGCACTCTACAATGGTGTGACTACAAATGGTCTATACCAGTTCCAATCGATTCAGAATGCTGCAATAAGATAAATAGAAGGTTGTAAGCGAATAACTACATCACACCATTTTTGCAAAAACTTCACTGGATACCAGTACAACACAGGGTCAAACTCTATGTTTGATCTTCAAGGCACTTAAAGGAAATGGCCCAGAGTACTTGAAGAACAGGATCTCCCTCTACACTCCTCCAAGGTCACTAAGGTCCTCCCAAGGAATATCCCTAACCACACATCACATGATGTGATACCCACAAGCGAGCCTTCTCCGGAATAGCCCCCACACTCTGGAATGCACTCCCTGAAAGGCTTTGCTTAATACAAGACTATCTATACTTCAGAAAACAGGTGAAAGCTTGGCTCTTCAACCAGGCCTTTAATGGAAGAAGTAACTAATTGGCTGCACATACTAGCTAAACTAATATTCAAGCACCTTTCTGACCTCATTTGCAACGTTCTTTAAATTAGTACTTTATATTCTTACTCCTCTTACTCTATCTTATCTATTTATATGTTCCATGATTGCTTACACTCTATGCTGTCTATTAAAATGTTTTATTGTGTATTGTGCTGACATTGTAATATAGCATACTATGCCATACTTGGTGTTGTTGTTTAAATATTTTTACTGCTGTAACTGTCTATTGCTTATGTCTGACTTCTTCATGCTCTACACCCTCTTTCCCACATGCATCACTTTGCACTTGCTTACATTATACGTCATCTGCCATTTGGATGCCCACTCTCCCAAACTCTTAAGCTCCTCTTGCAAGTTAACAACTTTGAATAACTTTCAGGCTTATTTTCGAAAGAAAAGGACGCCCATCTTTTGACATAAATCGGGAGATGGGCGTCCTTTTCACAGGGTCACCCAAATCGGCATAATCAAAAGCCGATTTTGGGCGTCCTCAACTGCTTTCCGTCGCAGGGACGACCAAAGTTCAAGGGGGGGGGTGTCAGAAGCACAGCGAAGGCGGGACTGGGGCGTGCCTAACACATGGGCGTCCTTGACCGATAATGGAAAAAAGAAGGGTGCCCCTGATGAGCACTTGGGCGACTTTACTTGGTCCATTTTTTGTTACGACCAAGCCTCAAAAAGGTGCCTGAACTGACCAGATGACCACAGGAGGGAATCGGGGATTATCTCCCCTTACTCCCCCAGTGGTCACCAACCCCCTCCCACTCTAAAAAAAACTTTAAAAATATTTTTTGCCAGCCTCAAATGTCATACCCAGCTCCATCACGGCAGTATGCAGGTCCCTAGAGCAGTTTTAGTGGGTGCAGTGCACTTCAGGCATGCAGACCCAGGCCCATCCCCCCCACCTGTTACACTTGTGGTGGTAAATGTGAGCCCTTCAATGCCCACCACAAACCTTCTGTACTCACATGTAGGTGCCCCCCTTCACCCCTTAGGGCTATGGTAGTGGTGTACAGTTGTGGGGAGTGGGTTTTGGGGGGGGGGGGGGTTGGGGGCTCAGCACACAAGGTACGGGAGCTATTTATGAAGTCCACTGCAGTGCCCCCTAGGGTGCCCAGTTGGTGTCCTGGCATGTCAGGGGGACCAGTGCACTACGAATGCTGGCTCCTCCCACAACCAAATGGCTTGGATTTGGTCTTTTCTGAGATGGGCATCCTCAGTTTCCATTATCACCGAAAATCGGGGACGACCATCTCTAAGGTCGACCTAAATTTCGCAATTTGGGCGTCTCCGACCGTATTATCGAAACAAAAGATGGACATCCATCTTGTTTCGATAATATGAGTTTCCACGTCCCTTCGCCGGGACGTCCTGCGAGGACGTCCTCAGGAAAACTTGGGCATCCCTTTCAATTATGCCCCTCTTTGTGTCATCATCAAAATTAACTACTTCATTAGTTATTCCTATCTCTAAGTCATTTATAAATATGTTAAAAAGCAGCAGTCCTAGCACAGACCCCTGAGGAACCCACTATCTACCCTGCTTCATTGAGAATATTGACCATTTAATCCTACACTCTATTATCTATATTTTAACCCATTTTTTATCCACAGTAGGATATTAGCTCCTATCCCATGCCTTTCTAATTTCCTCAGGAATCTTTCATAAGGTCTGTCAAACACCTTTTGAAAATCCAGATACACAATATCAACCAGCTCACCTTTATCCACATGTGTACTCACCTCTTCAAAGAAGTGAATCGGTAGGACAAGATTTCCCTTTATTAAATTCATGTTGACTTTATCTGATTAGCCCACGCTAATGCATGTGCTTTGTCTTTTTGTTCTTTATAATAGTTTCTACCATTTTGCTTGGCACCGATGTCAGGCTCACCAGTCTATAATTTCCCGGATCACCTTTGTAAAAGAAGCCCTTTATGAGTAAGAACTAATATCTTAAATTTAATTTGGTAGCTAACTGGCAGACAGCAATGCTCTTTTAATGGTGGCAAAAGCATGATCAAAAACAACCAAAACCAGAAATTAACTTAATTGCTATATTCTGAATGAACTGCAAATGGTGTAAGGTTGCTGTTGTAACTCTATTATACAATGAATTACAACAGTCTAAACAACTAATTACTAAAGCCTTATGATGCAAAATTGCTTAATTGCCTTATGGGTCCTCTTACTAAACAATGTTAGAATCAGGGCTTATTGTGACTTAATGCAAGACCTTCCCATGCACTAAACTCAGATTCAATGAGGCAGTATTTAGGGCTTTTATTTATTTTATTTTTATTTTGCAGGTCATGCACTAATTTTTCCAGTAGCCTGTGGAACTTGCTAAAAAAATTAACTCACGAGTACTTACTGCCTCCTATTTCGGTGATAAGTGCTTATGTTAATTCAGCATTAGCCAGTTAGCGCGCGCTAGCTGGTTAGCACTTCCAAGCCCTCTCTCGACCCATAATATGCCTCCTTTAAACTATATTGTAAAAAAAATAATAGTTAATGTGCACTCAGTGTGCTAACAGGTGTAATATTACAAAACCCAGTAACGTGTTTTGTGATAGCCTGTTTTTTTTTTTTTAAACGTGGTACGTGCACCTTACGACTTACTACTACTACTTAACATTTCTAAAGCGCTACAAGGGTTACGCAGCGCTGTACAATTTAAACATAGAGGGACTTAACACCTTTTAATAAAAGGGCCCCCTCAATGTTTCTTAGTGTAAAAAAGCAAGCCTTCACTGCTAAAACTTGACTTTTGAGAATGAGTTGGGCATCAAAAATAAGCCCTACTATCTTCAAGGATTCTGACAAAGATTTATACATGACCCTGAACCCATCGACATAAAGATGGAACCGACAGCCCCTCAGTAATGCATAAAACCTTATCTTTTTCTGGATTCAATTTTGAACAATTTGTACATAACCATACAATTATAGCAGCTAAACAGTTATCAATAGCTGAAAGATCTGGAAGCACTGAGTCAGCTGGAAATACCAATTGGATATTGTCTGCAAAAAGATATTCACCCACTCCAAAGATTTTATCAAAAGAGCCAAAGGACTAAGAAACAAATTAAACAAAACTGGTGAAATAACTGAACCTTGAGGTACTCCACAAGATAAATGATAATTTCACGAAACTGATGAATTAAAAGAGACAAAAAATGATCTATCACGTTAAAAAAAAAAAGAAAACCATTTCAAAACTGTATCTCTATTTTTCGTAAATGCTTAAATTAGATAATATGGGTTTCCCCGCCCCTCCATCGGGACATTTTGCGAGGACATCCTCAGCAAAACTTGGGCGTCCCTTTCGATTATGCCCCTCTATGTATCTCACTCAAGAAAAACAACAAAACAGTTTCAGTACTATGGCACATTCGAAATCCTGATTGGCAAGATGTAGTAGATTATTGTTTTCAACAAAAAAAATTAATTGTAATTAAACAGCTTGTTCCATAAACCTATCAAAAAATGAAATATGATACAGGTCTATAATTCTGCACAAGGCTTTAGACAATGTCTTATTTGTTAAGATAGGCTTAACTAACGCTTGTTTCAAAACAGAAGCTAACTCACTAACTACCAAACTGGAATTTATCAGTGACAAAAGATAAAGATGAAATAATCTTAAGGGACTTTTTTACCAATTTAAATGGAATCGGATGTAATTGAGAAGTTGCTCTGCCAGATGAGGCTAACAATTTTTTTCAAAACCAATAGAGATACCAAATTAATGGGTCCTTCTACTAAAGCTTAGCATGCTAAATGCTGCCCATCTAATTTTATATCTATGGGCCATGTGGCACTTAGCATGCTAATGTCAGTTAGTGCACACTAATCTTTAGTAGAAGGTACCCTAAATTCTGAACAATAAGAAACAAAATATCCTCCGATATTCTCTCAGTATGATTCAAGGTTTTCTCAAAGCTTCGATCTTTTCAACAAAATATATCACAATAGTTTCTGCAACCCAGCACTATCATCCCCACAGTCATGACCAACCCCTGAAAAGGAACTAAGTACATCATACAGCTCTTAAGATGTATTTATTACATTTGTATCCCACATTTTCCCGTATAGCAGTAGGCTCAATGTGGCTTACAGGTTCCGGAGAGGAGAGTACCAACTCCGGGAATATATATAGAGTGGAAAATAGAGTAAACAGTAGGTGCAAGGAAGCTGATAAGGTTCTGGAAAAGAGAATACAACTCTGGGACGAATATATAGTAGCATATAAAGAGAAGTAATCCCAATGAGGCTGTTAAGTCTCCGGGGATGGGACTACAGCTTCTAGTGAACAATACAGAGTAGGATAAGGGTAGAAGTACACTTAATTATAACTGGAGTGGTAAAATTCGAACAGTTTGAAGCAATAGGATTATGTGGAAGGGGTATTGTTCATTTCTTAGATCGAAAGATGTGAAGCATTGTTAATGAATTAGTTTGGGTCTGCTGGGTAGGCTTTCCGGAAGAGGTGAGTCTTGAGGTCTTTTCGAAAATTTAGATGGATGCTCACAGTTCTGTTTCTAGGTAAAACATTCCAGAGCTGGGTGCAAACGTAGGAAAAGCTGTATGCATATGTTGATTTGTATTTTAGTCCTTTACAGTTTGGGAAATGCAGGTTTAGAAACGTTCTAGATGATTCAATGATGTTTCTAGTTGGTAAGTCGATAAGTTCGGTCATGTAGATTGGGGCCAGACCATGGATTATTTTGTGGTCCAGAGTGCAAATTTTGAAGGCTATTTGTTCCTTGATTGGTAGCCAGTGCAGTATTTCGCGTAGGGATTTAGCACTTTCGAATCTTGTCTTTCCGAAAATGAGTCTAGCTGTCATGTTCTGCACAGTCTGGAGTTTCCTTAAGATCTGTTCTTTGCATCCCGCATATATGGCGTTACAGTAGTCAACATGTGATAGTACCATTGTTTGAATTATGTTACAGAAAGTTTCCCTTGGGAAGAATTGTTTGATCCGTTTGACTTTCCACATTGCATGGAACATTTTCTTTATGGTGGCAGAGGCTTGGCTCTCCAGGGTTAAGTTGGTGTCAATAGTAATTCCAAGGTTCTTCAGTTTGTCCGATATTGGGAGAGTATGTTCTGGGGTTTTATGGATGAAGGGAGGTTTGTTTTGTGGTGAGAATAAGGCAGTGAGTTTTTTCCTTGTTGAGTTTGAATGCCGATGACCAGGCATCCATTAAACTTAAACTAGTCTTTATTGCAACAGCGATTTCTTTTGGATTAGAGTTGAATGGTATGTAAATGGTGATAAGCACTTTGTTCAAGTCATTAACGATAATTTTTCTTTGCTTCTTGAACCATAAAACAATACTCCTGTAGATGTGTCTTTTAGTTAGGAAATGTGACAGGTGTTTTCACTCTCCATCAATTCTTCCCATTTTTCTTAACACCCATTTTTGAAGCCTTAAACATGTATGATACCACGGTTTACAATTCTTCACCAATATCTTTACCTCTTTTAATAGAACCAGATATTCCAAGCCTTGAATCAACTCAGAATTCCAAACTGACCATGTTTCTCAAGTAATAAAGATGGAAAACCTTTAAGAAATGTACACTTTGTCAGCAATAAGTCTGGGTCAAAGTCTTTCCAGTTTCCTAACTTGCGATACTCATTACTACCTACCCTCTAAAACTTAGGAAAACTAAAAAAATGATCAGACCATAATAATTCTTTTAGATGTATGGAACTAAAAAAATTAGGTACAAAAATCAAATCTAGTGTTTGACCTGATCTATGTACATGACCAGTGACTGATTAAATCCCAACACATCAGTTAGAAAGATCTGATATTTCTCCTTCAGGCTAGTGGATGCTTCATAATGCACAATGAAGTCACTAATAATACATAAATTAAGATACTGTATACTGAGATCAATAAATCACCAAGTAATTTTATCCCAAACAACCAATAATAATAATGGGGGGCAATAAAATACCAAAATATATATAGGATTCTTTGCTCCCATTTTACAAAAAAGCATCATCATATCTCAATCAGATTCCATTTTTGAAATTTGAAGTGAGGAATCCTAAACAATTGCAACTCCACCCCACCCCATGTATTACAAAGATAATTATCCAAAATTGTAAATCCAAATGGGCAACATTGGGTCACCTATGCAAATTCTCTGGGACAGTTCAAAAACTATGCGGACCATGGCACAGAATATCAAGGATCTGCAAAAAAAATTTCAATTTCCCTCCAACCCCCCCCCCCCCCTCCAAGAAGTGGTCCACAGCACCCTCTCACAACCCATCCCCCAGTGGTTCACATGCCCTCCCACCCCCTCCCATCCAAAATGCGGAGCAGGTGGGGGGAAGAGGGGGTGGTGGTTGGGAGGCGAGGATAGGTGAGGGCAGACTTATACGGTCTGTACCAGAGCCGGTGATGGGAGGCGGGACTGGTGGTTGGGAGGCGGGAAATACTGCTGGGCAGACTTATATGGTCTGTGCCCTGAAAAGGACAGGTACAAATTCAAAATAAGGTATACACATATGAGTTTGTCTTGGGCAGACTGGATGGACCATGCAGGTCTTTTTCTGCCGTCATCTACTATGTTACTATGTTACTATGACTTCTAGAGGTAGCCTTGTGTACTTCTGAAGCACCGTGAAGCTGTTGTGAGAGGTCACAGAAGCCATTTTGTGAAGGCGGCCACTAGGGTCAGGAACGAGTGGACTTTGCAACTGCCTCATGTGCACTACTCTGATCTTCTTTGGATTAAATGTTAACTGCCAAACATTAGATCATTTCTCATGCTGTCTAGTCCCTCTAGGGCATCCACTCTTGCAAATCTTCGTGTCAAATGTAAAAAGACAAACTGTTCTTTCAAATCCTTCAGCAATGTTACTCACAAATATATTGAATAGGGGAGGAGGAGTAGCATGGAGGAGCCTGCAGAGTGAACTGAGGTACCTGGAGGTGTTTGCTACCATCTGGTAATCTGTACTGATGTCATCGATGCAGGCCAAAAAGGTATAAAGCCTAAAGCGCAGCAGACCCCTGTGGAGAAGGAGGAGCCTGGAGAGTGACCCAAGGTACCTGGAGGTATTTGCTACCAACTGGCAACCTTTGCCCCTGATTCCAGCATCGGCTTGTTGACATCATCAACACATGCTGACAGGGTATAAAGTGCAGCAAACTCCTGTGGTGTGGCCAAAGGGGCATGCTCTAAGGGGCAAGCCAAGCACCTAATGAGCCCCTTTGGAGTCCTGGTGGAGGCTCATTGAGCCAGGACACTCTGCTTGGAAGTTTTCTTATGGGGAAGCAAAAGGCTAAATTCAAACATCCAGCAGCGAGCATGCCATCAGCCCCTGGTCCAATAGAGAGACACTTGAAGCTGCTGAGTAAGGACACTTCCTCCCCTCTAATAGCAGGCTTAGACTCCGGTACCTCATTAAGTTCAGGGGAAAGACACATCCCTGTACCGACTAAGACTTACCTTCTCTTCCCCTCCGTGGGTTTATCCCAAGAAGGTTTCTCCCCAGAAGGGTGGAAATCGGCTGGTCATCAGTCCTCTACATCCAGAAACATCTGCTGGTCAGTTGCAAACTTTTGTATTTCCTAAAGAGGCTCTATACGATGTCTGGAAAGCAGTAAAGAGGACTGAAGCTACTACAGCAGCTCCGAGACTTTTCTCAAAGAGTGGTCTCCAAGGTAGAAAAAAATGAATCAGAAGCTTCAATAATTAGATGTTTTTTTCTAAGAAGGCAGACCCTCAAAGAGGGCAGACCTTCATCAAGTGGGGTCTTCTCAGATAAATTTATTTCTTCATAGACAAGTTGAATTGGAAAATCAGGTTAGATATTCCAACTTGATATTTTTGAATTTCCCAGTGTGCACTTTGCTATCTGTGGAGATTATCTTGAAAAAATATTTCAAAGTGCTAGCTTTAACTAATGCTGATAATATTGTGGTAACAAAATGTATTTATTTGCCTAAAACAATTTTGAGGGTAGGTCAGGAGGAACAAGGTTCAGATTTATTATCTGTTAAGGGTAAGAATATTTCATATCTAACTGCTTTTTTGGAAACTACTCAGGATGATTTTTCTGAGCATTCAACCTTTCTAGTTTCTTTTTCCCCAGAAACAGTTAAAACTTTGGTATTGAAAAATGATTTTAGGAAAAAAAGAGTTTCTCTTCTGTGGAGGAAAAATACTGACTTTTCCAGATGTCTCCAGAGCTACACAGACATAAACAGTTTCTTAATTTTAAGCCTAGGGTTTTGGCTCTGGGAGCTACATTTTTTAAAATTGCCTTTTATTAATTTTTCAGATGCTAACTATGATTTCTTTGAACCAGATCAGCTAGAAAGACTTTAAATAATAGAAAGGGAAGCCAGATGATGTGATCATAGGTGTAAAATGTATCGCCTTTGTTTAGACCAGGTTATATTGTGACATATGTTTTGATTTCTTAGGTTTATTTTCTTGTTCAATGCTTCTTCATCCATGATTTGGGTTTAATTGACTGCTTGATATAGTGCTTATTGTAATGATTTAGTAAAGTTTGAAATAAAAAAAAATAAAAAATATATTGAATAGAAATGGCTGCACTACCAATCCCTCTTTCCTCTGAGTGAATTCCATTAACCATCACTCTTTGTCTTCTGTCAGTTAACTAGGTTGCCCAATCCATGTACTTTCTGGATTTCCACTCTTTGGCTTCTAACTGACGGAGCTCCTCGGCTTCCTTCCACGGGTGAGTGTCTGCAGATTCCACCACACTGTGCACAATGTTATACAAATGCATGCTCATTAAAAACTGGTAAGAAACTATGCATTATAATCTTCCCTTGAAAGTAGGCAACCCGAGCTAATGCGATCTTTCTGATGATACAACAGAAAGTACAAAGACCAGGGGACACTCAATGAAATTACATGGAAAAGCTTTTAAAAGAAATAGGAGGAAATATTTCTTCACTCAAAGAATAGCTAAGCTCTAGAACTTGCTGCCAGAAATCACTGACACAACACTAGCTGACCAAATATGTATTACATTACTATAGCGCCCCCCGGGAAGTTGGTCAAAAAAAAGACTTCATGGACTTCGTATCAAACATCTGTACCAATCAACAAAATGTCCTACTACTAGGAGATATTAATTTACACCTGGAAAAACAAAACAACGCCAACGTGAAAACCCTAATGAATTTCTTAAACCAGTGGAACTTCAAAACAATACAAGAAGCCTCATCATAAACAAAAGGACACCTACTAGACATACTAGCTCATAGAATCTCAGCAATCAACAAACACAAAATAGAAATGGGAAGAGGTACCATGGTCAGACCACAGCAAACTAACTTTTAAACTACAATGGAATGAAAACGGCAAGAAAAAAACAAAAACACCACACACAACCACAACCAGAGGGAAAGTTGACACTCACACCTTCTGGACAAAAATGATGAACAAACACAGCAACATAACACCTAGGGATATACACTTCATGAGAAACTGTGATGAAGCCAGCGAAAACACACTAGACAAAATAGCACCATTCACAACAAAGGCAAGAACAAAAAACCAACCATGTCCCTGGTTTAATGTTGAGCTATTAAACATGAAAAAATTGTACAGGAAACTTGAAAGAATATGGGCCAAAAATAAAAAGGATATACAATCACATGGCAAAAAGCTATAAGAAAATACACAAACAACATAAAGAAAGCCAAAGCAGAACACTACGGTGCATATGCCAACCTCAAACAATACGAAAAAAAATATTCAAACTCATAAACAAGCTATTGAAAATCCAAGACATATTAGAATTAATTGAAACACCACCAACAGCAGAGGAGCTTGCACAATACTTCAAAAACAAAACAACTAACACAAGATTAAACCTAGCAAAACCACAAACATCAATAAATGACTTCCTACAAGACTACAAAACAAACGACATCCACACAGTGGCAGATAGAACATGGTCCACATTTAAGTCACCCGGACCAACCACAATAAAGAAACTTCCCAACAGACAACGGTGACATAGTACTAACACCAATCCCCCAAAACACAAAAAGCAAAAAAAGTGACATCACAAAATACAGACCAGTGGCCTCAATACCACTACTGACCAAAATGATCGAGGGCCTTGTAGCTCAACAACTAACAGAATACATGATACAATTTTCTATCTTTCACAACTCCCAATCAGGCTTCAGGCCACAACACAGCACTAAGATGGTCATAAGCACCCTGATAACGAAGTCCAGAAGCTAAATATGCCAAGGACAAAACATACTACTACTACAATTCGACATGTCAAGTGCGTTCGACCTAGTAGATCACACCTTGACAACATGGGTATTAGCGGAGCAGTAGCAGCATGGTTCAATGGCTTCCTAAGGACCAGATCCTACATTGTAAAAATGTCTAATCAGATATCAACCTCATGGATCTCGGAGTGCAGAGTACCACAGGGCTCTCCAACTTCACCAATACTGTTCAACGTAATGATGGTGCCACTACATCACCATCTACATACCCTTTCACAACAGTATCACAGAAATAATGGAAAAAATTAAAAAAGGCTTGGACCTCAGGAGAACTGAGTAACAACTTTCAAGCTCAAAATAAACAGATAAAAACCAAATTTCTAGTTTTACCCAGCCCATACAACCCACCATCTTACCAAAACTTCACAGCAGACAATCAAACATATCAAACTGAAACACAACTAAAAATACTAGGAATTATTCTCGACAAGAATCTATCATTAGACAGTCAAATATCAGCACTAACATCAAAATGCTTCAAAACACTATAGAAACTGTGAAGGATAAGAGACTATTTTCCCAGACAAACGTTCCGGATAATGGTACAATCGACAATACTATCACAACTAGACTACTGCTAAGCAGCATACATAGAGGGGCATAATTGAACGAAAACATCTATCTCCATGGGCGTTTATCTCCGAGAACGGGTCCGTGAAGGGGCGGACCAAACCGTATTTTCGAAAAAAATAGACGTCCCTGTTTTATTCGACAATTTGTGAGCTGGGCGTTTTTGTTTTTCAGTGATAATGGAAAATGAAAGCGCCCAGCTCAAAAACGAATAAATCCAAGGCATTTGTTCGTGGGAGGGGCCAGGATTTGTAGTGCACTGGTCCCCCTCACATGCCAGGACACCAACCGGGCACCCTAGGGGGCACTTTTACAAAAACAAAAAAAAAGGTAAAAGAGCTCCCAGGTGCATAGCACCCTTCCCTTGTGTGTTGAGCCCCCCAAATCCCCCTCAAAACCCACTGCCCACAAGTCTACACCATTACTATAGCCCTAAGGGGTGAAGGGGGGCACCTACAAGTGGGTACAGTGGGTTTGGGGGGGTTGTACGACTAAGCATTAAGCAGCACAACTGTAACAGGTAGAGGGGGATGGGCCTGGGTCCACCTGCCTGAAGTCCACTGCACCTCCTAACAACTGCTCCAGGGACCTGCATACTGCTGCCAGGGAGGTGGGTATGACATTTGAGGGTGAAAATAAAAAGTTGTGAAACATCATTTTTTGTGGTGGGAGGGGGTTAGTGACCACTGGGGGAGTCAGGGGAGGTCATCCCCGATTCCCTCTGGGGGTAATCTGGTCATTTAGGGCACTTTTTGGGGCCTTATTCGTGAAAAAACAGGGTCCAGGAAAAGTGCCCTAAATTCTAGCTACAAACGCATACTTTTTTTCCATTATCGGCGAAAGGCGCCCATCTCTCCTCGGCCGATAACCACGCCCCAGTTCCACCTTCGCCACGCCCCCGTCAACTTTGTACGCTTCCGCGATGGAGTGCAGTTGAAAACGTCCAAAATCGGCTTTCCATTATACCGATTTATTCATTTTTGTGAGATAAACGTCTATCTCCCGATTTGGGTCGAAATCTAGGCGTTTTTCTCTTTCAATTATAAGGTGGATAGGGTGCAAAGAAACTACACTGAAATCGCTACAAACAGTCCAAAACACAGCAGCAAAAATGCTATTCAAGAAATCGAAAAACGAAAGAGTAACTCCACTACTCAAAACACTGCACTGGTATCAAAGCAAGACTACTATTCAAAGCGAGTACCCTCATTTTCAAAATACTATTTGGAATGGCACCTGAATACATGCTAAACCTTATAGAACTATTCCCGAGAAACGCAAGTTCAGAAACCAAAGGCTACCTACTTCTTCACATACCCAACTACAGAAACATAACCTATAAAGCCATCTGCACAGCAAGATTTAGCAACCTGGGCTCTAAATGATAGAATTCAATACCAAAAGCCAGAAGTAGCATCACAAACTATCTCCAATTCAGAAAAGAAATGAAAACCTACTTCTTCAAAAAATTCTATAGCAAATCACATAAGAAGCCTATTTCCCACTCCTAACAAATCTACATCAAACTCATCAAGACAACCAACCAGTATGCCCAATCCCAATCAACATCGCACCTCCACAATTCACCTCATCAATACCCTCCAGACGACTACAAAAATCACCAGCCTACATCCTCAAAATCAACATCCCAACCCCTACAAATCACCTCAGCATTAACCTTCAGACGACTACATAAATCAGCGCCCTAACCACCTCAAAATACCTTCCAATTTAAAAAATCCTACAGACAAAAACACAGACTACCTCTCCAAAAAAACTGTATAAACATATATTCAGACTATCAAAGAACTTTTCATGTAAAAACAGAAATACCATTGTGATCCTTGCCTAATATGTAAACTGTAAGCCACTTCGGACCGAAACTTGTTTTTGGATAACAGTTGGATAAAAGAATGTATAAATAAATAAATAAAATAAGCTTCAGATGTAATGAAACCAAAGCTGTTGTATAATGTATTAAGGTAAAACATATATTGGTGAGACATTAGCATTTTTATGAAGCAGTAGATAAAACTCAAAGAATTCATACGTGCTGATAAATTTCAGATGATTCCCATTTTCAAAATCCTGTTGCCATGGCAATCCTGGACAAAGATTTTATAGACTATAGGACAAAAGAGTTTATAGAATATAAGATCTTGGTTTGCTTGACTTTGTGAATGGTTTAAAATACAACTATCACTACGCTTCCATTTTACTTTTCTAAAATTGATAGAAAAAATTTTCTGCTTTAGATAGATTTCTAGTTTTTCCTTCAAAGGTAATCTTTTTTTCCAGTGTGTGCTTTAACTCTCTGTTCAATCACTTAGAGGTCAGTATACTAACCTACAGAGGGCTCCACCAGACATGTTTCTTGTGAAGCCAAGCCATATATAGTCGAATATAAACTGAGGTAATCTTCATCCTCCCAAAAGACGGGAAAATAGTTGACTCAAATATAGACTGAAGATAGAAATTTGGGTGATCATGATGAGTCAATCTACAAAGACCAGGCATCCTTTCCATAAGTTTTAATATATTTCTTAACTTCATAATGTAGCTTTTAGTCATCAATAAATGATTTAAAACCCAGCTGTATGGGAATGGGGAAGTACCAGTACCTACTGTATCTGAATGCACCTATAATTCACCTTGAGCTACTACTGGAAAGCCACAGATTATCAATAGATCCAAAAATGTGTAAATGTTATCTTATTGTGAGAAACATTAGTCTTGCTAACACAAGTGTCCTTTTACTCAGGTTTGCTGACAAATGGCCTGTGTTAGTGTAGGCGTGAGTTTTGGGCGAGCGCAGAATCATTTTTCAGCGCACCTGTAAAAAAGGCCTTTTTAAACTTTTTGCCAAAAATGGATGTACGGCAAAATGAAAATTGTCGCGCGTCCATTTTGGGTCTGAGACCTTACCGCCAGCCATTGCCTTAGTGGTGGTAACCGGGCGGTAATGACCTACGCATGCCAAATGCCACTTGGTGCGCATCCGATATGCGTGGCAGAAAAGAAAAATGATTTTTTGGCTGCTCGTATCAGACGCACGCCATAAATGAAATTATCGCATGAGCCACGTGGTAGCCGTATGGCAACTCCATTTTGGCGTGCGTAGACGCTTACGTGACTTAGTAAAAGGGCCCCACACAGCTGGTTACTCTTCACCTTTCCTGTATCAACAACACTAATATGCGATATTCACTTGAGGCACTGGAGCATACACAGTGGCAAACCTTGCTCAGGAAATGGACACAAAAAGAAACAAGCTTCAGGTTGATCTTTTTCTGCATATCAGTATTCAAGTGAATAACACAACTACAATTTTCCATTTACAAATATATCTATCTATCTATCTATCTATCTATCTATCTATCTATCTATCTATCTATCTATCTATATCTAATGACCTACAGATGGGACTTCTGAATTTGGAAAAAGGACCAAATTTTTTATAAATGTTTTTCTCCCAACCTACATTTAAACATTAATAAACTTTTCATGGCATCTTAAAAAATGAAACAAGCACAGAGCACAGATATTTAGTCTGCTGCCAAGCATGATATATTACCATACGAACATATACCGTACATTCCCTGCTATAGTGAAATACTAGGTATCTGCAGCACATTTAACTCCTCTCTCCACAGATTTCACTGACACATTGATGTGATCTTTTACTCAGTGTAATAAAATACAGTCCTGGGGAGGGGGGAACAGATAGCTGCAGTTCTCCCTACCTCCCCACCCCCAATGACTGGCACTTGCCAACATGCATCACTTCTGCAGAGATTACCGGTACTACGGCCTAATGAGAAGAATTTGAATCAGTGGCATAGCCAGATCTGACATTCTGGGTGGGCCCACAGCTAATATGGGTGGGCGGGAAGGCACCAGTGAATGTGCAGTGGAACATTGCTAGAACTTTCTCTAGTGCTAGCAAATCAGCGTTCGCACCGGAGCTCCATCAGATGACATCACCCACATGTGGAAATAATGCGGCCTGCTTGTCCTCAGAGAAAAAACTTTATCTTGCAATGGGTGTACAAAACATATAGAACTCCAAGGAGGTAACGGCAAAAGGAATAACAAATCAGAAGTAACAAAAGGAATGGTGCAGCTTGCATATACAATCCAAAGAGGAAGGTAAAGAGATGGCTCTTCCAAAAACACAAGAGAGACATACCAATCCTTGTCAATGATGTACATTAAAAGTACATCAAAAGACTTGACACACCAGCTATGTTTCAGCGCTCAAGGCACCTGCCTCAGGAGTCTATAAAATACATATAAACAAAAAATCATTCAAGTAAACAACAAATAATAATAAAAGACCATGTAAACATCTAAAAAAATACATACATCAGCAGGATTAATCACTAAATAATGCCTTCAAGATCAGGGTGGATCTTTTTAAATATTCCAGGAAACTACAGATTATACAATCCTTTTCTAAACATATTGCCAGTATAGATGCTTCTGATGTCAAAAAACCATCTACTTGGATACCTCTAGAGTCCACTGATCTCCAATCCAAGCGTTCAACTCCTGTGTGGCAACAAGGCCTTAAGATGATAGAACAAAAGACCTCGTTTCTACAAGCTTAATTAAGATGAATGTTTAGCACTTAACTGTTTAGTCCAAAACAAAGAAATAGTGATTAAGGGGACCCTTTTACTAAGCCGCGTAGGCGTGCGTCAATTTGGAGTTACCGCCCAGCTACCGCGTGGCCCTTGTGGTAATTTTATTTTTGACATGCATCCACTACGCAACCGGAAAATAATTTTTATTTTCTGGCACGTGGCAGAAACCGGTAATCATCATTCTATGCGAGTAGTGTAGATGATTACAATACACAAAACAGCAAAGATGACTCTAAAAAAAAGAGGAAAACAAAAATGGTGAAAAATGAAGCCGATACTCTGATGGTGAAGATTAAAAATATTTATTAATCATAAAAGATATACAAAATAGGGGAGAACAGGACTCGACACAGCTGTGTTTCGGCCGGCAAGACCTGCGTCAGGAGTCTTCTCACCACATCGGTTATCTTTCCCTATTTTTACATCGGATGTATTAAATCACTCCAGAGAACTAGTCGTGTTAAAAAATGCTTAAAGCAGTACAAGGGGTGGGGGGGTAATTCATTAACCATAAACTCTTAAAATGTTCATGAAGTTTACTGCGAAACAACTTTGGATGTTTTAAGAAAAGAAATTTGCGAGAGTCCGGTGCTTCTGTTTGACTTGAAAGTTCTGTATTTGTACACTGTTGACTTGGTTTCAGAGTCCATTGTATTTTATTACTGTTTAATAAAGACTTCATATAAATAAAAAAAGAATGCTTAAAGCATTATGAACCAGAGAGGCTACAATAAGCGCCTCGCATCTGTGAAATCAAAACAGGACTGGTATAGGGAAAGATAACCAATGTGGTGAGAAGACTCCTGATGCAGGCCTTGCCGGCCGAAACACAGCTTTGTCGAGTCCTGTTCTCCCCTATTTTGTATATCTTTTATGATTAATAAATATTTTTAATCTTCACCATCGGAGTATCGTCTTTATTTTTCACCATTTTTGTTTTCCTCTTTTTTTAGAGTCATCTTCGCTGTTTTGTGTATTGTTGTTTTTTTGTGAAGAGAGTTTTCTTCTGTATTTTTGTACACGTGTAGACGATTACCACACGGTTAACGCGTGAGACCTTACCACTAAGTCAATGGCTGGAAGTAAGGTCTCAGACCCAAAATAGACACGTGTCAATTTTGATTTTGCCGCACGTCTATTTTCGGCAAACATTTTGCAGGTGCGCTGAAAAATGGATCTGTGCACGCCCAAAACACGCGCCTACACTACCGCAGGCCATGTTTCAGTACACCTTAGTAAAAGGACCCCTAAACCAGCATACAGATGACATCACAGAGATAGAGAAACAACTCAAGTGTCCTTTCACAAAGGTGTGGTAAAAAGTGGCCTGTGATAGTGTGGGTGCGTCTTTTTTGCGTGCGGTGGGTACTTTTTACTGTAGCTGGGGAAAAGGACATTTTCTAATGGGCTGGGAAATGGGTGTGTGCAAAATCTAAACTAACGCGTGCCTATTTACAGCCTGAGCCTTACCTCCAGCCATTGACCTAGCAGTAAGGGCTCACGCAGTAACAAGGGATAAATGGAATAATGCTCCTTAATTCTCTATTTTGTCTGCACCTCCAAAGTTAAAACAATTGTGTCTTCATTACTTAATTAGTGGCACTTGTACATATAAGTTTGTTTGTTTTTTAATGGCTCTACTACATGTAAAAGTGCCAGCACTTATACCAGGAAATTGCAAAATTGGTGCTTCCAAGTATAACTGCTGGTATTTCTAGGTGGAAGCTGCTGAGTTGATGCTGTTCTTTTTGTGCACATGCATATTTGCATAATGGCTAAGAACATATGTAGCCCTGCACATCCTTATATTTGACTTATAAAGTACAGGGGGGATTGAGCAAATCCCAACCTGGATGTTGCAATCCTGATCTCAGCTATCTTACCCCACTGTTTACTAAGCCGCGCTAATGCCGACACAGCTCATTCACTGACTTGCACTCAGGTTGTGTCAAGGTACACACCTTCTTGTCATCACAATTACTTTTGTATGTGTAAGCTATAGGGTAATTTTATAAGACACATTTTATGCTCATAAAACTGGGTTTACATACAAAAAATCCTCTACAAAATTACCAGAGTACACCATGCCTCGTGAGCCACACTGTAATGTGCGCCAAACTGTAACCTAACTCTTAGGGCTCTGCTTACTGCCATGCCGTAGGCACACAAACATTTTAGCGAGCTCTAACAATAAAGACACCCTGGTTGTCTCTATTGTTAGCGTGCGCTAAAATGTTTGCGTGCCTACAGTCAGGGCCACCGAGAGCCGGAGCTGGGCCCGGGACAAGGCCGCCCCCCGCCCCCCCCCCCCCCGAGATCACCGCCCACCCGAGATCATCTGCCCCCCCCCCCGCCGCCCACCCACCCGAGGTCGCCGGGCCCCCCTCCACCCGCTATCGGGCCGGGCCCTCAGAACTAGCCTTAAGCCTCCTTTCACTTCGCAGCAAGCAGCGGCAGGGCAGACTTCTCCTCCTTCCTTCCGTGCCCCGCCCTCGCTTACGTTACGTCAGGCGAGGGTGGGACATGGAAGGAAGGAGTGGCCTGACCTGCTGCTGCTTGCTGCGAAGCGAAAGGAGGCTTAAGGTTAGTTCTGGGAGTGACGGAGGGCGGGCCAGGCGGCGGCGCCGAGCCCTCCTGGAAGCCCGGGCCCCGGGACTTTTGTCCCCCCTGTCCCCCCCTCTCGGCGACCCTGTCTACAGTGTGGCTTAGTAAACAGGGCCCTTAGAAACTTAAAACAAAGGACAGCACTCTTCTGTACCTTCTTCTTTTTTAAAAAAAATGGAATGGAGCTCTTTTGAAAAGCGAATGCTACATACCTGTAGAAGGTATTCTCCGAGGACAGCAGGCTGATTGTTCTCACTGATGGGTGACGTCCACGGCAGCCCCTCCAATCGGAATCTTCACTAGCAAAGTCCTTTGCTAGCCCTCGCGCGCCCGCGCGCACCGCGCATGCGCGGCCGTCTTCCCGCCCGAAACCGGCTCGAGCCGGCCAGTCTCATATGTAGCAAGACAAAGAGAAGGGAAGACACAACTCCAAAGGGGAGGCGGGCGGGTTTGTGAGAACAATCAGCCTGCTGTCCTCGGAGAATACCTTCTACAGGTATGTAGCATTCGCTTTCTCCGAGGACAAGCAGGCTGCTTGTTCTCACTGATGGGGTATCCCTAGCCCCCAGGCTCACTCAAAACAACAACCATGGTCAATTGGGCCTCGCAACGGCGAGGACATAACTGAGATTGACCTAAAAAATTTACCAACTAACTGAGAGTGCAGCCTGGAACACAACAAACAGGGCCCTCGAGGGGTGGAGTTGGATCCTAAAGCCCAAACAGGTTCTGAAGAACTGACTGCCCGAACCGACTGTCGCGTCGGGTATCCTGCTGCAGGCAGTAATGAGATGTGAATGTGTGGACAGATGACCACGTCGCAGCTTTGCAAATTTCTTCAATGGAGGCTGACTTCAAGTGGGCTACCGACGCAGCCATGGCTCTAACATTATGAGCCGTGACATGACCCTCAAGAGCCAGCCCCGCCTGGGCGTAAGTGAAGGAAATGCAATCTGCTAGCCAATTGGATATGGTGCGTTTCGCCACAGCCACTCCCCTCCTATTGGGATCAAAAGAAACAAACAATTGGGCGGACTGTCTGTTGGGCTGCGTCCGCTCCAAATAGAAGGCCAATGCTCTCTTGCAGTCCAATGTGTGCAGCTGACGTTCAGCAGGGCAGGAATGAGGACGGGGAAAGAATGTTGGCAAGACAATTGACTGGTTCAGATGGAACTCCGACACGACCTTTGGCAAGAACTTAGGGTGAGTGCGGAGGACTACTCTGTTGTGATGAAATTTGGTGTAAGGGGCCTGGGCTACCAGGGCCTGAAGCTCCCTGACTCTACGAGCTGAAGTAACTGCCACCAAGAAAATGACCTTCCAGGTCAAGTACTTCAGATGGCAGGAGTTCAGTGGCTCAAAAGGAGGTTTCATCAGCTGGGTGAGAACGACATTGAGATCCCATGACACTGTAGGAGGCTTGACAGGGGGCTTTGACAAAAGCAAACCTCTCATGAAGCGAACAACTAAAGGCTGTCCCGAGATCGGCTTACCTTCCACATGGTAATGGTATGCACTGATTGCACTAAGGTGAACCCTTACAGAGTTGGTCTTGAGGCCAGACTCAGACAAGTGCAGAAGGTATTCAAGCAGGGTCTGTGTAGGACAAGAGCGAGGATCTAGGGCCTTGCTGTCACACCAGACGGCAAACCTCCTCCATAGAAAGAAGTAACTCCTCTTGGTGGAATCTTTCCTGGAAGCAAGATGCGGGAGACACCCTCTGACAGACCCAAAGAGGCAAAGTCTACGCTCTCAACATCCAGGCCATGAGAGCCAGGGACCGGAGGCTGGGATGCAGAAGAGCCCCTTCGTCCTGCGTGATGAGGGTCGGAAAACACTCCAATCTCCACGGTTCTTCGGAGGATAACTCCAGAAGAAGAGGGAACCAGATCTGACGCAGCCAAAAGGGAGCAATCAGAATCAGGGTGCCTCGGTCTTGCTTGAGTTTCAACAAAGTCTTCCCCACCAGAGGAATGGGAGGATAAGCATACAGCAGGCCCTCCCCCCAATGCAGGAGGAAGGCATCCGATGCCAGTCTGCCGTGGGCCTGAAGCCTGGAACAGAACTGAGGGACTTTGTGGTTTGCTCGAGATGCGAAGAGATCCACCAAGGGGGTGCCCCACGCTTGGAAGATCTGGCGCACCACTCGGGAACTGAGCGACCACTCGTGAGGTTGCATAATCCTGCTCAGCCTGTCGGCCAGACTGTTGTTTACGCCTGCCAGATATGTGGCTTGGAGCACCATGCCGTGACGGCGAGCCCAGAGCCACATGCTGACAGCTTCCTGACACAGGGGGCGAGATCCGGTGCCCCCCTGCTTGTTGACGTAGTACATGGCAACCTGGTTGTCTGTCTGAATTTGGATAATTTGGTGGGACAGCCGATCTCTGAAAGCCTTCAGAGCGTTCCAGATCGCTCGCAACTCCAGGAGATTGCTCTGTAGATCGCGTTCCTGGAGGGACCAGCTTCCTTGGGTGTGAAGCCCATCGACATGAGCTCCCCATCCCAGGAGAGACGCATCCGTGGTCAGCACTTTTTGTGGCTGAGGAATTTGGAAAGGACGTCCCAGAGTCAAATTGGAGCAAATCGTCCACCAATACAGGGATTCGAGAAAACTCGTGGACAGGTGGATCACGTCTTCTAGATCCCCAGCAGCCTGAAACCACTGGGAAGCTAGGGTCCATTGAGCAGATCTCATGTGAAGGCGGGCCATGGGAGTCACATGAACTGTGGAGGCCATGTGGCCCAGCAATCTCAACATCTGCCGAGCTGTGATCTGCTGGGACGCTCGCACCCGCGAGACGAGGGACAACAAGTTGTTGGCCCTCGCCTCTGGGAGATAGGCGCGAGCCGTCCGAGAATCCAGCAGAGCTCCTATGAATTCGAGTCTCTGCGCCGGGAGAAGATGGGACTTTGGGTAATTTATCACAAACCCCAGTAGCTCCAGGAGGCGAATAGTCATCTGCATGGACCGCAGGGCTCCTGCCTCGGACGTGTTCTTCACCAGCCAATCGTCGAGATATGGGAACACGTGCACCCCCAGCCTGCGAAGTGCTGCTGCTACTACAGCCAAGCACTTTGTGAACACCCTGGGCGCAGAGGCGAGCCCAAAGGGTAGCACACAGTACTGAAAGTGACGTGTGCCCAGCTGAAATCGCAGATACTGTCTGTGAGCTGGCAGTATCGGGATGTGTGTGTAGGCATCCTTCAAGTCCAGAGAGCATAGCCAATCGTTTTCCTGAATCATGGGAAGTAGGGTGCCCAGGGAAAGCATCCTGAACTTTTCTTTGACCAGATATTTGTTCAGGGCCCTTAGGTCTAGGATGGGACGCATCCCCCCTGTTTTCTTTTCCACAAGGAAGTACCTGGAATAGAATCCCAGCCCTTCTTGCCCGGATGGCACGGGCTCGACCGCATTGGCGCTGAGAAGGGCGGAGAGTTCCTCTGCAAGTACCTGCTTGTGCTGGAAGCCGTAAGACTGAGCTCCCGGTGGACAATTTGGAGGTTTTGAGGCCAAATTGAGGGTGTATCCTTGCCGGACTATTTGGAGAACCCACTGATCGGAGGTTATGAGAGGCCACCTTTGGTGAAAAGCTTTCAACCTCCCTCCGACTGGCAGGTCGCCTGGCACTAACACTTGGATGGCGGCTATGCTCTGCTGGAGCCAGTCAAAAGCTCGCCCCTTGCTTTTGCTGGGGAGCCGAGGGGCCTTGCTGAGTCGCACGCTGCTGACGAGAGCGAGCGCGCTGGGGCTTAGCCTGGGCCGCAGGCTGTCGAGAAGGAGGATTGTACCTACGCTTGCCAGATGAGTAGGGAACAGTCTTCCTTCCCCCGAAAAATCGTCTACCTGTAGAGGTAGAAGCTGAAGGCTGCCGGCGGGAGAACTTGTCGAATGCGGTGTCCCGCTGGTGGAGCTGCTCTACCACCTGTTCGACTTTCTCTCCAAAAATATTATCCGCACGGCAAGGCGAGTCCGCAATCCGCTGCTGGATTCTATTCTCCAGGTCGGAGGCACGCAGCCATGAGAGCCTGCGCATCACCACACCTTGAGCAGCGGCCCTGGACGCAACATCAAAGGTGTCATACACCCCTCTGGCCAGGAATTTTCTGCACGCCTTCAGCTGCCTGACCACCTCCTGAAAAGGCTTGGCTTGCTCAGGGGGGAGAGCATCAACCAAGCCCGCCAACTGCCGCACATTGTTCCGCATGTGTATGCTCGTGTAGAGCTGGTAAGACTGAATTTTGGCCACGAGCATAGAAGAATGGTAGGCCTTCCTCCCAAAGGAGTCTAAGGTTCTAGAGTCTTTGCCCGGGGGCGCCGAAGCATGCTCCCTAGAACTCTTAGCCTTCTTTAGGGCCAGATCCACAACTCCAGAATCATGAGGCAACTGAGTGCGCATCAGATCTGGGTCCCCATGGATCCGGTACTGGGACTCGATCTTCTTGGGGATGTGGGGATTAGTTAAAGGCTTGGTCCAGTTCGCCAGCAATGTCTTTTTGAGGACATGGTGCAGGGGAACAGTGGACCTTAGGTGGAGAAGGATAGTCCAGGAGCTCAAACATTTCAGCCCTGGGCTCGTCCTCCACAACCACCGGGAAGGGGATGGCCGTAGACATCTCCCGGACAAAGGAAGCGAAAGACAGACTCTCAGGAGGGGAAAGCTGTCTTTCAGGAGAGGGAGTGGGATCGGAAGGAAGACCCTCAGACTCCTCGTCAGAGAAATATCTGGGGTCTTCTTCCTCTTCCCACGAGGCCTCACCCTCGGTGTCAGACACAAGTTCACGGACCTGTGTCTGCAACCGTGCCCGACTCGACTCCGTGGAGCCACGTCCACGATGGGGGCGTCGAGAGGTAGACTCCCTCGCCCGCATCGGCGAAGCTCCCTCCGCCGACGTAGTCGGGGAGCCTTCCTGGGAGGCGACGGCAGCCGGCACCGCACGCGGTACCGACACCGGAGACCTCACCTCGGGCGATGGGCCAGCCGGCGCCACGCTCGACGGTACCGGAGGCGCAAGCACCGCCGGTACCAGAGGGGTAGGGCGCAACAGCTCTCCCAGGATCTCTGGGAGAACGGCCCGGAGGCTATCGTTCAGAGCGGATGCAGAGAAAGGCATGGAGGTCGATGCAGGCGTCGACGTCAGAACCTGTTCCGGGCGTGGAGGCTGTTCCGGGCTGTCCAGAGTGGAGCGCATCGACACCTCCTGAACAGAGGGTGAGCGGTCCTCTCGGTGCCGATGCCTGCTGGGTGCCGACTCCCTCGGCGACCCAGAGCTCTCGGTACCGACACGGGAAGGGGACCGGTGACGATGCTTCTTCGACTTCTTGGAACGAAGCATGTCACCGGAGCTTCCCGGTACCGACGAGGAGGACGTAGAATCCAGCCGTCGCTTCCTCGGGGCCGAGGCCGAAGGAGGTCGGTCTCGGGGGGGCTGTACCGCAGGAGCCCTCAGGGTAGGGGGAGACCCACCCGAAGGCTCACCGCCACCAGCAGGGGAATGGACAGCCCTCACCTGCACTCCAGACGATGCACCACCGTCCGACGACATCAGCAGACGAGGTCCCGGTACCACCGACGTCGATGCAGCTATCCGATGTCTCGGCGCCGATGCAGAGGTCCGATGCCTCGATGCACTCGATGCACTGGCGGCCGAGGATGAAGCTCTGGACGCTGAAGACGCTGATGCACACGATACCCCCGGTGCCGATGACGACGAAGAGCCCGAGAACAAAACGTTCCACTGGGCCAATCTCGCTACCTGAGTCCGCCTTTGCAAAAGGGAACACAGACTACAGGCCTGAGGGCGGTGCTCGGCCCCCAGACACTGAAGACACGACGCGTGCCTGTCAGTGAGCGAGATTACCCGGGCGCACTGGGTGCACTTCTTGAAGCCGCTGGAAGGCTTCGATGTCATGGGCGGAAAAATCACGCCGGCGAAATCAAAATCCGAAATGACGAAAGTGAGCACCAAAACTTTGAGGGAGAAAAATCTCGACCGAGGCCGAAAAGAGGCCTACCCCGACGACGAAAGAAAACTTACCGGGGCAAAGTCTGAAAATACGGGAAGGGGCAAAACGAAACCCGAGGGGGCTTCCGGAGCACTTCCCGAACAAATTTTTAAAGATTTTCCGAAGAAAAAAACACGTCGAAGAGAAAAAGGACACGCGAGGTCGACTTTCCGGGGCTCGACACGGCGAAAACACAACCGTACCGAGTGCGGACGAAAGAAGACTGGCCGGCTCGAGCCGTTCGGGCGGGAAGACGGCCGCGCATGCGCGCGAGGGCTAGCAAAGGACTTTGCTAGTGAAGATTCCGATTGGAGGGGCTGCCGTGGACGTCACCCATCAGTGAGAACAAGCAGCCTGCTTGTCCTCGGAGAATAACATCCCGCTAAATCACAATAATCCCTGTCTTCTAATTTTTAAAGCATGTGTCACATGTCTTAGAGCAACAAGCTATTCTGGAAACCATGTCAACCTTCTATTGTTTCTTACCACAATCATATTGCTACTGGTTCCATTTTTTTAACATCATTTCTCTTTACACGGATGTAACTAAAATAACTCCCAATGATTCAAGCATCCAAATGGTTCTCCTTTTACATTCCAGATCTAAGAAAAGTTGCTTAAGTCTCTAATGAGTAATCAGGGATTGAGGTTTCTAGGCTACAAAAATCCTGTTGTGGCAAAAAAAAAAAAAGGCAGTAACCTAACACCCAAATCAATACTGTATTACTTTCTCCACAGGCAAGAGCTGCTGGGTCAGGGAAATCATGAAAAATTCATAGCAGAGGTGGTCAAGTCATCCATAAGACAGAGAAAATAATGCTGTATCTAAAGATCCCTTGAGCAATCGAAGATACTTTATAGATTTCACTGAGGATAAGTGCTGGTTTGTTTCATCTATGTACCTTAATACTGTTCCTATCTTAGTTCTGACAGCAAATGTGGATGTTTTGATCTATATTTACAGTCTTTTCCTATTTCTAGTTTATTCATTTCTTACTCTCCCTATTTCCCACTGCCCTTTTGCAGTAGTCACCCATGGGATAATTCGGACTCATTCCTCAATGAAACAAATTGATTCCAAGGGTAAAATGATGAAATTTAACAAATCAAAATAATATCTACTTTCAGCAATAGTCTGCAAAACCTGAATATAAATGTGGGTTATTTTTCAAGATGCCAAGGTAAAAAAAAAAAACCAGATGATTTGCATGTTGGCAAAAGCTGTATATTAGCAGAGCGATCAAAATATCAGCAAACAAAAATGGAAATTATGGGCCCCATTTACTAAGATGTGCTAGTGTTTCTATCGCGCGCTTAACATGTAGATACCCATAGGAATATTATGGGCATCTACATGGTTAGCGCACGCAAAAAACGCTAGTGCGCCTCTAGCAGGGCTTAGTAAACAGGGCCCAATTATGGAGTCCTTTTACTAAGCCGTCGCAAAAAGTGACCTGCGGTAGTGTGGGTGTGTTTTTGCCACACACCAGGCCAATTTTTACCGTGTCTCGGAAAAAGGGCTTTCTTCTTTCAATGGCTGGGAAAAGGGCCTGTGGTAAAATTGAAATCAGTGTGTGCCTATTTACGGCCTGAGCCCTTAATGCCACCCATTGATCCAGTGGTAAGGGCTCCCGCGCTACACGTGCGGTGACCGGTTGGCATGCGACAACTGCTGATTAATGCCGGAAATGCCGCATGCAGTAGGAAATAAAAAAGCAATTTGTCCAGGTGGTACAGGCATGCTCCAAATCTGAAATTACTGCCAGGGGGTGCGCTAGCCTGCACGTGCATAGAGCCTACAGCACCTTTAGCACTGCAAGAAATTACACTTTGGTTTGCTTGCTACAATATTTTAAAATGACCTTGCGATTGTTACATCACATATCACACAAATTAGCATTAGACACTACACAGAAGCACTTTTATTTAATATCCATATGGCCGAAAAAGACATTTATGGTCCATCCAGTCTGCCCAACAAGATAAATTCTTATGTGCTACTTTTTATTTGTACCTGTCCTCTTCAGGGCACAGACCGTATAAGACTGCCCCGCACTATCCCCACCTCCCACCAGTTGGCTCCGGCACAGACCGTATAAGTCTGCCCATCACTACCCCCTCCTCCCAACCACCAGTCCCGCCTCCCACCACCGGCTCTGGCACAGACCGTATAAGTCTGCCCAGCACTAGCCCCGCCTCCCCCCATCGGCTCTGCCACCCAATCTCGGCTAAGCTCCTGAGGATCTATTCCTTCTGTACAGGATTCCTTTATGTTTATCCCATGTTATCGGCCAATTATCACTGACTGGATCGTTACTCATACATAGTAACATAGTAGATGATGGCAGAAAAAGACCTGCAAGGTCCATCCAGTCTGCCCAACAAGATAAACTCATATGTGCTACTTTTTCTGTATACTTTACCTTGATTTGTATCTGCCATTGTTCATACTCAATTAAAGTGTGTGTGCATAATCGGTATGCACCCAATTTAATGCGCACAACTCGCTGCGCCTTATATAGAATCCGGGGGTTAGTGTACCGTAAAGTTATCATTAGAGTGAGGTTATTTTTAAAAAATTAACATGGGAGCACTTACTGGCTCCTGCATTATGGACATGCTAACCAATTGGTGCGCCAGTAATGTCAGCGCGCTAGCTCAATAGCGCATCCATGCTCATTCTCTGCCCCTGACATGCCTGCTCCCCAAAAAATAAAATAAATACTAAGAGGCCGATATTCAGACTACGGGAGTTAGACCAGCTAACTTCTGCAGTCGGCGCTGAGCCTGGGTATTCAATGCTGGGTCGTTTCTGTTGACCGTTCATTTTGGGTTGGTTTAAAGATAACCGGCTAAGTCTATATTCAGACTTAGCTGGTCATCTTTAAACCAGCCAAAGATATCCCATATTTTCATGCACCGGCTTTAAAAATCAGTGGACAGCTGGTTATATTGGCCTATATAGGGGCCCTTTTACTAAGCCACGTAAGCGTATATGCGTGCCCAACTTGCGCCAAAATGGAGTTACCGCATGGCTCTTGCGGTAATTTCCTTTTTGGCGCGCATCTGATAGGCGCGGCTGAAAAATAATTTTTATTTTCAGACGCGCGTATCGGATGCGCGTCAAGTGGCATTTGATGCCCGTAGGTCATTACCGCCCGGTTACCGCGTGAGACTTTACCACTAGGTCAGTGGCTGGCGGTAAGGTTGCACACCCAAAATGGATGTGTGGCAATTCTGACTTTGCTGCGTGCCCATTTTCATCAAAAATAAAAGGCCTTTTTTACAGGCGCGCTGAAAAATGGATCGGTGTGCGCCCAAAACCCACGCCTACACTACCGCAAGCCATTTTTCAGTGCACCTTAGTAAAAGGACCCCATAACCGGCTATCTGGTAGCCGCTAACTGGGGTATTCAATGGGGGATAGCCAGTTATCCCCTACTGAATATAGGCAGATAGCCGGCTAAGCGCTATTTAACTGGTCAGCAGCCTTTCTGGCCAGTTAAATAGCACTGAATATCGGGGGGCATGTGCTTGGCATGCGCAAATGGCAAAACTAATGCAGAATGCCTTAGAATGTCCTGCGTTAGGCCATATTTCCTGCTGTTTAATAAAAAAGCCTCCGAGTGACTTACTGGGGCAAATTGGCTTGTCCAAAATTTGCCCTCCTCTCACAAGTTAAAGTATGCATATGCTCCCACACTATTTAGCCTGGTTTTTAAAAATAGAATTCCTGGGAGCGTGTTTAGGTTAGGACGGGAAAGCATGTGGATATTTTCAAATTTAAGTGCGCTACATTGTCAAGCTCTGTGCTGTCTGCACAAACAGCAGATACAGAATGTGCTAGATCATTTTTAATGAAAAACAGGTAGTTTCTCATTGAAAATTAATTTCTTAATTCACAGGGGAACTACACAAGCTCTTTGAAATTTAATTGCCCCATCTATGCCAACAAAAAAACAAAACAAAACCTGCCATTGAATAAAGTCCCTAGAATATACTAGGGCTTCTATTTTGGAGTGCTTTTTAAATTATAAATTTAGGCATTTACAATTTCCAGCTAATCAGGTGTCCTTTCAGAGTATTAAAACAAATCATAGTTTATCAGTATTTTCCATACCACAGATACTATTCCTGGGTACCTTTTCCAGTGGAATCAATTACGTACATTTGTCACCTAGGGCCCCTTTCACCAAGCGGCATTAAAAGAGGCCCTGCATTGGAAAAGAGAATTTCCACATGTGGAAGGAAATGGCCATGCAGTAAGTGAAACACTTGCCTTGCAGCCATTTCCTAGGAGGCGGTAAGGGCTCCTGCGGTAGGCCAGCACTGCCCGATTACCGCCAGGTAAGCTCCCGGCACTAAAAAAACAAACAAAAAAATTCTGATGCAGCAGAAATGACACACTGTGGGGGCAGACATGACCACCGGGTTCCTACGATAGCCCGGCGGTGGTGCCAAATTGACCTGTGGCAATCTCGCTGTGGGCTTGCCGCGCCTATGTAAAAGGGCCCCTTGGGAGTCCTCAGCACAGCAAAAGCATAAAACCTGAATGGAGGATACACAGAAGATGAGTGAGAAAGTACCAGGAGAAGTTGTGTTTTTCTAGTGTTTACGCAATAAATACTTATTTCTAGTTTTTTTTATATAGGGGTATTTTATGGGTGTTCATAAGTTAAAAAGCTAAAATTGGAAGCCCTAAATATAACAGAATGTTACTAAACAGTAAACAGGAATCAGGGAAAAAATGCACACAAATAGAATTAGGGATAAAATTAGTAGTTACATATTTTGCTGTCTACAAGGGTTTCTACCTTTGTTGTTGCAGTGTATAATAGACTGCTTATTCACAGATTTTCTATTTAACTGCCTTGATGTGAATGTGCATTATTTACTTTTCTAAAGAATCGCAGTGGTGATATACAGTGAATGATTACTGTATTTTCGGATGCTGGACTGCATTTGCGTTAGCTGAAAGCAGTGAAACCTAACCACGTCTGTATTAGGCTATCACCGGCAACCAGTTCATGGCTCAGTGGTCTGAAAAGAATCCATATAATTTAAATTATTTCCAATACCAGTATAGAATATCCCTTCCTTTCTTATTTTAGCATCCATGCCATTTATATTAGGAAAAAAATGTCAAGACAATTTGTTTAATTCTAATACCCCCAAACATTACAACCTATATTTATCAAACTGCTTTTTAGTCAAGGCGCAGGCATGGAAAAAATAAAGCATAAAGTAGACTGGTATAGAAGAAGGGTAATAAGTATATTATAAGAAAAAGTGATTTATCTATCACAAGATAAAAGTATTCCTTGGAGGAGAAAAGCATTTTAACATTTATGACCATGACAGGCAGTTTTTATAATATGCAAAATCTGCCACATACACAGTATTTTCCATTCAATTCCCACATATGCATCATTTAATAAAATATTACTTATTCTTCATTCCACACCATGCCCAAAAAGGAGATTAGGAGCTGAGATAAATTCATATTTCAGTGCACTGTCATATCTGCAAAATATTTGTTATAATACCCTTAGTAACACGCATACTTTTATAACTGTGCATTCTTACAAAAGAATGAAAATGCCTCTTTTGGCAAAGAGAAAATGTTTAGACTGCATTAAAAAAAAGGCAGTGTATTTAAATGCCGAAAACTTGACACAATATCAAAGCTTTTTTTCCAAATCTCTCATGCACTTCCTTGACACTATTGGGCTTGCACAACTGGATGCCAAACATTTATGACAGTTTACAGCAGAAAAACAATATTGCTTTTAGTTAACAATGTTAGCTATGAATATATATTGACAGCATTTTCACTACAGCTGCCAACATAACACAAAGCAAATAGCACTCAATATGTTAGAACACTCTGGAGAATTATAGAGTTTCAAAACCAAATTTATGACATTAAGGACTGCATGCTAAATCTAATGAAAATGCAAATCATAAGTATTTTACATACACATCCCATGAAAAGAAATGTAGTTTGGAAAATGTAATTCAATTAAATAGTTTAAAACATGATAAAGAGATACATCCATGCGTGGAAAAAAAGAATCACCCAATCTATCCATTTTCTTTGCACTTTATAGGAGTTATTTTCAAAAACCTGCCCACTACAAAACATGCAGATGCTTTGTGCCCTGATAAATATGAGGATTTTGAAACAGCTTTATGTTTGAACATTCACCTAATGCATATGGGTACACATCCAGTGTGCATATAAATACATTACATCTTGGCACTGAACACATACACGTGTCTAGTGCAATGTAATTTTATAAAAGGTCTTTTTTTAATGTAAAACAGGCACAACATGTAATAAATCTTTATAAAATGACCCCTATGAGTATATAATTATTATTATTTTATTTATTATTTATTTATTGCATTTGTATCCCACATTTTCACACCTTTTTGCGGGTTCAGTGTGGCTTACAATAAGAAATGAATGATGGAAGTACAATTTGTTACAGATTGGTTATGGATTACATTGTGCAGAATTATGCGAGACAATCTTTCTGACCTAAACAGGCCTCCTGGAAAAACCCAAAAATGTTAAATCTAGCTTCCTAAAAACAAAAGCAGCTGTATTTTGCCACTCAGTAGAGATATATTTTCACCCCCAATATATCTAACTGGCTAACTTTTTAGCTGTCTGGATCAATTTGATAATTACCCTCCACATCCATACCCATATTGATCGGTCTTAGGGCCCTGTTTACTAAGTTGTGCTAGCGTTTTTAGCATGTGCTGCTAGAGACACCCATAGGAATATATGGGTGTCTCTAGCGTTAGCGTGCGCTAAAAACGCCAGCACGCCTACAGCGCGGCCTAGTAAACAGGGCCCTTAATGTTGTAACAGTCATTAATCTAGTATTTAAAAATGTACATAGTGTCCCCTCAATCTTATCCAGCTAAAATCTATCCACACAAAATCAATGTGCGCATAGATTTAGCAAAGCTTGGTCAGGGAATGCCTAAGGCAAGATTTTCAAGTTTAGCTGGCTAACACAAATTTATCCATCAATCTAAGACACAAATGGCTGCACACAAGGGGCCTGTTTACTAAAACACAGTAAGCTTTTGCACTTATTGCACCTTAAGGGGTGAATTCTGTAGATGGTGCCGATAATAACGCTATTCTATAAGCCGCTTATGTCCGGAAATCGTGCCAAACTTTAGGCGCAGCCATTTACACCAACTGAAACGTGGTGCAAATATAAGCACCTACATTAGGCACGTATCCCCCTTATTCTATAACAACGCAAGTAAATGTTAGCAATGCCCTAATTCCGCCCATGACCATCCTGTTTCTGCGCCCCCTTTTTGAACTCCCGTGTAAAGTTTAGTCACGGATCCTGCGCCTAAATTTACGAATGTAAATGCCAATTAAATCTAATTAATGCCAATAATTGGTTAACAAGCCAATTATTGGCACTAATTAGATTGTTAGCCAATTAAATTGTGCATGAAAACTGGGTGCAAGTGACTTTTATAGAATTAGGGGGTAAGTGGGTAATTCTATAACACAGACGCAGCAAAGTTACTCACCAGTAGCAGATGTTCTTCAAGGACAGCAGGCCAAGTATTCTCTAGTAGATGTTAGTAGAAATTTCTATCAGCATCCCACCGCACATGCGTGGTGCCTTCCCAAGTGATGTAAGGAATATAACTCCTAGGGGAGGTGGGAGGGATGTAAGAATATTTGGACTGCTGTTCTCAGACAACTCCTACAGGTGAGTAACTTCACCTTCTCCAAGAACAAGCATGCCGTATGTATTCTCACATGTGGGAATCCCTAGCTACAAGTCTCACCGAAAACAACAATGCTAGGACAACAGGGACTTGAAATATCAAGGCCTTGAAGTCAATTAACCTTAAACTATATACAACCTGGTTGTGAAGCTGCAGCCTGGAACAGAACAAAACTGGGCCTAGGAAGGTGGAACTGAATTCTAGACAACAAATAAATTCTACAAGACTGTCTGACCGAACTGGCTATCATGTCGGGTATCTTGCTCAAGGCAGTAGTGAGATGTGAATGTGTGGACGGCTTTGAAAATCTCCTCTATGGAGGCTGATCTCATGTGGGCTACCGATGTCGCCATGGCTTCGACAATGTGAGCCTTGACATGACCATCCAGCGTCAGCCCAGCCTAGGCATAAGCAACGGAGTTGCAATCTGCTATCCAGTTTGAAAATGTGCATTTGCCCATGGCTAGCCCCATCCGGTTTGGGTCAAAAGAAACAAAAAGCTGGGTGGGTTGACTATGAGCTTTAGACCACTCCAAATAGAAGGCTAAGACTCTCTTGCAGTCTCAGGTATGCATCACACTTTTGCCAGGATGGGCATGTGGCTTCAGGAAAAATGTTGGCAGAACAATTGACTGGTTAAGATGGAACTCCGACACTACCTTAGGGAGAAACTTAGGGTATGTGCAGAACTACTCTGTTGTGATGAAACTTAATGTAAGGGCTTGAAGCTCACTGACTCTGTGAGCTGAAGTGACCACCAGCAGAAACAAAATTCTTCAGGTCAAATACTTCAGATGACAGGAATCAAATGGTTCAAAAGGAACTTTCATCAGCTGGGTGAGGACAACCTTGAGATCCCATAGCACAGTGAGAGGTTTGACAGGGGGCTTTGTCAATATCAAACCTGTCATGAACCACAACTAGAGACTGTACAGAGATGGGCTTACCTCCTACACGGTGATGGAAAATACTAATTCCACTGAGATGAACCCTGACAGAGGTGGAGGGGCATAATCGAACGCGAACGCCCATCTCCATAGGCGTCTATGTCCGAAAACGGGTATGTGAAGAGGCGGGACAGACCGTATTATTGAAAAAGATGGGCGTCCATCTTTCGCTTCGAAAATACGGTTTGGACGGACCAAATGCCATGGATTTGGTCACTTCTGAGATGGGCGGATTTTTTTTTTTCGATAATGGAAACTAAAAACGCCCAGCTCAGAAACGTCCTAATCCAAGCCATTTGGTTGTGGGAGGACAAATGTACAACACTACCATAGCTCTTAGGGGTGAAGGGGGCAACTACATGTGGGTACAGTGGGTTTTAGAGGCCTCCCATTTACCACCACAAGTGTTACGGGTGGGGGGGGGGGGATGGGCCTGGGTCTGCCTGCCTGAAGTGCACTGCAGTACCCACTAAAAGTGCTCCAGGGACAGGACTTGTTGCTGCTGTATAACCTTGGCACACCAGTTCACACCTGAAGACTAATCTCGCTGAAAATGTCCTTTATTTGAATAAGCACCTTTACTCACAGTTAACTGCAGATCAGAGGTTGTGCCCCACTGGCAACGAGTCTCGCTGGTACTGAGATTAGCAGTAGGTCCGAGCTGGCAGAATGGTGTACAATGCCCTCTTTCAGCAACATTCAAGGTAAGACCTAAGTGCTGTAACGTGGCTAACGCATGAAAGGGATCTAAAAGTGTCTTACACAAATGGCCACTACCTCATGGACTACCGGAAACAAAACAGGGCACACTCTGACCCAGTAAACTGAGGGAAAAGCACCATGGGAGTAGAGCCTACCAACTACCAACATCGTGAGCATTTAACACAAGCTAGTGGAATTACGGAGCCCAATACCCTACACACCCACCACAATGCATTGCTGATGTGACTCTGCAGTGCCTTTAACAGAAAAGGTGTCACACATCAGAACCAGGGAAAGGCTGTCAGAGGATAGAACACATTCTGCTGTTATGGAGGTGGGTATAGCATTTGAGGCTGGCATACAGGCTGGGAAAAAAAGTTTGTAAAGTGAGTTTTTTTTGGTGGGAGGGGGTTAGTGACCACTGGGGGAGTCAGGGGAGGTCATCCCCGATTCCCTCCAGTGGTCATCTGGTCAGTTGGGGCACTTTTTTGGGACTTGGACCTGAAAAAACAGGGTCCAAATAAAGCGGACCAAATTCTCGTCAAAAACGCCCTTCTTGTTTCGATTATCAGCTAAAGATGCCTATCTCTCCTCGGCCGATAGCCACGCCCCAGTCCCGCCTTTGCCACGCCCCCGACACGCCCCCGTGATCTTTGTTCGTCTCCGTGACGGACTGCAGTTGAGGACACCAAAAATCGGGTTTCGATTATACCGATTTGGGCACCCACGGGAAACGGACGCCCATCTCCCCATTTGGGTCAAAATATGGGCGTCTTTCTCTTTCGAAAATAAGCTGGTTGGTTTTCAAACCAGAGGTGCAGGGGGTATTCAAGCAGTTTTTGCTTAGCTTAAAGTGAGACAAGCAAGAAGATCTAGGGCCTTGCCCTCACAACAAACAGTAAACCTCCTTCACTTAAAGAAGTAACATCTCTCAGTGGAGTTTTCTCTGGAAGCAAGCAAGATCTGTGAGACACCCTCAGGCAAATTTAAAAAAACAAATTCCATGCTCTGAACATTCAAGCCATGAGGGCCAGGGGCTGAAGGTTGGGATGCAGAAGAGTTCCATCTTTCTATATAATGAAGGTCAGAAAACATTCTAATCTCCATGGTTCTTCGGAGGATAACTCCAGAAGAAGAGGCAACCAGATCTGACTTGGTCAACAGGAGCAATTAGAATCATAGTTCCCTGATCTTGCTAGAGTTTCAACAAAGTCCTTTCTATGAGAGGTACTGGAGGATACGCATATAGAAGTCCCTCTCCCAGTGGAGCAGAAAGGCATCCAACTCTTGTCTGCCATGTGATCTGAGCTTGGAACAGAACTAGGGGACCTTGTTGATGGCAAAAAGATCCACCGAGGGAGTACTCCACTCTCAGAAGATCTTGTGGTTGCAAAACCCTGCTCAGTCTGTTCACCAGGTTGTTGTCCTTTCCTGTTAGGTACATGGCTTGGAGGACCACTGCCCCATCCCTACTGATTCCTGACACAAGGGGTAGGATCCTGTATCCCCCTGCATGTTCACATAGAGGGGCATAATCGAACGCCCATCTCCATGGGCACCTATCTCCAAGGACGGGCATGCGAAGGGCGGGACAGACCATATTTTCGAAAAAGATGGGCGTCCATCTTTTGTTTCGATAATACGGTTTGTGCCAGGCAAATGCATCACATTTGGGTGGATTTGAGCTGGGCGGTATCAGTTTTCAGCGATAATGGAAACCGAAGGCACCCAGCTCAAAAACGAACAAATCCAAGGCACTTGGTCGTGGGAGGGGCCAGGATTCGTAGTGCACTGGTCCCCCTCACATGCCAGGACACCAACTGGGCACCCTAGGGGGCACTTGTAACAAGTAAAAAAAATTTTTAAATACCTCCCAAGTCCATAGCTCCCTTACCTTGGGTGCTGAGCCCCCCAAACCCCCACCTAAAACCAACTACCCACAACTCTACACCATTACCATATCAATTATGGCTGAAGGGGGGCACTTAGATGTGGGTACTGTGGGTTTTGGGGGCGGTTTGGAGCACTCCCATTTAGCAGCACAGGTGTAACAGGTAGGAGGGGGGGATGGGCCTGGGTCCACCTGCCTGAAGTCTACTGCACCCACTAACAACTGCTCCAGGGACCTGCATACTGCTGTCATGGAGCTTGGTATGACATTTGAGGCTGGCATACAGGCTGGCAAAAAACGTTTTTAAAGTTCTTTTTTTTTTTGGTGGGAGGGGGTTAGTAACCACTGGGGGAGTCAGGGGTGGTCATCTGGGCAGTTGGGGCACTTTTTGGGGACTTGCTCGGGGAAAAAAAGGTCCAAAAAAGTTACCCAAATTCTCGCTTCTGGCGCCCTTCTTTTTTCCATTATCGGCCAAGCGCGCCCATCTCTCCTTGGCTGCTAAACACGCCCCAGTCCCGCCTTCCCCATGCCTCCGACACCCCCCCCCCCCCCAGTCAACTTTGTTCGTTCCCGCGACAGACTGCAGTTCGAGGCGCCCAAAATCAGTTTTCGATTATACCGATTTGGGCGCCCATGAGAGAAAGGCGCCCATCTCCCGATTTGGGTCAAAATACAGGCATCTTTCTCTTTCGAAAATAAGCTGGATAGAACACTGCAACTTGGTTTTCTGTTTGAATTAGAATAATTTGATTCTGTATCCCCCTTTAGAGTGTTCCAAGTGGCCTTCAGCTTGAGGAGGTTGATATGGTAAGCTGTTTCCTGAGCAGACCATATTCTCTGGGTGTGAAGCTCATCTACTGAGCTCTTCATCCCAAGCTGGATGAAGCCATTAACACCTTCATGGAATTTGGAATGGTAGTCCCACAGTCAAATTCAACTGAACTGTCCACCACAGAAGGGAATGACCCAACTGTGGAGGGACCTGGATGACATCTACTATATTCCAAGCTGCCTGGAACCCCTGGGAAGCTAGGGTCCACTGGATCTCTCTCAAATGGAGAAGTGTGATGGGAGATACATGGACTGTGGAGGCCATGTGGCTCATTAATCTCAATATTTGCCGAGCTGTGACCTGCTTGCTGCTTCAGGCCTGTGAGGCAAATGTTATCAAGGCCTCCACTCTCGCTTGGGGAAGAAAAGCCTGAGCTTGCAACATATCGAGCAGGGCTCCTATGTATTCCAATTGTTGAACTGAGAGATGGTGGGACTTGAGGTAGTTTATTACAAACCCCAGTAACTCCAGCACCTGAATAGTTAAGTTGAATTGACTCCTTCGCTCCCTCCTGCGATCTGTTCTTGGCCAGTTAAACATCCAGACAGGGAAACACGTACACTCTCAGTCTGTGTAAAAGGTCTACAACTACTGCTAGACACTTGGGCCACGATATTCAGCATTATTTAACTGGCCAGAAATGGCTCCTAGCTAGTTAAATACCACTTAGCTGGCTAACTACTAATATTCAGCTCAAGATAGTTATCTCTGCTGAATATTAGCGCTTAGGGCCTTATTCTATAAAAGTTATGCTCCTAAATTTATGCCCCTAATTTATAAGCATAATCTATTTTGGAGCATAGAGTATGCTCCTAATTTAGGAGGATAAATCATGCTCATAAATTAGGAGCATAAATTTTAGGAGCACAAATTAGGAGCACAACCTTTATAGAATAAGAACCATAACAGCTAGCTGCTAGCCGGTTATGTCATGCAACTTATCCAGTTAAGCATGAATATTCAGTGCTAACCAGCTCAGTTTAGCAGTTAAGATAGGCCGCTAAGCACTTAACCGTTTAATGCTGAATATCAGCTTAACCAGTTACGATGCTGCAGAAACTGAAACCGGATATTCAGTGCCAGTTGCCTTCCTCCCAAATGAGTCTAGTATCTGAGCATCTCTACTTGGGGGAGCTGAGGTATGAGTCCTGGAACTTCTAGCTCATTTGAAGGTGGGATTTGACCACCAGAGAGTGGTGAGGCATCGGGACTCTCTCAAATCCAGGAGCTTTCTGGATAAGATACTGAATATCCTCTTTCTTTGGTGCAAAATACACAGAGGGGAGATTCCCAGTTATTCATCAGTGCATCTTTAAGGATAGGGTGCAATGGTACTGTGATCCTTTTCTTAAGAGGTGACTCATAGTCCAAGACAGTCAACATTTCTGCCCTGGGCTCCTGCTCTGTCTCTATCTTTTTTTTTGAAAGATTCTTTATTGAGTTTTATGTGTAGACATTACAAAAGTAACCGTAACAAAGCAAGAAAAATCAAACTACTGCAAATGCTGCTATGTAGATAACTGGTACTGATTTGCTGGAATAAAAATTTCTGTGCTATTTTTACAAAGAAATTAAGGCAATATTAATACAATGAAAATAAAATTTAGGTATTTTGATAGAATATATCAAAAAGAATTCAAAATTTTTAGAAGTTAGAGATGTTGCGATTTTTAATACCCACATACTCTTCATATTTTCTGATGGCACTCAGATGATTCCAACATTGATGCATGTTAAAGTTTGTGGTGTTTTTCCAGTGTAGAATAATGATGTCTGTAGCCAGGGCCTTCACGATGTCCATGAGCTTGTTGGCGGGTTCGGGGATGAGCAGCCCCGGAGTGGAGGAGCAAAGTATAACCATCAATATTAGAGTCTAAAAGCAATATTTTTGAGATTCTGTTCTAAACAGCTAACCAGTAAGATTCAACATACGGACATGAGAATAAAATATGTGCCAGAGAACCATCTTGTGCGGAGCATGATCAGTATCTAGGAGTTTCAAGTCAAATTCATTTTCCCAGGTACATATTAACTGTGAGCAGGGATTAGGAAAAGTTTCATGCAACTCTTTATAAAGTTTAGATGCCTTTTGTTGCCTTTACACCAGAGTTGGAAGAGGGAGAAGAGGTCAGAGATAGAAGGCGGGGGTTAAGTGTCATATTTGGGGGGCTGAGTAAGCTTAGGTGTAATTGATTCCAGGACTCATATTGATGAAGAGGAATGCAATATAGAAGACTTATCTGTAAAAGGTATCAATTTACCATTAGAGATAATTTGAGAGATGGACCATATACTACTACTACTTAACATTTCTAAAGCGCTACCAGGGTCACGCAGCGCTGTACAATTTTAAACAAAAGACAGTCCCTGCTCAAAGGAGCTTACAATCTAAAGGACAAGTATGCAGTCAATCAATAGGAGCAGTCTAGTTTTCCTGAATAGAGGTAAATGATTATGTGCCGAAAGCTACAGTGAAGAGGTGGGCTTTGAGTAGGGATTTGAAGATAGGCAGGGAGGAGGCTTGGCATATGGGCTCAGGAAGTTTATTCCAAGCATAGGGTGAGGCGAGGCAGAAGGGGCAGAGCTTGGAATTGGCGGTGGTGAAGGGTACTGATAGGAGGGATTTGTCCTGTGAGCGAAGGTTACGGGTAGGAACGTACAGGGAGATGAGGGTAGAGATGTAATGAGGGGCTGCAGATTGAGTGCATTTGTAGGTTAGTAGGAGAAACTTGAACTGTATGCGGTATCTGATCGGGAGCCAGTGAAGTGACTTGAGGAGAGGGGTGATGTGAGTATATTAGTCCAGGCGGAAGATGAGACGCGCGGCGGAGTTCTGGACGGATTGAAGGGGGGATAGATGGTTAAGTGGGAGGCCAGTGAGTAGTAGGTTGCAGTAGTCAAGGCGAGAGGTAACGAGAGAGTGCATGAGAGTTCGGGTGGTGTTCTCAGAGAGAAACGGGCGAATTTTGCTTATGTTATAGAGAAAGAAGCGACAGGTCTTGGCTGTCTGCTGGATCTGCGCAGAGAAGGAGAGGGAGGAGTCGAAGATGACTCTGAGGTTGCGGGCTGATGAGATGGGGAGGATGAGGGTGTTATCAACTGAAATAGAGAGTGGAGGGAGAGGAGAGGAGGGTTTGGGTGTTGGACGCCGACCGCCGGGGGTCGCGTAACTAGTTAGCATGGAGGAGTCATATTTAGACCAGGATGGCCAGTTTAATGAAGAACTCATAATTTTTACCTAGGAGTTAAACCATATAGAGGTCTCGTGGGGTGAGGAGGCTGTGAGTTTGAGAGTGGAGCAAAACATTCTGTTGCCTTAATCACACTGAAATGTTCAGGAAAACAATATTTATCCATAGAAAGAAAAAGAGATAAGGGGCATGGATGAGCCAGCTGACTTTCAAAGGTTAACCATCTATGGAGATTGGGAGATGTAGGATCTTGATATCGGTAGATGGTTTGTGACATGCAAAAAGGCTAGATGGTATGTTTTAAAATCAGGAAGGTTAATACCACCTTCAGTTTTAGTCAGCTTTAATTTTCGGAGGACTATAAATGGTGGCTTATTACGCCAAAGAAAATTGGATTCTACTATCAATTTTTTTATAGAAATTGGAGGGGAAAGCAAATGGAATCCTACAAAAAATAAAATTTAACTTAGGGGCAAGCACCATTTTGACTGTTTCTGCCCTGCCCAACCAAGACAGGTTGAGTGGAGTCCATTTGTCCAAAATGGACAGGGTTATGTTAACTGTTGAGGTAGTATTAAGTGGAATGGTTTACACCGAGATATTTTATTTTATGGGGTTCCCAAGAAAAATGTAATTGAGAAACATGATGCCTATGGACACAGGGATTAAGGGGCATAATAGCTAATTTATTCCAGTTAATTTTATAAACAGAAAGACCTGAGAAAGCTTCTATACAGGTTAATAGCGAAGAGACAGAGTCTAATGTAGTATAAAGAAGGCTATCATCTACATAAATTGAGAGTTTAAAGGTATCCTTAAGTAATTTTAATTCCTGGATGGAAGGGTTAGAGTGGATGACCACAGCAAGGGGTTCTAAGGATAAATTAAATAATAGTGGGGACAGTGGGCATCCCTGTTTTGTACCTCTTTTCAATGAGAAGGGGAGGGAGGTGGATCCATTAACTGAGACGGTGGCCTGGGGGTTATTATATAAAAGTTGTATCATTCTCAGGAAATTATCCCCAAAGCCATACCATCTCAGGGAATGAAAAAGATAGTCCCATTCTATCCTGCTGAATGTTTTCTCAGCATCAAGGGAGATAGTAATATATTATTCAGGGCGAGTGGAGGAGTGGCCTAGTGGTTAGGGTGGTGGACTTTGGTCCTGGGGAACTGAGGAACTGAGTTCGATTCCCAGCACAGGCAGCTCCTTGTGACTCTGGGCAAGTCACTTAACCCTCCATTGCCCCATGTAAGCCGCATTGAGCCTGCCATGAGTGGGAAAGCGCAGGGTACAAATGTAACAAAAATAAAATAGATACTATTGGAGATTCTACATGGAATGTTGCTACTATTGGACATTCTACATGGAATGTTGCTATTCCACTAGCAACATTCCATGTAGAAGGCTGCGCAGGCTTCTGTTTCTGTGAGTCTGACGTCCTGCACGTACGTGCAGGACGTCAGACTCACAGAAGCAGAAGCCTGCGCGGCCACATTGGTGATCTGCAAGGGTCGACTTCTACATGGAATGTTGCTACTATTGGAGATTCTACATGGAATGTTGCTAGTGGAATAGAATGTCAAATAGTAGCAACAGTGGAGGAGTGGCCTAGTGGTTAGGGTGGTGGACTTTGGTCCTGAGGAACTGAGTTGGATTCTCACTTCAGGCACAGGCAGCTCCTTGTGACTCTGGGCAAGTCACTTAACCCTCCATTGCCTGCTGCATTGAGCCTGCCATGAGTGGGAAAGCACGGGGTACAAATGTAACAAAAATAAAAAATACAATGGGATATTCCAAAATAGTCTGGAATTATCATTGGGAAGACGATTAGGAGTGAATCCATTTTGATCTCTGTGAATGAGTTGGGGTAAAAGTTTTTGTAGACAAGTGGCAAGGATTTTTGCATAGATTTTATTTTCAATATCGATTAAGTAAAATGGCCTACAGTTTTCGACTTTATTATGATCCTGCAAAACGGTGGGAAAATGTGGGTTACAAATGCAATAAATAAATAAATAAAAAATACATCCTTGTCATATTTGGGGATAACAACAATAGTAGATTCTAGGAATGAGCCCTTGTAAGAGGGATCTTTTAGAATTAGATTATAGAATTGGTGTAGTTTAGGGAATTAAGAAAAAGCTAGGTAAAACACAATATTAAAGCCATCATTACTTGGGGCTTTACCAGTGGGGAGATTTTTCATTGCCAATAACATTTCTTGTTCAGAGATATCTTTATCTAACTTTTCAAAGAGAGAGAAAGGTATTGTAGGGGGGGATATAGTTTTAATGAACGTTTGGAAATCACGGCTATATAAATTTTTGTAAAAAATCTTGAAATTGTTGTACAACTGCAGAATCGAAAGCGTGGGAGATGCCATTAATGTCAATTATTTCTGAGAATCTCAATCTATTTTTTTTTATTTTAAAAATAGTGCCAAGAAATGGCTAGATCTATTGTCTTCTGTGTAAAATCTAGATTTCTGAAAATGAGTGCATGAGAGGGCTTCCTTAGAGAATAGGGAGTTAAATTTGTTTTTGGATTTTTGCAATGTGGCATAAACTGAGGGATCTTGAGCGATTAGAAACTGATTCTCTAGTGATTTAATTTGTTTTTGTAAATTTTCTAATTCTTTTTTACAAAATTCGTTTTTTCCTTCAGAAAAGTTGATTATAGCGCCCCTTACAGTCGCCTTAAAGGTGTCCCACCAACTACTAGTATTTACTTCAGAAGACTGATTATATTTAAAGTAGTCTACAATTATCTGTTTGATTTGTGTATGACAGTCGGTGTCTTGAAGCAGGAAAGATTGAAATCTCCAGAGGAAACTGCGTGTAATTGGTGTACCTGGCGAGAGGTTTAACAGGACTGCCAAATGATCTGAGATGGTGGAGCTTAATATGGTAGCAGCGGCTAGCTGGGGCAATATGGAGGATGATACCAGAAAAAGTCAATATGAGAATAACTGTTGTGTGGAGGGGAGAAAAAAGTAAACTCTTTTGATATGGGGTGAATAATTCTCCAGGGGTCTATGAGGCCAATGGATTTTTTAAAATATTTTCAAGAATGACAGCTGATTTTGACTGTCTCATAGGACATTTAGAGTGTCTATGTGAAGTGCAGTCTTGAACCAAACTAAAGTCACCCCCTAAAACAAGATTAGTGGAGCCAAATTTCAGGATTTCATAAGTAATATTTTGAAAAAAGGTGGGATTGTCAGAATTCGGGCCATACACATTCAGGAGAGTGTAAGTGGTATTAGAATTATTCAATTCTACTAAGATCCAGCGTCCTTCGGCATCAGACATTTGTTAATGAGAACACAAAAGCTTTTGCTCATAAGTATCATAACTCCGTTGCGATTACGAATGGCAGCAGAATAAGCAATTACATTAAAATGATTATTGTTCAGTCTAACATTATCTACCTCATTTAGATGGGTTTCTTGTATCAGGGCAACTTCAGATTTGACATTTTTAAGGTAAAGGGAACGTTTTTTATGGTTGATGGGTTCAAGTGTACAGCGCTGCATACGTCTAGTAGCGCTATAGAAATGATAAGTAGTAGTAGTAGTTTATTTAATCCACAAACATTGATGGTGATTATATGCATGGGAGAGATGGGGTTTTCACTGAAAAAATGAACATGAGAAGAGCAGCGATGAAGAAGATGAGTAGGGCATGAGAACTATACGTAACTATGAGATACTAAGACATATTACCAGGGATCGTCCAGCAATATATATGAAACAGGGCAGCAATGCAGGTATAGATGGTAAATAACAAACAGACACAAATCCAAAGTGAAAAAACTTCAAAGTGTCTAACAGCAATACTGTGTGGATGTTGGAGGGCAGAGAACATGATAACAGCCTAGACTTCCTGTAGCTGAAAGAGTACTGTGAGAGAGCAAGCAAATTACTAACATTATAACACTTTAACATAAAGATAAATACCAGTGAAATATATTCAGAGAAAGTGTATTTTACTTCAGATCTAGAATGGTGGCTACTATATTATTTATCATATGTTTATTTATAACAAGTTAGAAACGTAATAATATTTATACACAGGAGAAAATACGCAAACAGTAGCAGAGCAACTAACCAGATTAGAGGAACATGTGCTGTAAAAGAGTAGGAGGCAAATGCGGAAAGTTACAGCATGTATTATAAATAAACCTTTTTCAGAATTTTAAAGTGTCCAGGAAGGATTGCAGGTCTTCTGGGTTGTCAAAAGATCTGGTTGAGTTGTTCAAGGTGATTCTCATGCGCGTGGGGTAAAACAGGCTGAACTGAGTTCCCACTTGATTAAGAGAGTCTTGCATGGCTAAAAACGTCTTGTGCTTCTCAGTAGTGGTCTTGCTTAGATCTGGAAAAGTCATGATTTTGGCACCATCTTAGGTCAGTGTAGATTTCAACTTTGCTTTTTGTAAAATAGACAATACATGCGAGTATCTTTCGAGCTTAAGCACAGTTGCTCTCGGAAATTATGACATAGGGCGATCCGAAGGCACCCGATGGGCTCCTTCGATCTCCAGAGATTGATCAAATTTAATATCCAACAGCTTTGGAAGCAGAGATTACAGGAACATGATGGGATCAATACCTTTGTCTCCTTCACGTATGCCCAGTACACATAAATTACTTCTCCAGGTCCTGTTGTTCAAATCTTCGAGCTCTTTAGGGAGTAAGGTGATTACCCAGGTCTTGTGATTTAAAGATAAAATGGCCGCCACGTTGGTACTGCATGGGGTTTCAACTGAGTCAAGACAGGAGCCGGTGTCAGTTAAGGGGATTTTCAGATCAGAAATGTCCTGTTTCATTTCTTCAATAGAGTTGTGGTTATTGTGCAAAAGTTCTTTAATTGAGAGGATTTCCCCATGATGGTGTGTAAGGTGATGTGCTTTTCAGAATCTGCTTGCGAATTTCATCAGAAAAAGTGGTGTATGCTTCAGCCATTTTGTGGCTGGAAGGGGCATAAAGCTCACATCTACTTTAGGATTTTTAAAAGCCATGAACACTTATGATCAGGATTGTAAATGGATGAAAGGCAAAAATCTGCAGGATGAGCTTGCAGTCTCAGGATTTTATAAAAAGAGTCATGAGCAAAGGAGTCAGGCAAATATGTTCTTCAGCACGCCCCCCCCCCCCTCCATCTCTATTTTAAATGGGATGGCCGAAGCCATCTCCTTGTCATGACTGCGGTTGTGGTCTGCTGTGCCCGGACTCACCTGTAGCAGGCACCAGGCATCTGTGGCTCTCCCAGCGCCTCTGGTTGGCTCCTCCTGGGTGACAGGCCACTGGAGCTGTGGTGTCCGGAGCTATGCTGTTTTCCGCCACTCGTGTGGGTTCCCTGGCTGCTGCTGCTTCCTGAGCGGGCTGGCATTAGTTCCCCCTTTAGAAGCACATGCGTACTGTGGCTCTGTCTTTTGGGTCCAGTGGTGGGATGACCCTCTCTGATGACATCACTGCCTGAGGGCCTTTTAGGGTTCATGTGCCCAGCCTGCTTTGCCTTCACAATGGGTCTCTCAAGTCTCCCTTTCCTCGCCTCAGACTGCCTTGCCTAGTTCTCCTGCTTGCCTTGCCTCCAGACCTGCTCACCTTGCTGTACCTCCTGACCTGTTCACCTTACCTTGCCGCCAGACCTCCTTGCCTTGCCTCTAGACCTGCTCCCCTTGTCTTGCCTCCAGACCTGCTCGCTTTGCCTTGCCTCCAGACCTGCTTCCTTTGCCTTGCCTCCAGACCTGCTTCCTTTGCCCTGCCTCCAGACCTGCTTCCTTTGCCCTGCCTCCAGACCTGGCCTTGGATCCAGCCTTGCCTCAGACCTGGACTTGGTTCCTGCCTTGCCTCAGTTCCTGCCGTGGTTTCAGCTTCTGCCTCAAGTCCCGCCTTGCCTATAGACCTTGCTGAACCTTCAGCTTCAGCCCAGATTCCTGCTTCTGTTATCCCAGACTCTGGTTGTTACTGTGCTTAGTACTGTGCCTAGTGCGGGTGTCTTGCTTGACTCCAGTCGGGATCCAGTTAACCCTTGGGTTGACCAGGTAATGTCAACTGAGCTGCAGCCCAAGGGCTCACCTTTCCAGAAACATGACAGATTGCAAAAGCCATTAACTCCAGTGAGGCACCTGTTCTGCAGCTGCTCTGGCAGCTGACTTTACAACTACTCCAGGACCTCGCTCAACAGATCCAGTTGCAATAGACTCAGCTAGGACAATTTTCAGAAACCTTTCAGGGAGTCTGCAATTAGCTTGCTGCTATGCAACTCCCAGGACCTCTGGCCCTACATCGCCTCCAGGCCTGTCACAGCGGTACTCCAGTTACAATTAAAGGGTGAGGAAGTAGAATATCTGCAAAGGTTACTAAGGGCAATCTGATTACTGGGCTAGCTTCAAAGGGTTTGTTGAAGCAGTCTCCTTAGAATCCAAACTGTATAGAGAAAAAAGGTCCAAATAAACTTTCTTTCTCAGAAGTTCTGAGAAAAGAGGACATTTCTCTGATTGGTGACATTATTTTGCTCTGTGCTTGGTAACTTAAAGATTGGGTTTAAAAGAGGAATTGTAGGATACTGATAAACACAGTTAGAATTTAAAAAAAAAAAAAAGAAGCAGCAGCTAACTTTATTAGTTAGCCTCCATACCCTTTTCCCCATAGTTTTAAAACTTGAATTTTTGTGCCACGGCATTAACAGATAGACTCTAGAAGGCACAGTAGGGTCTAGTTCAGTGCTCATTCCCACCCAACCTCCCCAACTCCCACCCACCCCAACTCAACTGTTGAGTACCACAGTGAAGGGTCTTAAAGGCTAAGTACAGAACCTTATATTGTATTTGCTAGCACACAGGGAGGGGCATAATCGACCAGAAACGCCTATCTCCATGGGCGTTTATCTCCGAGAACGGGTCCGTGAAGGGGCGGAGTGAACCGTATTTTCAAAAAAAATAGACGCCCATGTTTTATTCGCCAAGGTGTGAGCTGGGCGTTTTTGCTTTTCAGCGATAATGGAAAATGAAATCGCCCAGCTCAAAAACGAATAAATCCAAGGCATTTGTTCGTGGGAGGGGCCAGGATTCATAGTGCACTGGTCCCCCTCACATGCCAGGACACCAACCGGGCACCCTAGGGGGCACTTTTACAAAAACAAAAAAAAAGGTAAAAGAGCTCCCAGGTGCATAGCACCCTTCCCTTGGGTGTTGAGCCCCCCAAATCCCCCTCAAAACCCACTGCCCACAAGTCTACACCATTACTATAGCCCTAAGAGGTGAAGGGGGGCACCTACATGTGGGTACAGTGAGTTTGGGGGGGTTGGACGACTAAGCATTAAGCAGCACAATTGTAACAGGTAGGGGGGGATGGGCCTGGGTCCACCTGCCTGACGTCCACTGCACCCCCTAACAACTGCTCCAGGGACCTGCATACTGCTGCTTGGGAGGAGGGTATGACATTTGAGGGTGAAAGTAAAAAGTTGTGAAACATCATTTTTTTGTGGTGGGAGGGGGTTAGTGACCACTGGGGGAGTCAGGGGAGGTCATCCCCGACTCCCTCTGGGGGTCATCTGGTCATTTAGGGCACTTTTTGGGGCCTTATTCGTGAAAAAACAGGGTCCAGGAAAAGTGCCCTAAATTCTAGCTACAAACGCATCCATTATCGGCGAAAGGCGCCCATCTCTGTTCGGGTGATAACCACGCCCCAGTTCCGCCTTCACCACGCCTCCGACACGCCCCCGTCAACTTTGTCCGCATCCGCGACGGAGTGCAGTTGAAAGCGTCCAAAGTTCGGCTTTCGATTATACCGCTTTATTTGTTTTTGTGAGAAAAACGCCCATCTCCCGATTTAGGTCGGAACTTGGGCGTTTTTCTCGTTCGATTATAAGCTGGAGGGAGTCATTGCAGGGATTTCAGTAAAGGAGAACAGGGTGGAAATGACTGACAGTTGTGTTACGAAGTGTTTACAAATGTTTTAAGTCAACTTAGGAAGGACCTGCATAGGCTACATTACAGTAGTCTATGTAAGAATGTGTGCAACACTGAAAAGTCCAATGGGCACAGCCTACAAAGTGCCAAAAAAACAGATTGCAGTACTTTAGCAACTTGTTTATGAAAAGAAGGTGCATTATCAAAGATCATGTCCAAATAACGGAATGAATTAACTGTTGTAACTGGAGTATCATAAAGAAGAGGTGCTATAGATGGAGTAGTCAGACATCCAGTCAGTCAACAGGCAGTGGTCTTGTCTTGATTCAAGACCATTTTATGGACAACGAACCAAGTTACCGTCTTCTTAAGCCAGTGGTGTCGCGAGGGCAGCTGACACCCGGGGCGGGTCGCCGCTGCGCACCCCCCCCCCTGGGTGCAGCGTGACGCACCCTCCCCCCTCCGTAGCGCAACACCCCCCCCACCCCCGCCCGAGAGAACATACAGAACATACCTGGAAGGCGATAGAGGGGTGGGTGGGCGGGTCAACCCGCCGAGAGCACACCGCTGGGAGGGTGTCGGCGCCTCGCTGGTTCCTTGCTCTCTCTGCCCCGGAACAGGAAGTAACCTGTTCTGGGGCAGAGAGAGCAAGGAACCAACGAGGCGCCGACACCCCCCAGCGGCGTGCACCCGGGGCGGACCGCCCCACCGCCCCCCCCCTTCCTACGCCACTGTCTTAAGCCATTCTTGAAGAGTACTGAAATCTGGGGAGGAAGGAATAACAGGGAGGAGGAAAGAAGGGAACCCTGGGGAACACCACAACCAAGAGACTGAAGTGAGGATGAAGCAGTGGCTAAAAGGAATGTTCAGAGAGGAAAGAAGAGAACCAAGAATATACTGTTCCTGATAAACCAATTTCAGCCAGATGGTTCAGAAGAAGGGAATGATCAATAAGGTTGAAAGCTGCTGACAGGTCGTGATATCAAGAGAACAACTTTACTTGTTTCGGATATAGAATAAACTCATTCAGAAGGGCTGCTATAATAGTTTCAGTACTGTGACCTTTATGAAAACATGATTGTCTGGGATGTAACACATGAATCTGATCAACAAAATCAAATAGTTTTTCAAAGATGCGTCTGCGGTGTTGGGTCTGATGCTGACCATTCCCAGGTCCTGCTTTCAGCACCTAATGTTGAGAGAGGTGGAAACCTCTTCGATACTGGTGCACTCCCACTGAGTTCAATGCTTCAGGTGTCGATGTCGATGGACCTGCCTTTGAGGAGCCAAAAAGGTTTCTACTGATGGACATGCCACGCCCTCTATGCCCTCAACTGCATTTTCAAACAGAGAGAACAAGAGTTAGGCTCATGGTTAGGCCCAAGGCACCTGATGCACCAAGAGCGCAGGTCCATCATGCAAATCATCTGACTAAACTGGGCACACCTCTTGAATCAACTGGGATTTCAACAAAAAATCCTGGCCAAATTATACTCCTCAATTGTGAGCTGTAAAAAGGGGCAGTGTTCAAATTGAGGTTGGTGCTCCAGCCTAAGCAGGCTTAGCAACTTGCAACAAAGAAAGGAAACTTGAAGAGATGGAAACACTATAAACTAAAAGAAAACAATTGAATTGGAAATTAAGGAAATAATAACGAAATGGACAAAAATACCTTACGGGAAGGCACTGCAACAGCAGACAAAAAACACACTGAGAAGAGAACACGCTAAGCCCCTTAAATACCTTAAGAGAAGTAACCTGTCCCCTTCTCTACCTATGACCCAAACCTCTCTCTTAACTTCCCTCTCTTTCTGTTTTCCCATAGCCAATGTCCTTTTCCTTCTTGACTCCCCAATGTTCCCCTGTTTCGCCATATCCTTCATCTTCTCTTCCTATCTGCTCCCAATCCCTGAAACCTCCTCTTCTTTTCCTTCCTCACATCAATGTCTAAATAAATTCTCTAGCCATAAAACTCTCAAAAGAACAAAATCAAGGTTGAAAAATGACCATATTTTTACTATAAAAAACTAAAGAACAAGCAGAGACCACTGAGAGATACTAGCTAAAACAGAAGGATAAGTAAAAGTGGAGAGATAGGTAGATATATAAATTACAATAAACACCAATTAATTTCATAGAAATAATAAAAACTTGGGCATATACAGTATGATTTTTTAAATTCATCTCAATACTTAACTATGACATCTCTTAACAGGATCAGCCTTCTAATCTTTTTACCAATAAGCAACCATTTCAAAAATGAAAATAATTCACATAAGATCAAATAAAACCAGCATGCAAGTCATTGTCACATAAGCATCTTAATAAGTATCTGAAATTTCCCAGCTATACAACTCCCCAAAGAACAAAATCAAGCTTGTTGGAAAAATGACTTTAATGACCTTAATGTTAAGTCAAGAAGGAACTTGGATGAAGTAAATCGGACCTCTTTCCTGAAGAAAAAAATGAAACCTGGCCATGCCGGCAGAGGTTCTGACTATTGCTGGAAGCTAAGTAGCTTTATTTATTCTACGTTTGAACTATAAGTTTAAAAAAATGTTAACATTTTGGATCGATGACAATTTGCACAGTGTTGCTTCAGAATTGTTGGATCTGCAGCTCACTATACATATGTAACGCAGGATGACTTAGGGGTATTTTGGGCCAAACATATTTTCCTAAGGACAAACCTGCTATCTGTGGAATAATGGTGCTGAAATATAATACAGTAATCCATTTCTCTAAAAAGCTTTCACTGTGAGTTCATTGTATGTGTACTGTTTCGAGTTCTTGAGCATGCTCAATCATCAGAAAAGTAAGGTGGGATTCCTGGTAACTTTGAATGAGACTGTTGCCTGGCAAGTGGTTCTTTCACAAAGGTAAACCACAAACACTAACAATGTAAACATTCTCCATTCCCCACAATCAAATAGTTTGGAGAATTTTCCATCACTCACCTAAAAAAGAAGATTATACATCTTCCCCATTAATTAAATTCATAAAGCTGGTAAAATGTGTCTTGGAAACCTCTAAACAACAATGGAGAAAATTACTATCTTCAAATATAGCTATAATGAATAGGCACAAAGGTGAAGCATAACTTAAATTAGAAGATTGTTCTGACTCATAATTAAACCAGACTCATTATAATATTCTAATATCTTTATGCTAATGTTTAAATCCACATTTGAGTAAAAGAAAGTATAATTCTGCTTCATAATTTCACACTAATCATAAGGCATTATTCAGAAGGACGACATAACAGATGTATAGCCAAGCATACTGAAACATCCACATTTACTTACATTACCCTTACAGCGATTTAGGGGTCCTTTTATAAAGCTGTATCCCATGGTAAAATCTCGATGTGTGTGTGCTACCCACACGCAAAATATATTTTTTATTTTATGGCCAAGGGGGCATGTCTGGGAGAGGAGTGCGCGCATTTCTGTGCTAATATGTTAGTGTGTTGGCATTGCCACATGTTAACTGATTAGCAAAGCATTAGCGTGAGGGCTGTTACTGCCTACAAAGTAGGTGGTGGTAAGGACTCATGCAGCACGCGCTAATTTTTGCTAATGGCCATGCACTAATGATATATGCAAAAGCAAATCCCACAGTCCTAAGTAAAAATGACAAAATATCCTATATAGAACTAGGACTCTCTCTGTAAACATAAACCGCAGCTAATAGCTAATGCTCCAAACAAAATACTTTTTAGTGTGAACATTTATTGCAGCTATTACTCAATGGCGAAAGAGTGCCCTCAGAAACAACCACTCATTTAAAGGCAATATAATTTCTTTTGCCAAGGTGACATAGAGGGGCATAATTGAACGAAAACGTCTATCTCCATGGGCGTTTATCTCTGAGAACGGGTCCGTGAAGGGGCGGACCGAACCATATTTTCAAAAAAAATAGACGTCCACGTTTTATTCGACAATTTGTGAGCTGGGCGTTTTTGTTTTTCAGTGATAATGGAAAATGAAAGCGCCCAGCTCAAAAACGAATAAATCCAAGGCATTTGTTCGTGGGAGGGGCCAGGAGTCGTAGTGCACTGGTCCCCCTCACATGCCAGGACACCAACCGGGCACCCTAGGGGGCACTTTTACAAAAACAAAAAAAAAGGTAAAAGAGCTCCCAGGTGCATAGCACCCTTCCCTTGTGTGTTGAGCCCCCCAAATCCCCCTCAAAACCCACTGCCCACAAGTCTACACCATTACTATAGCCCTAAGGGGTGAAGGGGGGGCACCTACATGTGGGTACAGTGGGTTTGGGGGGGTTGGACGACTAAGCATTAAGCAGCACAATTGTAACAGGTAGGGGGGGGTGGGCCTGGGTCCACCTGCCTGAAGTCCACTGCACCCCCTAACAACTGCTCCAGGGACCTGCATACTGCTGCCAGGGAGGTGGGTATGACATTTGAGGGTGAAAATAAAAAGTTGTGAAACATCATGTTTTGTGGTGGGAGGGGGTTAGTGACCACTGGGGGAGTCAGGGGAGGTCATCCCCGATTCCCTCTGGTGGTAATCTGGTCATTTAGGGCACTTTTTGGGGCCTTATTTGTGAGAAAACAGGGTCCAGGAAAAGTGCCCTAAATTCTAGCTACAAACGCATACTTTTTTTCCATTATCGGTGAAAGGCGCCCATCTCTCCTCGGCCGATAACCACGCCCCAGCTCCAACTTCGCCATGCCTCCGACACGCCCCCGTCAACTTTGTACGCTTCCGCGATGGAGTGCAGTTGAAAACGTCCAAAATCGGCTTTCCATTATACCGATTTATTCGTTTTTGTGAGATAAACGTCTATCTCCCGATTTGGGTCGAAATCTAGGCGTTTTTCTCTTTCAATTATAAGGTGGATAGCACCTCTTTCATAGGGCCACTCTTGTGCATAAATATATATGTGCTCTTTCCTCAGTTGATAGTGCTATAACAAAACATTGTGCTATGTAAAAAAAACGTGTACTCATCTTAAAACGTTTTTCAGAAATTTTTAAGTCCAATCAGTCACTCTTCCAGACTGAATAAAAGGCTTCCCCTGAAAACGCCCGACTCCGCGGGTTTCAAGAATCTTTCTTCAGGGACTCGGGTTAAAGCCGTAAGACGCTTGGATAGCAGCCATTCTCTCACGGCTGCATGTGTAGCCGACAGTCGCACAACAGCGCATGGTTCAGGATAAGGTATCTTGCAAGGATACCTCACAAACAGGGAAGATAGGGTTTCTGGATAGTGAGGTTGCACAACAGACCGTGGTAGGCCAGGTGCCCATAAATACAACTAAAGATCAGACAAAAGATGGCAAATCAATAGTGTCAGGTACTAAGCATCATACAAATAGAAACAACAAACATACTCTGAAATGTCTATATGCAAATGCTAGGAGTCTAAGAAATAAGATGGGAGAGTTGGAATATATTGCACTAAATGAAAAATTGGATATAATAGGCATTATTGAGACCTGGTGGAAGGAGGATAACCAGTGGGACACTGTCATACCGGGGTACAAAGTATATCGTAATGATAGGGTAGACCGGACTGGTGGAGGGGTAGCATTGTATATTAAAGAGAGCCTTGACTCAGATAGATTACAAATTCAGCAGGACACAAATCACACCTTTGAATTATTGTGGGTTGAAATTCCATGTAGAAAAGCGAAAAGGATGGTGATAGGATTGTACTACCGTCTGCCTCGCCAGGATGAGCAGGAAGATGCAGAAATGATGAAAGGAATCAGAAACGCAAACAAAATGGGCAATGCGATAATAATAGGTGACTTCAATTACCCAAATATAGACTGGGCAAATGTGACATAGGGACACGCTAGAGAGGTACAATTCCTTGATGAAATCAAGGACAGCTTTATGGAGCAGCTGATGCAGGAGCCAACGAGAAAAGGAAAAATTCTAGACTTGGTCCTTAGTGGAGCACATGATCTGATGGGGAACATTATGGTACTGGGCCGCTTGATAACAGTGATCATAATATGATCAGTTTTGATATCAACCTTGAAGTAACTATATACATAGGAAGTCAAATACGTTAGCATTTAACTTTAAAAAAGGAGACTATGATAAAATGAGAAGAACAGTTAAAAAAAAAAAAACTTAGAGGGGCAACTAAGAGGGTAAAAACTGTAGAACAGGCGTGGATGCTGTTCAAAAATACCATCCTGGAGGCCCAGGCCAAACATATTCCACAAATTAGAAAAGAAAGACGGAAGTCCAAAAGACAGCCAGCATGGTTAAAAAGTGAGGTGAAGGAAGCTATTAGGGCTAAAAGAAACGCCTTCAGAAAATGGAAGAAGGAACCGTCTGAAAATAACAAGAAGCAGCATAAGGAGTGTCAAAGCAAATGCAAGGTGCAGATAAAGAAGGCCAAGAGGGATTACAAAAAAAGATAGCAGTAGAAGCAAAAAAACATAGTAAAAAAGTTTTTCGGTATATTAAAAGCAGGAAGTCGGCAAAGGAATCGGTTGGGCTGCTGGATGACCGAGGGGTAAAAGGGGCGATCAAGGAAGGCAAAGACGTAGCGGAGAGATTAAGTAAATTCTTTCCTTCGGTCTTCACCGAGGAAGATTTGGGTGGGATACCGGTGTCGGAAATGATATTTCAAGCAGACCAGTCGGAGAAACTTACTGAATTCACGGTAAACCTGGAGGACTTAATGGGGCAGTTCGGCAAACTGAAGAGTAGCAAATCACCTAGACCGTATGGTATTCATCCTAGAGTACTGATAGAACTGAAAAATGAACTTGCAGAGCTATTGTTAGTGATATGCAATTTATCCTTAAAATTGAGCGTGGTATTGGAAGATTGAAGGGTGGCCACTGTAACGACGATTTTTTAAAAAGGTTCCAGGGGAGATCCGGGAAATTATAGACCGGTGAGTCTGTCATCGGTGCTGGGGAAAATGGTAGAGGCTGTTATTAAAAGCAAAATTACAGAGCACATCCAAGGACATGGATTACTGAGACCAAGTCAGCATGGCTTTAGTGTGGGGAAATCTTGCCTGACAAATTTACTTCAATTCTTTGAAGGAGTAAACAAACATGTGGACAAAGGGGAGCCGGTTGATATTGTGTATCTGGATTTTCAAAAGGCGTTTGACAAGGTACCTCATGAAAGGCTACAGAGGAAATTGGAGAGTCATGGGATAGGAGGTAATGTCCTATTGTGGATTAAAAACTGGTTAAAGGACAGGAAACAGAGAGTGGGGTTAAATGGCCAGTATTCACAATCGAGAAGGGTAGTTAGTGGGGTTCCTCAGGGGTCAGTGCTAGGACCGCTGCTCTTTAATATATTTATAAATGATTTAGAGATGGGAGTAACTAGCGAGGTAATTAAATTTGCTGATGACACAAAGTTATTCAAAGTCGTTAACTTTGAGAGGATTGTGAAAAATTACAAGCGGACCATACGAGACTGGGAGACTGTGCGGCTAAATGGCAGATGACGTTTAATGTGAGCAAGTGCAAGGTAATGCATGTGGGAAAAAAGAACCCGAATTATAGCTACATTATGCAAGGTTCCACGTTAGGAGTTATGGACCAAGAAATGGATCTGGGTGTTGTCATCGATAATACATTGAAACCTTGTGCTCAGTGTACTGCTGCGGCTAGGAAAGCGAATAGAATGTTGGGTATTATTAGGAAAGGTATAGAAAACAGGTGTGAGGATGTTATAATGACGTTGTATCGCTCCATGGTACGACCGCACCTTGAGTATTGTGTCCAATTCTGGTCGCCGCATCTCAAGAAAGATATAGTGTAATTGGAAAAGGTGCAGTGAAGGGCAACGAAAATGATAGTGAGGATGAGACGACTTCCCTATGAAGAAAGACTAAGGAGGCTAGGGCTTTTCAGCTTAGAGAAGAGACGGCTGAGGGGAGACATGATAGAGGTATATAAAATAATGAGTGGAGTGGAACAGGTGGATGAGAAGCGTCTGTTCACGCTTTCCAAAAATACTGGGACTAGGGAGCATGCGATGAAACTACAGTGTAGTACATTTAAAACAAATAGGAGAAAACTTTTCTTCACCCAACGCGTAATTAAACTCTGGAATTCGTTGCCGGAGAACGTGGTGAAGGCGGTTAGATTGGCAGAGTTTAAAAAGGGTTTGTACAGTTTCCTAAAGGACAGGTCCACAGACCGTGCTACTAAATGGACTTGGGAAAAATCCACAATTTCAGGAATAACATGTATAGAACGTTTGTACGTTTGGGAAGCTTGTCAGGTGCCCTTGGCCTGGATTGGCCTCTGTTGTGGACAGGATGCTAGGCTCGGTGGGCCTTTGGTCTTTTCCCAGTATGGCATTACTTATGTACTTATGAAATTATATTGCCTTTAAATGAGTGGTTGTTTCTGAGGGCACTCTTTCACCATTGAGTAATAGATGCAATAAATGTTTACACTAAAAAGTATTTTGTTTGGAGCATTAGCTATTAGCCTTGGTTTATGTTTACAGAGAGAGTTCTAGTTCTATATAGGCTATTATGCACTAATGATAACATTAGCACATGGTCATTAATTCAAAAAAATGGAACATCAGTCGTTTTCTGGCTGCAGTAGAAATGGCCATAGCGCGGGAAAGACACACATAAGGTCGTACTAAGGCCAATTTGTACCGCAGCTTTGTAAAAGGTGACAGTTAAACTATGACACAGCTGGATTATTTAAGGGTAATGTCTAAAAGCCAGACCTATAGTATATACGATTTTAAACTAGGGCACAATGTGCATTAAAAAAAAAAACATGTATTTTAAAATGCATATCCAGCATGCTTTACAATCATACCTTCTTAGAAACATTCAATCAAACATGGTTGAGATATGTCAAGCAGCGTTTCAGCTTAAACAGAAACAGATAAAGGAGACAATTCTATAAAGAGTGCCAAAATGCAGAATGCTGAATGCAAATTCTAGAATGGCATCTGTGTGCCCACATTCTGTCCTAGAATACTCACCTGTCGACATTTACGTGCCATACCTATGGCAGGCATAAATATGTGCACCTAAATGTGGCACTTAAGCACATAAATGGCAGTATTTTATATCCTACGCACAGAATTGTTTTAACATACCCATGCCCTGCCCATGCGCCTCCCCCTGTGAATACCCTCTCGCAGTTACGTGCTATCCCCCAGATTCTATATATTGCGCCCAAATTTGAGAATGCATCAGAGATGCGCGCATAAATAAATTAATGAGTTCAGAAACTTCAAAAATTGGATGCTAACAACCAATTACTGATGTTAATTGGCAGTCTTAAAAAAACTGCATGCGCGTCTCACTGTACACTGTTCTATAAGGCTCGGTGCCTAACTTCAACCAAGTGTATCTGAAAAGGGGGTGTGGCCAGGGACATTCCAAATAGTTGTGAGCAGACTGACAGATTTTGCCCAAAGCCTGCCTAAGTTGGGTACCGGCATTTATCCCCACTGAACGCTATGCTATAAACGGCACGCTCCCTTTATAAAATAGCGCTTAGTTCTCAAGTTTTTCAGTGCCTAATTTTCAGCACCATTTATTGAATTCCCTCCTTTGTGTCTTCTGTGCTCACATTATAGAATACCATTACACACACATAACACTAGTTCCTGGAGGAAAAATCCATAGTCTGTTATTGAGACGGTCATGGTGGAAGCCACTGCTTGCCCTGGGACTGGTAGCATGGAATGTTGCTACTAACTGGGTTTCTTCCAGGTACTTGTGACCTGGATTAGCCACTGCTGGAAGCAGGATACTGGGCTATATGGTCCATTGGTTTGACCCCCAGTATGGCTATACTTATGTTCTTAGTCGGTAAATGCACCCAAATTTGGATGCCGAAAAACTTGTGCACTCAGCGCTTTCCTATAAACGGCACTCCAAGTTGGGCGCTGGTTATAGAATAGTGTGTAGTGCTGGGATCTCCACCCAACTTTGGGCACAAGGATTTACACCAACTGAAATCTGGTGAATATCCTCGCGGGTAAATTATGCACAGATTCTCAGAGTTCTATAATACTGCATGCATCTTTAGTGAACGCCACTGACCCGCCCATGCCCCTCCCTGGCTATGCCCCTGTGAGACCCTGAGCAGGGATTGGGCGTGGCCAGAAAAAGTAATGCAGCTGGACAAATGGTAGAATGTAAAATAAGTATTTATTTACAAGAACAGGAATGGGCCTGTTTCTTCACAGAGCCCGAGGCACAGAATGGGGAAAACCCCAGCAGTAAGCCGCCTCTGTTGGTAGTCTCAAACACAGTCCTCGGCTGCGGGGGTTGTCACGCCCCAAACACAGCCTTTCAGTTATATTTTACTTGTCAGGTCTGGCTCCGGCCAGACCTCCAGCAAACTTGCAAAGTTCAGTTAACAGTAAGAGCTTACCTCAGTTCGATCACAGCACTGTAATGTCTTCAGTCAAGGCATATGATGGGGCCTCTCCTCTTCTTCCCCTGGGCCTCTCTTGCCTCTGCATGGCCCTTCCCTTTAAACTCCCCAGTTTCCACTCCGCCCTGCCCAGCTCACTTCCTCCCACAGCGGGACCTATGCTCTTAAGGCGAACCTGGTTAGTTACAGAGGGATCTTTCTTAAGTGTGTTCTATAAACCCCATCACAACCCCCTTTTTTAGTTATGTGCTAAAAGATTTGTGTGCACATCTTCATAGAATAGCGAGTAGCAAGATGCGCATGCAAATCCACACTGTTGGAAATTAATGCCAAAAATTGATTGTTAGCAGCCAATCATTAGCGCTAATTGGCTCATTACTCAATTGCACGCGGAACTGTGGACACCATACACAGAATCCGGGGGATAGTACTTATGCATGTGAAAGTGACATTCACGAGCATTAACTGCTAGTATTCTATAATCATAGCACACAAATGACGCTCACATTTAGATGCTAAGGTTACAGAATTAGAGGGAGAGGCTGATGTAGAATAGCATAAAGTCACTTTGTAAAAGTGTGTTTTATGTGAAAAAAGTGCAGCACAAGCATTAAAACAGCCAAATTTTCAGCACATTGCAATTTTTTGGCCTTTCACTGTAGTTAACTTTCACATATAGTGGGGGGTATGTTTATTTATAAATAGGTGTCCAAAAACTGCAGTGAATAACTTCCAAGATGTACATCTATTTCTTTATGCCTTCCGACAGCCACCCAACTTAAAACACAAGCTAATCAGAAGTAAACTTCCATCACAGACTGAAAAGGAACAGAAGGGCACACTTCCCTGTAATGTATCCAGTTGCAAACTATGCCAAAACATTTCACAGGACCCCACAGTCATCCACAAAGGAAAGATATTCAACATAAAGGAATCTTTCACTTGCTCATCTTCCAATGTGGTATATATCATTCAGTGTAAAAAATGTAACGAAGGATGCTATATTGGAGAAACAGGCCAGATGCTTAAGACAAGATTCAATTTACATAGACATCACATGAACAATACTGGTGCCAGTAGGGCTCCCACCCCTGTTGGTCAGCATTTTACAGGACCAGGACACTGTACCAGTGACTTCACAGTGAGAATCCTGAAAGGTAACTTTAAAACCATACAAGAACGTAAGACCTTTGAAGTCAGAATGATTGAATATTTTAACACCCAACAGAAAGGACTTAACAAGGATCTGGGGTTCCTAGCCCATTATAAACCATAAAGCTGTATTCCTCTGTTGATCACCCTCCCCTCACCTATCCACACCCACCCTGTTAGAATATCAATGATATGCTTTGATGTCCCCATGCATACCTCCGACCCACCCCCATCCTCCCACCCTGTCAGACTGTCATAGTAATGCTTGAATGTTTTCACTTATATACACTGTCAGCTAGCACATTTGCTTATTTCCGATCTGACGAAGAAGGGCAACCTTCGAAAGCTAATCAAGAAATGTATTAAGTTATGTCCAATAAAAAAGGTATCATCTTATTTTCTTTTCCATGTTTTATTTTGTTTGATTTCTATTGATAACCTTAAGAGTGGACTAACACGGCTACCACACTCCTCTACTTTATCCTTTCAAAATGTTCACCAACCCTAAAAAGGGGGTTTAATCAAAATGTCACGTGATTATTACCATATCGCTATCTTCCAAAATGACTTTTGATGATTGGCAATAAAAATCAAGAAAGAAGAAAAACATATGATACTTCTGAGGTTACTGGTACACAAAAAGGTCCAATTGTTGAGTAGTATTATATTTGAAGTAGATTACCGTACATTTCTGGTTACAATATACCACTATTTTCAAAAATAAACCTTGTCCAGCAGACTACTTGATTCAATTATATTCCATATAAAATTAAGGACCTCAAGTTTGAGAGCTGAAATATTTCTTAACAGATTACCATCAGTGACATGAGCTGAGAACCTTTTACTTTAGACTTTCATTAATAATCACTGGTGTCTTTCACTGCTATACATGAATATTAAGACTAGGCAGGGAAGCATCAATCCAGATGCCAATGTGCTCTAAGGTCTTGTCTTTTCTGAATTGAAAAGCAATACATTCTACTTGACAATATGCCTGCCACTTGAAAGCTCTAGACTTTTCATCTAATAAATAACAGAGTACTAATTGTTTTAGCTTTAAGCGAAAGAGCCTCTATGATTCTGCCTAGTATTCAGATTGATATAATGTATCCTTCTGAATGCTATATTTACATGTGTCACTATAAGAATATTTGAAGCCTAAGGCTTCTGTGGATATGCAGTGAACCACTATAGAATGTCTCTTTGTTATGCTAATTGCTGGCTTCTCACTGCTACAAGAACATCTGTTCAGCATTGCAAGCTACTGCCTCACATACAGTGACATGGGTCGTCTGCCTGGTCTTTACCTTCTGCTTATACCTTAAGTCCTTCTGGGATCCACAACGCAGCAAATAAACAAGAACAGAGGCCCTACGATTTGCACCTTAAAATACGTCATTAACATTAAAAAATGCATTGTCAAAGATATAATAGACCCTGATTTTTTTTTTACTACTCAGTAAATAGAACCCAAAGATTGCTATTTCAGGAAAATATCAATGTCTAACTATTCTTACAAACATCAAGAGTTAATGGCAGACATGACAGCCGGGTAAATAGGAAAAGATAAATGAGACAGCTAAGAATGAACTATTATTTGACTTGTTTTTGCACATGCAGTACTGCATATTTGAAAGCATGTCCTTTGTTTGATGTTGCTAGTGATGTAGCACTGACTTGAATAATGCGGATACCATTTTCCCTACTCTGAGTACCCATTTGTACACACAAATCATATACACAAGCATTATCTATCTTAGATTTTGCCAAGAAACGTATGTAAAGTATCTGTCAAACCCTTCTATTCTGAGTTTTGAATTCAAAATAGAGCAAAAAGACTCAAGACCCCCTCAGCTCTGTGTACATCTAATAGAATGATAAAATTTATAAGTAGTAAAAAAATCAAGTACAAAATATTCTTTTCCTCAGTACAGTATTTATTCCTGATAAAAAATTCTAAATTGTAATCCACTTTGGTTTCAAGCGGGATATAAAAGTGAAAAATAAAGAAGGAAATTACAAAGGGGTCCTTTTACTAAGGTGTGCTGAAAAATGGCCTGCGCTGTTGTAAACGCGTGTATTGGACATGCGCAGGTCCATTTTTCAGTGCACCTGCAAAAAAGGTCTTTATCTTTTTTAGCCGAAAATGGACGCACGGCAAAATGAAAATTGGCTTGCGTCCATTTTGGGCCTGAGACCTTACTGCTAACCATTCATTTAGCGGTAAGGTCTCACGCATTAACCAAGCGGTAATAGTCAGTGCGCGTACAATGCTGATTAACGCCCGGTTAGCACCGCGCACCAGAAAATAAAATATATTTTCCAACGCACGTACTGGACACATATAAAAAATGAAATTACCACCACAGGCACACCGTAGCCAGGAAGTAGTTCTGAATTGGCGTGCATTGGGCATGCATAGGCACCTACACAGCTTAGTAAAAGGGCACCATAATGCGGAGTCGATATTCACTGTCTCTTATCTGAGTAGGAGTGGCTCTTACTCAGATAAGTGCTACTCATTGGGACCACTACTCATTTTCAGCAGCATTATCTGGACCGGGGGGGGGGGGGGGGGGCAACCTGCAGCCCGCCATTGAATTTTATGCAGCCTCTTAGACCAGGGGAAATATACACAGAAAACATTATTAACCAGAGTTTTGGCTATTTTAGTCTTTTTCACAGATGGTGGATAAGTGGAATGCCCTCCCTGATTTTCGGCCATTATGGAAACTGAGGACACCCATCTCAGAAACGGCCAGCATTCGTAGTGCACTGGTCCCCCTCACATGCCAAGACACCAACCGGGCACCCTAGGGGGCACTGCAGTGGACTTCAGAAATTGCTCCCAGGTGCATAGCTCCCTTACCTTGTGTACTGAGCCCCCCAAAACCCACTCCCCACAACTGTACACCACTACTATAGCCCTTAAGGGTGAAGGGGGCACCTAGATGTGGGTACAGTGGGTTTCGGGTGGGTTTTGAAAGGCTCACATATACCACCAGAAGTGTAACAGGTAGGGGGGGTGTGCGCCTGGGTCTGCCTACCTGAAGTGCACTGCACCCACTAAAACTGTTCCAGGGACCTGCATATTGCTGTCATGGAGTTGGGTATGATATTTGAGGCTGGCATACAGGCTGGAAAAAATATATTTTTTAATTTTTTTGAGGGTGGGAGGGGGTTAGTGACCACTGGGGAAGTAAGGGGAGGTCATCCCTGATTCCCTCCGGTGGTCATCTGGTCATTTAGGGCACATTTTTGTGGTTTGGTTGTAAGAAATAAAGGACCAGGTAAAGTCGTCCAAGTGTTCGTCAGGGACGACCTTCTTTTTTCCATTATCGGTCGAGGACGCCCATGTGTTAGGCACGCCCCAGTCCCACCTTCGCTACACTTCCGACACACCCCCATGAACTTTGGTCGTCCCTGCGACGGAAAGCAGTTGAGGATGCCCAAAATCGACTTTCCATTATGCCGATTTGGGCGACCTTGTGAGATGGACACCCATCTTGCGATTTGTGTTTAAAGATAGGCGCCCTTCTCTTTCGAAAATAAGCCTGATGGCCACTCCTAGTAATATCTGGATTAGTGTAGTGACTGCTGATAGTGTGGCTACACTGAACGCTACCTCAAGAGCTGGCACTCAGAAGATAGCAGCTTCAGTTTAGCTTACTAGTAATAAGTCTTCTTTTCTTCTAAAATACTTACTTAGTGATGGGTAAGCATTACAGAAGGTGAGGACCTATACCTAGGAAATTCCTGTTAACCCACTGAGCAAACCCTAGATCAATTTGTTCACCTTGGAGGGGCTCAAATTGTAATATCTGGAACTGGTTTCAGGTGCCCCAGAGTCAGAAGGCCAAAGGACTTCTTTGGCGTTTGACGTCACTCTGAGCCTGAATCATGGACTCATTCAGTACAGTCTTAGGCACCCCTCCCACTAGACACATCTGCCTTGCCTGCTACTGAAGAGCTTGGTGGATCACAGGCCAGATATGCTGAGAGCCAAGTGGGACACTCGGTTAAAAGGGCCCTGCATGTAACACTGGGAGAACGAATTCCAAACGCTGTAACTCAAGACATAAAGGTGGTGAGGACGGTGACTCCTTTCTTCTCTGTGCAAGTTTCTTAAGAACATAAGAATAGCCACTCTGGATCAGAACAGTGGTCCATCTAGCCCAGTATCCTGTTTCAGACAGTGACCAATCCAGGTCACAAGTACTTGGAAGAATCCTAAATAGTAGCACAATTCCATGCTACAGATCCCAGGGCAAGTAGTGGCTTCCCCCATGTCTATCTCAAAAACAGACTATTGACTTTTCCTCAAGGAACTTGTCCAAACTATTTTTAAACCCAGATATGCTAACCACTGTAACCACATCCTCTGGCAACGAGCTCCAGAACTTAACTATTCATTGAGTGAAAAACTATTTCTTCCTATTCATGTTAAAAATATTTCCATGTAACTTAACTGAGTGTCCCCTAGTCTTTGTATTTTTTGAAAGAGTAAAAAAATTGATTCACTTTTACCCACTCCACAACATCCAAGATTTTGCAGACCTCTATCATATCTCCCCTCAGCCATCTCTTTTCTAAGCTGAAGAGCCCTAACCTCTTTACGTTTCCTCATATGAGAGAAGTTCCATCCCCTTTATCTTTTTGGTCGCCCTTTTTTGAACCTTTTCTAATTCCGCAAAATCTTTTTTTAGTTACAGTGACCAGAACTGCACCAATACTAAAGGTGAGATTGCACCATGGAGTGACACAGAGGCATTATAATATTCTTCGTCTTATTTTTCATCCTTTTTCTAATAATTCCTAGCCTCCTGTTTGCTTTTTTGGCCGCCACCACACACTGGGCAGAACATTTCAGCACACTGTTTAAAATGATACCTAGATTTTTTTCCTGGCTGCTGACTCCTAAGGTGGACCATAGCATCAAGTAACTATGATTTGGATTATTCCTCTCAATGTGCATTACTTTGCATTTGTCCACATTATATTTCATCTGTCATTTGGATGCCTAATCATCCAGTTTCCTAAGTTCGTCTTGCAATTTTTCAAAGTCCGCATGCATTTTAACAACTTTGAATAGTTTTGTTTCATCTGCAAATTTAATCACCTCACTCGTCATTCTGATTTTCAGATCACTTTTAAATAGCACCAGTCCCAATACAGTAGTCAGTGATTTATTTACAAACTGTTGTATGGGCACCGCGATACTACATTTTAACTGCTTCAATGACTTCATACCACATATATTCAATGGAAAGGAAGAATTATTGATGAAGCTTATGATCATAACAATCTGAACCAATGCAAGCTCAGAAAAAGCACTCCAAATATTTCCTTCCTCAATAACAGGTGAAAATCTCCACTGAATCAAATGTTGGAGAGGCCATTAGAACACAAGCCAACTCTAAAGCAGGCCACTTTTTGCCACAACTTAGTAAAAGGACCACTTTATCTTTAAAAGTATTAGCAAATGTCGAGCTGTTATTTCCATCAACAACTCATCCTCTTTCTTAACATTTGTTCGAACCACAGAGAAAAGGCAGCCCAAATAGAACAAGCAAGAACAATCTCCTTATCGTAACAAGTCTTTTTAGCTGTCAATTGATAAACCTCTAATATATTTCTGCATTCATTCAGAGCTTGTATACACTGACTTTTTCTCCACTTCCTCTCCATTCTTCTCAACTCCCTTTTCTTAAACTTTAGTTCTGATGTGTACCAAATAGAATGTTGAGTTCTATGCATTGCAACTTATCTTAATGGAGTGAGAGTGACATGATCCAAAGTAGTTTCCAAGGAAGAGTACCATAACTGTACTGCACAATCCACATCCAATGATGAAATAGTTTTCAATTTTGGTAGCCACCTAGCCTCTAATTCATCTAAGGAGTGGTCACTTCCTAGTACTGTAAGACTACTGCTAGAGGTCCTAGCTGCCATTCTGAACCCCGGTGGCTCAGGGTAGGAGCAAAGTGGAACCACTCCTGCCTTGGTCCATTAGATACCAGGAAAACTTCTGTGTAAGACCTGCAGAGGAATCAGGGAGAGGGGGGGGGTGTTGGGTTATGGTGCTGAGGCAGGATACAGGTGGGGAGGCTTACCTTGAGAGGCCCACCTTAGAGGGTACTGCCAGGGAAGGGGGGACCTGACTGCGCAGAGAAGGAACTATAAGGGTTTTTTTAACCTTTGAGTAGCAGCCACAATATTGGCAGTCATGACAGCTGACAACTATCATGTTATAGCTGTCATTGCTGGCCACACCCAATCTTTCCCAAGAACCTGCCTCAACCCATGGAAAGTTTACTGCAAGGTAGCAGCATTTAAATAAATATACCCCAGAGTGTCTTCTAACTGTTGTTATACTATTGGGTAAATGTCCATGCTTAACCACAATGACCCAATAGTCGTCTAAGTGGTGGCAGGAGGTAATAATTGGTTCACACAAACTAGGAACATTCAAGAAAGCTTCTGAGACACATTACTATTGTTTTCTACCCACAGCTACTAACACTTTTAAAGATGTTCATCCTTTTAATTTTACTATAAAATGTATTATAGTGTGTTTCAGATTCATCAAGCAAGACATTTCATGAGAAAACAAAATCAATAAATCTAATTTATATCCCTATATACTTTCTTTATGAAATACAATCATAATATATTCCACTTCACTTAAAAAACATTCTTGTCTTAGGCCCTCTGTGAGATAATCTTTATTCAGACTTCCATGCTATTTACTTAAAAAAAATGTCCTAACAAGTTGATTTTATATTGGAATGTTCATCTCAGAACAACTAGAGCAATGTAAGGGAAAATAATTGTCAAGTCAATCTCTGGCTCACTCTTTATTGCAGAAATAAATTGAACTCTGCTCTAGCTTTTTGACACATAATTCTGATACTAATAGGTTCAAATCCATTTCTCTTTTTTCTACCTACTAACAGGAAGCTTTCTGTAATGGTATGTCAGAAATCTAGTAGTTACCAGCTAATGTTTCTCTTGAAATAAAAAGTCAATGCCTGTAACAGAATCAGTAGCTGCCACTGCTAGAATAATGAGCTACAGGGTACTGAGCTAGATCTAGTATGAAAATAAGAATCATCACTAGGGTTAGGCCAACCATAGACATTTCCAGCTCTAGTCTGCATGCTCAAACTATGACAATTGCATTTGGGGTCTAGTTATCAAGATGCAATACGAGTCAGGCTTAAGTACACGAATAATGCAGCTTGCAATCAGTCTTGCAAGGTGCGCTATTCCTACTGTCCAAGAGCAGCACAGTGCTTGCAGATTATATCTTAAAGGGGCTGATGCATTAAAAAGACAACGTTTTCACCTTCCCCCAAAAGACACCACCTCTCCCAAAATTCCCACCATCCTGTAGGCCTCCACGGGCTTACCTGGTGTCTATGGGATCCAGGGCAGGAACAATCCCCATTAACTCTTGTCCCTGCCAAAGTAGAGTTCAAAATGGCAGAACTGACCCCTAGCAGTACTACTACCACTAGGGATCAAGCTGCCTTATATAAAAGGCCAGCTCAACAGGCTTAACTGGGCAGGAGCCTCTCCTGCCAGGTTAAACTCTTTTGAATACCGATCCCTATGCTTATAAATTTAGGCCTGCAATTCATATGCCTAGATTTATAAGCCTAGTGCTGAAAATCAGTTCTAAGCTCCTAACTTTTTATCCACCACAAATTCTCCCCTGTTACCATGTACTTTTTATACTCCTAAATTTAAAAGTTTTATGAAATTTAGAGTTTAAATTTAGGCGCTCAGCCCTAGTAAATATTCACAAAGGCCAATTTAGGAACATAACTCTCAAGTCAGAAGCATAAATCTTTTTGCCCCACAACTTCCATGACTCATTCATCCCTACTTTACAAATATAATTACCAAGGACACCAGCCCAGACTTAGAACAATTATTTAAATTGCCCAGCTTCATGCACTCTTTTGCATTCACTCAGACTTTCCTTCCCACCCCTTCATCCACCGTCTATATATAGAACTTTTGAAACTCAAGGAGACTGCACTATTGGGGTAGTTGGGAACCAGTTCTCTCGTGAGGCCCCCATACACTAGCCCAGTCTTCATCACTATCCAAGGTGCTATCATTTCTCCTGCATGCACTGATCCTGTTCTGTAAGGGCATCTAGTCCAAGGTCATGGTCATATATCAATACACCCCTTGTTCTACATCTCCCCCAAATTTGTGTTAACATATTTTGTTAAGGTCCCAGTAGCAAGACAGACTCCACAACCTGAAAGTCTCTCATCTGTGATGATTAATCCTACTAGCTAGTAAGAGTCCTGCGATGTGATTACTGCTTCTCAGCACTGTCAGCAAAGACTGCAACTCATCTGGCAACTTTTTCAGCATAACTGCTTTTCTTCTGCTACCACTGTAGCCTTTCCTCACTCAAGTCGCCAATGCAGTTCTTCCTAAAGTGCTGGGAATGTCTCCAACAGTAGCCATAGAGGTTTCACCATTTAAGGTGCCTTAAATTTGACTGTTAACACGTGTTATATACAAATCAGATTGCTGAATTCCGTTTTAGAAGAACAACGCTGTTTGTGAGCCACATAAGTACATAAGTACATAAGTAGTGCCATACTGGGAAAGACCAAAGGTCCATCTAGCCCAGCATCCTGTCACCGACAGTGGCCAATCCAGGTCAAGGGCACCTGGCACGCTCCCCAACCGTAAAAACATTCCAGACAAGTTATACCTAAAAATGCGGAATTTTTCCAAGTCCATTTAATAGCGGTCTATGGACTTGTCCTTTAGGAATCTATCTAACCCCTTTTTAAACTCCGTCAAGCTAACCGCCCGTACCACGTTCTCCGGCAACGAATTCCAGAGTCTAATTACACGTTGGGTGAAGAAAAATTTTCTCCGATTCGTTTTAAATTTACCACACTGTAGCTTCAACTCATGCCCTCTAGTCCTAGTATTTTTGGATAGCGTGAACAGTCGCTTTACATCCACCCGATCCATTCCACTCATTATTTTATACACTTCTATCATATCTCCCCTCAGCCGTCTCTTCTCCAAGCTGAAAAGCCCTAGCCTTCTCAGCCTCTCTTCGTAGGAAAGTCGTCCCATCCCCACTATCATTTTCGTCGCTCTTCGCTGTACCTTTTCCAATTCTACTATATCTTTTTTGAGATACGGAGACCAGTACTGAACACAATACTCCAGGTGCGGTCGCACCATGGAGCGATACAACGGCATTATAACATCCGCACACCTGGACTCCATACCCTTCCTAATAACACCCAACATTCTATTCGCTTTCCTAGCCGCAGCAGCACACTGAGCAGAAGGTTTCAGCGTATCATCGACGACGACACCCAGATCCCTTTCTTGATCCGTAACTCCTAACGCGGAACCTTGCAAGACGTAGCTATAATTCGGGTTCCTCTTACCCACATGCATCACTTTGCACTTGTCAACATTGAACTTCATCTGCCACTTGCACGCCCATTCTCCCAGTCTCGCAAGGTCCTCCTGTAATCGTTCACATTCCTCCTGCGACTTGACGACCCTGAATAATTTTGTGTCATCGGCGAATTTAATTACCTCACTAGTTATTCCCATCTCTAGGTCATTTATAAATATATTAAAAAGCAACGGACCCAGCACAGACCCCTGCGGGACCCCACTAACTACCCTCCTCCACTGAGAATACTGGCCACGCAATCCTACTCTCTGCTTCCTATCTTTCAACCAGTTCTTAATCCATAATAATACCCTACCTCCGATTCCATGACTCTGCAATTTCTTCAGGAGTCTTTCGTGCGGCACTTTGTCAAACGCCTTCTGAAAATCCAGATATACAATATCAACCGGCTCCCCATTGTCCACATGTTTGCTTACCCCCTCAAAAAAATGCATTAGATTGGTGAGGCACGATTTCCCTTCACTAAATCCGTGCTGACTTTGTCTCATCAGTCCATGTTTTTGTATATGCTCTGCAATTTTATTCTTAATAATAGCCTCCACCATCTTGCCCGGCACCGACGTCAGACTCACCGGTCTATAATTTCCCGGATCTCCTCTGGAACCCTTCTTAAAAATCGGAGTAACATTGGCTACCCTCCGCAAGTTCATTTCTTAGTTCTATTAATACTCTGGGATGAATACCATCAGGTCCCGGTGATTTACTACTCTTCAGCTTGCTGAACTGACCCATTACATCCTCCAAGGTTACAGAGAATTTGTTTAGTTTCTCCGACTCCCCCGCTTCAAATATTCTTTCCGGCACCGGTGTCCCCCCCAAATCCTCCTCGGTGAAGACCGAAGCAAAGAATTCATTTAATTTCTCCGCTACGGCTTTGTCCTCCTTGATCGCCCCTTTAACACCATTTTCGTCCAGCGGCCCAACCGACTCTTTGGCCGGTTTCCTGCTTTTAATGTATTCCTGCATCCAGGAAGTGGTATTGATGCATCCCCCCCAAACACACACACATACACTTAACGTCATATAAGAATTTTTAATGGTGATGTTTGTAAGAAAGTATTTTCAAAAGATACTAAAATGCTTACTTTCTAAGACTTTAACAAATCTAGAGCATCTTTTATTAAGGTGCACTCACATTTTCAGCGCACTAAAATTGTGGGTGTGCTAAACATTAGAGATGCCCATAGGAATGCATTGGCATCTCTAACGTTTAGCGCGCCAAAAACGTGAGCGTGCCTTAGTAAAAGATCCCCCCCTACTGATGTCTAAAACACCTTAATTGCCAACATATATTTATTTGGCATTGTATAGTATCATTATATGTAGAAACTAATTAAAAATCAAAGAACTGGTCATGTGGAGGGGCATAATCGAAAGGGGCGCCCAAGTTTTCCTGAGGATGTCCTCGCAGGATGTCCCGGCGAAGGGGCAGGGAAACCCGTATTATCGAAAGATGGGCGTCCATCTTTCATTTCGATAATACGGTCGGGGATGCCCAAATCTCAAAATTTAGGTCGACCTTAGAGATGGTCGTCCTTAAAGATGGTCGTCCCCGATTTTCGGCCATAATGGAAACCGAGGACGCCCATCTCAGAAACAACCAAATCCAAGCCATTTGGTCGTGGGAGGAGCCAGCATTTGTAGTGCACTGGTCCCCCTCAGATGCCAAGACACCAACCGGGCACCCTAGGGGGAACTGCAGTGGACTTCACAAATTGCTCCCAGGTGCATAGCTCCCTTACCTTATGTGCTGAGCCCCCAACCCCCCACCCCAAAACCCACTCCCCACAACTGTACACCATTACCATAGCCTTAAGGGGTGAAGGGGGGCACCTACACATGGGTACAGTGGGTTTGTGGTGGGTTTTGAAGGGCTCACATTTACCACCACAAGGGTAACAGGTAGGGGGGGTGGGCCTGGGTCCGCCTGCCTGAAGTGCACTGCAGCCACTAAAACTGCTCCAGGGACCTGCATACTGCTGTCATGGAGCTGGGTATGATACTTGAGGCTGGCATAGAGGGTGGAAAAAATATTTTTAAAAATATTTTTTGAGGGTGTGAGGGGGTTAGTGACCACTGGGGGAGTAAGGGGAGATCATCCCCGATTCCCTCCGGTGGTCATTTACGGCACATTTTTGTGGCTTGGTCGTAAGAAAAAAAGGACCAGGTAAAGTCGTCCAAGTGTTCGTCGGGGACACCCTTCTTTTTTCCATTATCGGTCGAGGACGCCCATGTGTTAGGCACGCCCCAGTCCCTCCTTCGCTACACCTCCAACACGCTCCCGTGAACTTTGATCATCCCCGCTACGGAAAGCAGTTGAGGACGCCCAAAATCGGCTTTCCATTATGCCAATTTGGGCGACCCTGTGAGAAGGACGCCCATCTTGCGATTTGTGTCGAAAGATGGACGTCCTTCTCTTTCGAAAATAAGCCCGATAGTAAGTTACAGCAATTCTCATTTTATTTAATGCAACTCAAATGACTAATACAACCTTTGTCTGTTTTCAAGCCCTAAATAAGGTTTCAGCCTAGATTACATTCATGCAGGTCTCATTTTAACGGAAATTGGAAGAGATGAAAAAAGATTATAGGAAGAAACATTATAAAAACAGACCTCACAGGTTAAAGTTAATAGAAAAAACATTTTTTTCCTGTACACAACAGTGACAGCAAATATCCTGTAGGTTTTACTTACACTATATCTTCCCATCCAATCTTTTTGCTTCCTTGAAACCGATTCCCATTCATTTCATGATTGCATAATTGATTATAGTTAACCAAGGTATAGTGCAAAAAAAACACCTGATAAAGCATCAGGAAGTAATTTTCATTATTTTTGATTATAAAAAGGATGGGATGCTGGGGATATACAGATATGACCTTCTCCCTCGCCATGAAACAGTAGCAGCATCAAACAAGAACAAATATTTTCTTTTCATATATAATGAAGTGTTTTCTATTAGATGAAATTGACTGCATAATTAAATTAATTCCTGGAAATACAGTCACAATGAAAATGTAACATTAAGGATAGATGAGACATTTCTTATTGTGTCTTTTTATGATCAATTGATGTATGGTAACTAACTCAAAGCAGTGATTATATATTGTATAAATTCTCCAGAAAAACTGTCAGTCAAATCCAGACAGTAAGCTCAGGTAATTCAGGTTTGCTTATATACACATAAATCCTAACTCAAACAGATTTTTAAGTTTGAGCTTTGTGTAAATGCTGTGTGGCCTGAGATTTCTGCCTAATAATCCCTTTCAAAATAAAACAAGAAATTATTTTTAAGTAACACATAAAAATCTTATCTAGATTTAACAGTGATCAAAACTCAAGTCAATTAGGGGCCCTTCTATGAAGGCGCCGTAAATGTCATGTGTGCCAAAACAGCAGTACTGCCAGAAGATCCCAGGTGTCTGGCGGTAGTTCTGATTTTGGTGTGCACCGTTTCCGCAGTAGCAAATAATTTTTTATTGCGGGGAGGGAGGGGGGAGGCATTCCTGATAATAATAAACAGCACAGCAATTTGGAGTGCATTGCCCGATGACCAGCAGGTTAGTGTGTGAGCCCTTACCTCCTTCTAAGTAGGAGACGGTAAGGGATCACGCGGTAAATAGCCAGGTGCTAACTTTGAACTTAGCAACTAGCCATTATTGCCATAAATGTAATATTGGCTTTTTTACAGCCACGCTAACAAATGACCAGATCGCACAGGAAAACCACACACTACACCTACCACCGGCCACCTTTTAGTGCACCTTTGTAAAAGGGCCTCTTAGAAATTGTTATTCAAAAGTATTTTTCATTAAAGCAATAATAAAAACATTGTGCTGTTCGTATTGAAACTTACCTGGGATTCCTTAACATTTTCAACGGTGAAGTTGAACCAAACTCGAAATCGTGGGTTGCAAGTATCAGGTCTGATGAACAAATCATATTCAAACTCAGTGATGTAGTCCACACGACCGAGGTTACCTATCGTAAGAGAATCAGTCAATATAACTACCTGGTTAGACCTAAAATAACAGATATCAGAACATTTGTTATAACTAATCATACAAGTAATGGGCTTAGGTGTTTGTTTTTGGTTTATTTTATTTATTTATATATTTTTTTGCAATTTTAACAAGTACAATACCAAACTGAACAACATCTTCAACAACCCACTGTTCTTTCATACTCCATCAAAAATACAGGAAAGAAAAGTAAATAAAGAGAAAGAGAGAGAAAAAAAAGAAAAAGAAAAGTGAAAGAGAAAAATCTCCAACCAGGCCAATAAACCCCTCAACCCTCCTCCCCACTTCACTTGCAGTCAACCACATATATAGGTTCATGGAAGACTTGAAATACAGCCATTTTACCATTACGTAAAGCCATAACTTTATATAAGTGGTAGTACTGATTAAGGGGCCCATTTACTAAGCCGCGTAAGCACCTACATGTGCCCAATATGTGCCAGTTCTGAGTTACTGCCCAGCTATGGTATGGCCCTTGCAGTAATTCGCATCTGAAAATTTTTTTTATTTTCTGGCGTGCGTCAGCTATGTGAGTCAGGTGGCATTTGACACATGTAGGTCAATACCACCTGGTTACCGCGTGAGACTTTACTAGGTCAATGGCTGGCAGTAAAGTCTCAGACCCAAAATAGACGCATGGCAATTTTCATTTTGCCGCACGTCCATTTTCGGCAAAAATTTTTAGAAGGCCTTTTTTACAGGTGTGCTGAAAAATTATTTTGCTCGCGCCCATAACTCGCACCTACACTACTTCAAGCCATTTCTCAGAGCACCTTAGTAAATGTCTTCTTAAAGATATTCAATTTAGGAATCAGTGCTTGCTTCCAACCTACTACATTAACCAGCCAAGTAGCTGCCATCCCCAAAACATAACACCTTATCCTGTGGATCATCTCTATCTTCTAAATGAAGATTAATATTACCAAATTACACCAGAGAATCAAAACGCATAGATTGCTGCGATAAAAATTCTCTGAATGGCTGTTGTACCTTTTTCCAACTACCAGGGAGTCGATATACCAGGATAAAGCCTGCAAAGATGGGTCCAATAATTTAAGTGACCTCACTTCCAGACCATGAATTATAAGAGGCTTCTCTAAAACAACATCAAAAATCTATATAAATAAATCCCACCTCGAACGTTCTGAAGCTCACTCCAAGGCAGAGAAACACTAAAATCCTGTAGTCTTCGTAGGCTAGGCTATCAGGACCAGTCACCCTCACTCATAGACACGCCCTCAGCCACACCCCATCTGTACATAAAATGCTACCTCAACGTTCTGAAGACAACCTGCTGAAGCCATCTGCAAAATCCCTAAAGAGTTTGTTAGTTCATGGTGGTGAAGCCATCCAACTCACCATGTCTCTCTGCCCCGCCCTCGCATCAAACGTCATGACGTCGAGGGCGGAACACAGAGAGTAAGGGGATCCATATACGCACCCCTACCAACCGGCAACCCCCTCCAACAAACAACGACCCAGGCAGGGGGAGGAGTAGGGACCTACTCCTCCCCCTGCCTAGGAATCGCTACAGACTGCTGCAAACCACATGCGCACAAAAGCCACCCGCAAACCCCCCCCCCCACACACACACACACACAAACAGCCTCAACAGTGCACCTCTAAGTGCCCCCCCTGCCTCATCGCCACAACAACCCGTGCTAGGGCGCATCAAAAAGCCCCTACCACCCTTCCCTCCTCGCCGCATCACCCAACCCCTCCCCTGCCGCTTCACCAAGCCCCTCCCCCCCATTGACCGCCTCGCCACCCGCGACCGCTAATACGAACTCTGTCCGGCGGCTGCTGCTTCTCCTATTCAGCAGCAGCAGCCCTTACATAAAGAAAACAACAACAAAAAAATTCTCCTAAAACGCACCTCCGTTGAGAACCATCTCACATTGGCTGACGTCTCTGCAGACCCTCCTCCTCTCCCCTCGTCAGTGCCCCTGCAGGAAGACCCCAGAGAAACGTCGCGACATCAGAGGGGAGAGGAGGAGCGCATGCAGAGACGTCAGCCAACGGAGGTGCGTTTTAGGAGGATTTTTTGTTGTTGTTGTTTTCTTTATGTACGAGCTGCTGCTGCTGAATAGGAGAAGCAGCAGCCGCCGGACAGAGTTTGTATTAGCGGTTGCGGGTGGTGAGGGGGTCGATGAGGGTGGGGGAGGGGCTTGGTGATGCGTCGTGGTGGGGGGGGGGTCGGGTGATGCGCAAAGGGGGGGGGCAAGGGGATTTCTTTGGGTGCTGCGCCGGGGGGGGGGGTCTCCTCAGACATGGGTGGCTGCACAGGAGAGGAGGGTCGCTGGACATGGCTGGCTGCAGGGAGGACAGGGGAGAGAGGAGGGACGCTGCACATGCGTGCCTGCAGGGGGAGAGGAGGGATGGTGAGGAGGGGGTCCTGAGACCACATGGGTGGCTGCAGGGGGAGCAGGGGAGAAAGGAAGGACGCAGCAGGGGGAGAAGAGGGTTGATGGACATGGGTGGCTGCAGGGGGGACAGGGGGAGGGGGGACAGGGGAGAGAGGAGGGATGCTGCACATGCGTGCTTGCAGGGGGAGAGGAGGGATGGTGAGGAGGGGGTCCTGAGACCACATGGGTGGCTGCAGGGGGAGCACGGGAGACTGGAAGGACACAGCAGGGGGAGAGGAGGGTTGATGGGCATGGGTGGCTGCAGGGGGATGCTCGACATGGGTGGCTGCAGGGGGGACAGGGGGAGAGGAGGGTCGCTGCACATGGCTGGCTGCAAGGGGAGGGAGGGGGTGAGGGGGTTCCTCACACCACACACTCAGTCACTCACTCTCTGTCTCTCACATACACTCTCACTGTCTTTGCCCCTCTCTCTCACACAGTGTCACACAGAAAAACAAACACTGTCTCTCACACAGTATCTCTCTCACACAAACACATACACTCTGTCTCTCTCTCACATTCTCTCTCTGACACACACGCTCCATCTCTCACACACACTCTTTCTGAAACATACACTTTGAGGAAAACCTTGCTAGCGCCCGTTTCATTTCTAACAGAAACGGGCCTTTTTTTACTAGTATCTTTATAAATCAGAGCTAAGCCTCCACTTATTTTACCTAATCTTGGACATGTTTCTCTTTTGACAATGAGCCCCATAGGCTATGAGGGTCAGAGAAACTCAGAGGGAGCATGAGCTGTGTGGGGGAAGTTTGCTGGCATGACATGACTGATCTGGGAGAGAGGAAGAAGAGCAGGCAGACAGGACACAAGCTACAGACAGGAGCTGAAAGAGATAGAAAGTAGCTGTGTGGGACTGAGAAAAAAAAGAGTGAGTGAGGGCAAGGGGTGGGGGTGTGAGGAGGTATATAGAACACTGTCCCTCACCCTCAAGGATAGTCCCTCAGATAGCCTGAGCCACCTTAAACCCCTAGTCTCGCCCAGTGAGGTAGTGAGAGGGAAGGTTGGAGGGAGGGTCAGACACCAGAAAGTATAAAAGGTGGGGCCAGACTGGGGTTAAGGAAGCCCAGAGAAGGAAGAACTGAAGCCTCAGAATTTGCCTGTACAACATATGTCTAGTGACCGTGACCAGGCTGAGGTAAGCCTACTTGTTGTTGGATCTGAGATTTATAAACCTTTCTCTGAGGTCTGGTGGGAGCCAGACATGGAAACTCATACAGAGCCATTGACTAAGTGGTAAGGGCCCTTGCTCTACCCGGGTGGTAACTATGCAGCACATGCCAATGTGGCAACACTGCCAATTACCGCCGGGAACACCTACGCAGTAGAAAATAGAAAAATATTTTCTACCACAAGATTTGGTGCATGCCAAACTCGGAATTACCACTGGGTGCACACGCTACCCTGGAAGTAGTGCTGATTTGGCGGGCTCTATCCGCAGTTTTGTATAAGGGCTCCTAAATTAGGCATGTATCCCCATTATTCAATAACTACCCTTATACATTTTAGGAATGTCCCCACTCTGCCCGTGACCCTTCCATTTCCATGGCCCCTTTTTGAATTTACACGTAAAATTCAGGCAAAAATGTACATGTGTATATTAGAATTAAATCTAATTAGTGCCAATAATTTCTTGTTAGCAAGCCAATTATTGGCAATATTTAGCTCATTATCCAATTAAACTGCGCAAATTGGGCACGCATCCAAATTTGCACGCACTAATTTTAATGATTTTTAGAGAATTTGAGGGTAACTGCTTTAATGGATGATGTCACCTCTAATTATAGATGTTAAATCTAGCTACTAGGTGTCAACCGTAAGCAATGATGGTGGCTCCCTTGTCTGGGTCATACCCCCTTTGTTGGGCAGCAGCACCATAGTGGTGTGTCACACTGCATGGGAAAAGGCAACGGCAAACCACTCTTGTATCATGCCAAGTATACCACGTGGGAGGAGGTCGCTCATTGAGTGGTTGTCAGGAATCAATTCAACTCAACGGTGCATCTGTGTTTTTGAACTAATGCACAGTATACCGAGGATACATTACGGTATGGGCCAGGTTCTATAAATGGCATTGAAAATTTGGCACCAATAAAATTCAGCACTAAGTACTATTCTATAAAGGGCACTTCCAGATGAGCACTCTTTATAAAATAGTGTTGGGCACCAAATTGAACATTCAAATTTGGGCACGATGACTTACTCCAGCTGAAACCTGGTGTAAATCATGGCGTGCAAATTAGGTACAGATCATTGCTATTCTGTAACACTACACGCATCTTTTCTGAATGCCTCTGACCCGCCTATATCCCTCCCATGGTTACGCCCATTTTAAATTGCATGCAATCTAATTTAGGTGCCCACTGTTACAGAATAGTGCATAGCCAGATCAGTGCCCAGTTCATAAATAGTGTCAATTAAGTGTTTGTGAGCTCCAACAATTAAATCATTGGAGTCCACTAACTAATTATCTTGGGTACCGATCTGGGATCTGCACCTAATTTTGGGCAACCATTACAGAATCTGGGTTTTAGATTTTAACTGAAGGCAAGAGAACTTCATTAATATCTACTGGGAAGAAAATATTTATATACTGCATTTGTAAACATAAGCTTAAAAAACAGTTCCGTAAGGGAATTTGAAGTATGTATAAATAGTCTAGCCTCTGATTTTGAGAAAAATACAAGAGATTAGGGGGCCCTTTTACAAAGGCGTGCTGAAAAATGGCCTGCGGTACGGTGGACGCATGTTTTGGGCGCGCACAGAGTCATTTTTCAGCATACCTGTAAAAAATGCCTTTTTTAAATTTTTGCCGAAAATTGCCGCGCGTCCATTTTGGGTCTCAGAACCTAGCGGTAATGGTCTACGAGCGTAAAATGCCGATTACCACCCGCACACCAGAAAATAAAAATATTTTCTAGCGTATGTAGCGGACGCGCGTCAAAAATGAAATTACCACAAGGGCCATGTGGTAGCCGGGTGGTAACTCAAAACTGACATGCGTTGGGCGCGTGTAGGCGCCTACGCGGCTTAGTAAAAATACCAGGAGAATGGTGCCTAAATTTTTCTATATATATTATTTGTAAAAATGTAAAATAAATTTTAATATTAACTTATTATTTAATCTCATACAGTACCATATTCTACACCAGTATTTACAGAACAAGCAACTAGTGTTACAAATGGAGACACAAGAAAACCAGGGCGCAACTCATTCTCAAAAGGTTTATAGTCTTTGAGACAAACTAGGATGGATAACAGAGCGGGTGGCACACTGGTTTGAGAGTATAGAGCCAAGATTTAAAAAAAAAGAAAGAAGATAAGGGAGGGAGATTTTACAGGATGCAATGAAAAACAGTCTTTAAACAAAGCAGGTGTAGCAGCAGATGAAGATGGGGAGAGATTTTCCCCTCATGTCTTCTAACCTTGATATCAAAACTAGATTTGATTTAAGTGTTCTGAATTAGTTTACTGTATTGGTTCGTGTTTATACTAGTTCTTAAAAAAAATATGTTTGATCAGATGTGGTTTCCTGTTTTTAGCACTGAGGGTTTTATTTCCCCAAATAAACACAGAGTGGTGCAATCAGAAAGGCTTGGTTGAAGAAAACATTAGAGTTCATACACAGAACACACAATGGGCTTTTTTGTTCTAAATCAGTCTTGCTAGCATGATGGATAATGAACAGGCAGGTGCAAAAGTTTCCACATCCTAATTATTGCCAGATGGTATAAACCTTGCTTCTTTCACAACCCATCACCTTTTGTGAAGCTGCATTTCTGCTACCGCTTTTCTTCCCTTTTACTTTTACATCTGAACAAGCTTATTAAAATTGAAAAAAAAAACAAGTTTCAAAATGGAAAAGTCCCACCCTCTAGCTATATGTCATATAAGTTTATTTGATATACCAAAAATCAAAACATTCGTCTAAGTTATTTACAAAAATAAAATAAGGGAGGGGAGAGACATATGGGATCAGAGGTGACAAACTATGGCAGGGGAAGATGAAAGGGAAGATTACAATATTACAGTAAGGACAACCACAGAAAAGGTCAGAAGGCAAGACTGAATGCTTAACGCTGAGGGGTCCTTTTACAAAGGTGCGCTGAAAAATGGCCTGCGGTAGTGTAGGCACGTGTTTTGGGCGCACGCAGATCCATTTATCAGCGCACCTGCAAAAAATGCTTTTTTTATTTTTGCCGAAAATGGACATGTGGCAAAATAAAAATTGGTGCACATCCATTTTGGATCTGAGACCTTACCGCCAGCCATTGACTTAGCAATAAGATCTCACATCAATCAGCAAAAGAGGGATAGGCTAAGAAAAGGGAAGAGCCATCAATTATATCTGCAGGAAAGTCTGCGAGAAAAAGTAGAATTTGAGCGAGGGGCCATTTTACAGAGTGGCGGTAAGCGCAAAGCGGGCTTACCACTCGCTATTCCGGGACTATCACTGTTAGTGCGGCGGTAAACCCGGCGGTAATCGGTTACCGCCAAGTTGCCATGGGAGCCCTTTCTGCCACCTCAATGGATGGTGGTAACAGATCCCCACAGCATGGCCATGTGATAAGAGTTTTCTAACCGCATGCCATTTTGTTTTGGGGGGTTTTACCCACTGCGGTAAAAAGGGCCCTGGCACGTGGGGAAAATGGCCCCCACCATTACCACAGGGCCCTTTTTCCCACAGCTTGGTAAAAGGACCCCTAAGTGAGGTCTTGGTTCTAAAGGTAGGGGCTAATACAATGTAACTAGAATGTCTAGTGAGATCAAGATGGACCTGGCAGTGAAAAAGGGCAGATTGAGTTTGTTTGATCAAAGTGTTCTCTATGGGGAATAGAGGGTGCGTAGCCTAGGAAAAAATAAAGGTGAATGAAAGGTTAAGAACCTGGCTAGTAACTGCTAGGATTTTAAAAGGCATTCTGTACATCACCAATATTTGGAAAGAAAGAATGGGGAGGCATCACTGAATTTTCTGTGGAGGGGTAACCTAGTGGTTAGTGCAGCGGACTCTGATCCTGGGGAAATGGGTTCGATTCCCACTGCAGCTCCTTGTGACTCTGGGCAAGTCATTAATCCTCCATTGTCCCAGGTACAAACAAGTACCTGTATATAATATGTAAACTGCTTTGAATGTAGTTGGAAAAACCACAGAAAGGCAGTATATAAGTCCCATTCCCTTTCCCCTTTCCCTCCTTAATCTGTCATTAATGGCCTTACAACGTAGCCATTAACCACAACCTGCCTGTTTGACTGTATTCTAACATTCTGCTAATTACACCTGTGCGACAGATAACTTGAGTTGTACCTTTTGTAACGCTCATTGATCCCAGCTAGGTAGTTGTAAGAGGAAGCCAGGCATCAGTTTGGTGACATCATCATAAGGGGACCATAAACGAATGCCAACTCATTAGGTGTCGTTTCCACACCCCTTCATGCACAACATTGTGTGCATTAGCTGTTTGTTGGTCAGAGTTTTAGGGTTTTAGTTATTTTGAGTTGTTCTGTATTTGGTAAATTCAACTTTATGCACTTGAAGGGCCAGGTATTACAGTAATATTATTGTGAGAATGTATTGGTTTACAATTTATTTGCTGAGGTTTTGGTTACTTTGGGGGAAGAGTGTGTGGAACATAAGACAGAACACAACATACCTATTCTTTTATCTTCTTATAGGCGAAAAAGAGTAAACTCTAGTTATAATTTTAACAGGCATAATTTAATTGATTGCTCTATATACAGAATGAGATTCCGAGGTTTAATACATGGAGAAATCAAAACAGTGCTTGTTCCAACAGGCTATCAATTTCTAAAAGTCAAAATTGTACTACTGTTTCCTGCAAGGATTCACAGACTGTGTCATTCCATTAATTCTAGACCTGTGGTAAATAAAACCTATATAATAAATGGCCTACTGGAATAGTTTCAGCCTGTTTTTCATTCTTACGGAAACTTGGTTACCGTTAAAAGATGATCCGATATTTAATGACCTTTGCCCTGTTGGTTACAAAATAGTTCATTTGCCCCACCTCTCTAGAAGGAGCGGAGGTTTAGCTATTATTTATAAAAGCCTTTTTTCAAGTAAAAATTTTAGAATTGTCCTGTGTGAACATTGAAGATTTAGGGGTCTTTTTACTAAGGTGCGCTGAAAAATCTCTTGCGGTAGTGTAGGCGCGGGGTTTGGGCGCATGCCAATCCATTTTTCAGCATGCCTGTAGAAAAAGGCTTTTTAAAATTTTTGCCAAAAATGGATGTGCGGCAAAATGAAAATTGCCGCGTATCCATTTTGGGTCTGGGACCTTACCACCAGCCGTTGACCTAGCGGTAAAGTCTCACGCAGTAATCGGGCAGTAATGACCTACGCATGCCAAATGCCACTTGGCGCATATAGCTGATGGGTGCCAGAAAATGAAAAATATTTGGGGGGCTTGCGTAGTGGACACGCGCCAAAAATTAGATTACCGCAATGGCCACGCGGTAGCCATGCGGTAACTCCATTTTGGCACGCATTGGGCGCACGTAGTCGCTTAAGCGGCTTAGTAAAAGGGCCCCTAACTCTCTAATTCTTTATGTTACATTTTATTTTATTGCCCACCAGGAAAGTGGAGTGGAGGAGTGGCCTAGTGGTTAGAGCACCAGTCTTGCAATCCAGAGGTGGCCAGTTCAAATCCCACTGCTGCTCCTTGTGATCTTGGGCAAGTCACTTAACTCTCCATTGCCACAGGTACAAACTTAGATTGTGAGCCCTCCTGGGACAGAGAAATATCCAGAATACCTGAATGTAACTCACCTTGAGCTACTACTGAAAAAGGTATGAGCATAAAATAAATAAAGTGATCTTCCACTAGGGAAAGTTTTAAAAATTTTATTTCAAGAAATATTTTACATTTTGATTTTGTTAATTGGAGATGTTAATCTTTATCTAGATAATGTTGTTGATCATAACATGGCTGATTTTTTTAAGATTTTAGATTCACTGGGCTTTATTTCACCTGTTGTTCAAAGATCACATGACAAAGATCATTTATTGGATCTTCTGGTTTTTTGGGTTTCAATTCTACTGATATCTCATTGAGAATGAATGATTGACAGCCAGTACCCTCGATCAGATCACTTTTTATTTGAATTTGTATTAAAATGGAAGGAAAGAGGCAAAGTGAAAGCTGACTATAACACTATTTATAATTTCAGAAAGAAAGTTGACTCTATACAGTTTTGGACTAGGATTGATGAAAATTATAAAGTGGATTTTAATATGATTGAGACAGTAATGGATAGTCGGAATAAGGTTAGTGAATCTGTCTTAAATGACATAGCTCCGGTGACTTCTAAAATTAGAAGAGTTAGGACATCTGACAAATGGTTTAATTCAGAACTGATATTATTGAAGGAAGAATGTAGGGGATTGGAAAGGAAATGGAAAACGTTGTTGTCTGAAGAAAATAAGATGAATTGGAAATTAGCCATAAAAAGCAAACTATAAGCTGGCCTTAAATAACAAAACAAAAAAATCAATGATAGTACTGGACAATATACAATCTTTACTCCCTCCGATCCTCATAGTGCCTAATACACACCTACCTCTTTCAACCACAATATCACCTGTATTTGTTATCAACCGAATTGGCAAACGCCATTACGGTACTATGTAAGCCACATTGAGCCTGCAAATAGGTGGGAAAATGTGGGGTACAAATGTAACAAATAAAAAATAAAAATTAATAGATGTCGAAAAATTAGACCCTAATTGGATTAATAATAAATTAGAGTCTGGTGGGGTTTTTTCCATTTCTGAGGGTTATATAATCCTGACCCCTTACTCAGAAGAATAAAAAAGGTGGTCCTCAAGTAATATCAAACTATAGACCAGTTGTCGCGATTCCTCTCTTGACTAAGATCATCAAGGGATAGGTAACTATACAACTGGACAATTATTTGGAGAAGTTTGGGATATTACATCCATCTTAGGTTTCCGTAAAAATCACAGCACAGAAACTGCAGTGAGTACATTAATTTCTTGAGGCTTCCAATTGTTAACCCATGGTCAAAATTGGATAATTATTCAATTTGATTTATCCTGTGCATTTGATCTGGCTGACCATGATTTATTGTTGAATCTACTTAGTGGATTTGGACTTCAACATAAAGTTTTGGAGCGGTTTCAGCGTATTTTATCTAATCAGCATTAAGATGCAAGAATTGTCACATCCCTGGCACACTCTATGTGGAGTACCGCAAGGATCCCCACTTTCTCCTACTTTATTTAACATTTTGATGTAATCCCTAGGATTTCCCTTAGATAAAATTCATATCCAGTCCTTCATTTATGCTGATGATATCACAGTATTTTTCCCTTTAAGCGATGACAGTATAGTTATGGTGCAGAAATTCCAGCAATGTTTAGGAGTGATAGAAAATTGGGTTTCTTCTGGCAAATTAAAATTAAATAAGGATAATGCAAAGTTTTTATGAGTTGGTCCACATTAATGTTTGACACAACTAAAACCGAAATTAAGTATAAAACTTCAACCTGGATATTGGGTATAGAGGTAGATAATCATTTACTGATAGATATTCAAGTAAGAAAATTATTAAAATTCTTTTCTATTGTTAAAAAAGCTTTGAATTATAAGAAAATTCTTTACACAAACAATAGACTAGTTGTACAATCATTAATTCTGTCCCAAGTATTATAATTCTGTATAAGTAGGATGTTCTAAGACATTGAAAAACAGATTACAATTACTTCAGAACTCGGCCGTTAGAGTAATTTACTCAAAAAGTAAATATAATTCTATGTCCTCTGTTATTTGGAATTGTATTGGCTACCAATAGAGGCCAAGATGCAATTTAAAATCTTCACCTTGGTTTTCAAGTCTCTTTATGGTATAGCACCTCAGTATATTTCTCTATTATTTTATCTACTTAATGGAGGTTCTAGTCATAAAACAAGATATCAACACTTGCTTAGTTTTCCGACTCCTACCAAAATTAAATCTAAAACTACTACTACTACTACTACTTTACATTTCTAGAGCGCTACTAGGGTTACGCAGCGCTGTACAAAATAAACAAAGAAGGACGGTCCCTGCTCAAAGGGGCTTACAATCTAAAGAACGAAATGTCAAGTTGGGGCAGTCTAGATTTCCTGGGTAGAGGTGTAGAGGTTAGGTGCCGAAGGCGACATTGAAGAGGTGGGCTTTAAGCAGAGATTTGAAGATGGGCAGGGAGGGGGCCTGGCGTATGGGTTCAGGGAGTTTGTTCCACGCGTGGGGTGAGGCGAGACAGAAAGGGCGGAGCCTGGAGTTGGCGGTGGTGGAGAAGGGTACTGAAAGGGAGGGATTTGTCTTGAGAGCGGAGGTTACGGGTAGGAACGTAAGGGGAGATGAGGGTTGAGAGGTAAGGAGGGGCTGCAGATCGAGTACATTTGTAGGTTAGTAGCAGAAGAAAAGAAAAGAAAGGTTGCAGCTTCTCTACCCTATTATGCTGCCATGATCTGGAACTTTTTGCTGCCTACAGTTAGAATGGTTCAAGATTATTTCCAGTTTAGGAGACATTTTAAAACTTTTTTATTCATAAATTTGTTTTAGTTAAGAATCATGTAGTAACTTAGTATATTTTATTTTATTTGTTGCATTTGTATCCCACATTTTCCCACCTATTTGCTGGCTCAATGTGGCTTGCATAGTACTGTAAAGGCATTCGCCAAGTCCGATAGAGAAACAAATACAAGGTGATATTGTGGTCGAATAAGGCATTCACAAAGTCCGTCCAGAAGAGAAACAAATACAAGGTGACATTGTGGTCAAATAAGGTATATGTGTGTCAGGTACAATGGGGGTTGAGGGGAGGAAAGGTTATGTGGAGGGGCATTTTCGAACGGGGACGCCCATCTCTAAGGACGGCCATCTCCGAGGACGGTGCCGCAAAGGGGCGGGGCCAACCATATTTCGAAAAAGATGGCCGGCCATCTTTTTTTCGATAATATGGTTGGGGCCACCCAAATGTCAGAGATGGCTGGGTTTAAGATGGCTGGCCTCGGTTTTTGCCCATAATGGAAACCGAGGCCGGCCTTCTCAAACCCAGCCATCTCTGACATTTGGGCGGCCCCAACCGTATTATTGAAAAAAAAAAGATGGCCAGCTATCTTTTTCGAAAATACGGTTGGCCCCGCCCCTTCGCTACCTGGAGAGCCAAATGTAGAGTCCCTCAGGGTTCTCCTCCATCTCCATTTCTGTTCAGTATACTACTCAAATCCCTGGGAGTAGCTCTGGATACACTTAGAGGGGCATAATCGAATGGGGCCAGCCATCTATAAGGGAGGCCATCTGTAATGACGGCCCCGTAAAGCGGCGTACCCGACCGTATTATCGAAACAAGATGGCCGGCCATCTTTCGTTTTGATAATACGGTTGAGGCTGGCCAAATCTCAACATTTGGGCCGGCCTTAGAGATGGCCGCCATTGGTTTTCGTCGATAATGGAAACTAATGGCGGCCATCTCAAACCCGGCCAAATCCAAGCCATTTGATCATGGGAGGGGTCAGCATTTGTAGTGCACTGGTCCGCCTCACATGCCAGGACACCAACCAGACACCCTAGGGGGCACTTGTAAAAATTAAACAAAAAAATAAAAATAGCTCCCAGGTGCATAGCTCCCTTACCTTGGGTGCTGAGCCCCCCAAATCCCCCCCCCAAAACCCACTCCCCACAACTCTTCTCCTTTACCATAGCCCTTATGGGTGAAGGGGGGCACCTACATGTAGGTACAGTGGGTTTGGGGGACGGGGGTTTGGAGGGCTCCCATTTACCACCACAAGTGGAACAAGTAGGGGGGGATGGGCCTGGGTCCGCCTGCCTGAAGTCCACTGCACCCACTAAAACTGCTCCAGGGACCTATATACTGCTCCGATGGACCTGAGTATGATATTTGAGGCTGGCATACAAGCTGGCAAAAAAAGTTTTTAAAGTTGTTTTTTGAGGGTGGGAGGGGGTTAGTGACCACTGGGGGAGTCAGGGGAGGTGATCCCTGATTCCCTTCGGTGGTTATCTGGTCAGTTTGGGCACTTTTTTGGGACTTGGACCTGAAAAGAAAGTAACCAAATAAAGCGGACCAAATTCTCGCCAGGGACGTCCTTCTTTGTTCCATTATCGGGCGAAGCCGGCCATCTCAAAGCACGCCCTCGCTACACTACCAACACACCCCTTTGAAGTTTGGCCAACTCCACGACGGAAAGCAGTTGAAGCCGGCCAAAATCAGCTTTCGATTATACCGATTTGGCCAGCTTCAGGAGATCGCCGGCCATCTCCTGATTTGTGTCGGAAGATGGCCGGCGATCTCTTTCGAAAATAAGCTGGATAGTGTCCATTTTGAGCTTTGGTTTTGCTGTGTTGCAGAGTGTAGGTATCTATGTTGGGTCGATGGGGTATTCTATATGATATGTATTTAATAACTTTGAGGGAGGTTTGATTATACTGTGATTTTGATTACAATTTTGTTGACTGTATATTCCTGGAATCATATTCAGCTGAGTTATTGTAACCTGCATTGAACTTAAGAGTGTATGTGGGCTATAAGTTCCCATTGTAATTGTAAGTCTAATATATGTGTTCTGCACAAGTTGGAGTCTTTTATGTTAAGTGACCTGTAAACCCTGGTATAGGAAGTTGCAGTATTACAGCCAAGAGATAAGGAGGGCAAGAAGTATTTGGAGGAAGGAAAGTTCAAAACAAGAGTAGAGTGTATTCATCTCAGAATGAAGTAGCAGCTAGAGATGACACTAGAAATATGAGCATGGAAACTAATAGCATAGTCGAGTATAACCCCAAGTATACTGGAGCAAGACCAATAAAAGAAGAAGCGAAGAAAAGATGATTGGATTGGACTTTATTGTGTTCAGATTCAATTTATTTATTTATTAACCAATCACCTATCTTGTCTAAATTGGCGGAAACGGTAGCCATGGTGGAAGGTGAGTGCGAATCAAGGACAGAAAGAATGTGGACATCCTTGGTATAGTTGAAGAATAGAAAGCCAGGGGATTGAATGAGCAAAGCAAAGGGAGCAAGGAAGATATTAAAGCGGACTGGATCCTGAATGGAACTCTGGGGAATCTCATAAACAAGAGGCTTGGTCACAGATGCCTTCTGGGCCTAGTGAACCAGGAATGTCCTATTGGTAAGATAGGATTCAAACCAAGAGGGAGAAGTGTCAGAAATACGCAAGTCAGCAAGCCTATGGAGAAGTTTGGAATTATTAACAGGTTAAAGCAGAAGAAGGATTGAGGGACACAAGAAGCATATCTATCAAGGAACAGTCTGATGCAATTAGTAAGTCCATGAAGATTTCATTTAATAGAATGGTGTGTTTGAAAACCAGTTTGGTGTGGATGCAGGGCATTGGTTTTGTCAAGGAAGTCTGTAAATTGTATTTCAATAACGTTTTCAACTACTCTGGACAGAAAAGGGAGGTTATGGATAGGATGGAAATTTGCTATGGATGAGTGGTCTGCCTTACAGTCTTTTAGGTGGGGTCATGCTATGGCCTGCTTCCAATCATTGGGAAAGAGAACAGAGACCAGACTCGCAGTATTCACAGAAGGAAAGGCAGGGACAATTCCAGGAAATACGTGGGCCGGTAGATCTGTATACAGAGATAGAGTTTTAAGGAGGCAACAACTTTGACAATGTGTATCAGGGAAGGGGAATCAAAGAGTGCATGGGAAGCAGTAGGAGAACAGATTTGTGGCCTGGTCACAAGGTGAAGGAGGGGAGTGTGTTCTTGTTCTCTTTTTGCTGCCCTTTCTCTTAGCATCCATCTTTCCTTTTCCAGGTTTTAACTGTAAACCACTTTGATGTCATAAGAAAGGCGGCATATTAAATGCTCAATATACTAAACTAAACTAAAGCTTTTCTGGAGTCATTCTTATCTCTAACCAGATTCTTAAACTCAGTTTAAGGTACCTGGAAAAAGTGCTGTGTTCTGATGAGGCTAAATAAGAAACAAAAACAATTAGCTTGAAACACAACTTGCTGAACAAGTGTTTTTGTGTTCTCACACACATACAAATATTGAGAACTATATAAATTTCACTAAATTGAAAATATGGTCTAAAAAGGAGTGTTGTTTTCTAGAACAATTAATGCATCTGTGAAGCATTTTGCATACATACATTTTTACTGTACTAACAAGTAAGATGAAATTTGTTGTTACCTACTAATGTTCTTTCCATGAGTCCTGCTAGACCAGTCCAGTCAAGTGGATTGTGCTTACCAACCAGCAGATGGAGACAGAGAACACTAACTTTCAGTGATTACATTAACCCTATAAGAACTGGTGTTGATCTGATCCCTGCCAGTACTCTCCTAACAAAGCAGAGCTAAAATAACTTCATTCAAACAAATAACAATGAATGTTTATGTTTATTGAGTACTGAATATACCACCTTTCAGGGCATGAATCAGCAAACTATAACCATTAAAAAGAAGCTCTCCCTTAGAGCTGGGTTTGAACTGTACAAAGCAGTACAACTGGCTAGCATCACCTTCCTTAGCATCTTCCTAGACCAGTCCAGACAATTGGGATGTATTCAAGCTTCACTGATCTGGCCAGGAAGAAACCACAGACCCCTCTAGGATTGCATCAATGACTATGTCCCTACTCTGCATATATCTGCTGAGACCACTGCCTTTGCCTCGGACTTCAAAGTGGCTTGTACCCTTGTAGATATGCCTACAGAGTGGGAGGAACCACCTTAAGCCTTCTCAAGTTTGACAATGAAGCCTTGAAGGCAGTCTCCCCTTTCTGAGACTCGCTGTGCAAGAAACACAGATGATCTGATTTCTGAAAGGAGTTAATCATCCACAAGTAAAAAAGATCCGCAGCATATCCAGATAGTGAAGGACTTCCAGATCAGATCAGTCCCTCCTGGAAAAGGCTGGATGACAACTGTCTGGATAGTATGGAAGGGTGAGATGACCTAGGTAAGAATTCCTACAGGAAAGCGTATATAGCTCAGAAACACATCTGGCCAAGCAGACCACCAACAATATAACTGCCTTTAAAGACAAATCTTTGAGTATAGCTTCCTTGAGAGGCTCAAATGGCAGAAAGGACTAAACAGACAGAACCAAAGGCAAGTCCTACTGGGTTACCAAAGCTTGGAACAGAGGAAGAAGTTGCCTGACCTCCCTCAAAATATGCACAATGTCCAAACCACCAGGGAAACTCCCCCTATTGACCCTGGAAACAGGCTAACACTGCTACCTGCATCTGCAGGAAGATGTCTGTGACATCTAAAATAAGAAATCAGTAGTCCCCAATTACTCGCCACTACCAGTTTGACTTTCTTCATAATATCCACAGGGAGTCATTTTGTAAGTCTTGTGTGTCAATTCTAGGTGAAATGTTTTGATAGTTTTATTCTTTCAACCTTGGTAAATATAAATTTAATCCACTGTGAAGAAAAACTATACACTTGTATTTTTTTTATGTTCTTTTTAAGTTCTTCTCTGATATTAGAGGAATTTTGGATACTGATGGATGATTTGTTTTTGTTCACCCATAAAAAATGGAATTGAATTTATACCGTCCAATATTCAAAAGGGTTTAACAGGGCAGGAGAGGCTGAGCTACCTGGCACAAGATATTCAGCGACACGTTGTTAGTGCCACTGAATATCACCATTAACTGCCATCACCTAACTGATTAGGTTAGGAGTGGGCAGGGTGTGGAGTGCCTACTTAGCCAGCTAGTGGTGATTTTCAGTCCGCTAACCAGCTCTGTAACCATATAGAGTGGAGGAGTGGCCTAGTGGTTAGGGTGGTGGACTTTGGTCCTGAGGAACTGAGTTCAATTCCCACTGCAGGCACAGGCAGCTCCTTGTGACTCTGGGCAAGTCACTTAACCCTCCATTGCCCCATGTAAGCCGCATTGAGCCTGCCATGAGTGGGAAAGCGCAGGGTACAAATGTAACAAAAATAAAATAGATATTATTGGAGATTCTACATGGAATGTTGCTATTCCACTAGCAACATTCCATGTAGAAGGCTGCGCAGGCTTCTGTTTCTATGAGTCTGACGTCCTGCACGTACGTGCAGGACGTCAGACTCACAGAAGCAGAAGCCTGCGCGGCCACATTGGTGATCTGCAAGGGCCGACTTCTACATGGAATGTTGCTAGTGGAATAGCAGCAACATTCCATGTAGAATCTCAAATAGTAGCAACAGTGGAGGAGTGGCCTAGTGATTAGGGTGGTGGACTTTGGTCCTGAGGAACTGGGTTCAATTCCCACTTCAGGCACAGGCAGCTCCTTGTGACTCTGGGCAAGTCACTTAACCCTCCATTGCCCCATGTAAGCTGCATTGAGCCTGCCATGAGTGGGAAAGCGCGGGGTACAAATGTTACAAAAAAAAAAAAAAAATATATATATATATATATATATATATATATATATATATATATATATATATAAAGTTAGGACAGCAAAAAGGCTGTCCTAACTTTAGGCATTAAAATTAACTGGGCACCAGTCTGAATATTAGCTGGTGCCCAGTTAACTTCCACTGATACCCAGATATTCAATGCTAGGAGCCATGCATGCTATGGCATTGAATACCTGAGGTCAGTTTAGCCCACAATGTGAGCTACTCAGATGCCACTTACAACTGCAGGCTGAATATCAGGCAGATAGTCTCTTCACTGGGGTATAAAGTTCCTTTTCTCTCATTCTGCAATTCAACCTCAAACTCACATGAATATCAGTCAATATTCAGCTGAAAAATGTGCAGCGCTTGTGTAGGTGTGTGTTTTGGGCGCGCGCAGATCTATTTTTCAGCACGCCTATAAAAAAGACCCTTTTTAAATTTTTGCCAAAAATGGACGTGCCGTAAAATAAAAATTGGTGTGTGTCCATTTTGGGTCTGAGACCTTAGCGCCACCCATTGACTTAGCAGTAAGGTCTCACTCGGTAACTGTGCAGTAATCATCTGCGCGTGTAAAATGACGATTACCGCCCAGTTTCAGCCCCATGCAGGAAAATAAAAATTATTTTCCAGCATGTGTAGCGGACGCACGTAAAAAATGAAATTACTGCCCAGGTCATGCGGTAGCCGGGTGGTAACTCCAAATGAATGCACGTAGGAAGCGCGCATGTGCATATGCACGCCCAATGTGCGTCAATTCAGAGTTACCGCCTGGCTACCAGGTAGACTGTTTAGTAATTTCATTTTTTAAGCACGTCTGTTAAGCACGTGACGAAAACCAGGTGGTAACTCCAACTTGACTCACGTAGGTGATTACCACATGGTTAACGTGAGAGACTTTACCGCTAAGTCAATGGGTGGCGTTAAGGTCTCAGATCCAAAATGGATGTGTGCCAATTTTTATTTTGCCGCACGTCCATTTTCCGCAAAAATAAAAAGGTCTTTTTTACAGGTGAACTGCAAAATGGATCTGCGCACGCCCAAAAGCCACACCTACACTACCACAGGCCATTTTTCAGCGCAACTTAGTAAAAGGACCCCTAAAAGAGGGCATAATTTTTCTATAACAGCTTTAACATAAAACATGCACCACCTCCTGGCCAAACTAGAGAAATGCACTTCAAGGGTTTAATAAAGGCAATTTTACAGGTTAAAAACACACTGGGGTCCTTTTACTAAGTCGCGGTAAGAAGTGGCTTGCAGTAGTGTAGGGTTTTGGGCGCGCGCAGAAATATTTTTCAGTGCATGTACCAAAAATGCCTTTTTTAATTTTTTTCCAAAAATAGACGTGCAGCAAAGTCAAAATTGCCGCACGTCCATTTTGGGTGTCTGACCTTACCACCAGCCACAGACCTAGCGGTAAAGAATCTGCGTGGTAATGACCTGTGCGCATCCACTAGACACGTCCGAAAATAAAAAATATTTTTCAGACGCGCATAGCGGACACACGCCAAAAATGAAATTACCGCAAGAGGCACACGATAGCCGGGTGGTAACTCCATTTTGGTGTGCATTGGGCGCGCATAGACGCTTATGTGGCTTAGTAAAAGGGGCCCTCAGTTCTGTCACACAAATCATCTGCGTAAAGGCGATAACTGACTCCCAGGTCAGCCAACACCTGACACACAGGACGCATGAACAGGTTTAAATAGCAAAGATAACAAGCAAGAACCCTGCGGCACACCAGATACCACAGGTGCCCACTGAGAAACAGATGAACACTGAACCGCCTAAAAAGAGCGGTCTGCCGAAAAAAGACCGAAACCAGGTCAACACATTGTCTGCAATACCAAAAGAGTAAAGCTGCTCTAACAAAAGCTCATGACTAACAGTATCAAATGTAGACACTACAACTATCATTTATTTTAGATTTTGCTCACACCTTTTTTTTTTAAGTAGTAGCTCAAGGTGAGTTATATTCAGGTACTCTGTGAGCAGTGGCGTTCCTAGGGGGGCTGACACCCGGGGCGGATCGCCGATGCGCCCCCCCCCCCCAGAACAGCGTGACACCCCCCCCACCGGCGAAGTATCCCCCCCCGGGTGCACGCCGCTGGGGGGGGTGCCGCGCGCCTGCCGGCTCTTCGTTTTCTTGCTCCCTCTGCCCCGGAACAGGAAGTAACCTGTTCCGGGGCAAAGGGAGCATGAAAACAAAGATCCAACAGGCGTGTGGCACCCCCCCAGCGGCGTGCACCCGGGGCGGACCGCCCCCACTGCCCCCCCTTGGTACGCCACTGTCTGTGAGCCCTCCTGGGACAGAGAAGTATCCAATCTAAGTTTGTACCTGAGGCAATGGAGGGTTAAGTGACTTGCCCAAGATCACAAGGAGCAGAAGTGGCATTTGAACCAGCCACCTCTGGATTGCAAGACCGGTGCTCTAACCACTAGGCCACTCCTCCACTCCACTCCACTCCACTCCACTCCACTAACGAGATCAACAAAAATTGCTTGCCCTGCTCAAAACCAAAGCGGATCTCATCAAGCATTGTAAGTAAAAAGGTCTCCGTATTATGCCTGGAGTGAAAACCATATTGACAGGAATCTAACATAGACAGTTGTGCCACAAAATCATTCAACTGAAACAACATTAACTTCTCAAGAGCCTTAGCAAAAAACCCAAAGTAGAAATCGAACAAAAACTATCAACCTGGTTCACAAACAGCGATGACTTATTCAACAAGGGGCGCACAACTGCTCTCTTCAAAAACTCCGGAACAACAGCTTCAGGTTAATAAGAAAAGCCATAGAATCTGAAATATCAGATTTCAAAGCCTTAAATACTACAGTAGAACACGGATTTAAAACACACGTAGAACTACTAAGCGCCTGAATCACCCTCAGCACTTTCTGCAACTCAACAGGCTGAAAATCAGTCCACAATTCAACCGTATTCAAGGACAAAACATTATCCACCTCACCGGATGCAATTGCCACACGCATCTAAGCCTGAAAACAATTGGCCAGCACTTGACTAGCGGGAAAAGACTCTTCATTAAGACAAGAAACAACCAAATACTTCACCAGAGAAAACAGCTCCTTTGCTATGTTTTCTCTGGCTATCTAATGTGTGGTGACCCCCGCCACTCCCCCGCCTCCTCCCTCTAGTGACACTGCTGGCACTGGCTGATGCCTTAAAGGAGAAGGAAGATTAAGAAGGGAAGGCACCAAGTGGCGCCCGACCTGAGCCTGACATTGTGTACTGCTGGACAAGCCCTTCCCTTGTGAATGTGATCCTTATTCCTTCTGAGTTCTGAATCCATTCCTGCAGCACTCAAGGTCAAGGAGAGATGAGGAATCTTTCATTTGGAGGATGGGGCTGGGATTGGGCCCAGCCCCAGGGATGGAAGGGGGCTGTAAAAAAAGGTGGATGGAGTGTGGAAAAAAGATTGGCGATGGGGATGTACATGGAGGGGGAGGGGTGGGGGAAGGAAAACAGGGGAAATTTAGAACATGGAAGGGGATAAGGAGAGGAGTGGGAAACATGCCTCATGGATGGGAGGGAAAGGAAAGGGGAACATGCTGCTCATAGATGTTTGCTTGTTTGGAAACATACATCTTTTCTAATTTTATATTTAACAGAGTAACGAAGAAAACGTATTTCTGTTACTTCTACCAGTATTTTCACTGCATATATAATCTAGCTTTCTTGGGGGGGGGGGGGGTCAAGGTGACTGTGTGGCAGGGTACAGCGCGGCAGGGACAGGCCAGACCAGGGCAACATTTTACTTTTTTGTGTCCTATTTTTTTGTCTCCACAAATATAGTAACCCTATGTAGCCTGGACATGCTGGGTACCAGGTCTAAATATCAACGTCCATTTTTTGGACATAAACATCCATTCTGTTTCTGATATTGGAGCTGGGTATCCATATTTTGGCTCCTTACTAGTCTCACCCAGAACATGCCCAGACCCCCCTCCCCACATACTCCTTGCCATAAGGACATACTGCAGTTTTCGAGGTTTGTATTCCAGCTTTATAAAATCAGGATTTGGACATCCATGCAATATGGATGTCTAAATGCCAGTTTTCAGCTGTCTAAAATAAAAACAGAGCTTCTAAAATAAGGGTCTAAATATATCGTTGTTTTTGGATGCATTATGGGTTTTTTTTCCATGTAATTATGTTTTAGATATTTGACCTCTGATGCAGGCATACCCACTGAAATATGGTTGTGTCTGATCTTCAATTAATAAAATCTAGTGATCATATACTACCTCTCTAGGCTGATTAGGTTTTTTTGTTCCACTGATTGACTCTGAAGATTTGTTCTTCAGCTTCCTGTCTCTTCTAAAACATGACCTCACCTGAACTCTACCTAACCTCCTCCCTTGAGCACACCTAAAGTCCTGCACAAGTATGCGCCTAATTTTATTTTTGTTTTATTTATTAGGATTTATTAACCGCCTTTATGAAGATATTCACCCAAGGTGGTGTACATCAGGTACAGTTTAACATAAAACTTAAAATTTGTTAACAGTAAAATAACCAAGAACATAAATACAATAAATGAGGTAAACCTGAAAAAAGTAGTCTGAAACCTAATAGCAGCACTACCTTGAAACAGTATCAAAGAACATACAACGAACACAGATATAATGCTAAAGAATTTCTACAATAAGGCTTACCATATAGGTGAGGGACCAAGATGCAGACATATGATGGGAACAAGATGCGTGATACAGACAGTTGGGATAATTTGATGGTTAGCTAAACTCAAGGCAAGTTTGTTGTATAGTTAAGCAAGAGATGAGTAAATGATCTAATTTGCAGTGTGTGTAGCAAGCTAGTCCATGTTATCATGGCATGGACCACTGTGGCCAGACTCACCTTTTCAATATATGGAAAGAGATTTCGTGGCTGCTGTTGGTGACAGAGAATTTTTGAAGGTTGTTTGAATTTGTGGGATCAGAGTGAGTATTGAGTCTAGCAGTATCCCAAGGTTTCTGACCTGTGATTTCAGGGCGAGTTCATACTTCCCAAATTTGCACCATTGGGTTCATTTTCAAAAGAGAAAAACGTACCTAAAGTGTCATAAATCTGCATTTGGACGTTTTTCTCACAAGAACGTCCAAATTGGTATTTTTCAAAACCAAATTTTAGATGTTTTTCTATGAGGTCCATCAGAAGTGCGTTCAAATAACAAGGAGGCGTGTCAGGGGCGTGGTAAGGGTGAGATTTGGGGGTTCCTAACACTTAGACGTTTTTCAGCCATAATGGAACAGAACAAAACCGTCCAAGATTAACACTAAGACGTTTTGAGCTAGACCTGTTTTTATAACAAATAAGGCACAAAAAGATGACCTAACTGACCAGATGACCACTGGAGGGAATCAGAGATGACTTCCCCTTACTCCTCCAGTGGTAACTAACTCCCTTCCACCCCCCAAAAATGTGATGAAAAACATTACTTACCAGTCTCTATGCCAACCTCAGATATTATACTCAGGTCCACTAGAACAGCATGGAATAGTCTAGTGGTGGGTGCAGTTCACTGCAGACAGGTGGACCCAGGTCCATATCTCTCTCCACCTGTTACAATTGTGAAGGAAACTGTTAAGTCCTCCAAAACTCAACAGAAACCCACTGTACCCACATATAGGTGCCCCCTTCACCCGTATAGGCTATAGTAGTGGTGTACAGTTGTGGGTAGTGGGTTTTAGGGGGCTCAGCAGACAAGATAAGGGAGTAATGGTGAGATGTGTACCTGGGTGCATTTTATGAAGTCCACTGCAGTGCTACCTAAGGTGCCCTATTGCTTTCCTGGGATGTCAGGGGGACCAGTCTACTAAAAATGCTGGCTCCTCCTACATCCCAATGGCTTGGTTTTGTGCGTTTTGCACTTGGACGATTTTTGTTTGAAAATGGACCAAAAAAACAAAAGGTCCAAATCACAAAACCTTGTATTTTTGAAAACAAAATGGCCTTCTTTACTATTGAGATTGTGGATGTTTCTTTGCAAAACGACCAAAGTTGGACTTAGCCGTCATATCGAAAATGTCCTTCCATGTATACTTTACTGCATTACATAATTTTATAAGGGCCTTTTTACGAGTGTATACACAAAACCTCCTTTACAAAATTACCTCCTCTATATCTAAACCCTGGCTTTACACATGGAAAGCATCTTATGCAAAATTTGCTGCAATATACACATATACATGAGGAGTGATTGTATAGATATTTTCAGATTTGTATAAATTTAACATAATCGAACAATAAAACTTGTATTCTGCTAATACCGAAAAAAGTTCTGATTACGATAATAGATAAAACTAGAACATCTCTAGGAATTACAGATTAGACAAAAAAAGAAGAAATAATTATTCTGATGTACCTAACATAGGGGGTCTTTTAGTAAGGCGCGCTAGCATTTTTAGCATGTGCTAAAAACAGGCATGCACTAAACGCTAGAGACGCCCATAGCACATGCCTACTTTTAACGTGCCTAAGTAAAAGACCCTTATAAACTTTCTAAATAAAAAGGTTGTCATTCCTGGGAGCAGAATTTTATATGTACATAAAGCAAGCATTCCGGGAGGAAGACATTTGCATGTATACTTTGCAAAATGCAAACCTGGTAATCATACTTGAATATTTATTTTCCTGCTTTGGAGCAGGCGTAAGTACACACAAGTTCCTGCTACCACTGTTTGCATGTATAATCAGTGATTTTAGATGGGAGAGCATAGTGCATTTAAAATTAACTCCACAATCTTCATCTCCTAAATAACTGCAGCAATTTCTTTATACAAAATTAATACATATTGAAAGGAAGGGAATGGGACTTGATATACTGCCTGTCTGTGGTTTTTGCAACTACATTCAAAGCGGTTTACATAGTATATACAGGCTCTTATTTGTACCTGGGGCAATGGAGGGTTAAGTGACTGGTACAAGGAGCTGCAGTGGGAACTGAACCCATTTCCCCAGTATCAAAGTCTAAGTACATAAGTACATAAGTAATGCCACACTGGGAAAAGACCAAGGGTCCATCGAGCCCAGCATCCTGTCCACGACAGCGGCCAATCCAGGCCAAGGGCACCTGGCAAGCTTCCCAAACGTACAAACATTCCACACATGTTATTCCTGGAATCTTGGATCTTTCCAAGTCCGTTTAGTAGCGGTTTATGGACTTGTCCTTTAGGAAACCGTCCAACCCCTTTTTAAACTCTGCTAAGCTAACCGCCTTCACCACTTTCTCCGGCAACGAATCCCAGAGTTTAATTACACGTTGGGTGAAGAAAAATTTTCTCCGATTTGTTTTAAATTTACTACACTGTAGTTTCATCGCATGCCCCCTAGTCCTAGTATTTTTGGAAAGCGTGAACAGAAGCTTCACATCCACCTGTTCCACTCCACTCATTATTTTATATACCTCTATCATGTCTCCCCTCAGCCGTCTCTTCTCCAAGCTGTATAGCCCTAGTCTTTCTTCATAGGGAAGTCGTCCCATCCCCGCTATCATTTTAGTCGCCCTTCGCTGCACCTTTTCCAATTCTACTATATCTTTCTTGAGATGCGGCGACCAGAATTGAACACAATACTCAAGGTGCGGTCGCACCATGGAGCAATACAACGGCATTATAACATCCTCACACCTGTTTTCCATACCTTTCCTAATAATACCCAACATTCTATTCGCTTTCTTAGCCGCAGCAGCACACTGAGCAGAAGGTTTCAGTGTGTTATCGACGACGACACCCAGATCCCTTTCTTGGTCCGTAACTCCTAACGTGGAACCTTGCATGACGTAGCTATAATTCGGGTTCTTTTTTCCCACATGCATCACCTTGCACTTGCTCACATTAAACATCATCTGCCATTTAGCCGCCCAGTCTCCCAGTCTCGTAAGGTCCTCTTGTAATTTTTCACAATCCTGTCGTGATTTAACGACTTTGAATAACTTTGTGTCATCAGCAAATTTAATTACCTCGCTAGTTACTCCCATCTCTAAATCATTTATAAATATATTAAAAAGCAGCGGTCCTAGCACGGACCCCTGAGGAACCCCACTAACTACCCTTCTCCATTGTGAATACTGCCCATTTAACCCCACTCTCTGTTTCCTATCCTTCAACCAGTTTTTCATCCACAATAGGACATTTCCTCCTATCCCATGACCCTCCAATTTCCTCTGTAGCCTTTCATGAGGTACCTTGTCAAACGCCTTTTGAAAATCCAGATACACAATATCAACCGACCCCCTTTGTCCACATGTTTGTTCACTCCTTCAAAGAATTGAAGTAAATTGGTCAGGCAAGATTTCCCCACACAAAAGCTGCACTAACCACTGGGCTACTCCGCCACTCTATGGTCACCCCTAAGTACAGATTTCTAACATATAGCTTAGATTTGGGGAGGTGGGGAGGCGCAACTTATGGCTCTCCACTGAATTTTATGCAGCCTGTGAGACCATGGGAAGCATACACAGAAAACAGCCTGCACAAATGTCATTAACCAGAATGTTGTTGTCAGTGGAAACACTGAAGGATACAACCATGGGACAACACTTGTTTGACAATGTTAGCAACCGTTTGGAAAGACAGAAGTATACAGTAACAGACCATCCTGGTAATAATTTATGTTCATTCAGTCATCTTATTGAGTTTTTTTGGTAGTGAATTATATGGTGCATTTTTTTTTATTTTCCTTGTGCAGCCCGCTAGGAATAGCATTGACATTCATGTCCTCTGTGTATAAACGTTGCCCACCCCATCCAAGATTGACTAGAGAGCACTATTATGTTACCAACATGTTAAAATGCATTAACATACATTATTTACTATGGGTTGTATTTTATATGCGATGAGACCTATTTAATAATAATGCACATTAAAGTATTAGTGCACACTAATGTAGTAGCGCACTTCAGTAAATCAAATCCATAAACTGGTAATCATATGGTAATACTAGACTTTGAGCCCGTAAAAACGGGCTATAATAGGAAGGGGGGTTGAAAGGCCCGCCCCCACCGCCGAGTTCGCCGCTGCCCCTCCCCCTCCGAGTTCGCGCCCCCCCCCCCCACCGAGCCGTCACCACCCACCTTCCACCCGGCCGGGCCCTCGCTCCGCTATTGAAACAGCGAGGGTCCAGGAACGCAGCGCTGAGCTCTGCTGAGCTGCCGACGTCGGCCTTCGTTCTTCTTCTCTGCCTGTCCCGCCCTCGTGTGACGTGACGTCGTCGAGGGCGGGACAGAGGCAGAGAAGAAGAAGGAAGGGCGATGTCGGCAGCTCAGCAGAGCTCAGTGCTGCGTTCCCGGACCCTCGCTGTTTCAATAGCGGAGCGAGGGCCCGACCGGGTAGAAGGTGGGTGGCGGCGGCGACTCGGGTGGGGGGAGCGTTAGACGGCGGTGTCCCTCCCTCAGCATTAATGCGCAGTACAGACCCTCTGTGTTCCGCCCCCCCCCCCCGTCATCACGTATTGACGTGGGGGCGGGGCAGAGAAGGTCTCTACTGCGCATTTGCGAGTGAGTACGGTCACTTGCCGTTTATATGTTTGATGGTACATAGAATCAGAAACTAGAAATTACTAATCACAAAAAAAAACTTTGGCCACACCATATCACAATATATCCGAGGAGATCCTGATATAAAATATTGTAAAACGCTTATAATTAAGGCATTTCCCCAAGGGTTGGCCCAACGCACGCCAAAATGGAGTTACTGCCTGACTTCCGCATGGCTCTTGTGCTAATTTCATTTTTGGTACGTGTCCGATACGCGCGTCTGAAAAATATTTTTTATTTTCAGGCGCGCATAACGGACGCGTACCAAGTGGTATTTGGCACGTAGGTCATTACTGTCCGGTTACCGCGTGAGTCTTTACCGCTAGGTCAATGGCTGGCAGTAAGGTCTCACACCCAATTTTCATTTGCCGCACGGCCATTTTCAGCTAAAATTTTTAAAAGGCCTTTTTACAGGCGCGCTAATAAATGCATCGGCGTGCCCAAAACCCATGCCTATGCTACCGCAAGCTGTTGTAAAATGACCTCTGACTGTGAGACAAATGTACTATTTATATTGCTCCTAAAAACAAAAATGGGAAAAACTCTTCAGTACATCCATCCCTATATTTATTATAAAACAGCAAAACAAAAAGATTTACTTATTATGTTACATGCATTTATCCTTTATAAAAAAAAAACAAAGCATACTGCCTTTTATATAGGTAAAAATACACATTACACTAGGATGAAAGAAGCCCATTCTGGTAAATGCAAGCTAAAATTACTAAGCAGGTCTGCAATTATCATAAAAATACAGGGGGAAAAATAGATGTATGTTAAAGCAATCCTAAAATCATCTTGAACTGCATACTGTGTTTTCCTACAGCATTAAGATGAAAAATAGACCTTGAGGGTCTTAGACAAGCCTGAGGCAATATAAGAGAAAAGGTCAAACACTGTGCTAAACAGGACTGTTATCTTCAGAACAACAACTTATCAGCCAGCTTGCAGCTCTGCTAATTTACAGTTATAGGTCCCAGAGGACGTGCACTTCAACACTGGGCGTGATTACTTTGTATTAAGTTTGCCAAAAATGGTAAAGGAGACTAATTTGTAACACTGTGCTGTACTGTGCACAAGGACTTTTAGACACTTTTTTCAACCACCAATGAGTATCACTAATTCTGGCCTTCTTATTAAGCAGCAAAATCAAGTGTGCAAGCATGAATGTTCTCAAATATGAGCAATTATCCAGTTCATTTGTACATTACAATGCTCACTAGTAGGATCAATACCCCTGTGGTGGCTGTGGAGAATGTAGGTTGCAGAAGGGTGAACTTACACGCTCAAATTAATACTGTTTTGAAGAAAATGGCTTGCAGCTGTCACAAATTAACAACAAAAGGTCAAAGGCTTCTTTTTACACCTAGACTATTTTGTGGGAGTATAATTTAGAATTACTAAATGAAGCACAGTGTGCAACCAGGATGATGAGAAAAAAACTTAAATCTTACCTAAAAGACATCAAAAATCTGTTGCTCAACATATATATAAATGGAAGTAGCTGAGGCAACTTCTCTCTTTTTAAAAGAGGTATTTTTTCAAAAAGAAAATCACATAAATGCTCCTCTGTTTCTGTCAATACACTGCCGGGTGCTGAAACACTACTTTTCATCAAAATATCTTGACAAGTAAGCAACAGAACAGCACTAATACGCTAGAAGCAGCATTCCAAGTCAAAGAAATTCTTTTCGAAAGGTGGAAACGAACTGATTGACATGCACACTGGAATGATTACATATTGTGGGGTCGATATTTAAAAGCATGAGGCCAGCTAGAAGGCATAAGCAAATCTTGAGAGGCACTGAGTTGAGTACACTTACATCAGTTCTGCAAAGTACCACTTCTATTGCCCTATTTGCATCTTTTATTAGACTGTCACTACAGCCTACCTAGGTGTTTATGTCTGCAAAAGATGGTTTCCCAAGTTCTTTGTCCATGGGATGACACTTCCTTTCAAGGCTCCCAGTATTGGGAGGAGGAGCCTGAAATAAAGAAGGATCTCCCATAAGCATTTACAGCCAGCCTCTGAATTTGGTCCTTAAAATTCCATGAATCCTTTAAAAGATAGTTAACCCTTGCAGAGGATGAAACCACACAACCTGATTGAGATTGCCATACCTGCCACTGTACATGGGAGCTCCCAAGAAGTATGATGGAAACACTGAGGCCCTGTCTTGAACTAGTCCTAAGCAGGCCACATGGAGATCCAAGTAAAGGAGCTCCTAGCATCACTTACGTCCATCATGCAAGACCTACCAGCAGTAGACCTGACCAGGAGCTATTAGGTCCTGCATAGAGATCTTCAAGTCCTCTTTCTTCTGCATGGACCTGCATGATGGACAGCATGGCCCCATTCAGGGAATGCTGGACCCAACACAGGAGGAGTTGATCTGGAGCCACTGTATATAGCTGCTTTGAAAGAAAGAGGCTAAATAAAGATTGTTTAAACGGAGAATCATATCTTTCTACCATGGAGGTCACTTAATGATATTTCCCACTAACTATGTTTTAACATTGGGCAATCCCATTAGGTGGCCAAAAACCTTAATCTTCTTTTCACCAGATAAACAATATAACACCCAGGACCTTGGACACTAAGTCTAGAATCAGGTATCACAGACTAAAGAGATACCATCTCCAGCTGATAAATGACCACCTGGGAATATAGGATCCTCTTACAGATCAACATAACTGACGGCCCATCTGAGAGCTACCCAGAGATGAAGCCTTAGAAAATAAGGGTTACCAGTTTCTGTCTCCAACACAACCTCTTTACCTAGGCACTATCCCTAGTTAAATCTCTCCAAATTGCACCCGCTCACCTGGCTCCTGTTTGCCCGAAGAGAAAGAAATCAGAGGGGGGGAGGGAACTCAGACTCCTCTGAGTTTTCCCCCTCTGCTGAGGTATGTATCCAGAAATGTGCTCTGAAAATTACCTTAGGTGCCTGGACTGAACCAGCAGGAAAGGCTAGTAATTTAGTAATTCAGCCTACCTGCTCTGAAATAAGGCTGCAGCATCACTTATTTCAGAGCAGGTAGGCTGAATTACTAAATTACTAGCCTTTCCTGCTGGCTCAGTCCAGGCACCTGAATGCAGATTTTTTTTTTTTTTACTGGAGCTTAAAACCTCAAGCAACGTACCTCTCTGATCAACTGTTATCCAGTTCTCCAACTGGGTCAGGAGCTGCCTTGGACAAATAGTCCAAGAGCTGCCTGATCCAACCGTCATTATCCGCTGGAGACAGAAAAATAGAGCAAACAGAAAACCTTCCCACTAGGGAGGAATGCAACTCTTACCAACTAACAACCTCGGAGATAACGCCAACACTTTCAGTCATTGCTCTTCTATCAGCAAATGTTATCTTAAGCAGAGAAGGCAGAAGAAGTAACAGAGAGACTGGGATGAGAGACCCAACACCACTAGGTATTTATTGCATTTGTATCCCACATTTTCCCGCCTTTTTGCGGGTTCAGTGTGGCTTACAATATGAGTTGAATGTTGGAAATACAATTTGTTACAGATAGTTATGGATTACATTGTGCAGAGTTATGCGAAACAATTGAGGTGTCGTTAAGGAATGTAATAATGGAACACAGACATTGCAACTTTGGAAGGAAACAATGGGAGCTTAGAGGGCGATAAAAAGGCATGAACGCGTATGGTATATATCCTTCTGTGAGTAAAGGTATGAGTGATGTGATAATACGGGAATGAGAGTTCAGAGATGAATGTATGATGCATTAGTGAACAGTAAGTGTGGACTTTATGTGTTTTGTTTCTTTCCGTAAATTTTTTTCGAAAAGATGGGTCTTCAATAATCTGCGGAAGGAAGCTTGCTCGTTGGTTGTTCTTAGGTTGCGCAGCAGTGTATTCCAAAACTGCGTGCTCATGTGAGAAAAGGTTGACGCGTGTAGCGCTTTGTATTTCACGCCTTTGCAATTGGGGAAGTGGAGGTTAAGGAAGGTTCGGGATGATCTTTTGGCGTTTCTGGGTGGTAAGTCTATCAACTCAGACATGTAGGCTGGGGCTTCGCCATGAATGATTTTGTGGACTAATGTGCATACTTTAAAAGTGATGCGTTCCTTGAGTGGAAGCCAGTGCAGTTTCTCTCTTAATGGTTTTGCACTTTCTATTTTGGCTTTCCAAAGATGAGTCTGGCTGCCGTATTCTGGGCTGTTTGAAGTTTCCTCAGTGTTTGTTCTTTGCAACCTGCGTATAGTGAGTTGCAATAATCCAAATGGCTGAGCACAAGGGATTGCACTAGGCTGCGAAAGACGGATCTTGGGAAGTATGGTCTTATCCTTTTTAGTTTCTACATGCTGTAAAACATCTTTTTTTGTTGTGTTGTTAGCGTGAGTTTCAAGCGTTAGGTGGCGGGAGGGCATTCCAAGCATCCACTACTCTCTCCGTGAAAAAATACTTCCTGATATTTTTCTTGAGTCTGCCCCCCTTCAATCTCATTTCATGTCCTCTAGTTCTACCACCTTCCCATCTCCGGAAAAGGTTCGTTTGCAGATTAATACCTTTCAAATATTTGAACGTCTGTATCATATCACCCCTGTTTCTCCTTTCCTCCAGGGTATACATGTTCAGGTTAACAAGTCTCTCCTCATACGTCTTGCAACGCAAATCCCATACCATTCCCATAGCTTTTCTTTGCACCGCTTCCATTTTTTAACATCCTTCACAAGATACGGCCTCACCAACATCTTATACAGGGGTATTAAAACCTCTTTTCTTCTGCTAGTCACACCTCTCTCTATACAGTCTAGCAATCTTCTAGCTATGGCCACCGCCTTGTCACACTGTTTCGTCGCCTTCTAATTTTTGACTTGTTCTTAGTTTTGTGCTGAGTAACTATATAGCAAATGCTGATGCCATTTTTTTACAGCTTCTATTGTACTCTGATGAAATATGTTATCATGTCAGACAACTCGTAGCTGTTCAATGAATCTCTTTTGATATAAACTAAGTAAAATTTATTTTTTTTTCTTTTATACTTTGATGAGTGCACTTTAAAAAAAACATGTTTCATTATGGTTTGTTTATTGGAAAGAAGATGATATTTAGTGTGGTGTGAATACTGAATTCATTGGCATTTTTGGTTTCCACTTTTGAATTCTTTATTTGTAAGTGATGGGAATTTGTTTTGATTTAATGACACAATATATAGTACATCAAAAGAGCTGCTGTCAAAACAAAGCCCAGAAGTGCATGATATCATTCTTTTCCTACAAAGGATAACATAACAATTCTTATATACTGTATCCAACCAATAGTTCAGAACGGTATACAAAAAGAAACTAAAAAACGAAAACAATTATAATACTGTAATAAAGAACTGTCTAAACAGAAAAGACTCTATCAAGTAGAATGTCTTCAAAGTTACCAATAGTTAAATAATAATATACATGTATAATTAAATGGCTATCTAAAGAAAATGAAAACTATCTAAGAAGTAAAATATCTTCTGAATAACCAACAACTAACCACCCAGTGGACATAAGCCACAAGGAACCTTCAGGACATCTGTGTTACTTCTCCCTCCAGGACATACTGTCCTGGTGGATGGTCCAATCCAATTTGGCAAAAAGTATTCCCTTCCACATTCCTCAGATTCAAAAGTTATAGGCAACAGATGCTTCCAACCTGGGATGAGAAGCTCATGTAGATGGGTTCCACATTCAGGGTCTGTAGTCTGACTGTGGAACCCATTTAGGAGTTTGTCTAATTAGGAAGAATGGATGGACCATGAAGGTCTTTATCTGCTGTCATCTACTATGTTACTATGGGACTCCTTTTAAAAATGTCCAAAAAGTGTCATAAAGCACCATTTGAACTGATTTGTTCTCAAAAAGTCTACATCGGTATTTTTGAAACCTGTTTTGCAGATGTCTATCTATGCATTTCATCTGGAATGCATCCAAATCACAACGGGGCACATCAGAGGTGTTTTGAAGGTGGGATTAGGGCATGCCAAACACTTGGAAATTTTACAGCCATAATGGAACAAGACCAAAACATCTAGGGCAAAAACTTCAACGTTTTGTTCTATACCTGTTTTTCTAACAAATAAGACACAAAAATACCATTTTGTATGTTTATCGTTTTTGGTCTATTTTCTAAAAAAAAAAAAAAAAGCCCAAGTGAAAAACGCACAAAATCAAGCCATTGGGATGTAGGAGGAGCCAACATGCTTAGTAGACTGGCCACACAGACATCTAAGGAGAACAATGGGGTACCCTAGGGGGCACTGCAGTGGACTTCAAATAAATGCTCCCAGGTCCACATCAAACTGTTGCCCCCTTATCTTGTCTGCTGAGCCACCCAAAACCTACTACCCCCAACTGGTTGAAGTGGGCACCTATATTTGGGTACAGTGGGTTTCTGGTGAGTTTTGAAGGGTTCACAGTTTCCACCACAAGTATAACAGATAGGGGAAAGTATGAACCTGGGTCAACCTGTCTAAGGTGCATTGCATCCACCACTACACTACTCTAGGGACCTGCATGCTGCTCTAACAGACCTGAATATTACATCTAAGGCTAGCATACAGGTTGGGCAAGTAATGTTTTTAATCACATTTTGGGGGGACAGGGTGAGAGGGGGTTACTGACCACTTATGGAGTAAGGGGAGTTCATTTCTGATTCCCTCCAGTGGTCATCTGGTCATTTAGGGCACTTTTTTGTGGCTTATTCATTAATAAAAACAGTTCTAGACCAAAACGTACAACTTATAGCCCTGGATTTTTTTTGTTTTGTTCCATTATGGCACAAAAATTTGTTAGGGATGCCCAGATCCCACCCTTAACATGCCCCTGACACGCCCCCTTGTGATTTGAATGCATTTCTGATTGACTTCATAGAAAAACATCTAAACATTGGTTTTGAAAATACCAATTTTATGAGAAAAACATTCAAATGCAGAGCTGTGCCAGTTTTGGACGTTTTTCTCTTTTAAAAATGAGCCCCATAGTATTATTGGCCCTATATTTTTTATATCTATTGCTGAATATATAGACAGTGAACCAGCTTTCAATCAGGCTTGGGGGAGGAGGTGACCAGACCAGGACAGAAGTCCACAGATGGCACTGATACGAGTAAGACTGAACCAGTCATTTGGGGTTCTACTTTAGTTGAAGCTGGCTTGAATAAGGACATGGTGAAACCAATGGGAATGACTCTGTGGGAAAAGAGGAATTGGGAAGAGATTAGATTTTGGATTTAGCTCATACGTTTTTTAGCAGTAGCTCTAGATGTGTTACATTCAGGTTCAGTAGGTATTTTCCTCTTCCAGGATGGCTTACATCTAACTGGTCAATGCAGAAAGCTTGGCTCTACCATGAAATTAGCACTTCAAAACTACTGCAGCATGCTATAAGCAATGAGAATTATAAAGCATCTGCTCAACCCAGTAACGACAACATTTTACTTTATTGTAAGGGTGTGTTCACATGTTTACTTTACAGAATTAGCTCACTTCTGTTTCAGCTGTTTCTATTTTTTATGATAGATTAAGTATGGCTTTCTATGAAATATTAAACAACAAAATAATTTTAAAAATTGAACTAAAATAAAAGAAATATTAAACAACACTCAATTATTTTGTGACAGATAAATTATTATTAATATTACCCTCAAAACTCTTTTATCCTTTGAAATTTTAGAAAAAATAATAAAAACATCACAACTGGTCTGAGAAAATTCACAAGTCTTCCACCCCATACTCTATTAGGCTGAGAAGTAAAGAAGTATCTTGTGAGAGAATATATTTGCATTATATTAAAAAGCTGAAATTGGAGAGCTACAAGGAGCCGCTGGGTGAGGGACCTGTGGAACAGCTGAGCAGGCACTTTGGTGGACTGCTTGCCTGACATCGGCGCTGGGTCCTGAAGTCCCTTAACATCAAGAGTTAGTCATGGTATCCCTGAAGCTACAAGGTGCTGCTGGATGAGAGACCCGTAGAACAGCTGAGCAGACACTTTGGTGCACCATTGGGTTGTTGTATGTTAGACCCTGATGCAGCTCTTTAGGAGGGTGAAACACGGCTGTGTTGGGCTTATTTTAAATAATGTGGTGAATAAATAATTTTTCTCAACATTGCCAATGGTGATTCACATCTTTTTTCTATTAAATGGGACACTGATTGCCTAAAATTTCCTCATAAATGTATCTGCTAAGAATACAAGGATATTCTATCTAATCTGCCAAGCATACAAGAATATTATATCTATATCACCTATAGAAGTATAAATTAGAATACATATATATACACATACATACATACATACACAGACTCAAGACCCCCCAAAACATAATCCCCCCCGATATTCAACCAGCGAAGGTCAGCGTTTTTTTTTATATGCTGATCGTTGGCTAAAGTATCCCCTGATATTCAGTGCCGGGCCAAGTCTGAGCACCTGCAGTGAACATTGCGGGATAATTGGGGGCGGGCTGGGTGCCTGGCACTTACATGGGCCCGGCCGATATTCAGCCAGGACCATATAAAATTGATGTGGCTCCGGCCTGCCCGCATAGCTTTTTTTTAAAGCCCCCAAGCCAGTGTCCCCTCTTTCCCTCCCCCCCCCCCCCCCCAGCCATGTAGGTAGGCCCTCCCCCCATAGGAATATATGGGTGTCTCTAGCTTTAGCGCATGCTATTTTTTAGCATGCACTAAAAACGCTAGCACACCTTAGTAAACAGGGCCCTTAGTGTTTGTGTTTTAAGATACTGAGATTTAGGACCCTGTTTACTAAGCCATGCTATAGGTGTGCTATAATTTTTAGTGCACACTAAAAATTAGCACATGTTAACATTACAGACATTCATAGGAATACATGGGTGTCTCTAGCGTTAGCACATGCTAAAAACGCTAGCGCACTTTAATAAACAGGGCCTTTATTTTATTCATTCAGGGGGTCCTTTACTAAGGTTCACTAGCGTTTTTAGCTCAAGCTAAAAATCAGCTGGCGCTAAACACTGAGACGCCCATTATATTCCTATAATGTTAGCACACCTTAGTAAAAGACCCCCTCAGTTTGCACATTTTGTTTTTATGACATTTTTTTCTTGATAAATGCATACATTGTTCCTATCTGTTTTGTTTCTATACATTGTTCATATTTATCTGTAGGAAACACTGACATTTTGAGCCAATTGCTTTTATTTGAAGGAGAAGCTTTTGTAGGTAAAGTATTGGTAATGTTTTTTTTAATATATCTTTTATATATTTATGTTTTCCATTTGTTTCTTAGTCTTTGTATTGTAATAATTATGGATAATCAATTTTTTAAAAAAAGCTGAAATTAAATAACTCTGGGGTCCCTTTACTAAGCTGCGGGGACCCTGCGGTAGCAGTGGGGGGCCATTTTTCTCATGCGCCAGGGTCCTTTTTTCAGCAGCTAGTAAAAGCTTCCCCCCCCCCCCCCCCCCATCAAAAGAAATAGCCACACGATGAGAGAACTCTTACCGCGTGGCCATGAGGTGGGGAGCACTTACCACCACCCATTGAGGTGGTGATAAGGGCTCCCATGCTAATCCAGCGGTAACCGGGCAGTGAACGGCGATGCCTGATTACCACCAGGTTACCGTTGCGCAAGCCATATCCGGGGGTTTCTTTTTCCCCCAGAAATGTTGCGTGCTTGGGCGGGACTGCCGCCAGTGGCCATGTTCAGCAGACGGTAGTCCTGGAAGAGGGAGCAGTAAGCCCGTGGTGGGCTTACCGCAGCTCTGTAAAAGGGCCCCTCTGTCATTGGTATAGTGCAGTATGTGAATCGCTTGAATGTGTAAATGCTTGTTAAAGTTAATTTCATTTGTAGTCCTGTTTTGTCATTCAAAGCAAATTAGCACAATGAGAAATGCGTTGCGATTCTTGCAATTAGACTTTCTTGTGATAAATAAGAATAAACTATACCCACACGTCCAGAATGCCAAGTCATAAATCAAAAGAGAAAAAAGCTACACGCTCATCTTTGCAAGATGTTTGGTCATACATAAACCTCAATATTATAGTGCAATAGTCAAGATCTACTCCTGGAAATATTATACAACTCTCCTCAAAAAAAAAATCTGCTTGACAGGCTAGATTTATCTCCATATTCTCTAGCCCTATAAAAACACTGTGTTGTTACAGTTACAAAAGCAATTTCAGCACCAAGGACAAATCTACAAGCCAACAGCTGTTAAAGTAATAGCGTTACCATTCACCAATCAAAGTTAAATTAACTTACTCAATTCACACTGTGGTAATACATCCTGTAAAAGATACATATACACACCCACACATACACTCCTCACTATATTTTGGGGTGATGCTGATGTGCTGGCCAGGAAGCAGAGGGGAAGAGAGAAGGATGTTGCATTAGGGGAGGGAGAAGAAGAAAGGAGCGATGACAGGCATTGTAGACAAAAGAAAGTATGCTGGGCAGAATGAAAGTAGGGGAAATGAAAGAGCAAGCATGCTGTTCCTAAGTCTTCACCAGTAGGTAGATGTGTTAAGGGGAGGGAACATGCCTGAAGGTACATCTAGGGCACCTAATGAACTTGCATTGGCCCTTCTTACACACATTCATTTACACATCACATACTAAGAAGGGTGCCCAGAGAAACCATTCTGAACTTTTCTCGAACCAGAAATTTGTTCAAGCCTCTTAGGTCTAGGATGGGACGCATCCCCTCTGTCTTTTTCTGCACAAGGAAGTACCTGGAATAGAATCCTAGCCCTTCCTCCCCTGGTGGAACGGGTTCGACTGCACTGGCCTTTAGAAGGGCGGAGAGTTCCTCTGCAAGTACCTGCTTGTGCTGGGAGCTGTAAGAATGAGCTCCTGGTGGGCAATTTGGAGGTTTGAATTTCAGATTGAGGGTGTATCCTAACCGGACTATTTGAAGGACCCACCAGCCAGAGGTTATAGGAGGCCACCTTTGGTGAAAAAATATCAACAGTCTTCCAACCGGCAAGTCGTCCGGCACGGACACTTTTACTGTGGCTATGCTTAATTGGAGCCAGTCAAAAGCCCGTCCCTTGCTTTTGCTGGGGAGCAGTATGGGCCTTAGACGCACGCTGTTGACGAGAACGAGTGCGCTGGGGCTGAGCCTGGGCAGGCTGCCGAGAAGCAGGAGTGTACCTACGCCTAGAATAGGAATAGGGAGCATTCCTCTTCCCTCCAAAATACCTCCTAGATGAGGAGGCAGTAGCAGAAGGCGCCCGGTGGGAGAGAGAATCCATAGCATCATTATGCTTCTTGATCTGATCAACAAGATCCTCTACTTTTTCTCCAAAAAAGATTGTCCCCCGGCAAGGAACATCCGCCATCCGCTGCTGGACAGAATGATCCAGGTCAGAGATATGCAGCCATGAGAGTCTGCGCATCACTATACCTTGAGCAGCGATCCTGGATGTCACGTCAAAAGTGTCAGAAGTACCCCTGGCCAGGAACTTGCTACATGCCTTCTGCTGTCTGACCACCTGGCGAAAAGGCTCGGCCAGCTCCGTAGAGAGTGCATCAACCAAGCTGGACAGTTGACTTATCGAGTCTCGCAAGTGGAAGCTCGTGAAGAGCTGGTATGACTGGATCTTGGCAGCGAGCATAGCGGCCTGATACGTCTTCCTCCCAAAAGAATCAAGAGTCCTAGCTTTTCTGCCTGGGGGCACCGAAGCATAGTCTCTAGTACTCCTGGCTCTCTTGAGGGCAGAGTCCACCACCATGGAATTGTGGGGTAACTGAGACCTCATCAATCCAGGTTCACCTTGGATCCAATACTGGGATTCAGCTTTTTTCGGGAACACGGGGCCAGACAGAGGGGCTGACCAGTTTCGCATAAGTACTTCCTTCAGTACCTTATGCAGAGGAACTGTCACAGCCTCTTTAGGTGGAGAAGAATAATCCAGAACCTCGACCATCTCAGCCCTGGGATCATCCTCAAACTCCACAGTGAAGGGAATAGCTGTAGCCATTTCCCGGACAAAAGAGGACAAGGATAGACTCTCCGGTGGAGATTGAGGACTCATCAGAAGAGAAGTATCTGGGATCCTCATCTGACTCCCACGAGTGCTCCTGTTCAGTGTCAGATAAAATCTGAGTTAAGGTGCTTCGACTCTGGACCTGCCTCGACGCCGAGGAATGATGTCCTCTATGGCGATGTCGAGGGGCCGATGCCCAGTCCGACTGCGGTGAAGCTCCCGCCACCGACGTTGAAGGGGAGTTGACCTGGATGGCAACTGACTTCGATGCCGGTCGGGGACCTCACCACAGGTAAAGGGCCAGACACCGCTGCAGCAGATGGTAGAGAAGGCGCAAGCACCCCCAACACCGAAGCTGACTGACGTAGCAGTCCCTCCAGAAGTTCTGGAAACAAGGCCCGGATGCGCTCGTCAAGAGCCGCCTTCGGAGAAGGTTGTGAGGTCGGTGGGACAGGCGGTGTCAGAATCCATGGAGGTGCAGGAGCAGGTATCGAGCTACTGGGAGACAGACGCATCGGCACCTCCTGTATCGAGGGTGAGCGATCCTCTCAGCGTCGACGCTTCTTGGGTGCTGACCCTCTCGACGCCCTGGAGCTCCAGTTACCGTGCATCGAAGGAGAACAATGATGGTGCTTCTTCGCCTTCGCTCGACGCCCGTCATCGAGACTCCTCGGTACGATGAAGAGGACGTGGAATCCTCACGTCTCCTCGGAGACAGGTAAGATGAAGGCCGGTCCCGGGGGGGCCTGCATAACAGGAGGCCTCGAGGCAGATGGAGACCCACTCGATGCCTCACTGCTCCCAGCGCAAGTTGGTCTCACAGTAGCCATTACCTCTCTTCACGACGTCGATGCTCCCTTCGATGTCGACGCCGACGCCGACCTTGGTACCGATGCCAACGTCAACGGACCGGACTGAGCCCCAAAAAGGTTTTCTCATTGGGCTTCTCGAGACACTTGGGTTCATTTCTTCATACGAAGACACAGACTACAAGTGGCTGGGCTATGGTTGGCCCAAGGCACTGGATACACCAACCGTGGGTATCAGTACCTGAGATCGTCCGGTTTCACCGAGTACAACACTTGAAGCCACTGGGTGTCTTCGATGACATGGAAGGAAAAACAGCTTTGGCGAAAATCAAAAGTTGCGATTGTGCCTGAAAAAAACAGAAAAAGGTACAAAAGGAAAAGGGGAGTACCCGACCGCGACGAAAAAGAAAGAAAACAAAGTAGGGAAAAAAATAAAAGAAACTATGGGAACCTACTTCTTTTTTTTTATCTTTAAAGAAAAAAAAATAAACGTTAGCGAACAAATCACAGACCGTAAAGACTCTTCCTGGGCCTGAAGAGGAGCAGAAATGAAAGCTGCCGCACTTCAGCGCGGAGAAAGAAAAGCTAAAGAAGCACACTCGCGCCATGGGCGGGAAGTTGTCCACGCGTGCGCAGTGCGTGCACCAGAAGACTCTGGCAAAGTTTTTTAATATTTTGCTTGAAAAATGCCGTCCGAATCCTGGGCCGACGCGGACGTTGACCCACATGTGAGAACAAGCAGCCTGCTTGTCCTCGGAGAACACATCTTAATTCCCCTATCCATATCATATCTAAAATGGACCTTTATGTCACATACCTTGAGGTAAGTTTCCCAGAAAGAGAAAGTGTGCATAATTACAAGACCTTAATGTAAATGAAACTGGCTACTGTTAAGTTTTGTAAAGCACAAGAGCTTTCCCTTACACTGCATCAAAAAAAATGTAGCATTGCAACAAAAAATACATACATACATACATACATACATATATACATAGAGAAGAAATGGTTGTTAAAAATCGGATTACAGGGCTATTGGGGTATCCAGGGATTCTGCTGCTGTGAGTAAACTGAGAGAAACACTTGAGCCGACATCAGCAGAACAATGTGTTATCCTAATAGACCTATTAATATTCTTTAGGGAAACCAATGCTTTTTGTAGAAGATTTCCAACAGAACATCAATTTGCTTTGTTTTTAAAGTTGAGGATAGGCAAAAATGAAACAACCTGTTCTAATGTGATAGACTCAAGAGCAGCTGGAGTGGGAGCAATTAGAACAGCATGAGAATAAAGAGAATCATAGACATGTTGAGACAGAAAAGCAAATGAACATCTAAGCGACAGGAAAAGACAGAAATTACAGACAGATGCAAAAGCATAAAAATTCTTTCCTATTTAATTCCATTCAGAAGCATAAAAGGTTAATATTTAGTTCCATTTACAATGCTGACCTTGCAAGATACAAATTAATTTGGAACAACCTCAGTAACATCCATTTCCCATGTAATGTAAGTAATGCATCTGCTGGAAAGAGATTAATATCAATTCCATAAATCACTGACATGCATTTTCTGAAGTTTGAGATAAAGCAAAAATACTCATCTGTGGAACTTAGGATAGGTTTTGACAAACCCTAGTAGCTCCAACACCCGAATAGTTAGGTGCATCGACTATGATACCCCCCCTCCTGCGATGTGCTCTTGACCAGCCAATTGTCCAGACAGTAACATAGTAGCTGACGGCAGAAAAAGACCTGTACGGTCCATCCAGTCTGCCCAACAAGATAAACTCATATGCGCTACTTTATATGTATACCTGACCTTGATTTGTATCTACCATTTTCAGGGCACAGAGAGTAGAAGTCTACCCAGTACTTGCCCCGCCTCCCAACCAATGGTGCTGCCACCCAATCTCCACTACGTTTCTGAGGATCCATTCCTTCTAAACAGGATTTCTTTATGTTTATCCCACGCATTTTTGAATTCCGTTACTGCTTTCATCTCCACCACCTCCCACGGGAGGGCATTCCAAGTATCCACCACTCTCTCCGTGAAAAAATACTTCCTGACATTTTTCTTGAGTCTGCCCCCTTCTTCAACCCTTCAACATTTATCTACCTGTCAATACTTTTTAGATCAGACATATTGATTTGGAAAAGATATCTGGACGATATATTTTTCATCTGGACAGGAACACAGGAACAACTACTCCAATTTATTGAATGGATTAACTCTTTAGATAAATACTTAAGATTTACAGCCACTTAAAATCAACAATCCATTGATTTCTTGGACAATCATATAGAAATATCTGAAGAAGTGATTACCACATCTTTATTTAGTAAACAGACTGATCGTAATAATTATCTTCATTATAACAGTTTCCGTCCTTGTCATTTTAAAAACAACCTACCAATAGGGCAATTTTTATGATTGAGACGACTTTGTTCCTCTTTGAATGGCTTTAAATATCATGAAAAAAAACTGACTGAAAAATTTATAACACGAGGATATCCTCCTAAGATAATTAAGAAAGCATATTTAAGGGCTAGATTTGCGCAACGGAAGTTATTACTTGACTACAGAAATCATGAAGAACAAAATCCGATTGTATGTATATTACCTTACTCCTCGCTGGCTAAGTTCATTGTTCAGAGTATTATGTCCCACTGGCACATTTTGCAAATTGATGAAATATTTAAAGATAAACCATTAATAGCTTTTACACATGCTAAAAACATAGGGGAGATATTATCATGGAAAAATCAGTACCATAATATGGCTCAAAGGATTTCATCTCATCCTATATGTGGACATTGTCAGTGGTGTCAAACCTCCATGACAGCTTTCTCATGGAGTGACCCCCAAATGCATCGGATGGTTACCACACGTACTGATTCAGACTGCACCACGAGAATGGTAGTGTACATCATCCAGTGCCCCCGTGAAAAAGTGTATGTGGGAAAAAGAATGAGACCGATAAAGATCCGCCTGAATGAACATAAATCTAGAATTCTAAATAATAAACTTGAAGCTCCATTAGTACAACACTGCCTGGAATATCAACATCAGGTTACTGAATTGCAATGGCGAGTTATAGATCAAGTCAAAGAGGGATGGGAGGTACTTCAGGTGAAAAGTGTCAAATAGCTCAAAAGAAGCTTTCTTCAGCCGGGTAAGAACAACACTCTGAATATTGATCCATCTTGTGCCTGGCTGGGACTACTGCTGGCCCGTCCTGTGGGTGACATCACTGACAAGCGTGTGGTGATAAACACCAGGTTAGCACCTGAAAAGCAACAGCCACATTGGTGACACGGACAGAGGAGCTGCTTCTCAGTCGCACTCCTCTGAGTGATCCTTTGTAGTGAGTACTTTTGTGGGATTATTTTGTTTGGGACTTGAGCAGTTATGGCAATGATTGAGGTCTTGATGGGGAGGGGAAGATATGGTAGTTTATATGGTTCTAAAAGTTGTAAATGGGAATATCCAGGAGAGACGGGTCATTGTTTAAAATTGCTTACTTGAATGTTAGATCTATTAGGCATAAAACCAGCTTTAATTTATGATTTATTGAGTATTGAAAGTTTTGATGTTTTGTGTGTGTCAGAGTCTTGGCTCTCGAAAACAGATATTGTAATAATGAGGCAATGTTGTCCTAAGGGATATAAGTGGGAGTGGGCATATCAGTACAGGAAAAGGGGAGAGGGGAGTGATTTTTTGGAAAGAAAGTCTGCAGCTTCAGTCTGTTTCTGCTGAAGTGAATGAAACTGGGGAGTGTGTGGTGATTAAGAATTGAGATATTGTGTTTTGTGTGGTTTATTTTCCTCCAGGAGTGGCTGTTGCTGATTGTTCTGTTTTATTGCAATTTTTATCGTGCCTTTCAATTGATTTTTCTAAATTGTCTTTGTTAGGAGATTTTAATGTTCCTTGTGTTTGTTAGGAGATTTTAATGTTCCTGTGGTTTTTGTGTAAAGGCAACATTTGTTGATTTATCTAAAGGATGATGTTTTGTTTGTAAAGGGGAGGGGGGGTCCGCTTCCTCCTCTTGGGTGGAGCCAGCAAGCCTGCGGGGCTCCAAGGGTTCCAGGACAGAATACTGCTGATATTGGGACTCAGGGCTAAAGTATTTTATTATCAAGGCAATTTCATACCAAAAATCATAATTATATTCTTCAAAACAAAAGGTACAGCCCTCTTAATATAGTCTTCAAAAGAAAAAGGTACAGTCTAGGTCTCAAAATCCCTCAGCAAATGCTCAGCTCCTCAAGACCTCAAGTCTTCTATTAGGGCATTAGCTTTCACTTCCCCTTCCTTCAGAAGGATTTAGTAAGAGTTCAGCACACTTCCAATATAGCACAAGAGTTCAGAACAAATCTTCATGGACAGTCTTTGCACATCATACCAATACCACAATTCACCTGCCTTTTCACAGCACAAAGAGAACCCTGTAAGAAGCAGGGTTGGCAGTTTCTCCCACCTCTCAGCACCACGCCCGGTGTGGCCTCCTCCACTGCCTTCAAGTGCTGGGCAGGGCAACCTTTGAATTCTCCCACTCCATGGTAGCTGGCTCCTCTCCCTTGGGCAGCTCTAGTGGCAGGCTACTTCCTACACATACTCCATGGAATCTCTCTCTCCATTCATCTCCCCTCTCTCCTGGTGACTGAGAGCCTCCAGGAAATCTGCCCTGCCCTTCTCACAGCTGGGGGGAATTATATACTGATGGCGAAGCCAGGGAAACCAAGCTTCCTCCTTCCCTCTCCCTCTAGTGGGGAAGGGAGGAACAGGCTCACCCTGCCTCGAGTCATTGCTCCACATGCTGGGGCTGGGAATCCATTCCATCTTTTTAAAACTACTCTCTTCTCTCATTTTTGCAAGGCCTTCTGGGACCCGTAGTTTTGGGCTCAACTGCTTCACTGGGGAATCTCTGGGGCTTGCCTCGTCACATGTTACATCAAATAGTAGATGAGGCTGCACATGGTGCAAGGCATGTCCATGATTTTTTTTTTTGGGGGGGGGGCCTGCATTATTGAGTGGTTTACTTAGTAGACTAGTAATTAGCTCAGTTGGATGGTCGGATCATTCACTCATAGCATTTGAGTTGTGTTTATATGGGGCTAAGCAAGGGGTTAGTCTTATTGATAGGAAGATAGAGGTTCGCCCAAATTTTGCAATAGCTGATTTAGGGAATGCTTGGTCCCCTGGTTTGAAATTTCATAATACTAATTCAGTAGATAAAACAGTGGATTTATGGTTGGCCAGGCTTTAGATGTGGTAGACCTGAAGACAGAGGTGAGAACTAAAGATGATCACTGTCCATGTACATGGACACCAGCTACGATTGTTCAAGTAAGATGTGAAGTGAGACAAGCAGAGTGTAAATGGTGTAGATCTAAAGATGTAGATGATTATGATAGTTATAGCATCCATTTGTTGAAATATGTGCGGTTGTGTGAGGATGTGTGCAAAATGTGTATTTTCAGCAGATAATTGAGGGGGATTTGAATAGGCCTAGAGAGATGTACCAAATTGTAAATGTTTTGTTGCATGGGTATAAAGGGATGGAAAGTGCTATAGAGCCAAGTGCTGACTTGTTTGCCACCTTTCTGTTACAGAAGGTGGATAAATTGAGGAAGGAAGAGCAAGTGCACAATGATTTGAGAGATTTAGATTGCATTGACAGTGAGGGTACACTGTGGACTGTTTGTATTAGTAGGAGATAGGGAGGTAGAGGCGATTGTATGTTCTGTAAAGCCTACACGTTCTTTATGAGATCCGTGTTCATCTGGAGTTTTGTGTGCCCTTGCTCATGAGATTGCACCTTGTATATGTTGGATTTTGAATAAGTCTCTGAATGATGGTATTTTTCCCCAGTTCTGTAAGCAGGATACTGTGAAGTCATTATTGAAGAATGTTAGTTTGGATCCTGTTGAAGTGGGTAATTATAGACCTATATCAATAATCCCTTTTTTGGGTAAAGTACTTGAAAAAGTAGTTTTACAACAACTTGAGTTTGTGGAGAATGTCGGAGGTTTGGATCCGTTTCAATATGGGTTTTGGCATGCACATAGTGTTCAGACTTTATTGTTTTCGACGGTAGATCAAATAAAGAGAGGCTTAGATGTTAATACTTGTTTTTGTCTTGTCACTTTGGACATATCTGGTGCATTTGATTCTGTAAATCTTGATGTATTGCTTGTTAAGTTGAAGAAGTTGGGTATTGGTGGATCTTTGATGGTTTACTTCTTATCTGACAGAGAGATCAATGATCGTTCAAAGTGGTTCCCAGGTGTCAGCTTCGGATGGGGTTGTTTGTGGAGAACTGCAGGGGTCGTTGTCGGCACACTGTTGTTAAAATTTACTTAGCCCCTTTGGTCAAGGTGCTTCATTCTTTAGGAGATTTTTTATTGCTTCTATGCAGATGATGTGCAATTCTTTTTCTTGATTTTGTCCTGGGGTGCAAGTCTGGATTCTCAATTGAGTGGATGCATGATGAGGATACAGCAGTGGATGAGAAAAAATGGTCTTGTTTTGAATGTGTCAACAACAGAAGTAATGCTTGGCCTGAGAAAGTGTTTTGGGGGGATATGTGTGTTACTGTGAAGAAAGAACTGAAATTTTGTGGAGTACTGTTGGATGATAAACTTACAATGAAGTCTCAGGTTGCTAATGTAGGCCAAATAGCCTTTAAACATTTGCACCTGATATGTAAATTAAAACCTATGTTTCCTTTGTATGACTTTCGATGTGTAGTTCAAAGTATGGTTCTGGTGCGGCTGGACTACTGCAATGCCCTATATACTGGTGTGTCATCTTTGAGTGTGAGGGCACTGCAAGTGGTCCAGACTGCAGTTGCTCTAGTCATAGCAGGAATGTCAGAGTTTTCCCATTGAACCCCAGTGCTTAAACAATTGCACTGGTTACCCGTGTTGCAAACAATTCAATTTAAGGTACTGATGACTATATACCAAACTTTGTTTGCCGATGCTCCATTTTATTTTAAGCAAGCTTTTACTGTTTATCAGCCAAGAAATGTATTGAGATCAGAAACTGCTATATGGATCTCTACTGATAAAGTAGTGTGGCTATGTCATACAGATATACAAGCCTCAGCCTTTGTTCCGGCTGGAATTTCTTTATGGAGCACACTTCCTGGTCAGCTTCGTCATGGTGGTATTTTTGTACAGTTTAAAAAACTTATGAAGACCCAATTATTTGTGACTGCGTTCTGTAGCTCAGCCATGTGAAAAAACTGTGGCTGAGACCAGAAAAGTGCAGCTGTGATTGACTGTGAATGTGATCAGGTTGTGGTGCCTAGCTGCTCTCTGGCCGCTGTCTTCCTCTGACAGAGCTATGAACGCAATCCGGTCGGGGTCAGCTCTCAGCCTAGCTGCTCTTCAGCCACATTCTTACCCAGGGAAACAGGAATGCCAAAACACACCAATGGTCATTGGTAAGCAGACAGATTCATCACCAAGACTAGATGTTTTTGTATCCAGCCATTTTCAGATCCCCTAGCACAATTTCATCCATTTAAAATGGAATATCATAAACTTTAAAAAATCACTCCTCCCTCCAAGAAAACACACTAAAGAAAAATTTAACTCTCTAAAACCTTGCAGCTCCCATGTAATTGAAGAGCGATTTCTTTTCACCTATTAATGTGCATGAATTTGGTTTCAGGCTGCTTGAGAAACAATTGTTAAGCAATATTCCAGCTGTGAACTGTTGACAAATAACCAAGAAGAATGGGAAGGAGCCCATCTACAGAATGTTGATGCTGCCACTGAATGGTCTATTTATCAAGACACCATGTTCATTACTACTGAATAGTCCTTTTGCATACATAATAGGATCCACTGTAATAAATGCCTGTTGATGCCATTAACACACATTGCATGTTATTAAATAGCCTTGGATTCTGCCAGGTGCTTGTGACCTGGATTGGCCACAGTTGGAAGCAAGGTACTGGTCTAGATGGGCCATCAGTCTAACCCAGTGTAGCTATTTTTATGTTCTTATGGTTTTAATTTTCTCTTTTGTAAGTGTGTTTCTAATTGATTCCCACCTATAATTCAGATTTGTAGCCATTCTCAAATTAGAAGCAGCACAACTCATCTATAACCTCAAGTGAGCTTCATATCCTGATTATCTGTTTTAGCAAATAGAATAACATGGACAACTGCTTCTTAAAGAAGCAAAGGTCAACCTGTCTATGTTCTTTGGCCTCCAGTTCATCACATCACTGACCCTGAACCATGCCTGTAAGTCTGTGATGCAATGTAAGTATCTGCAGCAAGGAAGTGAACATCGGCTAGAGGTCTCTCAAAACACACACACTTGTCCAGGTGCTAGTTTACATGGCATGTCATTTCTACACTTGGTTTCTTATGATAGCATTGTGCTTATTTGAATCAGTTTTTCTATACAAGTTTTGCTTGATTTATCTTTACTTGAAATTCCATAACTAAAATTTTTTTTAAAACATCTTGTCAATAGGGAGCGGGGCTAGGTGGGGGCAAGGCTAGGTACACAGGACCCTGCAATTGCTAAGACCAGCCATGAAGACAAGAGGAAGGATCTAAGGCCTTGCCCTTACACCAGACAGCAAGGCTCTTCCACTTGAAAACATATGACCTCTTGGTAGAATCCCTCCTGGAAGCAGCCGTACCCAAGACACAACCTCCAATAGATTCAAGGAGACAATCTTTAACTTCTCAACATTCATGCAGTGAGGGCTAGGGAATGGAGATTGGAATGCAAGAGAAATCCCTCATTCTGTGCCATGAGAGTCAGAAATCACTTTAGCATCCATGACTCTCTGGAAGCTAGCTCCAGAAGAAACGGAAACCAGATCCATCTCGGCCAGTACAGCGCAATGAATATCATGGTTCTCTAGTCCTGCTCGAGTTCCAGGAGAGTTTTCGCTATGAGAGAGGTTGGAGGATAAGTATAATAGAAGGCCCTTCCTCCAAATGAGGAGAAAGTCATCCAAGGCTAGTCTATTATAGGATCCCAGTCTGGAACAGAACTGGGGGGCCCTGTTGAAGTGAGTGGTAAAGAGATTCACCAAGGAGGGTGCCCCACCCTTGGAAGATCTTCCAAGCAATGCCAACGTTCAGAGACCACTCATGTGGCTGCATGACCCAACTCAGTCTGTTTGCCAGAGAGTTGTTTCTCCTCACCAGATAAGTGGCTGAAACACCACATTCTGACAACTTCCTGACAGAAAATTTTTGAAGCCAGTGCCTCCTTGAATGTTGAGATGGCCCATCACCATTTCGTTGTCTGTCTGTACTAAGATAATTTGGTCCACCATCAGATCTTTGAAAGCCTTTAGAGCATTCCAAGTAACTTTTAGTTCTAGGAACTTGATTTGATGTAACTTCTCCTGAGCAATCTACATGAGCTCCCCATCCTAGGTTAGACACATCTGTTGTCAAAGGTCTTGTGAGGCCGGGGAATTTGAAACAGAAGCCCTTGCTAAAATCAGTCTCATCAGCATACTTAAACACAACTGAGTGAGTCTGCACCAACCTCAGCCAAGTGAAACGATGTCCATGCCTTGAGGTACAGTCCTACTCTCGGACTCTGGGGAAGCTTTCTCCTCCCGAGATTGAGAGGGGCACTGCATGTATCACCATCAACATGGACAGCCTGCAGGGTGCAGGTGTCAAAGATATCGGCATCAATGAAGGCTCAGAGGGGGCATGAGGTGGCGCAAGAACCATTCCACTGGTGGCGCAAGAACCCTCTATGCCTAAGCAGTGTGCCCCTGCAGTAACTGCACCAGCTCCTCTCTTAGCATGTCCAGGAGCCACTCATCAAAGATGGGCATCGACAAAGGCATGGGAGCCAGGAGAGAAGTAGCCTGAGAAGGCATCAGTGCAAAACCTGTAGCGGAGACCTGGCCACTTGGTGACTTGCACACCAGTACCTCGTCCATGGAGGGGGAGTGCTCGTCCAGGTGCCAGCACTTCTCAGGTATCGAGGGATCCAATGTCCCTATGCTCCCGTCACCATACATTGAGGAAGAGTGGTGCTTATGCTTCTTGTGCTTCCCCCAATGCCTACAGTCCTGGTCCCCCAGTGCAGAGGACGACGCCAAACCTGTGCATGTACTCGGTGTCGGGTCCAATTCTAACTGGTCTCAGAGCCCAATATCAGCGCCCAATGCCAAGAAAGAAGGAGACCTCCTTGATGCCACTGTGCTCCCAGTGTTTGCAAAAGTCAGAGCAGCCATGGAGGTTGATGCTGCCGGTGCCGAAGTTGATGTATCAGCCTTCCACAAGCCAAAACATTGCTCCTGTTGAACCTTCCACACTCTCTGAGTTCTCACCTGAATTTGCAAACAGAGAGAACAAGCAGAGGGGTCATGGTCAGGTCCAATGCACCTGATGCACCAAGAGTGTGGGTCCATGACCAAAATCACCCAATTACACTTGGCACACTTCTTGAAGCCAGTGGGGGTCTACTGAGACATTGAAAAAAGAATCATGGCTAAATTAAATTCCTTAATCTTGAACTCACAAGGGGAAATGTTCAAATTAAGGTCAGGGCTGCGGCCCTAAACTGCGCAACCATACCCCCAAAAAAAGAAAGAAAGCTTGAAGATTCAAAAATGACAAAATAAGAGTGGTTGAGCAAAAATAAACGGAGACAAAAAATACTCTGAAATAAAGTTTTAAAAACCCACACAGGAAGGCACAATAGAATTCAAACACACAGCGTGAAAGAGAGAACTCAAGAACATGTTCTCTCAGCTCCGTGGAGAAACAAAGACTGGGGTACCCAAGCTCATGCATCAGGCAGGAAGGCACCAGTGTATATGCTGTGGAATGCTGCTTGAAGCTTCTAAAATACTCGCTAGTCAGCACTCGCATCGGGCTCCATCAGATGACGTCACCCAGATGTGAGAATATGAAGACCTGCTTGTTTTTGGAGAAGAAAAGCTTTAGCCTGAGTCATGTCGAGCAGGGCTCTTATGAATTCCGAATGTTGGGATGGGATGAGGTGGGACTTGGGGTAGCTGACCACAAACTCTCGTAGCTCTAGAACCCAAACATTTCTACTCATTGATTCTTACACTGTTTCCTTTGCCGTGCCCATGACCATCCAATCATCCAGGTAGGAAAACACATGCATCCCCAGTCTGTGTAACACTGTGACTACAGCTAGGGTATGGAAATCAAGTCAGGAGTGGACTGGGACAATGACTTGATGGTCTCAGTGCATCTTAATGAGGTTAGCTACCTCCTCCACCTTGTCACCAAAAAGATTCAGGCTCTGGCACAGGACATTCACCAGCCTCTCCTAAACTGCAAGTTCCAGGTCTGAGGCATGTATCCAGGAAAGTCTGCACAACCCAATATCCATGGAAGAGGCCTTGGATTCCCTCAACGTAGGAGTTACCACGCCCTATCCTGGTATCTTTGGTTTATGGGCACATTTTATTTATTTATTACATTTGTACCCCACGCTTTCCCACACAATGCAGGCTCAATGTGACTTACATAGTAATTTGAAATACAAAGTCATATAATACAAATTTCAAAACATTATAAGTTGAACTTGATAGTGTATGATAAGTTGATCTTGATAATGTATGATTAGTATAAGAGAGGGTAGACAGGATAGGATAGTATAATTTGGGAGAAAAGGGGTAAGGAGGGATAAAATAAAGGGGAGATGGAGAAGAGAAGGATAGGATGAGTAGAGAGGGAATGGGGAGGTGGGGTAAGTAAAACCAATGATGGGGTCGTTATCTAATTCAAAACAGAATTGGGAGTGGAGGTTGGTAAGATTAAGTAGGGACATTAGGATAGGCTTGCTTAAAGAGATGAGCTTTCAGCATTTTTCTAAAGGGCAAGTAGTCGTTAATTAATCGTATTGGTCTGGGTAGAGCATTCCAAAGCTGGCTGCCCAAAAAGGAGAAACTGGATGCGTAGTAGGTCTTGTATTTAATTCCTCTACAATTGGGAAAGTGTAGGTTGAGATAAGTTCGTGAAGAAATAGATCTATTTCTGGCAGGGAGGTCGATCAAATCACTCATGTAGCCAGGGGATTCTCTGTGTATGATCTTGTGGGTCATTGTGTTGATCTTAAAATTTATTCTTTCTTTGATGGGGAGCCAGTGGAACTTTGCTCGAAGAGGTGATGCACATTCAAGGAATCCTCAAGGCCAAGACTATCCCACTCTGCATTCGCATTGGCGTACTTCATCAAGAGACCATAACCCTGTGCGTCTTACAGACCACCGTGAATCCACTCATCCTGGGCCTTCTCTGGCTGCAACAAGACAACCTGTTGATTGACTGGGAGCATGGCCAACTGACAGCCTGGGGCTCGTCATGTAGGGAGCAGTATTTGGATCCCGAGGTACCTCCTAAGACCTGCTCCTCCACACAGTACAGGTCAACTCACTCTTACTTCAGGCTTACAGGGAATTCGTCGATGTCTTCTCGAAATATTGGGCAGAGACTCTTCCACCCCATCGGCCCTATGACTGTGCCATTGACCTGATGCCAGGGAAAATGCCACTGTGAGGAAGGGTCTAACCCCTATCTTGTCCAGAGGCGGAGGCTATATCAGTATACATTCAAGATAACCTCCAGCGAGGCTTTATCCATCCTTCCAAATCACCAGCATGGGCCAGATTCTTCTTTGGAGGATTGCAACCATGTATTGATTACCGAGGGCTTACCGCAATAACTGTAAATTACAAATCCCCCCTATCTCTCATCTCAGAGTTCACTTACCATCTCCAAGGGGCCCATATTTTCACCATGCTAACCTCAGGGGGGGCTTATAATCTCATTCGGATTAAAGAAGGAGATGAGTGGAAGACCGCCAATAGCTGGGACAGCCACTTCGAGTATCTTCATGACAGCGGCTCCATTGACAGTATTAATCCAAAAAGAGGCAAATCCTTGAGATTGGCACCCTGAAGCCTCAGCCGCCTTTGAGTGTCTCAAACGGGCCTTTACATGAGCCCCGGTCCTCTGGCACCCCGATCCCAAGAAGAAATTCTATGTGGAAATTGATGCCTCTCCGTCTGCTACTGGCACTCTCTTGTCCTAAATTCACTCCAGGGGCAAACTTCTTCCTTGTGACTTTTCTCGGAAGTTTTCTCCAGCAGAAAAGAACTACACCATCGGGGAACAAGAATTATTGGCTATCAAATTAGCTCTGGAAAAATGGTGCCATTTATTGGAAGGAGCTAGAATCCCTTTCACTGTCCACCGATCATAAGAATCTACTATACCTCCAGGAGGTTTGGCGCCTCAACTCCATCAGGCCTGTTGGTCCTTATTCTTTTCTGATTTTAATTTTCTGCTATCCTACCTGCCCACAGATAAGAACACCAAAGCAGATGTCCTGTCACAGTCCATGGAATCTAACAAGGAGACAACTAGTCTTCACATCATAGAACTGGCCCGTGTCTTGACAACAGCCATCACATCTGTTACACCAGGAAAGACCTTTCTAATTAAGACAGCTGGGGGAGGACGTCCTTAAATGGGAATGGGAAATTAAAACCGCTGGCCACTCTGGTATTCGTTGCACCAAGGACCTCATCTCCCATTCCTATAGGCCTTCACTTAGGGAGGATGCTAAATAATTTTTATCAGCCTGCTAAGTGTGCGCGTGGCAAAAGCCTAACCATGTCCATCCTTGGGGGCTTTTACAGCCACTTCCTATACCTAAGAGACCCATGACCCATATCTCTATGGATTTTGTTAGACTTACCTCCTTCTAATGGGCATTCTAATGGGTGGTAGTAGACCGGTATTCAAAGATGGCCACTTTATTCCACTCTCTGGGCTGCCTTCAGCCCCCAGGTTAGCCCAACTCTTCATTGCTGAGATCTTCCGCTTACATGGTTTACCTGAATCTATCATATCAGCTCATGGGGTGCAGTTTGTCTCCAAATTTTGGGGCAGCCTTAATCGAGAGTGACAAGTAAAATTAGACTTCTCTTCAGAATACCACTCACACCAACGGGCAGACTGAACAGATCAACCAAAGCCTGAAACTGTTTTTACAGGCCTACATATCACCTTTTCAGGACGACTGGGCGCAATTACTACCATGGTCCAAATTCTGTTGTAATAACCAGGTCTGCAGTTCCACGGGGGCATCTCCCTTCTGGAATGTGTATGGAGAACACCTACAGATACCATTGCTTGTACCATTATCTCTGGAAGTCCCTGCTGCAGCTAAAGCCATCACTTCACTTACACAGATCTGGCAAACCACCCAAACATCCAAAGACAGACCATGCTACAGGTTAAACGACAGGTGGATAAGAAGAGGCGCTTCAGCTTCCCATTTTCAGATAGGAGATGCCACGGTGCTTGATCCAGAGAGCAGCTCCTGAGACACCATGGTGCTTGTCTCGTGGGGATTAAGTGCACCTCCACACTTTGTGTGGTGTTTCTCTGGCTTGTCCGGAGAGCAGCTCCTGAGATGCCACAGCGCTTGTTCGAGAGAGCAAGCTCCTGAGACACTACAGCGCTTAACCTCTATGAGTTCCTGAGATGCCTTAGCGCATGTTCCAGAAAGTAGCTCCTGTGATACCTCTGTACTTGTTCCAGTAAGTGAAGTTCCTGAGATGCTTCAGCTTATACCTGATTGAGTCCCGAGACACCACAGTGCCTGTTCCAGAGATGAGTTCCTGAAACGCCACAGCACTTTATCTAAGAGTGTTCCTGAGATACCATAGTGAATGTTCCAGTGAAGGGTGCTCCTGAGATACTACCGTGTTGTTCCTAAGAATGATCCTGAAAATGTCTCTGAGATGCTACTACACTTATTCCTAAGAGCATTTCTGAGAGTGACCCTGAGAAAGTTCCTAATAGGGATCCTGAGAGTGTTCCTGTTTTGTAGTGACTTGTCAGTCACAGTCTGGTTTTCCACTGTGGTCCAAGGGCTCACACTTCCACTCATAACAGTAGGTATGCACCTTCACAAACTTTTCCATTTTTCTTTTCCTAGGGAATGAGAGATAAAGGACACTGCATTGTTCACATGAACTTTTGGTGTAAAGTGGTAATAAAATGGCTGCTGATCCCACCAAAACTGGAGCACTGATTGGGACTTATTCTATGTGTACCATACGGGCCACAGTTCAATCTGGGGAACCTCTCCAGCTATGCTTTGCACCCACCCAACTGGGGGCCAGCTGGCTTGCCTGCTCCAAAGCCAAGCCAAATCCACTGGCTGAATCACAGAACTACCATGACTTACCCTGCAGTGCATCACCCCCCTTTACAATCTGGAAACAAGTGGAAGGAGAGTGGATTGCACTCATCTAGCAGGAGCCTCCCAGGTCAAGCCAAATACTTCAGGTGACATACTGAACTGCCATGATTTACCCACACTTCCTTTTTATCCCCTTCAAGGACTTTAATGAGCTGGTACTCAGTGAACTTATCTCTGTCTCCTCCCATGTGCAGGGGAGAAAAACAAGAGACACTGCAGCCACAGACCCCCACAAGGATCAGAGGGTATCATGATTGTGGCCGTGACCCCTCCCAGACTCACCTCATGTCTGGCAGTCAGCTTCTGAGCTGGCTTCTGTCTGCTTTGCCTGAGTTAGCTCTGCCTCTGTGTGCAGGCTGCTTCCAGCGTGGCTCTAATTACCCCACTATACTGCACCTGTGTGGGTAAGCCTCTCTGTGTTTCAGTATGCTGTCTGCCTGTGTTGTAACATCATCAGGCAGGGCCTTGATAAGGAAGTGGTGTTCTTCCATTCAGGGCCTTTGCAACGTTTGCTATAGGTCCAGGTTAGTGTTGGTGCAGTGTGCACTTTTGACTTATGTGTTTAGCTTCCCTGCTTTTTCCTTGTGGCTCCCCTGCTTTCCCTTGTGGTACTGTTAGGAGCACTTCTGTTAGTGGAGTGCTTAGGAGTACTTCTGGTAGCTTGGTGCTTAGGAGCTCCTTTGTTACTTTATGTGTTTAGCTTCCCCTTGGTTAGTTTAGTGCTATGGAGCACTGATGTAGTTTGGTGCTTAGGAGCTCTTCTGTTAGTTTAGTGCTTAGGAGCACTTCTGTTAGTTTAGTGCTTAGGAGCACTTCTGTTAGTTTGGTGCTTAGGAATTCTTCTGTTAGTTTGGTGCTTAGGAGCACCTCTGGTAGTTTAGTGCTGTGGAGCACTTCTGTGGTTAAGTGCTTAGGAGCACTTCAGTCTGGTTACGCTAGAGGCACACTTCTGAGTTGCTGGGTTTCCTTGCTTTCCCCTGTGGGCTTCTCTGCGTTTCCTTTTGGTGCTTGGGAGCACTTCTGTCTTGTCTTGGCCCTGTGTTCCTGGTTTGTGCAAGCTTGCGTGGTATTCCAGGGTCTGAGGTGGTCCCTCAGCCCTAGTCCCATTCCTGGTCCTGGTACTATAAAGCTTGTTCTAGTATCCCAGTCCCTGTGTTATCCTGTATCCGGTAAGTCCTGCCGGCCGCTTGAACCCAGGGGCTCAACTCCTGGGGGACAGTGGCTAAGTGCAGGTGAAGCAGTGCGGACCAGTCTGGTGTACTCCAGTCCGGTGTGTTCCGGTCTAGTGTGTTCCAGTCCAGTGTGTTCCAGTCCAGTATGTTCCAGTCCTGTGCGGACTAGTCCGGTGTTCTCCAGTCCAGGGAGTTCCAGTCCGTGTGTTCCGGCTCGCTGGGCGGCGCCTGCAATCCTTACCTGTGCCAGTGTGCTAGCCCAGTATTGGTTGGTGGGTTTTGCCTGCTGCTGTCGCTCCTAGACAGCAGCCCAAGGGCTCACGTTTGCTCCAGAGCCCATCCCCGCGGGCTCTGAACCTGAGAACCTGACAGAGGGGAAGAGAGGGACCTAGAACCACCAGGTTTAGTATTCCCAGGAATTGTGGACCGGTCTCCAAAAATCCTAACTCTCTAGTCTGTTGGTAGGCGGGAAGGGTGGGGACGGAGATCAACCCCCAAAGGAATACTGCCTGCAGTATTCCCCACACTCGATCAATGCACCACCAGGAATTTGAACCTTCAGCATTGTTGGGAGTGGTCTCCTTAGCCTACTCATAGTGCTGCACCAGGCCACATGTCTACACCATCTGCTGGAAACAGAGAAATACAGAGAAACTGAAGGCAGCACCAGCCTCCTATAAAGGGAATGAAATCAGCTCTGATCTTTTTTTTTCTCTCACTCCATATGCTGGCAGGATGACATAATTCATGCATCTGGCCTGGTCTGGCATAGACAATAAGGAAATGATAGGTTCCATATTAGGAGTCACTACCCAAGAAAAGAATCCTTGGTTCACTGGGGATAATATATTGAAATCCTCAGCTCAGTGTATGACAGTAGTATAAAAAAATAAAATTAAAAATAGAATGTTAGAAAAGAATGGAGAATAAATCGTCTTTAGGAAGCCTCTGGAATACAGTTCTAATTGCCCCATCTTAAAAAGGGATAGCTGAAAGGAAGTGGAAAAAGTACAGAGAAGTGTGACAAAAATGATAAAGGGATGGATTGGCTTCTTCTGAAGAAGGCTAAATAGATTAGGGCTCTTCAGCTTGAAGAAGGCATGACAAAGGTTTGTAAAATCCTGAGTGGAATGGAACAGGTAAATAGAGAACAGTTTTATTTATTTATTAGGATTTATTTACCGCCTTTTTGAAGGAATTCATTCACGGCGGTATACAGTAAGAATAGATCAAACATGAGCAATAGACAATTACAGCAGTAAAAATATTCAAAAACAATACAAAGTATGGCATGGTATACGATTTACAATGTCAACACAATACATAATAGAACAATATGAACATTATAATTGATAGTGAAGGGTAAAGCAAAGATGTAACATATAGATAGGTAAGAAAGTAGGATGAGTTAGAAAGTAACGTGATTTATTTATGTCTTTAGATTGGAACACTCCATGAAACTAACAGGTAGAAGATTTAAACAAATTGGAGAAAGTATGTTTTCACTTAATAAAGATGTCTAGCATATCTAGGTTTAAAAGAGGTTTGGACAAATTCCTAGAGGAAAAGTATATAAATAATTATCAGCCAAGTAGACCATGAAAAGATACCACTCATCCCTTGAAGGGAGTTTGTTGTGGTGAATGAACAGGACCCAGCAAACTTACTTGGGGGCGACTGGCAGAAGTATTTGCACCAGAAGTAGATTTCTTAGAAAGAGGTAGTTTCAGTGCAGTCCCAGCGTCCAACGAAGTCGGCTTTGAAGAAGTCCCTTGAGGGGTTAGAATGGGGGGGGGGGGGCTGGAACCATTCTAACCCAATTCTAGACCCGCAGGGTTCATAATTGAAAGCAAAGATGAGCTGGAACGACCCACCGATACCTCTACGAGGTCATCTGGGATGGCACTTGAGGTTTCCTTTTTTTTTTTTAAGGGTCTGAAGAGACACTTTCCCTTTCCATGAGGAGCGAACGTCCACTGCATAGAATAACTGACAGGCTGCTGACTTTGGCAAGCTAGGAAGGCACCCAATTGACCTGATTGGCTGAATTCTTATACTATCAAGCTAGAGGAGCACATCCAGACAAACAGCTCACGGAGACCGCAAACAAGTGTGTCTGCATTATCCTGAGACATGGAGAACTATTACAATAGTTGAGACAAAAAATGATTAAGGAATTAATAAGTAGGCAAAGAGAAGAAATACTGAAGCAAATCTTCCTTATTATAGAAAATTATTTCTATAATAAGGAAGAAACGTGTTCAGTAAATTTCACGTGAGTCAGTAATTACTCTCAGACGTTTAATAGAGTACTTTAATGGAACCTGAACATTATTGATTATTGGAGAAACAGCTTGAGAACCAATTAAAGGAAAGAACAAAGCAGTAGTTTTGTTCTTTTTTTTTAATGAATTTTTCAAAATAGGTACAAGCATAAAACTTACAACAGAAAAAGAAGAAATAATTACAGATTTTCAATAAGAAATAAAAATATAAGAAAAAAATCAAACAGTACTACTACTCCTACTAGTCCACAAGAATGGGAGAAGAAACAATTCATAATTCAAATGAGAATTTCAATTTAGAAAAAAAACTAGACCATAAGAAATACCATCTTAATATTGCTTGAAAACACTGTCCCAATTTCACGGGACACATCCAAACCTTTTTTAAACCCCACTAAGCTAACTGCTTTTACTACATTCTCTGGCAACGAATTCCAGAGTTTAATTACAAGTTGAGTGAAGAAATATTTTGTCCGATTTGTATAGGTAGCATAGTATAGCTAGATAAACTGGATTTTTCTTCTTTCAGTGCCAGGCAGCATGGAGTTGCAATATTACTTCATAAGATATTAGCTTTTGGTGTGCATAAGGTGTTACAAGATATGGAGGGGTGGTCACAAAACTCCATTTTTTAACATATAGAGGGGCATTTTGGAGGAGTGGCCTAGTGGTTAGGGTGGTGGACCTTGGTCCTGGGGAACTGAGGAACACCTAATGAATGAAGAGGGAGGCCCATATAGTTCTCAGGACCTGCAGCAGAGACTTGCACTTGCCAACAAGGATCATATACAGACAACTACATCATTATTGGTTTAGTTTGGATCAGGCAGCTTTGGGCATGAAATTGGGTCATAGGATGAGAGAGTTCCTGAAAGGGGATGCATACGGACAGGTTTCAATATCGAGTTTGCATAGAGCTCTGGTGTCGCTCGGTCCTTCTCGAACATATGAGAAGCTTAAAGACACATGGAGTAAAGATTTGGGATATGAGGTGAAAGGAATAAACTTTGCAAAACTGATCAAAGACATACCCAGGAATAAACATATCGATACGCACTGTCCAATATAAATAATATATATATATACATGTACATAAAAGAGCATATATAAGAAAATATATATATAAAAGAAGTATATATAATGCAACAGTTGTATGACAGTGCATATAAACATATATACAAAAGCATAATAAAATCTGACATCACGTAACAGCAAATTATGCTTTTGTATATATGTTTATATGCACTGTCATACAATTGTTGCATTATATATACTTCTTTTATATATATATTTTCTTATATATGCTCTTTTATGTACATGTATATATATATATATTATTTATATTGGACAGTGCGTATCGATATGTTTATTCATGTAATTATTTTAGTATACTCTCTATGTATACCTAGTAATATTCCATATTTTATTAATTGTTCTTTGTCAATTCATATGTTTGATATATTATGTTCGTATGTGTGTTATATTTTATTTATTATGATCTATGATAATTATTATATATTTGTTCATTGTAGCCCCTGACGCAGCCCTAGGTGGGCGAAACACGGCCTGTGTCGGGCGATTTGTTCATACACGGTATCTTCAATAAAATCTTTTTGTTGTGACATTGATCTGCTGGCTTTCTTTCCCATATTGGATTTTGCAGATCGTTTGCCTTGTTGTTTTTAGGGATATACAAGGAAATGTTCTACAATCCTCCAGTGCTTCGGCAACAGGCCTTCAGAGTTGTGCTTCTCTGGTGTTCGTTGCCAGACCAGTTCCTGCATCCAGCCTTGTTTGTTCCTGCTTCCAGCCCTGTTTGTTCCTGCTTCTAGCCCTAACTGTTCCAGTCCTGCCTGTTCCAGTCTTCCAGCCCTGCCTGTTTCAGTCCTCCAGCCCTGCTTGTTCCTGTCTCCAGTCTTGCTGTTCCAGCTACTCCCTGGCCTCGACTCCATTAGCCAGCATCCAAGGGCTCTTTTAAGGGCCAACCCCAAGGGCTCTTTTAACAGCCAACTTCATGGGCTATTTTATAAGCCAACCCCAAGGGCTCTTTTACGAACCAACCCCAAAGGCTCCCTTAAGAGTCAACCCCAAGGGTTCTCTTGAGCCAACCTCTAGATGAACCCTCTTGTCTGCCAGCCAGTCTGCTAGGCCAGACTCTTGGTGGCAGTAAGCAAAAGCATATGAGCAGGAAGTAAGCCGGAGCCTAGATATCCTGACTTTCCTGTTTTTTATGTTCACTGGATGGAATGCAGATTGGTATTTGTCATCTCTTGCAGGTATTTACCGGCTCAGATCCCTTGAGAAAGCAGCAGCGAAACGGGTGTCTGTCAGGATCAGCTGAGCTTCTAGTTAAGTGATACTGCTTTAGATCATTATTGAGCTCATTTTCGAAAGAGAAGGACGCCCATCTTTCGACATAAATCGGAAGATGGACGTCCTTCTCACAGGGTCGTCCAAATCTGTATAATCGAAAGCCGATTTTAGACATTCCCAACTGCTTTCCGTCGCAGGGACGGCCAAAGTTCAAGGGAGCGTATTGGAGGCGTAGCGAGGGCGGGACTTGGGCGTCCTCAACCCATAATCGAAAGAAACAAGGACATCCCTGATGAACACTTGGACAACTTTACCTGGTTGTGTTTTTCTTACGACAAAGGCACAAAAAGGTGCCCGAAATGACCACCAGAGAGAATCGGGGATGACCTTCCCTTACTCCCCCAGTGGTCACTAACCCCCTCCCACCCTCAAAAAACATCTTTAAAAATATTGATTGCCAGCCTTTATGCCAGCTTCAGATGTCATACTCAGGTCCATCACAGAAGTATGTAGGTACCTGAAGCAGTTTTAGTGGGTGCAGTGCACTTCAGGCAGGTGGACCCAGGCCCACCCCCCCCCCCCCCTACCTGTTACGTTTGTGGAGGAAACAGTGAGCCCTCCAAAACCCACCACAAACCCACTGTACCCACATCTAGGTGCCCCCCTTCACCTGTAAGGGTTATGGTAGTGGTGTACAGTTGTGGGTAGTGGGTTATGGGGGGCTCAGCACACAAAGTAAGGGAGCTATGTACCTGGAAGCAATTTATGAAGTCCACTGCAATGCACCTTAGGGTGTCCGGTTGGTGTCCTGGCATGTCAGGGGGACCAGTGCACTACAAATACTGGCTCCTCCCACGACCAAATGGCTTGCATTTGGTCGTTTATGAGATGGACGTCCTTGGTTTCCATTATCGCTGAAAATCAGAAACGACCAAGTCTAGGGTCGACCATCTCTAAGGACGACCAAATTTCAGGATTTGGGCATCTCTGACCGTATTATCGAAACGAAAGATGGATGTCCATCTTGTTTCAAGAATATGTGTTTCCCCACCCCTGGATGGGGACATTTTGCACAGAGCACATTTTTATGTAGGAGGGGGGTTTTTGGTCAATGATGATCTGAGTCACAATATGGGATTTCAGATGTTATAGACGTTACTATTCAGTAACATATCCCAGTGACAAATGAGACCTTTTCCAGACGTTATTACACATTCAAGTGAACAATAAGTTCACTTTAGAGTTGCGACTGTTGATAGAAGATAGTGGACCATTTGAGCCATTTCATATCGTTTAAGTGTTGCAGTCTTCTAGACATGCTTGTTCCTGTTTCCTGCCTTGCTGTTCCAGCTACTTCCTGGTCTCAAGTTTGTCGGGCCAGCCCCCAAGGACTCTTTTAACAGCCAAGTCCAAGGGCTCCTTTAAGGGCCAATACCAAGGGCTCTATTAAGAGCCAACCCCAAGGAGTCTTTTATGAGTCAATCCCAAGGGCTCTCTTAAGACCCAACCTCTAGACAAACCCTGTTGTGTTCCAGCCAGTCTGCTAGGCCTCCCTAGTCGTACGCTTCTGCCTGTCCGAGTCAGGTCCTTGATTCTTCAGCTCCCAGACTCTGCCAGGCGGTCCTGTCAGCAACTGTTGACAAGGGCCTGTGCAGCGCTTATGCCACACAGGTAGAGCCAACCTCGTCACAGTCCAAGGGCTCACCTTCCCCAACTGTGACAGAGTGTTTTTCTTTTCTGGCTTCACTTTCAAGGGAGAGGGAGGTGGGCAGTAACCATGGGAGATTAAGTAGGGGGACAAGTCTTAATCCTTCCAGTGGTCAACTGCTCAATCAAAGCACCTTTGTGTAACTTGGGCATGACTGAAACAGGTCTAGAAAAAAAATTCCTTCTTTTTATCATGGACATTTCTCCACATGCAGGAGGTATATATGCACATCTGCCATGTGGAGGGAATGTGCTGCTGTTATCATGGATGTTTTCTCAACGTGGGGACCAGTACCACCATTGCACATTTTATATAGTGTATTTCTAATTGGCAGAGACGTTTATCTCAAAATGACTATGATGTCTGCAGTGCATCCTCTTTCTAAACATTTTTCTTGTATATTTTTGAATATCGGAACGGTTAGTTATTTCTTCCATTATGGACTTACATTTTTATAGGTTTTCCTGTAAATGTGTATTTTATCATTTTGGCGTCATATTGAAAATGCTCCTCTAAATGTTTTTACAAAATTCTAAATGCAAAGCGACAGACATCACAGCTAGATTGATGTCACAGTCATTTATATGTTTTGGGGAACAGGCATAATTGTCCACATGTATTTTATAATCAAAGCATATCAATTGCAACTGTACCCATGCTCTACCTAAACTCCACTCCTGAACAGGCCTATATGTGGTAAATTTCTGAACTTCCAGAAGATAATCAAAAATCATACATGGAAAAAAGCTATATGAAATAAGGTGCTCTAATATAACTACTATAGATTTCAAAGGAGAAAACCTTTGCCAATGAAAGTCCTACTTCAAATCACTGAGTCATATCACTTATATTTCATTCACTATATACTTTGAAATTTCTTTGAAATGAAAAGTAGACTGTAAAAATAACAAATCAATAAATCACTGAAATAAAAATGTCCATATTCGCTGAAAATGTCCAAAAATCAAGTGGCAAACATAGTGATAGTCGAACCAGAAAAACTTCTTTTTGTTTCAAAAATGCCCATTTCCTAGAAGTTTTGTGCTCAGTGTGTTTTTCTTTTGTGATCATTATTGAAAAACTTATATCCACAGGAAAAGCGCACAAAAACAAGTCACTGGGATGTATGGAGGGCCAGAATTGTTTGTTGACTGGCCAGACTGAGATCCCAGCAGAGCAGTGGGCACCCTAGGAGGTGCTGCAATGGACATCACATAAAAAGTCCCAGGTTCACATCTCACCTTTACCCCCTTATATTGTACAGTGAGACCACCAAAACCTACTGTACCCAACTGTACACCACTGCAGAAGCCCTTATGCCTGCAGGTGTCACCTATATGTGGAGTTTTGGTGAGTTTTGGAGGGTTCACATTGTCCACCAGAAGTGTAACAGTTAGAGTGAGTTATGGGTCTGGGTTCCCTTCTCTACAGTGCACTACACCGACCACTAGGCTACTCCAGGGACCTGCTTGCTGCTCTAATAGTGATGGCCATAACATCTACTGTTTCTTTCACATATTTTGGGGGTGGTATGGGGTCTGTGACCACTGGGGTAGTGTTAGGGGGAGTCATGCCTTAATCCCTCCATTTTTTAATTCTATAGAGCAAGCAGAAGCTAAGGCAACCACTAGGACCTAACCCTGATGCAGTATGCTGAAACATGGGCCATGTTAGTGAGGGTCTTACTGCAATCTTGAAGTTGAGAGATAAGCTAAGTAGCTCTATATACTCTTTGAAATTTTCACAAAAATTAAAAATATGTTTAAAAATTAAATATAAATGGTAAAACAGAGGACCAATGACAAAGTTAATGAATCACCAGGTTGTATCTTGGTGTGAAAAGAGTCACTACTGAGGTCCGATCCTTAGAACACTGTAACTGTTAAATTAAGTGCTGGTTTAATCTCTCCAGTGGTCATCAGGTCATTTAGGGCACCTTTTTATGACTTAGTCGTGACTGAAACAGATCTAGACCAAAATGTCTAACTTTAAGCCCTGGATGTTTTTGCTTTTTTTCCATTACGGTAGAAAACCATCCAAGTTTTCAGAACGCCCACATCCTGCCCCCATCACACCCCTGACATGTCCCCTTGTGATTTAGATGCACTGCAGATGAACTACATAGAAAAACATCCTTAAAATGTTTTGAAAATTGTGATTTGGATGTTTTGACAAAGAAAACGTTCATCTACCACTTTGTGCTGCTTTTAGGGCATTTTTCTGTTTTGAATATGAGCAACAAAAAAAATCATAAAAGCCAAATACTACCCACAAAAATAGTTTGAATACTGACCTCTAAGCGGCTAATGTGCATAGTGAAACTGTCTTTATTAGAATGTATCAGGGTTCGAGTTAATTAGTTTGTCAGAAAGTGAGCTAAAAATGTATGGTACCAACTCATCACATAACCATTTGCAGTCAATCCATTGCCAAGAGCAGTAGCTGCTTAGTGACGTTATTAATTTTGAATACTCACCACTTTCAAAGCAGGCATCAAATATTAGATGTCCTTTTTTAGCCAATCCAGAATAGCCTGGTGGAAAGACTGTATATTTGCTTACATTCCCTGCTATGATGTCCTCACTCCCAATCTCATTTCCTATTGCAATAAAAATAAACTAGTTATGAAAGGATTTAACTTCTATTGTTCTTCAATTAAACACTTTCAAAAAAGGTTACAAAACATAGTGTCTAGTGGCGTAACCACTAACAAGAAAAACATTACAATACACAGAAGTTAGAACAAATACAGGTATTAAAGTCTACATTATTTTATGCTTTTAATTCTATGTTAATATAATATCGAAGTTTTTTAAATGCTTCTTCTACTTAGTTATTTAAGGGGCCCTTTTACTAAGGTGCACCGAAAAATGGGCTGCGCTAGTGTAGGCACGTGTTTTGGGCGCATGCAGATCCATTTTTCAGCGTGCCTGTAAAAAAAGCCTTTTTAAAATGTTTGTCAAAAATGGACGTGCGGCAAAATAAAAATTGGCACGCATCCATATTGGGTCTGAGACCTTACCGCCAGCCGCTGACTTAGTGGTAAAGTTTCACGAAGTAACCGTGTGGTAATCATCTACATGCATACAATAACAATTACTGCTCGGTTTTTGCCGCGCGTCAGAAAATAAAAATTATTTTCTGGCGCACATAGCGGACACGCATCAAAAATGAAATCATCACAAGGGCCACATGGTAGCTAGGAAGTAACTCAAAATTGATATCCACTGGGTGTGCATAGACACCTACGCGGCTTAGTAAAAGGTCCTCTAAGCCATAAGGGACCTGAAAAGGCCAAAATGTTTCAGCTCATGTTTGGTTTCTTTTGGAATTTTTCCTAATTTTGGAGCATTTTTTCAATTTGATACACACATTCATTTTAGGCTACTGTGCACTAAAATGTAAAATGATATTCTATGCACTAAAATTTTAAGGCTCATTAACAAACTGGTGCAGCAAATGAGAAAAAACCCATTCAATTCCTATGGGTTTCCTCTCATTTGCTGTTCGGGAATCACTAGCGCGGTTGAAGGATAGGAAACAGAGAGTGGGGTTAAATGGGCAGTATTCACAATGAAGAAGGGTAGTTAGTGGGGTTCCTCAGGGGTCTGTGCTAGGACCGCTGCTTTTTAATATATTTATATATGATTTAGAGATGGGAGTATAGCGAGGTAATTAAATTTGCTGATGACACAAAATTATTCAAAGTCGTTAACTCATGACAGGATTGCGAAAAATTACAGAAGGACCTTACGAGACTGGGCGGCTAAATGGCAGATGACGTTTAATGTGAGCAAGTGCAAGGTGATGCATGTGGGAAAAAAGAACCCAAATTTTAGCTACGTCATGCAAGGTTCCACTTTAGGAGTTACGGACCAAGAAAAGGATCTGGGTGTCGTCGTTGATAATACACTGAAACCTTCTGCTCAGTGTGCTGCTGCAGCTAGGAAAGTGAATAGAATGTTGGGTATTATTAGGAAAGTATGGAAAACAGGTATGAGGATGTTATTATGCCGTTGTATCGCTCCATGGTGCGACCGCACCTTGAGTATTGTGTTCAATTCTGGTCGCCGCATCTCAAGAAAGATATAGTAGAATTGGAAAAGGTGCAGCGAAGGGCGACTAAAATGATAGCGGGGATGGGACGACTTCCCTATGAAGAAAGACTAAAGAGACTAGGGCTTTTCAGCTTGGAGAAGAGACGGCTGAGGGGAGACATGATAGAGATATATAAAATAATGAGTGGAGTGGAACAGGTGGATGTGAAGCGTCTGTTCACACTTTCCAAAAATACTAGGACTAGGGGGCATGCGATGAAACCACAGTGTAGTAAATTCAAAACAGAGAAAATTTTTCTTCACCCAACGCATAATTAAACTCTGGAATTCGTTGCCGGAGAATGTGGTTAAGGCGGTTAGCTTGGCAGAGTTTAAAATGGGGTTAGACGGTTTCCTAAAGGACAAGTTCATAAACCACTACTAAATGGACTTGGGAAAAATCCACAATTCCAGGAATAACATATATAGAATGTTTGTACGTTTGGGAAGCTCGCCAGGTGCCCTTGGCCTGGATTGGCCGCTGTCGTGGACAGGATACTGGGCTCGATGGATCCTTGGTCTTTTCCCAGTGTGGCATTACTTACGTACTTATGTACTTAAAAAAAGAAGCCCTGAATACATACTAAAAAATGGGCAACCCTATAGGACATAATCCCCTGGAATCTATATAGTGTGACATAAGTTGCACGTGCAAATCTGGGCATATTTTGGATTTGCACATGCAATTTAATTAATTAACAAGCCAATAAGCGCCGATATTTGCCAATTTACAAATAATTGACCATAATTGGCAATAATTAGAATTTATGCACACAACTGTCTAGTGTATTCTGTAAAGTGATGCACGTAAGTTATACGTTGCAATGTTGAAAAGAGGACATGGCCATGGGCATGGAATGGGTGGGTCTCGTTTCTAAAATTTATGTGCATTGTTATAGAATACACCCAGTCCGTGCCTAATTTAGGCATCAGCATTTACACCAAATTTTACTCGGCGTAACTGCCTGTAACTAAATTTAGTCACATGGATGAGCACTTGGCGTATTCTATAAACTGTGTGGAAAGTTTGGCGTATTTTATAGGAATGCCTAAATTTAAGTGTACTTTAAAGAATTTGCCTAGGCATATTTTTTTCAGCGCTGATTTTTTAGGTGTTATATAGAATCAAACTCTATATGCCTGTAAACTATTCTACAGCACTATGGATCTATATAAATTATAGTCCAAAGAAAAACAAAAAAAAGGAGGAAGACCCCCCCCCACACACACATATGGTGCAAAAAAAAAAAAAAAAAAAAAAAAGCAAAAGTTGGGGGTGGCCCAGGAATATTACAACAACAACAAAGAGGCCAGAAGAATGCTGGGCTGCATAGAGAGGGGTATAGCCAGCAGAAGAAAGGAGGTGTTGAGGCCCATCTACAAGTCATTAGTGAGGCCCCACAGGGAGTACTGTGTTCAGTTTTGGAGGCCATATCTTGCTAAAGATGTAAAAAGACTGGAAGTGGTGCAAAGAAAAGCAACAAAAATGGTATGGGATTTGCATTGCAAACCGTAGGAGGAGAGACTTGCTGACCTGAACACATATACCTTGGAGGAAATGAGAAACAGGGGTGACATGATACAGACATTCAAATATTTGAAAGGTATTAATCCACAAACAAACCTTTTCCGGAGACGGGAAGGTGGTAGAACTAGAGGACATGAATTGAGGTTGAAGGGGGGCAGACTCAGGAGTAATGTCCGAAGTATTTTTTCACAGAAAGGGTAGTAAGATACATGGAATGCCCTTCCGCGGGAGGTGGTGTAGATGAAAACGGTAATGGAATTCAATCATGTGTGGGATAAACAAAAAGAAATCCTGTTTAGAAGGAATGGATCTACAGAATCTTAGCTGACATTGGGTGGCAACGCCGGTAATTGGGAAGCAAAACCGGTGCTATGATCTACGCCATGATTGTAACTGAATAGATATGGATGAGCTAGAGTGTAAATTTAAGGAGCTTCGATGTTAGCTTCAAAACTTTTACTACAAGAACAGTGCTGGGCAGACTTCTACGGTCTGTGCCCTGAGAATGGCAAAGACAAATCAAACTTGGGTATACATATAAAGTATCACATACCATGTAAAATAAGTTTATCTTGTTGAGCAGACTGGATGGATCATTCAGGTCTTTATCTGCCATCATTTACTATGTTACTATGAGGACTACAAGAAGGTCAAGAGATAAAAATATCAAAATTTTAAATTGGAGAATCACCAATGTTAGACCCTGAAGGGCACTACAAAACCAACAGTTAAACACCATGCGGTCAAGGATGGAGCACTATGGCATAACAGTGGACAAAAAAGTGAGGACAGCTCAAGGAGGATATCAGGAAGTTTTTAATGTGAACAGCTAAAAAAAGTGTATCATATCACCCCTGTTTCTCCTTTCTTCCAGAGTATACATGTTCAGGTCATCAAGTCTCTGCTCATATGTCTTGTAACGTACTGAACACAATACTCTAGGTGGGGCCTCACCAACGACTTATACAGGGGCATCAACACCTCCTTTCTTCTGCTGGTCACACCCCTCTCTATACAGCCTAACAACCTTCTAGCTACGGCCACCGCCTTGTCACCCCAAGATCCCTCTCCCCGTCCGTACCTATCAGATTCTCCCCGCCTAACACATACGTCTCCGGAGGATTTCTATTCCCTAAGTGCATCACTTTGCATTTCTTCGCATTGAAGAGAGTAAGAAGAGTTAGGAAGTAATGTGCTTAATTTAATGAAAGTTGCACATGAGGTCAGAGATGGTTTAATATTATCTCAGCTAGGGAAGGAGAGGTTAAACATGTCCTACTGCAGTATGTGCAGCCCGTGCCACTCCTTGTGTGTGTGAGTGAGACTAACAAGTTAGTTACTTTGTGTCATCAGTAAATTAATGGGTCCTTTTACAAAGGAGCGCTGAAAAATGGCTTGCGGTAGTGTAGGCACGGGTTTTGGGCAAGTGCCGATTCATTTTTTAGCACACCTGTAAAAAAGGCCTTTTTTGCCGAAAATGGACGTATGGCAAAATCAAAATTTTCACACTTCCATTTTGGGTCTGAGACCTTACCGCCAACCACTGACCTAGCGGAAAAGAATCCGGGCGGTAATGACCTAAGTGCATCAAATGCCACTTGGCAAGCGTTCATCACGTGTGCCCAAAAATAAAAAATATTTTTCAGATGCACATATCGGGTGTACTCCAAAAATGAAATTACCGCAAGAGCCATGCGGTAGTTAGGCGGTAACTCCATTTTGGCACGCGTTGGGCGCACATAGACGCTTACACGGCTTAGTAAAAGGGCTCCTTTATGACCTCACCAATTACTCCCATCTCTAAGTCATTTATGTTAAAAAGCAGTGGTCCTAGCAAAGACCCCTGGGGAACCCCACTATCCACCCTTTTCCATTGAGAATACTGACCATTTAACCCTACTCTCTGTTTTCTATCTTTTAACTAGTTTTTTTAATCCACAATAGGACACTACCTCCTATCCCATGACTTTCCAATTTCCTCTAGAGTCTTTCAAGAGGTACTTTGTTAAATGCCTTTTGAAAATCCAGATACACAATATTGACCGGCTCACCTTTATCCACATGTTCGTTCACCCTTTGAAAGAAATGTAATAGATCAGTGAGGCAAGATTTCTCTTCACTAAATCCATGTTGGCTTTGTCTCGATTTGAATATGCTCTGTGTGTTTTCTGATATGAAAATTCAAGCTCTTTTTTGCCCATTTTCCCTTATATGTATAAGAGGCTCTTCAGTGGCTTGCTGAATACTGGCTTGTTTTTAAAAATCTTTAAATCACTCCACTGTTCAGATGGTTATTGTGTTTTACATACCATCAGTATGATGTCTGAATGGGGCTTAAAACAGTGCACCGGCATCCTAATTTACTTGAATTCATAAGGGTGAGAATAGTTAATTAGAAGAACCTTCAAAAACTGTAAATGCAATTATCTCTTCAGGAATTAAGTAAAAATCAGAACTGACAACTGAATTACTTTTATTTGCTGATTCTGCAGCTTTGCTTACAAATTTTACTTTTAAGTGGCCATAAATGAAATTTGTTACGATACTACCCTGCTACAGAAAATCAAATAATAGACTACCAACGTTTCAAAGGATTGCACCTTATTTTTTTTTAATAACCAATAAGAGGTTGAGAAATAAATGACTAGAATTTAACATAACAAAAATAGGCAACAAAAACTGTTCATCGGATCATCAGGTTGTAGCATGTTATGAGGAAGGAGGAACTGAGGGAAAATATGAGGGAAGAATGATTTTCTGGAGACAAAGTAGAATGGGTTTACTATTAAAGCAAGCTGACATACACAGTTATGAAATACAGAATCACACAGAAATCCAGAAAATGATAGCCAATAGTCAGCTGGCAGCAGTTAATGTTTTCTTCAAACCCTTACTGTCACTAGCTAGATCAGCCCCCAGTGCCGGGTCATGTCTGGGCAACAGCACTGAATATCAGGAGCTAAAACTGTTCAGGATCGCTGCTGAAGACTATTTATTTTTGTTACATTTGTACCCCACGCTTTCCCACTCATGGCAGGCTCAATGAGGCAGGCAATGGAGGTTAAGTGACTTGCCCAGAGTCACAAGGAGCTGCCTGTGCCGGGAATCGAACTCAGTTCCTCGGGACCAAAGTCCACCACCCTAACCACTAGGCCACTCCTCCACTGTTGCTACTATTTGAGATTCCATGTAGAAGTCGCCCCTTGCAGGTCACCAATGTGGCCGCGCAGGCTTCTGCTTCTGCTTCTCACAGAAACAGAAGCCTGCGCAGCCTAGTGGAATAGCAACGTTCCATGTAGAATCTCCAATAGTAGCAACATTCCATGTAGAATCTCCAATAGTATCTATTTTATTTTGTTACATTTGTACCCCGCGCTTTCCCACTCATGGCAGGCTCAATGAGGCAGGCAATGGAGGTTAAGTGACTTGCCCAGAGTCACAAGGAGCTGCCTGTGCCGGGAATCGAACTCAGTTCCCCAGGACCAAAGTCCACCATCCTAACCACTAGGCCCACAAAGACAAGTTATGTGGGCCCCGGCTGAATACTGGCCAGGACCCGAATAACTATATTTTACCTTTAAAGAAGCCCCAATCCCTCTCCTTCCTACCCCTCCCCCATCCCGCAAGAATCAATGTCCTGACCCCTGGGCCTACCTGTATCCCTGATGGTCCTAGTGGGGGTGTTGGGGGCAGGTGCAAAGCCCCCTCGCTCCTGCCCCTTGTAGATGGCCTCTGTTAATTGCTGCTGCAAGCACTCGCTAACAGTATTTATAACATATATTGTTCCATGACTGCATCATATTTAACTACTCATAAGTGGCTGGCATGATGGCAAATTGCCAACCAATGTTTAAGCATAAATGACTATAACCTGCACAGAGTAGCACGTTCAGCTCTGGCTGCCTTGTTGGGCAGACTGGATGGACTGTGCAGGTCTTTATCTGCCTTCATTTACTTTGTTACTGTGTGTATTTACCACAAAAGAGAAGGACGCCCATCTTTCGACACAAATCGGGAGATGGGCGTCCTTCTCTCAGGGTCGCCCAAATCCGCATAATCGAAAGCGGATTTTGGGCGTCCTCAACTGCTTTCCGTCGCGGGGATGACCAAAGTTCACAGGGGCGTGTCGAAAGCATAACAAAGCCGGGACTGGGGCGTGCTTAACACATGGGCGTCCTCGGCCGATAATGGAAAAAAGAAGGGCATCCCTGACGAGCACTTGGCCGACTTTAGTTGGTCCATTTTTTCTTGCAACGAACCCTCAAAAAGGTGCCCAAACTGACCAGATGACCACCAGAGGGAATCGGTGATGACCTCCCCTTACTCCCCCACTAACCCTCTCCCACCCTCAAAAAAAAACTTTAAAAATATTTTTTGCCAGCCTCAAATGTCATACCTAGCTCCCTGACAGCAGTATGCAGGTCCCTGGAGCAGTTTTAGTGGGTGCAGTGCACTTCAGGCAGGTGGACCCAGGCTCATCCCCCCCTACCTGTTACACTTGTGCTGGTAAATGGGAGCCCTTCAAAACCCACTGTACCCACACCTAGGTGTCCTCCTTCACCCCTTAGGGCTATGGTAGTGTTGTACAGTTGTGGGGAGTGAGTTTTGTGGGGGGTTGGGGGGCTCAGCACCCAAGGTAAGGGAGTTATGCACCTGGGAGCAATTTCTGAAGTCCACTGCAGTGCCCCCTAGGGTGACCAGTTGGTGTCCTGGCATGTCAGGGGGACCAGTGCACTACGAATGCTGGCTCCTCCCATGACCAAAGGGCTTGGATTTGGTTGTTTCTGAGATGGGCGTCCTCGGTTTCCATTATCGCCCCTGCTTTCACTCAACAAGTTTTTAATCCAGTCAGTCATTTTGAGGCTCATACTGAGACGCTCAGTATATTTATGTTTGAATCATTTTTATTAGTCAATTTTTACATTTACAATCCTCCATACATATCAGTAACCATCAACTCAAGCAGCATAATAATTACTCTGACCTCAGTCTCCCCACCCTCTACACTGATCTCATCCCCCCCTCCCAGAAGACTCTTCATTTTGCAGTAGTATCACTTGAGCAGAAACCACTTAAATGACATTATCTATTCAACATTCTGCTCCATGCTACATGAGTCAAAATGTTCCAGAAGGGCTCTCATACCTCTTGAAATGCCCTCCACTTTGGAGAATCCTCTGTTTCTTGTATGCCCAAACATTCCATAGTGGGCATGTTATTGCCTGGAAATGCCACTGCACTAAAGATGGAGCTGTTGGCAGAAGCCAATTTTGCAAGATACATTTACATGGCAAGTTTACAAGTATATGTAATATTTGATATTCTCCCATCATAATACTATCTAGGGGGTTTACAATAAAGCGAAGATACTTACCTGTAGATGTATTCTCTGAGGACAGCAAGCCTTATATTCTCACAAGTGGGTAATGCAGGCCGTGTTGCCTGGTCCGGATCTTATGACAAACATAAGAAGAGCTTTATGGAGCACAAGACATGCTTCACCATGCATGCGCGAGTGCCTTCCTGCCCGCCACTAGAACACAGACACCTCAGTTGAGTATAACAGCAAAAAAGAAAAAATAACAAAGGAGACAACTCCAAGGGGTGGAGGGAGGGATTGTGAGAATATAAAGCCTGCTGTCCTTGGAGAATACCTGCTACAGGTAAGTATCTTCACCTTCTCCAAGGACAAGCAGGCCTATATATTCGTACAAGTGGGGAATCCCTAGCATCCAGGGTCACCAAAAACAACAAAGATTGGTCAATTGGGTCTCGCAACAACGAGGACATGACGCAGATTAACTATATACAATCTGAATGAGAGTGCAGCCTGGAACAGAATAAAACAGGCCTAGGAGGGTGGAGTTGGATTTTAGACCCCAAACAGATTCATATGAACTCCTGAGCTCCATCTGAAGAGGTGCTCTTCAACAACCAATCGTCGAGATATGGGAACACATAAACTCCCAGTCTGTGTAGTGATGATGCAACCACTGCTAGACATTTGGTGAAGTTCCTAGGAACTGACACGAGGCCAAACGGCAACACATGATACTGAAAGTGATGTGTTCCCAGCAGAAATTGAACATACTTCCGGTGGGCTGGAAGTATCGGGATGTGAGTATATACATCTTTTAAGTCCAGAGAGCATAGCCAATCGTTTTCCTGAATTATTGGGAGAAGGGTGCCCAGGGAAACCATCCTGAATTTTTCTCAGACTAGGAATTTGTTCAGAGCCCTTAGGTCTAGGATGGAACACATCCCCCCTGTTTTCTTCTGCACAACGAAGAACATGGAACAGAATCCACGCCCTTCCTCCCTTGGTGGAACAGGCTCGCCCTTAGGGCCTTCAGAAGGGCAGAGAGTTCCTCTGCAAGTACCTGCTTGTGCTGAGAGCTAAATAAATGAGCTCTCAGTGGGCAATTTGGAGGTTTTTGATGCCAATTGAGGGCGTATCCGAGATGGACTATTTGAAGAGCCCACCGGTCAGACATTATAAGCGGCCACCTTTCATAGAAAAACTTCAGCCTCCCCCCCGACCAGCAGGTCGTCGTGGACAGACACTTTTACTGTGGTTATGCTCTGCTGGAGCCAGTCAAAAGCTCATCCCTTGCTTTGACTGGGGAGCAGCAGGGCCTTAGGCACACACTGTTGACGTGAACGAGTGCGCTGGGGCTGAGCCTGAACAGGCTGACGAGCTGAAGGGTTGTACCTCCACCTCTTATAGTAATAGGTACTCCTCCTTGGTTTGCCAAAGGTCCTCCTAGCTGAGGAGGTAGAAGCAGAAGGCACCCGGCGGAAGAGAGAAGAGATGGTATCGGTATGCTTCTTGATTTGGCCAGCGACCTCTTCAACCTTCTCTCCAAAAAGGCACGGGGCATCCGGCAACCTCTGCTGAACAGAATGCTCCAAGTCAGAAACATGCAGCAATGAGAGTCTGCACATTGCTATACTCTAAGCAGAGATTCTGGATACCACATCATAAGTGCCCCAGGCCAAGAACTTTCGACATGCCTTCTGCTGCTCGGCCAACTGACAAAGTGACTCGGCCTGCTCTGAAGGGAGCGTCTTAGCCAGGTCCAACAATTTGTGCAGTTTCATGAGTGGATGCTCATGAAGAGCTGGTATGATTGTATTCAGGAGATGAGCATTGAAGCTTGGTACATCTTCCACCCAAAAGAATCCAGGGTTCTAGCTTCTCTACCTGGGGGCGCCAAGGCATAGTCCCTAGATTTTATTCCTGGCTCTTTTGAGAGTGGATTCCACCACCATGGAATTGTGAGGCAACTGAGGCTTATCATAACCAGGTACACTGTGGATCCAATACTGGGTGTCGATCTACTTGGACATGACCAGGACCAACAGAGGGGTCTTCCTGGAGTACCTCGCGGAAAGGGACAGTCACCCTAGAAGGAGATGTGTAGTACAGGACCTCAAGCATCTTGGCCCTGGGTTCGTCCTCCACTTCCAAAGGAGAGAGAATAGCATCAGCCATTTCCTTAACAAAAAAAGGGAATAAAAAGCCATCCGGAGGAGACTTTCTCCTTTCAGGTGAAGGGGAGGGTTCAGAGGGAATTCCACAGGACTTATCAGATGAAAAGAATCCCATGAGCACTCTTCCTCGGTGTCACACAATACCTCCTAATGGGAGTGTTGAGACCGAACCTGCCTCAATGTGGATGAGCCATGTCTTCAGGAATGGCGTTGAGAAGTCGGTTCCCACCTTGATTTTGACGAAGCTTACTCCACCGATGTCAAGGGAGTGCTAGCTTGGGTGGCAGACAACATCGGATCAGTATGCGGCATTGATGTTGGAGGCCACACCGCAGGCTGAAGGCGAAGTGGGGCCGCAACGGTAGGCAGGCTAGGCACAAGCACCCCTGATGCTAATGCACACCATTGTATCAGGCCATCCGGCAGCTCAAGGAGCAAGACCCAGATGCGCTCATCGAGGGCCGACACCAGGAAAAGCCGGGGTGCTGGTTCAGACGCAAGTTGCAGAGCTGCCAGGGTCGATGCGGGAGCTGAGTCTTGCCTGGTGGGAGACCAATGCATCGGCACCTCCTGTATGGAAGGGGAGCAGTCCTCCTGGCGATGACTCCTTTCGGGTGCCGAATCCTTCAACTCCCCGGAACTCCTGGCACCATTCGTTGTGGGCGACCTATGATGATACTTCTTGGCCTTCACCTGAAGTGTGTCCTGGTGTTGCCGAGGACAACGTCAAATCCATATATCACCTTGGGGTTGGGTCTGACAATGGACAGTCCTGGGGGCCCTGCAGAGCAGGAGACCTCAAGCCAGGTGGAGACCCGCTCGATGCTTCACTGCTCCCAGGTCTTAGCAGCAGTCATGCTTACCGATGCTCCCGATGCTGGTGCGATGTTCGATGTCAATGCCGACGTCAAGGAACTGGACTTAGATCCAAAAATCTTCTCTCGTTAAGCCTCTCTGGAAATCTGGGTCCTCTTCTTCATGCAAAGACAGAGCACACAGTTAGTAGGGCTAATGTCAGGTCCAACACACTGTAGACACCAAGAATGGGTGTCCTTCCCAGAGATCATCTGATTGCATCGGGTACAGCGCTTAAAGCCACTGGAAACCTTTGTGGACATGGAAGGAAAACAACCTCGGCTAAATTAAATAAAGCGATGGTGCCTGAAAAAGGGGCAAGGCACAGCAAAAAAACGAAGGGAAAATTCCCGGCTGAAGTCAAGCCCTAAAAGCAACCGAATGACGATGAAAAAGAAAGGAAACTTAAAACCAGGCAAAATAAACTAAAAATATGAGGGAAAGACAAAAAAGGGGGTTCCACAACTGGGAACACAAGTCTGGATGAAAAAAAAAATCACTGAAAGGCACGAAAAAGCTCTTTAGGACCGAACGTTGTGAGGAGACAGTAAAAAAAACATGCACTCTCCTCACAGCGGTAGAAAAAGAACTGAGACCACATTCTCGCAGCGGGCGGGAAGGCACGTGCTCATGCATGGTGGAGCGTGTCTCACGCTCCACAAAGCTCTACTTACACTGGTTATAAATCCCAAACCAGTCACCCACTTGTGAGAATTAATAAGCTTGACGAATCCTTCGACGCCCTGGAACCATGCATCAAGTGCAACTTACGATGATGCTTCTTGGCCTTCACCTGAAGCATGTCACTGAGGCTTCTTGGTGCCAATGAGGCCAACGTACAATTCTATAAACGGTACTCAAAATTCGGCGCTGAATTAAATCAGTGCATGCCTTTTATAGAATCGTGCTTAGTGCCGATTCCCATGCCTAATTTTAGGCACCAGCATTTACACTTCCTGAAACCTGGTGTAAATGCTGGCACGCAAGTTAGGCACACTGAGGCTATATTCTATAATTCCACGTGCAACTTTTCACAATGCCTCTGACATGCCCTTGGCCATGCCCCCTTTTGAGTTACATGCTAGTAGAGTTAGGCACTATGTGTTAAAGAATAATACACAGCGAGATGCGTGTGCAGATTTTAATGAGTTTCAATTCACGTCATTAATTGGTTGTTAACACCAAATAATTGATAGTTAAGGGCTTGTTACTGAATAATTTGCACAAACCTAAATTTGAGAAACATAATTCTAAGGGCCATATTTAGAATCTGGGGGATAATGATTGTACCATATCATAGCCCAAGTAACATGTTCTCTAACTTTTAGTGCAGAGGACCAATGTCACCAAAGTGAATTTGCATGTCCCATAAGGGATGATATATGTATCATATGAGGCAGCTAATGCATTCTGAGTCATGGAGTAGGACAGTCATGAAACCCTTCAATATGCACCTATTTTTATTGTGTTCAGCTACCTGCATAATTTCTTTTTCAGCTTGGAATATTGGACCCTCAGTTTTTGTATTATGTCTTTATACTCTCGAGTTCCCTTTTTAATCCATTGTAATCTAATAGCTCAACTAAATCCACATATCACCTCGGGGTCGGGTCTCACGATGGACAGTCCTGGGGGCCCTGCACAGCAGGAGGCCTCAAGCCAGGCGGAGACCCACTTAATGCTTCACTGCTCCCAGGTCTACGGGTCTAGCAGCAGCCAAGCTTACAAATGCTGGTGCGATGCTCGATATCGATGACGAGGAACCAGACTTGGATTCAAAAATCTTCTCTCATTGAGAGAGAGATTTGCATAGACTGCCTCCAAATCTCTCTCATGAATATTCATTGTGGATATCCTGAAAACCTGAATGGCTGGCGTGCCTCCAGGACCAGGTTTTGGAACTACTGCCATAGGTTGCTTGTATCATGCAGTATGCTCTTGTTTTATTTATTTATTTGTTACATTTGTATCCCACATTTTCCCACCTATTTGCAGGCTCAATGTGGCTTACATAGTACTGGAATGGCATTTACTGTTTCCGGTGTGAACAAATACATTGTGCTGTTGTGGTAAAATGAAGTTTATATGGCAAAGCCACAGAATAGTCGTAATGTGGAAGGGTAGTATTGTGATCATACGTGCTTTGGTTTTCTTGTGTAGCCGAGGTCAGTCTTTTAAGATGGATCGGGATGGTATGCCTTTTTGAACAGGGTGGTTTTTAGCATGTTCCGGAAGTTTAGGTGGTCGTAGGTCGTTTTCACTGCTTTTGGTAGTGTGTTCCACAGTTTTGTGCTTATGTAGGAAAAGCTGGATGCATAAGTAGATTTGTATTTTTTTTTTTAATTTTTATTTATGAGTTATTAAATTTGCATTTATGCAATAATACATAGATACACACTTCACACATTAAAGTATTAACTAGATATTTCAAAAAGGCAAAAACATCCTCTTATTTAGTCCACAAATATTGACCCAAGATCTAGGAAATTACAAAAAGGTAAAGGAAAAAAAATATTTATAGAGTAGATAGAACCTTCAGTATCACAGCCAGGTTAAGCGCTAGCAATCAAGGAATTCACAGCAATTATTCTTTAGTTGAAATAAACTCAATTAACTTCCCTGGGTCAAAAAAAATGTAATTAACAGCATTCAAAGAAATATAACATTTGCAAGGAAACTTTAATATAAAGGATCCTCCTAATCGGAGAACCCTCTCTTTTAATGTCAAAAACTGCTTTCTTCTTCTTTGAGTCTCTCTACAAAAATCCGGAAATATCTGTATTTTTGATCCAAGAAAAGGAGAGTTCATGTGTCTGAAATAAAGTTTAAATATATTATCCTGATCCAGTTGTAAAGCAAATGTAACCAGCAGTGTAGTTCTTTCAGTCACTACCTCTAGAGATTGCTCTAAAAATTCTGTCAAATTAACATCAGACTGGGGCTTTATAGGCAACTTATTCAGACCAGCTCCGGAAATATATTGAGTCCTGGTAATAGGCGGTAGTCCCTCAAGGGGAATACCTAATACCTCTGAAAAAAGTAGATTTGTATATAAGGCCTTTACAGTTTGGGTAGTGTAGGTAGAGATGTGATCATGTTGAATTGGAGGCGTTTTTGGTTAAACAACCATTCCCTATATAACCGACTCACCCCACTCAAGATTTTAAAAACTTCAATCACATCCCCTCTTTTCCAAGATGAAGAACCTCAACCTAATTATTATTTTTGTTAACCTTCTCTGAATCTTTTCTACTTCCACTACATCCTTTTTGAGATGAAGTAACCCAAACTGCACACAATACTCAAGGTATCGTGGACCTATGCTAAGGCATAAGGAAATTTTCAGTTTTGTTTTCCATTCCTTTTTGAATAATTTCAAAACATGCTACTGGTTTTTTGTTTTTGCAGCCACTGCACAGAGAGCTGAAAATGTTTAATGTGTTGTCCACACTGGCTCCAAAATCTCTGCCTCGTGTGGTGACTTCTAACTCAAACTACAATACATGGTTTTCTCTGCTGTGTTTTCTTTTAATTCTGTAAACACTGATTTCTCAAAAGGCAAAGTAGAAAACAGCATTGGGCAGCCAGCTTGCCTTTGGAATTCTACCCTGTCACTGTAAATGGTATTCTTGAATGGCCCCATTATTATTTTGTGAGAGCCAGTTGGCACAACATTTGAGTAGGGACTCCTTGAATTCCCCACAGTATGAGTTTTCAGAGGGCAACTGTACTCCCCTGCTCCCCAACCCTCCCCACCAACTGTCTGTGATTTGGAGGGGGTCAACCAGCTGCCGCAATGCCTACCACAGCCAGAGGGATGAATTTTCCCCACTTCTTATTAACACTGCCATTTTTCAGTTCTCTCTGTGGAACCTTACATAAGGCACTTTTTCTTGCAATACCTTATTTAAATCAACCACAGCTAGAAAATACCAATAATAACATTTTCACTTCTCCATCCTCCCCTTTAGAGCTAGGCATGAAGCACAGGTAGCAAAACTGGTAGCTAGAATCTAGAAGTATTATGAATCTAAAATATGTTGGAGTTGATTTTCAAATGGAGGATACTTTATAAATCCAAACTAAAATGGTATTATTTCAGAAACCTATCTGCAAGGAAAATAAAATGTGTAGTAAAATGACAAATAGAACAAAATACATTTTTTAAAACCATGAAAACTAGAAAAATGTATTTTCAAATGACATGGATTTTTTTGCTGTACTCACCTGATAAAAACTGATGTGAAAACCTGCAACATTACATAAAACAATACTGTAGTAATTTGAAGGGATTGAAACTATTACAATCTGCATGGCTTACATTTGGTACAGGAGAATTTACACATTTCTTTGCAGAAGGTGTCCTGTACATAAGAAATAATACAGATAACAATGGGACATGGCAGTTTCTATGGCAACTGTAGGGGGTTTTAATGAACAGCAGATTAAATAGGCATATCACACATGCAAATTATTGGTACATCAGTTAGTGGTATCCCAAGACTACAATAACTGGTTCACTTTTCTTTTTTATATAATGTGAAAATGCTTAATTCCCCACTCTCCTCCCCATCACTTATTTAGCTGACTTTTCTTCTGAAGTTTCACACCCCCATGGTGAGTAAGTGAAAGGTGACTACTTATGAGTGCAGAAAAAGAGAATCTCATACGTGACAAGAAAATATTGCTATCTAGGCTAAGGCTTCTTGCATTTTCACAATTCCTGATGTTATTAGAATAATAAATACAATATGAATATCTGAAAGAAACTGAATCCTTTCTTTCATGAATCACCATAGCAAAAGGTTGCATCCATTCTAATTCACACTGAATAATGAATGCCACTGCAAAGCATGCATTCTGTTTTAATTTAATACTAATCTGGATAAAGTGCTACATTTTTGCAAAGTAACCAAAATGGTCTCAATTGTAATGTATTGTATTATTAAAAGATATGTGAAGAACATCAATTTCTAAACAAACTTAAAATTTATTTCTGTTTCATGTTAAAAAGTACTATCCAGCTTATAATTGAAAAAGAAAAATGCCTATATTGCGACCCAAATCGGGAGCTAGACGTTTATCTCAGAAAAACGAATAAAGCGGTATAATCAAAAGCCGAATTTGGACGTTTTCAACTGCACTCCATCGCGGATGCGGACAAAATTGATGGGGGCGTGTCGAAGGCGAGGTGAAGGCGGAACTGGGGCGTGGTTATCGGGCGATCAGAGATGGGCGCCTTTCGCCGATAATGGAAGAAAAATATGTGTTTTTAGCGAGAATTTAGGGCACTTTTCCTGGACCCTGTTTTCCCACGAATAAGACCCCAAAAAGTGCCCTAAATGACCAGAAGACCACTGGAGGGAATCGGGGATGACCTCCCCTGACTCCCCCAGTGTTCACAAACCCCTTCCAACCACAAAATATGCCGTTTCACAACTTTTTATTTTCACCCTCAAATGTCATACCCACCTCCCTGGCAGCAGTATGCAGGTCACTGGAGCAGTTATTAGGGGGTGCAGTGGACTTCAGGCAGGTGGACCCAGGCCCATCCCCCCCCCCACCTGTTACACTTGTGCTGGTAAATGGGAGCCCTCCAAACCGCCCCCCAAACCCACTGTACCCACATGTAGGTGCCCCCCTTCACCCCTTAGGGCTATAGTAATGGTGTAGACTTGTGGGCGGTGGGTTTTGAGGGGGATTTGGGGGGCTCAACACCCAAGGGAAGGGTGCTATGCACCTGGGAGCTCTTTTACCTTTTTTTTGTTTTTGTAAAAGTGCCCCCTAGGGTGCCCGGTTGGTGTCCTGGAATGTGAGGGGGACCAGTGCACTACGAATCCTGGCCCCTCCCACGAACAAATGCCTTGGATTTATTCGTTTTTGAGCTGGGCACTTTCATTTTCCATTATCACTGAAAAACAAAAACGCCCAGCTCACAAATTGTCGAATAAAACATGGACGTCTATTTTTTTTTGAAAATACGGTTCAGTACGCCCCTTCACGGACTCGTTCTCGGAGATAAACGCCCATGGAGATAGACGTTTTTGTTCAATTATGCCCCTCCACATAAACTAGTACATATATACATACATATAGATAGAATTCTGCACCAAAAACAAATAAAAATTATGCGCAAAATATTTCAAAATTCTGTGTATAAAATTTGCAAATTCTGCAAGTTTGTCATAATTTAACCAATATTACAGCCCCCCTATACACAGATAACATCTATATTTTTCCCAGCACCCACAGCATCTATATTTTTTCTAGCCCCCTCCCGCACCCACAAATAGTATCCACCTTTACAGCCCCCTCCCTCCCACCCCTTTTTATAGCACCCTCCCTCCACACATATCCACACCCTCCCACACATATAGCAGCCAACATTTTTTTACAGCCCTGCCTCCCACCGACCCACACCCACAGCATCCACCTTTTTTCTTTTATTTACAGCTCCCTCTCTGCCTACACCCACAGGCCATCAATATTTTTTTTCAGCCCGCTCCTGCACTCACTCGAGAGGTAGGGGCTGCATGGGAGTACCTTTCAGGGCAGGAAAGAACTACACTCTTTCCTACCCGGCCCGCTGCCACTGTTCTCTGGATCGTGCCGCCGCTTTTTCCAAATGGCCACCAAGACTTCCTATGGCAGTCTCATTTTGAAAAGAAGTGGAATGAGCCAGAGAACAGCGGCAGTAGGCAGGAAAGAGTAGGGCTCTTTCCTGCCCCTGAAGAGGCCACTAGACCACCGGGTAGGCCTGGGAGGGTGGAGGGGGAGTCAGCCGGCCTGCCTGCCTTTGCCATAGGCTGGGGAGGGTCCACTGAGGATCAGGGGGGGCAGCGAGGAGACCAGCCACCCAGCCTCAGAGCACAGATTCTGCACAGAAATGCAGAATTCTGCGCAAATTCTACACTCCGCAGTTGCGAAAATTTCGGTAGGAGTAGAGATTTTTTAAAATTTTATACACCACTCAATCACCATGCTTTAACAACTTTAGAATATAATTGTCAGGGAGTCTACAGGATATTGCCACTTCCTCTTAAGGATATTCCATCACAGTGTCAGAACCACCTTAAGATCCATAGTCTCACACAAGGGGAAAGTGAAATGGAAGGGGTGGAGTCACAAAAATAAGAACTAGGAAGTATAAAACCTTGGGCACAGGTAAGCTAAGTAGACCCAGAGGGAAGCAGCACCACTTCCACCACCTACTTGTGAACTGTAGCCGGGATAGTCAGTAGGCCCATTGCCACTGGAGCCCCTTGAATCAGGCAGCTACACCGAAACATGATACCGTGTCCAGTCTTGGAAGAGACCTCTATTTTAATAAACTTTATATGATTTGAACCTCATGTTTTTTTTGCCTTCAGTTGGAAGAGCCATCCGATACTTGTAGAAGCAAAAGAGTAGGATATCTCCTTTCCATCTAGTCTGCCCAGTAAGGTGTTTAGGATTGTAAATGCCACTCTGTGAATGTTTGTGCATGCCTTTCTTCAGAGTTATTGCTGTGCATATGATAACTGCAATGTGTGACCTGCTTGCCAAACGTGGGCTAGATTTACTTAAGTGCACCACTATGTTAGCATGTACTAAGGCAAATTAATATATATTATTTACTGCAGCTGTAATTTTATGCAATGACACCTACTTAATAAGTTGCAAGATCTGAGACAACATGGTTTTACCAAAGGGAAATCGTGCCAAACGAATCTCATTGAATTCTTTGATTGGGTGACAGGAGAATTGAATCATGGACATGCTATAGACGTAATCTACTTAGATTTCAGCAAAGCTTTTGACACGGTTCCCCACAGGAGGCTCTTAAATAAACTGGACAGGCTGAAGATAGGACCCGAAATGGTGAACTGGATTAGGAACTGGTTGACGGACAGACGCCAGAGGGTGGTGGTTAATGGAATTTGCTCGGATGAGGGAAAGTAGTGGAGTGCCTCAGGGATCGGTGCTGGGGCCGATTCTGTTCAATATATTTGTAAGTGACATTGCCGAAGGGTTAGAAGGTAAAGTTTGCCTATTTGCAGATGATACTAAGATTTGTAACAGAGTGGACACCCGGGAGGGAGTGGAAAACATGAAAAAGGATCTGCGGAAACTAGAAGAATGGTCTAAGGTTTGGCAATTAAAATTCAATGCGAAGAAATGCAAAGTGATGCACTTAAGGAGTAGAAATCCACGAGAGACGTATGTGTTAGGCGGTGAGAGTCTGATATGTACAGACTGGGAAAGGGATCTTGGGGTGATAGTATCTGAGGATCTGAAGGCGACGAAACAGTGTGAAAAGGCGATGGCCGTAGCTAGAAGGTTGCTAGGCTGTATAGAGAGAGGTGCGACCAGCAGAAGAAAGGAGGTCTTGATGCCCCTGTATAAGTAGTTGGTGAGGCCCTACCTGGAGTATTATGTTCAGTTTTGGAGGCCGTATCTTGCTAAGGATGTAAAAAGAATTGAAGCGGTGCAAAGAAAAGCTACGAGAATGGTATGGGATTTGCGTTACAAGACGTATGAAGAGAGACTTGCGGACCTGAACATGTATACTCTGGAGGAAAGGAGAAACGTTCAAATACTTGAAAGGTATAAATCCGCAAACGAACCTTTTCCTTAGATGGGAAGGCAGTAGAACTAGAGGACATGAAATGAGATTGAAGGGGGGGCAGACTCAAGAAAAATGTCAGGAAGTATTTTTTCATGAAGAGAGTGGTGGATACTTGGAATGCCCTCCCGCGGTAGGTGATGGAGATGAAAATGGTAACGGAATTCAAACATGTGTTGGGATAAACATAAAGGAATCCTGTTCAGAAGGAAGGGATCCTCAGAAGCTTAGCCGAGATTGGGTGGCAGAGCCGGTGGTGGGAGGCGGGGCTGGTGGTTGAGAGGCGGGGCTAGTGCTGGGCAGACTTCTACGGTCGGTGCCCTGAAAATGACAGACACAATTCGAGGTAAGGTATACACAAAAAGTAGCACTTATGAATTTATCTTGTTGGGCAGACTGGATGGACCGTGCAGGTCTTTTTCTGCCGTCATCTACTATGTTACTGTGTTAATAATAATAAGCATTAACTGTGCTAGTACAAACTAACATGGTAGCACACTTTAGTAAATCCAGCCCAGTGTACACTAATAGCAATTAGAGGGCCCTGTTTACTAAGATGCGTGTTTTTAGTGCATGCTAAAAATTAGCATGTGCTAACCACGTAGATGCCCATAGGAATATTATGGGTGTCTACATGGTGAGTGCACACTAATGCTTAGCATGCACTAAAACACTAACACCTCTAATGTGGCTTAGTATTTGGGATAAATCGGAATCAGGTAGATATGGGGAATAGGAGAAGGCTGGGAGGTGGGGTTCCAGGTATGGTTGAAAGGTAACATCAAGGAGGGGATATCTCGGTGGGAGGGGTTTACACCAGCCAGCTCATTGTACCCCATCACTTTGGATGACCATTCCTACCATTCCAATGATAAAATAATGTTATTTCTTATTCAGACATATGTTAGATGTACTCAGGTGCTTGAAGGAGAAACGGATCTATGGTATATACATCAGCTCATATCTACTATAATAAAACTCACCCTCAACGTTCTGAGGACACTGACGTCAGTGAAGCCAAGCCCTGACTTCCTTCAAAAAGGTTCGAAGGTTCGTGGTGGTGAAGCCACCAAAATCGCTCCGGGCCCCGCCCTCGAGGGCGGAGCAATGGCAGAACAACGAAGGGGTTGGCAGGGAGGGAGGCAGAGAGGCGGGGGGGGGGGGGAAATTGCTCCGGGCCCCACCCTCGCGTCAAACGTCATGACGTTGGGGGCGGAGCAATGGCAGAACAACGAAGGGGTTGGCCAGGGAGGGAGGGGGTGTTGGCGACGAAAACCTTGCTAGCGCCTGTTTCATTTGCTCTGAAACGGGCCTCTTTTACTAGTATATATATAATTGTTTTATCACAAGGACTCCTAATATAAAGGAAGAAGTGCTATACTTGATACTGCTCTATTTATTAATTATACTCTAGGTGGTTTTTCACTTAGGGGAAGGATTTTATACTTCAGTACTTCACGTACAAAAATCTATGACTGACTATCATTGTGACTAATGGGATCATTACATCTAGCTGGTAAATGAGATCTGTAGAAAGATAATTGCAAATAAAGCACTTAGAATACTCAAATGACAACTAATATTGCCAACACAATACTTATTCCACAAAGCAACTTGCATACAAAGCCATATATTTTATTAAAACAATAATTTCATCAATAGGTCTATTAAAAAAAATGTTTCAGTATTCCTTCAAAACACCAATTTAAAATAAACTAACATACGGGCCAATATTTGAAACAATTTAACTGGGAAAGAGGCTTCTGCTTGGTTAAATCACACTGGCCAGGTGATCCCAGGATTTTCAGAAGTGCTGCTGAAAATCCAGGGAGACTGCTGTGACATTATCCGGTTAATGCCGGGGTGATCTGGAAATGAAGTCTAGATGGAGCTCGGAATTACCCCAGTTAATGGCAATTTTCAGACCATTAACTAGCTAAGTGCCAAGATTAAATTAGGACAGCAAAAAGACTGTGTCCAGATATCTGGCCAGTTATCCGGACAGTGAGCTGAATATCGATTGGACCCAGCTAACATCCAGCAGCCGGCCAAGACCTGGCTATTCTATGCCATTCAGACTTGGCCTGGCTTTGAATAAGCAATTTTCTAATTGTTTTTTTTTTCCCATGAGTAAACAAAAATCTCTTTGAAAATTACAGCATGTTTTGTGAGCTTTGTGGCGTATCGATGCCTGTACTAACCAGAATGTTTGACGATGAACCGAGTATCTGGACCATCTTTGCTGCTCATTGGACAGCTTTTCTTCTTTTTGAAGAGCTTCCTTATCGATCCCTGACTCAGGTGTAGACGCCGAAACACAGACCGTGTTGGGCCTGAAAATAAAGATCTGTTTGCTACCCTCAGTTCTGGAGGCCCTTGCTGCTTTTTTTTTTTTAACCTGGAATTTCACTCCTGTTTCCTTGGTTATCTTTGAGGTCCCCTCTGCAATCTTCATCCAGAGTTTATGGATGATTTTATGGTTCAGTCACTTTTTCTTTCCGAAAGATCGGCGCACAGCGAAGCCCAATAAAAGAGAACTTCATAAAATCACAAATCCATACATAACTGGCATAACTGTGTACAAGATATTAATGTTTTAAAAGAAGGTATAAAACAACTCACTACTAAATCAGTAAACTGCATTTCCTAATTTGCATTTGTCAAGAAACTGCAGAATGGAAGGTCTAGATCACAACAGCTTTTAGATTATTATTCAGAAACAAACCTTTTAGCAAAACAACTTGAATATACTCTGACACTTCTGAATTAGCTCTGTGATAACAGAAGCTGAGGTACATGAAATACTTCTTAGCACCAGACATATATAGCAGTTGTTTCCAACTAGGGAACCCAGTTAAGATTGCATTATTTACAAAGATGCAAGAAAAATCCTATTAGCATTCTGAGAACAAACCAAACTGACATTAGACTTTTTTAACAGTGTATATAAACAGAGCATTTTAAGAGCTACATTTCAAAGTCTGCATGCCGACAATCTGCAGAATGACATGAGGATAATGAAAGGCAGGTTCTGTCTTAAACTAAACCATATCACGGAGTAGTTACTAATCTGCAATAAGGGGATAGTGCAAGATTTTTATTTATTTATTTTCTGCATTTGTACCCCACATTTTCCCACCTATTTACAGGCTCAATATCAATTTTTGTCATTTAAAACATGTTAAAACGCAAAATCCTGCATTATTTGCCCTTAACACACATTCGTTTACCACAACACACATTACATAATACTAAAATGCAACACACAACATTATGCAAATTGAGGGCTCCTTTTACTAAGACGCATAAGCGTCTACATGTGCCCAAAATGGAATTACCACCCGACTACCGCGTGGCTCTTGTGATAATTTCATTTTTCACGCACGTCCAATATGCGCGTCTGGAAAATATTTTTTATTTTCGGGGACACGTAACGGACGCGCGCCAAGTGGCATTTGGAGCACATAGCTCATTACCGCCCGGTTACCGCGCGAGTCTTTACCGCTATGTCAATGGCTGGCGGTAAGGTCTCAGACCCAAAATGGACGCGCAGCAATTTTCATTTTGCTGCATGTCCATTTTCGGCAAAAATTTTAAAAACGCCTTTTTCACAGGAACGCTGAAAGATGGATCGGCGCACGCTCAAAACCCGCGCCTACACTACCGCAAGCCATTTTTCAGCGTGCCTTTGTAAAAGGACCCCTGAATGGTGCAGCTTGTGTTGAACTTAACAGACTGCATTATTTTTCCTCCCTGGAAGCATCAGGCTGCTAACATTTAGGGGTCCTTTTACAATTGTGTGCTAGCTAGAAATTAGCACATGCTAAACGATTGAGTCGTTTATATATTTCTATGGGTGTCGCTAGTTTTTAGCGAGCACTAATTAGTGCGCCCTAAAAATGCTAGCGCGCCTTTTTAAAAGACCCCCTCACTTATTCATTTGGATTTAGCTCACGCCTTTTCAGTAGTCATTCAAAGCAAGTTATATTCAAGTAGGCATTTTCCTGTCCTCAGAGGGCTTACTAAATAATCCTGCACCTGAGGAACGGAGGATTAAGGGGCCCTTTTACTAAGCCATGGTAGGGCTAACGTGCAGGTAGCACACACTAAATCAATACTATCACCAGGATAGCGTAAGTACCCTGTGGCAGTTTTAAGTTAGTGTGCGCTGTTTCCATTGCTAGAAAATAATTTTCTGTTTTTTACTGCAAGGGCGTTCTCGGCAGTAATCGGCAGTGCGGCCACATTACCCGCGCTGTCTAATTACTGCAGGAGTAGCGTGTGAGTCATTACAGCCAAGTAAATAGGTGGCATTAAGGGCTCAGACAGTTAATTGCCATGTGCTACTTTTAATATTAGTGCGTATACTTTGTAGCGCTATAGAAATGCTAAATAGTAGTAGTAGTAGTAATTTACCACCCCATTAAAAAATGCATTTTTACCCACTGTTGTTAAAAAAATGGCTCTGCCCACACAATGTTCATTCATGGGTCCAAACTAGCGCAGGCCGCTTTTTACTGCAGCTTAATAAAAGGGCCCCTAAGTAACTTGTTAACCAAAGGCATCAAAGGTGGTCCAAAGAAGGAGGAACAAGCAATGATATGCAAAAAATATTTTACTGAAGATGCTGAAGCGTCGGACTGTGCTAATAATGCGGTACATTCATTGGATAGGTTGCTGTATGTTACATTTTCCTATTTTGTCTCTTGGTTTCTGCTTATTTGTTAAGTTATCTTATGTATAATCCATGAATGGTGGGTTTTCTATTCATTATGAATTATATAGTGGGAATGCTCCTTTTTTTTTTTAGATACTAATTGCCTTGTGACTCTGGGCAAAATACATACCTATATATAATACGTAAACCGCTTTGATTGTAACCACAGAAAGGTGGTATATCAAGTAACTTTGTATCTAGCCTCATAGTTATGAATTTGTAATTATATGAATGTTTGTTTTATTTTCTATTTATGGCTTTTAATTTTTGTATTTTGATGTGTATTTGGAGACCCTCTAATGCAGGAAGTTGCTGAAACTTGGCCAAGTCGGGTCCTTCTTTAATAAAAAAAAATTTGCATATCACTAATTGTTCCTCATTTCTTGGACCACCTTTGCTGCCCTTGGTTCAAGTGTTGGTTTTGCAGAGGTTATACTCCTGTTATTTTGTCTGGATTAACTGACTTGACCAAGCTCTGCTCCTGGGGGAATTCTGAGCTACTGCACAATGCAGAATTTGCAGAGAATTCTGCTTTCCCATGCAGAATTCTGTGCAGTCTGCTGAATATGCTGTTTTCCAGATGGCTGCCCCCTTCCATCGCTCGCTCGCTCCCTCTCTGCCTACCTGCACATGCACCACTATAGCATGGCAAGAGAAAGGAGAAGATAGCCACACATTGTGTTGCTGCTGCCTTCTTTAACGCATTGGTCCTCCGCAGTTCCTTTAAGCCACGTAGCAGTGCAGAGGCCCGCATGGCTCAAAGGAACAATTGGGCCCAGCACAGCAGAAAAGGAGGAGGAGGAGGAAGCAGCCCAATGTGTAGCTGTGTAGCTCCTCCTCTTGTCACATTATAGTGGTGCAAGTGCAGGTAGGCAGAGAAAGGTAGGGGGTGCCTGGAAAAAAGGTGGCTGGATAGTGTGTGTGTGTGTGTGTGTGTGTGTGTGTGTGTGTGTGTGTGTGTGTGTGTGTGTGTGTGTGTGTGTGTGTGTGTGTGTACACACTATGGGAAGGGGTAGGGAGCTGAAGTAGATGCATGGGGTGGTGTATGCCATGGTGCATGGGGGGGGGGGAGGGTGGAGCAAGGTGAATGGTGCAGTATGTGCCATAGGACAGGGGAGACTGGAGAAAGGTGGATAATGTGTGTGTGTCATGGGGTAGAGGGCTAGAAAAAGGTGATTGGGAGATGTACATGCCTATGGGAGATGACAGCCCCTTTAATAGAGGAATTCTGCACACAAGAAAATTACAAATAAAGGGGTCCTTTTACAAAGGCGCCTGTAAAAAAGGCCTCTTTTTTTCCAGAAAATGGACGTGCAGCAAAATCAAAATTGCCGCGGGTCCATTTTGGGTCACTGACCTTACCGCCAGCCATAGACCTAGCGGTAAAGAATTTGGACGGTAAGATGCCACTTGGCGCGCATCAGATGCGATACAAAGGCATTATAACATCCTCATTCCATTCCTTTCCTACATAGTAACATAGTAACATAGTAGATGACGGCAGAAAAAGACCTGCACGGTCCATCCAGTCTGCCCAACAAGACAACTCATGTGTGCTACTTTTGTGTATACCCTACTTTGATTTGTACCTGTGCTCTTCAGGGCACAGACCGTATAAGTCTGCCCAGCACTATCCCCGCCTCCCAACCACCAGTCCCGCCTCCCACCACCGGCTCTGGCACAGACCGTATAAGTCTGCCCAGCACTATCCCCACCTCCCAACCACCGGCTCTGGCACAGACCGTATAAGTCTGCCCAGCGCTATCCCTGCCTCCCAACCTCCAGTCCCGCCTTCCACCACTGGCTCTGGCACAGACCGTATAAGTCTGCCTCGCACTATCCCCGCCTCCCAACCTCCAGCCCCGCCTCCCACTACCGGCTCTGCTATCCAATCTCGGTTACAAGAAAATTACAAATAAAGGGGTCCTTTTACAAAGGCGCCTGTAAAAAAGGCCTCTTTTTTTTTCCAGAAAATGGACGTGCAGCAAAATCAAAATTGCCGCGGGTCCATTTTGGGTCACTGACCTTACCGCCAGCCATAGACCTAGCGGTAAAGAATTTGGACGGTAAGATGCCACTTGGCGCGCATCAGATGCGATACAAAGGCATTATAACATCCTCATTCCATTCCTTTCCTACATAGTAACATAGTAGATGACGGCAGAAAAAGACCTGCACGGTCCATCCAGTCTGCCCAACAAGACAACTCATGTGTGCTACTTTTGTGTATACCCTACTTTGATTTGTACCTGTGCTCTTCAGGGCACAGACCGTATAAGTCTGCCCAGCACTATCCCCGCCTCCCAACCACCAGTCCCGCCTCCCACCACCGGCTCTGGCACAGACCGTATAAGTCTGCCCAGCACTATCCCCGCCTCCCAACCACCAGTCCCGCTTCCCACCACCGGCTCTGGCACAGACCGTATAAGTCTGCCCAGCGCTATCCCTGCCTCCCAACCTCCAGTCCCGCCTTCCACCACTGGCTCTGGCACAGACCGTATAAGTCTGCCCCGCACTATCCCCGCCTCCCAACCTCCAGCCCCGCCTCCCACTACCGGCTCTGCTATCCAATCTCGGTTACAAGAAAATTACAAATAAAGGGGTCCTTTTACAAAGGCGCCTGTAAAAAAGGCCTCTTTTTTTTTCCAGAAAATGGACGTGCAGCAAAATCAAAATTGCCGCGGGTCCATTTTGGGTCACTGACCTTACCGCCAGCCATAGACCTAGCGGTAAAGAATTTGGACGGTAAGATGCCACTTGGCGCGCATCAGATGCGATACAAAGGCATTATAACATCCTCATTCCATTCCTTTGCTTTCTTAGCCACAGCAGAACACTGAGGAGAAGGTTTCAACGTATCATCAACGACGACACTTAGATCCCTTTCTTGGTCCGTGACACCTAACGTGGAACCTTGCATTCTGGCGCGCGTTGAGGCCCAAAGTGTGCAGAATTTGGAAACATTTTTTGTGCAGAATTTTGAATTTCTTTTGTGCAAATTCTCCCAGGAGTAAAGATCACAAGCAACAGTAGTGGGCTTTGGCTTCCATTGTTATCAGTCCACTGCTCTAACCACTAGGCTATAGGGCCATTCTAAAGGGAATGGAAGTTTTCAAATTATAAAGACCACCCATACCCCCTCCCCAAATCAGTCCTCCCGAACAGACACTCATTCACCCTCTTTCCCCCTACCATCAGACTTCCCAGGAACAGCCTCAAGGATCTACCGCCCTATTCCTAATATCTAACAGGAGGGAGGCACAGAGGTGATCCCCCAGTCGCTCCTGCATCTTAGGCTACCAGGTTCAAAATGCCACTGGTCAACTCCAAGTGTAGTTTCATAGTACTTCTGCTAGAGGTCAAGTTGCCAGATAAGATGCACACACCCTTTTATTCATATTTTGAACCAAGTTGCATTTCTCAAAATTTAGGAAAAGTTTGAAAACAGTGCTGTTTGTGGGGTCAATTGACAATAATGGCTGAAGCTTTGAATTTAGATTAAGTTTGTTTTATGGTAGTATGTCATTATGTCTCAAGATTATGTCAGATGTTTATTTGTTACCGAACTTGGAGAGGTATTTACTAAACTACAGTAAAATAACACATTTTACCATAGTGACATTTACCACAAATTTGTGTGATAGACATAAATTTGCATTATAGAAAAAGAAACTGAGAAAAATAAGGCAGATAAAAACCATGAGGGGCATAATCGAACGTGGCGCCCAAGTTTTCCTGAGGGCGTCCTCGCAGGACATCCCCGCAAAGGGGCGGGGAAACCCATATTATCGAAACAAGATGGGCGCCATCTTTCATTTCGATAATATGGTCGGAGACACCCAAATCTCAAAATTTAGATCAACCTTAGAGATGGTCGTCCCTGATTTTTGGCGATAATGGAAACCGATGACGCCCATCTCAGAAACTACCAAATCCAAGCCATTTGGTCGTGGGAGGAGCCAGCATTCGTAGTGCACTGGTCCCCCTGACATGCCAGGACACCAACTGGGAACCCTAGGGGGCACTGCAGTGGACTTCAGAAATAGCTTCCAGGTGCACAGCTCCCTTACCTTGGGTGCTGAGCCCCCCAAACCCACTTCCCACAACTGTACACCACTACTATAGCCCTAAGGGGTGAAGGGGGGCACCTACATGTGGGTACAGTGGGTTTCGGGTGGGTTTGAAGGGCTCACATTTACCACCACAAGTGTAACAGGTAGAGGGGGATGGGCCTGGGTCCACCTGCCTGAAGTGCACTGCACCCACTAAAACTGCTCCAGGTACCTGCATACTGCTGTCAGGGAGCTGGGTATGACATCTGAGGCTGGCATAGAGGCTGGCAAAAAAATATTTTTAAAGTTTTTTTAGGGTGGGAGGAGGTTAGTGACCACTGGGGGAGTAAGGGGAGGACATCCCTGATTTCCTCCGGTGGTCATCTGGTCAGTTCGGGCACCTTTTTGAGGCTTGGTCGCAAGAAAAAATGGACCAAGTCGGCCAAGTGTTCATCAGGAATGCCCTTCTTTTTTCCATTATCGGCCGAGGACGCCATGTGTTAAGCATGCCCCAGTCCTGCCTTCGCTATGCTTCCAACACGCCCCAGGAACTTTGGTTGTCCCCGCGACGGAAAGCAGATGAGGGTGCCCAAAATCGGCTTTCGATTATGCCGATTTGGGCGACCCTGGAAGAAGGACGCCCATCTCCTGATTTGTGTCGAAAGATGGGCGCCCTTCTCTTTCGAAAATGAGCCTACATATGGCCCATCCATGCCATCTACTCTGCCTTTCACTCCCTTAGAGATCCTATGTACTTGTCCCAAGCTTTCTTGAATTCAGAAATGTTTTTCATCTCCACCACTTCCACCAAGTGACCGTTCCATGAATTCACCACCCTTTCCGTGAAGAAATATTTACTTAGGTTACTTCTGAGTCTATGCCCTTTCCCCTTCATCCTATGCCCCCTCATTCCAGAGCTTCTTTTCAGTTGAAAGATTACTCACCTCCTCTTTCCTTTCTTCCAAAGAATTCATATTATCATTAAGCCTGTCCCCATATACTGTATGATAAAGACCATTGACCATTTTAGTAGCCGCCCTCTGGACCAACTCCATCCTGTTTATATCTTTTTAAAGGTGCAATTTCCAGAATTGTGCACAATATTCTAAATGAAGTTTCACCAGAGTCTTATACAGGGGCATCATCAACACCTTTTTCCTACTAGCCATTCCTCTCCCTATGCACCCAAGCATCCCTCTAGCTTTTGCCATTTCTACGTGAATGCTCACTTTAAGATCATCATATACGATCTTACCCAAGTCCCCCTCCTCTTTCCTGCACAAAAGTTCTTCACCCCCTAAACTGTACCATTATCCTTTGTTTTTTGCAGCCTAAATGCATGGCCCTGCATTTTATTTGCATTAAATCTTAGCTGTGAAATTCTAGACTATTCTTCAGGTTTCGCTAGGTCTTGTCTCATATTATCCACACCATCAGGGGTGTGTACCCTATTTCAGAATTTCATGTCATTCGCAAAGAGGCAAACCTTACCAGACAGCCGTTCAGCAATAATGCCTTCAAAAATGTTAAACAGAACTAGCCCAAGTACAGAACACTGTGGTACACCACTGGTAACATCCCTTTTCTCAGGTGAGCTCCATTTACCACTACCCTCTGTCACTTTCCACTCAACTACTACTACTACTACTATTTAGCATTTATTGCGCTACAAAGCGTACGCAGCCAGTTCCAAACCCAATCAAATACATAAGGCCCATAACGAGGCCACTCAGTTTATTTATTAGTCATCTATGCATAACCATGTCAAAGGCTTTGCTAAAATCTAAATACACCACATCTAGCGGTCACCCTTAATCCAACTCTCTGGGAACACTGCACATTTCTGACTGCAATAATAGAAACAGCAACCCCAATTTGGAACAGCTGTATTTTAAAAGGGCCAGTGGCATCCTAATGCTCAAGCCAGCTCCTGACTGCCTACAGCAAAGACCCTCATCCCCCGATAAGGGGCTCCACAATAATACCCTCCAACAGTCAACCCATTGCCCCCAAATTGGACCCCCCTCCTCCTGTAACAAACCCCTACCTCCTCAAAAAAAGAGAACAAACAGAAGTCCACCTCCCAAAGAGTCACCCTCCCCTCAACCTATCAGGGGTCTAGCAGTGATCCCTAGACACTCCTGCCCAGTAGGCTGCTGGCATCAAAATGGTGTTAGTCAGCATTCAGTAGTAGTCTTGTGGTACAACCGTAAGGGGTCAAGCTGCCAAATAGGGATGTAATATAAGGGTAATTGTCACAGATACAAGACAGTGAGCCCTTGGACCATAGCCGGAGCTGCGGCAGACAAGTTCCCCAGGCTGACACAAGGCAAGAGTCAAGGCAAGGTGAACCAAGGCAGGAACTGAAGAAAGGCTATAACCTTGGCAGGAACTGAGGCCATACAGGAACTTGGACTGGAACTGAGGCATGGCAGGAACTGAAGCAAGGTTGGAACTGTAGCAGGGATAAGACTAGGCCAGACACACAGAACTAGACGGGACAAGGCAGACATGACTAAGCAGGACAACAGCACAAGAACTGGATCTGGGCAAGGCAAGGCAGGAACTGGATCCAGATGAGGGAAGGAGAGGCAACAGGGCTAGAACTGAACCCAGTCAGGACAAAATAAGACAAGGAAACAAGGTTAGAAATGGGTCTAGAGAAGGCAAGGTAAGAACTGGATCCAGACACGACAAAGCACTACACTAGACAAGGCAAGGCAAAACAGACACAACAGGACTGGAGCTGGTCCGGAACTCAGAGATAAAGCAGGGTAGAGCTTGGAAGGAACTCAGAGACAAGGCAGGGCTATAGCTTGCCAGGAACTCGGAGACAAACAGGGCTGGAGCTTGGCAGGGACTCAGAGACAAGCAGGGCTGGAGCTTGGCAGGACCCCAGAGACAAGGCAGGAGCTTGGCAAGGCAGAAACTCAAAGACAAGGCAGGGCTGGAACTTGGCATGGTCTTGGAGACAAGGCAGGGCTGGAGCTTAGCAGAAGCCAGGAAACAAGGCAAGGCTAGAACTTGGCAGGGACTCAGAGGCAAGGCAAGAATGGAGCTTGGCAAGAATCCAGAGACAAGGCAGGAGCTTGGCAAGGCAGGAACTTGGAGACAAGACAAGAGTTTGGAAAGACAGGAACTTGGAGACAAGGCAGGCGCTTATCAAGACAGGAACCTGGAGGCAAGGTAGGAGCTTAGCAAGACAGGAACCTGGAGGCAAGGCAGGAGCTTAGCAAGAGAAGAACTTGGAGGCAAGGCAGGAACTTGGTAAGGCAGGAACTTGGAGTAAAGAGTTTGGAAAGACAGGAACTTGGAGGCAAGGCAGGAGTTTAGCAAGACAGGAACTTGGAGGCAAGGCAGGAGCTTGGCAAGGCAGGAACTTGGAGACAAGACAAGAATTTGAAAAGATAGGAACTTGGAGGCAAGGCAGGAGCTTAGCAAGAGAGGAACTTGGAGGCAAGGTAGGAACTCATAAGCAAGGCAGAAGCTTGGCAAGGCAGGAACTCAAAGGTAAGGAAAGGAAAGGCAAGAGAGGAACTTCAAAGCAAGGCAAGGATGGAACTTCAAGGCATAGCAGGAATTCGGCAGGACAAGACACACAAGGCTGAAAGAAAACCTCGTTAGCAAGGATAAGCGGGCCCATTGTGAAGGCACTCAAGGAGGTCCTGGGCTTACCTTAAAAGCACCAGGCCCAAGATGTCACTTCTGATGCGCCCCTCAGAATTCCTGCCACTAGCCCTATAAACAGTGGGCTGTGGCGCGCCTGTGTGCCCCAGAAGGGTGTCACGCAACAGCAGAAGAGGAGAGCATGCCATCCAACAGGGCACAGCTGGAGTGGTATATCCATCAGGGGGGTCAGGGCAGGAATCACAGCAGAGCAATGGCAGCAATTACATGTCCAATATATGCTATATTCTTTTCTGTATATTTTCTGTATATACATAGCAGTGACTTATCTATCTTTTCCTTATCATCCTTTGTGACAGTGCTTCAGTTTTATCTTTCATAAAGACAGTTCTAGAATATGTTCACATCTTGAAAACACACTGCAGAAAAATTATTAAAAAAAACTACTATAAACATCTACAAAAGAGAGCACTATAAAGGAAAGGAAGTTAAAAAAAGACAATTAGAGGTGCAAAAGAAAATATTGAAAGCCAAATTGCAAATCCTTTCTTAAGAAACAAGATTTTTCTAATTTATTTTCAGGGTAAACAAGGAATAAAGAAAAATTGGTTTTCTTAAAATACCTGTGAAATTGGAAGCACAAGATAAGGAAATGGCAGAGGTGTTAAATAATTACTTTCCAACCATCTTTATACAAGAAAAGATTGGAGAGCTACCAAAACTAGGGATGACATCTGTAGTAATTGTTTGGCAGAGGAATTGCATAGGGTGTATATAACAATACAAAAATTCAATGAGCAGGCAATAATCAGAAGGTTTTATACAAGTAACAATCTGCCCGTTATTCAGCCAGTGGTGGGTAATGCTTTGCCCACTGCAAGCATTCAACCTGGATAGTCAATGCCGGGCTGTTTCTGGCGACCAGCATTGAATATCCAGGTTTTTCAATGCCAGCTAGCAATAGTCTATTCCTTGATAACAGCAATGATTGCACTACAAGCTGAGAGGCTGATATCTCAAAATATGTTCAAACAGAATTCAATTTCCTTAACAACAAGAAATAATTTTTTACTGTCTTGATTTATCATGGAAAGTTGATTATCAACCTCTACACCAAGAATATGCAACGAGAGTTCAGAAGCAAAATTATTTTCAATGTAAAAAAAAACCTGTTTGCCCAAAATATCCTAAGCTGGACCTAACCATAGGAATTTTGTTTTCTCTTGGTTAAGACTTAACTGATAACTCAAAGACCAGTGTTCCATAACCTCTAAGCACTGCTGAAAACCTCTAAGCGCGTGAAAATTATCTTTAGGTACCAGCATTAACTCTGTGATATCATCTGCATAAATAAACCCCACTGACTGTGAGAAAGCTAACGGCCCTATTTACATAAGTACATAAGTAATGCCATACTGGGAAAAGACCAAGGGTCCATCGAGCCCAGCATCCTGTCCACGACAGCGGCCAATCCAGGCCAAGGGCACCTGGCAAGCTTCCCAAACGTACAAACATTCTATACAATCAAGCCATTGTGACATCACTAATGAGGTTGGCTCTTATTGGTGGAATGAGCCACTATGACATCACAATAGGTTAAATCACTGCTCTATGTAATAAAAGTGAGCCAAGTAGAGGACATAAGTACATAAGTAATGCCACACTGGGAAAAGACCAAGGGTCCATCGAGCCCAGCATCCTGTCCACGACAGCGGCCAATCCAGGCCAAGGGCACCTGGCAAGCTTCCCAAACGTACAAACATTCTATACAATCAAGCCATTGTGACATCACTAATGAGGTTGGCTCTTATTGGTGGAATGAGCCACTATAACATCACAATAGGTTAAATCACTGCTCTATGTAATAAAAGTGAGCCAAGTAGAGGACATAAGTACATAAGTAATGCCACACTGGGAAAAGACCAAGGGTCCATCGAGCCCAGCATCCTGTCCACGACAGCGGCCAATCCAGGCCAAGGGCACCTGGCAAGCTTCCCAAACGTACAAACATTCTATACATGTTATTCCTGGAATTTTGGAGTTTTCCAAGTCCGTTTAGTAGCGGTTTATGGACTTGTCCTTTAGGAAACCGTCCAACCCCTTTTTAAACTCTGCTAAGCTAACCGCCTTCACCACTTTCTCCGGCAACGAATTTACTAAGGGGCCCTTTTAGTAAAGCTTAGAATGTACAATGGACAAGTCTTAAGAAACCCACTATATACCTATGGGCTTCTTAGAATTCAGCATGCACTAATTCTGTTAGTGTGCACTAAGCGTTAGAAAAAGGGACCCTAAGCATTTTTAGCACAGGCACAAAATGAAAGTCAAGACACCAATCAAAAGGCATTTTGTCATAGTTTAGAAAAAACTGAACCGATTAAATTATTTGTTTCTATCCCTATTACAGTTTTATGAGTGAAACATGGGCCATATTGAATTTTGGACTGCATTGTTCCCATCAGCTTTAGATCAAGTTTCTCCTAAAAATTGTTTGTTTATGTGGATTGAAGTACCTCTTAGCAAATCGGTTCTACCTACACAAGATAAGTATTGATCTTTTTCGTTGACTGGTCTAGCCTTTTTTGGAAGCTTTGTAGAACTGAGCAAATAAAAATAAAGAAAAGATTTGTTATATGAGAAAGGTTTTTATGACCTACTAGTAAAAAAGGCCCGTTTCTGGCTGAAATGAAATGGGCGCTAGCAAGGTTTTGCGCGGAGTGTGTATGTTTGAGAGAGTGTCTGTGAGAGTGACTGTGTGAGAGTGAGAATGTGCAAGTGTGTGTGTGTGACAGAGAGTGGGTGTGAGTGTGTCTGTGAGAGAGCGTGTGTGTATGTGAGAATGAGTGTGTGCGAGTGCGTATGTGAGACAGTGAGTGTCCTTCCCTGTCCCCCCTGTCAGGTGTCGGGACTGGGGGGACTGTGGACAGTCATGAAGGCAGCCCCTACCAAAATAATGAAAGCAAGACCATTTGTATAATAGTCACTGCATTCCAGAGAACAAAATGGAGCAAGTTCCCACATGCTATCTTTTGCTTTCTGTATTCAGTAGCTGACAGGCTTGCTAGACTTACCTAAGTGGCTGCAGCTGCAATACACTGAAAGGAAAGCAAGGAAACCTATGAGACGTAGATATGGCCGTCCCCTTGGCCTCTGACGCTCCTCCCTTCTTCTATTTGACTTCCCTCTGAAAGGTCCGTCATTCGGTGTGATGCTCCTCCCTTTTCCTGCTTCAGTTCCCTTTGATAGGTCAGAGCGGTGCAGCTGTGACACTCCTCCCTTCTCTGATAGGTCAGGGTGGGGCAGAGATGTAGTGTGCTTAAAAATGGTTACAGAGCTTCGAACATACGAACTGTTGAAGCCTCAGAGTGTGCTTTAGAACATTGAGGGTGCTTTTTATGTGCAGATGGGGCGTGGCCTACAGCCCAGATGGGCGTGGCTGAGACTGAGGGTGAGTAGTCCGAATAGCCTAGCCTACCAGGAGGACAGGAGTTCAGGTCAGATGGAGTGAGCTTCAGAACGTCTGAGGGGGGATTTTATTTATATAGATGAAAGAAAAACAAAAATTTTTATTTTAATTTAATTTCACAACTTATATACCATAACTTTCAGACAATATGACTGTTTATGTTTATTGAGACTTCTTATACCGCTCTAGCTGCCAAGGCAGAGCAGAGAGGTTTAAATAATTACAAATTATAATAGAACAAAAGGAAAGGAACGCCATAAAATAATAGGAAAATCATTCAATCATACGTAAAGGGGGAAAGCAGGGGAGAATCTTATACTGGCTGGCCCATCACCCCACATCTTCTAAAGCTTGTTGAAAGAGAAAAGTTTTTAAATTAACTTTGAAGAAATTAAATAGGGATCACTACAAAAATGTTTATAGACACATTAAAATCATACGTCCTCTCATCTCATCTTCCCTATACCAACCCAATAACTATAGAGAAGTCAAGAGTACCCACCCCCATATAGCTTAGAAGATAATTATTCATCTCTCCCCACAGCATGTAGGAAAAACCCATTGGGTCAATATTCAGGGCTCTTTTTACTAAGGTGTGCTGAAAAATGGCTTGCAGTAGTGTAGGCGCGGGTTTTGGGTGCTCGCTGATCCATTTCTCAGTGTGCCTGTAAAAAAGCCCTTTTTTTTATTTTTGCCAAAAATGGATGTGCAGCAAAATCAAAATTGCCGCACATCTATTTTGGGTCTGCCACTGACCTAGCGGTAAAGTCTCACGCGGTAACTAGGCAGTAATGACCTACGCGTGGAGGAGTGGCCTAGTGGTTAGAGTGGTGGACTTTGGTCCTGGGGAACTGGGTTTAATTCCCACTGCAGGCACAGGCAGCTCCTTGTGACTCTGGGCAAGTCACTTAACCCTCCATTGCCCCAGGTACAAATAAGTACCTGTATATAATACGTAAGCCGCATTGAGCCTGCTATGAGTGGGAAAGCGCGGGGTACAAACGTAATTAAAACAAAATCTCACTCAGAACGCATCTGATACGCGCGGCTGAAAATAAAGATTATCGGACGCGCTCCAAAAATGAAATTACCGTAAGAGCCATGCGGTAGCCGGGTGGTAACTCCATTTTGGCACGCATTGAGCGCGCGTAGAGACTTACGCGACTTAGTAAAAGGGCCCCTCAATGAGGTTTAAGCAGGCAGGAGAAGCTTCTGTCTGCTAAAATTCCACTCAGCAGGCCATTTCTGGATATTCAGCAGCAGTTAATCACACAAGGTCACTGAATATCCCTTCTGCCAAGGAACTGTGCAGTTAGCGCTGGGATGGTTGTGGATAAGCCAGCAGTTATGCGGGCACCGGCCATATTCAGTGCCAGTGCTCACATAATTAAACATGCAGATAGAACTGCACAAACCTATGAGGCCCTTTTATTAAAGGGTGTTAAACACTTTCCCCGGATTCTATATATGGTGCCCAAAATTGGGTGCCGATCCAACTAAATTGGGTGCTAACTGGCATTAATCGGCATCAATTTGAATTTGTGCACACATCTTGCTACGTGCTATTCTATAACAATATGCAGCCAAATCCTATGCGCGTAACCCAAAAGGGGGCGTGGTCATGAGAGGTACATGGGCAGGTCACAGTAACATAGTAGATGATGGCAGAAAAAGACCTGCACGGTCCATCCAGTCTGCCCAACAAGATAAACTCATATTTGCTACTTTTTGTGTATACCCTACTTTGATTTGTACCTGTGCTCTTTAGGGCACAGACCGTATAAGTCTGCCCAGCACTATCCCCGCCTCCCAACCACCAGCCCCGCCTCCCAACCACCGGCTCTGGCACAGACTGTATAAGTCTGCCCAGCACTATCCCTGCCTCCCACCACCGGCTCTGGCACAGACCGTATAAGTCTGCCCAGCACTATCGCCGCCTCCCAACCACCAGTCCCGCCTCCCGATCTCGACTAAGCTCCTGAGGATCCATTCCTTCTGCACAGGATTCCTTTATGCTTATCCCACACATGTTTGAATTCCGTTACGGTCAGAGGCGTTTCTAAAATTTGCGCCCAGTGTTATAGAATACTGGGGATGTGCGTGCAAATTGGGCACCCGGAATTGCATCTGGTTTCAGCAGGTGTAAGTCCTGGCACCTAAAGTTGTGTGCTGACCTTGGCACTAAATTCTATTCTATAATGGGCGCTCACCTTTGAGTGCACATTATATAGAACAGCATTGAGACTGTTCTGTTTCAGCAGATAATTTTGGGTGCCGTTTACTGAAACTAGCCCTTTATGCACGGTTAGCGCATGATAAAAGGCTACTGCACAAATATGTTAAGTGGTTGTGCAGTAGTTTGCCTGTTAACACACGTTAAACCATGCATTACAGATTTGGGGGAATTTTTCTCTGAAGGGGAATGGCATGGGCAGAGAATGGATGTGGAATCATTAACCAGCTAGTGCGTTATACTTACCGCGCACTAACTGGCTAATGCAGAGTTAACACAGGTACTGCACACTAATGGTTAGATTAACACCCGACCTGCAATTTAAAAAAAACAGAAAGTATGCCCCCAATAGGTGCCACGTAAAATCTGGGTTTAGCACACAGTAATATACTGTGTTACAATGCGTTAAGCACAGAGTTTAGCATACTTACTACTACTACTTATCATTTCTATAACGCTACTAGACGTACGCAGAGCTGTACACTTGAACATGAAGAGACAGTCCCTGCTCGACAGAGCTTACAATCTAATTAGGACAGACAAACAGGACAAACAAGAGATAAGGGAATATTAAAGTGAGGATGATAAAAGCTTGACCTACTGGCTCAGGAAGTCTATTCCAGGCATATGGTGCAGCAAGATAAAAGGAACGGAGTCTGGAGTTAGCAGTGGGCTCCTAAATGCCTTAGCTGAAGGCATATAGGCAAAATTGTGGGCACGCTAAACGTTAGAGATGCCCATAGGAATGCATTAGCGTCTCTAACGTTTAGCCTGCCTACAATTTTAGCACGCGCTAAAAACGTGAGTGCACCTTAGTAAAAGACCCCCCCTTAATCCAGCTCCCCTTCATAAGGCTATTCAACCTGAAAAAGCCAAAGTCTTTAGGGAGAGCGTTACACAAGGTAGTACCATAATAGACAACATCCTTGATCATTATTCTGCTCTTTTTATTTCTTTTTCAGTCAGAGATGGACAAAGATAACATTAAAAAACTGTAAACATTAAGATCGATGAAAGAAGTTAGAGATTGTGAAAAAACGAGCGATGCTCGAAAGAAATCGCATGCAAATGAGCCACACTCTAATCCAAAGGCCGATGCATAAAAGTCCTGCCAACCTGTTGAAATCTACAGTAGCGAGGTTACAAGCACATGTGCACCATAGCCATTCGCAAAACACATAGCAAGCAACGCAGCTGTTGTACAAATGTCCAAGAAGATTGCATCATAGATGTGCGTCCAAGGTGTGTGTAATATGCATCAAGCATAAGCATAAGCTTAAACGCCTGCGCTCAGACTGGTAGTATGCCAATTGCCGTTTGCCGTGTTGCTTTGCAATGCTTGCAGAGTTTTGTGCTTGCATATTTTTCAGGTTGGTGAGTGTGAAATGCTTTTATTTTTTCCGGGGCTGTGAGGGTATCCTTTACGTTGTCAATGGAGAGGGGGGGGAACTGTACATCATCAAGGTTGCTGTTTTTCTGTGGTAGCTGTGGTTTGCTCTAGCTTTTTCCCATCTATGGAAAGCTTTGGGGGTCTGCAAATCTTTTTTTTTTCATGCTAACATCACCTGTTTTTTTTTAAATAATTTATTTTTTTAAGGAAGGCATGGAGGACAACAGGCATCATGGTGTGCCCAAGCAGGAGGAGGAGGAGGAAATAGTGGCCCAAAGAAGGGGCCCTGATGCCACTTGGAAGTGGAAGCATGCGTCAAAATTCACCGAGGAAGAGCTTGAAGTTCTGGTGCATCGTGTCCGTGAAGAGTTCAGCCACCTTTTAAAAAGTCACGGCTCTCCGTAGGCCAGAAAAATACAATCTGGAAGAAGATAGCAGAGGATCAGCTGATACCCCTTATCACTGGGACAGAGACGCGGTTCTTTGGAGCTACTGGAAGCCGCTGGGAGTGATCGTTGGAACAGCTGAGCAGGCACTTTCACACGTCCTCCTTTCCAATATCGGTGTTGGATCTTGGTACCCCTTATCACTGGGACAGAGCCGTGGTACGCAGCCCAGTTGCATTACTGTTGGTGCATGCCTGAAGGGGCATGACCAAAGGGGCAGACCACGCCCCTTTGGAACCTGGAACAGCTGGGCTAGGAGAGTATTTTCCCAGCAATGGGGGAAAAGAGGAAAGTCCAGGACTCTCGAGTAGTTAACGCTGGATCTTCTGCGGTACAAGGTCCAGTGGACCTCTATTTCATCAGTAGTAATGACTGGAGTATTGGGTACATCCTCTCCAATTGAAACCTCACTTTCCTCCATAGAATGGACTCCACTTCTTCAACCAGGTATGACTTCTTTGGCTGGGAGTAAGTCTGTCCCGGTGTGTGCAGACTCCATCAATCCTTTAAGCGCTACTGAAGAACCCTTAGGAACTCCCATTGTGCAGGAAGCGATTACTCCTTTGCCGACAGCAGTTCAAATTTGTTCTAATTCTTCTCAGGAAGATATAAGGGGTCTTTCACTAAGGCGCGCTGGCGTTTTTAGCGTGCGCTAAAAACAGGAGTGCACTAAACGCTAAAGATGCCAATGTATTAATATGGGCATCTTTAGCGTTTAGCACGCGCCTATTTTTAACGCACGCTAAAAACACCAGCACGCCTAAGTAAAAGACCCCTATAGTTACATCTAATAAAGTGGTTTCACGTCAAGATATTTGGCAAGTAGAAAAGAAGATTGAACAATTGATACAAGGAACTATTCCTTCATTGTATAAATTCTCTCAAGAAAGTTTGGTTAAAATAAAAGAAATGGATCAGAGACATATAAAAGCTGAAACAGCGTTACAAAAGATTGAACAAACTGTCACTACTTTGCAATCTACTGTAGTCTCTGCTGTTAAGGACAGTTGCCTGATTCATTCACACTTGGAAATGCTGGAAAATAAACAACGTGTTAGAAATCTTAGCATGTAATTTCCAGTAACTCATCTGGCTCCTTTAGAGCTTTTGAAAATGCATATAAAGAATATTCTTGGGTATCGTCATGCATATGTCTTAACTGTTGAGAATATATTCTATGTTCAAAGAAGCTCAATCCAGATAAGAGGAGAGGGTTAAATGGATCAGGTAGTGTCTACTCTTGCAGAAAGTTTCCTTTCTATTCTTAAATTATATTTTTCTATTCTTAAATTATATTTTTCAAAAAAATCTGTACCTTTCTGTGGTCAACAAATCTATATGTTTCCTGACATGTCCAAGCAGACGCTATTGCGTAGAAAAATGTTCCTACAGCTAAAGACCAACGTTTTGGCTGTGGGAACAACTTTTTTCCTTAAATTTGCTTGTCAGTGCCTGGTCAGTTATGGAAACAACAATTCTATTTTTGTGGATTCTTCTCAATTGGAATGTATTTCCTTCTCATAAACTGGTGCTTGCTGAACAAGTTTCTTGAAATGTTATGGGTTTTTGAAGTTTGGAGTGATATATTTGTATTGTCTACTCTGCTTTATGGAGTTTCAGTTTAATAGTTTTCTATTCACTAATCAGGGGCGTATCTGGAATCCGGCGGTAGGGGGGGCCAGAGCCAGAGAGGGGGGCACATTTTTGCCTCCCTCCCCCCCCCGCCACCGCCGCCGCCTCTGCCTCTCTCCACCCCCTCCCCACCGTCAACCCTCCCCCGTTGCTTACTTTTGCTGGCGGGGGGCCCCAACCCGCAATCTCCATATTTCGTCTTCCTCCGTGGCCATGTGCTTCAAGGAAGTAACGCTGCAGTGCTGATTGGTTGAATCCAGTTCGGCGTCTGACGTCGCAGCGACGTCAGACGCCGAACTGGATTCAACCAATCAGCACTGCAGCGTTACTTCCTTGAAGCACATGGCCACGGAGGAAGACGAAATATGGAGATTGCGGGTCGGACCTCGGCTGGCGGGGGTTGGGGCCCCCCGCCAGCAAAAGTAAGCAGCGGGGGAGGGTTGACGGCGGGGAGGGGGGCCAGGGCGAAATCTGCAGGGGCCCAGGCCCCTGTGGCCCCACGCAGATACGCCCCTGATTCACTTGCTAGCCTATAGCAGTTTCCTAGATGTGGACTAAGTTTATGTATATTTCTTTTTATTATTTTGTTTCTGGTTTTTGAATTATTCTAGATGTGTCTCTACTTTGTATGGTAAAATTGTGAATAAGCAAAGTTTTTAAAAAAATGTATAAATGATCTAGAGATGGGAATAACTAATAAGGTAATTAAATCTGCTGATGACATAACATTATTCAAAGTTGTTAAATCTCAAGAGGATTGTGAAAAATTGGAATAGGACCTTACAAGACTGGGAGCCTGGGCATCCAAATGGCAGATGGCATTTAATATAAACAAGTGCAAAGTGACGCTTTTAGAAAAGCGGAGCCCAAACCATAGCTATTTAATTATCTATTTATTTATTTATTTATTCATTCATTCAAGTTCAATGTGGCTCACAATATAACAAAAGTAGAACTGACAAGGCATTCTGATTACATAGAACAAAAAAATATATATTTTTATTTATTTATTGCATTTGTATCCCACATTTTCCCACCTTTTTGCAGGCTCAATGTGGCTTACAATCATCAAGAATAGTGGAAATATATTAGAAATAGACAATTAGTGTTACAGAATGATCTTGGGTAGCGTGATAACGATAAAACATGATAGTGGTGTAACAAGCAGAAATGACAAGACAGTTCTGATCATATGTGGAGGAGCTGTATATCGTCACACTGGTTGATCTTTGTGGTATGCCTTGTCAAATAGATGGGTCTTCAGTAGTTTGCGGAAGTTCGTTAATTCGCAAATCATTTTTAAGTTGCTCGGCAATGCGTTCCATAACTGTGTGCTCAAGTAGGTAAAGTTTGATGCGTGCATTAGTTTGTATTTCAGACCTTTGCAGTTAGGGAAGTGCAGGTTGAGGAATGTGTGGGATGATCTTTTGGCATTCCTGGGTGGTAGGTCTATCAGGTCTGACATGTATATATATATATATATGATGCAAGATTCCACATTTAGAGTCACTGCCCTGGAAAAGGATCCAGGTATCATCAAGGTGTTTTCAGAAGTAGCTCCTTTGACCTTTTAGAATCACTTGTTCTGTTTCAACACATGATTTCTAGAAGTCATATAGTTCTTTATTTCATGAGCATTTTAAAACCCTTTGCTCAATGTGCAGTGGCAGTTAAGAAAGCAAATAGAATGTTAGGAATTATTAGGAATGCAATGGAGAGCAAAACTGAAAATATTATAATGCGTTTGTATTGCTCCATGGTGCAACCACACTTAGAATATTGTGTGCAATTTTGATGTCATCTATGGGTGGAGTTTCTCTGAAGGCGTCTCATACAAACGTTAGCCATTTTTTATCACATTGTTTGCTATGGATAATTTGTAAAGCAGTTTTTATGCACTGCTATGTATTTCTCCTGATGAAGATTGCGAAACAGAAGGATTTCCTACTGTCGAGAAACAAGGAAATTGGACATTTTTTGCCAGAAGGATAATATAAATTGGACACTTTAATTTTGGAGAAACCCCACAGACTGTGAAAATCCTATGAGGCTGCACTTCTGCTGACAATTTGGATGTTCTGAGCTAAGTAAAGCTTACTTTTTGTCAGAATTAGAAACCATTCATTAGTAAGGATGGAAGTTTAAGCAATTCAAGCAGTGTTATAAGAGTTTTTGCTCTATTTTGAGTTTTCTTTACTTGCAGGAAGGCTTCTCTGCTTAAATGAGGATTTTAGTCTAGTGAGGGATTGCTAATTAGTGTCTATTTGGGGTGATTTATATTCATAGTGAGATCTAGTGTTGTGGGTATTTGGATCTGTATTGTTAAATTGTGTTACCCTCCCTTCTGTTTTTTAAACACAGACTTTTCTCCCACTTCTTTAGAATTTTTGAAATATTCTGGGAGTTTTTCTCTGTGTTTTTTTCGGAAGGTGGTGGAAGCCTGTGATGTTATTTTGTACAGTGGAGCATAAAAGTCAGGCTCCCTGTTATACTGAGGCTATTTTTAAAAATTTAATATATTTTATCCTTCAGATCGGAATCCCCAGTGTGACACTATATTGGAGTGATGTGTTTGATAGTTTCTTTGTGCAATTTTGGTTACCACATCTCAAAATGGATATAGCAGAATTAGAAAAGGTACAGAGAAGGGTGTTGAAAATGATAAAGGGGATGGGACAACTTCCCTATGAGGAAAGGTTTAAGAGGCTAGGGCTCTTCAGCTTGGAGAAGAGACAGCTAAAGTCTATAAAATACTGACTGGAGTGGAAATGGTACATGTGAATCGCTTGTATACTCTTTCCAAAAATACAAGGACTAGGGGGCATGCAATGAAGCTACTAAGTAGCAAATTTCGAATAAATTGGAGAAAATATTTCTTCACTCAACATGAAGAAATATTACAATAAACTCTGGAATTTGTTGCTAGAGAATGTGGTAAAAGCAGTTAGCTCAGCAGGATTTAGAAAGATTTGGATAATTTCCTAAAAGAAAAGTTCATAAGCCATTATTAAGATGGACTTGGGAAAATCCACTACTTTTTTCCTAGGATAAACAGCATAAAATCTGTTTTACTCTTTTGTGTTTGTGATCTTGCCAGGTACTTGTGACTTGGATTGGCCACTGCTGGAAACAGGATACTGGACTTGATGGACTTTCGGTCTGTGCGGGGCTGGATATCACTGACACACACTGGTCAGCAGTGTCATGGCCCCACATGGGAAGATATTTGGCAGCTCTCCTTCAGTTCATCAGAACCCAAAGTGTCACCAGCTTAAAAATTAATGAAGACCACTGTTGTACACAGTACTCCAAATGAGGTCACATCAGAGACTTCTTCGGAGTCACTATCATCTCCTTTTTTCCTACTAGCCATTCCTCTCCCTAAACACCCAAGCATTTTCTTGTTATTAGGCCACCTGAGGGTCATCAAATATATGATCACCCGCAGGTCCTGCTCTTCTTATATGTAAACCAGAATTATTTATCATCATTGTCTTTCAGTATCTAAAAAAAATGTAAAAATCCAGCGCTTACAACAATTTAGTACCAAAGAGTTGGGAAAAAAATGCTTTAACTTATCAGTCAATTTTGACTGTGTGTTCATTAATGCTTTTGAGTCTTCAATTCCTTTTCTACAAAAATGGTCTCAATTTAAATTTTACTTTAGCAAAGTCTACAGATTTCAGTATAATCAATATATGTAAATGGCGAGTGTCGTACTCACTCGCAAATGCACAGTAGAGACCCTCTCTGCCCCGCGTCAATACGTGATGATGGGGCGGAACAGAGAGGGTCTCTACTGCGCATTTGCGAGGGACACCGCTGTCGCTAACTCTCCCCCCACCCGGAGTCGCCGCCGCCACCCACCTTCCACCCGGTCAGGCCCTCGCTCTGCTATTGAAACAGCGAGGGCACGCAGCACACAGCTCTGCTGAGCTGCCGTCGGCCTTCCTTCTTCTTCTCTGCCTGTGTCCCGCCCTCGACGACGTTACGTCACATGAGGGCAGGACACAGGCAGAGAAGAAGGAAGGCCACGGCAGCTCAGCAGTAGAGCTGTATGCTGCGTGCCCTCGCTGTTTCAATAGCGGAGCGAGGGCCCGACCGGGTGGAAGGTGGGTGGCGACGGCTCCGGGGGGGGGCAAACTCGGAGGGGGAGCGGCAGCGGCGAACTCAGCGGCGGGATGGGGGGCCTTTCAACCCCCCCCCTTCCTATACTAGCCCGTTTTTACGGGCTGAATGGCTAGTTAATCCATTCTGTGTTGTACATTGAATGAAACTTGTGGAGTACTGAATTTCAGACAATACCTATTTTGTTACTTAGTTTAGGTAGTGTATTTATCCCATAGTGTATTCTCCTTCATTAAACTTACAAGTTTGCAGATAATTGATTCCACTGCACTTAAAAAATGTATCCGATATAAAATACATACACACCAAGATGCTTTCTTCAGCACATTACAAAGTCAATATGTGGAAGGTGACTTTTGGCCATTTCTTGTTGTTCTATTTAGGTTTCAGCACACTTCGGAATTTGTAATATTGTTTCTTTCGTTTAATATAAACACTACAAATACTAAAATTTCACCAGACTGGGATGTCTAAGAGTCGACAGTAACATTTGGTCTGTTGAAGATGTTTTTTCAAATAACAAATTGAAACCGTTCTCAGCACTTCAAACTCAGTTCAACCTGCACTCTACCCAACATTTCTGTTGGATTCAGTTGAAGCATTATTTTGACTCCATCCAGACTTATTTATCATCCTTACGACTAGCTGCCCCTCCTCTTTTTGATTTTGTCTCTTCAATCACATCAAAAGGTCATGTTGTCTCCAAGTTATACAAGTTTATGATTACTTCACTCTACAGTGGTAAATCTAGTCTACGAGCTATATGAGAATCTGAGCTGAAATGCCACTTGACAGATCAGCAGTGGAGTTTGTTCTGGACCAAAATCAGTAGACCTATAGCATCTGCAAATTATCTGCAATCTCTCTTCTTCAGCACAGGTCGTTATGGACTCCTCATAAGATGAAAATTGCTGGTCTCTTGGACAATAACTTGTGTTGGTCTTGTAAATCAGTTATAGGAACCTTCAATCATATTCTTTTTGATTGTTCCAAAACTTTCAAATTTTGGAATAATATTTGATGTGTGATTTCTGATATTTTTCATTTATCTGAAATGCTTTCAATCAGTAAAATCATATTTGGTTTGCTTGTTATTGAAAAGGTTTTAGATAAATATTCCTCCAAATTGTATGATACATTAATTGCTATAGGTCTAAAAATGGTTTTGGCAAATTGGAAGGATAATTCCTTTCTTAACACACACTTTTGGTGGCATTGTTTTACAAATTCACAAATTTGACTTATCTTTAGCCATCAACGTTAGAAATTCCTTATATTTTTGACAAAGTGTGGTTGCCTTTAAAAACTTATCTTTCTTTAAACAAGAGCTCTTCATAATATTTGATTGTAATTTTTTTGTACCTATCTTTTTGGTCCTTTCTAATTGTAATTATTCATTTTATCAATTTCTATGCACACTGCAGGTTCTGTTTTGAATTTATTTATAATATTGCTTTCCCCTAACCCCCCCCCCCCCCCCCTTTACCTTCCTACCTTTCCCTCCTCTATTACATATATATTGATATTCTTTGATTTGACTATTTGATTTATTCCTTCTACTTTGCATCTCTCATCCCTGTATTATTATAAATTAATACAAATTTCAAGACTAAGGATTACAGTCTGATTTCAGTAGAGAGGTGTGGTAGCCGTGTTAGTCCACTCTTAAAGGTTATCAATAGAAATCAAACAAAATAAAACATGGAAAAGAAAATAAGATGATACCCTTTTTTATTGGACATAACTTAATACATTTCTTGATTAGCTTTCGAAGGTTGCCCTTCTTCCTCAGATCGGAAATAAGCAAATGTGGTAGCAGATAGTATATAGAAGAGAAACATCAAAGCATTACTTTGACAGTGTGACAGAGTGGGAGGGTGGGGGTGTGCATGGGGACATCAAAGCATTTCATTGATATTCTAACAGGATGGGTGTTGGTAGGTGAGAGGAGGGTAATAAACAGAGAAATACAGCTTTATGGTTTATAATGGGAACGTAAGACCTTTGAAATAAGAATGATTGAATATTTTGACACCCAACAAACAGGACTTAATAAGGATCTGGGTTTTCTAACCCATTATAAACCATAAAGCTGTATTTCTCTGTTTATTTCTCTGTTTATTACCCTCCTCTCACCTACCAACACCCATCCTGTTAGAAGATCAATGAAATGCTTTGATGTCCCCATGCATACCCCCACCCTCCCACTCTGTCAGACTGCTTTGATGTTTCTCTCATATATGTTACCACATTTGCTTATTTCCGATCTGAGGAAGAAGGGCAACCTTCGAAAGCTAATCAAGAAATGTGTTAAGTTATGTCCAATAAAAAAGGTATCATCTTATTTTCTTTTCCATGTTTTATTTTGTTTGATTTCTATAGATTCTACATGGAATGTTGCTATTCCACTAGCAACATTCCATGTAGAAGTCGGCCCTTGCAGATCACCAATGTGGCCGCGCAGGCTTCTGCTTCTGTGAGTCTGACGTCCTGCACGTACGTGCAGGACGTCAGACTCACAGAAACAGAAGCCTGCGCAGCCTTCTACATGGAATGTTGCTAGTGGAATAGCAACATTCCATGTAGAATCTCCAATAGTAACAACATTCCATGTAGAATCTCCAATAGTATCTATTTTATTTTTGTTACATTTGTAGCCCGCGCTTTCCCACTCATGGCAGGCTCAATGCGGCTTACATGGGGCAATGGAGGGTTAAGTGACTTGCCCAGAGTCCCACTAGCAACATTCCATGTAGAAGTCAGCCCTTGCAGATCACCAATGTGGCCGCGCAGGCTTCTGCTTCTGTGAGTCTGACGTCCTGCACGTACGTGCAGGACGTCAGACTCACAGAAACAGAAGCCTGTGCAGCCTTCTACATGGAATGTTGCTAGTGGAATAGCAACATTCCATGTAGAATCTCCAATAGTAGCAACATTCCATGTAGAATCTCCAATGGTATCTATTTTACTGTCATAGTAATGCTTGAATGTTTTCACTTATATACACTGTCAGCTAGCACATTTGCTTATTTCCGATCTGAGGAAGAAGGGCAACCTTTGAAATCTAGTCAAGAAATGTATTAAGTTATGTCCAATAAAAAAAGGTACCCTCTTATTTTCTTTTCCATGTTTTATTTTGTTTGATTTCTATTGATAACCTTAAGAGTGGACTAACTCGGCTACCACACCTCTCTAATTAGGACAGAGAAACAGGACAAATAAGGGATAAGGACAAAGGGTAGCAAGATTCCGGAATCCCAAAGAGTAGCAAGCTTCTGTGCAGAGTCCCAAAGAGTAGCAAGATTCCGGAACACAAATAATAGCAAGATTCCGGAATCCCAAAGACTACTACTACTACTTATCATTTCTATAGTGCTACTAGACTTACGCAGCGCTGTACACTTGAACATGAAGAGACAGTCCCTGCTCGACAGAGCATACAATCTAATTAGGACAGAAGGGTAACCTTCGAAAGCTAATCAAGAAATGTATTAAGTTATGTCCAATAAAAAAGGTATCATCTTATTTTCTTTTCCATGTTTTATTTTGTTTGATTTCTATTGATAACCAGTCTGATTTCAGAGACTGGGTGCTTAGCAGCTGCATATCTTTACCCGCAAATCCACAGAAAAGGCAGACATTAATAAGAGGCTGCAAAACGAGTAACATTTTGTCCTTAAAAGTTCAAACAGAATCATGGTTTCTATTTTAGCCAAACCTAACCAATACCTAAGGATGTATTTGAATTTACGGGGAGGAGGACATGCCAGAGAACAGAAGATTGCACCAAACCAGGAGGTGAGGATTTGTGGGAAGCCTGTTCTCTGTGACTGTCAGCTCGGACCGGCCTCAGAAGAATGTGGAAATGCTCACTCACCTGAGTCTGTGTTCTTGCTCCTCTCCGCCATCTTTGTTTTCATTTACAGTTCACGCGCAGGTGGACGCTACCGGTGCGTTTCCCTGACAACTGTGTACGTCAGAGCCGGGGCGTGGCCTCCTTTGCGTCTGCTCTGACCGTCTCTAATTTATGCTGTGGTAGCCGCAGGGAATGCATTTGGCAGCCGGGGAGTCGCTTCTGTTGCTCGGGTGTCCTGGAAAAATCCAGCGCTTTCAACAATTTCGTACCAAAGAAAGCGTTGGAAAGAAAAAGCAGACGTTAGTCCTGGAAATTGGAATGCCATCCTCCCTAATGCAAGAAAGCAGACGAGCATTTAATGCATCCGTTCCATCGGTAGGGAAAGGAGATAGGTAAACTGAGCGATACAGATATCGATGAGAGATATTCGTTAAAAAATACAATTCCATTTATTTTTAAAGGAAAATCCTAAGGAAAGAAAAAAAAAATAGACGTGCAAAATGTCAAATACACTGTCTAAATGATATGAACATATCCTCAAATGGGCTCTGCTTTCCTGATACCCTCCAATCTAGACTTTGATTGCGGACCATTAGAACATAATATGTTATAGCGACACCGGTGTCACAGGGAGGGGGACTGAGTGATGTAGGGACACAAACCCCCAGATTCTATATAGGTCGCCCTCAGGTGCCCAAATTTGGGTGTGGAGCCCAGATGAGCATGCAAATTAGTTAGTCAATTGGGTGCTAACAACCAATTATTGACGTTAATTGGAGCTGATTGGCACTTAGGTGGCACTAATTTGGATTTGTGTGTGCATCGGTCTACGCCCTATTCTGTAATTCTGCACATGCAACCCGGAAGGGGCATGGGTGGGTTATGGGCATTCCAAATATTTAGGAATACTAGGGTTATGCGCCCAACTTGTGTGCTAGGTTTTATACCAGATTTCAGCTGGCATAAGTCCTCGTGCTCAAAGGTGGGCGAAGGAGTCCATTCTAAACATTGTTCTATAGAGGGTGGTCTGCCCAGAATGCCTTCTATAGAATACAGCTTAGTGCGGATTCTCCCTCCCCCTTAATTCAAACGGCATTTACCAAATCTGGCCCAAAGTGAAGAAAGATGGTTGAAGGGATTGGAGGCAATAAACATCTTTAGGACAGTGAAATGATGGAAGCAGCATGGTGGCATAAAGAGGAAGCATACTCGAGAACCTACTATTTTGCTTATCTATATATCAGTGGCGTAGCTATGGGTGGGCACAGGCCCACCCATTCCTGACTCAGGCCCACCCTGTGTGGCCTTCAAAACAGTTCAGCAGCAGCTGCCTTACTTCCCTCTCTCCCTCTCCTTCACCCCAAGATCTGGCATTTGCCTCCCGCCTGCAGCTCCACAACACACATCTTCCCTGTTCTACCTCAGCACCTTCCTCAGCAGCTTCCCTTTGCCACACCCTGTCCTCACTGACATCACTTCCTGTTTTCTCCCTGGCAAGACGCGGCAGAGGGAAGCCTGGGGGGCTGGCCAGGCAGTGGATGTACATAGTTGCTGTCAAAAGTACTGAGGTATGGGGGTAGTTTCAGAGAGGGAGGAGATGCTGGAACTTGGGGAGGGGGGGATGCTGGATGTGGGAGCAGAGGAGGGAGAGAAAGATGAAGGATGGGATGATATTGAAAGGCCCACACATCCAAATTCTGGGCCCACCCAAAATGAAAGGTCTGTCTACGCCCCTGCTATATATATAAAACTCACCCACAACGTTCTGAAGACAGTGACGTCAGTGAAGCCAAGCCCTGACTTCCTTCAAAAAGGTTTGAAGGTTCGTGGTGGTGAAGCCACCAAAATCGCTCCGGGCCCCGCCCTCGAGGGCGGAGCAATGGCAGAACAACGAAGGGGTTGGCAGGAAGGGAGGCAGGGAGGCGGGGGTGGGTGGAAAATCACTATGGGCCCCACCCTCGAGGGCGGAGCAAGGGCAGAACAACAAAGGGGTTGGCAGGGAGGGAGGGAGGTGGGGGGGTGGGAAATCGCTAGGGGCCCCGCCCTCGCGTCAAACGTCATGACGTTGAGGGCGGAGCAATGCCACAACAACAAAGGGGTTGGCAGGGGGGGGGGTGTTACCGACGAAAACCTTGCTAGCGCCCGTTTCATTTGCTCAGATACGGGCCTCTTTTACTAGTTCTGAAATAAAAGCAAGATAAAATAGATGAGAAGGGATGAATAGAGAAGTTTGAGAAAGAGGAGGAAGTGACATCACTGACCATGATGGTGGACTCCAAGGCATGCAGATGAACTAATCTAGCATTCTTTGACTTCAACGATTGGGGCACCAGTAGTGGTGCTGTTCTTACCTTGCAAAGTACTCTGGTGGCAGACCATAGCATTAAAAAAATGCAATAAACTAAAGAGTAGCCTAATGGTTAATGCAGCGGCCTGGTAAACTGGGTTTGATTCCCTCTGCAGCTCCTTCTGACTCTGGACAAGTTACTTAACCCTCCATTGCTCCAGGTATAAAAGAAGTACAGTAATACCTCGGTTTTCGTTGACTTCGGTTATCGTCGGTTTCGGTTTTTGTCGATGTTTTCCGCGAGAAATTTGTCTCGGATTTCATTGGCGTGCCCACATGACCTCCCTGCTAATTTTGCGAAAACAAAGGGCGGCCCATGCGTTCTCCTGCTCATTGATTCATATGGAAATAATTGCCTCGGTTTTCGTCGGTTTAGGATTTCGCCGATTGATTTCGGACGGATTATCGATGAAAACCGAGGTATCACTGTACCTGTATGTAATAGGCAAACCACTTTGTAACCACAGCAAGGCAGTATGTCAAATCCCAACCCCTTTCCTTTTCCCTATTAAGGCATTTTGTCAGTCTATGATGCCGCAGCCTGTGAGACACTGTTCCAAAATAACAGTGGAGATGGTGGAGCCTTCAGAGTGGGATACAGATAACCCCAGCAACCAAGTACAGCTTCAAGAGAAAATAAAGCAAGGCATTCAGGGATCCTTTTACAAAGCCACGGTAAAAAGTGGCCTGCGGTAATGCAGGTGCGTCTTTTTGGCGCGCACTGGGCCACTTTTTACCACAGCTGGGAAAAAGGCCATTTTTTTAATGGGCTGGGAAATGGGCGTGCACAAAAATTAAAAATAGCATGCGCCTATATATGGCCTGAGCCTTTACCACCAGCCATTGGCCTAGCAGTAAGGGTTCACGTGCTACCTGTGTGGTAATCATGCAGTTTCATGCATTAACTGGGCAGTAATGGTATACACCCAGTTAGCGCCGCATGCCGGAAAATTTCCAGCGCGCTTAGGGGACGCGCGTAAAAATTGAAATTACTGCCCAGGCCACACAGTAACTGGGCGGTAGTTCAAAACCAATGCACGTAGGACGCGTGTACTTGCCTAAGCGGCATAGTAAAAGGGCCCCTTAGATAGGTGAAGCAGTAAGTATTATCTAGTACCTGGACATGCATTTCTCGGTGATAGTTCAATCAGGTCTGACCTGTATTTAGGAGCCATACTAAGCAGTATTTTCAAGATCAGCATGCCAGTTTTAAAGAATAGTCTGGCCTTTATTGGGAGTCAGTGCAGCAAGATTAGTAGTGAGGTTACTCTGTCATAGTTTGACATTTTGAATATTAATCTTGCTGCCATGTTTTGAATGGTCTGCAGTGATTTCAGCGTGCTTTCTTTACATCTTACGTATGCTGCATTGCAGTAATCTACTTGGGGTAGTATTAAAGATTGTACTATTAGACGGAATGTTTGTCTGAAAAAGTAGCCTCTGATCCTTCTCAGTTTCCAATTTCCATAGAATCTTGAAGCTCTTTGATGTGACAGCTGAGACCTAATTTTCAAGTGATAGGTGTTTATCAAAGATGATTCCTAGAATTTTTACATAAGTACATAAGTATTAGGACAGACCAAAGGTTCATCAAGCCCAGAATCCTGTTTCCAACAGTTGCCAATCCAGGACACAAATACCTGGCAAGATCCCGCAAAGCTCAACACATTTTATGCTGCTTATCCCAGAAATAGCAGTGAGGTTCTATCGGATAGGATGTCTGGTCAGTTGTGAAGCTCTGGTAGGAAGTGGGGTTGTGTGAGCTGGATAATACCAGGAATTTGGTTTTATCTCTGTTCAGTTTTAATTTGAAAACTTTGGCCCAATTTTCCATGATGCCTAAACCTTCTTTGTGGCATAAACGTCCGCAACTAAATTTGGTCGCTTGGAGAGGTGCTTGGCATATTCTATATATACCATGTGGAAATTTAAGCCTATTCTATAAAATTTAGGCGTACTTTAGAAAATCGCCATTATTGATTTTTCTATTATTATCTTTTAGATCTTCTGGACGTTAAACAAGCAGTAAGTGTATTTTTACACTAACTATAATGGATGCTTTATGTTTTCTTTTTTGTTCTGTTTTATGGTTAATTTTCTTGTTATAATTATTATAAAGAAAAAATTCTCAATAAAAAGATTTTAAAAAGAAAAGAATAGGCATTGTTTTCCACATGGAATTTTCAGGTGCCATATATAGAATCTAGCACTTTGGGATAAATTCTATAAATTGTACCTAAAAACGTGGCTAAAAGAAACCCACTTCAGCGCTATTCTATAAGCCATGCCTAAAATTAGAAGTGGTTTATAGAACAGTGCCTAAGTCCCAGGACTCGTGTAAATTTAGGTGCATCCATTTGCACCAATGAAAACGTGGTACATATGCCCTGCCTAAATATTTTTTGCGTGGAAGCCCCATGCATAACCCCAAACCACACCTATGATCCACCCCCAAAATGACCATGATCCTCCCATTTCCAAGCCTCTTTTTTTTTGGGGGGGGGGGGGGGGAATACATGTAAAATTTAGATGCGAATCATGGGCCAGATTCTCTATAAGGCACCTAAAAAAATCCATATTCTTATAAGTGGCACCAAGATTTAGGAACAGTATATAGAATATGCTTAGTTGATATCCCAGCACTTAAAACTACGTGCCTCCATTTACACCAATGAAAACAATGTGTACATCCCCGTGTGTAGATTTATGTGCACCTGGCCATATTCTGTAACTATGTGAGTAAATTTCGGAGAGCCCATGAAATGCCCATTTCCCTACCCATAGCCATGCCCCTTTTGAACTGCATGCATTAGAATATAGGCGCAGTTCTTTACAGAATACGCTTAGCGAGTTGTAGACCTAGATTCTAATTATTGCCAATTAGTGCTCTTTATTTGTTGCATTTGTATCCCACATTTTCCCACCTATTTGCAGACTCAATGTGGCTTACAATAATACATCCTGACAATCGCCAATCAAGAGTAGATAAAGCAATTGGTTACATAAAGAACAAGTGTAACATAATGGATATAATCAATTCAATAAATCAGAAAACAGACAGATTATCTAGTAAGTAATAATGTGTTGGAGTTCCTATTATTGATTGTAAAGTGCTGTTATTAACACTGATTAGCTTGTCAAGCAAATTAAGTTACGTGCGTTGTTATAGAATACGCCTAGATTTCGAACGCGGATCTCCAGGCACGCTATATAGAATCCAGCAGCATGTGCCTAAATTTACATGCACACATCTTAATTGATTCCAATTAGCGTCAATAATTGCTTGTTAAAAAGCTAATTATTGGCACTAATTGGCTTGTTATTCAATTAAATTGCACACAAACTGGGCACGCGCCCAAATTTGCACGTGTAATTTTTGGCAATTTTTATAGAATCGGGGGTAATTGCTTACATAGTATTCCCGTGCTAACTAGTTAATGCGCAAAGAATTCCTACTATTCACCCCCTGACTCACCGCCTCAAAAATAGAATTTTAATGCGTGATTAATGAGCGCCAGAGCATGTCCTGTGGTGCACTGTTTTAAGCTGCATTAATTGCTTATTAGCACCTAACACGGCTTAGTAAAAGGGCCCTTTTACTAAGCTACATAAGCGTCTACTCGTGCTCAACACACGCCAAAATGGAGTTACCGCATGGCTCTTGCGGTAAATTCATTTTTGGTGCGCAGCCGATATGCGCGTCTGAAAAATAGTTTTTATTTTCTGCTGCGCGTATCGGACGCGCGCCAAGTGGCATTTGGCGCATAGGTCATTACCGCTCAGTTACCGTGTGAAGACTGTACCGCTAGGTTAATGGCTGGCGGTAAGGCCTCAGACCCAAAATGGACGCATGGCAATTTTCATTTTGCCACATGTCCATTTTCGGCAAAAATGTTAAAAAGGCCTTTTTTTACAGGCGTGCTGAAAAATGGATTGACGAGCACCCAAAACCAGCACCTACGCTACGGCAAGCCAGTTTTTCAGCGCACCTTAGTAAAAGGACCCCTTAAATCAGAGCTGCCAAATTATCCACTTCCAGGATGGAGACTTTTTAGCTAGTCCTGGATTTAAATTTATGTCCGAAAGCAATATGATATTAATACCCCTGATTCTATCCATTGAAATCAGTGCCACAGGTGCCATAAAGCACCATGATGGGCTTGTCATATATCCAGAATTGGCCTCAAATCTCCCTTCTGGAACTGGGTAACTTGACAGCTCTGTGAAATTAATTAATTTTCCTAAATCAGTGTTTACAGATGGCTTTGATGTATTTAGCTGATACATATTGGAAATATTGAATTTGTCCTAGCATTTCAGTCCTACTTATTCTGCCATAGACTGCTAATACGATAGTTCATACAGGCTCAGGTGGTGTTGGTGCTTCTTTAAATCAAGTACCAGAAGATTGTGACATGAATCTTTCTAATACCTCAGATTGTTTGCTCAAGCTACATCCTCCTAAAGTGACTTTTATTTGTTGGTTTTCTTTTTCAGGGCTTGATTCACTAAGGGATTCTTTTACTAAGCTGCATTAGGCAATAATGTTCACCTAACGCAGCAGGTCGCTTTACTCATACTACCCATCTCCTCAAGACCCTTCACTGGCTCCCTATCCGTTTTCGCATCCTGTTCAAACTTCTTCTACTAACCTATAAATGTACTCACTCTGCTGCTCCCCAGTATCTCTCCACACTCGTCCTTCCCTACACCCCTTCCCGTGCACTCCGCTCCATGGATAAATCCTTCTTATCTGTTCCCTTCTCCACTACTGCCAACTCCAGACTTCGCGCCTTCTGTCTCGCTGCATCCTACGCCTGGAATAAACTTCCTGAGCCCCTACGTCTTGCCCCATCCTTGGCCACCTTTAAATCTAGACTGAACCCACCTCTTTAACATTGCTTTTGACTCGTAACCACTTGTAACCACTCGCCTCCACCTACCCTCCTCTCTTCCTTCCCGTTCACATTAATTGATTTGATTTGCTTACTTTATTTATTTTTTGTCTATTAGATTGTAAGCTCTTTGAGCAGGGACTGTCTTTCTTCTATGTTTGTGCAGCGCTGCGTACGCCTTGTAGCGCTATAGAAATGCTAAATAGAAGTAGTAGTAGTAGTAGGGACACACTTGGGCCTCCTTTAGTAACTGTGTAATCTTTGTGTGCTAAGGGCACTTTTTACCAAGCTGCGATAAAAGGGGTCTGCGGTGGCATCAGCATCGGCATGTTGATTTGCTGCACATCGAGCCCCCTTTTACCTCAGCGGGTAAAAGATTGGTTTTAGCTAATAAAAAGAAATGGCCTTACTTAGCGCATGGCCATTTCTGGGGAAGCCCTTATCGCCACCTATTTAGATGATGGAAAGGGATCCTGTGCTAAGCCGGCGGTAAGCCCTGGTACTACAAAAATAGGAGCCTGTGATGTTCAAAGGTGAAGATGAAGATTTGTTGAATGACCATTGAAACCATCTGATTGACCAGGAACCTGTGATGTTCCAATCTTTAATTCCCAGAGTCCAAACAACGTGCCGTAGAATGTTCAGGAGTTTTTGTAATAAAAGACATTTATATTCTTTGAGCACCACCTTGGCCTAGGCTTGTGGAACACTTGGATATCCTCCTGATGCAACTTTGGTGAAACAAAGGGGATCCTTGTCAGGGATTGACCACCAGGCCCTTCAAAGTAGGACTGGGGAGGGTGGCGGTGGTGCAGAAGGGGGGGCGGCATAGTGGTGGAGTAGCAGACAGTGGCCAGGGGGCCCCCAATGACCTTTACTGCCCCGGGGGCCCCAACCACTGTCAGTCCGACCCTGCTTTTGTTAGTTTTGTTTCCTTCTTGACGTACATTAGGGGGTATTTAAGATACAGTAAAAGTTGGGCTTTTATTGCACCTTAATTTTCCACAGAAGTGTCTAACCTGTAGTAGCTCAACACCACAGGTTAGTCATTCTCACGAGTTACGATATATGAAGAACACAGCTTGCTAACAGCTTTATTCACACTACCTGGGTACATCGGCCACGTCTTAAAGGGGCTGGCCAAACTTCCATTGCCCTGCAATCACAATTCCCCTCCTGATGATACCCCAATCCTTTTCCTCCCTTCTTTGCCCTCAATTTTTTTTGTTACATTTGTACCCCGCACTGTCCCACTCATGGCAGGCTCAATGCGGCAGGCAATGGAGGGTTAAGTGACTTGCCCAGAGTCACAAGGAGCTGCCTGTGCCGGGAATCGAACTCAGTTCTGCAGTTCCCCAGGACCAAAGTCCACCACTCTAACCACTAGGCCACTCCTTCACTAATCCTTGACCCCATCACTTCCTCCCATGATCTTCCATCCTAGATCTCCCTACCCACAAAGACACCCTTCCCCCAGTCAACACAAGGGCCCCCAATAGGCTCCCCTGGCTTACCTTGCAGAATCCCAGTGGGAATCCCTGGGGCAATAATGCAGCATGTGGTATACACAACAAGGCGCCTTATTAACCCCCCTGTTTACAAAGCCTTGCTAGTGGCTGCCTAGGCGCTAATGCTGACACAGTCCATTCACTTTGGGCTGTGTGTAGCAGCCGCTAGCGCAGCTTCGTAACCAGGGGGGTTAGCTTGTATTGTAATAAGTATTTTGCATGTATTTGCATGCTTTATATCTCATTATTGTGTATCCCTGGTAACTATTCTTTTCTCTTTCTCCGGCATTAGGCTATTTTCCTCACTTTAAAGAGCACATGAGCACTTAACATGATTTAGTACAAGGGCCCCCTAGTTACTAACTGGGGTTATCCTTGAACTAACTCATCTAATCGGTAGCCCATGTTGATAACCTCCCCTCATAGTCATGGATTCTTTTATCATATATTGTGAGCTGCGTGCTTTTTAAAATATTGCATGGCCAAGCACTATCTTACATGAGTCATCTGATTTTATTTCCCTCAACACTCACTTGTGACATACGAAGGAACAGTTGCCGATGCATTTTCCTAATGCAAAAGGATTGAGATACATAAAACTGTTTATGCTTACATTCAGTTATAATAAATCAATATGATTATTTGGCATTCTGCAAAACCTATTTGTTTCAGAAGTATTTTAACTTATAAAGGAGCTCGATACTGATTTTTATGTACACGACATCCTAGCTATAACCAATCCATTTCCTTTAGTGATACCCTTTGGTCTTGTAACATAGTAACATAGTAGATGACGGCAGAAAAAGACCTGCACGGTCCATCCAGTCTGCCCAACAAGACAACTCATGTGTGCTACTTTTGTGTATACCCCACCTTGATTTGTACCTGTGCTCTTCAGGGCACAGACCGTATAAGTCTGCCCCGCACTATCCCCGCCTCCCACCACCGGCTCTGGCACAGACCGTATAAGTCTGCCCAGTGCTATCCCCGCCTCCCAACCTCCAGCCCCGGCTCCCACTACCAGCTCTGCTATCCAATCTCGGTTAAGCTCCTGAGGATCCTTTCCTTCTGAACAGGATTCCTTTATGTTTATCCCACGCATGTTTGAATAATAAGGTAATAGCAGAATACAAGTATTAGAATTAGTATTAATATTTGAGGAAAATATTTTTTGTTTTATTTTTGTTTTTTCACACTTTCTTAAGACAAGTTACTGATTGTCCTATGTATGTAGTAATCTCAAGTGAAAGAACTTAAAAAAAATAAAACAAAAGAAAATAAATTAATACTTGAACAAAAAGGGGAAAATTCTATAAATGACGCTCAAAAATTTGCACCAGAAAAGTTTCAAGCTGAGAATTCCACATGGAACTCAAAGCGTATTCCATAACAATACACATAAGTTAATTGGTTAGCAAGCTAATCAGCGTGATAATCGGATGTTAACAACCAATTATCAGCACTAATTGGCATTAATTTGAATGCACACACAGAAATGTCTAGCGTATTCTGTAACGTGGTGTGCGCAAATTCTAAGTCGTGTAGTTGAAAAGTAGATGTGGCCAAGGGCATGGATTAGGTGGGTTGCGGGTGTTTCTAAAATCTATGCAAGTGGTTATAGAATACACCTGCTCCGCAAATAATTTAGGTGTCGACATTTACACCAAGTTTTAATTGGCGTAACTGCCCGTGACTAAATTTAGTCATGCAGAGGAGGCCGGGAGTCTGATTGACGCTGGAGTATGACGTATTGGTATTGCGTCTATATAAGCTTCCTTTGAAATGTTTAGCGGCCGTGTTGAAACCGCTGACAAGAAAATAAGTTAGATCAGCTCTCACTTGATCGTACATCGGGGTGTTACAATCTGAATTTAGTGAGTCTTAAGTGTTCCTTTATGATTCATTCTGCAGGAGACTACCTTGAAACAGTATCTAGCGAAACATGGATCTATGTCGGTGATATTGGGTCTCCACCGTACATTATCTACAGTGGCTGAAAAGCTAAGTATTAATCTGGAATTTAAAGGTAACTATGGAGAAATTAATTTAAATGATATAAGTGAATGCTATAATGAAAAAATAAGTAAAAATTCAAAAATTGGGATTGATGAGGATTGCGATACTGCCTCTCTGAAAATGCTTGGCTCACAATAACTCTTAGCCATTTTAGAGGTTGGTATGCTGATCTGATGATCCTATGAATGCGCCTCTGTGTGTTTAGTTATAATGAGGATATAATTGAGGTGAAGTTGAGTATATTGAAAGTAACAGAATTATAGAATAACATGCAGTCAGATGCGTGCACAAATCTTAATTGGTGCCAATTAACATGAATAATTGGTTGTTAGCATCCAGTTAATGATAGTTAATAGCTCGTTAGCCAATAAAGGTGCACCTGCATCTCGGCTCCCCAAATTTGGGTGCCATATATAGAATTAGGGGGGAATGTACTTTGTTTATAATGTATTTTAAATTGCTATTATCTTTTTGAATCTGGGGGGCCCTTTTACTAAGCTGTGTAGGCACCTACACACACCAAACACACATCAATTTTGAGTTACCACCTGGCTACCACGTGGCCCTTCTAGTAATTTCATTTTTGACACGCGTCCGCTATGTGTGCTAGAATTTGTTTTTCTGGCACGCAGGCAGTAATTGGGCGGTAATTGGCATTTTATGCGAATAGAACATTACCGCCCACTTACTGCATGAGACTTTACCACTAAGTCAATGGCTAGCAGTAAGGTCTCAGACCCAAAATGGACGCACGGCAATTTTCATTTTGCCCACGTCCATTTTTGGGCAAAAAGTTTAAAAAGGCATTTTTTTTACAGGTGCGCTGAAAAATGATTCTGCGCACACCCAAAACACACATCTACACTACTGCAGGCCATTTTTCATTGTGCCTTTTGTAACCAGGTCACCCATCCAGAGGGGACCAAGGCAGTCCCTGCTTAGCTTCCTTCAACTCCCACAGCTGAGTCAGCCAGTGATTTCTCTGTTCTCGCTCCTTTTCACACTCTTTTCCCTGACGGGGTTCCTTCAAAACTTGGGCACACTTCACGTTCTTAAAACAATCCACAGTTTATTGTTTCAATCCTTTTAACATCAGTATATTATTGTTTAACCAGCGCTTTCAGTCCTCATAGTTCAATGTCTTAATAACAATCCTTTCTTTCTTCCAGAACCATCATTACTTTTCTGCTTCGACACACTTTTCCCCTCAAACCTTCCACAGCACTATCCTTAATTAGAAGAGAGTTTTACAGGCTTGGGGGGGGGGGTCTTCACTTCTTTTTCCATTATACCAGTGGCGTTCCTAGGCTGGCTGACACCCGGGGCGGATCGCCGATGCCCCCCCCCCCCCGGGTGCAGCACGTCCCCCCCCCCCCCCCGGCGAAATTACACCCCCCGGGTGCAGCACAACCCCCCCCCGGGTGCGTGTTTACCTGCTGGGGGGGGGGGGGTGCCTCACGCCTGTCGGCTCCGAGTCCGCTCGTTCTCTGCTGCTTCCTCTGCCTTGAAACAGGAAGTAACTTGTTCCGCGCAGAGGGAGCAGCAGAGAGGGAACGAGCAGACTCGGCCAACAGGTGCGCGGCACCCCCCCAGCGGCATACACCCGGGGTGGACCCCTCCCCCCACCGCCCCTCCTTGGTACGCCACTGCATTATACAGTTTGAATTTTCCCAGGCATAGTTCTGCTGCATAACTTCACCCACCTCCTGACACCACTACATTTTAAGAGTAAAAAGCTCAGCAGCCAGACCAGTGGCGTAGCCAAGGGTGGGCTTAGGTGGGCCCAGGCCCACCCACTTTGGGCTCAGGCCCACCCAGTAGCAGCATACCTATGATGTGGCTGGCAAGGATCCCCAAGCCCCACCAGCCGAAAACTCCCAACAAGTGTCCCTCCTGCATACCTTGTAAGTAGCAGATCTTCGCCTGCAGTGAGCAGTGACATACATACTGCTCGCACCGGCCCCACAGCCTTCCCTCTGATGTAATTCTGCCTAGGTGGAAACAGGAAGTTGCATCAGAGGGAAGGGTGTGGGGCCAACATAAGCAGTGTGTATTAGTTGCTGCTCGCTGCTGGTGAAAATCTGTTTTTTAAAAGGTATATGGGAGAGGGGGAGATGTTTGAGATACCATATGGCATGCAGGTGAGAGGAGAGACCAAATCACCTGTGGGATGGGGCAAGGTTCTTCTGCCCACCCATCTTGGGCCCAGGCCCACCCAAAATTGGGTGTCTGGCTACGCCCCTGAGCCAGACGCTTCATCCAACCTCCTCTCCACTGCTTGACCCTTGCCTTCCCAAAAGTCCACAGAAGAGGCCACACAGAAGCTCCCAGCACTCTCACCTTATCTGCCTGAGATAAGGCCAAACCACCCACCTCCATCCTCTCTTCCTCTGCCTCTCCTTCCTCTTTATTGCAATCCATTTCCACCTCCTCCCCTGACTCCACCAGCAGTTGCTCATTTCCAGGATCTGACGTCGTCTCCCAATGCTCCAGAACCAAGTCCTGAATTAATTGAGTCACTGATCTCTTATCAGGCTCCAACCATTTCGTGGCTAAATCCATTAGCTTTTGAGCCAGGGCTTTTGGAGTCTCCCCCTCAGCCCACTTCCAGCTTCTGGGGAGGGTAGTTTTTCTTATGAACCAAAACTTTTCCTGGCAGTTTGGTCACTAGAGGGCGCACCACTCGCTGAGCAAGACTAACTGATCGGGGTTGCTGATGTCTAAAGGAAACTGTATCCCTTCCCTCCCCCCCCCCCCCCCCCCCGCATCAGCACTTCAGAGTGCTCACACTTTGTAAAACGGCCCCTTAGAAAGTTGACACTAGCTCTCCTTAATAAATGGCTCTTGCGTTACAGATCCAAAGTTGTTGTATCTACTTTTAAAGCTAGCAACTGCTGCTAGCAAATTTGTCAATGAAACCATGAAAAGAAATAAACTTCATGTGTTCCATAAAGACCGGAGATGTAGATGTAGATATGATTCAACAGGGTACCATGTTTCGGCACACACGGTGCCTTCCTCAGGAGTCTTCTTGTACGTGTATGATGATATTGGGCCTTGGTATATAGATTCCAGAAGAGTGTGGTCTTTAAAAAGACCTTTGTGATGCAGAAGTAATGTCACTCCTAGACGTCTCCAGGCCTTTTTGGATTGCCTGATTCTGTTCCCGCTCCCTTCCTTTTCATTTGCTTTAATGCAACATCAACATTAGTAACCTTATAATTAAGGGGTCCTTTTACCAAGGCGTGCTGAAAAATGTCTTGCGGAAGTGTAGGCGCGGGTTTTGGGCGTTCGCCAATCCATTTTTAGGGCCTTTTTAAAATTTTTGCCGAAAATGGACGTGCGGCAAAATGAAAATTGTCGCGCATCCATTTTGGGTCTGAGACTTTACCACCAGCCACTGACTCACGCAGTAACCGGGCAGTAATGACCTATGCATGCCAAATGCCACTTGGCACGTGTCTGTTATGCGCCCAAAACTAAAAAATATTTTTCAGACGTGCATATCGGACGCACGCCAAAAATGAAATTACTGCTAGAGCCATGAGGTAGTCAGGCGGTAACTCCATTTTGGCCCACGTTGAGCACGCGAAGACGCTTATGCGCCTTAGTAAAAGGACCCCCTTGGTGGCACAGGTATGCAGAATTGATATTTTGTTTTCCTAAAATTGTTTTTATCAAAGGCTAACTTGTTTAGATGTGAAAATGGTGTACTAGCTGAACTGTAAATCCATGTTATGACATTTCTATTCATCTTCACAAAAATGTATTCTTCATAGCAGGAGGGTTAGAAGGTAAAGTTTGCCTATTTGCAGATGATACTAAGATTTGTAACAGAGTGGACACCCGGGAGGGAGTGGAAAACATGAAAAAAGATCTGCGGAAGCTAGAAGAATGGTCTAAGGTTTGGCAATTAAAATTCAATGCGAAGAAATGCAAAGTGATGCACCTAGGGAGTAGAAATCCATGGGAGACGTATGTGTTAGGTGGTGAGAGTCTGATAGGTACCGACGGGGAGAGGGATCTTGGGGTGATAGTATCTGAGGATCTGAAGGCAACGAAACGGTGTGACAAGGCGGTGGCCGTAAGTAGAAGATTGCTAGGCTGTATAGAGAGGAGAGTGACCAGCAGAAGAAAAGAGGTGTTAATGCCCCTGTACAAATCGTTGGTGAGGCCCCACCTGGAGTATTGTGTTCAGTTTTAGAGGCCATATCTTGCTAAGGATGTAAAAAGAAGTGAAGTAGTGCAAAGAAAAGCTACGAGGATGGTATGGGATTTGCCTTACAAGACGTATGAGGAGAGACTTGCTGACCTGAACATGTATACCCTGGAGGATAGGAGAAACAGGGGTGATATGATACAGACGTTCAAATATTTGAAAGGTATTAATCCGCAAACAAATCTTTTCCGAAGATGGGAAGGCGGTAGAACGAGAGGACATGAAATGAGATTGAAGGGGGGCAAAAAAGATGTCAGGAAGTATTTTTTCACAGAGAGAGTGGTGGATGCTTGGAATGCCCTCCCGCTGAAGGTGGTGGAGAGGTAAACGGTAACGGAATTCAAACATGCGTGGGATATATATAAAGGAATCCTGTGCAGAAGGAATGGATCCTCAGAAGCTTAGCCAAAATTGAGTGGCGGAGCCGGTGGGGGGAAGAGGGGTTGGTGGTTGGGAGGCGAAGATAGTGGTGGGCAGACTTATACGGTCTTTGCCAGATCCGGTGGTGGGAGGCGGGACTGGTGGTTGGGAGGCGGGGAATAGTGCTGGGCAGACTTATACGGTCTGTGCCAGAGCCGGTGGTGGGAGGCGGGGCTGGTGGTTGGGAGGAGGGGATAATTCTGGGCAGACTTATACGGTCTGTGCCCTGAAAAAGACAGGTACAAATCAAGGTAAGGTATATACATGAGTTCATCTTGTTGGGCAGACTGGATGGACCGTGCAGGTATTTTTCTGCCGTCATCTACTATGTTACTATGTTACTATCCAGCTTATAATCGAAAGTGATCGCCAGCCATCTTCCGACACAAATCAGGAGATGGCCGGCGATTTCTTAAAAGCGGCAAAATCGGTATAATCGAAAGCGGCATTTTTGACAGCATCGCCGCTTTCCTGTCGCTTCGCCGGCAAAAGTTCAAGGGGGCGTGTCGGTAGATTAGCGAAGGTGGGACATGGGCGGGCATGGGCGTGGCTACCAGATAGCCAGCTTTCACTGATAATGGAAAAAAATAAAAGCGGCGTTAAGCAGTATTTCGCCGGGTTTACTTGGTCCTTTTATTTTCACGACCAAGCCTCAAAAAGGTACCCCAACTGACCAGATGACCACTGGAGGGAATGGGGGTTTACCTCCCCATACTCCCCCAGTGGTTACCAACCCCCTCCATACTAAAAAAATAAAACTAAAAACCTTTTTTGCCAGCCTGTATGCCAGCCTCAAATGCCGTACCCACCTCCATGACAGCAGAATGTGTTGTATCCTCCGACAGCCTTTCCCTGGTTGCGATGTGGCTCTCGGGTGAGTGTGACACCTTTTCTGTTAGGTGCCCTGCAGAGTCACATTAGCAATGCATTGTGGTGGGTGTAGGGTACTGGGCTCTACTCCCATGGTGCTTTTCCCCCCTGCTAACTGGGTCAGAGTGTGCCCTGTTTTGTTTCCTGTTGTAGTCCATGCGGTAGTGGCCATTTTTGTAAGCCAGTTTTAGTTCCCTTTCCTGTGTTACCCACGTTAGAGAATGTAGTTCTTACCTTGAATGGTGCTGAAAGAGGGCATTGTACACCATTGTGCCAGCTCTGACCTACTGCTAATCTTAGTACCAGGGGACTCTTTGCCAGTGGGGCACAACCTCTGATCTGCAGTTAACTGTGAGTAAACAGCTGATCGGCGATCAGTGCTGCCTTCTGTGACGTCCCTCTGTTCTTCCTGGGCCCGCCCTCCTCTGACGTCAGAACAGAGGGACGCACCTACACTAGCGCAAGCCATTCAGTGCACCTTAGTAAAAGGGCTGCTATATTTGTGGACAAAAAGAGCTCAAAGGCAGAAAAAAAATCTCTGGATTGTAGACAAGACAGAGATATGATGCAATAGTCCATAGTAACATAGTAGATGACGGCAGAAAAAGACCTGCACGGTCCATCCAGTCTCGGCTAAGCTCCTGAGGATCCATTCCTTCTGAACAGGATTCCTTTATATTTATCCCACGCATGTTTGAATTCCGTTACCGTTTTCATCTCCACCACCTCCCGCGGGAGGGCATTCCAAGCATCCACCACTCTCTCCGTGAAAAAATACTTCCTGACATTTTTCTTGAGTCTGCCCCCCTTCAATCTCATTTCATGTCCTCTCGTTCTACCACCTTCGCATCTCCGGAAAAGGTTCGTTTGCGGATTAATACCTTTCAAATATTTGAACGTCTGTATGATATCACCCCTGTTTCTCCTTTCCTCCAGGGTATACATGTTCAGGTCAGGAAGTCTCTCCTCATACGTCTTGTAACGCAAATCCCATACCATTCTCGTAGCTTTTCTGTGCACCGCTTCAATTCTTTTTACATCCTTAGCAAGGTACGGCCTCCAAAACTGAACACAATACTCTAGGTGGGGCCTCACCAAGGACTTATACAGGGGCATCAACACCCCCTTTCTTCTGCTGGTCACACCTCTCTCTTGTGCTGCACTTTCTGTGAAGATTTATTCATGTGTAAATACCAGCATTCACTTGGGCGTTTTGGATATACTTAGAAATCCTAATTTTAGAAAGTTGGTATTTACATGTGTAAAGCTGTACTATCTACGAAGCTTGGGTAGAATCAAATCCCACTTCAGATAGGGAATGCATGTAGGTACCTCAGTTTATCAACTTCAGGATTTAGAGCTATTCCTGAGAACATATAATTTTTCTGAAAGTGCTGGTTTTTGGCACCCTTTTACAGAAATAATTGAGGGAAAGCTGTTCCTAAATCCCTCATTTTCTCCCCCTCACAGTTGAATGTACAGAAAGATTACAGCCTCTTTACTTAGGAGCTATGGTCTAATGGCAAACACATATCGAGATAAAGTGTACATGTTTTCTATCACATTCATATCCTATGCTATGAGGGGTCCTTTTACTTAAGGTTACCATATGGCTCCAGAAAAAGGAAAGCAATGGAAGTAAAACCCGGCTGGCTCAATTACTTCCACTGAAAGCAATGGAAGTAAAACCCGGCTGGCTCAATCCATCCTCCTTTTTCTGGAGCCATATGGTAACCCTACTTTTACTAAGCTTCAGTAAAAGGGGGCCTACGCTAGCATCAACACTTGTTTTTGACGCGTGCTGACTGACGGGTACTTGTGACCTGGATTAGCCACTGTTGGAAATGAGATACTGGGCTTGATGGACCTTTGGTCTGTTCCAACATGGCAAGGCTTGTGTTCTTAATATGTATATCCTAGAGCAGTGCTCTTCATTGCAAGGCCATAGGGCTAGTGGCGTTCACCATCAAGCCTGAGTGCAGCCCCCTGACTCTTTCCTCAGTACACCCTCCCCTCAGAGGCGTAGCCAGACCTTGGCGGGAGGGGGGTCCAGAACCCGAGGTGTGGGGGCACAGTTTAGCCCACCGCCAACCCCCCCCCCACCACCAGTTTTGACCCCTCCCCTGCCACTTTCGACCCCCCCCCTCCCGCCGCCCCTCCCCTGTTGCCGCCGCCAAGTACCTTAGCTGGCGTAGGTCCCCAACCCCCACCAGTCGAAGTCTTCTTCAGCGCCGTACTCCGATGCTTTCGCTGCGAAGAAACAGAAAATGGAAATAAGATCCTGGAAAGAGAAAGGCAACAAAAGGAAGTAGTAAAGAGAGACCTAGATCAACCTAATTAAAAAATAAAATAAAATGGTTAGAAAAGAAGGACAAACATTTATATTTTTGGTATTTAGAGAAAGATAATGTTAGCTTTGAAAATATGCACTTCTTGTATTTTGTTCTATACTGAAGGAAATGCATCTGTGTTTCTCTGGGGTTTTACTGCTTACAGTCTGCTTTCTTTTATTTTACATTTAATTTTTTTGTCTACATTATGAAACTCCAAAAGTAAGCACATGAGTCTGAATTCCATCTCTGGGAGTACCTCTGTTCACTGAGGAGAAAAATATATGCACGTGCTTGATCAGGACTCACAGAAACAGATCAGCGAACGCTCCGGAGACCGGCGCTGAAGAACACTCCGGCTGGCGGGGGTTGGGGACCCCCACCAGCAAAGGTACCTGGCGGCGGTGGGGGGGGGGGTCGAAAGTAGAGGGGGCTAGGGCTAAATCTGTGGGGGCCTATGCCCCTGTGGCCCCACCTAGCTACGCCCCTGCCTCCCCTTACTGTTTCCTCAGATCTATTGCTAGCATACCTTCTATTTAATATTTATTTAATATTTATTTATTGCATTTGTATCCCACATTTTCCCACCTATTTGCAGGCTCAATGTGGCTTACAGAGTTTTGTTATGACATAGTCATACCAGGATATCAGATGCAATTAGTAATGTGCAAAGATTAGGTAAGAGAAGAGAGAAAGAAGGTGTAGGGCAGGATAATATAGAAGGTGGACTTTAATAACTGGGTGGGTTGGAGAGGTAGTTTGTAAAGTTATGGGTTCTCTTTGTAGGCCTTGTTGAAGAGATGTGTCTTCAGAGATTTGCGAAAGTTAGTTATTTCGTCAGTGGTTTTCAGGGCTGTAGGTAGTGCATTCCACAACTGCGTGCTCACGTAAGAGAAGGTGGTGGCATGTGTCAGCTTGTATTTTAGTCCTTTACAGCTGGGGAAGTGCAGATTGCGAAATTTGCGGGCTGATCTTATGGCGTTTCTGGGAGGCAGGTCTACGAGGTTTAGCATGCAGATTGGAGCGTCTGCGTGAATGATCTTGTGTACAATCGTGCAGATCTTGAACGCAATGCGTTCCTTGAGTGGGAGCCAGTGAAGTTTCTCTCTTAGGGGTTTTGCACTTTCATGTTTAGCTTTTCCAAGTATGAGTCTGGCTGCGGTATTCTGGGCTGTTTGGAGTTTTTTGATAGTTTGTTCTTTGCAGCCTGCGTACAGTGTGTTGCAGTAGTCCAGATGATTTATTACCATTGACTGTACCAGGGAACGGAAGATGTATCGGGAAGAAAGGTTTTACTCTTTTGAGTTTCCACTTGGAGTGGAGGAGTGTGGTAGCCGTGTTAGTCCATTCTTAAGGTTATCAATAGAAATCAAACAAAATAAAACATGGAAAAGAAAATAAGATGATACCTTTTTTATTGGACATAACTTAATACATTTCTTGATTAGCTTTCGAAGGTTGCCCTTCTTCCTCAGATCGGAAATAAGCAAATGTGCTAGCTGACAGTGTATATAAGTGAAAACATTCAAGTATTACTATGACAGTCTGACAGGGTGGGAGGAGGGGGGTGGGTAGGAAGTATGCATGGGGACATCAAAGCATATCATTGATATTCTAACAGAGTGGGTGTGGATAGGTGAGGGGAGGGTGATCAACAGAGACATACAGCTTTATGGTTTATAATGGGCTAGGAACCCCAGATCCTTGTTAAGTCCTTTCTGTTGGGTGTTAAAATATTCAATCATTCTGACTTCAAAGGTCTTACGTTCTTGTATGGTTTTAAAGTTACCTTTGAGGATTCTCACTGTGAAATCACTGGTACAGTGTCCTGGTCCTGTAAAATGTTGACCAACAGGCGTGGGAACCCTTGGAGTGGAACATCTTTTTCGTTGTATTCTTCACCTGGGTATCGAGTGTGAGGTTTCGATCAATGGTAACTCCAAGAATTTTCAGATTTTGTGAGACGGGGAGAGAACAGTATGGTGTAGTTATGGTGGAGTAATTGTTTGTGTTGTGTTGAGAAGTGAGTACAAGGCATTGTGTTTTTTCTGCATTGAGTTTTAGCTGGAATGCATCCGCCCAGGAGTGCATACAGCTCTGGGTGAGTGTGAGCTATGTGCTACCTAAAATCCCATTTTATTCTCACAAGGCAGAGAGAGCAGAATGTAGTTCAAACTTACCGTGAGCTATGTGGTGCTGGAAGAAACTGGAATAGCTGTTGAAAAGGTAGCATCACATCGAAATCTCCAGAGAGAGTATAGCTGAAGATTAAAAACAGGAAAGAAGGGGAGAGCCAGCTTGAAGGGGATTTGGGTGAAGACAGGATGGTGGAGGTTGACAGGGTGTCTGCTGCTTTGACTGTCTGGTGGTGATCTTTGCTTTCACACTGAACATTTATTTGACAAACCAGCTCTGTCCTTGGATATTAAGGGGTCTTTTTTACTATGGCGCACTGAAAATGGCCTGCGGTAGTGTAGACGCGTGTTTTGGGCGTGCGTAGAATCATTTTTAGTGCACCTGTGAAAAACACCTTTTTACTACTACTACTACTAATCATTTCTATAGCGCTACTAGACATACGCAGCACTGTACACAGTATATGCAGGTACTTTCTCTGTCCCTAGAGGGCTCACAATCTAAGTTTTGGTACCTGAGGCAATGGAGGGTTAAGTGACTGCCCAGAGTCACAAGGAGCTGCAGTGGGAATCGAACCCAGTTCCCCAGGATCAGAGTCCGCTGCACTAACCACTAGGCTACTCCTCCGCACCTTTTAAAAGGTTTTGCCTAAATTGGACACACGGCAAAATGAAAACGGCGGTGCGTCTGAGCCCTTACCACAAGCCATCGACCTGGCGGTAAGGTCTCACGTGGTAACCGGGCGGTAATGGTCTACGCGCCTCAAATGCCACTTGACATGCGTAGCTGCCACGCGTCAGAAAATACAAAATATTTTCCGGACACGTGTAGCGGATGCGCGCCAAAATTGAAATTACCGCAAGGGCCACACGGTAACCGGGCAGTAACTCCAATTTGACATGCGTAGGGGCGCGTGTAGGTGCCTACACTGCTTAGTGAAAGGGCCCCTAAGGGAACTTAGAGGCTCTGGCCACTGTTCCCTCTAAGCTGAGAGGGAGTCCTCCAAGTGCATTGCTACCAGTAGGGGGCGGTGCTTCAAAGAGCTTGCCTGTCCCTCACTATTGACAATGTGATAGTGGCACAGCACCCCCCCCCCCCCCCCCCCCACTGGCAGGACTGTAGGTAGAAGAGGGAACAGTGGTTCTGGCAGGTCCGCTGAAGAGCTGCCTAATATATCTTTGGAATCAGGAGCAGTTCTATAGGACTGGAAAATAACAGTTGATGTCCCTTCTCATAAACAATAAGAGGATGGGCTGGAAATAACTGCTCTGTTAACCTGACCTGGGGAGAGGGAAAATAAATGGAGACTCCAGGAAATAGAATATATTTTTTTTTAATGTCTATATCTCCTTTTCAATTTTAGCTCAAGGTGGTTTGCACAATCTTTTTCAGGTATAGATCTCATCCCCAAAGTGCTTAGAGTTAAACTGAATACCTAAGGCAATGGGAGATAAAAGTGACTTGCCTAAGGCCACTGGGAACGCCATTGGGAGATGTAGGATTTGAATTGTAGTTGCCCCGATTCACAGCTCCTCGTTCTAACCACTGGGTTAACTTCTTCCTTGTGAGATAGAGGATCAGGAGCAGCAGGACTTTATTAGACAAATTTCTTTGCCTCAAACAATCCTGGTCAATTTCTCTTTGAGAGACTAGAGAATTAGATCAAGGGCCTGCACTAGGAATGGTATGCTTCTGTTTCAGCAAAACATTTAATACTGTCCTGTGTCGGAGGATTACAAATAAACTTTGAGCAGCCTGGGGGTGGGTCCATTGTGGTGGACTAGATTACTAACTGGTTGAGTAATAGAGAGCAGTGGTAAATGGGATTTTCTTGAATGCCCGAGGATAGCTGTTATTTAATATTGCAAAGGTTTTAGTAGGAAAAATTAGCCTTTTTGCAGGGTATACAAAGATTTGCAACATTGTTCAGGCAATAAGCAGAAAAAGAAACGATCCAAGAATGCTTGAGAGTTGATCTATTGCTTGGTAGCTCTGATATAGTACATACTACTACTACTACTACTACTATTTAGCATTTCTATAGCGCTACAAGTCGTACGAAGCGCTGCACAAACATAGAAGAAAGACAGTCCCTGCTCAAAGAGCTTACAATCTAATAGACAAAAAATAAAGTAAGCAAATCAAATCAATTAATGTGAACGGGAAGGAAGAGAGGAGGGTAGGTGGAGGCGAGTGGTTACGAGTCAAAAGCAATGTTAAAGAGGTGGGCTTTCAGTCTAGATTTAAAGATGGCCAAGGATGGGGCAAGACGTAGGGGCTCAGGAAGTTTATTCCAGGCGTAGGATGCAGTGAGACACAAGGCGCGAAGTCTGGAGTTGGCAGTAGTGGAGAAGGGAACAGATAAGAGGGATTTATCCATGGAGCGGAGTGCACGGGAAGGGCTGTAGGGAAGGACGAGTGTGGAGAGATACTGGGGAGCATCAGAGTGAGTACATTTATAGATTAGTAGAAGAAGTTGCAGAGTTATGCATTTGGGGTACAGTTATCCCAAAGAGCAGGAAAGGGATACTGCTGCCCAGCAAGCTGGAGGGTCATTTTGGGACAGTCATATCCATTGATTTCAAGGTAACTAAACAGTATATGGCAAGGTGGTAGCCAGAGAAATTCTCGAATGCATAGGAAGAGTCTGCATAACTATTGTTTAAAAAAGGAAGCAATAATGGCACCCAGCAGGTCACTGGTGAGACTTTATAAGAGTAGTGTGTTGAGCTCTGGAGGCCATCCGTCTTAAGGATGTAGACAGAATAGAGACGGTTGAGAAAAAGGCAATCGGAATGATGCAGGTGCTGTACAAAGGGCCTGGTTTTATAATAAGGTAGGCTTGTAGAGGAGTGTCATAGTGATTAAAGCAGCAGACTTCAAACCAGTGAAGCTAGGGTTCAAATCTCACTGAAGCTCCTTGTGATCTTGGCCTAGTCACTGAGGGGCCCTCTTATTAAGGTGCGCCCAAAAGTGGCCTGCACTGGTGTAGGCTTGTGTTTCGGATACACGCTGGTCCATTTCCTGAGTGCGCTTGAAAAAAAGGGGATTTTTTTTTTAATGTGTCGGAAAATGGCAAAATGAAAACCAGCAAGCATCCATTTTCGGCATGAGACCTTAATGCCACCCATTGACTTAGTGGTAAGGTCTCATGTACTAATCAGGCGATCAGAAGTGGAGCCAGGTTGAGCCAGGTTGACGGCGCGGGGGGAGCGAGAGCGGACTTCTGCCAGCACTGGCACACATTTTCATTGTAAAACGACGAAAAAAATAGGCTTCTGCGCCGACAGAACTCCGTTTGAGGGAGCGACTGCTCCCTTGATGCCCCATCTAGCTATGCCACTGCAGGCGGTAAGTGTGCAGCGCCCACCAACTGCTAATTACCGATGAACAAGGGCTCCACCATAGAAAATATTTTCTACCGCATGTTTTGGGTGCACGCCAAAAATGGAGTTACCGCTCGGGGCACGCGGTAGCCGGGTGGTAGTCCCAATTTGACGCACGTAGGTGCCTACGTGCCTTAGTACAAGGGCCACTTAACTCTCCATTGCTTCAGGTATAAACTTGTAAGCCTTCAGGGACAAGGAATTAATACTACAAAAAATGGTGTGTGCTAAATCCAAGTAAATAAAATAAGCAAAGTAAAAAAGATACCTATTTCAATTCACATATTTAAACCTGCTCCATAGCTGGTGTAAATACAGTGGTGGAAATAAGTATTTGATCCCTTGCTGATTTTGTAAGTTTGCCCACTGACAAAGACATGAGCAGCCCATAATTGAAGGGTAGGTTATTGGTAACAGTGAGAGATAGCACATCACAAATTAAATCCGGAAAATCACATTGTGGAAAGTATATGAATTTATTTGCATTCTGCAGAGGGAAATAAGTATTTAATCCCTCTGGCAAACAAGACCTAATACTTGGTGGGAAAACCCTTGTTGGCAAGCACAGCGGTCAGACGTCTTCTGTAGTTGATGATGAGGTTTGCACACATGTCAGGAGGAATTTTGGTCCACTCCTCTTTGCAGATCATCTCTAAATCATTAAGAGTTCTGGGCTGTCGCTTGGCAACTCGCAGCTTCAGCTCCCTCCATAAGTTTTCAATGGGATTAAGGTCTGGTGACTGGCTAGGCCACTCCATGACCCTAATGTGCTTCTTCCTGAGCCACTCCTTTGTTGCCTTGGCTGTATGTTTTGGGTCATTGTCGTGCTGGAAGACCCAGCCACGACCCATTTTTAAGGCCCTGGCGGAGGGAAGGAGGTTGTCACTCAGAATTGTACGGTACATGGCCCCATCCATTCTCCCATTGATGCGGTGAAGTAGTCCTGTGCCCTTAGCAGAGAAACACCCCCAAAACATAACATTTCCACCTCCATGCTTGACAGTGGGGACGGTGTTCTTTGGGTCATAGGCAGCATTTCTCTTCCTCCAAACACGGCGAGTTGAGTTCATGCCAAAGAGCTCAATTTTTGTCTCATCTGACCACAGCACCTTCTCCCAATCACTCTCGGCATCATCCAGGTGTTCACTGGCAAACTTCAGACGGGCCGTCACATGTGCCTTCCGGAGCAGGGGGACCTTGCGGGCACTGCAGGATTGCAGTCCGTTATGTCGTAATGTGTTACCAATGGTTTTCGTGGTGACAGTGGTCCCAGCTGCCTTGAGATCATTGACAAGTTCCCCCCTTGTAGTTGTAGGCTGATTTCTAACCTTCCTCATGATCAAGGATACCCCACGAGGTGAGATTTTGCGTGGAGCCCCAGATCTTTGTCGATTGACAGTCATTTTGTACTTCTTCCATTTTCTTACTATGGCACCAACAGTTGTCTCCTTCTCGCCCAGCGTCTTACTGATGGTTTTGTAGCCCATTCCAGCCTTGTGCAGGTGTATGATCTTGTCCCTGACATCCTTAGACAGCTCCTTGCTCTTGGCCATTTTGTAGAGGTTAGAGTCTGACTGATTCACTGAGTCTGTGGACAGGTGTCTTTCATACAGGTGACCATTGCTGACAGCTGTCTGTCATGCAGGTAACGAGTTGATTTGGAGCATCTACCTGGTCTGTAGGGGCCAGATCTCTTACTGGTTGGTGGGGGATCAAATACTTATTTCCCTCTGCAGAATGCAAATAAATTCATATACTTTCCACAATGTGATTTTCCGGATTTAATTTGTGATGTGCTATCTCTCACTGTTACCAATAACCTACCCTTCAATTATGGGCTGCTCATGTCTTTGTCAGTGGGCAAACTTACAAAATCAGCAAGGGATCAAATACTTATTTCCACCACTGTATGTGCATATACTTGCATATTTAAAAAAAAAACATGGTCTTGATATTCAAAGGATTTGTGCTCCTAACTTTGGCTTCTTTGAAAATTTACTAGGGCTGAGTATATACATTTTCACTCAAAATTTCACTAAGTGCTTCTTTTACAAAGCTACGCTACCAATTCCTGGTGGCGGTAAATGAGAGGAAGCCCATTCAATTCCTATGGGCTTCCTCTCATTTGCCGCACAGGAATTGCTAGCGTGGCTTTGTATAAGAAGGCCTAAGCTCTTTAAATTTAGGAGTGAAAAAAGTGGGTGCCAACAAGGGTGGATTTAGGGTGGGGTTAAGAAGTTAGGAGATTAGCACTGATTTTCAACACTAGGCTAATAAAGCCAGGCAAACAAATGGCAAGCCTAAATTTATGAGTGTCACAATCTGGGGTGAGCCCTTGAGCTGCAGCCGAGTCGGCACTACCTAGCCAACCCGAGAGCTGGCTAAGCCCTGACTGGTGGCGAGTAAGATACCTGGGCAAGGCTGAACTGAAATCAAGACTGGTGCTTGGAAGACAGGGCTGGAGCAAGGCAGGAAGCAGGGCAGGAACAAGGCTGGAACACAGAGCTGGAGCAGGGCTAGAACAAGACACAGGTAGGGACAGGAGACAAACTGGAACAAGGCTGCAACACACACTAGACAACTCTGGGAGACCTGTTGCAAAGACACTGGCTAGGAGATAGGAACTTCCTTAAATACTACCAAACAGGAAGCAATGACATCAGCCAGCACCCTCTTACAGAGCTATAAAGGATATGCTGAGTTTCCTGGAAGTAAACAGATCCTTCTTGGCATGGAATGCTGATGGAGACCACAGAGTACAGGTGAGGGGCATGATAATGAGCATAACTTTCAAGCTCCTACATTAGGTTGAATTTTCAGCTGAAAAGTTATAAGTACATAAATATTGCCACACTGGGACAAACCAAAGGGTCCATCAAGCCCAGCATCCTGTTAAACCCAAACCTCGACCCCTGAGGCAGGCGTTATTTAACGCCGAAACACGGCCCGTGTCGGGTCATTTATCACTAAAATACTCCTGTTGTCTCATTCTTGAACGCCCAGTGGTGCTTTTTTTGTTTGTGTACTTTCTATGTATGCTGGTTACCCTCTCTATTTGGCTTGTACATTTTAGAAATGCCTGCCCCCCCCCCCCCCCCCGCCCGTGGCCATGCCCCCTTTTCAACTATTACAATTTACGCGCGACCATGTTACAAACTATGCTTAGAAAGTTCTGTGCGTAAATCATAATTAATGCCAATTAGTGCTGATAATTGCTTGTTAAATCCAATTGGAAGGATAGACTTACAGGCTTATTTTTGAAAGAGAAGGGTGCCCATTTTTCAACACAAATCGGGAGATGGGCGTCCTTCTCCCAGGGTCGCCCAAATCAGCATAATTGAAAGCCGATTTTGGGTGTCCTCAACTGCTTTCTGCAGGGACGACCAAAGTTCACAGGGCGTGTCGGAAGCATACCGAAGGTGGGACTGGGGCGTGCTTAACACATGGGCGTCCTCGGCTGATAATGGAAAAAAGAAGGACGCCCTGACGAGCACTTGGTCCACTTTACTTGGTCCATTTTTTCTTGCAACCAAGCCTCAAAAATGTGCCTGAACTGACCAGATGACCACCAGAGGGAATCGGGGATGACTTCCCCTTACTCCCCCAGTGGTCACTAACCCCCTCCCACCATAAAAAAAACTTTAAAAATATTTTTTGCCAGCCTCAAATGTCTTACCCAGCTCCCTGACAGCAGTATGCAGGTCCCTGGAGCAGTTTTAGTGGGTGCAGTGCACTTCAGGCAGGCGGACCCAGGCCCATCCTCCCCTACCTGTTACACTTGTGGTGGTAAATGTGAGCCCTTCAAAATCCACCAGAAACCCACTATACACACATCTAGGTGCCCCCCTTCACCCCTTAGGGCTATGGTAGTGTTGTACAGTTGTGGGGAGTGGGTTTTGGGGGGCTCAGCTCCCAAGGTAAGGAAGCTATGCACCTGGGAGCAATTTCTGAAGTCTACTGCAGTGCCCCCTAAGGTGCCCGGTTGGTGTCCTGGCATGTCAGGGGGACCAGTGCACTACGAATGCTGGCTCCTTCCAAGACCAAATGGCTTGGATTTGGTCATTTCTGAGATGGGCGTCCTCGGTTTCCATTATCGCTGAAAATCGGGGACGACCATCTCTAAGGACGACCATCTCTAAGGTCGACCTAAATGTTAAGATTTGGGCGTCCCCGACCGCATTATCGAAACGAAAGATTGCCGCCCATCTTGTTTCGATAATACGGGTTTCCCCGCCCCTTCCCAAGGACATCCAGTGAGGACGCCCTCAGGAAAACTTGGGCACCCCTTTCGATTATGCCCCTCTTAATGTACAGGGATAGTTAAACAATACAAGAACATTCCCAGCAAAGAAAAGTCATATAAATAATTCTCTTCAAATGTCACCAGTGAATATAAGATTTGAAATTTTTTTTTTTACATTTTATAAATTTATTAAAAAATTTTTGTGAATCTTTCGAAGCCTGGCTAGCTGAATGCATATAATTTTTTTCAAATGCAAATGCCGCCCATTCATTCGATCCAAGGGCCCTATTTACTAAGGTGCGCTAGCTTTTCTAGCACATGCTAATTTTTAGTGCTCGTTAATGCTAGAGACACCCATAGGAATATATGTGTGTCTCTAACATTAGTACATGCTAATTTTTAGCACGCACTAAAAACACAATTGCGCCTACAGCACGGCTTAGTAAACAGGGCCCCAAGTTTTATAGGAATTCCTTCTTAAAAGCTCATGTTCAGAAAATATAGAATACAAATAAGGGGCCCTTTTACTAAGGCACACCAAAAATGGCCTGCGCTGGTGTAGGTGCGTGTTTTGGATGCGCGCAGGTCCATTTTTCAGCGCACCTGCAAAAAAGGCCTTTTTGGGGGGGGGGCCGAAAATGCACGTGCGGCAATATTAAAACCAGCGCACGTCCATTTTCAGCATGAGACCTCACCACCACCTATTGACTTAGCGTAAGATCTCACGTGTTAACTGGGCAGTAATCATCAGCGCGTACACTGTCGATTACCACCTGGCAAGCGCCATGTGGTAGAAAATTTCCACTGTGTGTTTTGGACGCACGACAAAAATTGAATTACATCCCGGGGCATGCGGTAACTTGGCGGTAGTTCTAATTTGACATACCTTAGTAAAAGGGCCCATAAGCTACATAGCTTTCAAGCTCTCAAAATCAGAGCCTCCAATTTTGACAGCTTGAAAGCTACGTAGCTTATTGTTTTTCCTATATTTTCTGAGTTTTTAAGAAGGTATTTCTACAAAACTTGGATCGATGATGAATGGACAGCGTTTCCATTAAAAAAAAATATATATATGCATTTAGCTAGTCAGGCTTCTGAAGATCCACAAAAGAATTTAAATAATTTTATAAAATGTCAAAAACATTTTCAAAGTTTATATTCACTGGTGACATTTGAAAACAATTATTTATATGACATTTCTGTGCTAGGAATGATAATTGGTTATTACCGTCCAATTGACAGTGCTGATTAGCTAGTTGACCAATTAGTTACACGTATTGTCATAGAATATGCTTCGCTTTCTGCGCAGAAATTAAGGCACGGCATATAGAATCAAGCAGAATATGCTGCTTATAATGCCAACACAATAGTCATTAAAACATCTTAATAAACAGCATAGGGTAGAAGCAGAGGTGGAATTCATAGACAGATAGGATAGTGTAATATGGGTTAGACAGAAAATAACTTCAGGAAAAATTGCATGTGGAGTCAGAGAAGAAGTGCATGAACATGATCTCAGTTAGCGTAAGAGTGGTTAAGCAAGTCTATCTACAGTATGTGCAGCTGATGTTAGTCCTTCCATTCAAGGCTTGGGAGAACAGCCAAGCTCTCACCTACTTCCTGAAGAAGAGATAATCTTGCATTAAGTGAAGCTTTTCTGGAAATACCTTCCAGAGTATGGGAGGGGCTAGATAGCCTACCTCAATTGTCTTTTTGTTTGTCGTATAGCATAGTAACACTGCCCCTCCCCCCGATATTCAGTCAGCAGCAGGCAGTATGGTTAGCTGCCGCTGCTGGTGCTGATCCCAGATATTCAATGCCGAGCCATATTCAGCGACTGGCATTGAATATCCCGTTTCGGTTTTGACTGCGGCAACTTAACTGGCTGAGGACCCCTTTTACAAATCGGCAATAAGCCCATATTGGGCTTACTGCTCACTAAAAAGGAAGTACTGCCGGGCTACCACAGCAGCCCGGCAGAAGTTCCTACCCCCAGCTAGCTGTCATATCCGACGCTACAAAAATATATTTATTTTTGTAGTTCTGGTGTGTAGTCAGCGGTAATCAGGCAGTGCCACACGCTGGCCAGTTACTGCCGGATTAGCGTGGGAGCCCTTACCGCTGGTAAGTGCTCCCCCAAAATGGCTACACGGCAAGTGCTTCACTTTCCACAGGGCCATTCCTCAAAAAAAGAAAGACCTACCTTTTACCCACAGTGGTAAAAGGGGGCCTCGGCGTGCGTCAAAAACACGCACCAACACCAGCTCAGACCCCTTTTTGCCGCAGCTTGATAAAAGGGCCCTAAGTGAATATCCAGCGCAAGCCAGTTAAGTTAATAGTGGTTAAAGATAGGCCTGCTATTTATGCAGCTTATCTTAACTGATCAACTTAGCTGGTCTAGCGCTGAACATTCACATTTAGCTGGCTAAGTCGCGCGACATTGGCGGTTAGTGGACAGCTGCTAAATTCTAATATTCAACAGAGATAATCAGTTATCTTGCACTGAGCATTAACACTTAGCCGGCTAAGCACAATTTAAACGGCCAGGAGCCATTCCTGGCAGGTTAAATAGTGCTGAATATCGAGCCAACAAAATCCACACATAAGATAGGGAGATAGGGTTTTGCCTTTATGTTTTAGCAACGGTTAGAATAGTAGGAAGAAGAAAGAAGAGGCAATACTTATCAGAGTCCAAGATCTGGGATCCTGTTCTACACTTAAACACATAACCCCAGTGTAGACTCTGGGGAAAAAGAACTAACCCTATGTGAGTACCCAAACATAATAAGTAGTTTTGAGGTTTAGACCAATCTAGGAGTCATAGCAAAGAAACACAAGTAGAATAGAAGAATATATATGTGTATGTGTGTATTTTAAAAAATCATATTCAAGGAGAAAGATGTTAAAATGTTTCTCATATAATATAGAAATTTATGTGACTTTCGTTAAAGTTGTTCTTTTGCTGAATGTTATTACTGTTGAGTTTTCATTGATGACACAGAACCAGTCTTTGTTAATGTGATTTTTGTTGTGCCATGACAATGTGTTATTGCAAACTTGTACCATATTGTTTCCTATATTCCATCTTCTGCAAGAATATATTTCATCTTTTTATATAATAGAAATATGTAAATAGCAAATTGAACTGAAATCATAAAAATGTTCTCACACTTATTTATTTTATTTATTGCATTTGTATCCCACATTTTCCCACCTCTTTGCAGGCTCAATGTGGCTGCCATCTCAAGTTTTATATATTGAATAACATCTGTCGTAATGAACAAAACCACATTTTTTATTCCCTCTTTATATGTTCCCTTGCTTAGTAAGGATTTCACATTCAAGGAACCACCATTTGGCTAACCTAACATATTTAACATCATTCGTACCAAAAAACAGTGTGATACTGCCAACAGCCACTAGGGGGTACTTCACTTCCTTTACCCATAGGGCCCTTTTATTCTTTATATTCTTTCTTTCATTTATATCCCGCATTATCCCAATAGATCAGGTTCAATGTGGGTAATAACTTAGGGGTCCTTTCACTAAGGTGCTCTGAAAAGTGGCCTGTGCTGGTGTAGACGTGTGAATTGGATGCGCGCAGGTTCATTTTCAGTGCACCTGCAAAAAAGACCTATTTTTGGCCGAAAATGGACGTGCGGCACAATGAAAATAAATGCGTGTCCATTTTGGGCCTGAGGACTTACCGCTACTCATTGACTTAGCAGTAAGGTCTCACATGTTAACCGGGTGGTAATCGTCAGCATGTGTACAATGCCGATTATCGCCCGGCTAGCACCGTATGCTGGAAATTTTCCGGCGCGCTGTGACAAGGCTACTGCCAGGGTGGCTAGGATGAAGCATTTAGACCCTGTACCAGAAGCCATTGCAAGTACCAGAAGCCATTGCAAGGAGGGAGGCAGAGAGTAATCTGAAAACAAGAGAATGGATTCTCAGCTCCAGCAGAGGACGCCAGGGGGATAGCCAGACTGAGCCTATAATTTCGTCCACCACTAGGGGGAGGCGGAGGGAAGAAGCTCAGTTCCCCTGGATATGCAATCAATATACCATGCGGCCCAGCTGGAATAGAGAGGGGCCCATGAAGAAGATGATTGGATGGATTATATGGAAGGAGGGGTAGATCAGAGGGGAGAGGAATCCCAGGAGGGAGGAGAAGCCTCTGTGGAGTGGGAGAGTTCCAAGGCAGGGATGGCCAGCTCCTGAGGGTTTGGAAGGGTGTTGGAGGTGAGAGTAACCTGATTTATTGGAAGCCTGATGTATTTGGAAACCTGCTTTATCGAAAGCCTGATGTATTTGGAAACCTGCTTTATTTACCTGCTTTATTGAAAACCTGATGTATTTGGAAACCTGCTTCATTTACCTGCTTTATCGGAAGTCTGACTTATTTGGAAGCCTGCTTTACTTACCTGCTTTACTGAAAACCTATGTGGTTGGAACCTGTTTGTTTGGGGATAGCCTATGTACTGAAGTTTGTGACAGCTGTTATTGGCTTGATAATAAAAATCGTTTGACCTAGCCACTGTCTGCAATTGTGGTGAGATCTGGAAAACGGCTGGTGGACGGCTCCACCTTGCTGGGAAGCAGTGGACCCTTTCCACAGCGCGTAAAAAATGAAATTACCACCCAGGCCACACTGTAGCTGTGTGGTAGTTCCAAATTGGCATGTGTTGGGCATGTGTAGGCGCCTACGCAGCTTAGTAAAAGTGCCCCTTATAATTGTGATTAACGGTACAAAAAGTGATGTGGGATTATATAAATTAAGTAGTACTAACAAAATAAACGAGGACTGAGTAATTGCAATATGGAATATGGAAAGGAATGCTAGACACAAAAAAAGATAACAATTTATAGTCACAACAATAACAATTAGAATGGATCTGAGAAATTGAATAATTGTACATTTAGGGGTTTAAATTAATTATGATCATCCTCGAGCAACTGCTTAAACAGAGAGGCTTTAAGGTACTTCCGGAATATCAAATAATTAGGTTTCCATCTGATGAATTTTGGGAAGGAATTCCACCACTTGGTATAGAGGTAAGAGAATCCTGACATGTAGATTGACTTGTAGATTACATTTCTGCAAACGGGATAGTGGAGGGTTAGATAATTTCTAGATTATCTTAAAGGCACACTAGCGTTTTTAGCGCACACTAATCATGTAAACGCTCATAGGAATATAATTTATTTATTTATTGATCCACTTGTATCCCACATTTTCCCAGCTTATGCAGGCTCAATGTGGCTAACAAAGTTACAATAAAATTACATTATACAATAGCAAAAATTGGCAAGATAAGAGAAGCAAAATATGAATCAAAATATGAAAGTGCTAAACCCCTACGAGAAAAGCTACTTTGGCTCCCTCTCAAAGAATGTATCACGTTCAAAATATGCACCCTAGTTCACAAAATCATTCACGGAGATGCTCCAGCATACATATCAGACCTGATAGACTTACCACCCAGGAATGCTAAAAAATCATCCCGTACATTCCTTGATCTTCATTTTCCCAACTGCAAAGGTATAAAATACAAACTAATGCACGCATCAACCTTTTCCTACTTGAGTACACAATTCTGGAATGCATTACCGCGCAACCTAAGAACAATCTATGAACTAACCAACTTCCGCAAACTACTGAAGACCCATCTCTTCAATAAGGCATACCACACAGATCAACAAATGGGAATCCTTCAATAAGGCATACCGCACAGACCAACAAATGGGAATCCTTCAATAAGGCATACCGCACAGACCAACAATTGTGAATCCTCCATATAGATCCAGAATTATCGTATATTATTTGCTTGTTATTCTAATATCATGCTTTTTCATTATCATGTTACCAAGATCCTTCTGTAATTACTAAAAGCTATTTCTTGTATACCCCACTACTCATGATAATTGTAAGCCACATTGAGCCTGCAAAGAGGTGGGAAAATGTGGGATACAAATGCAATAAATAAATAAATAAAATCAATCAATCAATCAATCAATAAAGCAGACAGAAGGGAAAAGAGTGGATAAACTTACAAAATGGGAAAAGAATAAGGGTGTTAAACAGCATTGTTGACTTCGGGGTAACCTTGGTTAAACAAATAAGTTTTTAGCAGTTTTTTTAAAGTGTGATGATCCGTTGACGCTTTCAAAAGTTTCGGCAAAGCATTCCAGGTTCGCGGACTGATGAATGAGAAGGAAGAGGCGTAGATTGTCTTATATTTTAGATACCTGCATGAAGGATAGTGCAGATTTAAATAAGTTCGAGATGTCACCAAGGAATTTCTCAACGGCAAATCGACCAAATCACACATGTACACAGATGCTTCACCGCAAATGATCTTGTGAGTTAAGGCACAGATCTTGAAATCAATACGGGCATCTACATAGTTAGCGCGTGCTAAAAACTCCAGTGCGCCTTTGTAAACAGGGCCCAAGGCCCTTAAGGCCCTGTTTACTAAGGTGCGCTAGCGTTTTTAGTGCATTCTAAAACTTAGCGCGGACTAATGCTAGAGACACCCATAGGAATATATGGGTGTCTCTAGCATTAGCATGTGATCATTTTTACTGCACGCTAAAAATGCTAGCGCGCCTACAGCAGCTTAGTAAACAGGGCCCTTAATTTGCTAATGTGTGTGAATAGCATTTTTCCCCACCTTTACAATAATTTATTGAACTAAATATTGAGATTTGAGCAAACATAAAATTGAAGGTAGGGACTACTATCGTTATAATTGCTGCTGTATTGGTTTTGGCCATTTTTGTCCATTTTTATTTTTTTGGTGAGCAACTTTTTCTCCGGTTTTGGGAGTTTTTTGGTTGCTCTCTTTTTTTCTGGAGTTTGATGATTTGTTGAGGCCAATGATAATATCTGGGAATTCCTGTAGGAGAACTGACACATTTGGTCAGAACGATGCTCTCTGAGCTTTGAGGCCTTGCTTATTTGAATTTCGAGATTTTTGTAGCTCCCCATTGTCTGTGTTAGCTATTTGGTCAGCAAACTGCCATGTTTCATGGTTCTTGCTATGTGCCCCATCCATGACCATGTTGATTGTTTCTAGTCCTCTAGCTCAATCAGGGGCCCTTTTACTAAGCCGCGTAAGTATCTGCACGCGCCAAAATGGAGTTACCGCCTGATTGCCACGTGGCTTTTGCAGCAATTTCATTTTTGGAGCGCGTCCAATATGCGAATCTGAAAAATATTTTGTATTTTCGGGCGCGCTTAATGGATGCATTCCAAGTGGCATTTGGCGCACGTAGGTCATTAGTGCTCAGTTACCGCGTAAGTCTTTACCGCTAGGTCAATGGCTGGCGGTAAGGTCTCAGACCTAAAATGGACGCGCGGCAATTTTCATTTTGCCACACGTCCATTTTCGGGAAGAAGAAAAGGCCTTTTTTACAGGGCACTAAAAAATGGATCGGCGCGTGCCCAACACCCGCACCTACGCTACCGCAAGCCATTATCAGCGCACCTTTGTAAAAGGACCCCTCAGAATTTTTTGCACCGTACTGAATACTTTAAATTAAATCTCTGGGGTCACTATTAATCCTAATTCATAAATACCTAATTCCGCTTTCTGTTATATGGAATAGAAACTGCTCTCCTACTACCTTTGTTGCCAGAGAATGTGGTAAAGGCAATTAGCTTAGCACAGTTTAAAAAAGGTTTGGACGGCTTCCTAAAGAAAAATTCCATAGATCATTATTAAATGGACTTGGGGAAAATCCACTATTTCTGGGAGAAGCAGTATAGAATGTTTTGTACTTTTTTGGGATCTTGCCAGGTATTTGTGACCTGGATTGTCCACTGTTGGAAACAGGATGCTGGGCTTGATGGACCTCTGGAGGGGCATAATCGAAAGAGTCGCCCAAGTTTTCCTGAGGATGTCCTCGCAGGACGTCTCTGCGAAGGGGCGGGGAAACCCGTATTATCGAAACAAGATGGGCGTCCATCTTTTGTTTTGATAATACGGTCGGGGACGCACAAATCGCAAAATTTAGGTCGACTTTAGAGATGGTCATCTTTAGAGATGGTCGTCCCCGATTTTCGGCGATAATGGAAACCAAGGACGCCCGTCTCAGAAATGACCCAATCCAAGTCATTTGGTCGTGGGAGGAGCCAGCATTCGTAGTGCACTGGTCCCCCTGACATGCCAAGACACCAACCGGGCACCCTAGGGGGCACTGCAGTGGACTTCAGAAATTGCTCCCAGGTGCATAGCTCCCTTACCTTGGGTGCTGAGCCCCCCAAAACCCACTTCCCACAACTGTACAACACTACCATAGCCCTAAGGGGTGAAGGGGGGCACTTACATGTGGGTACAGTGGGTTTCTGGTGGGTTATGAAGGGTTCACATTTACCACCACAAGTGTAACAGGTAGGGGGGGATGGGCCTGGGTCTGCCTGCCTGAAGTGCACTGCACCCACTAAAACTGCTCCAGGGACCTGCATACTGCTGTCATGGAGCTGTGTATGATATTTGAGGCTGGCATAGAGGCTGGAAAAAATATTTTAAAAAAAAAAAAATTTGAGGGTGGGAGGGGGTTAGTGACCATTGGGGGAGTAAGGGGAGGTCATCCCCGATTCCCTCCGGTGGTCATCTGGTCATTTAGAAAAAAAGGACCAGGTAAAGTCGTCCAAGTGTTCGTCAGGGACGCCCTTCTTTTATCCATTATCGGTCGAGGACGCCCATGTGTTAGGCACCCCCAGTCCCGCCTTCGCTACACCTCCGACACGCCCTGTGAACTTTGGTCGTCCCTGCAATGGAAAGCAGTTGAGGACACCCAAAATCGGCTTGCGATTATGCCGATTTGGGTGACCCTGTGAGAAGGACGACCATCTTGCGATTTGTGTCGAAAAATGGGCGTCCTTCTCTTTCGAAAATAAGCTTGTTGGTCTTTCCCAGTATGACAATACTTATGTACTTAATGACTTATGCACCTCTTCTCTCCTCATATTTACCAGAACAGCCTTTTGTTTATGTATATCTTAAATCCAGAGAACTCCTGGATTAAGGCCGGAATTGACTCCTTGGGCCTTTTCAAAGGTATCATTGCGTCATCTGCATTTCTCCCTATCTTAACTGGTATAATCTCTTCATTGCCTCTAATTTTATCTGCCAAAGGGTCAGTGCACTTACAAGTGGACATCCTTGCCTAGTACTGCTTTTCAAATGTAGTTTTTCCATCATTATTCTATTCACAAAATTCCTACTTTTCAGGCAGTCATATGAAGAATAATTCTATAAAAGAATGCCTAAAAATAGGCACCTTGAAGGCATAGGAGCCTATTCTATAAAGAAAGTAGGTGCTTACCTTCCTTTATAGAATGCTAGTTTAATCAAGTATTCAAGTTATGGACGTGCCCAGATTTAGTCATAAGAATGACTGCTAGGTGTATTCTATAAATCGAGCCTAACTTTAGGCGAGGCTTATAGAATATGCATCTATAAACACTGTATAGTATCTTAATAAAGAATTTGGAATAAAGTCTCTTATTTTTCTCAATGTTTTGGTAATTAACAATTAGGAGGAAAAGATCTCATTCAGACCATAAACCACAATCACAAAAAGGACATAGGCATAAGAGATCGTCATCAAAAGAAAGAGGTGGGGGTCTCTGGAAGAAGCCTTAGCGAAACAGGTCCCCATTGGGAACTCTACTCATGAGTTGACAGCACTTTACAAGCAAATTCACTTGACAATCATTTGAAGCCGTTTATGAGGAGGGCTTCTCAAAGCTAAGTAACAATTTTATTTTATACAGTTGTTGAAAGAAAGTTATCGTGAAGTAAAGTATATGTATACATCTTGTTCCTTGTGGTTTGGCCCATTTTGGTTCCCCCAATTTAGTCTCCTTCAGTTGGTTGGAAGCATTGGGGTTGTCCAACCATGAGCCTTGTTAGGTCTCTAGCAGGCTTATTTTTGAAATCGGGAGACGGGCGTACTTCTCTCAGGGGCGCCCAAATCAGCATAATCGAAAGCCGATTTTGGGTGCCCTCAACTACTTTCCATCGCGGGGACGACCAAAGATCATAGGGGTGTGTCGGCAGCGTAGCGAAGACGGGACTGGGGCATGCCTAACACATTGGCGTCCTCGGCCGATAATGGAAAAAAGAAGGGCGTCCCTGACGAGCACTTGGCCGACTTTACTTGGTCCATTTTTTCTTGTGACCAAGCCTCAACAAGGTGCCTGAACTGACCAGATGGCCACTGGAGGGAATGGGGGATGACCTCCCCTTACTCCCCCAGTGGTCACCAACCCCCTCCCACCCTAAAAAAAAACTTTTAATCTTTTTTTTGCCAGCCTCTATGCCATCCACAAATGTTATACCCAGCTCCATGACAGCAGTATGCAGGTCCCTGGAACAGTTTTAGTGGGTGCAGTTCACTTCAGGCAGGTGGACCCAGGCCCATGCCCCCTACCTGTTACACTTGTGGTGGTAAATGTGAGCCCTTCAAAACCCACCAGAAACCCACTGTACCCACATGTAGGTGCCCCCCTTACCCCTTAGGTCTATGGTAGTGGTGTACATTTGTGGGGAGTATGTTTTTGGGGGTTGGGGGGCTCAGCACCCAAGGTAAGGGAGCTATGCACCTGGGAGCAATTTCTAAAGTCCACTGCAGTGCCCCCTAGGGTGCCCGGTTGGTGTCCTGGCATATGATGGGGACCAGTGCACTACGAATACTGACTCCTCCATTGACCAAATGGTTTAGTTTTGGTCGTTTCAGAGATGGGCGTCCTCGGTTTCCATTATCGCCAAAAATCGGGGACGACCATCTCTAAGGACGACCATCTCTAAGGACGACCATCTCTAAGGTCGGCCTAAATGTTGAGATTTGGCGTCCCCAACCATATTATCGAAACAAAAGATGGCCGCCCAACTTGTTTCAATAATACGAGTTTCCCCGCCCCTTCGCTGGGACGTCCTGCGAGGACGGCCCCAGGAAAACTTGGGCGCCCCGTTTGATTATGCCCTTCCACGTGTCCTGCAGCTGAATTTTCAGTCAAAGAAGAGTGGGTGCATCTAGAAGTTCAGCACAGGCCAGTTGAGGCCTGGGAAGACTATGAATCTACCTCTATCTTGCCTGAGGAAGTTCGTTCAACAGGGTCAGAACTCCGGTCTGTTGGCCTCCTAGCTTGGCTTTGGATGTGGATCCAATTGTGTCAATCCTGGTTAGTTGTCTTCAGTAGAGAGAGCATCAGGTTTTCATAGGAATTAGGCTTCTGTTGCTGCATGGTCAGGCTCCTGAATGGTGATCAGAGAAGAGTGAGCACCTTTCACACTACTGCATGGGCTTGTTTGGTCTCTGGGGACTACATAAGTCTCTCTGAGAAGGTTAGTTGTGGTGCAAGGCCCCCAACTGGTCCATTTCCCAAAGGGCTTGATTTTTGGAATTGTGGCCCTATATCTCTCTGGATCTGAACAGCATTTAGCCTAGTGCTATGCCGAGTCTTAGGTTCAGTTTTCTGTTGGTTTGGATCTTGCCATTCTCCAAAGGTCTAGCTTTCAGCAGAGATACCTCTTAAGAGAAAGGAATCTGCAATAGGCTGGCTTGACGCTTTGCTAGAATATACCTCTCTCTGGAATTCTGTGGCTCATTACAGTTAATGGTTTGATGAGATTTCTAGTTTGTCTCTTGGGCAGGTTGGCCACTCTGTATAGCTTCTCCCTTATCTTGTTTCCTCATAGCAAATTCATGGATGAGTGTTATTAGCACATGTGGGATATCCCCAAGTTTGGTGGTACTTTAACTTGCTAGTCCTCCAAGAGTCTTGTGGGTTTCCGGTTGCTCAACCCAGAGTTTCTTGAAGTTTGGGGATCTTTTTTTTTTTTTTTTACAGTGCTGTGCTCACTCTGTGAGACACCTCACCTTAGGTGCAAGACTACTGCTATGACTCACTGGTTCCATTTTGGAAGAATGTGTCTGCGAGGGCAAGAGCGACTGGGTACCACTCCTGCCCTCACCCTTAGACACCAAGGGTTTACACTAAGGTAGGTCTGGGGGGGCCTTGGGAGGGGGGAGGGCTTTGGAGAGAGATACCTGCCTGGAGGGAGTGCTTCATGTGGGGGAGGAGACATTTGCAGGTAGAAGGGATGACCACTAGGGAGGGCCCTTTGAATTGGAGGGTGCTCTGGCTGGGGCAGTGTAAGGAGGGGAGTCCACGACAAGCTTTCAATTGGAGGTGGGTCACTCTGGCCATTGCTATTGAGGAAGGAAACTGGTCCCTTTAACATGCAGCCCAGGAGCATCTGCTGCGCGTCTTATATTCCGCCAGAGTCACTATACTCACGTTAGCCCTCTCCTCAAGTCGCTTCACTGGCTCCCTATCCGCTTCCGCATACGGTTCAAACTTCTCATTTTGACCTACAAGTGCATCCACTCTGCAGCTCCTCAGTACCTTTCTGCTCTCATCTCTCCCTACACTCCTCCCCGTGAACTCCATTCGCTGGGTAAATGTCTCCTGTCGTCCCCGTTCTCCCCCACTGCTAACTCCCGGCTCCGTTCCTTCTATCTCACTGCTCCCTATGCCTGGAATAGTCTCCCTGAGCCAGTACGTCAGGCTCAGTCTCTGGCTGTCTTCAAGTCTAGGCTTAAAGCCCACCTCTTTGCTACTGCTTTCGACTCCTAACCATGACTCTCTTACTCAACACCCTCACTTATCACCCCTACCACTGCAATTTCCTCACCCCTAGCTGTCTGTTCCTCTGTCCAATTTAGATTGTAAGCTCTGTTGAGCAGGGACTGTCTTTTTCATGTTAATTTGTACAGCGCTGGGTAAGTCTAGTAGCGCTATAGAAATGTTTAATAGTAGTAGTAGTAGCCCAGGAGCATCAGGCTGCAGCTCGGTGGCCCAGTGCTCCCGGGTGGTACAAAAATGCTGCTTGCAAAGTGGCTCACAAGCAACATTATTCTTTTGCCACGGGTGGCTCCTGTGGTAAATCAATTTGCGGTAAAAGCCTGCCTTTTACCGCATCTTGTCACTTCTCCTGTATTTCAGATCTACTTTACCAACAGTATATATTGGCTGTTACATGCTTCACTGTTGATGGCACCGCTGATGTGCCAGTGTGCTTCTTTCTCTATCTGCTGGTTGGGGAACATAACCCAGTTGTCTAGACTGGTGGAATTGGTTATCATTGATATTTCATTGCATTTCATTTTGTTTTGTGCCAGAAAATATTTTTTTTTCTTGTTTTTCACATGTGCTATAACAATAGTTATTCCCTAGATATAGTCATGTGAATAATTGTTTGTAAAATGTTATTTAACTTGACCAAAGAAAAGTCCTTTCCGTCACATGCTGAATGGCAAACTTGCTTCTGTGGTGAAAGGTGAAATATGTGTGACAAAACACACTAAAAATATACCCTGCCTGTTTCAGCTTAGATGCATCTACTGCTACATTTTACACCTAAAAGCTATTTTAAGCAAAAGATCACTTTAAGATGTTGTTTTTTTTTTACATTTCTGTATGCTACCCACCTGGTGGTTGTGTAGTGAACTGTCACTTTAAAGAATAATTTAAACAGCCATGTTTTGGGCAGGATGATCTTGCAGGAGAGTGGTACATGTAACAGTAGGCTACGTTGTGAGAAGAGAGGAAAAATGCAGCTGACTGACTAGATGTTTTAATGTGCGAACTCCAGGGAAATAATATATTGACTATTCTGCTGCATGAAGTAAAATTGAAAAAAAAAAACCCTTTGCAGACGGGGGCTGCTTGCAAACCTTTCTTTCTGTGTCTTGAGAGCCAGAAATCTGGGGCAAGATGTTTGAAATCAGCAGGACTCTTAATGCTGCTTTGTTAAGTAATGAGGTAATATTTTGTCACTTTTTTTTCTAGAAAGCACCCTATCTTTTTTTTTTTTAATATTATGTTCTTGTGAAGGATTCAGTTCATTGTCATGTTTTTTTTTTTTTTTCCTCTTCATTTTTACGAAAAGTAATGGCATAGACTTATGTGCTTCAGATTAGGTGATGGTGATTCTGTTCCCCCCCCCCCCCCCTTTTATTCTCTTTGTGATGCTTTTGAAGAACAGACTTGTCTTTGTGGTTTCAGCCTGCCGCTGTTGCCTAGGACATCATGACATGTAAGGGGCTTCTAAACTACAGAAAGTGGGTAGTTATTAACGCTGAATTGGCTTCTTGTATAGCCCATCTGGGCTGCCAGTGAGGGAGCTAGCTGGTGGCTACTGATGCCGAAATACCCGCAACCTTTGGGATGTGTGCCTGGTGAAGAGGGGCTCAGTGATATGACATCGGGTATTTTTTGTAAAAAGAAGCTGCCATTAATGAGTCAAGCCACTGCTCATTTATGGTAAGGAAAGAAAACCAAATCCTGTGATTTGATGCTGGCATTTTCGCTCAGTTATTGCAGGGCAAGTTTCTCTTTGTGTGAGTGGAGATGGAGGACTGAATGAAATAACGCATTGTTCTGAAAGCCTGCTGCCTGACTCTTGAGAGAAATACCACATTTTTACATTTGATGTTTTACGAATCTGTCACCCAGCTGTGATGTACTGGTCAGCATCTTAAGCTGAAAGATAAATGGTGTACTATTGGAAATACTGTAAGGCTGATTTTCTCTCTCCCCCCCCCCCCCCCCCCCGAACAATTGGATTCTGCCTTTTGTCTTCAGAGGCCTCTTCACTAAAGACATCTAGGCTTTTGTCTTTGAATTCTGTAAGTTCACTTCAATATAGGTTTTGGAATAGGGAATCAAGGTTTTAAGCTGTCTGATTTCTTAGCTTGTGAAATAAGAGCTAGCCATTTTAATAAATGTACTAAACTAATTGTGATTTCGGGAAAATATTTTAAAATTCCTTTTGACAGAAAAGACCAGAATCTTCTATAACGTAAAAAGTAATTGAGTGCTTCTGTATTTCTTCATAAACTATGATTTTTTTTTTTTTAAATTTACCTCCAAAGGGCTTTTGTAAAAACCCTATTTTTAGCCAGTTAAGCTATTTCAGTCACAAAATAGGTAAAAGCGAAAGTGTCTTAAGTGTATATTTTGGTGTTTGGGGATGAACTGTTTTACCTTTTCTTTGTTTAAACTCAGTTGAGGTAATACACCAAATTAACTAGCCCAGTCTTAGTTATATTATAAAATATACACTCTATTCAAAATATTAAATGCACATTTTGTATGCTTTTTACATTCAGTTTTGAGTTGAGTGTTCAGTCTACCAGGACATGGCTGAAGTGCTTGACATAACCATTTTGTTTGTTTAAATTTTCATTCGTCTAGTGATTTTTTTTTCTTACATTTATTTTAACTAAATGACTATGCATTTGTCTGTTTCACTAGTTTGATTTCTTCATATTTTTAAAAATTTTTTTATTTCAAGTTAAAACTTGTCTGTCAATTTAACAGCACAGCTACTATTTTTGAAGTCTGAAAATAGGACTAGTTGATACATAGTTTAGTTTATTTGTTTTTTTTTTTGTTATAGCCAGGCGCTTTGCCAATAAATCAGTTTTAGCTTCTTCAAAAGTGTTTCTTAGAAATATGCTACTTCAGTGCTGTGGGCATAGGAGCCAGCTTTGTGGGTGCTGTGGGCGCTTGAGCACCCCCAATACTGAGCAACTCCCTTTACTTTGTCCAAGAATGAGTAATTTGAGATGGTTTCAGCACCCCCCCCCCCCCCCAATCATTGTGAAAAGTTGGCTTCTATGGCTGTGGGATTTGGGTTTGGATATGCAGGATGAAATGAAAAGTAAACAAAGCCTGCACCTATTCTGCAGGAAAGCAGCAACCTTAGCTGCAGTTTAGAGCAAAAACTTGATCAAAATCTATTTCTTTTTTTTTTGTTGTTTAATGTTTCCCCTGAAAGCCTTAAGGATAGGAGAAAATACCAACACCAAATAATGGCATTGCAATAAGGTTATTCACATTTATAAGTTTGTACTATTGAAATTGGACAATTACTTCAACACCAGGTTAGTGGACGAGATCAACATATATTTAAAGCAGAATATCTGGAAAGCAAGAAGATAATTTAAATTTAAAAACCAAATTCATTCAGTTTTAAACAATAAATATATGATAGCTGGGCAGATAGGAGGTGCTGTATCTCCCCTGTGTGTCTTTTAGAACTCACTCTGCATATATATTAGGAAGTTAGACCAAATCGGGGGGGGGGGGGGGGGGGAGTCATATTTGCATGTGCAAAATAAAAAATGTTTTGCCCTTGTATTAAAATAAATTAAAAAAAAATACAGACTTTTTAAAACTTGCTGTGAAAGTATATTTGAAGAGGTAGATGATTAAAGCAGAGATCTTGCAGTGTAACCCAAGAAAGACAGGTAGTGAAAATACTATAGATTTATTTTCAAAGCCAAACACATACTATAGAGAGGTGAGAGGACAGGGTTTACTGGGGCGTGACTAAGGTGGGACACCCTCCAAAATAAAGGTTTGTAAACTGTGGATGTGACCTGTAGCAACTGCAGTACTTTTCGAGGAATTAAAGTTCAGAATGCTTGTATGTTTTGTTTCTTCAGCTGGGTCCTTAATTACTAGACACAGAAATCTACTCTCTCTCTGTTGCTTGTAGAGGTCACGAAATCATTAACATCTTCACTCTGGCAGAATCTCATTTCAATAGCACCTGATGTTGCAACGCCTCCTCTGGTTCTTCCAGCCAATCGGATCCTGGCTTCAGCTGACAGATGGGCCCCCATAAATGGATGTAAAACGGAGAAACTGAAAGCAGGGTCTCTCCGTTTCACAGTTCTTATCTGCGTCTAAGATTCGGGGGGGACTTTAACTCGTTGCGTTTTCTTTTTCCTTTCTTTGAACTTACTTTTGCATTTTGTCATTCGTTTGCTGAGCAAACATCTGCATCCTTTGTGCTCTTTTTTTTTTTTGTTTGTTTGTTTTGGTGGATCTTAAAAAACAAAGCAAAACAAAACACAATACAACAACAACAAAATACCAAACCTGAAATATTTATAAACTCGTACAAGAAGAAGCCTTTGCAAGACACCTTATATTGTCCAATAAGAATGGTGATGGTAGGTATTAGTAGGTTTGGACTATCCTATCGGTTAAAAGAACTGTGAATGGTCGTAATCCCCCCCCCCCCCTCCATATCTCCACCTTTGTATCTGTGTACTGTGTTTGCATATTGGTTTGTGACTGTAGGTGTTGTGCGTCCCTAGTCATTGTCTTAGAGGCTCATTGTAACCGTGGCTCCGGAATGAGTACAGAGCAGGCAGATCCCTTTAATAAAAGACAGTAGCTTGGTCATTGCAAGGTCATTGTCATCTTGGCTCATAAGCATGGCTACAGCCAAAAAAAAGGGGGAAAAAAACCCTGATGTTGGTTTTTTGTAAGGTGCAGCTGTTTCTGGCTACACTGAAAGCTCTCCTCCCCCCCACCTCACCCCATCCTTACTGATGCCCCCCTCCCCCCCTCCAATTCTTCATATTTCTTTTGGAAAACACACATGAAGGCAAGAAACTGAAATCAGCATCAATTTCTCTTCCTGGTGGCCTGCGTAGTCGATATGGTAATTCTAGGAGTGATTTATGTGAGCTTCAGTAAATGCTGCCTGCATATTGTATTTCAAAGAGTTTCCTGTCATGACCTCATAAAAAAGAGGAGGAGGCTTGCTATGTGTGTCTTGCAGCGCGTAGTATATGTCGATTTGTTGCATCGTTGGGCAAAGCAGTACTGTAAGAAGGAATGTCAGCTTTTACATAACGTCCTCTTTGCTTTTGACACTGTGAGGGGCTGTCAGGGGTCCGTCTTCACAATTCCAGATGGAGTGGAATGGCTTGAAAATGGTAAGTCGGGATTTTTTTTTTGCAGGCTTTTTTTTTTATACGTCCGTGTGTTGCTTAGAATTGATTATTATTATTATTATTTATTATTATTATTATTTTTGTTAATTTCTCTTTCTTCTTCTGGTGGGGGAGGGGGGGAGGTCATTCGTCAGCTAAGTCGTAAATCCCGAACTGTAGGTGCTTTTTTTTTTTTTTTTTTTTGGTGACCACCAGCATTTCGAGGTCTGGAAACGGGACTTACACACCGCTTCCGCCTGTGAACGTATAGGCTTATGGGATTCGCTGGCAGTCGTAGTGTCATGATTGTATGTCGGTCAGATCAGCCGGCAGCTGATGCCTCGTAATCTTTCATTTGAATTACACGAGTGTGTAACAGGGGATCCAGGGTTTTGTTTTTTTTATTTTTTTTTGCAAGTGTATATAAAAAAATCCCATTGTTTGAACGGCTGCTAATGTAATCTAGGAAGTCAAAGGCGGATTTATGCACAAGTAGCAGTTTACGATTTCCCTAGATAAAGAAAAACAAAGTAGTTAGGTGTGTCTTTTCTGCCACTTTATTTACAAAACGGCTTTGCCTGCTGCAGCGGTGAACGCTTCGCATTTCGGCGCGGTTCGGAAATATTGAGCGCGCATTCTCTTAGGGAAAAAAATGTTCCATCTTTGCTGATCGTACTTTTGTTTTAAGAACGTGTTTGAACAGGTTTTATTTTTGCTATGAAAACTATCAAAGAAGACTGTAACCCCCCCCCCCCCCCGATTCTTCTAGGATTGTCTTTGTCTAGCTGCTCGTTTTGATGGGTGTAAAACAAATAAGATTAGACTGAGCAGCCGAACTGAAAGCGATAGCTGGGAGGAAAAGCCAATGAAAAGGTTGCCGGGGAAACGAGCATAGGGGGAGCTGAGCGGGGGAGCAGGTGGCGATCAAATGGGAATACTGCAAACAGTGGAAAAAACAGGGGGCCACCTCTATTATCTTGGCAGTCACAACTTTAATTATTCTTTATAAATGGCTGGTAATTACATTTCTGGCTTGAGTTTGCAGTGATGTCCAGAAATCTATATTTCAGCATCTGTTCAATATCTGGTTTAAAAAAAATAATACATTTAAAAAAAAAGGGGGGGTTTACTATTTTTGCTATTCATTTTCTGTTTTTAAATTGTGGTTGCAAAATCTCACAAGAGGTCAAGCAGTATCTATCTATCTATCTATCTATCTATCTATCTATCTATCTATCTATCTATCTATCTATCTATCTATCTATCTAAATGAACTTGACAGAGGTATCACAGTCAACTCCACCAGCTGATAGCTTTTGCAAATTATTGCTTACAATTTTTCTAGCAAATGTCATTAGGAGGACAGTAGGCAGAATGAATTTACCCTAAGCAAGGATTTTGAAATCAAGAGCGATATGAGTCAGAGTATCAGCTGAGGGGGAGTATTTGGTAGATTTTGTGACTTTTAAGAAGGAGTAGGCTTCAGAGAAAGTGAAGCCACCCTCTTCCCCTCTAAAAACAAGATACATTACCTACTTGCACTCACTACTTCCACTTTCCATTTGAACACAGTGCTAAGGCTGGCTCTTAATAGCCTTTGTAAAAGCTTAAACGTAACCTGCCTTTCATATGATTAAAAAAAAAAGCTTTTGCTTTCCAAATAGTTCTACGAACTCGTGTGGGTGTGGTTTTTAGAGTGATGGAAATATGCAGATATACGTTTATGCAAAAAAAACTCTATATTATAAATATTTATCCTGAATATCCTAGAACAGAGATAAGTTGGGCTTTGTTAAAAATTGGATTCGAGAACCACTAGCATTTTAAAACAAAACATGCAGCCTAGTTAAAGTGCATGTTTTCATCAAAAAGTGATGGGCGAGCCCTTTTTCCAAATGCCCAGGGATGATAGCCAGTGATTCGTTTGATAACATTCAATATTTCAAGAAAAGGCAAGGGACCCAGTAAGTGGCTTTCTGTCAGGGAGATGTCCATCGAGCTTGAATGTGCATCTGAAATGGAAATTGCTGGTGTTTGCGGACCATCTGGTCGGGGCTGGTGTACATTTAAGAATTAAAGCTATTTAACATTTTGAGCTTTGTCTCAATGGTGTGTGACCTTTTCTGCAAACGAGCCAGTGCTCCATTTGGTTCCGGGAGGAATTAAAGAAGGTGCATGTCTAAAAATCATACACTCAAAAACCTAAAGGCACAAAGCTGCGGCTTCCTACATAAAGTTGACTCATTTCCATTTTAAAACTGGTTATTTTTTTTTTTTTAATCTATGAGGGTAGAGTTTATTACTTGGCTTTGGGAATTTCTTGACTACCTCTAGTAACTTTTAATCAAAAATAAAATATTCATTGTTAAGTTACGAATGTGTCTCTTGTCCTTTCCTTTCCCTTTCATATTTTTTTTGTGGTAGCATATTTTAAATCTAGATGGTTTTTTGAAATTTCATCTTTGATATATGTGAAATAAAGGCACACATACGCAGTGACAACCTTTTAACTCCCTAGTAGCCTATTCTGAAATAGTTGGAAACTGAAAGCCTGAATAGTTTTCTTCATTAAAACAGATTGAGGCTTAGACTATTGTATTTGATGTATGTTAGTAGAATATGAATTTTTATAAATAATTTCTCACTTCTGTTCTGTCCAAATACTTTCTTTTCATTTTGTTAACCATTCTCTATCTGGTTAGAATATTCTTTTTGACATTCCTTCCTCCCCCCCTTCCCCCCCTCCCCCAATTCTTAGCTAAAGATCTTCCTAACTTAATGAGGTTTATTGGTCTATTTATTTATTTATTTTGCAGTCAATGCTTTTGGAAGTGTAGACAGTGTTTCCTCATATTTTAATTACAATTAGACCAAACTCATCAAAATCAGTTAAAACTTAGGTCCGGTGGAAATTCTAATGATATATAGCTGAAATGTTTTTGTGACGCTTGAAATCATTCTGTTTATCCTTTTCAACAGATGCAAATTTAGGCATTGTTTCATCCAGCTGACATTTTCTGCCCTCTGTGTGTGTGTGTGTTTGTTTTGTTTTGTTTTTAATTCTTCCAGGTTGAGTCTGTTTGCTATTTGTCATGGTACACTTCAGTAATTGGTTGCTGTACAGGATATTGATGGTGATACAGAATAACCAGAAATCCAGAAAACCTGGAAAATTCCTAACTTTATTATTTAGTTTTGCTTTTACTTAACAGAATATCTTCATTTGCGTTCTGTAGTTTGATGGGAGGATTTTTCTCTTCCTTCTAATTTCTGCATGTCTTGTACATGTCCCTATTGTCGATTATTATATGCATGTGCAGGTGATTCTCTCCTGTAAGCTTGTAATTGCATTCACAGCACCTTTTTTGAGTGCATTTCAGGTAAAAATGCCAATGAAAACAATGTTGCTTAGAATTGATTTTAGGTGGAAATATTTGTCTATTAATATATTCATTTGTTTCCAGTGGAAATCTAATGGCCTCCAGACTATGTAGTATATACATTGCCTGGACATACTAAAATGTACATATTTTGTAGGCAAAACACCTTGACATAAACTATATTATAAGGCCCTGGTAACTGCTGCAATGCAGTAGGGTTTGTTTGGGGTTTTTTTTTTGCCATTAAAGGGGTTTTCTGGGGTGGGGAAGTTATGGAATCATATCTTATACGGAGCATCAGAAAACATGGTTACCTTCCATTTGATAGGCCGGATTTATGAATGTTTGCCAACCCCAATTTAACGAACATAGCACTTCCTGCCCCCCTCCCATATGCAAAATGTGCATGCCGTGTGTGCATTATCTGTAGCAAGTCAGTATTGCTGTAATTGTAGTGTATTGGTGTTAAATGTAGTAAACGATATTCCTACCACTCTAGAGATTCATAATAATCAATAATGGGCCTTCTGTGATTTGCAGATACTATGTAACTAAAAACTGAAGATTTTTCCGGGCTTAAACATTTTCATATATAAAACATGGGCTATACCATGGTACTGGTCTAGTATATTTGAAATGTATGCTCACTATTTTTGCCTGTTGGCCACTGGAATAGCAAGACGCCTTTATGAAGTTGAAACCTTAACATGTTTCTGTTCTCACTGGTATCATTGTGGTACTTGTCTAATTTTATACGGTTGTCTTTCTGTTTGTAGTCATGTGCATCTATAGAGAGAGTTTAAGGGTTTATTACAAGAGACCAGGGAATAGTATCTTCCTGCTCTTATGGCTAATATTTTTAATCTCATTTGTACTGAAAGTGTCTCTGCCCTTCAGATTTATGTAGAAAAAGAGGGGAAACATTGTTTTGAACTAGTCATCTAGAAAGTAAAAGATTGGAGGAAGGAAAAATCAGGCACAAACATTCGAAACGCTTTGCATTAATCGAAGAGGAAATGAGTTATCCATTTGAAATGATGCAATAATGGGATGTATTATCTTCTTAGAACCTTAATTTTGCTATTTACGTTCTTAATGATACTAAGTTTCAGAGGGCAGCATGGTGGATCAGAGAAAAGTCCTTTGTTTAGTCATTTACATAATTATTTAGAACTCTGCTCACAGTAACAATCGGAGTATCGGAACTGAGAAGCAAGCACTTGAAGTACGAGTACTGTAATATGAATATATGTTTAATTTCTTTACCTCTTAATGCTGCATTATTGTCTAATTTTATTTAATTTTGCAAAAGTTAACCTTCCATCATTTTATTTCTGTGTACACATTATAAAGGCTTGTTGAGAGGCACGTGGAGGGGTCTCAGTACCTCATTCGCTCTGGTCCCCCATCACATGTAAATAAATTGAGCTTTGTTCTCAAGTGATAAGATTATGCTTTTGTTGTTACCAACCTTAGCATTTAGAAAGGCTATGAAGAATTTAATTCTGTTGCCCTTTGGTTTAAGTGTTTTGGCAAATCATAAGAATACTTCTCACTCTGTGATTAATTATATTGCATTCATGGCACTTGTATTTATGAATCTCATTTATTGCACTTTGAAATCAGATTTTGCAGGTAAAGGGGCATCTTCATTTGCCACTTCTGTTATATATTTTTAAAAATATGATCTTACAGTTTGAAGGCCCCTGCACTGTTTTGGCCCTGTATTCAATTGTTTTCCTGTGTGTGTGTGTGTATGTGTGTGTATATGTATGTATGTATATATATATATATATATATATATATATATATATATATATATATATATATATATGATGTGTGTATTTATATAACCCATCCAGTGTGCTTCCATGATCCCTGCCCCACTTGAAATAAAATATTTGGTTATTTTTTAGTAACCTTTTGATTATGTAAGTTTGTAACAGGGTACACCTTTGTGAAAAGTTGAAAAAAAGGCATATCTATTTTTATGCATAAAGGCATCATGGGCAGCTACGCAGTATTATAAAAGAAGTTCTCAGAACTAGCATACAAATGCTCTATCACAGGGGTATCCAACCCTGGCCCTCGCCAGGTCAGGTTTTCAAGATTTCCACTATGATTATGCATGAGATCTATTTGCATACAATGGAGGCAGTTCATATTCATTGGGGAAATCCAGAAAACCTGGCCCTCGAGGACCGAGGTTGGACAGCCCCGCTGTAACACAAAATTACATCTGCTTCTAAGAAAGTATAAAAATACATATGTACAGAACAACCCGTTCCTCTTTTTCCCCTGGGAATGCTGATGCACAGCACAATTTTATACCTGTAAATATTATGGGCCCTGATATTGGAAAGGGTTTAACTGTGTAGGACAGGCTTCTGCTGGGTAAACCCTATTGTTCTGGCCATCCACCGATATTCAGCAGTACATAAGCAGTTATTGCCACTGAATATTGCCTGTGACTGCTGTAAGACTATCTGGTTAGTGCCAGGGCGGTCTGGAGGCTGAGTTGGGTGGAGCCGGCACTTAACCAGTTTGTGCATAAGACTCTTCTAACTTAATCTGCCAAGCTAACTGGGAAGCATTTTGATTATCAACCAGTACCTTGTTAAATTCCAGGTGACCGCCTGCACATGGCCCAGCTTTCACTATCCTGGCTTAATTCAGCCCTTAGCTGTCAGCGACTTAAAAACCTCTGACCGCCTCAGACTGAATATCAGGCCCTATAAAACTACCCCTCTTAATGTGCAACATTTTAGCTGTCTATCTGGTCTCGAAATTGAGGGTGTCTTTTACTACAGGTTAGCTCGAGTTGTCTGCAGCAGGTCCCATTTTATTCCTCTGTGCCCTGCTGCAGATAACTTGAGCTAATCTTTAGTAAAAGATCCCCCTGAATGTTTATAGATACTTGCTGTCATCTATTGAAGATTCAGTGGACACTTCTGGCCTCCTTGCTCCCTCTCTTCCCCCTCATTTCACAGCTGACGCAATAGTTACCTCCTTTTCCAAGTTCATTTTGGTAGATGGAGTGGAGGAGTAGCCTAGTGGTTAGTGCAGTGGACTTTGATCCTGGGGAACTGAGTTTGATTCCCACTGCAGCTCCTTGTAACTCTGGGCAAATCACTTAACCCTCCATCGCCCCTGGTACAAAATAAGTACCTGAATATATGTAAACTGCTTTGAATGTAGTTGCAAAAACCTCAGAAAGGCAGTATATCAAGTCCCATTTCCGTTTCCCTATTTGAGATTCTAAATGGAATGTTGCTACTATTGGAGATTCTAGATTGAATGTTGCTACCATTGAGATTCTGTTGCTACTATTTGAGATTCTACATGGAATGTTGCTATTCCACTAGCAACATTCCATGTAGAAGCTTGCCCTAGCAGATCAGCAACGCGGCTACGCAGGCTTCTGTTTCTGTGAGTCTGACGTCCTTCACGTACGTGGAGGACGTCAGACTCACAGAAACAGAAGCCCGCCTTTGCAGATCAGCAGTGCGGCCGCGCAGGCTTCTGTTTCTGTGAGTGTCAGACTCACATAAACAGACGCCTGCGTGGCCGCACTGCTGATCTGCTAGGGCAGGCTTCTACATGGAATGTTGCTAGTGGAGGACTAGCCTAGTGGTTATTTGAGTGGACTTTGATCCTGGGGAACTGAGTTCAATTCCCACTGCAGCTCCGTGTGACTCTGGGCAAATCACTTAACCCTCCATTGCCCCTGGTACAAAAATAAGTGCCTGAATATATGTAAACCGCTTTGAATGTAGTTGCAAAAACCTCAGAAAGGCAGTATATCAAGTCCCATTTCCCTTTCCCTATTTGAGATTCTAAATGGAATGTTGCTACTATTGGAGATTCTAGATTGAATGTTGCTACCATTGCGATTCTGTTGCTACTATTTGAGATTCTGCATGGAATGTTGCTATTCCACTAGCAACATTCCATGTAGAAGCCTGCCCTTGCAGATCAGCAACGCGGCCACGCAGGCTTCTGTTTCTGTGAGTCTGACGTCCTTCACGTACGTGGAGGACGTCAGACTCACAGAAACAGAAGCCCGCCTTTGCAGATCAGCAGTGCGGCCGCGCAGGCTTCTGTTTCTGTGAGTGTCAGAAGCCTGCGTGGCCGCACTGCTGATCTGCTAGGGCAAGCTTCTACATGGAATGTTGCTAGTGGAGGACTAGCCTAGTGGTTATTTGAGTGGACTTTGATCCTGGGGAACTGAGTTCAATTCCCACTGCAGCTCCGTGTGACTCTGGGCAAGTCACTTAACCCTCCATTGCCCCTGGTACAAAAATAAGTGCCTGAATATATGTAAACCGCTTTGAATGTAGCTGCAAGAACCTCCGAAAGGAAGCATGTCAAGTCCCAGTTCCCTTTCCCTAGATACTCTTCCTGCTCACACTGTGGCTTTCTCGTCTGCGCTCTACTCCTGCAGGATTGCATACTGCCGTCCTTTTCAATGCCAGCTGTCCTTATGCCTTTCTCCGGTGTCATACCATATCCACCTTACTGCATCCCGCTCACAGGACACTCTAACCACTGGAGCTACATGAGTCTACATTCCACTAGCTACTGTCAGATTCCATCCTAGGACTAATACATCTATGCATCGTGCAAATATAAAATATATAAACATATTTATCAATCATGTCTCTTTGTATAACTTTTAAAATATGTTTTATAAGTAAGGAGCCAGCCGATTTGGATATATACTTCAGGAAGTTATGGAGATTAATAATATATACTGGCAATAAACTTGTTATAAGGAGAATTTCCCAATATTCGATCAATGCAAGTTTTTCTCTACAGCACTAAGTCCGAATATCTTTAACAAATTTCTTATTCAAAAAAGGAAGAAAGATACTTCAGAAGCTCAGCAAATTGCCTTATTTCAGAGATGAACTTTTCAGTTGAGCTGGCTTCCTCATTTATCTTAAAAAAAAAAAAAAACCTCCTTGTAATTACAATGTATTTATCTTCATAATTTTATTCAGTTTTTTTATATTTTTTTTTCAAAAAATGTTTCTGATATAGATTAAATCAATATTTCCAGCTATAAGACATCGAAGTCAGGAGACTTATCTGAAATTTGAGCGTACCAATGAGAAACTTCAAATTTCAGATAAGTGTCCTGACTTCAATGTTTTATAGTTGGAAATACTGATTTAATCTGTCAGAAATTTTTTTTTGAAAAAAAAATGTATAAACCATTGAATAAAACTATGAAGATAAATACAGCTGAAAAGTTTGTCTTTGAAATAAGGCAATTTGCTGAGAAAAACTTGCGTTGAAGACATGGAGGCAATTTTATAACCTGGCACCTGTATTTGGGTGCATTGATGCTGTGCATTGCGTGCCAATTCTGTAATGACATCGGTGTGCCAAGATGCAGGTATGGAATACTAACAAAAACCCAAGTTGGTGCATCAAAATTTAGTTACGTCCATTTACACCAGGTCAATGGCAGGAATAAAATGGGCATGCTTAAGTGCATCATGCAAAACCCATAATTTATGGAATTCTATAAGTTATCCCCCGAATAATATAAAAGTCGCCAAAAATTACACACATTTGGGCACGTGCCTAATTTGTGCACGCAATTTAATTGAATAACGAGCCAATTAGCACTGATAATTGAGATTTTAACAAGCAAATTATTGGTGCTAGTTGGATTTAATTGAAATTTACACGTGTAAATTTAGGCGCGGGATCCACGCGGCTCCAAAAAGGGGTGTGGCCGTAGGAGGGTCACGAGTGGATCGAGGGGGGGGGGCGTTCCTTTAATTTATGCACACTGTTATAGAATAAGGGGAATCCACGCCAAGTTTAGGGGAGGGGTTTTACACCAAGGCTTTGCTGGTGTAAATGGTCATGCTTAAAATGATGTCGCAGTTTCTGCTATGGCAATACTTATGTACTTCTTATCTGTTCCCTTCTCCACTACTGCCAACTCCAGACTTCGCGCCTTCTGTCTCGCTGCACCCTACTCCTGGAATAAACTTCCTGAGCCCCTACGTCTTGCCCCATCCTTGGCCACCTTTAAATCTAGACTGAAAGCCCACCTCTTTAACATTGCTTTTGACTCGTAACCACTTGTAACCACTCGCCTCCACCTACCCTCCTCTCTTCCTTCCCGTTCTCATTAATCGATTTGATTTGCTTACTTTATTTATTTTTTGTCTATTAGATTGTAAGCTCTTTGAGCAGGGACTGTCTTTCTTCTATGTTTGTGCAGCGCTGCGTATGCCTTGTAGCGCTATAGAAATGCTAAATAGTAGTAGTAGTACTTATTTAAATGAACTTGGGGAAAATCCACTATTTCTGGGATAAAATGTTTTGTACGTTTTTGGGATCTTGCCGGGTATTTGTGACCTGGATCGGCCACTGTTGGAAACAGGATGCTGGGCTCGATGGACCTTTGGTCTTTCCCAGTATGGCAATACTTATGTACTTATGCTACTATTTGAGATTCTGAATGGAATCTTGCTAATCTTTGGAGTTCTACATGGAATGTTGCTACTATTCGAGAATCTGAATGGAATGTTGCTACTCTTTGGGGTTCTACATGGAATGTTGCTATTGTTTAGGTTTCTGCCAGGTATTTGTGACCTGGATTGGCCACTGTTGGAAACAGGATGCTGGGCTCGATGGACCTTCGGTCTTTCCCAGAATGGCAATACTTATGTACTTATTAATGGCTCGTAACTGTATGCGCCGTTTATAGAATAACACTGAGCGCTATTTTTTTCAGGGTTGATTTTTTTAAAGTGCCATTTATAGAATTTAGACCTTTGCATGTAAGTTGTAGACACGCTCATAGCCTGTCTATGCTCCACCCACATATACACTCCCCTTGCAATTACGTGCTATATAGCAGGTATGATCTTGTCGAATAGCACAGAGCATGGTTATGCGTGTAACTGCCAATTTTAGTGCCCCTGACATGGCGCGACCAGCTGAGTTTTCAGGCTATCCACAATAAACATCCATGAGATAAACAAACATATACTGACATTCTAGTGCATGGAAATTTATATCACGCATGCTCACTGTGGATATCCTGAAAACCTGACAAGCCACGGGATCACCAGGGCAGCTTTGGGTAGCCGTGCTGTGTAATTACTTAAATATGCTTGCATGCATAGCATGGACTGTTTCATTTGTATTAGGGTAAGCATAAAAATTGCTTTCTTCGGTCAACAAAGAAGTCACAAGTGATACATTTTCATGTCTGTCTAATAAAAAAATGTTTTCCTACAACTTATTTGTACACTAACTTAACATATTTTCGATTCCCCTTAAAAGAGTTATAGGGAGGCTGAGAGGCATGCTTATCCCTTGTTCTGCCCTTGATTATGGTGTGCATGAAGATGTTGTCCCCGGTGAAAAATGCAATCTGCAGAAGCCAGGAAGTGCTGAGAAGCAGCAAGGAACCTTTAATTAAATTGAATATGAAGATGGTTAAGATGTAGGAAGAAATGAGGTCAGTTAAATGGATGTGTATACTGTTTTAGGAGCCATTTCTGTCTGGCGTGAAGTAAAATGCAAGGCAAGTTCTTAAAATATATGGTTACATTTTTTTGAATGCTCGATACGGAATACTCATTTCTGCTCGGAATGGAAATTTTTAGTCAGGCTGCTGGGACTCAAAAGCTAATGCCATATTTAGGTTTGGTTTGGAACATTTGGAAAGGCACATTCGGGATCATGTTGGCTTCAGCTGGAAAATCAGTAAAGCCTGTATACAAAATGCTTTTACCCACTTACACAGTTTCGTATAAGAGGAGATTGTAGGCATTCACACCGCTGGAGATTTTGCTATGGTAAACGTCCGACGGCTCTAATCATTTTATAGCAGCTTTGTGTGTTGACTCTGATTGAAGGATGCTCTAATTCCTTCATCTAGTTTTGCCTCCCTTGTGGGTAGATCATCAGAATGCTGACCCTTCCGACCCGGCATGTTGAGACCTAGAAATTTGCTAGCGGTGTAGGTAATTGAATTGCACATTTTACTAGCTGTGGGCGCTGCGTGTCGGTCCATGGTGTGTTGATACTGGTTCAGAGCAGTGTATTATTTTTCTAAGAGGCCAATCGAAGCCCCTCCAAATGCTACGTTTCAGGTTGTAAAAGAAAAATAATAGTCTAATTTGAACTTTAAAAATGTTTTCCATTGGAAAGATTTAGCAGTTGAAAGTATAGGCTGTAGTAATAATAGTAATACAGTAATAAACTTAAGTTTTCAGGGCTGCTTAGAAAGTCTATAAATCTGGTGGAACAGAGGATTTATATTTTTTGTGCTTCTGTCTTTCTAATGACATTACCGACCCATTAGATTAAGTCATCTCAGTAGAGTTCCTGGAATCTGGCTCGTGAACTTGATATGACTCATATAATTACAACGTGTGCGAGAACACTCCACACCCAACCAGAATTGAGAGTTCTGGGAATTGCAGTCTTTAGACCTTCTTACAAATTAGATATTTGCTGCTCCCAGAAGGGTACGTTTTCACCGATACCATAACGTAAACACAATTTGTGATTTGTGTCAGGATTTCGTTAAGGGAGTTTATTCTTTGTTAGAAGACTCTTCCACTTGCATAAAAATAAGCTTCTTCGATTTCTGCTTTTAAATGGTAGCCACAATCAATTGGACGTAGATTTCTGTGTTCCACATCTAAATGTTTGTGAGCAGATTACATGTTTTAACAACTAGTTAAAACTTAATAACTTGCGAGCCTTTTTAGATAGGCAGTAAGGGCCGGATTCAGTAAAAGGTACCTAAATATGGGTGTCGAAAAAAATTGGTGTTAAGTGCTCCGGGATGAGTGCTCTTTATAGAATAGTGTTGGTCGCAAAATTCCACACTCAACTTTGGGCACGAGGAGTTACGCTAACTAAAACCAGGCGTAAATCCTGGCATACAAGTTGGATGTGCATCTGGGATATTCCATAATGCTGCGCGCAGTTTCCCAGAATACCCCTGACTCGCCCATGTAATTAAACTGTGGAATTCGTTGTCAGACAATTTGGTAAAAGCAGTTAGCTTAGCAGGGTTTAAAAAAAAAAAGATTTGGATACCTTCCTAAAAGAAAAGTCATAAGTCATTATTAAAAATGGACTTGGGGAAAATCCACTGCTTATTTCTAGGATAAGCAACATAAAATCTGTTTTACTGCTCTGGGATCTTGCCAAGTACTTGTAACCTGGATTGGCCACTGCTGGAAACAGGATACTGGGTTTGATGGAGCTTCGGCCTGTCCCATTATGGCAACACTTATATTCTTATGTTTCCATGGAAATGCCTCCTTTGCAGTCGCACGTGGATACATTTAGGCGTTATCCTATAAATGGGCACATACGTGTTTTTCCACGCCGCTCTGCCATTTCAGCCACATTTTGGCACCTTGCATCTGTTAAAACGCATTTCCACGCCAAAAGTTGGGTGCAGGGTTAAGTTTAGATGCCATTCAGAGAATTTCCCCATAAATGTAGTTGCCCTTTGATTTAGGTTTTCCAATTTGCTACCAATAATAATTTTGATCATAAATTTGGCATACTGTTGGAGGTTTTAAAATGTTAGAAATTTAAGTACACTACAATAAGTACAGTTAATGCAGAAATGCTTTTTAAGTCAAATGAAAAGTAGGTTTTCTGCAATTGTTTTTTTGTTTAGATGTTTAAAAATGTCATCTTTTCTTCCTGGAGAGAGGTGATAGTGGATGGATTTGTGTGCAGGAGGAGAACAGTAATTGCTCAAAAACCTGGGCAGGAGAACATTTCCCATTTCCATCTGTCTTTGTTCCTTATCAGAATGATTCCAATGAATTACCTTCATATCAGATATGGCTAAACTTGGAAACTTAATACAGCTATACTCCCCAATATGATTACTGACGTTCACTTATATAAAATACAAGTTAGTTATCTATGTAGGAGGTTTTAGAAAATCATAGGACCCACTGAAACATTATTTCTGAAAGCAAAAATACGTCATTTTCTCAGTTTTTGTGATGTTGATTCATGTTTTGGACGATACATGTCCAAAAGTCAAATATGTGCATATGGAGAAGGGTGTCGTCTGGGCATGTTGTATGTGAGATTAGGGTGAGGTGGAAAGATATATGTGCGTTCCCCATTTCAGAAAGGGAATGTATATTTATGTCTGTCATGGGGATTTACACCTGCTCCAGTAGATAGCTAGGTTAGAGACAGTTGCTCGTTTTGCACAGTACTCCACTGCAGGGATTAGGGGTGATTGCCCTTTTCATCTAAGCCATGATAAAACGTGGCCTGTGGTAGTGTGGGTGTGTGTTTTTGGCATACGCTGGGGCATTTTTTTTTACTGCGGCTGAGAAAAAAAGGCTTTTTTCAATGCGGGCAGTAAATAGCCATGTGCTGGAATTAAAGGTAGCATGCGGCTATTTACTACTACTACTACTACTTATCACTTCTATAGCGCTACAAGGCATATGCAGCGCTGTACACCATCCATGAAAAGACAGTCCCTGTTCAAAGAGCTCACAATCTAAAAATGGAATGTTGCTAGTGGAATAGCAACATTCCATGTAGAATCTCAAATAGTAGCAACAGAATCTCCAATAGTAGCAACATTCCATGTAGAATCTCAAGTAATAGCAACATTCCAGAATCTCAAATAGTAACAACATCCCATGTTCCACTGCACTAACCACTAGGCTACTCCTCCACTAGAAACATTCCACCTAGAAGCCTGCCCTTGCAGATCAGCAATGCGGCCTTGCAGGCTTCTGTTTCTGCATGTACGGGCAGGACGTCAGACTCAAAGAAACAGAAGCCTGCGCAAACAAATCTTTTCTGGAGATGGGAAGGCGGTAGAACGAGAGGACATGAAATGAGATTGAAGGGGGGCAGACTCGAAAAAGATGTCAGGAAGTATTTTTTCACGGAGAGGGTGGTGGATGCTTGGAATGCCCTCCCGCGGGAGGTGGTGGAGATGAAAACGGTAACGGACTTCAAACATGCGTAGGATATGCATAAAGGAATCCTGTGCAGTAGGAATGGATCCTCAGAAGCTTAGCCGAAATTGGGTAGCGGAGCAGGTGGGGGAAGAGAGGTTGGTGGTTGGGAGGCGAGGATAGTGGAGGGCAGACTTACACGGTCTGTGCCACAGCCGGTGATGGGAGGCGGGACTGGTGGTTGGGAGGCGGGAAATACTGCTGAGCAGACTTGTACGGTCTGTGCCCTGAAAAAGGCAGGTACAAATCAAGGTAAGGTATACACATATGAGTTTATCTTGTTGGGCAGACTGGATGGACCATGCAGGTCTTTTTCTGCCGCCATCTACTATGTTACTATGTTTTGTGCGGCCGCGTTGCTGATCTGCAAGGGCAGGCTTCTACATTACTACTACTACTACTACTACTACTTCTACTTATCACTTCTATAGCACAAGGCATACGCAGTGCTGTACACCAAACATGAAAAAAGACAGTCCCTGCTGAAAGAGCTCACAATCTAAGTATGACAAGTAAACAGACAGAACAACTAAGAGGTAAGGGAATTAAATTGGTGGGGAAGTGAGTAGTGGTTGGGAGTCAAAAGCAGCGTTAGAGAGGTGGGCTTTTAGCCTGGATTTGAAAACGGCCAAAGACGGGGCTAGACGTACAGGCTCGGGAAGTCTATTCCAGGCGTGAGGTGCAGCGAGATAAAAGGATTGGAGTCTGGAATTAGCAGTAGAGGAGAAGGGGACAGACAAGAGAGATTTATCCACAGAATGGAGTACCCGAGGGGGGGGGGGCGTAGGGAGAGATAAGAGTGGAGAGGTATTGGGGAGCGGTAGACTGAATGCACTTATAGGTCAGTAAGAGAAGTTTGAATTGAATGCGGAAACCGATAGGGAGTCAGTGAAGTGACTTAAGGAGAGGGCTAATGTGAGCATAGCGACTCTGGCGGAAAATGAGTCACGCAGCAGAGTTTAGGACTGATTGAAGAGGAGAAAGATGGCTTAGTGGGAGGCCGGTGATAAGCCCCTGAGCCCTTACTGCCACCCACTGACCTGCTGGTAAGGGCAACGCGCTACATGCACTGTACTCATGCAGCCTATACCAATGTGGCTGCGCTGCCGATTACCTCCAGGAACGCCCCCCCCTCGGTAGAAAATAGAAAATATTTTTTACCCTGGAGAACAGCGCATGCCGACTTTGACATTACCGCTGGGCGGGCGCACTACCTGAGTGGTAGTGCTAATTTGGCTCACTACACACGTGGTACCCCCTGCCGGTGTTTTTTGTCCCACCCAAAAGCCATACTGGCAAAGGATATTAGGCTCTTTGACAGCTTTGAAGAACAGAAATGTGTTTCTCTCACCTAATTTCCCTATGCTTTTCCCCATGACCCATCCCCCTTCCGCCTCCTCTACCCCTCCTCCAATGCTCACCTACCCTTGCTCGTACCTCTCCTACTCCCTTCACTCTTGCCCATCTCTACCTACTTATTTCTTTTTATTCTGATATACTTAACTTATTTTTTTTCGTCATCAATACTCTGTAATCCCTGTTACTATGTACGCCGCATTGAACCTGCTCTGAGTGGGAAAACGCAGGGTACAAATGTAATAATAAATAAATAAATACAATTCCAGTTATTCCTTTATTCTCAAATATTATCTTCTTTTGTATATACAAAAAGTAGTTGAGCATTTAGCTACGGCTCGACGGTGGCCAAACCCGTTTCACTTTACGTGCTTCATCAGGAGCCTCGCATCAACTTTCTTATATCAAACAAGATGGTATCAACAGCCAAGAACGCTGCATGAAAGAATTGGGGTTTGCTAAGATACAATGTAATGACAAAAATATGTGATACCATCTTGGTTGATATTATAAGAAAGTTGATGCACGGCTCCTGATGAAGCACGTAAAGTGAAACGGGTTTGGCCACCGTCGAGCCATAGCTAAATGCTCAACTATTTTTTGTATATACAAAAGAAGATAATATTTGAGAATAAAGGAATATCTGGAATTTTAATACATCGTGTTGATTATTTAGACATTTACACTGGACTCTTCACTTGTTGATGTTCATCTTTTGAGTTAGAGTCACAGTAGCCTTCCTCTTTTTCTAGTTACTATCGTTTCTAAAATGCCTGACATACATATGATCTGAAATGTCAATATACACATGTATGTTGCGTATTGAGCCAGTTAATGGTTCAGATGTTGATGCGTCTAAGATGGATGCATCCACCTTACAAAACCGGTGTATACATGTCCATCAGCAGATCCTGTTCTAAAATCCTAATGGAACTTGATATGTCCTGACTTGGACGTCTCAATCAGGGGCGTAGCCAGACAACAGATTTTGGGTAGGCCTAGGCAAGAAGTGGGTGGTCCCCAAGTGTTCTTCACCCCCCCACACCAAAAAATAATCTCAGCTGGTGAGAAAACACTTCTTTCCACCTTGGCAGTCTGCAGCAGGCATGCGCTGAAAACTGAGCGTGTGCAGGTGCCGGTATCGTGGAGAGTAGCGTTTTCGTTACCGTCAGGGGGAAGTCTTCGGCTGGCGGAGCTTGGGGTCCCTGCCAGCTACCTCTAAACGTGTGCTACTGTTGAGAGGGCCTGAGCCCTAAGGGGCTCATTTTCAAAGCACTTAGCCTCCCAAAGTTCCATAGAAACCTATGGAACTTAGCCTCCCAAAGTGCTTTGAAAATATGCCTCTTAGTGTCCAACTGTGGCTATGCCACTGTTCTCAATTCCAATTAGTACAGTCTTTCTAAAATCCATTTCCGCATGTTTAAAATGTATAAAAGCTATCATTATACTATCTTCTTTCCTTTTCATGTTTTTAATTGAATGGTAAGAGTATCTTACCAATTGCCTTCGCATCTTCCAGGACAACTAGTAGTCTGAACGTTCAGTATATAAACTCCTGGTGTACTGTCACATTACGTTTAATTTTTATCAGAGCTACCAGAGTACCAGTCATTTTTTTTCATTGCAGCCACTATATCTAGTAAGTTGACTCAGCGAAATAATTTTCCTTTGCTGCCAAGGCTTAATGTGATCTTTTGAATCCATTTCAGAAACTGATGTTGTATTTGAAAATGTAGAGTGCTATTTCTCTTAAGTGATTTTGTGCTACCAGTTCTAATAATTTAAAGATTATGCTATATTTGCAACATAACTAACAATGTTTTTGTCTCGGCAGTAGCTTAAACGGGTTAGTGGTTAGTGCTCTGCTTTCCGTTGCTAGTTACTTCTCCCACCGTCTATCCTCTGTCTCCTCTGCAATGTATTTCTGCTTTATTGTATATTTTCCTAATTTTTGTAAGCCACATTGTGCCTGCATGAGTGGGAAAATGTGGGATATAAATAAACCATAAATAAATATATATAGAGAGAGAGAGAGAGAGAGTGGAGGAGTGGCCTAGTGGTTAGGGTGGTGGACTTTGGTCCTGAGGAACTGAGTTTGATTCCCACTTCAGGCACAGGCAGCTCCTTGTGACTCTGGGCAAGTCACTTAACCCTCCATTGCCCAATGTAAGCCGCATTGAGCCTGCCATGAGTGGGAAAGCGCAGGGTACAAATGTAACAAAAATAAAATAGATACTATTGGAGATTCTACATGGAATGTTGCTATTCCACTAGCAACATTCCATGTAGAAGGCTGCGCAGGCTTCTGTTTCTGTGAGTCTGACGTCAGACTCGCAGAAGCCTGCGTGGCCACATTGGTGATCTGCAAGGGCCGACTTCTACATGGAATGTTGCTAGTGGAATAGCTCAAATAGTAGCAACAGTGGAGGAGTGGCCTAGTGGTTAGGGTGGTGGACTTTGGTCCTGGGGAACTGAGGAACTGAGTTCGATTCCCACTTCAGGCACAGGCAGCTGCTTGTGACTCTGGGCAAGTCACTTAACCCTCCATTGCCTGCCGCATTGAGCCTGCCATGAGTGGGAAAGCGCGGGGTACAAATGTAATAAAAAAAAATAAATCCCATTGCCACACTTTGTGCTCTTGAGCAAATCACATAACCCTCCATTGCTCCAGATACAAACTTAGATTCCATATCATCATGCTGATCAATCCATAGACTGGTGGGTTGTGTCCATCATTAATAGGAGTGGCCTAGTGGTTAGGGTGGTGGACTTTGGTCCTGAGGAACTGAGTTTGATTCCCACTTCAGGCACAGGCAGCTCCTTGTGACTCTGGGCAAGTCACTTAACCCTCCATTGCCCCATGTAAGCTGCATTGAGCCTGCCATGAGTGGGAAAAAGCGCGGGGTACAAATGTAACAAAAAAAAACAACAACAACAACAAAAAATATATATATATATTTCACCAGCTAAATCAGTGACCATTCCATGTGTCTAGACCAGGGGTTTTCAACCCAGTCCTCAGGACACACCTAGCCAGTCATGTTTTCAGGATACCCACAATAAATATGCATGAGATAAATTTGCATACAGTGGGAGGCGGGGCATGCAAGTCTTTCTCATGCATACGTCGTGGGTATCCTAAAAACCTGACTGGCTAGGTGTGTCCTGAGGACTGGGTTGAAAACCCCTGGGGTAGAGCCATGCTATACAACTTTTATTACCCACTAAAGAACATAAACTAAGTGCTCTGTAAACTCCGTTCAAAACCTGCCATCCGCTAACTTTAAAATTTATAGAGGACATTACCTTCGCCTGAGTTTAAAATGTAAATTGATCTAAAACAGTGCTTTCTTAAGTGCAATTCCCCCAAGCAGTCTGATTTTCAGGTGCTCACAATGAATACACCAGTGGCGTAGCCAAGGGTGGGCTTGGGTGGGCCCAGGCCCACCCACTTTGGGCTCAGGCCCACCCAGTACCAGCATAGCTATAATGTGGCTGGCAGGGATCCCCGAGCCCCACCAGCCGAAAACTCCTAACAACTTTCCCTCCTGCATACCTTGTAAATAGCAGATCTTCGCCTGCAGTGAGAAGTGACTGATGCATACTGCTCGCACCGGCCCCATAGCCTTCGCTCTGATGTATTCTTAACTAGGCGGAAACAGGAAGTTGCATCAGAGGGAAGAGTATGGAGCCAACATCAGCAGTGTGTATTAGTTGCTACCCGTTGCTAGTGAAAATCTGCTATTTAAAAGTTATGCAGGAGAGGGAGGATATTTGAGAGACCATATGGCATGCAGGTGAGAGGAGAGACCACATCATCTGTGGGATGAGGCGGGGTTCTTCTGCCCACCCATCTTGGGCCCAGGCCCACCCAAAATTGGGTGTCTGGCTACGCCCCTGGAATACACATGAGATAGATTTGCATGTGCCACCTCCATTGCATGCAAATATATGTTGTGCGTGTTCGTTTTTGGATATCTTGAAAGCCACACTGACTAAGGGTAATTCCAGGATTGGCTAGAGAGACACTGATTTAGAAGAGCCACACGAGGACAAAAATATAAGGGCAAATGTTTCCAAATCAGTTTTCACAAAATTTAGGGCCCCTTTTACCAAGCCGTGGCAAATGGGGGCCTTCGCTGACATCGGTGCATGTTTTTCACGTGCGCCGGGGCCCCCTTTTACCGCAGCGGGTAAAAGGGAAGTCTTTCTTTCCTACAGGAAATGGCTGTGCGGCAAGTAAAGCACTCGCTACATGGCCGTTCTGGAGGGAGAGCCCTGACTACCACCCATTGAGGTGGCGGTAAGGGCTCCTGCGCTAACCCAGCGGTAACTAGGCAGTGGGCAGCACTGCCTGATTACCTGCTGCGGTAGCCTGGTGGTACTTCTTGTTTAGCAAGCGGTAAGCCCGTTTTGGGCTTACCTCCGCTTAGTAAAAGGGACCCTGAATTAATTATTTATTTATTTATTTATCAATCACATTTATACCACACACTTTCCCACTAGTTGCAGGCTCAATGTGGCTTACACAGTAACATGGGTGGGTAGGCTACAGTTCAGTATAATATCATTAAACAATGTCATAGTAAAAAATTAATCGTAAACGTATCGTCAAGACAACAAAGATAATAAAAGATAATGGAAAAACATTACGGTCCATAAATTTTGCTGAACAGATAAGAAATAAACTAAGTAACGTCTGGATGGTACGCCTTCTTGAAGTTTAGATGATTCTGAGTTGATTTTAAGAGTTTAGGCAGTGCATTCCATAGCTGAGTTCCTATGAAGGAGAAGCTTGATGCGTAGGTAGATTTGTATTTGAGGCCATTGCAATCTGGATAATGTAAAATTAAATAGGATCGGGAGAGACTGGAACTATTTCTGGGTGGTAGATCTATAAGATTTAACATATATCCAGGAACTTCACTAAAAATGATCCTATGAATCAAGGTGCAAATTTTAAAGGCAATACGTTCCTTGATGGGAAGCCAATGTAATTTTTTTTCGAAGGGGCTTGGCAGATTCGAATTTAGATTTTCCAAAGATCAGTCTCGTTGCTGTATTCTGTGCGGTCTGAAGTTTCTTGATTAGTTGGGTAATGATGATCTTGCCGTGAAATTTTTGCAGGTTAGAATACCAGTGCATATTTTCTAGCGAAAAAGGTGCCAGTACTCAAATGCCAGGCCACCCTTCAGGGGTGGGGTGATCACTGAGGGACCCATCCTACAATAGCCAGGCCCCCTGCAACCAGTCACAGAATCTATGACAAGGCAGAATTGGTGTGTAGAGCCTGAGCTCTTTCATTAAAACTTGGGGACCATAGGTCAATTTTAGTAGACAATGGAAAAGGTGCCGGTACTCAGTACCCCAAAGTACCCCCTCAAAAAAAGCCCTGTGGAAGACTATGCTGGATCAGCATTTGAATCAATCTGTAATGATGTGTCTGAGCTTTCAAGACAACAGAAGTCCTCCTTTCAGATGACTTGTAAGGAATCCAGGCTTTTCTCCAGAACAGGGTTCCTGGTACTTGGATTTCACCATAAATTCCAACCCAACTTTAGCCTTCAAGAAGCAAACGCTTTTGAGGGAGGATAGTTTAGGCTAAATAAAACATACATTTTTGACATCTATAGTTTAATTTCCACTTTGACATAATTCAGGTAAAGATAGTAGAAATAAATTTGTCAGAAACCAACAGATACATATGGTTGTGCAAAAACTAGTAATCATATTTTCTTAAAAATGTAGAAATTATTTGTTTATGTATTTATTGCATTTGTATCCCACATTCCCCCACCTATTTGCAGGCTCAATGTGGCTTACATAGATTTGATAAGCATTGTCATAACAGGATATCGGATACAGTTAGTAATGTGTAGCGATTAAGGAAGGGGAGAGGGAAGAAGGAAGAGAGTTGTTAGGGTAGTTATAGAAGGTGTGTGTTGAGATAAAGAAAATAATATTGATCTGCCTGTTTCTCCTAGCATTTTTGTAACCATGCATTTCAAAATAAAAGGCATGTTTTACAGCTAAGAAATGAAGCAGCATGGGGGGGGGGGGGGGGGGGATCCAAAAGGGTGATCGAAAAGTTGCGTTTTGCAGAGCTACAGAGCTTTTCTTGTTTTACCTGGTTTTCCGTGGTTCTTTGAATGCCGAAGAGGAAAGGAAAGATCAGGGGTTTACCTTCCATACCCCCTGTGACTCCTGGTCTTTGGAAGGCTGTTATGACCGTATATGTGACTCCAACAGCACCAATGGGTGTATCCACAGCCAGTATGGAGAGAAGTCCTGACTTGGAAAGTAAGCTATCGCTTAACCCACATAGTCCTTTATAGACGCCGGTAGGGATATGCATGTTGGGAGTAGCAGCCGCCAGAGCGTCGAATGTTGAGGTCTTTGAAGCAGCCTCGGAGAGGCAAGGTCCCGATTTAGTTGCGCACCTAGGAGAGAGTTCCCTTGGAGTACCGGGTCTCCCAGTTGCTTCAGAAGCTGCTGCAATGAATTTGGCTGGGGAAGAGGTTTCATCTGGCATGGCGGTGGGAGAACTGGAGAGGAGCTGGCCTGACCCCAGTGCTGCTCTACAGTTGCTGGTGAGACCTCCGAAGATTACACTGGAGTCCATCTTGACAGCCATGGAGCCTATGCACAAGGTTTGTGTGACTTTTTTGACCAATTCTATATCTAATGCCTCGGTGATTGAGATGTTCAGTCTCTACTGACCCATCAGGAAAATCATCTTTAGGTGTCTGAAACTTCAATCTCCCAAGGTGGAAACTAATTATTGCAAGGGGCTAATTTAGTTCGTCGTAATCTTGAACATCTGGAAAATGAAGCTAGAACTTTGAATTTAAGACTTTTGAATTTCCCATCTGTCAAACTTAGCTCACCTTCAGAAACTTTCTATACATTTTTAGGTTTTGCCTCCAATTCAGAAACTGTACTTTTTGCCTATTTCACCAGCTATGGAGGAAAAAGTGGATGAACTGGTTACAGAAGAATTGTCCTCTGACAGCTTGAATGTTACGGCGCTTTTGGAGAATTCTCAGCAGGAGGTAGCTTTTCGGGCTACCCTCCTAGTCTCCTTTGTTTTTCTTCAAGATAAGGAAGCATTTATTAAGATTGTATTTGTGTCAAACTGCCTCAGTTATATTTTTGGGAGTTTCCAGATGGACACAGAAGAAAAAGAAGAAGTTTCTTTCCATGAGGAAGGAGGCATTGAGTCCCATTGTACAAAGCGGTGGTAAGCCCAATGTGGGCTTACCACTCGCTAAAAAGGAAGTACAGTGATACCTCGGTTTTCGTCGATAATCCGTCCGAAAACAATTGGCGAAATCCGAAACCGACGAAAACCGAGGCAATTATTTCCATATGAATCAATGTAAATCCAATTAATTCGTTCTAGATACTCCAAAATACATACCAAAAACACATTTTATAAAGAATATAAATAGTGTTTAATACTAAAAACAATAAGAAATTAATATAAAATGAATGTAAAAGACTAATGTAAAGAATAAATGAACATTTAACATGGCATTTACCTTTCTGAAGATTCTTCTTGGCGTATGGAAGACAGCGAGGAGGGGAGAGAGAGGTGCAGATATTATTGTTTGGAAGGGGGATCCCCCTCCATAAGGACCTTAGGTATCAAGGCACTATCTGGGGTCACTTGCCTTCTTGGTCTTTTGGCACTAGGACCAGCTTCAGAGTCAGTGGACCCATGTCGCACAAGAAAGCTGTGCAAAGGAGTCTGTTTCTGCCGCCTCTTTAAGATTTGCCTAAAATGGGGCACTTACATGTAATTGTAGTATTAGCAATGAGCAGGAGAACGCGTGGGCCGCCCTTTGTTTTCGCAAAATTAGCAGTGAGGCCACGTGGGCACGCCGACGAAATCCAAGACAAATTTTTCGCAGAAAAAAATCAACGAAAACCGAAACCGGCGATAACAGAAGCCAACGAAAACCGAGGAATTACAGTACTGCCGGCTACTGCAGCATCTCGGAAGTACTTCCCACCCCCAGCGCGCTGTCATATTTTTGTAGCGCTGGTGTGCATCCAGCAGTAATCCAGCAGTGCCGTGCGGTGCCCAGTTATCGCCGGGTTAGCGTGGGAGCCCTTACCGCCAACCAAAAGGGCTGCACGGCAATTGCTTCACTTGCCTCATGGCCATTTCTTTAAAAAAAGAAAGACCTACCTTTTACCCACTGCTGTAAAAGGGGCCTCGGCACACGTCAAAAACACGTTCTTACGCCACCGCAGGCCCCCTTTTTGCCGCAGCTTGGCAAAAGGGGCCCTGACTTTGGGGGCTAGATTTCAGCTAAGGTTCCCAAACACTACCTTTCATTTCTTTGAAAATTTGCAGCTTCGTCATTTCTTAGATGCTAGGACTCCTAAGTGATTGTCTAAATGGATATTGGACTTTAAAGATTTAGCTTCTGTTTTCTTTCCTTTTCCTTTTGTTATTTTCCTGCTTCCTCTCTGGTATTGTGAATTATTCATGTCCCCCTCCGCTGTTGGACTAAAGCCTGATCTTACTTTTTCCGTGTGTATTTTGCCTGAAAATTTCTTGTTACTTTTGTCAAATTCTTAGACAAAAGTGTATCTTTGAGTTGTATAAAAATGAAATTTGCATAAATAAAAATGAAGCAGCATAACATGGGATCTTTCTCTTAGCTCATCTTCTTAATCTGTTTCCATGACCTTTATTCTTTCTTGACAAGGGTAGGGCGTTTGACAGGAAAATTGGCAAGGATTCAAGCCCATCCTCCACTAATGGAATGGAGGAATAGCATATCGGTTACCATCAGTGGGCAGAGATGTTGCCAGATAGCAAAAAAAACTCCCAGCCCAATCTGCACCCGAAAGGAGCCCAAAATAGCCCAAGCTGTCTGAGGGGCAGCAGGGGGGAGTACTGGTTACTCATTGCTGCCGTGCTGCGACAAACTATACTTGCTCTTGAGTCTTCTCTTGCTGAAATCCCTCGTGGTCACTGCTCGGCTTGCCGCTGCTGCCGTCTCTCGCAGGGGTGATGATGAGTCATCAGCTGATGACCTCATCACCCACCTCACCCTCCTATTGGTCAAATTTGGAGCCAGAATGAGGCTTGAAACGCACCAAGCCTCATTCCAGCACCAAATTTGACCAATAGGAGATGGAGATGGAAACAGCCCAAAAAGACGCAACCCGCAAGTACCCACAGACAACTTATTAAAAGGAGCCAAATTGTGCGGAAAACCAGCGGAGTTGGTATCTTTGGCAGAGAACCCAGGAAGTCAGGCTCAAACCCCACTGTTGCTCCTTGTGATCTTAGTCAAATCACTTCACCCATTGCCTGAGGTACAAGCAAAAGGGCCCTTTACTAAAATGCGTTAACATCAGGGCATAAACATTTTAACACTGAAGTTAGGCCCAGATTTAATGCAGCAGTGTTTAGGGCTTTTAAAATACTTTTTTGCAGGTACCACACTAAATTTACAAAGCCGCGCAGCAATGCCAACACAGCCCATTCACGCTGAATGGGTTGTGTTGGCATTACCACACCGGCAGCTGCTAGCAAGGCTTTATAGAAGAGGGGGTAATTTTCCGTTAGCATTTGGGGCTTGCAAAAAAATTAACACTTAAGAGGCGCTGAGTGCTCATTTGTTAAGTCTGCATTATCCAGTTAGCACATGCTAATATAATAAGAATAAGAAGATAAGCATTACCATACTGGGTCAGACTGAAGGTCCATCAAGACCAGTATTCTGTTTCCATTAGTGGCCAATCCAGGTTCAAGCACCTGGCAAGATCCCTAAAGTGAAAAAAACAGATTTTATACTGCTTATCCCAGGGATAAGCAATGGATTTTCCTAAGTCCATCTTAATAATGGACTGTGGACCTTTCTTGTAGGAACTTGTCCAAACCTTTTTTTTTAAACCCTGCTAAGCTAACTGCTTTTACCACATTCTCTGGCAACAAATTCCAGAGTTTAACGACTTGTTGAGTGAAGAAATATTTTCTCTGATTTGTTTTAGATGTACTACTTAGTAGCTTCAATGCTGAACAATTTTAATGCAAACATGCTATCTGGATAATGCTTTAAGCCTTATTCCCCTTGTGACACGCCCCCTCCAACAATATTTTTTAAAAAATCATGCAAAACTAGCATGCACAAACTGGCAAATTACTGCAATGCACTTTAACGCAGCCTTTTTTCACGTGCTAAATGCACATTACAGCTTAATGGACTTTAGCAAACGGGACCGTTAGATTCTAAGCCCTCTGGGGACAGAATATACCTACTGTACCTGGATGTAACTCACCTCGAACTATTGAGAAAGGTTTGAGGTAAATCCAAATCAAATAAAATGATTTGTTACATAGATAAGGAGTTCTCTCAACCTAGTCCTCAGGGACAATCTGGCCAGTTGGGTTTTCAGTAATGCACACAAATGGATCTCATGTATGCTCACTGCGGAAACCCTGCAAACCTGATTCTGTTACATTCCTTGAAGATGAAGTTTGGGAACTGCAGGGGCAGAGGAAAGAGAGTGCACTATGAATTATTTTTTTTTTTATAGGAGGCTATTGTAGAGAACCAGCTGGTATTTGTGTAAAGAGAATTGATTTTAGAAGTGGAAATGAAAACGGTAACAGAATTCAAACACACGTGGGATAAACATAAAGGAATCCTGTTCAGAAGGAATGGATCCTAAGGAGTTAGCCGAGATTGGGTGGCAGAGCCAGCCGTTGGTGGGAGGCGAGGATAGTGCTGGGCAGACTTATAAAACCAGATTTTACATGTAGTAAACATTTCCAAGATTGCTCTCATATATGTATATGAGCATGTCAGAATTTAATGGAATAGAATATTACTCCTATTTCTCAATCTTGCTTGGAAGCTACTAGAAGTAGGGCGTTTTTCTGTCTTGCTCCCTCCCTTTGGAATGCTTTACCTCTGTCTCTTTGGTCAAAGCCCTCTTACGTGAGTATTAGATCAGAGGTTTCAGGGGCCCTTTTACTAAGCCGCGTAGGCGCCTACGCGTGCCCAACACGTGTCAAATTGGAGTTACTGCCCTGTTACCGCATGGCCCTGGCAGTAATTTCAGTTTTGGCGTGCTTCCGCTATGCACATCTGAAAAACATTTTTTTAATTTTCTGACGTGTGGAATTTGACGCGCGTAGACCATTACCGCCCGGTTACCCCGTGAGACCTTACCGCTAGGTCAAAGGCTTGCGGTAAGGTCTCAGACCCAAAGTGGACGCGCAGCAATTTTGATTTTGCCACACTTCCATTTTCACGTCCATCAGCGTGCACAGGAGGAGCAAGAAGAAAGAAGAGCAGGGGTAGGCAGCAAACGCGGTTATGCCGGATACCGTGTTGAAGAAGGCTTTGGCTGGCGAGGGTTGGGGACTCCCGTCAGCAAAGGTATTTGTTTGTGAGGGGGCGAGACGAGGCGGTGGGGGCGAGAAGGCGAGGCGGTGAGGGGGGCAAGGAGGCGAGGCAAGGAAAGGCGTGGTGGTGGTGGGGGCGGCAGGGCGGCACTCAAACTGTGCCCCCAACCTCGGGCTCTGGCCCCCCTCCCACCTTGAGGTTTGGCTAAGCCCTTGCCATGTGCTACATATTTTTGGTGTAGGGATGTGTCTGGAGGGTGGATAATGGGCGTGTTCTGCGCTAATCGGTTAGCACAGCTACATTGTTCGTGCCAAGTGATTAGAACAGGTTTAGTGCATGAGCTCCTACTGCCTACAAAACAGGTGATGATCGGAGCTCACGCGCTAATGGCCATGCACTAATATGAACATAGCACCTGGCCGTTATCGAAAAATTCAGAAAATTGGTCATTTTATCCCAGAGGTAAAAATGGCCTTAGCAAGTGGGAATGACCCATGTAAGAAGGGCCCCTTTGACTTCACACCCCTTGGGGACAGGAAAATATCTGCTCTGTTTTAACGTAACTTGCTTTGAGCTGCTGCTGAAAAAGGTATGCGCTAAAAACCAGAAATTAATGGCTTCCTTGCCGCCTTCAAATGCCTGTTAAGTTACTCATATGAGTTTTCTATTCTCCACTAAGATCCTGAGATTCAAATGGGGCTGATATTCAGATCATGGGAGGTAGCCAGGTTGCCTTCCATGGTCAGTGTTGTGCCCAGCTTTCTTTGTCTGTTATCACTTATTTCTCTTGATTTTTCATCAAAATGCCTCTGCATATTAGACCGTTTCACTTCAACCACTTCTCCAGGGGCTGTGCATCGACATTCCCAAATTTCCAAGGATGGTGTCATTCATTTTAATGATCACATTTCATCTGATCCTGTACGTCGCTCTCTGCAACAAATCAGGAAATCCTGATTTGTTGCAGAGAGCGACGTACAGGATCAGTGCACCTTCAAAAAGGACCCTTTTTGGACCGAAAACGGATGTGCAGCGAAATGAAAATTGGCGCGCATCCATTTTGGGCCTGAGACCTTACCGCTACCCATTGACTTAGCGGTAAGGTCTCACGCGTTAACCGGGTGGTAATCGTTAGCACGCGTACGATGCCGATTACCGCCTGGTTAGCACCACGCGCCCGCCAGAAAATTTTCCAGTGCGCATAGCGGGTGCACGTAAAAAATGTTATTACTGCCCGGGCCACGCCGGGCTGTAGTTCAAAACTGAAACGCGTAGGATGCGCGTACGCACCTAGGACACGCGTATGCGCCTATGCAGCTTAGTAAAAGGGCCCCTCAAAGAATAAACTTATGAATGATAATGGAAATATCAAGCAAAAACACTGACAAACACAATAAGAAAACTATACAATAAGCTTAGTCCACAATTTGAAACCAAGCTTCAGGAAAAATAATCAAAAGGAAAATAATTTTTTCTTTCCCCAAAGAAAATACTCCCTAGAGACAGAAGAACAGGTTAATGCTCACAGGCGGCCTAACAGTGCTTCCTTAAATTGCATGATCTGTGAAAGGTGCATTCGATTTATCTTCCTTAGTAATTATCCAATCTAGCAGTTTCTTAGGGTCAATGTAAACATAATTAATAGCATTCAAAGACACCAGACATCAACAAGAAAATGGCAATTGAAAAGTCCCATTTAGGGGAAAAAAAACCCTCGGCCGATTATAACATGAATATTTTATCCAACACACAGGATCCCCATGCATATTTAACACCGTGTTTTCCAGCAATCCATGTGACCTCCTAAACATGTCAGGTGTGAGCAAGTGTGAAGGAGAAAGACCTTCTAGAGATGAAGGGAGGGGAAGAGTATCTGGAGGTAGGGATGGAAAGGTAGTGTGAAGGATACGGAGAAGCTAGAAAGGTGTTGAGAGGGAGTGGAAAGAGGTAAAGAACTCTGGCAGGTGAAAACGAAAGTGCAGAGGAGATGAAGGGGTTGGGGAATGGAAAGCAGGGTAGATGGTAATATAACTACTTCCCTGGAGTGTTCCCTGGATTCGGGAGGAAGGGGGGGGGGGGAGCTCGCCTGACTGATGCTTACACTGGGGCCAGCTCTATATTTTCTCCCTCAAGATTTCTCTGCCACCCTGATACCTCCACCTGAGGAGAAAGGGTATTAAAGCTAGGTTTCCCATTCTTTCCCTCAGGAACTACTAAAAAATGTCAGCGAATTCAACTTTCTTAAATTTCTCATAGCTCTGCCTCATCACTAAGCTCTGTCTACTCTGACAGCCTCTCCCAGGTCCTATAAAACCTCTCACACCTCTGTCATCTCTGATCTTCTCACTCTGAAAGACATCATACAACTCCCTCCCCAAGCCAAGGAAACACCCACTGACATTTCTCTCCTCTCCCTTCTTCACAGCCTCAGTTACACCCAAGGAGGTTAATAGCAGGTTAATAGCTTAAGCCTATCTAGCCCATTATCTGGACTGAAGCCAGTGGGCGGAGCTTGCCGCCATACTGGTTTGTCCAAAACAATAGCAGACGCTATTGAAAACAATAGCAAACTTGTGAAGTTTTATTAAACTTTCTTGGTTTTGCATTCTTCCTGTTGGGAGGGGCAGGGCCGGTCTTAGCAAGTGCGGGGCCCTATGCAGACCAATTTGATGGGGCCCCATCCTAGCCCCGCCCCCACCCTAGCTCCAGGGCCACCCACCCCTCCCTCTGAGCTCCAGGGCCATCCCCTCCGAGCTCCAAGGCCCCCTCCCCCCAGGGCCCCCCAGCTCCAAGGGCCCCCCTCCCTCCCTCCCAGCTCCAAGGCCTCCCTGCTTCCCACCCAGCTTCAAGGCTCCCCTGCCTCCCAGCTCCAAGGCCTCCCCTTCCCCTGAATTTTAAAAGTTTACCTCGTTGACGTCGGGTTACAGCGGCCGGCAGGTAGCAGCAGCAGTGAAAAGCGTGCGAGCTGCTCGGCGCTTCGGGAGCCTTCCTTTCCCTCTCTCAGCTCTGGTCCCACTGGAGCTCGGGCGGTCGGGGCGGGGCGAGTTCAGGCGTACCACGCGGGGCCCCCTTGAGCGCGAGGCCCTATGCGGTCGCCTCGCCCTAAGACCGGCCCTGGGGAGGGGATTGGGCGGGGGTGGGGGGGATGTAAGGGGAATTGATGGGGTTAGGAAGTTTTCGAGGGGTCTATGAAGGGGAGGAAATGTTATATTCAAAATGCTTTTCTCAGTACTCCAGAACTTGCTTTGCTCTATTGTTGATTTCAGTACAGTGGGGTGTAGTTATCATTATTCTTCTTACTGCTCCCCATAAGAAAAGGAGCCATCGCTGTTGCTGGAGCTGCAGGTGGGGTGCATCGGGTCGGGGTGCTAGCTAAAGCTTCCCCTTTTTGATGCCCATATTTGCTTGTCACAGCTGCTCAGGTTCTGTGCCAGGGCCAGGCTGCAGTGCCGGTCCCGCTCACAGCGTCACCGGAGAAGAATAAGTTGCTGCTGGCGGAGATGCAGGGCTCATCGCTAGGCGTGTGTTTGAGCTGGATGAGGGCAGAGATGCAGTGGCTGGGGCAGCATTGCCGTGGCTGGGGATTGGCGGGTGGCAGCAGCATGGCTGTGCAAGCCTCTGTGTACATCTGTATGTTGCACAAGCCAGCACGTTTCTAACTATAACTGAGGTTTAAAAAAGCAATTCACAACAACACTTCTTCAAGGTACCTCATGCAAGGCTAGAGAGGAAATTGGAGGATCATGGGATAGGAGGAAATGTCCTATTGTGGATGAAAAACTGGTTGAAGGATAGGAAACAGAGAGTGGGGTTAAATGGGCAGTATTCACAATGGAGAAGGGTAGTTAGTGGGGTTCCTCAGGGGTCCGTGCTAGGACCGCTGCTTTTTAATATATTTATAAATGATTTAGAGATGGGAGTAACTAGCGAGGTAATTAAATTTGCTGATGACACAAAGTTATTCAAAGTCGTTAACTCGCGACAGGATTGTGAAAAATTACAAGAGGACCTTACGAGACTGGGAGACTGGGCGGCTAAATGGCAGATGACGTTTAATGTGAGCAAGTGCAAGGTGATGCATGTGGGAAAAAAGAACCCGAATTATAGCTACGTAACCACTTGTAACCACTCGCCTCCACCTACCCTCCTCTCTTCCTTCCCGTTCACATTAATTGATTTGATTGGCTTACTTTATTTATTTTTTGTCTATTAGATTGTAAGCTCTTTGAGCAGGGACTGTCTTTCTTCTATGTTTGTGCAGCGCTGCGTACGCCTTGTAGCGCTATAGAAATGCTAAATAGTAGTAGTAGTAGTCTCTTGTAACCAGAGCTAATATTGTGATGTCATAATGCCTCAGGCCACCAATAAGAGCCAACCTCATCAGTGATGTCACAATGGCTTGATTGTCCTATACTTGGCTTACTTTTTTTACATAGCTCTTTGAGCAGGGACTGTCTTTCTTCTATGTTTGTGCAGCGCTGCGTACGCCTTGTAGCGCTATAGAAATGCTAAATAGTAGTAGTAGTAGTACTATGAGAGGCAGAGAAGAGAGATATTGAAAAAAAAAGGATGAAGTGGAAGAGAAAGAAGGAAAGGTTGGTCGAACTTCATTTACCAATTGGTATAAGGTCTATATTGCTAAAAGGTCAGGCTACTTTGATAAACTGGCACAGCTTTGGGACCTACTTGTTGACTATCTGCGTGTAATCCCCACTTAAGGATGTTTGATTTTTTTTTTTTGTCGAAATCACTAAACGAGCAGACTGATCTCTGACATTCTACCCATTCCAGGGCTATTGATAATATTGCCCCAATACATTGTGTTCATCCTAAACTCTCCCAAAAGAAGCTCTGGTATCATGCCGACCTCCGTTTATTAAAAAGACAACACCGTAGAACAGAGAAAATCTGGAGGAAGACAAGATCCCTAGCACATTTGCAAATAAGTAAATAATTACACAAGGAATGCAATTATTTTGTTACATTTGTACCCCGCACTTTCCCACTCATGGCAGGCTCAATGCGGTGGGCAATGGAGGGTTAAGTGACTTGCCCAGAGTCACAAGGAGCTGCCTGTGCCGGGAATTGAACTCAGTTCCTCAGGACCAAAGTCCACCACCCTAACCACTAGGCCACTCCTCCACTCATTTAAAAAAAGCCAAACAGCCTTGTGTTCTTAAGATACTTAAGCAATCTACCAAACACAGCCAAGATTTCTATTCTGTTTCATCAGTTCCCAAACCCTCAACATACCTCTCTCGAAAACATACCATCGGCCGAGACTCTCTCCGATTTTTTCCTCAGTAACCTTTGAGATCTTCGGAAAGCAATCCCTGTTGTACCCCAGATTCACTCCCGGCCTCTGCCAATGTACATGATAACTTGAATTCTACTGCCTGCCTTAATCCTGCTGATACATTTACCTGGTCCAACTTCCAATTACAAACTCTAGTCTCCCTGTCTAAAACTATGACCAATATGAGGCCCTCTTTTAGTCGCTGTGATCCTTTGCCATCATCATGGTTCAAGTTATCTAACCTAGGTTACTATTGTTAACCACAGCTTGGAAAGTGGTGCCTTCCCATAAAACCTGGAAATCAGCTTTAGTTCATCCAATTCTGAAAAAAACCCAAATGTTGACCTGGACATTACCATCCAATATCCAATCACTATTTCACGTTAAAAGTTCTGGAAAAAGTTGTCTTTTCTCAATTTACTATGTTCTTTGAAAAGGTGTTTGCTTTACATCCCAGACAAACAGGTTTTTTGATCCCATTTTAGCACTGAGACTGTTATGATGGCTCTTCTAAGTGAATTACATTCCTACCTTGTTTCACACAAAATAGTTACTACTACTACTACTTAACATTTCTAAAGCGCTACTAGGGTTACGCAGCCGGGGTTGGGAGGCGGGGCTGGTGCTGGGCAGACTTGTGCGGTCTGTGCCGGAGCCGGTGGTTGGGAGGAGGGGCGGGTGGTTGGGAGGCGGGGATAGTGCTGGGCAGACTTCTACGGTCTGTGCCCTGAAGAGCACAGGTACAAATCAAAGTAGGGTATACACAAAAAGCAGCAAATATGAGTTATCTTGTTGGGCAGACTGGATGGACCGTGCAGGTCTTTTTCTGCCGTCATCTACTATGTTAGTATGTAACATGGAAGGACAGTCCCTGCTCAAGGAGCTTACAGTCTAAAAGACAGGTGTACAATCTAAAGACAAGTGTACAATCTAAAAGACAAGTGTAGAGTCAATCTGATAGGGCAGATAGATTGGGGGGCATACTATATTTCTCGAAAGGTTAGGTGCCGAAAGCAGCATTGAAGAGGTGAGTTTTAAGCAGAGATTTGAAGATGGGTAGGGAGGGGGCTTGGCGTAGGGGTTGAGGAAGATTGTTCCAGGCATAGGGTGAGGCAAGGCAGAATGAGCGGAGCCTGGAGTTGGCAGTGGTGGAGAAGGGTACTGAAAGGAGGGATTTGTCCTGTGAGCGGAGGTTACGGGCGGGACCATAGGGGGAGATGAGGGTAGAGAGTAGAGAGTTGCACGGGGACAGAAATAAGACCCATCCCCGCCTGTCCCCACCAGAATCTAACCCGTCCCCACCCGTCCCCGTGAGTAATCTCCTCCGTCCCCGCCCATCCCCGTGAGTGATCTCCTCCATCCCCGTCTGTCCCCATAAAAAAGGAAGTATAAAGTACTGAGTGGAGTGGACAGGGGGCACACAATGCAGAGTAATACATTTAAAACGAATCAGAGAAAATATTTTTTCACTCATTAATATACTGAATCTTAGAAAAAGGGCAATAAATACATAAAACAAACTGAAGTTTTTTCCACACTAAAATAAAGAGAATTATTGGTCAGCTGAGCTCACCTCTGTGCAGTTCTCTTCTGTGGATACCGAGGTCTGGCAGTGCCTGGAAGACTCACTACATACAACTTGAGCAAGTCTCCTGCACGTGTTGAACTTGAGTTGAGACAGAGAGAGACTCGGGTGAAAATGTGCAAGTGCTCGTCAAGGACGTCCTTTTTTTTTAGATTATGGATGAAGGATGTCAAGATGGCGGATGAACCCCAACCCCCGCTAGCTGAAGACTTCGTCCAGACAACCAGGGGCCCAGTCCACCGTGGCCCCACCTAGCTACACCAGTTTTAAAGTGATCAGAAGCACAAAGAAGAAAAGGAAGGCGAGTCCTCTGGATCCAATATTTTCCACTTTTTAAAAGCCATAAGGGGATCCAGAGGACACTTGGGTATGCTAATAGCACAGAAGAGAGCCAGATCCTGTGAACAACAGTGGTAACAACGACTAAGCACCAAGGTCCTAATTTTTGATCTGGCAAAAAGCCTCCGTCCGTTTAGACTTCTAACCAGATACCATTGCAAAACTAAAAGCCGCATGGATCTGCCAATAGTCAGGCCCAATTTAAGATGGAATGCATAGGGTCCAGAGAATCCAGCCCTTATCTATTCCCAGCGCAAGGAGAAAAGAACACTGATGTGAAGATCAGATTAAAATAACATCCAAGACAGAAACTGGGTTGAATATAGATTCAGAAAGTATAACATAACATTTGATGCCCTCCTGGGAAATACCTCCTGGATCTCGTACACAGCCTTCAGGGCTGCGCAGGAAAAGGATATCAAATATTTCATGGTCATCTATTTTATCTGGGATATCCTCATCTTCATCCTGAGCTGTCACCTGCCAGTCCCCAGAGCGCTGGTAAATCAGAGGATTGGCATTCTCCAGCTGGTTGCCTCCCACCATGTTCTCCAGCTAGACCCTCCTAAGAAGGAAAAAAGCCCCCAGTCTTACACAGATCTCTCAAAAGCCCCTGCAAGACACCTTCCATTAACTGCAAACTTCATATTGCACTTTTTTTTTATTTTTAATACTAGATCCCTACAGAGCTCCCTCCTATATTCAGGTTCATTGAGTCTTCACCAACCCCCATCTCCAGTCTCACACATAATCCGTACTATTTGTTTCCATAGCATTACTAGACTGCAGTATATACGTAAAAGACTGAGTTCTTCCCTACTATCCCATATTCCCCTCAGAGATACCAAATCCTCTCTTCATACGCATGCAGGAAGACGACCAAACCGTTCCAGTCCCCGCGGTCTGCCATCTTTCCCTCTCTCTTCAGCTCTCCCCAATTCAGAACGCCCCCCCCCCCCGATCCTCTTTGTCAATTTCAAACTCCCCCACATCCTACCTTCAAACTCATTCAAGATGTCACCCACACTACAACAGGAAGAGTTGGTTGGGTTAGAGGTTCCTCTTCCGGCGCCCCGCCCCTTAGTTCAGACACAATTCTTTCCCTCCTCGACCTCAATCCGCTGTGCCGTAAACAGGAAGTTGTGTTAAAGAGGGGGTGGAACCAAGGAGGTTGAAGAAAAACAGGAGACGGGATGACGTCAAAACGTTGGCGCCACTTAGGATCGCCTTTGTTTCCTTTTCCCCCTGCACACACAGCCATCAGCGTCATCTATAGCCGGATTTTGGGCAGCTTTTTTTTTGGGCCAGCCGCGATTTTTGCCAGCCTCGATCCCCGCGGCACTCCCGCTGACCAGGATTCCATTCCCGCGGCACTCCCGCTGACCAGGGTTCCGTTCCCGCGGCACTCCCGCTGACCAGGGGGGAAACCCGCGGGATTCCCGCGGACTCTGCGGGATCCCCGCAAACCCCGTTCCCGTGCAGACCTCTAGTAGAGAGGTAGTGAGGAACTGCAGACCGGGTGCATTTGTAGGTAAGGAGTAGAAGCTTGAATTGTATGTGGTATCTGATCGGAAGCCAGTGAAGTGACTTGAGGAGAGGGGTGATATGAGTATATCGGTTTTGGCGGAATATAAGACATGTGGCAGCGTTCTGAACGCAGTTTCATTAGACCTGTCGGCTGCGTTTGACCTTGTCGACCATTCTCTGCTTCTTTCTCAGTCTTGGTGACCCTGGAATTACTGGTTCAGTTCTCTCATGGTTTACCTCATTCCTTTCATTTCGCTCATTTCAGGTTATCACTCAGGATTCTGTTTCAAAACAGCATCAATTATCATGTGTTGTTCCCCAAAGTTTGGTTCTTTCCCCTCTTCAATTTATTCCTAAGTCCCTTGACCTTCCTTATTCAATCTTCCAGAATTTCAACTTGCTTTTATGCCGATGACATCATTATTTACCCAATCAGTCTCTTTTCCCCTAACCTATGCCTACTTCAGACATGCCTTAATAAAGCGGATAGCTGGCTAAATGAACGTAGATTAGTCCTTAATAAAGACAAAACTGTTGCCTGCTGGTTCACTGGCACCATGCCAAAGCCCAGTATTATAATGAAGCTTTTTGATTCTCTACTGATTCCTGTATCAACCTTATGCTATCATGGAATTATTTGGGATTCCACTTTATCATTTTCTCCACAAATGTCTAATTTGATAAAATCATGTTTCTGTACCTTCCATCAGTTGCATAATATTCGACATCTCTTTGGTGACAATTAATTTTAAGCTTTAATACTCTCAGTCATTATATCCAATATTGTTTATGCTGGTTTGCCCTGGTATTCCTTGAAAAAGCTCCAAACAATTCAGAACACTGCTATCTGACTTCTTTGTCATGCCCGTCGTTCCGATCACAGAACTCATTTGCTTAAAAACCACCACTGGCTGCCTGTAGAGCAAAGGATTGTTTGTAAAGTCGCATTACTCACTTTTAAAGCGTTCTGAACTGGGATTCCTGATTATTTGTCAAGTCTTACTGTACCTTGCTGTCCTCATAGAGTCTTACGGTCCCTTAATGGCCAATATCTTTTTAGTGTTGAATCAAAAGCAGCCCAATATAACTCCACCCAACAAATAGCTTTTTATTTTCTGACTCCTTTTACCTGGAACAACCTACCCCTTTCTCTTCATGCTAAGGCATCATTTAAAGGTTTTATGGCTGACCTCAGAACCTGACTATTCAAAGAAGCATATGATATTCTTGACTGACTTCTAAAGTAGATTTACTCAAACCAGTGGACAAAAAGGTTAATAATAAGGTTGTGTGCACGCTACCATTTACGCCTTCGTCCAATTGGATTGTTGATATAGTCAAGAAACATTGGCACATATACCTCATTCGATCTCTATACAACCTGTATTTGTTATCAACCGACTGGGCAAACGCCTTTGGCGGTAGTATGTAAGCCACATTGAGCCTGCAAATAGGTGGGAAAATGTGGGGTACAAATGCAACAAATAAATAAATAAATAAAATAAAGTGCAGGGATTGGCTCCTTTTCATGAGGAAAAAAAAGTGATAATAGCTTACAAATGAGAAAGAACTTTAAGAGATCTACTTGTACCATCTGATTTGTCTATGAATTTAAACCTAGTATCAGGTAATTAATTACCTTTGGTCCATTTTAAATGTGGATCATGCTCTGTTTGCTATGTCAATATGAGGACAGACACATTTATTTGACACTGAGAAATGGTGTGGAAAGGCAATGAACATAAACCCTACCAGACTGTTAATGTGTAAATGAGCTGGTGAAACGGGTGGAGTTAATAAAGTGTTATATGTGAGACCTCAGCATAAGTGCTGACTATAGTGTATTCAAATATTCCTTCAAATCTAAATGGTCTGGGAAGGAGATTTAAAAGTATAAAAATTCCCAGTGACCATGAATGGGTAATCACCTATGAGAGAACATTGACTGCATCGTATTTAGGCGGCAGTGTATATGTCATATTGCTGGGAGTTATTTATTTTAATCCCAGGTAATTTTTATGTTCTCAGCCAGTTTAAAGAAAATTACTCTCAACACTCCTTGTATTTGTCAACCGTGGGAGGGAAAGACTAGGGATTCCTAATTATATGCTTTGTTCTGGAAGGTAGATAGGGTGTGTTATCACAGACCTAATTGAATCAGACTGTTACCTAGAGTTTAGGGTTTATTGATTTGTTAAAGCATAGTGTACTAGGTATCCCTGTTCCTGGTTCCTGCTCCCTGGCCAGGGGTCATCGCCCCATCACATCTCCTCATGGTACCCACCGTTTGAAGAGGAAAGAAGGAAAAGGGAAAAGAAGACTATGATAGCAAAGTCTACAAAAATATCCTAAAGGAAAAGGGTCATAGAGACTATTACAGAGATATAAATTGCATATCCAAAAATCAATTTTAATACAGCTGTTCCTTAATATATTTATAACCAATATTTATTGCATTTTTAAAAGGAAGCATCTTGTGCAATTCATTTGAATCATTTTAATTTAAAAAAATCTGAAACATCAAAGGAAATTCATCTAATATCTTGAATTGCACACATATAATATAGAATTTCCTTATTTTTCCTGTATTTCCCCTAATTGGTAAGTGTTTAGCATGGGAACCTTACACCATGATTGAATCCTTTTTACCATCCGCTTTAAAACCTCACCCATAGGGGATCTACAAAAGTAAAGAAATAAATGGAAAGAAAGCCCTGGAAACGGAGTTAAGAGAACAGAGAGCAGCAGAATCAGAGACTCGGACCAATATGGATAGAAAAACAAAGTCACCAGACAACAAAGACAGAAAAACATCATTTTATTTTCATTTTAGTGTTTGGAATATGTCCGCTTTGAGAATTTACATCTGCTATCTTATTTTGCAATGTATAGCAATTTGTTTTCTAAGAATATTGCTGACAATTCCTGTCAGTGTGGCAAGTGGTGAGCGATCATTTTCACGGTTAAAAATCATAAAAAATTATTTGTGATCAAGTATTTCGCAAGAAAGGCTTGTAAGCCTTGCCATCTTGTGCCACACAGGGGGGGGGGGGCAACTGATAGTCAGCAGGGGGGCACCAGAGACCCTAGGCATGGCCCTGCATATATATTTATATCTATCTATAGATATAGATATAGATAGATAGATAATTTTAGTACTATTTTGTCCTTTCTAGTTTTTTAAGTCATATATGGGTGCTGTTTTATTTATTTATTTATTTATTCTTATATCCCACACAATTATCCAAAATCAAGTTTTCGTTCAATGTGGCTTACAGTTAACAGGTGAAATTACAGTAATATTTTACAATTACAAAGCAATATAGATCATCAGTAACACAAACAATTAACCATACTATTTCTTGAAAAGGTAGGTTTTTAATTCTTTTCCGAACCGAAGATAGTTTGTAATGCTTCTTGTGTCCTTGGGAATTGAATTCCACCATTTAGAACCCAGGTGACTAAATCCAGCCGTATAGATGGATTTGTAAATTATGCTTCTGCAGTTGGGTAAGTGAAGTGATAAATAACCTCTGGTTCCCGGACTTCCATTTCTTGGCGATAGTTCAATCAAGTCTAGCGTGTAATCAGGAGACATTCCAAACAGTATTTTGAAAATGAGAGTGCTAGTTTTAAAAAATAATCTGGCCTTAATTGGGAGCCAATGTAGAACTACAAGCGATGGGGTTAGCCTTTGGCTATGTGCTTCTTTTTGTGCATTAAGGGTTTTCTTGCTTTGAAGTCATTGACATCCAATGCAGACATGTTGCTTAGCTGTTTCATTTATGTGGATTCATTTACTGTTTGTATTCTGTTGGTGTAGTTCGAGTATTGTAGTCTGGATGTATTATGACGTCTCTGACACGTATCATTTACATGCTGAGTGTTTTGAATTTCAGTCATTACCCTGTTTTACATATAGCAATTTAATTTTTATATTATATATTTAAGTTTATATTATAGTTTTACATTTATTTTGTGTCTTTCTGATGTGGATTGTGTATTAAAGCTGGAATGCACAATGATGTCACTGAAACATATCAGTGACACGCCTGGTCTTTTGTTTTTTATCACATATTTCTCTGCTTTTTTACTCTTAAGACCCATCTTGCGTATTATATTTTGTGTCTTTGTGGTTTTAGATTAACTTTCATTGTGACTCATGTTCAAGAGTGACCGCCTCTCGATCTGATTGACTGTCACATACTATATTATTATTTTATAGTTCTTTTTTAGCAATATTATACTGTTTGTGTATTTTGTGGTACACATCATTCGTATTTTTAAACTATGACCTTTGACATGCGACTTAATATTCGCGTACCATCTGGTGAGCTACGTTATGTTGCCTGTAGAGACTCTGTTTTTTGAGCTGATTCTGCCATCTTCAGGATATTTTAGGTAAGTTATTTGCTTGTTTGATTATGGTTGTTAGGATGGTTGCAGACAAAAAAAGGAGGAAAACAAGAACCTCACGTAATCGTGAGCAATAGAGCAAAAATGTGAGGCAAATACCTGGAGGATGGCAAAACACGCAAGGATTTTTATTGTAGCAGTCCTATAAAGGGACCCAACACAGCCGTGTTTCAGCACATGGACCTGCCTCAGGGGTCAAACAAGCCTGCTAGACTGAAGTAAAAAAAGGAGCCTTGAATCCAAAAGATGTCAAAGTCCTTAGTCGTGTAAATCGCCATGTCTTTCCAAATGACAAAACAGTGACAACTCTGCAATGCAAGAAAGCAACTCTGGAGAACCGTTGACATAATAAATGCATTTATTATGTCACCAGTTCTCCGGCGAGTTGCTTTCTTGACATAGTTTGGATTCAAGTCTCCTTTTTTTTTTTTTTTTACTTCATTTTAACTGGCTTGTTTAAACCCTGAGGCAGGCCCATGTGCCGAAACACGGCCGTGTCAGGTCCCTTTATATGACTGCTGCAAAAAAGATCCTTGCATATTTTGTCATCCTCCTGGTAATTGGCTCACCTTTTTGCTCTATTGTTAGGATGGTTGCTACATCATGTGTTTGATTTTGAGGGTTTTTTTTATTTTGATCTGTTTCTCACAGTCAAACCAGAGTGACGATTTTTTTCACTGCCACCACTTAGGTGTGTGTCCTGTTTGGTTAATAAGAAGCAGTTTCACAGCTCAGTCTGTCTCCTTGTCACATCAAACATATAAACGGCGAGTGACCCTACTCACTCGCAAGTGCGCAGTAGAGACTTCCCTCTCTGCCCTGCCCCCGCTTCAATACGTGATGATGGGGGCGGGCAGAGAGGGAAGTCTCTACTGGCATGCTGCAGATGTCGGAACCGCTTCCCCTCCCCCCTCCCCCGGAGTCGCCGCCGCCCCTCCATCTGGCCCGAGCACTGTGAACTTACATCAGCACGCAGCAGCAGGCACATCAGCAAAGCTGCCGTCGGGCTTCCTTCTCTGCCTTTGTCCCGCCCTCGCCGACGTTACGTCACACGAGGGCGGGACACAGGCAGAGAAGGAAGCCCGCCCCGACGGCAGCTTTGATGAAGTGCCTGCTGCTGCGTGCTGATGTAAGTTTACAGTGCTGCTCGGGCCGGGTGGAGGGGCGGCGGCGGCGGCGACTCCAGGGGGGGGGCTCGGACCCCCCCCCCCATTCCAAAAGTAATGGCTAGTAAGTTATAAAATGGCACGTCACTTTTGGATTAAGTATTGTAGGATATGTCATAATTTAAACAAGTCTCACATTCATTTCGGCACTGTTAGTTTGACCTGGTACTTTCTGTAATATTTCACTTAGCACATAATCTTCCATTCACAAACATATACTGATATTTGCTCTTTTTGCGTGTAGTATTATTATTGGTTTATTATTGTGTCTTTTATTACATGACTGTGTGATGTATTTCTTATTATTCTTCACTTTGGTGGGGGAATCCATTTTTTTGGTGACTTTCCACTATTTCCTAAATTGAAGATGACATCTTTATAGTCGATGACCTAACTTATGCTGGGCTTGATGGACCTTTGGTCTTTCCCAGTATGGCAATACTTATGTACTTATCACTTAGAAACCTCGATGCAATGCCATAATGCATTCCTCTGTACCATATATGTATACAACTAAATGTATTACCATTTGAAATTCTGTACCCAGAAATGGCGATCACCATCACGGCATAATGTAAGCCACATTGAGCCTTCAAATAGTTTGGAAAATGTGGGATACAAATGCTACAAATAATAAATAATAATAATAATTTTATCATGATTTTCCACTTCCTATATAATAAAAAGCACCTCCAACATTCTGAAGCTGACTCCGTGGCAGTGTAGGGTTCATAAGTCTGTAGTTCAGCATTTCATTGGCTCTCACTGTCCCCGCCCTCACCAATCAGACAGAATGGAACTTGGAGGAGGGAAGTGGAGTGGATTGAATCTCTAACAAACAATCATATACAGGGAGGTAGGAACATCAGTGGAGGCAAGTGCACAGAACGGAAGGGAAGACAAACATTTAATCACTTTGTCACTCACACACATACACACACACACACAATCACTCTGTGTATCTCTCTCTTACACTGTCTGTAAAACACACTGTCACTCTCAGTCTCTCACATGGGCAACTGTATGTTGCATTCTCAGGAGTAAGGAGCTCTTCTGATGTGATTGTTAAACTGATTGAAGGGCCTGAACAAGGAAAACTTTTACCACATTGTAACACAGTTTATACAGAAAATATTGTATATAAAGAAATCTTACACATGTAAACAACAATTATATTCAGAATACAACCGTGGAAACATTAATGGCAGGAACTCATGACATTGCTAGCGCCCGTTTCATTGGGTTAAGAACCGGGCCTTTTTTACTAGTTTTATATAATATATATATATATCTCATGGTTTTAATGTTACAATATTTCTTGTTATGCTTTTTAGATGTCTTATATTTATATTCATTTTTTTATATTTATTTGTAAGTTATAGAGCACCTGACGCAGCCTTGATGTGGGCGAAACATGGCCTGTGTCAGGCAGTTTGAATCTATGGTGTTCTAATCAGTATTTAGCTTGACTTTTTATCTGGTCTGCTTTGTTTGTGGTATTATTTTGGAGTTTGCAGATCATTTGCCCTGTTGTTTTCTAGGATTGCTTGACACTGACCCATTGGACTCATTTCTCCTGCCCTTTACCTTACCCTGAATTATTCTCCCTTGGTAGTGTTTGTGTTTGTCCCATAATTTTATGGAGTTCCTTTCTTGCTGTACTTTAGATTTGTAAAACCATTTTGCTCTGATTTCAGTTTTGACTGCTATAGTAAATTTTAATAAACTATAAACTTTTACAATGTGCTCTCGCTGTATTCAAAATTTTTATTATTATCCCCATGCTTCATTCCATTATGATTTTGCACTGTATCTGTTTTTAATTTTCTTTTTTTATAATGCTATAAATAAACAGACTAAAAATAAAAAAAGAGATAGCGAAGGAAGGGTAGATGACAGGAGGAGAGAAAAGAATGGAAAGGAGACCCTTGGACAGAATTCGTGGGAGAAGATTTATTTTTATTACATACGTACCCCACGCTTTCCCACTCATGGCAGGCTCAATGCGGCTTACATGGGGACAATGGAGGGTTAAGTGACTTGCCCAGAGTCACAAGGAGCTGGCTGTGTCTGAAGTGGGAATCGAACTCAGTTCCTCAGTTCCCCTGGATCAAAGTCCACCACCCTAACCACTAGGCCACTCCTCCACTGTTGCTACTATTTGAGATTCTACATGGAATGTTGCTATTCCACTAGCAACATTCCATGTAGAAGTCGGCGGCCCTTGCAGATCACCAATGTGGCGCGCAGGCTTCTGCGAGTCTGACATCCTGCACGTACGTGCAGGACATCCAGACTCACAGAGCCTGCGCAGCCTTCTACATGGAATGCTAGTGGAATAGCAACATTCCATGTAGAATCTCCAATAGTAGCAACATTCCATGTAGAATCTCCAATAGTATCTATTTTATTTTTGTTACATTTGTACCTTGCGCTTTCCCACTCATGGCAGGCTCAATGCGGCTTACATGGAGCAATGGAGGGTTAAGTGACTTGCCCAGAGTCACAAGGAGCTGCCTGTGCCTGAAGTGGGAATCGAACTCAGTTCCTCAGTTCCCCAGGACCAGAGTCCACCACCCTAACCACTAGGCCACTCCTCCACTCAACATAAGAAAGTCAAAACCAATGTGATTAGAAAATTAAATTACCCAAACAACAAAGGTAGAAAGGAAAACACTTCCTGTGTAGTATTCAGAAACACAGAAACATGTAGGCAGATAAAAATCATATGGCCTTGGTGGACTTGTAATTCTATTAGGGCGTATTGGGAGGTGATAACTGGTAAATTGACTTCAGTTTTGAGAAGTGCATTTCCTATGGACCCGAAATGGTGTTTACTGGGTTGGAGTAATAAAAGAGGACTGAAATGGGAACGTAGGGTGAAAAGAGTGAGTTTGGCGGCTGCCAAAACAACAATAGCGGCACACTGGAAAAAGAGTATGGGCATAGGCGGTCGGTGGCCCAACTGTTTGGGGAGGCTAAAGGGGGCGGGGTTAGGGGTGGGGCCAGGGGTGGAGCTTAAATCCATAATTGTCTGATAACACACAGAAAAAAATAAATAAAAATAAAAGTCACAATTAATACCCTTTATTAAATTAGATATGTATCATATGTCAAAGAATAAAGTGGTTGCTCAAAGCATAAACTAACCACAATCGCTCAACTGCAAAACACTATGCACAACTTTGTGCAAAAACACACTCAGAACCTTACTGCACCATAAATATTACACTGGGCAGAATCTAATACACCAATATACCACCCATACGGAAAATGCAGACCGTCAACAATATGAAACAAGGGATCATATCATCACAAATCTCATGTAGAGCCACAAAACGCCCTAATTAATATGGGATAAAATGCCATAAATAAGTAAATAAATAAATATAAACTTTTAATGTTGAGCACCTGATTCTCAAAATGGACATATTCCAAACACTATAATGAAAATAAAATGATCATTTCTACCTTTGTTGTCTGGTGACTTTTTCTGATCATGCTGGCCCAGTATCCGTTCTGCTGCTATCTGTCCTCAGTGCAGGTCAGGAAGTCATCCTCCTTAAATATCTCCCTGGCGACCCAGGACACCTCCAAGCAACCCCCCCTCCTCCGCTCTCCCAGCAGTAAGGTAAACAAACCGTAAACCAATTTCTGCAACTGGTTACACAAGACTAGAGGGCTTTCACTGCAGCTCCTGCTGTGAGGATGGAGGTAAATCAACAATTTAAACCCCTCAGAGCACAGCAGGGGAGGCTTAGCCTCTCCAAGCCTCTTATACTGGGTGCCTATGAGTGTGGGACCATCGCAGCAGAGCTGGAGGTTGAAACTCAAAATTATGATGGAACTTGAGAAGTTAACTGATCGACAAGCAGGTCGATACAACAAGACGGCGCAGGAATGGATAGCATTGGACTGTTTACTGGCAACAGAGACTGTGGGGGAAGAGGAGGGTACAGAAGCCATTACGGGGATTATAAGGGAGGAGGGAGGACAGAGGGGGAGGGGTGGGGGGGAAGTTAATGACAATGGTACAGAAAAATAAAACGTGTTTGTTACTTAGAATGCATATGATTATAATAGTTGTATTAGAAGATATGTATTAGTGTAATACCGTATGTGCATGGAATGATGCAGAATATTGAATAATAACATCACAAAATTAAAAAAAAAAAATCATATGACCTATCCAGTCTGCCCATCCATGCCATCCACTGCCCCTGTCACTCCCTTAGCGATTTGTATGTATTTGTCCCAAGCTCACTTGAATTCGGATAATGTTTTCATCGCCACCACTTCCACCAGGAGGCCATTCCACAAGTTCACAACCCCTTCTGTGAAGAAGTATTTCCTCGGGTTACTTCTGAGTCGATCCCCTTTCACCTTCATCCTGTGCCCCACCATTCCAGAGCTTCCTTTCCGTTAAAAGAGACTTGCATCCTGTGTATTTATGCCATTTAGGTATTTAAATGTCTCTATCGTATCTCCCCTCTTCCGTCTTTCTTCCAAAGTATACATATTGAGATCTTTGTCTGTCCCCATATGCTTTATGATGAACACCACAGACCATTTTAGTAGCCGCCCTCTGGACAGACTCCATCCTGTTTATATCTTTTTACATAATTCATAACATAACGTAAGAGTAGCCATACTGGGTCAGACCAATGGTCCACCTAGCCCAGTATCCTGTTTCCAACAGTGGCCAAGCCAGGTCACAAATACCTGGCAGAAACCCAAATTGTGGCAACAATCCCAGGGCAAGCAGTGGTTTCCCCAGGGGCGTATCTGGAATCCGGCGGTAGGGGGGGCCAGAGCCAGAGAGGGGGGGCACATTTTTGCCTTCCTTCCCCCCCCCGCCGCCACCGCCGTCCCAGCACGTCAGACGCCGAACTGGATTCAACGAATCAGCTCAGCACTGCAGCGTTACTTCCTTGAAGCACATGGCCACGGAGGAAGACGAAATATGGAGATCGCGGGTCGGACCTCGGCTGGCGGGGGTTGGGGCCCCCCGCCAGCAAAAGTAAGCAGCGGGGGAGGGTTGACGGCGGGGAGGGGGGCCAGGGCGAAATCTGCGGGGGCCCAGGCCCCTGTGGCCCCACGCAGATACGCCCCTGGGCTTCCCCATGTCTGTCTCAATAGCAGACTACTACTACTACTACTTAACATTTCTAAAGCACTACTAGGGTTACGCAGCGCTGTACAGTTTAACATAGAAGGACAGTCCCTGCTCAAGGAGCTTACAATCTAAAGGACAAATGTACAGTCAGTCAAATAGGGGCAGTCAAATTGGCTTCCCCATGTCTGTCTCAATAGCAGACTACGGACTTTTTTCCTCCAGGAACTTGTCCAAACCTTCTTTAAACCCAGATATGCTAACCTCTGTTACCACATCCTCCGGTAGAGTTCTACAGCTTAACTATTCATATCTATGCTATTTGAATATTCTATTGCTTTGCTTATTAGGAGTTTCATTGCTATTATGCCGACATCATATTCTGTTATTTGAATATTCTTATAGTATTGTTTGTATTGTACTGACATCATATTTCCAAGTTTACCTCATTTATTGCATTTATGTTTATATTTGGTCATTTTACTATTGTTATGATAAGAATATAAGAACATAAGCGTTGCCATATTGGGACAGACTGAAGGTCCATCAAGCCCAGTATCCTGTTTCCAACAGTGGTCAATCTAGGCTACAAGTATCTGGCAGGAGTGTAGCCAGACTTTGATGGGAGGGGGGGCCAGGGCCCAAGTTGGGGGGCACATTTTGACCCACCTCCCTGTTGCCACCCTTCCGCCACCACTTCCAACCCCCATGGCCGCTACCTTGTCCCTGCTGCCGCCCTCCTGCCGCTGCTTCGCCCCCCCCCCCCCCCCCCCATCACTGCAAAGGTACCTTGGCTGGCGGGGCCAGCTAAAGCGTTTATCCCACGCTGGTCTCACATTGCTTGGCGCCCTCTTCTGTTTTCAGTTGCTGTGCATGCTCGTTTTAAGCTCTGGAACTCTTTGCCAGAGGATATAGTAGCAGTGGTTAGTGTACCTGAGTTTAAAAAAGGTTTGGTCAAATTTCTGGAGGAAAAGTCCATAGTCTGCAATTGACACAGACAAGGGAGGAGTGGCCTAGTGGTTAGGGTGGTGGACTTTGGTCCTGGGGAACTGAGGAACTGAGTTCGATTCTTGGCACAGGCAGCTCCTTGTGACTCTGGGCAAGTCACTTAACCCTCCATTGCCTACCGCATTGAGCCTGCCATGAGTGGGAAAGCGCGGGGTACAAATGTAACAAAAAAAAAAAAAAAGCCACTGCTTGCCCTGGGATTGGTAGCATAGAATGTTGCTACTATTTGAGATTCTGAATGGAATCTTGCTACTCTTTGGGGTTCTACATGGAATGTTGCTACTCTTTGGGGTTCTACATGGAATCTTGCTATTTAGTGAGGAATAGCCGACTCTGTCCTGCTGATTATTGCCAGTTAGCACTTACCAGATAGCTGGTTATATTGCGTGATATAACTGGCTATTCGCCGATTTTCAGTGCATTGCTGGCTATTTGGCGACCAAATTAGGCACCAAACTAGCTGGCCTATCGTTGGCCGCTTTCAAGTTAACCAGCCAGCACTGGATTGGCCGGTTAAATTTAAAGTGGCCAAAATACACCTGGAAATGGCCTGGCATTGAATATCTGGGCTGACCGCTGACCGTGGGAGGCAGCCTGGCTACCCTCTGCGATTTGAATTTGGGCCCCAGGGGTCTATGCACATAGGGCGTGATATTTAAAGGGATTTAACCAGGCAGGAGAGGTTCTTGCTGAGGGCCGCCGAGAGGTGGGGGGGCAAGATTCCCTGGGTCTGGCCTCCAAGGTGGGGGGGGGGGGGGGGGATCTGGCACGATTGTGCAGAAGCTTCTTCCTGCATTCCTGCTTCCAGGTCTGCTCCTGTGTGCCAGGAGCTGGATGATTGTGTTAACGTGATAACCAGGGTCCCGGCACACAGGAGCAGGAGATGACAGACCGTGGGAGGAGCAGAGTGACACAGGAAGGTATGGGGGCGGCGATGGCAGTGGCCTGAATGTGGGGGGTAGCCCAAGTGTGTGGAGGGCAGGCACACGGCACAGTGGCGGCCCAAGTGTGGGGGGCGGGGCAGTCTTGCCTGGGCCTGGTGGTTCTGCCCAGGACCTTGCTGTGTCTCTCAGTGGCCCTACTCCTGTTCTGTTAACCCCAGATGAGTCAGCCAACTGCCAATTTTCAGTGGTTTTTAACCAAATCAGTGGCGTACCAAGGGGGGGCGGTGGGGGCGGTCCGTCCCGGGTGCACGGCGCTGGGGGGGTGCCACGGCGCGTGCCTGTGGGCTCCGACTTCGCTAACTTCGCTCGTTCGCTGCAGCTCCCTCTGCCCTGGAACAGGTTACTTCCTGTTCCAGGGCAGAGGGAGCTGCAGCGAACGAGCGAAGTTAGCGAAGTCGGAGCCCACAGGCACGCGCCGCGGCACCCCCTCCCAGCGGTGTGCACCCGGGGGGGGGGGAGGTGTAATTTCGCAGGTGGGGGGGGGGGGGGTGCATCGGCGATCTGCCCCGGCTGCAACCCAAGCTAGGAACGCCACTGAACCAGATAGTGCTGGTAAATATCCAAGCTAACCAGCCATTCCCTAACTAGCTAGATTAGGGGAAGTCGGAGACCAGAGTAGGTGTATCATTAGTATTATGCTAACATTGTATTATGTCCAGTGCTGTTAAATGTGTACATTTCTGATACTCTTTCACGGTAGTTCTATTATTAGGTTTCAGTTTACTGTTTTGAAATTGACCTCATGTATTGTATTTATGTTTATTCTTAGTTATTTTACTATTGTTATGCTGTTGCTGGGAGATTTCAATCTGCCGGATGTAGATTGGAAGGTTCCGTCTGCGGAATCGGAAAGAAGTAGAGAGATCGTGGATGCTTTACAAAGCGGTTTGCTCAGACAAATGGTGATGGAACCCACGAGGGAGGGAGCGACACTGGATCTGGTGCTCACAAATGGGGATAGCGTATCAAATATCCGAGTGGGTGCCCACCTGGGCAGCAGTGACCATCAAATGGTTTGGTTTGATATTACAGCTAAAGTGGAGAGCGGCCACTGAAAACTCAAAGTTCTGGATTTCAAGCGTGCTGACTTTAGTAAAATGGGGGAATACCTGAGGAAGGAGATGATGGGCTGGGAGGAAATACGAGAAGTGGAAGGACAGTGGTCCAGGCTGAAAGAAGCTATAAATAAGGCCACGAACCTTTATGTAAGGAAAGTAAATAAAAGCAAGAGAAAAAGGAAACCGATATGGTTTTCCAAACAAGTGGCTGAGAAAATAAAGGCTAAAGAGTTGGCGTTCCAGAAATACAGAAAAACTCAAGAAAAGGAACACATGGAGGAATACCGGATGAAAATGAAAGAAGCCAAGAGAGAGATACATCTGGCAAAAGCGCAAGTGGAAGAACAAATGGCTAGAAATGTAAGGAGGGGTGACAAAAATTTCTTCAGGTATATAAGTGAAAGGAGAATGACTAAAAAGGGAATTGTGAGACTAAAAGATACTGCGAACCGCTATGTGGATAATGATGAAGAAAAAGCAAATTTGCTAAATAGATACTTTTGTTCTGTTTTCACAGAAGAAAATCCTGGAGAAGGACCGCGATGGACTGCAAATAGTACAAATGAGATTGAAGTGGATAGAGCACCGTTCACGGAAGAGAGTGTGTATGAACAGCTTGAAAAGCTAAAGGTGGACAAAGCCATGGGACAGGATGGGATCCACCCCAGGATATTGAGGGAGCTCAGAAAGGTTTTGGCGGGTCCTCTTAAAGATTTGTTTAATATATCCTTGCAGACGGGAGAGGTTCCGAGGGATTGGAGAACGGCGGAGGTGGTCCCTCTTCACAAGAGTGGTGATAGGGAAGAAGCTGGAAACTACAGGCCGGTAAGCCTCACTTCGGTTATTGGAAAAGTAATGGAAGTGATGCTGAAGGAAAGGATAGTGAATTTCCTGGAAGCCAATAAGTTGCAAGATCCGAGACAACATGGTTTTACCAAAGGGAAATCGTGCCAAACGAATCTTATTGAGTTCTTTGATTGGGTGACAGGAGAATTGAATCAGGGACGAGCTATGGATGTAATCTACTTAGATTTCAGCAAAGCTTTTGACACGGTTCCCCACAGGAGGCTCTTAAATAAACTGGATGGGCTGAAGATAGGACCTGAAGTGGTGAACTGGATTAGGAACTGGTTGACGGACAGAAGCCAGAGGATGGTGGTGAATGGAATTCGCTCGGAGGAGGGAAAGGTGAGTAGTGGTGTGCCTCAAGGATCGGTGCTGGGACCGATTCTGTTCAATATATTTGTGAGTGACATTGCCGAATGGTTAGAAGGTAAAGTTTGCCTATTTGCGGATGATACTAAGATCTGTAACAGAGTGGACACCCCGGAGGGAGTGGAAAACATGAAAAAGGATCTGAGGAAGCTAGAAGAATGATCTAAGGGTTGGCAATTAAAATTCAATGCGAAGAAATGCAAAGTGATGCACTGAGGGAATAGAAATCCTCGGGAGACGTATGTGTTAGGCGGGGAGAATCTGATAGGTACGGACGGGAAGAGGGATCTTGGGGTGATAGTATCCAAGGATCTGAAGGCGACGAAACAGTGTGACAAGGCGGTGGCCGTAGCTAGAAGGCTGTATAGAGAGAGGTGTGACCAGCAGAAGAAAGGAGGTGTTGATGCCCCTGTATAAGTCGTTGGTGAGGCCCCACCTAGAGTATTGTGTTCAGTTTTGGAGGCCGTACCTTGCGAAGGATGTAAAAAGAATTGAAGCGGTGCAAAGAAAAGCTACGAGAATGGTAAGGGATTTGCGTTACAAGACGTATGAGCAGAGACTTGATGACCTGAACATGTATACTCTGGAAGAAAGGAGAAACGGGGTGATATGATACAGACGTTCAAATATTTGAAAAGTATTAATCCGCAAACGAACCTTTTCCGGAGGTGCGAAGGCAGTAGAACGAGAGGACATGAAATGAGATTGAAGGGGGGCAGACTCAAGAAAAATGTCAGGAAGTATTTTTTCAAGGAGAGAGTAGTGGATGCTTGGAATGCCCTCCCGCGGGAGGTGGTGGAAATGAAAACGGTAACGGAATTCAAACACTTGTGGGACAAACATAAAGGAATCCTGTTCAGAAGGAATGGATCCTAAGGAGCTTAGCTGAGATTGGGTGGCAGAGCCGGTGGCGGGAGGCGAGGATAGTGCTGGGCAGACTTATATGGTCTGTGCCAGAGCCGGTGGTGGGAGGAGGGGCTGGTGGTTGGGAGGCGGGGATAGTGCTGGGCAGACTTACACGGTCTGTGCCCTGAAAAGGACAGGTACAAATCAAGGTAAGGTATACACAAAAAGTAGCACATATGAGTTTATCTTGTTGGGCAGACTGGATGGACCATGCAGGTCTTTTTCTGCCGTCATTTACTATGTTACTATCCAGCTTATAATCGAACGAGAATAACGCCCAAGTTCCGACCTAAATCGGGAGATGGGCGTTCTTCTCACAAAAACAAATAAAGCGGCATAATCGAAAGCCGAACTTTGGACGCTTTCAACTGCACTCCGTCGCGGATGCGGACAAAGTTGACGGGGGAGTGTCGGAGGCGTGGTGAAGGCGGAACTGGGGCGTGGTTATCACCCGAACAGAGATGGGCGCCCTTCGCCGATAATGGATGCGTTTGTAGCTAGAATTTAGGGCACTTTTCCTGGACCCTGTTTTTTGACGAATAAGGCCCCAAAAAGTGCCCTAAATGACCAGATGACCCCCAGAGGGAGTCGGGGATGACCTCCCCTGACTCCCCCAGTGGTCACTAACCCCCTCCCACCACAACAAATGATGTTTCACAACTTTTTACTTTCACCCTCAAATGTCATACCCTCCTCCCAAGCAGCAGTATGCAGGTCCCTGGAACAGTTGTTAGGGGGTGCAGTGGACGTCAGGCAGGTGGACCCAGGCCCATCCCCCCCCTACCTGTTACAATTGTGCTGCTTAATGCTTCTAGTCGTCCAACCCCCCCAAACCCCCTGTACCCACATGTAGGTGCCCCCCTTCACCGCTTAGGGCTATAGTACTGGTGTAGACTTGTGGGCAGTGGGTTTTGAGGGGGATTTGGGGGGCTCAACACCCAAGGGAAGGGTGCTATGCACCTGGGAGCTCTTTTACCTTTTTTTTTGTTTTTGTAAAAGTGCCCCCTAGGGTGCCCGGTTGGTGTCCTGGCATGTGAGGGGGACCAGTGCACTATGAATCCTGGCCCCTCCCACGAACAAATGCCTTGCATTTATTCGTTTTTGAGCTGGGCGATTTCATTTTCCATTATCGGTGAAAAGCAAAAACGCCCAGCTCACACCTTGGCGAATAAAGCATGGGCGTCTATTTTTTTTTAAAAATACGGTTCACTCCGCCCCTTCACGGACCCGTTCTCGGAGATTAACGCCCATGGAGATAGGCGTTTCTGGTCGATTATGCCCCTCTATGTTAACTAAATTGTAAGTTTTATGTTAAACTGTACCTGCTGTACACTGCCTTGGGTGAATCTCTTCATAAAGGCAGTTAATAAATCCCAATAAATAAATAAATAAATAAAATTAACTTAGCCAGTCAGTAGCAATATTCAGTCCGCTAACCAGCTAAGTAAGTGCATAAAGTTAGGACAGCAGAAAGGCTGACCTGTCTTCATGTGCTGAGTTAACCAGACACGGGTCTGAATATCGGCAAGTCTGAGCCAGCGCACAAACCTGGATATTCAGCGCTGGGAGTCCTGTATCCCCTGGAATTGAATGTCTGGGGTGAGTTCAGTCTACGGCTATAGGTGGTTTACAAGCTGTGTACCACCGTGGGCTAAATGTCAGCCCTGCTCTCTTTGTACTTAGTACATAATCCGTAAGAACAATGCACACTCATAACTACATTCTGGAATTAAACAAATACAGAGATCCTTTTACTAAGGTGCACTAACAGATTTAGCATGCGCTAAATGATAAGAAGCCCATAATATAATGTGCACCTTATCATTTAGCGTACACTAATCATTAGCGTGCGCTAAATCCATTAGCGCACCTTAGTAAAAAGACCCCACAAAATACAGGTTGAAAAATTACAAATTTAAGAATCCAAAACAGCATGCAGGATAGATATAAACAGCCATATGGTTTTCACTTCAGAAAAGCAAGCCTATTTTTATTTTTTAATTTCAATATTGTATTCCTTTAAATGTATACGCTGGGAGAGAGGAGACATGATAGAAACGTTTAAATATCTCAAGGGCATTTAGGTACAGGAAGAGAGCCTTTTTCAAATGAAGGAGAGCTCTGGAATGAGGGGGCATATGACAAAGTTAAGAGGGAATAGGCTTAGGAGTAACCTAAGAAACTATTATTTCACAGAAAGGGTGGTGGAGGCGGGGAATGGCCTCCCGGTGGAGGTGGTGGAGTCGAGGACTGTTCCAGAATTTATAAAGGCATGGGATAAGCATGTGGGATCACTTAGGAACAGGTAGAATTGGGGGTTACAGAGGATGGGCAGACTGGATGGGTCATATGGCCTTTATCTGCCGTCATGTTTCTATGTTTCTATTCCACCAATGCCTAAGAGCCAACCTCATCAGTGATGTCACAATGGCTCAATTGTCCCATTCTTGGCTTACTTTCCCCCCTTAGTGTGAAGAGTTTCAGTCTCTGGTAACCAGAGCTCATATTGTGATGTCATAATGGGAATAGGCTTAGGAGTAACCTAAGGAAGTATTATTTCACAGAAATGGTGGTGGAGGCGTGGAATCCCGGTGGAGTTGGTGGACTGTTCCAGATTTTTAAAAGGCATGGAATAAGCATGTGGGATCAGTTAGGAACAGGAAGAATTAGGGGTTATAGAGGATGGGCAGACTGGATGGGTCATATGGCCTTTATCTGCCGTCATGTTTCTATGTTTCTATTCCACCAATGCCTAAGAGCCAACCTCCTCAGTGATGTCACAATGGCTCAATTGTCCTATTATTGCCTTACTTTCCCCCCCCTTAGTGTGTTTCAGTCTCTGGTAACCAGAGCTGATATTGTGATGTCATAATGCCTCATTCCACCAATGCCTAAGAGCCAACCTCATCAGTGATGTCACAATGGCTCAATTGTCCTATTATTGCCTTACTTTCCCCCCTTAGTGTGAAGAGTTTCAGTCTCTGGTAACCAGAGCTCATATTGTGATGTCATAATGGGAATAGGCTTAGGAGTAACCTAAGGAAGTATTATTTCACAGAAAGGGTGGTGGAGGCGTGGAATGGCCTCCCGGTGGAGGTGGTGGAGTCGAGGACTGCTCCAGAATTTAAAAAGGCATGGGATAAGCATTTGGGATTGCTTAGGAACAGGTAGAATTGGGGGTTACAGAGGATGGGCAGACTGGATGGGTCATTTGGTCTTTATCTGCCGTCATGTTTCTATGTTTCTATTTACACTGGACTCTTGTTGATGTTCATCTTTTGAGTTCGAGTCACAGTAGCCGTCCTCTTTTTGTGGTCATTATAGAATACTAACATACATCAGCATTCTCATGCCCAACTTTAGCAGCGACCACTGACGCCAGCCAAATGGCTGGTGGAAATGAGTGCGCCTAAATGTTGAGGCTGCTTGCGTGAGCGCTAGTATTCTATAACCTAAGTGCACCACAGCAAGATTTGCCCCAGATTCAGTGGTGTAGGGCGGGGGGGCGGTCCGCCCCGGGTGCACGCCGCTGGGGGGTGTCGGCTCCGCGCTGGTGCACTGCCCTCTCTGCCCCAGAACAGGTTACTTCCTGTTCCGGGACAGAGAGAGCAGTGACCCAGCGCGGAGCCGACACACCCCAGCAACGTGCAGTCGGGGCGGATCGGCCCTCCCGGCCGTCCCTCGCCGCAGGTATGCGCTCCAGGGGTGTGCGCCGTGCTGCACCCGGGGGGGGGGGGTGCGCAGCGGCGACCCGCCCCGGGTGTCAGCTCCCCTCGTTACGGCTCTGCCCAGATTCACCGTTGTATCTGCCCTCTTTGCAGTTATGCATTATTGAATTTAGGCTCTAACCCCTGAAATCTATAAATGTTGCTAAAATTGCGCGTGGAAATTTGGGCATGTGTCCAATTTGCGCATGCAATTTAATTGAATAACGAGCTAATTAATGCCAATAATTGGCTTGTTAACAAGTGATTATTGGCACTAATTAGATTTCATTAAACTATATACATGTAAATTTAAGTGTGGAATCGATGTCTAAATGTTACGCATAAGCTCAAAAGGGGGTGAGAAAATGGGGGGCTCATGGGTGAAATGGGGGCATTCCTAAAATTTATGTGGGTAGTTATGGAATAATGGGGATATGCACCTAATTCAGTTGGTGCAAATGGCCACACCTAAAGTTTGGCGAGATTCCCAGGCATAAGTGCTGTTCTATAAACTGTGCTTAACTTTAAGCAAGGTTTATAGAATTGCGCTTTTGTTGGCATTGATTTTTTGGCGTGTTATATATATAATTCACCCCCAAAAGTGCAATTACATGCATAACGGCAAATTGGTGTTAATTAACGCCAATTATGGCCCAGTATTGGTACTTAGGGCGCTAGATTCTATATATTGCGCCAAGATTTCCATGTGGAAATTGGAAGTGTATTCTTTAAGGTATGCTTTAATTTAGGGGTACTTTATAGAATACGCTAAGCACTGGTCCATGAGATTATATTTAGTCGCGGTCAATTATGCCAACTAAAATCTGCTATAAATCTCTCTCCCACTTTTCAACTATGCGTCTTAGAATTTATATGCATTATGTTATAGAATACGCTTAGACATTTCTGCGCGCAAATTCTAATTAATGTCAATTAGTGTCAACTGCTTGTTAGTAGCCAATTATCAGTGCTGATTAGCTTGTTGACTAATTAAGTTATGTGCATTGTTGTGGAATACGCATCGATTTCCATACAGACAGCAGCGTAGCAAGGGCGGGGTGGTGGGGGTGGTCCGCCCGGGGTGCATGCTGCTGGAGGGTGCAGAGAGCAGCCTTGCGCCTGTCGGCTCCGCTGGTTCACTGCTCCCTCTGCCCCGGTACAGGTTACTTCCTGTTCCGGGTCAGAGGGAGCAGGGAGCCAGTGGAGCCTACAGGAGCGCGGCTGCTCTCTGCACCCTCCAGCAGCAAGAATGCACCCGGGGAGGGGGATTGATGCGCCGGGGAGCGGGGTGTCATTGTGCCGGGGGGTGTCGTGCTGCACCCTGGGGGGACGGACGCCACTGCACCCGGGGGGGGGGGGGGGTGTGCAGTGGCGATCCGCCCCGGGTGGCAGCCGACCTAGGATCGCCACTGCATACAGAAATCTTGATGCAATATATAGACTCATGGGGTTAATGCCTATTCAGTGCCTAATTTTATAATTATGTTAGGCATGTATCAGGCACTATTTTATAACCTGCATGCACAAATTTGCACACTAAGGATTAGATTCTATATATCATGCACCAAAATGAAATACACATAAGTGCATTCTATAAAGTGCGCTTTAATTTAGGGATACTTTATAAGATACACCAAGCACTGATCCACGTAACTTTAGTCGCAGTCAATTACGCCAAGTAAATCTTGGTGTAAATCCCGACGCCTAAATTAGGCACGGACCAGGTGTATTCTATAACAATGCGTATAGATTTTAGAAACACCCACGATCCGCCCATTCCACGCCCATGTCCATGCCCCTTTTTCATCTATGCGACTTAGAATTTATGCGCATCACATTATAGAATAAATTTAGACAGTTCTGCACATAGGGGTCCTTTTACTAAGGTGGTTAAGTGCCTACGCGTGTCCAATGTGCGTCACATTGGAACTACCGCCCGGCTACTGCGTGCCCTGGGTGATAATTCCATTTTTGACGTGCGTCCAAAACACTACCGCGTGGCACTTACCTGGTGGTAATCGGCAGTTTACGCTCTCTGACAAGTACCGCCCGATTTAGCGCGTGAGACCTTACCGCTAACGCAGTGGGTGGTGGTAAGGTCTCAGGCTGAAAATGGATGTGCTTTGGTTTAAATATTACCACACATCCATTTTCGGACGCAAAAAAAGGCCTTTTTACCAGGTGCGCCGAAAAATAGACCTGTGCATGTCCAAAACCCACGCCTACACCAGCACAGGCCATTTTTCGTTACGCCTTAGTTAAAGGGCCCCATAAATTCTAATTAATGTCAATTAGTGTCAATTGCTTATTAAGTGTCAATGATCGACGCTGATTGACTTGTTAACTAATTAAGTTGCTCGCGCAAATACAGAGTGTGACTGGATTTGTGCATGCAACTTAAGTCTCGCTATATAGAATCCGGAGGTAAACACAAAATTACATGCTCAAGTTTTTGAATCTGGGGAATTATGACTGTATTTTTCTCACCAGGAATTAGATTTGTGTATTTTTCCCCCATTACCACGTGCGGCAACCCTTTAGTAAAAGGTCCCCTTAGAGAATACATGGGTTCGTGCCACACTTAGGTGCTCATGCCTAAATGTTAGCATGTTACTACCCGGTGACGTTAGCGATCTCTAAAGCATGAGCTCTCAACCCATTCCTCAGGAGACACCTAGCCAGTCAGATTTTCAGGATGTCCACAATTAATGTGCATTAGACAGATTTGTATACAGTGGAAGTAGTGTATGCAAATTTATCTCATACATGCTCTTTCCAAAAATACTAGGACTAGGGGCCACGCAATGAAGCTGCAGAGTAGTAATTTTAAAACAAATCAATAATTGATATCAATTGGCTTTAATTAGAATTTACATGCACAACTTGCTAAGCATATTCTGTAAAGTGATGCACGTAAATTCTAATGCGTGCTGCTGAAAAGGGGGCGTGGCCATGGGCATGGAATGGGCAGTTTGTGGGCATTTCTAAAAATTATATGCGCTGTTATAGAATAAACTTAGTCACTGGCATTTACACCAAGTTGTATTTGGTGTAAATTCCCACGACTAGATTTAGTCGCCTGGACAGGCCCTAGACGTATTCTATAAACCACGCCTAACATAGTAACATAGTAGATGACGGCAGAAAAAGACCTGCACGGTCCATCCAGTCTGCCCAACAAGATAACTCATATGTGCTAATTTTGTGTATACCCTACTTTGATTTGTACCTGTGTTCTTCAGGGCACAGACCGTATAAGTCTGCCCAGCACTATCCCCGCCTCCCAACCACCAGCCCCGCCTCCCAACCACTGGCTCTGGCACAGACCGTATAAGTCTGCCCAGCACTATCCCCGCCTCCCAACCACCAGCCCCGCCTCCCAACCACCGGCTCTGGCACAGACCGTATAAGTCTGCCCAGCACTATCCCCGCCTCCCAACCACCAGCCCCACCTCCCACCACCGGCTCTGGCACAGACCGTATAAGTCTGCCCAGCACTATCCCCGCCTCCCAACCACCAGCCCCGCCTCCCAACCACCAGCTCTGGCACAGACCGTATAAGTCTGCCCAGCACTATCCCCGCCTCCCAACCACCAGCCCCGCCTCCCAACCACCGGCTCTGGCACAGACCGTATAAGTCTGCCCAGCACTATCCCCGCCTCCCAACCACCAGCCCCACCTCCCACCACCAGCTCTGGCACAGACCGTATAAGTCTGCCCAGCACTATCCCTGCCTCCCACCACCGGCTAACTTTAGGCATAGTTTATAGATTACGCCTAGATGTATTTTTTTGCATCAATTTTTACAGCACCATATACAACATCTAGTCCATAATATCTTCAAATGCTCTTGACAGTGGATTTTCTAAGTGGTCTGTAACATGGGTCACGCATTTAATATATTGCCTTTCTGGGGTTAGCTATGGTTGGTTATTTGAAGACCTTAGCAGTACTTTTTGCCAGGGCTTCAGTAGTGTACCAAGAGCAGGGCGGTGGGGGCGGTCTGCCCCAGTTACACGCTGCAGGAGGGGTGTAGGGTCAGCTCCGCTGGTTGCCTGCTCCCTCTGCTGTTACTTCCAGGGCAGAGGGAGCAGGGAACCAGCGGAGCTGACAGCTGCACGGCTGCTCCCAGCACCCCAGCAGGTAAGAAGAATGCACCCAGGGGGTGGGGGCTTGGAGGTGATGTGCCAGGGGGGAGGACAGTGATGTGCCGGGGTGGGAACACTGCACCCAGGGGGGGTGTCGTGCTGCACCCGGGAGGCATGGACAATGCTGTACTCGGGGGGGGGGGGGGTGCGCAGCGATGATCCACCCCAGGTGGCAGCCGACCAAGGAACGCCACTGCAGGACTTGTGCTGCCTAATGCAAAAGATTACTGTTGTGACTCCTCCACCCAGGGTACATTCCAGTGGAGCCCTTCAGAAGCTTCTTCTTTGTCCCAACGATAACTTCAGGGGAGTCTGAACACCCTTTAAGTAGCCTAGTGGTTAATGCAGTGGACTTTGATCCTGGGGAACTGAGTACAATTCCCACCGCAGCTCCTTGTGACTCTGGGAAAGTCACTTCACCCTCCATTGCCCCTGGTACAAAATAAGCACCTGAATATATGTAAACCGCTTTGAATGTAGTTTGCAAAAACCTCAGAAAGGCAGTATATCAAGACCCATTTCCCTTTCCCTATTTGAGATTCTAAATGGAATGTTGCTACTATTGGAGATTCTAGATGGAATGTTGCTACTATTGAGATTCTGTTGCTACTATTTGAGATTCTACATGGAATGTTGCTAGTGGAGGATTAGCCTAGTGGTTAGTGCAGTGGACTTTGATCCTGGGGAAGTGAGTTTGATTCCCACTGCAGCTCCTTGTGACTCTGGGCAAGTCACTTAACCCTCCTTTGCCCCTGGTACAAAATAAGTACCTGAATATATGTAAACCACTTTGAATGTAGTTGCAAAAACCTCAGAAAGGCAGTATATCAAGTCTCAGTTCCCTTTCCCTACTATTCTCTGTAGTTCCCCACTGCCCCCCTTCCGTGCACCCTAGTAGGACTCCAAAGCTCTTTTGTTTGCATTTCTGTTTATCTGTAATCCATTGCTAATCCATATCCTATTACAAATCCATAAAAGCCGATTGCATTTAATAAGGTTGTACATGGGATTCTTCAGGGATAGCTAGTTTTCTGCAATATGGTATTAAAATGTACTGCAAATGACAAAACACAAAACTGAAGACATTAAAAAGAAAAAGCTCAGTTCTCTATCACAAAGTGGGTCTGTCTCAGAATCTACAGACCGCAAACACATGTTGATTTTGTCAGTGATATAATCCGGTTTGCCAGAGAGCCAATAATTTGTTCTTTAATAGGACACTTAGATTGTAAGAAACATGGTAAAAAGTAACTATAAATGGTCCTTTTGTGACACTGTTGCATTCATAAATGGCAGTGCCACCAGAGTCTGTTGAAAGAAGTGGAAAACAGACAGTTGTCCATGTTACAGGCTCAAAATTGTTCTCCCTGTTTTATTGTTCCTTAGAGGACCTTGTGTGGAGAAGAAACCCTGGAAATCCAGGGTGGCAAAACACCATTGTTGCTGTGCTTTTCAGTCTTTTTTTAAAGTGGTCCTTGATCTATATTGCAATTGGGACTTTGTGACAGTGAGTTTTTTTGTTAGAGTATATTGCAATATGGTGTCTGGAGCTATTTAGGGAAAATTTTTCTGACAGTGCAAACAAAGAAAGATAATAAAAATAAAACAGTTTTTGATGCTAAGTAAATTACTACTACTGCTACTACTTATCATTTCTATAGCGCTACTAGACGTACGCAGCACTGTACACTTGAACATGAAGAGACAGTTCCTGCTCGACAGAGCTTACAATCTAATTAGGACAGACAAACAGGACAAATAAGGAATAAGGACAAAGAGTAGCAAGATTCCGGAATCCCAAAGAGTAGCAAGATTCCGTGCAGAACCCCAAAGAGCAGCAAGATTCCGGAATCCCAAAGACTACTACTACTTATTTCTATAGTGCTACTAGACGTTTGCAGCGCTGTACACTTGAACATGAAGAGACAGTCCCTGCTCGACAGAGCTTACAATCTAATTAGAACAGACAAACAGGACAAGTAAGGAATAAGGACAAAGAGTAGCAAGATTCTGGAATCCCAAAGACTACTACTACTTATCATTTCTATAGTGCTACTAGACGTACGCAGCGCTGTACACTTGAACATGAAGAGACAGTCCCTGCTCGACAGAGTTTACAATCTAATTAGGACAGACAAACAGGACAAACAAGAGATAAGGGAATATTAAAGTGAGGATGATGAAATAAGGGTTCTGAACAAGTGAATAAGGGTTAGGAGTTAAAAGCAGCATCAAAAAGGTGGACTTTTAGCTTAGATTTGAAGACGGCCAGAGATGGAGCTTGACGTACCGGCTCAGGAAGTCTATTCCAGGCATATGGTGCAGCAAGATAAAAGGAACATAGTCTGGAGTTAGCAGTGGAGGAGAAGGGTGCAGATAAGAGAGATTTACCCAGTGAACGGAGTTCCCGGGGAGGAATGTAGGGAGAGATGAGAGTGAAGAGGTACTGAGGAGCTGCAGAGTGAATGCAGTTATAGGTCAATAAGAGGAGTTTGAACTGTATGCGGAAACGGATAGGAAGCCAGTAAAGTGACTTGAGGAGAGGGCTAATATGAGCATAACGACACTGGCGGAATATTAGTCGTGCAGCAGAATTTTGAACAAATTGAAGAGGAGAGAGACGGCTAAGTGGGAGTCCTGTGAGAAGCAAGTTGCAATAGTCTAAGCGAGAGGTGATAAGAGCGTGGATGAGGGTTCTGGTAGTGTGCTCAGAAAGGAAAGGGCGAATTTTGCTGATATTATAGAGAAAGAAACGACAGGTACATTTTCATGTGGAGGGGCATTTTCGATATTACATTTAACTCCAACTTTGGCCATTTTGCTGAAAATGTCCAAACATCAAGTGGCATTCTTAGTGATTTTCATACCAGAAAAAAAAAAACATCTTTTTCCTTCAAAGCCATTTCCTAGATGTTTTGTAGTCATTATTTTGCTCTGTGTGTTTTTCTTTTCTGACCATTTTTGGACAAAAAAAAAGTCCAAGGTTAAAACGCACAAAAACGAACCACTGGGATGTATGGGGGACCAGCATTCATAGTAGACTGGCCACACAGATATCCCAGTAGAGCAGTGGGGCACCCTAGGGGGTACTGCAGTGGACTTCACATAAAAGGTCTCAGGTACACATCTCATTGATACTACCTTATATTGTATGGGGAGCCCCCAAAACCCACCAAAAGCCTACTGTACCCAACTGTACACCAGGGACATAGCCAGACCTCAAGGTGGGAGGGGGCCAGATCCCGAGGTTGGGGGGGCACATTTTGAGTGCCGCCCTGCTGCTCCCCCCACCGCCACAACACGCCTCGCTTCCTCACCCCCCCCCCCCCACTGCCTTGCCTCGCCTACTTGTTGCTCCCCCCCACAAAAACAAATACCTTTGCTGGCGGGGGTCCCAAACCCCCACCAGCCGAAGCCTTCTTCAGCACCGGTCTCTGGCGCAGCCACGTTCGCTGCCCTGCTCTTCTTCCTTCTCGCTCCTCCTGTGCCGGCGATTTTTGAAGGCTTCGGCTGCCGGGGTTTGGGGACCCCGCCAGCCAAACCAGGGGCCCGGATGAAATTTGTGGCCCCTCGTAACATAGTAACAGAGTAGATGATGGCAGAAAAAGTCCTGCACGGTCCATCCAGTGTGTCCAACAAGATAAACTCATATGTGCTACCTTTTGTGTATACCTGACCTTGATTAGTATCTGCCATTCTCACGGCACAGACCGTAGAAGTCTGCCCAGCACTAGCCCCGCCTCCCAACAACCAGCCCCGCCCCCCCCACCGGCTCTGCCACCCAATCTCCGCTAAACCTCTGAGTAGTTACACCCCTGCTGTACACCACTACAATAGCCCTTATGGCTGCTAGCGTCACGTATATGTTGGTTCGGTAGGTTTTTGGCGGGTTTTGGAGGGCTCACACTTTCCACCATAAGTGTAACAGTTAGAGTGAGATATGGGCCTGGGTCCTCTTCTCTACAATGCACTGCACTGACCACTAGGCTCCTCCAGGGACCTGCTTTCTGCTCTAATAGGACTGGCCATAACATCTGAAGCAGTCGTAGAGGCTAGTATGTACTGTTTCTTTCACATCTTTGGGGGGGGGAGTCAATGACCACTGGGGGAGTAAGTGGGGGTTATGCCTTAATCCCTCCAGTAGTCATTTAAGGCACCTTTTTGTGACGTAGTCGTGAATGAAACAGATCTAGACCAAAACGCCTAACTTGTAGCCCTGAATGTTTTTGCTTTGTTCTATTATGGCAGGAAAACGTTCACGTTCTGGGAACGCCCAAATCTCACCCCCAATACACCCCCTTGTGATTTGGGTGTACTGCAGGCAAATTGCATAGAGAAACGTCTTAAAGATGGGTTTTGATAATAGCAATTTGGATGTTTGGGCAAAAAAAAACCCTTTTTATCTGCTGCTATACGCCACTTTTTGGATGTTTTTCTGTTTCGAAAATGAGCCCTTTAATGTTATTTCATTGACATTCTGCTTGTTACATAAATATATGATTATATCTGTATACCTTGTTCTTGTGTGAAGATCAAAGCTATATGATGCCTGTTATAATTAAAAATACTTTTTCTGTCACAAAATGTTCATGTTGATTCTGAGACAGATGATAAATTTGCATATTTTTAGATAGAAATGTACGGTAGCATAGAAAATAATCTTTTCATTATTGTAAAAAAAAAAATATTAATAGTGACATGGAAACATAGATGCCAGCTCTGTGAGTGCTCGAGCCTCAATCTCAGATTCGCCATCTGTGTCACCTCTTCAGTCTCCCAAGCATATGGCCGCTCAGACACTCTCCCATTCATGAGCATGCTGGGCCTAGTGGTTATGAATGGGGAGAGTGTTTCTGATGGTATACTGGCTTCCAGCGATGAACGGATTGTATGGTTCAATATTAAGACATGCGTGGAGAGAGTTCATTCAAAAGGGTGGTGGACTTTGGTCCTGGTGAACTGAGGAACTGAGTTCGATTCCCGGAACAGGCAGCTCCTTATGACTCTAGGCAAGTCACTTAACCCTCCATTGCCCCATGTAAGCCGCATTGAGCCTGCCATGAGTGGGAAAGCGCAGGGTACAAATGTAACAAAAATAAAATAGATACTATTGGAGATTCTACATGGAATGTTGCTACTATTGGAGATTCTACATGGAATGTTGCTATTCCACTAGCAACATTCCATGTAGAAGGCTGCGCAGGCTTCTGTTTCTGTGAGTCTGACGTCCTGCACAGAAGCAGAAGCCTGCGCGGCCACATTGGTGATCTGCAAGGGCCGACTTCTACATGGAATGTTGGAACGTTCCATGTAGAATCTCAAATAGTAGCAACAGTGGAGGAGTGGCCTAGTGGTTAAGGTGGTGGACTTTGGTCCTGGGGAACTGAGGAACTGAGTTTGATTTCCACTGCAGGCACAGGCAGCTCCTTGTGACTCTGGGCAAGTCACTTAACCCGCCATTGCTCCATGTAAGCCACATTGAGCCTGCCATGAGTGGGAAAGTGCGGGGTACAAAAAAAAAAGGAACAGATCTGGACTTGAAAAAACTAAGGACCCTGCTTAAGCCACGTTATAGGTGCGTTAACATTTTTAACGTGCGTTAACCATCTACGCGTGTTAACTGTGTATGCGCCTACAATATCCCTATAGGCACCTACACAGTTAGCGTGCACGCTAATTGTAGGCGTGTTAAAAATGCTAACGTGCCTCAGTAAACAGGGCCTTAACCTAACTTTGTCAAGATGGGGAAATGACTCAAGGAGGAATCTGTTTATGTATAGGTTGGTTCGGTAGGTTTATGCTTTTCACTCCTTGTGCATTCAGGAGGCGCTTTGTATACGTCATTTTGAAGACCCCTGAAGAAGGCCGGTTGGCCGAAACATGGACCGTGTAGGGTCCTAATAAACTTCTTTGGTGCTCTTTTTTTTCTGGTCTGTTTTGGTTTTTCTTCCGCTCTTTTTGTTGTTCGGAATCTGTATGGAAACATCTGGGAGAAGTAGAAAAACAGTGGAAAAACGGAATTATTTTAAGGGCAATGGACCTCTTTGTTAGAAAAGTAAATAGAACTAGGAGGAGAAAAAGGCTGCTTTGGCTTTCAGAAGAAGTAGTTGAACGCTCTTTTGTGTTTCAAGGTCCAAGAACTTGGAATAGTCTACCGGCGACTCTGAGGTTAATACATGATCGTAGTCTTTTTCGTAAAAATCAAAAACCTTATTTTCTTTGTAACCTGTCTCACTGTGGGTATTGTAATGCATAATGTGTACATCGCATCTGATTGTGACGTTACTCTTCGTTGTGAACTGCTTTGAAGTTTCATCAAAGCGGTATAGAAGACACGGAATAGAACAGAATAGAAAAAGATGTTAGCCTTCATAAACTACAAGAGATTGCAGAAGGAAGGATGGCAGGCAGTAATATCTGGAAAGCTTAAGAGAAGCTGGTAAAGCAGTGAGGAAAGCAAAGATGGAAATGGAAGAAGAAAGTGGTAAAACGAGGAAAAGATAAGCGTTTTTAGATACTTTAATGATAAGAGGAAGTGCAAAAGCGGCATTGAGACCCAAGCATGAAGGGAAGGAATATGCAGAACTGATGAGGATACAGAGGACTTGCTTACCAAATATTTCTGCTCTGTTCACAGATGAAGGGCTGGGAGTTGGACTTCAGAAGACAAACATAAATAGGAAGTGGGGTAGAACTTCAATGATTTTCAGAACCAGGACTTTTTTTGAGGGGATACTTGGGGGTACTGAGTACCGGCACCTTTTCCATTGTCTGCTAAAATTGACCCAAGGACCCCAAGTTTTAATGAAAGAGCTCAGGCTCTAGACACCAATTCTGCCTTGTCATAGGTTCTGTGACTGGTTGCAGGGGACCTGGCTATTGTGGGGAGGGTCTCTCAGTGATCACCCCACCCCTGAAGGGTGGCCTGGCATTTGAGTACCGGCACCTTTTTTGCTAGAAAAAAACACACTGTTCAGAACACTGTGTTCGAGAGGAGCTAGGTAAGCTAAAGGCAGACAAAAACAATGGGGCTGGATGGGATACGTCCATTAGTACCGAATGAAGTTCTGGCATCTCTACGTGTCTGACCTTTTGAAGACCTGCTCAAAGTTAGGAGTGATCCCAGAGGACTGGAAAAAGGCAGATGTGGTCCCAGCAAAAATAAGGAGAAAGCGGGGAACTACAGGCAAGTTAGTCTGACTTCTGTGGTAAGTCGTTAACGGAAATGCTTCTAAAACAGAGGATAGTGCAGGTTCCAGGCGCCCATGGATTGCAGGACCCGAGGCAGCATGGTTTCACTTGAGGTAAGTCTTGTCAGATGAATCTGATTAATTTCTTTGATTGGGTGAACAGAGAGTTGGGAGAGCACTAGAAGTGGTGTACTTAGATTTCAGCAAAGTGTTTGACATGGTCATGCATAGGCAACTTATTAATGAGCTGAGCACCCTCAGCATGGGCCCTAAAGTGACGGATAGAGTTAGAAAGTGGTTGAGTGGAAGGTAACAAAGGGTAGTGGTAAATGGAATTCACTTTGAGGAAAAGGGCAATATATCAGTGGTATGCTATAGGGATTGGTTCTTGGTCCGGTACCTTTTTTACATTTTTGTATGTGATATTGCTGAAGGGTGGTCTGGACAGGTTCGCCTCATTGTGGACGATATAAAAATCTAAAATACGGTAAACACCCCAGAGGGAGGGATCTAGCAACGTTTTAAGAATGGTTTAGAATTTGGCAGCTAAAATTTTAACACTGCCTTGGGTGAATCTCTTCATAAAGGCACTTAATAAATCCTAATAAATAATGAATAAACACGGTAACATAGTAAATGACAGCACATAAAGACCTACATGGTCCATCCAGTCTGCTCAATGGTCATATTCGTTATGAAATCATTATTAAACATTTTACTTGCTAAGTTCCACTACACAATGTCTTCCCCGCTCCCACTGAAATAGATTCATACAATATGAATGTGATATAAAATATGGATCCGTGCTCCTCATTCATCCTTGCCATTCTCAGGGCTCAGACTGTAAATAAGTCTGCCCTGCACTGGCCCTACATTCTCACTACTGGAGTTGCTGTCGACACCCACTCCAGCCCATCCTTATCTGTCTTGCCATATACAGGACACAGACCATAGAAGTCTATCTGGCATTCACCCTACTTTGCACTGCTGGGTCTGCCATCTAAGCTCCATTCCTGCCCATTATAAATAGCTGTTGATATGTTAAGTTTTGTTTTGATACTATTCACTTTTGATTTAGGGAATGTTTGTGTTTATCTCATGCATTTTGAATTCCATCACTGTTTTTGTCTCTACCACCTCCACCAGGAGGACATTTCAGGCATCCACCACCCTCTCCGTGAATTTCCTGAAGTTACTCTTAAGGCAGATTAACTTCCTAGAGCTATGGACAAGAAATCAGTTGTCTAACAAAATTGTTTTAATCTACACGGATAGTTAAGTAGCTGTGATTTATGTGAGCAAGCAGGAAAGAACAGAGTCATACTTTCTGCGTGAGAAACTGTCAGGATATAGAACTGGACAATCTCAAAGGGATGATGATTCTTAAGCCCTCTACCTGACAAGAAAGGACAACGCTCTAGCAGGCAACTCAGTTGAGTCTAGCAACTGCATGAGTATTACCTGGGCAGAGATATAGGAAGCAAGATGTTCCACAAGCGGGGTAGATCTGTTATCTTTTTATGAACAGGAAGGCTTCTCAGTTCTGTTCAAAAATAGGGAGACATGACAAACTAACTTTAGATGCCTTATTTATAGATTGGGAGGAGGGGCTTCTATATGTTTATCCTTCCATTCCTCTAGTGGCAAAATATCTAAAACTCAGTAAGGCCTATGGAATTATGATACTCATATCTCCTTATTTAGCAAGACAGGTCTCCTTCCTGCTCCTGTAGGACCAGTCCTTCAGGGAACTGATCCTGTAGGGGGTCTTCACCAACTCTAATCATGCAGAATCTGAGAACCATGTTACATCCCATCATTGGTTCCTTACACCTCACAGCACGGGTGGTGAGAAGGTTGCATTAAGTTCAATGATAATGTCTTTCAAATTCTTCTGGGTTTTAGGAGAGATTCCACTAGCAGATCTTATAGTTTAAGTGGAAGAGACTTGCCTTTTCTTCTATCCCACACAAAAAATGCTTGAATACGTTATGAGTCAGGTCCGAAGATGAACTCAAAGTTCACCTCCATGCAATTGGCGCTTATCATCATTAAGTGGCCGGTTCAAATCCCACTGTTTGCTTCTGTTGAGGACCCCCATCAAGTCTCCTTTTGTGTTTTGGAATTTCAATATAATACTGACTCAGTTGGTGAAAGATCTCTTTTAGCCACTAGACTTCCGTTTTCTGAAATACTTGGTCTGGAAGGTCTTATATTTGGTGGCAGTTGCTTCCACATGGAACATCTGTGAGCTTCTGGACACAGTGACTGATTTACTTTACACAAAGGTTTTCAACCACAGGTTGACTCTGTACATAAACATCCTAAGTTCTTCCTAATGTTGTGTCAGTCAATATTCCTTATGTAATCCCCTGGTAAATTTGAATTGGAAATTTCCTCAGGGGATTACTAGACTGCTGTGGAACTCTCCAGAGTCACCGGGGGAAGGGAGAGCAGAAATGGATGGGAAGGGAAGAGGACAGCTCGGGGGGGGGGGGGGGGGGTAGGATTAGTAAAGGAATAACTGACAATAGATATCATAGTGGGGTGAAGTTGGAAGGTGATAAAAGAGATGAGATTAGTAAGCACATGGTCTTTGGTTGCTTTCACCCCCGCCAGGACCTGTGAGAAAAGGTTGTGTCCTGGATAGGTGCAATAACCTAAGGCCAGATAAAGAGGATGTTTTTGCCAATAAAAGCATTAACTGGAGTGTGAGGAGTGCTCTGGTAGGGTAGAAAAGGTTAACCCAACCTGGGAGCAGGACAGGAAAGAGTATGCTCGGTGCCAGAGGTTGCAGCTCAAAGAAGTGCACCTCTGGAGGAAGGACAAACAGGGAGGTCTGATCCTCAGTGAGCCCAGCAGCTGGATAAGGCCCATCAGGACACCTTGCTGCAGAAAGAGCTGCAAGCACAGCCTTGGATTATTCTGCCAGAAAGGGATGGGTATTGGAGGACTGGTAATGTTGTAAATATGTAAATACCCTAGGATTTATAAAGAGACTATTAATTAAGTAGATAAGATTTACAGCAGAAGTCTTGGACTGGCATAAGAAGCTTCTTCAGCAAGTTGAACTGTTTTGATATTAAGTGAACTGTTACAAAGAAAGTATTACGCTCAGATAACTGCCTGTTGCAGCATTCCAGTAAAGTTTTGTTTTGCCTAAAATATAAATCCTGGAGTGGAGAGTTTCTTTGTAGCAGTGGCGTAGCCAGAAGACAATTTTTGGGTGGGCCAGCGGGTTGGATGGGTGGGCACTACAACCCCCCCCCCACACACACACACGGTCCAGCACATTTAAAGTTATCGGCGCTGCCTCCACTCACCTTCTCCCACCGTGGTGCTGCCTCCTCTCCTGTACTTCATGGTCTCCGTCTCCCACCCCCACGGCAGCGCTCTATCGGCGCTGACAGACGCGGCACGACGACGTCTTGCTCCGGGACCTTCCCTCTGCCGCATGCAATCCGCCCTGCGTAAACAGGAAGTTGAATCAACGTGGCAGAGGGAAGGCCCCGGAGCAGGAGGACGTCGCGCCGCGTCTGTCAGCTGTCAGGCAGGCAGCGCTGATAGCAAATTGAAAGCGCTGCCGCGAGGGTGGGAGACAGAGACTGTGAAGTGCAGGAGAGGAGGCAGCGCTATGGCGGGGGTGGGAGAAGGTGAGGATGGGCCTGAGACAAAACTGGGTGGGCCTGGGCCCATCCAGGCCCACCCGTAGCTACGTCCCTGCTTTGTAGTAAGAGTGAAGTTATTTTACTCCCAGGCTGAGAAAGAAAGTGTGGCTTAAAAACCTACGGCCTACCAGAATCGAGCCCAGCCTACCAGCCTGCACCCAGCTCAGTAGGAAATAAAACTTTTGTGGTGACCTTGGTTCGGGTGCTGACCTCAAGAGCTAGCTGATGCCCTGAACTGTGTGGTGAGACCAGGGTTACACTTACATTTTTTTTCTCCAAGCCACATGTCCATGAATGTGAACATTCCTTGCACACCTTCCTTTGTTACAGAGACAGGTTTTTATTTATTTATTGCATTTGTACCCCACATTATCCCACCTTTTTGCAGGCTCAAGGTGGCTTACAGAGTGTTGTTATGATGCAGTCATTACATGATCTTAAATACAGTCGATAATAGGCTGAAGGTAGGTGTTGTGAGAGGTGTTTTTGATGCACCTGAGTAGTTTGAGGGATGATTTATTAAGGATGTTTTTAGTAGGCTTTGTTGTTCAACGATTTGCGAAAGCTGGTTAGATTGTCCATCTTTTTCAGGGCCATGGGTAATGCGTTCCAGTATTTTATTTCTTTTGATCGCAATAAATATGAGATTGCTGTAACCAAGTGTACATTTTTAATTGGATAGCCGATTGAAATTATACCTAGCCAAGCTTTGACCCTGATAGGGCATGTCAGGGCTCATAATGTCAATCAGGGTGGGTCAGTGGCCCACCTGAAGTTGGCCTCCCAAGAAGAGGTCTGCAAGGCAGCAACATGGATTTCTGTCCACACATTCACATTACTTCTGGAGACAATTCAACAGAATCACTTTGTACTTTAGAATCCATCTCCTTCCCCCGGGGGTCCAATTTTATTAGTTACAGGATGCCTCTGTTAAAAACAAAACAAAAACATTACCGGAATGGCCTGTTGCCAGGCAACACGTTTGTAGCCCATTGGTGCTCTGATTTTTCTGTTTTTCCCATTTTTGTTAAATACAGCCTGTAACTAGGTTTTCCCATTTGTGAGGACACTGTATCTTGCTCATCCTTAGTAAGTGCTGTGGCGACTAAGAAAGCAAATAGAATGTTAGGTATTATTAGGAAAGGAATGGAAAACAAAAGTGAGGACGTTGTAATGCCTTTGTATCGGTCCATGGTGCGACCGCACCTCGAATATTGTGTTCAATTCTGGTCACCGCATCTCAAAAAAGATATAGTGGAATTAGAAGAGGTACAGAGAAGGGCGACGAAAATGATAAAGGGGATGGGGCGACTTCCCTATGAGGACAGGCTGAAGCGGCTAGGGCTCTTCAGCTTGGAGAAGAGACGACTGAGGGGAGATACGATAGAGGTCTATAAAATAATGAGTGGGGTGGAACGGATAGACGTTAATCGTTTGTTTACTCTTCCCAAAAATACTAGGAGTAGGGGATATGCGATGAAGCGACAAAGTAGTAAATCTAATACGAAGTGTAGAAAATGTTTCTGCACTCAATGTGTAATTAAACTCTGGAATTCGTTGCCAGACAATGTGGTAAAGGTGTTTATCTTAGCGGGGTTTAAAAAAGGTCTGGACGGCTTCCTAAAGGAAAAGTCCATAGACTGTTATTAAATTGACTTGGGGAAAATCCACTGCTTATAAGTATAAACTGTATTGAGCTTTTTTGGGATCTTGCCAGGTATTTGTGGCCTGGATGGGCCACCACTGTTGGAAACAGGATGCCGGGCTTGATGAACCTTTAATCTGTGCCAGTGTGGCAAAACTTATGTACTAATGTACTTATAAGAGCAGAATAGCTTTCCTGAGAAAGATGTTCACTAAGGATAGCAGAATATTAGTCCTCGCAAAATCCACCCACCTTCCGTAGGAGTTGGCATTCCTAATTTTATGCTTTTTATGAAACTGAGGTGGCTGTACATCACAACACCAACATGGAAAGACCTGCACACGCTTAGTTCCTAGTACTAGAATACATCTTTTCTGAGCCAGGCTGTGTGGGACGACATTACATATCTGTGGGGACTGATATCGTGCTTTCCTCAGAAAACACCTGTTACAGGCAAGCAACTTTGCCATTTCATATTCGTTCTGTAGCTTCTAGTCCAAAAGGGAGTATGTACAAACTTTACTGCATGGATATTTTTATTTTTAATATTTAGTTTGTAGATACATAGAATAGAATTGTGTTCTTGCTGTTGTCATAAGTAGAATTCTTGTTGGCAGAAACATTAATTGTTGAAACAGTATACAGAGTTAGTCCCTGACAGTGGTGTTAGACGTGAACCTCTAAAGTTGGGTTGAAATACATGAAAGTGACTGGGTGGAAAAGCTTCCATTGAGTGGCCTAGTGGTTAGGGTGGTGGACTTTGGTCCTGGGGAACTGAGGAACTGAGTTTGATTCCCACTTCAGGCACAGGCAGCTCCTTGTGACTCTGAGCAAGTCACTTAACCCTCCATTGCCCCATGTAAGCCGCATTGAGCCTGCCATGAGTGGGAAAGCACAGGGTCCAAATGTAACAAAAATAAAATAGATAGATACTATTGGAGATTCTACATGGAATGTTGCTACTATTGGAGATTCTACATGGAATGTTGCTATTCCACTAGCAACATTCCATGTAGAAGGCTGCGCAGGCTTCTGTTTCTGTGAGTCTGACGTCCTGCACGTACGTGCAGGACGTCAGACTCACAGAAGCAGAAGCCTGCGAGGGCCACATTGGTGATCTGCAAGGGCCGACTTCTACATGGAATGTTGCTAGTGGAATAGCAACATTCCATGTAGAATCTCAAATAGTAGCAACAGTGGAGGAGTGGCTTAGTGGTTAGGGTGGTGGACTTTGGTCCTGGGGAACTGAGTTCAATTCCCACTTCAGGCACAGGCAGCAGCTCCTTGTGACTGTGGGCAAGTCACTTAACCCTCCATTGCCCCATGTAAGCTGCATTGAGCCTGCCATGTGTGGGAAAGCGCGGGCTACAAATGTAACAAAATAAAAATACCTCTTCTACGTATGGAGGAGTAGCCAAACGGTTGGAGCAGTAGACTGAGAACAGGGGAAGCCAGGTTCAAATCTCTCTGCAGCAATGTGTGACCTTGGGTAAGTCACTTAACCCTCCATGGCGTCAAGTACAGACTAGACTGTAAATTCTCTAGGGACAGGAAAATACTTTCTGTAACGCAAGTATAGCTCACCTTGAGCTACGACTTCAGATAGGTGTGTGCTAAATTCAAAATCCCTTCCCCATATATTATTTCAGGACTTCAATTCCCAGCTGTCACTCTGGTGGTGTTTACGAACACGGAAGATGCTACCAGAAACTTCATAAATAAACAAAAATGTTTCAGTACTTGCTTTTTGAGTTGCGAATCGCATTACTGGGATCACTGAAGGTACCAGAGTATTGTCATTTATCTTCAGTTTCAAAATAAACAACCTTCAATGTTCATTAAAGTGTTTTCTCAGATAAAATAGTAGTTTTGAATTATTTATCAAGATACACTCTCTATGGTTGAATGTGCTGAATTTTTTTAAATTAATGAACAGTAGAAATAATATAAAATCAAAGCTCATGAATTCTTCATGAGGTATAATTTACCATGAACACTTCTTCTGGCATTTAGGTACAGCAAACAGTCTCTTATGCATAGATAATATTTTGGACTTCTGACTGCTAGGAATAACAATCTGTTCTTTCGACGCTAGGAATTGGATGCTACAATATGTTTGCTTTTTTTTACCCTGTAATATTTTTCTTTTGTAAAATGTTGTTGGGTAGATATTTTCCAAACACTCTGAACATCTACAAATAAGCAGTCCATGGCGTTCCTGCATAAGACGTAAGAAAAAGCCATGCTGCGTCAAACCAAGGTCCATCAAGCCCAGCATTGTGGGGCCCTTTTTTCTAAGCTGCGTAGGCGCCAGTGACGTAGCTACGTGGGGCCAGGTGGGGCCTGAGCCCCCGTAGATTTGGCCCTGGACCCCCTGCTGATGACCCTCTCGACCCCCCCCACCCCGCCAGCTGAGGTCCTCTTCTTCCCGCAAAATGCTTCCTTCTGTTTCTGACGTCCTGCACTTCAGACTCACAGAACAAAGCCTTGCAGATCAGCTGATCTGCAATACTTGGTTTTGTGAGATTGATGTCCTGCACGTGCAGGACGTCAGAAACAGAAAGAAGCCTTTTGCAGGAAGAAGAGGACCTCGGCTGGCGGGGGTTGGGGGTCCCCCGCTAGCAAAGGTATGCGACGGCGGGATGGCAGCAGGAGGGGGGGGTCGAAAGGGTCATTGGTGGGGGGGGGGCAAAGTTGGTGGTGGTGGCAGCGGGGTCGGCAATGGTGGGCAGGCGGGGGGGTGGGGGTTGGCAATGGCAGGGGGGTGGTTCGATGGTGCCGGGGGGGGGCTAAAATGTGCCCCTCACCTCGGGCTCTGGACCCCCCCTCCCGCCGAAGTCTGGCTGCAACCCTGGTAGGCGCCCTACGCGTGCCCAACGCGTGTCAATTTTGAGTTAACACCGGCAACTGCACGGCCCTTTTGGTAATTTCATTTTTGATGTGTCCGCTATGCGTGCTGTAAAATATATTTTTGACCTTTAAATGCATCCACTCTATGACCCCTCACTACCTCTCCTCTCTCATCTCTCCCTACATTCTTCCCCGTGAACTCCGCTCTCTGAACAAATCTCTCTTGTCGTCCCCTTTCTCCTCCACCGCTAACTCCAGACTTCGTTCTTTTTATCATGCGGCACCTTATGCCTGGAACCGTCTTCCTGAACCCATACGTCTAGCTCCATCTCTACCTGTCTTCAAATCTATGCTGAAAGCTCACCTTTTCACTACTGCCTTTGGCTCCTAACCGCTACTCATTTGCCCGCCTCCTCCCCTGTTCCTCTTTACCCTTTAATTCCCTTGCCCGTAATGTCTTGTCTGTCTGTTTTACCTAGATTGTAAGCTCTTTGAGCAGGGACTGTCTCTCTATGTCAAGTGTTCAGCGCTGCGTGCGGCTGGTAGCGCTATTTAAATGCTATTAGTAGTAGTAGTAGTAGAAGCCTGTCCTTGCAGATCAGCAACGCGGCCGCGCAGGCTTCTGTTTCTGTGAGTCTGACGTCCTGCACGTGCAGGACGTCAGACTCACAGAAACAGAAGCCTGCGCAGCCGTGTTGCTGATCTGCAAGAGCAGGCTTCTACATGGAATGTTGCTAGTGGAATGGCAACATTCCATGTAGAATCTCAAATAGTAGCAACATTCCAGAATCTCAAATAGTAACAACATCCCATGTTCCACTGCACTAACCACTAGGCTACTCCTCCACTAGCAACATTCCATCTTTACCTGTTTTTAAAATCTATGCTGAAAGCTCACCTTTTCACTACTGCCTTTGGCTCCTAACCGCTACTCATTTGCCCTCCTCCCCTGTTCCTCTTTACCCTGTAATTTCCTTGCCCGTAATGTCTTGTCTGTGTTTATTTATTTATTTATTTATTTATAGTACTTGTATCCCACATTTTCCCACCTATTTGCAGGCTTAATGTGGCTTACAGAGACCTGTTATAGCATCGCCATTTCAGGGTAAGAGATACAATTGGTGTTACAAAGCGATCGAGGGTGACAGGAAAGATATAAGCAAATTGTTATAGAAATTTGACTTTCAGAGTAAGGGTGGAGTGGTGAGGTGTATAATTAATCTATGGGTTGACGTAGTAGGCCTTGGTGAAGAGATTTACGGTTTTCAGAGATTTGCGGAAATTGGTTATTCCATTGATTGTTTTCACATTAGTTGGTAGTGCATTCCACATCTGCTTGCTGATGTATGAAAAGCTGATTGTAAGCTCTTTGAGCAGGGACTGTCTCTCTATGTCAAACGTACAGCGCTGCGTGCGTCTGGTAGCGCTATATAAATGCTATTAGTAGTAGTAGTATTTTCTGGTGCATGGGCGGTAATCAGGCAGTATTCGGCATTTTGCCCAGTTACCGCGTGAGACCTTACTGCTAGGTCAATGGCTGGCAGTAAGGTCTCAGATCCAAAATGGACACAGGGCAATTTTCATTTTGGGCAAAAAAAATTTAAAAAAGCATTTTTCTTGCCAAGAAATTTTATTGAATTTTCATATAGGAACAAAATGACATACTACTAAGGCAGTATAGAGAGTTCAAAATATATAAACGTATCATGCATAGAAAAAGAATATACCAATTAATGAGTTTGAGTCCTTCACCGTAGGGTACTGATGTATTCTTTGATAGGTGACCATCCTGCTTATAATCGAACGAGAAAAACGCCCAAGTTCCGACCTAAATCGGGAGATGGACGTTTATCTCACAAAAACGAATAAAGCGGTATAATCGAAAGCCGATTTTTGGACGTTTTCAACTGCACTCCGTCGCGGATGCGGACAAAGTTGATGGGGGCGTGGCAGAGGTGTGGCGAAGGCGGAACTGGGGCGTGGTTATCTGCCGAACAAAGATGGGCGCATTTCACCGATAATGGGAAAAAAGTATGCGTTTTTAGCTAGAATTTAGGACACTTTTCCTGGACCCTGTTTTTTCACGAATAAGGCCCCAAAAAGTGCCCTAAATGACCAGATGACCACTGGAGGGAATCGGGGATGACCTCCCCTGACTCCCCCAGTGGTCACTAACCCCCTCCCACCACAAAAAAATGATGTTTCACAACTTTTTATTTTCACCCTCAAATGTCATACCCAGCTCCCTGGCAGCAGTATGCAGGACACTGGAGGAGTTGTTAGGGGGTGCAGTGGACTTCAGGCAGGTGGACCCAGGCCCATCCCCCCTACCTGTTACAATTGTGCTGCTTAATGCTTATTAGTCGTCCAACCCCCCCAAACCCACTGCACCCACATGTAGGTGCCCCCCTTCACCCCTTAGGGCTATAGTAATGGTGTAGACTTGTGGGCAGTGGGTTTTGAGGGGGATTTGGGGGGCTCAACACACAAGGGAAGGGTGCTATGCACCTGGGAGCTCTTTTACCTGTTTTTTTGGTTTTGTAAAAGTGCCCCTAGGGTGCCCGGTTGATGTCCTGGCATGTGAGGGGGACCAGTGCACTACGAATCCTGGCCCCTCCCACGAATAAATGTCTTGGATTTATTCGTTTTTGAGCTGGGCGCTTTCATTTTCCATTATCGCTGAAAAACAAAAACGCCCAGCTCACACATTGTTGAATAAAACATGGGCGTCTATTTTTTCCCAAAATACGGTTCGGTCCACCCCTTCACAGACCCGTTCTCGGAGATAAACGCCCATGGAGATAGGCGTTTTCGTTCAATTATGCCCCTCCATATATGTTTGTGCAGCGCTGCGTATGCCTTGTAGCGCTATAGAAATGCTAAATAGTAGTAGTAGTAGTCTTGTTGATAGCTCCTGTTAGATGCGCGGAAGCTAGTCCATACTTATAACAGAACAGATTGCCACCAAAAATGCGCATTTAGGTGAATCGAGTTTTTCCAATTCGCTAATATCATTTGCTGGCCTATAGTGATTGGTGTATCAAATAGTATAGTATTGTCATCCGTTAAGCAAATATCAGAAGAACATAAGTACATAAGTAATGCCACACTGGGAAAAGACCAAGTACATAAGTACATAAGTAGTGCCATACTGGGAAAGACCAAAGGTCCATCTAGCCCAGCATCCTGTCACCGACAGTGGCCAATCCAGGTCAAGGGCACCTGGCACGCTCCCCAAACGTAAAAACATTCCAGACAAGTTATACCTAAAAATGAGGAATTTTTCCAGTCCATTTAATAGCGGTCTATGGACTTGTCCTTTAGGAATCTATCTAACCCCTTTTTAAACTCCGTCAAGCTAACCGCCCGTACCACGTTCTCCGGCAATGAATTCCAGAGTCTAATTACACGTTGGGTGAAGAAAAATTTTCTCCGATTCGTTTTAAATTTACCACACTGTAGCTTCAACTCATGCCCTCTAGTCCTAGTATTTTTGGATAGCGTGAACAGTCGCTTCACATCCACCCGATCCATTCCACTCATTATTTTATACACTTCTATCATATCTCCCCTCAGCCGTCTCTTCTCCAAGCTGAAAAGCCCTAGCCTTCTCAGCCTCTCTTCATAGGAAAGTCGTCCCATCCCCACTATCATTTTCGTCGCCCTTCGCTGTACCTTTTCCAATTCTACTATATCTTTTTTGAGATACGGAGACCAGTACTGAACACAATACTCCAGGTGCGGTCGCACCATGGAGCGATACAACGGCATTATAACATCCGCACACCTGGACTCCATACCCTTCTTAATAACACCCAACATTCTATTCGCTTTCCTAGCCGCAGCAGCACACTGAGCAGAAGGTTTCAGCGTATCATCGACGACAACACCCAGATCCCTTTCTTGATCCGTAACTCCTAACGCGGAACCTTGCAAGACGTAGCTATAATTCGGGTTCCTCTTACCCACATGCATCACTTTGCACTTGTCAACATTGAACTTCATCTGCCACTTGCACGCCCATTCTCCCAGTCTCGCAAGGTCCTCCTGTAATCGTTCACATTCCTCCTGCGACTTGACGACCCTGAATAATTTTGTGTCATCGGCGAATTTAATTACCTCACTAGTTATTCCCATCTCTAGGTCATTTATAAATACATTAAAAAGCAACGGACCCAGCACAGACCCCTGCGGGACCCCACTAACTACCCTCCTCCACTGAGAATACTGGCCACGCAATCCTACTCTCTGCTTCCTATCTTTCAACCAGTTCTTAATCCATAATAATACCCTACCTCCGATTCCATGACTCTGCAATTTCTTCAGGAGTCTTTCGTGCGGCACTTTGTCAAACGCCTTCTGAAAATCCAGATATACAATATCAACCGGCTCCCCATTGTCCACATGTTTGCTTACCCCCTCAAAAAAATGCATTAGATTGGTGAGGCAAGACTTCCCTTCACTAAATCCGTGCTGACTTTGTCTCATCAGTCCATGTTTTTGTATATGCTCTGCAATTTTATTCTTAATAGCCTCCACCATCTTGCCCGGCACCGACGTCAGACTCACCGGTCTATAATTTCCCGGATCTCCTCTGGAACCTTTCTTAAAAATCGGAGTAACATTGGCTACCCTCCAGTCTTCCGGTATTACACTCGATTTTAGGGACAGATTGCATATTTCTAACAGTAGCTCCGCAAGTTCATTTTTTAGTTCTATTAATACTCTGGGATGAATACCATCAGGTCCCGGTGATTTACTACTCTTCAGCTTGCTGAACTGACCCATTACATCCTCCAAGGTTACAGAGAATTTGTTTAGTTTCTCCGACTCCCCCGCTTCAAATATTCTTTCCGGCACCGGTGTCCCCCCCAAATCCTCCTCGGTGAAGACCGAAGCAAAGAATTCATTTAATTTCTCCGCTACGGCTTTGTCCTCCTTGATCGCCCCTTTAACACCATTTTCGTCCAGCGGCCCAACCGACTCTTTGGCCGGTTTCCTGCTTTTAATGTATCTAAAAAAGTTTTTACTATGTATTTTTGCTTCCAACGCTAATTTCTTCTCAAAGTCCTTTTTTGCCCTCCTTATCTCCGCTTTGCATTTGGCTTGGCATTCCTTATGATCTATCCTGTTACTTTCAGTTGGTTCTCTTCTCCACTTTCTGAAGGATTGTTTTTTGGCTCTAATGATTTCCTTTATCTTACTGTTTAGCCACGCCGGCTGACGTTTAGTCTTTTTTCCCTTTTTTCTAATACGTGGAATATATTTGTCCTGAACCTCCAGGATGGTGTTTTTAAACAGCATCCACGCCTGATGCAAGTTTTTTACTCTGCGAGCTGCTCCTTTCAGTCTTTTTTTCACCATTTTTCTCATTTTGTCGTAATCACCCTTTCTATAGTTAAACGCTAGCGTACTTGATTTCCTAGTTTCACTTCCTTCAATGCCAATATCAAAACCGATCATATTATGATCACTGTTATCAAGCGGCCCTCGTATCGTTACCCCCTGCACTAGATCATGAGCACCACTAAGGACTAAGTCTAGTATTTTTCCTTCTCTTGTCGGCTCCTGAACTAGCTGTTCCATGAAGCTGTCCTTGATTTCATCAAGAAATCTTATGTCCCTTGCGTGTACAGATGTTACATTACCCCAGTCTATATGCGGGTAATTGAAATCCCCCATTATTATTGTGTTGCCCAGTTTGTTTGCGTCCCTGATTTCCTTTAACATTTCCGCATCCGTCTGTTCGTCCTGGCCAGGCGGACGGTAGTACACTCCTATCACTATCCTTTTCCCCTTTGCACATGGAATTTCAATCCACAGTGATTCCAAGGAGTGTTTTGCTTCCTGCAGAATTTTCAATCTATTTGATTCAAGGCTCTCGTTAATATACAATGCTACCCCTCCACCAATCCGATTCACCCTATCACTACGATATAATTTGTACCCCGGTATGACAGTGTCCCACTGGTTATCCTCCTTCCACCAGGTCTCAGAGATGCCTATTATATCTAATTTTTCATTTAGTGCAATATATTCTAACTCCCCCATCTTATTTCTTAGGCTCCTGGCATTCGCATATAGACATTTCAAACTATGTTTGTTGTTCCTAAGTACATCATGCTTAGTACTTGACAGTATTAATTGGCAATCTTTTGTCTGATTTTTATTGTTATTTAAAGATACCCGATCTACTACAATCTCTTTTGCAACCTCACTATCAGGATACTCTATCTTCCCTGATCTTCCCTGTTATGGTGATATCTTTGAAAGATACCTTATCCCGAACCATGCTCTTTTGAGCGACTGTCGGCCTTCCCCCCATTTCTAGTTTAAAAGCTGCTCTATCTCCTTCTTAAACGCCGATGCCAGCAGCCTGGTCCCACTCTGGTTAAGATGGAGCCCATCCTTTCGGAATAGGCTCCCCCTTCCCCAGAATGTTGCCCAGTTCCTAACAAATCTAAAGCCCTCCTCCCTGCACCATCGTCTCATCCACGCATTGAGACTCTGGAGCTCTGCCTGTCTCTTGGGCCCTGCGCGTGGCACAGGTAGCATTTCAGAAAATGCTACCCTGGAGGATCTGGATTTCAGCTTTCTACCTAAGAGCCTAAATTTTGCTTCCAGAACCTCTCTCCCACATTTTCCTATGTCATTGGTACCCACATGTACCAAGACAGCGGACTCCTCCCCAGCACTATCTAGAATCCTATCTAGGTGACACGTGAGGTCCGCCACCTTCGCACCAGGCAGGCAAGTCACCAGGCGATCCTCACGTCCACCAGCCACCCAGCTATCTATATGCCTAATGATCGAATCACCAAGTACAACAGCTGTCCTAACCTTTCCCTCCCGGGCAACATTTGGAGATATATCCTCGGTGCGAAGGGATAATACATCCCCTGGTGGGCAGGTCCTGGCTACAGGAGTACTTCCTACTTCACCAGGGTGATGCTCTCCTTCTAGGAGACCTCCCTCCTCCAAGGTAGCACAGGGGCTACCTGACTGGAGGTGGGACTTCTCTACAACATCCCTGTAGGTCTCCTCTATGTACCTCTCTGTCTCCCTCAGCTCCATCAAGTCTGCTACTCTAGCCTCAAGGGAACGGACACGTTCTCTGAGAGCTAGGAGCTCTTTGCATCGGGCACACACATATGACACCTCACCAATTGGGAGATAATCATACATGTGACACTCAATGCAAAAGACTGGATAGCACCCCTCTCGCTGCTGGACTGCTGACTCCATCTTAGTGTTTTTTGAGTTTTTCCGTAATTTAAAACTTGCTAAAGTATTAAGGATATCAGCCTATCACTAACTTACAGTTCCTCCTTTAAACCCCAATCTTCAAGTTCCGAAAGCACAAGCAAAATTTGTTCACTTACCAGAGAAATATCCTCTTCTCCCAGAACTTATTAGAAGGAAAGCTTTCGCGCGCCTAATGGCGCGCGGCACCTTGAGCAGAGGCCCCGAGTGGATCGGAACGGACCTGGGAGTCACTCTGGCGAAGGCTCCGAGGATATGCAGATGAGCTGCAAGTCCTCCACGGCACCTGAGAAGGCAACCGGTGGGAGAGCTGGGCACCTCTCAACCAAGAAAAGGCTTACCAGGGGTTAGGCCGAAGCCAGCATTCCTCCTCCTGAGGGCACCTGGCGAGCTTCCCAAACATACAAACATTCTATACATGTTATTCCTGTAATTGTGGATTTTTCCCAAGTCCATTTAGTAGTGGTTTATGGACTTGTCCTTTAGGAAACCGTCTAACCCCTTTTTAAACTCTGCTAAGCTAACTGCTTTAGCAGAGTTTAAAAAGGGGTTAAATGGACTTAATGTATCAGTGATACATTAAGATTTATGCTGAGTTTGAAGATTGCACATATTATTTTCCATATTGATTGCCAAAAAGATTTAACTTTACCACATTCATATAACATGTGTACTAATGTGCCAATGTTGGCTTGACAATGCCAGCATAAATTAGTTGTTAATAGTTTTGCATTATACATTTCACGTGGGGGTCCATACAGGTCTATGATATAAGAAAAACATTGACTGCATAACATTTGCTGAAGCCAGTGGCCCAAGGGCGTAGCCAGACTTCGATGGGAGGGGGGTCCAGAGCCCACTGTGAGGGAGCACATTTTAGCTCCCCCCCAGCGCCGCCAACTTTCACTGCCGCCGCAACCCTCTCGAGCCCCCTTCCCGCTGCCAACCCTCCCCTGCCGCCGTCGCGTACCTTTGCTGTCGGGGGACCCCAACCCCTGCCAGCCGAAGTCATCTCCTCGGCTGCGTGGCGTTGCTTGCTGAATGATCTGATCAAGTTTCTGTGCGTGCGTCTGACGTCCTGCACGTACAATATGCAGGACGTCAGACGCATGCACAGAAACTTGATCAGATCATTCAGCAAGCAACGCCGTGTGGCTGAGGAAAGAACTTTGGCTGGCAGGGGTTGGGGTCCCCCGCCGGCGGGGGAGGGCTGGCAGCGGGAAGGGGGTCAAGACGGTCACGGCAGGGGGTCCAGGGCCAAATCTACGGGGGCCCAGGCCCCCGTGGCCCCATAGTAGCTACGCCCCTGCAGTGGCCTAGTCAGAGATAACCAAAGTTTAGGTTGTATAGAGTTAGAAAGTTTGTGTTTGGTATCTATTTCCCATGTCTCCTGTAATACAGAGTTAACTTTGTAATGTATTGTAAGGAGCTTCTTATAAATAGTAGAAGCCATATACAACAACAACAATCATTTCTAAAGCGCTACTAGGGTTACGCAGCGCTGTACAATTCAAACATAGAAGGACAGTCCCTGCTCAAAGAGCTTACAATCTAAACGACAAGAGAACAAACTAAGGACAAGTGAACAATCTAGAGGACGAGTGAACAGTTAATCTGATAGGGTGGATAGATTGGGGTATTTTATATTTCTCGAGCGGTTAGGCGCCGAAGGCAGCATTGAAGAGGTGAGTTTTAAGCAGAGATTTGAAGATGGGTAGGGAGGGGGCCTGGCGTATGGGTAAAGGAAGATTATTCCAGGCATAGGGTGAGGCAAGGCAGAATGAGCGGAGCCTGGAGTTGGCAGTAGTGGAGAAGGGTACTGAGAGAAGGGCTTTGTCCTGTGAGCGGAGGTTGCGGGCAGGAACATAGGGGGAGATGAGGGTGGAGAGGTAGTGAGGAGCCGCGGCCTGAGTGCATTTGTAGGTAAGGAGGAGGAGCTTGAATTGTATACTAATGACCTTTATTCATTAGTAGGGTTCCTGAATAATGTCAAATGGCAATAAACCAGATTTTTTAATACAGTGTGACAGTAAAAAAGCATTTTTTACAGGTATGTTGAAAAATGATTCTGCGCACTCCCAAAACACCTGTCTACAGTACCGCAGGCCATTTTTCAGCGCGCCTTTGTAAAAGGGCCCCTGTATCTTTGTCTGCACCACAAGTAAGATTTAAGCTTTATTGATTTGATTAACCACCTTTCATTATTACCTGGCAGATCCCAAAGAGTAGATATATTTTTCTGTCAACAAGCAGGACTGAGTCAGGCATTCAAGTGGGCGATGCATTACATACTGCTGAGATGAAAACAGCTCTCGCATAACTCAGAATCTGGTGTAAGGTTCTGAGTATACACAGCCCTTCCCATGCACTGTGATCTCCTCATTGCCCCAGTTTTCCTTTTTTCTGCTCTGCCAAATGGCTGACGCAGGCTGTACTCGCACAACCAAAATAAGCGTCTACCTATTCTACAGTCACAGTCAGCGTGTCCCCGCAATACACATCCTGCCCTACCTGTAGGGGTCAGCAATTAGAAAGAATAACTAGGGGTTCTCAGCATTGTAGAACTGGGTTACCACCCCGGGTTTCAATATCTTCCACCTTATCAACCAGGTAGCCCAGGCTCATGCCAATTAGTTTTATGAAGTCATATTTTATTTTATAGTCTCATGAAATCGATCCTGTTTCAGTTCAGAAAAAGAATCATGTTGGACCTCTGGGACTTCAACCTCAGGGCTTCTGCTCCAGGTACTTCCCGATCTCCAAAAAGACAAGAGGATTATACTGCATATTAGAGCTCCACCTGTTCTTATGCAAAAAAAAAAAAAGAGTTCAAAATAAGTACATAAGTACATAACTATTGCCACACTGGGGCAGACCAAAGGCCCATCAAGCCCAGTGTCATGTTTCCAACAGTGGCCAATTCAGGTCACAAATACCTGGCAAGATCCCCAAAAAGTACAAAACATTTTATGCTGCTTATCCCAGAAATAAGCAGTGGACTTTCCCAAAGTCATTTTAATAATGGTCTATAGACTTTAGGAAGCCGTCCAAACCTTTTTTAAATCCTGCTAAGCTAACTGCCTTTACCACATTCTCTGGCAATGAATTCCAGAGTTCAATTATACGTTGATTGAACAAAAATGTTCTCCGATTCGTATTAAATTTACTACTTTGTAGCTTCATCGCATGCCCCCTAGTCCTAGTATTTTTGGAAAGAGTAAACAAGCGATTCACGTCTACCCGTTCCACTCCACTCATTATTTTATAGACCTCTATCATACCTCCCCTCAGTCATCTTTTCTCCAAGCTGAAGAGCCCTAGCCGCTTCAGCCTTCCCTCATAGGGAAGTCGTCCCATCCCCTTTATCATTTTCGTCGCCTTCTCTGTACCTTTTCTAATTCCACTATATCTTTTTTTGAGATGCAGCGACCAGAATTGAACACAATATTTGAGGTGCGGATTCCCTCTGTCTTCTCCTCTTTTATTTTATTTTATTCTATCTATCTATCTATCTGTCTGTCTGTCTGCCTGTCTATCTATCTATTTATACTTTTTTGGAAGGGGAGGGGGCATGCCAGTGTTTTCTATCTAGTGTGTTCTGATTAGCACGTGCTAACTGAATAATGCAGACTTCATGTGGGAGCATCTAGCACATCCTAAATAGGAGGGCGTAAGTGCTTGAACATTAAATTTTTACAAGTCCTATGCACCAATGGAAAAATTAAAATGGAACCTACAAACCTCCCCCCACCAAACCTTAAAATACTGGGTCCTTAAATATGGGCTTACGGGTATGTTTACTAAGGTGCGTTAGCGTTTTTAACGCACCTGTAAATTTAAGGCATGTTTAACGCTAACGTGCCTATACATTTCTATGGGCGTGTTAGCGTTTAACGCACATAAGGGAGCAATGTCATGTTGTGGATTGGGAGCAGCAAACAGCAGAGGTGGTCCAGAGACTACTGCTTCTTGTCTTGACACTGCAGAGTGTTGTCTCCTGTTTTTCTGCCTTGTTGCGGATTGTGAACATGCCAAAAGATGAAAAACAAGAGTAGAGTTCAATGCCCTATCGATGGAGGAAGGTGAATAGTATTAGGACCGGTGCTTTTTAACATTAAAAGCTAACATGCCAATACAATCCTATAGGCGCATTAGCGTTTGACACACGTTAAAAATGCTAATGCATTTTTGCGCACCTTTGAAAAAACACAGGCGTAAATCTAAAGTAACTTCAGAGGGAGTCAAAAAGAAGGAAAGTCCGATTTCATTTCAAGATCCAAGGAATCACATTTAAAAAAAGACTGCTCTTCAAACCAACTCTCCAAGCCGGATGTTCTTATAAGCCTTCCTGGATCTGCAACCAGTATGTAATGTCTCCCAGCAGGTTCAAGGAGGTGGAATTCCTAACAAGACCGGAGGAACCTACTCCTGTGGAGGTGGAGGTGACTAAGATACAAGAGTAAGATCAAATGTGAGAACAGAGTTTATGGATTGCTGTGATGCAGCCAACTGGGTAGAACCCCGAAGTATGGAAATGTGAGTGAGAAAAGGGGATTCCCAGTCACCAGCTACAATTTACAACTTTCTGATTGACAGCTACGGGGCTGTGGATAGTGCCTGTTGTATAAGAAAACTATCCCAAGGAAAGAAGTTGTCAGGGTTCCCCAGAACTCATAAAGCTGGGCGGGCCCATACCAGAGAACAGACTAAAGAAAGTACTGGATTTTCTCAGTCCTGATTTGCATCAGTGGTGTAGCCTGTGTGGGCCGGGGCCCGTCCACTTAGGGCTCAGGCCCACCCAAAAGTAGAACATGTTTAGCGGTAGCTGGTGGGTGTCCAAAGCTCCACCAGCTGAAGACTTCCCCCTGATGGTAATGAAAACTCTATTCTCCACGATACCGGCACCTGTTCATGCTCAGTTTTCAGCGCATGCCTGCTGCAGACTGCCAAGGTGGAAAGAAGCATTTGCCTAGGCCCATCCAACATGTGTTGTCTGGCTATGCCTCTGATTTGCATATGACTTGTGGATAGTTAAAATCCCTGGATTATAAATTGCTAGGGAAGGAATCCAGGGGTTGGAACTTATACTGTGAACTTTACAAACTAATCTTAAAGTATACAGTGTCTTGCTGATGACTGGATGTTGAATTTGTATGTGCACACCGAGTAGGAAGGCGACCCAGAATCATGACCCTGAGAACTGTCCACAGGATACAACACACACTGACCCACTTGAACCATCAAGGGGTGGAGGGTCCATCCTAAAAGGAGAAGGACCCTTCTTCTTGGTGGAGTTCTGGGACCTTATCATGGATTACTGTATAGACTTTACAAGTGCATTGACCTGGATATATTTTATAGTTTTTTTTAATATATTTTATATATTTAGTTGTTTAGGCTATAAATTCTTCTGTTCTTTATTATTGTTTGTAAGTGGAACCCCTTGTTCTAAGTGTGTTTTTAACTCTGCCCCTGACACAGGCATGAAGATGCCAAAACATTATTAAGGGTGTCTGTGATGAACTGCTTTTTTGACTATCAGTCAATCAGAATTTAACGCCCAACAAAACTAAGCAGTCATCGTATAATGTGAAAGCATGGATTTTTATCTTGACACTTATTAAATTATTTCTTTTGCTTTGCCTCAAGCATCATGCAGTACAAATACTTCAATAAGAGGCCTGTGCATCTCTACTGTAAAAATCCTTTTTGAATATTACTTCACGTCATTGTATGTTTGTTAAATGCCACAAAAGCTAGAGGGAATTTAGATCACAATCTATTTTTCTTTTTCTATAATATCTCTTCCATATCAAAAAAGCGGTTTAATTTATTCTATATTCATTGTGCTCTGCACATTATTGTGAATGTTATTAACTCAAAAGTGTTCAGTTAAAGTTGTTACCTATTGTTCAGTGTTGCTTTTCTCAGGGGCCTCTTTACTAAGGTGCGCTGAAAAATGGCCTGCGCTGGTGTAGGCGCGTGTATTGGATGCACGCAAGTCCATATTTCAGAGTGCCTGCAAAAAAGGCCTTTTTTTGCCAAAAATGGACAAGTGGCAAAATAAAAATCAGCACGCGCCCATTTTGGGTCTGAGACTTTACCGCCAGCCATTGACCTAGTGGTAAGGTCTCACGCGGTAACCAGGCGATAATGGTCTTCGAGCATAAAATGCTGATCACCGCCTGATTACCGCCCATGCACCAAAAAATACAAATATTTTCCGGCGTGTGAAGCAGATGCGCGTCAAAAATGAAATTACCGCCAAAGGCCATGCGGTAGCCGGGCGGTAACTCAACATTTATTTATTTTATTTATTAGGATTTATTTACCGCCTTTTTGAAGGAATTCACTCAAGGCGGTGTACAGTAAGAATAGATCAAACATGAGCAGGAGGCAATTAGAACAGTAAAAATATTCGAACAACAATACAAAGTATGGCATGGTATACTACTTACAATGTCAACACAATATATACTAGAACATTATAATTGGTAGTGAAGGGTAAGGCAAAGTTGTAACATATAGATGAGTAAGAAAGTAGGAAGAATTAGAAAGTAAGGTGATTGATTTGAAGAAAGTTGCACATGAGGTCAGAGAGATGGTTAAATATTATCTCAGCTAGGGTAGGAGTGGATAAACATGTCCCGCTGCAGTATGTGCAGCCTGAGTCAATCCTTGTGTGTGTGAGTGAGACTAACAAGTTAGATACTTCTTCCATTAAAGGATTGGTTGAAGAGCCAAGCTTTCACCTGCTTCCTGAAATAGAGCTAGTCTTGTGTTAAGCGAAGCCTTTCAGGCAATGCATTCCACAGTGTGGGGGCTACTCTGGAGAAGGCTCGCTTGCGGGTATCACATCGTGTAATGTCTTTTGGAGAGGGTGTGGTTAGTGAAAGTCCTTGGGAGGACCTTAGTGTCCTTGGCAGTGTGTGGAGGATCATCCTATTCTTTAGATACTCAGGGCCATTTCCTTTCAGGGCCTTGAAGATCAGACATGCTTTGGGCGCTCATAGGCTCCTACACAGCTTAGTAAAAGGGCCCCTTAGGAGGACAAATGAAGCGTTGGAAAACTATGCTAGAAGTGATCATTTGTGTTTTTTGAATTTTCCTTTCTCTACTTTTGTGATGCCTAGAGAGATGTTAAAGAAATATAAAAAGGAAGTTTTGGATGTTCCAGAGGCTAAAATTCCACCATTTACTCAGGTTTATTATCTGTCTGTGTCAAAATTTTCGAGAAGAAACTGGATGGTCCTCAAGATATGTCTCTGCTATACTAGACACATCAGATAGTGAATATTTGGTTAATTCTACTATAATTGCTACAGTGGTTTTATCCTCAGTTAAGAATTGGTTGCTAAATCTATTTTCTAAACATCTTCTAACAATGGGTTCCAGAGCTTAACTAATCTTTGAGTGAAAAAATATTTCTTCCTATTTGTTTTAAAAGTATTTCCATGTAACTTCATTGAGTGTCTTCTAGACCTTTTATTTTTTGAAAGAGTAAAAAAAAAATTGATTCACGTTTACCCATTCAACACCACTCAGGATTTTGTGGACCTCAGTCATTTCTCCCCTCAGTCGTCTGTTTTCCAAGCTGAAGAGCCCTAACCTCTTTACTGCATTAACCATTAGGTTACTCCTCAAGTCTACACGGAGATGTGTCAAGAATTTAATTCATAGAACATCTTAGTACCATGAATATCCATAGTTCCTCAAGCTGTCATAGAGTCTGGTATCCCTTGCTAGTTTCACATTTGGAGGAAAGTAGGGGGACAGCAACCACTGGGGGGATTAAGGAGGTGATATGCCTTAATCCCTCCAATGGACATCTTCTCATTCAGATCATCTTTCTGTAACCTGAACATGCCAAGAACCAGCTCTAAATAACACCTGCCTTCTACTTCTGAAATTGAAGTTGGATGTCCATATTTTGGCCTCTCCCTAGGCCCACCAAGAACACAACTAGACCATGCCCCTTGCCATATGGACATACTGCAGTTTTAGACATCCAGTTTCTGGCTATATAAAATCAGGATTTGGGCGTCCATGCAATATGGATGTTCAAATGCTGTTCTTCAGACATCCAAAAACATGAATAGAGCTTCTAAATAAGAGCTACTATAATCATGCAAAATAGGAAGGACCAGCTTGACAGGACTATCTGGTACCAGTGGTGGTGGTGGTGGGGGGGAGATAAGGGAAGATCAAAAATAGAAACTAGATTACATTTTAACTGCACTGACCATGTATTGCAGACGTGCAGCGTTCAAACACAAGGTGTAAGTTGTAAGTTGCAGAAACACAAAATGAATGAATACCAGTCTCAGAGAAAAACAAAATATTATCAATTTCACAAAAATTGGTATACCTGCATAAAGTGGCATAAATATAACTGTAGGATTTTAAAAAAACCCAACAACTTTATATCTTCTGAATAAGCTGAGTACATCACCCATCTGACTTTTAACCTGCATTAATGCATTTGTTTAGCCTAGTGGTTAGTGCAGCAGACTTTGATGCTGGTAAACTGAGTTTAATTCCCACTGCAGTTCCTTGTACATAAGTACATAAGTAATGCCACACTGGGAAAAGACCAAGGGTCCATCGAGCCCAGCATCCTGTCCACGACAGCGGCCAATCCAGGCCAAGGGCACCTGGCAAGCTTCCCAAACGTACAAACATTCTATTCATGTTATTCCTGGAATTTTGGAGTTTTCCAAGTCCGTTTAGTAGCGGTTTATGGACTTCTCCTTTAGGAAACCGTCCAACCCCTTTTTAAACTCTGCTAAGCAAGTGACTCTGGGCAAGTCACTTAACCCTCCACTGGCCCATTTACAAATAAGTACCTGTATATACTATGTAAACTGCTTTGAGCATAGTTGCAAAAAGCATAGAAAGGCGGTATATCAAGTCCCATTTTCCTTTCCCTATTTGAGATTCTACATGGAATGTTGCTATTTGAGATTCTGTTGCTACTACTACTACTATTTAGCATTTCTATAGTGCTACAAGGCATACGCAGCGCTACACAAACATAGAAGAAAGACAGTCCCTGCTCAAAGAGCTTACAATCTAATAGACAAAAAAAAAAAATAAAGTAAGCAAATCAAATCAATTATTGTGTACAGGAAGGAGGAGGGTAGGTGGAGGCAGGAGGTTACAAGTGGTTACGAGTCAAAAGCAATGTTAAAGAGGTGGGCTTTCAGTCTAGATTTAAAGGTGGCCAAGGAAGGGGCAAGACGTAGGGGCTCAGGAAGTTTATTCCAGGCGTAGGGTGCAGCGAGACAGAAAGCGCGAAGTCTGGAGTTGGCAGTAGTGGAGAAGGGAACAGATAAGAAGTATTTATCCATGGAGCGGAGTGCACGGGAAGGGGTGTAGGGAAGGACGAGTGTGGAGAGATACTGGGGAGCAGCAGAGTGAGTACATTTATAGGTTAGTAGAAGAAGTTTGAAGAGGATTCGAAAACAGGGAGCCAGTGAAGCGACTTGAGGAGAGGGGTAGTATGAGTAAAGCGACCCTGGCGGAAGACGAGACGGGCAGCAGAGTTTTGAACCGATTGGAGAGGGGAGAGGTGACTAAGTGGGAGGCCAGCAAGAAGCAGATTGCAGTAGTCTAAACGAGAGGTGACAAGGGTGTGGATGAGGGTATTGGTAGAGTGTTCGGAAAGAAAGGTGCGGATTTAACGGATGTTGTAAAGAAAGAAACGACAGGTCTTGGCAATCTGCTGGATATGGGCAGAGAAGGAGAGAGAAGAGTCAAAGGTGACCCCAAGGTTTCGAGCTGAGGAGACAGGGAGAATGAGAGAGCCATCAACAGAAATAGAAAACGGGGGGAGTGGGGAGGTGGGTTTGGGGAGAAAAATGAGAAGTTCGGTTTTGGTCATGTTTAATTTCAGGTGGCGTTGAGACATCCAGATAGCAATGTCAGACAATTTGAGATTCTACATGGAATGTTGCTAGTGGAGGAGTAGCCTAGTGGTTAATGAAGCAGATTTTGATCCTGGGTTGCTGGGTTCAATTCCCACTGCAGCTCCTTGTGACTATAAGTAACTTAACCCTCCACTGGCCTATTTACAAATAAGCACCTGTATATACTATATAAACCACTTTAAATGTAGTTGCAAAAACCAGTGATAGGCAGCATATCAAATTCCCTTTATACTGTTTAGTTTTCTTTAACAAGAAAAACAAAATTTAAGGGGTCCTTTTACCAAGCTGTGGGAAAAAGGGCCCTGCAGTAGTGGTGGTGGCTGTTTTTCCCGCGTGCCAGGGCACTTTTTACCACATTGGCTGTACATCAGGGAGCCTTTACTTCCACCCACTGAGGTGGCAGTAAGGGCTCCCATGATAATCTGGCGATAACTGGGCAGCGTGCAGTGATGCATGATTACCAAAAGGTTACTGCCATGCAAGCCATTTCCAAGCAGTGGCGTAGCTACAGGTGGGCTTGGGTGGGCCAGGGCCCACCCATTTATGGCTCAGGCCCACCCAACAGTAGCACATGTTTAGTGGTAACTGGTGGGAATCCCAAGCTCTGCCAGCTGAAGATTTTCCCCTGATGGTAACGAAAACGCTACTCTCCACGACACCGGTACCTGCGCATGCTCAGTTTTCAGTGCATGCCTGCTGCCAAGGTGGAAAGAAGCGTTTTCCCACCAGCTGAGATCATTTTTTTGGAGGGGGGGAGGGTAGAACACTTGGTGCCCACCCAATTCTTGCCTAGGCCCATGCAAAATCTGTTGTCTGGCTACGCCCCTGTTTCCAAGGGTTTTCATTTTCCCCCAGTGGAGAGGTGTGGTAGCCGTGTTAGTCCACTCTTAAAGGTTATAGAAATCAAACAAAATAAAACATGGAAAAGAAAATAAGATGATACCTTTTTTATTGGACATAACTTAATACATTTCTTGATTAGCTTTCGAAGGTTGCCCTTCTTCGTCAGATCGGAAATAAGCAAATGTGGTAACAGATAGTATATATAAGTGAAACATCCAAGCATTACTTTGACAGTCTGACAGGGTGAGAGGGTGGGGGTGGGTAGGAGGTATGCAAGGGGACATCAAAGCATTTCATTGATAGTCTAACAGGATGGTTGTGGGTATGTGAGAGGAGGGTGATAAACAGAGAAATACAACTTTATGATTTATAATGGGCTAGAAAACCCAGGCCCTTGTTAAGTCCTCTCTGTTGGGTGTCAAAATATTCAATCATTCTGACTTCAAAGGTCTTACGTTCCTGTATTGTTTTAAAGTTACCTTTCAGGATTCTTACTATGGCACACGCTCAGGGCAGGACTACCACCGGCGGCTGCGTTGGGCCGGTGGTAGTCCCGAAAGAGCGAGAGGTAAGCCCGTTTTGGGCTTACCGCCGCTCTGTGAAAGGGTCCCGTAGTGTTAATTTGCCACAAAAATTCGGTACAAAAAAGTACTGATCTTATTGATGTCCAAAAAAAAATTGCCTTCAGTGGTAAATGACTCATAGGTGGGGCCCCGGCAGTGACAGTTTAAGAACCTATGAATGAAGGTTCACGGCGCAGACAAAATAACGTCCTCCACAGTGTACGACCTTCAGGTATAACGTCTGTGGGAAAAGCCAATCCCAGGGCTTTTGTCCAATAGTTTTCTATTAATTTTGTTTCACACCATCCCAATCTTTTTGAACCAAATACACAATTTCTTTTGCAGTCAAGTCTTTCGGGAATTCTGTGACACTGGATGACTGGATATTAGTCTGCTGCCCCTCACTACCTCTCTACCCTCATCTCCCCTTACGTTCCCGCCCGTAACCTCCGTTCACAGGATAAATCCCTCCTCTCAGTACCCTTCTCCACCACCGCCAACTCCAGGCTCCGCTCATTCTGCCTCGCCTCACCCTATGCTTGGAACAACCTTCCTGAGCCCTTACGCCAAGCCCCCTCCCTGCCCGTCTTCAAGTCTTTGCTTAAAGCCCACCTCTTCAATGCTGCGTTCGGCACCTAACCCTTACCGTTCAGTGAATCCAGACTGCCCCAATTTGACTGCCCCTATCGGACCGACCGTTCACTTGTCTATTAGATTGTAAGCTCTTTGAGCAGGGACTGTCTCTCTTTGTTAAATTGTACAGCGCTGCGTAACCCTAGTAGCGCTCTAGAAATGTTGAGTAGTAGTAGTATTTTGGTAATTAGCTTTCAAATTCTGGATTATTCCCTGGTCTAAAGGCTGTATCTTGGAAGTTGTCTTACCAGGCAGGTAGGTCATCTGAATCAACCTATCATTCGACACCAGCAGTTCAGACAGAGGATGCACTGGGCAGTTGTCCAAAAGTAATAGCGTTTGAGAGGAAGTTTTTTCTTGCGGAGATGTTTTAAGGGCTGAAACAAAATGCTTATGGAAGCAGTTTTTGAAGATGCTCTTTGTCATCTAAGCATTTTTGCTGCTCTCGTTATATAACTGGCAATTTAGTTTTAATCGAGTGCTTAAAGCAACGAGGATTACTGAACCAAACAATTACAAGTGGTGAGAGTTTAAGACTGATGGTCTTGTTACAAAAAAAACTGGGGTGAAAAGCGGAGCAAATTCCAAATGACCAAGGTAGACAAGGAGTAAGGGCGCCCAAAAAGTTTATTCAACAAAATAAACTGACCCAAATGACCCTACACGGGCCATGTTTCGGCACAAGGCCTTCTTCAGGGGTAAATGTTCCTTACCTACAACATTAGCAAAATCCGCCCCTTCCTTTCTGATTACGCTACCAAAACCCATATTCACACCCTTGTCACCTCTTGTTTGGACTATTGCAATTTACTTCTCACTGGTCTTCCGCTCAGCCATCTCTCTCTACTACTACTACTACTACTATTTAGCATTTCTATAGCGCTACAAGGCGTACGCAGCGCTGCACAAACATAGAAGAAAGACAGTCCCTGCTCAAAGAGCTATGTAATAAAAGTAAGCCAAGTATAGGACAATCAAGCCATTGTGACATCACTGATGAGGTTGGCTCTTATTGGTGGCCTGAGGCATTATGACATCACAATATTAGCTCTGGTTACAAGAGACTACTACTACTACTATTTATCACTTCTATAGCACTACAAGGCATACGCAGTGCTGTACACCATACATGAAAAGACAGTCCCTGCTCAAAGAGCTTACAATCTAATAGACAAAAAATAAAGTAAGCAAATCAAATCAATTAATGTGAATGGGAAGGAAGAGAGGAGGGTAGGTGGAGGCGAGTGGTTACAAGTGGTTACGAGTCAAAAGCAATGTTAAAGAGGTGGGCTTTCAGTCTAGATTTAAAGGTGGCCAAGGATGGGGCAAGACGTAGGGGCTCAGGAAGTTTATTCCAGGCGTCGGGTGCAGCGAGACAGAAGGCGCGAAGTCTGGAGTTGGCAGTAGTGGAGAAGGGAACAGATAAGAAGGATTTATCCATGGAGCGGAGTGCACGGGAAGGGGTGTAGGGAAGGACGAGTGTGGAGAGATACTGGGGAGCAGCAGAGTGAATACATTTATAGGTTAGTAGAAGAAGTTTGAACAGGATGCAAAAACGGATAGGGAGCCAGTGAAGGGTCTTGAGGAGAGGGGTAGTATGAGTAAAGCGACCCTGGCGGAAGATGAGACGGGCAGCAGAGTTTTGAACCGACTGGAGAGGGGAGAGGTGACTAAGTGGGAGGCCAGCAAGAAGCAGATTGCAGTAGTCCAATCTGTCCAAAATTCTGCGGCACGACTTATTTTCCGCCAGAATAATTATACCCACACTAGCCCGCTCCTCAAGTCACTTCACTGGCTCTCCGTCCGCTTCCGCATTCAGTTTAAACTTCTCATACTGACCTTTAAATGCATCCACTCTGCAGCCCCCCATTACCTCTCCACTCTCTTCTCTCCCTGCATTCCTCCCCGTGAACTCCGCTCACTGGACAAATCTCTCTTGTCGTCCTCCTTCTCCTCCACTGCTAACTCCAGGCTTTGCTCCTTTTCTCTCGTGGCACCTTATGCCTGGAATAGACTTCCTGGACCTATACGTCTAGCTCCATCTCTACCTGTTTTCAAATCCATGCTGAAAACCCACCTTTTCACTGCTGCTTTTGGCTCCTAGCCCTCATTTGCCCTCCCTTGTTCTTTCCTTCCTTCTCACCCAGTACTTCCCTCATCCGTAACTGTCTTGTCTGTCTGTGTTATTTAGATTGTAAGCTCTTTTGAGCAGGGACTGTCTCTTTGTGTCAGGTGTTCAGCGCTGCGTGCGTCTGGTAGCGCTATACAAATGCTAATAATAATAAATGTGGTTCGGATAAATCAGCAACACAGAGAATGTAAAAACCAATGAATACTGGAGCTCAATACACTGCGTGCTGTTGAAATCAGAGACGACTTTTTGACCCCTGAAGAAGACCTTGTGCCAAAACACGGCTCATTTAGGGTCATTCGGGTCAGTTTATTTTGGCGAATAAACTTTTTGGATGCTGTCACTCCTTGTCTGCCTTGGTCATTTGGAATTTGCTCCACTTTCACCACTTTTGCTTTGTGCTTCCCTCTTTGTGGAAGTTGTGGGCCCCTTTTCCCCTTTGTTTGATGGTCTTGTTACAACAGAATAGCAGCGTGACTCTACCTTTTAAATTTTTAAAGCCCACTGTTCATTTTTCTTCTTATTTCATAGGTAGAGCTTTAAGAGGAAAAGCTTTGTGAATAGTGTTGTCTCATCGCAATTTTATATTTGTTCATCGCAGTAATTTCCACTCTGTAGTAAAGCTTTTAAATTGCGCTGGAAATGCGATTGCAGTAGTCTTGTCAGTTGATTGGCTTTCACCTGAAATGTTCACTTGTACTGTGTGACGATTTTTGAAACCATATGAAACCTTTGCTTGCTTTGAACGATTCATCACTGGTTAACTTGCCAAATTTAGTAACTTGAGCTTGGAGAATAGGTCTGCTTATTGGCATGCCTTTATTTTTCTCTTGCACGAACCAAGTGCACAGTGCCTTTTCAACCTCAGGCTTTCCCAAATAGTGCACACGCTTACACTCCTGTCCTATTTCAGAAGCTATATTCTAAATGAAAGCTGGCTTTCCTTTTTAATCCAGCCTCACAGCGTTCACTCTGGGATGTCAAGATCTCTCAGAACCTTTGCCTGTGATTCGTACAAAAATGGAATGGGATTTGCTTTGCAAACCGCAGGAAGAGAGGCTTGCCGACCTGAATATATATACCCTGGAAGAAAGGAGAAACAGGGGTGATATGATACAAATCTTCAAATGTTTGAAAGGTATTAATCCACAGACAAACCTTTTCCAGAGTCGGGAAGGTGGTAGAACTAGAGGACATGAATTGAGGTTGAAGGGGAGCAGACTCAAGAGTAATGTCAGGAAGTATTTCTTCATGGAGAAGGTGGTGGATACATGGAATGCCCTCCTGCGAGAGGTGGTGGAGATGAAAATGGTAACGGAATTCAAACGTGCATGGGATAAACACAAAGGAATCCTGTTTAGAAGGAATGGATCCACGGAATCTTAGCGGAGATTGGGTGGCAACACCGGTAATTGGGAAGCAAGACCAGTGCTGGGTAGACTTCTACGGCCTGATCGTGACTAAATAGATAGGGATGGGCTGGAGTGTAAATTTTAAGGGGCTTCGGCATTAGCTTCAGAAATTTTAGTACGAGAACAGTGCTGGGCAGACTTCTACGGTCTGTGCCCTGACAATGGCAAGGGCAAATCAAACTCGGGTATACATATAAAGGATCACATCCATGTATAATGAGTTTATCCAGTTGGGCAGACTGGATGGACCACACGGGTCTTTATCTGCCATCATTTACTATGTTACTATGTACTTTTATTGTTGCTAATTTTTCCTCCACTGTGTACAAATGCATATTCTTGCACAAGGCGCCCACGCCCATCCGCATAGATGCGATGAGGCCCTGGCTGGCACGATATCCAGACCGGCAAGCTGCAAACCTAATCCTCACGGGTTTCGCATACCATTTCAGGGCCCCATCCCGCTATGTGACCAAGCCCTGACAACACGCGCCGCCTGTCACACATCATCTCTGCCAAACTTTTCCTAGCCGCCTTTTATTTTGCCGCTTCTCCCATTTCCCTTTCCTGTGCCGCGGTGCCGCGCCCTTGGCATTAACGACCGGTGCGGCAGTACCGGGATGCCCAATACCACGGTGAGCAGTTATGTACTAACGTTTTCTTGCACGCTCCTGTATGCCCTTCTCCATTTAACATTTCCTTCTTTTGCTGCTCACCTCGGTTAAGCAATATCAAGGGTTGAAAGGTCGCATAATAGGTTTTCATTGTATTAATGGTACCTGGGTAACTGCCAGTGGCTACCTTGTACCCACCCCCACCCCCTTTCCCTATAAGGCTCCAACACTGAATATCCAGGGCACAATTTACCTTGTGGAGGTCAACAGTTCAGAAAATGCTGACTGACTGCCGCCAGCTGAATATTACCCTTTCTGTTTTCTTTGAAAGTGTTTTCTTATGGTAAAACATATCTGAGTTCAGGCCAGTAATTTTTCCACTATGCTAATGACTAACTTGCTTTGCAAAGATAAATTTATCGTGAGAAACTTTTAAATCAGTTTTATTGCGTTATCGTGCAAAACAGTAAAAGATCGCGAGTTAAAAAGGTTTAGTAGTTCTGTTCTCCTAATGAAAATGATCATTACATTCATTATTACAGTACTCATAAGTTGAACAGTAAGTGTGGAAAAATAGTGGTTTCCAATGTCATTATTCCTTTCCCAATTTTCAGTCTAAATTGTAAATGCCCAAAAAATAAAATAAATAATTGCACCACAGGAGTAACCTAAGGAGGTATTATTTCACAGAAAGGGTGGTGGAGGCGTAGAATGGCCTCCCGGTGGAGGTGGTGGAGTCGAGGACTGTTCCAGAATTTAAAAAGGCATGGGATAAGCATTTGGGATCGCTTAGGAACAGGTAGAATTAGGGGTTACAGAGGATGGGCAGACTGGGTGGGTCATATGGCCTTTATCTGCCGTCATGTTTCTATGTTTCTATTCCACCAATGCCTAAGAGCCAACCTCATCAGTGATGTCACAATGGCTCAATTGTCCTATTATTGCCTTACTTTCCCCCCTTAGTGTGTTTCAGTCTCTGGTAACCAGAGCTGATATTGTGATGTCATAATGCCTCATTCCACCAATGCCTAAGAGCCAACCTCATCAGTGATGTCACAATGGCTCAATTGTCCTATTATTGCCTTACTTTCCCCCGTGTGTTTCAGTCTCTGGTAACCAGAGCTGATATTGTGATGTCATAATGCCTCATTCCACCAATGCCTAAGAGCCAACCTCATCAGTGATGTCACAATGGCTCAATTGTCCTATTATTGCCTTACTTTCCCCCCTTAGTGTGGTAACCAGAGCTGATATTGTGATGTCATAATGCCTCATTCCACCAATGCCTAAGAGCCAACCTCATCAGTGATGTCACAATGGCTCAATTGTCCTATTATTGCCTTACTTTCCCCCCTTAGTGTGTTTCAGTCTCTGGTAACCAGAGCTGATATTGTGATGTCATAATGCCTCATTCCACCAATGCCTAAGAGCCAGCCTCATCAGTGATGTCACAATGGCTCAATTGTCCTATTATTGCCTTACTTTCCCCCTTAGTGTGTTTCAGTCTCTGGTAACCAGAGCTCATATTGTGATGTCATAATGGGAATAGGCTTAGGAGTAACCTAAGGAGGTATTATTTCACAGAAAGGGTGGTGGAGCTGTGGAATGGCCTCCCGGTGGAGGTGGTGGAGTCGAGGACTGTTCCAGAATTTAAAAAGGCATGGGATAAGCATGTGGGATCGCTTAGGAACAGGAAGTATTAGGGGTTACAGAGGATGGGCAGACTGGATGGGTCATTTGGCCTTTATCTGCCGTCATGTTTCTATGTTTCTAGGTTCAGACAATAATAAACATTATCAATATTTTTTCATATTGTCATAGGCTGGTGTTTCTAGGTTAACTGCCTGAGTTAGGAAGTCAGAAATATCTTCCCTTTTGCATAGATGAGGCAGGACACCAGTGTACTATTTACATGCATTCTTTAGAACTTCAAGTGGATACTTCACCGTGGACTTCTAACATAGGAGCCTCTCGCATAACTTAATCCAAAGCACAATTCCAAACAGATAGTGCAATTCCCCTAGTCACTGTTTTTCCCACCCTCCATGGTACAGTTATGGCCTGAGTTGTTTTTGTGTCACTTGACTTTTGACTGCAGCATTTGGCTTGGCTGCCTCTACATATCATAGACTTCAGCCTCCCAGTATTAGTCTGTCAGGAGACTATTCCCTGGGTCCCAGGGCAGTACCTATCCCGGCTAACATACAGCCCTCTAGCATGTGAGGTTTCTTATCCTAGTGTTTGTTTCTTCTTCTAACCCAGATTCCTTGCCTAGATACTTCTCTTTGGATTCTTCTCTCCTGTCGGCTTTCCAAAACACCGGCTTTCTTAATTCCACAGTACAAGATAGAGAACCTTTTTTTTTTCCGTAAGAAGATAAGAAAAATGATACTGGATTAGACCAAGGCCTATTGAACCCCACGACTTGCCCAAAGCTGAAGAAGGCACAGCCTGCTGGCAGGTTTTGAGGCCCCTTTAAAATGTGTGCCTTGGGCCCCAGCATATCCTAATACCAGTCCTGTTGGATACTTATGAACTTTGTGTAGTTTTAACCTGTTGAAATCGCCGAATTGTAACTTAGGTTGTGGTTCAATTGATATCTTTAAGTGGTCTTAATTGCTTTGAATTTTGTACTTCTTTGCTATCTTGGATGTCTGCTCCTGTTGGGACATGGATAAGGTTTATAAATTCATCCAGGAAGTTAATTTAGGCCTGAGGTTGAATTTTGCAGTGTTTGGTAGCTTATGAGGTTGTCGTATCCCTTATAGCAGCAATCAAACTTTCTGTGACTGTAGCCTCATTATGACAGCCACAGGAAGCTCACAAGCCCTCAAAGGTATGGGCTGATATTCATGTGGACGGCCTGCCCAAGTTGTGACTCTGGAACCCATGTTTTGTGACCTTTTGGGGGCCATGAGCAGAGCTGGGGAAACTCTGTGTTGTAGGCTAATATATACAGTGGGGGAAATAAGTATTTGATCCCTTGCTGATTTTGTAAGTTTGCCCACTGACAAAGACATGAGCAGCCCATAATTGAAGGGTAGGTTATTGGTAACAGTGAGAGATAGCACATCACAAATTAAATCCGGAAAATCACATTGTGGAAAGTATATGAATTTATTTGCATTCTGCAGAGGGAAATAAGTATTTGATCCCCCACCAACCAGTAAGAGATCTGGCCCCTACAGACCAGGTAGATGCTCCAAATCAACTCGTTACCTGCATGACAGACAGCTGTCGGCAATGGTCACCTGTATGAAAGACACCTGTCCACAGACTCAGTGACTCAGTCAGACTCTAACCTCTACAAAATGGCCAAGAGCAAGGAGCTGTCTAAGGATGTCAGGGACAAGATCATACACCTGCACAAGGCTGGAATGGGCTACAAAACCATCAGTAAGACGCTGGGCGAGAAGGAGACAACTGTTGGTGCCATAGTAAGAAAATGGAAGAAGTACAAAATGACTGTCAATCGACAAAGATCTGGGGCTCCACGCAAAATCTCACCTCGTGGGGTATCCTTGATCATGAGGAAGGTTAGAAATCAGCCTACAACTACAAGGGGGGAACTTGTCAATGATCTCAAGGCAGCTGGGACCACTGTCACCACGAAACCATTGGTAACACATTACGACATAACGGATTGCAATCCTGCAGTGCCCGCAAGGTCCCCCTGCTCCGGAAGGCACATGTGACGGCCCGTCTGAAGTTTGCCAGTGAACACCTGGATGATGCCGAGAGTGATTGGGAGAAGGTGCTGTGGTCAGATGAGACAAAAATTGAGCTCTTTGGCATGAACTCAACTCGCCGTGTTTGGAGGAAGAGAAATGCTGCCTATGACCCAAAGAACACCGTCCCCACTGTCAAGCATGGAGGTGGAAATGTTATGTTTTGGGGGTGTTTCTCTGCTAAGGGCACAGGACTACTTCACCGCATCAATGGGAGAATGGATGGGGCCATGTACCGTACAATTCTGAGTGACAACCTCCTTCCCTCCGCCAGGGCCTTAAAAATGGGTCGTGGCTGGGTCTTCCAGCACGACAATGACCCAAAACATACAGCCAAGGCAACAAAGGAGTGGCTCAGGAAGAAGCACATTAGGGTCATGGAGTGGCCTAGCCAGTCACCAGACCTTAATCCCATTGAAAACTTATGGAGGGAGCTGAAGCTGCGAGTTGCCAAGCGACAGCCCAGAACTCTTAATGATTTAGAGATGATCTGCAAAGAGGAGTGGACCAAAATTCCTCCTGACATGTGTGCAAACCTCATCATCAACTACAGAAGACGTCTGACCGCTGTGCTTGCCAACAAGGGTTTTGCCACCAAGTATTAGGTCTTGTTTGCCAGAGGGATTAAATACTTATTTCCCTCTGCAGAATGCAAATAAATTCATATACTTTCCACAATGTGATTTTCCGGATTTAATTTGTGATGTGCTATCTCTCACTGTTACCAATAACCTACCCTTCAATTATGGGCTGCTCATGTCTTTGTCAGTGGGCAAACTTACAAAATCAGCAAGGGATCAAATACTTATTTCCCCCACTGTATTTATTACATAGTCCTACTATTATATCTCGTCATGATAGAAGAGCGCCTTAAGAGATACAGATTTCTAGAACCCTGTTATCTGATTTCACTGCTAATTAGCAGGGTTAAAAGTATAAGCATCAGTTACCACTCGTTATTAAACGTTAGATTGATTAGCATTAGATCTAGCCAGAAAATAAATCTTCATTTATTCGTAATTTGATCTTTGCAAAAAAATGTCATGTATTTGCTAAGGAAAGATGGTTGAGTAAGAATGACACATTTAGCATCTCCCAGGCATATCCAGCTGGATTCACTTTTATTCACAGCAGGACCTAATAGGAAAGGTAGAGAGCTTTGCTATTATTTTTATAACACTGTTCAGCTTACGGAAAACATGACTAAGCTGTTGGGGATGTCTGAATGTTTAACTGTAGGTTTATAGGGACAGAATGCTCTATATATGTTGCTCGTGTATAAAACACCAACTTCGATTTCTGTTCACTGGAGGAATTGGCAGAATTAGTTTCTGAAAAGAGCATCCACTGGATTCTGTCAGGAGAACGAACAGAGGTAGCACCCTTGGCCATGCTGAATGACGATCAAATGCAGACAGGCGGGGGGTAGGGATTCATTATTCCTTCTTGACCTGTCTTCTTCATTCAATATTCTGAACCATTGATTTTATTTAAGCCACTTAAGAGAATAGCTATTTGGGAGCCCTCAATTACAGACTGAGCAGATCCCCGTTGAAGAAATAATTAATAAAATAAACTTGGGGGGGGGGGGGGGGGTATTGAGTTTGGGCGGAAATGATAAAGGCAAGTTTGAAAAGAGGTTAAGGTGGGTGGTAATAGGCTTTGGATAGGGTGTTAGTCACACGGAAGAGTCAGAGGATTGACTGTAGGGACATTCTTTGGGTGGGAGGTTTATAAGGAGCTAGTGACAGGATTTTGGCAGGTTTAAGGGCATTTAAGGGTGAGGGAGGGAGGAGTAGTGTTTCCCTCCCTGCCTTCCCAAGTGTTAATGATTATAGCCATGGGGGTTGCTACAGTCGTATACTGTGCGGGTATTGGTGGGATTGCCTTTGGGGATTTTTTTGTGTTATGGGTATGCAGGAGAGCAGATGAGTGGCCACAGCTTCTGATGAGAATTGATGGTTCACCAAGGATAGAATTGATAGCTCATGGAGTACACTGCCACAAGTTGAAGCGTGGCCAGGCTTTACCTTGGGTCCCTTTGATGTTCATCTTGTTGTAATAGATAAAAACTGTCGATGAGCTAGTTTGTCACCAACTAGCTCCAGTGGGTTGGGAAAATAGCCAATGTGGGTTCAACAACTGTTTCGCAGGATGTTTTAACTGAAAGTTGAACATTGAAATGTGTTGGTAGTAATGGTTCAACAAAGCTGCGCCCAAAATGTCTTGCCACTATAAATTTGAATCATGGAGTTCATTGTTAGCATGTTGGGAGTGTGCTTGGAGTTTGTAAGAAAACGACTAACGTGAATGCCAATGTTAGAGGTATTGCCCATGATTGTTTTGCCAGATAGGATACAATCTGAGAGGTTAAAGATGCAGAGGCTCAAGGATTAAGTTCTGGAGTACCCAGGGTTCCATTCTGTTCCTGGTTCTTTTTAATATTCAACTTCCATGATTGGTGAAGGTCATTTGCAATTCTGGCATTGAGTGCCTTTTCTGATGACATTCAGCCTTTGCTTATGTGGATAATAATCAAGTAGCTTCAATTGCTAAATTGCCTTGATAGATTGTCACCGGCTAAAATTAAATCCTACTAAATCTGAGATATGTGAATTGGTAGAAGGGCTCACTTGCCTTCTTACCTTTGATAAGACGCATTCTTTGATTAACCAATTTCCAAAGTATTTTGACTCATTTTTTTGTCACATTTTTAAAAATATTATTTTTTTAAACAGGCAATATAAACAAACTTTGCTATTATGTGACAGAAGTGTTCTGACTGAATTTTTGCAATTTGCATTACAATTGTGCTATTATGCATTTATTGAAATGGTATTATTATTCCTAGAAGTGTTCTAGTTTAATTCTTTTGTAATTCACAATAGACCATACCTGTAATTTGCAGATTAGAAATTGATATCTGTATTGTATTTATGATGGCTAAACTGCCAGAATTAGTACATAGCTTGGAATTTAACCCCCCTAATTCTATACAAGTCACCAAAAATTGTGCGCACAAATTTGCGTGTACAATATGATTGAAAGAACTAATTAACGCCAATAATTAGCTTTTTAACAAGCAATTATTGGCACTAATTAGATTTAATTGGCATTTATGCACATAAATTTAGATGAGGGATTCACACCTAAAATTTATGCGCGATCTGAAAAAAGAGGCGTGGAAATGGGAGGATCTTCAGCATTACGGGGGCGTTCCTAACATTAACACATACTGTTATAGAATAGCGGGGATATGCACCTAATGTAGGCACGTAATTTTGCTCCACGTTTCAGTTGGTGGAAATGGCCGTACCTAAAGATAGGCAGGATTCCTGGGTGTGCGCGATATTCTATAAACCACACCTAACTTTAAGCGTGGCTTATAGAATAGTGCTTTTTTTCAGGGCCAATTGTTTTGGTGCCATATATAGAATCTAGCCCTAAGAGTTTAAGGGGTCCTTTTACTAAGGCACGGTAAAAAATGGCCTGCGGTAGTGTAGGCACGTGTTTTGTGCGTGCGCAGATCCATTTTCAGCACGCCTGCAAAAAAAATGCCTTTTTAAAATTTTTGCCAAAAATGGAAGTGCAGCAAAATCAAAATGGCGCGTGTTCATTTTGGGTCTGAGACCTTACCACCAGCCATTGACCTAGCGGTAAAGTTTCACGTGGTAACTGGGCGGTAATGATCTATGTGCGTCAAATGCCAATTGGCACACCTCTGATACGTGTGTCTGAAAATAACAATTATTTTTCTGAAGCGCATATCGGATGCACACCAAAAATGAAATTACCTCAAGAGCCACGTGGTAGCCAGGCAGTAACTCCATTTTGGCATGCGTTGGGTGCGTGTAGGTGCTTACGCTGCTTAGTAAAAGCGCCCCTAAGTTATTGATGACTGCCTGTGAAGGAGAGATGCTTGGACCTCCTTAAAATCTAGTCAACTTTTACAACTGTAGAACTGGGGAGGCTGAGTCAGGAGGCCGAGAACAGGAAGAGGAAGCCCTCCAGACCGTGCCTCCATTGGTTATAATTACATAAGTAATGCCACACTGGGAAAAGACCAAGGGTCCATCGAGCCCAGCATCCTGTCCACGACAGCACCCAATCCAGGCCAAGGGCACCTGGTGAGCTTCCCAAACGTACAAATATTCTATGCATGTTATTCCTGGAATTGTGGATTTTTCCCAAGTCCATTAAGTAGTGATTTATGGACTTGTCCTTTAGAAAACCGTCTAACCCCTTTTTAAACTCTGCCAAGCTAACCGCCTTCACCACGTTCTCCGGCAACAAATTCCAGAGTTTAATTATGCGTTGCGTGAAGAAAACTTTTCTCCGATTTGTTTTAAATTTACTACACTGTAGTTTCATCGCATCCACCTGTTCCACTCCACTCATTATTTTATATACCTCTATCATGTCTCCCCTCAGCCGTCTGTTCTCCAAGCTGAAAAGCCCTAGCCTCCTTAATCTTTCTTCATAGGGAAGTCGTCCCATCCCCGCTATCATTTTAGTCGCCCTTCCTTATATGTAAGGAGCATTTGTTGTTCAGCTATTGGCTTTGCCTTCAAGGTAAGGCAGGCTTTTGGTTTTGTGTTTTGCATTACTGTCCTGCATAAAGCGTGTTTTGTTTGTTCTTAAAGCTGCCTCAGTTGTTTGTTCATAGTGCGCCCAGAGGGCCAGGGCTTGAATAATTGACCGTGTTATCACAAGTCATGATATTTTAGCACAGGGTCCCATTTTATGCAATGAGACTCTGTGATAAAATAGCACAAGTTGTGGTAAAATAACCTGTCTTAAAATGGTAGCCCATGTTGATAACTTCCTCCTTAGTGTCAATTAATACCATATAGTTGCCAATAATTGGTTGCTAATGCCAATTAGCAGTTTGTTAACTAATTGTTACAGGTGTAACTGACCTAATTCTATAATTTGCATGTAAAACCTGGGGCGCTAGTCTCAAAGTTGGGTGCACAACCAGGTAGAATTGAGGGGGGGGGGGGGTAGTGGGTACTTTGGAGTAACCTAGTGGTTAATGCAGCGGACTTTGATCCTGGGGTACAGGGTTTGATTCCCACAGCAACTCCTTGGGATTCTAGGCAAATCACTTAACCCTCCGTTGCCCCTGGTACAAATAAGTTCCTGTATATACTATTGGGCTTATTTTCGAAAGAGAAGGACGCCCATCTTTCGACATAAATCAGAAGATGGACGTCCTTCTCCCAGGGTCATCCAAATCGGTGTAATCAAAAGCCGATTTTGGACATCCCCAACTGCTTTCCGTCGCAGGGATGGCCAAAGTTCAAGGGGGCATGTCAGAGGCGTAGCAAAGGCGGGACTTAGGTGTGCCTAACACTTGGACGTCCTCGATCCATAATCGAAAGAAACAAGGACATCTCTGACGAACACTTGGACGACTTTACCTGGTCGTGTTTTTCTTACGACCAAGGCACAAAAAGTTGCCCGAAATCACCAGATGACCACTTTAGAGAATTGGGGATGACCTCCCCTTAATCCCCCAGTGGTTACTAACCCCCTCCCACCCTCAAAAAACATCTTTAAAAATATTGATTGCCAGCCTCTATGCCAGCATCAGATGTCATACTTAGATCCATCACAGCAGTATGCAGGTCCCTGGAGCAGTTTTAGTGGGTGCAGTGCACTTCAGGCAGGTAAACCCAGGCCCATAGCCCCCCCTACCTGTTATGTTGGGGAGGAAACAGCGAGACCTCCAAAACCCACCACAAACCCACTGTACCCACATCTAGGTGCCCCCCTTCACCCGTAAGGGTTATGGTAGTGGTGTACAGTTGTGGGTAGTGGGGTTTGGAGGGCTCAGCACACAAAGTAAGGGAGCTATGTACCTGGAAGCAATTTATGAAGTCCACTCCAGTGCCCCTTAGGGTGCACGGTTGGTGTCCTGGCATGTCAGGGGGACCAGTGCACTACAAATGCTGGCTCCTCTCACGACCAAATGGCTTGAATTTGGTGGTTTCTGACATGGACGTCCTTGGTTTTGAAAATCTCTGAAAATCAGAAACGTCCATGTCTAGGGACGACCATCTCTAAGGACGACCAAATTTCAGGATTTGGACGTCCCTGACCATATTATCGAAACGAAAGATGGACATGCATCTTGTTTCGAAAATACGGGTTTCCCCGCCCCTGCATCGGGACGTTTTGCGAGGACGTCCTCATCAAAACTTGGACGAAAATGCCCCTCTATGTAAACCACTTTGAATGTAGTTGCAAAAACCACAGAAAGGTGGTATATCAAGTCCCTTTCCCTTTGAAGAATTTTCCTTTTTCTTCCTTCCATTTTCTATATTTGGTTTCTGATTTTCTTTATAATAATATCTTTGGTTTGTAACATTTACATATACATGTTTTACATTTTAGTTGTTGGCTTATTTTCAGTTCTTTAATACATCCTTCTGTGTTGCTACAGGTGGGAAACGTGTCCTAGGAATAATAACTACATTGCCTCTGATGCAGGCACTAACTATATATGGTGAAACATGTTGGGTGCATGGATTAATATCTGAAAGACTGGGTATTCTGGTACACCATTGTGAAAAGGTTGCTCTTTAAATGAAATCTGCTTTTACCTACAGTAACTGGTTGGTTTTGTGGTGCTTCTGTTCTGTGGAACAGCAAGATACATGTTTATATTAGCCATTTTAGAAACGTATATGTGCATTTTATTCCAAAGCTGTCACAGAGCTTGGTGTCCCTTACCAATTTTTTTTTTGGGGGGGGGGAGGGGAATGACATAAACTACTAGCCCTCCCGATATTCAAGACCATTTAACCGACTAGGAATGGCACCTGGCCGGTTAAATGGTACTTAGGGACCCTTTTAATAAGGCGTGTTGGTGCTTACGCGCATCCAACGAGCATCGATTTGGAACTACTGCCCGGCTAGCGCAAGCCCCGCGCGGTAATTCCATTTTTTATGTGCCTCTGAAAATATTTTTTATTTTCTACCATGTGGTGTTAACTGGGCGGTAATTGGCAGTGTACGTTCGGTTAATGCGTGGGACCTTACTGCTAAGTCAATGGGTGGTGGTAAGGAGTCAGGTACAAAATGGAAGCGCGCCTGTGAGGAAAGGCTAAAGTGGCTGGGGCTCTTCAGCTTGGAGAAAAGGCAGTGAGGGGTGATATGATAGAGGTATATAAAATAATGAGTGGAGTAGAAAAGATTGATATGGAGCGTCTGTTTACACTTTCCAAAAATACTAGGACAAGGGGGCATGCGATGAAGCTGGAGTGCAGTAAGTTTAAAACAAATAAGAGAAAAAATTTCTTTACTCAATGTGTAATTCAACTCTGGAATTCTTTGCCAGAGAATGTGGTTAAGGTGGTTAGCTTAGCAGAGTTTAAGAAAGGTTTGGACGGCTTCCTGAAGGAAAAGGCCGTAGAATGTTATTAAATGGACGTAGGGAAAAATCCACTATTCCTGGGACAAGCATTACAAAATGCTTTGCTCCGTGGATCTTGTCGGGTGATTGTGACCTGGATTGGCCACCATCGGAGACAGGGTGCCGGGCTAGATGGACCTTTGGTCTGTCCCAGTGTGGCGATGCTTATGTCTTATGCCAATTTTTATTTTGCTGCACGACCGTTTTCGGCCAAAAAAAAGGCCCTTTTTTGCAGGCGCGCTGAAAATGGACCTGTGCACCCGATACATGTGCCTACAACAGTGCAGGCCATTTTTCGGTGCACCTAAGTAAAAGGACCCAAATGCTAATATTCAGTACAAGATAGCTGGCTATCTTGGCTGTATATTAGTGCTTAGTGGCTAGCCGGTCGACCGGCTATGTTGTGTGACATATCTAGTCAATGGTGATATTTAGCATCTGGTCAGCTATGTTTGGCAGCCAAATATGGCCACTTCAATAAGTGGAATATCTTTGGCCGGTTTGACCTTAACCGGTCAGCGCTGAATATTGGCTTGGCTGGTTAACTTCAAACCGGTCAAAGATAACCTAGATATTCAATGCCGGTCAATGGAAATGGTCCGGAACGGAATATTCAGGCTCAGTGCCAACTGCCATATTGTTTTGTCAAGAGAAGACGGCTTTAACCCCAAGTCCCCGAGGAAAGACTTCTGAAACCCGCGGAGTCGGGCGTTTTCAGGGGAAGGCAGTCGGAGACTTAATAGTGGTCACGGTACCTTGAAAGAGTGAAGCAAGGACTTAATGAGAATGCTGATAAAACGTTGAAAGATAAGTTCACGTTTTTTTTAATTTTTTTTTTGATTCATTTATATTTTGAGTTGAGCACTATTTGATAAGTAATAGCACGTTCACAAAATGAAAAAAAGAGAGTAACCCGATGAAAGAAGTGCTATGCCACTCGGCAATAGAAATGTAATTGCCTTAAAATAGTGGGTTTTTTTTGCTGAGGGTACTCTTATAAATGTAGAAATAAATACTTCCACATGTGACTTTTTAATGTGTGGTTAAATTATCGGTGGCTATTCCAGTGTAGCAGCAGTAGTCTTGGTTCTTGGTCAACATATTTGATTTTTTACTAAAGACGGTGGCATTGTTTGTGAAACTGCAGGAGTTAGCCGGGCTAACTCACGCAGTCTGAATATTGGTCCCTAGGTGTTTAAAGGGGGTGCCCCTATTCTCTCCAGTGAACTGCTTCACAAAACAAACACTTTTTGACACTTAGACATCCCAGGTAGCAGGTGCAAATCCTAACGTGGACATAGACACTCCTCCCCTTCTGAAATGGATCTTATCGAAAATACGCCAACCATGGCTGCTTGCCAAACTGGTATAATAGAAGCAGGGCCACCGAGAGGCAGAGCCAGGGCAGGGCCGACGTAGCCATCGCCACTGCCCCCCCTCCCTCTCGGGCTGCCACCGCCCCCACCGCCTACCTTCCTGTGTCTGCTCCTCCCTCGGCCTGCCACTCTCCTGCTCCTATGTGCCTGGACCGCGTTATCACCCAGGTCCCAACACACAGAAGCAGGAGAGAAACACCCCCTTAGAGGCCGAGCCTGAGAAATCTTGCCCCTCCTGCTCCCCCCCCCCCTTCTTCACAGCTCTGAATGGTAGTGGCACTGTTTGTCACTTCTATTACACCAGTTTGGGACATTTCAAGGTATGTGTTTGACTTAGCGTTCTATCATTTTTATATATATCTATAGCTACATAAATATATCTATATCCTGTGGTTTATATACCATTTTCTTTTGAAACAGTGAACCATATTGAAATTGCATTTGTTTTGAAATTCATATTAATGGGTCACACTTTAATTAACCTATTTTGAAATCCATATTTATAAGCTCTGTTAAATTTGACACTTGAATAGTGTAAGCAAAAGTACTTTTTATGTTTTAGAACAAGATTTGAAGAGTATGGGTATGATTTGTTTTTATAGATTACATTATAATAGAGCATGAGATACAAAGATATATACTCGGCCAGGTCTATTGTCCTTAGATAACTTACATATTAATAATTTAACTATTGAATTCTGCAAATGACTATGGAGTTCTCATTTCCCCCCCAAACCCACCTCCCCGCTCCCCCCGTTTTCTATTTCTGTTGATGGCTCTCTCATTCTCCCTGTCTCCTCAGCTCGAAACCTTGGGGTCATCTTTGACTCTTCTCTCTCCTTCTCTGCTCATATCCAGCAGACCGCCAAGACCTGTCGTTTCTTTCTTTACAACATCCATAAAATCCGCCCCTTTCTTTCCGAGCACTCTACCAAAACCCTCATCCACACCCTTGTCACCTCTCGTTTAGACTACTGCAATCTGCTTCTTGCTGGCCTCCCACTTAGTCACCTCTCCCCTCTCCAGTCAGTTCAAAACTCTGCTGCCCGTCTCATCTTCCGCCAGGGTCGCTTTACTCATACTACCCCTCTCCTCAAGACCCTTCACTGGCTCCCTATCCGTTTTCGCATCCTGTTCAAACTTCTTCTACTAACCTATAAATGTACTCACTCTGCTGCTCCCCAGTATCTCTCCACACTCGTCCTTCCCTACACCCCTTCCCGTGCACTCCGCTCCATGGATAAATCCTTCTTATCTGTTCCCTTCTCCACTACTGCCAACTCCAGACTTCGCGCCTTCTGTCTCGCTGCACCCTACGCCTGGAATAAACTTCCTGAGCCCCTACGTCTTGCCCCATCCTTGGCCACCTTTAAATCTAGACTGAAAACCCACCTCTTTAACATTGCTTTTGACTCGTAACCACTTGTAACCACTCGCCTCCACCTACCCTCCTCTCTTCCTTCCCGTTCACATTAATTGATTTGATTTGCTTACTTTATTTATTTTTTGTCTATTAGATTGTAAGCTCTTTGAGCAGGGACTGTCTTTCTTCTATGTTTGTACAGCGCTGCGTATGCCTTGTAGCGCTATAGAAATGCTAAATAGTAGTAGTAGTAGTAGTAGAGTTGTTTTAAACCCATTTAATGATTCCTCCATCTTGGCTGATACATATATTTATTTATTTATTTATTTATTTGTTACATTTGTATCCCCACATTTTACCACCTATTTGCAGGTTCAGTGTGGCTTACATAGTATAGTAGAGGCGATCGCCAATACCAGTATGAACAAATACAAAGTGAGGTTATGGTAAAGTAATGATCAAGTGTGATAGACACATTGGGGGTCATAACATAGTAACATAGTAAATGACGGCAGAAAAAGACCTGCATGGTCCATCCAGTCTGCCCAACAAGACAAACTCATATGTGCTACTTTTTGTGTATACCCTACTTTGATTTGTACCTGTCCTCTTCAGGGCACAGACCGTATAAGTCTGTCCAGCACTATCCCCGCCTCCCAACCACCAGCCCCGCCTCCCACCACTGGCTCTGGCACAGACCGTGTAAGTCTGCCCAGCACTATCCCCGCCTCCCGCTCTGCCACCCAATCTCGGCTAAGCTCCTTAGGATCCATTCCTTCTGAACAGGATTCCTTTATGTTTATCCCACGCGTGTTTGAATTCCGTTACCGTTTTCATTTCCACCACCTCCCGCAGGAGGGCATTCCAAGCATCCACTACTCTCTCCGTGAAAAAATACTTCCTGACATTTTCTTGAGTCTGCCCCCCTTCAATCTCATTTCATGTCCTCTCGTTCTACCGCCTTCGCACCTCCGGAAAAGGTTCGTTTGCGGATTAATACTTTTCAAATATTTGAACGTCTGTATCATATCACCCCTGTTTCTCCTCTCTTCCAGAGTATACATGTTCAGGTTATCAAGTCTCTCCTCATACGTCTTGTAACGCAAATCCCTTACCATTCTCGTAGCTTTTCTTTGCACCGCTTAAGAGTTAGGTTATGTCCAGTACGAACTTTTATATTGTTGTGTTGTGGGGTTAAGGCATTTAGGCTGGATCGTTAGGGTATGCCTTTTCGAACAAGTTAGTCTTTAGGAGTTTCCGGAAGTTTAGGTGGTCGTATGTTGTTTTCACGGCGATTGGTAGTGCGTTCCATAGTTGCGTGCTTATGTAAGAGAAGCTGGATGCATAGGTTGATTTGTATTTGAGTCCTTTGCAGTTTGGGTGGTGGATATTTAGGTATGTTCGTGTTGATCTTGTTGTGTTTCTGGTTGGTAGGTCTATGAGGTCTGTCATGTATCCCGGGGCATTGCCGTAGATGATTTTGTGAACCAGGGTGCAGATTTTGAACGCAATATGTTCTTTGGTTGGGAGCCAGTGCAGTTTTTCTCATAGAGGTTTTGTGCTTTCAAATCTTGTTTTTCCGAATATAAGCCTGGCTGCTGTGTTTTGAGCAGTTTGGAGTTCCTTTAAGATTTGTTCTTTACATCCCGCATAGATTCCATTACAGTAATCTAGATGGCTTAGTACCATGGATTGTACCAAGTTGCAAAATATTTCCCTCAGGAAAAAAGGTTTCACTCGTTTGAGCTTCCACATTGAGTGGAACTTTTTCTTTGTAGTGGCTTTCACTTGGTTCTCTAGTGTGAGATTTCGGTCGATTGTAACTCAGAGAATTTTCAGGCTGTCTGAGATAGGGAGGGTGTAATCTGGGGTGGTTATGTTGGTGGGTTTGGTTGTGTTATATTGGGATAAGAGGATGAGACAGTGTGTTTTTTCTGCGTTAAGTTTTAGTTGAAATGCATTCGCCCATGAGTTCATGATGTTCAAGCTGAGTTTCTTTGGTGATTTCTGTTAGATCATTTTTGTAAGGGATGTATAATGTGACGTCGTCCACGTATATAAAAGGGTTGAGGCCTTGAATGGATAGGGACTTGGCTAGTGGGGTCATCATTAGATTGAAAAGGAGCAGTGATAGTGGCGATCCTTGAGGTACTCCACAGTCTGCTTTCCATGGTGATGATACAGACGATTTTGATTTCACTTGATACGTTCTTGTCGTTAGGAAGCCCTTGATCCAGTTAAGTACATTTCCACCAATCCCGAAGTATTCTAGGATGTTTAGTAGTATGTTATGGTTCACCCATTGAGGTGGCGGTAAGGGCTCCCGCGTTAACCCAGCGGTAACCAGGCAGCGTGCGGCACTGCCTGATTACCGCCAGGTACACTCCGGTGCTAAATAAATAAATACATTTTGTAGCGTCGGAAATGATGGCACGCTAGGGGTGGGAAGTACCGCCGGGCTGCTGCGGTAGCCCGACGGTACTTCTTGTGTAATGAGTGGTAAGCCCGCGTTGGGCTTACTATGAGGTTATGGGTGGGGAAATGGGTATTTTGTGGACGTTCTGAAATTTCCACGTATTGTTCTACAATATGGCCGTCTGCGCCTATATGTATGTCCTGGGAGTTACGCCATGTTTTCATTGGTGTAAATGGATGCGCGTAGTTTTAGGCACTAAGATATCAACTAAGCGCATCCTATATACTGAGCCTAAATGTATTCACCGCTTATAGAATACGCTTCGGTGGAAATGTTTTCCACGTGGATTTTTTAGGTGCCATATATAGAATCTGTCCCTCAGCAGTTAAATCTACAGCTAATGACAAAGATCTCACCGCCTTCCTTTCAAATCTACCCCTTCAAAAACTCTATGAATCAGGAGCATAGCCAGACCTCGCCGGGAGGGGGGGGCCAGAGCACTGTTTAGCTGCCCCCCCCACCGCTGCCCCCCGAGCCGCCGCCACCACATTGGACCCACCTCAGCCGGCCTGCCGACGATCCCCTTGAACCCCCTCCTGCCACCAACTCTCCCCCGCCGTCGCCACCTGCCCCGCCGGCGCATCAGATACCTTTTTTGCTGGCGGGGGCCCCAGAACCCCGCCAGCCGAAGAGAGTCTTCTTCAGCACTGGAGTAGCGCCTTCGTTCAACGAAGTTCCTGCAATCAGCTGTTTCGACGCCTCACGTCCTGCACCGTGCATGTAGCCCCGTGCAGGACGTAAGGCGTCGAAACAGCTGATCGCACCAGGAACTTCGTTGAACGAAGGCGCTACTCCGACGCTGAAGAAGACTCTCTTCGGCTGGCGGGGTTCAGAGACCCCCGCCAGCAAAAAAGGTATCTGATGCGGCGGCGGGGCAGGCGGCGACAGCGGGGGAGAGTTGGTTGCGGGAGGGGGGTTCAAGGGGATCGTCAGCAGGGGGCTCAGGACCACATCTACGGGGGCCCAGGCCCCCTCGGGCCCCACATAGCTACGCCACTGCTATGAATAGCCATTCGAATTATAGATGCCCTCTCCACATTGCACAACACTATTGTAACGCCAACGAAATGTAAATTGTAAGCCATTTTGAACCAAAATATGTTTTTGGATAACAGAGATACAAGAATGCACAAAGAAATAAACAAAACTGCATAAAATGTCAGTCCTGTCTTTATGTGGTGTCACTTACGCGGTTAAGTGCTGAATATTGCATTTAACCGCATAAGAGAGAGCCAGTTTCATAAACCTGGATATTCTGTGCCAGTGCCCGAACATGGCCTGGCACCGGCATTGAGTATCGAAAATATCCAGGAATAACAGCACTGGTGGCTAAAAAAAAAAAACACTCACCCCGACATTTACACTCCTACGTGTATTTTAGAAAAACCTCCACATCAGCAGTTCCTTTTTTTAAAAAAAAAAATACCATTGGAATTGAGCATGTCCTGACCCATCTCTGCTCTGTGTAAAATCAGGCTCTTAACAAACATAAGATTTCATTTAATATGTCCAGTTCCCAATAACATCTACACTGCAAGACATATTTTATTTTAGCTCAGTGTATTTGAAACAGTATTATTTTCTTTAATTGGGAACAATTGATTTTTCAAGCACAGGTTGAAGAGTGCATGCGATAGGCAGTTCAAAAAGGCAGGATTCCTGGCAATTGCTTTCTCTCGCCTCATCCCCTTGCTGACAAAAATTACTAGCCTCGGCAGACATGTTGTGCGACACTGCCTCCCACGCTGCAGGCACAGTGGAAGGAGCAGGGACACGAATGCCTGCTTCCTCTCCCCTTCTCCAACGATGGCAGGAACTGCAGCGTGAACTCCTTCTGGTCCTCCAACCCTGGTCCCATTTCTTTCTCTGACACAGACTGTGCACACAGCAGCTTTTCTCGAGCTCTGCAGCCCCACAAGCACTCAGTTACTGATATGTGTGGACTGATCTACCCTTTCTAAGAGACACTCGCTCTAGCGAGGAAACATGCCTGAAAAGAATGACCACTTAGAGCAGTTCTTCCCAACCCAGTACTCGAGGCACACCCAGGGTATCCGCAATAAATATGCATGAGATAGATTAGCATACACTGCTTCCTCAGTATATAAATTTCTCTAATGCATATTCTTTGTGGGTATCCTGAAAGCTTGACTAGAAACATAGAAACATGACGGCAGATAAAGGCCATATGACCCATCCAGTCTGCCCATCCTCTGTAACCCCCAATTCTACCTGTTCCTAAGCAATCCCACATGCTTATCCCATGCCTTTTTAAATTCTGGAACAGTCTTAGACTCCACCACCTCCACCGGGAGGCCATTCCATGCCTCCACCACCCTTTCTGTGAAATAGTACTTCCTTAGGTTACTCCTAAGCCTATTCCCTCTTAACTTTGTCATATGCCCCCTCATTCCAGAGCTCTCCTTCATTTGGAAAAGGCTGTCTTCCTGTACATAAATGCCCTTGAGATATTTAAACCTTTCTATCATGTCTCCTCTTTCCCTCCTCTCTTCCAGCGTATACATGTTGAGGTTCATAAGCCTGTCCCTATCATTTTTGCATTCAAGACCGCTTACTAATTTCATAGCCGCCCTCTGGACCGACTCCATCCTGTATATCTTTCCATAGGTGCGGTCTCCAGAACTGCACGCAGTACTCCAAATGAGGCCTCACCAGAGACTTATACAAGGACACTATCACCTCCTTTTTCCTGCTGGTCATGCCTCTCTTTATGCACCCAAGCATCTTTCTGGCTTTGGCCGTCGCTTTTTCTACCTGTTTGAAAGCTTTAAGTTCGTCAGACACAATCACCCCCAAGTCCCGCTCTTCCTTCGCACAGTGAAGCAGTACACCCCCCTATACTGTACCGTTCCCTCAGATTTTTGCGACTGACTGTATGTCAAGGATCGGGCTGAGAACCACTGGCTTAGAGAAAGACCAATTAATGTGTGTTATCTATATTAAAGATTTTGGTCCCTTTATTTACCTGGTGCAGTCACTGTAGATTGTAAGCTCCTTCGAGCAGGGACTGTCCTCTGTGTTATATTGTACAGCGCTGCGTAACCCTGGTAGCGCTTTATAAATGTTAAGTAGTAGTAGTAGTAAATGATGGCAAATATCGTTTTTCCTCAATTCTAAGATGTGCTTTTTTGCCAGTTTTGACGTCTGAAGCAAGTAGGTGTGGCTTACATTTGATGGCGTCTTAGAATCAAGGTGCAATATTTGAAATCATGTTGCTTAATTCCTTATTCTCTCCACATAACAATTGGGGGCTATGGGTACCTACCCCCCTCCCCCAACTGGTACCGGTACCATATCTGTTGAAGGGCTGGCAGGGAACAGAACTGCGCAATATACTGTCCACATCCAGACACATGCTGCCAAGTGCAAAATGAGGATGCGTCTGAGAATTGAGGGTGTCTTAGAATCAAGTGTTTTCCTCTTTGTATGCAAAGGGGGGGGAGGGGAGTGTTTTAGAATCGGGAAAATATGGTAGCGGTGCTAAATATATTTATTCAACGGTGACTGTTCAGCACAGTGGAGGTGATTCTCAAAAGGTCACCTAAACTTGGGCCTTGGGATGATATGTGCTAAGCGGATTTCTATATTTTATTTGTTACATTTGTATCCCCCATTTTCCCACCTATTTGTAGGCTCAATGTGGCTTACATAGTACCGGAGAGGCGTTATAGACTCCGGTGTAAACAAATACAAAGTGATGTTTTGGTAAGATAAAGTTCGTGTGGCACAGCCACACTAGGGAATCATACAACGGAAGAGTTGTGTTATGTCCATCACGTTCTTTAGTTTTGTTGTGTTGCAGAGATCAGGCATTTATGTTGGATCGGTAGGGTATGCTTTTTCAAACAGGTTAGTTTTTAGTGTTTTCCGGAAGTTTAGGTGGTCGTTCGTAGTTTTCAAGGCTTTTGGTAATGCGTTCCACAGTTGTGTGCTTATGTAGGAAAAACTGGACGCTTAAGTTGATTTGTATTTGAGTCCTTATTGGCAATTGTGAACATGATTGCTGTTATAAAATAGTGTAAGTCCAAAATTATATGACTAACTTTAAGTATGAGGACATACACTAGCTCAAAGTCTGGTGTAAATGTCCGCACCTATCTGTTGGTAGATATGATATATAAAATACTGAGTGAAGTGAAACAGGTAGACATGAATTGCTTGTTTACTATTTCCAAAAAAGCTACTCCAGACAGATTCAGTAAATGGGGCTTAAATCTGTGCTAAGTGCTGTGGGCTGAACCTCCTTTATAGAATAGTGCTTAGAGTGGATTCCCATGTGCAACTAGGCATGAGGGCTTACACTAGCTGAAACCTGGTGTAAATCATGGCATGCAAGTAAATTTAAAACAAATCAGAGAAAATATTTCTTTACTCAATGAGCAATTAACTTTGGAATCTGTTGCTAGAGAATGTGGTAAAAGCAGTTAGCTTAGCAGGGTTAAAAAAAAAGGTTTGGATAATTTCCTAAAAGAAAAGTCCATAAGCCATTATTAAGATGGATTTGGGAAAATCCACTGCATATTCTAGAATAAGCAGCATAAAATCTGTTTTACTGTTCTGGGATCTTTTCAGGTACTTGTCACCTGGATTGGCCACTTTTGGAAACAGGATACTGGGCTTAATGGACCTTCGGTCTGTCCCAGTATGGCAATGCTTTTGTTCATATGTTCTTAACTGTTAGCATTGAAGACTCCCACACGTAAGTGCTAGGCACACTCCTGACCCACCTATGTCCCTCCCATATCCTTTACAGTTGTACGCTGTGGATTTTCCACAAACAATTTGTAGAAGCGTAGCACCAATTAACATGAAATTATAGCCAATAACAGGCTAACACCAATTAGCAGCTACTTACTACAGCTCCTTATGACTCTGGGCAAGTCACTTAACCCTCCATTGCCCCAGGTAGAAAATAACTACCTGTATATAATATGTAAAACGCTTTGATTGTAACCACAGAAAAGTGATATGTCAAATCCCATCCCCCCTTATATTAAGTTACACGTGCAGCTGACGCTGTTATATAATCGGAAATACCGCATGCTGGGGGTGAAATTATTGCCGGCGCCCGAATAGGGCTGGTGGTAGCTGCAGATTGGTGAGTGTTAAACTCAGCTTACCACTGCTTTGTAAAAGGGCCCCTCAAGCTCCTGCTACAAAAATTACCCTGCACCTGTTAGATTTAGGCTTCAGTTCAGCAGATCTAATTTAAATGGATATCTTGTCTGTTAAGTGACTGAATATCATCGAGAAAAAGAGAATTTCTGGTGCCGCCTCTGCTCTTCCCCTATCTTGGCCCCTAATTGTTATTATAAATTGGGGCTTTTCAGTCATTTAAATGATCCAGTTTTAAATGATAATTTTTAAAATCTATGAACAAGCAAGTTAGGTGTCCACCACCTGCCAGTGAATACGTAACTGCCTTTGAATAACTAGCTAATTGTTTTCTTTGTAGCAGTATGAGGAAGGGTAAACGCTTCTATCAGGAATTTTAAGTCTTGTGTAGGTTAGATTTTAGGGGCCCTTTTTACAGAGCGTCGGTAAACCCAACACGGGCTTACCGCTCGCTCTTCTGGGACTACCGCTGGCCTAACACGTCCACCAGTGATAGTCCTGCCGTCTGCGTACACCATTTCCATGGGGAAAAAGAAACCCCCAAGAAATGGCTTGCACGGCAGTAACCTGGCGGTAATCGAGCAGTACCACGTGCAGCCTGGTTACTGCTGGGTTAGCGCTGGAGCCCTTATCGCCAGCTCAATGGGTGGTGGTGAGGGCTCCCCATCGCATGGCCATTTGTTAAGAGCGCTCTTACCACATGGCCATCTGTGCCTGGGGTCTTTTTACCCGTTGTGGTAAAAAGGGCCCTGGCGAGTGGGAAAATCGGCTCTCGCCGCTAGTGCAGGGTCCTTGGTAAAAGGACCCCTTAGTTATTACTGTATTTCTTATTTCATGTATTGTTGCAGTGTATTGCGTCAATGTTGTGATTTGCTTTGACTCCCCTTTTTTGGGAGAAAAGGCCAGAACAGAAATAGAGAAAACTAGGTTGAAAAAACCCCCCTCTTTCACATTTTTACCACTTGATAACCTGATCCTACTAAAGATTTATTTTGTATTTTTCCGTTTCATTAAATTAACATTTCAAATTCAGACTTGATGAGAAGACTCTCATGTTGTGATGGTCTACTTTGAGAACAAAATTAACAGTTGTGATCTTGCATATTGTTTATATCAGAACTGCAAAGCAGAGATGTTCTGAAATGGATGCTGTGACCAACTCCGCTTGCCTATAAAGAATAGTGTATTTTCAGATCAGTGGTTCTCAGATCTATCCTAGGGGAGCACCAGCCAGTCAGATTTTAAGGTATCCACGATGAATATGCATGTGATTAGCATATATTGCCTTCACTGCATACAAATTGTTCCTATGCATATTCATTTTCTATTCCAAAAACGTGAGTGACTGATGCATCTCCAGGATGGATTTGATTTGAGAACCATTGTGTTAGATTGCAGGAGGATAAAAATAATAATTTTTAAAAAGCCTTCACAGAATTACAGAAGGGAATTGGTGACCTTAGGGGTCCTTTTACTAAGGTGCGCTGAAAAATGGCCTGCAGTAATGTAGATGCGTGTTTTGGGTGCACGCAGAATTATTTTTTAGTGCACCTACAAAATATGCCTTTTTGGGGGGGGCTGAAAATGGACGTGCGGCAAAATGAAAATTGCCGCACCTCCATTTTGGGTCTGAGACCTTAGTGCAAGCCATTGACCTAGCGGTATGGTCTACGCGTGTCAAGTTCCACTTGACTCTCGTAGCTGCCGCGCGTCAGAAAAGAAAAAATATTTCTCAAACGCGACTAGTGGATGCGCGCCAAAATTGAAATTACCACAAGGGCCACACAGTAACCGGGCAGTAACTCCAATTTGCATGTTTAAAAGCAAATTTTTGGCGTTAATTGAGTTGTTATTCAACTAATTGGGCCAGTGCCTAAATTTGCACGCACAATTTTTGCCGACTTTTATAGACTCAGGGGGATAGGGGTAATTGTGTGAAGTGGGCGCCAACATTTAGGCACCAAAGTATGGGGTCCTTTTACTAAGCCGGGGTAAAAAGTGGCCTGTGACAGCGTAGGCACGTGTTTTGGCATGCGCTGGGCCAGTTTTTACCATGTCTGCAATAAAGGTTGTTTTTTTTAATGGGATGGGAAAAGGGCCTGTGGTAAAACTGAAACCGGCGCACATCCAAAACCGGCCTGAGCCTGAACACCACTCATTGATCTAGCGGTAAGGGCTCATGCGCTACACGCACGGTGACCGGTCGGCGTGCGCCAACTGCTGATTACTGCCGGAAATGGTGCACATGGGAGGAAATAAAAGAAATCATCCAGGCATTACGGGCATGCGCCAAATCTGAAAATTACCACCAGGGAGTGCGCTGGCCTGGCGGTCGTCTTGTTTCGGCACACACTGCATGCGGCTTAGTAAAAGGGCCCCTATGTGTGTATTATTTATTTGTACCCCATGCTTTCCCGCTCATCGCAGGCTCAATGCGGCTTACATAGTAGCAAGAGAATACAATCTGTAGTAAACGAATCAACAAAGGGGGTTTGTGATAGGACAAATGAACAAGGAGTAAATGGGATAGAAGAGGTATGAGAAAAAGGATAGGGATAGGTAACAACACACTATTCTACAAAAAAGGCACCTAAATGTGATGGTGTTTTGTTTGAAGATGAGAAAACATAGGGGCAAAAATCTGCATCGCATTCAATTCTGGTCGCCATGTCTCAAAAAAGATATAGCGGAATTAGGAAAGGTTCAAAGAAGAGGGACCAAAACGATAAAGGGGATGGAACTCCTCTCGTATGAGAAAAGGCTAAAGAGTAGAGAATGACACGGGGGCAAAGTTTGTTCCCACCCCAGCCCTGTCCTCTGCAGGTTATGTCTCCGTCCCCATCCTGTCCCCATGGGCTCTGTTTTCATCTGCAGAAGCCTTGAACACTTATGATTTTATATTTAAATCTTTTTATTAAAGTACTAGGAAAAAATGCCCGTTTCTGAGCGGAATGAAACGGGCGCTAGCAAGGGGCCCCCTCCCTGCGTCCCTCGAAGCTACTTGCCTTGTTCGCTGTGGGCCGTTTCGGCCCTCGAGTGTCAATAGCTCCGCCCTCGCATCATGATGTTTTGACGCGAGGGCGGTGCAGACACTCCAGGGCACACCGGATATCTCGGGCGCCTCAACTTCCGTGGAGGCTTCAGAACGTTGGGGTTGCCTTTTATATATATAGATTAAAAGGAACAATATGCTGTGCAAATGTTGTTTATAAATCACAAATAAAAAAACAACAATAATAATAATATCGAGCAACTGAAATAACCCCACCACCACCACTCTCTATCCTTCCATCCCCAACAATAGTTGACTTCTACTACCCCAAGGAATCCTGATCCACCCTTTTAAAATGTCCAGGGGTAGGGTTACCATATTGTGTCCCCCCAAAAGGAGGACACATGCCCCGCCCCCACCACAACCCCTCACCTTGCCCCCTGTCACATACCCCGTCACCCCGCTCCCCTTACCTTACTACTGCTAGTAAGTAAGGGGAGGCTAACAATCTGCCCGTTTGTCCAGAAATCCGGACAAACGGGCAGATTCGCAAACCCCCCCCCCCCCCCCGGTTGCCTGGACATGCCCTCAAAAAGAGGACATGGCCGGGTAAATCCGGACATATGGTAACCCTATCCAGGGGTACAAAATGCAACCCCCTAGCAGGGGAGAAATATGCCCTTTAAAGCACTGTTATGATTTTTTAATCTGTGGATGAAGCCATCAACAATCTCAGGATCCAGTCTAGCTCTCCTGTCTTCCACAGTCCTTCCTGCAATAGAAGATGTCTTCTCAGAAGATATGCTGGTAGCAGGAATGTACAGGATCTCCCATACAAATTTTGCCAGTTGTGGTCAGCATGTTTGATTGTTTTCCCCCCAAAATCAAAATATCGTTGTCTGCATCCATCAAATGTAAATAACAGTCCAATTTGTTAACAGGCTTCAAAGTAAACATGACACGGGGACAAAGTTCATCCCTGTCCCCACGGGTTCTCTTCTCATCCCCAGGAGATCTGTCCCCATCCCCGCCTTGTCTCCTCAGGCTCTGTCCCGGCCCCGACCCCGCAGTTACTGCAGGTCTCCATCCCCATGTTATTCTCTACTAGAGAGGTTGGGACTTTTCAGCTCAGAAAAGAGGTGGGGATATGATTGAGGTCTACAGAATCCTGAGCGGTGTGAAGCGGGTGGAGATGAATCAATTTTTCACTCATTCAACAAGTACAAAAACTAGGGGACACTTGATGAAATTACATGGAAATACTTATTAGGAAGAAATAATTTTTTTTTTCGCTCAAAGAATAGTTAAGCTCTTGAACTCTTTGCTGGAGGATGTGGTAATGGCGGTTAGTGTATCTGGGTTTAAAAAAGGTTTGGACAAGTTCCTGGAGGAAAAGTCCATAGTCTGTTATTGAGACGGATATGGGGGAAGCCAAAGCTTGCCCTGGGATTGGTAGCATGGAATGTTGCTACTACTTGGGTTTCTGCTAGGTAGTTGTGACCTGGATTGGACACTGTTGGAAACAGGATACTGGGCTAGAAGGACCATTGGTATATTCTTATGTTCTTACACTTATGTTTTAGCAGTTTTGATGTGATCATTTTCACCAGCTTGCACCTAAATTATAGGCGTATATTTGATCTGTTGTGCTAGTATTCTATACAGGAAAGTAGACACCTGCCGATCGATATTCAAAACCATTAACCAGCCAGGAACGGCACCTTCTACTTTTTTTTTTTGGTTACATTTGTACCCTGCGCTTTCCCACTCATGGCAGGCTCAATGCGGCTTACATGGGACAATGGAGGGTTAAGTGACTTGCCCAGAGTCACAAGGAGCTGCCTGTGCCTGAAGTGGGAATTGAACTCAGTTCCTCAGGACCAAAGTCCACCACCCTAACCACTAGGCCACTCCTCCACTGTTGCTACTATTTGAGATTCTACATGGAATGTTGCTGCTATTCCACTAGAAGTCAGCCCTTGCAGATCACCAATGTGGCCGCGCAGGACGTCAGACTCACAGAAACAGAAGCCTGCGCAGCCTTCTACATGGAATGTTGCTAGTGGAATAGCAACATTCCATGTAGAATGTCCAATAGTAGCAACATTCCATGTAGAATCTCCAATAGTATCTATTTTATTTTTGTTACATTTGTACCCTGCGCTTTCCCACTCATGGCAGGCTCAATGCAGCTTACATGGGGCAATGGAGGGTTAAGTGACTTGCCCAGAGTCACAAGGAGCTGCCGGTGCCTGAAGTGGGAATCAAACTCAGTTCCTCAGTTCCCCAGGACCAAAGTCCACCACTAGACCACTCCTCCACTGTTGCTACTATTTGAGATTCTACATGGAATGTTGCTAGTGCCCTTGCAGATCACCAATGTGGCCGCACAGGCTTCTACATGGAATGTTGCTAGTGGAATAGCAACATTCCATGTAGAATCTCCAATAGTATGTATTTTATTTTTGTTACATTTGTACCCTACGCTTTCCCACTCATGGCAGGCTCAATGCAGCTTACATGGGGCAATGGAGGGTTAAGTGACTTGCCCAGAGTCACAAGGAGTTGCCTGTGCCTGAAGTGGGAATCAAACTCAGTTCCTCAGGACCAAAGTCCACCACCCTAACCACTAGGCCACTCCTCCACTCTTATTTAGGCAGTTTTCAGTTAATTGCTTTGAATATTGGCTCCCTAGAATCCAACTCCACGAGTTGCCTTTTATAAATAAAAATGTTAAAATAGCCTGTTGCCACTTAAAACATGTGGGTTTCCCACTGACATTGGTTTAGTTGTATTCCCCCCCCCCTCCCCCATAGCTACAGATTTCTGTGAAGATCGTATAACTGAGTTGTTCTGTTAGGTGTTCTCTGAGGACAGTTCGATATTTATTTATTTACTTATTTGTTGCATTTGTATCCCACATTTTCCCACCTTTTTGCAGGCTCAATGTGGCTTACAGTATGCCGTAGTGGCGATCGCCATTTCCGGTATGAGGAATACAAAGTGGTATTGCATTAAGTACATAGATGGTAGAGTAAATTATAGATTAAATTAGATAATCAGTTCATTTCGGCGTGAGAAATAAGGTGGTAGTGTGTTAACGTTCGTTAGTGATAGAGTTACTGAAGCAGTCAGGTATAGAGAGTTCGGTTTTGTCTAGTTCTGGAAGAGTTTCGTTGTCTGGTATTTAGGATGGATCATTGTGCTATGCCTTTTTGAACAGGTTGTTTTTAGTAATTTTCGGAAGATTGTTAGGTCGTGCGTTGTTTTTATGACATTTGGTAGTGCATTCCATAGTTGCGTGCTAATGTAGGAAAAGCTGGATGCATGTGTTGATTTATATTTAAGTCCTTTGCAACTGGGGTGGTGGAGATTCAGGAATGCGCGTGCTGACCTTTTTGTGTTCCTGGTTGGTAAGTCTGTGAGGTCTGACTTATATACCGGGGCCTCACCATGAATGATTTTATGGACCAGGGTACAGATTTTGAACGCAATTCGTTCTTTTAGCGGGAGCCAGTGCAGTTTTTCTCTTAGGGGTTTGGCACTTTCGTATTTCGCTTCAGTCCTCACAAAACTCTCCTGCTTCCTAGAGTTGTTGGTTCACTGTGACACAATTTTGATGGGTCGTCTTGCACATATTCAATACAACATGTTAGAAATCTCTCCTGCCAAGGTTCCATTAGATGACACCACCTGTCTGTAAGGACTGATATTCTGCTGTCCTTGAAGAACAGCTGTTACAGGTAGGCAACTTTGCTATTTAATTGCAGTACAGATGGAATGTTTTTCAGGCTCCACTAATGTTTGTTATTTGCCCTTTACAAGAATTTATCTCAGCTTGATGTCCAACTGTGTAATTACTTTTCTTTGTAGATTGTAGTACTCTGATTAACTGTGTTCTTTATCTGAATCCTGTATTGCAAAACAAAATAATGTCCATTTTTAAACTGAGGGGAGTGTTTTTGTACTTTGTTTAAAAAGAGTAGCAACACGCAATAAATGATTTTGATTTGGAATAAGAATGACATTAGTGTGCTAATTTAACCTAGTAAAACATTTATTATTATTAAATTATGTGTTTTTTGTCTTCCAAATATTATATGGCATGACACCGGATTATATGCAGCCCTTAATAACTATTCCCCTACGCAATATAACCTCTGGTTCTAGGGACTACCTTAGACTTCATCTTCCAGATTGCAAGAGAGTGCGTTATAAGTCAGTTCATAGTAACATAGTAGATGACGGCAGAAAAAGACCTGCACGGTCCATCTAGTCTGCCCAACAAGATAAACTCATATGTGCTACTTCTTGTGTATACCTTACCTTGATTTGTATCTGCCATTTTCAGGACCCAGACCGTAGAAGTCTTGCCCAGCACTAGCCCCACCATCCAAACACCAGCCCCACCTCCCAATCTCGGCTAAGCTTCTGAAGACACAGACCGTAGAAGTCTTGCCCAGCACTAGCCCCATCATCCAAACACCAGCCCCGCCTCCCAATCTCAGTTAAGCTTCTGAGGATCCATTCCTTCTACGCAGGATTCCTTTATGTTTATCCCACGCATGCTTAACTAGATACCGGAGTGGTAAGTGGTGGAATTCACTGCCAAGGCAGTCAAGGGTCAGCCTGATTACTTGGCATTTCGTAAAAGACTGAAAACTCTCCTCTTTGAGAGGTTTCTAGTCATTGATGGAGTATCTTAGATTACAACTGGCCATCAGTGGTCTATATTTGATATTTTGTTCATGGCTTTGTAAACCTTGTCTGTTGTTTATTTACTGTTAGCCACATTGAACGCAAGTATGTTTGGGATAATGTGGGGTATAAATGGCAAAATAAATAAATACATTAATTAATTTAAGGTGACTTTGATGAGCAACACTGACAATATTCCTGGAGTGGAGGAATAGCCTAGTGGTTAGTGCAGTGGACTTTGATCTTGGGGAACTGAGTTCAATTCCCACTGCAGCTCCTTGTGACTCTGGGCAAGTCACTTAACCCTCCATTGCCTCTGATACAAATAAGAACCTGTATATACTGTGTAAACCGCTTAGTAGTTGCAAAAACCACAGAAAGGCAGTATATCAAGTCCCATTTTCAGATTCTAGAGGGAATGTTGCTAGTGGAGGAGTAGCCTAGTGGTTAGTGCAGCAAACTTTGATGCTGGGAAACTGGGCTCTCTCATTCTCCTTGTCTCCTCAGCTCGAAACCTTGGGGTCATCTTTGACTCTTCTCTCTCCTTCTCTGATCATATCCAGCAGATCGCCAAGACCTGTCGTTTCTTTCTTTACAACATCCGTAAAATCCGCCCCTTTCTTTCCGAGCACTCTACCAAAACCCTCATCCACACCCTTGTCACCTCTCGTTTAGACTACTGCAATCTGCTTCTTGCTGGCCTGCCACTTAGTCACCTCTCCCCTCTCCAGTCGGTTCAAAACTCTGCTGCCCGTCTCGTCTTCCGCCAGGGTCGCTTCACTCATACTTAGGGTTACCATATGGCTCCAGAAAAAGGAGGACGGATTGAGCCAGCCGGGTTTTACTTCCATTGCTTTCCATTGAAAGCAATGGAAGTAAAACCCGGCTGGCGCAATTGCTTTCCATTGAAAGCAATGGAAGTAAAACCCGGCTGGCTCAATCCGTCCTCCTTTTTCTGGAGCCATATGGTAACCCTACTCATACTACCCCTCTCCTCAAGACCCTTCACTGGCTCCCTATCCGTTTTCGCATCCTGTTCAAACTTCTTCTACTAACCTATAAATGTACTCACTCTGCTGCTCCCCAGTATCTCTCCACACTCGTCCTCCCCTACACCCCTTCCCGTGCACTCCGTTGCCTGGATAAATCCTTCTTATCTGTTCCCTTCTCCGCTACTGCCAACTCCAGACTTCAAGCCTTCTGTCTTGCTGCGCCCTATGCCTGGAATAGACTTCCCGAGCCCCTACGTCTTGCCCCATCCTTGACCATCTTTAAATCTAGATTGAAAGCCCACCTCTTTAACATTGCTTTTGACTCGTAACCACTTGTATCCACTCGCCTCCACCTACCCTCCTCTCCTCTTTCCTCTACGCATTAATTGATTTGTTTGCTTTATTTTTTTGTCTACTAGACTGTAAGCTCTTTGAGCAGGGACTGTCTTTCTTCTATGTTTGTGCAGCGCTGTGTACGCCTTGTAGCGCTATAGAAATGCTAAATAGTAGTAGTAGTACTACAGCTCCTTGTGATTTTTTTTTTCTTACATTTGTACCCCGCGCTTTCCCACTCAAAGCAGGTTCAATGCAGCTTACATATTATATACAGGTACTTATTTGTACCTGGGGCAATGGAGGGTTAAGTGACTTGCCCAGAGTCACAAGGAGCTGCCTGTGCCTGCAGTGGGAATCAAACTCAGTTCCCCAGGACCAAAGTCCACCACTCTAACCACTAGGCCACTCCTCCAGGCAAGTTACTTAACCCTCTATTGCCCCAGGTACAAATAAGTACCTGTATATACTATGTAAACTGCTTTGAATGTAGTTGCAAAAAACACAGAAAGGTGATATATCAAGTCACATTCCCCTCCCTCCCTCCACCCCCCAGTAGCTCCCTTCAGGGCTATAGTGGGAGCAGAGTGGTTGTTGTTGGAAAGTTGTCAGTAGAATAATTAAGAAGTCATTTTACATATCTGTTATACACATATGCTATAACTGTGTTTCATTTCTTTGCAGATAATTAGCACCATGGAACCTCAGGTGTCAAATGGGCCAACATCCAATACAAGCAATGGACCCTCCAGCAACAGTAGAAACTGTCCATCACCTATGCAGACAGGGGCTGCCACTGACGACAGCAAAACCAACCTCATAGTCAACTATTTACCCCAGAATATGACCCAGGAGGAGTTCAGGAGTCTCTTTGGGAGTATCGGTGAAATAGAATCTTGCAAACTTGTACGAGACAAAATTACGGGTATGTTTTTAAAAATATGCTTCTTACAGTGCCTTCTTGCTTAATAAGGACAGATAAACTGCTATCTTGACCAAAAGCTATGGAAAGAGAGAAATCCTTGTATTTTGTCTTGTAAGGTCGGTAAAAAAATAGGAGCCAACTTTTCAAAATTAGTGGGGGTGCTAAGCCCAGTGGAAATAACTCCTCCCTGGACACATACAAGGAATTTTCTCAGTACTTGGGGGTGCTCAAGCGTCACCAAGTCGGCTCCTATGCCAGGGGTTAATATTTAAGCCGTGGGCAGTGTTTTTTTTTAAATTCCCAGATATTCAGTGCCGAGTCATACCGGATACCATGTATTCGGCGGTCACAGGAAATTATCGGGATACCGCCGATATTCAATGCAGATAGCTCTCCGGACAAATAGGACGGCCATGTTGCTTAATACTGATGCTGAATACTCGTGGTATCCAGATAGCTTCCTGCGTTGGCTTAGCTCCACTCCTGGACTATCTCGGCAGTACCCAGATAGTGCTGAGGTGATGAGATATGATAGTCATCAACTTTACAGTGTTGCCAGGTGGAAAATTTTTTTCCCACCCAATGCAGCACAAAACCCGCCCAAACCCGCCCAAACTCAAACCCCGCCCCTGACACCCCCACCCCCGCGTCATCACCCCCGCCCCCGCCGTCATTAACCCCGCCCCCGCCGTCACCGGCCCCGCCTCCCCCGTCACCGGCCCCACCTCCCACGCCATCGGCCCCGCCTCCTACGTCATCGGCCCCACCTCCTACGTCACTAACCCCGCCCAAAACGTCACTAACCCCGCCCAAAAACGTCACTAACCCCGCCCCCCGCGGCCGAAAAAGCCGCACAAAAAACCGCCCGGAAGCCCAAAAAACAGCCCAAAAAACCGCAACCCGCCGCGGGCAAAAATTTCCCGCAGCGGGTCGCGGAAAACTGCCCAATTGGGCGGTAAAACCGCCCACCTGGCAACACTGCAACTTTATCCACATAATGCTGCTGAATACCACTAACTGGGCCCGGTGAGCCCTAGTTACCGAGGTAACAGCTGCAGCTACCTGATAGCTGGCTTTGACCCCCCCCCCCTCCCCCCAACCAGGTTTCTGAAAGCAATTTTTGTAGCAGTGCTCTGTGATTGGAGAATATAGCATCCAGCACAACAACAGATTATACATTTGCTATTAAACCTTTTCTGTTATTTAAAGTACCTTTGTGCAGTGCTTTTAGCTATTGTCACTTCACTTCGGCCTCACTGTCCTGCATGATGCCTCTATCGACATTTCTAAAAGTATCTCCTTATTCGGTAAATAGATTCTTTACTAAGTCTTGTAGGCTCGAAGAAGCTGATCTGGAAAGCTGACTCAGCCCTACCCCACCCAACCTCCTGGCTCCTCCCTTTACAGACCTCAATTCTATGGCGGTGGCGCCAACAAGCTGCCTCCCCCTTGGGCAGCGGCAGAAGCATTCATAAAACACCTTCTCCTGTCACCACAGGACCGGTCTCGCGATAGGAGCTGGTAGAGTTCGTAGCTCTTATCGCAAGACTGGTCCCGCGGCAGCAGGAGATGATGTCTTATTAATGCTTCTCATGCTGCCGACGGACTGGAAGGCTGCTGAGCGGAGGTTCTCGACACCCCCCTCTCCCAATCAGGAGTGCGAGAGATGACCCGTAAAAACAGGAGTCTCCAGTTCAATATGGGAGACTTGGCAGGTCTGCTTCTTGACATAACACAGCATTGTACATAATAACTGAATGAAAAGGGTGTTTGTTTTTCTCCAAATAGCTTTTTAAATTAATAATACTGAAAATGTTCAGGTATTAGGCCTATACAAGTGGTAGCTAAAATAGTGTTTTAGCTTGTTCATAAATCTACATTTTTTTTTAGTATTTTCATCACTGAAGTGAAGCGTGAGTAGTTGTTGCAATTAAGTTAGGGCCTTCACTTTGACATGCTGTGTCTTCCGGCCTGCAGGTCTTCCCTATGTAGATTCTGTGCTACAACTTGTCCAGAATCCTTTGAACACTTTTTTGATTAAGAGGGAGTGGGAGACACGTATACAGCTGCCTTTATATGTTGGGAGATTATGGCCTTTCTCTGAGGATAAGCAGGCCACATTCTCACGAGTGGGTAACGTCATCCATGTTGCGTGGTGCGGAACATTTGATAGCGTATTACAGTTTTTGAACAGCATGTGCAGCGATCCCATCGCGCATGAGCGAGTGCCTTCCCACCCGCCGACAGACTGCAGCACCTGCAGTCTTCTTCCATATGACGTGAGGAGAAGACGCACTATTTTGCGGCTCCCTCACAATATCTGGTGTGGTTGCTTTTCAGCTGCGATATTTTGTGCCTTTCCTTCAGGATTTTGTTTTCACGGTTTTGTTTTGTTTTTTTTCCCCCTTTTGGGGGTTCTCCTTTCCTTTGCCTTACAGCTTTTCTCCTCGTCTAACTTTTTTTTTTTGTTTGTTTTTCTGCATTCGGTAGGCCTTCTTAGACCTGAGCTCCGGTCAAGGTTTATTTTTAATTTTTTGTGGTGCTTAGCCCCTTTTTCAAGTCACCATCAAGTCATTTGATTTGACCATGGAAGTTTTTCCTTCTTTATCATTGAAGGTTCCCAGTGGCGTGGTGCCTGGTGCAATAGGATCATCTCTGGCAAGCAGGGGTGTAGCCAAACACCCAATTTTGGGTGGGCCTGGGCCCAAGATGGGTGGGCAGAAGAACTCTGCCTTGTCCCGCAAGTGAGTTGGTCTCTCACTCTCTCGCCTGCATGCCATATGGTCTCTCAAACATCTCTCCCCCCCTCCCCCCCCGCATACCTTTTAAATAGCAGATTTTCACCGGCAGCAAGCAGCAACTAATACACACTGATCATGCTGGCCCCACAGCCTTCCCTCTGATGCAACTTCCTGTTTCTGCATAGGTGAGAATACATCAGAGGGAAGGCTGGTATGCAGGAGGGACAGTTGTTGGGAGTTTTCGACTGGTGGGGCTGCTACTGGGTGTGCTGCTAATGGGTGGGTCTGAGCCCAAAGTGCGTGGGCCTGGGCCTACCCAGGCCCACCCTTGGCTACGCCAATGCTGGCAAGGGCACCCGTTATTAGTGTCTTCAGTGATAGGGGCCTGAACATACTCCTTCCAGCTGTATTCTTTGTCTTTGTATGAAGAAAAGAACACAGCTGGCCAGAGATGCTCAAGGAGAGAAACCTTTTGGAGCCTAGTCTGCATCCTTGACCTCAGCATTGGCATCGGCATCGAGCCTTCCACCGGCATCGAGTGCATTGGTCCCCATGGCTGCGAGACCCTTGACAGACACTGGAGTGGATGTGCATCGAGTGGGTCTCCACCTGCCTCGACGCCAGCCACTGTGCAGGATCCCCGGGACCGGAAAGCATCGGACCCAAGATGACGTGGGGATTCTGTCAATTTCGTCAGCACCAAGGAGTGTCGGTGACCGGCATTGGGCAAAAGCCAAGAAGCATCAGCATCAATCCCCCTCGATGCACGGTGCTGGGAGTTGGTCCCAAGAAGCGTCAGCACTGGGAGGACTGCTCCCCCTCCATACGGAAGGTGCCAATGCATGGTTCTCCACGCAGCCAGGACCAGGCACCCACTTTGACCCTGGCAATTCAGCAGCCTATCTCCAACCCGATACCCCAGCCTTTCCTGATGGCCTCTCCAGCACATCCGGGTCATGATCCAGGAATACTTGGCGGGGATTTTACAAGAGTATGCATAGGCATCTGGGGTGCTTACACCAGCCATGCCTCTTGCTGCTGCCCTGCAAGGCCTTCAGCCTGCAGTGAGGTCTCTGATGCCAGTGATACCTGTGTCAGTAGCTGTCTGTGTGGGCACCCTTTCGATGTCGGTGGAGGAAGTTTCCCCAGAATTGAGGGTGGAGCCCACACCTCAATGCTTATCTTGAGGAAGTGGTCCCTCTATGTCAAGGCAGGTTCAGTTTCAGACCTCCCATGAGGAGTTCCTTGCCAAAACTGATGAGAAATGCTCATGGGCGTCTGATGAGGATCCACAGTGCTTTTCGGAGGAGGAGTCCTATGGTATCCCATCTGGACTCTTCACCTCCAGAGGACAGGAGGAAGTCTCCACAGGAAATAGATTTTGGGTGGGAACACACCACTTCCAGTACTGTGTGTTGCCATTTGGCCTTGCGTCAGCTCCCAAGATTTTCACCAAGTGCCTAGCTGTAGTCGCAGCATTGCTATACAGACTGGGAGTCCATGTGTTTTCCTACCAGGATGATTGGCAGGTGAAGAACACATCGAAGAATGGTGCTGAGGAGTCCATGCAGAGGACCATTGGGGTGCTGGAGCTACTAGGGTTTGTTTTAAACTACACAAAGTCCCATCTGCTCCCAATTCAGCAATTGGAATTCATTGGAGCCCTACTAGACATGCAGCAGGCATGAGACTATCCACCTGTGCTAAGGGCGGACACTGTAGTCGCACTCGCCTTTCGGGTATGAGCCAGCCAGCAGGTCACGGTTCGGCAGATGTTGAGGTTGTTAGGCCACATGGCCTCCACGGTGCATGTCACACCCATGGCACATCTTCACATTAGAAAGGCCCAGTGGACTCTAGTTTCCCAGATGTGTCAGGCCTCCAGGAACCTAGCAGATGTCATCTGAATGACACCAGTGCTGGTACAGTCCCTTCTCTGGTGGTCAATTCAGACCATTTTGACTGTGGTACTCCCATTCTAAATTGTTCAGCCTCACAAAATGCTGATGACGGATGCATCCTGCGTGAGGTGAGGAGCTCATGTAGATGGGCTTCTCACCCAGGGTGCTTGGCCAGCTCAGAAATTGGATCTTCAAATCAACCTCCTGGAGCTATGGGCAATCTGGAATGCTCTAAAAGCTTTCAGAAATCAGCTGTTCAATCAAATTGTGCTGATTCAAACAGACAATCAGGTTTCAATGTTTTACATGAACAAGCATACCCTCTGTGTCAGGAGGCTGTCTAGATGTGGCACTGAGCTGTCCAGTAAAGATAGTTCTCAGGGCCACCTACCTGGTGGGCAAATCGAAAACCCTGGCCGACAGACTGAGCAGGGTCATGCAACCGCATGAGTGGTCACGTAGCACGAGTGTTACCTGCGATATCTGCTGAGAGTGGGGCACCCCCTTGATGGGTCTCTTTGCAACTCCACTTAACCACAAAATCCCCCGGTACTGTTCCAGGGTCAGGGCACATGACAGACTAGCATCAGATGCCTTCCTCCTCTATTGGGGGAATGGTTTTCTGTATGCATATCCTCCCATCTCTCTCATGGGGAAGACTTTGCTGAAACTCAAGCAAGACTGAAGGGCCATGATTCTGATTGCTCCTTATTGGCTCAGGCAGATCTGGTTCCCTCTTCTTCTGTCATTATCCTCCAATGAACCTTGGAGATTGGAGTGTGTTCCGACTCAATTCACACAGAACGAGGAATCTGTTCTGCATCCCAACCTCCAGTCCCTGACTCTCGCAGCCTGGATGTTGAGAGCTCAGAATTTGCTTCCTTGCATTTTCTGAAGGATGTCTTTAAGGTCTTGCTGGCTTCCAGGAAAGATTTCACTAAGAGGTGTTACTCTTTCAAATAGAAGTTTGTTGTCTAGTGTGAGGACAGGTCCCTAGATCCTATTTCTTGCCCTACACAGACCCTGCTTGAATACCTGCTATTGGTCTCAAGACCAACTCTGTAAGGGTTCACCTCATTGCAATTAGTGCTTATCATCACTGTGTAGAGAGTAAGTCCATCTCTGGACATCCTCTAATTGTTCACTTCTTGAGTTGTTTGCTCTTGACAAAGTCCCTTGTTAAACCTCCACCTGTGTCATGGGACCTCAACGTCATCCTCACCCAGCTGATGAAAGCTCCTTTTGAGTCACTTGATTCATGTCCACTGAAGTACCTGACCTGGAAGGTCTTGTTTTTGGTGGCAGTTACTTCAGCTCACAGGGTCATGGAGCTTCAGGCCCTAGTAGCGGATCCACCTTATACTAAGTTTCATCACAACAGAGTAGTTCTCTGCACACCCCCTAAATTCCTGCCTAAGGTAGTGTCGGAGTTCCATCTGAACCCGTCTGTTGTCTTTTCAACGTTCATTCCAAAACCTCATGCCCATCTTGGCGAAAGCACACTGCACACCTTGGACTGCAGGCGAGCATTGGCTTTTTAATTGGAGCGGCCTAGGCCCTACAGACAGTCTACCCAGCATTTGTTTCTTTTGATCCCAACAGGATGGGGGTCGCAATCAGGAAATGCACCATTTCCAATTGGCTGGCAGATTGCATTTAATTCACTTAGGCCCAGGCTGGGCTGACTCTTGAGGGTCATGTCAAGGCTCACAATGTCAGAGCCATGGCTGTGTCGGTTCTCACTCGTGGTCAGACTCCATTGAAGAAATTTGCAAGGCTGCAGTGTGGTTTGCAGTCCACACATTCACATCTCATTACTTCCTTGAGCAGGATAGTTTAGACAGATAGTTCTGCAGAATTTGTTTGGGGTCTAGAATCCAACTCCACCCCCCTAAGCCCGTTTGGTTTTCTTCCAGGCTGCACTCACACACAGTTTGTATATAGTTTCAGGTTGAGCAGTTTGTCTTATGATTGTCGTTTTCGGTGAGCCTGGTAGCTAGGGATTCCCACATGTGAGAATATGACCTGCTCATCCTCGGAGAAAGCGAAGATACTTACCTAGCAGGTATGCTCTGAGGACAGCAGGCCATTCATTCTCACATACCCTCCTACCTCCCCTTGGAGATGTCTCCTATTTGGTAGCTATCCTATTGTACTGCAGGTTCCTGGATCTTGCAGCAGGCGGGAAGGCACTTGTGCATGTGGAGTGGGAACACTGGGCATGCTGTTCAAAAGCTCTAATACACTATCAAGCTTTCCACACCTGGTAATGTAGATGACGTCACCCACATGTCCTCGAAGAATACCCGCTACAGGTAAGTATCTTCGCTTAATTTTAGAAACATATCCACTAGGGATGGGTATTCGTTTGCAATGATACGTGAAATATCAGTGACATATCCCATGACATTGCATGTCATTATCAAACAAAAATGAGTAGAAAAAACATGAAAGTTAATGTTTTGTCATGTGCAGATTCCTCCATCATTAGGCCTAGCTCCTCTGTAACCCAAGGCCTGATACCTCCACCCTCCAATTTTTCCCTCTTCATAGTTGAGCCTCAGGTTGGGAATTCTGTCCGAATTCTGCATTTACAGAATATTGGAAGGTTAGATGCACTGTATTTCAATTTGTACTGCTAATTACAGTAAGTTATTAGCCACATTGAACTTGATCTATTGGGATAATATAGGCTATAAATGAAATACATAAATACATTGATAAATTGTGATTTTCAGAGTGGGATGTGGCTGTGTGCAAAGCTATGAGCAGCTTTTAACCCCCCCCCCCCCCCCCCCCACCCCCGTTGCTTTTTTGCTTAATAATCCATCGTCTTTATCTTTGGTTTGTAAAGATTATGTTTCTTCCCCAAGCATAAAATAATTCTCCCTGCTTGTATGACAACCATTGTTTTATTGTTAAGTAAAATTAAAACGAGACAGTATCATAGTGTGTATTATTATTACTTATAGCTTTTAGCGTATTTTCAATTTCTTATTTAGGCCTTTACTGAAGACACAAATATGTTAAATTGCCCGTCAAAATTGAATAGGTATAAATGACAGTTTCTTAGACAGCTTTAAATTTAATATGCAAAACTAAAATTATGCAATTTCAATTGTTGTCTTCCCAAATGCAGATAGGGCGTAGTATTTTAATTAAAACAAATATACAGGCTGATATTCAAAAATGATTTAACCCTTATCCACACCCTTGTCACCTCTCGCTTGGATTATTGCAATTTACTTCTTACTGGTCTTCCGCTCAGTCATCTCTCTCCTCTCCAGTCTGTCCAAAATTCCGCAGCACGGCTTATTTTCCGCCAAAATCGTTATACCCACACTAGCCCACTCCTCAAGTCACTTCACTGGCTCCCTGTCCGCTTCCGTATACAGTTCAAACTTCTATTACTTACCTTTAAATGCATCTATTCTGCTGCCCCCCCATTACCTCTCCACTGTCATCTCTCCTTACATTCCTCCCCGTGACCTCTGCTCGCTGGACAAATCTCTCTTGTCGTCCCCCTTCTCCTCCACTGCTAACTCCAGGTTTCGTTCCTTTTTTCTCACGGCTCCTTATGCCTGGAATAAACTTCCTGAGCCTGTACGTCTAGCTCCATCTCTTCCTGTTTTCAAATCTATGCTGAAAACCCACCTTTTCACTGCTGCTTTTGGCTCCTAGCCATTACTCATTTGCCTCCCCCTTGTTCCTTCTCACCCAGTACTTCCCTTGCCCTTAATTGTCTTGTCTGTCTGTATTATTTTTAGATTGTAAGCTCTATTGAGCAGGGACTGTCTCTCTATGTCAGGTGTTCAGCGCTGCGTGCATCTGGTAGCGCTATACAAATGCTAATAATAATAATAATAATTTAACCAGACAGAAACGGCCACTGGCCGGTTAAATCGCTCGTTCAGGGCTACCCGCTAATTTTAATCGGCACTTAATCGGTTATCACTGCTGAAAACTTAGAGTTTAGCACCTACGGGAAAGCCGCTTATTTTGGGGACGTTTTGGGGGTGGAGTTGGAGTCAATATTCAGCAGTTAACCGATCAGGGTAACCGCATAAATGGGATCACGTAAAACATAGGACCATCTTTATGCGGCAGCCCATGGTCGGTTAAGTTCTTAATATTGACTGTATTAACCGTCACTGCATAAAGCAGATATCTGATGCTGAAACCTGGACATGGCCTGGCATTGAATATCCGGGAATAACACCAGCGGCGGTCAGTAAAATGCTCACTGTTATTGGCTGAATATTGACCGCTTTGTTTATAGGAAGCTTGTAACTTTGTTTCCTTACCATCTTGTTAGATCAGTCCAGAAAAATGTTTTGTTTTGTTTTTTGTTACATTTGTACCCCGCACTTTCCCACTCATCGCAGGCTCTATGCGGCAGGCGATGGAGGGTTAAGTGACTTGCCCAGAGTCACAAGGAGCTGCCTGTGCTGGGAATCAAACTCAGTTCCTCAGGACCAAAGTCCACCACCCTAACCACTAGGCCACTCCTCCACTGTTGCTACTATTTGAGATTCTACATGGAATGTTGCTATTCCACTAGCAACATTCCATATAGAAGTCGGCCCTTGCAGATCACCAATGTGGCCGTGCAGGCTTCTGCATGGAATGTTGCTAGTGGAATAGCAACATTCCATGTAGAATCTCCAATAGTATCTATTTTATTTTTGTTACATTTGTACCCCGCGCTTTCCCACTCATGGCAGGCTCAATGCGGCTTATATGGGGCAATGGAGGGTTAAGTGACTTGCCCAGAGTCACAAGGAGCTGCCTGTGCCGGGAATCAAACTCAGTTCCTCAGTTCCCCAGGACCAAAGTCCACCACCCTAACCACTAGGCCACTCCTCCACTGGTATGGGGTTGTCTCCCCATACCAGCAGATGGAGGCAGCATAGGGGTGAGAGTCTGAGAACATGAACGAATGGCTCCCTTCTCTTTATGCAACTCATGTCCTCAAACTCCTATGCCTTGTACTACCCCACCCCCACCCCTTCACACTCTATCCCTCTACTCTCCATTCCTCTCCTCTTGCCATGCTCTTACTACTACTACTACTACTTATCATTTCTATAGCATTACAAGACGTACGCAGCGCTGTACACTGGACATAAAGAAACAGTCCCTGCTCAACAGCGCTTACAATCTAATTAGGACAGACAAACAGAACAAATAAGGGATAAGGATAAAGAGTCGCAAGATTCTGGAATCCCAAAGAGTAGCAAGATTCCGGAATCCCAAAGAGCAGCAACATTCTGTGCAGAATCCCAAAGAGTAGCAAGATTCCGGAATCCCAAAAACTGCTACTACTACTTATCATTTCTATAGCGCTACTAGACATATGCAGCGCTGTACACTGGACATAAAGAGACAGTCCCTGCTCGACGGTGCTAACAATCTAATTAGGACAGACAAACTAATTAGGACAAATAGGAGATAAGGGAATTACTAAGGTGAGAATGAAAAAAACATGGGTACTGAACAAGTGAGTAAGGGTTAAGAGTTAAAAGCAGCCTCAAAAAGATGGGCTTTTAACCCAGATTTGAAGACAGCCAGGGATGGAGGTTGTTGTACCAGTTCAGGAAGTCTGTTCCAGTCACATGGCGCAGCTGTTGTAGTTGGTGATTCGATCATTAGGCATGTAAATAGCTGGGTGACTGGTGAATGTGAGGATCCCTTGGTCACTTGCCTGCCAGATGCGAAGGTGTCAGACCAAACACTTCACCTAGACAGGATTTTAGAAAGTTCTGGGGAGGAGCCAGATGTCTTGGTACATGTGGGTACCAACGACACAGGAAAATATGGGAGGGTGGTTCTGAAAGCCAAATTTAGGCTCTTACGTAGAAAGTTGAAACCCAGGTCCTCCGGGGTTGCGTTTTCAGAAATGCTCACCATTCCATGTACAGGACCCAAGAGACAGGCAGAGCTCCAAAGTCTCATTGCTTGGTTGAGGTGCAGGGAGGAGGGATAGAAATTGGCAACATTCTGGAAAAGAGGGAGCCTATTCTGAAAGGATGGACTCCACCTTAGCCATGATGGAACCAGGCTGCTGGCACTAACATTTAAAAAGGAGAGCAGTTTTTAAATTGGAAAAGTACATTCCACAGTCCATGTATTCTCGCTCTCTTGAGTTAGCGTCCATGTTACGTGTTCATTATTTGTCCCCTAGCATGGGGTGTTAGTGTAAGCCAAAACGGGGTCCAGCGGTTCCAAAAGGCTTTTATGAACAGTGGTGGAATGTACCTGTGAGAGAGAGAGAGGGGAGGGTTGAGGGATGGGGGGGGGGGGGGGGGGGGTAAGGGGAAAGGATCGGGGGGGTAAGGGGAAAGGATGGGAGGGGGGGGGGGGAGAAAATGTAAAAGGTTACTGGAGCAGTGCATATATGATGTAAAACATGTCTGTTTGTACCAACAGAGGCATTGAAACAAATTAGTTGAATGTAATGACAAGTTGCTGGCTGGAAATGTTGTTTTGGAATTTCTCCAATAAAAAATTATTGAAACATAAATTGGAAAGGTGGGTGGGGAGCCAACAGTCACTCAGGAGCACATGGTTTGGTGCAAGGTATCCTTGAAGGATATCATCAAAACAGGACTTTTAGGGAATCCCAATAGAGAGGTTTCAACAAGGGTGAAAGAAAGCCAGGAGTGTTCAAGGGGAGAGCAGAATCAAGGTTGCAAATTATCCCTATTAACTTCTAAGCAGCTTGTAAATGCTTGCAAAAACAAAATTGCTAGAAGCCTACAATATAAGATGGGAGAGTTAGAGTATATAGCACTAGATCAAGGGTGTCCAACCTCGAGGGCCACAATCCAGCCGGGTTTTCAGGATATCCCTAATGATCTAATTCCGCTGTATCTTTTTTGAGATATAGTGACCAAAACTGAACGCAATATTCAAGGTGAGGTCGCACCATGGAACAATACCTAGGCATTATAGTATTTTTGGTCTTATTCTCCACCCCTTTCCTAATAATTCCTAGCATCCTGTTTGCTTTTTTGGCTGTCGCCACACACAGGGCAAAAGATTTCAGCATGTTGTCTATAACAAATCCTAGATCTTTTTCTTGGGTGCTGACTCCCAAGTGGGACTTAGCATCAGATAATTATGACTCGGATTGTTCTTCCCAATGTGCATCACTTTGCATTTGTCCACATTAAATTTCGTCTGCCATTTGGATGCCCAGTCTTCCAATCTCCTAAGGTCTTACTGCAATTTTTCACAGTCGGCATGTGTTTTAACAACCTTGAATAGTTCTATGTCATCTGCAAATGTAATCACCTCATTTGTCATTCTGATTTCCAGATCATTTATAAATATGTTAAATAGCACCGGTCCCAGTACAGATCACCCTCCTCCATTGAGAGAAATGGCCATTTAACCCTACCCTTTGTTTTCTAGGCCATTTTGGAGAAGCTTTGGTACATCCTACTGGTCTGGATTGGTCTAGCAGAAAAATAAGGAGAGTGATATTTACTCTTATCTGATAATTTCTTTTCCTTGAATCATACTAAACCAGTCCAGGGCTGAGGGTTTTGAGATATCCTTGGGTGTTTGTCTGCCACTGATTGTAAATAGCTTCTCATTCTCCATAGGTGTCCCATATCTATTTCTACTTATCTTATTTCTACTATTACTTATAGCTTTGGCATTAGAAGAATGATAGTATCCTGGCTGTGCCACTAGAATCTGCAGTATATTTTCTGTGCCTCCATTCGCTGGTAGGGGGACTTCTTTTCATCCTGGTAGACCAGTCCAACCTGATAGATCTTCAGGCTTATTTTCAAAAGAGGACGCCCATCTTTCGACACAAATCGGAAGATGGGCGTCCTTCTCCCAGGGTTGCCCAAATTGGCATAATCAAAAGCCGATTTTGGGCGTCCCCAACTGCTTTCCGTCGTGGGGACGACCAAAGTTCCCGGGGGCATGTTGGAGGCGTAGAGAAGGTGGGACTTGGGCATGCCTAACACATGGATGTCCTTGATCCATAATCGAAAAAAAGGGCGTCCCTGACGAGCACTTGGACGACTTTACTTGGTCCTTTTCTTGTTACAACCAAGCCACGAAAAGGTGCCTGAACTGACCAGATGACCACCGGAGGGAATCAGGGTTGACCTCCCCTTACTCCCCCAGTGGTCACTTACCCCCTCCCACCCTCAAAAAATAGTTTAAAAATCTTTTGTGCCAACCTCTATGCCAGCCTCAAATGTCATACTCAGGTCCATCGCAGCAATATGCAGGTCCCTGGAGCAGTTTTAGTGGGTGCAGTGCATTTCAGGCAGGTGGACCCAGGCCCATCACCCCCCACCTGTGGTGGTAAATATGAGCCCTCCAAAACCCACCACAAACCCACTGTACCCACATGTAGGTGTCCCCCTTCACCTGTAAGGGCTATGGTAGTGGTGTACAGTTGTGGGGAGTGGGTTTTGGGGGGCTCAGCACACAAGGTAAGGGAGCTATTCACCTGGGAGCTTTTTCTGAAGTCCACTGCAGTGCCCCCTAGGGTGCCCGGTTGGTGTCCTGGCATGTCAGGGGGACCAGTGTACTACAAATGCTGGCTCCTCCCACGACCAAAGGGCTTGCATTTGGTCATTTCTGAGATGGGCGTCCTCGGTTTCCATTATCACCGAAAATCACAAATGACCAAGTCTAAGGACGACCTAAATGTCAAGATATAGACGTCCCCGACCATATTATCGAAATGAAAGATGTACGTCCATCCTGTTTCGATAATACGGGTTTCCCCACCCCTTCGCCGGAACGTCCTGCGAGAACGTCCTCAGGAAAATTGGGTGCCCCTTTCGATTATGTCCCTCTATGTGTCCCTCTACCAGCAGATGGAGGTGGAGAAACTGAACTCTTCTAGTGGCATTACTGGTATAAAAGCTGGTGCAGAAAAGAAACGAAAACCTACCTCTTTGAAAAATTCTACAGCTAATCACAAAGATATCATCGCCTTCCTTTCAAATCGACCTCTTCAAAAACTATAGGAATAAATATCACCAAAACTCTACAACTGAACACAAAAGCTACCACTACCTTTTCTACTTCAAATCTATCTCTTCAAAAACGGTACGAAAAACCACACGAACTCTACATTGCACAACACTATTGTAACTCCACCAAAATGTAAATTGTAAGCCACTTTGAACCGAAACTTGTTTTGGATAATAGTGGGATACAAGAATGCACAAATAAATAAATAAACCCTGGAATGGAGGAGTAGCCAAATGGTTAGAGCAGTGGCCTGAGAACCCAGGGAACTGCATTTAGTTCCCAATGCAGCTCCTTGTGACTCTTAACCCTCCATTTCCCCAGGTATAACATAAGTACCTGTATGTTTCGTTTCAAGTTTTGCCTATTAGGGTCCTTAGAGTGGAGTTACAGAGATTACAATGTATTTTTTCTTCTTTTATATGGGAAAGCACATATCCAAGGCTGGCAGGAAAGGTCTTCTGGTGTAGCCACGAGCAAGGGGAGGAGAGAGGGGGTAGAGCAGTACTGAATATTCATTGGTATTATTTGGCAGCTCAATTACGACGACTCTTGGACTGGGAGTTAGAATGGAAAAACATACCATTATTATTGAACAGCAGTACTACCCTTCCCTAGCAGTAAGATTTATTTATTTATTTATTTGTTACATTTATATCCCACATTTTCCCACCTATTTGTAGGCTCAATGTGGCTTACATAGTACCAGAGAGGCGTTACAGACTCCGGTGTAAACAAATACAAAGTGATGTGGTAAGATAAAGTTCATGTGGCATAGCCACACTAGGGAATCGTACAACGGAAGAGTTGTGTTATTTATTTTATTTGTTACATTTGTATCCCACATTTTCCCACCTATTTGTAGGCTCAATGTGGCTTACATAGTACCGGAGAGGCGTTTGCCGGCTCCGGTGAGAACAAATACAAAGTGATGTTGTGGTAGGATAAAGTTCATGTGGCAGAGCCACACTAGGGAATCGGACAACGGAAGAGTTGTGTTATGTCCATTACGTTCTTTAGTTTTGTTGTGTTGCAGAGATCAGGCATTTATGTTGGATCGGTAGGGTATGCCTTTTTAAACAGGTTAGTTTTTAGTGTTTTCCGGAAGTTTAGGTGGTCGTTCGTAGTTTTCAAGGCTTTTGGTAATGCGTTCCACAGTTGTGTGCTTATGTAGGAAAAATTGGCCGTGTAAGATGTTTTTCATGGATCTCTACTAGTCTTAGGAAGAAGTTAGCAACATTCTGTAACCCCTTTTCAAGACACCTATTGGAAATATGGGGTGAAATTCAGAAGTGCGGGGGGGACAGGGGATAGGATATCATCTTTAGCTCTTATTCGTCTTGAACCTCATTTTGGAGGAGGGGCAGATAGGCAGGCTTTTGAACGGGAAAAACAGGGAGTGGTGCGATTCAGGCACTTACTGGACTGTGGGGAAACGATAAACTTTCAGGTACTGAGAGATCAGTATAATTTCCCAGCTGGAGATTTTTCCCCCCTATTTACAACTTGGGCACTTTCTCCTGGATTCTGTATATGCCTCCTAGAGTTACACGTGGAAATCGGCACACGTAGCTGATTTGCACATGTAACTTAATTGAGTAACAAACCAATCAGCACTGATAGTTGGATGTTAACAAGCAATTATCAGCAATAATTGGGACTAATTAGAATTTATGTGCACTTCTCGCTAAGCACATTCTATATAGTAGTCTGCGTAAATTCTACCATGCAAATTTCAAAAGAACGTGTGACCATGGGAGGAGCATGTGTGGGTAGTGGGTGTTCCTAAAATTTAGGCACAGTGTTATAGAATAACCCGTTCCATACCTAAAGTTAGGCATGGGCATTTACATCAGCTTTTCATTGGTATAAATGACTGCACCTAAATTTTAGTTGCATGGATGGTGTTACGCATATTCTATAAACCGCACCTAAATTTAGCCATTGGTGCTGATTTTTTATTTTATTTATTTATTTGTTACATTTGTATCCCACATTTTCCCACCTATTTTCAGGCTCAATGTGGCTTACATAGTGCAGTAGAGGCGATCGCCAATACTGGTAGGGACAATTCAAAGTGAGGTTATGGTTGAGTAGTGAACAGTGTGATAGACACATTAGGGGTCATAAGAAGGAAGAGTTGGGTTATGTCCAGTACAAACATTTATATCATTGTGTTGCGGGGTTAAGGCATTTAGGTTGGATCGTTAGGGTATGCCTTTTCGAACAGGTTAGTCTTTAGGAGTTTCCAGAACTTTAGGTGGTCGTATGTTGTTTTCATGGCTATTGGTAACGCGTTCCATAGTTGTGTGCTTATATAAGAAAAGCTGGATGCATAGGTTGATTTGTATCTGAGTCCTTTGCAGCTTGGGTGGTGGAGATTTAGGTATGTCCTTTATGGCTACTCAGGGGTAGTTTAGAGTCGACCCAGAGGATAGTGAGCATTTAGAAAATATGTGGCTAGCCTTGGGGAAAGTACCTAGACCCTTTTCAGTCTTATATTGGTACATCAGGGGGCTTGAATCCTTTAAGAATTATTTTATGTTAAAATGGGAGCAGGATCTGGGGGTTGAATTTTCTCTGAAGGGATGGAAAACTATTTTTTTAGAAGTTAAAAAGGCATCTATTTGTGCTTTAGTTCAAGAGAATGCCTGTAAGGTTACCACACAATGGTACTATACTCCTGAACATTTAAAGGCCATGTTTCCATCAGTTTCAGATAAGTGTTGGCGATGTGGGAAGGAAGTAGGGGCATTTTTACATGTGTGGTGGTCATGTGTGAGTTTACAGAACTGTTGGAAGGGAATACGTATGGAGTTGTCAAAAGCCTCCCTCTCTCACCCCTCTCCATGCAGCCGCTCCCCCTCCCCTCCATCCCTATGTCCAACATTTCTCCTTCTCTCATCCCTCTTTCCTCTCAAAGCAGCCGCTTTCCTTCCCCTCCATACCTATGTGCTCTTGACAACACAGGAATCACCAGATGGTGCTACTCTACTCTCTCATATCTCACACAACCATAGATTCCATTTTTTCGTATCCATCTCAGTGCAGCTGCCTCTCTTCCTTCCCAACATCTTCTACATTCTCTCATCTCATCTCAGCCCCCCATGCCTCAGTCACACAGTTATTACATGTTTTCCACTGCTATTACATGAACAAACCAAATAGGTTTAAAAAAAACCCTCACTGTAGATATTAATGAAGAATGATTCTGCAGCTGCAGCAGCATTGGGAAGACTGAGATCTCCAGTGAGAAAGGAAGAGGAGGAGATGAGAAAACAAGAAGGAAGGAAGGAAGGAAGGAAGGAAGGAAGAAAGGAAGGAAGAAAGGAAAGATAATAGAAGGGCAGAAGAGGAGGGAGAGGAAAGTAGAAATATATCTTGTTAGGGAAATGCACTGTACAATATGGGTCATATATTATGAGGGTGTATTTGTTTTCAGCATGTGGGCTGGGATGATGTGTCACTAGATGTGATTATCTGCTTTATCCTGCTGTTCGTTCCTGCTCTCCAATGCATCGGGTTGGGGGTGGGGGTGAATGATGTAGCAGAGGCATTGCTAGTTACTTAAAAGATCCAGGGAATAGACCCATAGAGCCTTCTGTTCCTTCCCGATTCCCTCTTCAGTGAGATTTGGCAGGCTCAAGGGTGCATGTTGTCCTCAAGAACAACAGGTGGCATAGCAAGGGTATTATAACCACTGAACATAAGAACATAAAACTAGCCATACTAGGTTAGACCTGGGTCTTTGTAGTCTTTGGATTAGACAGATAGAAGAATACAACCATACACCAAAGCATTCTTTGTTAACATTTTCATGGCAATTGCATAATTACTTGAAGACTCCATGACCTGCACGTTTGAATCTTGCAGGTTTTCGTGGATGATGGCTATGTATGTGAAGATGGGATCGTGAGGTGGGTGATGTATAGAGAGGGTGTGTGGCAACATTTGGGGGGGGGGACGAGGAGGATAAAAGGCATGCAGGGAAGTGTTCTTTGTATGCGTGTAGGATCTCCCCTGACCCCACCCTCCTCCCTTTTCTCCACCCTTTCCCCACTCCCCCAGTTGCCCCTTCGGCCTCCTCTCATTCTCATCCCACCTTCTACTTACTCTCCTTCCTTACACCACTCCAGAACTCCCCCACTCAGTTATCTCTCACTCATTCTCCCTTCCTGTTCTTCATACCCCGCTTATTGTTTCCCCCCACCCCATGCTCACCCTCATGATTTCTCCCACTCTTGTTCACCCTCCATTTTTTCTCTCTCCTCCTTTCTGCCCCAATTACTTCCCTCTGGCACCAAATTTTATAACGATACATTTGTATTCAATGCACAAAGCATAAGATACCAAGTTCAGAGAGACAACAGTATCCAACCAGTTGTACAAATCCATGAAACAAACAAGAAGTATTATCAGTATACCCCCTGCTGCCCCCCTCCAAGAATCCTCCTCAGCCTTCATAATTGAACTTTCAAAAGGAGTTAAAAACATATATATTTTAAGGAAGCATCTATTAGGATAAATCTGACTTTTTTTTTTCTTTTGTATTGTACTGTGGTATTTTTTAATCAGCTTTGAACCTTTTTTGGGAGTTGGTGGGTCTGCATGTTATTTGGACGTATTGTCAAAAGTCCATATAACATGCAGACCCATCAAATTCTGGAGGTAACTAGAGGCAGGGGCATAGCCAGACAACAGATTTTGGGTGGGCCTAGGCAAGAAGTGGGTGGGCACCAAGTGTTCTCCACACCACCACCACCAAAAAAATATCTAAGCTGGCCGGAACACACGTCTTTCCACCTTGGCAGTCTTCAGAAGGCATGCGCTGAAAACTGAGAATGCGCAGGTTCCAGTATTGTTGAGAGTAGCGTTTTTGTTACCATTAGGCGGAAGTCTTCAGCTGACGGAGCTTTGGGTCCTCACCAGCTACCGCTAAATGTGTACTACTGTTCGGTGGGCCTGAGCCCTAAGTGGGTGGGCCCTGGCCCACCCAGGCCCACCTGTGGCTACACCACTGACTAGAGGTAAATAATGACTGCAGCTTTATTAACATGAATAGGAGAGGGGAGGTGGTACATAAGTCAACAAGACCAGTTTTTCATGTACCCTGTCAACGGTCATGCCCAAGCGAACTAGGTGATTGGGATCAGTTTTACCAGGTGACATCATGATGGTGACCCACCATGCTGCGCCAGGCTAAGCCCTTTCCACACTCTCACTCAAACTGTTATCTCAAAGGTTATCATGCCCCAAGTTAGCTATTACCAGTGAGACAACTTCCTCTAGTTCTTCTGTCATTGTACCTAGCTAGGGTGTTCAGACCCTTATTACCCACGCATGGAATCTGAGGCATTTTTCACTTGGGTTGTCCACTTAAAAACAAAAATCCATAACAAATTGAATAATAAGATGCAGTCAGCCAAGGGTATTCAACAGGGGACAGAAGGGTGGAGGGGAGGGAGATATGCTGCACGGAGTGGGAAGAGGGGTGAGAGAGGGAGAAATATTGGACATAGGTATGGAGGGGAGGGAAAGCGGCTTCTTTGAGAGGAAAGAGGGATGAGAGAAGGAGAAATGTTGGACATAGGGATGGAGGGGAGGGGGAGCAGCTACATGGAGAGGGGTGAGAGAGGGAGAGATGCAGTATGAGAAGTACATTACTACTACTACTACTACTATTTAGCATTTCTATAGCGCTACAAGGCGTACGCAGCGCTGCACAAACATAGAAGAAAGACAGTCCCTGCTCAAAGAGCTTACAATCTAATAGACAAAAAATAAATAAAGTAAGCAAATCAAATCAATTAATGTGTACAGGAAGGAGGAGAGGAGGGTAGGTGGAGGCGAGTGGTTACAAGTGGTTACGAGTCAAAAGCAATGTTGAAGAGGTGGGCTTTCAGTCTAGATTTAAAGGTGGCCAAGGATGGGGCAAGACGTAGGGGCTCAGGAAGTTTATTCCAGGCGTAGGGTGCAGCGAGACAGAAGGCGCGAAGTACATCACTCGAGAAATGTGAAGAGTCTTTTCTGGTTGCTTAACAGAACCCAGAATGCAGAAGGGTAAAGGCTGCAAAAGCAGCCAATCCTGGACCCTGCTGCTGCTACTGCTGGAGACAAGTGCAGGCAGAAGGCTGCTGCAGGACAGCAATGTTAAATCAACAATCTTTGCAAGTGAGTGCAGGCAGTAGTCTGCTGCTGGAGAGCAGGGTCAAATCAACAACACTGGATGTAAAAAAAAACTGCCAAAACAGCCCCAAGTGCAGGCAATAATCTTTGTAAGCAGAAGGCAGCAATGGAAAGATTTTTGAACAAGAAGCATAGAACTGAAGAAAAGGAAGACAGATCACGGACCGGTGGTACAGTTGTGAAGAAACAAAAATATTGGAAATATGACGATACTTACCTAGATTTTGGTTTTACTTCATCAAATGTGAATCATGAGGAGTGTCCGGCAGTGTGTAATACACCTCAAAATTTTGACTCCAGACTGCATGATTCCAAGTAAACTCAAACGCCACTTAGAGAACAAACATCGAACATGGCTAGTAAATCCCGTGATTATTTCACAAGAAAGCTAAGAGAACTGAAAGAACAAAAATGTACATTTTTTTAAACAAGCATCAATACCACGCAATGCTCTGCTAGCATCATTCAAGGTGGCCTACAGAGTCGCAAAATGTAAAAAGCCTCACACCGTTGCAGAAGAACGTTTACCGTCAGCAGTGGTTATGGTCAACATCATGGTTGGTGAATCTGTGGGAAGACTGCTTTCAAAGGTACCTTTATCCAACAATACGATCAGTTGTAGAATCCAACACATGGCCGAAGATCTCAATGATCAGCTATTTGAAAAAAAATGAAAGGGAAGGAAAGTTGGATTACAGCTAGATGAGATGACGGACAATAATAAGGATGCTCACTTGATTTGCTACACACAGTTCATAGATAGTGACAGAAGTGTGGAAGACCTTCTCTTTTGTAAAAGTATCACTTCAGGTATAAAGGCACAAGACTTGTTTGAGATTATTGAGACTTTTATGCGTGAACAAGACTTGGACTGGACTAAGTGTGTTGGTGTCTGTACCGATGGTGGTCACGCTATGTCTGGCTGTTATGGAGAATTGCAGGCAATCATATGATGCAAAGCCACTGATGCACTGTGGACCCACTGCATAATCCAAAGGGAAGCCCTTGCGCCTAAACACCTCTGTCCTCCACTGAACCTAGTCATGGAAAGTGCGTTGAAAGTGCTGAACTTAATAAAAACTAGGCTACAGAAGGCAAGGTTTAAAAAAAAATGTGTGAAGATATGGGATCTGAGCATATATCATTAGTGTACTACTGTAGCTCACTCTGAGGCATATTTTCAAAGCACTTAGCCTCCCAAAGTTCCATAGAAACCTATGGAACTTAGCCTCCCAAAGTGCTTTGAAAATATGCCTAAATGTCTCTCCTATGGCAATGTACTGTCCCGTGTGTTGGAATTCTCATCTCAAAGAAAAAGAACATGTGTGTGCCAAAACCTTCTTGGATACTGATTTTTTTTGTCAAAATTAGGAGACCTGTGTGGTGTCTTCAAAAAACTGGGGCGGTGGCAGGGGTGAGAGGAGAAGGAAGAGGCAATGATCCCAGATGTGTGGGAGGAAAGGCAGCAAGGGATGTTGGATTGGGGGTAGGCAGAGAGATGCTGGACTTGTAAGGGGAGGAGGGGGGCTGGAAGGAAGAGAGAGGTGTGCTGGAAGTGTGGGGAGAGGAGGGGGAGGGCTGGAGGGAAGAGAGAGGTGTGCTGATCATGGTAGGAAGAAGAAGAGGGGGTGGAGGAAAGGGAGAGGTGCTGCACCTGTAGGGGAAGGAGGAAGAGTGCTGGAGAGGAGCTGATGAACCTGTAGGGGGAGGAGGCTGGATGGAGGGAGAATGCTGCTGGACCTATGGGAGGAGGGGTAGAGGGCTGGAGGGAAGGGAGAGACATGCTGAAAAAACGGGAGGGTGGGGAAAGATGCCAGACCAAAGAAATGAAGGAAGAGGGGATCAAATACTGAGGGAGGGTGGGTGATCGGGCAGGCGGGCAGGCAGGCAGCAGGCATGCAATCAAGTAAGCAAACCAGATGCTGGAAGGGAGGGGAGGGAGAGGGAGAGAAGCTGGATAGGGTGGGGTCGGAGAGGAGAGAGATACATTGGCATGGGGGAGAAAGAGGGGGGAGAAGCTGGATAGAGAAATATAGGGACACAGAGAAAGGGAGATGCTGAACATGGAGGAAGATAGAGACACAGAGATGGAAGAAGATGGATAGTGGACATGGAGAGAACAGAAATGTCAAATGGACAGGAGACCTTGATGAGTGAGTTGAAGACAGAGGGAAACAGAAACCAGAGCCTGGGACTAATGTGATTTGAAAAATAAAATGACCAGACAACAAAAGGTAGAAAAAAAATTATTTTTCTATTTTTTGATTAGAATATGTCAGATTTGAAATATACATCCTGCCAGAGCTGGTGTTAGACATGGCTGGGGCCCAGGGCAAAAATTTGGGAAGGGTCCCCAAAGCTTAATACCAGGCTGCACCTTCTTCAGCTTCCGTCAGGCTGGCGGCTCTCTCTGGACAGGGAACCAAGGGCAGTTGGCCTAGTTGTACCCCTCTAACACCATCCCTGATATGTGCTATCATTATATTTTGCATCGTGTAGGAGAAAATGCATCCTTTTCATCCTTTTCTATTTCTCTGGTGCTGTACTACATGCAAGATCTGACTTCTTGGGATTTTGATGTAATTTTCATTTGTGGTTTGTGGTCACTTATTTTGTATTTGGCTGTTGTGTTCTGTGTGTGTGTGACCGAGGTATTTTCAATGTACTATTCTGTAGTAATTGGGCTTGTTTGGTTTTCTCAATAGATATATATATATATTTTTTTTTTATTACATTTGTACCCCGCGCTTTCCCACTCATGGCAGGCTCAATGCGGCTTACATGGGGCAATGGAGGGTTAAGTGACTTGCCCAGAGTCACAAGGAGCTGCCTGTGCCGGGAATCGAACTCAGTTCCTCAGGACCAAAGTCCACCACCCTAACCACTAGGCCACTCCTCCACTATATTGATATTCAGGGCCCTAAAATATCATAGGTAGATTGTATTTTTAGTGGTGATTAAGTTTGGCAGGTGGGATCAGCAGTGGCATACCAAGGGGGGGGTGGTGGGGGCGGTCCGCCCCGGGTGCACGCCGCTGGGGGGGCAGAGGGACAGAAGGAGCATGAAAATGAAGAGCCGGCAGGCGCGCGGCACCCCCCCCCCCCCCCCAGCGGCGTGCACCCGGGGGGGGGGGTTTCGCCGTTGGATCGGGGTTTTTTTCACCGGGGGGGGGGCGTTGTGCTGTTTCCGGGGGGGGGGGCACTGCACCCGGGGGGGCGGGGCACATCGGCGATCCTCCCCGGGTGTCAGCCCCTGTAGGAACGCCACTGGGGATCAGTGAGCTCCAAATTGTAGTGACCGATCCGCTTGACACTAAGTTTATCACCCACACATCCTAAGTTCCTCCTTAAAGTAGTGTCAGGTCAACGATTTTTCTGTACAAAGTGATACAAAGAGTCCCCTCAGATTCTCTGTTATAACTTAATGTTAGTGCACTGTTTTGCTATCTTTCTATTTTATTCTTGCTTAAAGTAGCAGGGTGCCCATAAAAATGTTATGTTATGTTTGTAGCCCGCTTTATCCCAAAAATAGGCTCAGAGCTGGCTAACAGAGCAAGAAGTTGCTAACAAAAATGAGGAAGACGACATAGGATAATCAAAACAACTCATCTTAAGAAAAATCCCCTAAACAAGTAACATTTCAGTTGTTTCCGAAATTGAAGGCAAGAGGAGCTAAGACAAATATCTGATGGTACGGAGTCCCAGATCTTGACTGCTCGATATACGTAACAATTTAGATGGAAATGTTTATATCTCAAACCCTTAACAGAGGGAAAGTCAATACAAATTAACCCATATTATGAGACTTATTAGGGCCCAGAAAGCACAGAGGAGGGACATGATCTTTCAAAATTTTGAAAACTAAACGGCAAATTTTAAACCATACACAAGCTCTTATAGGTAACCAGTGATACTCAACCAGAAAAGGCAACACAGAATCAAACTGGATTTTTTTCAAACCAAATATCAGTCTAGCAGTTGTATTCTGAATCTACTGCATTCTTTTCACCAATTTCAATGGAAGGCCCGATAAAGAGAATTACAGTAATCGAGTTGGGAGAGAACGAAAGCTGTTCCTGAGAAAAGTTTGAACAAGCCATACGCAATGTTTTATGCAGCTACCCTCACCCCTTAGTGAAACAGATAGCTGGTGAGATAGCTGGCTATCTCGGTTGAATATTAGATCTTAGCGGCTAGTCTGGTCACCGGCTATACATAAGTACATAAGTACATAAGTAGTGCCATACTGGGAAAGACCAAAGGTCCATCTAGCCCAGCATCCTGTCACCGACAGTGGCCAATCCAGGTCAAGGGCACCTGGCACGCTCCCCAAACGTAAAAACATTCCAGACAAGTTGTACCTAAAAATGAGGAATTTTTCCAGTCCATTTAATAGCGGTCTATGGACTTGTCCTTTAGGAATCTATCTAACCCCTTTTTAAACTCCGTTGCGTAACGTAGCCGGTTAGCACCAACATTCATCGGCTGACTGACAAAGTTTAGCAGCCAGATAGACCTCCATAAATAGCAGGTCTGTCTTTGGCCGCCAATGAATATTGGCTTTTTAACTGGCTACGTTCATAGCGGCCAAAAAACCTTCAGAAATTCAATGCCGGTCACTGGATTCGGCCAGTCATTGTAATTCTGGGTTCACCGCTGATCACAGGAGTTAGCCAGGCTGCCTCCCACGGTCCTAATATTGGCCCCAATGTGTCCCTGGGGCCAACCATATTTACCTTGCAGCTGTTTATACCCTGCAGCCCAATACAAGTTCAAGATTTTGGTGTTTGCTTCGGGGGCTGAGCCCTTTAGTATCTGGAATCAGGATTCTGGGACTTTTACCTGCAGTGGTGATCCTAGGTCGGCTGAGGGAGCCCCCCCCCCCAGTTGCAGCGGCATCCGTCCCCCCAGGGTGCAACACAACACCCCCCTCCCTGGTGCATCAAGCTGCCCCCCCCCCGGCACAGTGACACCCCCCTCCGCAGCGCATCAAGCCCTCCCCCCGGGTGCATTCTTGGCTGCTGGAGGGTGCAGAGAAGCGCCTGTCGGCTCCGCTGGCTCCCTGCTCCGGAACAGAAAGTAATCTGTTCTGGGGCAGAGGGAGCAGGGAACCAGCGGAGCCGACAGGCACGCAGCTGCTCTCTGCACCCTCCAGCAGCGTGCACCCGGGGTGGACCACCCCCACCGCCCTTGCTACGCCACTACCTGTTACAGCAGGGGTGGGCAACCTCAGTCCTCAAAGGCCACAGCAAGGTTGGGTTTTCAGAATTTACTCAGTGTGACTATGCATGAGATCTACTTGTATGCAATGGAGGCGAGGCAATGCATGGAAATAGATCTCATGCATATTCATTGGGCAAATCCTGAAAACCTGACTGGGTTGTGGCACTTGAGAACCAAGATTGCCTACCCTTTTTTTTTTTTAAATTTGTACCCCGCACTTTCCCACTCATGGCAGGCTCAATGCAGCTTAGGTACTTATTTGTACCTGGGGCAATGGAGGGTTAAGTGACTTGCCCAGAGTCACAAGGAGCTGCAGTGGGAATCGAACCCAGTTCCCCAGGACCAAAGTCCACCACTCTAACCACTAGGCCACTCCTCCACTTGTGCTAAAGAGTGGATGGCTGGTATCAAAATAGACAGTTGCTCCTGAGCTCTGTGACAAATCCCCCTTGCACACCAAAGTTTACCAGGATTCAACAACAAACAGCTTTATTGGCATGTGCATATTAACTGTACTGTACACTATTAGCATATGTAACCCGGGTCTCACCAACCAGTTCAGTTCTCCCACCGACCCAGGTCACAAACGACAACATACACAACTTCTGTCTTCTCTCACTCTCCACACAGTTCAGTCTTTCTCACTCGAGCTTGGGTCAGACCGGGGCCGGATAAGGATCTGGAAGCGCGTAAGATGTTAAGCTGGGCTTTACACTGGGTACGCTTAAACAGTTCGGGAGTAAGCTAAGCTTATTCTATAAGATTCAGGCGTGGTATATAGAATACGGTTTGTTGATATCCCAGGGCCTAAAACTACATGCCTCTGTTTACATCAGTGAAAACATGGTGAAAATCCCTGCGTGTAGATTTGCACAGACTGGGACATATTCTATAACAATGCGTATAAGTTTGGGAACGCTTCTGAAATGCCCATTTCCCCACCTATGGCCATGCACCTTTCGAACTGTGTGCTTTAGAATTTAGGGGTTCCATTTCCTAAGTGGCAGTAAGTCCAATGCGGGCTTATTGTTCGCTATACAGGAAGTACTGCTGGGCTGCTGCGGTAGCCCAGCGGTACTTCCCACCGCTAGCATGCCATTATTTCCAGTGCCGGGTTAGAACGGAAGCCCTTACTGCCACCTCAATGGATGACGGTAAGGGCTCTCTCCTGAAATGGCCGCGCGGCAAGTGCTTTACTTGCCGCCCGGCCACTTCCTGCAGTAAGGCGATACTTCCCTTTTACGAGCTGCGGTGGTCCCCTTTTGCCGCAGCTTGGTAAAAGGGGCCCTAGGTGCAGTTCATTACAGAATTCTGGTCGCCGCATCTCAAAAAAGATATAAAGGAATTGGAGAAGGTGCAGAGAAGGGCGACGAAAATGGTAAAAGGGATGGAACAACTCCCCTATGAGGAAAGGCTGAGACGGTTAGGGCTCTTCAGCTTGGACAAAAGGCGGCTGAGGGGTGATATGATAGAAGTCTACGAGCAGACTAGAGTGGACAGATGTGAAGCATTTGTTTACACTTTCAAACAACAACAAAACCAGGGGACACAAGATGAAGCTAGAATACGGTAGATTTAAAACAAATAGGAGAAAGGTTTTCTTTACTCAGTGTGTAGTTGGACTCTGGAACTCGTTTGCGGAGAATGTGGTGGCAGCGGATGGCCTTACGGAGTTTAAAGGGGGTTTGGACAGATTCCTGAGGGAAAAGTCCATTGAACATTATTAATTTTTTTGAGGGGGGGAGGGTTTGCCGGGTTCTTCAAGCCTGAATTGGCCGCTGTCGGAGACAGGACGCTGGGCTTGATGGACCCTTGGTCTTTTCCCAGTATGGCAGTGCTTATGTGCTTATGTAAATTCTAATGATTGCCAATTAGTGCTCATTATTTCTTGTTAAGTGCTGTTAAAAATGCTGATTGGCTCGTTGTTGTGGAATACGCTTAGATTTCAGCGCAGAACGCTAGGCGTGATATATAGAATCTGGCAGTAAATCCGTTAGCACACCTTAGTAAAAGGACTTCTATATATTTCACTCACTTTTCTTTAGAATATAGGGACCTCTGTTTCAGTGTTGAGTCGCTAAATAAAACTCCCAATTTTCCAAGATATATTCATAATTGTAGGTTTCTTCAGGAGTAAAAAACAAAACAAAACAAAAAACGAAACAGCATCTTCTCCAAGACTAATAAAACATATTTTGCATGATTTGATGTCTATTCAGAACGGAGAAGAGAATCAGGCGATTTTGCATCTGTCATTTCTTTATCACCTCACGGCAGCATTCATATGCATATTCCATGTAGATGAACAAAAGAATTTTGATTTGTTGACAGTGTAAAAAAAAAGGCATAATTCTAAATATAAAAGGGAAGATGGAAGTACATGGTTAGAAAAAGAAACATGTCACATACCAAAAAAAGATCCTTTTAATTAAAACTGGCAGCTTCACGCAAATCTATGTAGATATATGCGATATATCTGTACGCACTTATCCATACACGGTTTACTTTGATTTCCAATATATCAAAATAAAATTGAAAATTAAAACTTGAACTTAGATATACTGACACACGAATGACATCCACTATTTGTTTCTTTTTTTTCTTTTGATCGGGGGAGGAGGGGCTGGATATAAGTAGACAATTCACAATAGGAAGCTGGTGATGAAACTGAGGATGACTACTACTGCTTGACATTTCTAAAGCGCTACTAGGGTTACGCAGCACTGTACAATTTAACATAGAAGGACAGTCCCTGCTCAAAGGAGCTTACAATCTAAAGGACAAATGTACAGTCAGTCAGTCTAGATTTCCTGAAAGGTATAAAGGTTAGGTGCCGAAAGCAACATTGAAGAGGTGGGCTTTGAGCAAGGATTTGAAGATGGGTAGGGAGGGAGCTTGGCGTAAGGGCTCAGGAAGTTTATTCCAAGCATAGGGTGAGGCGAGGCAGAATGAGCGGAGCCTGGAGTTGGCGGTGGTGGAGAAAGGTACTGAGAGGAGGGATTTGTCCTGTGAGCGGAGGTTACGGGCGGGAACGTAAGGGGAAATTTAAATGAGGAAGGACAGTCCCTGCTCAAAAGAGCTTACAATCTAAAGGACAAGTAAGCAGTCAATCAAATGGGGGTAATGAATAGAGGCAAGTGGTTATGTCAATGAATAGAGGTAAGCGGTTATGTCAATGAATAGAGGTAAGCGGTTATGTGCCGAAAGCTACAGTGAAGAGGTGGGCTTTGAGCAAGGATTTGAAGATGGGTAGGGAGGGAGCTTGGCGTAAGGGCTCAGGAAGTTGATTCCAAGCATAGGGTGAGGCGAGGCAGAGTTGGCGGTGGTGGAGAAGGGTACTGAGAGGAGGGATTTGTCCTGTGAGCGGAGGTTACGGGCGGGAACGTAAGGGACGACTTGATTATATAAGCCATTTTTTCTATTTGTGGAGAGGCTCCCAGATGAGCACTAAGGGCTCCTTTAACTAAGCGTCAGTAAGCCCAACACTATACAGGAAGTACCACTGGGCTACCACAGCAGCCTGGCGGTACTTCCCACCCCTAGTGCATCGTCATTTCTGGAGCTACAAAAATGTATTAATTTTTGTAGCGCCGGAATGTACCTGGCGGCACTGGCGTAGCTACGTGGGGCCTGGGCCCCCGTAGATTTGGCCCTGGACCCCCCTGCTGACAACCCTCTCGACCCCCCCCCCCCCCGCCACCAACCCGCTGTCGCCTGCCTTTGCTGGCGGGGGATCCCAACTCCCGCCAGCCGAGGTCCTCTTCTTCCCGCAAAAGGCTTCCTTCTGTTTCTGACGTCCTGCACGTGCAGGACGTCAGAAACAGAAGGAAGCCTTTTGCGGGAAGAAGAGGACATCAGCTGGCGGGGGTTGGGGTCCCCCACCAGGGTTGGCGGCGGGAGGGGGGTCGAGAGGGCAAAGTTGATGGTGGCGGCGGCGGGGTCGGCAATAGTGGAGTGGTGGCTGGTGGCAATGGCGGGGGGTGGGGTCGGCAGCGCCAGGGGGGCTAAAATGTGCCCCCTCACCTCGGGCCCTGGACCCCCCCCTGCCGCCGAAGTCTGACTACGCCCCTGCCTGGCGGTAATCGGGCAGTGCTGCGTGCTGCCCTGTTACCACTGGGTTAACACAGGAGCCCTTACCGCCACCTCAGTGAGTGGCGGTAAGGGCTCCCCCCCCCCCACCCCTTGAAATGGCTGCGCGGCAAGTGCTTTACTTGCCACATGGCCATTTCCTGCAGGAAGGCAAGACTTCCCTTTTACCAGCCTCGATTTGTCCATGTAAAACACGCACCGACGCCAGCGCCGGCCCCCTTTTTGCCGCAGCTTGGTAAAAGCGGCCTTAAATCATTTTTTATTACCTTTAGTATTTTCCTGTTCTATACTTATGTTCCAGCCTTTACAAAGTACAGCAGCTAAGAAATAGCTAAGCTTTAGGCCTGCCAATAGATGCCGTTTTAACAGCCCTGTACACTGGTCAAACCAAAAAGAGTTTGCATCAGCTCCGACCAATTCAGAATGCTGCGGCACGACTGACGGAAGGCTGCAAGTGGCATGACCACATCACACCCTTCCTGCAAATACACTGGCTACCAGTACCTTACAGGGCTAAATTTAAAACTCAATGCTTGATTTTCAAGGCCCTCAGACAAAATGGGCCAGAGTACTTAAAGAATAAGTTAACCCTTTACACACCTTTGAGACCTCTAAGATCCTCTCAAGGATCATCACTATCCAGCTTATAATCGAAAGACAAAAACGCCTATATTGCGACCTAAATCAGGAGATAGGCGTTTATCTCCCAAAAACGAATAACGCGGTATAATCGAACGCCGAACTTGGACGTTTTCAACTGCACTCCATCGCGGAAGCATACAAAGTTGACAGGGGCGTGTCGAAGGCGTGGTGAAGGCAGAACTGGGGCGTGGTTATCGGCCGATCAGAGATGGGCGCCTTTCGCCGATAATGGAAAAAAAATATGCGTTTTTATTGAGAATTTAGGGCACTTTTCCTGGACCCTGTTTTTCCACGAATAAGGCCCCAAAAAGTGCCCTAAATGACCAGATAACCACTGGAGGGAATCGGGGATGACCTCCCCTGACTCCCCCAATGGTCACAAACCCCCTCCCACCACAAAATATGCCGTTTCACAACTGTTTATTTTCACCCTCAAATGTCATACCCACCTCCCTGGCAGCAGTATGCAGGTCACTGGAGCAGTTATTAGGGGGTGCAGTGGACATCAGGCAGGTAGACCCAGGCCCATCCCCCCCCACCTGTTACACTTGTGCTGGTAAATGGGAGCCCTCCAAACCGCCCCCCCAAACCCACTGTACCCACATGTAGGTGCCCCCCTTCACCCCTTAGGGCTATAGTAATGGTGTAGACTTGTGGGCAGTGGGTTTTGAGGGGGATTTGGGGGGCTCAACACCCAAGGGAAGGGTGCTATGCACCTGGGAGCTCTTTTACCTTTTTCTTTGTTTTTGTAAAAGTGCCCCCTAGGGTGCCCGGTTGGTGTCCTGGCATGTGAGGGGGACCAGTGCACTACGACTCCTGGCCCCTCCCATGAACAAATGCCTTGGATTTATTCGTTTTTGAGCTGGGCGCTTTCATTTTCCATTATCGCTGAAAAACAAAAACGCCCAGCTCACAAATTGTCGAATAAAACATGGACGTCTATTTTTTTTTCGAAAATACGGTTCGGTCCGCCCCTTCACGGACCCGTTCTCGGAGATAAACGCCCATGGAGATAGGCGTTTTCGTTCAATTATGCCCCTCCACCTGTCCCCACATCAAAAGAAACCGTATGATGTGATACCTGCCAACGAGCCTTTTCAGGAGTAGCCCCCATGCTCTGGAATTTACTCCCAGAGGGGCTACGTATAACTCGTGATCACCTCTACTTCAGGAAGCAGGTGAAAGCCTGTTTTTTCTCCCAAGCCTTTAATACATAGGGTGACTGACTATACAGTGATACCTTGGTTTTCGTCGATAATCCGTCCGAAAACAATCGGCGAAATCCGAAACCGACGAAAACCGAGGCAACGCCACACTGAGCAGGAGAACGCGTGGGTCGCCCTTTGTTTTCGCAAAATTAGCAGCGAGGTCACGTGGGCACGCCGACGAAATCCGAGACAACCGACGAAATCCGAGACCCACGATAACTGAAGTCAACGAACACCGAGGTATTACTGTACATCCATTCTGCACCTGGACTAGTTTGCTACACACACTGTAACTTAGACCAGTTCCTTATATCTTGATTAACTGTACTAAGAACTTGCCTTGAGTTTAGCCACCCATGTATTTATCCCAAGTCACTCTGTATCACGCATCTTGTCCCCATCTATACATCTGCACTTGGTTCCTCATCTATATGGTAAGCAGGGGCGTAGCTACTATGGGGCCACGGGGGCCTGGGCCCCCGTAGATTTGGCCCTGGACCCCCCTGCCGACAACCCTCTCAACCCCCCCTCCCGCCGTCAACCCGCCGTCGCTGTCTGCTACCTTTGCTGGCGGGGGACCCCAACCCCCGCCAGCCGGTCTTCTTCCTTCGTTTTGTTTCTGAGTCTGACGTCCTGTGCGTACATCGTGCAGGACGTCAGACTCACAGAAACAGAACGAAGCCCTGCAGATCGCAAGGCTTCGTTCTGTTTCTGCGAGTCTGACGTTGCAGGACGTCAGACTCAGAAACTAAACGAAGGAAGAAGACTTCGGCTGGCAGGGGTTGGGGTGCCCCACCAGCAAAGGTAGCAGACGGCGACGACGGGTTGGAGGGGGGGTTGAGAGGGTCATCGGCGGGAGTCAAAGTTGTTGGTGTCGGCAATGGCGGGGCGGGGGGATGTCGGCAGTGGCGACGGGGGAGGGGGTCGGCGGCGCCAGGGGGGGCTAAAATGTGCCCCCTCACCTCGACTCTGGACCCCCCCTCCCGCCGAAGTCTGGCTACGCCCCTGTAAGCTGTGTTGTAGAAAAGCATTAGTTTCATAGCAGTATTGTTTCAATGTTCTAATTGTGTGCTTATTAGATATCATCACTATTATCCTGACATCGTATTGCATCTCTGTTGTTTGAATTTCAGTGGTGTTAAATGTGTTTCATGGTAGTCCTATTACTAGATTTCAGTTTGTGGCTTTGAAGTTTTCCTTATTCTCTGTATTTCTGTTTATAGTTGGTCATTTTACTATTGTTATGCTGTTAACAAAATTGTAAGCTTGATATTAAACGGTACCTTCTGTACACCGCCTTGGGTGAATCGCTTCATAAAGGCGGTTAATAAATCCCAATAAATAAAAAAAAACAGCAGCGTTTAAAACCTTGCCCTCCCTGGCTGTGATACTTCTGAAGTAGCTCTAATCTTAAAGAGAATCTTCAGCTAGACAGTGAATCCAGATGTCCAGCATATCAGCAGAGTTCAATAAAGAAAATCATAATGCCAGCCCTTCAATATTAATGGGAACATATTTGATGCATGCAATTACAAACAGAAAGGGATTGCTCTGAAAATCCTATTATCAAGTATTCAGTACACCAGACAACTCTAGACTTCACGCCTTCTGTCTCGCTGCACCCTATGCCTGGAATAAACTTCCTGAGTCCCTACGTCTTGCCCCATCCTTGGCCACCTTTAAATCTAGACTGAAAGCCCACCTCTTTAACATTGCTTTTGACTCGTAACCACTCGCCTCCACCTACCCTCCTCTCCTCCTTCCTGTACACATTAATTGATTTGATTACTTTATTTTTTGTCTATTAGATTGTAAGCTCTTTGAGCAGGGACTGTCTTTCTTCTATGTTTGTGCAGCGCTGCGTACGCCTTGTAGTGCTATAGAAGTGATAAATAGTAGTAGTAGTAGTCTCTTGTAACTAGAGCTAATATTGTGATGTCATAATGCCTCAGGCCACCAATAAGAGCCAACCTTATCAGTGATGTCACAATGGCTTGATTGTCCTATACTTGGCTTACTTTTATTACATAGCTCTTTGAGCAGGGACTGTCTTTCTTCTATGTTTGTGCAGCGCTGCGTATGCCTTGTAGCGCTATAGAAATGCTTAGTAGTAGTAGTAGTAGTTAAGTTTCTGATCTTTGCAATCTACAGCGGTTCTTCTCGGGGTTATTAGGGTTGCCATATTTGAGGAGACAAAATTTGCAGGACTAACTCTTGCTGTTCCGCTGAGGATATCACAAGGATTCAACAGCAAGAACTTCATCCATAATCTCTTTGTTAAGCACTTCTACTACGACATCAGAGATCCACCAGACCCCCTGAGGCAGGCCCTTTTGGGCCGAAACACGGCCGTGTCGGGTCGCCTTTTAAGCTGCTCTTCCAATAAAAGCTACTTGATATCCTCCTTGGATCTCCCTCACTTTTTTTTTGGCTTTTGTTGTTCACATTCACGTGAGATTTGCGCCTCCTTTTTGTTTGTCTTTGAGAAAAAAAAAGAGGACACAAAAAAAATTAAAACGGTTGCAGCCTTTCCAAAGAAATATTTAGTCATAGCAAATGTGTAAATGGCTTTTAGTTAACGAGCACACATCAAACAGTGACTGACTTAGTACAGCAGTAGATAATGATCTACTTTTTAAAAAACTTCCGGTTTGGGGTCTGAGCCCAAGCGTACTTATCAGAAGAGCGAATATCTCTCAACAACTTTAGCTGGCTTCAGAGATACGTGCGAAAGTCTTTGCATGACATATGCTTAAAGTTGTGCTGCATGAACAAAATTCCTTTGACAGATTTAACCAGCAGAGAACCAGAGATGAAATCAGCAGTGCCCTTCTCTCTCTCTTTAGCACCCCATGTGTTCAGACTGACTAATAGGCCAGAGATGGTTTCTCTCATTGTGAGGTTAGGTGTGTTGGTCATAGGTACATAAAACAAAAATTAAAAAACCTGGAGGACATATCTGAAGAAGTTCAAAAGGAGGACACGTTCTTTTAAAAGAAAATGCATGGTAACTTTAACTGTTGTGCCCTGGAAAAGTCCTTCCTTTGCGGTGCTCTTAGCCCTAACATGATCTCTCCCCTTCCCTTCCTAGGTCAGTATCCTAGCTCTACTAGATGGTGTCCCAAATCTCCTGATTGCAGCAGCAGCTCCGCCATTTTGTCACCATGACAACGAGGAGAGAAGGGTTGGTGTCATAGAAGGGTAGAGAGAGCCTCTACTCCCTCTTCTCGCTGTCCACCTTACTCCTCCAAATCCCATTTCCAAAAACACTGCCCGAACCTACAGGAATCTGAGATGCGGCTAACCATGGAGAGGAAGAGGGAGTCATCCAGTGCTCTAGTCAAACGATGATTTATAGGGAGCAAAGGGGCGTAGATGCTTTGGGTGGAAGTATATGAAAAGTAGTAAATGTTGGGGGAGATGAGGAGGAAAGAAGTCTCTCTTACATAGGGAGAACAGAGGGTAGAGGGAACACTAAGTTGGCTACCTAAGGGGCCCTTTTACTAAGGCACGCCGAAAAATGGCCTGTGCTGGTGTAGGCGCACCTGCAAAAAAGACCTTTTTTTTTGGAGGGGTGGGATGATAATTAGCACCCAATTATTGGCACTAGTTGGCTTGTTACCCTGTTTCCCCGAAAGTAAGACATCCACCAAAAATAAGACCTAGTAGAGGTTTTCCTGAATTGCTAGATATAAGGCCTCCCCCAAAAGTAAGACCTAGCAAATTTTTGTTTGAAAGCAGGGCCGCCGAGAGCCGGACAAGGCCACCCCCCCCCCCCCCCGAGGTCGCCGGGCCCCCCTCCACCCACCCTCTGTCGCTCCCGGAATTAACCTTAAACGCCTCCTTTCACCTTCGCAGCAAGCAGCAGCAGGGCAGACCTCTCCTTCCTTCCGTGCCCCGCCCTCGCGGACGTTACGTCAGGCGAGGCGAGGACGGGACACGGAAGGAAGGAGTGGCCTGCCCTGCTGCTGCTTGATGCGAAGGTGAAAGGAGGCATTTAAGGTTAGTTGCAGGAACGACGGAGGGCGGGCGGGCCAACCCCGATGTTTCCCCAAAAAATAAGACAGCCCCTGAAAATAAGACCTAGCACATTTTTGGGGCAAAAATTAATATAAGACAGTGTCTTATTTTCGGGGAAACACGGTAGATAATTTAGGTGGGTGGACATCTTGGATTGATGCCCAAATATTGACGCCAACATATAGAATCTGTGGATTATGATCATGATACGACATTATGTATTGAAAGTCACTTTCCCTTTCGAATCCAATTTTAACTGTTCATAAAGCTCTTGCAAATGGATTCCCGCATATATTGTTTAAGGCTGTGATATCCTATACTCCTAATCCTACTCTGCAGTTGCAGCATGATCGATTGTTCACCATCCCATTACCTGTTTGTGCTAGAAAGGAGATCACACGCAGCTCTGCATTTTTATATCTTGGCTCTGCTTCCTTGGATTGCTGTTCTGAAAGATCTATGACCTGAGAGCTCTTAAAAGCTTTATGACTCATTTCATGGTGGAGTTCAATTCCTGTGGGATTACTTTCTTAAGTTTTTTTTTCTATATTTCTTTTCTCTGTTTTAATATGTTATTGTTGAAGGGTAGCATAGCAAGTATTGAATAAACAGGTTTAGTGATGGGTCTGGGGCAAGCAGCGAAGTTCTACAGAGAGTACAAAATTTGTCTGCTCTCCTTATAACTTAACAAAATATGAACTTCCACAGCATTCATTCAGTGATAAATCTGTCGATCTCAGCGGCGCCACTTGCTGGTGTTAAAGATTTTTACATTGCAAGATTTACAACACCCGCCTCCTCCTCACTGACTGGTAGATATACATTTTTCTTTTTTCCTTTTTTCTTTCAAATTTTAAATATTCCTATTTGCTTCCATAAGCACAGTTTAGGTCTTAAATAATTAGCAGTCAATAGAACACACTCATTTGAAAGATATGAAAGTTCAATGTTGGTTCGGGGACATATAATCCGACACGATCCATGTTTCGCCGGTCGAGGCTGTTTCAAGAAAACGTCCCCAAAATGTATCCGCCTATGATCTGGAGCAATTTCTTCTAACCCAGTTAATATGTATATAACTTATACATTCATGTCTGGCCATAAAACAGCAAGATTAATTTGAAGGCGTAAGGCCCTTTTTTCCTCCACAACTATTACAGAAAGGTAATCATAAGCACATAAGCACCGCCATACTGGGAACAGACCAAGGATCCATCAAGCCCAGCATCCTGCCTCCGACAGCGGCCAATCCAGGCTTCAAGAACATGGCAACCCCCTCCCCCCCCCCCAAAAAAAAATAATTTTTTAATAATGTTCAATGGACTTTTCCTTTAGGAATCTGTCCAAACCCCCCTTAAACTCCGTAAGGCCAGCTGCTGTCACTACGTTCTCCGGCAACGACTTCCAGAGACCAACTACACGCTGAGTAAAGAAAAACTTTCTCCTATTTGTTTTAAATCTACCATATTCTAGCTTCATCTTGTGTCCCCTGGTTCTATTATTGTTTGAAAGTGTAAACAAACGCTTCACATCTGTCCGATCTACTCCGCTCATTATCTTGTAGACCCTACCACTATCCTCATTAAAAAAAAAAGTAGTACAGCCTCCCCTTCCACATCTCTATTGACAACACAGTAGTAACCGTAGACCCTCTATCCCTTCCATTCATCCCCAAATCCTCTCGCATGGCTGAATAATAAGTGCTGGTACTGCTTTAGCTGTACTGAGTTATCCCCTACTTCTGTTCTCTTGTGCTTAATGCTGGTTACAGAATATTGCCAGCTATGTGCAAAACTCAGTTGTTAAATTGGGTACTAAATGGCAGCTAATTGTTTATGTTTTTATTATTTATAGCATGAAGGCAACCAATAAATATTGAAAATAATTTTCTTTTAAAAGGAAAGAGGAGGGCTCTTTCCTGCCCCGAAAGCGGAAGAGGTCACTAGACCACCAGGGCAGTAGTAAGTAAGGGGAGGGGAGGCTAGCAATCTGCCCGTTTGTCCGGATTTCTGGACAAACGGGCAGGGCCGCCGAGAGACTGGGCCAGGCCCGGGACAAGGCCACCCCCGGGGTCCCCCCGCCCCAAGGTTGCCGCCGCTCTCCCTCCGCCTCCACTGGGACGGGCCCCTGCATTGAAATCACAGTACCTCTCATCTCCATGTGAAAGCGCTGCAGGCAGCAGCAGATCACCTCCCTCCTTCGGGCCTCCTTCCCTCCCTGTGTCCCGCCCTCGTCTGATGTAACTTCCGTGAGGGCGGGACACAGAGAGGGAAGGAAGCCCGAAGGGAGGCGATCTACTTTTCACCCCCCCCCCCAGAGTTTCAGTTCCCAGCCCCAGCTGTGCCCTCAGTTTTCCACCGCAGCCCTCCTTTCCTTCCAGCCACCCTGCGTTTAAAAAGTTGCAGCGGTGGCGAAAAAGCAGACTCGCCTCTCCTTTAAGCCCTTCCCCTTCTCTCTCAGCGTGCACTGTGCTGCCTTCGTGGAAACCGGAAATTGCATCAGTGCACGCTGAGAGAGAAGGGGAAGGGCTTAAAGGAGAGGCGAGCCTGCTTTTTTGCCACCGCTGCAACTCTTTAAACGCAGGGCGGCTGGTAGGAAAGAAGCTGAGCGACAATATGGCAGGGAGCAACAGGAAGCGCTGCGGGGCCCCTGGAGGCACGAGGCCCTGTGCAACCGCTCCTGTCGCCCCTGCCTAAGATCGGCCCTGATGACAGAGGGTGGGTGGGACTGTGGCGCCGGGCCCCCTGGAGGCCCAGGCCCGAGGAATTTTGTCCCCCCTGTTCCCCCCTCTCGGCGGCCCTGCAAATGGGCAGGCTAGCACCTGCCCATTTGTCCAGAAATCCGTACAAACTGGCAGATTGGCAAAACCCGCCCGGTTGCCCGGACATGTCCTCAAAAAGAGGACATGTCCTGGTAAATCCGGACATATGGTAACCCTATCCACAAACAAATCTTTTCTGGAGACGGGAAGGTGGTAGAACTAGAGGACATGAATCGAGGTTGAAAGGGGGCAGACTCAAGAGTAATGTCAGGAAGTATTTTTTCACGGAGAGTGTGGTGGATGCATGAAATGCCCTCATGTGGGAGGTGGTGGAGATGAAAACGGTAATGGAATTCAAACACGCGTGGGATAAACACAAAGGAATCCTGTTTAGAAGAAATGGTTCCGTGGAATCTCAGCAGAGATTGGGTGGTGACGCTGGTAATTGGAAACAAAACGGGAGCTGGGCAGACTTCTACGGTCTACGTCCTGATCGTGACTGATTTGATAGGGATGGGCTGGTGTGTAAATGTTAAGGGGCTTCGATGTTAGCTTCAGAACTTAGTACAAGAACAGTACTGGGCAGACTTCTACGGTCTGTGGCCTGAGAAAGGCAGAGACAAACCAAATTTGGGTATACATATAAAGTATTACATACCATGTAAAATGAGTTTATCTTGTTGGGCAGGCTGGATGGACCATACAGGTCTTTATCTGCCGTCATTTACTATGTTACTATGTTACTCTTTGGGGTTCTACATGGAATGTTGCTACTAATTGGGATTCCGGAATCTTGTAACTCGTTAGGATTCCAGAATCTTCAGAACTTTTAGTACAAGAAGAGTGCTGGGCAGACTTTTATGGTCTGTGCCCTGAGAATGGCAAGGGCAAATCAAACTCGGGTATACATATAAAGTATCACATACCATGTAAAATGAGTTTATCTTGTTGGGCAGGCTGGATGGACCGTTCAGGTCTTTATCTGCCGTCATTTACTGTATTCATCAGTGTGTGTTAGTTTTCATACGTATGCTGACAGCATCATTTTTTTTGCCATTTAAGCATCAAGTAGGCTTTCGGTGTATTGTGACAGGTGCATGTCTACGAATAGTTGATAATTGGTTACATTCGTTTGGTTTTAGCTTTAAATATTCAAGAGACAGAAGCTCTGATTATTGGCCTTTCCAATTGCACTGTTTGGCCATCTCATTTCCTTGGTGACGTACCCATTCCTTTTGTATCTGAGGTGCGCTATTCGGGCGCAACTTTAGAGTCTCAGGTTAGTCACCTCAAATAACGTGCATTTCTCAAGCTGCATATACTTCACAGCTTTCGCTCTTTCTGATAATTGGTCGTTACCACCTAATTATCACAGCTGATTAGCTCATTCAAATAATTTACACGCATAAATTCGGCAAGCATCCAATTTAATGCACGTAACTCTAGGCGCCATATGTAGAACTTGGGGGTTAATGTGGGCACACTCAGTGCATCTTAAGTAGGAGGAATTAAGGGCTCCTGGGTTTGGTTTGGTTTTTCCGAGTACCATGTGCTAAGATGAACATTAGTGCACGAGCTTCAAAAAAATTAAAGAAATGTACAGTAGGTATTTTTCTGTTTCTGGAAGGGCTCAGGGATACCAAACACTAAACTACCATAGACTGAATCAAACTCAAGTATATACTAAAGACTGCATCAATCACCCCCTGTAGAAACCCCCTAGCCAAAACAGTCCGTACTGATAACTCCGAGGATTATCTAAATACAATCTAAAAAAAAACAACAGTACTTAGCTTAAAAAATGGAAGGAAGGTCCCAAACACGCCGGACCGGTACCAATAAGGGAAAAGTGAGTCGGCAGTCTATTTAGTTTCTTGGTTCCAGCCTCTTATGCAACCCTTCGCTGCTTCAGGAAGGGTGCTGGAATTAATCCAAAAATTCAAAACGACGAAAGAACCTGAGCTCCAGTCGCTGGTTACACAACATCGCTTTGTATTTGTTCATACCAGAATTGGCGAACGCCTTTACGGTACTATGTAAGCCACATTGAGCCTGCAAATGGGTGGGGAAATGTGAGATAAAAAATTTAACAAATAAAATAACAGAAGGGAAGCGGAAGGGAGAGGAGACCAGAATTAGCAAACCGGAGTGTGTGTGGTGGGGGAGGGGGAGTGTAGGGAGTGAGAAGAGGTTGTAAGAAGTCAGGGGTATAGGGAAAACGTCCTTTGTAAGTAAGGCTCAAGACTTTGAAATGAATGCGTGAGGTGAGAGGCAACCGATGTTCAGAGAGAAGGAAATTATTGCACCGCCAAAACCTCATTTTTATTCATATTTGTCATGTGTAGTTAACGTTGACTTTGTGAAATTACACTTTTGTACAGCTGTGACTTCTGTCATCCTGGAGAAATAATTATTGAGCTGGTGTTCTTTGGATTGTAAACATTCATGCTGCTATGTACACAGTTTGGATTCATAACACTGCTCATTCAGTTCGGATATCAGTGAATCTATTCTATACATAGTTAAGTCTTGCAGAAAATACAGTCATTTTAAAAATTGTGTCGCAATTATCTATCTTGGGCCCAATTCAGTAAATGGTGCTAAACCTTAGGTGCTAAAAACATGGGCACTAACCCCCTAACTCTGTAGACGTCGCCAAAAATTGTTCATGCTCCCAATTTGTGCATGCAATTTAATTGGATATGAGTTAATTAGTGGCAATAATTAACTTTTTAACAACCAATTCTTGGCACTAATTAGATTTAATTGGTATTTACACGTGTAAATTTAGGCCTGGGATCTGAGCCTAAAATTTACGCGCAATCTGAAAAAGGGGGCATGGAAATGGGAGGGTCATGGGTATCACATGGTGGCTGAATGCAGCAATCCCACAAGGAGTACAACACAGAACCAAAAAAACGGGAAACAGAAGAAGGCTCAGCAGACAATGAGAAGATGTTTAAAAGGGCGATGAAAATGATAAAAGGGATGGGACGACTTCCCTATGACGAAAGGCTGAAGTGTCTAGGGCTCTTCAGCTTGGAGAAGAAACGGTTGCGGAAGATATGATAGAGGTCTATAAAATAATGAGTGGAGTGGAACGGGTAGACGTGAATCGTTAGTTTACGCTTTCCAAAAATACTAGGACTAGGGAGCATGCGATGAAGCTACAAAGTAGTAAATTTAATACAAATCGGAGAAAATATTTCTTCACTCAACGTGTAATTAAACTCTGGCATTCGTTGCCAAAGAATGTGGTAAAGGTGGTTAGACTAGCAGGGTTTTAAAAGGGTCTGGACTGCTGCCTAAAGGAAAAGTCCATAGACTTGGGGAAAATCCACTGCTTATTTCTGGGATAAGCAGCATAAAATGTATTGAGTTTTCTGTGTGAACTTGTCAGTTATTTGTGACCTGCATTGACCACTGTTGGAAACAGGATGCAGGGCTTGATGGACCTTTGGTCTGGCCCAGTGCGGCAATTCTTATGTACTTATAAGAATATAAGAGTAGCCATACTGGGTCAGACCAATGGTCCATCTAGCCCAGTATCCTGTGGCCAAGCCAGGTCACAAGTACCTGGCAGAAACCCAAATTGTGGCAACACTCCATACTACAAATCCCAGGGCAAGCAGCAGACTATGGACTTTTCCTCCAGGAATTTGTCCAAACCTTTTCTAAAATCACATACACTAACCACTGTTACCACATCCTCCGGCAAAGTGTTCCAAAGCGTAACTATTCGTTGAGTGAAAAAATAGTTCCTTCTATTTGTTTTAAAAGTATTTCCATGTAACTTCCTCGAGGGTCCCCTAGTCTTTGTACTTTTGGAACAAGTAAAAAATTGATTCACTCTTACTCGTTCTACACCATTCAGGATTTTGTAGACCTCAATCATATCTCCCCTCATCCGTCTCTTTTCCAAGCTGAAGAGCCCTAACCTCTTTAGCCTTTCATTTAATTCATATAACAGATAAACCAGTTCCTTTTGTTTCTACTGTATGAAACATCCTTTTGTTGCTGTCGCATAAAAAGACTTGACAGGAATCTTTTAATAGTTTGTCCAACATATGGAACAAAACTGCTACGTGTATTTTTTTATTACATTTGTACCCCACACTTTTTCCCACTCATGGCAGGCTCAATGCAGGGTTAAATGACTTGCCCAGAGTCACAAGGAGCTGCCTGTGCCTGAAGTGGGAATCGAACTCAGTTCCTCAGGACTAAAGTCCACCACCCTAACCACTAGGCCACTCCTCCACTGTTGCTACTATTTGAGATTCTACATGGAATGTTGCTATTCCACTAGCAACATTCCATGTAGAAGTCGGCCCTTGCAGATCACCAATGTGGCCGCGCAGGCTTCTGCTTCTGTGAGTCTGACGTCCTGCACGTACGTGCAGGACGTTAGACTCACAGAAACAGAAGCCTGCACAGCCTTCTACATGGAATGTTGCTAGTGGAATAGCAACATTCCATGTAGAATCTCCAATAGTAGCAACATTCCATGTAGAATCTCCAATAGTATCTATTTTATGTTTGTTACATTTGTACCCTGCGCTTTCCCACTCATGGCAGGCTCAATGCGGCTTACATGGGGCAATGCAGGGTTAAGTGACTTGCCCAGAGTCACAAGGAGCAGCTGCCTGTGCCTGAAGTGCGAATCAAACTCAGTTCCTCAGGACCAAAGTCCACCACCCTAACCACTAGGCCACTCCTCCACTGTTGCTACTATTTGAGATTCTACATGGAATGTTGCTGCTATTCCAATAGCAACATTCCATGTAGAATCTCCAATAGTATCTATTTTATTTTTGTTACATTTGTACCCTGCGCTTTCCCACTCATGGCAGGCTCAATCAGTGGCGTAGCCAAGGGTGGGCTGGGGTGGGCCCAGGCCCACCCACTTTAGGTTCAGGCCCACCAAGTAGCAGCACACATATAATGTGGCTGGCAGGGACCCCAAGCCCCACCAGCCAAAAACTCCCAACAACTTTTTGCTGACGGTGAAAATCTGCTATTTAAAAGGTGTACGGGGGAGAGCGGATGTTTGAAAGACCATATGGCATGCAGGCGAGAGAGGGAGAAACCAAATCACTTGTAGGACAAAGCGGAGTGCTGCCCACCCACCTTGGGTCCTGGCCCACCCAAACTTGGGTGTCTGGCTACACCCCTGGGCTCAATGCGGCTTACATGGGGCAATGGAGGGTTAAGTGACTTGCCCAGAGTCACAAGGAGCTGCCTGTGCCGGGAATTGAACTCAGTTCCTCAGGACCAAAGTCCACCACCCTAACCACTAGGTCAGTAGGTCTTTAAAAAGACTGTGATGAAAAACTGATTTACTTTCCAGCAAATCTCTGGAAAAGTTACAAGGAAGAAAAAGAAAACTCTCCTCTGCAGTGTGTTCAAACAGTTTGAACAGGTTTTGATCACAGTCTTTTTAAAGACCATCTGAAAATATATGTAGCAGTTTTGTTCCATATATTAGAAAAACTATTACAAGACTCCTGAGGCAGGCGCTCTTAAGACAAAACACGTTGACTTGTCGAATATTTTTATGCAAGCGCCCCACCACACCCACCACACCCCATCAAATACTGCTCCACCCCTTTCACACCCCCACCCTGCCCCCTGTCACACACCCCCTAAGGGTGTCCTATCCTCCCCTCCCCTTACTTTACTGCTCTGGTGGTCTAATGACCTCTTCAGGGCAGGAAAGAGCCCCCTCTTACCTGCCCGGAGCAGCTGCAGACTGTCTTGCTGCCTCCCGTACCGACGCCAGTTCAAAATGGCTGCCGAGAGTGACCTTGCAAGTCGTCTGCGGAAGTCTCTCGAGGTCGCCACTTGAACTCTCGGTGGCCATTTTGAATCGGCGCCGGGACCGGAGGCAGCAAGAGACAGTCTGCAGCTGCTCTGGGCAGGAAAGAGGGGCCTCTTTCCTGCCCTAAAGAGGTCACTACACTGCCAGGGCAGTACAGTAAGGGGAGAGGAGGATAGGACACCCCTAGGCCTGCCCACCTACCAGCCTGCCCATTTGTCTGCAAATCCGGACAAACGGACAGGCTGGCAAAATCCGCCTGGTTGCCTGGCGTGTCCTCAAAAAGAGGACATGTCCGGGTAAAACCGGTCATATGGTAACCCTATCCGTAAGTGTGTTGCAGCAGTTGAGGGTCAAAGTTTTCCTGTCTCTAGTGGTCGGCAGCAGTGAGCAGTGATTCATTCAGCCTGCTCGTGCCCACCTCAGAGCCTACTCTCTGATGTAACTTCCTGCTTCCACCTAGACAGGAAGCATCAGAGAGAAAGCTCCGGGGTTGACACAAGCAGGCTGTACGAATTGCTGCTGACTGCTGCCAACCGCTAGAAACAAGAAAACTTTTAAAAAGGTACATGGAGGGGAGATGCCTGATTGCAGTTTGGAGAGGGGGCAGGAGGGAGAGATGCTGAATTATTTGTGAGGGTGGTGGAAAGAGAAGATAAATGCTGGATTATTTGTGAGGACAGAGGGAAGATAAGGTAAATGTTGGATTATTTGTAAGGGTGGGGGGAAGAGAAGGGAAATGGACTATTTGTGAGGATGGGGAGGAGCAAAGAGAAGATAAATGCTGGACTATTTGTGGAGGAGGGGGAGAAGGTAAAATTCTGGACCATGTGAGGGGGTGTTCCTTGACAATTTTAGCACTGTGTAAGTGTGCCGTGAGACGAAAAAAGTTAAAAATCTCTGATTTAGGGCAAGGCCGCTGGCCCAACAAATATTTTCTGTTTTGCGTGTTATGTCAAACTTCAGTGCAGTATAGATTAGTTTGACTAAGTCTCATCTTCACATAGTTGAACAGGACTGTTTTTCTAAGACTATCCCTGAAATACACACTATTTAAAAATCCCCTCTAAACTTTTTTTTTAAACATACGGAATGCCAGTCATTCTGGAATTTTCTGACGAGACAGGCACAAGTGTATTATACAAGTTAATAAAGATAATGACACAGGTGTGGAGAAACTCTGGGGTCCTTTTACTAAGATGTGCCAAAAAAATGACCTGCGCTGTTGTAGACGTGTGTATTGGATGCGCGCGGGTCCATTTTTCAGCGCGCCCACAAAACAAGGCCCCTGTTTTGGGGCCAAAAATGGACATGTGGTAAAATAAAAATAGGCGCACGTCCATTTTGGGCCTGAGACCTTACCACCACCCATTGACTTAGCGGTAAGGTCTCACGCGTTAACCGGGCAGTATTCATCAGCGCGCGTATACTGCCGATTACTGCCCAGTTAGCACCACATGGTAGAAAATAAAACATATTTTCAGATGTGCGTGTCGGACGTGCGTAAAAAACGGACATGCTGCCTGGGGCACGCGGTAGCCGGGTGGTAGTTCCAAATTGATGCACGTTGGATCAGGGGCATAGCCAGACTTCACCGGAAGGGGGGTCCAGAGCCCGAGGTGAGGGGGCACATTTTAGCCCCCCCCTCCCCGGCGCCACCGCCATCAACTTTTACGCCCCCCCCCCCTCCCGCAGCCAACCCTCCCTCGCTGTCGGCTACCTTTGCTGGCGGGGGACCCCAATCCCCGCCAGCCGAGGATGTCCTCTTCTTGCTCCGAAGGCTTTGTTCTGTTTCTAACGTCCTGCACATTGTACGCGCAGGACATCAGACTCACAGAAACAGAACGAAGCCTTGCAGATCAGCCAGGCCCCACGTAGCTACGCCACTGCGTTGGATGCGTGTAGGCGTCTGCACGCCATAGTAAAAAGGGCCCCTCTGTCTCCAAATATGTGATGATCTCACTTTCAGCTTCATTGACCAGGCCTACTGCTCTTATCAGGACTGCAGAACCAGAAATCATTCTTTGTAGGTACCTTCGTAGAGGCACGTTACTGTCTATTACTCTCGTAACCATGAGAATGTGTGCGCTTGCATATTTAAGTTTTTCAAAATAAACCAGTAGATCCAGAGTTTCCTGTACATTATCCTTTTTTACTTTGTGACTTCCTATCTCAAATCTTACCTGTACTCTGAGGTGACCGTGGGAAATTGTAAACCTGCCTCTCATTTCAAATATTTAATCTAGGTGGATTTTCCTTGCTCAGACCAAACATTCACCTGAATTTAATATTTTTTATGTGATTCTAAAATGATGATGCGGTGTCAGGAGGTTTCAGGTCCCAGTTCTGACAGCGCGTCAAGCAGACTGCTTTCTTTTAAGGCTGCACAAGTGGAATGTATGAAGTGGAAATCTTTTTAGTATTAAATTAGTATTAAATTAATTGGGGTTTTTTTTTTAAATAGAAGGATATGTAAATACAACATTTAAACAATAGCTTATTCTGCCTGCTGATTTCAGAGAGAGCGTTTATTTATTCTATTTTATTTATTTAGGGAAAACGATTTCCACAGACTTCACTGTTTCCCATCTCTAGTATGACTAGAGAGGGTAAGTGATGGAGTCCGGTTATGCAAATTAGTGAACTGATCAATGGACAGTTCCTGATGCTCCAGAGTCGTTGTGATCCTAAAGAGGGCTCTTACTCAGAGTTTTCTGAAATGTTGAAACTTATTATGATTGCAAAGGATTTGTTATTTTTTTTGTAACTCTGCAACCGTTTTTCGACATAAACGTCCAGACTTGTTACATATGGCACATCAACTGCTTGGAAAGAACATCTTTCTTATTCCACGTTTCAGGAGCAGAGTCGGAGGGGAGGAAGCATGTTGATGGCAAGTAAATTTTATCTACTTAACTGATTTTGAGTGATTTCAAGGACATTTTGCTGGAATAAATTTACCAGCAATAAAATAAATGCATGGGCCAATTTATAGCATCCCCAGTGCACGAACGTCCTGCAATTCAGATATCCATTTTAAAGTTGAACTATTAAACAATCACGATGGAACAAATATGAGGACGTAAACTCACGTCATGGCCTTTTTTCTGGCATGACTTTCATAAGTTCAACCAAACCGATGTGGTCACATGTATAACTGTGGATGATTTTTGAAAGTTTAACTTATGATATTGTATTTATGATATGTTTGGTGGGGTGATGCTATAGTCGGAATCAAAAGTATGATAGTTCTTCTTTAAAAAATGTTCCTCTGTTGAAATGCAAACAAATCCAATCGTAAGTGTGATTTTTCTTCAAAGAATACCTCCCGTTCCAGTGGTGTTCTAGAACAACAATCCATTGAATTAGATTTATTTTAATTTGGATTGGAACTTTTCCTCCTCTGGTACTGGGTTAATGTGCATGTGTATTGTGACATGTCAGCTCTTCAAATGGTGCCACTTTGCATACCACATAATTATGAAGATGGCAGTTATAATTAGTACATTGTGAGAAATATTGCATATGCTGTATTTTTAATGCAAAGAAAACGAGAATAGTTTGTCTTGCTTTTCGGGACATGAGTAGCATGCATCCTAACCTCCAAATTCTATATATGATGTCTTTTAAGTTATGGGCTCTAATTTGGCCGCATGGGCAAATTGCGCGCACAGCTTAATTGACTAACAAGCCAATCAGCGCCGATAATTGGTACTTAGCAACCAATTAGTGGCACTAATTGGCTTTAATTAGAATTTATGCGCACAGCTTTCTAGGCGTATTTCAATGCAGCGCATGTAAATTCTAATGCAGTCGAAAAGGGGGTGTGATCATGGGTATAGAATGGGTGGGTTGTGGTTGTTTCAGAAAACTATGCGCAGTATTGTAGAATACACCTCATGTGCACCTAACTTAGGCGCAGGTATTTAGGCCTGGTTTTAGGTGGCCTAAATGGGTGTGCCTACATTTTAGTCACAAGAACAGTGCATAGGCATATTCTATAAACTGCGCCTAACTTTGGGTGTTGTTTATAGAATCATGTTAACTGCGTGTTTTTTGGCGCTGATTTTTAAGGTGCCATTTATAGAATTTGGCCCTAATTTTATAAATTTGTGTACACAATATGTTGTTGTGCCTGAAGAGTTGCACGTTCTAAAATGGTGCCAGTTGCGCTCATAACTTAATTGTTAGATTAGCCGCTAATTGATGTTAACACCAATAATTTGCTATAATTGAGGTTAATTGGCACAAATTTGTAGTTAAGTGCTCGCTGCCCTTAGTCGGTGTTCTACAACTTGAACACGCAAAATACATAGCATGCAAGTGCAAGGAGGTGTGGGCCTGGGAGGGGCATGGGTGGGTCAGGAACATACCTAGCACTTATGCATGCGTTGTCTAGAATACTCTCAGTTACGTGCTTAACTGAGAGCAGTTAGGTGCGAGCATTTACACTAGCCTCTGAGCTAGCATAAGTGCTCAGGCCTATAACTGCCAACGTTGTGGAAGAGGCGACATTCCACTGCCAATTCTGCACAATGCTTTCTGAGCATCGAGAAGGCAACTTCTTAATGCAGATCTTGCATAGCATTGCATTGAGCTCCATACCCAAGGATTCTATCTGGTAGCAGATCGACAGACACAGTTTTTTCGACAGACAATTTCAGTAGACCATAAAGACTCCTGAGGCAGGCCGGTTGGCTGAAACACGGCTGTGTCGAGTCTCTTTGAATTACTTGATTGATCTGGACTTATTGTGTCTATTGAGCTACACAATAAATTTGGACTTTTTGTACATCGTCTAAGACCATATCCTTGTTCCATCTTCACTGTGTTCTTTGTGCTATGGAAAGTAATTCCATAATTTCTAGCACGGCACTAACCTGCTGGTCTACTGTGGGAGCCCTTACCGCCACCTCAATGGTAAGAATAATCTTACCACATGGCTGTGTCTTTTTAGGGGTTTTATACCTGCTGCAGTAAAAAGAGCCCTGGCGTGCAGCAAAGACAGCCCGTGCCGCTACCGCAAGGCCCTTTTTACCATAGCTTGGTAAAAGGAGCCATAGGTGCTAACACTCACACCAGCTCTATGTCTGGTGTAAGTACTTATACCTGAATGTTAAGCACATATATACCCGGTTATCAGTATCATGTGTTTGATATACTGCTTTTATGTTGTACAAAGTCGTTAAATCGCGGGAGGATTGTGAAAAATTACATGAGGACCTTACGAGACTGGGAGACTGGGTGTCTAAATGGCAGATGACGTTTAATGTGAGCAAGTGCAAAGTGATGCATGTGGGAAAGAGGAACCCGAATTATAGCTGCGTCATGCAAGGTTCCATGCTAGGAGTCACGGACCAAAGAAAGGGATCTAGGTGTTGTCGTTGATGATACGTTGAAACCTTCTGCTCAGTGTGCTGCTGAGGCTAAGAAAGCAAATAGAATGTTAGGTATTATTAGGAAAGGAATGGAAAACAAAAATGAGAATGTTATAATGCCTTGGTATCGCTCCATGGTGCGACCGCACCTCGAATATTGTGTTCAATTCTGGTCGCCCCATTTCAAGAAAGATATAGCGGAATTAGAAAAGGTGCAGAGAAGGGCGACGAAAATGATAAAGGGGATGGGATGACTTCCCTATGAGGAAAGGCTAAAGTGGCTAGGGCTCTTCAGCTTGGAGAAAAGGTGGCTGAGGGGAGATATGATAGAGGTCTATAAAATAATGGATGGAGTGGAACGGGTAGATGTGAAGCGTCTGTTTACTCTTTCCAAAAATACTAGGACTAGGGGGCATGCGATGAAGCTACAATGTAGTAAATTTAAAACGAATCGGAGAAAATGTTTCTTCACTCAACGTGTAATTAAACTCTGGAATTCGTTGCCAGAAAATGTGGTAAAGGCGGTTAGCTTAGCGGAGTTTAAAAAAGGTTTGGACGGCTTCCTAAAGAAAAAGTCCATAGACCATTATTAAATGAACTTGGGGAAAATCCACTATTTCTGGGATAAGCAGTATAGAACATTTTGTACTTTTTGGGGATCTAGCCAGGTTTTTGTGACCTGGGTTGGCCACTATGGGAAACAGGATGCTGGGCTCGATGGACCTTTGGTCTTTCCCAGTATGGCAATACTTATGTACTTACGTAACCAAAGCAGCTGACATATATTACATGCAGGTACTTTTCTCTGTCCCTAGTGGGCTAACAATCTAAGTTTTGTACCTGAGGCAATGGAGGGTTAAGTAACTTTGTCCAGAGTCACAAGGAGCTGCAGTGGGAATTGAACCCAATTCCCCAGATTTTTCACTACACTACCCATTAGTCTACTTCATGATCAATGCTGCTCTCATATTTTCTCTCCTTGAACTTCTAGTATTCTATAAAAGAAAGTGGGCGCCTACTTTTCCTCTATTGAATAGGCTCCTATCATATGCCCTCTGACCGCCTAATTGTAGGTGTCCATTTATAGAACTGATCTCTGAATGATACTTTCTGAAGGACAAAGAAATGAGAAGCTTAAGTCTGGGTTTATTAACAGCTTTTCTCATTCTCAATAGATAAATAAGATTAACCAGCTTCAAACATATGTGACATCATCTGACATTGTCAATGCAGAGATCGCTTTCAAAAATTCGAGAAAACTCTAGTAAGGTGCAAAAGAATAGGGCCACAGGTGGAACAACTAGGCAGATACAACAGTCAAGGGGACCAATCCTTTATTCCAAAAGCCAACATGGCCTGTTTTTTGGCATACGCCTGCATCAGGGGTCAGTCGATGGTCAGAACGTACGTCTCAAAATTTCTTCATAGCACCAGTCATATAAGGAAACACAAGCAAGAAGCTCCTTACAATGTGTATACAAATGGCGGAAGTTGCAGAGATTCAAAATGCATTTCTGCAGTTGGCAGATTTCGTTTTCATCTAGAATGAGGAGGACAGTTGTTTGTAGTGTGGAGAATGACTCATTTGATGTATTGGGGTGAGAATTGTGGGCTTCTTTTCATCCAGTTGATGCAAGGCAAGTAGAGAAGGTGATACATTCTTTGTCTAATTCAGGCAGTCCGTTGAATGTTTGTTCTACATCGGTATTGCCTTCTAAGATTTCAGGTAATGTTGTTTTATTTGTTAATCAGATGTTTGATGAAGCGATGGTGCCAGCTGTTTTTTTTTTTTTTTTAAAGCTGCAGTTTGTCCCTTGATAAAGAACATGTCTTTGAGTCATGACCAAGATCATTTTCACCCTATTTCCAATTTGGGATTTTTTGCGAAGGTTTTGGAAACATTAGTGTCAGCACAACTGACTGATATTGTAGAATGGAATGCTTTGTTAGATACTTGTCAATTTGGTTTTTGTAACAAGCATAACACTAAGGTGTTGGTCCATACTATGTTAGATGATGTTCATTTGGGATTTGATCGGGGAGATCAGTTTTTTAATCTCTCTGGATTTTGTTGCTGCATTTGATACTGTGGATCATAAATTGTTGGTACATTGATTGCAGTCATTTGGAATTTCTGGGAAAGTATTGGCTTGGTTTCCATCATTTTTGGATGCTCGTATATTTCATGTGGTTCAGCATTCTACTTGGTCTGGTTGGATGATGGTGACTGCAGGCGTACCGCAAGGTTTGTGTTTATCATCACTGTTGTTCAATTTGTCTTTGCTCCCTATCTGCAAGGTGATGGTTACCACTCAAAGAACGCATCATGTTCAAGGTATGCACCCTAGTGCACAAAATCATCCACGGCGAGGCCCCAGCCTACATGGCGGACCTGATCGACCTACCACCCAGGAATGCTAAAAGATCGTCTCGCACATTCCTTAATCTTCATTTCCCTAACTGCAAAGGCCTAAAATATAAACTAATGCACGCATCAACCATCTCCTATATGAGCACGCAATTCTGGAATGCACTGCCACGGAACCTAAAAGCGACCTATGAACTGACCAACTTCCGCAAACAACTGAAGACACATCTCTTCCACAAGATATACCACAAAAACCAAAACTTGTGAAATCCCCACACATATCTAGCAATGTAAAGAATGCCTTATGTCATGTTATTATCTTGTTTTCCATTACCATGCTACCCAAACTACTTCTGTAACACCAAATGTCAATTTTCCTCTCATTTCCACTATCCATGATTTATTGTAAGCCACATTGAGCCTGCAAAGAGGTGGGGGGTAATGTGGGATACAAATGCAATAAATAAATAAAATCTGTATGCTAACGATATACAGTTTTATTTTCCAGTACCTGCTGACATATCTCAGGGTGTTTCTTTGGTGGAATCATATTTTCAAACAGTTCAGGGTTGGTTGCGAGTGAATGGTTTGGCTTTGAATATTGCCAAAACTCAAATTTTGTGGTTATCGAAGTCAGTGGAGGATTGTCCATATTCTAGTTTCTGTCTGGACTCTATTTCAGTGCTGGTTTTGTCAACAATTCGTAGTTTGGGTGTGACATTAGATAATACATTATTATTCAAACCGTATTTTTTTTAATTACGATTGCTAGCTAGGCTGAGAAGTTTTTTGTCTGAACAAAATTTTCGTACTGTTTTGCAGTCATAAGTTTTGGTACATTTTGATTACTGCAATGTTATTTTGTGTGGTTTGCCTTGTGCAACACTGAAAGCCTTTCAGGTGGTGCAGAATTCTGTGGCTGGGTTGTTGACAAGTAGGTTTAACCATATTACTCCACAATAACAGCAGCTGCATTGGTTATCTGTTGTATGGTGTATAGAGTTCAAGATTTTGGTATTGGTGTTTAAGGTTTTGCATAATGCAGCTCTGGAGGAATTGATGCAAAGATTACATTTGTATTATCCTTCTCAGCCACTTTGGTCACAGGCTCAAGTATTGTTGGTTGTTTCTTCATTTCGACAGGTTACAGGTGATCCATTCTCAGACCTTTGCAGTGGTTGGTCCCCATTTATAGAATGTTGTTTCTTTTTTGGCAGGTTTCTTCATATATTTTGTTTAGAATGCAATTAAAATATGTTTTTGTTTTGTAGAGCTTTTTGCTGGGTCTGTCTAAGGGTTGGGTTGTTTTTAGGGTATGAGGAATATGAGTTTTGTTGTTATTGTATAACATTACTGGTTTATTTGTTTTATTGTAACCTGCTCAGATGTTTGGATGGACGGGCTATAAATTTTGTTACATAAATAAATAAATAAAAATAAGTATTGCCATGACCTTGTTCACTCCCAAACAGCTTTATCCATAGATTGAGCTTCTTAATTATCAGCACATCCTCAGTGGTCTCCAAGGATTTCAAGCCATCATTCCTTTTCCCATGGTTACTCAAGAGGATGAGTTCTTTATAGTCAATCAGGAACTGACTAGGAAAATCAGTGAGAGTCTTGGTACCTTAAGGTAGTTCAGTGACTGTTATTCAGCACCCTTTTAGATTGTCCGTTTTGAGGAAGATGGTTGATATGAATTTGGGACAGAAAAAACATCTTCCCTGTTTTCCTGTGTGGCTTTTTTAAATTGTAGGTCCTGGAGAATAATTCTGAACTGCTCTTGGACTTGATTCAAACTAGTGGGATTCCGATTTTGTATCTGACTTTGAAGGAGTAAACAAACATGTGGACAAAGGGGAGCAGGTGTTATCTGGATTTTCAAAAGGCATTTGATAAGGTACCTCATGAAAGGCTACAGAGGAAATTGGAGGGTCATGGGATAGGAGGAAATGTCCTATTGTGGACATTTATAAATGATTTAGAGATGGGGGTAACCAGTGAGGTAATGAAATTTGCTGATGGCACAAAGTTATTCAAAGTTGTTAACTCGCAAGAGGATTGTGAAAAATTACAGAAGGACCTTACGAGACTGGGAGACTGGGCGGCTAAATGGCAGATGATGTTTAATGTGAACAAGTGCAAGGTGATGCATGTGGGAAAAAAGAACCCGAATTATAGCTACGTCATGCAAGGTTCCACATTAGGAGTTACGGACCAGGAAAGGGATCTGGGTGTCATCGTTGATAATACACTGAAACCTTCTGCTCAGTGTGCATAATTAAACTCTGGAATTCATTGCCGGAGAACGTGGTGAAGGCGGTTAGCTTGGCAGAGTTTAAAAAGGGGTTGGACGGTTTCCTAAAGGACAAGTCCATAGACCGCTACTAAATGGACTTGGGAAAAATCCACAATTTCGGGAATAACGTATAAAATGTTTGCACGTTTGGGTAGCTTGCCAGGTGCCCTTGACCTGGATTGGCCACTGTCAGGATGCTGGGCTTGATGGACCTTTGGTCTTTTTCCAGTATGGCATTACTTATGTAGTTAAAACAGGGGAGGAGTATTATTTGACAGATAGAAGAGGTAGATTGTTCAGATTTTCCAGGGTGTTTTATATGGCACTGTTTTATTATCTTCCAGGATTTTCAGTCAAATTTAATTATACTTGTGACAACTTACCTGGATGTCATTATCTTGAGTGATTTTAACATTCATTATGAAGATCTTAGTAATTCGTGAGCCAAATATTTTCGAGCTGTTATTTCTGATTTGGCACTTGAACAGTGGATTAATGTTCCTACCCACTTAGGAGGGCATATATTGGATTTAGTATTATCACATATTGGTAGTAGTGTACAACTTTCCTCTCTTGTTCCTGGACAGATCATTTGTTTTTATTATTTATTTATTTGGATTTTGCTCACACCTTTTTCAGTAGTAGCTCAAGGTGAGTTACATTCAGGTACTCTGGATATTTCTCTGTCCCAGGAGGACTCACAATCTAAGTTTGTACCTGAGACAATGGAGAGTTAAGTGACTTGCCCAAGATCACAAGGAGCAGCAGCAGGATTTGAACCGGCCACCTCTGGATTGCAAGATTGGTGCTCTATCCACTAGGCCACTCCTCCACTCATCAACATTCCCTGTAGAATCTCAAATAGTAGCAACATTCCATGTAGAATCTGAAATATTTATTTAGATTTTGCTCACACCTTTTTCAGTAGTAGCTGAAGGTGAGTTACATTCAGGTACACTGGATATTTCTCTGTCCCAGGAGGGCTCACAATCTAAGTTTGCACCTGAGGCAATGGAAGGTTAGGTGACTTGCCCAAGATCACAAGGAGCAGCAGTGGGATTTGAACCAGCCACCTCTGACCAGTGCTCTAACCACTAGGCCACTCCTCCATTAGCAACATTCCATCTAGAATCTCAAATAGTAGTAACCTTCCAGAATCTCAAAAAGTGGCAACATTCCATGTAGAATCTTCAATAGTAGCAACATTCCATATATTTATCTATTTAGATTTTACTCACACCTTTTTCAGTAGTAGCTTAAGGTGAGTTACATTCAGGTATACTGGATATTTCTCTGTCCCAGGAGGGCTCACAATCTAAGTTTGCACCTGAGGCAATGGAAGGTTAGGTGACTTGCCCAAGATCACAAGGAGCAGCAGCAGGATTTAAACCGGCCACCTCTGGATTGCAAGACTGGTGCGCTAACCACTCCTCCACGTGATTATTTTCCATTTGGATGTTATTGGTGAGGGGCAGTCTCAGTTGGTGAGGGAGGTAGTTGTTAGAAGGGATTGGAGAGGAGTGGATCCTGATAAATTACCGCCTCTTTGTAGTGCTTTTCCAGATGATTTTTTGGGTAAAACATTAGAAGTTAAAGCAGTGGTCTGGAAATGGGTTTCGTCTATAAGATGGATGAGGTAGCCCAAATGAAAATTTAGTTGGTGAAACCCAGTAGGTAATATAAGGGATAATATCATGGGGGATTGAGAATGGTGACGAGGCAATTGAGACATCATGAGAGAGTATGGAGAAAATGTAAGACTGAAGACTCTTATCAGCAAAGTACCTCCATTAGGAGGTATTATGCCCAGCAGATTAAGCTAGCAAAGAAATGCTATTATTCTGATATAATTGAAAAAGTAAAAATAGCATGCAGCAATTTTTTCAGATGTTGAGAGTGCTTACCAGTGAATCTCAGAGGTTAATTTTTAAACATTAAAACTTCAGCTTTGTGACTCAACTTTGGCTCTGAATACGTTCTGTGATAGCTATTTAGTTTCTTAGAGGAAAGCCTTTCTTGATGTTCAGCATTGATCAGCCCAAGGCTAAAACAGTCTGGTCATATTCCCTGTGAGGATATAACTGTAGGATTGGCACCTCCCAAGATATCTGCTCTGCTTATAGTTTTGGAGTCTGAGTCTGAAGTTTCCTGGACTCTGCCTTATGGTTCTAGATGTTCTGACTTAGAACAGGAGCAATCTCCAGTCCTTCTATCAGAGCCCTCTCCTCCAGAGGCCTAGATTCTCCTTGAGGATTTATTCTTCTTTTCCTTTGTGCAGAGAATGGTAGAGAGCATGTCTTTTAAGAGACAAGTAGAAGGTGAACCAAGGGCACGTCTTTTGTCACTTCAAATACTTCAGTGTTCCTAAGGAACCAGTAACAGTGCTTGTCTATCAGCTATAGGATACATGGAAAGGTTGTGGAAAACCCTGCTTGCTAAGCTGTCTGTATGAAAGAAGGACAACATGAAATACCATGTCCAGGAAGCTCCAGGATTCAGCATATTTCAGCCGCCACATAAACGTATGGTTTTTGAATCTGCCATGAGAAAGGAAAAGGAATTTTTCAGTGCCCCTGAGGCATGAGTCAAAGGCATCCGACCTGTACAAGGACCTCAGTTGGCTGACAGAAGAAAGTGTTTATGAACAACTTGAAAAACTAAATGTGGACAAAGCCATGGGACTGGACGAGATCCATCCTAAGATATTGAGTGAGCTCAGAGAGGTTTAGTGGTTCCCCCCAAAGATTTGTTTAATAAATCCTTGGAGCTGGGAGAGGTTCCATGGGGTTGGAGAAGAGAAAATGTGGTCCCTCTTCACAAAAGTGGTAATAGAGAAGAAGTCGGAAACTACAGGCTGGTAACTCTCACTTTGGTTGTAAAAATAATGAAGGCTCTGCTGAAGTAAAGAATAGTGAACTATCTGGAATCCAATGGGTGGGTAATTTATTTATTTACTTATTTTCTTATATCCCACAATTATCCAAAAACAGGTTTTGGTTCAATGTGGCTTACATTTTTTCATATAGGAGAAGTTACATTCTTTGTACTTATGAGATCTGAGGCAACATGGTTTACCAAGGGAAAATTATGCCCAACAAATCTGATTTCTTTGACTGGGTGACCAGAGAATTGGATCGAGGACATGTGCTACATGAAGTCTACCTGGATTTCAGCAAAGCCTTTGACACAGTTTGTCATAGGAGGCTCATCAATAAACTTACCAAACTGAAGTTAGGACCCAAAGAAGGGCGCCCAAGTTTTCTTGAGGGCGTCCTCGCAGGACGTGCCCACTAAAGGGTGGGGAAACCTGTATTATCGAAACAAGATGGGTGGCCATCTTTCGTTTCGATAATATGGTCGGGGACGCCCAAATCTCAACATTTAGGTCCCCTTAGAGATAGTCGACCTTAGAGATGGTCGTCCCCGGTTTTCGGCGATAATGGAAACCGAGGACGCCCATCTCAAAAAACGACCAAATCCAACTCATTTGGTCCTGGGAGGAGCCAGCATTCGTAGTGCACTGGTCCCCCTGACATGCCAAGACACCAACCGGGCACCCTAGGGGGCACTGCAGTGGACTAACTGATGCATTAACTAAACGGAAAAAGCCCTTCCCTTACCGATCCCTTAGCAATTCGGAAAGGAACGGGCATGCATGAAGGAATTTGCATGCAAATGAGCTGCTCGCTGTTAGCTCATTTGCACATGATTTCCTTCCTAAGGAGGGGAAGCCAGTGCAGAGCAGCCAAGCGTTATGCGTGGCTGCTCTGCACATGCCAAAGACGGCTTCATACACGCAGACAAGCTGTGTGTATAATAGCCGTCTACAACCTTAAATAAATTGCCGTCTACAACCTTAAAAAGACACAAGTCCAGGTGAAAACATCCAAGTGCTCGTCAGGGATGTGTTTTTTTTTTTGAGTATGGGTGAAGGACGTCCAAGTGTTAGGCGCCTTCGCTATGCCTCCGTCCCTGTGACGGGCAGTTGAGGATGTCCAAAATGTGGATATTTCTGTGAAAAGGATGTCCATGCCTTTGCTATGCCTCTGACACCCCCTTTATTTATTTATTTACTTGGATTTTGGATCACAAGTAGCAGCAGTGGGATTTGAACTGGCCACCTCTGGATTATAAGACCAGTGCTCTAACCACTAGGCCACTCCTCCACTCCACTCCCTTGAAATTTGGCCATCCCTGTGGGGGGGCAGTTCAGGATGTCCAAAATGTTTGAAAGAAAGACGTCCATGCCTTTACCATGCCACGGCTGACACACACACACCTCCCCCCCCCCCCCCCCCCCCAGGGACCTGCATACTGCTGCGATGGACCTGAGTATGATATTTGAGGCTGGCAAAAAAAGTTTTTAAAGTTGTTTTTTTCAGGGTGGGAGGGGATTAGTCACCACTGGGGGAGTCAGGGGAGGTCATCCCCGATTCCCTCCGGTGGTCATCTGGTCAGTTCGGGCACCTTTTTGAGGCTTGGTAGTAAGAAATAATGGACCAAGTAAAGTCGGCCAAGTGCTCGTCAGGGACGCCTTTCTTTTTTCCATTATTGCTCGAGGACGCCCATCTGTTAGGCATGCCCCAGTCCCGCCTTCGCTACACCAACAAAATGCCCCTGGGAACTTTGGCCGTCCCAGCGATGGGAAGCAGTTGGGAACACCCAAAATCGGCTTTCGATTATGCCGATTTGGGCGACTGAGAGAAGGACACCCATCTCCCGATTTGTGTCGAAAGATGGGCGCCCTTCTCTTTCAAAAATAAGCCTGAAAGTGGTGAAATTGATTAGAAATTGGTTGACTGACAGATTGTTTGGATAAAACATTAGAAGTTAAAGCAGAGGTCTGGAAATGGGTTTTGTCTACTAAGATGGATGAGGTAGCCCAAATGAAAATTTAGTTGGTGAAACCCAGTAGGTAAGATAAGGGATAATGTCATGGGGGATTGAGAATGTTGAAGAGGCAATTGAGACATCATGAGAGGGTATGGAGAAAATGTAAGACTGAAGACTCTTATCAGCAAAGTACCTCCATTAGGAGGTATTATGCCCTGCAGATTAAGCTAGCAAAGAAATGCTATTATTCTGATATAATTGAAAAAGTAAAAATAGCATGCAGCAATTTTTTCAGATGTTGAGAGTGCTTACCGGTGAATCTCAGAGGTTGATCACTGGGAATCACCCAACTGTGGACCAGTTAGGTACTTATTCGTTATCCAAAATAGATGCTCACAGGGTGTCAGAGGATGATAGAGGGTGGTGATAAAAAGAATAGTTAAAATTTAATGAGAAGAAGTGCAGAATTTATTTTTGTTACATTTGTACCCCGTGCTTTCCCACTCATGGCAGGCTCAATGCAGCTTACATGGGGCAATGGAGGGTTAAGTGACTTGCCCAGAGTCACAAGGAGCTGCCTGTGCCTGAAGTGGGAATCAAACTCAGTTCCTCAGGACCAAAGTCCACCACCCTAACCACTAGGCCACTCCTCCACTGTTGCTACTGTTTGAGATTCTACATGGAATGTTGCTATTCCACTAGCAACATTCCATGTAGAAGTCGGCCCTTGCAGATCACCAATGTGGCCGCGCAGGCTTCTGCTTCTGTGAGTCTGATGTCCTGCACGTACGTGCAGGACGTCAGACTCACAGAAACAGAAGCCTGCGCAGCCTTCTACATGGAATGTTGCTAGTGGAATAGCAACATTCCATGTAGAATCTCCAATAGTAGCAACATTCCATGTAGAATCTCCAATAGCAGCAACATTCCATGTAGAATGTCAAATAGTAGCAACAAAATCTCAATAGTATTAACATTCCATCTGGAATCTCCAATATTTATTTTATTTTTCTTACATTTGTACCCCGCACTTTCCCACTCATGGCAGGCTCAATGCAGCTTACATTGGGCAATGGAGGGTTAAGTGACTTGCCCAGAGTCACAAGGAGCTGCCTGTGCCTGAAGTGGGAATCGAACTCAGTTCCTCAGGACCAAAGTCCACCACCCTAACCACTAGGCCACTCCTTTGTGATACACTTTGGAAATAAAAATCCAATGGAGCTATATGAGCTAGAGGGTGAGAAGCTGATATGCATGGACCAGGATAGAGACCTTGGGGTAATAGTGTCTGAGGAGCTCAAAGCTGTAAATCAATGTGAGAAGGCAGTTGCCATAGCCAGAAGGATACTGGGCTGCCTATAGAAAGGAATCACCAGCAGAAAAAGAGAGATGTTAATGCCCTTGTACAAGTCATTGGTGAGGCCCTACTTGGAATATTGTGTTCAGTTGTGGAGGCTATATCTTGCTAAGGACATAAGAAGACTTGAAGGGGTCCAGAGGAAGGTGACAAAAATGATATCGGAACTGTGCCAAGAGATGTATGAGAAGAGACTTGAAGACCTGACTATGTACATCCTAGAGGAAAGAAGCGATAGAGGAGATATGATATAGATGTTTAAATACTTGAACTGTATCAACCTACAAACAAATTTTTTCCAGAGCCAGAGAACCAGGAAAACTAGAAGACATAAATTGTGGTTGTGGGGGTGATAGATTTAGGAGTAACATCAGGAAATACTTTTCATGGAGAGGGTGGGTGGATGTCCGAAATGCCTTCCTGGTGGAGGTGGTGGAGGCAAAACCAGTGACAGAATTCAAAAATGCATAGACACAAAGGATCCTTAAATAGAAAGAGGATAATATCAAAACAAAACTCAACGTATCAACAGCTGTATTTATGATGGGCAGGAATGGTGCTTAGATGGCAGCTCCAGCAGTGGGGAAGTGAAGTCAATGGACTTCTACGGTCTGTGTCCCGTATATGGAAAGACAGATCAGGATGGCCTGGAGTTGGTTTCAATGGCAACTCCAGTAGTTAAGGTAAAGGGTCATGGATTTGATATACCACATTTCTGTGGTGCAACCGAAGGGCAAACGTTTTTTGTAGCCTGAGCTATGAAAATGTCAAGGACAGATCAGGATCAAGTATGAATATTTTATACCACATTCATATCATATGCTAAGAATACAGGTCCTGTATATCTCAGTGGGGGAGGGAAAGACATTGTAAAGTGGAATTTAGTGAGTAAAATGTTGTAATACTATTGGATTGTTGGTTCAACAGTTTGATAATGAATGTGACTGTTGGGCAGACTGGATGGACCATGCAGGTCTTCATCTGCCATCATTTACTATGTTACAGTGTCGTCGTCGATGATACGCTGAAACCTTCTGCTCAGTGTGCTGCTGCGGCTAGGAAAGCGAATAGAATGTTGGGTGTTATTAAGAAGGGTATGGAGTCCAGGTGTGCGGATGTTATAATGCCGTTGTATCGCTCCATGGTGCGACCGCACCTGGAGTATTGTGTTCAGTACTGGTCTCCGTATCTCAAAAAAGATATAGTAGAATTGGAAAAGGTACAGCGAAGGGCGACGAAAATGATAGTGGGGATGGGACGACTTTCCTATGAAGAGAGGCTGAGAAGGCTAGGGCTTTTCAGCTTGGAGAAGAGACGGCTGAGGGGAGATATGATAGAAGTGTATAAAATAATGAGTGGAATGGATCGGGTGGATGTGAAGCGACTGTTCACGCTATCCAAAAATACTAGGACTAGAGGGCATGAGTTGAAGCTACAGTGTGGTAAATTTAAAACGAATCGGAGAAAATTTTTCTTCACCCAACGTGTAATTAGACTCTGGAATTCATTGCCGGAGAACGTGGTACGGGCGGTTAGCTTGACGGAGTTTAAAAAGGGGTTAGATAGATTCCTAAAGGACAAGTCCATAGACCGCTATTAAATGGACTGGAAAAATTCCTCATTTTTAGGTACAACTTGTCTGGAATGTTTTTACGTTTGGGGAGCGTGCCAGGTGCCCTTGACCTGGATTGGCCACTGTCGGTGACAGGATGCTGGGCTAGATGGACCTTTGGTCTTTCCCAGTATGGCACTACTTATGTACTTATGTACTTATGTACTTATGCTGTTTCATACCCTAGCAGACCTTCTTGTTCAAATATATGCAATGCCTTTCTTCAAGAGATGTAAAGTTTCACTGACTTTTTCCAACACAGAATCCGACAAACGTCTTTCACTCGGTCCATTTGACTTAGTCCCCCTAATTATTTACAGTTGTGCACCCAAATTTTACACATGTAATTTGTAGAATAAGGTCAGTTGCACATGAAATTTAATAGACTAATTAGATGCTAATTATTGATTATAATTGGTGTTAGTTACCACTAATTGTCTCTTATATTTGAAGTTGCCCTTAGTTGGTATTCTATAAGTTGCACGTTCAACTTCTACAGTATGTAATTCCTAGGGGGGGGGGGGGGGGCATGAATCCGGGAGGGGCAAGGGTGGGTCAGGGGCATGTCAGGCAGTTAAGCTCATGGTTTATGGAATACTAGCATTTACGCGCCTAACTACCTACAGTTAGGTGTGAGCATTTCCACCAGCCATTTGACTGGCGTAAGTATTCACACCTAAAGTTATATGGGTAAATGCAGACTTATGCTTGTATTCTAGAAAGACAGTTATAGAATCTGTGCTTACCGCAGATCATCCTGGCACCTAACTTTAGGCGATCTTTTGAGAATTACCCCCATAATGTTGTACTAGCATCAAGAGCCTCAATGAAAGCTAACAGGGTGCCCAGACTCTCATCAACATGTCTTCAGCCTAGAGAGAATTCATAATTGGCTTGAACTTGCCATATAATGGAGAAGATATTTTAGGAGACAAGCTTAAGGAGACAGTGGATCCATTGACATACAATGGATCTCCAGCACCCAGGGGCCAATGTTTACATTTGCGTTCCCTCCCTAGCTTATACCATATCACAAAAGCCCTGTAATTTTTGCTTTTTGACCTTTGAACTCCTCCAGTGACCCCTAAAAGCTGACACCTAGGGGCCATGGCTCTCTTGCACCCTCCACTCCTCCTTCCCAGTGAGTGGATGCAGTAAAAGAATGCTTTACGCCTTTTCTGCCGTTATCTTTAGTCTATTATGACCCAAGTAGCCAGATGTTGCTCTCTTTTATATTCACAAAAAGTTTAGGAGCCTATCAGGCTTGTTTTTGAAAGAGAAGGACGCCCATCTTTCGACACAAATCACAAGATGGGCGTTCTTCTCACAGGGTTGCCCAAATCGGCATAATCGATAATTGTGGCTGGGTCGTAAGGATCAGGTAAAGTCGTCCAAGTGTTTGTCAGGGACGTCCTTCTTTTTTCCATGGATGACCTCCCCTTACTCCCCCAGTAGTTACTATCCCCCTCCCACCCTCAAAAAAATTTTTTAAAACATTTTTTCCAGCCTCTGTGCTAGCCTCAAATATCATACCCAGCTCCATGACAGCAGTATGCAGGTCCCTGGAGCTGTTTTAGTGGGTACTGCAGTGCACTTCAGGCAGGCAGACCCAGGCCTATCCCACCCCCTACCTGTTACACTTGTGGTGGTAAATGTGAGCCCTTCAAAACCCACCAGAAACCCACTGTACCCACATGTTGGTGCCCTGCTTCATCCCTTAGGGCTATGGTAGTGGTGTACAGTTGTGGGGAGTGGGGTTGGGGGGGGGTTGGGGGGCTCATCACACAAGGTAAGGGAGCTATACACCTGGGAGCAATTTCTGAAGTCCATTGCAGTGCCCCCTAGAGTGCCCGGTTGTTGTCCTGGCATGTGAGGGGGACCAGTGCACTACGAATGCTGGCTCCTCCCATGACCAAATGCCTTGGATTTGGTCATTTTTGAGATGGGCGTCCTCAGTTTCCATTATCGCCGAAAACCAGGGACGACCATCTCTAAGGTCGACCTAAATTTAGCGATTTGGGCGTCCCCGACTGTATTATCGAAATGAAAGATGGACGCCCAACTTGTTTTGATAATACGGGTTTCCCCGCCCCTTCGCCGGACGTCCTGCGAGGACGTCCTCAGTAAAACTCGGGTGCCCCTTTTGATTATGCCCCTCCACATACGAATTTCCACTAAGTTCTGCAGCTAATGCATATTACCAGCTAAAGATAAGGTCTGTTAGGTGCAAAACATCTGTAATAACTGCTGGGGTGTTCTCAGCATTTGGGGAAGGCAGTCATGCACTCAGGGGCCCTTTTACTAAGCCGTGTAGGTGCCTACACACGCTGAACATGCGCCAAATTGGAGTTACTGCCCGGTTAGTGCGTGGCCCTTGCAGTAATTTCAATTTTGGCGCATCCACTACGCGTATCTGAAAGATATTTTTTATTTTCTGGTGCACGTAACATACGCGTGCCAAGTGACATTTGACGCGCGTAAGTCATCACTGCCCAAATTCTTTACGGCTAGGTCAATGACTGGCGGTAAGGTCTCAGACTCAAAATGGACACGTAGCAATTTTCATTTTGCCGCATGTCCATTTTTGGCAAAATAAAAAAGAAGCCTTTTTTACAGGCGCACTAAAAAAATGGATCGGTGCACGCCCAAAACCCGCGCCTACACTACCGCAAGCCATTTTTCAGCATGCCTTAATACAGAGAGATGGCTGTTGATGTGCTTTAACGGCATGGACACTAACACAGAATACACTTACCTACAACTCTAGAGGACTAGCCAACAGTTCCACGTTACCAACTTGTGTAGTCCTCGCCGATGACATGCTCCTTAGTAGGAATTTCCCTTGTTAGAAATTGAATACGGCAGTTAGCATATACCAGGGGCGTAGCCAGACCTCGGCGGGAAGGGGGCCAGAGCCCGAGGTGGGGGGCACTGTTTAGCCGCCTCCCTCCGCTGCTGCCGACCCCCCCCCCCCCGCCGCCGCTACCGCATCAGGTACCTTGTTTGTTGGCAGGGACACGGTGCAGGACATAAGGCGTCAGAAACAGATGATCACACAACGAAGGCGCCGCAGTCGACTGGCGCTGAAGAAGACTCTTTGGCTGGCGGAGTTTGGGGACCCCCGCCAGCAAACAAGGTACCTGATGCGGCAGCGGGGTGGCGGCGACGGCAGGGGGGGGGTCAAATGTAGAGGGGGCCAGGGCGTAATCTGTGGGGGCCCATGCACCCGTGGCCCTACGTAGCTACGCCCCTGGCGTACACTAACAGTTAAAATGTCTATTTATATTTATTTAATACTTGATATACCACCTTTTCTAATAAAAGGCCAAGGCGGATTACAAAATGTATAGAATAAGTGAAAAAAGTTAAAGGAAATCCATTACAAATAGGAACAAGTGACAATTTAAATATTTTCAATTCATACAGTCTCTCACACACAATCATCCAACCTGCCTCATTTCAGCCCAACCCTCTTCCCCATAAAAAAACAGATCGCCATGTGATCTTGCCCAGCCAATCAGATTCCTGCTCTCATAACACTGATACTGCTGCGTAACTAAAACGTATATAAAGCCACAGTTTTTTTACATAAGTAAAAATAAACTGCATTAATGTATTAAATACTGCATTAAAATCGAATGCCATTTAGTAAATAGGCTTCTTAGTGATCTTAGCAAGCATTTCTGCATTAATGGAGCAGTTCTGTAACAGGGTGCTTATAATTAGGTGCTTCAGGGGTACAAGGGCCTGCTGATTCTTAATACAGATGTTAAAAAATATCTGTAGACGCCTACCTTCCTTCGTAGACTATTAGCATAATTGTATATACAGTAATACCTCAGTTTTCGTTGACTTCGGCTATCGTCGGTTTCGGTTTTTGCCGATTTTTTCCACGAAAAATTTGTCTCGGATTTCGTTGGTGTGCCCATGTGACCTCGCTGCTAATTTTGCGAAAAGAAAGGGCGACCCACGCGTTCTCCTGCTCAGTGTGGCGTTGTTTCTCATTGTGTGAGCATCACCCCACGCGTCTAGCTAAACAATTCTATATGGAAATAATTGCTTTGGTTTTCATCGGTATCAGATTTCACCGATTGTTTTCGGACGGATTATCGACGAAAACCGAGGTATCACTGTATATGCATTTAACATTTAGGCATGAGTGGCTACACCAGCCATAGAGCTAGGTTAAGTGTAGCAGATACCCATGTAACTTATAGTATTCTGTACTTTACACATGTAAGTTTGAGCTGTACCCAAGTTCTGCCCCTATGTAAACCCCCCTTGCAACTATGTACTATCAGGCTTATTTTTGAAAGTGATCGCCGGCGATCTTCCAACATAAATCGGGAGATGGCCGGCAATCTCTCAAAAGCGGCGAAATCGGTATAATCAAAAGCGGCTTTTTTGACTCCATCACCACTTTCCGTCGCCATGCCGGCGAAAGTTCAAGGGGGTGTGTCAGTGGCGTAGCAAAGGCGGGACCTGGGCGGGCATGGGCATGGCTACCAGATGGCCAGCTTTCACGGATAATGGAAAAAAAAAAGCAGCGTTAAGCAGTATTTCACCGGGTTTACTTGGTCCTTTTATTTCACGACCAAGCCGCAAAAAGGTGCCCCAACTCACCAGATGACCACCGGAGGGAATGGGGGTTGACCTTCCTGTAGTCCCCCAGTGGTCACCAACCCCCTCCCACACTAAAAAAATAAAAATAAAAACCTTTTTTACCAACCTGTATGCCAGCCTCAAATGTCATACCCAGCTCCCTGACAGCAGTATGCAAGTCCCTGGTTTTTAATGGGTGCAGTGCACTTCAGGCAGGCAGACCCAGGTCCATCCCCCCCTACCTGTTACACTTGTGGTGCTAAATGTTGAGCCCTCCATCCCCCTCCCCCAAAACCCACTCTACCCACATGTAGGTGCCCCCCTTCACCCATAAGGGCTATGGTAATGGTGTAGAGTTGTGGAGAGTGGGTTTGGGGGGGATTTGGGGGGCTCAGCACCCAAGGTAAGGGAGCTATGCACCTGGGAGCTGTGTATTTTTTTTAACATTGTTAGAAGTGCCCCCTAGGATGCCCAGTTGGTGTCCTGGCATGTCAGGGGAACCAGTGCACTACAAATGCTGGCTCCTCCTATGACCAAATGCCTTGGATTTCGCCGGGTTTGAGATGGCCGGCAGTTTTTTCCATTATCGCTGAAAAAACAAAATCGGCGATCTCAAACCCGGCGAACTCTGGCATTTGGCCGGGCTAAACCGTATTATCGAAAAAAAAAGATGGCCGGCCATCTTTTTCGATAATACGGTTCCGGTCAGCTGTTGCACCGCCGCCAAAATAGATTGCCGGCGACGTTCAATTATGCCCCTCTATGTAACTTAAGTTGATATTTACAGAATAGCATTTAGTTGGAATTTTGGTATTTACATATGTATATGCACACTTAACACTTGTAAATGCCATTATTTTAAATATTTATGTGAAAATGGGTGTGTAAATGGTAGTGTCTATATTATAGAACTGCCCCCTAGGGGGGAATTGTGTTTCCGTACTTGGATGATTGACTGGTCGAAGGCACATCTCAAGCACAGGCAAATAAATTCATGCACATGCTTGCTGATGTTTACTGTAAATTATCCCAGATCTTGGCTGGAGTTGTGCTGGCTTGAAAATGTTTTTACTGGGGCATTTAGAGGGAGGAGCGTTTTCCTCCATTTATCATTGGACATGCCACTCAAAAATGTTATTCCCCTCTCTTCCTGTGTGGCCGACGCTTATTTTCATTTTATCTTCTCTCTCAGAGCAGGGCCGCCAAGAGACAGAGCCAGGCCCAGGGCAGGGCTGCTGCAGCCGCCACCCACCCCCACTTGGGACACAGCCGCCACCCTGCCCACTCAGGACTCACAGCCACCCCCACTCAGAACGCAGCTTCTGCCACCACCGCCCCTCACTCTTTCGCTCAGACCGCCACAGCCCCAGCCCCTTCCTGCATCAGTGTGTCTGCTCCTCCTCAGCCTCTGAGGGGGTCCTGGTGCCAGGGTCTGTCTCTTTCCTGCTCCTGTGTGCCGGGATCAGGTTATCGTGTTAACGCAATCACCTGGGTCCCAACAGGAACAGAAGAGAGACAGACACCCAGTACTGGGCCTCCCTTGGAGGCCGGGTCTGGGGAATTTTGCCCCCCTCTTGGTGGCCTTGTCTCAGAGCCCTGCAGATTCCATGGTGTTTAGGTGATGGAACTAGGGTTACCATATTTTGTCCTCTGAAAAAGAGGACACATGTCACGCCCCCTGTCCCACCCACACCACGTCCCTTTCGGATCCTCATCCCTCCCCCTGGCACATATTCCCCTCCCCTCCCCCGGGTCACATATTCACCTCCCCTGCCCTCCCGTCACCTCCCCTCCCATCACCTCCTCTCCCCCTTGTCACATATTCCCCTCCCCTTACTTACTATCTACTGCCCTGGTGGTCTAGTGACCTCTTCGGGGCAGGAAAGAGCCCCCTCTTTCCTGCCCGGAGCGCTGCCTGCCCTTGCCCTGCATCCTTCTCGGTCTCGGCTAGTGATTCAAAATGGCTGCCGAGAGTTGAAGCGGCCTCGCAAGACTTCAACTCTCGGCGACCATTTTGAATCCCCAGCCGAGACCGAGAAGGATGAAGGGCAAGGCAGCGCTCTGGGCATGAAAGAGGGGGGTCACTAGACCACCAGGGCAGATAGAAGGGGAGGGGAGGGGAGACCCACGGCACTGCCCGCCCGCCTGCCCGCCCGCCCGTTTGCCCAGAAATCCGGACAAACAGCCGGCGGGGCAAAACCCACCGGACGTCCCGGACATGCCCTCAAAAAGAGGACATGTCCAGGGAAATCCGGACGAATGGTAACCCTAGATGGAACTGACACCTTAATGAATCTGATGCTACTCCTTTCTGGTTTTCCTGGGTTGCCCTTATTGCAGTCTACTTCTGTTAGTTTGTAGTTGAGTTATTGTCTATTATTATGATTGCCAACTATTTTCTAAGATTATTTTATATGTTTAATTTATTTATTTATTAATAAAAGTTTATATACCTTTTCCTCACAAAAATGTCAATCAAGATAGTTCACATATTACAGGAAATACTGGGGGGGAAAGGTTCCCCACAGCAAAAGCCTTGTACCAGACTTCCCCTGATTGTAAGGAATAACGGTGTACGCATGTGACACTTGAAACCTATGAATCACACACAAAGGGGGAGGGGGCAGTCTATAAATGGCACCAGATTTCAGCGCTGGAAAACATTTGCGCAAAGCCCTATTCTATAAATGGCGCTCTAGATTGAGCACCATTTATAAAATAGCAATTAGAGCTCATTTCCTTGCCAAAAGTTGGGTGCTGGTATTTACGTCAACTGAAACCTGGTGTAAATGCTGGCGCTCAACTCTGGGCATTTTGGCGTGGAAATGGGGCTATTCTATAACCCCATGCCCAACTTCTAGGAATGCTCCTGCCACTCCCCTGACCATGCCCCCTTTTGAGTTACACATTTAGGCACATGGGGTTATAGACTAGGGTGCGGGGAGATTCGCACGCAAACAATTATTGCCAATTAACTGCAGTAATTCATAACACGCTACAGCCTGTGTCCAGTGGTTGAGGCTGGACAGTGTAGGCTCCCAGGAGTTGAATTACGATCCTTTTCCTAGTTGAGTGCAGAGGGATTCGCTGCCTCGAGCCATGGCCCAGGGGCCTTCACTCAGTGAGACTATCTGACGTGGCTCCTAAGGGGCCTTGCTAGAGGGGGTACCTCCTCCTGCTCCCCTTCCCTTTGCATAATTTAAAAAATAATTTTATTTTGGGTTCCCTTTACATTATTTCCTTATTAAGGGAATAAAGTTATTTAAAAAAGAGTTTCTTTCAGACAAAGTCAGGTAGAAGGATTAAATTACAGCTCCAGCTGTATTTGCCTTATGAAGAACCATGGAGAGAGGGAGATGCTGAGCTGTCGAACAAGATGGACATTTGAAGATCCTGCTTCTCCTATTTTTGCATTAAGAAGAACCAGGGAGAGAGGGATCTACTGAGCCATCGAACATGATGGATGCGTGAAGATCCTGCTTCTCCTATTTTTACCTTAAGAAAAACCAGGGAGAGAGGTCGCTGCTGAGCCGTTGAACAAGATGGATGCATGACGATCCTGCTTGTATTTTTTCAAGAATATCAGCCCAAGAACTTACTGATTAAGTGTATATACCTATATTTTATTCACATCTTATATATAATTTATATCTCTGCAATGTTGTCAACAAAACCGAACAAATCAGACTCTCAGAACCTGCTACAAATGGGTACGAAGCGCACTAAGCATAACCCTCCATCTCTTGAAAAACTTCTGATATTCTGATGGATGATTTGCGGGCATTGAGACACTGAATTGTCTCTGGTGCAGTATCAGGAACATATCCAGAAGCAAATAAATTAGAACAAGAGATTGAGGACCTCTCCAATCGCAGCCTCCGAAACAACATCAGGATTATTGGTCTCAGAGAGGGAGCCGAGGGTGCCGATATGATAAACTTTCTTTCAACATGGCTTCCCGGTCTCTTGAAAATTCCACCGCTGCAGTTTGAGCATGCTCACAGAATGCCCTCATGTCTTAAGCAAGGCCTACAGCATCCGGGACCCGTGATTGCTAAACTATTATGCTTCCCACAAGCATTGCAGATATTAACAGTGGCATGGAACACCACTGACTTAAAGTTTGACGGTAAGAAAATACTTATTGTTCCTGATTTAGCAAAGACAATGGCAAGGTAGAGAAAATCCTTTCTGGAGATACGGGCCCATCTAAAAGTTATGGGAGCACATTATGGGCTTCAGTACCCAACTCGTATGATTGTAACTTTGAATAATTCCACTCGGACTTTTGACTCGCCTGAAGTTCTTACTCGGTATCTAGATCATTTACAGTCACAAGGAATGTCAGCATAATTTGTACCCCTGCTGCTTTTTGCATGCATAACATACTCAGCATTCTCAGGTTTTGAATGCTATAATTTTTCTTAACACTTCTAAGGTTTACCATGTGTGTATTTCTAGTTTAAATCTATATTATTAATATTTACTTGTTGTCAAAACCAATATATATTGTATCTTCCAAGCATCCTGATGCTCACACCAGACACACTGGAAGAAGACTCAGACCAAGCACAGCAAACATAGGAAACTACCCCGTCACTTCCCTGCGAGTGGTTGACACCACAAAACTTAAAATTAACCCTTGTGTGACTTTTAATTGTCTCCACTTTCATTCTTGCTTTTCTGCTCAAGTTACCCATACCTAAGCCTTAAATTCAACATACTATGAGCCTGCCATGAGTGGGAAAGTGCGGGGTACAAATGTAACAACAAAAAAAAAGCCTTGAAAACGACGTATGACCACCTAAACTTCCGAAAATCACTAAAAACTTACCTGTTTAAAAAGGCATACCCTACCGATCCAACTTAAATGCCTGATCTCTGCAACACAACCAAACTAAAGCAATAATAGACATAACACAACTCCTACGATTCCCTAATGTGGCTATGCCACATGAACTTTATCTTACCACAACATCACTTTGTATTTGTTCACACCGGAGTCTGCAAACGCCTCTCCGGTACTATGTAAGCCACATTGAGCCTACAAATAGGTGGGAAAATGTGGGATACAAATGTAACAAATAAATAAATAATCCATATTAGCTTTTGTACTAATAGAATTTATTGGGTTTTTATCAACTTACATAAGTAAGGGGAGCTCTTTATCTGTTCTCTTGACTTCACTTGGTAGCTCCATTATTCTTGCATATTCTGTTGGTTGAACTTATTGTAGTTCTTTATGTCGTTGGGTTTCTCTCCTATGGATACATTGCAATACTTCCTTCATTGTTTATCTCTGGTACCTCTTAAAGTCAAAGTGTTTTAGGTCATCTCTGTCATTGTTTCTTCTAACATGACTCAACCTTGTTCTGCCCTTCCACTGACAATAGTTTCCTGGAATGTCAATGGTTTGCGGCATCCCATAAAAAGGAAGAAGGTTGAGGTATATCTTAAAAAGCTGAAGCCAGAAATTATTTTTCTTCAAGAGACTCACTCACCTAACGTATCTTCTTTTATTAAAGCCTCCAATTGGATTTCATTCTCTGTTGATAGTTTATCAGATGGCAGAAAAAATGGGGTATCTATTTTGTTCCATAAAAATTTAAATACACAAATAATGGAGCAAGATATAGATCCATTAGGCATATGGGCAATTGTCAAGATTTCTATTCATAGCACGCCTGTATTATTGGTTAATTTCTATATGCTATAATACAGACAGAGAGGGTAATACAGTATACAATCAGAGAAACCAAAAGAAAAAAGCAACACTGGGCCTTCAAGACTAGGACAACAGGAGTACTTTATTAGCCAGAGACCCGACACGGGCCGTGTTTCGGCGCCAACAAGGCGCCTGTCTCAGGGGTCTAATGATAAAAACATATAAATACATAAATAAAATAAAACACACAATATAAATAATGACAGCATTGTGTTAATTGCAGACATAAATAATATATAAAATTAAATTAAGATATATTGATAATGTATCATGTTGATAACAAGACCTTCATGTTACAAAGAATTTTTAATAAACAGACATATTGATTTAATAACTTGTATAAATTTACAGTGTACTAGCAACCATATAATAATGATAAAAACAGCTCCAACCAATTTTAAGATATAGACAAACATATAATGAGAGACTTACTGTATGCATATTATATGTAAATCGTTCAGAAGTTAATCATTTTTAAAGAATTTTTTAGAAAATATGTTTATCAATAATGGAGCAAGATATAGATCCATTAGGCATATGGGCAATTGTCAAGATTTCTATTCATAGATCGCCTATATTATTGGTTAATGTCTATATGCCAAATTCTAACTCACCTGAATTCTTTCCATCATCTTTCAAAAGATACAAACCCTAGATCCCATTCCTATTATTTTAGCAGGGGACTTTAGACCCTTGGAGATTACTACATCCTACTTCCAGAGAATATACCTTCTTTATCTCCACAAAGTAGTTTTTCAAGACTGGATTATTTTCTAATATCACACCCATTGCTAGAGTTAGTTTCGTCATTTAATATCTCCCCTAGATTTATGTCAGACCATGCGCCAATCTTTAAAACTTTAAAGTGGCAATCAGCAACTCCGCTTAAATCCCCACTATAGAGACTCCAACCTAGTCTTCTAAGTGACGAACGAGTTAAAACTCATAGAGAACTTTTTATCAAAGAGTTCTTTTGATTTGATACTCTTTCAGGACTAAATGACTACCTGGGAAGCCTTTAATGTTGCTTTAAGGGGCGAATTGATTTCAAGTAATGCCTTTAAAAACAAATGAAATAATGCTACCATTGCTCTGCTGGAACAACAAATAAAAGATACCAAGCAAAACTGCATCAATACTAAAGATTTATCTGTGTTAAATACTTTATACCAGCTCAAATATACGCTCAATACCATAATTAGTAAAAAAAAGCAGGTCAAGAAATTTTTGAATCTGAATCTAAGTATTATGCAGAGAAAGATAAAACCAGTAAAATGTTTTCCAATTACCCAGTTTCCCCGAAAGTAAGACATCCCCCGAAAATAAGACCTAGTAGAGGTTTTCCTGAATTGGTAGATATAAGGCCTCCCCCAAAAGTAAGACCTAGCAAATGTTTGTTTGAAAGCAGGGCCGCCGAGAGCCGGACAAAGCCGCCCCCCCCCCCCCCCACCCGAGGTCGCAGGGCCCCCCCCCTCCACCCACCCTCCGTCGCTCCCGGAACTAACCTTAAACGCCTCCTTTCACCTTCGCAGCAAGCAGCAGCAGGGCAGACCTCTCCTTCCTTCCGTGCCCCACCCTCGCGGACGTTACGTCAGGCGAGGGTGGGACACGGAAGGAAGGAGTGGCCTGCCCTGCTGCTGCTTGCTGCGAAGGTGAAAGGAGGCGTTTAAGGTTAGTTCCAGGAGCGACGGAGGGCGGGGGGCAGGCCAACCCAGATGTTTCCCCGAAAAATAAGACAGCCCCTGAAAATAAGACCTAGCGCATTTTGGGGGGCAAAAATTAATATAAGACAGTGTCTTATTTTCGGGGAAACACGGTATCTAAAGAGAAAAAGGTCTAAAGCTAAAAATCCCTACTATACAAATGCACAACAATAAGGTATCTACATCTTTAACAAATATTTCTCAATCTTTTAATGAGGGAGGTGGTGGGAAAAAATTGTGGCGGAATTCAAAAAGGCGTAGAATGAACACAGAGGATCTCTAATTAGAAAATGAATGATATAAAAAAACAAAACTTAAAGGGTTGCATATGTGTTTGCATGTCTAGTGGTGCTTAGATGGTGACTCTGGCTGCATCAACTGGGGCCAGTGCTGGGCTGGCTTGTGCGGTCTGGGTCTCACATGTGGCGATCCAGTTTGGGATGGGCTGGAGAGAGCTTCGACAGAAACTACAGTAATTTGGAATGTGAGGATGGTGCTGGGCAGACTTTTACTGTCTTTGTCCCGCAAGTGACAAGGTGGATTTGGATAGGTTGGAGTGGGCTTTGACGGCATCTCCAGTAGTTGGAGCATAAGGACTGAGCTGGGCGGACTTCTGTAGTCTACTTCCAAGAAACACCAAAGAAAGACTATGATCAAATATCTAATATCACGTTCATTGTTGATTTAAATCTTGAATTCATAATGAATGTGACTGTTAGGCAGACTGGATGGACAATTCTTTACACTTACTATGTTACTAGGTAACTATTTTTATTTAATACTTTATAAGTCTGAGTCATCCCAATCTAATTCTGCCCTTGAATGGCTCCTCTCCCATTTAGAGAGACTTACATGATCCCCTGTAGACACCACCATTCTTCAACAAAATATCACATAAAAATAATTAATTAATGCAATTAAAGGCATCCAGTCTAGACAGACTCCCAATATTCCCATTGAATTTTATAAAATCTTTAAGAATGATTTGTTTGACATTTTGCTCCAACTCGTTTTAATTTCTTAACTCCTGATAATGTTCTGAATAGTCATTTCTCAGATGTGATTGTAACCCGGGCCTACTATCCCGGGTTAGGGGGGGCTCGAGAGGCTAGCAGTCACTTACTTACTTAGGTCCAGGTCCCGTCAGCTCATCCACTCAGGATCCGCACAACGCTCAGAGGATTAAAAGTAACTGGAACATTTATTTAACTGATGGCTTCACTGATCTTCGTACAGTTCAGATGTAAATCATAATTCCTTTCAAGATAGTCACAAGCAATAGTACATTTCTAGGTCAACACATGTGCACAACCCGTATGCCTGTCCCGCAGTCTAATTGGAACCCAGAACTGATTTCACTCTCCTGATGTATTCAATACCATCCGGGCTAGACTCATTGTAACTGTCTTCTCCCTTCAGGCTGCTACCCTGAAGGTCTCGCCTCAGTCAGGGGTAGACTACACTCCACCCGAGCCCCGGTTATGGCTGGACTCCCCAAATCTGCCAAGTTTCTGGCTCCTCAAATGGCTGATGCAATAACAGCTCACTATCTATGTCTTCAATCCACTGTTTACAGCACTACAGGACCCCCCCCCCCTTAATTTCAACGGGTCACCTGACAGAACTCAGGCAACCAAGGACATAGCTACTCTATCAGAGGGAGAACCTGGGACAAATCGTTGCCTCTGAGGTTCCTAACCCCTGAGCTCCTCCCGGGTCCTCCAGTCACTCCCCTAATGACCTTCTACTCAGGGCTCACTCTATCATGTTCTTAACGTGCGTTAACCATATATGTGCCTACAATACCCCTACAGGCGTCTACATGGTTAGCGCGCGCGCTACGTGTAGATGTGCTAAAAATACTAACATACCTTAGTAAACAGGGCCCCAAGGGTTACACGATCATAAATGTTATTCCTAAACCAAATAAAGACCCCCTTCTAGTACTAAACTACCGACCTATGTCATTGTTGAATGCAGATTATAACATTTTTGCCAAAATGTTGTCTAGTTGACTCAAGAAAATAATAGGGAAAATTATATATCCAAATCAGGTTGAATTTATGCCAGGTCCCTTAATTAGAAATAATTTCCATCTGTTTTTTCATATTTCACACACAGCTCATTCCAGTCTCCATTCTGTTGTTGTTATGCCCCTGGATGCCGAAAAGGCTTTTGACAGGGTGGAGCTGGACTATCTATTTTTTTCAGTTTTACAGTGGTTTAAAAATGTCTTTAATCTTAATTGAACTCTTTCTTTTTCTATAATCACTTATAAATCCTGCTCTCCACAGATCAACCTCCCGGACTGTCATCGTAAGCTTTTTGATATTTTGTTTTGTACTATCTATAGCGCAAAAGCTTATTATCCATTGGAAATCAAGAAGACTCCTAAATGTTCATTTTGGTGGCAACCTGTGCCTCAATACTTGAATTTTTGATTGAAGAAAAGTTTGGTACTATTTTAAGTAAAAGGTAATTGTGGTCACCTGTGGAACTGTATGTTAGAAGTTCAGAATCTAATTAATATAACTGAGCCTCCTATATCTATAGTATTCCTTATAGTAGTGATAACATGTCTTTTGCAGTGTATATGACTCTTAGGTCTTTCACTTTTATGGTTATTCAAGTCTTTCTGAAATGTTGTTGTAATATAAAATTCAATAAGGACAGAGCCAGGCGGACTTCTATGGTCTATGTTCCAGAAACTCCAAAGAAAGACCATAATCAAGTATATAATATCACGTTCATTGTTGATTTAATCTTGAATTGATAATGAATGTGTCTGTTGGGCAGACTGGATAGACCGTTCAGGTCTTTATCTGCCGCCACTTACTATGTTGGGAAGCAGGAAGAGTTACAGTCCCTTATTGATCAAGGAGTCTCCACCCTTCATATCTTCTTGGCTTCACAGGAGCAGACGTCTGATGATGATCCCACTATGGATGGTTTGAGAAAACTTGCTAAGGCTTTTCTGCTTCACAGAGCTTTGTCACAGACGGTCTTTGTAGGATGGGAAGTCCTGGATTTGGTCCTCAGGGGTTCCAAATTGATGAATAAGTTGTACCTCCTTCTCCAGATGGATATGGACCAGCTTTTTTGTGTTCTGAAAGTGGATACCTTAGTGACGGCAGTGACCAGATGATGGAGGTTCTGCCCTTAGGGATACTCAGGATAGGAAGGTAGAGTTGCTCCTTAAACAGGCCTCTGGCTCCACAGCCCTTAGGGTTCAGGGGATGGTCAGTGGAGGTTTTGTAGCTTGGACAGTTTATGTTTATTAAGGCATTTAATGTACTGCCTTTCAGGACAGTGGTACACTGGATTCAGCAGCTCCCAGTTTCATCAGAAGTTGCTTTCTAGGGTGATTCTTCCTCTAAGACTCAATTAAGTAAACTTCCTTTTTGGGTTTGTCTGCTTTTGTGGACAATCTCAAGAAGTTAGTTAAGGATTTGGGGAAGTCTAGACAGTAGTAACAAATTGTATTTCTATCACTCACAACTTATTGTAAGCCACACTGAGCCCGCAAAAAGGTGGGAAAATGTGGGATACAAATGCAAATAAATAAATAAAACAAATTGCATTCCAGTAAGGTGTTAGCTATTAGATATCATACCAGGAATTAGGGATGTCCCCAGATCTCCAGGAAGAGTTCTTGTTCCTCTTCAGGTGTACGAAAAGGGCATTCCTTTTGTGGGGCTAAGATATCATGGAGTGGTGCTTCATCCTCTCCATCCACTGCTTCAAAGGGTCCCCAATGAAATTCAGTGGGTCCTCTTTGCAGAGATGCAGGTGAGGGGCAGACTTTGTATCTTCAGGAGTGGTCACTTATCACCGCAGGTCAGTGAGTCTTGGAAGTTACATAGGACAATTATGGTCTCGTTTGCTTATACCATCTCAGTTGCTCCTGTAAGTTGACTCTTAAGCAAAGGGAGATGCAGGATTCCTTGAGTTATCTCCTCGACTTGGGCACTGTTGAATCTGTTCCCTTTGAAGAGCAGGGTCAAGAAGAGTATTCCATCTATTTTGTATTATCAAAAAAATGAGGAACTTAGCCCATTCTGATTTGAAGAGAGTTGATACTGCTCTTCAGGTTCTCCATTTTTGGATGGAAATCTTATGTTCAGTGGTATCTTTGTTCAAACTGGGGTAATTCCTGACTTCTCTCAACATATAAAGTGCATTTTCACATTCCCATTAGATAAGTTCACAAACAATACCTGAGATGGTGTATGGTAGGGAGCACTATATTCTGCATTTTGGTTTGGCATTGGCTGCCAGGACATTCTTCAAGGTGATGTTGGTGACAATAGCATTTTTGAACAACTAAGATTTTCCTATCCAAGCTGATTCCAAGCAGGATTCTTGGGAAGCCATGGCCAGAGTAGTGTATTTCTTGTGACACCTTGGTTGGGTTGTGAACTTTGCCAAGAGTGACCTAGTTCCCTCCCAAGTAGAGAACTATCTTAGGGTCTGCTTTGACTCTAAAGTAGGAACAATATTTTTCACTCAAGAGAGAGTGCAATACAAATGATTCTAGATCAACTAAGTGCTTATTGTGCAGTGCAAACACCAGGATCTTAGGATTATTCTCAGCTTCTCAGTTCTAAGGTGATGATGGTGATGATAGTACTGTGATCAAGGGCATACATAAGGCCACTCCAACATGCATTACTATTGAGGTGGTCCCCTCATTTTCAGAAGTTTGAGCCTTGTCTTCCACTTTCAGTTTCTCAGGAGGCAACTAGCTTGATGTGCTATCAACAGGCATCCCTCTGGATTTGACAGTTGCCTAGGGAAGAGGTGGAGAGCTTATTGCCTAGGGAATTCAGTTCAGGGCAATGGTGAACTTGGGAAGTTCTGTGACATGGCAGTCATTTGTAAGTGAGGGCATTTCAGTTGGCCTTACTGTGCTTTCTGCTTCTTCTAGAGGGAAGAGCCTTACAAATCTATCCAGCAGTGCCATAGTGGAAACATGTATGAACAAATGAGTAAACGAGGAGTGTTTTGGTGTCCTTGGAGATTGTTGAGCTTTGTGGTTAGCCAAAGGATCATTTCATGGTGATCTTGGCTTTGCATAGTATTGATATGCCTTGTCTAGAATGAATCGTTGTCTTCTGTACTATCTGAAATGGAGTTCCTTTCAATTTTATTGTATTTATGAATTTTTTATTATAAACCGCTTAGCTCCTCTTTGTTGGTATTAGGCTTTATATCAAGTTTTTAATAAACATAAAAATAGTACAAGAGTGGGCAGTGTATAGGCAGACTTTCTCAGCAGACATCAGTTAAAACCAGGAGAATGGGAAATCTGTCCAGCAGCTTTTCCTCTGATGGTGGAATGATGAGGAACTCTCATTTTTTACCTCATGGCGAAGCAATGGAATGTGAAGTGCCTATACATCTAAACAGCCAGATAAGGCTGCACAAAAGTCTCTCCTATCTTTGGATGTCTAGCTTTGTGGGAGCCAGCTTTGAATATTGGCTAGCACCCACATAACTTCCAGGTTGCCTCAGCTGCCAGTCCCACCCATGCTCTGATTTCCCAGCCCCCTGTTTTTGATCCCATCCATTCCCCCTTCTAGACCACAATATCTGTTCCCCCAGCACCCCAATCATATCCCAAAATATCCGCTTCCCCCTGCTCTAATCCCCCCTCCCCCTGTTCCAATCCTCCTTCTAAGCCTCCCATCTGCATCCATGGGCTGGTCATGATTCCTCCTCTCACCTCGTGTACCCTTTGACACTTACCCAGAGGTGATACCTTGTAGTCTAGTGAGACGAGACAGGAATGGTCCCTCTCTACTCCTACCCCATTGGCTCTGGAGAAATGATATCATGAAACTCCTCCAGAAAATCAAGTGCCTAACCAAATATGAAATAGCATCCTATGATTCTTTTTCTTTTGTCTTTGAATTTTCTCTCAACACATCTAAGAGTCTTCTTGAGGTTCTCCCATAAAATAGCTCATATTCACACACTCTTCTGGGTGGTATATAAAACAAAGGGGAGAAGCTGGTTCCAGTTTCGTATATCTCTCTAAGTTCCTTTCTTCACCATGTTTTAAGGGACTAGCTAAAACATTAAACCAGACCATTCATCTTGAATTATATGCTGCTATACAAATACGGTGGACATCAAAGGCGTCTCAAAGCTGTTTTAAGGTGGCTCATTGAAAATTAGTCCCTTGATCCTGGGGAAACAACGTCAGCTCCAAGGTGATGGCCAAGGCTAATGTCAAACACAGGGGAAAGGCCCACAAAGTGTGTGGCATGATCTACAACCAATAAAATGTATGTTTCTTCTATTTCTTTTAACATAAGGCCTATAAGGCTAGCCACAATACAAGCTCCCCTACTATGGGTAATAATTTGAATGGTACCATAGTAGGATTTACCCCAGGAATCTTCTGGCAGGGTCCACAGGAGTTGCAGAAATCTTAGACCTTCCAATATACTCCTGGCCAGAAAAATCTGTCCAAGATTTGATTTAGTGTAGCCTCAGTCCTTTATGCCAATGGACGTTCATAAGCTACACTGAAAATTATGGGTCTAAAAGCTTATGGCACAACCAACTGGTTCTTGGCCTCACACTGTTTCTTATCTAAGGTTTCCATGTACAGGTCCCTTCTCTACTCAAAATTTGGGATATTCCTTTTGTGTTTCCCCAGCTGTCTCTAGGATGCTTTTAAGTTTTCATCTGACCCTTTTTGCTGTGGGAAGAAACAGAACTGTCTTAAGATCTTCTCAGGGACCCAAGGCATCCATAGCTGAATCCTGATTTGATTTATCTGAAGGGCTTTGTCTTTTCTCCCCTTTTCTAGCACTCCTTTGCCTTTGGGATAGTCCCAGGGTTTCAATAACCCACTCCTCTCTGAAGGGGAATATTTCTTCCAATGGTTCCTCCATTCTATTCCTACATTTGTATCCCGCCTATTTCAATATAGGAATCAAAGCGGGTCACAAATTTAAAACCTACTTATGAGAAACTACTTATTGAAAAAAAAAACATATTATAAAATCAGTCAAAGTACTTATTAAACAAATAAGTCTTCAACAATTTGCGGAATAACATGTAATTAAGTGTAGTCCATATAGATACTGGAGAATGTTTCACACCCTACTAGATTGATAGCTAAATTAACTTTTGTGAAATCTTTTAAGTAACACATTCTTAATTTGAGAAAGCCTAAACTTAATATGGAACTAAATCAAGATGTAGATCTAAAAGAAGGAGTGGGTAATAATTGATAAAGAACTTGGGCATAAGCCATAAATAATTTTTAAAAACGTGCATGCAACTTTAAACTCTACACGTGTATCAATGTGCCTCCTTTGCTGTCTTCACCTGTAAAAAGATGTTAACATAACCTAGGGTAGTATTCACAGACCCTTCAAAGCACCTCCAATACCTTCCTAATATTTACTCATATGGTAGGCAAGAAATTATAGCTAACTTTAACCAATAGGTCTTTCCTTGATTTTGAATCCTTATTTTCCTTAAGGGATCCACGAATGCAATGGATCTCTATCTGACCTTGAACCAATTAACAGGTTTCCACAGTGCCGTAGCGAGGGCTAATGACACCCGGGGCGGGTCGCCGCTGCGCACCCCCCCCCCCCCCCCGGGTGCAGCACGGCGCGACTCCCCCTCTACGGCACACACCCCCGGACCGCAACCCCCCCCCCCCCGGACTGCATTCTTACCTGCGGGAGGGCCGATCCGCCCCGAGTGCACGTCACTCGGAGCTGCGTCGGCTCCGCTGGTTCCCTGCTCTCTCTGCCCCGGAACAGGAAGTAACCTGTTCCAGGGCAGAGGGAGCAGGGATCCAGCGGAGCCAACACCCCCCGAGCACTTGCACCCGGGGCGGACCGCCCCTCCCGCCCCCCCCCCCCCTTCCTATGCCACTGGTCCATCTTTGATTTAAGACCCTTTCCCAACCCTTGCAGAAAATCATGGACTGATTAGCCCCTGAATCAAGAAGTGCCTTCATATGGATACCCTCAACAGTTTCCCTACCTTATATTCAGGGCATGTTTCTTTGAGCTCTTTCCCTTTCCCAAACAAAATAAATCTTTTCCTGAAATTTCTTCTAAAATACTCAACTCTCTACAGGAAAAATATCTGACTTGGGATTCCCCCTTCTCCTCGGGGTCTATACCTCTCTCGTAGTAGGCTTCCTTTCCTGAGGAGTCTATCTTTCCTCATGCTCTTCCTTAAATCCAGGGAAGAAGCGCTTTTAGAGCCTGATTCTACTTCCTGGGTCCCTCTGGGTCTCTCCATTACTTGGGCTTCTATATCAAATTTGAATAATATCACATCTTGGCCCAGACTGGATACCCCTTGTGAAGCCAGTCCCTCAAATCTGGGGGCACCGCATCTAGATACTGTTCTAATACTAAGTAAATAAATGAAAATGCTTCTAAAGCATAGAATAGTGAGGGTTTTGGAATCCAATGAATTGCAGGACCCAAGGCAGCATGATTTCACTACAGGAAGGTTTTGTCAGACAAATCTGATTCATTTGTTGGACTAGGTGACCAGAGAGATGGATCAAGGGAGTGTGCTAGATGTGATGTAAGTAGATTTTAGCAAAGTCTTTGACGCAATGCCACATAGATGACTATAAATAAACTGATTGCCCTCAATATGGTGCCTAAAATGACTTACTGGGTTAGGAACTGGTTGAGTGGAAGGTGACAAATTAGGGGTAAATGGAGCTCACTCCGAGAAATGGGATGTTGTCAGTCGTTTGCCACAAGGTTCAGTTCTTGGGCTGGTTCTTTTTAACATTTACGTAAGCGATGTTGCTGAAAGGCTATCTGGTAAGGTTTGCCTCTTTCAGATGATACCAAAATCTGCAATAGGGTAGACACCCTTAGGGCTTTTTTGAGGGGGTACTTGGGGGTACTGAGTACCGGCACCTTTTCCATTGTCTGCTAAAATTGACTCATGGGTCCCCAAGTTTTAATGAAAGAGCTCAGGCTCTACACACCAATTCTGCCTTGTCATAGATTCTGTGACTGGTTGCAGGGGGGGGGGGTGGCTGGCTATTGTGGGATGGGTCCCTCAGTGATTACCCTACCCCTAAAGGGTGGCCCAGCATTTGAGTATGGGCACCTTTTTTGAAAGGAAAAACACACTGGACACCCTGAAGGTGTGGATAACATGAGAAGGGATCTAGCAAAGCTTGAAGAATGGTCCAGAACTTGGCAGCTAAGATTTAATGCTAAACAATGCAGGATCATGCATTTGGCCCGCAAAAACCCGAGGGAGAAGTATAGTTTAAGGGGTGAAGTATTTTTGTGCAAAAAAGAGGAGTGGGGCTTGGGTGTGATTGTTTGTGATGATCTTAAGATGGCCAAACAGGTAGAAAAGGAGATGACAAAAGCTAAAAAGATGTCTGGGTGCATAGGGAGAGGAATGGCCAGTAGAAAACAGAAGGTGATGATGCCTCTGTATCTCTGAGACCTCTTTTAGAATATTTATTTATTGCACTTGTATCACATATTTTCCCACCTATTTGCAGGCTCAATGTGGCTTACAAAGATCTGTTATGGCATCGCCATAACAGGGAAAAGAATACAGTTGGTGTTACAAAAAGATAAAAGAAAACAAGAGGATCTGGTCAAGCAGTTTGTAGAGTAAGACATTCTGAATAAAGGAGTTTAGGTGTTGTGTTCTCGTTAATTATGGGTTCTCGTGGTAGGCCTTGTTAAAGTCGCTTCTTCCTCTTCAACATCAGCAAAATTCGCCCTTTCCTCTCTGAGCATACCACCAGAACTCTCGTCCACGCTCTCATTACCTCTCGCCTTGATTACTGCAACTTACTCCTCACCGGCCTCCCACTCGGCCATCTATCCCCCCTTCAATCCGTTCAGAACGCTGCTGCACGTCTTATATTCCGCCAAAACCGATATACTCATATCACCCCTCTCCTCAAATCACTTCATTGGCTTCCGATCAGATATCGCATACAATTCAAGCTCCTCCTCCTTACCTACAAATGCACCCAGTCTGCGGCTCCTCACTACCTCTCCACCCTCATCTCCCCCTATGTTCCCGCCCGCAACCTCCGCTCACAGGACAAAGCCTTTCTCTCAGTACCCTTCTCCACCACTGCCAACTCCAGGCTCCGCTCATTCTGCCTTGCCTCACCCTATGCCTGGAACAATCTTCCTTTACCCATATGCCATGCCCCCTCCCTACCCATCTTCAAATCTCTGCTTAAAACTCACCTCTTCAATGCTGCCTTCGGCGCCTAACCGCTCGAGAAATATAAAATGCCCCAATCTATCCACCCTATCAGATTAACTGTTCACTCGTCCTCTAGATTGTTCACTTGTCTTTAGTTTGTTCTCTTGTCTTTTAGATTGTAAGCTCTTTGAGCAGGGACTGTCCTTCTATGTTTAAATTGTACAGCGCTGCGTAACCCTAGTAGCGCTTTAGAAATGTTAGTTAGTAGTAGTAGTAGTAGATAGGTTTTCAGAGCTTTGCGGAAGTTATTTAGTTCGTAGTGCATTCCACATTTGCGTACTCATGTAGGAAAAACTGGTCGCGTGTGTTAGTTTGTATTTTAAACCTTTACAGCTAGGGAAGTGTAGGTTGAGAAAGGTGCGGGAAGATCGTTTAGCATTCCTGGGTGGCAGGTCCACGAGGTCTAGCATGTAGGTCGGGGCATCTCCATAGATGATTTTATGAACAGTCGTGCAGATCTTGAACGTGGTATGTTCTTTCAGTGGGAGCCAGTGTAATTGCCTACAATTCTGGAGACCACACCCTCAAACAGATATAAACAGGATGGAGTCGGTCCACAAGGTGGCTACATAAATGTTCAGTGGTCTTCATCATAAAACATATGGATATAGACATAAACATCTCAATATGCATACTTTGGAAGAAAGGCAGGAGAGGGGAGATAACGATAGAGGACCTACATGGCATAAATGCACAGGAGGTGAGTCTCTTTCAATTAAAACAAAACTCTGGAATGAGGGGGCATAGAATGAAGATGAAAGGGGACAGATTCAGGATCAACCTTAGGAAATACTTCTTCATGGAAAGGGGGGTGAATTCATGGAACATCCTCCCAGTGGAGATGGTGGACATGAACACTGTATCTGAATTCAAGCAAGCATGGGAGAAGTATGTAAGATCTCTAAGTTAGAGGAAAGGATGGTAGATGGTATGGATGGGCAAACTGGATAGGCTATCTGGTGTTTCCATGCTTTCATTTTTCTGTTTCTATGTCAGCTACAATGGCTTCTGGGGCTTTATCAGCTGCTTGCAACCACATAGACTAGGTCCTCTGGATGCTCTTGAGGTGGCATCTTTGTTCTCCTCAGTGGTGTACCAAGAGGGGGGCGGTCCGCCCCGGGTGCACGCCGCTGGGGGGGGGGTGCCACGCGCCGGTCAGCATCATTGGTTTCCATGCTCCCTCTGCCCCGGAACAGGAAGTAACCTGTTCCGGGGCAGAGGGAGCATTGAAACCAACGACGCTGACCGGTGAGCAGCACCCCCCCCCCCCAACGACATGCACCCGGGGGGGGGGGTTCTTTCGCCGGGGTGGGGGGGTGTCCTTTCGCCGGGGGGGGGGGGGTCGCGCTGCATGGGTGGGCACTGCACCCCGGGGGCGGGGCGCATCGGCGATCCGCCCCGGGTGTCAGCGCCCCTCGGAACGTCACTGGTTCTCATGACTATCCATCTATCGTGCTCTCTGGTTAAGTCCATCTGGTCAAGGATGGCCACCTTTACATCTTTGTAATCTGCAGATAGTTCTGGACTCAGCACACAATAGACAGATAACGCTTCATCTGACAAACTAGAAGCAAACTTGAAAGCCTATTGTTCTGTTAGCCACTGGGCTTCAGCGGCTATCTGTTCAAATGATATTTGAAAAAGTATTAAAAAGTCCTTAGGGTAATCATCAGTTCCCATCTTACTAAAAGACGAAGTCCCAAATCCATGGGGTCCTACCAGTGGTTGTACTGAATCTCCTGCAGCTGATGTTGTTACAGCCATAGTATGTAATTCGACCAACCGTCCCACGGGCCCGACTTATTTTTTTTTTCAGCAAGTCCCATAAGTTGTCGTTGCAGGAGACTTGCATCCAGAATCTGCCAAAGCATCTCCTGATTGTCCGCTTCCTACCACTTCACCTGTTGCACGACCCATGCTGCCAGTTGTTGAGGCTCAGTCTTATTTATTTATTCATTTATAATCTGTCTATAACCTAGGCAGAGTACAATGAAACATACATACCAAAAATATAACAATCTAAAACAACACATACATAATCCAACATAAAGGAAATAAAACAACAGGTGCCTCTGAGTGCTAACATAAACTGGACTACCCCTGCATTGTACATCAGTTCAGCCACTACTAATAAACGCTTGCAGGAAAATATATGTCTTCAGTTGCTTTTTAAATTGAAAAGTCTCAGTATACAATAGCAAATGTACAGGTAATGTTTTACACATCAGAGGTCCTACAATAGAAAAAAACGTTTCCCTAGGATCCTGCAAAACAAACAAGAGGAAAACCACCAAGTGTGGCATTTTTTCCAAACAGAGTGGAGGAGTGGCCTAGTGGTTAGGGTGGTGGACTTTGGTCCTGGGGAACTGAGTTTGATTCCCACTTCAGGCACAGGCAGCTCCTTGTGACTCTGGGCAAGTCACTTAACCCTCCATTGCCCCATGTAAGCCGCATTGAGCCTGCCATGAGTGGGAAAGCGCAGGGTACAAATGTAACAAAAATAAAATAGATACTATTGGAGATTCTACATGGAATGTTGCTACTATTGGAGATTCTACATGGAGAAAGAGAGGGAGGAAGGGAGGGAGGGCTGGGGCTGCCTAAAAAAGTCACAATTTTAATGCAGGGGGGAGCGAGGAGCAGCGGCGACCTCGCTCAGGGGGGGGGGGGAAGCAAGGCCGTCCATAAAGGACGCTCCTGACGAGCGTTTATGCCCCCTCCCGATTTTTATTTCACATTGTTTTGGAAGCTGAGCAGCCCCAACGAGAGGTATAGACCTCTCGTTAGCTTTCCCGGAGTTTTCCAGCGTTAGGGCAAGCGAAAACCTTAGTGCATTTCATTTCAATAGGGTTTCTACACAATTTGCTCATCTGCATTCCGTTTTCGTTTGCTGCTACCGTCATCGGAAATTGGGCTTTAGTACATGCCAGGGTTAAAGGCTCGTTAAAGAATCGTTTAGTTTAGTGCATCTTGCCCCCAGTTCTTTCACATCCCAATGCAAATGGTATGCAAATTGTATGCACACTGTTAAAGTGAAAGAAAGGAGGGGGGGACGTGCATGGCACATGCTCAGAAGAGTTTTGCAGTAAGCTCTGTTCCTGTGCACATGTGCCAAGCAACCCCAAACGTGAAGCACACATTAGGCTTCTGTTTTCTTTGCCTTTAAATATAAGCTTTAAATATAAGCTTTTCAAAAAAAAATGTTTTATTTGGAAGGCTTATATATAAAGGCAGGAAACGTGCCGATGTGTGCTTTCATTTTTGGATTTGCTCGGACTCGTGCCAATTTGTTTCTCACTACTGGCGCTTAGGGGTTTGCATGGGCTTCCTTTTGCTTCAAAATGAAAGAAAAACCGGCAGATTTTAAAGAAAGAATTAGGAGAAATCTTCCCTTCAAACATCCTAACGCCTGCTCTGAGCTGGCGTTAGTTTTTCATCATTAAGGGCGGCTTTGTTTTGTGCGCTGTTCTCTGAGCATTGGGAGAGAATACGAAATGACCTCATCAATATCTGTTTTGACTACATTAGCGTGCTATTTCCACTAATCTTTGGTGCGCTCGTTTCCCACGCACTGCAGCCTCTGAGCATTCTAATGGCCTCTAGCGCTCGTTTGCTTCTGAGTATTGGAGTCTAAGTGGCTTAGTGTCCATATCTTCTACAGAGGTTAATTCAGAATCATAACCAAGTTCTATCTCTTCCAGGTCCGGCTCTGAGGGATTATCCACCTCCAATGGGAATCCCTGCTGAGTTTGAAATGGCATGTTGTCCTTCCTGCTGGGTTCCTGCAGATTCTCAGCCCCACCCCTTGACCTAGCCTTGAAGGGAACATCAGAGTTGTCTGGCTTCCCTGTTGGGGAACTGGGCCAGAAACAACATTTCCCAGCATTCTTGGTCACTCCTACAAAGGTTGAATCTATCTGCTTCTCCGTATTCTCCTGCGGCAGTTCCTCTACCCCTCCTCCCCTCAAGGTTTATGACTATTCCTATTACCTGGGGCTTCCCAGGGTTCTGACTACTGTTTTCTTAGGTAAGGCTTCTCCGCTGTGCTTTCTTTGACTCCCTCACTAGTGTTTTTGGGAAAGATATCTTACCTCTTCCAACTGTGACCAACTCTGTGGGCCAAAATTTGCATGAGATACATGTACATAGAATAGCTCTTCAGCAAATGCAAATATATGCCGTGCATATTCATTGTAATATTCTCGAAAACCTGACTAGCTAGGAGTGCTCCCAAGAGAGGGTTAAGAAGCACTGCTTTAGCAAATTGAGAAGAAACGGGTACCTAAAGTAAAGCCTCACTATGGGTCTCCTAAAGTCTGTTCGCTGCATTCAATTTGTAATGCAAGCTGTGCTGGCCAGTCTGCCTGTGTGATGTAGCAGTTCTCATACTGTTTTTATTTTATGGGCTGTTCATAAATATGAGATAATGTCTATGGATCTGAGTAGCCCTAAGCTTGGAAGTTCATCACTTGTCTTCCTGACCCGATCCTGCTTATCAGCAGAAAAGCATTCTGCTTTGTATAAATCAGGCACACAATCCCTTCCACCTCCCCTTGAGCTAGGAAACCAACCAAGGAGATGGCTGCAACCAACTAAGGAGATGGCTGCACATAAGAAAGGCCACGGGTGCTCAGAACATCACACTTATTAGCACTTTCACTAAGCTGAATTAAGCAGCTAAAATGAAGTTTATCACACAGTAGCAGTGGCGTAGCCAGATGACAAGTTTTGGTGGGCCAACGTGGGCACAACACATTTCTTATCTACATCTTGCCCACTCCTACCCCCTGCTTCCTCCTTCTCCCCTTCCACTCAACTTAAAAATTAAATTCCTTAGCTGGCTGGGATCCTTAAATCCATAAGTCTCAGCTGAAGACATCCAAAGTCTACCATAACTCCCCTTACACTGTTGCCGCAGTCAGAAGCAACGCTCCCAACGTCCAACTCCACTTCCTCCTTGCATGCTCAGTTCTCGTGCTTCAGGTGAACCTACAGAACACAAGGGAGTCAACATGCATGTGGTTCCAACAACTGTGGCTCAAGGAAACTGCCACTGACTGCCGAAGTTGTCTTAATGAAGTCATGGTGGGCTGCAGATGTCTTCAGCTGAGGGGGTTTGTGGATCCCCTACCAGCTACGCCAATAGTATGCGCTGCTGGGTGAGCCTGAGCTGAAAGTGGACAGTTCCAGGACTACCCATGGCAACATCCCAAATGCTAAAAATATCTTCTCGCACATTCCTCAATCTTCATTTCCCCAACTGTAAAGTACAAACTAATGCACGCATCAACCTTTTCTTATAGGAGCGCACAACTCTGGAACGAACTGCCACGTAACCTGAAAGCGGTCTACGAACTGACCAACTTCCGTAAACTGCTAAAGACCCATCTCTTCGACAAGACCTATCACAAAGACCAAGTCATCTGAATTTCCCACATATACCCTGAATGCAAATTAATGCCTTCTGTTTTTTTTTTCTTTCTCTTATTATTATGTACTACTCTACCATGTAACCTAATCCTCTGTAACACCAAATGTCTACTCTCCTCACACTTCCACTATCCATGATGTATTGTAAGCCACATTGAGCCTGCAAAGAGGTGGGAAAATGTGGGATACAAATGCAATAAATAAATAAACACAGGCCCACACTATGGCCTCCTGCTCTAAAAAGGCAGTCATCATGGTAAAAATCCCACATTAGCTGCCTAACATGGGAGTGGGTGTGATTTGAGTATGCCATGAGTGGGCAAAGGTGTGGCTGGCTGTGAAACCGAGCACATGAGTCTCTACTGTGCAATAGCCTTCATGATTTCAGATAGTGCAGCTGAACATACTGTTACCGCAAAAGGAGGCAGTAACTGCAGCCATGCTGTTGGCAGTCTGGTAAGGCAGCACACTGTCAATGGAGATGTGGTAGCATTCTCCCTCCCCTTTCTGCATCCCTCCCCACAATCCAGTCCTCCTGGTCACACTCCTGCAGCCCCCAACAGAACCTGATTCCAACCCCGCATCTCAAGCACCAACCTGAAGCTCCCCCACACTCCCAATCATCAACCCAAAGCTCCTCCGCAACCCTGATCGCCAACTTAATGTACCCCTGCACCTTGATCACCAATCCAATGTACTCCCACCCCCAATCTCCCCCCTGATCCAAATCTCCCGAGAGTGTGACTTGGGAAATTTGAATCAGGGGGAAGAATGAAGTGGGGAGGAGAGTGCCATTGTGTCAGTTCAATTTATTTATTTATGGTTCACCTTGCACCGCATTATATGCAGTGGTAGGTGGGACAGTTGCTCCTTCACTATTTGCAATTGCTTGTAACCCAGTGCCTTGTGGTGCTGTAAGTGTCTGCCCTGTGCGGTAGATGCAAGGCAGATATTGGACACACACCCTACATTACTGTAAAGACTTTGCAGTTGCCACACATTGATTTTCGAGGTCAATGTGCGATAACTTCCTGCTGCACTACTTATATTCCGCCAGTGTCACTAGGCTCATATTAGCCCTTTCCTCAAGTCACTTCATTGGCTCCCTACCCGTTTTTGCATACAGTTCAAACTCCTGTTATTGACTTACAAGTGCATTCACTCTGCAGCTCCTCAGTGTCTCTCCCTACGCTCCTCCCTGGGAACTCCATTCTTTGGGTAAATCTCTCTTATCTGCACGCTTCTCCTCCACTGCTAACTCCAAACTCCATTCCTTTTATCTTGCTGCACCATGTGCCTGGAATAGACTTCCTGAATCAGTACATCAATCTCCATCTCTGGCCGTCTTCAAATCTAGGCTAAAAGCCCACCTTTTTGATTCTGCTTTTAACTCCTCTAACCCTTACTCACTTCTTCAGTACCCATGTTTTATCATTCCCACCTTAGTAGTTCCCTTACCCCTTATTTGTCCTGTTTGTCTGGCCTAATTAGATTGTAAGCTCTGTCGAGCTGTCTCTTCATGTCCAGTGTACAGTGCTGCTTATGTCTGGTAGCGCTATAGAAATGATAAGTAGTAGTAGTAGTAGATAACTGCAAAAGCTTTCCTCCTTTTAGTAAAAGGGCCCCTTCATTCTAAGCTTGGAAGAGATATTTGGGGGCATAATCGAACGGGGCCGGCCATCTATATGGGCGGCCATCTCTAAGGCCGGCCCCGGAAAGCGGTATACCCGACCATATTATCGAAACAAGATGGCCGGCCATCTTTCGTTTCGATGATACATACGGCGCCGGCAAAATCTCAACATTTGGGCCGGCGTTAGAGATCGCCGCCATTGGTTTTTGCCGATAATGGAAACTAATGGCGGCCATCTCAAGCCCAGCCAAATCCAATGCATTTGGTCGTGGGAGGAGCCAGCATTTATAGTGCAGTGGTCCCCCTCACATGCCAGGACACCAACTGGGCAACCTAGGGGGCACTGCAGTGGACTTCACAAATTGCTCCCAGGTGCATAGCTCCCTTACCTTGGGTGCTGAGTCCCCCCAAAAACCCCAGCACCCACTACCCACAACTGCACAACACTACCATAGCCCTTATGGGTGAAGGGGAGCACCTAGATGTTGGTATAGTGGGTTTTGGAGGGCTCACATTTACCACCACAAGTGTAACAGGTAGTGGGGATGGGCCCTGGTCTGCCTGCCTGAAGTCCACTGCAGCACCCACTAAAACTGCTCCAGGGACCTGCATACTGCTGTCAGGGAGCTGGGTATGACATTTGAGGCTGGCATAGAGGCTGGGTGGGAGGGGGTTGGTGACCACTGGAGGAGTAAGGGGAGGTGATCCCCGATTCTCTCTGGTGGTCATCTGGTCAGTTGGGGCACTTTTTTGAGGCTTGGTCCTAAAAATAAATGGACCAAGTGAAGCTGGCCAAGTGCTCGTCAGAGCCGGCATTCTTTTTTCCATTATCGGCTGAAGCCGGCCATCTTGTAACCATGCCCCATCCCACCTTCCGTACCCTGCCAAAACGCCCCCTTTAACTTTGGCTGGCCCTGTGACAGAAAGCAGTTGAAGCCGGCCAAAATCGGCTTTCGATTATACCAATTTGGCCAGGTTTAGGAGATGGCCAGCCATCTCCCTATTTGTGTCGGAAGATGGCCGGCCTTCTCCTTCGAAAATAAGCAGGATTCTGTCCTGGCACTATTGGATGATGTCATCACCTTTATGTTTGATCAACCGTGCTGTTTATGGAAAATATCTATTAGAACTACTGCTTACTATTTCTAGAGCGCTACTAGGGTTACGCAGCGCTGTACAGTGAAGGACAGTCCCTGCTCAAAGGAGCTTACAATCTAAAGGACGAAATGTCAAGTTAGGGCATGTCAAGTTGGGGCAGTCTAGATTTCCTGAATAGAGGTATGGTGGTTAGGTGCTGAAGGCAACATTGAAGAGATGGGCTTTGAGTAAGGATTTGAAGATGGGCAGGGAGGGGGCCTGGCGAATGGTCACAGGGAGTTTATTCCAAGCATGGGGTGAGGCGAGGCAGAAAGGGCGGAGCCTGGAGTTGGCGGTGGTGGAGAAGGGTACTGAGAGGAGGGATTTGTCAGAGCTGAACAGCAATGCTATTTTTCCCATAGATGAAAAATGAGGGAAAGCATTTAGGACATCTGACAGGCAGCTCCTTGTGACTCTGGGCAAGTCACTTAACCCTCCATTGCCCCATGTAAGCTGCATTGAGCCTGCCATGAGTGGGAAAGCGCAGGGTACAAATGTAACAAAAATCAAATAGATACTATTGGAGATTCTACATGGAATGTTGCTACTATTGGAGATTCTACATGGAATGTTGCTACTCTTGAGATTCTGTTGCTACTATTAGAGATTCTACATGGAATGTTGCTACTATTGGAGATTCCACATGGAGTGTTGCTATTCCACTAGCAACATTCCAAGTAGAAGGCTGTGCAGGCTTCTGTTTCTGTGAGTCTGATGTCCTGCACGTACGTGCAGGACGTCAGACTCACAGAAGCAGAAGCCTGCGCGGCCACATTGGTGATCTGCAAGGGCCGACTTCTACATGGAATGTTGCTAGTGGAATAGCAACATTCCATGTAGAGTCTCAAATAGTAGCAACAGTGGAGAAGTGGCCTAGTGGTTAGGGTGGTGGACTTTGGTTCTGTGGAACTGAGGAACTGAGTTCGATTCCCACTTCAGGCACAGGCAGCTCCTTGTGACTCTGGGCAAGTCACTTAACCCTCCATTGCCCCATGTAAGCCGCATTGAGCCTGCCATGAGTGGGAAAGCACAGGGTACAAATGTAACAAAAAAAATCAGTGGCAGAAGCTAGATAAACTCAGGTCTACTGGTCCCCAGTCTACTGTTCAAATCACTACTCATTCTGACTGTTTCTAATCCCATTGAAATCTTGGTACTTCATGTCCATTTGGAACCTAAAAAAAACAAAATTCAGATCTCTGTAAGTTCATCTCTTTAGCCTGGAATTCTTTTGTGTCAAAGGAAAAATGCAGGACAAAAGCTTTTCTACAGATTTTTAAAAACCTTTTAATCAAGTTGCTCGTATGAGCTAGTTACAGAAGTCACAGCAAGCAGATGCATAACTAAAAGACTCCCAACATGTTTTCTGCTACTGATTTCACAGAAACCTTGGGTGTTACCTGCTTTCCTTTGGAAGGATAAAGGTAAGGGTAATGGGATCTGATATACCGCCTTTCTGTGATACAACCAAAGCAGGTTACATTTATGATATGCAAGTACTTTCTCTGGACTAAGTTGAAATGGCGATAGTACCCACCTGTTCTGATAGCAATTAATATAGATACCTGGTGTTTGGACGTCTTAGAATTCCATGAGTCCTGGGTTCAAGCAGTCAGGGAAATTCTTTTTTTTTTTTTTTACAGTACAGAGTGCATTCATGTCTTACATAAGTACATAAGTATTGCCATACTGGGAAAGACCGAAGGTCCAGCATCCTGTTTCCAACAGTGGCCAATCCAGGTCACATATACCCGGCAAGATCCCCAAAATGTACAAAACATTTTATACTGCTTATCCCAGATTTTCCTAAAAATCTATTTTAATAACGGTCTTCAGGAAGCCATCCAAACCTTTTTAAACCCCGCTAAGCTAACCGCCTTTACCACATTCTCTGGCAACAAATTCCAGAGTTTGTTTACATGTTGAGTGAAGAAACATTTTCTCTGATTTGTTTTAAATTTACTACATTGTAGCTTCATCGCATGAACCCTAGTCCTAGTATTTTTGGAAAGCGTAAACAGACACTTCACATCTACCCGTTCAACTCCACTCATTATTTTATAGACCTCTATCATATCTCCCCTCAGCCACCTTTTCTCCAAGCTGAAAAGCCCTAGCCGCTTTAGCCTTTCCTCATAGGGAAGTCATCCCATCCCCTTTATCATTTTCACTGCCCTTCTCTGCACCTTTTCTAATTCCACTATATCTTTTTTTAGATGCGGTGACCAGAATTAAACACAATATTCGAGGTGCGGTCGCACCATGGAGCGATACAAAGGCATTATAACATCCTCATTTTTGTTTTCCATTCCTTTCCCAATAATACCTAACATTCTATTTGCTTTCTTAGCCGCAGCAGCACACTGAGCAGAAGGTTTCAACGTACCATCAACGATGACACCTAGAGTGCCATTGTGTCTTGCTTGTTTTATATCAATCTGAGAGGCCTCAGGTTAGCCCTAGAAAAATAGGACTAGATTCTGTAAATGGCGCCCAAAATAAATGGCGCTCGAGCTGGATGCCATTTACAGAATAGTACATAGCACTGGGATCCACGCCCAACTGAAACCTGGTGTAAATCCTCATGTGTAAATTAGGTGCGGATCCCCCGAATTCTTTAATACTGCGCACATCTTTAGCAAATGCCCGTGACCCGCCCATGCTCCTCCCATGGTCACACCCCCTTTTCAGTTGTGCACTAAAAGACTTACGTGCGCATCTTTATATACAGTAATACCTCAGTTTTCGTTGACTTCAGGTTATCGTCGGTTTCGGTTTTCGTAGATTTTTTCCGTGAAACTTTGTCTCGGATTTCGTCGGCGTGCCCATGTGACCTCGCTGCTAATTTTGCTAAAACAAAGGGCGACCCACGTGTTCTCCTGGTCATTGGATTTACATTGATTCATATGGAAATAATTGCCTCGGTTTTCGTCGGTTTCGGATTTCGACGATTGTTTTCGGACGGATTATCGACGAAAACCGAGGTATCACTGTAATAGCACTTAGCAAAATGTGTGCGTAAATGCAAATTATTGCCAATTAACATCAACAGTTGATTGTTAGCGCCCAATTAGCAATAATTGGTTCTTTCTAAATTGCATGCACAAATTTGAGCGCATGCCCACATTTGCACATGTAATTTTGAGCACTATATATAGAAACCAGGGAATAGTGTTTTCTCAACAGAAGTCTTTCATTTGGCTTACCTCAGCTGTTTACTAAGATGTGATAAACCTGATTCCAGGGATGCCTGTTTTTTCTTTTTTTCGTCTTTTTGCACATTAACAACATAGTTATCAAAGGACACAATGGTCTGCAGCTAAATGATTTCCTCGTTCAAGGATCATAGAATTTTTTACAATTTTTAGAATTTTTATTTATAATCTGTCTTTATCCAAGGGGGTAATACAAAAACACATACATAATAAAATACGATCAAAACAACAAACAACAATAAAGGTCTCCGTGAACAGATCAAATAAACGGTAATCAAGTAGGCACACAAAATGCCAGACAAAGCAGAGTCTCTCAAGTTTTTCTTAAGAGAGGTAAGCTGTGGATCTTTTGTTAAGCTCAGGGGACAGTTTCTTCCATTCTGCTGGTGCTGCTGTGGGAAATGCTCCAGTCCTGGTCAAATCCAAACAGAAATGATGAAGGGCTGGTACAACAAGATCACATTGGTCCTGTGATCGTAATACACGTACCAGCTCATACCAATAGGTGGGAAAATGTGGGATACAAATGTAACGAAATAATCAGCCTTCTGCAAATAAGAAGTTGATTTCTGATACAAAGCACAATGTGTGACAGTAATTTGTACAATAAGCAATACTTTTCAGATAACCATTTTAGCTGTTTCAGATAGACAGTTACACGCTTAGTCCTAACAAGCCCAAATAGTCATACTGTTGAGTTCTGTACCACTTGAAGTGCTTGAATACAGTAACCAGGCAACCCCAAGTACATCGCATTACAATAATCCAAACTCCCCAGAATCGTTGCTTGAACAGCCTGCTTAAACTCACGCCACGATAATAGAGGTTTCAACTTGATTCGAATATGGATCTTGAAGTATACGTTATGAACCAACCCTTCTTGAGTTCTAAAAGAAAATGGGGTATCCAGTAAAATACCTAAGTTTTTAATCTGCAATGACTTGTTACTATCCACCCCTAACAACGATAAACTAGCAGGCATTTCAAGGGATGGATCATAAACCACATACATAGTAACATAGTAGATGACGGCAGAAAAAGACCTGCACGGTCCATCCAGTCTGCCCAAGAAATGTGCCACTTTTTTGTGTATACCTTACCTTGATTTGTACTTGTCGTTTTCAGGGCACAGACCGTACAAGTCTGCCCAGCACTATCCCTGCCTCCCACCATTGGCTCTGGCACAGACCATATAAGTCTGCCCGGCACTATCCCCGCCTCCCAACCACCAGCCCCGCCTCCCACTACCACATACATAACTTCTTTTTTTTTTTTCAAAATATTCAGTTGCAAACAATTTTGAGTCATCCAATCAAGGACTGCGGTCAGGGTTTCCTTTAACCTGGAAGAACCATCTGGGTCAGTCCTAGTCGGTAGGAAAAAAAAAACCGAATATCATCAGCGTACACTCTGTACGAAACCTACAACGACTATAGAAGATTACACAGTAGACGCAGATAAATGTTAAAAAGAATCGCTGATAGGACTGAGTAATTGGTTGTGACAAGAGTTCTCCAGATCAACCCTACGTAGGAGTGAGATGCTGTACCAGGTTGAACTAGACGAGTTACCAGGGGACGAAGTCTTCTGCATCACGCTATACATTCTCATGCTATACATTGTTTCCCATTAGCACGCTGGAAGTTATTACAGACAGTCTTTGTTGAAAGATTCTGGGACTCATGGAAGATAGCTGTCTAGGCTGTTTAGATGAGGAAAAACACTGTCTAAATTTGCTTGTTGAAAACAATGCGAGAATTTTATACAAGCAGTGGCGTATCTATTCAAGGTGCATGTGTTGCTTATGCACCTCCTGTCAGACAGTTTATCTGCATTCTCCCTCCAGCCCTCCGCTGTGGAGGGAAGAAGGGAGAATGCAGATAAACTGTCTGACATCTCTCACTTCCGTTCCCGGAAAAGCTCTGCAATCCCCCCCCCCCCCCCCCACCCCACGACTGCCTTCAAATCACCTCTGCTCCAGTCTTTGCCCGGGCAGCAGCACTCAAAGGCTGCCTGAGCCTGCACCGGGACTTTCGCTTACTCCCGCCCCTTCTGACACGACTTCCTGTTTTGTGACGGGTGGGATGGTTCAGAGTGAGAGCAGGCAGCCTGTGAGTGCTGTTGCTGCTGCCCGGGTAAGACTGGAGCGGAACTAATTTGGAGATATGGATTTGGGAGGGGCACGGGAGGACAACATGAGGGGTGGCATGGGGGGTGGAAGATGCACCCCCTGTTTAAAAATCCTGGATATGTTGCTGTAAGAAAGGCTAAAAAAAAAGAGCAGGCATCACTAGGGGTTTATGTGTATAGCTAAGGAACCAGTGTCTAGCTTGGTAGTTTATGGGTTAAAACAGTCCTATGGCTTTATCAACATTGTCATCGGTCTTCACAGGTGTTAACTTAAACTTAAATCCAACTTTTTTTGCCAACTTTTACAGACTCTGGGCAAGTCACTTAACCCTCCATTGCCCCATGTAAGCCGCATTGAGCCTGCCATGAGTGGGAAAGCGCGGGGTACAAATGTAACAAAATAAAAATAAATAAAAATTAAACTTTGAGAATATGTGATGATACTGTTTTGTACATCTCTTTTCTGGTGAGTAAATGTTACATGGATGGGCTTTTTTAAATTGTAAACTGCTATGATGCCGCCAGTGTCGTTATGCTCATATTAGCCCTCTCCTCAAGTCACTTCACTGGCTTCCTATCCGTTTCCGCATACAGTTCAAACTCCTCTTATTGACCAATAAGCGCATTCACTCTGCAGCTCCTCGGTACCTCTCCATTCTCATTTCTCCCTACACTCCTCCCCGGGAACTCCGTTCACTGGGTAAATCTCTCTTATCTGCACCCTTCTCCTTCACCGCTAACTCCAGACTCTGTTCCTTTTATCTTGCTGCACCATACGCCTGGAATAGACTTCCTGAGCCGGTACGTCAAGCTCCATCCCTGGCCGTCTTCAAATCTAGGCTAAATGCCCACCTTTTTGATACTGCTTTTAACTCCTAACTCTTATTCACTTGTTCAGAACCCTTATTTTATCATCCTCACTTTAATACTCCCTTATCTCTTATTGGTCCTGTTTGTCTGTCCTAATTAGATTGTAAGCTCTGTCGAGCAGGGACTGTCTCTTCATGTTCAAGTGTACAGCGCTGCATACGTCTAGTAGCGCTATAGAAATGATAAGTAGTAGTAGTAGTATGATGGACTGTTATGGAACAATTTTGTAAACTGGCACCTCCTTTTTACACCCTGATGAAGCACCAGTTCTATAACGGCATCAGGGTGCCCTGATCTCATTTTAGAATACTTACACAAATCCCACATTGGGGCACCAAGAAGGTGGTGCACCTGCTTCCACCAGGTCAGTGACAGGTATAAGTGGGCAGACGTAAATGTGCCAATCTACACGGGCATCGTATTGTATTCTATAAGATAAGTGCATTGATGCTTGACATGCCGACATCCCACCCATGCCCCCTCCCCACAACAAATATGCATGAGATAAATTAGCATGCACTATTTCCATTGTGTGCAAATCTCCCTCATGAATATTCATTGTGAGTATCCTGAAAACCTGACTGGCTACGTGTGTCCCAAGGATTGGGTTGAGAACACCTGATATAGTAAATATTATGCAGTGTGAAACAGTAGCGTAGCCAGAGTTTAATTTTTAGATGGGCCTGGAGGTGGACTGGGTGGGCACAGGCCTCGCATTTCCTCTCCACCCGCTACCACCCCCCTGCCCGCCGCCGCCGCATTTCCTCTCCATTCGCCTGCCGCTACCGCATTTCCTCTCCATCCACTACCCCCCCCCCTCCCCCCGCGACAGCCCCCTGCACATGGTCAGTTCTGGTCATTTTTACTGACCTGAAGCGCCGTTCTCCCTCCAGCACCGGCGATTCCCATAGCCAGCCTTCTGCCAGCGCGCGTCGTCTGAGCCTCTTCTCAGGCACATCCTGCCTACTCTGCAACTTCCTGTTTTCCGCAAAGGTGGGACGCAGGAAGTTGCAGAGTAGGCGGGACATGGTTGAGAAGAGGCCCTGATGACGCGCTAGCAGAAGGCTAGCTATGAGAATCGCTGGTGCTTGAGGGAGAATGGCGCTTCAGGGCAGTAAAAGTGAGCAGACCACGCAGACGGGGAGAGCGGGCAGAAGAGGCTGGGTGGGCCTGGAGCAAATGTGGCTGGGCCTGGGCCGGTCCAGGCCCACCTGTGGCTATGCCCCTGGTGTGAAAGATGTGAAGAAGGATGCTATATGTGTTCAATAGGCCACATATAAAGATTCAATTCAATTCTTGTGTACCGTTAATATCTCCTTTCAGTGTGGTTTACATTCTAGGCGAGACAAAAGCGGATAGTGTTAGTTTGAGGTATGAAAAATATTAGAGACCGTTGGGATAATGCATGAGACTAAAACATTAAAGGAAAGGATAATGGATGATCCTAGGAAGAAGAAGTCACGATGGATTATTATGAAGCAGTCTTTGGGAAGAGAAAGGTTTTTAGCCTCTTTCTGAAGTTGAGGCAGCTGTTTTCTGTTCTGATGGGAATAGGTAGAGTTCCATATTTTGACTCCAAGTACAGGGAATAGATGGATGGCACAAAACGGGCCAAGGTGACATCTCCACTTTTCGAAACTAGAGAAGAGTCAATGACCTTATAATCAGGATCGTCAAATGAAGCTTTAACAATTGAGGAATTTAAGATTTTTGAAGTTACATGATAAGATACTTGGAATTTAACAAGAAAAGACTTCGCAGTGATCTGGATATTCTAATGCATTATAAGCTATAAAATTTTGCTGCCTGACACTTTCTAATCACCCATCCATCTTCCCCTGTACCATGACTGTTCAGACCATCATTGGAATGTTTTTCATGATTCACTTATATTTTCTAGCATTGCCATCTTTTGCTCATTCTGTCTTAACCTGAGTAAGCTTTAGCTCCTGAAATCTAGACCTACAATGTATTGTGTTAATCCAGTGAAAAGGTGTGATCTTATATATTTCTGGGTTTTATTAATATATATTTTGGAAACGTGTTTATATGGTTAAGCGAACTTTATTGTCATTAACAAATTAATTAACTAATTAATTAATTAACAAATTAACAAAAACTACCCTGAACTATCTAAACTTTAGGAAATCATTGAAAACAGTATTGTTCAAGAAGGCTTATTCCCCAGGTTCAACATAATCATAATTATCCCTTACTATTATAAGATCCAATAGACTCTAATTACATCTTATCTTTCATATTTACTACTTATTAATTGTTATTTGTATCCTACTTCAATACCCATCGTTGTTTAACTGTTAGTTTTCTTATTCTGCTAAATTTGAAAAATTGTACTTCTTGCATTGTAACTTACTACAATATTTTTTAAGCCACTTTGAGCCTGCTATCAGTGGGAAAAGGTGGGATACAAATGAGATAAATAAATAAATAAATTACTTAAAGCATCAACATCATCACAATTTTATCTTTCAAAGGGGCCTTTTAATCAAGCACAATGACATATTAATGTGCATTGTTCGTAAATAGACTCCATTAAAATTAATGGGACCTCTTTACTAACAACACAGGAGAACACACATTTACATGCCATTGCATTTTGGTAAGTAATCACCTTAGGTGGGTAGTTATTAAAGTGTGATAAAAGTTGGGCTTTTCCCACATCTTAGTTTATTATGGGAGTCAATAAACCCACAGTACATGAATAATACACTCTCCCAGGGGCATATCTTAAAGAGACCGCCATGAATAAACAGCATCAGTTCTCCTCTCCCCCCCCCCCTCCTAGAGATACCCCTGAATCACCCCCTTCTCACCCAAGCAGCCTCACTAGGGATCACAGGTGCCATTTTGAACCTGTTGCCGGCATGGGCAAGAGCGACTCAGGATCGCTCCTGCCCCTACCTCCATTAGATCACGGGGAGTAACTTCTAGTAGGCCTGCGGAGATCTAGAGAGGGTGGAGTCATTGGGGTGAGAAGGGGTACAGGTCCTTGTGAGAGGGGGCTAGGGCTTGGCTGCTGGGGGATGTGGGAGTCAGGTGTATCCTCCCGGGGGGAGGGGGAAGCGTTTCATTTTATACCCACAGCGACCCCTTTAAGATAGTGCCCTGGGAGCATCGAGCCATGTGTTAACTTTGCATCTCATTATTATGCATCTCACAATAATTTAAATTAACATGCATTACATTATTGCTGTTTAACACGTGTTAAGGGCCAAATAGCATATGTTATTGCTGTAACACACTTTAATAACTAACCCAGTGTGTCCCAGACCTGGCACCCCAGCCAGTCAGGTTTTCAGGATATCCACAATGAATATTCATGAAAGACACACATGCAGTGCCTTCAATGAATGCAAATCTCTCTCATGAATATTCACTGTGGATAGCCTGAAAATCTGACTGGCTGGGGTGCCTCCAGGACCAGGTTTGGGAACCACTGAACTAACCCTTAGTGTTAAATGTAGAAAAACGTGCTGACAATTGAGGGGGGAAATGATAGAAAACCGTTATAAAAACAGAACTGGAAATCTGACATGTGCTGAAAAAAAAAAAATACTGAATTCTTTTTTGTTTCCTATTTCCCAACAGGGCAGAGTTTAGGGTATGGATTTGTTAACTATATTGACCCAAAGGATGCAGAGAAAGCCATTAACACTTTAAACGGACTCAGACTCCAGACCAAAACCATAAAGGTAAGAGGATACAAATACATTAAACCATTAGATTAAATTGGAAAAATCCTTAGTTCAAGATGCCTTGAGAAATTCATTAACCTTTTAACCTGAGATTGAAAAGGCTATGCAAGTCTTGGGCTTTACAACTGCATTCTGTTGATGGCTTGCTGTTGTAGTCAAATATTTTATTAAGTGAATCCTCATTTTAAAACTTGTTGAACTTTAAAAATAATAATAATGTAAGAAAAAAATGTTGATTTGTAATTTGTTTCATCCAATCAGAATTACAGCACATTTTAAAGTCACTTGTTGATTTAGTAGCATTAATGCAGGGACAGATACCAAAGCACAATTTAGGGAATCCCTCTGATTGGGAACTGTTGAGAGACCCTCCTTTAAAGTAAACAGTGGTGTGACAGCTGAAAATATTTTTTTTCCCTCACGTTTATGTTTCTTGTTCAAGGAAACACAAAAAAAAAAAATCAACATAAATGTTGCACATGACATAGTAGATGACGGCAGATAAAGACCTGTACAGTCGTACCAGTTAACAACATAGGGAACTGGTTCAGAGTTGTTAATACGTGAAGACCCATTTTATTTAGAAAGCTGAAGTAGGAATCGAGACGTCCAAGTTGGGACATTCTCAGTTTCAGCAGTATTGTGCAAAAGCTCAGCCGAATGCGGAGCCTTTTGTAAAATATGTATAAGGGTTTGCAGGAGTCAACGTGCATTTGTCCGCATATGGTGCGGGAGAAGCCAATTTACAAATAAACATACGAAAGTGGAGAGATTGGAACTGGGAAAAACAGGGTTCAAATCCCACTAATGTTCTTTGTGTGACGTTGGGCAAGTCACTTAACCTCCCTTAACTCAGCTTAAAAATGTATTTGTCCTTTTTCCAAGCTCAGGCATCCCACGGTAAGTTCCAGGCTATTTTTACCGTGGAGGGGGTGTGTCCAGGGGGGTGGTGGAGAGTGGGCATTTCTGCAATAATCAGTGCAGCTACTTTGTCACAAACTAAAAGCCCCTTTTACTAAGCAGCGGTAAGCCCAATGCAGGCTTACCGCTTGCTAAACAGGAAGTACCGCTGGGCCACCGCAGCAGCCAGGCGGAACTTCCTACCCTTAGTGCGCCATCATATTTTAGTAGTGCCATATGCATGGGGAATGTTGCTCTATAGTCATTGTATATCCATTGTGACCAGAATAACACCAGAGGTAACTGCAGGGGGGGCAGGGGGTCGCTGGACATGGGTGGCAGGAGGGAGGGCAGGGGAGAGAGGAGGTTCGGTGGACATGGGTGGCTGCAGTGGGTGCAGAGGGAGAGGAGGGTCGCTGGACATGGGTGGCTGCAGGGGAGCCGAGGAAAACCTTGCTAGCACCCGTTTCATTTGTGTCAGAAACGGGCCTTTTTTACTAGTTTCTTATAATGGATGAGAAAACCCAGGGCTGCCGAGAGGGGGGGGGAGGCAAGATTCCCTGAGTCTGGCCTCCAAGGTGGGTCCAGTGCCTGGGTCTGTCTCTCTCCCGCTCCTGTCGGGATCAGGGTGATTGTGTTAATGCGATAACCCAGTCCCAATACACAGGAGTGGGAGAGAGATAGACTTTGGTGCCAGGACCCCTGTAGAGGCTGGGGAGGAGCAGACACAGGAAGGTAGGGGGCGGTGGCGGCCCAAGAAAGTGAGTGAGGGGCAGTAGCGGCTGTGTCCCAAGTGGGCTAAGGGCAGTGGCTGCGTTCCGAGTGGGGGGGGGGGGGGGGGGGAGGATGGCAGTGGCTCTGCCCTGGGCCCTGAGAAAACCAATGTCTCTATTGTCTCTTAATGGAGGAGTAGCCTAGTGGTTAGTGCAGTTGACTTTGATCCTGGGGAACCAAGTTCAATTCCCACTGCAGCTCCTTGTGATTCTGGGCAAGTCACTTAACCCTCCATTGCCCCTGGTACAAAATAAGTACCTGAATATATGTAAACCGCTTTGAATGTAGTTGCAAAAACCTCAGAAAGGCGGTATATCAAGTCCCATTTCCCTTTCCCCCTTTCCCTTATGACATCACAATATCAGAAGTGAGCCAAGTATCGAGCAGTGAAGCCATTGTGACATCACTGATGAGGTTGGCTCTTATTGGTGGAATGAGTGGAGGAGTAGCCTAGTGGTTAGTGCAGTGGACTTTGATCCTGGGGAACTGAGTTCGATTCCCACTGCAGCTCCTTGTGACTCTGGGCAAGTCACTTAACCCTCCATTGCCCCTGGTACAAAATAAGTACCTGAATATATGTAAACCGCTTTGAATGTAGTTGCAAAAACCTCAGAAAGGCGGTATGTCAAGTCCCAGTTCCCTTTCCCTTCCCCTATTATATTAATGTCAAACCTCACAATTCTATAAATGGTGCCTAAAGTTGTCTGCAGAAATGCGGATCCAGTTATAGAATAGGGTCAGTCACACTTATAACATAATTAGCTAATAAATTGGCACTTAATTGGAGATAAGTACCAATAATTGATGCTAACAAGCACTAATTGGCACTTAATTAGCAGTTGCAGCTGTAACTGACTTACACCCCATTCTGTAAACTGAGCACCTAACTTCTCTCACGAGCAACTCTAAAGGGGGTGTGGCCAAGGGAGGGGCACGGGTGAGCCATGAGCATTCCCAGGATTTAGGTGTGGAGTTCTAGAATTCTTCCACTTCCACGCCTGTATCTAGGCGTGGCCATTTACACCAGCCTGCGACAGGCATAAATGCTCACACAAGCTAGTTTTCTATAAAAACAGTTCTGCACGTTCTCCCATTACTGAATTCATGCTTAGCATGCATCATCCTGGACCAGGGGTGTAGCCAGACTTCGGCAGGAGGGGGGTCCAGAGCCCAAGATGAGGGGGCACATTTTAGTCCCCCCCCCCCCAGGCGCCACCGACCACCACCGCCGCCACCACCAACAACTTTGACCCCCCCCCCCCCCCCGCCGCCGACCCTCTCGACCCCCCTCCCACCGCCAACCCTCCCCCGCCGCCACTGTCACCTACCTTGGCTGGCGGGGGACCCCTGTTTTTGAGTCTGACGTCCTGCAGGACGTCAGACTCAGGAACAGAGCGAAGCCTTGCGCCGGAAGAAGAGGACCTCGGCTGGCGGGGGTTGGGGTCCCCCGCCAGCAAAGGTAGGCGACAGCAGGTTGGCGGCGGGAGGGGGGTCCAGGGCCAAATCTACAGGGGCCCAGGCCCCCGTGGCCCCACGTAGCTACACCACTGATCCCGGCATCTAACTTTGGGCACCATTTACTGAATCTACCCCAAAGTATTTGATATCCTAAATTCAAATGTTTTCTGTGCTTGTAAACTCCTGAAGTTTCCTTGAAGTACCCATGACTGTAAGGTCATAAAGAAGAAATGTTTACCTACTGAACTCTTATTTGTTTTTCTCTGTTATACTTTATTCTGTGTCTACAAAGACCAATACATGTCCTTAATCTATATCATGTTCCACTGTTGTAGCATCCTTTTTCACCTGCTATGCATTGGGTCATGACCACTATTTTTCACAGAGAAACCTGAAAGAGAACCTTTTATTTTGAATGTCTTTCCCAGGTGGATGGCTATAAGATCCTGTAATGTGTGCTGGCATCAGTGGCGTAGGAAGGGGGGGCGGGAGGGGCGGTCCGCCCCGGGTGCACGCGCTCGGGGGGTGCCGGCCCCGCTGGTTCCCTGCTCCCTCTGCCTCGGAACAGGTTACTTCCTGTTCCGGGGCAGAGAGAGCGGGGAACCAGCGGGGCCGACGCAGCTCCGAGTGACGTGCACTCGGGGCGGATCGGCCCTCCTGCAGGTAAGAATGCGGTCCGGGGGGGGGATCGTGGTCCGGAGGGGGGGTGCGCCGCAGAGGGGGGGGGGGGCGCGCCGTGCTGCACCCGGGGGGGGGGGGTGCGCAGCAGCGACCCGCCCCGGGTGCAATTAGCCCTCGCTACGGCACTGGCTGGCATAACTTTTCATTGTGATGACTTACAGGGTTTTGTGCTATTTTCTTCTGTTTGGGATTCGGTTTGAAGTGTACACCTTACAGATTTTTTTGTTTCAAATTAAGTGATTGCTAGAAATCTAGAGCTGGAAGCGTAGGGGATATTTCTTTCAGTAGTTCATGCTTCATAAGTAGTAAGTCTTTTATTACTTGTCTTAGGTTTTCTAATTGTGGATTTTATTTTACAAGAAGTGATACAGGCTCCATGGTTCTCCTTTTCTGTGGCTAGATGAATGAGATATGCGCATGTAAAATGCAAATCTATGAGCATAGTCAATCTCCTTCAGTCAGAAACGAAAAGATAGTGGCTACAGAATACATTCAGGGGCCCTTTTACTAAGCCACTTAAGTGACCTGGATTGGCCACTGTTGGAAACAGGATGCTGGGCTTGATGGACCTTTCGTCTTTCCCAGTATGGCAATACTTATGTACTTATGTGTCTACGTGAGCCCAACATGTGCCCAACGTGCACCAAAATGGAGTTACCACCCGACTACCGCGTGGCTCTTGCAGTAAATTCATTTTCAGAACGCGTCCGATACGCGCTTCTGAAAAATATTTTTTATTTTCGGGCGCGTGTAACGGACGCGTGCCATGTGGCATTTGGCACATGTAGGTCATTTATTGCCCAGTCACCATGTGAGTCTTTACCACTAGGTCAATGGTTGGCGGTAAGGTCCCAGACCCAAAATGGACGTGCGGCACCTACACTACCGCAAACCATTTTTCAGCGCGCCTTTGTAAAAGGACCCCTCAGAATGTTTCTTATAGAAGGAGGCACTTGTTCAGATCCTGATCTACAATGTGATGCAGGCCTTTTGATTTATTTGAGATGATGAAATACCTTGAATAAAGGGCCAGATTCTATATATAGTGCCTAGAAAAATCTGTGTAGAAAGCATTTCCACCTAAGCGTATTCCATGTGCAACACCTAGATTTAGGCACAGTATATAGCAGGGGCATAGCCAAACTTCGGCCATTGCCATTGCCGACCTCGCCACCACCAACTTTGCTCCCCCCTGCTGACGACCCTCTTGGCCCCCTTCCCGCTGCCAACCCACCATCGCCTACCTTTGCTGGCGGGGGACCCCAGGAACGTCAGGAACAGAAGGAAGCCTTTTGCAGGAAGAAGAGGACCTCGGCTGGTGGGGGTTGGGGTCCCCCGCCAGCAAAGGCAGGCGACGGTGATGGCGGGTTGGCGGCGAGAGGGGGGGTTGAGAGGGTCGTTGGCAGGGGGGTCCAGGGCCAAATCTATGGGGGCCCAGGCCCCACGTAGCTACGCCACTGGTATATAGAATACACTTAGTTGATATCACAGCACCTAAAACTAAGTGTCTCCATTTACATCAATGAAAATGTGGCGTAAATCCCATCATATAAATTTAGGTACAGAGGGCCATATTCTATAATATCGCACGTAAATTTGGAAACGCCCATGAAATGCCCATTTCCCCGCCTATAACCATGCTCTTTTTTGCCTGCACGCATTCAAATTTAGGTGCAGTGCGTTATAGAATACGCTTTGGGAGTTGTGCACGTAAATTCTAAATATTGTCAATTAGTGCTCATTATTGTTAAATACTGTTAACAATTTTGATTGACTTGTTAAGCCAATTAACTTAGACACATTGTTACAGAATACGCTTGGATTTCGGCACGGATCTCTAGGTGCACTGTATAGAATCTGGGGGGAAAGTCTTTATTTGGGAAGGGAAGAGCTGTGGGAAGGGGGAGCGATATCTGTTGTCCTTGTTCTAATAAGGGAATGCACTCCCTCTTGAAGGATGTCTGTTTGCTGGTCATGGGTGGGACAATAATAGGGACAGTCTTGTGGAACGATGAGGATCCTCAAACAATAGCCATGCTTTATAGTGCTCAGTACCCAGCTGTCCATAGTGATCTGAGTCTATTCCTTATAGAATGATGCCAAAAAACCATCTGCAGACTGGCTAACCTGTTTCTGAGTTATGGGGTTGGCTGTACTTGGGCTTTTAAGTTAAAAAGTTGCTGATTGGCTTGACCTAACGTTAGAGGCTTTTGTTTTCTTCAGTTTCTTTCGTTTCAGTATGTTGAGCTGATATTGAGATATTTACTGCCTTTGTCTACGAAATTGTTGATACTGTCTTCTGGTAGGAGTTGTCTCCTATACTGAGAGAACTGTGGCCTTCTGGAGGTGAGAGTAGAATCTGTTGTGACCAAGGTCAGTGTTTGTAAAGTTCAAACAAGTCCAAAACTGAAAAGGCAAAACTCCCAAGAATAAACTAAACCAAAAAGAGGAACCCAATGAGTTTTGATGACATTTATGGTACCATATACAATGACAATAAATCTAATAATGTACATAAGTAATGCCACACTGGGAAAAGACCAAGGGTCCATCCTCTCCAGTCGGTTCAAAACTCTGCTGCCCGTCTCATCTTCCGCCAGGGTCGCTTTACTCATACTACCCCTCTCCTCAAGACCCTTCACTGGCTCCCTATCCGTTTTCGCATCCTGTTCAAACTTCTTCTACTAACCTATAAATGTACTCACTCTGCTGCTCCCCAGTATCTCTCCACACTCGTCCTTCCCTACACCCCTTCCCGTGCACTCCGCTCCATGGATAAATCCTTCTTATCTGTTCCCTTCTCCACTACTGCCAACTCCAGACTTCGCGCCTTCTGTCTCGCTGCACCCTACGCCTGGAATAAACTTCCTGAGCCCCTACGTCTTGCCCCATCCTTGGCCACCTTTAAATCTAGACTGAAAGCCCACCTCTTTAACATTGCTTTTGACTCGTAACCACTCGCCTCCACCTACCCTCTTCTCCTCCTTCCTGTACACATTAATTGATTTGATTTGCTTACTTTATTTATTTTTTGTCTATTAGATTGTAAGCTCTTTGAGCAGGGACTGTCATTTCATGTATGGTGTACAGCGCTGTGTATGCCTTGTAGTGCTATAGAAGTGATAAATAGTAGTAGTAGTAGTCTCTTGTAACCAGAGCTAATATTGTGATGTCATAATGCCTCAGGCCACCAATAAGAGCCAACCTCATCAGTGATGTCACAATGGCTTGATTGTCCTATACTTGGCTCACTTTTATTACATAGCTCTTTGAGCAGGGACTGTCTTTCTTCTATGTTTGTGCAGCGCTGCGTACGCCTTGTAGCGCTATAGAAATGCTAAATAGTAGTAGTAGTAATCAAGCCCAGCATCCTGTCCATGACAGCGGCCAATGTGTGTTTTGGGAGTCCTCAGTGTCCCTTCCTCCACCCATTAGTTTTTGTAAATTAGCATAGTTATAGTTACAGTTAGCTCATTTATAGCCCTCTAATACCAAAAAATAGTTCAAAGCGGGTTACAACCAAGATAATAGATTTTTAAAATATCTAGGATGTAACAGTAAATAATCATAGCATAACAGTGCACATTACTCTATAATTGCTTGCCTACCACATGTTTATAACACAACAGTGTCTTTAAGTCTTTTTAAAGGTAGCATAACTAGGCATGCAACTTACAATAGATGACAAAATGGGCCATAGAGAAGCAGCCTACTACTACTACTACTTAGCATTTCTATAGCGCTGCCAGGGTTACGCAGCACTGTACAAGTTTAGACAAGGGGAAGGACAGTCCCTGCTCAAGAGAGCTTACAATCTAAAGGTAATAAGCTATGTAGTCAGTGTAGGTATCAGGAATGGGGAAGGTGGTTAGGCGCCAAAAGCAAGGGAGAAGAGATGGGCCTTGAGTAAGGACTTGAAAATGGGCAGGGAGGATGCACGGCGTATGGGCTCAGGAAGTCTGTTCCAGGCATAAGGTGAAGCGAGGCAGAAGGGGCGGAGTCTGGAGTTAGCGGTGGTGGAGAAGGGTACAGATAGGAGTGATTTGTCCTGAGAGCGGAGGTTACGGGTGGGAACATATGGGGAGAGGAGGGTAGAGAGGTAATGGGGGGCTGCAGATTGAGTGCACTTGAAGGTCAATAGGAGAAGCTTGAATTGTATACGGTAGCGGATTGGGAGCCAGTGAAGCGACTTGAGGAGAGGGGTGATATGAGAGTATCGGTTCACGCGGTAGATAAGACGTGCGGCGGAGTTTTGGACAGATTGAAGGGGGGATAGGTGGCTAAGCGGGAGGCCAGTGAGGAGAAGGTTGCAATAGTCAAGACGAGAGGTAACGAGCGAGTGGACGAGGGTTCGGGTGGTCTGTTCAGAAAGGAATGGGCGAATTTTGCTAATATTATAGAGGAAGAAGCGACAGGTCTTAGCTGTGTGCTGGATATGGGCAGAGAAGGAGAGGGAGGAGTCGAAAATGACTCCGAGATTGCGGGCTGAAGAGACGGGGAGGATGTCAACAGAGACGGAAAGTGGGGGAAGAGGAGAAGAGGGTTTGAGTGGAAAGACAAGGAGCTCAGTCTTAGCCATGTCCAGTTTCAGATGCCGGTTGGACATCCAGGCAGCGGTGTCGGAAAGGCAGGCCGAAACTTTGGCCTGGGTTTCGATTATGATGTCGGGAGTGGAGAGGTAAAGCTGGGTGTCATCAGCATAGAGATGGTACTGGAATCCATGTGATGAGATCAACGAGCCCAGGGAAGAGGTGTATATTGTGTTCAGTACTGGTCTCCGTATCTCAAAAAAGATATAGTAGAATTGGAAAAGGTACAGCGAAGGGCGACGAAAATGATAGTGGGGATGGGACGACTTTCCTATGAAGAGAGGCTGAGAAGGCTAGGGCTTTTCAGCTTGGAGAAGAGACGGCTGAGGGGAGATATGATAGAAGTGTATAAAAAAATGAGTGGAATGGATCGGGTGGATGTGAAGCGACTGTTCACGCTATCCAAAAATACTAGGACTAGAGGGCATGAGTTGAAGCTACAGTGTGGTAAATTTAAAACGAATCGGAGAAAATTTTTCTTCACCCAACGTGTAATTAGACTCTGGAATTCGTTTCCGGAGAACGTGGTACGGGCGGTTAGCTTGACGGAGTTTAAAAAGGGGTTAGATAGATTCCTAAAGGACAGTCCATAGACCGCTATTAAATGGACTTGGAAAAATTCCGCATTTTTAGGTATAACTTGTCTGGAATGTTTTTACGTTTGGGGAGCGTGCCAGGTGCCCTTGACCTGGATTGGCCACTGTCGGTGACAGGATGCTGGGCTAGATGGACCTTTGGTCTTTCCCAGTATGGCACTACTTATGTACTTATGTACTTATCTCCCTGATAAGAAAACAGTCTAGTAAACACTTCCTTTGAAATACTTCCCCCGAGGATTAGAGAAGGAGAAAAAAGATTGTTTGAGAATAATTTATCGTAAAGCTGAATCTGAAAAGCATGCTAGCCTAGAGAGAGCATATATCGAGGGCTTAAATGAAAAGCAACCCAGTTTAAAAAGTACCCTAGCTTCAACTGGAAGCCAATGCAACTTAACAAAAAAATAGAGTAGCAAATTGACCTAATTTTCCATGCTTAAGTTCTAGTCAAGCAACACACCCAAAGGCGTAGCTAGGTGGATCGCCAGGGGAGTTTCAAAAGTTGTTGACAATTCCAAATCTCAAGCATTTGTTTGTTATTTGTTTGTTTGTTACATTTGTATCCCACATTTCCCCACCTATTTGCAGGCTCAATGTGGCTTACATAGTGCCGGAGAGCTGTTTGCAGACTCCGGAGTAAACAAATACAAGGTGATGTTGTGGAAGGATAAGGCTCATGTTGTAGGACCACTTAAAGGAATTGTACAACGGAAGAGTTGTGTGATGGCCATTACGAACTTTAGTGTCGGTAGGGTATGCCTTTTTAAACAGGTGGGTCTTAAGTGATTTCAACACTGACCCCATTATTGTTGATTTAAAGAAATAGTGGTTATAACCACTATCTCACATATATTAAAAAAAACATATATTACAGATGTGGATAACTGTGCTCTTGAAAAAGACAAAACAAAGCAATATTAATTCTATGTTTACGCCGAGCATATCTAGTGAATATAGAAAAAGAGAAATATGACAGCAGATAAAGGCCAAATGGCCCATCCAGTCTTCCCATCCTCCATAACCCTTAACTCCTCCTTTTCCTACATGCTTGTCCCATGCTTTCTTAAACTCTGACACAGTCCTTTTCTCCACAACCTCCACCAAGAGGCCATTCCATGCCAATGAATACTTTCTTAGATTCCTCCTATGCCTATTTCCTCTTAACTTCATCGTACATCCCTTCATTCCAGAATTTTCCTTCATTTGAAAAAGGCTCTCTTCCTGTACATTAATGCCACTGAGATATTTAAATGTTTCTACCATATCTCCTCTTTCCTTCCTCTCTTCCAGCGTATACATGTTGAGGTTCATAAGCCCTATATGTGTTTTACATAGCCGCCCTCTGGACCGTCTTCATCCTGTTTATATCTTTTTGTTGGTGCGGTCTCCAGAATTGCATACAATACTCTAAATGGGGCCTCACAAGAGACTTATACAAGGGCACCATCACCTCTTTCTTCCTGCGGGTCATCCCTCTCCTTATGCACCCAAGCATCCTTCTGGATTTGATTGTTGCTTTCTCTACCTGTTGGCCACTTTAAGGTCATCAGACACAATCACCCCCAAGCAGGGGTGGACTGAGAGTGGTCTGGTACCCCGGGCACTGAAGGTGGTCTGGGCCCCCTGCCCGGCTGCTGCCCGACACCCCCCCTACCGCCATGCTGCTGCCCCCTACTGCCGCAGCCAATGCCCCCGCTGCCCCAGTCATGAAGGGCCCTGGTGGTCTAGTGTTCTCTGCAGAGGGGGGGGGGCATATTTTCCTGCCCACTGTGCTGCCGCTATTCCCCCGCCTGCCGGCGCGGCTGTGTTTTCAAAATGGCAGCCGAGATTTCCCTCGGTAGTCTCGCAGGTCTCGAAAGTCTCGCGAGACTTCTGCAAGGATTCACGGACGCCATTTTGAAAGTACGGCAGTGCCAGGCAGGGGGAATAGCAGCAGCACAATAGGCAGGAAAGAATATGTTCCCCCCCACAGAGCCCTCTAGATCACCAGCGGCACGCCTTTAATGGTAGAACCGGGGAGGGCTGTAGTGTGCAGCAGGCATCCGAGCAGAGCCTCTGGGCCCCTTAGAGTCTCTGGGCCCTTGAGCACTGCCCAGTTGCCCGAATGGTCAGTCTGCCCCTGCCCCCGTCCCTTTCTTCCTTTGTACACAGAAGCACTTCCTGTTTATGACTACTACGTCCACAAGTTCAGGCACAAACGTATAAGGCAAACTCTAATATACACTGGAAAAGAAGTAAAAACAATACATATCACAGCATATTAACCTTATCATACTGACCTCTTTAAACTCACACTCAGAGAATGGGCATGGAAGCTCTATTCAGCTAGCATGTTGACATTAACGAGCATTAAACACAACGATGACAATGAGGGAGCCCTTAGCGCCTACTAAATAGGAAGCAGTAAGGGCTCCTCAGTTCATTTCTTTCAGTGGCCATGTGCTAATGTAATGTCACTTGTATTCCGTCAACTCCCTAACAAAGTCTCAAAGTGTATCTCAATTTAAACAAAATAAGAAAATATAAAAATTATATCCAAACATAGTATTGATAGAACAAATAAGTCCTTAGAGATTTCCGGAAAGAATAATAAAAAGACATGGTTCACAACTCATAAGGGGCCCTGTCTACTGAGCTGCGCTAGCATTTTTAGCATGCGCTAAAATTAGCATGCGCTAAACACTAGAGATGCCCATATATTCCTATGGGTGTCTCTAGTGTTAGCACGTGCTAATTTTGAGGGGTCCTTTTACTAAGGTGTGCTGCGAAATGGACTGCGGTAGTGTAGACATGTGTTTTGGGTGCACGCAGAATGATTTCTTAACGCACCTACAAAAAATGCCTTTTTAAAAGTTTTGCCGAAAATGGACATACGGCAAAATCAAAATTGCCACGCGTCCATTTTGGGTCTGAAAAACGTGGTAATGGTCTACGCGCGTCAAATGCCACTTGATGCGCGTAGCTGCTGCGCCCCAGAAAATAAAAAATATTTGTCAGATGCACGTAGCAGACGTGCACCAAAATTGAAATTACCGCAAGGGAAACATAACCGGGCGGTAACTCCAATTTGGCGCGCTTTGGGCATGCATAAGCGCCTACGCAGCTTAGTGAAAGGGCACCTTAGTGCGCTAAAAATGCTCGCATGCCTATAGCACGGCTTAGTAAACAGGGCCCAAGGTAATGAACACCAAACTCTAATGACTTGATAGGAAACCAAATTCTCAAAATTTTTTTTACAGCGTATCCCAGATACTGAGGGGAAATAGACAAATTGAGATCCAACTGCTCTGGACGATCTAGAATTACCAGGAAACAAGAAGAGGCTTACTAGATATTCTGGGTTGGTACCATCAAACATTTTATATCTCAAACATGCTAGCTTAAATTCATTCCTAACCTGTACTGGCAGCCAATGCAAATGAATCAATGCTGGTGTTGCTCTATCATACTCCTTCAAATGAAAAGTAACGGCTTAGTAAATAGGGGGATAAGTTTGGCAGCAACATTTTGAAGCAGTTGAAGCTCGGTGCAGAGTTTAACTGAGACAATCGAATATAAACTGTTACAATAGTCTAAATGAGATAAGATGAGCACAGTAAGTAGAGAACGAATCCTACGGAGTAAATGAAGCTTTAGAAAGACATTGCTGATGACATTAACTTGTAGCTGAAGAGTTAATGTCTTGTCCAACAAGAAGCTACTACTACTACTATTTAGCATTTCTATAGCGCTACAAGGCGTACGCAGCGCTGCACAAACATAAAAGAAAGACAGTCCCTGCTCAAAGAGCTTACAATCTAATAGACAAAAAATAAAGTAAGCAAATCAAATCAATTAATGTGTACAGGAAGGAGGAGAAGAGGGTAGGTGGAGGCAAGTGGTTACGAGTCAAAAGCAATATTAAAGAGGTGGGCTTTCAGTTTAGATTTAAAGGTGGCCAAGGATGGGGCAAGACATAGGGGCTCAGGAAGTTTATTCCAGGCGTAGGGTGCAGCGAGACAGAAGGCGCGAAGTCTGGAGTTGGCAGTAGTGGAGAAGGGAACAGATAAGAAGGATTTATCCATGGAGCGGAGTGCACGGGAAGGGGTGTAGGGAAGGACGAGTGTGGAGAGATACTGGGGAGCAGCAGAGTGAGTACATTTATAGGTTAGTAGAAGAAGTTTGAACAGGATGCGAAAACGGATAGGGAGCCAGTGAAGCCCAAAACTTTAGAGATCTGTTCTACTGGAAGGAAAAAAAACATACAGCAAAGCTAATCGCTCAGGAGCATTACTTTACTGTATTTTGTCTTTTCCCTATTGAGTTTAAATCTATGATTCTTACTGTGTGTCTCAATCTTTGCAATACTATTGAATACTCTATAACTGTAGGATTATCGTCCACTAACACCAAGAGGAGCACCTCATGGGCATATGAATAGAATTTTACCTCAGGTGTAGAAAAAAGAGAACCGAATGAACTCAAGTAGACATTGAACAGGTTCGGGAAAGTGGTGATCTTTGAGGAACTCCACATGGTGGGGTTCAACTCTCTGATAACTCTAATAACATTAGCACACAACCAGAAAATGAAATAACGGAAAAATCCCGAATGTATAGCTCAGCACAAGGGAAAGTCCTGCATTAGGATGCATTAAGACCATTTACTCATTCAGCTTAGTAAAAAATAGCTGTTATATTTGTGAGTTAGAATGGTAATCCTGACATGGCTATGAATGTTGGACTTCTTCATACCATGGGGTCATTGTGCCATTGCTGCAAGTTTATTAGCTATCATTTTATTTCATTGTTTTTTCATCAGTTCATTCCAAATACTGGTTTTCATTTCATTCAACCTTTACCTATTTTTATTCACCACTATAGTAGTGTTATTTATCGTGTCCATTTGTCAAGCTCCAGATCTTATGATTCATCGTTCATGTCTTAAGTTCTCCACTGTTCTGTTGATGAACACCAGAATCTAATTTTCGCCATAGACATGAGTCCATTCATCATCCTGCAACAGTTTTTCTTCCCCTATCAGGAAGCTTCTTCTTTAGGGTATCGATATCATTTTTTTTTTCTTCATGGACTGCTTCTACAAGTAGCAGAAATTGTATTCATTTTTGTGGTCTCTATATAAATTAAAGCAGAATGTAAGATTGATTGGAGCAACTATCTCTCTATATAAAACGCACTTCCAACGTTCTAATGAAGCCGGAAGCCGGAAGTAGTGTGTTGTTGTGTAGATCGCTGTTTGCCCATGAGTGTCTGCCCCGCCCTCGCGTCACAACGTGATGACGTCGAGGGTGGAGCAATGACACTCACTGAATCGCATCGCTCACCCTACGCACATCACACGCAACAGCTGACCAACCACAGGTGGGAGGGCGGGTGCACAGCGGCGAATCGATGCGGCAGGGGAGACAGCAGATTCGCTGGGTGCCTGGAAGGGGGGGGCACGGCCCAGGGAGAGAAGAGCATCGGTGGGGGCAAGGGAAAACGGAGAATCGCTGGGTGGCTGGAGGGGGGCCACAGGAAAAACTAGAATCACTGGGTGTCTGAAGGGCGGGCAGGGGAGAGAGGACAATCGGTGGGTGGCTGGAGGGGGGGGGCAGGGGACAATCGCTGGGTGGCTGGAGGGGGGAGCCGGGGAGAGAGGAGAATCACTGGGTGGCTGGAGGGGAGGACAGGGGACAGAAGAGCATCCCTGGGTGGATACGGGGGGGGGGGGGGCAAGAAAAAAGGATAATTGCTGGGTGGCTGCAGGGGGAGCAGAGGAGAGAGGAGAATCGCTGGGTGGCTGCAGAGGGGGCAGGGGACAGAGCAGACACACTCGCACCCAGCAGTCGCACTCTGTCACAAACACATTCACTCTCTCTCTCACACACAGTCACTCTCACACACACTCTCAAACATACACACTCTGACAAAAACCTTGCTAGCGCCCGTTTCATTTATGTCAGAAACTGGCCTCAATTACGAGTTTAACATAATACAGATCATTCACCCTTTGTTCTGCTCAGTGTAAGATGAACTTATTCATTTGTATGGTTTATGTTTTGTTTTACCAACTATCTAGCTTTGGTTTATAAGCTAGTTTCAAACACAAACTTTTATGCACCTTATGCCTGGAATAGACTTCCTGAGCCTGTACGTCTAGCTCCATCTCTACCTGTTTTCAAATCTATGCTAAAAACCCACCTTTTCACTGCTGCTTTTTAGCTCCCATTACTTCCCTCACCCGTAACTGTCTTGTTTGTCTGTATTATTTAGATTGTAAACTCTTTTGAGCAGGGACTGTCTCTTTGTATCAGGTGTTCAGCGCTGCGTGCATCTGGTAGCGCTATACAAATGCTAATAATAATAATAATGCACTCATAGAAAACAATTTTCAAAGCATTAAGAATAGCGGGCACAAATGGCAGACACTCAACTAGGTGATTTTTAAACAAATTAGGGGCCCTTTTACCCAACGCATGTCAATTTTGAGTTACTGCCCAGCTACCGTGTGGCCTTTGCGGTAATTTCATTTTTGGTGCGCATCCGCTACACGCGTCTGAAAAAGATTTTTTATTTTCTGGCACGCGTAAGCTACACCCGCCAAGTGTCATTCAACGTGCGTAGGTCATTACTGCCCGGTTACCACGTGAGACTTTACCGCTAGGTGAATGGTGGGGGGTAAGGTCTCGGTCCCAAAATGGACGCAGGGCAATTTTCATTTTGCCGCACGTCCATTTTTGGCAAAAAATGTTTTTAAAAAAGGTATTTTTTTGCAGGTGTGCTGAAAAATGTTTCTGCGCACACCCAAGACACGTTTCTACACTACCGCAGGCCGTTTTTCAGCGCATCTTAGTAAAAGGACCCCTCGGTGTGTAGCTGTTCCCTTATGGTCAATCCCTAGGCTGTGTGCCATGTAGAGGACTTAAATACAAATCAATATATGCATCCAGCTTCTCCTACATCTGCACGCAACTATGGAACGCACTACCGAATGCCATAAAGACAACGCACGATCTGATAACCTTCCGGAAGTTACTGAAGACAAACCTATTCAAAGAGACTTATAACAAGAATCCTTCATAAAAGACTTGACCTCAAAAATGTACCAGAACAAACCAACATTGATCCCTGTAATCCGGTTACTTTAATCACATTGATATTATTGAACGTTATACCGTGTCCTTGTTCTTATATACCTGTTATGAACTATTTATTTATTTACTTCTAATTCACTTGATATTTTATTTTAGTTACTTCTAATTTACTTGATATTTTTATATACCTTAGTTGTAACACCGCTCTGTACTTATCATTCCGTTAATGGTGATCACCGTTGCGGCATAATGTAAGCCACATTGAGCCTGCAAATAGGTGGGGAAATGTGGGATACAAATGCGGCAAATAAAAAAAAGAAAAAAATGTGAGCTCTGGGGAAGTTGAGAATCCTGGTCTTGGTGGCCACCTGTAGAGCTCAACTCGTGCACTCGGCACTTGCTCCCCCTTTCTCGCAAACATCACACTCAAAGGCATCTTAAAGAAGGTTGGATTTATTTTGGCCACAGCCAGGAACGTTTTACATTACAATTCAAAACAACATTATAACATATCATAACATAATTATTGTTACAACCACATAACTACAATTTATCATCAATTAATAACTTGGGGTACACAGCTTCGTATCTCACAAATGCTTAGTATGACCCACAGGTTGGCGCCCAAGCAGCTTGTGCGTTCCCTGTGCCAATTATCAGCACCCGTAGACTCCCGGAGCGTCACGCTTAAGGATGCCCCGTCATAATATCCAAAACGGCGTTCTGGCCCCCCGGCCGCCTAAGCCAGGAGACACGCTGTCCACATTTTCCTGCTGCCACTATGCAGCCGTACTGTTGCTTATGCTTATCACTTTGCACGAGGTCTTTCTGCCCCCGTTATCAGCATCTCAGTTAGTACTGTTACTGCTATGTTGCTGTGTACCCCCTGGCGTCATTGCGTAAACCTTTCCTCTTAACGCCTGCTGCAACTATTAGTGTCCCGTGACTGGGTGGGCGGGTGGGTCAGCGCTGCTCACTCCTTGATGGCCCGATTCAAAGGAAAGTCCCCTTTTCCTTCCCTTCCTTTCACGTTCCTTTCTCTCCGCCCCTCCCCTTACTCACATTACCCCTTTGCCTGCCTATCCCCACCCTTCTATCTTCCCTGCGCCCCCCCCCTCCCCTCTCCTTGATGGCCCGATTCAAAGGAAAGTCCCCTTTTCCTTCCCTTCCTTTCACGTTCCTTTCTCTCCGCCCCTCCCCTTATTCACATTACCCCTTTGCCTGCCTATCCCCACCCTTCTATCTTCCCTGCGCCCCCCCTCCCCTCTCCTTGATGGCCCGATTCAAAGGAAAGTCCCCTTTTCCTTCCCTTCCTTTCACGTTCCTTTCTCTCCGCCCCTCCCCTTACTCACATTACCCCTTTGCCTGCCTATCCCCCCCCTTCTATCTTCCCTGCGCCCCCCCCCCTCTCCTTGATGGCCCGATTCAAAGGAAAGTCCCCTTTTCCTTCCCTTCCTTTCACTTTCCTTTCTCTCCGCCCCTCCCCTTACTCACATTACCCCTTTGCCTGCCTATCCCCACCCTTCTATCTTCCCTGCGCCCCCCCTCCCCTCTCCTTGATGGCCCGATTCAAAGGAAAGTCCCCTTTTCCTTCCCTTCCTTTCACTTTCCTTTCTCTCCGCCCCTTCCCTCCCCTTCCTCACATTAATCTTTTGCCTGCCTATCCCCACCCTTCTATCTTCCCTGCGCCCCCCCCCCCTCTCCTTGATGGCCCGATTCAAAGGAAAGTCCCCTTTTCCTTCCCTTCCTTTCACTTTCCTTTCTCTCCGCCCCTCCCCTTACTCACATTACCCCTTTGCCTGCCTATCCCCACCCTTCTCTCTTCCCTGCGCCCCCCCCCTCCCCTCTCCTTGATGGCCCGATTCAAAGGAAAGTCCCCTTTTCCTTCCCTTCCTTTCACTTTCCTTTCTCTCCGCCCCTCCCCTCCCCTTCCTCACATTAATCTTTTGCCTGCCTATCCCCACCCTTCTATCTTCCCTGCGCCCCCCCTCCCCTCTCCTTGATGGCCCGATTCAAAGGAAAGTCCCCTTTTCCTTCCCTTCCCTTCCTTTCACTTTCCTTTCTCTCCGTCCCTCCCCTCCCCTTCCTCACATTAATCCTTTGCCTGCCTATCCCCACCCTTCTATCTTCCCTGCGCCCCCCCCTCACCCCTTTCCTCCTTATCCTCGCAGGCCATCGGCCCGGTTGTGCCCAGCCTCCCTTTAGGAGGTGTGGCTGGGTTCTATCTCCCTGCTCATGTCTTCTGTAATAAAATGAACTAACACGATGCAGACTATCCTGGCGGTGAAGAAGATTCACAAACTTTTTCTCAGCACTGTATGCTGCTAGTAAACACATAGGATGATAATCCTGGAAGCAACCGTCTTTAGAATGCTGTTGCACTATTTTATACCACATAGAAGGAGTTCTGGCTGGCTTTTGTAGTCTGTGTATATCATGCCATTAACAACATCTTGGGCCAGTGTGGAATGGCAGCGTTTTCTACCCATTTCTGACTTACTTGTTAATGGAAACTGTGGGGAAGGAAGTACAAAATATTCAGAAATAAATAGAATAGAAACATGTTTCACGTAGGGTGATGCATGTGAACGGCAATTCTATGACGTCAACGCCTACATTTTGTACCCTTCGTGCATGTAAAGGTATAGGATACAAGCACTTGCTCTCGTAGGCGTATGCTTGCCCACAAAATGCCAGCAGGGTACCTTGGCGCTATTCTGTAATGGAGTCCCTAATTTTCGTAGGGCTCCTTTCACTAAGCTGCAGCGAGTATACCGCAGCTTAAAATTCCAAATGTGCACGTGCAAATCATGCGCTAAGAAATAGTTCTGAATTTTTCTGAGGGGGGGGCATATCTGGGGGCGGAAAGTGGGCGTTTCCACAGTAATCAGCGCCAGGGGCGTATCTGAACTGCGGCGGTAGGGGGGGCCAGGGCCAGAGAGGGGGGGCACATTATAGCCCCCCCCCCCCCGCCGCCGCCGCCGCCGCCGCCGCCATTGCCGATCCCCCTCCCCCCAGCCGCTGCCATTGCTAACCCTCCCCCTCCGTTGCTCGCCTACCTTCGCTGGCGGGGGACCCCAACCCCCGCCAGCCGAGGTCCGCGTCCTCCTGCCGCTGCCGGCTGCCTTTGGTCCTTTCATTCTTCCATTGAAGCTGGCGCCGACGAAAAAGTTTCTTTTGAATCTGACGTCGCTGCACGTTGCACGTTGTACGTGCAGGACGTCAGACTCAGAAACAATTTCTGAGTCTGACGTCCTGCACGTACAACGTGCAGCGACGTCAGACTCAAAAGAAACTTTCGTCGGCGCCAGCTTCAATGGAAGAATTAAAGGACCAAAGGCAGCCGGCAGCGGCAGGAGGACGCGGACCTCGGCTGGCGGGGGTTGGGGTCCCCCGCCAGCGAAGGTAGGCGAGCAACGGAGGGGGAGGGTTGGCAGCGGTAGGGGGGTCCAGGGCGAAATCTGCGGGGGCCCAGGCCCCTGAGGCCCCACGCAGATACGCCCCTGATCAGCGCATCTACACTGCTGTGCGCTAACTGATTAACGCAGGCCCTTACCACTTAGAAAATAGGTGGCAATAAGGACTCGTATGCTAATTTTTGGTAAAATGGCCATACGCTAACGGTAACATTAGCGCATGGCCATTAATTCAGAAAATGGAAAATGTGCCATTTTCTAGCTGCAGTATATACTTCCTTAGTGCACGGAAAAACCCCCACATGAAGGCACGTAAGACAGCTTTCTACCACGGCTTTGTAAAAGGAATCCATAATCTATTAATACAAGGAGGGGGGGTGCATATGGGCAGAGCTCCCATTTATACATGTAACTTTCAGAATACTGTAAGTTTCTTGCATCCTTACCATGTTTACATACCTGTTCTCATGCCAGGTCCATGGCTGGTGTAACTACAGCTATGTAATTAGCAGCTGTGCCAATACTGGGTTACATTAATCAGGGGCGTAGCCAGACTTCGGCAGGAGCGGGGTCCAGAGTCATTTTAGCCCCCCCCCCAGCACTGCCGACCCCCCTCCCACTTTTGACACACACCCCCCCGCCACCGCCCCTCCCATCCCTTTCGATCCTGCCGCTGCCAACCCTCCCCTGCCACCGCCAGGTACCTTTGCTGGCAGGGGTCCCCAACCACCGCCATCCAAAATCCCCTTCAGCGCCGGTCTACGTGCAGGACGTCAGGACTCACAGAAACAGAATCCAGATCAGCAACGCACCGGACTCAGAGACCGGCACTGTAGAGGACTTCGGCTGGCGGGGGTTGGGGACCCCCACCAGCAAAGGTACCTGACGGCGGGGGAGGGTTGGCAGCAGCGGAAGGGGTGTGGCGGGGAGGGTCGGCGATGAGGAGGTGAAAGCAGGGGGGCCAGGGCTAAATCTGTGGGGGCCCATGCCCCCGTGGCCCCACCTAGCTACGCTCCTGACGTTAATAATCTGTAATGGAATCTGGGCACTCAGATGCTTTTATAGAGTAGGGCTTCCACATGCCTCCTTAGTACATTTGAACAATCGCACAAGACACAGAAGCTAAGTTTTCTTTAGAAGAATTTCAAGCTAGTTTAACAGTAAAGTATTTAAATTACACAGAAACACAGAATATGATAGCAGATAATGACCATCCAGTCTGCCCAATTTTATTCCTATTGCATTGTACTAGGTTACATTTGACTCCTGGTCATGAGTGCAGTTGACCCTTCTGATGGAGGTGACGGCAGCTCCAGATGCTGGTACTTCAAATTAATAGGGGTGAGATGACGAGGAAAAGCATGCCAAATGAATCTGATTGATTTCTTTGACTGGATGACCAGAGAATTAGATAGTAGAAATATAGAAAAACTCAGGAAGAGGAACACAGAGAGGAATACCAGATGAAACTGAAAGAAGCCAAGAGAGATATACGTCTGGCGAAAGCGCAAGCGGAAGAACAAATGGCTAGAAATGTAAGGAGGGGCGACAAAAAGGTTTATTCATAGAGGAAGATTAAAATGGAATTCTGAGACTGAAAGATGCTGTGAACAGCTATGTGGAAAATATTGAAGAAAAAGCAAATGTGTTATACAAATACTTCTGTTTTCATGGAAGAAAATCCTGGAGAAGGATCACGATTGGCTGGCAAAAGTACGTATGAGAATGGAGTAGGATATAGCACCATTCATGGAAGACAGTATTTATGAACAACTTTAAAATCTAAAGGTGGACAAAGCCATGGGACCGGACGAGATCCATCCCAGGATATTGAGGGAGTTCAGAGAGATTCTGGCGGGTCCTCTTAAAGATTTGTTTAATAAATCCTTGCAGACGGGAGAGGTTCTGTGGGATTGGAGAAGAGCGGATGTGGTCCCTCTTCACAAAAGTGGTGACAGAGAAGAAGCTGGAAACTACAGACTGGTAAGCCTCACTTTGGTTATTGGAAAAGTAATGGAAGCGATGCTGAAGGAAAGGATAGTGAATTCCATGGAATCCAATAAATTGCAAGATCAAAGACAACTTGGTTTTACCAAAGGTAAATCATGCCAAACGAATCTCATTGAATTCTTTGTCTGGGTGACCAGAGAACTGGATCAAGGATGTGCGATAAATGTAATCTACTTAGATTTCAGCAAAGCCTTTGACACGGTTCCTCATAGGAGGCTCTTGAATAAACTTGACAGGCTGAAGATAGGACCCCAAGTGGTGAACTAGATTAGCGGTTGATGTACAGACACCAGAGGGTGCTAGTTAATGGAATTCACTCAGAGGAGGGAAAGCTAAATAGTGGAGTGCCTCAATGATCGGTGCTGGGGCCTATTCTTTTCAATATATTTGTGAGTGACATTGCCAAAGGGTTAGAAGGTAAAGTTTGCCTTTTTGTGGATGATACCAAGATTTGTAACAGGGTGAACACCCCAGAAAGAGTGGAAAACATCAAAAAGGATCTGCAGAAGCTAGGAGAATATTCTAATGTTTGCCAATTAAAATTCAACGCAAAGAAGTGCAAAGTGATGTACTTAGGGAGTCGAAATCCACGGGAGATGTATGTGTTAGGCGGTGAGAGTCTGATATGCATAGGCAAGGAGAGGGATATTGGGATGATAGTATCTGAGGATCTGAAGGTAACAAAACAGTGTGACAAGGCAGTGACCATAACCTGAAGGATGCTAGGCTGTATAGAGAGAGGTATAACCAGCAGAAGAAAGGAGGTGTTGGTGAGGCCCCACCTGAAGTATTGTGTTCAGTTTTGGAGGCCATATCTTGCTAAAGATGTAAAAAGACTTGAAGTGGTGCAAAGAAAAGCTACAAGAATGGTATGGGATTTGCATTACAAAACGTACTAGGAGAGACTTACAGACCTGAACATGTATATCCTGGAGGAAAGGAGAAACAGGGGTGATATGATACAGACGTTCAAATAAAGGTATTAATCTGCAAACAAACCTTTTCTGGAGATGGGAAGGCGGTAGAACTAGAGGACATGAATCAAGGTTGAAGGGGGGCAGACTCAAGAAAGATGTCAGGAAGTATTTTTTCATGGAGAGTGCGGTGGATACTTGGAATGCCCTCCTGCAGGAGGTGGTGGAGATTAAAACGGTAACGGAATTAAAAAATGCGTGAGATTCCTGTTCAGAAGGAATCCTGTTCAGAAGGAATGGATCCTCAGAAGTTTAGCGGAGATTGGGTGGCAACACGGGTAATTGGGAAGCAAAGCTAGTGTTGGGCAGACTTCTGCAGTCTATGTCCTGAAAATTGCGAGGACAAATCAAGGTCAGGTATACAGATAAAGTAGCACATACAATGAGTTTATCTTTTTGGGCAGACTGGATGGACTGTACAGGTCTTTTTCTGCCATCATCTACTATGCTACTATGTAGACATGTTCTAGATGTAGCCTACTTGGATTTCAGTAAGGCCTTTGGCACTGTCCCTCATAGGAGGCTCATAAATAAACTCAGCAGGCTAAAGTTAGGACATAACGTGGTGAACTGGATTGGGAACTGGTTGACTGACAGATGGCAGAGGGTGGTGGTCTTTTCAGAGGATAGAAATGTAAGTAGTGGACTGCCTCAGGGATCAGTACTGGGGCCAATTCTATTCAACACATTTACGAGGGACATTGCTGAAGGGTTCAAAGGAAAAGTTTGCCTTTTGTGGATGACACCAAGATTTGCAATAGTGTGGACTCCTTGGAAGATCTACAAAAATTAGAAGAATGTAGAAACAACTGGATGTAGAACTAAAATGGAATACACCCTGAACTTGAAGAAAAACACAGAGTGACTTGGAGACAAATCTCACACCTACAAAGTGTAGGCCTCAACAGGAAGCTAGCCTGCCCTAGCAAAGAGGAACCACACAGCCAAGAGATCGGAAGAAGTGTAGTACTCAGGCTACCATCTCTTTGGAGACTTAAAGAGCACTAGCTCAAAACAACCAGATATCCAAAATGGATGGACTCCAAATCATTTTGGGGAATAAAGGCGCAACTAGTAAAACTCTTTCAGAGAATGCATCACGTTGCACTTATCCACATTAAATGTCATCTGCCATATGGATGCCCAGTCTTCCAGCTTTCCAAGGTCCTTTTGCAGTTTCATGCAATCCGCATGCGATTTAAAAACTTTGAATAGTTTCATGTTTTAAATTGCATGTAGACTGCATAAAGAAGTCACAAGAAATCGCAGAGGCCATATGGCACAACCCAATGCTCAGAATCTGATGATTCCTCAATTTATCCAAGAAAGCTATGCCCGAGCCCTGCTGGATCCAGTGCACACAAGAATTAGAGCATCAGTGCTGCATTCTGTCGCTTAAGAGTTAGTGATGAAATAAAAAGTTTGATTCCAGTTAGGAATATTAGTATCCATCTGGGACAGAGACCCCTTTCTCCTGGAATGGTGGCCCCTATGAAAACTGTTAGAACTTAGTCATCTCTCACAGGCAAATTAGTTGTTCCCCATTTACTTGGGTACCAAATCTAGAGTGCAGCAGAGGCGTAGCCAGACTTCGGCGGGAGGGGGTTTCAGAGCTCGAGGTGAGGGGGCACATTTTAGCCCTCCCCCACCACGCCAGGTACCTTTGCTGGCAAGGGTCCCCAACCCCCACCAGCCGAAGTCCCCTTCAGCACCAGTCTCCGAGTCCGGTGCGTTCGCTGATCTGGATTCTGTTTCTGTGAGTCCTGGGGACGTCAGGACTCACAGAAACAGAATCCAGATCAGCAACGCGCTGGAGACCGGCGCTGAAGAGGACTTCGGCAGGCGGGGGTTGGGGACCCCCGCCAGCAAAAGTACCTGACGGCGGCGGTGGGGGGAGTCAAATGTGGCGAGGGAGGGTTGGTGGCAGGGGGGGTGAAAGCAGGGGGGCCAGGGCTAAATCTGCGGGGGCCCATGCCCCCGTGGCCCCACCTAGATATGCCCCTGGAGTGCAGGCCTACTTGCGGAGAAGCACACTGTACTTAAATCAGAGCCTGAATGGCTTGATAAACAGGTCTAACAGGCTCTCAGATCTCTCCATAAGAAGTTCCCTCATTGAGGTAGGGCCCAGTAAGAAAAAAATCATCATATTTAAGGACCCCAGATTTTAGTAAATAATCAAAGGAAGCTCCACTCTCCATGAGTCTAGTAAAAGCCAGTCATTATGGACACCAGGTGCACATGCTTCTCTGGTAGGGATAAATTGGGTTGGCACTTGAATATCAAATCTATTAATCTAAACTATCCTTTGTTGGGAATCCTACAAAATAAAGTATCTACAGTCCAAAATAGGATAAAAGTAAAAGTTCTAACCCCCGGTAAACGTTAGCGCGGGACAGTGCTACTGTTTACCACATGGTAAAACCTACACTAGCTACTTAACACGGCTTAGTGAAAGGGCCAATGTGACTTTGGCAATTATGTTTCAATCATTTTTATTGACACATATTGAAAACAGATAACAGTCTTGATCAATGAAATCGTACAACAGCAAGGTGTCAACCTTTTAACATATCTTTCCCCAAATCCCAAAACTCCCTTTCCCAAACCCCTTCTCTGCAACCCCACCCTGTCGTCCTGGACACTGATTCTCTACCTCATGTAAAAGTTCAACAAATAACTCCAGGTTCTTGGAGTCAGGGTCACCCAAAAGGGTTCCCAAAGTGGCTTGAAAATGTTTTCCAGTAGTATACGAAAAGTAGGCGATCCATTCTCAGCTGAGCAATCATCAAATTTCTCCAGTGCTGTACGGTAGGACCTTGAACATCTAGTCATAAAGTAAATATCACCTTCAAAGCAAGCAAAATGGCTTTATGCAGAAATTTCAGGAGCCCCTTGGTCATTGAATCTGATTTAACAGAGACTCCAAACAACAGTAGCAGGCTCTGAGGAATCATGCAGCTCCATAAATTATGACTACAAGTCAATAAACCAGTCCAAATTGCCCCCACCACTGAGCAGTGCCAAAACATGTGACCAAGTGTAGCCTCAAGAGTCCTACACTTAGGACAAACTCCGGCTGTGTAATTGGAGAGCAAACTTATAAAGGGTTTCTCTTTGCTGATTATTCACATGATACTTGAGTATTCCAAGAACAAAGGGCCTCTTCTATCAAGCTGCGCTAGTGGTTCCCATTCGGCAATAACAACGGAGCCCATTCAATGTGTATGGGCGTTCGCCAAGTCCGGTAGAGAACAAATACAGGTTGTATTGTGGTTGAATAAGTTCGGTGTGTTTCAGGCACCATGAGGGTCGAAAGGGAGGGAAGGTTGTATATTGTCCAGTACGATCATTGATTTTGCTGTGTTGCCGGGTGTGGGGAGTTAACATTAGATCAGTAGGGTAAGCCTTTTTGAACAGGTTGGTTTTTAGTGATTTCCTGAAGTTTAGATGGTTATGGATTGTTTTCACAGCTTTTGGGAGTCCGTTCCATAGTTGTGTGCTTATATAGGAGAAGCTAGTATGTTTTGTATTTGAGTCCTTTGCAATTTGGGTAATGAAGGTTTAGGTATGTTCGTGATGACTCGGTTCTGTTTCTGGTTGGTAGGTCTATAAGGTCTGTCATGTATCCTGGGACAACACCGTAGATGATTTTGTGGGCCAGGATGCAGATTTTGAAGATGATCCGTTCTTTTATAGGGAGTCGGTGTAGCTTTTCTCGGAGGGGTTTGGCGCGTTCGAATCTTGTTTTACCAAATAGCCTGGCTGCTGTGTTGTGGGTGGTCTGGAGTTTCTTTGTGAGTTGTTCTTTACATCCCGCATAGATTCCGTTGCAGTAATGTGCATGGCTTTGTACTAGGTTTTGAAATATTTCTCTCGGGAAGAACGGTTTTACGCGTTTAAGTTTCCACATTGAGTAGAACATTTTTTTTGTTACGGAGTTTACTTGGCTCTCAAGAGTAAGGTTGCAGTCGATTGTGACGCTGAGTATTTTTAGGCTGTCTGAGATAGGGAGGGTGTGTTCTGGGGTGTTTATGGTTGTGGGTTTAAATTTGTTGTGTTGAGATGAAAGGATGAGGCAGTGTGTTTTTTCAGTGTTCAGTTTCAGTTGGAATGAGTTTGCCCACGAGTCCATAATGTTCAAGCCTGCCTTGATTTCATTGGTTATTTCTGTCAAATCGTGTTTGAAGGGAATGTAGATTGTGACATCGTCTGCATAGATGAACAGGTTGAGGCCTTGATTGGATAAGGACTTTGCCAGTGGGATCATCATTATGTTGAAGAGTATTGGTGATAATGGTGACCCTTGAGGTACTCCGCGGGCTGCTTTCCACGGTGGTGATGTGTTTGAGTTTGATTTAACTTGGTATGTTCTGATGGTTAGAACACCCTTGATCCAATTAAGTATTTTTCCACCAATCAATCAATCAAGTGGTCAAGGAGTCTTATTAGTATATTGTGATTTACCATGTCGAATGCGCTCGACATGTCGAATTGGAGGAGAAGTATGCTTTTACCTGTAGCTATTTCCTGCTTGTATTTGGCCAGGAGAGTGACTAGGACAGTTTCATTACTGTGGTAGGGGTGGAATCCTGATTGTGATTCATGTAATATAGAGAACTTGTCCATGTAGTCAGTAAGCTGTTTGGTCACTATGCTCTCCATCAGTTTAACTGCTAGTGGGATAGATGCAACTGGTCGGTAGTTGGCAAGTTCAGATGTTTTTTCTTGGTATCTTTTGGGATTGGGGTGAGCAGGATTTTGCCATATTCCTCAGGGAAAAGACCTTGTTGGAGCATGTAATTTAGGTGGGATGTGAGGTCTGTTGTGAAACGGTCAGGGGCGGATTTTAGTAGGTAGCTGGGGCAAGTGTCTAGTTTACAGTGGGTGCTGGAGAACCTTTTGATCGCTTGGGTGACTGTTTCGACGGTGAGGAGTGTGAAGGTTGACCAAGTTCGATCGGCTGGGTATTCTCCAAGGTTTGGATCCAGACTATTGATGAAGTTTTCCATTTCAGTATTGTTCTGAGGTAGCATTTTGCGTAGGATTGTAATTTTTTCATTGAAGTATTTAGCGAGTTTGTCTGTAGATGGGATGTCTGTATTGGTTGCGGTGACTAATGTAGTGTCTAGTAGTTTATTCACAAGTTGGTATAGTTTCTTCGTGTCTTTGTTGTAGTCAGGCCCTATTTTAGTTTTATAGTATGTCCTTTTATGCTCCTAAATCTAGGTGCCACTTATAGAATACGTTTAGGCAGAAATTTATTCCGCATAGATTTTTGAGGCACCATATATAGAATGTAGCCCAATGTGCCCAACTAAACAAGTGCCTAAAACCACGTGCATCCATTTACACCAACAAAAATGTGGTGTAAATCTCGACGCGTAGCTGTAGGCGCACTGGGCCATTTTCTATAATTACAGGTGTAAATTTCAGAACGCCCACGAAATGCCCATTTCCCCGCCCATAACCATGCCCTTTTTTGCCTGCGCACATTAGAAGTTTAGCACACTTTGGTACAGAATAGACTTAGCAAGTTGTGCACGTAAATTCGAATCAGTGCCAATTAGTGACCATTATTGCTTGTTAAATGCTCATTAGCTTGTTACACTTGTTAAGTTACACACATAGTGATAGAATTTCGGCAAGGATCTCTAGGGGGGGTCCTTTTACTGTGGTGTGCTACAAAATGGTCTGTGGTAGTGTAGGTGTGGGTTTTGGCCTCACACAGGATCACTTTTCAGCGCACCTGTAAAAAATGCTTTTGGGGGGGGGGGGGCTGAAAATGGACATGCGCCAAAATGAAAATTGGCGCATGTCTATTTTGGGTCTGAGACCTTACCACCAGCCATTGACTTAGCGGTAAAGTCTCATGCGTTAACTGGGTGGTAACGGTCAACGCGCGTCAGAATGCCCATTATTGCCCACACGCCAGAAAATAAAAATATTTTCTGACGCGCATATCGGACGCGTATCAAAAATGGAAATTACCGCCCGGGCCATGCAGTAGCCGGGCGATAACTCAGAATAGATGCACACTGGGCTTATGCGGCTTAGTTAAAGCATCCCTAGGTGCGCTATATAGAATCTCCAGGAATGTGGATATGTCAGGCTTTTTGTCAATGATCAATAAAGTTCTTAAGGAACATCTGGTGCATTTCGCTGTTTGGCTTTTGGTCCATCTAGTCTGACTAGGGTTACCATATTTTGTCCCCCCAAAAGGAGGACACATGCCCCGCCCCCTCTCACGCCCCACCCCACCCCCTTTCACGCCCTTGCTCCTCCCCTGTCACATTTTCCCCTCCCCCCTGTCACACACCCCATCACCCCCCTCCCCTTACCTTACTACTGCCCTGGTGGTCTAGTGACCTCTTCGTGGCAGGAAAGAGCCCCCTCTTTCCTACCCGGAGCGCTGCCCTGCATGCATCCTTCCTGTTCGTGATCTCGGCGCCGATTCAAAATGGCCGCCGAAAGTTGAAGTCTCGCGAGGTCACTTCAACTCTCGGCGGCCATTTTGAATCAGCACTGAGATCACAAACTGGAAGGATGCATGCAGGGCGGCGCTCCGGACAAACGGGCAGATTGGCAAAACCCGCCCGGTTGCACGGACATGTTCTCAAAAAGAGGACATGTCCGGGTAAATCCGGACATATGGTAACCCTAAGTCTGAAAAGAAAAAAGCAACACTGGGCCTTCAAGAGTGGGACAACAGGAGTACTTTATTAACCAAGGACCCGACACGGGCCGTGTTTCGGCGCCAAAAAGGCGCCTGCCTCAGGGGTCAATTTGTAGATGTAGTAGTTAGACAGAGTTCAAGATATAGGTGCCTTGAAAGACAGCCTCAGTAACTTGTATTGATTTCGCTATCGCGTGAATGAAAAGGGCTCCGATAATATCCAAGTTACTGAGGCTGTCTTTCAAGGCACCTATATCTTGAACTCTGTCTAACTACTACATCTACAAATTGACCCCTGAGGCAGGCGCCTTTTTGGCGCCGAAACACGGCCCGTGTCGGGTCCTTGGTTAATAAAGTACTCCTGTTGTCCCACTCTTGAAGGCCCAGTGTTGCTTTTTTCTTTTTGGTTTCTCTTATTGTATACTGTATTACCCTCTCTGCCTGTACTAACCCTAAGTCTGACCAATACAGTGGCTAGAGCTGTGTCTGGCGTTCAATGCAGGTTACACTCCTCTGTGCCTTATTTAAAGTGTGAGGATCATTTAACCTTTACCTTGATTCTGTCCTCTTTCTATTTAGGGATCCTTTGTGTGTATCCCATGCATTTTTGAATTCTTTCATTGTTTATGTCTCCACCACTTCTACTGGGAGAAGGGTTCCACTCTTTTAAATTTCATCATATAACCAAAAATATGTTCCTAACAGAATTTACTACAATATCTTGGTCTCTCCAAATGGAATCACACTTCTGAGTCATAATTTACACCTAGTATAACCAGCATACACTTTCTATAGTATTCCGTGCCAGTGTCTAGCTAGCTCCAAAAATACACTGTGAAAATATTCTTTTTATAAAACATCTGACATGTAAGCGTGTAACATTTGTACAACTTTTAGAAATCATATCCATGTGTATTTAGACAGACTGTCTTATATCTTTATTTTAATTATATATGTGTTTTTTGTGCCAAATCCAGAATGGTAGAGGATGTGTGTGTGGGGGAGGGAGGGGGAGGAATTGGGAAAACTTGTGCATCTGGTGGAAGGTGAATAGGATGTGCCAGGGGCGTATCTGGACTCTGGCAGTAGGGGGGGCCAGGGCCAGAGGGAGGGGGCACATTTAGCCCCCCCCCTGGCACCACCGACCCCCCCTCCCCCCCGCCATTGCCAGAGCCCCCCCCTGCCACCAACGACTCTCTCCACCTCCTCTCCCGCCGCCAACCCTCCCCCGCTGACGCTGTTTACCTTTGCTGGCGGGGGACCCCAACCCCCGCCAGCCGCTGAGGTCTTCAAAGTTCTTGTTCGTCGTCCTCCTCTGTGGCCATGCTGTACGCTGCTGATTCGGAGTCTGTCTGACGTCGCACTACGTTGTATGCGCGTACAACGTGGTGCGACGTCAGACAGACTCCGAATCAACAGGGTACAGCATGGCCACGGAGGAGGACGACGAACAAGAACTTTGAAGACCTCGGCAGCTGGCGGGGGTTGGGGTCCCCCGCCAGCTGAAGAATTATTTTTAAAAGCAGGGGAAGTGGACCTCGGCTGACGGGGGTTGGGGTCCCCCGCCAGCAAAGGTAAACAACATTAGCAGGGGAGGGTTGGCGGCGGGAGGGGGGCCAGGGCGAAATCTGCGGGGGCCCAGGCCCCTGTGGCCCCACGCAGATACGCCCCTGGGATGTGCATGGAGAACAGAATCAGCAATTTTAAAGCTCTGCTCCCATGCACATGTGGATTGAGCAGGGGCGTATCTGGGGTTCGGCGGTAGGGGGGACTAGAGCCAGAGTGGGGGGGGGGACATTATAGCCCCCCCCCCGCCACCATTGCCACCCCCCCTGCCGCCGTCACCACCACCCCTCTACCGCCGCCAACACCTACCTTTGCTGGCGGGGGACCCCAACCCCCACCAGCCGAGGTCCGCTTCCTCTAAAAATATTCCTTGAGCTGAGGTCTTTTAAGTTGTTCGTCCTCGCTCCCACTCCTCCGTGCTGCTGTTCAAACTCTGTGGAATCCACTTTCGGAGTTTGAACAGCAGCACGGAGGAGTGGGAGCGAGGACGAACAACTTAAAAGACCTCAGCTCAAGGCATATTTTTAGAGAAAGCGGACCTCGGCTGGTGGGGGTTGGGGTCCCCCGCTAGCAAAGGTAGGTGTTGGCGGCAGTAGGGGGGGTCCAGGGCGAAATCTGCGGGGGCCCAGGCCCCTGTGGCCCCACGCAGATACGCCCCTAGGATTGAGGTAGCACTAGAAGTTGGATCAGAGAGACAGGATGTGGCAGAAGAAAGGCTCCGCCAGCCAGAGAGGCAGCTTTCAGCGCTCTTTGTGTTGTGAGCCACTGATGTATGTGGAAGACCAACCTGTCTGTTTGGGGGGGGGGGGGGGGGGGGGGTTGGAAGCTGGAGCGATACCGGTCTGGGTGCGAGGAGGGAAGGGGCCAAGAGGGAGGGAAGGTACAACTTTAGGCGGCCCCTACCATTGGGCAGCCCTGGGCATTTTGCCAGGCTCACTCAATGGTAGATACATCCCTGCACTGAAGCTTCCAAAAATGTCTTGATTTCTCAGTAACAAACAGAGGCTTATCTGCGTGGGGCCACAGGGGCCTGGGCCCCCGCAGATTTCGCCCTGGACCCCCCTACCACAAACCCTCTCCACCTCCCCCTCCCGCCCGCCACCAACCCGTCGCCGATCTTTGCTGGCGGGGGACCCCAAGCCCCCGCCAGCCGAAGTCCTCTCTTCCGTGCAGGATGCAAGTTTCAACGCTTCCTGTTCTTCTGAGTCTGACGTCCTGCATGTACAACGTGCAGAACGTCAGAATTTGGAATTCAGTCTGACGTCCTGCGCATTGTAGGTGCAGGACGTCAGACTCAGAAGAACAGGAAGCGTTGAAACTTGCAGCGGCGCAGCCTGCATGGAAGAGAGGACCTCGGCTGGCGGGGGGGTTGGGGTCCCCCGCCAGCAAAGGTAAGTGACAGCAGCGGGGGAGGGTGTCATTGGTGGCGAGGGGGGGGGTCCGGAAATGGCGGGGGTGGGATCGGTGGCGCCGGGGGGGGGGCTAAAATGTGCCCCCTCCCTCTGGCTCTGGCCCCCCCTACCGCCCGAGTCCAGATACGCCCCTGGTAACAAATACCTACTGTCGACACAAGGTGCAATCATTTGTCCTGACAGCAGATTGCAGAATTTTCACCAATTCTTTGGCAGTGGTAGCGGCATATCTCCATATGCAGAAGATAGAAGCTTTCTTGTAGGTAGTACCTGCACATATCAAATCAAATTGTCTGGGTGCTTACACCAAATCACTATTCACTGAGCTTAGGGTTTCCTATAAATTACCAGAAATTTAACATCATTCCAGCTGAGAAACGAACTTTTATGAGCTCTTCTGAATTTGGTTGAAGCAGTGGCATTCCTAAACTGTTCACTACCCAGGGCAGGTCACTGCTGCCCCCCTCATCCCCTGGCACGTCACCTCCCCAGAGCGTCACGTCACCCCCCCCCCAAAGTGCATCCCCCCCCGACACATCACCCCCCTGAAGTGCATCACCAGACCTTTTTCTCCCAGTAAGGGGGTGTGCGGAGCAGGTGTGCGGCTGTCGGCTCTACCGGCCCCCTGCCCCAGAACAGGAAGTAACGTTAAAGGAGGCAGGGGTTCGGCAGAGCCAACAGCCGTGTGCCTGTTCTGAACACCCCCTTGCTACCTGCACCTGGGGCGGACCGCCCCCACCGCCCTGCCCTTGGTACACTACTGGGTATAAGCAAAAGTTTTCTTACCATACAACAAAACGACTTTATCCCGACCTTGCCCCTATCACTGTCGCCCCACCCCCCTTACTACCCGCTTCATTGCTCATCACTGGAGAAAGCAAGGCTGCAGAGACAGCGGGAGGAGAAAAAGGAGGAAAATGGAAGCCTATCGGCCACTAAAATCTTTTGCAACTGAGAGGTCAGTGTGGAAAAGGCACAAAACCAGAGTGGAACTGCCAATGGAGGCAATGGGAGGGGTGAGAAAGCAGTAGAAACAGTATTGTTTTGCTTTGGGTGGGAGGGGATTCTTGGCTTTTATTAGATAAGACCTAAAAACAGAATCTTTTTTAATAGTTAATGTGATGTCATTCAGTTGAGCCTGACAATAGTATCCTGATGGCTGAAGATTTAGGTATGGAGTAGGTGGAACTGTATTAAAGTGGTTCAAGGAATTTGTTTTAAGAAAAGAACTTATAAAGTAAGGAAAGAGTCTTAAGTTATCAACAGAATGGAACGCAAACTGTGGTGTCCCGCAGGGGTCACCTTTGAGGGGCATAATTGAACGAAAACGTCTATCTCCATGGGCGTTTATCTCCGAGAACGGGTCCGTGAAGGGGCGGACCGAACCGTATTTTCGAAAAAAATAGACCTCCATGTTTTATTCGACAATTTGTGAGCTGGGCGTTTTTGTTTTTCAGTGATAATGGAAAATGAAAGCGCCCAGCTGAAAAACGAATAAATCCAAGGCATTTGTTCGTGGGAGGGGCCAGGAGTCGTAGTGCACTGGTCCCCCTCACATGCCAGGACACCAACCAGGCACCCTAGGGGGCACTTTTACAAAAACAAAAAAAAAGGTAAAAGAGCTCCCAGGTGCATAGCACCCTTCCCTTGGGTGTTGAGCCCCCCCAAATCCCCCTCAAAACCCACTGCCCACAAGTCTACACCATTACTATAGCCCTAAGGGGTGAAGGGGGGCACCTACATGTGGGTACAGTGGGTTTGGGGGGGTTGGACGACTAAGCATTAAGCAGCACAATTGTAACAGGTAGGGGGGGATGGGCCTGGGTCCACCTGCCTGAGGTCCACTGCACCCCCTAACAACTGCTCCAAGAGACCTGCATACTGCTGCCAGGGATGTGGGTATGACATTTGAGGGTGAAAATAAAAAGTTGTGAAACATCATTTTTTGTGGTGGGAGGGGGTTAGTGACCACTGGGGGAGTCAGGGGAGGTCATCCCCGATTCCCTCTGGGGGTAATCTGGTCATTTAGGGCACTTTTTGGGGCCTTATTTGTGAAAAAACAGGGTCCAGGAAAAGTGCCCTAAATTCTAGCTACAAACGCATACTTTTTTTCCATTATCGACGAAAGGCGCCCATCTCTCCTCGGCCGATAACCACGCCCCAGTTCCACCTTCGCCACGCCTCTGACACGCCCCCATCAACTTTGTACGCTTCCGCGATGGAGTGCAGTTGAAAACGTCCAAAATCGGCTTTCCATTATACCGATTTATTCGTTTTTGTGAGATAAACGTCTATCTCCCGATTTGGGTCGAAATCTAGGCGTTTTTCTCTTTCAATTATAAGGTGGTTTGTCACCTTCTTTATTGCATATCTATTTAAGAATGATGGGTAATGAGTTGCCTAAGCTTGGCATTTCGGTATATTCATATGCTAATAACATTTTTTTGTTTTGTGAAGCTCGGGCTGAGATTGCAGACACTATATTTTTGTTGAAAATGATTGTTCTTAATACTGATAGTTGGACAAAAAATGAATTTTATTAAATTGAATAGTTTAAAAACTAAAATTGTATGGTTTGGAAAGTATGATCTGGTGTTGGAAAAGATTAGATACAGGAGAGATATTAACGATAGAGAATCATTCTAAAGTTTTGGGCGTCATACTAGACTCTGCCTTAACCTTTGAGTTACATGTGAAAGCTTTGTCCAAGAAATTCTTTTTTGAACTGCGGCAACTTAGAGCAATTCACTCTAAACTACAATTTAAGGGATCCTTTTACTAAGGTGCAGTGAAAAATGGCCTGGAGTAGTGAAGGTGCAGGTTTTGGGTGCGTTCAGTTCAATTTTTCAGCATGCCTGTAAAAAGGCCTTTTTTTAAATTTTTGCCGAAAATGGACGTGTGGCAAAATAAAAATTGGCATACGTCCATTATGGGTCTGAGACCTTACCGCCAGCCATTGATTTAGTGGTAAGGTCTCATGCATTAAATGAGCGGTAATGATCTACGCACGTCAGAAAAAAAATATTATTTTTTGGACGCACGTCAAAAATGAAATTACCACAAGAGCCCCACGGTAGCTGGGCGGTAACTCCAAATTGGTGCATGTTGGGTGGGCGTAGGCACTCACGCAGCTTAGATTGGAGGAGTAGCCTAGTGGTTAGTACAGTGGACTTTGATCCTAGGGAACTAGTTGGATTCCACTGCAGCTCCTTGTGACTCTGGGCAAGTCACTTAACCCTCCATTATCCCAGGTACAAAACAAGTACCTGAATATATGTAAACCGCTTTGAATGTAGTTTGCAAAAACCACAGAAAGGCAGTATATCAAGTCCCATTTCCCTTTCCCTATTTGAGATTCTACATGGAATGTTGCTACTATTAGAGATTCTACATGGAATGTTGCTATTCCACTAGCAGATCAGCAACACGGCTGCGCAGGCTTCTGTTTCTGTGAGTCTGACATCCTGCACATACGGAAGAATCACAGAAACAGAAGCCTGCACGGCCACATTGGTGATCTGCAAGGGCAGGCTTCTACATGGAATGTTGCTAATGGAGGAGTAGCCTAGTGGTTAGTGCAGTGGACTTTGATCCTGGGGAACCGAGTTCAATTCCCACTGCAGCTCTTTGTGACTCTGCGCAAGTCACTTAATCCTCCATTGCCCCTGGTACAAATTAAGTACCTGAATATATGTAAACCACTTTGAATGTAGTTGCAAGAACCTCAGAAAGGCAGTATATCAAGTCCCATTTCCCTTTCCCTAGTAAAAGGGCCCTTAGTTTTAGATCAGTTGCTCAACCAGTTTTATACTCCCATATTTTGATTATTGCAATTAATCATTTGGGTGCTGTAGCAAAACAAATTACACTGCCAGGTTGATTTATGGTCTAGGAAGATATGATAGGGTGTCACGTTTGTTGAGGGAGTTGCATTGGCTTCCAATTGATTCATGAATTCAGTTTAAAATAATTTGTAAGGTGTTTAAATCTCTATATGGCGAGTGTTCTGATAAGTTGATTGACTATTTAGATTTCCATTCTTCTTTTACATCGGTACGATCTGGTCATTGTTTGAAATTAAATTATCCTACTTTTAGGGGTCTTTTAAGAAAATCAATGTTAGAACCATCTTTCTCGTGCTAAACTACTAGAAGATTAACTTACTATACTTTTAGAAGAATATTGAAAACATTGCTGTTTAGTGGAAATAATTAAGGTAAATGAGATTATGATATAAGATCTCATTTGATAAAGGTCTATAGGGGCCCTTTTACTAACCCATGTAGGGGCCTACATGCGCCTAACATGCGCCAAATTGGACTTACTGCCCAGTTACCACGTGGCCCTTGTGGTAATTTCAATATTGGCGCATGTCTGCTAGGCGCGTCTGAAAAATATTTTTTATTTTCTGACGAGTGGAATTTGACGCACGTAGACCATTACCACCTGGTTACCGCATGAGACCTTACCACTAGGTCAATGGCTTGCAGTAAGGTCTCAGACCCCAAAATGGAGGCGTGGCAATTTTCATTTTGCCTCATGTCCATTTTCGGCCAAAAAAAAAAAAGGCATTTTTTGGTAGGTGCGCTAAAAAATAATTCTGCGCACCGACAAAACACGCGTCTACACTACCGCAGGCCGTTTTTCTGTGCACCTTAGTAAAAGGACCCCATAGTTTTCCTTAACTGGAGGAATTAATATTGTTATCCGCTTAGAATCTTTTTGGAAAGTCAGCAGAAGATAAAACTTTGAATGGTATAGCGTACTTTCTTCTCTACAAAATTATGTGGTTTGAGCACAAGGAGTTTTCAATGTCATATTGAAGGCTATACAGTGGATAGTAGAATTAATTTATAGTCTTCAGAGTTACATTTTCTGTTTTCAAACTAGAGCAATAGAATTTAAAGCAATTTAAAGCAACAATCTTTACTTGATAAAAAAAAATGGGAACCTAAATGAATCAGGGAAGAACATTAAGAGCTTTTGTAGAATACACTACTTAATTAATGAACAGGCATAAAGAACTAAAGAAAGAAGACAAGTTTAGTATGTTTTTGATTTAAAAAAAAACCTAGGGTCTGATATTCAAAGGATTTATGCTCCCAATTTTGAGAGCTGGCCTCTTTGAAAATTTGCTAAGGCTAAGTTCCTAAATTTATACTCAAAATATAACTAAATACAAACTTAGGAGCATAAAAATGGATAGCAACAGGATCAGATTTAAGGCATGGGCTTATAAATCTAGGAAAATGAATGGCCGGTCTAAATTTATAAGCATACCAGTCAATATTCAGCCGGCAGTGGTGTTTTTCTCAGCGCTAACTGTTGCCGGTTAAAATAGTCCCAGATAGTCAATGCTGTGCCATGTCCAAACACATGCATTATATATTTGGGCATATTCGGGCATGCACTGCCTGCCAGCACTTATCTAGGTGCCCTGATATGGAAAGTTTAGCCTTAGAAGTACTGTGAACTGTTGCTAGGGGTCAGTTTGGCCATTTTTGAACCCTGAGCCAGATGGAGTGAAAGCGGAAGGACACAACTCCCACTCAGCACACTAGACCACCCAGGATCACTTCCAGATAAATCCTGGGGGTGGTGGAGGGCTCAGAGGAATGGGGGTGGGGAGGATTGGTTGGGGACAAATGAGACGGTGCCTCTCCTGGCTGTTTAAATCACCTGGATGGAAAACAACAAAGCAGATCAGTAGAGAATAAAAAATAGACTTTATTGATAAAAAAAAACCCATCTAAAATAAAATGCCCGACACACGCCGTGTTTCGCCCAGCAGGGCTATTTAAAGGTCCTTATTATCAATGCCTTTAACTGTGCATACCAGTAACTATGAATGTCCAGGAAATAAAATAGGTATCTTCTCAAACACGAGATTAAAAAGAGCACAAACTAAATAACTCTACCAGATGATGACGTGAAGGAACCGTCATATACCCTCGTAACTCAGTAATTACATACATATTTTATTTCCTGGACATTCATAGTTACTGGTATGCACAGTTATAGGTATTGGTAATAAGGACCTTTAAATAGCCCCTGACGCAGCCCTGCTGGGCGAAACACGGCCTGTGTCGGGCATTTTATTTTAGATGTTTTTTTATCAATAAAGTCTATTTTTGATTTTCTACTGATCTGCTTTGTTGTTTTCCATCTTGGAGTTTGCAGATCGTCTGCCTTGCTGTTTTCTTGCCCCCCCCCCCCCCCCCCACCCCCGGTTTAAATCATCTGCCTGGGGCTAACCAGGCCTTTTCAGCAGTACTTAACCACATAGTGCCACTGAAAATTATTATTATTATTACATTTGTACACCGCACTTTCCCACTCAAAGCAGGTTCAATGCGACTTACATAGTAATAGGGATTACAGGATATTGAGAAAGAAAATAAAAGTTAAGTATAGCAGAATAACAAAAGTGATAGGTAGGTAGAGAAGGATAGGGGTAAAGTGAGTAGAAGAGGTGTGATCAAGGATAGAAGAGGCGGGAGGGGAATGGGCTACAGGATGAGCATAGGGAGTTTTGGTGGGAAAGATAGTCAAGGTCATTGTCGTTGTCTCCTGGATATGTGATGGGTAGTAGGGTTCATAGAATTAGTTTGGGTCATTAGGATAGGCTTGCCTGAACAGATGGGACTTTAGTGATTTCCAGAAGGGTAGTTAGTCCCTGATGGATCTGATAGGTCTGGGGAGGGCATTCCAGAGTTGGCTGCCTAAGAAGGAGAAATTGGATCCATAATAGGTTTATATCTGAGTCCTTTGCAATTGGGGTAATGTAGATTGAGGTAAGTGCGTGAAGTTTCAGACATGTTTCTGGCGGGAAAATGCCTGGTTAGCACTCAACCCGAAACCAGCTACTTTTGGGGGGCATTCCAGGCGCGGAGTTGGTACTACTACTACTTATCTTTTCTATAGCGCTACTAGGCGTATACAGGTACTTAACCAATTAAGTGCGATATTTGGCACTTAACGCATAAATAGAAGCGCATAAAATGCAGTCCTATCTTTATGCGTTTCTATATAGCCAGACTCACTCACACACACAAGGAGTGACAGGGGCTACATATACTGCAGCAGGACATGTCTATCCACTCCTACCCTAGCTGATGTAATATTTAACCATCTCTCTGACCTCATGTGCAACTTTCTTTAAATTAGTCACCTTTTCTTTCTAACTCCTCCTACTCTCTTAACTATCTATATGTTACATCTTTGCTTATACCCTTCACTATCAGTTAAAATGTTCTATTACGTATTGTGTTGACATTGTAAGTAGTATACTATGCCATACTTTGTGTTGTTATTTGAATATTTTTACTGCTGTAATTGCCTATTGCTCATGTTTGGTCTATATTTTACTGTACATCGCCTTGAGTGAATTCCTTCAAAAAGGCGGTAAATAAATCCTAATAAATAAATAAATAAATAATTTAACTGGGTATAGTTTGGCTGACTCCTTATACCCTGAAATTGAATGCCAGAACCCGGACATGACTCAGATTGACTCTAAGGGTATCATGCCCACAGATTTGATTCCTAGGCCCAGCTTCTGCTCCCCCTGAGCATCTGGGGCTAGAGATAATGTGGAAGCAGGCAGGGCCGGTCTTAGCAAGTGCGGGGCCCTATGCAGACCAATTTGATGGGGCCCCATCCTAGCCCCGCCCCACCCTAGCTCCAGGGCCAGCCACCCTCCATCTGAGCTCCAGGGCGGCCACCCCTCCTCCAAGCTCCCGGGCCATCCCCTCCGAGCTCCAAGGCCCCCCAGCTCCAGGGCCCCCCCCCCCCTCCCTCCCTGCCTCCTTCCCAGCTCCAAGGCCCCCCACCCAGCTCCAAGGCCTCCCATTCCTTCCCTGCCAGCTCCAAGGTCTCCCTGCTTCCCACCCAGCTTCAAGGCCCCCCTGCCTCCCACCCAGCTCCAAGGCCTGCTTCCCACTCAGCTCCAAGGCCTCCCTGCTTCCCACCCAACTTCAAGGCCCCCCTGCCTCCCAGCTCCAAGGCCTGCATCCCCCCCCCCCCCCCCCGAATTTTAAAAGTTTACCTCGTCGACGTCAGGTTACAGCGGCCGGCAGGTAGCAGCAGCAGTGAAAAGCGTGCGAGCTGCCTGGTGCTTCGGGAGCCTTCCTTTCCCTCTCTCAGCTCGGCGGGACCAGAGCTGAGAGAGGGAAAGGAAGTCTCCCAAAGCGCCGAGCAGCTCGCACGCTTTTCACTGCTGCTGCCACCTGCCAGCTGCTATAACCTGACGTCAACGAGGTAAACTTTTAAAATTCAGAGGGAGGGAGAACTGGAGCTTGGGCGGTTGGGGCGGGGCGAGTTCAGGCACGCCGTGCGGGATCCCCTTGAGCGCGAGGCCCTATGCAGTCGCCTCGGTTGCCTCGCCCTAAGACCGGCCCCGGAAGTAGGAGTGTCTCATCCACTGATCAATGATTATATCTAGTGGCCAGTCTTGGTGTGCACTGGGGTCCTGGAGAGAAGTGCAGTCTGTATGCAGAGCTTAACCAATAGGAGAGAAACTCCTAGGTAGCTACAAATGAAAAATTCTGGTGCTATAAGGAAAATAAATTGTTCCTGAGAGAAACTTAAGCACTTTCCGTTAATTTATTTTCTTTTTTTTTCCCCCACTAGGTTTCATATGCTCGCCCAAGTTCAGCATCAATCCGAGATGCCAACTTATACGTTAGCGGCCTTCCTAAAACAATGACTCAGAAAGAGCTTGAACAATTATTTTCACAATATGGACGCATCATCACCTCACGAATCCTGGTTGATCAAGTTACAGGTTAAAACCTTTTTTGATATATTCATTTTTTTCTAACTATACATATTGGAACATTCTCAGCTTTGCAAACTGAAATCAACTTCTTGGCTGCGTCTTATCAAACTTCTTGCCAATTGCCCACCCGTGTGGTATGATAATGAGAAATAATCCATCTATATTTGTGGTTCTCTTGAGGAAGCGTTCTTTCCACTTGACCCATATAGATAATCTACTTTCCTGCTGTAGCGTAAAGGAAATGTCTGTTGTGAGAATCTTTGAACATGTTGTGACCTTGAGCAATGCCATCAGATCCTTAATGAATATAGCTGTATTACCCTTTGGCTTAACCATGTATTGTAATTTAGATATATAATAATAATAGTAGTTAATCCTGCTGTAATGCATCAACTCCCTTTTTATGCAATGAAGAACGTGAGAGAATAGCACATATTTTGAAGAAAACTACAACAGAAAGACTACGGGCTGTTTTACATGCATGAAAAACTAGAAGTCAAATAAAAGAACAGTGGATCCAAAAAAGAAATCCTCTCACAGATGGTGTTTCCTAAACAAGGTCTTTATTTCACATCAAATCAATAAAAACGACCCGACCACAAATCGTGTTTCGGCCGTAGCGGCCTGCCTCAGGGGTCTATGAATAAACATAAACATAATAATTAACATAATATATATATACATACTCAAAGACTTACATTGATCTAATTTTGTACATATATAAATATATAAATAATCAGACTTCAAAATTATAAAAAACACACAATTTGCAAGATCTGTGTATGTTAAAAGGAATGTACCTATTGATGTTTGATGCAAAAAAAATGATAAAACAGACGACTCACAATCAAATGGATTCAAAACAGAGATATCTACAAACGAAAAAACGTAAGAAATATATAAAATTGTATAAATAATAATTATTGCCCAAATAAATTTATTAAATAATACAAAAATAGAAGGATATCACATATAAAAAATCAGGGAGGGATACAATATTGTCAACATTTATACTAAAACCAAATAGAAATGTAAAATGTTCCATATTAAAAATGAATCTGTGAATTTTTTACAAATGAATCAGAAAATTTTGTCAAATACCGTATTTTTCGGACTATAAGACGCACTTTTTTCCCCCCAAATTTGGGAGGAAAATGGGGGGTGCGTCTTATAGTCCGAAGGTAGCGATTTCCATCCCTCCCTTCAATTCTCGGCGGCCATTTTGAATCTCGCCGAGACTGTCAGGCAGCATACAGGAGGACGGAGAGCAGCGCGCTGGGCAGGAAAGAGGGGGCTCTTTCCTGCCCCGACGTCACTAGACCACCAGGGATGATCGCGTGACGTGAGTAGGGAGAAATGGTGACAGGGCCGGGGTGAGGGCGATCCCGAACTCGGACAAGACGCACCGGAGCACCTAGGTTTTAGAGGAGGGAAAAAGGGAAAAAAAAAATTCCTATTTCCCTCCTCTAAAACCTAGGTGCGTCTTATGGTCCGGTGCGTCTTATAGTCCGAAAAATACGGTAAATAAATAGCAAATCTTAATACTGTATCAGTATCAAAAGCATATTAAATATAATATTTAAATAAACAAATCAAATGTTATAACATTAAGTATAAAATGTTACCTGTAAAATGAATATTAAATCTGAAACTATTACGTATAAAACCTGTGTACATGTGTATCATCTCTTGAGTCCGCTGCCACTTGTCACTCATCTTCCACTGTAATTAAAAGCCATGAGACTATTATTGAAGATGGTATAGCTGTATTTTATATGTTATGCTTTTCATCTGACTTATCTTGGAAGTTCCAAAATATCTGGTGGGGGAGGGGGGAGGAGAGGGTTGTTTTATAAAACACCGATGATTACTAAGGTGCGCTATGGGCGTGTTAGCATTTTTAACGCGCATAAATGGTTTACACGCATTAAACACTAACGCGCCCATAGAAATGTATAGGCGAATTAGCATTTAACACGCCTTAAATTTAAAGGCGCGTTAGAAACGCTAACCCACCTTAGTAAACATACCCCAAAGTTTTTTGTTCCCTGTGGGCAAACCTGTTTTATCTGCAGAATAGGTAAAATTACCCCACATAAACTGCAAGTAAGGTATGTGGGTTGACAAGAAGGCATGTCTTTTCACAGTCCACGTGTAAGTGTTCCAGGGGGGTGGTTTGGGTGGAGCAGGTGTAAATCTTTGCATCTGCTTTATGACCACAATTTCTGCAGGTTTTATGAGGCTATGGTCCTTATTTTAGAAGCTCTACTCGTGTTTTGGATGTCTGAAAGCCAATATTTAGACATTCATATTACATGGACATCCAAATCTTGATTTTATAAAGACAGGGTATGGATGTCTAAAACTGCAGTGTGTCCTTATGGCAAGGGGCATGGTCTGGGTATGTGGGACTAGGGAGGAGCCAAATATGTACATCCAAAGCTGATTTTAGAAGAAGGGACGTCTATGTCCAAAAAGATGGACGTTAGTATTTAAACCTGGTACTTGGCATGTCCAGATTACAGAAGGGTTCTCTGACTGATCAGCTCTCCACTGGAGGAATTAAGGGAAGTCACCCCCCATTCATCCCCCACTGATTGTGTCCACCCCTCCCTACAGGGCTGGTGTTAGACATTAAGGGGCCCAGGGCAGTGACCAGGGAGGGGGCTCAAAAGCAGACCTTCAGTCTATGCTTCCTTTAGCTTCAGACAGATTTTGGGGGCCCCTCATGACATGAGGGCCCATGTCAATTGCCCTGTTTGCCACCCCCTAACTCCAGCCCTGCCTCCCCCAAATGTGAAACTGGCAAGGGATACTGAGCTCTGTGACAGCTTCAGAACTATGACTAAAATATTTCTTTAAATTAACTTTTACTAGACCTCTGTGTAAGGTAGAGCCTAATGGTTAGTGCAGGGGCTGATAATCAGTGACCCTGTTTCAATCTCATTTGGCTCTTTGTGATTTTATTTTTAATTGTGAGGCCTCCATGGATGTACAAGTCCCTGGGGTTTCTTATATACCATCTCTAGCCCAAATGCAGTTTGAAGCGGTCTACATTCATGTACAGAAAGTATTTTTCTTTCCCTGGATGGCTCACAATTAAAAAAAAAAAAAAAAAGTGGGAATTGAACCAGGGTCCCCTGGCTACTACTTTAACCATTAGACTATGGTCCCTGTTTTGTAAGCCATGCAGTTGTCACACAAACATTTTAGTGCATTCTAACACTAGAGACACCCATAGGATTATAAAGGGTGTCTCTATCGTTAGTGTGTTGCTTAGTAAACAGGGCCCTATGGACGTGGACGTTTATTATTTTTGTTTTGGGATTTTTTTTGCTCACACCTTTTTCAGTAGTAGTGCAAGGTAAGTTACATTCAGGTACTCTGGATATTTCTCTGTCCCTGGAGGGGCTCACAATCTAATTTTGTACCTGAGGCAATGAAGGGTTAAGTGACTTGCCCAAGATCACAAGGAGCAGCAGTGGGATTTGAAGTGGCCATCTCTGGATTGCAGGACCAGTGCTCTAACCACTAGGCCACTCCTCCACCCTGAAGAATCTTGTTACTCTTTGGGGTTCTACATGGAATGTTGCTACACTTTGAAATTCTGCCTGGAATCTTGTTATTCTTTAGAATTCTAGAATCTTTATTTATTTTAGATTTGCTCACACCTTTTTCAGTAGTAGCTCAAGGTGAGTTACATTCAGGTACTCTGAATATTTCCCCTGTCACAGGAGGACTCACAATCTAAGTTTGTACCTGAGGCAATGGGGAGTTAAGTGACTTGCCCAAGATCACAAAGAGCAGCACTGGGATTTGAACCCAGCACTTCTGGATATCAAGACCGGTGCTCTAACCATTAGGTATATTTATGTGATCATTGCATAACAGGGATGTTCTTGATGCCACAAAGGTTTTTTTTTCACTTACAATAATTATGTTCCACACTATCCAATGTCCTAGGTGGATCACATTTAAAAATATATAATTAGAACAATTAAGCAACATAATTGTTAGACAAAAAACAGAGAGGTCTGTGTCCCTCAGTTTGCCGTGTTCATAATTTGGACGTTATCAGTTTGTAAAATGGATATTCATGCTGCACGCCAGCAGCACATGGACATCCACTTCTCATATATTTTAGAACAGGCTGTACGTCAGCAGATCCGGTTTTAAATACTATTATCGCCACTGAAGAACTGGCCTGGGCATCCTTATTCTGAGTTGGATGTCCTTGCTAAAATGCTATTCCACACGATAAACACACAGAGGTTCCTAGGTTGAACTGGAGGGACTACTACTATTACTACTACTACTTGTCATTTCTATAGCGCTACTAGACGTACGCAGCGCTGTACACTGGACATGAAGAGGCAGTCCCTGCTCGACAGAGCTTATAATCTGATCACGACAAACAGGACAAATAAGGGATAAGGATAAAGAGTAGCAAGATTCCAGAATCCCAAAGAGCAGCAAGATTCCGGAATCCCAAATACTACTACTACTACTACTACTACTACTACTACTACTACTACTACTACTACTACTACTACTACTACTACTACTACTACTACTACTACTACTACTACTACTACTACTACTACTACTACTACTATACTACTACTACTACTACTACTATCTACTACTACTACTACTACTACTACTACTACTTATCAGGAGTGGCCTAGTGGTTAGAGCGGGCTAGTGGTTAGAGCACCGGTCTAGCAATCCAGAGGTGACTGGTTCAAATCCCCACTGCTGCTCCTTCTGATCTGGGCAAGTCCCTTAACCTGCCATTGCCTCAGGTATAAACAGAGGAAATATCCAGAGTACCTGAATGTAACTCACCTTGAGCTACTGCTGAAAAGGTGTGAGCAAAACAAGGGTGTAGCCAGACACACAATTTGGGTGGGCAGAAGAACCTCCCTGTCCCACAAGTAATTGGTCTATCCCTCTCTCGCCTGCATGCCCATAGAGTCTCTCAAACATCCCCCCTCCCCCGCATACCATTTAAATAGCAGATTTTCACCAGCAAACTAATAAACACTGCTCATGTTGGCCCCACAGTCTTCCCTCTGATGCAACTTCCTGTTTCTGCATAGGCAGGAATACGTCAGAGGGAAGGCTGTGGGGCCGGTGTAAGCAGTATGTATCAGTATTTGCTTGCTGCAGGCAAAGATCTGCTATTTACAAGGTATGCAAGAAGGACAGTTGTTGGGAGTTTTCGGCTGCTGGGGCTTGGGATCCCTGCCAGCCACATCATAGGTGTACTGCTAATGGGTGGGCCTGAACACAAAGTGGGTGGGCCAGAGCCCACCCTTGGCTATGCCACTGGAGCAAAATCTAAATAATAGACGTACACAGCGCTGTATAATGGATATGAACAGACAGTTCCTGCTCAACAGAACTTACAATCTAATTAGGACAGATAAACAGGACAAATAAGAGATAAGGGAATTACTAAGGTGGGGTATGATAAAACATGGCTACTGAACAGAGTAAGGTTAGGAGTTAAAAGCAGCATCAAAAAGGTGGGCTTTTAGCCTAGATTTGAAGACAGCCAGATTGACATACAGGCAGGAAGTCTATTCCAGGCATGTGGTGCAGCAAGATAAAAGGACCGGAGTTAGCAAGGTCTCAGCAGCTGCTCAGCTCCAAAAGGCAATGGCTGGCAAGCAGAACCAGTCACTAGTGGATAGCCAGCCTCCTTTAGGTGCCACTCCAAGTTGCCCGGTCCTATGACACGTTACAGTGTGAGCACATGAGTCCCCAGGGCACACTCAGCCAGCCAGTGCTGCATCATTCTGTATTAATTGAACCTGGTGCAAACTCCTTTTCGTTTGACCAAAATCCAGAGTGTTGCAGTAGTCTAGCCATGACCACTGTAATCAGACTCATCTTCTTGATATATGGAAAGAGATGTCATAGTTGCCGCAGGTGATAGAAGCAGTTATTAAAGGTCGTTTAAATGTAGGGGATCAAAGTAAGCGACGATGAGTCTAGCAGTATCCTAAGATTCTAAGACCTGTTTCTTTCATTTAGCGAGTCATTGAGTTGAATGCAGACAATCAGTTCTATAAGTTTTCCCAGTAAAGGGATGTTAGACAGTGGTCAGTAGTTTTCTAGCTACTCCTGGTCAAGGAAGCTCTTTTTACAGTGGGCGGCAAGACATAGCCTTTTTTTTTTTTTTTTACTGCTGTTAACAACTGCCTTTCCATGAAAAGAGGAGCCAACAATTTTAGTGGCCCCTCTGCTTGCTAGTTACTACTACTACTACTACTACTACTACTTAACATTCTAGAGCGCTACTAGGGTTACGCAGCGCTGTACAATTTCACAAAGAGAGACAGTCCCTGCTTAAAGAGCTTACAATCTAATAGATAAGAGTGAGACAAATATAGGACAATCAAGCCATTGTGACATCACTGATGAGGTTGGCTCTTAGGCATTGGTGGAATGAGGCATTATGACATCACAATCTCAGCTCTGGTTAAATCACTGCTATATGTAATACTACTACTACTACTTAACATTTCTAGAGCGCTACTAGGGTTACACAGCGCTGTACAATTTAACAAAGAGTCCCTGCTCAAAGAGCTTACAATCTAATAGATAAGAGTGAGACAAATATAGGACAATCAAGCCATTGTGACATCACTGATGAGGTTGGCTCTTAGCATTGGTGGAATGAGGCATTATGACATCACAATCTCAGCTCTGGTTAAATCACTGCTATATGTAATACTACTACTACTACTTAACATTTAGAGCGCTACTAGGGTTACGCAGCGCTGTACAAATTAACAATTAAGGACAGTCCCTGCTTGGAAGAGCTTACAATCTAGTTGTACTCCATCCGATATTCAGCCAGAAACGGTTCCTAACTAGTTAAATAGCAGTTAACCAGCTTAACTCTAATATTCAGCGCAAGATAGCCAGTTATCTCTGCTGAATGTTCATGGTTAGTGTATAGCATAACCAGCTATATCGCTTGATGTAACTGGCTAGCCAGGAATATTCAGCCCTTCGCTGGTTGTTTAGCAGCCAAAGTGGACACCTAAATAGCAGTCCTATCTTTGGCAGCTGTAAACCTAACCAGCCAGCGCTGAATAATGACATAGCTGGCTAAGGTTAAACTGGCCAAAAAAAATGAATATTTAATGCTTCACCGGAAATGGCCATGGCGTTGAATATCCGGGTTTAGCACTGACTGTGGGACTTAGCTGGCCTGCCTCCCTTGGGCTGACTATTGGCCAAACTATCTTTGCAAGACAGAGGTCAAGGGGCCAAGATGTATAGGTCTTTCAAAAATGTTTGAGAGCTCTGTTATCTGGTTGATTGAGTCCCAGATGGCTGTACAGGAGGGGAAATGAGGAAGTCTTCTCCTTATTATCTGATGGGAAGCTCAGTGGATATGCCTGTAGGCAGGGCCGCCGAGAGACTAGGCCGGGCCCGGGGCAAGGCCGCCCCCGGGACCCCGCCCTGCCCCCCCCCCCAAGGTCACTGCCGCTGCTCCCCCCTCCACCCCCTTGAGGTCACCACCGCTCCTCCCCTGAGATCGCCGCAGCCACTGCTCCCCCCCCCCCCCCCCCCCCCCCGAGATCGTCGCCGCCGCCACTCCCCCCCTCCATCCGCCACCGGGCCGGGCCCCCTGCATTGAAATCGCAGTCTCACCTCCGTGAAAGCAGCGCTGCAGGCAGCAGAACGCTTCCTTTCAGCCCTCCTTCCCTCCTCGTGTCCCGCCCTCGCGGAAGTTACGTCAGGTGAGGGGGACACAGGGATGGAAGAAGGGCCGAAGGGAGGCATCCTGCTGCCTGCAGCACTGCTTTCACGGAGGTGAGACTGTGATTTCAATTAAGGGGCAGACGGTCGACGATGGAGGGCGGTGGGACTGCAACGCCGGGCTCCCCCCTGGAGGCCTGGGAAATTTTGTCCTCCCTGCCCCCCTCCTCTTGGCGGCTATGCCTGTAGGTCCTGATGGAGACTTTTGATTTTGCTGGTAAAGTATGTGGCAACATTACTGCTGGTCAGTTGTTACTGGAAAGACTGGATGATGCAGTAGACCTTCTACTATTGTGAATAGTTGCTTTTTTCAATGTGTAGCCTGTTCAGTGTATTGACGGTGGGGGGGGGGGGGGGATTGGCTACTGTTAATGCCTTGCGGTACATTGCCATGCATTTTCTACAGTTGAACCTGTCTTTGTCTAGGTGAGATGTATGCCATTTTCTTTCCAGTTTATGTTCTTGATGCTGAAGGACCCAAAGGTTAGGGTGAACCAAGGGGAGCGTTTGTGTATAGAGTATAGGACTTTCATCTATGGAGCCATTTTTTCTAAGACCATTGCTAAGAGGACAGTCTAGATATCATCCTGTTCTGACACCATACTCATCTTTTCATCCACATGGGGGTAGGCTAAGACTTCCAGGAAATTATCAGAAGTCAAATTTCTCATGTCTCAAATTTTCTTCCAAATTCCATTGGAAACTTCTATGTTAGGTTTTCCTTTATAGAAACTTTTATGAGAAAATGATCTGTCCATGAAAGGGGAATTATCTTAATGCTATAGTTAACTGTAGGGAAAAGTTAACTCTAGTCCTGCTCAAGTTGTGTTCTAAAATTGAAACAAAAGTTCGGCTGTAAAAAGTATCTTTTATTAGCATTTCCATATTGGTCTTTGGCAACCATTGTTGTAAAGCTAGACATTTGCTTTATTCTCAGGTGTGTCTCGGGTGTAGGATTCATCCGTTTTGATAAAAGAATAGAGGCAGAAGAAGCCATAAAGGGACTAAATGGCCAGAAACCAAGTGGTGCTACCGAACCAATTACTGTGAAGTTTGCCAACAACCCCAGCCAGAAAACACCAGGCACTGCTTTCACAGCTGTACCAATCCCCAAACAGACGTTACCCTGGGCCCCTTCATCATCAGGCTCAGAGATTCAGGTAATTATCAATGAAGAAACGAACATTTTGGACTCTTTACAATTTTTGTGAATGGTGCATGTTTAACCAAAACAACGGGCATTTGCCATGGTTTTCTCCACAGTGTCGTAGGCTTTGATATAGCTTTCCTATTAGTTGACTAGAATGCAGACACAAACATGCATTAGAATGCATTTCATTCAATAATAATTTATATAAAGTGCTTTGTAAAAATCTTTACACCCTGATTATTTTTCACATTCTGCTGTCCAAGAAATAATATTCAGAATGCGTTAAAGTAGCCGTTTGTTTCACTGATCTCCACAATACACTTTTACACTTTCAATATGAAAGAACAAGTAAAGAAATATTCAAAAGCTAATTAAAAATAAGAAACCAAAAACCCTTCATTGAATAAGCTTTACACCCTTTCAGGTGAATTTTCAAAAGATTCCAACACAAATCGGGAGATGGGCGACCTTCTCGCAAAGTCGCCCAAATCAGCATAATTGAAAGCCGATTTGGGGCGCCCTCAACTGCTTTCCGTCGCAGGGACGACCAAAGTTCACGGGGGGGGGGGAGTATCGGCAGTGTAGCGAAGGCAGGACTTGGGCGTGCTTAGGAGATGGGCGTTCTCGGCCGATAATGGAAAAAAGAAGGGTGTCCCTGACAAACACTTGGTGTCTTTGGTGGCCATCTTACATTAGTCTCCACCAGTGGCGTAGCAAGGGCGGGCGGGGGGCCGGTCCACCCCGGGTGTCAACGGGTGGGGGGTGCTGTGCTCCATCCATCCACCCCCCCCTTGGCATGGAACCACACCCCCCCTTGGCATGGAACCCCCCCCCCCCCCGACGCAGTCCCCACCTGCCAACCAGGCTCCAGCTCCGTCCACCCCCAGCGTGGCGCCTCGCATCTGCAGCACTGCTGTAAAAAGAAGAAAATCGCCTCCTCGTCGGCCCTTCCCTCTGTGTCCATCCCTCGAGGAAATAGGAAGTTATGTCAGAGGGCAGGACACAGAGAGGGAAGGGCCGATGAGGAGGCGATTTTCTTCTTTTTACAGCAGCGCTGCAGATGCGAGGCGCCACGCTGGGGTGGACAGAGCTGGAACCTGGGTGGCGCCACGCTGGGGGTGGACAGAGCTGGAACCCGGTTGGCAGGTGGGGCCTGCATCGGGGTGGGGGGAGGCGGCGCCGGAACTTGGAAGGCAGGGGGTGTGCCATGTTGCCTTGCACCCAGGGGTGGGGGGTGCGCCGTGTTGCCCTGCACCCAGGGGGGGTGCACAGTGGCGATCCGCCCTGGGTGTCAGGCCACCACGGAACGCCACTGGTCTCCACTGAAGAGATTTGCAAGGCTTTAATGTGGACTTCTGTCTACACATTCTTGTCACTGTTTGGAAAAGGAATTTCTGATGCAACAGTAAATTTAAAGGCCCATTTTAGATAGAACATAGAAATCGGAATTGATATGTCCTGGTAATGATGTGAACAGTTCTGGTAGCATTTTAGAAAAGGATCTGTTGACATAGAACCTTTCTAAATCACTTGCAGGAATGCACATGTATGTGGTGACACATGTAGTGGTAGAATCCATTTTACAGTCATAAACATAAAAAATGCAGCAGTCTCAACACGTAAGTGCTGAGAGTTACATATGTAACATTGTATGTCAAATCTTACATGTATGTCTGTCATTTTGGAAACATACTTTTAAATGTTCCTATTTAAGTACAGAGGTCACAATCTTTATTTAGATTTCAGTTTCAATTTAGAGGGGGAAATAAACAACCGGCTATTAAGGAGGATACCTCCCTTCTGTAAAGGGCTGGCAGAAATAAGCACTAACCCCCCCCCCCCCCCCCTCAAAACAAAAAAAAAAGAAACAATATGTGCCAGGAAGCAGTGGCGTTCCTAGCCTGGATGGCACCTAGGGCGGATCGCCGATGTGCCCCCCCCCCCCCCCCCCCGCCTGCGAAATGACACCTTCACCCCCTGGCGAAATGACACCCCCCCCCCCCGGGTACACGCCGCTGGGGGGGGAGGGGGTGCCGCGGCGCGCGCCTGTGGGCTCCGACTTCACTAACTTCGCTTGTTTGCTGCAGCTCCCTCTGCCCCGGAACAGGAAGTAACCTGTTCCGGGGCAGAGGGAGCTGCAGCAAACTAGCGAAGTCGGAGCCCACAGGCGCGCGCCGCAGCACCCCCCAGCGGCGTGCACCCGGGGCGGACCGGCCCCACCGCCCCCCCCCCCCCTTTGGTACGCCACTGCCAGGAAGCAACTGTGAATCCCAACACCGACATTTTTTTTTTGTTACATTTTACCCTGCGCTTTCCCACTCATGGCAGGCTCAATGCGGCTTACATGGGGCAATGGAGGGTTAAGTGACTTGCCCAGAGTCACAAGGAGCTGCCTGTGCCTGAAGTGGGAATCAAACTCAGTTCTTCAGTTCCCCAGGACCAAAGTCCACCACCCTAACCACTAGGCCACTCCTCCACTGTTGCTACTATTTAGATTGTACATGGAATGTTACATGGAATGTTGCTATTCCACTAGACGTCAGCCCTTGCAGATCACCAATGTGGCCGCGCAGGCTTCTGCTTCTGTGAGTCTGACGTCCTGCACATACGTGCAGGACGTCAGACTCACAGAAACAGAAGCCTGCGCAGCCTTCTACATGGAATGTTGCTAGTGGAATGCAACATTCCATGTAGAATCTCCAATAGTAGCAACATTCCATGTAGAACCTCCAATAGTAGCAACATTCCATGTAGAATCTCCAACAGTAGCAACATTCCATGTAGAATCCCAATAGTCAACATTCCATGTAGAATCTCCAACAGTAGCAACATTCCATGTAGAAGTCGGCCCTTGCAGATCACCAATGTGGCCGCGCAGGCTTCTGCTTCTGTGAGTCTGACGTCCTGCAGGACGTCAGACTCACAGAAACAGAAGCCTGCACAGCCTTCTACATGGAATGTTGCTAGTGGAATAGCAACATTCCACTAGTATCTAGAGTCTCCAATAGTATCTATTTTATTTTTGTTACATTTGTACCCTGCGCTTTCCCACTCATGGCAGGCTCAATGCGGCTTACATGGGGCAATGGAGGGTTAAGTGACTTGCCCAGAGTCACAAGGAGCTGCCTGTGCCTGAAGTGGGAATCGAACTCAGTTCCCCAGGACCAAAGTCCACCACCCCCTAACCACTAGGGACCTACATGTGCATTCCGTTTCTGAAATGGGGGCTACACTTGTAGAATTTGGTTCTGCCCAAGGCCTTCCAAAGCCATGCTCCCTTGCGATCTGCTCACGTAAATACCTGCTTTCTGAAGCTGGATTTTAAACATGTATGCAACGTACACATGCACATGCTGGTATTCACACATGTAAATCACGAATAGAGCTTCAAAACTAAGGGCCTTAAACTGTCCTGTGGAACTTTGCAGTTTAGAATTCCCTCCATTCCTCCTAACAATTTTGATAATTTACAGATTGTCTTCACTTAGAAAAAAAAGCATAAAATGCTTATTGTTAACAAAAGCGAGTTTCTTTTGTTGCCCATTGACATTTTTCCCCGTTTTTTGTTAAAGGCAAAAGCGGTAGCTAGGGATTCCCACCTGTGAAGACTGCTATACTGTTTCCTCAGAGAATTCAAAGTTGCTTATCTGTAGCAGGTGTTTTCTGAGGAGAGCAGAATATCATTCCTCACAAAGCTCAACACATTTCACAGGAGTTGACTTTTACTGGCAATCCTATATAATAATTCTCACCTCCAACGTTCTATGCTTGGGACCGTGGCTCCCTGGCTGCAGGTGGTCTGCGAGGCAGACACGCACGGACGTCACTGACGTCAAAACAGCTGATTCCAAGGCAAGGAGATTTCCCTACTCCTCCTACTGCCTCGGAATCAGCTGTCACCCCTCGAAACCCCCCCCTTCAGCGAACCTGTCCCCCCCCCTACCGGAATGCCGAAAACCGCACCCCCCCCCCCCCTCCCCGCCGCTGTTGTGCACTACCTGTGCTGACAGCTGTTGTTCTGCCCTTCGGTTGGGTTCCTCAAACATCTTCTCAGAAAGTTTAACTCCATGCGTCTGACGTCAGACGCATGTGTGCGTCTGACGCCAGACGCACGCAGAGGAACTTCCCGACAAGATGATTGAAGAACCAACGGGAAGGAAGAACAACACTTCAGCTGTAAGAACAAGTAGCACGGCAGCGGCGGGGGGGCAGTTTTCGCCGGCACGGGGGGGGGGGGGGGAAACACAGCTTCGTGGAAGGGGGGGGGTTCAAGAAGGGGGGGGTTCAAGGGGGCTGTAGCACGGAGTGGGGGGAATTGCCTGCCTAAGGCCCGTTTCCTTGCCTACAGAAACAGGCCTTTTTTACTAGTAGCTTTATAAGAAGCTGAGGTGGCCCACATATGAGTGGTGCAAAACTCTGGAACGTTCAAAAAGCTTTGTTTACATATATCTAACACAGGCCCTGCTGAATGATGTCACCCACCTGTAAGTACTGATAGCCTGCTCTCCTCAGAGAACAGTTGCTACAGGTAAGCAACTTCATTGTATTGATGCTTAGGACTCGGCAATAATATAGTTTCAAACTTTGCATTTTAAAGGATGGAGATGTAACCTTGCTACATTTAAAGTAATCGATATACTCTCATTAGTTGAATTCTGAACTGTGACGCTCCATTAATGAGCTTCGTTTGCACTGAAAAGTGAACGCCTGAAGCATGCAAGCTTTTCCTTCACTGAAATGTACTTTGTGAAGTTTGAGGGATGTTTTCAAAATGAACTTCCTTTCTCTTTTTATCACAGAATCATGCAATCTTGAGATACCACAAGCCTTCATCTTTGATTTAACTCTCACAGCATGAGCATATTAGAAATAGCAAACTGACAAAAAGCTATTTATGGTGCCTCTTCTTGAAATAGTTAATGATGTTTTATTTATTTATTTATTTATTACATTGGGACTAGCCATAAAAAAACAATGAAAAAAAAAAAAGCTCCCACAACATTGTGCCATGTCAGCAACTACCACTCAAAAATTCAAATGTTCAGATGCGAAGATATATAGCGTAAATGAAAATCTAGACAAAAGGGAGATCTCAAAACTTAAGCACGCTAAAGTCTGTATCTGTACAGAGGAAAGGCCTCAAGAAGCCCCCGGCAAATAAACCAAGCTCGAGTCTAAGTAATGACTATCGATGCGGAGAACATACGCTGACCACAGAACCCTGAGGCAGGTCCACGAAACGACGGCCATCGTTGGTTGTGGTCAGAGGCGTTAGAAGAATCCGCACGATAACATGATTAAGATAAGTGTTATCTTTTTGCTGTACTAGGTATAGTTAAATGAATAAAAAATCAAAAAATAAAATTAAGTAAAACTGATTGAATTGACATTAATACTACAGCAGCGCAGAGGATTTTTGGCCAATGATGAAGAAGTCCAGCCCCTCGAACTTGGTTTATTTGCCGGGGGCTTCTTGAGGCCTTTCCTCTGTACAGATACAGACGTTAGCGTGCTTAAGTTTTGAGATCTCCCTTTTGTCTAGATTTTCATTTTGAAGAACGGGGAGAGATACTCCGGTGGATTTGGATACTACGACCCACTACTTAACATTTCTAGAGCGCTACTAGGGTTACGCAGCGCTGTACAGTTTAACAAAAAGGGACAGGGATAAAGATATATAGCGTAGACACTGCTGCTTTTCAACACCTTGGCTAAAATGATTATCATCAGCATGTCTTACTTTTTCCTTTATTGTTTGACCTGTAACCTTACTGTGTCTAACGCCAGGTACCTCCTTTTGAGATATAAATCTTTCAAGATGGTTTTGCCTCTACAGGAAGCTAAGGGCCCTGTGTACTAATGTGCGCTAGTGTTTTTAAAGCGTGCTAAAAATGAGCGTGTGCTGTGTACACGCTAGCACGCCTCTAGCATGGCTTAGTAAACAAGGTCCTAAGTTTATATTGCTATGCTTGTAGTTTTTAATCATGATGTAGCCCAACTCTTTGTAATACTGAATATTACTGATGGAAATAGATTTGTAAACGTAATCAAACTTAAAGCCATCGACTCATAGTTTAGTTAGTGTCCTTTAAATTAAAGGTCGATATTTTCATGAACGACCATAATAAACCTAAAGATTTGCCTTGATTTGATAAAAATTAGACTCAGGAACCTACCAGGTCAAAGCTTTTAGTTCAGCATTCTTTAAATAAATACCTTTTGTCAAAACAGGATGTGTTATGCTTACTGGTCATGTGCATCTCCAATTCTAGGGAGCAGCTTATTAAGCTGTTCAACATAGAAAGAAGCCCTTTTACTACGCTGTGCGAAAGTTGGCCTGGACGATTACTAGGGTGTGGGTTTCCTGTGCGCTGTGGCCACCTTTTAATGCGGGGGGGGGGGTGAAATGGCCATTTTTTACGTATCGGCAAGCCTGGACTATTACTAGCGTGTGGGTTTCCCATGGGCTGTGGCCACCTTTTAATGCTGGGGGGTTAAAAAATGGCCGATTTTTACGTATCGGCAATATTGGCCACGTGCTCATTTTTCCATTAGCATCGTGGCCATTAGTGTGTGAGCACCTTAACTACACCTATTTTTGAGGTGGTAAGGCTCCGTGGCTAATGGGTTAATTGCACGCAATACCTCCACGCACTAACTCGTTAGCGCTGATTTGCCCACTTTCCTTCCGCCCCCAAACAGGCCCTAGCCCTAAAAAATGACAATTATTTAGTGCATGGGAAGTGCACTTACATGCCAAACTATCTCAAGCGCACCCCCACAGTAAGCGTTTTTTTAACTTGCGGTAAGCACACCACCGCAGTCGTAGTAAAGGTCCCTCAAAGGTATTAAATTTGGTTTTTCTCTTAATATGGAACTTGATTCATAATGGTCACTGCGCAATCGTGCAATCTGTGAAACATTAACCACAGAGGACCCTCCTTCTCTTTCAGGCTGGACAATTGCTGTAATATGGCCTATGGCTTAAAGAGGTAATTAGAATTCCACAGATTGCCAGATGTCCATGTTGGCATAGCTTGATGTTTTATTATTTTTTTTTAATTCACTACCGTTTATTTTGTTTTCATTCCTTCTTTTTTTTCCACAGCATGTCGAATTCTTTTTTAAGTTTGGACCTCCACCTGCTTTTGTTCTTTGAGGGCACATAAAAAAGGCTGTCTGGTTTTTTTTTTCCTTTTATTTACAGGTGGGCTTCTAAGATGGCTTAGGTGCAACAGCTACTAACCTTGAATAGACCTGTTTACCATTATTATTGGGAACAAAGAAAATCCTGTTAATTCCAAAGCTTATAATTGAACATTTTATGAACCATTTGGTAGCAATTATTAATGCAAAAAAATTTTGCTATTGGGCAAACAAAATGATAAAACTAAGGCTCTCTTAATTGAAAAGCTGATTGTCTAGCAATTCCCATTAGAAATCTAATTTGGAATAACAGCCTGAAGCTAGAAACCAAAATAAAAAAGGTTGTCTGCTTTCTCAGTTTTTCATTTATGATACACTCCGATAGTGTAAACGTGTGCGCCTTAATCCCATCTGGGGGTCTTTTCTTACAGGTTTAACGGTGGCTTGCAAATATTTCTTGGCATTTTTTTTTTATTTGCTTTGAAGAGGTTTTCATTTAAAATGTTTCATCTTTCAAGTATCGGACATTGTCATGGCTCATAATTGACGACTTCCAAATCTAGCCTGCAAATTGTACAATGAAGTTGATGAGTATTAGAGGGGTTTTTTCATTGTTCTTTACTGATGTTTTAACTAGATGAATGATACAGGGGAGGAATTTGTTTAAGTTGTATACTAGAAACTACAAAAGCCTTTTGTTTAGTCTCATGAACCTGCCGTGCTTACTAGAAAAATATTTAAAAACAGCCTCCAGAACAGCTATGGTATGAATGATGTTGTGCAAAATAACATTAAAATGGCAGCAACACACTGATAGGTATCCCACACACTAAACAGTATTACGACAATATGTCAATTGCAGTTTCAATATTTTGTACTAAAGGTTGCTTAAGTAAACAGGAAAAGCATTTTCTATAGAAACGGTTGAAGGCCTGATATAAATAAAAGACTCTTATGGGCCTTTCACTAAAGCTTAGCATGTGCTTACAGACATGCATGTGCACTGTCACGTAGCCCCATAGATGTAAAATAGAACATGCAGCATTTAGGGGGAGATTCTATATTTATTTATTTATTTCATTTGTTTATTTGTTACATTTGTATCCCACATTTTCCCACCTATTTGCAGGCTCAATGTGGCTTACATAGTACCGTAGAGCATTCGCCATCCGTTAAAGAAACCAATACAGGCGGTATTATGGTTGGAGTAAGGACCATATGTGTTAGTTACAATGGGAATCAAGGAGAGGAAAGATTATTTAGTGTCCAGTACAAGCTTTGGTTATGTTGTGCTGCAGAGTGCAGGCATTTATGTTGGGTCAGCAGTATGCCTTTTTGAACAGGTACATAAGTAAATAAGTAATGCCACACTGGGAAAAGACCAAGGGTCCATCGGCCCAGCGTCCTGTCCACGACAGCGGCCAATCCAGGCCAAGGGCACCTGGCAAGCTTTCCAAACGTACAAACATTCTATACTGTTATTCCCGGGAATTGTGGATTTTTCCCAAGTCCATTTAGTAGCGGTTTATGGACTTGTCCTTTAGGAACCGTCTAACCCCCTTTTAAACCGCGCCAGCTAAACCGCCTCACCACGTTCTCCGGCAACGAATTCCAGAGTTTAATTACGCGTTGGGTGAAGTCGCCCTCCGCTGCACCTTTCCAATTCCACTATATCTTTCTTGAGATGCGGCGACCAGAAATTGAACACAGTACTCAAGGTGCGGTCCGCACCATGGAGCGATATAACGGCATTATAACATCCTCACAACCTGTTTTCCATACCTTTCCTAATAATACCCAACATTCTATTCGCTTTCCCGAGCCGCAGCAGCACACTGAGCAGAAGGTTTCAGTGTATTATCGACGACGACACCCAGATCCCTTTCTTGGTCCGTAACTCCTAATGTGGAACCTTGCATGACGTAAGTCTTTAATGATTTCCTGAAGTTTAGGTGGTTGTAGGTTGTCTTCACAACTTTTGGCAGTGCGTTCCATAATTGTGTGCTTGTATAGGAGAAGCTGGATGCATTGTAAATTTAAAACGAATTGGAGAAAATTTTCTTCAATCACGTTAATTAAACTCTGGAATTTGTTGCCAGAGAATGTGGTAAAGGCGGTTAGCTTAGCAGAGTTTAAAAAAGGTTTGGACGGCTTCTTAAAGGAAAAGTCCATAGACCGTTATTAAATGAACTTGGGGAAAATCCACTATTTCTGGGATAAGCAGTATAAAATGTTTTGTACATTTTTGAGATCTTGCCGGGTATTTGTGACCTGGAATGGCCACTGTTGGAAACAGGATGCTGGGCTCGATGGACCTTTGGTCTTTCCCAGTATGGCAATACTTATGTACTTATGAGATTAGCCTTACTGGGCTGTGAAAGAAATACTCTGTTTTTCATGCAATGGTTTAGCCCTTATGGATCAAAGATACTTTGTGGCCAATACTTAAAGGAGTATATACTCCAAATTTTGAACATTAGGTTTTTAAATAGACCTCTATGAAAATTTACTAGGGCAGGCTTCCTAAATTTATATTCCTAGTTCCACTAGGCCTAAAATGTGAGTGGCGACAGGGTGGACTTGGGGGTTGGAGACTATAAGTTAGGAGCTCAGCACTGAATTTCAGCACTAGACAATCGGAATTAGGCTCCTAAATCTTGGTAAGTGAATGGCAGACCTAAATTTAGCAGCATAACTTCAGTGAAATTTCATTTGAAAATTTAGACTCCTAAGTTTGACTGAAAATTGTGGACAAATGTAGTACTTAAGTACTTAAATATAGGGGCACAGCTTTTTTTAATAGTAGTCCCTTTATATTTTACTCAGTAGTAACTGAAATCTTACATAATGGGAAAGAAAAGAGAGGTGCTGTTGCTGGGAGATTTCAGTCTGCCAGATGTGGATTGGAAAGTTCCATCTGCAGAATCGGAAAGAAGTAGAGAGGATTGTGGATGCTTTTCAAAGTGCTCTGCTCAGACAAATACTGACAGAACCCACGAGAAAGGGAGCGATGCTGGATCTGGTGATCACAAATGGGGATAGTGTGTCAAATGTCCAAGTGAGTGCCCACCTGGGCAGCAGTGACCATCAAACAGTTTGGTTTAATATAACATAGTAGCATAGTAATGACGACAGATAAAGACCTATACGGTCCATCCAGTCTGCCCAACAAGATAACTCATATGTCCTACTTTATATGTATACCTGACCTTGATTTATCCTTGCCATTTTCGGGGCATAGACCGTAGAAGTCTGCCCAGTACTTGCCCCGCCTCCCAACCACCGATGCTGCCACCCCAATCTCTGCTAAGCTTCTGAGGATCCATTCCTTCTGAACAGGATTCCTTTATGTTTATCCCACGCATTTTTGAATTCCGTTACCGTTTCATCTCCACCACCACCTCCCGCGGGAGGGCATTCCAAGTATCCACCACTCTAAGTGAAGGGCAGCCACTCAAAACTCAAAGTCCTGGATTTCAAGCATGCTGACTTTAGTAAAATGGGGGAATACCTGAGGAAGGAGGACATATGAGAAGTGGAAGGGCAGTGGGTCCAGGCTGAAAGAAGCTATAAATATTGCCACAAACCTTTATATAAGGAGAGTAAATAAAAGCAAGAGAAAAAGGAAACCGATATGGTTCTCCAAACAAGTGGCTGAGAAAATAAAGGCTAAAGAGTTGGCGTTCCAGAAATACAGAAAAACTCAAGAAAAGGAACACATGGAGGAATACCAGATGAAACTGAAAGAAGCCAAGAGAGAGATACGTCTGGCGAAAGTGCAAGCGAAGAACAAATGCTAGAAATGTAAGGAGGTGCAACAAAATTTCTTCAGGTTTATTAGTGGAAGGAGGAAGACTAAAAATGGAAATGTGAGACTGAAAGATGCTGCGAACTGCTATGTGGATAATGATGAAGAAAAAGCAAATTTTGTTCTGTTTTCACTGAAGAAAATCCTGGAGAAGGACCACAATTGACTGGCAAAAGTACATATGAGAATGGAGCGGATATAGCACGTTCACAGAAGCGAATGTGTATGCACAACTTGAAAAATCTAAAGGTGGATAAAGCCATGGGACCGGACGGGATCCACCTCAGGATATTGAGTGACGGGTCCTCTTAAAAATTTGTTTAATAAATCTTTGGAGACGGGAGAGGTTCCATGGGATTGGAGAAGAGCGGATCTGGTCCCTTTTCACAAAAGTGGTGATAGGGAAGAACCTGGAAACTACAGGCTGGAAGGCCTCACTTCGGTTATTGGAAAAGTAATGGAAGCAATGCTGAAGGAAAGGATAAGGAATTTCCTGGAATCCAATAAGTTGCAAGATCCGAGACAACATGGTTTCTACCAAACGTGAATCGTGCCAACCGAATCTCATTGAATTCTTTGACTTGGTGACCAGAATATTGAATCAAGGACATGCTATAGATGTAATCTGCTTAGATTTCAGGAAAGTCTTTGACACGGTTCCCCACAGGAGGCTCTTGAATAAACTTGACAGGCTGAAGATAGAACCCAACATGGTGAACTGGATTAGGAACTGGTTGATGGACAGATGCCAGAGGGTGGTGGTTAATGGAATTCTCTTGGATGACGGAAAGGTGAGAAGTGGAATGCCTCAGGGATCGGTGCTGGGGCTGATTATGTTCAATATATTTGTGATTGACATTGCCGATGGGTTAGATGGTAAAGTTGCCTTTTTGCGGATGATACCAAGATTTGTAAGAGTGGACACCCCAGAGGGAGTGGAAAAACATGAAAAAGGATCTGCAGAAGCTAGAAGAATAGTCTCATGTTTGGCAATTAAAACTCAATGCAAAGTGATGCACTTAAGGAGTAGAAATCCATGGAGAGGGTGGTGAAAGTCTGATATGTACGACAGGGAGAGGGATCTTGGGGTGATAGTATCTGAGGATCTGCAGGTGACAAAACAGTGTGACAGGGTGGTGGCCATAACCAGAAGATGCTAGGCTGTATAGAGAGAGGTGTGACCAGCAGAAGAAAGGGTGTGTTGATGCCCCTGTACAAGTCATTGGTGAGGCCCCACCTGGAGTATTGTGGTTTAGTTTTGGGAGGCCGTATCTTGCTAAGGGTGTAAAAGACTGAAGTGGTGCAAAGAAAAACTACAAAAGTGGTATGGGATTAGTGTTACAAGTCGTTTGAGGAGACACTTGCTGACCTGATCATGTATACCCTAGAGGAAAGGAGAAACAGGGGTGATATGATACAGACATTCAAATATTTGAAAGGTATTAATCCGCAAACAAACCTTTTCTGGAGATGGGAAGGCAGTAGAACTAGAGGACATTGAATGAGGTTGAAGGGGGGAGACTCAAGAAAAATGTCAGGAAGTATTTTTTCACGGAGAGAGTGTTGGATACTTGGAATGCCCTCCCGCGTGAGGTGGTGGAGATGAAAATGGTAACGGAATTCAAAACTGCATGGGATAAATATAAAGGAATCCTGTTCAGAAGGAATGGATCCTCAGAAGCTTAGCAGAGATTGGGTGGCTGCACCAGTGGTTGGGAGGCGGGGCTAGTGGTTTGGAGGCAGGGCTAGTGCTGGGCAAAACTTCTATGGTCTATGGCCTGAAAATGGCAGGGACAAATCAAGGTCAGGTATACATATAAAGTAGCACATATGAGTTTATCTTGTTGGGCAGACTGGATGAACCATACAGGTCTTCCTCTGCCGTCATCTACTATGTTACTATAACAAGACATTCCTGAATGTACTCTACTTTCTGTGATGTACAATTGCATGTGCACTTAGACATGGATCCCAAAAAACATGACCCTCAGAGTGTTCATCACTCCCTTCACGGAGAGAGTGGTGGATGCTTGGAATGCCCTCCCGCGGGGTGGTGTGGAGATGAAAACGGTAACGGAATTCAAACATGCGTGGGATAAACATAAAGGAATCCTGTTCAGAAGGAATGGATCCTCAGGAGCTTAACCGAGATTGGATAGCAGAGCCGGTAGTGGGAGGCGGAGCTGGAGGTTGGGAGGCGGGGATAGTGCGGGGCAGACTTATACGGTCTGTGCCAGAGCCGGTGGTGGGAGGCAGGGATAGTGCTGGCAGACTGTTGTTTATGGAACACAAAAATAACGTAAGATAAAAATGCAAAAAATACCTGTAGCTCCATTTTATTCTACAAGGCTCCAAAAAAGAAGGGAACGAATAAACTGTAGTACAGTTTGGATGCATCAAAAGAAATTTACCGGTAACAATCTGAGGAACAACATCCTTCTGCTAAGAATCCATTGACCCTAAAGTATATAAATAATCAGTACTTTGTGCTAGTTTAATTCAGTTTTTCCTTGGGGATAGAGACGTTTCTTCATGGGTAAGCAGGCAAAGTCAATCCTACATGTAGGTGATACCACCAATGACTGGACATACCCTTGCTCTGTTCAAAAAGGCTGGAAAACTTTTAGTGCCATACATGGGTGGACACTGCAAGGCCCAGGGCTGTCACAGCACTGAGAAACACCCTGGCAGTCAGGAAAGTAGTTTGATGAGCAGGCTGAAGAAGGTAGAGTTGTCCCTCTCCTCTCCAGTGATACAGGAAGGATGAGCACCAGCCCTGACTAGTTAGATGTAAAAAAGTCATAGGCCAACAATGACTTTGAAAAGAAGCTTGCTGTAGAGACAAGAATTAATACTAAGGGCCCTGTTTACTAAGGTGCACTAGTGTTTTTAGCGCACGATAAAATTAGCATGTGGTAAACACTAGAGACACCTATATAATCCTATCAGGTGAATTTTCGAAAGAGAAGGGCGCCCATCTTCCAACACAAATTGGGAGATGGGCATCCTTCTCGCAAGGTCGCCCAAATCGGCATAATCGGTAGCCGATTTTGGGCACCCTCAACTGCTTTCTGTCGCGGGGATGACCAAAGTTCACGGGGGGGGGGGGGTGTCAGCTGTGTAGTGAAGGCAGGACTGGGGCATGCTGAGGAGATGGGCATCCTCGGCTGATATGGAAAAAGAAGGGCGTCCCTGACGAACACTTTGGCGACTTTACTTGGTCCATTTTTTTTCACGACCAAGCATCAAAAAGGTGCCCGTACTGACCAGATGACCACCGGAGGAAATCAGGGATGACCTCTCCTTACTCCCCCAGTGGTCACAAACCCCCTCCCACCCTCAAAAAATATCTTTAAAAATACTTTTTTGCCAGCCTCAAATGCCATACTCAGGTCCATCGCAGCAGTATGCAGGTACCACAAACCCACTGTACCCACATGTAGGTGCCCCCCTTCATCCCTAAGGGCTATGGTAGTGGTGTACAGTTGTGGGTTTTGGGGGGGGGGGGTTGGGGGCTCAGCACCCAAAGTAAGGGAGCTGTGCACCTGGGAGCATTTCTGAAAGCCATTGCAGTGCCCCCTAGGATGCCCGGTTGGTGTCCTGGCATGTGAGGGGGACCAGTGCACTACGAATGCTGGCTCCTCCCACGACCAAATGAGTTTGATTTGGTCGTTTTGAGATGGGCGTCCTCGGTTTCCATTATCGCCGAAAACCGGGGACGAGCATCTCAAAAACGACCTAAGGATGACCATCTCTAAGGTCAACCTAAATGTTGAGATTTGGGCGTCCCCGACCGTATTATCGAAACGAAAGATGGACGCCTATCTTGTTTTGATAATACGGGTTGCCCCGCCCCTTTATGGGGCCGTCCTGCGAAGACGCTCTCATGAAAACTTGGGCACCCCGTTCGATTATGCCCCTCCACGGGTCTCTCTAGCATTATGCGCTAAAAATGCCAGCGCACCTATAGCGTGGCTTAGTAAACAGGGCTCTAAAAATGTTTTCAAGTACATGTGGTGCAAAAAAGCTCATGAGGGAGTCAGTTGGACCACACTGGACAACGGAGGAGTAAAAGGGAGTGCTCAGGAAAGATAAAGCAATAGAAGAAAAACGAAGTAATTTCTTTATCTCAGCCTTTACTGTTGTGGATATTAGAGTCGTGTCTACACCAGAGACCTTCTTAGGTGGTGATGATTTAGAGCAAATAAAGCATATCACTGTAAGGGCCCTGTTTACGAAGCCACGTTATAGGACCATTAGCATTTTTAATGCGTGTTAACCATGTACGATTGCTGTGTACGTGCCTACAATACCTCTATAGGCACCTACACGATTAGAACGCATGCTAATTGTAGGCGCGTTAAAACACTAACATGCCTTAGTAAACAGGGCCCTAAGTCTAGAAGGTGTAAACGGTTCATATTGGCAAACATGAGAGCAGCAAATCACCAGGGCCAGACGATATTCACCTCAAAGGCCTGGAAGAGTTCAAACATGAAATGACAAACCTGTTACAAGTAAAATGTAACCAGTCATTCAAAACAGCCACAATTCCTGAGGATTGGACGTTATCTAATATGATGCCAATATTTAAAATGGGCTTCGAGGAAATTTCAGATCATGGTGGGGATATGGATAAAATATTGGACTTAGAGTGACTTTCACTTTGGTTTTCTTATGTTATTCCTTCTTGTCTTCATTCTCTCTTCTTGATGTGGACTTTTGGATAATGTTTTCTTCTACTAAAGGTTTTCCCTTTATTTTTCTTTATTTTGGATTGTACGTTGTATTCTTTGCATGATATTATTTATGTAACATTAGAGATCTGAAATAAAATAAAGATAAATTGGACTTCAGGGGTGATCTAGGAAACTATAGACTGGTGATCCAGTCAAAATAGTTCAAGCTATAGTAAAATACAAAATTACTGACCATATGGAATAGGCAGGGCTTAATGGGAATGAGTCAGCATGGATTTAGTAAAGGCAAGTCTTGCCTTACCAATTTTTTAAAATATATTGGAAGGCGTAAACAGTTAAAATGGATAATGTTGAACCAGTTGATGTGGAGGGGCATTTTTGAGATGACATCTAAATCCGATTGTGGACGTTTTGCTGAAAACGTCCAAAAATCAAGTGGTGAGTTTAGCGATTTTCGATACAGAAAAACATCTGGCTTGTTATTTCAAAAAAGGCCATTTCCTAGACATTTTGTACTCATTGTATTTTTCTTTTGTAACCATTATTGAAAAAAAAATGTCCAAGGGGAAAACGCACATAAACAAGCCATTGGGATGTATGGGTGGAGGGGGGTCAGAATTCGTAATAGACTTCGGTGGACTTCTCACCATTTCCCCTTCATATTGTATGGGGAGCCCTCCAAAACCCACCAAAACCTACTGTACCCAACAATACACGACTACTATGGCTGCAGGTGTCACGTATATGTGGGTACAGTAAGTTTTTGTTGGGGGTTGGAGGGATTATATAAGTTCTGGGGCCCTTTTACTAAGCCTACGCACACCCAACGTGGAGACGCCTCCCAGCAACCGCATGGATCTTGCGGTAATTTCATTTTTGGTGCGCATCTGATTTGCACGTCCATAAAATAATTTTTTATTTTAGGATGCGCGTATTGGACACGCGCCAAGTGGCATTTGATGCAGTGGCGTAGCCACAGGTGGACCTGGGTGGGCTGGGGCCCACCCACGTAGGACTTAGGCCCACCCAACACATTTAGCGGTAGCTGGTGGGGATCCCAAGCTTGGCCAGCTCAAGATTTCCCCCGTTGGTAACGAAAATGCTACTCTCCACGATACCTGCACCTGCGCATGCTCAGTTTTCAGTGCATGCCTGCTGCTGACTGCCAAGATGGAAAGAAGCGTTTTCTCACCAGCTGAGATATTTTTTTGGTTGGGGGGGGGAGAACACTTTGTGCCCACCCACTTCTTGCCTAGGCCCACCCAAAATCTGTTGTCTGGCTACGCCCCTGATTTGATGCGCATAGGTCATTACCGCCCGGTTACCACGTGAGACTTTACAGATAGGTCAATGGCTGGTAGTACACTCTCAGACCCAAAATGGATGTGCAGCAATTTTCATTTTGCCGCACATCCATTTTCAGCAAAAAATTTTTAAAGGCATTTTTTTACAGGTGTGCTTAAAAAATGATTCCGCGCGCCTCCAAAACATGCATCTACACTACCGCAGGCCATTTTTCAACACGCCTTTATAAAAGGGCTCCTGAGCTTGCTTGTCCAATAAGAAACCAAAGTGACTTACTTACAACTGTGTTCTCTGTGGACCAGAGGAGAAATCAATCATGCACACCCTCCTACTTTCCCAGGGAATTATCTCTACCTTTCCCCCCCCCCCCCCCCCCCCCACCTTTTTAGAAAGCCACGCAGTAATGTCGACACAGCACATTTACTTGAATGGGCTGTGTCGGCAGTATTTCACCGGCAGCCGTTATTGCAGCTTTGTAAAAGGAGAGGGGGGTTGTTTTGTAAGGTTGAAAGGACCTAGCTGTACGTAGAAATGCACATGTGAAAAAGACTTTCTAGCCTTTTCTATCATCGCTAGGGCACATGGCATTGATTGCATCATCTGATGATCTCAGGTATATGACTGACTCATCTACTGTCCATAAAGAACACCAGTTACAGGTGCACGGTTTAGCTCTCCTTGACTCGTAAAAACATTTATGCAGCTTAGATTGTACAAAACCTAGGTCTAATTTATTTTGTAAATCCAACGATGCAATTTTCATCTTGCAGAGTGGATTATAAACTTGAAAAAAAACTTCCTTATTTATTATTTTTCGGGAGGGGTGGTGTTGCAGCTTTTCAGTTTCATTCGCATGCAATTCATGGTAAAAAAAAAATTTTTGAAAGAACCTATCACGAAAAGCACCTTTTTTTAATTTATTTATTAGGTTTCCTCCAATCACAATTGATGGAATGACAAGCCTTGTTGGGATGACATCCCTGGCCACACTGGAACTGGCTGGTGCATCTTTGTCTACAACTGTCCTCCTGAATTCAGATGAAAGTGTTTTGTGGCAGCTCTTTGGCCCATTCGGCGCGGTCAACAACGTCAAGGTGATCCGCGACTTCAACACCAACAAGTGCAAGGGGTTTGGCTTTGTTACCATGACCAACTATGATGAAGCTGCTATGGCAATCGCCAGCCTTAACGGATATCGCTTAGGAGACCGAGTATTGCAAGTTTCCTTTAAAACCAACAAAACTCATAAATCTTGAATTTCATATCAATTACCTTTTAATATATATATATATATTATATAAATATATATATGAACAAAAAGTGAAATGGAAAAAAAATAAAAATAAGACTCTTCAAGGCTTATATTCAACCATGGACTTTATAAGCCAGTGTTGCCTAAGTATTAAAACATTGACTCTCCTGTCGTGACCAGAAGGATTTTAATAATGCTTAGAAAAAAAAGAAAAAACAAAATCTTTGATGCATTGAATGTTCTTTCATAGCTGTCGTCACTGAATATAAATACATATAACAATGTGCAGGGATTTTTACCCGGCCAGCTAGTTTTACTACCTTCTTTGAAGGTGGATCTTTTAAGATGACCATTCACTTCATTTTAAGAAAAAAAAATAAAAAAAAACGCTTTTTACAAAACTTATAGGGATTAAAGGATAGAGAAAAAATTATTTTTTTCCCTCCATTTGTTATTTTTTTTTCAAATCGATCCAATCAGATTGGTGAAGTCCCCTAACTTTAAATTAAAGAGAACGATAAAAGTTGCAAAATAATTACTTTTGCAGATATTTTATTTTTCCTTTTTTTTTATATATATCATGTGAACTAAACAGTCCTTCTCTGTTAGGGAACGGGTAGAGGGGGGATACCTGATGACATAACAGTTTAAATCTCTTAACAATGTTGCCAAGAGGTGGTCTCTTTGCTGAAAATGGTTTCAAGAAAAATCTAGTTTTATAAAAATATAAAGAATTTTTACAAGAGATCTGATTTGAGAAAAAACAAAATATTTGACTGGCTAATTTATGGGAAATTGACAACTTTGTCATGTTCATACTGCACTGGTACTTTTTAGAGATCAAGAAGTGTGTTTTAAATTGGAATAATAGATTGTTTTTTTGAAGGATGGGCTACAAACAGATGAATCTTCTTATCTTTTCATAGCATATAATAAAAAAAAAATATTGAATAAAGGGAGAGTTTTCTTGCCCAGCACACAAGTTCCCCACAGTCAAAACCCAAATCAAGGAGATGAGTTGCAAGGTAATTTTTCTTTAAGTCATCCAGTACGTGATATCAACAGAACAAAAGTAAAATAATAGATATATATTAATTTTTTGGGTCAAATACTTCCTTAGTTTGAGCAGTAGGTGCTACAGAATTATTTACATATCTTAGTGTCATAGTTAAATGTAATGTGTTTAGAAAAAAACAAATACATTTGCTTTAAATTTGTTATGACTTTTCAACTTCACTTATAGCTCATGCTGATATAATTGGGCTGTGTTGGCACATTCGAAACTACTGTTTTGTGTTGTTTGAAACACGTATTTATTTATGCCGATGTGATGCATAGGGCCAAAATCAAATATAGCTAGTTTGGCTAGTCTACTTATTGTGTTACCTTAAACTTGGGAAGAAGCATATTATTGCGTCATTTTGTTGTGTGTGTTTGTGTGTATATATAATAGAATATATATATATATAAAGTTATTTTTCTTTTTATTTAATTTATTATAAGTTGTAACAATTATAAGTTGTGTTTGCTAGTTTCGTTTGTACGTCTGAACACTGTTTGCCTTACGATACTTAAGTGGCAAAGGTATCAAGGTAACTGTGTAGAATATTGTTTTGATATTTGTACATGTTCGTTGTGAATATTTTTTTTTTCTTACTGCACAGTAGAAAAGAACAACTGGTCTTTATTTTAATGTAATTCAGACTGGGGATAATGTAGCTAAGGGAACAAAATGACTGAGGGAGTGCTCTCCCATGTCCAGTTGCAACTGATAATTTTAGTATGTTTGTGCTTTGTACGGTTCTATATTTTAAACAAACAAACAAAAAAAAAGGTCATGCTCTTCCCTTGGTACTAGAAACAGTTACTCGCTATTCATAATCTAGTTTGATAGTTAATTTGCTATTGCTTTTCTTGTCTTGTTATATAAAATCTTTTCAATACAAGTTTAGTCTTAATGGTAATAAAACGTTGTTATGGTTATATATAACTTTGTGCTTATTTTGTGCATTTTTTTCCATTGCTGTATGTCACATAACTGCATGTACACCTGAGTATTGTTTTCACACTGAAGGTCGACCTTTTGTAGTAGACAAAATTTTAGCAGGGTTTTGTTTTTTAATTTATATATAATACAATGGACTCTAGTTTAAAGAACACAGTGTTCAGGGAACCTTAATACATCATCTGTTATAATGAGCACAGTATTACTGGGAAAGTGTTGTGCATTTGCTAAGCATTAAGGAGGAAGGCATGTAAAAAAAAAAAATCTTTTCCTTACAATGTGTTTTCATATCTGATGAGGGAAATAAAACTTCTGAGGACCAGGCAGTTGTATACTTCAGTTACAATGGATGATTCATGTCAATCTTGCTATTTAGATATTTCCGAGGGGAAAGTGTTGTAAATGTTTTTTTTTAATTATATTTTCATAACCTTGTTGTGTTTGAATTACTTGTATTTTAATTGTCCAGACAATAAATGAAAGTGTGTAGAATGGCTATGGACTTTGCCAATGTTTAAACGTCTTGATTCAGATGGGTTTTTTTTAATGATCTTCCGTTACTCATGGGCCCTGAAAAAGTTATTTAGGTAGCTTATATCATTGTTGAACATTATATAAAAACTGGTAAAAAAAGGCCAGTTTCTGACACAATGAACGGCCGCTAGCAAGGTTTTCCTCGGCTGCCCCTGTAGCCACCCATGTCCAGCGACCCTCCTCTCCCCCTGCGCCCAGCGGCATAGCCACCCTGTCCGCGAACCCTCCTCTCTCCTATCTCCCTGCCCTCCCTCCTGCCACCCATGTCCAGCGACCCCCTGCCCCCCTGCAGCCACCCATGTCCAGTGACCCTCTTCGCTCACCCTGCCCCCCTCCAGCCACCCTGTCCAGCCCCCTCCTCTGGACACGGATCAGCTGTGAGGCATGTTTTCTCCCCCCCGGGTTCTTGAAGTTGACATCATAATACTATGGTGAGTCCAGCCTGATCTCGGAGCCTAGCAGACCAACTCGGATGAGCCACAGTCCCAGGCAGACAGAACGTTGGAGGGTGAGAATTATTATATTGGATATGAGAATTTCTTTATGAAGCTTCTTTTATTCAAGGTATCTTTTGAAAAAAGTTTTACTTTAAGCATGTAGGGTAATTGTATAAAGTATGTGTAAACATTTACACACTGATTTTGTGCTCAAATGATTAGAATACTGGCATATGCATGTGTAAATGTACACCTACACTGATATAGGCTAAAATTCCACCTAAGAACTATTCAGTAAATATGCACATATCTTACCTGGAGGGGCATTTTTGAGATGATGTCTAAATCTGATTTGGGACGTTTTAGTAAAAACATCCAAAAATCCAATTGCAAACACGGCCATTGTCCAAACAGAAAAACGTCCAGCTTTTTGTTTCAGAAGTGGCCATCTGCTAGATGTTCTTGTGCTCAGTACGTCTTATCTTTTAGGACCATAAAAAAAAAGTCCAAAGGAAAAATGCACAAAAACAGGTCATTGGGATATATTAGGGGGGGGGGGGGGGGGCGGGGAAGCAGCATTCTTAGTAGACTGGCCACACAGACACCCCAGAAGAGTAGTGGGGCACCCTAGGAGGTACTGCAGTGGATTTCACATAAAAGAACCGAGATACATATTTCACTACCCCCTTATATTATATGGTGAGCCCTCCAAATCCCACCAAAAACCTACTGTACCTAACTGTACACCACTACAATAGCCCTTATGCCTGCAAGTGTCACCCATATGTTGATTACAGTAGGTTTTGGTGGGCTTACACTTTCCATCATAAGTGTATTAGTTAAAGTGGGATATGGGCCTTGGTCCCCTTCTCCACAGAGTGCTGCACTGACCACAAGTGAGGTGGACATAGAGGCTGGTGTGTATTGTTTCTTTCACATCTTTGAGGGAGGGAAGGAGTCAGTGACCACTGGGGGAGTAAGGGGGGGGGGGCATGCCTTAATCCCTCCAGTGGTCATTTGGGGCATCTTTTTGTGACTTACAGGTCTAGACTAAAACATCTAACTTGTAGCCCTGGATGTTTGTGCTTTGTTCTGTTATGGCAGAAGGATGTCCAAGTTGTTGGAATGCCCAAATCCTACCTCTAAACGCTCCCTTGTGATTTGCACGCACTGCAAAGAAAAATATCTCAAGTCTGAGTTTTGAAAATCAGGATTTGGATGGTTTTTTGGAGAAAAGCGTCCAAATTCCACTTTATGCTGTTATTGAGACATTTTTTTTCTCTTTTGAAAATGAGCTCCATAACCCTGGATTCTATATATGGTGCCTAGATTTTTACACGGAGATATGTGCATAACTTAATTGGTGTAACAAGGAAATCAGCATTTTTAACAGCACTTAACAAGCAATGACAAGCACTAATTGGCAATAATTACAATTTATGCTTGAAAATCGCTAAGCGTATTCTATAAAGAACTGCGCCTAAATTGCAAAGCGCGTAGTTCAAAATAAATCTGCATAGCTTAAAAGGGGCATATTTGTGGGCGTTTCATGGGCTTTCCAAAATTTACGTGCGTAATTACAGAATATGGGTCAGTTCGCCTAAATCTACGTGAAACATTTTACGCCAGGTATTTGTTGGTGTAAATAGACATGCATAGATTTAGATGCTATGGAATTGACTAAGCGTATTCTATACACCACGCTTATATCTTATAGAATATGCTTAGTACTGTGCGGATTTTTTAGGCGCCAAATATAGAATCTGGCCCATAGTGTGTATTTTCCAGATGGGTGTACACAGGGGTGTTGTCTTTGCGGAGCTTAGGTGGGATACATGTGGAACTACTACTAATAATAATAATAACATTTATATAGCGCTACCAGCCTTACGTAGCACTGAACACTTGACACAGAGAGACAGTCCCTGCTCAAAGAACTTACAATCTAAGTAAAACAGACAGACAAGACATTACGGGCAAGGGGATTACAGGGTAAAGAGTAACAGGGAAGGAGGAGGGCAAATGAGTAACGGTTAGGGGCCAAAGGCAGTAGTGAAAAGGTGAGCTTTCAACATAGATTTAAAAACAGGTAGAGATGGAGCTAGACGTATGGGTTCAGGAAGATGGTTCCAGGCATAAGGTGCCACAAGATAAAAGGAACGAAGTCTGGAGTTAGCGGTGGAGGAGAAGGGAGACGACAAGAGAGATTTGTTCAGAGAGCGGAGTTGACAGGGGGGAGTGTAGGGAGAAATGAGTTGTGCCATTTCTGTGACTAGGGTAAGTGCTCATGCATACATTATAAGCATTTATTTTTACATAAGAACATAAGAATAGCCATACTGAGTCAGACCAATGGTCCCATCTAGCCCAGTACCCTGCTTCCAGCAGTTGCCAATCCAGGTCACAAGTACCTGACAGAATCCCAAATAGTAGCAACATTCCAGAACCTCAAAGAGTAGCAAGATTCCGGAATCCCAAAGAGTAGCAACATTCCAGAACCCCAAAGAGTGGCGAAATTCCAGAATCCCAAATAGTAGCAACATTCCAGAACTCCAAAGAGTGGCAAGATTCCGGAATCCCAAATAGTAGCAACATTCCAGAACCCCAAAGAGTGGCAAGATTCCGGAATCTCAAATAGTAGCAACATTCCAGAACTCCAAAGAGTGGCAAGATTCTGGAATCCCAAATAGTAGCAACATTCCAGAACTCCAAAGAGTGGCAAGATTCCGGAATCCCAAATAGTGGCAAGATTCCAGAATCCCAAATAGTAGCAACATTCCATGCTACCAATCCCAGGGCTAGCAGTGGCTTCCCCACTTTTTGCTGTTATGTTACTATTCTATAAAGGAAAGTAGACACCTATGTTCCTTTATAAAATAGGCTCCTACCAGGTGTTCTCCGGGTGCCTAATTATAGGTGCACAATTATAGAATTATCTCCAAAACAAGCATAAACCCTAGAGAAGAAGATCTTTAGGGCTCAGTTCAGTCTTTTATTGTGACCACATAGCTCCCTCAGAATATTGACATACTGATAATTTTTTTAACAGCTTGTCAAGCTTTCTGATTTGAGTGTGTAAAAGATACAATTCATCTCTTGTGCAAAACGTGAGCTTTGACTCAAGCCTTGATGTTAACTTTATCTAGTAGCTCTATCAGTAGTCAGTTTTTGTCAGATAGGTAAAGTGCTAAGATAAAGATGCATGTAAATTCAGTTTTTCCATAGAACATTTGTATTAAGTGAATACATTACTGGTACATTAACTGATACTGGAGAATTTCCCTTGTCTTTCCTCAGTCTGACCCTATCACCCTCCCTCCTGATTATTCGGTGCTCCCATCCAAGTCTCAGCCTCAACCCCAACTCAAAGCCAGAAGTCAGTTACTGTATCCCCCAACTCTCTTGTCACTGCAGTCAGGCTCACTCTAAGCTGAAGATGTCTTTCCCCTGTGACGACTCTTGCACAGCTTGTACAAGAAAGGGCCTCCTTTCCTGATAATTCTCCAGAGCAAAAGTCCAAAGAGAATCCACGTACGTGGCGAACTCAAAAAGTCCCACGGAGAGACTCAAACAAAGAGGGAAGTGGGTGAGAACCAGACTATCCAAAGACAGGACCACTGGAGTGATGGAATGAAGCAAAGTTTATTGAAAAACTGACTCAATTCCATCACTCCAGTGGTCCTGTCTTTGGATTGCCTGGTTCTCACCCACTTCCTTCTTTGTTTAATTCTCCAGAGCAGCCAGACAAGCTTCTCTCTTCAAATGGACATACATGAATCTGATGTGTATACTTCCTTCCAGCAAAAAAAACAGTTGAAAATTCCATACCGCTTTCCTATATAGAGAGAGCAATAACCGATACTGGTGAGATTTACTGGAGGAACCTATTCACTGATAAATCACCTCTCCATTACCCTCTGTCCTGAATATTTCACTCCTTATCCCGACCACAACCCAACAGGTTCTGTACTCCCTCCCCACTGAGCCCCAACAGTCACTCTGATTCTTTCTGCTCCTACCCTTGCGGTTACTTTCACTGTATCACTCACCAGGTTACCCTCCCCTCCAGCCACAGCAGGCCTCCTTTTCGCTCTTCCTGTGGCCATTCCAGTATGGCGATGTTCATTTCTCATTCTGGCTGAACTAATCTTCTTTCTGCAGTGTTGTTGTTGGAGCAGTGCAGGGCCGGGTGGAATAATCCTCAGCATTGGGTATGTTTTCAAAAGGTTTGGGAACCTGTATGGTTCACGATATTACCATTGTACACAAAGTTGGATTTTGAACAATTGACTGGACAGCTTCCGTGGAACTCAGGAAATGGTCAAATCAATAGCTGGTTCTGACATAAGGAACAACATCAGACTTGGTGGTTTCGCATAATTTCTTGGAAGAGGGGAGAGGGATGGGTGGGGGGGGGGGTTAAATTGGCCCTAAAATAACTATTGTGATTCTGAATGTTTTGTTCCGCTGAATTGTTGTTTATAAAGCTGTCTAATTCACATAGTTGAGTAGGCAGTTGTTAATAAAAAAAGGAGTTTCCAGAAAAGCCAATGCCCCCCCCCCCCCGAAAAAAAAGACAACTGGTAACTCCCTATCACTATTATGTACATAGGACCAACCTAATCATTAATCAAACCAGGGGGGTGCCTGGGGCAGCAGCTTCTGGCGCCAAAGAGCAACTGCAGTCAAGGGAAAAGGGAAGGCCCAGATAGTCACACAAACTCAAAAGAACCATCAGCACATTTGTTTACCTGCAGGGATAGTAGGCAAATTCCAATAGACATTAGCCCAGACATAACTTTAAGATATTACCCTCTTTTAAGTTGAAGTCTGATTCTCTGCAGTCATGTAGGTGTAGTTGGAGGGGTTTGTGGTGGAGGTGGGGAAAGTTTGAGGGTGTCTTACCAGGTTGGAGGAGTGGTTTCACTTTCAAGAGGGCACTAAAGGATCTTGCAGCTTGAGGGCGCTATAGGTGGCCTGATGCTTCTGAGTTGGTTGAGTAGTGCTACTTACAAGGTGGCTTCCAAGCAGCATCATTTATTTATCCCAGAAGACAGCCACCTACAGTACTGAGCAGGACCACCGAGAGGGGGAGCAGGGGGGCAAGATTCTCCCTGGCCCAGTCTGCAAGAGGGGCCCGGCACCGGAGTCTGTCTATCTCCTGTCTCCTGCTCCTGACAGGACCCGGGTGATCGCATCCCAACAGGAGCAGAAGGGAGAAAACTGGCGCCGGACCCACCCCCCACCCCCATAGAGGCTGGGGAGCAGCAGACTCAGGGCTTCAGGGCCTCTGGCTTGGTTGGTGTGGATCCCCAAGCCCTACAAGCAGAAGTCTTCCTCCAGCGCTGTTCTCCGCCACATTGCCTGCAGCTGCTTTTCCCCTCACTTCGTGCATACTGAGCATGTGCAACATGAGGGGAAAAGCAGCTGCAGGGCAAGCAATGCACTGGAGAACAGCACTGGAGGAAGGCTTCTGCTTGTCGGGCTTGGCGACCCCTGCCAGCCAAGGTATGTGGAGTTGCGGCAGGGAGGTGGGACAAAATGTGTCCCCCCACTTTGGGCTCCAGCCCCCCCCCTCCCCAATTTTTGTGGCCTGGCTATGCTACGGTACAGGAGGACCACAGTGGTGGTCCTGAGGGGGCCCAGCAGCGGCGGCCCTGCCCCAGACCCGGCTCAGTCTCTCTGCTGCCCTGGTACTGAGATACCAGAGGTTGGTTAATCCTGTAGTAAGTCAAGGTAAGGCCAAAGTTCACCTTTTACTGCACCTTGATACCTTCCCTCATAACTGGCTGATCATAGCCATCCAGGACATTTACACTTGCAGGCTTTGAAATCGTTACTTGAACGTGGAAGTGCGAGCACTCACATGTTAAAAAATGCAAGCGATGCCACTCTGCTTTTGATCATGCTCCTTTCTAAAATTGCTTACCCCCCCACTCTGCGAACTACAATCTACATGCGTACTTCCTGGTGTCTTTGTATGTATGTTATAAAAGGGATCACATTCAGCAAGGCTTTTGTAAAATACTTAGAAATTCATGTTATATCCTGTCCTGGATGTCTCAATTCCTATTTAGAGGTCCTATGCAAAACTGAACGTCAAAAATTAAGAGAAAAAGGGATGGGATTTGATATACCACCTTTCTGTGGTTGCAGTCAAAGTGGTTTACATGTTATATACAGGTACTTATTTTGTACCTGGGGCAATGGAGGGTTATGTGACTTGCCCACAGTCACAAGGGGCTGCAGTGGGAATTGAACCCACTTTTCCTAGTTCTTAGGGCACTGAAGTGACCATTAAGCTATACCTCCACACAGCTAAGTCCTATAAGCTTCAATCTGTTATATCCAAAACGTTTTGTGCTGTACTGGTTCAACAGGAAAATATGGAGAGATACAGTTTGTTAATATTTATTTAAAGTTCATTCCACTCCAGAAGAGTAAGACAGGTTTACTTCCTGAATAGTTTTTAATATAAATTAATAAAAATTATGAAAAGACAAAGGTGCCATAAGAACATTTAATAGCTACTTTAAATGATGTCAGAAATAATCTCACACAGACAGAACCTTTTCTTGCTAGAAATAAATTGAGAAAAAGTGCTTTTGAAAATTGTTTGGATTTATTGTTCATTCATGGGTGTAGAGGTCTATAAAATCATTAGTGGGGGTAGAATGGGTAAACACAAATCAATTGTTTACTCTATCAGAAAGTAAGAACGTAAGAATTGCAAAACTGGGTCAGACCAGTGGCCAATACAGATCACATGTACTTAGGAGAATCCCAAAAAGTATCCTTAATAATAGTTAATGGACTTTACCTCCAGGAATTTGTCCAAAACTTTTTTAAACAGAGATGTGCATGTAGAGGGTTGTCCCAACATGAGTGTAGGTAAAGGAATGATAGATAGGTATGTGTGAGACTGTGTAAATGAGGAACAGAGGAAACTATGCATCGCCAAGTATACAATATTGTAAGCAGTGTGAAACAATGAGTTACAGAAATAACACAGCACAACAAAAAAAAAAAATTTGTATGCTACTGGGCAAAAACCATTTGTCCTATACTATTCAGTGTGTATATTCCAAATCCGAAGTCAGAATTGTTGTAACACATCAGGAAATTTTGTTATGCATAAGTTTGCCCAAATGAATTAAGCACTTGGAAAGCATTGAATAATTTTTTTACAGAACTCTCGTAGTCCAGTTTAAAAGCCTTACTTCTGCAAGGCCCAGTACTGTTAAAAGTGCTTCAGGCATCTACTTTTGCGTTTGTGACCGGTCATATTTTCCTGTTGCAAAAACCAGCAGTAGGCCCCCCATCATGTTGGGATTCCAGTGGCCTTGATATCTGTTCTCCATTGTAGAAATGTCTTTATGGAACCTCTCTCCATGTTCGTCACTTACGTGTCCCAAATTGGGTGGGAAAAAGTCAAGATGGGAATGTAAGAAATGCATTTTCAATGACATTCGGCAGCCAAGTTGTTCATATGCTTTAAGCATGAGGTCTGCTAGTTCAGCATAGTTTTCAGCTCGTCTGTTCCCAAGGAGGTTCTGCACTACTAGCACAAATGCATCCCAAGCATTAATATTATAAGTGAATAGGCTTTGCATGTATAACTTAAAAATCTAGACGGGTCAGGCAAATTCAGAGTTCATATTTGCAATCGGCGGGTTCAATTTAGTATAAATCACATGTTTTTCTCTCAGTAGCAAAATCATTGTTGCGTTGTAATTAAATGTAATGAGTAAACATAGTGACGTTCTCTAAAATAGGGGTACATGGATAGGTCAAAATAAAAAGGTTGAAAATGATCCTGTAAAATAGCAGTGTAGATGTATGTCTTTACCAAGTGTACATTAATGTATCAAAGGGCATGCTCTCGCAACTGGAAATGCATAGAAAGATCAAAATTGTTAAACATAATAACAATTATAGAATTAAAATGACAGACAGTAAAAAAATAAACACATAAAAGGGGATAAGAACAATTATGTGTAGCATCAATATAGATGTATATGTACTAATAGTAACATAGTAGATGACGGCAGAAAAAGACCTGCACGGTCCATCCAGTCTGCCCAACATGACAAACCCACACGTGCCACTCCCCGTGTACACCCCACCCTGACCCTTTCAGGGCACAGACCGTATAAGTCTGCCCAGCACTATCCCCACCTCCAAACCACCAGCCCCGCCTCCCACCACCGGTTCTGGCACAGACCGTATAAGTCTGCCCAGCACCATCCCCACCTCCCAACCACCAGTCCCGCCTCCCACCACCGGCTCTGGCACAGACCGTATAAGTCTGCCCAGCACCATCCCTGCCTCCCAACCACCAGTCCCGCCTCCCACCACCGGCTCTGGCACAGACCGTATAAGTCTGCCCAGCACTATCCCCGCCTCCCAACCACCAGTCCCGCCTCCCACCACCGGCTCTGGCACAGACCGTATAAGTCTGCCCAGCACTATCCCCGCCTCCCAACCACCAGTCCCGCCTCCCACCACCGGCTCTGGCACAGACCGTATAAGTCTGCCCAGCACCATCCCCGCCTCCCGCCACTGGCTCTGCCACCCAATCTCAGCTAAGCTCCTTAGGATCCATTCCTTCTGAACAGGATTCCTTTATGTTTATCCCACGCATGTAATCGTGCATTACTGTATAAATGACAACATCGTTAAACATAAATCGTAGGGCGTAAAAAAATAATGATAAACACGTAAACGGGGATAAAAGCAATCATGTGTAGCTACAGTATAGATGTGTATGTACTAAAACGAACATGCTCGCAACATGAGGAAAAGAACAGGACAGGCAATGCGGCGGAGAACCGGAGACCAGCGCTAGACAAACGCTTCAGCTGGTGGGGGTTGGGGACTCCCACCAGCCAAACCAGGAGCCCAGGCCCCCCCCCCCCCCCATAGCTATGCCACTGGGTTAAACTGCTTTGATTAATGATCCCTGTTTTTACCACATGCCTGGCAACCAGTTCCAGAGCTTAGCTATATATTGAGTGAATACATATTTTCGTCTATGTATTTTAAATGTATTACTGTGTAATTTCATGGCGTGTCTCCTAATCTTTCTACTTTTTGAAAGTGTAAACAATCTATTTGCATTTTTTTGTACACCTCTATCATGTCTCCACCCAACTGTCTCTTCTCCAAGCTGAAGAACCCTAACCTCTTCATCCTTTCCTCAGATGAGAGGAGTTCCATCCCCTTAATCATTTTGGTCACCCTTCTCTGTGCCTTTTCTAATTCCATTATATATTTTTTTAGATACGGACATACCATGAAGTGATACAAAGGCATTATGATATTCTTTGATTCATTCCAGTCTTAATAATTCCTAACATTTGGTTTGCTTTTATGGTCACCACTCATAGGCGCCCCGTATAAGAGGCTTGGGGAGGCTAAGCCTCCCCAGCCCAATGGTCGACTTCCAGGTGTTGCGCCCACCCTACCCGCCCCCTCGCGCGTGTGGTTTAATTGTTTTAGTTCCGTGGCAGCGACGTCATTGACGTCGCTTCCACGGAGAATACGGAGGTCAGCTCCGCCCTCTTGGCAGCGACGCGACATCATTGACGTCGCTATGGAGGTAAGCTCCGCCCCTCCACCCCCTTGGCAGCGACGCGACGTCATTGACGTCGCCACGGAGGTAAGCTCCGCCCCCTTTAGCCTCCCCAAAACAGTTGGCTACCGACCGTCTATGTCACCACTGCTGCACACTGAGTAGAAGATTTCAATATATTGTCCACAATGAAACCTAGATTTGTTTTCCTGGGTAGTGACTCCTAAAGTGGAACCCAGCATCATAAATCTATATTGTATAAATAAATAAATAAATGTCTGTAATTTGGGTCCACATTACATTTCATCTGTCGTTTGGATGCCCAGTTTCCCAATCTTCCAAAATCCTCCTGCAATTTCTCACAAATTTGAATAATTTGGTGCATTCTGCAAATTTGATTACCTCACTCATTGTTCCCAGTACCAGATTATTTGCAAATATGGTAAAAAGCACCAGGCCCAGTTCAGATCCCTTTGGCACTTCGCTATTCAATTTCCACTGAGAGAATTGTCCGTTTAACCCTACTCTCTGTTTTCTATTTCTGTTTTCTATTTTTAACCAATTGCCAATGCACAGCAGGACATTGCCTCCTATCCCATGGTTTTAAATGTCTTCAGGAATCTCTCATGAGGGAAATTTTTGTCAAAGCTTTCTGAAGTTCTAGATACAGTACATCAACCGTCTCACCTGCTTAGTCACACCTTCAAAAAAATGTTGCAGATGAAGCAAAACGTCTCCTGGCTAAATCCATGTTGATTCTGACTCATTTAACCATGTTTGTGTACGAGTTAAGAGGCCCTTTTACTAAGCTGCGTAAGTGTCTTCGGGCGCCCAATGTGTGCCAAAATAGAGTTACCGCCCGGCTACCACGAGGTGATCATTTCATTTTTGGTGCGCGTCCGATACGTGCATCTGAAAAATAATTTTTATTTTCTGACCCGTGTATTGGGCACATGCCAAGTGACATTTGACGCGCATAGGTCATTACTGCCCGGTTACCACATGAGTCTTTACCGCTAGGTCAATGGCTGGCAGTAAGGACTCAGACCCAAAATGGGTCATTTTGCCGCACGTCCATTTTTGGCAAAAATTTTAAAAAGGCCTCTTTTTACAAGTGTGCTGAAAAATGATTCTGCGCGGGCCCAAAACACGTGTCCACACTACCGCAGGCCATTTTTCAGCGCACCTTTGTAAAAGGGCCACTAAGTAAATTTGCCCAGTTAAGTGCAATATTCAGCACTTAACTGGCCGTGGTGAACTGTACAAAGACAGGACTGACTTTTATGAGGTCCTGTTTATGTGGCTAGCTGCGAATATTCAGCTCCTTGCCAGCTAAGGGGTCCTTTTTAGGGTTACCATATTTTGTCCTCTCAAAAAGAGGACACATGCCCCACCCCCTGCCCCGCCCCCACCCTGCCCCTTTCACATCCTCACCCCACCCCCTGTCACCCCCTGTCTCATATTCCCCTCCCCTCCCTCGGGTCACATATTCCCCTCCCCTGCCCCCGTCACCTCTCCTCCCCCAGGTCACTTCCCCTCCCCTCCTCTTACTTACTATCTATTGCCCTGGTGGTCTAGTGACCTCTTCGGGGCAGGAAAGAGCCCCCCCCCCTCTTTCCTGCTCGGAGTTCTGTCCTTGCCCTGCATCCTGTTGCTGTGACGGTCTCGGGATTCAAAATGGCCGCCGAGAGTTGAAGTGGCCTCTCGAGACTTCAACTCTAGCGAGGCCACTTCAACTCTCGGCATCATCTCCCAATAAAAAAATCCTGCAATTGAAAAAAAACAATAATGCTGGGTTATTTTTTGTTGTTTCTGTAGAAAGACATTTTTTTTTTTACAGTTGGGCTTTTTTTCTCTAGTTCAAAAGCATAAGGGCTAATAATACTTTTTGAACTCACCAGTGGCGTAGCGAGGGGGGCTGCCACCCGGGGCGGGGCGGTTCGCCATTCCACCCCCCCCCCCCCCCCGGGTGCAGCACGATGACATACCCCCCCTCGGCGCATCAACACCCCCCCCTGACCCAGTGCCCACCCTCTTCTGTCCAACCAGCTCCCTACCTTTAAAAAAATATCGGAATCCTTGCACCTGCACGTAAAAGAAATGCGCAGTGTCTCATCGGGCCTTCCCTCGCTCTGTCTGTCCCGCCCTCCGCTGACGCAACTTCCTATTTCCGCAAGGGCAGGACAGACAGAGCGAGAGAAGACCCGATGAGACGCTGCACATTTCTTTTACGTGCAGGCGCGAGGATTCCGATATTTTTTTAAGGTAGGTGGAGCTGGTTGGACGGAGGAGGGTGGGCACTGGGGGGGGGGTGTCGATGCGCCGAGGGGGGAGCTGGCAGGGAGCACCCCCCCCCCGAGCTGACACCCGGGGCGGACCGCCCCTCCCGCCCCCCCTCCCCCCTTGCTACGCCACTGGAACTCACAACACTTCAAAGGTGTTGGTTCCCTCCCTCCACTCCCACAACTACCATCCACCCTATCTTGCTTTATAGACCCACTTGCCAATTATGCTGTAAATTACCTTCATGTCTGTTCATATTACATCTGTGCCTTACTTTAACCAACTCTGTTTAAGCTGAGGAGGGACATTTTCAATATGACGTCTAAATCCAATTTTGGACATTTTGTGAAAAGCGTCCCAAAATCCGGTAGTGAACATGACTATTTTCAAACAAGAAAAAATGTCCATCTTTTTGTTTTGAAAATGGCCATTTGTTAGATGTTTTAATGCTCAGTGCATCCATTTTTTATGACCATAAAAAAAAATAATGTCCAAGGGAAATACGCACAAAAATGAGCCATTGGAATGTATAGGGGGGGGGGGGGGGTCCAGCATTCTTAGTGGTCTGGCAAGACAGACATCTCAGTGTAGCACCCTAGTGAGTCCTGCAGTAGACTTCACAAGAATGGTCCCAGGTACACATCTCACTGTTACCCCCTTATATTGTATGGGGAACCCTCCAAAACCCACCAAAAACCTACTGTATCTAACTGTACACCGCTACAATAGCCCGTATGGCTGCAGGTGTCACCTATATGTAGGTTCACTAGGTTTTTGTTGGGTTTTGGAGGGCTGACACTTTCCACCACAAGGGTATCAGTTAGAGCAGAATATGGGCCTGGATCCCCTTCTCTACAGCCCACTGCAGTAACGTCTAGGCTATTCCCAGGACCTGCTTACTGCTCTAATAGGAATGGCCATCACATCTGAAGCTGGTATATACTGTCACTGTCACATCTTAGGAGAAAAGCTTGGAGAAAAGATGACTGAGGGGAGATATGATAGAGGTCTATAAAATAATGAGTGGAGTGGAATAGGTAGACGTGAACCGCTTGCTTACTCTTTCCAAAAATACTAGGACTAGGAGTCACACAATGAAGCTAGAGAGCTCACAATCTAAAAATGGAATGTTGCTAGTGGAATAGCAACATTCCATGTAGAATCTCAAATAGTAGCAACATTCCATGTAGAATCTCAAGTAATAGCAACATTCCAGAATCTCAAATAGTAACAACATTCCATGTTCCACTGCAATAACCACTAGGCTACTCCTCCACTAGCAACATTCCATCTAGAAGCCTGCCCTTGCAGATCAGCAACGCGGCCGCGCAGGCTTCTGTTTCTGTGAGTTGCTGATCTGCAAGGGCAGGCTTCTACATTACTACTACTACTACTGCTTATCACTTCTATAGCGCTACAAGGCATGCACAACGCTGTACACCATACATGAAAAGACAGTCCCTGCTCAAAGAGCTCACAATCTAAATCAGTGGAGTAGCCAGAAAACCAATTTTGGGTGGGCCTGAGCCCAAAGTGGGTGGCACAAAAGTTTCTCTGCCTCGCCCTACCTTCACCTCAAAATATAAATACTTTAGCTAATGAGGATCCTCAAACCTTGTCAGCTAAAGACTTCCTCTGAAAGTGGCCAGAACTTCCCTTTACCAAGCTTGGCAGGCAGCAGCAACATCCCTAAGCGACCAAAGCTGGCAACCCTTGCATCCTTAGTTGTCAGTAACTCAAAGATGCTGTTGCCATCTGCAGAGCTTGGTAGAAGGGAGCTCTGACTGCCTTTGGAGGATGGATGCTTGGGGAGCCCCATCAGCTATAAAGCAAGGGTAAGGGCCAGTGTTAGACATGCTCTGGCCCAGGTAGGAAAATAAAGGAGGGCACTCTCTCCAATCCCCTCTCTTCCCTGCCTCCCTTCCAATTTCTGTACCTGCCATTACTATCACACTGACAGACCCTCACCAAAAACAGAACAAGGGATCACAAGTTAGAAATACAAATATTTACACAAAAATTGAATTGAGAACCCCAAGAAGTTAAACTTAACATGTACTACAACCCTGAAGAAATAAAAACAAAAATGCATTTCTGAACACAATGCAAAGACATTTGCTATGCACTTTTCACAAAGCTAACATATTCCATTTAAACATTCAAAATAAAATGCTTTTTTCTACCTTTAATGTCTGGACATTTTATTTTTTCATTATGTTGCTTCTAATTTCCTGGCGTCTACTAACCAGCTTATAATCGAACGAGAATAACGCCCAAGTTCCGACCTAAATCGGGAGATGGGCGTTCTTCTCACAAAAACAAATAAAGCGGTATAATCGAAAGCCGAACTTTGGACGCTTTCAACTGCACTCCGTCGCGGATGCGGACAAAGTTGACGGGGGCGTATCGAAGGCGTGTCGAAGGCGGAACTGGGGCGTGGTTATCGGGCGAACAGAGATGGGCGCCCTTCGCCGATAATGGAACAGTTTTGAGCTAGAATTTAGGACACTTTTCCTGGACCCTGTTTTTTGACGAATAAGGCCCCCAAAAGTGCCCTAAATGACCAGATGACCCCCAGAGGGAGTCGGGGATGACCTCCCCTGACTCCCCCAGTGGTCACTAACCCCCTCCCACCACAACAAATGATGTTTCACAACTTTTTACTTTCACCCTCAAATGTCATACCCTCCTCCCAAGCAGCAGTATGCAGGTCCCTGGAGCAGTTGTTAGGGGGTGCAGTGGACGTCAGGCAGGTGGACCCAGTCCCATCCCCCCCCCTACCTGTTACAATTGTGCTGCTTAATGCTACTAGTCGTCCAACCCCCCCAAACCCACTGTACCCACATGTAGGTGCCCCCCTTCACCTCTTAGGGCTATAGTAATGATGTAGACTTGTGGGCAGTGGGTTTTGAGGGGGATTTGGGGGGCTCAACACCCAAGGGAAGGGTGCTATGCACCTGGGAGCTCTTTTACCTTTTATTTGGTTTTTGTAAAAGTGCCCCCTAGGGTGCCCGGTTGGTGTCCTGGCATGTGAGGGGGACCAGTGCACTATGAATCCTGGCCCCTCCCACGAACAAATGCCTTGGATTTATTCGTTTTTGAGCTGGGCGATTTCATATTCCATTATCGCTGAAAAGCAAAAACGCCCAGCTCACACCTTGACGAATAAAACATGGGCGTCTTTTTCTTTTAAAAAATACGATCCGCCCCGCCCCTTCACGGACCCGTTCTCGGAGATAAACGCCCATGGAGATAGGCGTTTGTTCCATTATGCCCCTCTAATTCTCCTTCAAGTGACTGCTGTGCATTTGTCTTTTCTCCTCTCTACTGTCTATTCCCTCACTACATCTACTGTACCTCCGACATACTGATCATTCCTTTTTAGCTGCTTCCTCTTTTTTTTTTATTTTCTGCCTCTCTGTCAACTCAAATTTTACTCTCTTTCTCGCCTTTCTCCTTCTTTTTACTTTACAGCTGCCTATCAGATTGCCATCTTCTTCTCTCACCCACTAGCTCTCCCATTACCCAACTCACTCCTTCTCCAGCCATTCCCTTTCATCTTTAATCTACTCCCCATTACTATATTTCTATCTTCTGTAATCACTATCCTCTCATCCATTTCCTTGCCACCCTCTTCCTCCTCCCCCTCCAGCATCTCCCACATGGTTCCACCATTCCCAGCATCTTCCTCCATCCACCCTTCTAGCTCCCTGTCCCTTCTCTTCTCTCCACCCCTGTCCCTTCTCTCCTCCCCATGGTCCAGCATTTCTCCCTCTCTCTTTCCTCCCATTGTCTGGCATCTCTCCATCATTCTCATTTGCTCCTGGATCCAATATCTCCCTCTCTCCCCTCTCCTATGAATCTCCCCTGCCTCTCATCCAACCCCATGTCCTACATCTCCCCCTCTCTCCCATTGTCCACATCCTTCTTTCCCCCTCCCTTGTACCCCAGATCCAATAGCTGTCCTCCCCCTCCTTCCCATGCAGCATTCTCTTCCTTCCTCCACCATGTCCAACATTTCTGTCTCTCTCCCACTGTCCACCATCTCTGTCTCCCCCTCCCTTGTGCCCCAGGTCCAATATGTCTTTCTTCTCCACCCATACAGCGTCTCTCCCTTCTTCCCATCCACTGTCATGCCCAACATTTCTCCCTCTCTTCTCCATGCACCATCTCTCCCTCCCCTCCAGCCCCATATACAAGATTTCTCCCTTTCTTGCCCCCCTCTACCCCTTTGTCTCTCTCTCTCTCTTCCTTCCCTCCACCCTCATGCACCATCTCTCCCTCCTCTTCACCTGTGTCCAACATTTCTCCCTGTGTTCTCCCTCCCCCTCCATGCAACATTTCTCCTTCTCCATCCACCCCATATCTCTTGTCCCTCTCCCCCTCTCCCTCCAGGCAGCATTTCTCCCTCTCCTCCCACTAAACAAGATTTCTCCATCTGCTCCGCTGCCTGCCCGGTACCTTGGCTGAGTGAGCACCAAATGTAGCTATGCGCACCTCTCCCCAGGCTCCGCTTCGCCGCATGATCGTCGCTCCCTGCACTCTTCCTCTCGCCCGCCACGCTGCGCAGGCATTCACACAGGCAGCCGCGCTCCCCCCCTGCCGCGTCCATCCGATCCTCTGATGCACTTCCTGTTAGGACCAGATGGGCGCGGCAGGGGAGAGCACAGCCACCTGCATGAATGGCAGCACCGCGCGACAGGCGAGAAGAAGAATGCTGAGCAATGCAGCGAAGCGGAGCCTGGGGAGAAGCAGCGAGCGAAGGATGTGAATGGGTGCCTGGGCGGGCCTGGAGGGAAAGTGGGTGGGCCTGGGCCACCCAGGCCCACCCGTGGCTACGCCCCTGATCTAAATAGGACAGGCAAACAGACAGAACAACTAAGAGGTGAGGGAATTAAAGAGGTGGGGATAAAAGGGTACAGGGCAAGTGAGTAGTGGTTAGGAGTCAAAGGCAGCGTTAAAGAGGTGAGCTTTTTAGCCCCTCCCCCGGTGCATCACCTCCAAGCACCCCCCTGGGTGCATTCTTCTTGCCTGCTGGGGTGCTGAGAGCAGCCTCGCAGCTGTCTGCTCCGCCGGATCCCTGCTCCCTCTGCCTCAGAACAGGAACTAACAGCAGAGGGAGCAGGGAACCGGCGGAGCTGACAGCTGTGCGGCTCCCTGCACCCCTCCTGCAACGTGCATCTGGGACGGACCGCCGCCCCGCCCTCGGTATGCCACTGAGGACTAGTGAAGATTGGAAGTTATTTTAAATGTTATAATAATTTCTTCTGTGCATCCCCCCCTCCCCGTTTACTAAGCCACACTAGCAGCTCCAGTGTGCTAATGCCGACCCAGTCCATTCACTTTGAATGGGCTGTGCCGGCATTGTAGAGTGATAGCCGCTAGTGGGGCTTAGTAAACGGGGGGGGGGGGGGGAATGCACAGAAGAAATTATTATAACATGGGGGTAGGTTAGCGGTCCAGATCCGCTGACCCCTAACATGTCTGGTTTCAGGGACTGTAGTTTCAACATATTCCTTTCTATCCAAGAAGGAATTTTATCCACACACTCATTCAGACATTAAAGTTTCCTCTTGTACGTAATGAAAACATGAAATGGAATGTCATTTGTATATAACCAGTGATTTTGTGCATTTCCAGTAACAATTTACCTGATAGGCGTACGTAAGCATTGACTACCATTAGCGATATTATTGTCTTTTGTGGTACTCAATCCCAAATTTGATAGAATCAACTGGAGCAGACTATCACGAAGACAAATTATTTCCTATTTGTCGAAAAGGAAATAAGCCAGTGCAGTGGAAGGGCTTAAGATTGTATCTGAGTACAATCCCCTTGTACTAAATTTTTTCACTCAACAAATAGTAAAACTCTGGAACTCATTATCAGAGAATGTGGTAACAGCAGTTAACATATCTGAGTTTATGAAAAGGTTTGGACAAGATCCTGGAGGAAAAGCCCCATAGCCTGCTATTGAGGTAGACATGGGGGAAGCCACTGCTTGCCCTGGGATTGGTAGCATGGAATCTTGCTATTGTTTTAGATTCTGGAATCTTGCTACTCTTTGGGATTCCGGAATCTTGCTACTCTTTGGGATTCCGGAATCTTGCTACTCTTTGGGATTCCGGAATCTTGTTACTCTGGAATTCTGCCAGATACTTGTGAGCTGGATTGGCCACTGTTGGAAGCAGAATACTGGACTTGACGGACCTTTGGACTGACCCAGTATGACTATCCTTATGTTCTTTACTATGCAAATTTGCAACCTGTAAAGGCCAGGGTATCTTGAAACTGTTGGCATGATTTTCCATCAAAACAATTCTAATGGTATTTCAACAATATGAAAAATACTATTAGCTCTCCAGTTCTGACTAATCTTAATAGAAAAGTAAGTAATACTTTGGAAGCATAGATCTGCTTTCATGCCAATTGGAGCTGCTCTGTTCTCCCTGGATTTCTATCATCCCGTCTGGCTGTCCGCCGTCCGTCTTTGTCTCTCTTCCCTTCCCCTCTCCCTTCTTCCCTGTCCTTTTCGCCCCTATCTAATGCAATAGTAATTGATCTCACTTCCCTTCCTTTCCCTTCTTCCTCTGTTCCTCGTCCTCTTTCTCTTCCCCTATCTTTGTAATTGTAATTTTGCCCAGTTCATTGTAAACCGCTCTGAGGCTACTTTCAGTGGCAAAAAGCGGGATATACATGTGCTAAAATAAATAAATATTTATTTTATTATTTATTTATTACATTTCTTTTTTATTTATTTACTTATTTATGGCATTTATATCCTGCATTAGCCCGAGTAAAACTCAGATTCAATGTGGCTTACATTTAGGAATGCATGAACGTGTTCAATATATATATTAACAGAAAGTAAAATACATCATTTAATGTTAGACAAGTTAAACTTGAGTTAGGAAGAGATTCCTTTATGTTTATCCCACGCATGTTTGAATTCCGAAAACGGTAACGGAATTTAAACATGCGTGGCATAAACATAAAGGAATCCTGTTCAGAAGGAATGGATCCTCAGGAGCTTAGCCGAGATTGGGTGGCAGAGCCAGTGGTGGGAGGTGGGGCTGGTGGTTGGGAGGCGGGGATAGTGCTGGGCAGACTTATACGGTCTGTGCCAGAGCTGGTGGTGGGAGGAGGCGGGGCTGGTGGTTGGGAGGCGGGGATAGTGCTGGGCAGACTTATACGGTCTGTGCCAGAGCCGGTGGGGGAGGCGGGGCTGGTGGTTGGGAGACGGGGATAGTGCTGGGCAGACTTATACGGTCTGTGCCAGAGCCGGTGGGGGAGGCAGGGCTGGTGGTTGGGAGGCGGGGATAGTGCTGGGCAGACTTATACGGTCTGTGCCAGAGCCGGTGGTGGGAGGCAGGACTGGTGGTTGGAAGGCAGGGATAGTGCTGGGCAGACTTATACGGTCTGTGCCAGAGCCGGTGGTGGGAGGCGGGGCTGGTGGTTGGGAGGCGGGGATAGTGCTGGGCAGACTTATACGGTCTGTGCCAGAGCCGGTGGTGGGAGGCAGGGCTGGTGGTTGGGAGGCGGGGATAGTGCTGGGCAGACTTATACGGTCTGTGCCAGAGCTGGTGGTGGGAGGCGGGGCTGGTGGTTGGGAGGCGGGGATAGTGCTGGGCAGACTTATACGGTCTGTGCCAGAGCCGGTGGGGGAGGCGGGGCTGGTGGTTGGGAGGCGGGGATAGTGCTGGGCAGACTTATACGGTCTGTGCCAGAGCCGGTGGGGGAGGCAGGGCTGGTGGTTGGGAGGCGGGGATAGTGCTGGGCAGACTTATACGGTCTGTGCCAGAGCCGGTGGTGGGAGGCAGGACTGGTGGTTGGGAGGCAGTGATAGTGCTGGGCAGACTTATACGGTCTGTGCCAGAGCCGGTGGTGGGAGGCGGGGATAGTACTAGGCGGACTTATACGGTCTGTGCCCTGAAAAAGACAGGTACAAATCAAGGTAAGGTATACACAAAAAATGGCACATGTGAGTTTATCTTGTTGGACAGACTGGATGGACCGTGCAGGTCTTTTTCTGCCGTCATCTACTATGCTACACGTTACTATGTAAGTGATTTAAACTAGATAATTGAAATATGGGGAAGCAGGTAAAGGGTTAGGATTAGCTGGGATGGACAGGAGTAGTGGGAAGTGGGATGAGGTAAAAATTAATGCCATGAGTTTATTTGAGAAGAGTGCTTATTTCCTTAAAGTCTAGACTGAAGAAGTGAGTTTTCAATAGACTTCAGAATAATAAATCATCGGTGCATTTGATGGTTTTATTTTGTTGTTGTAATCGGATTTTCAAAGTAATAATAAATTGCATCATCAAATCCCCAGTCCTAAATAATGGAACACATTTCCAAAATACTGAAATGAGAAAAAGAAATGGTGATGGATTCAGCTCAGCAATTTATTTATTTTTTTTAGTATATGCAAGTGTGATTATGTTGGATTATTTGTAGTAAATAATTAGCAGATTTTAGTACACACAGCTTCAGCTTTAGAAATGTTAATTTCTTTCTTCATCTCTCTCTCATTCACCCCTGAATAATTCACTGCTGAGTCACTTTAAAGTTGAAGTAACAAAACATCTGTTTACTCACAGTTTGCAGTTAGATTATAATCAGACAGGCTTATATATACATATTACTATACATTTGTATTATCAGCTCCTTCCATGTGCTTAGATGGTAATGGATGCTCACACCACCATAGATCCTCTCAGGTTAGGAGAGATCATGAGCTCCATGTGCTCCATGTGCTGCATGTGCTGCATCTAACCCCCACAGGAAGTTGCATAGCTGTGTGACCTCTCTAAGTAATTCACATCAGAGGTCACAGAGTAATCACAGAGAAATAATAGGTGACAGGCAATGCATGTAAAATACAATTACATTCCAACAAACCCCTTCTCATGCATAACTGTCATGCAATTATTTATTCATACAAAGTCCAAGCTTTATACGCAGATTCACAAAATGTTCTCTGGGTAACGGTTTGGTCATGATGTCAGCTGTCATCTCACTGGTGTGACAATAGTGTAGACTGATGACCCCTTCTTTCGCCAACTCTCGCACGTTGTGGTATTTCGTTGCGATGTGCTTGGTGCGTGACTGAACCTTGTCATTCTGTGACAGTCGGATGCAGCTCTGATTATCTTCCATTATCTGGATTGGTCTCTTTTCAGCTATTCCAAAATCCAGCAAAAGTTTTTCAATCCACATCAGTTCTCTGCACGCTTCCGATACGGCCACATATTCAGCTTCTGTAGAAGACAAACTCACAATACTTTGTTTATGACTGGCCCATGAAATTTGTACATTTCCATACATAAACACATATCCACTTGTGGATTTATAATCAGAATGATCCCCTGCCCAATCTGAATCACAGTAACATATTAGTTTTGGATTACTATTGGCTGAAATCTTTAATTTACAATCAATGGTACCCTTTAAATACCTTACCATCCTTTTAACTGCAGTCCAATCTGATTTGGTAGGTGAGCTGACCCTTCTGCTCAAAATTCCTACTGCATTTGCTATATCAGCCCTGTATGTGGTAGCTAGATATAAAAGCTTACCTATGGCTGATCTATATTGGATGTTATCTGGTAAAGGTTCTCTTACTGTTTCATCCTTCAGAAAATCAGTGATCATGGGAGTGCTTACAACTTGGGCATCTTGCATACCTAAACTTTCAATAAGCTCATTTATTTTCTGCTTCTGGCTTAGAAGATAAGAACCATCATTTTGTTTCTCAATTTCTATACCAAGATAGTATGACACATTACCAAGTTCTTTTATCTCAACATTGAGGTTTAAACACTTTACAATGTCCTTGTACTCTTGCTCACTTTTGCTTGCAATGAGCAGATCATCAACAAAAGCTAAAATGTATGCATATTGTCCATTTCTGCACCTAGTGTACAAGCATTTATCTGCTTCACCTTGTTTAAATCCTAAATTTGTCAATATTTCATGCAATTTTTCATTCCAACATTTTGCACTTTGCTTTAATCCATAAAGACCTTTGTTTAATTTACACACTAGCTGTCTTTGTTTTGTATTTATGAAACCTGTTGGCTGTTCCATGTACAAGTCTTCAGTTATTTCTCCATGAAGAAACGCTGTTTTCACATCAATGTGGTTGACTTGCATGCCTTTTGAGACTGCAATGCTCAGAAGTGTTCTGATTGTCGTGTGTTTCACTACAGGTGCAAACACTTCATCAAAATCTTCTCCATATTTTTGAAGATATCCCTTTGCCACTAATCTGGCTTTATACCTTTCCACTTTTCCTTGTGCATTCCTTTTTAACTTGAATACCCATTTGCATCCTATAGCTTTCTTGCCAGGAGGTAATTTTGTAAGAATCCAAGTATTATTTTTATCCAATGCATCAATTTCTTCTTGTGCAGCTTTATGCCATTCAGCAGCTTCTTCTGCTGGCATTTTCTCAATCTCATCCCATGTTAAGGGCTCTTGAGCTTCTGCTGACTTTGTTAGGTAAGACAGTCTTGGGGGTGGAACACCTTTGTTTTCCCTGGATGAGCGTCTGACAACAGGTTGGTCTGACCTTTCCGCATCCTCAAAATCTGAGAGTTCTTCTCCAATTGATTCCCCTTCTCCAACTGTACTGTCTTCTTCAATGATCCTTTCTGTGTCTGTTTCCTCTGCCTGTTCCTCGTTAGATACAGATGAGTTGCTTTCAGACATCTGCCTTGGTATGGCATTTATATACACTGGCATGTCTATTATGGTTCTAGTTTCATATTCTGGATGATAAGGCTCATCTGGGATAATCCAGCCTTTATCAACCCTTTTGTTTTCATCAAAATATGTAACATGTCTTATGCCAACAATGCCAGTTTTCAGATTCAAAATTCTATATCCTTTGTGTCCTGGAGCATAGCCAACTAAAATGCCCCTTTCTGTTGTGGAATCCAGCTTATGCCTTCTTTGCTTTGGTACATGAGCATATGCTGTACTTCCAAATGTTCTTATGTGTGACAGGTTTGGCTTCCTACCATGCCATGTCTCATGTGGTGTGCGCTCAGCGCCTTTAGTTGGCATTCTGTTTTGTAGGTACACTGCTGTGAGAATGGCTTCCCCCCATAGTCTTTTAGGGAGATTGCTATCTGACAGCATACATCTGGTCATTTCCACAAGTGACCTAAATTTTCTCTCTGCAACAGAATTTTGCTCTGGTGTGTAAGCTACTGTTGTGATATGTTGAATGCCTTCTTGTTCTAGAAATGTGCGCATGCTTTGTGAAATGAACTCACCACCATTGTCGGTCTGAAGAACCTTTGGTTTTCTTTCAAATTTATTGCTCACCATGGCTACGTATTTCTTCAGCATGTCTGTGACTTGACTTTTCTCTTTCAGCAAATAGGCCACACAGTATCTAGAGAAATCATCCAAGAATATCAGCACAAATCTGTTATTTCCCAATGATGGGATATTAAACGGTCCACATAAGTCACTGTGTATTAAGTCCAGCACTTTATTACTCCTATTTCCTGTGTATGCAGGAAATGAGGGTCTCACACCTTTTTGAGTAACACAGTCTATGCATTTCTCCATTTTACCAGCATCTGCACTTATCTGAATGCCGGTGGCTAGTTGCTTAATGTAAAGATCCTGGATCACCTTAGAATCACGATGTCCCAGGCGGCGGCGCCAGATTTCCAGACTACATTTACCATCATTCTTCCTTACTTGCGCCATATGTGAGGCTTCACCTGAAATGTTCAGCTTATAAACATCATTATGCATAAAAGCTTCAGCATACACTTCATCATTTTTAGAGATTGTGCACTTACTGTTTTCAAAATGAATCACAAATCCCTTCTTATCTAATGTAGATACACTAAGCATATTGCAAACTGCTTGGGGAATATACAAGACATCACTTACAGGAATTTCTTTAACTTCATTAGACACTTTGCATTTTAAGAATCCAATACCTTTTGCTTGGATCTTAGCAGTCCCTGCGTTTGCAGTTTTAAGAATACCTTCTTCTGGACACATTTCCTGAAAGAAATCTTTACAATTGGTTAAATGGCATGTGCTCCCTGAATCCAAAATCCAAGTACTTTCATTTGAATTATTATTTACCATAGTCAAAGATTTTTCTGCCATTAGAAAGCCCTTGTGTTTATCTTTGTCCTTCATACATTTCCTGGTTTGAAAATTCTTTAGTTCCATTGGCTTAGGTGAGCTAGAGGGAGTGTTTTGTGTTTCCTTACACCATTTAGATACATGTCCCTCCTTTCCACATGAGTAGCAAATCAGCTTGCCCTTGGGTGGAGTTTTCCCATAGCTCCGCCTTCCTCTGTTCTTTGCCAAGAAATTTGTTTCATTTCTCTCTGACTGACTTTGAGAACACATCTCCTCAGAATCATTTATTATGCATTCCTGCCTTAGTTTTGATGTTGCCTGTTCAAAAGATTGCCCTTCAATGGCCTCATTTACAGACCTAAAAACATCAAACTTCTTTGATAGTGAGGTAAAAAGAAATGCTCTTTTCAATGCATCACACATGGGAATTCCAGAAAGTTCTAGCTTTTGAAATGAAGACATAAGATACATAATGTGATCATTACATTTACTTTTATCCCTTAATTTGGTTTCATTCAACTCTGCTAGCCAAATTGGTTGCTGCTTTGCATATGTAGTTGCATACATAGTTCTCAGTTTATATAAAATGTCCTTTGGTGTATCTTTTCCCTCCACTAATATGGCTTGTTTCTCTGAGAGAGCTTCCAAAAGCATGCACTTCACATAATAGTTTGCATTGTCCCATTCAGCCATATTTTCAGCTGTTCTGTCTTGGTCTAAGCATATATCTAATCTTTTTGCTCGAAGGAGACATATGAATCTTAGTTCCCACTGCCGATAATTAAACTCAGTTAATCTAGGCACCTTGAGAGAATAGAACAATGGTGAATTTCTTCCCTCAGCCATTTTCTTAGCCTTCTGTCTGCTGTGTGGGGGGAGAGAGAGACAGACTGAATCTTTCCTTTAAAACTTAAGAGAAAAATGTGGCCTTTTTTTTTTTTTCTGGTAATATTTCTCTTCTTTTTCAATTCCTGGCCCCTGGGCCCATAACCCTTTTGTTGGATTATTTGTAGTAAATAATTAGCAGATTTTAGTACACACAGCTTCAGCTTTAGAAATGTTAATTTCTTTCTTCATCTCTCTCTCATTCACCCCTGAATAATTCACTGCTGAGTCACTTTAAAGTTGAAGTAACAAAACATCTGTTTACTCACAGTTTGCAGTTAGATTATAATCAGACAGGCTTATATATACATATTACTATACATTTGTATTATCAGCTCCTTCCATGTGCTTAGATGGTAATGGATGCTCACACCACCATAGATCCTCTCAGGTTAGGAGAGATCATGAGCTCCATGTGCTCCATGTGCTGCATGTGCTGCATCTAACCCCCACAGGAAGTTGCATAGCTGTGTGACCTCTCTAAGTAATTCACATCAGAGGTCACAGAGTAATCACAGAGAAATAATAGGTGACAGGCAATGCATGTAAAATACAATTACATTCCAACAGATTATAGTGTTAATCTGGTTTACTTTCTTGACTTTATGTTATAATATGTCAACATCATTAACTGTCCACAATCTGCATTTTAATATGTCATAATTTATAAGGTTTGGATTTTTGGGCTTGTTTTTTTGACCTACTGAAAAAAACCCCATATATAATGGGCCTCAGGTGGAGGTCTTGGTTAATGCATAGGCATCTGAAAGTTTTACCCTTCAGCAGGGTACTCATTGAGGGGAGGGGGGCACACACACATTTTTTTTTAGCTTAACTGTGAAACCATTGTTGAAGGGGCAAGATCTTCAGGGGTGTGCTTGGGTACCCATGTTTTCAAGTGGCAACCTTTGCAGACAATATTCTAGTGCATGGTGACCCTTGGACCTCCCTGTAGAACCTAATGGCAAAGTTTAACTGGGTTGGGTCTTTTGCAGGTTTGCGACTAAACCTAAGTGAGTCGGAGGCACTCTCCACTAAGAAGTCAACGAATCAATAAAGACATCGTGCAGGGGTGCCTTTTCGCTCCAAATGACAGCACATAGCATTAAATCTTATTGCTGATCCATTAAAGCTCTATAAGTGTAATTTAGGACCTTTCTGGGACAGTTAAAGCGGACTTTACAGGAATGGAGGGGCTTCCCATTGTCTACCAAAGCGGTCTCCTCATTCTCTCCAAGTAGCCCAGAATTCCACAGCTCATTTAATCTCAGGGAGGACCCGCAGCATGATCATCAAGACTTTCGGCGATCTTTAAAGACCTTTCTGTTTTGTAAGGCCTACCCTCCTGGTGCTATACAATACACCCTACGTTATATTGCCTCAAAGGACAATTTCAATCCTTCTTATTTTGCAGGAGTGTAGCCAAACACCCAGTTTTGGGTGGGCCTGGGCCCAAGATGGGTGGGCAGAAGAACTCCGCCCTGCCCCACAAGTGATTTGGTCTCTCCCTCTCTCGCCTGCATGCCATATGGAGGGGCATAATCGAACGAAAACGTCTATCTCCATGGGTGTTTATCTCCGAGAACGGGTCCGTGAAGGGGCGGACCGAACCGTATTTTCGCAAAAAAATAGACGTCCATGTTTTATTCGACAATGTGTGAGCTGGGCGTTTTTGTTTTGCAGCGATAATGGAAAATGAAAGCGCCCAGCTGAAAAACGAATAAATCCAAGTCATTTGTTCGTGGGAGGGGCCAGGATTCGTAGTGCACTGGTCCCCCTCACATGCCAGGACACCAACCGGGCACCCTAGGGGGCACTGTTACAAAAACACAAAAAAAAGGTAAAAGAGCTCCCAGGTGCATAGCACCCTTTTGTGTGTTGAGCCCCCCAAATCCCCCTCAAAACCCACTGCCCACAAGTCTACACCATTACTATAGCCCTAAGGGGTGAAGGGGGGCACCTACATGTGGGTACAGTGGGTTTGGGGGGGGGGTTGGACGACTAAGCATTAAGCAGCACAATTGTAACAGGTAGGGGGGGATGGGCCTGGGTCCACCTGCCTGATGTCCACTGCACCCCCTAACAACTGCTCCAGGGACCTGCATACTGCTGCCAGGGAGGTGGGTATGACATTTGAGGGTGAAAATAAAAAGTTGTGAAACATCATGTTTTGTGGTGGGAGGGGGTTAGTGACCACTGGGGGAGTCAGGGGAGGTCATCCCCGATTCCCTCTGGTGGTAATCTGGTCATTTAGGGCACTTTTTGGGGCCTTATTCGTGAAAAAACAGGGTCCAGGAAAAGTGCCCTAAATTCTAGCTACAAACGCATACTTTTGTTCCATTATCGGCGAAAGGCGCCCATCTCTCTTCAGCCGATAACCATGCCCCAGGTCCGCCTTCACCACACCTCTGACACACCCCCATCAACTTTGTCCGCATCCGCGACGGAGTGCAGTTGAAAACGTCCAAAATCGGCTTTGGCTTATACCGATTTATTCGTTTTTGTGAGATAAACGTCTATCTCCCGATTTGGGTCGCAATATAGACGTTTTTCTCTTTCGATTATAAGCTGGATGGTCTCTCAAACATCTCCCCTCTCCCGCATACCTTTTAAATAGCAGATTTTCACCGGCAGCGAGCAGCAACTAATACACACTGATCATGCTGGCCCCACAGCCTTCCCTCTGATGCAACTTCCTGTTTCTGCATAGGTGAGAACACATCAGAGGGAAGGCTGGTATGCAGGAGGGACAGTTGTGGGGAGTTTTCGGCTGGTGGGGCTGCTATTGGGTGGGTCTGAGCCCAAAGTGCATGGGCCCGGGCCCACCCTTGGCTACACCACTGTTATTTTGTACCTTATTTTACACATATACCCCTTCCTTACCTGACCCTATTTCTTATTGTCTTGTAAGCCACATTGAGCCTGCTTGTGTTTTTACATATTCTTAAGCCCTATTTTAGGGTAGAAGCTTACTGTTAACTGTTTTTATAGTGTTATTTGTATATTATGGTTTATGAATTTTTATTACAAATGTTCTTTATAAGCCGCCTAGAATTGCAGATAGTGTGGGTTATAAATATTTTAGGGGCCCTTTTACTAAGCTGCGTAAGCGTGTACGCGCACCCAACGCATGCCAAAATGGAGTTACCGCTCAGCTACCACATGGCTCTTGCAGTAATTTCATTTTTGGCACGTGTCCGATACATTTATTTGTTTATTTATTTCACATTTTCCCACCTATTTGCAGGCTCATAAGTACATAAGTACATAAGTAATGCCATACTGGGAAAAGACCAAGGGTCCATCGAGCCCAGGATCCTGTCCACGACAGCAGCCAATCCAGGCCAAGGGCACCTGGCAAGCTTCCCAAACATACAAACATTCTATACATGTTATTCCTGGAATTGTGGATGTTTCCCAAGTCCATTTAGTAGCGGTTTATGGACTTGTCCTTTAGGAAACCGTCCAACCCCTTTTTAAACTCTGCTAAGCTAACCGCCTTCACCACATTCTCCGGCAACGAATTCCAGAGTTTAATTATATGTTGGGTGAAGAAACATTTTCTCCGATTTGTTTTAAATTTACTACACTGTAGTTTCATCGCATTCCCCCTAGTCCTAGTATTTTTGGAAAGCATGAACAGACGCTTCACATCCACCTGTTCCACTCCACTCATTATTTTATATACCTCTATCATGTCTCCCCTCAGCCTTCTCTTCTCCAAGCTGAATAGCCCTAGCCTCCTTAATCTTTCATAGGGAAGTCGTCCCATCCCCGCTATCATTTTAGTCGCCCTTCGCTGCACCTTTTTCAATGTGGCTTACAATGACCTGTTGTGGCATCGCCATACAGGGTAAAGTGTACATATGATGTTACAAAGTGTACATTTTGGTGTTACAAAGAAGTCAAGGAAGACAAAAGAATTTGATCAAGTAATTGTAGAGAGATACATTCTGCCTGAAGTTGAAAGATGCTGTGTTGAGGAGCTATGGGTTCTCGTTATAGGCTCTATCAAAGAGGTAAGTCTTCAGAGATTTGCAGAAGTTAGTTAGTTCGTTGATCGTTCTCAGGTGAGTTGGAAGTGCATTCCACAGCTGTGTACCCATATAAGAAAAACTGGTCGTGTCCGAAAGATAATTTTTATTTTTGGACTCGTGCATCGGACGCACGCCAAGTGGCATTTGATGCGTGAAGGTCATTACCGCCCGGTTACCACGTGAGACTTTACGGCTAGGTCAGTGGCTGGCGGTAAGGTCTCAGACCCAAAATGGAGGCGTGGCAATTTTCATTTTGCCGCACGTCCATTTTCGACAAAACTTTTAAAAAGGCATTTTTTACAGGTGCACTGAAAAATGATTCTGCGCACACACCCAAAACACACGTCTACACTACTGCAGACCATTTTTCAGCACGCCTTTGTAAAACCTTAAATAATTACAAAAATAATAAGTTAAATTAAAATGACTCTATTCCCTAGGTGGTTATATATTCTTCAGTTTCTGCCAATAAGATTGTTGAAGAACGACCTTTTGGTAATCAATAAGCTGATGGGGCAGTTGTATTAGGATGGGAAGTGATAATAGTCATGACAAGGCTGTGTGGGGGATGGTGCTGGGGATGTTATATATTGTATGAGTGGAGGAGTGGCCTAGTGGTTAGGATGGTGGACTTTGTTCCTGAGGAACTGAGTTCGATTCCCACTTCAGGCACAGGCAGCTCCTTGTGACTCTGGGCAAGTCATGTAACCCTCCATTGCCACATTGAGCCTGCCATGAGTGGGAAAGCGCAGGGTACAAATCTAACAAAAATAAAATAGGTACTATTGGAGATTCTACATGGAATGTTGCTATTCCACTAGCAACATTCCATGTAGAAGGCTGCGCAGGCTTCTGTTTCTGTGAGTCTGACGTCCTGCACGTACGTGCAGGACGTCAGACTCACAGAAGCAGAAGCCTGCGCGGCCACATTGGTGATCTGCAAGGGCCGACCTCTACATGGAATGTTGGAACATTCCATGTAGAATCTCCAATAGTAGCAACAGTGGAGGAGTGGCCTAGTGGTTAGGGTGGTGGACTTTGGTCCTGAGGAACTGAGTTCAATTCCCACTTCAGGCACAAGCAGCTCCTTGTGACTCTGGGCAAGTCACGTAATGTAACCCTCCATTGCCACATTGAGCCTGCCATGAGTGGGAAAGTGTGGGGTACAAATGTAGCAACAACAAATTATATTGTTAAAGATGTTAATTATGCAAGAGGAATTTATTGCGGAACAGCACCAACCTGCACTGCAAAATATTGAACTCAAATACACTCATATAAGGAAGGACCAGAACAAGTTTATTTACAGATTTGTATAGGTAATGCATTAATTTACAAGAGAAATACTGATGGAAAATCTGAATTAATAATTATACTATCATTATGAAGTCATTCTGATTGAGGTCCAGGTGTATTCTTTCATATGTGCTACATTTTTATTTGTACTGTCCTCTTCAGGGCACAGACCGTATAAGTCTGGCCAGCCCTATCCCCACCTCACCAACCACCAACCCCGCCTCCCAACCACCAGCTCTGGCACAGACCCTATAAGTCTGGCCAGCCCTATCCCCGCCTCCCAACCACCAACCCCGCCTCCCACCACCAGCTCTGGCACAGACCGTATAAGTCTGGCCAGCCCTATCCCCGCCTCCCAACCACCAACCCCGCCTCCCACCACCAGTTCTGGCACAGACCCTATAAGTCTGCCCAGCACTATCCTCGCCTCCCAACTACCAGTCCCGCCTCCCACCTGCTGGTTGGAGTGGTGAAGGAGGTTCTTGTTGTAGAGGGAAGCTTGAGGATGATCCTTGTGCTGGGAAAGGTCTTCTATTTGCAGAGCGGATGGGGTGAACACGAAGAGAATCTTCTTTGGAGATGGATTGTTCAGCGGAGGTCCAGATAGAGTCCATAGCAAGTGAAGTCTGCTCATAATTTCTTGTTGAGCTGTAAGAACAGAGGTCACCTGGCACTTAGAGATCCAATCACAGATCAGGGACAATTGAAACTGTCTCTGGGTTTGGAGATGGAGTCCGTTTGAACCAGTTTAGTTGGTCACATACTTCCTGCCTGGCCAGGCACTGATCAGTTCATAATTCCTAGATCCAGCAAAACCAATAATCCAACAAATTCATCACATCGCTCAACAGGGGGACTGGACCTTCCTAGCTTCAAGAAGTATAGCTTAGCTTGCTTATTTAGGCATTTAAAAGACAGGAAATATGGAACCCAGGACTATACTCCCACAACGGTTAAGCAGAATGTAGTTACCCTGTGGAGGCTTTGATATGTCCTATATATATATATATATATATATATATATATAGGACAACACGATCATTCTTCCTGTCTCATCTGCTCGTAACCTTGGGGTCATCTTCGACTCCTCCCTCTCCTTATCTGCACATATTCAACAGATTGCTAAAACCTGTCGTTTCTTCCTCTATAATATTGCCAAAATTCGCCCTTTCCTTTCTGAGCACGCTACCAGAACCCTCATCCACACTCCCGTCACCTCTCACTTAGACTACTGCAACTTGCTTCTCACAGGTCTTCCACTCAGCCATCTCTCTCCTCTTCAATCTGTTCAAAATTCTGCTGCACGATTAATATTTTGCCAAAGTCGCTATGTCCATATCAGCCCTCTTCTGAAGTCACTTCACTGGCTCCCTATCCGTTTCTGTATACAATTCAAGCTCCTCTTATTGACCTATAAGTGCATTCACTATGCAACCCCTCACTACCTCCCCACCCTCATCTCTCCCTACACTCCTTCCCAGGAACTCCGTTCACTAGGCAAATCTCTTCTAATTGCACCCTTCTCCTCCATCGCGAACTCCAGACTCCATTCCTTTTATCTCGCCGCACCTTGTGCTTGGAATAGACTTCCTAAGCCATTACATCAAGCTTCATGCCTGGCCACCTTCAAATCCGGGCTAAAGGCCTACCTGTTTGATGCTGCTTTTGATTGCTAAGTTGTTACTTGCTCGTAAGCTTTATGTTGTCTTCCTCTCTTCAATAATCCCCTTTCCCTATGTGTCCTATCTGACTGTCCTACCCTTATCCCTTATTTGTCCTGTCTGTCTGTCCTGATTTAGATTGTAAGCTCTTTTGGGAAGGGACTGTCTTTCTTCATGTTCAATTGTGAAGCGCTGCGTACGACTGGTAGCGCTATAGAAATGATTTGTAGTAGTAGTAGTATATACACTAGCAGGGAAGTTACTGGCCAACCTTAAGTGCTTTGTGTATTGATAACTCCAGTATTGTCATCTGGTGGCACCTGTGTCAGCGAGTAAGACAAAATCCTAGAGTTTCTCCTTTCCTACCCATTCAGAGAAATGGGAATTTTAATTTAATTTTATTTTATTTTTTACCAGTGATGAATACAAGGCTATTTATGGACTGGGAGTGAAAAAGTCTGAAAGGTCTGATTGAGGATAGTGTGATGATCACAGTAGCAGTTGAGGCTAGAATCAATAAAGTTTCTTACATACTTGCAAATTTGCCACTCTTGCCTCCTTAGAGAGATGTATGTTATTGAGGGCCCTGTTTACTAAGGCGCATTAATGTTTTTAATGCACCTACAATTAGCGCGCGCATTAACCATGTAGACGCCTACAGGGATATTGTAGATGCCTACATGATTAACGCGCATTAAAGACGCTAATGCACCTATAATGTGGCCTAGTAAACAGGGCCCTGAGAGTCTCCAACAGAGTGACTATATCTGGGCTGCATAGAGCATTGTTGCTATTAGAGGGAATCCATTTCTTGGTGGATCTGGGGGAGAAGTAGACAAGAGAATCTGGGATCGAATTGAGTGGAGCTGATATAAGCGAAGCGTTTTGCTGGGATCCTGTGGTTGGTTACAGAAGTCAAATTTAGAGAAGTGCAGTAAAAAAGCACTACACAGTAGACAGTGAGATTGTAAAGGCTACTGTGGTGATACCACAGTTAAGGGCCCTTTTACTAAACCAGAACTACTGCCAGCCCAATGGCCAACTTCAATTCCAGGCCTAAGTTGTTTATTTACAATGCCTGTTAGCAGTGCAATTTTTCTAGCAAAAAAGGTGCCGGTACTCAAATGCCAGGCCATCTTTCAGGGGTGGGGTTATCACTGAGGGACTCACTCCACAATAGCCAGGCCCCCTGCAACCAGTCACAGAACCTATGACAAGGCAGAATTGGTGTCTTGAGCCTGAGCTCTTTCATTAAAACTTGTGTTCCATGGGTCAATTTTAGCAGACACTGGAAAAGGTGCCGGTACTCAGTACCCCCTCAAAAAAAGCCCTGCCTGTTAGGCACATAAAATTGTATAAAATCTGCCTTTCAGCATTGAGCGGGGAGAAGCGGGGAAGAAAATTAAAACTGTGGGGATGGTGAGGGGATGGGGATGGAGAATGCGGGGATGGGATTACAAAGTCTGCTTGACTGCACAGGTGGGATGGGGATGGGAAAGAATCTTTGGTCGCAGGCAGGGAACGGGGATGAATCTTTGTCCCCGCGTCACTCTCTACTACACAGAGCTTACCTTTCGCAAGAAAGGGCACACGGATCCCAGCAGGCTTTGTCGGACCTATGACTGAAATGCAGACTAATGGTGAGTACATCGGGTCACCTGCTGTACAGATGTTTGGAGTTAAGGAAGGTTCAGGCTCACACAGAGGAGTATTTGGGACAAGATGTTAGGTTGTTACTGAAAGAAACTCTATAAGAATTTGATAAGAGTAATGTAGGGTCTCTTTGGAAACAGTTAAATTGAACATTAGAGTGAGAAAATAAGATTAATTAAAATGACTCATTTCCCTAGATGGATATATATTCTTCAGCTGAAGCTTTGATGGGTCAGCAGTAAGATTTACCCATAAATACTGAGATGAGTCCTCTGCCCATCAGAGTGGAAACCAACCCCCCCCCCCCCCCATGATGACTTCACTGACTCCTAAGCAGGGAGTGCTTTAGGCCTTTAATATTAAGGGGAGAATTGTTGAATAGTTTATTTATGTATTTATTTTTCCATATGGCAGTTTACAATTCCTGATAAAATCTGCACATAAATCGTGACAGATTGTTAAGTAAGTGCACAGAAGCATGTATATAAAACAAACATTATAAAAACAGAACAACTATTAGGAAGGGAGTGAATAGCACAACTGCTGTTCCTTCTAGGCTGAGTGGGAGTCCTCCAACTACATTGCTTCCAGTGGGTGGTGCTGTTTCAATATTGTGTTTTCAATCGCTGGGGATGGGCAGGTTCTCTGGAGTCCTGCAGAGCTTCCCTGTCCCTCACTTCTGAAAATATAAGTACATAAGTAATGCCACACTGGGAAAAGACCAAGGGTCTAGAAATTGAGAAAGGAGTGACAATCAAAGTTAAACCATTGATAGAAAAGATCATTAAAGAGGATTATAGAAGTTTAAAATTGATATTGAACTGTGCATTAACATCATAGAGACATAGAAAACACAGAAAATGAAGGCAGATAAAGACCACATAGCCTATCCAGTATAGCCTATCCAGTATACCCATCCATGCCATCTACTATCCCTTCCTCTCCCTTAGACATCCTATGTACTTGTCCCAAGCCATTAATCAGATGCTAATTTCTGCATTCTCATGCAACTTTGAGTAGAGTGATGTGGTAGCCGTGTTAGTCCACTTTTAAAGGTAATAAATAGAAATTAAAGAAAACAGAGAAAAGAAAATAAGATGATACCTTTTTTATTGGACTAACAATACATTTTTTTGATTAGCTTTCGAAGGTAACCCTTCTTCTTCAGATCAGAAATAATTTGCTTGTGTATTTAGTCCAATAAAAAAGGTATCATCTTATTTTGTTTTCTCTGTTTTATTTTATTTCTATTTATTATCATTCAACTTTGAAATTGTAGGCTGGCCTCTTAAAGATCTTGAAAAACTGGATGTCTGAATCAGTGTATGTCAAGACTGTATATTCCCCAAGCCGAAGGAAGAATAGATCTCAAAGAAACAGATTATACCTACTGAGCTATCATCATAGGCCATCAGGCTTACTTTAGAGTTATTATTATTATTATTATTATGAGATCCAAATACACCAAATGTGTTAAAATATGAACATAAATATCCAGAATCCATTTCCATCATTAAACATGTGATCAAAAAAGCACAAGGAGGCATCAAACCAATGGAAGGCATCAAACAAGTACTTTGTTGAACAGTCCCGACATGGTCCGTGTTTCGGCAAAACCACCTGCATCAGGGGTCTTGTGCAGATACAATCTTCAATGGGAAAATCTGATCAGTAAAAAAGTACAAACTGGCTTACCATGGAAAAGACGTTGATAAATTGTGTGGAGCAACCGACTATGCAATGAAGACACTGCCGGGCATTGTGATCACCTTCCCAACATCAAAGCTCTGCTTTAGCAAAAGTCACATCATTAAAGTTGGACAAGTGTTCCAAAGGGTAGAAGAAAAGAGTGAGAATCCACTGATACCAAAAGGGAAGGAAGAGATATAACTCTTCAAAGAATTATATCAGCAAATTTGGAAAACCAGTGGTAAATGCAGACGAACAGCAGAAAATACAAAGTGTTACTCCAAGAGCCATACATTGATCAAAACCAGGCACGTAAATGGTTATGGAGAGGTGAACTGAAACCTAAGGATAGCGAATGACAGTTGCAGGCCAGGGACAGCAGATTATGGATAAGATGGTTTACAGCAAGCATAGAAAAAACTGATACAACAGATATCTGTAGCTTCTGTGAAAAAGAGCAGTCATTCGTCTTGTAGCTAGCTGTGAAATTCTGATGGCAGCATATTTCTATACAGAAATACAAAACAAGATAGCACGTCTCATCCATTGGAAACTTTGTAAACATTACATCAGTGTACCAGAAAGGCACTGGAATCATGGTCCTAAGAATATTCTGGAGAACTAAGATGCTATGATCACATAGGACATCCCCATTCCAACCGATTAAAGCTAGATTCAAGGAAACCAGACGTGGAGGGGCATTTTCGAACGGGGACGCCCATCTCTAAGGGCGCCCATCTCTGAGGACGTCCACATGAAGGGGTGGGGCATCCCGTATTATCGAAACAAGATGGACATCCATCTTTTGTTTCGATAATACGGTCGGGGACGCCCAAATCTCAACATTTAGGTCGACTTTAGAGATGGTTGACCTAAATGTTGAGATGGTCGACCTTAGAGATGGACGACCTTGGTTTTCGCTGATAATGGAAACCGAGGACGCCCATCTCAAAAACGACTAAATGCAAGCCCTTTGGTCATGGGAGGAGCCAGCATTCAGGACACTAACCGGACACCCTAGGGGGCACTGCAGTGGACTTCACGAATTGCTCCCAGGTGCATAGCTCCCTTACCTTTGGTGCTGAGCCCCCCCCCCAAACCCACTCCCCACAACTGTACATCACTACCATAGCCCTATCGGGTGAAGGGAGCACCTACATGTGGGTACAGTGGGTTTCGGGTGGGTTTTGGAGGGCTCCCATTTACCACCACAAGTGTAACAGGTAGGGGGGGATGGGCCTGGGTCCGCCTGCCTGAAATGCACTGCACCCACTAAAAACTGCTCCAGGAACCTGCATACTGCTGTGATGGAGCTGGGTATGACATTTGAGGCTGGCATAGAGGCTGGAAAAAAATGTTTTTAAAATTTTTTTTAGGGTGGAAGGGATTTGGTGACCACTGGGGGAGTAAGGGGAGGTCATTCCCGATTCCCTCCGGTGGTCACCTGGTCAGTTCGGGCACCTTTTCGAGGCTTGGTCTTGAAAAAAATTGGACCAAGTAAAGTCGGCCAAATGCTCATCAGGGACGCCCTTCTTTTTTCCATTATTGGCCGAGGACGCCTAGCTCTTAACCACGCCCCCATCCCGCCTTTAGTACATTGCCAACACGCCCCCATGAACTTCGGTCATCCCCGCGACAGAAAGCAGTTGAGGACGCCCAAAATCGGCTTTTGATTATGCCCGATTTGGGCGGCCCTGAGAGAAGGACGCCCATCTCCCGATTTGTGTCAGAAGATGGGCGTCCTTCTCTTTCAATTATGCCACTGAGAGTGGTAGAAGAGAAAATTACCAGAAAACATTTATCATTGTGGTGGCAGTCTCAAGCAATTACTCTGTGAATCATGTAGAGAAAGAAAAGATCCTCAAGTACCAAGAAACGAAGTCTGAGACCAAGAATATGTGGCAGAAAAATTTCCTATCAATTTGGGTGCCACAGGCCTGTTTAAATTATTTTTAAGTGCATCTAACTTACCTATGGGACTCATTTTCAAAATAGAAAAATGTCTCAAAAGTGGCATCAAGCAGCAATTGGACGATTTTCTCACAAAAATGTCCAAATCAGTATTTTTGAAACCCATTTTCCAGATATTTTTCTATGCTGTTCACCTGCAGTGCATCCAAATCTCAACAGGACATGTTGGGGGCAGGGCCGCCGAGAGGGGGGACAGGGAGGACAAAATTCCCCGGGTCTTCAAGGGGGGCCCCGCGCCACAGTCCCCGGTCTCACCTCCCTGCCCTCGGCTCCGTCGACAGCCCCTCTCCGTCCGCCACCGGATCCCCTGCATTCAAATTGGCAGCACTCACCTCCGTGTGAAAACACAGCAGCAGATTGCCTCCCTTCGGGCCTTCCCTCCCTGTGTCCCGCCCTCGTCTGATGTAACTTCCTGTTTCTGCGAGGGCGGGACACAGGGAGGGAAGGCCCGAAAGGAGGCGATCTGCCGCTGCGCTTTCACATAGAGGTGACTGCTGCCGATTTGAATGCAGGGGGCCCGGTGGCAGACAGAGGAGAGCTGTCGACAGGGCTGGGGGTGGGCAGGTGGAGACCAGGGACTGCGGCACCAGTGGCCTGAGTAGTGATTGGGGGGGTGGCAGCAGCCTCGGTGGGGCCGCGGCTGCCTCGGGGATGGCCTTGCCCCGGGCACGGCTCAGTCTCTTGGCGGCCCTGGTTGGGGGCATGTTAAGGGTGGGAACTGGGCATTCCTAAGACCTGCATGTTTTTCTGTCATAACGGAGCAAACCAAAAACGTCCAGGACTAAAACTAAGACATTTTGAGCTAGACCTGTTTTTAGAATGAATAAGCCACAAAATAAGTGTCCTAAATGACCAGATAACCACTGGAGGAATAAAAGAATGACCCCCTCCCTTACTTCCCCAGTGGTCTCTGGCCCCCTTCCACCCCCACCCAAAGATGTGAAAGAAACAGTACAAATCAGACTCTATGACAGCCTCAGATGTTATAGCCAGACCTATTAGAGCAGCAAGCAGGTCCCTGGAGTAACCTAGTGGTCAGTGCAGTACACTGTGGAGAAGGAGACCCAGGCTCATAATCCACCCTGTTACACTTGTGGTGGAAAATGTCAGCCCTCCAAAACCCATCAAAAACCTACTTACCCACATATAGATGACATCTGTAGTCATAAGGGCTAATGTAGTGGTGTACAGTTGGGTACAGTAGGTTTTGGGTGGTTTTGGAGGGCTCATTATACAATATAAGGGAGCAACGCTGAGATGTGTACCTTGTAGCTTTTGTGTGAAGTCCACTGCAGTGCCTCCTAGAATGTCCAACTGCTCTGTTGGTTAGTTTCAAAGCCATCTATGGTTGGTGTTTTGACTGATAGTTCTGTAGTCCAACCGGAGGACTAAGTAAGTTATATTTGCTATGTAGCAGTCTTTGGAAAGTTATGTAGCAGCCATTGGAAAGAGGAAAGATTTTAGCCTCTTCTGGAAGCTGAAGTACTTAGAGCCAGATGCACTAAAGTCGTCGGTAATTCCCTTTCCCTACCGATTCCATAGCGAATCGGTAGGGAACGGGAATGCATCAACGAAAGGGAATGCAAATGAGCTACTCGTTGTAGCTCAGTTGCATTCACTATTTTCCTCGGTTGCCAGTTGGAGAATCAGGACGTCCCTTTCGATTATGCACCTCTTCGTGGTCTCTTCAGCCAATCAAAGCGGATTTAGCTGGCTGTTGTCAGCGAAACGCGCTCTGATTGGCTGAAGAGACCAGGAAGAGGTGCATAATCGAAAGGGACATCCTGATTCTCCGCCAACCAGGAAAATAGAAAACTTTTGCTGTAGAGGGGTAAGTGGAGCGGCGAAGACAAAATAGAAGGGGGGAAAAAAACGGCAGAGTGAAAAACGGCAGAAAAAAAAGACGTCTCTCACAAGCACAGGGAGAGTACTTCCATAAAGGACGCCCCTCACATGCGCTCCCTGCTTTTTTTTTTCTTTTTTACCTTTTTTGGGGGGCCCTTTTCCTTTCCGATTCCCTCACAGGAGCTCTAACGAGAGGTGCAGACCTCCCGTTAGGGTTCCTACGGTAAGGGAATCGGAAAAACGGTAGTGCATCTCATTATAATGGGCTACAATGGTAGTGCAGCTCATTATAATAGCTTTTGAATAATTTGCATTCCGTTTTCGTTGCCTGCTACCGTGGCAGGGAAAATGCCCTTAGTGCATGCCCCCAGTAAACTACTTGCGTTTTAAACTGCCTGGAACCAGTTTAAAACGCAAGTTGTGGGCTCGTTAGCTTTAGTGCATCTGGCCCTTAGTCTCTGTTCTGAGAGCCAGAGGGAGTGAGTTCCAAAGTGAGATTCCTGATACAGGGAAGAGTGAGTTAAAGATCTTCTGAAATTGGATTCCCTTGTAGAACAATGGGGCTAAGATCAATTGTGCTTTCAGTCTGTTGGAGTGAACAGTGCAAACAGATGAGATTTTAATCAGCAGTTCAGCTTGTAGAATCTGGAAAATTAGACAAGCTGCTTTGAACCTGACTCTCTCAGCTATGCATAGCCAATGCAATTTAGAAAGATGTGATGAAATGCTAGTATATCTGTTCAGTCTGAAAATTAATCTTGCTGCTCTGTTTTGTATGATCTGCAGTTTTTTTTGTTTTTTGTATTGGATCTTAATACCAAAAAATAGGACATTACAGTAGTCCAGATGTGGTAGGATTAGCATTTTGGTTGAAAAATGACCTGATTAAATGTAGATGTCTCATTTTGAACATGGGTTTCTTCCATAGTTGGTTGATGTTGGATGAAAATGATAGGGGTGTGTCTAGGATGACCCCCAAGCACTCTAGCTTCTGGCTTCTCTCTGAGCACACCACCCGAACTCTCATCCACTCTCTCGTTACCTCTCGCCTTGACTACTGCAACCTACTGCTCATTGGCCTCCCACTTAACCATTTATCCCCCCTTCAATCCATCCAGAACTCCGCCGCGCGTCTCATCTTCCGCCTAGACCGATATACTCACATCACCCCTCTCCTTCAGTCACTTCACTGGCTCCCGATCAGATACCGCATACAGTTCAAGCTTCTCCTACTAACCTACAAATGCACTCAATCTGCAGCCCCTCATTACCTCTCTACCCTCATCTCCCCGTACATTCCTATCCTTAACCTCCGCTCACAGGACAAATCCCTCCTATCACTACCCTTCTCCACCACCACCAATTCCAGGCTCCGCCCCTTCTGCCTCGCCTCACCCTATGCTTGGAATAAACTTCCTGAGCCCATATGCCAAGCCCCCTCCCTGCCCATCTTCAAATCCCTACTCAAAGCCCACCTCTTCACTGTAGCTTTCGGCACATAACCATTTACCTCTATTCAGGAAACCTAGACTGCCCCAATTGATTGACTGCATACTTGTCCTTTAGATTGTAAGCTCCTTTGAGCAGGGACTATCCTTCTTTGTTTAAATTGTACAGCGCTGCGTGACCCTGGTAGCACTTTAGAAATGTTAAGTAGTAATAGTAGTAGTAGTAGCTGAGAAGGTTCGGTGGTTGGATAGTGTTAGTGTTGGGATCTCAGTTTCTTGATTCCAGAACCATAGGATCTTGGTCTTTTGTGTATTCAGTTTCAGTTTGTTTTCCAAAGCCCAGGTCTGAATAGTATTCATTCCGGTTGTTACGGCTCGGATTGGATCTTGATGTGATGGTGTCAGTGGTAGAAGGAGCATAATGTCATCGGTGTATAATTGTAGTAGCTCTCCTAGTCCCAGGTGTTTTGAGCTGAGGGAAGACATGAAGAAGTTAAACAGAATAGGGGAGAGCGGGGATCCTTGGGGGACACCACATTTTGGGATCCAATGATTGGAGAAGTGTTTGTTTTACAAAGTAGCATTGGTTTGAGAGGAATTAGTTGAACCATTTGAAGACTGACCCCATTATTCCAATCTGATTCAACCTTTCAAGTAACATGGTGTGATCCACTGCATCAAAGGCTGCCGAAATTTCAAATTGAAGTAATAGAACCTGATTCCCCTTACGTAGGTATTATTTGACATATGTTGTTAGAACTAGAAGCAGGGTTTCGATACTGTATGTGGTTCTGAATCTGAATTGGGAGTGGTATAATGTAGAGAATGTGTCCAGATATTCGGAAAATTGTTTGCTAACGTAGGATTCCAACATTTTTGTAACGAGGGGTATACTTGCCACTGGGCAATAGTTTACTGTTGAGATTGTATCTAACCCTGAGCCCTCCTTCAGTAGTGGTGTAAGAACGATTTTGCCCATGTCTAAAGGAAGAGAGCCTGATTCAAGTAGCTTGTTAAGGCAGTCTGATAGCTATTGAATCACCTCTGGCGGAGTGATTTGGAACAGGAATGTTGGGCATTGATCCAGGAAGCAGTGTAACTGTGAGCACTTAGTAGTAGTGATCTTACTTCTTCAATTGACAGCAGTCGGAAAACATCCCAAATTTGATTTGCTTTAGTTCCCTGTATTGGGTCTGGGGTTGAACAAGCTCATGAGCTAGAGACTTTGGGGTTTTTTCCTTTGTTGGGTTGTTTTTTTTATCTAGGTCTAATCTGGTTTGATTGATCCTGTTCTCGAAATAATCTGCTAGTTCTTGAGCGGAGTGGAATTCATTGATGCGTTTGTATTTTTGGAAGGCTCCAAGTCAGTTTGAGGGACAGAAAGTTTGGATTTTTCCTGACCTCTCTAGGGTTACCCAGGAGAGGTGAAATTAGCTTTTGGAACGGCGTTCCAGTTGTGGTTTCCTTGTAAATGTTTGGTGAAGTATGAAAATGTACAATATGGTTTTCTTCATTCCTCAACAGCTTAGATCTTTCCTGAATATGAAGAAATTTCCTGGGAGGGAGTAGCTCCTGTACCCTCTACCTCTGTAGTATATGGTTGGAAGAAATTGTGGTACTACTACTACTACTACTTATCATTTCTTTAACGCTACTAGACCATAGGAGCCAACTTTTCAAAATTATTGGGGGCACTAAGCCCAATGGAAATGACCCCTCCCTGGACACATACAAGGAATTTTCTCAATATTGGGGGTGCTCAAGCACCCACAGCACCCACAGAGTCGGCTCCAATGTACTAGACGTACGCAACGCTGTACACTTGAACATGAAGAGACAGTCCCTGCTCGACAGAGCTTACAATCTAATTAGGACAGACAAACAGGACAAATAAGGGATAAGGAGAAAGAGTAGCAACATTCCGTGCAGAATCCCAAAGAACAGCAAGATTCCAGAATCCCGAAGAGTAGCAAGATTCCAGAATCCCAAACACTACAACTACTACTTATTTCTATAGTGCTACTAGACGTACGCAGCGCTGTACACTTGAACATGAAGAGACAGTCCCTGCTCGACAGAGCTTACAATCTAATTAGGACAGACAAACAGGACAAATAAGGGATAAGGAGAAAGAGTAGCAACATTCCGTGCAGAATCCCAAAGAACAGCAAGATTCCAGAATCCCGAAGAGTAGCAAGATTCCAGAATCCCAAACACTACTACTACTACTTATTTCTATAGTGCTACTAGACGTACGCAGCGCTGTACACTTGAACATGAAGAGACAGTCCCTGCTTGACAGAGCTTACAATCTAATTAGGACAGACAGACAGAACAAACAAGAGATAAGGGAATATTAAAGTGAGGATGATAAAATAAGGGTTCTGAACAAGTGAATAAGGGTTAGGAGTTAAAAGCAGCATCATAAAGGTGGGCTTTTAGCTTAGATTTGAAGACGGCCAGAGACGGAGCTTGACGTACCGGCTGAGGAAGTCTATTCCAGGCATATGGTGCAGCAAGATAAAAGGAACGGAGTCTGGAGTTAGCGGTGGAGGAGAAGGGTGCAGATAAGAGAGATTTACCCAGTGAACGGAGTTCCCGGGGAGGAATGTAGGGAGAGATGAGAGTGGAGAAGTACTGAGGAGCTGCAGAGTGAATGCATTTATAGGTCAATAAGAGGAGTTTGAACTGTATGCGGAAATGGATAGGAAGCCAGTGAAGTGGTCTGTTATGTTGGGTTAAAGATGCCTGCTTACAGATGGGATTTTAGTTTTATTTTTCCTATTTAGCTCCTTGGTTATTACATTCTCCGCATCCCTCCTTTACTTGTGGGCTAAATTGTATTTAAAAAGCATTTGTTATTTGCTATTTGGATGATATTTCCGTAAATTATTGTTCCTATGTTTTCTTTATATTTCTTATACAAGCTCTGTCTAGTAATTATTTTGAAAATTCAATAAATAGAAAGTGACCCCCCCCCCCCCCCCCCCCAGATGAAAAACAATGAGCCTTTAACAAATGTTTAAAAGTTACCTGAGAAGATTCTGTCTGCAAAAACCCTGGTAGCTGGTTCCAGAGCATGGGACCCACCACACTGAACACTGAGAGGATGCAACTAATTGAGATTGTTGAGCAGACCGTAAAGTCCGAGTCAGGATGCAAGGTATTAAAAATTGCCTAAGAAACGGTAACGATGGATAACCTGTATGTAAAACTTTATGACGTAAAAAAGAAACAGTGAGGAAAAACCAAGGAGGATAACAAAGAAGTCTTTCTTGAAGATATTAAAAATTGACCTGACACAGATTGTAAAACGAATGCGAAAAACAATCGGCAGCCATTGTTCCTCCCGCAGAGTCACATGGTCCAATAAAAAAGGTATCATCTTATTTTCTCTTCCATGTTTTGTTTTTTGTTACATTTATACGCTGCGCTTTCCCAGTCATGGCAGGCTCAATGCGGCTTACATGGGGCAATGGAGGGTTAAGTGACTTGCCCAGAGTCACAAGGAGCTGCCTGTGCCTGAAGTGGGAATTGAACTCAGTTCCCCAGGACCAAAGTCCACTACCCTAACCACTAGGCCACTCCTCCACTGTTGCTACTATTTGAGATTCTACATGGAATGTTGCTATTCCACTAGCAACATTCCATGTAGAAGTCGGCCCTTGCAGATCACCAATGTGACCGCGCAGCTTCTGTGAGTCTGACGTCCTGCATGTACATGCAGGACGTCAGACTCACAGAAACAGAAGCCTGCGCAGCCATGGAATGTTGCTAGTGGAATAGCAACATTCCATGTAGAATCTCCAATAGTAGCAACATTCCATGTAGAATCTCCAATAGTATCTATTTTATTTTTGTTACATTTGTACCCTGCGCTTTCCCACTCATGGCAGGTTCAATGCGGCTTGCATGGGGCAATGGAGGGTTAAGTGACTTGCCCAGAGTCACAAGGAGCTGCCTGTGCCTGAAGTGGGAATTGAACTCAGTTCTTCAGTTCCCCAGGACCAAAGTCCACCACCCTAACCACTAGGCCACTCCTCCACTCCACTCTATTTATAACTGTTATAGTATGGGCAACTGTAAAAAAACAAAAAAAACAAAGAGTGGAAAGAACACAAAGGTCCCATGAAGTAGACAAATCCAAACAACAAGGAGCGGGACCTGGATCAGGCTCTTTGAAAACAGACTCAGGACTCCAAAATGAAATTAAAGGTGTTCATTTAAGCTGACTCGACATGGCAACATGTTTCGGCACATATGTGCCTACCTCAGGAGTCTATATAAGTAAAAAAACAGATACATATATAAGACAAATACATGACTAGACAATCTTATAAACATGCATAATGATAAATTCATGTATAAGAAAGCAATAATATGAAATCTTAAAATCATACTTGAAGGGGCATAATCGAACGGGGCGCCCAAGTTTTCCTGGGGCCATCCTCACAGGACGGCTCTGTGAAGGGGCGGGGAAACCCGTATTATCGAAACAAGATGGGCATCCATCTTTCGTTTCGATAATATGGTCGGGGATGCCCAAATCTCAACATAAGTACATAAGTAATGCCATACTGGGAAAAGACCAAGGGTCCATCGAGCCCAGCATCTTGTCCACGACAGCGGCCAATCCAGGCCAAGGGCACCTGGCAAGCTTCCCAAATGTGCAAACATTCTATACATGTTATTCCTGGAATTTTGGATTTTTCCAAGTCCGTTTAGTAGCGGTTTATGGACTTGTCCTTTAGGAATCCGTCCAACCCCTTTTTAAACTCTGCTAAGCTAACCGCCTTCACCACTTTCTCCGGCAACGAATTCCAGAGTTTAATTACACGTTGGGTGAAGAAACATTTTCTCCGATTTGTTTTAAATTTACTACACTGTAGTTTCATCGCATGCCCCCTAGTCCTAGTATTTTTGGAAAGCGTGAACAGACGCTTCACATCCACCTGTTCCACTCCACTCATTATTTTATATACCTCTATCATGTCTCCCCTCAGCCGTCTCTTCTCCAAGCTGTATAGCCCTAGCCTCCTTAGTCTTTCTTCATAGGGAAGTCGTCCCATCCCCGCTATCATTTTAGTCGCCCTTCGCTGCACCTTTTCCAATTCTACATATCTTTCTTGAGATGCGGCGACCAGAATTGAACACAATACTCAAGGTGCAGTCGCACCATGGAGCGATACAACGGCATTATAACATCCTCACACCTGTTTTCCATACCTTTCCTAATAATACCCAACATTCTATTCGCTTTCTTAGCCGCAGCAGCACACTGAGCAGAAGGTTTCAGTGTGTTATTGACGACGACACCCAGATCCCTTTCTTGGTCCGTAACTCCTAACGTGGAACCTTGCATGACGTAGCTATAATTCGGGTTCTTTTTTCCCACATGCATCACCTTGCACTTGCTCACATTAAACATCATCTGCCATTTAGCCGCCCAGTCTCTCAGTCTCGTAAGGTCCTCTTGTGATTTTTCACAATCCTGTCGCGATTTAACGACTTTGAATAACTTTGTGTCATCAGCAAATTTTTAATAATAGCCTCTACCATTTTCCCCGGCACCGACGTCAGACTCACCGGTCTATAATTTCTCGGATCTCCCCTGGAGCCTTTTTTAAAAATGGGCGTTACATTGGCCACCTTTCAATCTTCCGGTACCACGCTCGATTTTAAGGATAAGTTGCATATCACTAGCAGTAGCTCCGCAAGCTCATTTTTCAGTTCTATCAGTACTCTAGGATGAATACCATCCGGTCCAGGAGATTTGCTACTCTTCAGTTTGCCGAACTGCCCCATTACATCCTCCAGGTTTACCGTGAAGTCAGTAAGTTTCTCCAACTCGTCCGCTTGAAATACCATTTCCGACACCAGTATCCCACCCAAATCTTCCTCGGTGAAGACCGAAGCAAAGAATTCATTCAGTCTCTCCGCTACGTCTTTGTCTTCCTTGATCGCCCCTTTTACCCCTCGGTCATCCAGCGGCCCAACCGATTCTTTTGCCGGCTTCCTGCTTTTAATATACCGAAAAAAATTTTTACTATGTTTTTTTGCCTCTAATGCTATCTTTTTTTCATACTCCCTCTTGGCCTTCTTAATCTGCGCCTTGCATTTGCTTTGACACTCCTTATGCTGTTTCTTGTTATTTTCAGACGGTTCCTTCTTCCATTTTCTGAAGGCGTTTCTTTTAGCCCTAATAGCTTCCTTCACCTCACTTTTCAACCAGGCCGGGTGTCTTTTGGACTTCCGTCTTTCTTTTCTAATTCGCGGAATATGTATGGCCTGGGCCTCCAGGATGGTATTTTTGAACAGCGTCCACGCCTGTTGTACAGTTTTTACTCTCTCAGTTGCCCCCCTAAGTTGTCCTTAGAGATGGTCGTCCCTGGTTTTCGGCAATAATGGAAACCGAGGATGCCCATTGCAGAAACGACCAAATCCAAGCCATTTGGTCATGGGAGGAGCCAGCATTCGTAGTGCACTGGTCCCTCTCACATGCCAGGACACCAACCGGACTTCAGAAATTGCTCCCAGGTGCATAGCTCCCTTACCTTGTGTTGTAAGAAAAAATGGACCAAGTAAAGTCGGCCAAGTGCTCATCAGGGACGCCCTTCTTTTTTCCATTATCGGCCGAGGATGCCTATCTCTTAAGCACTCCCCAGTCCCGCCTTCGCTACGCTGCTGACACGCCCCTGTGAACTTTGGTCGTCCCCGCGATGGAAGGCAGTTGAGGGCACACAAAATCGATTATGCCGATTTGGGTGACCTTGAGAGAAGGACGCCCATCTCCCGATTTGTGTCGGAAGATGGGCGCCCTTCTCTTTCGAAAATAAGCCTGATCCAATTCCTACTCGTTGTTTGACTATGTTCAACTGTGAACTATTTGGAGACATTGCCCCCCCCCCCCCTCCGAGAGAAACTTATTCAAAGCATGGGCATATAGCCTCCATCTCTGCTTCATTTGTTCTAGCAACTTCTGTATTTCACTCACACAGCGATCCTAACCTAAATCCATTCGTGAACTGTATAATAAACTATCCTATGATATAAAATCCTGACATTTTGATGGGCATTTTATCTAATACAATAGCAGAATACTATTCCACTCCAAGAGGACTGTGACCATGGCTGACTTTGAGTCACAATTTGCCAAGGAGATAACAGATAAGTAAGAAAATATTTCCGTAAGAAAATTATTGAAAAAAAAAATCAATTGTTAATTTAGATTTTGTGCACATAGGTCCCGATCCTATATATGGTGCCTAAAATTACTACGCATTAGGCAATCACGCTCAGTATTTAGAATACACTTAGGCATTGTTCATGCGACTAAATCTACGTGCATCCATTTATGCCAATGAAAAGCTGATGTAAACCCTTGCACGTAGATTTACGTGCACTGGCCCATATTTTATAACAACGCACGTAGATTTTGGAACACCCACAAAACACCCATTTCCACGCTCCCTAAGCACGCCCTTTTTTTGCCTGCGTGCGTTAGAATTTAGATGCAGTACATTACAGAATATGCTTAGCAATGTATGCACGTAATTTGAGGCACGTTATATAGAATCCAGGGGATAATGTACATATAAAGATAAATGGTGATAAACAAAAGAAGGTTTCCAGGATTTTGTTCCATGTTTTACGGAAGGCCCACAGTAAAACTGCAAATGAGAAACAGTAGCAAGTCCTTAAAATATAATAGGCGACCTCAAGTACAAAACCTACTATGGATCCAATTTCTCCTTCTTAGGCAGCCAACTCTGGAATGCCCTCCCCAGACCTATCCGATCAATCAGGGACTATCTACCCTTCCAAAAATCACTAAAGACCCATCTGTTCAGGCAAGCCTATCCTAATGACCCAAACTAATTCTATGAACCCTACTACCCATCACATATCCAGGAGACAACGACAATGGCTTAGACTACATCTCCCTTCAAATTTCCCTATGTTTTCCCGTGTCCCATCCCCCTCTCGCCTCCTCTACCCCTCCTCCAATGCTCATCTACCCCTTGCTCGTACCTCTCCTACTTCCTTCACCCTTGCCCATTTCTACCTACCTATCTCTTTTATTATTCTGCTATAATTAACTTATATTTTCTCTTATCAATACTCTGTAATCAATATTATTATGCAAGCCGCATTGACCCTGCTTTAAGTGGGAAAGTGCGGGGTACAAATACAATAATAAATAAATAAATAAATTTAGAAATGCTTGCCAGGAGAAATTACGGGATACAGTATATTCATATGTAGCAACATAACGGACACGAGCATTCCTTTTGCTTTACATCTGTAACATTGACCAAAAAACATTGCAAAAGTCCAAAGCAGGGAAAGTTATTGGAGCTCAGTCTTGATTTCAAGTCAGTGCATGAGATACATAATTAACTTTTTAGGCACAGGACTCTGTTACAAATATATAGCAGTACACCCACTCAGCGCCATCTGCCATAAAGAATTAAATGTACAATTTGCAAATGAAAGCTTACAAAGTTGGTGCAAAAAGGTCCTTGCCTGAATTTAAACAAGGCTGTAGAAACCTGCAAAAACATTGCAAAAGATCATAACAACAGTAACAAATTTGTCCATCTGTGAGCCTGTAACATAACAGGGGTTTTTTTTTTCCTACGCGTATTTGCAAAAACATTAGTTCTAAAGAAGCAGATTGCTTTCCATTAATTATAGTGTTTTGGGAACACCAAATCCTGCCCTGTTCTTGGGGAAAACAGCTCAAAAGTCTCTGTCAGAGGTTCTAGGCTCCAGCCCTCAAAGAGGTGCAGTTTTCAAACTATCCACAGGAAGTATTTTTCAGATTTATTTGCAATCACAAATGAACACAGGGGCACTAACACTTCTTTTTCCCTGCTAGCCATTCCTCTCCCTATGCACCTAAGCATCCTTCTGGCTTTTGCTTCTGGCTTTTCTACTTGTTCAGTCACCTTAATGTAACCCCGAGCTCACTCCCTCCGGCTCGACTCTTCACCCCGGGCTCACTCACTTATATTCCTGGGAGCCAGGGGTCACACAAACAAAATACTTCTCACTTCACACACACACATTTCCACTGGCAGATTCACAGGAGCTGAGTGTGGTCCGGGGCTGGTAAACTGAGGGTATTTGTTCTCTGGGCTCACTCTTTTCCAAGAAATAGTCAACAGACTAACTAACAGCTTGAACATAGTAACATAGTAAATGACGGCAGATAAAGACCTGTATGGTCCATCCAGTCTGCCCAACAAGATAAACTCATTTCACATGGTATGCGATACTTTATATGTATCCCCGAGTTTGATTTGTCCTTGCTATTCTCAGGGCACAGACCGTAGAAGTCTGCTAAGCACTGATTCTGCTTCCCAATTACCGGTGTTGCCACCCAATCTCCGCTAAGATTCTGTGGATCCATTCCTTCTAAACAGGATTCCTTTGTGCTTATCCCACACACATTTGAATTCCATTACTGTTTTCATCGCCACCACCTCCCGTGGGAGGGCATTCCATGTATCCACCACCCTCTCCATGAAAAAATACTTCCTGACATTACTCCTGAGTCTGTACCCCTTCAACTTCAATTCATGTCCTGTTTGAAAAATAAATAAACTCGGTCTGTACAATCAGGGATTTTTCAGATAGTCAGCACAGCACAAACCTAGTCTCAGTGATATCCGGGCACATTTAGGATCACAGTTCAGTTCTTTGTCAAAATCTCCTCTATTGGCTATCGAGCATGGTGCTTGGAGATTTTTCTCTTAATTTAACTCAGTTCACACACATTGCCACACACACTATTCCAAGCAGGGGCGTAGCCAGACTTCGGCGGGAGGGGGGTCCAGAGCCCCAGGTGAGGGGCACATTTAGCCCCACCCCCAGCACTGCCACCCCCCCCCCCGACATTGCCAACCCCCCCCCGCCGCTGCAGCCGCCGCCACCACCACCAACATTGACCCCCCCCCCTGCCGATGACCCTCTCGACCCCCCTCCTGCCGCCAACCCGCCGTTGCCTACCTTTGCTGGCGGGGGACCCCAACCCCCGCCAGCTGAGGTCCTCTTCTTCCGGCACAAGGCTTCATTCTGTTTCTGAGTCAGACTCACAGAAACAGAACGAAGACTTGCAGATCAGCCAGCAACGCGGCCGCTGGCTGATCTGCAAGGCTTCATTCTGTTTCTGTGAGTCTGACGTCCTAAACGTTGTACGTACAGGACGTCAGACTCACAGAAACAGAACGAAGCCTTGCACCGGAAGAGGACCTCGGCTGGCGGGGGTTGGGTCAGTGCAGTGGTCTGACATCCTGCACGTTGTACGTGTAGTACGTCAGACTCAGAAACAGAATGAAACCTTGCACCGGAAGAAGAGGACCTCGGCTGGCGGGGGTTGGGGTCCCCCGCCAGCAAAGGTAGGCAATGGCGACGGCGGGTTGGCGGCGGGAGGGGGGTCGAGAGGGTCGTCAGCAGGGGGGTCCAGAGCCAAATCTATGGGGACCCAGGCCCCAGTGACCCCACATAGCTATGCCACTGATTCCAAGACTGTAAAATAAGTCTATCAATTCCCTGTTTAACACTCTTCTGGAAAGATGAAATCGGGTAATCAACCATGTCACGTCCCCTTGAGGCACTAATCTCTATTTCCCTTCCGTAACTGGTAGCTTAGTCTTTTGGAATTATGAGCAGCCAAGACAGCATGTGGGTGTGAGCCACACTAGTCCCGCTTGTCCGATAACATACTCACAGGATAATTTCTTGTTCTCTGTCCCATCCCGGATCAGGGTCCATCTGCTTGACTAATGTGGGTCTTGCCAGAAATCAGGCTCTCCAGCTCCATCTTCTCCCTCCTGGGGATTTTTTTCCCTCACGCCCTCCTAAGTCATTCCCACGTGGTGCAGAAACTCCAACACCACAGTGACAAATTTCCTCCTGATTTAGCACCCAGGACTTCCCCCTCGGTGTTACAGGTCCAGGCGGGGGTGAGCTACCAAAGACCCAGAACTTTTCCCTCTCATGATATTTATTACCTCCCTGGCCCTGCCCCCCATGGGCTGGCCCTACAATGATTCAACCACAGGGCTGTCAATAACAGCGCCATATCCTTAGTGACCTCCCTGAAAATCGTGGGTATTTTCAGGGAGAGTCACATTGAGAACATAAGATACCATCACCCTCAAGTCTCACTCTTCTTTGATGTATAGAAATACGTATTGTTCCCTTGGGGTTTTGTAGCCCAAATTCTTTCCTCGGAATGAACTCCATTTACCACAGCCCTTTGTTCCTTTTACTTAACCAATTTTTAAAACCAGTCAGTCACTTCAGAGCCCATACTTAAAATCTCTCCCCAAGGATACCAAACAAGCCTGATGAACAATCTGAGATAAGTTTCTGGGCAAGCACATAGGTTATCAATAGAAATCAAACAAAATAAAACATGGAAAAGAAAATAAGATGATACCTTTTTTATTGGACATAACTTAATACATTTCTTGATTAGCTTTCGAAGGTTGCCCTTCTTCCTCAGATCGGAAATAAGCAAATGTGCTAGCTGACAGTGTATATAAGTGAAAACATTCAAGCATTACTATGACAGTAAAATAGATACCATTGGAGATTCTACATGGAATGTTGCTATTCCACTAGCAACATTCCATGTAAAAGGCTGCGCAGGCTTCTGTTTCTGTGAGTCTGACGTCCTGCACGTACGTGCAGGACGTCAGACTCACAGAAGCAGAAGCCTGCGCGGCCACATTGGTGATCCGCAAGGGCCGACTTCTACATGGAATGTTGCTAGTGGAATAGCAACATTCCATGTAGAATCTATAGAAATCAAACAAAATAAAACATGGAAAAGAAAATAAGATGATACCTTTTTTATTGGACATAACTTAATACATTTCTTGATTAGCTTTCGAAGGTTGCCCTTCTTCGTCAGATCGTAAATAACCCCTGGACAGAGCTAGGAAGTTGGTTTAGCCAGACTCCTGTAAACGGAACCTGGGAATTGCTCATTGGGTAGCTTTGCCCAACAGAGTTATTCATCCTATAAAATTTACATAAAATTTACTCTGGAAAAACAACTGAAGGGGACAGGTAAGGGTTAAAATAAGAGCACCCAAACACTGGATCTTCCACAGGCACACAAAAAATATACAAACGTACAACTATAAAAACATTTAAGATGCAATTCTAGCGGTAGATGGGGCCTGGTTTAGATGACGGCACATACCTGTTCGCAGTGGTGCTCCAGTTTGTTGCTCCTCGAATATGCCTGCTTTCCTTACGTTGAGTATTACGTTCATTTCTGGTCGCTGGATCTCAAAAAGGATATAGAGGAATTAGAAAAGGTTCAAAGAAGAGCGACCAAAATGATAAAGGGGATGGAACGCCTCTTGTATGAGGAAAGGCTAAAGAAGTTAGGGCACCTCAGCTTCAAAAAGAGACAGCTGAGAGAGGATATGATTGAGGTCTATGAAATCCTGAGTGGTGTAGAAGTGAATCGATTTTTCACTTTTTCAAAAAGTACAAAGACTAGAGGACACTCAATTTAATTATATGGAAATACTTTTAAAACAAATAGGAGGAAATATTTTTTCACTCAATGAATACTTAAGCTGTGGAACTCTCTGCTAGAGGATGTGATAATGGCAGTTAATGTATCTGGGTTTAAAAAGGTTTGGGCAAGTTCCTGGAGGAACAGTCCACAGTCTACTGTTGAGATAGACATGGGGAAAGCCATTGCTTGCCCTGGGTTTGGTAGCATGGAATGTTGCTTCTATTTGGGTTTCTGTCAGGTGCTTGTGACATGGATTGGCCGCTGCTGGAAGCAGGATACTGGGCTAGATAGACCATTGGTCTGAAGCAGTATGGCTATTCTTATATTTCTGGTTTGCCGTTTTCCTGATTTTTTTTTCAGTTATGCCCCATATGAAGAAGAAAAGGATAGTGAGGTCACCTCCCCCACTGGCTTCTACTTCTTCCCCCGTCCAACAATGCATGTAGCACTATGCCATCAGGACCACAAGAGATACTTCCGAGTCTGAGAGCCCTAGTGGAGAAGTGCCTGGCTCATTGGGGCACAATGTCAGACTCCCCCCCCCCCTCCAGTTACTAATTAGAGCACGCTAACCATGTAGTGTAGTATAGAAAATCACCGTTCGCCACAATTGCGAAAATGAAGCTCTGTGAAGAGCCTTCTCGTATGCTTGAAAGCGAAAGTAAAAAAAGTTTTTAAAAAACTTTTGCTTTCAAGCATACGAGAAGGCTCTTCACAGAGCTTCATTTTCGCAATTGCGGCGAACAGCAATTTTCTATACTACACGCTGGGGCATTGAATTGACTTCAAGTACATCTCACTGTGTACCCCCTTGACCCCTAAACACGGCCCATGTCAGGTCATCAATAAAGAACTTTAATTGTCCCAGTCTTGAAGGCCCAGTGTTGCTTTTTTTGTTTGCAAACATCATAAGCAGGTCTCCCCAACATGCACATATCTTACAGAACACTATAGAACTTATAGAAACTTCAGACTGCACAAAATACAGCAGCGAGACTTATTTTTGGCAAATCACGTTTTGAGAGCGCTACTCCTCTTCATGCAAAACTTCACTGGCTCCCTATCAAAAAATGAATCAACTTCAAGGTCCATACATTAATCCACAAGATTATCCACTGTGAATCTTCGGGCTATATACATAAGTACATAAATACATAAGTAATGCCATACTGGGAAAAGACCAAGGGTCCATCGAGCCCAGCATCTTGTCCACGACAGCGGCCAATCCAGGCCAAGGGCACCTGGCAAGCTTCCCAAACGTACAAACATTCTATACATGTTATTCCTGGAATTTTGGATTTTTCCAAGTCCGTTTAGTAGCAGTTTATGGACTTGTCCTTTAGGAAACCGTCCAACCCCTTTTTAAACTCTGCTAAGCTAACTGCCTTCACCACACTTTCCGGCAATGAATTCCAGAGTATAATTACACGTTGGGTGAAGAAATATTTTCTCCGATTTGTTTTAAATTTACTACACTGTAGTTTAATCGCATGCCCCCTAGTCCTAGTATTTTTGGAAAGCGTGAACAGATGCTTCACATCCACCTGTTCCACTCCACTCATTATTTTATATACCTCTATCATGTCTCCCCTCAGCCGTCTCTTCTCCAAGCCGAACAGCCCCAGCCTCCTTAGTCTTTCTTCATAGGGAAGTCGTCCCATCCCCGCTATCATTTTAGTCGCCCTTCGCTGCACCTTTTCCAATTCTACTATATCTTTCTTGAGATGCGGCGACCAGAATTGAACACAATACTCAAGGTGCGGTCGCACCATGGAGCGATACAAAGGCATTATAACATCCTCACACCTGTTTTCCATACCTTTCCTAATAATACCCAACATTCTATTCGCTTTCCTAGCCGCAGCAGCACACTGAGCAGAAGGTTTCAGTGTGTTATCGACGACGACACCCAGATCCCTTTCTTGGTCCGTAACTGCTAACGTGGAACCTTGCATGACGTAGCTATAATTCGGGTTCTTTTTTCCCACATGCATCACCTTGCACTTGCTCACATTAAACGTCATCTGCCATTTAGCCGCCCAGTCTCCCAGTCTCGTAAGGTCCTCTTGTAATTTTTCACAATTCTGTCGCGAGTTAACGACTTTGAATAACTTTGTGTCATCAGCAAATTTAATTACCTCGCTAGTTACTCCCATCTCTAAATCATTTATAAATATATTAAAAAGCAGCGGTCCTAGCACAGACCCCTGAGGAACCCCACTAACTACCCTTCTCCATATGCTCAATATGATTGACCTTCCAACCAGAAACATGTCTGAATCTTCGCAAAATTACCTCAACTTGCATTACCCCAATTGCAAAGGACTCAAGTACAAGACCTATTATGGATCCAACTTCTCCTTCCTAGGCAACCAACTCTGGAATGCCCTCCCCAGACCCATCCGATCTATCTGTGACTATCTACCCTTCCGGAAAGCACTAAAAACACATTTATTCAAGCAAGCCTATCCGAATGGCCCAGATTAATCTTATGAACCCACCTACCCACACTTACCAAGGAGATGACGACATTGACCGAGACTATTCTATCTTACTCCCTTCTCCATTGCCTATCTCTACCTACTTATATCTTCTGTTATTCTGTTATACTTAACTTTTACTTTCTCTAATAATTCCCTGTATTCCCTATTACTATGCAAGCTGCATTGAACCTGCTTTGAGTGGGAAAGCCAGGGTTACAAATGTAATAATAATAATAACACTATAGGCCTCTGTTTACAAAGACGTGCTAGCGTTTTTAGAGCATGCTCTACTTTAGAAAATGCTAAAAATTACCACGCTTTAACCATGTACAGCATGTTCTAAAAACGCTAGCATGTCTTTGTAAGCAGGGCCCTATAAGTTATACGTTTTGTATGGCACGCTTAGGCACGGCACTGGAGAAAATGGTTACACAACCTTTAGCACACTAATTCAGGTTTACATTAGCTCTGTGCACTGCATTGGCGCATCTCGCTGGAGGCACACCTGGTTATAGAATTGTCTCCCAATTTTAATAATACTTTTGCTATAAATTACTTTTACATAGTAACATAGTAGATGACGGCAGAAAAAGACCTGCACGGTCCATCCAGTCTGCTCAACAAGATAAACTCATATGTGCTACTTTTTGTGTATACCCTACCTTGATATGTACCTGTCCTCTTCACGGCACAGACCGTATAAGTCTGCCCAGCACTATCCCCGCCCCCCCAACCACCAGCCCCGCCTTCCACCACCGGCTCTGGCACAGACCATATAAGTCTGCCCAGCACTATCCCCGCCTCCCAACCACCAGCCCCACCTTCCACCACCAGCTCTGGCACAGACCGTATAAGTCTGCCCAGCACTATCCCCGCCTCCAAACCACTAGTCCCGCCTCCCACTACCAGCTCTGGCACAGACCGTATAAGTCTGCCCAGCACTATCCCCGCCGCCCAACCACCAGCCCCGCCTCCCACCATCGGCTCTGGCACAGACCGTATAAGTCTGCCCAGCACTATCCCCGCCTCCAAACCACCAGTCCCGCCTCCCACCACCAGCTCTGGCACAGACCGTATAAGTCTGCCCAGCAGTATCCCCGCCTCCAACCCACCAGTCCCGCCTCCCACCACCAGCTCTGGCACAGACCGTAAAAGTCTGCCCAGCACTATCCCCGCCTCCCAACCACCAGCCCCGCCTCCCACCACCGGCTCTTTTAAAGGACAATTTTCATGCTACCCACAAAGCTACAAAGCCCAGGGGTTACATTTTGCCCGCGGAATTTGCCATAATTTTCAAAACAAAAATATAATTATTTTCATTTGAAAACTGCCTAAGAAAAATATATCTAAAAGCACATGGGTTGTTACAATCTCTGCCCTGCCCCCACCTCTGGGAGCATCTTGCCCGGGTGTGGATAAAAGTGCTTGTACTGCGGAACTGTGTGAGTACGTTTCCCTGCGTATAGGGTGGGAAATTTTCAGACAGCTTTTTATCCTTTTATTTTAGGTTAAATTTAATCACACCTTTTTATTGATAGCTCAAGGTGCCTACAGTCTAAGGTGGGGGGGGAGGGGGGGTTGTTTACTAAGTAGAATGCTGTTATTGTGAACTGTCTACCGCAGGGCCCTTCCGATATTTATTAAACCACTTCTGTTCTTTTACTTCACCTAAGCCGATAATATTCCTAAGTGACAACTAGGTTCATTTAAAAGTAGCTGACGGCGCAAAGCACCTTTTGTTTTGTCTAGAACTTTGTTAACGCTTCAAAGATTGTGCCTGATATTTCTTTTTTATGACCAGTTTGCCATATTGGTTTCATGTGCAGTGTAGTGAAGATAAAGGTTTAGTACTAGCCAGGAAACGGCACTGTCTGAGTCTGATTAATGTTACTGTCCGTTTCAATAAATATTAATTCTCTCCCTTGGAACTAAAGGGGAAAAATGAAACTAACCTTTAGATTCATAGTTCAGCATGTTCTGTTGGCAACTTCTGAGCCCTCTCTTCATATCGCTGGGGCCTGATTTTATCATTTTTTTATTTATGTATTTGATTTTTTTTTTTTTTATAGACGGGTTGCATTTTACCCTTGTATTTGCTGGCTTTGGGGTTTGGAGTCGTGGTGGTCTCTGTCCTCGCAGGTTCATTTTCCCTGAAGTACGATAAACATTTGCTTTGAGAAAGGAGCTCGTGGTTCTGAGGGATGCTTTTCAAATGATGCTATTGAATTTTCTTGAAAATTCAGTGCATTTAGGGGCCTTTTTACTAAGCTGTGCTAAGAAGTGGGTTTAGTGCAGCCCTACACAGGACTTTCCCATGCACCAAGTCCATTTCTAGCGTGGCCGTAAATTCAGCCTTTTTCTATTACATCTTTTTTTGTCTGTGTGGTAATGCTAGCTTTATTGTGCGGCCGTGTCCAAAAAATAACAAAACAGCATTTACTACCTCTTAGTTGAAGACAGTGGCGTAGCTACGTGGGGCCAGGGGGGCCTGGGCCCTGATAGATTTGGCCCCGGACTCCCCTGCCGACGACCCTCTCGACCCCCCCCTCCCGCTGCCAACCCTCCCTCGCCGTCGCCATGGGCTACCTTTGCTGGCGGGGGACCCCAATCCCTGCCAGCCGAGGAGGTCCTCTTCTTCCCACGAAGGCTTTGTTCTGTTTCTGACGTCCTGCACGTTGTACGTGCAGGACGTCAGACTCACAGAAACAGAGCGAAGCCTTGCAGATCAGCCAGCAATGGACGTCAGACTCACAGAAACAGAACGAGACCTGGCTGATCAGCCATAGACGTCAGACTCACAGAAACAGAACGAAACCTGGCTGATCTGCAAGGCTTCGTTCTGTTTCTGTGAGTCTGACGTCCTGCACGTACAACATGCAGGACGTCAGAAACAGAACGAAGCCTTCACGGGAAGAAAAGGACCTCCTTGGCTGGCAGGGATTGGGGTCCCCTGCCAGCAAAGGTAGGCGACGGCGGGGGAGGGTTGGCGGCGGGAGGGGGGGTCGAGAGGGTCGTCAAAGTTGGTGGCGGCGGGGGGGGGGCTCGGCGGCGGCGAGGGGGTCGATAATGGCGGTGTGGGGTTCGTTGGCGCTGGGGGGGGGGCTAAAATGTGCCCCCTCACCTCGGGCTCTGGACCCCCCTCCCGCCGAAGTCTGGCTATGCCCCTGGTTGAAGAGTCTTCATTGGCTCCCTTTGTAAATTCGATGTTGGTTTAAATTATGTACTTTGGTTCATAAGTTATTTTATGGTAATGCTCCTGAATTTCTGGTAACTTTGTTGGCAGTTGGTTTGAGTGATCATTCTCTTAGATCGAAAGACCAAAGAGTGTTACAATTTCCAACTTCAAAGAACATGAAATATAAATCTAGTCATGTAATGGACTGTTTATAGATCAGCTCAGTGTTGGAATTCTCTCCCTATGGAGTTGCGATTAACATCTGATTGTCTAAAATTTCAAAAAATGTCAGAAACTCATTCTATATTCTATATATTTGAGGTAAGATTTGATTAGTTAGGTATAAGTGACTCTGTTTATTGGTCTAGCTATCTGATATATTTTAATCCACACTGATCCAGTATTGGTTTGTAGCGGAATATAAATTTTATTGTGATTGTAATTGTAATTTAGAAGGTCCTGAGGGCTCCCATATTATGGATGCACTAACCAGTTAGCGTGGTGGTAATGTCAGCATGCCAGTGGCGTACCAAGGGGGGGCAGTGGGGGCGGTCCGCCCCGGGTGCACGCCGCTGGGGGGGGTGCCACGCGCCTGTCAGCTCTTTGGTTTCATGGAAACGAAGAGCCGACAGGCGCACGGCACCCACCCCAGCGGTGTGCACCCGGGGGGGGTTCTTTTGCCGGGGGGTCGCGCTGCACCCGGGGGGGTTATTTTGCCAGGGGGGTCGTGCTGTTCTGGGGGGACGCTGCACCCGGGGGGGGCGGGGCACATAGGCGATCCGCCCTGGGTGTCAGCGCCCCTAGGAACGCCACTGCAGCATGCTAACTAATTAGTGCATCCATACCCATTCTCTGCCCCTAATACACAACCTACACAGCTTAGTAAAAGGGCCCGTAGATGTCGGCAAAGTCAGTCTGCCCACCGTTCTGCCACCGGTCCTGTAGATGAGAATATACACGCTGGAAGCTTTATGGCATAATAAATCCTACTGTGGAAAAATGGGTATTCAGGTGGACACAGGCTCTAGCAATTTGCTGAACTTCACAACACAGTTCACTATTTGAAAATGTGCTTTTTCTTGTTTCTGTATCAGTTTTAAACAATTTATGCCATTAACTTAAATTCATACTAACTATCCCACTGTCAAGATATCTAGCTTTTTCTGTGCTTTTAGAATCCATCAGTTCTAGCTGCTTCTCTTTGAAAGATGTCTGTAAGCATTCAGCCTACGTATATTTAAAAAAAAACCCAAAACAAAACCAGAGGACTTGGTTCCATTTCTACTCTGCTTGTCTGGAAGTGTTTTCTCTTACAGTCATTACAGTTGTCAGAAGTGTAATGAACGTTTAGAAATCATCAGCCACTATCAACAATACAGAGTCTTAAAATAACTGTTTCCTTCTGCATTATAGCCATTTTAATATTATTAAAGAAATGCATCGGTGGATTAATATCAAACATATAAATGGCAAGAGGCGTACTCACTCGCAAATGCGCAGTAGAGACCCTCTCTGTCCTGCCCCCGCGTCAATACGTGATGATGGGGGCATGACAGAGAGGGAACCTGCGCACCTGCGAGTGAGGGAACCACCGTCGTCACCGGTCCCCCCCCCCCAGGGTTGCCGCTACCGCTCCCCCCACCCACCCGGAGTCGGAGTCCCCGCCGCCGCCACCCACCCTCCACCCGGCCCGGGTACCTGGCTTCACTATTCAAACTGCTGGAACGCAGCACACAGCTCATCTGAGCTGCCGTTGGCCTTCCTTACCTGCCTGTGTCCCACACTCACCGACGTTGCGTCACACGAGGGCGGAACACACGCAGAGAAGAAGGAAGGCCGACGGCAGCTCAGATGAGCTGTGTGCTGCGTTCCGGCGGTTTGAATAGTGAAGCCAGGTACCTGGCCCGGATGGAGGGGTGGCGGAGGGAACTCCGGGGGGGGGGGAGGGGCGACTGCGACCTATCCGGGGGGGGGCCTTTCAACCCCCCCCCCTTCCTTTACTAGCCCGTTTTTACGGGCTCAACGGCTAGTAAGAATATAAACTGACGTGGAGGGGCATAATTGAACGGTGCTGGCCATCTCCGTGGCCGGCTCCGTAAATGGGAGGAGCCAACCGCATTTTCGAAAAAGATGGCCGGACAACTTTTTTATCGATAATACGGTTGGGGGCGCCCAAATCTCAACATTTAGGTCAACATTAAAGATGGCCGACCTAAATGCTGAGATCTCCGGATTTAGAGATAGGCGCCCTCGGTTTTCGCCGATAATGGAAACCCATGGCGCCCATCTCAAAAACGAACGTATCCAAGGCTTTTGGTCGTGGGAGGGGCCAGGATTTATAGTGCACTGGTCCCCCTCACATGCCAGGGCACCAACTGGGCACCCTGGGGAGCACTACAGTGCAAATTGGTCCCAGGTGCATAGCTCCCTTACCTTGGGTGCTGAGCCCCCCAAACCCCCCAAAACTCCACTCCCCACAACTATACACCACTACCATAGCCCTAAGAGGTGAAGGGGGCACCTACATATGGGTACAGTGGGTTTCGGGTGGGTTTTGAAGGGCTCCCATTTTCCACCACAAGTGTAACAGGTAGGGGGGGGGATGGGTCTGGGTCCGCCTGCCTGAAGTCCACTGCACCCACTAAAACTGCTCCAGGGACCTGTATACTGCTGCGATGGACCTGAGTATGACATTAGAGGCTGGCAAAAAAAAAATTTTTAAGTTGGTTTTTTGAGGGTGGGAGGGGGTTAGTGACCATTCCCTCCGGTGGTCATCTGGTCAGTTCAGGCACTTTTTTGGGACTCAGACCTGAAAAAAAAAAAGGGACCAAGTGAAGCCGGCGAAATGCTCATCAAGGCCGGCTTTCTTTTTTCCATTATTGGGTGAAGCCGGCCATCTCAAAGCCCACCCCCGTCCCGCCTTCGCTACCCTGCCGAAAAACCCCCTTGAAGTTTGGCCAGCTCCGCGACGTAAAGCAGTTGGCACCGGCCAAAATCGGCTTTCGATTATACTGATTTGGCTGGCCATCTGCCGATTTGTGTCGAAAGATAGCCGGCGATCTCCTTCGAAAATAAGCTGCTTAGGGGCCCTTTTACTAAGGCGCGCCAAAAAATGGCCTGAGCCGGTGTAAGTGCATGTATTGGATTAATGTAGGTCCATTTTTCAGCGTGCCTGCAAAAAAGGCCTGTTTTTTGTGGCCGAAAATGGACTTGCGGCAAAATTTAAATGAGCACGCATCCATTTTGGGCCTCAGACCTTATCATCATCCATTGACTTAGCAGTAAGGTCTCACGCGTTAACAAGGCGGTAAATGTCAGCGCGTGTACACTGCCAATTACTGCCCAGTTAGCCCCACATAGTAGAAAATATAAAATATTTTCTGCTGCATGTCAAAAATAGAATTACCGCACTAAGGAAGTCTTTTACTAAGCTGCAGTAGCCTTTTTAGCTTGCGGTAGAAATCGGTTATTCGGTTAGGATTTGCCACACTACACTCACTGCGAGCCATTCGCTTTTCTCCTTGATTTCCAGTCTTTACATCCTGCCTTACATACATGCACAACGTGAGGGGAAAAGCAGCCACAGGGCAGGCAATGCAGAGAACAACGCTGGAGGAAGGCATCTACTTGGCGGGGCTTGGGGACCCCCGCCAGCCAAACCAGAGGCCCCGAAGCCCTGTGTCTGCTCCTCCCCATTCTCTAAGGGGTGCCCGGCACCAGAGTTTTCTCTCTCCTGCTCCTGTCGGGACGCAATCACCCGGGTCCCATCAGGAGCAGGAGAGAGACAGACCCCAGCGTCAGGCCCCCCATGGAGGCCGGGCCTGGGGGGGATCTTGCCCCCCAGCCTCCCCTCAGCGGTCCTGTCTGTACCGTGGGATATCCACTATCCATATAGTTAAGCAGTTTGGCAGTCCTAAGTTAGGGGTCCTTTTACAAAGGTGCATTAGCGTTATTAGCGTGTGCTAAAAATAAGCGTGCACTAAATGCTATCGACACCCATATAATCCTACAGGCATCTCTAGCGTTAGCCCACACTAAAACCTCTAATGCGCCTTTGTAAAAGACCCCCTAAGCGATGGGGGGAATACTATCAGGCTTATTTTCAAAAGAGAAGGGCGCCCATCTTCCGACACAAATCGGGAGATGGGTGTCCTTCTCCCAGGGTCGCCCATATCAGCACAATCGAAAGCCGATTTTGGGCGTCCCCAACTGCTTTCCGTCGCGGGGATGACCAAAGTTCACGGGGGCGTGTCAGAAACATAGTGAAGGCAGGACTGGGGCGTGCTTAACACATGGGTGTCCTTGGCCGATAATGAGAAAAAGAAGGGCGTCCCTGACGAGCACTTGGCCGACTTGACTTGGTCCATTTTTTCTTGCGACCAAGCCTCAAAAAGCTGCCCGAACTGACCAGATGACCACCGGAGGGAATCAGGCATGATCTCTCCTTACTCCCCCAGTGTCACTAACCCCCTCCCACCCTAAAAAAAAACTTTAAAAATATTTTTTGCCAGCCTCAAATGTCATACCCAGCTCCCTGACAGCAGTATGCAGGTCCCTGGAGCAGTTTTAGTGGGGGCAGTGCACTTCAGGCGGGCGAACCCAGGCCCACCCCCACCTGTTACACTTGTGCTGGTAAATGTGAGCCCTTCAAAACCCACCACAAACCCTCTGCACCCACATGTAGGTGCCCCCCTTCACCCCTTAGGGCTACGGTAGTGTTGTACAGTTGTGGGGAGTGGGTTCTGGGGGGGGGGGGGAGGAGCTCAGCACCCAAGGTAAGGGAGCTATGCACCTGGGAGCAATTTCTGAAGTCCACTGCAGTGCCGCCTAGGGTGCCCAGTTGGTGTCCTAACATGTGAGGGGGACCAGTGCACTACGAATGCTGGCTCCTCCCACGACCAAAGGGCTTGCATTTGGTCTCCTGAGATGGGCGTCCTCAGTTTCCATTATCGCCGGAAACTGGGGACGACCATCTCTAAGGACAACCATCTCTAAGGTCGACCTAAATGTTGAGATTTGGGTGTCCCCAACCGTATTATCGAACCGAAAGATGGACGCCCATCTTGTTTCGATAATACGGGATTCCCCGCCCCTTCACCGGGACGTCCTGTGAGGACGTCCTCAGGAAAGCATGGGCGTCCCGTTCAATTATGCCCCTCCACATATGGGTCTTAAAGTTGCGCATGCAAATTTGGCAATGTGGCCAAATTGCATGCGCAACTCAATTGATTAACAAGCCAACTGGTGCTGATAATTGGCCAATAATCGGCACTAATTGGCACTAATTAGAATTTGCACACACAACTTTCTAAGCCTATTCTGTAAAGTGGTGCATGTAAATTCTAATGTGCGGATCTCAAAAGGGGGCGTGGCCATGAAAGAAGCATGGGTGTGTGGTAGGCGGTGCTAAAAATGATGCACAGTGTTATAGAGCGGGACAAAAAAGCCGATTTTAATTGTGATTCTATTCCAGCATTTTGAAATAATATTGTAGAAAAATGTAGTTTTCTCAGGAAAAACACAACATATGATCTGCTTAGTAAGACTCCTTGTTCTTTACTGGATCTTGAAAAGAGGAACTGGCATTCTGTGGGCCAGGAGAGCAAAAAGGGACAAACCTCCACACATGAAAGCACAGCAGGAACACTGATGCAACCAGGAATGTCTCCAAGCAGTTTTTATTGGCATCTGTGTGCATTCATTTCATAAACAAACGCTAAACCGCTGAACTTTTTCCGGAGGCGCGAAGGCAGTAGAACGAGAGGACATGAAATGAGATTGAAGGGGGGCAGACTCAAGAAAAATGTCAGGAAGTATTTTTTCACAGAGAGAGTAGTGGATGCTTGGAATGCCCTCCCGCGGGAGGTGGTGGAAATGAAAACGGTAACGGAATTCAAACACGCGTGGGATAAACATAAAGGAATCCTATTCAGAAGGAATGGATCCTAAGGAGCTTAGCCGAGATTGGGTGGCAGAGCCAGCCGGTGGTGGGAGGCGAGGATAGTGCTGGGCAGACTTATACGGTCTGTGCCAGAGCCGGTGGTTGGGAGGCGGGGCTAGTGCTGGGCAGACTTATACGGTCTGTGCCCTGAAGAGCACAGGTACAAATCAAAGTAGGGTATACACAAAAAGTAGCACATATGAGTTTGTCTTGTTGGGCAGACTGGATGGACCAAGCAGGTCTTTTTCTGCCGTCATTTACTATGTTACTATGTTACTATATGTTACTATGAGTGGGTTTGTCCATTTGATTGACATTGGGCCCCTGCCACATTCCTGGGCTCAAATCAAAGCATAAAACAAAACCCCAACAGTGGATGATTGGAGAAATAGATTGGGAGATATGGGAAAAATTAACTGATAGATGTAAGGGAAGTTTTGATCCAGAGGGGAAAGAATGGAGGCAATTGACATTGGATATAGGATGGGAGGGGGGGGTAGAGGGGCAGGTTGAGAATGTTGATTTTAGGTGTCTGAAGAAACCACAGGTACCTGTACTTTTCTGGAGGTGAGGAACTCTGTTTAGTTTGATAGGCAGGTTATTTGGTTGGGGAACCTTGATTAGGTATGTGGCACTTTTTTGTGTGTTTTTTTTTCTCTAAAAAGCAATGTCTCAAATATATATAACAGCAAGAAGTAAAAAAAAAAAAAAGTGGCAAGTAAATATATTTTTGTTTACCCTAGTTTGAAAAGAATATTAAATCAGTTACCTAAATATTCCCTGAAAGCTTAGCCGAAATTGGATGGCGGAGAGGTGGGGGAAGAGGGGTGGGTGGTTGGGAGGCGAGGATAGTGGAGGGCAGACTTATACGGTCTGTGCCAGAGCCGGTGATGGGAGGCGGGACTGGTGGTTGGGAGGCGGGAAATACTGCTGGGCAGACTTGTACGGTCTGTGCCCTGAATAAGGCAGGTACAAATCAAGGTAAGGTATACACATATGAGTTTGTCTTGTTGGGCAGACTGGATGGACCATGCAGGTCTTTTTCTGCCGTCATCTACTATGTATGTTATTATTTGATCTGCAGTGTAGTAATACATTAGGATGTTATTTTTTAGAATTAGCAAAATGGAAAACCGCTTTGTATTACTGTTTCCTCGTCCATGACAAATTCCTGAACTTGTCAAAGTGAAATGCACGATTATGAAAAATGATCATTGCCAAAAGGTGAGTTATTAAAACGCATGGTAACTAATTATCAATCTGATAACAGTCTACACAAGCAAACATGCTTGAGGGGACAGATATCTTAAAATCATTACTATGCACGCTTTTGTGTTGCTGAGTTCAACCTGGAACCATCAGATTATTCTGACTGTCAAAACACATTAGGAGGTCGTGTGACAATTATTGTGCAGACTCGATGAGAGATTTCTTTATTCTAACACTTATTAATTCTTAACAAATTTAAAAAAAAAAAAACCTCCAGTATCCTGAACATGCAAAGTTAAATTCAAATGTGAATATTTATCAAAAAAAAATGTAGTACTTTTACTTGAGACAAACATACATATCCTAAATGTCTGGGGGGTGTTTTATGTTTTTGTTTTCGTTTTTGGTAGAGATACATGACCGTGGAAATGGGATGAGAAAAGCGCTCTTATGGGATATAGTGACAGCTCAGACTAAAGCTTTGTCAAAACAGAGAATCAAATATGAAATGTTCATGCAGCTGCATTTTTTTTTTCACTTTTCTTCTCCGTACAAAGATGTCTGAGAAGGATAACTCCTGTCAGATTCACAATATACGGCATGTAACTGGAAAGGCAGTCAAATAAGTGCATAAGTACATAAGTAATGCCATACTGGGAAAAGACCAAGGGTCCATCGAGCCCAGCATCTTGTCCACGACAGCGGCCAATCCAGGCCAAGGGCACCTGGCAAGCTTCCCAAACGTACAAACATTCTATACAATCAAGCCATTGTGACATCACTAATGAGGTTGGCTCTTATTGGTGGAATGAGCCACTATGACATCACAATAGGTTAAATCACTGCTCTATGTAATAAAAGTGAGCCAAGTAGAGGACATAAGTACATAAGTAATGCCACACTGGGAAAAGACCAAGGGTCCATCGAGCCCAGCATCCTGTCCACGACAGCGGCCAATCCAGGCCAAGGGCACCTGGCGAGCTTCCCAAACGTACAAACATTCTATACAATCAAGCCATTGTGACATCACTAATGAGGTTGGCTCTTATTGGTGGAATGAGCCACTATGACATCACAATAGGTTAAATCACTGCTCTATGTAATAAAAGTGAGCCAAGTAGAGGACATAAGTACATAAGTAATGCCACACTGGGAAAAGACCAAGGGTCCATCGAGCCCAGCATCCTGTCCACGACAGCGGCCAATCCAGGCCAAGGGCACCTGGCGAGCTTCCCAAACGTACAAACATTCTATACAATCAAGCCATTGTGACATCACTAATGAGGTTGGCTCTTATTGGTGGAATAAGCCACTATGACATCACAATAGGTTAAATCACTGCTCTATGTAATAAAAGTGAGCCAAGTAGAGGACATAAGTACATAAGTAATGCCACACTGGGAAAAGACCAAGGGTCCATCGAGCCCAGCATCCTGTCCACGACAGCGGCCAATCCAGGCCAAGGGCACCTGGCGAGCTTCCCAAACAAACAAACATTCTATACAATCAAGCCATTGTGACATCACTAATGAGGTTGGCTCTTATTGGTGGAATGAGCCACTATGACATCACAATAGGTTAAATCACTGCTCTATGTAATAAAAGTGAGCCAAGTAGAGGACATAAGTACATAAGTAATGCCACACTGGGAAAAGACCAAGGGTCCATCGAGCCCAGCATCCTGTCCACGACAGCGGCCAATCCAGGCCAAGGGCACCTGGCGAGCTTCCCAAACGTACAAACATTCTATACATGTTATTCCTGGGATTTTGGATTTTTCCAAGTCCGTTTAGTAGCGGTTTATGGACTTGTCCTTTAGGAAACCGTCCAACCCCTTTTTAAACTCTGCTAATAATATTAGGACTTTCATTTTCTCAGCTTAGACACACAGCTTTCTTACACCTGCTGGGATGGTCTCAACTACATTTAGGGATCCTTTCACAAAGGTGAACTAATGCATTTAGTTTATGGTAGCAAATTAGTGATTTACGTGCCATGCACCCATTGGCATACTATGGACTGCATAGCATTTATCGCAACGCTAATTGACAGCATGTGCTAAATCTGTTAGCGCACCTTACTAAAAGGACCCCTTAATTTACCAAATATCATCCCGAAGATTTTTATTTATTTATTACATTTGTACCCCACATTTTCCCACCTATTTGCAGGCTGAATGTGGCTTACATAGCGCCGTGGGACGAAAGCCTCCTCCGGTGAAGAAACAAATATAGAGTGATGTTATTTTAAATGAAATAGATATGTACAGACACATTCGAGAAAGAGGGAAGTTATATAAAGTTCATTAAGTTCATAACAAATGTGGGTTTCTTTGAATAGCTGGATTCAGGTAATTAAGTTGGGTCCTTAGGATATGCCTTTTCGAACAGGTAAGTCTTTAATGATTTCTGGAAGTTGAGGTGGTCGTACGTAGTTTTCATGGTTTTTGGGAGTGCATTCCAGAGTTGTGTACTCATATATGAGAAGCTGGATCCAAGAACTGATTTGTATTTGAGTCCTTTGCAACTAGGGTGTCGGAGACTTAAATAAGAGCGTGATGATCTGATTGAGTTTCTGGTTGGTAGGTCTATGAGGTCAGACATATATCCTGGGGTATCACCGTATATAATTTTATGGACCAGGGTACAAATTTTAAAAGTAATACGTTCTCTAATTGGTAGCCAATGTAATTTTTCACGAAGGGGTTTGGCCCTATCAAATCGCGGTCTTCCAAATACAAGCCTGGATGCCATATTTTGAGCAGTCTGAAGCTTCGTTATAAGATTTTCTTTGCATCCGGCATAAATTCCGTTACAATAGTCAGCATGGCTAAGGACTATTGATTGTACCAGATTGCAAAATATTGCCCTCGGGAAGAACGGTTTCACTGTTTTAAGTTTCCACATTGAGTGGAACATATAAATCTGATACTTAGATCAGTTGTAGGGTGGGTCTCTCTTTGAATGATCCCAGGTTGATTTTGAAAGGCATTTGTGTGGTAGGGGTGGTGCTAGGTGAATAAATGTTTTTTTTTAATTATTATTAAAATGCATCATGATTCTAGATATAATTTTGACCATTGTATTTGCACAATAGCCAAAAGTTTATTTTATTTTTGTTACATTTGTACCCTGTGCTTTCCCACTCATGGCAGGTGCAATGTGGCTTACATATTATATACAGGTACTTATTTGTACCTGGGGCAATGGAGGGTTAAGTGACTTGCCCAGAGTCACAAGGAGCTGCCTGTGCCTGAAGTGGGAATTGAACTCAGTTCCTCAGGACCAAAGTCCACCACCCTAACCACTAGGCCATTCCTCCACTGTTGCTACTATTTGAGATTCTACATGGAATGTTGTTATTCCACTAGCAACATTCCATGTAGAAGTCGGCCCTTGCAGATCACCAATGTGGCCACGCAGGCTTCTGCTTCTGTGAGTCTGACGTCCTGCACGTATGTGCAGGACGTCAGACTCACAGAAACTGAAGCCTGCGCAGCCTTCTACGTGGAATGTTGCTAGTGGAATAGCAACATTCCATGTAGAATCTCCAATACTATCTATTTTATTTTTGTTACATTTGTACCCCACGCTTTCCCACTCATGGCAGGCTCAATGTGGCTTACATATTATATACAGGTACTTATTTGTACCTGGGGCAATGGAGGGTTAAGTGACTTGCCCAGAGTCACAAGGAGCTGCCTGTGCCTGAAGTGGGAATTGAACTCAGTTCTCCAGGACCAAAGTCCACCACCCTAACCACTAGGCCGCTCCTCCAGTCTGGTTTATGTTCATAAAAGAGGAGTGATCTGATGTAGGCCAAGGATGGCCTAAACTCTTTTGGGATAGATATTCAAAACAATTTAAATGGCCAGAAATGACTCCTACCCTTTTCAATCACTTCTTCGGGGATAACTGCGCATATTCAGAGGCACATGAATGGACAGTGCCACTGAAAATGCCTTATTAGCACCTATATAAGAACATAAGAGTAGCCATACTAGGTCAGACCAATGGTCCATCTAGCCCAGTATCCTGTTTTCCAAACAGTGGCCAAGCCAGGTCACAAGTACCTGGCAGAAACCCAAATCCTGGCAACACATGTCTGTCTCAATAGCAGACTATGGACTTTTCCTCCAGGAATTTGTCCAAACCTTTTTTAAACCCAGATATGCTAACCGCTATTACCACCTCCTACAGCAGAGTTCCAGAGCTTAACTATTCGTTGAGTGAAAAAATATTTCCTCCTATGTGTTTTAGAAGTATTTCCATGTAACTTCCTCGAGTGTCCCTTAATCTTTGTACTTTTGGAACGAGTAAAAATTCGATTTACTTCTACTCGTTCTACACCACTCAAGATTTTGTAGACCTCAATCATATCTCCCCTCATCTGTCTCTTTTCCAGGCTGAAGAGCTCTAACCTCTTTAGCCTTTCCTCATACGAGAGGAGTTCCATCCCCTGTATAATTTTGGTTGCTCTCCTTTTAACCTTTTCTAGTTCCGCTATATCTTTTTTGAGATATGGCGACCAGAACTGAAGGCAATACTCAAGGTGTGGATGCACCATAGAGCGATACAGAGACATTATAATATTTTCGGTCTTATTCACCATCCCTTTCCTAACAATTCTTAGCATCCTGTTTGCTTTTTTGGCCACTGCCACACACTGAGCAGAAGATTTCAGTGTATTATCTACAACAAGAATCCTGGTGGTTTGTGTGTTGGGTCTCTGAGTGCTTTCTGGGAGTTGAGTGCTGACCCCTCAAGGTGGACCCTACCATCAAGTAACTGTGATTCGGATTATTCTTTCCAATATGCATCACCTTACGTTTGCTGATATTAAGTTTTATCTAAGACTAAAGCTAATCCTTGGTTTAAGAAATAATTCGGTTCCCAATCAGGGTACTACAAAATGTTACAGAAACCAAAGAAAACTAAAAATAAATATACTGTTATAAAAAACCAACTTCAAAACAAGATTTATTGTGAAAAATGTCAAATGTGCTCAGTTTTTTGGTGTTTTACTGCGACTCGAAGGCTCGAGATATGGGTGATATGATACAGACGTTCAAATATTTGAAAGGTATTAATCCGCAAACGAATCTTTTCCGGAGATGGGAAGGCGGTAGAACGAGAGGACATGAAATGAGATTGAAGGGGGGCAGACTCAGGAAAGATATCAGGAAATATTTTTTCACGGAGAGGGTGGTGGACGCTTGGAATGCCCTCCCGTGGGAGGTGGTGGAGATGAAAACGGTAACGGAGTTCAAACATGCGTGGGATATGCATAGAGGAATCCTGTGCAGAAGGAATGGATCCTCAGAAGCTTAGCTGAAATTGGGTGGCGGAGCAGGTGGGGGGAAGAGGGGTTGGTGGTTGGGAGGCTAGGATAGGGGAGGGCAGACTTATACGGTCTGTACCAGAGCCGGTGATGGGAGGCGGGACTGGTGGTTGGGAGGCGGGAAATACTGCTGGGCAGACTTATACGGTCTGTGCCCTGAAAAGGACAGGTACAAATTCAAGGTAAGGTATACACATATGAGTTTGTCTTGGGCAGACTGGATGGACCATGCAGGTCTTTTTCTGCCGTCATCTACTATGTTACTATGAGATATGTAAAGTCACCTGTATCACCATCATAGCACACCCTACCTCCATATCACTATCTAATCAGAGAACATCAGGGACAGTCTCTGCCATCTAATTCAAATTAGATGAAATAGTATAGACTTAGCTTTGTGTAAATTGTGGCTGGTGCAGTATTGTTCAAAGTTCAGTAGGGTGCCGGTGTACAAGGGCTGTGCGAGTCTCAAGCCGGAGCGAAACCTTTTTACTTCAATGCGTGCAAATAAATAATCTATTGTTCAATATTCATGGTTCCCCATTTGGATGCCCAGTCTTCCCATTTCCTAAGGTCTTCCTGCAATATTTCACAGTTCGCACGTGTTTTAACGATCTTGCCAAAACCAGCTATTTTGTGGCTGTTCCTGGGGTAGAGTCGTCACTTAGTCTGTTAAGTACCAATCTTCAGTCCTTAAGGGTTCAATTCTATGGGCTTCTTTTACAAATCTGCACTAGCGATTCCCGCGTGGCCAATGAGAGGAAGCCCATAGGAATTGAATGGGCTTCCTCTCATTTGCCGTACTGAGAATCAGTAGCGTGGCTTTCTAAAAGAGGCCCTATATTTGGTGCCTGAAAATTTCACACGGAAAAAAAATATGCCTAGGCGTATTCTCTAAAGAATGCCTAAATTTTATAGAATGGGCTTAAATTTCTGCACGGTATATAGAATTCTGCCGAGCACCTCTCCATGTGATCAAATTTAGTCACAGCCATTTACACCATGTTTTACTTGGCATAAATCCTGATGCCTAAATTAGGTGCAGAGTGGGGGTATTGTACAATAACGTGCAATAGATTTTAGAAACGCCCATGCTACGCCCATAGCCATGCCCCCTTTTCAACTACGTGACTTAGAATTTACATGAACCATGTTACAGAATACGCTTAGCGAGTTCTGCATGTAAATCTTAAGTAATGAGTATTAGTGCTGATAATTGTTCGTTAACATCCAATTGACAGCACTGATTAGCTACTTAACCAATTAAGTTACACACATTGTTATAGAATACGCTTTGATTTCCATGTAACTTCCTCGAGTGTCCCCTAATCTTTATACTTTTAGAACGAGTAAAAAATCGATTTACTTCTACCAAGATCCTTCTCTACCAGTAAATGTATATTTTCTAAATGTATTCCCATTCATCATGATGTACTGTAAGCCACATTGAGCCTGCAAAGAGGTGGGAAAATGTGGGATACAAATGCAATAAATAATAATAATAAATACTCATTCTACACCACTCAGGATTTTGTGGACCTCAACCATATCTCCCCTCATCTGTCTCTTTTCCAGGCTTTGAATATCGAGGGTATCGCTTTAGGAATACCAATTCCCATGGGGTATTATACTAGAGTTAGCCCCAAGTCAGCTCCCTAGGACAGCCACTTGCTCTGTGACCACTAGAACTATAGCAGGTAGGCTGGTACTCAGTAGGTTGATATGAATGCCTGCCTTGGGACCAGTGATCTTCCACTCAGCACATGATCTCTGGGGTTTTCAATGTGAAGGCACGAAGCTGTGGCTCTGGGGATGTGGAGCAAACTATAGGTCAATTTTGAATCTACATTTATCGCTAAGGTCCTGTCAGTGGCGTAGCCACAGGTGGGCCTGGGTGGGCCAGGGCTCATCCACTTAGGGTTCAGGCCCACCCAACAGTAGCACGTTTAATGGTAGCTGGTGGGGATCCCAAGCTCCACCAGCTGAAGACTTCCCCCTGATGGTAACGAAAATGCTACTCTCCATGATACCGGCACCTGCGCATGCTCAGTTTTCAGCGCATACCTGCTGCAGACTGCCAACGTGGACAGAAGCATTTTCCCACCAGCTGAGATATTTTTTTGGTGGGGGGAGGGAGAAGACTTGGTGCCCACCCACTTCTTGCCTAGGCCCACCCAAAATCTGTTGTCTGGCTACGCCCCTGGGTCCTGTAGAGGGTGGTGTTTAACCAATTGCTGGATAATGTTGAGTCTTCTAATAACTTGCACCCATATAAATCTGGTTTCAGGCCCAGGTATAGTACCGAGACCCTTGCCACATGACTCACTATTGATTTTCACACTGCTTTTGTGACTGGACATGCAGCGCTTATGGTGTGATTGGATGTCATGGCTGCAACATTGAAGAAAGGGAATGTTCCTTTAGGCACTATTTATTGCACTGCACATCACGGAACAAACTGGGTACCCGCCGAACAACATAAAACCAACAGCCATCCTATCATAACACCAAGATAAGTAGCAGACTTTATATTGACAATTTTTTTGATGCTCTTTGATGCACGGGATTTTCCAACAGTGTATACCTATTTGAACATTATTGGTAGGGAGAAGGCACTGGTGCGATGATGGCTGGTTGGGTATGACACAAATTAGAACTGCTAGCCAGGTCGGCATGGTATACCCAGTTACTGAGCACTGTAAGCATATTTTTAAAAAATTATAAAAATTAAAGTAAGTCTTTGAGTGGTTTTTGGACTGTATTATTAATCAATATCAGAGAAACCGAATGGCTGTAAATACCCCAGAGGATATTATTAATTAAATTGTAACTGCCAGACCCTCGACCATTCTTCTAACGTTCGGAGATCCCTTCTCATCCTTTCTACTCCCTCCAGGGTATCCACTCTATTGGCTATTTTCGTGTCATTCGCAAAAAGGCACACCTTTCCTTCCAACCCTTCAGCAGTATCTCCCACAAATATATTGAACAGAATAGGCCCCAGCACCGACCCCTGAGGAACTCCACTGCTCACCTTCCTTTCCTCCGAGCGGATTCCATTTACCACCACCCTCTGTCACCTGTCGGTCAACCAGTTTCTTATCCAGTTCACCACTTCCTAAGTTCAGCCTTTTCAGCTTATTCACGAGTCTTCTTTGGGGGACCGTATCAAAGGCTTTGCTGAAGTCCAAGTAGATTACATCTAGCGCACGTCCCTCATCCAGTTCTTTGGTCACCCAGTCAAAGAAGTCAATAAGATTCGTTTGGCAGGATTTTCCTTTCATTAAAGAATGTAGCTCAGTTTCCTTTTCCCCAATTTTACAGGATTATTTATTTATTTATTTACTGGGGTGGGAGGGGGGGTGAGAATGCAGGGAGAGGCATTAGATGAATTAAAGGGTGCTCTTGCAAGGCTGGGATTTTAGCTAGGAGAGGGGTTACTACCAGTGGCGTAGCTACAGGTTGGGCTCAGGCCCACCCAAAATTGTGGCACTCTTGCTGTGGCTGGTGGGAAGATTTCCTCCTCCTCAGGCAGCCAATGCTCTTCCAGACGGCAGCTGGCACCACACATCGACCCCTCTGCACATGCTCAGTTTTCACCCCTACAGAAGCACTGAGCATGTACAGACCACGGTTGCCAGATGGGCGGTTTTCCTGCCCAATTGGGCGGTTTTCCGCAACCCGCCGCGGGAAACTTTTGCCCGCGGCGGGTTGCGGATTTTTGGGTTCGTTTTGTTTTTCTGTGCGGGTTTTGGAGCGGTTTTTCGGCCGGCGGGGGGTGGGGCTAATGGTGACAGAGGCGGGGTTTGTGACATTTTGGGCAGGGCTTGCTGACGTATTGGGCGGGGTGATGGCGGTGGGGCGGGGCTGATGATGGCGGGGGCGGGGGTGATGACGGAAGGGGTGGGGCTGATGACGACGGGGGTGATGACGGAAGGGGCGGGGTTGATGACGGCGGGGGTGGGGTGTGTGTGGTTTTTGGGCAGGTTTTGGGCGGTTTTGTGTGGGAAATTTTTTTTTATTTGGCAACCCTGGTACGGACTACTGGCAACAGTGTCAGCTCAAGTCAAGTGCTGCTAGCTGCTGTTAGAAAGAGCACTGGCTGCCTGAGGAGGAGGAAATCTTCAGCTAGTGCAGTTTGGAGATCCCCATCAGCTCAGGTATTTATCATTTTGTGTTTGAGGGTAGGGGGAGAGGCAGAATGCAGAGAGCAGAGTGGAGGAGGGCCAGGAGGGACTGAATTTTGTGCCCATCCATTTTGGGCTCAGGCCCAGCCAAATTTGGCTGTCTGGCTACACCCTTGGTTACTACATGTGAAAGAGAGCCAAGTTCTGCTTGGTAAACAGAGACAACACAAAGGACTCCAGTCTTCAACCTTAAGTACCCAAGAACAGCCTTTAATTATTATATCTACCAGTATTACTGTCACTGTCCTAAAGAAAAGCTGATGTCTCAGATTAGAAGAAACAACCACAGTGCATTTCTTCTTAGAAGCTTAGGGTGACTGACTTATTTCATCCAGGGAAAATCCCTATAATCTGAGGATGAACGTGACAGCACTTTGCTGCTTAACTGGACAAGACTCTTTGCTGGACAAGAGTATGACTGACAAATGAGAGTTTCTTTTTTTTTTCATGTCTGTGTAAGTGTTCTCTTTGTATTTTATCAGAAACGGTAAGAAAAATAATAGAAATTTGGCATGCAAAAGTGGCAAGTGTACCATTCCGCTTTCAAGACGCTGCACTGTCAAGCGGTATAATTTCCAAGGGAGTTGGAAAAAGTATGCTCCAGTGAGTTAAAAAAACATTTCCCTTTTATTCAGGCTGAAATCAGCTATGCAGGCCAAACCAATTACAACATAACTGAAATCAAATTACAATTTTCCATTTTCAAGAACTAATATTAGATTTTGATATCCACCACAACGTACATATCGAGAGACATCAATGACGCAATTGTATCTCTCCTAGTTGTAAGTGGCAAGACAACTATGTCCTTTGTTTACTTTCTGTAGTGAAAATGAGCTTGATTCTATTTTTGTCCGCTACTAGCGATGGGATGTTTTGCTTTGATCTGGCTGTAGAATCCCTTGAAATTCTTATTCTGGGTATTAAATGGAGGGCCCTCTTTATTAAAATCGCTCCAGTCAATATTCAGCTGGTGGCAGACATCATTTTTTTAAACACTTGCTGTCACCGGCTAGATTAACCTCAGATATTCAGTGCCAGACCATGAGGGGCATGATCGAATGGGGCGACCATCTCTAAGGTTGCCCATCTCTAAGGACGTCCCGGAGAAGGGGTGGAGAAACCGCTATTATCGAAACAAGATGGGCGTCCATCTTTCGTTTTGATAATACAGTCAGGGACGCCAAAATCTCAACATTTAGGTTGACCTTAGAGATGGTCGTCCCCGGTTTTCGCCGATAATGGAAACCGAGGATGCCCATCTCAAAAACGACCAAATCCAAGACATTTGGTCATGGGAGGAGCCAGCATTCGTAGTGTACTGGTCCCCCTCACATGCCAGGACACCAACCAGGCACCCTAGGGGGCACTGCAGTGGACTTCAAAAATTGCTCCCAGGTGCATACTGCTGTAATTGTCTATTGCTTATGTTCGGCTTATGCTTGCTGTTCATCACCTTGGCTGCATTTCTTCTAAAAGGCAGTAAATAAATTCTAATAAATAAATAAATAAAATATGACAGGGAGGGAGGAGGTGAGATTGGATCCCTTGAGAATAAAAGCAAATAGTTGCAGTAGTCCGACTTAAAATCGCAGAATGGTCACTTGAAGTGGGAAAACGTTTTATTGACCATTCGCTTGGATGTTCTATAGAGGTTCTAGACAAAAATGAAGACGCGGACAAGACAGAAAAACAGAGATGGCATTGTTTTTCTGCACAACAGGAATAATCTATTTCCAACAGAAAAACGTTGGTAATTCTAGTTTCACAATAGAAGGTACATTTATTTATTTTATTTATTTATTGCATTTGTATCCCACATTTTCCCATCTTTTTGCTGGCTCAATGTGGCTTACAATACGATATGAATGATGGAAATACAATTTGTTACAACTTGGTTATGGATTACATTGTGAAGAGTTATACAAGGCAATCAAAGTGTTGTTAAGGAATATAAACACTGGAACCAAACCTTGAAACATTGGAAGGAGACAGCGGGAGGTTAAAAGGGCATTATGTATGGTATACATATTTCTGTGAGTAAAGGTATGAGTGAGGTGAGATTACGGGGGATGAGAGTTCAGAAGTGGATGTATTGATGCATTAGTGAACAGTGAGTGTGGACTTTATGTGTTTTGGTTCTTTCCGTAAATTTTTTCAAAAAGATGGGTCTTCAATAATTTGCGGTCTTTAATACATACTCTACCCTACCAGTAAACACGCTGTTGCTGCTATCAACAATCTTTTTCAGCTCCACATTTCCTTGTAAGCAATTTCCCAGTGATTGACGTCATCAGAACTGTTTCTTCCAATCCTGCAGACAAATATGGAAGCCGATGACTTTAAAAAAAAAAAAAAAAAAGATCCCGGTTCATAGTCACACTGAAATTGTATCTAATTTTGACAGTGCTCACACTTCTGTCTGCCATCAAATGTAATCTTTTATGCATGGATAGCTCCGCTACTACTGAAACTGTTGCTATGCGACAGAGGATCCTGCACCATAGGGGCCTTGACATTAGTAAAAGCAAATTGACCACAGGAACACTAATCTGGCATGAAAAGCAGTTGGGACCTTGCATTTTCTAGAGAAGGATTACCTAATCAGCAAGCACAACCCTTAGTCCGAACGTGAGCTGAATTATCTGGGCCTGGGATTCTCTATTTGATGCTTCCTCCTCAAGCAAAAAACATTCTACGGAAGGGTGAGGTCAGTGGAATAGATAAGGACCCGTTTTTTTTTTATTTTGGAGAAAGAAGGGAATCTGACCTCATCATTTCTTATTTCTTATGGAGGAGTAGCCTAGTGGTTAGTACAGCGGACTTTGATCCTGGGGAACTGGGTTTGATTCCCACTGCAGCTCCTTGTGACTCTGGGCAAGTCACTTAACCCTCCATTGCCCCAGTACAAAATAAGTACCTGAATATATGTAAACCGCTTTGAATGTAGTTGCAAAAACCTCAGAAAGGCAGTATATCAAGTCCCAGTTCCCTTTCCCTATTTGAGATTCTACATGGAATGTTGCTGTTGCTACTATTTGAGATTCTGGAATGTTGCTACTATTGAGATTCTGTTGCTACTATTTAAGATTCTACATGGAATGTTAATGTTGTTATTCCACTAGCAACATTCCATGTAGAAGCCTGCCCTTGCAGATCAGCAACATGGCTGCGCAGGCTTCTGTTTCTGTGAGTCTGACATCAGACTTCAGGCACAGGCAGCTCCTTGTGACTCTGGGCAAGTCACTTAACCCTCCTTTGCCCCATGTAAGCCGCATTGAGCCTGCCATGAGTGGGAAAGCGCAGGGTACAAATGTAACAAAAAAAATGACAGGTGAGTGTAAATTTGAAGTTACATTACATTACAATATGGCTTATAATCCACATGTACCATACAATGCGGGCACTCGGCAGCACATGCTCAATCATACTCCTTGTGTCGACTATTAAATACACTGGAGTCTACTTCGGATATAATTTGTAGTTTATTTGGCCACAGCCAGGTGCACTTACATTTACATTTCTAATCTTAACACACATATATTCTAATACTTGACAACATAACTAATAACATTACGCATGTAGGTGTGGGTACACAGCTTCTTCTGTTCCACAGGTCCTGCCGTTGAAGCAGCCTGTTCTCCCGCTGTGGTGCCTCTTGCAGCACCAATTGTCTCTCCGGTGTATCCCGTTAAAGGATGCACCCCGCTCTTCCTGATCCGATGATCTGGGCCTCCTGGCCGTCAAAGCCAGGAGACAAGCTGTTACTCAGCTACCATGCGGCATATGACTCTTGGTTACATTTTAACTTTACACTAAGCTGTTTCACATAACGCTTTTCACGTTTCTTATCAGTTTGTCTGTTCGTCGGCTGTGTACCCGTCGCTGTGACCGTATCACTGCTGTAGCCTTACGCCTAGCTGCAACAGCTGCTCAGTCCTGGGTGGCTGGGTTGGGTCAGTGCTGCTTCCTCCTGCTGGCTAGCTCAAAGGACTGCCTGATCCCTCACCTGTACCTTTTATTGTCTATCACGCCCCTCCTCCTCTTCCTTGCCCTTTGCCTTTCTTAACCCTTTCCTTACTTTCTTCCTGGACCTATTCTCTGACCCTAGCTCCTTCTAACCCCCCCCTTTCACCGCCCCTCCCTTCCTTCCCCTTTGTCCCAGCTGGCCTTCCGCCGCCCGTTTGTGGGCGGCATTCCCCTAGTGGGGCCTGCCTTTTTCTAATTCAATGTGGGATACATAAAACATGCCGGTGCATACTCCAGGAATTACAGTAACTCAAAAACAAAATTACGTCAAATTAAGCCACAGCAAATTTTCAAAATAAAAAAGTTGTCAGTAACCTTCTAAACAGAAGGTAATCATTAATCGATCTTAAAGAAACTGAATTCCATATTGAGGCTGCCTGAGAAATCAGAGAGAACTGAAACACTTTCAATGAGGGTACTGTAAGCAGGGTGCTGAGAAAAGGCAGGAGGGAGAGGAAAGAGCCAGGAGGAGAGGAGCTAAGGGTCTAAGAACAGGAAACTACAAGGACCAGTATTCCCCGGGGGGGGGGGGGGGGGGGGGGGGAGAGGACGTCCTCTAGTGGGTCAAGATCGAATGAGGCACTATAGACAAGGGGAGAACTACAGAGACCAGCACCACTTGCAGGGGAGGAGGGAACACAGGAAATGGGACTACACTACCCAGGAGGCCATAGGGCCAGGAGAGGATTGGGAAGGGGAGGAGGAACACCTGGAGGAGAGGGTGGGAAATGATTCTATGGAGTGGGAGGAGTGGGCACAAAGGGGAGAAGGAGAGATGGAGGAAGGAGGTGAAGAGCAGATGGAAGTTTCTGTTCTGGACACAGGAGAGGGTTTTGCCTGAGAGATCAAGGGGTGTGAATATAGGTGATAATTGCTGGACTTTTGGTATCAGGAAGAGACTGCTATACCAAGACTGTTATGGTGATCAATACCTCTAAGACAGGTCAGTCTGAATGGCGGGTGGTTGTCAGAGTTTTATTGGCTGACAAAGAGGGTGGAGACGTTCAACCCGGTCTCTTGATTGAAATTGAAAGAGAGAGGGGTAAAAGACTGGACCTGATATATGTAGGACTAAGGATTATATTGATTTTTTTTTTTTTGTTACATTTGTACCCCGTGCTTTCCCCACTCATGGCAGGCTCAATGCGGCTTACATGGGGCAATGGAGGGTTAAGTGACTTGCCCAGAGTCACAAGGAGCTGCCTGTGCCTGAAGTGAGAATTGAACTCAGTTCCTCAGGACCAAAGTCCACCACCCTAATCACTAGGCCACTCCTCTACTCCATATTGATTTATGAGGTATTGAGGGGGGGGATTAACCTAGGGTGTGTAAAGAACTGTATGCTAAAGCAAGCGCTGGGAACCAAAGAGTTAATCAAGGAGCTTGAGGAACAATGTTTTGTACAAGAACTATCCCAGGGTCCCAGGTTTCAGGAGCTGTGCAGCTGAAAGGCAGCCCGAGGTCCAGGAGGAGGGATTGGATTTCTTTTGTGGTTGCCCTTACTGAAGCAGAGAAGTGCAGCCTGAACAGAGTATTTTGAAGTAGGCTGTAACTGCTCTCGGAACTTTGAACTAAAAGGGTCAGGACCAGAGTGGCTGTTTTCCCAGGAGGAGGCGGATATCGGAGCTGATATCAGTGAGAGAAGGTAAGTGAACAGCACAGACGGGTGTGGCATTCGGGACAGACAGCACAGACAACTGTTCAGACAGCACGGACGGCTGTTCCAACAGCACGGACCAGTGCGGATCCGGTGTCATATAGCACAGACGGAAGCGACTGGCGGATGAGTGCTGACACTACTCCCCGAACATTGGGGAAGCTAAGTAACATCTGATTATTCATATGATAAAGCTAATTACTATATAAAGGTTGAACTAAACCTGCCACTATGGCTGGCAATTCTTCATGAAAAATTTTTAAAATTACAGTGCATAGCTTAAATTGCACTCTTGCCTCAATCGGAAGCCAGTGAAGTTACATAAGTACATAAGTGTAGCTATACTGGGACAGACCGAAGGTCCATCAAGCCTAGCATCCTGTTTCCAACAGTGGCCAAGCCATGTCACAAGTACCTGGCAACAGTGGCGTACCAAGGGGGGGGGGCGGTGGGGGCGGTCCATGCCGCTGGGGGGTGCCGCGGCGCATGCCTGTGGGCTCCGACTTCGCGAACTTCGCTCGTTCGCTGCAGCTCCCTCTGCCCCGGAACAGGTCACTTCCTGTTCCGGGGCAGAGGGAGCTGCAGCGAACGAGCGAAGTTCGCGAAGTCGGAGCCCACAGACGCGCGCCGCGGCACACCCCCAGCGGCGTGCACCCGGGGGGGTGTCATTTCGCCAGGGGGGGGGGAAGGTGTAATTTTGCAGGCGGGGGGGGGGCGCATCGGCGATCCGCCCCGGGTGCCATCCATGCTAGGAACGCCACTGCCTGGCAAGATTCCAAAGCAGTACAATACATTTTATGCCGCTTATTCCAGAAATAAGCAGTGGACTTTCTAGATAATAAGGTGAAACTGATTCACATTTATAAACATATCATATGAACAGCCGCATTCTGAATGTGTTGTGTAACTTACTAATAAGTCATTTTGAGCACCCTGTATATACTACATTACAGTAGTCGAACTGTGCTAAAAATACCGACTGGACCATCACTCTGAACAATTTAGATTTCAAAACGTCCTAATCATTCAGAAGTGATGACTTTATGGCCGCTAAGCCTAACTACTAGGCAGGATTAGGCAGTCACCTGCGGAAGCAGTTTTGGGGAGAGGGTGGTAAAGAACAGTTGTAGTCAAAGCAAGGAAAAAAATATGTAGGTCTTGATAACATCACAAACTCAAAAACATGAGCTGCTTCTAACTGCAGGAATGCAGATAGTTTTCAAATAGCCCATGGACCTCACCCTATGCTTGGAACAACCTTCCTGAACCCTTACGCCAAGCCCCCTCCCTGCCCGTCTTCGTCTTTGCTTAAAGCCCACCTCTTCAATGCTGCGTTCGGCACCTAACCCTTACCGTTCAGTGAATCCAGACTGCCCCAATTTGACTGCCCCTATCGGACCGACCGTTCACTTGTCTATTAGATTGTAAGCTCTTTGAGCAGGGACTGTCTCTCTTTGTTAAATTGTACAGCGCTGCGTAACCCTAGTAGCGCTCTAGAAATGTTAAGTAGTAGTAGTAGTATTACATATAGCAGTGATTTAACCAGAGCTGAGATTGTGATGTCATAATGCCTCATTCCACCAATGCCTAAGAGCCAGCCTCATCAGTGAAGTCACAATGGCCTGATTGCTCTATACTTGGCTCACTTTTATTACATATAGCAATGATTTAACCAGAGCTGATACTGTGATGTCATAATGCCTCATTCCACCAATGCCTAAGAGCCAACCTCATCAGTGATGTCACAATGGCTTGATTGTCCTATATTTGTCTCACTCTTATCTATTAGATTGTAAGCTCTTTGAGCAGGGACTGCGTAACCCTAGTAGCGCTCTAGAAATGTTAAGTAGTAGTAGTAGTAGTATCATGGGGTCCTTCTACTATTTCTTAATTTACTCCTTTATTTTATACCACGTCCTCTTAAAGTGGTCTAAGGAAGTTTGTGTTGTATTTCCTACTTAATTGAAATTCCTAAAAAATAATATTTCAACTGTGTTTCTGTAACAAGTATTTTTTGACTTGTAATGATTAAATTAAAATTATAATAATAAAAAAAAAACTAGCGTGAGCCCATTTATGGCCTGAGCCCTTACCACCAGCCATTGACTTAACGGTAAGGGCTCACGCGCTACCTACACAGTAACCATGCAGTCTGTGCCAACATGGCCATGCTGCCGATTACCGCCGGGAGCACCCCCCCCCCCCCCGTGGTCGCCGCATCTCAAAAAAGATATAGTGGAATTAGAAAAGGTGCAGAGAAGGGCGACGAAAATGATAAAAGGGATGGGGCGACTTCGCTATGAGGAAAGGCTAAAGCGGCTAGGGCTCTTCAGCTTGGAGAAAAGGCGGCTGAGGGGAGATATGATAGAGGTCTATAAAATAATGAGTGGAGTGGAACAGGTAGATGTGAAGCGTCTGTTCACGCTTTCCAAAAATACTAGGACTAGGGGGCATGCGATGAAGCTACAATGTAGTAAACTTAAAACGAATTAGAGAAAGTTTTTCTTCACTCAACGTGTAATTAAACTCTGGAATTCGTTGCCAGAGAATGTGGTAAAGGCGGTTAGCTTGGCGGAGTTTTAAAAAAGGTTTGGACGGCTTCCTAAAGGAAAAGTCCATAGACCGTTATTAAATGGACTTGGGGAAAATCCACTATTTCTGGGATAAGCAGTATAAAATGTTTTGTACTTTTTTGGGATCTTGCCAGGTATATGTGATCTGGATTGGCCACTGCTGGGAACAGGATGCTGGGCTCGATGGACTTTTGGTCTTTCCCTGTATGGCAATACTTATGTACTTATGTACTGTTGGATTCAGTATGTGCCAAACTCAGAATTACCTCCAGGTGCTCACACTACCCCGGCGGTAGTACCGATTTGGCACACGCCACACGTGCGTTAGCCCTCCCGCGGCTTCGTAAAAGGGCCCCATAGCAATTCGGTTTAGAATGGGCTGTAGAGAGCTTCAACGGAAACTGCAGTCATTTGGAACGTGAGGACAGTGTCGAGTAGACTTTTATGGTCTGTGTCCCGCAAATGACAAGATGGATTCGGATAGGCTTTGACGGCAACTCCAGTAGCTGGAACATAAGGACAGAGCCGAGTGGACTTCTATAGTCTATGTCCCAGAAACACCAACGAAAGACCATGATCAAGTCTATAAATATCGCGTTCATTTTTTTATTTAATCTAGAATTGAGAATGAATGTGACTGTTGGGCAGACTGGATGGACTATTCAGGTCTTTATCTGCCGTCACTTACTATGTTACTGTGCTACCTGCATTTGTTGAAATACTTTACCAGCTTTTCCTGTAGCTCTGTAGGTTAAACAGTGCAATAATATATTAAACAGTTCTATGATCAGCTAGAGTCGGGATTCTTGCAAAGCAAGGGAACAAAGAGCTAAGAATAGAACTCGTTTACTTGACAGTATAATGCTTTCCATTTCTGTGACATTGTTCGTTCTTTTATTAAATCTGAAAGACCAGGCACAATTCCATATTGAGAAAGCACAGATGAGGCAAACAACTTGAAATGAAGTTTATTCTCTCTGGAAAAGGGAAAAAAGACAATTTCCTAAAACACACTAATTATAAAATCGGAATGGATTTCCATAATTTATAGCTGTGTTTTATAGAATTTACAGGCATCTAAATCTAATAACCACAGCAGCTGAAGCTTGACTCCTGTAAGAATCTTACTCTGTTTGAAAATTAGTTCAAACATTGTAAAAAGATTGTTAATGGTACACGGAAATGCATTTTTTTTTCTACAAGTTGTAAACATTAAATAGTTGAAATGGTACTGTTTGAATGCAAAGTATGTCCTCAATATATAGAGATGAGGAAAGATCTTTTAGGAAACCAATATTCACATAGAAAAAAACATTTTACAACTTTTCCGATATTTTAAACAGGTATTTCCTTGTTAAGTGTTATTAAACTACAAAGGTGATCTGCTGCTTGAGGTGATGGATGGGATGGCACCTCCCAACAGTGCCATTCCTATATCGGCTGCCACCCGAGGCAGATCACCACTGTGCACCCCCTCCAGCACATCACCTCCAACACCCCCCCCCCCCCCCCGGTGCATAACCTCCTGGGGGTTGCAGGGAGCAGTCACGCGGCTGTCGGCTCCACCAGATCCCTGCTCTGGAACAGGAAGAAATGTCAGAGGGAGCAGGGAACCAGCTGAGCCGACAGCCGCGCAGGTGCTCCCTGTACCCCCTTGCAGCCTTCGTACGCCACTGCCTCCCAACAAGGCACCCAAAAGGGAGGGTGCGCCTCACATCTCTAGTCTGGCACAGAGGCGTATCTGGAATTCAGCGAGAGGGGGAGCTAGAGGGAGGGGGCACATTTTAGCCCCCCCCCCAGCGCCGCCGACCCCCCCCCCCCCCCGCCAGCTTTGCAACGGAAGGACCTTGACTGGCGGGGGTTGGGGTCCCCTGCCAGCAAAGATAGGCAATGGCAGGTTGGCGGCGGGAGGGGGGTGGAGAGGGTCATCGGCAGGGGGGCCAGGGCCAAATCTACGGGGGCCGAGGCCCCCATGGCCCCACGCAGATACGCCCATGGTCTGGTAGTGAGGAGAGTGGGCGCCCTCACTCTCAACACTGGTCAGGCACATGCCCCAAGAAAAAAGAACGCAACTTATAGGTCCTGTTTACTCTGCTGAGCTGGGCGCTAACACATGCCTAACGTAGCAAAAAGTGAACTACCATGGGACGCAGTTCAGCATTATGCAGTCATTTTTGAATGTGTGCACCCAATCTGCATGCTAATTAATTTTTTGTATTTCTTTTTGAGGGATTGTATCAAGGGCAGAGTTCCTGCACTAACTACTTAGCATGTAACATAGAGGGGCATAATCGAACGGGGACGACCATCTCTAAGGGCGCCCATCTCTAAGGACATCCCTGCAAAGGGGCGGGGAAACCTGTTTTTTCGAAACAAGATGGGCGTCCATCTTTTGCTTCGATAATACGGTCGGGGACGCCCAAATCTCAACATTTAGGTCGACCTTAGAGATGGTCAACCTAAATGTTGAGATGGTCGACCATAGAGATGGTCATCCCCGGTTTTCGGCGTGCTTGTCTGACATTGCTGCCTGGATGTCTCAACGCCACCTGAAATTAAATATGACCAAAACCGAGCTTCTCATTTTCCCCCCCAAACCCACCTCCCCGCTCCCCCCGTTTTCTATTTCTGTTGATGGCTCTCTCATTCTCCCTGTCTCCTCAGCTCGAAACCTAGGGGTCATCTTTGACTCTTCTCTCTCCTTCTCTGCTCATATCCAGCAGACCGCCAAAACCTGTCGTTTCTTTCTTTACAACATCCGTAAAATCCGCCCCTTTCTTTCCGAGCACTCTACCAAAACCCTCATCCACACCCTTGTCACCTCTCGTTTAGACTACTGCAATCTGCTTCTTGCTGGCCTCCCACTTAGTCACCTCTCCCCTCTCCAGTCGGTTCAAAACTCTGCTGCCCGTCTCATCTTCCGCCAGGGTCGCTTTACTCATACTACCCCTCTCCTCAAGACCCTTCACTGGCTCCCTATCCGTTTTCGCATCCTGTTCAAACTTCTTCTACTAACCTATAAATGTATTCACTCTGCTGCTCCCCAGTATCTCTCCACACTCGTCCTTCCCTACACCCCTTCCCGTGCACTCCGCTCCATGGATAAATCCTTCTTATCTGTTCCCTTCTCCACTACTGCCAACTCCAGACTTCGCGCCTTCTGTCTCGCTGCACCCTACGCCTGGAATAAAGTTCCTGAGCCCCTACGTCTTGCCCCATCCTTGGCCACCTTTAAATCTAGACTGAAAGCCCACCTCTTTAACATTGCTTTTGACTCGTAACCACTTGTAACCACTCGCCTCCACCTACCCTCCTCTCTTCCTTCCCGTTCACATTAATTGATTTGATTTGCTTACCTTATTTATTTTTTGTCTATTAGATTGTAAGCTCTTTGAGCAGGGACTGTCTTTCTTCTATGTTTGTGCAGCGCTGCGTATGCCTTGTAGCGCTATAGAAATGCTAAATAGTAGTAGTAGTAGTAGTAGTAATAATGGAAACCGAGGATGTCCATCTCAAAAACAACCAAATCCAAGCCATTTGGTCATGGGAGGAGCCAGCATTCGTAGTACACTGGTCCTCCTCACATGCCAGGACACCAACTGGGCACCCTAGGGGGCACTGCAGTGGACTTCACAAATTACTCCCAGGTGCATAGCTCGCTTACCTTTGGTGCTGAGCCCCCCCAATCCCCCCCCCCAAAAAAACACTCCCCACAACTGTACACCACTACCATAGCCCTAAGGGGTGAAGGGGGGGCACCTACATGTGGGTACAGTGGGTTTCAGGTGGGTTTTGGAGGGCTTACATTTACCACCCCAAGTGTAACAGGTAGGGGGGTGGGCCTGGGTCCGCCTGCCTGAAGTGCACTGCACCCACTAAAACTGCTCCAGGGACCTGCATACTGCAGTCATGGAGCTGGGTATAACATTTGAGGCTGGCAAAAAAAAATTTTAATTTTTTTTTAGGGTGGGAGGGGTTGGTGATCACTGGGGGAGTAAGGAGAGGTCATCCCTGATTCCCTCGGGTGGTCATCTAGTCAGTTTGGGCACCTTTTTGAGACTTGGTCGTGAAAACAAATGGACCAAGTAAAGTCGACCAAATGCTCGTCAGGGACGCCCTTCTTTTTTCCATTATTGGCCGAGGACGCCCATCCCTAGTCCCGCCTTCGCTACCCTGCTGACATGCCCCCGTGAACTTTGGTCGTCCCCACGACGGACTGCAGTTGAGGACGCCCAAAATTGGCTTTCGATTATGCCGATTTGGGCGACCCTGAGAGAAGGACGTCCATCTCCCGATTTGTGTCAGAAGATGGGCGCCCTTCTCTTTCGAAAATACCCCTGATAGTAACATAGTAAATGACGGCAGATAAAGGTCTGCATGATTCTGCCCAACAAGATAAACTCATAGTACAAGGTATGATGTGATACTACATATGCAGACTTGATCTTAATTTGTTCTTGTCATTTTCAGGGCACAGATTGCCCAGCACTGGCCTTGTTCTCCAACTACTGAAGCTCAATCTGTCCAGCCATGATCAGGGCAGAGACTGTAGAAGCCTTCCCGGGACTAGCTTTGCTTCTCAGTTACTGAGGTTGTCATCTAATCACCGCTGAGCTGGGATGAAGTAAGATTGTGCCACAGATGCAGTTCCTTCTACCTGCCTGGCCTTCCTTGATATACGTGGAGGGGCATAATTGAACGAAAACGTCTATCTCCATGGGCGTTTATCTCGGAGAAGGGGTGGACCGAACCGTATTTTTGAAAAAAATAGACGTCCATGTTTTATTCGACAATTTGTGAGCTGGGCGTTTTTGTTTTTCAGTGATAATGGAAAATGAAAGCGCCCAGCTCAAAAACGAATAAATCCAAGGCATTTGTTCGTGGGAGGGGCCAGGAGTCGTAGTGCACTGGTCCCCCTCACATGCCAGGACACCAACCGGGCACCCTAGGGGGCACTTTTACAAAAACAAAAAAAAAGGTAAAAGAGCTCCCAGGTGCATAGCACCCTTCCCTTGTGTGTTGAGCCCCCCAAATCCCCCTCAAAACCCACTGCCCACAAGTCTACACCATTACTATAGCCCTAAGGGGTGAAGGGGGGCACCTACATGTGGGTACAGTGGGTTTGGGGGGGTTGGACGACTAAGAATTAAGCAGCACAATTGTAACAGGTAGGGGGGGATGGGCCTGGGTCCACCTGCCTGAAGTCCACTGCACCCCCTAACAACTGCTCCAGGGACCTGCATACTGCTGCCAGAGAGGTGGGTATGACATTTGAGGGTGAAAATAAAAAGTTGTGAAACATCATTTTTTGTGGTGGGAGGGGGTTAGTGACCACTGGGGGAGTCAGGGGAGATCATCCCCGATTCCCTCTGGTGGTAATCTGGTCATTTAGGGCACTTTTTGGGGCCTTGTTCGTGAAAAAACAGGGTCCAGGAAAAGTGCCCTAAATTCTAGCTACAAACGCATACTTTTTTCCCATTATTGGTGAAAGGCGCCCATCTCTGTTCGGGTGATAACCACGCCCCAGTCCCGCCTTCACCACGCCTCCGACACGCCCCCGTCAACTTTGTACGCTTCCGCGATGGAGTGCAGTTGAAAACGTCCAAGTTCGGCTTTTGATTATACCGCGTTATTCGTTTTTGGGAGATAAACGCCTATCTCTCGATTTAGGTCGCAATATAGGCGTTTTTGTCTTTCGATTATAAGCTGGACTGTCTCCTCTTCTTTTCCAAGGCCAGTGGCACCTTGCTGATGTCTTGTGTCCCCGAGCTGAATAATATCTATCTCCTTCTCCTTAAGATATGTAACTATAGCACAATTTCAAGAAAGTGCAGAGTCCAAGCAACCCCAGTTACCTCTCAACACTCTTATGCTCCATGTGGCACACTGGTGCCACTAGCCGAAAACACTTTACTCTCCTTGCTGTATGGTACAATAGCCAGAGAACCAAACATACATCACCATATGACTTGGGTTTTATACCAGTACCAGTTTCCCTCCAAAACAGGTCTCCTTCTACCATTACCTCACTGGTCAGGAGAGCCAGTGGTGAGAGGCGGGGCTGGTGGTTGGGAGACGGGGATAGTGCTGGGCAGACTTATACGGTCTGAGCCAAAGCCAGTGGTGGGAGATGGGGCAGGTGGTTGGGGGGCGGGGATAGTGCTGGGCAGACTTACACGGTCTGTGCCAGAGCCGGTGGTGGGAGGTGGAGCGGGTGGTTAGGGGCGGGGATAGTGCTGGGAAGACTTACACGGTGTGTGCCAGAGCCGGTGGTGGGAGGCGGGGCGGGTGGTTAGGGGTGGGGATAGTGCTGGGAAGACTTACACGGTCTGTGCCAGAGCCGGTGGTGGGAGGCGGGGCGGGTGGTTGGGGGGCGGGGATAGTGCTGGGCAGACTTATACGGTCTGTGCCAGAGCCGGTGGTGGGAGATGGGGCGGGGATAGTGCTGGGCAGACTTATACGGTCTGTGCCCTGAAGAGCACAGGTACAAATCAAAGTAAGGTATACACAAAAAAATGGCACATGTGAGTTTATCTTGTTGGGCAGACTGGATGGACCGTGCAGGTCTTTTTCTGCCGTCATCTACTATGTTACTATGCATTCTTGAAACTTTCTGGCCGATATTCAGCGCAAGTTAACTAGCCAGGGATGGCCACTGACTGATTAACTTGTATCTCAGCGGATGACCGGTCATTTTCAGCAGTATTTAACCAGTTATCGTTGCTTAAAATGCCCAGTTAGTGCTGAAAATAAAGTCAGCGATGTTGGGGGGGGGGGAGGGGGCGTTCCAAGGGCATGACCTGTTAAATTCCGATATTCAGAACTATCTTTGCCCATTAAGCCATGGTCAGTTAAGTCAATAGCTGGCATTGAAAGAACCAGTTATTCAATGCCAGTTGCCGGAAACGGTCCAACATTGAATATGTGGGTTGAATGCTGGTGGCGGACAGTCAAAGCTCTGCCCGCCACCAGCTGAATATCAGGGGTTATAAATGTATATACAGGTCACAGCGCAATACTTGGGTGGAGCCACTAGAGGTCTCTACCATCAAAGCTAGGCAGAACCTTAGTGCTCTGTATACAGATACTGATTGTTCTACAGGTATAACTGTGATCCAGAAAGATCCATATATATGTAGGCAGAGCTGCCAAGTTGCCCATTCCAGGAGGGAGACTTTTTGGCCAGTCCTGGATTTCTGCCAAACTCATCTTGGTGCATTATGGGACCTGCAGCTCTGACCTCAATGGATAGAATCATGGACTACAAATACTACACTGCTTTGGGATGTACGTTTAAACCCAGAACCGGCCAAAATGTCTCCCTCCTGGAATGAGTAACTTGGCTCTGATGTAGGACAGCTGGAACTCTTATAATATGAGTGCTTGCATGGATTCCTAGAGTCTTTAAGCAATACCATTTTACTTTATATCTGACATCAGTAGTTGCTAGGCAGAACACTACACAGTTCATACACCTTTTGGTTTGAAGCAGATTTTTTTTGGTCTAGTTCAGTGGTTCCCAAAGCTGGTCCTGGCAGTGGCATTCCTAGGGGGGGCAGTGGGTGCGGTGTGCCCCGGGTGCATGCTGCTGGGGGGGGAGGGGCGCGCCTGTCTGCTACGTTCGTTATGTGCTCCTTCTGCCCCGGAACAGGTTACTTCCTGTTCCGGGGCAGAGGGAGCATGGAAATGAACGAATCAGACAGGCTTGCAGCACCCCCCCCCCCCCCAGCAGCGTGCACCCAGGGGGGGTTCCTTCACTGGGGAGAGGGTCGCGCTGCACCCGGGGGGCGGGGCGCATCGGCGATCCGCCCCGGGTGTCAGCCCCCCTAGGAACGCCACTGGGTCCTGGAGGTACCTCAGCCAGTCAGGTTTTCAGGACATCCACAATGAATATTCATGAGAGAGACTGTACGCACTGCCTCCTTGGTATGCAAATCTCTCTCATGAATATTCATTGTGGATATCCTGAAAACCTGACTGGCTGAGGTGCCTCCAGGACCAGCTCTGGGAACCACTGGTCTAGCTGAATGAATGTTCTGTTGCTTTTCATCATTAATTCTATTTGGTTCTTTAAAAAATTTACCACCGTACAAACCAGGTTCTGATATGGATTTATTTAAAAACCTATTGTTCAAGTTCTATTTTCCACATTTTCAAGTAAAAATAGAAAAGATGGTACAAATTACTCAAATGTATCTGTGAGCCTACAGAATAGAGAATTAAACGATAATTCATACCTCCCCTTTCAGCTGTGCTATTTCTAACTGGCCTTAGCTGGCTGTGATTAGATCCGAACCATCTTCCAATTTATTTGAAGAAGAGATCTAGGCCTTTATTTGTTCCACTCTGTTTTCCTGTTAAACTTGACGTAGGGGGTCTTTTACAAGGGTGAGCTATTGTTTTTAGGAATATAATGGGCGTCTTAACGTTTAGTGCACACTAATTTTTAGCGTGCAGTAAAAACTCTAGTGCGCATTTGTAAAAGGGGCCCTTATCTGATAATCTGCAACTCAATTCAAATCCTCTCTAACTTGAGTATATCTCAATCCTTTAAGTTATAATTCTCAAAGAAATAGGAGGAAAAGCCTCAACTGACTCCCAGGCTACAAGCCACAAATTTACAGGAGTTCACAATAGTTATCATTGGCTGAAAAACCTCCCAGAAAATTCAATAATGGAGATAATCTTATTACAGAAAGAACTTATTACTTAACTTTCTTGGTTTATCGAGTGTAGACTCATCAAATTTACAGGAATAGAGCCGTCTGTTTGAGGAGTCTACACCCGATAAACACAGAAAGTTAAGTAATAAATTCTTTCTATAATAATAAAATTTCAGGAGTCTACTACACCCGATAAAGACAGAAAGTTAAGTAATAAGTTCTTTCTGTAATAATAAGATTATCACTATTATTGAATTTTCTGGGAGGTTTTTCAGCCAATGATGACTATCAGGCTTATTTTCGAAAGAGAAGGGCGCCTATCTTTCGACACAAATCAGGAGATGGGCGTCCTTCTCCCAGGGTCGCCCAAATCGGCATTATTGAAAGTCGATTTTGGTCGTCCTCAACTGCTTTCCTTCGCGGGGACGACCAAAGTTCCAGGGGGCATATCGGAAGTGTAGCGAAGGCGGGACTGGGGCATGCTTAACACATGGTCATCCTCAGCCGATAATGGAAAAAAGAAGGGCGTCCCTGACGAGCACTTGGCCGACTTTACTTGGTCCATATTTTCTTACGACCAAGCCTCAAAAAGGTGCCCGAACTGACCAGATGACCACCGGAGGGAATCAGGGATGACCTCCCTTTACTCCCCCAGTGGTCACTAACCCCTCCTACCCTCAAAAAAAACTTTTAGAATATTTTTTGCCAGCCTCAAATGTCATACCCAGCTCCCTGACAGCAGTATGCAGGTCCCTGGAGCAGTTTTAGTGGGTACTGCAGTGCACTTCAGGCAGGCGGACCCAGGCCCATCCCCTCCTACCTGTTATACTTGTGGTGGTAAATGTGAGCCCTTCAAAACCCACCATAAACCCACTGTACCCACATGTAGATGCCCCCTTTACCCCTTAGGGCTATGGTAGTGGTGTACAGTTGAGGGTAGTTGATTTTGGGAGGCTCAGCACCCAAGGTAAGGGAGCTATGCACCTGGGAGCAATTTCTGAAGTCCACTGCAGTGCCCCCTAGGGTGCCCAATGCTGGTTCCTCCCATGACCAAATGGCTTGGATTTGGTCATTTCTGAGATGGGCATCCTCAGTTTCCATTATCACTGAAAACTGGGGATGACCATCTCTAAGGACCACCATCTCTAAGGTTGACCTAAATGTTAAGATTTGGGCATCCCCGACCATATTATCGAAACGAAAGATGGACACCCATCTTGTTTCGATAATACGGGTTTCCTCGCCCCTTCACGAGGACATCCTGCGAGGATGCCCTCAGGAAAACTTGGGCGCCCTGTTCGATTATGCCCCTCTATGTGAACTCCTGTAAATTTGTGGCTTGTAGCCTGGGAGTCAGTTGAGAATTTCTTTGAGAATTGTAACTTAAAGGATTGCGATATATACTCAGTTAGAGAGGATTTGTATTGAGTTGTATGTGATCTGCCATCCTCGGAATTTCCTACTTATTTAAGTTACCTGATCTGTCCATATGGTCTTGTTTATGTTTGGTCACCGTGGTCTCCATTTACATCTCTTGCGCTGCCCGAGTCAGAAGTTCTCAGACTTGTCCTACAGACCCAACAGCTAGTTTAGTTTTCATGATATCCACAGGAAATATGCATGAGATAAATTTTGCATATCCTGGGTCTCCAGGAAGTGCGCATTCATCTCATAAAGATTCGTTGTGGATATTACTGGACTGACGAGACTTTGAAAGCCAGGGTTGCAGCATTCCCCTACCCGAATGCATCAGATCCAGGGACCATATCAGAGAAAGCACATCTCTAATTATATGCAGCTGTTCCAAGGTAACTGACAGCTTAGAAATAGGACTATTGTATCATTTATGTATCATGAGACCAAATATATATTATGTAGCATACTCATTTTATCATTATAAACATAAATTTCTCCGTCCGTATATCAAATCATTCAAAACCAATAATCTGATATCTGTCGCCCAGTGACAGGGAGCATTCAGGTGTTGCCGCAGATTTGTTTGCAAGGTAAATAAATTGAGTTTGAACTATGCTCGTCTCTCTTATTCAAGCAAAAAAAAAAAAAAAAGAAAAAGAGGAAGAAATTGAAAATGCCAGACAGTGTGTGGCGAGAGATTTTATGTTCCTGCAAGAGTGCTCTGTGGAGCTTAATTGAATAGACACTGCTTATAAGAGAAGAAAGCCATAAGACAGTTTCTTTTCTTTTCCTGAAGTTGATAAAATAGCATTTTGCAACCAAGACTTAGGAGTCTATGATGAAAGTTAAGGGCCTCTTGAGCATGTTAAAAATAGTGTACGATGCAATAAAGCCTTAATGTGCACTTTACAGTGGTCCAGAAAGGTGTTAGCATGAGCGTGCTCAGATTAGCTTGTCCGTGCATAGAAAGGAACAGCATATGCAAATGCAAAATAGCATGTGGAAATTAAAGAGTACGCTACCTTCTTGTCAAAATCTTGGACCTGCTAAGTATCAACATGGGGATCAATATTCAGAATGATTTAACCGGGCAAGAGAGGCTCCTTCTTGGCTAAATTGAATCGAGTGGGCCATCCCCAGATTTTCCGTGGCACTGAATAGCACAGTGCCGCTGAAATCCAGTGTGGTCTCACAGGTAGCTCCAAGGGTGGAGTCGGGGAGGAGCCGGGAGTAATGTAGATGCCAGCGATATTCAGTGCAGTACTCTCATAACTAGGGGTGTAGCTACGTGGGGCCACGGGGGCCTGGGCCCCCTTAGATTTGCCCCTGGACCCCCCTGCCGATGACCCTCTCGACCCCCCTCCCGCCAACAACCCGCCGTCGCCTACCTTTGCTCGCTGGGGACCCCAACCCACGCCAGCCGAGGTCCTCTTCTTCCCAATCCCATGCAAGGCTTCGTTTTAGTCAGACTCACAGAAACAGAAGGGGGGGGGGAGTCGAGAGGGTCGTTGGTGGCGGGGGATTTGGCAATGGCAGGGGGTCAAAGTTGGTGGCGGGGGGTTCAGCAATGGCAGGGGGGTCGGCGGCACTGGGGGGGCTAAAATGTGCCCCCTCACCTTGGGGTCCGGACCCCCTCCCGCCAAAGTCTGGCTACACCCCTGCTCATAACCCTTCACAAAAGGCAGCCCTAACTTTGCCCAGTGCACCAGCTGGGTACAGCACCAAGGGGTCCTTTTGCCAAGCTGCAGTGGCCGTTTTTGCCGCAGCAGGTAGAAAGTCTGAAAAAAAAGACATGACCATTGAAGTGGCGGTAAGGGCTCCCACACTACCCCGGCGGTAACCCCCTGTGGTGTATTTTTTTAAAATATCCAGCAGCACCGTAAATGGCACAGGAACTACCGGTGGCCCAATGCAGCCACATGGCAACCCTTTAGTAAAACAGCCCCTAAATATTGGCTTTACCAGCATATATTCTGGGTATTGCTGAAGACCCAGATATTCAGTTCCAGTGCCAGGATATAACCTAGCACAGAAACATCGGGGTCTAAATGAGCTGAAATCTAAGACCTAGTCAGATCAAATATTAACTGGCTAATATGAGCACTGAAAAATGAAGCCTAACTCTATAAGAAATAATACTGTTAAATTATACCTACAGGCCCCTGAGGATAAAACACATTTGTCAAACTAACACACACTTTGTAGAGTGGAAATCTTGTCTCACATGCCTTGGCTGTTCAGGGGCAGGTATTAAAGATCCAGTGAAAGTGGCCGTGAAATAGTTAACAGGTGTCTCAAAACAACTGCTAACTTTTTGGCTTTATCAGGCACACAGAACATGGTGGGTGGTGGTCACACCGCATTACTTACCAGGAGCTCAATCAAGCAGCATTTGCATATAACACTCCTTCATCGACATTCATATATGTGCTAAATTTTGAGCTTATAGGTTGATGTGTTGGGAGCACTATCTTAATGTACAGGTTAAGACCTAATTGCATGGCATCGTATTTTTATTTTTGTTAAATTTGTACCCTGTGCTTTCCCACTCATGGCAGGCTCAATGCAGCTTACATGGGGCAATGGAGGGTTAAGTGACTTGCCCAGAGTCACAAGGAGCTGCCTGTGCCTGAAGTGGGAATTGAACTCAGTTCCTCAGGATCAAAGTCCAACACCCTAACCACTAGGCCACTCCTCCACTGTTGCTACTATTTGAGATTCTACATGGAATGTTGCTATTCCACTAGCAACATTCCATGTAGAAGTCGGCCCCTTGCACATCACCAATGTGGCCGCGCAGGCTTCTGCTTCTGTGAGTCTGACGTCCTGCACGTACGTTGGTCCTTGCAGATGATCAATGTGGCCGCGCAGGCTTCTGCTTCTGTGAGTGCAGGACGTCAGACTCACAGAAACAGAAGCCTGCGCAGCCTTCTACATGGAATGTTGCTAGTGGAATAGCAACATTCCATGTAGAATGTCCAATAGTAGCAACATTCCATGTAGAATCTCCAATAGTAGCAACATTCCATGTAGAATCCCCAATAGTAGCAACAATCCATGTAGAATCTCCAATAGTATCTATTTTATTTTTGTTACATTTGTACCCCGTGCTTTCCCACTCATGGCAGGCTCAATGCGGCTTACATGGGGCAATGGAGGGTTAAGTGACTTGCCCAGAGTCACAAGGAGCTGCCTGTGCCTGAAGTGGGAATTGAACTCAGTCTTGGGAGTCACCTTAAGGTAAATGCTGAACTTTATTGCATATGCAAAGGCTTCTGAGCTATCCTGAAAATCCCATAGCCAGTTGGATTTTCAGGACACCCACAATGACTGTTCATTTAAATGCCTCATGTTTATTTATTTATTTATTTATTTAGTTACATGGAGGGCACGCTTTACAAGGAAGCGTGAAGCAACTTCCATAAAATCAGTTGCATGCAGTTAATATCAAATTAAGACATTCTACCCATGCTAAATAATTACAACTCCCAATAAAAATTGCAACAAATCCATTTCATATAAAACACAGTACAATAACTATACTGTCCCCGTCCTCCATCATCTCCCCCCCCCAAAAAAAAAATTACATCCACCGTACAACCCAACTAGACACCTCTTTATTCCCAAACTGCAGTGGTGTACCAAGGGGGGGGGGCGGTGGGGGCGGTCCGCCCCGGGTGCACACCACTGGGGAGGTGCCGCGCACCGGTCAGCGTCATTTGTTTCCATGCTCCCTCTGCCCCAGAACAGGAAGTAACCTGTTCCGGGGCAGAGGGAGCATGGAAACGAACGACGCTGACCAGCGCGCGGCACCCCCCTAGCAGCGTGCACCTGGGGGTGGGGTTCTTTTCACCGGGGTGGGGTCACTGCACCCGGGGGACGGGGCACATCGGCGATCCGCCCCGGGTATCAGCGCCCCTCGGAACACCACTGCCAAACTGTCCATACTAATTTTTGCTATGACTTGAAGCTTAACATTACTGATCGTCCAAATAATTGTATCACAATAGAAGATTAATCCAATACCTCTTATTTGTTGTTATACAATGTATTTTATTACATGAATACCTAATCCTCTCTGTCTCCAATACCTCAACTATGTATTTCTCTTTTCCGGAAGTGGTACTTCACCATTACGGAACAACGTAAGCCACATTGAACCTGCAAATAGGTGGGAAAATGTGGGATACAAATGCTACAAATAAATAAATAAATAAATTATGTTGTGACCTACCCAAAGATAACATAGTAGATGACAGCAGATAAAGACCCAACAAGATAAACTTATAGAATAAGGTATGGTGTGATACTACATACCCATATTTGATCTTGATTTGTCCTTGCCATTTTCAGGGCACAGACCATAGAAGTCTGCCCGGCACCGGCCTTGTTCTCCAGCTACTGAAGCTGAATCTGTCCAGCCATGATGAGGGCACAGACCATAGAAGTGTGCCCGGGACTGGTTTTGCTTCTCATTTACTGTTGTTGCCATCTGATTACTGCAACTCTTGTTTGGTTCCATGCCTTCCGTACAGGATTCCTTTGTGTGTTTATCTCACACATTTTTGAATTCCGTTACCATTTTCATCTCCACCATCTCCTGCGGGAGGGCATTCCAGGTATCTACCACTCTCTCCATGAAAAAGTACTTTCTGGCATTATTCCTGAGTCAGCCCCCCTGCAATCTAAACTCATGTCCTCTAGTTCTACCACCTTCTCGTTTCTGGAAAAGGTTTGTGGTAGATTAATGCCATTCAAATATTTGTATCATATCACCCCTGTCCCTCCTTTCCTCCAGGGTACACATCTTCAGGTCATCAAGTCTCTCCTCATGATAGACTTGTAGTAGCCTGAGGAATTCAGCAGTAAGGAGCATTTGCCTGGATTCTCAGTGCTTCCACTTTAAATTACCAAGAGGATAATACCCTTTGGCTGACCATATCCGTAGTCAGGCAGACTTAGGGTTACCATATTTTGTCCCCCCAAAAGGAGGACACATACCCCCCTCCCCTTACCTTACTACTGCCCTGGTGGTCTAGTGACCTCTTTGGAGCAGGAAAGAGCCCCCTCTTTCCTGCCCGGAGCGCTGCCCTGCATGCATCCTTCCTGTTTGTGATCTCTGTGCCGATTCAAAATGGCCACCGAGAGTTGAAGTCTTGCGAGGTCACGTCAATTCTCGGCAGCCATTTTGAATCGGCCTGCCCGTTTGTCCAGAAATCCGGACAAACGGGCAGATTTGCAAAACCTGCCTGGTTGCCCGGACATGCCTGTCCTCAAAAAGAGGACATGTCCGGGTAAATCCGGACATATGGTAACCCTAGGCAGACTAGCATGCGCAGGTGCAGTTTTGACCCTTTCCAGAGAGGGCTGGAAGTTACAGAAAACTGGTGGAATAAAAGAAGTGTCCAATATAATTTGTAGGAGGTTCTGATGGCAGCAGAGTCCTCCTCTAACTATGAAACTAAGACTCCACATAGAAGAAATGTCTTAGATTTTACACCAACAGCACCACAAGAGTGGAAGGTGCCACAAACCCAAGGTAAGCTGGTGCAAGACAAAAACCTCTTCGGAAAACAGATGACTGCTGGCAACTTGACTTCAACAAGATAATGTTTATTCCACAAACAATCACACAGATGCTGACAGCTTGACCTAGCACAGGCCGTGTTTCGGCAATCCTGTCTTCATCGGGAGTCCTGAACGATCAGCACTACAACTTTAAATTTCTGTGAAATCGTGGCACGGTATCAAAGCATGTAAATGCTGAGCTAGAGTCAGCTAACCGTGATCTTGGTCTGCTGTCTCTATTTGAATTTTATGCTTTCTGCTTTAGATTAGATTAATGATTACAGGTTATTCTATTCTGTTACTGACTATATAGTAAGTTTTTAAGTTGATTTTACTTCTGTCATGATTTAACCTTGTTAATTTTTGGCAATTTCCATAATGTAATATTGTTCATCTCTGGTCATTTCCAGACCTATTTGTTGTAATCCACATAGAACCGAAAGGTAGATAGCGGACTGTAAGATATTGTGTCGTGTTATGTTATGTTGAATACTATCAGCAATATTTGGGAATATAGGTGGTTATAGCCATGACTCCATCATATTTAGCTGCCTATATGGTTGGCATGTTGAAGACTTGACAACCGGTATTTAAGCATGGGTGACTGCTGCCCATGCAGCTCTGGCCACCTTCTTGGGCAGCAGTGGCTTAGCTACGTGGGGCCAGGGGGGCCTGGGCCCCCGTAGATTTTGACCTGGACCCCCCTGCTGACGACCCTCTCGATCCCCTTCCTGCCACCAACCCCCCCCCCCCCCCCCCCCCCCGCCGACGACATCGCCTACCTTTGCTGGCGGGGGACCCCAACCCCTGCCAGCCGAGGTCCTCTTCTTCTGGTGCAAGGCTTCATTCTGTTTCTGAGTCTGACGTCCTGCACGTATGTATGTGAATCTGTGAATCTGACATCCTGCATGTACATACTCAGAAACAGAACGAAGCCTTGCGCCGGAAGAAGAGGACCTTGGCTGGCGGGGGTTGGGTTTCCCCGCCAGCAAAGGTAGGCGACGGCAGGGGAGGGTTGGGGGTGGGAGGGGGGGTTGAGAGGGTTGTCGGCAGGCGGGGTCAGCAATGGTGGAGGGGGGCTAAACTGTGCCCCCTCACCTTGGGCTCTGGACCCCCCTCTCACCGAAGTATGGCTATGCCCTTGTTGGGCAGACTGGATGGCCCATACAGTTCTTTATCTGCCATCATTTACTGTGTTACTGTGTTAAGTAGCCATGTAATGTAATGATCTGGAATCATTACATCCAAGGGTACTCAAAGAACTCAAGTATGAAATTGCTGATCTGCAGTTAGTAATATGTAACCTGTCGTTTAAAATCATTTGCAGTACCTGAAGATTGAAGATTGGCCAACGTGACGCCGATTTTTAAAAATAGTTCTAGGGGTGATCCAGGAAATTATAGACTGGTAAGCCTGACGTCGGTGCCAGGCAAAATAGTGGAAACTATTATAAAGAATAAAATTACAGAATACATAGATAAACATGGTTTAATTGGACAGAGTCAGCATGGGTTCAGCTGAGGGAAGTCTTGCCTCACCAATTTGCTTCATTTCTTTGAAGGCATGAATAAACATGTGGATAAAGGTGAGCTGGTTGATGTAGTGTATCTAGATTTTCAGAAAGCTTTTGATAAAGTTCCTCATGAGAGACTCCTGAGAAAATTAAAGAGTCATGGGATAGGATGCAATGTTCTGGTGTGGATTAGGAATTGGTTATTGGACAGAAAGCAGAAGGGTGGGTAAAATGGCCATTTCTCTCAATGGAGAAGGGTGAATAGTAGAGTGTCTCAGGAATCTGTACTGGGATTGGTGCTATTTAACGTATTTATAAATGATCTGGGAATTGGAATGACAAGTGAGGTGATTAAATTTGCAGATGACACAAAACTATTCAAGGTTGTTAAAACACATGCAAACTGTGAAAAATTGCAGGAAGATCTTAGGAAACTGGAAGACTGGGCATCAAAATGGCAGATGAAATTTAATGTGAACAAATGCAAGGTGATGCACACTGGAAAGAATAATCCAAATCATAGTTACCTGATGCTAGAGTTCACCTTGGGGGTCAGCACTCAAGAAAAAGATCTGGGTGTTGTTGTAGATAATATGCTGAAATCTTCTGCTCAGTGTGCGGCAGTGGCCAAAAAAACAAACAGGATGCTAGGAATTATTAGGAAAGGGGTGGAGAATAAGACCAAAAATACTATAATGCCTCTGTAATGCTCCATGATGCGACCACACCTCGAATATTGGGTTCAGTTCTGGTCACCATATCTCAAAAAAGATTTAGCAGAATTAGAAAAGGTTCAAAGAAGAGCAGCCAAAATGATAGAGGGAATGGAATTCTTCTCATATGAGGAAAGGCTAAAGAGGTTAGGGCTCTTCGGCTTGGAAAAGAGACGGTTGAGGGGAGATATGATTGAAGTCTACAAAATCTTGAGTGGTGTAGAACGAGTAGAAGTAAATCAATTTTTTTTTTACTCTTTCCAAAAGTAAAAAGACTAGGGGACACTCGAGGAAGTTACATGGAAATACTTTTAAAACAAATAGGAGGAAATATTTTTTTCACTCAACAAATAGTTAAGCTCTGAAACTCTTTCCCAGAGGTTGTATTAACAGCGGTTAGCATATCTGGGTTTAAAAAAGGTTTGGATAAATTCCTGGAGGAAAAGTCCATAGTCTGCTATGGAGACAGACATGGGGAAGCCACTACTTGCCCTGGGATTGGTAGTATGGAATGTTGCTACTCTGAGATTCTGAATGGAATCCTGTCACTCTTTAGGATTCCAGAATCTTGCTATTCTTTGGGGTTCTACATGGAATGTTGCTACTATTTGGGTTTCTGCCAGGTACTTGTGACCTGGCTTGGCCACTCTTTGGAAAACAGGATACTGGGCTAGATGGACCATTGGTCTGACCCAGTATGGCTACTCTTATGTTATGTTCTTATCAGTACCACAACAATTAAATGACACCAACTAAAACAATATCAGATACTTTAAAATTCATTAAAGGTCTAATACATATATTCTAAACAAAAAAGTTTGCAATAGTTTTCTAAAGCAAAGATAATCTGTAGTTTCCCTAATAAATAAAGAAAGAGCATCCCAGATTAATGTTGCCTGATAGGGTAATAAATTGCCTAACAATTTATGAGACATTACGGATTTCAGCAATGTTTCTCTCACATTCCTTGAAGATAAACCTGATAACAGTTGGAAATGAGCTGCCATATAGATCGGTATTTCTCCATATAAAAACTCATAACCAAAAACACAAACTTTAAAATGTGACCTCCCATCAACCAGGACCCAATATAATATTACCAGTAAGGGAGTTATTGAATCATTATCGAGTGGATTTATATAAAAGTGTAAACTGATTATTTGGCCTCCTGGATTTATCCAATCCCAGCCTTGGTCCCAATAATCAATACATTTGTTTGTGTATCTGGGATACTGTGGGGGGTGAGGAGTTTATGCAGCACCATTATCAAATCATCTTCATGTGAGTGGAGGAGTGGCCTAGTGGTTAGGGTGGTGGACTTTGGTCCTGGGGAACTGAGGAACTGAGTTTGATTCCCACTTCAGGCACAGGCAGCTCCTTGTGACTCTGGGCAAGTCACTTAACCCTCCATTGCCCCATGTAAGCCGCATTGAGCCTGCCATGAGTGGGAAAGCGCAGGGTACAAATGTAACAAAAATAGATACTATTGGAGATTCTACATGGAATGTTGCTATTCCACTAGCAACATTCCATGTAGAAGGCTGCGCAGGCTTCTGTTTCTGTGAGTCTGACGTCCTGCATGTACGTGCAGGACGTCAGACTCACAGAAGCAGAAGCCTGCACGGCCACATTGGTAATCTGCAAGGGCTGACTTCTACATGGAATGTTGGAACATTCCATGTAGAATCTCAAATAGTAGCAACAGTGGAGGAGTGGCCTAGTGGTTAGGGTGGTGGACTTTGGTCCTGAGGAACTGAGTTTGATTCCCACTTCAGGCACAGGCAGCTCCTTGTGACTCTGGGCAAAGTCACTTAACCCTCCATTGCCCCATGTAAGCTGCATTGAGCCTGCCATGAGTGGGAAAGTGCAGGTACAAATGTAACAAAAAAACAAAACATGGAAGAGAAAATAAGATGATACCTTTTTTTATTGGACCATGTGACTCTGCGGGAGGAACAATGGCTGCCGATTGTTTTTCGCATTCGTTTTACAATCTGTGTCAGGTCAATTTTTAATATCTTCAAGAAAGACTTCTTTGTTATCCTCCTTGGTTTTTCCTCACTTTCTTTTTTACGTCATAAAGTTTTACATACAGGTTGTCCATCGTTACCGTTTCTTAGGCAATTTTTAATACCTTGCATCCTGACTCGGACTTTACGGTCTGCTCAACAATCTCAATTAGTTGTATCCTCTCAGTGTGGTGGGTCCCATGCTCTGGAACCAGCTACCAGGGTTTTTGCAGACAGAATCTTCTTAGATAACTTTTAAACATTTGTTAAAGGCTCATTGTTTTTCATCTGGGGGGGGGGGGGTCACTTTCTATTTATTGAATTTTCAAAATAATTACTAGACAGAGCATTGAGCCTGCCATGAGTGGGAAAGCGCGGGATACAAATGTAACAAAAAATAAATTAAAAAAAATAATAATTTGCCTAAGAAAAATGGACCACACTACTGAAGAAATTTGGGTCATTGTGGATATCCCAAAAAACCCATCTGGCTGTGAGGCTCATGGGGCAGTTTTCAGAAATTGTGACTTAGGCATCTAAGCATACAAGAATCATGGCAGGATTAACCCTTTAGCTGGTCCTAGGCAAACTAGCATGTTAGCACCCCCCCCCCATTATAATATAAATGAATTTAAAATGCCCATAAACAAGACCCTAATGATTCTGACTACAGAGGAAAATCAGCAGAGGAAGAAGTGGTATGTGTTCTGAGAGAAGAGGACATATCTCTGGGCAAGTGAACATTATTTTGCTCTGTGATTCTAGACAGTTAACAGCATAGGAAGCCCATATAACGCATATGGGCAATTACATCAGACATAATACATCAGCAATAATACATTAAAACTTACAAAAATAACATCAACATTATAAAATAAAAAAAAACTCTTAAAACTCATCAAATTAAAAAGTTTCTGTTTCCTTCAAAACTGAAAATAGTTTTGCTCAGTTTAATACATTGGGGGTCGATCATTCCATGTAACGATGACATGGTAAGAAAATATCAAATCTAGTTGATGCTTGTAACATAGCAAGTCCTTTAACCAAAGGATATCTTAATAGAAATGTATTATATACCCAAGATGACAAAAAAGATGATTGAGACAAACAGTGAAGAAGTATGTAATATATGAAAAACAATGCAAGCAATTTTTTAAAATAATTTTGGGTTTTTAACGGGATGGAGCTTATGAAGATACTCAGAGGTACTATCGTACTTCTTACTTCAGAAAATTAGTTGAGCCACTGGATTAAGTATCAGATGGAGTTTTCTTAACAATATAGAATATAATCCCACATACAAGAGTTGCCCAGTCCAAATGGGACAAAACCAACATTAGGACCAGTAGAACAAAATGGTGCTCATGAAAATATGATCTAATTAAGCACAATTGTCTTCATCGAAAGATAGTCTTCTTCCATAGATTAGCAACCTCAGGTTCGAAAGAGAGAAAAGAATCCAAAATGACACCAAGAACCTTTGAATTTTCATCTGTTGAATTTCTGGGTTTAATACCGGCAGTGGTCAGCAATATACAAATCACTGCTGGCTGATTATCGAACCCAAAATGTCAAATCTACATCATCACCAGACAATAATAGCCTGGAGAGGAAAACAGATACAATGCCTATTCAAAAGAAGCCATTTCTGTTTGTACAGCTTTCATTGGCAACAAGCCTAGTGCCAAGTATATTCGCTGCCCTAGGCAGATCTTCATTCTTGCACCCTCTTCGTTACCCATGTCGTTACCACTGCTGCCTAAGAGCTGCGGCAGTGCCAATGACCATAAAACAGAAAAGAAGTAGAATATGGGCCTTTGAACCCATGAGCTTTGAATGCTCAACTGTGTCCCACCCCCTCCGATTCTGACTTCCTGTTTACATGGGAGCAGGATGTTGGTGGGTGTTCAGAACATGCATGGGTTCAGGGACCTCAACTGAGGACAAAGTGAAGCACAGACTGACTTTTGAAGGGACATTTTCAGCCACTCGCCAAAGTTTAACACTCTAAGCGTCTGTCTGCAGTAGTTTGACTAATGGTAGTGCCAGCCCTGATCGCCAAGGTGAAAGGTAATATGATAATCTTAAAATCATAAGGTTGATTGCATTAGTTTTCTGCTTTGTAACTTTGGTAAATGTGATTGCTCAGATGACAGTCATAGCAACGCATGAAGGCCAGCAGTAGTTGCAAATCACCATAGAATATGCTGAAAGTTTTTGAATTCAATCTTATTTATATGCCGGATTTTTTATTCTCTTTTAAGAAGCTTTATGTTCACCAATAGCTGCACCATATAGTCTTCTGGGTCCCAATTAAAATTCCAAGCTGCTGTTCTCTGTATGATAACAACCTGAAGTGCTGACAACACGTTACCTGTCAACAGGCAAAATGAAGGCCCAACCATCTGTTCTGTTACAAATTGACTCCATTACTCTCAACTTGAAAATCCGCTTTAAAGACTCCCTAATTATCTAGTAACCTGAGCCAAACGACGCAGCGTTATTTTAACTGGAAGTGCCACCCTGCACAGGAAAGATGCAGATCTCATGAGCTGAACAAAGAAGGTTGCTTGAAATTAGAGAGCTTCCTGCTTGAATTTACACATGTGGTTCTGATGTGGGTTTCTGAAGTGAATCACAACGGTTGCAACAAAGAGAACTGGATTAGGGCTTGGTTGAAATTCTGACTTCCAATCTACTTAGAACTGGACAAACATTCTTGGTAAATAATCTTTGTTTTCCTTCTTGGTCTTAAAACTCCACAAATCCAGGGGAAGGGTATAACATGCAGCATTCATGTGTTGTCTTTGTTTATGCATGGGTAGATATTCAAAGGGATTTAAATGGGCAGGAGAGAATCCTGCCCTCTGGAAACCCTAATCAGCGAACCATCCAGTGGCGTAGCTGGGGGGGCACCTGGGGAGCGGCCACTCCCCCAAACGGAGCTCTGCCAGTGCCTATTTTTATTTCAACGTGTTGCATTGAAAATGTGCGCCGGCGCAAATCCGCTCTCACGCCGCTTTCACTCCCCCCGTGCCGTCAACCTGGCTCCGCTTCTGGAACCATCCCTGGTTATTCAGTATAGTTAATTGGGCAGCACCTGTAAATATCTGACCACCATTGTATTGTTCATCAGGGCCACCGAGAGACTGGGCCAGGCCCGGTGCAAGGCCGTCCCCGGGGCCCCGATCCTGCCGCCACCCCACCCCCCCGGAGTCATCATCGTCACCACCACCCCTCTGACCACCACTGGGCCGGGCCGCCCTGAATTCAAATCATAGCGCCTCACCTCAACCTCGCTCCGTGTGAAAGAAGCGCAGCAGCGGCGGTCTGCAGATCCCCTCCTTTTGGGCCTTCCCTCCCTGTGTCCCGCCCTCGCACAAGTTACATCAGACGAGGGCGGGACATAGGGAGGGAAGGCCCGAAAGGAGGCGATCTGCAGACCGCTGTTGCTGCGCTTCTTTCACACGGAGCGAGGTCGAGGTGAGGCGTTATGATTTGAATCCAGGGGGGCCTGGCCCAGTGGTGGATGGAGGGGGGTGGGTGGAGGGGACTGCAGCGCCGGGCCCCCCTTGGAGGCCTGGGGAATTTTGTCCTCCCTGCCCCCCTTCTTGGCGGCCCTGCTGTTCATTTAGTGTTGGGGCAGAGCTGGGGGGGGGGGGGCATATATGCCAGTGCCTGCAAATCTAATATGTATGTTTTTATGGGTAATCAATAGAAATAAAACATGGAAAAGAAAATAAGATGATACCTTTTTTATTGGTCATGACTTAATACATTTCTTGATTAGCCTTCTTCGTCAAGATCGCAAATAAGCAAATGTTGGTAGATGACAGTATATATAAGTGAAACATCAAAGCATTTCAGTGACAGTCTAACAGGATGAGGGTGGATAGGTGAGAGACAGGAAGAGCCGGGTGGATGAGGGACAGGGAGATATGCATGGAGACAGGAGGGTGACAAAGCAGTACAATTTTATGGTTTATAATGGGCTAGAAAACCCAGATCTTTGTTAAGTCCTGTCTGGTGGGTGTCAAAATCATTCTGACTTCAAAGGTCTTACATTCCTGTATTGTTTTAAAGTTCCCTTTTAGTCAAACATTAGGAAGATAACTGACTACCTTACATTTAGAAAAACACTTCTCAAAATTCTTTACCGGCAAAGGATAGCTTCCGAAGAGTAAGCATTCATCCCCAACCACGTCTCCAATCTACTCTTCAACTAAATTAAAATTGAACGCTTCCCTGCATACCAGATTCTGTTCCTCGTAGCTATACTGTTACCCAACTATTCTCCGTGACTGCTTGACTTTATAATACAACAGCTGTTTATTCCGTTACCAACCTGTGAACTGTAGGCTACACCGAAACTGTAGACCCAAATGTTATAGATTAGGTTCCCTTCTACCCTGTAAATACGATGTTTGAAGCTCTCTATTTACCTGTTACATAGCAGGTGGCGACATTAGAGTAGCCCCCCACCCCCACCCCATTTACCATGTGTATATGAAGATACTGTATGCTGTCTTTATTTATCTAGCTATCAAAGGGACCATTTTACTAAGGCGTGCTGAGTATTTAGATTTTTTTTGTTTTGTTTTTACCACCATGACTGATGTTTAAAAAGATGCTGACCACAGTGGATGAACTTTGGCTTGAATATTGGCAGCTGAATATTTTACTAAAGCCAACAAGATACAGTACATTTTTTACATTCCAAAGAGATCCGTTTCTAAAAATGCATTAAAGTTTTGCAGTCACTGTGCATTAGTTCTAAAAATTAGCCCACAGTAACTGCAAAAGCTGTGCAGTAACTATGAGGGACACGGCCAACATCTCTGCCAGTGCAGTGACCACACAAGGAAGACCTTTAATACACATTAAGTCCATTGTCAATAACGAAGTTGCATCCACCAAGGGCCTGCAGGTGCAAAAGAGAACCCACTACCTGGACCCTTTGACATTCATCAAGTATCCTTCCTTCCCCCCTCTCCCATACACCCGGCAGCTCCCCTGTCATCCCTCCTGATACACATCAAGCACCCTCCCATTCCCAAGAATCACCCCATGATTCTTACTGGGGGATGTTCCTGGTATCTAGTAGGAGCCAATAGCAATCAATGGATGTTTCTGCTCTGTTGCTAGCCCAGGATCAAAATGGCATCCCTGACTCCTAGATGTAGTTTTATGGTACTACCACTAGGGGTCAAGCTGCCAACTAAGCAGCTTGGCCACCCCCACTCACCCCCTTGGGAGGAGGGGGTTGGGTCAGAAGGGCCAGGTTGCCCACACAACAATGGTCAAAAACCAAATCAGTAAATCAGCGGCAGTGGGATAACATGTAGCACCACTAAAACCTGGCCTTACGCCCATCAAGGTTCACGGAGGCCTGGTTCTCTTTTTCCCCATAGACGCAAAACAGAAGAAAACTTCTAGTACCCAAGCCCATAATGAAGCATTTGCCTGCAGTATATTAAAATACAGTTTGGGATAAAGGGTAGGTAGTACAGACCCTACACGTCATCCATTTAACTTTGTGTGGTTATTGTAAATTTCTTTCTATTGGCAAGAATACCGAATGAAACATCATCTAATTAGATGAGAAGGCTCCCCTGAAGATATCTCTCAACTGTTTCTATTAATGTACGGATCTGTGAGTAGGGAGAAGGGAATGACATTCAGAAACATTGTTTTTTTTTTCTTAATTAAATCCATGTACAGCTGCAAACTATTTTGAACAACGTGAACACATTTTATTTTGCAAGTGACAATGCATAACAGATGATATCTTAGAGGGCTACTGACAGGGGCTGGCATAGCTATGATTGAATGGGCCCCAGGAAGAAAAATTAAGATGGGCTCCTATAATGCATCTCTCTCAAGGTAATGATGGCCGGGAAGGAGGGAGTGGAGGATGCCTTTTGGACGCTCAGAAAAAGGAAGTAGCTAATATTACCATATTAAAATCAAAGGGAAACAACAGTTCAGAAGGAAACTCCTCTACCCCCCCCCCCAAGTCCCCACTACCTTGGGAGAGATGACGTTATAGGGGGGTATCTTAATTTTTCCACCTGGGACCCTCCAATTCCTAACACAATCTCAGCCCCCCTCAAACCCTCCTCTACCTCTAAGGTCACAGCGGAGTGAGGGGGGTTTGCTCTGCCATCATTGCCCCACTGGACCACCAGGAACTAAGGTAGGCACAAGGTGTCACTGGGAGGAAGGGGAGTCTGAAATTGTGCCAGGAGGTGGGGGGTCAGTGATTGTGTCAGGGTTGGGAGGAGAAACAGGCACACTCCGCTTATGCGGGTCCCAGATGAATATCAGCCAGGACCAACATAAAAGCCAGTGGCCTGACTGAGTCCAGTTAGATGCCAATAGTCAATGACAGTGCCCGGACACAGCACAGCATTGAATATTGGAGCCTAATTCTACCCACAGCAGTCAGAGTTTTAAAAAACTGCTGACTGCTGCTGCAGGATATAGATGCAGAGGGGAGTGCCTCCCTCCCACTTGGTCCAGCATCTCCCCACATGCCTCCTGTCTACTTTCTCTCCCGCCCAGCAACTCCTCCTCTTGCCTCCTTCCCTCCATCCACCCCCTCCGCTCAGATCTTCATTCTTCCTGTCAAGGCTGCAACTGTGAGTAGTAAAAGAGGAGAGAGAGGGCTGTGGAGTCTTGTGCACTTTCTGCAAGGCTGTGCCAGTCCCGCCCCCTCTGACCATACCTTCTGGGGCTGTGGGAGCTGAATATTGGCCAAATACCTAGTTACACTCTATAAAGGAAATTACATCAAGGCTTATATCCAGTGACGATCCTAGGTCGGCTGCCACCTGGGGCGGATCGCCGATGCGCACCCCCCCCCCCCCCCCCCCGGGTGCATTCTTAGCTGCTGGGAGCAGCCGCGTGGCTCTTGGCTCCGCTGGCTCCCTCTGCCCCGGAACAGGAAGTAACCTATTCCGGGGCAGAAGGAGCAGGGAACCAGCGGAGCCGACAGGCGTGCGGCTGCTCTCTGCACCCCTCCAGCGGCGTACACCCGGGGCGGACCGCCCCCACCGCCCCGCCCTTGGTACGCAGCTGTTTATATCCCGCTACCACCTTTCAGTTCTAAGTGGGTTCCAAACCGAGAAAGCCAGAACATACTTCTGGGGAAAGTATAAAACTCAGATAAGAAAAAAATATATATATTAAGTAAGTACAAATTTTCTGAATAAGTTTTTAGATACTCCCTAAAAGAAAGATATATGACTGTGATATAAAGAACATTCCAGCAACATCTTTCCATAATCGTGCTCCTTGAACGATAAAGATTTGTCAAAAAATTCTAATCTGTTCTTTCCTTTAACGGATCTAAATGCAAGGAAGTTATCAGCATTACATCTTCGATATCTATATGAAGATGCAAAATGAAAATGAACAATTATGTAGTTAGGGATCTGCCCTTATAGCACTTGAAAGAGAAAACAATTCTAACTGCAATAAGCAACCGGTGAAACTTAATATAGACGTAAGAAACACACTATCAAACTTTGATAGACCAAAAATCAGTCTGTGTTAACGGTCATTCCGTTAATACACCAGCAACCATTGCCCCACATTAGCAGCATGGATGCGTTCCTTAAATTGATGGTAATACCCCCAAGAGCTGCCGTAAAAGGTTTTGCCCTTAACTTGCCTTGACTTTGGCTCTTATCTCGTTAAAGAGCAAAACTTTAACATACTTTAGTAAACAGGCATTTATAAAGCTGTGTGCATCGCAGTGGCGTAGCCACAGGTGGGCCTGGGTGGGCCAGGGCCCACCCACTTAGGGTTCAGGCCCACCCAACAGTAGCACACGTTTAGTGGTAGCTGGTGGGGATCCCCAGCTCCACCAGCTGAAGACCTCCCCCTGATGGTAATGAAAACGCTACTCTCCTTGATCCTGTCACCCGCGCATGCTCAGTCTTCAGCGCATGCCTGCTGCAGACTGTTAAGGTGGAAAGGAGCGTTTTCTCGCCAACTGAGATAATTTTTTTGGTGGTGGTGCGGGGGAGGGGGGGAGAACACTTGGTGCCCACCCACTTCTTGCCTAGGCTCACCCAAAATCTGTTGTCTGGCTACACCCCTGATGCATTGCCCTTCAGGGGAAAACAGGTGCAAATTTCTATGGATTCTATAGGCCAGTGGTTTATTTATTTATTGCATTTGTATCCCACATTTTCCCACCTGTTTGCGGGCTCAGTGTGGCTTACAATAAGATATGAATAATGGAAATACATTTGTTAACAACTTGGTTATGGGTTACATTGTACAAGTTATGTGAGACCATTGAAGTATCATTAAGAATATAACAATGGGACATCAACATTGAAACGTTGGAAAGAGACAATGGGAAGCTTAAAGGGCAGTATTAAGACACAGAGACATATGGTGTACATATTCCTGTGAGTAAATGTATGAGTGATGTGGAATTACGGGGGATGAGGGTTAGAAGTGGATGTATGATGCATTGATGATCAGTGAGTGTGGACTCTATGTGTTTTGGCTCTTGCCATAAATTGTTTCAAACAGATGAGTCTTCAGTAATTTGCGGAAGGAGGCTTGTTCGTAAATCGTTCTTAAGTTGCGCGGCAGTGTATTCCAAAGCTGCGTGCTCGTGTGAGAAAAGGTTGACGCGTGTAGCGTCTTGTATTTCACACCCTTGCAATTAGGGAAGTGGAGGTTGAGGTATGTTCTGGATGATCTTTTAGCATTTCTGGTTGGTAGGTCTATCAACTCGGACATATAGGCAGGGGCTTCACCATGAATGATCTTGTGGACTAGTGTGCATACCTTGAAAGTGACACGTTCCTTAAGTGGAAGCCAGTGTAGTTTCTTTAGTAGTGGTGTTGCCCTTTCATATTTTGGTTTTCCGAAGATGAGTCTGGCTGCTGTGTTCTGGGCTGTTTGAAGTTTCCTCAGTATTTGCTCTTTGCAGCCTGTGTATAGTGAGTTACAGTAATCCAGATGGTTTAGGATGAGGGATTGCACTAGGTTGCGGAAGACGAATCTTGGGAAGAATGGTTTTATCCTTTTTCAATTTCCACATGCAGTGGAACATCTTCTTAGTTGTGTTATTTGCGTGAGCTTCGAGTATTAGGTGGCGGTCGATAGTGACTCCAAGAATTTTTAGCGTTTCTGGTTCCCAAACCTGGCCCTGGAGGACCCCAGCCAGTCAGATTTTCACAAGATCCACAATGAATATTTATGAGAGAAATTTGCACGCACTGCCTCCAACTGCATGCAAATCTCTCTGATGAATATTCATTGTGGATATCCTGAAAACCTGACTGGCAGGAGTCCACCAGGGTCAGGTATGGGAAACACCAGGGCCGCCGAGAGGGGGGGAGGGCAGGGGAGCAAAATTCCCGGGGCCTGGCCTCCAAGGGGGTCCCAGCGCCGGGGTCTCTCTCTCCCTACTGCTCCTGACAGGCCCCGAGTGATCGGGTCCCAACAGGAGCAGGAGAGAGAAAACTCCGGCACAGGGCCCCCCCCCCCCCCAGCGCTGCTCTTCACTCGCTTCTACCAGCGTGCCGAGAGGCTGCTTTTCCCCCTCAGGCGCATGCTCGGTTTTGAAACCGAGCATGCGCAACAAGCAAAAAAAAGCAACTGAAGGGCACCAGCCTCAAGGTACCTCAGTTGCGGCAGCAACGATCCTGGGAGGAGGGGGCAGGAGAGGTGACAATCCAGGGGGGGCAGTGGTGATCAGGGGGAGGCGGCAGTGGCAGCGGCCCTGCCCCGGGCCCGGCTCAGTCTCTCTAGGCAGTCTTCAAGGGGAAAGTATATATAAACGTTCTCTTTGAGAGCTAATGCAAGGTGCATGGGGAATATTCCCCACTGACTTTGCACCCACCTGCACAGTTTCGAAAGTTCTTCTGTTAATCCTTTCCCACGCTTCTTGCTCTACCTGTTTCTCAATTTGCTATTGTATCTCCCTACTCATTATCTTCAGCCATTCTGGGGTGGTGTTTTTTTTTTTTTCAAAAGACTCTATTCTTGCATAGCAGAAATATGGAGTGTTGTAGTTTACAGAATCCTTACAGAAGTATGCTGAGCCCGGATCAAGAATTGATCAACCTGTCACTGTAGGAAATCACACTCTGATGTGCCGAGACACACTACAGAATGTGGGAGCTAAGTGGATTCCCTGTAATAAAGCTGTCACTCTCCTAAAGGTGGCACAGACCTGCAAAGCTTTTAGAAGCTTTAAAAAGCGTAAAGGGACACTGACAGGTTTGAATGGTAGACTTTGAAGTGGAAGTGATCTGTAAACAGGAGCAATGGATTCTCGTTTCCAGGTTCCTGCTAAACAGCTTTGAGCTGGGGGGGGGGGGGGGGTTCTTTGCTGGTTGGGGAATGTACTATGATCGTGATTGCTCGACCCTGCCGCCTGAAAACACAATAAAATTGCACTACCCTTCACTGGCAGGAATAACGGTGGAAGACTCCTGTGCAGCTCAAAGCTGTTTAATGGGAACGTTAGTATCAGTTCATCCAGTCCATGCTCAGTGGGATCATAGGGTTGCCAACTTTGAAAACTTTAAATAGGGATGCATTTCAATTACAATCATAAGTACTGCCGTACTGGAACAGACCAAAGGTCCATCAAGCCCAGCATTCTGTTTCCAATGGTAGCTAATCCAGGTTACAAGTACCTGGCAAGATCCCAAAACAGTACAATATATTTTATACTGCTTACCCTAGAAATAAGCAGTGGATTGTCCCCCAAGTCCCATTTTAATAATGGCTTATGGACTTTTCTTTTAGGAAGCTGTCCAGTGCTTTTTTAAACCCCGCTAAGCTAACTGCTTTTACTACATTCTCTTGCAATGAATTCCAGAGTTTAATTACACGCTGAGTGAAGAAATATTTTCTCAGATTCATTTTAAATTTACTACTTTGTAGCTTCATTGTGTGCCCCCTAGTCCTAGTACTTTTGGAGTAAACAAGCGATTCACGTCTACCCGTTCCACTCCACTCATTATTTTATAGACCTCTATCATATCTCCCCTCAGCCGTCTTTTCTCCAAGCTGAAGAGCCCTAGCCCCCTTAGCATTTCCTCATAGGGAAGTCGTCCCATCCCCTTTATCATTTTCGTCACCCTTCTCTGTACCTTTTCTAATTCTACTATATCTTTTTTTTTGAGATGCAGTGACCAGATGCAGTCGCACCATGGAGTGATACAAAGGCATTATAACATGCTCATTTTTGTTTACTGTTCCTTTCCTAATAATACCTAACATTCTATTTGCTTTCTTAGCCACCACCGCACACTGAGCAGAGGATTTCAATGTATCATCAACGATGACACCTAGATCCCTTTCCTAGTCGGTGACTCCTAATGTGGAACCTTGCATTACGTAGCCATAGTTTGGGTTCCTCTTTCCCACATGCATCACTTTGCAGTTGCTTACATTAAACATCTGACGTGCGTAGGTGTTTATCGCACAAATTCTTTACCGCTAGGACGATGGCTGGTGGTAAGATCAGAGACCCAAAATGGACACGCGGCAATTTTGATTTTGTCTCATGTCCATGTTAGGGGGGGAAAAAAGAGGACTTTTTACAGGTGCACTGAAAAATAATTCTGTGCACACCCAAAACCCGCGCCTACACTACCACAGGACACTTTTTACCGCGGCTTAGTAAAAGGACCCCTTAGTTCCTCTAAGTTTGATGCAACAGTTGCACAGATATGCTAATAATGGAGCAACAAGGTATCTGGTCTCTTTTCTCATTGTCAAAAATTGTTTCCTCCTTTCCTGAGTAGATTTTGTAACATCAGGATAAATGCAAATATGTTTTTTACCATGAAATAAGTCCAATGGATGCCTAAAATACAATCGTGCTAAAAAAAACAGAGATATCAATAGAGTAACGCTTTCTGAGGATTCAGACAGAGATTCTTCTAGAATGGCAGAGATACTGTTCACATCCAGCAGAATCCCCTGGTCTCGTCCACCCTTCAGCTCTCCCTGGGATTTCCTTGTAGGTATGGGAACATAATATATTTTATTCACTGGAGGAATTATCAATTATCTGCGGAAAATATCAAAATAGTAGTAAGATAATGCTTGGATAAAACGAGAGGAGGTATTCCAGGGGATCTTGGAAAGTTTAGGAACCTTAGGTTCAACCTACGGTTATAATTTTCAATATTTTCAAGTATCTTGTGAATCACAAAGGTATCCTTCGCAACAGAGTTTTTGAAATCATTAAGAGTTTTTTAAATCACCTTGAATCTGATTAACCTAAGTTGGAAAATCTTGTTTTACTAGTTCCACTGCCTTAGTTAAATCCTCCATCTTCTGCTCCAAAACTGTTACCTCAGTAGGCGTAATTCCAGTCACCAAGTCCAGTTTTTGTAGCATTTTCCAGATATGGTCGAGTGTAACCTCCGTGGGAGATGGTGAACAAACTCCTTCTCCTGATGTCATGCTTTCTGGTCCTTCTGCGCCTTCACCAACTCCCTCCTTAGTGGCACTTCCCGCAGCAACTTTGGCATCAGGTGGCAACACTCGTTGGGTTGACATAGACATAGACGGTGGTCACGGAGGCGCCGAGGATGCTGGAGGCGATACAGATGTTTCCATCCCCAGCAAGGTCGACTCTCCTTCCTCGCTCCTCACAGCAAGAAATGCCTCCCCAGACAACAAGGGGGCTTCAACTACGAAGCGGTCTATGGTTCCTGACCTGGGAGTGGCCCCGAGATGTGGAAAGAGCACTCTTGACCACCCCCTTCCTCTTTGTGTGTGGCATAAGGTAAGAGGAAAAAAGTTTACATGCAACACAAACAGTGATCTGTCACACAGTCAAGCCTGCCTCTAGGGGCCTGGAGAGGTAAACAAAATGCTGGACTTTGGGGGGGGGAGGACAAGGAGAGGCTGGTATCAGGGGGCAAGCAAGGTGGGGAGAGGTGCTGCGTAGGGGAGCAAAGAGGAAGAAGGTGTTGGCATGATGCCCCCCTCTGACGCAATTTCCTGTTTCCACCTGGGCATATTGCAGCAGAGAGGGAACGCTTCAGGATACCAGAGGCAGCTTGTGAGGATGGTTGCTGCGCAGGGACCCCTCAAAGTGAGGGGAAGGGGATAAGTTGCCCGGTCCATAGAGTAGCAGTGCAGGTGGGGGGAGGGGTTCAGGAATCATGGACCCCCTCCTTAATTTCTTCCCTGGGCCCCACCATGTCTAAAACAGCCCTGGGTGGCAGCAGGAGAGCAAACCAAAGAGTTATTGGTACTTTGGTTGCTGCTTCAAGCAGATGGGCCTGGAGGTATGGAGTCAAAGGCAGCAAGAGCCACAGTGGCAACAGCAGAAAGGAGGAAGGTAAGAAGGTTTGAGGGAAAATGCTGAATGGGTGGGTGGGAGAGAGTGAAGAGAGTACAGGAAATGTTAAGGGATTTGCATTACAAGACGTACAAGGAGAGACTTGCTGACATGAGCATGTATACCCTGGAGGAAAGGAGAAACAGGGTTGAGATGATACAGACATTCAAATATTTGAAAGGTATTAATCCACAAACAAACCTTTTCCAGAAATGGGAAGGCGGTAGAATTAGAGGACATGAATTAAGGTCGAAGGTGGGCAGACTCAGAAGTAATGTCAGGAAGTATTTTTTCATGGAAAATGTGGTGGATGCATGAAATGCTCTCCTGTGGGAGGTGGTGGAGATGAAAACGGTAACAGAATTCAAAAATGCATGAGATAAACACAAAGGAATCCTGTTCAGAAGCAATGGATCCACAGAAGCTTAGCGGAGATTGGGTGGCAACACTGGTAATTATGAAGCAAAGCTAGTGCTGGGCAGACTTCTACGGTTTGTGCCCTGAAAATGGCAGGGACAAATCAAGGTCAGGTATACATATAAAGTAGCACATACGAAGTTTATTTTGTTGGGCAGATTGGATGGACTGTACAAGTCTTTATCTGCCGTCATCTACTATGTTACTATGTTAAACGGGGGGAGAGTGGGTGATTCTGGGTTGGTGGGTGGGTGGAAGGCAGGAGAGAGTAGAGGAAATGCTGAATGAGGGAGGGGAGAGAAGAGAAAAAAAACTGGAGATGCTGTACTGGGGGGGGGGGGGGGGGGGTGCCAATTTATAGGTTGCAGTGGGGCACCAGAAACCCTAGCATCAGCCCTGGTCTCAGCAATTTTGGGGAGAAAATAGGGGTGTTCTACCAAAGTATCTGTAAGAGAATTATTATTTATATTGAAATACCTGAAGATCAAGATATGATGACTACTGCAGAAAAAATGGTTATTGGAAATTATCTTGTTGTGAAACTTTTCTGAAGAATTAAAACCCTTCAGGGAAGTTAATTAAAATGAAAATCATTAATGTCGACTTATATTCTGAATATAAAAAGGGAAATGTGTGAACCAATTTTACTGAAATGTGTTGATGTAGATGTTTGGTGAAATGTCGGGATGACATTTAAATCCAGGGGGAAATACATAAAGGGCTAAAAGAAAAAAAAAACCGCTTACCCTGTCTGAGGGGCTTTGGCTGCCCTGTTGTTGAGTTGGGGTTGTTTGGGCAAGGGGCAGGTGAACTGTGGCAGTATTTAGACTGCTGCCATGATGGTGTGGCTGCTGGCAGACCTGGGTCCTATCGGGAATGTTGGGATTTATTTTGTTTGTTTACTACATTTATATCCCGCCTTTATCCAAGGCAGGTAACAATAGTCACATACATAGCCTTAAACAATAATCACATACATGGTTCTAGACTCGTAACAGGTGGTGTTGGGCATGGCCAATGTGGCTGCAGCTGCTGGAGAGCCTGAGGATGCAACCTGGTTGAGAGCACTTCTGAGCATGTGCGAATTTCCACACATGCTCAGAACAGCTCCGGAGCCTGTGGTAGGTCTCAAATGAAGGCAGGGCCTCAATTTTGAGGGTGACCCGGGAGGTTACTGCTGGACATTGTGCTTGGTCCTGAGGAAAGTGCATCTGGAACTGGGAGAAGGCTGCTGGGAGCCAGGATTGCAGCAGGGGTTGTAGGTAAGACTGATTTTGTAATTGGAGGGTTTGGGACAGAATGGACTTAAATTAATTTTTAATGGTAATAGGGACCTGTGGGTAGGGTTACCCACAGGTCCCTATTACCTGGACATGTCCTCTTTTTGAGGACATGTCCGGGCAACCATGCGGGTTTTGCCCATCAGCCCATTTGTCCGGATTTCTGGACAAACGGGCAGGCTGGTGGGCGGGCTGTCCTATAGGATGGCCCGCCCACCAGCCTGCCTGTTTGTCCAGAAATCCAGACAAACGGGCAGATTGCTAGCCTCCCCTCCCCTTACTTACTACTGCCCTGTTGGTCTAGTGACCTCTTCCGCCTTTAGGGCAGGAAAGAGCCCCCTCTTTCCTGCCCGGAGTGCTGCCCTGCATGCATCCTTCCTGTTCATGATCTTGGCGCCAATTCAAAATGGCCGCCGAGAGTTGAAGTGACCTCGCGAGACTTCAACTCTCGGTGGCCATTTTGAATCGGCGCCGAGATCACAAACAGTAAGGATGCATACAGGGCAGCGCTTTGGGCAGGAAAGAGGGGGCTCTTTCCTGCCCCAAAGAGGTCACTAGACCACCAGGGCAGTAGTAAGGTAAGGGGGTGATGGGGAGGGGGAGTGACGAGGTGTGTGACAGGGGGGGGGAAATGTGACAGGGGCGGGGCGAGTACGTGAAAGGGGGCAGGACGGTGTGTGGAAGGGGCAGGGCGTTTAAAGGGGGCGGGCATGTGTCCTCCTTTTTGGGGGACAAAATATGGTAACCCTACCTGTGGGGGTACTAGGGGGTGGTACTAGTGATTGAGTAGTTTAAAAAATACTTTGTATGGTTTAATTTGGCAATATTTGTTTTTGTGTATTTTAAAAGTTTTAAATGGATACACAGTGAACATGCCAACTGAGAATGGTCTGGTTTATTTTGTAATATTAGTGTGAGGTGAAATTGAGGGGTTTCGATCATACTTCTGTGGTAATTTGCTTAAACACTTTAAAAATTGTTTTGGGGACTTTTCCATAGATTTTAGTAATTAATTTGAAAAATATCTGGTTTCAGTGAGGACAATTGTATTTTTATGAAATATTTGTGAGCAAACATGAGGGTGTGTTTACTAAGGTGCATTAGCATTTCTAACGCACCTTTAAATTTAAGGCACATTAAACGCTAACATGCCTATACATTTCTATGGACGCTTTAGCATTTAATGCGCGTAAACCATTTACACACATTAAAAATGCTAGTATGCCCATAGCACGCCTTAGTAAACATAGGCGTTGGTTTGTTACTGATAGCCTATGGTTCACCTGGTTCACCTCCTACTTTTTGGACCATACTTATGTGGTCTCTTTTTCCAATTCCCATTCCGTCCCCTACTCCTTACCTTCAGGTGTGATGCAAAGCTCTATTTTATCCCCCCCCCCCCCCCCCCCCCACTTATTCAACAATTTCTAGCCCCACTTCTCCTTTTGGACTCCATGGGATTTGGATCCTTTATATACACAGATGTTATTCAGATCCTCACCTCGATAGACCCATCTGATAATGCTCATAAATTGACTTGGTGTGCTCTTGGCTTCCGCAGCATCGTTTGCTGCTTAACCCAGAAAAATCGCAAACAGTTCTTTTTTCATCCAAACCTCGGGTATGGGTTAGCCCAGTTCTTTTGGGCACTGCTGCTATTACATTGACTGATAAAATTAAGGTTTTAGGGGTCATCCATGATAACTCTCTCACTTTTATCCCTTAGATTTCCTCAGTGGTGCGTCACACATTTTTCCACCTCAAACGTACCCAATCCATTAAGCCATTCCTTTTTCTAGCTGCCATAAACATCCTTGTTCATTCCTTTATTATCTCACAACTGGACTACTGTAATTCTTTTTATGTAGGTCTTCCAAAACGCGAGATTCAATGCCTACAGCAACTTCAAAATACTGCAATTAAGCTTATTACCGGATATAAAAAATATGATCATGTTACACTATGTTTAAAAGACGCTGACTAGCTACCTGTTCAGTATAGAATTCAATACAAATTGGCCCAGGAGCCGTCTTTTCTCTCTGCTTTCCTTTTGCCCTACAGACCATCCCACTGTCTGCGATCTTCTCAACAAGATTTTCTAATTGTCCCATCCCTTCAAGACATCTCACTAACCTCTGTGCTCTATCTTTTTTCTGTGCAAGCTCCCCAATTATGGAATTCCTGAGAACCTGAAGGTGTCTCCTTCCACTGCACAGTTCAAAACCTCATCTCTTTCTGGAGGCATTTGGGCACTGGCCAGATGAGTTGCCCGACTCACTTGTACTTCTCCCGCCCCTAATGTTTTTTGCCCTCCTTTCTTTCTCTTTCCTATCAGTTACTGTAGTTCTGTATCCACATTTTTTTTTAATTGGGATTTTGCTCACACCTTTTCAGTAGTAGCTCAAGGTGAGTTATATTCAGGAACACTGGGTATTTCTCTGTCCCTGGAGGGCTCACAATCCAAGTTTGTACCTGAGGCAACGGAAGGTTAAGTGATTTGCCCAGGGTCACAAGGAGCAGGAGTGGGATTTGAACTGGCCACCTCTGGACGTCAAAACCAGTGCTCTAACCCACTAGGCCACTCCTTCATGGTTTACAAAGTAGTGCCAGGGGTTGTACATAAATTTAGGTGCAGTCATTTGCCACCAATGAAGATATGGTGCAAATTCCCACACCTAAATTTACACGCAGAACCCCATATTCTATAATTACATGTGTAACTCAAAACCACACCCTCGATCTGCCCCAAAATGCCCATGACCCTCCCATTTCACAACCCCTTTTTGGACCATGCATAAAATTTAGGTGTGGGTCCCAAGCTTTACACACTTAAGTTCTAACTAAATCTAATTAGTGCCAATAAATGCTTGGTAAAAAGTCATTGGCTTATTTTGTAATTAAATTGCATGCCCAAATTTGCATGCACAATTCTTATAGAATTTTGGGTTTGGTGTGCAAACCTTCTAGGACCAACTAGTGGGGCTAGCACACAATGTGGGAAGGTCTATTCAGCTTAAGACAGAACTCTTTGTTGGAACATCACCTACATTTGTCAAAATATCACCCGATTTCTTTCTTGTTCTATTTTTACCCTGTTTATCTTACTTCCACTTCACCTGTTTTTCTGTATAACAGTCTTTTATATTGAATAAAAAAAAGTAGAGCTCCAATCAGAAAAGTAACATCCTGGTTTAATTGAGATTCCGGAATCTCTTCGACAAGACATACCACAAAGATCAAAACATGTGAAACATATATCCAGAAATGTTAATAATGCCTCTGTTATATTACTATTATGTATTCCATTACCATGCAACCCAAAATCCTTCTGTAATACCAAATGTTTACTCCCCTCTCATTTCCACTATCCATGATGTATTGTAAGCCATTTTGAGCCTGCAAAAAGGTGGGAAAATGTGGGATACAAATGCAATAAATAATAATAATAATCTATGCCCATAGATGGTCATGAAAAGCTCCCAAAATTCCACATTTCATAATATTCAAGAATAAAGGATTAGAACAGAAAAGAAATTATTTGGCCTTGTAATTTCATCATACTCCTTTGGGCTTCCTCACACTCCTGGACTTTGAAGGACTATAGGGTCACATGCCCCTTTACATCTTTGTAGTACAGTGACTGGGATTCTCGCCCTCCAGGGAGCATTCACAGCCGCAGTCAACCGAGGAATGGAGGATCTGACCATGGTGCTGAATTTGGGTTCCCGATATGGCAGTACAAGCAGACCACAGGTCATCAGCGACACAAAATGCAGCAAACCAAATAGAAAGTGAATGGGACCTCAGACGAAACAGAAGCCAGAGAGGCAGGGACAGCAGAAGCCAAAATTTTCATTAAAAGATCCGAAGCGGCCCGTGTTCCAGTATTTTTCCTGTGTCAGGGGTCAATAATGATTTCACAGTTGAGTCTGTTTTGTTATGTCCATGGAGCGTGGTGTTTTAATTTCCCCTTAATTTTCTGATGTTAGACAAGGCTCTCCATTGTCTCCCACATTATTTAACCTCATGATGCAGTCTTTGGACACAGAACTCGAAAAAATTAAAGCTCACAGTAATCTCTATTTGATAATATCAGTTTTACTTTCTTTTTCAGCTGATGGTACTGATATTTTTAGCAGATTTAAAACAGTTCCCATCCATAGTGGGGGCTTTTTTCCCCCAAAGATTAAAGACTTGAGTCTTCAGCCCGTGTCTTGGGGGTATGGTAGACAGCTTACTTACTATGAAAGATCAGGCTATTCGCCTTATAAAAAGTCCTTTTCTGATAAGAAATTGAGAGTTACCAGGAAATTCTTTGAACTGTCCTGACTGAATAGATATGGATGGGCTGGAGTGTAAATTTTAAGGGGTTTCGACGTTAGCTTCAGAACTTAGTACAAGAACAGTGCTGGGCAGACTTCTACAGTCTGTGCCCTGAGAATGGCAAAGACAAATCACTCAGGTATAAAGTATCATATACCATATAAAATGAGTTTATCTTGTTGGGCAGACCAGGTCTTTCTGCCATCATTTACTATGTAACTCTTTAGGATTCCACAATCTTCAGAACGTTTAGTACAAGAAGAGTGCTGGGCAGACTTCTACAGTCTGTGCCCTGAGAATGGCAAGGATAAATCAGACTCGGGTATACATACAAAGTATCACATACCATGTAAAATGAGTTTATCTTGTTGGGCAGACCAGGTCTTTCTGCCATCATTTACTATGTTACTCACATTACTCTTTGGGGTTCTACATGGAATGTTCCTACTAATTGGGATTCCGGAATCTTGTAACTCTTTAGGATTCCAGAATCTTCAGAACTTTTAATACAAGAACAGTGCTGGGCAGACTTCTACGGTCCATGTCCTGAGAATGGCAAGGACAAATACTCATCGCATACCATGTAAAATGAGTTTATCTTGTTGAGCAGACTGGATGGACCATAGATGTCTTTATCTGCCGTCATTTACTATGTTACTATGTAAGCCGCTCAGACACATGTTTTGATGGGCAGGCTAGAAAATCCTTAATAAACTTGAAACATGCCCCCCAAACATGTCCCCAGTGCTAAAAAAATTTTAAAGTATTTCTTTAGCGTGTGGGAAGCATGTGCAGATGCCAAAACCTACTGCAGATTGTCTGAGCACACTCCATGGTAGTGCATTTTCCCACATGTTAAGAACACATTAGTGCTTACCACCGCTTAGTAAAAGCACCCCGGAGTTTGTTACAGTCAAGGAGAAGGGATTAGAGATTGGAAACATACAAACGTGTTGAGTGTTACTGTGAGAGAATAATTTCTGTGTTGAAAAAGTTAGAGAGACTAAATAGAATGATTGCTTCCTTGAAATTATAAAGAAAAAAGTGTTTAAGTACATTTTGAGAGGTGAAAAGGTTGGTTCCCTGTGGTGTTCTCTCTCTCTCTGACACTCTCTCCAAGTTTCATTGCGCTGATAAAGATTGCAAGCAAAGAAGGGAGAAATTGTGCTGTCTTAAAGTTAAATTCCTTGGCTGGTGTTGAGTTCAATCGAGGAAACAAACTGTGACATGTTTAACATCGGCTTAAGTGTAATACCTTACTCCACCACCAGGGGAGTTATGTACGCCTGGTTAGGTATGTGGGTACAGGTATGGAATACTGAATATTGGCTGGTGCCTGCATAACTTCTGACCTGACACTGAATATCAAGGTTTAATTCAGCCCACAGTTGTCAGCAGCTTTAAAACCGCTGACCATCACAAGCTGGTTACTTCCCCAGTCTAAGTCCTATGTAGTATTCCTGCCAGAATTCTGCGCCAAAAAAAAAATCAAAATTTCTGTGCAAGAAATTTGCAAATTCTGTAAAATTCTGCACACAATTTTGGAAATTCTGGAAGTTTGTCATAATTTAACCAATATTACAGCCCCCCCCCCCCCCCCCCCCCCCCCCCCCCCCGGTACACAGATACTATCTATATAATTTTCCCAGCACCCATAGCATCCATATTCTTTCCAGCCCCCTCCCTACACCCACACATAGCATCCACCTTTACAGCCCCCTCACTCCCACATACCCACACCCACCCACAGAAACAGCATCCAAGGAGATGGGACGACTTCCCTATCAGGAAAGGCTAAAGCGGCTAGGGCTCTTCAACTTGGAGAAAAGGCGGCTGAGGGGAGATATGATAGAGGTCTATAAAATAATGAGTGGAGTTGAACAGGTAGATGTGAAGCATCTGTTCACACGTTCCAAAAATACTAGGACTAGGGGGCATGCGATGAAGCTACAATGTAGTAAATTTAAAACGAATCAGAGAAAATCGTTCTTCACTCAACGTGTAATTAAACTCTGGAATTTGTTGCCAGAGAATGTGGTAAAGGCGGTTAGCTTAGTGGAGTTTTAAAAAGGTTTGGATGGCTTCCTAAAGGAAAAGTCCATAGACCGTTATTAAATGGACTTGGGAAAAATCCACTGTTTCTGGGATAAGCAGTATAAAATGTTTTGTACTTTTTGGGGGATCTTGCCAGGTATTTGTGACTTGGATTGGCCACTGTTGGAAACAGGATGCTGGGCTTGATGGACCTTTGGTCTTTCCCAGTATGGCAATACTTCTGTACTTATGTACGTATGCACCTTTTTTTAACAGCCCTACCTCCCACCGACCCACACATAGCACCCATGTTTTTTATAGCTCCCTCCACCCACATATATCATCCACTTTTCCTTTTAAGAGCTCCCTCCCTGCCTGCACACACAGGCCATTCATATTTTTTTCAGCCCACCCCTGAACTCACCTGTGAGGTAGGAGTTGCGGGGCAGTACCTCCTCGGGGCAGTCCCATGAGATTACCACTTGAAGTCTCGGTGGCCATTTTGAAAAAGCAGTGGCATGAGCCAGAAAGCGGCAGCAGTGGGCAAGAAAGAGAGGCTCTTTCCTGCCCCCAAAGAGGGCACTAGACCATCGATGTACTCAGGTAGGCCTGGGAGGGCAGCGGAGGAGCCAGCCCACCTGCCTTTGCCACAGGCTAGGGAGGGCTCACCGAGGCTCGGGAGAGGTGGGAAGGCCAGCCATCCAGCCTCAGACCACAGATTCTGTGCAAAAATGTGGAATTCTCCACAGCTGCGGAATTCTGTGCAAATCCTGTGCTCCACAATTGCACAGAATTCCAGCAGGTGTATATATAGTAAAAAAAAAGAGTTATGAAGCTGCATTACTGACAGTATCTGTGGAAAAATCAGAATACAGGTTTGTAAGTATGTACCTATGAGTATTTTTACACGCTTTCAATTGCTGCCAAATCTAGTAACATTGTTATTATTTTTAAAAAGCCATTGGAATGACTAAGGGTGCTCCGAACATAACAGCTCTCTGGTTGGAGTGATCATGCCTTGAGCAGGGTCTGAGGGCTTCCAGAAGTGAATAAAGACACTCTTCTATAGAGGATCTCTCAGATAAGTGGGACTAAGGGTGACCCCAGAGGCAGATACACAAACAGTCGTAATGTTGTCTGTGGCCAAAACACACGAAACTCAAAACCCTCTCTCATGCTAAAAAGGGTCCTCTGAAGGTTGAGCGTTCACTTAGAACAAAGTTTCTTGCAGATACCACAATCATATTTTAAAAGGGGAAAAAAGCGAGGTGGCTGCTATAGAGAGTAAATAAAACTCCAATTTATATAGTTCTTCCCAAGTGCCAAAATATAGGCAGTAATGATATGAAAATGATGAGACAAGACAGTTCATAGAAACAAAGTAAAATAGTTATACTTAGAACTGCTTGATACTTTTATGCAGGGCAGGTCCCTTGTTTATACCCAGAGACTCGCATAACTAGTTTCTTTGTTTGGGACCAGGGCCAGGACCGGTAAGGACCAGGAGGCAGTAGGCAAGTACTCTATGCTGCCTGTACTCTTTTCAGTCGATGACTTAGACCACTCTGGCATCGGCGTTCTGAACCAACTTGTTTAAACATTACTACTACTACTACTATTTAGCATTTCTATAGCGCTACAAGGCGTACGCAGCGCTGCACAAACATAGAAGAAAGACAGTCCCTGCTCAAAGAGCTTACAATCTAATAGACAAAAAAAATAAATAAAGTAAGCAAATCAAATCAATTAATGTGAACAGGAAGGAAGAGAGGAGGGTAGGTGGAGGCGAGTGGTTACAAGTGGTTACGAGTCAAAAGCAATGTTAAAGAGGTGGGCTTTCAGGCTAGGTTTAAAGGTGGCCAAGGATGGGGCAAGACGTAGGGGCTCAAGAAGTTTATTCCAGGCGTAGGGTGCAGCGAGACAGAAGGCGCGAAGTCTGGAGTTGGCAGTAGTGGAGAAGGGAACAGATAAGAAGGATTAAACATCTTATTTTGTAAATAATTGAGACAATAACAATTGCAACGGCAGTAACAAATATTATTCACAAAATATCCTTATTTCCTTTGCATCCTTTACTCCTGGTGAGAATATATGAATATACTTTCTGTAACTCTCTTTCTCTATCTTAGTAGTTTAAGTGCTTCAAAGAAGATTGTCACTTACAGTCTTCGTTGTTAGATATGATGGGAAACTCAGGGCTTTAGCTGACTTGGTCCTGATGGGATATGTGATGGTCCCAGAAGACTTGGTGCTGTAAGCTTTTGTAGTTTGTTTTTCAGCCTGCACTTCAGAGCCGTTCTGGGAACCTGTGCAGAGGAATAGAGGTCCTAGATACTATAAGAACATAAGAATAGCCATTCTGGATCAGACAAATGATCCATCTAGCCCAGCATCCTGTTTCCAACCTGGCAGAAACCCAAATAGTAGCAACATTCCATTCAGAATCTCAATTAGTAGCAACATTCCATGAAGAACCCCAAGGAGTAGCAACATTCCATTCAGAATCTCAAATAGTAGCAACATTCCATGCTACCAATCCCAGAGCAAGTAGTGGCTTCCTTGTGTCTGTCTCTATAGCAGACTATGGACCTTTCCTCCAGGAACTTGTCCAAACCTTTTTTAAACCCAGATATGCTAACTATGACTGCATCCTCTGGCAAAGAGTTCCAGAGCTTGAATGAAAAAAAATATTTCCTCCTATTTGTTTTAATAGTGTTTTTATGTAACTTCATTGAGTGTCCCCTTAGCTAGTGTTTGTACTTTTTGAAAGAGTAAAAAATCAATTCATTTATACTCATTCTACTTCACTCTGGATTTTGTAGACTTCACTCTTCTCTCCTCTTTTCAAGCTAATGAACCCTAAACCTCTTTAGCCTTTCCTCATATGAGGATTTCCACCCCCCTTATCATTTTGGTCACTCTTCTTTGAACTTTTTCCAATTCCCTATATCTTTTTTGAGATATGGAGACCAGAACTGAATGCAATACTCGAGGTGAGGTCGCATCATGGAGCAATACAAAGGATTTATAGTATTCTTGGTCTTATTTATTATTTATTTATTTATTTATTTATTGCATTTGTATCCCACATTTTCCCACCTCTTTGCACGCTCAATGTGGCTTACATTACATCATGAATAGTGGAAATACATAAGAAAATAGACATTTAGTATTGCATAAGGATCTTGGGTAACATGATAATGAAAAAGCATGATAGTAGTATAGCAAGCATATATCATAAGGCAATTCTGGATATATGTGTAGGCGTTCACATTTGTTGATCTTTGTGGTATACCTTGTTAAAGAAATGGGTCTTCAGTAGCTTGCGGAAGTTAGTTCATAGATCGTTTTTAAGTTGTGCAGCAGTGCATTCCAGAATTGTGCGCTCAAGTAGGAAAAGGTTGACGCATGCGTTGGTTTGCAATTGGGGAAGTGAAGATTGAGGAATGTGCGGGATGATTTTGTAGCATTCCTGGGTGGTAAGTCTATCAGGTCTGACATGTAAGCTGGGGCATCTCCATGAATGATTTTGTGAACTAGGGTACATATTTTGAACGTGATGCGTTCTTTGAGTGGTAGCCAGTGTAGCTTTTCTTAATAATTCATAGCATCCTGTTAGCTTTTTGGGCCACCACCACTGCACACTAAGCAGAAGATTTCAGCATATTTCAGGGACCGCACCTCGAGTATTGCATTCAGTTCTGGTCGCCCTATCTCAAAAAACATATAGTGGAATTAGAAAATGTTCAAAGAAGAGCGACCAAAATGATAAAGGGGATGGAACTCCTTTCATATGAGGAAAGGCTAAAGAGGTTAGGACTCTTCAGCCTGGAAAAGAGACGGATGAGGGGAGATATGATTGAGGTCTACAAAATCCTGAGTGGTGTAGAACGAGTAGAAGTAAATCGATTTTTTACTCTTTCCAAAAGTACAAAGACCAGGGGACACTCGAGGAAGTTACATGGAAATACTTTTAAAGCAAATAGGAGGAAATATTTTTTCACTCAACAAATAGTTAAGCTCTGAAACTCTTTGCCAGAGGATGTATTAACAGCGGTTAGCATATCTGGGTTTAAAAAAGGTTTGGATAAATTCCTGGAGGAAAAGTCCATAGTCTGCTATTGAGACGGACATGGGGAAGCAACTGCTTGCCCCGGGATTGGTGGCATGCAATGTTGCTACTAATTGTCTTTCTGCCAGGTATTTGTGACCTGGCTTGGCCACTGTTTGGAAAACAGGATACTGGGCCAGATGGACCATTGGTCTGACCCAGTATGGCTATTCTTATGTTCTTGTACAATGACACCTAGATCTTTTTCTTGGGTGCTGACCCCAAGGTGGACACTAGCATCAGAGAAATATGACTCTGATTATTCTTCCCAAAGTGCATCACTTTGCATTTGTCCATATTAAATATTGGTTCCTGTGTCTTTAAATAGGATAGGACTACAAATCTTTGTCATTCTGTAGTTCTCTGTGATAGGCTCTTCCTCAGCAGATGTCCTAGTTCCCTGTGTCCACCAGATCCACCAGCTTCTGATCCTTTCCCTATTAGGACTGTAGGCAAGCAGCAGCTTCACTCTTTATCTTTCTCTTCTTCTCCCAGGAGCCAAGGCTCCTGATGGGCTTCAAAATGGGAAATCCACCCTGTGCGGTTGTTAACTTACTGGACTCCTTCAACGAGGAAAAAAACCTAACCTCCTCCCTGACCTCTAGATTTTTTACTTCCCACTGAAAGCTACGGCTTCATTTTTATTGTGCTGCTTCGCAGAATAGATCACCTCTTTGTTATCATTGACTGGCACTTCTCTGGAGCAGGAACCCAGAATGCTCCTCCTGCAACTGTATAGAAGACACATTTCATATCTGCTATATGTGTATTCAGGTGAATTGATCATTGTAAGCTAGTTGGGATGAAGTTATCAACATGGGCTACTATTACGACTGGTTATTTTAACACAACTCGTGCTATTTTAGCACATGTCCCATTTTATACAATGAGACCAATTTACCAATAACTGAAGTTAGCAGTAAAATAAATACCTTAACAGTTGCCCATGTTGATAACTTTCCCCCTTAATGAAAGAAAGAAGAAATGGTTCTAGAAATACTACTACTATTGAAAGTGAGCCAAGTATAGGGAAATCAAGCTATTGTGACATCACTGATGAAGTTGACTCTTAGGCATTGCTGGAATGAGGCATTATGACATCACAGTATCAGCTCTGGTTACTAGAATCTGAAACTCTTCACACTAAGGGAGGAAGATAGCAATGTGGGCTACCATTGAGAGGTTATTTTATCAGTAACTCATGCCATTTTAGCACTGGTCCCATTTTATGCAATGAGACTTACCTGCTTATTTTCGAAAGAGAAGGCCAGCCATCTTCCGACACAAATCGGGAGATGGCTGGCCATCTCTGAAGTCCGGCGAAATGGGCATATTCCAAAGCCGATTTTGACTGGCCTCAACTGCAGTCCGTTGCGGAGCTGGCCAAACTTCAAGGGGGCGTGTCGAAGGTGTACCGAAGGCGGAATGGGGGCATTGTTAACACATGGCCGCCCTCAGCCAATAATGGAAAAAAGAAAGCCGGCCCTGATGAGCATTTGGCTGACTTTACTTGGTCCATTTATTTTCAGGACCAAGCTTCAAAAAAGTGTCCAAACTGACCAGATGACCACCGGAGAGAATCGGGGATGACCACCCCATACTCCCCCAGTGGTCACCAACCCCCTCCCACCCTAAAAAAAAATAAAAAACATTTTTGCCAGCCTCAAATGTCATACCCAGCTCCATGACAGCAGTATGCAGGTACCTGGAGCAGTTTTAATGGGTGCAGAGCACTTCAGCCAGGCGGACCCAGGTCCATCCCCCCCTACCTGTTACACTTGTGGTGGTAAGTGTTGAGCCCTCCAAATCCCCCAAACCCACTGTACCCACATGTAGGTGCCCTCTTCACCCCTAAGGGCTATGGTAGTGGTGTACAGTTGTGGGGAGTGGGTTTTGGGGGGGATTTGGGGGGCTCAGCACACAAGGTAAGGGAGTTATGTATCTGGGAGCAATTTTTGAAGTCCACTGCAGTGCCCCCTAGGGTACCCGGTTGGTGTCCTGGCATGTCAGGGAGACCAGTGCACTACAAATGCTGGCCCCTCCCATGACCAAATGCCTTGGATTTGGCCGGGTTTGAGATGGCTGGCCTCGGTTTCCATTATCGGTGAAAACCGATGCCGGCCATCTCAAACCTGGCCATCTCTGACATTTGGCCGGCCCCAACCGTATTATCGAAACGAAAAATGGATGGCCATCTTTTTCGATAATACGGTTCGGGACCGCTGTTTGCGGCGCCCATGTAGATGGCCGGCGCCGTTTGATTATGACCCTCTTAGCAATAACCAGTTTATCAGTAAAATGACTTGTCTTAATAGCCCACATTGTTAACCTGCCCCCTTAGTTGGTAGAGCAGAGGGGTTCAATGGACTGTCTACACTAGCCCTTGTTTTAATCTTACTGAACTCCTGCCCATATTATTGTTGCCATTGACTAATGTCCTAACATTTGGCCACCATAAGGTACAAATTGTGCTGCACTCCGGTAAATATTTTGTCAGGTTAAGCGATGGTCTCTGCTCTTCCACTGTTCACTTTAATTATTTCCCACATTTCCTCTACGTTTGATCTCAAACTCATTACATTTGCAGTCTTTAATACCGAATATAATTCACTGTAAGCATTATGATTTGTGATAGAAATCTTCTACACAAAAAAATCCTAATACGTTCTCAAATGGTTATTAGGCATAATGACAATACAGGTAATAGCTGGGCTACTCGAGCAGACTGAGACATGGTCATGAGTTAGTACTTGTTAAAATGGGGGATTTCAGCACAGGCAGTACATGTAGATCAAACCGAGAGACTCCTTTGGGATTCAGCCCCATCACTTCCTGAATGTGAGACATGCATAAAACCACTGCAGCAAGGAACCGAAATCAGTCTGAAAATAATTAACCAGCAAGGCAGCCACCCATAATGATATTCAGCAGTGCACATTAGGGACAGTGTGCCGGGGAATGCAAAGAGTGCTCCAATTGTTTAATTAACATCGAAGCGGCAGTTCCACAAGAGCTGTTAATTTATGTGTCTCTTAATGATGCTCATTTAAATACTGTCAACTTTTCATCAGTTTAATATTCATGATTTCTCGTCATGAAAAGCACAGCTCGGTTAGCGAGTTCATTGTGTAGGTGAGGAACTGGGAGCGGGCCGGTGACGTGAGTTTTTCAAACATGTCCTGCTTCTTTCGATCAGGTGTTAATTCGTCAGCGTTCACGTCCGCCTGCTATGATCTGCTATAGAGGTACAATATCTACGGAGAGTATTGCGGTATGCATTTAGCATTAAACTCTGTATTGTGTTGGCTTGTGCGTCTCTTGACCTATATGAGGGGGGGGTTGTATTTCTATCAGATTTTGTAGTTTAGAAAAAATATATATACACTATCTGAAAGATGCACAGAATAAATGATGAGATTTGGTGTCTTTTTTTAGGGGAGAGGAAGGAGGCAGATTTATGAAGCAGAATAATTTTCAAGAGAATTTTTGTTCGTTGGGCGACATGAAAAATCCAGAAAGCAGAAGCTTGATGTTAAGTCAGCAGGATGACTGCATTAATGGAAGCTCTAGCACTTAAATTAATACATATATTCCGCAGGCCTACTCTAAACAAATAAACGATGATAGGTCTGATTTTCAAAGATAATTATCCCAGTAGCAACTCCTACTTCCCAGATAAGTAATGCTGACTTCTATGGTCTGTGCCCTGAGAAAGGCAAGGACAAATCAAACTCAGGTATACAGGTCTTTATCTGCCGTCATTTATACCCAGATTTCCAGCAGCAGTATCCAATGCCATTGACAATCGCTGGAGACTGCCTGGTGCTATATAGATGGCACCGAGGCGATACAGGGCCAGAACCTGAGTGGAGCTGCAATTTATCTGGAAAATGGCAATATTCAGGGCCAAGATCCAGATACATAGTAACATAGTAGATGACGGCAGAAAAAGACCTGCATGGTCCATCCAGTCTGCCCAAGACAAACTCATATGTGTATACCTTACCTTGAATTTGTACCTGTCCTTTTCAGGGCACAGACCGTATAAGTCTGCCCAGCAGTATTTCCCGCCTCCCAACCACCAGTCCCGCCTCCCATCACCGGCTCTGGTACAGATCGTATAAGTCTGCCCTCTCCTATCCTCGCCTCCCAACCACCACCCCCTCTTCCCCCCAACTGCTCCGCCACCCAATTTCAGCTAAGCTCCTGAGGATCCATTCCTTCTGCACAGGATTCCTCTATGCATATCCCACGCATGTTTGAACTCCGTTACCGTTTTCATCTCCACCACCTCCCGCGGGAGGGCATTCCAACATAGAGTGAATGGAGGAGTAAGATGGTGGATGAAGAGAAGTAAAAGGAAACCATCTATCTGGGTGAAATTTCAAGGTGGACAGGAAGCCAGCGGAATCTTGAAAGGCTTTGACCCTCTACAAAACTCGATACTTGATGGCACCATTGGGTATATGAGAATTTGGATACCCCAGTAAAGGCTGCCTACATGAAGCAAGATATGAGATCTACCTGCTGGTCATGTAATTTCGCACCAGATATATTATCCCGTATGCTTTTCTGCTGTTCTAATCTAGCAATCGAGTTGTGAGACGTATATCTTGGACTCTTTTTCATGATAATCCTCTGGCATATGACACTGATCTGGAGATCTTTCTCGACACATTTTCAATTATCCATATATCACTCCACACTGCTGAATATATTAGGGTCAGTGTTTTTTTGGCCGCTGCCAGCAGTATCCCTGATTATTCAATGCCAGATAACACTTACTGTGACTGGGATTAAGGGCTTGTACTTAAGTGCTATGTGCCAAATTCTCTAAATGGCACCTTAAAAATCGGCGCTGAAAAATCACAGCGTGATTCTAAAAACTACGCCTAAAGTTATGCACCATTCTTGCAAGTAAAATTTAGGTGCAACCAGGGGTATAGCCAGACTTCGGCGGGAGGGGGGTCCAGAGCCCGAAATGAGGGGGCACATTTTAGCCCCCCCTGGCGCCGCCGAACCCACCGCCACCACCAACTTTCCCCCCCTGCCGACGACCCTCTCGACCCCCCCTCCTGCTGCCAACCCGCCGTCGCCTACCTTTGCTAGCGGGGGACCCCAACCCCCGCCAGCCAAGGTCCTCTTCTTTCCACAAAAGGCTTCCTTCTGTTTCTGACGTCCTGCAGGATGTCAGAAACAGAAGGAAGCCTTTTGCGGAAAGAAGAGGATCTCGGCTGGCAGGGATTGGGGTCCCCGCCAGCAAAGGCAGGCGACAGCGACAGCAGGAGGGGTCAAAGGGTCGTTGGCAGGGGGTCCAGGGCCAAATGTATGGGGGCCCAGGCCCCCCAGGCCCCCCAGGCCCCCCGTAGCTATGCCACTGGGTGCAACCATTTAGGCCACTTAAAACCAGGCATAAATACCCGCGCCCAACTTAGGTGCAGATCGGGTATATTCTATAATAGTGCGCATAGTTTTTTTGAAACGCCCGCAACCTGGCCACGCCCCCTTTTCAACTGCACGCATTAGAATTTACATGCATCACGTTACAGAATGCGCCTAGAATATTGTGCACATACATTCTAATTAAAACCAATTAGTGCCACTAGTTGGTTATTAAGTACCAATTATCAGCGATGATTGTCTTGTTAATCAATTAAGTTGTGTGCACGATTTGACCATGTGGCTAAATTAGTGCATATAACTTAAGGTGCCATTTACAGAATTTGGGGGTAAGAGCATATATATATATATATCCATTGAGGAGATTTGCAAGGCTGAGACGTGGTCTTCAGTCCACAGAGTCACATCCCCATTACTGCCTTGACCAGCATACCCAAACGAGATAACCCGTTGAGCCAGACAGTCCTGCAGAATTTGGTGTCTAGAATCAAACTCCACCCTCTTAGCCCCAGGCTGCACCTTCACAGCAGGTCTGTTTTTGTTTGTTGGTGTTATTGGTTCTGCTTGGCCTTACTGTTGCAAGTCCCTATTGGCCATGGTTTGTTATTTTCGGTGAGCCTAGTAGCTAGGGATTCCCCACTTGGGAGAATCTAAGCCCTGCTTGTCCTCGGGGAAAGCGACGTAGCTTGCTTATAGCAGGCGTACTCCAAGGACAGCAGGACTAATATTTTCACATACCCTCAGAGTTGCATTCTTGTCTATATGCTATTGGATCGGACTGGCGGTCCCGCATAACTACTGCAAGTGGGAAGGCACTCACGCATGCATGGTGCAGGCCTACCAAGGCTTCATAAAGTGATATGAACGCTAGGTAGCGTCCACACTGAGGCTCGGTCAGAGATGTCGCCCTACATGTGAGAATACTAATCCTGCTTCTTTGGAGAACATCTGCTACAGGTGAGTAACTTGGCTGTATCTCACCTTGAGCTGCTACTGAAAAGGTGTGAGCTACATCTAAATCTTTGCATTTATCAGTTTGTCAAGAAATTTTTTTTTAAAGCATGAGTAGTGTCTAATTATGTCTGAAAAAATGTTTACCTCCCATCAGGGGCATAGCCACACCTCGTGGTGGGAGGGGGCCAGAGCCCAAGGTGGGGGGGGGGCACATTTTGGTCTGCCGCCCCACCGCTCCCAACCCACTGCCGCAGCAAATATCTTGGCTGGCGGGGGTCCCCAACCCCCGCCAGCTGAAGTGTTGTCCAGCGCTGGTCTGTGGCGCCGCCGCATTGCTTGCCCTGCTCTGCCCTCCCCTCACGTCCTGCACGCTTCTTTTAGTGAAATTGAGCATGCTCAATTTCACTAAAAGGAGCGTGCCGGACGTGAGGGGAAGACCAGAGCAGGGCAAGCAACGCGGCAGCACCGGAGACTGCTTCAGCTGGTGGGGGTTGGGGACCCCTGCCAGCAAAACCAGGGGCCCAGGCCCCCGTAGCTACACCACTGCCTCCCATTATTTTAAATATGAATAAATTACTTTAAATTCAGACATGTGTACATCCACAGATAAAAATATCTAGTAGTGCATTCTGAAGCTGGTGTATTCTTCCATTTTTTTAATTTTTTTTTTTTACTGCCTACCTCTACTGCCTCACATAAAATAGCCATTTTGCAAGTCTCAGGAACTGCTGATGTTTTACAGTATAATATGCAGGAAATGGTTATTATCTCCAACTAACATCCTCAATTTCATTTTCCTGTTAATTCCTATTTTATTTGATTATGCTCTAAAGCAAGCTCTCTCTAAAAAAATAAAAAGACAGTGGCACGATTCATTTCAGATTCTGCAGCTGGTGGCTCTTTCGTATACTCTTTTTTTCATATAGTTTCAGTGGATCAAAGCCTTATTTTCTGCAAGGTTCTCCTTTTCTACTGTGAGGAGCAGTACAGGTTAGAAAACCAGGAGCATCAGACCCTTATATCTGATATACAACTTCATGCTAAGCACTGGAAGCACACAATTTTGGGGGCAATCTCAAGTAGAGGAGTGTGGTAGCCGTGTTAGTCCACTCTTAAGGTTATCAATAGAAATCAAAACAAAATAAAACATGGAAAAGAAAATAAGATGATCCCTTTTTTATTGGACATAACTTAATACATTTCTTGATTAGCTTTCGAAGGTTGCCCTTCTTCGTCAGATCGGAAATAAGCAAATGTGCTAGCTGACAGTGTATATAAGTGAAAACATTCAAGCATTACTATGACAGTAAAATAGATACCATTGGAGATTCTACATGGAATGTTGCTACTATTGGAGATTCTACATGGAATGTTGCTACTATTGGAGATTCTACGTGGAATGTTGCTACTATTGGAGATTCTACATGGAATGTTGCTATTCCACTAGCAACATTCCATGTAGAAGGCTGCGCAGGCTTCTGTTTCTGTGAGTCTGACGTCCTGCACGTACGTGCAGAACGTCAGACTCACAGAAGCAGAAGCCTGCGCAGCCACATTGGTGATCTGCAAGGGCCGACTTCTACATGGAATGTTGCTAGTGGAATAGCAACATTCCATGTAGAATCTATAGAAATCAAACAAATAAAACATGGAAAAGAAAATAAGATGATACCTTTTTTATTGGACATAACTTAATACATTTCTTGATTAGCTTTCGAAGGTCGCCCTTCTTCCTCAGATCGGAAATAAGCAAATGTGCTAGCTGACAGTGTATATAAGTGAAAACATTCAAGCATTACTATGATAATCTGACATGGTGGGAGGAGGGGGGTGGGTAGGAAGTATGCATGGGGACATCAAAGCATATCATTGATATTCTAACAGGGTGGGTGTGGATAGGTGAGGGGAGGGGGCAATCTCAAAAGGTCGCCTAAAGTTAGATGTCGGCAGGCCAGCCCAAGGCAAGATGCAGCATGAAGCGGAGCTACAATACCACCCCCCCCCCCCCAGATGAGATGCTGCCCTCTTCCTACCTGCCGCCAGCACCCGGCATCTCCCCTTTGCGGTGTTAACCGGCAGTGGCAGCAATTCCCATCAGGGTTGCCAGGTGGAACATTTTTTTTCCCACCCAAACCAGCCTAAATCCAGCCCAAAACCCGCCCAAACTCAAACCCCGCCCCTGACACCCCCACCCCCGCATCATCACCCCCGCCCCCGCCGTCATCGGCCCCGCCCCCGCCATCATCTGCCCCGCCTCCCCCAGAATGTCACTAACCCCGCTCAAAACGTCACTAATCCCGCCCCCGCAGCCGAAAAAAACGCCTAAAAAACCGCGCAAAAGACAAAAAAGAAGCCCAAAAAACCGCAACCCGCCGCGGGCAAAAATTTCTCGCGGCGGGTCGCGGAAAACCGCCCAATTGGGCGGTAAAACCGCCCACCTGGCAACACTGATTCCCATAGCTGCCCTTCCGCTGGAACCCACCTCTTTACTGCAGCTGCCTGAGCCTCTGATGAAACAGGAAATTACATCAGAGAGGTGGCTGCAGTAAAAGGAAGAGGCGGGTGTCAGCGGCAGGCAGCGTATGGGAATGGCTGCCACTGCCGGGTAACGCTGCGGAGATGCCGTTCCTCAAGAGTGCCACCTGAGGCCCCCGCCTCAGGTAGCCTAATGGTCAGGCCGCCCCTGGATGTCAGGATAATACATTTCTAGAATACTACCAAAGTGCTAAGTTATTTATTCATTCATTTCAGGACTTGATATACTGCAAGTGATCCCTGAGGCGACTACGCAGTTTACAATTTCTATTACAGGTACTTTACCCTTCCCTCATGGGCTCACAATCTAAGTTATATATTGTACCTGGGGCAATGGAAGGCTAACCACCTTATAATCGAAAGAGAAAAACGCCTAGATTTCGACCCAAATCGGGAGATAGACGTTTATCTCACAAAAACGAATAAATCGGTATAATCGAAAGCCGATTTTGGACGTTTTCAACTGCACTCCGTCGCGGATGTGGACAAAGTTGATGGGGGTGTGGCGAAGGTGGAACTGGGGCGTAGTTATCGGCCGAGGAGAGATGTACGCGTTAGGGCGATAATCGAAAAAATAAAGGCGTTTTTAGCGAACATTTAGGCCACTTTTGTTGGACCCTTTTTTCACACAAACAGGTCCCAAAAAAGTGCTCTAAATGACCAGATGACCATCGGAGGGAATCGGGGATGACCTCCCCTGACTCCCCCAGTGGTCACTAACCCCCTCCCACCACAAAAAAATGATGTTTCACAACTTTTTATTTTCACCATCAAATGTCATACCCACCTCCCTGGCAGCAGTATGCAGGTCCCTGAAGCAGTTGTTAGGGGGTGCAGTGGACTTCAGACAGGTGGACCCAGGCCAATCCCCCTCTACCTGTTACAATTGTGCTGCTTAATGCTTATTAGTCGTCCAACCCCCCCAAACCCACTGTACCCACATGTAGGTGCCCCCCTTCACCCCTTAGGGCTATAATAATGGTATAGACTTGTGGGCAGTGGGTTTTGAGGGGGATTTGGGGGGCTCAACACACAAGGGAAGGGTGCTATGCACCTGGGAGCTCTTTTACCTTTTTTTTGTTATTGTAAAAGTGCCCCCTAGGGTGCCCGGTTGGTGTCCTGGCATGTGAGGGGGACCAGTGCACTACGAATCCTGGCCTCTCCCACGAACAAATGCCTTGGATTTATTCGTTTTTGAGCTGGGCGCTTTCATTTTCCATTATCGCTGAAAATCAAAAACGCCCAGCTCACAAATTGTCGAATAAAACATGGACGTCTATTTTTTGCGAAAATACAGTTCGGTCCGCCCCTTCACGGACCCGTTCTCGGAGATAAACGCCCATGGAGATAGATGTTTTCGTTCAGTTATGCCCCTCCATGTGACTTGCTCAGGGTCAAACGGAGCTGCAGAGGGAATTGAACCTGGTTCCCCAGGATTTCAACCCACTGCCAACCATCAGGCAGCAGCAGGACTTTAACCTGGTTCCCCAGGTCCACAACCTGCTGCACTAACCATTAGGCCACAATCCCCTGGATTCTATATATAATGCTGAGATTTCCACACAGAAATCAAAGCGTATTCCGTAACAATGCGCGTAACCTAACAAACTAATCAGTGCTGATAACTGGATGCTAACAGCCAATTAGCACTAATTGACATAAATTAGCATTTACGCGCACTACTCGCAAAGTGTATTCTGTACAGTGGTGTGCGTAAATTCTAATGCACACTGCCAGAAAAGGGGCATGGCCATGGAAGTGGAATGAGCAGTTCATGGGTGTTCCAAACGTTTACATGCAGGGTTATAGGATACATCTGCTCCACGCCTAACGTAGGCACCGGTATTTACACCAAGGTTTCCTTGGCATAAATGGAGACATCCAGAGTTAGGCACTGGCATGGCCGCTAGGTATATTCTAGAAACCTGCTTAGGCGTATTCTATAAACTACTACTTATCATTCTATGGCGCTATTAGACGTATGCAGCATTGTACACTTGAACATGAAGAGACAGTCCCTGCTCGACAGAGCTTACAATCTAATTAGGACAGACAAACAGGACAAACAAGAGATAAGGGAATATTAAAGTGAGGATGATGAAATAAGGGTTCTGAACAAGTGAATAAGGGTTAGGAGTTAAAAGCAGCATCAAAAAGGTGGACTTTTAGCTTAGATTTGAAGACGGTCAGAGATGGAGCTTGACGTACCGGCTCAGGAAGTCTATTCCAGGCATATGGTGCAGCAAGATAAAAGGAACGGAGTATGGAGTTAGCAGTGGAGGAGAAAGGTGCAGGTAAGAGGGATTTACCCAGTGAACGGAGTTCCCGGGGAGGAATGTAGGGAGAGATGAGTGTGGAGAGGTACTGAGGAGCTGCAGAGTGAACGCACTTATAAGTCAATAAGAGGAGTTTGAACTGTATGCGGAAACGGATAGGAAGTCAGTGAAGTGACTTGAGGAGAGGGCTAATAGTAGCATAATGACACTGGCGGAATATTAGTCGTGCAGCAGAATTTTGAACAGATTGAAGAGGAGAGAGATGGCTAAGTGGGAGACCTATGAGAAGCAAGTTGCAACAGTCTAAGCGAGAGGTGATAAGAGCGTGGATGAGGGTTCTGGTAGTGTGCTCAGAAAGGAAAGGGCGAATTTTGGTGATATTATAGAGAAAGAAACAACAGGTTTTAGCAGTCTGCTGAATATGTGCAATCTCTTACAGGCAGAACAGTGTCACATGCAGGCCTGACTGCTCGGGCCAAGTTCAGCCTGGGGTTTTGCATCTCTGCCATCCTCTCCACCCTCTCACTGGGGCATGCTATTTTATAAACCACACCTAAATCTAAGCACGGTTGATAGATTACGCCTAAGCGGGAATTTTTTCGGCTCCGAATTTTCAGGCGCCATAAATTAAATCTGGGCCAATGCACCTAACTTTAGGTATGAGCACTTGTTCTAGCTCAAAGGCTGGTGTGAATGCTTGTTTCTAACTGCTATCGGGTGCATAACTGACAGTAGTCTATAAACCACACAGGTAAGTGCTAGGCACGCCCCTGACCTGCACTGCCCCTTCCATGCTATAGATTTTGTCCACACAATTTATAGAATCTTGAATAAGGGCAGTCAGGTGCGTAGCTGCTAATTAATGCAAATTAGTGCCAATTAACACCAAGCATAGCCAATTAGTAAGGCAATGCCGGCATGGTCTTTATCCATGCACCATATATATTTTCAGACATGGAGCACTATGGAAACGATCTGAATCCATTACAGCCAATCAAGTGCAGATATTAACAGGCAGTAGTCAGTTGGAGTAGACCCTTCTACAGACGTGAAATCATTTAAAACAGAAAAGATTGCAAACCAGTTTAATAAACCCCCAGGAAGGCAGCAGATTTATTGAATTACCTTGGCAAACTCAAAAAATGTGGATTCCTCCTGATTGATGAGATCTCTCAGGGTAGATTTCACGTAGATTCCAACAAAATGGCAGTTTGGCATAAAATCCAAGAAATTTCTGGAAACTATGTATTGAACTGAAGGTAGATAAAGACCATTAGGTTAATACTCAGCGTTTCTTAACCCGCACAAGAAGATCAGGCCTTTTCTCCCCTCCCCCCAACCAATTCCAATACTGATTCTGCCTTGCAAATCCCCAAGAACAGATCCCCTCATGGCAGCCATTTTCTACAGGAACTATTAGGTTCAGAAGCAAGTGGAATACGCTCCTGCCTGAACAACTCCACTGGACCACCGGGGATCAAGAGGCCGGCCCTGGGAGGCTTGCAGAAGGATGGGTGAAGGGAGGACTGGGAGGGCTCTGTGTTTGAGGAGGGAGTCTGCTATTGGGGGGGGAAGGTGCCAGGATGGGGGGGTCTATTATCAGAGGATCTGTTTTCAGGAGCGAGGTGCCAGGGAGGGGGTCTGATATAGGAAGTGGTGGAGGAAGGGAGACTGTTCTCAAGAAAGCGGGGTTTGCAATGCAAGATCGACATCAGAATTGGGAGGGGGAAAAGGACTGACACTCTTATGTGGGTTCACAAAGAAGAGTGGAGTCCACAAACATGTATAGGAACCAGGAAATTCTTTATTACCGACATCCAAATCAAAACCTGACACAGCTGTGTTTTAGCATAAATATTTGCCTGCATCAGGGGTCTTGATTCTAATTGTCAACGATAACTAACAGCAACAAAATCCTGTTCCGATGCGTTCTTTAATCTGCAGTCTTAAATTAGAAGTAAAGCGCTGAAGTGCATTAACACATTAATGGTGCCTGGACATGGTTCGGCATTGAATATCTGGAGATAATTCAGGGGTCCTTTTACAAAGGCGTGCTGAAAAATGGCTTGCGGTAGTGTAGGCGTGGGTTTTGGGCGCGCACCGATCTATTTTTCAGCACATCTGTAAAAAAGGCCGTTTTAAACTTGTTGCCGAAAATGGACGTGCGGCAAAATGAAAATTGCTGCGCATCCATTTTGGGTTTGAGGCCTTACCGCCAGCCATTGACCTAGCGGTAAAGTCTCACGTGGTAGCCAGGAGGTAAATGACCTACACCCGTCAAATGCCACTTGGCAAGCGTCCAATATGCGCGGCCATAAATAACATTTATTTTTCAGATGCGCATATTGGACGTGTTCCAAGAATGAAATTACTGCAAGAGCCACTCGGTAGCTCCATTTTTGCGTCTGTTGGGCACACGTACACGCTTACGCAGCTTAGTAAAAGGACCCCTTAATTAGTGATGGTCAGCATGAAAAAAAAAACTGACCACTCTTAGCTAAATATTGATCAGTATATGGCCTTTCTGGTCTGCCCATATATACCACCTGCTATCTTCCTTTCCCTTTCAGATCCTGTCTACTTGTCCCAAGCTTTCTTGAATTCAAGTACAATCTTTGTCTCCAAAACAGACTGGGTCGCACCAGATCCAGAAGGTATGCAAAGGGGTAACTCCACAAACCGGATTAGCCTATCCTGTAAATAGGTGGCTGCCCTATTCCCCATTTATCCCCTTGCCTACTTACAACGCACATCAGATTTTTCCAGTGTTTCCAAACCCTCAGCGTGCTGTAACATACATCCCATTCTGAATCTTGAAACCACGTCCATTGACTTGTGATGTTAACTGTGGACAAATCACTTTAGCTGCCTGTTTCAGCCGTTCTGAGATTACAATGATTCTGTAATATTGACCCTTTCTTTTTTTTCCTTCAGGGACAATTTCTCCAACTGGGTTAGTGTTGCTAAGCTGACATCCACTGCATTCTTTTCGTACTCTGACCACCTTGGCCAGGACACGAGCAGTAATCACTGATTCTAAGAAGCAGGGGCAGAAGGAGGTCTCTGAATAAGAAGAATTAAGGGGTCACCACTGTTTCTGGAAAGAAGACAAGGATTCAGGGGATGACCCTGGGGGCTGCGTCAAAGAGGGCAAGATATCACCCACAGTGAGAGACAGCAGTCGCATGGGAGTCCGGAGACCACAGCTACAAGAAGTCAAAATGGCATGGGATCCAGGAGGGGCCAGTTGTTCAGAGGAGAGAAGGTAAAAGGGAACAAGAAGAAAAGTGCTGGAAACTGCAATCTGTGGATGGAAAACAAATGCAATCCTGTTCAGGCTATATTTTGCCTGTTAGTGGATGTTGATTCCTTGGACCATCTCAAAATGTAATAAATGTTCTCGGTTCAAAACAAAACCCTGCTCCGGACTATAACCCAATGGATATTCAAAACAGCATTGCCCTCCTGCCAAACCTCCCTCTACCTACCTAAGAGCTTCACCCCAGAAGCATTACTCCTTGCCAAACCTCCTTCCCCACAAGGGACCCCCCCCCCCCTCCGTGAACATTGCCCCACTCCCGAAGGTAGTACTGCTAGAGATGGCAGCAACGTAAACCCAGAGCTGCCATGACAGGAGGGAGTGGGGATTGTTCCAACCTCTCCTACACTAGGCTTAGGAATGAGGTTCATTCCCCCCCCCCCCCCCCCCGTAGGGCCCCCGGGGTGAATAAACCTCATTCCTAAGCCAGGACGTGTGGAGTATTATCTCAGTCTCTCAGATTTACTGTTAACATTTGCTGTAAAACTTGTCAAAAACAGCTTCCCTCTGGAGTTGGAAAGTTGTAACATGTATAGGCAACCAATCCAGGTTGTGTTTGGACATTTTTTTTTTATTTATCTTTATTAATTTACAATCGTACATTTACATAAAATAAATGTCATGAGAATAGTGAAAAAAAAGGATAACATCTTCTAGTAGATAACAGGAAAAAATAACTTTTAAATTCGTCCACCCATAGTATTCAAGATATAAGGAAATAATTTTAAGGAAATTTATCCTATTGATAACCAAAAAGCTGAGAGGTTAGAACACAAATACCAACCAGCGGTTTCAGCTGGCTGGTGGGGCAATCAAAGACCTCTCAACATTACCGCTTTCCTTAACTGTAATAAATTGTAACAATTTAACCGGGTCAAAGAACACGTAGTTGACTGAATTTAAAGAAATTAAGCATCTGCAAGAGAATTTCAGGACAAAGGTTCCTCCCAGTGCTAAAGTCCATGACCTCAACGCCAGGAATTCCTTTCTCCGTCTTTGTGTAGATCTACTCAAATCCGGGTAAACTTGTATCCTGGCCCCGAAAAATTGTTGGGAAATATTTCTGAAGAATAGCCTCAAAATGTTATTCCTATCTGATTCGAAGGCGAAAGTAGCCAGCAAGGTTGTATGTTCAGTTATTACCTCCAGCGAGGTTTCTAAAAGTTCAGTTAAATTTTGAGTTGAGATTGGGGCAGGAGATGAATATATTCCTGTAATATAATACGCCTTTACAATAGGAGGAAATAAATCAGCTGAAATTCCTAAGATTTGCAGGAAATATTTTCGCAACATTTCTGTTGCGGACACCAAGGGAGACTTTGGAAAGTTCAGAAATCTAAGGTTATTTCGCCGCAGTTGGTTCTCTAAAAATTCAGTTTTCTTCTGCCACTTATCACTATTGTTCACTAGTGTCTCAAAAGAAGTTTGAAGTTTTTTAACCTCATATTCATTTACCTCGCATTTTTCCTCCTGTACTCTCACCCTCTCGCATAACGATTGGTGTTGTTGTTTCATTTCGGCTACTTCAGCTTTAAGAGAATTCGAGGATTGCTGCATTGTCGAGCTTAGGGCTTGTATTGCATCCCACAGGGTTTCAAGTGTAACAATGGCTGGTCTCACACATCCGCCAAGAGTCACCGTAAGAGTACCCAGAATAGGAGAAGCCGAGGAAACATCCTCACTCGGGCTCCGTTGAGATGGTAAGTTTTCCGGTGTAGAAAATCCCGCTGGGCCTCCTGTAGCCTCTGCTAAAAAAGACAGAGATTCTCCAGCCGGGGTTAATCCTCTGACGGGCCTCGGCGGTGCCATTTGCTGGGACGGGCTCAGGGACGCCGTCTCCAAGCTAAAGTCTCCGCGAAAACCCGGAGACCCAACCAAGGCTGGAAGTTGTGTGCTATGCGCCTGAGCGCAAAACGCCTCCATCGTAGTCTGTCGCATAGCTGGGATATTGCCAGGGCTAGAGGAGGCTTTAGCCCCAGTCTTCCCCTTTCTTTTTCCCATTAATCAAGGGATAAGAAAGAAAGCTTAACGAGGCACGGTGGAGGAGCAAGAGCGTTCAAAGCACATCTCCTCTCACGAACGCCATCTTGAAAAAGTCCGTGTTTGGACATTTTTATTCTTTTTTATCTTTATATGTATTGCATTTTTAAATAATGTACAACAACAAGTAACGACATATCACAACAACTGCCATAAACAGTAATAAATATGCTGGTTACAACAAGTTGAAATTAACTAATTCTGCATGGAAATCAAAACAATGGAAAGCTAATTTTCCCCATATTAGAGACAGATAAATATAGACATAATGTCTAAAACCCAATGCTCAGATTATAAACGATGACCCCTAATATCAAACTTTTAAAACAAGTAAAGAAAAGACATGTGTGAATGTGGAATATGGCTTTCTAGGTTGGAAAAAGAAAAAAAAATATTATCTAATTATCAAACAGGGATTACAATTCAGCACTGGCCTGCAATACGAACCTGACTTTTACAGACCTGACCATTTTCAGAATGAGCGCAGAGACTTGGCACTGTGTAAAGGCCTCGAGGTACATAAGAAAACCATCCAGTCTCATAAAGGCAAAACAACTTGGACAATAACAACTTTTTGTTGTTATCAGCATGGACGTCACTACAGGAACTTTGGGTCTTCATGTTCCAGACCACCTGGCACTAAGAAAGATATAAAGACCTCTTCCTTGAAGGTGTTATCAGTTGGCTGGCACAAGCTGTTGGTACCTTGGTAACAGTCGGGATGGGGATATCCCAGGTGATTATTGCCTCCTCATTTTCCACAGTTCTTTTAGGATCATGATCCCAATGCTTTTCTGGTGCAGTGATATCGCAATGTTTACAGATTTTCCAGTGAATGAGACGTTCCACCTTGTTGCGCTTTCCCATATAAAATGTTTCTGCCATAAGCACTTTGCAGTCAGCCAAAATTTGAGTAACTGTTTCCAACTCTTGCTTACAGAATCTACAAGCGCCTGTTGTATCAGGTTTTTCAATGCTCTCTGTGAACCATCTTGTCCATAATCCACTGACCTGAGCTGCAGCTATGGATCTCTCATTCTTAAGATAGCTCAAGTTATCTGCAGCAGGGTCCAGATGAATAAAATGGGCCCTGCTGCAGATAACTCAAGCTAATCTTTAGCAAAAGACCCCTTAGTGACTTGCCCAGAGTCACAAGGAGCTGCAGTGGGAACTGAACCCAGTTCTCCAGGATCAAAGGCTGCTTCACTAACCACTAGGCTACTCCTCCACTAGCAGCATTCTATGTAGAATCTCAAATAGTAGCAACATTCCATGTAGAATCTCAAATAGTAGCAACAGAATCTCAAAGAGTAGCAACATTCCATATAGAATCTCAACATTCCATGTAGAATCTCAAATAGGGAAAGGGAAATGGAACTTGATATACTGCCTTGCTGTGGTTTTTGCAACTACATTCAAAGCAGTTTACATAGTATATACAGGTACCTATCTGTACCTGGGGCAATGTAAAGTTAAGTGACTTGACTAGAGTCACAAGGAGCTGCAGTGGGAATCAAACCCAGCTCCCCTGATGCTCAGGCCACTGCACTAACCATTACCTATGATGGTAGCTCTGTATGTATAATCTATTTCTATAAGACCCATTCCTCCTTCAGCCCTAAGTATTTGTAGATGTTTACAGGTAGTCTTGGTATCAGCACTAGTAGGCAATTAAGCTCATCCTCCAAAAATTATCAAAATATATTGGGATGCTACATCAAACCAATTTATTTAATTATCCTAATAGAGGACAAAAAATATACCCTTCGATTCATTTGACTTTCAAAGGGGAATACATGATTATAAAATATTGGGCCATAAAATACATATGAAAGCATAGTGTCGTAGACAGTCTCAATTAAACTCCTTCATCTACACATCCAAACAGGGTCACCATGTGTTCTTTGCAACCTGATATGTCAAATGGAACATCTATATTTTTTTTTAAGCAATTTTTGTGTGAATTAATCATGAGCTTCCATTGCCAATTACTGAGCCTGAGTGGTTCAGCTAGAAGAAATTCTCCAAGAAATACTGAGTAATGTCAGAAAAAGCAGCCCAGCAGGCTCAAGAGTTCCCAGAGGTACAAAATCGCAGCCTCTCAAGGGCCCTATCACACAGGAAACAGCTTCCCAATTAGTTAACTCCAGACAGGCCAGCCTTCTCCACGCTGATGCATGTTTATCTTCCATCTGTGCGTTTCTTGTGTCATACACAATACAGTCAATTTTCATGCTGGAATCGTACTGGACGGAGCCTGCATTTCACATTAGCATAACTGCTTTTTTTTTTTTTTTTTAAAGCACACTTATTCATCAGTACACTACAGCAAATTCAATTGAATCTCCAAGAAGGGAAAGCATCAGAGACCAGAGCACAATTAATGGAAAGAGAAGGCAGCCTGCATGCTCACGGACACGCGGTGACACTGGCAGAGATGGGATCTAGGTTTTAAAGTCACTGGGTTTCAGTTTGATGCCCTAAACTACCGAGCTGATCTTACGAAGGCTTGGCTGCAGCGAAAGCTGCATAAACCCCAGAAAATTCCCCACCGCTGACAGTTGTCATTTAACATTGAATATTAGAACCATGAAAAAACAAAACAATTGACCATCTGTGTCACCACAATGCTGATTATTCCAGATTCTTCTGTGAAAACCATAGGAACCTGCACACATACAGTGCTTTTCACAGAGCAGGTTCCAGAAGAAATCAGTAGCCAGTTAGCCACCCCATGCATGTGGCCCTAGTAACATAGCAACATAATAAATGATGGCTGATAAAGACCTGTATGGTCCATCCAGTCTGCCCAACAAGATAAACTCATTTTACATGGTATGTGATACTTTATACCCAAGTTTGATTTGCCTTTGCCATTCTCAGGGCACAAACCGTAGAAGTCTGCCCAGCACTGTTCTTGTACTAAAAGTTCTGAAGATTCTGGAATCCTAACGAGTTACAAGATTCTGGAATCCCAATTAGTAGCAACATTCCATGTAGAACCCCAAAGAGTAACATAGTAAATGACGGCAGATTGTATGGTCCATCCGGTCTGCCCAACAAGAGAAACTCATTTTACATGGTATGTGATCCTTTTATACCCGAGTTTGATTTGTCCATTCCATTCTAGGGAACAGATCGTAGAAGTCTGCCCCTCACTGTTCTTCTACTAAGTTCTGAAGCTAACATCGAAACCCTTTAAAATTTACACTCCAGCCCATCCCTATCTATTCAGTCACGATCGGGGCGTAGACCATAGAAGATCTGCCCAGCACTGCTAGTTTTCTTTTGGAACTCAGATTAAAACAATTCATGATTTCCTTGGGGTCAATTTCTCTAATTGTGCATACTATGACAGGAATGAACCTCCTAAGCCAGAGCTAGTGGAGAACATAAGAATAGCCATACTAGGGCAGACCAATGGTTCATCTAGCCCAGTATCCTGCTTCCAACAATGACCAATCCAGGTCACAAGTACCTGGCAGAATCCCAAAGAGTAGCAACCTTCCATGCTACAAATCCCAGGGACAACAGCGGCTGTCTCAGTCTCTTAAACTTATGGCTAACGCTCGCTATAAAACTTGCATTGTGCCAAAGAGTGCTTCCCTGTGGAGTTCATAAAAATGTAATATGTATAGGCAGCCACAAGTGATGTCTGGTTGTCTCACCTTTGCTTTGTGTGCTATTAATGAGTCTTCTAAGATCACTGTCACAGAGTTTCACAGGCAGACAGAGTTAATCAAATCCCAGTTTCTTCAACTTACAGTAGTAATAGCACCTGAAGCAGATACCTTTTGGGAGATCAAAATAAATGATTCTGGGTTTTAGCAGACCAACTAATTCTTGTATTATCTGGTTATATTAGAAACTCCAAAATCCATAAACAAAGTTACTGTGAAATGATAGCGTGGAGGAAAATTTTTTTCTATGTAAGATTCAAGTACACACGGCTGCCATTTTGGGAGTGCGCGTGAGTCGGATGCAAAGGGGAATGGTAGGTTAGAGGTGGGGGATATGGGTAGAAAGATAGGGATGGGTAAGTTAAGTAGGTTCTTTGTGTAGATGAGTGAGTAGAATAAGTGGACTGGAGTTTGTGTATGAATGAATGGGTGAAGAAAGGGGGGGGGGGTATATGTAACTGCAGGGCTAGTAAGTGATTGGGTGTAAAACTGGACTGATGTCTAGGGCAGAGGGTTCCCAAACCTAGTCCTGAAGGCACCCCAGCCAGTCAGGTTTTCAGGATACCCACAATGAATATTCATGAAAGAGATTTGCATGCACTGCCTCCACTACATGCGAATCTCTCTCATGAATATTGTGTGTGAGCGTCCTTAAGGGCGGCTTCACTGGCATATCACTGGTGTCGAATACCTAACCACCTGAAGAGCTGAACGCAAGACCCTTGAAGACACTAACTATAGCGAAACATGATCATGTCGGGTCCTGGTTCCTGGGTGTATCAATTACCTAATACATTATAAGCTCATGTGGAAGTTTACTACATAGTAGCTAACAGTTGACTGTATCGGCAATTTGGAGTTTCTGGAGTCCTTACCCGGAAGGGTAGAAGATAGCTGTCTTTTTACAACTAAGACTATACTCATTAAAGGATATTCAGCTTGAATGTAAAGCATTCGCAGTGGTGCTTTACGAGACTGGAACTATCTACACAGCCTGGTTGAAATTCTGTTACGTGGAAAGGACTCAAGTATTTTGTGTTATTGATCTGCATGGTTAAGCGGGGGGGGGGGGGGGGGTTGGCGGTGGGAGGGGGATCGAGAGGGTCGTCGGCAGGGGGGTCAAACTTGGTGGTGGTGGCGCCGGCGCCGGGGGGGGGGCTAAAATGTGCCCCCTCACCTCGGGCTCTGGACCCCCCTCCCGCCGTAGTCTGGCTAAGCCCCTGTTGTAGACTCGACACAATACTGTGTTTCGGCCATAGGCCTGCCTCAGGATTCTGAAGAGTTTTGGAGAAAACATACAAATTAAAATGTGTGACAAGAATATTAAAAAAATATATAAAAAATGTTTATGATTTGTAGAGACATACATGTATATAATTATTGTACATGGTTTATATGTTTGATAATATCAGAATAAAATGTTTACTTCTTTATAGACCAACACAGTCTCAATGACCTGAAGTCATTGGTCCACTTCCCACTTCTTTATCTGGACTTTTATCTCGTGGGATTTCGTGCTCATCCACTTCCGTGGAGAACTCATCTTGAACCCATGCAGGTCCATTTTTCAGTGCACCTGCAAAAAAGGTCTTTTTTTGGGGGGGGCGAATATGGACATACAGCAAAATAAAAATTGGCGCTCTTCCATTTTGGGCCTGAGACCTTACTGCCACAAACTGACTTAGCAGTAAGGTCTCACCGGGTGGTAATCAGGTCATCGTCAGCGCGCGGACACTGTTGATTACTGCCCGGTTGGTGCCACCGGGTAGAAAATAAAAAAAATATTTTCTGCCGCGCTTATCGGACGCGCATAAAAATTAGAATTACCGCCCAGGGCACACGGTAGCCAGGCGTTAGATCTAATTTGATGTGCAATTGCACGCACATAGGCGCCTACGCACCTTAGTAAAAGGGTCCCCACGTGACCTGCTCAAGGCCAAAAGACTGAGATAATCAGAATACGAACCCCAACTTCCCTGGTTCCTAGCCCCTCACTTTAAGCCCTACCCTACTCCTCTACTGTTCACTGAGAGGCCATTGCAAGAAAGATATGCCTCGTGAGTGTAGATACGTAACCGAAAAGCTCAAAGAGTCAGCTTACGTTTCCTGCAGCAGTGACGGGGACTTCCTGGGAACACCCGGAACATTCCTTTGTAGCTGTAGTATATACTGTAAGTGACGGTGCTCGATTGTGCTGAACTCTGAGAGGGTCGTGCCAGGCCACATTATAGCGAGGGAAAACACACAGCAGACATAATCTAGAGAAATATACCCAGTAAAAGAAAAAGAGGATAAACACTGCATTATGTGGACCGGCCTGAATAAAACGAGGATGAAGCAGCAATATTCAATATTGAGAGCTCTACTGAAGATGATAATTGCTTGTAATTTCAATTCAGTGTCTCCAGACAAAGGTGAGATTGCAGGAGCAGTCAAGGGCATTTGTCTTTTGCAGAATCCTGAATGTCAAGGGGATTACCGCTATAATAAATATACAAAGGTTTAATTTTACAGAGAAAGATGCTGGCCACATACCTCAGTGCTTTTGAGGTAATCTAATGATATCAGATAAATAATGTGTTCCCTTTGAAGATTTAGCTACAACAAAATAGTTATACCAGGCCTACCAGGGGACAGCTGTTAGCTGCAATTAATTGCTGAATGGTTGGTACTGAAAGGCTTTTGTTCTAAGAAAGCACTCCGGTAAATCATGAAGCACAATGTGAAAGGCAGAGTTGCCTTAAGGCACCCAACAGCTGCAGTATCCAACCCAGGCATGAACTAGTCTATGCTCTCAAATATTAAGCATTGTTTTTGGATATTTTGGAGGTAAATTATAAAGCCATCTTCATTGCAGTGTGGCCACATATGTGTACATAAGTACATATAAGTGCATAAGTATTGCCATACTGGGACAGACCAAAGGTCCATCGAGCCCAGCATCCTGTTTCCAACAGTGGCTAATCCAGGTCACAAATACCTGGCAAGATCCAAAAAAAGGTACACAACATTTTATACTGGTTATCCCAGAAATAGTGGATTTTCCCCAAGTTCAATTTAATAATGGTCTATGGACTTTTCTTTTAGGAAGCCATCCAAACATTTTTTTAAACTCTGTTAAGCTAACTGCTTTTACCACATTCTCTGGCAACGAATTCCAGAGTTTAATTACACGTTGAGTGAAGAAAACTTTTCTCCGATTCGTTTTAAATTTACTACATTGTAGCTTCATCGCAAGCCCCCTAGTCCTAGTATTTTTGGAAAGCGTAAACAGATGCTTCACATCTACCCGTTACACTCCACTCATTATTTTATAGACCTCTATCATATCTCCCCTCAGCCGTCTTTTCTCCAAGCTGAAGAGCCCCAGCCGCTTTAGCCTTTCCTCATAGGGAAGTCGTTTCATCCCCTTTAACATTTTCGTCGTCCTTCTCTGCACCTTTTCTAATTCCACTATATCTTTGTTGAGATGTGGCAACCAGAATTGAACACAATATTTGAGGTGCCTTATCCTGATGCAGGCCTTGTGTTGAGTCGCTTTGATTTCCAATAAACACTGTTTTACTCAAGATTGTTTGTGTTCCTGTCTCTGGAAACCTTGGTCTCTATTCCCACTCTTCTCTCTTTCTTGAGTTACTTCACGGGATCTTTTGAGTTCTCCACACATGTACGTGGATTCCCTTTGAACCACTGCTCTAATGGAATCTTGATGTCAAGGTGCCATTATAGAATTGGAGTGAAGGTGCCATTATAGAATTGGAGTGAAGGAGTGGTCTAGTGGTTAGGGTGGTGGACTTTGTTCCTGGGAAACTGAGTTCAATTCCCAGCACAGGCAGCTACTTGTGACTCTGGGCAAGTCACTTAACCCTTCATTACCACATTGAGCCTGCCATGAGTGGGAAAGCACAGGGTACAAATGTAACAAAAATAAATGTTTTTCTCCCTACATAGCTTTCATGGGCTGTTTGTGAGTTACACTCCGTAAACTGGCCTTGCAGAATTATGGACCCGTTGAGGAAAGCTACATTTTTACATCCGACATCTCCAGCATGTATCTTTTGCATTTTTATTTTCAAAGAATCTTCTCCTTTAGTTTTTATTGGGGATTAGCAGCATAAGGATTTTGTTTTCCCGGCGAAAGATGCTGAAAGAGCTCCTTTCTCTTTACCTAGCGCAGTACGCTGACACATTAGTATTTCTGTACGGTTTATACCTTGGCTGCACTTCAGCTGTTATTGCTGAGCAGAAGCTGTATCCATCTGTAACTGTCATTTAAATAGAATATTATTACTTAATTACATTCACAATTTTCATGGAATAGCCAATAAATCTACATTTTTTTTCCTACAAGATAAGAAATAAAGATTTCGTTTCAAAACTGAACATAGAAGTGGACAACGGGTAAATATTTTCAAAGAGTAAACTCTAAAGAAATGATTACAAGCGAGGAAGAAACGCAGGGCTTTTTGTTTTTACAAAGCTGAACTACTGATTACGGCGCGCAGAATGCGCGGAAGCCCGTGGGAATAGAATGGATTTCTTCGCATTCAGCGTGCAGCTAATCGGTAGTGCAGCTTTGTAAAAGGAGCTCACAGTTTGTTGTTACTACTGACAGGGTGTAATTCTATTTTTTAAAAAAAACAAAAACCGATCTGGATTCAGGTGGCAAGCATACACACAATTGCCATTATTCTAGTCATTTATTTATTTATTTGTTGCATTTGTATCCCACATTTTCCCACCTGTTTGCAGGCTCAAAGTGGCTTACATAGTACCGTAAAGGCAGTCGCCAAGTCCGGAAGAGAAACAAATGCAAGGTGATATTGTGGTCGAATAAGGTATATGTGTGTCAGGTACATTGGGGGTTCAGGGGAAGAAAGGTTATATATTTACATGTGTGTGTGTGTGAATATGGTTTCTAGATATGTACTATTCTGTAAATACATGCCAACCTTCATATAAACATCAGTAGCCATCCTGGGTCAGATTGATGGTCCATCTAGCCCAGTATCCTGCTTCCAACAATCCAGCTCACAAGTATCTGGCAGAATTCCAGAGTAACAAGATTCCGGAATCCCAAAGAGTAGCAAGATTCCGGAATCCCAAAGAGTAGCAAGATTCCAGAATCTAAAACAATAGCAAGATTCCATGCTACCAATCCCAGGGCAAGCAGTGGCTTCCCCCATGTCTATCTCAATAGACCTGGTGCAGACTTTGCAGGTGGGCATTCACATGGGCAGAGTCTGGACAGTGCGTGGGCGAAGCGCACAATTCCAATCATAAATTAAAACATACTTCATCCATACTTTCACAATCTAGGCATGAGCATTTATACCGGTTCCACAGGCGTTGGAACGGGAGAAGCCACGGGTGCCATGGCAACCCCAAAGAAACGGAGTGGGCAGGAGGTGCACCAGGCTCTCCTCACTCCCATAGGCACCGATGTATGAGGCTTGGGGAGGACAAGCCTCCCCAGCACAACTATATCCTTCCTTACCTCCCTCCACCACTGATGCTGCTTTTTATAACCAGCAGTAGCAGCGCCTAAACAAAACAAGTGAGGCTGCAATCTCTCTACACATGACTGCCGGCTCTGCTGGTCATGCCCCTCCAAAGTCAATTTCCTGTTCCGGAGGGGAGCGGGACCAGCAGAGCTGGCAGTCACATGTATGAAATCAGAGGATCCATGCCTTGCCACCTTTATAAAAAATAATTACTGCTGCTAGGGAGGAGAGGTGTTGGAGAGAGAAGGCTACGGGGGGGGGGGGGGGGGGAGAAAGAAATGCTGGCTGGAAATAGGGAGTTGGAGAGAGAAGAAACACTCACTGCAAGGGGGTAGAGGCAGAGAAAAGAAAGAGATGCTGGCTGGAAGGGGGGAGAAAGATGGGGGAAATACTGGAGAGAAAAGGGTGGACAGAAAGAGGGAGATGCTGCATGGAAAGGGGGGAGAGGGGGTAGATGAAAGAAGCAAGAGAAGAGAAAGGAGTAGAGAGGAGAAAACACTGGCTGAAGGGGTGGGGTGGGGAAGATGCTAGATGGAAAGGGTAGAGAAAGAAGGGAAGGTGCTGCATTCAAAGGGGGAGAAGAGGGGTGCTGGAGGGAAGAGAACATAAATGCTGGCTGGAAGGGGGAGATGCTAGCTGGAAAGAGTGGAGAAGAGGAGGGAATGCTGGATGGAAAGGGGATCTGAATGGAAAAGGGAAGGGAGAGAGCAGGTAATGGATGGAAGGGGGAGAGCTAATTGGATTGGAAGGGGACAGAGAAGAGGAGAGATGCTAGATTAAGGGGGAGAGGATAGAGTTAGTGGAAGACTGGGGAATAAAGAAGGGGAATGGGAGAGCTGGAGTGAGGGAAACAGATGGAAAGCTGTAGGTAGATGCAGTTAAAAGAGAAAAACTTTGATAGTAAGAATTAATTCAATCTGGACAGAGAGGCACAAAAGTAAATGGAAGAAAGCTGAAAGGAGAAGATCAATATTGGAGATGGATGAAGTGGAGAACATGAAGAAGATAGGAGGATAGAGAAAATGACAAACAGACAGGAAAGGACAGTTAAGAAAAAAAATAAAAGAAAATAGAAACTAAAGGCTGGGACCAACACAATTAAAAAATTTAAATGACCAGACAACAAAGGTAAAAAAATATATTTTATTTTTAATTTAGAATACAGTAGTGTGGTAGTTGTGTTAACCTAAAAGATAAATAAAACATTTTTAAAAATACAAAATAAAGGGCCTCTTTTACAAAGCCACGTTAGCAATTCCTGCGCGGCAAATGAGAGGAAGCCCATTCAAAACCTATAGGCTTTCTCTCGTTTGCCGCGTAGGAATCACTAGCGTGGCTTTGTAAAAAGTCCAGCACCGGGGTCTCTCTCTCTCTCTCCTGCTCTTGAGGGGACCCGGGTGATCGTGTCCCAACAGGCCAGCGCCAGCCCCCCCCCCCCCCCCCTTGGAGGCTGGGGAGGAGCAAATACGGCAGGACTTCAGGCTAGGGCCTCTGATTTGGCTAGCAGGGATCCCGCTAGGACCCACCAGCAGAAGAGGTCTTCCTCCAGGGTTACTCTTCACGCTACCGCATTGCCTGCCAAGTGGCTGCTTTTCCCCTCAGGCCGCGCATGCTCAATTTTGAAATCGAGCGTGCGCAACGTGAGAGAAAAAGCAGCCGCAGGGGCAGGCCATGCAGCAAAGTGAAGAGCAGAGCTGGAGGAAGACTTCTGCTGGCGAGGGGGGGCGGCGATCCTGGGAGGGCGGCAGCAGTGGCGATCCGGGGGGGGGCAAGCTGCGGCGATAATCCTGAGGGGGGCGGCAGCCCTGCCCCAGGTCCGGCTCAGTCTCTCAACGGCCCTGATGCCCAGACATGGCCTGGCATTGAATATCCAAGAATACAACTAGCGGTGGACATTAAAATGCTGACCACTGTCTGCTGAATATCTACTCTTGATGTATCCAACCTAACATCTTCTGTTATCCTTTCTACTCACAAGGCATATCGGCCTCACAGTTGTCTCTCACTGGCCTATGCATGTTATTGCCCCTCCAAGCTAAGCCAACCCTTGATCCCACCTACATTTTTAGTAGTAAATGCATGTGTATTGTTGATCATCCTCAAGCATACTATTACACCCTCCCCCCAATATAAGGTGGGTATTTTTCAGCCCTTTTACCTGGGTAATAGTCATTTAAGGAGCCTATGTATTAGATGAGTTAGCTGTTAACACCGCAATTAACAAGCACTAACAGTTTTTAACATGGAAACTACACTAACAATTAATGTTGGGGGGTCGATGTTCAAAATGATTTAACTGGCTTGAAACAGCTCCTGGCTGGTTAAATCATTTCTTCGGGGCTAACCAGTCATATTCAGTGGCGCTTAAATGGATAGAGCCACTGAAAGGTCTGCTAAAGCACATAACTCGAAACCAGCTATTTCGGGAACATTCCGGGGCGGAGTCAGCACTTAACTGGCCAAGGTAACTCCATAAAAAGTTAGTCCTATCTTTATACGATTCGTCATAGTCAGTTAAAGGGGCCCCTTTTACTAAGCCGCGTAGGTGCCTACGCACAGACAATGCGCATCAATGTAGAACTACTGCTTGGCTACCGCGTGGCCCAGGTGGTAATTCCAATTTTTACACACGTCCGCTACGCGTGTCTGAAAATTTTGTTTTTTAAATTTTCGAATGTGCGGCACTAACCGGGCGGTAATCGGCAGTGTACATGTGTTGACGATTACTGCCCGGTTAACGCATGAGACCTTACCCACTAAGTGAATGGGTGGCGGTAAGGTCTGAGACTCAAAATGGACTTGCGCCAATTTTTATTTTACCGCACATCAATTCCCCCCCCCCCCCCCCCCCCCCCCCCCCCCCCACCAAAAAAAGGCATTTTTTACAGGCGCGCTGAAAAATGGATCTGCGGGCATCCAAAACACATGCTTACACTAGCATAGGCCATTTTTCAATGCACCTTAGTAAAAGGACCCCCCCCTCCCCCCGAGTGCTGACGTTTGCACTGCAAAAAGGTGGGAAAATGTGGGATACAAATGCAACAAATAAAATAAATAAATAAAAATTTTCCTAATAGATCATTTCCACTCTGTGAAGCTTGAATGACCTTCACACTTGAAAGGAAATAAAGAGGCATGGTGGGCATCAATTACAGCCCTAAAGACAAAGGGGAAGTAACTCACACAGACCTGCAGGTGCAGATTGGATGGGCCATGCTGGTCTTTATCTGCCGTCATCTACTATTTTATACTTCCCATGACAGCATGAATACAAACTTGTGTTGGGGTTACCACTGTGTAATGTAATAGGGGGTGAAAGCACAATGTTGTTTGATTCATACAATTTAGAGGGCAATTTTTAAAAACCATTTACCCGTTTAGGGGCCTGTTTATCAAAATGTAGTAAGATTCTGCAATTAGTGCAGGTTAATAGCCAAAATAAGCAGGTGGAAACTGCAAAGCCTCCTTGTTAACTGTTCGGGGGCATTCCTATCACTTTGCTATTTAGTTAACTGAATGGCTTACAGCGCGAAATATAGTTAGCTAAATTTATCCAGGTGGCAATAATTGTACCATGTTATCTGCCACGTTAACAGTTTGTCCCTACGTATTCTGCACCAATTCTTTGCCCCATTCCATGGTAACTATTAATGCAGAAAATACTGTGCTATCACGGGCCTGATATTCAGCCGGTGGTGATCAGTGTTTTGCTGACTGTGTTATGACCGGAAAATCAATGTTGGGCTAGCAAAAGTAGCTGGTCATGGCTTACATGTTAACCGTTAACCAGTTCCGATCTGAACAAATACAATTTATGAATGAATACAAGGTGATATTATGGTGGGTGAGATGCATGTATGGTTGGTAGAATTGAGGGGAACTTAAAGAGGGTGAGGGGGAGGAAGAGTCAGGTAATGTCCATTACGGTCTTTGGTTAAGTTGTGTCGCAGGTGTCCAGGTAATTTTATGTAGGGTCGTGGGGTATGCTCTTCTGAACAGTACTGTCTTTAGTGCTTTCCGGAAATTTAGGTGATCTAGCGTTTTACTGCTTTCGGCAGTGCGTTCCATGGTTGTGCGCTTAAGTAGGAAAAGCTGGAAGCATAGGTGGATTTGTATTTGAGTCCTTTATTGCTTGGCTAGTGGAGATTTAGGTAAGATCGTGCAGATCTTGTGGTGTTTCTGGTTGGCAGGTCGATGACGACTGTCATGTATCCAGGTGCCTCGCCGCAAATAATATTATGAACAGTCGTGCAGATTTTGAAAGCGATACGTTCTTTGATTGGTAGCCAGTGCAGTTTTTCTCAGAGTGGTTTGGTGCTGTCAAAACGCGTTTTTCCAAATATAAGCCTGGCTGCTGTGTTTTGGGCGGTCTGGAGTGTTTTTTATGATTGATCCTTGCATCCCGCATAAATTCCATTACAGTAGTCTACATGGCTTAGTACCATTGATTGTATCAGGTTGCGAAATATTTTTCTTGGGAAGAATGGTTTCATTCGTTTAAGTTTCCACATTGAGAGAAACATTTTCTTTATGGTGGATTTCGCTTGGGTCTCTAGGGAGAGGTTACGGTCGATTGTTACTCCGAGAATTTTCAGGCTGTCTGAGATAGGGAGGATGTATGCTGGGGTGTTAATGCTTGTGGGTTTGTATGTGTTGTATTGGGATGAGATGATGAGACAGTGTGTTTTTTCTGTATTGAGTTTTAGTTGGAATGCATTTGCCCAAGAGTTCATGATGTTTAAGCTGAATTCGATTTTGTTGGTGATTTCTGCCAAGTCATGTTTGTAGGGGATATATAATGTAGCGTCATCAGCGTAGATAAATGGGTTAAGGCCTTGGGTGGATAAGGTCTTGGCTAGTGGAGTCATCATAAGGTTGAACAGGATCGGTGATAGTGGTGATCCTTGCAGTACTCCGCAGTCTGGTTTCAATGGTGACGATATGTTTGTTTTTTATTTCACTTGGTATGTTCTTGTGGTTAGAAAGCCCTTGATCCAATTGAGATTGTTGCCGCCGTTTTCGAAGTTTTCTAGGAGTCTTAGCAGTATGCTATGGTTAACCATGTTGAACGCACTTGACATGTCAAATTGGAGAAGGAGAATGCTCTTGCCTATTGATATTTCCTGCTTGAATTTGGGTAGGAGAGTAAGTAGTACTGTTTCGGTGCTGTGTAGGGGTCAAAATCCTGATTGTGACTCATGTAGAATAGTGAATTTGCTTATGTAGTCATTGAGTTGTTTTGTCACCAGTCCTTCCATTAGTTTGACTACTAATGGGATAGATGCTACTGGGAGGTGGTTGGTAATGTCGTTTGTATTCTTTTTGGTGTCTTTTGGTATTGGGGTGAGCAGGATGTTGCCTTTTTGTTTAGGGTAGATACCGTGCTGAAGCATGATGTTTAAGTGGGATGTGAGATCTGTTATGAAGCGGTGGCTGGGGCAGGTGTCCAGTTGACAGTGGCTGTTGGAGTATTTTTTAATTGCCTGGGGCGTAGCCAGACAACAAATTTTGGGTGGGCCTAGGCAAGAAGTGGGTGGGCACCAAGTGCTCTCCCCCCTTCCAACCACCACCAAAAAAAATATTTCAGCTGGCGGGAAAATGCTTCTTTCCACCTTGGCTGTATGCAGCAGGCATTCGCTGAAAACTGAGCGTGTGCAGGTGCCAGTATCGTGGAGAGTAGCGTTCTTGTTACCATCAGGGGAAAGTCTTCAGCTGGCTGAGCTTGAGATCCCCATCAGCTACCGCTAAATGTGTGCTACTGTTGGGTGGGCCTGAGCACTAAATGGATGGGCCCTGGCCCACCCAGGCCCACCTGTGGCTACGCTGGGTAACTGTGTAAGATTGGTCTTAAAGTGTGGCCATGCAAAGGGAAGCACTTACTTCCACCCACTGAGGTGGCGGGAAGGGTTCCCTTGCTAACCTGGCGGTAAGCGGGTAGCAGGCGGGGCTGCTTGATTACCGCTGGGTTAGCGCCATGCTAAGAAATATACAACAATTTTCTGTAGTGCAGCAAATGGCACGCACTGGGGGCTGGAACTACTACTGGTGCCCACACTGGGCTTAACACCGCTTTGTAAAAGGGCCCCTGAATTCCTTCCCTGTTTTTGACACTACCACTTCCCATAGAAGAGCTTCCCAGGCATCTACCACCCGCTCCATAAAAAAGTATTTGCTGAGGTTTCTTTTAAATCTCCCTCCTTGCAACTTCATTTCATGTCCACTAATTCTACAGCGTGATCTGCATTAAAATCGAGAAGCCTTTCAATACAAATTCATAAAAATGTGGAGGACTTACTTAGAAAGTCAAACGAATTTGCAAGTAAGGCACGTAATTATCAAGTTTGCAGAGCATCCCATTTTTGTATATTTCGCAAATGTCTCTTGCCATCCTTGTTTTTTTTAATTGAAGTTTTAAATTATACACGTTCATACGTAAACATTAAGCAATTACAAAGAAAAAGAAAAATCCTCTAATTGAGGTAGGCAATAACAGTAGAAGAAATAAAAATAGTTTCAGCCCACATCAACGGGGGAATAGAGAACAAATGAGATTAAAGGTAAAAATACAAAAATAGGAAAATCAAGAATACAATCTTAATCAATGAGACTACATAAAGTATATATAAGCTCTTTACACCTCCATACCTGATTACTTAGAACTATGTTCCTGCAAGAAGTTCTCAAGATGTGACGTATGAAAAAATACATACTGGACTCCCCTGTAAGTGATAGAAACCGCAAGAAAAAAAAGAAGCCTCTAAGACCAAAACCTGGCTTTTCAGAGCTTTAAAAGCCTTCCTACTACTACTTAACATTTCTAGAGCGCTACCAGGGTTACGCAGCGCTGCACAATTTAACAAAGAGAGACAGTCCCTGCTCAAAGAGCTTACAATCTAATAGATAAGAGTGAGACAAATATAGGACAATCAAGCCATTGTGACATCACTGATGAGGCTGGCTCTTAGGCATTAGTGGACTGAGGCATTATGACATCACAATCTCAGCTCTGGTTAAATCACTGCTATATGTAATACTACTACTACTACTTAACATTTCTAGAGCGCTACTAGGGTTACGCAGCGCTGTACAATTTAACAAAGAGAGACAGTCCCTGCTCAAAGAGCTTACAATCTAACAGACAAGTGAACGGTCCGTCCGATAGGGGCAGTCAAATTGGGGCAGTCTGGATTCACTGAACGGTAAGGGTTAGGTGCCGAACGCAGCATTGAAGAGGTGGGCTTTAAGCAAAGACTTGAAGACGGGCAGGGAGGGGGCTTGGCGTAAGGGTTCAGGAAGGTTGTTCCAAGCATAGGGTGAGGCGAGGCAGAAAGAACGGAGCCTGGAGTTGGCGGTGGTGGAGAAGGGTACTGAGAGTTGAGTACTCTGAAGTTGAGTGGTACGTGACACATCTGGAAATACCTGAATAGTTTTACCGCAGAAAAACATAGATTTCTTCTTGAAATAAGTTTTTAAAACAGAAACTTTATCCTTTTCGGGTATGAATGTAACCAGAAGGGTAGATCTTGCCAGTGGTATTCCTATGTTGGCTGCCTTGACACTGCACTCCCCCCCCCCCCCCCCCCCCCACAGGTGTATCACCCCCCAGCACATCACCTCCCCGCCTAGCGCATCACTTTCTGAGGGTGCAGGGGGCAGTCACGCGGTTGTTGGCTCCGCCGGTTCCCTGCTCCAGAACGAGAAGCAATGTCTGATGGAGCAGGGAACCGGTGGAGCCGACATCCAAACGACTGCTCCCTGCACCCGGGGCAGACTGCCCCCACCGCCCCGCCCTTAGTATGCCACCGGATCTTGCATTGATAAAATCAGTGGAATCCTCCAGAAAAACAGTTAAAATCTGCCCTCTCTGCTGGACCCAACTCTGCAAGGTCACCCTGCTGATCTTCCAAGGTTATCTTCTTAGTGGGTATATACTGTAATAACGTTTAACAAAAACCAAAGAATCTGCATTTGGTAATTCCAGTATTTCTTTAAAATATTTCCTTGTAAGTATCTCTGCTGAAAGGTAATGAGTTACCGGGAAATTAAGGAACTGCGGGTTCCTATTCCTTGCAATATTTTCCATTGACTCTATCTTGTGATGCAAGAAGAGACTATCCTTAAGAGCAGACACTAATATTTTGCAAGGAGGAAACCTTTCCCTACAAACTTTTAACCTGAGAAGTAACAATTTCAATACAAATTCATAAAAATGTGGAGGACCTACTTAGAAAGTCAAATGAATTCGCAAGTAAGGCACGTATCTATCAAGTCTGCAGCGCATTCCATTTTTGTATATTTCGGCAAATGTCTCTTACCTTCCTCTGTCTTATTATAACGTCTAAGATATTTAGTGTTACATCAATAAATTCTGTGACGATCAGGGATAAGTTCAAGGCTTCACTTGATCGCCTGAGGTGAGTTCATTCTCAGAGCTAACTTATTCCATGTGAGAACATTCTAAATCAATCCTGATTTTAAAACAGGACCATTATTTGCTCTTGTGCACCCTCTGCTGGATTCATTGCAAAATAGAGACCATTCTTCCTACTTCCTATCTTCATTTTTCTTGCAAATTCTTTCAACGTACAGTAGTACATGTTAAACATGCAGAGAAGCCACAGCAGGATAATTTATGTGCCAAAACAGGATACCTCTAATGAAAATATTAAAAGCTTGTGTCTGCAGATGGATGAATAATAAAGCAAGTTACACTAGCTTACATACTGTGCTTTCAAACACACACACAACACAGCAAAAACATATAAATGTGTGTTTTCTACACTTTTAATTAAACATAAATTGAAATACATTAAAATGTTTATACCCACTGGGACACATGCTCTGGACTTGTGGGGGCTTGGTTCGTTTTTGGACAAACTTGACTCAATACATTTCAAAAATCTGGAAGACAGACTGGAAATATGACTCTGCCCTACTACTGGGGCGTCCAAAACTTATACATCCTGTCCCGACGGGGTTTGTAGCTTTTGTCCAGAAATCTATCATAGTAGCTAAACAAGTGATACTAGCAGAATGGATGTCCCGACAAGATCCCACTTACTCCCAGTGGCGGACACGTATGATAACATTGTTGAGAATTGAAAGATTGGGAGTAGCAGACTTCAAATCCAAAGCTGGACAACAATTTCAGAACGTCTGGAGCCCTTTCCTCAATACAATGACCCCGGTTGCCAGGAGCAGACTTGTTAATTATTAAGGGTACCTTAGTGTTTGCATAAGTAGGGCGGGAGGGATAAAGGGAGGGAGGGGGATATAAGATAAGATGGGGGGATAGGGAGGGGAAGGGTAAGGAAAGGGAGGGTGTCGGTAGGGGGGGATGTTGATAAAAACAAGTCTGTGATAATTGCGTTATTGTAATGTCATATATTTTTCTGCAATAAAAACGATTAAACATAAAATGTTTATACCTTCAGCTGGTAAATGCAGCTAGAAAAGGTTATCCTTGATTTCCTTCTTTCAATCGCAGTTTTGGGGATATTTGTTTGTTTGTTGCATTTGTACTCCACATTTTCCCACCTATTTGCAGGCTCAATGTGGCTTACATAGTACCGTGAGGCGTAAGCCGCCTCCGGTGAGGAAACAAATACAGAGTGATGTGGTAGAGAATGAGATGTATGTGTTACAGACACATAATAGAATCGAGAGAAGAAGAGTTATATAATGTTCGTTGGTTTCGTTGTGTTGCTGAGTCCAGGCACTTAAGTTGGATCAGTAGGGTATGCCTTCTCGAACAGATCGGTCTTTAGTGATTTCCGGAAGTTGAGGTGGCCGTGCGTTGTCTTTATGGCTTTCGGTAATGCGTTCCATAGTTGCGTGCTTATATAGGAGAAGCTGGATCCGTGGATCGATTTATACTTGAGTCCTTTGCAGCTGGGGTGGTGAAGATTTAGGTATGATCGTGATGATCCAATTTGAGTCAGTGAGCTGGAATGGCAGCTTAATACTCATCTCGTACGTCTAGTAGCTCATAATCACACCAAGGGTTACCTATAATATAAGTAGTCAAACATGTATTAGCTACTCCTAATCAGACTACTACAAGATTAATTATTATTCATTTAACAACTCTTTATTGTTACTCACACCTTTGGCGTTACTAGGGGGGGGGCGGTGGGTGCAGTCCGCCCCGGGTGCATGCCGCTGGGGGGGTGCCGCGCACGCCTGTCCTCTGTTCGTTCCATGCTTCTTCTCTGCCCCAGAACAGGTTACTTCCTGTTCCGGGGCAGAGAAGAAGCATGGAACGAACGGAGGAGAGGCGCGCGCGGCACCCCCCCAGTGGCGTGCACCCGGGGGGGGGTTCCTTCGCGGGGGGGTGTCCTTTCACCGGGGGGGTCGCGCTGCATCCGGGGGGCGCTGCACCCAGGGGGCGGGGTGCATCGGCGATCCGCCCGGGTGTCAGCCCCCCTAGGAACGCCACTGACTCACACTCCCTCCTTTAACCTCTTATACACACTAACACACTCACATAACAACCATCCAATCCCCCCACAGATTTTTCAAACCACAGGACTGAAAATTACATAGGTTATTCCACATATATTATAGTCCCACACCATATAAGATATACACAAAAAGTAGCACATATGAGTTTGTCTTGTTGGGCAGACTGGATGGACCGTGCAGGTCTTTTTCTGCCGTCATCTACTATGTTACTATGTTACTATCCCATACGACGTCCATCGTTTTTGGGTCCTCCTTGTATCTACTGTCCACACGATGTGTCCCAAAAGACCACGTTCCAAAAGGATTCTTATGTATATTACATCAGTTCAATTTCAGTCCAAATGATGAAAACAATGGCTCAATCGTCAACAGATGTGCAATCTTCCCTTCTCTTTTCAACATCGGGTTTTGGATAGCACAAACTCTCTTTACAAGCAAAAATCTGGTCTCAACACTGGCCGTGTTTCATACTTCTTCTTCAGGAGACCTTAAACAGCCTCATATAACAGCTTAGTACACCAAGAGTACCCTCTGTGGTCGGTGTAACCGCTCACACTATAGAAATTATAAGTAGTAGTAGTAATCTGTCATAAAGCTTCATTATGGGGTACTTTTACAAAGGCGCACTAGCGTTTTTAGCATGTGCATTAAATACAAATGCACTAACCTCTAGAGATGCCTGTAGGGCTATATGATTCCAATACAAAAAAATCCTTCGTTCTCTGGTACACAATAACGTATAACTAATATCCAAACCAGAACAAAAGCTACCAAAACAAAAAATTCAAAACACAGCATTGGCTCCGTCAAACTGCCACAAAATATCGTTCTCTTGTTGTATTTTATAAAGTCTTTATTTTGTTTTTATTTTTTGAGCATACCCTCAGATGTTCCCACTCAATTTGGCAAGTAATAATTATAACTGCCTGGTGGTTCAGCACTTCATTCATCGGGTAACTTTTTATATATCGTGTGCTTGTGTTCATATGATTTTATACCTCATTTCACCATTTTCACAAAACAGCACCAACAGATAACGTTAGCCAATACTGATAATGGCACTTATCTTGTTGTCCACATGTACCCAGGCTTGCCCATAGGAGCCAACTCTGTGGGTGCTGTGGGTGCTTGAGCACCCCCAATATTGAGAAAATTCCTTGTATATGTCCAGGGAAGGGTTATTTTCACTGGGCTTAGCACCCCCAATAATTCTGAAAAGTTGGCTCCTATGCTTTGCTGAGTCGTAATAAAAAACATCCAGTTGCCTTCCCCTGGAAACGCCCGACACCGTGGGTTTCAAAATCCTTTCCTCAGGGACTCGGGTTAAAGGCATTAATTTACGGCGTCTTCCTGATGCCGACTTCCTTCTACCCACTCGATACTCTCATTCGTAGGACTATATGGACATCTCTAGCGTTTAGCGCACGATAATCATTTCTGCGCTAAAACCGATAGTGCGCCTTTGTAAAAGACCCCCTATGAGATCAATGGTTCTGATTGGCTTATGATTATTAGCCATAGCTCTGCTACACATGAGGTCATAGTAACATAGTAACATAGTAGATGACGGCAGAAAAAGACCTGCACAGTCCATCCAGTCTGCCCAACAAGACAAACTCATATGTGCTAATTTTGTGTATACCCTACTTTGATTTGTACTTGTGTTCTTCAGGGCACAGACCGTATAAGTCTGCCCAGCACTATCCCCGCCTCCCAACCACCAGCCCCGCCTCCCACCACCGGCTCTGGCACAGACCGTATAAGTCTGCCCAGTACTATCCCTGCCTCCCAACCACCAGTCCCACTTCCCATCAAAGATTATTCAAGTGCTAAGGAAGCATCAGTAGGAAAAGCTGTAGGCCTACATTTTTTTCACCAACTAATTGACTAGTCCTCCTCAAGAGAAGCTTAGCCTATCGGCTGGATTTGTTGCAACAGAATTGAAGAACTGTAATAAAAAGGACATGTACCTTTTCAGACTGTATGTGCAATTTTTCCTCAATTCCTATACGCTGCCCTGCCGCCACCAGCGCCTGCATCTTCCCTTTACTGCGGCTGCCTGATCCTCTGACGAAACAGAAAGTTACATCAGAGGCGGCCGCAGTAAAGGGAAGAGGTAGGTGCCGGCAGCAGGGTAGCATATGGGAATCGCTGCCGCGTTTGGAATGTCACCGTGAGGTAAAATGCCGCGAAGGTGGGCATGCCGCCCCTCCAAGGTGCCACTCCTGATGAGTGCTGCCTGAGGCCCCCACCTCAGGTGGCCTAATGGTCAGTCAACCTCAGGGTGCATAAGGGCATAACATGCGTTAAATGGCAATAATGTGCATTATATTACTGTAACGCAGGATACACAGTAATGCAATGCATGCAGAATACTTTACTAATTATTAAACTGAGTAACACAGCTTGCAGTGAACAAACTGTGTTATTCTTGGAAAAACAGTGTCAACTAAATGCTGGTGTTAATTTTTCTGGCCAGAAGCGTCTTAAAGGGGCCAAGCTATCCAAGGTAAATCACACTCTCCCCAAATCCCCCCCTCATCATTACTACCCATTCCGATGCCCTGCTCATCATAACCCCCTCCCCATTTCTAACAAAGCTCCCCCCCCCCCTTCCTAAAGGTCACTCCAGGCCTACCTTTAAGAATCCCTGGGGACTAAGGGGTTTGGGGCAGGAGCAATCTCCAATTTCTCCTTCCCCTGCTGGCACTGGGGTTTCCAGAAAGCATTCTGAGGCTAATGCAAGTGGTCTGTCAGGCAGCAGCTGAAGTGATTTCTGGATCAGGACCCAATGTACACTCAGGATTGATTGAGTTACATTAACTCTCAATCCAAGAGAGTTCATTTTAGGTTGTTAGTGTTGCTGTTCAAGTTGTAAAGATTCAGAAAAGCATGGACATTTTAGGGAGAGGTTGTAGGTGGAATGAGCGCCTACATTTTAGCATCAAACAATGTACTTTTTGGTGAAAAGGAGGTTCCAAGCTATGGGATCTGGGCATAGCTGAAGCAGAATTTCAGGGAATGTATAAGGTTATTATGATTAACATTCATTATAAAAGGGGGAGCGGGAACCTGCTGTTATATAAGCCAAGTCTTGAAAATTAATCCCAAAATAACCTCTGGTAACAATAATCAAAGATTTACAACGAACCAGGGTATACTAAGGAGAGAGAGCAAATGAGAGAACACAAACAATCCAGAATCCAATCAACTTCTTTAAAAATATTTTGATGATAAATGAAAAAAATCTCAGAGTAAAGACTCACCCAAACGGGACTACACAAAGTGATTTACGCCCCAGAGGGTGGATATGCTTCTCGATCATAGAAAATCTCCAATATTTTTTCTTTTTATTTCATGTGAGCAATATCCCTCTTGTGCTCCAAAACAAACAATGTGACACTTAAAATATCTGGATATGTTCTCTCATTCGCTCTATCCAGTGTCTAGCATGTAAAAAAGCGCTCTTTATCTCGTGTAAAAAATATATATAGTACTTGCTTTACATTGTGAGATATTATAATGTTCTATCAGTCACCGTAATGTACTATATTTTCATAGCGCTATATAATGAGACAATACTTAACTTATGAGTCAATGGTCTGCCTCTGTTACTCCTTACAGCTTACAGTAACCTCTCTTCATGATCTCCAATGTTGCAACGCCGCTTTTCCAGTTTCTAAACAGCGACGCACCCTCTCTGTAAGCTGTCCAATTTTTTCATTAGGCGTTTCTGAAAAAATCGGACAGCTTACAGAGAGGGCGCGTCGCTGTTTAGAAACTGGAAAAGCGGCGTTGCAACATTGGAGATCATGAAGAGAGGTTACTGTAAGCTGCTTTGTCAATTTGCAGTTCACTTTTGAAGTGAGCGTGTATTCAATATTGTACTTCATAAGGGGGAATATAATTCAGAGACAACTTTGCAAATCAACAGACGCACTGAATTTGTTTGCATGAGCCTCCTTATCATTCGTGTGACCCCTGACGCAGGTGCGGTGGCACCGAAACACGGCCCGTGTCGGGTCTTCCTTCAATCAAATTTGGATTATCAAGGTTTCAACATAAGCACCGTGTCCCTTGTGTTTTTAAAGGCCCTTTGTGCTGTTTGTTTTTTTTGCCTGGCACAGGTGTAACAACAGAAATGTCATTAGGTGAAAAGCCATTAACAGACATCATTGTGGTTTCGGACTGATACTGCACAGAATGAAGCAAAGCAGACGTTTACCATCATGCAAGTGCACTTCTAACTGACTGCCTGCAAAAAACAACCTGTTTTAGTAAGAGGGATCAGTGAAAGGGCAAAAGGACAGTGTACCATACAGAAGGACATGACCCTTTCAAGAAATAACAAAAGAGTAACAAAATAAAGCCTCAAATATTTCTAACAAAGTACTTAGCAGAGTGGAGGAGTAGCCTAGTGGTTAGTGCAGTGGACTTTGATCCCAGGGAACTGAGTTCAATTCCCACTGCAGCTCCTTCTGACCCTGGGCAAGTCACTTAACCCTCCATTGCCCCTGGTACAAAATAAGTACCTAAATCTAAGTAAGCCGCTTTGAATGTAGTTGCAAAAACCTCAGAAAGGTGGTATATCAAGTCCCATTTCCCTTTCACTATTTCAGATTCTACATGGAATGTTGGCTACTGTTTGAGATTCTGTTGCTACTATTTGAGATTCTACATGGAATGTTGCTATTCCACTAGCAACATTCCATGTAGAAGTCGGCCCTTGCAGATTAGCAACACGGTCGCACAGGCTTCTGTTTCTGTGAGTCTGACGTCCTGCACATACGTGCAGGACGTCAGACTCACAGAAACAGAAGCCTGCGCGGCCAGGGCAGGCTTCTACATGGAATGTTGCCAGTGGAAGAGTAGCCCAGTGGCCAGTGGAGCAGACCTTGATCCTGGGGAACTGAGTTCAATTCCCACTGCAGCTCCTTGTGACCCTGGGCAAGTCACTTAACCCTCCATTGCCCCAGGTACAAAATAAGTACCTAAATCTAAGTAAACCGTTTTGAATGTAGTTGCAAAAAACCTCAGAAAGGTGGTATATCAAGTCTCATTTCCCTTTCCATTATTATTTACAAAAAAAAAAAAAAAAAAGCAAATAAATGTATCAGACAAACCATGCACTCAGAACATTCAAAAAGACCTAAGAAAAACAAACAGGGTTATAAAACCAACTGTAATTATCACACATAGAAAAAAAACTTTAAACAGCTGAAAAATAATATCACTGTCACAAGAATCCCAGAGGGGCTACGTATAACTTGAAATTCTCTCTCTGCTTCAGGAGGCAGGTGAAAACCTGGCTCTTCTCGCAAGCCTTTAATAGATAGGGTGACTGGCTATACACTCATTCTGTACCTGGACTAGCTGGGGCTGATATTCAGAATGTGAGAGGGAACCCAGCTAACTCCCGTGGTTGGTGTTCAGCCCGGATATTCAATGCCAGGCTGTTTCTGGCGACCGGCATTGAATATCCGGTTTATTTTTAAGCAGTTTAAAGTTAACCGGTTACATCGATATTCAAAAATAGCCAGTTATCTTTAAACCAGCTAAGGATATACCAGCTATTTAAGTGGCCCACTGGGATATCAATAGCCAGATATGAATTAAATATTTGGGGATAGCTGGCAATATTGTGCGATATAGCTGGGTATTTCCTAGGCGCTAACCGGGAATATTCAGCAGGGGATAGCTACCTATCACACCCCCCCCCCCCCCCCCCCCGCTGAATATTGCTGGATAGCCAGTTAAGTGCCATTTAAATGGCCAGGGTAAAAGTGGCCTGCAGTAGTGTGGGCGCGTGTTTTTGGCGTGTGCTGGGATAGTTTTTACTGTGTCTGCGATAAAGGGCTTTTTTTTCCCAATGGACTGGGAAAAAAGCCTGCAGTAAAATTGAAGCCAGTGCGTGCCTATTTACAGCCTGAACCCGTAATTCCACCCATTAATCTAGCAGTAACGGCTCACGTGCTACATATGCGGTGATCGGTCTGCACGCTCCCATTGTCCCATTGTCTCTCCGTGAAAGGCTTCATTGGCTCCCTATCAAAGAACGAATAAATTTTAAAGTCCTCACATTGATTCTTAAGATTATCTATGGAGAATCCCCAGGCTACATGTACAACCTGATTGATCTCCCAACCAGAAACAACTCTAAATCTTCTTGAACTTATCTGAATCTACATCTTCCCAAAACATATTATGCATCCAATTTCTCCGCTATGGGTAGTCAACTCTGGAACACCTTGCCAAGAACTATTCGAAGAGTCAGTGGCCTTTTACCCTTCCGGAAGTTGCTAAAAACTCACCTCTTCAAGCAAGCCTACACAATGACCTGACTTAACCTAGAAATCCTACCCAGATCAGACTATAAAGACAGAACCTGGATTATGCTCCCCTACTCAATCCTCCCTAAACTCATCCCTCTTCTAACCAGTGGCGTAGCCAGACTGCCAATTTTGGGTGGGCCTGAACCCAAAGTGGGTGGGCACAAAATGTTCTCTCTATACCCCCCCCCCCCCCCCCCCCCCCCCCCCCCAGCAAAATGTAGTCACACTCAGATGCATTTGTCACACAGGGTAAAGTGCTGCTTTTCAGTGCATCAGATTTCAGAAAATTTATTTAATAGCCTAATACCCTTTTCAATGAGCTTTCAGAGGCCAAAACCTCCTGCCTCAGGTCAGTATAATGCTGTTACGGTATCCTCTCCTGACCTAAGGAAGGAAGTATTGGTCTCTGAAACTTTATTAACACCATATTACTTTATCCTAAATTAAAAATAAAATTATTTTCTTTACCTTTGTTGTATGGCCATTTACTTTTTCTCATTGTGTTGCTCCCAGTCTCTAGATTCTGCTTTCCTTCGTTTTCGCTTAACTCTTCTGCCAGGGTTTCCTGGCCATTTGTCATTTTTCTCTCCTTTTTCTTTGCTTTCTTCAATATTTTTCTGCCTCTCTCTGTGTCCAGATATAATTCATTCTTACTATCCATTCTTTAATTTCCTTCATCTACTTATGGCTTTTCATCTTTTTCTCACCCTTGTTCTCCCCATGCCCCTTCCTCTTATTCTCCAATCTTTCACTACTCCCCCTTTCCATGCAGCAGCTCTCCTCTTTCTCTCCCCATCCTTCCAGTGTCTCCCCTCTCTCTCCCCATCCTTCCAATAGTCTCCCCTCTTTCTTTCTGCATCCTTCCATCCAGTGTCACCTCTTTCTCCCTACCCTTCCATCCAGCGTCTTCCCTCTTTCTCTCCCCATCCTTCCACCCATCTACCCTCTCTCCTGATCCTTCCATCTAATGTCTCTCTCCCTCCTTCTAACCAGTGTCTATCTCTCTACCCTTTTCTGTTCAGTGTCCCTTCTCTCTCTACATCCTTCCACTCTCCCCTTTTTCTCTGCATCCTTTCATCCATCTCCCCTCTTTCTCTGCCATCCTCCCATCTGTTTTCCCTCTTTCTCTCCCCATCCTCCGTTTTCCCTCTTTCTCTGCCATCCTCCCATCTGTTTTCCCTCTTTCTTTCCACATCCTTCCATTTTCCCTCTTTCTCTGCCATCCTGCCATCTGTTTTCCCTCTTTCTCTCCCCATCCTTCCATTTTCCCTCTTTCTCTGCCATCCTCCCATCTGTTTTCCCTCTTTCTCTCCCCATCCTTCCATTTTCCCTCTTTCTCTCCCCATCCTTCCATATTCCCTCTTTCTCCCCATCCTACCATCTGTTTTCCCTCTTTCTCTCCCCATCCTTCCATTTTCCCTCTTTCTCTGCCATCCTCCCATCTGTTTTCCCTCTTTCTATCCCCATCCTTCCGTTTTCCCTCTCTCTGCCATCCTCCCATCTGTTTTCCCTCTTTCTCTCCCCATCCTTCTGTTTTCCCTCTTTCTCTCCCCATCCTTCCGTTTTCCCTCTTTCTCTACCATCCTCCCATCTGTTTTCCCTCTTTCTCTCCCCATCCTTCTGTTTTCCCTCTTTCTCCCCATCCTGCCATCTGTTTTCCCTCTTTCTCTCCCCATCCTTCCATTTTCCCTCTTTCTCCCCATCCTGCCATCTGTTTTCCCTCTTTCTCTCCCCATCCTTCCGTTTTCCATCTTTCTCTGCCATCCTCCCATCTGTTTTCCCTCTTTCTCTCCCCATCCTTCCGTTTTCCCTCTCTCTCTGCCATCCTCCCATCTGTTTTCCCTCTTTCTCTCCCCATCCTTCTGTTTTCCCTCTTTCTCTCCCCATCCTGCCATCTGTTTTCCCTCTTTCTCTCCCCATCCTTCCGTTTTCCCTCTTTCTCTACCATCCTCCCATCTGTTTTCCCTCTTTCTCTCCCCATCCTTCTGTTTTCCCTCTTTCTCTGCCATCCTCCCATCTGTTTTCCCTCTTTCTCTCCCCATCCTTCTGTTTTCCCTCTTTCTCCCCATCCTGCCATCTGTTTTCCCTCTTTCTCTCCTCATCCTTCCATTTTCCCTCTTTCTCCCCATCCTGCCATCTGTTTTCCCTCTTTCTCTCCCCATCCTTCCATTTTTTCCTCTTTCTCCCCATCCTGCCATCCATTTTCCCTCTCCCATTCAGGCCCACCAGCCCCAGCTCCCATTGCCGGCCACTGCTGCTTTTCCTGATGAGCAGCAGGGCCGGCGCTACAAAAAGAAGAAGCGCTCAGCTGACTGAGCTGAGCGCCAACGCGTCGCTAACCCAACGAGAAAAAAATGTTTTTAAAAAACGTGGCACTGCACGCAGCCTCGAAGCATTGACTGCTGGCTCCGCAGGCTCCTTCCGTCTCTTACGTCACTGCCCCTGCTTCGCTACAGGGGCAGTGATGTAAGAGACGGGAGGAGCCTGCACAGAGCCAGCAGCCAATGCTTCGAGGCTGCCTGCGATGCCGCATTTTTTTAAAAACATTTTTTCTTGTCCTTAGCGACGCGTTGGCACTCAGCTCAGTCAGCTGAGCGCTTCTTCTCTTTGTAGCGCCGGGCGCCGGCCCTGCTGCTCATCAGGAAAAGCAGCAGTGGCCGGCAATGGGAGCTGGCGCTGGGCGGGCTTGGGCTGGAATTGGGTGGGCCTGGGCCCACCCAGGCCCACCCGTAGCTACGCCTCTGCTTCTAACCCTTACTATTTTGCCTTAATTACAATACGCTACCAAGTACTCTTCCACCTTCACTCCCTACCCGACTATTTTCCTACCTCACCCATCTCATTTTCTCACATCTAATTAACTACCTCTTTCACTAAATGTAAGCTGTATCCATTCCTTGTTATTTTGTAAACCTGTTATACTATCCTGCTTATAATCGAAAGAGAAAAACGCCTATATTCCGACCTAAATCGGGAAATGGACGTCTTTCTCTCGCGGGTGCCCAAATCGGTATAATCGAAAGCCGATTTTGGGCGTCTTCAACTGCACTCCATCATGGGAACGAATAAAGTTGATGGGGCGTGTCAGAGGCATGGTGAAGGCGGGACTGGGGCATGGTTATCGGCTGAGCAGAGATGAACTCCCTCGGCCAATAATCGAAAAAATTAAGGCGTTTTTAGCGAGAATTTAGGACACTTTTGGTGGACCTTTTTTTTTCACGAACAGGTCCCAAAAAAGTGCCCTAAATGACCAGATGACCACCGGAGGGAATCGGGGATGACCTCCCCTTACTTCCCCAGTGGTCACTAACCCACTCCAACCAAAAAAAAACCGAACTTTAAACACTTTTTCTTCCAGCCTGTATGCCAGCCTCAAATGTCATCCCCAGCTCCATCACAGCAGTATGCAGGTCCCTGGAGCAGTTTTTAGTGGGTGCAGTGGACGTCAGGCAGGTGGACGCAGGCCCCCCCCCCCCACCTGTTACACTTGTGGTGGTAAATGGGAGCCCTCTAACCCCCCCCAAAGCCCACTGTACCCACATGTAGGTGCCCCCTTTCACCCATAAGTGCTATAGTAATGGTGTAGAGTTGTGGGGAGCGGGTTTGGGGGGGGGGGGATTTGGGGGTCTCAGCACCCAAGGGAAGGGAGCTATGCACCTGAGAGGTATTTTAATGTTTGTTTCTATTTTATAAAAGTGCCTCCTAGGGTGCCCGGTTGATGTCCTGGCATGTGAGGGGGACCAGTGCACTACGAATCCTGGCCCCTCCCACGACCCAAAGCCTTGAATTTGGTCATTTTTGAGCTGGGGCGCTTCGGTTTCGATTATCGCTAAAAAACGAAACCACCCTGCTCAAAAAACGACCAAATCCAAGGCTTTTGCCTGGCAGAAACCGTATTTTCAAAAAAAAAAAGTTAGATGTCCATCTTTTTCGAAAATACGGTTCGGCCCACCCCTTCACGGACCCGTTCTCGGAGATGGATGTTCTTACACATAGGCGTTTGCGTTCGATTATGCCCCTCCACGTAAGCCGCATTGAACCTGCTAATAAGTGGGAAAGCACGGGGAATAAGTGTTACAAATAAATAAATAAATTGTCGATTAACACCGGAAACACTGCATGCAGGATGAAATAATAAAATTATTCGTCCTGGTGGTATGGGCGCATGCCAAATCTGAAATTACCGCCGGAGGGGGGGCGTGCTAGCCTGGTGGCAGTCTCGTTTTGGTGCATGCTATACTCCCGTAGAGCCTACCGTGCCTTTGCAAATGGGCCCCTTAGCTGGTTTCGAATATTTATTTTTATTTATTACCTCATTTATACCCCACATTTTCCCAACTGTGTCAGGCTCAATTTGGCTTACATCACACCGCAAAAGCGGAGGTCAAAGCAGTAAATTAAGCTAATACAACAATAAACCTATGTTAGAAATAAAGGAGAGGAAGAGGGGAAGGGACGAAAGGATCAGGGAAAGCAGGGGAGAGAAGGGAAGGGTGGTTGTATACAAAATTGTCATTATATTGATGTGAATCAAGCAGACAGTAACAGTAATATTGGGGAGACAGTTAACTTTGACCAGTTTCTTATATCTTGTTTTAACTATACAAAAGACTTGCCTTGAGTTTAGTCACCCATCTATTTATCCAAAGTGACTCTGTACTACACATCTTGTCCCCATCTACAGTATATATCTGCATTTGGCCCCTCAGCTATATGAAAAGCTGTATTGTCATAACAATGTTATTTGACTGTTCTAATTGTGTGCTTATTAGATAATCCATCACTATTATGCTGACATCATATTATATCTGTCATTTATTTGTTACATTTGTATCCCACATTTTCCCACCTATTTGCAGGCTCAATGTGGCTTACAATAGTACCGTAGAGGCGTTCGCCAATTCCGGTATAAACAGTTACACAGTGATGTTATGGTAGAATAGGGTTCATGTGGAATAATATAAATATATGGAATCATATCATTAGGGAATCATATAGAGGAAGAGTTACGTTATGTCCATTACGTTCTTTGGTTTCGTCGTGTTGCTGGGTCCAGGTATTTAAGTAGGGTCGGTAGGGTATGCCTTTTTGAACAGGTAAGTTTTTAGTGATTTCCGGAAGTTTAGGTGCTTATACGTTGTTTTCGCGGCTTTTGGTAGTGCGTTACAAAGTTGTGTGCTTATGAAGGAAAAGCTGGATGCGTAAGTTGATTTGTATTTGAGTCCTTTGCAGCTTGGGTAGTGCAGATTTAGGTATGTTCGTGTTGATTCTGATGTGTTTCTAATTGGTAACTCGAGCAAGTCTGTCATGTAGCCAGGGGCTTCACCGTAGATAATTTTGTGAACCAGAGTGCAGATTTTGAAAGCAGTGTGTTCTTTGATTGGGAGCCAGTGTAGTTTTTCGCGAATACACTATCCAACTATGATTTTTGTAAAACATTTTTTTACTGATCTATAAAGCATGTGCAACAGCAGAAATACACAACTGTACATTCAAAGGTGAAGTACAATGTACACATAGGGCTAGATTTAGGGTTAACATTTTTTGACCCCCAAAAAGGAGGACCCATGCCTCGCCCCACCATACACCCATCCCACCTCCTTTCACACTCTGCCCGCCCCCTTTCACACTCTCACTCCGCCCCTGTCACACCCTCGCTCCACCCCATCACGTTTTCCCCTCCCCCCTGTCACATAACCTGTCGCCCCCCTCCCTGTCACCCCCCTCCCCTTACCTTACTACTGCCCTGGTGGTCTAGTGACCTCTTCGGGGCAGGAAAGAGCCCCCTCTTTCCTGCCCGGAGCGCTGCCCTGCATGCATCCTTCCTGTTGGTGATCCTCGGCGCCAATTCAAAATGGCCACTGAGAGTTGAAGTCTCGCGAGGTCACTTCAACTCTCAGCGGCCATTTTGAATCGGCGCCGAGGATCAGCAACAGGAAGGATGCAGGGCAGCGCTCCGGGCAGGAAAGAGGGGGCTCTTTCCTGCCCTGAAGGCGGAAGAGCTCACTAGACCACCAGGGCACTAGTAAGGGGAGGGGAAGCTAGCAATCTGCCCGTTTGTCCAGAAATCCAGACAAACGGGCAGATTGGCAAAACCTGCCCGATTGCCCGGACATGCCCTCAAAAAGAGGACATGTCTGGGTAAATCCGGACGTTTGGTAACCCTAGCTAGATTCTATATATGGTGCCTAGAAAATTGGCACCGAAAACCCCCCACATAAGCGGTATTCTATAAACCAGGCCTAAAATTCAGCATGGTTTATAGAATTAACACGTAAGTGGAGAGGTCACATGTAAATTTAGGCACGGCCATTTGCACCAATGAAAATACGGTGCAAATTCCTGTAACTAAATTTATTCATGGAGCACCATAAATCTACAATTATAGGCATAACTCAAAACCACACCCCCCAATCTGCCCCGAAATGCCCATGACCCTCCCATTTCCATGCCCCCTTTTTCGGAACATGCATAATTTCAGGTGTGGATCCCGCGCCTAACTTTATGTAGGTAAGTCCTAATTAAATCTAATTAGTGCCAATAATTGCTTGCTTAAAAGCCAATTATTGGTAATGTGTATGCCTCTAACAAATACGATCGAGGGTTTTTCAATACCCTGATAACTTTTCTGCTGAAACAGCCGCACACTGCCATAGTGGTGGGGGGCGATTTCAACGCGGCTTGGGATCCCTCCTTGGACAGGTCAGCTGCGGGGGCTTCGTCCCCCTATTATAATAACAGGGGACTTTGCAGCTGTGCCAGCTGGTGGATCTCATCGACGTTTGGCGGGTTTTACATCTGGGAGAGAGAGATTATACCCACCTTTCGCGTGCCCACTCCACCCAATCGCGAATAGATTATGTTTTGGTGTCTCGTCAGCTGTTTGGCGGGGTGAGTGGGGCAACCATTGGACCGTATGCAGTGTCGGATCATGCGTGGGTCGAGGTGGAGTGGGTTCCGGGGGGTGCGGTTCATCAAGGATCTAGATGGCAATTTCCTTTACAGTTCAGTCATGATCCAATATTACAGGGTCGTCTACAAGGTAGTTGGAAAACGTATACTGAATGTAATCAGGAGCACCGTGATGATCCGGTTTTGTTCTGGGAGGCGGCGAAAGCGGTGCTTAGAGGTGAAATTATCAGTCATGCGCATTTCGTACGGTCGGCACGAGATAGAGAGATATTAAGATTGAGTAAGTTACTTTGTCAAGCGCGTAAACGGTTTGGGGAGACTCATGTGGAGAGCCATAAACAGCGAGTGTTAGAGCTCCAAGCGGCGCTAAATGAGCTATTGCAGAGGAGGGCACATAAATCTCAGGCTTACTATCGTTATTCGCTTTATAAGTACGGGAATAAAATGGGTAAGTTGATGGCGCGTTTAATTAAGCTGCGGGGAGGGAATAGAACTAACGGATGAACGGTTGAGAGAATGCGGGTATAGAATAGTTCTTCGGGGTTACATGTCTAAAGCGCAGTTGGCTCATGTGTTAGAGACGGTTGATGCTGCTTGTTCTAAGTGTGGGGGGGGGGGGGTCATAGTTCCTTCTATCATGCGTTGTGGCAGTGTCCAGGGGTGCGAGCATTTTGGCAGCGGGTCCGGGGGTTTTTGATTAAACTTGGGAATAAAATTGAGGGCACGGAGGGACAGTTTTTGCTAGACCATCCACGGGCTTTTGCCTCTTTGAGTACTCCTGCAACTCTGCTATGCAGAAAGCTGAGTTTGGTAGCTCGAAAGTGTATAATGCAATATTGGACCTCTTCGGAAGCGCCCGCTTACTGGCATTGGCGTAATCAGGTGCACCTTTTAGCATCTTGGGAGGCTAGAGATTCCAAGATGTCGCCTAAACATAGAAAACAATTTCTTCAGATCTGGATGCCTTATCTTCAGATTCTAAGTCCAAGGGGTCGGAGTTTACTTATTAATGCATGTTGATCTTGGTTGTGGAGTGGGTGGGTGGGGAGGAGGGGTTCCACCTCCTCTCTGTTTTATAATAAGCTGCTTTCCATAGAGTACAGAGGTCACCACATAATCTGTAGCCTGCTAAACAGTTCTGGATTATTGGTACTGTTGTACTTCCTTGAATTTATATGGAGTTTTTGGAATTTGAGTGGTACAGGGGTGGGTTGGAGGGGATGGGAAGGGGAGGGGAGTGATGGGGGGGTATGGGTAGTTTATAAGCTGTATGGTTCATGCATAGTATCTTATTGTTTGTAAGTTGGCATTATTGTATATGCTTATTTTGAGTTTTCAATAAAATTTATTAAAAAAAAAAAAAGCCAATTATTGGCACTAATTGGCTCAATATTCTTTCACATTGTGTGTGTAAATCAGGAACGCACCTAAATTTGCACATGCGATTTTTGGTGACCTTTATAGAATCGGGATAACATCTAAATTCTGGAGTCACCTCAGTAATAGGAAAACAAAGGGATGATCTTAAGGTGACCAAACAAATAAAGCAATGATAAAAGCCTTAATGGGTGCATAAGGAGAAGAATGGCCAAAAGCAGAAAGGAGGCGAGAGTACCTATTTATATATCTCTGGTCAGACATTATTTGGAGTATCGTGTGCAGTTCTAGAGTCCACATCTGTAAAAGGCAGAGGCGTATCCAGACAACAGATTTTGGGTGGGCCTAGGCAAGAAGTGGGTGGGCACCAAGTGTTCCCTTCACCTCCCCCCCAAAAGAAATTATCTCAGCTGGTGAAAAAACACTCCTTTCCACCTTGGCAGTCTATAGCAGGCATGCGCTGAAAGCTGAGCATGCGCAGGTGACGGTATTGTGGACAGTATTTTTGTTACCATCAGGGGGAAGTCTTCAGCTGGCAGAGCTTGGGATCCCCACCGGCTACCGCTAGTGGCCCTGAGCCCTAAGTGGGTGGGCCAGGGCCCACCCAGGCCCACCTGTGGCTACGCTACTAGTAAAAAGATATAAACTGGATGGAGTCAGTACAAATGAAGACTTCTAAAATTGTCAGTGGTCTTCATCCACAGCAGGAGCCCCTGATTCCTTGGGATTCAAGGAAGCAGAGGATTTCCACAAAGAAGAGAAGTTGGGATGCCACAGAGCTTCAACAGAAAGGAAAGAAAAGGTATACACCGGTACTGCAGACAAAGGCTCCTCTGGAATCAGATTTGAGCTACACCCTGTCAGAGGGGCTTCCAGAGGAAAACAAAAACTCTACCACTAAGAAATTTAACTCAGTAACTGGGGAAGGGCGTGAGCTTAATCTGGGATCAGTCAGTCCAGGAAGGGTTATAGGCCAAGCAGGTCTCTAAAAGTGTTGTTTCAAGACAGACCACATAGTGACCACATGGCTGAGAAGCTTCTCACTCCAAGTTAAAACCTTATCCACCTATTTGAATGCTCAAGGAACTGCCTAGAAGAACTAAAATCCCCATGTAACCCTTGGTTGTTTAAATATCATGATAGAGTGAGCCCCGGGTAACAGGTCATTAGGGGAGTGACTGGAGGACCCAGGAGGAGATCGGAGAAGGATTTGTCTCTGGTTCTGCCTCTTGACAGAATAACTAGGCTCTGGGTTGATGAACTTCTGTGTTACTGATGGCCCCCTGCAAGATGACCCAGTGCAATTAAGGGGGGGGTGTCCTACAGTGCTGTAACTGATGGACTGAAGCTATAGACTGTGAACTGTTACATTGCGTCAGACAATTGAGGAGCCCGAAGTCGGCGGATTGGGGAGTCCAGCCATAACCGGGGCTTGGGTGGAGTGTGGTCTATGCCTGGCTGAGGCGAGATCTTGGGGGTGGCAACCAGAAGGGAGAAGACAGTTACAATGAGTCTAGCCTGGATGGTATTGAAGTACATCAGACAGGCGGACCCAGGCCCATCCCCCCTACCTGTAATGTTTGTGGAGGAAACAGCAAGCCCTCCAAAACCCACCAGAAACCCACTAGACCCACATCTATGTGCCCTCCTTCACCTGTAAGGGCTATGGTAGTGGTGTACAGTTGTGGGTAGTGGGTTTGGGGGGGGGTTGGGGGGCTCAGCAGATAAGGTAAGGGAGCGATGTTCCTGGGAGCAATTTCTGAAGTCCACTGCAGTGCCTCCTAGGGTGTCCAGTTGGTGTCCTGGCATGTCAGGGGGGACCAGTGCACTAGAAATGCTGGCTCCTCACATGACCAAAGGGTTTGCATTTGGTCGTTTCTGAGATGGACATCCTTGGTTTCCATTATTGCCGAAAATCAGAAACGACCAAGTCTAGCGACGACCTTCTGTAAGGACGACCAAAATTTGAAGATTGGAACGTGCCAGACCATATTATCGAAATGAAAGATGGACGTCCATCTTGTTTCGATAATACGGTTTTCCCCGCCCCTCCATCAGGACGTTTTGCAAGGACGTCCTCAACAAAACTTGGACGTCCCTTTCGATTATGCCCCTCTATGTTACCATGTTACATATTAGCAGACTTTCATAACTGGGGTTGAATCCCGTCTCTTGACTATTTCCCAAATATAACCTGAAAGAGTCATAGAAGATAGTGCTATACTTCCAAGGACCTTCATTCCTTCGATCGTCATGGTGGAATAGATTTTTTTTTTTTTTGTTAGTAGAAAGGAGAAAATTACATCGGATTAAAATGAATACTGCTGAAACTCCTTAGTTAACTTCCTTTCTGATAAGAATAAGAAGTGAGAACCTCATTCTTTTAGTACCCATAGTCATTTTTCTTTCCTTCCGATGGAAAGATTACCAACAGCAGAGACAGAAAGCAAAGTAATTGCATCAAATATCTGCATTTTTAAGACTGCTCTTGTAGCAAAAATGTTGGGATGATTTTTTTCCCCCTGTAAGTATACAGTAAAGGGAGAGAAAATGTATCTATTTGTTCCGCACTGGAACAATACCAGCTGCATTCAATCAACTAAAAACCTGCAAGCCATAAACCTTCCTCCACAGCTATAGAAGAAAAAAAAATGCAGGGCCATAAAAATTCATCAGGATAATGTAGAGATGAGGCAAGTTTGAACCACCATCCCTGCAATCAACCAATCACTCATCCTGTGGCATTTATAGCACATCTCATTCCCCTGTTCCTTACGGACAATCGATTTTCCTGATTCCATTAGCATAACGGCAAGGAAAATGACTGCAGTGCAATATTTCTGGAAAGTTCCAACAAGTATGCTGTTTGCCGGAGTGTGACCATGATAATAAGCTACCTAGCAAGCAACTCTGTGTGTGTGTGTGTGTGTGTGTGCTTCCACTGGAGCTAGGGTGCCACGGCACAGAACAGAAAGACCACAGAGGAAGCAGGCTTCTGTTAAAATATAGGGGGGGGGGAATATAGATATTATATTGCCTACATGAATTTTGGATCTGTACGTAGAGATAGAGGTAGATAGATATATCTGTCTATCAAACAAAAATTCACTTAGGCAAATAAACATTAATTTCAAGGAGCATTGATCAGTAAGCAACATCAAGCAGCCTCACAGCAGCATTGTACACTGCTGAATAATTTTATTTTCCAAAACATTAGCAACACGTCGACTTGCACAGTACATTCCCCCCCCCCCCCCCTCTCGCTGTTGCTCAGATTTTTTTGAGACATATACGCCCAGTATGGTAAAAAAAACACACACACACACACTTTAATACCACGCAGTCATAAATATAGAAGCAGGATTTAGTAATGGCTTCCCCCCCCCCCCCCCTCCACACACACGCAATACATAATCAGTCACAGTTCTCAGCCCAAAGCAGGAAGGCTACAGATTTTTCAGTTTTCTCTTTCACGTCAACCGTAATATCCACATTACTTTACATTATTCCAGATGATGAAACTTAACTGGTGAACGCTGGCAATATTTACAGCTCTGCGTTAGTATTTTGACTTAAAGATGTGTTTTAAGGGTATGTTTTTGGCGGTATAATTCAGTTGCTACTGACAATCCACCACCGGTTATAAAATACTCTTGCACATCACCTGAAATCCTTCTGACTATCTGTGTCGATTGTAGGAAAAAAAAACTTTACAGTTTGAAGCTCAGAGGCTTCTGCACTGTAAATTCATTTTTTTATGTTGAATTTGAGATTGATACAGGCACGCAGAGCATGAATAAATAATTTTCATACAGAACAGGAATAAATCAAGATATTTAACCATTTCATTGTCAAGAATCAGACCTGACCCACTGTGAATCAGCTTTCCATTATTCTAGGTCTTTGGTCAGAAAAAAAAAACCCCTTAATGAAAACATAAGATCTAAGCTATTAATATTTTCCGTGTAATATGTTATGCTTCTTAATGGATGCTTCCTTACATTAATTTTTCAGCTCAGATAAACGCCTTTAACTATATCAGCGCAAATGATATATTCTTATAATGGAGCACTTTTCAAATTGCATTTTGGTGCAAAGACTGTGTTCACGTTTTTATGTCTTTTTCTACAGAGGAAATTGGAGGGTCATGGGATAGGAGGAAATGTCCTATTGTGGATTAAAAACTGGTTGAAGGATAGGAAACAGAGAGTGGGGTTAAATGGGCAGTATTCACAATGGAGAAGGGTAGTTAGTGGGGTTCCTCAGGGGTCTATGCTAGGACCGCTGCTTTTTAATATATTTATAAATGATTTAGAGATGGGAGTAACTAGCGAGGTAATTAAATTTGCTGATGACACAAAGTTGTTAAATCGCGACAGGATTGTGAAAAATTACAAGAGGACCTTACGAGACTGGGAGACTGGGCGGCTAAATGGCAGATGACGTTTAATGTGAGCAAGTGCAAGGTGATGCATGTGGGAAAAAAGAACCCGAATTATAGCTACGTCATGCAAGGTTCCACGTTAGGAGTTACGGACCAAGAAAGGGATCTGGGTGTCGTCGTCGATAGTACACTGAAACCTTCTGCTCAGTGTGCTGCTGCGGCTAGGAAAGCGAATAGAATGTTGGGTATTATTAGGAAAGGTATGGAAAACAGGTGTGAGGATGTTATAATGCCGTTGTATCGCTCCATGGTGCGACCGCACCTTGAGTATTGTGTTCAATTCTGGTCGCCGCATCTCAAGAAAGATATAGTAGAATTGGAAAAGGTGCAGCGAAGGGCGACTAAAATGATAGCGGGGATGGGACGACTTCCCTATGAAGAAAGATTAAGGAGGCTAGGGCTATTCAGCTTGGAGAAGAGACGGCTGAGGGGAGACATGATAGAGGTATATAAAATAATGAGTGGAGTGGAACAGGTGGATGTGAAGCGTCTGTTCACGCTTTCCAAAAATACTAGGACTAGGGGGCATGCGATGAAACTACAGTGTAGTAAATTTAAAAGAAATCGGAGAAAGTTTTTCTTCACCCAACGTATAATTAAACTCTGGAATTTGGTGCTGGAGAAAGTGGTGAAGGCGGTTAGCTTAGCAGAGTTTAAAAAGGGGTTGGACGGTTTCTTAAAGGACAAGTCCATAAACCGCTACTAAATGGACTTAGGAAAAATCCACAATTCCAGGAATAACATGTATAGAATGTTTGTACGTTTTTTGAAGCTCACCAGGTGCCCTTGGCCTGGACTGGCCGCTGTCATGGACAGGATGCTGGGCTCGATGGACCCTTGGTCTTTTCCCAGTATGGCATTACTTATGTACTTATGTTATGTACATTTTCTTTATTTTAAAATAAACAAAATAAAGCAAAAAAAAGACCACATTTAAAAAAGGAGCAAAAAATCCAAACCAAAATGGAACTCATTTCTGTGCACCCCCTGTTCATTTGCATGCGCTTGATGTTCCAGCACGAAAAAATGTATGTGACTGTGGATATCCGTAAACTGGAGGGGCCACGGGACAGGTTTGTAAGCCCTGATCCAATCTAAGAAGGCAAATAACAGGAAATCAAGTGAAAGAAAATCATTGCCCTGCTCCTACATCACGTCCCTCCTTCTCCTGACCCAGTGGTTCCCTCCTCTAAATCCTCTTTTGAAAGCAGCTTCCTCACAGCGTCTTGTCCTTAAAGCCAATGCTCCCTTAACTTTCTGCCTAGCTATATTGCTTTAAAGTCATGTGGCCTGATATTCAAAATGAGTTATGCGAGTGTTGGTGGGTGGGAAAAGCATGATTTGATTATCTGGACAGTTTCAAAAATTATACAGATAATATTAGGCAATTGATAACCATCTATCATTCGAAAACCATGCTAAATCCGTCACCAAAAAAATGTTTACTATGATGTGGATTCTGAAACGATTACTACTACTACAAATCATTTCTATAGCGCTACCAGTCGTACGCAGCGCTTCACAATTGAACATGAAGAAGAGACAGTCCCTGCTCAAGAGACCTTACAATCTAATTCAGGACAGACAGACAGGACAAATAAGGGATAAGGGTAGGACAGACAGATAGGACACATAGGGATAAGGGACTATTGAAGAGAGGAAGGCAAGATAAAGGTTACGACAGGGGCGTAGCCAGACACCCAATTTTGGGTGGGCCTGGGCCCAAGATGGGTGGGCGGAAGAACCTCGCCCCGTCCCACAGGTGATTTAGTCTCTCCTCTCGCCTGCATGCCATATGGTCTCTCAAACATCCCCTCTCTCCCGTATACCTTTTAAATAGCAGATTTTCACCAGCAGCGAGCAGCAACTAATACACACTGCTCATGTTGGCCCCACCCCCTTCCCTCTGATGCAGCTTCCTGTTTCTGCCTAGGCAGAAATACATCAGAGGGAAGGCTGTGGGGCCGGTGTGAGCAGTATGTATGTCACTGCTCACTGCAGGCGAAGATCTGCTACTTACAAGGTATGCAGGAGAGACTTGTTGGGAGTTTTCGGCTGGTGGGGCTTGGGGATCCCTGCCAGCCACATCATAGGTATGCTGCTACTGGGTGGGCCCACCCAAGCCCACCCTTGGCTACGCCACTGGGTTACGAACAAGTGAAAAGTTAGGAGTCAAAAGCAACATCAAACAGGTGGGCCTTTAGCCCGGATTTGAAGGCGGCCAGAGATGGAGTTTGACGTAGCGGCTCAGGAAGTCTATTCCAGGCATAAGGTGCGGCAAGATAAAAGGAACGGAGTCTGGAGTTGGCGGTGGAGGAGAACACCTTGAACACCTTCCGGAATTTAGTGCAATCCATAGTACTTATACATGCAGACTACTGAAACAGTGTTTTCCTAGGATACAAGACTCTAATCCTCAAGAGACTTCAGACTACCCAAAATACGGCGGCCAGACTTATCTTTGGCAAGTCAAGATTTGACAGCGCAACAGCTCTTTGGGAAAGGCTTCATTGGCTCCCCATCAGAGAAAGAATACATTTACAAGTTCACGCTATGATTCATCAGATCATATATGGAGAATCCCCCAACTACATGAACAACCTTATCGACCTCCCAGCCAGAAATACACCATCGTCATCTCGCACCCACCTAAATTTACACCTCCCCAATTGCAAAGGCATTAAATACAAGACCTTCTATGCATCCAGTTTCTCCTTCCTGGGCAGCCAACTTTGGAACGCTTTGCCAAGATCCATCCGAACAATTAACAACCATCTACCATTCAGGAAAATGCTGAAGACCCACCTTTTCAAGACAGCTTACCCGAATAACCCTACTTAACTTTAACCCTTCCTCTTAATCTCGGTCCAATGGTTATTATACCTTAGTTTACATATCTCAGTCTCCTTATATCCTCATCTTTCCCTCTATATCCTTTACCCTTTATCTTCTCCTCTCCATCCCTCCTCTCCTCACCTCTCCCAATCCCTTTTCCTTTTGATTATCCTTTCCCTGTTTGCCTTTACATGTCCTACTTTTTATCCTCAACACCACACTCACTACTTAATCTCCTTCAAGACTTTGTAATTGTAACTGTAATTATATTTACTATCCTGCTTATAATCGAACGAGAAAAACGCCCATGTTCCGACCTAAATCGGGAGATGGACGTTTATCTCACAAAAACGAATAACGCGGTATAATCGAAAGCCGAACTTGAACGTTTTCAACTGCACTCCATCGCGGAAGCGTACAAAGTTGATGGGGGCGTGTCGGAGGCGTGGTGAAGGCGGGACTGGGGCATGGTTATCACCCGAACAGAGATGGGCGCCTTTCGCCGATAATGGAAAAAAAGTATGCGTTTGTAGCTAGAATTTAGGGCACTTTTCCTGGACCCTGTTTTTTCACGAATAAGGCCCCAAAAAGTGCCCTAAATGACCAGATTACCCCCAGAGGGAATCGGGGATGACCTCCCCTGACTCCCCCAGTGGTCACTAACCCCCTCCCACCACAAAAAAATGATGTTTCACAACTTTTTATTTTCACCCTCAAATGTCATACCCACCTCCCTGGCAGCAGTATGCAGGTCCCTGGAGCAGTTGTTAGAGGGTGCAGTGGACTTCAGGCAGGTGGACCCAGGCCCATCCCCCCTACTTGTTACAATTGTGCTGCTTAATGCTTAGTCATCCAACCCCCCCAAACCCACTGTACCCACATGTAAGTGCCCCCCTTCACCCCTTAGGGCTATAATAATGGTGTAGACTTGTGGGCAGTGGGTTTTGAGGGGGATTTGGGGGGCTCAACACACAAGGGAAGGGTGCTATGCAACTGGGAGCTCTTTTATCTTTTTTTTGTTTTTGTAAAAGTGCCCCTTAGGGTGCCCGGTTGGTGTCCTGGCATGTGAGGGGGACTAGTGCACTACGAATCCTGGCCCCTCCCACGAACAAATGCCTTGGATTTATTCGTTTTTGAGCTGGGCGCTTTCATTTTCCATTATCACTGAAAAACAAAAACGCCCAGCTCACAAATTGTCGAATAAAACATGGACGTCTATTTTTTTCGAAAATACGGTTCGGTCCGCCCCTTCATGGACCCGTTCTCGGAGATAAACGCCCATGGAGATAGACGTTTTCGTTCGATTATGCCCCTCCACGTAAACCACATTGAGCCTGCAATATGTGGGAAAGCGCGGAGTACAAATGTAATAATAATAAACGGTCAGATTTTATCTGCTTAAAAGGAGATGGCTTAAGGAAGGGGTGGAGTTGGTCCTGGAAACTATGATGTCGACATTTAAAGCTAATTATCACATAACAGGTACTGCTACCAGATAACTAGCATCCACCATGCTTATGAATATTATGTCTGATCTAGGGGTGTAGCCACAACTTAATTTTGGAGGGGGCCCATCCAGCACTACCGCTGGCCTAAAGTGGGAGCCGACGGTACTGCTGCCCCCAGCACATGCCACCATTACTGGTGCAACCGGAATTTTTATTTTTTTCCTACCTGGCAGTAACCAGGCAGCGAGTTACCACCAGGTTACTGCGTGAACCATTACCATCACCTAAATAGATGGTGGTAAAATCTTCCCCCAGAAATGGCCGGACGGCAAGTCAAACTCAGGTACATAAGTACATAAGTCATGCCATACTGGGAAAAGACCAAAGACCCATCGAGCCCAGCATCCTGTCCCCGACAGCGGCCAATCCAGGCCAAGGGCACCTGGCAGCTTCCCAAACATACAAACATTCTATACATGTTATTCCTGAAATTGTGGATTTTTCCCAAGTCTGTTTAGTAGCGGGTCTATGGACTTGTCCTTTAGGAAACCGTCTAACCCTTTTTAAACTCTGCCAAGCTAACCGCCTTCACCACGTTCTCTGGCAACGAATTCCAGAGTTTAATTACGCGTTGGGTGAAGAAAAAGTTTCTCCGATTTGTTTTAAATTTACTACACTGTAGTTTCATCGCATGCCCCCTAGTCCTAGTATTTTTGGACCGCGTGAACAGACGCTTCACATCCACCTGTTCCACTCCACTCATTATTTTATATACCTCTATCATGTCTCCCTTCAGCCGTCTCTTCTCCAAGCTGAAAAGCCATAGCCTCCTTAGTCTTTCTTCAAAGGGAAGTCGTCCCATCCCCGCTATCATTTTCGTCGCCCTTCGCTGCACCTTTTCGAATTCCACTATACACATAAAGTATCACATACCATGTAAAATGAGTTTATCTTGTTGGGAAGACTGGATGGACCATAGAGGCCTTTATCTGCCGTCATTTACTGTGTTACTATGTTACTATTTATAATGTTATGTTACCACACAGCTATTTCCTTGGGGGGGGGGGGGTTTGCCCGCCGCAGTAAAAGGAGCATTGGCACATAGCAAATCCATGCACCGATGCTACTGCAGGACCCTTTTTACCGAAGCTTGGTAAAAGGGGACCTATGTGAGGTTCCCTTATTCTAGGGGGGGAGGCTACAAAATATTTTTACATTTAAATATGCCCGTTTCCAATTAGAAAGCACGTACCAAGAACTCTTCCTCAGAACATGCTCTGACTAACAGTCATCCTGAAAACTGGAACTCTGTTCTGTTGCTTCAACCAGGGCTCACTGTATCCGGACTACTGCTACAGGTCCCGAAAACCTCGGAGCACCTCGCGTCAGCTTTCCCCTGCTATTTTACAGAGGAAAAGGAGGTTAGCGAGACTAGGGGACTGACCCACTTTGCTTTCTAGAAAATGATAGGAACATGACTAAACGAGGATAAAACTTCAGATTCCTTATTTTCATAAAATGTGCTTTTCAGGACCCCGTTGTGTGCCTTGGGGGTGATTTGTAGATAGTTAATATCAGATTGCTGTTGCTTGAGTAGATGGGGAATAGAAGATTTTTCATGAGATGGTAAATCCTACTTTTCTACCCCTCTCAAAAATGTGCTCTTACAATTCCCAATTTAGGACTAGTTATTAGGAGTATAAATTTTCTTCATCTTCATTTCCACTGCTTACCCGTCCCTTGGCCTCCTCAACCTCCCTTAGCAGTTGTTCTAGCTGCAGTACGGTCAACCATTCAAAAGGGTTTATGAACTGAAACAACGGCTTTACCAGGAGCCTTCCTCTAGGGCCTGAACTTCTCTCCGTATTTTCAAAGACTCGAGCACTTAGTTGTGGACAACAACTCATGCTGCAGTTTCCCTGGCAAGAGATCAATAGAAATCAAACAAAATAAAACATGGAAAAGAAAATAAGATGACACCCTCCTCTCCTCTTTCCTCTACACATTAACTGATTCGCGTGCTTTATTTTTGTCTATTAGATTGTAAGCTCTTTGAGCAGGGACTATCTTTCTTCTATGTTTGTGCAGCGCTGCTTACGCTTTGTAGCGCTATAGAAATGTTAAATAGTAGTAGTACTTTTGAAGGTTGCCCTTCTTCGTCAAATCGGAAATAAGCAAATGTGGTAGATGACAGTATATATAAGTGCAACATCCAAGCATTTCATTGACAGTCTAACAGGGTGGGGGTGGGTAGGAGGTATGCATGGGAACATCAGAGCAAGAGAAGATTCAAAAAGCTGCAAAATGAGTGATATACTTATTGTGGTCTATCTATACGAATTGGAAGAAAAAATATGTTATCCATCTGTAATCTAAACCCATAGGGAAGAAGTTTCAGTGGCAGTAGTGAATGGATTGAATATATGTACTTTTCAGTTGCCACCATTGCTAATCGCCATTCAGCAAGCATAAACTAACTGGATACTCTATACGGAGAACGGCTGAAAATCTCAATATTTTTGCCAGTCCATTCTTCTTCCGCCTTCCCTCTACCCCTATACAGATAGCGTCAAGTCAGTTACAGATATTAGATGTTCACTGGCCACTAGTGAATGTATAATTTCATTTTATAATTAGCTTTAAATCACTCCGTGATTTGTCTACTGTTCTAGGTAGAGGAGTAGCCTAGCGGTTAGAACAGCAGCCTGAGAATCAGGGCGGTCAGGGTTCAAATCCTGTCACTCCTAGCAGCTGACCTTGGACAAGTCACTTCACCCTCCATTGCCTCAGGTACATTTTTGTTCTGTGTCTACATTTGGACAGAGAAATAAACTATGTACCTGACTTTGGGTAACACAACTTGGATTTGAAAAGGGGAGTAATTGAATGTCAAATCCACATGGGATGTGATTGTAGAGCTACAGTAATGAACAGGGATTTAGATTATGCAGCCTTTAGAACCTCCCATCGTTGGTCTGTCATAAGTACATAAGTATTGCCACACTGGTGCAGACCAAAGGTCCATCAAGCCCAGCATCCTGTTTCCAACCGTGGCCAATCCAGGTCACAAATACCTGGCAAGATCCCGAAAAAGTTCAATACATTTTATGCTGCTTATCCCAGAAATAAGCAGTGGATTTTCCCCAAGTCCATTTAATAATGGTCTATGGACTTTTCCTTTAGGAAGCTGTCCAGACCTTTTTTGCACCCCGCTAAGCTAACCACCTTTACCACATTCTCTGGCAACAAATTCCAGAGTTTAATTACATGTTGAGTGAAGAAAAATTTTCTCTGATTCGTATTAAATTTACTACTTTGTAGCTTCATTGCATGTCCCCTAGTCCTAGTATTTTTGGAAAGAGTAAACAAATGATTCACGTCTACCGTTCAACTCCACTCATTATTTTACAGACCTCTTTCATATCTCCCCTCAGCTGTCTTTTCTCCAAGCTGAAGAGCCCTAGACACCAGACAATTTTGGAAAGATTGGAAGCACTTTTGCATTCGGGGAATTCCTTTAGGATCGTTCGATATGCAACAAGTCACTGAGAGGTACAGGAGCCTTATATAGGAGTTGTATATAAGCTGTGTATAGAGCTTATAGGTAGGTATGTAGATATTTTACAAAACCTGAGGTTGCATTCAAACCTGGCCTGTTGTGATGGCAGATAAAATACTAATACTAAAACATTCTTTCTTCTTATTAAATTGAGATCGATTCATAAAAACTTTGAACAACAATCTTTTAGACTTAAAGTACAATCACTATTATTATCAAAATTAAATTATTGTAATGTGAAGAGGTTGCAAACAATGCAGAATTCAGCTATAAGAGTGATTTTTCTTTAAGATTGGATGTATCTATCACTTCTTATTATTATGAGTTACGTGTGGCTCCCAGTTATAGCAAGATGTCATTTTAAGTTGTGAACACTGGTTTATAAGGAAATATTCCTGTTTATTGGATGGGATTTTTCTCTGTATTAAAAAGACAGCTTTTGAGGGGGGGAAATCTCTTTGTTATTTCTTACAGTTAAGTCAGTTAAATATCTTAAAACGACTTTCAGCTTCAATCCTTTTACAAGCCGCAACAATATGGAATTCTCTTCCTTCTATTTGTCTCTATCTCATTTGTGGTCCTTCTGTAAACAACTGAAGACAGTTTTATTTAAAACATACGTGAAATGATTATATTTCAGGTATTGCTTTTAGGTTTTGTAAATTCCCAGATGGGTGTTGTGGTTCTCTTTATAACTATGTTATCCGCATGGAACTGATCTGCAGAATAGAATTTCTTGATATAATGTCATGTAAAGAAGCTTTCTCCAGATACCATCCCTCAGAATCTAAACAATGAACTTGCCTTGAGTTTAGTTAACCATCAAATTATCCCAACTGACTCTGTACCACGCATCTCGTTCCCATCATATATCTGCTCTTGGTCCCTCAGCTATATGGTAAGCCAGGGGTGTAGCCAGACCGGTGGAAGGGGGGGTCCAGAGCCCGAGGTGAGGGACACATTTTAGCCCCCCCCCCCCCGTGCCGCCGACCCCCCCGCCCCAGCCATTATCGACCCCCCCCCCCCTGTCATTGCCAACACCCCCGCCGCCAACTTTGACAACCCCTGCTGACAACCCTCTCGACCCCCCCTCCCGCTGCCAACCCTCCCCCACCATTGCCTACCTTTGCTGGCAGGAGACCCCAATCCCCACCAGCCGAGGAGGTCCTCTTCTTCCGGCGCAAGTCTTCGTTCTGTTTCTGTGAGTCTGATGTCCTGCACGTGTACGTGCAGGACGTCAGACTCACAGAAACAGAACGAAGCCTTGCGCCGGAAGAAGAGGACCTCTTCAGCTGGTGGGGATTGGGGTCCCCCGCCAGCAAAGGTAGCCGATGGCGATGGCGGGGGAGGGTTGGCAGCGGGAGGGGGGGGGTCGAGAGGGTTGTCAGCAGGGGGGTCCAGGGCCAAATCTACGGGGCCCAGGCCCCCCTGGCCCCACGTAGCTACGCCACTGTGGTAAGCCATATTGCAGCAAATCTTTAGCATCATATCTATGTTAGTTGAATGTTCTAATGTGTGCTTATTAGGTGGATCATTAGTATTATGCTAACACGCTGTATTTTATCTCAGATATTTGAATTCCAGTGCTGTCAAATGTGTATATTTTGATACTGTTTCACAGTAGTTCTATTATTAGGTTTCAATTTACTGCTTTCAAGTTTACCTCATTTATTGTATTTATGTTTATTCTTGGTTATTTTACCATTGTTATGCTGTTAACAAAACTGTACGTTTTATGTTAAACTGTACCTGCTGAACACTGCCTGGGTGAATCTCTTCATAAAGGCGGTTAATGAATCCCCATAAATAAATATATTTTGGCACCCAAATATGGGTGTGATCCTAAGATGCGCACACAAATTAATTGCTTAACGAACTCAAAGGCATCAATAACTGGGTGCTAACAAGCAATTACTGATGTCAATTGGCACTCATTAATATTTGCGCACACATCTGTCTGCACGCTATTCTATAAGGCAGTGCACCTAACTCCCACAATGTGTATCTTGAAAGGGGACGTGATCATGGGAGGAGGATGGGTGTGTCAGGGGCGTTCTGAAAATCCGCACCCGTAGTTATTCAATACTGGGTCAGTTCACCTAACATACCTAGCAAAGAGCAAACCTTAACGAAGCTTCAGACTGCTCAAAACATGGCAGCAAGACTCATCTTCGGAAAAACACGATTTGAAAGCGCAAAACCCCTTCGCGAAAAACTACACTGGCTCCCAATAAAAGAATGCATTGCCTTCAAAATCTGCACTCTGGTTCACAAAATTATCTACGGTGAAGCACCGGGATACATGACAGACTTGATCGACCTACCAACTAGAAACACATCCGAATCAACATGAACATACCTAAATCTCCACTACCCAAGCTGCAAAGGACTCAAATACAAATCAACTTACGCATCAAGGTTTTCCTACATCAGCGCACAACTGTGGAACGCACTACCAAAAGACTTGAAAACTACATATGACCACTTACACTTCAGAAAAACACTGAAAACCCACCTGTTTAAAAAGGTTTACCCTACCGACCCAATGTAAATGTCTGATCTCTGCGACATAACAACACTAAAGTTCGTAATGGTCATTACACAACTCTCCCGTTGCACGATTCCTTTATTTGGTCCTTCCACATGAACCTTATCCTGCCACAACATCACCTTGTATTTGTTTACTCCGGAGTCTGCAAACGGCTTTCCGGCACTATGTAAGCCACATTGAGCCTGCAAATAGGTGGGGAAATGTGGGATACAAATGTAACAAATAAATACATAAATAACTTGGGTGCCAGAATTTGCACCAGGTTTCAGCAGGCATAAGCCTGGTGCCCAAAATTAGGTGCAAGATCCACATGTAAATTCTATTTTCTAAAGAGCACGCACTGTTTACGGAATAGTGCTTATTTTTTCCGGTACCTATCTTAAGTGCCATCTATTGAATCCAGCCCCACATTCCTTGCCAAATTCCTAATCCATGGCATATTCTCACTGTTCATTAAGAGCTCCTTCTACCAAGCTGTGGTAAAAGGGACCCTGCAGTAGCATCGGTGAATGAATTCACCGTGCACCGAGGCCCCCTTTTACTGCATTGGGTAAAAGGCTTTATTTTTTTTAAGGGAAGAACCACTTGCCAGGCAGCCATTTTCCAGGGGATCCCTTACCGCCATCCATTGAAGAGGCAGTGAGGGTTTCTGCGCTACCCAAACATAGGGTTACCATATTTTGTCCTCTCAAAAGGAAGACACATGCCCCGCCCCCTGCCCCACCCCCTGCCCCACCCACACCCAAGCCCCTTTCGCATCCTCACCCCACCCCCTGTCACATATTCCCCTCCCCCGGGTCACATATTCCCCTCCCCTGCCCCCCTGTCACCTCCCCTCCCCTTACTTACTATCTACTGCCCTGGTGGTCTAGTGACCTCTTCGGGGCAGGAAAGAGCCCCCTCTTTCTTCCCCGGAGCTCTGTCCTTGCCCTGCATCCTGTTGCTGTGACGGTCTCGGGATTCAAAATGGCCGCAGAGAGTTGAAGTCTCGCAAGGCCACTTCAACTCTCAGCGGCCATTTTGAATCCTGAGACCGTCACAGCAACAGGATGCAGGGCAAGGGCAGCGCACCGGGCAGGAAAGAGGGGGCTCTTTTCTGCCCCAAAGAGGTCACTAGACTGCCAGGGAAGTAGATAGTAAGTAAGAGAAGGGGAGGCTAGGATAGGCCCACCGCCTGCCCGTTTATCCAGAAATCCAGACAAACGGGCGGAGTGGCAAAACCCGTCCTCAAAAAGAGGACATTTCCGGGTAAATCCGGACATATGGTAACCCTACCCAAGCAGTAACCGGGCAGCATGCAATGCTGTCAGATTTCCGCCAGGTAAGCCCCCGGTGCTAGAAAATAAAAATGCATTTTCTAGCGCCAGAGTTGACGCACAGCAGAGGCTGGGATTACCGCTAGGTTCCTGCAGTAGCCTGGCAATAGGGCCTGAGTTGCCATGTGCCAACCCGGTGGTAGCCCTACCGCCCTTTAGTGAAATGGGCCCCTTAGAGTCTAAACTAACTCTGAGCAAACAGCGCAGTGTTATGAAACCAACAGAGCTCCTATGCAAACAAAATGCTGTTTTAATTTAATAACTCATGCAGAGAAATTCCTAATTTATACATGAATAAACAGAAATTAATATAAAAAAATGAACTATAATTGAACAAATCATAAAAAAATTTTCAGGCACTAAAAATATGTAAGGCAATATTTGCTTTCCAGAGAACAAACCGACACAGATGTCCTCATTGGAGACCAGAACTGAAAATGAAGGAACAGCAAAAGTTAAGTTTTTCCATGCAGAGAAAAAGTACATGGTGTTATTTAATATTGTATATATGGGCTGATATTCTAAGGCAATTATATGTTCATTGGCAGGAAGCAAATGCATAATTAGCCTATGTATATATGGATAATATCGAGCCACATGAATTGCTAAACAGTCACATATTTGTGGGCCGGATTAAGGGAGAGATGAAGACAAGACAAAAAAAGGAACTAGATAATGTCTGTACCCCTTGGCCTCCCAGAACTAGCATGCGACCATAGGTGCTCGGTATAAGAGGCTTGGAGAGGCTAAGCCTCCCCTGCTGTGCCCTGAGGGGTTTAAATTGTTGATTTACCTCCATCCTCACAGCAGGAGCTGCAGTGAAAGCCCTCTAGCCTTGTGTAACCAGTTGTAGAAATTGGTTTATGGTTTGTTTACCTTACTGCTGGGAGAGCAAGGGGGGTTGGCTGGAGGTGTCCTGGGTTGCCAGGGAGATATTTAACAAGGCTGACTTCCAGACCTGCACTGAGGACAGATAGCAGCAGAATCGGATACTGGGCCAGCATGATCAGAAAAAGTCACCAGACAACAAAGGTAGAAAAGATCATTTTATTTTCATTATAGTGTTTGGAATATGTCCACTTTGAGAATCAGGTGCTCAACATTAAAAGTTTATATTTATTTACTTATTTACGGCATTTTATCCCACATTAAACATGAATTAGGGTGTTTTGTGGCTCTACATGAGAATTGTGATGATATGATTCCTTGTTTCATATTGTTGACGGTCTGCATTTTCCGTATGGGTGGTATATTGGTGTATTAGGTTCTGCCCAGTGTAATATTTATGGTACAGTAAGGTTCTGAGTGTGTTTTTGGACAAAGTTGTGCATAGTGTTTTGCAGTTGAGCGATTGTGCTTAGAATACGCTTTGAGCAACCACTTTATTCTTTGACATATGATACATATCTAATATCTAAATTTAATAAAAGGTATTAATTGTGACTTTTATTTTTATTTATTTTTTCTGTGTGTTATCAGACAATTATGGATTTAAGCTCCACCCCTGGCCCCACCCCTAACCCCACCCCCTTTAGCCTCCCCAAACAGTTGGGCCACCGACCGCCTATGCGACGCCATAAATCTTCATTCGCAACAACCTGATGGGGTTTCCCCCGTTTCATATTCCATCACCCCCATTCCTAGTCTGGTCATCATAGTGACAGTCCTTTACCAGCAGGGACTGTCTTTCTTCTATGTTTGTGCAGCGCTGCGTACGCTTTGTAGCGCTATAGAAATGCTAAATAGTAGTAGTAGTCGTACCAGGCACCAAGTCTCCTAGGACTCTACACTCATTGAGCTCTGAATTTGGCCAAGCAAGCAAGAGTAGAGGCTGACCAAAAGATGAATCCAACGCTGGAGATAGTGCTAAGAAACTCTTTATTGCTGAAGATACAGTTGGACTCGTCTTTTGATCGGCCTCTACTCTTGCTTGCTTGGATGACTTGACGTAGAGGTTCTTGCCTGTTTTGGTGTTCCTATCTCTGAATTTGGCCACCAGGTGTCACCCTTAGACAGTGACTATGACTGCCTTTCCCTGGGACAGTGGCTGCTGGTTGACCAAGGAAGTAGAAGATCGGATGGAGACTGAACCCAGGACCCACTTCATGTCCATGCAGAACACTTACTACCTGAGCCACTGGGCTGATCCAGAACCTCCCTTTTTGTTGTGGCTAAAAGTATGAACACATACATTGTAGCTGCTCAGTGACTAACATGTTTCGAGCAGACCAAGTTATTTCCAGTATAAAAGGCTTTGAAAATTGGCCTCATTCTCATAAATTGTATTTTGTAACCAAAGACCTAAGAGAAGTATTAAATACTTCTGCAAGATTCATTTTTAATTTAGGAAAATTGCACAAAGCTAATCCTCTTTTGAACAGGTTATATTTGTTAATATTGGAATCTCAAATTAATTTTAAATTGCTTATATAGTACATAAAAGTTTTTATGGTCTGAATTCAGATTTAGTGGGAGGACTCCTTCACTACTACTACTACTACTACTACTACTACTACTACTACTATTTAGCATTTCTATAGCGCTACAAGGCGTACGCAGCGCAGCACAAACATAGAAGAAAGACAGTCCCTGCTCAAAGAGCTTACAATCTAATAGACAAAAAATAAATAAAGTAAGCAAATCAAATCAATTAATGTGTACAGGAAGGAGGAGAGGAGGGTAGGTGGGGGCGAGTGGTTACGAGTCAAAAGCAATGTTAAAGAGGTGGGCTTTCAGTCTAGATTTAAAGGTGGCCAAGGATGGGGCAAGACGTAGGGGCTCAGGAAGTTTATTCCAGGCGTAGGGTGCAGCGAGAGTTGGCAGTAGTGGAGAAGGGAACAGATAAGAAGGATTTATCCATGGAGCGGAGTGCACGGGAAGGGGTGTAGGGAAGGACGAGTGTGGAGAGATACTGGGGAGCAGCAGAGTGAGTACATTCAATTCACAAACAATTGCAATCATTTGAGAAACAGGAAAAAACTAACATTGGATCTTCCATCTGTAAAGGGTGCGCACTCAAAGGTATATTGGCAGCGCTCGTTTGGATTTCAAGAGGTTCGAATCTGGAATAAGCTTCCTGTTGAAATACAAGTTATTATGCCTTACTAGTAAAAAAAAGGCCCGTTTCCAAAACAAATGAAAGGGCGCTAGCCAGGTTTTCCTCGTAGTGTGTATGTTTGAGTGAGTGTGTGTGTGAGAGTGACTGTGTGTGTGAGAGAGAGAGAGTGACTGTGCGATTGTGTGTCAGAGAGAGATTGTGTCTGTGTGGTTGTGTATCTGTGAGTGAGTGTGTGTGTTTCAGAATGACTGTGTGCGAGTGCGTATGTGAGACACAGTGAGTGTGAGAGAGTGAGTGTGTTCCCCCCTCCTACTCCTCTCTTCCCCTTTGCCCCCCCCCCCCTCTCTCCCCCCTCTTATGATAGCTGAAATAGCATCCCTTCCCTTACGGGCGAGGGCAGGGCAAACACTCATGGGCAAGCTTTGATCTACACCACCACAGATTTAAAATGTTGGGACTTATGGAGGCTTCATTAGAATGTTGGAGGTGCGTTTTATATATAGAGATAACTCCCTTCGTAAGAAATTGAAAACTTACTTGTTCTTAAATCAATAATCTGATCTGCTGGTTTTAAATTTTTTTTTTTTTATCTACTCAAGTGTTGTATGATAGATTTTTGTAAATTCCTTCTGATTAGAAGTCTCTTTGCACTAAGGGAGGGATTCTATACATGATGCGTGGAAAATCCACGTAGAAAATTCACCTAAGCGTGTTCTCTAAGATCTAGGCGTGGCAGTGGCGTAGCCATGGGTGGGCCTGGGTGGACCAGGGCCCACCCTATTTGGACTCCGGCCCACCTAAAATTGTGGCACTCTTGCTATGGCTGGAAGAGATCCTCAGACCTCACCAGCTGAAGATTTCCTCCTCCTCAGGCAGCTGGCAGCACTTGCCTTGAGCTGACACCAAAATCAGCCCCTCTGCACATGCTTAGTTTTCATGCATACACAGCCTGCTGGCTGAGGCATCAGTTTCAGGAAAGTGCTGCTGGCTGCTGTTTGGAAGAGCGCCGACTGCCTGAGCAGGAGGAAATCTTCATCTAGCGGGGTTTGTAGATCCCCTCCTGCTCAGGTAATTAATATTTTAGGCTTGCAGGTGGAAGGAGAGACAAAGAGCAGAAAGCGGAGCAAAGCAGAGCAGAAGGGGGCATGAATTCTGTGCCCACTCACCGTGGACTCAGGCCCACCCAAAATGGGCTGTCTGGCTACGCCCCTGAGGCGCAGTATATAGAATACTTTTAGTGCCTAAAATACACACATCCATTTACACCAATGAAAACGTGGTGTAAATCCCTGTGTGTAGATTTACACGGGCTGGGTCATATTCTATAACAGGCCTAAATTTGGGAACGCCCACAGAATGCCCATTTCCCTGCCCATAGCCATGTCCCTTTTGAACTGCGCGCTTTAGAATTTAGACGCAGTTCGTTACAGCATACGCTTAGCGAGTTATGCATGCAAATTCTAATTATTGCCAATTGGTGCTCATTATTGCTTATTAAGTGCTGTTATCAATGCTGATTCATTTACACGCATTGTTATGGAATACTCTTAGATTTAGGCGCAGAAGACTAGGCAAAATATATAGAATCTGGCAGCAAATGGCTAAAGGCAAAAAAGAAACGATCTTCAATTCAGGAAAGAAATGAAAAAATTCTACAGCTAATAACATAAGCGAACGGCATCTCACGTGTACCGCACTACCTCATATCGCTCTACCTCATCAAATCTTATCAGGCAATCAAATAAAATATCACACTAACCCTATCAATGCCCTACTTCAACAAATATTTATTTTATTTATTTATTTATTGCATTTGTATCCCACATTTTCCCACCTATTTGCAGGCTCAACGTGGCTTACAATTTTCCGTCATGACATGCCATTTCAGAGTACAGATACAATTGGCAATATATATAGAACATAGATGATATAATGAACAATCAGGTAAACAAATGGAAAACAAACAATTGGTATCATATATTGAACATGGATTATATAATAAAATCAGACGATACGATATAGGGAGAAAATAATCTGATTGTCAAGTAAATGATGGAGAATTACGGTTCTAATTATGAGTCATTATGGTATGTCATGTTAAAGAGATGTGTCTTCAGTACTTTGCTGAAGGTGATTAGGTTGTGAATTATTTTCAGGTCGAGTGGTAGAGAATTCCACAACTGCGAACTCGGGTATGAAAAGCTGGACGCATGTATTACTCTATATTTTAGACCTTTACAGCTAGGGAAGTGAACATTTAGGGATGTGCGTGCTGATCTTTTAGCATTCCTGGGTGGTAGGTAAATATCTTCAGACAACTTCATATAGCCTTGAGGACCACCCTCAAACATTCTATAGTTATACACATAGGGGTCCTTTTAGGTGCACCAAAAAATGGGCTGCGTTAGTGTAGGCGCGTGTTCTGGGTGCACGCAGATCCATTCTTCAGCGCCCCTGTAAAAAAAAGGATTTTTAAAATTTTTGCCAAAAATGGATGGGTGGCAAAAAAAAAAAAGAATTGGCATGCGTCCATTTTCGGTCTGAGACCTTACCGCCAGCCATCGACTTGGCAGTAAGGTCTCACATGGTAACCGTGCGGTAATCGTCTACACACGTAGCATGACGATTACCACCCAGTTTCCACTGCCTGCAGGAAAATAAAAATTATTTTCCAGCGCAGGTAGCGGACGCACGTAAAAAACCAAAATTACCACCAGGGTCTCACAGTAGCCAGGCAGTAACTCCAAACTGACGCACATTCGGTGCGCGGAGGCACCTATGGGCTTAGTAAAAGGGCCTCATAATGACCATGTCCTATCCACATCATAATGATTTTTTTAACTATTTGTAACGTCACCTAATAATGTAAATTGTAAGCCACTTTGAACCGAAACTTGTTTTTGGATAACAGCGGGATACAAGAATACCTGATGGTATTCATCCCAGAGTATTAATAGAACTAAAAAATGAACTTGCGGAGCTACTGTTAGAAATATGCAATCTGTCCCTAAAATCGAGTGTAATACCGGAAGACTGGAGGGTAGCCAATGTTACTCCGATTTTTAAGAAAGGTTCCAGAGGAGATCCGGGAAATTATAGACCGGTGAGTCTGACGTCGGTGCCGGGCAAGATGGTGGAGGCTATTATTAAGAATAAAATTGCAGAGCATATACAAAAACATGGACTGATGAGACAAAGTCAGCACGGATTTAGTGAAGGGAAGTCTTGCCTCACCAATCTAATGCATTTTTTTGAGGGGGTAAGCAAACATGTGGACAATGGGGAGCCGGTTGATATTGTATATCTGGATTTTCAGAAGGCGTTTGACAAAGTGCCGCACGAAAGACTCCTGAAGAAATTGCAGAGTCATGGAATCGGAGGTAGGGTATTATTATGGATTAAGAACTGGTTGAAAGATAGGAAGCAGAGAGTAGGATTGCGTGGCCAGTATTCTCAGTGGAGGAGGGTAGTTAGTGGGGTCCCGCAGGGGTCTGTGCTGGGTCCGTTGCTTTTTAATGTATTTATAAATGACCTAGAGATGGGAATAACTAGTGAGGTAATTAAATTCGCCGATGACACAAAATTATTCAGGGTCGTCAAGTCGCAGGAGGAATGTGAACGATTACAGGAGGACCTTGCGAGACTGGGAGAATGGGCGTGCAAGTGGCAGATGAAGTTCAATGTTGACAAGTGCAAAGTGATGCATGTGGGTAAGAGGAACCCGAATTATAGCTACGTCTTGCAAGGTTCTGCGTTAGGAGTTACGGATCAAGAAAGGGATCTGGGTGTCGTCGTCGATGATACGCTGAAACCTTCTGCTCAGTGTGCTGCTGCGGCTAGGAAAGCGAATAGAATGTTGGGTGTTATTAAGAAGGGTATGGAGTCCAGGTGTGCGGATGTTATAATGCCGTTGTATCGCTCCATGGTGCGACCGCACCTGGAGTATTGTGTTCAGTACTGGTCTCCGTATCTCAAAAAAGATATAGTAGAATTGGAAAAGGTACAGCGAAGGGCGACGAAAATGATAGTGGGGATGGGGCGACTTTCCTATGAAGAGAGGCTGAGAAGGCTAGGGCTTTTCAGCTTGGAGAAGAGACGGCTGAGGGGAGATATGATAGAAGTGTATAAAATAATGAGTGGAATGGATCGGGTGGATGTGAAGCGACTGTTCACGCTATCCAAAAATACTAGGACTAGAGGGCATGAGTTGAAGCTACAGTGTGGTAAATTTAAAACGAATCGGAGAAAATTTTTCTTCACCCAACGTGTAATTAGACTCTGGAATTCATTGCCGGAGAACGTGGTACGGGCGGTTAGCTTGACGGAGTTTAAAAAGGGATTAGATAGATTCCTAAAGGACAAGTCCATAGACCGCTATTAAATGGACTGGAAAAATTCCTCATTTTTAGGTATAACTTGTCTGGAATGTTTTTACGTTTGGGGAGCGTGCCAGGTGCCCTTGACCTGGATTGGCCACTGGTGACAGGATGCTGGGCTAGATGGACCTTTGGTCTTTCCCAGTATGGCACTACTTATGTACTTATGTACTTATGTACATAAATAAATAAACAACTTAACAGAATAGAAAGAGAAGTTATGAAGGCTGAGATTTGGTACAGAGAACTTACAACATTCGTATCGAGAGACTGAGACTCACCTGAATGAGCAGCCTCTACCTTATACGGTCTGTGCCCTGAAGAACACAGGTACAAATCAAAGTAGGGTATACACAAAATTAGCACATATGAGTTATCTTGTTGGGCAGACTGGATGGACCGTGCACGTCTTTTTCTGCCGTCATCTACTATGTTACTATGTTATTGTGTTTTGCTCTGCCTGCTTTGCATTTCCTCTGGCCCAGTCTTCAGTGGCTAACTGACCCTTCTAACTCCCCGGAGTCCTGCTTTCACGGTACAGTATAATCTCCAACTTAACACACATTGTGGGGGCAGGGTAGGAGGGAATAATACCTTCATTTCATAATTACCTACCGTAGTCAATTGGTTTTCCATTTCCTACGCTCCCCACTATGCATACTCAGCACTAAATTGTTTTCCAAAGCCTTTTCTCCCTTGCTTCTAAAAGCAGACATGTTTGTAAAGGCAAAAGAGCCGGAGTGAGGTGAAATTAGCCCCTCTTGATTGCTTAAATTGCATCTCACTGGAACCTTCACACTGCTTCTTGCGTGCTGTTTCAGTTCGCAGAATTCCATTTCTGAATTAAACGAATGGAACACAACAACCCACTCATAATGAACAGCCCTTGCTTTGCCGACTCAAAAGGTGTTTTTTTTTTTTACATTTTGTATCAATTTCATATTCTATATGCTAAAACTCTACTAAAATCCCTTGAGCCCCAAATAATAAATATTACTGCATTCTGCACATATAAACGACATACTATGAAACTAAAAGCTTAGCTACATTTTCCAGCTCAAATCTATACACTGAACCATATAATTTATATGCTTTCTCATTTTCAAACACTGTGCTATGGCCAGCAGAAATCAACATTGTGAGGCCTCCCCTGCTTACATCTTGTTAAGTCAATGGTGAATAGCTATTAAAGGCCTATCTCTCCGCTGAATTGTTTATTATATCAGTACTTGGCTAAAAATACACTTTTTGTAGGAACTTCCTAAATGTTTTTTTCTCCTTTTATTTCCCAGACTGTCTGTTAGTGTTCTTTAGAAGCTCCTTAGTTTGACGGCGTAGCCCAGCTCTTCCCCCTAGCCAGCAATCACTAGGCCTTTGATGTATTGCTAGAGGCGCAATGCCGCCTTAAATCATCCATCTATAAAGAAGGGATTGGAGAGAGAGTTCTCTTTTAACAGTCATTTGCAGCTGACAGGAGGGCCAGTGTAGTAAGCTTGCCTTCCCGCCATGCACTGGCAGCTCAGCGTGCAACTTCCTAATGCAAGCGTGAGGTCTAAATTTTGCTGGCCAATACAGTAACCAAATTGTGTACAAATAGGCCCTGCACACCACTTGTGGTCCAACCTTAACACACGATTCTGTGCAAGGGACAGCTAATGCTGTACACAGATCTAGGAAGAAAAACTGCATTGGAATATGTAGGGCTATATTCAGTAAGGTATGGGAACCGGCAAAAAAAAAAACAACCCAGTAGCCAGCACTATCTCAGTACCTCTCCACTCTCATCTCTCCCTGTGTTCCTCCCCGGGGACTCCGTTCACTGGGTAAATCTCTCTTAGCTGCACCCTTCTCCTCCACCGCTAACTCCAGACTCTGTTCCTTTTATCTTGCTGCACCATGTGCCTGGAATAGACTTCCTGAGCCCAGTGGCGTAGCCAGAAAGCAATTTTTGTGTGGGCCAGCAGGTTGGATGGGTGGGCACCCATGCTCTGTCCCTACCCCACTCCATGCTGGACCTCTACCTTACTCCCCACATGGTCCACATCTCTCTCCTTTCCCTTTAGCCATCCCCAATCCCCTGCATATACAGCACCTATCCCAGCCCCCCTTCTACATGTCCAGCATCTCACCTCCCCCTTCCCTCCAACCCCCTGCCCGCCCGCATATGCAGCTCCTCTCCCCTTCCCCCCTGCAAATCCAGCACCTCTCCGTCTCCCCTTCCCTGCAACCTCCCCCCTGCAAGTCCAGTGCCTCCTCACGTCACAGTCTCCGTGTGTCCTACCCCCGCTGCAGCGCTTGCAATTTGCTATCGTCGGCGCTGCCTGACACAGCTGAGAGACGCGGCACGACGTCCTGCTCCGGGGCCTTCCCTCTGCCGCGCTAATTCAACTTCCTGTTTACGCAGGGCGGAACGCACGCGGCAGAGGGAAGGTCCTGGAGTAGGACGTCACGCTGCATCTGTCAGCTGTGTCAGGCAGCGCGCCGACGATGGCAAATTGCAAGCGCTGCCGGGGGGTGGAAAATGGAGACTGTGAGGTGAGGAGGCAGCGCCGATAGCGTTAAAGGGAAGCGCTACAATGGGGGTGGGAGAGGGTGTGAGGAGACACGTCAGTGACGGAGGTGTTGGAGTCTTCTCTGGATGGGCCTGAGCCCAAACTGTGCGGGCCTGGGCCCATCCAGGCCCACCCGTAGCTACGCCCCTGCCTGAGCCGGTACGTCAAGCTCCATCTCTGGCCATCTTCAAATCTGGGCTAAAAGCCCACCTTTTTGATGCTGCTTTTAACTCCTAACCCTTATTCACTTGTTCAGAACCCTTATTTTATCATCCTCACTTTAATATTCCCTTGTCTCTTGTTTGTCCTGTTTGTCTGTCCTAATTAGATTGTAAGTTCTGTCGAGCAGGAACTGTCTCTTCATATCCTGTGTACAGCGCTGTGTGCGTCTAATAGTGCTATAGAAATAAAAAGTAGTAGTAGTAGTGTTTGGGATTCCGGAATCTTGCTACTCATTGGGATTGTGCACAGAACTTTGCTACTCTTTGGGATTCCGGAATCTTGCTACTCTTTGGGATTCCGGAATCTTGCTGCTCTTTATCCTTATCCCTTATTTGTCCTATTTGTCTTGATCAGATTGTAAGCTCTGTCGAGCAGGGATTGTCTCTTCATGTTCAAGTGTACAGCACTGCGTACGTCTAGTAGCGCTATAGAAATGATAAGTAGTAGTAGTATTCTATCAAGGGCACTCCAGGAGGAGGGTTTTTTATAGAATAGCATTGGGCACTAGGACTTAACACCAATTGAAACAAGGTGTAAATCCTGGCATGCAAGTTGGGTGCCACAGTCTTCCAGAGTGCCCCATGGGAACGTTCTCTTTGCAGTTAAGCGCAGATATACTTAAGACTGGGGTGTGCTGGTAAATTGTTAACAGGGGGCTCTCTCTCGCCAGCAAAGTAAAAGAGAATTCAGGAGGGGCCCAAGCCCACATTTTGGGATCCATTTGTTAAAGTAGCCATGGAGAACCGGCTCCCAAAATTCTTAAAAACTTAACAAACGGCTCTCGAGAGCCTGTGAGAGCCTGCTCCAGCACACCACTGCTTAAGAGCTATCCTGTAACTGGGCATGTATGAGTATTTCAACGCCAATCTGTCATTTCAGACCATTTCAGTGCCTTGCATCTGTTAGAACACATTTCCGCACCGGAAGTTGTGCATGGAATTAGCGTCTAACTTTAAACATCTCTAGTACCAATATTAGCACCAGGCCATTAATACAAAAATAGAAAATCGGCCATTTTCTGTTGGATTCCATATATTGTGCCTTAATTTCTGCGCAGAAAGCAATGCGTACTCTATAACAATGCGCATAACTTAATTGGTTAGCTAAGCAGCGCTGTGAATTGAATGTTAACAAGCAATTATCAGCACTAATTGGCATTAATCAAGATTTACGTGCACATCTCGCTAAGCGTTTTTTCTAACGTGCTACACACAAATTCTAAGTTGCATAATTGAAAAGGGGATGTGGCCATAGGTGGGGCATGGGCAGTTCTAAAATGTATGCATGTTGTTATAGAATACACCCACTCCCCCCCCCCCCCCGATTCTTTATAGCACGCCCAGAGATCAGTGCCAAAATCAGTGCAGAGTCTATAACAATGTGCGCAATTTGACAAGCTTAACAAGCTAATGAGCGCTGATAACAGCACTTAAGAAGCAAAAAGGAATGGAAAACAAAACTGAAAATGTCCTTATGCCTTAGCATAGGTCCACGATGCCTTGAGTATTGTTTGCAGTTTGGGTTACTTCATCTCAAAAAGGATGTAGTGGAAGTAGAAAAGATTCAGAGAAGGTTAACAGAAATAATAATTAGGTTGAGGTTGTTCAGCTTGGAAAAGAGGGGATGTGATTGAAGTTTTTAAAATTTTGAGTGGGTTGTTTAACCAAACACGCCTCCAATTCAACACGATCACATCTCTACCTACACTACCCAAGCTGTAAAGGCCTTAAATACAAATCTACTTATGCATCCAGCTTTTCCTACATAAGCACACAACTGTGGAACGCACTACCAAAAGCAGTGGAAACAACCTACGACCACCTAAACTTCCGGAACATGCTATAAACCACCCTGTTCAAAGAGGCAAACCATCCCGATCCAACTTAAAAGACTGACCTCGGCTACACAAGAAAACCAAAGCACGTATGATCAAAATACTACCCTTCCACATTACGACTATTCTGTGGCTTTGCCATATAAACTTCATTTTACCACAACAGCACAATGTATTTGTTCACACCGGAAACAGTAAATGCCATTCCGGTACTATGTAAGCCACATTGAGCAGCCTGCAAATAGGTGGGAAAATGTGGGATACAAATGTAACAAATAAATAAATTATTTATTTATTTATTACATTTGTACCCCCGCGCTTTCCCACTAAAAGCAGGTTCAATGCGGCTTACATAGTAATAGGGATTACAGAATATTGATAAAGACAATAAAGTTAAGTATAGCAGAATAATAAAAGAGGATAGGTAGGTAGAGTAGGGAGTAGGAGAGGAGTGAGCAAGGGTAGGTGAACATTGGAAGAGGGTGGAGGCGGGAGGGGGATGGGTTACAGGATGAACAAGGGAATTTTGGTGGGAGAAGTAGTCTAGGTCATTGTCGTTGTCTCCTGGATATGTGTTGGGTAGTAGGGTTCATAATAATGAGCACTAATTGGCACTGATTAGAATTTAGACACACAACTCGCGAAGAGTATTCTGTAACGATGTGCACTGAACTAACATATACAGGCAAAAAGGGGCGTGGTTATAAGCAAGGAAATGGGCAGTTCATGGGCATTCTGAAATTTACACACCCAGTTATAGAATATGGCCCAGTGCGCCTAAATCTACACGCTGGAATTGACACCGTGTTTTCACTGGTGTAAATGGATAAGCGTAGATTTAGGTGCTGAAATATCAACTAACCATATTCTATAATCGGTGCCTAAATCTAGGCACCGATTAAAGAATACACTTAATCGGTACTGATATTTTAGGCACCTTATATCGATTCTCCCCCTCTGTGCCTAATTTAGGCATTGGGATTCACGCCAAGTATAATGTCGCATAAATGGCCATGACTAAATTTAGTCATTGGAGAGGCGTTTGGTGTATTCTATATGGTGTATTACACCATGTGGAAATGTAAGCCTATTCTATAAAATGTAGGCATACTTTAGAGCAGGGGCATAGCTACGTGGGGCCACAGGGGTATGGCCCCTCCCACTGCCAACCCCTTCGACCCCCCCCCCCCCTCCTGCCACTGTCGGGTACCTTTGCTGGCGGGAGTCCCCAACCCCTGCCAGCTGAAGTCCTCTTCTCTGGAGCAGCCACATTGCTGATCTGCAAGGGCAGGCTTCTGTTTCTGTGAGTCTGACGTCCTGCACATTGTACGTGCAGGACGTCAGACTCACAGAAACAGAAGCCTGGCCTTGCAGATCAGCAACGCGGCCGCGCCGGAGAAGAGGACTCAACCCCCACCAGCAAAGGTACCCAACGGTAGCGGGGAGGGTTGGCGGCGATGGGAAGAGGGGGTCGAAAGTGTTGACACTGGGGGGGGTCAAAGGTGGTGTTGGCAGCGGGGAGGTAAAAAATGGCGGGGGGGGGGGGTCAGCGGCACTGGAGGGGCTAAAATGTGCCCCCTCACCTCGGGCTCTGGACCCCCCTCCCGCCGAAGTCTGGCTATGCCCCTGCTTTAGGAGTATTGTTTTCCACGCGGAATTTTCAGGTGCCATATACAAAATCTAGTCCTTTACGGCTACAATAGAAATGGCCTCAGCGCACGGGAAAGACCCCCACATAAGGCCACTTTTTGTGACAGCTTAGTTAAAGGACCCCTAAGAAACCTAAAATATATAAACATTGGGATATGGACAATTACTATCGATAATATATTGCAGAACTATTTAAAAACGCCAGAATCTCAGTTCACATATTTTAGCTGCTCAATATGAGATGCAATATATTATTGATAATATTTCTTCACATTCCAATGTTTTGATAGTAAAGGTTTTTCTAGTCTTTAGTAGTGGTTTTAATTTTATATTATTGTACATTTATATTTAACTGGTTACATGCTTGAAGTTCGTTATACAAGTGTTTTTATTTAATTTGTTTATGTATTCAGCTCACACCTTTTTCTAAGGCAAGTGACGTTTTTTTTTTTTGTTACATTTGTACCCCGCGCTTTCCCACTCATGGCAGGCTCGGCTTACATATTGTATACAGGTACTTATTTGTACCTGGGGCAATGGAGTGTTAAGTGACTTGCCCAGAGTCACAAGGAGCTGCAGTGGGAATCGAATTCAGTTCCCCAGAATCAGAGTCCGCTGCACTAACCACTAGGCTATACCTCCACTAGCAACGTTCCATGGAGAAGCCTGCCCTTGCAGGTCACCAATGCGGCCGCGCAGGCTTCTGTTTCTGTGAGTCTGACGTCCATGTAGAATCTCCAATAGTAGCAACATTCCATGTAGAATCTCCAATAGTATCTATTTTATTTTTGTTACATTTGTACCCTGCGCTTTCCCACTCATGGCAGGCTCAATGCAGCTTACATGGGGCAATGGAGGGTTTAAGTGACTTGCCCAGAGTCACAAGGAGCTGCCTGTGCCTGAAGTGGGAATCAAACTCAGTTCCTCAGTTCCCCAGGACCAAAGTCCACCACCCTTTTCCTGGTAGGCTCATAATCTGACTTTATACCTAAGGAAATGGAGAGCTCCACTACTCACCCGGGGTTACAAGGAGCCAGAGTGAGATCTGAACCAGCCTCCCCTCATCCTTAGCCTACTGTTCCGACCATTAGGCTTCTCCTCCTTTTGTTTGAATTACGCCATTTAAAAGGAATATACTAAAACATTATTTCTAGTAAACTGAATTGGTAACTGCAACAAACATTAGCAATGGGTCAGCAACAGAAATGTCACTGCAATCAAGCTGCAAAATTTAGCCTTCTGTGATTTAAGGACGTATCAGTAGCTTATTACAAATCACTTTCCAGTTAATTACCTGTTTGGGAAATTAAAGAGATTGGGGTTCGCAGCTGCTCCAATAAGTAGCTTCGTCCCACTTAGTATAATAAATAACGTGACTATATTCCCTACCACCCAAGGTTGGCAGACTATGACTACGTGACGCTCCTCTCCGAGTTTTTTATGTCTGCCATGAGCTGTGGACAACACCTGTGACACAGAGAGAAATTACACAGAGGTTAATTTTACCTCTTGGAAGCGCCAGCATGACTGGATTGTGGCTAGCTGGGCAAAAATGACCTCAGTAAATTATGTGTAACATGGTAGATGATGGCAGATCAAGACCTTAACGGTCCATCCAGTCTATTTATTTATTTATTTATTTATTTATTTGTTACATTTGTACCCCGCGCTTTCCCACACACAGCAGGTTCAATGCAGCTTACAAAGTAAATAGAATAACAAAGTCTTGTAAGGAGAAATATTCCAAACTGTAGTAAACATAGTAATGGTAAGGTTTTAAGAATATGTGAATTGAACATGGTAAGGTAAACAGCCCCCCATTACCTCTCTACCCTCCTCTCCCCATATGTTCCCACCCGTAACCTCCACTCTCAGGACAAATCACTCCTTTCTGTACCCTTCTCCACCACTGCTAACTCCAGACTCCGCCCCTTCTGCCTCTCATCACCTTATGCCTGGAACAGACTTCCTGAGCCCATACGCCATGCGCCCTCCCTGCCCATCTCTTCTCCCTTGCTTTTGGTGCCTAACCACCTTCCCATTCCTGATACCTACACTGACTACATAGTTTGTTACCTTTAGATTGTAAGCTCTCTTGAGCAGGGACTGTCCTTCCCCATGTTTAAACTTGTACAGCGCTGCGTAACCCTGGCAGCGCTATAGAAATGCTAAGTAGTAGTAGTAGTAGTAAACAAGAAGGCATGATAAGCAAAAGGAAAGAGATTGGGAGGGGTATGGTGTAGGGAAGATGGAGAAGAGAAGACTGGGGAATGAGTATAAGGAGTTTGGGAGACATGGTTTAAGGTATAATCATCTTCAGAGCAGGAGTTGTGTGGGTGGGCTTATAAGGTTAAGTTGGGTCGTTAGGGTAAGCTTGCTACCCAACAAGATAAAACTCATAGCATGTGTTTGTAATATAACATATAAATTCTTCATCTTGATCTGTCCTTGCCATATTTAGGGCACAGACCATTGGTCTTCCCGACACTTGACATACACTCCAACTACTGGAGTTGCCGTCGAAACCCACTCCTGCCTATGCAGATGTGTCTAACCATAACTGGGGCCCATAAGCTAACTACACTTTTCTAATTTAGCGAAATTGCAGCATTACAGCAATATAGTAACATAACATAGTAACATAGTAGATGACGGCAGAAAAAGACCTGCACGCTCCATCCAGTCTGCCCAACAAGACAACTCATGTGTGCTACTTTTTGTGTATACCCTACTTTGATTTGTACCTGTGCTCTTCAGGGCACAGACCGTATAAGTCTGCCCAGCACTATCCCCGCCTCCCAACCTCCAGTCCCGCCTCCCACCACTGGCTCTGGCACAGACCGTATAAGTCTGCCAAGCACTATCCTCACCTCCCAACCTCCAGCCCCGCCTCCCACTACCGGCTCTGCTATCCAATCTCGGTTAAGCTCCTGAGGATCCATTCCTTCTGAACAGGATTCCAGAAGGAATGGATATAAAGAATGAAAATAAAGAAAAATTCTTTGACTATGATGTGTAGGTACTGTTGAACTACAAAAGAAGGGTTTTTGTGCCGGTGATGAAGCAGTCCTGCTCCCGTTGCCTTGCATAGCCAGCAGGGGTGTAGCCAGACAACAGATTTTGGGTGGGCCCAGGCAAGAAGTGGGTGGGCACCAAGTGTTCTCCCCACCACCACCACCACCAAAAAAATATCTCAGCTGGTGGGAAAATGTTTCTTTCCACCTTGGCAGTGCAGCAGGAATACACTGAAAACTGAGCATGAGCAGGTCCCGGTATTGTGGAGAGTAGCATTTTCGTTACCATCAGAGGGAAGTCTTCAGCTGGTGGAGCTTGGGATCCCCACCAGCTGCCACTAAACATGTGCTACTATTAGGTGGGCCTGAACCCCTAAGTGGGTGGGCCCTGGCCCACCCAGGCCCACCTGTGGCTACACCACTGATAGTCAGGAGCTTCTTGAGGCTTTTTCCTCCTTGTATTGGCACAGTATCTTCATAGTTTGTTTGGTTTTTTTTGAGTCAGACTGTGTATGAGAACTCTTGATATACTCTTGTGTAAAATTAGCACGTGGCCATTATTAGGAAAAATGGGCAATTTTACTGCCACGCTAAAGGTGGCCTTAGCATGCGGGAAAGACTCGAACTGGGGATAGGGCTTGCCACTTTTTAGCACAGCTTAGTAAAATCACTCCATTATGTTTTATTGTGTCAAAAGGTTAAAAGGCTCAAGATTTTAAATAGTAACCGCCGAATATTGAAAAACTATTTCCAGATATCAGCAGCCTCTTTCTGGATAAGTGCACTGTCCAGGCTCTATCTGTGAATTTTTAGTAGCACTATACAGATAAGCAGAATGCCCTCACTCTGCCCCAACACTGCCTCTACAGATAGTCAGTGATATTCAGCTGCCAAACATGTAGCTATGTGAATTAATTTAGGCAAGCAAAAGGGCTGCCTTAACTTAAACCACGTGGAGGGCCATAATCGAACGGGGCTGGCCAGATATAAGGGCACCCATCTATAATGACGGCCCCGTAAAGCGGCGTACCCGACCGTATTATTGAAACAAGATGGGCGGCCATCTTTCGTTTCGATAATACGGTCAGGGCCAGCCAAATCTCAACATTTGGGCCTCCCTTAGAGATCGCCTCCCTTAGAGATCGCCGCACTTAGAGATGGCCACCATTGGTTTTCGCCGATAATGGAAACTAATGGCGGCCATCTCAAAACCGGCCAAATCCAAGCCATTTGGTCATGGGAGGAGCCAGCATTTGTAGTGCACTGGTCCCCCTTCATGCCAGGACACCAACCGGGCACCCTAGGGGGCACTGCAGTGGACTTCACAAATTCATCCCAGGTGCATAGCTCCCTTACCTTGGGTGCTGAGCGCCCCAACCCTACCCTAAAACCCACTCCCCACAACTGTACACCACTACCATAGCCCTTAGGGATGAAGGGGGGCACCTAGATGTGGGTCAGTGGGTTTCGGGTGGGTTTTGGAGGGCTCCCATTTACCACCATAAGTGTAATAGGTAGAGGGGATGGGCCTGGGTCCGCCTGCCTGAAGTGCACTGCAGTACCCACTAAAAACTGCTCCAGGGACCTGCATCGTGCTGTGATGGAGCTGGTTATGAAATTTGAGGCTGGCATAGAGGCTGGCCAAAAAATGTTTTATAATTTTTTTTGGGGGGGGGGGTGAGAGGGGGTTGGTGACCACTGGGGGAGTAAGGGGAGATGACCCTTCGGTGGTCATCTGGTCAGTTTGGGCACCTTTTCAAAGTTTGGTTGTGAACAAAAAGGGACCAAGCAAAGTCGGCCAAATGCTCGTCAGGGCCAGCCTTCTTTTTTCCATTATCGGCCGAGGATGGCCATCTCTTAAACACGCCCCCGTCCCGCCTTCGGTACACTGCCAACACGCCCCCTTGAACTTTGGCCGTCCCTGCGACGGAAAGCAGTTGAGACCGGCCAAAATCGGCTTTCAATTATGCCGATTTGGCCGCCATTAGGAGAAGGCCAGCCATCTCCCGATTTGTGTCGGAAGATGGCCGCCCTTCTCCTTCGAAAATAAGCAGGAAAGCTATCTGCATAGCAGTTGGATATTCCCACTTTCTGAATAGCTAGTGGGGAGGGGGGGTCCCAGTTGAGTCACACATAAGTGCTCCCACAGAACATGTATTTCTCCTAATCCTCTCCCTTCTATCTTCAATGCACACACACCCTCATCCAATGGAACAGTTATTCTATCTGGTTTCCAAATTAAGAATAGAGTAAGTTCCAAAGTTTGAGTCTCCTTAGATGTATTTCTATAAATGCATGTGTGACTTTGTACAATCATCATTGGCTATTCAAAACTGGCTATATCATTTTACTTCACTTTTTAGGTGCATTGATATTTGATGCTATATGAGGACTAGATTGTAGAACACATCGATATTGAAGATGTCATCTTTATTTTATCAATATAGTCCTTTTTAGTTCAGATGTACTGTATCTAAGTATATATGTGTTCATATGTGGTGTATATCTAAGTTATATCTTTGTATGTTTTATACATTTTGTATGTTTTTTGTATGTTTAATTCAATCTGTTCATCACTTTTTATAAGTAATGCCACACTGGGAAAAGACCAAGGATCCATCGAGCCCAGCATCCTGTCCACGACAGCGGCCAAACCAGGCCAAGGGCACCTGGCGAGCTTTCCAAACGTACAAACATTCTATACATGTTATTTCCGGAGTTGTGGATTTTTCCCAAGTCCATTTAGTAGCGGTTTATGGACTTGTCCTTTAGGAAACCGTCCAACCCCTTTTTAAACTCTGCCAAGCTAACCGCCTTCACCATGTTCTCTAGCAACGAATTCCAGAGTTTAATTACGCGTTGGGTGAAGAAACATTTTCTCCGATTTGTTTTAAATTTACTACACTGTAGTTTCATCGCATGCCCCCTAGTCCTAGTATTTTTGGAAAGCGTGAACAGAAGCTTCACATCCACCTGTTCCACGCCACTCATTATTTTATATACCTCTATCATGTCTCCCCTCAGCCGTCTCTTCTCCAAGGTGAAAAGTTATCCACATTGTAACTGTGTCAATTTTGTTTTGTTTTGATATGTTGTTTTTTTTAATCTTACATTATTACATATTTTATTTTTATTTATATGTATATATCTTTTGCTGTTTAGAGACTCCTGAGGCAGGCCCTTGTGGCCAAAACATGATTCGTGTTGAGTCCATTGGATGTTTGAAATAAACCTTTTTAATGACATCATCTAGCTCCTATTTTTTGGTGTCGCCTTCACTGTGTTTTCTGTCACCTTCGCTGTGTTTTGCTTGCTTGTTTTGTGCGAGGGACTTTGTTCTTCTATTTCCATTGCTCTCTCCAGGGGACGACGTTTCCCTTCAAAACCCTGGCATGGGGGGGGGGGGGGTTCCTTCAAATAACCACTTAGAGATAGATGTGGGGTGCTCAACTCTCCTTACTGAACATACTTACAAAGCAAATTCAGCTTTGAGGTAGCCTTTCTGCCCTGAGGTTGTACAGCATTGAATGCCCAGTGGATCCACTGTGTGTGCGTGTTGGCTTTCGCTTCTCCTATGAAGAGATTACCCTCTGTTGGTGTTGGTTTCGTACAGCATTGAATAACATTGTAATACTCCACATTCTTCCTTTGTGTCTGTGATTCAACAGTAATCAATCTTTTGGGGTAAAGAGTTTCCTATGTATCAGAGCAACGTATTTCCTTTCGATTAAAATGCATACTCCCCGATAGTCAAAACCATTTAACTAGCCAGGAACAGCACCTGGCCGGTTAAATGGTACTTAACCAGCTATGGGGTGACATTCAGCGGGAGATAGCCGGCTGTATCTCACTGAATATCACTGGTTAACACCTAGCAGACAGCCGGTTATATCACGCACAACATTTAGGAATGCCCCTGCCACTCTTCTGGCCACGCCTCCTTTTGAATTGTGTATTAGGGGATTTAGGCGTGCAGGGTTATTGAATAGCGCATGGAGAGATGACTGTGCAAATTTCAATTATAGCAAATTGTAAGCTAATTAAATTGCATGCAGATCGAAAATCCACGCACAAATTTCAGTCCCCAAATCTCAGCACCATACAACGAATCTGGGCCATGACTATTACAATATCCTCCACCACACCACAAAGAATCCACACATGCTCTAGGGGGATTCTGGCTTCTATAAGGGCAGGCAGAACCACTGCAGCCATCCCAGAAGGAGGGATGCTGTAATTAGTTAGTCTACACCTCCTCTCTAATCTAACTTAGTGTGGTCCTGAATGATCTTTAACTACCACATATATTTTTATTTTTATTTTTATTTTATTTATTAGGATTTATTTACCGCCTTTTTGAAGGAATTCACTCAAGGTGGTGTACAGTAAGAATAGATCAAACATGAGCAGGAGGCAATTAGAGCAGTAAAAATATTCAAACAACAATACAAAGTATGGCATGGTATACTACTTGCAATGACAACACAATATGTACTAGAACATTATAATTGGTAGTGAAGGGTAAGGCAAAGTTGTAACATATAGATGAGTAAGAAAGTAGGAAGAATTAGAAAGTAAGGTGACTGATTCAAAGAAAGTTGCACGTGAGGTCAGAGAGATGGTTAAATATTATCTCAGCTAGGGTAGGAGTGGATAAACATGTCCTGCTGCAGTATGTGCAGCCCGAGTCAATCCTTGTGTGTGTGAGTGACACTAACAAGTTAGTTACTTCTTCCGTTAAAGGCTTGGTTGAAGAGCCAAGCTTTCACCTGCTTCCTGAAGTACAGATAGTCTTGTGTTAAGCGGAGCCATTCAAACAGCACTACCACCTTCTGTGGACAGTGGCACCGAACACACATGTGGACAATTTAAATGTAGGCAAAAGAAAAAGTAAGGGGTAGAACAAATACGTATCCAAACAGTAGGTTTATTAAAATATACAAAAAATAAAACGGACACATTTCAGCGCCTATAGCACCCGCCTCAGAAGTACTACTACTACTACTTAACATTTCTAGAGTGCTACTAGGGTTACGCAGCGCTGTACAGTTTAACAAAGAAGGATAGTCCCTGCTCAAAGGAGCTTACAATCTAAAGGACGAAATGTCAAGTTGGGGCAGTCTAGATTTCCTGACTAGAGGTATAGTGGTTAGGTGCCGAAGGCAACATTGAAGAGGTGGGCTTTGAGCAAGGATTTGAAGATGGGCAGGGAGGGGGCCTGGCGTATGGGCTCAGGGAGTTTGTTCCAAGCATGGGGTGAGGCGAGGCAGAAAGGGCGGAGCCTGGAGTTGGCGGTGGTGGAGAAGGGTACCGAAAGAAGGGATTTGTCTTGAGAACGGAGGTTACGGGTAGGAACGTAAGGGGAGATGAGGGTAGAGAGTCAATCAAATACTCTCAGCCAATGGTGACAAGAAATAAAAAGGCATGGAAAAGGTACAGCATAACACCATGATAGATCAGAAAATTGCAGGGCGAAGCGTGCAGTGTGTCACAAAGGACAGACGCAGAATTGCTTCGAGTCTGTTTTCATTTTTGTAGATGTTTAATAAAGCCAGTGTTTGGATACACATTTGATCTACCCCCTACTTTTTCTTTTGTCTAAGCTTTTTGTGATTAGTTGTTAGGGGGGTCATTTCTGCTTGTCTTGTTTGCCTGACAATTTAAATGTCCTCAGGAGCTTAGCCTTGAATGGGTGGCAAAGACGGTTGGGAGGCAGGGCTAGTACTGAGCAGACTTATACGGTCTGTGCCAGAGCCGGTGGTGGGAGGTGGGGCTGGTGGTTGGGAGGCGGGGATAGTGCTGGGTAGACTTATACGGTCTGTGCCAGAGCCGGTGGTGAGAGGCGGGGCTGGTGGTTGGGAGGTGGGGATAGTACTGGGCGGACTTATACGGTCTGTGCCCTGAAAAAGACAGGTACAAATCAAGGTAAGGTATACACAAAAAACTAGCACATATGAGTTTATCTTGTTGGGCAGACTGGACCGTGCAGGTCTTTTTCTGCCGTCATTTACTATGTAACTGCCTTTTAAAATGAATGCCGACTGCTGTGTTTGAATATTGAGCCCAGACTGTTTCTTCTTAATGTAAAATCGTGTTAATTGTTTTTCATTAGATAATTCCTCACCACCACCCTTCCATTCTTGGTAGCGAAAAGTAGAAGCTGGGCTTTTTTTGTTTGTTTTTAACTTCATCTGATCAGGCCCTTAGCTTGGCTGGCAGTCTCGTCTCCAAAACCATAAATATTTGTCTGTTGAGAAGCTGCATTTATCTTACATGGCAGGTCTGCTTCTGACTAGTTCTGCGCTTATTCCTCTAATAACAAATAGACTGCCAGCCCTTCTGGGCCTCTGAGCTGCACAACATGCTGACACATCTGATTGGGAAGTGCCAGCAATGAGTTTATTAAAATCTGTGCACATGTAGACTCGTGTTGGAGACAAACACAAAAAAAAGCCCTCTGAAATCCTAATTTTACTAGGTACCATAAATACTTTTAAGTAGGCGTGTTCAGAGGACAGTCACCATCCATCAAATGTCTTTGGAAATGTTGACTTCGTAGGCTTGAGAGGTGAATTTTGTGAACATTAAACTGTAGAACGTTGAGTGCTTTGTACGTAATAGACATACGGATAACCGTTGCTCTGCCATTAGTCACCAAACTGTTTGGAGAAGTCTCTTGAAGTGAGGAAGTCAAAGGATTCATATCATGTCAACATTGCAATCGTGTGCCTCACCTGGGAAGTGTCACGTTCTCAAGGCAGGAACTAGGTTTGTGAACCCTTGGGCCACTGTCGAGGAGCGGCAGCGGCAGCGGCAGGCAAATCACCCAAGCAGAAAGCAGTGCTGAGCACAACAGGCAGGAACCACAGAATATAACTAGAAGAGGCTTTAATAGTAGACAGTAACAATATCCAGTAGCACAGCAAAGTCAAAGGGGCCGGCAGCAAACACGGGTAATCCATAAACTAACCAGAGTCTATAGGCAGGCGGAAAGCAAGGTCCAGGTCCAGGCCAAGGGTCACAGGCATAGGAAGCAAGCAAGTCAAAGTCCAGGAACAGGCAGGGTCCAACACAAAGGAAACTTTCAGAGGAACTCCAACAAACCACCAGGAACTCATGGATGACCTTTGATACCAAGGCAAGGCAAGCAAGGCTCACAGAAGCTAATAAGCCCCTCAGCAGCTGACCCACAGCTGCAGTAAATCACCAGCCAAGTAAGGGTGCTGTTCCAGAACAACCCAGCAGAGCAAGGCTGGCAACCTGGAACATCCGGACCGGACTCACTGAAGTCTGGAACATGGAAGACAGCAGAAAACAGTCCATAGCAGCCACCAGTTCTGGCCACCAGAGGGCAAGGAGAGCACCCACATGGAAAGCAGTCACGGGAAGCCCATTTTGCATAATACGCTGAAGTATGAATCAGGTTGTCCAGGTCAGGGCATCCAGCCTAGTATTTCATAAAAGGTTCTGCCAAACACAGAACCTCTCGTAGAACATGAATAAGGTTATATAATGCCGTTATATCGCTCCATGGTGCAACCGCACCTTGAGTATTGTGTTCAATTCTGGTCGCCGCATCTCAAGAAAGATATAGTGGAATTGGAAAAGGTGCAGCGAAGGGCGACTAAAATGATAGCGGGGATGGGACGACTTCCCTATGAAGAAAGACTAAGGAGGCTAGGGCTTTTCAGCTTGGAGAAGAGACGGCTGAGGGGAGACATGATAGAGGTATATAGTGAGTGGAGTTGAACAGATGTATGTGAAGCGTCTGTTCACGCTTTCCAAAAATACTAGGACTAGGGGGCATACGATGAAACTACAGTGTAGTACATTTAAAACAAATAGGAGAAACGTTTTCTTAACCCAACGCGTAATTAAACTCTGGAATTCGTTGCCGGAGAGTGTGGTGAAGGCGGTTAGCTTGGTAGAGTTTAAAAAGGGTTAGACGGTTTCCTAAAGGACAAGTCCATAAACCACTACTAAATGGACTTGGGAAAAATCCACAATTTCGAGAATAACATATATAGAATGTTTGTGCGTTTGGGAAGCTCGCCAAGTGCCCTTGGCCTGGATTGGCCGCTGTCGGGGACAGGATGCTGGGCTTGATGGGCCTTTGGTCTTTTCCCAGTATGGCATTACTTATGTACTGCACAAAGATAGGACTGACTTTTATGAGGTCCTACTTATGTGGTTAATCTGGCAGTGAAGCGCTGAATATAGACACTTAACTGGTCACGAGCCAACTCTGCCCCCGTAACGCCCCTCAAAATAGCCACTTCAGTGGTGACTAGTTATTTTCAGCTGCGCTAACCAGTTAAGTGTTGCTAAAAATTAGCCGTTAATCCTGAACAGGTGATTTAAGCATCCAGGAGCCGTTTCTGGCCAGTTATATCACTTTGAATATCGACCCCTACAAGCGCAACTAGTGTGCAAATTTACATCTTGCAATGTCACCTTCGGGGAACATATCAAAGCAAGGACATGTACATAGGAATGGTATGGAATTCCAATGGAGTTTAAAACAGACCCAAAGGAAATCAAAGATCAATTGAATAGTTGGGTTAGGTCACACTTTTTTTCAGGAGTTGCTGCAGCTTAAGGCAAATTATTTAGTATAAGAGATATTTCTCTGACCTTGGAGGGACTACAGTCGTGAAAGGCAATTCTACAGTCACATATGTGTAGTTACTCATGCAATGCACATGTAAATGCCAAGATAATTACCACTTGTATGTGTATGTCCACTGCACACAGTTCTTTAAAATAGCACATAACTACAAGGGAGGATACCTAAGGGCAGTTCATGGACACATCTCCGTGTTACATTCATAAATTAAAGAATACTGCAAGGTTGTGCCCTGAAAATGGCAGGGACAAATCAAGGTCAGGTATACATATAAAGTAACACATACAAGTTTATCTTGTGGGCAGACTGGATGGACCATACGAGTCTTTATCCAGGCAGGACGGGGGCGGGAAAAAAAAAGCCAGGCTTGACGAGCATTTCGCCGGCTTTACTTGGTTTCTTTTTGTTCACGACCAAGCTTCAAAAAGGAGCCCCAACTGACCAAAAGACCACCGGAGGGAACCCGGGATCACCTCCCCTTACTCCCCCAGTGGTCACCAACCCCCTTCCACCCAAAAAAAAAAACCCCCAAAACTTTTTTGCCTGCCTCTATGCCAGCCTCAAATGTCATACCCAGCTCCATGACAGCAGTATGCAAGTCCCTGGAGCAGTTTTTAGTGGGTGCAGTGTACGTCAGACAGGTGGACCCAGGCCCATCCCCCCCTACCTGTTCCACTTGTGGTGGTAAATGGAAGCCCTCCAAAACCCACTGTACCCACATGTAGGTGACCCCCTTCACCCCTTAGGGCTATGGTAATGGTGTACAGTTGTGGGGAGTGGGTTTTGGGGGGATTTGGGGGGCTAAACAACCAAGGGAAAGGAGCTATGCACCTGGAAGCTATTTTTATTATTTTTTTTAATGTTTAGGGTGCCTGGTTGGTGTGCTGGCATGTGAGGGAGGCCAGTGCACTACAAATGCTGGCTCCTCCCACGACCAAATGCCTTGGATTTGGCCAGGTTTGAGATCGCCGGCATTTTTTTCCATTATGGCCGAAAACCGATGCCGGCCATTTCAAACCTTGCGAGCTCTGACATTTGGCCGGGCCCAACCGAATTAGTGAAGAAAAAGATGGCCGGCCATCTTTTTCGAAAATACGGTTGGCTCCCCCCACTTACGGCGCCGGTTCCGGAGATGGCTGTCCGTAGAGATGGCCGGCGCCACTCGATTATGCCCCTCTATGTTACGCACATGATAGGTAGCACTTGGGCCTGTGGTCTTCGTTAATTTATAAGTGAGGGTCACTCTGGATCTGAATGAGCTGATCTAAAGCCACCAAATATCTTCCCAGGCGAGGCCTCAACACTTCTGATCAGCCAATGACACCCACCCCACCAGCCTACCTTCAAACTTTTTGTTCTGTGTATCTTCAAGGAGGTGGGCATTTTGAAATGCATTTTCTGTGTCTACTGAGAAATGTCTTGACCTTCAAGCATGTCCTCCCATCCACTTCCCCCTTTCTGCCATGAGCTTGGGTAGAGAGGCAGAGAGTAGCAGGAAACAAAAATCCAGAATGATGATGAGAGTCACCCCAGAGGTCTCCAGAAGCCACCATTGGCCCCTGGGCCTTGCAATGAAGAACATTGACTTAGGCAAACACATTTGCTCCTGTCATGTGCACACATGTGAAATTAACTCTAAGTGCCTGACACATAGCTCCCAGTTATGGAAGTTTGTATCTGAGGGAATGGAAAGAGGCTTGCCCAAGATCACAAGGACTGTCAGGGGCATCTGAACCTCAGCTTCCCTAGTTAGCCCTCTGCTCCAACCACTAGGCTACACCTGTACTCCACCAATGAAGCTGCAAAAAGACAAATAACGTGAAAGCCCTTTGCTCAGAGAATATTAGACTAATATGTAGCACTATAGATATGCTTCATACATGACACACCAATGGATCTTCAGAGCAACTGTGCAAAGCTGGCAAGTAGCTTTTAGCCCTTGCATTTTCCTTAATCGCAAACCTGAGTGAATTGAGATGTAAATGTACAAATGTCCCAGATAAATGTGCAAATTACGTCAAAGAGAAAAAACCAACAGTCTGCAAGCATAAAGTAGAACTGGAAAAAAAACCAAAACATAGCAGTATGGTAAAAAAAATGTTTGCTTATACAAAGGTCACCTGCCCAAGGTGGCTATATTTCGGCTTGCACGTGCTTCGGGGGCGTATGATTGATTGATTGATTGATTTATTGCATTTGTATCCCACGTTTTCCCACCTCTTTGCAGGCTCAATGCGGCTTATAATACATCATGGATACTGGAAATGAGAAGAGGATATACATTTGGTTTTACAGAAGGATTTTGGGTTACATGGTCATGAAGTACAAGATAGTGGTATTACAGAAGACATTATTAGACCTTAACAATACAAGATCGTTGTATTAAAGAAGACATTATCAGACAATAGAAATACAAAATAGTGGTGTAGTAGAGACATCATAAGACATTAGACGCGTTACGACGTTACTGGGTGTATTTGGAGATTTTACATGTTTTGATCTTTGTGGTAAATTTTTTCAAAGAGATGAGTCTTTAGTAGTTTGCGGAAGTTGGCCAGTTCATAGGTCGCTTTCAGATAGCGTGGTAACGCGTTCCAGAGTTGCGTGCTCATGTAGGAGAAGGTAGAGGCGTGTATTAATTTGTATTTCAGACCTTTGCAATTGGGAAAATGAAGATTCAGGAATGTTCGAGAAGATTTTTTTGCATTCCTGGGTGGCAGGTCTATTAGGTCCGACATGTAGGCTGGGGCAGCTCCATGGATTATTTTATGAACAAGGGTGCATACTTTAATAGAGAATCTCAAATTTAATTGTCAAAATTTCAAACATCCAGCAATGACATCTAGTCAGTTCCTTTGTGCAGTTCTACTGCTTTGTTTTCTTGACTTTTTCCAGCTCTATTTTCTGCCAGATAAATGTCCATCATCACCAATTACAGCCTTTTTTAAAGGACAAAGCCGGTTCTATTTGGCTACCTGTTGGACTACTGTAATGTTCTGTATGTTGAAATGTTAGCTAATATGATGAAGGAATTTCAAATAGTCCAGAATATAGCCACTCGACTGTTATTTAGGAAAACAGTGCTCGCCCTTTACTGTTTCCACTACAAGAGCACTGTTAATTTAAGTTGCTAACACTAATGCTTAAAGTTTGCCATAATTTAGAGCTGCTGTACCTGAAATAATTGATTGCGGGTTACCCTACTAACAGATCCTTATGCTCTGAGTCTCACAATTTATTAGTCCATAGAGGAAAAGAATGTTCAGATTTATTGGCCCAGAACTTTGGAATAGTTTACCCTTAGAGATAAGAGTACAACAGACTTCGCTCTCATTCAGAAAGGGACTGAAGACTTCTTTGTATCATAGAGTCTTTGTAGATTTATTACTGCCTCTATTTGATGTTATTAAATTAGTAGTTTTTGGTTGTTTTTCCATCACCATTCAAAACCTTCCCTTCCCACTAAATAAAACAGTTAACATTTACAAATATTTTCCCTAATTACTACTACTACTACTACTTAACATTTCTAAAGCGCTACTAGAGTCACGCAGCGCTGTACAGTTTAACAGAGAAGGACAGTCCCTGCTCAAGGAGCTTACAATCTAAAGGACGATCTAAAGGAGCTTACAATAGGGCAGTCAAATTGGGGCAGTCTAGATTTCCTGAATAGAGGCATAAGGGTTAGGTGCCGAAGGCGACATTGAAGAGGTGGGCTTTGAGCAAAGATTTGAAGATGGGCAGGGAGGGGGCTTGGCGAATGGGCTATCTCAATCTAACCCCTTATTACTATCACACAAAAGCTAAATGAAAATCTGCACACCAACCCTAGAATATCCACTACTGAAGTATTCATTCTGTTCACATTTGAAAACAAAGCATGGGAGGCTCAGTTTAGCAGAGCCTTCTTCCCATGCAATGAAAGTATTTCCAGTGTTTCCAATATGGTAAATTGCTACTGTAGAACTGAAGCAATTTTGGAACTGGAGAAAATATTTGCTAAATTCCCATGGCTGCAATCATCACTGTCATTCTTTAATAACGATTGTGGCTCTTTGCTTTCAAGGCCTTGCTGAACCTTCTCAAGAGGTTAACCACAAAAAAAAAGGAATATCTAAGGTCTAAAAGCAAAAAATATCCATACTTAAAATGTTATAATCATGTGATGAACTGAGTGAACCATGAAAAGTATATGCGTATATGAGCAAGGGACAAATCTGAATAGGTGGCCAAAACATAGGTGCCAAAATAGAAACATAGAATCATGATGGCAGATAACGGCCAAATGACCCATCCAGTCTGCCCATCCTCAGTAACCACTAGCTCCTCTTTTTCCTAAGGAATCCCACGTGCCTATCCCATCTTTTCTTAAATTCCGACACAGTCCTCATCTCCACGACCTCCAGCGGGATGGCAGACCAGTGGCGTAGCTACTATGGGGCCATGGGGGTCTGGGCCCCCGTAGATTTGGCCCTGGATCCCCCTGCCGACGACCCTCTCAATCCCCCTTCTCGCCGCCAACCCGCCGTCGCTGTCTGCTACCTTTGCTGGCGGGGGACCCCAACCCCCGCCAGCCGAAGTCTTCTTCCTTCGTTTGGTTTCTGAGTCTGACAGTCTGCACGGACGTCAGACTCACAGAAACAGAACAAAGTCCTGCAGCTCACAAGGCTTCATTCTGTTTCTGTGAGTCTGATGTCCTGCACGTTGTACATGCAGGACGTCATCATCACATCATTTCATCATTTTATATACCGTTTCTTATTGCTATTGCAAAACAGAACGGTTTACGTCAGACTCAGAAACCAAACGAAGGAAGAAGACTTTGGCTGGCGGGGGTTGGGGTCCCCCCCAGCAAAGGTAGGCGACAGCGATGGCTGTGGGGGTCGAGAGGTCGTCGGCAGGGGGAGTCAAAGTTGGTGGTGGTGGTGCTGGTGGCGGCGGGGGGTGTCGGCAATGGCGCCGGGGGGGGGGCTAAAATGTGCCCCCTCACCTCGGGCTCGGGACCCCCCTCCCGCCGAAGTCTGGCTACGCACCTGTGGCAGATCCTAAGTACTGGTCTCTAATGGTGTCTGCGCAGCCAGATTTCTTTATAGAATACTAGAGAAAGTTTATTTTTATGCGCCAATATTTAGACGCAATCACTTATGCCTGGTCTGTGGTTGCGTAAATGCGTGCCTAAATGTTGGCACATACACACATAAGAATAGCCATACTGGGTCAGACCATTGGTCCATCTAGCCCAGTACCCTGCTTCCAACAGTGGCCAATTCAGTTCACAAGTACCTGACAGAATCTGAACTAGTACCATCAAAAATGCAACAATAGGAGTAGTAAATATGTGGCAAACATAACTAACACACATATAATCAAAACATGTGAAACCCAGAGGCATCAGATGGTTACAAATATGGGCTATCGGACCTCTTATAGCACATACTATTCTATATTCAAGCTCCTACGTATATCATCAATCGTTTGCCTCATCGGTCTTACTACATTCAATTTTTTATTTAAACAATATACCTTACCTTGATTTGTACCTGTCTTTTTCAGGGCACAGACCGTATAAGTCTGCCCAGCACTATCCCCGCCTCCCAACCACCAGTCCCGCCTCCCACCACCGGTTCTGGCACAGACCGTATAAGTCTGCCCAGCACTATCCCTGCCTCCCAATCACCAGCCCCGCCTCCCACCACCGGTTCTGGCACAGACCGTATAAGTCTGCCCAGCACTATCCCCTCCTCCCAACCACCAGCCCCGCCTCCCACCATGTTTTCTCTTTCTAAAAAAACAAAACCAAACTCACTATATAGCTTCACTAAAAATAAATAATAAAGGAAGCGACTACTTAGCTTCCATTAGATAATAATCCACAGCGCTGTGTAGCCATTCAAACTCCCCACGCCAACAATGCAATAATGGTGTCTCGGTCCATGTGACCTCTCTGGGGGGGGGGGGGGAAATGAACAGCAGTCACAAAGAACAGTCAATGGAATCAGATAGCTAACTCTGTCTTCAGAATCCCAAAGAGTAGCAAGATTCCAGAACCCCAGGAAGTAGCAAGATTCCAGAACCCCAGGGAGCAGCAAGATTCCAGAATCCCAAAGAGTAGCCACATTCCAGAACCCCAGGAAGCAGCAAAGTTCCAAAACTCCAGGGAGCAGCAAGATTCCAGAATCTGAAAGAGCAGCAAGATTCCAAGATCCCTGGGAGTACAAAGATTCGTGCTAGTGAGCCCAGGGACACGCAGTGGCTTTCCCCATATCTTACATTATTCTATAAGCTTTTCCCCAAATTCTATAAATGGAATCCAAAGTTTGACACACATTTGGATGTGTACTTATAGAACAGGCTTAATTGATAATTATCAATAATTGGCCTTAACAAGCACTAATTGGCATAAATGAGCAGAGACATGCATAATTGATCTATTCCTTATTCTATAAACAGCGTGTCCAATATGTATAGTGCATGACCCCAAAGGGGGTGTAGCCATGGGAGGGGCATGGTTGGGTCAGGGAAGTGCCCAGCATTTAGGCACAGTTTTAGAAAATACTTGCATTTATGTGCCTAAATATCAGTAGTTAGGCGTGAAAAATATAGATTTACGCTAGTATTTTATAATTTTATTTATTTATTAGGATTTATTTACTGCATTTTTGAAGAAATTCACTCAAGGCGGTGAACAGTAGGAATAAATCAAACAAACATAATCAATAGACAATTACAGCAGTAAAAATATTCAAATAACAATACAAAGTAGTTACACATGGAATTGCTGTTACAGAATTTGCGCTTACCCTCTAATTCTATAAAAGTCACCCAAAATTGCACATGCAAATTTGGGTGTACGCCCAATTTGCACACACAATTTAATTGAATAACGAGGCAATTAGTGTCAATAATTGGCTTTTTAACCAGTGGCGTAGCCACAGGTGGGCCTGGGTGGGCCGGGGCCCGTCCACTTAGAGCTCAGGCCCACCCAACAGCAGCACATATTTAGTGCTAACTAGTGGGGATCCCAAGCTCCGCCAGCTGAAGACCTCCCCCTGATGGTGCTGAAAACACTGCTCTCCACTTCAGCAGTCTAAGCTTCCTAAGCTGCTGATACTGGCCTCATCGCATTGGGGGGGGGGGGAGGAGAACACTTGGTGCCCACCCACTTCTTGACAAGGCCCACCCAAAATCTGCTGTCTGGCTACGTCCCTGTTTTTAACAAGCAATTGTTGGCACTAATTAGACATAATTGGAACTTACACATGAAAATGTAGGCACAGGAGCCTCGTGAGTAAAAAGAGGGTGCAGAAATGGGAAGGTCATGGGCGGAACAGGGGCATTCCTAGCATTTACGTACATTGTTATAAAATAGTGGGAACACGGGCCAAATTTAAGAGTATACATTTGCACCATGTTTCAGTTGGTGCAAATGGCCACGCCTAAAGTTAGGCGCAAGTCCTGGGTGTAAGTGCTAGTCATAGTAACATAGTAGATGATGGCAGAAAAAGACCTGCACGGTCCATCCAGTCTGCCCAAGAAGATAAATTCATATGTGCTACTTTTTTTATTTGTACTTTCCTCTTCAATGCACAGACCGTATAAGTCTGGCCAGCCCTATCCCCGCCTCCCAACCACCAATCCCGCCTCCCAACCACCAGCTCTGGCACAGACCGTATAAGTCTGCCCAGCACTATCCCTGCCACCCACCACCAGCTCTGGCACAGACCGTATAAGTCTGCCCAGCACTATCCCCGCCGCCCAACCACCAGCCCCGGCACAGACCGTATAAGTCTGCCCAGCACTAGTCCTGCCTCCCAACCACCAGCCCCAGCACAGACCGTATATGTCTGCCCACACTAGCCCCGCCTCCCAACCACCAGCTCTGCCACCCATTCTAGGCTAAGCTCCTGAGGATCCCTTTCTTCTGCACAGGATTCCTTTATGTTTATCCCACGCATGTTTGAATTCCGTTACCGTAGTCTATAAACTGCGCCTAACTTTAAGCAAGGCTTTTAGAATAGGGCTCTTTTGGGCACTGGTTTTTTTCAGCGCCATTTTTAGAATTCACCCGTTACTGCTCTATATCCAGGTGTCTAACTTTAGACCCCCCTTTGTGTGTAAGTGTGCGCCCTGCCCATGCTCCGCCCACATGCACACTCCCCCTTGCAGTCACATCCGGTAGCACTTAGGTGCTGTCTTATAGTATACCGCCGAAATACAGTTATGCATGTAACTCAAATATAGGCACTATGAGGGGCATAATCAAAAGAGAAGGGCTCCCATCTTTCGACACAAATCGGGAGATGGGCGTCCTTTTCTCAGGGTCACCCAAATCGGCATAATCGATAGTCGATTTTGGGCACCCTCAACTGCAGTCCATCGCGGGGATGACCAAAGTTCACGGTGGTGTGTCAGAGGTGTAGCAAAGGCGGGACTGGGGCCTCTATGCCAGCCTAAAATGTCATACCCAGCTCCCTGACAGCAGTATGCAGGTCCCTGGAGCAGTTTTAGTGGGTGCAGTGCACTTCAGGCAGGCGGACCTAGGCCCACCTCCCCCCACCTGTTACACTTGTGCTGGTAAATGTAAGCCCTTCAAAACCCACCTGAAACCCATTGTACCCACATGTAGGTGCCCCCTTCACCCCTTAGGGCTTTGGTACTGGTATACAGTTGTGGGAAGTGGGTTTTGGGGGGGGGGGGGCTCAGCACTGAAGGTAAGGGAGCTATGCACCTGCGAGCAATTCGTGAAGTCCACTGCAATGCCACCTAGGGTGCCCGGTTGGTGTCCTGGCATGTGAGGGGGACCAGTGCACTACGAATGCTTGCTCCTCCCATGACCAAATGCCTTGGATTTGGTCGTTTTTGAGATGGGCGTCCTCGGTTTCCATTATGGACGAAAACCAGGGACGACCATCTCTAAGGTCAACCATCTCAACATTTAGGTCGACCATCTTTAAGGTCAACCTAAATGTGGAGATTTGGGCATCCCCAACCGTATTATCAAAACAAAAGATGGACGCCCATCTTGTTTCGATAATATGAGTTTCCCCACCCCCTTCACGGCGCCGTCCTTACAGATGGGCGCCCTTAGAGATGGTCATCCCCGTTCGATTATTCCCCTCTATGTGACAAATTACTACATCCATCGCACCTAAATGCCTGCCAATTGGGTGTGTGTATTTGCACAACAGATTATAAAATGGGGGGGGGTTAATGCTTAATATAACACGACATTTATTTCAACTGTAACTTATTAAGTGTACTATTCTGAATTTTAAAAAAAACTAAAATATAAAAACCTGAAAGTCAAATTTTGCCATGGTTTCTTTCTTTGAGTGGATGTCACAGTTACAACTTTGAAGAACTATTTATCTCTATCTCCCAGACACAGCCAGCAGCCAAACCAAGCATGAAAATGCAAACATTTAATTTATCTTTTATCAATGTCCTACATGCAGCAAGAAATTATGGCACTATTCTTACTCGGATTCTCCAGTAGAAAATGTATCAGTTGCAGCATGATAGGAGAAGGGTCACACATGCTGTTTAGCCAATACGATACTTGTACAATAATGAGTGAAGGGCAATGTCAAGGTCATTAGGAACCAAGCTGAAGACACAAGGGACATTATGCCAGGGAAAGTACCATTAGCAGTACATTTTTTAACAGAGAAACGTGCCAAAGGTTTTATGCAACAAAGACGCCCAAGAGAAATATGTTTCTGTGCTTCCAGGAAACTATATTAAAGGGCTCAATTTTCAAAAAGAAAAACATTTTTAAAAAATAGCATAGCAAGCAGATATATTTCTCGCAGAAAGACGTCTCAAGCATATAATCAAACCAACAAAAAAAATCATTCAAACCTGCTAGTCGCTTAAAAGAAAACATTCCCGGGGGGGGGGGGGGGGGGTTCCATGGGTGTAACACGGGTGGTGTTACATGATGAATGTTTTCTGCCCATAACAAATAGCACAATATGGTCTCAAAAATAATAATGTATGTGACACCAAGAAGGCCCATTGCCTGAACCCTGGTCTCCACCAACTTGTGTTTTGCAGAGACTATGGAATTCGCCGGGATCTTGAATCGCTCCGGCGCCGGTATACGCCAGTGGCGTAGCCAAGGGTGGGCCGGGGTGGGCCCGGGCCCACCCACTTTGGGCTCAGGCCCACCCAGTAGCAGTACATCTATGATGTGGTTGGCAGAGATTGCCAAGCCCCACTAGCTGAAAACTCCCAACAACTGTCCCTCCTAGCAACTGATACATATTTCTCGCACCAGCTCCACCGCCTTCCCTCTGATGTATTCCCACCTATGCGGAAACAGGAAGTTGCTTCAGTGGGAAGGCTGTGGGGGCCAACATGAGCAGTGTGTATTAATTGCTTCTCGCTGCTGGTGAAAATCTGCTATTTAAAAGGTATGCGGGAGAGGGGGGATGTTTGAGAGACTATGAGGCATATTTTCAAAGCACTTTGGGAGGCTAAGTTCCATATGTTTCTATGGAACTTTGGGAGGCTAAGTGCTTTGAAAATAAGCCTCCATATGGCATGCAGGCGAGAGGAGAGACCAAATCACCTGTGGGACTGGGTGGAGTTCTTCTGCCCACCCATCTTGGGCCCAGGCCCATCCAAAATTGGGTGTCTGGCTACGCCCCTGGTATACGCACGTCCGGTGTGAAGACTCTGCCTTAATGCGGCGCATGTGGGAGTGCCTCAGGGCCGGACGTAAGTACCAGACATAGCGACCCTATAACAGCTCTGTTCCTGATCAAGGTCTGAGTATGGAGTTACCCTCATTACAGTGTGCCCACAACCCCCATATCTACTAGAATGTGTTGCAGCCAACCCTCAACCTATGAGATGACATGGAAAAGAAGGGGGGAGCCCTTTGGTCAGCATCCTCCAACGACCAATACAAATGGGGTCAGTGTGTCACACACAGCTACCTAGCACATTGCAGCTGCTATGGCAGGTGAAATAAAAGTCAACCAAAACATCCACAGTGGGAATCAAACCCACTTCCACTGCATTCAGGGAACACAGCCCTAACCCCTACGCCAAACACACAGCTGGCAAAGTAGTGTCCAAGGAGGACTTTACACTGACCACAGAGGGCCGTCACAGCATTAGTTTCCCCCCCCCCCCCAAATGGATGTTCTCTCATGCTCCCTAACTCACACTCAACGGATCTACCATTGTCTGCTCCAAAGGTTGGTATGATTCTCTGTGAGACATCCATCAAGGCCCCAGCTGGGGGTCCCTGAAATCTCCACATTATAGTGTGGCCCCAACCCCCGCTATGGAAACTCCCACCTGTGTGTACACATCCCTTCCCCTGGGCACCCCCAACTATGAGCATGAGGCACGGGGTGATGTGCAGCCACTGCCATCATTGAGGGCTTTAAAACAGCTAGCATCAGTACCTTGCAGATAGATGCCCTCAAACTCCCACCTTGACATCTGTAAACTGCTTTTTCTCCTATTCTATATGCCTTGCTTAAAGTTAGGCGCGGTTTATAGACTAGCACGTTCACCCAGGACTTGCGCCTAACTTTAGGCGTGGCCATTTGCACCAACTGAAACATGGTGCAAATGTATACTCTTAAATTTGGCCCGTGTCTCCACTATTTTATAACAATGTACGCAAATGCTAGGAATGCCCCTGTTCCGCCCATGACCTTCCCTTTTTTTTTTACTCATGAGGATCCTGTGCCTACATTTTCATGTGTAAGTTCCTGCTGGTCCCAGCAGAGGTGGCCAGAAGGAGGGATGTCTTCAAGATCCCGGTGAATTCCATAGTCTCTGCAAAACACAAGTTGGTGGAGACCAGGGTTCAGGCAATGGGCCTTTTTGACGTTACATACATTATTATTGTTCAGACCATATTGTGCAATGCTCCTCACATTGCCTGTGGAGGGGGGCTGAGGGGGTGGGTATGCATTACATAGGCATAGGTGTGGTGTGAGCTGAGGTAGCCATGGGGATGGAGAGTGGCATGGTGGCTTTTCTGTGGAGCATGTGCACTTCTGCTGGAAGGATGGGATGGGCAGTGGTATAAAGCAGGCGTGCCTTTGGCCAGCTCAATGTACTTTAGTGAGTTGCTGCCAATGCTCCTATCAGTATGTAGCCATGAACTAGGATGTGGGGGGAGGGGAGTTAGGAGGTCCAGAAAAGTGCAGGCCCTCATAAGAGTAGCCATACTGGGTCAGACCATGGGTCCATCTAGCCCAGTATCCTGTTTTCCAAACCCTGGCCAAGTCAGGTCACAAGTACCTGGCAGAAACTCAAATCATGGCAACACTCCATACTACAAATCCCAGGGCAAGCAGTTGCTTCCCCATGTCTGTGTCAATAGCAGACTATGGACTTTTCCTCCAAGAATTTGTCCAAACCTTTTTTGAACCCAGATACACTCATCGCTGTTACCACATCCTCTGGCAAAGAACTCCAGAGCTTAACTATTTATTGAGTGAAAAAATATTTCTTCCTAGTTATAAGTACATAAGTATTGCCATACTGGGAAAGACCAAAGGTCCATCGAGCCCAGCATCCTGTTTCCATCAGTGGCCAATCCAGGTCACAAATACCCGGCAAGATCCCAAAAATGTACAAAACATTTTATACTGCTTATCCCAGAAATAGTGGATTTTCCCCAAGTCCATTTAATAACGGTCTATGGACTTTTCCTTTAGGAAGCCGTCCAAACCTTTTTAAAACTCTGCTAAGTATTTCCATGTAACTTCCTCGAGTGTCCCCTAGTCTTTGTACTTTTGGAATGAGTAAAAAAAGCGATTTACTTCTACTCGTTCTACACCACTCAGGATTTTGTAGACCTCAATCATATCACCCCTCATCCGTCTCTTTTCCAAGCTGAAGAGCCCTAACCTCTTTAGCCTTTCCTCATATAAGAGGAGTTCCATCCCCTTTATCATTTTGGTTGCTCTTCTTTGAACCTTTTCTAATTTTGCATGGTTATTGGGGGGTGGGGGTCTCATATTTACTTGTAATTGGATATTCTGTACATTCTGATTTCAGCAATGTTTTTTTTCTTTCTTATGAAAAAGCAATACCATATTTTGCAATAACAAAGGGACCTCAGTGCATGTGACCCTGCCAACCTACATGAGTGGTGATGTGATCCTGGGAGGCAATGCTTCACACTCACCTTTCTAGGCTACTCCTTGTAGGTCTCCATGCCCTCATGGAGGCATTGTGTGGGGGCAGGTGGAGGTGGTGTTTCATTATTTGTCTTCTGTACCACCGGTATCTCTGTCTCCTCCACAGGGAAATTTGGTTCCCTTCTTAGAGACATAGCTGGGCACTCTGAAGAATGTTCCTCCAAGTGCGGAGGTATATATGCACGTTTTGCACATGGAAGGAATGTCCTGCCATTGCTGAGGATGTTTTGTTTTATGCTTGCACCAGTATCGCTATTGCACGTTTTGCATAGTGTATTTTCGATTGGCGGAAACATTTATCTCCGAACGTCTAGGAAGTTTTCGGTATGTTCGCTTTCAAAATGTTTTGTGTGTGCGTATATTTTTTGAATATTGGAAAACATTTAGTTTTCGTCCCATTATGGACCTCAATTTTTGCACGTTTTCCAATAAACGTTTGTTTCACCATTTGGACGTCATATCAAAAATGCCATTCTTAATCTATTACAGGTGTGAAGAAATAGTGAGCAGACAGTCGAAAAATAAAGGGGGAAAAACAGGCTCACAGCTGAAATATGACCTCAACTAAAGGGCTTCAATTTCCAGGGTTCATCATAAAGACAAAAAATCTGCCTACAGAGTTAGTGGGGCAGAAGACGATGCTTTTCATGGCGTCTCAGATTGACAGAAAGAGATGCATCGAAGAAACAATAAAAGAGTGACACCTCAGCCAGCTCGATAAAATATCAGCGTTAAATGATGCAAGGCTGAAAGGTTTTGATAATATTCAGTAAGAAGAGTGTCAGGGGATTGTGAAGTGATGCCGCATGCCAGGGAAGTTGTTTCGAGGTGTTGTTAAAGTCGGAACTGTATCTAATGGGTTGCTGAACAGTTCGGGACAGCAGTGTACAGGAAGAGCAACCTTCATAGATATCAACAGGGCTTTTTTTAAATTTATAAACATTTTGATATACATAATATTCAAACAAGAATAATAATGCACAATTTATGAAATAATCATAATCATAATAGAATAAAGAAAAGGAAATTAAACAAAACCTCCATCGACCACGTTAAGAAAGAAATGATCCGAGAATTAGGAAAAAACATCAAGCTATAGAAATCAAGCTTTTCAACATTTCTATTAGCCCAAAGACTGCACCATGCCGTGTGGACTCACTCCAAATTGCTATACAGTGTTTCATTCGGGTCTAAAGCTTCACAGTAATACTCTCTTTACTTTTTAAAAAGACATCCAACTGACTGGGTTCAAAAAACTGATATTGTTTGGTGTGGAGTAAAACCCTACACATCAACAGGGCTTTTTTTGAGGGGGTACTTGGGGGTACTGAGTACCGGCACCTTTTCCATTGTCTGCTAAAATTGACCCAAGGACCCCGTTTTAATGAAAGAGCTCAGGCTCTACACACCAATTCTGCCTTGTCGTAGATTCTTTGACTGGTTGCAGTGGGCCTGGTTATTGTGGGGTGGGTGGGTCCCTCAGTGATCAACCCACCCCTGAAGGGTGGCCTGGCATTTGAGTACCGGCACCTTTTTTGCTAGAAAAAACGAACTGGATATCAATAACAGAAGGTGAGAAAACGTGAATGCATAAAGCATTGCTTCTTATGACCAGGGGGACAGGAATGGTGTTAGAAGGTCGGGGGGGGGGGGCATAGAACTAGAATTCTTATTCATCGTATCGGGATCAGTTCTCACCTGAGATCCTTAAAAAGTGAGCTCATCTGGCAAGTACGACGGTGCTTCTCAGCCCTGGTCCTTCTGGGCTGCAAACGGGGCTGTTTTTCACAGGTATTGAGGCGTGTGCATTAGCCTAGTTTTTATCTGAATACACAGGGGTTGATATTCAAAGAGATTTGACCATCCAAAAATAGGTTCCTGGCCGGTTAAATCGCTGGTTAGTGCCAAACTGAAAACCAGCCGTTTGGGGGGCATTTCAGGGGCAGAGCTGGCACTTGGCCAGTTGAGTGTGCCAATATTCAGCACTTAACCGGCTAGGTTAACACACAAATAGAACTGTATAAAAGACATGATAGAGGTATATAAAATATTGAGTGAACAGGTGGATGTGAAGCGTCTGTTCACGCTTTCCAAAAATACTAGGACTAGGGGGCATGCGATGAAACTACAGTGTAGTAAATTTAAAACAAATTGGGGAAACTTTTTCTTCACCCAACGCGTAATTAAACTCTGGAATTCGTTGCCGGAGAACGTAGTGAAGGCGGTTAGCTTGGCAGAGTTTAAAAAGGGGTTGGACGGTTTCCTAAAGGACAAGTCCATAGACCGCTACTAAATGGACGGGAAAAATTCACAATTTCGGGAATAACATGTATAGAATGTTTGTACGTTTGGGTAGCTTGCCAGGTGCCCTTGACATGGATTGGCCGCTGTCAGGGACAGGATGCTGGGCTCGATGGACCTTTGGTCTTTTCCCAGTATGGCATTACTTATGTATTTATGTGTGATAACCCATAGATGGTTAAGTGATAAATATTGCACTCAGGAGCCTTTTTACAAAGGGGCACCAAAACGTGACCAGCATTAGTGTGGGTACATGTATTGGACACATGCTGGACCACTTCTCCACTGTTTCTGGGAAAAAAAGGGTTTGGGGGGGGCCTGGAAATGGACGAGCAGCAAAATAAAATCCAGCGTGTGTCTGTTTACGGCCTGAGCCCTTAACGCCACCCATTGACTTAGCGGTAAGGGCTGACACATTACATGTGCGGTAACCATCCAGCTCGCCAACTGCTGATTACCACCTGGAACGCCCCTGCAGTAGAAAATAGAAAAATTATTGTTTACCGCGGGTTTTTGGCACTCACCATACCCTGAATTACCTGCAGACGCAGCCAGGTGGTTACGCCGATTTGATCACGCTGCATGTGTATAGGCCCTTACGCAACTTTCTAAAAGGGATCCTCAACAGGCTATTCGTTAGCTGGCTCCGGAAACCCAGAAATCCAATGTCGGTGCCTGGACTTGGCCTGGCATTGAATTTCTGGGTTTTATACCAGCAGAAGTCAGCAAAAGGCTGATTGCCACTTCCTGAATATCAGGCCCCCAGGATCTCATACATTATCCCTGAACCTTACACACTTAGAATTCATCTCACATACAGATACATAGTATTAAGGGCTCTGGATCTTATATTCTAAAGCAGGCTACTTTACCACACATTGCATAGAGGTACAGTGAATTGTTCCCCAGAGAGTTTACAACAGGGGTAGCTAGGTGGGGCCATGGGGGAATGGGCCCCCACAGATGTAGCCCTGGCCCCCTCTACTTTCGACCCCCCCCCCACCCCACTTTCGATCCCCCCTCCCACTGCCGCCGACCCTCCCCCGCCACCGCCAGGTACCTTTGCTGGCGGGGGTCCCCAACCCCCGCCAGCCGAAGTCTTCTTCAGCGCCTTCGCTGATCTGTTTCTGTCAGTCCTGACTCCTGACGTCCTGCGTGCATGTCGTGTATGTAGCCCCGTGCAGGACATGCAAGCAGGACATCAGGAGTCCGAGACAGATCAGCGAAGGCGCCAGAGACCGGCACTGAAGAAGACTTCTGCTGGTGGCGGTGGCAATGGGGGAGGGGCAGCAGCGGGAGGGGGGATCGAAAGTGGCAGGGGGGTCGGCGGCTGGGGAAGCTGGGCTAAACTGTGCCCCCCCACCTCGGGCTCTGGACCCCCCTTCCACCGAGGTCTGGCTACGCCCCTGCAATCAAATCACTTGCTAAAATCTCCCCCACGGGATTTTATTTAAAATGTGTGCAGGAGAGAAGTTCCCATTCTTCCTGGTTGCCTAGGCAATGAGGGGAAACAGGTATCTTTTTTTATCTATTTTCTGAAGACACATGAAGGCCTTTTTCTAAAAGTGAACAGTATTTGTCAGTGCATACAATGGGAGCAGTCATTTTAGAAATATACACGTGGAGAAAACGAATGACACAAATGTGTCAGATTCCATGTGGAAGTGTCAATTTTGCAACTTCCATGTGTCACTTTTATGTATACCAGGGGCGTAGCTACTATGGGGGCCACGGAGGCCTGGGCCCCCGTAGATTTGGCCCTGGACCCCCCTGCTGTGACCCTCTCAACCCCCCTTCCCGCCGCCAACCCTCCCCCGCCTCTGTCGCATACCTTTGCTGGCAGGGTTCCCCAACCCCCGCCAGCCGAAGTTCTCTCCTCGGCCACACGGCGTTGATTGCTGAATGATCTGATCAAGTTTCTGTGTGAAGCCAGGTTGCCAGGATCAAAGCCCACTGAACTAGCCATTAGGCTACTCTTCCACTCTTACAATCAGTGGCATTTAACTGGACAGTATTGCTGAATATTAGCATTGACTGTCTGGTTAGTGCCAGGGTGGTCTGGAGACGGAGTCAGGGTGAACCTGGAAGGTTTTCCAGGCACTGCAGATATTCAATACTGGTGCCGGGATAAGTAGCCGAGCATATTGGACCACATGTAGCCCCAGATTCTATAAAATGCATGCAAATTTACGTGCGTAAAATTATGCACTATTCTGAGATGTGCCTGCAACTAAATGTTAACGAGCCAATTAGCACCAGTAACTGGGAGCTAACAATCAATTATCGACATTAATTGCTGCCTCTTGCTAAACAGTATTCTAGAAAGATCCGCATGCAAATCTAATAGCGTGCAAATGAAAAGAGTACGCGGCCACGGCAAGGGGCATGGGTGGGTCAGTGGCATTCAGTAAAGATGCGAGCAGTATTTACTGAATACCGGGGATCCGTGCCTAACTTACATGTGGCTCTTCCCCCGCCCTCCATTCACTTCCCCCTTTCCAACATGAACTTGGATAGGGAGGCAGAAAGTGTCATGCAAGGTGTGCTGCTGCGAGCCAGCGCAAAAGAACCCAGGTGGCCAAAATGATCTGACCCCCTTAGACCAGTGGCGTTCTGACCCTAGCTGACACCCGGGGCGGATCACCGATGCGGCCCCCCCCCCCGGTGAAATGACACCTCTTACCCCCCTCCCCAGAGAAATGACAACCCCCCGGGTGCACGCCGCTGAGGGGGGTGCCGCGGCGCGCGCCTGTTGCCCTGTCTCATTCTGATTTCGCAATTCGCATGTGTTCAGAGGGAGCAGTGAACACAAGCGAATTGCGAAATCGGACTGAGACAGGGCAACAGGTGCGCGCCGCGGCACCCCCCCCCCCCCAGCGGCGTGCACCCGGGGTGGACCGCCCCCACCGCCCCCCCCTTGGTACGCCACTGCCTCAGACACCTAACCAGACCTTAAATTGGGGTGCTTAATTCTTTTTTTTTAATGTTGGGCCCTATAATTTTATACCCTTACTGGTAAAGGGCTAATATAGTTAGAGAAAAATATTAGATCATAGTTCCAAAAATATTCTCAAGAAAAGAGAAGTAAAAATACCTGTTTGGCCACTGGTGTAAATGAAAGGGGGGGAGCTGTAATGTGCTTTATTTCAGCCAGATCATTTTTGATCGATAAAGTTTGATTTATTACCTGCCAGCTACATCTTAATATTTGCTTCAGCGTTACAGTGTCGGGTTTTTTTTTTTGTTTGTTTTTTTCATCAGTTGATTGCTCCTCAGGTCAGACGTCTTCTATTGATTGCGTGTATGAACCTTCATAAAACAGAACAACTAATATCTTTCACGTCCCATGGTGTGTTCCTTCAAACAACACGGTCATGAAATTGTGCTAAGGTACATAAACCCCATACCCAGCGTGCAAGTTTTGGGGGTTGCTCATTTTTCACACAAAACAAATTTGCTCTGTGTTTCTTCAGTTTTAACTATCTCCAAGTTCACTCACACAAAAATGTACAAGAAAATTAAAAGAATTTCTTTAGAAATACTGCTGGTCTCTTTTGAAACAACTTCTGTTTCTAGAAGACCAATGGAAAAGACCCAATTTCAACGCACCTCAGCCTCAAGTCTATCTTTCCCCCTCACCTCTTTCACTCTTTCACGGTCAGTGCATTTTTTCTAGCGAAAAAGATGCCGGTACTCAAATGCCAGGCCAATTTTCAGGGGTGAGGTGATCACTGATGAACCCACAATAGCCAGGCCCCCTGCAACCAGTCACAGAATCTCTGACAAGGCATAATTGATGTTAGAGCCTGACCTCTTTCATTAAAACTTGGGAACCATGAGTCAAATTTAGCAGACAACGAAAAAGGTGCCGGTACTCAGTACCCCCAAGTACCTCCTCAAAAAAAAGCCCTGCTCACGGTCCTGTAAAGTTTATCTGCTGGTTGCCAGCAACAGCAGCACTACAGGCTGCCTTCTGCCAGCCTCTGGGTCTTCCCTCTACTGCGTCCTGCCCATAGAAAACTGCATCAGGGGAGTGAGGGCGAAACAGAGGGAAGACCCAGGGACTGACCAAAGGCAGCCTGTTGTTCTGCTGCTTCAAGTGATTGACATAAACTTTAGAGGACCACAGGGGAGTGAGAGAGATAAGGAAGCAGTACCAGACTTCTGAGGAGGAGGAAGAGAAAAGGGGAGAGACTGGTTGGTGGAGGGATTTTGGCACCCTTAATCGCCAGCACACTAGGCCCGAGCCTCACCTGGTCCAATGGTTGTCGGCCCTGCCCATATACATGTATTCCCTTGTAAAATGGGAAATACAGGTATAGATTTTAGTGCTGTCTAAGCCATGCCCAAACTACACCCCCCTTGAAATCTCTGCGTGGTGTTGATCTCCACTAGTAAATGATCCCTCTAGGAAGTGGAAGCTGCACCTGGGTAGAATATAGTACATCACTTCCTGTAGCTGAGACTGTTTATCTGGTCTGAGAGGGTTTGAATACGTTACAAGGTCTCTGAAGTAAATTAGCCACGGAAAGTGGCACATCGATACCTTTTCCACTACCGTAGAGATCGGCATGGGGTTGTATTACGAATTTTAAGTGTTTCAAAAGGTATGGAAGAAAGTGGGATGTTTGACCACAGAAATACAAGACCTGGAGAGATGGATCTTAAAAATACTTGTTTATTGATGAATAAAAGACTCGACACAACCGTTGTGTTTCGGCCGTTAGGCCTGCATCAGGAGTCTACAAAACACATATATACAAATAAACGTTAAATAAAAACAAACCATATGTAGTCAAAGAATCAAATGCTAAAAAACTAAAACAATGTAAAATATTGCAAAATAAAAACTACTACTACTACTTAACATTTCTAAAGCGCTACTAGGGTTACGCAGCGCTGTACTAAAAACTAATGAAATATACAAAAACATATTCGAAAACATATATAAATGGACAGTTAAAGAACAAATAAAAATATGTATGCTGTAAGGAGGTTGGAGGGTCTAAGCAGCTCAGGAGGAGGTATGGGGCCAGACTACATTCCCCACAAGGCCCTGAGAGAAGGGATCGGGGTGGTAGGTCCCAAAACCCGGTATGGCCCCCATGTGGAAGGGAGGGGGAAAAGGACTGGTAAGAGCAGCTGCTATAGCAGGCGAGGGCCAGAAGGGGGAGCAGGGATGACAAAGCTCAATACTCTTGGGTTAGAAATCAGTACAAGATTCCTTCCACCTGGGAGGGGGAGGAGGTCTCCAACCTACAGCCTAGCAGAGAAGCAGAGTTAATGGAGTGTTTGGAGGAAGGAGAGGCTGGAGAGACCAACGCCCCAGGTTGGGAGGAACCAGTGGACATGGACTGTAATTGTACTTTGGGGCAGAATTGCAGGGACTGAAGGCAGTGGGTGGTCACAGGAGTCAATTAGCTGTGTTGTGGGCGGTGTACTGCCATTCTGCAACCACCCAAGCGGAAAGACTTTTAAAACTGAAACCCAGGCTGTTGAACTGGGGGAGAACTTGGATTTAAAGGGAAGTTTTTTTCTTGGTGCTTTATTTTGGGAAACTGAATGGGACTTTAACCCCTTGAACTGAGATTTTGTGGAGGAGGGGAAATAAACTGTTTGGCACTAAAAGCTGTGTTGTCTGGAAGGACTTTGTTGGTGGACTGCTAAAGGGAGCCTACCACCCCCTGAAGGTTTGCTACCGGGATTGCAGTTATTACAATACATCAGTAGCTAAATATAAGCCATACGACAAAAATGTATGTAAAGTACTCTTGTGTCAATCGTAGAGTGATAGTATTGCAACTGACCCAGAGGAATGAAAAAAACGCTCTCCTGGCAAGCACATGAGCTGTATGAGACCCTGACCTTTGAGATTGAGGCAGACAAAACTGATGTGGAGAAAATCCTGGGTTGAAAACAACCGTGTTGGAGAAACAAATGTGATGTATGAAAGGTACGTCCTGAGCAACAGTCCTGCAGGAAACCAATGAATCTTTCGAAGCATATCCAGCAGAAGTTAAGCATCTAATAAAGTTGAACAAGTAGAGAGATTTAGAGGACTCAGTCATACACGATAGAATTATTCTTTGTGTCAGGGTTGACGCTATGCAGCAGAAGCTCCTCCAGATTTGTTGTGGGAATGAGGTTGCCTCAAGGCACATTGAAGACATGATCAGTGGGGAAAAGTGCAACAGCTGTCCCAACCCAAATCGGAGGCAGGCAGCTGCAAGCAGTCTGGAACTTCAAGCAGCTAGAAGCCACCCAGAAAGGCTTATGCTACTATTGAACTAGCAGCTAACGAATGTAGTAAAAGCAGTTAGCTTAGCGGGGTTTAAAAAAAGGTTTGGATGGCTTCCTAAAGGGAAAGTCCATAGACCATTATTAAATTGGATTTGGGGAGAATCCACTATTTCTGGGCTAAGCAGCATAAAATGTTTTGTACTTTTTTGGGATCTTGCCAGGTGTTTGCGACCTGGATTGGCCACCGTTGGAAACAGGATGCTGGGCTTGATGGACCTCCAGTCTATCCCAGTATGGCAATACTTATGTACTTATGTAAGAAGGAAGCATGTCCTGAGTATGGAAAGCTCTGCAGGTCCTGCATGAGAAAGAATCACCTTGCCAGTGTATGCAGAAGCCAGCTTAAGAAAAAGTAAAAACAAAACCCTGAGAAAGTTTTACACACACTGGCAGGTTGAACACAAGCTGGTGTGGTTCCAGTTGGATACAGGGGCCATAATTTTTTATTTTTGTTACATTTGTACCCCGCGCTTTCCCACTCATGGCAGGCTCAATGTGGCTTACATGGGGCAATGGAGGGTTAAGTGACTTGCCCAGAGTCACAAGGAGCTGCCTGTGCCTGAAGTGGGAATCACCACCCTAACCACTAGGCCACTCCTCCACTAGGCCGATATACTGACCGTGGGAGTTAGCTGGGCTAATTCCTGTGGTCAGCGCTAAAACCAGGTATTCAAGGCTGGGCCATTTCCAGTGACCAGCATCGAGTATCTGGTTTACTTTTGACTGGTTTGATCTTGACTGGTCAAGCAGACATTCAGCGCTGGCCGGTCAGTCAAACTGGCCAAAGATAGCACTGCCTTGCATGTGGCCAAATAGGGCCGAAAATGTTAAGAAGTGATGTGCTGAAAATCAGTGGATAGCCAGTTATATCGCCCGATAACACTCCAACAGTGGTTTCACCCATGTTCATCTCAATAACAAACTATGGACTTTTCCTCCAGGAACTTGTCCAAACCTTTTTTAAACCCAAATACACTAACCGCCGTCACCACAACCTCTGGCAACGAACAACAGAGCTTACCTATTCTTTGAGTGAAAAAATATTTCCCCCTATTTGTTTTCAAAATATTTCCATGTAACTTCATTGAGTGTCCCCTGGTCTTTGTACTTTTTGAATGAGAGAAAAATTGATTCACCTTCACCCGCTTCACACTACTCAGGATTTTGTAGACCTCAGTCATATCCCCCCTCAGCCGTCTCTTTTCCAAGCTGAAGAGCCCTAACCTCTTTAGCCTTTCCTCATACGGGAGCAGTTCCACACCATCATTTTGGTCACTCTTCTTTGAACCTTTTCTAATTCTGCTATATCTTCTTTGAGATACGGTGACCAGAATTGAACACAATACAAATGTAACAAAAAAAAAAAAGACACCTAGGACTTTTTCTTGAGTGCTGACTGCTAAAGTGGACTCCAGCATTAGGTAACTATTATTCGGATTATTCATCCCAATGTGCATCACTTTGCATTTGTCTGCATAGGACCAGTGGCGTAGCAAGGTCGGCTGCCACCCGGGGCAGATCGCTGCTGCACACCCCCCATCCCCCGGGTGCAGCAGCATCCGTCCCCCCAGGGTGCAGCATGACCCCCCCCCCCCGGCGCAATGACACCCACTCCTCGGTGCATCAAGCCCCCTCCCCGGCGCATCAAGCCCCCCCCCCAGGCGCAATGACACCCCCCTCCCCAGGTGCATTCTTGGCTGTTGGAGGGTGCAGAGAGCAGCCATGCACCTGTCGGCTCCACTGGCTCCCTGTTCCCTCTGCCCTGGAACAAGACGTAACCTGTTTGCCAACAGGTGCACGGCTGCTCTCTGCACCCTCCAGCAGCGTGCACCCGGGGCGGACCACCTCCACTGCCCCACCCTTGCTACACCACTACATAAGACTCACACCCAAGTGCATGTATGTGTATATCCAGCTACACTAGTATTCCGTATAGAATATATACACAGTTCTATAATTACCCACTAGGTACACAAAGGAAGTGTGCATAGGACCAGAAGATGGCCACCTCGCACCTCATTTCTACAATGTTTTATGGACTTTGACTTTTAGATAATTAATTTAGCCTTCCTGGTAAGACATTTATAACTTAACGGATTCTGCAGGGCAAAGATGTCTTGTGGTGATTGGTTCTTGAAAACATTTCTGATATTATTGTCATCCATCAAAATGAACACAAAACAAATAAAGTTACTGGGCCTTCTCAAACTCAATTTACTTTTAGGTTTTCTGTCATTCTGAGTTTTTTTGTTTGGTTTTTTTTTTTAATGTGCCACGTTGAAGGCCTTGGTTCAATTCCCACACCCAATCATTGGCTTGTTAGGCTTTTGCTGCTCACAAGGACAAGAAGTGTCAGCTATCACACACCAGTGACACGTAGGGTGTGAGCGTACTGGTTCCAGAAAGAGTCCCTGGCCAAGCATAGTCACTACATCCGCTGTTATAAAATAGGGGAAATCCCCGGGAATTGTACATGAACGGAGGAATAGCCTAGTGGCTACAGCAGGAGGCTGCAATCCAGAGAAACTGGCATTCAGATCCTGCTGGATATCAAGTAGTTTTAATTGGAAGAACAGCTTAAAAGACGACCCAACACATAAGTAATGCCACACTGGGAAAAGACCAAGGGTCCATTGAGCCCAGCATCCTGTCCACACCGTGGCCAATCCATGCCAAGGGCACCTGGCAAGCTTCCCAAACGTACAAACATTCTATACATGTTATTCCTGGAACTGTGGATTTTTCCCAAGTCCATTTAGTAGTGGTTTATGGACTTGTTCTGTAGGAAACCGTCTAACCCCTTTTTAAACTCTTTTAAGCTAACCGCCTTCACCAGGTTCTCCGGCAACGAATTCCAGAGTTTAATTACGCGTTGGGTGAAGAAAAGTTTTCTCCGATTTGTTTTAAATTTACTGGTGAAGTAGGAAGTACTCCTGTAGTCAGGACCTGCCCACCAGGGGATGTACTATCCTATCGCACTGAGGATATGTCTCCAAGTGCTGCCCGGGAGGCCACTTGCCGTTTGGACGGCCACTTTTTCCGCACTTTTGTTCCGCTGAGGATATCACAAGGATTCAACAGCAAGAACCTCATCCATAATCCTTTTGTTAAGCACTTCTACTACAACATCAGAGATCCACCAGACCCCTGAGGCAGGCCCATTTGGGCCGAAACACAGCCGTGTCGGGTCATCTTTTAAGCTGTTCTTCCGATTAAAACCACTTGATATCCTCCTTGGATCTACCTCACTTTTTTTGGCTTTTGTTGTTCACGTGAGGTTTGCTCCTCCTTTTTGTTTGTCTTTATTCAGATCCGGCTGCCACTCCCTGTGACCTCATGGAACGGCCTCCCGGTGGAAGTGGTAGAGATGAAAACAGTATCTGAATTCAAGAGCTTGGTACAAGCACATAGGATCTCTAAGGGGAAGGGAAGGGAAATGGGACTTGACATATCACCTTTCTGTGGTATTTTGCAACTACATTCAAAGCAGTTTACATATATATAGGTACTTATTTTGTACCTGGTGCAATGGAGGGTTAAGTGACTTGCCCACAGTCACAAGGAGCTGCAGTAGGAATCGAATCCAGTTCCCCAGGATCAAAGTCCACTACACTAACCACTAGGCTACTCCTGCACTAGCAACATTCCATGTAGAAGCCTGCCCTTGCAGATCAGCAATGCAGCCGCGCAGGCTTCTGTGAGTCTGACGTCCTGCAGGAAAAATTTTCTCCAATTCGTTTTAAATTTACCACATTGTAGCTTCATCGCATGCCCCCTAGTCCTGCCCGTGCTCCGTCCATGTGTACACTCCCTTGCATTTACATGCTAAAGCAGTTGTGTGTGTATGTTACAGAATACTGTTCTGTGCACAGCTCGCACTTCTGCACATATGTCTACATATGTGTGTCTGGCGATATTCTGGAACAGTGTTTCCCAAGTCCAGTCCTGGAGTACCCCTTGCCAGTCAGGTTTTCAGGATATACACTATGAATATGCATGAAGGAGATTTGCATATAATGGAGGCAGTGTATGTAAATCAAGTTCATGCATATTCATGGTGGATATCCTGAAAACCTGACTGGCAAAGGGTACTCCAGGACTGGACTTGGGAAACACTGTTCCAGAATATCGCCAGATACACACATATATGTAGACATATGCGCAGAAGTGCGAGCTGTGCACAGAACAGTATTCTGTACCATACACACACAACTGCTTTAGCATGTAAATGCAAGGGAGTGTACACATGGACGGAGCACGGGCAGGACTAGGGAGCATGCGATGAAGCTACAATGTGGTAAATTTAAAACGAATTGGAGAAAATTTTTCTTCACTGAACGTGTAATTAAACTCTGGAATTCGTTGCCAGAGAATGTGGTAAAGGCGGTTAGCTTAGCGGAGTTTTAAAAAGGTTTGGACGGCTTCCTAAAGGAAAAGTCCATAGACCGTTATTAAATGGGGAAAATCCACTATTTCTGGGATAAGCAGTATAAAATGTTTTGTACAGTTTGGGGATCTTGCCGGGTATTTGTGACCTGGATTGGCCACTGTTGGAAACAGGATGCTGGGCTCGATGGACCTTTGGTCTTTCCCAGTATGGCAATACTTACGTACTTATGTACTATTAGAAAAAGACAAACATAGGGGGTCTTTTACTAAGTGTCAGGTTCTCAGGTTCAGAGCCCGCGGGGTGCCCTGAAGAGGACAGGTACAAATCAAAGTAGGGTATACACAAAAAGTAGCACATATGAGTTTATCTTGTTGGGCAGACTGGATGGACCATGCAGGTCTTTTTCTGCCGTCATTTACTATGTTACTATGTTGGGCTGCTGCCGAGGAGCGACAGCAGCAGGCAAAACCCACCAACCAACACTGGGCAAGCACACCGGCAGGGACTGCAGGCACTGCCCAGTGAACCGTAACACATGGACTGGAATCCCCCGGACTGGAGGACACAGGACTGGAACACTGGACTGCAATCCCCTGGACTGGAGGACACAGGACTGGAACACACACCGGACCGGAACACACTGGACTGGAGCGCACTGGACTGGTCCGCACAGCTTCACCTGCGCTTGGCCACTACCCCCCCCCCCCCCAAGGGTTGAGCCCTTGGATTCGAGTGGCCGGCAGGACTTACCGGATACCGGATGACACAGGGACCAAGACTGGAAACAGAAGAGACAGCAGTGCTCCAAGGAACTGGACTAACCAGGGCACTCCTAGGCCTACACTAACAAAAGGACTTCCTAAGCCCTATACTAACAAGCTAAACACAAAACTAACAAGCTTCCTAAGCACTACTCTGGCAAGCTAGCTACAAAACTAACAAGGTGCTTCCTAAGCACTACTCTGGCAAGCTAGATACAAAACTAACAAGGTGCTTCCTACAGCACCAAAACCCAAACAGCAAAGACTGCAATGCTCCCATAGCACAAACACCAGAAGTACTTCTAACAGCAAAATCTGTAGTGTTCCTAACAACACCAAACCCTGAAGTACTTCTAACAGCAACAGAGCTTCCAAAGGCACCAATGCAGCACCGTGAAGCACTTGAAGCCAGTACACCCAAAGAGAGGTAGAGCAACTCAGGCAAAACCCACAGCTGCAGTAAAGTGAGACAATTAGAGTCATGCTGCTGGAAGCTGCCAGCACAGAGAGAGAGAGAAAGGACAGACAAAAGAAACAGAAGCCAGCTAAGCTGACCACCAGGGAAAGGTAAGTTTGAGTGGGGTTATGACCACAATCATAACACTAAGGCGCGCTCACGTTTTTAGCACGGGCTAAAAATAGGCGTGTGCTAAACATTAGAGATGCCCATAGGAATACATCGGAATCTCTAACATTTAGCGTGCACCTTTTTTTAGCAAGCACTAAAAACGTGAGCGCGCCTTAGTAAGAGACCCCCTTAGAAGGCAATTCTGAAAGCTATTTATGTTGGACTAAGCTGCTCTTTTCTGCCCAGGTGAAAGTATGCCCTCGATGCCAGAAAACCAGTATGCACCTATTCAATGTTCAGATGCACACACAGTATTTCAACTTCCAATCAGCCCCCTGAATACATAGTAGGTGCAAAGTACATAGACCCTCTCTACTCCTGTACTACACACTAGATAATACTCAAAGAGAAACAACCTGGCAAGTTAGCTACACAGTGCATTTGTGTTTTGCAACTTGATAGAGGTATATAAAATCATGAGTGGAGTGGAACAGGTGGATATGAAGCGTCTGTTCACGCTTTCCAAAAATACTAGGACTAGGGGGCATGCGATGAAACTACAGTGTAGTAAATTTAAAACAAATCGGAGAAACTTTTTCTTCACCCAATGCATAATTAAACTCTGGAATTCGTTGCCGGAGAACGTGGTGAAAGCGGTTTGCTTGGCAGAGTTTAAAAAGGTGTTAGACAGTTTCCTAAAGGACAAGTCCATAAACCGCTACTAAATGGACTTGGGAAAAATCCACAATTCCAGGAATAACATGTATAGAATGTTTGTACGTTTGGGAAGCTTGCCAGGTGCCCTTGGCCTGGATTGGCCACTGTCGTGGACAGGATGCTGGGCTTGATGGACCCTTGGTCTTTTCCCAGTGTGGCATTACTTATGTACTTATATATAAGCTATTAAATAGCTCTGGAAACAGTGATAGTGGAACCAACCGAATTCTGTCTCTGCCCACCCCCCTCCCGCACATCCTCACCTTCCTGGTTGCTCATGCCGTATGGAGCAAACAGTCGGTAAAGCCCTGACTCACTCCGTTCCTCTGCTTATAGACGTAACAAAAATGGTTAACCATCTAGATCTTGTGCAGGAGAGAGGAAAAGACACCTTTTCTCTCAAAAGCAATGTTAGATCCCTTCTGATTCTAATCTATAGGGGTCATTCTCTAACAATAAAAATCAGTGTAACCTGGGTCCAGTGGCATTCCTAACCTGGATGGCACCCGGGGCGGATCGCCGATGCGCCCCCCCCCCGGGTGCAGCGTGCCCCCCCTGCAAAATGACACCTCCCCCCCCCCGGCAAAATGACACCTCCCCCCCCCCCCTGGTGAAATGACACCCCCCCCGGGTGCATGCCGCTGAAGGGGGGGGTTCCGCGGCGCACATCTGTCAGCTCCGAGTTCGCTAACTTCACTCGTTCGCTGCAGCTCCCTCTGCCCCGGAACAGGAAGTAACCTGTTCCGGGGCAGAGGGAGCTGCAGCGAACGAGCGAAGTTAGCGAAGTTGGAGCCGACAGGCACGCGCCGCGGCACCCCCCAGCGGCGTGCACCTGGGGCGGACCGCCCCCACTGCCCCCCCCCCTTGGTATGCCACTGCCTGGGTCACACTGCCATCAGCTCAGTTCCTTCCACGTCAACCCGAGTCACAGGGACAATACCAAATCTACCACACCACACTCTTCATTCAGCATAGTCCTTCCAGTTCGAGCTTGGAAGTGAGTCAAGGTCTGGCATAGAGATCTGGGTGATTGGTAAATTAAGTGGGGCTTCTTTACCGTATCTCACCAGTCCCGGGAGCAATTGTCCTCACTCCAGCTTCAAAGAAATCACACCGCACTCCAATAGTGTCTTTTCATGCAAACTCAGCTGTACTAACCTTTCTGCAAATGGCAGTCAAATCAAATTTTATAACTCCATCTGCACAGTGGAACTCATTCTGTCCAGTCAAGATTGTGTATGACAACCTCAACCCTCTTTTCCAGTCTTCTTGGTAATTTCAGTATTTACACATTTACAGATACGTCTGTCCTTTACCCATCCCACAGGCTGGTAATAACCCAAGGCTGCTCCTGTATTTCCTTGACCACAATCCTGCTCCCTCAGGCACAGACCCTTTCGGCTGTCCTTCTTCCAGCAATGCACTCCTGGAGCTGCACCCTGGCCTTGAACAGGCTCCTCCTATCCAGGTTACCGCTTCGGGCTGGGTTCCCCTTACCCACCCTCACCTCTCACACCTTCACAGGTGCCACTTAATGGGGCAGCTACTCCTCCTCAATTCAGCCTGAGTTTTTAGGATCCCCCTCTCCTCCAAGGGTCTCGGCAGGGGTACAGGCAAGCAAAGACCATGTGCTCCCCATTATAATCCCTTTTTATTACTGCAAAATCCTCCCCACCTATCAAATAGCAACCCCGCTTTCATTCTGTAGTTTATTCCAACTACACAACCCTTGGGTTGGGCCTCCTTCCCACCCATGGACATCCCACGCTCCCCTCCCCCCCCCCCCCCCCAGTCACTCTAGGGAAAAGCTGACACCACTCAGTAATCCTCATATAATGGGGGATCATCCATTCCGACCCTCCACTTATACCTCATACGATCACTATACAACTTTGTATTTGTTATCCACCGACTGGGCAAACGCCTCTGACGGTACTATGTAAGCCACATAGAGCCTGCAAATAGATGGGGAAATGTGGAGTACAAATGCAACAAATAAATAAATTACATCAGAATAGTTCAACCACCTCTAACGGGGGTAATGAGCATGACGACACATTCCTCTTTGTTTTACGCAACAGGTCTGTTCTACAGGTACACGCTGCGTAGTAAGGATTCATTGGTCATGACACATGACAGTAGATGAGTGGCCTAGTGGTTAGCATAGTGGATTGACAGCCATGGTAATCCAGGGTTCCAACCCTACTGCTGTTCCTTGTGATCTTGGACAAATTACTTAACCCTCCACTATTTCAGGTACAGCATTAGATTGTAAGCTTTGTGGAAACAGAAAAACTCTAACAGGGTATGATCGTTTTTTCAAATTCGGTAAGCACTTTTACGTTTTAGATTTTTTTACGTATGGTTGATGCATCTGGGCCTTAATGAGGCAGCTACCGCAAACTACTGAAGACTTATCTCTTTGAGTAAATCTACGGCAAGGATCAAAACACATGAAATCCATACAAACTAATAGATACGTACCAATACACTATCTTCGGAATTCTCCTCTCCCGTATCTTCACCACTCTTAAAACTCTACCCACAGATAAAATGTTAGACCTTTATGCTCCCTTAACACTGTTTTTCCCCCTCTCAATTCCCCACTGTTATATTCCGCAGTTCTATTCCCAAATAATATCCTGAATTTACTCTGTCTTCCCATAACCCCTCACAATGAAACCCATATCGTACTGCAACAAATTGTATTTCCATCACTCATAATGTATTGTAAGCCACACTGAGCCCGCAAATAGGTGGGAAAATGTGGGATACAAATGCAAATAAATAAATAAATAAAATAAATCTAAACCCCAAGAGATAGGGTTCAACATCACCCACAATTAAACCAACCTCTCCCTGTTCTTCCAAGAAATCTTCGACAGGTCAAATGGACATGCCAGCTCCTTCCAGGCTCTCTGCAAACAAAATTACAATTTTTTTTTTTTTTCATTTTTGAAAATCAGTTTTGGACCAAGAATCCAACAGCAAGAACATGGGGAATGTGGTCTAAGTCACTCCATCTTCTTCAGTTTTGTGGAGAAGAGATGGATCAAATCCTTACGAGGCTGAACAGTAATTAATTCAAACCATCGCAATTTGATCCTGAAAACTGAATGGCCTAAACAATAGAAAGTAAATTACTTTTTTTCACTGTTTTACATCTTTTCAATCTTTCAGCAAGGGGTCAGGCCTGACTTTCAGAAGATGAAATGACAACTAGCACAAAACCACACTATTTTATCATCTGTTTTTCTGGCAAATTTCTTTTTCTTATAATGTTCCCAACTGGGGAAGATACACGAGTATCATTACAATGTTTACACTGTGGTGAAAGGAAGCATGTCAGGAGAAGTTAGACGTTCTGGGCAAGATAAGAGAGAGAAGTTATTAAAATATAGCGAAAGTATTGTTGTTACTGCCATACAAGAGAGAGGCTTACTTTGTTATGGTAATGATAAAAAATTCACGGAGTGTGTCAAGAAGAAATAGCAAGGCTGAGCATCAGAGTTTGATAATAAAGAATCCCCGGGCATAAGGAAACAGCGCATTCAGATGCATTTAACTTTTAATATTATAAAGTCTGGCTGTACGTCATCAGTCATTTCAACAGAAGGCATTGTGATGCTGATAAGACACCATTTTTCTGCGAATGGCAGATAGCAAGATATTTCGAATCCTGCTAGCTCAAACAAGGCTATATAACTCCTCGTGCTAGCAAATTTTATTAACAAAGCTTTTTTTATTTATTTTTGGTAGGGCGGCAGATAGGGTTTTGCATCTCCCTTCATATTTTCCACACTATTTTAACATTTCCTATATAATAAGACCTTGGACAAAGTTTGTCCCCGTCCCCACCCAGTCCTCATGGGTTCTGTCTCCATCCCCACCAGTCCCCGCAGGTTCTGTCTCCGTCCCCGTCCCCGCGGGCCCTTTCTCTGTTCGCATCCCATCCCCGCAGGTTCTATCCCCAATCCCCACCCCTTTCCCATGGATTCTGTCCTCATCTGCAGAAGCCTTGAACACTTATCATTTTATATTTAAATCTTTTTATTAAAGTATAAAAAGGAACACTACGCTGTGCAACTGTTGTTTATAAATCACAGATAAAAAAAACAATAATAAAAATGAGTAACTTGTCTTTTTAGAAGATTTGCTGGTAGCAGGAATGTACAGGATCCCCCAGGAAAATGTTGCTAGTTGTGGCCAGCATGTTTGCTTGTTTTTCAAAAAAAAATCAAAGTATCGTTGTCTGCATCACTCAAACATAAATAACAGTCCAGTTCATTATCAGACTTCAAGTAGAAAATGATATGGGGACAAAGTCTGTCCTCGTCCACATGGGCTCTGCCCCCATCCGCGCCCCATCCCCGTGGAATCTGTCCCTATCCCTGCCCCATCCCCGTGGGATCTCTTCCCAACCCCACCCTGTCCCGAACCATCCCCGTGGGATCTGTGCTCGTACATGCCCCATCTCCGAGGGCTCTGTCCCCATCTACTACTACTACTACTTAACATTTCTAAAGCGCTACTAGGGTTACGCAGCGTTGTACAATTTAACATGGAAGGACAGTCCCTGCTCAAGGAGCTTACAATCTAAAAGACAGGTGTACAATCTAAAGACAAGTGTATAATCTAAAAGACAGGTGTACAATCTAGAGTCAATCTGATAGGGCATACTATATTTCTCGAAAGGTTAGGTGCCGAAAGCAGCATTGAAGAGGTGAGTTTTAAGCAGAGATTTGAAGATGGGTAGGGAGGGGGCTTGGTGTAGGGGTTGAGGAAGATTGTTCCAGGCATAGGGTGAGGCAAGGCAGAATGAGCGGAGCCTGGAGTTGGCAGTGGTGGAGAAGGGTACTGAAAGGAGGGATTTGTCCTGTGAGCGGAGGTTACGGGCGACAACATAGGGGGAGATGAGGGTAGAGAGGTAGTGAGGAGCCGCAGACCGGGTGCATTTGTAGGTAAGGAGGAGAAGCTTGAATTGTATGCGGTATCTGATCGGAAGCCAGTGGAGTGACTTGAGGAGAGGGGTGATATGAGTATATCGGTTCTGGCAGAATATAAGACGTGCGGCAGCATTCTGAACGGATTGAAGGGGGGATAGATGGCTAAGTGGGAGGCCGGTGAGGAGCAAATTGCAGTAGTCAATTTCCGTCTGAAGTGTGCACCATTTTGGACACTCCAGGAAATTTTGTTCCCCACCACAGCACTAATCGGGCATTTGCCATTTGCTGCCCAGTTACCACCGGGTTACAGCAGGAGCCCTTACCGCCACCTCAGTGGGTGATGGTAAGTGCTCCCTCCCCCCCACCCCCCAACATGGCCACACTGTAAGAGTAATCTTACCACACTGCCATTTTTTTAGGGACTTTTCACCTGCTGCGGTAAAAAGAGCCCTGGCGCACAGGGGAAATGACCCCCACCGCTACCACAGGGCCCCTTTTTCCCACAGCTTAGTAAAAGGACTCCCGAATATTTGTTCCCCTTACCTTTCTACCCTCCTTTATAAGTTGTGCTTACAAAAAAAGGCCCCTGTTTACTAAGCCGCGCAATAATCGCGCTAGTGTTTTTAGCAAACGCTAAAAATGAGCATGTGCTAACACTAGACACACCCATTGGAATATATGGGTGTCTCTAGCATTGAGTGTGCGCTAACTAGGAGTGGAGGAGTGGCCTAGTGGTTAGAGCACCGGTCTTGCAATCCAGAGGTGGCCGGTTCAAATCCCATTGCTGCTCCTTGTGGTCTTGAGCAAGTCACTTAACCCAACCCTCCATTGCCTACTACTGCCACTTATGGCAGAGCTGGTGGTTGGGAGGTGGAGCTAGTGTGGGCAGACATATACGGTCTGTGCTGGGGCTGGTGGTTGTGAGGCGGAGATAGTGCTGGGCAGACTTATACGGTCTATGCCAGAGCCGGTGGTGGGTGGCAGGGATAGTGCTGGGCAGACTTATATGGTCTGTGCCAGAGGCGGGGATAGGGCTGGCCAGAATTATACGGTCTGTGCACTGAAGAGGACAGTACAAATAAAAAAAGTAGCACATATGAATTTATCTTCTTGGGCAGACTGGATGGACCATGCAGGTCTTTTTCTGCCGTCATCTACTATGTTACTATGTTATCATTTCTATAGCGCTACAAGGCATACGCAGTGCTGTACACCATACACAAAAAAGGCAGACCCTGCTCAAAGAGCTTACGATCTAGATAAGACAGACAGAACAATTAAGGGTAAGGGAATAAAGAGGTGAGGATAAAAGGACAGGGCAAGTGAGCAGTGGTTAGGAGTCAAAAGCAGTGGTAAAGAGGTGGGCTTTAAGTTTGGACTTGAAAACGGCCAAAGAGGGGGCTAGACGTACAGGCTCTGGAGAGGTAGGAGGAGAACCAGGAAAGAACAGAGCCTCAGGTACAAACCTAGATTGTGAGCCCTCCTGGGACAGAGAAATATCCAGAGTACCTCCTACTACTACTACTACTTAACATTTCTAAAGCGCTACCAGGGTTACGCAGCGCTGTACAATTTTAACACAGAAGGACAATCCCTGCTCAAAGAGCTGTAACTCACCTTGAGCTACTACTGAAAAACTTGTGAGCAAAAATCTAAATGAATAAATAGTAAAGTATCTTTCTCAAAATAAACTTCAGTGCCCAGGTAATGCTAATGCTCAAAATCAAGATGTGAAATGCATCCATCACACAAGTCTTTGCTAATGGTGGTAACTCTGCTAAATGATATGACGGCGAATCCGGAGAGACAAGGTTTTAACCAGCTGGAACTGGGGCCAATATTCAACTGGAACAAGTCTACTCAAAGTTAACTGGAGTGCTTATCTAGTTTACTTTAAGTGGATTTTCAACTTAAGCCAGACTGCTGATGAGTGGTCGTAAATTTAATTGAAAAAACGATCCACTTAAATTTAAGACAGCTATTTAAGCTGATAAAGGTTAAGTGGAATTTGGAGCTATCCAGCTTCTCTTTTAGCTCCAGTCCCAGAATATATCCACTTCCTTGCAAACAGGAAATGGCTCACAGATGATTTTCATTCGTTGTTCTAATGAGAATGGTGATGGCAGTGGCATAGCTACGGGGGGGCCACAGGGGCCTGGGCCCCCTCAAACTGGCTCCAGAGCCCCCGGTTTGGCTGGCGAAGGTCCCCAACCCCCGCCAGCGAAGGCGTCTGTCCCACGCTGGTGTTACATTGCTGGTGCCCTGTCCTGTTTTTCAGCGCCGTGCACGCTCGTTTTAATGAAACTGAGCAGCATGCTCGGTTTCATTAAAATGAGCGTGCACGGCGCTGAAAGCAGCTCAGGGCACCAGCAATATAAGACCAGCACGGGAAAAATGCCTTAGCTGATGGGGGTTGGGGACCCCTGCCAGCCAAGGTACCTTCCAGCAGCAGTGGGGGGGGGGGAGTAGTGGCAGGGAGGCAGAAACGGCAAGGGTCAGAGGTGGCGGCGGGAGGGCAGCAGCAGGGAGGCAGGCAAGATCCCAGAACAGTAGAACAGATTTCATGCTGCTTATCCTAGAAATAAGCAGTGGACTTTCCCAAGTCCCAAGCATTAGCCTTATGGACTTTTCTTTTAGGAAATTATCCAAAGCTTTTTTGAAACCTGCTAAGCTAACTGCTTTTACCACATTCTCTGGCAATGAATCCCAGAGGTTTTTTTTTTATTTATCTTTCCAAAAAATACAATACAAGATTAATTCTTGATCCAGAAACACAGAAAGTAACATGATAACAAAAAAAACAAAGAAACCTGTTTACATAGGAAACATTACAATCTTCCTTAGACCACAATTAAACCGAGAGGGAGGAGAAAAAAAAGAAAACTAAGGGAAATGAGAAGAAAAGAAAATAAGAGGCAAAGGCATTAACAGGAACCTAGACTTCCACCCTAATTACAAGCCAGTACTTCAGCTTAGATGATCTTCTTCATACCCAGGAATGAACACAGCTGCTCAGGAGCAAACAAGACATATTTAGTCCCAGCTGTTCTGATTTGTATTTGCTGTGCTGTGTAATTCCTATTAATAAAGAATGCTGAGTATCAATACAGGAGTCCATATGGTCCATAGAAGCATTGCCCTAAATATATGTCATGTTTTTTTTATTGTAGAGGTATATAAAATAATGAGTGGAGTGGAACAGGTGGATGTGAAGCATCTGTTCACGCTTTCCAAAAAAACTAGGACTAGGGGGCATGCGATTAAACTACAGTGTAGTAAATTTAAAACAAATCGGAGAAAACTTTTCTTCACCCAACGTGTAATTAAACTCTGGAATTCATTGCCGGAAAATGTGGTGAAGGCGGTTAGCTTAGCAGAGTTTAAAAAGGGGTTGGACGGTTTCCTAAAGGACAAGTCCATAAACCGCTACTAAACAGACTTGGAAAAATCCAAAATCCCAGGAATAACATGTATAGAATGTTTGTACGTTTGGGAAGCTTGCCAGGTGCCCTTGGCCTGGATTGGCCGCTGTCGTGGACAAGATGCTGGGCTCGATGGACCCTTGGTCTTTTCCCAGTATGGCATTACTTATGTACTTATGTACTTATCTACCACCTTCTGTACCAGATGGCCAATGCAGAAGGAGCACATACCGCCACCCACTGAGATGGCGGTAAGGGCTCCCGTGTGGTAAAAGGGTAGCACGCGGCGCTGCCCAATTACCACCGGGTTAGCGCCAAGCTAAAAAAATATGGGGCAATTTTCCCTAGCGCAGGAAATGGTACATGCTGGGGCTGGAACTAGCACCGGCGCCCACGTCGAGCCGGCGGCAGCTCAAGATTAACATGCGGTAAATCCGCGTTGAGCTTACCAGCGCTTTCAAAAAGGACCCCCCCCCCCCTTAACCAGCTACGTGCCAGCCAGTTCCATAAACCCGGAAATTCAGTGCCAAATCCCAGACACGGCCCGGCATTGAATTTCCAGGTTTAGCACCAGCACTGGTCAGCAGCAAGACGCTGATCACACCATTAGCTGAATATCGGGTCCTATAATAGTGATAACGCTGGATAAAAGAAACAGGCTAACCGTAGCAAAATCTGAAAATTTCAGAGCCAGATCTAGAGCTGCCCTCCACTTCTGTTCAATATCATCTTGCATTGTGCACAGCAGGGATTCATTTGTTGCAAACAGCTTCGCACCAGCGACGGTCTGACTAATTTTTTTTTTTGTCCTTCATGGAGCGTTCCCAAGATCGAGCAATAATTCAATAAGAAAGAAATTAAAAGGGAAAATAAACAGAAATACAGTGAAAGAACAAAACATGCATGAGGCCGGCTTTATGGGCAGGAGGTGGGGGGGGAGGGGGAGAGGGGATATTATTAATGAAAAATGGTGGTTATGTTTTCTTTTCGTATTTCTGCAGTAGCTTATAAGGTCACCTTCATGACAATTCCAACAGGGGTTTATCTTGTAGCGCTCGCTCTGACATACAGCCTCGTGATTTATTACTGCTTCGCTCCCGATACTGTTCACTGCACAATGCAATCTAGGAGACACACATATTTCTCAAGCCAGGGACTTCTTTTATTTTATGAAAAATCAGCTTAGTGCTTTGTGGTAAAAGCTAGAGCTCTTGTGTCATGCTAATTTCTTTTTGATGCATTGATTTCACTGAGTCCTCCGTTTTTAGCTTCTTTTACTCTGTGGTGCTTAACCAAAAAGATTTTCCCGTGTGCCGTCTTTTCACCAACCTAGAACATCCACATTCCCTTTAGTGTTTGATGTAAGTGCTATTAGAATAATTTATACACACACATATACACTGTGTTATTCAAAAAAAAACTATACAACCTTGTTTTCTGCATAATTCTGTCAAAATATTTGGGATGTAACATTACTACTACTACTACTACGTAACATTTCTAAAGCGCTACTAGGGTTACGCAGCGCTGTACAATTTAACATAGAAGGACAGTCCCTGCTCAAAGAGCTTACAATCTAAAGGACACGTGAACAGTCAGTCTGATAGGGGCAGTCAATTTGGGGCAGTCTGGATTTCCTGAAAGAGTTAGGTGCCGAACACAGCATTGAAGAGGTGGGCTTTAAGCAAAGACTTGAAGATGGGCAGGAGGGGGCTTGGCGTAAGGGCTCGGGAAGGTTGTTCCAAGCATAGGGTGAGGCGAGACAGAATGAGCGGAGCCTGGAGGCGGTGGTGGAGAAGGGTAATGAGAGGAGGGATTTGTCCTGTGAACGGAGGTTTCGGGCGGGAACGTAAGGGGAGATGAGGGTAGAGAGGTAGTGAGGGGCAGCAGACTGACTGCATTTGTAGGTAAGAAGGAGAAGCTTGAATTGAATGCGGTATCTGATCGGAAGCCAGTGAAGTGACCTGAGGAGAGGGGTGATATGAGTATATCGGTTCTGGCGGAATATAAGACGTGCAGCAGAGTTCTGAACAGATTGAAGGGGGGATAGGTGGCTAAGTGGGAGGCCGGTGAGGAGTAAGTTGCAGTAGTCAAGGCGAGAGGTAATGAGAGCGTGGACGAGAGTTCGGGTGGTGTGAATATCTCAAAAAAGATATCGTGGAATTAGAAAAAGGTGCAGAGAAGGGCAACGGAAATGATAAAGGGGATAGGATGACTTCCCTATGAGGAAAGGCTGAAGCGTCTAGGGCTCTGCAGCTTGGAGAAAAGACAGCTGAAGGGAGATACGATAGAGGTCTGTAAAATAATGAGTGGAGTGGAACGGGTAGACGTGAAGCGTCTGTTTACTCTTTCCAAAAATACTAGGACTAGGGGGCATTCAATGAAGCTACAAAGCAGTAAATTTAAAACGAATAGGATGAAAATTTTTCTTCACTCAAGGTGTAATTAAACTCTGGAATTCATTGCCAGAGAACGTGGTAAAGGCGGTTAGCTTAGCGGAGTTTAAAAAAGGTTTGCACGGCTTCCTAAAGGAAAAGTCCATAGGCCATTATTAAAAGGGACTTGGGGAAAATCCACTATTTCTGGGATAAGCAGCATAAAATGTATTGAACTTTTTTGGGATCTTGCTAGGTATTTGTGACTTGGATTGGCCACTGTTGGAAACAGGAAGCTGGGCTTGATGGACATTTTTGTCAGTATACAGCTGAGCTCTCTGCCATCTGGCCAGTCATTAAGTGGGACATTAAATCGCTAATAGACCCCTTTCAATATCTGCTAGCTCATGATATGCTAGAATAAACATTTTAAAATGTTGCTTTATCGTCAGTCATTAAGTGAGTAAAATCAATAGCAGATACCTAGCTAAATGCTTTCCTATGCAGAGGATAAACCAGAGCTATGAAGCCACAACTGGGTATTTCCTTATACTGGGTGATCTTTCCCGAGCTAATGGCCTTTGCTTTATTTTGAGAGAGAGAAAGCACAGATTAGCTTCCATGTCTATGACCTCATTACTTTCCCATTAATTGATCAGCAATGAAACAGGGTTTTTTTTTTCTTTTAAGTCTACGCAGTAGAAATAGTCCCATCCTAATTGACTGACGGGATGGGAATTTCACCAAGGGCTTGTGAATTATTGAAAACCTGAAAATGCTGCTGGAGCTGCTCTTGCCTCTGAGATCTGGCAGAAGGGAAAGCTGACTGATCCTAGCGGCGCTGTGGTACTACAGTAAGCCTCTGTCAGCCTTTTTTCGATCTCTCTGGGGCTGCTTCAGTTAGATATATCTCAGTATTGGAGGCGCCACTGTCAATCCCCACCATTGGCTAGGCACCGCAGGCCCGAAGGTGGCATTTTTGATATCAGAGCTGCTGTTTACAGCCCCGAAGAGAAAGATTGCACAGCCTTCGCTCAGATACTTAGGCAGATGGAAGCAGTGTAACTTCAAAAGCTGGGTTATTTATTGCATTTTTTAAAATTATTTTCTAACAAATGCTTGCTTTTCTGTAGTAGGTATTTTAGTCTAAAGAAGCTTCGCACTTTATGGACCCTGTTTATTAAGTTGGGTTATAGGTGCACTAGTGTCTGTAGTGCAAACTAAAAATCAGCACACGCTAATGCTAGAGATACCCATAGGAATAGTTCGTGCTAATTTTAGCGTGCACTAAAAATGCAAGTGCACCTTAGTAAACAGTAACATAGTACCGTAGTAGATGACGGCAGAAAAGGACCTGAACGGTCCATCTAGTCTGCCCAACAATTTAAACTCATATGTGCTACTTTATGTGTATACCTGACCTTGATTTGTTTCTGTCATTTTCAGGGCACAGATTGTAGAAGTCTGCCCAGAACAAGGCCCACCTCTCAACCACCGGCCCTGCCTCCCCCCACCGGCTCTGCCACCCAATCTCAGCTAAGCTTCTGAGGATCCCTTCCTTCCGAACAGGATTCCTTTATGTTTATCCCACGCATTTTTGAATTCCATTAACGTTTTCATCTCCACCCCCCAGTGGCGTAGCCATGGGTGGGCCTGGGTGGGCCAGGGCCCACCCTATTTGGACTCTGGCCCACCCAAAATTGTGCACTCTTGCTATGGCTTGCAGAGGTCCTCAAACCCTGTCAGCTAAAGATTTCCTCCTTCTCAGGCAGCCAAAGCTCTTTCAAACGGCAGCGAGCTGAAACCAACACCAGCCCCTCTTCACATGCTTAGTTTTCATGCATGCACAGCCTGCTGGCCATGGCATTAGCTCAAGGAAAGTGCTGCTGGCTTGTTTGGAAGAGCAGGAGGAAATCTTCAGCTGGCAGGGTTTGTAGATCCCCTCCTGCTCAGGTATTTAATATTGTGGGCTTGCAGGTGAAGGGAGGGATGAAGAGCAGAGCAGAGGGGGGCTAGGGACGGGGGAAGGCATGAATTCCAAGCCCACCCACCTTGGACTCAGGCCCACCCAAAATTGGCTGTCTGGCTACGCCCCTGCCACCACCTCCCGCGGGAGGGCATTTCAAGCATCCACAGGGTCCTTTATGTGAAAAGTCAAACAAAATGCATGCTAGAACGTAACTGACCTTTCTGGAAAATGCATACCGCCTCATTCTCAAAAGTTGTACACCCAGCTTTGCAACTAGTGTGCAATTTACAGAATAGGGGCAGATATGCGGGTAACATGAATGAGCTAATGTGTTGCTAATTGGCATTATCAATCAATAATTGACTATGATTGGTGCTAATTGACAGTAATTAGCAGTGTGCAGCAGCGGCTAAGAAAGCAAATAGAATGTACAGAATTTGTAGGAAAGGAATGGAAAACAAAAATGGGGATGTTATATTGCCTTTGTATCACTCCATGGTGCGACCGCACCTCGAATACTGTGTGCACTGCATCTCAAAAAAAGATATAGCGGAATTAGGAAAAGTACAGAGAAGGGTGACAAAAATGATAAGGGGGATGGGGCGAATTCCTTATGAGGAAAGGCTAAAGCAACTAGGGCTCTTCAGCTTGGCTGAGGGGAGATATGATAGAGGTCTATAAAATATTGAGTGGAGTGAAATGGGTAGGCGTGAATCACTTGTTTACTCTTTCCAAAACTAGTAGGACTAGGGAGCATGCAGTAAATTTAAAACAAACTGGAGAAAATATTTCTTCACTCAATGCATAATTAAATTCTAGAATCCTTTGCCAGAGAATTGGTAAAAGCAGTTAGCTTAGCAGTGTTTAAAAAAAGGTTTGGATTATTTCCTAAAAGAAAAGTCCATAAGCCATTATTAAGACAGACTTGGGAAAATCCACTGCTTATTTCTAGAATATGCAATCTACTAGCAATGGCACTGTTCAACTGTGACTTGGTAACAATACCTCACATAATTCAGTAGAAGACATACATGTATGCAGTCAGTAAAGCATTATGTCTTAAAGTAGGGAAGTCTCATAGGTTGCTGGGGTCCACTTGCACTCTCTTCAATGCCCCTATTTTGCGACAGTTGTAATCATCGACTTACCCTACCACCCTGCTTAGTTACTTCTAATTTATTTTTTACTTTTTTTCTCTTTTATAAGTACCCACGGTATGGTTATACTGATACTGCATACTCATTGGGAGCTTTATATATGAACGGTCTAACAATTTGACAAGGCAGTGCTTATAGACATGAAAAAAGCTCCACTTAGCTTTTAGTTTGAAGTGCAAGACTATCCCCAACAGGTGCCTGTTTCGCACAACTCAGCTTTCTCAAGGGGTTGTTATCGCACCAATCAGCAAAATAGCCTGTCAATACTTGAGCTCGCATACTTAGAGCATGCAGATTTGGAACTTAGCACAGGACACCTGAGCGCATCACAGGTTAAGCCATTACCATAGCTTAGAGAAAGGACACCTAAGTATTGCTACATATCAACACATAACCCCACACAAGCGATTTAGCAGGCCAAGAGCCTTTCCTGGCTGGTTAAATCGCTTTGAATATAGACGCCAAAAAAGTGACCTCCATAAGGCCCATAGTCCCTTCTCCCTTCAATCCCATAACTTGATCTTCTGCTTTACCCTCTTTTTCCTACAGCTAAAAGAGTCCTTTGGACTTATTTCAGGCAGAATTTTGCAGAACAGGGGTGTTGATAAATTAGGTTTAAAATGAGCAAGGTCCCTCACCTTTTTGTTTGTTTGTTTTTGAACATTTTGTTCCTTGGCTAAAGTATTAAAACTTTCCAGGGCTGTAGGCAATTTGTCATCAAGCACTTGAAAAGCATTTTTTTATTCACTATTTTAAAAGATCAAATCATGACATCAAGAAAGTATGCATTGGAGGAAAGAACAGAAAAGTGTTTATATTTCAGTGGGGATGTATGTCTTAGTCCAACCCGTTTTTTGCTGTGTAACGCAGGGGTGTAGCCAGACCCCGCCGGGAGGGGGGGCCAGAGCCTGAGGGGGGGGGGGCACTGTTTAGCTGCCCCCCCTGAGCCGCCGCCACATTGGACCCCCCTACCGGCCTGCCAACCATCTCCTTGAACCCCCTTCCCACCACCAACCCTCCCCCGCTGTCGCCGCCCGCCCCGCTGCCGCATCAGATACCTTGTTTGCTGGCGGGGGTCCCCGAAGCCCGCCAGCCGAAGAGAGTCTTCTTCAGCGCCGGAGTAGCGCCTTCGTTCAATGAAGTTCCTGGTGTGATCAGCTGTTTCTAACGCCTTACGTCCTGCACCGTGCATGTAGCCCCGTGCAGGACGTAAGGCATCAGAAACAGCTGATCACACCAGGAACTTCATTGAACGAAGGCGCTAATATGGCGCTGAAGAAGACTTTCTTCGGCTGGTGGGGTTCGGGGACCCCCGCAAGCAAACAAGGTATCTGATGCGGCGGCTGGGCAGGTGGCGACGGCGGGGGAGGGTTGGTGGCGGAAGGGGAGTTCAAGGGGATCGTCGGTAGGGGGGCCAGGGCCAAATCTATGGGGCCCAGGCCCCCTCAGGCCCCCCGTAGCTACACCACTGGTGTAACGGTATTTAGATTTGGATTTCCGTTTTAAAATGAATTGTGCACGAAGCACCAGATTCACAGGTTTTTTTTCTTAGGAAAAAAATCTTAATAAATCAGGCCCAGAAGTATGTTTATGTACAGATATTTTTTTTCTTCAGAAGAGTCAGTGTGGACAGAAGAGAAATGCAGCTCTTTTCCACAGATGCCTTCCTGGAAATGTTTCAATCTGCCTAACAGCATACATTTGAAATAACTGTGGTTTTGCAGTAAAAACACACCGGGCCCTTTTTACTAAGCTGCGTAAGGCTCTATGCACGCCCAACACGCGCCAAAATGAACTTACTGCCCGACTACTGCATGCCTCTTGCGGTAATTTCATTTTCGGTGCGCGTCCGCTACGTGCGTCTGGAAAGTATTTTTTATTTTTGGACACGCGTGGCGGACTTGCGCCAACTGGTACCTGGCACGCGTAGGTCATTACCGTGCAGATTCTTTACCGCTAGGTCGACGGCCGGCGGTAAGATCAGACACCCAAAATGGACGCACCACAATTTTGATTTTGCCACGCGTCCATTTTCGTAAAAAAATTTTAGAAAGGCATTTTTGGTATGTGCGCTGAAAAATATTTCTGCACGTGCCCAAAACTCACGCCTAAACTACCGCAAGCCACTTTTTACCACGGCTTAGTAAAAGGAGCCCACCCTTTTCTATTTCCTCCCTCTGAGGGGCTAATGTCATAACCCATTAGAGGGCACCACATGAGCAGTAACTGTGAGATATTTTGCCTGCAGTACTGAGTCATTTACAAATTACGCAAATTGCTTTTGAGGGCATTTTCTCGCAGTAAAGTTTGTTTAAAGTCGTGGACTTTAGCAACAACAACAAAAAAACTTTACACCTCTCCAAAGTGTGCAATCTTTAACCATGTGAATATAGATGATGAGCTGATTTCCAAACAATTGTAATATGTTAACCCTCAAATTCTATAAATGGCACTCAAAATTGTGTGCATAAATTTGGGTGTGCAATTTAATCCAGTAACAAGCCAATTAGCGCCCATAATTGGGCATTAGCAATCAATTCTTGGCATTCATTTGCGGCAATTTGGATTTATATGCGCATCTTGCTAGGCGCTGTTCTATAAAGATGCACGTGTACATTTTTTAGCGTCCAACTGAACAGAGGGTGTGTCTATGGGAGAAGCATGGGTGAGTCAGAGGAGCGCACAGTGTGATAGAATTCAGGGGATCTGCGCTTAATTTAGGCACAAGGATTTATACCAGGGTTTCATTTGATGTAAATATTCACACCTAAAAGTTGGACGCTACACGCTATTCTATAAATGGTGTCCATTTCAGGGGCCCTTTTAAAAAGCAGTGGTAAACCCAACATCTGGACCTACCACCGGCCCAACCCAGGGACCGGCGATGGCTCCAGCCCCATCACATGCCATTTCTCACACTGGGGAAAATAGGGCTGTAATTTTTAACATGGCACTATCCCAGCAGTAATCAGGCAGTGCCGTGTGCTACCTGGTTACTGCCATGTTAGCGTGCGAGCCCTTACCGCCACCTCAATGGGGTCCTTTCTACAAGTTTTGCCAGGAAAGGACTGTTAGACACTGGTCGGCAGTGTTCGAGCTTGTCCTGGTCGAGTGAGCTCTTTTTCAGTAGGGGGCGCACCGCAGCTCTTTGTAGTGTTGTTGGCAGCTACCCATCCACAAGAGAGGTGTTAAGAATCTTAGTGGCCCCTTCAATGAGGCCTGTGCTCACTCGTTGTACAATCTTTGCTGGGCAGGCCAGGTTGTAGGCTGTAGACCTTTCAGGATATTTTCAAGAGCTTCCTCTGTGACCTGGTTGAGTGAGTCCCTAATGACATTGGTAACTGGTTCCAAATCATTGGTCCTACAGTAGAAAAAGCAATCTTGCATGTTTCCTCAATATGTACTTTCCTTGCAGCCGGAATGTTGTAAGTTAGTTATAAATTATTCCCTCTATACGCACATATTTTTTTCTAGACATCAAGGGGCCCTTTTATTAAGCTATGATTAGTGTATGGGTTTCTCCACGTGCTGAGGCCACTTTTAGTGCAGCTGTAAAATGGCTGCATTTCCATTTTTTTTCTATTAATGGCCAGTGCTAATTTCCAAATTGGCACATTGCCGTTGGCACATGAGCCCCTACTGACACCTTAGTAGGTAGAAAGGGTTCACACACTAACCATGCACTAATCGGTGTGTACCAATGTAGATGCACTAATGAATTAGTGCTGGACACGCTTACTCTCTGCACCCCAAACGTGCACTCGGTGCTAAGAAAGTGTCTGAACTACCGCAGGGTGCCTGAGTGTGGCCTGCAGTAGTGCATTTTGACACGTGGGAAGCATGCAGTAGTGCTGACTGCCGCTTAGTAAAAAGGACCCCCAAAACAGCACAAAGGTTCAGTACCATGGACAACAATCCTAGTTTTCCAGCTTACTTAAGGACCAGGGAGACTTGTCACACTTAGGCCAGAAGTTTCGGATATGGGAAGACATTTAATTGGTTTAATTCGAAAACCATATTGAATGATAATCCGTTTTTATGCTATTAGATGTACCAAACTGTAAATGGCCAAACTGTACGCACAACTAAATTGATTAACAAGCCAATCAGCGCCAATAGTTGATACTTAACAACCAATGAGAAGCACTAATTGGCTTTAATTAGAATTTGCATGCACAACTTTCTAAGCATATTCTATAATGCAGTGCACGTAAATTCTAATGCGTGCAGTCAAAAAGAGGCATGGCCATGGGCGTGGAATGGGCAGGTCGTGGGTATTTCAAAAAATGATGCACACTATCATAGAATACACCCTAACTTAGGCACAGGTATTTAGGCCTGGTTTTAGGTGGCCTAAATGGGTGCACCTAAATTTTAGTCGCAAGAATGACACATAAGTATATTGTATAAAGTACACCTAACTTTACGCATAGTTTATAGAATCATTCTAACCGTGTGGTTTTATGGCGCTGATTTTTAAGGCGCCATATATAGAATGTCCCCCTAAGCATCAATTCTTTGAGGGCAATTGCTTGCATAAGTCCACAGTTTGCGAGCACCTATGCTAGCTCAGTGACTACTGAGAACACTCATGACATCTAACTGCTAATATTGTATAACCAGCATGAGTAAGTGCTAGGCACGCCCCTCACCTTCCCATTCCCTTCCAGGTCCCATGCCCCCCTTGCAGTAGCATGCTACAGATTTTGTGCTAACAATTTGCAGAAACCTGAACAGTTGCAAATATAACTGCTAATTAGTGCAAATTAACACCAATTATAGCTAATACTTGATAGTTAATGCCAATTAGCAGCTAATTATTATATTAATGTACTTGTGCAATGGACATTATTCTATACCTTCTGCAACACTGTGTGCTAAACATAACATTGTGCATGCAAGTTTATAGAATTAGGTGGTATACGTGCAGCATGAAGATGGCATGCAGTTATAATTGCACCATATATGGGTGTTCCCAGGAGTGTAGTTTGTGCAGAGTAGAAGAGGCATTGTGACGTAGGTTTGTATTTTATATAAAATATACAGGTATTAAAATATAAATATACAGGTATATGTGTAGAGTACACACACATTTGCTTTGGCTTCAGAGAAGGTGTCAACATGTGGCTTGGAATTTGCTTGCTACTTTGGAGTTATTTTGCGGTTGTGTATTTTATAAAGTACATAAGTAATGCCACACTGGGAAAAGACCAAGGGTCCATCGAGCCCAGCATCCTGTCCACGACAGCGGCCAATCCAGGCCAAGGGCACCTGGCGAACTTCCCATACGTACAAACATTATATACATGTTATTCCCGGAATTGTGGATTTTTCCCAAGTCCATTTAGTAGCGGTTTATGGACTTGTCCTTTAGGAAACCGTCTAATCCCTTTTTAAACTCTGCCAAGCTAACCGCCTTCACCACGTTCTCCGGCAACGAATTCCAGAGTTTAATTATGCGTTGGGTGAAGAAACATTTTCTCCGATTTGTTTTAAATTTACTACACTGTAGTTTCATCGCATGCCCCCTAGTATTTTTGGAAAGCGTGAACAGACGCTTCACATCCACATAGGAACCTATTGTTGCCTTTATAACATAGGTTTAAAATAGGTACCTCTTTGGACTTCTTGCATAGAGAGTGTGGCTGTAAACCAGGCCTGTATTGCTCCTAAATTCAATGCAGTTACGCAGCTTCTTCACCAAACTCTCCAGCATCTTAAAATTCATCATACAGACCATGATGGATCATTAAGGGTGAAAAGTAAGAAACAGAATGATAATAATATGGAAGGATTCATTGTTTGAGAAAGATGCTCAATACTTTCTTTTGTTTCCTGCTTCAAACAGAAGTTTAATGTAACAGGAAGATAATTTTGCCACCAAGGTATATATAATAAAACGGAAAATGCACACCTACACTGCGGCACATTAGTGCATTTCTCCTTCCAACCAAAGAAAAGAGTGAGGCGGATCCAAAGAGGATAAAAAAACATAAAAGTCTTTATTGTAAAAGTCATGGAAACAACCCAACATGGCCGTGTTTCGGCACAAAGGCCTACCTCAGGGGTCAAACAAATCAGTGATGTTCTTTCTAAAATGGTATAGTCTCTCGGGTTGTAGTAAAAAAAACTTGGCTTAAGAAAGATGTTAAGATCCTGGCTGTATGAAATGTCGTATCTTCCCAAAGGAGAAACCGCTCTGCGATGCAGCAATATCTTATCAGAGAACCGGTGTCGTGATAAATGCAGGAAGTAGTATTTAAATCTGTTAGTAAGACACCGTTGCCATATTAGCAGGGGGTTTCCATCTGCTTATATATAACATGGGACTTTAAATTTTTCCAAGACAGCACCCAACGGCTGGAGGAGAATATTAAACAACGATGGCGATAAAGACGATCCCTGTGGGATGCCGCAGTCAGGGCACCAATTCAAGGAAAAGGTTCCATCTTTCTTAACTTTATTGATACCTTCCACTGTCATTGTAGACAAGATTGGCTTTCGACCCTCGGTGCAGGCATATTTTGATGCCGAAACGCAGCTGTATTGGGTGATTTGAATATTTTGGATACTGGCAATTAAAGAATCATCTGGTTCCTACTCCACTTTTTTGTTTCATCTTTCATGCATGTATTAAAAAAACAGATGCATATGGAGAAATGCACAGACAAGCAGGCAGACTAACCAGTCCTTGATAACAGGTAATCTCACTCTTTTATGAAACACCATTACAAATGGGGTTGTGCATTTCGTAGATGAGTTTTCGATAATCCCCTCAGTCTTCAATGAAATACTACTATACAAAACATTTAGAAGCTTCCTGTAGTTAAAGAAAAATATCATTTGTTTACTTTCTATCTTTTCAAACAGGGAAAGTGTTTAATTATAAATCCAGGCATGAATCAGATACAGCTAAAAAAAAAGCCAATGTCATCTCTCATAAACTCATTCCACCAGTCAGAATATCGATTCGGATCCTGAAATTTTATTGAGAGCATGCCCTGGCTAAGAATCCAGCTTCAAAGATACCTGTCAAAAAAATAACAGGCATGAAGGTCCAGCAAGAAGCAAAAGAAAACAAAAATTCAGACTGAGGTTGCTTTCTCTTAAATATCATTTCGAGAATGTAGTCAATTTGAAGGGCCCTACTTATTTCTTGGGATTAATCACATTAGCTAAGTGTTTTAAACATTTTACAAAAGAAAAACAATGCTCTCAACTCTAAATTTATAGCTAAGTACGAATAGATCTTGTATTTAATAGCAGGTCATTTAGCAGACAGTTCTAAGTATCTTGCCGAACAGACTTGAAAGAAAACCCGTGGGAAACCAGTGCTACTCAGATCAGTTGGATTATTCTCTGTTTTCATGGTGACATTGCATAAGAGGCTCTAACAGAAATGAGATTGAAGGTGCTGATCCTGAAGTCAAGTGATCACTGAGACAAAAAGTAAATCTTGCATATTTTTTTTGGAATGTTTGAGTAACCATAAGTGACGTTAGTAGAAATGTGCCAAGCAGAAGACAGTCCAAAAATATTATAGATGAATGTAATCAGCAGGGGCAATTCAACCTAATAATTTAACAACCCTGCGCTGGAATTCTCTTGAAACACACATGTCAGAAGTGGGTAATCTTGTATATATTTTATTCAAACATCATTTAATATTAAGAAAGGGATCTGGGTGTCGTAGTTGATAATACGCTGAAACCTTCTGCTCAGTGTGCTGCTGCGGCTAGGAAAGCGAATAGAATGTTGGGTATTATTAGGAAAGGTATGGAAAACAGGTGTGAGGATGTTATAATGCCGTTGTATCGCTCCATGGTGCGACCGCACCTTGAGTATTGTGTTCAATTCTGGTCACCGCATCTTAAGAAAGATATAGTGGAATTGGAAAGGGTGCAGCGAAGGGTGACGAAAATGGTAGCGGGGATGAGACGACTTCCCTATGAAGAAAGACTAAGGAGGCTAGGGCTTTTCAGCTTGGAGAAGAGATGGCTGAGGGGAGACATGATAGAGGTATATAAAATAATGAGTGGAGTGGAACGGGTGGATGTGAAGCGTCTGTTCACGCTTTCCAAAAATACTAGGACTAGGGGGCATGCGATGAAACTACAGTGTAGTAAATTTAAAACAAATCGGAGAAAGGGTTTCTTCACCAAACGCGTAATTAAACCCTGGAATTTGTTGTCAGAGAACGTGGTGAAGGCGGTTAGCTTGGCAGAGTTTAAAAGGGGGTTAGACGGTTTCCTAAAGGACAAGTCTATAAACCACTACTAAATGGACTTGAGAAAAATCCACAATTCCAGGAATAACATGTATAGAATGTTTGTACGTTTGGGAAGCTCGCCAGGTGCCCTTGGCCTGGATTGGCCGCTGTCGTGGACAGGATGCTGGGCTCGATGGACCCTTGGTCTTTTCCCAGTGTGGCATTACTCATGTACTTATTCATATAAATTCTCATAAAACTTGTCTTCAGCTTATTCTTAATCACACGTGGGTCTGAGTATAATGTGATTAAGAATAAGCGGGGTTGTAAAAGCTTTTACTAAGCCATGGCAAAAAGTGGCCTGCAGCAGTGCAAGCATGTCTTTTGGGCGCATGCCCGGCCACTTTTTACAGCATCCTGGAAAAAAAGGGTTTTTTAAGGAGCCGGAAAATGGGCGTGCAGCAAAATTAAAACCAGCACGCGTCCATTTTCAAGCCTGAGACTTTACCGCCACCCATTGACTTAGCGGTAAGGTCTCAAGCACTATCCGGGTGGTAGGCCTGCAGCGAGCACCCGCTGCTGTTTATTGCTGGGTAAGGGCCACGCAGTAGAAAATAGAAAACATTTTCTACCATGTATTTTCAGTGTGCACCAAAATATCTGGGTATCTGGGCGGTAATGCTGAATTTTGGTGCACGCAGGACACTCGTAGGCCTTCGCGTGCCTTTGTAAAAGGGCCCCTCAGCTTTTACAGAAATTGATTGAAGTAATTCCTCCCGACATGATATCATGTTTCGACCAACTGCATCAGGGGTCACAGTAGACACAAAAACAAGTAATATGAGAACCCATCCCTTAGAAAAATAATAGTTTAGTGGCACTACCGCTTACTTATCAAAAGAATCAAGATAAACCTTTATGGTTCAACGTTTTTTATTGATGACACGTCAAAAGGTACAAAACAAACTCACCACAATGACATCAATGCAGTATTATCACACGTAGTATAACAACAGTTATCAAAGCACTTCGTTGGTATTGTTTAAGGGGTATCTACTGGGAGTATTGAATGTTAATTCTTTGCAGCACCAATAAAACTGTTGTAATATACGATGGATCAGATAAAGTAGGGGTACAAAAGGGGGAGGGGGCAAAAATGTCAAGATAAACTTTTATGTGAGCAGTCGATCCATATGTTCTGCCCGAAAATGGTAGCGGCGTCTTCTCCCGCATTTAACAACAGAATCATTCAAGTCTGCTGACTCCCCATTCACACCCTCATGATGCCGATGGCGTTCATACTAACTTCATCTACTCTGATTCTTCATTAAGATCCACAGGAACTACAGAGTTTCAATGAAAAAATCCATCTCTGTTCTTTATAGTTTAAAAGTTGCTCATAATTCCCACCCTCCAACCCTGTCTGAACCACATCCAGAATACGCCAATTGATATCAGCGACGGGATGTTGTCTGGTCTTCCAGTGCATAACCAGCAGAGCAGACGCTGCTCTAGTATTGATCTTAGATTTACGCTCATTCAAGTGCAGTTTAACAGGTCAATAGGTTTGTCCAACATATGCCATTTCACAAGGACATTGAATCATATGAACTGCATTCGCTGTATCACAATTACTGACATATCTAGAACTATAACAATGGCCAGTTTTAGGATACCTCCAAATGGGTCCCTCTATTGCCTTCTCACAACACCGGCAATGACCACAAGGACCATGGTTACCGCTCTTCAGTTGTTCCTCGGGGGACCCAAACTTAGAACTTACAAGTTCCCCAATGTTAGTGGGGTTTTTTATTCATTTATAGGAATTTAAATTTACAAGCAACGAAATAACTCGCCAGAAATAAAAGTAACACACAAGAATTATTTCAATCAGGTAATTCTGTACTCTTCCTTAAACCACAAAATAGGGAGAGTGAAACAAGACAAGGAGTTCAATTAAACAACAGTAAACAGAAAAAACGTGGTATTAACCTGATTATCCCTAGTTATTATTTATCTGAACCGTTGTTCCACATTGATCGTCTGGTTGGCTTCTTCAAACCCAAAACGGTGTATATTCAATTTATTTCATTGGAAACATACTTATTGTCCAATATTAGTAGGAATAACACACCTAATTTCATTTTTTTTCTCTTTTAAAACCAGAAATTATATAACAATGCGAACACTTGACTCTCTAATCCAATTCCCACTGATTAAGGTAATCCCAGTTTCACAGGCTTCACTCCTTTTGAATTAATATTACTAAGTAATAATTTATATTACTAAGAGGAATCATTACAAAGGAGAATAACAAAATTTTCAGGAAATATTTCTGAGGAAATCTTTAGGAGTCATACCCGGAACTCTGGGAAAACAACGTTAGTGTTAAGTTGAAATGAAAAAATTGGTCTACCTGAAAAAATCTTCAATAATTCGAGAATATGTCAATGGCTTAAAAGCACGTCTAACACATGTCAAATTGGAACTACCGCCCGGCTACCGCATAACTATAGTATTTGCTGCTTTATGATTTGACAACTTTTATCAATTGCACAATCCTCTTGGTAGTGTCTGTGGCATTATGGTTTGTTATACTTATTGAAACCCTTCTGTTTGGCAATACAGTTTGAGTAAGGAATAATATATTGTAGAGGAATATATTCGAGTTATTCCCCAAGTTTTCCACATCATCACTGTGACCCCTGACGCAGGTGCTAGTCACCGAAACACGGCCCGTGTCGGGTCTTTTTGTCAAGGCTCATTCATTAAAGAACTGTGTTCCATTTTTCAAGGCCCGTGGTGCTGTTTTTTTGTTTAAATGCACGTCTAACACATGTCAAATTGGAACTTCCGCCCGGCTACCGCATGCCCCAGGCGGTAATTCCATTTTTGACGCGTTTCCAAAACACGTGGTAGAAAATATTTTCTACCGCCTGGCACTTACCTGGCAGTCATCAGCAGTTTATGCGCATTGATGCGCACCGCCTGGTTAGCGTGTGAGACCTTACTGCCAAGTCAATGGGTGGCAGTAAGGTCTCAGGCCGAAAATGGACGCACACTCGTTTTCATTTTGCCGCATGACCATTTTTGGCCACAAAAAAGGCCTTTTTTTTCCAGGTACGCTGAAAAATGAACCTGTGCACATCCAAAACACGCACTTACACCAGCGCATGCCATTTCTTGGTGCGCTTTAGTAAAAGGGTCCCAATGTGATTATTCCTGGCAGAAATGGTGGAATATTTCAACACAAATGTTAACTCAGCTGGATCAGAGTTTTGAACATATTGAAGCAGCCAATCCTGCTGGGAATATCATACCCTTAAATATTTATTTAGATTTTGCTCACACCTTTTTCTTTGGTAGCTTATGGTGGGTTACATTCAGGTATACTGGGTTTTTCTCTGTCCCTGGAGGGCTCACACTCTACTTTTGTACTTGAGGCAATGGAGGGTTAAGTGACTCGCTGAAGATCACAAGCAGCAGCGGTGATCTTTGAAATGGCCACCTCTGGGATGTCAAGACTGGTGTCTTAACCACTAGGCTACTCCTCCACTCCGTACGCCTTTCTCATCGCCCCGTAAGGGTTACCCTGTTGTAGAAACCTCTCCTTAAGGTCAGCTGCTTGAATACAGAACTCCTCCGATGATGATGAACAAATTATTCACAGGTGCAAGAATTGGCTACTGGGAAGACTCTTGACGCAATCAGTATAGATGAAAGCTGTGAAATCTCATAAGCAGATAAGCACCGCCACGCTGGGAAAAGACCCAAGGTCCATCAAGCCCAGCACTCCGTCTCCAACAGCGGCCAATCCAGGCCCCAAGAACCTGGCAAAAAAATTTAATAACGATCAATGGACTTTTCCTTCAAATAACTATTACGATCAGTATCCTTCCTATATAATGTAGTACTAAACTTCCCATCTTGTTTAAAAAGTTTATACTTTTTAGCACGGGATCGGCACATGCTGATTCCAGAACCACCAGGATGTCTGAGCGTGTCCCTCAGTGGTGCCTTTTAGCATTCGGTAAGCTCACTTTAGTGCTTACCGCTGATTAGTAAAAGGGCCTCAAAGCGTTTATATCTCTTAAACGAAGAGCAAACCCATTAATCCGATTACAGTAACAAACCCTTCAATTACATTTACGCGATAGCCCACCTTTCGAGGATCCATTTATTTTCATATGGTAGTGCTTTAGTGAAAGGGCCCATCGCCTTGACTACATTGGTCGTGATGGATAAGTATAATCAAATAAATATAATGTTACGGCCTTCATTTTTCAAGCCCTATTCGCATTTGATGCACGCAGATGTTCATCTTGCACAAATGTCCCCATTTTACAAAGATGGGCTATGCAGGGATCGAAGCCAAGAAATAGCAAGGGAGCATGTTTTGGGCAGGACAAGGGTGTGGCGAGTTCATAGCTGTTCGTTCCTCGTTTCATAGTAACATAGTAGATGACGGCAGAAAAAGACCTGCACGGTCCATCTAGTCCGCCCAAGATAAACTCATATGTGTATACCTTACCTTGATTTGTACCTGTCTTTTCCAGGGCACAGACCGTATAAGTCTGTCCAGCAGTATTTCCCGCCTCCCAACCACCAGTCCCGCCTCCCATCACCGGCTCCGGCACAGACCGTATAAGTCTGCCCTCCCCCATCCTAGCCTCTCAACCATCAACCCCTCTTCCCCCCGCCACCCAATTTCAGCTAAGCTTCTGTGGATCCATTTCTTCTGCAAAGGATTCCTTTATGCCTGTCCCACGCATGCTTGAATTCCGTTACCGTTTTCATCTCCAAAAGGGGACAAAGCATCTGTGTCCTAAAAGATCAACATCAGGAGTAACGCCTGCTATCAAGCATGTTTAGGATCTGGTAAGCCGTGTACTGGAGGGATTTGGGGGGGTTACCCCCTTAATCCCCCAGTGGTTTTGCCGCCCCCCCCAAATGCCAAACTAACAAGGGAAACTGGTCACTGTGACAAGGTCAGGATAATACCCGACAGTGACAGCAACGGGGGAGGGTTGGCGGCAGCAGGAAGGGGGGGTCGAAAGGGTAGGTGTCGGGGTGTAGTCTGCAATGATCCAGAAATGGTTTGTAGCGGAATATAAATGTTATTGTATTTGTAGATGAGTCGACCAAGACAAAAATTTCAGGTTACAGAGCTCTGACCTGCTTCTTCGATAGGTTGGGCCAGAACTAATGGGCAGAAGAGGCACCTTGAGGTGCTCAGAATTTCTCTCACAATCTGGTCCTTTATTTCTCCTCTAACACTATGGGGTCCTTTTACTAAGGTGCGCCGAAAAATGGCCTGCGCTAGTGTAGGCGCGTGTTTTGGGTGCGTGCGGATCCATTTTTCAGTGCACCATTGGCGCACGTCCATTTTGGGTCTGAGACCTTACCAACAACCCATTCACTTAGCGGTAAGGTCTCACGCTTTAACCTGGTGGTAATCGTCAACACGCGTATACTGCCGATTACCGCCCGGTTAGGGCCTCGCATTTGAAAATAAAAAATATCGTCGGACACGCGTAGCGGAGGCATGTAAAAAAATGGAATTATCACCTGGGCCACGCGACAGCCAGGCAGTAGTTCCAAATTCACACGCGTTGTACACACGTGGGCGCCTCCACGGCTTAGTAAAGGGGTCCCTATGTGCTTTTTGTAAAATACTGTAGGAGTTTACTTAGTAAGTGCATTCTCTCTGCTGCCCCTCACTACCTCTCCACCCTCATCTCTCCCTACACTCCTTCCCAGGAACTCCGTTCACTAGGCAAATCTCTCCTAATTGCACCCTTCTCCTCCATCGCTAACTCCAGACTCCGTTCCTTTTATCTCGCCGCACCCTATGCCTGGAATAGACTTCCTGAGCCATTATGTCAGGCTCCATCCCTGGCCGCCTTCAAATCCGGGCTAAAGGCCTACCTGTTTGATGCTGCTTTTGACTCCTAACTTGTCACCTGCTCATAACCTTTATCTTGTCTTCCTCTCTTCAGTAGTCCCTTTTCCCTATGTGTCCTTCTGTCTGTCCTACCCTTATCCCTTATTTGTCCTGTCTGTCCTGATTTAGATTGTCAGCTCTTTTGAGCAGGGACTGTCTTTTCTTCATGTTCAATTGTGAAGTGCTGCGTACGACTGGTAGCGCTATAGAAATGATTTGTAGTAGTAGTAAGGGGTTCTCTCTCCCACTACACCCATATAGGAGGAAGCCCCTATGGTCCGGCACAGGAAGGGGTTTTTCACTGTATTTTATCCTTGACAATGAGTCATTATTGAACAGATCCAATCAGAAACAAAAAAAAAAAACTCTCATGATGACTAAAGCCCTGATTTGAATTCTGTTATGATTCTATTAACGAGAAGGCATTTGTCTGTAGAACACAGCCAGCGTGCGTTTAAGCTTTGCAAGTGGAAAAGGTTTTCTTATTTTTTTTTTTTAATATGGGCCTGCACCACTGCTTTCATCTCAAACGTGCCGTGAAATATAGCCCGGATTGCGCATCCCCAAGCCTACTCGCACTATCCAAGCACAAATTATTCCCCCTTCTCATTACTAATATTCATTCATTGCAGGCACGTCGCATTGGAGCTGCGCCTTAGAGCTACATCAGGCCTGTGTGAAATTGGAAAGTGCAGAACTGTACACAGTCAATCAGCCTCCACTCAATTTGATGCAGATCATGCACGATGGGGAGACTTTACTTCATTCCCCATTCTAAGCAGCCAAGCTTGCACGTCAGCTGCTTATGTGGGAAAAGTAGCCAAACCAATTAATAGAGGTCTTAACAGTGATGTTACACAGGGGCAGGAGGGAGAGTTTCAACTAAGATGAAGGCAGGGGAATACCCTGAAACAAATCTCATACTTTTTAACTGTTCTAACTTGTGTTGTCATTTCATTAACTGAAAAGCAGAGTGTTTATCTAATTGGACAAAGCTCCAAAGGTTGGTTGGTTAGTTGTTTGTTTGTTTAATAGGGGCAAAGGGCTTCTTTTAGACACTAATTACATTTCTGTGAGTATCTTAACCCAACAATGAATTTTTCTCTCTGAATGTAGCATGCTGAGTTTTTTTTTTTTGGGGGGGGGGTTACATTCATTAGATGGTGGCACAGCTAATTTTACCAGAGATATTAATGCGGCTGTTGCCATCATTTTTTATTTTTGTTGTTACATTTGTACCCCGCGCTTTCCCACTCATGGCAGGCTCAATGTGTTGGGGCAATGGAGGGTTAAGTGACTTGCCCAGAGTCACAAGGAGCTGCCTGTGTCTGAAGTGGGAATTGAACTCAGTTCCCCAGGACCAACGTCCACCACCCTAACCACTAGGTCACTCCTCCACTGTTGCTACTATTTGAGATTCTACACGGAATGTTGCTATTCCACTAGCAACATTCCATGTAGAAGTCGGCCCTTGCAGATCACCAATGTGGCCGCTCAGGCTTCTGCTTCTGTGAGTCTGACGCCCTGCACGTATGTACGTGCAGGACGTCAGACTCACAGAAACAGAAGCCTGCGCAGCCTTCTACATGGAATGTTGCTAGTGGAATAGCAACATTCCATGTAGAATCTCCAGTAGTATCTATTTTATTTTTGTTACATTTGTACCCCGCACTTTCCCACTCATGGCAGGCTCAATGCGGCTTACATGGGGCAATGGAGGGTTAAGTGACTTGCCCAGAGTCACAAGGAGCTGCCTGTGCCTGACCTGGGAATCGAACTCAGTTCCTCAGTTCCCCAGGACCAAAGTCCACCACCCTAACCACTAGGCCACTGGGCCTTATTAATATTTAAAGGGACTGCAGCACTCTCTGGACACTGCACAGTTTTTCCAAAGAGCACACACTAAATAGCCATGCTCACCCTATCATTTAAAAGGCCGTTCCTATTCACGAACGTCTTTTAAGTTCCTGTCCCTAGAAATTCCATAAAACCCTGCAGAAAGCTGTGTTGCAAGATCATCGCAGATGATCTCATGTTTACTGCAGCTGACTGATCTCTACTCACTGCAGTCTCAGAAGTGACATCGGGGATGCTCCGTGAACTGGAGCCGATTCGATAAGAGATGATCTGACACTTCCAAACAGAGCTGGAAACACAAGCAAATGTTTGGAGAATTTCAGAGCTAATGATTTCACAGTATAAGGTTTAACTAATAAAAGATAATGGATCAGTCTATAGAGAGGAATATCTGGATAGCTGCCACCATTACCTTGATTTTTCCCTTAGCCAATGTTAACCATGAATAATCAGTAGCACTTATAAACAGCCTCAGCACTATCCGGATAGTATCACTGAGTATCCTTACAGACAGCCTCAGCACTATCTGGGGGGGGGGGGGGGGGGGGTCAGATTGCACTGTGATACCAACTGGCCCCCTGAAAGTAATATAGAAAGTAGCTCTCCATGGTGCTGAAATGGACAGGGACCGGTACTGCAGAACTTGAGAAAATACGAAATAATCAGTTACTTTGGGTTTGATGTAATATTGAGTTCCCCCTCACCACCGCTCTAAATATATTGGCATAACCCTCATATTGACCTTTCCAAGTTACCAAATCAGAGAAAAAATGATGGTCATATACATCCGACTCATTGGAGAGTGCACGTGGGGGTCCTTCCCTACGCCCCTTCCCGTGCACTCCGCTCCATGGATAAATCCTTCTTATCTGTTCCCTTCTCCACTACTGCCAACTCCAGACTTCGCGCCTTCTGTCTCGCTGCACCCTACGCCTGGAATAAACTTCCTGAGCCCCTACATCTTGCCCCATCCTTGGCCACCTTTAAACCTAGACTGAAAGCCCACCTCTTTAACATTGCTTTTGACTCGTAACCACTTGTAACCACTCGCCTCCACCTACCCTCCTCTCTTCCTTCCCGTTCACATTAATTGATTTGATTTGCTTACTTTATTTATTTTTTGTCTATTAGATTGTAAGCTCTTTGAGCAGGGACTGTCTTTCTTCTATGTTTGTGCAGCGCTGCGTACGCCTTGTAGCGCTATAGAAATGCTAAATAGTAGTAGTAGTAGTAGTAGTTGTGCGAGTCTTTATTTGTTTACAACAGTGGTTGTTGTTCAGAAATATTTGGTTTTAAAATTTTATGGAGTTGGATACCAGTTTGATACTCCCTGTGTGGATCAGAGCTCACCATATGGGGGATTGTTTGCTTTTTTTGTATTTGCTGTATCATTAATGATTTGTAAACTGTGTTTTCAAGACTGTTTCATAAAAAGAATTAAAAAAAAAAATAATCAAAGTTTTCTGGTGAGAAAAGGATGGGAAGGAGTACATGGAGAAAGTAAGCAGAGGTGGACACTCACAAAGAAAACGCCAACATCAAGGGCATTGGAGATGAATCCTATCATGAGTGCCCATCGGTGTGTATGCAGTATGCAAGATAAATCACACTGTCAGTGCATTGGCCCTTCTCCAAAAAGGCTTGCCCAGAAACTGTCAAGCTATGTCGTTCTTTTCTTAGCATTAGAATATTTAGACAACACATCTTTTTCTCCAAGACAACCTGCTCTTGACTGGGTACAAACCAATGCAGGTTATTTCTAAATTGTAAGGAAGTGTGCATTTTCAAACTTCACCTCCATGTCCTTGGCATTTCAACAAGTGGTATCTCCTCTGTTTATAATATGCATAAAGTCAGCATTTAGGTGCACTTACTTTTCAAACATTACTCAGATGAAAAGACATATAAACAAGCCTTTTAAATGCCCTTTTTGGCCAAATACCAGACAGTGCAGCTGATCCAGCACCGGAAACAAATTAAAGATGTCTGTGAAAATATGAAGACCCTGTGCATCCCTTTTAGCTTGCAAGTATATATCTGAACAGATCTGACATGCACACGCACACTGCCCATCTTGACAATTCTTCCAGGTGTTTTAACATGGTGATCAATTTAAAAGCTAATGCTATAGATAATTAATTGTGCGCAATCCATCATGCTAGAATGAGTCAAAAATTATTCTGCCTATTAAGGGCCATTTCCTCAGGCTAGAAATCTGCTTTAGCACTCCCTTGGCAGAGAAAAGGTCTATTTACCCTTTAGCAAGGAATCATTTTTCTCTATTCTGTAATCTCCTTTGTATTATATCGAATCTTATTACTTGCCTTTATTCTCTTATGGGATCAAAAATCAAAATAATTTTGTTGCAGTCATTATTTCTCATTTCATTTTGCATCACTCATGTCACTTCTTGTGGTTTTGCTGAGCTTCAAAACAGGAGCCCTTTGAGCAAAAGTGCATTAAACACATGGAGGGTGCTGATTCTCCCCCGGATTCTGTATATGGCATGCCGAGTGGCGCATGCGAATTTGTGCATGCGGCCAATTTACGCATGCTACTAAATTAAGGGCCCTGTTTACTAAGCCGCACTGTAGGCATGCTAACTTTTTAGTGCATGCTAAAATCTTAGCATGCATAAAGCATGTCTTAGTAAACAGGGCCCTAAGTAATGAGCCACTTAGTCATGATAATTGGCTGATAACAACCAATTATCAATGCTAATTGGGCATAATTGGAAATTGCGCACACTTCTTTTTAGATGTATTCTAAAAAGCAGTGCATGTCAGTGACGATCCCAGGTCGGCTGCCACCCGGGGCGGATCGCCGATGCGCACCCCCCCCCCCCCGGGTGCAGCACGACCCCCCCCCCCCCCCCCGGTGCAATGACACCCCCCAGCGCATCAACCCCCCCCGGGTTGCATTTTTAGCTGCTGGGAGCAGCCGCATGGCTCTCGGCTCCGCTGGCTCCCTACTCCCTCTGACCCGGAACAGGAAGTAACCTGTTCCGGGGCAGAGGGAGCAGGAAACCAGTGGAGCCGAACAGGCGCGCGACTGCTCTCTGCACCCCCCAGCAGCGTGCACCCAGGGCAGACCGCTCCCACCGCCCCGCTCTTGGTATGCCGCTTGGTGCATGTAAATTCCCACACCTGCGATCAAGGGGGCACAGTCGTGGGAGGAGTGTGGGTGTGTCAGGGCCCATCAATTACATCTACACATGTGGATATAGAATTCAGGGGAGCGCGCCTAGTTTACAGGCGCAGGCATTTACACGGCAGCTCCTTGGGACTCTGGGCAAGTCACTCAACTCTCCATTGCCCCAGGTACAAAATAAACCACTTTGATTGTAACTACAGAAAGGCAGTATATTAAGACTGCCAAAACCTGTCGTTTCTTTCTTTACAACATCCGTAAAATCCGCCCCTTTCTTTCCGAGCACTCTACAAAAACCCTCATCCACACCCTTGTCACCTCTCGTTTAGACTACTGCAATCTGCTTCTTGCTGGCCTCCCACTTAGTCACCTCTCCCCTCTCCAGTCGGTTCAAAACTCTGCTGCCCGTCTCATCTTCCGCCAGGGTCGCTTTACTCATACCACCCCTCTCCTCAAGACCCTTCACTGGCTCCCTATCCGTTTTCGCATCCTGTTCAAACTTCTTCTACTAACCTATAAATGTATTCACTCTGCTGCTCCCCAGTATCTCTCCACACTCGTCCTTCCCTACACCCCTTCCCGTGCACTCCGCTCCATGGATAAATCCTTCTTATCTGTTCCCTTCTCCACTACTGCCAACTCCAGACTTCGCGCCTTTTGTCTCGCTGCACCCTACGCCTGGAATAAACTTCCTGAGCCCCTACGTCTTGCCCCATCCTTGGCCACCTTTAAATCTAGACTGAAAGCCCACCTCTTTAACATTGCTTTTGACTCGTAACCACTTGTAACCACTCGCCTCCACCTACCCTCCTCTCCTCCTTCCTGTACACATTAATTGATTTGATTTGCTTACTTTATTTATTTTTGTCTATTAGATTGTAAGCTCTTTGAGCAAGGACTGTCTTTCTTCTATGTTTGTGCAGCGCTGCGTACGCCTTGTAGCACTATAGAAATGCTAAATAGTAGTAGTAGTAGTCTCTTGTAACCAGAGCTAATATTGTGATGTCATAATGCCTCAGGCCACCAATAAGAGCCAACCTCATCAGTGATGTCACAATGGCTTGATTGTCCTATACTTGGCTCACTTTTATTACATAGCTCTTTGAGCAGGGACTGTCTTTCTTCTATGTTTGTGCAGCGCTGCTTACGCCTTGTAGCGCTATAGAAATGCTAAATAGTAGTAGTAGTAGTAAGTCCTATCCCCTATCCAAATGTGTGTATTTACAGAATAGGGGTTAATCAGAATTTTGGCATTTATATGAAAATGTGCTTATATATGTGTATACATTGCCATCATTCTAAGCATAAGAACATAAGAATAGCCATACTGGGTCAGGCCGAAGGTCCATCTAGCCCAGCCACAAGTATCTGGCCAATCCATAGCACAAGTATCTGGCAGAATCCCAAAGAGTAGCAAGATCCCACGCTACTGACCCCAGGGACAAGTAGTGGCTTTCGCCATGTCTATGTTAATATTTATTTATTTAAAAGACTTACAAACCACTCTATACAGTCCAGGGGCGTAGCCAGACACCCAATTTTGGATGGGCCTGGGCCCAAGATGGGTGGACAGAAGAACCTTGCCCCGTCCCACAGGTGATTTGGTCTCTCCTCTCGCCTGCTTGCTATATGGTCTCTCAAACATCCCCCCTCTCCCGTATACCTTTTAAATAGCAGATTTTCATCAGCAGTGAGCAGCAACTAATACACACTGCTCATGTTGGCCCCACCCCCTTCCCTCTGATGCAACTTCCTGTTTCCACCTAGGCAGAAATACATCAGAGGGAAGGCTGTGGGGCCGGTGCCAGCAGTATGTATGTCACTGCTGACTGCAGGCAAAGATCTGCTACTTACAAGGTATGCAGGAGGGACACTTGTTGGGAGTTTTCGGCTGGTAGAGCTTGGGAATCCCTGCCAGCCACATCATAGGTATGCTGTTACTGGGTGGGCCTGAACCCAAAGTGAGTGGGCCTGGGCCCACCCAAGCCCATCCTTGGCTACGCCACTGATACAGTCGCCCTAGGTGGTGTGCAACACAGGGACATACATAATCATTAGCAATGAGACAGTATATATTTAAAAACAAACACAGCAACTAAGATTGTACGGTGAGCTGCCCCCTACATCGTGAGTCCAAACGCCTGAGTTAAAAAGAGTGATTTCAGCCGCTTCCTGAATTGCGCAACAGATGACACCACTTGCATTTCCACTGGCGAGGTGACCGTTACACAGCAGGGAGTGTGCGTTTCCTTGCGTAGGATCCTAGCGTGCCTCCACTTTCTTGGTGGTATTTTCCTCAAGGTAACAGTTAGACATTCAGGGGCCCTTTTACCAATCTGCGTAAAGGCCTACGTGCATACAGCATGTGCCAAATTGGCATTATGCCCGGGCAGTAATTCTGAATTTGGTGCGTGCGAAATCCCGCGGTAGAAAATAATTTTCTACTGCGGGCCACTTACCTGGAGGCAAACAGCAGTTGGTGCATGCTGCATGCTTACCACACGGGTAAGCGCGTGAGGTCAATGGGTGAGGTCAATGGGTGGCGGTAAGATTTCAGGCCAAAAATGGACATGCATTGGTTTCAATTTTAGCGCACATCCATTTTCCGGCCTCTTTAAAAAAAAAGGCCCTTTTCCTAGATGTGGTTAAAAAAATGGCCCAGCGCACACCCAAAAGACGTGCTCGCACTACCGCAGGCCACTTTTTACTGCAGATTAGTAAAAGGACCCCTCAATTATTAGGTATGTAGATAAGTTGATGACTGTTGGGCATGAGGATTGTTTTGATCACTTGCCAACCTGATGCAAAAGTGGTACACCTCATAAATAACCTAGATAAGATTTTTGACAGTGCTGGAGTGAAACTAGGTGACTTGGAGGGGCATAATCGAACGGGGACGCCCATCTCTAAGGGCGCACATCTCTAAGGATGGTGCCACGAAGGGGCGGGGAACCCCGTATTATCGAAGCAAGATGGACGTCCAGTGGACTTCACAAATTGCTCCCAGGTGCATAGCTCCCTTACCTGAGCCCCCCAACCCCCCCCCCCCCCCAGGTCCGCCTGCCTAAAGTACACTGCACCCACTACAACTGCTCCAGGGACCTGTATACTGCTGCGATGGACCTGAGTATGGCATTTGAGGCTGGCATAGAGGCTGGCAAAAAAGTATTTTTAAACTTGTTTTTTATGGTGGAAGGGTGTTAGTGACCACTGGGGGAGTAAGGGGAGGTCATCCCCAATTCTCTCCGGTGGTCATCTGGTCAGTTCGGGCACCTTTTTGAAGCTTGGTCGTGAAAAAAAATGGACCAAGTAAAGTCGACCAAATGCTCGTCAGGGACGCCCTTCTTTTTTCCATTATTGGCCGAAGAAGCCCCAGTCCTGCCTTTGCTACCCTGCCGACACGCCCCCATGAACTTTGGTCATCCCCGCGATGGAAAGCCGTTGAGGGTGTCAAAAAATCGTCTTTCGATTATGCCGATTTGGCCGGCCTTGCGAGAAGGACGCCCATCTCCCGATTTGTGTCGAAAGATGGGCGTCCTTCATAAAACTACCCTCCTAAGAGGTCAGTATTAAAAAATGCAGCAGAGCTGACTGCGTGTGGTTTTTTTTTTAATGGGGGTCACTCAAACAGATAATTTTGGATGAATAAATTGATATGAAGCAATTCTATAAAGTGGTCACTAAGATTTACATACCGATTATGCATATAAATGTTTAGAATCTCAACATATATGCATATCTTTGTACACATATGTGTTTAACTGCCAAAACTTCACCTAAGTGCTATTCTCCATACATGCACGTATCTTACATAGACGGACATTGGGCAGAGCATGGATGGGACTCACACTGTATATACCTATGGCATTTTGGTGCCATCACTTACGTATATCAGCTCTATGGCTGGTGTATGTGCTTGCACCTAAATTATAGGTGCATATTTCACCTGTTACCCTAGTATTCTATATAGGACAGTAGGTGCCTGCTTTCCTTAGCACTTAAGCACCCTTAGAGTACACTGTTATAAAATCACCCCTTTTGGAGGCATAAGAACAACCATACTGAGTCAGACCCATGGTCCATCTAGCCCAGTATCCTGCTTCCAGCAGTGGCCAATCCAGGTCACAAGTGCCTGACAGAATCCCAAATAATAGCAAGATTCCAGAACCCCAAAGCGTAGGAACATTCCATGCTACCAATCCCAGGGCAAGCAGTGCAGGCTGGTTAAGTTCAACATGGCCAAAGATATACCAGCTATACACAAGGCCAAAGATGGCCGCCAATTAAAAATCAGCAGGTATCCAGTTATATAATGCGATATAACCAGCTAGCCACTACCTGGGGATATTCAGCGGGAGATAGCCGGCTATCTTCCATTGACTGTAGCCGGCTATGTGCTATTTAACCAGCCAGGTGTCGTTCTTAGTCGGTTAAATGTTTTTTTTTTAAGTACAGATTGTTTTTAACAGCTTTTGGCTGATGGAGTCACATTGAATTTTGAAGAATTAATCTCTCTCCATTGATAGCCACATTTTTTCTTATATTTAGCAGGTGAGCTTTTTAGTTTCACAGTTTAAATTGTTTTTCTTTTTTGAACTAATTGTGCTGGACTGCTGCCGATTCATCCACCGAACCAGTGACAATTAAAACTTAGCACCAATGCATTCCTTTTTTCATCTAGGTGCTCTATAGGATCTCATGCAATCAGGCCTGTCAGGGTTTACTTTCTGGGGGAACAGCAGGGAACTCATTTCCACCACTTCCTTTAAGACTCCAGGGCAGAGGGGTGTTCTGCTGCAGCCCCTCCCTTCCAGGCAGGCTGTGGGAAAGAGAAGGGGAGGGGGTGAGCCTGGAGCAGAGCAGAGAGCAGTCGCTCTACTCCCTAATCCATCTCTACCTCTTCCGCTGCACCTGCTTCTGGCCTCACCTGCCCCCTTCCCCCAGGCCCCAGCTCCACTTCTTTGTCTACACATTAACCCCCGCATTCGACACAGATTCCAGATCTACATGTAAACTAATTGTTAACAGCGCTTTAATCAATTAATTATTTAATCAATCAATTAATTAATCTGTTAATTAGTTGACATTTGGGTTTACTTACAGACCTGTCCTGCACCCTGTTCTATAAACGCACACCTAAATTTTATAGTGTGTAGCTCAGTGGCGTAGCTATGTGGGGCCATGGGGGCCTGGGCCCCCCAAAATTTCCTCTGGGCCCCTGGGTTTTGCTGGTGGGGGTCCCCAACCCCCGCCAGCTGAAGCCTTGTCCAGCAACAATCTCCGAGTTGCCTGCCTGCTCTGTCTTCCCCTCACGTCCAGCATGGTCCTTTTAGTGAAACTGAGCATGCTCAATTTCACTAGAAGGAGCGTGCAGGACGTGAGGGGAAGACAAAACAGAGCAGGGTAGGCAACACGGCTGCGCCGGAGACCGGCGCTGGACAACGCTTCAGTTGGGGACATCCGTCAGTCAAGGTATTTGCTGCGGCAGTGGGTGAGGAGCGGCAGGGCGGCAGACCAATATGTGCCCCCCCACCTTGGACTCTGGCCCCCTCCCACCACGAGGTCTGGCTACGCCCCTGGTGTAGCTCACAAGGGGACGCGGCCATGGGCGAGTCAGGGCATTCCCAGACATTAGGTACGATATTATAGACTAGGGTCATTTACACATCCAACCTGGCATTAGTTGCACGCCAGCATCTCCACCAGGTTTCAGCAGGCATACGAGATCCGTGCCAAGCTTCTATTCCACAAAGGGTAATCCACACAGAGCACCTCTGCAGAATATTAATTTGTCGTGGGCCCTGATGCCAGAGCTCCAGGTATATATCTGAACCTGCTAAGGCTACCATAATTCCATGAAATTAAAAAAATAATAACACCACTTCTACTGATCCACCTCCTTATGTGTTTATTTACAATGATACAATCTGAATACAGAGAGGAAATTACCACTGACAGCTGCAACTGTGTTTTTCCTTTTTGGGTGTCTTCCCAAAAAACTATAACAAATAGCATTTTGCGACCGGCGTGTGGAAGGCTGTCATGACAAGAATTCCAAGCATTCAGTTTTTCAGGTTGAAACATCCCTCTGGCAATTTAAAACAGAAAGAAAGAAAAAAATAAGCATACATTCTTACAAAGAATCCTGTCAGCTAAACTAAGGCCGCAGTTTCAAAAGAGTCTTGCTGCTGGCACCAGATTTAAAAAAAAAGAGAGAGAAAAAAAAACAGGCCCGAGGGCCAAATGTGTTAAAGAGTTTCGCCCATCCCATGCCCACGGAAAAAAAATATTCCCAACTGCTGGTCTTTCATGCTTGCCCTCAGCCATTCTCCCCGAAATACCATTGAAAAGATTAAAGAAATGTGACAACCCATCATATTCCAAACATTAGAAGCAAACACAGTATAAGCAACGGGATCAATATTTAAAAGCATTTATCCAGATAGTGGCACCTGATACCCGGCTGAATGCCACTGAGAGAAATAGTAAGCAGCACTGTCTTTACGTATTTTCTGGTCTTGATATACCGCTGTTTCTGAATTGCAGGTCACAGAGGTTAACTAAGATAAAATATAACATAAGTTAAAATGAAAAGATCGCCATTAAAAACAAGAAAGAAACTATTCATGCCAGATATAGCAGAGTCGCACACATGCACCTAAACTCTTACACACTGTCCCAGTACTCCAGGATAGCTCATCCCAATCGGCTTTGTGGAAATTAACTGCCGCTGAATCTGGACTTTCTTTTAGGAAATGATCCAAACTTTTTTTTTTAAACCTGCTACGCTAACTGCTTTTACCACATTCTCTGACAACGAATTCCAGAGTTTAATTGCACGTAAATATTTCTTCACTCATGGGCAATTAAACTTTGGAATTCGTTGCCAGAGAATGAGATAAAAGCAGTTAGCTTAGCAGGTTTTAAAAAAAGTTTGGATCATTTCCTAAAAGAAAAGTTCATAAGCCATTATTAAGATGGATGGGAAAATTCACTGCTTATTTCTGGGATAAGCAGCATAAAATATATTATACTGTTTTGGGATCTTGCCAGGTACTTGTGACCTGGATTGGCCACTATTGGAAACAAGGAACAGCACAAGGAGCTGTATTGGGAATCAGACCCAGTTCCCCAGGATCAAAGTCTGCTACACTAACCACTATATTACTCCTCCATGCTAGGCCATTTCTAGTGACTGGTTTAACTTTAGCCAGTCTGACTTTAACCAGCCAAGCTGATATTCAGCGCTGGCCAGTTAAAGTCAGACCGGCCAAAGTTATTCTATCTATTGTAGCAGCCAAATATGGCCGCCAAACTTGGCTAGTCTGCCTTTAAAAATCAGCGGATACCTGCTATCTTTAAGATGCTAACCGTCGATATTCACCACCAGATAGCAACCAAAGTATCGTTTTAACAGCCATTTTCTTTTAAATACCGGGCGGATAGAATAGTATAAATTGCGTGCCTATATCAGGTTGATTGATGTTTATAAGCTTGAAGTCTTCTACAATATAAGATCTCAACCAGCAGCAGGCATGACGACTCATGACAATGTTTGGCACTGTTTATTAAATGATTATAGATACATTGCGGTAGGAAGGGGGGAGTTGAGGGGGGAAGCTATTCACGTTTAAATGAATGTTGTTTTCTGGATTCTGTAAAATTGTATTGACTTCTATGGATATTATTCACGCCGCATCAACAATAAAAATGATTGAAACATAAATTGAGTGCCTAGCTGCCAAAATGTAGGTGTCCATACTCACATCTGCCTTTTACACGTAAGTGCTGGTGTCTAAATGTTAGAAACACTATCCCGGAGAGAAGGAGAACTGCAGAAGCGGGAGACTGTGGTCCACTACGTATGAAAGTCCACGTAAAAGAGTATTGAGACCAGCAAGGCACCTTCAATAACAACAGGAAGACGGAGATACAGTAAAAAAAAACTTTATTTATAACACCCAACACAGCACCGTGTTTCGGCAAAGTGCCTTGCCTCAGGGGTCTACAATAAACAATAAAAAATAAATAAATGAATTTATAAAACATTGGTGCGTGTTCCTTTTTTTTTTATTATACCTATATTCTTACGGTTTTTAATTGTCCAGCTCACTACATATTTTTATCCTTTTCTTTTGACAATAGAAACACCTTGTCCTGTCTCATTATAGGGCAGTTTGATTATTTTATATTACTTTGTCCAAATTACAGATTGTTTTTACAATTTATTATTTTGTTTTGCACACGGGTTCTTTTACATAAGTATGCATATTTTTTATGTCTCGTTCTTTTTTATTATCCAATGTTTTATAAATTCATTAATTTTTTTATTGTTTATTGTAGACCCCTGAGGCAAGGCACTTTGCCGAAACATGGTGCTGTGTTGGGTGTTATAAATAACGTTTTTCTACTGTATCTCTGAAACACTATCCCAGCATCTACGTGCTATTTAACAATTGTCACCACTGCCCCAAAACTTATGGCGATCTTTAACGCATTTTTTTCACATCATTGAATTTTTTAATTTTTTGTTGTGGGTCCTCAAAAGCTTGGCTAGCTGAATGCATGTAACTTTTTCAAATTCATACGCTGCCTTTTCGTCATTTGATCCAATTTTTAAAGAATTATATATATAACTAGTAAAAGAGGCCCATTTCTGAGCAAATGAAACGGGCGCTAGCAAGGTTTTCGTCGCCAACACCCCCCCCCCCCCCCCTGGCCAACCCCTTCGTTGTTCTGCCATTGCTCCGGCCCCAACATCATGATGTTTGAGGCTAGGTCGGGGCCCGGAGCGATTTCCCGCCTCCCTGCCTCCCTCCCTGCCAAGCCCTTCGTTGTTCTGCCATAGCTCCGCCCTCGAGGGCGGGGCCCGGAGCGATTTTGGTGGCTTCACCACCACGAACCTTCGAACCTTTTTGAAGGAAGTCAGGGCTTGGCTTCACTGACGTCAGTGTCCTCAGAACGTTGAGGGTGAGTTTTATTATAGTAGATATATGCTACTTAGCTTTCACAATATCAGTCTCAGGGCCTTTGCCAACATGGCCAGGTTTCAATAACTTTATCAGGGTAGAGGTCCAAATCACATCATTGTAATACTTCTTCCACCAGCGGGACCCAAATACCAACAGGCTCTATTCTATAATGGAACCTGAGAGGTCCTTTGACCAAGCCGCGGGAAAAAGGGCCCTGCGGTAGCAGCAGGGGCCGTTTTTCCCTCGCCAGGGCCCTTTTTCCTGCTCTAGGGCCCTTTTTCCCACTCCAGGCCCCTTTTTTCCATGCCAGGGCCATTTTTCCTGCAGTGGGTAAAAAGCCTCTAAAAAATGGCCATGTGGTAAGATTACTGTTATTGCGATTACCATGCTCGAGGCTGAACAGCTGGAGGCTGATTGAGCTGGCGGTAATTCCAGGTTGCCGCACGGTAAGGTCATTGCTGCATGGCAACCCTTTAGTAAAAAGGGCCCCTGAGTGCCTAGATACCATCATACAATACTATCAACACACACATTTTGCATGCCGAATTTTTACTGCACTTTATAAAATTGTCCCCTCCCCCTAATTCTATAAAAGTTGCCAAAAATTGCGTGCACAAATTTGGGCATATACCCAGCTTACACGCACAGAGTAATGAGCTAATTAGCACCAATAATTGACTTTTTTTACAAGCACTTATTGGCAGTAACTAGATTTAATTGGCATTTAGTTGCGGGATCTGTGCCTAAAATTTACATGTGATCTGCAAAAGGGGGCGCCAAAATGGGAGGGTCAAGACCATAACGGGGCCTTCCTAAAATTAACATGCGTTGTTATAGAGTAATGGGGATACGCACCTAATGTAGGCAAGTACATTTCTACCACCTTTCAGTTGCGCCTAAAGTTAGATGTGATTCCCAGGGATAACCGCTATTCTACAGACCACGCCTAATTTTAAGTGCAGCTTATAGAATAGAACTTTAGTGCAAATTTTTTGTCACCATATATGGAATCTAGTCCTATATGTGTAGGTGTTAGATGTCCTTGGGGGTGGAAAATGGACCATACAGAGGCAGGAATTAGAAAAGGTACATAGAAGGGCGATGAAAATGATAAAGGGTTGGGACGATTTCCCTATGAGGAAAGGTTGAAATGGCTTGGACTCTTCAGCTTGGAGAAAAGACAGCTGCGGGGAGATAATATAGAGATCTATAAAATACTGAGTGGAGTAGAACGGGTAGACATGAATCGCTTGTTTACTCTTTCCAAAAATACTAGGACTAGGAGGCATGTAATGAAGCTACAAAGTAGTAAATTTAAAACGAATCGGAGAAAATATTTCTTCACTCAACGTGTAATTAAACTCTGGAATTCATTGCCAGAGAATGTGGTAAAAGCAGTTAGCTTAGCAGGGTTTAAAAAGGTTTGGATATCTTCCTAAAAGAAAAGTCCATAAGCCATTATTAAAATGGACTTGGGGAAAATCCACTGCTTATTTCTAGAACTAGTAAAAAAAAGGCCATTTCTGACACAAATGAAACGGGTGCTAGCAAGGTTTTTCTCGGAGTGTGTATGTTTGAGAGAGTGTGTGTGAGATTGAATGTGCGAGTGTGTGTGTGACAGAGAGAGACAGGGTGCGAATGTGCCTGTGAGCGAGAGAGTGTGTGTGTGAGAATGAATGTGTGCCATGGGCCCCCCCTCCCTCCCTCCCTCCCAGTTCCAGGGTCGTCCCCCCTCCTTCTCTCCCTCACTCCGAGTTCCAGGGTCATCCCCTCCCTCCCTCTGAGTTCCAGGGTCGTCCTCCCCCTCCCTCCGAGCTCCAGGGTCATCCCCTCCCTCCCTCCTAGTTTCAGGTTCCCCCCTCCCTCTCTCCGAGTTTCAGGGTCCCCCCTCTCAGTTCCAGGATCCCCCCTCCCTCCCTCCTCCCTCCTTCCCTCCCAGTTTCAGGATCCTCCTCCCTCCCAGTTCCAGGGTCGTCGTCCCCTCCCTCCGAGTTCCATGGTTGTCCCCTCTCTCCCTCCATCCCTCCCTCCCAGTTCCAGGGTCGTCCCCCCCTCCTTCTCTCCCTCACTCCGAGTTCCAGGGTCATCCCCTCCCTCCCTCTGAGTTCCAGGGTCGTCCTCCCCCTCCCTCCGAGCTCCAGGGTCATCCCCTCCCTCCCTCCTAGTTTCAGGTTCCCCCCTCCCTCTCTCTGTTTCAGGGTCCCCCCTCTCAGTTCCAGGACCCCCCCTCCCTCCCTCCTCCCTCCTTCCCTCCCAGTTTCAGGATCCTCCTCCCTCCCAGTTCCAGGGTTGTCCCCTCTCTCTCTCCCTCCATCCCTCCCTCCCAGTTCCAGGGTCGTCCCCCCCTCCTTCTCTCCCTCACTCCGAGTTCCAGGGTCATCCCCTCCCTCCCTCTGAGTTCCAGGGTCGTCCTCCCCCTCCCTCCGAGCTCCAGGGTCATCCCCTCCCTCCCGCCTAGTTTCAGGTTCCCCCCTCCCTCTCTCCGAGTTTCAGGGTCCCCCCTCTCAGTTCCAGGATCCCCCCTCCCTCCCTCCTCCCTCCTTCCCTCCCAGTTTCAGGATCCTCCTCCCTCCCAGTTCCAGGGTCGTCGTCCCTCCCTTCCTCCCTCCCTCCCTTCCAGTTCCAGCACCCCTCCCTCCGAATTTTAGAAGTCATCTTCACTTACCAAGTCAGGGTTACGCCGGCCGTCAGCAGCGGTAGAAGGTGTGCAGGCTCGGCCCTTCTCTCTCTCTCTCAGCTCTGGTCTTGCCCTCTTTTCCTGTTTCCGCAAGGGCGGGACCAGAGCTGAGAGAGAGAGAGAAAGGCCGAGCCTGCACGCCTTTTACCGCTGCTGCCGGCCGCCGTAACCCCGACTTGGTAAGTGTAGATGACTTCTAACATTTGGAGGGAGGGGGCCTGGAACTGGAAGGGAGGAAGGGAGGGACGACTACACCCCCATGCGTGTGACGTCGCGTTCCGTTGCCTGGGAACTCTGCAGCATTCCCTTCCAGTGATTGGTCACCGCTGTTTGTGACGAACCCGGAAGTATGTGACGTCAATTCAGGAGATGGATACAGCAGGAGCATGAATGCTTCAAGGCTTCACTGCCACGGATTCAGCTTCAGAACGTTGGAGGTGCTTTTTATTATATAGGATAAGCAGCATAAAATGTATTGTACTGTTTTGGGATCTTGTGAGGTGACCTGGATTGACCACTGTTGCAAACAGGATGCTGGGCTTGATGGACCTTTGGTCTGTCCCAGTATGGCAACACTTATGCACTTATGTGTAACTTATGTAGCATATGCACACACAAAGTTGCGTCTACCTCAGAGCAAATATAACTTGTGCAGCAGCTTTCAGGGATTCAAAAAGGCACAGAGGTGCACATTTTACCTTTAAGACCCAATAGATGCGCCTATAAACCTTCCTTGACCAGAAGGCCTGTTATTTCTTCAAATTAATCCCCTTACTTTCTTATTCCTGTTACTCTATCTTATCTATCTATATGTTCCATCTTCGCTTACACACTATGCTGTCTATTAAAATGTTTTACTGCGTATTGTGCTGACATTGTAATATAGTAACCTATGCCGTACTTTGTATTGTTGTTTGAATATTTTTACTGCTGTAATTGTCTATTGCTTACGTCTGACTTATTCTCGCTGTACATCGCCTTGAGTGAATCCCTTCAAAACGGCAGTAAATAAATCCTAATAAATAAATAAATAAAAGCGTACTAACTATTTGCATCACTAAACCTGGAAATCTGAGCTGTCAACCCTGCTGTGGTAGACGGAGGGGAGGACATTCATGAAGACGTACCCACCCAAGGAAATGAATTGTGCTTCTTGGCCCGGGCAGATAATAGACCTGTCCAACCTTAGTTGTGATATATGGTTAAAATCATGTCGACATTTGTGAGGTTATAAAGTACAGTTTCCTAAAGGCCTCAGAGAAGAATGGCCTAAGACACTAAAACGGGCTTTTCTCTTCGTAACAGACTGACATTGAATAAGGTCCTGGGATGCCATTTTTCATCATCTGCTTTTCTGCTCTTTTGACAAGGCTAAAGATTCTGTCTACCCCATTACCAGAAGCCAGGAAGTTATTCAAACAAGCCGGAAAAAAAATAAAAAAAAAAGCTGGCAACTGAAACAGCACATAACTCAAGGGGAAAAAACAATTTTTTTCCATAAAAGAATAACAGAGAAAAAGTACATTTCAGGTCTGCAGTTAACTGCCTTTAAATTCTATGATTATGGATGAATTACATTACAACTTGCAGGATATAAAAACACTATCATAACGTATCTATAATAAATCACTTATCTATGCTATTTTCTCTTGAGTGACTTTAGCATTGTGTAACTTGTAAGGAATTTTAAAATTTACTTCCATTTTCACAGAGGAGGAAGAGAAGAGATAACAGATTATGATAGAAAAAGCAGTGGAACCGTTATAAAAATGACAAAATGCAAAGCGGAAATTATTGTGACTGTAAGGCTGACTAAACATTCGCCATAAGAGAAAATGCGAAAACTTCCAAATCGGGACGAGACTAGAGGAGTGAGTGACTGCTGCTACAGCCCCTCACCGGAGGGTGTTTCTTTTCTGCTAGGGGGGGTCACTATTCAAAGCACTTTTAAGTGGCCAGGAGAGGCTCGTCCTGCTTAAATCGCACTGGATGGGCCGGTCGTCGATATTCGGCGGCAATTAACAGAGCACTAACCGACCATCTTAAATCCAGGGCGGAGTCAGTAGTGTTGCGGGTTCTGGCAATATTCAGTGTCTGCACCTGTATAGCTAAGTGGCCTGATTGGTCCTCACATGAGTCACTCCTAACTTTGCCCACTTAGGGGTCCTTTTACTAAGGTGGGCTGAAAAATGGCCTGTGCTACTGTAGGCGTGTGTTTTTTGGACGCGCGCAGATCCATTTTTCAGCGCGCCTGTAAAAAATGGCTCTTTTTTTGACTGAAAATGGACGTACGGCAAAATAAAAATTGGCGCACGTCCATTTTGGGTCTGAGACCTTACCGCCACCCATTCACTTAGTGGTAAGGTCTCACGCATTAACCACATGGTAATCGTCTACGCGCGTACAATGCCGATTACTGCCCGGTTAGCACCGCATGCAGACACATGTAAAAAAATGAAATTACTGCCCGGGCCACGCAGTAGCCAGGGGTATTTTCAAATTGACACGCGCTGTGCACGCATAGCAGTGGCGTAACCACAGGTGGGTCTGGGTGGGCCAGGGCCCACCCACTTAGGGCACAGGCCCACTCAATAGTAGCACACATTTAGTAGTAGCTGGTGGGGATCTTAAGTTCCACCAGCTGAAGACTTCCCCCTGGTACTAACGAAAACGCTACTCTCCATGATACTGGCATCTGCACATGCTCAGTTTTCAGCGCATGCATGCTGCAGACTGCCACGTTGGAAAGAAGCATTTTTCTGCCAGCTGAGATATTTTTTGGTGGGGGGGAGGGAGAACACTTTGTGCCCACCCATGTCTTGCCTAGGCCCTCCCAAAATCTGTTGTCTGACTACGCCCCTGGCGTATAGGCACCAATGCAGCTTAGTAAAAGGGCCCCTTAGCTATGTGGATGGTCAGTACTGAATATCGAATGAAAGCCACATAATTTCTGGGTACCAACCTATAGTCCTCAATGTGCTCCCCTCCCTCCTGATTCCCCCTCCCCAACACACACACACACATGATACAACCACCCCTCCAGACCTTCCCAACCAGAGATGTCCCCCATGTTCCAGGTAGGCCTCCTGAGCCTACCTGACCATTCCTGGTGGTCCAGTGGATAAGGTAGGAAGGACTGAACCCCACTCAACCTGTTCCTTGTGGCTCCAGCAGGAAAATGGCCTCTGTCACCTCTAATTGTAATCTTGCAGTACCTACCACTAAGGCCTGACCCTAGTGGATCCGTGATTTGCTTCCACTCCTCCCCTCCCCATGTGGGTGAGGGGTTGGGAGGGTTGCTGATCTTGGCGGGAGATTTAGGAAGGAGGCTGATCTATCCGGGAAGGAGGGTTGTGAGGGGGATCAGACCATGTCAGAGGTGAACAAGAGGAAGGGGAATACATTCATATCTTTGGCCAGTACCTGGTAGCTATGTGGCTTCCAGCCAATATTGAGTGCTGACACCAGTGCCATAGCGAGGGCAGCTGCCACCCGGGGCAGGTCACCGCTGCGCAGCGCACCCCCCCCCCCCCCCCTCTGGAGCGTACCCCCCTCGAGCGCGTACTTACATCAGAAAGCGGCGAGGGACGGGCAGAAGGGCCGATTCGCCCCCAGTGCATGTCGCTGGGAGCTGCGTTGGCTCTGCTGGTTCCCTGCTGTCTCTGCCCCGGAACAGGAAGTAACCTGTTACAGGGCAGAGGGAGCAGGGAACCAGCGGAGCCAACACCCCTCTAGCGGCGTGCACCCAGGGCGGACCGCCCCACCGTCCCCCCCCCCTTCCTACGCCACTGGCTGACACTCGAATAGCAAAGTGACTAAAGTTAAGGCTGCTATTTCTGTGATCCTATTTGATCTCTTAGCTGCGCAGGTACCGGTATCAGGGCCGCCGAGAGACTAGGCTGGGCCCAGGGCAAGCCGTCCCCCCCCCCCCCCCGCCGCTTCTGCCCCTGTCGCTCCCCCCGCCGCTGCAGTCCGCGGTCTCACCTGCCTGCCTCCTTGGCTCCGGGCCCCCCTGCATTCGAAGCGGCAGTCGCAGATCGCCTCCCTTCGGGCCTTCCCTCCCTGTGTCCCGCCCTCATCTGATGTAACTTCCGGTTTCCGCAAGGGTGGGACACAGGGAGGGAAAGCCCGAAGGGAGGCGATCTGCGACTGCCACTTCGAATGCAGGGGGCCCAGAGCCAAGGAGGCAGGCAGGTGAGACCGGGGCCTGCAGCGCCGGCGGCCTGACCCCGGTGCCGGGCCCCCCTTGGAGGCCCGGGCCCAGGGAATTTTGTCCCCCCTGCCCCCCCTCTCGGTGGCCCTGACCGGTACTATATATTGCCAGCATCTGCATAGCTCCCGGCTCCTCCTGGACTCCACCTCCAGAACGCTTCTCTCCTGCTCACTTTTGAAATGGTCAGTTAGTGCCAATATTCAGCGGCCAACCCGCAGAGCATTGTTTAAGTGGGCTGGAACCCCTCCTCCTCACTTCGAATATCTTTTGCGTGCACCCATTCTTCAGTACTTTGGGCCCCTTTTACCAAGCTGTGGCAAAAGGGGGCCGGCGCTGGCGTCAGAACGTGTTTTACACGTGCGTCGAGGCCCCCCCTTTTACTGCAGCTGGCAAAAGGAAAGTCTCGCCTTCCTGCAGGAAACGGCCACGCGGCAAGTAAAGCACTTGCCGCGTGGCCATTTCAGAAGGTAAGGACTCCCACATTAACCCGGCGGTAACTGGGCAGCACGCCGCACCGCCCGATTACTACTGGGTACACTCCGGCGCTACAAAAATAAATAAATTTTTGTAGCAGTGGAAGTAACGGCACGCTAGGGGTGGGAAGTACTGCCGGGCTGCTGCAGTAGCCCGGCAGTACTTGCTGTATAGCAAGCGTTAAGCCCGCTTAGTAAAAGGAGTCCTTTGTGCCTTATTCATGCTTCAGTGGGGTCCGATCAGTACAGCATTGCTCCCGATTTATTTTGGAAGCGGATTCAGTGGAAGTGCTGTGGGTAAACACCAATTCCTTCCCATAAGTTAATAAAGGAAACCAAACCAAGTGCAGCATTTCATGATTATCTTTGCTCTGCTAATAGCATTATAAATATACTTTTTTTTTAAATCTTTTATTAATACTTTTGTTAAAAACCAGAATTTCAGACAGAATGATTTTGCAAAAATGGCCCATGTTTATCAAATGGGTGAAAACCTTTTCAATACCGAGTCCCTTGAATAATGAGAGCTAATGGCAAAAAAAATGAATGTGCAAGGTTTTATATTTTTCATTTATTTTGATTTCTTTTTATGGGTGAATGGGCTTCTGTTCTATTTTATTATTCGTTTTGTTGTATTTTGTTTCAAAGTGGATACATTCATTGCTTACTTTATTTTTTGTCGATTAGATTGTAAGCTCTTTGAGCAGGGACTGTCTTTTCATGTATGGTGTACAGCGCTGCGTATGCCTTGTAGTGCTATAGAAGTGATAAATAGTAGTAGTAGTAGTAACCAGAGCTAATATTGTGATGTCATAATGCCTCAGGCCACCAATAAGAGCCAACCTCATCAGTGATGTCACAATGGCTTGATTGTCCTATACTTGGCTCACTTTTATTACATAGCTCTTTGAGCAGGGACTTTCTTCTATGTTTGTGCAGCGCTGCGTATGCCTTGTAGTGCTATAGAAATGCTAAATAGTAGTAGTAGTAGTCTCTTGTAACCAGAGCTAATATTGTGATGTCATAATGCCTCAGGCCACCAATAAGAGTCAACCTCATCAGTGATGTCACAATGGCTTGATTGTCCTATACTTGGCTTACTTTTATTACATAGCTCTTTGAGCAGGGACTGTCTTTCTTCTATGTTTGTGCAGCGCTGCGTACGCCTTGTAGCGCTATAGAAATGCTAAATAGTAGTAGTAGTAGTCTCTTGTAACCAGAGCTAATATTGTGATGTCATAATGCCTCAGGCCACCAATAAGAGTCAACCTCATCAGTGATGTCACAATGGCTTGATTGTCCTATACTTGGCTTACTTTTATTACATAGCTCTTTGAGCAGGGACTGTCTTTCTTCTATGTTTGTGCAGCGCTGCGTACGCCTTGTAGCGCTATAGAAATGCTAAATAGTAGTTGTAGTAGTAGTAGTAGATACACTACAGCAGCAGACCAGCCCTGGGGCCTGTTTTTCCCCTACTGAAAACATCACGGGCCCAATATTCGACCCACAGCAGCATATGGCTGGTAAGCCACTTCTAGCCACGGGTTGCTCCTGGCACTGAATCCCTGGGTATGTCCACCACCCCGGAAGTTAACCAGTCACCGGCCAATATTCAGACCAGGGCCTGGTTAATTTGGCATATAAAGATAGGACAACTGTTTTGCCATCCTAAATTTGGGCCCTGCTTACAAGGCAGCATTATAGGCGCGCTAACATTTTTAACACGCATTAACTATGTACGCACATTAACCATGTACGTGCCTACAATATCCCTATAGGCGCCTACATGGTTAATGAGCGCGCTAAGTGTAGGCGCGCTAAAAACACTAACGCACCTTAGTAAACAGGGCCCCTTATGACGTTGCTTAGCCAGTTAATGGACTAAAAACCTCCACTAAACAGCGAAGTTGACGTTCCACCCTAACTCCACTCCAAGCTATCTGGTTAGGTGACGGCCACTTATCAAACATATTTAGTGGCATTAACCAGCTAAGTGCCGCTGAATATTGGCTGCCGGCTCACTCAGCAGGATAGGAACCTCTCCTGCCCAATTAAGCCCTCTTGAATATCGACTCCCATGCCTCTATAGAGTAAAAGCAAAGCACCCAGACCTCACCCAGCTTACCCACAGTCAGAAATACCTTCACACAACGCAAGGGATATCCTGTTGCTTCTATCCTTTAGAGATGGGAAGGCGGTAGAATGAGAGGGCATGAAATGAGATTGAAGGGGGGCAGACTCAAGAAGAATGTCAGGAAGTATTTTTTCACGGAGAGGGTGGTGGATGCTTGGAATGCCCTCCCGTGGGAGGTGGTGGGAATGAAAACGGTAACGGAATTCAAACATGCGTGGGATAAACATAAAGGAATCCTGTGCAGAAGGTAGGGATCCTCAGGAGCTTAGCCTAGAATGGGTGGCAGAGCTGGTGGTTGGGAGGCGGGGCTAGTGCTGGGCAGACTTATACGGTCTGTGCTAGGGCTTGTGGTTGGAAGGCAGGACTAGTGCTAGGCAGACTTATACGGTCTGTGCCAGAGCTGGTGGTGGGAGGTAGGGATAGTGCTGGGCAGACTTACAGTGGTGGAAATAAGTATTTGATCCCTTGCTGATTTTGTAAGTTTGCCCACTGACAAAGACATGAGCAGCCCATAATTGAAGGGCAGGTTATTGGTAACAGTGAGAGATAGCACATCACAAATTAAATCCGGAAAATCACATTGTGGAAAGTATATGAATTTATTTGCATTCTGCAGAGGGAAATAAGTATTTGATCCCCCACCAACCAGTAAGAGATCTGGCCCCTACAGACCAGGTAGATGCTCCAAATCAACTCGTTACCTGCATGACAGACAGCTGTCGGCAATGGTCACCTGTATGAAAGACACCTGTCCACAGACTCAGTGAATCAGTCAGACTCTAACCTCTACAAAATAGCCAAGAGCAAGGAGCTGTCTAAGGATGTCAGGGACAAGATCATACACCTGCACAAGGCTGGAATGGGCTACAAAACCATCAGTAAGACGCTGGGCGAGAAGGAGACAACTGTTGGTGCCATAGTAAGAAAATAGAAGAAGTACAAAATGACTGTCAATCGACAAAGATCTGGGGCTCCACACAAAATCTCACCTCGTGGGGTATCCTTGATCATGAGGAAGGTTAGAAATCAGCCTACAACTACAAGGGGGGAACTTGTCAATGATCTCAAGGCAGCTGGGACCACTGTCACCACGAAAACCATTGGTAACACATTACGACATAACGGATTGCAATCCTGCAGTGCCCGCAAGGTCCCCCTGCTCCGGAAGGCACATGTGACGGCCCGTCTGAAGTTTGCCAGTGAACACCTGGATGATGCCGAGAGTGATTGGGAGAAGGTGCTGTGGTCAGATGAGACAAAAATTGAGCTCTTTGGCATGAACTCAACTCGCCGTGTTTGGAGGAAGAGAAATGCTGCCTATGACCCAAAGAACACCGTCCCCACTGTCAAGCATGGAGGTGGAAATGTTATGTTTTGGGGGTGTTTCTCTGCTAAGGGCACAGGACTACTTCACCGCATCAATGGGAGAATGGATGGGGCCATGTACCGTACAATTCTGAGTGACAACCTCCTTCCCTCCGCCAGGGCCTTAAAAATGGGTCGTGGCTGGGTCTTCCAGCACGACAATGACCCAAAACATACAGCCAAGGCAACAAAGGAGTGGCTCAGGAAGAAGCACATTAGGGTCATGGAGTGGCCTAGCTAGTCACCAGACCTTAATCCCATTGAAATCTTATGGAGGGAGCTGAAGCTGCGAGTTGCCAAGCGACAGCCCAGAACTCTTAATGATTTAGAGATGATCTGCAAAGAGGAGTGGACCAAAATTCCTCCTGACATGTGTGCAAACCTCATCATCAACTACAGAAGACGTCTGACCGCTGTGCTTGCCAACAAGGGTTTTGCCACCAAGTATTAGGTCTTGTTTGCCAGAGGGATTAAATACTTATTTCCCTCTGCAGAATGCAAATAAATTCATATACTTTCCACAATGTGATTTTCCGGATTTAATTTGTGATGTGCTATCTCTCACTGTTACCAATAACCTACCCTTCAATTATGGGCTGCTCATGTCTTTGTCAGTGGGCAAACTTACAAAATCAGCAAGGGATCAAATACTTATTTCCACCACTGTATAGGGTCTGTGCCAGAGCTGGTGGTTGGGAGGTGGGGATAGGGCTGGCCAGACTTATACGGTCTGTGCACTGAAGAGGACAGTACAAATAAAAAAGTAGCACATATGAATTTATCTTCTTGGGCAGACTGGATGGACCGTGCAGGTCTTTTTCTGCCGTCATCTACTATGTTACTATGTTCTAGGCCATCGGTGCTCTATGCAACATGGTGATGGCTGACCGTTCAATAAAATGAAACAACAATTTCCCAACCTTAAAAACTTGTATTTATTTATTTATTTTAGTACATTTCTACCCCGCATTTACCCACATGAGCAGGCGCAATGTGGCTTACAATAAATCAGGATACAAAACAGGACCATGATGGCCCAGAAACAGAAAGTGACAGGAGGGGTAGGAACAGGGGATAGCACAGGGTAGATGACAGGGTGAAGTGACGGCAAGTGGGAGAGTCTAAGCATTGGAGTTGCCAGTGGAGTTAGCCTTGACGAATAAGAACATCTTTAAGGACTTCTTGAACAGTTGGTGGTCGGCGAGCTCCTTAAGTTGTTTCGGTAGGACACTCCAGTATTTCGGACTGATGTAAGGGAAGGATGATGCAAAAAGAGTCTTGTATTTAACATTCCTGCAGGTTGGAAAATGGAGAATGAGGTAGGACCTTGCAGACAATACGGCATTTCTTGATGGTAGATCAATGAGATTAAGCATATATTCTGGAGCTTCACCATACATGATCTTGCGTGTGAGCGAACAGTAATACGGTCTGCTACGGGGAGCCAGTGTAGATGAAACCGAAGAGGTTGAGCAGGTTCAAAGAGCGATTTCCCCAGTATGAGCCTTGCAGTCGTGTTTTGGACTGTCTGAAGCCTTTTCAGTATGTAATCCCGGCATCCAGCATAGATCCCTCTGCAGTAGTCTATATGTGATAGGACTAGCCAGTGAACAAGGGTACGGAAAAGCTCTCTTGTTATGAAATGCCTTATACGCATTTCTTATAAGAATTTCTTATATGGGTCCACTTATCTCATATTAAGAGAGCACCGATAAATAAGCAACCCTTCCTTTTTTTAACGCCACCTCAACACTTTAATAACTCAACAATATATTTCAAAATAATTAATGTTTTTAAATTAAAACATATGGGCTTCAATAAGCCTAGCTTACTTCTCCTTTGTACAGCAAGCTAAAAGGCTTCCTTTCATCATCAGCCCCACTGTTAATTTGTGCTTAGTGAAAGTCTTTTCAAAAATCATTCCAAAAATTCAATACTTAAGTTGCATTAAAGTCTTCAAATAAGCAAAGTTCCTCCACTTGTCAACCTGATCACGTTTCGAAAACGATTTGCTTCAGGACGTGAGCAACATCATTCATTTTCTAGTCACGCACCGTTCAGCCTCCCACAAAAATGGTGGCAGCGTTATTTCAAGAATGCCGATGTAAACATCACTCTGTCGTCAATTGAAATTCTCCACGATGAGGCTTACGCCGGTGCCTTTTATCGGCCTACAGCGGCGGCGTCAATGACATCATTCACTCGCAAAACATAACAACGCTCCATATTCAAAAGTATCACTCTCATTTTAAAAAAGCCTTAAAATGAAAATGTCTTCAAATAAAACACCACCACATGAAAAACAAGTGAACAGCCGTCACGAAGCCAAAAAAGAGATTATAAACTTAGAAATACCTAAACATATGGAAAGTGATCAACCTGCAAAATGAAGCCTTACAGGGTACCAAGAATTAAGTGCCATGGATTCTGCATAAATTGTATACAGTTTCCATACATTTAGGTATTTCTAAGTTTATAATCTCTTTTTTTTTAGCTTTGTGATGGTTGTTTTTCTCTTTCCTTTCTCCCCCTTTTTCCCCTTCCCCCAATTTCCATTCCCCCCCTCCCTTTCTCTTCCTCCTTATTTTCCCTTTTCCCCCTTTCCCATCCCCTCTTCCCCTTCCCGTATTTACCTTCTCCCCTACCCCCTATTTTGTTTCTGTTTCTTCCAGGATTTTTCTCTTTTTCTTTCTTTTTTTTCTTTTCTCTTTTCTGCAAGATTATATTGCTTTTTGTTGAATGCATGATTGCAGGTGTGTTTGGATTTTTTTTTTTTTTTATTACATTTGTACCCCGCTCTTTCCCACTCATGGCAGGCTCAATGCGGCTTACATGGGGCAATGGAGGGTTAAGTGACTTACCCAGAGTCGCAAGGAGCTGCCTGTGCCTGAAGTGGGAATCGAACTCAGTTCCCCAGGACCAAAGTCCACCACCCTAACCACTAGGCCACTCCTCCACTGTTGCTATTATTTGAGATTCTACATGGAATGTTGCTATTCCACTAGCAACATTCCATGTAGAAGTCGGCCCTTGCAGATGACCAATGTGGCCGCGCAGGCTTCTGCTTCTGTGAGTCTGACGTCCTGCACGACGTCAGACTCACAGAAACAGAAGCCTGCGCAGCCTTCTACATGGAATGTTGCTAGTGGAATAGCAACATTCCATGTAGAATCTCCAATAGTAGCAACATTCCATGTAGAATCTCCAATAGTATCTATTTTATTTTTGTTACATTTGTACCCTGCGCTTTCCCACTCATGGCAGGCTCAATGCGGCTTACATGGGGCAATGGAGGGTTAAGTGACTTGCCCAGAGTCACAAGGAGCTGCCTGTGCCTGAAGTGGGAATCGAACTCAGTTCCCCAGGACCAAAGTCCACCACCCTAACCACTAGGCCACTCTCCACTCTTTATATACTATTTGCTTTGTATTATTGTGATTTCAACTACAGCTGTATTTCTTTTATCTCTTGTTTGCCTATTTTACTCATCATTGAGGTTATTATTACTTTTCTGTATGTTTTTGGTTTTATGTATGATGGACCCTTCCAGTCAATAAGTAACTATGTGGTGGTTTCTGAAATTGTATTGTTTTCTTTACTCCTTCATGTTTTGGAGTAGCCTAGTGGTTAGTGCAGTAGACTTTGATCCTGGGGAAATGGGTTCAATTCCCAGTACTGGTCCTTGTAACTCTGGGCATATTGCAGGCCAAATAGTTGAAAAATAGCTGGTGTCTAGTCGTCCTTGAAGCTAATAAAGTCAGTTCTGCATGATTGGTGACTGTGTTGTTTTCACTGGTCATCTCCAATGTGTTCATTTGTTCGTGTTAAGCAGTGCCGTAGTGAGGGTGCCTGACACCAGGGGCGGGTCGCCGCTGCGCGCCCCCCCCCCTCCGGAGCGCTCCCCCCCCCCGAAATGCACCCTACCTTTCAGCGGGGGGGGGCAGGCGGGAGGGCCGACTCGCCCCCAGTGCACGTCACTGGGAGCTGCATCGGCTCTGCTGCTTCCCTGCTTTCTCTGCCCTGGAACAGGAAGTAACCTGTTCCGGGGCAGAAAGAGCAGGGAACCAGCGAGCCAACACCCCCCCCCCCCCCCCAGCGCGTGCACCCGGGGCGGACCGCCCCACCGCCCCCCCCCCCCTTCCTACGCCACTGGTGTTAAGTATCGTGGAGGTTTGTTCTTCCTTTTCTTGATGTGTAGTTTTCAAGTAGCCTGTTTACCCAGGTAAATGACTTTTGGAAAACAGTCTTTTATTTGTGTGTATGTGATATATAAGAATGATGACTTGGATGAGGGCACATTATGGGCCTGAAACTTAATTGAAGGAGGCATAAGGCTGAAGATTTGTCTGTAGCACCCAATACTCTTCCACTAGCCCTGGACATTATTATTATTTAATTTAGATTTTGCTCACACCTTTTTCAGTAGTAGCTCAAGGTGATTTACATTCAGGTACTCTGGATATTTCTCTGTCCCAGGAGGGCTCACAATCTAAGTTTGTACCCGAGGCAATGGAGAGGTTAAGTGACTTGCCCAAGATCACAAGGAGCAGCAGCAGGATTTGAACCAGCCACCTCTGGACTGCAAGACCAATGCTCTAACCACTAGACCACTCTTCCACTGGACATGACATCCTCACCAACTTATTTATCTATTTCGACATTTATATCCCACATTTTCCAATAAACTTTGTTTCAATGTGGCTTACAGTGATGATAGGGTAGTTACATTTCGGTGAATAGTTCTAAGTCAGTCAGTGAAAGAAGGGTTGAGGGATTCAGTTACATGTTTGTGAGAAAAAGGTTGGGTGGTTCAATGTGGTTTACAGTAATGGTAGAGTAGGTACATGTTAGTGACAGGCTGCCTGCTTGTGAGAAGAAGGTACAGTAGACTGGTGATAAAGTGCAAGTTAACAAAGGAAATTTCTGATTCACATATCTGATCTGGACTTGCACGGCCAAACACAGGTGCATGTCATGCTCTGAACAGACGGAGACCAGAGTAATTACTAATGGTTAATGGAGTGGTCTGAGATCCTGGGGTTCAATTCCCAGTGTGGCTCCTTTTGACCCTGGGCAAGTCATTTAGGGGTCCTTTTACTAAGGTGCGCTGAAAAATGTCCTGCAGTAGTGTGGGCGCTGGTTTTGGGCACGCGTAGATCCATTTTTCAACGCGCCTGCAAAAAATGCCTTTTTAAGATTTTTGCCGAAAATGGACGTGCGGCAAAATAAAAATTGCCGCGCATCCATTTGGGAGTCTGAGACCTTACCGCCAGCCATTGACTTAGTGGTAAGGTCTCTTGCGTTAACCGGGCGGTAATGACCTATGCACGTAGAATGTCACTTGACGCACATAGCTCACGCGTGTCAGAAAATAAAAATTATTTTTTCGGATGCGCGTAGTGGACGCGTGTCAAAAATGAAATTACCACAAGGGCCACATGGTGGCCGGGCGGTAACTCAAAATTGGCGTACATTGGGTGCACCTAGGCATCTATGCGACTTATTAAAAGGGCCCTTTAACTCTCCATTTCCCCAGGTACAAAAATTTAGATTATCAGCACACTAATGACAGTGAAAGTATCTGTATATAATGTGTACAGTGCTGTGCACGTCTAGTAGCGCTATAGAAATGATAAGTAGTAGTGGTAATAGTAATCTCAGTTCTTACCTGGCCCTATGTGTGCCTACAGATAAACACAGACAGGTAGAAAGATACCATGAAGATCTCTATATATAAAAGGCACCTCCAACGTTCTATGAAGCCTCCAACCGGAACTTTGAAGGGGGCGAGATATCCGGTTTGCCGAAGAGTGTGTGCCCCGCCCTCACGTCACAACGTGATGATGACGAGGGCGGAGCAAACACACTCCACGAAACGCCATCTCCCCCTGCCCCTCGCCGGACATTTTTCACATGCACATCGCATCGCGGAGCGCCAACGACAGCAGCGGACAGGTCCCTGGAGGGGGGTTGGGGGACAGCTGGATCCCTGGCCATGGGTGGCTGCAGGGGGGGGCCGGGGGATGGAGCGACACCAGCGGACAGGTGCCTGCCTGCAGGGGGGGTTGGGGGACAGCTGCATCCCTGGCCATGGGTGGCTGCAGGGGGGGCAAGGGGATGGAGCGCCAGCGACAGCAGCGGACAGGTGCCTGCCTGGAGGGGAGTTGGGGACAGCTGGGTCCCTGGCCATGGGTGCCTGCAGGGGGGGGCTGGGGAACAGGACGCTCGCTGGACACAAAAACCTTGCTAGCGCCCGTTTCATCTCTCAAAGAAACGGGCCTTTTTTGCTAGTGTTTAATAACAAGTAAGATAGCACTTTAGGGCCCGATATTCAGCTTGTAAGCTGCTCACCATCGTGAGCTGAAAATAACCCTGGATATTCAGTACCAAGGCATGTCCAGCTTTTGGCTCTAAATACCTGGAAGTTAACTGGGCGCTGACCGATATTCAGACCAGTGCCCAATTAACTCAGAAGATAAAGTTAGGCCAGCTTTGATTTGATTTATTATTTATAATCCACCCTTATCCAGGGTGTGCATACATAAAAATTTACAATAACAAGAATAATAAAAGGCATAAATACGAAAAAGTCCAATCAAAAACAACAGAAAAGCTAATAAATAGCAAAAACAAAACCAGCTGAATTCCAGCTCTCCAGGCACATAATAAGCTACACACAACAGATGGTCCCTCAGCTGACATTTAAGCACAGACAGCTGGGGCTTCCTTTGTTAGTCATAAAGTCCACTCCAGAGGTCCCGCAATAGAAAACACCCCCTTTTTCATCTGATCCAAACGCAGACGTGACAAGGCTGCTATGACAAGGTCACAAGCTGTAGCTGATCACAAATATCGCAACAGCACATACCATTTCACTGCTTGCTGGAGATAGAAAGGTACAGCACACGATGTACCATCATCAACAAATAAGCGACAGGCAACCATAGCAGGCACTTCAAATAAACACAAATATGTTACATAGTAACATAGTAACATAGTAGATGACGGCAGAAAAAGACCTGCACGGTCCATTCAGTCTGCCCGACAAGATAACTCATATTTGCTGCTTTTTGTGTATACCCTACTTTGATTTGTACCTGTGCTCTTCAGGGCACAGACCGTATAAGTCTGCCCCGCACTATCCCCACCTCCCATCCACCAGCCCCACCTCCCAACCACCGGCTCTGGCACAGGCACAGACCGTATAAGTCTGCCCAGCACTATCCTCACCTCCCCAGCCCTGCCTCCCAACCCCGGCTCTGGCACAGACCGTACAAGTCTGTCCAGCACTATCCCCGCCTCCCAACCACCAGCCCCGCCTCCCGATCTTGACTAAGCTCCTGAGGATCCATTCCTTCAGCACAGGATTCCTTTATGCTTATCCCACGCATGTTTGAATTCCGTTACCATTTTCATTTCCACCACCTCCCGCGGGAGGGCATTCCAAGCATCCACTACTCTCTCCGTGAAAAAATACTTCCTGACATTTTTCTTGAGTCTGCCCCCCTTCAATCTCATTTCATGTCCTCTCGTTCTACCACCTTCCCATCTCCGGAAAAGATTCGTTTGCGGATTAATACCTTTCAAATATTTGAACGTCTGTATCATATCACCCCTGTTTCTCCTTTCCTCCAGAGTATACATGTTTAGTTCAGCAAGTCTCTCCTCATACGTCTTGTAACGCAAATCCCATACCATTCTTGTAGCTTTTCTTTGCACCGCTTCAATTCTTTTTACATCCTTAACAAGATACGGCCTCCAAAACTGAACACAATACTCCAGGTGGGGCCTCACCAATGACTTATACAGGGGCATCAACACCCCCTTTCTTCTGCTAGTCACACCTCTCTTTATACAGCCTAACAACCTTCTAGCTACTGCCACCGCCTTGTCACACTGTTTCTTCGCCTTCAAATCCTCAGATACTATCACCCCAAGATCCCTCTCTCCGCCCGTACCTATCAGACTCTCCCCGCCTAACACATACGTCTCCCGTGGATTTCTACTTCCTAAGTGCATCACTTTGCATTTCTTCGCATTGAATTTTAATTGCCAAACCTTAGACCATTCTTCTAGCTTCCGTATGTCCTTTTTCATGTTTTCCACTCCCTCCGGGGTGTCCACTCTGTTACAGATCTTAGTATCATTCGCAAATAGGCAAACTCTACCTTCTAACCCTTCGGCAATGTCACTCACAAATATATTGAACAGAATCGGCCCCAGCACCGATCCTTGAGGCACTCCACTACTTACCTTTCGCTCCTCCGAGCGAATTCCATTCACCACCACCCTCTGGCGTCTGTCCATCAACCAGTTCCTAATCCAGTTCACCACTTCGGGTCCTATCTTCAGCCCATCCAGTTTATTTAAGAGCCTCCTGTGGGGAACCGTGTCAAAAGCTTTGCTGAAATCTAAGTAGATTACGTCCATAGCTCGTCCCTGATTCAATTCTCCTGTCACCCAATCAAAGAACTCAATGAGGTTTGTTTGGCACGATTTCCCTTTGGTAAATCCATGCTGTCTCGGATCTTGCAACTTATTGGCTTCCAGGAAATTCACTATCCTTTCCTTCAGCATCGCTTCCATTACTTTTCCAATAACCGAAGTGAGGCTTACCGGCCTGTAGTTTCCAGCTTCTTCCCTATCACCACTTTTGTGAAGTGGGACCACATCCGCCGATCTCCAATCCCTCGGAACCTCTCCCGTCTCCAAGGATTTATTAAACAAATCTTTAAGAGGACCCGCCAGAACCTCTCTGAGCTCCCTCAATATCCTAGGGTGGATCCCATCCGGCCCCATGGCTTTGTCCACCTTTAGCTTTTCAAGTTGTTCATACACACTCTTCCGTGAACGGTGCTCTATCCACTTCAATCTCATTTGTACTTTTTGCAGTCCATCGCGGTCCTTCTCCAGGATTTTCTTCTGTGAAAACAGAACAGAAGTATCTATTTAGCAAATTTGCTTTTTCTTCATCATTATCCACATAGCGGTTCGCAGTATCTTTAAGTCTCACAATTCCCTTTTTAGTCATTTTCCTTTCACTAATATACCTGAAGAAAATTTTTCCACCCCTCCTTACATTTCTAGCCATTTGTTCTTCCGTTTGCGCTTTCGCCAGTCGTATCTCTCTCTTGGCTTCTTTCAGTTTCATCTGGTATTCCTCCTCGTGTCCCTTTTCATGAGTTTTTTTGTATTTCTGGAACGCCAACTCTTTAGCCTTTATTTTCTCAGCCACTTGCTTGGAGAACCATATCGGTTTCCTTTTTCTCTTGCTTTTATTTACTTTCCTTACATAAAGGTTCGTGGCCCTATTTATAGCTTCTTTCAGTCTGGACCACTGTCCTTCCACTTCTTGTATTTCCTCCCATCCCATCAGCTCCTTCCTCAGGTATTCCCCCATTTTACTAAAGTCAGCATGTTTGAAATCCAGGACTTTGAGTTTTGAGTGGCCACCCTCCTCTTCAGCCGTCATATCAAACCAAACCGTTTGATGGTCACTGTTGCCCAGGTGGGCACCCACTCGGACATTTGACACATTATCCCCATTTGTGAGTACCAGATCTAGCGTCGCTCCCTCCCTCGTGGGTTCTGACACCATTTGTCTGAGCAAAGCACTTTGAAAAGCATCCACGATCTCTCTACTTCTTTCCAATTTCGCAGACGGAACCGTCCAATCTACATCCGGCAGATTGAAATCTCCCAACAACAGCACCTCTCTTTTCTTCCCCAACTTTTGAATATCAGCGATCAGATCTTTATCTAGGTCCTCCAAATGTGTCGGAGGTCTGTAGACAACACCCACATGGACAGAGGTTTTATCCTTTCTTTTTAAGGTGATCCATATCGCTTCTTCCTTTCCCCAGTTCCCTGTCATTTCAGTCGCTGTGATATCATTTCTCACATACAGAGCTACTCCTCCACCTTTACGCCCCTCTCTATCCTTCCTAAAAAGATTATAGCCTGGTATGTTTACATCCCATTCATGGGAACCATTGAGCCATGTCTCTGTGATTGCAACTATGTCCAAGTCTGCCTCCAAGATTAGGGCATGAAGGTCATGAACTTTATTGCTTAGACTGTGAGCATTTGTGGTCATCGCTTTCCATCTACATTTCCAAGTATGTGTTTTGGTTTTAGTGATTTGGGGGTGTCTTTTCTCTTTGGGTACCTTCATATCTTTTTGTTCCACCTTCTTTGCTTTTTCTTTCTCTTCCGCCTCAGTTTTATTTTCAGGAGCATCACAGTGCTGTAGTGGAGCAAAGGAATTCTGTAGGGGCAAAACTTGTGAGGGCGGATGCTTCTGTGTCACATAACGAAGCCTGCCTGAGCCTACTGTGAACTTGGTAGACTATCGGGGCTCATTTTTGAAAGAGAAAAACATCTAAAAATTGGCATAAAGCAGCATTTGGCCGTTTTCTTAGAAAAAAAATGTCCAAATCAGTATTTTTGAAACCCATTTTCTTGACATTTTTCTATGCTGTTCATCTGCAGTGCATCCAAATCTCAAGGGGGCGAGCACTGCCTCCACCCCGTGCAAATCTGTCTCATGAATATTCATTGTGGACATCCTGAAAACCTGACTGGCTGAGGTGCCACCAGGATCAGGTTTGGGAACCACTGGGTTAGTGGACTGAATATTGCTATTAACCGGCTAAGTCATGGCTCCACCCAAAGTCCGCTCCAGACTTCCCCTAATCCAGCCAGTTAGGGGATGGTCAGTTGGAACCGATATTCACTGGCCCTACCTATCAGCAGCCAGCCAACTCAGTGGGGTTTAACCGGGCAGAAACCGGTTAAACTTCTTTGAATATCGGGCCCTCAGTATTTATTGGGTCCATAATCAAAGCAAGTTAAATGGGCAGAAGAGGCTACTAGCCATTTAAATTACTGGATCACCCACAAGTTATCTGGTTTCTACTTAGATGCTAACTGCTGATATTTATAAGAACATAAGAATAGCCAGACTGGGTCAGACTAATGGTCCATCAAGCCCAGTATCCTGTTTCCAACAGTGGTCAATCCAGGTCACAAGTACCTGGCAGAAACCCAAAAAGTAGCACCATCCGATGCTACTACTCCTAGAGCAACCAGTGGCTTCCCCATATCTATCTCAATAGCAGACTCTGGACTTTTCCTCCAAAAACTTGTCCAAACCTTTTTAAACCCAGATACACTAACTGCTGTTACCACATCCTCCAGCAACGAGTTCCAGAGCTTAACTGTTTGTTGAGTGAAAAAATATTTCCTCCTATTTGTTTTAAAAGTATTTCCATCTAATTTCATTGAGAGTCCCCTGGTCTACGTACTTTTTGAAAGAGTGAAAATTTGATTCACTTTTATTGAGCAGGCACTAACTGGCAATTGCGAAGGAAGCGTCTAAAATAATCTCTACTGTGTGCTATAGCATGATTCAGAAGGTACAATAGTATTCAGAATCGAAATGCTGACCTGGGCACAGGATGCCCTTCTGTGCACGAAAGAGCAGCCTCAGTTGTTGATATCTCGAAGCATGAGAATCTGAAATGTTATCATCTTGTTTAACACGTTCAGAGGATTTTTAAACAACCTTCATTACATAATTGGGTAAAGGTAATTATACCTTTCAACTTCTATAATGCAAATCCTTCCAAAGTGAATATATCTGGAAACCTACAATTTTTCTACAAAGCCGTCACCGCGGAGAGTTCCTTACTCCTTTCCTCAGCATTTCTGCGCTCACTGCCAAATTACAGCCAACAAACACATGGGGACAGACAACACAGCTCTCCCCCTTGTCACATCCACACAAAACATCTGTTTTCACTGGGAACTAGTGTTATTTTCCAGCCTTTATTTTTACAATGTGTGTTTGAAGTAAACTGTCACCTGTTCGCAGATGATGTGTAAGTATGAAAGATAACCAGTCTGCTGCAGTTTTGAAGTTAATGAATTCTTTGACAGCACTGGCAAGCTGAATGGATGAGTATAAACTTGAACTAAACCCAGAAAAAGAGAGAATTATTATGGTTTAGTTGGCAGGGAAGACAATTGACAGCATTCCCTGCTGCTAAGGGTGTTGAGAGGATGCCTACAGAGGCTGTAAAAAGTTTGGGTGCATTTTGTTTTTGATTCCACTTTATGTACAGAAAGGCAAAATATGGGTATGGGGGGAAATTCAATATAGGGTGCCTTAAAGATCAGTGCTGTAAAATCACATGGTTGGCGTGATTCTATAAACTACGCCTAAGGTTAGGCATAGTTTATAGAATATGCTTACGCACCGTACTTGCAACTAAAATGTAGGCGCACCCATTCAGGCCACCTAAAGCCAGGCCTCAATACCTGCGCCTACGTTAGGCACACATCGGGTTTATTCTATAATACTGTACATGATTTTTTTTGGAAACGCCCACAACCCGCCCATTCCATGGTCATGGCCACACCCCCTTTTTGACTATGCACATTAGAATTTACATGCGCTGCATTATAGAATACTAGTGAAACCAAGCCCGTTTTGTCAACAATAAAACGGGCCCTAGGAAGGCTCTCGTGTAAGTGTTTTTTCTCTCTCCCCTGCCCTCCCCTCCATATCCAGCGATTTTTCCCTCCCCTCCCCATCCCATGCTCTCCATGGCCAGCGATTCGCCTCTTCCCTGCCCTCCCATCCGTGTCTCGCGATTCTCTCCTCTCCTCCCATCCCATCCATGTCCATCGATTCTCCTCTGCCCTGCCCTCCCCTCCCTTCGATGTCCCGCGATTCTCTCCTCCCCTCCATGTCCAGTGATTTATACCTGAACATTCTCTGGCTGGCTGGCTTCCATTCCGTAACATCCTGACGTCAGCTCGCCTCCAGCATTCCCTTCCCTCTCACTGTTCCGCCCTCCTTTGACGTCATTACGTCTTTATGCGAGGGTGGGACAGTGAAAGGGAAGGGAACGCTGGAGGCTTGCTGACGTCAGGAGATGTTACGAACCCAGACAGCCAGAGAACGTTGGAGGTACAAATTATTATATAGGATGCCTAGAAAGATGTGCACATAAATTCTAATTAATGCCAATTAGTGCCACAAATTGGTTGTTAATTACCAATTATCAGCACTGATTGGCTTGTTAATCAATTAAGTTATGTGCGCAGTTTGGCCATGCGGCCAAATTAGCATGCACAACTTAAAGTGCCATAAATAGAATTCGTGGTGGGGCCAGATTCAGTAAATGGTACCCAAAATTGGGCACGAGAAAAATTGGCGCTCAGCACTATTCTAGAAAGGATGCGCCGGGCTGAGTGTCTTTTATAGAATAGCAGATAGTGCCAATTCCCACACCCAACATTGGGCGTGAGTACTTATTTATTTATTTATTTATTTTATTTGTTACATTTGTATCCCACATTTTCCCACCTAGTTGTAGGCTCAATGTGGCTTACATAGTACCGGAGAGGCATTTGCCGACTCCGGTGAGAACATATACAAAGTGATATTGTGGTAAGATAAAGTTCATGTGGCACAGCCACAATTAGGGAATCGGACAACGGAAGAGTTGAGTTATGTCCATTTCGTACTTTAGTTCTGTTGTGTCGCAGAGATCAGGCCTTTAGGTTGGATCGGCAGGGTATGCTTTTTTGAATAGGTTAGTTTTTAGTGATGTTTTGACTTTTCGCTCCATAATGGAACTCTCTCTGCGTTTTTCAGCTACTGTTCATGTGATTGAGACTGACACATTGAATTGACACCTGATGCAGGCGTTGAACCATGCTGAAACACGGCCCCTGTTGGGTCTTCAATAAAATATACTTGTAACAGTCCAGACAGCCCTTTGTCCTGTGCACTATGTCAACATCAGCACAGAGTAACATAGTCAATGTCGGCAGATAAACACCTGCATAGTCCATCCAGTTTGCCCATCAAGGCACAAGTTCCAGTTCTTCATGTCTTACCCTGCCAATTTTGGGACACATAGCGTAGAAGTCTGCCTGGCACTGGTCCTACTTCCCAACTACTGGACTTGCCATCGAAGCCCCACTCCAGCCTTGATCCTGATCTTTTTTTTGCCACTTACGGGATCCACTTACGGGATCCGGACCATAGAAGTCTGCCCGGCATTGGTCTTATTTCCCAACATCTGAAGCAGCCATCAAAGCTGACTCCAGTTATGAAGTCGTTTAAGTTTTGCTTTAATTGGATCCCCCATCCTTTTTCTTTATAGTGTTCCTCTATGTTTATCCCACGCATTCTTGAATTTCGTCACTGTTTCAGTCTTCGCAACCTCTCGTGGGAGGGCATTCCAGGCATGGAATTGCTATTAATCAGGGGCGTAGCCAGACTTCAGCGGTAGGGGGGTCCAGAGCCGAGGTGAGGGCGCACATTTTAGCCCCCCCCCCCCACCGCCATTGCCAACACCCGCCACCGCCAGCACCACCTCCAACAACTTTGACCCCCCCCCCCGCCGCCGACCCTCTCGACCCCCCCACCCACCGCCATCGCCTACCTTTGCTGGCGGGGGACCCCAACCCCTGCCAGCTGAAGTCTACTTCCTTCATTTGGTTTCTGAGTCTGACGTCCTGCACGTCAGACTCACAGAGGGAAAACAAAAAGTGAGGAGAGTGGATAAGGATACCAACAATTATATATTTATTTACTAAAAAATTAAAAATTAATAATTAAAAAATAGCAATGTACATAAAAACGACCCGACACGGCCGTGTTTCGGCCCGAAGGCCTGCCTCAGGGGTCTTTGCAACCTTGGTGGATGTAACTCGGAATGTGTGCTCCAAGGAAAATAACAGGACACAATCCTCTTAGGTCTTCTCTCTTCAAAAAAAAATATATATACAATATATATTAAAAGACAAAACGGACTTGTAAAGCTCCTCTCCGAAGAGATGTCTTCAATTGTGAAAATATATTGTATATATATATTTTTTTGAAGAGAGAAGACCTAAGAGGATTGTGTCCTGTTATTTTCCTTGGAGCACACATTCCGAGTTACATCCACTAAGGTTGCAAAGACCCCTGAGGCAGGCCTTCGGGCCGAAACACAGCCGTGTCGGGTCATTTTTATGTACATTGCTATTTTTTAATTATTAATTTTTAATTTTTTAGTAAATAAATATATAATTGTTGGTATCCTTATCCACTCTCCTCACTTTTTGTTTTCCTTCCCACGGTTCCGTGAGGGTTTTCACCTCCTTTTTGATTTTGCTTTTTTGCGTCAGACTCACAGAAACAGAACGAAGCCTCAAGGCTTCATTCTGTTTCTGTGAGTCTGACATCCTGCACGTATGTCAGACTCAGAAACCAAACGAAGGAAGAAGACTTCTGCTGGCGAGGGTTGGGGTCCCCCGCCAGCAAAGGTAGCAGACAGCGACGGCGGGTTGATGGCGGGTTGGCAGTGGGGGGGGGGGTTGAGAGGGTCATCAGCAGGGGGGTCCAGGGCCACATCTATGGGGGCCCAGGCCCCCGTGGCCCCATAGTAGCTACACCCCTGCTATTAATACAAAAAAAAGCAAACCAGCCATTTTCCGGCTCCTATATAAATGGCCTTAACACACAGGAAAAACCCTCATAAGAGCGAACTAAGTTCACTTTTACCACAACTTAGTAAAACGATCCCTTTATATGGTAAAATAGCTTTTCAAGTTTAGAAATACACATTAGGCAGTCCAACTTATATGGATACAGTGATATCCATATAATAATTCCTTTAAGTGGTGGCCATCCCTCTGAATATTTATTTTCGCAGCCTCACATCAGCTTTGTCACGTGTGTCTGGGTTAACTGAGGTGAAACTCGTAAACGTTTCACAGCTACACACTGTACTGTGCAATTCAATACACATAGATTTGAATTAACAGAGCTTTTGAAAGAAAGTTAAGACCTGGCTATTTGCTGTCTCAGAACATCAGAACATTTTGGACTCGATCTTCAAAGGAGTTATGCTCCTAACTTTGAGAGCTGTGCTCTTAAATTGACCTCTTGAAAATTTACTAGGGCTGAGTGCAAACATTTTTTACTCAAAATTTCACTAAACTCTTACATTTAGCAGCAGGAAAAAATGGGTTGCAACAGGGACAGATATAGGGCTGGAAAAGGAAGTTAGGAGCTTAGCACTGATTTTCAGTACTAGGCTCAGAAATGTAGGCAAATGAATGGCAAAGCCTAGATTTATAAGCATAACTTTTAAGCTCCTAAATTAAGATAAATTATCAGCTGGAAATTAATACACAAATTTATGAGCCTAACTTAAGAGCTGAAGATTGGGCAAATACGCTTTGTTTAGGGGAAATGTTGTAATTATTTCCTTGGAAATGCAGTGTAAAAGAAATCTTCTATTATATGAAACATGGGGTGCAGGTCTGAAATAAGTTATCGCTGTGATATTGCTATCACAGTCCTGTTTCATTATTCCATCCCTAGACTGTATTCTACTAAACATCCAGGGTCAGCCTTTTCTTATTTTGAAAGTAACTACTGACATCTACTGGTAGAAATGGAAAACACTGTCACTATTTTCCAGTTTAGCAGTAATTTAAATATTCTGCATTCTTTTGCATACCTGGGACTCAAGTAAAGCAATTTGTATATAGAAAACATTAACACTGATTTTGTACCTGCTGCAAAGTGAGCACAAACCTCCCGGGTTCTATGCACACTGTTCACTATTGTGTTTAGCTCCTAGCCACTACTCAATTGCCCTCCCCCTTGTCCCTTCCTTCCTTCTCACCTTTACTTCCCTCACCCGTAACTGTCTCGTCTGTCTGTATTATTTAGATTGTAAGCTCTTTTGAGCAGGGACTGTCTCTCTTTATGTCAGGTGTTCAGCGCTGCGTGCGTCTGGTAGCGCTATACAAATGCTAATAATACTAATAATAATAATAATTAGACAATTGGGTGCTAACAACCAAATTATTTGCATTAATTAGAGTTAATTGGCACTTAGTTGGCACTAATTTGGATTTACATGTACATCTGCCTACGCACTATTTTATAATATTGTGTGCCCAAAGTGCCTCCCGCGTATCCCAAAACAGGGTGTGGTCAGGGGTGGGTCAGGGGCATTCCAATTATCTAGGCATAATGTTATAGGATACCATGATTGCCCACCCAACTTGTGCCCCATCAGAAAAAGGCACAGAGAGACAACTCATTCCATTTGAGGGAATAAGTCCAGCGCCAGAATGCTACTACACTGGGCTAGTTACTGGGCTAATTATTGTCACTGATTGTCTGTCCTGGTGGAGGTTCATTATGTTTTTTCTCAGCCAACTGGACTCAATCTGGTTTCCCCAAAGGAAAGGCCAGTCAGAAAGTGTTCTAGATTATTCTTGACAGTGTTCTGTTCCAGCAGTGGAGTAGCCCAGGCCAGGGCTTTCTTTGCGAGTACGCTAATTATAAAGCTCACTTTGAATGAGTCCAATAGAAACAGGCATGGATGGAGTTGAAACCAAAGTTTGCATCGATGAATAAACCCCTGCAGTTCTCTTTGGGTGCCATCAAACTTCTCCAGTAATAACATAAGAAGTTCTAGAAGCAGGGTAGCCCGTTGTCCTTGCTCCTGACCAGAAGGCTAGAGAGCATCCACTTTCTGCTGAAGGGCCTGGTGCTGCCCCTGCATATCTTGTAAAGCCTTTGTAGGGGTCTCTGCTGTAGCCTCCATGCTGACCTAATCCCTGGCATTGGGCAAGATCATGGATGACGAGACTAGGCCTATGGCAGGGTCCAATATAGCAGAGATCAAGCAAGTTCACAAACCACACATAGAGCGGGAATTAGGCATGGAATGCGAACCACAGGTAAATCAGGAACTGAACACGTAGTAAGTTTTAAAAAAAAAGAAGTAAAGTAGCACAAGAAACTAGATGCAGACCCATCGAAAACTGTTGAACCAGCAAGGGTGCGTCTAACTGGACTTCCTTGTATACTGTCATTGATAAGGCAACCTCTTATTGGTCCACTGGGCTCCTCCAAGAGGAGCCTTCACCTTCTGCCACTTACAGTCATGTTTCCTGGAACTTTTAAGTGGCTCAGCCACAAGACTGTGGTCACTGGCTCAGAAGGCCACAAGTCTGATTCTGGGCAAATCCTTACAGGATGCACTCTAGTACATCATAGTAAGCTATCCAGTGGAGGTGGTGAAGACACACTTTATCTGAATTCAACAAAGCATAGGGATAAGCACATAGGAAGGGATAATGGATGGGTAGACTGGATAAGTCACATGCCCCCCCCCCCCCCCCCCCCGATATTCAGCTGCTGGCAGGCAGTGCTTTTGCTATCCGCTGCCGGTGTTAAACCCAGATATTCAATGCCGGGCAGATTCCAGCGACCGGCATTCAAAGGCGATATTCAGCTCTAACCAGTTAAGTGCTTACCCCCAGATTTTATATAGTGCAACTTACATTGCACGCGCAAATCAGGCCATATTCTGGATTTGCACATGCAACTTAATTATCTATCTAAGCAGCGGTGATAATTGCCGATTAACAAGCAATTACTGAACCAATTGGCATTAATTAGAATTTATATGCACAACTGTCTAAGCATATTCTGTAAAGTAATGTGCGTAAATTCTAAGACACATAGTTGAGAAAGGAGCAAGGCCGTGGGCGGGTCATGGGCATTTCTAAAAACTATGTGCGTGGTTATAGAATACACCCAGTCCATGCCTAATTTAGGCATAGGTATTTACACCAAGTTTTACTTGGCAAAATTGCCAACTAAATTTAGTCATGCAGACGGGCACTAGCCGTATGCTATAAACCACACTGAAATTTAGGTGTATTTTTGGCGCCGATTTTTTTAGGCGTGATATATAGAATCTAACCCTTAGTGGTTAAAGATAGACCTGTAGTTATGCAGCCTATTTTAACCACTAAACATAGTCAGTTTGGCACTGAATATCCATGCCTAACTACTGAATATCGAAACCGGTTAGCAGCTAGCCACTAACTGCAGATATTCAGTGGGAGATAACCATAGTAACATAGTAACATAGTAGATGACGGCAGAAAAAGACCTGCACGGTCCATCCAGTCTGCCCAACAAGACAAACTTATATGTGTATACCTTACCTTGATTTGTACCTGCCTTTTTCAGGGCACAGACCGTACAAGTCTGCCCAGCAGTTCTTCCCACCTCCCAACCACCAGTCCCGCCTCCCATCACTGGCTCTGGACAGACTGTATTAGTCTGCCCTCCGCTATCCTTGCCTCCCAACCACCAACCCCTCTTTCACCCACCAGCTCCGCCACCCATAACCAGGTATCACCCACTGAATATCTGATGTTATGCACTAAAACACTATTTAACTGGCCAGTTCAATAGTTTTGAGTATCGACCCATGGTCTTGATGTGCCATCATTTTTTATGTATCCATTTTTGGATGAGAGTATTAGCAAAAGTTGTGGCAGATTCCTTATTGGTATGACATGTCAGAGGTTTCAGTCTCTAGCATGGTGTAGTTGAAAGCAACAGCTTAGCATGAAAGCTCTCTTTTTCTTGGAAACAGCTTCTTCACAAAGAAAAAAAATATTTGCGGTATCTAATCTAATCTGTTATGTTTTTCCCCATGCTCACCTAGTGGTATTTATTTTCTCAAGGTCTTTATTGTAATCTCTAATCTGAAATGTCCACCTTTCAAACGTCTTGCCTCAAAGACATCGTCTACTTACCCATTATGTGTTGATCTAATGGGTCCTAGAATATCTTACTGATCAGATGTTGAAAAGTTGCATGAGACCAAACAGCATCACTAGAAAACGTCCAACTTGGGTACAAAAGACTGTTTTCCATTCATCTCCTTTGTAAGATTTTGATATCGTGAGCTGATATATTTTTCTAGCTTCTCACCGGTCTAGATTTTTCTGTAGAGTAATGAATTTTGATTCATTAAACAATGATGCTATATCTGCATTTTCCGTTGGGTCTTACTCCACTCTTACAGATTGGAAGAGTCTTTAGGTTGCAAACCTGCAGACACTTTAGCCAAGACTTCATTTTTGGTGTGCAACTGAATTAAGTACTCTGAACAGCTGTTATGGCACCAATAATCATCTTACTTTATCAGTGTCTCTTTCTTTTGGGCTAAAAGTATTTCCTCACAATTTGTCACTTCTCAAACAATGAAATTGTCTGTATAGGAGATAGACAAGATCTCATGACCTGTACTCCTAGACATTTAGCCTCCCTAATCTGTTCTGCCAGACTCTTGTTGCACACTATCTTCACATATCCCAGTTCCTCTGCATCTCTTTAATAGTTCTAGAATGTCTCATATCTGCCAGGATCTTTCTTGTCCCTGTCATAATCGAAACCACAGAAAGCTCTGTAAGGTTTGCAAAGAGCCCTCTGAGTTTTGTAAGATACTCATTTTGACAGTACCAAGAATTCTTTCTTTTGCTGATGCTTCCACCCCAGGAATATCTTATATTATGAAGATATATCTGCTGAATACAACTTGACCCATGAACATCACATTAGCCTCAATATAACCCCGTACTGTCTGTGTGGTTCTGCTGGCTGCAGTCAGTTTTGCCCAGCCGGCACTCTTTAGACTTGAGGCTATAGAAATACTTACAGTAGTGACTTGCTGTAATAATTGACACATCTGTAATAGCATCCACAATACATCTAGTCTCAGCAAAACTGGACTCCTCCCAATAGGCTTCTCCTCCTCCCATTCAGTTCCATTGAAATAGTATGTAAATCTGAGTGTGAGAACAGCATCGATCTTGAGATTCAGAAATGTATTTTCTGGAACCTTGGTTTTAGGCCGAACTACTAGGTCGGAGTCAACTTACAGACCTTCTCATTCACATAACTCCCTTCTTGTGTGTCCTTCTCTTGTTTTGGCATTCCTGAGCAATGTGTCATATCTCACTGCATCGGTAACAGACCAATTCTCCTCTCTCATTTTATAAGGAGGTCACCTCAGTTCAGACAATACTCAATCCAATGCAACCTTGGTTTGTCTGGATCACCTGAAGCTCTTTTCTTGTCAATTGGAAGTGTAAGCCTGATGCAATGTTTCTTAACTTCTTCTCAACAGTACAACTGTTTTTATCAATTCTAGAATTGCTAAAGATAAGGGATCCAGTTCAACACTGAGACCCTCACCAGTAATTCAGTTTAGCTCTTTTGCTGAATCTTCACAGGTCTAGTTTCTTCAATTCGTCATCTTCTGCCCATAATTTCTCTGCAAAAGGTGTCATCTTTTGACTTGAGTAAAAACTGTTCTTTCGGCATAATTTGTGCATCCCTTACTCGAGAAGATCTCTCTTGACTATTCTTTTTACTTTCTCCTGTAGTTGATATGCAAATGCTCTTATGGGCTGTCCACATAGAACTCCTTGATCCTCGTACTTACTGTCGTCTACATATGGATCCACATACTCCCTGATTTTCCTTGTCTTGATGCTGTGAAGATTCCCTCTACTCAGTGGCGTTCCTAGGGGGGGACGGTAGGTGCAGTCCGCCCCGGGTGCACACCGCTGGGGGGGGGGGGTGCCACGTGCGCCTGTCCTCCGGTGTTCCATGCTTCTTCTCTGCCTCGGAACAGGTTACTTCCTGTTCCGGGGCAGAGAAGAAGCATGGAACAACGGAGGACAGGCACGCGTGGCACCCCCCCAGCGGCGTGCACCCGGGGGGGTTCCTTCGTGGGGGGTGTCCTTTTGCCGGGGGGGTCTGCGCTGCATCTGGGGGGGTGCTGCACCCAGGGACGGGGCACATCGGCGATCCGCCCCGGGTGTCAGCCCCCCCCTAGGAACGCCACTGCCTCTACTTCATAGGTGCCAGCTCTGTGGGTGTTGTGGGTACCTGAGCACCCCCAATATCCTTTCCCCGTAAGTCTATAGATCTGGGTCAGCAAGCTCCATACTGCAGAGCTACAGGAAAACACAGGAAGGAAGTGCTTCTGTATCCTAGCTACTGCTCCTGCCTTCCCCTGCAGACTATTGGCTGGAGGTGTCTGTCCAATAGACTGCAGGGGAGGAGGGGCTGGGAAAGAAGAGAAACTGGTGAGACTTGCAGTGCTACCCCTAGCATTTCTTTTACCCACAACAAGTCTTCCCTGTGTGTGCGCCACCTGCTGTGCTCTTCATTGAAAGACAGCCTGACCAGTCATGTTCACAACCCACCATGCTTTCATTTCCTTTATATGGACTTGGTCATTTGTGCTGAGTTGAGCACCCCCAATCATTTTGAAAAGTTGGCTCCTGTGCTCTACTTTTCCTAAGATGGGGTAGAAATCTTTGTCCTCTCATTTGTTAACGTTCCAAATGTCCACTCTGTTGAGAAACAGCGGTATGGGTGGACCTGTGCACCCGAAGCTTTGGGACAGTTATCAGAACTGTATGATTTCCATATAGGCAGTTCTCCTACCAAATTCTTTATATTCCCCTTAACCCTTTCCCCCTTACCCATGAAAGCAACATTAAGGGACGAGTGGGTGAGTACATTTGTGTGTTTGTGGAAGTTTATTTTGAGCACGAAAGTTGCCTCAAAGCCCTGTTAGTTTTGTATGGCTTTGCTGGGTGAAATGTGCAAAGCTATGGTTACATAGTAACATAGTAACATAGTAGATGACAGCAGAAAAAGACCTGCACAGTCCATCCAGTCTGCCCAACAAGATAACTCATATGTGCTACTTTTTGTGTATACCCTACCTTGATTTGTACCTGTGCTCTTCAGGGCACAGACCTTATAAGTCTGCCCAGCACTATCCCCGCCTCCCGCCACCGGCTCTGGCACAGACCATATAAGTTTGCCCAGCACTATCCCCGCCTCCCAACCACCAGCCCCGCCTCCCACCACCGGCTCTGGCACAGACTGTATAAGTCTTCCCAGCACTATCCCCTGCCTCCCAACCACCAGCCCCGCTGGTTAGGAAGTGTGAGAGAGGCTGAATGTGTAAGAAGATAAAGGAGTGCTTACCTCCGCTATAAAAAAAAAACCTTCTTCAAATTGATCAAAGAGGTTGGAGTGCTGGTGAACAAAGGAGTCAGGGCAGGACTTGCATATCTGGCCACTTCACTTGCACATCAGGGAGTGAAAAAAATTTCCTGTTCCACTAAGCTCTTTCCTTTTCATGAGGTGCTGTGAGTATTATTATTATTTATTGTATTTGTACCCCACATTTTCCCACCTTTTTGCAGGCTCAATGTGGCTTACAGAGTATGGAAATGAAAACGTCGTTACATGATTTGAAAAAAAAAACAGTCAATCATAAGCTGAGGTGAAAGAGGAATTCAGATGGAAAGGTGTTAGGTAAGGTCGTGTGAGAGGTGTTTTAGGTGTACTTGGCTAGTTTAAGGAATGATTTGTTTCATTGAGGGTGACTTTTGTACTACTACTACTACTTAGCATTTCTATAGCGCTACTAGGGTTACGCAACGCTGTACAAGTTAAAAACATGGAAAAGGACAGTCCCTGCTCAAGAGAGCTTACAATCTAAAGGTAACAAACTATGTAGTCAGTGTAGTCAGTGTATCATGAATGGGGAAGGTGGTTAGGTGCCAAAAGCAAGGGAGAAGAGATGGGTTTTGAGTAAGGACTTGAAGATGGGCAGGGAGGGCAGATGGCGTATGGGCTCGTGGAGTCTGTTCCAGGCATAAGGTGATGCGAGGCAGAAGGGACGGAGTCTGGAGTTAGCGGTGGTGGAGAAGGGTACAGATAGGAGTGATTTGTCCTGAGAGCGGAGGTTACGGGTGGGGACATAGGGGGAGAGGAGGGTAGAGAGGTAAAGGGGGGCTGCAGATTGAGTGCATTTGAAGGTCATTAGGAGAAGCTTGAACTGAATACGGTAGCGAATCGGGAGCCAGTGAAGCGACTTGAGGAGAGGGGTGTTATGAGAGTATCGGTTCACGCGGTAGATAAGACGTGCAGCGGAATTTTGGACAGATTGAAGGGGGGATAGGTGGCTAAGCGGGAGACCAGCAAGGAGGAGGTTGCAATAGTCAAGACGAGAGGTAACGAGTGAGTGGACGAGGGTTCAGGTGGTCTGTTCAGAGAGGAATGGGCGGATTTTGCTAATATTATAGAGGAAGAAGTGACAGGTCTTAGCTGTCTGCTGGATATGGGCAGAGAAGGAGAGGGAGGAGTCGAAAATGACTCCGAGATTGCGGGCTGACGAGACGGGGAGGATGAGGGCGTTGTCAACAGAGACAGAGAGTGGGGGAAGAGGAGAGGAGGGTTTGGGTGGGAAGACAAGGAGCTCAGTCTTTGCCATGTTCAGTTTCAGATGACGGTTGGACATCCAGGCGGCGATATCTGAGAGGCAGGCTGAGACTTTGGCCTGGGTTTCGACTGTGATGTCGGGAGTGGAGAGGTAGAGCTGGGTGTCATCGGCATAGAGATGGTACTGGAAACCATGTGATGAGATCAGTGAGCCCAGGGAAGAGGTGTATATCGAGAAAAGAAGCGGTCCAAGGACAGATCCTTGAGGAACCCCAAGCGGGACAGGGGTGGAAGAAGAGCCATTAGAAAATACTCTGAAGGTGCATTGGGAAAGATACGAGGAGAACCAGGAGAGGATGGGGCTCTGGAACCCAAATGAAGACAGTGTGTCAAGAAGTAAATTATGATTGACGGTGTCAAAGGCGGCAGATAAGTCGAGGAGGATAAGGATGGAGTAGTGACCTTTGGATTTGGCAAGGAACAGGTCATTGCAGACTTTGGAGAGAGCTGTTTCTGTTGAGTGTAGTGGGCGAAAGCCAGATTGAAGCGGATCAAGGATGGCCTGAGAGGAGAGGAAATCAAGGCAGCGGCTGTGGACAGCGCGTTCAAGTAATTTGGAGAGGAAGGGTAGAAGGGAGATGGGGCGGTAATTGGAGGGGCAGGTGGGGTCAAGTGATGGTTTTTTGAGAAGTGGAGTGACTACAGCGTGCTTGAAGGTGTCAGGGACAGTAGCAGTGGAGAGAGAGAGGTTGAGGATGTGACAGATGTAGGCTCTGTTGAAGAGATGTGTTTTCAAAGCTTTGCGAAAGCTTGTTACATTGGTTATGGTTTTCAGGGCCATGGGTAGTGCGTTCCAAGACTGTGTACTTTTGTACGCAAAGGTAGTAGCATAAGCCTGTTTGTACTTCATTCCTTTACAGCTGGGAAAGTTCAGGTTGAGGAATTTGCGGGCCGATCTTTTGGCATTCCTGGGCGATAAGTCCACTAGGTTTAGCATATAGAGTGGGGCATCTGCGTGAATGATTTTGTGTACAGTCGTGCAGATCTTGAACTCAATTCGTTCCTTGAGCGGGAGCCAGTGCAGTTTCTCTCTGAGGGGTTTCGCACTTTCGTATTTAGGTGTTCCAAAAATGAGTCTGGCTGCGGTGTTCTGGGCTGTTTGGAGTTTTTTGATGGTCTGTTCTTTACAGCCTGCGTACAGAGCGTTACAGTAGTCCAAGTGGCTTATTACCAGTGACTGTACTAGGGTGCGGAAGATGTTTCTTGGGAAGAAAGGTTTTATTCTTTTGAGTTTCCACATGCATGCATGTTAGATAAGCTGAAGAAATTAAAAAAAAAAAAACCCTGTTGAATATACATCCCATTTCATCTATATAAGTCTTACTGATTAAAAAAAAAAATCTGCAGTCACTGTGAATTACAAGGACATAGGAGCAATGTTTATTTATATAGTTCCGTACTTATATAACGCACTTCCCACATGGCTTCAGCTCAGTGTAATAGGGTCAAGGGTTTTACAATCCCAAGGATGGTGTGGGACCACAGGAAGGTGATGTCTCAGCTGTTTGGGGAAGCTAAAATGGAGCAGGGTACAGGCTGATTGGCATGGGATGAGGCACGGCAGGGCAAGTCAAAACCCTTGGGGTGATGAGAGATTTGGGGTTAGAAGTGGCAGTTTTGCCGGTGCCACTCCTCTGCCAGCTGGAGCTGAACCACAGAGAGGGGAAGGTGGTGAGGGAGCTGAGGAGGAGCTCAAAAAGGCAGCCAGAAAGGACCACTTCACTGCATGGCTCTGCCTTCCCACTAACACCTCCGTAATCACCACCCCCTCCCTCCCTTCCTTCCTTTGGTAATATATGGACACTGAATGCACTCCAGGGAATTATCTCTCAAAAAAAAAATTACGTTCCAAAATAATACAACATATTAAACAGAACAGTATTCGCAGTATTCTGGAAATTTATGCACGTGCTGTAACACAAACAGAATGAACAGATAATTAATCATTTTTTTTTCTGTTATAGTGTGTGAAAATTGTGTATCATATTTATTTTAAGCAGCACGGATACAATATAAAAATTGTAGACCTTCTGGTGGCGGCCTAGTGTTCTTCATGTCTCAGCAGTTAACCCTCTATTCTCTGCTTCCTTACCTCAGCCTCTTCTATGGATCTCTGTCCCTCCCACCCAAACAACCTTATCTGCTGCACCTCAGATACCATTCCTCTCCCTGTGACTGGATTTTTTTTGTTACCCCAGCTCCCCCCCCCCCCCCCCCAATCACTGACTCCATGGCAGGCTGTCCTCCTCTGATCAGCCTCCAGCACCTGGTCTTGTGTCAATCTGTTCACCCCCCCCCCCCCCCCCACCTTACCCCCATAGTGATCTAGTCTTTGCTCTTGCAGTAGGAAATTGTGCAATTTAATTATGCAACTTGCAATTATGCATATGTGGAGGAGTAGCCTAGTGGTTAGTGCAGTGGACTTTGATACTGGGGAACTGAGTTCAGTTCCCACTGCAGCTCCTTGTGACTCTGGGCAAGTCACTTAACCCTCCATTGCCCCTGGTACAAAATAAGTACCTGAATATATGTAAACCGCTTTGAATGTAGTTGCAAAAACAACAGAAAGGAGGTATACCAAGTCCCATTTCCCTTTCCCTATTTGAGATTCTACATGGAATGTTGAAACTATTTGTAGATTCTACATGGAATGTTGCTACTATTGGAGATTCTAGATGGAATGTTGCTACTATTGAGATTCTGTTGCTACTATTTGAGATTCTACATGGAATGTTGCTATTCCACTAGCAACATTCCATGTAGAAGCCTGCCCTTGCAGATCAGCAATGCGGCCGCGCAGGCTTCTGTTACTGTGAGTCTGATGTCCTGCACATACATTTCCCTGTCGGTTGTAAGAGAAGCTTAGTCAGCTTGAGACCGATACCCCTGTCAGTAGGATCCAACTGAGTGGTTCCTGATGAAGCCCTGTTATGGGTGAAACGAATCGGGCCCCGTTGAAAATCAACAGTTGAACTGGGGGGTTGTCAAGCCAGCATTTATTAAGCTAAGTTGATGCATGCCATGCTGTAGCTTGAACAGTTTTTTTTTACTCAGTTATCTTTAATATTTGTGCTCTATTATGGGCTTTTTTGTATAAAAAAAAATGTGTGCTCTATTATGGGCAATTTTGCATGATGCTCCTATATGGGCATTTTTGAATGAGTGGAGTAGGGAATATTTACCCCATGAAAGAAACTTGATCACGGGCACAAAGTCTTTCATAGATAATAGTGTCTTGTTGATTAGACCTTGGCAGAAGCCTTGGTTTCTGAAGGTATTTTCCACTTTCCTCATTTCTTTACATTCATTCCACACAACCCTTTGGATTGTGTCTGGCTGTTTTTCAGTTCTTTGGAGGACCAGCTGTCCTCCCAACCACCTCCTCCACTGGGCCCCTAGTGCAATTGCACCACAGAGGCCTTCACCCTCGCTGGTTCTTTCTTCAAGAGGAGCCTCTGGGGTTTTTCCCTGCAGGGCCTCAGGATTGCCAGCCCTTAACAGGGTCTGCAACTGCCAGTTCTAGGGTTCCCCACTAGAGGGCAACCTCTGCTCTTCTCGGCCTTAGGCACCGATAGTGCTCCCGCAGGCCCTTTTCTTCTGACCTGAGCTGCTCCCGAAAGTTTCTTTGCTTTGAGCCTGCTCCCAAGGGCTGTTGTTGCTGCTCCTCCTTCTGCTTCTAGGAGTACTATCCCTGCTTGGGTTCAGAGTTTCCAGCTCTTAATAAGACTTTGTAACTACCAATAGCTGGATTTCCCTACTAAAGGACTATCACCCCTTCCACCCAGAACCATCAAAGACTGTTCCACAACAGACAAAAACCTTCCAGAAACAATAATCTCACTCACTGAATTCCCAATGTGCTACCAAACTACCTGCCCCCCCAGGGCCGGTCTTAGGCAGAGGCGACCGAGGCGGCCGCATAGGGCCCAGCGCCTAAGGGGGCCCCGCGCGGCACGCCTCAACTCTGCCTCGCCTCTCCCGACCTCCACCGCCGGACCGCCGCTGCTCGCCTGCCCTCCACCCATGTCCAGCGACGCGACTCTCCTCATTCCCCTGCTCCCCCTCCCTCCAGCCACCTGAGCCCCCCTCCCGTCTGAGCCCCCCCTCCCCGACCCGCCAAACGACCCTCTTCTCTGCCACCCGACCCGGCCGGCACCTGACCCAGCATTTTTTAAAAATCTACAAGCGGTGGTGCCTCGCGTCTGAGAATAAAAGAAAAAAAATCGCTTTGTCCGTCAGCCAGCCTTCTCTCATGTCCCGCCCTCTGATGTAACTTCCGCAAGGGCGGGACATGAGAGAAGGCCGGCCGACGGACGAAGCGATTTTTCTTCTTTTACTCTCAGACGCGCGAGGCACTGCTGCTTGTAGATTTTTTTTAAATGCTGGGTCAGGTGCCAGCCGGGTTGGATGGCAGAAGAGGGTCGTTTGGCGGGGCGGGGAGGGGGGGCTCAGATGGGAGGGGGGCTCAGGTGGCTGGAGGGAGGGGGAGCAGGGGAACAAGGAGAGTTGCTGGACATGGGTAGAGGGCAGGGGGGACGGGGGGGTTACTGGACATAGGTGGATGGCAGGGGAGGGCAGGGGAGGGCAGGGGGGACAGGAGGGTTGCTGGACATGGGTGGATGGAGGGGAGGGGGGTTCTGGACATGGGTGGATGGCAAGGGAGGGCAGGGAGGACAGGAGTGTCGCTGGACATGGGTGGATGGCAGGGGAGGGGGGTTTCTGGACATAGGTGGATGGCAGGGGAGGGCAGGGAGGACAGGAGGGTCGCTGGACATGGGTGGATGGAGGGGAGGGGGTTTCTGGACATAGGTGGATGGCAGGGGAGGGCAGGGAGGACAGGAAAGTCGCTGGACATGGGTGGATGGAGGGGAGGGGGGTTTCTGGACATAGGTGGATGGCAGAGAAGGGCAGGGGGCACAGGAGGGTCGCTGGACATGGATGGATGGCAGGGGAGGGGGATTTCTGGACATGGGTGGATGGCATGGGGGGGTTCTGGACATAGGTGGATGGCAGGGGAGGGCAGAGGGGATGGGAGGTTGCTGGACATAGATGGATGGCAGGGGGGACGGGAGGGTCGCTGGACATGGGTGGATGGAGGAGAGAGAAGAAATGCTGGACATGGATGGAGGCGAGGGAAGAGTGAGGAAGGAGATGAGGTGAGGGAAAAGGAAGAAAGGAGAAAAAGTGCACATGGATATAGAAAATAGGCAGAAGCTGGATCCACTGGACAGTCAAGTATGCGGAGGACCCAGCTTTTACTTACGGATGTAGGGCAAGAAATGAAGAAGAGAGGCGGAAAGTAAAGAAATAAATGGAAAGGAAGCCCTGGAAATGGAGTTAAGAGGACAGATAGCAGTACAATCGGATACTGAGCCAGCATTATCAGAAAAGCAAAGTCACCAGACAACAAAGGTAGAAAAAACTATTTTATTCAGGATTTATTAATTGGAATATGTCCGTTTTTGGAAATGTGCATCTGTGATATTTTTCATGTAAGTTTCAATTTTTGTAGTATTGCTGCATGCTGAGTCTGACTTCTTGAGGTAACTTTCCAGTTCAGTATTTTGCCTTCATATGTTTTTCAGGTGTGATCAAGGAAGGTGCAGTATTCTGCTAGCGTATAGTTTGCAGCCCTTTTTGGGGTTTTTTTCACTAGGTTGTGCACTGGTGTTTTAGAGCCCGGTGTAATTACAGTTGCCTTTCCACGCCACACATAAGGTTGTAGCTCGTCCTGTCCTTGGAATTAGTGCTGTTTATGGTTTGTTAAGGTTATGAGTGTGTTTTTGCACAAGTTTGTGTATAGTGTTTTGCGGTGGAGAGATTGTGTGTTGGCCTTACTAAGGTGGCACCAAACATCAAAAAGGGTGTAGAGCCTAAATCATGACACACTACCTCTAAAAGGGTGTTTTGTGGCTCTACATGAGAATTGTGATATTATGATCCCTTGCTAGCTTCATATTGTTGATAATCTGCATTTTCCTTATGGCTGGTATATTGGCGTATAAGGTATTAATTGTGACTATTTTATTTTTACTTATTTTTTTTCTGTGTGTTGTCAGACAATTATGGATGACAGACAGAGTCGGAGTCTTCTTGAGTCAGAGAGTTGTGGTATATATTTTAAAACAATTTTAATACCTTGGTGGTCTATATGTTTTTATATTGTACATTATATTTCACACATCACTTTATTTTATTGTATATCTTTTCATTTCATTTTTATTTTATTGCATATATGGGTTACAGAGTAATAGGGGAATTTGAAAGTACTGAATCTTTTCTTAATATTTTTCCTTTATTCTCCTTTGTTATGAGAATTGGAACTACTAATTGTAGTGGACTTGAACTGAATAATTTCTGGGGAGGGGAGGTTTCATGATAGCATTGTGCTTATTATTTCAATAAGTTTTTTGTACAAGTTTAGCTTCATTTGTCTTTATTTGAAATTTCATAAATAAAAATATGTTCTAAAAATGGAATAATCTTATCAATGGGGTGGAGCTAGGGTGGGGCGGGGCTAGGATGGGGCCCCACCAAATTGGTCTGCATAGGGCCCCGCACTTGCTAAGACCGGCCCTGCTGCCCCCTAAACTCATAGGGAGCAGGTTTTCAGTTCCTTCATTCTGATTCAGCTCTCTCTATATAGGGTGTAGGCATAGTCTGTCCAGTGGTGTGCTGGAGCTGGATCGCAAGAGCTGGTTGTTAAATTTTCTGGCATCTTGTGAGCCGGTTGTTCTGGCAGTGCGAGCCAGCTCGCCTCTCCTCCCCCCCCCCCTCCCCCAGTGCCAGGGGGTTTTTTTGTTCCGGTACAGCGTACCAGCACCTTTTTTCCCTCAGCTCCCCGGCAGCTCTCCTTTCTGTTCCTGCTGCCGCCCACTGTTTAAATCTTTTATTTCACCTCAAGTCGCAGTGGCGGAGAAAGCTGCAGGCTCGGCTCGCCTCCAGCCTTCCCTTCCCTCTCAGTGTCCCGCCTTCTTCTGATGTATTTCCTGTTTCTGCGAAGGCGGGGCATTGAGAGGGAAGGCTGGAGGCATGCCGAGCCTGCTGCTTTCTCTGCCGCCGTGACTTGAGGTGAAATAAAGGATTTAAATGCTGGACAGCAGCAGGAACAGAAAGGAGGGCTGTCGGGGAGCTGAGGGTGGGCAGGTGGGACTGGGGCGAGTCACTGCACATGGGACTGGTGCTACTTTATAAACGAAAATGGGAATAAGTGAGGTGATTAAATTTACAGATGGTCCAAAACTATTCAAAGTTGTGGAAATACCTGCGCACTATGAAAAATTGCAGAAAGATCTTAGAAAACTGGAAGACTGGGCATACAAATGGCAAATGAAATTGAATGTGGACAAATGCAAAGTCATTCATATTGGGAAGAATAATCCAAATCATAGTTACTTGATGCTAGGGTCCACCTTAGGAGTCAGCACCCAAGAAACAAGATCTAGGTGCCATCGGAAAAACTCAACGAATAGTTGAGCTCCGGAACTTGTTACCCGAGGATGTGGGAACAGCAGTTAGCATATCTGGGTTTAAAAGGTTTTGGACAAATTCCTATTAAGATAGACATGGGGAAGCCACTCTTTATCGCAGGGGAGTAGGGAGCAAAGAATTTTGCTACTCTTTGGGATTCTGTCAAGTACTTGTGACTCAGATTGGCCACTGTGGAAGCAAGATACTGGGCACCATTGGTCTGACCCAGTATGGCTATTCTAATGTTCTTATGTTCCACAATGCATGGTGGCAACTGAGTCATTCATATAACATGTATGACAAAATGTTAACAGCTGATCTGAGGCAGATATTAAAAATTAAGGGGTCCTTTTACTAAGGTGCACTGAAAAATGGGCTGCGCTAGTGTAGGCTAGTGTGGTGTGTTTTGGGCATGCACAGATCCATTTTTCAGCGCGCCTGTAAAAAAGACCCTTTTTTTATTTTTGCCGAAAATGGACGTGCGAGAGTGTGCATCCATTTTGGGTCTGAGACCTTACTGCCAGCCATTGAATTAGCAGTAAGGTCTCTCACGTTAACCGTGCGGTAATCACCTACGCGCGTCAAGTTGGAGTTACAGCCCTGATTTTCGCCACGCGCACATAGCGGATGCGCGTCAAAAATGAAATTACCGCAGGGGTCACGCGGTAGCCAGGCAGTAACTCCAAATTGACACATGTTGGGTAAGCGTAGGTGCCTATCCTGCTTATTTTCGATGGAGAAGGCCGGCCATCTTCTGACACAAATCGGGAGATGGCCGGCCTTCTCCTAAACCCGGCCAAATTGGTATAATCGAAAGCCGATTTTGGCCGGCTTCAACTGCTTTCCGTCGCAGGGCTGGCCAAAGTTAAAGGGTGCGTGTCGGCAGGGTACCGAAGGTGAGACGGGGCGTGGCCGGCTTCGGCCAATAATGGAAAAAAGAAGGCCGGCTCTGATGAGCACTTGGCCGACTTTACTTGGTCCATTTATTTTTAGAACCAAGCCTCAAAAAAGTGCCCCAACTGACCAGATGACCACCGGAGGGAATTGGGGATCACCTCCCCTTACTCCCCCAGTGGTCACCAACCCCCTCCCACCCAAAAACAAATTAAACATTTTTGTGCCAGCCTCTATGCCAGCCTCAAATGTCATACCCAGCTCCATCACAGCAGTATGCAGGTCCCTGGAGCAGTTTTTAATGGGTACTGCAGTGCACTTCAGGCAGGTAGACCCAGGCCCATTCCCCCTACCTGTTACACTTGTGGTGCTAAATGGGAGCCCTCCAAAACCCACCTGAAACCCACTGTACCCACATATAGGTGCCCCCTTTACCCTTTAAGGGCTATGGTAGTGTTGTACAGTTGTGGGTAGTGGGATTTGGGGGGCTCAGCACCCAAGGTAAGGGAGCTATGCACCTGGGAGCAATTTCTGAAGTCCACTGCAGTGCCCCCTAGGGTGCCCGGTTGGTGTCCTGGCATGTCAGGGGGACCAGTGCACTACAAATGCTGGCTCCGCCCATGACCAAATGGCTTGGATTTGGCCGGGTTTGAGATGGCCACCATTAGTTTCCATTATCAGCAAAAGCCAATGGCGGCCATCTCTAATGCCGGCCCAAATGTTGGGATTTGGCCATCCCCGACCGTATTATCGAAAAGAAAGATGGTCGGCCATCTTGTTTCGATAATGCGGTTGGGTATGCAGCTTTACGGGGCCGGCCATATAGATGGCCGGCCCCATTCGATTATGCCCCTCCACACGGCTTAGTAAAATGCCCCCTAAAAGCTCGAGTGAGTCCATGCTAAACAGCAAATGGGAAAGAGCATACCAAGCCTTTCACATGTTCCTGTCAAAGCCTAACGTACAAGTGACGATGCTAATTTTGTACATAGGTAACTACTAACATCTTCGTACCCCGGTTTGTCATACACAAAAGGGTCAACTTAGCTTTAGCACGTAGGTACTCTGCTATGGTCTATACCACAGCAGTGTTTAAGAAGAAATTCCTGCTCTCTTTTTGAAAGACCTACTGTATATTATCTTGTAAGTTATTAAATTGGATTTTCTTTCCCTTGATGTTTATAATTATATGCAAAAAAAAACTATCCCCGGGCTGTTCAAAATGACAACAGCTGCTATAATGCTGAGTCAATACCAATAAAGCCAAAATAATAACCAAAATGAAAAAAAAACCTGCATCTGTGAAAGAGATTTTCATTCACAATATCTCTGTAATGGAATAGCAGCAATGATAAATATCTGGCAAAGTGTTCTTTCGTTTTGTTTGTCTTTACAACAAAAGAGCACAGCATCAAATAACCCGATTTGATAGTGAGTTTACGTTTCATATAGAAGAGAAAATAATTCACATAACCTGAGCTGCCAGACCCTGTAAAAAATAAATTAACTTGGTTTCATCCAGCATCGTTTTTCTTTCCAGTTGGTGGACGAGGCACAGATTCATATTGTGAGATTTCCATTCAGAACTCAATCAGACCGAAACCAGAACATCCTGAGACTCGAATGTTCTATTTCCACGTGTGAATGTTACCAGCCACAAACATTTCATTAGCCTCTGTTGAAAGCTGACCTTTGTGAGCACTGGGGGTTTGCATGTGTGCAAGAGTCTGTAGTATTGTATTCAGGTGAAATCCCCAAGATCCAGGATCAGTCTTCGGTGAAGTCTTTGTTGCCAGGACAACCAGAGTGATCTGTCCTGGCATTTTTGAATGACTGAGGTGAACAACCAAGAGTTTTTTACCTGTTTTTTCAAGTGGCACTGAATATCAACGCTTAGGCAGCCAGAGTGGCAAGGTTATTCCAAAGTGTTTATGGTCCCACCTAATCTAATTTTCTTTCCTCTGTTACCCCTCTCCTGTACTTACTCTATTTTTGTTTCTCAAATTTGTTTTGTGTGTATGAAGTGTCTGAAAATCAATAAGTAAATAAATAAATTTACCTCTGATATAGGCTGATTTTTTTTTTTTGGGCGGGGGGGGGGGTGTTGTCAGGATTACCTCCTGTGTAGCAAAGGTTTTAGGAGACAATTCTGGAAAGGGCACTAAAGGGACACCAGGAAATGTGGATGGACTGGATGGACTGTACAGGTCTTTATCTGCCGGCATCTACTATGGTGTGAAGTAATATTCCATAAGGGTGCATACATGGATAAGTGCCGGTATAGAATATGAATAAGACACTAAAAGGTGCCCTAAATGACCAGATGAGCACTGGAGGGAATCAGGGATAACCCCCCCTTACTCCCCCAGTGATAATTGACCCCCCTCCCACCCCCAAAAATGTGAATAAAAATAGTACTCACCAGCCTCTATGACAGCCTCAGATGTTATAGCCAGGTCCATTAGAGCAGCATGCAGGTCCCTGGAATAGTCTAGTGGTGGGTACAGTGCATTCTAGACATGTGGACCCAGACCCAAACCTTCCCCTACCTATTACACTTGAGGTGGAAACTGTGAGCCCTCCAAACCTCACCAGAAACCCTCTGTACCCACATATAGGTGCCCCCTTCACCTATAAAGGCTATTGTAGTGGTGTACAGTTGGGGATAGTAGGTTTGGGGTGGGTTTTAAAGGCCCAGAAGACAAGATAATGGTTTTCAAAGTTGATGATGTGGAGGAACTGAAAGAAATCTCGGTGAACCTGGAAGATGTACTGAGCCAAATTGACAAATTAAAGAGTAGTAAATCACCTGGACCAGATGGTATACATCCAAGGGTACTCAAAGAACTCAAGCATGAAATTGCTGATCTGCTGTTAGTAATATGTAACCTATCATTAAAATCATCCATAGTAGCTGAAGACTGGACTGGGATAAACACAAAGGAATCCTGTTTAGAAGGAATTGATCCATAGAATCTTACCAGAGATTGGGTGGCAACACCAGTAATTGGGTGATTCAGGAAATTATAGACCGGTAAGACTGAAGTCGGTTCCGGTCAAAATAGTGGAAACTATTATAAAGAATAAAATTACAGAAATGTAGACAAACATGGTTTAATGGGACAGAGTCAGCATGGGTTCAGCTTGCCTCACCAAATTGCTTCATTTCTTTGAAGGCGTGGATAAACATGTGGATAAAGGTGAGCCCGTTGATGTGGTATATCTAGATTTTCAGAAAACTTTTGATAAAATACATGGGATAGGAGGCAAGGTTCTGGTGTGGATTAGGAATTGATTATTGGACAGAAAACAGAGGGTAGGGTTAAATGGTCATTTTTCTCAATGGAGGAGGGTGAACAGTGGAGTGCCGCAGGGATCTGTACTGGGACCGGTGCTATTTAACATATTTATAAATGATATGGAAATTGGAACGACGAGTGAGGTGATTAAATTTGCAGATGATACAAAACAATTCAAGGTTGTTAAAACACATGTGGACTGTAAAATATTGCAGGAAGACCTTAGGAAATTAGAAGACTAGGCATCCAAATGGCAGATGAAATTCAATGTGGACAAATGCAAGGTAATGCACATTGGAAATAATAATCCGAATCATAGTTACCTGATGCTAGGGTCCACCTTGGGGGTGGGCAACATTCAGCTCCCAGAAAGCACTCAGAGACCCAACACACAAACCACCAGGATTCTTTATCAGTCCAGACAGGCAGAACAAGCAAACAAATGTGTTTATTCTCAGAACTTGGAACAGTGAACAAAAAATGTGCAATTAGCAAACAGTAACAAGTAACTGAGAAATGGATCAATTAGAAAACTAGCTAAACATTTGCATACTTCATAGAAAGTACCTGGTGAGATCATGATATATATATAGCTGTTCACCAGTTATCAAATATAACTGTTTTTACAGGGCTTCAGCAAAGAGCTCTCTCTCTCTCTCTCTCTCTCTCTCTCTCTCTCTCTCTCTTTTCCTGGGCTGAAACTGAACTCAAAACCAGTAAAGTCCAAATGAGATGAGCTCCTGGGCCAATCAGTGACCAGTCAACAAGATTTCAAATATATACTGCTTCTTGCTTCCTGTTTGTGTCAAACTAAATAAAAAACACTCCGTTCTCTGTAACAGACTTTACAACAAAGAACACCACCTGCTGGCCAAATAGGAGAAATACACTTCAGAACATAATCAATGCAGGAAAATATCCAATACATTTTACAGGCTTAAAACACACTGTTTCTTCACACCATCCAATATTCAGCCTGCGGTGGTAAGCAGCGTCTGAGCAGCTCACATCTCCAGTTATTCAATGCCAGGGCGCATGTGGCTTCTGGCATTGAATATCCGGGTATCAGTGCTCACCTGGAAGTTAACCGGGTACCAACTGATTTTCAGACTGCTGCCCAGTTAATTTTAGCACATAAAGTTAGGACAGCTTTTTTGCTGTCCTAACTTTATGCGGTTACTTAGCCAGTTAGCAGACTGAAAATCACTGCTTTTTTTTTTTTTATTTTATTTTTATGCACACAATGACAAGTTGTAGCTACATGTAACATATCTGAAAAAACTCCACATGCAGTATAAGGAAAAACAACAGGTCCATATAAATGATCTGCATCCACATCGAGCTATGTGCTGCTACAACATTCTACATTGCGTTTTATTTATTATAATTCCAGAAACTCCCCCAGTCATACATTCTTGTACTCCCGCAAACTCACCATCCAAAGCCTCATCAATCATACTCCCCCCCCCCCCCCCATTCAGCCCAACATTCGCCTTCGTCAACCTTCCCCATCTCCATCCTTAGGTAAGTATAGTTAAACACTCCGCCCACAACATAGCATATGCTCTGGTATTTGACTTGGTGGCCTTTGAGTAAAGTTGCTTCTCATATGTGCCCACCTCCCGCATTCTCGTCTTCCATACTGCCCCTAATGCACCTTCTTCAGCAGTCCAGAAATATAAAATGGTTTTCTTTACCAGCAACAAGGTGACATATATCAACCTCCTATAAGGTTGTGTTAGGCCCTGCTTAATTAAAAGGGATTGGTCTCCTAACAACAAAGTTGCATAGTCCCACTCCAATGTCTGTCGCACAACAGTGTTGATCACCTGTATGGCGTCATTCCACAGCATCAGTGCCGGGCACTCTAAATAGGAGTGTAGCAGCGTTCCCCCCCCCTATGGCATTTAATGCAGCGATCATCCTCCCAAAGTCCTAGTTGTACCCCCTTAGCCCTAGAGATGTGTGCCCTATGTAGGATCTTGAATTGCGTCTCCTGCAAATCAGCCACTTTGACCATTTCATATAGAGTAGTGAAGAACTTTTGAAATGTTTGTTCAGTGTACGTAGTTCCCAATTCCCCATTCCATTTCTCTACCAACTGCTTCATCTCCTCTACCCGCCTATTTTCATTCAACACTTTATACCAAGTCAATAAGCCATTTAGTTGATATGGGAGTTTAAGAAGAATCCGGTCTAATGGTCCCCATGTCCAAGCTTCCCCATATTCTGCTCTCAGTGTGGCCCAGTAATGCCTAACCTGAAGGTATTGCAACATATTTTTGTTGGTCAGATCCCATTGTTCCTTAACCCTGTCAAACGTGTCAAAAACGTCCGTGTCATCAACCAGTAATTGCCCCAGGATCCTGCACCCATTGTCCCTCCATGTAGTAAATGCCGTTCTACCCATCCCCGGCCGGAACGCTTCATTGCCTACAAGGCTCATGAAGGGTGAGGCCGCTGGTGTTTTTTGTTGTTGTCTTCTCCACCACCCCCAAGCTCGTCTCATAGGTCCCAGGAGCTCCCTTCTGCTAGCAATATTAATATCACTGCTTTTACCGCCATGTATGAGATTAATAAACGACCAAGGCCTACTCCAGGTTTCCAACCCTCCCTCTGGTAGATACCTCTGCTGTTCAATAACCCCCTCATAAATGAAGCGCATGAGCGCTGCCACATTATACATAAGTAAATCGGGAAGGCCCAGTCCCCCCCCCCCTCTCCTTTCTCAGTGACAACTTAACGTATCCTATCCGGGCTCCTTTCCCACGCCAGATAAAACCCCTAATAATGGACCGGAACAGACGTTCCTCCTTACGTAACACCCAAATGGGGGCTGCCTGTATGGGATAGAGAATTTTGGGCAAGAGAATCATTTTTACCAATGCTACTCTACCCATCAGGGAGAGCGGCAACTCTTTCCATTTATCACATAGCTGCCTAATGCGCTCTAAATGCTCTATCATATTTTTTTTATAAAAAAGGTTTTTATTTGTACTAAGGAAAACCCCGAGGTACCTCATCGCCCCTTTTACTGGTTTTATTGCTAGGCCCTCCATCCCTGGATCTCCCTCTATCCCTGCCAACGGAAGCAGTTCCGATTTGGCGCAGTTCACTCGCAATCCTGAAAGATCTCCAAACTCCCCAATTAGTTGGAGTGCTCTAGGCAGATCTCTAGGACCATTGGCCAAATACAAAAGTATGTCATCGGCAAAGAGGTTCAACCTAAACTCTCTATTGCGCACCCAGAGTCCCCTTATGTGTGCAGCATTACGCATTTTTATGGCCAATGTACATAAGTACATAAGTACATAAGTAGTGCCATACTGGGAAAGACCAAAGGTCCATCTAGCCCAGCATCCTGTCACCGACAGTGGCCAATCCAGGTCAAGGGCACCTGGCACGCTCCCCAAACGTAAAACATTCCAGACAAGTTATACCTAAAAATGCGGAATTTTTCCAAGTCCATTTAATAGCGGTCTATGGACTTGTCCTTTAGGAATCTATCTAACCCCTTTTAAACTCCGTCAAGCTAACCGCCCGTACCACGTTCTCCGGCAACGAATTCCAGAGTCTAATTACACGTTGGGTGAAGAAAAAGTTTCTCCGATTCGTTTTAAATTTACCACACTGTAGCTTCAACTCATGCCCTCTAGTCCTAGTATTTTTGGATAGCGTGAACAGTCGCTTCACATCCACCCGATCCATTCCACTCATTATTTTATACACTTCTATCATATCTCCCCTCAGCCGTCTCTTCTCCAAGCTGAAAAGCCCTAGTCTTCTCAGCCTCTCTTCATAGGAAAGTCGTCCCATCCCCACTATCATTTTGGTCGCCCTTCGCTGTACCTTTTCCAATTCTACTATATCTTTTTTGAGATACGGAGACCAGTACTGAACACAATACTCCAGGTGCGGTCGCACCATGGAGCGATACAACGGCATTATAACATCCGCACACCTGGACTCCATACCCTTCCTAATAACACCCAACATTCTATTCGCTTTCCTAGCCGCAGCAGCACACTGAGCAGAAGGTTTCAGCGTATCATCGACGACGACACCCAGATCCCTTTCTTGATCCGTAACTCCTAACGCGGAACCTTGCAAGACGTAGCTATAATTTGGGTTCCTCTTACCCACATGCATCACTTTGCACTTGTCAACATTGAACTTCATCTGCCACTTGCACGCCCATTCTCCCAGTCTCGCAAGGTCCTCCTTGGCTCAATTGCCAACAGAAAAAGAAGGGGAGAAAGGGGGCACCCCTGTCTGGTGCCCTGCCCCAGGGGGAACTGTTCAGTAAGTTTTCCATTTACCATCAACCGCGCCTTAGGACCTCTATAAAGGGCCGCGATCCAGGACACCACCGGACCAGAAAATCCAAATCTGCCCAGTGTCTCAAACAGGTAAGGCCAAGATATACTGTCGAAGGCCTTCTCCATATCTAATCCAACAATGGCCTCTAGCCCCCCTTCTCCCCGGAATTTATGGATGACCATCAGAGCTCTGATAATGTTCATGGAGCCGTGGCGGCCTGGCACAAAGCCTACCTGGTCTTCATGGACCAGCTCGGGCAGGACCTGATTTAATCGCCTTGCTAGAATGGCTGCCAATATCTTAACATCTTGATTCAGCAGAGAAATTGGGCGATAGGTGCCCACCTGTTCTGGATCTTTGCCTGGCTTAGGCAATAGCACTATGTGCCACATTGGGTTGTATATTTAAGCCATCTTGTACCATCCCATTAAACCATGCCCCAAGTGGTTGCGCCACTAAATCGCTTAAGATACGGTAATATTCAGGTCCAAACCCGTCTGGTCCTGGTGCCTTGGTAAGCTTCAGTGACTTGATACCTAATCTTATCTCTTTCTCCGTCACCGGCCCATTTAAAGCTTCTAGTTGTTCCTCCCGCAGTCGTGGTATCTTTAACCCGTTAAAGAACTCTTTGTATTGAGTAACATCGAAACCCCGCGCCTCATATAAGGAACTATAATACTGGACAAACTGCTGCTGAATTTGGGGTTCTGTAGTATACCGCTCCCCCCGAATATCCTTTATAGAGGAAATTATTTGCCGTTTTCGTGGTGGTCTCACTAAATTAGCTAACAGTTTGCCTGCCTTACTGCCCCATTTATGTAATTTAAAGCGCTGGAAATATATATCCCGTTCAGCCCTCATGTGTAAGATGTCATCAATCTGTTTCTTAAGTTGAACCAGCTGTGCTTTATGTGCCTCATTTATATGTTGCATATGTGCCCTCCTTAACTGATGGTATTCCTGCGAGAGCTTCAACAAGTCTACCTCCCTTTGCCTTTTCTTTCCTGCCACATAGGCAAGAATATGGCCCCTCATAACGACTTTAGAGGCTTCCCAATAGGTATCAGCACTCACTTCTGGCGTGTTGTAATATTCCTGATATTCCAACCACTTAAGGCGCAGGAATTCGTGAAACTCCCTATCCTGAAAAAGGTAGGGGGAAAGGCGCCACACCCTTTCACCCGGCCCAGCTGCAAAAGAAATCGCCATCTCAACTGCCGAGTGATCACTGAGTGCACTGTCCACTATTTCTGCCTTTACAATTCTGGGGACCAGGGAAGGCGCTACCAGTAGGTAGTCCAGTCTAGAGTATACGTTATGTGGATGGGAGTAGAATGTGTACTCCCCGTCCTGAGGGTGTAAGAGTCTCCATATATCTACCAACCCTAGCTGAGATGTCACAAAAGGAATCCCCCTATCCCCCCAGCTTCGCAATCTGGGCTTTATTGGTTTACAGTCGTTAGTAGGATCTGCTACAATATTAAAATCTCCCCCCATAATGATCTGATAATTAGAATATGGTATCACTCGCGCCACTATATCTGAGAAAAATCTATGGGAATACACATTAGGCCCATATGCGTTACAAAGGAGCAGTTGCTGTCCCCACAGTTCTCCTATGACCAATACATATCTGCCTTCTTTATCTTGAATCACTTTATGGCAGTGAAATGGGATTTGTTTATGGATTAAGATAGCCACCCCCCCTCTGTCTAGAGTTTTATGCTGAATAGCCTACTTCACCAACCCATCCCCTCTTCAGTTTTTGATGCTCTGGAGCCGTAAGATGTGTCTCTTGAAGATATACAATGTCAGCCTTTTCTTTTTTCAACCAAGAGAGAATTTTAGTTCTTTTGACTGGCGAGTGTAGGCCGGCCACATTGAGTGTGATAAGTTTCAAACTACCCATACCTGAAAAGTGTGTGCTGTGTAACCTGCTGTACCATAATATATACCTTGCCAGCCTCCCAGCAGGGCTCGCAAGATCGTGTTCTCTTTATCACTGCCACCCAGATATGTTTCCCATATCTCCTCCAAGGCCATCTTGTGTTTTTTGCGGTCCCCTCATATCCCAAAAAACTCCTTACTCCTTGCATTCCCTTTATCCAAAACTTGTTCCCTCCCTCCCAAACTTCCCTAACATCCACACACATAATCCCACTCACACTCCCACTCATTCCCCTCTTCCCTCCCCCCTTCCCCTCCTTCCCCTCTTCCTCCCGCTCCCGTACCATATTCCTTCCCCGCTTCCTTCGCCTACCCAAATCAGCTCAAGAATTCCCAAGGCCCTCTTCCCTCCCCCCACCCCCTCGCAGGTCTTCCTTACAGTAAGTTAAATATTACAGGTTTATCTGCTATAAACAATAACACCCCAAATATAACAATTACCCAACACCAACCATAGCTCCCAAACCAAGAACCTTTTTGAGGGCTTGCCCAGTTCCAATGCCTGAAATACGCATCCGCCTCTCCCTTTAGCCCACTGCACATGTCGAACATTTCCAACCTCCCATACACAATGCCAGCGGTCCCTTTGTCCCAAAAAATAATTGCAGCGTTCATTCATTCCGAGGGAGAGGCGAATAAGCTCCTGCACAGCCCCGTTTTTCCACTCTCACCCAGCTTCGTCTGCATCAAACCGTCATTTCTAACACCAACTTGGCACATGGTTCTCCCATATCCTCCATGCTGGATCTGTCCAGTTGTTCTAGTCTGGTCAGTTGTTCTAGTCTGGTCTCCCAGAACCCGACTCCACACCCTGGTTACATTTATCCAGGTACGCTTGTGCTGCCGCTGTGTCATTGAGTACGATGGTCTTTCCATCAGCCCAGATTTTTAATTTAGCTGGGTACACTAACGCAAAGCGTACCCCCTTTTTATGCAGCGCGGTACAAGTGGGAGCCATTGCCTTCCGTAATAGCGCCACTCTCGTCGAGTAATCATTAAATAACAGCAATCGGTGGCCCTCGTATTGTAAGGCCTCTTTGCTCCTTGAAGCTTTTAAGATCTTCTCTTTAGCCTGCCAGTTCACAAAATGTGCTATCGCTGTGCGGGGCCTGGCTTTATCGTCTCCCCGCGCTCCCATCCGATGCGCTCTGTCGCAGGCAAAATGGCCCCTATGCTCCTCCATGCCCAGATGTTCCGGGAGCCACTTAGAAAAGAAATCATATAAGTCTTTATCCAGCACTGTTTCGGGGAGGCCTATCACTCTCAAGTTGTTCCGGCGGGAGCGATTTTCCTGCTCCTCGACCCGCTCTTTCATTGCCTCCAACTCTTTCTGGAGTGCCGCCAGCTGCGTAGCTGTGCCCTGCGCCTCATCCTCCCTTGCGGACAACCGGTTCTCCACCTCAGTTAGCCGTGCTGAATGTGAGTCAAATTTTTCATTTATCTCGTCCATAGCCGATTGTAACTTATTTAACTTGTCCTCCAGGGCAGCGGACACTGAGCGCGAGATTTCCTGAGCCCAGTCGGTGTTCGCCGTCAAAAGCGCGCTCTGGACAGGCCGCTGCTCCGCCATTTTGCTGTGGCCGTGCTTTGTAGAATTTGTTGCTTTTTTATGAGCTCTTGGGGGCATACCGTGTCGGGACCCCCTACAATGTGCTCCAAAGAGGATCCCAAAATAAACAATTCATGCCCGACTCTCTTTCAAGGGTTTAATCCTGTAATATAGCTGGTTTTAGCAGGGTGGGTACGGAGCCTCAAGTTCTTGCTGCCGCTCAGGTAGCAGGCATCACGTGACCCCCCCCCCCCCCCCGAAAATCACTGCTAACCAGCAAAGCAAGTGCTCCACCCATGCTCCACTCCTTAACAGGTTAGGAGATGGTCATTCAGCAGCACTAACCGGTTATGTGCCACTGGATATCATGTGCCAGGTCGCTTAGTAGGGTTTAACTGAGCAGGACCCTCTCCTACTCGTTTAAACCCTTTTAAATATTGGACGGTACATATCTACTGGAAAACACTGACCTGAGCACACCTACAGTAAAAGCAAACACCATCACGTTAATGCACATACTTTTACACAGGTCAGTATTTTATACCAGGCCATTTATACACATACGTGACCACATAAATGCAAAACTGGCTTTATTTATTTATTTATTCATGACATTTATACCCCACATTAGTCCGAAATAGACTCAAGTTCAATGTGACTTACAAACAAACAATAAAGTGAATAAAACATAATAACGTACAGAATTTAACACAAATTACAATAACTTCAAGAAGCAAATTAATACACATGCAGCAAGTAACCAGGGATTTAGACCAGGGGCGTAGCCAGACTTCGGCGGGAGGGGGGGTCCAGAGCCTGAGGTGAGGGGGCACATTTTAGCCCCCTCCCGGTGCCGCCGACCCCCCCCCCCCCCCCCCCCCGCCGCCACCACCACCAACTTTGACCCCCCTCCCGCTGCCAACCCTCCCCCCCCCCCCGCCGCCGTCACCTACCTTTGCTGGCGGGGGACCCCAACCCCCACCAGCCGAGGTCCTCTTCTTTCGGCGCAAGGCTTTGTTCTGTTTCTGTGAGTCTGAAGAGGACCTCGGCTGGTGGGGGTTGGGGGTCTTCTGCCAGCAAAGGTAGGCAACGGTGGGTTGGCGGCGGGAGGGGGGTCGAGAGGGTTGTTGGCAGGGGGGTCCAGGGCCAAATCTACGGGGCCCAGGCCCCCGTGGCCCCACGTAGCTACACCATTGATTTAGACTATCTCAATTAAGGGTGGATAGGTGAGAGCAAAATTAGGCAGGACTAGATGGGAAACAAGATTAAGAAAAGGGTGCGAGTAAAATTCAAATCGAGTTCTTTGTATTCAGAAAGGCCAGACTGAAGAAATGTGTTTTTAGAAGACTTCTAAAAGTTAGGTAATCATCTGGAAACTTGATTGATTTAGGAAGAGAATTCCAAATTTTGGTGCCTTGACAGGAGAAATTAGTTTATTAAAGTCCTTAAGTGTGTCCTACAAAGAAGCTGTAACTTAGGGAGAGAGGGTTGATCATACCGTGCTTCCTGAAGTTACACCCGATTCTCCCACCTCCAGTCTACTGAGACACGTCCTTCCATCAAATGAAGCTCCTGGTAACCACTGCCTCAAAGGCTAAGCATTGCAAAATCAAATTAGAGACCGTGCAGTGGCTATTTGTCACCATTAACTGCAGCGGTGAGAGTAAAACACTCCATTTCTCTTCCTAGAAGGTTTATCAAAGGTCCAGCAGTTAATCTTATTCTGTGCCAAGTAAAGATTTATTTTAAAAGAAATAAATAACTTGCACTTAGTGCACAATACATTCTTTTCACCATCCCAGCTTCACTACTTAGCCCAACACTGGAAAAGTGTGTAGCGGGCTGCCAAAATGCAGTGTCATGGCAGTGGCAGACAGAACATTCTAGCCCACGCTCCAGAACGCAGATGCCAATCACGGTGTAGCAGTAGGTGATACAGTCAGAGATTTTGAGCCAATAGGATTCAAGCAGGAGCTTTTGTAGGGAAGTATACAATCCATGTACAAGGGAAGAGCCATGTCCCTCCATCTCAAAAAGAGGTCCAGATGAGAGGTCTTCTCTCCACTAGAGGAGTCCAGGAGTAGCCTAGTGGTTAGTTGAGTGGACTTTGATCCTGGGGAACTGAGTTCGATTCCCACTGCAGCTCCTTGTGACTCTGGGCAAGTCACTTAACCCTCCATTGCCTCTGGTACAAAATAAGTACCTAAATATATGTAAACCGCTTTGAATGTAGTTGTAAAAACCTTAGAACGGTGGTATATCAAGTCCCATTTCCCTTTCCCTATTTCAGATTCTAAATGGAATGTTGCTACTATTGAGATTCTACATGGAATGTTAATGTTGCTATTCCACTAGCAACATTCCATGTAGAAGCCTGCCCTTGCAGATCAGCAACGCGGCTGCGCAGGCTTCTGTTTCTGTGAGTCTGATGTCCTGCACAGAGCCTGCGCAGCCGCATTGCTGATCTGCAAGGGCAGGCTTCTACATGGAATGTTGCTAGTGGAGGAGTAGCCTAGTGGTTAGTGCAGCGGACTCTGATTCTGGGGAACTGGGTTCTATTCCCACTGCAGCTCATTACGACTCTGGGGCAAGCCACTTAACCCTCCATTGCCCCTGGTACAAAATAAGTACCTGAATATATGTAAACCGCTTTGAATGTAGTTGCAAAAACCTCAGAAAGGCGGTATATCAAGTCCCATTTCCCTTTCCCTATTTGAGATTCTACATGGAATGTTGCTACTATTTGAGATTCTACATGGAACGTTGCTATTCCACTAGCAACATTCCATGTAAAAGCCTGCCCTTGCAGATGAGCAACGCGGCCGCGCAGGCTTCTGTTTCTGTGAGTCTGACGTCCTGCACGTATGTGCAGGACGTCAGACTCACAGAAACAGAAGCCTGCGTAGCCGCATTCGTGATCTGCAAGGGCAGGCTTCTACATGGAATGTTGCTAGTGGAGGAGTAGCCTAGCGGTTAGTGTAGCAGACTCTGATTCTGGGGAACCGGGTTCGATTCCCATTGCAGCTCCTTGTGACTCTGGGCAAGTCACTTAACCCTCCATTGCCCCTGGTACAAAATAAGCACCTGTATATATGTAAACTGCTTTGAATGTAGTTGCAAAATACCACAGAAAGGTGGTATATCAAGTTCCATTTCCCTTTCCCTTCCTTCTAGGTACTAAGGACCTTTTGTACTTTCCTTGCCTTACTTATCCCTGTTGTGAACTTGTGATTTTTTTTTTCCCCTTCTTGGTAAGCAGGAAAGAACCTATTTCTGTCTTTATGTGGGCTGCACCTGAGGGAATCTGGTTAAGGGGATTTTTTTTTCTCTTAGGACAGAGAGAGCAATGGTTAAACTAACTAACGAGTCCTTTTACAAAGGCGCAGTAAAACGTGGCTTGTGGTAGTGTAGGCGCGGGTTTTGTGAGCGCACAGTATTATTTTTCAGCGCACCTACAAAAAATGCCTTCTTTTAATTTTTGCTGAAAAAAAATATTTTCTAGACGCGTGTCAAAAATGAAATTACTGCAAGAGCCATGCGGTAAGTCCATTTTGGCGCGCGTAGAGCCTTATGCCGCTTAGTACCGCCCTAATTCTTTACCGTTAGGTCTATGGCTGGCGGAAAGGTCTCAGACCCAAAATGGACGCACGGCAATTTTGATTTTACCACCAGCCATAGACCTAACGGTAAAGAATTAGGGCAGTAAATGTTTTTCCAGAAGCGCGTCAAAAATGAAATTACCACAAGAGCCACGCGGTAGTCGGGCCGTAAGTCCATTTTGGCACGCGTAGAGCCTTACGCGGCTTAGTAACTAAGGGCTCCTTTTGCTAAGCTGCGGAAGTGATTCTTGCGCAGCAAATGCAACGAAGCCCATAGGAATTGAATGGACTTTGTTGCATTTGTCGCGTCAGATAATCACTACCGCGGCTTAGCAAAAGAAGCCCTAACTGAGAGGCCTTTTTACTAAAGCTTAACGTGTGCTAGTGGACATAGGTATAAAATAGCACAAAAAGCATTTAGCGTGTGCTAATTCCGTTAGCGCACACTAAGCTTTAGTAAATGGGGCCCTAAATAACTAAGGGGCCCTTTTACTAAGGCATGGTAGGCCTAACATGGGTCTACCACAAGGCTAAAACAGCACTACCCTGCTGAAGCGTACTGCGGTAATTTTCTACTTAGCGTGCGCTAATCCTGCTCTGGAAAATATTTTTTTTATTTTTCAGCGCTGGAGGGCATTGCCATGGGCACAGAGTACCAAAAAACAACAAGGCAAGCGATCTGCAAAATCCAACGTGCAGAATAAACGAGCAGATCAAAGTGACATCCAAAGGATTTTATTAGAGATATCATATATAGGAAAGTTGCCCGACACAGGCCGTGCGTCGGGGGCTAAAATGTATCCTCCCAAAAAGAACAACTAAAATGTGGAGGAGTGGCCTAGTGGTTAGGGTGGTGGACTCTGGTCCTGTGGAACTGAGGAACTGAGTTTGATTCCCACTTCAGGCACAGGCAGCTCCTTGTGACTCTGGGCAAGTCACTTAACCCTCCATTGCCCCATGTAAGCCGCATTGAGCCTGCCATGAGTGGGAAAGCGCGGGGTACAAATGTAACAAAAATAAAATAGATACTATTGGAGATTCTACATGGAATTTGCTACTATTGGAGATTCTACATGGAATGTTGCTATTCCACTAGCAACATTCCATGTAGAAGGCTGCGCAGGCTTCTGTTTCTGTGAGTCTGACGTCCTGCACGTACGTGCAGGACGTCAGACTCACAGAAGCAGAAGCCTGCGCGACCACATTGGTGATCTGCAAGGGCCGACTTCTACATGGAATGTTGCTAGTGGAATAGCAACATTCCATGTAGAATCTCCAATAGTAGCAACAGTGGAGGAGTGGCCTAGTGGTGGTGGACTCTGGTCCTGAGGAACTGAGTTCAATTCCCACTTCAGGCACAGGCAGCTCCTTGTGACTCTGGGCAAGTCACTTAACCCTCCATTGCCCCTGGTACAAAATAAGTACCTGAATATATGTAAACCGCTTTGAATGTAGTTGCAAAAACCTCAGAAAGGCAGTATACCAAGTCCCATTTCCCTTGCCTAAGAAGGATGTAGAGGAGCAGTGAATGGGGTACCCCACCCAGAGGTCCACCAGAGTCTTAGCTTCCAGCTCAAAGAACTTAAGAAAGGGGTATAAATAGTAATAATAGAGGTGTCTACCTGTTAGAATCTTGCAATTTGGCTACCAACATACACTTGTTTCAAAAAAAAACTTATACAAAGCTTGTTTTCTGCATACCTCCGTCAAAGCTTGACCAATTTCAATCAAATTTGGAATATATCATCCTGAATAAATTTGCAATAACCCTACACTCACGCCAGCCACCTCACCAAAATGTCATCACCACCACCTAGCGATTATCATCATTATACACCCAGATGTCATTTTGCTTTAAGCATAAAGAGTTACCAGGGTTTTCGGTCAGGAGGATTTGAACCTTATTTAAAAAAAATTGTATCTGGAGAAAGATTGTGGTTCTTGGTGCTAGAGTTTCCAAAAAAAAGAGGTGGAAGAGGGTAAGCAGGGCTCACAATCAGTTCACACTGAAGAAAACATTGTGCAACATAGTAAATGACGGCAGATAAAGACCTGTACACCAGGGCGTAGCTACGGGTGGGCCTGGGTGGGCCCAGGCCCGCCCAATTTCGGCCCAGACCCACCCACCGAAGCGCACACAGTTGCAGGAGCAGCAGCACGGCACGACGACGGAGGAATCCATTCCAGCCCGATTTCGCTCAGGCCCGCCGCCCGCCCACCACCACCCAAGAGCACACACACACTGCTGCAGTCTGCAGCAGCAGCAGCCCCGTCGTGGTAGCCAGGCATCCGCTTAGGTCTTCAGGGTAGGCTCCAAACATCAGCCCACCGACGCCTACCTTCGGGAATGCACTGCAGGGCCACGCAGGCAGCGCGCCGCGTCGTAGTTTCCCATCATGATTCCATCCGGATCCTACACGGCGGTAGCGGTAGTAGCAGCGGCGCTAATGACTGGACGTGCGCACGTGCATTATGCGAGGCGAGCCTCAGCCTGGCCCTGGACATGGGAATTGGCATCGGAGGACCTGGAAGTTCGCGAGAGATCACTCCAGAAGTTTCAGCAGTAGTGTCTGTCTCCATAACTTTACTACCAGTGCCAAGGTAAGCAGCAGCTGCCTGCTGCCAGCAGCCCAGCCCAGCAGCAGCCAGCAGGTTATAAAATTGCAAATGCTTTTTTTTCCCCATTATAATCATCATGTAATTTTTTTTTTAATTAAGGCTAGCTGGGGTCTGGGCACTATTAAAATTTATTGTTGTGGAATTTCTGGGTGGGGTAAACACTTCACTGCCTAGGGCAAAAATATGTATATATTTAATGATTTCCCAGCATTTTTGCAATTTGCCGATAACTCATAGGAGAGGAGTATTTAGATGCTCGTTTTTAAAAAAATATATATATCTCATATATATTATTTTTGAAGAGAGGAGACCAGAGAGATTTGTTTCCTGTTATTTCCCTTGGAACAAACATTCTAAACTACATCATTCAAGGTTATAAAGACCCCTGAAGCAGGCCATTGTGCCGAAACACGGCCGTGTCGGGTCGCTGTTTATGCACATGTAATTTTTTAAGTGAATTTTTTAAGTGAATAAATATAAAACAGTTGGTATCCTCATCCATTCTCCTCACTTTTTTGTTTCATCTATATTTAATGATTAAAATATACCTTTTTTTGCCCTGCAGTGAAGAGCCCACCCTGAAGCCCACCACCATGACCTGCCAGCATTTTGATTATTCTTTTGAAATCAAAATGATGGCTGTGGTCTGCTAGTGGGCTTCTGGATGGGGGGGGGGGGGGTAGACGTGCCAGTGTCTAGGGCAATGAGGAGCCCATCCCCACCCAAAAATTCCCCAACAATAAATTTTAGTAGTGCCAAGCTAGCTTAATTTTTAAAAAGTTGTCTTTCTCTCATTTTAGTGGGTTTTTGGGTAGGGATGGTCTCTGCAGTGCCTAGTTTAAAATTTATTTATCTATCCATTTATATATATATAGTGCCCACCCATTTTAGCTCTGGGCCCACCCAAAATCTCAGGTCTGGCTACGCCACTGCTGTACACAATGTCCTGGGTAGTCCACTTTCTCCCTGCTGTCCACCCCCTGCCCCCTCCACACCCCAGCACCCCCTATCCATGCTCAACTTAAAATACTACATACCTGAGCCAATCTGAAGCAGCCTATAAGCATGAATTAAATTTTTCTGTAGCACCAACCACACTGAAAGTTGCATATTATCAGTCTAAACATAATAGGAAAAACATACTTCGTTCTAACTACCCTCACTAATACTTGGATGACAGATAAACATAGGTGACAGTTTGGAGCCTTGAGGTACTCCACACTCCGGCAACCAAGAGTCAAAATACTTCTCATTTCCACAAATCTTTTCTACCTTCCAGACAACTCATAAAGAAACTTCAGACCGCTCAAAACACAGCAGCCAGGCTTATATTCGGAAAAACGCGATTCGAAAGCACCAAACCCCTCTGAGAAAAACTGCACTGGCTACCGATCAAAGAAAGTATTGCTTTCAAAATCTGCACCCTGGTCCTTACAATTATATACGGCGAAGCCCCGGAATACAAGACAGACCTCATAGACCTACCAACAAGAAACACAATCTGATCATCATAAACGTACCTAAATCTCCACTACCCAAGCTGCAAAGGACTCAAATACAAATCAACGTATGCATCCAGTTTCTCCTACATAAGCACACAACTGTGGAACGCACTACCAAAAGCCGTGAAAACAAGGTACGACCACCTAAACTTCCGGAAATCACTAAAAACCAACCTGTTCAAAAAGGCATATCCCATCGACCCAACTTAAGTGCCTAAACCCTGCAACACAACGATACCAAAGCTTGTAATGGACTATACATAACTCTGCCTCCCTATGATTCCCAATGTGTCTCTAACACATGAACCTTATCCGACCACACTACCTCCTTGTATTTGTTTCTCTACAGAAGATGGCGAACGCCTCTACGGTACAATGTAAGCCACATTGAGCCTGCAAAAAGGTGGGAAAATGTGGGATGCAAATGTAACAAACAAATAAATAAATAAATAAAGAAACACTATAATCACAATTTTTTCCTACTTGGTTGGGTAATTTTTGTTTGTAATTTGTCCAGTTAACAAAGCCGGGCCCAGGGCTGGGCCACCACATCCACTGCCACCCCCATCCCGTGTCCTGTCCCGTCCCCCCCCACTCGGGCTGACACCGCCCACTCCAATCCACCCCATTCAGGCAGCTGCCACCCCTCTCCCCCCACCCCCCTTACCTTCCTGCATCTGCTCCTCCCTCAGTCTGTCACTCTCCTGCTCCTATGTGCCAGGACCCGGGTTACATAAGTACATAAGTACATAAGTAGTGCCATACTGGGAAAGACCAAAGGTCCATCTAGCCCAGCATCCTGTCACCGACAGTGGCCAATCCAGGTCAAGGGCACCTGGCACGCTCCCCAAACGTAAAAACATTCCAGACAAGTTATACCTAAAAATGCGGAATTTTTCCAAGTCCATTTAATAGCGGTCTATGGACTTGTCCTTTAGGAATCTATCTAACCCCTTTTTAAACTCCGTCAAGCTAACCGCCCGTACCACGTTCTCCGGCAACGAATTCCAGAGTCTAATTACACGTTGGGTGAAGAAAACGTTTCTCCGATTCGTTTTAAATTTACCACACTGTAGCTTCAACTCATGCCCTCTAGTCCTAGTATTTTTGGATAGCGTGAACAGTCGCTTCACATCCACCCGATCCATTCCACTCATTATTTTATACACTTCTATCATATCTCCCCTCAGCCGTCTCTTCTCCAAGCTGAAAAGCCCTAGCCTTCTCAGCCTCTCTTCATAGGAAAGTCGTCCCATCCCCACTATCATTTTCGTCGCCCTTCGCTGTACCTTTTCCAATTCTACTATATCTTTTTTGAGATACGGAGACCAGTACTGAACACAATACTCCAGGTGCGGTCGCACCATGGAGCGATACAACGGCATTATAACATCCGCACACCTGGACTCCATACCCTTCCTAATAACACCCAACATTCTATTCGCTTTCCTAGCCGCAGCAGCACACTGAGCAGAAGGTTTCAGCGTATCATCGACGACGACACCCAGATCCCTTTCTTGATCCGTAACTCCTAACGCGGAACCTTGCAAGACGTAGCTATAATTCGGGTTCCTCTTACCCAAATGCATCACTTTGCACTTGTCAACATTGAACTTCATCTGCCACTTGCACGCCCATTCTCCCAGTCTCGCAAGGTCCTCCTGTAATCGTTCACATTCCTCCTGCGACTTGACGACCCTGAATAATTTTGTGTCATCGGCGAATTTAATTACCTCACTAGTTATTCCCATCTCTAGGTCATTTATAAATACATTAAAAAGCAACGGACCCAGCACAGACCCCTGCGGGACCCCACTAACTACCCTCCTCCACTGAGAATACTGGCCACGCAATCCTACTCTCTGCTTCCTATCTTTCAACCAGTTCTTAATCCATAAACACAATCACTCAGGTCCCGACACACAGGAGCAAGAAAGAGACAGACCCCAGCACCGGACCCCCCTTGGAGGCCCTGATCTTTAACACCCCCTATTCATACAAGCAGTGGTTCTTAGGTCGGCAAAACACTACCTCAGTTTGATAGCTCTGTCTCAGCACAAATGAACCCAAGTTCCTACAATAGCAGTACTATTGGCAGACAGGCTCAAAACATCCAGCTCCTGCACGTGGTAATGGCTTCTCCTTTTCAGCAGCTTGCTGGCACCCAGAAAGTGCAACATGCAGGCCCCAGGTGGGAACTTTGCAGCTATGGCCACCCTGAGACTGATGGAAGGGTAGCCTCCACACTCTCACCACACACTTTCTCTCCCTACACCCCTTCCCCCTCCTGGGAGGAGCCCAGTACTACCCAACTTCTCTAACCCCACTGCTCTCTCCCTTGTTAGCCATCTAATTCAGCAGAAAACAACCCCCTGCTCTAACTGTGGCTCTGCCAGGTAACATGTAGGGAATGGGAGGGGAAGGGCCTGTACCTGGAGATTTCCCCCTACCCACCTTCCTCGGGAATAATGTCATAGGTCAGCAGGGCAGGGACGAGTTTTGCCAGTTCTCAGCTTCTGCCAGTGTAGTTATGGAAAAAGCGGTACCGTCGGAAGCTAAGAGCTTGAAAAACCCTTTGCATCCTCTGCGCTCCCCTCACTTATTCCGCTGTAGTACCAACAGCTTCTTTTTCTCCTGCCATGTTCTCTGGTGCTGTACGGTACACTTCGTGTTAAAGCTGAAGGTGGCTGAGCAGAGTACTGAAGACCCTACACCAAGGTCTTGTAAGACACAGAACTCCGACTGGAAGGCCATTAAAGAAGAAACCTGGGGGGGCTGTAAAAGACTTAATTAATAAACCATCTCGGAGAGATAACATTTTCTCAGAGAAAAGAGCAATCAAATTTGAATCCAAGAGATTCTTACCAAAAGCAACACATTTTCCTGGGTAGTTGACGCACACAGTCAGAAATATATCCATAGGGTGATTTAATATACAGTAAAAAGCATAGACCCTTGTGGCCACAATACCTGCTTGATAGACTCTCCTCTGTAACGTTTGCTTAGCCCTTTCATCACAGTCAAACTTTGGCACCGGTTTACCCACGAAACACATCCCTAAAGACTGCAGCTGGAAAGTTAGAAGATAATAATCTGACCATGACACAGGGCAGAAACATATAACAGATCTAGATCTGAAACATCAGATTTAGTACAAAAAGCTGTCCTACGATATTGCCCTGCTTACCGCCTCATTCTATAACAGGTCACCTAAATTTAAGTGCCTTTTGCCCACTTAAATTCATAGGACCTGATACTCAAAATGATGTAGATCATCTGTCCGGGGTTAACTAGGCATTTTTAGCGGCACTTAAACAGATACCCCCCCCCCCCCCCCCCCAATATTCAGCCTGTAGCGATCTGCATTTTTTTAAATGGATCGTCACTGCCTAAATTATCCCCCAATATTCATTACCAGCCCATGTCCTGGCACTGGCACTGAATACTGAGGGATAATTTGGGGCGTACAGGCTGCTGGAGGTTATGTGGACCTGGTCGATATTCAGCCGGGACCACAAAAGAGTTATGTGGCCCCGGCTGAATATCGGGCCACTCCGACCTGCATAACTTTAAAAGAAAGAAAATAAAACCCCCAAGCCCTCCCATCCCAATGTCCCCTCTTTCCTTTCGTCCGTCCTCTCCACGCATTAAGACCCTTCCCCCGCAAGATCCTCCACCCCCGCCTCCCCCGACGGTGAAACTACATCCCTGGTGATCCAGCGGTGCTGTTGAGGGCAGAAGCGCAGGTCCCTCGCTCCTGCCCTTTGTGGTGCCTCGGGAAAATGGATGTCGTGACCTCTTGCGGCAGCTCGCAGTACTACACAAAGTACCATGAGCTGCCAGGAGAGGTCACGGCAGTCATTTTGCCAAGGCGCCACAAGGAGCAGGAGCGTGGGAGCTGCGCTACTGCCTCCATCAACCCCGCTAGACCACCAGGGATGTAGGTAAGCCCACAGATGTAGATAAGCTGTTCCCTCAAATTTGATAGTGACTTGATGAGTGGATTCTGATAGAGAAGATTTTTGTGTTGAAATATTTCCCTATTTTATCATCTAAAGTTTAGGATGCATCCAGACATCTCTAGAGCCGCTTAGGAGAGAAAAGAGTTTCTCCTGCTGCGACCAAGAGCTTTGCAACTTGGAGCGTTGTTCTGGCTCATTGTTCCTTGTAAATGTGTAATGAAATACAATAATGTTAAGAATATGTCACCTGCTGAGTGAAAAGGTACCAAAAGTGGGGTATGTGACTTATTTATACCACATGATAGAGGAATATCAACTGTCTAATCCTGCAAACTTTCAGACTCGGGTATAGACTAATTACGTCTTTTAAAAAATGAGAAATGCTTATCAATAAAAAAAAAGTAATTAACCCCAAAAATCACATACCCCACAGTTTTTAGGCTATAGAACATGAAAAACAATAAAGTGAAAACAAAATTGTATAGTCCAATTCTTCTGACCCTATAGTACACAAAACTTTCAACAATAAAAATTGCCCAAATTTACCCCTCCAAATTTTTATAGCCTTTATCTATGTTATTTGTAACCTCACGTGCTGGGCAGACTTCTATGGTCTGTGCCCTGAGAAAGGCAAGGACAAATCAAACTCCTATATACAAATAAAGTATTGCATACCATGTAAATTAATTTATCTTGTTCGGCAGACTGGATGGACCATACAGGTCTTTATCTGCTGTCATTTACTATGTTACTATCCTGTTTATTTTCGATGGAGAAGGGCGGCCATCTTCTGACACAAATCGGGAGATGGCCGGCCTTCTCCTAAAGCTGGCCAAATCGGTATAATCGAAAGCCGATTTTGGCCGGCTTCAACTGCTTTCCATTGCAGGGCCGGCCAAAGTTCAAGGGGGCGTGTTGGCAGGGTACCGAAGGCGGAGTGGGGGCGTGGTTAACAGATGGCCAGCTTCGGCCGATAATGGAAAAAAGAAGGCCGGCTCTGACGAGCACTTGGCCGGCTTTACTTGGTCCTTTTATTTTTAGGACCAAGCCTCAAAAAAGTGCCCCAACTGACCAGATGACCACCAGAGGGAATCGGGGATCACCTCCCCTTACTCCCCCAGTGGTCACCAACCCCCTCCCACCCAAAAAAAATGTTTTTAACATTTTTGTGCCAGCCTCAAATGTCATACCCAGCTCCCTGACAGCACTATGCAGTTCCCTGGAGCTGTTTTTAGTGAGTACTGCAGTGCACTTCAGGCAGACGGACCCAGGCCCATCCCCCCTACATGTTACACTTGTGGTGGTAAATGGGAGCCCTCCAAAACCCACCACAAACCCACTGTACCCACATCTGGGTGCCCCCCTTCACCTGTAAGGGCTATGGTAGTGGTGCACAGTTGTGGGTAGTGGGTTTTGGGGGGGGGGTTGAGGGGCTCAGCACACAATGTAAGGGAGCTATGTACCTGGGAGCAATTTATGAAGTCCACTGCAGTGCCCCCTAGGGTGCCCGGTTGATGTCCTGGCATGTCGGGGGGACCAGTGCACTATAAATGCTGGCTCCTCCCATGACCAAATGCATTGGATTTAGCCGGGTTTGAGATGGCTGCCATTAGTTTCCATTATCGCCAGAAACCAATGGCAGCCATCTCTAACGCCGGCCCAAATGTTGAGATTTGGCCGGCCCCGACCGTATTATCGAAACAAAAGATGGCCGGCCATCTTGTTTCAATAATGCGGTCAGGTATGCCACTTTACGGGGCCGGCCATATAGATGGCCGGCCCCATTCGATTATGCCCCTCCACAGTACACAAAACTTTCAACAATAAAAATTGCCCAAATTTACCCCTCCAAATTTTTATAGCCTTTATCTATGTTATTTGTAACCTCACATGCTGGGCAGACTTCTATGGTCTGTACCCTGAGAAAGGCAAGGACTCGTGTATAAAGATAAAGTATCGCATACCATGTAAATTAATTTATCTTGTTGGGCAGACTGGATGGACTGTACAGGTCTTTATCTGCGGTCATTTCCTATGTTACTATTTTTCTTTTGGTACCTTTTCACTCAGTAGGTCACATATATTTTATGAGCCGTCTCAGCTTAGTAAGGGTCTTTTTACTAAGGTGTGCGAATGGATTTAACATGAGCTAACAAATTAGTATACAATAAGTGCGACATTTAGCATGTGCTAATTAGCATGCACTAAATCCATTAAAATTGAATACGTTCATGGGAACATCATGATTGCTCAGCCACTATCTCCTTCTTTAATATACGTTAGCAAAAACAGGCAATGCCCTCTCAGGTATCCAAAGCACCTCCAAATTATATTTCTTTAACATATCTTGATGGAAATGTTAACGATAACGGAATTCAAACATGCGTGGGATAAACATAAAGGAATCCTGTTCGGAAGGAAGGGATCCTCAGGAGCTTAGCGGAGATTGGATGACAGAGGCGGGGCTGGTGGTTGGGAGGCGGGGTTAGTGATGGGCAGACTTATACGGTCTGTGCCCTGAAAAAGACAGATACAAATCAAGGTAAGGTATACACAAAAAGTAGCACATATGAGTTATCTTGTTGGGCAGACTGGATGGACCGTGCAGGTCTTTTTCTGCCGTCATCTACTATCCTATGAAAGTTGATCTGTCTAAAGTTTCCTCTTCTGAGCCATATTCTCCAATGAATCTAAATTAGATGCTAAGATCTCATGACTTCTTCTCCCTGATTTTGTTAAGGCTGTAAGTACTATATGAATTTGAAGAGAGAGATGCCCTATAGGAGCCATACTTGAAGATAATACTTCTCAAAAGGCCTCCATATAATTCACCTGATGCTTTATATCTAGGCTCAATGAATACACTCCAACAGAAGATAAATTGGCAAATTCCATAACTGGAGTCCTACTAGACTAAAGGTCTCAAAATGCTAAAGTGTAAAAGGACTCCTTCACAATTTAGTGCATTACCTTCTCTTTTCTCCTGTGGTGCTGTATGTAATCCCCCATTATAATGGGGATTACTGAGTGGTGTTGGGTCCTCTGGAGTCACTGGGAGGAGCCAAAAGCAATAACTTTTTTGAGAGAAGCGCTTAGGGTGAGCAAGAGGAGTCCAGCTCACGAGTTGGAACAGGGAAGAGTCTGCTCAAGGTCAGAAGGTGCAGCCCTGTGAAATATAACTCTTGAGGAGAGGTCAGACAGGGAGGTCTGATCCTGGAACAGTTTGCTAGCAACTAACTACTAGCACAGCCTTGGATTATACAGCCCAAAGTGATGGGCAATGAACTGGAGGAGTTGTAAACATGTACACATTTGTGGGATTTGCTATAAGAAACCATTTACTCTAGTGGATAATACTGTACCAAATGGTCTTGGGTGGACAGAAAACTCTTGAACCAAATGCTGACCATACATAAGGATTTATGGAGTTTGGATTTACTGCCTGTTGCAGAAATTGAGTAAAGTTTATTTGCATAAAAGATAACTCCTTGGTGTGGCGAGTATTCCTTGGACGAGAGAGTGAAGCGCTTACTCCTGGACTCTTCAAATGTACCCCTTGTAAAGCCCAGCTTAACATCCTAAGGCCACGCCCAAGCTCAAGCAAGAAAGACTGAACCGTGTGAAGAGAGTGTGGAAAAAGCAAAGAGTTCCGTTTGTGGTGGCCCAAGTCGGTGTGAGAACTAAGCTGGTTGGTGAGACCCGAGTTATATGGATATGCAGGCTTTGAAGCAATCGACTTCATCTGACCCTCCACTTGAAAGCACAGGTAAAGATACAACTGCTGACTCCATTAGCATTGGAATGGAGGGGGAATGCATTCTCCAAATGCCAGAAAGCCATAAGCCAGCAGTGACACTCCTTCCTCCACTACAAATCTCAACAGCTCTTTGGAGGCTTGCCGGGCAAATTGAGTCGCAGTTCTCACCAAATACTGATCCATCAGGCCACAATGAGTAGATGTACCAAGGTAGGTTCTCTTTGCTTTCCATTTCCCCATAGGAAAATTGCCAGAAAGGATAAGCTGCCAGTGAAGCAACTCACACAGTTGCCATCTTAACAAACCATGCCCCCTCCCCCACCTTACCCTTTGAACACCCCAAATCAGAACCCCATTGCTGGTCCCCTTCCTCAAACCTTTCCACACCCCACTAGCCCTTTCCTCAAACCCCTCCATCCATGATCCCCCCCCCCCCCCCCCCCAGCATATACTGGAGTTCTTCCTGGCTGGTTGGACTGCAGGAACGATCCCTGGTAGCACTTGACCTTTCAGAGTCTGGGTTCAAAATGACTCCAAAATCCCCCTAGTAGGTAGACCACCTATCAAAGTTTGCAGCTAAGAAGCTTGGGGTAGAATGGTGGTTGGTTTGTAAGGCCTTCCACAATTAAACTGCTGTTCTGCTGCCCTTGAAATGATTAAGGGCCCGATATTCAGCCGGCAGTGACCCCACTGGCACTAAACCCAGCAATTCAATGCTAGGCCATGTCTCTGGGTTTGCAGAGCCGGCTAATACATAACCAGTAAAGTGCAATATTCAGCGCTTAACTAGCTATGGACTGACTTTTACGAGGTTAACCTAGCCAGTTAAGTTCTTAATATCAGCAACCACCCAAATGCCGACCCCTCCCCTGGAATGCCCCCAAAATAGCTGCTTTTGAGTTCAGCTCTAATCGGTTATTTTACCGCTGAAAATGACCAATTAACCGCAAATAGGCAATTTAATAGGCCAGGGGGTCATTTCTGAATGGTTAAATCGCATTGAATATCGATCCCATTAACATTTGGGCTGCGATCATACTGAACCAGGGGCGTATCTGCGTGGGGCCACAGGGGCCTGGGCCCCCGCAGATTTCGCCCTGGCCCCCCTCCCCGCCGTCAACCCTCCCCCGCTGCTTACTTTTGCTGGCGGGGTCCGACCCGCAATCTCCATATTTCGGCTTCCTCCGTGGCCATGTGCTTCCAGGAAGTAACGCTGCAGCGCTGATTCGTTGAATCTAGTTCGGCGTCTGACGTCCCACACGTCAGACGCCGAACTAGATTCAACGAATCAGCGCTGCAGCGTTACTTCCTGGAAGCACATGGCCACGGAGGAAGCCGAAATATGGAGATTGCGGGTCGGACCCCGCCAGCAAAAGTAAGCAGCGGGGGAGGGTTGACGGCGGGGAGGGGGTGGAGAGAGGCGGCGGCGGGGGGGGGGGGGAGGCAAAAATGTGCCCCCCCTCTCTGGCTCTGGCCCCCCCTACCGCCGGATTCCAGATACGCCCCTGTAACTGAACAAAAAGTTTCTCCTGCTACTTATTATTGTGTCACAATACTAGATGTACACAGCACTGTACAGACACACAGACAATACAGTCACTGCTCCAGGGAGTTTAAAATCTAGACAAGACAATGATAGCAGGGATGGGACGACTTCCCTATGAAGAAAGACTAAGGAGGCTAGGGCTTTTCAGCTTGGAGAAGAGACGGCTGAGGGGAGACATGATAGAGGTATATAAAATAATGAGTGGAGTGGAACAGGTGGATGTGAAGCGTCTGTTCACGCTTTCCAAAAGTACTAGGACTAGGGGGCATGCGATGAAACTACAGTGTAGTAAATTTAAAACATATCGGAGAAAATGTTTCTTCACCCAACGTGTAATTAAACTCTGGAATTCGTTGCCGGAGAACATGGTGAAGGCGGTTGGTTAGCTTAGCAGAGTTTAAAAAGGGGTTGGACGGTTTCCTAAAGGACAAGTCCATAAACCGCTACTAAACGGACTTGAGAAAAATCCACAATTCCAGGAATAACATGTATAGAATGTTTGTACGTTTGGGAAGCTCGCCAGGTGCCCTTGGCCTGGATTGGCCGCTGTCGTGGACAGGATGCTGGGCTCGATGGACCCTTGGTCTTTTCCCAGTGTGGCATTACTTATGTACTTATGTCCTCTACTTGGCTCACTTTTATTACATAGAGCAGTGATTTAACCTATTGTGATGTCATAGTGGCTCATTCCACCAATAAGAGCCAACCTCATTAGTGATGTCACAATGGCTTGATTGTATAGAATGTTTGTACGTTTGGGAAGCTTGCCAGGTGCCCTTGGCCTGGATTGGCCGCTGTCGTGGACAGGATGCTGGGCTCGATGGACCCTTGGTCTCTTCCCAGTGTGGCATTACTTATGTACTTATGTCCTCTACTTGGCTCACTTTTATTACATAGAGCAGTGATTTAACCTATTGTGATGTCATAGTGGCTCATTCCACCAATAAGAGCCAACCTCATTAGTGATGTCACAATGGCTTGATTGTATAGAATGTTTGTACGTTTGGGAAGCTCGCCAGGTGCCCTTGGCCTGGATTGGTCGCTGTCGTGGACAGGATGCTGGGCTCGATGGACCCTTGGTCTTTTCCCAGTGTGGCATTACTTATGTACTTATAAGACACACAGATGAGTCACGTGATGCGCTGTGAGTGAAAGGTGCATTGCAGCATCGCTCCGAGGCCTCTGCTCCACATATCGTTAATTGTGACCATATACCAGCCGCATCGGCGGGAGTTTTACCTGTGATACGCTGTGGGAACAGTGTATGGAACAATATCTGATCTCGATGCCGGCAGGGAGCTCCAAAAAGGCTGCAAAAGCAGAGAAAGAAAAGGTGACACCGACCATCGGCGAATCCAAGATGGCGGGCGGAGCGCCGAGCGCGGATGAAGAATTCTCCGCCAAACAAATGAATCAGATCACAGCTGCGATGGGAGCGGCACTGGAACCCAAATTTGTTGAATTGAATGGGCGGTTTGAAAGGCTAGATGCCTTATTGCTGGATTCTAACAAGCGACTGACAGAGGCAGAGCGGAGAGTTTCAGACATGGAAGACACGTGTAACCGCGTGGCGCCAGAGCTCGACCAACTAAAAGAGACTGTGCGAGCACAACAAGACAAGATTGAAGATCTAGAGAACCGGGCACGAAGGAGTAACCTACGCATTGTAGGCCTGCCAGAAAAGCTGCCAGAAAAGAACTTAAGTTTCCTGCTGGAGCAGTGGTTTAACACGGAATTTGCCTTGTCTGATAGTTATGGCCCCCTGTGCATTGAACGGGCTCACAGGCTGGGCCGGCTGAAACTTGAGAACCAAAAGCCACGTGTTGTCATCATTAAAATTCATAATTATTCCCACAAAGAGGAAATATTGCTTGGGTACCGCGCAAAGAGAGACACACTAAAATACGATGATGCGCAGATCCGGATCTTTCAGGATTACTCTGCGGGGGTGCAAGAGAGAAGACGTCGTTTTCACCCGCTCTGCACTTCCCTAGTAGAAAAGAAAATAAGATTTATGCTATTGTATCCTGCCACGCTGAAGGTGCTGCATGAAGGAACGTGGTCTTCATTTGATTCGGTACAAGGGGCAACGGAGTTCCTGAACCGTAATGGAAAGGTGGTGGCCATGACAGATAAGTGAGGCAGAAGATCGTTACAGAGGATTTGCTGCTTTGTGCAGATGGTGGGGAACACACTGACTGCATTAAGTTTAATTGTTGAGTATTTGATACCGGCTGGAGAACAGAATGATGGACGGTGGAGTGGGGGCCTCAGCATTCAGTGACTACCTGTGAGATGGAAGAAGTTCCACTCAAGTTCAGGGTAACAGTAGGGGTAAGCGGGGGGGAGGGGGGTGGAAGGGAGGAAGGGTGGGTGGGAGGGGGGAGGGGGGAGTTTGGGGTGGGTAATAATGGTATCCTGATATTGAAGATGTGGGAGATGGACATGAGGGGTTGGGGGGAGGGGGGAGAATCGTGTGTGTATTATGCTTCTCAAGATGATGTTACATGTATCAATTGTGGTGGCAGCGTTGTTAAGCAGATGTGCTACACGTGGGATCCGGGGGGAGGCTGGGCCCCTGGATTCACAGCAGCAGGGAACCTTGGTTTGCGACATGCTTTGGGATGGGACCCCTAATTGCAGACTAGTAACTTGGAATGTGGGGGGAATCACCTCCCCGATCAAAAGAACGAAAATCTTGGCTCACTTGAGGCGCCTTAAGGCAGATATAGCATGTCTGCAGGAGACAAGATTGTCAGAGGAAGAACATGCAAAGCTGTGCAAATCCTGGGTGGGCCAGGTGCACTCGGTATCATCGGGAGGGAGAAGGAGCGGAGTGGCTATCCTGCTTCATAAGAGGTTGATGGTCACTTCCGAGGTACTTTTACAGGACCCCTTAGGCAGATATATACTGATAAAGATGTGCCTGCAAGGTAGAGAGGTATATTTACTAGCAATATACGCCCCCACGCCCTATGATAAGAATTTTTTCCCTGAGCTGCTAAGGGCTCTGGTGCCATATCAAGGTAAAAGCCTTATTCTTGCAGGTGATATGAACCTCTTAATAGATTCTGAGATTGACTGTACAGGCTCCCGTAGCGACGGGAACACAGGAAGAGCAGCACAGGGGGTGTTGGAGGAGTTTGCAGTCTCACTGGATTTGATAGACGCTTGGAGGGTACTACATCCTGGGGAGCAAGACTTCTCTCACAGGTCCCGGGCCCATGGATCCTGGTCCAGACTAGATTATATATTTGTATCATCAGTGCTCTTTCCCTGTGTGCTAGCATCCCATATAGAGGAAGTGGTGGTCGCGGACCATGCACCTGTTTGGGTAGAGCTGGAACCGCCGGGGAGCTTTAGTCCTGTCCCGACCTGGAGATTCCCAGGATACTTAACTAAGAACAAAGATTTTCAGGAATTTTTGAGGGGTCGATGGGAGGAATATGTATCCCACAATGAGCAGCATCAAACTAACCCCCAATTGTTTTGGTGCGCTGCGAAGGCTGTACTGAGAGGGGAGATAATATCATATACAGCGGCTCGTCGAAAGAAGACGGCCGCGAGCCTTGTAAATTTACAACGACAATTGAGAAAAGCCAAACTCTTAAGTCTTCACTCCCCGACCCAAGCTAATAGGGATGCATATGTAGCACTGCAAGTGTCTATTAATACTATACTGCATGAGCACACACAGCGTAGGTGGTTATTTCAAAAGTTCCGCTTTCATAGATTTGGGAACCGCACAGGCGGGCTATTAGCTCGTCTAGTTAAGAGTAAACGGGGCACGCGGACTATCATGGCTTTGAAAGACAGTACAGGAGTGGTGGTAAACCGACCAGAGCGTTTACTGCAGATATTGCAAGATCACTTCCAGGCAGTGTATAGAGGGGGAGACCGGGCAGATAGGAATTCAATGAATGACCTATTAAATCGGGCGGGCATGCCCAGATTGTCAGACCAAGCGGTAATGGAGTTGGACATGCCGCTACAGATGAGAGAGCTACAGAAAGCAATTAAGGGATTGCGGCCGTTAACAGCACCAGGTGAAGATGGCTTCTCGGGAGAGTTCTTTAAATTGATGCAGGCACCAATGGGGGGAGCATTGCTTGATTATCTGCAGGCCATCATACAGGAGGGCACGATCCCGGGTAGAGAAAATACAGCCCTCATTTCACTCATATTAAAACCGGGTAGGCCGCCCGAAGATCCGACATCGTATAGGCCTATCTCTTTGATCAATGTGGATATCAAACTCCTTGCAAAGGTAATGGCCAATAGACTGGCTACCCGGATTGCAGAGTTGGTGGATGTGGCACAGGTGGGCTTTATTCCTCGAAGACAATCAGTATTGCATGTCCGCAGAATCCTACTGGCTATGGCACAGAGCAAATGTTCACAGACACCGTTACTAGTGGCAAGCTTAGATGCTGCTAGGGCTTTTGACCAGGTGGACTGGAGATATTTGTTTCATGTGTTGGAATGGGTGGGGCTCCCTGAGGGGTTTTTGAGAGCAGTCAAAGCACTCTACTCAGGTATGATGGCGCAGATTGTAGCGAATGGGAGTAGGTCGGCACCATTTGAAGTACAACGCGGTACGAGGCAGGGCTGCCCATTGTCCCCGCTCTTGTTTGACCTTTCTCTAGAACCCTTGCTGCGGATACTTAACAAGACAAGTAAGATACAGGGCATTAATGTAGGGGGGGAGGAGCTTCGTGCGCTGGCGTATGCGGATGACATCATGCTTTTGCTCGCGGACCCCCAAGCCTCTCTAGAATACGTTTTACAGGTAGTGGAACAATATGGTGAGGTGTCAGGGTTTTCCCTTAATCTCCAAAAGTCATGTGCAATGGCACCGGATGATGACACGTTCCGTGAGTGGAGAGGTCAATTCCCACTGCGCCGGGAAGAGGTAGCACTAAAATACTTGGGGATCCTAATACCTAGAGATTTAGCACTCCTATATGAACAAAATGTCAGAATACTCATGGAGATGACGAAAAAACAGTTGCTGCTCTGGCAGGCCCTCCCTTTATCTTTGTGGGGAAGGATAGCGCTGTTTAACATGCTGATAGTGCCGAAATGGGTATACGTTTTTCAGCAGCTCCCGCTATTTCTAAAAAGAAAGGATGAGAATAAACTGGGGAAAATGTTGCAAACATATTTATGGAAAGGGAAACGCCCAAGACTAAGGCTCTCAATGATCTGGACACCCAGGGAGTATGGGGGTATGGGAATGTTGAACCTTCGATCGTTAACGGTAGCATGCTCTATGCGTCACATAAGTGATTGGTTCCGAGGATCCTCGGACTTCTCCCTGACGGCTATAGAGACCTCGGTTTTCCCGGAGATTCAATTTAGTCACTTGTTACATACTGGGGGTAAATTACCTCAGGCGGCGCTGAAACGCCATCCACTGCTGGGATCCCTGCGAGCGACTTGGAGGTGGCTTTGCCGTCGCCATCAGCTTTCCGCTAAAGTAACGCCCTACCTTTCAATCTGTAATAATCCGGATTTCCCACCAGGTCAGGGAAATAGTGTGTTTAAACAATGGGAAAAGAAGGGCATAATATATTTGGTGCACATCATAGATGAGGAAGGTAAGATACGGCCTTTTGCCACCTTGCAACAGCAATATGGGATCTCAAGGAGGCATTTCTTTGCGTATCTCCAATTAAGACATTATGTACAGACTTTACCCTGGACGGACTTGACGGAGGATGTGTCCGACATTCTCTCAGAGGCCTATACGTTGGGTGCCCAGCTGTGTGTGCCATTAAGATTTCATCACCAGCAGTTGAAGGACACGACTGTAGAGCTGCAGTATGCATCCTTGGCAACAGACTGGTCCAAAGATTTAAATTGTGAGGTGACGGAGGAGATGTGCAAAGCATATTTAAAACAATTATATGCGCGGCGTTTGTCAGTACTACAGCGCGAAAAACTATATAGATTCTTGTTAAGACTGCACATCTCTCCCCTGCGGGCATTCAGGGCAAAAATTTCCAATTCCGGGGTCTGTCCAAAGTGTGGGGCGGTTATGGCCTCCTTAGGGCACATGTTCTGGCTCTGCCCGGAGGTACAGCGCTTCTGGGGGGCAGTGCTACAGATTATAGACTTATGGTGGGGATGTACTCTCACTTGTGACCCCTTGCTGCTATTTAATAGCTTTAAATTTACAACACAACCTCCGGCGGGGTTCAAGAGATTTGTACAATTAGCAATTTTTTGCGGCATTCATGCCATCTTGACAGCCTGGATGATGCCGCAGGGCCCTCACATCTGGAGGTGGAGATTACAGTTAATTCACCAAATGAGAATAGATAGGTGTGGGGTGCAAAACATGGACAGTGTCCCAGGCACCAGGTTTAGAGAAATGTGGGAACCAGTGTGGAGCGCCTTGCCACCTAAAGGGAGAAGTTACATCCTAAACATTTAACCATCTTAACATTTAATCAGCACGCATGAAGGGAGGGTGGGTAGGGAGGGAGGGAGTTGGGTGGGAGGGGATAGAGGGGATGGGTTTCTGTGCTGTACCTATTAGTGTACTGTAAGAGAGGGGAAGACTGGGTCTGACATCAGGGGAGTATACATCTGGTTTGATCATTGAGAAGGTCTCATCCCCACGCTAAGTGATTGGGGAAGTGGGCTGGAGGCTATAAGAATCAAAGCCTCTGGTCTACGTGCGGAACACTAGTCATTGACTTATAAAGTGTAAATGGTTTTCTTAAAGTTTTACTTGTTTAGTTGTTTGGTTGCCGGTACAGGGGAGAGGGGGGGGGGAGGGAGGAAAGAGGGAATGCAAATTTGTTGTAATCCTTAAGCACATGGCATCTTGAAGCACATATGTGTTGATTTTGTGTTGTGATATCTACCTGCAATATATGTATTGGATTACTAATAAAAAGATTTAAACATAAGACACACAGATAAATAAGAGGCTTCAGGAAATTCAAATGAACAAGGCTGTGATCAAGGAGTGTAGATAGAATGTATTTGGATACAGGCAGCAGATGATGTTTTGTATATTCCTGAGAATCTAGCATGTGATGTTTTTGTTCTTTCCTGAGAAAGTAGCAGAATAGCAGGTGATGTTTGTACATTCCTGAGCAGGTTCACGAGCTGTTCATGTAGAGTTGTTCTTGTAAGCAATGCATGATCATGGTTGTGTAAGCAAAATGTAACCAATAGTAATGATAATACATGTAATATCCATGAATATTCATAGAGTATATAAGAAGGGGATTGACTCCCAAATAAAGAGTTTTTTGCCCAGACACACGAGAGGAGAGTTATTTTGCAACATCTGGTGACCCCGACGTGATCGGTGAAAACGTGACGTACTTACTACGACTGGAACAGTCAGCGCGCCATTCCTTCTACGGAACACTGTAAGTATGGGGGGAAATTTAACATCATCACATAAACAACATGCACAGGAGCTATATACTATAACGCAAAGATATGGTTCCTCCCGAAATCCAATAACTCTTAAAGATATAGAGCGTTTAATTGAGGAAATAGTTTGTCAATGTCCCTGGTATCCAGAGAAGGGATCATTCGATCCTCAAACATGGGAAAAGATAGGGCAGCAGTTTCGTTTAGAGCCTAGAGTTTCGACTCCTATATTATTGACTTGGAGAGAGATATATTCTACTATAGTAATTCTCTCTTCTGGATTGACAGGCATTACTAACGAAAATATATCCAACAAATTGCCAGGCAAGACCTGGTCTCTTTTACCTCCCGCGACTCTTGGACCTACACCTTCTCCTCCTTCTTGTCGGCTGGCCACCGATATGGGAAGGGAAGAGCAAAACAAAACTCCTGACTTTACTACTACTACCCCTAATAAACCAATTGAAAATATCCAAAACAACAACGCTAATGATAGCGTTATTATTACCAAAACACCAAAGAGCGTAGAACGACCTAGTTTAATTCAATTAGGTATACAGCAAGCACGAAAAAATGGTGAATTCATTTGGAACGATGATCTATGGGATAATTCGGAACCTAATCCTAATTTATACCCAGTTACTAGAACTACAACAATAGAGGCAGGGAACGAAACACATCATGCAGAATGGACTGCTCTACCTTATCAAGTTTTGAGAGAATTACGTAGAGCTATCGTAGAATCAGGTTTAAAAAGTTCATTTGTTCAAGGCATGATAGAAGGGATTAGTAACGGTTACTTAATGACTCCAAAAGATTGGAAAGACCTTTTCCGTATGCTGTTAACTCCTGCGCAATATGTAGTGTGGATAATGAATATAAGCAAGCAGCACAACTTATCACTGGGACTAATTTGGTGCCTGATCAAATTTATGGATCGGGACCATTTTCAACCCTTGATATGCAAATTCAACAAAACGATACCTGTTTTCAAGCCATAGGCACTTGTATCTTGCGAGCATTTAAAAGAACACCAGAAGGGAATAAACCAACAAAATCTTTTGCATCAATTAAACAGGGTGCAACCGAATCTTACCTTCAATTTGTTAATCGATTGCAGGAAGCTGTAACTAGGCAAATTGATAATCTTGATGCGCAAACAGAGTTATTGATTAAATTAGCCCAAGAAAATGCAAATTCAGATTGCAAAAAGGCATTGCAGACTGTAGCTCATCGCCCAGGAATTACTTTAGCAGATTTATTGAGCGCATGTGCAGATGTGGGGACTCATGGTTATTCTATGAATTTGTTAGCAGGAGCTATACAAAAAGGTAATAAGCCACAGGGGACGTGTTTTAATTGTAAGAAACCAGGACATTTTCGAGCTCAGTGTAGAGCCCCAGGAGGGGGTGCCAACTTTGCAAAAGGACCTTCTCGACCTTCTCGAAAATGTCCTCGATGTCAAAAAGGATATCATTGGGCCAATCAATGTCGCTCTAATCCAATTAATTCCACACCGCCACCCCCAAAAAACTTTGCTCCGGGTTAACTCCTAACCTCGGTCCAAAGGGAGTGCAAGGGTCTTTTGCTCATAGTACTACTGCTACACAAGGTAGTGCAGGAATTGACCTTATTGCAGCGGAATGTAAAACTGCCATCTTACCTCATGAAGTTTTGGTATATAATACTACCTTTAAAGGACCCATTCCAGCGGCTACTGTAGGTTTAGTATTACCTCGCTCCTCTGCATCGAAGGCAGGTATTCATGTTATCCCTGGAGTTATTGATGCTGATTACACAGGCATTGTTAAAATTCAAGTATGGTCCTCATCACCTTTAACAATTTCTCCCGGGGACTCGTGGGCACAATTAATTATTTTACCATATTTTACAGCACCTATTCCTTCTACTGTCTCTCGTACAGGGGGCTTTGGATCTACGCGACAGGTAAGTGCAGTTTTAAAACCGGTTTCTAATGCACGACCCACTGCTCAATTTTTATTGCAACAAAAGCCCTTTGTTGGTATATTAGATACCGGGGCGGATGTTTCTGTCATAGCTTATAAACAATGGCCTGTGGAATGGCCCATTGAAGATACTTCACATGTGACAGGAATAGGGGGAACTCAGTCAGCCTCCCAAAGTTCTCAATGGTTATCTATTACATATCCTAACGATACCAAGGTTCTAGGACATATTAAGCCCTGTATTTTACAAGTACCCTTTAATTTATGGGGTCGTGACCTTTTGGAACAATTAGATGCATCATTGATCCTACCTGATTAACAGTTCATAAATATGTCTTTTTCTCTTCCTTTGGAATGGAAAACTGACAAACCTGTTTGGGTAGAGCAGTGGCCGATTACCAGAGAAAAACTGTTGATTTTACATCAATTGGTGGAAGAACAATTACAATTAAATCACATTGAGCCTACCAATTCTCCATATAATACTCCGGTATTTGTGATCAAGAAAAAATCCGGAAAATGGAGATTTTTACATGACCTACGAGCTATTAATGCGATTTTAGAACCAATGGGCCCGTTACAATGTGGTATTCCAAATCCTAATTTGATTCCTTATGATTATCAATTAGCTATTATAGATCTGAAGGATTGTTTTTTTTCAATTCCTCTCCAGGAAAAAGATTATAAATACTTTGCTTTTACTGTACCTGTTTACAATAATGCACACCCTACTACTAGGTATTGTTGGAAAGTTTTGCCCCAGGGAATGTTAAATTCACCCACTATTTGTCAATACTATGTTCATCAAGCCTTGCAACCATTTCGTGCCTATTTCCCTCAACTTTTGGTATATCATTATATGGATGATATACTAATTGCAGGGATAACTCTTCCCCCTTCTTGGAAATCTACTTTAATTTCTATCTTGGCCTCCTCAGGATTAACAATTGCCTCAGAGAAGGTTCAAGAAAAGGAACCCTATTTATATCTAGGTTTCCGTATGACTAAAGCTGCAGCCCAACCTGTCGCTCCTCATCTCAATTTACAGTCTCCCACGACATTACATCAATTACAAGAGATTTTAGGAAATCTCAATTGGTTACGTCCCTACTTGAAACTTCCTACAGAATTTTTACAACCCCTGTTTCTCGCATTAAAAGGTCATAAAACACCTGCTGAATTAATTACACTCACTGCATCGCAACAAACAATTCTGTCACAATTGGATCAAATCTTACAAACAAAATGGACAGATAGACGAGATGCATTTGCCCTTTTTTGTTTTTGCGTTCTCAAAGACCCCACCCACCGACAACCGTTTGGTGTCTTATATCAAGATACAACTCCTCCGAAATTGATAGAATGGGTCTATTTACAGAATACTCTCCATTCTACTATTACACAATGGCCCCAGCAACTAGCCTTGCTGATTACTAAAGCTCGAGAGCGAGCAACATTCATGACTGGTTTCGACATTCTTAAACTCATCATTCCTCATTCTTTGTGGCAGTGGGAAAAAATGATTCAGTTCTCCGACGACTTGCAATTTATTTTAGCCACTTATGTTGGTATTATAGATTGCCACTATCCTAAAGACCCTCGCATACAGGGCACATCCATTTTGCCAATCACTCTTCATGATCCCATTTCTTTACGTCCACTCCCTACTGCTCTCACCGTCTTTACAGATGGTAGTCCCACTCGTGGGGTGGTTACTTGGTACAATCTGAACAAATGGCACGTCAAATTTACCTCTCCACAAACCTCTGCTCAACGTTCAGAGCTTGCTGCCATCATCCTGGCTCTTTCTTTATTTTCAGATCAACCACTGAATCTTATTGTTGACAGTCAATATTGTGCTAATCTTGTCCGTCGCATGCCCGACAGTTATGTATCATTCAAAATGGATGCCTCTTTTTATGCTTTACTGTTAACCCTCCAAGGTTACTTGGAGAATCGCCTTTCTTCTCTCTTTATAGGTCATATCCGCAGTCATCAACCTTTTCCTGGTGGTCTGTCTGAAGGGAATGCTCGAGCGGATCGCCATCTTCATTTTTTCTCCACAGCACACTGCAGTCATGAACTTCATCATCAAAATGCACCTAGCCTAGCTCGCCAGTTTCAAATTTCTTTAGAAGAAGCTAGAGCTATTATCAAAAATTGTCCACAATGTTCCTTTTCAGCTCCTACTACCTTTTTTCCTGGAGTTAATCCTCGTGGTCTGGAAGTTAATAGCCTCTGGCAAATGGACGTTACTCACTTTCCCCCTTTTGGTCAATGGTCTAAGCTTCATGTGGTTGTTGATACTCATTCTGGATTTTTGTGGGTCACTGCACAAAAAGGGGAAACTACATCTCATGTCCGCTCTCATCTTCTCCAAGCTTTTGCGGTCATGGGTGTTCCTAAAACTCTCAAGACAGACAATGCCCCTGCTTATACTTCCACCTCCTTACAGGAGTTCCTGACCCTCTGGCATATTGAGCACCTTTTTGGTATCCCCTATAACTCCACTGGTCAAGCTATTGTTGAACGTGCTAATCGCACACTGAAAACTGCTTTAAGTAATCTGACTACAAAAAAGACGGTATTCTCCGTCATAGAGTAAGCATTGATGAATGCTTAGCACAAATCCTTTACACACTGAATCATCTCAATCTCATCAATAATCCTGCTACAAAAACTTTTTCTTCCAGATTTGAACAACATTTTCGTACTCCTGCCCCACCTTTATCTCGTCCTTTGGTCATATACCGACAACTACCTTCTGATCAGTGGAGTTCCCCTGTGCCTCTCCTTACCTGGGGTCGTGGTTACGCTGCTGTTCAAACAGATTCTGGCCCGGTGTGGATTCCAGCAAAGTGGGTGAAACCTCATGTCGTGGCATCAAGGTCTTCACAACCCAATTCCCAATTTCACACTCACCCTTCAAGGACCGCAGATGCAAACACGCAAACGGTCAGTGACTCGTCAACCTAATGCTCCTGTTACTTGGGGACAAATTAAAGCCTTGAGTCAACAAGCTACAGAGACTTTAGAAAAAGCTCATATTGAAAAGACTGATGATAACTTCGTAGTGGCTATTATTGCAGCGCTTAATGCTAATTCCATTACATTGCTTCTACTGTGTTGTTGTTTGTACATACCTTGTGGACAGTCACAATTACTTCCCACAAAAAATATTTGGGAAGCGTTTGCAATTTCACTGAACCAAACTGATTTCTGTCTTTCTCATCAAAAGGCAGTTGGAGAAGTTTTGGCAACTTGCCTGATTCCAGTATGTCATGATCCTAAAGATATGCAAAATGATACTTGGTTTTATTCACAGCTTCCTGTTAATTCATCCTATCGAAATGCTTCTTATGAATACCATAATTGGGGAACACAAACCCTGTTGCCGCCTACTTTGGCAATGCATGTGAGAACCAATCAAATAGCTAGTATCAATATGACATGTGCTCGTATGGTTAATTGTACCCGATCAAATTGTGTTAATTTTGGACCAACTTTGTTAAATTGTAGCTCCTACGAAAATGTTTCATATATTTATAAATTTACTCATTTACCCCCTGGCTGGTTTTGGTCATGTGGAATGTATACCTTTAATTATATTCCAGCTAATATATCTGATGGTACTACATGCTGTCTAAGTCGACTCACTATGGTACTTCCCAGTAAACATATTTTATTTTCTAACTCCTCACATATGCGATCCAAGCGTATGACCCTTGCTGCCAATTGCAATGATAATGTTAAATTTCTGAGTCAAACTGAATATCTGGCACTTGCATTTTCATTAATAGGTGTCCCTGCATTGGCAGCGGCAAATGCAAAAAATATTCGTGAATTAGCCTGTTGGGCAATTAAATCAATCAATGCAACCTCCACTGCTATTAGTTTACTTAATGCTGAGCAACAGCAATTACGTCATGGAGTTTTACAAAATCGAGCAGCCATTGATTATCTTTTATTACTTAACCATCATGGTTGCGAAGAGTTTCAGGACATGTGCTGTTTTAATTTATCTGACAATTCAAAGGCCATTGACAAACAATTAGCTTTCCTACGGAATTTAACTACTCATATTACTATTCATAATAACCTACTCTCTGATGTATGGGATCAATTGTGGCAATGGATCCCTTGGACCTGGCTCCGCCCTATTATCCAGTATTTAGTCATTGGTATTTTTGTTTTCACTATTTTTTGCTGTTGTATACAATGCATTCCTAACCTTTTTTCTTTATGTTTTCCTCGTCCATTCGCTCCAACACGTCACTCTGCTCAATATGTTTATAAGCTATTACAAACATCTCCACCTCCATCTCCAGCTGGCACACCACGGAGATTTCATTAAAAAAAAAAAAAAAAAAAAAAAAAAAAAAAGGTGGAGATGTAGATAGAATGTATTTGGATACAGGCAGCAGATGATGTTTTGTATATTCCTGAGAATCTAGCATGTGATGTTTTTGTTCTTTCCTGAGAAAGTAGCAGAATAGCAGGTGATGTTTGTACATTCCTGAGCAGGTTCACGAGCTGTTCATGTAGAGTTGTTCTTGTAAGCAATGCATGATCATGGTTGTGTAAGCAAAATGTAACCAATAGTAATGATAATACATGTAATATCCATGAATATTCATAGAGTATATAAGAAGGGGATTGACTCCCAAATAAAGAGTTTTTTGCCCAGACACACGAGAGGAGAGTTATTTTGCAACAAAGGAGTCTCTGTTTCTCTTTGGAAATAAGGCTTGTGTTTTAACTATTTACCAATAAAATACTCTCCCTCTTTCTCTCAGCCTAATGACGCTCATATCTACTTGAATGCTATTTGCTTAGAAGTCTAGACAGGCATGATGAAATCCTTGCTCTGTTGGTAGTTGGTAACATAAGTAGCCCAAATTTTAGAATTCTTTACATCAGGCTTTGGAAAACTCAAAATAAATCTTGGGCCTGATTTCTGCAATTGCCATCATAAAATTAATAGCTCTTCATAAATCTTTTGACTTAGTAGCGGCATCAAGAAAGAAGTCTTAAATATATTCAAGGCTAAGGGTCACCACATTCATTTAAATTAAGCAGCCTCTGATACATTCTAGGAAATTACCATAAACATGCCATTTGGTGATGGTAATACATGCACATAGAGAAGACCCCTGTAAACAAGATAAGTAAAACTGTCTTATACATATTTAAGAAGATCTATAAACAAGAGATAGCCATAAACTTGCGACAAATGGAATACAAGCTATACATTAAACCTTTTGCCATAAAACTTGGGTTAAAAAGACCCATGGTTTATTCCTCTATGTAAGATTCCATCCCTAAAGATTTACTACCTTCAGTTCTACATTTCCAGTCATGAGATATCTAATCTAGAAATTTTCAGGTCAATATTCAGCCCACCAAGGTCAGCATTTTTTTTTTTACCCTGGCCACTTCAGGTTTTCATTGATGTGATAATCAGACAGGTACCTAGATCACTCATGTGATACACAGACAGGAGTGGCCTAGTGGTTAGCGCACCAGCCTTGATATGCAGAGGTGGCAAGCTCAAATCCCACTGCTGCTCCTTGAGATGTTGGGCAAGTCACATAACCTTCCATTGCCTCAGCTACAAAATTAGATTGTGAGCCCTCCAGGGACTGGGAAATACCCAGTGTACATGAAGGTAACTCACCTTGAGCTACTACTGAAAAAGGTGTGACCAAAATCCAAATAAATAAATACGCAGATTGCTGATATGATAACCAGACATCTATCCAGATCAATCATGTGATAGACAGATACTCAGATCACTCATGTGATGATCAGACATGTGCCCTGATCAAGTGAACTCAGCCTTTTTGCTGTCCTGTCTTTATCTGAATAGTTTTCACGGAGAGAGTGATGGATACTTGGAATGCCCTCCCGTGGAAGGTGGTGGAGATGAAAACGGTAACGGAATTCAAAAATGCGTGGGATAAACATAAAGGAATCCTGTTCAGAAGGAATGGATCCTCAGAAGCTTAGCGGAGATTGGGTGGCAGAGCTGGTGGTGGGAGGCGGGGCTAGTAGTTGGGAGGCGGGGCTAGAGCTGGGCAGACTTCTACGGTCTGTGCTCTGAAAATGGCAGATACAAATCAAAGTCAGGTATACACATAAAGTAGCACATATGAGTTTATCTTGTTGGGCAGACTGGATGGACCAAACAGGTCTTTCTCTGCCATCATTTACTATGTAGTTACCCAGTTCGTAGACAGAAGATCGCTGCTAACTGGGTAACTCCCTGCTCCGCCTTAGCTACATAGTTGGACAACCCTGGCGCTGCCCGAATAATGCTGAGACGGTCTGACCAGATAGGCAGCGCCATTTTTCAGATAGTGCTGCTGAAAATCCAGACATGGCCACCGCCAGCGGAACTTATCCAATTAGGAGCCATTCAGATCAGCTTTATTTTCAGCTGCTATGGATTCTTTCAAGCTCCTCTTTCTTTGAGCCCAAGTTCTCTAAGATAGAGAGTGGAGTGGAGGAGTGGCCTAGTGGTTAGGGTGGTGGACTTTGGTCCTGGAGAACTGAGCAACTGAGTTTGATTCCCACTTCAGGCACAGGCAGCTCCTTGTGACTCTGGGCAAGTCACTTAACCCTCCATTGCCCCATGTAAGCCGCATTGAACCTGCCATGAGTGGGAAAGCGCAGTGTACAAATGTAAAAAAAAAACCTGCCAATTTGTCTACATTTAGTATCAACAAGAAAACAAAAAGAATACGACAGGTAGAGACTTCACTCTAAAGCTACAACTCCAGTAATATTATCTGTAGGTATGGAACCTTTCACCCTTGAACGTCATTATCCACTACTGGTCACCAATTCAACAGCTTAGGTTTGATCAAAAACAGCACTAATACTTATCCTGTACTAAGACACCATGAAATACTAAACCCGGAGCCAACTGGAATGCATTAAACTTACTCATTCACACCTCTTGTCACTTGCTTCTAAGGGCTCCCATGCTAACCCGGCAGGAACCGGGCAGCGCCGATTAGCACTGGGTACACACCAGGCCTACAAACATAAATATATTTTTGTAGTGCCGGATATGACAGCTTGCTGGGGGGTGGGAAGTACCGCTGGGCTGCAGTGGTAGCCCGGGGCTACTTCCTTTTTAGCGGCTTACTGCTGCTTTGTCAAAGGGGCCCTCATCTCCCAAACTGGACCCTCCCACCTTGTCAGTCAGGCAGAGAGAGATGCAGCCCCTGTTCTGGACGTTGCAGGGGTTAGCGTAGGCTGAAAACGGCTTGCATTGCGGTAAGACACTGAAAGTTCTGGAACTTCAGCCATCCCGACACACTCTTGGACTCTCTCTAAGATCTCAGATGTTAATCAGGGTTAAATCTGGATATTATTCGAATGGCTGACTTCATACAGTTTCTTGGTACTACACTCCCTGGCCTCTGAATCAGCCCTAAACCAGGGGCGTAGCCAGACTTCGGCGGGAGGGGGGTCCAGAGCCCGAGGTGAGGGGGCACATTTTAGCTCCCCCCCTGCCGCCATTGTCGACACCCCCGCCGCCACCAGCACCACCATCACCAACTTTGACACACACCCCCTGCCGACGACCCTCTCGCCCGCCCCTGCCCGCTGTCACCATCGCCTACCTTTGGTGGCAGCCTTCGTTTGGTTTCTGAGTCTGACGTCCTGCAGGACGTCAGACTCACAGAAACAGAATCTGCAGGGCTTCGTTCTGTTTCTGTGAGTCTGACGTCCTGCATGATGTACGTGCAGGACGTCAGACTCAGAAACCAAACGAAGGAAGAAGACTTCGGCTAGCAGGTGTTGGAGTCCCCCCCCCCCCCCCAGCAAAGGTAGCATACAGCGACGGCGGGTTGACGGCAGGTTGGCGGCTGGAGGGGGGTTGAGAGGGTCATTGGCAGGGGGGGTCCAGGGCCAAATCTAAGGGGGCCCAGGCCCCCGTGGCCCCATAGTAGCTATGCGCCTGCCCTAAACCAACCTGCTCTCATAATGTTAAATAAAGGATTCAGTGAACCCAGGTCCCACATATGGATCATAATTCCATTGTCTTAGCTAAATATTCCAACAAAGGGATAATAAACAAACAGCCTAATAGCTTCATCTAAAAATGAAAATCTAAGTGAACAGGGGGGGAAAAAACCTCTATAATGTATGTATCATTAATTAAAAATATATCATACAGCCTTTTCTAAAAAGAGCTATTAAAATAAATAAGTAAATAAGGGAGGCAGGGTAATGTTCTTCTCACGTAAACAAGTTTATCAGAAAATTGCTGGCTTAGCAGAAAACAAAACTACCAAAGCAGCATATTAATAGCTCGGAAAACAAACTGTAGAGTCCGGTGCATTTACTGCCCTTCCACAAGCCCCAACTATAAAGGTTTTAAAGAGCAATAAAGACGCATAATGTTTTCCTTTTACATATTTTAGAGCATAATATGTAATAAACAATAAAACTTGTAAATGAAAATATAATTATTTGCATTTATGAAACCTGGCACTCCATTTTATTAATACAGCATAAAAGGCAGTAAGTAGGCTCTTTGGATCGGAAAATGAGGGATGATTTCCAGGCCACCGCAGTGCCTGATGGCTTGCATTTCAGATAGCACAGAAACAGCTTCCAGCTAGAAGCCAAGAAAAAGGAGAGCATCCTTCCTCAGGGGCAGGATTATATTGTGCCACGGTCATGCCCTGTTCAACTCGCCCACGGGCATCCCCACCCACTTTGCCACTGCCCAGGAAAAGAATCTAGGTGTCATCATTGACGATACGTTGAAACCTTCTGCTCAGTGCAGCGGCGGCGGCTAAGAAAGCAAACAGAATGTTAGAAATTATTAGGAAAGGAATGGAAAACAAAAACGAGAATGTTATAATGCTTTTGCATCGCTCCACGGTGCATCCGCGCCTTGAATATTGTGTGCAATTCTGGTCGCCGCATCTCAAAAAAGATATAGCGGACTAAGAAAAGGTACAGAGAAGGGCGACGAAAATGATAAAGGGGATGGGACGACTTCCCTGTGAGGAAAGGCTGAGAAGGTTAGGGCTCTTCAGCTTGGAGAAAAGGCGGCTGAGGGGGAGAAATGATTGAAGTCTATAAAATCCTGAGTGGTGTGGAATGGGTAAGAGTGAATCGATTTTTTCACTCTTTCAAAAAAATACAAATACCAGGGAACACTCAATGAAACTGCATGGAAATACTTTTCAAAACAAATACGAAGAAATATTTTTTTTCACTCAAAGATTAGTTAAGCTCTAGAACTCGCTGCCAGAGGGTGTGGTAACAGCAGTTAGTGTAGCTAAGTTTAAAAAAAAAGGTTTGGACAAGTTCCCAGAAGAAAAGTCCATAGTCCTTGAGGGAACTCTGTATAGTCTGGACAAGGGGGAAGCCACTATTTGCCCAGGGACTGATAGAATGGAACGTTGCTACTAACTGGGTTTCTGCCAGGTACTTGTGACCTGGATTGTCCATTGTTGGAAGCAGGATATTTGGCTAGATGGACCATTGGTCTGACCCAGTATGGCTTTTCTTATCTTCTTGTTGCCAGAGAATGTGGAAAAAGCAGTTAGCTTAGCAGGGTTTCAAAAAAGGCTTTGATAATTTCCTAAAAGAAAAATCCATAAGCCATTATTAAGATAGACTTGGGAAAATCCACTGCTTATTTCTAGGATAAGCAGCATAGAATCTGTTATACTGTTCTAGGATCTTGCCAGGTACTTGTGACTTGGATTGACCACTGTTGGAAACAGGATGCTGGGCTTGATGGACCTTCAGTCTGTCCCAGTATGGCAATGCTTATGTTCTTATGTAATGAGAGGAGATTGGGAGCTATTTGTGTGCCCCTCCATATTTGTGCCCTCGGTGGCCACACCACTCGCACAACCCTTGGTACAGCATTGCTCAAGGGGGTTCCACCCCCTTCTAACCTTACTCCGTACATATCAAATGAACACTGCAGACACTTAACTTTGCATTTAACATACGGGGGAAACCTAGGAAGTAAACTTGTAGCCTCAGCACCGATCGCAACATGAGCACTAAGTCAGCTTCTAGACAGAAAAGGTAATCAGTCCTCTGACAGTAGGATTAATCCTATTAGCTGAGGATAGCACCGAAGAAGAAAAAGATTTGTGGACAGGCTTGTTTTTTTTAATGGACCTAGTTCAACATATATACAATTAGAGATTTCTCATGAGCAGTCAGCAGTTGAATTTGACAGATCTCAGCCAGCCCGATTGGTGAAGGCGATTAGCTTAGCAGAGTTTAAAAAGGGGTTGGACGGTTTCCTAAAGGACAAGTCCATAAACCGCTACTAAACGGACTTGGAAAAATCCAAAATCCCAGGAATAACATGTATAGAATGTTTGTACGTTTGGGAAGTTCGCCAGGTGCCCTTGGCCTGGATTGGCCGCTGTCGTGGACAAGATGCTGGGCTCGATGGACCCTTGGTCTTTTCCCAGTATGGCATTACTTATGTACTTATGTACTTATCAGTCATGAGCTGGTTCAACAAAGCCCATCCCTCTTTCAGACACTCCTGACCAGACAATTGGCTGTTTGTGTTTTTTGGAGGCACAGAAATTCCAAATGAACATCTAATATAATAATTCGCACCTCCAACATTCTGAAGCTGACTCCGTGGCAGCGTGGCAGTGAAGCCATGTAGTGTTCGTAGGGTTCGTAATCACCCTGCCCTCGAGGGAACTGTATAGTTGCCAGCCCCCGCGCCTCCCTCCCTCTCTCTCTCTGCCCTCCAAGCACGACCTGTCCTCCGGCAGCCCCTCGCCTTCCTAAGTGCTGGCTGTATTTTAAAAATTCTTACCTTGCGGTGCGGCGTCCACAGTGAAGGCAAGCGGCGCTTCAGACAGCCTTCACATGTGTCTCAACTCTGCCTCTGGTCCCGCCCTTCTGGAAACAGGAAATGAGGGCGGGACCAGAGGCAGAGCTGAGACACATGCGAAGGCAGTGTGAAGCGCCACTCGCTTTCACGGTGGATGCCACACCCCGAGGTAAGAATTTTTAAAATACAGCCAGCACTTAGGAAGGCGAGGGGCTGCCGGAGGACAGGTCATGCTTGGAGGGCAGAAAGAGAGAGAGGGAGGGAGGTGTGAGGGCGTGGAAGTTGGAGGAGAAGGGGCGCGTGGACCTCAGAGGAAGGGAGGGGCGTCCTGCAAGTCGAAGGGGAGGGGGTTGTCCTGGAACTCGAAGGGGAGGGGGGTCATCCTGGAACTTGAAGGGGAGGGAGGGAGGGAGGTGTGGGGGTGTGGAAATCAAACGAGAATGGGGGGCATGGAACTCAGAGGGGAGGGAGGGGATCCTGGAACTTGAAGGGGAGGGAAGGGGGAGGGGGCCTGGAACTGGGAGGGCACACAGAGAGAGAGGTAAGGAGGAGGCCTGGAACTCAGAGGGGAGAGAGATGGAGGGAGGGGAACCCTGGATATGGATGGATGGAGGAGAGGCCAGAGGAGAGTGCAGAGTTGATGCACATGTAGGGGGGGAGGGCAAGGGACAGAGAAAAATTGCTGTACCAGGATGGATGGAGGGGGCAGGGGAGACATGCTGCACATGGATGGATGAAGGGGCAGGGCACAGAGGATGTTTGCTGCATATGGATGAATGCAGGGGAGAGTGCATAATTGGTGCACACGGGACACACACTACACTCTGTCACTCACACAGACAGACACACACACACATTCTGTCTCTCTCTCAATCACTCTCTCTCTCTCTCTCTCTCTCTCTCTCTCTCTCTCTCTGTCTCTCTGACACATACTCATTCACTCTCTCTCACACATACTCTCTCCTAACAGTTCCCTTAAAAACATAATTGCCATTAGAGGACAACCTTGCTAGCGCCCGTTTCATTTCTTTCAGAAACGGGCCTTTTTTACTGGTATATTTATATTTACTGTTTTCAAATTTACCTCATTTACTGTATTTATGTTTATTCTTGGTTATTTTACTATTGTTAGGCTGTCAAGTAAATTGTAAGTTTTATGTTAAACTGTACCTGCTGTACACCGCCTTGGGTGGATCTCTTCATAAAGGCGGTTAATAAATCCCAATAAATAAATAAATATTGAAACGCCTAATGCTTTTGCCCAAATGATTTAAGTGACACCAGTCCTTCAGTTGTAGGCTGCAGCCTGAAGAGGTAAAGATGGATGGCATTTTTGCCCCACAAACTGGCACCACGGGGGAACACAGGAAGACCAAGAGGGACTCTTGGGGAGTATTTTGTTAGTAAGGGTGTCCACCAGTGGTAGTGAATCAATTTTGGTTTTTTGTTTGTTTTATGTTTTTTTATGTCTTTTTTTTACATTTTAGATAAATGAAGCAAATAAATTACAAAATTAAAAAAAAAACTAATGAATTGTCTGAGCATAGCCTAACAGTGGGCGTTGTTTCAATTAATAATCAAAAATATTTAATTAATAATCAATAAACAAAAAAGCATATATTGCAATATAGCCTAGCGATTTCTCAGTTTTGTCTGATGGTCCTGTAGGTATGACCTGATCCAGAGGAGATGGCTGTGGGAATATAAAACTAGAGATGAGACATATACTGTAATGTAAGAACCCAGGTGCTCTGTTCTACTAAATTACTGATACAATCAAAAAATTCTACAAGTTGAGGCAAAAACAGTCTTTGTTTTCCCTAATCATTAATGCTCAGCAGTGCAAATTATATAGAACTGAGAGTGGGGAATTTAAGTGATGGACGGAAGACTTGCTGACAAAGGGAATAATTCCAACTGCTACCCACCTATGCAAACACCAACTTGATAAGCTCAGTAAGTAGAATCTACTTATGGGATGGAACTGAACTGTGAATCACTATCCAGCTTATTTTCGAAAGAGATCGCCGGCCATCTTCCAACATAAATCGGGAGATGGCCGGCGATCTCCTGAACCCGGCCAAATCGGTGTAATCGAAAGCCGATTTTGGCCGGCGCCAACTGCTTTCCGTCGCGGAGCCAGCGGAACTTCAAGACAGGGTACAGAAGGCGGGACGGGGGCGGGGTGGGGCTACGAGATAGCTGGCTTCGCTCGATAAAGGAAAAAAGATGGCCGGCTCGAACAAGCATTTCGCCGGCTGCACTTGGTCCATTTATTTTTAAAGCATTTCGCCGGCCCCAATTAACCAGATGACCACCGGAGGGAATTGGGGGTGACCTCCCCTTACTCCCCCAGTGGTCATCAAACCCCTCCCACCCAAAAAACATTTTTGAAAAAATTTGTTGCCAGCCTGAAATGTCATTCCCAGCTCCCTGACAGCAGTATGCAGATCCCTGGAGCAGTTTTTTGTGGGTGCAGTGCACTTCAGGCAGGTGGACCCAGGCCCATCCCCCCTACCTGTTACACTTGTGGTGGTATATATTGAGCCCTCCAACCCCCCCCCCAAAACCCACTGTATCTACATGTAGGTGCACCCCTTCACCCCTTCACCCCTTAGGGCTATGGTAGTGGTGTAGAGTTGTGGGGAGGGGGTTTGGGGGGCTCAGCACACAAGAAAAGGGAGGTATGCACCTGGGAGCAATTTTTGAAGTCCACTGCAGTGCCCCCTAGGGTGCCCGGTTGGTGTCCTGGCATGTGAGGGGGACCAGTGCACTACGAATGCTGGCTCTTCCCATGACCAAAAGGCTTGCATTTCGCCAGGTTTGAGATGGCCAGACCCAGTTTCCATTATGGCCAAAAACTGAACCCGGCCATCTCTAAACCCGACGATCTCAACATTCAACCTAAATGTTGAGATTTAGCTGGCGCCAACCACATTATCGAAGGAAAAGATGGCTGGCCATCTTTTTCAAAAATACGGTTGGCTCTGCCCATTTATGAAGCCGGCCACAGAGATGGCCGGCGCTGTTCAATTATGCCCCTCTATGGGGTCCTTTTACTAAGGTGCGCCTGAAAGTGGCCTGCACTGGTGTAGGCACATGTTTCAGACACATGCAGGTCAATTTTCCAGTGCGCCTGGAAAAAAGGCTTTTTTGTGTGGCTGAAAATGGACGTGTAGCAAAATTAAAACCAGTATGAGTCCATTTTTGGCCTTGAGAGAGTGGTGTGCTGGAGCAGGCTCTCACAGGCTCGCAAGAGCCAATTGTTAAGTTTTTAAGAATTTTGGGAGCCGGTTGTTAAAGTAGGGCCCTCCATGGCTACTTTAACAACTGGCTCCCAAAATGTGGGCTTGGGCCCCCTGCTGAATTCTCTTTTACTTTGCTGGTGGGGATGCTGAGCCCTGCCAGCCAAGTAAATAGACTACTGCTGCTCCCCGCTCCTTGTTTCCAGCTCTGGGCAGCAGGCTGGGACTTCTCGAGCATGTGAGAGAAGTTCCAGCATGCTGCTCAGAGCAAGACGTTGGGAGTGGTGGCAGTCCATTTATTGGCTGCCAGCAAAGGTATGCCTAGCGTGCCCACACAAAGGGAGGGAGGAGAGAGAGGCAAGTGTTGCTCCCCCACCCGGCCACCCCTGGCCCTTCCAACTGCAGAGCTGGCTACGTTCGGAGAAAGAGCCTGGTTAAAAATTTACCAGCACATCCCTGCCTTGAGACCTTACCGCCACCCATTGACTTAGCGGTAAGGGCCCATGCACTAACCAGGCGGTAAGCAGCCAGCACATGCAAACTGCTGATTACTGCCGGGTAAGCGCACGCAGTAGAAAATATAAAATAGTTTCTACTGCGTGCTTTGGGCACGTGTCAAAAATGGAATTACTGCCCGGGGCTTATGGTAGCAGGGCGGTAGTTCCAATTTGGTGCACATTGGACACTTGTAGGCATCTACATACCTTAGTAAAAGGGCCCCTATGTTTGCATGTGATGAAGGTAAAATTCCAAGAGTCCTGAAAGGTTGGTGCTGCTGTGATCAGTGGAGGAATAGCCTAGTGATTAGTGTAGTTGACTTTGATCCTGGGGAACTGGGTTCAGTTCCCACTGCAGCTCCTTGTGACTCTGGGCAAGTCACTTAACCCTCCATTGCCCCAGGTATAGATAGGTATCTGTATATACCATGTAAACTGCTTTGAATGTAGTTGCAAGAAAGGCAGTATATCAAGTCCCATTTCCCTTTCTCTATTTCAGATTCTACATGGAATGTTGCTATTTGAGATTCTGTTGCTACTATTTGAGATTCTGTAGGTACTATCTGAGATTCTATATGGAATGTTGCTACAATTTGAGATTCTGTTGCTACAATTTGAGATTCTACATGGAATGTTGCTACTATTTGAGATTCCGTTGCTACTATTTGAACAAACCACCTTCCGCAAACTATTGAAGACCCATCTTTTTGAGAAAATTTACGGAAAGAACCAATACACATAAAGCCCACACTCATTGTTCAGTTATGCATCAATACAGCCACTCCTGAATTCTCATCCCCCGGAATCCTACCACACTCATACCTTTACTCACAGAAAATGTATACCAAGTGTTTCCCTGTTATCATATATTGCCCCTTTCTGTCTCCCTTGTTTCCTTCCAATGTTTCAGTGCTTTTTCCACGACTATACTCCTTATCGATACTTTAACTTTGACTCAAAAAACTCATCACAATGTAATCCATAACCAAGTTGTAACAAATTGTATTTCATGACTCATAATGTATTGTAAGCCACACTGAGCCCACAAAGAGGTGGGAAAATGTGGGATACAAATGCTATAAAATAAATAAATAAACAAATGTTGCTACTATTTGAGATTCTGTTGCTACTATTTGAGATTCTACTTGGAACGTTGCTACAATTTGAGATTCTACATGGAATGTTACTACAATTTGAGATTCTACATGGAATGTTACTACAATTTGAGATTCTACATGGAATGTTCAGACTTGGTTTGATTGTTAACTGAGGTTACCTGTGTCCTGTTCTTAATATCTCTTAATATCTTCCTGATAAACTATTGACTCCTTTATTCTATTTCACCCCCTTTTTATTCTATCCTATTAACACAAAAAACAAAAAAGCAGCAGAAACATTGGTGCTGTCTAAAGGTCTGTCGTTTATCCCTGTTAACACTCATGCCCCTTCCAGTTTAGGTTGGAATTGGAGAAGTCCGTAAGTCGATTGCAATTGCGACTATTTTTTGAAGCTCAAGGTCGTGATCTGAGGGACCGGTCAATGGTATGGGACCATTCTTCCAGATATGGTAGTTGATAGTGTTTGGTTGGTGGAATCTCATTTTTGTAAGATTTAGTCCTGGTTAAGGATGAACAGATTAAGTCTGAATGTGGCAAAGACCCAAATTTTGTGGCTGTCACAGTTGGGTGAGGTTTTTATTTGGATTCTGTTTTTGTGCCAGTGTCTGCTTCTATTTGGAGTTTAGGCGTGACCATAGACACGACTTTGTCACTGAAGGTACATGTTGGGTCAGCGATTCGAGCAGTGTTTTTGAAACTGAGCATGGTGACCCGGTTGCAAGATTTTCTCTTGGAGCAGAAATTTCATACAGGTTTACAAAGTTATGCGTTACCACACTTTGATTATTGTAACGTCTTGCTGTGTGGATTACCGCATGGATTGTTGCAAGCTCTTCAGGTGGCGCAGAATGCTGCAGCCCGATTGCTTACTAGAGCGAGTAAGTTTGAACATATTACTCCACATTATAAAATAATTGCATTGGTTGCCCATTGCTTGGCGGATTCAATTTAAACTGCTGGTATTGGTTGTTAAGGTGGCTCCCCATACTGTGGTTCAAAAGTTGCAAAAGTATCATCCTAAAAGATCCTTGCGATCACAAGATCAAGAATTGTTGACTGTTCCTTCTTTCCGCAGTATTCGACTGCAGAATGCTCATGCCCAAATTTTTCCCATTGCCAGACCTCAATGGTGGATGCCTAACCACTTTTCTATATGACAATTGTCCTCTTTAGCGGTATTTAAGATAACAGATGAAGACTTTGATGTTTCAGAGAGCATTTTTTGAAGCAGAGTCGGTGGGTGGTTTGGGCTTCAGGATTAAGGGTCTACTACTACTACTACTACTATTTAGCATTTCTATAGCGCTACAAGGCATACGCAGCACTGCACAAACATAGAAGAAAGACAGTCCCTGCTCAAAGAGCTTACAATCTAATAGACAAAAAATAAATAAAGTAAGCAAATCAAATCAATTAATGTGAACGGGAAGGAAGAGAGGAGGGTAGGTGGAGGCGAGTGGTTACGAGTCAAAAGCAATGTTAAAGAGGTGGGCTTTCAGTCTAGATTTAAAGGTGGCCAAGGATGGGGCAAGACGTAGGGGCTCAGGAAGTTTATTCCAGGCGTAGGGTGCAGCGAGACAGAAGGCGCGAAGTCTGGAGTTGGCAGTAGTGGAGAAGGGAACAGATAAGAAGGATTTATCCATGGAGCGGAGTGCACGGGAAGGGGTGTAGGGAAGGACGAGTGTGGAGAGATACTGGGGAGCAGCAGAGTGAGTACATTTATAGGTTAGTAGAAGAAGTTTGAACAGGATGCGAAAACGGATAGGGAGCCAGTGAAGGGTCTTGAGGAGAGGGGTAGTATGAGTAAAGCGACCCTGGCAGAAGATGAGACGGGCAGCAGAGTTTTGAACCGACTGGAGAGGGGAGAGGTGACTAAGTGGGAGGCCAGCAAGAAGCAGATTGCAGTAGTCTAAATGAGAGGTGACAAGGGTGTGGATGAGGGTTTTGGTAGAGTGCTCGGAAAGAAAGGGGAGGATGTGGGTCTGTCTATGTTTATTGAGTTCGTTGATGGTGTTTTATGCGATATGATTATGTTTGTTTTATTCTACTCTGCCCAGACATTTGGATGGGTGGGCTATAAATTTTTATAAATAAATAAACACACACAGACCAGCAACTGCACAACCTCATTCTGACACATGCATCTACACTCACACAACCTCAGACAAACAGATGCCAACAAACAGGATCAGTCACGTGTTCCATATAGGTCAAACACCCAAGTCTGCTATGCATATGCACTAAACCCAGGATTCTATATATTGTGCCTTAATTTCCATGCAGGAATCGATGCATATTCTATAACAATGCACATAACTTAATTGGTTAACCAGCCAATTTGCATATGTAACATGGAGGGGCATCTATAAGGGCGGCCATCTATAACGCCGGCTCCATCAAGCGGCGTACCCGACTGTATTATCGAAACAAGATGGCCGGCTATCTTTCGTTTCGATAATACGGTCGGGGCTAGCCAAATCTCAACATTTGGCCTGCCCTTCGAGATCACCAGCGTTAGAGATGGCCGCCATTGGTGTTCGCCGATAACAGAAACCAATGGCGGCCATCTCAAACCCAGCCAAATCCAATCCATTTGGTCGTGGGAGGAGCCAGCATTTGTAGTGCACTGGTCCCCTTCACATGCCAGGACACCAACCGGGCACCTTAGGGGGCACTGCAGTGAACTTCACAAATTGTTCCCAGGTACATAGCTTCCTTACCTTGTGTGCTGAGCCCCCCAAAACCCACTACCCACAACTGTACACCACTACCATAGCCGTTACAGCCGTTGAAGGGGGCACCTAGATGTGGGTACAGTGGGTTTCTGGTGGGTTTTGGAGGGCTCCCATTTACCACCACAAGTGTAACAGGTGGGGGGGGATGGGCCTGGGTCCGCCTACCTGCAGTGCACTGCAGTACCCACTAAAAACTACTCCAGAGACCTGCACAGTGCTGTCATGGAGCTGGGTATGACATTTGAGGCTGGCAAAAAAATGTATTTAATTTTTTTTTTGGGTGGGTGGGGGTTGGTGACCACTGGGGGAGTAAGGTACACTTCCGACATGCCCCCTTTAACTTTGGCTGGCCCTGCGACGGAAAGCAGTTGAAGCCGGCCAAAACTGGTTTTTGATTATGCCGATTTGAGCGGCCTTAGGAGAAGGCCGGCCATCACCCGATTTGTGTCAGAAGATGGCCGTCCTTCTCCTTCGAAAATAAGCAGGATAATTACTTAACAAGCCGGTGAGTGCCAATAATTGGCTGCTAACAACTTTAGGCGGTTTATAGAATACACCTACTGTAGCTGTATTTTGTTCGGTCATATATAGAATCTAGCTCATTGCAGCTAAGCAGCTAACCAGACTGCCTGCTGCCAACTGAATATCAGGGGGATTATCTTTTTAACAAAGTTTAAATCATGGCCATCCATGAAAAATACTTTCCGAAATGGATTGAGCCCCTCTGTTTATGCCAACGCATTGCTTAAAAGGCCAACAACGCTGGCAGGACGCCGCTGAATCATTTCACTACTGTTAGATGTACGCCCACGGAAAATAACTGGCTCTGTCACCAAGTCATGAAACATTCAGGAGGAACTCAGCCTCAGAATGTGAATATCCACACAGCAATATTAATTCTCCAGGGGGTCAAGCTTTGACCCGGAAAGAGGGAAAACAGCTTACCTGGTTAGGGTTTCGCGCTGGCTTCCATACTTTGTCTAATTAACAATAAAACAGATGTCCTGTGACACAGTAAGGTGCTTTTTTAAAAAAAAAAACACAGTGGCTGAATGCAGACGAACCAACGCAAGCATGTAATTTAAATGTCACTGGGCACGTTTAGTGCCATTTACACAAGCAGAGGCGACGTTAGAAGCAACTAAAGAGAGCCCCCGTTGCTGAAGGTTTCACAAAATGTTATTGTTTTTTTTTTTCCACACAGCCCTTCGCAAATTGCATAAAGATGAAGGAAAACAAATCATTTAAAAGCAAAAAGCGAACACATCCAAAGGTCATTTGCCCATCTGTTCCAGAATTGTGTCGGGCCTACAGTTACGGCTTTAGTCCTCACTCGTATACTTAAAGCTGTAGACTGAATTGGCTTTTCACAGCAGCTGCGGTAGCTACATCAGAATTATTCCCAGTCACCCTTTTGTCCAGTGCTTTTTCTTTCAGTCCCCTCAGACACACCATACACTGTTATATAATACAGTAGGGCAGCGTTTTACAAACTGTGCGCCACAGCACCCCGGTGAGCCAGTGAACTCTCAGGGCTGCCGCGGCATATCTTGACCTCCCTCCCGTCGCCCACAATCCAGCATTGCTCCATACTTTCTCCTCCTACAGGTTCGGAATCTGCCGCTTCCTGCTTCTTCCCCTGCCGCCGCTGCAGTGCTTGCGGCTTACATTTTCGGTCCGTCTGCGATTCACACAGGCTCCGCCGGGACTTCCCTCTGCCGCGTCCGGCCCTCACAACAGGAAGTTGCATCGGAGAGGGCAGGATGCAGCAGACCGGAAAGGCCCCGGAGTGGCTGCCCGCGTGAATCACAGATGGCCCAGAAACGAAAGCTGCAAGCACTGCAGCGGCGGCGGAGGAAGGAGAAGGAAGCGGCAGTGATCCTTGACCTGCAGGAGGGAAGGTAGCTAGCGATGCTGGATTTGGGGTAGGCAGAGGTGTGCTGGATTTATGGGAGGAGAGGGGATGCAGGGAAGGATGTGCTAGACTTTCTGGGAAGAGGGGGCTGCAGGGAAGGAAGACCCATGTGACGGGGGGGGGGGGGGGCAGAGACCCATGTGGCTAGGGGGGTGCGGAGATCCAAGTGGCCGGGAGAGGTGCCGCCAACAATTACTCGGACCAGGCCCAGCATTCTTGGCCTCACCAGTCCCGACCACAGAAGTCTCAGAAGGCTCCCTAGTCAAAGCAAGGGATGAGCTTTTAGCTGGCTCCAAGAGATCATAGCCGCACTCCAAGTAACCATCTCGGACAGCCTATCAGTAGGAGGGAGGCTGAATTTTTTCCAGCCTAGATGGCCCCTTGTAACCTCTGACCGGTGGGTTTTTCAAATAGTCTTGGTTATGCCCTGCATTTGTGTCAAAGACTACCAAATTGCCCACTGAGAACATCGCTCATCAGCTCTCAGCACAAGCAGGTACTTGTAGAAGAAATCTCCGCCCTTCAACAGGCCAATGAGGTCGAACCTGTGCTACCAGGGAAGAAAGGAATGGTTCTATTTTAGGTACTTCCTTGTGGCCAAGAAACTAGGAGGGTTTCGTCCCATCCTACGCCTAAGGGCCCTGAACAAATTCCTGGTCAAAAAAACGTTCCCAGTGATTTCCCTGGGCAAGCTTCTCCCCATGGTTGTTGGGCAGACTGGATGGACCGTACGGGTCTGTATCTGCCGTCATTTACTATGTTACACTAAGGGTGCTGTGAACTGAAAAAGCTTGGGAACCCCTGCAATAGGGGGGTTTTTTTTATTTGGGACTCCTTTTACTATGATGCGGTGAAACGTGGCCTTAGTATACCCTTACGCAGGTTTTCCCACACACTAAGGCCATTTTTCCGGAGATGGGAAGGTGGTAGAACGAGAGGACATGAAATGAGATTGAAGGGGGGCAGACTAAAGAAAAATGTCAGGAAGTATTTTTTCATGGAGAGGGTGGTGGATGCTTGGAATGCCCTCCCGCGGGAGGTGGTGGAGAGGAAAACGGTAACGGAATTCAAACATGTGTGGGATAAGCATAAAGGAATCCTATGCCGAAGGAATGGATCCTCAGGAGCTTAGTCAAGATCGGAAGGCGGGGCTGGTGGTTGGGAGGCGGGGATAGGGCTGGACAGACTTGTACGGTCTGTGCCAGAGCCGGAGTTGGGAGGCAGGGCTGGGGAGGTGAGGATAGTGCTGGGCAGACTTATACAGTCTGTGCCTGTGCCAGAGCCGGTGGTTGGGAGGTGGGGCTGGTGGTTGGGAGGCAGGGATAGTGCGGGGCAGACTTATACGGTCAGTGCCAGAGCTGGTGGTTGGGAGGCGGGGCTGGTGGTTGGGAGGCGGGGATAGTGCTGGGCAGACTTATATGGTCTGTGCCAGAGCTGGTGGTTGGGAGGCGGGGCTGGTGGTTGGGAGGCGGGGATAGTGCTGGGCAGACTTATACGGTCTGTGCCCTGAAGAGCATAGGTACAAATCAAAGTAGGGTATACACAAAAAGCAGCAAATATGAGTTATCTTGTTGGGCAGACTGGATGGACCGTGCAGGTCTTTTTCTGCCGTCATCTACTATGTTACTATGTTACATTTTTACGTCAGCCAAAACATGACCGATTTCCTATTTTTTCTATTAATGGTCATACACTAACATTGTCAGCTTTCAGCCATTAAAAAAAGTTACTGCGGGAGAACTTCCTGACACCTCTTTCTCACAGCAGCCTCGTTGAAGTAGCAATTTTCAGGAAGCTGCCGCTAGGGGCACGATTAAGAGCGGTTCGTTCCTGCCCTCGTCACCCACTGAACCACCAGGGAGCTCAGGTAAGTCCGGGGAGGATCTAACCTATCCTGACTGGGAGGTGGGGGGGGGGGGACAATTGGAGTCTGGTGTTGAACTGTAGAGAGGAATTGTGAGGGGGGGGCTATGCTTGACGTTGGAGAGGTTGGGAGGGGAGCCTGTAGACTTCATCAATAGGGTGGGAGGGGGGATCGGATGGAATGGCTACTGTTTTTTTTTTAATGCAGGTCCCATCCAACATTCAGCCGGGTCCCGCATAAGTATTATCTGGGTCCCAACTGAACATCGACCAGGACCTGCATAGTTCCTGTGACCAGCCCCACCAGATTTAGCTCTGGAATTCGTTGCCGGAGAACGCGGTGAAGGAGGTTAGCTTGGCAGAGTTTAAAAAGGGGTTAGACGGTTTCCTAAAGGACAAGTCCATAAACCACTGCTAAATGGACTTGGGAAAAATCCACAATTCCAGGAATAACGTATAGAATGCTTGTACGTTTGGGAAGCTCGCCAGGTGCCCTTGGCCTGGATTGGCCGCTGTCGTGGACAGGATGCTGGGCTCGATGGAGCCTTGGTCTTTTCCCAGTGTGGCATTACTTATGTACTTATGATTTTCTGTGTCGGTGCCCAAGCATGAAACAGCACTGAATATCTGGGGCTAATTTAGCCGGCGACAGCGTTTCGTTTAAGAAAAGCAGACCGCCGCCAGCTGAATATCAACCAGCATGTTTTGAAATCTAACGCTCTTCTGATAATTCTATTTTTAAAAGCCGTTTACCTTTAAAGCACAAGCGTTCTGGTCTGCAAGAAATATCAATGGCCACGTTAATTAGCAAAGCGTGGCACTCCCGCATTTTGAGCAGCGGCAGGTTTCATCGATTTTAATACATGTTTCGTTTCTATTGTCAATACTGAGCTTGGTGTTGCAACAAAGGGGAACTTCATCTTCCGAGAACCAAAATAATCATTAATTGAGCGTCACTCTCACGGTTGCCTGTCAATCAAAGTGTGAAGATCCAGCTCCTTAAAAGCTGAGCAATGCACTGCCTTATACAAATGTAATGAACTATTCGAGAGATGTAAAAATGTAATATCCTTTCTTTTGAAATGGGTACCTGAAATGAAAAGATTTTAATCTTGATAAATTAGTATCTTTCATTTTTGTTCCAATACAGCTGTCAGACAACTTAGCTAGGTTAGGATGAAAGGAACAAAACTTTTTTCTCACTCGATATGAGTCATCGAATAGTTTAACCCTCAGGGAACAGGAGGCTGATCTACTGGCTCAGATCGAGGCCCTGAGGATATGCTGGACCCTCAGTGTCACCCTCATGGCCAGTCCTGTGAAAGAAAATGGAGAAAAAAGACCCTGTATGGCAGTGACATAGCTAAGGGTGGGCCTGGGTGGGCACAGGCCCACCCATTCTTGCCTCAGGCCCACCCAGTCAGCAGCCCATGAGACCCCCAAAACAGCCTCAATACTCTCTCTCCCTCTTCTCCACTCGTGGCCTGGCATCTGCCCATCTCTTTCTGAAACCTCCCTCCTGGTCTACCTGGCAATTCCTGTGCCAGCCCTGCAGGCTTGTCTCTATCATGTCCTGCCCTTAATGATGTCACTTCTTGTTTCTTTGGCGGGAATGTGGTAGAGAGAAGCCTGCAGGGCCGGCGCAGGGTGCCTATAGGAATTATGACGGGCAACGGCTCTGAGGTAGGACGGGGGGGGGGGGGGGGGTTCTTAGAGAAACAGGCAGACATCGGGTCATTTAAAAAACCCACTATATTGTATGTGTGTACAGGGGTAGGGGTGGGAAGGGCCCACCCAGGTTAACTCTGGGCCCACTCAAAATGCCAGGTCTGCCTACGCCCCTGCTGTATGGACCTGTGTGGCAATTTGGTTCCTACCATGATATTGCCTTATGTCAGATTGTGTTCCTAACACTGTTCAGTATGGCCCTAATAGTTAGTTAGTTAGTTAGTTGGTTGTTTTATAGCTTAGTGTGAAAATCTACCAGCTTTACGTAATGGGATCCAGGTGTCACTGAAGCCTGGTGCTATCCACTGTTCCCTCTAAGCTGAGCCGGAGTCCTCCATCTGCATTGCTACCACTAGAGGGTGCTGCTTCAATATTGTGTTTTCAATCTCTAGGGACAGACATGAACATGCTGAGGTTTGCAAGGAAGTCGGTGGGACGGTGGCTATGGAGATTATATATACCCATCTTTTTCCTGAACTTTGAAGCCTGAAGAGAGCAGCTGAGAAAAAACTTTTTTTCCCGGAATCATCCAATCCAAAAGGGAGCAGCTGGGTTTTACCACTAAATCCAATCCGCCTTCTCTACTACACTCAGGTGGCAGGACCTAGGATAGAGACACCCTCTGTTCCGTAGGGAGAAGGGAGAGTAACATAGTAGATGACGGCAGAAAAAGACCTGCATGGTCCATCCAGTCTGCCCAACAAGATAAACTCATATGTGTATACCTTACCTTGATTTGTACCTGCCTTTTTCAGGGCACAGACCCTACAAGTCTGCCCAGCAGTATTTCCCGCCTCCCAACCACCAGTCCCGCCTCCCATCACTGGCACAGACCGTATAAGTCTTCCCTCCACTATCCTACTACTACTACTATTTAGCATTTCTATAGCGCTACAAGGCATACGCAGCGCTGCACAAACATAGAAGAAAGACTGTCCCTGCTCAAAGAGCTTACAATCTAATAGACAAAAAATAAATAAAGTAAGCAAATCAATTAATGTGAACGGGAAGGAAGAGAGGAGGGTAGGTGGAGGCGAGTGGTTACAAGTGGTTACGAGTCAAAAGCAATGTTAAAGAGGTGGGCTTTCAGTCTAGATTTAAAGGTGGCCAAGGATGGGGCAAGACGTAGGGGCTCAGGAAGTTTATTCCAGGCGTAGGGTGCAGCGAGACAGAAGGCGCGAAGTCTGGAGTTGGCAGTAGTGGAGAAGGGAACAGATAAGAAGGATTTATCCATTGAGCGGAGTGCACGGGAAGGGGTGTAGGGAAGGACGAGTGTGGAGAGATACTGGGGAGCAGCAGAGTGAGTACATTTATAGGTTAGTAGAAGAAGTTTGAACAGGATGCGAAAACGGATAGGGAGCCAGTGAAGGGTCTTGAGGAGAGGGGTAGTATGAGTAAAGCAACCCTGGCGGAAGATGAGACGGGCAGCAGAGTTTTGAACCGACTGGAGAGGGGAGAGGTGACTAAGTGGGAGGCCAGCAAGAAGCAGATTGCAGTAGTCTGAACGAGAGGTGACAAGGGTGTGGATGAGGGTTCTGGTAGAGTGCTCGGAAAGAAAGGGGCGGATTTTACGGATGTTGTAAAGAAAGAAACGACAGGTCTTGGCGGTCTGCTGGATATGAGCAGAGAAGGAGAGAGAAGAGTCAAGAGTCAAAGAGTCCTCGCCTCCCAACCACCAACCTCTCTTCCCCCACCTGCTCCGCCACCCAATTTTGGCTATAGTAACATAGAGAGAAAGTAGACTGCTTACTGCTATAGAGAGACCTGGAAACTCTGGCTCGGCTGTCACACCCAGATAAGCCTCACCCCAGGTACATAATGGCAGCATTCCTTTTAATGGTAGGGTATGGTTAAATGGCCATTTTTCTCATTGGAGTAAGGTGAATAGTGGAGTGCCACAGGGACCTGGTGCATTTTAACATATTATTAAATGATCTGCAAATTGGAATGATAAATGAGATGATTAAATTTGCAGATGACACAAAACTATTCAAAGTTGTTAAAATACATGTAGACTGTGAAAGAATTACAGGAAAACCTTAGGAAATTGGAAGACTGGGCGTCCAAATGACAGATGAGACTTAGTGTGGACAAAGTGATGCACATGGGGAAGAATAATTCAAATCATAGTTGCCATGAAAAAGATCAAGGTGTCATCGTGACAATACACGGAAATCATCTGCCCAGTGTGTAGCAGCAGAGGAAAAAAAGCAAACAGGATGCTAGGAATTATTAGGAAAGGGATGGTAAATAAGACCATTATAATACCTCTGTATCGCTCCATGGTGTGACCTCACCTTAAGTATGGAACTGCTCCCATATGAGGAAAGGCTAGAGAGGTTAGGGCTCTTCAGCTTGAAAAAGAGAAGGCTGAGCGGAGATATGATTAAGGTATATAAAATCCACCAGTGGCGGGAGGCGGGGATAGTGCTGGGCAGACTTATACGCTCTGTGCCAGAGCTGGTGGTTGGGAGGCGGGGCTGGTGGTTGGGAGGCGGGGATAGTGCTGGGCAGACTTATACGATCTGTGCCAGAGCTGGTGGTTGGGAGGCGGGGCTGGTGGTTGGGAGGCGGGGATAGTGCTGGGCAGACTTATACAGTCTGTGCCAGAGCCGGTGGTGGGAGGTGGGGCTGGTGGTTGGGAGGCGGGGATGGTGCTGGGCAGACTTATACGGTCTGTGCCAGAGCCGGTGGTGGGAGGCGGGGCTGGTGGTTGGGAGGTGGGGATGGTGCTGGGCAGACTTATACTGTCTGTGCCAGAGCCAGTGGTGGGAGGCGGGGCTGGTGGTTGGGAGGCAGGGATAGTGCTGGGCAGACTTATACAGTCTGTGCCAGAGCCGGTGGTGGGAGGTGGGGCTGGTGGTTGGGAGGCGGGGATGGTGCTGGGCAGACTTATACTGTCTGTGCCAGAGCCAGTGGTGGGAGGCGGGGCTGGTGGTTGGGAGGCGGGGATAGTGCTGGGCAGACTTATACAGTCTGTGCCAGAGCCGGTGGTGGGAGGTGGGGCTGGTGGTTGGGAGGCGGGGATGGTGCTGGGCAGACTTATACGGTCTGTGCCGGAGCCGGTGGTGGGAGGCGGGGCTGGTGGTTGGGAGGCGGGGATAGTGCTGGGCAGACTTATACAGTCTGTGCCAGAGCCAGTGGTGGGAGGTAGGGCTGGTGGTTGGGAGGCGGGGATGGTGCTGGGCAGACTTATACGGTCTGTGCCAGAGCCGGTGGTGGGAGGTGGGGCTGGTGGTTGGGAGGCGGGGATGGTGCTGGGCAGACTTATACGGTCTGTGCCGGAGCCGGTGGTGGGAGGCGGGGCTGGTGGTTGGGAGGCGGGGATAGTGCTGGGCAGACTTATACAGTCTGTGCCAGAGTCGGTGGTGGGAGGTGGGGCTGGTGGTTGGGAGGCGGGGATAGTGCTGGGCAGACTTATACAGTCTGTGCCAGAGCCGGTGGTGGGAGGTGGGGCTGGTGGTTGGGAGGCGGGGATGGTGCTGGGCAGACTTATACGGTCTGTGCCAGAGCCGGTGGTGGGAGGCGGGGCTGGTGGTTGGGAGGCGGGGATAGTGCTGGGCAGACTTATACAGTCTGTGCCAGAGCCGGTGGTGGGAGGTGGGGCTGGTGGTTGGGAGGCGGGGATGGTGCTGGGCAGACTTATACGGTCTGTGCCAGAGCCGGTGGTGGGAGGCGGTGCTGGTGGTTGGGAGGCGGGGATAGTGCTGGGCAGACTTATACAGTCTGTGCCAGAGCCGGTGGTGGGAGGTGGGGCTGGTGGTTGGGAGGCGGGGATGGTGCTGGGCAGACTTATACGGTCTGTGCCAGAGCCGGTTGTGGGAGGCGGGGCTGGTGGTTGGGAGGCGGGGATAGTGCTGGGCAGACTTATACGGTCTGTGCCCTGAAGAGGACAGGTACAAATCAAGGTCAGGTATACACAAAAAGTAGCACATGTGAGTTTATCTTGTTGGGCAGACTGGATGGACCGTACAGGTCTTTATCTGCCGTCATTTACTATGTTACTATGTTCAAAAAGTACAAAGACTAGGGGGACATTCAATGAAATTACATGGAAATACTTTTAAAACAAATAGGAGGAAATATTTTTTCACTCAAAGAATAACTAAGCTCTGAAAATCGTTGCCGGAAGATGTAGTAACAGTGGTTAGCGTATCTGGGTTTAAAAAAGGTTTGGCAAGTTCCTGGAGGAAAAGTCCATAGTCTACTTTTGAGATAGACATGGGGAAGCCACTGCTTGCCCTTGGATTGGTAGCATGGAATGTTGCTACTGTTTGGGTTTTTGCCAGGTACTTATGACTTGGATTGGCCAGTGTTGGAAGCAGGATACTGGGCTAGACAGACCATTGGTCTGACCCAATATGGCTATTCTTATGTTCTTATGTTTTTCTATCAAGTTGACCTGAACACTGGACAGGCACAAGACAGAGGGGTCTGTGAACTTTCAAAAAAGGGAGACAAAAGAAAAGTACTGGAGGGATTGTCAAGGAGGTCCCCTCATGACTATATGGAGGAGAGCATCAGGTGGACTCGGTCCTCAGAAGAAATTTCTACAGTCCATAAGGGAAGGAGCTCCTGTACTAGCTAACTCAGCTAGAGACCTGGGGACCTACCACAGTTCCTAGAAAGGACTAAGAGAGAGGAGTGCAAAGGAAAGATAAGACATAAGACAGTTATATGGGCCCCAGTTGAATATCAGCTGGAACCCACATTAAAAAATTTATTCCCGTTTCCCTACTACTACTACTACTTGACATTTCTAAAGCGCTACTAGGGTTATGCAGCGCTGTACAATTTAACATAGAAGGACAGTCCCTGCTCGAGGAGCTTACAATCTAAAGGACAAATGTACAGTCAGTCAAATTGGGGCAGTCTAGATTTCCTGACAGGTATAAAGGTTAGGTGCCGAAAGCAACATTGAAGAGGTAGGCTTTAAGCAAAGACTTGAAAATGGGCAGGGAGGGGGCTTGGCGTAAGGGCTCAGGAAGTTTATTCCAAGCATAGGGTGAGGCGAGGCAGAATGAGCGGAGCCTGGAGTTGGCGGTGGTGGAGAAGGGTACTGAGAGGAGGGATTTGTCCTGTGAGCGGAGGTTACGGGCGGGAACATAAGGGGAAATGAGGGTAGAGAGGTAATGAGGGGCTGCAGACCGAGTGCATTTGTAGGTAAGAAGGAGAAGCTTGAACTGTATGTGGTATCTGATTGGAAGCCTCTGCTCCCCCTCCCACCTTCCCCCCTCCCACCACTGTCCATAGACCCACTCCCAACCCACCACTGATGAGTGATGCTTTCCCAACCCTGCAGGTCCATACTTCCCTCCCATCCCCACCCACCACCTCCAAACCAGGATAGGCCCCCTGGGCCTATTTGAGGTTCCTGGTGGTCTAACGGGGGTGGTGGGGACAAGAGCCAAGCCACTCACTCCTGCCACTAGTGACTGTGAATCCAAAATGGCTGCCATAACCTCCTGCAGCAGCCATACAATACTACAAGCAGAGGTCAAGGCAACCATTTTGGATTCCAAGTGGGCAGCACTCATGCCCCCACCGCCCCCACTGGATCACCACGGACCTCAGGTAGGCCCAGAGGGGGGGCTATCCTGGGCTTGAGGTGGGGGTTAGAGATGGGAGGGGATATGGACCTGTGGGGGGGGGGGAGTTAAGCTTCACTCGTTAGAGATGAGTTGGGAGGGGGCCATGGACTGTGGGAGGTTGGGAGGGGGAGTAGAAGGAAAATGGAATCATTTTTTATGCGGGTCCTGGCACTAAATATTGCCAGCACCCCCATAACCACTGGCTCCTCCCCAACGCCACCCCATTTTTTTAAATGGTCGGTTAGAGCACTGTCCATTTAAGTGCCACTGAAAATCAGCAGGTTTTTTTTGTTACATTTGTACCCCGCGCTTTCCCACTCATGGCAGGCTCAATGCGGCTTACATGGGGCAATGGAGGGTTAAGTGACTTGCCCAGAGTCACAAGGAGCTGCCTGTGCCTGAAGTGGGAATTGAACTCAGTTCCTCAGTTCCCCAGGACCAAAGTCCACCACCCTAACCACTAGGCCACTCCTCCACTGTTGCTACTATTTGAGATTCTACATGGAATGTTGCTATTCCACTAGCAACATTCCATGTAGAAGTCGGCCCTTGCAGATCACCAATGTGGCCGTGCAGGCTTCTGTGAGTCTGACGTCCTGCACGTACGTGCAGGACGTCAGACTCACAGAAACAGAAGCCTGTGCAGCCTTCTACATGGAATGAGCTAGTGGAATAGCAACATTCCATGTAGAATCTCCAATAGTAGCAACATTCCATGTAGAATCTCCAATAGTATCTATTTTATTTTTGTTACATTTGTACCCTGCGCTTTCCCACTCATGGCAGGCTCAATGCGGCTTACATGGGGCAATGGAGGGTTAAGTAACTTGGCCAGACTCACAAGGAGCTGCCTGTGCCTGAAGTGGGAATTGAACTCAGTTCCTCAGTTCCCCAGGACCAAAGTCCACCACCCTAACCACTAGGCAGTTTGGCAGCCAGGAGCAATTTAAGTGAGCCAAAGCCTCTCCTTCCCACTTAAATCACTTTGGATATCAGCCCCTTTGCAAATTGGACCCTCTGTGTTTATAGCTTTATAAATCAGAGTTTCAAGGGTGTCTCTTTAACGTAATATTTCAGAACTGACATTTCAAAATCTCATCGTTTCTTCCTGGGCCTGGTTAGAACTTCCTCTGTTCTGAAATGCTGTTGTTTATGTGCTGTCCTTTCAGGCTGCATCGTCATCGTCATACTGAAATCAGTAGGAAACTGCTAGAAAAATAAAATGACAGATTTTTCAACACATAAATCCTTCCCAGTCATTTTAGAGATCACATCATCAGAGGCTGTATGCTGCCTGGGTGTGGCATGCTTTCTCGTTTTGGCCAGAAGGTGGCAAATATCATAGTAACATAGTAAATGATGGCAGATAAAGACCTGAACAGTCCATCCAGTCTGCCCAACAAGATAAACTCATTTTACATGGTATGTAATACTTTATAAGTATACCCGAGTTTGATTTGTCCCTGCCTTTCTCAGGGCACAGACCGTAAAAGTCTGCCCCAGCACTGTTCCTGTACCAAACGTTCTGAAGCTAACGTCGAAGCCCCTTAAAATTTACACTCCAACCCATCCATATCTATTCAGCCACGATCAGGGCGCAAACCACAGAAGTCCACCCAGCACTGGTTTTACTCTCCAATTACCGGCGTTGCCACCCAATCTCCGTTAAGATTCCGTGGATCCATTCCTTCTAGACAGGATTCCTTTGTGTTTTTCCCATGCATGTTTGAATTCCATTACCGTTTTCATCTCCACCACCTCCCACGGGAGGGCATTCCACGTATCTACCACAACATTATTCCTGAGTCGGCCCCCCCTTCAACCTCAATTCACGTCCTCTACTTCTACCACCTTCCCGTCTCTGGAAAAGATTCATTTACGGATTAATACCTTTCAAATATTTGAACGTCTGTATCGTGTCACCCCAAGTTTCTCCTTTCCTCCAAGGTATACATGTTCAGGTTGGCAAGTCTCTCCTCGTACGGTTTGCAACGCAAATCCCAAACCATTTTCGTAGCTTTTCTTTGCACCGCTTTTCCAGTCTTTTTCCATCTTTAGCAAGATACGGCCTCCTCCAAAACTGAACACAATACTCCAAGTGGGGCCTCACCAACGACTTGTAGAGGGGCATCAACACCTCCTTTCTTCTGCTGGTTATTTCATGACCTAAACTATAAAAGATACTTCGTCCCACATAAATAGATTTACGAATAGATATTCACCGGGGTTTTAATCATCTTTCTGCGAGGCTGGAGGAGGGCTCAGCAGATACAGTCCCTGAATACATACGCATCATTCCAGGCAGAGATCCCCCAAACAGGTGATTAATGTTGATATTATTGGCCTGTATTTGTATGCAAGAGCGAGAGAGAGACCTTAAAGGAGTCGGTACAAAGAAAACAAAATTAGTAGCGAATGCATCTGTTAACAAGTCCAACACCGTCCTCAGTGTCTAACATGTGTCTTTATGCTACAGTCTAAAGGACACAGTGACATTTTGATGCTTTATGGAACAGCATATGTACAGAACAAGGAACAAAATAAACAAGAAGCATAGAAGAATGCAAATGTAAAAGAGAGAGAGAGAGAGAAAACTCAGAGCCAGTCTAAAGTGGGAGGACACACCAACTTTGACTCAATTTTTATTCATAGTCTCTGCTGCCCTCTAGTGGAAATCCTGCAAATTAACCGTTCTGAACAGAATATTCTGGGCCTGAGGGAGCAATTCTTTCCATAGCAAGAAAATGTAAGATGACATTTGATAAAGCTGTCACTATCAGTCTGATTCGCTATGTTTGTCTCCCAAGAGACACAAAAGTACGATAAAAGGCTCAGTAAATAAAGCCCTATGTGTACCTAAAATGTATAAAACCTCAAGTTATATTAATTCCTGATAAACCGAATACACTCTGCAAAAAAAAAAACAAAAAAGCAAGATGATATTGCATGTTTAACTCATTTTTTTTCTGGAATTAAATATTCTTTCTATCCAGAATTGAAAGTATTCCCATATTTTTGCTTATCAAAAATAGTACTCCAAATGAAAAGGGAAAAAAAGAACGATTTTGGAAGCTTATAACGGCGTTCATTTCTGTGGGGAAGGTTTATGAGTTTCATTTCCAAACTGTATCACAAAGCAATGGTATTTGCAATGCCTGGGGCATAGCGTTGGACAGAATCACTGTGTAGGCAGTGCAAATGATAGAGTCTGTGGATTTGCCAGAGAGGGGGGAGGGGGTGGGGACAGGGGAGCCGGCAGAGGAAGACTAGCTGGAAGACCGACTGCCCCCCTCTATCCATCGCCATTGCCAAAAGTCTCTGAGAATATTTGGAACCGTCCAGAACGCAAGATGTTGCTGTATTGCTTTCACCTGATGGTTCTGCCATCCCCTAATCAATAAATCTGTGTGCAATTACTACCCTCATTAAGGAATAATTAGAGCAGAACAGATTTAACTGAGTCTGAGTTGCCTTGACAGTTGAAGTGGTGACATTTCACCACTTCAGAAAAGCTTTCGGTACCTCTGCATACATTTCTAGAACTTTGTAAGCTCAGCTAGGAACGCGTAGGTCAATAGAGACCTGCTGGCCACTCGGTGTATGATCCTGAGCAATGTAGGAAGCACTGACCGCCTAACTATACAATCAAATTAAAATTATTTTCCATCTTACAGGCAGACAATCAGCAAAGAGAATGATTTCATCAACAGCATTTAGAGGGAAAGGGAAGGGACTAAAGCACCTTAATTGCCTTAATATGTGATTTTTTTTTTTACCTCAATGAAAGTGAACTCATAATGCGATGCAAAGTGTGTAAAGCCATGCAGAGCAGCTCATTATTATGCAAAATGAATGATGCAGCTTGTCTGAAACCTTGTAAGCTCTATTAGTCACTGAAAGATAATTCCATCTCTGAGGTGGGGTTAGCTTGTCTCCTCGGGTGCATTGGGCTGCAGCCTGATGCTCCCCAGGGCAGTGGCGTAGCCAGGGGGGTGCCAGGGGAGCGACCGCTCCCCCAAACGGAGTACTGCCGGTGCTGGCGCCTATTTTTTTTTTTCAATGTGTTGCATTGAAAATGTGCTCTGGCACCGGCAGAAGTCTGCTCTCGCTCCCCCCCCCCCCCCCGCGCCGTCAACTTGGCTCCGCTTCTGCCCCAGGGAGCAACTGAAAGGGGCCAGTACTAGACAACACCCTCCCCCCCCAGCCCCCTGATTGCCTTTTCAACTATCCCCACCCGTGATCCCCTGTTCCTACTACTTTCCCTCCCATAAAACCCCCCCAGTGTTTCTGGCGGGGAATAGGGGACAGGAGCACCTACAAAATATTGTGTGGTGTAGAACAGGTAAACATAAATCGATTTTCAAAAAGTACAAAGACTAGGGGACATTCAAGGAAGTTACATGGTACTACTTTTAAAACAAACAGGAGAAAATATTCTTTCACTCAACGATTAGCAAAACCATGCCCACTCTCTGCCCCCAGATCAGTATAATATCCAAAAAAAAACGTTATTGAAGATACCGTGTATGAGACAAATGCCCGACACAGGCTGACAGCAGACTATTTATCGACTATCTGGCGTCACGCAGGATATGCTATTTTGAGCTGCTCAAGCTGGATTTTTATGAAGAAAATTTCTTATATCCTTGTCCTGACAGATTATTTGATACCGCTCTTATTCAAGAAAGATACAGACTAGCCCCTGATGCAGCCCTATCGTTGGGCGAAACACGGCCTGTGTCGGGCATTTGTCTCATACACGGTATCTTCAATAAAGTTTTTTGGGGATATTATACTGATCTGCTAGTTTGTTTTCCACTTTGGATTTTGCAGATTGGTTGCCTTGTTGTTTTCTGGGACACTCTCCACCCCCAAACATGCTCCCAGCATGCCGATTCCAAAAATATCAAGGGACGCCTGAGTGCGCCCCATGGTAGTACATTTTAACCTGTGGTGTGCAGACGTTAGTATTTACCGCAGGTTAGAAAAAGAACCCTTATATTTGCAGGCTCGTTTTCAAAAGATATGGACGTCCAAAAAGTGGCATAAATCGGCGTTTGGACGTCCATCTCACAGAAACGTCCAAATCGGTATAATTGAAACCGCATTTTGAACGTCTTTCTCGGACGTCCGTCGGAAGGACGTCCAAATTTCAAGGGGGTGTATCGGAGGCATGTTCAAGGCGGGACTTGGGCCGTTCCTAAGACTTGGAAGTCTTTGAGCCATAGTGGAACAAAGCAAAAACGTCCAGCACTAAAACTTGGATGTTTTGAGCTAGACCTGTTTTTGTTACAAATAAGGCACAAAAAGATGCCCCAAATGACCAGATGACCACTGGAGGGAATCAGGGATGACCTCCCCTTACTCCCCCAGTGGTCACTAACCCCCACCCACCCCAAAAATGTGTTGAAGAACATTACTTGCCAGCCTCTATGCCAGCCTCAGATGTCATTTCAGGTCCATGACAGCTGTATGCAGGTCCCTGGAGTAGTTTAATGCACTTCAGACAGGTGGACCCAGGCCCATCCCCCCACTACCTGTTACACTTGTGCAAGAAACTGTGAGCCCTCCAAAACCCACCAGAAATCCACTGTATCCGCATATAGGTGCCCCCTTCACCCGTAAGGGCTATGGTATGGTAGTGGTGTACAGTTGAGGGTAGTGAGTTTTTGGGGGGGTTGGGGGCTCAGCACACACGGTAAGGGAGCTGTGTACCTTGGAGCATTTTATGAAGTTCAATGCAGTACCCCCTAGGGTGCCCGATTGCTGTCCTGCCATTTCAGGGGGACCACACATCCAAATGGCTTGACTTTGGCCATTTTAGACTTGGACGTCTTTGTTTCGAAAATGGCTGAAAATCAAAGACGTCCAAATTGCTAAACATCCAAATTCAAGGACGTCCATGGTATTTTTGAACACAAAAGATGGATGTCCAACTTTTTCGAAAATGACCTCCCCACCTCGGTATTTGGACGTCTTTGTAAAACAACCAAATTCTGACTTAGATGTTTCTTTAAAAAAAATGTCCTTCTTGGTAATTAAAAAAAAACATTTTGTATAGGTTAGAAAAGGAATATCAAAGTTGGGACATTCAAGATTTCTCAAGTAACTTATAAAAGGCTCGTTGAACACAGAGCCTTTTGAAAAATACCTATACAGATATGCAGGAGTATATGTATTTGACAGCATGCACAGTAAGAACAGCCTTCTTACCTAAAACCATGAAAAACATCCAGAAAAGTGCAAAAACACAGATATTTCAGGGCCCAATAGTCAAAGAGGAGGTGATCCACCGAGGTGGATGAACACTAACTCCCACGAGAAAGCAACAGTTAAAATTAAGTGGGAAGTGGACCAATGACTCCAGGGAGACAGGATACTGATGTATAAAGTACCACTTTATTCACAGACTCGACACAGTACCGTGTTTCAGCCAGACTACACAGAGACTTTAAAGTATCTGTTTCAATCATTCAAAGGTCTTTTTCAAGACCACCTAATTTCAGACGATTCCTAGTACCAGAATCATTTAAGACTCCTGAGGCAGGCCTGTGGCCAAAACACGGTACTGTGTCGAGTCTGTGAATAAAGTGGTACTTTATACACCAGCATCCCGTCTCCCTGGAGTCATTGGTCCACTTCCCACTTCCTTTTAACCCCCAATATTCAAAAGTATTAATCAGATAATCAGGACCATTATGTGTATAAATGTCATAGCCAGCATTGGACATGGATATTCACTGATACTATGCAGAGGACTGAATATCCTTACAGACAGCCTCAGCGCTATCCGGATAGTATCAATCAGTATCCTTACACACAGCCTCAGCACGATCCGGATAGCATTTCTGAGTATCCTTCAAACAGCCTCAGCACTATCCGGATAGCATTTCTGAGTATCCTTACAAACAGCCTCAGCACTATCCGGATAGTATTTCTGAGTATCCATACAGACAGCCTCAGCACTATCCGGATAGTATTTCTGAGTATCCTTACAAACAGCCTCAGCACTATCCGGATAGTATTTCTGAGTATCCATACAGACAGCCTCAGCACTATCTGGATAGTATCAATGAGTATCCATATAAAGAGCCTCAGCACTATCCGGATGGTATCACTGAATATCATTATAGACCACCTCAGACCTATCCATATAATATCACTATTGAGTATCCCTACAGACAACCTCGGCACTATCATGACAGTATCTCTGAGTATCCATAGAAAGAGCCTCAGCAGTATCCGGATAGTATCAATGAGTATTCATACAAACAGTGTCAGCACTATTCGGACAGTACCAGGGTAGTGAATTGGTGGAGCAACAGGAGAGCTGGCAGCTATTTGGAGAATAGTGAAATTCAGACCACTGTCCGGATAACAATCCGGGTAAAGGTAGAACAGAAAAAATATCTGTCCTATCTTTATCTGGTTACATAAGTATTTGCATACTAGGACAGACCAAAGTTCCATCAAGCCCAGCATCCAGTTTCCAACTGTGGCCAATCCAGGTCACAAATACCTGGCAAGATCCCAAAAAAGCACAAAACATTTTATACTGCTTATCCCAGAAATGGTGGGTTTTCCCCAAGTCCAATTTAATAATGGTCTATGGACTTTTCCTTTAGGAAGCCGTCCAAACCTTTTTTAAACTCTGCTAAGCTAACCGCCTTTACCACATTCTCTGGCAACGAATTCCAGAGTTTAATTACACGCAGTAGCCATTTGAATAGCACGGCGACACATGTTGCTCTAGCCAGATAGTCAATGCTGTTCACTATTTGGATAGGACACTGTATGTCCATGAATAATCGACCCCTCAGTGTGCTAGGTGTGTTTTCACACATTTTGCCCCTTTGCCCTAAACAATTCTGAAATATGGCCCGTCTCTGTTAAAAATGTTCAAGCAAAGGCCCACTGAAATGAAGATACCAGAGAAGGGTCCAACTGAGAGCAGAAGGCATCCATCTTTACGGAATTGCTCTGTATTCAGCAGCTACAGATGTGCACTGACAATCCTCGTGTCGCAGACTGATCATGTCATGCAGAGAGGAATGCTGGGAGGATGGGTGCTGGATATTGAAGCAAACTATCAAATGAATGCAGGAACAACATTGGAGCTTCTGTTGAACAGAATTTGATTGATTTATTTATTTATTTATTTTATTGCATTTGTATCCCACATTTTCCCACCTCTTTGCAGGCTCAATGTGGCTTACAATACATCATGAATAGTGGAAATATAGGAGATAATCTTCAGGATGGCAGGGGGTAGCCAAGTGGGGTTGGAAGAGAAAGATAAGGAGTCAATGGAGGTCTCTCTTTGGCATACATGCCCCTTCCCCTGCTACAGAAGTCTTATGTTATCACACTAGGCTCTATTTGGACATCACTGGTGAGATTTAACGATTCAGTTCATCTTTGTTCTAGGGACATTTCTTCAGTCGCTAGGAATTTAGAAGTCCTGTCTTAGAGACAGAATATCAACACAAGAATGGTGGCCAAAAGAGCCGAGAAATCAGAAAAGGAATTGAAGAAGGTCAAACAGGTTAAGGTTAACTTAATAAAAGATTAGGATTTGATACGGTGAAAAATGGAACAGATGGAAAATGTGAGTAGAAGTTTCCGCCTGAGGTTTATGAACTTCCCCAAAATCATAGAAGTTTCACCAAAAGAGACATTTAAGGGTTCTCTTAAGGAAATGCTGAATGTCCAGTACGATTTTTTTTTTTTTACTATTGTATGGAAGAGGAGGTGTTATGATTGGGGTCTGAACCCCTCTCAAACTTACCTCTTTTCTGGGAGTCAGCTTCTTAGCTGGCTTCTGTTTCTTTCTCTGTCCTTTCTGAGCTGGCTCTGTCTCTCTGTGCTGGCAGCTTCCAGCAGCATGGGGTTAATTGTTTCATTCTACCACAGCTGTGTGGGTGGACTGAGTTAGCTCTACCTGTCATTGGGTGTACTGGCTTCAAGTGCTTCACGGTTTTGCATTGGTGTGGGTTGGGCCTCTCTGGGTCAGTGTGCTTTTGCCTGGGTCTAGGGAGTGTGACATTATCAGGGAGGGCCTTGATAAGGAAGTGGGTTCTTTCCTTCAGGGCCTTCGCAACGTTTGCTTCTGGCTACTTGCTTTAGGTCCAGGTTAGTTTAGTGCAGTCAGTGTGCACTTGTGTATTGTGTGTTTGACTTCCCTGTTTTTCCCTTTGGCTCCTCGGTTTTCCCTTTTGCTACGGTGAGTAGCACTGCTGTTGGTGCAGTGCTGGAGTTTGGTGCTGGGAGCACCCTTGTTAGTAAGTGCTTAGGAAGCACCTTTTGTTGTTTGGGTATTTGGCTTTCCTGCCTGTTTCCTTGTGTCTTCCCCGCTGTTCCACGTGACCTGTGTTTAGCTGCTGCAGCTTGGTGCTTAGGAAGTACCAGTGTTAGGTCTGGCATTTGTCTTCCCTTCCTTTTCCCTTGTGGTTTCCCTGCACTTCTGTTAGTGTAGGGCGTAGGGGCACCCCTGTTAGTTTCTGTTGGTTGGGAGCACTGCTGTTAGTGGAGGGCTTAGAAGCTTTTCTGTTGGTGCTGGGCTTAGGAACACTTTTGGTCACTTTAGGAGTTAGGTGCATTTCAGTTACAGCTTGTTCTAGTCCTGGTCCCTGTGTCGTCCAGTAAGTCCTGCCGGCTACTCGAACCCATGAGCTCAACTCCTTGGGGGCTTAGTAGCTAAGTGCAGGTGAAGCTGTGTGGACCAGTCCAGTGTGCTCCAGTCCCGTGTTCCGGTCCTGTGTCCTCCAGTCCGGGGGACCAGTCCAGTGTGCTCCAGTCCAGTGTGTTCCGGTCCGGTGTGTGTTCCAGTCTGGTGTGCTCCAGTCCAGTGTGTTCCGGTCCGGTGTGTGTTCCAGTCTGGTGTGCTCCAGTCCAGTGTGTTCCGGTCCGGTGTGTGTTCCAGTCCGGGGGATTGCAGTCCAGTGTTCCAGTCCTGTGTCCTCCAGTCCGGGGGATTCCAGTCCATGTGTTCCGGTTCGCTGGGCAGTGCCTGCAGTCCCTGCCGGTGTGCTTACCCAGTGTTGGTTGGTGGGTTTTGCCTGCTGCTGTCGCTCCTCGTCAGCAGCCCAAGGGCTCACGTTTGCTCCAGAGCCCAGCCCCGCGGGCTCTGAACCTGAGAACCTGACAGGAGGCAGATGATAGTCCATTGTGTCCCGACAGTTTGGACGTAACAGCTCTGCTAAAAGGGAGTTACTGTAGAAGAGACTAACAGGCACACTCTACCGGCATCTTGTGGATCATCCCGGAGTTTGGGTATTACAGTGCTGACCTTCTGAAAGGCTCAGGTTTCTTTTCTTTCTTAAACAAATGGATTTCTTTTTTTAATAAATTTATTTTTTATTGAAACTTCAAACTATACTCACAAGCAAGCATAACTTGGAGGAAAACCTAAGGGCCTCCTTTAGACCTCAATTTGGAGGCAGGTAGAAATAAAGGGGGTTTTTTTAACTAAGCCACACTTGAAAGCAGTAGCGTAGCTACGTGGGACCACGGGGGCCTGGACCCCCCCTGCCGACGACCCTCTCGACCCCCCCTCCCGCTGCCAACCCGCCGTTCCCTACCTTTGCTGGCGGGGGACCCCAGCCCCCGCCAGCTGAGGTCCTCTTCTACTAGTGCAAGGCTTTGTTCTGTTTCTGTGAGACTGACATCCTGCACGTACAACATGCAGGACGTCAGACTCACAGAAACACGTTGCTGGCTGATCTGCAAGGCTTCATTCTGTTTCTGTGAGTCTGACGTCCTGCATGTACGTGCAGGACATCATACTCACAGATACAGAACAAAGCCTTGCGCCGGAAGAAGAGGACCTCGGCTGGTGGGGGCTGGGGTCCCCCGCCAGCAAAGGTAGGCGACAGCGACGGCGGGTTGGCAGCGGGAGGGGGGTCAAGAGGGTCATCGGCAGGGGGGGGTCGAAGTTCGTGGTGGTGGTGATGGTGGTGGTGGTGGCGGCGGCGGGGGGCTCGGCGGCACGGGGGGGCTAAAATGTGCCCCCTCACCTCAGGCTCTGGACCCCCCTCCTGCCGAAGTCTGGCTACGCCCCTGCTTGAAAGTAGTAGGCACAGCGATTAGCACATGGGTTTTCCACACACTCTTAGTTGCCACTCACTCTGGCCACTTTCTAGTGTAGCTGAAAAATGGTCACGTTTGGGTTTTTTGGAGGGGTTTTTTAACGGCCATGCACTAATTTCAAAAGACAACCATGAAAGTGGAAAAACTAGATCCGCTATGAGAGAAGGAATGCAAAAGCAGGGAAGTAGCGTAATCAACAAGACACTTCCAAAAAGCCACGGAGACGAAAAGTATAAAAATGTTCTTTAATGGTAGATAAGACTCGACACGGCACCGTGTTTCGGCAAAAAATGCCTGCCTCAGGAGTCTGTGTGTGATGATCAGTTGCAGGAGAAATTGAAAAGCAAACAAATCAAATCAAGCCCTTAAAAAGACTGGTGAATGGTGAGCATGCAGGATATGACTGCAAGTGCTGGAAGCGGGTGGTATGTGTAGAGTGGAGCAACTCTGTGGTTCATAATATGTCCTATGTTTCTCCACCCATCTTTACAGCGGACGAGGTAAGAATGCATACCATTAACCGGTGTGTGCTTACAAAAATCATTCACCAGGTTCTTTCCCGCTAGGTGGTTGAATACACAGAAGTTATTTGTGGTTGAGGCCCAGCAAAGCAAATTTTGTTTCGTGTAGTCTCTTTGCGGTCCCAAATTCAGATAGCTGATGATTTGCAGTGATCCTGCAGGAATACTAAGTAGACTTTATTCTTCATCAAATAATAAAGTTTAATTACTAAGAGGTCCTTTTACAAGGGCATGCTGAAAAAATGGTTTGCGGTAGTGTAGGCGCGGGTTTTGGGTGCACGCCGATCCATTTTTTAGCGTGCCTGTAAAAAAGGCTTTTTTAAAATTTTTGCTGAAAATGGACGTGCAGCAAAATGAAAATTGCCACGTCAGATGATCTTATTAAAGGAGGTCTCCTACTGTGTGACTCTTGATCTGCTTAACACCTGGAGGATTCTGCATCCCCTCCTATGAGATTTCACTCACCCGTCGCAGGCACATAGGACTCATTCTCACCTTGATTATCTCTTAGTGTTCCACACCTTATTTTCTAGGGTGGAGTCTGCAGACATTGATCCTCTGTGATTTCTGACCATGCTATGGTCTGGGTCTCCTTGGAACTGTGGTCTCCTGGGGCACCACATTCCACTTGGCCATTCCCGCTCGATCTTTATGGAACTCGGCCTTTGGGGAATTTCTGATCAATAAATGGAAGGATTATGCTCAGAATAACACTGTTCAAAAGTCTGATCCTTGTCTGTTTTGGGAGACAGCTAAAGCAGTCTTACGGGGTGACATCATCGCCTATGCTTGTCACAAGCGGAAACCTAGGATAGAGACATACTTCATTTGGAATCCACCCCACGGAGTTTGCGGAGAGCCTGTGCCCACCACTCACCTCAAATCTCAGTTATTAATGACTCAGATGTGAGGTCACGTGATGCGCCGCGAGCAGTAGCCACGTTTTTGCACTGCTCCGGGACCCCCGCTCGCTCTGCACCCGCGGATTATCGCAACAAGCAGTCCAACGTCGAAAGCACGAGTCCCCACAGCTTTGTGAACTTGTATGGAACAATTTCTTGTCTCCATGCCGTCCGGAGCCCTAAGGAAGACAGCGAAAAGCGAAAAAGAAAAGCCGGCGGCTTAGAGCGGCGAATCCAAGATAACGCCGGGTTCGCCGAAAAATGAAGCTGAATTCTCGCTGCGCCAATTGTCCCAGCTGGTTGCTGCAGTAGGGGCAGCGCTGGAACCTCGGTTTGATTCGCTGGAGGGGCAATTCGGGAAAATTGATGGAATCCTGGCGGACCTGACGGGACGTGCTGCAGAAGTGGAAAAACGGGTGTCTGATTTGGAGGACAACTGGCAACGCAGGGAGCCTGACTTTAGAAGCCTACAAGATCGGCTGACACAACAGGCAGAGAAAATAGATGATATGGAGAATAGAGCCCGGCGCAACAACCTCAGGTTGGTGGGCTTGCCTGAGAACATTCCTGATCAGAACTTGGGCTCAGTATTAGAAGCGTGGCTCCGGAAAGAATTTGCATTATCAGATAGCAGGGCCCCATTTTGTATTGAGAGAGCTCATAGGATTGGGAGACAACAACAGAATGCACAGCGAGCCAGGTTGGTTATCATTAAAGTCCATAATTACATTCACAAAGATGAGATCCTGCAGGGATATCGACTGAAACGAGATTCCCTGGCTTATGCAGGATCCCGCATTCACATATTTCAGGATTACTCGGCTAGTGTCCAAGAGAGAAGACGGAAATTTCATCCAATCTGTACAACCCTGGTGACCAAGAAAATCCGTTTCCTGCTGTTGTACCCTGCTACTTTGAAAATCCATCATGCAGGGAGATGGGTTACCTTTACTTCAGACCATTTGGCCCTGCAGTTTGTGAATAAAAATCTGGAGGAAGCCAGGGATCCAGCTTGATTTGGTTTTCTACCTTTGACGGAGAATGAAGGCACTACTGGCCAGTTACAAGTGACGGAGCATCCGGGAGACCCACTTTGTGGGTGCCCTCCCGGAACTTTGACTGTTTGCAATAGACAGTTATGAAGTAAACTGGGGTGCGGGATGAGTTGGGGGTCCTCGAATTTTTGTGACTTCTACATAGTTGGGGACAGTAAGGTTAAAGTGGGTAAGCGAAGAGGGGTTGGGGGGTGGGAGGAGATGGAGATGCATGTAAGGGGGAAGGGTGGGAAGGTGGGCAAGAGAGGGGGAGGGGGAACAGGTGGCAATGGGAAGTTGTGTGTGATTTGGGTGAAGGAAATGCCATGGGATAACATTATTAAGTATAAATGTGTGATAGCGCGCTACTGCGGGAGGGGGGATAGTCAAGATCCCTGGGTGAGGGCTGGGCACCCGGGGATGTTATTTGGTTTGCTGCCTTGAAGGTATCACTGGAGGATGACGGGAGATTAAGGTAAATTTTCAGACACCGAGACTAATTTCTTGGAATGTGTCCGGTATTAACTCTCCGGTAAAACGCTCAAAAATTTTAACGACCCTGCAGCGTCACAACGTGTCTATTGCCTGTTTACAGGAGACTAAACTGTCAGATGTAGAACATCTGAAACTGCGACAGAGATGGGTAGGAGATTGCTTCTATTCTTCTGCGCAGGGGAAGAGGGGAGGAGTGGCAATACTCATCCATAAGAGCTTGCAATGTACAGCACGGGTGGTGGTTAGTGACACTCAGGGACGATATCTCCTATTGCATTTAAATGTAATGGGCCAAGAGATTTTCTTACTCAATATGTATGGACCGAACGTGTATGACCACTCCCTTTTCCAGCACTTCACACGACTAGGGTTGCAATATTCAGCTGCACCGTGGATTCTCATGGGAGACTTTAATCAAGTAATGGATGGGCAGCGGGACAGATCAACCCCGAGAGCGGGAGTGGCACTGGGCAGGGGCAAGGGGTTACCATATCTGTGTAAAACGTTAAACGTAGTAGACACCTGGCGCCTGATGAACCCTAGTGTCCGAGACTATACTCATCTTTCTCGCTCTCACGGCACATGGTCAAGGATAGATTACATCTTGTTAGATGCCAGTCTTTTTTCACAAGTTTCACGGGTTGAGATCGGCCCCATGGAAGTCTCAGATCATGCTTTGATTTGGGCCGACATAGAACTGGGAGCTGCGCGTCTGAAGGGACGCCAGTGGCGTTTCCCGACCTATTTGGCGGGGGACCCCCACTTTCAAGACTACCTTAGACAAAAATGGGCGCTGTTTGCAGACATCCATGTGGCGCATGAGCCTACGGCGCAGTTATACTGGGAAACGTCGAAGGCTGTAATGCGGGGGGAAATAATTTCCTATATGTCCGCAAGGGCGAAGCGTATGGCCCAGGGGGTAATCCAGCTGGAACATAAGTATCAGATAGTTAAACGCAGATATCTTGCGGCCCCTTCTAAACTGCTTCGAGAGGAGATGGTTTCTACACTTGCAGCACTAAACTCCCTTATTCATGAACGTACTAAGAAACAATTATTTCACCGTTCATTTGCTTTCCATAGGTATGGCAACAAGACAGGTAGGTTATTGGCCAGAGTGGTAAAGAACTGGAGTGGTAATAGGTTTATCCCTTCTTTGAAAAAGCCAGACGGGACTCGGGAGAATAGTCTAACGGGGATATTGCAGCTTTTCCATGATTTTTACGCCTCCTTATATGCAGCACCAGACGCCCAGAGTGGTCCTTCACTAGTAAATTACCTGGAAGATTCGGGTATACCACGATTATCAGAGGCAGTGATAGGTCAGTTAAATGCCCCCTTGAGAGCGCAGGAGATCCAGTCGGTGATCAAGTCTCTGAAGAGAGGCACGGCGCCTGGCCCTGATGGGTATACATCAGAATATTATCAATGTATGCTACCCCAGATTGTTGGTACCTTGACGTCCTTTTTTGAAACATCTATAATTGGGGGGGTGCTCCCCTGCCACGCCAACGAAGCACTGATTACGCTTATTCCGAAGCCGGGAAGGCCATCTGACAGCCCGGAGTCGTATAGGCCCATATCACTCATCAATGTAGATTTAAAGATCCTGGCTAGGGTGTTGGCAGACCGCTTGGCACCTCACATGCCCAACTTGGTGGGCGAGGGGCAGGTGGGTTTTGTGCGAGGCAGGCACTCGTCTATTAATGTACGTAAAGTATGTCTCACAATCGCACACAGTCAAGCTCAGGAAAAACCACTGTTATTGGTGAGTTTAGACGCCAAAAAGGCGTTTGACAAAGTGTGCTGGGACTATTTATTTGGGGTTTTGGATTATGTAGGCCTGACTGGTTGGTATGGGCGGGCGATAGCAACTCTTTATTGTGGTCCCCGAGCCTCCATGATGGTAAATGGCCTGCGCTCTCGCACGTTTCCCATAGCTCGCGGTACGCAACAGGGATGCCCGTTATCACCGTTGTTGTTCTTGTTGTATTTGGAACCGCTGTTGCGGCCAATACAAAGATACACTGAGATTTTGGGGGTCGACGGTCCTTCGTTTGCGATTAAAACATTGGCTTTTGCGGATGATATACTGCTGACTTTGACTGATCCGCATAAGTCATTACCTAGTCTCTTGGATGTTATAGCAGAGTTTAGTTATTACTCTGGGTTTACACTTAATCTGCGGAAGTCTGTTGCCTACCCTGTTCAACCTGAGATTAGAGAGACTTGGGAGGGGGAATTTCCGCTCACGTGGTCCACTGGCCCTTTAAAGTACCTGGGAGTATTGATTACATCAGACTTTACACGCCTGTACAAAGCTAATATCCAGTCTCTGCGAGTGCGCACTCAACGGGCTCTACAGGGGTGGTTTTCGCTTCCCTTGTCTCGCATGGGCAGAATCGCCTTATACAATATGATTTTGATCCCTCAGTGGCTTTATGATTTACAGATGCTGCCTTTATTTCTCAAAGATAGTGATGATAAACTAGTAACAAAGCTAGTGACGCGTTTTCTGTGGCAGGGCAAACGTCCTAGGTTACGGGCTTCACAGCTTTTTCTTCCCCGCACCCAGGGTGATTTGGGTCTGTTAAGTGTTAAGCTTTTCTCGATAGCTAGTAACATGCGCCATTTGACCGATTGGTTTCGAGGATCCTCTTATTTTTCTTGTACAGAAATGGAGACGCGATTGTTCGCCCCCCTTCACTTTAGCGCTTGGTTACATGCGCGTCCGGGGAGGTTGTGTACCCCTCCGGTTCTTGCACCGTTGTTGCTACCCATGCGGAGGGCGTGGCGTTGGGTATGTCATTTTTATGGCCTAGAGGCGGAGGCTTCACCATTCAGGGTAATAAAGACTTTATACCAGGATCTATCTCGTTAGATTTGGCCACCTGGGCAGCTAAGAGATTGCAGTATTTGCATCAACTATATCAGGAAGATGGAACACTTAAAACCCCAGAACTTTTACAAGAGGAATATGGAATTTCAAAGGTGAATTTTTTTTCCATGTTTCAATTGCGTCATTATTTAAGATCTCTGCCACCTGCAGCGCTGACGCCACAGACATGGGAAATACTCTTGACTATTTTGGGTTTAGATGCTCAACTAGTGATTCCCCTGAAATACTATCATAATACATTACGGGAACACTTAGGGGACATTGATTATGATAAAGTATTAGACAGCTGGAAGGGGGAGTTGGCACTGGACCTGCAGAGGGATCAGGTGAAGGCATGTCTCCTGGGCAGGCGGCGGGTGACGGAGAATGTGACGTTGCAGGAGATCCATTACAAATTCTTATTGAGGATGTACATTTCTCCATACCGAGCATACCGGGCAACTATTCAGGCTGAAGATGAGTGCTTAAAGTGTGCCCAGTCCTCGGCGAATTTGGGACATATGTTTTGGAGTTGCCCGAGGGTTTTGGGATTTTGGCGCCAGGTAAATAAACATGTCTCTCAAATGTGGGAGGTCATTTGGCGACTATCGCCATTACAATTGTTTGAAGTCTTTAGGGTGTCCCCCTTTTTATCCGGAGCGCTAAGGGCCTTTTTGAAAAAGGCAGTGTTAATTGGTAAGAAGTGCATTCTTCAACATTGGATAACGAGAGAATGCCCAACATTGCAGCAATGGCGCTCACACATGATTGTATTTTGTGCGTTGGAGCGACGGGGTGTAGGAGATTTATCCACCCCTGGTGGTGATCTTTTTTGCCGGACTTGGTCCCCATTTTGGGACTCCCTGACCGCAGTGGCGCGCAGTAGAATTTTGAACGCTTAAACAGAAATGAAACGATAGGATATGACATGGCATGGGATGGGGGGGTGGGGGGGAGGGCTGAGGGGGGGGAGGAGTGGTTATAATCCTGAAGTGAGGTTTTCCATATTGTAGAGACGGTGGTTTCTGTCTGGTGCCATCATGACCACGCTTTCTCCTAAGAGAAGTCTCTGCCAGTGGCGTGGGGCTCATCAGAGTCCAGACCCCGCATGGCCAGGCACAGCAGAGCGGTAATTGGTTATTGGAAAAAGAGATGGCCTAGAGTGGGATGATGGCACACTAGCTACTCAAGAGACAGATGTTATCATTGCTATAGGGGTTGGGGGAGGGGAGAAAATTGGTTGAATTCACTTGGATAGTTGATTGTATTATGTTGAGCACGTACAAAATGATTGGTTAACACATTTGTATTCTGCAAGATTGTGGTTTAAGTGCTGTAAGGTGGTTCATAATACTAGAAATCATTTAAACATAAAAACAGAAGGATAGGGTGGGGATGAAAAGTTAAAAGTTTGATGACGGACTGCATCATTTTGTCTTTATTGTACATATCTTCATATTGGAATCTCCGTATATTCATATTGTTAAAAGTGTTCTGGTGGGTTGGTCATCAATAAAAATGTTGAACCATAATGACTCAGATGTCCCTCAACAAACTTCTACACCAGAGAGATGTTAAATCGCCTAAGTATTATCAGTATCAACTATACCGATTTGGGAATAAGCCAAAGCGTCTTTTGGCTCGGCTATTACATCAATGGCAGAGACCTACATGGGTCGCCTCTTTACGGGAGGCTGGCTGTGTGCTCCATTTGGATGTAGATATTGTATAGGCATTTTGCTATTTCTTTGCATCTCTCTACACTGAAGACACCAAGGTCAATCTGGATAACAAGGCCTATTTAACAGATAAGAATCTACCCACTTTTCCGGACCAGAACCATCAAACATTGAATGTCCCTATCAGGGAGGATGAGGTGGTATTGGTCATTCGACAATACAAGCTTGGTAAAGCCCCTGGACCTGATGGCCTTCGCATAGAATTTTACAAGATCTTATGGGAGCATATTATTCGTTCCTTGACGGATCATTTTAATGCTGCTGTTGACTCACAACACCTTCCGGGTGTACTTAGCCTCACACATATGGTGGTTTTACCTAAGCTGGGCAAGGACCCCACTAGAGTGGAGTCCTACAGACCAATTTCCTTATTATGCATGGAAACTAAATTACTTGCTAAAGTGTTGGTCAATCGCCTGGTTTCCTGTCTATCTCCCTGCATTGCTTCCCCTCAGGCTGGGTTTATACGTGGATGCAATACCACTAAGAACCTTCAACTGATTCTAGCCTCCTTGGAAGAACTGAGGACACGACGGTCTCCTTCTCTGCTAATCAGCTTCGACGCAGAAAAAGTGTTTTCCAGGTGAATTGGCAGTTTCTTCATGGGTCCTAGACCACTATGGAGTGCAGGGGTGGTTTCATAATGCTATATTAGCTCTTTTCCAAGATCCCTGGGCCTATGTAGTGATCAATGGTCTTCATAGCGAAATGCTCCCATGACAGGGTTATCCCCTATCCTCACTTCTGTTTGAATTGGTTATGGATCTCCTGTTAGGGGAAATGATGGGAAATCCAAAGATTCTGGGAGTTCGTCTGGGCCCCTACGAATTTAAAATTGCCGCTTTTGCGGATGACTTACTTGTGCATCTCGTGGAACCCAGACGGTCCCTGCTGGCCTTGTTGGAAAGTTTTATGAAATTTGGTGATTTCTCTGGTTTTAAGATAAACATGCAAAAGTCGGACGCTCTGGCTACTTGTCCTCTTTTGCGCCGGGAATGGGGAGGGAAATTCCTGATGTAGTGGGCTTTCATTACTTGGGTATCCAGCTTCCTGAGGACCCATTGCGACTCTATAAGGTTAATATCCCAGTTCTGTTAAGCTTTACCAAGCAGAAACTGGTTGCCTGGCAGTCTCTACCTTTGTCACTCCTTGGAAGTATAATTCGTTTTTAAATGACTCTCTTTCCTAAGTGACTTTATGTTTTTCAGACAATCCCTTTGATTTTTAAGCGAACAGATCAATGTTTGTTGGCAGGGATGATCTCAAAGTTCATGTGGACCGGTAAAAAAACAAAATTATTTTTTCATCGTCTCTGTAGATCCTGGTGGCAGGGAGGTTTGGAATTGCCAAATGTGTCAGCATATATTCAGGCTTGTCATCTTCATGATTTGGTATTGGATGTTGAGCGTTTTACCCCAGTTGAACATGCGTGGTCTGCTCTGTTACACTTAAACTTTCTGTTGCCTGCCCCTGTGGCTGCTCTTTCGCTCTTTCTGTGAACTAGCATGCTGGTTAGGCCTTTACGGGCACTCTGGAGAACACTGTCGATTTGTATGAAATTTCCCGCTCAATGTACAGATCTTTTGCCAGTTGTCAGGAACCCCACCTTTTCTCCTGAGATGTGTGAGGGCTCCTTTCATTCCTGGGCATCTTATGGTTTCACCTTGCTCTTTTATATTTTGTGGGAGAGTGAGTCCTTCCAGTCTTTGGCAGATCTTTCAAGGGAGCAGGAAGATCGAGTTCCAACTGTTTTTGCTTACTTTCAGCTGACTCACTATCCCCATTATTTTAGAAAGAGAAAGATGCCCATATTTCGACCCAAATCGGGAGATGGGCGTCTTTCTCCCGTGGGCGCCCAAATCGGTATAATTGAAAGCCGATTTTGGGCGTCTTCAACTGCAATCTGTCGCAGAAATGGGCAAAGTTGACGGGGGGGTGTCGGAGGCATGGTGAAGGCGGGACTGGGGTGTGTTTATCGGCCGAGGAGAGATGGGCATTCTCGGCCGATAATCGAAAAAAGAAAGGCGTTTTTAGCGCGAATTTGGGTCACTTTTTTTGGACCCTTTTTTTTTCACGAACAAGTCCCAAAAAAGTGCCCTAAATGACCAGATGACCACCAGAGGGAATCGGGGATGACCACCCCTGACTCCCCCAGTAGTCACTAACCCCCTCCCAAAATAAAAAACAAGTTTAACAACTTTTTTCGCAGCCTACAGGCTCAAATGCCATCACAGCAGTATGCAGGTCCCTAGAGCAGTTGTTAGTGGGTGCAGTGGGCTTCAGCCAGGTGGACCCAGGTCCATCCCCCCCCCTACCTGTTACACTTGTGCTGCTAACTGGGAGCACTCCAAACCGCCCCCCCAAAACCCACTGTACCCACAATTAGGTGCCCCCCCTTCAGCCATAAGTGCTATGGTAATGGTGTAGAGTTATGGGCAGTGGGATTTGGGGGGCTGAGCACCCAAGGGAAGGGAGCTATGGACTTCAGAGGTATTTTAATTTTTTTTGTTACAAGTGCCCCCTAGGGTGCCCGGTTGGTGTCCTGGCATGTCAGGGGGACCAGTGCACTATGAATCCTGGCCCCTCCCATGACCAAATGCCTTGGATGTGTTCGTTTTTGAGCTGGGCACCTTCGCTTTCCATTATCGCTGAAAAACGAAACCGCCCAGCTCAAATCCGATACATTTGCCTGGCACAAACCGTATTAGAAAAAAGATGGATGTCCATTTTTTTCAAAAATACAGTTTTCCTGCCCCTTCACGTTCCCGTTCTCGGAGATAGACACCCATGGAGATGGGCGTTCGCCTACGATTATGCCCCTCCACGTTGCTTCTTTACGTCATTAAGGATTTATGGGTGGCACAGTTGTCTTTAGCTGAGCTGCACTGTGCCTTTCAGGACTTACTTCCTTCAGTGGATTACTCTATGGTGATCCAGAACTGGGTCTCTGATTCACTAATTCAGATTTTATAACCTTGTTGAGTTGCATGCCTTCTATAAGCTGTAGTGCTGTCTTACAAGAATGTCATTTTCAACTGCTTACTCAAGTGTATTTCTCCCCTGACCGAGCCCATCATGCTAGACTGATGTCTCCTTCTTGTTTGAAATGTCAGACCGCAGTGAGAACGCTGGCTCATGTGTTTTGGAGTTGTCCAGCCATACAAGCATTTTGGCCTCAGATAGCTTACTATGAGCAATTTATTGGGAAAATCTATCCGTCTCACCCCAGTTAGCATGCTATTTGGTCATTTCCTGGCTTCTGGCCTTTTATACTGGGGGGGTGCCTTCCTGGCTAAGGCTAGTGTTATTGGCCAGAAATCTATTTTACTACTACTACTACTACTTATCATTTCTATAGCGCTACTAGACGTACGCAGCGCTGTACACTTGAACATGAAGAGACAGTCCCTGCTCGACAGAGCTTACAATCCGATCAAGACAAACAGGACAAATAAGGGATAAGGATAAAGAGTAGCAAGATTCCAGAATCCCAAAGAGTAGCAAGATTCCAGAATCCCAAAGAGTAGCAAAGTTCCGTGCACAATCCCAATGAGTAGCAAGATTCCGGAATCCCAAACACTACTACTACTACTACTTATCATTTCTATAGCACTATTAGACACACGCAGCGCTGTACACAGGCTATGAAGAGACAGTTCCTGCTTGACAGAGCTTACAATCAATCCTGGACCACTGCTTTTCTGCTGGCATCCTGGCATTGGAGAAATGCGTTCCATGCGTGCATGACATTGGAAGCACTGCATGCCAAGGGTTCTTAAAAACGAAAAAAAGAGATTTCTCGATATTTGGGAGTCATATCTGCAGTCTCTGTCCCACAGAGCATGTAGTTTGATTGTTAATCAGTTGTAATGTTGTTTCTCCTCCCACCTAAGTGTTCTGGGAACAAAAGGAAGGATCGTAGGGAGGGTGGGTAACAGTGTCTTTATTCTCTGGGGGTGTTATCATTGTTAGATGTTGACTTATGCTCTCTCTTGTTGATGTGTTTATTGTTCTCTTGCTAACCTCAATAAAAATTGTTGATTCTAAAAATGAGAGGTGGGCCTGGGTCCTCTTTTCTTCAGTCCACTGCACTGACCACAAGGCTACTCAAGGGACCTGCTTGCTGCTCTAATAGGACTGGCCATAACATCTGAAGCTGTCATAAAGCCTGGTATGTACTGTTTCTTTCACATCTTTGGGAGGTAAGAAGTGGTCAGTGACCACTGGGGGAGTGAGGGATCATGCCTTAATCACTCCAGTGGTCATATGGTCATTTAGGGCACCTTTTTGTGACTTAGGCATGATTGAAACAGGTGCAGACCAAAACGTCTAACTTTTAGCTCTGGACGTTTTTGCTTTGTTCCATTATGGCAGAAAAGCATCTAAGTTTTGTGAACACCCAAATCCTACCCCCCACCCCTTTAAGGTTTCAAAAAACAGCTAAAATCTGAATTTTGAAAAACATCCACATGCCACTTTGAGACGTCACTTCACTGGTTTCCGATCAGGTACCGCATACAGTTCAAGCTTCTCCTACTAACCTACAAATGCACTCAATCTGCAACCCCTCTCTACCCTCATCTCCCCTTACGCTCCTACCCGTAACCTCCGCTCACAGGACAAATCCCTCCTCTCTGTACCCGTCTCCACCACCGCCAACTCCAGGCTCCACCCTTTCTGCCTCACCTCACCCCATGCTTGGAATAAACTCCCTGAGCCCATTCACCAGGTCCCCTCCCTGCCCATCTTCAAATCCTTGCTCAAAGCCCACCTCTTCAGTGTCGCTTTCGGCACCTAACCATTGTACCTCTATCCAGGAAATCTAGACTGCCCCCAATTTGACTGACTGCACTTTTTTGTCCTTTAGATTGTAAGCTCCTTTGAGCAGGGACTGTCCTTCTTTGTTAGATTGTACAGTGCTGTGTAACCCTGGTAGCGCTTTAGAAATGTTAAATAGTAGTAGTAGTAGTAGTTTTTCTCTTTTGAAAATGATCCCCATTATATCAAGTCAAACTTGTTGAAGCCATGAGCTGTTGCAATACTGCTTCAAACCATCGGGTGACAGTAGACTCAAAGCTTTGAAGAAAGAGCAGCGTTATCACCACCACAAACTTTACTGAACACCTGGCTGAAACAGCTGATTCCAAACTCAGCAGCAAAAGTAGATGATTAAATTATATGAAGGCAATGAATACCACACCTGAGTTACCTTTGCAATGGTAAAATGGAAATTATGGCTATTATCTTCTAAATGATGTTTGTCATGGGAGCTTATTCTTGATTTTTTTTAAGCCGTAAAATTTCTTGCAGTGACATATGAAATTTTTCACGGAATATTAAACACTCCGCAAACTGCCCGCAAAAAATTCTAATAAAATGCCAGAAGTGATGGAAGAGTAACTGTTCTCTATACAAAACCACAAAATCTCTAATAATAAAGGGGTCCTCTTTCTAAGCCACGGTAGCGTTGGTAGCTTGTGGTAGAAATCAGCTGGTGGTAAACAGGGGCGTATCCAGACCTTACGGTGGGAGAGGGCCAGAGCCCGAGGTTGGGGGCACATTTTGAGTGCCGCCCTGCCGCCACCGCCACACTTTGCTTCGCCTCACCTCCTCCCCCCCCCCCCCCCCCCCCCCCCCCCGCTGCCACTGCCTTGCGCCTTTTCGCACCCCCCTCGTCTCGCAAATACCTTTGCTGGCGGGGGCCCCAACCCCCGCCAGCTTAAGCCTTCCTTCAGCGCCATCTCCAGCGCCGCCACAGCCACGTTCCTGCCCTGCTTTTCTTGCTCTTCCTGTCCTGTGCACGCTGACGCAAAAAGAGCAGGGCAGGAATGCGGCGCTGAAGAAGGCTTCGGCTGGCGGGGGTTGGGGACCCCCGCCATCCAAACCAGGGGCCTGGACATAATTTGCGGGGGCCCAGGCCCCCGTGGCCCCCCGTAGCTACGCCCCTGGTGGTAAATGCTGAGATGCCCATAGGAATATAATGGGCATCTCAGCACCTTCTGCCAACTGATTTCTACCATGAGCTACAAATGCTATCGCGTGTTAGTAAAAAATCTCCCAAAGGAACAGGACCTTAGAAAAAAAGACCTGCTGTTTGCCAGCATTTCAGGTTAAAATGCAATCATCCTTCCTTCAAAGAAACCTTCATACACCAAGATATCCAGCACTGGAACTCATTGCCGGAGAAGGTAGTGACAGCAGCTGGCCTTGCTGAGTTTAAAGGGGGTCTGGACAGATTCCTGAAGGAAAAGTCCATTGATCGTTATTAAATTTTGGGGGTTTGCCAGGTTCTTGGGGCCTGGATTGGCCGCTGTCGGAGACGGAGTGCTGGGCTTGATGGACCTTTGGTCTTTTCCCAGCTTGGCAGTGCTTATGTACTAAACAGAATTTAACCGGCTATCTGGCAATATTGAGCTGAAGATAGCTGGTTATCTCCCACTGAATATTCCTGGTCAGCACTTAGTGGTTAACTGGTTATATCGTGTGATATTACCGCTATTCCCTAATATTCAGTGTATCACTGGCTAAGTTTGGTGGCCAAATCAGGCTGCCGAAATAGCAGACCTATCTTTGACCTGTTTAAACTTAACCAGCCAGTGTTGAATATTGGCTTGGCCGTTTAAGTTTAAACCGACCTAAATTAAACCGGATATTCAGTGGCGGTCACCAGAAATGGCTAGGCATTGAATATCCGGTCTCACCACCCACTGCGGGAGTTAGCTCGGCTGCCTCCCCTGCAGGGGCGGCCCGACCATTAGGCCACCTGAGGCGGGGGCCTCAGGCGGCACTCATCAGGAGCAGCACATCGAAGGGGCGGCATCTCACCCTTCACAGCATCTTACCTCACGGTGATGTTCCAAACCTGGCATGCAGCAGCGATTCCCGTACTCCACCCTGCCACCACCAGCACCCGCCTTGTCCCTTTACTGTGGCCGCCTCTCTGATGTAACTTCCTGTTTCGTCAGAGGCTCAGGCAGCCACAGTATAGGGAAGAGGCGGATGTCGGCGGCAGCAAGGCAGCATATGGGAATCGCTGACGCTGCCGGGTTTGGAGCTTCACAATGAAGTAAAATGCTGTGAAGGGGGGGCGGAGGTTTGATCTGGTTGAAAGATCGCTGCCAAAGTTAAGTAGCGTGATTATGTATCTTATCTTAGAAGTAATGAGTAATTTTTAAATAAAAGAAGAAAAAGAAAGAAGAAATTTAGTTAAATAAAAAGATTGTATGCTACGGGTGATTCAATGAAGATCTATTCAGCGCCATTAATATAGGGGATGCTGCCCCCATTTGGGAAGGCTGATAATACTCTGAAGATCCCCGTTTTAAAAAAAATGTACGGAAAATGAAGTAAATATTGTTGGATGTTGGACTGTGTATTTGTTAGATATTGGGATGTTTGGGACAGAAGAGGATCATTTTTGAGTGAAGGGGGGAGCGGCATGTTAGCTCCACCTCAGGTGGTATCTTGCCTTGGTCTGGCCCTGCTTCTGTGGTCCGAATATTATTGCTGGGTCACTTCGGTCATAAGGTTTTTAGACTTAGGATGAAGTGACCCAGCAACAAAAGAAATATTTGGTTGTATTCAGAGTTGATAAGCTAATAAGCTTCTAAAGTCTTTTCATCTGACAAATAAGTGAATTTAAGGGAAGTTTAAGCAGTTAAGTTGATACATTTTCTTGTGCACTAGAGAAGATTGTGAGTTCACTAATCACAAGCTTTAAGCCATTAAGATTTGAGAAAACTCGCCATACATTACAATTTCTCAAAAAGCTTTTCATGTAAGCAAAGTTTACTCATCTGTTCAAAAATGTTCAAATCATTTCCTGAAGATAAAAACCACCCAGATGCACAACAGAGCCCTACGTTTCACCATCCTACCAGCTGCCTAAGGAGCAAACATTTTTTTCTTTTTTTTCCTTTTTTATTGGAGATTATGTGTTAATTTGTATAGAGAACTGTTTCTCTTCCGTCTTTTCTGTCATTTTATTGAGGTTAGAGAATAACAATCCATGATGTAATAAAGCATTCTGATGTATAACACAGAACAATTTACAAATTAATTGGGACCATAATCACACTCAGAACAGACAGAAATCTCATAATTCAATACTACTGCTATAACTTATCATTTCTAAAGCACTGCTGGACATATGCAGCACTGCACATCAGTGGCATAGCTACAGGGGACCACGGGGGGCCCAAATTGGCTATGCGGCCCCTGGTTTAGCTGGCGGGGGTCCCCAACCCCTGCCAGCTGAAGCGTTTGTCCCACGCTGGTCTCGTCGCATTGCCTACCCTGCTGTTCTCAGTCACTCCGTGCACGCTCATTTTAGTGCAGGGCCACAGAGAAGGGGGTTCAGGGGGGACAAAATTCCCCGGGCCCGGCGGCGCAGTACCTGATCTCACCTGCACTCGGCTCCATCAACCGTCCGCCACCGGGCTGGGCCCCCTGCATTGAAATCATCACAGCACCTCCCTCACCCGTCACCTCCGTGACTGAAAGCGCAGCAGCGGCAGATCAGATTCACCTTCCTTTGGGCCTCCCGCTCCCTCTGTCCCACCCTCGTCTGATGTAACTTCTGCGTGGATGGAACACAGGGAGGGAAGGCCCAAAGGGAGGCGAATCCGGTCTGCTGCTGCTGCGCTTTCAGTCACGGAACGAGGTGACAGGTGATGATTTCAATGCAGGGGGGCCCAGCCCGGTGGTGGACAGAGGGGGTGGGAGGGGACTGTTGCGCGGCAGCCCTGAAGGGCGGCGGCAAACGACCTCAGGGGCGGGGCCCCGGGGGCGGCCTGGCCCTGGGCCCGGCCCAGTCTCTCAGCGGCCCTGTTTTACTGAAACTGAGCATGTGCGACGCTTCACTCACATGCTCAGTTTCATGAAAACGAGCGTGCACGGCAGGACTGAGAACAGAGCAGGGCAGGCAATGCAAGAGCAGCGTGGGACAAATGCTTCAGCTGGCTGGAGTTGGGGACCCCTACCAGCCAAGGTACCATCATGCAGTGGTGGCAGCGCAGGGGGGGAGGCAAAATGTGCCCCCACATACACACTTTGGGCTCTGGCCCCCCCCCCCCTCCCCTTCGAGATCTGGCAGGCAAAATATAGAAATAAATTCATGCATACATAAAACATGGGTTTTTTGGCTGAAACTGAAAATCCTAGTTTCGGGCAGACTCTACTTTTGTTGTATCTATTGGTCTGTAGTTCTGGACAGGCTGATTCCAGATCGGATGCAGCGAGAGGCTAGCACAGTTCCAGAGAAGAAACGGACAGTTCCAGGAAAACTTATGCCAACAGCGGGGAGAAATACCTTTCATATTATGTTAATTTATCTTCCCCGGATTTCAAGGAAAGAATTTCATAACAGGGGAATCATTCTCATCTAGCTTTTAGATTAACTAGAATTAAATGCATAAATGCAGGTAAATCTGTAAAGTACAGACTAACATTTCCATGCTCTTTACACTTGCAAATGTGTAGAATACCGGTATATATGGGGGGAAGGGGATTTGATATACTGCCTTTCTGTGGTTACAAAATAAGTACCTGTATATAGTATGTAAACTGCTTTGAATGGAAAAATCACAGAAAGGCAGTATATCCCGTCCCATTTCCCTTTCCCTAATTTGAGATTCTACATGGAATGTTGCTGTTGCTACTATTTGAGATTCTGGAATGTTGCTACTATTGAGATTCTGTTGCTACTGTTTGAGATTCTACATGGGATGTTGCTGTTGCTACTATTTGAGATTCTGGAATGTTGCTACTATTGAGATTCTGTTGCTACTGTTTGAGATTCTACATGGAATGTTGGTACTATTGGAGATTCTAGATGGAATGTTGCTACTATTGGAGATTCTGTTGCTACTATTTGAGATTCTACATGGAATGTTGCTGTTGCTACTATTTGAGATTCTGGAATGTTGCTACTATTGAGATTCTGTTGCTACTGTTTGAGATTCTACATGGAATGTTGCTACTATTGGAGATTCTAGATGGAATGTTGCTACTATTGGAGATTCTGTTGCTACTATTTGAGATTCTGTTGCTACTATTTGAGATTCTACATGGAATGTTGCTATTCCACTAGCAACATTCCATGTAGAAGCCTGCCCTTGCAGATCAGCAATGCGGCTGCGCAGGCTTCTGTTTCTGTGAGTAAGTTAAACACTTGCCATGCGGCCATTTTCTGGAGGAGGCCTTATCGCCACCTATCTAGGAGATGGTAAGGGCTCCCGCGCTAACCCTGCGGTACCTGGGCAGCAAGCGATGCTGCCCGATTACTGCTGGGTAAGCTCCCCATGCTAAAAATAGAAACATATTTTCTAAGCACGGAGGGGTTAGCAACTACTGCTGGGTTCCTGCAGTAACCGATGGTAGTGCTGAATTTGCACACGGCAAGCCCACGGCAAACTTGTCGCACCTTTAGGAAAAGCCCCAAAGGCAGTTCATAAATCTCAATAAATAAATAAGAAGAAATGTAACTGGATACAAATGATATAATCCTTTCGTGTGTTACTCTCTTCTCAAGGGAATGTTTTATGTATTCAGTATAGGTTAGCTCTGATTAAGATGTTAGATAAGAATTATTCTTGCACTTCCGGACATTACTTATTGCTTCAATTTCCTTTTTCTCTGCGGGTGCATTAAAAGACTTTAGTGTCATTAAGGTTTATGTATCAGGCTGCAAAATGGTGGAATTTAGAAAATCTAATTTTTTATAAATTGCTAAAAAATCTGGCTGTTTTCAAATTTTTTAATATTTTATATGTTTTTTTATTATCTATGGCTGTGTATTTCAGGAGTCTGTTCTCCCTTATTCTTTAGTAAGCCTTGCTGAACTATTTTATGGTATGTGTGATCTGTAAGCCTTAATTGTATTGTATTTGTATTATATTATATTGTTTTTTCGACAGAGGCAGAGGACAGAGGTGAAGACCAAGAGGAAAAGCATACAGAGGTACACAACAAATCAGACCATCGACACGGTCACAAGACCGTTGGAACAAATAGTATTTAATTTATCTAACAGAGAGTTAACAGCTAATGAAAATGCAGTATTGCAAAAAGGACTATCATTTGTACCTACTAAGTCTTTTGACTTTTTTTTTCCATTTCAAATAGACATGGAACGGTTTATTAGAACCTTAAATTTAAAAATCTTCTTCCGTGATAAAGACGAAAGCATGGATAGGTCTATAAAAAAAGAACAAGTCTATATGGAGTCCACCTGGACAAATTGATCCATTAGTGGCAGCTTTTAAAACAATAGTGCTAGGTGATGTGGAAAAATAAGTAAAAATTGTAGGATACATCACAATTTATCTAAAGAAGAAGAGAGAGCATTGAAGACTTTACAAGAAGATAAAGATATAATAATCAGAAGAGCGGATAAAGGAGGAGTGGCCTAGTGGTTGGGGTGGTGGACTTTGGTCCTGGGGAACTGAGTTCAATTCCCACTTCAGGCACAGGCAGCTCCTTGTGACTCTGGGCAAGTCACTTAACCCTCCATTGCCCCATGTAAGCCGCATTGAGCCTACCATGAGTGGGAAATGTACAAATGTAACAAAAATAAAATAGATACTATTGGAGATTCTTACTGGAATGTTGCTACTATTGGAGATTCTACATGGAATGTTGCTACTATTGAGATTCTGTTCCTACTATTTGAGATTCTACATGGAATGTTGCTATTCCACTAGCAACATTCCATGTAGAAGGCTGCGCAGGCTTCTGTTTCTGTGAGTCTGACTTCCTGCACGTACATGCAGGACCCAAAATATAGAACAGGAAAAGTTCTCTACGATGACGAATCACAGAAGGCAAAAGTAGAGACTAATAGACGATTCACCACTGGAGACGTGAGTCCAACAGTCTTTATTATATCAGAGATAACGACCCGACACAGGCTGTGTTTCGGCGCTAAAAAGCGTCTGCATCAGGGGTCAATAAATACACCAAGTAATGAATGCAAAACGAAGAGTCCTACTTGTATATGTGTTGTCAACTCACTGATCACGTAGCACCAAACAGAATATGCTGGATACAAACTATCAGAGCAACTGACAGATAACCAGACATATAAAAAAAAAACTTTTACAAGGTGTAAAAATAAATAACCTTGACCAGTGAGGATTCCCGCAAAGTACCACACTGGAACTATAAAATCCAGCGGTTTAGCGGAGCAGTGCATGTATCTATTTAAAAGATAAAAGCAGCACAGGGGATCTGAGATCAAGGTGATTTGCTGAAATTAGAAAAGACTGTGTGTAAATCTACAGAGTGCTGCAGTGATTTTCAACATAGAGGTAAAGACGTTTGGCACCTTTTATGCGGAGTACTTATATTATATTGTACGCAATCTCCAAGGGCACTGTGGTTTGATTTTTTTTTTTTTCACATATGTCATTTTAGTTGTTTGGCTTCAATATTTTGGAATGCTTTACCAGTTTTTTTAGTTCAAAAAACTCTTATACAAAATTTAAGCAAGGTTTTGAAAAGTTGGTTGTTTGAAAGGCATTTTCGTGGAGGCCAAAGAGTATCTAGCTGCCCTGGTGGGGACATAACACAACTCTTCCATTCTCCGATTCCCTAATGTGGCTGTGCCACATGAACTGGATCTTACCACAACATCACCCTGTATTTGTTCACATGGGAGCCTGCAAAGGCCTCTCCGGTACTATGTAAGCCATATTGAGCCTACAAATAGTTGGGAAAATGTGAGATACAAATGTAAAAAATAAATAAATACAATTTTAGTGTAAATATGACCAGGCGTGGAGGAGTAGCCTAATAGTACAGTGAGCTGAGATCCTGGGGAACTGGATCCATTTCCCACTATAGCTCCTTGTGACCCTAAGTCGCTTAACCCTCCATTGCCCCAGATCCAAAAAAATTCAAAATCACCTACCATCTGCATAGAGGACGGGATTCAGCAAATATTCTATAAAGAGAGCTGATTATAAGTACATAAGTAATGCCACACTGGGAAAAGACCAAGGGTCCATCGAGCCCAGCATCCTGTCCACGACAGCGGCCAATCCAGGCCAAGGGCACCTGGCGAGCTTCCCAAACGTACAAACATTCTATACATGTTATTCCTGGAATTGTGGATTTTTCCCAAGTCCATTTAGTAGTGGTTTATGGACTTGTCCTTTAGGAAACCGTCTAACCCCTTTTTAAACTCTGTCAAGCTAACCGCCTTCACCACATTCTCCGGCAACGAATTCCAGAGTTTAATTACATGTTGGATGAAGAAAAACTTTCTCCGATTTGTTTTAAATTTACTACACTGTAGTTTCATTGCATGCCCCCTAGTCCTAGTATTTTTGGAAAGCGTGAACAGACGCTTCACATCCACCTGTTCCACTCCACTCATTATTTTATATACCTCTGTCATGTCTCCCCTCAGCCGTTGGTCGTCAAATTCCATACCCAACTTTGGGAGCCAGGAATTACACCAACAAAAACTAGGTGTGAATCCTGGCGCATAAGTTGAGCGTGCATTCACGGTGTTCCATAATACTGCGTGCAATTTTCTGGAATGCCCCTGACCACCCAGTTGTGCATGGATACACTTTGGCGCTATCCTATAAGTGAGGGATATGTGTAGTTCCATGCCGATCTGCCGTTTCAGCACCTTGCATCCATCGGAATGCATTTCCACTCTGAAATATTGGCGGAGAATTACTTTAGGCACCATTTATAGAATTCCCCTGATAATGTGTACAGCTCTGCATATGTCTAGTAGTGCTATAGATGTTTAATATGACACCTAGATATTTAATATGATGGGTGGGATACTAAATTCTGAATAAATTTGGAAACTTGGATAGAAATGATAAGTAGTAGTAGGGTAGAACCCTTCCCTTGGGTATTCCGGATTGATAGATGTCCTTTCAATTTTTTCCTGTTGTGCTACATCTCCGTCTTTGTTATGCTCCTGTCCATGTGAAAAGGTGTGTTTTGGTGATTGGGGGGGGGGGGGTTGTTTGTTTGTTCTGTAACTCTTTTTTATATTTTTACTGTGAACTCGTGTTGTTCAATTAATTGGTCAATTGACAGTATAACAAATCCTATAAATAAATAAAAAGATATATATGCTCTGCATGACCCAAGAAGCAGAAAGCCTGACTTGGGAATAAACACAGGTCTTTCACACAACAAGTCACTTCGCTGGCTCCCTATCCGTATCCGCATACAGTTCAAACTCCTCTTATTGACCTATAAGTGCATTCACTCTGCAGCTCCTCAGTACCTCTTCACTCTCATCCCTCCCTACATTCCTCCCCGGGAACTCCGTTCACTGGGTAAATCTCTCTTATCTGCACCCTTCTCCTCCACCGCTAACTCCAGACTCCATTCCTTTTATCTTGCTGCACCATATGCCTGGAATAGACTTCCTGAGCCGGTACGTCAAGCTCCATCTCTGGCCGTCTTCAAATCTAAGCTAAAAGCCCACCTTTTTGATGCTGCTTTTAACTCCTAACCCTTATTCACTTGTTCAGAACCCTTATTTTATCATCCTCACTTTAATATTCCCTTATCTCTTATTTGTCCTGTTTGTCTGTCCTAATTAGATTGTAAGCTCTGTCGAGCAGGGACTGTCTCTTCATGTTCAAGTGTACAAAGCTACGTACGTCTAGTAGCGCTTTAGAAATGATAAGTAGTAGTAGAAGTAAGTTAATAATTACATTAGCTAGAAATGATCGGTGTGAACTCTCACTGAGAATTATTGCCTTCAAGAAAGAGCTTAGTGATTGGCATTGTAATACTCTACATGTAAACTGTCCACTTCTTGGAAGACTGTTCTTCATTGTATGGCCTGGTGGTGGCAGCTCCCACCCACCCTAGGTATGATTCCCTGGCTCTCTGTCTCCCACCCCCTGCCAACACTCAGTGAATTTGAAGCCTGCAGTGCTCAAACTTTTGCTCTGCTCTTGTGGGACTGCGTGAACAGGTACCATGTGACTCAGACTGACCAATAGGAGCGCAGTACCGGAAGAAAACAGAACAGCTGGTCCAGAGATGGCGCCAGTGGCAGGCCTCTGAGGAAACAGGAGGGGCTGGGAGTGGAGGTCAGCTGGTGGGTCACTGAGTATTAAGACTGGCAGGTTTGAGGTTGGGGAAGAGAGAGAGAGAGAGACTGTGTCTAGGGGTCAAGACCTTGTTTTAGTTAAATATGTTGCTTTGAGTGCCCGACTACAGCAACACTGGTGGTATTATTGGAGGAGGATCCCTCTTGCCTGGGGTATTAAGCATCCTAGGTAAACCTTCAGTCTTGCATGCCTCCCCCACCCCACCCCATCCCATTACACACCAACCTACTAGCTACAGCTGTATCCTCCTCTTCACCCCCGAGTCCTATCCAGGGCCACCGAGAGAGGGGGGGGGCAGGAGGAGCAAACATCCCTGGGCCCGGGCCTCCAAGGGGGGGCCCGGCACCGGGGTCTCTCTTTCCTGCTCCTGACGGAACCCGGGAGATCATGTCCCAACAGAAGCAGGAGAGAGAAAACTCCGGCGCTGGGCCCCCCTTAGACGCTGGGGAGGACCTAGAGGAAAAGACATAGCAGGCTGCTCTTCTTCACAGTCTGCTGCTTTGCCTTCCCTTGTGGCTGCTTTTCACCTCCTCAGTCTGCGCATGCGCAACCTGAGAGAAAAAGCAGCCACAGAGGAAGTCCACGCGGCAGAAGAAGAGCAGCGCTGGAGGGACGAACTCTTCTGCTGGCGTGGCCTTGGGCGGGCAGCAGCACTGATCGGGGAGGGTGGGGCGGTGGATCCTGGGGGGGGGGCCGGTGGCAGCAGCAACAATCATGGGGGGGCCCGGTGGTGACAACGATGATCCTTGGGGAGGGCCCGGTGGCGGCCTTGCCCCAGGCCCGGCTCAGTCTCTCGGCAGCCCTGGTCCTAGCAGCCCCCTACCCCTTCGGACCCAAAATTCCACTCTCTCACTTCCTCCTGAGCTCCAGCAATGCTTCTCTTTGCAAACCTCTCCCCCCTCCCCAATGCATTTTTCTCTTCTCCCGGCACCAACCCCATCTGCATCAGTTTATCCTCCCCCTGTCTCTCTATTTGCTGCCTTCTACCTACTGGTTGCACTGGGGGGCTTCAGAGTCTGCCTAGTAACACTTGTTCCTGCTTTCCCTGGACACCATGCCAGCCACACCAGCCATGCCACAGTTCCTAGCTACTTCTCAGCTCTCTAGTGCTGCAGGTGTGCAAGACTTTTGCACTGTCTTGCTGCTGGCACAGCTGCATGCGGTTCACTTCTGGACTGTGATGCCACCTCCAGGACATGAGTTTACACTTTGGACACCCAATACTGATGATACTGGGGCAGGGTCGGCAGGTGCCCCCATCATGCTGCCTCCTCCCCCCTCTCTGCATTCATTATCTAGGGTGCATTTAGCAGAGATGAGAGGATGAGGTATGTACAATTTACAGTCCTTGCACCAGCCCCAAAACTGTGCTACTGACTAGCTTGTTGCCAGAAAATGTGGTAAAGGCGGTTAGCTTAGCAGAGCTGAAAAAAGGTTTGGACGGCTTCCTAAAGGAGAAGTCCATAGACCACTATTAAATTGTGGAAATCCACTATTTCTGGGATAAGCAGCATAAAATGTATTGTACTGTTTTGGGATCTTGCCAGGTATTTGTGACCTGGATTGGCCACTGTTGGAAACAGGATGCTGGGCTTGATGGACCTTTGCTCTGTCCCAGTATGGCAATACTTATGTACTTATGTTTACTGCTTGGGCTGGCACTGCCCTTGCCCCCTTGCCGAGGGCACAGCCACGTTGTCTAGCAGCAGCCCTGGCTCTCACTTTGAAGTGGTTTTTTTGACAAAGTGGGTCCCATTTGAAAAAATACTGACTGTGACTAGCCTGGAAGTCAATAGTTAATTCTTTTTTCTCCTCTGACCTAATACAACCCCCTTTTCAAAATCATGTGTTGACAGATACAGGAAGCTTCGCTTCAAAAAGCATTTCAGCACTTTTGGGTGCAAGCAAATACTTGCAGACTACTCGACCTCTTTCCTCTTGTCTCCTTGTGCAAGCTGCAGAAGGAAGTCTCATTAGAGAAGTAATTATAATTATTCCATTCATAAAATATAGGTATCATTACAAACTGGGGGCCTGGTCTTCAAAGCAAGGCTCCTCCCCACTTAATTCACACTCAGTGGGCCAGTTACTGGTATTCACTGGCAGTTAACCATAGTAACATAGTAGATGACGGCAGAAAACGACCTGCATGGTCCATCCAGTCTGCCCATCAAGATAAACTCACATGTGCTACTTTTTGTGTATACCTTACCTTGATTTGTACCTGTCCTTTTCAGGGCACAGACCGTATAAGTCTGCCCAGCACTATCCCCGCCTCCCACCACCGGCTCTGGCACAGACCGTATAAGTAGGTCCGCCGAGAGGGGGGACAGGGGGGACAAAAGTCCCGGGACCCGGGCCTCCAGGGGAGCCCAGCGCTGCTGCCGCCGGGCCCGCCCTCTGTCGCCGCCTGGCCCGCCCTCTGTCACTCCCGGAACTAACCTTAAGTCTCCTTTCACTTCGCAGCAAGCTGCAACAGGTCAGGCCACTCCTTCCTTCTATGTCCCGCCCTCGCCTGATGTAATGTCCGCGAGGGCAGGGCACGGAAGGAAGGAGGAGAGGTCTGCCCTGCCGCTGCTTGCTGTGAAGTGAAAGGAGGCTTAAGGTTAGTTCCAAAGGCCCGGCCCGATAGCGGGTGGAGGGGGGCCTGGCAACCTCGGGTGGGTGGGCGGCAGGGGGGCCCGGTGATCTCGGGTGGGGGGCCCGGGGGCGGCCTTGTCCCGGGCCTGGCTCCGGCTCTCAGCGGCCCTGCATATAAGTCTGCCCAGCACTATCCCCGCCTCCCAACCACCAGTCCCACCTCCCACTACCGGCTCTGGCACAGACCGTATAAGTCTGCCCAGCACCATCCCCGCCTCCCGCCAGACAGTGCAACTGAACATAAGCACTAACGGCCATGTTGAAAGAGGGCAGCAGAGAGCAAAGTCGGGGAGGAGCCAATTAGGGTGGGTGCCAGCAATATTCAGTGCCAGTGCCCACAAAGCTAACTAAACATGTAGGGTCGCACAGATATCACTCCTAACTTTACCCAGTTAACTATGCTGGTGCTGGCACTGAACATCGGCCAGCACCTGCATAGTTGTCAGTGGTGGCTCATTGCCCCTCCCTCCAACCCCCTCCCCCCCCACAATAAGTTCCAATCCCTCCTCCCACCTCCCTAGCACCATCTGATCCCACGCTGTCCATCCAACCCACGAAATCCCAGCAGGTTCCCCTTCGGGCCTACCTATGACCAATGTTACCTCTAAGGAGTAGCATGGTGTGAGCAAATATTTTGTGTGTGTGAGCAACAAGTTTTAAGAACCAACAATTTTTGAGCACCAGTACTACAGCAATGCATTTCTGTATATAGCACCAAAAAAATTGTGAGCAACCGTGTAAAATCTGTGAGCGACACTCCTAAAATGTCTGAGCAATCGCTCATGTGCTCTGCTTAGAGGTAACATTGCCTATGACCCTCGCGGAAACAGGAAGTTACATCAGACGAGGGCGGGACACAGGGAAGGAAGGCCCGAAGGGAGGCGATCTGCCGCTGCACTTTCACATGGAGGTGAGGCGCTGCCGATTTGAATGCAGGGAGCCCGGTAGCGGACAGAGAAGGGCTGTCAATGGAGCCAAGGGCCCCCCTTGGAGGCCCGGGCCCGGGGAATTTTGTCCCCCCTGCCCCCCCTCTCGGCAGCCCTGAATATGCTTAGTTGATATTTCAGCGCCAATATCTGTGCGCATCCATTTACGCCAACAAAAACCTGTTGTAAATCTCAGCACGTAGATTTAGGCACACTGGGCCATATTCTATAACTAGGCACCTACATTTTGGAACACCCACGAAAAGCCCGTTTCCCCACCTATAACCACACCCCTTTTTGCATCCATGCATTAGAAGTTCAGCACAAGTCATTACAGAACACGCTTAGCGAGTTGTCTGCCTAAATTCTAATCTGTGCCAAATTCTAATCTGTGCCAATTAGCGCTCATTAGCTTGATAAGCCAAGTAAGTTACGCGCAGTGTTATAGACTCTGCGCCCATAAATCTAAGCGCACTATATAGAATCCGAGGGCATATCTAGAATTTGGGGGATAGTACATACCTCAATAGGGGGCAAGGCTATAGGATGCGCACAGGTGTGTCAAGGCATTCTGAAAATCCGCACTAGTAGTTATAGAATGCTTGGGCGCCAGAATGTACCTCTACGTCAAATAGTACAAGCAAAAGGGAGCAGAGGCTGGCCAAAGGACCAGGGCCACCAAGAGACTAGGCCAGGCCCAGAGCAAGGCCGCCCCACCTCCGCCGACCCCCCCCCCCCCCGCCACTTCCGCCCCTGTCGCTCCCCCTGCAGTCCGTGGTCTCACCTGCCTGCTTCCACGGCCCGGGGCCCCCTGCATTCGAAGCGGCAGTCGCAGATCGCCTCCCTTCGGGCCTTCCCTCCCTATGTCCCGTCCTCATCTGATGTAACTTCCGATTTCCGCAAGGGTGGGACACAGGGAGGGAAGGCCCGAAGGGAGGCGATCAGCGAGTGCCGTTTCGAATGCAGGGGGCCCGGAGCCAAGGAGGCAGGCAGGTGAGACCACGAACTGCAGGTCCAGCTGCCTGACCCCGGCACTGGGCCCCCCCCCTTGGAGGCCCAGGCCCGGGGAATTTTGTTCCCCCTGCCCCCCCCCCTCGGCGGCCCTGCGAAGGACAACCCAACACAGGAGATGGTGCTTAAAAGATGCTTTATTTGTTGCTTGGACTAAAGAGACCCAACATGGTCTCTGTTTCGGCATCACAAAAAACGCCTACCTCAGGGGTCACAGTAGTGTTCAGGAAAAATGTTGAACAAACAGCGCTACCCGAGGAAGTCCGCTCAATATAAATAAAGCATCTTTTAAGCACCTTCACCAGAATGTACACCAGGCTTCAGCAGACGTAAGTCTGGCACCCAGTGTTAGGCACGAGATCTATGCTTAAATGTGGTTAACTTAGCGGGGTTTAAAAAAAGGTTTGGATGTCTTCCTAAAGGAAAAGTCCATAGACCGTTATTAAATGGACTTGGGGAAAATCCACTGTTTCTGGGATAAGCAGTATAAAATGTTTTGTACTTTTTGGAGGATCTTGCCAGGTATTTGTGACCTGGATTGGCCACTGTTGGAAACAGGATGCTGGGCTCGATGGACCTTTGGTCTTTCCCAGTATGGCAATACTTATGTACTTATAGGGTGCATGCCCTTTACAGAATAAGGCTTAGCGCCAATTTTTTCCGGAGCCTAATTTTGAGTGACACTTATAGAATCTGGCCCTAAATGCACTTTATATACAATGGCCACAAGTTTCATTTCAAAACTATTTTGATTGCATGTCTGAACAGCACCCCAGGGTCCCGCTAACAAATCAGTTGGTCATTTTGGCCGTTGTGCTTTATGTCAGGATTTCCGCATTGTTCCTGGACATTCTGAGCTTTTCTGAAAATAAAACTGTCAGTTGCATAGAGGTTTTTTTTTATTATTCATTCTGAAAAAGATTAGAAAGCTGTGCCTAACAGACAACAGAATGATCTAGACATAGTAGATGACGGCAGAGAAAGACCTGCACGGTCCATCCAGTCTGCCGAACAAGATAAACTCATATGTGCTACTTTATGTGTATACCTGACCTTGATTTGTAGCTGCCATTTTCAGGGCACAGACCGTAGAAGTCTGCCCAGGACTAGCCCCGCCTCCAAACCAGTAGCCCCGCCTCCCACCACCGGCTCTAGGCACCTATGCGTGTCCAATGCATGTCAAATTGGCACTACTGCCCTGAGTGGTAATTCCATTTTTGGTGCATACCCAAAACAAGGGGTAGAAAATATTTTGAATTTTCTCCTGTGGGGCCTTTACCCGTACTGCATTCTTACCGCCCAGTTAGCATGTGAGACCTTACCGCTAAGTCAATGGGTGGCGTTAAGGTCTCAGACCGAAAATGGATGCACACTGGTTTTCATTTTGCCACACACCCATTTTCCGGTACATTAAAAGAAAATCCACTTTTTTTTTCAGGCACACTCAGGAAATGGAAGTGCAAAGAAAACAGTGAGGTGGATCCAGGGAGGATAACAATGAAGTCTTTATTAGGGTTGCCTTAAAATACGACCCGACACGGCCGTGTTTTGGCCCAAAGTCCTGCCTCAGGGGTCTTGATGGATCTCTGATGTTGTAACGTATTACTTAACAACAGGAGAATCCTAAAGCAAGGGCATGGCTGTAAAATCCTTTGGTTATCCTCCGTCTTGTGAGTACACTGAAAAATGAAGAGCTGTATTACCAGCTAATGTAAGTGATGCAAGTGGAAAAGGACCCCTTAAAGTATAAAGTACACTTCATTTATTCAGCCTGTTTCTGTAACAAGTTTTAGTATCAGCTAGTGTCCAATTTACATCCTTAAAAAAAAAAAAAAGAAATGTTTTCTTGATTATTAACACTTCACAACCAAACTTTTTCTAGGATTCACAGATGTGTTTCCATTAACTATATTTAAACACAATGTTTTAATTCATAAATGATTTTTTTTTAATATCTATCCTGTAAAGGATGCTTTGTATCCTTTTACCCCTGGATTCTATATATGGTTCTTTAAGTTGCGTGTGCAAATTTGTACACACGCAACTCAATCTGCGCTGATAATTGGGCAATAAGAAGCAATTATCGGCACTAATTGGCAATAATTAGAATTTATGTGTGCATCTTTTGACACGTATTCTATAAAGAGGTGGGTGTAAATTCTAAATTGTACAGCGCTGCGTAACCCTAGTAGCGCTTTAGAAATGTTAAGTAGTAGTAGTAGTGCATGGATCTGAAAAGGGGGCGTGACCATGGGAGGAGCATGGGCGGGTCAGGGACATTCCTAAAATGTATGTGCATTGTTATAGAATTAGGGAGATCTGCACCTAATTATACCAGGTTTTAATTGGTGTGGTCGTGCCTTAATGTAGTTGTGGTTCCCGGCACTAAGCGCTATTCTAAAAACCATGTCTAACTTAAGCGCGTTTTTTTTGCAGTGCTAATTTTTTAAGCGCCATGTATAGAATCTAGACCTTAATGTGTAAAAGTCTATCTGTAAAATAACAGAAATAAGCAGCCCATAAGACAATGCTAGGACTAGGGGGCATGCGATGAAACTACAGTGTAGTAAATTTAAAACAAATCAGAGAAAAGTTTTCTTCACCCAACGCATAATTAAACTCTGGAATTCGTTGCCGGAGAACATGGTGAAGGCGGTTAGCTTGGCAGAGTTTAAAAAGGGGTTAGACGGTTTCCTAAAGAGCAAGTCCATAAACCGCTACTAAATGGACTTGAGAAAAATCCACAGTTCCAGGAATAACATGTATAGAATGTTTGTACGTTTGGGAAGCTCTCCAGGTGCCCTTGGCCTGGATTGGCCGCTGTCGTGGACAGGATGCTGGGCTCGATGGACCCTTGGTCTTTTCCCAGTGTGGCATTACTTATGTACTTATGTCCTCTACTTGGCTCACTTTTATTACATAGAGCAGTGATTTAACCTATTGTGATGTCATAGTGGCTCATTCCACCAATAAGAGCCAACCTCTTTAGTGATGTCACAATGGCTTGATTGTATAGAATGTTTGTACGTTTGGGAAGCTCGCCAGGTGCCCTTGGCCTGGATTGGCCGCTGTCGTGGACAGGATGCTGGGCTCGATGGACCCTTGGTCTTTTCCCAGTGTGGCATTACTTATGTACTTATGTCCTCTACTTGGCTCACTTTTATTACATAGAGCAGTGATTTAACCTATTGTGATGTCATAGTGGCTCATTCCACCAATAAGAGCCAACCTCATTAGTGATGTCACAATGGCTTGATTGTATAGAATGTTTGTACGTTTGGGAAGCTCGCCAGGTGCCCTTGGCCTGGATTGGCCGCTGTCGTGGACAGGATGCTGGGCTCGATGGACCCTTGGTCTTTTCCCAGTATGGCATTACTTATGTACTTATGCCACTCAAAGCAGAGAAAAAAAGCAACCCCCCCCCCCCCCCACCCTTTAACAGGAGTTCCAGTGTTCAGTTTCACATAAGCAATAAACAGAAGTAACCTCCTCCCCCCCCCCCCCTTTCTATGACATCAAAATAAATATTCAGCTGCAAGGTTGTTCCCCCTTCTGCTTTTACCAGGTGCAGGTAGCGGATGGAACGTTCTTTTCCCATTTTCATATCCTTCAGTAGTCAAAGCAAAAGTATCTGGTAAAAATAAGTTGAAATAATAATTCAAATCAAATCCCCTTTCCAGGCTTCAAAGCGGTTTACATTCTAGGTGAGACAAATAAAAAAAAAAGCGTTCTGAATGGTACAAAACCTATGAGGGACTTTGTTAAAAAGTGCAGACAGAAGAATAACCTGGGACTGCTGCATTTCTAGAGAAGTTCCCCTCAGCCCAGGGAATGTCAGTGTGTTTGGCAAGTGGACGGTGCGGTTGATCTTGCTCCAGTGGTAAATGACGGCTGATTTATACCGCGCAGCCTAGAACAGACTTCCATTCCCTTGTCCCTGAAGTTTAACTCAGAGCTGCGATTAATCGTTTGGAATTTAATTAACACACAGATTATAAGTCATCCCCGGTAGGCAGTTCAAGTAAATACCGTTTCTGATCATTCTGTTTAAACATGTTTCCGATAATGGCAATAGGTTCGCTATTTTTAAATAAAAAAAATCATAGCGAGCATAATGTGGATTATAATTGTTGCAATGTCAAATTTCACGCGCGCAAGGGAGGAAGAGATTTCACGCAACTGCTTTCACGGGAGGACAGGGGGACACCGAAAGGAAAGCAAAATGGAGATTGGAATGTGTTTATGTCACCATGAACGTAATATGTGACCAAGCATATTAAAATAAAATCACAGCACAGTCATTTTTATGTCAAAAGTAATGCAAACCTTTCTAAAAATAATTTCATACATTAGGGGGGAGGGAACTTTTAAGCACTGAAACATTTTTCTTCAATAATTATGATGGGGGGGGGGGTTAATTTGATTTCTAAATATAAGATCACCTTCTTCAGTGTGTGATCCCGTTGCATGTCAGAAGAAAATAGCTTATCTAAGTAGAGATACGCGTGTATTAAAAAGTGACATTTCAGTAACAAATACGCAATCTCTGCCTATTAAAAAGAAACCCCGTATGTTGTCAAACATCTCCCCCCCCCCCCCCACCCTCTCTATTAGCGTTTTAAAAGAAGACAGAAATTAAGTCAACATCTTCAAAAATCCATTAAATGTGTCTTAAATTGGGAGGGATGTCGCGATCAAGGCCTGGCCGTTTCATCTGTGCGAAATCAACCACGTAGAAAAGGTTTATTCAGACGGTCAAAGTCCATCCTCCCTCCCCCCCATTCTAGCCTAACCCCGGCTCTCTATAACCAAACAGACACCTACTTTTTCTAATTAAAGTGGAATTAGGCACCGCAATCAAATTAGGTCACTATTAAAGCCTTCCTTTATTGAAGCGTTTTCTCGCGGCGGTATTACGTTTCGGCGCCTCCTGGAACCCGAGACGTTTAAAAGTTTACCCAGCGCTGAGGATTTAGCCGCTCATTATTTACAAAGGTGCAAAGTTACCTACAGGTAAAAGCGCTCTTAAAATCGCATCTGGCGTGTAAGTGGTGAGAGTAAACACAGAAGCAGCGGTAGCGGCAAGACCCTGCATCTCTTTTCTCCTCGCTCCCTGGGATGTGTTTGATTTTTACCCCTGGGCTTTTTTCTGTAACGCCTAAGCTGACACATTTTTCTCCTCTACACACCAATATCTGAACTGATTATGGGAAGAGCGCTGGCAGATCGGAGGCACTGTTTACACACTTATATTTGAAGTGAGAAAGTAAAGAGTCCAGCTGCGCCAGGGAACAGTTTGCTGGGATTATTAGGTTTCCATACCAACCCATTTAAGGAGCTTTTTTTTACAGTTTTATTTCAGCCAGGCACTGAATTTCAGCGGTGTGGGGCAGTAATAGCTGCCTTTCCTGAGCCAACCCCTCCCACCCCGGCAGTCAAAAAAACTCCTCAGACTGCATTTCAGATCATTGCCTTCACGGACAGACGAGGTGCCCTGATGTTACGGATTTTAAGCGTTGCGGGGGGTGGGGGGTGGGGTGTTTCCACTTCCCAGCTAATTCCCTGTGAACCTGGCTTCCCTGCGTCCACTTCACGATCCGTCTGGGAATAGCAGCATCTTTGGAAAAAAGAGCTTGGGACATCCTAGCGCCCCAGTTTCATAGGTAACAGTTCAAAATGCCGCGCAAAGTTTGCCTTCACGCGAACACTATATACTCGCTTGGATTTCGGGTGGTTTGTAAGAGCGGCAAAATGTTGGCGTGAAACTAGATTTCTGCAGTTCGCAGAAACCTACTTTTCTCAAAGGTTTTCTCCCCGTTTGATATTTATGGACAAAGCTTTGGGGGAAGTAGGGCCCTAAATCAATGGGAACTTCGGAAAGTCAGGGGAAGTTTAGTGGGAGAGAATCCTGTTTCAGTTGGAGCCCGTCATGTGGAGAGCAGTTGGATACATGCGTTACATTATTATTATTGAGCCTACAAATAGGTGGGAAAAAGTGGGATACAAATGCAATAAATAAAATATCTTAAAACATCTCATTGATTAATCCCAAGGAACACTGGGATTTCAGAGTTGCATTATTATAACTGAAATAATTTTGTAAAAACAAAAAAACTGGTCTAAAAAATTAAACAATCGATTTATAGTTAAAATGTAATGAGGGAGGGAGAGAGATTTCGCTTAAATGTATTATCTTGAATAGGAATTAGAAACGCCTAGCCGAGGATTTGTAAATCACAGGCACACTTGCTGAAAAACGTGTAAAACCCAACTCCATTTTATCAGAAAAAAAAAGAGTAATTTTGATCTTGACTGGAATATCACCATTTCGATTTGTTATATTTCAGGGTTTGAGATTATAATCTGTAACTGTGTTAAGGAAGCCGCAATGACATTTGTTAAAGTGAACCTAATTTTCATTCGTTAATTTAAAAGATTAATGTTTTCTTATTTGCTATTGTGTGGTTTTTTTCCAGAGGACTTCGTCTTCCATCCCTAACTCCCAAGTACAAACTGCACTGATTTTGGAAAATAACATTTATTTCTAAGCGGCCCTATGAAACATAAATGTTAACAACAAAAGGTTTACTAGGTACAAAATTAACCAAGAACAAACTTTTTTTTAAATCACAATGGGGAAAGTTCATCAGAATTATTAATCTGAGATGGCTGGGGCAATTATAGGTACAACATTACAAATCTCCTAATAGGCAACCTTATATACAAAATTGTGTAACAAGTTTACATTTTGTAAATCCACCGCGACTTTCTAATCCTTTGCTCATTTTAATGCGAAGTTTCATCTACAAGTACATTAATAACTTAAAAGTCCATAACATTACATTGGCCTGTATATATATTGATTTTTAATATTAAAAAAAAAACTCACAATGCACCAATGGCCTCCATGCTTATGGTTGTAAGCCAAAAAGGAATGACGAATACCTTAACAAGGAAAGCGCACTTTTTAACCTTTTCACAATTATTGTCATGCTTTGTCCAAAAGGTTAGATTCAGTGCCATCTGTAGGTATCAAATTTAATTTTGTTAGAACCAGAAACTGGGAAAGGAACACGTCAAAATCGAATATTACTGTTTTGCATCAAGATTTCGTTGTAATTTGGCAGTTATCAATAACTGGGATAAGATGTTCGTTTTACAGCCCCAGAGAGCTGTTGTTGAGCAGAACTGTTTGTCTTTCGCGTCTACAAATGCGTGCAATTTTTAAAATATCATTTTCAAACGTCCCCGATTAGACGGCCATTTGGCAACGGCTCCGCACAGGAAAGCAATTTCGGTTCTTGAAATTGTTCGTTGACCTAAACTTGGTTGCGTTCGTTCATGGTTTCTCAGGGGTGTTGTTGACCATCGGGCCGTATAATCCGTTGGTATACACTTGCTCTTTGTGCACGTTTGATCTGTCTCTCATCAGGTCGCTGAAGGCGTAGTCCATGGGCGGGCGAAAGCCTAAAGTGGGCATCAGGCTGGCTGTGGAATAAGGAGTCATGAAGGCGAGTCCTCTGCTATGAGCTGAGTAGGCAAAGCGCAAAGGGTTCAGTCCCAGGTGGGTCCCCAAGGGGTAGGCATTTGCATCAGCTCCGAAATGGGTCGCATTAGGTTGCAGGGGTGAGAAGGCTGATCGGGTACCAATGGCAGGCGTCATGGCTCCAGCTATCAAAGGTCTATGAGTAGATGACGGGGAAGGCTGAAGGCTTTGGAGAGCTCCCTCCTTGGACCAGGTCTCATCCGTGCCCTTTTCCTGCCCCCTGTTGTTCAGTATTTGCTCAATAGCCTGAACCACGTCGCCACCGCAGCCCTGGAGGACTAGCTCCAGGACACTCTTTTTGTGGGTGGGGAACACCCTGGTCAGGATGTCAATGGGGGTCCTCTGACGCGCCCCTGCAGACGGAGAGGGGTCCTGCTCGTCCTTCTCGGGTTCCGACCCAGAATCGGAGCCCAGGGAGCTGATGGAGCCCGGACTGTCTTCCCCTTCTTTCAGCACTTTAGAGATGGGGGAGCTGAGGAAAGACTCGCCGTCCCCGTTTTCGGAGCCGGAGCCCTGGCGCACATCTGGAGAAGAGGTTCCCGGGACGCTGCCCGAGACGGACTCGCCGTCGGTGGAAACGGATTTCCCTCCCACAGCTGGAGACTGGTGAGGCGTGAGCGACCTCGGCAGCAGGTTTTTGGGAAATAGATCAAACTTCTGGAGCTTGGATTCTGTCAAATACAAAAAAATATATATAAAGCAAATAAATAAAAAGCGAAGGTTAAACGAATACATCAATAGTTAGAGTGAATTTGGTTCTTGCTTTCTGTTTCTGCTTCAGTAAATTGGTTAACATCGAGATTTTACTTGATTTACAAGATTTTACTTTAAAACACCAACTATTTTACTTGCTATTACAAGATTGTACTTTAAACGTCAACTAGAATTTTGATGATTGAGTAGGTGTAATTATTGCCACAAGAAGCTGAAATATTGGCCCGTAAACTTTCCCCAAATTATGGAGTCAATAGTATTTCCCCTATTCCACTAAAATAAAAAATAAACCATAGTACACCTAAATGAATAAACCGCAAGCCTTTAACGCCCAAGTTTCAGAGAAACAAACTCATTTCAAAATAGATTAAGAAAGGCGTATAACTAACTCTACCAGACTGTTTATTATGGACCTACGGGGCAAAGGAGTTCTATGCAAGCTTCATATAATGAGAATGTTCTGGAAAATAAGAAAAGCTCCTAAAATGTAAAAGTCAATCATCAGACCTTGGATATCAAAATGTAAAACAATGAAAGCGACAAATCTACAGGTCGTTGAGATTCTTCTGACAGCGTCTGAGGCCTCGGTTGGTTGATTGTAAGAGAACAAGGCCAAAATTACTGGGACTGGAAATTGCCCGAGAAAGGTCAGTCAGCAGGCTGCGACCCAACTGGAACATTTTTATTCGTTATTCAGAGAAGAAAAAAAATAGAAGTTGCCTGAGAAACCTTTTAATTTCCAGGAAAACCATCTTAAGTAGAGGAGTGTGGTAGCCGTGTTAGTCCACTCTTAAGGTTATCAATAAGCAAATGTGCTAGCTGACAGTGTATATAAGTCTTATATAGTGACTTATATACACTGTGTCAGCTAGCACATTTGCTTATTTCCGATCTGAGGAAGAAGGGCAACCTTCGAAAGCTAATCAAGAAATGTATTAAGTTATGTCCAATAAAAAAAGGTATCATCTTATTTTCTTTTCCATGTTTTATTTTGTTTGATTTCTATAGATTCTACATGGAATGTTGCTATTCCACTAGCAACATTCCATGTACAAGTCAGCCCTTGCGGATCACCAGTGTGGCCGCGCAGGCTTCTGCTTCTGTGAGTCTGACGTCCTGCAGGTAGGTGCAGGACGTCAGACTCACAGAAACAGAAGCCTGCGCAGCCTTCTACATGGAATGTTGCTAGTGGAATAGCAACATTCCATGTAGAATCTCCAATAGTAGCAACATTCCATGTAGAATCTCCAATGGTATCTATTTTACTGTCATAGTAATGCTTGAATGTTTTCACTTATATACACTGTCAGCTAGCACATTTGCTTATTTCCGATCTGACGAAGAAGGGCAACCTTCGAAAGCTAATCAAGAAATGTATTAAGTTATGTCCAATAAAAAAGGTATCATCTTATTTTCTTTTCCATGTTTTATTTTGTTTGATTTCTATTGATAACAGGAAAACCATGAAAGCCATGAGAGATAGGCCGAAGGGAAACTTTTAGTTGGGTGAACATAAAAATTCTAGTGATGTGTGCAATAGGATATATTGAAAAAAAAAATGCTTTTCTCAACAATAGGAAGGAAATCTGAGACAACCTTTCAAACTAATGAAGCGAGATACTTCTACTAAGGCCAGGGACAACTTCATAACAGGTACACTTCCTCAAGCAACAATTTAAAATGAAAGGGTGGAATGTTATTACTGTCCAAAATGCACTAAAATGACTAAAAATTGCCAGACCCCAGGGCCTCTAAGCTCAGCTCCTTTCCCGCAGGACCTGAATTTTCTTTCCTTAACAATGCAGGCAAGCACACTATTGACTGAAAAAGTAGCCTTTGGTCCTCTTCTGTCTTAGGAAGTTGCAAAAAAAGTAGGTCAGAAGACGTATTTGCTTTAACTAATTGCATTAGGGATTCTAGAGCCATCTGGAGAAACAAACATCAGTTTCTGAGCTCGGGGGTTCAGCTGAGTAGAAGTAATGGCAATAATTATAATCATAATTCTCACTACTAATAATCTATGCAGTCAAACATGAAACTGTTCTCCTTTTTCTTTCATAATTAATAACACAGTCTGAATTTTACAATTGAAACATTTCCAAAATGAATGACTTCTTTTAAAACCAGTGCCAGAGAGCTGTACATTCATCGTGCAAAAAGACGAGCGGAAGCAAGGTGTTGTATTGAATTTGAAATCACCTTTCTTACAAAAATGAACTATACAAAATGAATCGAATGCATTGCACTTGGGCTTTCTGTCTTACCAATTGAAAGTGAACCCTGCTGCCCCCCCCCCCCCCCCCCATCCCACACCCCTATTCTTACCTGCGTTGCTTTCGCTGCAGACGGCTCCAAAGACCTCATAAGCCGGCCGAGGAGGGATGATGCCGTTGGCCGCAGCCAGGGCCAGGCCTTCGGCGGTGCCATAAAGCAGCTGCAGCTCCCGGGCTTCGTTCTCTTCCTGCGCCTGCTGCCTGCGTAGCGCCACCTGCGCTGCCATAACGCGCTGGCGCTCGGCGATCAAGGTACATTTCGCGCACATGCAGTCCTTCCAGCGGCAGTAGCGTTTGTGGCCCTTCAGCGCCGACACCACCCCGTGGTTTCGGCAGCGCGCGCACTTGGGCGTCCGCGGGTACTTCTCGGCCGCCCGCAGGAGAAGCGGAGGCCCGCGCAGGAGACTCCCGGCCACCGTCACCGGCAGCGCGGCAGCGGCGGCGGCGGCGGCCACCGCCGCGGCGCTGTGAGACACCTGAGGACCCGAGGGGGCACCGGGCATTTCGGATCTCAGCTCCATCATAACACCTAGTCGGCCTTCCCCCCGAAAAGACGAAGGAAATAGCCCAGAGCTACTTTCTTGGCCCTGATTAGTACCAGCCAGCCCCTCCCCCTCCCCAGCAAATGTTGCTTTCTCTGCTTGGAAATATTTGGGGGTCTTGTCTTTTTCAGCCCAAATGATGTTAACTGCAAAAGCAGCAAGACAGATCAAATTCCATCACTAGTCTTTCCCTCTTGCACTTGAGATTCAACGCAGCTCGTCCCTTCCCCAACCAGATTCCCTTTTTCTATTTAAATTGCATCTCACTGGTACAAAAATAGCCACAAATTTAATCTGTGCTGCTTCTACAAGAAATAAAATTACTAACTCTTATAGAGAGAGGTTACCCAGCATTTAAGCAGGAAGATTAATCTGCCGGAGGTCAGATTTTACACATTCCCTTTCACGAACTAACTAGCAGGAGTTTAGTTTCGTTTTTTTACAACAGATTTGTTTTTTTGTTCAGCACTGATTTCAAATATTTAAAACAAACAAAAAAAAAAATAGCAAAACAAACTAGAACCTTAAACGATCCCCTTGCGCGTCAATATCCGACAGCAAGTCGAGAAGGACTTCGTGCGACTCCCAGGTCCTGCCTCGAAAGAGACACCCGGCGTCTCCCCTACCGTCACCTTTCCAAGTCCAGCTCAGACTCTCAAGTCCCCTAAAGCTCGTTACCTTCTTTCGTTTGGTTTTAGCATTACTTAAAAAATAAAGCAAGAGAGGGGAAGAAAAAGAAAAAAAAAACTCTTCCCGGATCCGAATCCACGCGCAAGCTAAGCGTCCACAGGTAGCTTTTTTCCCCCCCTAAGCAAAAGTTTGAACGTGTGACAGTAACACTGAGAAAGAGAGAGAGAGAGAGTTGTCAGTAGTTACAGATCTCCAGCGCGTCCCCTCTCTCACTCACTCTATTGTTGCCCGTTACGTTTCCATTAGACAAAAAATTGACAACAATGTGACTCCTGCCATTGGCCAGGGGAGGGAAGCGGAGCCCTGATTGGTTTTCTTGGGGTTGTTTTTTTTTTTTCTTTCTACAGTGTCCACCCGACTCTTTTCTCAAATAACTGTGTTTTAAGCAAACTGTAGGCGGATCTTGAAGGAAGTGTGCATCTGAAAATCATGATACTTTTCCCTTTCTTTGTGTGTATGTTTGTTGCGTGTATGTGTGTAGGATTTCTATATTTTTTTAACTTATTACTACCTAGTTTATTTTTCGATAGTTTTGATGCGGGTGTCAAGGGGGGGTGGTGTCAATTCCTGTTAAAAAATTCTTGTGTGTCTGTGTCAAAAAAAAAAAAGAAATTTTCACGTCGAAATTAAAACATGCGATCATGACATCGAATTTATTCGTTTGGGAATCGTATTATGGTTAGTGTCTAATGCATTTTTTTTTTTTTACTCGCTTTGAAACCGCAGGTGCGTTTTTAACCAGGCAGATGACATGTGTGCTTATGTAGATTGTTTTAGGGGTAAGTATATGGTTTTTTTTTTAATTATTCTCCTAAAAAGGGGGGCAATACCTCAATCACTCTGTTTATTTCTCTGTCATTCTGAGAGAGCTGTTTGGGAGTGAGTTTTTATGAAATGGTTGTAATCCGTTAAGTAATTTCCAGTGGGGCAGGTAACAATCTTCCTGTTGGTAACTGTAAGCGAGTCCAAGCTTTTCTTATTCTATCATTAACCTCCTGGCTGACGTCATCACTCGTAATCAGTATGCATTTGGGGTAGGGAACAGATTCCAGACTTTAGTCTCCCTTTTCTAATGACTAAACTCTACCTTACTACTTACTACTACTACTACTTAACATTTCTAGAGCGCTACTAGGGTTACGCAGCGCTGTACAATTTAACAAAGAGAGACAGTCCCTGCTCAAAGAGCTTACAATCTAATAGATAAGAGTGAGACAAGTATAGGACAATCAAGCCATTGTGACATCACTGATGAGGTTGGCTCTTAGGCATTGGTGGAATGAGGCATTATGACATCACAATCTCAGCTCTGGATACGAGACTGAAACTCTTCACACTTAGGGGGGGGAAGTGGGCCAAGTATAGGACAATCAAGCCATTGTGACATCACTGATGAGGTTGGCTCTTAGGCATTGGTGGAATGAGGCATTATGACATCACAATCTCAGCTCTGGTTAATTATTTTAATACTACTACTACTACTTAACATTTCTAGAGCGCTACCAGGGTTACGCAGCGCTGTACAATTTAACAAAGAGAGACAGTCCCTGCTCAAAGAGCTTACAATCTAATAGACAACAAGGGTGTTTTCGGTCGTTTTCTTTCTTAAAAAAAAAAAACCATATAAATGTATTTCTCTGCCTCTTTTGTTCTTTATGTCTTTTTCTTTTTTTTTTTTTTTTCGTTTCTGTGAAAACTAAGCCAAAACGAAACAGGGTATGTAACAAGGAATAATCCAGCGGTTATACTCTAAACTAGCTTATTGGACTGCTACTTACAGCAATACGGCAGGTTGAATACATTATATCTTAATACAGTAAATGTCCAGGTCTAGAATAATTGGCATTATAAACCCGACACACTCATTCGCCAGATTCTATTTGCTTGCCACATTTGGGAGAGATACGGTGCAGTAGTGGAAACCTATATCCTATGAGCTTTGAATTTTTAAATCCTTTGGGACTTAAGTTCACATTGCTACTCACTGGGAAGTCCAAGACCTAACTGGCCACAGTGTAACCCAATTTCCAGTAAAACTGTCAACATTTGAATGGGAAAAACAGTTTTGTTTTGTTTTTTAATTGAGGCGGGACACTTGAAAAGTGTGCCTCTGGCTTCCGATGCGTGAGTTTTTCAGTCGGAACATCAGTCTAAATTTAAGTGTGTTACAGTAATGCATCTTTTGAGGAAGACGTAAAGAAAAATAACGCACATAGGAAGCGTTAACTCTTTCCTTGTTTGTTCAAATGAAACTCGCTCCCGTTTTAAAACATATATAGCTAACATCTAGGCGTTGCTAGCTCTACTACTACTACTACTTAGCATTTCTATAGCGCTGCCAGGGTTACGCAGCGCTGTACAAGTTTAGACAAGGGGAAGGACAGTCCCTGCTCAAGAGAGCTTACCAGCTTTCCTTTTAGGTGTCATAACACTTTTATCTAGCGCAAGCAGAAGTCAAAATATCTGCTCTCTTTTATCTCCAATCACAAATCTAATCCTCCTGGGAGAATTTAGCAGTGTCCTGGCTTTGGGCTAGGAATTTGGTTAATTGGGTCAGACTGTTCGCAGGCTTTCTGCTTCCTATTGCTGCTGCTTTTACGACAGGATTCCTATTATTATATTCGATTGTTTGTTGTTTACCTGCCAGAAGATGTCGAAATCCAGTCTCATAATATTCTTAATTCGTAATTATTTGCAAACTACAATTTATATATAGCGCAGTTCACCGTTTTTTGTTTTGTGTGTGGTTAACGCTAAAGGACCCAATTCATTTTTGATTGTACGGTTCTGCCTTCATTGGTTACATCGATTATAAATGTTTGATAGCATGTTGTAAAAAAAAAAGTTATAACAATGTAAATATAAACATAATACAGTATTATAATTCTACACTCCTTTCTGTACATAATTGTTGCTCTTTCAAACACACACCAGTGTCCTAACACATTATTGTATCGATTATATTTACGCTTATTTAGTCCAAGATTATTGTTTTACATTTATTTTTTTAAATCTTTTTAGTTAAATGTTTTTTCATAAAAGTTTATATAACATGCAATTTAACCATATAACAGAACAAAAAGAAAAAGCACCCATTATATAGCTGGTGTGAAAGTTCACTTACTGCTTATTTAAAGTCCAGAAGATCTAAAAGATAATACTAAAGGTATCAATAAAGGTAATCATTGTAGTTCAGTTATAGTAGCCTGAGACCAGGTGCTGATATTAGCACAATATGAGTGTAATGGTGCCCAAGTTTTTTTTAATGAAGATTGATACAAACAGTACAAACAAAACCTAAAGAAAATAAAGTGCCTTTATATAATTCAGGTGTTCTTTTTAAATTGCTGAAATATCATAGAAAATAGAAGCTACCCCGACTAAAGCAGCCTGAACAATCAGAAAATGTTATTTATAGTTAAATCAGCAGTAATCTAGTTATTGTTTTATTTTTTCTAAAAATACTTTGTAAGTCCTAAATTGTTTATTTTTCTTCCAGGTTTTATCACTTCAATCAAAGATTTCAGAGAAACAAAGAATAGAAATAGTTACAAATCGTATATTCATTCTGTGCAAATTGATGTCCTGAACATTATTGCCCTTATAATAAAATGTAGATACTGTTTTTCCAATTATTTTTTTTCTGGTAACTTATGTATTTACCATAGTAATCGCTGTTTTTAAGTACATCTTTTTGTTGTTCATTGTGGATGAATAAACCAGAGTTCAGGTATCTTTAAAAAGTCTTTACATTTATTAGCAAAATAAAATACATTTTATTATGATTACTTAATGTATGTTATTTAGCAAACAACACAACATTCAGGGAATAAAGAAAGATACAGAAGGAAATCTGGACATATTAATTAACGTGGATTTTATTAACCCTGTTATGAGTTTATAGGTTTTACATTTTGTACGGGTGGGTTGTACAGTTGACTTGTCTCTTTTAAATCATCCGTTTGGTCTATTTTAAGCATTTAATTTCTACTGAGCTTAAAAATGAAGATAAATCTAGAGAAACATGAATATCAATAGAATTCCTTGGTGTCAAAATAACAATTAACTCAATGACTGCCTTCAATGTATTCTTTATTATTTAATCAAAGTATAGGAAAGCTAATTTTCTTACTGCAATTGTTAGGTCAACATTTTTACCTTAGTGACAAGAATTCTCGAATTTTAGCATACAATAAGCAGAATAATATTAGGCGATAGGTTTGTTCAAATTCAAGAAACTTGTGAAAAGTCGAAAAAATAATTGTGCTATTGATTAAGAATGACTATGTTTCCTTTGAAAAACAGGTGTGACTTTTATTCCGCGCTTAGATCTCCTTGATATTATAGAGATTGTTCCCGCAATTACATATACTAGAATAATAAATAAAATTCACCATTTGGTTTGCTGACTTTGCTCTGGTATAGGTGACATATTACTTCCTAGAAACACTTTTTTTTTTAAATTTAAATGTTGAAAAACAGTTTAGAATACAGCTGCTTTTCAACTATTATGTCAACATCAGATCGCCAGCTAATTAAATCTTCAGCACATTTTCAGAAAGAAACTTCTGTTTGTTGAGGGTAAAAAAGTATCCTACAGCTAGCTCCCTGCAATCTCGGACCTCAGACATAGCAGGTATGATGTCCCTCCTGATTAGTGCATATTCCTATTTCAAGCATTTGACAGTTTTCAAGCACTTGCTATAATGTTCGTGCTCTTTAAGGTTTCCAATTGTTCCAGGGGGTTGCCACTGACTTTTTCATTATTTACCTACTGAATCAGAGTAAGCAAATGCCATCTGTTTCCCTGCTGCTATCAGCCTCACTTTTAATTATCCGCCCAGTAGCCTAATAGAGATGATATTAAACTAAATCTTTTTGACATTAAAAGTAATTATCTCCGAAGCAATATTACAAAAATTAAAATTACTCCGCCTCCTTCAAAAACAAAAATGAATCTGAACGTCTTGAGCAATGGCTGTCCTTATGAAAGCCCGAGACATATACTCTGTTATTTTAATGCAGAAATAATGATTTGTCAGTTTAAATGTCTCTATTACTGATGAAAGCATTGAGTAGGGATTATTATGATTTTACAGGACAATTTATGTCTTAAAAATTGTGTGGTTTTTTTCTACGTAGCATCTGCTACACTGTAAAATAGTTCGTTTTCTGATAGTCAGTGAATTGCTAATTAATAGTTTAGACAAAAAATGAATTAGGAAATTAATTGAATTTTGATGCATTAGCCTTGACGAACACACACACCTATCTATGCAGAAACCGAAGACGGCAACTCTCCCCCCCCCCCCCCCCCCACACCAACAGAGTCCCAGGTTTTGCAACATACAACCCAAATTACATCTGTGAAATAATTTAACACCCAAAGTATTGTCGTTAGAGAAACATTGCACTTCACTGATTAATAATTGCAAAAAGAATAGCACAATTCTGTAACAGATGGTCTTTATCGTGCGCTATTCCCAACACGCTCCCTTAATTTATATTGAAAAAAAAAAAACCCAAAACAAAACAAAAAAAAAAAACTTCGGATCAAGTCTTCCACATTTGTACCTTAACTTGTGTAATACAATCTACATGAAGACACGTCCCATTTTCTTCAATATGTGCCAAAGTGAGCTAATTTTAATTGCATGTTTCAACTTTGCTAATTAAATCGAGTGGTCTAATTAAAAGTGACTAGGGAACTGTTTTAATTCCACCTTCTACTTTTTTTTTTTTTTTGACGATCCATTATACCACAAATCCGTCGAAAACCCGCCCTAAAAAAAAAAAAAGCTACAGACCAATGCGTTTTTACACCTTCTTACATTCTCACAATGGCCAAGTTTGACCCAACATATGTAACAGCATGTTCCTGCCCTTTCGGCCCCCTGGTGGGGCATTGGAAGAGGGCTCTGGAACTGCTGTTGCCCCGCCTGAGCGCTGTTGGACCCCGGATTGCCTCTCAGGGGCTCCTCACTGAAAGCTGCTGAGAATATTAGGCCGGTGGATGGGGGGTTTAGAGTGGCCAAATCCGAAATACAGCGGAGCAGGATTTGGGCAAAAGCAAGCGCTTACACGCTTCAGCTCTTCACCAAGTACCCATTAGGTTGTTAACCTCTGGTTCACATAAAAGGAGCGTGTGATGGTTTTGCTCTTGAACAAATGGAAGCATCCCCCTTCAGGCAGTTAACAAAGCCCTTAAAATAACGCCACGTAAAAAGGCTCTTTGGTTGTTAGTCTAAAGTTTCTTTTATGTAGGCGTTTGTGCACATACGCGGACAGAAAAGAGAGAGAGAAATGTGAATTGAAAGGTTTGATGATGTTCGAACACTTTGCCTGTTCGTCGATCTGTCATCGGATTAGATAAATCGTTGCTATGGCGTTGACTATGTGGAGATAACTCTTCAACTTTTAAAACGTTGCCTGTTATTTTCATAGTATATAGGGAAAAAGAGAGATGCGGAAGGTGGGGGGGGGGGGGGAGGCATTAGATCCAGAAATGTGGCAGCGGGAGGCAATGGGGGGGGGGCCACGCTTACCTTAACAATATTTTTAACAACTTGATTTTGAATATTTGGTGACATTTTACTGCACGGTTTTTTTTTTTCTTGCATTGGTGGTTAAATCCGAATTCTCTTTTCGGACAACTGAGTGAGGGAATAGCATTTTTCCAGGTACCAATAGTATCTTCTGTAATTGATGTTATGCTAATGGACTTGAGTTTGACGTGGGGGGGGGGGGAGATAAATATTCCGACCTTTAAATTTTGCAAATAAAAAAAAATAGAAAATTATACTTAAGTGGTCAGCAGTTTGTTAAGATTACACTAGGCATCTTGTACTATTGAAACCACATCCCATCTGTGTCCTGGTTTAATGCTGACCACTGCGCCTGTCTTCTAATCACGCTGAAGTAACTGCAGCTTTTTGGTCTTTGAAAATAGTAAATAAAAGTCTTCTAAAACAAACAGGCTCACCTTTAAAGAAAATCCTTCCTCTGCTCTGCTATATAATAATGCTCTTATTTCTAATTGACTGATTGCCAGAGAAGGACTCGAAAGAAGAGGCTCTGCCCCCAGCATTCCCACAGCTATTGTATGGATTTTAGGCCCTTTAAGACCCTTCCTTTTCTCTTTATTTTCCAGCCCCCTCGGGCACGGATTAAAGCGACAGACAATTTTCGCTTCACACCTTATTGCTGTTCCAAATGCGCTTGGAGGTAATGTGAATAGGGAGCCCTTTAAGAACGCTAGAAGCGTAGGGTTGGCGGTCATCTTGGTAAAAGGTGGAGGAGCAGGCAACAATTAGACACAACGTTTTAGAGTTAATAAAGAAGAAAAAGAAAAAAAAAACACTATTTTTTTGTGTGTGCAAAGTGTTTTAACAGTGTGAAAGTTCTATCACTTGCCAGATAATGCCGAGTCTGTTCTTCTAAAAGTGGACAGAACATCCAGGAACCCTCTCAAACTCGCTACTGGGCTGTTCCCGTGCTACTGGGAATATTCATGTTTTTCAGGAAGAGAAGGGCGTATTTTGTTCTTCAGGTCTGCTGGAAATTCCGAAGGAACTAATTCTATGCAAAGATCATCAATGGAAATCAAATAAAATAAAATAAAACAGATACAAGAAAATAAGATGATATATTTTTTACTGGACTAAATACATTTTTTTAATTAGGTTTCGAAGGTAGCCCTTCTTCGAAAGCTAATAAAAATGTATTAAGTTAGTCCACTAAAAATAAAGGTATCATCTTATTTTCTTTTTCTATTGATTACCTTTAAAAGTGGGCTAACACGGCTACCGCTTCTCTCTATGCAAAGATCAGAAGTAAAACAGGGTCTGTGATTTTAGAAAGCTTCGCCCCCCCCCCCCCCCCATGATCCCTCACCTGATTCTTACACATTGGTCTCACATTTCCTATGTATGATATAGTAACAGGTGGTCCAAAGGTACTGTCAATCCCTCTGGTGGAACCTTTCAACTCACCAATGTTATGGGAGGGGGGGGAGGGGAGAGGGAGCCCATCACATTGCTAAGTTACAATAAGAACCAAGAAAATTCATTAAAGGGGTCTAGTGGGCTACAAACCCTGGGACGGCTTTATGAATTGTATTTTATTATATTCTATTGCTCTTTCCCCCAACTTCAAACACATGGTAGAAAAAAGATCTGCTGTTTTTGTTTCAGGTAAAACCTAATAATTAGAATTCAAACCCCGTCCCATACATCTGCTTCGTCTTTGCCAAATGAATTGAATGGCAAGAGAAAAGAGATTGTACTGAGATCACAGATGGGGTGCAGGTTTTTGGAAGAAATTTGAGAAACACTATTGTCCGGAATCAAAACTCAATGTGTTTCCCTACAAAGGGGTCTGCTTTAAGCCCCTCAACTTGTATTGGGCTTGTTTTTTAAACTTGAAGGGCTGCGTACAATGAGCTGGCCATCTAAATGTCACAACCAACTCTGATTCCAAGTGTGTCTGGCTGCGACTGATGGAAGAGAAGGGAAGGGGGGGGGGGGGAGTATAATTATGAACCCATAATTACCAAAGTTACTTGCCATATCCAGGTCCTTAAGACAATACATTTTAAACATTTTTTAAGTTGGTTTTTTTTTTTCTTCTGGAAATGGATCCAATGAGCGGAATGCCTACGGCCTGGGGAAGGAAAAGAATGAATTGATGAGTATGTGGGTTTGGTGGGAACGGCTTAATACACGCATACGTATATCTATTTTCTCACAATGTTGCAAAAACGTTCATTATTTCAGGCCCTCCTTTTTTTTTTTTTTTTACCTGTGGGCTTGAATCATGCAGAAACAAAAAAAAAAAGCGTGACTGTATACATCTTCTTTCTAGTTTCACTTCAAGCTGGAGTTTCCATTAAAATGACAAGCAACTGACATCAATACACTGTAATCGTAAAGTTTGTTCTGCTGAAACGTATTAGAAGGCGAGTTAGTGGAGGAATCGCTTTTTAGCATAACAGAAGATCGGCTCTGGGAGCTTTTGGGCCGCATTTTGGGGTGTTGAGACCCCCTTCGGCAGCCCCAGTGTAATCACCGACTTTGCCACATTCAGCGTTGCTCTCCGTTTTCATATTTTAGTGGGTGTAGGGAAGCCTAGGTTTGTTTCATTAGCTCAGAGCACGAGATTAAGCCTTTTATTTTTATTCATGATCATGACAGCTCCGCTTGGATTTGCTTAAGGATTTTTCTTTGGAATGATGTTTGTTGCCTTAGTAGCTCATGGGCTTAAAACTCCACCAGGAATGTGATGGATAAATAAAACCTACTCTAAAGAAACATATTGAAAGTGTCTTTGGTGTAATAGACTCTGTCTTAGTAATATCGGTTTAAAACTTTGCAAAAATAATGCTGGTATGACTGTAATTTGCACAGGGGGGTCTTTTAAAGGTACCAGTCACTTGTAAATACACTAGTTATTAGATTTCACGTTAAAAAGACATAAGCAGTAGTTATACTGGAGACTATATTATATTTATCTCTAAAGTTGGATGTAAAACTAAAGTATATATATATTTTTTTTTTTTTGCATCAATTTGTTACACTCAACAAATATAAACATTTGAGTTAAAATTCTCTATATATTTTAGCGAGTGTAGAGTGTACACACGCTTTCATGTACACAATCTATTTATACCACAATGTGGAGAAAAGTCAGTTGTCCAGTTAAGGAATGTGGTCAGTATACGTTTATATGAGCAACCCGCTTTGCTTAGGATAGGATGACTTAATTCTATACCAAATAAGGTACACAATTAGCCAATATATTTCTTAGGACAACTGGCTGACTTGGCTCTAGAAGAGAAAATTTCTATAAACCAAAATCAGAATCTTACTTATCTCTATCCTTTACCGGGAATAATAATAATAATAGACACTTTGTACTGAAATGTTCTTTGGGACTCGCATCTTCTACACCTTTGAACAACTCACTGTCAAATATATATTCAGGTACAGTAAAAATAGCCAAACTTTGTAGACTAATGACTAATTAGTTGTCTCTTACTTTCACTAGGAGAGATTATGTAAAAATTCCCACATTTTATACTTTACAGGAGCTGAATATTTAATTTTGATCCTACATGCAAAAATATTCGTTAAGAGATTAGTAGTCAGTTTTTCTTTTGTTTTTACTTAGAAAAATTACAAATTTCGATTATTTTTATCCTCTCTCTTTATTTCTTTGTTAGAAACTGGTAAAATATGTCGCATTTGCCAGTCTCTGAGACGGATATCTCTTTTCTCAGGATACACATTGCAATGTGATTTTTGTTTAATCTTGCAAATTAAAAATTTCACGGGCAAGAAGGTTAATATTCGAATTACCATGTTCAGAGAGGGTACAGGGACCGGTAAACTTATCTGACGTTTTTAATTTTTTTGGAGCGAAAGAACTGTAATTATAATTTCTAGGATAACATGTTTTTTTTTAACTTTCTTTTCGTTTCTAAACATTTGTGGGGGAAATGCAGGAGCCTTTTTTTCATTTTACCACGTGTCTTTTCGCCATTAGAGACTAGAAAACACTTTTCTTACAATACATAACATTATTATATTTGTAAGAGTGCCCTAATAATTGTTTTAATCAAAAAGTAATTTTTTTTTGTTAAACTGCTTTGTGAGTCACTTTCTTTTTGTGTGACCGAACATTGATTTTAGCATTTAAAGTTAAATTTTGATACATTTAGTTTTTTTACGACCAGTAAAAGGAGACATTATTTTTAAGTTTTGGCAATAAAATGAGCGAATGGTAGCCACAGAGCACAGGAGGCAGTGCAAGGGGTTTGTAGCTGGATTTTGAAGTATAACTCTAATATCTCTGAAAGGACAGAGTTGATCTTAAACAGTAAAGAACTTTACGACTCAGCTATTTCCATAGGCTCCAGCGCAAACAGAAACGGAGAAAGATCTGTTTGGGACAAAACTGTTTAAGATGTAAAGACTCCTGAGCAGCAGGACCAGTGCTGCCCGCCACTCTGAGAAAGTAAACTTTGAATGACCTCGCAGGTTAGTTTAGTCTGAGATTCCAGTACAGAGGGAGTTGGTACGGGGCTGGGAATAAAAAAACCCAATCTTTCTCCAGGGGAGGAGGGGGAATCACTTGCTCTTGAAATATTATCTTTACCTCAGGCAGGCACATACTGGTAACATTTACACAACACATTTGCAACTGGTCCCGGAACAAGGATAATCTTGTTGGGACTTTTGCCCATATCCAACTATCTATTTATAGATAGATATAGGATTTTGCATTCATGCTAACGCCTGTAAGCTAGGAAAAAAAACAAAACCCCAGACACTTCAAACGTGTGTTATTTCACATTTCTATCTTTGCAAATGTTAGCATGTATTGTGCTCCGATTCTTTTTCCAGATTGATTTCTTTATCCTTTCCAGTGCGAATAATTAAAAAAAAAAAAAGTGTTAAGAATACGTAAGCGGGAAGTGGGACTGATTTGAAAGTGTCAGATTTCGGAGCTATCTCTGTGTGAAGGGCGCTGCTGGATCTTGGTTATAAAGACAGTTTCTTAAGTTGGCTAAATGTGGTTGCACTGATCAGCTTGTTAGAACTTGTTCGATTTGCCCTGGCCAAACAGAGCGGGCAAGTGCTGGGCTTAGCCTGAAGGTTCTCGGGGCACAGCAGCAGAGAAAGTTTGTGCAGGTCACGAGACGCGTCAAGGAATGGCATCAAGCTTGCAAATGAAAACAGACAGTAAAAGTCTAAACAATTGCAAAGCTGTCTTCTTAGTGCTTTTCTTTCTACCTTGGATTTGATGCTTTTTTTTGTTGTTGTTGTTGTTGTCAGTGTAACACTAGGACTTTCTCTCAGGACTTACCAGTGGATCAGAGCTTGAGCAGCTTTGACTGACAGGATGCGATCTGTGATGACACTGACTAAAGGTGTATTATTGTCTTCATTAGCCACGCGATTTAAGTAATCTTTTCCAGAAACCACAGGCAAATTAGGAAAGCTTATGAGCACTGGGGATGTACTGGTTAGCCTCCTAGATCAAGCTGACTAGGAAATCTAGACTGCCCCAATTTATCCTTTAGATTGTAAGCTCCTTTGAGCAGGGACTGTCCTTCTATGTTAAATTGTACAGCGCTGCGTAACCCTATTAGCGCTTTAGAAATGTCAAGTAGTAGCAGTAGTATGTTTGTTTGGGGTTGTTTTGTTTTGTTTTTTGCTTTTTTAAATGCAACGATTTTTGTTGCTAGTTCTTTGGATTTTCCAACACTTATCTTCCTTGAGTTCAGCTTTCCCTGTCTCTATTGGTGAATCAACAGGGTGAAGGCAGCAACTGTAATAACCCTCAGTAACCAAGAGGCAACAGGGGCTTGATTTTATCAAAGGATCCAAGGCAGCGTATTATTAAGGAGCTTATGGTACAGATATCAAGTTTATTTTCAGTTATCAGTAACACTAATTGTGGAAGATACGCCCAGTAGCATGATGGTCATGGTTCATTTAAATATGCCCAATGTGTGCAATTGATAACAGCTCCATGAAGTGATTACTACAACACACGATAAGGACACCGTCTTGCAAAACTGGAGTTATTTTCCTTTTTTTTTTTTTTTTTTACAGTCCTTAGAGGTTTAGGAAGGAATTGTGTGTTTCAAGGGGTTTATGCCAAACAGTCAGTTGATCTCAGGGCTCCGTCATCTTCATAGTAAAGAGCTCTCAGCTCCATCCTAAACTATTTAAAGGACAGAACGATATTTCTGTTGGGTTTGGTTCATTTTAGCATTTAATGTACAATAGTCAGACTAATAACCTTCACGGTCGTTTCCTGCCGTCATGAATATTTCGAGACTGTCATTCTTAGATCAAGGTACATCAAAAAGCGGAATACAAAAAAAAAAATTAATAATCATAGCTCAGTTCAACGGTCTAATATCAAAACGGTTTCTACATCAATAAAATGCAAATCTTAGAGAAAGAAGCTTGGCAATTTTAGGCCGTTTTCTTTCTTTTTTGTTTCTCCTTTTTGAATAATCCTCGTTAGAAAATCACAAAACTTTCCATTTTATTGCCATTGTTATTATAAACTGCTCAGATGTTTTGTGATGGATGATGACATATCAAACATTAATAAACGAAACAAATCCTACTGCATTTAGGTAATACAAAAATCACCCACTCAGCAATCTCACAATACTTCAGCCCTCCCAACACCTCCAAATCATGAGTCCCAGTACTCGGAACCAGGGGCGTAGCTAGACACCCAATTTTGGGTGGGCCTGGGCCCAAGATGGGTGGGCAGAAGTACTCCGCAAGTGATTTGGTCTCTCCCTCTCTCACCTGCATGCCATATGGTCCCTCAAACATCCCTCACCTGCTTACCTTTTAAATAGCAGATTTTCACCGACAGCGAGCAGCAACTAATACACACTGCTCGTGTTGGCCTCACAGCCTTCCCTCTGATGTAACTTCCTGTTTCCGCATAGGCAGGAATACATCAGCGGGAAGGCTGTGGGGCTGGTGCCAGCAGTATGTATCAGTCGCTGCTCACTGCAGGCATCTGGTATTTACAAGGTATGCAGGAGGGACAGTTGTTGGGAGTTTTCAGCTGGTGGGGCTTGGGGAATCCCTGCCAGCCACATCATAGATTTGCTGCTACTGGGTGGGCCTGGGCCCAAAATGGGTGGGCCTGGGCCCACCCAAGCCCACCCTTGGCTACGCCACTGCTCGGAACTACAGAACCACCAGACAGCTGGAAGGAACACTGACAGCCAGGTGCAAAACTTCCTCTCAGTTGAAAATTTCAACTTGAAATACAACCCACATAAAAGGAAAATACTAAAGGCTATATATACACATCAGTCTTAAATTCTATCAATCTTGGAACTGTGCAAAAACACACACACAGAAGAAAGAGTCTCTACAGGCAGTGCTAGTGCCAGAGCCAATGCAGAAAGCCATGTGGTAGAACCTGGATGACTGAGCAAGCCGCTTCCACTGCAAAATTCTCTCAATAATATACTGTGGAGATGCAGTATCAATAAGCATGCAAATTACTATGCACAAGTCATTGGGAACATGTCCCCCTTCCTGTCAGTGTACGAATGGTGATTGGCTCATGCACTGACAGGAAGTGGGGCATTCTGCATCCCCCACACCACCACAAAACCCTGGAAGTCTAGCAGCCCCACTACTCTGGTCTCCCTGGCCAGCCTCTTGCACCTGTCATTCAAAAAAAAAAAATTCCCTGGTAGGTTAGCTGTCCACCTCCAATCCCTCTCACCTGATTCTGTGCCTGCCATAAAAATAAATCACAGGTAGTCTAGCAACTCCCCTGCCTCCAACATTTAAAAAAAATCAGTCCTGGTAATCTAGTGTACCCACCTCCCCTCTTTCCCCAAAACTTCCAGATACACCCCAAGAGGTGGAAAGGCAGGAAGGCGCCCACTTGGCATCTGTGGAATCATCTTGAAAAAAATGGCAGCACCTGACCCCACATGGGGTCACTGCACAGGTATGACACTGCATGGGGTCAGTCTGCCAAATAAGGGAATTTTTCCCTTATTTGGTAGACTAGGTGGAGATTACCAAATAAGGGGAAATGTTCCTTATTTGGCAGACTGACTCCACAGGTGCATTTGCAGGGTCAGGCACCAACGTTTTCCAAGATGGCTACACTGAGGTAGGAGAGAGTGGATATCCCTCCTGCCTCAAGGCAGGGGGGAGAGGTCTGGGTTCCCAGTGGATTTCAGGGGTGAGTGTGCCACTGGCCATCAGGGCTATTTTGGAGGATCAGGAGGTAGGTGGTCAGAGGTCATGTCAGGGGAGGGATCTGGGAAGTCCAGACAGCTATTAGTTTCTCAGCCCCAATGCAGAAGGTGAGGTTCTACACCTCCTCAGACCGGGCAGTAACTTTCTTGTGTTGTGCTATGTTCTTCTCTGCATCAGAGTGGAATACTTAATAACAGTCCCCATATATTTTAATATTCTCTGTGCCGATATCTATTGAGCAAGCTAACTACCATGCTGAACCTGGGAATTGTGCCTATTCCTCTCATTAAGTGCATTCTGCTGCCTGAGGTAGCTTTCTGTGTCAGCTCCTCTGTGCAGGAGGACCAGGAAGCAGCCTTCACTCCCCTGTCTCCTCTAACACTGTCACCTGCACATACTATCAGGATACACCCCATGTCATTGTACTGTCACTGTCTCTTATCTACACTACAGCCCTGTGCATGAGACACAGTCAAATAGCCCCAAGCTGATCAGAAGATCCCTTTTGCAGAACAAGAATGTGTGTGTGTGTGTGTGTGTGTGTGTGTGTGTGTGTGTGTGTGTGAGGGGGGGGGGCGTTATATGAATATTCACTGCTGTGTGTGAATCTCTTCACAGAAGCATTTAACTGATCTTAACAAGTAAATTCAAAATGTCCACATATTTGGTTATTTCAGAATTGGGGCCCATGCATATGCATCAAGAGGGGGAACAGGGCAGTTCCTAAACAGAGTAACCTAGTGGATGTCAATTACAACCCAAGGAGAAAAAAAAACCTCTCTCTTATTCTTCTCAAAATCTTTGCCTGGGGCACATTTCTTCTGCATAAAAGCAACACTCTACCAGAGAAGATTAAACCAATCAAAGAGAATGGCTGATTCTGTCTTTTCTAGTTATAATTTTGAGTTAGCTCAGTAAAATTCCAATGGGTTGGCAAAATATATCTATAAAACATTTACAGAAAACTTTCTAACTAGTCAGAATCCCAGCATATTTTTCAATTTGATACCAAAGAAATATGAATACAGTTGCCTTAGAGTAAATTTGCAGGCAGTGCATTTCTTATGCTTGGAGTGAATACACAGAGGAAATAAGGATCATTTTTTTTATATTGTTGTTATTGTTAATACCCAATTACAGGTAGGCAAAGAGAGGCATGAGAAATTAAACAGGACCGGCTTAACCAATACACATACTAGGCAGTCACCTAGAGTAGCAGTTTCTGTGGAGGAGACAAAGAGTAGCCACAGTCATCAAATTACTCCCATATCTTTTTGTTGTGTTGTGTTGTGTTGTATTGTGTAAGCTGTCATGGTAGCTTATGCTGCAATACAAAATGGAATTAAAGTTCAATTTTAAATCTCTTGCAGCCACCCAACCTCCAATATTTAGCAGCGCTAAAATTGGGCAGTGCCTCTGAATATCATCTCTGACCACCCACGTAGAAAGTTGGTATGTCAGAGGTGGCACAGGGGGTGGTATTGGGGAGAGCTGGTGGTTATGTGGGTGCTGGGACCTGCATAGTTAAATCCAGCCAAGTTAGGCCAGCTCAAAAGCTGGCCTAACTTGGCTCAGTTAGCTATGCTTGTCCTGGCACTGAATATTAGCTGTTTTTCTATTCCCCCCTCCCCTTGAAGCATCCCCCCAAGCCTGTGACACTGAGAATCATCCCCCCAACTCCCCACACCTATCTTCAATTTATGGTGGTCGAGTGGAGGCGGTGAGGGTACGAGCAACCCGACTTGCTCCTGCCCCTAGCAGCATCTTCAAAACAGCTGCCATGATACTACCATAATACCACAAGGCTGCCGCAAGAGGTCCAAAAACGAATTTTTGAAGATGTTGTCGCTAGAAACAGGAGTGAGGGGGGTTCATTCTTGCCCCCACTGCATCACCATGGCTAGGAGGTAGGCCCAGGAGGAGGTTGTCAGTGTTGTAGACTGGGTGGGGGGCTACCTGGAAGAAGAGGGCTCGAGGGGGGGGGGAATAGAAAACAATTATGCAGGTCTTGGCCAATATTCAGTCAGGGCCCATATAATTGTCTTATGTGGGCCCCGGCTGGACATCGGCCAGGCTCACATAAGCTCCAGCGGCTAGCAGTGGGTAAATTTGCCCCAGATATTCAGTGCCCATGGCTGCACATGACTCGGTACTGAATGTCTGGGGCTAATGTAGACAGTGACAGTCAACATTTAAAATGCTGACTGCTGCCAGCTGAATATCGGACAGAGTTGTATAACAAATAAACAATAAAAATAACAGAAAATCAATCTAGAAAACTCAAATAATCTGGATTCAATTTGAATGTGTCTGGAAAGGAATTCCACACCTTCGCTGTTTGGTAAGAGAGCAAGGAAAAGTAGGGTTGCTTGTATTTCATATTAATCACAGATGGCCAATGAATAGTCAATTGTTTATCGTGCAGTGTGTCCTATAAGGAAGGGAAAAGAAGAACTAGTGACATTAAATAAGACGGTACCATGCTGTGGATAATTCTAAATGTTAGAGAACATAACTTAAATATTGAATGGGCTTGTATTGGTAACTTATGTAAAGCTCTCAGGACTGGAGATAATGGTTCCTCTTTTTGTACATGATAGATTAACCTAGCTGAGACACTTGGCAAAGTCTGTAATCGTTTCCTTAATTTCTCAGAACCACCTGCATAAATCATTTTACAGTTATCTGAGCGATCACATAGGCTTGCAATAAATAACTCTCTAGTCCCTTATTTGTCCTGTTTGTCTGCCTTGATCAGATTGTAAGCTCTGTCAAACAGGGACTGTACCATATGTGGAGGAGTAGCCTAGTGGCTAGTGCAGTGGACGTTGATCTTGGGGAACTGAGCTCAATTCCCACTGCAGCTCCTTGTGACTCTGGGCAAGTCACATAACCCTCCATTGCCCCTGGTACAAAATAAGTACCTGAATATATGTAAACCAACCTCAGAAAGGCGGTATAACAAGTCCCATTTCCCTATTTGAGATTCTACATGGAATGTTGCTACTATTGGAGATTCTGGATGGAATGTTGCTACCATTGAGATTCTGGATGGAATGTTGCTACCATTGAGATTCTGTTTCTACTATTTGAGATTCTACATGAAATGTTGCTATTTCACTAGCAACATTCCATGTAGAAGCCTGCCCTTGCAGATCAGCAACGCGGCCGCGCAGGCTTCTGTTTCTGTGAGTCTGATGTCCTGCACAGAGCCTGCGCAGCCGCATTGCTGATCTACAAGGGCAGGGTTCTACATGGAATGTTGCTAGTGGAGGAGTAGGCTAGTGGTTAGTGCAGTGGACTTTGATCCTGGCAAACTGAGTTCGATTCCCACTGCAGCTCCTTGTGACTCTGGGCAAGTCACTTAACCCTCCATTGCCCCTGGTACAAAATAAGTACCTGAATATATGTAAACCGCTTTGAATGTAGTTGCAAAAACCTCAGAAAGGCGGTATATCAAGTCCCATTTCCATATGTGTTTAGTGTACAGTGCTGAGTACATGACATAGCCCTATAGAAATGATAAGTAGTAGTAGCAGCAGCAGCATGCATGGGTGATAATCTAGTTGGAAAACTAGCTACAGAGATGGCTTTACAGAAATAAATGACTGCTTCATGGAGCAGATGGTCCAAGAACTGACAATTAAGGGAGCTATTTTATATCGCTTTGTTAGGCGAATGCAGGACTTGGTGCGACTGATAACCGTGTTGAGTCCACTGGGCATAAACATCATCAAATTTGAGTTAATAACTGGAATGAAGACAATCTTATTTGTCAGCATTTAATATTTTAAAGGGAAACTACAATAAAATTAGGACAATTATTTTTAAAAAGGTAAAAGGAGCAGATACAAAAGTTAAGAGTTTAAATCGGGCATGGATGTCGTTTAAAAATACCATCTTGGAAGCCCAGTTCAGATGTATTCCATGCACTAAAAAAAAAAAAAAGTTGGAAAGGATTCCAAGCTGGCATAGTAATGGTGCTTACCATGCAGATGCTCTGCTTTTTCTGGCTGTCAGTGTTGAGGGCTCCCCTTCCCAGTATGGGTAAGAGGAAGGATGCTTCCCAAGCGGTTCCCAGTAAGCCTGTGGTTTTGTAGCCACTCTGCCAGATGACTTTAGAGAGGTTTCAGGCATCATGCAGACCTCAAGCCACCTCTTCTTCTTTTTTGCTTGGGTCAGTATATTCAGGCTTTGTTGAGCCCCAATTAGTAGCTCGTTGAGACCTGATTAGCGGACCACACCCCTTTAACCCAGAAGTGATTCCATGGAGGCAGAGCAATGTTCTGAAGCTGTGAGCTGGAATTTGGTGTCTCTGCTGGGAAGTCTGCCTTTGGTGATATCCAACCAAAAAGAGGGAGCTATACCCAAGAAGGTGGACAGGCTTGTTCCACTATTGTCAACCTTGGAAAGTACAACTTGAGTCTGAGAGTAGGATCCTTCCAAAGTAATGTTCAAGGAGTCGAAGAAACCAGCAGCCATAACCCTTGAGGTACTCTGGGAGACTAAGAGGGGCATAATCGAAAGGGATGCCCAAGTTTTGCTGAGGACGTCCTAACAAAACGTTCCGATGGAGGGGCAGGGAAACCCGTATTATCGAAACAAGATGGACCTCCATCTTTCGTTTTGATAATACGGTCGGGGATGCCCAAATCCTGAAATTTTGGTCATCCTTAGAAATGGTCGTCCCTAGACTTGGTTGTTTCTGATTTTCGGGGATAATGGAAACCAAGGACGCCCATCTCAGAAACGACCAAATGCAAGCCCTTTAGTCACGGGAGGAGCCAGCATTCGTAGTGCACTGGTCCCCCTGACATGCCAAGACACCAACCGGGCACCCTAGGGGGCACTGCAGTGGACTTCAGAAATTGTTCCCAGGTACATAGCTCCCTTACCTTGCATGCTGAGCCCCCAAAACCCACTACCCACTGCTGTACACCACTACCATACCATAGCCCTTACAGGTGAAGGAGCGCACCTAGATGTGGGTACAGTGGGTTTGTGGTGGGTTTTGGAGGGCTCACATTTACCACCACAAGTGTAACAGGTAGGGGTGGATGGGCCTGGGTCTGCCTGCCTGAAGTGCACTGCACCCACTAAAACTGCTCCAGGGACCTGCATACTGCTGTGATGGACCCGAGTTGACATTTGAGGCTGGCACAAAATATTTTTAAAGATTTTTTTTGAGGGTGGGAGGGGGTTAGTGACCACTGGGGGAGTAAGGGGAGGTAATCCCCGATTCTCTCTCATGGTCATCTGGTCAGTTCGGGCACCTTTTTGTGCCTTGGTCATAAGAAAAACAGGACCAGGTAAAGTCATCCAAGTGCTCGTCGGGGACACCTTTTTTTTTTCCTTTATGGGTCGAGGATGTCCAAGTGTTAGGCACGCCCAAGTCCTGCCTTTGCTACGCCTCCGACATGTCCCCGGGAACTTTCACCGTCCCTGCGATGGAAAGCAGTTGGGGACGTCCAAAATCGGCTTTCGATTATACCGATTTGGGCGACCCTGTGAGAAGGACACCCATCTTCCAATGTGTGTCAAAAGATGGGCGTCCTTCTCTTTCGAAAATGAGCCTGTGACTTGAATTCCTCAGTTAAGAATTTGCTTGCTAAGGAACAGATATTGGAAGTATTTCTCAGACGGCTGTGGAACAAATGTTCTTCCCCCCAGCAGCCTTACACTAGTCTTCATTGCATAGCTCTAAAATGTGTTTAATGCTTTTTCACTCCTTAGGATTTGAATGCTGCAGTCACTTCCTGCCATGATATTTGAGGAATGCGTTGTGTGTAATGTAGTCTCATATGTACTGCAGCCACCCCTGCTTATCCATATAAGCTTCATTACTAGTGGTCTTTTCTACTGCAAAGATCTCCTCTTTCCCTCAGCTGAGCTTGGGTCCTTTGTCTACCTACTGTTATGTCCTGATTATCTCTACTATCTTCTTTCTGATGGTCAGCATGGGTATGACCTCCTTCTCCAATCAAGGTCTACCCCCATGACCTGCTCTGTAACCTGGTCTCAGGTTCTGTCCCTACTGGTTACTTCACCTCGCCCTCTGGCCTTGTGGGTGTTCTTCTTGGTTCCTCTGTCCCTGTGAGCTCAGACCCTTCCATCTTGTCTCAGAAGCATGGCTTTTCTGCTCCCCTGGAGTGAACTTGTCTTTTTACCACAATATTACAACAACTCAGTATCCCTAACCTCTGGAACTACCTTCTCATTTACCTGATAACTCTCCCACCTCTGCCATAAAGCTTATTTCTCTTCAAATTTTCACCTCCACCCACTGGTACAGTTTTCAAATCTACAAAGTCTCTTTGCAACAAGCTTCTGAGAATCTACAAACTGTAAGTAAATTAGCTACATTTATTCAATAAAGTAAGACTTCTTGTGTGTGCTGATCTGCTAAGTTTATACTCTCTGAATATTATAGCACATGTCCACTTTAAGAGGATATTACAATTTCAGAGGCCAGAAACACAAAGGCAAGGGATATCTAGATGTATTATCAAAATAGAGTCTATGTAGACATCTTTATCCCTTGTCAGAAACAGTGCATTTTTGCATAGAAAAATTGAATAGATTAAAAATGTGGCTAGGCGCAATAATTTGTGCTATTTGAATTTTCCTAGATAACCATTAGTTGCACCTATGGATATGGTCAAGTAGCATTGGATGGAGGTTAATCTACTTTCAGAATCCTTGCTGCCAATTGTTCCAGCTTATTATTTGGTTCTAAAGGGTTCCGCGACCTCACATTTATTTATTTGTTACATTTGTATCCCATATCATCCTCAAGCTGGTCAGCTTAACTTTGACCTCACAGGATTTCTGGAATCCTCTATGGAAACAGTGACTCAAAGAACAACTATGATTGACACATTTGTGTTAGAAATGGACTGCAACAATATTTTATGTCTTTATTTCAGGCACATTAATGAACTATTTTTTTGGCTGAAAAGTGCAGATTTTTCCTGATTTCTCTAAAGTTTCACAAAGGAGACACCACGATTTTCTGGCACTCTGCTCCAGAGTTTTGGCTTTTGGGGTAAGTTTTGACATTTCCTTGCTTGTGTGTGGTATTATTTCAGTGAGGGGTCCTTGTGCTAAACGCTAGAGATATGCTCATATTTCTCAGCTAATCATTAGCACCTGCTAAAAACGCTAGAGTGCCTTTGTAAAAGACCTCCTCAAAGTCTTATTTGTTTTTTGATCCAAAACAATTGATAGACTTTTTACTAGCCAGAGAGGAAATTCAGTTCAAGTTAAGGATCCCTGAGTTCTATGTCATTGTATGAATGTGCTGAAGCGGAGTGGAGGGTAATGTTTATTTCCTCACATTTCTTTTTTTTTTTTTTGTATCTTGGAATTTATATTACCTATAATTGTGGTCAAATATTTTTTTTTCCATTTGTACCCCGCGCTTTCCCACTCATGGCAGGCTCAATGCGGCTTACAGGTACTTATTTGTACCTGGGGCAATGGAGGGTTAAGTGACTTGCCCAGAGTCACAAGGAGCTGCCTGTGCCTGAAGTGGGAATCGAACTCAGTTCCTCAGGACCAAAGTCCACCACCCTAACCACTAGGCCACTCCTCCACTGTTGCTACTATTTGAGATTCTACATGGAATGTTGCTATTCCACTAGCAACATTCCATGTAGAAGTCGGCCCTTGCAGATCACCAATGTGGCCGCGCAGGCTTCTGCTTCTGTGAGTCTGATGTCAGACTCACAGAAACAGAAGCCTGCGCAGCCTTCTACATGGAATGTTGCTAGTAGAATAGCAACATTCCATGTAGAATCTCCAATAGTAGCAACATTCCACGTAGAATCTCCAATAGTATCTATTTTATTTTTGTTACATTTGTACCCTGCACTTTCCCACTCATGGCAGGCTCAATGCGGCTTCCATGGGGCAATGGAGGGTTAAGTGACTTGCCCAGAGTCACAAGGAGCTGCCTGTGCCTGAAGTGGGAATCGAACTCAGTTGATGTTCTATTTCCTTTTAGCTTTTACTTTGTTATTGTTCCTTTTTACTTGACATGGAATTTATTGAAGTGAAATAAAATTAAACATTTCTATAAAAAAAATAAAAAAGGTAGAAAGAAGAGCAAATGATAACAGGCATGTTTAAAAGGTCAGGGGAAGAGGGGGGGGAAGGGTGGGGGTTCATGGGAAACGGGGAGAAGAGAGGAAAGCCCAAAACGACAATATAACGGATAATGAATAGTTAAATATCAGAAGTGTCATGGTATGATCAATGGCTCTGGAATTTAAATGATGCAAAGTGGCAGAGCATTACTAATTGAAGAAAGATAACGAGTGGATGGGCATGGGAAGGGGGGGGGGGGGAACGATACAAGTTTGATGACAGAGGATAACCAAATGTATTAGCTGTTTGTTTCTCCATGGTTAAGTTAAGGTATCTTCTCAAATGGAATGTGGTAACTATCTTGTAATGTCATCGGAAAAAGCGTTGAAGCATTAGATGTAACTCTGAGGGGGGAAAGGGGAGGGATACCACCGAGTCTATAAGAACACAAGGCTCGGCTGGGAGATACATGGGATGGGTGGGAGGGAGGAGGGGAGAAAATGTTCAAAAAGTTTGATGATGGATGTTATCATTGTTTTGTAAGATTGGAAGTCTTGGGGCAACACTGTGTGTACCCTTGACTATTGTTGTGATAATATATGTTTATCATCAATAAAATGTTGAAACATAAAAGGTCAGGGGAAACCAGTGGCGTACCGAAGGCGGGGCGGTGGGGGCGGTCCTCCCCAGGTGCATGCCGCTGGGGGGTGCAGAAAGCAGCCGCGTGGCTGTCGGCTCCGCTGATTCCCTGCTCCCTCTGCTCCGAAACAGGTTACTTCCTGTTCCGGGGCAGAGGGAGCAGGGAGCCAGCGGCACCGACAGCCGCGTGGCTGCTCCCAGCAGGTAAGAATGCACTTTGGGGGGGCCTTGGGTGATACGCTGGAGGGGGGGTGCGCAGCTGTGTACCTCCCCGGGTGGCAGCTGACCAAGGATTGCCACTGGGTGAAACAAGCTATTAGAGCCAAAAGAACATCTTCCAAACAATGGATAAAAGGATCTGAATTAAGAAAACAGGAAGCAGCAGAAGAACGGGCAAGCTAGATGCAAAGCATCGATAAGGAAGGCTAGTAAGAACTTTTTCAGCTATATTAGAAACACTAGTAAAAAAGGCCCATTTCTCAAAGAAATGTAACGGGTGCTAACAAGGTTTTCCTCAGAGTGTGTATGTTTGAGAGAGTGTGTGTGAGAGTGACTGTGCGAGTGTGTGTGTGTGACAGAGAGAGAGTGAGACTGGGTGCAAGTGTGTCTGTGAGAGAGAGAGTGTGTGTGTGAGATTGAGAGTGTGTGCCAGGGCCTCCCTCCCATTTCCAGTGTCTCCCCCCCCTCCGTGTTCCAGGGTCGTCCTCGTCATCCCCCCCTCCCTCCGAGTTCCAGTGTCATCCCCTCCCTCCCTCCGAGTTCCAGGATCATCCCCCTCCCTCTCTCCGACTTCCAGGGTCGCCCCCCCCCCTCCCTCCGAGTTTCAGGGTCCCCCTGCCTCCCTCCCTCTGTCCCTCCCAGTTCTAGGGTCCTCCCTCCTCCCTCCCTCTCAGTTCCAGGGGTGTCATTGTCCCTCCCTTCCTCCTTCCCTTCCTCTCACTGTTCCACCCTCGACGTCATCACGTTTTGAAGCGAGGGCGGGACAGAGAGAGATGGTGACAGACTGATGAACCTTACGAACCCTTCACTTCAGTGTGCCACGGTCAGTTTCAGAACGTTGGAGGTGCTTTTTATTATAGTAGATAGGTGTACTTTTACGAAGGCAAACTGAAAAATGTCTTGTGGTAGTGCAAACGTGGGTTTTGGGCGCGCGTCAATGAATTTTTCAATGCGCCTGTACAAAAATGCATTTTTAAAATCTTTGCCGAAAATGGACGTGCGGCAAAATGAAAATTGCCGCGTGTCCATTTTGTGTCTGAGACCTTACCGCCAGCCATTGAACTAGCGGTAAAGACTCATGCGGTAACCAGGCAGTAATGACCTACAAATGCCAAATGCCACTTGGTGCGCGTCTGTTCCGCACGTCTGATAATAAAAAATATTTTTCAGATGCACGTATCGGACACGCGCCAAAAATGAAATGACCGCAAGAGCCATGCAGTAGCCGTGCGGTAACTCCATTTTGGCACACATTGGGCGCACGTAGATGCTTACACGTCTTAGTAAAAGGGCCCCATAAAGCCTGTGAGTGAATTAGTGGGACCATTAGATCATCAAAGAGTAAAAGGGGAACGCAAGGAGGACAAGGCCATAGAAGAGAGATTTAGAGCTCCTTTTACTAAGCTGCTGTAAGCATGGATTTGCCGCATGCCCAGGCCATTTTTTTACGTGGCCGTAAAAAAACATTTTTTTAAATGGAGACAGTAAATGGCCATGCGCTAATAAAAAAAAATCTGCATGCAGCCATTTACTACCTGAGCCCTTACTGCCTCCCATCCATTTGACATTTTTCTCTCTTAAAGTAAAAAAAATGGGGGTAGCAAACCTAATTACAAACTAAAAAAAATGTTTCCTAAAATTCAGGATTGAAACTTCTCAGAGAAAGCTTCATACAAACATAGTTTAAATAAACAAAGCCTCAAAGCTCATTTTTTTTGTCTCTCCTGTCCACTATCTCCCCTCTGTGGACCTATCCCTATTCTTCTCTAGTTTCAGTATCTGCCCTCAAAGTGTCTCATTCCAGCCCTTATATTCAGCAGTTTCCCCTCTATAACTTGTCCAGCATTTCCCCCCTTTGCCCCTATCCCCTCCCGAGATCAGCATTGCCCCTCTGTGTCTCTACCCCTTCCCTGTCCAGTGTTGCCCCGTGACCTTATCCCTTTCCTTCTATACCTCTTCTTTGTCTCCCTGTCTCTCTCCTTTCTCTTCCCTTCTTCCCACACCTTCCACCCCACCCTGGGGCCAGGATGTCTCCCCTCTCTCATCTCATTCCCCTCCCCCCACATTTCAATATATCTTCCTACCAGATCTCCAGGGCCTTTCCGCCTTTCTTCCCATAGTCCATCAGCCAATCAGTCTTTCTTTAGTCCAGCATCTATATCTTTCTCCCTCTCCCTCCAGCACCTCTTCCTGTCTCTGTTCCTCCCTCTCCCCTCCTGTTCCAGCAAAGCAACACTTATTTCTTCCTCCCTCTCACTTGCAAGTCCAGCGTTTCTCCCCTTGTGTCATCCTCCCAATGGTTCCTGAGTCTCTCCCTCCTGCCCCCCAAGGTTCAACGGTGCTTACCTCAATCGTTGCCAGCAGGGGCACCACAGCAATTCAAAAGAGCTGCCTTGGTTCCTGAATCTTCCCTGTGATGTGTCCTGCCCATGCGGAACAGGAAATTACATCAGAGGAGGCAGAATATGTCACAGGGAAGATCGAGGCACCCAGACAGCTCCAGCAGTGGGCAATGGAACTGACTCGAAACGGAGCTATCCCAGACCTGGTGCTCACAAATGGGGAGAATGTTTCTGATGTTAAGTTTGGGATCATTTGGCATCTAGTGATCACCAAATGGTGTGGTTCTACTACTACTACTACTATTTAGCATTTCTATAGCGCTATAAAGCATATGCAGCGCTGCACAAACATAGAAGAAAGACAGTCCCTGCTCAAAGAGCTTACAATCTAGTAGACAAAAAATAAAGCAAACAAATCAATTAATGTGTAGAGAAAAGAGGAGAGGAGGGTAGGTGGAGGCGAGTGGATACAAGTGGCTCAATATTAAGACAAAGGAGGAGAAGGCTCATTCAAGATTGAAGGTCCTAGATTTCAAAAGAACTAACTTTACCGAGATGGGGGAATTTCTCAGGAAAGAGTTAGCTGAATAGGAACAGCTGAAGGAAGTAGAACAGCAGTGGGCAAAACTGAAAGGGGCTATATTAAAGGTGACAAACCTTTATGTTAAAAAAAATTACAGAAAAGTAAGAGGAACAGAAGGCCGCTCTGGTTCTCGAACATAGTAGCTGAAAAGGTAAGGGAAAGAAGGTTAGCCTTCATATGTTACGAGATGACTCAGAAAGAGGAGGACAGGCAAAAATACCTAGAAAAGCTTAGAGAAGCTGGGAAAGCTGTCAGGAATATGAAGAGGCTTTACTCATACCACCCCTCTCCTCAAGACCCTTCACTGGCTCCCTATCCGTTTTCGCATCCTGTTCAAACTTCTTCTACTAACCTATAAATGTACTCACTCTGCTGCTCCCCAGTATCTCTCCACACTCGTCCTTCCCTACACCCCTTCCTGTGCACTCCGCTCCATGAATAAATCCTTCGTATCTGTTCCCTTCTCCGCTACTGCCAACTCCAGACTTCGCGCCTTCTGTCTCGCTGCACCCTACACCTGGAATAAACTTCCTGAGCCCCTACGTCGTGCCCCATCCTTGGCCAACTTTAAATCTAGACTGAAAGCCCAGCTCTTTAACATTGCTTTTGACTCGTAACCACTCGCCTCCACCTACCCTCCTCTCCTCCTTCCTGTACACATTAATTGATTTGATTTGCTTACTTTATTTATTTTTTGTCTATTAGATTGTAAGCTCTTTGAGCAGGGACTGTCTTTCTTCTATGTTTGTGCAGCGCTGCATATGCTTTATAGCGCTATAGAAATGCTAAATAGTAGTAGTAGTAGTAGACTCGTAACCACTTGTAACCACTCGCCTCCACCTACCCTCCTCTCTTCCTTCCCGTTCACATTAATTGATTTGATTTGCTTACTTTATTTTTTGTCTATTAGATTGTAAGCTCTTTGAGCAGGGATGTCTTTCTTTTATGTTTGTGCAGCACTGCGTACGCCTTGTAGCGCTATAGAAATGCTAAATAGTAGTAGTAGTAGACTCGTAACCACTCGCCTCCACCTACCCTCCTCTCTTCCTTCCCGTTCACATTAATTGATTTGATTTGCTTACTTTATTTTTTGTCTATTAGATTGTAAGCTCTTTGAGTAGGGACTGTCTTTCTTCTATGTTTGTGCAGCGCTGTGTACGCCTTGTAGCGCTATAGAAATGCTAAATAGTAGTAGTAGTAGTAGTAAATGGAAGAAAAGTTAACTGATATGGTAAAAATGGGAGACAAGACATTTTTCAGATATATAAATGACAGGAGGAAGTGCTACAATTAGCATAGTGAGGCTCAAAGCTGAGAGGGAGGAATATGTAGAGGCTAATGAGAATAAAGCTGAACTGCTTAACAATTATTTCTGCTCTGTGTTCACAGATGAAAGGCCGGGGGTAGGACCACAGAACACAAATGCAAATGAGGATGGATGGATGCTAGACCGGGACCGATTCTCAGAACACTGTGTTCGTGAGGAGCTAGCTAAATTAAAAGTAGACAAAGCAATGGGGCCTGATTGGATACATCGGAGGGTGCTCAAGGAACTCAAGGAACCTCTCTTTCTGGCAGCTCCACTGTCTGAGATCTTCAACACTTACTTAGAGTCTGGAGTGGTCCCGGAGGACTGGAGAAGGGCAGATGTGGTCCCTCTGCACAAGAGCAGAAAGAGGAGGTTGGAAATTACAGACCTGTCAGTCTGACCTCAGTGTTGAGCAAACTAATGGAAACGTTTCTAAAGCGGAGGATTATGAGGGTTCTTGAATCGAATGGACTACCCAAGGAAGCATGGCTTGACTAGAGGCAGGGATCTCTCTCACTCCGATAACTGTATCACAAATCCCTTATCACTGCATATAGTATACAAGAGGAAAAGCCTCAACAGACTCCGAGATACAGCTATACAGCTTCAATTTATGGAGTTCTATCTGTCATCATCGGCAAAAACCTCTGTTAGACTGATATTGCGTCTTTCTTGAGTTTGTATCAACAAGCACTTATCTTGTTTCAGACAGCTCCCGTCTCTCCACGGCCGACTTTGTCCAAGGTTTCGGTATTTCGTCCTGCCTCAGAGTCCATGGGAATCTTGACTCAGAGGCAGGTCATGTCAGGCAAACCTGACCAAACAGTTGGACTTTGGAGGTGCGCTAGATGTGGTGTACTTGGATTTTAGCAAAGCCTTTGATACGGTTCCTCACAGGCAACTGATAAATAAACTGAGTGCCCTCGGTATGGGACCTAAAGTGACTGACTGGGTTCCCTTTCTGCTAACAGCTACTTAAGGTAATCCCTCATCTGAACAAAATTAGGATTTTTTTTTTTTACAGTCTAGAACCTTCACTTTTGAATGAACCCTCTCCACACCTGTCAATATTAAATCACACTGTCTGGATGCCAAATGATCACCCACTATAACATCAGAAACATTTACCCCATTCATAAACACTAAGTTCAGTCAGGGCCGCCGAGAGACAAAAGCAGGCCTGAAACAAATGCTTTTAGGGGGCCCCCAACTTGCCGCACCAAACGCAGGGGTATAACCAGCAGCCTATGGGGGAGACTTCTGGGGCCACTCATTCCTTTTTGCTCTCTTCCTGACTCTATTCCCTCCCCCCAATTAAAAGTGTTACCTTTGCTGGTCCAAGTCCCGCAAACCAAATAGCTCCGTAACCAGAACCTGCCCTGGTCTAAGGAAGTCGGCACCATATTTTCTAACCACTCATGCCGGCACTCTTTGGACTTGCTCAGTTCATGCGCATGAACTGAGCATGCATGGAGTGCCGACGTTGGCTGCTAGAAAGCATGCTGCTGACTTCCTTACACCCGGGGAGGTTCGGGCTTTAGAGCTATTTGGCTGCTAGGACTTGGGTATCCCATCAGACATTCAAGGTACCGCAGTTGGCTAGGCCCAAGCCCTAAGTGGAGGGGCCCAGGACCCCCATGCCACTTAGTCAGCAGGGCTCCCCTCTGAGGCTGGGCCTGAGGAATCTTACCCCTCCCCCTCTCGATGGGTCTGAATTCGGTATGGACCCATTCCGCTTGGGTTTCATTACCAATAGCTAGAATAGTAGAATCCAAGGTCTCCCTACTTCTAAGAGACCCTGCAATAGAGATACCCAATCAATATCTAGAATACTAAAATCACCTATTAGTAGTACTTTCCCTTTCACAGCTATATTTTGAATGGCTTCAATTAAATCTCTGTCCATTTCATCTGTCTGTGAAGGAGACCTGTGTATCACACCAATGTAGATGCATTTTCCACTTTCTCTTTCCAGGTTGACCCACATGTCTCTTCCATATCCTGTAGGTTCTACAATTGTGTGGCTTTAATATTATCTTTAACATATAATGCCACTCTCCCTCCCTTTCTTCCTTTCATGAACAGATTGTAGCCAGGTATAACTATATCCCAGTCATGGCTCTCCTTGAACCACTTCTCCATGACCGCCACTAAATCCAAATCAGCCTCTTCCATCACAGCCTCTAGATCCAAAACCTTATTTCCCATATTTCAGGCATTTATTAAATATCATGTCCTCATTCAAACCCGTCAAACGAACCGACTTGTGAGATTTGATGGGTTTAAATGAGGACATGATATTTAATAAATACTGAAGAAAAAAGAAGATATGTGATTTGTTTAAAGTATATATAATTAGTTGGTTTAATATGTTCATGATATGGGATGACTAATTATAGCTAATTGTAACCCTTGTATGAATAATAGATACTTCAGGCATTAGTATACATTGCTTTCCAGATGTTGCCCCCTTTTCCCATTTGTGTAGAAGTATTTAATACTTCACTTACCTGAGGGCTTATACTTACCTGGGTTTTGTTCACTCAGCTCAATGATTCTAATTTAAAGCCCTCTTCAGTAGGTTAGCCAGTCTACTGCTGAAGACACTTCTTCCCTTCTTTGACAGATGCAGACACCATCTCTGCTCAGCAGCACTTGGAAAATCATCCCATGGTCCAGGAAGCTGAAACACATTCATCTCCACGATGTGAGCTTCTCTGCCTTGGCCTTCACCCTTGACATGAAGGATAGATGAAAACACCCACCCGCGCACCTGTTTGCTTCATCTTCTCTCCCAGAGCTACAAAATCGCTTTTGATACGTTTGGCGGGGTACCTAGCAGGATCATTTGTGCCTACATAAATAAGCATTACTGGATAATAGGAGTGATGAGTCTCAGCAAGCTGTCTAACATCTCAAATTCTGGCACCTGACAGATAGCACACTTCCTGGGACATCATCTCTGGTCTGCATCTGTACCCTTCAGAAGGGAATCGCCAACCATTACTATCTTTCATCTCCTAGTGGTCACTGATCCAGCAACTAGGGGAATTTTGAGCTTCAGTTCCTCCTGTCCCTGGAATATTCTCACCTCCTCCACCACTTCCAGGGCTGCATACTGGTTCTTCAGTTCGAGAGTTGATGGAGTCATGGTATCGATCCTGCAGGATCTCATGATCTAAGTTCAGTTGTCCTCTTTCAGCACAGCTTCTTCTTCCCCAAAGCTGGAGATCTTTGATGCCTCATGAAGCATTTCATCGATGTATTTCTCAGTCTCGTAGATGATTCTCAACCATATCACCTCCTTTCGCTGTACAAATGGATCCCTTGGATCAGGTTTTCTGTCTGCACAGAGGCAGAGGCTGTAACTTGGGCAACAGCTTTGGTGATATGATGTTTGCCAGCCATACTGCAGTTGCAGAAGTTTTTGCAGCTGTTGAAAGAAAAGAAGACAGAAAAAGACCTACCAAAGCCTCTTCCTTTTCCTCAGCTGTTCTAAGGTTATAAGAAACAGCTATCCTCTTTTTATGTAAGAGCTAATCCTCAGAAGTGTGGGAGCTTCAAAAGAGGCTAATCTGATCACCTCTCCTTTTGAAATGGAAGTAAAAAAAGAAATTCGAGAGCGAGAAAGAAAGAAAACAAAGAAGCCCCTTGAAGAGAAAAATAAACAAAGTCCTCTCTACTAAATATAGAAAAGGCTACAGGTATCCCAGCAATATAACAGAATTTAAAGAATCCTTTTCCTAAAACAAATCAGGCACAGCACTGGATGCAAAAAAGACAATTCTTTCTATCTCTAGATAGATAGATAGATACACACACACACACACTACCTCAATCTACAATGTCCTCCTTCTAACTGGCTGAAGAGCCTATAAATCAAAGATTAGCCTTGGGTGGGAGGAGGGGGAATTAAACACTAAACAGAGGTTTCCTTCAACTGGTATCTGTGCTCTAAATTATGCTAAGCTCTAAAATGCAACCTAAATACAAATTAGTTTTTTTATGAAATTCTAATAGAGAATTTAAAGGCTACACTATTAACTGAACTAAAAAAAAAAAAAAAGGCAATGGAATTACCTATTTAATCCCAAATTTGCATGCAATTTCCAGCTGACAAGATACTCACCAATGATGTTATGCTCCTGTCAGCAGGTCCTCTTCCAGCACCAATACAGGAATATCCTTAGCTACATCTTCTCCAAAGGAAATCATGCAACATGACATTCAACAACAAGCCTTCTCCAGAGTAGCCCACACACTCTGGAACACACTCCCAAAAAGACTTTGATGCAAGACAAAAGACACAAGACTCTACTTCAGGAAGAAGCAATTAACTAGATAGTCACACACAAGGACCATCGCCAGCTGTACATAATGTAGCAGACCTTGCTTATCCACTTTTCCTCTGTGATCATTATTTATTTATTTGTTACATTTGTATCCCACATTTTCCCACCTATTTGCAGGCTCAATATGGCTTACATAATACTGTATAGGCGATTGCCAAGTCCAGTATGGAAACAAATACAATTTGATATTAGGGTCGGGTAAGGTTAATGTATTCAGGAACATAAGGATTGAAGATAGGAAGGAATATATAGTATCCAATACAATCTATGGTTTTAATGTGTTGCAGTGTTGAGGCATCTAAGTTATGTCGGTGGGGAATACTTTTCTGAATAGGTAGGTCTTTAATGATCTCCTAAAGTTTAGATGGTCATAGTTTGTTTTCACAGCAGTGGCGTAAGCAAGGGGGGGGGGGGGCGGGAGGGGCGGTCTGCCCCGGGTGTCAGCTCAGGGGGGGGTGCTCCCTGCCAGCTCCCCCCCCTCGGCGAATCGACCCCCCCCGACCAGCTCCCGCACCCTACCTTTGAAAAGAATATTGGAATCCGCGTGCCTGCCCTGCACGTAAAACAAATGTGGACCGTCGGGTCTTCCCTCGCTCTATCTGTCCCGCCCTCCGCTGACGCAACTTCCTATTTCCGCAAGGGCGGGACAGAGCGAGCGAAGGCCCAAACGGTCCACATTTCATTTACGTGCAGGGCAGGCGTGAGGCGCTGTGCCTCGCCTCCCGATATTCTTTTTAAAGGTAGGGTGCGGGATCTGGTCGGGGCGGAGGGGGGTGTCATCGTGCTGCACCCGGGGGGGGGGGGGGTGCAACGCGAACCGCCCCGCCCCGGGTGGCAGCCCCCCCTGCTACACCACTGTTTCACAGTCTTTGGCAGTGCATTCGACAATTGTGTGCCTATGTAGGAGAAGTTGGATGCATAGGTTAATTTGTATCTGAGTCCTCTGCAGCTTGGGTAGTGGAGATTCAAGTAGGTACGTGATGCTCTGGTTCTGTTTCTGGTTGGGAGATCGATCAGGTCGACCATATATCTTGGGACTTCACTGTAGATAATCCTGTGGACCAAGGTGCAGATTTTGAAGGTGATACGTTCCTTGATTGGGAGCCAGTGCACTTTTTCTCAAAGGGGTTTGGCACTTTCGAAACGTGTTTTGACGAATATCAGCCTGGCTGCTGTGTTTTGGGCTGTCTGGAGTTTCTTTGTGAGTTGTTCTTTACATCCCGCATATATTCCATTGCAGTAATCTGCGTGGCTCATTACCATTGATTGTATCAGGTTGCAGAATATTTCTCTCGGGAAGAAAGGTTTTATACATTTAATCTTCCACATTGAATGAAACATTTTCTTTATAGTGGAGTTTACTTGGCTCTCAAGTGTAAGTTTGCGATCAATTGTAATGCCTAGTATTTTGAGGCTATCTGTGATGGGGAGGGTGTGAGCTGGGGGTGTTTACGGTTGTGGGTTTATAATTATTGTGTTGGGATGAGAGGATGAGGCAGTGTGTTTTTTCAGTGTTCAATTTCAGTTGAAATGAATTTGCCCATAAGTCCATGATATTTTATTTTTGTTACATTTGTACCCCGCGCTTTCCCACTCATGGCAGGCTCAATGCGGTAGGCAATGGAGGGTTAAGTGACTTGCCCAGAGTCACAAGGAGCTGCCTGTGTCGGGAATCGAACTCAGTTCCTCAGTTCCAAAGTCAGGACCAAAGTCCACCACCCTAACCACTAGGCCACTCTTCCACTCCAAACCGTGCTTGATTTCATCGGTGATTTTTGTTAGATCTTGATTGAAAGGGATGTAAATTGTGACGTCATCTGCATAAATGAACGGGTGAAGGTTTTGGTTGGATAAGGATTTGGCCGGGGGGGGGGGGGGGGGTCATCATTATATTGAAGAGTATTGGTGAGAGTGGTGATCCTTGAGGTACTCCGCAATCTGCTTTCCACAGTGGTGATATGTTTGTTTTTGATTTAACTTGGTATGTTCTGGTTATAAGGAAACCCTTGATCCAATTAAGTATATTTCCCCCAATCCCGAAATAGTCTAGGAGGCATAGAAGTATGTGTGGTTTACCATGTCGAATGCACTCGACATGTCGAATTAGAGGAGGAGTATGCTTTTACCTGTGGCAATTTCATGCTTGAATTTGGCCAGGAGGGTGACTAGTACAGTTTCGGTGCTATGAGAGGGGCGGAATCTTGATTGTGATTCGTGTAATAATGAGAACTTGTCCATGTATTCCATAAGCTGTTTTGCACCATGCTCTCCATCAATTTGACTACTAATGGGATGGATGCGACTGGGCGGTAATTGGTTATGTCGTTTGTTTTTTTCTTTGTGTCTTTCGGTAGTGGGGTGAGTAGGACGTTGCCATGTTCCTTGGGGAAGAGACCTTGTTGGAGCATGCAGTTTAATTAGGATGTAAGGTCTTCAATGAAGCGATTGGGTGCAGATTTAAGTAACTGGGGCAGGTGTCCAGTTTACTTTGAGTATTGGGGAATCTATGGATCACCTTTTCTGATTCCATGTACCATTTTTCCTTAATCATCCTTATTTTCTATCAGTCTGTCTATATGTTCCACCTCTGCTAACACTCTATGTACTACTATGGAACTTTGTAAATCTATGTGTTTTGAAAATTAGCACCATTCGATGTGTATTATCAGGACTTTTTTGAGGGGGTGCTTGGGGGTACTGAGTACCAGCACCTTTTCCACTGTCTGCTTAAATTGACCCATGGTCCTCATATTTTAATGAAAGAGCTTAGGCTCTACATACAAATTCTGCCTTGTCATAGATTCTGTGACTGGTTGCAGGGGGCCTGGCTATTGTGCGTGTGTGTATATGGGGGGGGGGGGGCTGGCTATTGTGGAGTGGGTCCCTCAGTGATCACCCCACCCTTGAAGAGTGGCCTGGCATTTGAGTACCGGCACATTTTTGGCTAGAAAAAATGTACTCCCTATCATTTTTGAATGAGTAGCCTAGTGGTTAGTGCAGCGGACTTTGATCCTAGAGAACTGGGTTCCATTCCCACTGCAGCTCCTTGTGACTCTGGGCAAGTCACTTAACCCTCCATTGCCCCTGGTACAAAATAAGTACCTGTATATATGTAAACCGCTTTGAATGTAGTTGCAAAAAAACCTCAGAAAAGCAGTATATCGTCCCATTTCTCTTCCCTTATTTTTGCAGTACACCACCTTGCGAGCTTCTTTTACAATGCTAGCAATTCCCACACAGCAAATGAGAGGAAACCCATAGGAATTGAATGGATTTCCTCTCATTTGCCGCATCGGGAATCGGTAGCGCAGCTTTGTAAAAGAGGTCCTAAGTGAATTTCTTTAAAAAGGCAGTAAATAAATCAAAATACATAAAAATAAATGACTAAAATACCCTTGCACTGGCTCTGGAATGAAGGGCAGGCACACGAAAGGCAGTGTCCTCTTCCAGTTGATACAACCACCATAAAAGTATCGATAATCTGTTTATTCACAATTAATGGGAAAGCAGATGCCACTTAGCTTCCACTGACTTTCCAGTGAGGGAGAAGATGCTGCTTTTCAAACGCCTGCATTCAGAAAGCATTATTGTAGCAACAGCGCAGTGCACCAGAAAGCAGGTACCACCAGGTGTGCAAGATGAAACTGGTATTAAGTATCCTGGGTGTAATTATTTCAGCAATAAGCGAGAGATGTGAATGGTAGCCATTTCAGCAGAAATTTAATTAGGAACTATTTAACCAGTTTCAGTGCTTTTCAACAAGGCAGAAAAGTATTTACACACTGCTTAAATCCAGCCAGCCACAGGCAAATGCTTGCCAGCTGGTGGAACAAAGAGGTTGCAGGTTGGAGAGGGGGGAGATGAACTTGAGATTTATTCTACTGGAAAATATATTGATTTTTTTTTTTGTTTGTTATATTTGTACCCTGCGCTTTCCCACTCATGGCAGGCTCAATGTGGCTTACATGGGGCAATGGAGGGTTAAGTGACTTGCCCAGAGTCACAAGGAGCTGCCTGTGCCTTAAGTGGGACTCGAACTCAGTTCCTCAGGACCAAAGTCCACCACCCTAACCACTAGGCCACTCCTCCTGGGAAGGGTGAGGTAATTTGTTAAGTATCAAAGTTGAAAAAGCCCCAAATCCAGGTGAGTGTAAGGACAAGGTCTCACTAGCTTCTTTTTACTGAAATTCCTTGGTTAATTATTACATAGTAACATAGTAAATGATGGCAGATAAAGACCTGTACGGTCCATCCAGTCTGCCCAACAAGATAAACTCATTTTACATGGTATGTGATACTTTATATGTATACCCGAGTTTGATTTGTCCTTGCCTGTTCTTGTACTAAGTTCTGAAGCTAACATCGAAGCCCAAATTTACACTCCAGCCCATCCCTATCTATTCAGTCACGATCAGGGCGTAGACCGTAGAAGTCTGCCCAGCTCCCGTTTTGTTTCCTATTACCAGTGTCGCCACCCAATCTCCGCTAAGATTCCACAGAACCATTCCTTCTAAACAGGATTCCTTTGTGTTTATCCCACGTATGTCTGAATTCCATTACCGTTTTCATCTCCACCCACCTCCCGCGGGAGGGCATTCCACATATCCACCACCCTCTCCGTGAAAATATACTTCCTGACATTAGTCCTGAGTCTGCCCCTCTTCAACCTCAATTCATGTCCTCTAGTTCTACCGCCTTCCCATCTCCAGAAAAGGTTTGTATGCAGATTAATACCTTTCAAATATTTGAACATCTGTATCATATCACCCCTGTTTATCCTTTCCAGCAAGGTATACATGTTCAGGTCAGCAAGTCTCTCCTCGTACGGTTTGCAATGCAAATCCCATACCATTTTCATAGCTTTTCTTTGCACCGCTTCCAGTCTTTTTCCATCTTTAGCAAGATACAGCCTCCAAAACTGAACACAATACTCCAAGTGGGGCCTCACCAACGACTTGTTGAGGGGCATCAACATCTCCTTTCTTCTGCTGGTTATGCCCCTCTCTACGCAGCCTAGCATCCTTCTGGCCATGGTCGTCGCCTTGTCTCTTCACCTTCAGATCCTCCGACACCAACACCCCAAGGTCTCTCTCCTGAGTCGAGCTTACTAATCTCTCCCCTCCTATCCGGTATCTCTCTTTTGGGTTTCCGCAACCCAAGTGCATCACTCTACACTTCTTGGCATTAAATTTTAACTCTAAGTCCTGTATTGGGAACCTTTTACCTTTCTGTTTGAAACCCGCTAGTATCTATTCCCAGTGTTCTTGTGCAAAACTGATTTTTTTATTTTTAAATATGCTGTGCTCAATGGAGGGGGTATCGTTCACAGGACCTACGTACAGTATTTACTGCTTAAGCCCCCTAATAAACATCATTGCACACCTCCTTCCTTCCTATCTCTTGTTGTTAATAATTGATAATATGCTAAAATGTTGCTACTTAGCTTGGTTCCGGAGTCTGTGCTGCTCAATTTTGTTGATGTTGCTGTCCTGTGTAGCCCATCATTACAGTACAGCCTGTTATTTTTCCACGTATTACTCCATTCTGCTATGTATCTGAAACCTTCTTCTTTACACCTAGACTCAAGCCACTTATTGAATTCCTCTGTTTTGCGTAGTCTTTCCTCTCCCCTCCCCAACGTAGGAGTTACTTCAGAAAAAGCCACAGTTCGAACCAAAGGTTTCAGTCCCTTCCCAAACTTCTGGAACACTTTCTGTGCTGTAAACCTGCTATTGTTGGCCAGGTCATTTGTCCCCAGGTGAATTACAACACAAGCGTTAGAAGCCTCGCTGTATTAGTTTTACATCTATGCATTCTGAAATTCACTATATATGGCTAGTTTCTTGCATTGTAACATACTCTGACAATGTTAAAAACATGCTGCAATATCATTGCAAATATTGAAAACAAAAACTGAGTTTCACCAGCAAAGCTGAAGCCAAAATGACAAGCCGTGTGCTTTCACTTACATGATGCATATGTAAACTAGGCAGTGACCTCAAGTGTCAAGATTCTGGGGGTAGCAAAAGGCAGTGGGCAGGTATTTTAAATTCTGTCCCTTCTGGTGGCCCCTACCCCTGTGCTTTGGCTCATCAGGACGGAAGCACTTAGTAGTACACTGCACTGTACAGTGCAGGGTCAATCTCACGGTAAGAGCTGTGAGATCCCATATCCTTGCAGTTCATAATATGAAACTGACTCTGTGCAGCACCGATCAAGATGTGTGAGTTGTGTACATACCCTTCAGCTCCTCCCTTCCCTTTCTGGTCCAGCCCCACAAAGATCTGACAATTGCCTCTATCCCTTGCTTCCCCCCTCCCCCCATCTGCCCCGTTGCCTTAAAATTCCATCCAGTCTTTGCCTGGGCAGCACCAGCAGGTTGCCTGTGGCTTGCACCACAGCTTTCTCTCTGAACCGTCCTGCCCCTTCCGATGCAACTTCCTGTTTTCTGAAGGGCAGGACAGTTCAGAGAGAAAGCCCTGGTACAGGCCCACCTGAAGCACTCCTTGCAATCCAGTTAATGCTTTACTGTTGGCAAAAACTTCCTTTTATTCGTCTTAGGTTGTTGGGCCTATCCAGGACACCTCCTCTCCTCACGGGTCCTGGTGGGGTGAAGCAACCAAAGACCATGTGTCACTAATTCCATCACTTTTATCTCCTTCCAACTCCACCCCACTATGACACCTACTGTCATTTACACCATACTAATCCCTCCCTCTGGGCTGAGCTCCATTCCCACCCACTGACATTGCTCTCCTTCCTCCCCCCCCCCCCCCCCCTCCATTGACTCTGGAGTGCTGGGTATACTACTTGACCAGTACTTAACACTCAAACTGCAAGCATCTGCCTTAACATCAAAAGTATTCAGATCACTATCAGGCTTATTTTCGAAAGAGGACGCCCATCTTTCGACACAAATCGAGAGATGGGCGTCCTTCTCCCAGGGTCGCCCAAATCAGCATAATTGAAAGCCAATTTTGGGCGTCCCCAACTGCTTTCCGTCGCGGGGACGACCAAAGTTCCCAGAGGTGTGTTGAAGGCATAGCGAAGGCGGGACTTGGGCGTGCCTAACATATGGGCGTCCTCGACCCATAATGGAAAGAAAGGGCATCCCTGACGAACACTTGGACGACTTTACCTGGTCCTTTTTTTAATTACAACCAAGCCACAAAAAGGTGCCCAAACTGACCAGATGACCACCGGAAGGAATCAGGGATGACCGCCCCTTACTCCCCCAGTGGCCACTAACCCCCTCCCACCCTCAAAAAAACTTTTAAAAACATTTTTTGCCAGCCTCAAAATGTCATACCCAGCTCCATGACAGCAGTATGCAGGTCCGTGGAGCAGTTTTAGTGGGTGCAGTGCAATTCAGGCAGGCGGACCCAGGCCCATCCACCCCTACCTGTTACACTTGTGGTGGTAAATGTGAGCCCTTCAAAATCCACCAAAACCCACTGTGCCCACATCTAGGTGCCCTCCTTCACCCATAAGGGCTACGGTAGTGGTGTACAGTTGTGGGGAGTGGGTTTTGGGGGGCTCATCACACAAGGTAAGGGAGCTATGCACCTGGGAGCAATTTACTGAAGTCCACTGCAGTTCCCCTAGTGGTGCTCGGTTTGGTGTCCTGGCATGTCAGGGGGACCGTGCACTGCAAATGCTGGCTCCTCCCATGACTAAATGGCTTGCATTTGGTCATTTCTGAGATGGGTGTCCTTAGTTTCCATTATCGCCGAAAATCAGAAACGACCAAGTCTAAGGACGACCATCTCTAGGGATGACCTAAATGTTAAGATTTGGGCATCCCCGACCATATTATCGAAACGAAAGATGGATGCCCATCTTGTTTCGAAAATACAGGTTTCCCCGCCCCTTCGCTGGGACGTCCTGCGAGGACATCCTCAGGAAAACATGGGCGCCCTTTTTGACTATGCCCCTCCACGGCAACTGCAATGACTAAGAGCCCACTTCTCAAAAAACACCTTTCGCATTTTGGTCCAAAGATTTGTTCTTTCCCAGATAGACTACTGTAATGTGGTCTATGCGGGATGCAGTGAATACATCTTCAAAAAGCTACAAAGAGTACAAAACACCTCTGTGTGTTTGAACTGTGGAGCAGCCAGATACAACCATGCTACACCACTGCTGCAATCCCTGCACTGGCTACCAATAAAAGTGAGAGTGGTTTTTGAAATCTGTACTTTAGTATACCAGGTTGTCCATGGCACTTCACCAAGCTATATGATGTCAACAGTAAAGCTACTGCTATCAAATCTCAAGGAAAAGTTGAGTGACCACCTAATTATCCACTTCCCCAGCTGCAAAGGGTTGGTCTACAAATCAGCCCATATAACGCGGCCAAATGGTGGAATGCATTGCTCAAAGACATACAACATGACATCACCTATGAAAGCTTTCATAAAAAACTGAAAACAGTTTTAGATAAGAAATTCCTGTTGATAGATGTGACTTAAATCTGTGTTGCAAGGCATCCCAATAATCACAACCAGATCATGTATACCTCCCCTCTCCTACCCTAGCTCTGTTAACTAACCAATGGGCTTCGTGCCCAATTCCAAGGAGCTGTCTACCCACCACTAGGTCTCCTTCCCTAATTCTGTTCCACAATTTTATCTGCTCACTGTTTTATCATGCATCCTTGACATTTGTATATCTGCTTAATCTGATGTAAGCCACACAGAACTAAGTTCTCGACTCGGATGACTGTGGGGTATAAATCCAATAAAGTAAAGTAAAGCTCTTCAGTCTTTATCAAATAGGTCTGGATGCATCTTCCGTTAGCAAAGTGGGGGGAACTCTATTGGTTCTTCAATCTTTACCATGTCATAGCAGGCTCCAGCCCCTTCTTTAGTTGGAGGAAGCGGGAACGAACTAGCTCTTCAAGCCAACAGACCCACTCTTGGCCACAGATTCTACTGCACTGATGCAAAACAAATCTAAATAAATACAAGCATCCTTCATCAGGAATCAAGCTTTTTCCATGAGAATAGGCTTTGATTTTCCTTATTATCATGCAAAGAAAGGGTCATTACTATCAACTTATTATATCACAACACCCTATTGATTATAAGACTAGACTTATAGGGAGATTAATGAAGTTCTTGAATATAAAGGGTGCCAAAGGTTTCTGAAATCTACAATAGATTTTTTTTTGTAAAGTAGATTTTTGCACTGCTAAGGACATTCAACTCTTTAAATCTAAAGATTATTACTAAGGGCTTAGTAACTGGGCTAACATGGCATCATATTTGCAAATATGCAGAGAGAAAACTAATCCTACCTATCCTATGCTAGATTCCGTAATAGGAGTAATGTTATCACTCAGGAAGGCAGTCATGGACTCATTGTGGACATTATGCTGAAAGCCTCAGCTCAGCATGTGGCAGCAATCAGAAAAGCAAAAGCAAACAGGTTGCAAGGAATTATTTGGAAGGAAATAACTTCTTGATCCATGGTGAAACTGCATTTCGAATAGTGCTTAGATACTAATAGCACTGCCACGTATCGCTCTTGCTTTTAAAGCTTTGCAATCCGGCTTAGAAGTGCCCCTTTTTGATTCTGTTATTCAACTGGTTCACACACGATGTTTGTGTTCAGCTGTGAATAAACTGTTGTGGATTCCTCTTCCATCTCAGGCACAGTGGGCCTCCACTAGATTCTGCCTGCTATGTTTTAGTCCCCTTGATATGAAACTCGCTTCCAAAATACGTTTGGCATTGGGGTGCCACAATTTAGGTGTACCTACTAATGCACTAACACAGCAGCCAGACTCATATTTGGAAAAACGAAATACGAAAGTGCCAAACCCCTAAGAGAAAAACTACACTGGCTCCCACTTAAAGAACGTATTACGTTCAAAATCTGCACTCTGGTCCATAAAATCATTTACGGCGAAGCCACGGCCTACATGTCCGACCTCACAGACTTACCACCCAGGAACACTAAAAGATCAGCATGCACATTCCTGAACCTCCACTACCCCAGCTGCAAAAGACTAAAATATAAATCAACATATGCATCCAGCTTCTCCTACATAAGCACGCAGCTTTGGAAAGCACAACCTAACTAACTTTCGGAGATCACTGAAGACCAGCCTGTTCAACAAGGCATACCACACTGATCCATCCTAATACCAGACAACGAACCTCAAGCCAGAACTGGATAAAACCTAACTCTCTATACTTGACTACCAAGGTCTACTCTACCACGAATGAACTCTAATGCAATACCACTTTATCCCTCATTCTATATGTACTCTTTTACTTGACTGCTTAGTCTACTATGAGGCATATTTTCAAAGCACTTAGACTTACAAAGTTGCATTGTAACCTATGGGACTTTGTAAGTCTAAGTGCTTTGAAAATGAGCCCCATCGTCAATCATGATCTTTAATGTAATACCACTTGTATCTCTCACTCCGGAATGGCGATCGCCATGACGGAACAATGTAAGCCACATTGAGCCTGTAAACAGGCGGGAAAATGTGGGATACAAATACAACAAATAACTAAATAAATATGAAACGCACCTGATAATATTCTATAACTGATGTGTGTTGTTTGGCAACATGACCATGTCCTGCACATGCTCTACCCATGCCTACCCCTCCCCCTTTGCAATTACATGGTATAGCAATGAGGTGCTACCATATAGAATAACATCTAGTGTACATATGTGCTTAACTGAAAATTATTGGCCTCTTGACACGCATAAGTGCCAGGTTTACAGAACTGCCCTGTAATTAATAGTAATAAACAAACATAGTAGTTTAATAGTATGCAAATGAAATACAAGGATATAGCACTTTTTCCCATGATGCTCTACGAGGTTTACAAAAAGAAACCTGTATAGAATGCTTCGTGCTCTGAATTTACCGCTGCTGAAAATCAGGCACAAATTCAGTTATATTGTTTAAAAAAAAACCTCCTGTATACTGCAAACCCTCCCTCGTTTGATGCAAAATGTTCAATACTGGTTAGAGACTGGTAGGAAAAACATTTCTTCACCAATGACCTGCAGGATGGAGACTGATGTGGGTGCAATTGATTAGCATCTGGACCTTCTTAAAAACTGCACAAAGTAAGGGGTATGTTTACTAAGGTCCGTTAGCGTTTTTAACACGCCTGTAAATTTAAGGCACGTTAAACGCTAACGCGTCTATACATTTCTATGACTGCGTTAGCGTTTAACGCGCATAAACCATTTACGCGCGTTAAAAATGCTAATGCGCCCAGAGCGCCGCTCAGTAAACATAGGTGCTAGTCTGCTTCGGAAATACGTCAAGTGCTAGAAACTGCGTGCATAGGGAGCATCACTCTCCCTCGTGACTAGCAGCATAGAAGTTTCTAAATGAGCTTTAGGGTTCCCTTGAAACAGAAGGAAGGAATCTTGTGGATATAAATATTGCAGAATAAGGGTGGCTTATTGAAACACCTGTTATTTCAGGCTCTTTATTATGACATCCATGACCACTGATATTTCTAGCATAATCCTCCATGACTGAATGAAATCCCCACTGTTTGTTGCCAGCTTTAGCCAGGACCATGACTCAAATATAAAGGTATTAAATGAAAATACATTGCTTGCTGGATTAATACCCATGTACTCTGCAGCTTTTTAATGTGTTGCACTGTTGTACATTTAGCTCCTGTATCTCTCCAGCATGCACACTCACACAAACACACATATACACATACAAACTAAGTCAACAGATAACACTTTTACATACAGAGGTAAGCAGATTTCTAGCCCCGAATTTTGTGTAAATCGAACATTTTACATTTCTAGTATCTCTGCAAACGTATGTTTGAATGCCAAATCAGTTTCTTTACTTATCCCCCCCACCCCGGCCAAAATTAATTACAAAAAAAATCCTTATTAAGAGTGTGTACGTGAGCACAGTGCAGACATAAATACGAGGACTTAGCATAACGTTCAAAGAGTATGGCGATACCAAAAACAAACCTAAGGTAGTCCCCTCAGAGAAATCTTCCACCTGCCCATGAATTTCTAAGTCATAACAGTCTTAAGTCATTGTTTCAAAAAAGGATTGCATTAATTGAGAAAGAAATCCTTCATCTTTACAATTAATGCACTACGCACAGTCAATATAATCCAGTAACATAACATTACTGGCTCCAGAAGAGTGGAATCAGGAAAACTTTAGTGACACTGTTACAGTTTTGGCTTAATACCACATCAGAAAAATATTGTAAAGCCTGGCAAATGGATTTATCACACCATGGGATCTTGTGATGTGCACAGCATAGCTACTTCCGGCCACCAGCAAATAAGGCATGAATTTCTGCCCGAGAAGCCAACTTACATAGTAACATAGTAGATGACGGCAGAAAAAAAGACCTGCACGGTCCATCCAGTCTGCCCAACAAGATAACTCATATGTGCTACTTTCTGTGTATACCCTACTTTGATTTGTACCTGTGCTCTTCAGGGCACAGACAGTATAAGTCTGCCCAGCACTATCCCCGCCTCCCAACCACCAGTCCCGCCTCCCAACCTCCGGCTCTGGCACAGACCGTATAAGTCTGCCCAGCTCTATCCCCGCCTCCCAACCACCGGCTCTGGCACAGACCGTATAAGTCTGCCCAGCACTATCTCCGCCCTGCCTCCCACCACCGGTTCTGGTACAGACCGTATAAGTCTGCCCATCACTATCCCCGTCTCCCACCACCGGCTCTGGCACAGAGCTTTTTCAGTTTTTGGGGAAAGTCATTTCAAAATCTAAAGCTGTAAATGCCTTAATTCTATGCTCTCAGTTTTACATCATCACTTGTATTACTTACATCTGCCCGACTGACAACATGCACCATACCATTAAACAAAAAGGAGATGCACATCCCACAGTAACTGACAGGAAACGACCAAGATTAAAAAAAAACAAAAAAAAAAAAACCTTCTAAAGATTCATATAAGTTTCAAGCCATATTTAATACGTTATTCAAATTCCTAACATATGAACAAAAACACATAAGTGCAGTGAAACAAGAGCAAAGCAAACAGCCTTATGGGAAGACTGAACAAAGGGTTAAAGCAGGCATTTTTTAAAACCTCTGTCAGCAGGTGCAAGGCCTACAGGTATTATTCCCCATAAATTCTGTACCAGTTCTTACAGGGACAATGTATGCAAACTTGCCCTTTGATAGCAGTACCCACAGAGACGTGTACCTGCTTTTTCCAAAGGTACTTTTTCCATGGACAGTAGTGTGCATAGTTTTGAAAATAGATACTTCTATGTGCATTACCTGCGGCCCGAGCCCACCTTCTGTGGGCACTCATGATTCCAGTATACATCTATACCTACAGAAAAAGTGGGGCATTTTCAGTTTAGATACCTCAGGTAAATGGCTTTAGGAAATTGTGCTCTAAATGTGACAGCTGGTTTACTTTCTGTGGGAACTTGGGAACTGACCCAATAGCCAGGGCTGTATGCTGCCATTTCGAAAACCTGAAATCAGGTCCCAAGGGGAGAGGAGGAGAATATCGGCTGCCGTGGAGACATCATTCGCACCCTTCGGCAAAAACAGCAAAACCTCGTGGCCGTGGCCAAATGGAGGGAACACGGGTGATTGCCTCCCCGGGCCAAGGACTGTTGTTAGAATGACGGGTTTAGGTGAGTTTGGAGGAGGAAAAACTCCTCCATAGCTGTGAATAGAGGCTCATGGTGTCAGATCCCATCTCTGGTTTCACCTAAGCTGAAGTACAAAAGGAGGAGGAGGAAACAGCTAGATGAAAACCTAAGGAAAAAAAAAGAGAGAGAGCCCCCTAGCAAGCTTACTAAAAAAAAAAAAGCCCATCTGACAGAGCCTGCTAGGGGTAGAATGCAGGTGCACATGCCAAAAAACAGTGTTCCTTCTTTCAAACTACCCTAGATGGCTGACTTAACAAATGTGTTACTAGATACCCAACCAACGTAAGTATCCAAAGATGATGTGTATATCACTTCTGAGACCTCACAGAGCCCTCCCTCAGATGTAGAGGAGAAACTCGTGGACATCTTCACCTGTTGAGAATTCTTACGCTGGACCAGTAAAAGACGGCCCTACCTGCAAGAGAATCTAGTTTATTCCAAGACAAACAGAGATATGATAATTGCAGTAGCAAAAATGTCCTGGAGCGTCACATCTGTTTGACAGTTACTGGAGGGGGAGGGGGGAGAGGCAGGGGAACAAATCAAACATTTACACATACATTTTCTATTACACGATGACACCCTGCTTTCATAGAAATTCCACTCTTTGTTATTAACATTGTTTATTGATAGAAACATTCAGTTTCCCATGAACTTAATTTCCAAAAGAACGTACCTAACCAGCTGCAACGTAACCTTTCCTGGGAAATAAACCAGCTTAAAGCAGTGTAGACCATGATACATTTCAAGCAATTTGTTCTCTCCCCTTATCCTTCTAACCCCCTCCCCCCCCCCCCCCCCCCCCCCCCCCACCAAATCCACAAAACCAAGCAAATCCCTGGGAGTTTAAGGCACTGGGACATTGTCCACGCTGCCTTCATGTTATTCCAGTCCTAAAACCAAACTGGTGTTTTTGGCTAAAGGTAACATGCCAACCTCCTCAAATATCCAGTTAGATGCATGCTGAGAAACATGGCTGCCCCATCTCCAACAGCAAATGGCTTTCAGTGACAGTTACATATCAGTTGGGATCATCATCGTATACAGAAATCTGGTCTTTATGGGCAATTTGTTATTTAGCAGATCTCCACAACATAAATGTATATATAGAAAGAGGATAGAAGAGACTATTTAAACAACTGAAAATCATAATTCTTCATCTTTGCTAGCAAACTTCACAATTGTATAGCTCAAACAACGTAACTCCCAACCACAGATTATGATCAGAATGGGGGGGGGGGGGGGGGGGGGGGGGGGGGGGGGGGGGAGCCTCAGAACCTCACCCTTCAGCCTCTCACAGGTGACAGGATTTTTAAGGTAATTACATCACTGGCATAAAACCCCCCACCCCAGATGAATCATTAAAACTCTGTGTGGTATATAAATCCACTGGATGCCCCTTCAAAACTGGGGTCGACAGTCAGAGCTCTTCCATTTTGAGATAAATGTATTTCTTATTTTTAAAGAGTCACAGTTTTAAAGGGGTAACCAGTGTTTTAAAACCACACAGAATTTTAGGTGCCCTTTTACTAAGCCGTGTAAACGTCTACACACGGCCAATGCGCGCCAATTTGGAGTTACCGCCCGGCTACCGCGTGGCTCTTGCGGTAATTTCATTTTTGTAGCGCATCCAAAAAATACATTTTTATTTTCTGGTGCACGGCTGCCGTGCATGCCAAGTGGCGTTTGGCGTGCGTAGGTCATTACCGCCCGGTTGTGTGAGACCTTACCGCTAAGTCAATGGCTGGCGGTAAGGTCTCAGACCCAAAATGGAGGCGTGCCAATTTTTATTTTGCCGCACGCCTATTTTCAGCAAAAAGGCATTTCTTGCAGGAGTGCTGAAAATATGGATCTGCGCGTGCCCAAAACACGCGCCTACACTTCCGCAGGCCATTTTTCAGTGCAACTTAGTAAAAGGACCTCTTCTTAATAATTATTTCAAGTGGCTTTTTGTGCCTGTGATGTCATTCAGACCTGCCATTTTGGGTGGGCCCAGAATTAACCTGGGTGGGCCCTTCCCACCCCCACCCCTACCTCTGGACATACATACAATATAGTGTTTTTTTAAATGACCCAACATCTGACCTTTTCTCTCTGAAACCCCTCCCCTGATCCTACCTCAGAGCCATTGCCCATTGCAATTCCTATAGGCAAACAGTGCCAGCCCTGCAGGATTCTCTCTACCACTTTCCCGCCAAAGAAACAAGAAGTGACATCATTGAGAGGACATGATAGAGAGAGGCCTGCAGGACTGGCGCAGGATGCCTATAGGAATTGCCGCCGGCAGTAGCTCTGAGGTAGACCAAGAGGGGGGGTTCCAGAGAGAGACAGGCGGATGCCAGACCACGAGTGGAGAAGAGGGAGAGAGAGTAGTGAGGCACGGCTACTGAAGAGTTTTGGGGGCCTCATGAGCCTGAGGCAAGACTGAGTGGGCCTGTGCCCACCCATAGCTACGCCACTGATATAGTTACTTAAAAAATCCTGTCACCTGTGATTACAAAAGTAGAGGGTGAAGGGTGAGGTTCTGAGGCCTTTCTCTCCCATTCTGATCATACTCTGTGGTTGGGAGATTGTTGTTTGAAGTACAAAATTGTGAAGTTTGCTAGCAAAGAATAATTTTGATTTTCAATTATTTAGCAGATCTCCTACATCCTGCGACTACTCCACTAGCTATCTAGGTAGTCAATCTTTAGAGCCATGTGGCTTCAAATATAGTTATTTTGTAGTATAAAACGATCCAATCAGAATTCATACTTTTATGATGAAAAGCAGGTGTTACATCAAAATGTGGAAAAATAAATTCTGTTCCAGACTGTAGAGACTGAGTTTTAAATGGCAGCTGGTATCTTTTCTACTGCTTTCATATACTAAGCTCTGGATATAAGGAACAATGCCAGAAGCATAACCACGTTTGACTGCCTTCTCGGATGTCTCGTATATGCCACGTACTACAAGGCTCACAGAAGATCATTTCTGTACTGCGTGGTACAGAACGTACCAATTGTTTCCCTCAGCAGATATTTAACATGGACACTTCGGATCTTTTGAATTTCACAAGATCACACACCTCATAATAAAACGTAAATTTAAAAAAAGTACAATATAAGGCAACATCTGCTATCACACCATCTTGTTAGGCATTTATCGTTTCTGTGGAATTAAAAAAAAAAAAATAAACAAGGTGCTTAAAAGCCAGCAGAGTTATATGATACAAAAAAGACCCAGAATAAAATAAGAAAAGCAACCCAGGAATTGTCAATCATTCCTCGCATTGAGGAGCTGGCTAGAGTTTTTTTTTTTTTTTTTTAAATTTTGGATCTGATATTAGGAAAGATTCTAATCTACTGGTGGTTATTACCCGCTGATTTCTGAAATATTACCAACATACCAAATCGCTGGTAGTGGTCTGCTCCTACAATTATTTAAATAGTCACATCATGCAAAAGAAGCAGTTGCATGTAATTGGGAACAAAAAATGACTTCCAAAAATGATCCAGAATGTGAGACCCAAAGCAGAAACTGCAAATAAATATGTCACTTATATGGCAAAACTATATTCTCCAAACAAAACCTCACATCTTAACAAAGAAATTGTAAAATAGCATAAAAAACAAACAAAAAAAACCCCAAAAAACAAAAAAACCCCAAAACAACCCCCCCCAAAACAACCCAAAATTATGTCTCTTCCAGTATAATACTGTAAAACTGCAATGGCTGAGAAAGTCCTGTTTAGATATGTTTTTTATTTTTCCTGCCTTCATAAATTAGGTGACAAAGTAGAAATTCAACCACAGAAAGAAAATGTTTATACGTATATATATGAGAGCAGTGGCTCAGCAAGATCTATCAAATATACTGTGCAGCATTCTAGTGTCAAAAGTAAAGGCAGAAATCGCCAAGATCTCTTGGTGAAAAATAGGGGTGGTGTCTGAGGAGTAAAAATTCTATGTGACTATGAACTCACATTTCAACAGTGCGTTAATTAGAACAAAAAGCCAGATGATACGTGAGCAACAGTCTTCAGGTCCAAAGTAGCAGAACCGCTGCGTCTTCTGCTAGTTTACACCAGGTTGAAAAAACAGGGACTTTATGAATGGGAAGCTGTTTTGTTTTTCGGTACTTAAGCAGCGATGTTGCTTCTTTAATTCTTTTTAAGGACTCGTGGCCACAGACAGAGAATGAAAAGTTGGTTCTGGTCGATGACTGATCCAGGTGGTTTTTGAGAGAAGCCTTTTTTGTTTTGTTTGCTGCTGTGCCTCTGGGTTGTCCAAGCACTATGGATCCTAGGATTTGCCTTGATTTATTCTTTCGCTTCTAGGAAAAGGGTTTCCTGAGGGTAGAGCTTTGCGTCCATTAATGATTTACAGGGATCCATCTGAGTAACCTGAAAAAAAAAGAAAAAAAAAAAAAGAAGAAAACACAGAACCCAAAGGTTAAAACTTACATCACCATCATGCCCCATAAGTAAGATTTGATTTTTAGATGAGTTCCTGAATATTAACTGAAAATCTTCATACTTCACTTTATTTGATATACCGGTAAATCAAAGGAGTTTCTAAGTGGTTTATAATTGAGGGGCTCTTTTACTAAGCCACTTAAGCGTCTATGCGCGCCCAACGAACGCCAAAATGAAGTTACCACACAGCTACTGTGTGGCTCTTGCGGTAATTCATTTTTGCCGCGCCGATAGGTCATTACCGCTCGGTTACCACGTGAGACTACCGCTAGGTCAATGGCTGACGGTAAGGTCTCAGACCCAAAATGGAAGCGCGACAATTTTCAGTTTGCCGTACATCCATTTTCTGCAAAAATTTTAAAAAAGGCCTTTTTTTTAAAACAGGTGTGCTGAAAAATGATTCTGTGCGCGCCCAAAACCCGCGCCTACACTACTGTAGGCCATTTTCAGCGCACCTTAGTAAAGGGACCTGTAAAATAATATAAAGAAAGAAAAGGCAGGAAATGGAACAGAAACAAAAGCTGGTCTGGGTTACAATGGCAAGATTAACAACTTAATACAGTCAAATCAATTATGATAGTAATAAGACACCCAAGGAGGGGAGGTAACGTATAGACAAGACATAGCCCACAGATCCTTGGCCCAAAACACTAGAAGATCGTCCCGAACCTTCCTCAATCTCCATTTCCCTAAGTGCAAAGGCATAAAATACAAAGTACTGCACGGATCAACCTTCGCTTACATGAGCACGCAATTCTGGAATACACTACCACGCAACCTGAAAACGATCTACGAACTAACCGACTTCCGCAAACTACTGAAGACGTATCTCTTTGAGAAAATCTACAGCAAGGATCAAAACACATGAAGTCCATACACACTAATAGATATGCATCAACACACTCTCTTCTGAATTCTCTTCCCCCGTATCCTCAACTCTCTTAAAACTCTACCCACAGATAAAATTGTTAGACCTTTATGTTCCCTTAATACTGTTTTATCGCCCCTCAACTCCCCATTGTTTTATTCCATTGTTCTATTCCCAAATGATATCCTGACTTTACTCTGTCTTCCCACAACTCTTCACAATGCAACCCATAAGCGTACTGTAACAAATTGTATTTCCATCACTCATAATGTATTGTAAGCCACACTGAGCCCGCAAATAGGTGGGAAAATGTGGGATACAAATGCAAATAAATAAATAAATAAATAAATAAATCTCTCTTCTTCCTACCAAAACAAGGATACAAAGAAGAGCAAATCATGCTGCTGTTTAAAAAAAAAATAAAGGCGTCGATATTCAGCTGGCAATGGTGAGCGTTTTTTTTTTTTTTATGAAAGACACTACTGGCTTTGCTCCTGGATATTCAATACCTTGAATGTCAAGGTTTATGTGACCGGCTTCCCTTACGCGGTTAATGCAATATTCAGCATTTAATCGCATAAGTGACACTCCATAACGACAGGACTGACTTTTATGCAGTCCGATTTAACCGCTAAATTTAGGTGGTAAAGTACTGAATACTGGCATTTATTTGCGTAAGTGCTGACTCTGCCCTCCCCCCCCTCCGACCACCCATAAAACAGCAGGCACTGAATTTAGCCGTCTGTAGTGATATTTCAGTAGCACTAAGCAGTTAAATGCTGCAGAATATCAGCAGATAGCCCCGAATGAGTGATTTAACTGGCCGGTTAAATCACTTTGAATATCGATCCCAAAGAATTTAGTTAAAGGCTTAAACTAAACTACATCCAGGGTCATAAGTACTGTCTAGGAATGAACAATTTGGTCAGTTTAGGGGTCCCTTTATTAAGGTGCGCTGAAAAATGGCTTGCGGTAGTGTAGGCAGGGGGGTTTGGGGCGTGCACTGATCCATTTTTCAGTGTGCCTGTAAAAAGGTATTTAAAAAACTTTTGCAGAAAATGGACATGCGGCAAAATCCAAATTGCTGTGCGTCCGTTTTGGGTCTGCGACCCTACCGCCAGCCATTGACCTAGCGATAAAGACTCATGCGGTAACTGGGCGGTAATGACCTGCATGCGTCCGAAAATAAAAATGATTTTTTTGGACGTGCGTATCGGATGCGTGCCAAAAATGAAATTACCGCAAGAGCCACACGGTAGCCAGGCGGTAACTCCATTTTGGCGCAGGTTGGGCACGCGTAGACACTTATGCGGCTTAGTAAAAGGGACCCTTAATTTGTTTATTTCAGCTAAGAAAGTTCCACTGGGCATTTCACAGGATGGGCCAGACACAAAGTCTGATTCTGGTCCACAATGACTGAGGTCTAAATTGCCTTTCCTAGGAGGTAATCTGTTTGGGTTAAATGATGGGAGCTAATAACCATCATCGGTTGCTAAAGAAGCAGTGGTGCTTTTTCCTAGCAAATAAGGTGCCGGTACTCAAATGTCAGGCCACACTTCAGGGGTGCGGGTGATCACTATGGGGCTCATTTTCAAAGCACTTAGCCTTACAAAGTTCCATAGATTACAATGTAACTTTGTAAAGTCTAAGTGCTTTGAAATATGCCTCTAAGGGACCCACCCCACAATAGCCAGGTCCCCTGCAACCAGTCATAGGCTGTACACACCAATTCTGCCTTGTCAGATTCTGAGGCTCTTTCATTAAAACTTGGGCTCCATGGGTCAATTTTAGCAGACAATGGAAAAGGTGCCGATACTCAGTACCCCCCCCTCAAAAAACGCCCTGTAAGGAGTGTCCTGGAATGGTTCCTATCCCGAGGGACACTTGCTGTTTCCAGCAAGCATGCCATCCAATCAGCAGAAGAGCATGAAGAATTCCAGGCAATGAGAGGGTTTCCAGCCTTTAAGAGGCCATTTTTAAAAAGCCTTCTGCGGATAAACGACAGAAAGTCTTCTGAATACTGTCCCCCTCGAGATGTGGGGAGGGTAGAGTTAGACCAGGCTGTCTAATATACACAACAGGGAGCACAGGGATTTCATTTGACATTGCCATGTGTAGTTTAGCCTTTGGCACTGGCCTGCTGCCTGATTTTCAAAGGGAAAGTCTGCGGGAGTTCCTCCTTGAAAAGAAAACAGTGCAGGGTCTGCAGGATGGACGCAATGCTCTCTGCAAGCTTTTAAAAAGTCTCCCATTTTTCATAAACTACTTTCATCTGTTTCTTTGACCCTGCTTTTCTCTGTGAGGGAGGGAAGAGGTCCAATTCCTATCTTCTAAAGTTGGCATCTTTGTACTGTAAAAACAGAGCAATTCTCCTAGGTTGGTCATATCCAAGTAGTTGGATTCTTAGTCATCTGAACGTACTCTGGGGTTGCAAAGAAAGATGGGCATGATGGGGGAATGTTTGAAAAGCCTATTTGGTAACTACGAACGTAGAACTTCCAACTCAGTCCTTTTGAAATACATATGGCCACGCATACACTAAGTCACATGACTGGGTATTTAATACAATGCATGGCGGGTGCCTGGGCAGTAGTTTGGTTTGTCACATGCGGTTTTACAATATATACCTGATACCTTTTTAGCTAGGTGCCCTATTGAAGTTTTACCCATTAATATTACAAATGAAGCTGCAAGTTACCAGGGGCAATAACAACCAGCCCTATTTTTCTTCTACTTCTAGGTTTCCTAGAAAAGACACAACTATACTGACGTCAACTGAAATAGTTTTCCACATCTCTGTCAAACTTGGAAAAATTGATCAACTATTTCCCACAATTCCTCTGAGACTGAGTGTGTTGTGAAGGATTCAAAATGATCCAATCTGTAGATGTGGAAAAATCAGATGTATCTCACTGACAATCTGCAATACATTTTCAATAAACAACACGTGGTACTGAAGAATTTCATAGCCTCGTGATGAAGAGAAACACATTTCAGTGAGCAAGAAGAAACTCTTATTTCAAAATACTTGAGTATGATCAAACTATAAATAGCCCATGAATTTACATATAAATATCTGTGAACACATTTACTAGCTTACGCTTTAGGTGGCCGATATGCAAAACCATATAACTTGGAAAACAAACCAGCAGATCAGTATAATATCCAAAAAGACTTTATTGAGGATACCGTGTATGAAACAAATGCCCGACACAGGCCGTGTTTCGCCCAACAAATAGGGCTGCGTCAGGGGCTATAATAAATAAACATATAAAATTAGAAACATATGAAATTATAAAACATAAAATTACATAATATATATATATTTTTTGTTCATGTCTGTACCCCGCACTTTCCCACTCATGGCCGGCTCATGAGGCTTACATGGGGCAATGGAGGGTTAAGTGACTTGCCAGAGTCACAAGGAGCTGCCTGTGCCTGAAGTGGGATTGAACTCAGTTCCTCAGGACCAAAGTCCCACTACCCTAACCACTAGGCCACTCCTCCACTCTTTTATAAAATATAAAACATGATTATTCTGTACGAGTAAAACAGAGACATGAATTATAAACACTAGAGTTCTTTTTTAATTCAAAACATTTAAAATTTCTATTTGAAAATTTCATAAATAACTTTATTATAGCCCCTGACGCAGCCCTATTGTTGGGCGAGAACACGGCCTGTGTCGGGCATTTGTTTCATACACAGTATCCTCAATAAAGTCTTTTTGGATAGTATACTGATCTGCTGGTTTGTTTTCCACGTTGGATTTTGCAGATCGTTTGCCCTGTTTGTTTTCTGATAACCATATAACTTGCCAGAAATGGCCGCCAACTATTAAAACGTTTGTTTGAGGCTATCTAGTCATTTTCAGCGGCACAACCAGTTATCCTCAAAGCAGCTAACCCTGTGGGCATGCCAAGGGTGGAGTCAGGTTAAATGCTGATATTCAGTCCCTCACCGCATAAGTAAGACGCATAAATAGCGGTCATCAGGGGCGTAGCCAACACTCAATTTTGATGGGCCTGGGCCTGGGCCCAAGATGGGTGGGCAGAAGAACTCCACCCTATCTCACAGTGATTTGGTCTCTACTACTACTACTTGACATTTCTAAAGCGCTACGAGGGTTACGCAGCGCTGTTACAATTTACATAGAAGGACAGTCCCTGCCAAAGGAGCTTACAATCTAAAGGACAAATGTACAGTCAGTCTACCTCTCTTGCCTGCATGCCATATGGTCTCTCAAATATCCCCCCTCCCCCGCATACCTTTTAAATAGCAGATTTTCACCGGAGCGAGCAGCAACTAACACACACTGCTCATGTTGGCCCATAGCCTTCCCTCTGATGCAACTTCCTGTTTCTGCATAGGCGGGAATACATGAGAGGGAAGGCTGTGGGGCCAGTGCACAGTATGTATCAGTCGCTGCTCGATGCAGGCAAAGATCTGCTATTATAAGGTATGCAGGAGGGACAGCTGTTGGGAGTTTTCAGCTGGTGTGGCTTGGGGGATCCCTGCCTGCCAAATCATAGGTGTGCTGCTCTGGGTGGCCTGAGCCCAAAGAGGCCACCACGAGCCCACCCTTGGCTACGCCACTGGCGGTCATATCTTTAAGTGGGTTGGCTTATGTGGTGAGGGGCTAATATTGACTTAACTGGCTACGTGTTAGCCAGCTCAAAATAAAAAGGATGTTCAACGCTAAAACCTGGACAGGCCCCGGCATTGAATATTTGAGCGGGTGGATCAAGAAAAAGAAGAAGGGCCAAAGTTAAGTTACAGGTAAAAAAAAAAAAAAGCGCATGAAGCCTGCAGGTCAGTTTGCTCACACAGTTTTATGGTTTATACTGCTTCATTTGCCAAAGACAAGCCGAAGCGGTGTATAATTCTAAAATTAAAAAGCAAGAAAAGCACTCCAACTGAATATAGGAAAGAATCAAACAGTCAGGGGCCCTTGTACTAAGGCACGCCGAAAAATGGCCTGCGCTGGTGTAGGCACGTGTTTTGGAGGTGCGCAGGTCCATTTTCAGCAACCCCTGCATAAAGGGCTTTTGGGGGGGGGGGGGGGGGGGGGGGGGAATGGACTTGTGGCAAAATTAAAACCAGCGCACATCCTTTTGGCCTAGATCTTACACCATTCATTGACTTAGTGGTACGTCTCACTCGTTAACCAGGCGGTAATCATCAGTGACGTACACTGCCAATTACTGCCGGGTAAGCGCCACATGGTAGAACATTCAACTTAGTTATAACTTAGTTCAACTTAGTTATAACCTTTAGATTGTAAGCTACCTACACTGACTACATAGTTTGTAACCTTTAGATTGTAAGACTCTCCTGAGCAGGGACCTGTCCTTCCCCATGTTAAACTTGTACAGCGCTGCATAACCCTGGCAGCGCTATAGAATACTAAGTAGTAGTAGTATTACCGTGTGTTTTGGATGCGCATCAAAAATGGAATTACTGCCCGGGGCACGTGGTAGCCGGGCAGTAGTTCCAATTTGATGTGTGTTGGACCCGCGTATAAAAAAGGGCCCCTCAAAGAGTCATAAACATTCCAGCAAAATACTAAAATTAAGATTTTAGAAATCCAAAACTCAACTTAAAATCAAAGTGTAAAAGTTAAAACACATTTTTGGCATTTGCAAAATACGAAGAGTTATAAATTACAATAAGAAAAAACAAACAAAACAAATCTTGTAAGTGCCACCAGAACTGCATACAGTAGTCAAGGTTCAGGCGTAAGGTTGCCAAACTAGATCCCAATTTGCCCGACAGGGTTGATCCAATCCTGGGCTTACCCCACTGCAATGCAGAGACTTTTGATTCCGATTTCCCCATTGGATTTCCTATGAAAAGCAATGCTATAGTTCCTGCATGCATTTCGATAAGCCCAGGAACGGATCAACCTGTCAGGCGAATCTGGATCCAGTTGGCAACCCCAAATCAGCAGGGTCAGCCCTACCACTAGATGGACTAAGCGTCTGGTGAGAGTGGCAGGCTTCAGGGGTGGCAAGCACAGCCGGCAAAAACAGCAGCAGAGCAGTCCTTAAAGCCACCATAAGCCCTGGGCCTTTTGGCATGCATCTGCATGTGTGTGCTTAAGGCCTGCCAAATAGAGAATGACATGGGGACAAAGTTTGTCCCCATCCCCGTGGGTTCTGTCTCCATCCCCGCCCCCACAGGTTCTGTTTCTGTCCTCGCCCCGTCCCCGCAGGTTCTGTCCCTGTCCCTGCAGTTTTGTCCCTGCCCCCGCCCTGTCCTCAGTCTGCAGAAGCCTCAAACAATTATGATTTTATATTTAAAATCTTTTTATTAAAGTAATAAAAATGAACAAGATGCTGTGCAACTATTGTGTATAAATTACAAATAGAAAACAATAATAACAGCGAGCAGTTATAATAACCCTCCTCACCACCACCCTCTAACCTTCCAACCCCAACAATAACTGATTTCTACTACCCCAAGGAATCCTAATCCACCCTGTTAAAATGTCCAGGAGTACAAAATACAACCCGTTCTGTATGTCCCAAAGGGGAGAAATATGACCTATGAAGTACAGTTAGATATTTTAATCTGTGGATGAATAAGAAGTCATCAACATCTCAGGATTCAGTCTGGCTCTCCTGTCTTCCACAGTCCTTCCTGCAATAGAAGATGTGCTGGTAGCAGGATGTACAGAATCCAGCGGCGTTGCCACAGGTGGGCCCTGGGTGGGCCGGGGCCCATCCACTTAGGGCTCAGGCCCACCCAACAGCAGCACATATTTAGTGCTAGCTAGTGGGGATCCCAGGCTTCGCCAGCTGAAGAGACCCCCCCCCCCCCCCTGATGGTGCTGAGAACACTGCTTTCCACTTCAGCAGTCTAAGCTTCCTAAGCTGCTGATACTGGCCTCATCACATGGGGGGGGGGGGGGGGGGGGAGGAGAACACTTGGTGTCCACCCACTTCTTGACTAGGCCACCCAAAATCTGCTGTCTGGCTACGCCCCTGACAGAATCCCCCATGCATAGTTTGCTAGTTGTTGCCAGCATGTTTGCTTGTTTTTCCAAAAAAATCAAAATATTATTGTCTGCATCATTCCAACATAAATAACACTCCAGTTCATTAACAGGCTTCAAAGTAGAAAATGACATGGGGACAAAGTTTGTCCTTGTCCCCATCCCCATGTCATTCTCTACTGCCAAATCCTGCTGCTGAAAGTGAGTTTAAACGGTTGCCTTGCCACCGTCTTTACTGGTGCTGAGCTACTGCCCCCTGAAACCTGTATTTCCTCTGTGCTCCTGCAGAGGTGGGGTGGTGAGAGCAGCAGTAGCAGTGCAATACTGGTAAAAAAAACAAAGAGAGACAGAAATGCATTTTCTCCTGTACTTTGCAAAATAAAAATAGAAAAAAAAATGTACATTTTACAAAGCAGGTACATCTCAGTCCTTCCAAAGTATTAAATAAAAATACTTTTTTCAACCTTTGTTGTGTGGGAATTTGGCTGGTCCCACTCTTTTTTTCCCACGTTCCATGAGTCAGCCTTACAAATTCTTTTCCAGGTTGGCCTTTCCATTTCTTCTCTCGCCTCTTGTCTTCTTCCTTTCCTTCTCTACATCTGTTTGGCACTGATCTTTCATTTTATGTCCCCACTATCAAATAGCTGTGTATAGAGCTGCCAAGTGATCCAGTTCCAGAAGGGAGATTTTTCAACCAGTCCTAGTGTGAACTCACATCCCTAATTCATGTGGAATTTGCAGTCCCTGATTCTACCCATCAAAATCTGTGCTGCAGCACATCCAAATGTCTTAAGAAAATGCACTCAGACCCCTCTACTGTTGTTTGAATAATTTATTTGCTTTGGAGCCACTGTCTCTTTTCTGTTTCTTCTGCCTTTGCAGGGTTTCTTGTCCACCTGACATTTCTTCTGTCTCTAAGTGCACCATCCTTCTTTCCTCTGCACCACTATTTGTCCTGTCCAGCATCTCTCTTCTGTGGTCCTTGTCCCTTTCTGGGTCCCCATCTCTCTCCTTTTTCAGCATAATCCTACCTGGTCTCCTCATCTCCCCCTTTTCTAGTATCTGCCCTCCTGGTGTCCCCATCTCTCCCTTTTTCTAACATTGCCCTGTGTTACCATCTTCCCCCTTTTCCAGGATTACCTCTTTGTACCCATCTCACCCCTTTTTTCACCATTGTCCCCATCTCACTCCTTTTTCACCATTGTCCCCATATCCCCATTCCCCCTTCCAATGGTGCCCCTCTGTGTCCCTATCTCCTCCTCCCCTTTCCAGTAGTGCCCCCTCTGTGCCTCTTTCTCCTCCCCCTTTCCAACAGTGCCTTCTCTGTGTCCCTATCTCTTCCCCTTTTCCAGTAGTGCCCCTCCATTTCAGCAGAGCCCCTATCCCCTCCCTTTTCAGTAGTGCCCCTGTGTCCCCATTTCTTCTTTTTCCAGCACAGCCTCTTTGCGTTCCAATGTCCCTACCCTCTCCCTGTCCAGCATTTACTATATCCTTCTTCCCTGTCTCTTTCAGTGCTCCCCATCCTCCTTGGGGCCACATCTCCTGGCCTGCTCCCAAAGTTCATCCTCTGGCAGCTCCAAGGAGGTTTAAAAGACAGGAGACCAAGTGACGTCAAACTGTTGAAAGCAATTATGCTAGTCTCAGTTTCCCCTTCCCTGCGTAACTGTCATTGCCGTACTCTCAAAACAAAGCAAGCAAACCTATGAGCTGCTGCATCCACATTGTCACTCTTTATTGTTGGAGGCCCCGCGCTCCTAGGGCCCCCTGCATTTTTGGCACGTCTGTCCTCCTGTCTTGGAACACCTCCTTGGTCCATACCTTAATGTGCATCCATATTTCAATAAGGAGCATCAGGCAGCAGCAGCGATTTTCATATCCCGTCAGCTGCTGAGTCCAGAGCTTCCTCGCTGCTGCATCCCGCCTCCTTTTGATGTCACTTCCTGCTTCTGCAAGAGTGGGATGCCACAGCGAGGAGGCTCTGGGCTCAGCAGCTGATGGGATATGAAAATTGCTGCCACTCTTTACGGAAAAATACGAGGATTAGGGGGCACACAATGAAGCTACAAAGTAGTAAATTTAAAATGAATTGGAGAAAATATTTCTTCACTTGACTTGTAAGTAAACTCTGGAATTCATTGCCAAAGAATGTAGTGAAAGCAATTAGCTTAGCGGGGTTTTAAAAAGTTTTGGACAACTTCCTAAAAGAAAAGTCCATAAGCCATTATTAAAATGGACTTGGGGAAAACAACTGCTTATTCCTAGGATAAGCAGCATAAAATGTATTGTGCTGGTTTGGGATCTTGCCAGGTACTTTCGCCCTCCTGCAGTTTTCAACCTCTCTTCCTACTGCAGTCTCACTGCTTCTCATCCTTTGAAGTTCACTCTATCCGTCTATTCTACCCGCTGCCACTCAAAGTTGCAGTCATTTACCGCCCCCCTGATAAGTCCCTCTCTTCTTCCTTACCGACTTTGATGCCTGGCTCTCCGTTTTCTTGAGCCCTCATCCCCATCCCTCATTCTTGGAGACTTTACATACACACTGATGACCCATCTGACTCTTATGCTTCTCAGTTCCTCACTCTAACCTCCTCCTTCAACCTCCAACTGAGCTCCACCACCCCTACTCATCAATCTGGCCACTGTTTTGACCTCGTCCTCTCCTCTACCTGCTCACCCTCCAATCTCTGCGCCTCAGCTCTCCTCTCTCTGACCATCACCTGATCACCTTCACACTTCATCACTCTCCCCCTCAGTCCCGCCCAACACTAACCACTACTTCCAGGAATCTCCAGGCTGTCGACCCTCCCACCTTATACTCTAGTATCTCTAATCTCCTCCCTTCCATTATGTCCTCCGAGTCTGTCGACAAGGCTGTTTCCACTTACAATGCCACTCTCTCCTCTGCACTAGACACCCTTGCACCATCCATCTCCCGTCCCACAAGGCGTACTAATCCCCAGCCCTGGCTGACCCCTTGTACCCGATACCTTCACTCCTGCGCCCCCGATCGGCTGAACGCCTCTGGAGGGAAACTCTCGCACCCATACTGATTTCATTCATTACAAATTCATGCTATCCTCCTTCCAGTCCTCCCTATTCCTCGCCAAACAGGACTATTACACCCAGTTGACTAATTCCCTCAGCTCTAACCCTCGTCATCTCTTCGCCACCCTTAACTCACTCCTCAAAGTGCCCTCCGCTCCCACCCCCTCTCACTATCTCCTCAATCACTGGCTGATTACTTCAGGTGCAGAAGATCAACCTCGAATTCACCACCAAACCATCTCCTCTCTCACCCTTTAAACCACTCCTCAACCAATCAACTCAAGCCTCCTTTCCTCTTTTCCTGATATTCACCCGAGAGAAGGACACCGCCCATCTTCACCCCTCCTCGAAATGCACCACCTGTTCCTCTGACCCCATCCTCCACAACTTACTCAACACCATCTCTCCTACTGTCACCCCCCCCCCCCATCTGTCATATCCTCAACCTCTCTCTCTCCACTGCAAACTGTCCCTGACACCTTCAGCATGCTGTAGTCACACCACTCCTCAAAAAAACATCACTTGACCCTACCTGTCCCTCCAACTACCGCCCAATTTCCCTCCTACCCTTCCTCTCCAATATACTTGAACGCGCCGTTCACAGTCGTTGCCTGGATTTCTCTCCTCTCATGCCATCCTCGATCCGCTTCAATCCGGTTTTCGCCCTCTACACTCGACAGAAACGGCACTCTCTAAAGTCTGTAATGACCTGTTCCTTGCCAATCCAAAGGTCATTACTCCACTCTCATCCTCCTCGACCTAATCCGCCGCTTTTGACACTGTTAATCATGATTTACTTCTTGCCACACTGTCCTCATTTGGGTTCCAGGGCTCTGTCCTCTCCTGGTTCTCCTCTTATCTTTCCACCATACCTTCAGAGTACATTCTCATGTTCCTCCTCCACCCCCATCCCACTCTCTGTTGGAGTTCCTCAGGGATCTGTCCTTGGTCCCTTCTTTTTTTAATCTACACCTCTTCCATGGGCTCCCTAATCTCATCTCACAGTTTCCAATATCATTTTTTATGCCGACGACACCCAGCTTTATCTCTCCACACCAGACATCACTGTGGATACCCAGGCCAAGGTTCGGCCTGCTTATCCGACATTGCTGCCTGGATGTCCAACTGCCACCTGAAACTAACATGGCCAAGACGAGCTTATTGTCTTCCCACCCAAACCCACTTCACCTCTCCCTCCACTCTCTATCTCAGTTGATAACACCTCATCCTCCCGTCTCATCTACCTGCAACCTCGGAGTCATCTTCGACTGCTCCCTCTCCTTCTCTGTGCATATCCAGCAGATAGCCAAGACCTGTCGTTTCTTCCTCTATAACATTAGCAAAATTCGCTCTTTTCCTCTCTGATCACACCACCCGAACTCTCATCACTCTCGCCTTGACTACTGCAACCTACTCCTCACTGGCCTCCCACTTAGCCATCTATCCCCCCCCCTTCAGTCCGTTCAGAACTCTGCTGCACGGCTTACCTTCCGACTGGACCGATATACTCATATCACCCCTCTCCTCAAGTCACTGCACTGGCTTCCGATTAGGTTCCGTATACAGTTCAAGCTTCTCCTACTAACCTACAAATGCACTCGATCTGCAGCCCCTCCCTACCTCTCTACCCTCATCTCCTACGTTCCTACCCGTAACCTCCGCTCTCAAGACAAATCCCTCCTTTCAGTACCCTTCTCCAGCACCGCCAACTCCAGGCTCCCCCCTTTCTGCCTCGCCTCACCCCATGCTTGGAATAAACTACCTGAGCCCATTCGCCAGGCCCCTTCCCTGCCCATCTTCAAATCCTTGCTCAAAGCCCACCTCTTCAATGTCGTCTTCAGCACCTAACCACCATACCTCTATTCAGGAAATCCAGACTGCCCCAACTTGACATTTTGTCCTTTAGATTGTAAGCTCCTTTGAGCAGGGACTGTCCTTCTCTATTAAATTGTACAGCGCTGCGTAACCCTAGTAGTGCTCTAGAAATGTTAAGTAGTAGTAGTAGTAGTAGTACTTGTAACCTGGATTGACCATTGTTGGAAACAGGATGCTGGGCTTGATTGACCTTCAGTCTGTCCCAGTACGGCAATACTTATGTACTTATATACTTCACAAGAATATACAATTACAAATGTATAATTTAACAAAAAAGTCTTCCAGAAAAAATAAAAGAGGATATTTACACTTAGGCACTCTGCATTGAGAGGTGCTATTTACATCAGGCCTGGGGGGGGGGGGGGGGGGGGGGAAACCCATATAGAATTAAATTTGAAATCTACGTTATGTGTGTACTTACCTGTTCAAAACTGGTGCAAGGAGACTCTGAAAATTGCCCCATATTATTAATGCCAAATGTGTGGGCATATGAAAACACAGAGAACAAGGAGTTGCCCTGCCCTTGTTAAGCTGCATTTGCCTTTAGATTCTATTGCAGTGGATCTGAGCACAGTACTCTGCCGCCATCCTCACCCACCTTACGTTCTCTATTACTGTATTTGTATTCTACATCAGTCCTGCCAAACTATTAAAAGATTGCTTTTATTTCTTTTTAAAGTAACTACGTTAAGTGAAAAAAAAACAAAGTTGTATCTGGGTTCTTAAAGCTGCAATTTCAAAGGTACACTAATTAGGCACCTTAATGTGCCCTAAGGCCTTCAGGATTCTTATGGGACAGTCACTTGCACTGAAGCACAACAGCAGAGGTATAGAGAGACTTTCAGAAAGCTCGGTACAAGATATGCCATGCACCTGAGGAAGGTGATTTTCTTCTTGTTTGCTCAGCTCAGTCGTGTATCTAATTAGATCAGGTTGCTTCTCCGATCCTAGAACCCCTTTATTAGAAAGCCTAGGTGAAGAGGCCTTTTTCTTTCCTCCATGTCTGGCACACTCCGATTGTGTAAGCACAGTCGTCTTAATGAACAGACTGCAAGCAGATGGAAACCTACCATGCACTTCGGTATAATTAATGACAGACCAGCCTAATCAAAACTCTGGGGTTTCCAAACTCGAGTTAGTATCTAACAGCGAGGAAAGGAAGATGCCCTTTTCTCGATTTTCTTTTCACTTTGAAGATTAGGTAACAGTTTTAGGCTACAGCATCTAGATTAAGCCAGGAGTGCTGCCCCTTTCTAGCCTGGATTGCGGCTCGCCTTCTGTTTTCCAGGGTGCCCAGGGACAGCAGAGTTTGCAAATGTTTACAACATTAGCCAATTAACTAACAATACGGCTCCTGCATCTGTCAACAAACAAAGCTGTGGATGCTTTGTTTTAGCTGCTAGGCAGTTTTTGTCCAGAAGGCTTCTTCACTGCAGTTAATTAGCATGCTGTAGTCTCAGGCATCATGTCCTTTTGTTATTTGTGGTTTGTAAATGTGTTGTTCACCTCAAAGAGCAGAAGCTTTATTAGTGCGCATCCTTCCTTGCTGAAAAAAAAATATACAACCAACCCAAATAAAAACAAAACAAACAAAAACAGTTCTCATTAGAGAGCTAGTGATGAAAGTTTAATATGTTATGACTTCAAACATATAAGCTCAAATCTAAAACATAGGCATATGGAAGTCCACTGGAGTACCGGGTTTGGATTTATTTAGTGTTTTTAATCCAAATAAGATCTCAAAAACATTTACAACTGCAGAAACAAGCACAGATGGTACTCAGGGGTTCAAATGTTTGGATTTTGAGGTCCGAATTTAATGCAGTTTCTAAAGAGAACACAAGAACCAATGTATCATTATTGCCTCTCATAGAGTATGAGTCAACTGCAGCACAGGGCAATAAAGGGACTTGCCACATGAGATCAGTAGCTCTCTTGATTTACAGTTTCATGATTCAAAATCATCTAATCTCCTCAAGGAACTGATGCAGAAAGCTAGCGTTAAGAGTTGTGTGCCGATGGCTTAACGCACGGCTTTCTAACGCAAGTGCAACCGAATAAAGACTGTTTTTTTTTTTTACAAGATCAGTCTCTTTGTCTTATCTTTTACTTTGGATTTGGCAGATCACCTGCCTTGTTGTTGTTTTTTTTTTTACTTGTACACAAATTATATGCAAACAGAACCTGTGCAAAACTTGGGACAGGACACCGCATACATGGATACAAGGCTCTGCACAAAGCAGCTACTTCTATGCACACATCCAAAGAGTAAAATGTATCAGCACATGTGCTGGAATGCTACTCTACTACTACTTAACATTTCTAGAGCGCTACTAGGGTTACGCAGCGTTGTACAGTTTAACAAAGAAGGACAGTCCCTGCTCGAAGGAGCTTACAATCTAAAGGACGAAATGTCAAGTTGGGGAAGTCAAGATTTCCTGAATAGAGGTGTAGTAGTTAGGTGCTGAAGGCGACATTGAAGAGGTGGGCTTTGAGCAAGGATTTGAAGATGGGCAGCGAGGGGAGGAATACAAGATAGTATTCCAGCACATTCACAGATATGTGCTGATAATTTTTTTTCCGCTCTTAGCGCAGCATCATCTCCTCCCCCATTTTGTCTTTTTAAAATTTGGCAAGTCCCATACATTTTCAGAAAAGGAAGAACAGGTATTAAATCTTCACAGACACTAGTGCAGAAGAACGAGCTAACACTTCTTTGCCGCCTCATACTTGATGTCAAAATCCCCAGCATTGTGTTCAGCCTTCTACACACTTCACCACACTGGGGGAGAATAGCTAATTATCCTCATTAACGTGATTTTAAATATGTTGTTAGCTAGTGTCTAAAGCAAGACTTTGCATAGGGTTAGCTCATGTGTACCCACAAAATGGTGAGCTAAAGCCATGCTAACCTAGTGCAAAGCCTGGGAGACCTTTACTGCATTGCCTTCTCCCCCATCAGTTGTAAATAAACTCTGATAAAGAAGTTCAGGGGAGTTCATCTGCAGAAAAAAAAACAACTTTCAAAACTGCTTCTCCTCTCAGCGGGGTAAAAGTGTTGATGCTGCTCACAGCGAGTGTACTTTTACCCCCTTTCAAAATGGGGTGGCAATGAGACAACCACAAAAAGGAGGAAAACAAAAACCCTCCACAAGAAGTCAATGGCCAAACCAAAGCAAAAGTAGAAGTCACCAAAAAAAAGTATGTGTTCAAGACGGTAAAAAACATCAAAAGACCAATGATGGAGTCCATCACATCTGTTTATTCATACTTGGTTAAACCTCAATGTAAATGAAGAAATCAGACCCAACATGGGTCTCCATCACATTTCCAAGAGGCTATTCTAGGCTTTGTCTTCTTTCTCTTTGGTGCTTCCAAGATCTATATTTAATTCAACATCCCAGCTTCCCCCCCCCCCCCATATCTTACTATCAACATTTGAAATAATCAACTAGGGGGCTCATTTTCAAAGCAATTAGACTTACAAAGTTCCATAGGTTAACTTTAAGTGCTTTGAAAATATGCCTCTTAGTCATCAAAACTAGTTAAGCTTGATTATGTTAGGGTAATTAATCATGACCACCCTGTGCTAGTTATGCCCTCCTTCTAGGAAGCCTGATATTGAATTTTATTCCCCCCTAACCCCACCCTTTTGGCTCTCTAAAGCTTATCAAGCCCATTGCATAATTTCTTCTGCCTTTTAACCCAAACCTCTTAATCTACTCTTTATATAAATCCCACATTTAAATATTCTCATGGATTTGGTTGGCCACTATCTCTACTGCTATACACCACTCTCTCAGTAAAGTAAACCTGGAAATATATTTTGAGGTGGGAGAATCTAGGCCCGGTAAGATAAGGTGTGGGGCCAAACTACACGGCCCAGAAGGTATTAGGAAGGGGAAGCAGGAAGGTGTACTCAAAAACCTGCCAGGGACTGCACATTGGGGAGGTGGAAGGGAAAAGTGGAGGGAGCAGCCGCTATGGCGATCAACGTCCAGAAGGGGGAGCAGTGATGAGAACACTCAATTTGCGTGGGTCAGAAATCAATACAAGATACCTTCCACCTACGAGGGGTGGGGCGAACTAACCGGCAGGCTGTGAGGGAGCCAGAGTTAATGGAGTTTTTGGAGGAAGGAGAAGGAGAGAGTACAGGATTGCCAGGTTTGGAGGAGCAGTTGGATATGGACTGTGATTGTGCTCTGGTGGAGGGTTGCAGAGGTTTGCGGGCAGTGGGTGGTCACAGGAGTCATGTAGCTGTGTTGAAGGAGATGTACTGCCATCCTGCAACCACTCAAAAGAAAAGACTTAAAGAAAAACAAAACCAGGAGGACTGAACTTCGGACTGGGATTTATAGGGGGGGGGGGGGGGTTGCTTTTGCTGTGGTTTCTTTTTCTTTTTGAAACTGCCTAGGATATTGACTAAGTGAATGGAGCTGTGATAGGGAAGGAGAAGAGAAGAATAAACAGACGAACTAAAAACTGTGTTGCCTGGAAAGACTGGATGAATGGACTACTGGAGGGAGGATTGAGATTGCTGAAAATCCTGGAGTTTTGGAAAAACTCAGAAAGGAGGATTAATGGCGAGCCGGCCATCACCCCAGAGGGACTGCGACCAGCAGATAAGAACTGGAATATTCCAGAACATTTCTAGATGTAAAAACAATAGCTATGAGTTTTCAGTGAATTAAAAAAACTGAACTCACAAATACAAGCATGCCATTGTGATTTGTACTGATGTCTTTACATATCCAGTTATTAAACCATCGGTGACGAAAAAGTCCACACCTTCCTAAATGCAGCTATTATATTATTTTAAAGTTACTCGGATTCTCTTGGTAGAAAATGGTTTTACAGAGCAGCAGAGAACATGGCACATAAAGATCATAAAGCTTATCCAGTCTGCCCATCCATACCAACTACCAGGCACTATAATCTCTTCCTCTCTCTTAGAGATCCCTATGTGCTTGTCCCATGCTTTCTTGAATTTAGATGAAGTCTTTGTCTCCATCACCTCCACTGGGAAGTTGTTCTACACATCTACCACCTTTTCCGTAAAGAGGTATTTCCTCAGGTTACTCCTGAGTCTATCTCCCTTCACCTTCATCTTATGTCCCCCTCATTCCGAGGCTACTTCTTGTGTGTCTATTACCATGGAAGTCCTTAAACATCTCTATCATATCTCTACTCTCCTGCCATTCTTTCAAAATATACATAATCAGATCTTTTAAGTTGGTCTCTACATACTTTATGATGAAGACCACTAACCATTATAGCAGCTGCCCTCTGGACAGATTATCCTGTTTTTATTTATTTTGAAGGTTCGGTCTCCAGAACTGTATACAATACTCCAAACGAGGTATAGGTAGAGACTTATATGGGAAGCACCGTTACTTTCTCTTTCCTGCTGGCTACTCCTCTCCCTACGCACACAAGCATCCTATTGTATTTTCTGGCCACCTTAAGAGCATAAGATATGATCATTCCAAAGTTCCACTCTTGTGCACAGAAATACTTCACACTAATATCTATAAATGACTAAAAATATGAACAATGAAAAATAACAGATATTTCTTCTGTTCTTTAAAAACAATCCTACAATTTACATAACTTTTACAACACAAACCATGCAACCACTTCATTTTCTCTTCAAATGTGACAGACTACTGAATTAACGTAGTCCTTAATGACATCACTGCAGTTCAGTCCTTTAGAGTACAGTGAGATCAAGCAAAGCTCACCAGCTATCCAGTACTGGGCTCACCATTTATAGGGGCCAGAAGGGACCATTTCTTGCCCATTCTTTGTTTCAATTCTTCCTTCTTTTGCTTCAGCCCCATGCATTGCTGACTCACCCAAGGGCGTAGGCAGACCTGCCATTTTGGGTGGGCCCAGAGTTAACTTGGGTGGGCCCTTCCCACCCCTACCCTTACCCCTGTACATACATACATATAATATAGTGGTTTTTTTAAATGACCCAGCGACTCTCTGAACCTCCTCCCCCCCCCCCCCCGGTTCTACCTCAGAGCTGTTGCCCATCGCAATTCCTATAGGCAACCTACGCCAACTCTGCATGCTTCTTCTACCACGTCCCCAGCAAAGAAACAAGAAGTGACATCATTGAGGGCAGGACATGACAGAGAGATGCCTGCAGGGCTGGCAAGGGATGCCTATAGGAATTGCTGCTGGCAGTAGCCCTGAGGTAGACCTGGAGGGGGGGTTCTAGAGAGAGACGGGCAGATGCCAGGCCATGAGTGAAGAAGAAGGAAAGAGAGTAGTGAGGCCTCATGGGCTGCTGACTGGGTGGGCCTGAGGCAAGAATGGGTAGGCATGTGCCCACCCAGGTCCACCCTTAGCTACGCCACTGGACTCACCTATGATGCTAACAGTTTGCACAAAATATCTCTGTAGCAAAGATCTATTCAGGAGGAAATGCCAGTCGAAGTCATCCTGTCCATATTCTTTTGTTACTGTTACATCTGCACTCATCAGTAATCACAATATAGCATGACAAATGATAGCCAAAACTACGTGCCTCTTTGGGCCATTTGGTAAACTAGACTGTAGCAAACTGCTCTGTCCTCAACCTAGCTTTGCGTTACTCCTGGGACATAAAATATTAGAGGATGATCTATGCCATGTGGATTCTGAGTTCCACTGTAATTTTCCGCAAAGGATAATCTTTAGAGAGAATGTAGACTGCATGTGCCATTAATACGAGTGGAAAGGAGGGCAGTGAGAATCTGGGGACAACAGTTTGCCACTCTCCATCAAGACACACATTATCTCCAGGCGCATAATTTCGCTTTGGACTCCAGATTTCCACCCTGTTTGTGCATTGTTAGGCTGGCATGCTCACCAGCATTATCAACCAAAAGGCACAAGGTTCTGGAACTGTCAGGTCTTAATATAATTTCTAACACCATTATGATTTTCAGCCTTTCTCATGGTATTGAACCATTTGGATTAAATCAAACTTACATTAACTGCTCTCTCTACAACAAGATGGATTATTTTCGTGTTTATTTAACTGCTGTTGAAACTAGATAATTAAAAGGATTTCAAAAATCTTAATACGCTAAACAGAACAAACTGGTTTTGAATTATTAAGCAACATTTTAGATGCATCTGAATAACCTTAAATGACTTAACTGCCACCTGATCCCAAGCTACGGATCAGCTAAATCAAGTGTGAAAAGAGCAGAGTCTTAGGTTATTAAGGCATGCAGATACAGTAAACAGAGCTTAATTCTCTAGCATTTTTTCTGCAAGAACCATTACCTCAAAGAAATGGCTTTTAAACAGGAACATACGAAACAGAGCATAAATACTCTGGCTAAATCACAGAAATGTACTAAGTGTTTAAATGAAGCCTGTTTGGCTAAGTGATTCTATTGAAAAGACTTTCCAAATACACTACAGTCTCTATTTCACAAAATTCAAGCCAAGTAAAAGGTCAGATATCTAAATGTACATCACATATTGTCTCAGGCGCCAAAAAAACTTAGAACATAAGAACTGCCACACTGGATCAGAGCAAAGGTCCATCAAGCCCAGTATCCTGTTTCCAACGGCAGCCAATCTAGGTCACAAGTACCTGGCAGGATCCCAAAATGTAGCCAGACTCCAAGCTGCTTATGCCTATGATTAAACAGTGGCTTTTCCCAAGTCTACTTGGTTAATAACGATTTATAGACTTTCCACATTTAGGAACGCTTCCAAACCTTTTTTTAAACCCAGCCTATGCCAACTGCTTTTACTACATCCTCTGGCAATGAAATCCAGGGCTTAAAATGTGTGTTGAGTGAAAAAAAATGTTTCTGAGTCGCATTAAATTTGATACTTAGCATATCTTTGTGGCCCTTTGAATTTTTTGAAAGAGTAAACGGTTGATTTGCGTTTACCCACTCTATGAGACTCATGATTTTATAGACATCTATCATAAGAACATAAGCATCACCATACTAGGTGAGCGTTAATGGTAAATTTGAGAGACTGAGATGATACTCCACATGTCCTGGCTTAGGAGTGAGGTTCATTCCTGTCATGGTATATGCAAAACTAAAAGAAACAAATAAAAAAAAAAAAAGAAAGGAATCCCACATAGAGCGTAGTTGGCAAACGACAGTGAGAAGGTGGAGAAGGCTTCAGAAAAACCAGGGACACAGAATAATCATCAAATGACGAAAACACTATTTCTTGTACTTGTAGAAAACATGCAAAGCCCGACACAGCACTTCAGTGCCTGCCTCAGGATCTATTGAACTTAAAACATTAAGCAAATAATATATATAGAATATACAAAGATATAAAATGATATAAATGAGTAGAACAAATAAGTATAGGATATGATAGTAGTATAGCCCTACGCATATATTCTTTCCCTTCACACGTGGAATTTTTATCCATAAGGACTCCACGCTGCTGTCTGTTTCATACAGAATTTTTATTACGTTTGACTCAATTTCTTCTTTAACATACAGCACAACCCTCTCCCTCCAATTTGATCCATCCTATCATTACGATATTTATACTCTGGTAACACAGTGTCCCATTGATTCCACCAGGGCTCTGAGATACCTATTATATCTACCTCTTTATTTACTGCTATATATTCTAACTCTCCTATCTTATTTTTTAGGCTTCTAGCATTTGTATACAGACACTTCAAAATGTGTTTTTTCTTTGCATCTATAAGCTGCTTAGAAGTTGATGGGGATAATTTGCAACATTTGCTCTGTTCTTACATTAAACATTCCTGGCTATCTTTCACCTTTGTTGAAACCTCTCTATTGGGATTCCCTAAATGTCCTGTTATAATAGTATTCTCTTCAAGGATACTTTGCTCCTGAGCGAATGTCGACTCTCCCCCCCCCCTCCCCATTCTTATTTAAAAGCTGCTCAATCTCCTTTTTAAATGTTAGTGCTAGCAGCCAGGTTCCATCCCAGTTAAGGTGGAGTCCATCCTTTTGGAATAGGCTCCCCCTTCCCCAGATTGTTGGCCAGTCCCAACAAATCTAATTCCCTCCTCCCTGCATCATAGTCTCATTCACACATTGAGACTTTGGAGCTCTGCCTGCCTCTTGGGTTCTGCACATGGAACAGGGGGCACTTCAAAAAATGCTACCTTAGAGGTTCTAGACTTTAGCTTTCTACCTAAGAGCTTAAATTTGGCTTCCAGAACCTCCATCCCACATTTTCCTATGTTGTTGGCACCCACTAAGACAGCCGGGTCTAGGTGACGCTTGAGGTTCGCAACCTTCGCATCAGGCAGGCAGGTAGGTAACCAAGACATCCTCACATCCACCAGCTACTCACCTCTCTACATGCCTAATGATTGAATCTGCAACTAATATGGCCATCCTAACCCTTCCTTCCTGGGCAGAAATCTCTGAAGATGCATCCTTGGTGTGAGAGGATATTTCATCCCCTGGTGATCACTTCCTGTCTCTCCAAGATGATGCTCTCCTTTCAGGTGATCTTCCTTCTCCATGGCAGCACAGAGATTAGAAGTTGGACTTTTCTACCATGTCCCTGTAGGCCTCCTCTCTGTATCTCTCTGTCTGCCTCATCTCCTCCAAGTCTGCTACTCTAGCCTCCAGGGATCGGACCACTTACAGTGGTGGAAATAAGTATTTGATCCCTTGCTGATTTTGTAAGTTTGCCCACTGACAAAGACATGAGCAGCCCATAATTGAAGGGTAGGTTATTGGTAACAGTGAGAGATAGCACATCACAAATTAAATCCGGAAAATCACATTGTGGAAAGTATATGAATTTATTTGCATTCTGCAGAGGGAAATAAGTATTTAATCCCTCTGGCAAACAAGACCTAATACTTGGTGGCAAAACCCTTGTTGGCAAGCACAGCGGTCAGACGTCTTCTGTAGTTGATGATGAGGTTTGCACACATGTCAGGAGGAATTTTGGTCCACTCCTCTTTGCAGATCATCTCTAAATCATTAAGAGTTCTGGGCTGTCGCTTGGCAACTCGCAGCTTCAGCTCCCTCCATAAGTTTTCAATGGGATTAAGGTCTGGTGACTGGCTAGGCCACTCCATGACCCTAATGTGCTTCTTCCTGAGCCACTCCTTTGTTGCCTTGGCTGTATGTTTTGGGTCATTGTCGTGCTGGAAGACCCAGCCACGACCCATTTTTAAGGCCCTGGCGGAGGGAAGGAGGTTGTCACTCAGAATTGTACGGTACATGGCCCCATCCATTCTCCCATTGATGCGGTGAAGTAGTCCTGTGCCCTTAGCAGAGAAACACCCCCAAAACATAACATTTCCACCTCCATGCTTGACAGTGGGGACGGTGTTCTTTGGGTCATAGGCAGCATTTCTCTTCCTCCAAACACGGCGAGTTGAGTTCATGCCAAAGAGCTCAATTTTTGTCTCATCTGACCACAGCACCTTCTCCCAATCACTCTCGGCATCATCCAGGTGTTCACTGGCAAACTTCAGACGGGCCGTCACATGTGCCTTCCGGAGCAGGGGGACCTTGCGGGCACTGCAGGATTGCAATCCGTTATGTCGTAATGTGTTACCAATGGTTTTCGTGGTGACAGTGGTCCCAGCTGCCTTGAGATCATTGACAAGTTCCCCCCTTGTAGTTGTAGGCTGATTTCTAACCTTCCTCATGATCAAGGATACCCCACGAGGTGAGATTTTGCGTGGAGCCCCAGATCTTTGTCGATTGACAGTCATTTTGTACTTCTTCCATTTTCTTACTATGGCACCAACAGTTGTCTCCTTCTCGCCCAGCGTCTTACTGATGGTTTTGTAGCCCATTCCAGCCTTGTGCAGGTGTATGATCTTGTCCCTGACATCCTTAGACAGCTCCTTGCTCTTGGCCATTTTGTAGAGGTTAGAGTCTGACTGATTCACTGAGTCTGTGGACAGGTGTCTTTCATACAGGTGACCATTGCCGACAGCTGTCTGTCATGCAGGTAACGAGTTGATTTGGAGCATCTACCTGGTCTGTAGGGGCCAGATCTCTTACTGGTTGGTGGGGGATCAAATACTTATTTCCCTCTGCAGAATGCAAATAAATTCATATACTTTCCACAATGTGATTTTCCGGATTTAATTTGTGATGTGCTATCTCTCACTGTTACCAATAACCTACCCTTCAATTATGGGCTGCTCATGTCTTTGTCAGTGGGCAAACTTACAAAATCAGCAAGGGATCAAATACTTATTTCCACCACTGTATCTTGATTCTAATCTTGAGTCTGCCTTCTCATACCTAGCTACCTGTGTGGAATTAGTTCCCACTTTTATTGCAGTCTGCCAGGCCAGAAAGATCAGACAGATGAAGATATGTTAACAGAAATTAGAAAAGCTAGCAAATTTGGCAATAGTATAATAATAGGTGACTTCAATTACCCCAATACTGACTGCTTAAATGCCACATCAGGGAGTGCTAGGGAGGTAAAATTCCTAGACATAAATGACTGCTTCTTGGAGCAACTGGTCCAGGAACCAACAAGAGTGGGAACTATTTTAGATCTAGTCCTTAGTGGAATGCAGGACTTAGTACAATGTCTTCAAAGAGGACATTTCTTTGGCATGTAGATACCCTGTAATTGTGATGGTAGATCCTCATTGCAGGATACAACAAGCCTTTACCTTGTTCTGATCCCTGACAGTGGTGTACCAAGGGGGGGGCGGTCCGCTCCGGGTGCACGCCGCTGGGGGGGGGGGGGGGTGCCGCACGCCTGTCGGCTCTTTGTTTTCATGCTCCCTCTGCCCTGGAACAGGTTACTTCCTGTTCCGGGGCAGAGGGAGCATGGAAATGAAGAGCCAAAAGGCGCGAGGTACCCCCCCCCCCAGCGGCATGCACCCAGGGGGGGTCACGCTGCACCCGGGGGTTATTTTGCCAGGGGGGGGGGTCGCGCTGTTCCGGGGGGAGACGCTGCACCCGGGGGGCTGGGCGCATCTGCGATCTGCCCTGGGTGTCAGCGCCCCTAGGAACGTCACTGATCCCTGATTCAGGCATCTGCCAAATTACAGGCCGTGTTGGGTCTTCGAATAAACGCTGCTTCCTTGATATTCGGCTCTGCTTGTCTGTTTCATCTGATGCCTTCTACACTGTTTCTCCTTCATGACTTTTTGTGTTGCTGTTTCTTCTCGATCAGCTGTTTTTTCAAGTTGTTATTAGGCCACAAATCTGGTAGTTTGCATGAGCAATTATTAATATGCTATCCTACTGTGAAAAAGGTTAAGTCTGTAAAATGTTTGTCTTCTTTCTTTTCTTATCAGGCTGTCTCTCTACGGAATTTCTTACCATGTAGAATTAGAACAAATAGAAATTATCCAGATTTCAGATGAACGCTTAAACATTCTTATTTCATAAATTTGTTGTACTCAATGCAAAATGAGTTTTTAGAGACCATTTTGCTGCCTATATTATTATTTTTGTAAATTAATTTGAACAAATGGTTCAATTATCAATGGTTATGTAATCCGAAGTGAACTATATTGGTATCTGCAGGCTATAAACAATGCAAGGAGACAAGCAGAAGACTATTTTAGAAGGAATTATAATAGTCTATGTAGGAAATCACAAAGCAAATATCAGAGAAAGAAGATCCTTTGTCTCTAAGACTTGTCTGATTGAAGGGATCTGTCTCAATGTTAAAAAGGAACTAATTTGTTATTCACAGTTCAGGGAACAGTCCAGGTGCACACCTAAAGAGGTAACAGAATCATATTGTGACCACCAATCTTCAGTATCAACCGAGTAAGCTGAGGTTTTCTAGTAAACCTGATGACATTTGATTTTGAAAAATGTAAAGTTGATTACTTGATAACCAGTGCAAAACAGCAACCAAATATACATTTAGTTAAAATAAGTCTGGAGTTAGCCAATCCACAAAAGCAACCACCTGGATGTGATCCATAAAGTAATAGCTATATCAATGTACCCAATGGTGAAAGAAATACGTTAAACAGAATAGGGTGAGTACCGAACCCTGTCGGATACCACAGGTCAGAGGAAATGTACCTGAGGAGGATTAACCAACAGAGAAATAAACGGAGCACTCTACAAAATAAGAGGAAAACCACTTCAGAACTATTCCACCAATATCTAGATCCATTAGGTAAGAAAGAAGTAACTGATGATTTATAAGACTGAATGCAGAGCTAAGATCAAATGTGACTACCATGGCAGTTTTCCCATGATCAAAATGTCTGAGAATTTCATCTACCATGGCATGGGTGAAGAACATTGAGTGACTCTAAAAAGTTCAACAACTGATTGACCACCACTTTCTCTAGAAATTTAGAGAGGAAAGGCAAATTAGACACAGGAAGAAAACTGGATATATCATTTGTATAAAGATTATATATTTTTAACAGGAGACAAACAGCAGCCTTCTCCAGGAACCTGGCCAATAGAAAGGCTAGTGGCTCAGCATGGACAGCAGACACGGAACAAGGCTAGGATGGGGATTTTTAATTGAGACGGATCTGGATCAAGCTCAGCGAAGAATTCATAGATGCCACAAGCAAGGACAGACCAAATAAGGTCATTAACCAGCTTATTTTCGAAGGAAATCACCGGCCATCTTCCGACACAAATAGGGAGATGGCCGGCGATCTCAAAAAGCCGGCCAAATCGGTATAATTGAAAGCTGATTTTGGCCGGCGCCAACTGCTTTCCATCGCAGAGCCGGCCAAACTTCAAGGGGGCGTTTCAGTAGGGTAGCGAAGGCGGGAAGGGGGCGTGCTTTGAGATGGCCAGCTTCGCCCAATAATGGAAAAAAGAAGGGCATCCCTGGTGAGAATTTGGTCCACTTTATTTGGTCCCTTTTTTTTCAGGTCCAAGTCCCAAAAAAGTGCCCGAACTGACCAGATGACCACCGGAGGGAATCGGGGATCACCTCCCCTGACTCCCCCAGTGGTCACTAACCCCCGCCCACCCTCAAAAAAACAACTTTAAAAACTTTTTTTGCCAGCCTCTATGCCAGCCTCAAATGTCATACTCAGGTCCATCGCAGCAGTATACAGGTACCTGGAGCAGTTTTAGTGGGTGCAATGGACTTCAGGTAGGCGAACCCAGGCCCATTCCCCCCCTACCTGTTACACTTTTGGTGGTAAATGGGAGCCCTCCAGTCCCCCCCCCCCAAACCCACTGTACCCACATGTAGGCGCCCCTCTTCACCCATAAGGGCTATGGTTTGTGGAGTTTGGTTTGTGGGTTTTGGGGGGGGGGGGGATTTGGGGGGTTCAGCACCCAAGGTAAGGAAGCTATGCACCTGGGAGCTATTTTAAATTTTTTTTTTAATTTTTAGAAGTGCCCTCTAGGGTGCCCGGCTGGTGTCCCAGCATGTTGGGGGACCAGTGCACTACAAATGCTGGCTCCTCCCATGACCAAATGCCTTGGATTTGGCCGGGTTTGAGATGGCCGGCCTCGTTTTGCATTATCGGCGAAAACCGAGGCTGGCCTTCTCTGACATTTGGCCGGCCCCAACCGTATTATCGAAATGAAAGATGGCCGGCCATCTCGTTCGAAAATGCGGTGCCGTCCTCGGAGATGGGCGTTCCCGGTCGAAAATGCCCCTCCACGAGTCCCATAAAAAGAGTGCCTAGCCTCAGATAAGCATTAAGAGGAGGGCAATTCAATACCAAAAGCAGAATCAATATCAAGCAATTTTTGAAAAATCATTCCTTATCTTGGCAGCTTCATTAGATTGTAAGCTCTTTGAGCAGGGACTGTCTTTCTTCTATGTTTGTGCAGCGCTGCGTACGCCTTGTAGCGCTATAGAAATGCTAAATAGTAGTAGTAGTAGTATTTCATTAAGGAAGAATGGCCAAACAGTATCATTGCTGGTCAACACATTTGAACGGAACTGGTCACATTATTAAAAACAGAAAGAAGTTTTCTAGACTAATTTTGGCTGAAGCTGACTAGAGTAACTTAAGATCTCTTAGCCTTGACAATCTGTTTATGACAGAAGGCTCGACATTCCCGGTATAAGTTGACAGAGGAGTCAGACCTATCCCTGTTCCAGGTCTTCTCAGCATGTCTAACCTGTTGTTTATATAAGGAAAACCCTGGATGGAACCAAGGCTGAGATAGCTTGCAAGATAGGGAAAGTTCATGACAAGGAACCAGATCATCTAAGGAGTTTCATGGATACCAGATATAAACATAGTGTATACTAACAGAAGACCTTGATTTAACAACTGGTCCATTCAAACTATTTATGCATACCTAAACTTTATTATAAAGTTGGTTCATTTAAAATAAATAGGTACCACACAGACACAGGGTAGTCCTAGTAGATCAATTACTTCTTTAGCCTGTCACAATGATCAATCAGTTTGAGCAGCACACAACAAAAGGAAGGCATAGAAAGGAAACTTTTCTCCAAAATACATAAGTACATAAGTAATGCCACACTGGGAAAAGATCAAGGGTCCATCGAGACCAGCATCCTGTCCACGACAGCGGCCAATCCAGGCCAAGGGCACCTGGTGAGCTTCCCAAACGTACAAACATTCTATACATGTTATTCCTGGAATTGTGGATTTTTCCCAAGTCCATTTAGTAGCGGTCTATGGACTTGTCCTTTAGGAAACCGTCTAATCAAACTTATATTAACTGCTCTCTCTACAACAAGATGGATTATTTTCGTGTTTATTTAACTGCTGTTGAAACTAGATAATTAAAAGGATTTCAAAAATCTTAATACGCTAAACAGAACAAACTGGTTTTGTTCTGCCAAGCTAACTGCCTTCACCACGTTCTCCGGCAACGAATTCCAGAGTTTTTTTTTTTTTGTTACATTTGTACCCCGCGCTTTCCCACTCATGGCAGGCTCAATGCGGTGGGCAATGGAGGGTTAAGTGACTTGCCCAGAGTCACAAGGAGCTGCCTGTGCCGGGAATCGAACTCAGTTCCTCAGTTCCCCAGGACCAAGGTCCACCACCCTAACCACTAGGCCACTCCTCCCCCCTGCTTTGGGTGAAGAAAAATTTTCTCCGATTTATTTTAAATTTACTACACTGTAGTTTCATCGCATGCCCCCTAGTCCTAGTATTTTTGGAAAGCGTGAACAGACGCTTCACATCCTGTTCCACTCCACTCATTATTTTATATACCTCTATCAATAAGCCTTCATGAACAGTAGGCGCTACTGAAACTTGACAGATACAGTAGGTATACAAATTACCACCAACCACGCCATGGATACCAGATATTTGTAAGCAAATGATGCCATATGGCGCATTTACTGAGTGGCAAAAAAAAAATAAAACACTCGAGACAAGAAAACAAGGCTCCCCCTTTCTTCCAAATGAATTGAGCCTCTCTCGCATACAAAAAGGAAACAATGCATATGACTAGCTGATGTTTGATCATGATCCATAATGAATATAAAACAGCTAGAGATGCATGTGCATCTCAGGGTTTGATACTGGGAATTTTTTTTTTAAAGGCTAGAGCTAATTGTGTAATGAACCGAAAAACCTCTGGTACACCCTACAATTGTTTTTTTTATGTCCAGGTTTCACTGAGAATACAGCCTCATGCTGCCAAAACTGTCATTTTCTCTAGATTATAATGCTTTACACGCCTACAATGAAACATTTTTTGGCATGTAGAAATGAAATGCTAAGAATGTTTCCTGTATGTATAACTTAACACACCAAAGAGGGAACTGGATTATGTGAATAAGAAAAACCAACAAAAAACCCTATGCTGCTTAATACCTAAAAAAAAAAAAATACACCAAGTATCTTAGCTTAGTTAAAGCGATGACGGTTAAAGCAGCACCGGGTAAAATGATTCTTATAAACAATACATATCTTCCGCCAGGGTCGCTTTACTCATACTACCCCTCTCCTCAAGACCCTTCACTGGCTCCCTATCCGTTTTCGCATCCTGTTCAAACTTCTTCTACTAACCTATAAATGTATTCACTCTGCTCCTCCCCAGTATCTCTCCACACTCGTCCTTCCCTACACCCCTTCCCGTGCACTCCGCTCCATGGATAAATCCTTCTTATCTGTTCCCTTCTCCACTACTGCCAACTCCAGACTTCGCGCCTTCTGTCTCGCTGCACCCTACGCCTGGAATAAACTTCCTGAGCCCCTACGTCTTGCCCCATCCTTGGCCACCTTTAAATCTAGACTGAAAACCCACCTCTTTAACATTGCTTTTGACTCGTAACCACTTGTAACCACTCGCCTCCACCTACCCTCCTCTCTTCCTTCCCGTTCACATTAATTGATTTGATTTGCTTACTTTATTTATTTTTTGTCTATTAGATTGTAAGCTCTTTGAGCAGGGACTGTCTTTCTTCTATGTTTGTACAGCGCTGCGTATGCCTTGTAGCGCTATAGAAATGCTAAATAGTAGTAGTAGTAATCAAGACAGGCCAGCAAGGGAGATAAAAACCTCAAGTAACTTCTTTATGTCATAGCCTCGAGCTGGGACAGAGCTGAAAAGTATTAATAACCATCTCCCTTGCTATAGAATATTTCATAAGGCTTTAAAATATAGCTTTTTGAAAAATATGTAATGGGTAAATTTGAAGGGGAGGTTATTTGGGGTTTTTTATTGCAATTTTTTAACTGATTGTAATTCCTGGTTTCTCCCAATCTCTTTTCTACTTCGTAAATCACACTGAACTATTTTGGGTATGTTGTGTTCCACAAGAAGTAAAGCAAAGTAAAATATATGAGGTTCTACTGGCATAGACTCAGGAACATCATGGAAAGAATGGAGATGTGACATCTACAATGCCTTCTGGGGATGGTAATAGACTTCAAAAAGTTATAGCATAAACCCCAAATCACAAATGGGCAGACTAGATGGACCAACTTGTCTTGTTCAGCAATCATTTACTACGTTATTTTGAACTGGAGCTCAAAGTACAGAAGAAGCTGTCAAGATGCCCTCTCTTAAAAGTGAGCAAAACAAATGTATAAAACACCCAGAAAACTGAATATAATTGATCTCTATTTAATTTAAAACTTGTAATGATGGAAACCTATTCTTGAAAGATGTGCTTAAATAGGAATGGATGTAGGTGGAATTCAAGATGGCTGCTCAGTAAGACATGCTGAAAGTGCTCTGTCTTACCTCTTCTTTTCCTGGTTTACTCCATGAGCTTGGTTTTTCCTTCATGCTGAAATGGAAGGGAGGATATTGAGTTCCTGCCTGCCTGACATAGCTTTCCTCTATGTGACAGAGATCTCCAGTTTTGTTTGTGCTAATGCTGGGTGCATACCAGCTAACCTGGGCATGAGAGCCTAGATCTTGGGAGCAAGGTATCGTTCAGCCTCATGGGCTCAACTGTCCCACCAGCTCAGTAAGTGGGAGCAGCTGAAGGGTCGCAAACTACGACAGAAGGTAGCGCTGCACTGAGTGGCTGAGGGCAAGGTTCAGCTGCTCATTCTCCCGATGGTGATCCATCTATTGTAGCATGTGTAGTGCAATTGCCACTTTTGGAGGGCATGGAAAGCAACCATGTAGGGGGGGGGGGGGGACTGAGACCTTCTTCTCCCTCTTTGTAAAACCTGCAGAGGTCACTTTGGAGACAATCTGAATGGCCCTGGAATATCACTATAAGATATATACTGGAGTTATCCCATCAGTTCCAATGAACTCTGCTAAGCTGCAGAAATTGGAAAGAAGGAGTTGGTTCCTGCAATAATACAACTGATGATTTGGGAACTTAACTGGAAGTTAAACAGACTAATTTTTCATGGGAAGATGATGCACCAAAAGGTAGAGAATTTTGATAATTGTGTTTGGCAATTAAACTTGAAGATCTTGAATTTTCACTAAATCAGTGGTTCCCAAGTCCTGGAGGCACCTCAGACTGTCAGGTTTTCAGGATATCGACAATGAATATTCACGAGAGAGATTTGCATGCAGTAGAGGCAGTGCATACAAATCTGTCATGAATATTCATTGTGGATATCTTGACAACCTTTCTGGCTGGGGTGCCTCCAGGACCAGGTTTGGGTACCACTGTACTAAATATTAACTGTTACTCCTAAATATTTGTTTTATAGATTCTTAAAGGAGATTTAACATTATTCTGACTCTAAGTCTTCCTTCTCTGCAAAAGATACACTTTTGCCTGTTCCAACTTGAAGCAGTAATCTGTTTCTGGAGAACCTCCACTGGTGGAAGTTTCATCTGATAGCTTGAATGCATTCTCAAAGATTCCTGTCACAATGGATGAGGTGATTTCTAGAGCAACCTTATCGGTATCATTTGTCTTTCTTCAGGATACAGAAGCTTTGATTCAACTGTTTTTCTAATTGATTGATTGTAATTTCCTGGGTGGAAAGTTTTGTGTTTTCCCTGATGTAACAAGATGGCCCCAGATTAGAAGAAAAATGATTCTTCTTCTATTTTTTTCCATTGTCAATAGATACTGGATATGGGTGCTAAATGTCAGCTTCACTATACATGTAATTGTGTAATATTAGGTAACTAGGAAAAAATGCCCGTTTCTGAGCGCAATGAAACGGGCGCTAGCAAGGGGCCCCCTCCCTCCGTCCCTCCGAGCTACTTGCCTTGTTCGGGGTTCGCGTCGCTGTGTGTGGGGAGGTTTTTTTTTTTTTTTTGCTGCGCCTCCGTGGCTGTACCTGTGGCGTTTCCGTTTCGGCCCTCGAGTGTCATAGCTCCGCCCTCGACGTCATGACGTTTTGACGCGAGGGCGGTGCAGACACTCCAGGGCACACCGGATATCTTGGGCGCCTCAACTTCCGTGGAGGCTTCATAGAACGTTGGGGTTGCCTTTTATATAGAGAAATTATTCCTATACCTTCTATGAACCATTTTTGTTTGAGAGAAGGGGACTTCCAAGTACATCATTTATATTAAATTACTTTATGCTTTGTATGCTTTGTTTGAGCCATACATGTTTTTTTGCATTAGCCTGCTTACTGTGTCTTTGAGAAAGTGACCAACCTCCTCTGGTTTATTACTTCTTGGATTCTCCTTATATTCAGGCTAAAAAGTGCTTTTCTTCTTCTTTTTTGTTATTATTTCCTGTATTTGTTTTATTGTAACTGTTATTGGAAGATTTCACTATTCTTTAAAGAGTATTTGGCATTGATATATTATTGAAATGAAATTAAAAAAAAGAATGAATGAATGTTTGTAGGAGCTGTGTCAGAAAAATCACCAGAGAAAAAAAAATGATATACAACATGCATAATAAACCTAATTTTCCAACTGAGAAACGAAAAACAAGTTGCACAAAGCAGACACACTGGAAATTGTAGCACATCTAACCTCACATGGCAAGTCTCCAAACAACAGAGCCTTTAAGGCAGGGATGTCAAACTGCATTCCTGGAGCGCTGCAATGTGCAAACCAATCTGGTTTGAAAGACATCCCATAATGATTATGCATAAAATGTATTTGCATACAATGGAGGCACTGCATGCAAATGTCTCATGACTATTCAGTACATAGCTTGTTTATTTTCATATACTGCATATAAACACAGAGTATCTAAGCCGTATACAAAGTACAAAAATGTGGTAGAAGTGGGGAAAGGGAAAGGGGATGGGACTTGATATACCGCCTTTCTGTGGCTACAATCACAGCCATTTGCATGTTATATACAGGTACTTATTTTGTACCTGGGGCAATGGAGGATTAAGTGACTTGCCCAGAGGAGTTGGGGAGAGACAGATGGTGGACAATGGGATGTTGGACCCAGGGGTGGCAGGCGGTGGAGGGGTGGCAGGCGGTGGAGGGGGGGGGAGGGGATGCGAGATGGAAGGGCAGTGGGGAGGAGAGAGGCAGAATTGATGGATCATGGAGCAAGAGGAGAAAACAGCAGAAAAGAGAGAGGGAGCAATGTTGGACCATGGGGGTTGGTGGTGGTGGGGGGGGGGGGGGGAGAGAAGTGATGGGACAAGAAGATGGTGGACGGAAAGGGGCAGGAAGATGTTAGGTCATTGGAGAAGGGAAAGGCCACTGGGGAAGAGAGAGGAGATGCTGGGCTACAAACGAGTGGAGGGAGGGGGAGATACTGGAAATGGTGAAATCATGTGGGAGAGGCCAGGGGAGGTGACAAGGAGAGGAGTGTGAAGAGGATAGTGAGTACACAGGTAGAAATGTAGTAATGAGGAGTAGATGAAAAATAGAAGGGAATAAGAGGCTGGGGAAGGAGTAAGATGGGAAATGGAAGAGCGAGAAAGGAAGACATTTCAGCAGACAAAGAGGTAGAAAAGAAAAAAGGAGGAAAGAGCTAAAAGGAATAGTGAGGGAAGCAGCCACTGGAAAGAGAATTAACAGAAGATGCAGGACAAAAGAAGTGACAAACTGAGACCAACATGATGGCTGGTGGATACTATGGAGCGGATGTATGGTAAGAGTGGCTGTAAGAAGTGGAGGAGGAGGAAAGCTAGCAATAGATCTGTGTGGGGCGAGGATGATTTCAAGGATGATGCCACCTTGGCTATTTGTGCTACAAATGGAACATCAAAGCTTGAGAGGGAAGCAACTAGAGCACATGTCAGTCTGATCTAAAGGTGGAGAGGAACTGATGGAGGGAAATCTTGTCTCACCAATCTATTACATTTCTTTGAAGGAGTGAACAAACATGTGGATAAAGGTGAGCCGGTTGATATTTCATGTCTGGATTTTCAAAAGACATTTGACAAAGTACCTCATGAAAGACTCCAGAGGAAATTGGAGAGTCATGGGATAGGAGATAGTGTTCTATTGTGGATCAAAAACTGATTAATAGAAAACAGAGAGTAGGGTTAAATGGTCAATATTCTCTATGGAGAAGGGTTGATAGTGGGGATCCACAGGGGGTCTCTGTGCTGGGGCCGTTGTGGTTTAACATATTTATAAATGATTTAGAGCTGGGAGTAACTAGTGAGGTAATTAAATTTGCTCATGACACAAAGTTATTCAAAGTTGTTCAATCGCAAGGAATGAGGAGCATGTCTGAAAATTCTACCCTGGAGGTTCTGGATTTTAGCTTTTAACTAACAGCCCAAATTTGGCTTCCAGAACCTCCCACCCACATTTTCCTATGTTGTTGGTAGCCACATATACCAAAACAGTTGGCTCCTCCCCAGCAATATCTAAAATCTTATCTAGGTGAAGTGTGAGGTCCGCCACCTTCGCACCAGGCAGGCAAGTAAACAAGCAATCCTCATGTCCACCAGCCACCCAGCTACCTATATGCCTAATAATTGAATCTCCAACTAAGATGGCCATCCTAATCTTTCCCTCCTGGGCAAAAGCCGCTGGAGAGACATCCTCGGTGTGAGAGGATAAGGCACCCCATCTACAGGATTACTTCCTGCTTCTCCAAAGTGATGCTCTCCCTTCAGGTGACCTTTCTCTTTTATGGCAACACAGAAGTTGCCAGAGTGGAGGTGGGACTTCTCTATATATATCTCTGTCTGCCTCAACTCCTCCAAGTCTGCTACTCTAGCCTCCAGGTAACGGACCCATTCTCTGAGTGCAAGGAGCTCTTTGCACTGAGTACATATATATGACCTCTCACCAACTGGGAGATAATAAAATGTTACACTCAGTGCAAAAGACTGGATAGGCCCCATCTCACTCCTGGATTGCTGTCTGCATCTTATTATTAAAAATTTCTTAATTAAGTTGCTAATGGAGTAGGAATCTGTAAACTGAAATTCCCCACAATTGTGATTTATTCTAGGCTATACTAATATTTAGGGTTTTTAAAACATTTTTATTTTTATAAGTTTGTGGTTCCCCTCCATAGGCCTACGTAGACTGTTTCTAAGAGCTAATTACTAGCTGATAAAGATGCCCTAATTAACCTTCTAGCCTTCTAACTGGTTCAAGGGCCTATAAATCAGAGATCGGGCCCTTGATGGGGGGAATTTAACTTTAAACTAAGGTTTCCTGTGACTATCAGTTCTTCTCTACACTGATGCTATAGTAAACTCTAGAATAGTCCCTTAACTAATAGCCTATGCAACTGTAATAGAGACTTTAAACGCTAAACAAACAAAAATAAACCCATTCCTTAAACTGCCTTTGCTAAATAAGCAGAGTAACTTAAAAATAAAGACACTGAGATTACCAATTTAACTCTAAGAAGTCTGATTATGAAGCAGCGCTAGTGGCTGTCCATTCGCTAGTGCCGACATGACCCATTCAAACTGAATAGGCCGTGTTGGCGCTAACGCTGCTTAGTAAACCAGAACGTTCGTCTACCTTTCCCCAAGTTTAAAAGCAATTTCCCAGCAAATATCATACCTTTTCTGCCTTTGCAAAATCAGGATTTGGACGTTTCAAGCACATGGACATCCATTTGGGCATTTTGAGATGTCCATATGCTTTGAAAATAAGCTCCATAGTAACATAGTAAATGTCGGCAAATAAAAGCCTGCACGGTCCATCCAGCCTGCCCTACAAGGTGCCCGGAGTTGAATCTGAAACTCTTCATGATTAAACCTGTTCTACTTAATGTCTGTCTCTCCCTGCCAATTTTGGGGCACAAACCGTAGAGTTTTTTGACTGAATCAGAAGCACAAAGAAATAGTAGGAAACAATTGGGCCTTCCTCCCGCCCTTTGCAAAGGAGCAGAACAATGGCCCCCCCACTCCTCATGTCAAATGTTTATCACTGTACGGCTAAAGGGGATTCCAACACCCAACAAGTTATGGGCCGAACTATTTCTTTGTTCCATGAACAGAAAGACTTTGTAGCATATTAACACAAGTCTGGCCTCCTGTGATATTTTTCCGGCAGGTAACACTTATCGTGCTGGCCAGAAGTTTCCCAAAGAAGAAAGCTTTCAGTAACATGAGTTTGGTATGTAGCATGAGGGATGTTTCAGTCACACCGATCTACGAAGCTGTGGTTTAAACAGTGGGATCCCTGATTATTGCTGTAATCATTGTAGAAGACACAATTAAAAAGCAGTCAGGTGGGACAGTGAAACAGTTCAAATCTGCAGTTTGCAAAGAAACTGCAGATAGCCGTGATAAATTCATTAAACATCGCTGTCTGTAATTAAAATGCACTGCGTGAAGATATAAAAATTGCTCTGCCTTAGAGAGATATTTTTTTTCTTCCCATTTAATTATACCATAGTTCTGAAGGATTATGACTTTCATACTAAGTTATTCAAGTAGAAGCTGAAGGAGGTTTTCTTAAATCTTTTGTCATTTCTTTGTAAGGTCAAAATAAACATTTGTGAACAAATTTATCAGATGTACCCACACCTCTAAATTTTGGGATGGCACATGCCTTTTCTAATTCACGTTCTTCTACATTGTTTGATAGGTCTCCTACGAAGTCTGTCCTGGTTATTTATTTACATTGTAAACCGCTTTGAATCCTGAGGTGTTAACCGCTTTGAACCCTGTAATGTTAACGGTATACAAGTATCCTATATAATAATTTGCACCATGAACATTCCATGAAGCTGATTGGGCCCGTGCCTCCATTCTGATTGGCTGTGCCTGGGACTGAAGCCTCGGATGACGTCATCCAGAGGGCCCAAGCAACAGCAGTGTGGGCCCAGGCAGCTTCATTGAACGTTCATGGAAAATAAAAGCTAAGAAAAAGAAACGACAAAAACCAACCGAGACTGCCGCCCTCCCGAACCTGCCGCCCTCCCGAACCTGCCGCGCTCACCGAATGCCCTCCCGAACCACCCCTGACACAACAGACAAGGGGGAAAAAAACGCATGAAAGAAAGCGACAGAAGCAACTTAACTCCTGCTGCCATGACACAGGCGCCTGACAGGCAGCTCCAAACAGAAAAAGATGATTTGAATCCTACTCCGAAGCCTCTGATGTGTCCCCTCCCCCCCCCGGCACATCAACCCCCTCCCCACCCCGGCACATCAATCCCCTCGCCACCCGCAGCTGCCACTGGTAACGCTGTCTGGCCGCTGCTGCTTCTCCTCCTGTTGAGCAGCAGCAGCCGCTTAAAAAGGAAAAAAGTGATAAATGTTTTAAAACCCAGCCCAAATCATTCGCAAATGCCCGAGTCTTGAAACGCAGTCTCTGCAGCCGCTCCTCCTCTCGCCTCCACGTCACTGCCCCTGGAGTAAGACCCTGGAGGAGCGCAGCGACGTGACAGGCAAGAGGAGGAGCGGCTGCAGAGACTGCATTGTAAGACTCGGGCATTTGCGAATGATTTGGGCTGGGTTTAAAAACATTTATCGCTTTTTTCCTTTTTGTTGCAGCCGCTGCTGCTCAACAGGAGAAGCAGCAGCGGCCAGACAGCGTTACCACTGGCAGCTGCGGGTGGCGAGGGGGGTTTGATATGCCGGATGGGGGGGGAGGGTCGCTGGACATGGGTAGCTGGAGGTGGGGGATGGGAGGGTCGCTGGATATGGGTGGCTGCAGGGGGGGCAGGGGGAGAGGAGGGTCGCTGGACATGGGTGGCTGGAGGGGGCGCAGGGGAGAGGGAGGTGGGGAGGGGGTCCTGAGACCAGAGAGGTGGGGGTGGGGAGGGGGGCACTGCGAGAGGGGGGGGTGGTGGCTCACACTCACTCACTCACTGCCTCTCACACACTCCCTGTCTATCACACTCTATCTCTCTGTCACACACACACAGACACTCTGTCTCTTGCTCATTCTCTCTTTGATACACAGATTCCATCTCTCACACACACTCTCTGTCAAACATACACACTCCGAGGAAAACCTTGCTAGCGCGAAACGGGCCTTTTTTTTTACTAGTAATTTAATATGCATTGGTTAAGAGACAATCTTAAATGTTTTCTTCTTTGCACTGAAGATTCAAATTCTGTTGGCTCCAAGACATATCTTTATTGGCTCTAAGAGAAATGATCCTTGTTTCTTGGGCAAAGATCACTGCTGGGGGGGGGGGGGGGGGGGAGGTACACTCTTCAAACTTACTGCTGAATTTCTCCACACTCTTTTTCCTTTAAGAAAATCAGCACTGTTTGAACAAAACTCTTGACATGTAAGCAGTGCCACAGGATTCTTCATATTCTGATTGAGAAAGGATGAATAAAAAGCACTAGGACTGATCAGCTCCTCAGAGCAGGGGAGACTTCCAACTCTAAACTTTCTCAGCTTCAGCCTGGTGTGGATGGAAGCAAAAGAGGCTCTCAGCACCAAACTCGTGCTGGTGTCGACATACCTGGTGACTCCTAATGCGACGGCATCTGTATACCCTTGATGCAGGCAGTTTCAGCTGAAACATGGACCATGTCGGGTCTGATTAATAAAGTCAAGCTGAGACGCCCCCAACCTGAAGGCTTCCTTGTGCTTTTTCGCTATTTGCTTCTGCTTCTGTGCTTTTGGATTCCCTCTCCTTTGTGTTTCAGGATATAAAATCAGCAACCTCGTGTGCACATCAGCCACGTATGTTTACACCACTGCCGCAGAAGGTGTAAATGTGCACAGCTGCGTTTTTGCCCCACAAATCCTTCCTGCAGTGCCTCTGGGCCTTTATAAAATAGCCATATGACAGACATTTAGTGTTTTTCAACCTACTGCATGAAATCTTTTGGTTATGTGCATTTTTTTGCAATGTATATAACTGCACATTTTTATAAAAGGTCTTTTCCCCATGTACAAAATTTATTTTTATTTATTTATTTTTGTTAAATTTGTATCCCGCGCTTTCCCACTCATGGCAGGCTCAATGCGGCGGGCAATGGAGGGTTAAGTGACTTGCCCAGAGTCACAAGGAGCTGCCTGTGCCAGGAATCGAACTCAGTTCCTCAGTAACCTTTACATACAAAAAAAAAATCATTAAACACCCATTTTTTTCTAACAGGCATACGGAGTTTTGGGTTTTGAGCCCCAGGAATAGCAAATAATCTAATTTTATTTTATTTGTTTAATCTATTTTACTTATTGTTATATATACATTGTAAACCGCTGAGACCTGTATGTCAGATATAGCAGTATATCAAATCTCAAATAAACCATAAACCATAAGTGGCCCGTTATAAATTTATCCTCAACTTCAGATTTTGCTAAGTAGGTTACTAAGGGGGGGGGGGGGAAGAGTTATAAACGTGAACTACTAAGTTAGGTTCTTTTAGCACAAGATCTCATTGGGACCTACACTAAAATAACCCGACGTAACAGTAGCCCATCTTGATAACTTCCCTCCTGAATGACAAAGATATTTTTTCAGGCTCTAGAGGTGCTTTATTGATTGCATTTTTCAAACTTGAATTCAACTTTAATTTATGAGAGTGAGCAGACAAACTAACATTTCTGCCTTGAGGTGAACTGAATGCTGATTATTAAGTCATATTGAGGTATAAATGCAACAAAATTGAATAAATATACGCATGCAAATATTAAAAAAAAAACACCATGAAGATTACAATTTAGCTCTAAATAGTTCTACCCGAGCTTCCCAATCGTACAGAAGATATCCGTTGCTCTCTAGTCTAACATTTGTTCAATACAAAAAATATCCACACCAAAAAGAATCCCATTTTCTTCAGCATAAATAAGTAATAAAACTTTGTTCTATTCCATGTGAGTGTTTTCTATTTCCCATAATGGCAAAATGAAGCAAGAAGTATGAAAGACTAGCAGTGTTTAACCAACAGATTTTGTGTATTTCCGATGGCTTAAATATTGCAAAGGACCTCAGCAGTTTCCCTACATCTCTTACACCTGAAAGCACATCACGTACAAGTATACAACGGAGGTACTGTACTGTGAAATAAGTACTTGAAGACACAGAACCCTTTCGAGGTGCTGCACAAAGAGAAGTTACTCACATCTCGCCTGGGGAAAGTACTCAGCAGCTTGAACTCTTCCCAAGGGTATCCCTTGGATGCTACAAAATCAAAGACAACCTGCAGGTTGTTGCTGGCCAGGAAACGTCGCTCAAAGAATTCTCCACTTGGCGTTCTGATTCGCAGTTTACTAACGGGCTCGTTGTTCTCCTCCTCGGGCTCTGGAGGCAAAGCCTGTTCTAGGGATAGCCGGATAGCCTGAGAAAACAAACATAACCATTTAAGTCCACTGCTTACAATTGAGAAAAGAACATTTGAATGGAAACCTGCTTTTTTTTTTTCACATCTAGAACCCTAAACAACAGGGATGACAGTGCTCCAGAGCAGATTAACATTTATCTACCTGTTTTACTTAATTGACAGATGTTGGAATGATTCATTTTCATTGGTTAATGACTGCCTACTAAGCAACTAATTAAAATAAACCCTCCTTTACAACACATATTAAGTGTACAATTTACTGCATGAGAGGAGAGCTAATTTAATTGCTTGACTGAAGGGCTTACAATTTTTTGATTGAAGAAATAATTGCCAGATGCCTAATTGATCACAGTATAAGAATTCATCCTGCTTTTTAAGGTGTAAATGAAAGCCATGCAAAGGCCTTAACCCCCCACCCATCAAATGTATCACCCAGGAAAAATAACCCATCATCTTCATCCGTCTCCAGCTGCCATCTATATTGTAAGAGAAATTGCTTATATATTTGTTACTAGCTGTGTTTTTCCGGAGATGAGCATTCCTTCTTTGCTATTGTTGTAAAGTTCAGTATGCAATCAGCTCAAAAAAATTCACTGGGGTATGTTCAAATTTGATTTTAATATGTTTCATTCTCATTATCTTTTTCAAGCTTATTCAGAATTATAAATGGGAAAGAGATGACTAGAAGCTGTTTTAAGGTGAGTAAGCATGGTAGGAAAAGATTTTAGTATTATAAACAACCTGAAGAACAGCTACCCCTGTGAAATTTGGTACAGGACATTGGAGCCGACTCTGTGGGTGCTTGAGCACCCCCAATATTGAGAAAATTCCTTGTATGTGTCCAGGGAGGGGTTATTTTCATTGGGCTTAGCACCCCCAATAATTTTGAAAAGTTGGCTCCTATGGTACAGGATTATGTAGTTTTGCGGGGAGAAGGGACCAGGAAAGGACAAATTAGACAGCGAAGGGAAGAAATGAAAGTTGGACAATCTTTCATACCTTTAAATTTATTTTCTGCCGTAGATCTTGGTGGAAGCTTCAGTTGCTTAAGAATGTTTGTCATTTTCTTAAACTAACAGCTCTAAGACCACTGGTTTCCTCATTGACACTGGGTAATTCTATTGGAAATTTTGATTACTATAATGTCTTGATAACCGAGTTATTGAACAGGCTGGCAAAAAAAGTTGTAACTGTCGCAGAAATTGACATGAAGGAAGTCTGCCAGAATGGTCATAAGGAAAGCTACTTCAGAAAGAGCAATGCCCTTGCTCAAGAGTTATACTGGCTGCCTGTGAAGTTTCATGAACAGTTCAACATGTTGACCTTGATGTTCAATGCTATACATGGAAGAGAATCTCTACAGTAGTCTGCAAAGTTTAGGCACCTCTAGAACATTTCAATTAATCTCTAAGGGGCCCTTTTACAAAGTGGTGGTAGCATGTGCCAAATCGACAATACCGCCCAGTTTGAACGCCACCCGGCTGTAATTTCTTAGTCAGCGCATGCTGTTTCCCACAGTAGAAAATATTTTTTATATTTCCCGGTGGTAACTGGCAGCACGGCCACAATAGCGTGCTGCATGAGTACCGTGTGTAGCATGTGAGCCCTTACTGCTAGGTCAATGGGCGGCGGTAAGGGCTCAGGCAGTAAACATCCGCATGCTACTTTTAATTTTAGCACAAGGCCATTTACTGCCCCTGTTAAAAAAAAGTCTTTTTCTCAGCCACAGTAAAAAATGGCCCAGCACATGCCAAAAACACGCGCCTACACTACCGCAGGCCACTTTTTACCGTGGCTTAGTAAAAGGACCCCTAAATGAATAGGCTGAAACCCTACTTCATCTCAAGCTTAACTCTTCATGGTACCAAGTTAAACAAAACATCTTTTTTTAAATGATTATTCACTATTTCCTTGTAATTCTTTACAGATTCAAACTGAGAAAACTGTGAATATGGTGATGCAAATATTTGGACAACTTTCATTACCTTTCGCGCATTTTCACGGATGTTGTTGGTTACGATTTATATATTTACGTGCTCCTGAAAGAATAAGCTTGCAGTATTGTGACGCGCATCACTGATAGGTCCCCTGACGAAGGCATACGTGCCAAAAAATGGCTTGTGTTGGGATTTCTTCTCAAGTGTTTGCTGCCTGCAGCCAGTGTTTTTGTCTCCCTGCACTCCACTGTGTGTCTGCTGGCTGCAGAAGGACTTTGTGGTCATCAGTACTACAGTTCCTTTGACTGATTGGCAGTGCAGTGTGAGGCTCTGCCCACTGGTGACATCATCAATGTTCTGACAACTTCTGTTGGTGAGATATAACAGTGAGCCCAGTCTGAGGCACACTGCTGAAGGGGCGTGTCCCACATCTTAGTGTGCACCGTTGTGGGCAACTTTGGGGGCTAGCCTTATCTGACTTGTTAAGCAAAGGTGGTTAGCTTACGTCACTGGCAAGTGGCCATATCAACGTTACTGCCTCTAAGGCGTCGTGCCTTAAATGTCGTACTGAAGAGGCATGCCAAAGGAACACCTTCATGCGGCACATGGGTGGTGCTTGGATACTTTCAATGTTTTATTGAAAAAATAAGATATTAAGTCAATTGTATTCTGTCTTAATTTTTTTTCTTCTTCTCTGCAACATCAGAAAACGACTCTCTCTTAATCACCAAGTAAGTTTTTCACTCCTTAGTGCTTAGCCGCTGCATTCTTATTCACACTCAGTGGCAATGGATTTACATAGAATTCTACAACATTGGTTAACACACTTATACTGTCTTGTGTTATAATACGCTTTACTTTAGTCTTTGAAACTTTTTATTATATCCCAGTGATAATTAATCCGACAGTATATAAATCTCTCATCTAACAGACTTTTGCATAACTTATCTATATCAGATTTTCAACGTGCGACTCATGTAGGCTCTAATTTATCACCTTCTACTAATTGCAATAATAGAAACAGAAGGAATTGTTTGAAGATTTTTTTACAAAAGGAGTCTATTAGTTAAAAATCCAATATAAAAAAATTCATTCTTATCTACCTATGCCGGTTGGATATATAAAATGCTCGCTCTGTCATAAATAAAATTGAAATAATTTGAGACTGGATAGAAGAGGCTCAGGGGTTACTTACTAAGCCGTGACAAAAAGTGGTCTGTGGTAGTGTGGGTGCATGTTTTTGGCACGCGCTATGCCAGTTTTTACAGTGCCTAGGAAAAAGGGCTTTTTTTCAATGGGCCGGGAAAAGGGCCCGTGGTAAAACTGAAACCAGCATGCGCCTATTTACAGTCTGAACCCTTAACACCATCCATTGATCTAATAAGGGCTCACATGCTACATACGTGGTGACCAGTTGGCATGCGCCAACTGCCGATTAATGCAGAAAACACCGCACGAAGTGGGAAATAAAAAAATAATTTGTCCCCGCGGTATGGGCAAACACCAAATCTGAAATTACCACGGGGCGGACGGGAGGGGGGGGGCATGCTAGTCTGGTGGTAGAGCTTACTGTGCCTTTGTAAAAGGGCCCCTCAGTTTGGCATAACTCTTATTGTTGAAACCTGGCTTTAAATGATGGATTATACAGCAACTCTAGACATTTGACCACTAAAATACAAAATTCTTCATCTCCTCAGAACTAAAAAAAAAAAAAAAAAAAAAAAAGAGGCAGAGACATAGCCATCATCTACAAGTCATTCTTTGATGTAAAAAATATACAAAAATTGCTAACTCCCCAACTAGAAATTGCAATCGTCTCTATAAAAGATTCTTATCAAAGCCAATTCAAATATTAATAGTATATCGGCCCCCTGGAAGTTGGGAGTAACTGGAAGCAGTGTTCAATGAGTTCATTGCAATTGCTTGTGTCAATAATGATGACATTTTGTTGATTGGAGATGTCAACCTTCACCTAATAATCATAATACCAAGCAATTTCTTGACTTTCTTCAATTATGGCAATTCTCAATCTTCAATGGCCAATCTTCTCATGTCAAAGGTAATTATATATATATTAGCAACCAAATTTGGAGACTCATTTATTTTTTGTGTTTAATCCACAATGGTTACCGATTCTTTGGGGAGATCATAGCTGCCTCACATTTACATTAAATTGGATGGAAGCTTCATTTAATCTTAAAACAAGAAAAGATTCTCACATCTTTCAAACCAGAGGTAAAATTAACCCTATAAACTTTTGGTCAAATGATCAAAACCAAATCCAGAACTAATCTGAGGTTATCTCCCCGGTACAATGTAGATCTCTTAGAAATGAAACAAGAATGCAGAAGATATGAAAGAATTTGGTACAAAACTAAAACGGATGACAATTGGATAAATTGGAAACAGCTCCTAAGAGAATACAAATATATGATTCCCAAAGATAAAATTACTTATTACTCTAAATTCATAGGCAAAACAACAATTAACCCTAGAAAACTATATGCTTTAGTTAATTCATTGTTGAATACTTAACAGGTAACCTCCATAAATGAATATGTTCCTTCAGCAGACCATCTGGCCTATTATTTTGAACAGAAAATAACTAAAGCAACACTGGGCCTCCAAGACTGGGACAACAAGAGTATTTTATTGACAATTGACCCGACACAGGCCATGTTTCGGTGTAAAACAATGCCTGCCTCAGGGGTCCAGTTTTAGTTGCAAAAAGTATATGCGTTCAATGCCTGTAAGAATGAATGGAGGAAGTCTTTTGAACCAAACGTTCCTGTCGAAGCAGACAGCCATGATATAGGAAGTAAACTCCTGTGCTAGCCTTGTCTTTACCAAAAACAAATTAGAAAAACCATATACTTTTTGCAACTAAAACCGGACCCCTGAGGCAGGCGTTGTTTTACGCCGAAACACGGCCCGAGTCGGGTCATTTGTCAATAAAATACTCCTGTTGTCCCAGTCTTGGAGGCCCAGTGTTGCTTTTTTTTGTTTGTATACTTTCTGTGTATGCTGTATACCCTCTCTTTTTGCTTTGAACAGAAAATAACTAAAATAAAACAAGAATTGAAAAACCCTTCCATCTCATTAGAGCAATTCCTTAATTTACAAAATCAGTCACCCTTTTGCTCATCTATGAATAGAATTTGGTCGACATTTCAACCTATCACATCGGACCAAGTCAATCATTTCCTTTGCAAATATACTAAATCACAATGCTTGCTTGACTCCTGTCCTAATTATCTCTTGAAACCAGCCCCTAAGGTTTTAATTGATCACCTACATTCAAGTCTAATTTTATCATCTCAGGGTGCATTCATTCCCTACTTGTAATGATAGCATAATCTTACCTCCGATCCCAAAAAATAGTCAAATTAATATTAGTAGACCAATGGCCTTAATATCTCTATTAATCAAATTTGTGGAGGGGCTAATCACTCATCAGTTAATGAAATATCTTCAGCATCATTCAATTCTACATAAATATCAGTCAGATTTCAGGCTCTCATATAGTCCTGAAACCGTTCTTAAATTAGTAGCCAATCTTAGATGAGAATTAAGCTTAGGCAACAAAGTTTTAATTCTCCAATTCGACATGCCTAGTGCATTTGATACAGCAGATTATGACATCTTTTTAAATACTTGACTATTATGGAATCTGTGGAACTATCTTGAAATGGTTCTCTGGATTTTTAAAATCCAGATCTTACTAAGTTAAGCAACTGGATACTATCTCGTTGTCATGGGTTTCTTGTAGTGGAGTGCCACAGGGTTCTCCTCTATCATCTATTCTGTTTAACATTATGATGATCCCTTTAGACCATTTGCTAGAATCAAATGGGTTTTCAGCATTCATGTATGCTCATGATGTTACAATTTATACCCCAATTCATCAAAGAATTACGTGAGATTGCAAACAAAATCGAAGTAGGTATTGACTTAATGGAATCCTGGGCTCTTAATTTCAAATTGAATCTTAATACTGATAAAACAAAATTTATGATAGCAACTAACCCTTATCACTCAATTACCATCTCAAATTTTAAGACTGATAATGTTAATTATTCTTTGGATTCAACAATGAAAATCTTGGAGATCTTTATTTCTTTTGATTGCCAAATTTCCAAAGTAGTCTTGAATGTTTTTTAATTCATTGTGGAAACTTAAAAGACTAAGACCAATCTTTTCAAGATCAGTCTTTTGCACTTTAGTTCAGTTGTTAGTCTTAATTAAATTTGACTATTGCAATTCAATTTATTCAGGTATTAAGCGGAGTCTCCTAAGAAAACGACAAACTGCACAAAACAGAGATCGCAGCGGTATGTTAAAGCATCTCTTCTTCTTAAGGATCTACACCGGCTACCTATCAGTGAAAGAATTTCATTTAAGCTCTGTGTTCTTGTTCATCAGATTCTTTATGGTATCTTTCCACCTTATATGATAGATCTCTTTATGTCATCACCATGAAATACCACCTCATCATCTACAGATATCTCAGATTACATTTCCCCAGTTGTAAAAACAACCTACAAAACTATCCATAATGCTAGTTCTTCTTACCAAAGTACCAAACTCTGGAACTTATTACCCAAGTATATCAGATACTCAGTCGATTATATGTTATTTAGAAGTTTACTTAAAGCCCGTTTCTTTAGATCTGTGTTCAGCTAATATGAAAATAATTATTTTTAATAGTTGTATTCTTGTATTAATATTAATTGTCATGTAATGCTTCTTCTTAATTTGTTATGTAAGCTGAATTGAACCTGAGCTTTTTTTTGGGAAAATGCAGGTTAGAAATGTTGTAATAAATAAATAAAAGTTTATCCTGCATACTGCATGTGAAGATTGCACTGAAAGAATATCTTGTGTTTTACGAATAAAAAGACTTTTTATCTTGGACTTTGGGTATCTTCCACTCTTGTTTTTGAACACTTTTCATTACTACATTTTTGTAAAACAAAAAAAAGGGGGTAGTTAAGTCCTGAAAGATTTAATTAAAGCCAATATTATTTTTCTTGCCCAGCAGTATAAGTCTGCTAATAATCAAGGGTTGGGGGCAGTATTTTGAACCCAGCGCCAGCAGGGGCAGGAGCACTTAAGGCTCAAAGACACTAGAATAGATAACATAACTAAGTTTATTTACCATATAGGTAAAAAGCACATTGTAATCATACTTATCACACAGTGTTTATACTTTCACTTATCTATTTCCAACACGTATGCCTCTCTCCTTCATGGTGCCACCTCTCAATTGCACCTCTTTCTGGTCTCTCTGCTGGAGGATCATCTTCAACTGGCTGGATTTCCTAAAAACCTTTATTTTATAGGGCTTTAGTCCATAGGCTACAATGTATTGCCTCACTAGCTGCAGTCAGGTGAGATTAGGTGCAGTGCCTTGCCAGCACTTTACGTTTGGTCTAACCCTTAGAAACAGAGTGGCTTGAGCTTACCTTGATCTCAGGGGCTAGTGTTCAAAAGTTGTCATTAATAAGCCACAGCTGAACTTACCAAACGAGAAATAGAGATCGATGTTCAAAAGAAACTGCATGCAAATGAGATGTGCTGAAAGTCTGCATGTAGTTCGATAGGGAAAGCAGCCGGCACATGTGCAGAACGGTCTCGCACTAAGCGCTGATGTTCTGTGCATGCCCAGGCCAGAGGAACAGGAGGTGGGGGAGGGATAACGAGTGCAGTAGACGTGCTTCATTACACAAGAAAAAAGCGGAAATAAAATTAAAAACAAAAGACAAAATCAAAACAGAACCCGACTTTAAAAATGGCAACAACTGCTCTTTGGACCCTGTCATAAAGGCAGATGGACATCATATACACACGTTCATGGACAATTCTTGTTGGTTACTTTATTTTTGTTTTCGCTTTATTGTTTTTTTTAATTGTTGTATTTTGTGTACGGCAATCAGAACACTTATTTTTTTTTCTTTTTTAAGGTTGTACTACTGTTCTGGGCGGAACACACATTCATATGATACATGCACATGAAAACTGCAGATACTATTTAAAAATAAAAAACCACGCCTCCGAAGGGACACCACCTTGTAGGGGTGGAGGGGCTTGTGCGTTTCAATGACTTAGAGGGCTATGCTGAAGGGTTACCCATATCAGACAGGCCTCTGAGGAGAAACCAGACAAAGAGTGTCCCAAACTGGGAGAGTGGTAAGATGGTGACCTGAAGTTCGTATGCCCAACGTCCCAGCTGCCCTCTGAAGTTTCGTCTTCTTTACGTAAATTTCTTCTCTGCAATTACAGTTACGTTAACTGAGAGGAAGGGGACAACCGGCGGTCAGCCGCCGATGGCCAGCGTTTTATCCCCTGAGCAGCAAGTGTGGGACCGCTGCGCGATGAACTGCCCACAGATGAAAGGGTTGGCGAGTCCTTTGATTAGCGCCGGTGAAGGAGCGTCGACTCTCTTGGACCTGGAAAAAGCAACTCCATCGCTCCCGAATTATTCAACCACTATGCCCAAAGGAGTGGAGAAGTGAGTTAGAGGTATATGCTGAAACGGAGGACGTTTACAGCAGAACCCGAATCGGCGGAACCACTCCTAAAGACCTATGAGAAATCAACTTGGAGTTTTTGGCTCCCGTGGAGGTTACATTGAATACCATCTGGAAGGTACTTCGGGACCTAACGGTGGCAGTAAATAATTTTGTTTCAGATATAATTTTATTAGAGAGTTACATGGACAATTCAACTGAACCCTCTGAGAGTAAAAAATTGATATAACAACTGATTCTACATGAGCAAGAAGTGGTTATGATTTTCAAAATGATAATAGACCAGAAATTTTGAATAATAAAATGAATATTATTATAGATGATTTATATCGAGATTATTGTTTTTCCCAGAGTTACGGGTATGACTCCTAAAGTTTTCCTCAGAAATATTTCCTCAAATTATTACTTTAAAAGGAGTGGAGCCTGTGAAAACTGGGATTACTTTAATCAATGGGATTTGAATTAGAGACTTAAGTATACGTATTGTTAAATAATTTCTGGTTTTTAAAAGAAAGAATGTAATCAGATGTATTATTTCTAACTAATATTGGACAATAAGTATGTTTTCAATGAAATGATTTGACTATATACCGTATTGGCCTTGAAGAAGCCAACCAGATGATCAATGTGGAATAATGAATTAGACGAGTAATATCTGGGGATAATCAGGTTAATACCACGGGGTTTTTTTTTTCTGTTTACTTGTTTATCTTGTTTCACTCTCCTTATTTAGTGGTCTAAGGAAGAGAATAGAATTACATGACTGAAATAATTCCTACATATTACTTTCTCTGTATTTCCAGCAAGTTGTTTTATCACTTGTAAAAATGTAAATGGTTATAAATTAAAAAAAAAAAAAAGCAAACCACTGAGAAGCTGCCCTTTCACATTCAACGCCACGTCGGACCTGCCGGAAAAGTTTGAACATTGCAGGCAGGCGCTCTCTTCTGTGCACTGCAGAGAAATGTCTATGCATTGCACGGAATGCTCATTTTGTACATTTGTATCTAGTGTTCGGCTACTGCTTTCACGAATGGTAAAAGCAGCACTAAAACCTTTTGAGCATTAGGCACACAATAACCTTGAAAATCAGCTAAAACCGGTCAAAACAGAACATTAGAAGCCTGGTAAGCTTTGAGCATCAGCCCCTCAGTATCTGCTCCCATAATGCCAAACCAGTGTATGTATGTAACATGTATGTGATGAATGTAGTTTATCACAGGCTTCCTCCTAGCTTTTGAATTTAACTGTTTACTTGAAGGGATAGCTGGAAAGTTCTTGTAAGTCCATTTAATATTCCCATTAAGGCCTTAGAGCACAGGCTCCAGCTCACAGTTCCTTGACCTAACTTGATTTATTTATTGCATTTGTACCCCGCATTTTCCTTCCAAGTAGTAGGTTCAATGTGGCTTACAGTTTACTGAAGGATTGAGCAATTTACATATTCAGGGTGATAGATTACATGTTTTAGAGGGGTTTCATGTTTCAGGGTGAAGACATGACAGATTGCATGTTCCAGTGGGCTCACAATCTAAGTTTTTGTATCTGTCAAATAGAGTGGATTGGTATCTTTCTAAGAAGAATTTGAACTCTATTCAATCTGCTCTCTTAGAGGTTCTTTCAAACAGGCATTGGAGGGTGATCAGAATGCAGGCAAGAGCCTTTACTATGAAACAATCTAACTCTAGTCGCTCATTAAAGAATTAATTCAATTTTCAAAAGAAAACGAAAACTCAGATGTTTCATGGAGATTAATTCGGGGGCATGTTTAGTCTATCATTATGTTTGTGGAATAGAAGTGAGTCTTGTTGGCTTTTCTTGTCACTAAATTGTGCATATTATGTTGTACACCTCTGGGAAGGGCTTTTGGGCCTCATTTGATGGTTTATAAATTGTTAAATAGATCAAGTAATATATTATACCTACGACACACTTTTAAAGCATATGATAACCTTGTAGAATGCATCTTATCATGCCTTCGTCCTTAAAGAATCGGTTAAAAAAAATGACCGACACAAAGAAATTCTCAGAAAGTGCACCAACGCCCCCTAGAATGAGTGAATGTGTGACTAAGAGCCACTGAATACCTGGAGCTTTCACAGTGGCTCAGTGTTAAGGTATTTAAGCCCAGGTGTCTCTATTATTGTAATACTTGGGAAAATGAAGTTCCTCCTCTGGTGGGGTAGTGTTATAATACACTACGCAATGGAAAATAATGTGTGCTCTGCAAAACCCAATACCTTAAAAAGTCTTTTCTTCCCCCTACATTGTGTGCAGTTCTTTGTTTAAGTGTATTTCTTTGTGTCAGCACGTCTATCTATTGGAAAAAGAAAAAAATACAATTTCCAAGACGGAAAACCAAGGACAAACCTTTGCAGCTGTGGAATGAAGGTATTTTACGTCTTTTCAACGAGGACGTCAGGATTATATTACCAGCTTATGAACATGTGAAATTATGCTACTTTGAAGCAGCTGTTCAATTAAAAAATAAAAATAAGTTACATATGAACAATATCTTAGATAGGGCAATAAAAGGACATGTCCACCAGCAATAAAAATAAGTCCCCCTCCTCTTTCTCACATTTGAAACAGTGTCCTGATCTTCCTTCCCAGACCATCTAGGGTGCATATACATACGATGTAGGATATAGTATTGCATCTCAAATCAACTCTCCCACACATCCCCTCCAAAGATTCACTGGGGTGTAATCCTCATTCAGATCTCAAAAGCATTTTTGACCTGTATGGTGGAAGGGCTCTTTGTGCACTTACATGCTTTATAATAATTGCCAATGAGCCCTTCTTTTTCTGTTCTGGCCAATACTGGATTTCTTTTTTAACTGGGAATATTATTTTATTTGTTTTGTTACATTTGTACCCCGCGCTTTCCCACTCATGGCAGGCTCACATGGGGCAGCTTACATGGGGCAATGGAGGATTAAGTGACTTTCCCAGAGTCACAAGGAGCTGCCTGTGCCTGAAGTGGGAATCAAACTCAGTTCCTCAGTTCCCCAGGACCAAAGTCCACCACCCTAACCACTAGGCCACTCCTCCACTGTTGCTACTATTTGAGATTCTACATGGAATGTTGCTATTCCACTAGAAACATTCCATGTAGAGGTCGGCCCTTGCTGATCACCAATGTGGCCGCGCAGGCTTCTGCTTCTGTGAGTCTAACAGACTCATAGAAACAGAAGCCTGCGCAGCCTTCTACGTGGAATGTTGCTAGTGGAATAGCAACATTCCATGTAGAATCTCCAATAGTATCTATTTTATTTTTGTTACATTTGTACCCTGCACTTTCCCACTCATGGCAGGCTCAATGCGGCAATGAAGGGTTAAGTGACTTGCCCAGAGTCACAAGGAGCTGCCTGTGCCTGAAGTGGGAATCAAACTCAGTTCCTCAGATCCCCAGGACCAAAGTCCACCACCCTAACCACTAGGCCACTCCATTAGCTTTCTGTTATTTATTTTCTACATCAAACTTTTTTTATTTATTTATTTTGACCTGGAGGCTTCCTCCTGCTTCTTTCAGTTTCTAGCTCAGTCATGCCACAGCACATGTTTCCATTCACAATTATCTCAGGATTTCTTTCCTTGGATTTTTAATCAAATCTGTTTATTGAAAAAGCAACAAAATAGAACCAGAAAGGAAAAATATCAAACATGGCAGAGAGCTCGGGTTCTTATAGCCCTCTGCCAGAAGTAGAAACAAAATGCAACCTTCCTCCAACTGAACCCCTCCCCCTCCCCAAACCAAAAATTACAACATTCCATTTAAGTGAAACAATAAAAAACCACCAAAACTCCAAACCTCTAGTAGATGAATACATGCAATTCAAAATCAGACTCCTTGCTATCTGTGTGAGTGACTGTAAATAGGGATCCCAAATAGACAGATAAATCTTTTCTCTCTTTGCCGAAAGGCCTGCATCTCTCGCTTCCAGTGCCAGACGGTGGACACCGAAGTGCCATGTCCAAAAGGATGGAGGTTCAGGATTCATCCAGGAACATAAGATGCACTTTCCCCCCACTATTATAAACTTTCTAAGCAGTGCCTTCTGTGTCTTTGCCCAACCCATCTGTTAGATCAAATAAAACCAAATTCACTGTAATATAAAATACAAATAGTACTCAATAAAGAGCAACGGCAGACCAAAATTGCTGTATAACAGTACTGTTCCATGGTGTGTGATAGAAAGTACTGTCACCACATTGACACATGCAGGAGAAGTCCATCGTCCTGCTCTGTGCATCTGCACCTGGGTGAAATATGCCTGATGGAGCACCCGAAACACACACTCTCTCAAATCATCCCCACCCCCGGACCAACCTGGGTATTCTATGAATAGTATTGGCTACATTCCACCCTAATAATGAGCTCTCCAAGTCAGATTCCTATCTGGCTTTTACCACCCAGTAATCTTTGCCTCCTGACTTAAAAAGCCTTGAAACAGCAAGCCTTTCAGTAACCACCGATTCAAAAAAAATCCCCTTAATTTGGTTCCCAATTTCAATTTTAGGATATTAGGGTCTAGGGAGATCATATAGTGTTTAAGTTGGCAAAAAGCAAATTGATCCCCCCCCCCCCCACTGTATTTCCACTTGTTGACTGAAAGCCTCAAAACTCATCATTGTACGCTCCCTCATTAGCACATTTTCTACCAAGTTGTAACCCTGGGTTTCCCAACATTCAAATATAATACTTTCTAAGCCAGGCAGAAAATGTAGGTTGCCCCAAATCGGCAACTGATCTGTATCCGTGGGGGCACTACCTAACCACTGAGTCAACCTATTCCTGGTATCTTCTCAGGGTCTGAATAGTGAAATTATCTCCAATGAATACGGCAAAGTATGAGTAGGAACTTGTAAGAGAGATCCAACACTATAAGGAGCACAGAGCTGCTGTTATAAACTTAGGAATATAATCTGATTTGTCCATTAACCAATCACCCAGATGTCATAAAAGACAGGCGTAATTATATAGCTGTAAATCTGGCAAGCCCAAGCCTTCATTTTGCCAACTACCATATAAGTATGGTAAACATATTTTCATCTTTTCCCCACATCAATAATATTTAATCAGCATTCTGGTCAGCTATGGAAGATCTCTCTTGAGGAGGCAACCCGGAGCACATAGAGCCATTTGGAGAAAATAATCATCCAATAAAAGCTGATCAGGCCAGATAAGTGGAGGAGTGGCCTAGTGGTTAGGGTGGTGGACTTTGGTCCTGGGGAACTGAGGAACTGAGTTCGATTCCCACTTCAGGCACAGGCAGCTCCTTGTGACTCTGGGCAAGTCACTTAACCCTCCATTGCCCCATGTAAGCTGCATTGAGCCTGCCATGAGTGGGAAAGCGCAGGGTACAAATGTAACAAAAATAAAAAATAAAATAAGGACAAGGGCAATGCTGACCACCCCTCCAACTGCTGCCGCATTGCAGCCAGGGGCACACCCACATTAAGGGAGCACACCAACCTGGCCGAACGTGGCAACAGAATCCCTAAATACCTAAAAGACTCTATGGTCCACTTCAATGGAAAGGCCCCCCCCCACACACACATGTCCTGCTCACCAAATCCTCGGTGGCTGGGGACTCCAATTTGGAAAGGTTCAGTTTAAAGCCTGAGTAATCCTGTATTCCCAAAAAATACTCAGTAGTTCCTCGAAAGAGTTCTGAGAGTCAGTGAGGCGAACTAACAGATCATCCGCAAAGGCTGATATTTTAAAACTATGTTTGTCCGTCCCCACCCTCTTCACTACTAGGGCAGAAATGACATCTCTAATAATGGGATCCAGCATCAAAACAAACAAGAGAAGAGACAAAGTACAGTCCTGACAGGTCCTCTGTCTTCCATTGACCCACACTTTATCACCCAGGGGGTGGAATAGAGAGTGCGGACCGCATCCAGGAACCACCCCTCAAAACCATAATGGTGTAACATGTCATACATAAAGTCCCATCTAACGCTGTCAAATGCCTTTTCAGCATCAAAACTGATCAGGAGCGATGGAACTGAGGCACACTCTTCCAAGCTCCAAAGAAGCCAATATTTCCTTATGTTTTTGGCTATGTACTGGCCCTGGATGAAACCTACTTAGGACTCATGCACTAGTGCAGGGAGGATGCTGGCTAATCTATTCGCCATCACTTTCGCCAGTAGTTTGGGTTCAAAGTTTAATAACGATATAGGGCGGTACGATTCCAGAAGCAAGGGATCTTTGTCAGGTTTAGGGAGAACCACTATTTGGATCAGACTTAGCTCTCCCGGTACCTTCTGGGAATCCAAGCTGGCTCTGTACATGGCAGTGAGGGGCAGGACAGCATGCTCCCCCAAAGGCCATATAGCTTTGGAACCCAGGGTCTTTAACAAGGGACTCTGCTTCATCGCCCAAGCTATTTCATCTGACGTTAATGGGGAATTCAGAAATTCCTTCTTTGATTGAGATAATTAAGGAGTATCTATATTTGCTAAATACGTGGAATTCTGAAGTCCCTCCTCAGGAGGGTGGCATACAGTGCAGCATAGTAGTCTCTGAAAGACTGACAAATCGTAGCATCAGTACGTAGAATCTTCTCCCTTCCATCCCTAAGACCCACCACTTGTCTAGGCCCTTCATGATTAGATATTAGCTGGGCCAAAAGTCTTCCCCCTTTATTATCATTCTTGTATAAGTGATACTTATAATAGGTCAGTGATTTTTTTCGATCTTTGGTGCAACAATTCATTTAGAGCAGCCTGCAGAGTTAATACATTTTGCTTAGTAACATCAGTGGCTAAAGGCTAATGGCGCTGGCAGGCAGCCCTGACTTGTCTTTCAAGACGGATAATGTCCTGATCTCTAGATTTCTTTTTGAAAACAAAATAGCTTATTATACCTCCCTGAAGAACCACCTTTGCCACTTCCCAAAACAGGATGGCGTTATCTTCGTGCTCTACATTATCAATCCTATATCTATGCCAGCATTCTATTTAAACAGTCAAGAAACCTAGCATTGCCATATAGATCTAAAGGAAATTCCCACTCAAAAGGCCCCCTCTCATCGCTTGCATCCACCTAATCCATGCAGAGCACTGCATGGTCAGAAATTTTGCATGGACCTCTGTCCCCTGAGTGAATGACAATAAGGAGGAAGACAGTAAAATACAGTTGATGCAAGAGTGCATTCCGTGCGCCTGGGACAGTTGGGTATAATCTCTTTTCTGATGGTGTAAAACTCTCCAAATGTTTAAAAGACAGAGGGGTGGGAGACCTTTGTTAATATTGAAACATTCATGGCTAACAGGAGTCGACTTATCAATAGAGGGGTCCCATACCCTATTAAAATCCCCACCCAGAACAAAGGGTAGGTTACCACACTGCAGGAAAGTGTTCTGTAGTTTCTGATAAAAGTGACCATCATAATGAATGGGAGCATAAACACTTCACAACACCAGTTCTCATCGGTCAAAAAAGAGTTTCTCTCCTTGTTTATATATCCTTCTCTCTTCAGTCCAGCCACTTTAGCAATAGTCTTTGGCTAGGGGCCATACACTGTGGGTCTCTCCAGAAAACGGCTAACTTGGACCCCAAATTTGGCCACCATATGTTGCCAATGAGTAATGACAGATACCCTCCTGCCCACCAGGGGCTATGAACACTGCCTCTGCAGCATTCGTAGCATCAGCTGATCTGAGAATCAAATACAGAGTCTCTATATGGCAACATGCAGAACTTTTCATGGAGCTGGTCTTACATATCTTTAATTCTGAGTTAAACCAGTTGGTATATAAAAAGGGACAACTGATAACTTTATTTTATTGTTGAAAAGTATACCAATACTTATTGCATTTATAGATTATTTATGTATGTTTAGTTGTAGGTGGAATAGAAATTTTTAAATAAATAAAAAAAATTAATTCCTATTCCGCTCTAACAAGCTCTTTTACAAAACGGTGGTAGGGCTACCGTGCGTGTTCCGCATGCCAAATCAACACTATTGCCCGGTTTGTGCACATACCTGGCAGTAATTTTGAAGTTTGCGCGTACTGTTTCCCACAGTAGAAAATATTTTTCTATTTTCTACCATGGGGAGTGTTCCTGGTGGTGCTGCACGACTAATATTCCACCAGTGTCGTTATGCTCATATTAGCCCTCTCCTCAAGTCACTTCACTGGCTTCCTATCCGTTTCCACATACAGTTCAAACTCCTCTTATTGACCTATAAGTGCGTTCACTCTGCAGCTCCTCAGTACCTCTCCACTCTCATCTCTCCCTACATTCCTCCCCGGGTACTCTGTTCACTGGGTAAATCTCTCTTATCTGCACCCTTCTCCTCCACTACCGCTAACTCCAGACTCTGTTCCTTTTATCTAGCCGCACCATATGCCTGGAATAGACTTCCTGAGCCAGTATGTCAAGCTCCATCTCTGGCCGTCTTCAAATCTAAGCTAAAAGCCCACCTTTTTGATGCTGCTTTTAACTCCTAACCCTTATCCACTTGTTCAGAACCCTTATTTTATCATCCTCACTTTAATATTCCCTTATCTCTTGTTTGTCCTGTTTGTCTGTCCTAATTAGATTGTAAGCTCTGTCGAGCAGGGACTGTCTCTTCATGTTCAAGTGTACAGCGCTGCGTATGTCTAGTAGCGCTTTAGAAATGATAAGTAGTAGTAGTAGTAATCAGCAGTGTGGCTACATTGGCGTGTGCTGCATGAACAACGTGTACCACATAAGCCCTTACTGCTAGGTCAATGGGTGGCAGTAAAGGCTCAAGCAATAAATAGCCGCCTGCTACTTTTAATTTTAATGCGCGGCCATTTACTGCCCCCATTTTAAAAAAAGCCCTTTTCCCAGCCACAGTAAAAAAAACGGCCCAGCATGTGCCAAAAGCACGCATCCACACTATCGCAGGCCACTTCTTACCGCAGCTTGGTAAAAGGACCCCTAAGATTCTAGGTGGATTACAAAATAAACATAATCAACTAATTTAAAACAATTAAAACAAATATTATTTGTCATTTCTCTTTGCACAATAGAGGTGCTGCTCTTTGACAGGCATGTTAAAGGCAGCTCTGTGCTATGATCTCAGTCTACGCCTGAAGAGAAAATGATCTAATATTAGAATGTGTACAAACTGTATCTCCTGTACAAACGAGTACAGGTCTCCATGGACTTCGTGTTAGCCCTTCATATAATATATTACAACCTACAATTTATACATTGCTCTCCTTTCAAAGAGAACTCACAGTGGTTCATAACATTCATGTCCTACATTTGCCATTCACATACCACCAAAGCAACAGAAAATCCCTTATGGAATTTCATTCAAGATCCATTCTCTATAGCAGGCTTTAAACAATAATGATATCATAGCAGAGGGTTAACTGAATCCGAAGCTATTGTGAAGGTTTTTTCTGGTCTCCAGCTCAAACAGAAGCAAAGCTGGAATCTGGCACCAGGCACAAAGAGCCTTCATTTGCATCCAGCCAGGAACTTTACTCCTATTTTAAAAGGCTGATCATTGCAGCAATGGTTCTGAAGTTCTTCTCTAGTGCTTTGTCAGGAAAACACCAAGCCAGAATTGCACCCTGTTCCCCCCACCCCGTGCTCCTGCCCTGCCCGCTGTGTTGCAGCCAAGCACAGGAGATAATGAATGGGGAGCAATTTTGGTGCCTCTGCTTCCACTGCACTCTGTGCAGCCATACAGCCCTTGATATGGCCTGCCCTATGTCATGGGCTCTACAATGGACTTTGCCTCTGCCGCAGTCCCATTCAGCACCACTTCTCAGCCAACACACAACTTCTAGTTATTACTGTATTCAATGAGCTGCAGAGGCAGAAAAAAAAATGTATAACTATAACCTTGTATGTAGCAGAACAACGAAGATGACTCAAGAATAAGTAGACGATGCTACAGATGGTTTAAACTGTTTATTGTAGGACAAACGAGACTCGACAGAGCTGTATTTCGGCCGACAAGGCCTGCATCAGGAGTCTCTTCTATTTAATAAAATCATCCACCTGAAATGTTAATTGTACTCAGTGTGGTAAATTGAAAAGTAGTGCGCTCCGTGAGCCAAACAAATCAAAGTTTGCTAAAAAAAAAGTAGCAAAACGCTCCGTGTGTTGAGGCAAGCACAAACTTACACGAGCTGCTAAACTCTAAACTCCGAGTAAAGGCTCATAGTTTTTTGCTTTCAAACTACGAGCCTTCACTCGGAGTTTAGCAGCTCGTGTAAGTTTGTGCTTGCCTCAACACACGGAGTGTTCTGCTAGTTTCTTCAGTGATCTTTGTCTGGCGCATGGAATGCACTACTTGTCGTTTTACTATGTTGACTACAATTAACATTTCAGGTGGATGATTTTATTAAATAGAAAGAGACTCCTGATGCAGGCCTTGTCGGCCGAAATACAACTGTGACGAGTCTCGTTTCTCCTACAATAAACTGTTTAAACCATCTGTAGCATCATCTACCTATTCTTGAGTCATCTTCGTTGTTCTGCTACATACTGTGTATTCTTGAGAAGATTTGTTTCTTCTGTGTACACATTAACTATAACCTTGACCAAACTCCGCGTTACCCTGAACATTCTCTGGGTAGAACAGTTTGGTTTAATGTAACTCTACTTACCCCTCTAGCCCACCTCGTTCGGAATTGTAGATGATGCGAGTTATACATTTTTTAAATAAATAATATATATAAAAAAAAGAACTGAGGCCAGAAATGGGCACTTGGTTATGAAAAGGACAATAAAAGTGATAAGAACACAAGCTGATGGAGTGAACCTGATCCTGCTTACACCTGACATTTTTTTTTTTTGTCTTTTATGTTTAAAACAAAGTAAGGGCAAAACCTGATTCCTTGGATTACAGCAAACTTTCTTTGCAGTAAACCATTCCCTGTGAGTGTTAGTCAATGTAATTCGGTATCCCTTGTTTCTTCACATTCTATTGTGCGTGAAGCACCTGTTCCTACCTCTCTGTTTTGACGTTTTCCTGCATGTACAACAACAGATGCTACTTTATTTACTGAACTCAATCAATTATACTACAGAAACCTAAACAACAGTAGCTCATTAGAGCTCTTTTCATAATATGGAGAATACCTTACTCCCCTATGTAACCGGTCTCAAAGGCTTCACCACACAATTGGGATGAAAAATGGATATTCCACTCCACTGACCAAGGCGGGAAAACAATTATGACATGGACATTTGCAACATACGAATAAGAATAACCGAGAATTTGTATCAACCCCCTCCCCCATACAAAAAACAAACAAACATAAAAAACCTCAACCAATAAAACCCTGAGGTTGTGACTTCACATGTGAACAGATCAATAGCTAGATTTCAGTTCTATGGATAGAACAAAAAAGCCCTGTTGTAAGCAAACACTGTTGTAGAGCAATAGACTACGGCTAATCCCTGGACTTGAGCATCGGGTTTTTAGTAAATAGTATTGTTAAAAATTTGTCTTTTATTTTGCTAAACAAATATCTTTTTATATTAGTGTTATTATTTATGTGGTTTCCAAACAGCTAACATGGTTTCAATAATAATAGGGAGAGCAAAAAGCATTTTACAATGGAAAGAGATGGTTATTTGTCTGAGAATAGACAAGTGCGGGCAGAGAAAGTACCTGCATATAAGAAATGTAAACAACTTTGATTGTACCACTGAAAAGATGATATATCAAATCCCATTACCCTTTAGCTAGCAAAAATATACATCTCTTTATATTTTATGTCTTTTCTAAATTTACTATACTTAGGGCTTTTTTTGAGGGGGTACTTGGGGTACTGAGTACCGGCACCTTTTCCATCGTCTGCTAAAATTGACCCATGGACCCCAAGTTTTAATGAAAGAGCTCAGGCTCTACACACTAATTCAGTCTTGTCATAGATTCTGTGACTGGTTGCAGGGGGCCTGGCTATTATGGGGTGGGTTCCTCAGTTATCACCCACCCCACTCTTGAAGGGTGGCCTAGCATTTGAGTACTGGCACCTTTTTTGCTAGGAAAAATGCACTGACTATACTACCAATTAAGAAGAAAATCCACTTCAGCAGTTTACAATAGTAAAAATACATCAAATAGGTCTTAGTAGTTTACAATACTGAAGTTAAATCAAATACAAAAACCTCGCTGCAAGCTAACAACGTTAAAAAAATTTAAATATACGCTACAATTATAATGAATTACCAGTTGAACAAAGACAGCAGAATATTAATACATGGGTGATACCATCTGATGAACTCGGGCTGGAAAAAAAGTTTATGAAAGCTTTCTAGTACAGTGAACTATGCAAGTGCAGGTTCTCCAGCACCGACACTGGCATGCAAGACCACCCCTATTCCATATATAGCTACTATTAAGAGAATCCAAACTCTACGATAGGTGGGCAGGCTTTGACAGGAATAATATCCTGCTCTCCTGGGAAAAAAAACATTTACAAGTAAGCAGCTATGCTTTCTCCAAGAACACGCATGATACGTATAGTTCTTAAATATGGGACTCTCAAACTAAACGTTACCACTAATAAAAACACTGCTGTGAGAAAGAGCTTAGTTCCCCATCGGTGGATCATTTGTATATTAATATAGTCAAAATGTCAGATGACATTTTTCTACTAAAATGATGAGTGCATTGTTGTCCGGGGGCCTTTCCATGACTCTAAGACAGGGGTGGGCAACCTGCATCCCATAGGCTGAATGCAGCTCGCCACTGAATCTTATGCGGCCTGCGACACCATGGGATATATACTGAGCTTAGGCCCTCTTTGGCCCACCGAAGCACATTGTAAAAACACCCTGAAGTAACTCATAGTCTTCCTGCAATTCTGTAAAGGGAAGTTCACCCTCAATCCAAACCTGTCCCAGGGTACATAAGGACTGTGCTGCCCAGGTGACAAAGGTTTTATCAATCTTCCCAAGCAGAAAGCAGGGTGTGTACATAATGGATGCATTAAGATGGTAATGCCGGTGTGGGATAAATTGGGCTCTGACTGTAGTCCAAGTGAGCAATGGGCTCTGATTTTAATTCAAGTGAGCAATGGGACCCACAGCAGACCCTAGGTATGAGCCACCAGAGTTTTCAACTGTTCTAAGGGTAGCCACGGAAGGGCCCATAGTGGAACCCCTCTCAAAGAATGCTGGTCAAGGGGTGGGAGTGTCCCGTTGCCAGAGTGCAACAATTCGCAACAATGCTGCTTTATGATAGAGTTCAAAATAGGGCACCCCCATACCACCATGGATTTTAAGTTCATACAGGGTTCGATAATTAGGGGGTTTCTTTTCCAGGTGTAGGCAAATGGTCTTTTTCGGAGGGCTATAAAAAAGGATTTTGGAATGGATAAAGGGGTAGCTAAGAATAAATACAACAATTTCGGGAGAATAAGCATTTTAAGAGTTGAAATTCGTCCCACCCTGGAGGTTTGAAGACCTTCCCATCGATCCAACTCTGCAAATTATTCTTTCAACTTGGGGGGGAAACTTTTTCTCATATATCTGCCCAATAGTATTTGTGAGAGATACCCTAAATATCTAATACAGTGAATATAAATCCCTCTCATGAACATACATTAGGGAAATCCTGAAAAAAAAACCAAAAACAAATTGTGCTCACCAAAATTGGTTGCTTCCCATCCTATAGTATTCAAAATTACAAACTCAAACAACTCCACATCATGCATTAGGAAGGTCTTTCCTTTATATTTTTTTTGTTACATTTGTACCCCGCGCTTTCCCACTCATGGCAGGCTCAATGCAGCTTACATGGGGCAATGGAGGGTTAAGTGACTTGCCCAAAGTCACACGGAGCTGCCTGTGCCTGAAGTGGGAATCGAACTCAGTTCCTCAGGACCAAAGTCCACCACCCTAACCACTAGGCCACTCTTCCACTGTTGCTACTATTTGAGATTCTACATGGAATGTTGCTATTCCAACATTCCATGTAGAAGTTGGCCCTTGCAGATCATCAATGTGGCCGCGCAGGCTTCTACATGGAATGTTGCTAGTGGAATAGCAACATTCCATGTAGAATCTCCAATAGTAGCAACGTTCCATGTAGAATCTCCAATAGTATCTATTTTATTTTTGTTACATTTGTACCCTGCGCTTTCCCACTCATGGCAGGCTCAATGTGGCAGGCAATGGAGGGTTAAGTGACTTGCCCAGAGTCACAAGGAGCTGCCTGTGCCGGGAATCGAACTCAGTTCCTCAGTTCCCCAGGACCAAAGTCCACCACCCTAACCACTAAGCCACTCCTCATATAGTGTAACTGTTTAATATTCTTATTAAAAATAACACTCATATCTGACACGACTATAAAACAGAATGTATTAAAATGCCAAAGTGTCGTACTTCCCGCTCTTCTTCCTGTTCTTTTTTAATTTGTTCCAATCGGAACTGCTCAGCCATTTCTCTTTCTTGTGCTTCCCTCTGTTAACAAGAAAGCAGAAAATTAGATTACTTTTATGCATTATGAGCTAGATTCTATATATGTCGCCATAAAAATCAACGCCAAAGAAAAATACGCCTAGCCATATTCTATTAACCGTGCCTACTTTTAGGTACGGTTTATAGAATACGCCTAGGGCCCATCCACACGGCTAAATGTAGTCATGGGAATTTACTCCAAGTAAAACTTGGTGTAAATGCCAGCGACTAAGGTAGGCGTGGAGCGGTTGTATTCTATAACAGCGCATATAGTTTTTAATAACGCCTACCATCCGCCCATCCCAAGCCCCCTTTTTGGCAGTGCACTTTATAGAATGCACTTAGCAAATTATGTGCATAAATTCTAATTAAAGCCAATTAGTACTGCCTGTTAATTGGCAATTACCGGTGCTGATGGGTTTGTTAAGATAATTAAGTTGCGCGCACAATACAGAATACGATCTGAATTGCACGTGCAACTAAAGTTGCACTCTATAGAATCTGGGCCTATATTCATACTTGGTCCATTATGAAAAACCAATTCATATGGTCTGTACTGTATCTAGTAAAACCCATGGTAAAGCTTGAATACTCAGAAATTAAGATGAATAGTGACCGTGTATGAAAACTAGCAATACTATCTACATAAATACAGACAGACAGATATAGACAGGTATGGATATAGAGATAGACAGGACATTACAGAATATGGGTCAAATCACAATAAATATAATGCTGGTTAAAAAGCCCAGCAGCAATGTTTTGGGAAATGATTTTATATTCATTTTTTCATTATATGTTGCAGCTTATTGCATCCTTAGTGAAAGCAGGAATATGGTAGGTGTGGTATAGCAGGTAGTTTTAGGGCTGGTGTAACAACAGGCAACAAAACATTACATATGCCCATACTGTATTGTGCTAGTATTCTACGACAGAACCTCGGCTCCATTAAAGAACAGACACCTAAGCTACCACGCAGCTTCGGGGCATCTAAATGGAGTTCTATAAATTTATCTGCAGATAGGTGAGCAATTTTCAAAAGCCCTTTTTTCTGCACACATGATCCTGCTTTGTGCATGAACATAAGCTTTGTCTCAGAATAAACTCAACATTAAATTTGCAAAACATCCATTCATTCCCTTCTACAAAGGTATCTGGACGTCAAGATTCTTTTCCAGCGTAAGTCAGCACTGATGCACCTGAATGGAGGCACCAACGGTTACATCATGTCTACCTTGACTAAACTGTAAGCGCCAAGCACTGCCTTTCTGAGTCTCTGAACAGTGTAAACTGTTTTGGTTATTAATGTATATTCTTTCCTCTTTTTAGGCCTGTTACTAAGGGCTAAGGCCTAAGGCCTGTACTGTCAGTTTGGTTCTCACAAGATGGCCTAACAAGTTATCTTTGCAACATACAGTGCTTTTCTCAGGAGCTGGGAGCTGAGATCATGCCTTTCATATAAGGTAACCTTGGCAGTTGCTAACAGGCTGAGGACATAGTGTGAGGGCTAAGGGAGATAGACAGAGAGAGGACACAAGGGTATTGTTATATGTAATTTTTTGCGCTGTGACTAACTGCACGCTATACTGATAACTGACTAACCAATGGCCACAGACTGTTCACGTGCAAACACATCAGGAGAGACTGATAGAATACATGACCAATCCATATATGGTATAAGGCAACCTAATGGTGCTAGTTTATGGGAAATCACATGATTTATGAGAAATGGAATTTGCAACAGTATATATGTGATGTTGGGGAGGTGTTAGCTGAGCAGTCCTTGTCTTTCAGGATGCGCATTTGCTGACTGACAACCTGCTTCAGGGAGAGAACTATTATTTGTATTTTTTGGCTCTGTGACAAGCTAATAAAGGTAATTTACCGGCCGCGCCTAATGGAGTCTAAGTTCTCTTTCTTATCTGTGTTTTCCCTCCCTGGGGGGGGGGGGGGGGGGGGGCTAAGAGATGGAAATACACATTAACATCTACAAAATACAGGAACCAAACTACAAAAACCCAAGAAACTCCAATAGAATGTAGTTCAAAAATAATTTTTATAGTGCTAGCACCTAATTCACAAGGAAACTACCCTTAAATGAATTATTAAATAAACATGACCTCATATCTCCCGATAGGCCATCTTTTGCATTTGATATGATGGTGTGAAGCTGAAGGTGATCTTCTTCTCCTGAAGCAGAAAAACTTTCTTTGTGAAATGAGGCGCTCTCGTTGAGAGAAAGGAGACTTTTGTTTATATGAAAATGTTATGTGAAGATGTTCTTAAGTTCACAATGATCTAGAAGTGTACTGCACCGGATTGAAGTTTTAGACAGTCTGCGGTTACTTTGAATTACAGCATGGACGTCCTGTTTCCTGACATGATGGAGCAATGAAGGCTTTCTCAAGCTAGGTGACATTTTCGGGGGTTGTTTTGGGCAGGAGCGTAGCCAGACAGCCAATTTTGGGTGGGCCTGAGTCCAAGGTGGGTGGGCATAGAGTTCATGCCCTCCCCCCATCCCTAGCCCCCCTCTGCTCTGCTCTTCATCCCTCCCTCCATCTGCAAGCCCACAATATTAAATACCTGAGCAGGAGGGGATCTACAAACCCCGCCAGATGAAGATTTCCTCCCTCGCAGACAGTCAGCACTCTTCCAAACAAGCCAGCAGCACTTTCCTTGAGCTGATGCCACGGCCAGCAGGCTGTGCATGCATGAAAAACTAAGCTTGTGAAGAGGGGCTGGTGTTGGTTTCAGCTCGAGGCAGCTGCCGTTTGAAAGAGCACTGGCTGCTTGAGAAGGAGGAAATCTTCAGCTGACGGGGTTTGAGGACCTCTGCAAGCCATAGCAAGAGTGCACAATTTTGGGTGGGCCAGAGTCCAAATAGGGTGGGCCCTGGCCCACCCATGGCTACGCCACTGGTTTTGGGGTGGGGGGGGGGGGTTGAAGTTGATGTTGCCCCTTTGTTTTTTCTTCTTTTTGTTCCCCCTTTTTTTCTTGATAGATAATTGTTTTGGGTTGCTGGTGGCCTTTTTTTCTCCATTTGGAGGCAGTTAGCACGCCAGCTTGAACTGAGCTTTTGAATTTGGGGATTTTTCCCTTTTTCTAGCATTATTGTACCTTCACACTTGTTTGAATGTTAGAGACTTATTTATAGATTTGTGCATGTGCTTGTACCTTATTCTGTTAAGTGTTGGGGAAGGGGGGGGGGGGGGGGTTGAACCAGCAATTTTTCTCCCTTTGTAGGGGAGTTTTTTTGTGCTGGTTTTTTTTTTCCTCTTACACCGTTTCTGACCAATGATATTACTGGAATCCCATGTTTGACAGAGGCATATCTATCACTATGTGTTGGTCCTATCGGGAGATCTGAGGTCATGTTTATTTAATAATTCATTTAAGGGTAGTTTCCTTGTGAATTAGGTGCTAGCACTGTAAAAATTATTTTCAAACTACATTTTTTTTGGATTTTCTTGGTAATTAACATGCAATTATTTAAGGTTAACTTGAGGAAGAAATTGTGATGCTGTCCATGTATGTTGCAACAAAGGGAGCAGAAGACTATCATGTCACAAGAATGAATACACTAATTATGGAACTATTCTAACTGGAAAAGAAGAGCGGTGGCAGTAAGCGTGAGAGACTGAGATAATACCCTGCCTACCCAGGCTTAAGCAAGAGTTCAGTTCCTGTCATGGTATGTGAAAAACAAACCCATTTGGAGACACTACCCTGAGAGTGAAACATACGTTACTTCTGAACTAGCCCCCACTGAGCATGTGCACCTTTGCTCTGTCTGCTTCAAGTGAAAGGCGATAGGCTTCATCCTGCTCCCTCTTCACCTTTTCTCTGGCTTCCCGTTCATCCTGAAAGATAAAAACTATGTCATTAAAACAGGCATGAACTAACCGATCAGCTTTAATGTTTGTTCACATTCACTCTTCAAATTAGGCTCTTAACAGTGCTGAATTGTATTCATCTATATTACATAAATGCCATACTGGGCCAGATCAAAGTCAATCACACCCAGTTTCAGGGACATAATCACTAAAAGGACCTCCATAGCATGCTCACAGAAGTAAAGCAAAACTTAAAGCAGGAAATAATAGTGGAAACCAGAAGCTGAACGCTATGTTCACAGAGGTTGCAGACTGGCTTGAGTGATTCGGGCCTAAGACAGGAAGAGGCTGAACAAAAAGTTGGAGGACCATGACGCAGCCCTGGAAATGCATGGTGTACACACAGAGAAATTGGTGGAACAGCAGATGGTCTCCTGGTGTGGCTGGAAGACCTGGAAAACTGCTCCACAAGAACATAGAAATGGCCAAATGGGTCACACCAATGGTCCATCTAGCCCACTATCCTGTTTCCAACAGTGGCTAATCCAGATCACCTCGCAGAAACCCAAGTAGCAGCAGTGGCTTCCTGAAATCTTCTGCCCAGTGTGCAGCGGCAGCAGCCAAAAAAGCAAACAGGATGCTAGGAATTATTAGGAAAGGGATGGTAAATAAGACTGAGAATATTATAATGCCTCTGTATTGTTCCATGGTGAGACCTCACCTTCAGTACTACGTCCAGTTCTGGTCGTCATATTAAAAAAAAGATATTGTGGAATTAGAAAAGGTTCAAAGAAGTGCAACCAAAATGATAAAGTGGATGAACTCTTCCCGTATGAGGAAAGACTAAAGAGGTTAAAGCTCTTCAGCTTGCAACAGAGACAGCTGAGAGGAGATATGATTGAGATCAACAAAATCCTGAGTGGTGTAGAACGAGAAGATGAATCGACATGTTTAGCCTTTAAGAAGGTACAAAGACTAGGGGACACTCAAGGAAGTTACATGCAGGGCCACCGAGAGACTGGACCGCCCCCGAGGTCTCGCTGCCCCCCCATCCACCCCCCTGAGGTCACCACCGTCGCTCTCCACCCGCATCCCTCCATCCGCCACCCAAGCCGTGCCCCGTCCCCTGCATTGAAATCACAGCGCCTCTCACCTCCGGGCGAAAGCGCTGCAGGCAGCATCAGATCGCCTCCCTTCGGCCCTTCTTCCCTCCCTGTGTCCTACCCTCGCGGAAGTTATGTCAGACGAGGGCAGGACACAGGGAGGGAAGGAAGCCCCGAAGGGAGGTAATCTGCTGCTGCCTGCAGCGCTTTCACACGGAGGTGAGAGGCACTGTGATTTCAATGCAGGGGGCCCGGCCCGGTGGCAGACGGTCGACGACGGAGGGCGGGTGGGACTGCGGTGCCGGGCCCCCCTTGGAGGCCCGGGGAATTTTGTCCCCCCTGCCCCCCTTCTTGGCGGCCCTGGTTACATGAAAATACTTTTAAAACAAATTGTTGGAAATATTTTTTCACTCAACAAAGAGTTAAAGTTCTGAAACTCTTTGCTGGAAGCTGTTGTAACAACAGTTAACGTACCTGAGTTTTAAAAGAGGTTGGACAAGTTCCTGGAGGAAAAAAACTCTGTGCTGTAAGATGTAGTATCAACAGTTATTGTATCTGGGTTTAAAAAAGGTTTGGGCAAGTTCCTGGAGGAAAAAGTCCATATATTGCTACTGAGGCAGACATGGGGAAGCACCTGGAAGGATGATAGTGAGATTACTGGGGTGGGGGGAGGGAAGGGAAGAAAGTGGAAATGTGTCGATAACAATGGTATGCTAGAAATAAGCAGTGAAATTTCCCGTTCATCTTAATAATGGCTTATGGACTTTTCTTTTAGGAAATTATCCAAACGTTTTTTAAAACCCTTCTAAGCCTTGTTCTGTGTCTTATTTGCTAGTGAAATTGGTTCCTTGGTCCAACCATTATTTATTTAATTTAAATGGTTTATAAACAGAAGTTGTAAGACCATCTTAGATCTAAAGAAGAAAATGATGTGTGTGAATATTGATACTATCTTATTAGCAGAGATGTGTGGATATTCGGGGAATGGTTTCTAAGATATGGAAATAGATGAGTTTGTGGAAAAAATGGAATACTTCTCTTCTACTGATGTTAGATGAATTGCTCCAAGCTCCGATGAAGAAAGTTAAATTTAGACAAAAAATGAGGTCAAACTTTGGCATTCTGAAGGTTTGAACCAATTGAGAACAAACAACCAGAGAAAAATTGGAGTACTATAAGGGGTGCTGATTTGAGAGGATCTTTTCTAGTGAAAAAGGATGAATACAATCTGCTGTAAATCAGGCAAGAGAAGAATACTATTAAAACAGATATATTTTTGAAAACAAAATTAAGAAATTAGTGAGTGGGTTAGATATTGTTTACCACATGATGACTACATTTCGACAGAGGAAGAAGAATGGAGTATTTTTGATGTTGTTAGGGAAGATGAGATTAAGTTGATTTTGAGACCTTTGCGATCGACCATTTCTTCTGGTGATTTGTGTTCACCGTTGGTTGTCCAAGTAAGTGGATCAAAAACTAATACCTGCACTTACTACCATACTTAATGCTTCCCTGAAACAAGGAAAATTAACATGTATATTAAAGATTGCTTGTGTGGGTCCTTCAATTAAAAACTGCAACTTAGATCTGATATCCCCTAGCAATTACAGACCAATTTCATCCCTTCCAATGTTGGCCCAGTTGATTGAGAAGGTGGTTTTACAACAAACTATGATTTTTAAAAAATTCTTTTCAATTAGGTTTTAGAAAAGATCACAGTACAGAATCTGCTTTATTTCCTACAGCTGATGTTATGAGACCAAGTCTCGATCATTGCTATTGTTATTTCCTTGTCTTATTAGACATCTCTGTTGGATTTGATATTATGAATTACTCAATTTGTTAAATCGATTACAGGCATGTGGAATCACTAGTATTGTATTAGAATGGTTTAACATCTTTTGAGTGTACGAAATCTGCATGGGAGATCAGAAATCAAAGTTGAGAGAACTACAAATTGGTGTACCTCGAGGCTCAGTCTTATCAGGAGTGTATATATATTTAAGACCTTTGTATCAAAAATTAAAGACTTTAAATGTACATTACAGAATATACATAAATGGCATTCATTTTTCTTCAGCTTTGATAGTGGTACAGTTTCTGATATTTTATCAAAGTTATATCAATTTTATCAAGGGGTTGAAATGTAGAGTGACCATCCCCTTCCTCTCCAGTCCTCCAACTGCTCTCTTCTCCTCTATTCTCACGTTCCTCCAGCTCTACTGACTATTGGTCATTCTCCTTAGCTTAGTTTCTCTCTCCTTGTCAGCCTTTTTTTACTGCTCTCTTCACCTCCAACTTTCTTAACCGGTCTCCATCTCTCTCCAGGGCCAGTCCAACCACCAGGAGGTCTAGGGCAGCACAATTTATGGAGAGGAACCACTGTGCTTATGGGACTCTTAATTTGGCTGCAAGGGCCCTTGAGCTTCTGCACACACTGAAGACCTGCCGGGTCATGCCCTCTAATTTCCCTCTGATAATGAATTATCAATAAATATTAAAAGGACACAAAGAATATTCAGTCTATATTTTAAATACTAATATTTATCTAGCAGATTCTATTTCTGATTAAGTGAAAATATGATAGAATGGTTCATCTTGTAATGTAATTTACATGAACAAAAACTTGTTTACCTTACTTTATAACTTCCTATTAACAGGGACATTGGAGCCGACTCTGTGGGTGCTGGGGGTGCTTGAGCACCCCCAGTATTAAGAAAGTTCCTTGTATGTATCCAGGGAGGGATTATTTTCATTGGGTTTAGCACCCCCAATAATTTTGAAAAGTTGGCTCCTATGAACAGGGAAGCCTGAAATTGACCAGCTAAGAAGGGTGATTAGTGAACAGCAACACTGACAACCTTTTGAATCATTAATGCTTTTATGGAAGAGTTAGTAGCTGTGAGCTTGACTTCATTTTTATGCACGCGAGTGTAAGAGTCACGGTTTAGGAAATGTCCCTCCTAAAGCTAGCACTACTGGGACAACTACAAGCCAAACCAATTTAGTCTTCACCTTCAACAGAACATATAATGATACTTATGACAGTAATCACACAACAATATTGGAGACTGCATATAAAAACAGAATATAATGGCATATAATGGCTAAAGCTCATCGGGTCTTCTCAATGTCATTCCTGGTGCACTGCCTTAACCCCCAGTTGATTTTGGCTTCCCCATTTTTTCTTTGTAACGGCAGACTTTCATTAGACTATCCTGCACAAAAGAGCTCTAACCGTGAACCTATTCTGCAAACAATATATCCTCAAAAGTCCATGTGCAAGCAGATAAGTCTTAAGTCCTCAGTCGAATCATTCTAGTGTCGTTGAAAAAAAGATATTTATAGACTCCATCCTTCTCCAACAATAGCTATAAATTTAAAGCTGATCCACCATCTTTTCCTCGCCACATTATGAAAAAAGAAACAAGTTTCAGTCTAATTTATAACTTTATCATTGATGGATAGTAGAAAGATTCTTAGATCCATTGAAACAGAAAAACACAAATATGTACCCTTACTTTTTTTTGTGCATTGCAAAATGTCTCTTCTGGTTTGCCGAGTCTAATGATATACTTTTGATTCAGAGATATTAATGCTGCTTTCATGGTCTGATCATATCCCACTGTTTGTCTTTGCTTATTCTGTACCAGGAGCTGACAGTGGTAAAGGTCCTGTGGTTTTTCCATTTAATTAAATGGGAAACTGTGCGTCACACTGTAGGACAGCGGATCTGTTACTCGGCCCCCACTGAATGTAAAACTGTCAAATTTGGTGTCAAGATGAAGTATATAATTATTGAAGCAGAATAAGAAACAAAAACTGTATATGCCAAGATAGATTTTTTTAAATTTATGTTCTCTTTCTTGGGCCTCAGAGTCAACAATCCAACAGAAAATCATTCCAGAACCTCAGAAAACAAGCTGACCTTTCTCAAAATAGAGCTGGCAGAAATCCATTCAGGCTTTCAATCCTATTTGACAATTCTTATTTCAATTAAAGCTTTCTGTGTTCCTCATTAATAGGTACAAAGGTTTAATTTCTTCACAAACAGCTCAAGAATATCACAGCCCAAAGTTTGCAAAAAATTTGCATGCAATCCATGCTTTTGTCCGCAGACCTAAAATAACTTGCTTGAATGGTTTCAACTTTGTTTGACAATATCGAACACACAAGGAAATGGATCTTTATGACAAAACAGAGCTAAAGTGCTCAGTTTATACCTGCCAAATTATAACACTTCCCTTCGATTAAAAAAACACAACAAAAAACCCCCACTCATCTCTTCTTATCCTTTTCAACTTAAGAGCTGGCCAGCACTAACAAACCTGTATGCCAAGAAAGGTTCTCTTTGCAATGCATTGGCAAACCTCCACATACCAGTTATTTCTGAACAAGGCACCATATACTAAAAAAAAAAAAGTCTCTCTCTTATACCTTAACTATGGAGAACGTTGTTATTGAATAAGACCATAAAGTTAAATGTGATTTTACTTTCAAAACTAAATAGAAGCATGGAAACTCAAGCCCTCATTTTCACAGACTGACTTTTAGCACTTCAAAGAATAAGCTGAACATATTCCAATCGCTCACCACAAATAGATGTTGGAGATAAAAGCAGAAGAAATCAACAATGGCTACCTGGAACGTTCAGAAGGTGGCTGAATATTGGGTATCACAGTATAGTGAGTGGCTTGCTCAAAAGCTGGAACTTCAATACAAAGTTGGAGGGCTTTTGCTTCTGAAGGAAGATAGGCACTTCTTAAGCAATGGTTTTACACTTTTACTTGAAAATTTTACATGGTTGTAAGGTTCTAGAGGGTAATTTTATAAACCTTTTCCATTTTTTTGCACGTAAAACTCCCGGATTCTATCTAATGCGCTTAGATTTAGGCGCTGAAATTGGCGCGGATTCTATAATACTGTGTGTAACTTAATTGGCTTAGCAAGTTAATGAGCACAGATAACAGCACTTAACAAGCAATAATGAGCACTAATTGGCACTGATTAGAATTTAGGCATACAACTTAGTGTACTCTGTAACGATGTGCTCTGAACTTCTAACATGTGGAGGCAAAAAGGGGTATGGTTAGGGTTACCATATGTCTGGATTTACCCGGAGATGTCCTTTTTTTGAGGACATGTCCGGGCAACCGGGCGGGTTTTGCCAATCTGCCCGTTTGTCCAGATTTCTGGACAAACGGGCAGGCTGGTGGGCGGGCCGTCCTATAGGGCTGCCCACCAGCCTGCCCGTTTGTCCAGAAATCCAGACAAACGGGCAGATTGTAAGCCTCCCCTCCCCTTACTTACTACTGCCCTGGTGGTCTAGTGACCTCTTCCGCCTTCGGGGCAGGAAAGAGCCCCCTCTTTCCTGCCTGGAGCGCTGCCCTGCATGCATCTTTCCTGTTCGTGATCTCGGCGCCAATTCAAAATGGCCGGCAAGAGTTGAAGTGACCTCGCGAGACTTCAACTCTCGACAGCCATTTTGAATTTGCGCCGAGATCACGAACAGGAAGGATGCATGCAGGGCAGAACTCCGGGCAGGAAAGAGGGGGCTCTTTTCCTGCCCCGAAGAGGTCACTAGTTCACCAGGGCAGTAGTAAGGTAAGGGGGTGACGGGGAGGGGGAGTGACAGGGTGTGTGACAGTGGGGAGGGGAAAATGTGACAGGGGGCAGAGCATGTGTCCTCCCTTTTGGGGGACAAAATATGGTAACCCTAGGTATGGTTATGCGTGGGAAAAAGGGTGTTTCATGGGTATTCCAAAATGTAGGCACCTACCGGTAGTTATAGAATATGGCCCAGTGTGCCTATATCTACGCACTGAGATTTACAACAGGTTTTCATTGGCATAAATGGATGCATGCAGATATCGGAGCTGAAATATCAACTAAGCATATTCTATCATTGGTGTCTAATTCTGATGATAGAATACATTTTGTTGGCACTGATTTCAGTGCCAATTTTTTAGGTACCATATATACAGAATCTTCTCCAAAAGGGCTTTCCTAAAATTACACCAGGCATTACATGTGCACCACAATCATGGTGCAAAGCAGCACTACTTTCACGCTACGCACATGTAGTAAGGTGAAGTATGGGCAGAGTCACAAAGGGACACTTCTGTAACTTGTGCTGATGCCGTGCACTAATGGCATCTGTGTTCTAAGGTCCTTAAATCTGTGCTCATATGCTTTAGGACAAAGACCACTGACCATTTCAGTAGCTGCTTTCTGGATGGACTCAGTCTTGTTTATGCTCTGGTTATGTGTAGCAGGCATGTCTAAAATGAGCAGGTTAAAATGGGCACATAAACATTTATGTCATGAAATTGGCGCCGACCCCCCCCCCCCCCCCGAGTAAGCAGTATTCTATAAGCTACACCTAAAAATTGGCGAGGTTTATAGAATTAACACGGAAGCAGAGAGGTCGTATGTAAATTTAGGCATAGCCATTTGCACCAATGAAAACATGGTGCAAATGCCCGCACTTAACTTTATGCGCAGAGCACAGTTATTCCACAATTACACATGTAACTCAAAACCACAACCCCGATTCACCCCGAAATGTCTATGACCTTCCCATTTCCACGCCCCCTTTTTTGGATCACTCATAAATTTTAGGTGTGGATCTCATGACTATCTTTATGCGGGCGTCCCAATTAAATCTAATTAGTACCAATGTCTGCTTGTTAAAAAGTCAATTATTGGCACTAACTGGCTCATTATTCTATTAAATTGCACACACAAATCGAGAAAGCGACTAAATTGCGCACATAATTTTTGGCAACATTTATAGAATCAGAGGGAAAACATTTAAATGCCAGAACATAAACGTTTAGGTTAGCCATTTTAGAAACAAATGCTTATTTTTTCCCGAAGCTGTCACAGAGCCTGGTATCACTTGTCCGTTTTGCTTTCAGGGGTAGGGGTGGAATAGGGGCACTTTTCTGAAACCTGGACCTCCTGGTTTGGCCTTTTTTGGACACAGGCTTGCATTCCCCTTCTGAAATTGGGAATACATGTTTATTTTTTGGCCCACTCTAGACCCACCTACCAGATGCACGTCTTTGAGTTTTTGATGCGGCCCCTGTGGCAAAAGGAGGGCTGGTGCTGGCCTTGGTGCTTGTTTTACACGCACGCCGAGCCCCCTTTTACTGCAGCTGGTAAAAGGGAAGGTCTTGCTTTCCAACTCTTACTCAACACCCTCACTTATCACCCCCTACCACTGCAATTTCCCCACCCCTAGCTGTCTGTTCGTCTGTCCAATTTAGATTGTAAGCTCTGTTGAGCAGGGACTGTCTTTTCATGTTGATTTGTACAGCATTGCATAAGTCTAGTAGCGCTATAGAAATGTTTAATAGTAGTAGTAGTAGTCTTGCTTTCCTGCAAGAAATGGACGGGTGGCAAGTAAAGAGTTTGCCACGTGGGCACAGTCCGGCGCTACAAACATAAATACATTTTTGTAGCGCTGGAAATGACTGCACTGTAGGGGTGGGAAGTACTGCCAGGCTGCTGCAGTAGCCTGGTCGTAGTTCTGTTATAGCGAACAGTAAGCCCCGCGGTGGGCTAACGGCCGCTTAGTAAACGGAGCCCTTAGTATCCAAAAGGATCAAATAAGATGTATTTAACAGAATTAAGCTTAATGCATTTGCATGGATAATTAAGCCAGAAAAGAGCTCCTAAATGCTGAACTCGCAGTCTTAAGACCAAAAATTGTTGGCAATGCTTCTGTGTCGCTCTCGCCACATCCGGGAAAGCCCTTATTTTACATCCAAGGGAAAGTGAGCTGCGATGGCAGAAGAAGATTCTTAGAACCCAATCACGGTCCAGATACAACACGAAAATCACAAAGTTGTAGTTTTAATATCTATCACTTGAGTTTAATTCAAAAGATCAAATGAAACATCCAAATTAGTGGCACCCTTTAACGGCTGATCCATTTCTTTTTTAACAAAAGGTAGAACAAAATAAACCCTTGAAACTGGACGGTAAAAGAATTTTCTGGAATTGTAAGTTTTTCAGTAAGATATTTCTTAAAAGTAACTACACATGCTTCAGTGGAAACCTTAGGAAAATTAATAAATCTTAACGTTTTACACTTATGATGTTATCTACATTTTCAACTTTACAATGTAAAATGCTATTATCCTTTATCTAGGCAGTATATCGCTTATCCATTTTCATTTCCAAAGTGGAAATTGACTTCTCTACTGTTATAACCTTCTGCTCAAGCATTGTAACCTGTGCTGGGTCACCAGAAAAATACTGAGAAACGTCTAAAAACTTTTGAGACAAACGTGCCTCTATATCAGCCATAGCATCCCACAGAGAATTCAAACTTGACTTTCACAAGCTGGAAGTGGCCCTGTGTGGGTCCTCCATTTGAATCAGCCACAGTCTCTGACGTTTCTCCAGCCACAATTCCATGGGACATCTGGTCTGCTACAGAAGGAGCAGTCAGGACTGGCAACACACTTGGCCAAGTAGGTCCTGCCAAATTGCTCTCCATTGCCTGAACAGGTGTCGGGGAACATTTGCTGCTCATGGTTCTCCGAGCCAGCATCAGGGATGGACTCCAAACTTCCAGGCTGAATGTGATGTCGGCCTCAACGGGGGGAGCCATTCCCCTTTCGACACTCCCTCACAGATGATGCAATTGGTCTGGATGACACAGATGGAACAGCATAGCAGTCCATCGGGCCCATCACAGGAGCTGCATATGCAGCAGGAAACAAACACTGCATCCTTGTACTCCTTGGCATAATGAAGAGTTGAATGGTAACTATGACCCTGGACCCAGAACTGCTGCTCAGGGACAGGCATCAGTAAAGGCATGGTCGGTGGCGATATGGGGATAGCCCCCCCCCCCCCCCCAAAGATGTTGGAGATAAATCAGAGGCAGGGTCCCACCTTTGAGGAGACTGGAGCATCGACACCACTTCCATGGAGAAGGAGTGCCTCTACTCTATTGGGTATTAGAGATGCCGGAGTCCTGGAGCTCCTGGCACCATGCTTCAAGGAGGACTTATGTTGGATGCTTCTTCACCCCTGCTTGATGCATGACATCGGAATCCCTCGGTACTGATGAGGACGATGTGGAATCTTCAAATGTCCTCTGTGTCGGATCTGATGATACTTGTCCTGACTGGGCACTACCAACGCCTAATGTCGAGGTAGGGGGAGTCCTCCTAGATGACAATGCATTCCCAGCATCCAGTGCAACTGCTGAAGCCATGAGGGACCATGCCTCTGATGCCAATGTTGATGGACTGACTTAGTTTCTTGTGCAGGGTCTCTCAACTCTTGTGTCCTTTTCTGTATTTGGGAATAGAATTTACAATGAGAGGACTTATGGTCAGGCCTGAGGCATGGCAGGCACCTGGAGGACTTTTTACTGAGAGGCTTCTGGTACATATTGGGGGAAAAAAAAGTCAAGGTGAAATCAAATGGCTCAATGGTGTAAGAGAACTTTTATTTATTTATTTATTTTAATGATTTAAGATAACACATTACAAGTAAACACTTGTTAAAGCAACATAGAGCAGTACAGTCTGGAAAAGCACAATGAAGAAACCAGCCTCCCTCTTCCTTAGACCACAATACTGAGGGAAAGTGAGTGATACAATATTAGGAGAAACAATAAAGGAAAGGTTATAACGTGAATTCTCCCATCCCTAACTCAAAATACAACCTATTTTAAGAAATTAAACATTACCTGCAACAACTTCTTTAAATCTAAGAAAGCCCTCAGTTGCCCAGGAGCAAAGAAAACATCCTTAATCCCCAAATATTTTATAAGCTATAAAAAAAGAAGCTCCTAATGTTTCTACTTCTTGTCTTAGGGCCAAGAATGCTCTTCTGCATTCCTGTGTTTGCTTGGTCACATCAGGATTTTTTCAATTCTTCTTACCATAGAATAAGGAATTTAAGTTTCTAAAGCAAAGCCTCATTAGCGCATTTAAATCCTGTTCAAACGCTAATAACGTGGCCCTTTCAGATTCCTCCGATTGCAACGTTTCCAAAATTGCTGAAATATTTACTTTTTGTTCTTGATTCATTGCCCCTTGTTGGTCTCCCACCTCTTTAGCAACAAAAGGAATATAATATATTTTATTTAGTGGAGGAATAGCACCTGACAAATATTTAAGAACTTGTCTTAAAGACTTTGAGAGGAGAGACTCCCGAGGACTTAGGAAAATGTAAAATCCTAAGATTTCAATCTGTTCAATTTATGCAGTATGATCTTATCTTTCACAATAGCAGTAGTTAAATCTTGAAAGAATTTAACATCTTGAATGCTCTAATTTGAGTTGAAAAGTCCAATTTAACCCCTTCCAATCTTTTTGATATCACATAAGAAAATAGCCACAAGATGCACAGCAATGCGCAGAAAATGAATTAAAAATAGTGAATGAGACTTTCAAAAAACAAGTTTTGATACTTCTAGAGTACCGGGGGGATGGTGCAAAGATCAATTAAGTATATTTACAGTAAAAACATAAAATATAAGACCCAAACCTGGAAACATAACTAAAAATAATGTATAAAAAGTGAGAACTGAAAATGAGTCACAATAAAATTAACAGCACATTATAAGTTGTGTCTTCACTTGGCGTTTGGTCTTTCCCACGTACAGGAGACTACACGGGCATTGATAATAGATCAATTGTGCAGTATTGCAATTGGAGAAGTGATGTAAAATATATATTTCTTGGTTTGTGGATGACTGAAGACATCGATCTCTAGAGCATGCGGACAAATGCTGCATTTCCCACATGATCTGTGTCCAAAAATAGTATCTGAGAATGGGTTCTTCAGAGGATCTGGGAGGGCAGAGGGTACCATCCGCTCTTTTAGATTTCTACTCCTGGAGTATGGTATGACTAAGGTTTAGGTACAACGTATTTCCTTTTCACTACCCACAGCAGTGACATTTTTGGCGCCAGTGTGTCCTTTGGCAATTATCACAGGTGAGTACTTTCTTTCTTTTTTTTTTCACGTTTTTTGGCTGCGATATTCAAGCAGCTTGCCGTTTTAAGTATTGTCCGGTTTAGTAACAAGCCATGATGTTTGGCTCCTATGATCATCCTTAGGATTACATATTAGCTGTTTAATTAAATTTATGATGTGCTGTCAATTTTTATATTTGGCTCAATTTCAGTTCTCACTGTTGTACATTTATTTTTAGTTATGTTTCCAGGTTTGGGTCTTATATTTTGTGTTTTTACTGTTAATATACTTTATTAATCTTTACACAGCCTGGAACTCTAGAAGTCTCAAAACTTGTATTTTGAAAGTCTCATTCACTAGTTTTCATGCATTTTCTGCACATTACTATGGATCTTATGATTGTGAAAAAAAGCCTCAGTTACGCTATATATTTCCCCCCCCTTGTCACTAACAGTAGTGGCGATTTTGGCACTAACATTATTTAATCATTCACTACAGGTGAGTTTTTATATTATTTATACCAGTGAGCTTCTTGATTTCTTTGCAATTTTTATCAGTTAAATGATGTCGTGCAGGGCAATTCAAGACCCTAGTTATGATTGTAACCTAACCTTTACCTATTTTTCATTTATAGATACTGAGGCAATTTCTACATTTTATATAGTAGCTCACCATTACTGGCATATTTCCAGCTTCTTCAAGCATACATTTTTGTATCTTCTCCAATTGGCTTGTTAGTTCATATACTTGAAATGAACATGTGTTTTTTTTTTTTACATATCCATACCGAGCATCCAGGACAAACGTCTTATGGAGTACTCATATTTTCCTCATATGCAGCACATTTATCTGCTTATTCACAGCTTATGATGCTCAGTTTGGCTCATATATAGCCCTTTTACCTGAGGCACAACACATATTGTTGCAGACTCTGAGGTGGGGTTAAGTTTATGATTTTTCCAATTTGGTCCTTCCTATCACTAGTAGACTGACATTGCTTTGCAGTCGCCAAACGTTGACATAAGCTTATACTATGCAGCCATCCTCTTTGATTTGACAGATTGAGTCATTTTGGCTCATAAGATTTGCTTCTCCTTGAGCCAAAGGCTCCGAACCGAGCTTCATCCCTGTTCCTATCTCCAGCGAATCTTAGTGTCTATAGCCCAGCATGGGTGTTCCTGAGCAGCTTCCTCTGACACAGATTCCCCCGCCATAGTAACTGAGGTTGATGGACATGGCAGTAGGTTGTAAACTGGAGATGACACGAGTGACATCCAGTCCATATCCACGAGCGCTCCTCCACTCGGGGGTCACACCTGAACGGCATACTGGGCCAGCATCTGCTGTACGGGGGAGAAGTCAGACATACTGGGGAAACAGTCTTGACTACCCTCTTCCTCATAGTGAAAGGCATATTGGAAAATTTCACTATGGAAGAAACAGTAGCAGGTAAGCGAAACTGCCACCTTAGCAATCACCCCCTGCCCCACAATGCAACTTTTTTCTTTTTTGAAAAATAGAAGAGGACGGCTGGAAGCTCAGTCCTAAGGGGCTGTGAGCCACAGAAAAAGAATAAAACTTAAAAAGACTAAAAATCACTATGGAAAATACAGGGAACAAACAAATGAAAAAGAAAATAGGTCCTGTGCTTCTCACAGGTGAAAAAGGGCAGGAAGGCAAGAGAAATCTCCTGGATAAATAAACCGCATGTCTGAGGGAAAACAGAAGAATCTTTATTGTTCTGTGGAAAAAAGCAAAAACTGAAGGGCCTGAGCAGTCGGGTGGGCGGGACAGGCATGCGCAATTTACAAATTGTAGAATGCTGGGCAGCATCCCTACTGGGGCTCCGTGGATGACATCACATGTGAGAACTGCATACCCTGCTTGTCCTTGGAGCATCAAAGTTTATAAATAAAACAATTAAGGTGATAACCTTTTTATTGGACTAACAATATCTTTTGACTGGCTTTGGGAGCACAAAAACCATCACGCTATTATATTGAATATCTATCTATCTAATATGTAGGAGACACTGGCCAGTGTATTAGAAGTATCATATCTGCAGCTATGACTTTCCAATAATGTGGGCCAGGACAAATTGTCATAACCACAGCCATCCTGTGAATGAATACTTATAACCTGATTGTAAACATGAACACTTCAGTGCTGTTAACTAGAGTCGCATAAAATCCCTCGGTTCATGTTTTATCTTAATAAGAACTAGGAATTCAGATACCACCTTCTCTAATAGCAACCAGCCTCTCAAGTAAATGAAACTGCGAAACTTCTTAGGAAAAAGTTCTTGTGTGTTTCTAAACAACATTAACTATTTTTCCCCCGGTGTCAAGCAGCAGTTCTACAGTTCATGTCTTGAAGCACTGTATGATCGTGGTCAGAACCCCTCTCAACTTACCTTGGGGCCTGGGGGGTCAGCTTTTTAGCTGGCTTCTGTTCTGTTTTTCTGTCCTGTTTGAGCTAGCTCTCTCTATCTCTGTGCTGGCTGCTGCCAGCATGGGGCTAATTGTCCTCACTTCACTGCAGCTGGGGGTGTAGTCTGAGTTGCTCTAACTCTCTTTGGGTGTACTGGCTTCAAGTGTTTCACGGTGTTGCATTGGGTGTGGGTTGGGCCTTCTATGGTTTTCAGGGTGCTCTCTGGGTCAGTGTGCTGTTGCCTGGGTCTAGGGAGTGTGACATCATCAGGGAGGGCCTTGATAAGGAAGTGGTGTTCTTTCCTTCAGAGCCTTCGCAACGTTTGCTTCGGGCTACTTGCTTTAGGGCCCAGGTTAGTTTAGTGCAGTCAGTGTGCCTTGTGACTTTGTGTTTGACTTCCCTGTTTTTCCCTTTGGCTCCTCTGCTTTCCCCTTTGCTACGGTGTGTAGCAATTGCTGTTAGTGCAGTGCTGGAGTTTGGTGCTGGGAGCAACCCTTGTTAGTAAGTGTTTAGGAAGCACCTTTGTTGTTTGGGTATTTGGCTTTCCTGCTTGTTTCCTTGTGCTTTCCCCCGCTTTTTCCTCGTGACCTGTGTTTAGCTGCTGTAGCTGGGTGCTTAGGGAGCACCGGGGTGTGCACCCATGTTTAGCTGCTGTAGCTTGGTGCTTAGGAAGCACCAGTGTTAGGTCTGGCGTTTGTCTTCCCTTCCTTTTCCCTTGTGGCTTCCCTGCACTTCTGTTAGTGTAGGGCGTAGGGGCACCCCTGTTAGTTTCTGTTAAGAGCACTGCTGTTAGTGGAGGGCTTAGGAGCTCTTTGGTTGGTGCCGGGCTTAGGAACACTTTTGGTCAGTTTAGGAGTTAGGTGCACTTCAGCTACAGCCTGTTCTAGTCCTGGTCCCTGTGTCGTCCAGTAAGTCCTGCCGGCTACTCAAACCCAGGAGCTCAACTCCTGGGGGGCTTAGTAGCTAAGTGCAGGTGAAGCTGTGTGGACCAGTCCGGTGTGCTCCAGTCCAGTGTTCCAGTCCTGTGTCCTCCTGTCCAGGGAATTCCAGTCCAGTGTTCCAGTCCGGGGGATTCCAGTCCAGGGTTCCAGTCCTGTGTCCTCCAGTCCGGGGAATTCCAGTCCCGGGTTCCAGTCCGTGTGTTCCTGCTAGCCTAGGCGGTGCCTGCAGTCCCTGCCGGTGTCGGTGTGCTTGCCCAGCGTTGGTTGGTGGGTTTTGCCTGCTGCTGTCGCTCCTCGTCAGCAGCCCAAGGGCTCACGTTTGCTCCAGAGCCCGGCCCCGCGGGCTCTGAACCTGAGAACCTGACAAGCACCCAGCAGATTTCTCCCACACCTTTTGGACTGCAGCTCATTCAGAACCAGGCCTGTCATGAGCCCTTCTCAGTGTATTTTATCTTCACCACACAACATGAATTAATCTACCAACACTAACATATGCTCAGCTGCTGTTTTGATGATCAACAATAGTCATTAAAGGGCCCTTTTACTAAAGCACATAGGCGCCTAAGCGTGTCCAACGCATGTCAATCTGGAACTACCGCCTGGCTACTGTGTGCCCCAGGCGGTAATTCCATTTTTTACGCGCCCAAAAATATTTTTTAATTTTCTACCACGTGGCGCTAATCGGGGCAGTATCGGCAGTGTATGCGCGCTGATGATTACCACCCAGTTAACGTGCAAGACCTTACCGCTAAGCCAATGGGTGGCACCAATTTTTATTTTATTTTGCCGCATGTCCATTTTCGGCTCCCCCCCCAAATTTAAAAAGCCTTTTTTGCAGGCACGCTGAAAAATGGACCTGTGTGCATCCAATACGTGTGTCTACAACAGCGCAGGCCATTTTTTGGAGCACCTTAGTAAAAGGGCCCCTAAGATACTTAAATTCTAACAGTTGGAAAGTAACTGAACCCATTACCTTTTTCTCACTACAGCATATTTGCTGTTTTATGGGTCACTGAAACTTCAGTGACTTCACATTTCTGACGGCAATTGCATAATTCATTACTTAATGCAACTGGCAAAAATGATTACCTGACAGTTCATTGAACACAACTTTAATGCATAACACTGCCTACTCTTATTTTTTTGAAGAATATCTGTAGACATATGTGCTTTCTGCCTCTCTCTCTCTGACTGTGCTAGGGAAGGCGACGGCCAGGCCTGCAGACTGTGCTTTGACCCAGTGAATGGCATGGTTTGCAGGAGCCAGACCTGACCACCTCAAGCAGAAGTCCTGTATCTCTTGCCACTGCATCAGAAAGCTGGAGCAGGGGGTGGCCTACATGGGACACAAGGCAAACACCATTACAGGGGTGATGAGATACATATTGCTAGAAGACCTGAAGCAGCAGCAGTCAGGAAAAAGGAGAACTCATCTCAGGCCATTATTTATAACACACCTTCTCAAATAGTTTAAATTTAAAAAAAAAACCCCCAAAACCCAGAATACAAGAATATGTATAAAGAATAACGTATTTTATAATTTTGACTTTTTTGTGGGGGAAGGGGAGGAGTGGGAAAGGGGAATTCCCCCCCCCCCTTTTAAGGTAGAATTTTCTTACATAACAAAGAAATAATGTGTTTTTATTCCCTCTTAGGTTATTCATTTCAACTATGGAATACTTCACAAACATGTGAGTCATGCCAATGTTCTCCAACCCATTCTGACTTTAGAATATGTCAGTAGTCCCAAACCTGGTTCTAGAAGCAACCCAGCCAGTCAGGTTTTCAGGATATCAACAATGAATATTCATGCGAGATTTGCATGCAGTGGAGGCAGTGTATGCAACTCTCATGATATTCATTGTGGATATCCTGAAACCTGACTGGTTGTACTTCCTAGGAAAATTTTCACAGGAGTTTTAAGTCAGGAAAAGTACTCTATAATATATTGTAATTACATCATCATATGTATAGTATAATCTAAAAAAGGAAAGCTAAAAAAGCAGAAAGACAATGAGCTTTTCATTATGTTTCATTAAACCATGAAAAACAGTGGCTAGGCTGTCTGCCTCATAGTCTTCTGTATAATATAAACGCATTCATCATTGACACATAAGTGCCACATCAAGTAAGGCTGATGGAAGTTATCAGTCCCTAGAATTTAAATACGGGTGCAGGTAAAACCTCCATCTACTCAAAAGAAATAATCATTTGATCAACCCTGGAATTTACATAAACCCTTGTGTACAAAACTCAGGAATGTCCATCTTTTGCTGTAAGAACATACAAAGGCTCAAAAGTGAAATGCCAATGTAATTTTCAACCTGTTTTTTCTTATTCAAAATAATATTTGAGGACAAGCAGATATTCAATCCCCAGTACTGAACACCTGAAATATGGAATGTTAATCAAAGCTCCAAACTAATGTTGTGATAAAGCAAAGTTATTCACCTGTAGCAGGAGTTTCTCTGAAGACAGAAAGCCAAGTATTCTCACAGCTAGATGACATCATCCAATGGAGCCTGGTGCGGATGTTAACTAGTGGGAATAACTTAGAACTTTCTACTAGAGCCCCATCGCGCATGTACTGGTGCCTTCCCGCCTGATAAGCAGCTTGGTTTCCTCAACAATTTTTGAAAAGCTAAAGACAACAACTCTAAGGGGAGGTATGAGGGTATGTGAGAATAATTGGCCTGCTGTCCTCGGAGAACATCTGCTACAGGTGAGTAATTTTCCTTTCTCCATGGACAAGCACAGCTGGGAATCCCTAACTACAGGCTCACCCAAAAAACAATGCTAGGATAATAGGGACTTGAAATGTCGAGGCCTCAAAGTCAATTAATCTAAAACTATTTACATACTACTTGTGAAGGTGCAGCCTAGAACAAAAGAAAAATCTAAGGGGTGTAGTTGGATTCTAGACACCAAACAAATTTTCAGAACTGCCTGCCCAAACCGGCTGTCATGTCAGGTATCCTGCTCAAAGAAGTAATGAGATGTGAATGTATGAACAGATGACCACGTTGTAGCTTTGCAAATCTCCTCTATGGAGGCTGACTTCAAGTGGGCTATCATGGCTGTCACATTATGAGCCCTGACATGACCCACCAGAGTCAGCTCAGGGCATAAGGAATGTATTCTGCTAGCCAACTGGAAACTTCATTTGCTGATGACTACCCCTATCCTGGTTTGGGAACAAAAAGCTGGATGGACTATCTATGGGCTATAGTCTGTCCAGACAGAAGGCTAAGACTCACTTGCAGTCTAAGGCAGTGTTTCCCAAGTTGGTTCTGGAGTACCCTCTTCCCTGTCAAGTTTTCAGGATATATATAGTACTGGGGATAAATATTTTAAACTAGAAGAACAGATCCCAAAACTATATCACAAAAAACGTTCTTCCTTAAGGGTTTATGTGAATGGGTGGTGAAGTGAAGGGTGTGACTGGGCAGTTCCGGAACTTACACAGCATAAGTGGTTTTATGTGATATATGTATTGTAATAAAAGAAATTAATATTTTAGTTTCAACAATTTTTATTATCAATGAATTCAACATAACATTACATTATTACCAATGTTTAACAGTAACAGATATTTTTCACCTCATTTTTCCTGTATTAGTGCAATAAAATCAACTATTATCTTCCACATTAGTATGATGTTTCATTTTTCCATCCTTATATCTACTAGTTCCCCTTCCCCATTCCCACCCCCCCTACCCTCCATTCTACATGCTCTCCCCTGTAACCCACATTAATCCCCATGCTTTTCTAGTATCGTATAAAGTCTATTCATAAGGTATTAATAATCAGACCTCCGCCCTTTCTGTGTCATCTTTTCCAAGTAGCAACCCCAGATTTTAAGAAATCTCGTTTTTCTTTTATCATTTCCTTTAGCCTCTTTGCTTCCCAGACCAACAATTGGTGCACTTGACTACGCCAATGCCAGAAATTTGGCGGGTTGTCTGTAGTCCAGTGTTGCATAATACACTTCCTTGCAATCAAACTAATTTGCGCCTTAAGCAATACTTTATCTGCATTTAGGCTCGGCTGTACCTCCTTCATATCTAATATTAGTTGCAATGGATTCATATCTACTCTACTACATAGCACACCTGTAAGATAATTAGTTATTTGTCTCCAATATCGTTGTATTAATACACAGTTCCACATCGCATGGTAGATGGAGTTCTCAGCATTATTACATTTTAAACAAAGAGCTGTTTCTATACCCCCAGCTTTATACTACTACTACTAACTAGCATTTCTAAAGCGCTACTAGGGTTACGCAGCGCTGTACAATTTAAACATAGAAGGACAGTCCCTGCTCAAAGAGCTTACAATCTAAAAGACAAGAAAACAATCTAAAGACAAGTGAACAATCTACAGTTGAACCTGTGTAAAGTATGCCCTGTGTATCATTCTAAATGCACATTCTCTATAATCAGTTCCCCCTATCAGGTGTGGAATACTTTTGATTTGTGCTACTATATCCCAAGATTGCAAGTCCCTCCCTATATCTTTTTCCCATTTCTGCTTCAACAGAGTCATCTCCTTCTCAGGAGTTAGCTCCATAATCTCTGATATAATTGTGATATAGAGGGGGCATTTTCTGTAATTTCCTCAAAGAAAGTAATAATTTTATTACCTATCTTAAGTGTAAGTGTTTCTTTATTTAATTTTTGTATGTAATGCTTAAGTTGATAGTATGCGTAAGTATCCTGCCAACCTGGTTCCTCTTGATGAAGCAGCTGCGACAATGGTTTAATATCCCCATTCTCCCCTAATGCGTCTGCCAGGGTTTTCACACCTAACTTTCCCCATTCATCAAAGATTTTGTTCTCCATTCCTGGTTTGAAGACCGGGTTCCCTCTAATACTTAATAGCTCCGTTATTCCTTGAGTCTCCATCTAATAATATGCCTATAAATTTCCACACCTCTCTCAAAGGTTTAAGTAAAGTGTTGTGTCTAATTCTTTGAGGGGTTTCCACACTCCGTAGATGCAGTAGGGTAGTAAAATGATATGGGCTGAATAGTGCATCTTCTATCTCTATAGGTGTATGGTCGGGAGCATGGAATAATCTATCTCTCACCAGTCGCAATAAGCATGCCATGTTATAATATTTAATATTGGGAATTCCCAGACCCCCCTGTCTCCAACCTCCCAACATGTGTTTTTGTTGTATTTTAGCTTTTTCTTAGCCCAACAAAATCTGAACATTGTTCGGTATAAGCGCTTTATATCTTTCTGCAGCAAGGCTATAGGTAAAATCTGCAACATATATAACCATTTCGGTAATATCACCATTTTAAGAAGATTGATCCTCCCCGTGAGCGAGATTGTTAGCGTGCCCCATGAATCTAACTGTTGTTTTGTCTGCTCCAGTAATTTTTCAACATTTAAATGATATAGCTCTTTTGGTCTAGCCGGCAGCTGTATACCCAAGTATAAAAAGGATTTGTGTGCCTGCTTCAAAGGAAAATCTCCCCCCCATAGCTTGTGTATGTCCGCATTAATCTGAAGCGCTTCTGACTTGTCTATATTCAATTTGAAACCCGAATAATCTCCATATTCTCTAAAAATTTGCAAAGATCTCTAGAGTATCTTTCGGCTTCGTATAATCATTAACAAGTCATCCGCAAATGCGGCTATCTTAAATTCCTGTCTTTTAATTTTTACCCCTGTTATCGCTGCACAACCATGTATGTCTCTGATTAATGGGGTCTAATTGAAGTGCGAATAACAGAGGCGACAGAGGACAACCCTGTCTAGTTCCCCTACTTATCTGAATTTCATCCGATATATTTCCATTTACTAGCACCTGTGCTCTTGGCTTATGATATAATGCTCTAATTGCCTGCACAAAGGTGCCATTAAATCCATATTTCTCTAGCACCGAGTACAGGAAGGGCCATTCCACTCTATCGAACGCCTTTTCTGCGTCGAAACTGATCATCAAAGCTTGCTCTTTGGAATGACCCAATCCTTCCAAGGATGCCAGAATACTCCGCAAATTTTTTGTAGTTGATCGCCCTTGGACAAATCCAACCTGTGCTGGATGAATAAGGTGAGGCAATATCCCTCCCAATCTTTTGGCCAATATTTTTGCAAATAATTTTGCCTCTTGATTGATTAAGGAAATGGGTCTATATGATGTAACCAGCTGCTCATCTCGCTTGGGTTTAGGAAATACTACTATCCTAGCTAAATTCATATTGTCAGATAAGGTACCCTTCTCTATCCATTCATTGAACACCTCGGTCAAGGTAGGAAGAATCGAATCCCCCATCATCTTATAGAATTCCGCTTTAAAACCATCTGGACCTGATGCTTTACCTAATTTACTCTGTTTGATTGCCCAGCCCACCTCATCTTCACTAATCCTGGCATTTAGCCGCTTTCTATCTCTGTTTTGAAGCCTCAGGATATGAATACCCTCCAAGTAAGACTCCCCCTGTAGCTCGTCTTGATCTGCCCTCTTATAAAGTTCTTGATAAAAAGTTTGAAAAGCCTGTCGAATTTCTTTATTAGAATGTATGAGATTCCCGTTTTTATTTTAAGAGTTGTTATATTTCGGGAAGTAAACTTAGATGCTATAAGTCGAGCTAAATATTTGCCCCCTTTATTCCCGGCTTGTAAAGTTGAAAGCGATAGTAGGCCTGAGACTTCACTTCTCTCTCATGTAATTTGGTATTAAGTTGTTTGTATGGTCAGAATCTCTTGTCTAATATCATTATTGGGGTTCAAACCGTATTGTCGGTTTAATTTACCTAAGAGTTGTTCCAGTCTCAATATTTCTCTGTCTCTCACTCGTTTATATTGCGTTGCATAGCTGATTATTTCACCCCTCAACACAGCTTTCGCTGCTTCCCAGTAGGTACTGGTCTCAGCCACTGAGCCTTCATTGAAATGCTTAAATTCTGCCCATTTGGCTTGTAAATGTTCCCAAATCTTGCATCTTTAATTAAATATGTTGGAAACGTCCAACTTTTTAGCAAGTCCTCGTTCTCCCCTCCCTTCCATGTCACTCCGACCAACCGAGTGATCCGATATGACACAGGGGGTCTATGTGTGCCTCAGTGATGTCTGTTATTATAGTTCGAGATACCAACAAGTAATCAATTCTTGATGCTGACCCATGTGCTCTAGATTGGTGTTATATTCTTTCTCCATAGGGTGCAAGGTACGCCAGACATCTATTAAATCTAATATTTCACATAAATCCGGTAGACCCCTAGTATCTATTTTTCGCATCTCCTTTGGTGGTGCGATCTGTCCATAGTCGGATCCCATGTCATATTAAAATCTCCTCCCACCACTAGGGGTAAGTTTTCTAATTGAGTGATTTGTGAAAGCAATTTCTTGTAGAATTTTAAATCTAACACATTGGGAACATATATATTTCCCAAAAGTATAGTTTTTTTATTAATGGTTACTATGCTTAGTATAAATCTACCCTCCGGGTCTGGGATAGTTTTATGTATTTTAACTGTTAACCCTTTCCGAAAAAGTATGGCTACCCCCCCTTTCCGACCCATAGCCGCAGCTGCCACACAATCCGCCACCCACCATTGGCTAATTTGGCATGTTCCACTGTTGATAAATGTGTTTCTTGGAGCAGTGCAATATCTGCTTTTATATGTTTAAGATGACGCAATATTTTTGATCTTTTAATGGGGGAATGTATTCCCCCCACATTCCAGGATACTACCTTAAGTGGTTATCTTTCATATTCCGATTTTCCATCATTTGATTACCCTTTTACTACTAAGAGTAGCCAGCCCAGCCTCCAGCCACTCCTACTCATACCCCATGTTCTCATTTTCATGTATGTATGCGTCTGTAGGTTACATTGATGTTACTCTCTCCCCCCCCCCCTTGAATTGTCCTTTAGTTATCTGTTCCCTAACCTCCCCCCTCCCCCCATTCCCCCCCAATATCCCTCTCCTTCCCATAGGAAGCAGGTCACTGTCGACGCTCCTCCTCCCATCATTTGTATCCGTCCCTTCTCTACTCATTCTTCCGTTAATGATATATTACATGTATGAATAGATATTACCCCTCTATCATTCAGTCCCCCAACACATTTAACTTTTAGATTTGCCAGTCTCTACGGTTATTAAGCAAGTTCAGTATTACTAATCTTAAGAAATCTTATTGTTGTCAGGTTCTTTCAGCTAAGATTGCAATACTTTCAAATCTAATTTAACTGATTTCTGGCCTGCGTCTTAAATTGCCCATAGTATCAAATAACTAACAACAAAAGTAATATCCAACATCAGTGTGCTATATCTATTATAGCATGCTTTCATGATATCCAAGATTCCTGGCCACTTTCATGCTCAAATGTCCCTTTTCTTTCCTCTTACTTGTACATCAATTGGCCATCCAATGTTTTCATTGTCCATCATGTCCACCTTAAGTCCAACTTGTATCTCTTTCAATTTGTCCTTTAATAATCTCCTTCATGGTGTCATCTGCCCCGACATCCTCTTATTACTATTCTCATCTCAATTATTAGCCCCATGTTGTGGCTTTTATTCCTTCTCTTTTCGTTCTTCACACCATTGTAAATTGTCTCAATCATTTAGCAACGTTAGTTGAAGAGTGCCTTATTTCTGCAGTGCAATCCTTCGCTCTCACAATTCCGGCCTCTCTTCCATCTGCTGCACAAATAGTTTGCTTCTTCCCACAGTGGTGAACAGCTTCATGCCCGAAGAATGGATGATTCTCAGCTTCGCGGGGTATAATAGCGCAAACTTGATCTTCTTATTACCAATGCTGAGCATATCGGCGAAAACTTTTTTCTTTGCGCCGCTAAACCCGCCGATGAATAATCTTGAAAACCAAAGAACTTTGCGGTTTCCACTGTATAATTCTTTGCCGTGCGTAGTGCTTGCAAAATGGCATTTTTATGGTTGAAATTAAGAATTTTGCAGATGACTACACGTGGTCCTTCCCTCCGTCGCGTTCTTCGTCCCCAGTCGATGTGCGCGTTCGATTCTTAGCGGCCCCAGCGTCTCTGGCAACTCTAGTTTCTGCTGCGAACCACGTTTCAAGATATTTGCTGAGTTCGCGATCTCCTTGCCCTTCAGTTAGTCCCACAATTCGGAGATTGTTCCTCCTCGACCTATTTTCTAGGTCTTCAAGTTTGTCATCATAGGATGGATGATTGTTTTCTTCAATTGGTTTATCTCCGCTTCTAGGACACTGACTCGGTCTTCTGTTTCACTGGCCCGCTGTTGATATTGCGCCATATCCTTTTGTATTTGGGCTATACTGTTATTGAGGGATTCCAGCTTGTTGTCCAGAGAATTCAATTTTTTTTCTAATATTACCTCTAGCGCTTTGTGTGACTTCTCCCACAATCTCAGCGGCCCAGGCGGACCCCACCGCCGACGTTCCCGGGCTCGCCGGCGCCGCCATTTTGTCTTCAGCTAGGCGAGTCTTTTCTTTCTCTTTTCTTGTGTTTTTGTCGCCATTACCGTAGCTTTCTCCACTCGGTACGTCCACTATGAATTCAGCTAATATGCTCCTCTCATTAGAGGGTATTAGTCCTTTTTTGTAGCGATAGTTTACACAGATGTTTGGAGGAGAAGGCCAGGAGCGATTCAGCTAGCGTCCACTCCCGCTCATAGCGTCACGTGACCCCCCTCGAAATTAAATATTTTAAAGGAAGAACGTTTTTGTGATAAAGTTTCAGGATAGCCACAATGAATAGGTATGAGATTGATTTGCATAAAATGCCTACATTGTTTGCAAATATTTCATGCGTATTGATTGTGTAAATCATGAAAACCTGACTGGCAAGAGGATAGTCCACGACCAAATTGGGAAACACTGGTCTAAGGTACGCATTATACTCTTGCCAGAATGGGCATGTGGTTTTGGGAAAAATATTGGAAAGACGATTGATTGATTATGATGGAACTCTGACACTACTTAGGAAGGAACTTATAGAGTGTGCGGAGATCTACTCTATTGTGGTGAAACTTAGTGTAAGGTGGATCAGCTACTAGGGCCTGAAGCTCACTGACTGCCACCAAAAACAACACTTTCCAGGTCAAACACTTCAGATAACAGAAATCAAGCAACTCAAAAGGAGCTTTCATCAGCTGGGTGAGGACAATGTTGAGATCCCATGACACAGTTTTAGGTTTGACAGGGGACTTTGTTAATAACAAACCTTGCATGAAATGAACAACTAGAGGCTGCACAGAGATGGGTTTACCTCCTACACAGTGATAAATACTAACTGTACCTTAGATGAACCTTACAGGAGTTACCCTCAGAGAGTTGGTTTCAAACCAGACTCAGGGCAGGTGAGGTGATCTAAGGCCTTGTCCTCACTCCAGACAGACAAACCTTTTCCACTTAAATGAGTAACACTTCTTCTGGAGGTTTTCTTGGAAGCCAGCAAGATGTGGGAGACATCGCAGTGGAAAAATCTAAGGATTCAAATTCTATGCTCTCAATATCCAAGGAGGATGAATTACTGAAAAGAGATATTCCCATCACCACCAGTACTGGCCTTCCGACAGCCACCCAACTTAAAACACAAGCTAATCAGAAGTAAACTTCCATCACAGACTGACAAGGAACAGAAGGGTACACTTCTCTGTAATTTATCCAGTTGCAAACTATGACAAAATATTTCACAGGACCCCACAGTCATCACAAAGGAAAGATATTCAACATAAAGGAATCTTTCACTTGCTCATCTTCCAATGTGGTATATCATTCAGTGTAAAAAATGTAACGGAGGATGCTATATTGGAGAAACAGGCCAGATGCTTAAGACAAGATTCAATTTACATAGACATCACATGAACAATACTGGTGCCAGTAGGGTTCCCACCCCTGTTGGTCAGCATTTTACAGGACCAGGACACTGTACCAGTGACTTCACAGTGAGAATCCTGAAAGGTAATTTTAAAACCATACAAGAACGTAAGACCTTTGAAGTCAGAATGATTGAATATTTTAACACCCAACAGAAAGGACTTAACAAGGATCTGGGGTTCCTAGCCCATTATAAACCATAAAGCTGTATTTCTCTCCACCCCTCACCTATCCACACCCATCCTGTTAGAATATCAATGATATGCTTTGATGTCCCCATGCATACCTCTTACCCACCCCCATCCTCCCACCCTGTCAGACAGTCATAGTAATGCTTGAATGTTTTCACTTATATACACTGTCAGCTAGCACATTTGCTTACTTCCGATCTGACGAAGAAGGGCAACCTTCGAAAGCTAATCAAGAAATGTATTAAGTTATGTCCAATAAAAAAGGTATCATCTTATTTTCTTTTCCATGTTTTATTTTGTTTGATTTCTATTGATAACCTTAAGAGTGGACTAACACGGTTACCACACTCCTCTAATATCCAAGCCGTAAGAACAGAGATTGGAGGTTGGAAGGCAAAAGGAATCCCTCGTTATCTGCGATTAGAGTCGGAAAGTATTCCAATCTCTACGGATCTTTGGAAGACAACTCCAGAAGAGGAAGAAACCAGATCTGCCTTGGCCAGTAATGCATGATTAGGATCATAATTCACTGGTCTTGTTTGAATTTCAGCAAAGGAGAAGTATTGGAGGATACACATACAGAAGTCTCTCCCCCCAATACAGGAGAAGGCATCCAACGCTAGAACGGGACTTCGTTGTTGAGATAAGTTTCAAAAAGTCCACTGAGGGGTGCCATACTCTTGGAAGATCTTGCGGGCAACGCAAAACCCTGCTCAGTCTGTCTGCCAGGCAGTTATCTTTTCCTGGTAGTGTGTGGCTTAGACGACCATTCTGGGAGGAGGGCCTACTGACATAAGGGGGACGATCCCGTACCCCTCTGCTTGTTTATATAGAACATTGCAACCTGGTTGTCCATTTGAATGAGAATAATTTGGTACTGTAGCCAATCTCTGAAAGCCTTTAGAGCGTTCCAAATGGCCCCTAGCTCAAGAAGGTTGATATGGAGATCTGTTTCCTGAGCAGATCACGTTCCCTGAATGTGAAGCCCATCCACATAAGCTCCCCAGCCCAGGTTGGATGTATCCATTGTTAGCAGCTTCTGAGGAAGTGGAATTTGGAATGGTAGTCCCACAGTGAAATTCTTTCATATTCCATCAGAGAAGGACATGAGTCACTCTGGAGGAATATGGATGACATCCGCTAGATTCCCAGCTGCCTGAGACCACTGAGAAGCTAAGGTCCACTGGGCCTCTCTGAAATGGAGATATGCTAAGGGAGTGACACACACTGTTGAGGCCAAGTGGCCCATTAACCAATCATTTTCCTGAATCATGGGGAGAAGGATGTCCAGGGAAATCATCCTAAACTTTTCTTTGGCCAGGAATTTGTTCAGGGCCCTTAGGTCTACATGGGACAAATTCCTCTGGTCTTTTGGGTACAAGGAAGTACCTGAAATAGAATCCTTTCCCTTCTTCTCCTGGTGATATGGATTCATCCGTATTGGCCTGTAGAAGTGCAGAGAGCTGATGTAAGGTGCTCTCTGTGGGTAATTTGGTGATGCCAATGCAAGGCAAAACCAAGATGGACTACTTGAAGAACCCACCAGTTGGAAATTACGGTAATTTGAGTGTGACTATGCTCTCCTGGAGCCAGTCAAAAGCTTATCCCTTCCTTCAACTGAGGAGCCAGCTGGGCTTCTGAGGGCAACTGGAGAAGCTAAGAATGCTGGGCCTAGGGGTTCTGGGCAGAGTGAGAAGGCAGCAGAAACCTATGCCTTTCAGAGTAGTGGGTTGCCACCAAGGCCCACTTGAAAATGATGGAGGGTATGAGACAGAGTTTGGATGGTATCAATATATTTCTTTATGAGGTCAGCAACCTCTTCTACCTCATCTCTAAACAGATTGTTACCTTGAAAAGGAATGCCCACCAATCTCTCCTGAAACGCTGTTTCTAGGTCGGAAGACATGCAGCCTTGAGAGTCTGTGCATCTCTACATCCATGGTGGAGAGTCTGGATGCTATGTCAAAAGAGTCATAGGCGTCCCTGGCCAAATACTTTCTACACTCCAGCTGCTTACTGACTAACTGACAAAGCTCTATGGCCGCCTCCTGTGGGACAGAATGCACAAGACTTAGTTACTGTGGACCAAAGACTGCAAGTAAAGGATCATGTAGAACTGGTAGGACTGGGTGCAGGCAATGGGCATTGAAGCCTGAAAAGTTTTTCTCCTAAACAGGTCTAGTGTCCAAGCTTCTCTACCTGAGGGCGCTGAGGCACGAGTCCTGGAACTCCTAGCTTATTTTAGGGTGGATTTGACCACCAGAGAATGGTGTGCAGTTCAACCTTCTCAAGTCTGGGAGCCTTCTGGATACATTACTGCAAATCCACCTTCTTAGGTGCAACCTGACTTGAGAGGGGATTCCCAGTTCTTTATCAGTGCATCTTTAAGGATAGGGTGCAATAGTATTATGACCCCTTCCTTATAGCCCAGGACAGTTAATATTTCTGCCCTGAGATCTTCCTGCCTCTAACTTAAATGGGATGGCACAAGCCATTTCTCTGACAAAACCAGTGAATGAGAGACCTTCAGGTGCAGATTTACATCTCTCTTGAAGTGGGGAGGTCAGAAAATCCCATAAGACTTCTCCTCCAGGAAGTAATGAAGATCCTCTTCTGAGTCCCATGAATGGTCCCAATTCAGACTCCTCATTGGGCTGAGTTGGAACCTTGTCCACGCCCTGAAGAATGCCAGTGTACAGCCCTATCCTCAGACTCTGGGAAGCCCCCTGACATCAAGGGTGGTATTGTATGTGTTGATGTTGATTTCAAAGATTTCCATATAGGCATGGATGGAGCCTGGAGGAATTAACTGGGGCTGATCCGCAGCTGGTGCAAATACCTTCTGTGCCTGAGAGGTAGTGAAAAAAGAGAGCTAAGGGTGTGTGCCTGAGCTGGAGAGGCCTTGGGGACAGACAGAATCAGGGGGTTTTGCTAGCCATTAAGGAGAGGGACAGAGAAGGCTGAGGGGTAGAGAGATAAAATTGTGGAGGATAGAGAACATGCTAGAGAGCAGAGAGAGAACAAGGGGACAAAGGATAGGTACAAAGGGAGAAAGAAAACAGGGGGCAAAGAGAAAGCTACGAGGTGTCCACTTAGAGAAGGGGTAGAGAAAACTTGGGGCTTAAGCTACTAATGCTAAACTGGGGGTAAGAGAGCAAGCTGGAGAGAGTGGAATCTGAAAAGGATGGCTGGTGAAAGGCATAATGGACAAGACTTTCCTTTGGACACTGCTGCCTCAAATGTATTTATACATTTAATTCTAAACAGGATCTCATCTGAATCAGTTTTGAGGTAAATCAGTCATAAAATATTGTGTTTTACAATTAGTCTTTATGCCCTGACACATAAACAACTGGACATTAACATTTTAAACATGTAAAAATTGTTGTATGAAAATAATAGCTGACTCTGCTCATTATAAGCAAAACATCTGACAGTCCAGTGAAATAAAAGCCTTTTAACATGACAGTACAGGAAGAGAAAATATGTGGGATTTCCAGGATACATAATACAAAGCCTCAGATTATTGAGGGGTGATGAATATATGAGTTTTCAACCATCTACAATATAATACCTGTCACTAGACAGTAAAGATAGCTCAGTCTACAAAATATTTAGACATAAGCCCCTTGGATGTACACAATCATCATGTAAATATTGCACAGGATAATCCTATTGGTTGAGAAAGTTTGAAATGTAAAGCATAATCTTAAATCCCTCTCCTGGTAAACCTGGAAATGAAAATGTGTTGTTTAGTGAACTTCTAACATTCATGGCTTGCTAAATATTTTCATGATTATAAAATGTACAGCAAAGTCTGAATGTAAAGTTACTTATAATGGAGTATCTCTATGGATAGCAATCCTACAAGTGGAAGATATCAAGCAATGGCACTGATGACGAACGCTTCCTAGACAGCTGTGGAAATGCTAAAAGCTTTTCCATGAACAATAACAGAACTTTCCACCCAGTTACAATCAGGCTGGTGCAAGGGTACTGGTGCTCTAGGAAAACCTTCAACGTTACACCCCTCTCAATTAACTTTAGGCCCCTAACACCCCCACCCCCCACCTTTCAGGTATGTTTTTATGGAGAAGTTGCCTAGTGGTTAGAGGCTTGACATCCAGGGGTGCCCAGTTTGAATCTCACTGCTGCTCCTTGTGATCTTGGGCAAGTCATTTAAGCCTCCATTGCCTCAGGTACAAAAATTGGGTTACGAGTGCTCCAGGGTCAGGGAAATACTTAATGTACTTGAAGGCCGACAGTCGCTCAAAAGAGCATGGTTCGGGATAAGGTATCTTTCAAAGATATCACCATAACAGGGAAGATAGAGTATCCTGATAGTGAGGTTGCAAAAGAGATTGTAGTAGATCGGGTATCTTTAAATAACAATAAAAATCAGACAAAAGATTGCCAATTAATACTGTCAAGTACTAAGCATGATGTACTTAGGAACAACAAACATAGTTTGAAATGTCTATATGCGAATGCCAGGAGCCTAAGAAATAAGATGGGGGAGTTAGAATATATTGCACTAAATGAAAAATTAGATATAATAGGCATCTCTGAGACCTGGTGGAAGGAGGATAACCAGTGGGACACTGTCATACCGGGGTACAAATTATATCGTAGTGATAGGGTGAATCGGATTGGTGGAGGGGTAGCATTGTATATTAACGAGAGCCTTGAATCAAATAGATTGAAAATTCTGCAGGAAGCAAAACACTCCTTGGAATCACTGTGGATTGAAATTCCATGTGCAAAGGGGAAAAGGATAGTGATAGGAGTGTACTACCGTCCGCCTGGCCAGGACGAACAGACGGATGCGGAAATGTTAAAGGAAATCAGGGACGCAAACAAACTGGGCAACACAATAATAATGGGGGATTTCAATTACCCGCATATAGACTGGGGTAATGTAACATCTGTACACGCAAGGGACATAAGATTTCTTGATGAAATCAAGGACAGCTTCATGGAACAGCTAGTTCAGGAGCCGACAAGAGAAGGAAAAATACTAGACTTAGTCCTTAGTGGTGCTCATGATCTAGTGCAGGGGGGGTAACGATACGAGGGCCGCTTGATAACAGTGATCATAATATGATCGGTTTTTGATATTGGCATTGAAGGAAGTGAAACTAGGAAATCAAGTACGCTAGCGTTTAACTATAGAAAGGGTGATTACGACAAAATGAGAAAAATGGTGAAAAAAAGACTGAAAGGAGCAGCTCGCAGAGTAAAAAACTTGCATCAGGCGTGGATGCTGTTTAAAAACACCATCCTGGAGGTTCAGGACAAATATATTCCACGTATTAGAAAAAAGGGAAAAAAGACTAAACGTCAGCCGGCGTGGCTAAACAGTAAGATAAAGGAAATCATTAGAGCCAAAAAACAATCCTTCAGAAAGTGGAGAAGAGAACCAACTGAAAGTAACAGGATAGATCATAAGGAATGCCAAGCCAAATGCAAAGCGGAGATAAGGAGGGCAAAAAAGGACTTTGAGAAGAAATTAGCGTTGGAAGCAAAAATACATAGTAAAAACTTTTTTAGATACATTAAAAGCAGGAAACCGGCCAAGAGTCGGTTGGGCCGCTGGACGAAAATGGTGTTAAAGGGGCGATCAAGGAGGACAAAGCCGTAGCGGAGAAATTAAATGAATTCTTTGCTTCGGTCTTCACCGAGGAGGATTTGGGGGGGACACCGGTGCCGGAAAGAATATTTGAAGCGGGGGAGTCGGAGAAACTAAACAAATTCTCTGTAACCTTGGAGGATGTAATGGGTCAGTTCAGCAAGCTGAAGAGTAGTAAATCACCGGGACCTGATGGTATTCATCCCAGAGTATTAATAGAACTAAAAAATGAACTTGCGGAGCTACTGTTAGAAATATGCAATCTGTCCCTAAAATCGAGTGTAATACCGGAAGACTGGAGGGTAGCCAATGTTACTCCGATTTTAAGAAAGGTTCCAGAGGAGATCCGGGAAATTATAGACCGGTGAGTCTGACGTCGGTGCCGGGCAAGATGGTGGAGGCTATTATTAAGAATAAAATTGCAGAGCATATACAAAAACATGGACTGATGAGACAAAGTCAGCACGGATTTAGTGAAGGGAAGTCTTGCCTCACCAATCTAATGCATTTTTTTGAGGGGGTAAGCAAACATGTGGACAATGGGGAGCCGGTTGATATTGTATATCTGGATTTTCAGAAGGCGTTTGACAAAGTGCCGCACGAAAGACTCCTGAAGAAATTGCAGAGTCATGGAATCGGAGGTAGGGTATTATTATGGATTAAGAACTGGTTGAAAGATAGGAAGCAGAGAGTAGGATTGCGTGGCCAGTATTCTCAGTGGAGGAGGGTAGTTAGTGGGGTCCCGCAGGGGTCTGTGCTGGGTCCGTTGCTTTTTAATGTATTTATAATGACCTAGAGATGGGAATAACTAGTGAGGTAATTAAATTCGCCGATGACACAAATTATTCAGGGTCGTCAAGTCGCAGGAGGAATGGAACGATTACAGGAGGACCTTGCGAGACTGGGAGAATGGGCGTGCAAGTGGGCAGATGAAAGTTCAATGTTGACAAGTGCAAAGTGATGCATGTGGGTAAGAGGAAACCCGAATTATAGCTACGTCTTGCAAGGTTCCGCGTTAGGAGTTACGGATCAAGAAAGGGATCTGGGTGTCGTCGTCGATGATACGCTGAAACCTTCTGCTCAGTGTGCTGCTGCGCTAGGAAAGCGAATAGAATGTTGGGTGGTTATTAAGAAGGGTATGGAGTCCAGGTGTGCGGATGTTATATGCCGTTGTATCGCTCCATGGTGCGACCGCACCTGGAGTATTGTGTTCAGTACTGGTCTCCGTATCTCAAAAAAGATATAGTAGAATTGGAAAAGGTACAGCGAAGGGCGACGAAAATGATAGTGGGGATGGGACGACTTTCCTATGAAGAGAGGCTGAGAAGGCTAGGGCTTTTCAGCTTGGAGAAGAGACGGCTGAGGGGAGATATGATAGAAGTGTATAAAATAATGAGTGGAATGGATCGGGTGGATGTGAAGCGACTGTTCACGCTATCCCAAAAATACTAGGACTAGAGGGCATGAGTTTGAAGCTACAGTGTGGTAAATTTAAAACGAATCGGAGAAAATTTTTCTTCACCCAACGTGTAATTAGACTCTGGAATTCATTGCCGGAGAACGTGGTACGGGCGGTTAGCTTGACGGAGTTTAAAAAGGGGTTAGATAGATTCCTAAAGGACAAGTCCATAGACCGCTATAAAATGGACTGGAAAAATTCCTCATTTTTAGGTATAACTTGTCTGGAATGTTTTTACGTTTGGGGAGCGTGCCAGGTGCCCTTGACCTGGATTGGCCACTGTCGGTGACAGGATGCTGGGCTAGATGGACCTTTGGTCTTTCCCAGTATGGCACTACTTATGTACTTATGTACCTTGAACTACTAATGAAAAAGGTATGAGCAAAGTCAAATTAAATAATAATAAATGATGAGGGCAACTTCCAAAAGTTATTTACCTACATAAATGGCTACTTAAATATTGTCCACCCTTCCTGATGGTTCTTTGAATTTGTGGCTGTCAAGACCTATTGTTTTTCTTTGACTGTAGCTGCTCTTTGCTGCCCCTTTCTTCCTTCCCCAAAAAGCTGTGACCCTAGATGACTGCCTTAGTCTTGCCTAATGTCTTCGCCTGGTACAGTCATGTGGAGAGCCCTCAGCTCTGAGTATTAACTGAAAAAAACAACTCCAAATGGGAATATGTGACCGAATATCCTTCTGTCCCCAGAGAACACTCAATACTAGTAAGCAACCTTTCTGAAGCAAGATGAATCAGCTAAGATTTGCTTTTAAGAAAAAAGGGAAAAGACAATAAGCAAGGTGGCTATTTCGAGAAGAAACATGTTCTCATGGATAAAGCAAGTGGCGTTCCGAGGGGTGCTGACACCCAGGGCGGATCGCTGATGCGCCCCGCCCCCTGGATGCATGCCGCTGGGGGGTGCCGCGCGCCGGTCAGCGGCGTTCGTTTCCATGCTCCCTCTGCCCCAGAAACAGGTTACTTCCTGTTCTGGGGCAGAGGGAGCATGGAAATGAATGACGCTGACCGGCGTGCGGCACCCCCCCAGCGGCATGCACCTGGGGCGGACCGCTCCCCACCGCCCCCCCTTGGTTCGCCACTGGATAAGCGAAGATACTTACCTGTAGCAGATATTCTCCGAGGACAGCAGGCTGATTGTTCTCACATGTGGGTCGATGTCTGCGTTGGCCCAGGAATCGTCCATTTTGCCAGCAAAATAAAACAAAGTTTTGCTAGTCTTCTAGTGCGCGAATCGCTACACAGCGCACATGCGGACAACTCCCACCCATCGCATGAGCGTGTGTCCTGATCACCTGGCGAAAAGGCTCAGCCAGCTCCGTAGGGAGTGCATCAACCAAGCTTGACAGTTGCGTATAGAGTCCCACAAGTGCACGCTCGTGAAGAGCTGGTAAAACTGGATCTTGGTGGCAAGCATAGCAGCCTGGTATGTCTTCTTCCAAAAGAGTCAAGTATTCTACCTCTCTGCCTGGGGGCGCCGAAGCATAGTCTCTAGTACTCCTGGATCTCTTGAGGGCAGAGTCCACCACCATGGAATTGTGGAGTAACTGACACCTCATCAACCCAGGTTCACCGTGGATCCGATACTGGGATTCACCTTTTTTGGGGACAATGGGGACAGACAGAGGGGCTGGACCAGTTTTCGCATAAGGACTTCCTTCAGTACCTTATACAAAGTAACTGTCACAGCCTCTTTAGGTGGAGAAGAATAATCCAGGACCTTGAGCATCTCAGTCCTGGGCTCATCCTCAACTTCCATAGGGAAGGGAATACAGTAGCCATTTCCTGGACAAAAGAGGAAAAGGACAGACTCTCCGGTGGAGATATCTCCTTTCTGGCAGAGGGGAAGGATCAGAGGGAATCCCAAAGGACTCATCAAAAGAGAAGTACCTCTGATCCTCTTCTGACTCCCACGAACGCTCCTGCTCAGTATCGGATAGAACCTGAGGGTAAGGTGCTTTGACACTGAACCTGCCTCAACGCCGAGGACGATGTCCTCTATGGCAATGTCGAGATGGTGAAGCTCCCTCGACCGACGTCGAAGGGGAGTCGACATGGATGCCACAAGCGGCATCACGGTGGGGACCTCACCGCAGGCGAAGGGCCAGACACCGCTGCAGCAGGAGGAACAGAAGGCGCAAGCACCCCCGTCACCAAAGCTGACTGTCGTAGCAGTCCCTCCGGAAGTTCTGGAAACAAGGCCCGTATCCCTCGTCGAGAGCCGCCATCGGAGAAGACTGTGGGTCGGTTGGAACAGGTGGCGTCAGAATCCGTGGAGGCTCGGGAGCAGGTACCGGGCTGCTAGGAGACAGACGCATCGGCACCTCCTGTATCGAGGGGGAGCGATCCTCTCGGTGCCGACGCTTCTCAGGTGCCGACTCTCTCAATGCCCCGGAGCTCCCGGTACCGTGTGTCGAAGGAGAACGATGACGGTGCTTCTTCGCCTTTGCTCAACACCATCATCGAGACTCCTCAGTACTGATGAGAAGGATGTGGAATCCTCACGTCTCCTTGGGGCCGGGTCCGACGAAGGTTGGTCCCTGGGGGCCTGCATAACAGGAGGCCTCGAGGCACGTGGAGACCCACTCAATGCCTCACTGCTCCCAGCGCAAGTTGGTCTCTCAGCAGCCATTACCTTTCTTCCCAACGTCGATGCTCCTATCGATGTCGACGTCGAAGGACCAGACTGAGCCCCCAAATGTTTTTCTTGTGGGCTTCTCGAGACGCTTGGGTCCGTTTCTTCATACGAAGACACAGACTTAAAGCGGCTGGGCTATGGTCGGGCCCAAAGCACTGGATACACCAGGCTGGGGTATCGGTACCTGAGATAGTCCGGTTGCACCGCATACAACGCTTGAAGCCGCTGGGTGTCTTCGATGACATGGAAGGAAAAATGGCTTTGGCGAAATCAAACGACGCGATTGTGCCAAAAAAAGAGAAGGGCACAAAAGGGAGAAAGGCTGGCCGCGTCGAAAAGAAAGTAAACTTAAAATAGAGAAAAAAATACTAAAAGTAACTACGAGAATATATATATATATATATATATACTATATATATATAATATATATATATATAATGACTAAATAATAAAATAAATAGTCCGTTAGACTCTGTTTCTGGAACAAGAACGAGGAGAGCAGAAAAAAATCCGGTCACCTCATCGCGCACAAAAAAGAACTGAGGAAGCACGCTCAAGCAATGGACGGGAAGTCATCCGCGCATGCGCGGGTGTGTGCGATTCGCATGCTAGAAGACTCTAGCAAAACTTGTTTATTTTGCTGGCAAAATGCCGATTCCTGGGCAAACGCGGACGTCGACCCACATTTGAGAACAAGCAGCCTGCTGGTTGGAGAAAAATCCATTTCTATTTTACTCTCTTTTTTGTATGCGGAAAAATGAGACAACTGAAAAAATATAATAAGCCTACTCCATGAAAATACCCAACATGTAAGGCACAACATTTTCAGAAGATCATGAGTGCTTGATTGTCTATATTAGGATAGCTGACCGCTGAAGGCTTTTAGGACACACAGAGGCGTATTTCAAAGCACTTTCAAAGTGCTTTGAAAATGAGCCCTACAGCGTACCATGTATTTGCAGAAATGAATGAGATATACCTTTTGCTTGCTAGATGAGAGGTCTGTTTGAGCCCACAGGTCAGGCTGGAGGCCTCTGTTGTGAGACTAATCTGGTGAAGAGGAATTTGGAAGTTAATCCGTTGGCCAGACTGTAATGGAACAGTCAAGAAGAAGAAGAGAGTCTGAGCTTCTCTCTCAATCTCGCCACTCAGATTTTAAGGACCATTGGGCTTGTCATTTAACCTTCCTATTACACATCAATTGTGGTGCATTCAGCCTTTTGTAGCTCAACCAAACCTAGTTTACTGTGCCCATGCTTATAACAAAACGGAAGGGGGGGGGGGGGGCCTAAACTTCAAACGTCAACAAACTAGGTCTTTGCTAAGATGTAAATTTTCTTCTTAAGAGAATCAATAGCACTGTCTTCTAAAGTTATATAGCAAACGTATGCGTGACGATTACTGGGCTATATGAAACTGATACTTGATGGGAAAACCACGTGTAGAAAATCATATTAGCTCAAAATAGGATCGAAATCAAAGTCAAGGAAAAACAAGACCTCAATGTTATATTTATAAGCCTTTCCTTTTATGGATAAACTTTATATATAAACAGAAAAATGAAGGCAGATAAAGACCATATGGCCTATCCAATCTGCCCAGCCATACCATTCACTATCCCTCCTTAGAGATCCTATGTACATTTGGAGGTTTGGAGATTATTTTAAAAAGGCAGAATGAGGAAGTCAAGTTTGTAAAACAATGATATATGAGAAATATCTAATAAGACAGTAGGGTAAGAGCACATCATATACAGGAAAGTATCCAACATTTACAAATAATATTTTTCCCCAAGCATAAAAGAGAATGAATACTACAACAAAAAGAAAAGTAGGCACTTTAACTTAGATCCTACTGATACTTCAAGGTAGACAAGTTGGACCAGCTGTATAACAGTTAATTCTGGTACAGTATAAACTCTTGACAGCTCAAAGAAAAGGAATGCATTAGAGAGATCTCATCTGATGAACTCTGTCATTACACAGCAGCTCCACCCAGTATAAACTTGTCAAAAAGTGTTACTGTAATCCATTGAGAAGTCCCTTCCTCAGGCAAGAGAAAAAAGTGTTTAGAATAGGTTCACAACAGGTGTGGTTAGATTGTAAAGCCAGGGGTTTTAGTCATGAATGTCTTCTCATTAGTTTCAAATGTGACAAATTCAGGCTCTCTTCTGGTCTTTCATGCTATACTAAACTTATCAGTCAACAGCCAAGTCAAGAGCCAACAAATGTAAACAAAGAGGCTAAGGACATGGCGTTTTAACACTGAGCACGCCCTTAAGCAAACAAGCAGAAAGACTAAATGACAAGCATATTTAACCGGTTTTTTCCTGAGTCAATTCTCATCCCTTGGTGGCCCAAATAGTTATCTGGCCCTAGTATAATGAAGGGCAATTCTATAAAATCTGTGTGTTACTAGTGTAAATCTTTAGAATACATGCACTTATGCACTAAACGTTGGTATGGCACTTAAGTGCCATTCTTCAAATAGCCGCTTAATTTTTACACAGCATGATTTTACAATGGGGTGTACACAGGGGTTGAGCGTGAGCTGGACATTGGTGGAGTTCCTACTTCATGGGAAACTTACAGAATCTTGTAAGTTAACTGCATCCTGTTCTAGGCTGCGTTTGGTTTGCTATTCGCTAAAACACTTACGAATTCTATTAAATGTTATAGAAAAAATTGTACAGGAATTAGAGGAGAATTAAAAGTCTTTTTAATTACTCACCCACCAGCACAGCAACAGACATCAGTTTCAAGTTATAACAAACTTACAACATCTAACATCAGTACCTCTGGTAAATTATAAGTAATTAGACTAATTAGTTAAAGAAGGAAGAAAAGTTTGTTCCTCATACAAAGGTCACAGAACAGAGAGAAGCAGAGAAAGAAAGAATAAATGAAAGAAAGATTCATAGCTATAGAGAATTAGTTTCTATTAAGGGGGGGGAAGTAAAACCCCCTTGGGAAAAAACCATAGGCCACTGGATAGATCTGAAACACTCTCTCTCCAAATATGCCTGCTTTTTTTCAGCCTTCCTTTGTTGCAGGGTTTTATAGGTTGTTGTGAGCATCCACCTCTCTTCTACCCTGGACCAATCATTGGTGCTGCATATGGGCTGGAGACTTGTAACTGGGACTTTCATATGTGCTGGAAGCTTGCAGTTGTCCTTGTCACACCTCTAACTCACTTTTATAACAGAATATACCAGGTATCTGAATTGTCTTAACAACATGAGACCCCCATCAGAGCATGTGACCAGTCAGAAATTCTTGTCTTGTAACTGTCAGTGGAAACTTACAGAAACACACAGAAATAAGCAGACCCAAAAGAAAAGGCCAGAATATTCCAGAACAATCCCTGCTACACTTAGGTGTGTGAAACTACACCAGCTCTATGGCTGCATTGAGTGAAAGCGTCAAAATGTTAGGATGTTGGTAATTGGTTTGCGCTAGTATTCTACGATGTTACCTAGGTGACTACGTTCCATTATAGATGAGATTCCTATCATGTGTCCTCCAGGCACATAATTGGAGGTGTTCAGTTATAGAGTTGCCCCATTAGTGTGCAGGCCTACTTGTTAAATAATTGTATTTAAATTGGTGCATTTCTTTAAAAAATTAGATTTAGATATAGGAAGAGCTATAGACTGGGTCCAAAGGAAGTCTAGGTGTATGACTGATGTAGAAAATCTGACTCCAGAAATATTTATGGAAAAGGAAACAGAACTGACCAGAGAGAGCTGGGTTCCATTCTCAGCTCAGGTTGTCTTCTCCTGTTAATGCTGCAGGGGAAGGGAGGAATGTAAGTGGAGACACCATGGCACAATGACGACGCCATGGCCGAATTATGGACCAAGAACCACATAGTTCCAGAAAGAGCCCTGGTGTATGGTCCATGACTGAGAACTGCCACTGTAATGATTGGATTAATGTAAATTGGAAAAGGATAAAAAAAATACAGGGGAGAAAATTCCTGTATAGTTGCGAATTAGGCTTGCTCTGTCAGAGTGCTGGATTCCAGCCCTGGTTGACAGTAGGCTGGAAGTCCAAAGCACCAGTGAAAGCAGCTGGGTCAAAAAAGAAAAAAAAAAGAGAGAAGAAAAACAGTTAATTGTTACATTTGAACTCCTTCAGTTACATGAGCTTGACGCCAATTTCAATATCTATTCAACAGTATGAGTGTGAGCGCATCACAAAATCCAAGGAGTAAGTGATCTAAAAAGTAAGGCTTCTTAGACTGATACCTGGCAAACAACCAAGAAAAAAAAAAAAAAGAAGTACATGAGCTTGGTAACCTCACAGGTCTTCTCCTTCTTTAAATGGTATCACAACCTACAAAGATGTAAAGAGTTAGAAAGGATGAGAGAACATATGAGAAAGATAAATGTGATTGTGCAAAAAAGATCATTCCCAAAAGTGTGGCTTAGAGATGAACATATTTATTCAAGTATAATGCCTGGGTCTCTCTTGCACAAAATATGCACCAGTGGTTACATATACAAAGAAGAAAGTATGTTTGTCTATGTCTCTATTCTTCATGAACTTGGACACAGTAAGAACAAATGCAGAAAAACTTTTCAGGGATCATCCCTCTCATCCGGCAGGAGATCAACGATTAAGTTCTGTTGAAAAACATCAGTCGCCCCCCCTATCTACCTGAGTAATGAGATTGTGGCATTCAGTAGTATCAGAGAATGACTGAGCAGCATGTTCTGAGCTTCAATCTGTGGTCCATTTGTCTTGACATCTGACTGGATGCAATATCAAATGTCTTGTACTAGTAATCTATATGTCTTCAAAGTTAATTTGTCCTTTATGGATTTGGATATGGAGATAATGCAACCAACTTGGCAGGGGATATCTTTATGACCAGAGGAAGATCATGGGCTACTTCTTGACCTCAAATGTCCAGTCTTTTCTGAGCTAGAGGCTTTAAAATAAGACACACTTTGTTTCTCTAAGAAACACATGCATTCATTTTCTCTGAGGAACACTCATACGCTCTCTTTGACATTCACTAAGGTAGCAGGCCAAATTTATGTAGTGTACTCAAGAGTTGGGACTGGAAGAATTTATTTATGTTTGCCCCTAAGTCTAAAACAAAAACAAATTTGGGGCAATTCTATAAGCTGGAACTTAGAGATACATGCCACTTATGCATGTCAAAGGAACTATTAATTGACAGAAGCCTATGTACAATAGGTGCTATTCCAAAGGTAACGCCTAAGTGCCATACAGCCTAACCGAAGGGGGGGACATACATGTGGATGAAGCAGGTGTGGGCCACGGGTGCATCTCCCAGTTATGCGTGTAATTTATAACAGTGATTCCCAAACCTGGTCCTGGAGGGACCCCCAACCAGTCAGGTTTTCAGGATACCCACAATGAATAATTCATGAGAGAGATCTACATGACATGCCTCCACTGCATCCACATTTTTAAGTGTGATATATAGAATCTAGCCCATAAGGGGCTCCTTTTACAAAGCAGCGCTACCAATTAGCATGCGCTGAATGCGTAGAAGCCCATGGGAATAGAATGGACTTCTTGGCATTCGACACAAAGCGCTGCTTTGTAAAAGGAGCCCAATATGAGACTATTTAAAGCTTGTTTATAAAGCTGTTGTGTGGAAATTCCAATTTAGCAATTACACATCTATCTACAACATCAAAGCTCTGCTAAAAAGGCATATTGTGCAATTTCTTCAATGGATTCTAAAGCACAAAAATTTCCAGTTGTGCTTTGGCAACATCTGGTTCACGAAACATCGGAAGCCAACAAACCTAGGTGTACGAATGGTCTTTCCAAGATAAATTCACCCTTCGTTCCCATTGAATCGCCTGTCCTTTTCCATTTGTGTAATGCACATGCTTTGAAAAAAAGAAAGCAGAGACCGACCCAAAATATCCTACCAAATGGCATTATTCCATTAATGAATATTCCCATTGTTAAGGGCAGGATGCATGCCAGTTCATTACAAAAGAAAGCTTTTAGAATACCATGACCTGGAATAAAGAAATACTGACTCTTTCTTTTTTCCCGTCTGCCACAAAAGAGCTTTTTGTTTATCTTCTTGTGGGTTTACTGACTTATTGTAGCTATTATTAAAACAGTAACAGAAACCAGCATCTAAACCTTGTTCTCTATTGTCACGTTTGGAAAGAACTTCCATTTGGCTACATTTTGATCTTCAATAGGAAAATGAGTTGATGTTCGAACACAACAAGTTGTCCGAGGACGAGATTTCTAAGAAAGCTACATATATTAGGAAAAGAAACACAGGAAAAAAAAAATATTTATCTTTCTCATGCCATCGTCTTGCAAAGAGCAGCACATCACACACAGTATTTAGCCCTTTCCTTTGGAGCCTTTGTCTTAAGTTTAGCAGTTGCTTTGGTTTGACCGCTGTTATGCAGTACCTATATACAGCATCCCTCCGAATGGAAATAGGATACACACTAGAAAATTGTGCCAACCTTCTTAAGGGAGTGGAGGAGTAGCCTAGTGGTCAGTGCAGCGGACTTTGATCCTTTTGACTCTGGGCAAGTCACTTAACCCTCCACTGCCCCAGGTACAAATAGTTGCAAAAACCATGGAAAAGAGGTGTATCAAGTCCCATTCCCTTTCAGGAGCCTGGGTACTCAGCTGTGGTTTTCGAGTATCTCTCAAAGCAGTGTTTCCCAAGTCAGTCATGCATGTTCACCATGGATATTCTGAAAACCTGACTGGTAAGAGATTACTCCAGGACTGACTTGGGAAACATTGTCCTATAGGCAGGGCTTTTTTTGAGGGGGGTACTGAGTAACGGCACTTTTTCCATTGTCTGATAAAATTGACCCATGGTTCCCAAGTTTTAATGAAGAGCTCAAGCTCTACATACAAATTCGTCTAGTCACAGATTCTGTGACTGGTTGCAGGGGGTCTGGCTATTGTGTGTGTGTGTGTGGGGGGGGGGGGGGCTGGCTATTGTGGGATGAGGTCCCTCAGTGATCACCCCACCCCTGAAGGGTGGACTGGCATTTGAGTACCGGCACCTTTTTTGCTAGAAAAAACACACTGCCTATAGGTCTAGTTACAGGATAACTAAGTTTTGCAGATGAGCCCTGTTAAGCCATGTGGATGCTGAAAAACAGACACGTGTGGCTCTAAGATCCAACTCTGAAACAACGAGATAGCTATCTTGTTGCACTGTCTGACATATACACAATATTTCCTCTTTTGTGTCTCATGATCATAAGCAGCAAGTATTTCTCAGCGGAAAGGAACCTTCGGAACAAAGATTCATGATGTTAAGTGGGAGAGGTGTAGACTGAAGACTGAGGTAAAGAAGAATTTCTTCACGGAAATATAGTAGATGCAGGTAAAGAAGAGGCTAAAATGATATTAGACCTCTAAAAGCACGACACAAGGACAGAGGATTATTTCACGAGAAGCAGACCAGGCAAATGCAGACATTTGAGTCAGGTCCAGGGCCGCCGAGAGCCAGAGCTGGGCCCGGGACAAGGCCGCCCCTGGCCCCCCCCACCCACCCGAGGTCATCGTCGTCGTCGTCGCCGCTGCCGGGCCCTGAACTAACCTTAAATGCCTCCTTCCTTTCCTTTCACCACCTTCGCGGCAAGCAGCAGCAGGGCAGACCTCTCCTTCCTTCCGTGCTCCGCCCTCGCGGACGTTATGTCAGGCGAGGGCAGGACACGGAAGGAAGGAGTGCCTGCCCCGGTGCTGCTTGCCACGAAGGTGGTGAAAGGAAAGGAAGGAGGTGTTTAAGGTTAGTTAGTTAGTTAGTTCGGGAGCGACGGCGGGCAGGCCTGACTGCGGTGGCGCCGGGCCCCCTCCGGAGGCCCGGGGACTTTTGTCCCCCCTGTCCCCCCCTCTCGGCGGCCCTGGTCAGGTCTGAAATGCTACCCCCAGAGAGAGACTGAAATGGACCTTGCAGTTTTTACTTGCCATTGTATTCAATATTTGTGTTTCTATCTTAATAGATACCATTTCTCACACCTTTATGCTGTTCTAGCATTTAATGTATATATGTTGAAGAGGCAAATTTATAATGAAGCAAATGGCATAGTTTTGTCATGTCTGTCAGTTTATTTGTATACACAGCTTGAACATGCCTTACTCTTTCAGCAAGCATGCACTTTCCCAACCTATTATTATAACCGCACACCACTTAAACATGTCCTGTTCTACTACCCAGAAAAGTTGTGAGTAAATAGGAAGCTGGGTATTTCATTTATTTCTTTTCTATTCCACCTATCATCAACTACCAAGTGGATTACAATTACACATACATATCAGATAAACATAAAATTAACAATAGTTTACAAAGAAGCTCATTTTCAAAGTACTATGGAACTTGTAAGTCCAAGTGCTTTGAAAATACGCCTCAAAGTAAAACAGTACAATAATACAATTAGTTAAAAGGAATTTTAAACAGGTGGATCTGAAGACCTTTGTTGAATGAAAATCAAATCAACTCCTCTCGTATGAGGAAAGGCTAAAGAAGATAGGGCTCTTCAGCATGGAAAAGGAGACGGATGAGGGAAGATATGATTGAGGTCTACAAAATCCTGAGTAGTGTAAGTCGAGATTTACTCGTTCCAAAAGATCAAAGACTAGGGGACGCTCAAGGAAGTTACATGGAAATACTTTTAAAACAAACAGGAGGAAATATTTTTTCACTGAACGAATAGGAAGCTCTGGAACTCTTTGCCAGAGAATATAGTAACAGCACTTAGCGTAACTGGGTTTAAAACAGGTTTGGACAAATTCCTGGAGGAAAAGTCCATAGTCTGCTATTGAGACAGACATGGGGAAGCAAATGCTTGCCCCAGGATTAGTAGCACGGAATGTTGCTGCTAATTGGTTTTCTGCCAAGCACTTGTGACCCGGTTTGGCCAATGTTTGGAAAACAGGATACTGGCCTACATGGACCATTGGTCTGACCCAGTATGGCTACTCTTATGTTCCATGGAGCAACATTAATGGTAAAACACTCCAATTAAAGGCCCCTCTCAGAGAAAGCATGCAGTCTAGTAACTTCCTTGTTTGCAACATCTATTGTTGGAACTACTGACAATGATTGTGAACTAGACTGGAGTGAACATGGGGGATTGCGATTATTCACTTAACTAATCAATCCATTTGTAGAATCAGAATACACACACCTAAAAACTAAGAAAAGGCACTTAAAGAACAACTGATAATGTGTTGCCAGTGGAGTTCCACAAGAGCTATAGTAACTGTCACTTCTCCTTAAACCACTCTGCACCAATTGTAACGGCTTGACTGTAAAATCTGACAAGCCAACATACAAAACAGTGTAATAATCAAAATGCAGTTATACGGGGGGGGGGGGGGGGGGGGGGATGAAGTCATGTCATGGAGAGAGATGGCCACCTAAGATCAGAGCTCCAAGTTGAATGGTAAATAAAAGTGCTACCTTAAGTGATTGTCACCCATAAAGAGTCAAATCTAGTATAAATTTGAAAAACAGATGTCTTCCAGTCTGCAGCGGAAGGGGGACAGCACAGCGGTAGCACAAAAGAGATAACGGAGACAGGCTGCTCTGACTCAGAAAGAGGTGGTACTAGAGAAGACAGGGAGAACCAGCGTTTACAAGATGAAAGATGCAACAGTGGTTGACTGAAATTAAAACAGAAATAGCTGTGGTATCAGATTCAAAAGAAGCTGTAGCAGACACGAATGAAACAGGAAGGATGTGAGATGGGGAATAAAATGAAGGAACTCAAAGAATAGACTAGAGAATGACAAGGGGATGGGGACCTGCGGTATTCTGTGGTAAAAAAAAAAAATTAAAAATGGATGATAAAAATAATAATGAGTCCTTACTATGGAAGAAAAACTTTATACCTCCCTACAGGAGCATTAAAAGTCTTGTTCCCGCTGTAAAAAAAACTCCTGCGATAACTGCGGGTCCAGCATGTCTTCCTACCTTCCCTCTCAGTCTGTACCTTATGGAACCGCAAAGATCTTTCATAGTCCTGCTCCGGGGCCTTCCCTCCTCTTCTGATGTAACTTCCTATTTCACAAAACAGGATCCTGTTCAGAAGAAATGGATCCTAAGGAGCTTAGCTGAGATTGGGTGGCAGAGCCGGTGGCGGGAGGCAGGGATGGTGCTGGGCAGACTTATACGGTCTGTGCCAGAACCGGTGGTGGGAGGCGGGGCTGGTGGTTGGGAGGTGGGGATAGTGCTGGGCAGACTTATACGGTCTGTGCCCTGAAAATGACCGGTACAAATCAAGGTAAGGTATACACAAAAAGTAGCACATATGAGTTTATCTTGTTGGGCAGACTGGATGGACCGTGCAGGTCTTTTTCTGCCGTCATCTACTATGTTACTATATATGTTACATCAGAAGGCGGGAGCAGGCAGAGGAGGGAAGCCCCGAAGTAGGCTTGTGGGGATCTTCTTCATGGCTCTATAAGGTAAATAATACAGGAATGTACAGCCTGGATTGGAAGACGTAAAGAAGGCTCTGAATCCAATCTGGGTGAATGAACATTTACACATTTTGGTTTCATACATCCACTGAGTAAGTAATGTGCAAGGGAGTCTGAGGGATGGATCTGTGACATACAGCACTGAAGTTTACCTCTGTAACTGAAACTAGTCCTTCCCCAATGAGAGAGAGAGAGAGAGAGAGAGAGAGAGAGAGAGAGAGAGAGAGAGAGAGAGAGAAGGAAAAACAAGAGTATTCAGAAACATTTGTGCCCTTAAGGAATAAGCAGTGGCATAACCATCACTGAGCGAACCTGGCAGAGCCTGGGGCTACCCGCTGGGGCCTAACACTGGGATGTGGTGGTGTGCTTGGAGGTTAGTGCGCTTTGTCCTTACTGCATTGCTGTGCTGCTGCCTCTGATCCTATCTTTTAATCTCCCAATGTGTCCGGGGAGTGGGAGAAACACTTAGGCACTTCCTCTCCGGCTGTCACACAGCAAAGTATTGCAGATCTTATCATGAGATTTGGCTCCAAGACAGTGGAAAAGGAGGTACTAAGCGTTTATCCTGCTCCCCAGCTGCGTTGGGAAATTAAGAAACATGCAGGATAATTGTAAGACTGACACAGTGCTTTCTGTCTCTCTCTCTCTGAGCCCCAGCTCTGACTATACAGTGCCTCGTGCTTATACAGCCAGTAAGCCTGAGAGGCTTTTAATTTTTCTGTGACACTGAGACAAAACAGTACTACCTCTCTCTCCCTTAGATCCCTATATTCTCTTTGAATATTTTCAGTGCTGCGGCTTCCTGAGGTTTTGGCTTAATATTTTTATCATTTTTGGTCAGCTATTATGTATTTGGCATTTGTGTTCTCTGTGTGTGTGACCGAGGTATTCTGTTAGCATGAATTTTCTATGTAGCATTCTGTAGTAATTTGGTTTGTTCAGTTTTTCCGATAGTGGAGGGGATATTTGTGAGAAGGGAATCTGGGGTTTTATTGATCCTTGTTCTGTATAGTTTGTGATTTATAAAATGACAGTTGTACAGTTGCTTCTTTTTATACTTTAATAAAATGATTTAAATATAAAAAATCATAATTGTTCGAGGCTTGTGCAGCTAGGATCAGACAGAGCTCGCAAGGACGGAGACAGCGCTCATGAGGACAGAGTTCGCAGAGACGGGAACAGTGTTTGTGCAGCGCTGCGTACACCTTGTAGCGCTATAGAAATGCTAAACAGTAGTAGTAGTAGTAGTGCTCATGGGGATGGGGCTGGGACAGAATTCACAGGGACAGGGACAAACTGTCACCACGTCATTCTCTAGAACAGACTGAATTGCAGGGAAGAAGTGGAGTCAGAGGTGCAAAGAACAATACAGAAGGTACAGAAAATGCAAAGACAATGTATTAAGAAAATAGAAAAACATTTACATTGTAATATAAATCTCAGAGGAATTCTTTGCCAATTGCATGGAGACTGCGCAGGGCCTTTGTGGAGTGGTACTAGAGCAGGTCTCAAGTAGGAGGAAATCCAGGTGCCCTATAAAAGTAGACCATGCTCATTGGAACCTAGGGCTGAGAAGGAACAACCAGTCTAGGGACATTCTTGCAGAGAGCAGGTAATGACAAAAGCAAGACAAAAGGACCTGACTGAATGGAGAGGGTGCAAAGTGGAGCTCTTTCAGGACTTCTCAATATCTGCCCTGCGGAGGAGATAGCTAAGGGAAATCACAGAAATAATGCCCAATCAGCGCTGCAAAACAGCTCCCTAATGTATAGCATTAATGACGTGCAAATCTAGGCATGGAGGGGCATAATCAAACGGCGCCGGCGAAATCGATCGCCGGCGATCTATTTTGGCGGCGCCGCAACAGCTGGCCGGAACCGTATTATCGAAAAAGATGGCCAGCCAACTTTTGTTTCGATAATACAGTTGGGGCCGGCCAAATGCCACAGATCGCCGGGTTTGAGATGGCCGACTTTGTTTTTCAGCGATAATGGAAACTGGAACCGGCCATCTCAAACCCGGCCAAATCCAAGGCATTTGGCCGTGGGAGGGGCCAGCATTCGTAGTGCACTGGTACTTCTGGATGTTTAGATCTTGCTGATCAGTTATGTTATGACTTACTTGTTCTGGAGTGCTGTATTTTGTGATACTGTTTTGAGAAATGTTCAAGAAAGACTTCATACAAATGAAAGAAGTCCCTGCCTTGCATTTTCCCTTGATAGCCGTCTTTCTCTCCGAAAGTGCACTTCTCTTAATGGCCGTCTTTCTCCCTGAACAGGGAAATCAAAAGCTTTTGCACACTGCTTTTTTTGTAGTAACAGTGGGATTTGAACCAGCCACCTCTGCATTACAAGACAAGTGATGTAACCACTTGGCCACAGCTCCACTTACTTGGATGTCCCTCCTTTTTGATTATACCCCTCCAGGTCTCTCTCAGCCACTCACAGACAGCTTAACGCGCTGTGATTGGCTGAGAGAGACCTGAAGGGGTATAATCAAAAGGGAGGGACATCCAAGTAAGTGGAGCTGTGCCCAAGTGGTTACATCATGGCTCTTATAATGAAGAGGTGGCTGGTTCAAATCCCACTGTTACTACTAAAAAAAACTGTGAGCAAAAACTGTTTTGATTTCCCTGTTTGGGGAGAAAGCCAGCCATTAAGAGAAGTGCACTTTCGGAGAGAAAGACGGCTATTAAGGGAAGTGCACGTCAGGGACGGCCATCAATGGAAAATGAACTGCAGGGACTTTTTTCATTTGTATGAAGTCTTTCTTGAGCATTTCTCAAAACAGTATCACAAAATACAGCACTCCAGAACAAGTAAGTCATAACATAACTGATCAGCAAGATCCTTTTGTTTTTTTACGAGCTGGCCGACTGGCTTCCCCTCCTAGGAAGGAAATGTTTTGAAGTTTTTTTTTGGGTGGGAGGGGGTTGGTGACCACTGGAGGAGTATGGGGAGGTCATCCCTGATTCCTTCCGGTGGTCATCTGGTCAGTTTGGGCATTTTTTTGAGACTTGGTCGTGAAAATAAATAGACCAAGTAAAACTGGCCAAATGCTTGTCATCGCCGTTTTTCTTTTTTCCATTATCAGCTGAAGCCGGCCATCTCGTAAGCACGCCCACATCCCGCCTTCACTACCCTGCCGACACGCCCCCTTGAACTTTAGCCGCCTCCGCGATGGAATGCCGGCGAGTGTGTCCAAAAATCGGCTTTCGATTATACCGATTTGGCCGGTTTTAGGAGATGGCCGGCCATCTCCCGATTTGTGTCGGAAGATGGCCGGCTATCACTTTCGAAAATAAGCTGCATGATGTCAGCACTGGGCATTAGGGAGCCGTTTCCAGTTTTGTGTGAGAATTGTGCCTGGGTATGTGCTCATGAGCCCAGGCACAATCCTCTCACAGAAGAGGCTTGACAGGTCTGGGCTTTTCTCCCACATGAGAAAAGCCTTAACCTGTCAAACCTAAAACCCTGGAGGTCCGGTAGACCGCCAGATCCCCAAAGATGTAACCCCCCCCCCCCCCGATAAAAAAATGTAAAACCCTGGTGGTCCAGTGGGAACTACTCCCGAATACTAGCCCTGGTGGTCTAGTGTAGGCCCCCCCAAACCCCTCCTACCTTGACGAAGGAGGATGGACTAGGACTCCCTCCCCTCCTCCTTTCCAGGCTGGGCACCTCCTCAAAATGGTGGTGCCCTGCCCAGTGCGTATCCTGGGATGCACTGGGCGGGGCTTGCCATTTTGAGGAGGCACCCAGCTCAGAAAGGTAGGAGGGATTGGGGGGTTTGTCAAGGTAGGAGGGTTTGGGGGGGCCTACGCTAGACCACCAAGGCTAGCTTTCGGGGGTGGGTTCCAGTGGACCACCAGGGTTTTAATTTTTAATCGGGGGAGGGGTTTACATCTTTGGAGGTCTGGGCATTCACCAGACCTCCAGGCTCTTACATGTTTAGGGGTCTGGGGGTCCACTGGACCACCAGGGCTGTGATGACCGTTCCCCCTATTCCTTCCCTGCTTGGCAAACCCTAACACCAACTCCGAGCTGGCATAGGGTTTGCTGCAGGAGGAGCACCCTTGTTTAGTGTGCTGGCTGCTGAGCAATAGAGAGGAATGCGGGAGACCCTCCTTTGCATGCAGTTTGCGTTCAGAGCCAGAGAACTTGTTGTTTTAGTGCAGGCACTAGTCTGGCGCTAAGGACCACTAGTATCCGCATTTGTTTCTGAGCATCTGGGCAAAGGTATCTCAAAGAAAATATGAGACAGAGATGGCTGCATCCTTTTGAGATACTCCTTATGATTAATGGAACATCTAAGTGCGCTATGACAATGGAAAAAAAAGAACATAGGAGCTGGAGTGGGCCAAGGGTCCATCTAGCCCAGTTTCCTGTTTCCAAAAGTAGCTAGCCCAGGTTACAAGTACCTGGCAGAGTCCCAAGAACTGGCAAGATTCTATGTTATTTAATTCCAAGGATAAGCCAAATTTTCATGTTTAATAACGGCCTACTATACTGCCCATCAAAACATGAGTATTTAGGTGGCTTACAAGTCTACAATAAAGAGAAAGGAGAGAGGTAGCAAGACAAGAGGCACAGGTCAGGACGAGGGGGGGGGGGAGGAGGAAGCAAACATGAGGAAATCAACTGCGTCTTCCAGGCCCACACCGGCAACTCAAACAAAAGTAATTATGCAAATAAGTAAATGCATCTGCAAAAAGAAGCAGTGGCTTTCCTCAGGTCTACCTTATCTGTTTACGGACTTTTCCTCCATGAGCTTGTCCAAACTTTTTATAAACCAGCTACATTAACTGCTTTTACCACTTGCTCTGCCAATAAGTTCCAAAGCTTAACTGGCAAAGGTCTGGAAAACTCTGATCGAGGAGGGAGTGGAGAGCTAAGTGGAGTGGAAGGATGAGTGATAAAGTACGAATGGTTAGAGAGAATGGATGTATGGATACAAGTGAGAAAGTTATAGGAGCATGAGTGTTGAATATGAATCAGTGTGGTAGAGAAAAAGGTGAGAAAATGGGGGGAGAGGGTGTCAGGAAAAGGAGTGATGGAATGAATGTGTGAGGTAAGGTGAGAGTGGTGGCCATCTTGCCAGTGGGTTCATTTCTTTACCAGTGATGATAGAGGAGAGAGGGATTGGGGCAGAGAGCTGAGAAGGGAAAGGAGTCACAGGTTGGTGAAACATTGGAAGGGGGACAAAAGAATGATAATAAGGGGCAGAGAAAAGGGGGTGGAGGTGAGATGAGGCTCTGAACTCTCCCTTTAAATGACAAATGGTTTTTAAAGAAATGGATCGCTGGAAAGCAGATATGTGTTTAATTCAGGAGATGCACTTGTGAAAGAGACACAAAGAGAGGGTAAGGCACAAGAAAACTCCATGGAATTATTTTGCATCACAACCTAATGGGTAATGAAAGGAAGTATTACTTGGAGAATTTAATATCCATATCGATGACATCACCTCTCCTTTTTCCCAAGACTTATTGGATCTTTTCTCAGACTTAAATCTATCACAGCATGTTCCCACTGCTACCCATCAGGGCGGACATACCTTACATCTGATCCTTACCATTTCTGCCTCCTCTTACTCAATTGCCATTCCCCCTTTCCTTCCCATACCGCGGACTCACCACTCACTTATCTCTTTTGTTTATACCACTCAAATGACATCTGAACTATCCGTATTTACAGATCTCAGCCAGCTCACTTACGACTCCCTATTGGATTGCTCTCACTTGATCTCCCTTCCTTTAACTGTCTCCCTTTAGCAGATCAAGCTATGAGCTAGGGCACTTGCCTCAATCCCACCCACAGATCTACCCTGCCCTTGGTATACTTCTGATCTTCATTAACTTAAAAGACAGCTATGCCAGGCAGAATGTAAGTGGCACCATAGGCTCATTTCCACCCTACTGATGATCTACAAAAATATAGCTCACTCCTATAAAGCTGCCCTGCAGACTTCTAAGAAAAAATGCTACACTGTCAAAATATTCAAATCACCATAAACCACCGTTCTTTACAAGGACCTTAAGTCCTTTACTTCCTTTCATTTCCACACCCCCCATGATTCTTCTAAACATTTATCCACTGGGCCATTACTGGCCAGCCATTTTGAAAATTACTACTACTACTACTATTTAGCATTTCTATAGCGCTACAAAGCATACGCAGCGCTGCACAAACATAGAAGAAAGACAGTCCCTGCTCAAAGAGCTTACAATCTAATTGACAAAAAATAAATAAAGTAAGCAAATCAAATCAATTAATGTGAATGGGAAGGAAGAGAGGAGGGTAGGTGGAGGCGAGTGGTTACAAGTGGTTACGAGTCAAAAGCAATGTTAAAGAGGTGGGCTTTCAGTCTAGATTTAAAGGTGGCCAAGGATGGGGCAAGACGTAGGGGCTCAGGAAGTTTATTCCAGGCGTAGGGTGCAGCGAGACAGAAGGCGCGAAGTCTGGAGTTGGCAGTAGTGGAGAAGGGAACAGATAAGAAGGATTTATCCATGGAGCGGAGTGCACGGGAAGGGGTGTAGGGAAGGACGAGTGTGGAGAGATACTGGGGAGCAGCAGAGTGAGTACATTTATAGGTTAGTAGAAGAAGTTTGAACAGGATGCGAAAACGGATAGGGAGCCAGTGAAGGGTCTTGAGGAGAGGGGTAGTATGAGTAAAGCGACGCTGGCGAAAGATGAGACGGGCAGCAGAGTTTTGAACCGACTGGAGAGGGGAGAGGTGACTACAACAACAATCACTTGTATCAAGTGCAACATCTCCTGCATTTATCGACTAAGAGGCATATTTTCAAAGCACTTAGCCTTCCAAAGTTCCATGCCTGTCTACCACCAAGTCTATACCATGCAGCACCCTTACAAACTTTAATATCCCGGCTCCCACACAGTTTAATAAGACTATTAAAAGCATGAAAATGGTGCTACTGCACAACCCTTTCCCCTTGTGCTTTGTTAAACGATTTCTAAGTACATTCCTTCCTTATATTCATTTTATATCTCACGAATAACTAGAAGGCAGCTATCATTTGCATAAAAATTAAGAATACTGTTCACACCATCAGTGACCCTACGAATTCTCATCTAAGAGCCCATCTTCAGTTTGCTACAAAAATTGCAGAATATGAAGTTCACTCTCAGCTCCTCGATTTCTTCAATAAAACCCATATACTGCATCCTTCCAGATCAAACTGGGTTTCGAAAGCACCACAGCACTGAAACCATCCTGTTGGGCATTACAACATATATTTATTCTCACCTTGATCAGCTTATCTTTTTTTAGAAGTCATCTGCTTCAGAGATAAAATGTGCTATTTATTATAGAAATATGACAATTAAAACAGCTGACTGGTTACTGTTTCCAGAAAGAGTTTTTACATTTTCTGTATATGTATACTGTTTAGATAGTGTAGTTTTGATTAAAAAATTGTAACAGCAAAAGGGCTATATAAATAAAATTTATTATGAAAACTAAGACAAATATATATATATATATATATATATATATATATATATAATAAGCCAAGGAATAAATTATAACATGTGTGTGTGTATATATATATATATATATATATATATACACACATATATATATATATATATACACACACACACAATTTATTCCTTATTCAGTGTCTACTTGATGTTTCTTGGCTTGTCTCCTGTATTCATGAAATGCAGCATCTCTTGTCAATGTCAAACAGTAGTCTACAATCATTGAAGGGCACCATTTGCCCTGATAACATTGCTCCATTCCTGCAATGTCCGGGTGAAATTGCTCACGGTGCTCGTTGCTCACTGCTCAAATGAGGAGGATGGGAAGAAATCTGGATCGTGTGACATTGATGGTTCAGGACCAGAAATTTCATCTTCTTCCTCTTCAGACTCAAGTGAGAATGATTCTGGTGCAATCTTTCTCGGTGGGATACTGGATATATAACTGATGGAATGTTTGAATACTCCACATTCCTCTTTTTCGTCCTTGACAAACCTTTTCTAAATGGAAGCACCATGCAGAAGTAACAATTGCTGATATGATCTGTTGGCTCAAAGGCATAGTTTTCCTTTTCCTGTTCATTCACTGGTGAAGATTTGTTGCACAAATATTGCTGCATAAGTGCACGGCCCAGCTCTTGTCCTTATGTCAAATTTTGCAGCTAAATAAAGAGGCCCTTTTACTGAGCCACGTAGGTGCCTACGCGTGCCCAACCTGCATCAATTTTGAGTTACCACCCGGCTACTGCATGGCCATTGTGATAATTTTATTTTTGATATGTGTCCGCTAGGCGCACCACAAAACATTTGTATTTTCTGGCACGTGGGCGGTAATCGTCATTCTACGAGCATAGACCATTACCGCCCGGCTACTGCATGAGAACTTACCACTAAGGTCAATGGCTGGCGGTAAGGTCTCAGACCCAAAATGGACATGTGGCAATTTCTATTTTGATGCATGTCCATTTTCGGCAAACATTTTTAAAAAGGCATTTTTACAGGTGCGTTGAAAAATGATTCTACACGTACCCAAAACACGTGTCTACACTACCACGGGCCATTTTTCAGCGTGCCTTTGTAAAAAGGCCCCAAAGGTAGTAGGCATTCTTAACCACAGCGGTTATACAAATGTCACTTCACCACAACTAGAGAAGAAGCTATCTGCATTGTTCAAACAAGTACATGGCACCACTTTGGCTAAACAGATGCGCGTCCCTTTGCAAAATCGTACACTGACAAGTATGAGAGTGTGATACTATAGTACAAGTCCTGGCTGTTCAGGGATTGGGTCAGTCCGGGTTTTCAGATTTTCTGGATTCTCAGGCAGTACTTTTAAAATTCAAATTTAAGAAAGAATAAAGAAGGAATGAACAGGCAAATTTTGTTGATTTATTCATTAACAAATACAGAATGCTTCTCTTATCTCACCATCCAGTGGGGGGGGGAATATTTTTTCACGCAAAGAATAGTTAAGCTCTGGAACTCTTTGCCGGAAGATGTGGTAACAGCGTTTAATGTATCTGGTTTTAAAAAGTCCATAGTCCGCTATTTAATGTATCTGGTTTTAAAAAGTCCATAGTCCGCTATTGAGATAGACATGGAGGAAGCGACTGCTTGCCCTGGGTTTGGTAGTATGGAATGTTGCTGCTAATTGGGTTTCTGTAGGTATTTGTGACCTGGATTGGCCACTGCTGGAAGCAGGATACTGAGCTAGATGGACCAATGGTCTCTCTCTCTCTCTCTGCAGCATAAGAAAATGCCAGAAACCAAAGGAGTGGGCCCGGGGGCCTAAGCCCAAAGGAGGGACTCCAGGTGGCTATACCTTCCGTTCCTCCCCCTGAATGGTCTAGTATCTCTCCCTCCGCTCCGGCTCTCTCTCCCTTCCTGCCCCCGATGTACCTTTTCAGACATAAGCAAGTTTTCTATGCTGCAGAGCTAGCAGCCTGACTGCCTCCAGCCTGAACTGGGCCTTTCCCCTCTGACCCGTCCCACCCCTTCTGATGCAGCTTCCTGCTTTCGGAAGGGCAGGATGGGTCAGAGGGACCGGAGGCAGCCTGCGAAGGTGGCCGCCGGTGCTGCAGCACAGACTTGTTTACTTCTGAAAAAGTACACCGACAGGTGGGATAGTGAGAGCGAGCTGCGAGCAGGGCTGAGAGTTGAGGGAGAGATGCCAGACCTTGCAGGAGGGAGGGAGGAAGTGTGGAAAGTGGGCCCATAGGCCTCACTGAAGGGGCCACTAAAATTTTAACTCCTCTGTTGTGGAAGAGCAGATGCAAACAACACTAAAAAGAGCTGTGGTAGGCCCCCTACTAAAAAAGACCTCCCTTGACCAGGACAAGCTCGAAAACTACCAACTAGTCTCTAACATTTCTTTCTTGGCACAACTTATAGAACAGACAATCTGCATTCAACTCCACTGGCTAATTGAAAGTAATGTAAACACCTCAGCGGACTTTGTGCTCTTCTCAGGAAGTATTTTTTCACGGAGAGAGTAGTGGATACTTGGAAATCCCTCCTGTGGGAGGTGGTGGAAATGGAAATGGTAACAGAATTCAAACACGCGTGGGATAAACATAAAGGAATCCTATTCAGAAGGAATGGATCCTAAGGAGCTTAGCCGAGAGTGGGTGGCAGAGCCGGTGGTGGGAGGCGGGGCTGGTGGTTGGGAGGTGAGGATAGTTCTGGGCAGACTTATACGGTCTGTGCCCTGAAGAGGACAGGTACAAATCAAAGTAGGGTATACACAAAAAGTAGCATATATCAGTTTATCTTGTTGGGCAGACTGGATGGACCGTGCAGGTCTTTTTCTGCCGTCATTTACTATGTTACTATGTTTTGTGCTCTTCTCAAAAAACTGTCTTAATGTGATCAGGCTTTCAACAACGCAGAAAAGCGTGTTTTTGTATGCTGGTTCTGTATTTTGGAACTCTTTACCAGAAGAGCTGCATAATGCCCCGTCTTATCTTAGATTATGTAAACTTTTAAAACCTTGGTTATTTCAGCAGTGTTTTAATTAATGTTTTCTATATTTCGATTTTGCATTTCCGGATATTGTGTGCGGTATTATGCATTTGTTATTAGGTGATTATAGTAAACTGCTTCAATACTTAAAATAAAAAAGTATATAAAATTCATAAATCCAATACTATACCATAATGTACCCAAACGTATAGCACAAAGTTGCAAAACAGAAACTCTTAAAAGTTCTGTGAAATCAGTACAAACCAACCTCCAAGCAAATGGCTCAAAGGAAAGGACCAAAAGCCATTTGAAAAGGAATTTACACACTGACACCCCCCTTCCTAAAATACCTTTACCCACCAAAAACCCACGCATCTGGAAAACAAACACGACTTCTACAAACCATGTCACACTAATTCAAAGGTTCCAAATTAAAGTAGTCGCTTGATAGTTGACCAAAACGGACTAGATTTCATCTGCATGGACAAGTGTTAGGCAGTATCCGGACTGTGCTATATTCACTAAACAGAAAAAATGAAATGCTCCTCCGTGTCTGTCATCCTTCTGCCTCAGCAGCAATCTCAGAGCTGAATTAATCAGGAGCATTGCCAATTCGACTTCAGGAGGATGTGTAGCACAATAACACATTAGTAAGGGCTGGTTTGCATTGTTCTCATGCATGCTCTCTCAGCTTATTCACATTCCCTTCCAGTTTCACTTATCAAACTAATTTTTTTTTACGAAAATACTTTTATGAATCTAAACCCTTTACAGCACAGTCCCATCAAGCAGTTAATGCAATCAAAAATTCAATTATATTGTTTTGCTGGTTTCCTGTAACCCTCATCTTAAAATCTACCAAGAATTAAAAGGTATTAAAGTCAATTTCTCTGCCAATGAGCAATGAGGAAAAAAACAAATTAAGAAAAAGATGAGGGGAGAAAAACGCATGCAATTAATGTGAACTCATATTACCATATAACATAATCAGTACTAATAAGATACAAGACTTAAGAATGTTTTCAGTTTGTCAATCAATGCTCAAGCAAGGGGATAATAATCTTCATGGTAACACACCTATTATTGCAAATTCCTAGGTAAGTACTTCATTACTTTAAAATGTCACTGTTAGTTTATAAAGAGTAACAAATAAACAGCTTTCTTGTGTCTTTAATAATTAGCAGAGTAAAACCGCCTTACAAAACTTCAGACTATCCTGTACCAATTATATTTGGCCAGAGAAAATATATGTTTGCTGCTGCTGGCAATTGACAGTTTTAAATATGTATGATCACTACTCTCTTTTTATTTATTTAGTGCAACAGTTCAAAAAGCAGCACTTCCCAGACCTGTTCTGGGAACTCCACAGCGAGCTGGACGGTTAAAAATGAATATGCATGAACATAGTAACATGGTAACATAGTAGATGACGGCAGAAAAAGACCTGCACGGTCCATCCAGTCTGCCCAACAAGATAAACTCATATGTGCTACTTTTTGTGTATACCTTACCTTGATTTGTACCTGTCCTCTTCAGGGCACAGACCGTATAAGTCTGCCCAGCACTATCCCTGCCTCCCACCACCGGCTCTGGCACAGACAATATAAGTCTGCCCAGCACTATCCCTGCTTCCCACCACCGGCTCTGGCACAGACCGTATAAGTCTGCCCAGCACTATCCCCGCCTCCCAACCACCAGCCCCGCCTCCCACCACCGGCTCTGGCACAGACCATATAAGTCTGCCCAGCACTATCCCTGCTTCCCACCACCGGCTCTGGCACAGACCGTATAAGTCTGCCCAGCACTATCCCCGCCTCCCAACCACCAGCCCCTCCTCCCAACCACCGGCTCTGCCACCCGATCTCGACTAAGCTCTTGAGGATCCATTCCTTCTGCACAGGATTCCTTTAAGCTTATCCCATGCATGTTTGAATTCCGTTACCGTTTTCATTTCCTCCACCACCTCCCGCTGGAGGGCATTCCAAGCATCCACTACTCTCTCCGTGAAAAAATACTTCCTGACATCTTTCCTGAGTCTGCCCCCCTTCAATCTCATTTCATGTCCTCTCGTTCTACCTCCTTCGCATCTCCGGAAAAGGTTCGTTTGCGGATTAATATACTGAAAATCCAACTGCTTGTGTCCGAGACAGATTTGGGAAGCTCAGGTCAGGTAGAAAAGCTGTTGCTTTCTTTCTACTGTTCCACATAGTTATACTGTATTTCATTGAGGACATACAGCTCAGTCCTTAGGAGGAAATCTAAATTACAGCTTTCTATTTAATACTGGTAAATGAGATCAGAAAACGCAAGCATTTAATCAGGATATAACACTGGCAGACTCTCCAGTTATAAAACCAATGATCCAATTAACTGCATGACCTAATATTAACAGCAAAGAGACCCCTGCTAAGCTAATGTATAATAATTTAAGGACAGGCTTTTAAAGGACGGCATCAGGATTAGCAGAACGGGGAAACAAATGTTTTAAAAGAACAAGCTTGGAATTCTATGTTATTTTATTGGATTTTACAATATACATTTGATTGAATTAGCATAGGACAATTCAGTTTCCAATACAGCATTATCCACACAGCCTAATATTATCTCATTTTAGAATACGTTGTATCTTTAAAGCTTTTGGGTTCTTTTAATGGTGTTTGGCAGAGGCCTACCAGATTGAGGGCTTGAGGAGTGAAGTTGGGGGGGGGGGGGGGGGGGGAGGGAAGCAGGGGACTCTGAAGATGACAGCGGAAGTGACCCATGAACCTCTACTCCTTCCATGAAGGGAACACCTACTCCAACCTGTCTCCTTATAAGCACAGAGCTTATGGACCAAGGCAAGGACAATTGTACTTGAATCAACAGCATTCTGAATTGGGGCAGGGGCCCTATAGCCCACGATTTTTTGGATAAAAGGTGGAGGAGTTAAAGCCCTGGTGTGTTATCCTATGATCTTTTACAATTTTGGATGGTTTATAAAGCTCATCTTCTAGCTATAGACCAGGGGCATAGCTAGGTGGGGCCATGGGCCCCCACAGATTTAGCCGTGGCCCCCTCTACTTTCGCCCCCCCCCCCCACCAGCTACTTTTGCTGGCAGGGGTCCCCAATCCCCACCAGCCGAAGTCTTCTTCAGCGCCGGAGACCGGCACTGAAGAAAGCTTCAACTGGCGGGGCTTGGGGACCCCCGCCAGCAAAGGTACCTGGCGGCGGTGGGTTGGCAGCAGGAGGGGGGTCGAGAGTGGCGGGAGAGGGTCGGCGGCAGGCTAAACTGTGCCCCCCCACCTCCCGCCGAGGTCTGGCTATGCCCTGCTATTGACATAAGCTATGAACATCAATGCTCACAGTCTAGCACAGTGATTCCTAAAGCTCGGTATACAACAGCAGCTAGAATGTTAGGAATTATTAAGAAAGGAACAGAGAACAAAACTGAGAATATTAGAATGTCCTTGTTTCGCTCCATCGAGCGACTGAATATTGTATGCAATTTTGGTCACTGCATCTAAAAAAATATATATAGTAGGAGACCGCAAGGAGCGTATATCTAGTATAAGTGAATAATCTGTAATGAGTAACTAGACGTTGATAATAAGCTAATACTACAGTTTGAATTTTAAATGTTTGTATTAATATGCTCTGCTTGTTATTAATAAAACGATTACTCAAAAAAAAAAAGAACGGACACAGAAAGGCGATGAAAATTATAAAGGGGATAAGACAACTTCCCCAAGGAAATGCTAAAGAAGAAAGGGATCTTTAGCTTGGAGAAGAGACGGCTGAGGGGAGATATGATAGAGGTCCAAAAAATACAGAATGTAGTGGAGTGGATGTGAATCATTTTGTTTATTCTTTCCAAAATAACAAGGATTAAGGGGTACGTAATGATGCCACTAAGTAGTAAATTTAAAACAAATCTGAGAAAATATTTCTTTATGTGTAATTAAACTCTGGAATTCATTGCTACAGAATGTGATAAAGAGAGTTAGCTTAGCAGGGTTTTAAAACAAGGTTTGGACAAGTTCCTACAAAAAAGAAGTCCATTTGCCATTATTAAAATGGATTTGGAAAAATCCACTTCTTATTCCTGGGATAAGCAGCACATATCTGTTTTACTGTTTTGGGATCTTGTCAGGTACTTGTGGCTACCTGGACAAGTTCTGTCAACGGGCAAAAACAGGACTACATTTTATGTGGTCCTACCTGCTTAGTTAGCTATCCAGGCACTGGCACTGAATAATGCTGGTGCCCAGAAAAGTGTCAGCTCTGTCCAGACCCTGCCCTCAGACCACCCTAGCACTACAGTATACTACATAGAAAATTCATGCTAACAAAATACTTTGATCACACACACAGAACACAAATGCCAAATATAAAATTCAAGTGACCACAAACCATAAACAAATTAAATTGAAATCCCAAAAGGCCAGACCTTGCATGTAGAACAGCACAGAGATATACAAAGAGATGCATTTTCTCTTACACTGGAAAAATATAATGATAGCACATGCCAGAGATGGTGTTAGGGGGGTACAATTAGGGTAACTTCCCTTGGCCCCCCCTAACCAGAGAGAACCCCGGGCCCACCACTGAAGAAGATGCAGCCTATTAGTAAGCTTTGGGTTCCCTCCCAAATTTCTGCCTTATGCCCCAGCCATATCTAAACACCAGCCTCTGGCAGGATGTACATTTCAAATCTGACATATTCTAATCACAAAATAGAAAAATACAATTTTTTTTAACCTTTTGGTGTCTGGTCATTTTAATTTTCAAATCATGTTGGTCCCAGGCTCTACTTTCTACCTCCCTCTGCCTGCTCTTAATTCACTCACCAGGGTCTCCTTGTCCATTTGCTATTTCTACTCCATGTCCATTATCCATCTTCTTCCATATTTGTGCCTCTATCTTCCTCCATGTTCAGTATCTCCCCTTCTCTGTGTCCCTATATTTCCCTGTCCAGATTCTCCTCTCTCTTCATCCCCCATGCCAATATATCTCTGTCCTTTCCAACTCTACCCCATCCAGCTTCTCTCCCTCTTACTTCCCCTCTCCTTCCCAGCATCTGGTTTGCTTGCTTGATTGCCTGTCTGCTCTCCCTCCCTCCCACTGTAGGTTCAGTATTTGATCCCCTTTTCCTTCATCTCCTTGGTCTGGCATCTGTTTCTCTTCCCCCCCCCCCCCCCCCCCCCCCCGTGCTGTTCCAGTAGTTCACTCCCTTCCCTCCAGCTCCCCTCCTCCTCTTCCTCCCACATCCAGCAGCTCTCTCCCTTCCATCAGCAACTATCTCCCTTCCCTCCAGCCCCCTCTTCCTCCCATGTCCAGAAGCTCTCTCCCATCCAGATCCCCCTCCTCTTCCTCCCATGTCCAGCAGCTCTCTCCCTTCCTTCCACTTCTAGCAGCTCTCTCCCTGCAGAAATCCAAGACAGCAGTACACAGTGGGGATGGGGAGAGACAAATATTGGTGTAATTTAATAAGGGAAAACAGCCATTGTGATGACTACATCTCATAATCAGTTTGCAAGGTGGTGGCCAGAGCTGAAAGAATTCTAGGTAGTAAGTTGTAGAAAAAAAATACTGAAGTGATTGTGTTGTTTTGCAGGTCATAGGAGAGACCTCAGGTAGAATATTGTGCTCATTTTAGAAGCTGTGGCTTTGGAAGAATAACAAAAGGGCGTGAGAGGAGACTAAAGAACATTAATATATGTATCATACAGCAGTGTTTTTCAAGCTGCTCTTGGAGCACCTCTAGCCAGTCTGGTTTTCAAGCTATCCACAATGAGTATATACGAGATAGGCTTCTATACACTGGAGGTAATATATGCAAAACTCATGCATGTTCACTGTGGAAATCTTGAAAACCAGATTGGCTAGGGACTATTTAACAATAGGTTTGAGAAACATAGCTGTAGAAGAGAGAAATAAATCTCTTTTCAATGGAAAGCAGCTTCTAAAACAAGATATCATGAGATGGGCTCCAAGATGTTCAACAGAAGGAAATACTTTTCCACGGACAAGCAGGTGGCAACATAGGATGGTTCCCCAGTTCAGTGAATAGTGGGTGCTAGAACAGTAACAAACTTCAAGAAGGCCTCAAATAAACATAAAGGAAGTGCACTTCTTTGTAAAAGAGATAGAAGAAGCATGACAGACATCACAGTCTATAAGAATAACTTGGTTTGTGCATTGAGATATTAGGAGACTAAAACTTGGAAATAAGAATGAACATATTAAGGATGGTAGAGGGGTTGGTCTAGCAGGCTAAAAGTAAAGAACACAGCTAGGTTTCTCTGCCAGGCTATGCAGGGACTAGTGGAAATTGATTTAAGACTGTAATTAAACTCTGGAATTTGTTGCCAGAGAATGTGGTAAAAGCAGTTAGCTTAGCATGGTTTAAAAAGGGTTTGGACAAATTCCTAAAAGAAAAGTCAATAAGCCTTTATTAAAACGGACTTAGGAAAATTCACTGCTTATTTCTAGGATAACTGTCAAACACACACGGCCTCTCTTGGTCCTCTAATCTTCAAATGTCAACAAATAACTGACCAAGTATTAAACAAGTTAGCAGTAGAGGCAATGTACATGGACGCTGAGGCAGATAATTTGATTTGGTGATACTCCCCCTTGATAAAGTTAAACGAAACGGGGACCTGTTGGGGTACAAGAGCTCACCAACCTGCCTGAGATAAGTGTAGTGTGCATAGATAAGTTAAGATAAAATGTGAAGTTACAATATAACATCAAGATTATTAGTAGGAGGCGGGAGGAGAGTCTATGATTAATTTATGAGCACCAGTGAGTGATTCACCTTAGGGTGAACTGATAACAGTTGTGCCATTTGTATGAGACTCTATCCCATTTAATTTAATTGATTTATATATCTAACTTGTTTAATACTTGGTCAGTTATTTCTAGGATAAGCAGCACAAAACCTGTTTTACTGTTTTGGGATCTTGCCAGGTATTTGTGATCTGGATTAGCCACAGGATACTGGGCTTGATGGACCTTTTGTCTGTCCTAGTACGGCAACACTTATGTTCTTATGCTCCCAGAGACTAGATGGGTCAAGTAGAGAAGGTTTCTTGAAGTGGAGTACTCTCTGGTAAGGTCATGAAGATTTAGGGGTTGAATGAAGGGAAACAGCCATGCTGGTATTGGTGACAATTTAGATAATTACAAAGTTTTCTGGTTAGATATAAGATGAGATAGGATACTAGGTTTGACTTAAATGGCAGGTCTTGCAGTCTCATTTATGTAAGGTGGTAGAAACTGACCAGATAAGGAGCAATATCTTAGAAGCAGTCATCCTCTATGGCTGACAGCTGGGCTATATTGTGGTGGCATGGATAGGAATAACTGAGCAGACTGGGTGGGGCAATTGATCTTTTTTCTGTTACCATTTATTGTGATGGATCAGTCTCTACATCCCTTCCTGCTGCATCACAACTACACACACAAATCAGTCATTCCTGTGCTATCAATTTTGACAATATCTTTATGATCTAAAGTATATTACAATCCAATTTATATAATCGACGAACTAATGTATGTTACAATCCAACTTATTCTCAGAAACTTCATGCAAGACCATAATTTATTTTCTTTACCATGTATATATGCACATGATATATATATATATATATATATATACATACACATACATACACCATGATCTGTTCCATATATGCCATGTTCCATGTATGTTACCATATATGTATGCACCTTAATGCAATACCATTTGTAATTCTGCTACCCGGAAATGGCAACCGCCATTACGGCAAATGTAAGCCACATTGAGCCTGTAAATTGGTGGGAAAATGTGGGATACAAATGCTACAAATAAATAAAATAAATAAATAACTTACGTGATGTTCAGTTAAAAACTTACTATGCTGACATGGACCCTACTACAATTTTCATTCCTGATAAGATTCAGCACTGAACGACTAATTTAGGGTTCTTGCCAATAAACCTTTGGACTGTCATAGCAAAACCTACATGCTTTTGGTGTTTTATCTTCATGAAAATTCTCAAGATGTGTGCGATTACTGTCTACACTTACCTCATCTTTTATGTCTTCCTGCTGTTGGGCAGTGAAAATCTCCATTGCTGCCATCAGTCTCATCATTAGTTCATCCACTGTCGTGTTACCTAGCAACACAGCAAGATTGCCCATCTTCATATTAGTAAAGTTATTAAAAAATTGAAAGTCAGTTTAGAATTAATCAGGAAGGAATTAATAACTAGTATTAGGAAAATTTCACATTAGAATACTGACGCCTAATTAGAATATTTTTAATTTGTCTTCTCACTGAAAAGTTTTAATTTTCAAACAAAAAACCCTAATGAGCTCAAATGAATGCTTATGATTCAACCCTACCTATATTTTATGTGCTAATTAAGTCATTATTTTACTTGTTTGTATTACCATATTTAAAGGTAATAATTAGTCTGTGTATCTAAGTGACCTGTAAAGGACGTCTGCCAACGGTGACATTTTGCTTTTCAAGCTTAGTACAATAGTTTCGAGTGCAGATTTTGATCTTCAATTTCATTCTTCACATGCATTCTTAAATATTTTTATAAGCATCTTTAGTGTTCATGGTAACTGAACACACACTGAAGTTTGTCACCTTTTCTCAGGCAAATAGTTAAACTGGGCTACTAATGGAACAAATAGTTGGGCTGGCCCAATGACTTGGTGACAGTGCTGTTTATATGGTAAGTCCTCAGTGTGATCAGCTAGTCATGTCTTCTGTTCTTCAGATTGTTGAGGCTAAGGATGCTGTTGAGGCAGTGTTCAGCCTCCCTACCCCACCCCACCCCACCCCAAGGAAGGGAGTTATGGCCATTGCTTATGGTGACACTTTGTGGCCATATTCAGAACCCATGACTGCAGAATTGTGAAAGTACATGACCTCTGACCCAGGACTTGCATTCCAATGACCAGGCTAGGTATTTTTTTGGGGGGGAGGGGAGGAGAGACAAAATAGGGGAAAATACTTGGGTGGTTGAAAATAAAGTCTCATAGCATCAGATCCCAGCATCAACTCTAAACAGGAAGCCCAAAGAAGCCCCTCCCCCAACTCCTGGCATAATTATTTTCAAGCTATGTAGTAAGCATTTTGTAGGACCACCTAGCGATCAGTGGCATTGTTGTGCACTGTCATGTTAATGAATCTGGGTTTAACTCCTGCCTCAGGTTTTCTATTCCCTGGGTCAGGCAGGCCTTGCAATGCAGTGAAGGAAGTGTTCAAAGCCCCTGGAGGGAGAAAGTGCAATAGTGACAACCCAGTGGTCAGCTATAGGGTCTATAACAGTGGGGTTCAGAAATGAGCCCTGCTGCAGGGCCTCAGCCTAAAGACTATCACTGCAATAACTAATTGGTGACTTGGAAAGCGATATAAAATAGGGAAACAAATCCCCTGACAGTTGTGAATGAAGGCTCATGGTGCCAGATTGCAGCCTACAAGCCCCAAAGAGCAGGAGGAAAGTGTCAGGTCTAGAAACAAAGCAATAAAATAAGACTTTTTCAAGCTTGCACAGATTTGATATTTAAAAAAATGTCCTGTGAGTATTACTCTGAAAAACAAACAAACAAACTGAAAAAGGAAAATAAATAGGAATATACAAAACAGAAATACATACCAGACCAAACCCCTAAAATACTACCGGTACACCGATGACATTTTTATGATTTGGACTGAGGGGGAAGAAACTCTGAAACAATTTTACAATTTCTTCAATACATACCATCCTAAAATCAGATTCAAAATTGACTACTCCCCAGGAAAAAGTCAATTTTTTGGACACCACAGTCAATATCAGTGATAGATATATACAAACATCCATATACAAGAAACTCACAGACAAATTCAGCTACCTACTACTACTACTATTTAGCATTTCTATAGCGCTACAAGGCATACGCAGCGCTGCACAAACATAGAAGAAAGACAGTCCCTCTGCTCAAAGAGCTTACAATCTAATAGACAAAAAATAAAGTAAGCAAATCAATTAATGTGTAGAGGGAAGAGGAGAGGAGGGTAGGTGGAGGCGAGTGGTTACAAGTGGTTACGAGTCAAAAGCAATGTTAAAGAGGTGGGCTTTCAGTCTAGATTTAAAGGTGGCCAAGGATGGGGCAAGACGTAGGGGCTCAGAAAGTTTATTTCAGGCATAGGGTGCAGCGACACAGAAGGCGCGAAGTCTGGAGTTGGCAGTAGTGGAAAAGGGAACAGATAAGAAGGATTTATCCATGGAGCGGAGTGCACCGGAAGGGGTGTAGGGAAGGACGAGTGTGGAGAGATACTGGGGAGCAGCAGAGTGAGTACATTTATAGGTTAGTAGAAGAAGTTTGAACAGGATGCAAAAACGGATAGGGAGCCAGTGAAGCGACTTGAGGAGAGGGGTAGTATGAGTAAAGGAACCCTGGCGGAAGACGAGACGGGCAGCAGAGTTTTGAACCGATTGGAGAGGGGAGAGGTGACTAAGTGGGAGGCCAGCAAGAAGCAGATTGCAGTAGTCTAAACGAGAGGTGACAAGGGTGTGGATGAGGGTTTTGGTAGAGTGCTCGGAATGAAAGGGGCGGATTTTACGGATGTTGTAAAGAAAGAAACGACAGGTCTTGGCGATCTTCTGGATATGGGCAGAGAAGGAGAGAGAAGAGTCAAAGATGACCCCAAGGTTTCGAGCTGAGGAGACAAGGAGAATGAGAGAGCCATCAACAGAAATAGAAAACGGGGGGAGCGGGGAGGTGGGTTTGGGGGGGAAAATGAGAAGCTCGGTTTTGGTCATATTTAGTTTCAGGTGGCGTTGAGACATCCAGACAGCAATGTCAGACAAGCACGCTGAAACTTTGGTTTGGATGCAAGGTGAGATATCAGGGGTAGAAAGGTAGATTTCAGAGTCATCAGCATAGAGATGGTAGAAAAAGCCATGGGATGAAATTAATGAACCAAGGGAAGAAGTGTAGATAGAAAAGAGGAGGGGACCAAGAACAGAACCCTGAGGTACGCCGACAGGCAGAGGGATAGAAGTAGAAGAGGATCCACCAGAGTGAACACTGAAGGTGCGGAGGGAGAGGTAGGAAGAGAACCAGGAAAGGACAGAGCCATGGAATCCAAGTGAGGACAGGGTATCGAGGAGTATGCTGTGATCGACAGTGTCAAAAGCAGCGGAAAGATCAAGAAGAATGAGGATGGAGACCTCTGGATTTAGCCAGTAATAGGTCATTGGAGACTTTAGTAAGCGCAGTTTCGGTTGAGTGGAGAGGGCGAAAACCAGATTGTAGTGGGTCAAGAATAGCTTCCACCCTTCACATACAAAAAGATCCATTATTTACAGCCAAGTCACAAGATACCACCATATCTGCTCTGACCCTGGGGACAGAGACAGACACCTTGAAATCCTGACTGCATCCTTCGAACAGAAAGGCTACAACCCCAAAATAATCTCCAAGAATATTGCCTCCTCCCTCAAAACACCCAGGGAAAATCTGCTACAGTACAAAGAAAAAAAAGCCACAGACAGAATCCCCCTTATAGTGACATACAACCCAGAACTGGAAAAATTAAGAAAAATCATAAAAGATCTGCAGCCTCTACTCCATGAGGATGAATTACTGAAAGAGATATTCCCATCCACACCAGTGCTGGCCTTCTGACAGCCACCCAACTTAAAATACAAGCTAATTAGAAGTAAGCTCCCAACACAGACTCAAAAAGAAAAGAATGGCACACATCCTTGCAATATATCCAGCTGCAAACTATGCCAAAACATTTCACAGGACCCCACGGTCATTCACAAAGGAAAAATATTCAACATTAAGGAATCTTTCACGTGCTCATCTTCCAATGTGGTATATATCATTCAGTGTAAAAAATGTAACGACGACTGCTACATTGGAGAAACAAGTCAGTTGCTAAACAAGAGATTTAATTTACATAGACACCAAATGAAAAATGCTAAAGATGTCACACCTGTGGGGCAGCACTTTACAAAACCAGAACACTGTACCAGTGATTTCATGGTAAGAATCCTAAAAAGAAACTTTAAAACAATACAGGAACATAAGACCTTGAAGTCAGAATGATTAAATATTTTGACACCCACCAGACAGGACTGAACAAAGATCTGGGTTTTCTAGCCCATTATAAAACATAAAATTGTACTGCTTTGTCACCCTCCTGTCTCCATGCATATCTCCCTGTCCCTCATCCACCCAACTCTTCCTGTCTCTCACCTATCCACTCCCATCCTGTTAGACTGTCACTGCAATGCTTTGATGTTTCACTTATATATACTGTCATCTACCAACATTTGCTTATTTCCGATATGACGAAGAAGGGCAACCTTCGAAAGCTAATCAAGAAATGTATTAAGTTATGTCCAATAAAAAAAGATATCATCTTATTTTCTTTTCCATGTTTTGTTTTATTTCTATTGATTATCAACAAAACAGAAAGAAATCATTGGCTCTGTGTTTCTACCTTGCTGTGGCCCCTGCCACGAACAGTTTTTCTGAGCCACAGTTATCACGTTCCTTCTCTAGACATTAAAATCTAGTCCAAAAATTCACCACTTTAAGGCTGCTTTTAAATTTACCTATAAATACATTTCCCATATATTCCTGTTTGTCAGGTATGTTTGTCCTAATTAGATAAGTCATACTGAGCATAGACTTCTCTTATATATATCTGCATCTGATTCATGGTGCTTTAGAAATAACCAGAAGTAAATCATTTCAATATACGAAAAAGAAGACCAGGGTATCATCATGTGAAAGGTCTTTTAAGCCTAACTGTTTACTTTCACAATTCATTTACTGTAATGTTTTGCCTTTTTTCTCTAAGCTTCTGTCTTGAATGGGCTAGGAACTGGAAAGGAAAGCAGAAAAGCAGCAGGTTATAATAACCCATAGAACAAAAGAGAGGAATAGCAGCTAAGAGAACTACATTTCCCTACATTCCTAGGAGAAAGGAGGGCTCCCCGAGGGAATTATGGGACAATAGGGGTCCTGTGGAATAAAGTCCTCAGAGAAGAGAGGATGGGTCTTCCACTGAACAGCCTGACATATCTACACAGGGGTGGCCATTAGAAGGACTACTGTACACGGAGGAGGATGTGCAGCAGGAGGAGAAAGAGGAAATTATGGAGGTGGATCCATCTGAGGCAACAGTTCCTGGAAAACTAGAGTTACAAGGAAGAGAGGAGGAGCTTATCATACTCTGCATAATACACTACATGAGAAACTGTGTGCTGAGGAGCTTGATTTATCAGTTCCAGGACTGGTTACCTGCTGAATGGATGAACTGTGGTGAACGTTAGAGCCAGAAGTAGAGCTGTAGGTGACATTTCAGATGTGGCGTTTAAATATGTATTTTGGAGAAAATGAGGAATAAGCTGAGGAAGACTAAAGCTTCTGGAACAAAATACCCAGTGTATTTTAAAGTTAAAGAAGTGGAGTATGTGAATGTTGAAAAGAGCTCACTTCTTGAGGCCTATTGTAATCTTCCTGCAGGCCTATGGGGTGGATGGTAGCATATGACTTCTGTTGATACTGTCGAGGGAAGTGGCCAACATTTGCAGTTATCTCTATTCTTGAGAGGGATAATTACATGCTAAGTACTTTCTGTCTATTATAAAGACTTGTGAAGTTACAAACAAATTGCAGATTAAATATGAGTAACTATCAGTAACCAGCTACGATTTCTGTTCCCTTGCTTGCCTCCCTCTAGAATCCAGTCATCACAGCATTCCTCAGCTAAGGGAGTGCACAGAAAAAAAGGTTTTTGTTCGATTTTAATTACTTCAAATGTGCAAAGTCTTATTTACCTGCATAAAATTACTAAGATAAAATCAAATATTGTTTTATGCAAGTAAACAACGTATGCATGCAGAGAGATGGAGACATGTAGAGAAATATTAAATTGAAACTAGTGGACACCGCTGGTCCACGGTAGGTAGCCACACGTTTTGGCTCCTTTCAAAGCTAGTATACGTACACCATGGAAATCATTTGTGAATTCCGCTGTTTGAAATGGCTGCTTTCCTGCCCCCAACTTCCTCCAGGAACAACTAAGAATGACTCCACACAGTTCTCATGTCTAAATGCTGCCTAGACCACTGCTCTTATCCAGCCAAGAGACACTGCCCCCTTTTAGCGCTGAGACAGTGGTTCCCAAACCTGATCCTGGAGGCACCCTAGCCAGTCAGGTTTTCAAGATATCCACAATGAATATTCATGAGAGAGATTTCCATGCAGTGGAGACAGTGCATGCAAATCTCTCTCATGAATATTCATTGTGGATATCCTAAAATCCCGACTGGCTGGGGTGCCTCCAGGACCAGGTTTGAGAACCACTGCACTAAGAAGGGCAGAAGCGTATAATTTATATGCAGACACTTTTGAACCTCATTTTACAAGCCCTAGCTGCATTTTACATGAGCATTAATTGGCACTGAAATGTTTTTCTTGCATAAATGTCTAAGTCCCCGTTTTACAAAGCTGGGAAAGGCATGTCTCTAACCCAGGGGTTCTCCGCCCAGTCCTCAGGACACACCTAGTCAGTCAGGTTTTCAGGATACCCACAATGAATATGCACGAGATACATTTGCATACCATGGAGGTAGGGCATCCAAAACTATCTCATGCATATTCATTGTGGGTATCCTGAAAACTTGACTGGCTGGGTGTGTCCTGAGGACTGGGCTGAGAACCCCCTATTGGTTTTACCAAAGGTAAATCGTGCAAAACGAATCTCATTGAATTCTTTGACTGGGTGACCAGAGAACTGAATCATGGATGTGCTATAGAAGTAATCTACTTAGATTTCAGCAAAGCTTTTGTCACAGTTCCCCACAGGAGGCTCTTGAATAAACTTGACAGGCTGAAAATAGGGCCCAACGTGGTGAACTGGATTAGAAACTGGTTGACAGACAGATGCCAGAGGGTGGTGGTTAATGGAATTCGCTCGGATGAGGGAAAGGTGAGTAGTAGAGTGCCTCAGGGATCGGTGCTGGGGCTGATTCTGTTCAATATATTTGTGAGTGACATTGCCGAAGGGTTAGAAGGTAAAGTTTGCCTTTTTGCAGATGATACTAAGATTTGTAACAGAGTGGACACCCGGGAGGGAGTGGAAAACATGAAAAAGGATCTGTAGAAGCTAGAAGAATGGTCTAAGGTTTGGCAATTAAAATTCAATGCGAAGAAATGCAAAGTGATGCACTTAGGGTGTAGAAATCCACGGGAGATGTATGTGATAGGCGGTGAGAGTCTGATAGGTACGGACAGGGAGAGGGATCTTGGGGTGATAGTATCTGAGGATCTGAAGGAGACGAAACAGTGTGACAAGGCAGTGGCCATAGCTAGAAGGTTTCTAGACTGGATAGAGAGAGGTGTGACCAGCAGAAGAAAAGAGGTTTTAATGCCCCTGTATAAGTCATTGGTGAGGCCCCACCTGGAGTATTGTGTTCAGTTTTGGAGGCTGTATCTTGCTAAGGATGTAAAAAGAATTGAAGCGGTGCAAAGAAAAGCTACGAGAATGGTATGGGATTTGCGTTACGAGACATATGAGGAGAGACTTGTTGATCTGAACATGTATACCCTGGAGGAAAGGAGAAACAGGGGTGATATGATACAGACGTTCAAATATTTGAAAGGTATTAATCCACAAGCGAACCTTTTCAGGAGATGGGAAGGCGGTAGAACTAAAGGACATGAAATGAGATTGAAGGGGGGCAGACTCAAGAAAAATGTCAGGAAATATTTTTTCATGGAGAGTGGTGGATACTTGGAACATCCTCCCGCGGGAGGTGGTGGAGATGAAAACGGTAACGGAATTCAAAAATGCATGGGATAAACATAAAGGAATCCTGTTCAGAAGGAATGGATCCTCAGAAGCTTAGCCGAGATTGGGTAGCAGAGCCGGTGGTGGGAGGCGGGGTTAGTGCTGGGCAGACTTCTACGGTCTGTGCCATGAAAATGGCAGAAACAAATCAAGGTCAGGTATATACAAAAAGTAGCACATATGAGTTTATCTTGTTGGGCAGACTGAATGGACCGTGCAGGTCTTTTTCTGCCGTCATCAACTATGTAAGTATGTGCAAATGGCAAGGGAGCATGGTCTGGGCAGGCTGGGGAGTTACACCTGGTACCAAGTTCATTTAGGATTTGGTAAACAGCTGTAGAGCAGCACTCCACTGAAGGGATTAGGGGAGGCTGCCTCCTTCCTTAAATCCCCCAGTGATTTTTGTCCCCTCCAAATGCCAAATTGTCAAGGGAAACCAGTCTCTACGACAGCATCAAGATTATGTTTCTAGAGTCAGAAAGATAAAAGGCTAGGTGCTGGCATATACCCCTTTATGTGCTGCCTTTAAACCAGCTGTTATTTTCTTCATTTATTTTGCTAAAAGGGATGTTTATATTGCATGTATATGGCGCATAAACGTCCATTTCTCCTTTACTTCAGTTCAGGCCCTAAGTCAGCAGATTCTGTTTTAAAATACTCATGAAACTTGAGATGTACTGATCTGCACGTCTCATTCCGACTTCTACAACCTGTTTAAAATGAAGGGGCTGTTTGTGTCCTGAACAAGACATCAATATTATATTACAACTAGAAAATATTAATGTGCCAATATTTAATCCCATTTACATATCTGATAATAAAAAAAAATATTTTAAACTTTTAGGGGTCAACTTTTCTTTGTACCAACACAATTAGATGAATGAAAGGGAAATTATTAGAAATGGATGCAAGCATAAAAGTTAGATTAATGGGGCTGATATACAAAATGGCAAAGATTTTCACTGGAATCAGCTGGCAATGCGAGAAGCTTCCTTTTGCAGTACAGAATCTAACCTGCAATATTTTTCTTGCAGAAGGCTCAGCATGAAATTGCAGACCTTTCTATAAAAAAATTAACTAGACCTCTCTGAAATTCAGTTACGTTGCACAAAAAATGTTGCTTTTGCTAAATTTGCTTATGAAGAATCAATAATGAACTAGTTTGCCTGATTTTCTAGCTCAGTTGCTATTTTGCATAAAATCTGCTTACATCTCCAGAAACACACAATTTTGCATATTTTAACATTAAAATGATTAACATGCGCTACTGTACTGCCATGCACTCATACCATTAACATGCATTATTTGTAAATAGGTCCTACTGTATAACATGGGATCTGAAGCACAATAACATGCATTAACTCTAACTATTAACCAACGAACTTGAAACATTTCCCCAAAAGTGACTACTCATGCTATTTGCTGTTTTAAGATGCAAAACCATATTTGTAATGCCATTCGCAGCTTGATATAGCAACCTCAACAGCAGCTGTGGCCTTGCAGGAAAGGATGAACCATACCTTGTATTACATTCAGAACCTCATTGGATGACCGCTTTCCCATCACAATAAGAAAAAGAGGAAACTGGTCTGTCTTCTGCGTCCTAATGGTTTGGGCAACGACACTACCAAAGTGTCTAGTGCACATCGTCAGAAACCTACAAAGACAAGGGAATACGTATATAAAATGTGCTCTGCCACTTTCTTTCTTTTTGGTGCATGGGAATACTTTTGACATAGATTTTTAAATTTCTTAAATAAATATCTCGGGCTTCCAGGCACTATATGTCGGTGAAATGACAGCAAGACTGTTCAGCAAATGTATTGCTTAAGCTCTAACAGTTATTTGGAGCTTTCTATTTCCAAAATTTTGGCATACAGTGAAGCTCAGAAACTGAATTTAAAAAAAGCACATATATGAAGACATGACTAAAATAATAATCATAACATTTAAGGGTGATCACTAGCGGCTATCAGATTATTTAACAAAACCACAAAAATTATAAAGCAGTGATGAAATGGTTTCATTACGGTGGTGGCTGTGTCAGTCACATAGGATGGATGAATTTACCTTTGTCTGTAACTGAAGAATACACACAATTTTTAAGCAAATAGTAGATAAGCGAAGCAATGTGAATGCTACTTAAGTATTCTAGTAGACCTATTATTTGATACCCCATTCCTATATTAGTTGGTTTGTTTTTAAACGTTGACAGCAGGTACCCATGATGCAAACACTACTATTAAAAAACATGGCCATGAAAGGTGATTTTTATCTTTATGAGTTATGACACCAAATAAAACAGCAATAATAACAGACTGGATCACGTCAGAAAACCTTGACCTGCTTTTCATCAGTGAAACCTGGATCCACGACCAAAAGGACCCTATAATCCTAAACCTCTGTCCCCCGGGTTACAAAATCACTCACTGGACCAGAAAGGAAAAGACAGGCGGAGGCATAGCACTGATCCACCGATCACACTTCTCTACCATAACCACTACCGAGTCCATATCACCACAACTTGAAATTGCCTCCATTGGAATCAACCACACTACCCTGCAGGATCATCTAAACTGTGTCTTGTTTTATAGACCACCAGGTAACTGGAACGAATGCCAATCACAATTCATGGGCTTCATATCAAACACCTGTGTTGCCAACCCCAACATACTAATACTGGGAGACATCAACCTCCACCTAGAAGACCCAAACTCTACTAATGCACACGAATGCAAGGAATTCCTCCATTTATGGAACCTTAAGTGGCCACACTCTCAGGCAACCCATGTCAAAGGGCACACACTCGACCTTATCTCTCACAAACTGTCCTCCGACAAGAACTTAATAATATCAGATATCAAATGGACAACTGCACCATGGTCAGACCACTACAAACTAAACCTATCCCTACTTTGGTGGAAAAAGGGCTTACATTGTACAAAAGAACGCACAACCTACAGCACAAGAGGCCAAACAGACTCGGAAACATTCTGGCAACACATGTACAATGATGACTAGACAGCACAAACGGACTCTACACACTATCTCTCAGATTGGAATATAAGATGTAAACAAATACTAGACAAAATAGCACCCTTACAAACAAGAACCTCACAAAGGCATACCATGGTACAATAAAAAACTGAAAAAAACTAAAAACACAATCCAGGAAACTGGAACAAGCATGGAAAAAAGCAAACGATACACAAACACTCAATGGATTGGAGGAGTGGCCTAGTGGTTAGGGTGGTGGACTTTGGTCCTGGGGAACTGAGTTTGATTCCCACTTCAGGCACAGGCAGCTCCTTGTGACTCTGGGCACGTCATTTAACCCTCCATTGACCCATGTAAGTCGCATTGAGCCTGCCATGAGTGGGAAAGCGCGGGGTACAAATGTAACAACAACAAAAAAAAAAGCATGGAAACAAACTCAAAGAAAATACAAATACACAACAAGACAAGCCAAAAGGTTATAGTACAAAACCAAAATAGGGCCTGACTACAAAGACATGAAAAAATTATACCAACTCGTGAACAAACTACTAGATATCACCGTGGTCACCACAACCAACACAGACATCCCACCTGCAGATAAACTTGCCAAATACTTCAACGAAAAAATTGCAAACCTATGTTAACACGCTACCTCAAAACATCACTGGTATTGAAAATTTCATCGATTGTCTGAACCCAGACTCTGCACAAGTTTCACTCCCCTCACTGCTAAAACAGTCAACCAAGCGCTTAATAGGTTCTCTAAGACTCACTGTAAATTGGATACCTGCCCCAGTTACCTTTTAAAATCCGCTCCCCACTGCTTCATAGCAGACCTCACATCCCACTTAAACTACATGCTTCAACATGGTCTCTTCCCCAAGGAAAATGGCAACATCCTACTCACAGTGGGAGTACGACCAAGGATACCAGAAACTGGAGGATTTTCTTAAATAAAAATCTTTATTGAAGGTTTGAAGACTCGACACAACGTCGTGTTTCGGCCGTCAGGCCTGCATCAGGAGTCTGCTGTGCAGAGTGCTGCAGAGCAATGATGATGGAAATCCTCTGAAGATCTTACAGCAGTCTCTTGCACGGAGAATTGCTAAATAGCAATGAGGTTGGTTCTTCAAAAAAGATGTAGTAGTCTTTAAAAAGACTACTTAAAAAAAGTCCGTCAGAAGCGCTGCACGCACTATTGGTAATGCATTACCAATAGTGCGTGCAGCGCTTCTGACGGACTTTTTTTAAATAGTCTTTTTAAAGACTACTACGTCTTTTTTGAAGAACCAACCTCATTGCTATTTAGCAATTCTCCGTGCAAGAGACTGCTGTAAGATCTTCAGAGGATTTCCATCATCATTGCTCTGCAGCACTCTGCACAGCAGACTCCTGATGCAGGCCTGGCGGCCGAAACACGACGTTGTGTCGAGTCTTCAAACCTTCAATAAAGTTTTTTATTTAAGAACATCCTCCAGTTTCTGGTATCCTTGGTCGTACTCCCACTTTTTGCACATTATCGTTTTTACCGTGGGGTGCTTGAGTTCTCCGCTTGCTGGCGGATCTTCTCTCACAACATCCTACTCACCCCAATACCAAAAGATACCAAGAAAAAAAAACTGCCGATATCACCAACTACCGCCCAGTAGCTTCAATCCCACTGGTAGTCAAACTGATGGAAAGTGTGGTAACCAACCAACTCACTGACTACATAAACAAATTCACAATATTACACGAATCACAATCAGGATTCCGCTCTAACCACAGTACTAATTACCCTTCTAGCCAAATTCAAACAAGAAATTGCAACAGGCAAAAGCATACTTCTCCTACAATTCGACATGTCTAGTGTGTTCGATATGGTGAACCATAACATTCTACTAAACATCCTAGAATACTTCGGGATTAGTGGAAGTGTACTTAACTGGACCAAGGGCTTCCTAACAACTAGAACTTACCAAGTGAAATCAAAGTCGACCATATCATCACCATGGAAAGCAGACTGTGGTGTACCTCAAGGATCGCCACTATCACAGCTCCTTTTCAACCTAATGATGACCCCATTAGCCAAGTCTTTATCCAATCAAGGCCTTAACCCTTTCAAATACACTGATGATGTCACACTGTACATCTCTTACAAAAACGATCTAACAGAAATCACCAAAGAAATCAAACTCAGCTTGAACATCAAACTCAGCTTGAAATGCTTGAACAATGCATTTCAATTTAAACTCAACACAGAAAAAAACACACAGTCTCATCCTCTCATCCCAATATAACACAAGTAAACCCACCAACATAACCACCCCAGATTACACTCTCCCTATCTCAGACAGCCTGAAACTTCTCGGAGTTACAATCGATCGTAATCTTACACTAGAGAGCCAAGTGAAAGCTACAACAAAGAAAATGTTCCACTCAATGTGGAAGCTCATACGAGTGAAACCTTTTTTCCCCCGAGGGAAATATTTTGCAACCTGGTACAATCCATGGTAATAAGCCATCTAGATTACTGTAATGGAATTTATGCGGGATGTAAAGAACAAATCATAAAGAAACTCCAAACTGCTCAAAACACAGCAGCCAGGCTTATATTTGGGAAAACAAGATTCGAAAGCACCAAACCTCTACGAGAAGAACTACACTGGCTCCCAAACAAAGAACGTATTGCGCTCAAAATCTGCACCCCGGTTCACAAAATCATCTACAGCAATGCCCCGGGATACATGACAGACCTCATAGACCTACCAACCAGAAACACAACAAGATCAACACGAGCCTACCTAAATCTCCACTGCCCAAGCTGCAAAGGACTCAGATACAAATCACCCTATGCATCCAGCTTCTATTATATAAGCACGCAACTATGGAACGCGCTACCAATAGCCTTGAAAACAACATACGACCACCTAAACTTTCGGAAACTCCTAAAGACTAACCTGTTCAAAAAGGCATACCCTAACGATCCAACCTAAATGCCTTAACCCAGCAACACAACAATATAAAAGTTTGTACTGGACATAACCCAACTCTTCCTTCTTATGACCCCTAATGTGTCTATCACACTATTCACTACTCTACCATAACCTCACTTTGTATTGTCCCTACCAGCATTGGCGATCGCCTCTACTGCACTAGGTAAGTCACATTGAGCCTGCAAATAGGTGGGAAAATGTGGGATACAAATGTAACAAATAAATAAATAAAATAAATAAAAATAAAATCTTGGTGCCAAGATGTAGGTGCTACAAAGAGGTGTGCTTATTGCCAATTCTGTAACAGATTCAGGGTACGCCTAAGCCATCAAAATTTAGGAATATCCACTTAAGACAATCCTAACAATGCGTGCTATGATAGTCTATGAGTTGAGTATGTCACTTGGCAACGTGCCCATGGCCTGCCCATATGTCCAAGTGACTTTGTCACATACATTATAGAATAGTGCCAAGCACTTATGCATTTAAGTGCCAATTATGGGAATCTCCGACTCATGTAAGTTCTATTATTCTGTAATATTAGATGTCAAGTTACACATATTTCAATGAATTTATTTCTGAGTGTGTACAAGTCCATTTCACCACCACAATACACCTTTATAGCTTTTGGCTTGTGTGAGTGAGTGTCTGTTTGGGTCTTCTGGACTTCTGACTTTAAGAAAAAGCAACAAGAACAATCTAAAATCTAGATAGGTAAGCTTGCTCTATACTTTAACTCTGGTTCATAAACCACCCCCCATTGTTAACTTGAAGGGTGGTATAACAAATTCCTGTAAGTAAATACTCTACAAAACTAGGAATTACTACGTAGGAAAGAATACTTCAAGAAGCACAAATATTTTCATTGGTACAAAACAAGGCTATTTTTAGAGAACCTGGAATGTTTACATGAGGGAGAAATTTCAAACCCTCCTCTCCCTGCCCCCTCCCCTTTAAAAAACCCCAAAAACTGTATTTCTAAGCTTTTGACCAAAAAAAAGTGCTTCGATATTAGCATACTGAAGTCTAGCATTAGCATTCTTCACACGATCTTGAATAAATGAAAAAACTGATAAAGCTTTTCTCTTCCATTAAAGGACTGTTTGAAATTAGCATTTCTTTCAAGAGAAAAGGGTAGCTTATGATATGTTTTCAGATCTGATGGTAAAAAGTAAATGTCATAATAATAATGAATTATGAAAGACCAAATGCAAATATAGAATGCTTTAATAAGATCCAATTTAATAAAGTCTGTAAAAATAATGGACTTTTAATAACACAGGTCACAAAAGGCAAAACAGTGGAAATTCTGAGCAGCAGTCAGTGATACAGGCTTATTAATTCTTAATTATGTTCAAGAAAGGTAACTTAAATCATGTGATTTTCCTCTCTGATAACATTTTCGGCAACAAGTGCTTTGAAATGCATGTTCTCGATGATGAAGGCATGTTGGTGCACACGTCAGAAGACGAAGCTATCTGAAACTACAAAGTGCACTAAAATGTCATATTGCCAAGATTGATTTCATATAATTTTTAAAAGCAATATTTCTGTGCTGCAGCAAAGTTTGGAGTGTGACAAGGCCTCTGGCTCCAGAGGTTTTCACAGTACTTTATAAAACACCTTCCATAAAATAGTCATCAGAAAGGAGAAACCAACTATTGTATCATCACAGGATTCATTTCTCAGCCTTGAAATCTGAGAAACCCTATTACTATTTACTAGCCAAAAGGGCTAGTCACCAAATGATGGATGAACACAGCCTCCAAGAAGTGTACTCCATGGCCCTGACTTGCACTGTAGACCTACTTGTCCTCATTCCAGGCCACACATATCCAAGGTGCTGTTTCTTATTATTCACCTGCGTGGGCCAGGGCTGCCCACCTCGCTGACACACTGCCTCATTACACTGCCCCTGAAATCTGGGTCACTCACCCAGTGGCGTACCAAGGGGGGGCGGTGGGGGCGGTCCGCCCCAGGTGCACGCCGCTGGGGGGTGCCGCGGCGTGCGCCTGCTGCGAGAGTTCGCTAACTTCTCTCGTTCGCTGCAGCTCCCTCTGCCCCGGAACAGGTTACTTCCTGTTCCGGGACAGAGGGAGCTGCAGCAAACGAGCAAAGTTAGTAAACTCGCAGCAGGCGCGCGCTGCAGCATCCCCCCCCCCCCCAGCGGCATGCACCTGGTGGGGGCGGGGGGCGCTGCACCCCGGGGGCGGGGCGCCGTCCCGGGTATCCGCCCCCCCTAGGAACACCACTGCACCACCTCATCATTGCACTTCTCATACGGTTGTCTGCTGGGGCTCTTAACAGCCACATTGGCTGCATGTCCCATGCTGCTGTGGGTTATGTATAGACTATTCGGGTGTTATTCACAGCAGTAAAACAGATATATATATATATATATATATATATATTGAAAGGGGGGGGGGGTCCGCTTCTTCCTCTTGGGTGGAGCCAGCAAGCCTGCGGGGCACCCAGGGTTCCAGGACAGAATGCTGCTGATACTGGGACTCAGGGCCAAAGTATTTTATTATCAAGGCAATTTCATACCAAAAATCATAATATATTCTTCAAAACAAAAGGTACAGCCCTCGTAATATAGTCTTCAAAAGAAAAAAAAGGTACAGTCCATGTCCCAAAATCCCTCAGCAAATGCTCAGGTCTTCTATTAGGGCATTAGCTTTCCCTTCCCCCTCCTTCAGAAGGGTTTAGTAAGAGCTCAGCACACTTCCAATATAGCACAACAGTTCAGAACAAATCTTCATGGACAGTCTTTTCACATCATACCAATACCACAAATCACCTGCCTTTTCACAGCACAGAGAGAACCCTGTAAGGAGCAGGGTTGGCAGTTTCTCCCACCTCTCAGCACCACGTCCCGGTGTGGCCCCCTCCACTGCCTTAAAGTGCTAGGCAGGACAACCTTTGAATTCTCCCACTCCATGGTAGCTGGCTCCTCTCCTTTAGGCAGCTCTAGTGGCAGGCTATTTCCTTCCTCCACATACTCCATGGAATCTCTCCCTCCATTCGTCTCCCCTCTCTCCTGGTGACTGAGAGCCTCCAGGAAATCTGCTCTCCCCTTCTCTCAGCTGGGGGGAATTATATATTGATGGTGAAGCCAGGGAAACTGAGCTTCATCCTTCCCTCGCCCTCTAGTGGGGAAGGGAGTAACAGGCTCACCCTGCCTCGAGCCATTGCTTGCTTGGGCTGGGAATCCATTCCCATTTTTTTTAGGACTACTCTCTTCTCTCATTCTTGCAAGGACTTCTGGGACCCGTAGTTCTGGCCTCAACTGCTTCACTGGGGAATATCTAGGGTTTGTCTTGTCACTATATATATATATATTTTTTTATTTTTATTATTTATTTTTTTATTTTACTGCATTTGTATCCCACATTTTCCCACCTTTTTGCGGGCTCAGTGTGGCTTACAATATGATATGAATAGTGGAAATACAATTTGTTACAACTTGATTATGGATTACATTGTGCAGAGTTATGCGAGATAATCGAAGTATCGTTGAGGAATATAACAATGGAACACAAATATTGAAACATTGGAAGGAAACAATGGAAAGCTTAAAGGGCAATATTAAGACACGAAGACATATGGTATACATATTTCTGTGAGTAAAGGTATGAGTGATGTGAGATTACGGGGGATGAGAGTTCAGAAGTGGATGTATGATGCATTAATGAACAGAGAGTGTGGACTTTATGTGTTTTGGCTCTTTCCGTAGATTTTTTCAAAAAGATGGGTCTTCAATAATTTGCAGAAGGAAGCTTGCTCATAGATCGTTCTTAAGTTGTGCGGCAGTGTATTCCAAAACTACGTGCTCATGTGAGAAAAGGTTGATGCGTGTAGCGTCTTGTATTTCAAGCCCTTGCAATTAGGGAAGTGGAGGTTGAGGAAGGTTCGGGATGATCTTTTAGCGTTTCTGGGTGGTAAGTCTATTAACTCAGACATGTAGGCTGGGGCTTCGCCGTGAATGATTTTGTGAACTAATGCGCATACTTTAAAAGTGACGCGTTCCTTGAGTCGAAGCCAGTGTAGTTTCTCTCGTAATGGTTTTGCACTTTCATATTTTGGTTTTCCGAAGATGAGTCTGGCTGCTGTATTCTGGGCTGTTTGAAGTTTCCTCAGTATTTGCTCTGTGCAACCTGCGTATAGTGAGTTGCAGTAATCCAGATGGCTGAGTACGAGGGATTGCACTAGGCTGCGAAAGACGGATCTTGGGAAGAATGGTCTAATCCTTTTCAATTTCCACATGCAGTAGAACATCTTTTTAGTTGTGTTGTTTGCGTGAGTTTCGAGTGTTAGGTGGCGGTCGATAGTGACTCCAAGGATTTTTAGCGTTTCTGAGATTGGAAAGTTTAGGTTTGGTGTGTTTATAGCAGTAAATTCCTTCGTGTTGTATTGGGAGGTATTAGGCATTGAGTTTTTTCTGCATTTAATTTCAGACGAAATGCATCTGCCCATGTGTTCATGATATATAGACTTTGATTGATTTCGTTGAAGATTTCTTTGATGTCTTGCTTGAAAGGGATGTATATTGTCACATCATCAGCTTATATGTATGGGTTGAGGTTCTGGTTTGATAGGAGTTCTGCCAAAGGGATCATCATTAGGTTGAAAATGGTTGGTGAGAGGGGTGATCCTTGTGGTACTCCGCATTCAGGTGTCCATGTCACAGATGTGGTTGAATTTGATGTGACTTGATACGAACGCTGGGTTAGGAACCCCTTGAACCAGTTCAGGACATTTCCTCCAATGCCAAAGTATTCAAGTATGTGTAATAGGATTCCGTGGTCTACCATATCGAAGGCACTTGACATGTCAAATTGTAGGAGGAGTATGTTGTTGCCAGTCGCAATTATTTGTTTAAATTTAGTCATAAGGGTGACTAATACTGTTTCTGTGCTATGATTCGACCGGAATCCTGATTGGGCATCATGCAGTATTGAGTGTTTGTTTAGACAGTTTGTGAGTTGTTTGGTTACCATTCCTTCGGTTATTTTGGTTATTAGTGGTATGGATGCTACTGGCCTGTAATTGGTTCATTCGCTCGTGCTTTTCTTTGTATCTTTAGGAATTGGGGTGAGTAAGATTTTTCCTTTTTCTTTTGGGAAAAGTCCGTTTTGTAGCATGAAGTTTACATGGTTCGTTAGGTCTATTATGAATTGTTGAGGAGCAGATTTCATGAGGTTATTTGGGCATATGTCTAGTTTGCAGTGGGATTTGGCATATCTTTTGAGAGTTTTAGAGATGGGGTCTTCTGATAGTGGTTCGAATTCGGTCCAGGTTCTGTCTGCTGGGTGTGTTCCTTCTTCTGGATCTAGACAATCTAGAAGTGTGGCATATTCAATAGGGCTAGCGGGTATCTTGAGTCGTAGTTGTATAATTTTCTCCTTGAAGTATTTCGCAAGGTTGTCAGCATCTGGTGTATCTTTGCCGTTGTTTGTAACTGGTGTGCGTCTAACAGTTTGTTCACAAGGTTGAAGAGTTTGTGTGTGTCTTTGTAGTTTGGTCCTATTATTGTTTTGTAATGTAGTCTTTTGGTCTGTTTTATGGTATATTTGTACTTTCTACGGAGTAATTTCCAGGCGTTTAGTGTTTGTTCGTCTCTCTTTTTGATCCATACTCGTTCTAGTTTCCTGACTTGTGTTTTAAGTTTTTTCAGCTCTTCGGTGAACCATGGATTTGCTTTTTTCCTGTGTGATGTTCTGGTTTGGATTGGGGGCGATTTTGTCTAATGTTGTTGTACATAGATCGTCCCATTCTTGGAGGAATTGGATGGTGTCAGCGTTTGTTGACCATTCGTTCAGGTAGATCTGTTGCCAGAATGTTGTGGGGTCTATTTTTCCTCTCGTTGTGTATGTTGTTCGCTCATGTTTATTGATTGTGTTTATGTGTGTTTTTCACCAGCAGAGAGAGACATTTGCTTTATGGTGGTCTGACCATAATGTAGGTGTCCATCTTGTGTCAGTGAGTATGATAGTTGAGTCCGGTTCGAATTTGTTTGTTATGATATCTAGTGTGTGTCCTTTTTTGTGTGTTGGTTGCGTGTTGGGTGCTTGCAGATCCCAGAGTTTTAGGAATTCTTTGCATTCTCGTGTGCTTGGTGAGGTGTCGTCTTCTAGGTGTAGGTTGATGTCTCCTAGTATAAGGATGTTTGATATATATATATATATATATATATATATATATATATATATATATATATATATATATATATATATATATATATATATATATATATATCTCACTTGTACATGGCTCTCTTTTACTGCTGTGAATGACACCTGAATAGTCTATACATAGCCCACAGCAGCATGGAAAATGCAGCCAATGTGGCTGTTAAAAGCCCCAGCAGACAACAGTATGAGAAGTGCAATGATAAGGTGAGTGACCCTGATTTCAGGGGGCAGTGTCATGAGGTAGTGTATATCTATCTATCTATCTATCTATCTACCTATCTATATATATATATACAGTGCACTCCATTTAAGTGCACGTTGGATAAGCACATGCTCTGTTTAACTGCATGCTGTACTTCAGTCCCGTTTTTGGCGCTATCAATTTCTATGGGGACAAACTTCGGTTTAGTGCACCACTGATAAGTGCAAGATTTGCTTATATGCATGGTTTAAGACTGCTCCTCTGCAGGAAAGACTCCACATAAGCGCATGCATGGAATATGGAAGCCGAATGGCGCGTGACAAAGGGGCGGTAAATTTGAAATCTTGTTGGTTAACTGCTACAGGCAGAATAAGCGAAAGAATGTTATTAAGAGTGTACACTGAAGTTGTTATCGTCGCGCAACTGTAAGACTTTAACACTGGCTGAACTGTTCTTAAAAAATTAGAAAACAAAGTCAAGCATCTATTGCTAAAGAATACGGTGTCAATCCCAGTCAAATTTCACGTATCTTGAAGCAGAAAGATCAGCTTCTGGAAGACTGGCAAAACAATACAAATCCACACAGAAATCGTAAACGGGAGGGAAAAGCTGAGGCTGTAGAAGATGCTCTTCTTCGGTGGTTTTCTCAAGTCAGGAGCAGACAGTTTCCTGTCAGTGGTCCACTGCTTATGGAGAAAGCTAATCAGCTAGCTGAAAGTCTTGGACTAACTGAATTCAAAGTCACTGTTGGATGGTTGGAAAGATGGAAGGAGAGGAGCAGCATACAATTCAATAAACAGCATGGTGTGAAACAAGACACTGATGACTTTGGTGCTGAAAATTGGGTTGTTTCAGTTCTTCCTACCATCTTGAATGAATTTGCATCTCATGACATTTTCAATGCTGACGAAAACGGACTCTACTGGTGAGTGATTCCTGATGGAACACTTGCATTCAAACGAGCCGAAACTACAGGAAGTAAAACATCGAAGGACCGACTGATGATCCTCCTTTGCTGCAATATGGATGGGAGTAAGAGGTTGGAACCACTCGTCATTGGACACAGCAACCAGCCCCATTGCTTCAAGAATGTTAAGCGACTTCCTGTGTCATACGAGGCTAACACAAATTCATGGATGACTAGGGAAATTTGGAAGCAGTGGCTAAAGAAGTTAGACACTAGAATGCGGGCACAAAAGTGTCAGATTTTGTTGCTTTGTGATAATTGTGCTGCACACAGTGATGATGTCAGGCAGTCTAACGTCAAGGTGGTCTTCCTGCCACCGAACACTACCTCTCTGATCCAACCTATGGATCAGGACATAATAGCCAATTTCAAACAACATTATCGGGCTCTTGTGCTACGTCGTCTGATGAGCGTTATGGATGACCAGACTGGCAAGGATAAATGTGCTGTTGAACTGGCTCGCAATCTATCACTGTTGGATTCCCTACATATGCAGAAAGAAGCCTGGAATCATGTTACACAGGCAACCATTGTGAACTGCTACAAGCAGGCAAGCTTTGTTAGGGATGTGGAGAGGGACGAAACAGATGCAACTGTTGCAAATGTGTCAGATGAACAGGCTATTGACATCCCAGCCGGTGTTACTGAAGAGGAGTTTCACCACTACGTAGCTGTTGATTACGATCGACAAACAGCTGACGACAGCACTGATGTGCAGATATGCGCCTACACGCAGGCAACGGCTGATGATGAAACAGATGATGAAATGAGCAGCGAGGCACATGCTGACGAAATTCAACAACTTCCTGTCACTTTTGCAAGAGCGCTGGAGAGTCTCAACACCATGCGGGCCTATCTGGAGGCCACTGGATGTCAGTGCTATGACAGTTTTTACCGTCTGGCAGATGTAGTCTATGGAACTCACAGACACAAGAGTGTACAGAGGACTATGACTGATTACTTCAAGTAAGCCTAACGTCAGTTAACGGAGACTGTATACTGTACATATAATAAACAGTACTGTACATATGATTATCAGATGTCAAGCTTCTTTTTTGGGTCACAATGGTTAAGTGCATGCTCCGGATAACAGCATGTATTTCTTTGGTCCCAGACCCTTGCACTTAAGCGGATTGCACTGTATTCTGATATAACTGATGATAAAATCAATTTTTGAGAAGTGATCCACATATTTGATTTAAGTATTTACTTGTGGACTGAATTATTTAATATTTATAACCCATGTTATATCTACCCATATCTACAGCTAACTGCAAAATGAAGAGTCATTCACTGGATATATGAAATAAAGTGTGAACAAGAAGTTGTTTTATTCTAGTAAAGAAATTCTTTGTAAGAGATAACACACAAAAGCAGACTTGCTTGCCAGAATCAAAAATGAGGTCTGTGAGTGAGGGACATTTTCAGAGACAACAAGGTAGCCAAGATATATACAGTGGAGGCTCCAAAGCTTCCAGCCGAATGGCCTGTGGAGTTCATCAAAGAACCAGATGTCACTGCGGGAGGAATTGTTTCCTCACAGCTTAGAATCTGGATTACTGAGATCTCCCATCAATGTGGAAACAGAGGTGGATTTTAAGACAGGAGGGGCAAATGGCACCCCACCAGTACCTTTGTCTTTCTAATTATAAAACTATTAGCTATGTTAAGAAATCTATATTTTAGGATAGACTTAAAAAAAAAATTAGAAAACAGATAAAAATGTGAAAAAACTGTTTTAGTAGTTAACAGGAAAACTGAAGAGGGAAACAGCATAAATAAGGTGAGTTTTGATTGTATTTGTGCATATACACACATTTATCAAAGATACTTGTGTTGTTTTTAATTTTTTAAAAGCCTGAAACAGCCCTGTCTTAAGGTCCAATGGTCACCCCACTTATCTACCAACTCACCACTCTCCAGGCAGCACAGCAGATCCTGACGCAAGTGCTTCCAGGCACATAACAGAAGTATCGACAGAGGCCCTCAGCCTCAGCATCAGTTGGGGGAGGGGGTCACAGTGGACAAGTGCCCCTCCTACCTCCTTGATTTATATGCCAGTTAGCATACAGTAGGAATGCTGACTCACACAAAGCAGAGAAATGGCAGAGTAGCCTAATGGTTAGAGCAGTAGGTTGAGAGCCAGGGAAGCCCAGCTCAAATCCCACTGACACTCCCTGTGACTTTGGCCAAGTCACTTAACTCTCTGTTATCTACGGTACAAACAAGACTGTAAATTCGAGGGATAGGGCATTATCTAACGCACCTGAATGTAACTTGTGTGTGCTAAATCTAAATAAAATAAAGTAATAAAATGGGAAAGGAGAAGGTAAGGTGGTAATATCATTAATAGGAGAAATCTTGAGTTTGCTGTAAGAGGAGCTGCCATGGGGGTCACTGAACTGCACAGATGGAAATATAAATGAGGCAACATTTAAAGCAATGGTCTGCCTAGACCAGAGACTCTCCACCAGTGTAACTGGCCTGTGTAGACAGTTACGAAAGATACTGCATAACATGGGCAGCCGTGACCTATCCTTTAGCCTTGCAGTTTCTGCTTCTTACCAATCTTGTCTGACTCAACAGGCAGTAGATGGTTCCCAGGAGGCATGATTAGCCAGACCATTGTATTGATGGTAAATATTAGGCCGCAGCTTTATTAAATGTATCAATATGCCATTTCAAACAATTCAGTACATGAGCCATCTGGTACCTTTGATCTAAACATCAATGTAGGCCCATCATGGTAACCAGCAAGGCCCATGGTTACATTTTACACCCCGGGGGTGGGGGGAAGCACCAGCCATGAAGCAAGGTGGCCCTGTCATGCACCCACTCAAGCGTGAACACTCCATTGTTCTAGGGGTACACCGGTCCTGCAACCAGGGCACCCCTCTGTAGTAATATCCTTCTCTTAAGCCAAGGATTTACTTCTGGATCGGGTACCCCCGCTGCTGCAACTGCTGTGAACCCCCAGTCCAATTGACTGTGGGAGGGTGGACTGGGAATGCCACCGCACCTGGAGAGAGAGAGGGTGCCGGCCTGGTGGTCATGGCATATAAGCGCTGCCGCGCCTCCCGTCGGCACCCTCTCTCTCGAGTCGCATATTTAATGACGCGCAACTTCCTTGCAGCTCCCGCACCTGGTGGGAGCCACGCGTGTCATGGGGCAAGGGGCATGGCGCCAGGTTATCCTCGGCTGCCAGGCACCCTGGCCCATTGCATCCCCATTTTTCTAACCCACTGAAAGCTGTAAGCAGTGCTGTGAGAAACTGTTGGTGGGAATGGCAGCAATAGCATAGGCTGAAGAAGCAGGATAACATTCTGGGATGGAGGAGGAGAATGAACGGGAGGATGGCTGAGAGAGTTGCAGGGACTTTGACAAATTAGAGTAAAGATATTTTGGATTGTAGTATGTAAAACATATGAAATAAACAAATCTTCTCCTGATTGTAGAGCAGCACTGACCGAACTTACGTTGCTATCCATCGCAACCTTTGTGCAGAAGCCACCCACCAGTCAGTAGCAGGAACGGTTCAATCAATAGTTCTCAGCTTCAGCAAAACCAGGTGGCGCGTGGAACAAATTAGGAGGACCTTTGGGGGATGTGGGGCCACATGCAAAGACTCACTCATTTGCCCAAGTTCGCAGGGGCCAAACATTGGTAGGGCCAGCCCTTATGAGTAGCACAAGCTGTAGTGTAATATGTGTGTGCGTGTGCTCATTTGCGTGTGTATATCTAATTAAAATCTTTACTAGTCTATAAGACACACATAAGATTTCTTATAAAAATTTAAAAGAAAAAACACACTTCACCACAGCTTGTGCAATTCATCAAGGCTGGGCTACCAATGAGCAACAATGTGTTTTTTGCACACATTCATACACAATTTTCAAAAAGAGAGCACACACTGCTATTCTTTGGTTAAATGAAGCTTTTGACAAAGTTGCAGTGTTCATCACAGGTGAGCAGGAATAAGAAAAAGACTGTATTACTGTAAATTCACTATCCAGTGATTTCTCAGCTAAATCATACAGAATGCAGCGGCTCATTTACTGACAATTCAGAATATTCCACCATATTTAAAAATGGCTGCCACATCAAATTTTAACACATGAGGCTTTGCAAAACAACACTCCCTACTAGTACTAGTAGAGGAGTAGCCTAGTGGTTAGTGCAGTAGACTTTAATTCTGGGGAACTGGGTTCGATTCCCACTGCAGCTCCTTGTGACTCTGGGGAAGTTACTTAACCCTCCATTGCCCCAGGTACAAATAAGTACCTGTGTATACTATGTAAATCGCTTTGAACGTAGTTGCAAAAACACACAGAAAGGCGGTATATCAAGTCCCACTCCCTTTCATCTGTCCACAGTTTTGAAAATCTATAGGTGAAGCAGAGGATTGAGGTCTGAAGGCACTCAACATTTGTTCATTCCTTCACTACACAGAATTTGTTTTTCAGAAACGTGATCCTGTTCATTTTCCAATGCTGGTCTGGAAGAGTAGAATAAGCTCCTGAAAACTTTCTGATTGTTGGCCAGCAGATCAATGTCACATCAAAAAGATTTTATTGAAGATACCGTGTATGAACAAATCGCCCGACACAGGCCGTGTTTCACCCACCTAGGGCTGCGTCAGGGGCTAATTTGAAACCTTCGTAAAGGGGCAAATATGGTGCATAAAAGTCAAGAAAAAACCAGCTCAAACGGGAATCCTGTGGTCTCTAGCATACACAAATGGACACACCATTATTGAACTGGAATAATGGTGTGTCCATTTGTGTATGCTAGAGACCACAGGATTCCCGTTTGAGCTGGTTTTTTCTTGACTGTGTCGGGCGTTTTGTTCATACACAGTATCTTCAATAAAATCTTTTTGTTGTGACATTGATCTGCTGGCTTTCTTTCCCATATTGGATTTTGCAGATCGTTTGCCTTGTTGTTTTTTGGAACTTTCTGATTGTTGTCTGATACTGCAGGGCTTAAAAACAACTGAAGACCCTCCTGCTTATACAGGCTTTGGCCTTTAGTGCTGTATTGAGATATATATATATATATATTTATTTAACTGCAGGATAATAAGGCAGATGATAGGGCTTTTCTTTACGCAGGCTTTTGATCTTTTTTCCCCTTTGTTTTATGATAGTGCCGTTTGAACTTCTATAGGCTGATATCCCGTTTGTCTAAACACTGATTCTATAATGTCTATTTTTGTGCCAGATGTTTTATTTAGATTTTTTATGGATGTTCAATTTGCAATCTGCTAAGATATAGACAGAAAGAATATAAACATGTAAATAAATATAACTGAAGTCTAATGACCCTAAGTTTCATTGTCATTATTTTCACTGCTGGTCATATGAAACAAAACGAGTAATTGTTTTTGCATTGTGTGCAGACCAAAATACAAGGCCAAAAGCTGGACTTTTAAGTGTCAGAAAATTAAAATCATGGGCTAATACTTTTGAGATTTTTCAAGTGTAAGATAACTTCAGAAACTACAAGCACACATTTTAAAAACCTATCCAGTTTAATACTGCTTGCCTATCAGATTTAAGGGGTTTTTTTTATTAAGCTGTGGTAGCATTTTTAGCTCATGGTTGAAATCAGCTGGCAGTAAACGCCGAGATACCCCTTACATTCCAATGGGCGTCTTGGCGTTTACCACCAGCTGATTTCTACCATGAGCTAAAAATGCTACCGCAGCTTAGTAAAAGACCCCCAAGTGCCTTATTTCCTATTAAAAAAACAGCAATCAGAATTTTATAATACTGATTTAACACATATGCACTGCATAGAAACTTAAAACACTAGTAAAAAAGCAGTATTGAAGAACATTTGCATTTATATTGCCATATACCTCTATTCAGTTTTTAATTAAGTCTAGATGGACACGTGGAGGGGCATAATCGAATGGGGGGGGGGGCCAAGTTTTCCTGAGGATATCCTCGCAGGACGTCCCCGTGAAGTATTATCGAAACAAGATGGACGGCCATCTTTCTTTCGATAATACGGTCGGGGACGCCCAAATCTCAACATTTAGGTCGACCTTAGAGATGGTCATCCCTGATTTTCGGCAATAATGAAAACAGAGGACGCCCATCTCAGAAACGACCAAATCCAAGCCCTTTGGTTTTAGGAGGAGCCAGCATTCATAGTGCACTGTTCCCCATGACATGCCAGGACACCAACTGGGCACCCTAGGGGGCACTGACAGGACTTCAGAAAAAGCTCCCAGGTGCATAGCTCCCTTACCTTGTGTGCTGAGCCCCCCAAAACCCACTCCCCACAACTGTACGCCACTACCATAGCCCTTAGGGATAAAGGGGGGCACCTAGATGTGGGTACAGTGGGTTTGTGGTAGGTTTTGGAGGGCTCACATTTACCACCACAAGTATAACAGGTGGGGGGGATGGGCCTGGGTCCACCTGCCTGAAGTGCACTGCAGTACCCACTAAAACTGCTCCAGGAACCTGCATACTGCTGTCATGGAGCTGGGTATGATATTTGAGGATGGCATAGAGGCTGGAAAAAATATTAAAAAAATTTTTTTTTTAGGGTGGGAGGGGGTTAGTGACCACTGGGGGAGTAAGGGAAGGTCATCTGGTCATTTAGGGCACATTTTTGTAGCTTGGTCGTAAAAACAAAAAGGACCAAGTAAAGTCGGCCAAGTGCTCGTCATTATCGGCCGAGGACACCTATGTGTTAAGCACACCCCAGTCCCACCTTCGCAATGCTTCCAACACGCCCCCGTGAACTTTGGTCATCCCCGCGACGGAAGGCAGTTGAGGACGCCCAAAATCGGCTTTCAATTATGCCGATTTGGGCGACCCTGGGACAAGGACGACCATCTCCCGATTTGTGTTGAAAGATGGGTGCCCTTCTTTCGAAAATAAGCCTGATAGTCTCTTCCATATTATCTAGCCTGAGAGGCACTGTTAACAACCTACTGGTATATTTTTCATGCTACAGGAACTTATTTTGCAGGTCTGTCATCTGATAATGTATGTGGCTTTCAAAGATTTTCAAGAGTTAAACATTTCATAAATTTGTCTAGTGGAGCTGGAGAACAGAATGAACATGAGAGAGGATCACTGAACAATTTCTTAAGAAATTATTGAACAATGTGAAGGTGCTGAAGGTCAAGCAGAGGGGACCTACCGAACAGCTCTCGCTGAAGCGATATTAAAACATGAGGAGTTTTGGAAGCAGAACTCAGAAATCCAACCACCTTATCTCAAACACACTTTTAATTTCATTAGTCTCTTCTATATTGAAAGCATAATAAGATTTATGGTGCCTGGTGTAAACGTGTTCACTGTGTTTTATTTTATTGCTTTGCTATCTAGAGGATGTGCAGAGATCCAAATTGACATCACTTGTAACCAAGAGCTCTTATGATGGTGAAAACTAAGTAAAGCATTAGTAATTTTATGCACTGTTTTATTCGTTAGCAAATGCAAACCTACAAATACGACCTCTACCCCTCCAAAAACCCCTTGAGTTTGCTCTAATGGAAGTAATCACATCCTGGACCAAGTATATATGTTGATCCTACCAGGGTATTAGGCACCTGTATTTGAACCTCCTGGTTTGCCTCCTCCTCCAATTAACTTAGTTTAATTACCAAAATCTCAGGGAGCCAACAATCATGACTATCTCCACATCACCTGTCCTACAACAATTGTGTCAATATTCAGTGGGACAGCCAATGTAGAACTTGAAATGGATTCACTTTAGGAGCTATCAATAAGGCATGCCTAAAGTAAGGTGCCAATTGCATGTCAACGTTTACAGAATAGAGGCACTTATGAGCAGGATTGGAGCTATGAATTGGCACTTAGGTATACAACTTCTCTCGTGGGTGGAGAATGGGCACCATGGGTGTGTCACCACAGACAGAATACTATTCGCAGGGCTTAATTTGTAGATAAAGAGGAAGTGGCACTGGGGGCGAGGCCAGAACCAGAAGTGGAGCGGGGCAAGAACCAGAAATGAATTTACTCCTACACACACACATAATGCTTCATTTGCGGATAGAAAGGAAGCTGGTATGTAAATAAACTTGGAAAACTCATATTTAATTAAAAAAAAAATCACCAACCATAGTACAATTTTGCAACATTATGAACAAAATCTTGGACTAATCAATGTTTTTCTTAGCATTTACACATTTGATACCATCGTGTTTTCACCCAAAATGTTCGGCAGCCTGGTGGCATAAAGAGCAGGTAGGTGGAAATGGAGGAATACCTGCACAGTATTATAAAACTTTCTGTTATTTATAAATACAACTGCTTTATTTCTGTAAAGACATACATTTAAAGTGAATGCATAATCCAGGGCAAAAATTGTCTGAGTTACGATTAATTGATTTAATGATTATGATATCAACACACATGAAAACAAGGGTCCTGCATGTCTTCTTCTCTCTCTCCCACAATGGTCCAGCATTTCTCCTCTTCCACCTTCAATAGTCCAGTATTTCTCCTTCACCCCAAATGGTTCATGATATCTCTTCCCCCATGGGTCCAGCATGTCTCCTTCTCTTTCTACCTCTCTCAGTGGTCCAGCATGTCTCTTTCACTCTCCATCCACCCATGATCCAGCATGTTTTCTCTTCTCCTCAACCCACCCCAATGGTCCAACATGTTTTCTTCCTCCACCCAAGGGTCCTGCATGTCTTCTTCTCTCCCCATCCCTCCTAATAGTCCAGTATGTCTCCCTCTCTCCCCATCCCCCCAGTGTCCAGCATGTGACCTTGTCTCCCTATCTCCCCATGGGCCAGCATTTCTCCTTTTTCTCCCAACCTTAACCACCAATGGCCCACCATACCTCCTATCTCCCCCTCATGATCCAGCATGCCTCCTTCTCTTCACCCCTTCCAAAAATCCAGCATGTTTCCTTTTCTACCCACCCCTCCAAATGAGCATGTCTCCTTTTCTATCCTTCCCCCAATGGTCTAGCATTTGTCCTTCCTCCCACCCCCCCCAATGGTCTTGCTTGTTTCCTTCTCTCTTCATTCCCTAATGGATTAGCATGCATCCACTCCCCCCTCCCCAAGGTCCAGCATTTCTCCTTACAGTCCCTTATCCAACTGGCAATTCCTCCCCCCCCCCCCCGCCCAATGTACCTTTTTAATTGTTGTTTTTCCTTGCAGAAGCCGAAGGCAGTGAGCAGCAATGCGTAAGTGCTGTTCGCACCTTCCCTACAGCTTCACTCCTGACACTTTTCGCCCATGAGTGAACAGGTAGTTGCATCAGAGTGAAGGCTGTGAGGAAGACATGAGTAGCATTCATGCTTTGCTATCGGCAGCCTCTTCAAGGAAAACATTTAAAAGGTACACATGTGGGTGGGTGGGGGGTTAGAGGCCAGAAGAGATGTTGGATCAATGGCTGGGGAGGAGAAAGGAAGGAGAGAAAAGCCAGACCATGGGAAGAGTCAGCCAGTGGTTATATAGGGGGAGTGGTGGTGATGATGTCACTGCAGGAGTTGCCAGAAGTGCTGGAATGGAGTTCTACCTCGTTCTGGAACAAATTAAGCCCTGTGTGGCACATCAACTCATGCCAGCCATTATCCTGATACATGTGGTCGCACTAAGTTTCAGCTCCATAACGGGTTAGGTGCATTCTAACACCATTACAGAACTGGCGCTAAGCACATCCTATTTAGGCGCTACTTTATAGAATTGCCCGTTTAAATTTCTGCATTCAAGTGTGATTGCTAAAACATCACATAACAGAGAACTCACTCATATTTTTGATGTTATTCCGATTTCTGCAGATCTCTATGCAACTTTTAGCCCCACCATGGACCATCCCAAAAATCATAAGAGCATAAGAATAGCCATACTGGGTCAGACCAATGGACCCATCTATCCCAGTATCCTGTTTCCAACAGTGACCAATCCAGGTCACAAGTATTACTACTACTACTATTTATTATTTCTATAGCGCTACTAAATGTATGCAGCGCTGTGCACTGTACATGGCAAAAACCCAAATAGCACCAATAGAGAACAGGCGCAGATGCAACGTGGCAACAGACCCATGTCTAATATCAACTTATAACAATTTTTGATATTATCTTTTATTATTCATTTCTGATTTCTTATTTTTATTTTCTATAGAGAAACACAGAGGAATCAGATATTTTCATCAGCTAACGGATCTCTTATAGCGCACAGCTATTCCAAATCCAAGCTCTATCATATCATCAATCACTTGCCTCGTGTGTTTGCTTTCAAATCATTTATCGATCAAAAAGCCTTCACACTACTAGTCCAAATGTTAGTCCTACCTCACTTGGATTAATGTAATGTTCTATTTCTTGGTATTAAGTATCAATATCAGAAAATACTGCAAATCATACAGAACACAGCTGCTAGACTAATATACAGATTGAATTGATATACTAGTGTTTCAACTCATCTAAACAAACTGAACTGGCTTCCCATAGCAGAAAGACTCAGATTCAAGGCTGCTTGTTTAGTTTTTCAAATCCTAAAGGGCTTACCTTTGAACTGTGACTTAAGACCGCTTCGCTATGTCTGGTCCAGTCTAACAAACTGAAACAACAACGGATGCTAGCATCACCATTCCAAAAGACAATTAGAAACCAGAAAAGTTTCAGCTCTCTATTCCCTGTACTTGGAGTCAAAATATGGAACTCTCTACCTATCTCCATCAGAACAGAAAACAGCTCAGGAAGAGGCTAAAAACCTCTCTTCCCAAAGACAGCTTCATAACAATCCATCATGACTTCTACCTCCTAGTATCATCAGGGCCGCCGAGAGCCGGAGCCGGGCCCGGGACAAGGCCCCCCCGGCCCCCCCCACCCGAGGTCGCCGCCCACCCGAGATCGCCGGGCTCCCCCGCCGCCCACCTGAGGTCGCCGGGCCCCCCTCCACCCACTATCGGGCTGAGCCCTCGGAACTAACCTTAAGCCTCCTTTCACTTCGCAGCAAGCAGCGGGAGGGCAGACATCTCCTCCTTTCTTCTGTGCCCCGGCCCTCACGGACGTTACGTCAGGCGAGGGCGGGCCATGGAAGGAAGGAGTGGCCTGACCTGCTGCTGCTTGCTGCGAAGTGAAAGGAGGCTTAAGGTTAGTTCTGGGAGTGACGGAGGGCGGGCCAGGCGGTGGCGCCGGGCCGCCCTGGAGGCCCGGGCCCCGGGACTTTTGTCCCCCCTGTCCCCCCCTCTCGGCGGCCCTGAGTATCATCCATTATCCTTTCCTTAATGTTCTTAGTCTCATGCATTAATCCAATGGTCTCTAATATTTCTCGAACCTCACACTAACACTATTTGCTTTTATCTCACCTAGAATGTAGACCGCACTGAACCCTAGAAAGGAAATATTAGCGGTATACAAGAATTGATTTGAATTTGAAATATATAAAATTCACTGTGAACTTCTTAAAAACACACTTGAACAAAAAGAAAGAAAGAAAAGAAAAACCCAAATAGTAGCAACACTCCATGCTACCAATTGAATTCAAGTTATGTACAACCGTGCACAAAATCATCCACGCAGATGCCCCACTCTATATGCTAAACCTAGTAGACCTGCCGCCCAGAAACGCCAAAAGATCGGCCCGCAAATTCTTAAACCTGAACCTTCCCAGTTGCAAAGGAGTGAAGTACAAACAAGCATATGCCACGACCTTTGCATACAAAAGTACACAGTACTGGAATGCACTACCCAAAACCCTAAAAACCACGAACAATCTAACCAGCTTCCGCAAAGCTTTGAAAACGCATTTCTTTAACAAAGCTTACAAAAGTCTCCACCAATGATACAACTCTTCCCCAATTCACCCAAACACACCTAAACACCTCTCATATAATCTACCCAAGCTTCCGCCCAACTACCACCTCTCTTACCTCTGCTTTTGATCAATTGTATTTAAATAAGGCACTGTCTTTATCATAACCTACTCTGTAAGCCACATTGAGCCTGCAAAAAGGTGGGATAATGTGGGGTACAAATGCAACAAATCTCTCTATATAAAAAGCAACACCAACGTTCATGAAGCCTCCAGCCGGAAGTGTGAAGGGGGCGAGATATCCGGTTTCCCTATGAGTGTCTGCCCCGCCCTCTCTGTAACACAGTCAGTGAAGGAAAACAGCAGAGCACGAAATCAAATTGCTGGCTCTGTAACAGTGAAGGACTCAGAGGGGAGAGAGGCCAGAGGGCAGGGACACACACACTCCCACATGAACACAGAAGAAAACATTGCTAGCCCCCGTTTCATTTGCATCAGAAACGGGGCTTTTTTACTAGTAAATAAATAAATCATAGGGCAAGCAGTGGCTTATCCATGTCTATCTCAATACTATGGACTTTTCCTCCAGGAACTTGTCCACGCCAATTTAAAATGGATAACTGACAATATAGTGACTAATACATCCAAACATTATTTGTATAAGTGCCAGCAATTTTTATTTTTAATAAAGCACTGATGCAGATCATAGATGCTTTCGCCCCACATTTTGAAATATTAAACATTTTTTATATTACAGTGGGGGAAATAAGTATTTGATCCCTTGCTGATTTTGTAAGTTTGCCCACTGACAAAGACATGAGCAGCCCATAATTGAAGGGTAGGTTATTGGTAACAGTGAGAGATAGCACATCACAAATTAAATCCGGAAAATCACATTGTGGAAAGTATATGAATTTATTTGCATTCTGCAGAGGGAAATAAGTATTTGATCCCCCACCAACCAGTAAGAGATCTGGCCCCTACAGACCAGGTAGATGCTCCAAATCAACTCGTTACCTGCATGACAGACAGCTGTCGGCAATGGTCACCTGTATGAAAGACACCTGTCCACAGACTCAGTGAATCAGTCAGACTCTAACCTCTACAAAATGGCCAAGAGCAAGGAGCTGTCTAAGGATGTCAGGGACAAGATCATACACCTGCACAAGGCTGGAATGGGCTACAAAACCATCAGTAAGACGCTGGGCGAGAAGGAGACAACTGTTGGTGCCATAGTAAGAAAATGGAAGAAGTACAAAATGACTGTCAATCGACAAAGATCTGGGGCTCCACGCAAAATCTCACCTCGTGGGGTATCCTTGATCATGAGGAAGGTTAGAAATCAGCCTACAACTACAAGGGGGGAACTTGTCAATGATCTCAAGGCAGCTGGGACCACTGTCACCACGAAAACCATTGGTAACACATTACGACATAACGGATTGCAATCCTGCAGTGCCCGCAAGGTCCCCCTGCTCCGGAAGGCACATGTGACGGCCCGTCTGAAGTTTGCCAGTGAACACCTGGATGATGCCGAGAGTGATTGGGAGAAGGTGCTGTGGTCAGATGAGACAAAAATTGAGCTCTTTGGCATGAACTCAACTCGCCGTGTTTGGAGGAAGAGAAATGCTGCCTATGACCCAAAGAACACCGTCCCCACTGTCAAGCATGGAGGTGGAAATGTTATGTTTTGGGGGTGTTTCTCTGCTAAGGGCACAGGACTACTTCACCGCATCAATGGGAGAATGGATGGGGCCATGTACCGTACAATTCTGAATGACAACCTCCTTCCCTCCGCCAGGGCCTTAAAAATGGGTTGTGGCTGGGTCTTCCAGCACGACAATGACCCAAAACATACAGCCAAGGCAACAAAGGAGTGGCTCAGGAAGAAGCACATTAGGGTCATGGAGTGGCCTAGCCAGTCACCAGACCTTAATCCCATTGAAAACTTATGGAGGGAGCTGAAGCTGCGAGTTGCCAAGCGACAGCCCAGAACTCTTAATGATTTAGAGATGATCTGCAAAGAGGAGTGGACCAAAATTCCTCCTGACATGTGTGCAAACCTCATCATCAACTACAGAAGACGTCTGACCGCTGTGCTTGCCAACAAGGGTTTTGCCACCAAGTATTAGGTCTTGTTTGCCAGAGGGATCAAATACTTATTTCCCTCTGCAGAATGCAAATAAATTCATATACTTTCCACAATGTGATTTTCCGGATTTAATTTGTGATGTGCTATCTCTCACTGTTACCAATAACCTACCCTTCAATTATGGGCTGCTCATGTCTTTGTCAGTGGGCAAACTTACAAAATCAGCAAGGGATCAAATACTTATTTCCCCCACTGTATATATACACTATTTCTAAAATTGCTCACCCTCTCTGTTGCTAAAAATATATGCTGATACTTTTGAGTTTGCTCTTTCTTTCCCCGCCCCCCCCCCCCCCCCAAATTGCTGCACTAGGCAACTGCCTAGTCTCCCCATTGACTAAGTCAGCCCCATTCCTGGCACTAACTCATTATTCAATATAGTAATGTTATGTGAATTGAAAATTACAACATCTCCATATGTGTCAACACAACACAGAATGTGGACTATGTTTTATCTCTGTAACCATAAAAATTCCACACGGTTATAAAATAATATAAACATGTATAAAATAAAGTTATAACAACGAAAACTAGAAAGAAAATTAGATGTCCTATTGTTTAATAGCAATGGTAACTAATCCAATCTTAGAGGAGCCCCTTATACTGGGAAGGTGTGCTAGAAATCGAAAAACATCTATTCTGGTTTTCAGGATAACCTCAATGAACAGGCATGACATATATTTGCATACAATGTAGGCAGTGCATGAAAATCTCTCATATCTATTCACTATAAATATAAAATAGGGCAATAAAAAGTTTTACAAATCAACACTATTTTCGATACAATTTGTTGATAATTATACTAACAAAATAACCATGCATGACCCCTTCAAAACATACACAAACGTTAAAACTACCCCAATGAACCCCAAAGTCAAAGGACAGTTCTGGTTTGAAAATGACCATGTTTGGTACTGGAGTTTTGGACGATTTTTGCAAAATGTCCAAAATCAGATTTGGATGTCGTATTGAAAATGCCCCTCTATACTGAACAGTTCAGCCATAATATTATTTCTGAAGGTGTGAACTACAATATCAAGTACTTGCAAGAAACCTTCCGACAAAAATTAAGGGATCTTATACAAAAGATGAAAAGGAAACCTGATTGGCTTGTGCTCTAGTCAAAATGTACAAAAATAAAGGCATGTGATCCATACTGAAGGTTTGCAGAAACCTTTCCGAATTCTTGAAATTAACTTATAAAGACGTTTATTGGCAGTTAATCCACCTCCTCTAGTGGAGAAAACAGTATTATAAACAGTTAAGCGTCATCTTTACACAGATCTACTTGTCCTCAATCTAACGAGACCATTACCTTTTATCACTTTCTCTTTTTTCTTCACTTTGCACTGCTATTAGAAAACTATTCACCAGTACAAACCTGAACAACACTATGTGGTAATTATGGCTAGCAAACAAAGAGATGTGAACAATTACTGAGTCCATTTTGAAACCCTATACTAATAAAGTCATTAGATGCTGCCCTTGCCATGATCCTTGTAAAAGCTTCTGAAGTTACAAGAACTCAAAGCATTGTTTGTTGGGACAATCGCAGCTGGCAGAACGCAAACCTCGAGTTAAACCATGCTGCAAATTGATCTTGACATTCTGTTAAGAATGCTACGGAAATCAAAAGCAAAAGAGAAAAAGAGAAAATGAGTGGGTAGGTTCTAAGCATCCAATAAGAGGACTCCATTACCATCATCTTCTACAGCCCTCAAAACTTTACAAAAAGATACACAGAGAATAAGATTCTCTCCCGTGATCTGAAACCCGATTTTTTTTTTCATGCACTGAAACAGGGTTTCTTTGATAATTCCAATCCTACCTAAACAAATGCAGTAAAGGCTGTGGAAATACAATATCCTGGAGAATATCATCTCAATGCTGATTACAGACCCCTCATTTCTCTTATTCTGTGTACATGACAAAAACCTTGATCTTATGCATAGTTCTGTAAAGACCAATAAATATAAGTCTCATCTGCCAGGATGACACTGCACAAACTGTACAGTGCATTGGGTCTGTGAGAAGCTGTTGGAAATTAACATCTTACACACATTTAACACCTGCAGATGTCAAATGAAAGCGAAGGGCTGGGGGTACCATGGTCAACTGGCCTTCATCCAGTGAAGAATCCTTAAAGGTTAGTGCTAGGGTCAGCAACTGTGAATATGGTTAATTACTTGATGGTGGAGATGGCAGGTGAGGGTGCTTGAATCAATTAACTCTTTCCTGAGCTTAAGCAAAGTGAAAATCCATCATTTGAATGTTAAGACTAACAAGTACCTGTCAAGACAGTAGGTAATGTCTTGAAACTTTGCACCCAAGGGCTTTGGGTTCAAAAGGAATAACAGAGCAGACATTACAGTTACTTGTTTTACCAGTTTAGTGTGTGCACTCATGCAAGCAAACTAATTAAATCTAGAACCATTTCAACTTGCTTCTATACAAATATTCATCTACAACAGACATGGCTTTTCCAGGCTATCTGTATTGCAAACAGTATGCTAAAATAGTTTCAAAATTATGTTCCTAATTATGGAACAAGATGTCTATTACCACCATCTTGATTTGTATAGCATATACCAGGTGTACACAGCACTGTACAGACACACATAGGGGGCAATTCTATAAAGGTCACCAAAGTTTGGGTGCTAAAATGCAGGATGCAGAGTATGAATTCTATAATGGTATCTGGGTGCCCAGATTCCACTGCAGACTAGAGCATAAGTTGACACATGGATGCCAACATTTATAAGTACATAAGTATTGCCATACTGGGAAAGACCAAAGGTCCATCGAGCCCAGCATCCTGTTTCCAACAGTGGCCAATCCAGGTCACAAATACCCGGCAAGATCCCAAAAAAGTACAAAACATTTTATACTGCTTATTCCAGAAATAGTGGATTTTCCCCAAGTCCATTTAATAACGGTCTATGGACTTTTCCTTTAGGAAGCCGTCCAAACCTTTTTTAAACTCCGCTAAGCTAACCGCCGTTACCACATTCTCTGGCAACGAATTCCAGAGTTTAATTACACGTTGAGTGAAGAAACATTTTCTCTGATTCGTTTTAAATTTATTACATTGTAGCTTCATCGCATGCCCCCTAGTCCTAGTATTTTTGGAAAGCGTGAACAGACGCTTCACATCTACCCGTTCAACTCCACTCATTATTTTAAATACCTCTATCATATTGTATAGTGAGCCCTCCAGAAATAGAAAATAAAAGTGTACTGTACCCGTGTACACCACTACAATAGTCCTTATGCCTGCAGGTATCTCCTATATGTGGATTCCATTAGGTATTTCTGGGTTTTGGGGTGCTCACCTCTATCATATCTCCTCTCAGCCGCCTTTTCTCCAAGCTGAAGAGCCCTAGCCGCATTAACCTTTCACTTACACCACGTAAAAGCAGACATAACTTGCTAGTGTAAATGTTGCACTTCAGCATGTAATTTATAACATCTATAAATTACATGTGTTACGTGTGGGACTTGCCCATGCCCTGCCTAGGTGTATGCCCCCCTTGCAAACTGTGCGCTATGTGGCTTGTGCACTAAGCTTGTAGAATACCGCTTAGCGCAGTTATATTCATGCATGTAAGTAATCACATGTACTGATTCTTTCCGCCCAGATCTTTTGCCATTTTAGTTATGTCTTGACTCTGTCTATTCTTGGTTACATAGAAATCGGTCGATCCATAACTTTTCTAAGTCCACTGCATGTTGGATCACTGGTAACAGACAACTTTCCCTACCAGCTCTAACATTATTAGTTGGTATTCAGATTCCTCAAGCTGAGTCCTTTTAGTAACTTGGGTATAAATTGTATTTAATGTTTGATTGATAAGTGTCAAACGTGGTTTGCTACCTGGTCTGGTCCTTTTGTCCTTATCTGGATACTGCAGCCCAGCAAACTCTCCTATACAATCTGTAATATGTCTTTTTGTTAAGCAACTCCGGACAGTCCAGAATGTTACAATCAGATTTCTCTGTCATACTGGGCAATGTGATCGAATAACTCCACTTCTGATGAATCATCATTGGCTCCAGATTTCATTTCAGATCCAGTTTAAAATTTGGATCCTGGTCTATAACACTTCGTATAAGCTTTGTTCTACATATAGGACATCTTTTATTATTCCATACATAACACCACGTCTACTCTGATCATCTACTGGATATCGACTTTTTGTCCTCAGTCAACTCTGCCCATCTTGATTGAACAAGAAATGCTTTCTATTTTCTAGTTCCACTTCCTTGGAATTCCCTTCCCTTCCCAACTATCTCCAATGTGAACTGTCTTACATGAGGTTTAAGGCTGGCCTAAGTCCCACCTCTTTATCAAGGTGTTTGGAGGAGAGTGTTAATTGCAGAGGTTGTCTGCTTGCTTTCTTTTTGTCCTCTACTCTGAGACTCTTTTGCCTATATATATATATATTTCATAGTTCCTTTCTTTTATTTATTTTAATGTAAACCACCTTGATATCATCAAGTGCTAATAGTTTCTAAAGAATAAACAATCTTAGCGCTTAAATGACACTTAAATGGCCAGTTAAATGCCATTATTCAGCGCAAGATAGCCAGCTATCTCGGCTGAATATTACTGCTTAGTGGCTAGTCTGGTCAGCGGCTATGTCACGCAACAGATGGTTAGCGCCGATATTCATTGGCTGACCAGGTAAGTTTAGCAGCCAAACAGAATAGCAGGTCTATCTTTGGCCACTATAACTTAGCTGGTCAGCCGATGAATATTGGCTTAACTGGCTATGTTTTTAGTGGCCAAAATAACCTGGAAATTCAATGTCGGTTGCCGGATATGGTCCCAGCAATGAAGTTCCGGGTTAGCCACCGACAGCGGGTGTTAGTTGGGCTCCCAACTCTGGTCTCAATATCGGCTCTAAGGATTACAGAATTAAGAGAAAAATGGACAGTCCCTACCCCTTGGAGCTTTCAATCCAGTTACGATAGATAGAAAAGACATATAAACAACAAATAGGTGGATTAAGAACATAAGATTAGCCATACTGGGTCAGACCAATGATCCATCTAGCCCAGTATCCTGTTTTCCAAACAGTGGCCAAGCCAGTTCACAAGTAACTGGCAGAAACCCAAATCATGGCAACACTCCATACTACAAATCCCAGGGCAAGCAGTTGCATCCCATGTCTGTCTCAATAGCAGACTTTTTTTCCAGGAACTTGTCCAAACCTTTTTTAAACCCAGATACGCTAACCGCTGTTACCACCTCTTCCAGCAAAGAGTTCCAGGGCTTAACTATTCGTTGAGTGAAAAATATTTCCTCCTATTTGTTTTAAAAGTATTTTCATGTAACTTCTTTGAGGCTTTGTACATTTGGAACGAGTAAAAAATAGATTTACGGAGGAAGTGACGTCAGCGGAGCGAATGGCTGCTTAAACGCTGAGCTCCAGCACACCCGCGACTAGAAAGCACTCTCTCTCTTCCCCACGGCGGCGAATTGATAGCCAACTGAGATATAAGAGATACCCTGGTTGCGGCAAGGAAAAATTCGGGATGCAGGCGAACGGAGGAGCTGTGAATCTCACTCAATTCGCGTTTGAAGGCAGTGCGACACAGAAAAAAAAGATGGCGGATCAGCCTGCACTGACCTCGTGCACACAAGACTCGGCGCCAGAATTATTCACCTCTCAAGAACAAACAGACAGGTTGGGAGAAATCCTGCCCGAACTGCGGGACTGGCTGCAGGAAATAAGATCTGATCTGAAGGTGGTCCGGGAGGAACTCACGAATCTGGGGGCTAGCTTGCGAGGAGAAATCGCGGAGATTGGCCAAAGAGTGGAAGAAGTAGAAACGCGAATGGAAGACCACACGGAGGCTTTGACAGCAGTTGAATTACAAGTCTCTGATATTAGCTTGGGGCAACAACAAATCAATGATAAGCTTGAGGACTTAGAAAACAGGAGCAGGCGCTGCAACCTCCGTTTTCGAGGCCTACCAGAGACTCCTGCCTACCGCGAAGCTGAGAGTGTGATACAAAAAGTGGCTAGTGCTCTACTATTGTTGGATGGAACTGAGGTGAGCCCAGATGACATCAAGCTGGAAAGGGCACACAGGGCACTGGGCCCGGCAAGACAGAATCTGCCCAAAGATATCATCGTGTGCTTTCGAGATTACGGGATGAAGGAGAAAGTGCTACAAGCAGCTCGCAAAAGCACAGATTTTAAATGGGACGCCCACCGCATAGAGGTATACCAAGATCTGGCAGCGGCGACATTAAAGCGGAGAGCTGAACTGAAGCCGGTCACGGCAAAGCTACGTGAGATGGGCATACGCTATAAATGGAGACATCCCTTTGCACTGGTATTCTACAAAGAAGGCAAAATGCAGCAGATCCGAACGAGGGCAGAGGCACAGCAATTTTTTCCAGAGGGGCTGGCCGAGATCCCACCGAGTGCAGGAGGTAAAAGAGGACACTCGGGAGGGAGGGCTACCCAGCCAAAATGGCAGCGAGCAGGGCGCAACAGGCTGCAGAGACAACAATCAGCAAACCGTCTGACTTGAACTTCTCGGGGCTGAAGCGAGTAGACTCGGCGGTTGGAGAAGACAGCCCCCGCGGCGTACTGAGGGGACTGAAAAGATGACTGAGTGGTATAAAAAGAGGGGTATTATAGAATTGCGTGGGATGAGGATTGGGGTGCTTAAAGTTTCAATCTCACATGTATATAGTTGAAGTTATGTGTTAATGCTAGAAAAGAATGACAATAGGGTGTGGGGGAGCCACTTCCTTCACGGGTAGCACCTAGCAAACTAAGAGAAGAAGGGTGCTTAAAATGTATGAAGAGGAAAAGGTGGGGGGGGGGTGGGAGGGAAGAAGGGGGAGGGGGAGGGAGGGAGGAGCAGACAGATATGATATAATCAAAATATGGGGGATCTCGTTGAGATGGCAAGAGGGAGCCTGGTTGTACGAACAATATGAAAGCAAATGTCATGGCTCTTAACTGTGTAACGTTGAATGTGAGAGGGCTTAACTCCCCGCAGAAACGCAGCCAGATGTTTAGAGAAATGTTACGTTTGAAGGCAGATGTTATGTTCCTCCAGGAGACGCACTTGAAGCGCGGACATGAAAAGTTGGTCAAACATAAACGATATCCCTCAATTTACTATGCATCTAACATTGCAGGGACCAAAAGTAAAGGGGTTTTAATAGCGCTTTCCAGTGCGTGCCCATGGAGTGTGAACGAAGTGATACGGGATCCTGGGGGGAGGTATTTGATTCTAGTGACCTCAGTGCTAAATGTGCAGTACACATTGATAAATGTTTACGCTCCCAATGAAGACCAAGGGGGGTTCATAAAAGAACTAGAGGAAGTGATTCGGAAGAGAGCTAAAGGCCTTCTCTTGATTGGAGGCGACTTTAATGTCACCTTAAATCCGAGCGTAGATAACTCGGGGGGGACAGCAGGATATGCCCAAAAGGATAGAGATGCAATGAGTGAATGGATAGCCCGAGAGGGCCTTATGGACATCTGGAGGGAAATCCATGGGACTGAAAGGGACTATACATATTTCTCCCCTAAGCATAAAACGTACTCTCGCATAGATTACTGGTTGGGGGAGGAAGCCTTTCGAGGCAGAATTTGTGAGACCAGGATCGAACCTTGCTCCTGGTCAGATCACTGCTCGGTCAGTTTAGAGCTTAGCCTTATAAGAGAGAAGAGGGGTCACAGGAATTGGCGTATGAATGAAGCACTTTTGTTGGAACCTCAGCATGCACGTACAGTGGAGAAATGTATTGAGGAATACATTATGTTGAATGACAATGGAGAGACACGTCCGGTGAATGTAAGGGAAGGTATGAAAGCGGTTGTACGGGGTCATATCATTGCGCTGCAGTCTCATATAGATAAGGAAAGGAAACAGGGAGAGGCCACAATGCGGCAGCAATTAGACAACTTGGTAAAGACACATAAGGCAGACCCCGCGGATAATGCGCGAGAGGGGCAGATACAACAACTACGTAGACAACTTAATGAGACCCAGTTAGCTGAAATAGCAATTCAGTTACAAGCAGCGCAACAGGAGCACTTTGAATTCGGGAATAAAGCTAGCAGGTTATTGGCCCGTAAACTACAAAAGCGAACACAACGTAACTATATAGCTGCTATAAAGTCTGAAGGGGGAGAGTTGTACACCTCCACAGGGGCTATACAACACGCTTTTTGGGAATATTATGGCCAGCTCTATGAGAGGGAGCAAACAGCAAATAGGGAAGAGCAAGAAGAGTATATAAAAGACCTGGGTATACAGGGGATCTCAGAGAGGGACCGGGAGGACATCTCAGCGCTAATAACAGTAGAGGAAGTGGAAGAGGTGATAGCAGGGATGCCTACACATAAGGCTCCAGGCCCAGATGGCTTCCCAATCAGATTTTATAAGATGTTTAAGAAATGGCTTGCCCCCCTGTTAGTAAGGGCGATTAGGTCCTTCGACGAGGAGCATTCACTGCCATACTCCTGGAGAATGGCAGAGGTAGTATTGATCTTGAAGCCAGGGAAGGACCCGCAACAGTGCGCGTCATACCGACCTATATCCCTGTTAAATAATGACTATAAAATCTTTACTAAAATTCTGGCCAATCGATTGAGGGGGATAATGCCTCGCTTGGTCCATCATGATCAAACGGGGTTTATTGAGGGACGTCAAGGCAGTGACAATATAAGAACCCTGCTACATGTGATCCAACAGATTGAGGATGAAGGGGGTCCAACGTTGCTGCTCTCGATAGACGCGGAGAAGGCCTTTGACCGGGTGGACTGGGCCTTCCTGCAGTCTTTGATGGGGAGGCTGGGCATGGGTGAGAGATTCGATAAGTGGATAAAGCTTATATATGACAAACCTTTAGCCCTACTAAAAATCAATGAGGGGTTGTCCGAGCCGGTCCAACTACATAGAGGCACGAGGCAGGGGTGTGCTCTGTCTCCCTTGCTGTTTGCATTGTCGATAGAGCCACTGGCCAGGAAAATTAGAGAACATGCTGACATTAGAGGGGTGGCTCGGGGCTCCCGCGAGCATAAGATAATGCTCTTCGCTGACGATATCTTACTGACTGTATCGGACCCGGTGATGTCCTTGCAGAGGGTGATGGAGATATTTGCGCAATATGGGAGGATGTCAGGATTCAAGATCAATATGACAAAATCTGAGATTCTAAACCTGTCAGTAGACCAAGATGTTAAGCGAGAGATACAACAGCGATACCCATTTGTTTGGGCACAAAAATCTATCAAATATTTGGGAGTGCAGATAACAGCAAAAATAGACCAGCTATATCAGGCAAACTACCCCCAAAAAAGTAAAGAACTATTTTTGGAACTAGATAGATGGGAAGCTATGACAGTATCATGGTCGGGTCGAATTAATGCAATAAAAATGATTATACTACCCAAGTTATTATATATGTTTACGGCCCTACCGGTGCCTATTCCGCGTTCCTTTTTCCAGCAATTACATAGAAAAGTGTTTGCCTACATCTGGAAAAAGAAACCACCGAGAATCCGTAGGAGAGCAATGCACCACCCCCCAGCATTGGGGGGGATGGGCGTCCCTGATTTCTTCTTATACTATCAAGCAGCTCAATTAAAAATTTTGGCTGAATGGCAGCCCAGTAATAATAAGAAATGGCTGCATTGGGAAAGGGCATGGATGGGCACTAAGTATTTAGGCAATGTGCTATGGGGACCGAGACAACAGATTTTAACAGCCCTTCGCAGGGTGCCGGGGGGACTAGCTCATCTGCTTAACACGTGGCTACAAATTAGAAATAGAGTGTTTCCTGAAAGGCAATATTTCTTGCAAACGGCTATAAGTGAAGCCCCTGGTTTTTCTCTAGGGGCGGAGGAAAAAACCTATCAAATGTGGGCCCGCAAAGGGTTATATAGGTTGGGTCAATTGTGGGAAGAGAATGCGGTGAAAGATTTTGAGATAGTGAGGGAAGAATATGATTTATCCGCCAGGGACCTTGTGTATTACCACTATGTGAGGGATTACATCCAGAAGAAAGCAAGGGATGAGCTGGAACTGGCGGAGACGGGCTTAGAGCGGGCGCTAAGAGAAGGAGGAGGGAAGGGATGTATAACTAGACTCTATAAAGCTCTTTTGCTCATGTACTCCCCGATTGACTTTTACACAGACAGATGGGAGAAAACGATACAAAAGAACTTTTCTATAAGTTGGTGGGCCAATAGCTTTAGGTTCATGTTGCGCTCATCAATCACTCAGCCGGTGGCAGAAAGTGGATACAAGATATTGTTCTGGTGGTATTATACGCCATTACGCCTCCACAAGATCTATCCGAAGGTATCCAAGAGCTGCTGGCGTGGCTGTGGGGGACAGGGATCCTTTTTACACATCTGGTGGGAATGTCCCAAGGTACGTACCTTTTGGGAACAAATCATAAAGATAGTCAATGAGTTGGGTACAGGGGGCTATACACGCCAGATAGAATACTGCCTGCTACACGCCCGCCCAAAAAAAACCAGAGTGCAAGAGCATAAGCTGGTAGTCCAGATATTTGCTGCGGCCAAAATGCAGCTGGCAAGGGCCTGGAAAACACTGGAAACTCCACCCTTGCAAAGAGTGGGATATAAGGTCGAGTATATATACCAAATGGCAAAACTGACTGCGATGAGGAAAGGTTTGCTAGGGGTGTTTCAGAAAATATGGGGCCCCTACGAGGAGAAACGAGAAAAAATCTGGCTCCGGGGGGGAGGGGATCGAAATGAGGGGGAGGAGGGAGGGGAGGGAAGGAGGGGACAAAAGTGAAGAAGGAATTATATAATGTTGGTAAGATAGGATACATGATGTTTTCCAGTAGTAAGATATTCCTTGTGTGACTGTATGATCAGTGATGTCTCCATTTTGGTGTAAAATTTACTTAAAATCTTTAATAAAGTATGTTTAAAAAAAAAAAAAAAAAATAGATTTACTTCTACTCATTCTACACCACTCAGGATTTTGTAGATCTCAAAGTCTTCCCTCAGCCTTCTCTTTTTTTGCGCTAAAACAGCAAGGGCATAACCAAGAAGAATTAAAGAAGGTAGTTATAGGAGTAGAGATGAGACTAGATGAAAGATATTAAAAATATCATGAAATATTATTTAAAGAACACTGGTTATATACATTGCTTTAAATCAGCCTTTTCAAATTTAGTATGAATAGACAAAGAATATCTCCCCCAGTTCTAGTAAGAGACTGAAAAATGCATCCCCCCCAACACACCCCCTCTGAGTAGAAGTCAGATTGATAAATCTGCTGCACTAGCAGGAAGAACTAAAATTCAAATATTTTATGCATGGGATGCACTGAAGCCAAAACTGGCAAGAGTTAAGCCAGATGGGTGAGGGGATATGGACAGATTGCTTTTGAACGCCCTTAAGTTTTACTTTAGCTCTATGAATTTTGCTACAAATGTGAATTGGAATTACAATATGCCATAATATTTTTGCAGACAAGAATCACTTACACCAAAAACAATTTTTACAAAAACTGATTAGCAGTTTTGGTTGGGGGGTTTTCTGACCTAAGATAGAAGCTGTGAACTGTGGTTTGAATGTTGAAACATTGAATTACCGCAACATTCTAAGGGTACTCCAGTCATCTGAGGTCTTTTCCCCCACCATTCCGATTTTGTGCCACATTACAGGGATTTTGAATTGAATTTAGATGTGTATTTTATAATATACATACATTGCAGCTACAGCCCTGTTCTATCCAAACGTTGCCTACAAGGGTACTACTTACACACAGATCACATAAAAGTAGATACACACTTTCTATCCACATAATATTTACACACATATGTGGTCGCTTAATTTTGTAAAAGCCTTCTCATGTGTGTATAACAGGCTTTACATATGAAAAAAGCTTTGCAGAATTACTCCTCAAATTTGTAAAAATATAAACAAGCAGTTAAAATTTTCCAGTGGAAAAGAAGGTTTAGATAAATAGTTATGTTCAAGTTGGGTAGACTGAGCAATAATGCAAAGAATATTTGAAAACACAAAGGGTGATGGCTAAAGTGTCTCTCACAGGGTAGGCCCTGCTATTAAGCCGACTAGATGTGGTGCCAAGGACAGCAGAGTTTGGAAGAGAGATCTGCTCTTGCCACTTCTCCGCCAGTGCATTGCCACCCTACATCTGCCGGCTGCCCTGAAGCCTTGTAATGCAGAATATACAGCACAGGGCCACTGAGTGCAGGCACATGCTCAAACTCTGCCAGGACTTGCCCCCACTGACATTCCGCTGGAGGGGGCAGGACCCAGCAGAGCATGAGCACGTGTCTGCACTCAGAGACCCTCAACCATGGCACAGAAAGGGTGGTGGTGGGCGACAAAGGACAGGGATGATTAAGAGAGATGCTGAGCACAGGACAGGCAAGTAGGCAGGGGAAAGGGAGATGCTGGGTACCTGGGGCTGGTAGAAAGAGGAGAAATATTAGAAATGTGGTTTGGGGGGGATATGGGGGGAGAGGATATAGAGGGGAATGGGAGGTTAAGGAGTAGAAAAAGAGATGCTGGGCATCTGTAGGGGAATATGAAGAAGAGGAGGAGATGCTAAGTACCTGGTTGGTGGGGGAATGGGGAAGGCACGCATCTCAAGGTTTGCCTAGAGCTTCAGATAACTTTGGGCTAGCCCTGGTCTCTCAGTAGCACAGGTGCTTGAATAACACCACCATTCTTGTTTCTAAGAGCATGGGAAAGGCAGCAAGTCTGAATGGGTCAGCAATCTTTATCAGCCATTAATTTCATGTTTCAAGACAGTATTTAAAACTGCATATAGTATACATAGTTATATACAAAGTAGACTTTTAAAACAATTCCAGATTGCTTTGGAAACCCGAGATCACCTGAGAGCAGCCCCATATACAGTAATGTTTCTTATAGGTGCCTACAGGAAACTGTGTTTAGCACTTTTTAAGGGTATACGTGCAGTAAAAATCAGAGACAAAGAAAAGGACTGATGACTATACAAATATAGGGGGTTCAAATTCCACCTTATTAAATATATTGTCCACTTTGAGAAGAAGTTTTGGGTAATATATCTGCTGAAACGGGTGACTGATATTTACGAAGGTTAGTAGTTGCTGAATTCTATTTGAGTGACACTGTAAAGAAAAGAAATATGCATATATACATATCCAGATATGAGTATTTTAAATGTACTTTATAACATAACACAAACTACGGGGTCGCTGGGAGCCCTTACCGCCGCCTATTTAGGTGGCGGTAAGGGCTCCTGCACTAATTGGGTAGACACGTTTCATGTTGCAAAAATTAAAAAACAAACAAACCATTTTTTACCATGGGAGTGGTGGACACTGCTGCCCAAACTACCTCAGGATGCCTCAGCGCGTCCTGCGGTAGTGCCTTTTTACCCCATGGTAGGCCCGCGTTAGGCCTATCATACCTCAGTAAAAGGGCCCCTATATTAATGAAAAACATTATTTCAGCTAATGGAGGTTTTTTTTTGGTTTGTTTTTTTTTTTTAAATACAATGACAGACCAACGTACAAAAGTTATCATATATTTCACATACAGTAACACAGAAAACAGTAGCACAAAAAAAAATTGGCCGATGTAGTCTGCCTGGTTCTGATTCTTGCACTTTGGATAAAAAGATAAAGGTAGGCCACTGTATACAAGTATCAATTTGGCAATCGGTTTTCACGGAGTGGAGAAAGAAGGGGTGTAGATACATAGGTGACTTTCGAAAGGTGGGTGGTCAGGAATTCCCGGAGTTCACACAGATCAGGAGTGCATGGAATATCCTGAACTCCCAATTCTTTGCCTTTTTACAAGCAAGGGACTATGTGTTAACTGTTGAGAGGAAAGGGGGGACTGAGGCTGTTTTTGGGAAAGCTGATGCTTTGTTCTTGCAACTACCGCACACTTTAAACAAGTTATCTCAATGGTATCAGCTCATTGGGGAAAATAGGAAAGCTACACATCTAACACACTTGGCTAATGTATGGAGTAGAAACATAGGAGGCACAGTGTCGGAGGAGGAACTGGGGAGAGCATTTGGAGAACTCAGCAGGGCCACGCCGAATGCGGCATTACAAGACATTCAATTGAAAATTATGCATAGGGTACACATATCTAAAGCGAGAGGAAAAAAAAATGGGGCTTTGGACTGATGACACCTGTGTAAAATGTGGGGCTTTCGTGGGCACGCTGTTACATTCATTTATGGAATGCCCGAAGTTGGGGGAGCTCTGGAGAGGAGCCCTACAGCAGATAGAACAAATAGTGGAGCATGCGTTCGAATGGACATACTCAGTAACCTATTTAGGGAGCACTGCTGGCCTGAGAGAGCAAGGACTGAATGAGGCCCAGTGTAAATTCATCCTAGTTGCCACCATTTTGGTCAAAAAATGTATATTAATGTCATGGGTGGATGCTAGGCCCCCACAGATAAAGGTATGGTTAGATGCGATGAAAGAAATGGCCAGTTGGATGCAAGAGTCCCTTAAGTTTCAGTCCTCTAAGGAGCACGACAATATAAAAATTTGTGGAGCAAGATTGCCAATGTGGAGGGACTACTGGTGGACCCCTCTCTTGATAACACTGCAGAGTAAAGTACTAGCAGCCACTTGACGGGGTGCGGGAGCAATAGGGTATTGGTCTCTACATGGCACTGTGCAGCAGGACATGTTAGCATATTAGGAGGAGTGGACGGGGGGGGGGGGGGGGGGGGGGGTAAGTAAAGGCAAAAAGTCCAAGGTGTTTCGTTTAATGTTATTTGATGTATATGTGTTATAACCCTGCGGATGTTAATGGAAAGGCTAATATTTTATTTTATTCATTGATGGAAATGACGTGGGGAAGGGGGCTGTTGTGTATTGATGTTCTGTGCACTAAGGACTTAATAAAGATACTTTCAAAACAAACAAAAAAAACAAGTATCAATTTGGCAAATTACTTGCTGGGTTTGCTACTTGTGTCATGGTTTCTTGGCAGACTATTAATGGGGTGGTTTGCCATTGCCTTCCCCAGTCATATTCCCCCATTCCCGCTCAGCCAAGTTGGAGTACTCATTTACCAATCAAAAGTGGATGGATGGCTGAATTGTCCAGGGGTGGCTACCTGACAGAAATCCCAGTACGGGAGTTGATCTCAGATCATGTGCTCAGTAGGCAAGAAACCAAACGATTGCACCAAAAGGCCTCAGACTTTGGGTAGATGGGCCTAATTTTCCATACTCATTCTAACCCTAGTAACTTCCTTTCCCAGCTCCTGCTTTGTCTTTTATAGGAGTTGGCAAACCCTTTCTTACCAGTGTTCTCCACATCAGTTCCAAGCATGCCCAGCATACCATTAAAGTACTGTCTTTTATCAATGCCATTGGTAGTCCATTGCAGGTCTTGCAGTCTTCCTCTATGATTTTTACAAGATCAAAAGTAAATTCAAGACTCGGGTCTCCTTCCGTGTCTTAATATCAAGTTTTCCAATAGTGGTTACAGCTATCAGAACCAGTGAAGCTATTGTCTAAAATACTTGGCCTGCCAATATGTTGTTTTTTTTAAACTAAGTCCATTCCATGAGGTTGACCCCAATGCTTCTGCAGTCATACCACCACTGTGAGAGTCACAAGGGCTGTTCTGTAATGGGTTACCTGAACTACCCCTGATGGTATACGGATACCACTGGGTTACTCATCCACCATTCCTTCATTGTTTGTAAGTAAGGGTCCTCAGGGTTTATCCTATAACTTTTGGGAATGGAACATTATGGGAAATGGGACTTGATATATTGCCTTTCTGAGGTTTTTGCAACTACATTCAAAGCGATTTACATATATTCAGGTACTTATTTTGTACCAGGGGCAATGGAGGGTTAAGTGACTTGCCCAGAGTCACAAGGAGCTGCAGTGGGAATCGAACTCAGCTCCCCAGGATCAAAGTCCACTGCACTAACCACTAGGCTACTCCTCCACTAGCAACATTCCATGTAGAAGCCTGCCCTTGCAGATCAGCAATGCGGACGTGCAGGCTTCTGTTTCTGGGAGTCTGGCATCCTGCACATACGTGCAGGACGTCAGACTCACAGAAACAGAAGCCTGCCCTTGGACGTCAGACTCACAGAAACAGAAGCCTGCGTGACTGCGTTGCTGATCTGCTAGTGGAATAGCAACATTAACATTCCATCTAGAATCTCCAATAGTAGCAACATTCCATGTAGAATCTACAAATAGTTTCAACATTCCATGTAGAATCTCAAATAGGGAAAGGGAACTGGGACTTGACATGCCGCCTTTGTGAGGTTTTTGCAACTACATTCAAAGCGGTTTACATATATTCAGGTACTTATTTTGTACCAGGGGCAATGGAGGGTTAAGTGACTTGCCCAGAGTCACAAGGAGCTACAGTGGGAATCGAACCCAGTTCCCCGGGATCAAAGACCGCTGCACTAACCACCAGGCTACTCCTCCTTTCTGAACTTGATTATCATTTTAGTTTCTAACACACTGTGAAAAATTATTTCTCGAGGTTGTTCCTTAGTCTAACACCTTCCCTCCTCCCTCGGAGTTTAGTTTAGCATATTTGGGCTTGCTATACCGCCTTTGCCAGCCAGCAGATCATAGCGATTTACATATTATCAAAAATCTACAGAAAAACAGAAAGGAACTAGAATAATTAGATAGGAAAGTTAACAACCATCCAAACAATACTAAATGGTTAGGGTGTGGCATTGGACTGTTACCCAGGGTGAAACAGACGTGAGTGAGGAGAAAAAAGGAGAAGAGGGGAAAAGTACTCCTACGAGTGGGAAAGGTAGAGGCAGAAACAAAGAAAACAGTTCACATCATGACCCCCCAGTTCTCACCTTCCTTCTCATTGAAAAGGTTTACTTCCTGTGTATCAGGTGTCTGAATAGTTGAGTTATAGCCCACCTGGCTCTATTTTAGGTAATAAATACTTAGATGCTCTAGTTTCATTTCATGCACCATTTTGGTTGTACGCTCCCCAGAACCAAAATAAAACAAATTCTGCATCAATTATTTTAGTGAAAACACAGTCAAATTTATGCCAGCTTTCATTAAATGTACCAGTTAAGAGGTTAACAATCTGCTTAGGTAAGAGGCTGAAGATAACTGGAAGCTGAGAACTAAGATCTATTTCAGCTAACTTAACATTATTTAGCATCATCCTGCTTCATGTTTCATTGTAAGCATTCACTTGATCTTATTTGAATTTATACAATGCTTTTAACTCAAAGCTCTTTCACACAGCCTACTGAAACATTTTCCAATGCCAAAGGCACACTAAACAGCCGTTGAATTCAAGCAATAAATTCAGATTCTGGTAACACACACAATATCTAAGCCGATACGGAGAACACGGACTCAGAACCCTAAATAAGACCTTTATTTGGTATCTGAAAAAATGTCATAAGGAGTTAATAAGACACAGCTGTACTGGCTCTTTCTAATAAGCAGCTTCTGGCACTTTGGACACCACAGGTATCTGCGTAACCAGAAAACTTATTACTAGTGTATCAAAGTTGTGCTACTTAATGGACCTTCTTTAGTAAAACATAACAAAGCAATTACATGGCTGTTGATTGTCAGTCATAAAAAAAAAACCCTGCAACACTGCTTTTCAAAAGAAACTACACTGCAATTTTTGTGGTGGTAAAATAAAAGGAACTAGAAAATTAAATGGAGAATAGAACAAAAGACCAGCAGGTAGCCAACTGAACTTAGTCACTACAGATGGCTTAGGAACAGTGTTTCCTTCTACATCCAGTGGAGGGATAAAAGGGAAGGAGGAGACTCCTCACAGCCTGTGAATAGTAATAGCAAAAAAGTTTAGGCAAGGCTTGAGTCTATGAATTTCACCTCATGAAAGGCCTCGGTTGTCTCATTTTTTTCCTCTTTCTGGAAACGCTTTTCATTGCTTTTTAATTACATCTGAATGATAACCTGATGTAATAGAACAAATAAAGGCACTTAAGGAGTTTTCCTTGCAACACTCAACTTGCTCTGGGCCTAAAATAAGACCCATTGTTCAGACGCCCAACAATAAAAAAAAAAAAGCACTTGAGAATCAAAGAATACTACTGTGTTCTTTCTCTTTTATCTACAATATATTTAAGGGACAACAAAAACAGTATTCATTGATTTTTACCCACAGATTCCTGGAAAACATATTGAGATCAGGGGAAGAAAAGCACTGGAATTAATTATTCATAGCCATTTCTTTTTAACTTTCTAAATATACTTTTGTTCATTTTTCAGTGCACTTTTTTTTTTTTTTTGGCAGAAAGTGGTTTCATGCAGTTTCTGACAAAATGCTCTACCTACAGTCAAAGAGAAAATGTTTTTTTTTTTTTTTGCTGTTTATACTGATCTTGCACTTAATGAATGCAGCTTCCAAAAGTCTTAGAGGGACGTGGCGTGGCGTTTGGTATAACTTGTAAAGGATCACTAACCTGACTTTATTCTTACAAGGGTAGTGTATATTTTCCACTGTTAACCTTTAACATTTTTAAAATGTATTTTAAACAAAACTTCCATTAAACTTTGAAATAGAGACTTTTTTTTTTTTAAGTATCTACCTAACAGGAGATTTACTCATTATGACAGGATAAGATAAAAACGACATAAATCATAATTGAAAGACAAAATAAAAACTAATTCTGCAAAGTGTAATCTCTTAACAAGCGAGTCACAGCCTCAAGCAATAGGTAATATGGATGGCTTGTAATTGGACAACAGCCACATTATAAAACCACATCATGTGCCCTAGAGTGAATGCATTTATTCAGGCTGCAGCACAATTAGCGTTACACTGGATTCCTGCCCCCCCCCCCCCAATAATGAAGTTTAATGACAAATTATAATCCCACAAACACCCAAAGATGATAAAATAGAATATCCTTTGCACAAACCCCAACATGTATGGCAACCAAAAACCGTCCATTTCATTGATTAATATCACTGATGCTTTAAATTAATTTATCTAAAGGACATGGGTCGATTTCAGGCTGCGCAGCCAAAAGAATGAGTGAAAGAAAGCGATTAAATCAATTAACGTACGGTAGAGCTAAGCCATTACTCCTGCAACTTGACAAGCCTACAGTTTAATATTTCCTGATTCTCATTAAGAAAGCTAACATAACTATAATAAATAAAATCAATGTGTCATCTTGTGTTCATATTACTATATATTCTTTAAACGTTAGGGCCTGAATCACTAGTATAACTTTTTCTACATGGCTTTTTGGGTGCTGAATAGTAACATAGTAGATGACGGCAGAAAAAGACCTGCACGGTCCATCCAGTCTGCCCAACAAGACAACTCATGTGTGCTACTTTTGTGTATACCCTACTTTGATTTGTACCTATGCTCTTTAGGGCACAGACTGTATAAGTCTGCCCAGCACTATCCCCGCCTCCAGCCCCGCCTCCCAATAGTGTTCCATGAAGAAGAAGCTGTGAATTACTGCATCATTTTACACAATGGAATGATGCTTTGAACTAGGATACTGAGAACGCAAATAACTTCACTACATTAAAACAAAGTAATTATAGGTGTGTGCCCCATCCACTTACAAGCCAAGAATATCAGCAAGTCTTACTGCTACCAGCACATACCATTAACAGATGACCTTTGTAATGAGGATGATGATGAGAACTGGTTTAAATGAGAGCCCCTTATGTAGCATGGAGAAAGCAACCTTGCTTGATATGACAGCTAAGAAGCTCAGATCTCATAGCAACTCTTTACCTTGCTCGGTTCGCTTCCTTTGTTGTATCCCACGCCCAGGTTATGAAGTTCTGACTCAGATAAGAGACGACAGATTCAACACAGAGCATTTGTGAGCAGAACACGTTGGTGAGAACACTTTCATCATGATGGAGGTAGATGGCAAGAAGTTTTCGCTGAAAATAAAGGAGTAAATGTATTTAAAGCGGCGATTCCACTATTTAACCACATTCAGCATGGGCACAGCAAGTTTCATTAAACCATCTGATCCAGGTACTTCAAACTTATTTTGGCATGATCATCTGTAGAGCAACGAGAGAACAAGTCAATTAATTCAATCCTTGGCCTATCTGCACACATGACCAACTGAAGTGCCAGCTGTGAAGGTACCTTCCCTAAACTGCCATCTGGAATTAAATTGCTACCTTATTTCTCTTACTTTTGTACGATACTGTTTTCAGGCTAGTCGATTATGGATGAAGACTAATAGGTTGGCTTTAAATTTAGCAAAGACTGAAATTATGTTTGTTAGTCAGGTGGCCTATAGCCAGAACACCTCCAGAGCTTTCTTGTTCCCACTGTACATCAGATTGTGAAACTTGAGAGTTGTACTGGATACACAGTTGAATTTTAAGGCACAGGTAGCAAAGGTAGTTCAAACTTGTTTCTATCAATTAGATGTTCTAAGCAAAATTAAACCTATGACTCCTGGATCTCATTTTCAGATAGTGATTCAGAGTTTAATTTTGTTTAGATTAGATTACTGTGATAGTCTTTACCTGGGTTTATCTAGTTGTAAAATATTACAGGAAGTATAACACGCTGCTGTATGGCTGATTGTTGGATTAAAACGTACTGAGCATGTTACATCTTCTTTAAGTCTTTACATCGACTATCTGAGAGCTTCAGGATAACGTTTAAAGTACTGATGATTTTTTTTAAAGACTCTGATCAGTGGTGTTCCTGAACATTTGAAGAACACTCTGAAGCTCTATGAACCAGCTCACTCTCCTTGAGATCGACAGGAACTCGGCTATTGGTACAGCCTTCTTTAATGAAGGTTTGATATGTTGATACTTGTAATGGTGTTTTCTCCTTGGCTGGTCCAACTCCTTGGAAGTATTCAGATGTTAACATCTGTTGTTGAATGTAAGAAAAAGTTGAAAATCCTTTTGTTTATTCAAGCTTTTATGGTGTAAGAAGGCTTGAAACTGGTTCTATGATGCTGGCATATTAAATTCTGTAAAAAGGATGTTATTTGGATTTCTGTTTTTAGTTTTAGATTTTATATATGATTTGTAAAATGTTTGTTGTTTGCCATAAAATAAGGGAAGTTATACTCTAATAAATATATCTAGTGGTGACAGGTAGGCAGAATGCTACCTTTATCTGCCATCATTTACAGCGTTATGCCACTGAAACTCTAAGGAAAAGCTGTCAGTGTATCACCGGTTACTACAGGTGTGGAGAACGTTTACTATGAACAGCTAAATTCACATAAGGGATAAGAATGAAGATGTGACAAAGGAATAGAAACTCTTTCTGAAATGTGCAGGGGGGTTGTACAGTCTTGTTTCCATGAGACTTCTGAAACATTTATTCAAAAGTTCATTAACAGCTGAGATTACCACCTAATTTTTCTTTCAAAGGCCAGAGATTTTAAGTATCACATATTATTTCAATGCTAACTTTTGCCTATGGTTTAGGTACTTTTGATTTAAAATTCTGGTATTTTGTCAGATGGCGAATGAAATAAATGTTGCATACAAGAATAATTGATTATATACAGTATTAATGTGCAGAAAACATCAATAAAGAAAAAGTGTTAAAGGTTTGGTACAATTCACAAATTTTTTACATAAATCAATCAATGTTGGCACACTTGCCTTTTACATATAAGCAAATAGTCCATCACACTGTCATGCAGAGTAATCTAACAACAACACAATACCTAACCTAAATGGCACAGAATGTATTTTCCAATAATGACTTGTTCAAACCTACCTGTATTCCTCTACCTTTATGTAATACCAATTGTTTTCTTTAACCTGGTATAGTTATGCTATAACAGGTCCTCTGTAAGCCACATTGAGCCTGCAAATAGGTGGGAAAATGTGGGATACAAGTGCAACAAAATAAAGAAATAAATAAATAAATATATTTTGCTTGCATTAATGCATATATTAAAGGTTTCTGGTAAATTATATCAATAGAAATCAAACAAAATAAAACATGGAAAAGAAAATAAGATGATACCTTTTTTATTGGACATAACTTAATACATTTCTTGATTAGCTTTCGAAGGTTGCCCTTCTTCCTCAGATCGGAAGGGCAACCTTTGAAAGCTAATCAAGAAATGTATTAAGTTATGTCCAATAAAAAAGGTATCATCTTATTTTCTTTTCCATGTTTTATTTTGTTTGATTTCTATTGATAACCTTAAGAGTGGACTAACACGGCTACCACACCTCTCTAATTAGGACAGAGAAACAGGACAAATAAGGGATAAGGACAAAGGGTAGCAAGATTCCGGAATCCCAAAGAGTAGCAAGCTTCTGTGCAGAGTCCCAAAGAGTAGCAAGATTCCGGAACACAAATAATAGCAAGATTCCGGAATCCCAAAGACTACTACTACTACTTATCATTTCTATAGTGCTACTAGACTTACGCAGCGCTGTACACTTGAACATGAAGAGACAGTCCCTGCTCGACAGAGCTTACAATCTAATTAGGACAGAAGGGCAACCTTCGAAAGCTAATCAAGAAATGTATTAAGTTATGTCCAATAAAAAAGGTATCGTCTTATTTTCTTTTCCATGTTTTATTTTGTTTGATTTCTATTGATAACCTTAAGAGTGGACTAACACGGCTACCACACTCCTCTACTTTGGGAAATTATACAATGCTTATGAATTCTGAAAGGGTAACCTACTTAATGAAAATTGCCCCTACATTTGTAACCAACTTCACTACCTGGAACGGGCCCAAAACATTTTGCTGTGCATGTTTTGGATGGAATAATCATTTTAACAATTACTGGAAATATAAAAGCCACCTTTGCCTGATAAACAGAGCAGGATGCACAAGCGTTTCCACAGAAATTTTCAAAAGGGACAGCACATCAAAAGCCTTTTCAAAACCTTGATTCAGATTGTTCTGTTGCATCGGAGAAAAGCAAATGCTTAACCCTAACCAGTCATCACTGGCTGATACCAACCACAAGGTTATCGTCAACTTGCAAAAGGCTGCAGGTTCATTACTGTTACCCCTTGATTTTTTTTCCCAGAATAGCCTTAACTGATGCCAATAACAGATGGCAAACTACGGGCAAGCTATGAAAAAGTAAGACACTCAAGAACGTGTATTTGCAAATAGCTAACATTCTCTCTCAGTCTTTAAATGTCTCTAAAATAAAGAATTATGAAAAAGATGAAACACTGCTGGCAAACATTGACATTGTAGACTTATATTTCCCAGCAATAAGAATGTACTTAGAGTTAACACTTATAATCTATGGAAGTTAAAAGCTCATCCAATCAATAATCTCTTTTCAAAATGATAAGTTCTTTATGCCTGGGGACTTTCAGCCAGTCAGGTTTTCAGGATACGCACATGCATGGGACTGATCACTGCCTCTAGTACATAAGTATTGCCATACTGGGAAAGACCAAAGGTCCATCGAGCCCAGCATCCTGTTTCCAACAGTGGCCAATCCAGGTCACAAATACCCGGCAAGATCCCAAAATGCACAAAACATTTTATACTGCTTATCCCAGAAATAGTGGATTTTCCCCAAGTCCATTTAAATAAGTACATGCAATTTTAATTCACATTCATTTATTGAACGTATCCTGAAAAGTTTGGTGGCTGAAGCATCCCAGGACAAGTCTGTGAGTCACTGATGTAAAGCACTGGTACTTTTTAATAAGCTTCTGGAAATATGTCCAACGTAGCATATCTCTCAAACCATAAACTAACTCTAATTTCATGTAGTTGTCTACTGTTATCTGCACAACCTTGAGACTCTAGAATTATCGGCGACACTAATTTTTGCCACTCATATCAGGGGCTTCCAAACTTTTCATCTGAAAGGCATAAAATGCATTTCTATTCACAGGCACCAACATTACGACATGATTGGGGACAATGCCAAACACATTTGAAATGATCCCTTCCTGGACACAAAGAAGGAGCTTGCTCAATAGTGAAGGTACTCAGCACCCACAGAGCTAGCTTCTATGTTCTAATCTCAGAGAAGGCTGAATGGGGGTGGGAAGAGAGGGCTGGAGGTGAGAAGAGATTGATGAGCGGGGAGGGGAGGACTTTTCTTACTCTACCACCTCTATTCTTTTTCACTGCCAACCCCTTCTCCTAGTCCTGCAGTCCCAGAGCAGAGAAGGACATGGTACATCCACATACATATTCCTGGTATTGTACCACTGACAGCTTGTAGCACCAACACACACCCTTCATCTTGCAATCCTGGAACAGGGCACAAATACACAACCCCCTCTCTCCCTTCTCCCCTGGTACTGCAGCCCTGGAACAGAGAGTCAACTATATACCTGGAGCCTGTATCATCAAAAACAGGGTGATTCTCCTCCTTGGCACCAACAATGCCCAGCTCATGACAGGTGCAAGCTGGGTCTAAGCTATAGAGGGATTAAAGGTGTTTAGGTGGACTCACTTCTAGCAGGTCTACCAACCACAAGTTCCAGAGGCAGTGGCTATTCCTGGTTCTGTTAATTTCATATTAATCCTGGAATTATTACCACTTTCCTGGCAGAGAAAAGGATGAGGAAGATCTGGAAAGCTCAACAGGGAAGGATAGAGAGGGAAGGACCAAAGAGACTGAGAATGGGTTGCCTTGGGCTCCAGGAGATGCGGGTGTGAAAGAAAGAGGCAAGCTGGAGTACATGGGCAAACCAAAAAAATATATATATTCTTCTCTTAGGCTTCTGTAGCTGGCGTCACGATTTTTGTAGTTGTCTGGTTCTTGCCGTGTCTGAGTACTAGAACTGAGGTTTCAGCCATCATGCTGTGGCTTTCTCCAGGGTATGTTATGAGATATGCAGTGGGCTCTCAAACCTGACTGGCTTAAGTTTCAAGTGGGTGGTTTCCTCAGGAAGGAGATTTTGGGAGGAAATTGAGGCAGGAAAGTCTTGGTCACAAATTTGAATACCTCGAAGAAAGCCACATGGTTGAAGCGTCAGTTCCACTTAATGAGAAGCAGCAAGATCTGGACAATAAAAAAAAATTGTTTGTAGGGATTCATCTGATCTGGGGACAAGAAACAGAACAGAAGGCTACACAAATTTGTTATAAGGACCATATCTGGTCTATGGGCTTTAGTTTGGGGACCCCTGATTAATATACGGCCCTTAAAAACCAAACACAGGGAGATGATAGTGCTATTTAGAGACCAACAAAAGTTGAGGCCCAAAGTTACATCTGTAAACTGTGGCTTCAAAGGAAGGTGTGTGTAAGGAGCTATGATAGCAAGTGATCTAGTCCCCCTGCTGGGAAGGATGCCACATTTCATGAGTATGGTTGGCCCATAAAAAAAACAAAGTTGAGGCAAACAGTGCTACCTGATATTTAGAAACTGACAGGTTAATATTCGGATGCCACAGCCAGCATTGTTTTTAAACACTAGCTGCGTTGGTCAAAAAATATCCAGATATTCAGCACCGCTATCCAAACAGTGCCTGGTACTGAATATCTGGATACAGTGGTCAGTACAGGAATGTCTCCAGATCATGGCGATATTCAGTCTGCTATCAGGATAAACCTATCTGTCCTAAGTTATCCGGATGGTGGACTGAATGATGCCACTACTTGGGTAAATTCTGGGACCATCCTGGCTCTGCCCCAACACTATTCACACAGAACAGCCGAAAGATAAGGTATTACATGAGCTTTTGAGGCCACATACTTTCCTCTTTAGACATGGTGAAAGTAACCCTCAGAAGGGACTTATGTGATCCTGCAAGTGGAGGAGTGGCCTAGTGGTTAGCGTGTTAGACTTTGGTCCTGGGGAACTGGGTTCAAATCCCACTGCAGGCACTGGCAGCTCCTTGTGACTCTGGGCAAATCACTTAACCCTCCATTGCCCCAGGTACAAATAAGTATCTGCATATAATATGTAAGCCGCATTGAACCTGCTATGAGTGGGAAAGCGTAGGGTACAAATGTAACAAAAACAAAAAATTACTACAATACTATTTAATTATACTTACATTGGTTCAACACAAGGTATCACACCCTACAAAGAATCCAACTTTCCACAGGACTTAACTGGGCCAGTCCATGGGGGCAACTCAAGGCCTAACATCCGCCTATGTCTCCTCTTTCCTTCCCTAATCCAACCCCCCAAACAGGTTTCCAGCAGCTCCCCTTTTCTCACCAGGTTTCCAGCATCTCCCCTTCTCTTCCTTCCCACTCATGTCCAGCATCTCCCTTCTCTTCTCTTTCCCTGCCCCCGCTCCTTCTTTCACATCTGCTTCCCTACTGCTCCCGCTCAGCAGGTCTTGAAAATTGTGAGCATGCAACACAGGGCTTTGAGCTCCCATTGGCACTCAAAGGCCTGCCACGTCAGGCCTCTTTCCAAAAAGAAGTGTGTGCTGGGGGGTGGATCTGGACACACCAGGCCTTTGAGCGACAGCATAGGTTCAAGGCCCCATGCTGTGCACTCACAGTTTTTTAAGTGCCCAAGCTACCCCTGAATTTAGCTACCTTAGGCGGAAACCTAGTCCACCAAGTGGTTGGGTCAGCCCTGAGGACCAGAGAAAGACTTCTAGAAATCTCTACCATCTAGAAACTGGAACACAGAGTCCAGCTGTTGGATAAATCTATGGGTGTTTTGATAATTTCAATATCTTAATAACTATCCACAAGAAATCAGTTTCATAAAATTTGTTCTGACTGCCGGCAGAGGAGTTATAAGTTACTTATTGTTACCTTGGGTGCTTTAACAGTGAATTGTGCCTAGAAGAGTGCATGTAACAGAGTTCAAGTTTGATTTTCTATTAAATCTGCGGCTTTGGTTAAAACTTAAAAGGACCGTTTCTTTTCAAGACACATGATTTGAGCATTAAGTTTTAGAGAAAAGATTAGCAACTTACACTGATGTCTGCTTGATTTCATTTAAACAGACTTCAAAACAAAATACACATTTCCTAAGAGAGGCCATTAATAATCCCAATATGCACGGTTCCATATGACTGCAGCCAACAATGTTGACTTGAAACGAAAGCTGAAAATCCAGGGCACCGATACACAATATCTAGCAATAAAAAAGCATTTCTCTGACGATATTTAATTTAAAAAGAAGAAAGAGGCAGGAGAAGATCAGGCACTGTCTGTTTGGAGGATCAGTCATTCTGCATTTCAAAGCGGGTGTTCCTGCAATATCCAGGTTACTGTGGTAGAATCTGGACTGTTATATAGCAGTTCTAAGAGAGGAAGGGTAAAGAGGTGTTTACTCAGTGATTAAGGCCTTAGACTAAGCCTCTAGCTCCTAGAGAGGCAGCTCACCGCTTATTCATTTGGGCCAATTCACAAAGCCCAGAAAGATTAAACACCCATGCTGGGAAGACAAGCGAATGCAGCAGGTGAAAAAGAAATAAAAATTCTTGAAAAACTCTTCGATGACTTCATTATTTTTTCCACAAGGAAACTTTAGGAAAGTGTTTAGTTAGAGAAAAACCCACATTGACCTCTCGATAAACCCTTAATCTTTCCTTTGTGGTAGCCCTGCTTTGTGGTAAGCGGATGGCTTTGCTCTCTCCTTTTCACTGAGCAGAGACAGGGAGAAAAGGACGCTTGAGAAACTGTTTTAGCTGCAAGGACACAAGTTCAGTGAAACTGTTATACTTCAGGTTCTATGAAAATAAAGATTTAAAAATGAATGTTTGCGAGTTTTTTTTTGTAAACACGAGAAACTAGATAAACTACAAGGAAATATTAAGGAACTTCTAAAACTATTTCATAACACAATCTCAGAATGAATAGATCATATTCCATTAGTAACAGCAAACTTATGTTCCATTAACAAAGTGCATGTTTAGTAAAAAAAATAATAATTTTTTAATTAAACATACTATTTAGTACTGCAAAATGCAGTTTCATCTTCGTAAGCAATGAGTTTCTGAAGACCATGTCAGCAGCAGCATCTTGTTTCCATGGACTCTTGATACACAAACCTTCCTATAGAAACTGGAAGGTGTGCTCGTTAAAGCGAGCGAACTCAACAATGGCCCTTAAGGACAACAAAAATGGGTCTGGTTTAGAGGCTATCCAGTTCTTGGACTCATTTATATCAATGTCTGTGAAGATTATGCATTCGGGACAGACTGAAACCTAGACTTGTCTGTAGCCTCTAAGAACTGGCATTGAGGAACTGTGTTGCACAGCCAATAACATGACGTCTCCTTATAGCTTCTATTTCAATTCCAGACAGCATCAGTTCATCAGGTGGCATTTTCTTCTTTTTCACTTATTTTATTGGCAGTGGATGACTTGAGTTCAGGCTTTGGACTCCAAGTCTATGGTATCATTGGGCAATGGTCTAGTAATTTATTCATGTTGTGAATTGAAGGCATATAGCTGGTTGCCTTTAAGATATATTAGCTCTTCTATAATTGATCAAGTAAAAAGTGTTTAGCCATTTAACAGATATAAGATGGAACATATAGAAACAGCAAACAACATACACTACGGGCTCTTCAACTTTGTACAAAGTGATTTTCTACGACTTGAAACCTTTGTTCATTTTGATTTAACTTTACAGAAGATGGAACTTACTTTGTGGCTACAGCATGGGAACAGGAATGAAAATCTGGGTATCTGAATTTACCCATCTCGGTTTCACCACACCCCAGGTTGATATAACTAACAAGAACTTTGTGTCTTCTCGCTCTCCTCTCCATTGAGGGGGTGTGTCGTGGGGGTGCAAAGAGTGGTCATTTCTGTGATGAACAGTTAGTGTAGCTACATGCTAACTTAGTAAAGGACAGCCCTTATCTCCTACAAAGCAATTGTTGGTAAGTGCTCATGTGCTAATTGTTTTGAATGGCAACATTAGCACGTGGCCATTAATTGAAAAAAACATGGAAAATCGGCCATTTTACTGTTGCGGTAAAAATGTCTTTAACGCATGGGAAAAACCCATGTAAATGAACCTTAAGGCCACTTTCTACCTCTACTACTACTACTTAACATTTCTAGAGCGCTATACCACAGCTTAGTAAAAGGACTCCTTAACTATGTTTATTTTTAATGTTTTGATGTTACAATTTATCATTATATCACTTTTTTATAATTGTGATAATGTACATTGGTTATTCTCAGCACTGAATTTTGAAAACAGTGGGCTATACATAAACATACATACAAAGAAAAGACAGAGTCTTAGAAAGATTCTTTTAAGGGATAAAAAAAAGAGGATTCCTTCTGAAAATGACATCCATTGTAGACATTTAAAGAGCAATTTTCAAAGCAATTTACCCAAGTACTGTAAATAGTCTATCTGGGTGAATGGGCTTATCTAAAAATTGCCTTTCTCTGCCCAGTCAAGTATGCTCAGGCTTCCATGTTGGGTGTTCTTTCAGCTGAGTTAAGTGAGGCATTCCCAGGGGGCAGGTTTAGGTCAAGGGAGGAAAACCGTGTACTTTCCGTTTTCAAAATTACATGTACTGTTTTACCTCAATTCGGAGCCTTCACAAACAGCAGTGTATGTATCTGCGTACTTTACACTGGCCAATTAAAAAAAAAACGTTTTCTGGAATCACCCTTTCTACTGAACATTGATCCCAAGTGCAACTGCAAGAGTTCTTAACATACCACAAGTGCCTGATGTTCTGAGGCTCCAAAATTAAGCATTATTGGAAACAGCATCATACTCGGTCATCTCTCTGAATTAAATGTTTCATTTATGTTAGTTTCCAAACATGAAGTCTGCTACCAGCACCTGGATACTCAAAATCCCACTGCCATAATCCCCAATGCACCTAACAAAAAACAGACATGCACTCAGAACTCAAAACCAGTTCTGTCTGTCCATACTACACAGCAATATTTAAATTAGTTTTGGTGATATGTAAATATTAAGCCACCGATTCTTTGGAAGGATTGCAGGAAGGATGGCTGTGTTTTCTGCAGTACAGCTAGATAGGCCTTGGTCAATTCAAATGGGCTAAGCAGCCTTTATTTGCAGTCATAGCCATTTGTCTCAGTTTCTATTCATCACAGACATTTGCTTTTCTCACAGTACAAAAGGAAGACTTAGAAAAAAAAAAGGTAAAGAATAAAAGCCTCAAAACAACATTCTATTCATATGACAAAAAAAAAAAAGAAAAAGAAAAACAAGCACAGGAAGCATTCGTGTACATTGAGTCTGTACCACCACAGCGCCTGCCAGGCTCTAAACAAGACATATACACACAGTATGCACAGAAAAGAAAAAAACCCAGGACACTCCAGCAGGTATGAGCACCAAGCCTGAAGGGATAGCTCACGAATCTGGAGGGATCCTCTACTGGAACTTTCTGATTTTTGCTGAATTTGGATATTCTGTTATCAGTCTGGTATACATTCGCCTTTGTGAAACAGCCATAAAACACCTGTTCTATGCCTATTTTATAAAGGCCAAAACCAAATTCTCTCAAGGAAATATATATCAAATATATAATAACAATCAGTCTGGAGATAGTAAAATACAGCAGTTAGATTCAGTGGTGTGCTGGTAAATGTTTAACAACAGGATCTCTCCCCGGTCCCACCTCTGTGCCCCCCCCCCCCCCAAAAAAAAAAAAAATTGCAGAGCTGGCTATAGCCAGGGAGAGAGCCTGGGTGGGAGGGCAATGCATTACTCTCTCCAGGAAAAAAAAATTAAATGCTCCCAGGTTCCAATCTAATTCATGTTTAATGTGGGATAAAATGCCATAAATAAGTAAATAAATATAAACTTTTAATGTGGAGAACCTGATTCTCACAACATGATGTCTGTTTTAGAAGCCCTTTACCAGGAAAAAAAAATCTCTGCAGTACACCCAAAATGACACAAACCAAATTAGCATACAGACCAGGAATTAGGAGAACAGACAGTCTTGCCAACTCTGAAAAACAATGTGTTATCAAAATCTCAGAACCTAACAAACAGATCCCTATTCAGACACTTGGCCTTGCAGTCATACATGCAGAACAGAGATAGCCCCTATTCAAATTCTTCAACAATTAACCTGAAATCCTAAGAAGCACAATACCAGAAAAACAGAAAGAAACACGTTGCTATACACTGCAAAATATGATAGCAGATGTAAATTCTCAAAGTGGACATATTCCAAACACTAAAATGAAAATAATTTTTTCTACCTTTGTTGTCTGGTAACCTTGTTTTTCTCATCATGCTGGCCCAGTATCTGATTCTGCTGTTCTCTATCTGTTCCCTTAGCTCCGTTTCCAGGGCTTCCTTTCCATTTATTTCTTTTCTTTCCTCCTTTCTTCATTTCTGGTCCTCCGCAGACTTGACTGTCCAGTGGATCCAGCTTCTTCCTATTTTCTCCATTCATGTGCAGTTTTTCTCCTCTCTTCCTTTTCCCTCATCTCATCTCCTTTCTCTTTCTTCCCTCCATGTCCAGCATTTCTTCTCTCTCCTTTCCCTCTCCTCCATCCATGTCCAGCATTTCTCCTTTCTCCCCTCCATTCATGTTCATCTCACTTCCTCTCTCTTCCCTCCCCTCCATCGATGTCCAGCATTTCTTCGCTCTCTCCCTTCCCCTCCATCCACGTGCATCTCCTTCCTGTCTTCCCTCCCCTCCATCGATGTCCAGCATTTCTTCGCACTCTCCCTTCCCCTCCATCCATGTGCATCTCCTTCCTGTCTTCCCTCCCCCCATCCATGTCCAGAATTTCTCCAGCCCTCCCCTCCATGTCCTGAAACTCTTTCCCCTGCCCTCCCCTGCCCTCCCCTCCATCCACCCATATCCAGCAACTCTCCTCTCCCCTCCCTTCCATCCACCTATGTCCAGTAACTTTCCTCTCCCCTGCCCTCCACCCATGTCCAGCAACTGTCCTCTCCCCTGCCCTCCACCCATGTCCAGCAACTGTCCTCTCCCCTGCCCTCCATCCATCCATCCACCCATATCCAGCAATTCTCTTCTCTCCCCTGCCCCCTCCATCCATACCCAGCGATTCTCTTCTCTCCCCTGCCCCCCCATCCATCCATACCCAGCGATTCTCTTTTCTCCCCTGCCCCCCCTAACCATCCATACCCAGCGATTCTCTTCTCTCCCCTGCCCTCCCTCCAGCCATCCATACCCCAGCGATTCTCTTCTCTCCCCTGCCCCCCCAGCCATCCATACCCAGTGATTCTCTTCTCTCCCCTGACCCCCCAGCCATCCATACCCAGCGATTCTCTTCTCTCCCCTTCCCCCCCTCCAGCCATCCATACCCAGCAATTCTCCTCTCTCTCCTGCCCCCTACATCCATCCATATCTATGTCCTCTCTCCCCTGCCCTCACCTCCCCTCCATGTCCTACTACTACTACTATTACTACTATTAAACATTTCTATAGCGCTACTAGACTTACGCAGCGCTGTACAAATTAACATGAAAAGACAGTCCCTGCTCAACAGAGCTTACAATCTAAATTGGACAGACGAACAGACAGCTAGGGGTGGGGAAATTGCAGTGGTAGGGGTGATAAGTAGGGTGTTGAGTAAGGAGTTAGGAGTCGAAAGCAGTAGCAAAGAGGTGGGCTTTAAGCCTAGAAGAAGACAGACAGAGACTGAGCCTGAAGTACTGACTCAGGGAGTCTATTCCAGGCATTGGTAGCAGCGAGATAGAAGGAACGGAGCCGGGAGTTAGCAGTGGGGGAGAAGGGGGACGACAGGAAACATTTACCCAGCGAACGGAGTTCACGGGTAGGAGTGTAGGGAGAGATGAGAGCGGAAAGGTACTAAGGAGCTGCGGAGTGGATGCACTTGTAGGTCGGTCAAAAGGAGAAGTTTGAACCATATGCGGAAGCGTATGTCCAGCAATTTCTCGTCTCTCCCTGGGCCCTGCCTTCCCATCCATATACATCAATGGCTTCTATGCTCCTCTTTCCCCTGCCCTCCCGCTCCAATGTCCACCTGCCCGCCCTCTTCTCACCCCAACATCCCTCTTTTTGCTCCTGCCGTCCTGGGGAGTTTAAATCGTTGATTTACCTCCATCGCAGCAGCCGCAGTGAAAGCCTGTCTCTAGCCTTCCCTTTGTTTCCTGTCAGTGTCCCACCCTCGCGGAAAGAGGAAATGATGTCAAAGAAGGTGGGACACTGACAGGAACGAAGGGAAGACTAGAGATGGACTTTCACTGCGGCTGCTGCGACGGAGGTAAATCAACGATTTAAACCTCCCAGACCGATGGGAGGTGAGGTAAGCATGGCTTATGGCGCCCTCCTGCCATGCTTACCTCACTTACCGCCGGGTTGTGCCGCCCCGCCTGCCAGAACAACCGGCTCGCAAGAGCTTTAAAAATTTAACAACCGGCTCTTGCGAGCTGGCTCCAGCACACCACCTCTCAAAAATCCATTACAGGTCCTGTATAGTAGATAAGGTATGCAGACACTGATCACAATAAACTTATATAGTAACCAATTTCTTCAAACACTTTTCTTTTTTCACATCAGGGCATTCTACATGCTCCTTCCTTCAAAATTCAATCTAAATATAGTCACCAAATACTCCAGTCTTTAAAAGTTCTTTTTCAGAGCTCCTTCAAATCCATCTAATAGATTAGTTTACTGATCCATCTGCTCTGTCCATATTTACAAATAAAAATTGCGGATAGCATACCAATGTGGGAGAAATTTAAAAAAACCAATTATGTCTCTCTTTGAAATTTTGTTGGACATAAGATGTTCAGGAAATCCTGTGCTGCAGAAACAGAGTCCATAAATCTTCCAGCAACCCTCATGCTGAACTTTCAAAAGCACAGGATACAGAAATAAGATTTGCTTCTCAGCAAGTCCAGCACAAATAGGATAATACTGCTTCAGCCGCTCCACCAATGCTGGAAAATAATCCTGAAAAATTTGGACTGGGTGGCCATCATATTGCAAGGAAGGATCTCTACTTTATAAACGTAATTTTGCAGTTTAACAACCGCCACACGTGGGCAGAGGTCTCGAGATCCCTTTTGGCCTAGATGATGTGCTTGTTGCAACTTATTTATTTGGATTTATTAACTGCCTTTATGAAGAGATTCACCCAAGGCGGTGAAGGGCCTAGGCCATCCAGCATGAAGAACTCCATTCACTAGGCAGTCCACCGGTATAGAGATGTTGAGTGTCCGCCACAGTGTCAAGGATGTCCAGAAAGCGAAGGTTACCGCATCTAGAGTGGTTTTCAAGATAGTCCAACTTCTCCGCATGCTGATGTAGCTGGGCTTGCAGGGATTCCAGGTCCGTGGTCTCTGCATGGGAGGCATCCTCAAGTGCGGACACCTGAGTTTCAAGTTCAGTAGTTTGAGCCTGGGTCTCAGTAAGTAAATGCTCTAAATAAGTAATCTGACCCAACAAAGTTTCAAAGCATGGAGCCAAATTGCGAGTAACCACTAGTGCTGCCTCTGTGATCTGTGATACTGCCATCGAGAATAAGTCCGCCATCTCACCCTCAGACTGCTTAGCGTTGTCACGGGCTTTCTTCCTGGGTTTTGCAGACATGTTGCCTTCTGCACGCTGCAGAAATCTGTCCATACACGCTCCACTACAGAACTAAAGCGCCAGCAGGCTCCTGAACTTACAAATTGGTGAGTTTTAAAGCGAATACAGAGGCTGGGACCCTGGAGCCTGTCCGACTTATGTCTTCCCACTCCTACAGCATCATGTGACACCAGAAGAAATATTTTTATGCACCACCACCTGCCCCCCCCCATCACCACGAGGACATGGATATTCATCGAAGGCACCCTGGCAAGGTCAGTGTGAAGCAGTGCATCACACCACCACTCATGTGCAAGCACCATACATAGGTAGGGTAACACACAGTGAGGTTCCTTTGTTGTTGCAATACGTTATTGATTTTTCATAAAAAAAGAACAAAACATTGCTGAAATCAGAATGTACAGAATATCCAATGACAAGTAATTATGGGGTCCCCTCCACTAACGCTAAAATGAGGGGCTGCATATATACTGACCCCCCTCAACCATCCTGCCCCATGCCTTCATACTGAAGGGAACGTTGGCAGCAGCTTACTGAAGTACACTAAGCCATCAAAAGGCACACTTGCTTTACCCCAATGGCCATCCCTTTCTTCCCAGCAACAGTAAACATGTTCCACAGAAAGGCCACCATGCCATCCTCATCTCACATAGCACCTGTGGCTGTGTAATGCATACCCACCCCCTCAGCCCCGCCCTCCAAATCTGGCTGTTAGCATATGTCATAGGCTATGTGAGGAGCACTGCATAACATGCTGTAAAAATGAATAATGTATGTGACACCAAGAGGCCCATCACCTGAACCCTGTCTCCACCAACTTGTGTTTTGCAGACGCTTCGGTACTCACCAGGTCCTTGAGTCGCTCTGGATCTACTACAGGCACATCTGCAGAGAAGTCCCTGTCCTAATCCGGCACTTGAGGGAGTGCTCTGGGCCCGATGTAAGTACCACAGACATAGCTCCCTTACAACAGCTCTGTCCCTGATCAAGGCCTGAATATGCAGCTACCCTTGCTACAGTGTGCCCCACAACCCAATATTTGCCAGAATGTGTTGCAGCCAACCCCCAACCTATATCCAAGCTGGGGGGCCCTGAATTCTGCACATTATAGTGGGCCCCCAATCTCCTCTTATGGAAACTCCCATCTATGTGTACACTTCCCCTCTCCCCAGGCACCCCCAAAGTATGGGGATCCATTATGGGGTGATGTGCAGTCACTGCCATCAGTGAGGGCCCTAAAACAGCTAGCATGAGTATCCCACAGATAGATGCTCCCAAATCTAGGTTTTCCACCTTGACGCTTGTGAACTGCTGTTCTCCTGGGGGACGCAGCAGAGGTGGTCAGAAGGATGGGTGGCTCTGACAAGATCCCCTGGCATCTCCCAGACAGCAGTAGGACACATACATATAGGGATGCACACACACCCATATCCCTGACAAAAATAGAAACAATGGCCTCACCCGTGCAACAGAGCAGTGCCATACTGCCTGCAAGCCCGTTCCTGCTCATCCAGGGCCCTCCAACAAGGCCAGAACCCATCCTACGTGCCCACAGCCAGACAACCCTCTCAGGGAACAAACAGCTCTCATATCATTGCCTCCCGGTTTCCTGTTATGTCATCTTGTTGATGCCACATCTCACACATAAGAACATAAGAATAGCCATGCTAGTCAGACCAATGGTCCATCTAGCCTAGTATCCTGCTTTCAACAGTGGCCAATCCAGGTCACAAGTACCTGGCAGAAACCCAATTAGTAGCAACATTAGTAGTAACAATGCCGCCAAGTTGTCCCTGTTCCTGCCTCCCGATAGATGTACCGCTATGCAAAGCCATGTAGCATATGTCGATATGAACTGCAAACCGTTTACACACACAGTGCACCTTCTAGCTGCCAAACAGCCTGCCTAGGACCAGCCCGTCCCATCCACTTGCTGGGTGGTACCAACGGTGATCTTGCCCCATGCTGAACAGAAGCTCCACAGATGCTTCCCAACCTGTGGGTCTGGTTTTCACGAGGGCCACTGGCCCCTTTTGCCTCTGCATAGACATAACAATAAGACCAGAACTTCCAGGCTGTCTACTGTCATAGCCAACACTAAAAGCCTTGATCTCCTGTTCCAACTGCAGCGGTGGTAACCTGCTTACTTGGGCTTAAAGTGACATTTGCATCAAGAGGAGAAGCTGGACAACCTGCCCCTGGTTCCGGCTCAAGTGATGCCACCACTCCCAACATCAACCAGACAGTCAGCAAACTGGTCTATAGAGCCCCACAGAAGAGGAAGGCATTTGTTCTGTAAGATAAGGTCTGAACTTTTCTTCCCATTTCCCTAAAGCTCAGAAACATTTTGCAGGAAAATATATGCGCTCCCATTGAGTGTCACAATCTTGGTGTCATCTTGAATCCATCAGTATGTTGATTTTTATAATCAAAGCAAAAAAAAAATTGGGCTCACTTGTGGGATTGTCACTCAAATAATAACAGCCTTTCCTGACTTAAAAAAAGACATTTTTAATATTTATATCTTACAATTGTGGGGCTCCTTTTACAAAGCTGTGCTAGTGATTCCCACATGACAAATGTGACGAAGCCCATTCGATTCCTATGAGCCTCATCTCATTTGCTACACTGGAATCACCAGTGCGGCTTTGTAAAAGGGAGCCCATGATGTCATATTTTTCTGTAAATAATTAAAAAAAATCCCAAATATTAATGCTTGCTGTTTTAAGAACTGCTGCATTTTTGAAAGAATCTTTAAAAATCCTGAAATGGTTGAGGGTTGTACTTTCAGCTTGGCCTTTGGAAAAGTCCTTTTGTGAGAAGCAGCCCTCAGCATTAGGCAGAATGAGAATTCCAGGAAGAAAGGAAAGTTATCCATGGGTCTTGCTGGCTGCCGACAGCTCTCAAATGTAATCAGTTTGAAGTGGTTTTCATTAAGATGGATTGAGAGTGGCATCGTGAGAAACACTTTATCAAATGTAGTGTTTTACTTAGTGATTAGCCATATTCCAATTGATGAAGTGACTCAAATCCTTCATAATCCCACCACTCCAATAAACATTTAATGAGCAAAAAGCCTAGCAGAAGATTTAAACCTTCAATCTTGTTTTTATTTACTCTTGGAGCTCAATTTCTTATGTCAAGTGAAGAATGCTGGTGATTGCTGCTCATTTTATTTTGCCCTAGAGGTGCCGTCCACATTTTAAATTAAACACCAAATATTAAGGTTAAAGGGAAAAAAATGTGTGAATTTTTAGTGATTGCTGGTTTTAATAGTCTTAGTCCTTTTCAAAAAAAGGAAGGGGCACAATCTTCATCTTTTTCCACTCCTACCCTAGCTGAGATAATATTAAACCATGTGTGACCTCATGTGCAACTTTCTTGAAATTAATCACCTTACTTATTTTATTTATTTTATTGCATTTGTATCCCATATTTTCCCACCTCTTTGCGGGCTCAGTGTGGCTTACAATATATTGTGAATGATGGAAATACAATTTGTTACAGTACTGTTATGGTTACATAGTGAGGAGTTTTGTGAAGGCAAAGTGAAAATCAAAATATCATTTGGGAAACTAGAACAGTGGAATGTATCAATGGGGAAATGATAGGGCGATAGAACAAAAGCAAGAGAGCATTAGGGTATAGCAAATTTTATCTGAGGGTAGAGTTTTAGGTGTGGTGAAAGTATGGGGAAGAGAATTCAGAAGAGAGTGTATTGATGCATTTCTATTAGTGTGTATGGAATTCATGTGTTCTGATCCTTGCAATTGATTTTTTCGAAGAGATGAGTCTTCAGTAGTTTGCGGAAGTTGGTTAGTTCGTAGGTCATTTTCAGGTTGCGTGGTAGTGTATTCCAGTAGTGCGTGCTCATATAAGGGAACTCTTACTCTCTTACCTGTCTATATGTTCCATCGTTGCTTTATCCTTCACTATCAATTACAATGTTCTATTACGTATTGTATTGACATTGTAAGTAGTATATATCATGCCATACTTTTTATTGTTATTTGAATATTTTTACTGCTGTAATTGCCTATTGCTCATGGTTGAGCTATTCTTACTGTACACCATCTTGAGTGAATTCCTTCAAAAATGCGGTAAATAAATCCTAATAAATAAATAATTTTTTCCATAACTAATGAAGAGTCCTTGACAATAGAAAATGGTTGCTCTAGTTCTGTTAAAGACAGTGCTGTTTCAGCACGACACACTCAACTTGTTCACAGAACTTGGGAAATGGGATGATATACCGCCTTTCTGAGGTTTTTGCAACTACATTCAAAGCAGTTTACATCTATTCAGGTACTTATTTTGTACCAGGGGCAATGGAGGGTTAAGTGACTTGCCCAGAGTCGCAAGGATCTGCAGTGGGAATTGAACTCAGTTCCCTGGGTTCAAAGTCTGCTGCACTAACCACTAGGCTACTCCTCCACTAGCAGCATCCCATGTAGAAGCCTGCCCTGGCAGATCAGCAATGCGGCCGCACAGGCTTCTGTTTCTGTGAGTCTGACGTCCTGCACATCAGACTCACAGAAACAGAAGCCTGCGCAGCCGCGTTGCTGATCTGCAAGGGCAGGCTTCTACATGGAATGTCGCTAGTGGAATAGCAACATTCCATGTAGAATCTCAAATAGTAGCAACAGAATCTCCAATAGTAGCAACATTCCATTTAGAATCTGAAATGGAGAAATGGGACTTGATATGCTGCCTTTCTGAGGTTTTTGCAACTACATTCAAAGCAGTTTACATATATTCAGGTACTTATTTTGTAGCAGGGGCAATGGAGGGTTAAGTGACTTGCCCAGAATCACAAGGAGCTGCAGTGGGAATCAAACTCAGTTCCTCAGGATCAAAGTCCACTGCACTAACCACTAGGCTACTCCTCCACTCATTCCACCAATAAGAGCCAACCTCATCAGTGATGTCACAATGGCTTCATTGCTCGATACTTGGCTCACTTCTGATATTGTGATGTCATAAGGGAAAGGGGGAAAGGGAAATGGGTCTTGATATACCGCCTTTCTGAGGTTTTTGCAACTACATTCAAAGCAGTTTACATCTATTCAGGTACTTATTTTGTACCAGGGGCAATGGAGGGTTAAGTGACTTGCCCAGAGTTGCAAGGATCTGCAGTGGGAATTGAACTCAGTTCCCTGGGATCAAAGTCTGGTGCACTAACCACTAGGCTACTCCTCCACTAGCAGCATCCCATGTAGAAGCCTGCCCTGGCAGATCAGCAATGCGGCCGCACAGGCTTCTGTTTCTGTGAGTTTGACATCCTGCACGTCAGACTCACAGAAACAGAAGCCTGCGCAGCCGCGTTGCTGATCTGCAAGGGCAGGCTTCTACATGCAATGTCACTAGTGGAATAGCAACATTCCATGTAGAATCTCAAATAGTAGCAACAGAATCTCCAATAGTAGCAACATTCCATTTAGAATCTGAAATGGAGAAATGGGACTTGATATGCTGCCTTTCTGAGGTTTTTGCAACTACATTCAAAGCAGTTTACATATATTCAGGTACTTATTTTGTAGCAGGGGCAATGGAGGGTTAAGTGACTTGCCCAGAATCACAAGGAGCTGCAGTGGGAATCAAACTCAGTTCCTCAGGATCAAAGTCCACTGCACTAACCACTAGGCTACTCCTCCACTCATTCCACCAATAAGAGCCAACCTCATCAGTGATGTCACAATGGCTTCATTGCTCGATACTTGGCTCACTTCTGATATTGTGATGTCATAAGGGAAAGGGGGAAAGGGAAATGGGTCTTGATATACCGCCTTTCTGAGGTTTTTGCAACTACATTCAAAGCAGTGTACATCTATTCAGGTACTTATTTTGTACCAGGGGCAATGGAGGGTTAAGTGACTTGCCCAGAGTTGCAAGGATCTGCAGTGGGAATTGAACTCAGTTCCCTGGGATCAAAGTCTGGTGCACTAACCACTAGGCTACTCCTCCACTAGCAGCATCCCATGTAGAAGCCTGCCCTGGCAGATCAGCAATGCGGCCGCACAGGCTTCTGTTTCTGTGAGTTTGACATCCTGCACGTCAGACTCACAGAAACAGAAGCCTGCGCAGCCGCGTTGCTGATCTGCAAGGGCAGGCTTCTACATGCAATGTCACTAGTGGAATAGCAACATTCCATGTAGAATCTCAAATAGTAGCAACAGAATCTCCAATAGTAGCAACATTCCATTTAGAATCTGAAATGGAGAAATGGGACTTGATATGCTGCCTTTCTGAGGTTTTTGCAGCTACATTCAAAGCAGTTTACCTATATTCAGGTACTTATTTTGTAGCAGGGGCAATGGAGGGTTAAGTGACTTGCCCAGAATCACAAGGAGCTGCAGTGGGAATCAAACTCAGTTCCCCAGGATCAAAGTCCACTGCACTAACCACTAGGCTACTCCTCCACTCAAGTATTACCATAGTCATGCACTGATATACAAAGATATTTAATGTGGGCTGACTATTAATGAACTGTAGCATAGACTGAAATTCTGTTGTAGTATAAATATACAAATGTTAATTCTATGAGGACTATAATAAGCTACCTCACAGCAGATGCAATTCGTAAGTGCAGGCTTTGAATTCATTTTGCTGAAATGAACGGAATCAGGTGAGTTAGCTTATTCAGCAGCTTGGTATAGCCACTTTCCGATCAAGATACACACCAAAGCAGTTTAAGAATAGAGGGGCCCTTTTACTAAGCCGCACAGGCGCCTACGCGCGCCCAACAAGCGTCAATTTTGAGTTACCGCCATTCTACGCGCATAGACCATTACCGCCCGGTTACCGCGTGAGACTTTACTGCTAGGTGAATGGCTGGCGGTAAGGTCTCAGACCCAAAATGGATGTGCAGCAATTTTCATTTTGCCGCATGTCTATTTTTGGCAAAATTTATAAAAAGGCATGTTTTCACAAGTGCGCTGAAAAATTATTCTGCGTGTGCCCAAAACATACGTCTACACTACCACAGGCCTTTGTAAAAGGGACGCAGAAATAGTTTATCGAGAGGAAAGAAAGGGGGTTAAGCAGCTTGAGTCCTCTTGCACCAAATGCATTTGAAGGACAAAAAGCACCTCAGAGGTCCGAAAAAGATTGGTCAATAGGTAAGTTTTAAGATGAGCCTTGAAATGAGGTCGAGAGGCCTTGCATCTTAACGTAGTTGGCAGAGTGTTAGGCTACTGTACTAACGGAGTAACATTCAAGAGTGTACACACTTTTATTTTTTTAAATCTCTCTATATAAAAACCAACACCAACGTTCATGAAGCCTCCAGCTGGAAGTGTGAAGGGGGCGAGATATCCGGTTTCCCTATGAGTGTCTGCCCCGCCCTCTCTGTAACACAGTCAGTGAAGGAAAACAGCAGAGCACGAAATCTCTCTCTATATAAAAAGCAACACCAACGTTCTATGAAGCCTCCAGCCGGAAGTGTAAAGGGGGCGAGATATCCGGTTTCCCTATGAGTGTCTGCCCTGCCCTCTCTGTAACACAGTCAGTGAAGGAAAACAGCAGAGCACGAAATCTCTCTCTATATAAAAAGCAACACCAACGTTCTATGAAGCCTCCAGCCGGAAGTGTGAAGGGGGCGAGATATCCGGTTTCCCTATGAGTGTCTGCCCCGCCCTCTCTGTAACACAGTCAGTGAAGGAAAACAGCAGAGCACGAAATCAAATCGCTGGCTCTGTAACAGTGAAGGACTCAGAGGGGGGAGGGGAGAGAGGCCAGAGGGCAGGGACACACACACTCCCACATGCACACAGAAGAAAACATTGCTAGCCCCCGTTTCATTTGCATCAGAAACGGGGCTTTTTTACTAGTATGCTAATAAAACACTCTCTCATTTTGCTTATTAACAGATTTTCCTAACTTCATTTCCTTTTGCCGTAAGGTCAATTGAACATATATTTCGGACGTGCAGGCAGTACATAAGGAACTGAGAAAGAAGTAAAAAAAAAATCCGATACAGAACCTACTATCAACTGAATCCCTCATCCCTGTTACACAAGGAAAACAAAGACAAAATAAATAAATAAAAAGAAATCAGACTGAGCAGAGAAACCCCAGAGAAGCAGAGATGTGTTTCCTTCTGTACAGAACAAAATACAAGAGGTGCACATTTTCAAAGCTGACATTATCTTTCTCTAAATATCAAAAATAAATTTGTAATCTTGTTTTCTGATGTTTCTTTCTCTATAATATCACCAAAATTCGCCCTTTCCTTTCTGAGCACGCTACCAGAACCCTCATCTACACTCTTATCACCTCTCGCTTAGACTATTGCAACTTGCTTCTCAGAGGTCTCCCACTTAACCATCTCTCTCCTCTTCAATCTGTTCAAAATTTTGCTGCACGACTCATATTCTGCCAGTGTCGCTATGTTCATATTAGCCCACTCCTCAAGTCAGTTCACTGGCTCCCTATCCGGTTCCGTATACAGTTCAAACTCCTTTTATTGACTTACAAATGCATTCACTCTGCAACTCCTCAGTACCTTTCCACTCTTATCTCTCCCTACACTGCTCCCTGAGAAACCCATTCACTGGGTAAATCTCTCTTATCTGCATCCTTCTCCTCCACCGCTAACTCCAGACTCAGTTCCTTTTATCTTGCTGCGCCATATACCTGCAATAGACTTCCTGAGCCGGTACATCAAGCTCCATCTCTGGCTGTCTTCAAATCTAGGCTAAAAGCCCACCTTTTTGATGCTGCTTTTAACTCCTAACCCTTACTTTATCACCCCCTCCTTAGTAATTCCCTTATCTCTTATTTGTCCTGTCCTAATTAGATTGTAAGCTCTGTTGAGCAGGGACTGTCTCTTCATGTTCAAGTGTACAGCACTGCGTACGTCTAGTAGCGCTATAGAAATAATAAGTAGTAGTAGTATTTCCTTTTGTTGTTTTTCTCTGAGTTCCTTTCCAGGATCTTATTTTCATTTCCTATTTCTTCACTGTCCTGTCTTCTTCCTTATGCCTGACTGACACTGATTCTTGTTTCATTTTTGTCTCCATTTCTCTCATCTGCCTTTTCATGAAGCTGTAATTAGATTTCATCTCTCCTTCTCCACACAATCCTCGGTCTCCTCTTTCACCTACTTACCAACTTTCAATTTCCTACACATTCCTCTCCTCCCAACCCCACCCCTCTCTCATTCCTTCTCCAGTCTCCCATTCCCTGAATTTTACTTGCTTTCCAGCCCCTGTATTCATCGCCTCTCATCTCCTCCCTGTTATTCATTTCTCCCCACCTCTGGTCCCCTATGTCTTACCCCCTTATTCAGGTTCCGATTCCCCATTTTACCTCCCCTATTTCCACCCTCTCTCATCTATGTCACCTTCTTTTATTCTTCAGACACTTTGTAACCTTCTTTTTCCCCTTTCCCCAGCAGCCACTGTCCCTACCTCTTCTCCTATATTTCCTTCTCAACTTCCCTTGCATCCAATCACCTCCTTCTCCAATATTTTTTACCCTATCTTTCTTTCCCTTAACCTCAGTCCACATATAATCCTTATTTTGTTTTATTATTGAGGCTAGTGCGAGTGATTCAGGTGTGGCACTTTGAGAGAACAGGTATATATGTTGAGTGAAGTTTACATTATGTTATTTTAGAGCACTGGGTTTGCTCACTAAAAAATTGAAATTTCACGGAGTAGATCAATGATTGAGAAGCTTGTCCATCCTTAGAGGTATAAATCGTTTCGGCGTTTCCTTGTTTGGGTGAGTTATTACTCTGAGACTACTCCAACACACATATTAACTATTTATAGGTTTATTAGCGTTTAAGTGGTTATACCTGTTCCCTCATTAGTGCTTCCCCTGATTGAGACCCTGGTTTTTTCCTTGCAGTTGCATATATAATCCTCAGCATTCATCTCTGTGCCCTTCCATTGTCACCTTCCTCTACCAACAATATCTATCTTTCTCCTCTTTCTCCCACCACCAATGCCCTCCTCCCATCCCCTGTATCAGACCCATCTCCATCTTGTCCCCTTGTTAGGCCCCAGCCCCCTTCCTCCAATCCCAGCATCAGAATGGTCTCATTAGCCCCCTTCTCCTATCTTCCAAGCACCACTAAATGCACTGCAGAGAAGGGAGCTCCTTTCTTAGCGCAAGCATTTTAGCCGCCAGCACCGAACAGCAATTTAAAGTAAAGAAAGAATGCTTCCTGTACCGTAAATGAAACAGAAAGTAGATTCTCTTTGATTTTTAGCACCTGTGCAGTGCCAGCAGCCAGAGCAACTGGAGCGAAGAAAGGAGCTCCCCACTTTACCACTGATTCAGTTGTGCCACACCAAGCAGGTAGTAGAAGGGAGCACTTGGCACAAGCTGTGGTGGAACAAAGAGAGGCTGATGCACCACAACAAAATGAAAAGGACGGCCAACCCAAAGAGCGACATTCACCACCACAATGATTGAGCTTGAAGACTATGGGAGAGATTTTCTAGCAGTGTATCTGGGGTATAAACTTGGAAGGATCTGCATGTGGAAGAGTGGCCTAGTGGTTAGGGTGGTGGACTTTGGTCCTGGGGAACTGAGTTCGATTCCCACTTCAGGCACAGGCAGCTCCTTGTGACTCTGGGCAAGTCACTTAACCCTCCATTGCCCCATGTAAGCCGCATTGAGCCTGCCATGAGTGGGAAAGCGCAGGGTACAAATGTAACAAAAATAAAATAGATACTATTGGAGATTCTACATGGAATGTTGCTATTCCTCTAGCAACATTCCATGTAGAAGGCTGCGCAGGCTTCTGTTTCTGTGAGTCTGACGTCCTGCACGTATGTGCAGGACGTCAGACTCACAGAAGCAGAAGCCTGCGCAGCCACATTGGTGATCTGCAAGGGCCGACTTCTACATGGAATGTTGCTAGTGGAATAGCAACATTCCATGTAGAATCTCAAATAGTAGCAACAGTGGAGGAGTGGCCTAGTGGTTAGGGTGGTGGACTTTGATCCTGGGGAACTGAGTTCGATTCCCACTTCAGGCACAGGCAGCTCCTTGTGACTCTGGGCAAGTCACTTAACCCTCCATTGCCCCATGCAAGCCGCATTGAGCCTGCCATGAGTGGGAAAGCGAGGGGTACAAATGTAAGAAAAATAATATTGGAGATTCTAGATGGAATGTTGCTACTATTGGAGATTCTACATGGAATGTTGCTATTCCACTAGCAACATTCCATGTAGAAGCCTGCGCGGCCACATTGGTGATCTGCAAGGGCCGACTTCTACATGAAATGTTGCTAGTGGAATAGCAACATTCCATGTAGAATCTCAAATAGTAGCAACAGTGGAGGAGTGGCCTAGTGGTTAGGGTGGTGGACTCTGGTCCTGAGGAACTGAGTTCGATTTCCAATTCAGGCACGGGCAGCTCCTTGTGACTCTGGGCAAGTCACTTAACCCTCCATTGCCCCATGTAAGCCGCATTGAGCCTGCCATGAGTGGGAAAGCGCAGGGTACAAATGTAACAAAAAAAAAAACAACATGTTTTGTTTTCTAAATGCTGCAGAGACTCTAGGGCAATGGTTCTCAATCTTTTTTTTTTCAGTTAGGACACACCAAATGGACGATGCTCATATATGTGACACACTGCATATATAATCCTCTAGGACCTTTGGTCCGACACAATATAGCAGTTCTTATTAGTTAAATGTAACTATGTTCTGCATCCACAAAGTAACCCCCCCTCCCCCCCCCCCCCCCCCCCCCCCCCCCCACTAGAAGTGCAGATCATCACTAAGACATTTCTCCATGGAAGTCACAATTATTCTGATTCTGAAGCCATCGGAGTAATAGCAACATAAATCTTTCCACCAGGCACATTGTGAAATACAAAGCCTAAAGAAAAATCCAAACTCAACATACATTTAGCAAGTATGTCATACAACGGTAGCACTAATGCTATGATTCAAACAGAATTTTGTGCACAGCATTTTAAAACTCTGCATCTTTATTTGAAATTTTTGCGCAGAATTTCCCCATCATAAGGCCTAACCATGCCCTCAGCCTCTTCCTTCACCAGTAATATCGCTCTTCAGGTTCCAACCTGCCCAGCTCTGTTTCTCTGACTTAGCTTCAGGTTCCACCATCCCCACCCTGATATAACTTGAAACGCTTCCTTTCCTCCAACTTGCTCTGCCCTCACGTTCTTTCTCTCCCTTTAATCCCCAACCCCCACCTCTCTGTATTCTTTCTCTCCCTGCCTCCACATTACTGTGTTTTCTTCCCAGATAATGTGGCATAAGGAAGAAACAAGAAGCTGCACCTCAGACCACTTCCTCCACCTCTTCTGGCCTTGGTCCACTGCTCATCTGAACCGTGCAGGACTCTGTACAACAACTGGGTCCAGGCTAGCAGAGGAGGAACAAGCAGTCTGATGTGCAGCTGCTTGTTTCTTCCGTCTGCCACATGATCTGGAAGAACAGGGTAAGCCAGGTGGGGGTGAGGGAATTTGTACAGGCAGTCTGTGGGTGTGGTTTGTAAGGTGAGGGGGATCAGAAACCGGAAAAATGTTACACTAGACCCTAAAACACCAAAACGCCTACTACAGAACAACAGAAGAAGCTGTACTTCTATAGATCTTAACACACACTATATGCAAAAAATTAAATCACATTTCAGTCTCATGCAAAACAGACAGACCCTCACCAAATACAGCACAAGGGATCCTCAATTACAGAAATAAATGTGAAGACAAAAATTGAACTGGGAACCCTAAGACGTTAAGCTCAGCATATACTGCAACACTGGAGAGAAACAAGAGCAAATGCATTTCTTTATTATGTTTCAACAAGTTTTATTGATGATCAACAGAATAAACAAAGACTTAACATTTCTGTTGGCAACATTTGAGTAATTCCTCATTTGTATACACCTCGATACAGGTCTTCTGCTTTGTCATCAAGAGTTTACATTTTCTCCCTCCCACCTCTATACCTTTATGTTTCTACATTTTTAATGATGAAATTGTAGATAAGTACACAACAGATTTTTGTCATGTGTTTAGTACAAATCTTGATTGTCAAACATGAGCATCGAAACAAGCTGAACATCAACCATTTAACATTTTATTCCCCATCATACCCTATTCCCCCCCACCCCCGGGAATGCATTTCTTTTTGTACTGAACACAATACATAGACATTTGTGATGCATTTCCCAAAGCTAACAATGCTCCAGTTTATAAATTAAAAATATAACACTTTTTTCTACTTTTGTGTAAACCACATTGAATGTAGTTGCAAAAACCCCTTTCCAGCTCGACTCCATTTAACTTTTCATCTACTTATCAACTTTCTATTTCCTTCTCTTATCATCTAGCTCTCACCCTTCCATCTCACTCATTTCCCAACCTCCTTTTCCCTTTTATCTTTCATCTGTTCCCCATTACATTTCTATCCTCTGGACTCTTCTCACTCATCTTCTTGACAACCCTCTCCTATGTCCTCTCCCACATACATAGAGGCGTATTTTCAAAGCACTTAGACTTACAAAGTTACAAAGCAACCTATGGAGCTATGTAAGTCTAAGTGCTTTGAAAATGGCATAATTGAATGGGACACCCAAGTTTTGCTGAGGACGTCCTCGCAAAACGTCCCAGCGGAGGGGTGGGGAAACCTGTATTATCGAAACAAGGTGGACACCCATCTTTCGTTTGGATAATACGGTCGGGGACGCCCACATCTTGACATTTAGGTCGTCCTTAGAGATGGTCATCTCTAGACTTGGTCGTTTCTGATTTTCAGCGATAATGGAAACTAAGGACGCCCATCTCAGAAACGACCAAATGCAAGCCCTTTGGTCGTGGGAGGAAAAAGCATTCACAATGCACTGGTCCCCCTCGCATGCCAGGACACCAACCGGGCACCCTAGGGGGCACTGCAGTGGACTTCATAAATCGCTCCCAGGTACATAGCTCCCTTACCTTGTGTGCTGAGCCCCCCAAAACCCACTACCCACCACTGTACACTGCTACCATAGCCCTTACGGGTGAAGGGGGGTGCCTAGATGTGGGTACAGTGGGTTTGTGGTAGGTTTTGGAGGGCTCACATTTACCATTACAAGTGTAACAGGTAGTGGGGGGGGGGATGGGCCTGGGTCCGCCTGCCTGAAGAGCACTGCACCCACTAAAACTGCTCCAGGGACCTGCATACTGCTGTCATGGACCTGAGTATAACATTTGAGGCTGGCACAAAAGATTTTTAACCAACGTTAGAAAGACACTTACATCTCTGGCTTTCCCGTAGAAGGCCTCCTGAAAAGCAGCTTCTAGAGATCCAATGAAAAATACTGGATGGCAGTCACCATACCTGGTTAAAACAAATACTCTGTAAGTACACTGCACTGGGAAAACATGATCACTTCAAGAAAGAATATTGCCAGTAGTGGCTGCATATCAAGGCGATATGTATTATGAGCCAGTAATAGGAACATTTAAAATAACTTTTATTTTAATTTGTTGTTCCTTACCTGAAGCATGATTAAACTTGTAAAAGTTTCTTTTTGTGTGCAGTTCTAGAGCAGTGTTTCCCAAGTCCAGTACTGGAGTACCCCTTGCCAGCCAGGTTTTCAGGATATCTACAATGAATATGCATGAACTTGATTTGCATGCAATGCCTCCATTATATGCAAAGCTCTTTTATGCATATTCATTGTGGATATCCTGAAAAACCTGGCTGGCAAGGGGTACTCCAGGACCGGACTTGGGAAACACTGCTCCAGGGTATTTTAACAGTTTTTTTTTTATTTTTTTGTCACCGTTATTTATTTATTTTTAAAAATATATATGTTTTTCTTGGAAGCTGCTTAGTGTTAGGCAGGGCATAATTTTTTTTTTAAATAAAAATAATTAAATAAATATGTACAGACATTGGACACACCAGGGGGAAAAAAAATCAAAATTAAAAAATGTATAATCATCTTTATTCTTGAATGTAATTAACTACAACTCTAATCTATTAAAATAGAAATCTGGAACAGTCTTTTGCTTTTATCAGGAGAGAAAAAGAACATACTGGCTAACTTACTAAGAGGAATTTAAACTAAATTCATTGGGGAAGGGTAAACAAAACCCTCAGGTAACTGAGATATTGTTAAACCAAGTTATACTCTTTGCAGAAAAGACAGGGTAGGGAAAAAGTGCGAGGAGTGGCATTATATATCAGAGATAACAATAAAGTGACAGAATAGCTGGACTTAAAGGGTAAGGAAAAGGCACTATCGGTTAATCTGGAAAGAGCGAATGGACAATGTATTCACATTGGTATGTTATACAGGCCTCCTTCATAAACAGAAGTGGACCAAGATTTAACTGAAGATATTCACAAGACTGCAATGAAAGTCTGGAAGGAACACAGGACGAATGTAGATGAGTTGGAGATAATTACGCTGGACAGCTTGAAGACGAGGAGAGAGATGGCTCATAGGAGTTGTGCTACTGTGGAGCTGGCAGTGTTGGATGGTGTACTGGTGGGCTGAGTGATATGCCTGGGGTGCCTGTACAAAAGCAAAGAGACCCCGGTGAAACTGTGCTGTCCTACTTGTGGCACTTGCTTCTATGAGGAGGACTGGAGTGAGGCATCCTCGGGCAGTGCAAGCCTAATTTCCAGTGATGGAGAAGGAGCCCCCTCGGGAGGGGGGGAGACGGGGGACAAGAGTACTATGTGGGCCAAGATCCGAGAGCAGTTGGCTGCCGAATACGTAGTGAAGAGCGCCTCGGTGGATGACACTGAGGAGAAGCTGGAGATGGTAACTGATCCAGTTTATCGTGGGCCTGGAAAGGAAAGCTGTTGGGGAATCCCCACTGGACCAATGGATAAGGACAGGGAGAGCATTGGAAACGAGGAGACAAGAGACAGGCCTGGATATGGGGCTGTGGCTGCAGACGCCGGACAGAGAAGATGGAGGTGGTGCTCCCACAGGAGGAAGTCATATTAACACCAGTGGGGGCCGCACCAGAGCCGGGGGTACTGCGGGGCAAAGTAGAAGCCTCGACCAAGCCTCAGGAATTCCTACAGCCCAGGAAAAACAGCATAATGTGAAAAACCCTAAGGATCGAGAGATGGGCTTGCCAACACCTGTCACCATGCTTGACTCTGTGTGTTTAGCCACTGGAGAACTGACCTTAACCATCCTAGTTAATTTGGCTTTGGAGTGGGTGGTGAATAGTCTGGAGGTGGACGGCTTCTGTGGACTCTATGGATCCCAGCTAATGTAGTGGACAAAGATGGGCGGCCAGGCCTACAACCAGAAGCTTTGGAGAGGTGCTGCCTGGGAGAGTCAGTGCCAGAGGACCTGCTTAACAGCATCCGGACTGAGGGTGCAACAGTAGCTGGGGGGAAGCTGCCCAAGGTCAGCAGAGTTGACAGACATACGCAAAACATTGTTTGGGACTTGTAGGGTTTGGCATACCCCTAAGTGCCACTGCCAGTCATGTGCCTGACTGATGCCCAGAGGGAGGTTTGGGCTAAAGAAGAGATCTTCTGGCAGATTAAGCCAGATCCTACCTATCCGATGGAAACGAAGGACCCTATAATGCATGGTCATATCAAATCCCTTTTGGACCCATTACGTGGAAGTAATGGACTCCTATCACTGCTCAAAATATTATGGGATGACCTGTCCTCTGTGGGATGGGGTCATGGTCCAGAAACTAGACCCGAAGTGGTATGGCTGAAACCAACCAGTGAATGGAACCCCGACCCATGCTAGCTGGAAGAAAAAATATGTTGAACTATATTGAGTATGAAGGTAAAACTGGTTGGACCCAGATCCTGAGGTGAACTGTTGCAAATAATATTTCTGACCCAGCTAATGAAGACAAAAACAAAATAAAGATCATGTTAAATGATACAAAGTATTAGGGTTCATAATATAAGACAGTGGTATCGCACTTGGGTTGCAGAATTATGCAAATACTAGTAAAAAAGGCCCATTTCTGACACAAATGAAACGGGCGCTAGCAAGGTTTTCCTCGGAGTGTGTATGTTTGAGAGTGTATGTGAGAGTGACTCTCTGTGAGAGAGAAAGTGAATGTGCGAGTGTGTGTGTGTGTGTGTGTGAGAGAGAGTGTGATTCTGGGCGCAAGTGTGTCTGTGAGAGAGAGAGTGTGTGTGTGAGAATGAGAGTGTGTGCAAGTGCGTATGTGAGACACAGTGTGAGAGAGAGAGAGAGAGAGAGTGTTTCACAGATACAGTGTGTGCAAGAGATAGAGAGTGTGTGTGAGACACAGACTCTCTGTGAGACTGAGTGTATTAGACCAAGAGAGTGTGTGAGTGACTGTGTGACACATAGAGAGTGAATGTGATATAGTGTGAGACACAGAGTGTGTGAGAGACAGTGTGTGAGAGTGAGAGAAAGACATTGACTGTGAGAGAGAGTGTGTGTGTGACAGAGATACCTCCCTCTCTCTCTCTGGTGTCTGAGCGTTACTGTGAAGGACGCTGAGCTCTGGCTGTGCTTCAAGGAACTGACCAATCCTATTTAATAGAATGCACCTCCAACATTCTGAAGCTGAGAAACCTCGTGTGGTTGGTCCCTTCTGCTTGTGATGAACACGGAAATGCGTGATGTCAATTCAGGAGATGGATCCAGAGAGCAGGAATGTCTCAGCCATGCAGTCAGCTTCAGAATGTTGGAGGTGCGTTTTATTATATAGGATGTGTGTCGAATACAGCTTGTCTGGTATTATTGATTAAAGTGTTCTCATTTGTATGGTGAATTGATGGGGAATGTGGGAACAATGGGAAAATGTTGTAGAGTGTGATATGGCCAAAAGTATGGCTGAGCAGGCTGCCACCTTGGATTCATCTGAGCATCCTGGTTAAACCAGTATGGGTTGGAGGTAAAGAAAACCCCTGGACATACAGAGTAAGGGATTCTCACTGAAGGAAGAGAGGCTGAAGAAAAAATCATTGATAACATTGGGTAAATAATACATTTGTTTGAAGGGAATAATATCAGGAAGAAAGAAGTTAATGGGGAATAAAATGGTTGAATGAAAATGTTTGTGTAAAGTGAAGGTCACTGAAAGAAGTGACCAGTACAAAGATAAAATGGGTTAAGGTGATATTGTACTTTGAATAAAGTTTAAAATGTTGAGTGGGGTTGTTGTTGCTCCAAAAAGGGAAAGGAGAACAAAACCTAAGCAGTTTAGCCCTTGAGGACAAGGGAAGATGATTTCCTGTAATGGAGACAAGAAAACAATTTTTTCATTGCTGGGGGAAGAGTATAATATCCCATGATATGGGTATTATTAAAAGTTGTGATAGAATTTTCCAGAGGCCCTGCCCGTGGGCTGGAGTGTGAAGTTGGAGACCTGCCCAGAGGAGGGGTTGGCACAGAAGTTGCAGGAATAAAGTGGTTTGGGGGGGGGGGGGGTTGGAAAATAATAAAAGGGATTGCAAAGAGGTACATGAGGTCTTTGGTTGCCTGTACTCCCCACCAGGACCCGGGAGTACTAAAGGATCCTGGAGTGATAGAAATAAATGCAGGCTGGGTAAAGGTGTTGTTGCTGCCCCTTTAAATGCCAACTGAGGTTCAGGTGGGTAAGGGGAATTCAGTCTGGAAGCGGAAACCAGAGCAGGGGAAGCCTCCAGAAACCAAAACCTCTACAATATTAATTAACCTTTATTTTAAACTTTTATTTTAAATGCATTGGAAATTTAAATGTGTTAAAAATTCTTCAAAACAAAAAATGTATATATATGAATTACTTTTAAGATTGCTTTATATGAGGCAACATTAAACCTCATAATATCTCCTGACACTGGCAAAGAGCAGGCAACATGACTGAAAACATGCAACAATAACGCAACCCTGTTATCTTCAGCTTCTACTAGGGTATGAAACACAATATCTAAAACCTGTGCAGGTGCAAAGTCCCTTTTAATCTAAAAGGTGATGGAAGTATCCCAAATATACCTTGAGGAAAATTCTGCTGTAAACTGTAATAAAGCATCGCCTTCATTTTCAGCATTTTCTGGCACTAGAAAAAGAATTAGATTAAAACATAAAATGAATAAAACTTAACTTTCAACAGAAACTTGTGGCCATGAACAGAATGCAGAATATCCTTGCCTTTAATTAGACCCAACACATCAGTTTTAAACAGTGAATTTCCAGTATAAACTGCATACGTCCACCCTGATCCAGAAAGCTTTTACTGAAGGCTGTCGTGCTCCTTCAAAAGTGGGCCTCGGATAAGAAAATGCATAAAAATATAACTTTCAAACACTATTTCATAAAATTATATAGAAATAAAAATCTAATAAATTAAAAAGACACATACAAAAAATATGGTGATACTTTCTTCTTGAACTAAATACATTTCTTGACTAGAGTTTGGAAGCTGTCTTTGGGCCCTTTTACTAAAGCTTAGCATGCGCTAAATGCTGTGTGTTCTATTTTATACCTATGAGCCATGTGGCACTTAGCTCATGCTAATGTCTGTTAGTGCGTACTGAGCTTTAGAAAAAGGGCCCCTTAGGTAAGAAGAGAATGAACAAAAAATGGTATTTCCACAAATATGTCAAGTTGTACCTGCTGTGCACCACCTTGGGTGAATGTCTTCATAAAGGCAGTTAATTAATCACAAACAACTAATAAAAAGCATCCCATTGATAATCTGACAGGGAGAGTTGGGGGTAGGTAGGGATTGATGGGTGATCTGAACTTTGACGGGCAGTACACCATAAATTCCTGTCTTGCTCACCAACCTCATGTGAAGGGCTGAGCAGCATAACGTCAGCAATCCCGAGTAAAAACACAAGTTATTCTTGATTAAAATGACTGCATATAAAACTGTGCCAGATTTGTGTATATCATCTCCCCTTTGGTTTACGTTGGGATTTATATGTTCAAATTTCATGTTTCGACCCAATTCAGCTCCACCTGTCTGAGTCTCTGTTATTCACAAATCATCCCTATATCCAATTCAGGAAGGAAAAAGACTCAGCGTCCTCATCTCGGCCACAATGCTCTCAACTTACAGTAACAATCACATCGTGGGACTAAAAACTTCCATTTTTTGTGTGGAAAATTAGTCCAAAAGACCCTGTGCGATTTTATAAATTATATTGATGTTGCTATGAAAACTTTGGGGTAGACAGTGAGCCAGCAACATTCAGCATTTTTCTTTTAAACAATGACCGCTGCGGGCTGAATTGGCCCCAGATATTCAATACCAGGCCACATCCAGGCACCAGCAATTGAATATCTGGGACCAATTCATTATGTACTAGTCACTGGGTCTTATGCGGGTCCCGGCTAAGTTTCGGCTGGAACCTGTATTAAACACTGTGGATGCTTCCAACACCCCCCTTCCAATCCTCCCTCCAATTCCCTCCTCCCCCGAAGAAAATGTAAGGGGGCCCCAGGCCCTAACCCCATATCTATGCTTCCCCCCCACCTCTCTTTATGAGTTCCTAGTGGTCTGGGGGAGAAGGACAGGAGGGATGCCCACTCACTTCTGCTTAGTACAGCCTACTTGAAGTATAATGAGGCTGCTGCTAGAAGTCGCGGAGAAAATTTTTCTTCACCCAACGTGTAATTAGACTCTGGAATTCGTTGCCGGAGAACGTGGTACGGGCGGTTAGCTTGACGGAGTTTAAAAAGGGGTTAGATAGATTCCTAAAGAACAAGTCCATAGACCGCTATTAAATGGACTTGGAAAAATTCCGCATTTTTAGGTATAACTTGTCTGGAATGTTTTTACGTTTGGGGAGCGTGCCAGGTGCCCTTGACCTGGATTGGCCACTGTCGGTGACAGGATGCTGGGCTAGATGGACCTTTGGTCTTTCCCAGTATGGCACTACTTATGTACTTATGTAACCATTGATGAGCAGGGAGCGAGTGGCCACTGCACCGTGGTGTCACTGAGTCATCTGTTGCCATCATAAGCCACCGGTTCATGCTCACAATTCAGTTAAGAGCGGCATTAAAGAAGATAGGCCCCATAGATTCTAACCTACACAAACCAAACTTGAGCATCACCCTGTAGAATACTCTTCCATAACCGAGGTCAGGTTTCTAGTTAGCTCCTGAATTGATGCTTCATGCAGGGTAAAAACAAGCTTTTTCTGGGAGTTTTGTGCCATTTAGAGGAGGCTATAAGACAATTTCAATGTGTTTGACCATCCCTTGAGGCAATGTCAGGTCCATCATTGTAAAATGGAATCACTTCAGCACCATTAAGATACTGCCTCAATTAGATGTCACTCCAAAGTCAGTAGTTGTGTGTTACAGAAACTGTTGTGAAAGGTCATTGTAAGGCCTAAGATTACTTTAGAACAATTAGAATCTCTGATTAAAATTGGGGAAAATATTGACTGTTCACAAATTCCAAGATTATGTCACAAATATGGCCTATATAGGACAGTGGCAAGAAGGAAGCCACTAGTAATTAAAGGCCATCTGATAAACTACACAACATTGCAAAGAACACTTGGTAGATATGTGATTTTATGAGATCAAAGTAGAATTTTTGGTTTCAATTCCAAGAGATATGTGTAGCTTGAAAGAATAGCACACTTCCCTGCTAACACTATTCCTACAGTAAGGCCTGGAGGTGACAGCATTATGTTGTAGGGATGCTTTTTGCAAAAGAAGAGACAGAGAAGTTTCTGAAGACAGAAGGTGCAAAGTACAGGCAGATCCTGGAGGAAATCATGTTCCAGTCTACCACAGACCTAGGCCTGGTGAGAATGTTGGCATATAAGCAGGACAGTGATCCTAAGCTCCAAGCATAAGCAACAATGGAATGGCTCAGCAAGAAGAAAGTGAATGGCCTTGAGTGGTCCTAAGCCCAGAACTGAATCCAATAGAAAATCTGTGGCAAAACTTTAGTACTGCACCTATAGACAATCTACAGTCAATCTGAAAGAGCTTGAGCTATTCTCCTATGAAGAATGGCCAAAAACTGAAACATCCATCTGTACAGTTGATAGACACCTTAAATGACTCATAACAGCTATTCCTGTAAAAGGCTTCCATAACTGTTCAGTCAAGGGGTGTAAACACTTATACAATCAAGACTTTTTGGTTTCTTATTTTATGTACTTTTTGAATATTTCTATAATTATTCCTTCATGTTCAAAGTGTACAATGTGTTGAGTATATCATGAAACAAGCTCTTACTAATGCATTTGGAACTGCAGTTTTTTAAGACAACAGAATGTGGAAAATGTAGAAGGGTGTGAAGACATTTACAAGGCATAATTACCTGCATCTACAGATTCTGGGCACTGTCATGAGCACCAGATGGCACCCACAGTATGCCAACAATTTCACGCAGAACTGAACAAATATTTTAAATAAATATCAAAATAAACCTCTTGAATATTACCAGTATACTGATACGTTTCTGATTTGGACTGACGGAGAAGCTGCTCTGCAGCTGGAATCATGCAGTATGTGTGCTTGTAAAGTTTTCTAGAGCCTCTACTATAAGCAAAGTGATTTTACCATCAGGCTTATTTTCGAAAGAGAAGGACGCCCATCTTTCGACACAAATCGGGAGATGGACGTCCTTCTCCCAGAGTCGCCCAAATCGGCATAATCGAAAGCTGATTTTGGGCATCCCCAACTGCTTTCTGTCGCGGGGACGACCAAAGTTCACGGGGGGCGTGTCGGAAGCATAGCAAAGGTGGGACTGGGGCGTGCTTAACACATGGGCGACCTCGGCCGATAATGGAAAAAAGAAGGGCGTCCTTGACGGACACTTGGCCGACTTTACTTGGTCCTTTTTTTTTTTAACGGCCAAGCCACAAAAATGTGCCCTAAATGACCAGATGACCATCGAAGGGAATCGGGGATGACCTCCCCCTACTCCCCCAGTGGTCACTAACCCCCTCCCAATCTAAAAAAAAAAATTTTTTAATGTTTTTTCCAGCCTCTATGCCAGCCTGAAATATCATATCCAGCTCCATGACAGCAGTATGCAGGTCCCTGGAGCAGTTTCAGTGGGTACTGAAGTGCACTTCAGGCAGGCGGACCCAGGCCCATCCCCCCTACCTGTTAAACTTGTGGAGGAAACAGCGAGCTCTCCAAAACCCACCGCAAAACCACTGTACCCACATCTAGGTGCCCCCCTTCATCCCTAAGGGCTATGGTAGTGGTGTACAGTTGTAGGGAGTGGGTTTGGGGGGGGGGGTTGGGGGCTCAGCACACAAGGTAAGGGGAGCTATGCACCTGGGAGTTTTTTCTGAAGTCCACTGCAGTGCCCCCTAGGGTGCCCGGTTGGTGTCCTGGCATGTCAAGGGGACCAGTGAACTACGAATGCTGGCTCCTCCCACAACCAAATGGCTTGCATTTGGTTGTTTCTGAGATGGGTGTCCTCGGTTTCCATTATCGCCGAAAATCGGGGACGACCATCTCTAATGTTGAACTAAATGTTGAGATTTGGACATCCCTGACCATATTATCGAAACAAATGATGGCCGCCCATCTTGTTTCGATAATACAGGTTTCCCCGCCCCTTTGTGGGACGTCCTGCGAGGACGCACTCAGGAAAACTTGGGCGCCCCGTTCGATTATGCCCCTCCACATGTCTGACATCAGTAGTTGCTAGGTATAGCACTACACAACACTCACACTTTCTAGCTTCTTCCTGAAGGAAGAAGGATCTAGAGTAGTGACGTGAAAAGTAGAGGGAGGGAGCTGTGAAGAATTCTCTGGCTGAGTATAAAACCCTGTGCTACATTTGTATAACTGCCTTTCTTTCTTTGTCTCCTCGTTCTCTTACTGTACCCATGAGGGGTGCGCCCTTCTAGCCTAAAGCCTTAGCCATATAGACCAAGAAGTTCTACAAACTTTATTATGTGTTATCTTAGCTGGTATAATAAGAGTAATCCAGGATCATACAGGAGACAGAAGTTGCTTAAGCATCTGCCCTGTTGAATGCCTGAGAGAATGGTGAACCCTCTACATCCCATCTATTGGACTGAAATAAGTTTTACCTTCGAAATCTACAGACTTACTGAGGATTCAATACAGATTGAAAGGATCTGCGTCTGAGTTTCAGAGCCTCTGAGCCTTATTGCAGCCAACAAAAGAACTGTAAGTGAATACTGATATACCCCTCCTACCCACAGAAGGAGGATCTAGGAGATAGGGGAGTTTGGACCTTCTCCTAACTCAGAGTATAAAGCACCAGGCACTGCAAATTGGTTGCTACCTGTTGTCCATGTATGGTTCTGTCTCTCGACAATTTCTGGACATATTATCGCAAATGAGTTTTGAAAGTGATGACCCTTTATTGTTGGCAACTTTGGATTTTAAAGCTCTATACACACTTATGCCACAAGATCAAGCCATTCAGGTGTCACATTCATTTCTATCTCAAGCATCTATTTCTGGGGACAAATTAAATTTGTTAATATGGATGATAGAAATGGTAGTCACTCAAAATTATTTTTTGTTTGAAGATAAAGTTTATCTACAGGTCAAAGGAGTAGCCAAGGGGTTACTATAGCCCCATCCATAGCCTGTTTATATATGTCTCAGTTTGAACATAAATATGTCTATAGCCATCATGATTTTTCATTGGTATTATTGTGGAAACACTATATTGATGATGTAGTACTGATTTGGAGAGAAACACATTAACGATTTGTGTCGTTTATTACTTATTTGGATGGAGTGGATGCCAATATCTTTTTTGATTTTTGTATATCCCAGAATCAAATAATATTTTTGGACATTAAAGTGTCTGCATCTGATTTAAATTTATGTTCTACCACAGTGTTATCGTAAAGAATCAGACTGCAACACATTGTTACATTATACTAGCCATCACCCCAAACATCTTTAAAATAATATTCTGTTGGGCCAATTTTTACGTATTCGGCAACTGTGTTTGAGTGAAAAGGAATTTCAGCATTAAGCCGAACTATTGGTACCTAGATTTGTAGAACGTGATTATCCATCAAACACTATGCAATGAGCATATAAATGACACAAATATACACATAAGGAATGGGGACCTGTTCATCATCAGTCTGAAAAATGCAATGCAGTAGTCTGTGTACTTCCATATTCACTATATACTGTAGCTATTGCTAAGTCTATTCATATGAATTGGTCGGTTCTGGGTATTCATTCTTCCTTACAGGAGCACCCCAAGTTTGCTTAGCTACGTCAACGCAATCTGGGAGAGATGTTAGCAAGTACTCCCACCCTATTTGATTTGAATCCGAGCCACTTTAAATGTGGCAAAGGTGTACATTATGAGTATGTACTGGGAAATGAATGTTATTCCCATACCACATAGTTTGAAAACATTTCACTGTAGACAACATACCGATTGCAACAGTACTCAAGTGGTTTATGTGATAAAATGTCCATGTGGACTATACTACATTGGTCAAACTCACAGAAGTATAAAACTCCAAATGGCAGGACATTTAAGCAGGTTGTGCACGCACAGAACGGAAGCTCCACTGACTATGCATTGGGAATGCTTTGGCCATCACCTTAGTGATTTATGATTTGCTGTTTTATTTCGTATTCATAAGCCATGAGGGGGAGATATCTATCTTTTACATTTTACATATAAAGTATCACTCATTTTACATATAAGTATCACATACCATGTAAAATGAGTTTATCTTGTTGGGCAGACTGGATGGAATGTACAGGTCTTTATCTGTCATCATTTACTATGTTACTATGTATGTTAGATGTTTATTGCTTAAGGAACAATGGTTCATATTTATGTGGAATACTACAACCCCTGCGGGCTTAACTGAGGAAATAGAATTGAACATATGATGACTTCCAGCATCAAATTTACGCATGCGCGCAAGAATTTCTCTTTAAAAACTGACGGTAATGTCAAAAGTCTTGTAAGCTATTGCGTGAACTACCGAGTGATGATGCATGAATCTAATTTCAAGTAAGTGACCTGGAAAAATGAATCTTAAAGATAATTTTTTGTTCAAACATTAGTTTCACTTTTCATTTTTGATTTAATGTTTTTGATCTTGATTTAATTAAGTGCACATATCCAGTTGAATTTTATCCATTTGACATATTATAGAACCCTTTCTTCCTGAAGAAGCATTCTAGCAAAACCGGATCTGCGTTGAAGCAAGGACACAGTTTTTTCGTCTTTTCTTTTTTTCCTTTGATTGATATTTTTTGGCGTTTTTGGTTGGATTTTAAACTACTGCACTGATTGAATGTGGATCCCTACACAGTCAACAACGCCATCAGTGTTTCATTGGAAAGAACAATCAAATGCCAGATAAGTCAACAAGATTTTGTGATTCTTTATCCATATATACACTTAAGAACTACTATGTAAGTAAAGCTCATTTGCATCTTGAATGTATTATTGCGTAGACTGGAAATGTCACTTGCATGACCTTTATTGTAAAAGACCATTAGTAGCTTCTGTTATGGTGTAAGCTCTCTGGCAACTTGAATGTTAGCATTCCCGCCCTTAATTGGGTGGGCAGTTTGGAACACTGAAGTGCAATGATGGTTCCATATCCAGTAGTAACTTGTTTGTCCTGTTTGTCTGTCCTAATTAGATTGTAAGCACTGTCGAGCAGGGACTGTCTTTTCATGTTCAAGTGTACAGCGCTGCATACGTCCAGTAGCGCTTTAGAAATGATAAGTAGTAGTAACAGTATACATTTTGGGTGAATATACGGGGTGAACTGAGCACATTATACTTAAAAAATTTAAATATTAAAAATTAATCTTTATTTCCACTTTCAATCATTAATTTTAATGTTAGGATTATGTATTTAGGTATATGAGTGCGGTACTTTTTAGTATTTTACATAATGGTTCTGTCTCTGCCATAAGGAACTTATTTCAGTATTTCAGTAAATAGTTGGCTGATAACACATTATTGGAATGGCCTGAATTATTGTGGGAGTGAAAAGAAAGAAGTCTAATGAGCTACTTATGGCCCCGGCACTGGCCCCAACCAAATAAATATTGTTTATCTAAGGGGGCTGTACTGACTCCGGGTACAATATGCCTATAAACACTAACTGAGGCCCCACTACATATACAAGAAACCAACTGATAAATGTTGCAATCTTCACAGGTTTAGCTTTTATCCTTTACATACAGCCTAGCTATACAGTACCACCATATATGTTCTGATCCAAGAGGCAGATGTCTTGACTAAATCATTAAATCCACCAAATCATCACCAGAAAGATTGCTTTTCCACCTCAAACACACAGGACGAACATATTGTAGTACAAAGAAAAGAAGGTCAAAGAATAATTACTCTTTGTGGTAAAATAAAGTCCAGAGGTGGGGAAAAAAAACCTCAGAGAAAAACCACAGAATAGCTACAGCCACAACATCCGAAGGATGAGTTACTAAAAGAAAGACTCCCCATTCTCTTGGTACTGATTTTTCACCAAACACCTAATCTGAAGATAAATATGGCCTAATGCTATCCAACCTGGAGCGGTCAGAGCTCTCCCGATCAGTTTGCCTCTTCTGCTTCATCTCTGGCAACCTTTCCTATTCTATCAGGAACATGTGACAGTTTTTCCACCTACTACCTAGCCCTGATATATTTCCAAGGTTAAAAAGTACTACCCCCAACCCTCCTCTTCCCTATCCCCTCCTCCCCCCCTCTCTCAATCCTGATGATTGTTATACTTATGGCAGTTGTGAAATGATGGATACCTGTTGTATAACGCCTTTCTTTGTACAGTAGATGCATATTCTGTATTGACGTTGATAAATACAAATTAAAAAAAAAGTATTAGCTGTACTGGAAAGGTGATAGATAGGTACACAGAGATCTCCACTGTCAGTAAGAGGCAGATAAGCAAGGATTCAGCACCGGTGCTGGCTTACAAGTGAAGTGTACTGGCCACAGCTCCATGACTGAGAGAGAATAAGCATGTGTCTCTTACTCCACCCCCCTCCAAATAGCCCAAGCCACATGACAACACAGAGCCCTATATGTGCAACCTACAGCAAATGTGTGTGCTCCTAAGAGCGACTGTAAGTCTCATTTACACAGGGACTGTATGTGGGAAACGGGTTGTTCAGGTTGGGATGTTCACATTTCTTCAGTATTTTACAAAACACTCTGCCAAATGGGACAACAGTGTTAACTGACACTAGTGTAGGGGATCCCTACTGAGTTTCTGAACCTTCCCATGATGTTATGCAGTACTTTGAGGGCTTCAACAGCAGTAATATGGCCCTCCACCCAAAAAGGTTCACCATCCTTGACACAAAGGGATCCTACTCATGCTTGTCCTTTAACGTGTTATGCATTCTTCTGGGATGGCTAGTAGGGCTGTGGAGTCGAAGTTGGAAGCACTTTTGGAAGAATGTACCAACTCTGACTCTAGCTTCAAAACAAAAATTTACAACATCATAATATATGGTAAATTTATAATTTTAAACTTTTGTAATTGTTTTTGTCCTGGATCTAAATTACTGGCAAATATATCCTTAGGGGGGCTTTTACTAAAGCTTAGCTCAAGTTATCTGAAGCAAGGCCCATAGACCTGCTACAGATAACTCGAGCTAAGCTTTAGTAAAAGACCCCCTAAATCTGATAGAGATGTTGCCCTGGTGGTTGCTGCTTTGCCACCGACTCAAGTTAATGTTGAGAGGTTGTTCTCTGCTCTGAGAATAATTGGATCAGATTTGAGGGCATCCATGAAGGAAATCTGACTGAGGCTATTTTCTTTTCTGAGAACAAATTCTTCAGAGATCTATTACAACTATTAACCCCTCTGTTTACTAAGCCACCACGCGGCAATGCTGACACAGCCCATTCAAAGTGAATAGGCTGCGTCGGCATTAGCGCATGGCAGCTGCTAGCATGGCTTAGTAAACAGGGAGGTAAATGCGTAACAGTGTACAGCATATTTTCTTTTGACGTCCAACAACAAAGAAAAACCAAATAATCCCACCAGAAGCATGAGCAGGCAAAAGGGTGGAAATGATCAAAAATAATGAGTCAAGAAAACCACACAGGTCTTTACTATGTAGAATTAACAATGATTGCTTGAAGAAATGCATTTATATTGATTTGCTGCCAAGACTAGTGTTTGCTGTTCATAGTAACAGCACTTTATTCATTTTAGACTCCACACCTGGACTCCTGACGAACGCATAGGCTGAATCACAGACTGTGTCGAGTCCATGCTTCTGTGAAGCCTGTTTTTACCATTATGCTGTCTTGAAGCAAACACTACACAATAAAAACCTGTATGGTTTTCTTGGTTCATCGCTTTTGCTCATTCTCACCTATTTGCATATTTTAATTTGACAGCATTCTTCAAACTTAAAATAAATATATTTTGTGCTCTATTAGTCCTAATTTGCGATAAAGCAATATCCCATGTTTCCATAATGAAGCAAATTTCTCTTAGATTTACTATAAATAGTAGAGTCGGAGATGGACAGCAGGAAAAAAAGAGAAGTCGGAGTCAAAGGTTTGGTGTACTAACTCTACAGCTCTCATGGCTAGTGGTATAATTTTTTTAAAATAAATAAATTAGAATGATGGTAAATTGTCCAGATGTTAACAAGAATCAACGCAAAGCTACAAAGAAGACCATGACAATCACTTCATGGGGGGAGAACCTTTTGGGATCATACTACACCTTAATAACTTTATAATCAAATACTTGAAGGAAAATTTCAAAATTAAGGAATGCAAAAGTGTTCTAGATAAAATGATCATATACTTCGGAACAGAAAAGAAAGCACTCAAAGATCTGAGTTCCTTCAAACCTTTGTAAGCCACAAATGCTATGCCGCTTAATTTAACACTCAATATAAACACCCTGTCTACCCCTCCCCCCAAAATCTCGCCTTCAGACCATCAATGGAATGCATTTTAATTCTCTGGTAAATGCCATCTTTTGCTAATTTTGTTCTGACGTAAAAGAGTGTTAGCTCCTGAAAGCTAATCAAGAAATGTATTAAGTTTATTCAATATATATCACCTTATATTTTTTTGTTTTAAATTGTAACCTTTATTTCTTTTTATTCAAGTAGACTAGCACAGAAACCACACTGGTTTTGAAAAAAATGCACACCGAAACAAAGTTTAAAACTTGTAATAATTATCAAGTAATATTATTGCTTATAGAATCGTACAAACGGACACAATACTAATATCAACAAGGGCATTTTGTATCTTCAAATTAAGAACAGTAATGCAAAGCTCCTTGAAGAGGTGGGATTAATAATATAAATGTCTTATCTCTAGGTTATGTTCTTTAAAAGCGGTGTCAACATTTTTGCAATATGCCAACGACATAATTAACACTTTCAGTCTTCTTTGATTAGAAAAATCAATTATATTTATGAGTAAGTCTTAATGAAGTATTTACCCAGTAAAATTATACTTCGGAAGACATTCTAAATTGGCCAACACCTCACTAAGATGGCAGCACTGTGACTTTTACCACTTACTCATTGGAGATTTTCTTAGTGTAGATGATGATGACATCCCAAATATTTCTCCATCATCCACTCCAAATTCTGTTGCATCTTCAAAGTCATCACCATCACTGTCACTAACCATGTGCACATCTGTAGATGGCTAAAGGGCAAAACAAATAACCAATTATACTGTTGTATTATTCGTAATAAATATCTACAGTAAAATGATCTTATTTGAAACAATGTATGTTTGTTGCGTTAATTTCTGTTTCCTAGATGTTCTTGGATCCTCAGACTTCTACAGGTTCATACTTATTGCTAGACATACTTAAGGAGTGTCCATAGCATACAATCCTCATACAATTGTTCACTTTACAATGAATTAAAAGCAAGGAATTTATTGGTAAGGGTATTAATGTAAGCCCCATCAAGAGACACCACTGCTCTTACTATATTGGATGAGTTGCAGACACAAGGTATGAGCTCTGCTTCTCTGTGCACTTTCTAATTAAATCTGAAAACATGGTCAGTTTTCTAAAAGTCTATGGCCCTTCCCCCTACTGTCATCAGATCTTTAAAGTTGACTCACGTTTGTGCCTTTTAAAATTTTTTTCTATAAAGTTTATTTAGCAGCCACAAAAGACAGCATATAAAATGAGGCATTCAAGAGCTGAACAATACAACCACAAGCTTCGGGAACCAACCTCCCCCATCCACTCCTTCACCCCAAAGCGACACAGAAAAGAACTGCCCAAGGGGTCGCAGTGTTGCTCCTTCACTGTGATCCCCAGGAAATAGAGGATAGGCCCAATTCAACTCCCCATACCCCCCACCTTTTGCTCTGAAATTACAAGTTCAACAAAAGACTGCATGCTCTATGATTAAGTATGTCCCAAATCAGAGACCACACTTGTTGAAATGCCCACCAGGCTCTCGGGGATCCCTGCTTGACATCCAAGCACTCCCAGTGCATCAGCTGAAATAGTTCATTACGCCATTCTACTAAAGATTGTGAGAATAACTGTCTCAAACTGCATAGAATACACTTTCTGGCTAACAAAAAACACTTGTGCAAGAAGACATTAACATGTCTAGTAGTGCTCATTTACGGTACTATGTAAGCCACACTGAGCCTGCAAATAGGTGGGAAAATGTGGTGTATAAATAAATAAATAAAACAAACATTGGAAAACAGTAAGATACCAGCACACAACACAATGTGTTTGCCCAATGAAGCTGTTAAATAGGACTCTATTTTCCTCCAGAACACTTGAATCTGAGCACAGGTCCAAAATATTTGAGTCAAGTGGGCTGGACTAGCCCCACACTTAGGGCATCAAGCAGAGTCTGAGGTCTGTGCATGAAATGCCCTCTGTGGGGAGATGTACACGTTCATCAAAATACGTAACATATTGCCAGAAACATGTTCTACATCCGCCAATTCACTATTCCACTTAGTAGCTAGCAAGTCGTAGTCCCATGGTGGATCCAACGTACGCAAACTTATTTGATAGAAAGACTGGCCCTAGTCTCTCTGGTAAGAGTGAATATCTCTACTATCAGATCCGCTGCATCCTCATTAATCCAGTCCTGGCCTTGTAATAGACCCTCTTCCTGCAAAGTCACAAAAGATTTAAGGTGTAACCTCAGAACTAATCAAGTCTCTTACATGCCGGAATCCAGCATCCCACCACCTCTGCAAGTAAGACTTGGACCTGTCAGGATTCAAATCTTGATTGCCCGCCTGAGGCAATAACACAGTCGATCATGGTGACAGCTGGATGCGTTTGCAGATCCAATTCCAATTCCATGCCTGTCGTATGGATTTTAAAATAGGATGTTGCTGAGATGAAATAATCTGAGACGGTTTCAAAGTACGGAGATAGAACAGCAAATGAACTCGAGCCACAAGCTGAGACTCTAAAGCGTACAGTGTATAAAAATGTATACCTTTAACCTCGTCTACCAAATGGTGCATCAAAACAGGCCACACTGTACTTATGGAGATCAGGATATGCCAGTCCTCCTCAACCCAAAGGCTGCGCCAGTTGTGCTAATGTAGCCCATGGCTTTTTATTATTCCAGAGAAATTTACACAGTCTGAAATCCCGAAAGGTCTCTATCAGTCAAAAACAATGGGAACGTCTGCAGAATGTATAGCTATTTAGGGAACAATACCATCTTATAAAGTATTACATGGCCTAGCAGACTTAAAGGAAGAGCCATCCATAACATCAAAACACCTATAGTTTTCTGTAACAGTGTGGTAACATTTGACGCTTAGGCCACACTCACACAGACAGTAAGGTATACCCCCAGATATTTCAGCTGATGATCCACCTTTATAAGAGGGAAAGTCCCCACTGAGTCAGAATAATTATATCCACCAACAGGCATTGCGTCTAACTGTCCATGAGCTGGAATATTGTGGGATATAAATGTCATAAATAAATAACTTATTGAAATTTAACAGAAAGCCAGAAACAACTCCATGCTACTCGCTCCATCGATCGATATGGTTGAGATAAGACCAAGAGTAGATCATCAGTGAATGCCATACACTTTACCAATTCCCTTCCCATCCGAATACCCTGAACCTCCACATCCTTCCTCAACTTGATCAACAGGGGTTCTGAAGCTAGAACCAACACCGCCAACTCCAGGCTCCACTCATTCTGCCTCGCCAAGCCCCCTCCCTGCCCATCTTCAAGTCTTTGCTTAAAACCCACCTCTTCAATGCTGCATTCGGCACCTAACTCTTACCGTTCAGTAAATCCAGACTGCCCCAATTTGACCGCCCCTATTGGACTGTCCGTTCACTTGTCTCTTAGATTGTAAGCTCCTTGAGCAGGGACCGTCCCTCTATGTTAAATTGTACAGCGCTGCGTAACCCTAGTAGCGCTTTAGAAATGTTAAGTAGTAGTAGTAGAATAAATAATAAAAGAGAGAGAGAACACACCAGCCTCATTCCTCTACCCAAGCGGAAAAAAATCAAAAAGAATCCCATTAACTCATACAGCCGAGGCAGGTTGATGATAGAGAAGATTAAGCATATCAAGGAAAGGACCCCATCCACCCATACTGTCTTAATAGTTGGTCAAGTATGGCCAATGAACACAATCAAATGCTTTTTGGGCATCAAGGCTAACTAATAGCACAGGAAGTCCACGCATAGCACAGTGCCTCATTGCAGCCACGGAACATCTGACATTCTAAACTGCTTGCCTGTTCCAAACAAAACCTACCTGACCCGTGTGCACCAACCCTGGGAGATACTGAGCCAGACGAGAGGCTAAGATTTTAGGAAGCAGTTTTAATTCAGAATTGATTAATGAAATAGGGTGATATGAATCTAATAAGGATATATCCTTCCCCAGCTTAGACAGAACTACTATAATAGAACACTTTTTATAGGCAGACAAAGTCTGCTGAGCAATCACCTGCCGAAAAATAAGCCTTCAGAGGCAATGAAACCTGTTGTATCAAAAATTTGAGTTTTAACTCCACTGTTAGACCATCAAATCCTGGTGCTTTGGGCAATGGGGCCTGCTTAATAGAAGCCAAGATGTCATATACAGACATAAACCGCTTCCTCCTCAAATTGAAGCACCACCACGAATGAAAGATAGTCCTCAACTGCCCCCCCAGGAGTGTCCTTACTCTGGTAATAGGCCTCAAAATACTGACTAAAGGCATTCAATACATTGGTGGTCAGTTATTGCCTCATCTCCCCACACAAGGCTGTTACAGAATTTAGGACCCTGCCATGAATATACCAAATGGGCCAAGAGCTTACCCATGCGGTTACCATATCTATACAACTTAGAATGGTAGTACAAGTGTGATTTAGCTACTTTCTCATTGAGTTTGAAGTTCAAGGCCACCCTTGCAGCCTGTAAATTATCCAGAGTCTCTCGTGTCCCCATCCGGCGCCAATGAGCTTTACAGGACTCAATTTGATGCTCTAAGTATAGAAGCTCTCTAGCAGTCTGTTTCTGAGCAACATACCACCCTGAGAACTGACTTGGCAGTCTTCCAAAATAACACTGCGTCAGTTACATGGGCAGTGTTATCTTCTGCATAGCTTTTCCACTTATCAGCTATAAATGCCTGGAAATGTGAATTTCTATACAAATGACTAGCGAAGCACCAGCTAGAGACTCCCAGCCCCCCCCCCCCCCCCCCGAGTGCCTGGCCACTTCACCCAGATCATCACATGATCTGAGATAGAAGGGATCCCAATCTCACTCCTAGCCACCCGGACAAACCACGTTGAAGAGACAAACACATAATCAATAAGAGACATAGAAGGGTTGGCCCAGGCTAAATGAGTAAAATCTCTGTCAAGCAGATGAAACACCTGTCAAATATCAACCAGATCCAACACCTTGCAGAGGTGCTGTAAGTCCACGAACAGACCTGGAATCTCCTGAGTCTGCTTTAACCAATTTCTGAAAAAATGTAGGATCAAAAGTATTGGGTGTATAGACATTAAGCAGCACCAGATCAGAGCCCAAATATGTAAATGAAATAAGACAAAGTGACCCGCGCTATCCTTTTCTACATGATGAACAGTATAAGGGAGATGTTTGCTCAGCAGAATGGCTACTCCAGCACTATAGGTAGTGCCTACGGAAGAAAACCTTCCTTACTCACATCCAACACAATTTAAGATGCTTCTGTGCTGAAACATGTGTCTCCTGGAGACAAACGATATGCAGCGTCTGTTTCTTAAGCTCCTGTAAGACTTTTGATCCTCACCTCAACTGATCTCTGGTATAAGGCAAGCAGAGAAGGTCCCCTACTAGGATCCTTATCAGTTCTACATATCAAAGGTTTCTTGGCCAATGTAGGGAAATTAGGATGAACAAGCCCAAATACGCTTCAAAATGACATTATCTACATAAGTCAGTTAAGACAGCTGTGGTTGAATTAGGGTATCTATGGTGCATGACCCTATTATTCTCCTGTGACTGAAAAGACAGGGGAACTTTATTGTTCCCCAGTGTTGTCATCAGATCCTATATGTGGGATTCCCCACTTCTCTGTGACCAAAGCAAAGGCTTCAGAGAGCCCCTACTCTCCCAATTCTAGAATGTATTGGCCTAAGTAATCCACCTGGATGTTCTCTATTCCTGCAGTATAACCTGCTCACAAAGTCATAACATGGAATTCTGCCCATGACAGAATGAAAGCTCATTCTCTTGCCAGTTGCGGGATCTTAGTACCTTCTTGCTTGTTCATAAAGGCTGAACATTGTTAAAAAGTACATGTACTGGCCTGCCCTAGAGGATGGACTGCAAATGCTTCAAGGCAAACCACACGGCCCTAATTTCCACCCTGCTGACGGACCATTTTTTCCTTGGTGATCACACCACATGCTTTCAGAGTTGCACCTTTGGTGACAACAATCCATGTTGGAGCTTTGAGGTTGATGCCTTTTGTCAGATGCATTTGCTCAGACTCTGGCACGGGCTTTCTCATGCCCTCTTCTGTAGTGAAAGTTGGCCCTTGAAGTCTTGATCCTCTGGGTATGTGCCCTCAAGGGCTGAGGCTACTGATTTTAAAATCTATAAATTTGCACCAATATCCTGAAGGCTTGGGATTAACAGCCTCCGAATCTGGGTCTGGATCTCAATGACGCAGCCCTCAGGCAGAAACAGCTTGGCACTTGGGCCATATTGAACACTACTTCCCCCCCTCCCCCCACCTATTCCAACCTTTGAGAAGGCTGTAGCTTGCTCTTGACTATGTTCATCACCCAGTCTAGCTGTTGCATATTTGTTCAGCTATCCTTATCAACCTAGTTGAAACTAGAATATTAAATGCAGGTGGACTCAAATGCCCTCTTTCCTCAGAGGATGTCACAGTTATCATAAACTGCAAACCGAAAGGGTAGTGTCTGAAACATATAATGGAGGAATTTCTAAAGATCTTCTGTGATAGGAATATGGAAACATGTCTCCATGAGATCCACTGATGACAAACTTTCTGGCCTGTACTGTCACAATTACTGAATGCAGCGTGTCTATCTGGAGTTTCTGCACCCTCAGTGAGCCATTGACCTATTTCAAATCCAGAAAAAGTCAAAAGGATCCTTCCTTTTCTAGTCAATGTATAATACAGAGGACAGTACACAGTAAACACACAGTAACATAGTAAATGACTGCAGAAAAAGACCCACACAGTTCATTCAGTCTGTCCAACAAGGTGGCCAGAGCCTCGCCCACCACTCTGTGCAGCCCCAGTCACCCATGCTTAAATGCTGGTTGCCAAGTCTCTGTCATGCCAATCATATAGGCAGCCAAACATGATGGAGTCTTGGCTATACCTAAATATCATCCCCAAGTACTGCTGACAGTATTTAACTTATCAGTCAAAATGTCTTCCTTCCCACCTGAGCTGCATAGCACCCTCACTCACAGCACATGACATGGAGAGGCATAATCGATAGTTTTGCTGAGGACGTCCTCACAAAACATCCCGATGGAGGGGCGGGGAAACCCGTATTATCGAAACAAGATGGGCGTCCATCTTTCGTTTCGATAATACGGTCGGGGATGCCCAAATCCTGACATTTAGGTCATCCTTAGAGATGGTCGTCCCTAGACTTGGCTGTTTCTGATTTTCGACGATAATGGAAACCAAGGACACCATCTCAGAAACGACCAAATGCAAGCCATTTAGTCGTGGGAGGAACCAGCATTCGTAGTGCACTGGTCCCCCTGACATGCCAGGGCACCCTAGGGGGCACTGCAGTGGACTTCACAAATTGCTCCCAGGTACATAGAAAGACTAGGGGGCATGCAATGAAGCTACTAAATAGTAAATGTAAAACAAATTAAAAAAATATTTCTTCACTAAGGTGTGCTAGCGTTTTTAGCGCACGCGCTAAAAGCACTAACACGCCTCTAGCGTGGCTTAGTAAACGGGGCCCAAAACGTGTAATTAAACTCTGGAAATTGTTGCCAGAGAACGTGGTAAAAGCAGTTAGCTTAGCAGGTTTTAAAAAAGGTTTGGACAAGTCCCTAAAGTAAAAGTCCAAAAAACATTATTTATTTTAAACACTCCAACTCGCCTATAAACTTGGCGGTTTCCATAAAAACACATACCAATGTAAAACAAAACATTATCAATTAACAAAAATATAACATAAAATACTATTAACATAATCCAACACATAAGGTGCTGTTGTCATAACTTCCAAAACTGCACTATATCAATAGTATGCTTGAACAAAAAGATGTATTTTTAATAATTTCTTAAAATTGTTGGGAACTAGTAGTTAAGCGAAGCTGTCCTGGCAAGGCATTCCACATTAACATTCCTGCTATAGAAAAAGGAGGACTTTGGATAATACACTGCTTATTCCTGGGATAAGAACCATAAAATCTGTTTCACTCTTTTGGGATCTTGCCAGGTACTTGTGACCTAGATTGGCCATTGTTGGAAACAGTATACTGGGCTTGATCGACCCTCGATCTGTCCTAGTATGGTGATGTTTTGCTGGAACTCTTTTCTTCCTTCTTGCATCAGAAAACACTCTCTCCCAGCTGGAGACAGAGAATACTGGTCAGCTGCCCTGTTGCATCAGCCTTTACAGGAAGCTGAGCAACTTCACTATGCTTCCACCCGCTGGAAAGTAACTGATCTGGCAAGAATGGGGGTAGATTTATTCATTCCATTATGCTTTACTTACTCAAAAGTATGCAGGACCTGTCACAAAGTGGACAGAAGGTAACTGCAACTCTTGCTTGCCAACCTTTACAGCAGCACTAGCAGCAAAAACATTTTTGGGATCATTCAGCTAGAAGATAAAACAAAAAATGACATGCAAAAGCTCCTTTTTCTATTTATAAATTTAATTCTTTGCTTTTTTAAAGTTTGAAAGTATTTGCTGTTTAGTTACTTGCACCAAGATCGGTGACTGAGCTGACTATCCACATACTGTAATAATGCATGTAAAGCGCAAATACAGTATCAACTACAGAGTATAACAGGAGTGTGGTTGTATTATTTAGTTCAATAATAATAAATTTATATACCACAGGAAAACAAGCAACAAAAAGGCAGTGCTGAAAACAAAAATGATATATAACAATGAAGAAAACAAAGAACCAATACAAAAGACAACATACATTATTAAAGCAAAAAATAGATAAATCAGCATAAGAAGTAACTGTAAAACTGAACCAAACTACCACAAATATCACCAAGCATTAAAAAGCCATGATTTTATATCTTTTCTAAACATAGTGTAATTAAGCATCACTGGTTCTAAGATATGCCTGACAGACTGGAATGTATTGATTATGTCCAGGCTGTGCAGAAAATAGCAAGGATCCTCATGTTGGAAGGTCCCGATACAGCTGAGCTAAGCATTGTGAAAACACAATGCTTTGGGTGGCAATGAGCCAATCTGCTGAAAAATAACCAGCTGCTTCCATAGGTATCATGAGAAAAGGCAAGAAGAGCACTGGACACTCTGAAGTGGGACACAGATCTTTCAAGATGTGCTACTTGGTGTAGGATACATGAACTTAAGGACATTATTGCAAAACTGGGAGAGGCATCCTTTTTGTCTGGCTTTCACTGCAGAGGGAATAACATATAAATCAAGGAACAAAAGGAAGGCGAGTAGAAGCTGGAATTAACAGTCTGAAGATATTGGAGGAGACTGAAGGTATCTACAGCCAACCTCCACTGGTACAGAGTTTTGAGGGGCAAAAGCAAGCTGAGCTGTCACTCTTCTGACCTGAGGCAGAACAGTCTGGCCAAGCACTAAAGCAGAATAAGTGGATCGAAGGAGGTTGCTGGTCAGAGACTGTAAAACACCAGACTTTGAATAATTGATAAAAACACTGGGACTAGATCAATTAAGAGGGCTGTTCAGGTGACGTGTCTGTATGATTTGGAGTGGGGAGGGTGTGGTAATTTTAGGTGACTAGGCCAGAAGCGTTGTGAAGCTTGCTCCCTAATGAGTTGGAGTCTGTGGGGTTTGGATTCTAGAAGGTATTGGTTTTGTGGGTGGGAGTAGGGAGAGTGGGGGCAGGTGGAGGAGGAGATCGGACAAAGAGTCAGGAGACATCTTAAATGACACGGACAAACTGTCATGAACAAAATGTCATGTTGCAATATTAAAACAACTGCTAGCTGATAATAACTGACTATTTATATTTTTAAAAATGTATTCTGCAGTGCTGCTGAATTTCCCCCTCTAACTGCCACAGCACTATTTACTCCTGCAGGAATTCTGTGTGAAAAAAAATCAAAAATTTGCACAAAAAATTCAAGACACTGCACAAAATTTGCAAATCTTGCAAAATTCTGAACAAAAAATTTGAAAATTCTGCAAGTTTGTCATAATTTAACCAATATTACAGCACCCCTCACATACACAGATACCAACCATGTATTCCCAAGCCCCCCTCCAGCGCCCATTGCTTTTTACACCCCAGTGCATCCACACATAGCATCCACCATTTTTTTTTACAGCCCTCCCTCCCTCCACTCACCTTTTTTAAAATTTTTATAATTTTCTTCAATTAAATACAAAGATATTATAATCTTTGAAAGAATACACCAATTTCCAAAAGAAATACAATCTGAAAAAGGTAACAACTGTAAATTGAATTATTGGTTATTTAGTCCACAAATGAGAGAGGGATCCATGATTACCTCCAAAGGAAGTTGGATATAGGAAATATTACAAAGAAAGATACAGGTAGTTACCCCTTTAAACTAATCAGCTTAACATTTGGTTCTCCTCCCTATTTACCCTGTGAATTAAAAAAACTACGCAATTGAAGAGGTTCAAAAAACACATATTTTTGTCTTTAAAGAAATGAATACATTTACATGGAAATCTCAGCTGGAAACGAGCATTTAATGAAAGAGTCTCTTGTTTTATTTCCAATAATTTTTTTCTCCTCTGTTGAGTCCATTTAGAAATATCAGGAAAAATTGACACTTTGCCCCCCAGAAATTCGGAATGAGTCTTTCGAAGATGAAGTCTTAATAAGGCCTCTTTATCTTGAAGAAATACAAAGAAGACCACAAGTGTAGCTCAAGTTTTAATTTCCTCTTTGGATTGTTCCAAGAGCGTAGAAATATCTAATATATCCACAGATGGTTCCTGTTGCTCTCGAGTGTCCTGTTATTTAACTTTTGTATAACTTCTGAACTGGTGGTAAAGATTGTTCTGAATATTTAAAATTCTCTCTTAGAAATTTATGAAACATTTCCCTTGGAGCAATAAACTTTGAATGTGGAAAATTAAGTATTTGTAAATTTAAGTTCCTTGTTTTATTCTCTACATTTTCAATTTTACGATGAAGAGGTAATCAGTCTCCTGCAAATTGAGCTTGATGCTCTTAAACTTTTGCCATGTCTGTTTCCAATTTAATCTGTCTAGCGGAAACATTTTCAATAGCTTTCTTAACTTCTCTTGGACAAAATTATTCAGAGACACAGTAACAAAATAAGAACAGACCTTATGCAGGGTTTCGAGAGCAGTCCAAATGGATTCCAGCGATATTTCCTGTGGTCTTTTCAATGGCTGAATCGCCGAGGCACACAAGGAAATCTCCTCCTGTGAATAGTCAACACCAGCAACCTCCACCGTTGCCTCCCCCGATGCCATAATCGGAAAGTGCTGGGCCCCCTCCACCAAAAGCCGAGGAATAGCCTCAGCAGAATTTCCATTCACTGCTTCCTGTGACGAAGCTCGCCTCCCCTTCGAGTCACCACAATTCTGTGCACTCGGTACCATTGCGCCGTCCGGTCGCGGGAGTGGGGGGGTAGCTGGTCCTACCGGGCTGAGCGAAAGTTCGTCCTCCTGACCGGGACTCTTCCTCATCCCGGTAATGGAAACACCCGAATGTGGGGTTGACACCAAGTAGGCTGAGATAGAAGTTTGACCAGGTGAGGGGGCATCTAGCTTCAGGAGAGGAAGTCCCTTAAGCTTGCCCATCCTCTTCAGCATGCTCGTTTTGAGGAAAATAAAAATTTTCAAACTTTTAATAGGAAAGCGTTCTCCTCAGCCTTTCTGTATCGCCACCATCTTGGATCAATGTCCACTCACCTTTTTAACAGTCCCCCCTCTCTCCCTGCACTCACACACCATCCATATTTTTTTCAGCCGCTCCTGCACTCACCTGTGGGGTTCAAGGAAAAGTCTTCAGACCAGGAAAGAACCCCACTCTTTCTTGCCTGCTACTGCTGCTCTGAGCCAGTGCTGCTGCTTTTCCAAATGGCTGCCAGGACTTCCTGCGGCAGTCTCATGAGATTACTGCTTGAAGTGTCGGTAGCCACTTTGAAGAAGTGGTGGCACCAGCTAGAGAGTAGCAGAAGCAGGTAAAAGAGTGTGGTTCTTTCCTGCACCTGAAGAGGCCACTAGACCACCAGGGAATGCTCAGGGAGGCCCGGGGAGGAGGGTAACGGAGGACTTAGGTGGGGGCGGCAGGGCCACTAATCTTTACTGCCAGCTGGCGAGGGCCTGCCGAGGCTTGAAGGCGGGGGGGCAGCCACCTAGCCAAAGTTCAGATTCTGTTTTCCGCAGTCACGCAGGAGTAACGATTAGAGCATATAACCACGAAGAATGGACGGAAGTGATCCCCACTGCTACTACCCATGCCAGCCCCAAAATGGCGGTCAGGACCTTAGCAGTAGTACCATAAGTCTACTACTACAGATCACAGCTGCAATTCTGAACCCATAGCCGGCAAGGGCAGGAGCAACTGGGCATCAACTCCTATCCATCCTACCCTAGATCACCAGGGCATCCTTAAGGTAGGAGCTGGGGAGACAAAGTATGATCTTGGAGGAAAAGGACTTTTTGGGAGGGTATTTCTTCTGGGGGTGGCTTTTCAGGAAGATCTTTGGGGGTTGGGGCATTAGAGGAGTGGATACACTCCTTTCACCTCTCATATCAGCATTGAGAGCATAAATACTTTCAATTGAAGTTAATGGCAATTAATCAACAGAACTACATTTAAGCAAATATGCTCACCTCTTCTGGCTGTACTCTGGTCTGCGCAGGGGATGATCTTCTTCCAACTGTCAGTCGATGACAGGGGTAATTAATTCCTGCAGCAGCTAGAGTCATCTGCAAACATAAGGTTCGTTGTTAGTCAACATAAATATTCTGTTTCCTTTTCTCTATATATTCTGAATATTTCTACTATTTCTCCAACTTGTTAAACACTTTAAATCATCAAAACTGAAGAAAGAAAAATTAAAAAGGAGTACGTTGAAGACTACACAATGAGAGCTATATATGGAATCTTTATGAATAGTCACTAAATACTGGAGAGGTAAAGGTAAAGTATGACAAATATGCTAAAACAAAAGAACAACCAAAAACCCATTCTATGCAAGGGGTACATCTAATCAAATTTAACTTAAATCTAAATATTTATATATTGCAGTCAATGCATAATTCAGTTGAAAAAATAAACTCATGTTAGCTGCAGCACACATTTTCCAATTTCAACAGGGGTCTGAAGCCACTGTGAAGTTTGTGCATGCATAGAAACATAGCAAATGCAGGCAGATAAAGACCATCCAGCTTATTTTCGAAAGAGATCACCGGCCATCTTTGACACAAATCAGGAGATGGCCGGCGATCTCCTGAACCCGGCCAAATTGGTATAATCAAAAGCCGATTTTGGCCAGCTTCAACTGTGTTCCGTTGTGGGGCCGGCGAAAGTTCAAGGGGGCGTGTCAGCATGGTAGTGAAGGCAGGATTAGGGCAGGACTGGGGTGTGCATTGAGATGGCCAGCTTCGCCCGATAATGGAAAAAAGAAAGCCAGCCTTCACAAGAATTTGGTCCGCTTTATTTGGACCCTTTTTTTTCAGGTCCAAGTCCCAAAAAAGTGCCTGAACTGATCAGATGACTACCAGAGGGAATCAGGGATCACTTCCCCTGACTCCTCCAGTGGTCACTAACCCCCTCCCACCCTCAAAAACTACACTTTAAAAACTTTTTTTTGCCAGCCTCAAATGTCATACTCAGGTCCATCACAGCAGTATGCAGGTCTCTGGAGCAGTTTTAGTGGGTGCAGTGCATTTCAGGCAGGCGGACCCAGGCCCACCCCCCCTACCTGTTACATTTGTGGTAGAAAATGGGAGCCCTGCAAAACCCACCCAAAATCCACTGTACCCACATCTAGGTGCCCTCCTTCACCCCTTAGGGCTATGGTAGTGGTGTATAGTTCTGGGGAGTGGGTTTGGAGGGGGGATTGGGGGGGGGCTCAGCACCCAAGGTAAGGGAGCTATGCACCTGGGAGCTATTTTAATTTTTTTTTTTACTTTTTAGAAGTGCCCCCTAGGGTGCCCGGTTGGTGTCCTGGCAAGTGAGGGGGACCAGTGCACTATGAATCCTGGCCCCTCCTATGACCAAATGCCTTGGATTTGGCTGGATTTGAGATAGCTGGCTTGTTTCCATTATGGGCAAAAACCAATGCCGCCCATCTCAAATCCGGCCATCTCTGACATTTGGCCGGCCCCAACCGTATTATCGAAAAAAAAAAGATGGCCAGCTATCTTTTTTGAAAATACGGTTGGTGCCGCCCCTTCGCGGCACCATCTCTGAGATGGCCGGCACTGTTTGATTATCCCCCTCCATATGGTCTACCTAGTCTAGCCATCGGCAGTGTTTCAAGGGTGGTGTTTACAGAGCTGCATGCCTCAGTAAGTAATACATAAATATTAATTATATCATCAAGTAAATATGTAATAGATTAATAAATAGTTATAATAAGAGTATCTCAAAAAACATGTAAAGTGACATACTACATTGATAAACATAAAAACATGTGTGGAGATCAAAATTAGGCTCATTACATACCCTTATGGTTTAAACCTTTCCCTTCACCATAGGCAATAGTGCAGTAGTTCAAAAAATATATGTAGTAAGAGTCAATCTCATCCATAGGGTAGCTATAAAACAGTTTAAAATCAGAGGCTCTATGACAGTAGCCAAAATCCACTTGCCAGGACCTCTGCACTCCAGGAGGGTTACTGTCTGGCAGCATCTAATGTCTGCAAGTCCTCTTTATGAGCTGTGATGGGTCACATGACATACACTGCTATGAAGCACAAAGGTGAAACTGAATTTTTAATTTTTGATTTCCAGCTACATAATTAAAAAAAAACATACACAAAAAGAATTGCCAAAACAACATGAAAGTTAATAAAAACAATGTTTGGGTTTTTAAAATGCTACAACAATGCCATGTGTTCCACCTATGCTTTCCAAAGATGTCATAGGGGACAACATGGCCGCCACAACTAAAAACCATCAAAACCTACTCTAGAAACCCCAGTTTAAACAAAATAAAAGTATACACGAAGGGCAGAGGCTGCTTGTGTGGCTCATATCAATAAACCTGCTTTTTAAACAATTTTAAAATCACGACTAAAATTGGGAAAAACAAGATGGCTACCATTATTAAAACTTAAGTCCATTAAAAATGGTCATTTTGGAAAACAAATTAAATATTAGTGAAGGACATGAGATGATCTCTCAGAGTCTAAAAAGCCCAATTTTATAACGTAAAAAGCACAATAAAATCCACTTTTACAGTTTACAGTTGATTACTATTTGATATAACACCAAGCCCATGCAGATTTAGGTGGTTTACAATAAAAATATACTAAAATTATTAGAAAAAGAATGCCATAATCATTAAATAGGATACACCTCATACATAGGCGCCCGGTATAAGAGGCTTGGAGAGGCTAAGCCTCCCCTGAGGGGTTTAAATTGTTGATTTGCCTCCATTCTCACAGCAGGAGCTGCAGTGAAAGCCCTTTAATTTGTTTACCTTACTGCTGGGAGAGCAGGGGAGTGGGGGTTGGCTGGAGGTGTCCTGGGTTGCCAGGGAGATATTTAAGGAGGATGACTTCCTGACCTGCACTGAGGACAGATAGCAGCAGAACGGATACTGGGCCAGCAAGATCAGAAAAAGTCACCAGACAACAAAGGTAGAAAAGATCATTTTATTTTCATTATAGTGTTTGGAATATGTCCACTTTGAGAATCAGGTGCTCAACATTAAAAGTTTATATTTATTTACTTATTTATGGCATTTTATCCCACATTAAACATGAATTAGGGTGTTTTGTGGCTCTACATGAGAATTGTGATGATATGATCCCTTGTTTCATATTGTTGACGGTCTGCATTTTCCGTATGGGTGGTATATTGGTGTATTAGGTTCTGCCCAGTGTAATATTTATGGTACAGTAAGGTTCTGAGTGTGTTTTTGCACAAAGTTGTGCATAGTGTTTTGCAGTTGAGCGATTGTGGTTAGAATATGCTTTGGGCAACCACTTTATTCTTTGACATGATACATATCTAATATCTAAATTTAATAAAAGGTATTAATTGTGACTTTTATTTTTGTTTATTTTTTCTGTGTGTTATCAGACAATTATGGATTTAAGCTCCACCCCTGGCCCACCCCTAACCCCACCCCCTTTAGCCTCCCCAAACAGTTGGGCCACCGACTGCCTATGACCTCATACATGGCAAAAGAGGTAAAAATAGAAAATCTTATTACATCCCATTACTCTGCATCCCGGGGACACTAATAAATCCTCCACTCCTCAACCCGTAAATGGAATGCTGTTTTTAAAAAGTGAGTTTTTAATAACATTTTAAATTTTTTAAAAACCATTCCTGCTCAAATAATTTTAGGTAGATCATTCCACAAAGTGGGGGTGATCTATGCAAAAGCATTTGTACGTGTAGATTCCCATTGAGCACTAGCAACTGATGACAGAATCATTCTATGATCTTGTAAGGATATGTATGGGATAGCAAGACTGTGTAAATAAACAGGAATACGTTCAAAATAAGCTCTTTAATATATAGGTAACCAATGAAAATTGAATAAAGGAGGGGACTGTGGTCAAACTTCCTCATATTGCCCCAAATTCTCAAAGTAGCATTTTGAATTGTCTACAAAAAGCCTACATAGCACATGAAGGCTTGGCCAAGATTGAACTTTGATTAAAAACAAGTTAGATAAAATTGAGATAGATATTCATAAAGATTAAAGTACATTATATTAAAACGAATCAGAATTTCATAAGGGTAAGAGAGCATGGTGTTGGCCAAATTTCAGGAGTAATCACACAGTATGAAGGACAATCATCCAAATGTAACTGCTGAAGAACAATTGAAACCAAGCAGTCATTACACAATACTGACAAATCCAGTTCCTGGTTAAGACCTTGTGGGTGGACGGTATAAAATCTGAAGATTAACCTCTGTTCAATTTTTTTCAGATCATCCAGATTTCCACCTCTCCAATCCAATTGTGGTTTTTACCAAAACCAGAGATTTCTAATCCTCAAAAGAATGGCTCTTAGCGAGTGCTGTACCAGAGGCTTTTCTTCTGCTCTGCGTTTGATCGCACTTATGTTCAATCAGTCCCTTATTAAATTGCCTTATTGTTTTGCCGCATGGACAGATGCCTGTATTGATTAGTCAAGTACTCTTGCAGTTTGTAAATTGCTTCAGTTAGAACTCATCTCCAGATTGTGGGCCCACAAATGTTTTGCACTGCATGTTTACACAACAGACAGGACATACTCCACACATCTGTAATGTTCAGCAGACAATTTCTTCAAATCTTTATTGAGTGCTGGTAGTGCAGAAGGTACCAGATGGTCTCTAAGGTTACATCCTCTTGTAAGCAATAATTAGATGTTTATTACTGAATTAATCAAGATGTTGTACAATGTGCCAATGGGTTTTTTTTTCAAGACTCCTTCTGATATCACTGGAGACATGTCATAACCATACTCTGTAAGCCACATTGAGCCTGCAAATAGGTGGGAAAATGTGGAATACAAATGCAATAAATAAATACATAAATAAACAAAGGGGAGGGTGAACATAAGAATAGTGGCAACATTCCATGTAGAACCCCAAAGAACAGCAAGATTCTGGAATCCTAAAGAGTAACAAGATTCCATACAGAATCTCAAAGAGTAACAACATTCTATGCTACCAATCCCAAGGAAAGAAGTGCCTTCCCATGTCTGTCTCAATAGTAGACTACAGACTTTTTCTATAGGAACCTGTCCAAACTTTTTTAAAATCCTGATATGCTAACCGCTGTTACTACATCCTCCGGCAAAGCATTCTAAAGCTTAACTATTCGCTGAGTGAAAAAAATGATTCCCCTTGTTTTAAAAAAATTTCCATGTAACTTCTTTGAGTGTCCCCTAGTTGTTGTACTTTTGGAACAAGTAAAAAAATCGTTTTACTTCTACTCGTTCTACACCACTCAGGATTTTGCACACCTCGATCATATCTCCCCTCACCCGTCTCATTTCCAACCAGAAGAGCACTAACCTCTTTAGCCTTTCCTCATATCAGAGGAGTTACATCCCCGTTATCATTTTGGTTGCTCTTCTTTGAACCTTTTCTAATTCCGCTATATCTTTTCTGAGATATGGTGACCAGAACTGAACGCAGTACTCAAGGTAAGGGCAAACCATGGAGCGATACAGAGGCAGTATTTTCAATTTTATTCATCATCCTTTTCCTAATAATTCCTAGTATCTTGTTTGCTTTTTTGGCTGCTGTCACACACTAAGCAGAAGATTTCAGCGTATTATCTACAACTAGATCTTTCTCTCTTTTTTTTTTTGTTACATTTGTACCCCGCGCTTTCCCACTCATGGCAGGCTCAATGCGGCTTACAAGGGGCAATGGAGGGTTAAGTGACTTGCCCAGAGTCACAAGGAGCTGCCTGTGCCTGAAGTGGGAACGAACTCAGTTCCTCAGTTCCCCAGGACCAAAGTCCACCACCCTAACCACTAGGCCACTCCTCCACTCGACTCTTGGGTGCTGACCCCAAAGGTGGACCCTAGCATCAGGTAACTACTGTATGATTCAGATTATTCTTTCCAATGTGCATCACTTTGCATTTGTCTACATTAAATTTCATCTGCCATTTGGATGCCCAGTCTTCCAATTTCCTAAGGTCTTCTTGCAATTTTTCACAGCTTGTCTGTGTTTTAACAACCTTGAACAATTGTGTGTCATCTGCAAATTTAATCACCCCACTCATCGTTCTGATTTTCATATCATGTATAAATATGTTACATAGCACAGGTCCCAGTATTTATCCCTGCGGCACTCCACCAGTCACACTCCTCCATTGAGAGAAATGACCATTTAACCTTACCTTCTGTTTTCTGTCCAATAACCAATTCCTAATCCACATCAGAACAGTGCCTCCTATCCCACGGCTCTTTAATTTTCTCAGGAGTCTCTCATGAGGAACTTTGTCAAAAGCTTTCTAAAAATCTAGATACACTACATCAACTGGCTCACCTTTATTCACGCCTTCAAAGAAATGAAGCAAATTGGTGAGGCAAGGCTTCTCTTGGCTCAACCCATGCTGACTCTGTCCCATTAAACCATGTTTATTTACCGTATTTTTCGGACTATAAGACGCACCTAGGTTTTAGAGGAGGGAAATAGGAAAAAAAAATGTTTCCTTTTTCCCTCCTCTAAAACCTAGGTGCTCTGGTGCGTCTTGTCCGAGTTCGGGATCGCCCTCCCCTACTCACGTCAGCGATGTTCCCTGGTGGTCTAGTGACATCGGGGCAGGAAAAAGCCCCCTCTTTCCTGCCCAGCGTGCTGCTCTCCGTCCTCCTGTATGCTGCCTGACGGTCTCGGCGATATTCAAAATGGCTCCCGAGAGTCTCGGCGGCCATTTTGAATCTCGCCGAGACCGTCAGGCAGCATACAGGAGGACGGAGAGCAGCGCGCTGGGCAGGAAAGAGGGGGCTCTTTCCTGCCCCGACGTCACTAGACCACCAGGGAACATCGCTGACGTGAGTAGGGGAGGGCGATCCGGAATCGCTACCTTCGGACTATAAGACACACCCCCCATTTTCCTCCCAAATTTTGGGGGAAAAAAGTGCGTCTTATAGTCCGAAAAATACGGTATGTGTTCTGTAATTTTATTCTTTATAATAGTTTCCACTATTTTACCCGGAATTGTCAGGCACTCTATTTATTTATTTATTACATTTGTACCCCACGCCTTCCCACACATAGTAGGCTCGATGCGGCTTACATTGTAAAAAGTATTGATGTACTGATTAAGGAGCGGGAACATTACCCTTATATATGAGAAGAAACAATGGATTTATGTGGAGTATAAATTGAAAATAGACTATCATTATTTTGGAAAACGAGCTGTTCCTTAACACGTATAATTAGTAATACTATCTTTGTGTAGGAAAGTATGGAATGTATTAGAAATTTTAGGATTTGGAGCTAATAATTGTGGTTTGTTAAAGTTTTAAAATATATGGATGACAATGATAATAATTGAGTTGAATTTTCAATAAAAACATTATATATATATATATATATATATATATATATATATATATATATATATACACAGAGAGAGAGAGAGAGAGAGAGAGAGAGAGAGAGAGAGAGATTTTTAAACTCATTGTTGTTATTAACTATCAGGTCGTTTTGGCAAATCTATTCTCTTTTATTTTAAAGATTATGCAGCTGGAAGTCAAAGATAAAATTCAGCTTCACGTTTCTTCACTGCTCATATTTTCTATTTTTGTAGCACCATGTGCTGCCCAGTTACCGCTGGATAGCATGGGAGCCCTTATCGCCACCTCAATGTGTGGCTTTAAGTGCTCCCCCCCCCCCCCTGAAATGGTCGTGCGGCAAGTGGTTCACTTACCGCACAGCCATTTCTTTTCCAGATAAAAGGACAGCCTTTTGCCTGTTGCAGTCAAAAGGGGCCTCAGCGCGCATCAAAATCACGCGCCAATGATAGTACAAGCCCCCTTTTACCGCAGCTTAGGCAGAGGACCCCCATAAAGAAGAACTTCATTCACAGACATTAGATGCTGACAGACAGTGACCCCCCCCCTCCCCCCCTGGAGTCTGGAGGTTCTGGTAATTGGTTTCTGGCTACAACGAGTATTCATTGTGGAGCTTCTGATGATTGTAAACTGTTTTATAGCTACCCTATGGATGATGAGATTGACTCTTACAATATATATTTGTTGAATTACTGCAGTATTGTCTATGGTGAAGTGAAAGGGTATATAGTGAACCTAATTTTGATCTCCATGCATGTTTTTATGTTTGTCAATGTAGTATGTCACTTTACATGTTTTTTTAGATGCTTTTATTATAACTATTATTTATTTCAGAACATTTATACCCCGCTTTATACCACTTAAAGCAGCCTCAAAGCGGCTTACAATGAACTGTGAAATCAAGTACAATGACAGTTAAGAGGGCAGAGAATCAGAAGGAGAAGGGAAGGGAAAGCAGAAATTGATTAGATAAAAGAAACAAAAAGGAAAGGTGAGAATGTCCAAAATGGGCCAAAAATATGATGGTAGGAAGGTCTTCAGATGAGCTAAACCCTCCTTCGCTGCCTGCCGAGGACACAGAGGAATGGACAGTGGCAACAGGATGAGAGATGAAACCGATCCAGCAGTCCGATGCGAATATGCAGGCTGCAGAAGAAGATGAAAGCTGCTCCCCAAGCAGCCACTACAGTTCCTCCGACAAAGGTCGCAGCTACCAGGCGACGCAGAGCCCTGGGAAGCTGGGCCTGTTCTGGAACCACGCAGCCCACCTCTGGTCTTTCTCCAGGGGCAGCGACGTGGAGGCGAGAGGAGGAGAGGCTGCAGAGCCGACAGGAGAAGCAGCAGCAGCAGCAGCAGCAGCAGCGGCCAGACAGCATTACAAGTGGCAGCTGCGGGTGGCGAGGGGGTTGATGTGCCGGGGGGGGGGGGGGGAGAGGGGGTGTTTGATGTGCCGGGGGGGGGGGGGCTTGGGTGATGTGCCAAGGGGGGGTTGTCTGATGGCTGTTTGCGGTGCCACGCTTGTCGTTTTTTGATGCGCCACTCCCTGCAGAGCAAGTGGCAGGGAGTGGCGCACTCACAGCTGATTCCCAGGCAGGGGGAGGAATACGGAAGCACGTGGAGCAAGTTGCTCCGTGTGTTTCCCTACTCCTCCCCCTGCCTGGGAATCAGCTGTGAGTGACGTCAGGCTCCTGGCTACGGAGCCTAGCTCAGCAACTCCAGGAGCCACGGACACAGGCAGTCACACATTAGAACGTTGGTGGTGAAAATTATTATATAGGATAAAGTATCTTGTTCCTTCTACCACTGTATCTGCTCCAATTACTTCTTTCCACGCATACAAAGATAAACAGAAACACATAGGACAGCTGTGAAGTTCAAATCAACAGTCTGATACTAGGCAGCAGAGGAAGAGGAGGAGGAAATAGCCTGACAAGAAGCTGCTGGCCTCTTCCTTGCCGCACACTGCCTAACAGAGTAAAATGGATATATGGAGAGTGGGCTCAGATGCCACGGGGGATGAGGATGGGGTTGCGTAGGGTGGGAAGTGGACAGAACGTGTTGCAGGAGATTGCCAAAGAGAGAGAGGAGGTTGAAAAGGAGAGGAATCATGCCAGCTGCTGCTGCTGCCTGTGCTAAGGACCCTGTGAAGGTTCTGTACACATTCTGCCTTGTGCACTTGAACAGAATTATTCCAGTACATACCCTGTCTGCCTGAAGAGATTATAACCCAGTATAACTGTATTCAAGTCATGAGACTTGTTAACCTACATCTCTGTGACAGCAACAATATCCAGAGCTGACTATGCCATCAGGAAATGAAAGTCAGGATTTGTTTTGTATTTCTGATATACCTGCAACAGGGCAAAAATCAAGACTGCGTCACCTATTTGGCTGATGTGGGATCAGCAGGCATTCCCACATTCCCATACTATACAATCTCTCCAATAGTCCTCACACCTCTACCCAAATCAAGAATTACAAGCCAGCTGTGCTTACCTTCTAACAACTCCCCATCTTCTATGGTCCCTGACATGGCTCTGGCCTCCCAAGGAAGCAAAATGGAGACGCGTTCTGAGCCTGCAGGCTTTTTTTCCTCCAGGGAACTCTTACCTAATCAGTGCAAAGCTGTCCCCTCCTGCTGCCTCAATTCTGGGAACCCAGCCATATTGTCCTACCCTGTACTCCTCTTCCTTATTACAGAATCTCCTCCTCTCCTCCCACACTATTCTGGCTCTGCTCCTGTCACATATATTTTGTCTCTTTTCCTTGCCACCCTTCCCTCATCTTTTTCCTTACTACCTTTTGTTTCCCCCTTCTACCTCCTCTCACCTCTCTCTTCCATCTATTCACACCCTTACTTCTCAGCTCTTTCTTCTCCTTTCAACTTCCTTCTCAACTTATCTTCTATTCAACAACTTCTTGGAAGGAGGTCCTGGCTTGACTATCCAAAGTGGATCTTCTTGTCCAAAGGTCGGGAACTCCTGCTCTGACCTCCCTTTCAGAAAACAATCTTAGTTAGGGCTAGTGTTAGACATGGGGGGCAGAAACCGAAGAGGGGCATCTGCCTGTAGGCTCTGCCTCATTCAACTTCAGGCAAGTTTTGGACCACCTAGATATGGAGGCCAGGACAACTGCTCTGGTTGCTCACCCCTAATGCTAACATTGACTTCAGTCAACACCCATTCTCTAAACTCTTCTTAATGCACGATCTGAACCACTGATATAGGATTTTGCAGGTCTTCTCTACCATATAATCTTTCCACCTACTACTCAAGTCCTCAATATAACTATATCCCTCACTGCACTTCCTCTTAATGCACAAAGAAATTACCCTTTTCTGTACCACACACATTAACACTTTCAAGAATGACAAGACCCCCTTTTATTTGAATTTAGGCCTTTTCAGTAAGGTGCATTACATTCAGACAATGTAGGGCTTACAATTTGAGTTTGCATCTGAGGTAATGTAGGGTTAAACAACTTGCCCAAAGTTATAAGTCGTGGGTGTAAACCCTGACTTCTCTGGTTCTCAGCCTGCTGCTCTAACAACTAGGCAACTCCTTCAAATTCTTCAGCTCTTCTACCACCTTGACTTGGTACCCTTATAATTTGATAAACATTTGTACAAAGCATATATCTAGGCAGTACAAGAAACCATTAATTCTAAAAGGTAATAGCTTTCAAATATGATCCTACACCTGATTGGCATGTGAATTGTACATATCCTTAATGTTCTTGGACACCTCCATTTTCATAGTTCAGTAAATCAGAACATCTAACCGCTCTTTATCTTATTTAATTTCATTTATATCCCACATTTTCCCAATCAAACCAGGTTCAATGTGGCTAACGTTAAACTAACAACACAAATTAGTTAGTGAACACATCAGTATGAAAGACTTGTAGGGTTGAATTAAACAATGATTAAATAGAATGTGATATTTAATTTGAAAGAATAACATTATGAAGTAACATAGTAGATGACGGCAGAAAAAGACCTTCACGGTCCATCCAGTCTGCCCAACAAGATAAACTCATATGTGCTACTTTTTGTGTACACCTTACCTTGATTTGGATCTGCCGTTTTCAGGGCACAGACCGTAGAAGTCTGCCCAGCACTAGCCCTGCCTCCCAACCACTGGTGCTGCCACCCAATCTTGACTAAGCTCCTGAGGATCCATTCCTTCGGCACAGGATTCCTTTATGCTTATCCCACGCATGTTTAAATTCCGTTACCGTTTTCATTTCCACCACCTCCCGCGGGAGGGCATTCCAAGTATCCACCAATCTCGCCGTGAAAAAATACTTCCTGACATTTTTCTTGAGTCTGCCCCCCTTCAATCTCATTTCATGTCCTCTAGTTCTACCGCCTTCCCCTCTCCGGAAAAGGTTCGTTTGCGGATTAATACCTTTCAAATATTTGAACGTCTGTATCATATCACCCCTGTTTCTCCTTTCCTCCAGGGTATACATGTTCAGGTCAGCAGGTCTCTCCGCTTACGTCTTGTAACGCAAATCCCATACCATTCTTGTAGCTTTTTCTTTGCACCGCTTCAATTTTTTTTACATCCTTAGCAAGATACGGCCTCCAAAACTAAACACAATACTCTAGGTGGGGCCTCACCAATGACTTATATGAGAAAAAGAAATGGACATGTTGCGTTTAGGATTGTTTCCCTATTGGCGGGGGGGGGGGGGGGGGGGTCATCAGTAAAAAAATTCTTTTAAAAAGAAAGGTGTTTAAAGATTTCTGGAATTTCAAATAATTATGCACCCATCTTACTAGTTTTGAGAGGGAGTTCCACCACTGGTACATTGGTAAGGGAAACCTGCCATTAAACCTGATGTATCTACCAGTTTTTTGCATACCTGGCTCAGTTTTGTTTTGATTCTTACAGAAGAAAAAGCCATCACTGGATCCAACGAAAGAACATGTAGTGACCCATGGGCTTTGACAGTGGGAAGATATAACCCTATTCCTAACTAATTTAGTTTTTTTCTTCTAATTAATAAGCAAACAATCTAAAGCCAGTCAGGTGAAGTACTAAGGGATTAATTAAAACATCAGAAATTCAACAAGTTTGCATTTGGCATGCAGCAATGGCCACTACACTGCAAATTAAAAAAAAAAAAAGTCTAAAATAACAGACCTTACCAAACAGAAAACATGGAAAATTAACAAATTAACATTTTATTCCTTCCACTTTAATGTGTGAAACTGCAATTTACACTCAGGGGTCCAACAATAACCCCAACAATCTGAAACTGCTGAGTTTGTGGTCTGCATGGGCAAAAAAAAAAAAAAAAAATCCTTTAATCCTTCCTAAGGGAGTGAAAGAAAGGATGCACTTTAGCTGTTACCATGAATATAATCCTAAAATTAGCAAGCCAGTAAACTGATAGCGGTGTTGGCAACCAACTGAACAGCACAATAATATATTCCAAAAATTCTGAACAAATTAAGTAGCAAATTACTTCCTCCTCCTCCCCACCCTCCACACATGCATTCACTTTCACATTTTGCGAAATGGGTAATTTTTAAATATACTGTTTAAAGCGCCAGGAAAGAAAAGGTGGTGTTAACTGGTTTTCTAGGATCCAAAATAAACACAGGCATATCTACCCATGTTAAGAAACTTAAAAAAAAAAGGGAAGAATTATATTATTAAACACTTTTTCCAACACGGACAGCTGTTGTACCAGTTACTACATACACACCCCAAAATACTCTTAATTACATCGTGAAATTAAATCATCTTTATGGTGTTACTGGGAGCCAAGGCTGGATGTTCTTGGAATATACACCATCCAATATATAATATATTAATTCACCCAAATTCAAGACTTAGAAACATACTCATTGACTAAAGTCAATAAATCGAATCAAGCCCTACGTTGAAAAAATGTGACTGAGGCCACATGTAATTTGGAAAATTCGAAGACGTACCCTTTATGTAGAATTTAAGACCACTTCTGTTCCTGAATCATGTAATATATTATCAGTCTGATTACAAAACACGAGCCTCATTATCATTTTCAGATATATCAAGAAAATGTTATACATAAGGGTTAGTCAAGTATCTCACAGAAGACAGAAAACAATCCGAGTCCTGTGCACAGTGTAGAAGCTAGCAGATAAAATTGGGCTGAAAGGAAGTTGCATATGTACTGAACTAGCTGATGTGCACAAATTCCTAGAAGACTCTATAGGTCCTATACTTGACACAAAGTCCTGCTGCAGCTGATCAGATATGGGCCCCATTTCATTTTTTAGGTTTTTGTTTTTTGGGTTTTAGTTCAAAGCAAGTCCCTTTCATGTTCAGCAGGTGTTTCCCTTTTCCCAGAGGACTTAACTGAGGCAATGGAGGGTTAAAGTGACTTGTCTGAGATCACAAGAAGTGTTGGTGGGATCTGAACCCTGGTTTCCCTGGTTCTCAGCCTCTGTTCTAGCTCCTATACACTTATCCACTCAATACTCTCACTGTCCTCCTCCTCACCTCTTTCCTTCCTTCTACCAGACTATCTTCCTCCTGTCTAGATCCTCTAAGCTCCATTGCCTTGCACCTCTCTCTGTCCACAATGCCTTGCATCTGCCAAGTGCTTATGGTGGGGTTCATGCATGCTGATGCACATCCTGCCTCTCTGCTCACAGACATACCCCTCATTATTTTGAGACCATTTTGTGAAATCACTTTTTGACAGCACTGATTTATGGACAGTGGACTCTTAGGAAGGAATTTATTTTCAGACGTAAATGCTTTAGAAGTTTGGAAGAAGGTTCGGGGAAACCACATTTTGCACTGCTGTACTGTTGGTTAATAAATGTGAATGATACAAGATTAAAAGTGGCTTATACTTATGATCTATTGCATGGGGAATGGTAGATGTTTTGTGTGTTACAGAGACCTGGTTGAAAAAAGATGATGAAGTCACTTTGAGTGAACTTTGCCCAGAGTGTTTCCAAGTGTATTCTGTAACATAGAGGACAAAGGGTGGTGGTGGGTGGGTGGGGGGGGGGGGGGGGGGGGGGGGGGGGGAATTGGTTTTATTTTGAGATTTTTTTTTAAGGTGAATTGAGTGGATCTTAAGACCTTGAAAGGGTAGAATGGTTGTTATTACTGGTTACAGAGGCGAGGTCCTTGGGACTGTTAGTGTTATACAGTCCCCTACTCCCCCAGGAAGAATGCCGAGATGTTGAAGATTTTATTACTGAATATTGCAGACATTTTAGCTGGATATAATGATTTTTTTGTGTGTGTGAAATTTTTAATGTCTATGGGAAGGGTGGGGGAGGAAAAGTAAAAAAGTGTTGGTTTTTTTTCCTAGCATGGTTGAAAGAACTTATTTATTGGGATTTATTAACTGCCTTTATGAAGAGATTTACCCAAGGTGGTGTACAGCAGGTATAGTTTAACATAAAAACTTACAGTTTTGTTAACAGCATAACAATAGTAAAATAATCAAATATAAACACAAATACAATAAATGAGGTAAACTTGAAAACAGCAAATTGAAACCTTGTAATAGGACTACCATGAAACAAATATCAAAATCATACACCTTTAACAGCACTGTAGAACAACCATATAACAGAAATATGATAAATGCCATAAGAACATAAGAGTAGCCATATTGGGTCAGACCAATGGTCCATCTAGCCAGTATCCTGTTTCCAACAGTGGACAAAGCCAGGTCACAAGTACCTGGCAGAAACCCAAATCAAGGCAACATTCCACACTACAAATCCCAGGGCAAGCAGTAGTTTCTCCATGTCTGGAATCTTGCTACTATTTGGGATTCTGCCAGGTACTTGTGGCCTGGATTGGCCACTATAGGAGGCAGGATACTGGGCTAGATAGACCATCAGTCTGACCCAGTATGACTATTTTTATGTTCTTATGTAATCCTACTGCTGCTTCTTTTGATCTTGAGCAAGTCACTTAACCTTACGTTGCTTCAGTTACAAGCTTAGATTATAAACCCTCTGTGGACAGGGGAATACCTATTCTATTCCCAGCATTTCTAAGTCCGCTAATTTCCATTAGGAATCATAGCGGATAACAAAAGAGTATCAATTACACAATCTAATATCACTTATTAAGATACTTCTCAAAAAACAAGGATTTTAAAGCCCTCCTAAATGATATATAATCTTTGATATCACAAAGTAATAAAGGTGTACAGCTAAATAACTAAATGAACCATTGAAAAACCTCTTATATCAAATCTTACAAACTACAAGAAAAGCTAAATTTAATGCATAACGTTTACGTATAGACAGAGTTGAGGTTGGACAAGAAATCAAGGAAATGTGGTCAACAGGACAGTAACCATAAAAGATTTTATGAACCAAGCAGGCCAACTTGAAATCAATCCTAAAATTAAACAACCAATGAAGCTCCCTAAGCAATGGTGTCCCATGGTCATATTTTTTTCTTACTAAAAATCAAGTTTGCATCAGGGAGCTCCCTGCTGCACGAGTGAGACAGATTCCCCAACTGCAAAATGCCGCATACAAAGCGGAAAGGAGCGGTGAGGCTTCCTCCGCGACCCGCAGCTTCTTCCTCCCCACTTCAAGGCAGCATCGAGCCCTTCCTTTCGCATTCGTCTCAAAGATTAGAGACGGGGCTGCCTGCTTCAGGGGTATCCGGTGGAGCGGATCCTCTATTGGGCCTTGAAACATCATTATCCCCGCCTCCGGAATCAAGTTGCCCTCCGTGTCCGGCTTCAGTGATGGTAGAGGGAGCAGGCGTCCGAGATCCCATGGAGGAGATTAAGGAGCCAGCGCATGGAGACCCCTTGACACAAGAAAGAAGCCGAGAAAGGGAAGTCCCTGTGTCTGAGGGCCCCGGAATAACTCCGGAGGTGAACCTGGAGAGGATATGGCTGATGCTGGGTAAAATTGATTCAACTCTTCAAAATACCTCTAAAAAGGTAAATACTTTATCCCTGAAATTTGAAGATATGGTGAAAAACTTAGAAACGGTGAAAGAAGATCTGACTATACAAGTTAAAGACTTAAAAAAAAGATGTTGTACAATTGCAAGATTTTAAAATGACAGTGATAAAAAATCAGTTGGCAATGCAAAAAAAAATTGAACAGATTGAGAACTTCAATAGAAGATTAAACCTCCGAGTACTGAATTTTCCTAAAATTCCTGGTAAAACACCTATTGACCTATTCAAAAAATACTTGCTGGAAAATTTGAAAATACCTCAAGAACTTATTCCCCCTATAAGCAAAATATATTATTTGCCAACAAGACCTGGCGCAAAAGAAGGAAATAAAGACGGTCTTGGAGTGGATGGTATAGATCTTAACAATCTGTCAGCAATTCCAGAACAATCTATTGAAATAGTTCCGGAAAGGGCAATTCCAGAACAATCTATTGAAATAGTTCCGGAAAGGGCTACCCTTTTGGTTTCCCTGGTATTTGAACAGGACTTTAATACAATATTGAAGTTGTACTTTAAATATTCAAAAGAACTGTTTTATGGAACTAAATTGTGGATATTCCCGGACGTTACCAAGGTAACTCAGGAACGAAGGAAATTATTCTTGATAATGAAACAGGATGTCCTTAAGTTAGGTGGCTCATTTCTGTTAGCATATCCTTGCAAATGCCTGGTCAAGCTCAATGGGATAAAGTATGCATTTTATGACCCAGAACAGCTGAAATCCTTTCTGGATATGAAACAACTGCATGTAGATTTAGTAAAATGATGAGGGACGAATTTGTACACATAAACCGCATTACGTATAATTTTGTAATAGTATCTTTAAATCTCCACAGATTTGTAACTCCCCCTTCTTATTTGAGGTCTAAGAAAGTTGTTAAATTTACTTCTTGTTTAAATCTGTTGCTTTAAATATTTAGGATTGGCTGTTTTTCTGTAACAAGTGTTATACTTGTAAGAAATTGAAAAATTCATAAATAAAAAAAAAATCAAGTTTGCAGTACAGTTCTGCAACAACTGAAGCCTCTTTAAAAAGATCTGATTGATCCCCGATTACAGAGAATTACAGTAATTTAAATGTGGCAGGATGATCGCTTGTACAAGCAATCTAAACTGTGCTGGAAAAAACTTAGAACAAATAGCTCTAAGCTGTCTCAATTTAAAAAACACTCTTTTACATAAGTTGTCAACTTGATTTTTCATAAGTCAATTGAATGTCTAAAATAACAACTAAAACTCTTGATGATTTTTCAAAGATCAAACTTTCCCCAGATTCAAGAGTAAGATTTTGTGGGATTTTAATCAATGAGTTATCAAAGTATAGTGACTTGGTAATTTTCAAATTTATTAATCTTAAATACAGCAAAAACTATTTATGAGTTCTGGAAATACAATTTGAGATAACAGATTCACAATCTTATATATTGCTTGATAAAGGTAACAAAATAAAAATATCATCCCCATAGGAAGCTGTATAAAATAATGAGGAACTTAAAAAGTTTCCCAACAAACTTATAAAAACATTAAACAATAGGGGAGCCCTGAGGGACTCCACAGACAGAATTCCAGGTTTTGAAACCTTCCCATTTTTCCTTACGCTATACTGCCTATTTTTATTTATTTAATACATTTGTAACCCCACATTTTCCCACCTATTTGTAGGCTCAATGTGGCTTACATGGTGCCGGAGAGGTTTATGTTGCCTCCGGAGTAAACGAATACAAGTTTATATTGTGGTAAGAAAGGTTCATGTGGAAGGACCCCATAAAGGAATCGTACTTCGGTATAGTTGTTTGATGATCGTTACGAACTTTAGTGTTGTTTTGTCGCGTAGATCAGGCATTTAAGCTGGCTCGGAAGAGTTTGCCTTTTTAAACAGGTGAGTTTTTAGTGTTTTTCTGAAGTGTAGGTGGTCGTATGTGGTTTTCACGGCTTTTGGTAGTGCATTCCACAGTTGTGTGCTGATGTAGGAGAAACTGGATGCGTAAGTTGTTTTGTATTTTAGTCCTTTACAGCTAGGGTAGTGCAGATTTAGGTATGTTCGTGTTGATGCAGAAGTGTTTCTGGTGGGTAGGTTGATCAAGTCTGTCATGTATCCCGGTGCTTCTCCGTAGATGATTTTATGAACCATAGTGAAGATTTTGAAGGCGATGCGTTCTTTGATAGGGAGCCAGTGTAGTTTTTCGAGGAGGGGTGCAGCGCTTTCATATCGTGTTTTTCAGAAGATAAGTCTTGCCGCCATGTTTTGAGCGGTCTGAAGTTTCCTCAAGATTTGTTCTTTGCATCCCACATAAATTCTGTTGCAGTAGTCTACCTGGCTTAGTACATAAATTCTGTTGCAGTAGTCTACCTGGCTTAGTACTATTGATTGAATCAGGTTGCGAAAATATTTCCCTCGGGAAGAATTGTTTCACACGTTTGAGTTTCCACATTGAGAAGAATATTTTCTTTGTTATGGATTTTACTTGGCTCTCCAGTGTTAGGTTGCGGTCTATTATGACACTGAGGATTTTCAGGCTGTCTGAGACAGGGAGGGTGTGATCTGGGGTGTTGATAGTTGTGGGGTTGTCCTTGTTGTGCTGGGATGAGAGGATGAAAGAGTGTGTTTTTTCTTTGTTGATTTTTAGTTGGAATGCATTTGCCCAAGAGTTCATGGTGTCCAGGCCGATCTTGATTTTGTTTGTGATTTCTGTCAGTGTAGATCTGTAAGGGATGTATATAGTGACATTGTCTGCATAGATGAAAGGGTTAAGGCCTTGGTTGGATAGGGTTTTGGCTAGTAGGGCCATCATTAGGTTGAAGAGGATCGGCGATAGCGGTGATCCTTGTGGTACACCACAGTCTGCTTTCCACGGTGGTGGTATGCTTGATTTTACTTGATATGTTCTTGTGGTTAGGAAACACTTGATCCAGTTGAGTATGTTGCCACCAATCCCGAACTTATCGAGTAATTTTGGTTTACCATGTCGAATGCACTAGACATGTCGAATTGAAGGAGGAGGATGTTGTTACCAATCGCTATTTCCTGCTTGAATTTGGCTAGGAGGGTGAGTAGTACTGTTTCTGTGCTGTGTGAAGGACGAAAACCTGATTGTGCTTCATGTAATATTGAGAATTTGTTTGAGGAAACCCTTGAACCATTTCAAAACTAAGCCAGTCAAACCCAGATCACTAAGCCTATTTAGTAATAATAAATGATCAACAGTATCAAAGGCGCCTGAAACATCAAATTGCTAACGGCATATTTTGCCTAAGCAAGTTCTTAACCTTGGTAACCAATGTTACCAATAACTCCTCAGTATTGTGCCTAGCTCTAAATCCAAACTGTGACTCATGAAGACAATGATGTGAATCTAAATAGGATTGTAGTTGCATTGCAGCAAAAATATTTCATTAATTTAGCAAACCAAGGAATACTGGCAACCGGTCGAAAATTTGCTGCCACTGACATATCAGCATCGCTGGATTTGGGAATTGGTCAATATTATTCTACCAAAAACCTGAGGGAATTTTCCTCCTTTAAACAGTATATTTACTAGCTGTGTTATCCACGCTATTATTTGAGGGGGAGCTGTTCTTAACAAACATGAAGGACAATGATCATACATGCAAAACTTGCCAGCTAACTTTTTTAAAAACAGTTTCTACTTCACTTGGAGTAACATCACTGAATACAGACCAGATAAGATCTGCTTTAGTGTCTTTGTGACAAACAGACATTTCAATTGATTCTGCAGTATCAACTGGACCTGAATGTAATAATGTAGTTTTTATATTTTCAGCCTTGTTTCTAAAATAGCTAGCCAGCTCCTCTGTTGAAGGATGTAAATCTTCTGAAGTCTGAGTTAAAATGAAGAATCTGTAAATCTAAAAAGTTTAAATAAAATTCTACTATCCGTTTGTTCTGATCCTATTAATTTCTGATAGTATGTCTTCTTTGCTTCATTTACTGCAGATTTATAAGTTCTAATCATCTTTCTCCATTTTAATTTCATATCATCACTCTTGGTTTTCCTTCACATCCTTTCCAATCGTCTACATGATCCACGTATATCCCTCAAAGATTCATTAAACCAAGGTGATTTCTTACCACGAGGTTTATTTTTCTGCTTCTCTACAGGGAATTGATCCAAGCTTTATCAACAGTGGTAGTTCAATTTCTTTCTTAATAAGGAAGAGTCATCAACTACAGGGCCTAGATGTAAAGATAAATGAAACCAAAAAATGTTGCTCTCAATCCTCCTTCCAGAACCAAAATTAAATTTTTCCTCTTCAGCTTTTTGGAATCTCTTACTACTTACTATAAGGTAGATACAAAGTAAAACTGGCTACGTAATGATCTGAGAAGGAAGACAACGTAGAGAGTACAACACAAGCTTCAACACAGGGAGTGTCTATCACAATTCCTTTATTGCACCAAACAAAGACCCGACACGGGCCCTGTTTCGGTAGTAAGAACCGCCTGCCTCAGGGGTCAAAGCACAGTATCAGTGAAAAAAATATGCACATACAGTAAACATGATTGAATTTAATAACATATTAAAAAAAAAACATTGCATAAGTATAGAAATATAAATAAATGATTAAAAGTGGCCTGATTATACATAAAAAACTAAAGGGTGTCTTATAGATAGATAAAAATGCATTATCACACATTATGAAGTCAAACATTTGTCTGCAAAGTGGTGAGGAATACGCATGTGAAGGGCATGGAAGAAGAACAGGTGGAAATGAATGGGACCAAGTAACTTGACCATGTCATTTCCATCCAATCTACATGTGAGATTGAAAAATCATATGGACTAGTAAAAGCAATCAAATCTAATGAATGATCCGTTATATAGGTTACACTATCCATCTTATACTGATAATGTTACCTATATAAAGCACCAAAAATTCCCTAAATCTTCGCACTGATAAATCTTATTTTCCAGATGTAAATTCAGATATCCTACCAAAACAACATTTGAAAAAAAAAATATATATATATATTTTGCAATTCATTCCACTAAATGAAATTCAACCCTCTGCTAGGAGCCAGGTGGACGATGAGCTAGAATCACACCAACCATTCCCTGTACTGCATCATCTAAAAGTTTACATATCAATTTCCAATCCTGGTTCCTCCATGGCCTCCACTGGATTTGAATTTAAAAACCTTTTACAATCTATACTTAAACCCCCTTCTATTTCAGAGATCTGGGGACATGTAATATTTTGTAGCCAGGAGGACAAAGATTAACCAGGCCAGGACTATTGTCTGGCAGCCATGTCTCAGTAATCATGGCCAAACCAACATCAAGGTCCTCAATCATACCCTGTAAAATTAAAGTCTTATTACATACTGACCTTGCATTAATATAACAGCATGGTATTGGCTGAGGCTCCACATGCTTATTCTGATTATTATTTGAATCAAGATTAATTTTCTCAAATCGGAGCATCTGGATTATTTTTTCCCATTCCTATATTCTCGGATTCTAATAAGTACTTCAACTGGATACTCAATATTTTCAACATTAATGTTAGTATTTAACACAGATCCTTGATATTTTATAAAAGCAGAAGATGCTCATATTAATTCCATAATTTATATTATACTACCTACCCCCTCCCCAACAATCGAAAAGCAATAAAGATGTCAATAAAATTCTCATTTTCAAACCCAGATCCTGCCCCAATTCAACAAATTTAAATAACCTTATACTTCTGAAAAATCTGTTAACAAATATCAAACTAAAATATAGGCGCCACCAGTGTGTCGTGCTAAGGCACACCGCTAGACACACAGTGCTGAAAAGTGCGCTTCTGGTGATGTCAAGGAGGGGGTGGAGTGATCTGCCATGTTCAACCATCTTTGAAAAAGATGGTCAAAAGTCACTTGTAGACTGAAACAGTAGCGCTTTTAGGGCATCTTTTACTAAGGTGCGCTCACGTTTTTAGCGTGGGGTAAAATTGTGGGCGCGCTAAACGTTAGAGACACCCATAGGAATGTATAGGTGTCTCTAACGTTTAGCGCACCCACAATTTTAGTGTGCGCTAAAAACGTGAGTGCGCCTTAGTAAAAGACGCCCTTAGTGAGCACAAGTAAAGATGGAAACAAATCTGTTAGCAGCGCTGTTAGAGTGAATAGATGGAAACAAGACTCGGAGGCTCCACAATTAAAAAGTACGCTCTTTATGACGTCAATGAGGGGGCAGAGTGACCTCCCACGCTCAACCTTCCTTGAAACAAATGGTCAAAAGTCACTTGTAGACTGAAACAGCAGTGCTTTTAGTGAGCATAAATAATTCTGTTAGCAGTGCTGTAACTCACCTTGAAATAGGTATGAGCTAAATCCAAATAAATAAATAAATATGCATCTGTAACTTACACAGATAGGTACTTATAAAATTTGTCCAAGAGTTTTCATACATAAAAGTAAGCATTACTGATGATATGTATTTTTACATGGCATATGCATAGGTATGCAAGGGACAGAACTGCAAGATGTGCACTAAAGGCTGCATTCAGTAAATGGTGCTCAAAAATCGGCACCAGCTATGCGCCCTTTGTAGAATAATGTGTATTACTGATTCCCATGCCCAAATTTGGATGCCAGAGCTTTGCCTGCTGAAACCAGAAGTAATTCCTGCTACCCAATTTTGGCACTCATCCCCAGTATTCTATAACTCTGCGTGCAGTTTTCAGAACAACCCTGACCCCGACCATGCCTCTCCCATGGCTATGCCTCCTTTTGGGTTGCGAGCTTATGGGATTTGGGCACCCAGTGTTATGGAATAGTGCACAGCCACATGTATGCGCAAATCCCAATTGGTGCCAATTAATTTCAATTGATTGTTCCCATCCAATTATTGCTGTTGGCTCATTAAACAATGAAGTTGAACACATCTCAGCACATGCCTAAATTTGAACATGCAAATTTGAATGACTTTTATAGAATCCATAATGTTACAAATGTGTATATCTTCTCGAATTAGGCAGACCATTTACATCTGCTTCAGCAGGTATAAATGTGTCTGCCTAATTTCTAAGTGTGGGAAGGGGGAATTTTATAAAGGCATAAGGACACATACGTTGCTTTTATACAATATAAACAAAGAGCCTTGCACAGAAATAATATACAGGGCAAACACCTACAAGTCCACTATAGTTTCAAAAGATTTAAAACTTACTCTAATTAATTTTGTTTTATTTTGACCTCAGCAGTGCAACTCAACGGACTTAACCTCTATTGAAAAGCATTATGCACTTGAGTCATTATGGGTCAACATTTTATCCATTTGGATACAGAAAGTGAAAGTGTCTTGGTGCTTTGTAGCTTTTACTATATGAGACGTGGGGTAAGGAATAATATATTGTAGAGGAATATATTTGAGTTATTCCCCAAGTTTTCCACGTCATCACTGTGACCCCTGACGCAGGTGCTAGTCACCGAAACACGGCCCGTGTCGGGTCTTTTTGTCAAGGCTCATTCATTAAAGAACTGTGTTCCATTTTTAAAGGCCCGTTGTGCTGTTTTTTTTGTTTGGACTTTAGTTTGTACTTCGTTCCCTCTCTTTTGTTACATCTTCATACTTTAATCATTCCTTTAACTAAGCCGTGTAGGCGCCTACAAGTGTCCTATGCGTCTCAGTTTTGAACTACTGCGTGGCTCAGGCGGTAATTTCATTCTTTACGCGAGTCCACTAAGCATGCTGGAAATTTTAAGGCGCATGGCGCTAACCAGGCAGTAATCACCATTGTACGTGCATAGACCATTACTGCCCGGTTAACACATGAGACTTTACCGCTAGGTCAATGGCTGGCAGTAAGGTCTCAGACCCAAAATAAACACGCGCCAATATTTATTTTGCCACACGTCCATTTTCAGCCAAAAAAGGGGCCTTTTTTGCAGATGCGCTGAAAAATTGACCTGCACGTGTCCAATATACACGTCTACCCCGGCGCAGGCCATTTTAATAAAAGGACCCCTAGGTGTTCTGATATAAAATGACCTTCTTAGATAGTAACAGATGCCTTAAGTGGAGTGAAAAAAAATACCCACATTTTCAAAAACGTCTTAGAACCTGGAGTGGCATAAGTGCCAATTCAGCTCAGGATGAAACAAATAGTATCCAGATGGGGGCACAGAGACAATGCTGGATGACCATATACAGGTTGTATGATGTAACAAAGAGAGGGAACTAGGTACAGAAAAAAGTCCAAACAAAAAAACGAGCACAAAGGGCCTTTAAAAACAGAGGGAACACAGTTCTTTCATTCAAAAAAAACTTTTACTAGTAGAATTTGATTGGAGGAAGACCCGACAGTGCAGGACTCACGCACACCATTAATGTGGTTCTCAAAAGGATTAAAAAAAAACACATTAATGGTGTGCGTGAGTCCTGCACTGCATGACATTCGGAGGAAAATTCTGGAAAACATCAGACGGTTTGTAATAAATCTGTTGAAGCCTTTTAGTCATTGGTGTGACCCCTGACGCAGGTGCGGTAGCACTAAAACACGGCCCGTGTCGGGTCTTCCTCCAATCAAATTCTACTATTAAAAGTTTTTTTGAATGAAAGAACTGTGTTCCCTCTGTTTTTAAAGGCCCTTTGTGCTCGTTTTTTTGCATATACAGGTTGTACCCAGAGCAGAGTGAAAACAGGGATAAGAGCAGCCCCAGTGCTACAGTACTTCCTATAATCTGATCGGCCAGCGAAGCTTCCCTAGTAATTAGAACACATGGAAAGCATAAAATGAAGTATTCTATTTCAGTATTATAAAACTCCAGAGCTGTCAGTTTTCTTTTCAGATACAAGGTGTTAACATCCAAAACATACAGCTTAGTTCGCTTTAATTGCAGGCACGGCATTCTTATGCACAAAGCCAAATCCAAAGTGACCAGCCAGCCATACACCTATACAGTTACAAGGTAATGTGATTCAACTGTACCTTTCTTGGCAAAGGCTGAATACCAAGATATAAACTTTGGTAAAGCATTTAAGGCTCTTAAAAAAAGAGTACCTGATTTTAAGCTTTAAAGTATAGCTTTTCAATCATAGTTAACATTTCCTGTACAAAAGGATTTGCAAATATTTGAGACTCTATATTTGGTCAAACTTGTCTCTTCATGACTGACACAGAAAGCAAAGCCTTTTACCTGTAACTGATGTTCTCTATGGACAGCAGGATAAATCAAGTCCTAATGTGTGGGTGATGTCATTTAACAGGCCAAGGCTTTTTCACAGCTTATGAGGGAAAAAAAATTTGTTGAACTCAAAAGGAGGTGAATGTGTGACTCATTTATCCTGCTGTCCATGGAGAGTACATGAAAATCTAAAATTATTTTTGGAAGACACTTTTGGATGTATATGCCAAATTATTCCGCTGGGGTAGAATTATATACTTTGAGTAAGACGCTAGTGCCTGATATTTGCCGACCTTTCGGCAAAGATGGTTGTATTAAACAATACTAGTTTCCAAGTTAAATACTTAAGATGACGTGATCTTGGGTTCAAAAGATGATTTCATTATTTAAGCAAGGGCCATACTAAGATACTAGACAGTAACATAACAGTAGCCATACTGGGTCAGACCATGGGTCCATCTAGCCCAGTATCCTGTTTCCAACGGTGGCCAAACCAGGTCACAAGTACCTGGCAGAAACCCAAATCATGGCAACACTCCATGCTACCAATCCCAGGGCAGGCAGTTGCTTCCCATGTCTGTCTCAATAGCAGACTATGGACTTTTCCTCCAGAACTTCTCCAAACCTTTTTTAAACCCAGATACGCAAATCGCTGTTACTACATCCTCCAGCAAAGCGTTCTAAAGCTTAACTATTCATTGAGTGAAAAAATATTTCCTCCTATTTGTTTTAAAAGTATTTCCATGTAACTTCCTTGAGTGTCCCCTAGTCTTTATACTTTTGGAACAAGTAAAAATTTGATTTACTTCTACTCATTCTACACCACTCAGAATTTTGTAGACATCAATCATATCTCCCCTCATCCGTCTCTTTTCCAAGCTGAAGAGCCCTAACCTCTTTAGTCATTCCTCATATGAGAGGAGGTAGATCCCCTTTTTGGTTGCTCTTCTTTAAACCTTTTTTAATTCCGCTATATCTTTTTTGAGATACGGCAACCAGAATTGAACGCAGTACTCAAGGTGAGGTCGCACCATGGAGCGATATAGAGGCATTATAGTATTTTCGATCTTAACATCCCTTTCCTAATAATTCCCAGCATCCTGTTTCCTTTTTTGGCAGCCACCACACATTCAGCAGAAGATTTCAGCGTATTATCTACAATGACACCTAGATCTTTTTCTTGGTTGCTGACCCCCAAGGTGGACCCTAGCATCAGGTAACTATGATTCAGATTATTCCTTCCAATATGCATCACTTTGCATTTATCCACATTAAATTTCTTCTTCCATTTGGATGCCCAGTCTTCCAATTTCCTAAGGTCTTCCTGCAATATTTCACAGTCCGCATGTGTTTTAACAACCTTGAATAGTTTTGTGTCATCTGCAAATTTAATCACCTCACTAGTCATTCAGATTTCCACATCATTTATAAATATGTTAAATATCACTGGTCCCAGTACTGATCCCTGTGGCACTCCACTTCACCCTCCTCCATTGAGAGAAATGACCATTTAACCCCACCCTCTGTTTTCTGTACAATATTCCTGATCCACACCAGAACACTGCCTCCTATCCCATGACTCTTTAATTTTCTCAGAAGTCTCTCATAAGGAATATTATCAAAAGCTTTCTGAAAATCTAGATACACTACACCAACCAGCTAACCTTTATCCATGTTTATTCACACCTTCAAAGAAATTAAGCAATCTGGTGAAGCAAGACTTCCCTCGGCTGAACCCATGCTGACTCTGTACCATTAAACCATGTTTGTCTATGTGTTCTGTAATTTTATTCTTTATAATAGTTTGCACTATTTTTCCTGGCACCAATATCGGGCTTACACGTCTGTGATTTTCCGGATTACCCCAGAACCCTTTTTAAAAATCAGCGTAACACTGGCCACCCTCCAATTTTCAGGTACTATGTTAATGACAGGTTACATATTACTAACAGCAGATCAGCAATTTCATGCTTGAGTTCTTTGAGTGCCCTTGGATGTATGCCATCCAGTCCAGGTGATTTGCTACTCTTTAAATTGTAGATTTGGCTCAGTACATCTTCCAGGTTCACTGAGATTTCTTTCAGTAACTCCGCATCATCACCCTTGAAAACCATTTCCGGTACAGGCAGAACATCTTCTTCCGTAAAGACCGAAGCAAAGAATTCATTCAGTTTCTCCACTATGGCCATGTCCTCTTCGAGTGACCCTTTTGCTCCTTTATGATCAAACGGTGCCATGGATACCCTCACAGGCTTTCTGCTTCTGATGTACCTGAAAAAGTTGTTACTGTGAGTTTTAGGCTGTGCGGCAAATTTCTCTTCATATTCTCTTTTAGCCTTCTTTATTAATGCTTTGTAAGTACTTTTGTGGGAGACCGAAGGAAAAGTAAGCCTTTAATGAAATTAGTTTCTAGAGGATGAGAAGAAATTGTTTTTCTTTTCTCCTAGTTATGGTAAGCACCTATTGCACTTAAGAGAAACAAATTCCATCAGTGTTCACAAGTCAGATTCAGATAGGTGGGAAAGGTAGTTCAGTAGTATTGGTATAGAAGAGGAGAAGGAATGTATGCCCCTATCAGAACAACTTACAGCATAAGAGGTTGTGGTTGACAGTTGGGGGGAAGAGGGGGTGGTGGTTGGGAGGCGAGGATAGGGGAGGGCAGACTTATACGGTCTGTACCAGAGCCGGTGATGGGAGGCGGGAAATACTGCTGGGCAGACTTATATGGTCTGTGCCCTGAAAAGGACAGGTACAAATTCAAGGTAAGGTATACACATATGAGTTTGTCTTGGGCAGACTGGATGGACCATGCAGGTCTTTATCTGCCGTCATCTACTATGTTACTATCTTACAGTGTTCTTGACAGAAGTATCACCTGAAAAACAATCAGGCTCATTTTCAAAGCACTTAGCCTCCCAAAGTTCCATAGAAACCTATGGAACTTAGCCTCCCAAAGTGCTTTGAAAATATGCATCAATGTCTCACTGGTCAAAAGAAGAAACTAACAACCCTTTCTTTCCTTTTTTTTTCTTCAAGTTATCTAGGTAAGGGAGGAACTGTTATTTTTCATCAGGATTTGGCTAAATGTATTATTATTATTATTACATTTGTACCCCGCACTTTTTAGTAACAGATGGTAGGCATACAGAAGATATCCGATGCTAGGCTCTCTCTCTGGATAACTGCCTGGAGAGGAATACTTCGACCTTGTTGTTGAGGTTGGTGGCACCAAGTCTCTTAACTGTTGGTTCATAGAGCACTTGGGGGTATCAAGGACGCAGCTGAATTTATCCACTACAACCTCTTTGGTAAATAAGTGAATCAAAGAATGGATGCGAATTTAATTGTCCCCTGCCAAATCCTGATGCTTGATAGTCTCTACACAATACAGAACCCATTTCCCCCTTTCTCGCTCCACTCCCTCCCCTCCTCCGCAGTTGTTGAGTTGGAAGACTGAATTGCTGCCAGTAGGGGGTGGTTTTTCAATATTGTGTTTTCAATCACTATGAACAGGCAGGTTCCCTGCAGAGCTTGGCTGTCTCTCACTATTGAAAATGTGATAGTGAAATAGCACCCCCCCCCCCCCCACACACACACACACAGGCAGGACTTATCTCCATTTGTACCTGCTTAAACCTAAGCGGTTCACGCCTGAAAAAAAAAATAAGTCATTGAGATATACAGGAGGTGGAAGACTCCCTTCCTATTATCTATCAGTCATCTTCACTAGCTCAACTGCTCTGAATCGACAGTATAGAGCCAAGTTTTGACTGTATTGCCTGTAGCTCTATTCTCAGCCGCACTGGATGACACCACCAATATCCCACTTGTCCACAAAGAACTTTTTTTTGTAGAAAAGAGGTTTTGAACCCTGTTTTTTTTAGAACTTTTTATCAAGTTGAGTTTTCAGACTATTCACAACGAATATGCATAACAGTTCGGCATGTACTGACTTCACTGTAGTCTGTCTCCGAGGACAGAGCTGACATTTCTGCTCTACAGGTTATATTATACTATGAAAAATAATTGTTAGACTTATTCCAGTTAATGATGTAGAGCTAAGGACGTGAGGTTTTGGGAAGGACCATGACCTAGAAAACATGACCTTCAGTTTACTTTGTACAACCACCCTGAGACGTCCAGTTCTATTCTAATCAGTTTACTAGCTCAGTTGTTTGTATGTTTTTTTAAACTAGTGGTTTTCAATAAGCGAGAACATCAAGTTCAGGATGTGCTGTTTCTGTAGCTGTCATTACCTGACATGAACATCATTGTTTAACAAGGGCAGCTGTTCCACTATGTTAGTTACATAGGGAACGCACTGTTTTGTACAGTAACTACAAGGAAAAAACATGATTTTAACTATAGCTATAAAATGGAAAAAATAGATATGTCAGTAACACGAATGCCTCCCTTCTACAGAGTGAGGGATTTAAATTACCTTTGGTAGGAATGTCCCAAGTTCCTTGTTGGCAAATAAGTTGCACCTTAGAATACAGTAAAGTCTCGATTAGCCGACCTAAACAGGATTGGCCCATCAAACATATAAACGGCGAGTGACTGAACTTACTCGCAAATGCGCAGTAGAGACTTCCCTCTCTGTCCCGCCCCCGTGTCAATACGTGATGACGGGGGCGGGACAGAGAGGGAAACTGCGCTCCCCCCCCCCCCCCCGAGGTTGCCACCACCGGTAACCCCCCAAGTCACCGCCGCCACCTGGCCCGGGCCCTCTGATCGCAATTAATTCAACTTACATCACCGCAGCACGCAGATCAGCTGAGCTCCGGTCGGCCTTCCTTCTCTGCTTGTGTCCCGCCCTCGCCGACGGTACGTCACACGAGGGCAGGACACAGGCAGAGAAGGAAGGCCAGGCCAACGGGAGCTCAGCTGATCTGCGTGCTGCGGCGATGTAAGTTGAATTAATAGCGACCAGAGGGCCCGGGCCGGGTGGAGGGGTGGCGGCGACTCCGGGGGGGGGGGGGGGGGTGGTACCGGTAGTGGTGACCTCGGGGGGAGGGCCTTGGAAAACCCTCATTCCAATAGTAGCCCGTTTTAACGGGCTCAACGGCTAGTTGTTGGATAAATGAAAAGTGAGACAAACAATGCAGAAAACAAAGGCAGTATACGCAGGGTTCTGGCTCACAACAGTGGTAAAAGTAAGGTCCCAGGTTCAGAAAACAGAAAGAGAAGACGCGTGACGTCACCGGGGGTCTGTCAGATATGCCAGATAGTCGAATCAGTGAAGGTTGGATAATTGAGACTGTACTATACTATCAAATATTCATGGCAATTCTGATGACTATAATTAAGGCTTCTGATTTTAGATTTTAACCAATAAACAGTGAACACTGAAGAACCACCACTTTCCTAAGTACTCTTTCACCCCTCCCCTGGCCTGTCTTGGATCCTTAACTGTCTGTAGGTCTTCCAGGCTGAAGATGCCACAGCCATACAAATGCAGTTTTTCATTCCACCCAAAAAGGAACCAATGCCTGTGGCATGAACACATCGACAGAAAAATAATTTTTTTTCTATTCTCAAAGAACACCTAATTTAGCAAAAAAAATAAACACCTAAACATATTTATTTATTAGTATTTATTTTACCGCCTTTTTGAAGGAATTCACTCAAGGCGGTGTATAATAAGAATAGAACAAACATGAGCAATAGGCAATTACAGCAGTAAAAATATTCAAATAATAATACAAAGTATAGAATAGTATACTACTTACAATGTCAACACAATACGTAACAGAACATTTTAATTGACAGTGAAGCAAAGTAGTAACATACAGATAGGTAAGAGAGTAAGAAACGTTAGAAAGTAAGGTGACTGATTTAAAGAAAGTTGCACACGAGGTCAGAGAGATGGTTAAATATTATCTCCCCCCTCCCCATGTCCAGCAGCCCTCCTCTCTCCCCTGGCCTCAGCCCGTCCACTGACCCTCCTCTCTCCCCTGCCCTCCCCCCATGTCCAGCAACCCTCCTCTTTCCCTTGGCCTCCCCCCCCCCCCCGTCCACCAACCCTCCTCTCTCCCCTGCCCTCCCCCCATGTCCAGCAACCCTCCTCTTTCCCTTGGCCTCCCCCACCCCCCCGTCCACCAACCCTGCTCTCTCCCCTGCCATCCCCCCATTTCCAGCAACCCTCCTCTCTGCCCTGCTCTCTCCCCATGTCCAGCAACCCTCCTTGCCGCCGCTCCCTCCCCCCTCCGTGCTGGGCCCCCTGCACTGATATGAGAACGCCTCTCACTTCTGTGTGAAAGCGCTGCAGGCAGCAGCAGATCGCTCTGAGAGGCGCTATCATGTCAGTGCAGGGGGCCCGATATGGAGGGGGGGGGTGGAGGTTGGTGCGCCGGCGATGTTGGTTTGTTTCAACTTTCCAGGCTCCAGCGGCAGCGGCAAGCAGCGTCCGACTCCGTTTCCCTCTCTGTTCCGCCCTCTGACGTCATCACGTCTTGACGCGAGGGCGGGACAAAGAGGGAAGTCTCTACTGTGCATTTGCGAGTGAGTCGGTCACTTGCCATTTATATGTTTGATGTTTTTTAAACAGTGGGCTTATTAAAATAATGCAAATAAAACAGACTTGACACAGGGCTGCATTTCAGCTCCCATGGCACCTGTCTCAGGAGTCAAGTGTTCTCTCAGCCAGTGGTGGTAACAAAGAAAGGCTAAGATATCAAAGGTAACAGCATAACAGATGTAATGACAGAAAAAAAGCTGTCTTTGACCAGATTAAGAAACATTTAATAAGATCATAAGGTTTAATTTCTAGAGGTGCCTCAGAAGGCTTGTAAGCTTTTGCATAAATAGATTTTTCACTAAGATGTTTTATGAATCAGGGCACTAGACATTAGATTAATCTGTTTAGCAGTCATTATCTAATGGCTGTTATTCATAGTTTTAGAACAAAAAAGAAAAAAAGTGGAAAAACACAACTTCAAGAGATCAATCCGAGACAGGGGGTGAGATGCTCCAGGAAAACTTTATTAGGGACCCTACACGGTCCGTGTTTCGGCTTTTAAAAAAGCCTTCATCAGGGGTCGATCAGTAGTTGCACAAAATATACTGACAGACAATGGAGCTCATAAAATCTTGTCTCTGAGTAAAATGAAATAGCACCATAGCCTCGTACCAACGAGATCAGTTTGAAACTGATCTCGTTGGTACGAGGCTATGGTAAAATTATGTATCATACCTGATAATTTTCTTTCCATTAATCATAGCTGATCAATCCATAGACTGGTGGGTTGTGTCCATCTACCAGCAGGTGGAGATAGAGAGCAAACTTTTGCCTCCCTATATGTGGTCATGTGCTGCCGGAAACTCCTCAGTATGAAACTGATCTCGTTGGTACGAGGCTATGGTGCTATTTCATTTTACTCAGAGACAAGATTTTATGAGCTCCATTGTCTGTCAGTATATTTTGTGCAACTACTGATTGACCCCTGATGAAGGCTTTTTTAAAAGCCGAAACACGGACCGTGTAGGGTCCCTAATAAAGTTTTCCTGGAGCATCTCACCCCCTGTCTCGGATTGATCTCTTGAAGTTGTGTTTTTCCACTTTTTTTCTTTTTTGTTGTACTTTTTGTGGAAACTTCGAACCCCTTTTGTGCCTGCGATTCATAGTTTTAGGCCTCACTGTAAAACTTGACAACAGGATGGTTTTCATGCTATGATAATGGCCAAACAGTTTAAAACCATAAAGTTAACTACTGCTAAATATTAGGTATGCATGTTTAATCCCCAATTCAGATTTTTTTTGTATTAATATCAACTATATGAAAGTTACAAAGTTAATTTACTGCAGGCTAAACAAGCTTATTATGAACGCTAGTTACCAAGTAAATGCTAACCTGCCTGAACCGGTGCTACTGCCACATTCCTCCAGCGAGGTTTAAATAACAATTTAGTCACATCAGCTTAACAGAAAGAAAAACATAGAAAGGAAATGATTACTCAAATATACATATAGTTTAAGATCTATTATCTCTGCAACCTTTGAGTAAATGGCACAACAACTGTATTCACCCTGTAATACCGGATTGGCATGCTTGCAACTCATAGTATACTTAGGTTAACAGACTTGGCTTCCGCAACCAATCGAAAAGTTGTGAGCATACCTTTATGTTGGGCTAATCTAATGTTTATGAGCAGTTTTGCAGACTCCCTTATCAGAGTTATGAATTTCCCAGTTAAGTCAGCATGTTATCAGGCTTCATTACTCATCCAGTCTAAACAGTTACACATTGAAAAGTTATTACATATAAAATACTGAACTAATTCTTTTATACATTTGTATAATAATCACCACCTTTCTAAGTATAATATTCCTTATCATGAATTTCATATACCACCTAATCCGGCGTGTGGGTCAAGGTGGTTTACAAAACATAAATTGCACATATGCAAGAAGCGCTTTCCCACTCATGGCAGGCTCAATGCGGCTTACATGGGGCAGTGGAGGGTTAAGTGACTTGCCCAGAGTCACAAGGAGCTGCCTGTGCCTGAAGTGGGAATCCAACTCAGTTCCTCAGGACCAAAGTCCACCACCCTAACCACTAGGCCACTCCTCCACTGTTGCTACTGTTTGAGATTCTACATGGAATGTTGCTGCTATTCCACTAGCAACATTCCATGTAGAAGTCGGCCCTTGCAGATCACCAATGTGGCCGCGCAGGCTTCTGCTTCTGTGAGTCTGACGTCCTGCACGTCAGACTCACAGAAACAGAAGCCTGCGCAGCCTTCTACATGGAATGTTGCTAGTGGAATAGCAACATTCCATGTAGAATCTCCAATAGTAGCAACATTCCATGTAGAATCTCCAATAGTATCTATTTTATTTTTGTTACATTTGTACCCCGCACTTTCCCACTCATGGCAGGCTCAATGCGGCTTACATGGGGCAATGGAGGGTTAAGTGACTTTCCCAGAGTCACAAGGCGCTGCCTGTGCCTGAAGTGGGAATCAAACTCAGTTTCTCAGTTCCCCAGGACCAAAGTCCACCACCCTAACCACTAGGCCACTCCTCCACTCAGCCCCATATGAACATACAAAAATTGCAGATGGCAAAAACACCTAGAAACAAAATAAAATCCAGCCATAACCCATCAACAGTAAAGCTAAGCAGTATGAAGTTGCCTTAACATTTCCATCCCCAAACATAATCTAACATCTCACAACTACATATCCATCCATCCATCTTTATAAAGGGGTTGGTAGACTGCCAAATGTCGTATGACTATTGTTCATAATGCATCATGTATTAGTTTTGTCTTATATTTGTTGCTTTTTTTCATATTGGACTTTATGCCTGTTTTACTTTGTTCTCCATCCAAAATTCTAGATGATGTGGGCTGTAAGTATTTCAAAATAAACAAACAACCTGACAGTCTCACAATCACTCACTATACTATCAGCGCTGGCCTCCTATATCCACCTACAGCCAATCATGAAGTTAATCAACAAACAAGCTCACGGTTACACCTTTTAAAATTACTAAATGCTTCCCAAATATGACAGTATAAACTACCTATCTGGAATACAAATACTAAAACAGAGATCTCAACCCACAAAAGACCTTAGGTCACGGAATCCAACAGTTTAAAATGAACCGGGTTTGGGGGGAGGGATGTCTAGGGTGGGCCCAAGGCCAAAGTGGGTGGGCCAAAATTTTCATCTCCACTCCTCCCCCTACCTGTCCCCCCCCCCAAAGTAAACAAAATACCTGTGCTGGCAGGGATCCTCAAGCCCCGCCAGCTTAAGACTTCCTCCCTGCCGAAGAACCTTACCTCTTGGTTGGCTATTGGCAGTGTCCGCGAGCCACAGCTGTCAGCCACTGGCTCTATCCTGCGCGTGCTCAATTTTTGCACATGTGCAAATCCTGCCTGCCCTTAATTCTTCTCCCCAGGCTCCGCTTCGCTGCATCGCTCCCTGCATTCTTCTACTCGCCTGTCACGCAGCGCTCCCCTTTTGCCGCGTCCATCCAGTCCTCTCTGATGCACTTCCTGTTAGGACTGGATGGACGCGGTAGGGGGGAGCGCAGCTGCCTGTGTGAATGGCAGCGCTGCGTGAAAGGCGAGAAGAATGCAGGGAGCGATGGAGCGATGCAGCAAAGCGGAGCCTGGTGAGAAGAATTAAGGCCAGAAAGGCAGGCTATGCTGAACGCTGCCTCCCGGACGACCGTACCCGGCGGAGGCGCGGGAGAAAAGGCAGCGACAGCGTCAGCGAGCAAGGATGTGGATGGGCGGGCCTGGAGGGAAAGTGGCTGGGCCTGGGCCCATCCAGGTTCACCCGTGGCTAAGCCCCTGGTCTAAGATAACACAGTGAAGATGCTTTTCTTATAACACACCTTACCAATAAGCTCGAGGTAGTAGGCTCAATAATCAAGCATCATCCCTTTGTATATTACCCTTAAGTATTTAAATACACAGAAAAAAAAATTAGAAAAAAGTGATTACTCACCTCTAGTAGGTGTTCTCTGAGAACAGCAGGACAAATATTCTCACAAGTGGTGTACATATTATATGCAGGTACTTTATATTGTACCTAGGGCAACGGAGGGTAGAGTGACTTGCCCAGAATCACAAAGAGCTGCAGTGGGAATTGAACAATGTTCCCCGGGTTCTCAGGCTGCTGCACTAACCATTTGGCCACTTCTCCACTCCAAACAAATCTCCATCAATATAAACAGAAAGCAAGGTAGGGTCGTACTTGTGAATATCTAGTTAAAATTATTTGCTAGACAAAGAATAACCTTTACAGAGAACCTTCTGTAAGAGTTTTCCTTTAGGAAGCAAGATAAACACTTTGTTCAGTTATCTGTCATTCAAACAACAGTGACCAATGCAAGAAAAAAGTTCTAAAGGGCCCTACTGGCACACTGATTGCACTATGAATCATCAAGGAAGCACAAGCCCACAAGTAAGCCACAGCTGATTTTCCCTCAGTCCAGACGAGCTGCTGCGAGATGACATCGAGAGAAGGAGAGAAAACTGCTAAGAATTTGCTGGGAAATTGCTTTTAAACTTGGAGAACGGTAGACAGAGTTAAATAGGTAACCCCAGGGACTTTATTTTAAGTTACTCTGCTCACTTAAGCAAAGGAGTTTAAGGAATAGCTTTTCTTAGCATATAAAGAGGCATATTTTCAAAGCACTTCGACTTACAAAGTTACATAGGGGCTCATTTTCAAAGCACGTAGACTTGCGAAAATATGCTTCATAGTAACCTATGGAACTTTGTAAGTCTAAGTGCTTCGAAAATACGCCTCATTGTCTCAGTTATAGTTCCATAGGCTAGCATTAAGGAGTTATTTTAAAGTTAGCACAGTATCACTATAAAGCACATCTAATAGTAACAAGAAGCCTCAGTTTAGATTAGTGGAGGAGTGGCCTAGTGGTTAGGGTGGTGGACTTTGGTCCTGAGGAACTGAGTTTGATTCCCATTTCAGGCACAGGCAGCTCCTTGTGACTCTGGGCAAGTCACTTAACCCTCCATTGCCCCATGTAAGCCGCATTGAGCCTGCCATGAGTGGGAAAGCATGGGGTACAAATGTAAGAAAAATAAAATAGATACTATTGGAGATTCTACACGGAATGTTGCTACTATTGGAGATTCTACATGGAATGTTGCTATTCCACTAGCAACATTCCATGTAGAAGGCTGTGCAGGCTTCTGTTTCTGTGAGTCTGACGTCCTGCACGCAGTAGCCTGCGCGGCCACATTGGTGATCTGCAAGGGCCGACTTCTATTAGCAACATTCCATGTAGAATCTCAAATAGTAGCAACAGTGGAGGAGTGGCCTAGTGGTTAGGGTGGTGGACTTTGGTCCTGAGGAACTGAGTTTGATTCCCACTTCAGGCACAGGCAGCTCCTTGTGACTCTGGGCAAGTCACTTAACCCTCCATTGCCCCAGGTACAAATAAGTACCTGTATATAACATGTACACCACTTGTGAGAATATTTGTTCTGCTGTTCTCAGAGAACACCTACTAGAGGTGAGTAATCACTTTTTTCTTCATATTTTTTTTCTGTGTATTTAAATACTTAAGGGTAATATACAAAGGGATGATGCTTGATTATTGAGCCTATTCCTTGAGCTTATTGGTAAGGTGTGTTATAAGAAAAGCATCTTCACTGTGTTATCTTAGACCAGGGACGTAGCCACAGGTGAGCCTGGATGGGCTATAGTTTGGGTTCCTCTTCCCTACAGGTATCACTTTGGACTTGCTCACATTAAATGTCATCTGCCATTTGGATGCCCAGTCTCCCAGTCTCATAAGGTCCTCTTGCAATTTAACAATTTTGAATAACTTTGTCTTGTTATCAAATTTGATCCCCTTACTCATTATTCCTGTTTCCAGATCATTTATAAATCTTAGATCTCGATGCAGTCATTGCTGCTGAAACTTGATTGGACCTAGGAGAGCCTGAGTCTTTTCATATAAACATGAGGCTTTGAAAACCCCAAGCTGTCATCTTCTTGAAGGCAGAATAGCTAACAATACAGTCCCTGGATCTCAGGTATGACAGACACACACTGTGGTTGTCAGTGTCTGATATGGTGCAGCTGTACCGGGTGTACTTCTTGAAGCCGCTGGCCTTCTTCATTCGATGCCATCAGATGAAAACCAGTCACAGTAAACAACTTGATGCTGAAAAATGGTCTGCAGATCCCACTCAATGCAGGATGTAGCCATGCAAAAAGATACTGCAGACTCTGAAGTCAATAATTAAAAAAAGAAAAACAAACAAAACCCATTAACTAGGGTTCTCCAAGGGGGGGAAAAAAGAGCCAAAAGAGATGGCAAACCAGTGATAAATGCAGAATAAGCAAAGTTACAGCAAAAGGTGTTACCTCATCCCAAATTAAGTAGATGCAACTTTTGGGCTCCTTGGAAAAGGTAGAACTGAGGTGGGCCCCAAGCAATACTGCAGACACGAACTCCTACACATGCTCAGCAAAGCATCCATGAAAGCTCTTAAGCTCTGTTTACTTCACTCAGACCCAGGCTTCAACAAATGGCATGACCCATGTGTGAGGACTGCTACCTTCTTGTCCTCAGAGAATAAAAATGACCTTGCTACAACAAATCAACAGAAATCACTGATACATCATATATTCCAGTCTGTAGGCAATCTTAAATAGTTTTGATTTTTTAATTGACACTTGCAACTCTTCACTTTTTTTCTTTTTTAAGAAGAGAGGTAGAGAATAAGTGAGTGGCAGATTAGTGTATTGTGTACAGGAAATGGTTCATTTCTGATTCAGTGCCACTCCCTGTAATCCTAGATGCTACAATTGCTCAAATTGTAATAACATGACACCAGGTAAACAGATTCCTTTTTATCCCAGAACAGGAAAAAGATTTGAAATTAAAGGAAGGCTTACTTGTCAGATAAACTTTATGCTACTTCATACAGTGAAGAAACAAAGATCTTTAAGAACCAGGGAAGCAGAACATAAAACTGAATGCACAGAAAACCCTGCAGTTAAGTACGTGAAGAATAGCCATGTCTCTTCCTAAATTATAGCAAAATGCATTCAAAGAAAGGCATGAATGTATTTTATTATTTTTAATGTTAAAAGTATGCCATCTTAAGGAAAGCACAGTGAAACACTACTTACACCAGTGGTTCCCAAACCTGGTCAAGGAGGCACCCCGATCAGTCAGGTTTTTGGGATATCCACAATGCAAATCCTCTCATGAATAATCATTGTGGATAATCACAAAAACCTGACTGGCTAGGGTGCCTCCAAGATCAGGTTTAGGAACCCCGGACTTATACAATTTATATTCTTTTCATAAAACTAAGTATTCTGGGGGCTTTCTATTGTCCTCTAAGGGGTCCTTTTACTAAGGTGCGCATGAAAAATGACCTGCGCTGGTGTAGATGCATGTACTGGATGTGCACAGGTCCATTTTTCAGCGCGCCTGCAAAAAAGGCCTCTTTTTTTGGGGGGGGGGGGGCGAAAATGGATGTGCAGCAAAATAAAAATTGGTGCACTTCCATTTGGGGCCTGAGACCTTCCCGCCACCCACTGACCTAGCGGTAAGGTCTCATGCGTTAACCGAGCGGTGTACGTGCGTACAATGCCAATTACTGCTCGGTTAGCACCGTGCGCCAGAAAGTGGATGCACATAAAAAATGAAATTATTGCCCGGGTCACGCGGTAGCCGGGTGGTAGTTCAAAATTGATGCGCCTATGCGCTTACACAGCTTAGTAAACGGGCCCCTAAATGTTTCATAAAGATATAGCCTTTTACTCATTAATCTTTGCCTGAAACTTTCATGGCTGATGGCTGCCAGGGCTGGTGTTAACTCTAAGTTCCACTCAACAAACGGAATATAAAGCCTCAAGGTTTCTGTAGCTTTCAAGTGTCCTGTTATGGGTGGTGGCAGTGGCAATGTTTTATTAGTATGATACAGAGATCTCTCTTTGGGGCCCTTTTACCAAAGCTTAGCGCGTGCTAAATGCCGCACATCCTATTTTATATCTATGGATCACGTGGCACTTAGTGCACGCTAATGTCTGTTCGTACGCACTAAGCTTTCGTAAAAGGGCCCCTTTATTTTTAGGTTATTATTCACAAGTTACCCAAGAGGATCTTAAGCATATCTGTACAGTGCTCTGACAACTACAGAAATGACAAACTGTGGTAGGATCATCTTACTGTCAAATATATGTAAGAAAAATGTGAAAATGGCTGATATCATATGAGCATATTTAAGACACAAGCCAGTCTTGAGCCTGTGTGACTTTCAGGTTGAAAGGCAGCCGCCTACCAGTTAGAGCTACTTGAGCTCTTTATAACATGGCACCTATACAAATTTCCTACTATGTGTTTACTATGTGCCTAAACTGCATCCTAGAAATGCCTATGTATGTGTTATGTAAATGCTGGTATCACTAAAAAACCAACCTCTTCAAAAAGGCCTACCCCAAGGACCCCATGTAACCCTCTTCACCTACCAACACAGCATGACTATGATCGAACAGGACAACACGCAATCTTCATCCATTCCGACCCTCCACTTATACCTCATACGATCACTATACAACTTTGCATTTGTTATCAACTGACTGGGCAAACGCCTTTGACGGTGCTACGTAAGCCACATTGAGCCTGCAAATAGGTGGCAAAATGTGGGGTACAAATGCAACAAATGAATAAATAAAATATGTATGCACCTAACTTTTACAAGTGTTTTCACCCATTTTCCATGTGTAAAAATTTGCTTTACATCTGGAAAACCCTTTATAAAATTACCCCCACATTAGGACAGCCCCAAGCAAACCTTCAAAGGGAAATTCCCCACTAAAAATCTAGTGGATTGCAGTTTCCTTTTAACCCACATGCACTGCAGGTGCAAAGGATGCAGGTTAAAAAGAGGGAAAAGCAGGCACGGGGATTTGAAAATGAAACTTCCACATTTGCTTTTCTGGGCCTGCCCGGCCCCCTCTCTTTTCTCAGTGGGAACCGTTGGCAGTGCATGTATTTTCCCCCTACTGAGGGCAAATTTTTAAGGACCTGTTCTGGCACCTAAACTCTTTCCTTTAAATTGACGGCTAGTTTCCACTAAGATTTTTCACTGGAGGACGTCCTTTACTGCGTGATCCAGCGATGCTATGCTGATCTAATGAGAACTGTTTCGCTGGGAAGACGAGGACATTTATGATTTGCAAGCTGGTACTTTCTGGGGCTTCCAATTAACCACAGCACACTGTGACTTTTGGCAGCCTGCCAGAATGTATTAATATTGTACTTTCTAAAATGTACTTGGTGAGCTAGAGATTTCATTTCTAAGAAGCTTTCAATCCACAAAGTCTGCGAAATAAACGTGCACAAGCAATTCAGTGCAAGGCAAAAAATGTAAGATTAAAAGAGAAAATAGAAGCTAACTTTAAAGAAATAATGTTACTGGTAAAATATTATATCGGCCTTCCTTAAAAAAAAATAAACAAACATATGAAATCATGCTTCCCTTGCTGACAAAATAAACTAAAGCATCTTTGCACGTAGTGAAGTTTATTAAGGCGATAACTGGAAATGGAAAAGCTACTGGGAGAAGCATGCTAAGGTTATAAAGCAACACTGCTGGCTTTCTCTGCCCACAAAGTGTTGCTGAGATAATTACTGCTGACAGCCTTAGTCAAGGTTCATTTCACTTTTTCTGCTATTTTCTCTGGCTAGAAGTTCAGCTGAGCCCATGGGAAGATCCACCCCCTCGCACCTGTTAGGCCTCTTCATGTTACCAGGATCAGTTTGGACATGTCACCTCAAATTAGCATTGTACCAGGGCGCTAACTGTGACAATTACTTATCACGGGTTCATTCTTTATTTGGAAAAAAAAAAGTTTCTAATTCAACCACAAAAACAGTGTCAAGAGTATATAACTTAAACCAGTAAATACCAGTTGTAGATGCGTTATCTATCATGACAGCTGCAGAAAATGAAATGTTGATAGGCCAGATATTCGAAATCTGCTAGAATTATAAAGGAATGCGACCCGTCTATCACTCGAGAAACTGTACGGCCTGAACTGGAAGCAGTGCTCAACATGTCAATGGGGGAAAAGTGCCGTTTTCTTCATTTTTGCCTGTTTAAGTTATGTTTCCTCGGTCTCTATTCCACAAGCTGTATAGGCAAATTCATTTCCATCAGTTTCAACAGGACCAAGATAAACAGCAGCAGCAGAGATAGTTAGGCTTTTCCCCCACAGGTACTTAATCTGGTCCTTAGCGTTCTTACAAATTCTCTCTCAAATGAGACATAAAGATGAAAATAAAACCAGATCAGGCTGAATTACAAATACTTTGTTGCAAATGAGGGAAAAGTCTCAACTACTAAGGCTATTTTCACACATAGGTGTTCATTGTATAGCTCGTAGAAAAAGTCATCACTGACTCAAAAACCCTCAATTTTTGTATTTTCTTTTTTGTTTCAATTTTAATTACAACATATAAGCGTCTTTTTAAGACTTAAAAAACTGTTAAACGTATCAAAAAGCATGGAACTAATTCACTTATCTTGCCCAGTATTGCCGAATGTTTTTTTCTCAATGCTGTGCCAATGTATTCTTGATGAGGCGCTAGATCCAATTTAAGCTGGGTAATGCACTGGTTCCTACGGTCCCGTTTCGAATGTCTTCATCAGGGAACCTGCTCACACCTAGAACACTGCGCCGTGACCACTTTATCATCAATCTGAATCTTCTGTCTTCTGAAGAAATCGTATCTTCTGAAAAAATTCTCGATTTCTTCAGAAGACAGTGATGACTTTTTCTACGAGCTATACAATGAACACCTATGTGTGAAAATAGCCATAGTAGTTGAGACTTTTCCCTCATTTGCAACAAAATCTCTGCTATAGGTGTAATTAGATTATCTAGCATAGTAGCAGTGTATCTGGTGTTGGAATTTTGAATTACAAATACTCCTTCTGAACCCTATAATATGAAGCAGCTATGAAAAATGTTAGCGATAAAATATTCTCAAAATATGAGGGAAGGAATATATTTAAACATTAAAGCACCAGTCAACGGGGCACACTATGACTTGAAGTGTTAGGGTCCGATGTGAAGTACAACAGAATAGAGATAACCAGAACCGGAAGCTACAGGCTGTTTTGCAGACTCTTGTGGGGCCTACTGGTGGACTTTAAACTACAGTTAAGATACGACCTGAACAAACAGACCAGTGGTTTCCAAACCTGGTCTAGGAGGCACCCCAGTCAGTCAGGTTTTCAGGATATCCACAATGAATATTTATGAGATATTTGCATGCACTGCCTCCCACTGCATGAAAATCTCTCTCATGAATATTCATGAAAACCTGACTGACTGGGGTGCTTCCATGACCAGGTTTGGCAACCACTGGTCTATTGTTAAGGTCATAGCTTTTAAAATAGCAGTCACTGAATTTTTTTCTCAGTCTAATCCCTGTGGACTCTCAAAAATGCATGCGCCTCCTAATTCTTTTTAATGTGAAAAGTACTTTAGATCATTATCTCAAAGCGATGTCCCTCTTGATGCTATGATTTAGGAATGGTGCCCAGAGGTTTGCAGCTCCAACATCTGAGATTGGGCAGACATCTGCATGGAGATCTTCTGCCATGCCCAAGTACTTTGAGCCTTGTGCCCAAGGGAAGAGTTGATATTTCAATTTAATTTAATTTAAAAATAGACAATTATGGTCTGCTTTACATATTTGTCCAAAGCAAATTCCAATTTTTGAATAGCCTTCTAAATATCCATTGTAAGTCCATCATCAGAAGCAGCATTACATCACTAGGCAATATTAACAATATTATATAGTCCAAAATCATTCGAAAGACATTAAACCAAATAATCAGTTAATATAAAATGTCTTAAAAGACCAGTTCTTTAATGCTATCCAGAACTCCTTATAAGAAAACATCAATCTTAAGTTTAAAGGGTAAGGAATTCAATGATTCTGGCCTACTGCCTAAGACTAACAACCCTTGTCTTGGGTCCTTCAACCTAATATACCTCATACAAGGCAGAGTTAATCTTATGTCATTTTCTGATTGTAACTTCCTAGATGGAGTACCTGTGCTTTGAGCAGTTAATGGGCTGAAACCCTGTATTCAGGCATGACTTCGTACACCGGCATCAAAGCAGCTGAGGTCTATTTCCACAAGGGCTGATCACCAGCAAAACTCAATGTATCTCTCTGGGTCTTATTCCGTAAGTTCAGAACTAGCTTCAAGTTGAATCTAGACCAGTAAGGTAGGTCTAAAGCCTCTCCCTGCTGGTCCCAAACCAAAATATCAAACAAATGTTACATCTGGAGATGTTGCAACCTCTCCCAAGGGCTTAAGTAATGGTCTGTGATGGATGTATTGCAGGAGACTTGTAAATCTCTCTAATTTGCTATCGTGTTTTCGATCATCATTAGGTGAAAAATAGAGTGAAAATTAAATGAAGACATTTTGATGACATCTGTGAAGAAGAAAAAGTGTGCTACAGACATAACTCAACATGGTACACTGAAGCACCAAACAAAGGAAAGTTTTAAAAAGTTAAAATTCTAATTAGGAATGCTAAGAAAGAAAGAAAAAAAATGTGAGGGTGAAAAACAAACAAACAACTCACTAAGTAACATGGAACAAAACAGAACAAAAAAAGCAGAGGTCCAGTGAGATGCTCTCAAACCGGTGAAGTCTCTCTCAGTAAGCAGGAGACTTCCACTTCAGAGTGCCATCTCCCACACGAAATGAGGAAACTCCTATAGAACACAGGAGACTAAGAATCAGCCACTCGCTCCCCCCCCCCCCCCCCCCCCCCCACTTGCATGCAACCACAGACAACTTCAGATCTCACCTCCAACACCTCCTGCTGTAAGATTAACAGGCAGGAAGCAAGTGCAAGGAGATCTGGGTTGTTTGGATCACAATGCTGGCAGAAAAGTACTGCAAAGGCTGTGAATTTGGGTGTTTGGGTGGGGGGGATAGGCAAAATGAAGTAGGGGAAGATCTAGGTTGGGAGGTGGACTCAAAACCTGCTGTAAAAAACTGGCCCTCTGTGCTTTTCCTTAGACACTCAAAACTGAATGACTGCCCCTTTTATTTATTCACTGCATTTGTATCCCACATTTCCCCACCTATTTGCAGGCTCAATGTGGCTTACATTATGCCGTAATGGCGATCGCCATTTACGGGAGGAGAAATACAAGCATTGCATTTAAAGTACAGAAAAAATATAAACAAATTAGAAGTAAATAGATATACAGAAAAATCTAAAATAAATTAGAGCTAAATAGATATACAAATCATTTCAGGTAAAAGAGGACAAGGTAATGTGTAACGTTCAATAATGACATTATGATTATAGTAAACAGAAAGAGGTCAATGGTAACTTTACATATGCGCTCAAGAGATTTTTCTGGAAAAGTTCGCCAGACATTCCTCTGATAACACATGCAGTGCGGTCACATGATGCATTTGTGCTCTTCCAATCAGGCTGCCTGCTATTAGATGTCACCATCAGTGTTTCCTCTAGGCTGTGTGCGTGCGCACACAGGTCAGAAAAGCAATGCACACGTCTAGCGACTGCATGCACAATATTTCTGTTGCTATTCTTTATTGTGAACATCGGCTATACTGCACATATCACGTCAAGACTGAAAACTTGTGCACAATATTTTTCATGCATACAAGGACCCCAGCAAAAATTAGAAAGAACATTGGTCGATATGCTTTCCATTTAAATGGCCAACTTCAGATACTTGGATCTACAGCTGAGGCTACCTGAGTATCTGTCAGCTAGCAGTCTAAGTGCCTGCTGTGCAACGTTTTGGAAATTTAGTCCATTATGTATCAAGTTATGCACGATATTTAACAGAGGAGGGAGAAAGATTTTCACTTCAAGCTGATTGATGTTAACGTGCACTGCCAGAATGCTAGAACACGAGTTTAAGTTTATTACAACTTGCACTGCTTAACTTAAAATACTTTGTACTCAGCCCTAGCAGATAACGACCAAGTTTTTTTCCACCCAGAATCATGAACTCTGATGCTTAACTGCTATATCACTCTAGAAAATTAAGATCAAATCTTAAACCAACCATTTTTAAAACTGTTCAAATTATGTAACATGGATAAATAAAAACATTCAGCCCAGTATTCAAACTGCTATACAGTCACCAGTAGTCAATGACCATATAACTGTTATCTGTGCATTTTAAAAACTTACACTGAAAGCCCTGATACTGTCCATATAATATAGAGTCAGGTTTGGAGCGGTGTGAAAGCAGGCTTTAAAACAATTTATTCAAAGGCAAGATTTAGCCACTAAATTGATAATTAATGTTTAATTTAGGCCTGTAAATAACAAGCCTAAACTAAACCGCTAGTGTTTGCACAGTGCCTGCACTATCTCTATATTCAGCACCAGTACCTTTACAGAGAGCATACACAAGTATTGCCATACTGGGACAGACTGTAGTCCATCAAACCCAGCATCCTGTTTCCAACAGTGGCCAACCCAGGTCACAAGTACCTGGCAAGATCCCCAAAACGTACAATACATTTTATGCTGCTTATCCTAGAAATAAGCAATGGATTTTACCCAAGTCCATTTTAATAATGGTCTATGGAAGTTTTCCTTTAGGAAGCCGTCCAAATCTTTTTTAAACCCCCGCTGAGCTAACTGCTTTTACTACATTCTCTGGCAACGAATTCCAGAGTGGCGGGGCTGGTGGATGGGAGGCTGGGTTAGTGCTGGGCAAGACTTCGGTCTGTGCCCTGAAAATGGCAGATACAAATCAAGGTAAGGTATACACAAAAAGTAGCACATATGAATTATCTTGTTGGGCAGACTGGATGGACCGTGCAGGTCTTTTTCTGTCGTAATCTACTATGTTACTATGTTAATTACACATGGAGTGTGGTAACCCTGCTAGCTCAGTATTGGGTCACCGTTTATAAGTCATTAGTGAGCCAAGTCACTTTATTTTTTAAATCCCAATCGAAACCTGGCATGCTTTTGGTTTTTACTCACTTCCACTGTCCCTGAATCAAGCCACTTCTTTTTTTCTACTCTTTCCCCACCCTCCCATCCAGGCTGTACCCTTTCTTTGCTTTTTCATGTATCTGAATCCACTGCACGGCATCAACAGTAACTGATCTGGTCAGCACTATAGAAGTTCACCGGAACCTAAAGGCTGCAGCAGCTGCTGAAGGAAGGAGAAGGCGAATGAGGGAGGGAAGGATTATAAACAAGAGGTTGTGAGAGGCATGAATGGACTGAGTGTTGAAACACTGGAGGGGAATGTTTGAAGAATGAGATCAGAGGGGAAGATGTAGGTGACAGAAAGGAGGTGAAAGGGAGTACATGGAAGAATAGAAGCAGCAGCTAAGAGTGAAGAGCAGCTTTAGGACAGGAAGAAAGATTACAGTAAAAGTATGAAGGAAAGAAAGAAAGAAACAAATGAAAAAAAAAAAACAGAAAACGTGTGCGCAATGAATTGAAAAAATGATTCACAGGTTGGAGATTTATTTTAAATGGAATCAATAGAAATAAAATAAAGAAAAGAAAAGAAAGTAAGATGATTTTTTTTATTGGACTAACTTAGTACATTCTTTTATTAGCTTTCGAAGGTACCCCTTCATCAGATCCAAAACCGTCTACCATTTGTCCATCTACAATGTCGTCATTGAATGAAGTACAGGTAAAGGGTTGTCACTCCAAAAGTGGCTACTGCTCTGTATGCAGCATTACTGCGGAGCTAAGTGAGTTTAGAAATCCTAGAGATTCTAAGAATACACTTTGAGGCATGTGACATTGTAATAGTGATTATGTTGTATATATCAGCAGGTGTCCGTGTCAGAAGATGTATGTGGGTAAGACGGACCTTTCAAGACACGGATGATTGAACACAGATCTTACATGAATTGTAAAAAATAAAAAAAAATGGAAGCATCTATATCATCTCTCTGTGTAAAACTGGGGCATGGGACATTCAATAATGGATTGGCAATGTTTTGTATTGGATAGAGTGGGGAATAACATAAGAAGAGGGGCTCCGGGGAAAAAATTATTTTCAAAACAGAAGTGGATCAATAGGTTAAAATCAGTTGAACCATGGGGCCTTAATGTTACTATTGACTGGAGAGCTTTTTAAAATAAAATACCTTATAAGCTTGATGATAGTTTGAGCGTAATACTTCTGTAGTGTAAGTTTTGGCGTCTATGAAATGAACCAGCGCCATTTTTAGTTAAGTATCGCTGGACAGCAAGAAAAATAGCTGTGCATAGAACAGGAAGATTTTGCTGATAAATCTTAACAGGAGAAGCCTTTTATATGGTTCTCCCTTTGATTCTTATTCTTCTTTTCAGGAAGTGTGGCAAAGCATGTGATAGTACCAGATGAAGCCCAGGAAGGCAAAATGGACAGCTCCATAGAGCTTAGAGAGCTTTATGAAAATAAGTGCATTTTTGCTTTGCATAAAATAGGTTTATAAATAACTTTGTGGATTAATGAGGATAAAAATATATTGGTTTTATTTAAAGGAAATAATAGAGCAAAAAATGGTGATTGTGCAATTGGGGGGTTTTACCAGTGACGGTGGTGCGATTGTGAGGCTTTTGAATGTGCCTATAATATCCAGCCATACTGAAGTCTTTTCCTTCGAAAAGGAATAAAACTGGAAAAAAAAAAAAGAGTAAACAAATATTTGTAAAAATATAAAGGGTTGAAAAAACATTAGTGGGAACACTTGGATTTAATTAGTTAGTTGGTATTTAATACACTAGTTTTAGATCCTTGGATCCATCTAGGTTATAGATTGCTGGGTACAGATTTTTAGTTAATGAACACACATCAAACAGTGATTGACTTACAGTACAGAAGTAGGCAGTCTAGTTTTCAAAAACTTCCACATTTGAGTTTGACCAAGTCTGAGGCCAAGCTGATTATCAAGTGCGGATCTTCCTCAACAACTTTGGCTGGCTTCTGAGATACGCATGAAAGACTTTGCATGATATATACTTAAAGTTGTGCTGCCCAAACAAATTTCCTTTGACAGAGTCAACCAGCAGGGAAACAGAGGAGATCAGCAATGCCTCTCGTTCTCTTTAGCACCCCCATGTGTCCAGACTGACTAACAGGCCAGAGATGATTTCTCTCATTATATGGGTAGGTGTGTTGGTGATAGACAAATAAAGAGAACATTTTGTCTAAAATTAAAAAACCTGGAGAACATATCTGAAGAAGTCCAAAAGGAGGACATGTCCTCTTAAAAGAGGACATATGTTAACCCTAGGTCTGGAAAAACAAGTAATTAAATCCCCAAAATTCAGATCCTCATTTGTGCAAGTAAGGTTCATGTACCACTACTTCTACTGTCGCTAAATTTTGTCAAAAATTACTTTTTTCAGGCAGTTTTCACCAAGTAAAACTATTACTGACTTATTTTTGACCAGGGCTGAGCTAAAAGAAATGCACCTCTTGTTACAGTATCTAAACTTGAATACACCCTTCATGCTTCAAGCACAAGTTGTTTGCATAGGTTTAGCAAATAATGTAACTCAGCCAGGACATGCTTTTTATTATTCTTAAACAAGAATTAAAACCCACTACCCTGAGGCCATTTACTATATGCATTAAGAGACTACAAACAATTACTAAATATCACTGGCGCCTTCTTCAACAGCCCTGACAGCCAAATGCTTGGTGAAAGCAAATATGACGATATGTCATGCAACCAAAAATCCCCTTACTGTACTCCTTCATGTAACTCTCGTTACATAATGCGGGCTTTTCCCTTAAAGTACAAACGTTCTTAGAAACTGACATGTTACAAAAGGCTTCAATGCCATTAAGTTCTGGAAAGTAGAAAAGAAACTGAGGAAACTAACGAGAAGCAGAGGTCTTCACTTTAAGACATATTCCACATTTTCATCTCTTTGGTGCCAAGAAATTCATTTGGGTAAATTTCTTCATAATGGTGGCTAATAATTCCCAATAAATAAAGTAAGAAGGATGAAGCACATTGACAAATGAGGTCTTTCCAATTCACTTCCATATAATCATAAATAAATTCACAGCTAGTGACTGTATTAAAAAACCTGTTTTATCGCATTATCCATATTGGGATCATGGAAAATATTCTAAATGAAAATGAAGGAAAACATTTTCACAACTGAGTACTTCCTATGTTTTTTTTTACTATTTTACACTAACTCTGTCACAAAGGGAGGAGGAGTCTTTTACTAAGGTGAGGTAAAAATCAGCTGGCGTCAAACGCTGAGACGCCCATCCTATACAATAATTCTCACCTCCAACGTTCTGTGCTTGGGACCGTGGCTCGCTGGAGGTGGTCTGCTAGGCAGACACGCACTGACGTCACTGACGTCATGACAGCTGATTCCAAGGCAAGGGGAGGAGTAGGGAAACACGCGCAGCGCGTTTCCCTACTCCTCCCCCTGCCTCGGAATCATCTGTCACCCCCGCGCTACGGCCCCCTCAACCCCCCCTTCCACAAACCTGTCGACCCCCCCCCCCGGCCCGCCGAAAACCGCCCCCCGCCGCCGTTGTGGACTACTTGTGCTGACGGGGGACCCAAACCCCTGACAGCCGAAGTGCTGTTGTGCCCTTCGCGTTGCTTCTTCAATCGTCTTCTCTGGAAGTTCCTCTGCGTGCGTCTGACGTCAGGTCAGACGCACTCAGAGAAACTTGCAGAGAAGATGATTGAGGAAGCAACGCAAGGGGCACAACAGCACTTCGGCTGTTGGGGGTTTGGGTCCCCCGTTAGCACAGGTAGTCCACAATGGCGGGGGGGGGGCGGTTTTCACTGGCACGGGGGGGGGGGTCGACAGGGGCGCGGAAGGGGGGCGAAGGGGCCGTAGCGCGAGGAGGGGAAAAATTGCCTGCCTAGGGCCCGTTTCCTTGCCTTCAGAAACGGGCCTTTTTTACTAGTAGGAATATAATGGGCATCTCAGCATTTAACGCCAGCTGATATTTAGCGAGAGCTAAAACCGCTAGCGCACCTTAGTATAAGGCCCCCCCCCCCCCCAAAAAAAATAAATTTACACAAAGCAAGCAACTCGAAGAGATTAGGCTGACCCAAGAATTAGTTTGAGAAGAATTTAAGCCCTATCACAAATTACAAGTTCCGTAAACCATCACAGGAGAACAGACTTTCACTTGTTTATCAGCAAAGTTTTTCATAAGGCAAAACCAAGGTGTCATCAAAACATCTGCTCACAGCTCTTGATCAACATTTGCAGAGAGTTACAGTAGACCTTCTCCTCCAAGGCAAGCAGAAGTCCACCACCCGCACTCTTATGTTGAGGGCGATGCAGCAATCTCGTGGTTTTGATTGCATGGAGTAAACAGGTACCCTGAGAGTCCTGCAGAACCTACCTGCCCTGCACACTTGAAACTGGCGGAATGTTGCGCCAGCCCTGATAGTAAAAATACAGCCCACAGACTCCTGTGCCTTAGAGAGAACACCAATTATGTGTCATTATTTTTAAGTCCAGTGTTAGCCTATGTAACAATGACACAATGTCAGAGCTTAACATGGTCAACCTCCACTTCCCCAATTGCAAGGGCTTGAAATACAAGACGCTACACGCGTCAACCTTTTCTCACATGAGCACGCAGTTTTGGAATACACTGCCGCGCAACAAAAGAACGATCCACGAGCAAGCTTCCTTCCGCAAATTACTGAAGACCCATCTTTTTGAAAAAATTTACGGAAAGAGCCAAAACACATAAAGTCCACACTTACTGTTCATTAATGCATCATACATCCACTTCTGAACTCTCATCCCCCGTAATCTCACATCACTCATACCTTTTCTCACAGAAATATGTATACCATATGTCTTTTGCCTTATGATCGCCCTTTAAGCTCCCATTGTCTCCTTCCATCGTTTCAATGTTTGTGTTCCTTTGTTATTGTCCTTAACGACACTTCGATTGTCTCGCATTACTCTGCACAATGTAATCCATAACCAATTTGTAACAACTGTATTCCCATCATTCATCTCATATTGTAAGCCACACTGAACCCGCAAAAAGGTGGGAAAATGTGGGATACAAATGCAATAAATAAAATAAAATAATCACGCAAATGTAGACTACACAGAAATGCTGCCTGCTCGAGAGGGCTCTTTTCAGCCCTCCTGCTTAGCATGCAGGTTCACAGAAACTTGAGGTTCAACAAATGGCTTTTAAAATGGAACCTCCCTGCCAACATTTCCTTTAAAAGTTTACTTGACGGTTGGCACTGCAGAGTGACTTTACCCACATTTTTTGCAGGGGAAAAACAGGAGAAAACAGGTGAAATTTCCTGTGTGGACTTCTAGCCTGGATGAGCCCCGTTTCTTTTCCCACAAACATCAATTTCTGGTTTGATTATGGATGTTCATCTGTAAGTTTCATTAAAAAAAAAAAGGTCCCAGGGAAAAACAGCGAAAAACAAGTCATAGTTATGCCTGAACTGGCCACACAGACATCCCAACAGTGTACAGGGGCAGCCTAGTGGTCAGCGAAGTGGACATCACGTAAAGGGACCCAAGTACAAATTCCACCTTTATATTGTATTGTGAGCCCTCCAGGAACAGAGAAAGCCTACTTTCTAGTCTACTGGAGTCTTATATACCATCTTTTTTTTTCCAAAAAGGATTCATTGCAGTTTACGTATCAAGAAAACTCTACAATAGAGAGAAATAACATATCAAGAAAAATCTACAGGAGAGAGAAGTAAGAAAGCAATTGAAAGTATAAGACTAATGGATAAAAACTAGTGAATTCCAATTTACTGATCAGAATTTCCTGAAAGAGAAGTAAGAGGGTATGGGGACCTTTTACAAAGGTGCGAAAGGGCCTAAGTGCATCCAGCTTGCACCAAACAAGCATTACCGCCTGGCTAGCGTGTGAGCCAGGCGGTAATTCTGAATTTTGTCTGCAGGGATATCATTTCTTTGATGATGTGGAGCTATCCTTACCAAATTGTTCTGATCAACCTCTGCGAAAGAACCCTTAATTTTATTTATCTTATCCTGAAAAAATTACGTTAGATCCTCAGCACTGGGCTGTAATACTTCAGGAATCACAAGTATTGAGTCTATATTAGTTAGGTTTTCAAAAACTTTAAAGAGAGCTTTTGAGGAGTTACCAGATTTTCTGATTTCTTGACAAAAAAAAAAAAAAAAGCTTTCTTGCCTCAAATAAAACTCCCTTCTCCAAGTTATATAGGATTCATTGTCACCATTTTTCCTCCAAGTTCGCTCCAAATGTCTACATGATCATTTAATATTTGCAACTGGTTCACTAAACCATGAATTTTTCTCTTTTCTGACTTTCTTCTCTTTCAAGAGAACTAAATCATCTAACGTATTACAAATCACGTTATTCCATATTTCTAGCTCGTAGTTTTGAGAATCATTGCACAACTTGAGACTTCTCTCCAAAAGGTTTTCGAATCTACCCTCCTTCTACTAAACTTAGTTGTACCGTCTCTAATTGAACACAAAAGGTAAATTTAAAAACATTAAATAAAAAGAATGGTAAAAATGGTCTGACCATATCAGTGGTCCCCAATGCAAATGATCTAATGCAATAGAATTAGTAACTCTAGAATAGACCATAAAATCCAACTTATGACCCTTTTGGTGCGTTGGTAAAAAGGGGTCTAAAACCAGATTTAGTGACTCCAAAAATTGTAAAAAAAAACAATTCCTCACTTCGGGGTCAGAGGAATCCTCTAAAATGCAAGTTAAAATCCACAAGTAATATAATATCTGATTCTATCAAATAACTTTTTTTTTTTTTTTGTTTCAATAATTTTTTATTGAAGTACTCATCAATACATGGTAACAAGCAAAAGAATACAATATCCGACTCACCCGTCGGACAAACAACACACCAAGTGACCCCTCCATAACCCTACATCAACAATAACACCACCCTGACTTCAATCTTATTTTTTAGTTTCCCCCCCCCCCCCCCCAATACTTCCCAATTCAAACAAAAAAATTTTTAAAAAATCCCAAACTCCTATGTAAAGATATCCCTCAACCACTTGCTCCTGCCCATCTAACCGGTTGCAATACGCCACAACCCCCTTAACCCCCCTCCCCCTACTCCCCCCCCCACCCCCTTACCCCTTAAGCCAAAGATAACAACTTGCCCTCCAACAGTTTCCACCCTCTTTGACGGATCCAAAAACAATCCCTTCGTACAGCTGTTTGTCTCTCCAAGAAAAATAAATACCTCACCTTCTCCTTCCATTGATCCATGCTAGGCGGAAGAGAAGATTTCCAAGAGGCTGCAATCAAACACTTCATTGCCGCTAATCCCCACCGGAACATCCTCTCCCGCCACCACTCCAACTTAATCGGGCTAAGCCCTAGTAAGCAAACTTGGGGAGACAAAGGTATAGGCACCTGAAGCAATGCAGAAAGCACCCCCACCACCGACTCCCACACAGACAATAATCCCTCACATTTCCACCATACATGCAAAAACAACCCCCGTACCTCCCCGCATCTCCAACATATGTCAGATACCAAAGGAAACATTTTATGAAGTCTATCCGGCGTATAATACCACCGAGTAATTATTTTGTATGCATTTTCCTGAATTAGCACACATCCTTTCCCATTCCTCATCAGTAAACGTCTTCCCCAAATCCCTTTCCCAAGCCTGCATAAACTTATGCTTAGTCCATTTCCATCCTCTTATATACTTATATATGATCGATATGGGCCTAGGATGTTTTCCCACCAACAACCAAAGATTTTCCAAACACTTCCCTTTAATCGGATCTCCCCTTAACCAACCCTGCTGTATAGCAAAATGCCTTATTTGCATATAAGCAAAAAAGTCCCCTTCCGGTAAACCAAACCTATCCCTCAGCACATCAAACGATGCCCACTTCCCCCCCTGAAAGCCATCCCGAAATCTAACCAACCCCATTTGAGCCCACATAGAGAAGGTTCTATCTAAGCTTCTCCAAGGTGTTGGTTGACATTGAGGCATAGAACCCCAACAGCAAAGATGCACCCTCACTGAGGTCTTCACTGTTAGCCATACACAGATTGAGGTTTCTCAATGAAGTATTTCTCTAGAACAGAGTTTGATCCATCTGGAATTCAAACAATGAACTAGCAGAGTTTCTTAAAGAAGAGGACTGTACAGATTTCCCCTTGGACACCAAAGGAGAAAGTCCCCCCCCTCCCCCCAAGAAGACCATTCTATTTCAGTTGGCAAAGGAAGAGGAACCCAGATCAGAATTGTTGGAACATCCTTGAGTTGCTTGACCCCTCCCCCCATCAGAAGACAGGACCTCTTCCAATGCACTTGTTATCGACATCAGGGTGGCCAATATTGATGCCCTTCAAGGTCCTGAAACTGATGAAAAATATCCAGGCAATGGAGGAGCTAAAGAGGAAGAAAAATAATAACTTCTCAGGTATCTCAATGTTCTGGCACAATGTCTATGTTGCAGGTGCCAGAACATAAAGATGAGCCAGATATCTGACAAGCTATTCATTATCTTCCTATTTAGCTTCAGGAGAGATGGCTAGTTCTAAAAAAAAAACTTGAAATGTAGCGTCAGCACTCAGGATCAAAGTGACTGGAATACCTAGTTAGGGTTTTGGAAGTCGTGTGCTGCAGGAGTAAAGAAGCTCAATAACAAAGACCCCCTTCTCAAGAAGCCAGGAGAAATGTGACTGGGTGAAGTTGAGAGAGCATCTTACTTGGATGTTTCCCTCAGGTTCAAGGAACCCTGAGTGTAAAGAGAAAGAGTTTAGAATTCTGTGAGAAGTCTTGTAGGCTAGAGAATTCCTGGATGAGAGATGTGAGAAAAAGACAATGTTGAAGGATTTGCAGATCAGAGGAGCAAGTTTCTGACTGAGGCTGCAGTAAAGAGGAGTCCTGGCATCTAGAACAGGAAAAGTCCTGGCCTAAAGGGCAGAAAGGAGAAGTCCCCACCCTTCCCCCAGACAAAAAGGAAGAAAAATGAAATCTAACTGTTTGCCTTTTCATTTTTCCATGAAGAAAAGTTGGTCTGATATTTAGTCACCCAAAACGTATTTTATATATATACTAGTAAAAAAGGCCCGTTTCTTAACGCAATGAAACGGGCGCTAGCAATGTAATGAGTTCCTGCCATTAATGTTTCCACGGTTGTATTCTGAATATAATTGTTGTTTACATGTGTAAGATTTCCTTATGTACAATATTTGTTTTGTAAACTGTGTTACAATGTGGTAAAAGTTTTCCTTGTTCAGGCTCTTCAATCAGTTTAACAATCACATCAGAAGAGCTCCTTACTCGTGAGAATGCAACATACAGTTGCCCATGTGAGACACTGAGAGTGACAGTGTGTTTTACAGTCAGTGTAAGAGAGAGATACAGAGAGTGATTGAGTGTGTGTGTGTGTGTGATGTGTGTGAGTGACAAAGTAATTAAATGTTTGTCTTCCCTTCTGTGCACTTGCTCCGTTCTGTCTGATTGGTTCTTCGTTGACAGTGAGAGACAATGAAACGCTCAACTACAGACTAACGAACCCTACACTGCCACAGAGTAAGCTTCAGAATGTTGGAGGTGCTTTTTATTATATGGTGTGTGTGTGTGCAAACAGGAACATTTTGTGGATCTCAGTACATCTTTTCCCAAGTAATGTGTTTATTCATCCCAACACACTAGACCTCCATAGCATGGTCCATCTGAGGACAAAACAGTAGTATTAGAAACAGTAAGGAATTGTATATAGATGTTTTACTAACACTTCTGTACTGTTAACATGAATTGTGTGCACATGTAGCCACATTAGTGGATCAACACTGTCTCTTAAAACAATATTTCCTAAATCTCTCCCTAGAGGAATACCCTTCCATTTGGGTTTGCAGAATTGCCACAATGATTTTGCATAAGATTTATGCACAGGAGACTCAAAGCATGTAAATCTCTCTCATGCATATTCATTATGAATATTCTGAAAACCATACCAGTTAGTTATGCTTTTGGGGCAGAGTAAGGAAACACTTTCTGTGAAGCCTCAATTTGCATAGGGGCTCTACATGGGAAACAGGCTGCAGAGATTGGGACCTTTACATATTGTAATTCTCACCGAGGTCTCTCTTGTCCACCCCCACCCCTTTTTTTTTAGTTAGATATATGCATTTTGTTCTGTGTGTATTTTTCTATCATAGGTTGATTTTGATATTAGTGTACTTTACATATCTCCCAGTACTTTACAAAAGCTTGTTCTGAATGTGGAGCATTATGTAAATACATATAAGGATATGTAGAAAGCATATGTATTTGTCAGCATGTACAGCTGGAGCATTCATTTTAGAAACCTACACATGCAAAAAGCAACATCATCTCTTACTTACATGTATATGTGTCTAACAAGCTACACGTTCATGAGGAGCCAGTTAATGAGATGAGTGAAATAAATATTCATTAACTTTTGAGGTGGTATTATATATTACAGAGGTTGGCAAAACCAGCAGGTGCAAAAGCTGGCATGGAAGTTTATTAAACTATACCTCTATTCCTACTGTAAAATGGAACCACATGTGTATTTTTTCAGTCTGCCGTAAACCTCTGCCACCATTTACATGTGTGTAAAACCTACACATGTAAATGAGGCTACTTTTACGTGCAGATGCATCTAAAATGAACTCCTAAATGTGTAAGTATTGCTATATTTAGATGAATGTCAAAGAATTCAGAGAAAAACAATAATAATTTACATTTGGTACATTTACATGAAAAGGGCCCTGATTTATGTATAATTCTGCAAGGCAATACACGTGATCAACATTTCCATGACTATCAAAAACTCAGCTTCGATTTCACTTTGCCATTTGTGGCTGGGAACGTGTGCTGAAGCTTTGAAGCGACTGGAGCATCAGACGTGTGTTTCCGAGCCCGTCACAATTAATTCAATCTTCTGCACTCGAAAACCTTCACAATAAGAACTTTATCAAGCTGGCGATGATATGAAGTAGCACAGCAAACTGAAATCCCATAGGGAGCAGTCTAGAGCCCTCACTTCTAAGCAGCAGAAAGCTGTTATCATTTTCTGAATTACAGGAACTATAAAAGGACACTCTTCTCAAGCTGCCGCTGAATGTCACCTGAAAAGCAATCACAAAAGGGCTCTGTCTTGGCTTATCTCTGAGCTCTGTCACTACGGCAACCAGCAGAGAATAAGTATCGGTAGGTCTATGAATTTAAGAATCCCATAAAAGCCAGGGCTAAAATGGCATGTGAAGCCTCTCAAAGATTGACTGCATTAATACATTAGCAAATACTGTGAAACACTGGATAAATGTCAGCAATTATGGAAAAGGCGTCTAATAACGATATTCGTTGTCTGTCAAACCCCCGTGAGGTTTGATATGCATCTGCCACTCAAAAGCTGTCTGCAGTTTTACTTCTTTCTCTTCATCTGAAGCCACAGCATTCAAATTTGTACTTTTCGAGTAATGAGCTATAAAGATGACCATTCAGTGCTTATCACAACTATAAACAACTTAGTTTCTTTTCATTTATTTATTGTCTAGCCCTAAGGCCCAAGGCACCACCCAGAGAATATAAAACTTATCATCACAAAGCTAATACATAAAACAACTTATCAGAACTAGCTCACAGCCCTCACAACGTTTCAGATTTTGGAAGCAAAATTATACTCAATAAAAAACAAACAAACTAGGTGGCTAAAAGCTAGCCTACAAAGAAGAGGTCATTTCCTGAATCTCATGTAACCTCTCTTTAGCAGATGGGCAAGGCGTTCCAGAGTGCTGGCAAATTACTGGTAAAGTCACCTACTTTGGATCCACCAAGCCTACATTCTTTTACTACAGGAATGCCCTGTCTGTCCTAACCCTTATCCCTTACTTGTCCTGTCTGTCTGTAAACTCTATTGAGCAGGGACTGTCTCTCCATGTTCAAGTGTGAAGTGCTGCGTATGTCCGGTAGCGCTATAGAAATGATAAGTAGTAGTAGTAGTAGTAAGTAGTAGTAGGAATGGCAAAAGAGCAGATCCTCACTGGACTCAGATGACAACCAGGGACACATTTTTCTATTTATTATTATTATTATTTTTTAAGTATATGCAAGATAAAGGAGCTTCAGTTTCAACTAGAATATCACAAACAGCCAATTTTGACTCTGCAATAAAAGAAGAGACATGATCTCAAAAACCAGTGCCCCAAACCAGGCACACAGCCACATCCTGAATAAACTGTAAATTACATAAAACTTCAGGATTAAACCAGTAAACAGAGTTATAATAATCTGTGTTGTCAATCCTTGGGACTGCACCATTGTCCTCAAATCAGCTGGGGTCAGGAAGAGCTTGATGCTCTACCTAATAGCTTATACTATGTTCGCTTGGCTACAACACACATGCTGTAAAGGACATCGTAATCAAACTCTCCCGCACTTAATTTATACACAAAACCTCCATTTTGGGTGGATTAAGGGACAGTTATCCTTCAATCAGTCTGTCAAGGATATTAAGCAATCATTTCAAAGATAATATCAAAACAGAAGGGGCTTCTCATGGTAGACTGTCCCTAATGGGGTCACAAAAATTATTAACACCTCTCTTGTGGAAGGGTAGCTGCCAACGACACTAAACAGAGCTGTGGAGCGCCCCCTACTGAAAAAGAGCTCACTCGAGCAGGTCAGGCTCAAAAACTACCGACCAGTTGCTAACATTCCTTTCCTAGCAAAATTTATAGAAGAGTCAGTCTGCATTCAACTCAGTGACTGGCTAATTGAAAGCAACTGGCTAGACCCATGTCAATCTGGCTTCAGACCTGTGTCCCTTCTTGATGATCTGCACAGAAATTGTGACAGGGGATCTGTCTTGTACTAGCGTTGTTGGATTTCTCAGCCGCCTTCGACACTGTGGATCATAATATCATGCTTACAAGACTGGCAGAAACAGGTATCAGTGGCACAAGGTTTAAATCCTACTTGTTAGACAAAAATCAGTTCTGTTCAGTAAAAGCACATCATTACCTTGGGCACTAAACTGTGAAAGGCCACAGGGATTCATACTGTCTCCCATTTCATTTAATATCTACCTCAAGCCTCTGGCTGAGCTGCTTCGGTCGATGGATATAAAATTCTACATCTATGCTGATGATGTGCAGCTACTCATACCGATTGAACCAGCTCTACCCACAGCTCTGAATAAACTGTCTGCTTACCTAACCACAACTCAAGAACGGGCAAACAACAACAAACTCTGCCTGAACCCAAGCAAAACAGAGATTCTTTGGGTACCTAATACAAGTGGACAAATACATGACTTCAAAATATCTTTGAGGAAGTATGAACTCCCCCTAAAATCAAAGGTCAGGAATCTTGGAATTGTGCTAGAGTCATCACTCACTCTGACCCCACAAATTCAAACAACCTTTAAAAATTGTCTCTACCGCCTAAGGCAGCTACGAAATCTCTCTCCATATATTGGAACAACGAGTCTGACCATAGTGGTCCATGCCATGACATCACAACTAGACTACTATAATGCCCAGCACACTGGTCAAAACAAAAAGAATTTGTATCAGCTCCAACTAATTCAGAATGCTGCAGCACGACTGATAAAAGGCTGCAAATGGTGTGACCACATCATGCCCTTCCTGCAAAAACTACACTGGCTACCAGTGCCTTACAGGGCTAAATTTAAAACTCGATGTTTGATTTTCAAGGCTCTCAGACAAAATGGGCCAGAGTACTTAAAGAATTTTCGCTCTTTACATAACTTTGAGACCTCTAAGATCTTCTAAAGGATCGTCATTATATGTCCCCTCATTAAAGGAAATTGTAGGATGTGACACCCAGGCCTTCTCAGGTGTAGCCCCATGCTCTGGAATTTACTCCCAGAGGGGCTACATATAACTTGAGACTATCTCTACTTCAGCAAGCAGGAAAAAAGCCTGGCTTTTCTCCCCTTATATCTTTGATTAACTGGACAATGAACTCTCCTTTAGTTTAGCCACCCATTTATTTATCCCAACTAACTCTGTACCACACATCTTGTCCCCATCTATATATCTGCATTTGGCCCCTCAGCTATATGGTAAGCTGTATTGTAGAAAAGCATTACCGTCATAACAATGTTATTTGACTGTTCTAATTGTGCGCTTATTAGATAATCCATCACTATTATGCTGACATCGTATTATATCTCTGTTATTTGAATTTCAGTGCTGTTAAATGTGTTTCATGGTAGTCCTATTGCTAGATTTCAATTTGTGGAAGTTGCAGAGGACAATCTACCCTCCCATAGCAGAAACTGAGACTAGTGCCTTAAACGTGATTGGCAGCAATGGATCATTTACTTTATGACAGCAGTGTCACACGACTGAGAGAAAATCACGGTATCACCAGTATTAAAATTTATCAAAAGATTGGCAGAATCAAAACTGATGATCTTCCCCTCTCATGTTTAAGGTCATTTGAACGAACAATCTAAGTGCTGCATACGGTGTAAAAGCCAGAATGATATGGCTCTAGGCAACGATGTGTATCCAAGAATGATTTCACTCGCTCTAAATTGACCCATCAATTTTAAGAGCTGTCTATTGTTTTCAAGCCAAATGGCATTCAGGGAGTCTTTTAAGAATAAGTTTAAAGACATATGGGAAAGAAGCCTCTTTTTAAAAGGTATTAATCATTGTTACTAAACTGTCACCAATTATGCCCACCCCCTCTGTAAATCTGGCCAACTGGAGGATACGTATACTATATACAGGTAAATCAGAAGGCCATGGCCACAATTCAACAGCCTCCTCAACCAACACAAAGAAAAAAATCCATCCAAACTGATTAGGGCTGAAGGTCTGCTCCGGTGAATAGAGTATTTACTCCAGGAGGAGATACACTCCCTACTACCTAGAGCTCATAATCCATACAATTCACTCTGATTTATCAATAAAAAAAATTATCAAAATCTGTACATTGTAACAAAGATTACTAAGCAGAGAAGATAAAAAGGAGGTGGCATCAGATCCTTAGCCACCTCAAAAAGCTCTTAAGCCTTTATCAATTTTTGCCTGAAAACGATTACATTTTAGCAACCAAAACAGCTGCTTCATATGATGTAGCTTAAGTTATTAGTTCTATCAAGTCTTCCTATTTAATTAAAACAGCTGATTTAGTGTTAACATAAAGGCTGCCCTCTCACTTTAAATGTGATCAGCTAGTGACAGGACCAACTTGATGCAGCCGCATTCACCTTGAGGACAGACTATTGAGTGAAAAACCAAGCCTAATATTTATATTGCCCAGTGTGTAGAGAACAAATAGAAGGAGCCATTCCCACAAGAGAAAGACTAGCAAGAAAATGTGAAGGTCTGCATGTATATTGAAGTGAATTACCATCAACAATTTTGGACAAGCCAATAGCCAAAACGAAGCTAGTTTCACTGAATCCAGAAAATTAGGCCTCAATATTTTCAGAAGACAGAATACCATACAAATTGCTTTCAGAAGCAAGGTCTCCATGACTTTACTTTGTGGGATCTACAGCCCTAAAAGAGGTAGATAATTTTTTTTAAAGAGTATGGCTACTCTCCTTCCTTCTTCATCAAGCCAAGAATGACGGTAGCACAAATATCCAGAAGAAGACATCAGCCATTAAAGACTCATCCACCAAAATAAGTCAAGTTTCTATGAAGCAGAGTACAACTCACCTTGAACTACTGCAGACATGGTAGAAGCTAAATAAACAGAGGAGGTTTATGTGGCCATCTTAATAAACATTATACACAGTAGGCAATTTCCCATATGCCGACAGCAAATAATGGGACAGAAATACTTTTATTAATTTATTAAAAACACTAGTAAAAATGGCCCGTTTCTGGCGGCGATGAAACGGGCGCTAGCGGGCAGGGGACTCCCTTCCCCTCCCCTTACGCGTGTCTCCCTGGTGGTCTAGAGGTACCAGTTCGGTGGGGGCAGGAAAGAAAGAGCCCCCTCGCGATGCAGCTTGAACTGTCGGCGGCCATTTTGAAATGCCGAGAGCCGGACTCCCACACGATGCAGCAAGGAAGCTACCACCACCGGTACGGGCAGGAAAGAGGGGGCTCTTTCTTTCCTGCCCCCACCGAACAGGTACCTCTAGACCACCAGGGAGACACGCGTAAGGGAAGGGGAGGGGAGGTGACGGGGGGGGGGGGGGGGGGGGGGGATGTTGCTGAGGGTGAGTGTGGTACCGTGGGTGGGGCGGGGCGGTAACTTCTAAGGGGTGGGGCTATGTGGTGAAAGGGGCCAGGTTGACGTGGACGTCGTGGGCGGCTGGGATTTTTTGGAAGGGGAGGAGTCCGCCTATTTCCCTAGTGCTCCCCATGCGTTAATTAGCCTTGTTTTCGTGTTCCGCCCTCGACGTCATCACATTTGACGCGAGGGCGGGGCATGAAGATGTTGTGGCTTCACCACCATGAAACCACGAACCGGTGTGTGAGTGACTTCAGTGACGTCAGTGTCCTCAGAACGTTGAGGGTGCGTTTTATTATAGTAGATTTGTATGCCACAAGTCATACAATTCCTAAGTAGCTCACAAATTAAAAATATGAATGATAAATTATACAATTAATAAAATATATAGCGTGTACAACATAAACAATAAAATGCAAATACTAACTTTAATGTCCATATACCTGTCCAAATAACAAGGCCTTAACAATTTTCCTAAATCACATGTGATCAGTTGGTAATTTGTTCCATAATGTAGGTCTTCTCAATCTAACATAGATAACAAGAGGGTTTCTGTGCCATATCATAAATGGAAGCCATATTGGTTATAATCCAAAAATGATTATCCATTACAGACTGCTGCAATTATTGAGTTATAACACATCCAAACAACTTCCCTAAAAATGAAATACTCAAGACTAATTAATAAATAGATAGATCTGAGATATCATTCCATAGCAAATCAAATGATCCATGCTGACCATCTTCTTTAGCTGTGTATTTAAAATAGAGAAAGAATAAATCAAGAGAGACCAGGAAAGATATGTCTGTAGTATTTCTATACAATAACTGAAGTAGGACAGACACAGGTTTGATTCACAAATGAAGAATTGCAAGCATCTGCCCAGAAGGCAAAAAACGGTCACTTGAAGCTCTTCTTTCATTTTGGAAAAAATGAATACTATATTAAGAGATTTTGGGTAACAAACTGATTAACAATTTCACTCTCCTGAAAAACACAAAACAACATGGGATTCAAAGTCTACAAATATAGCTAGAGCTTAAAAAGTTAGTATTCTTATCAGGGTGTAAACAAACCATGGTGCCTTAAATCCTTAATGCTTGGCCTACAGTACTAATGTTTTTCCTCTCTCTCTGCCTAATGTCACCTAAATTCAAGTGTGAATTCTAGGAGAGCAAAGCGTCATGCTCCTACTGACGGGTAAAGAACAGCAAAATCATAAATGGCTGACCAATCTCTTTTAGACTCAAGTATTACAACCACACCACCCAGGGCTGCCAAAGAACAGTTGTGCCAGGTATGGAGGAACAAAACCAGAAAGCACATGAAGGTTCAGAGTAAAGACCTAGATCTTCAACTTTTCTGCTTTGAGGCTGCAGATTGTATCAGTTGAGTCAGAAGATTATTTAACAAAATGCTCCTTTGGTGTTCTTGGAAGCGCCAAACCAAGGGTGGAATGTAAAATGGTTCCAAAGAAGACAAAGGCAAAAGCTGAAGCTCAAACTTCAAGAAGTAATTTATTTTCCAAACTTCACAAGCAGTAATCCACGAAGCAGGGAACAGGTAAACCCAGTAACCCTACATGGACCTTGATTTGGCACAAAGCCAATGGATGACTCGCAAAGCTATGCAGGCGCCTTTTTCAAGTTTGGAGTTTTCTGACTCACCTGGTTTATATTTATCCACAGGTTGTGAAGCATTCTGATTTAGCCTCAGTGACCCCTGCAGAAGGCTTTGTGCCGAAAAACGGCCCATGTAGGTTTACTTGGTTTATCTGTTCACTGCTTCGTTGATTATTGCTTGTGAATTTGGGAAAATAAACTATGTTTTGAGCTTCAGCTTTTGCTTCTTCGTTTGTTTTTTTGGTGGAAGCTGAGTGGATCCTCTTTTTTGCTTGGACTAGTACCCTTTGGTGTTCTTGTCATTTTCTGGCTCTTTCCACAATAGCAGGCTCTAAGAAGCAACAAATTGGCTCAGCACAGAAAACAAAAACAAAGGGAAATATGGTATTTGTTCTCTCAAATTCATTGCTACAATGTCTAACTACCTTTTTTTAATACTTTATTTATGCAAGTGCATACGGTTACAGTAACAGCAAAGAGTCAACCATCTTATCATTTGTCATAAACACCCATATTACACTTACGTAACCCCGAAAAATGAAGATAAACCTGCCCTCATCAAACTCTCCTCTCCCACCCTCCATTCCACCCTTTCCCTCCCTTGGAGGACATCAACCATTCAAAATTCTGCTAAGAGCAGTCGATGTTAACGTGTCCCAGAAGGGGGACCAACACTGAAAAAGATGGTCACCCCACTGTGAGGCCAAATCTCGAACATCCTTACGTTCCATTGCGCTCAGGGAGATCATAAGGGACCGCCACTGTTGATTCAAGGGGCAGTCGGTGAGTAGCCAAACACTTAATATAGTTTTTTCCCCCATTATTACCGCCTGCCTTAAGACGGCTAACATCCCCACCCTACAGGGTCCCCCTATATGATAAACATCAAACAGCAATACAAGGGAGGGTCGCCACTGAATCCTCCAGATCCCAAACACGTAGGCGCACAAGGATGTCCAGAATGCCAGGAACGGAGGGCAGAGTCAGAACATATGGCCTAGATGGGCCCCGGATCCCACACACCTTGAACAATCATCACGGGGTCGCAGGGTGCCCTGTGTGGCAAGACATAAAGACGCATAACAAATTTATATTGGAGCTCCCTGATGCTAGCACTCCTGAAAGCCCCATAACGAGTACGTAAACAAGTTTGCAGTGTTTTATCCTGGATCCGGCACCCCAATTCCCCAGACCAACTCTGCACCAGGTCCCCATAGCACACCTCAGGCAGCGCCTCTCTTAGTTGATTATGAAAGTATTTTAAGGGAACCGATAGCTGAGCTTCCAGGTCATAAATCTCTACTAATTGTTCCCGTGTTTTCAGTGACAAGGAAGCCCGTGGCAGTGAAGCGATATAATGACATAGCTGTAAATACGGAAGGAAAGCCTGAGGGGTCAGATGCTTACTTACACACAAATCCTGAAAAGTTTCACAAGTGCCATCCTTATTTAATACTTGGAAAAGAAAAATGGTCCCCTCCTCCTTCCACCCGCGGAAGACCGCTGAGGTCCTACCCACAGAGGAAAGTCTGCATTCCCCCAAATTGGCAGTAAAGGAGATACATGAGGGTCAAAGCTATAAAGTTTACAAATCCATCGCCATGCCCTCCGCAGAGGAAGGAAGAGTGGGGCGAAATACGGCCTCGTGGGGGCACGACCAGGAGCTGCATGCAGTCAGTAACTAAAATGGCATGGACTCAGCACCCTATGATCAGTGAACGGGAAGAAAAAAAGGACGTGCCCCTAAACCACTCACTCAGATGTCTCATGCAGCCAGCCATTGAAAACACTTAAGACTTAGGGCACCAAGACCACCCTTAGCCACGGGGAGGTAGGTCTGCAAAAAAGGGACCTGGGATCTCCGCCCATTCCAAAAGAATTTCACCAACATCTGATGTAGCAGACGTTCATCTCGTCTCAGAAAAAAAAAAGGACAGCACCTGAATGACATATAGCCATTTTGGAACTAAGATCATATTGTATAAGGCAATCCTGCCCCAAAGAGATACAGGAAGGTGTTGCCACATCCCCAAAGAGGATTGGGTGGAAGCCCACAGTGGAGCCAAATTAATATCATAGAGTTGTTTCAAATCTGCGGGGACCCTAATGCCTAGATATTTAAGATGGCCGGATGCCTACTTTAACGGAAAGGGTCCCCCCCAGTCCCCCATCACTGAGGTAGGGATCGGTAGAGCCTCAGATTTCTGTAAGTTTAGTTTGAAGCCTGAATAGTATCTATATTCCATAATAGCTTCCAGCACGGAGGTTAATGAACTCTGAGGGTTCATGATAGTAAGCAATATATCATCTGCATATGCCAACACTTTAATGGAGAGCTGAGGTAACATGACTCCCGTGATCGCCAGGTCTTTCATGATGGTGCGGAGAAGGGGTTCTAAATATAGTAAGAATAAGAGAGGGGACAGCGGGCATCCCTGCCTGGTTCCCCTACTCACCTGAAAGCTGGGGGAATATAAATCATTCAGCAGCACACGGGCTGCCAGCCCTGCATATAAGGTGCCCACTGCTTGCAAAAACCACTCTTTTATCCCTACATAACGCAACACTTCAAAAAGATAATCCCAACATACACGATCGAAGACTTTCCCAGCAACCAGTCCAACAAGCAACATTGGTTGTCGCAAGGCCTCGCCCTGCGCCACCGCCAACAAAGCTCTGCGAACATTCAATCCCGGGAGACGCCCTCTAACAAATCCCACTTGATGGTCTCCCACTAGGTCAGGAATGTATTTAGCTAGCCTATCTGCCAATATTCTTGCTAAGATTTTCACATCTACATTGAGCAGCGAGATTGGACGGTAAGCCCCAGGAGAGTCAGGAGGTTTACCTGGCTTCGAAATAAGCACTATAAGTGCCTCATTAGCTCGAGCAGGGAACGTTCCCCCCCTGAAATTGCCTCCTCGAAGAATAATGTTAGCGGAACACTCACTTCCTGTACTAGCATCTTGTAATATTCCGAGGAGAATCCGTCAATCCCTGGGGCAGTTCCTGATGTCAAAGATTTAATTATCTGTTGGACTTCTCGCACGCGTAGTGGAGCACTCAATTGAGTGCTAGCTTCTGGGGGGAGGGTTGGGAGACCCGAATCTTTAAGGTAGTCTAATAGTGATGGGCCACCCCGCTCCGAATCCGATATATCTGTGAGAAATAATCATAGAAAATTTGCATAATATCGTTGGGGCTAGATTTCCTAGAACCGTCCTGTGCCACTAAAGTAGGGATAAACGTCCGGGCTGACCACGCTTTCACTACTCGGGCAAGTAATTTACCCGGCCGGTTACTGAACTTATGGAATTGGCAGTGACGAGAGAATAACTGTTTTTTCATATGTTCATGAAGCAATGAGTTCAATGCAGCTAAGGCGGCTTTCACATTCTCAAAGTTAACCCCAGATGGATGTTTTAAATGGGCCTTCTTGGCTCGTTGGTAACAGTGCTCCAACAGAAGGATCCCCTGGGTGATTCTCCTGTTTCGTGCACTCACATAGCTAATAATCTCACCCCGCATCACTGCCTTTGATGTTTCCCAAAACAACTCCGGAGCCCCTCTATGACCAGCGTTATTTTCCACAGAGTTCCCATTTTTGAATCAAAAAATCCCGGAAATCAGAGTCGTCCGAAAGGTAAGATGGGAATCTCCAAGTTCTCATCGCCCCTATATCCAGACCCAACGATAAATCCACCCAGATGGGCGTATGATCTGAAATTGCCATAGGGCCCAGGTCCGCAGATACAACCCTTGAAAAGATCGAGGTAGCTAGCAGGATATAATCAATACGAGACCAAGTCTAGTGAGCCCGAGACAGATGCGTATAATCACACCACGTCAGGTATAATAATCGCCATGGGTCCACTAGGTTCAAGAGCCTGCAGAGATAGGGCAGACCTCTGCCCTTAGCCAGCGCACTCCATGCCCCAGGCAATGAGCGGTCTAAAGTTGGGTCCAGGACCTGATTAAAGTCACCCACAATAATCCACAGGGCTGTATCATATTTAAGACCCAAATTGGCAAGTGCGTGAAAAAAACTAGCTTCGTAGACATTAGGCCCATACACAGCACATAGATAATATTCTTGACCCATGTAATTCAAGTGTATTAACATAGTAACATAGTAGATGACGGCAGAAAAAGACCTGCATGGTCCATCCAGTCTGCCCAAGAAATGTGCCACTTTTTTGTGTATACCTTACCTTGATTTGTACCTGTCTTTTTATCTGCCCTCAGAGTCCCTTTCCACCATTCATGACATGCAAGGCAGACCTCGTTTTAACAAGATCGCCACTCCCCCCTGCCGGCCAGCCGAGAAGAAGTAACACTCCCCCACCCACTGCTCCGATGCTCTGTGTCTGAGAGTTTCATTTCCTGTAAGCATGCTATGGAGGCCCATGGCGCTTAAGAGTTGACAAAATTTTGGTATGCTTAATAGGAGATGTAATCCCTGCTACATTCCAAGAGATTATTCGCACTGGTGGGGTCCTAGGCATCCCAATCATCCAGATCCCATATTGCAAGTGCTTTCAAGTCCCTATCGGGCCCCCAGTTGCCCAGCCTCAAACAGGAGGTATTCCAAGTGATCTGAAGATTGTACAGCTCCTTCTGCATAACACTGACATCCATACATCCACCATACACACCTACCACTATTCGTTTCAGCAACCCAACATTCACACCATCCTCCAATTGGCTCCCTTCCCTGTACCACAAACCAAACCACCCCTCCCCTTCACCCCACCTTCCTATCCCTCGTCCCCCCCACCAAACATAACAAACCCACAGATCCCTAACTTGCTCCTAGGTAACTATGACACCCCCCCCCCTTCTTACAAAAGGACAGTCAAGTAAGGTCTAGAATGCTGTGGGGTCCCCATCCCCAGTCCTGTAGCATAAACTTAAGCACAGAATGCATGGCTCCCAGAAGTATAACACAGTTATTGCCTGAATACATATTAGCCAGGGATATTCACTCTCTATGAAGCAGCAACACACTACACAGGGGCCCAAGCTTGTTGATCCTCCACATCCTGGTCTCTCCTGCATTTGGCTCTGCCAGCCACACTCGAGCTTATCAGACGGACTCTGTGATATGCCAGCATTCTTAGTCCAACATTCATACTGTAATCCGATTTCGAACTCAAATGGTTCAGTCCCAATTCCGAACGTAAACTAATCCATGGCCAACTTGGCAACCAACAGACATGCTCTCCCAAGCACAAAGCGATATTTAGTCCCAGGCACTGACCAAGTCACTGTTTAAGTATCCAGTTGGTTAAGCCACTCCGACACTGCTTCAAGCGTGATGAAGGATTTCCAGGTGCCATTAATCAGAACTTTCAAGGTGGCCGGGTACTGCAGAACGAAACGGAATTGTTTTTCAACCAGTTTAGCACAGGCTACAGAAAATGCATGACGTTTAACTGTCAGGGCCACAGAATAGTCTTGGAAAATTTTTATCATTTCACCATCGAATTTTGTATCCTTTCTACAATTTTTGTGAAGTCACAACAGAGTAGCTTTCTGAGAGTAGCAGTGAAATTTGGCAATCCCTAGGCCGGAGGTCTCTTGCAGGTTTTTGGCATATACGGTGGGCCCGTTCAAGACGGATCGCCCTTCCCTCTCCCGCATCAGGGAAAGTTGCCAGGAGCCAGGTTTCCAATGTCTGCTTAAGCTTCGTTTCAGCAATGGATTCCAGAAACCCGACAAATCTCAGGTTATTACGGTAGGAACAATTATCCAGGTCTTCAAGCTTCTGGTGGTATTCTTGTGTCAAGCGTTCCAACTTTTCTAACTCCCCTACATAGGTTTGCTGCACATCCTCCATCTCAGACACTCGCGCCTCCAGCTCCCCAGTTCTACGAGTTAGTTCTGAAGTTAAAGCTGTTAGTCCTGTAAGCTGGTCTGATAGTTGTGTAAATCTAGGATCCAGGGCGCGCACCACTGAGTTGGTAAGTTCGAGAATCATATTATCAGGAGGTGAGCGGGGTGGTGAAGCCGCTGGAGAAGCAGCATTCTTTTGGGATCCAAATGCTTCTGCCGCTCCTCTTTTTGTTTCAAACTTTTAGGAGCCTGTGCCATCACAGCTCGAGTTAAATATTTGTCCATATGTTGTTAGCTACTCATGAGTCGAAAGATCTAGTTTCTGAGTTCCAGGAGTCATGCGGAAAAGTTGAACTGTGGATGGGGCTCCGAGCAGCTGAAGCGACTCGCGTCTTCCACCACTCACAGCATCATGTGACCTCATGTCTTAACTAGTTTAATCGGGACCTTCTGCCTCTAATTTCACACAGCTGAATGAGTAAATGTAATCAATCAATCAGTGGAGGAGTTTTCTGTCTCTTGCCAGTTCAGTCTCATCTTTAGTGAATTCTACAGTACTATGCCCCAATATCACTTATTTTTCCAACAGGAGTTTTAATTCTCCATGCTTGCCCATGGCCCAAACAGTTTTGTATCGACATGGAGTTCAATGTCAAGATGATAAAACCCCTCTCCCGTGACAAAAGATCAAGAAGGAACCACCCTCCACTTCTTGCTCTGATTTTACCTTCAATTTTAGTCAAAAGGGGTGCGAACATAAATTACTGCATCTGAAAAAGAAGTGCAGTTTTTTTTCAAACCAGGTTTATTCCTCCTATTTCAGCAATAATCAAAGCATCGCCTGTCCCCAGTGGGATTGGATGGCAGAACATTTTACCACCACAAATCCTCATGTAATACAGGCTCTCCATCTCAGCAATACATGGTTGGAAGGACTCTCATCTACACATGGTTCAGAACTCACAATTGGGGGCCCTTTTACTAAGCTGCGTACGCACACCAAAATGGAGTTACCGCCCAGCTACCGCGTGGCTCTTGCGGTAATTTCATTTTTGGAGCTTCTCTGATACATGTGTCCGAAATATAATTTTTATTTTCGGATGCGCGTAATGGACGCGTTCCAAGTGGCATTTGATATGCCTAGGTCATTATTGCCCAGTTACCGCGTGAGACTTTACTGCTAGGGTCAATGGTTGGCGGTAAGGTCTCAGGCCCAAAATGGACGCACGGCAATTTTCATTTTGCCGCACATCCATTTTCGGCAAAAAATTTTAAAAAGCCATTTTTTTAAAAGTGAGCTGAAAATGGATCTGCGTGTGCCCAAAACACACGCCTATACTAGCACAGACCATTTTACAGCGCACCTTAGTAAAAGGACCCTTTGGATAGCAGCTGGAGAGAGGCCAAGAAACATAAGAGTCAGATTTCTCTGGATTTATTGCTCGTTTCCTAACTACACCTTTGGGTGATAGGCAGTTTTAAAAATTCCTCTAGGACTTACTAGAGATGAAAAGTGTCCATTATGTATTCTCACTGCTGCTCCACCTAATAATTTATTTGGGGGGCGAGAGGGGGAAGATGTATATTTTGAGTACATAGTATTTCTTCCCTGTGGGTGCACTATCCCACATTCTACATTTATATAATCCCTCTCATTCTCCTCTTCTAATCCCTATTTCACCAAGGTTCAGACTTCCTTTTCTCTCTAGCGTGTGACAGAGATAGGTGCAGCGGCGTATCGCATATGATATCTCTGTTAACAGTTAACTGACTGTGAGTCATCTGATTTACAAGGTATTTTGCATCAAAAATCAACAGACCCCTGACGCAGGCCTTTATGGCCGAAACACGTCACATGTCAGGTTGGTTTTATTGATTTGAATAAAGACCTTGTTCAGGAAGACACCAACTGTGAGAGGACTTTTATTGGATCCACTGTTTGTACGTTTGTCTTTGGTTCTCCCGTGAAGAGATCACCTTCTGTGGGTGTTTGCTTCCTTTTCTCTCCTCCAAATTCCCGCCCTTCCTTTGCCTCCTGTACTTCCCCATATTCTCCCTACTCTATGCTCTCTTCCTCTCTAACTTCCTCTGCTTCTCACTCTCCCTGCAACCCATAGGCCTCTCTTCTTTCTCATCTATTCAGTCCCTCTGAAGCCCTCTCTGCACTCCAAGGCCTTAATCAAACAAAAATACAAACTCTGGATTTTTATTTTATGACAGCGGATTGGTTTATAGCTTTTGTTACTTTGATCTTATCTTTTTTTGCTTTAATACATGCTTCTCTATTATCCTACCATACACACATCTACAGACAGATATACTACCAGTTTTCACAAGGTCATGGCTTCTGCAAAAAACTGGAGTGTTCTATTACATTGATACCACCCTTATCAAATACATTGGTCACTTAAAGCAGGTTGCAACAAAGTTAAGAATACATATCATAAAATACACTTCAACGCAATACAGTAGGGTACTGAAGTCATGGGACTCACTCATGGTTCTCCTTTGGTCATTTATTTTATTTTCAGTATTGAGCTCACACCTTTCCAGTGGTTAGTGAGTTACATTCAGGTACAGTAAGCATTTCCCTGTCCCCAAATAACTTACAATTTAAGGTTTTTTTGGTTTTTTTTAAACTAAATATTAGTGAATTATCTGCAGCAGGGCCCATAGAAATAAAACAGGTCCTGTGGCAGATAACATGAGCTAATCTTTTGCAAAAGATCCCCTAGGTTTGTACCCGAATCAGTGAAGGGTTAAAGATGACATGCCTAAGCCCACATGGAGCATCAGTGGAAATTGAACCCTGGTCACTCTGGCCCATAGACTGCTGCTTTAACCACTAGGTTACTCTAGCAGGGCAAGACGTCTATCCTTGGGTGTTCATGAATTGTAAATTGAGTTGTTTATTTCTTAGGTAATTTGGAGGGAAGGTTGGAGGGTACCCACCCCCCAGAAACAAATGTTTGTGTAACTTGGTTGTCATTGGCGTAGAAAAGCAACAAAAACTGGTGAAGAATACAAGCCAAGCCAAGGGATTACTAGGGGAAGTGGTGTTCTTTTGGTGTTTATCATATAAACACCTATTTTAATTCTTTTCCATCCAGGGTGTTTTATCTGTGTTTATCAGACAAAACAAAATCAAAAGTGCTAATTATATAGTAAAAGTTTCTAGGATCATAAACTACCCTTGCTTTCATAACCAACATCTCTGTCTGGAACTGGTCCAAATGCCTTTGCTGTGCATTTTAGGTTCCTATTTTGGATGCAATGTTCATATTAACAGTTAAGAGTACTGAAAATTAAAAAAAAAAAAAAGACCTTTAACTGATAAATAGGGCAGGAAGCACAAGGTTTTTCAAAGATTTTTCAAAAGGCACAGCACGTAAGAAGCCTTTTTCCAAACCATGGCTCACATTGTTCTGTTGCATTACAGAAAAGCAAATTCTTAAACCTAACCACTCGTTATTGGCCAACATCAACCACAGGGTCATCAACTTACAACAGACTGGTATAGGAATGTCATTACCCTCACCTCATTTTTCCCAAATCAAAGTCTGTAATGCGAACAACTAGTTGATACACTCACAAAACCGTCTATAAATGTAACAAATAAATAAATATTTAGTTTTGACAATTGGTGCTACCCAACTGCTTGAACATAAAACATCAGATTTGCCCTAGGCATACACAGAAGCTTTAATATGAAACTAGTATTCATGTGGAGGAGCGGCCTAGTGGTTAGGGTGGTGGACTTTGGTCCTGGGGAACTGAGGAAGTGAGTTCGATTCCCACTTCAGGCACAGGCAGCTCCTTGTGACTCTGGGCAAGTCACTTAACCCTCCATTGCCCCATGTAAGCCGCATTGAGCCTGCCATGAGTGGGAAAGCATGGGGTACAAATGTACCTATTTCTGTTGATGGCTCTCTCATTCTCCCTGTCTCCTCAGCTCGAAACCTTGGGGTCATCTTTGACTCTTCTCTCTCCTTCTCTGATCATATCCAGCAGATTGCCAAGACCTGTCGTTTCTTTCTTTACAACATCCGTAAAATCCGCCCCTTTCTTTACGAGCACTCTACCAAAACCTTCATCCTCACCCTTGTCACCTCTCCTTTAGACTACTGCAATCTGCTTCTTGCTGGCCTCCCACTTAGTCACCTCTCCCCTCTCCAGTCGGTTCAAAACTCTGCTGCCCGTCTCATCTTCCGCCAGGGTCGCTTTACTCATTCTACCCCTCTCCTCAAGACCCTTCACTGGCTCCCTATCCGTTTTCGCATCCTGTTCAAACTTCTTCTACTAACCTATAAATGTACTCACTCTGCTGCACCCCAGTATCTCTCCACACTCGTCCTTCCCTACACCCCTTCCCGTGCACTCCGCTCCATGGATAAATCCTTCTTATCTGTTCCCTTCTCCACTACTGCCAACTCCAGACTTCGCGCCTTCTGTCTCGCTGCACCCTACGCCTGGAATAAACTTCCTGAGCCCCTACGTCTTGCCCCATCCTTGGCCACCTTTAAATCTAAACTGAAAGCCCACCTCTTTAACACTGCTTTTGACTCGTAACCACTTGTAACCACTCGCCTCCACCTACCCTCCTCTCTTCCTTCCCGTTCACATTAATTGATTTGATTTGCTTACTTTATTTATTTTTTGTCTATTAGATTGTAAGCTCTTTGAGCAGGGACTGTCTTTCTTCTATGTTTGTGCAGCCCTGCTTATGCCTTGTAGCGCTATAGAAGTGATAAATAGTAGTAGTAGTAGTAGTCTCTTGTAACCAGAGCTAATATTGTGATGTCATAATGCCTCAGGCCACCAGTAAGAGCCAACCTCATCAGTGATGTCACAATGGCTTGATTGTCCTATACTTGGCTTACTTTTATTACATAGCTCTTTGAGCAGGGACTGTCTTTCTTCTATGTTTGTGCAGCGCTGCGTACGCCTTGTAGCGCTATAGAAATGCTAAATAGTAGTAGTAGTAGTAGTAGTAAAATAAATGTAGTCCTGCTTTTGATGCAAAAATTTGGTTTTCTATATGATATATTAATGCTTATGGTTATTTAATGTTCTTTTGGTGTCTAACTCCAGAATCCTGCAAGTAAACACATCAAACTCACTATTCATAGTCTTAGAATTAAAGAAAATCAAATTCTATAATATAAAAAGGAAGAGGAACAGGAAATGACTACATACACTTTTATTATTTAATCATATATTTGCTTAAAAATTACACTATCAGATGCTTATTATTTAAAAAAAAAATCCAATTGCATTTTAATTAGCGGAGCCAACATAATTCACAGTGTTAAAATTATTTCTACCCTCCAGAAACCAAACAAGTGTCCTTGTTGAAGTGCAGAATGAGATTTTGCAGGCTTGTATGCTCTCCATTTCTCACAGTTGAACTGTCACAGCATGAAAACATTCCCCTACTGGCAAAGCTTTAAAAACCTATTTCCCTGGTGAAAATGTGTGAAAAAAAGAAAGTTAGACAATTCATACAGTATCCCATACTTCATTAGAGTAAACTGGAAGTAGAGAGAATATTTTAACTCTGAGGGGAGACGAGGCAACAATGTTTTAAATGACTGTTGACTTCGCTGAGCTGCCTTATAATGCCAGAAGACTGAGGTTCTATCAGGTTCAGAAGAGACTCAAGATTATACAGGAATCCAATTATAGAAAAGTCTATTTAGTTGTACTGTATGCTAAGCCACAGGTTAATGAGAACAGCACCCAAAAACTCCCCTGTGACGCTGCAAGATATATAATTTTTTTTACAGTATACAGCATAAAACATATCACCCACAGAACAAGCCCGTTTTTAATTTATGAATTAATCGTTAAATCCAGTCACGGGATAAAGTGGATAAAATATAATAATTGCAGCAATCCCCCTAGGAGATTTTCAATTTGGGGTAAAACTTGATTTAAACTCACTAAGTCTCCATGTCATGTCTCTGATGACATTCTCTCCTCCCACTGTACCACATACTTGTCCTTCCAGTCTCCTGATGTATTGCTTACAAAAACACTGAAAGAACCAGACCAAGGACTGATCCCTGTGACACATTTTCCTTTTCCTGAACATGAGCTCCATTTATCAGTCTCCTCTGTCATTTTAGGGCTTATACCAAAAGTGTTCTGTTTGACACTATGCAAATCCAAGGAAGGTGGCACTTCCTTCAAAAGCTAGTCAAAAATGTATTGTTAGTCCAATAAAAAAAAAGTAACATCTTTGTTTTTTTATTTCCACTTATGTCATTTCTACCATATCTGTGCTCTAATTCGGTGCCCAGTTTCCAGTGCAGCCTTTACCTTCCTGGGAGTCCCTCCTTCCCTTTCTCTCCAAATTACTTGAGCGTGCTGTTCACCGCCGCTGCCTTGATTTTCTCTCCTCACATGCTATTCTTGACCCACTACAATCTGGTTTTTGCCCTCTCCACTCAACCGAAACTGCGCTTACTAAAGTCTCCAATGACCTATTACTGGCTAAATCCAGAGGTCTCTATTCCATCCTCATTCTTCTTGATCTTTCCACTGCTTTTGACACTGTCGATCACAGCATACTCCTCGATACCCTGTCCTCACTTGGATTCCAGGGCTCTGTCCTTTCCTGGTTCTCTTCCTACCTTTCCCTCCGCACCTTCAGTGTTCACTCTGGTGGATCCTCTTCTACTTCTATCCCTCTGCCTGTCGGCGTACCTCAGGGTTCTGTTCTTTGTCCCCTCCTCTTTTCTATCTACACTTCTTCCCTTGGTTCATTAATCTCATCCCATGGCTTTTCCTACCATCTCTATGCTGATGACTCCCAAATCTACCTTTCCATCCCTGATATCTCACCTTGCATCCAAACCAAAGTTTCAGCGTGCTTGTCTGACATTGCCGTCTGGATGTCTCAATGCCACCTGAAATTAAACATGACCAAAACCGAGCTTCTCATTTCCCCCCCCCCAAACCCACCTCCCCACTCCCCCCGTTTTCTATTTCTGTTGATGGCTCTCTCATTCTCCCTGTCTCCTCAGCTCAAAACCTTGGGGTCATCTTTGACTCTTCTCTCTCCTTCTCTGATCATATCCAGCAGATCGCCAAGACCTGTCGTTTCTTTCTTTACAACATCCGTAAAATCCGCTCCTTTCTTTCCGAGCACTCTACCAAAACCCTCATCCACACCCTTGTCACCTCTCGTTTAGACTACTGCAATCTGCTTCTTGCTGGCCTTCCACTTAGTCACCTCTCCCCTCTCCAATCGGTTCAAAACTCTACTGCCCGTCTCGTCTTCCGCCAGGGTCGCTTTACTCATACTACCCCTCTCCTCAAGTCGCTTCACTGGCTCCCTATCCGTTTTCGTATCCTGTTCAAACGTCTTCTACTAACCTATAAATGTACTCACTCTGCTGCTCCCCAGTATTTCTCCACACTCGTCCTTCCCTACACCCCTTCCCGTGCACTCCGCTCCATGGATAAATCCTTCTTATCTGTTTCCCTTCTCCACTACTGCCAACTCCAGACTTCGCGCCTTCTGTCTCGCTGCACCCTACGCCTGGAATAAACTTCCTGAGCCCCTACATCTTGCCCCATCCTTGGCCACCTTTAAATCTAGACTGAAAGCCCACCTCTTTAACATTGCTTTTGACTCGTAACCACTTGCCTCCACCTACCCTCCTCTCCTCCTTCCTGTACACATTAATTGATTTGATTACTTTATTTTTGTCTATTAGATTGTAAGCTCTTTGAGCAGGGACTGTCTTTCTTCTATGTTTGTGCAGCGCTGCGTACGCCTTGTAGCGCTATAGAAATGCTAAATAGTAGTAGTAGTAGTTCCAGCGCTGGTTCCACCCTCTGTGAGCATTTGAATGGGAAGCCACTGCTGGAGGAACTGCCTGCCTGATCGGTGCTGGACATTTTTACCATCTCTGTGTTCTGATTCAGCGGCCAGTTTCCAGTGCAGCCTTTACCTTCCTGTGCGTTCCAGTTCTGGCTCTGTCCCCTGTGAGCATTTGAACGGGAAGCCAGTGCCGGAGGTGCTGCGCGCCGACTCTGTTGCGCGCCTTTGTTCAGAATGTGGGCGGAGTCCAGGCAGAATCTGGGTGTTTTCCTTCCCCCCACCCACTGGAATTTTTATTTAGACAATGAGTACTATTCCTGTGATCTTAGGAAGGGAAGATATGGCCCATTGTCGAGTGCTAAGCCACATAGAAGGCCTCCTCGTACTTTAACTCCTGTCAAAACTGAGTCAAAGGTCTCTTCTAATCATCAGACCCCAAAGTTGTTTTTATTACTTGTGAATAACCGGTCGGTTAGGAAGTTCTGAGAGATTTGCTTGGTGCCTATTGTTCTGACTTGTTATGTGTAATGGAGACTTGGTTATATGATGTGGACGCCATGTTAGTTAATCATCTTTGTCCTGATGGTTATAAAATTTTTGTGAAGTCCTGTATTGAGCAAAAAAGAAGTGGCTTAATGATATTAGCAAAGCATGGAATAGCCTTCACAAAGAAATCCATCTTAAATTCTAGCTTGTGTGAAGTTCTGTTTCTCTCCTCTCTGGAATTAAATATTTTTCTCTGTTATTGTTCCTTGGATAATTGTTATCTGACAATTATTAAATCTTTAAAACCTGGCTTGTTGAATCTTTTATCTATTATCATGAACAACTCACTATCAGAGGGGATCACCCCGGGACTTTGAAACAGGCAGCTGTTCGTCCTTTGCTGAAGGCTGGAGCACTTGATCCTGAACAAGTTGTGAACTATCATCCGATCTTAACGTTGAAATTCTTAGCAAAAATATTGGAAAGACTTGTGTAGGATCAATTACATGATTTCCTTGAACTGATTTTATTGATGCTTGTCAATATGGTTTCAGGTCTAAACATTCTACTGAAACACTGTTGATTCCTGTATTTGATTTCATATATGCAGGATTTGATCAGGGTTGAGAAATATCTAATGGTTTTCCTGGATATTTCCACCGCTCTTGACACAATCCACCATGAAATTTTACTAAGTCTGTTATGTTCTTTAGGGATTCAGGGAACTGTCTTAGAATGGTTACGTTCTTTTCTATCTGAATGTTATTTTTCAGTCTGTTTGGCTGAAGAGAACTCATCTTGGATATCGATTACTACGGGTGTACCACAAGGGTCCGCTCTTTTGCCTGTTCTATTTAATATCTACTTGATTCCAATTTGTCGTGTTCTGTCTGGTATGGATGTGCAGTACCGACTTTATGCTGATGATATTCCCAAGTGTTCTGTCTCTGACACTGTCTTTTTTTGAAGATGTGCTTGCAGAAGTTAGGATCCTGGTTTAACACCAACAGGTTGAAGTTAAATATAAGGGAAATGCAGATAATGTTATTGACAAATGATTCACATCCTGAGTGCTGGCCCGGTGTGCTCAGCTTTGCAAATACAGAGATTATTTTCGTCACCAAATGTAAGTATCTTGGAGCACTATTAGACTCTAAGCTAAATTACAAATTTCAAATAAGGAATGTTATTCGGAAAGCCTTCTGCAGGTTAAGATTATTAAGAAGTTTGAAGCATTTGTTATCCCAGGTAAATTTCTGGACAGTTTTGCAAGCTTTGGTATGATCTGTTCTGGATTACTGCACTCACTGCACTTGGGCTTTTCTAAATCGATAATTCATTTTCTTCAAATTGTTGCAAAATTCTGCTGTTAGGTCTCTGACAGGATTGTCAAAATCTGATCACATTACATCAGCTTTGAAGGATTTGAACTGTCTTCCTGTGCTTTGGCGGACTACGTTTAAGGTGTTCACCTTGGTTTTTAAGGCCTTGAGCAGCGACGCACCCCTGGCATCAGCTTCATCTTTAAGATTGTATCAGCCATCTCATAGTTTATGTTCTGCAAATAAACTTTTATTGGATATTCTTTCCATTAAGTGTGTTAGACTGGAAGCTGTTAAGCAATGCTTCAGTTTGTGGTGCATTTCTTTGGAATTCTTTTCCTGTGAACAAACATATTATATAACTTTGATCCTTCAGTTTAGGAAACAGTTAAAATCATTTCTTTTTTGCTCAGGCTTTTTCAGTTTAGCTTGAGTATTATGCTTGCAGCCACAAGTTTCTAGTCATGGTAAGGGGGGAGTTCATTTGGCGATTCTTTTTTGTAGTTTTTGTGTATTTTGCTATGCTTTTACTGTGTATGATCCTGATGTACACAGCCTAGAAGTAATGGATAGAGCAGTTTAGAAATGTTTCAAATAAATCATTGCCTTTAAAGTGGACTAACATGGCAACCACACTATTTTTTTTGTTACATTTGTACCCCGCGCTTTCCCACTCATGGCAGGCTCAATGCGGCTTACATATTGTATACAGGTACTTATTTGTACCTGGGGCAATGGAGGGTTAAGTGACTTGCCCAGAGTCACAAGGAGCTACCTGTGCCTGAAGTGGGAATCGAACTCAGTTCTTCAGTTCCCTAGGACCAAAGTCCACCACCCTAACCACTAGGCCACTCCTCCACTGTTGCTACTATTTGAGCTATTCCACTAGCAACATTCCATGTAGAAGTCGGCCCTTGCAGATCACCAATGTGGCCGCGCAGGCTTCTACATGGAATGTTGCTAGTGGAATAGCAACATTCCATGTAGAATCTCCAATAGTAGCAACATTCCATGTAGAATCTCCAATAGTATCTATTTTATTTTTGTTACATTTGTACCTGCGCTTTCCCACTCATGGCAGGCTCAAGCGGCTTACATGGGGCAATGGAGGGTTAAGTGACTTGCCCAGAGTCACAAGGAGCTGCCTGTGCCGGGAATCAAACTCAGTTCCTCAGTTCCCCAGGACCAAAGTCCACCACCCTACCACTAGGCCACTCACCAAAAGCTCAGCTGAAATCAATCTAGCTTGATCAATATGGTCCAACTCAAATCATATGTGTCTGACGTGACCTACACCTTAGTAAAAACCATGCCATCTCGGATCCTGTAAATCCACTGGATTCCAGAAACTACCCAAATCTCTGTTTCATCAGTGATTCCATTAAATTTACTCACTCCTGAGCTCCCAGCTTTTGGGCTTGGAAGAATGCATTTCATAATCTATTACTTATGGAAGCAAGAAATGCAGGGCAGACCCCGAAACGAAAGAAAAAATTCTGGTCCATTTGGGAGCCATATATTATGGCGCTGTCCTCCGAGGATACGTAGTCTTTTCCTGAATCAAAGTTTCACTGTAATGTGATAAAAGACAATATTAAATGCGACAAAGGATTGAACCAAATTGAGAATCATAACAGACGATTGAATATGCAAATCTTAATTTCCCCAAACCAATAGGAATCTCACCGTATGAAATGTGTAAAACAATTTCTTGTAGAAAATTTAAAATTTCCCTCTCAAAATATTCCGCCGAGTAAATAAAATATATTTTTTACCTACTAAGAAGAATACAAGATGGGGTTCCTTTGAATTTGGAGAAGGACGAGCAGCTAAAGGACATTTCAATGATTTTAGAGGACTCATTATCTGAGGTGACAGAGCTACTCTCCTAATATCCTTTGTATTTGAACAAGACTTTGAAGCTGTATTGAAATTATACTTTAAAACTACTCAGAAACTTTGGATTGTTCCAGATGTGACCAAATCAACTCAGGAGAGAGAGAAGAAACAGTTTTCTGGAAATGAGAGCTGAAACTAGGTCTTTGGGGGCAACATTCTTGCTCAGGTATCCTTGTTAATTGTGTTGTAAAGTATTTAGGTATAAGTATGTGTTTTTTATGCCAACCCAATTAAGAGATTATAAATCTAAAAAAGATAGTCAAGTAATGAATCCAGTTTAAAGTACAGAGTTGGTGGATGTTAGGGCTATGCCTTTCCTTATAATTATGTTTTGTGATTCCATGAATCTTTTTGGATTCCTCCCCACTTACTGTGGGTCTAAGGTAGACATGATGAATTAATAATAGTTTCCACAATATCAAGATTATATTTGAAATATATGTTTCATTATGTCTACTATTCCTGTAACAAGTTTGTTATACTTGTAAAATAATTTAAAGTTGCATAACTAAAACTAATAATAATAAAAAAAAAAGCAAGCAGCAGGATTTTGAACAGGCTCTCCCCTGTGGTCGGCCCAGTGCTCTGCCCACTAGGCTACTCCCCAAACTTGTAGATGCAAAACAAAAGCAACCTCCTGGCTCCACAGAAAAAAGTAAACCTAGAGTAGCACCATATGACAGAGTGGAAATGCATGTCCACGCTTGGTAACATAGTAAATGACAGCAGATAAAGACCTGAACGGTCCATCCAGTCTGCCCAACAAAATAAGTGGTAGAACTCTCTAGAAAGCTCTACAGCTCTGTAAACATTGCTCCAATCTCAAGCTTGTTAAATGGCACCTCCCACTTGAGAGGGCTGCAATCCTGTTGATCAGGAAGATGACTCAGCACAATGGTGTATTGTAGCAAATCTTATTCTCCAAATTTGATTAGGTTCTAATCTAAAAACCTGATAAGCGAGACAGATAGCCTCACTGAATAAACAAGTCAGGGGAAAGGATATATTTATAAAAACACTGCCACCTTCTACTCCAGTCACAGAAAAAAAACACCTAAAAAATACAAATTGGTCCCTTATTATTTAGAATAAAAATGAAAGCCCAGTTAACAGGACTGGCTTAAAGGAACGATCCCTGAACTAATCAATCAGCCAAAGTAATACATTTAGCAGTTAAGGTGGAGAAAAAATACAAAAACATTTTAAAAAGTGATAATTTACAAAATAGTAACAATAAAACCACAGAGTATAGAGAAGATAATAACCAGAAGAATTCTCAGATTCTGGTGCCAGTCTGTACTGTCCCTGGATCAGGTTACATTTCTCGCCCAACAAATTTGGCTCCTATAACTGCATTTCTCCTAGGATTATACATAATTTTTTCCTGCTCCTTCTTTTGTTAGAAATTATTGATTTTCTCTGTAGTATGGGGAAATGTGTCTCTCTGATATATTTGATTTTGCACAAACAGAAATGCATTTTTGTTACTATTAGAGCTGGACCAAATTGTATATCTTACTATCTGGCTTATTATGAATACTGAATACGAATAATGGGGCATTGAGCTTTTAACATAACAAATAATAAAAGAATCAAGGTAAAATCAGAGATCAAGTGTTTATTTCAGTAGGGATTTAGCCTTGGATTATTTGTATTCAAATTTAATATCACTAATCGGCTGAATACAAATAATGTACTCAGGGCACTATTTGGGGCGGAATCAAATGAAAATGTTCGGTACAGTCGTAGTTTCTATTTCTCCAGAGCTGCACTGCAGGCAAAGCCTGGTTTCTTGGGATTTCCACTTAATTTTTGACTGCATCTTTCTTTTACTAGTCTATAGTTACTTATTCTGTATTTGGTGAGAGTCCCTAAGAGGGCAATTCAGTAACAGTGCATCTATATTTAGATGACTACTATCCTTTATACAATACTAGCATAGTTGGGTATATACATGCGTAGGATGTTATGTGCAAGCGTTTGTCCCAGCCATAGAGCTGGTGGAAGTGCTCACACCTAAATGCCAGAGATAGCATCCACCAAGGAGGTTAGATTGAGAACAGGAGACAGTACAAGGCTATCTAGCCCATTATATAGGTTAAAGTCAGTAGGAGGAGCTTGCCACCACACTGGTTCACCCAAAACAATAGCAAACGCTATTGAAAACATAATAAAGATTATTAGAATAACAAACTGCCTATACTTGGTCCATCTGTAAAAAGTCAACAGCTGTTCCAGTTGGATAGGCAGAGCCTTAGAAGGTGAGAACAAAAGAGGGTTGTTTTTTTATTTGACAGCTTTTTAATTTATTTGAAAGCTTCCCATATGTAGATATAAATATCATACAAGGGCCTTGGGACAATGAAAGGAAATGTATTCAAAGGATGACATGACACAGGCCGTGTTTCGGCAGCAATCCGCCTGCATCAGGGGTCAAGAATGTCCAAAGTTGCTTGTGGTGTCTTGCAGAATGATAGAAAGTACCAGATAATATTGCCGGTTTCCTAGTAGGCAACTGCACAATTGCAGAGAGAAAAGATGCTATCTAGATACTTGATAAGCGTCTTTTCTCTCTGCAATTGTGCAAGTCGCCTACTAGGAAATCGGCAATCTGGTATTTTCTATCATTCTTCAAGACACAACGAGTAAGTTTGGATGTTCTTCACCTCTGATGCAGGAGGATTTCCACTGAAACACGGCCCGTGTTGGGTCATCCTTTGAATACATTTCCTTTCGTTGTCCCAGTCTTGAAGGCCCTTGTGTGCTTTTTTTGTTTCTGTTTTGGTTGTACTCTTGATCCCTCTTTTATTATCGATATAAATATCATGAAATCAAAACTGAATATCACTAAAACAGCTCCAAAATTATTGTAGCTGGTGGAAACAGCACTAATAAAGGCTGTATTTTGTGCTCGTTTTTCTACACTGTTCTATATAATACAGTAATACATAGCCAAATTTCAATGAGGATATCCTGTTTATTGATTGGTTTATCTTAACTGTTGTTGTAATCTGCCTTGGGAAGCCTGGTGTTATAAAGATTGGAAGTAAAATTAAACTCTCTTTTCATTGGGGTACACGGAATCATACCTTCACTTCATCTGGATTATTCTGTTTTGAGCATGTTTCAGGGACAAGTAGTTTTTATAAGTCAAAATAATACAAATAAATATTTTCTTTCATGCAGATCTCTCATTTGTTTAAACATAACTAAATGGGCTATAAGCTCCTAATGCAATCCATTGGTTTTCTTATATTTTGTTCTTGTGATGATTTATACTGTGCCAAAACTAGAAATACAGTGAGACAGAATAATAGAATTTAGTGACATCCAAAACTTACTAATATTCAAGAAAGCGATTTCCTTCCACTGCTTCCACTGCATGCAAATCTTTCTCATGGATATTCATTGCAGATATCCTGAAAACCTGAGTGGCTGGGGTGCCTCCAGGACCAGGTTTGGGAATCACTGATACATGCTACGTAACCTTGAAGTTACACCCCCACATATTCTTTTGGGAATGGTAGCCAAGATAGGAGAAGCAGAGGTAACAAAGTTGAACTGGGAATAGTGGCAGTGTGTTGCGAACTGCAGCTCAATGGAAGCAAAAACAAGTACCCAGTTTGCAGCAATGGAAGATATCAGAGTACCAGATTGGAGTCATGGAAAAACTGTCTGCCTTCAGGCAGAAGAGGGTGGATAAATACCTGACATGTTAGAGATTATTGGAGAAGTATATAGGATAATCTAGGACACGGATACGTTTGGATGCTGGCTCTTAGCTTTGGTAGGGATTTAGGATGGGAAGGATGAGGCAGATAGGAATATTTTAATGGTGAATGCTGGGATAAAACTCCATTCAATCACTGCCTCCAATTTACAGGCTTTCCGATTTACCACCTTCCAAAAAAAAAATAAAAGACCTGGAGGAGAGGGGGTAGATGTCTTATCACTCATCTCACAGGATAGTCTGGATCTAGCACCCTTCTTGGAGTCTTCTAAAGGAGCTGCAATACCTTCTACTCTTCTACTGACTTTAATACTGGATCATAATAAGGTCTAGTTACTTAAGCTTTAGTTTTGTAAATTAAAGTTTCAAATGTTTCCTGATGTAGCTAAGGCCAGAAACGTCAAAGGAAGTTCATACTTATGTGCCCTAGGGTATAGCCTTGGGTGGCTTCTTTCTTTTGAAATTTCTAGTCAAGTATCAAATCACAGACATATTCCGGCTGATATTCTGAGTGAGTTAATCGGCTAGAATGGCCGCTGACCAATTAACTCACATCTCAGCGGATAACCAGTCACTTTCAGCTGAAAATACTCAGAACTGAAAATAAAGCTGGCGATGCTGGAGGTGTTTCCGGGGGTATGACCATTAAGTCCCGATATTCAGAACTTAACTGGGCAGGCTTAATAGGCAAATAGACCGCATAAACAGCAGTCCTATCTCTGCCTGTTAAGCATGGCCGGTTAAGTCTAAATATTGACTTAACCGGTCATTTGCTAGCCGGCACTGTAAGAACTGAATATTCAATGTTGGTTGCCGGAAACGGCCTGGTATTAAATACCCAGGTTGAATGCCGGCAGTAAGTAATCAAAGAACTGCCCGCCATCGGCTGAATATCAGGGGGGGGGGGGGGGGGGGCGGGACTATTTCTATGATCCCTTTTAATCAACTACGTTTTTGAGTAATAAAATTGAAGCAACTGGTCAGAGTGCGCCATCTCGATCTGCAGTGACCCAACCATAGGATCCTGTGTTACTCTCGTGGAGGAATATTGTTGAAATCTTATTCTAGGTTCTTGTTTTCTTCTTGTTTCGGGATTTTTTCCCCCTTATTTTCTTATTATTCATTTGTTCTCTTGTCTGTACAGGCTTATGCACTTCAGTCAGCTGCTCTTATATATATTTGTTTTTCTCTTCTGGCAATAATGCAATTACCTAATTGTTTCTATTTTTTCATATGGTATCTATTATTCTACACAAGTTATTTGCTTGGACTGTATTCTTGAAATTCTAATTTTAAAAAAGGGTGAATGTTAAGGGAAGGAAGATATAGAGAGGGGCAAGGTTAGAAAATCTGAGGTATTTGGGGAGGGATTAGGTGGGAGAGGTGAGGGGATGAAAATGTAAAAGCTAGTTTTCTCAATGTGCATTAGAAAAGCCAGTGCACAAAAAGAACAGTTGCATACTAGTTGGTAGTTATAATATATGAATGAAGAATAAACACATTTTTTTTTTAAAACGCCTCATTTAAATGCACGCAACTCTGATGCACTGACACAACAAAATGTGAACAATATTCAAAGGGTTGAAGACTTTCAATGGCCACTGTCTGACGCCAGTTCCAATTCAGCTAGAAAGTCAAGAAGCATGAAGAATTTGCCAAAATTTACCTCCATACGGGTACTATGTAACATTTAATAATAGCTGTGTTGTGGTTTTCCGACTGCCTTTGAATAGAAGAAATTGAAATTAACTTAGCTAGATGTAAAGCTGTATCAGATGGCTGTGGATACTGGGGTCCATATTTTGAGAATGAAATTCATTACATTTCTGTAAGTAATATAATTTGAATTGTTTACACAGCTGACATCTCAGCTGCAGTAGATTCAGGCAGTAAACTATTTGTGTTCTCTGTCTCACTGTTCCCTGATTCATTAAATGTACAAGCACGGAAGAGAGTCTTACATGCAGAGTCAGTTGTGAAAACAAATCTAGACAAGTTTATATACTTGTGATAACTAAAATGACACAGGAAGCTGGATCAAATCCTCATTCATCACTGCACCTGGGATGTTTACCACTGAGGGGTTTTCAGTATAAGGTTTAGCAGCAGAAATATTCCAAGCGTAATTTGCAGAAGTCTATATATTACAATTAGGATGTAGGGGTGCTGATAGCCGCGACAGGCACCTATATAGGGGGTCCGGAGCTGGCATAATCCTACCTTGGAAATTAAAACAGCAGAGCACATCTTCCTGGGAATGCGCCAAGCCTGCTGCAGTCGCCAGTGCAGTGGTGCACGTGCGTATGCAGAGCGTCGAGGATTCACGTAAAAGAGCCTGTCATTGCACACCAGGCAAGAAAAGGCATGGGCCTGGCTGTACCTGCACTGCACATTTTCACATTTAAAAAACTAGTCAGGCCTGTTGGGCCCCTGTCTACATTGTAGTCATGATACCTCCGTGTCATTGTCCCCCCCCCCCCCCCCCCCCCCCCCCAAGTCCTCAGGCCTGTTTGTGGCCAGACTGCTTTGTAGCATCATGTTACAAGTAGGAAGATTAGAGTTACTGTAGAAAGATAAACTGTTCTTCTAAAATATTCCCTGGAAAACAAAAAAGTCTCATGCTCCAAAACAAATGGCTTGTAGATCCTGCGTATTCCTTTCTCCTTCTCCCCTCGTTCTTTCTTTGATTACAAATGACATCTACTTATGGGAAAACATGTCTTTTAGGCTGCTTCGTCTTCACTACAAAACCAAAGCAAATGCAAGCTCTTTCCTTCTTTAACATTGAGCCTACCTATCCTGTTCTCAGGCATATGAATAGCTTGTTTATTCATGCACCCAGCTTAAAAGAGGATTACTTTTTGTATATTTTGGAGTGCCCAACATGCTAGATTCTTCCTTGTCTCCGGTGTAAACATTTAAACAATAGAAGCAAGGATGCAGTCTACTGCATGAATTGCAACAAAGCAATCACTATCCTTATAAATAGGACCAAGTTTTGATGGTACATGGCTGTCAATTCACACCACACAGCCTCTTCCACCTGTCACCACTTACTAGGCATTCACCATACTGAATGCATGGATTCCTTGTGAGTGGCTTTGATAGTATGCTAAAAACAGTACATGATAAATTAATTTTTGGCAGAAAATTTAAGGTATGGCCAGGCAACATTATTTTAGAGACTTACTTTGGGCATTATGAACTTACAGGTCAAAATGCTTCATACTCTCTTTATTTTCCATTAGACACATTCTGACCTAACTTTCCAAATTACCAGAAGAGTACCAACAGAAACTCATAAAACGTCTTGAAAATGCGTATGTAGCAAGAAAAATAAAAATGGATAACTCTGATCACTAACAATTCTGCTTTCCACTACATATTAATTTGAAAGACTAACATCTACTCAAGGGACTTGAGATTTGCACTGGTTTGAATAGGTCCTACTTTCTGTCTTCATTGGACTAAATCCTTTGCCCAACACTTCATGTACATATTATTCACTGTCTAAACAGAAGTACAGTATGTGTCTTAAGAGAGTTGATAAACTGACAGTTACATCTTTATAGACACTGTTTCAGTATTTACAGAATGCTAACCCTGCCTTCATTAAACAGAGACTAAAGCTCTGTATATTTTTATTATTGTATGGTTTAAGCCTTCAACAGAACACTAAACTCCTATTTGTCTAAAGGATACTTCTGGGTTGTATGCATGTGTAAGTGCCTCAAACATTTACATTTTATTTAACACGCTAGCAGGAAATCACATTCTCAATATATTTCAAGATCAAAAATGCTGATAAATGGTGTGAGTTGGGAAAGAACGCATTTGCTATTGTCAATAGTCTGACAAAAACTGTCCAGTTATTTCACGGATTTGTGACTTCATTTTCGATGGGTAGACTAGGCATGAGATTGGCCACCGTTTTATCTGTTGACATCTTAATGTACAGAATTTGGATGTAAATTTGCAAAAATAGCTGGAGTAATCATCTACTAGGTAATATTTGCATGTCATTACTCAGGCTTTGCAGATATACATTGTAATAATATTTATTTTCAGCTATTCGACAGACCAAAATTTGACAAAAAACACATCATGGTGGTATACAATACCAAAATATTCCCAGAAGCACAAACAGCTAAGAAATCAGGAGGGGAAGGTGAATAAACAATTATCTGAAAATATCAAATCAAATAATGAGGGAACAAAAAAGAAAAGAGCAGAGACAGAATATACAATCCTGCCAAGTTGAGGAACAAAACAAAGCACTGATGCTGTTCAACAGTACATCTGAGAGCAGAATTCTACGATCATAGAATAAATATCAAGAGTCAATCTGAAGAATGGAAATATTTTCTTGTAGTTTAAATAAAGCACTAATAGCCAATACATGTTTTGCACACTTGTTATTAGTTTAAATATCTACTGGTTATTTGTGGTTTAGATAAGCGTATTATACCTGAAATCCAATAAAGCCATAACAGATTTGAACATCGTTTGGAAAGGCAGGCTAAAAACTCAAATTAACAATTGTCCAGTTGATAATTTGTGGTTCAGTGTTATATTCTTTTCTTGACCGTGCTTACTAGGGAACTGCTTGCTCTCATACATAGGATTTCTAAGGGAGAGGAAGGAATAGTAGACGGCATGGATGGGCCAACTGGATAGGCCATATGGTCTTTATAAGCCTTTATCCTTCTCCGTTTCTTGCATCAAAACATGTCACTGAGTCTGCCAGGTTAAATGGATATATGATTGCCTGTTGACTCACATTAACATACCTACTTCATGTATCACAGTACTTGATTAGATATTTAGTATAAGGGACAACACCTAACTGGAATACAATCTGATATTTAAAAAGGCAAAATATCCTACATACAGATCAGACCCAGGGGTCAGCCTATAACATGGAAAATCTAGATTTGGATATCCTTGGGAACAGGTTATATCTGGGCATGCCAGGAAGGTGGGTATGCTTAGGCTCAGCAAAGTAGTCAACATGTCTATCAGGATCAGGACCATCAGCTATGGGTAGTGTGAAAGGTTGGGCTGGTCAGTATATTGTCAACCACCACCACTTTGTCTCCCTCTTTAAGAAAAGAAGGAAAGACATGAGTAACCATGAATTAAATTATTTACTCACAGAGTCATCGCTAGCAGCAGGTGGCCAGCCTTCCCATAACTGGTGGCGAACAGGGATACTTGTAAGGTCATACACATTTCGTTTTACCTGCAAGAAAAAAAATTATTATCTTGTTAAAAAATATTTGCTTTCATAAAGCACTCCAAAGTATATACCACATGCAAATGAAATCAGTCAATCACTCAGTTCATTGGTTGTCAACTTGCATCTGTCCCCTATTAAGGTGATTAATGCAGTATGGCTCTGTCCCGTCTCTGTCTGCATAAAGCCTCTGTACTGAATCTAATGTACTCTGCTTTTTATCTCATAGACACTGTGTTCTGCTAGTTCTGTCATTGTTCGGGCTGCTTTTCCCTTACTCCACCCATTAACCCACCCTGGAGATTCTGTGTTCCGCTGGTCCCAACTATCACTGTTCAGGTTACTTTCTATGACTCTGCCCATCAACCTATTCTACTACTACTATTTAGCATTTCTCTAGCGCTACAAGGCGTACGCAGCGCTGCACAAACATAGAAGAAAGACAGTCCTTCAAACTATATAAAACTTATTCTATTGCAGCGTCTGTGCCAAAGAAGCGCACCCAAGGAGCAGGATGTGCTCCTTGGACAAGCTCCTTGGGGGCAACACTTTTGTTGTCTCTCCACAGACCTCCATCTCATCTGAAGTAATTTCCATTTCCTCTTCTGTTTAGTGCATTAAGTCTCTGTTTATTTTCCTCATTTATGTCTCCCCAAGCCCAGGCTATCCTGTCATTTTGGGACCTCAAGCCTCTTTCTCATTGTTTTCACTCTCACCCCATTGTAAGATATCTGATTCCATGTCATCACAGATCGCATGCTCCTTTTGAGGTTTTTAGTCTTCCACTCTCTCCATTGCCTGCCTTGCTGAATTACAGATCAATTTGTCACAAAATCACCAATATTATTTCTCATTCCCGCCTAATTTCTTTTCTGCCTTTACAGAAACTTCTGAGAGGGGGGAAGGAAGCCACCTGCTCTCAACGTCTTCTTCCAAATTATTCAGTCTCTTTTTTTTTTAAACCTCTAGGGGTTTCCACAGAGGTGATGGAGTAGCAATACTATTTGACTTCAATCTCCCTCTACTCAGACTCTCACAGAAGTTCTCCTTTATTCAAAAAATAATGATGAAACTTTCTCCTAGACTTCCTCTCCTCCTGCTCCTTCTTCAAGTCCCTCTGACATTTGAAACTGCTCATTGGGAGTCTCTAACTCAATCTCTCAGAAGCTGTGATCCCCTTTCCTAATCTATTAATCTTACTGTAGGTTACTAATTCCATGTTGATGAACCTCAGCTCTGGTGTGATCAGCATTATCTTAATTTTTCTCACTGACTGGGTCTCACTCAATAGGTTGCTCTCCTACTCACTCAGCTGGTCGTAATTTGGACCTGGGTTTTTTTCAACCCAGATTTTCCTAGTATTCTTTGATTTTCTACTTCCCCTATTGTCTTGGTCAGACCAATTTTTCACTACTGTTCCTTCTTTTCCCTTGTATGCTCCCACTGAAGGCTGCTGACTGGATCCAGATTCCAGATTCACAGGACAGGGTTAATCCAGTCTTGGGTATACCCCATTGCATGCAGGGACTTGTAGTTCTGATGTCCTCATTGCACGCTCAAAGAAAAGCAAGACTACAAGTCCCAGCATGCATTGGGGTAACCCAGGACAGGATCAACCCTGTCCTGCAAATCTGGATCCAGTTGGCAGCTTTAAATTACTGAAACCTGTCCTATATCAATCCATTGGCTTTCGTCCCTTTTTGTTCTTTCCTTCTGGTTTCGTCTCTCATGATCTTCATGCTCAGGCTTCCTCTAGGGATTCTATTCTTCATTCAGCAATGGACAAGATTGCTCCACTACATTCAGTGAAGGTTCACCTTAGTTCATCTAAACCTTGATATAATCCTGTCCTTCAACTCCTTAAACAGGTTCACTAGGCCAAGAAATTTTGGAGGAGATCTAAATTCCCGTCATCACTAAACAGGAACATCATGCTCAAATTCTGTTGGTATAAAAACAATTTTATACTTCAAGAATCAATACGGCAATAAATAAAACAAAAAAAAAAGCTTTTCTCACTCCTAAGCAAACTAACATCAACTGCTCATCATGACTCTACACTCACTGCACCTTCAGCCATGGCTTAAGCCTACCATTTCTCAGATAAGATTTCATCTTTGAGGAACGCACTTCCCACCCTGTTCCCCACCATATTCCCTGACTCAGACATCCATTCCTCTCCTACCCATACTTGCACTAGCTTTAATTAAATCTCACAGTCTACCCTGCAAAAATCACTCTTTATAAGGACTACCACCTTTACACTCTATTCCATCGCCTCTCAATAGCTTTAATGCAATATGGTCTCCTTCTACCAACTCTGTCATTAACTAGTAATAACTTGTCAAGTAGTGTGGCTCCTGATCTATGGGGGGGGGAACCTGAAGTACATCAGATTTTAAAGAAACCTTAACTGGATCCTTCGGATCCATCTAACTACTACCCCATCTCTATTCTCTCCTTTATTTTGAAACTGGTTGAAAATGTCATCTTTCATCCACTCTCAGTTTGGTTTTCATTTACGTCACAGTACCAAAACTATATTTGTTTTTCTCTTAAATTAGCTGAATGTTGCTTTTGATGGTGGCATAATTGTTCTGGCTGTTTCCTCAGACTTATCAAGCATCTTTACATCTTGTAGATCTCAAACTACTCTTACCTAGACTACCAGACATTAGAATGGCTGATACAGTCCTTCAATAATTTATTTTCTTCAGAAATGTTTTTTCTGTTTCATTTTCAGGTACTTCCTCTCCTTTTCTTTGCTTTTCCTCTGGGGTCCCACAACACTCAATTCTCGCTCCCCTTATTTTTAGTATTTGTTTTGAGTCCACTTGCTTTTCTTATTCAAGACCATGAAGTCACTGCACACTAGTGCAAGGATGATATTTTCCTAATACACGACATTTCACAGGTAAATCCAGGGACAGGGACGTACCTGCTAAATCCAGATTTCTCTCAGTTGAATAGATTTTTGTCTACAGTCTTTTTCTGGTTACCCTCCAATCGCCTTATTATTTAATCTATAGCTTGCTGGTTAACAAGTCGCACTTCTCAACTATCTCTTCCATTTGTACTCTATAGTTCTAACTCTTGTGGATCACTTCAAATATCTAGGAATCACACTATTATCAACTTTCCTTTGATTAACAAATCACCTTGGGGAGGACCTGCTTTCTGCCACTATACCAATTTTGCTCTATCAATTTTGATATCGACTCGTCTTCTCAGAAGACTAAGCTCTCAAAATTTCTAGATTAGACTACTGTAATACAGTTTACACTGGTATAATTCAATCCCAGTTCAAATGGCTACAGACTCTGCAAAGTACCACCATATGAACACTCTGCAATGCTAAAAGATTTGGCCATGTTATATCTCTTATTCCAACACCACTGGCTTCCGATAAGTTTCAGAATGCAATTCAAAATACTGATGCTAGCTTTTAAAGTTCTATTTTTCTCTTCTGTTCGCTACCTGACCTTACATTGTTGAACACATCCCTGCTCACTCTCTGCATAGTATTCATGACTCCCGGCTTGTTGTCCCATCGGAAGTGAGCTAGGCTTGAACTGCACGTCAATTAGACTTTTCTCAGTCTGTCCTGTCATACTGGAACACTCTCCCTCTCCTTACATTCTTAATGTTTGCTCCCTAAATTTAAAACTTTGCTTAAAACCTCTGTTTTTCACCTGTGGTTTTGGAGGTCACAAAGAGAGCGCAAAGGCTGAAAGTCTGGAAAACACAGTGCTTGCTAATTGCTTTGATCTCTCTGGTATACACCTTTTTACCCCTTTTCCTCTGTGATTTCTCTATCCTATATAAGAATTTGCTGCTCTTTTCTTAATTTTATTTTATAAATCGCTTTGATTGCAAAGCCATAAAAGATGGCATATCAAGTCAAATAAAAAACATACTTGTGTGTCATAAATATTTCACATCTGATGACATTTTTACTCGTCTTTTAATACAATCCCCAAAAGCCTATAAAGGAAAAGAAAATCACTCTACTGTGCTGTCCTGCACTTTGGTTTACAAAAGGGGCAAAATGTTAATGGTGATCTCATTCTTCATCGATAACCAATGCTGGAAAATTTCCAGTGCCAAGATCACTATCATTAAAAAAAAATGAAGATGGTAAAAAGCCAGCCTTTTCTCCATAATCAATGTCACTTGAACTGAATTAACACTGAATTCTACTTATGTATGTAAAAAGTACAAAGACTAGGGGACAATCAATGAAGGTACATGGAAAAACTTTTAAAACAAATAGGAGGAAATATTTTTTTCACTCAACAAATAGTGGGGAAAATCCACTGCTTATTTCTAGGATAAGCAGCTTAAAATGTATTGTACTTTTTTGGGATCTTGCCAGGTACTTGTGACCTGGATTGGCTACTGATGGAAACAGGATGCTGGGCTTGATGGACCTTCAGTCTGTCCCAGTATAGCAATACTTACATACTTATGCACTTAAGTTAAGCTCTGGAAAAGAGTTCCAGAGCTTAACTATTTGTTGAGTGAAAAAAATATCTCCTCCTATTTGTTTTAAAAGTATTTCCATGTAACTTCCTCGAGTGTCCCCTAGTCTTTGTACTTTAAGAATGAGTTTTAAAAAAACGATTTACTGCTACTCGTTCTACACCTCTCAGGAGTTTGTAGACCTCAATCTTATCGCCCCTCATCCGTCTCTTTTCCAAGCTGAAGAGCCCTAATCTCTTCAGCTTTTCCTCATATGGGAGGAGTTCCATCCCCTTTATCATTTTGGTCGTTCTTCTTTGAACCTTTTCTAATTCCGCTATACTTACTATACTTCTCCTTATAGGCCTGATGTGATTGGTTTTTTTTCATAATAAAACATTAAATTTAAATTCCTGCATTTGAAATGCACTACTTACTATCTCCCCAGTTTACTAAGCTGCGCTAGTGGCTGCGTGGCAATGTCGACACAGCCCGTCAGCTTTAGCACGCAGCTTAGTAAACAGGGGGGAATGTTAGCTATGCACCTGTAATGATAAGCAAGCCAGTAAAACATCACAGAGTGGCACTCGCTACCCTGCATTTACCAGGGAATAGCCATCTCACAGGAACCCCCGTATGGCTGCCAATCATAATCCAATCTTTTTCATTTACATTTACTTCTAATAAGAAAATACAAAGCATACCCAGAACCCCAGGCCACGGTCTTCCAAGGGCGGGATTTCAGAACAGTGATCCTGTCTCAAGAAAAGAAAATTATCAGGTAAGAGATAACTTCTCCTTTCTTCGCGTGAGCATACACTGCTTTGAACCAGCAGGATGTACCAGCAGGATGAACCAGCAGGATGGGCGGGGAAGAAAAGGTTCCCTGAATGATTGCTTTGCCAAAGTCTGAAGAGACCCTGGCCAGAACATTCAACCTGTAGTACTTAGCAAACTTATGCAGCAAGGACCATGTCACCGCCCTAAACAGGTGAAACAGCCCAGGTCTCCACCCAAGATGCCGCCTGATCCCTGGTCGAGTGGGCATTCAGTCCTCGAGGAACAGGATGACCCACACCGATGTAGGCGGATTCAATGGCCACCTTAATTCACCTTGCAATAGAAGCCTTAGAGGTCACCTGGCCCTTCTAAAGACCATGGAAGAGCATAAAGAGGTGATCAGAGAGACAAAACTCATTCATCTTCTTCAGGTACCAGAGAAGCATCCTCCAGACATCCAGTTTGAGAAGCTTCCGGTCCGCAGTGGACGAACCCTCCCCCGCCACAACGGTGGGCAAACGTACCTCCTGATTCACATGGAATAGAGACATCACCTTCAGCAGAAAGGATGGGACCATAAGCAAGGACACCGAATCCTCCACAAAGGACAGATACAGGTCCTGGTATGATAGGGCCTGAAGTTCCGAAACCTTCAGAGCAGAGGTGATTGCCACCAGAAACACCATCGAGCGTGAGGTCCTTGATGGAAGCTAAGCACAAGGGCTCAAATGGAGCCCCTAACAACACCTGAAGAACCAAACTGAGGTCCCATGAAGGGAAAGGAAGGACAAAGCAGAGGGTGCATGTGTGCCACCCCTTCAAGAATCCAGCCACCTCCCTGTGCAGAGTTAGAGAGGTGCCTCTCACCTTTCCCAAAAGCTGGAAAGTGTAGCCACTTGGACCCTCAGGGAGCTCAATGCAAACCTCTGCTCCAGGCCCTGCTGCTGGAACCCCAAGATATTGGAAACCTGAATCCTCCAGGGGGATAAGGACCATTCCCTGCAACCGGGATTCAAAAACCTGCCAGACCCTGACATATGCCAGGGACATGGAGGTCTTCCTGGACTTCAGCAAAGTAGAAATCAATGCAAAGAAAAACCCACGCCTCTCTAAATGCCACCTTTCAACAGCCACACTGTAAGTCAGAAGGGATCCAGATCCTCCACATCTATTGGCCCCTGCCAAAGAATCCCCCAATCTGTGAGCAAAAGAAGAGGGTCACCTACCAGCAGGCCTCATACCAAGGTCTGCAATGCCAATCCAGTGCCACCAGCAAGACCAAATGAGGATGATGCACAATACTGCCCAACACTCAGCCCACCAGAGACTACAAAACAAGGAAAGCAACTGGGTAAAGCACAAACACAGTGGGAAATATATACAGTTACTTTAGAAACCACTAGTGGCTCAAAATTTCATAAAGAAATGATTAAAGAGAGATGAACATAAAACCTATACATGGGTGACCGATAATGCTACTACTACTACTACTACTACTATTTAGCATTTCTATAGCGCTACAAGGCATACTCAGCGCTGCACAAACATAGAAGAAAGACAGTCCCTGCTCAAAGAGCTTACAATCTAATAGACAAGAAATAAAGTAAGCAAATCAAATCAATTATTGTGTACAGGAAGGAGGAGGGTAGGTGGAGGCAGGTGGTTACAAGTGGTTACGAGTCAAAAGCAATGTTAAAGAGGTGGGCTTTCAGTCTAGATTTAAAGGTGGCCAAGGAAGGGGCAAGACATAGGGGCTCAGGAAGTTTATTCCAGGCGTAGGGTGCAGCGAGACAGAAGGCGCAAAGTCTGGAGTTGGCAGTAGTGGAGAAGGGAACAGATAAGAAGGATTTATCCATGGAGCGGAGTGCACGGGAAGGGGTATAGGGAAGGACGAGTGAGGAGAGATACTGGGGAGCAGCAGAGTGAGTACATTTATAGGTTAGTAGAAGAAGTTTGAACAGGATGCGAAAACGGATAGGGAGCCAGTGAAGCGACTTGAGGAGAGGGGTAGTATGAGTAAAGCGACCCTGGCGGAAGACGAGACGGGCAGCAGAGTTTTGAACCGATTGGAGAGGGGAGAGGTGACTAAGTGGGAGGCCAGCAAGAAGCAGATTGCAGTAGTCTAAACGAGAGGTGACAAGGGTGTGGATGAGGGTTTTGGTAGACTACAGAGAAGATGGCTCACAGTCAAATGCGGATTGTGTAGCCAAGAACTGAAAACAGTTACCTGTTCCATCACTAGGTGAGATGTGTTGATCTCAGAAAAATTGTGTATAATAAAGGTAGTACTAGTCCACTGTAAGCTATGCAAACATCATAACCTTACAGTGCTAGAAAAGTCTGAGATCGCAACCTGGGGAGGAGGAGGAAGTTGTAATCACCCGACATTCCTACTCCCACAGATAAAAAGCTCTGTGCAGGAAAACTGGACATTGTGCTAATGGAGAAAAGTACAAGAGCAGCACTGCTAATAGAAATGTCCCCACCACAGAGAAAGAAAAGGAACAAATGCAACTGCTCCTCACAACAGGCACCACCCACTGGAGTGACACACGCCTAAAAAAAAGGTGGCAAAATCAGAGCCTGCACATTAATGGTTTACACAAGTACAGTGGGATGGAAGGGGGGTGGCAACATTTGAATTCTATGATCTTGAAAAGCTTCTCCTTACATTATTATTGTCCCACAATTTCACTGCTTTATTAGCTCCATTCTCCTTCCTTGTACTCTGTTTCCCCAATCTTGACTGGGGGAGTAATGCCATTTGCATGGTCACAGATCGACTGAGCACATTGGTAAAGTTCCTTAGAATTGGCAAACTTAGCCGTGTTACTGAAAACAGAGCCCAGAGATGTGCAGGTAATGAAAACTATAGTAACATCTATATAAATAATTCTCACCTCAAACATTCTGAAGCTCACTCTGTGGCAGGGAAACACTGCAGCCCTGCACTTAGGCTGTCACCACTCACTCTCACTGATAGACCCGCCCGCAGCCACGCCCCTTCCGCACATAATTCGCTACCTCAACGTTCTAATGAAGCTGCAACTTCCGGTTTGTGAGGCGGCAGAGATCGGAATTTATCCCCATTACTGTTTGCCCCTCCCTCGCGTCAAATGTGATCACATCAAGGGCGGAGCAATGACACTTGACCAATCGCATCGCTGCACCCTCGATGTCATCATGTTTGACGCAAGGGCGGGGCATACATCGATCTACTACGTGAGGACGAACGGAGGGAGTGTGAGGCAGGCAGGCAGGCTGAAGGTCACACGCAGCGAGGGAGCCAGCCAGCCACTCTGTACGTCGCGGGGCGGGCACGGCGGGGTGCGGCGAGGCGCCCACGACCACCCTCAAGCACGGAGAGTAAGTCCAGCAACAAGGGGAGGGGGATGGTAACAAAAGCGCCTTGCTAGCGCCCATTTCATTGGCCTCAGAAACGGGCCTTTCTTACTAATAGTAACATAATAGATGACAGCAGAGAAAGACTTGTACGGTCCATCCAGTCTGCCCAACAAGATAAACTCATATGTGCTACCTTTTGTGTATACCTGACCTTGATTAGTATCTGCCATCCTCATGGCAAAAACCGTAGAAGTCTGCCCAGCACTAGCCCCGCCTCCTAACCACCAGCCCCGCCTCCCACCACCGGCTCTGCCACCCAATCTCCGCTAAAGTTCTGAGGACCAATTCCTTCTGAAAAGTAGCCCAACAGTCCCTTTTACTTCCTACTGCTGTGATTCCCAAACTGGGTTCCGCAGAACCCTAGGGTTCCTCGAATTCTCTTCAGGGATTCCTCAAGAAATCAGACTGCAGAATCTGTGTATAAACATTTATATGTTTACATAAATTGAGGGATCCTTGGTGTAAGAAAAAATCATTTAGGAGTTCCACTATAGTAAAAGGTTTGGGCATCGCTGTCCTACCATATTGGAGCAATCAAAAACATGCTCACATCCTGCTGGCACAAAAGACAGAATTTAAAGCACTATATCTTAATATTACATTTATTTTTTTCATTTTCAGTAGTAGCTCAAGGTGAGTTACATTCAGGTGCACTAGGTATTTCTTTATCCCTGGAGGGCTCACAATCTAATTTACATTACATTTTAATAACATTAAACAAGAAAACCAAAACAAGTTCCTACTGAATATTTGAAGAATTTATACTAATAGAAAAGGCAGGGTAAATATATGAAGTAGCAACCTGTGAGTGATTTTGGTGGTACGGCAGCTTTAATTACTGAATTCTGTATTGCATTACAATCCACCATGAGCAAACACACTAAAGCCCTCTTCAACGAAACAGAGAAATATGAGCAATGGAAAAACTTGGGAATTCAATCTGTTTTTCTCTCTCCATCATATACACCTGTGAAACACCAAGAGCTGGACAGGCCCTTTGATTTCATCTGTGCAATGAGGGCTAAAGGGCTAGAGATTAGCTCCAAACCTTACTTAATTTGAGCACACAGATTTCCCTCAGCACTTGTTGACAGCAGGCCAACCCACAAAGCAGTATTTATTTCAGAGTTACAGGAGTGTTAACAGTTAATATTACCCACTTACAAGGCACCATATCCCATCCAAAAGAGATCTAGGTTAACTAGTGCTCACTTAAACATTTCCTAAGAGTTATGTGCCAATTACATGTATGATTCATTAGAATAATGTGCACACATACACATGTAGCTGTCAAAATTCCACCATGTGCTATTCTGTAAATATGTACATATCTTCCATATTGCATGTTTTACAGGTAGGCTGGGCAGAACACGAGTGGGGCGACGTGTTACCCGCGTTATCTCCAACACTTTTCTGTGACTGACGTAAATACCAGTCATAAGTACATAAGTATTGCCATACTAGGACAGACCAAAGGTTAATCAAGCCCAGCATCCTGTTTCCAACAGTGGCCAATCCAGGTCACAAATACTTGGCAAGATGTCACGGTTGTGTCCAGGTTCCTGGCTTGCAGTCACCTCGGGCCCCGGGGGTTAGACCCGGGGAATGCTGCGAATTGATGGTTTACCATTTCCCATGTTCCAGAAGATATGTTGGTCCGGATCTTCCAGCCCTCTAGATTGTTTTGGGAGTTTTTTGGAACTAAGCAGTATTCGTATATGGTGAACTCCCTTGTGGGCTGCCTTTATTAATCACCTGGGAAGGTTCCTAGTTGCCTTGCAACAGAGGTCCTCAGAGGAGTTTCCTTTGGTGGAGGTCGTTTGCAGTGCTGCTGAGTTTTTCCTGATTTAGGTTTTGACCCTGCTTGTTTAGTGACTTTCTCTACTGACCGCTGCCTGCCCAGACCCGGCTTGTCTTCTGACTTACTCTACTGACTGCTGCCTGCCCAGACCCGGCTTGTCTCCTGGCTTACTCTGCTGCCGGCTGCCTGCCCTGCTCCGGCTGGGTTCCTGGATCCTGTAGCCTGCTGGTCCCTGCAGCTCTGCTTTCCTGTCCTGTCCGGTAAGTCGTGCCGACCACCCGCAGTCTGGGGCTCAACCCCTGAGGAACAGTTGTTAAGTGCAGGTAAAGTTTGGGCTATTTCCGGTCCAGTTGGTGTCTGCCTGAGCTGCCTCGGCGGCAGCCTTTGTCAAACAGTTCCGGCCCAGGGTACCGGGAAGTCTGTTCTGCCTGTCCTGTGTTTGGGTGATTCTCCTGCCACTGCCACTCCTCGGCAGTGGCCCAAGGGCTCACTAACCTAGAAGTACCGTTTATAGCGTGACACAAGATCCTGAACCAGTACAATACATTTTATGCTGCTTATTCTAGAAATAAGCAGTGGATTTTCCCCAAGTCCATTTTAATAATGGTCTATGGACTTTTCCTTTAGGAAGCCATCCAAACTTTTTTTTAACCCCCACTAAGCTAACCGCCTTTACCACATTCTCTGGCAACGAATTCCAGAGTTTAATTACACGTTGAGTGAAGAAACATTTTCTCCGATTTGTTTTAAATTTACTACTTTGTAGCTTCATCGCATGCCCCCTAGTCCTAATATTTTTTAAAACAGTAAACAGATGCTTCATGTCTACCCATTCCACTCCACTCATTATTTTATAAACTTCTATTATATCTCCCCTCAGTAGTCTTTTCTCCAAGCTGAAGAGCCCTAGTCGCTTTAGCCTTTCCTCATGGAGGAGTAGACTAGTGGTTAGTGCAGTGGACTCTGATCCTGGGGAACTGAGTTCGATTCCCACTGCAGCTCCTTTTGACTGGGCAAGTCACTTAACCCTCCATTACCCCTGGTACAAAATAAGTACCTGAATATATGTAAAATGCTTTGAATGTAGTTGCAAAAACCTCAGATAGGCGGTATATCAAGTCCCATTTCCCTTTCTCTCATAGGGAAGTTGTCCCATCCCCTTTATCATTTTTGTCGCCCTTCTCTGCACCTTTTCTAATTCCACTATATCTTTTTTTGAGATGCAGTGACCAGAATTGAACACAATAGTCGAGGTACGGTCGCACCATGGACCGATAGAAAGGCATTATAACGTCCACATTTTTGTTTTCCATTCCTTTCCTAATAATACCTAACATTCTATTTGCTTTCTTAGCCGCAGAAGCACATTGAGCAGAACTTTTCAACGTATCATCAACAATGACACCTAGATCCCTTTCTTGGTCGGTGACTCCTAACGTGGAACCTTGCATTACGTAGCTATAATTCGGGTTCCTCTTTCCCACATGCATCACTTTGCACTTGCTCACATTAAACGTCATCTGCCATTTAGACGCCCAGTCTCCCAGTCTCGTAAGGTCCTCTTGAAATTTTGCACAATCCTCTTGCGATTTAACAACTTTGAATAGCTTTGTGTCGTCAGGAAATTTAATTACCTCACTAGTTACTCCCATCTCTAGGTCATTTATAAATATGTTAAAAAGCAACGGAAAGTAGGTAAGTATGTTCCAGTACAGTATAGGTTCCTACCGGGTACCGATTCATGGGTACTTAGTTATAGAATTGCCCCTTTAATACTATAGGAAAGAGAAATACTGACTCGCCTTTTAAAATATAGTTTTCAAGCCATCCTAGTTCCTGCAAACTTAAAAACAAGCATTATAAATAAATCATGCATAATGATATGCCAGTCACCTTCCCCCTCCTAAAATTCAGATCCTGCATTCTCTACATACCATTTTCATTCTACACCCTAATGCCATCTGCTGAAATGAACAGTGTTTTCCTGCATCTATTAACTGGTCTTCAACTGCAGTGATTTCAATAACATTCCAGTGCTATTCTAAGCTTGAAGGTAAGGCCTTCTTACAGTGTTACCTTGGTATGAAGCACAATGCCAAGCTGATGTGCACATGTGGAACAAAAGTGATCAAAGTTGAACCAGTTTTACCACTGCAAAAGTATTCTACTGAATTATTCTGCCAGATGGACATCTGTTGCACAACTTATCACAAAATGTACTAATTGTTCTAGATCATGTCTACGAAGCCATCGCGCACAATATCTTGGATACTGATTAAACCAACAGCTGGACCTAACACCAGGAGACTGTTTTGGAAAAGATATTTTTATCTACTTGGCTGAAAGCTAAAACTATTTTTCAATAATTATGTTATTTGATCTGAAAAAAATATATGCATCGTTACATATTTAATACCACAAGTAAAATGGAGAAGTCAATTATATCTGGAGTTTGATTATTGTATCGGGAATTTTGCTGCCCGGGCCTTTCTCTAACTTGGCAGAGCTTTCTTCTTAGAAAAACCACCTCAGTAACTAAGATCAGTCCGTGTCTCAGTACACACATCACTGGTTAAAGCTAGGCTTAAAGTGTGGCTCTTACCCAAAGGGGGCCTCCTCTCTTTGCCTTGAAAAGAAAAGGCATTCCATTGAGCTCTGTTTCTCTAAGCTTGATATTTTTGCTGAGTTAGCTTCTCAAATTCATACCAAAAATCATATCACAGTGCAGAAGGGTAAACTGGTTTCATCTTTTGCTCTCGCCAACAAAACATTAATAAAGCTGCCAACAAGGTGAATGTAACCATTACAAACATAGTGCATTCAATGGAAAAAACAAACCCGTTTCTGTACGTAACAGACATTTTTTTTCAGCTGTTTGCTTTAAAGTGTTTTTGTGATGGTCAGTATTGTCTCTCACTTTTCTATGACAGAAGTAATGCAGTTTGTGATTGATCTTGCAAGTTGCAGGATTCTCCTCTAAAGTGCAGCCCAATGCTTCCAGAGAGGTAATCTTAAAGAGGCTGGTGCTGTAGAAAAACATGCACAGTCTGGTGGTATCCGCTCCCAAAGATCTTCTACACGAGAATATTTTTCCCACTTTTAATCCATCCAAGGCAGAAATTTACACAAGCACTTCAAGAAAATTGTCACATTTCCCCTCCCTTAGTTCCTTGGTCTTCCCTCCCAGTCTTTGAGTGTCACCACCAAGTCAGGTTTTCAGGATACCCTAATAAATATGCATGAGAAAGATCTGCATATATTACTACTACTACTACTAAATATTTCTAAAGCGCTACTAGGGTTACGCAGCGCTGTACAATTTAACATAGGACAGTCCCTGCTCAAAGAGCTTACAATCTAAAGGACACGTGAACAGTCAGTCTGATAGGGGCAGTCAAATTGGGGCAGTCTGGATTTCCTGAAAGAGTTAGGTGCCGAACGCAGCATTGACGAGGTGGGCTTCCATGCAAATTTCTCATACATGTTCATTATCGCTTCAACAATATGACTGATCATTACATTACTCACATCAAAGTAATTCAAAGTGCTTTACCCTTATTCATAAGACTATGTTAATAGGTGCTCAGTACGTCCCCAAAGCCCTCTGGGATATTTTGGTTATATGATGAAAATCATCGCACCTGTTTGCAAATATCTATCAAATTGATAGATAACCGACTGGCAATTTAAAGAAAGATGTACTTATCGTTTGCTTTTCTCTTGCTTGGTGCGCACCAAAACTCCTTAATTCAACCCCAGACTGTAAAGTTCACCTCCGTGTGTGACCTAAGGAATTAACTTTGAAAGAGTGTGGAACTTTTACCTAATGGCTTCAATGCAATATAGAAGAACCAGAAATGAAGAATGGCCTTGAAGGATTATAATTATTTGTGAGCAAAGTCATATTAGTTATAGAAAAAATAATATGCAGTGACCTGTGGAAGTGGAATAGAGTGATTGTGGAATTCAGTGGTGGAAGCTATTAGGAAGAAGTTTTTTTCGTGTTTTTTTTCTTGGATTTCATTTTGTTGCTAATAACGACTCTTCATTTTTTCTGGATTAAGATTTGATTATCACAAGTGCAGTGAACACATTGAGATGAACTTTACAGTCTGGGGTAGAATTAAGGAGTTTTGTTGCGTACTCTGGTTATTTGTCATTTTAATAGATATTTGCAAACAAGTACGATGATTTTCATCATATAACCAAAATAGCCCAGAGAAGTTTGGGGATGTACTGAGCACCTATTAGTTTTATGAATAAGGGTAAATAGCACTTTGAATAATTTCAAAGTTGTTAACTCGAGGCAGGATTGTGAAAAATTACAAGAGGACCTTACGAGACTGGGAGACTGGGCGGCTAAATGGCAGATGACGTTTAATGTGAGCAAGTGCAAGGTGATGCATGTGGGAAAAAAGAACCCGAATTATAGCCACGTCATGCAAGGTTCCACGTTAGGAGTTACGGACCAAGAAAGGGATCTGGGTGTCGTCGTCGATAATACACTGAAACCTTCTGCTCAGTGTGCTGCTGCGACTAGGAAAGCAAATAGAATGTTGGGTATTATTAGGAAAGGTATGAAAAACAGGTGTGAGGATGTTATAATGCCGTTGTATCGCTCCATGGTGCGACCGCACCTTGAGTATTGTGTTCAATTCTGGTCGCCGCATCTCAAGAAAGATATAGTAGAATTGGAAAAGGTGCAGCGAAGGGCGACTAAAATGATAGCGGGGATGGGACGACTTCTCTATGAAGAAAGACTAAGGAGGCTAGGGCTATTCAGCTTGGAGAAGAGACGGCTGAGGGGAGACATGATAGAGGTATATAAAATAATGAGTGGAGTGGAACAGGTGGATGTGAAGCGTCTGTTCACGCTTTCCAAAAATACTAGGACTAGGGGGCATGCGATGAAACTACAGTGTAGTAAATTTTAAACAAATCGGAGAAACTTTTTCTTCACCCAATGCATAATTAAACTCTGGAATTTGTTGCCGGAGAACGTGGTGAAGGTGGTTAGCTTAGCAGAGTTTAAAAAGGGGTTGGACGGTTTCCTAAAGGACAAGTCCATAAACCGCTACTAAACGGACTTGGAAAACTCCAAAATTCCAGGAATAACATGTATAGAATGTTTGTACGTTTGGGAAGCTTGCCAGGTGCCCTTGGCCTGGATTGGCCGCTGTCGTGGACAAGATGCTGGGCTCGATGGACCCTTGGTCTTTTCCCAGTATGGTATTACTTACTTATGTACTTATATTGTTGAAGCAAAAAAGGTCATTGACTTATTTTGATAAATATAGCCCAGTTAGGATTAAGAATGCATGTTCATTAGAGGTATCCTGAAAATCTCACCTGTAGGCAGCCCTCAAGAACTAGGAGTAAACACCAAGGCTCTAGTATGATACACATGCCTCTGGTAAAGGGGTTATTTGGGGGGGGGGGTTCCAATGTAATTTTAAAAAGCAAGAAAACTACAGCTAAGCAGCTATCTATGGTGAGGCATCAATTTCTTCAGGTGATAAGGAAACAGCTTCCCAGTGAGAGGTGATAAGAGGCAAAAACTATGCATTGTATTGTTTTGGGATCTTGCCAGGTACTTGTGACCTGGATTAGCCACTCTTGGAAACAGGATACTGGGCTTGATGGACCTTCAGTCTGTCCCAGTATGGCAACACTTATGTGCTTAAACAGTGTCTGAATTCAAGACACCATGGGACAAGAATAGGAAATTCCCAGTGGTGGAGAAGTAAGGGAAAGTCGGACATCAAGTAGAGTGTGCAGCAGGGGCGTAGCCAGGCTTCGGCAGGAGGGGGGTTCACAGCCCAAGGTGAGGGGACACATTTTAGCCCCCCCCCCCGGCGCCGACCCTCTCGACCCCCACCTTTGCTGGCGGGGGACCTCAACCCCTGCCAGCCGAGGTCCTCTTCTTCTCGCAAAAGACTTCCTTCTGTTTCAGCTGATCTGCAAGGCTTCGTTCTATGAGTCTGACGGAAACAGGCCACTCTGTGAGTCTACGGGGGCCCAGGCCCCCCTGGCCACACGTAGCTACGCCACTGGTGTGCAGTACTTCTGCAGGAAGGGAAACTGGTCAGGTGTGAGTCCTGTGGTCATTGTCTAATGCAGGGGTGTCCAACTTTGGCCCTTGCCAGGTCGGAATTTCAGGATTTCCACAATGAATATGCACGAGATCTATCTGAATACAATGGAGGCAGTGCATGCAAATAGATCTCATGCATATTCATTGGGGAAATCCTGAAAACTCAACTGGATGTGGCCCTTGAACACCGAGGTTGGACAACCCTGGTCTAATGCATTTTATTTTTCTGTGTTTCAGATCTATAGCTCTTTAGTCATCCATCCATTCTCAAACACTTATCCTATCATCCGCAAACGAATCTTTTCCGGAGATGGGAAGGCGGTAGAACGAGAGGACATGAAATGAGATTGAAGGGGGGCAGACTCAGGAAAGATGTCAGGAAGTATTTTTTCACGGAGAGGGTGGTGGATGCTTGGAATGCCCTCCTGCGGGAGGTGGTGGCGATGAAAACAGTAACGGAATTCAAACATGCATGGGATGTGCATAAAGGAATCCTGTGCAGAAGGAATGGATCCTCAGAAGCTTAGCTACAATTGGGTGGCAGAGCAGGTGGGGGGAAGAGGGGTTGGTGGTTGGGAGGCGAGGATAGGGGAGGGCAGACTTTTTTATACGGTCTGTGCCAGAGCCGGTGATGGAAGGCAGGACAGGTGGTTGGAAGGCAGGAAAAACTGCTGGGCAGACTTATACGGTCTGTGCCCTGAGAAAGACAGGTACAAATCAAGGTAAGGTATACACATATGAGTTTGTCTTGGGCAGACTGGATGGACCATGCAGGTCTTTTTCTGCTGTCATCTACTATGTTACTATGTTACCTGACACAGATGAATTTTGCATAACGTTTCGCTCCAAGTACTAATCTAAGCAGCTACCAAGCACAAAAATTAACTTCTAATTTAAAAAAATGTATATTCTGCATTTTCACAAGACTCAGCATATAAAATGGGTTATAAAAACTACATACAGTAGATATCCAACATTCACTTACGATAAAATAAGAGACAATAAAAGAAACAGTACTTAAAAAAAAAACCTTACCACAATAGATGTGTACATTTAACTTTCAATGAGCTGCTCAGAGGGCCAAATTTTTCAATCATTGCAGAAATGTTTTTGTAGTCATACTTGACCTTCAATCCATGAAGCAGCTTATGCAGTAGTCCAGAAGTAGTACCAATAAAAATTCAATACATGGTCCAGATCATCCATTCTGAAAAGCCACATATGAGCTAGGCTACCACTTCTCAACTGATGATGATGGCCCAGCAACAACTCATGGTTTACAAGACCAAAAACAGCAAATGAGCAAAGAAAACCAGAATAACCTAAATCTCTCAATCTACTGCACCATGTTTGTCACCCATTAAGGCAGGCAAAATAGTCTCTGTGCTAAAAGGCTGCATAGAACCATAACTGGGTGTGATCAGAAACACCTGCCACCTGATGCACCCATGCCCTGCCCACGCCCCTACCGAACACCTACCCCACTCCCAATAACTTCAATGGGAATAGCAGTGCTAGCCCCAGTGGCTGCAGGCCTCACTGAGAGCTAGGGGAGATACAACAAGGTGCACTCTTGATCCTCCACTGAGCCAGAGCCCTCCAACAAAATATGCCCTAAACATTACAGTGGGGCCCTAAAATATTAATACATCAAGAAAACTGAACAGGCCAAATTACTACAGTATACTACATAGAAAATTCATGCTAACAGAATTCTTTGGTCACACACACAGAACAAAAATGCCAGTGACCACAAACCATAAACAAATTAAATTAAAATCCCAAGAGGCCTGACCTACAAAGCCAAGTGCTCTTGTAATTGCTCTATCATGCAAAATTTCAGCAATTTTCACTACGATGGGCATATTAGAAATGGAATGATAATTTACTTAAGAAAATGCTCTTTCACAGAAGGGGGAGTGGGTGCATGTAATTGCTTCCTAGTGAAGGTTGTGGAGACGAGGACTGTGTCAGAATATAGGAAAGCATGGGACAGACACGTGGGATCCATTACGAAAAGGAAGAGTTAGTGGTTATGGAGGATGGGCAGACCGGGTGGGCCATTTGGCCCTTATCTGCCATCGTGTTTCTATGTTTTCTAACTACTTGTCTGGGCTTGCTTCAAAGCACCCAGATATTCTCCCAAACTCAAAGAGCAGGAAACCAGATATACTAAAATAGACAATACTACTTCTGGGAAATGCTTGTACAACCAGATTGGGAATAGCAGAAAAATATATTTTCCCTTAGTGCAGTGTGAGAAGACAAAATGAATCCCATTGACCACAATAATAAAGAAGATGGTCTGAGAGCAGAACACAGTACAATTCATGATGAAGGAAACACTGACACAGATTATAAAAAATATGCAGAAACTTTTCAAAGCCCACGTCATACAGCTAACATTCATGAAATTCTGCTAGGATATCACACTTAAGAAAAGGAAACATGATATTACATAAAAAAGGGCCAGAATTAGGGTATTATACGTCAGTAGGAAAATATCAGAATCTGTTAATGAGGAAAAAGTTGCATCCACAGACAAGTGGAATTACTGTAGAGGTATTAATGAGTCTATTTTAATTGCTTCAAGATTATTAGCAGAACAGAAGCAACAATGAAGATGCTTTGCAAAATCCAGTTAAATGGCATAGGAGTGGAGGAGAAACCTAGTGGTTAGAGCACAAGGCTGACAATCCACAAAGCCTGGTTCAAACCCCACTGCTGCTCTTTGAGATCTTGGACAAGTCACTTAACCCTCCATTGCCTCAGGTACAAACTTAAATTTTAAGCCCTCCGGGAACAGGGAAATATCTACTGTGCTTAAATATGTCTTGCCTTGATGTAGTACTAAAAAGAGTATGCGATAAATCCAAATTTCGAGACTAGCCATTCTTAGCTGTTCAACACTGGTTGGAACAAAGACCAAAGCAAGTATCACTGACAGACAGAACACGAAGATGGTTCCTAGTGAGAGAGGAGGTAAACATTTTTACAATGACAAAGGGCTGTTTTAAAAGCTGCATTATACTGAGGATCACATAAAAACACTTCACAGCAAAATCATGTGTAATTAGTAGGATATTATTTGAGAGCAGACAATTGCCAAGAGTTCTATTTTATTTGCTTTAATAGAACTATAAAGGTGAACAATTGTATTAGGGACATTTATAAAACACAGAATGGGAAGCTTTAATATCCTGTATATTAGAAGAATTCTATTTTCCAAAATATAAGAATATGTTTAATGCAGTACTTACCTTTTGCTTTATGCCATTAAGTACAGACACATATTTTAGTTTATAGTATCAAATACTCAGTAAATTTACTGCAACACTTACGCCCTAATTCTATAAAAGGGTGTCTAAAGTTAAGAACCATTTGTGCGCTAACATTTGTAACATATTAGCATTTACATGCTTAAATGTACACGTGTGTGTAAATGTTAGCAGAGCACTCAGCGGGAGTTTATAATATAAGCACGCAAATGCCTTATGTGCAAATGCAAGGGAGTGACAAAGAAACAGAGAGGTGATGATCTGAAAACAGTCGAAGTAGAAAACAGCACATATGCTTCTGGAAACTATTAAAGACTAACCTGTTCAAAGAGACTTATCAAAAGGATCCTTCTTAAAAATATGACATCAATACTGTACCAGAATTAGTTAACATTGAACTATTCTTTTCTTTGTTTTTTGGTTATCACATTGTTGTTATTGGACGCTTTTCATTACCCTTGTTCTCATACACCTGAAATGAATTATCTATTTTCTTCTAATTTTATTGTGTATTTCCTAAACTCTTACTGGAATATTACTCTGTATTTCTATTCCGGAAATGGCGATCGCCACTATGGTATTTGTAAGCCACATTGAGCCTACAAATAGGTGGGAAAATGTGGGATATACATGAAATAAATAAATAAATGCATGTCTGCTTGACTACATTTCAAGTATGATAGTACGCAGTTTGCCTGCTATGACACTTTTTGCATCATTTTAATTTTGAAGTTTTATACACTTTTTTGCCCTTTTTTTATTGTTTTAATCATAAACCATTGCACAGTAATGTATTTGTGTTTTTTGAACAGTATATTTTAAAATTGTAATTTTTACTCATGTTTGTTTTTAACATTGTATGTTACAATTAACAGCCTTACTCCTGATGCAGACTGTCGAGATGAAATGTGGCCATGTCGGGTGCTCTGTTTTGAATAAAATTGCACTTATGGGCATGCCTCCACTTATGCACACAACTTATACAATCTTGTGAGTTATGCGGGTAACTGCCACATTTAGGCATGCCATAGACCTAATGTAAATGAGTGCACCGAAATGCATCTTTGTCGATGCCAACTTACATTAGCATTCTACAGTATAACCCAAAAGGGTAGCCTGACCCCTATCTGCACTAATTTAAGACCACTGCTGAGCGTCATGGCCACCATTTTGAAACCAGTAACGGCATGGATAGGAGTGACTAGGGATCAGCCCCTGCCTGCAGACCACCAGGGATGTCTTCTGATAGGTCCTGGAGGGGAGCCCCAAGGGGGGTTGATGGTTCCTTTTTGAGGGACAGGGCCAACGGTTTCAGGAAGTATCTCTGGACAAGGGAGGGGGCTGCTGCTTTTAACATGCAGCAGTCCCTTTACGATATGCTTCATAAGTAGTACAAACAACACAGCTTGTGAGGTTGATCACAAGCTACATTATTCATATACAGAGAGAGTCACTAACCTGCTGGACTGAGACACTGCAGGTTACCGATTCACATGGTAAACTAGATATGATAAAAGCCCAACTTTTACCATACCTTAATAACTAACCGCCTTCATAGCACAATAAGCAATGGTAGATAAAAGTCCAAATGGACCATCCAGTCTGCCTAGTGAAATATTTAGGGAGTTGGGCGTGGACTAAATAGCATGTTGTATGATGTCTGCTTTTTCTGTGTTTTTATTATGAGTGTGATTTTGCAAACCATATTGGGGTACACAATACACTATGGAACTATATATCACGCCTAAAAATTTGGCACAGATGGTTTATAGAATACAATGAGCGCCGGTCCATGTGGCTAAATTTAGTCATGGGCAGTTATGCCAGGTATAAATGCCAATGCCTAAATTATGTGCAGACTGGGTCAATAATTGCTTGTTAATTGGCAATTATCAGGGCTGACTGGCTTGTTAACCAATTAGGTTATGCACATTGTTAAAGAATATACTTCGATTTCCATGCGGAAATCTTAGCGCAATATATAGAATCTGGGGATAAATTACAAAAACGAACGCATTTGTCTGCAAAAGTGCAAACCACCGAACTGTATACAACAGAAGAGAAGACCTCAGACTAACCTTATCGGCCAACAGGCTATAGTCCCAATCATAGATCATAAAAACTTCTCTTTCAAAGTGACTCACTCAAAACATCATATTTATCCCAGGCTTGCTTGAATTCAGATAAAGTCTTCATCTCCACTACCTCCACCGGGAGGCCGTTCCACTAATTCTCTGTATATGAATTCAAGAAACCCTGGGATAAATGCAAAGGATCTCTAAGAGAGAGAGGAAGGGATAGTAGATGGCACGGATGGGCAGACTAGATATGCCATGGTTTCTATATCTGCCTTCATTTTTCTCTGTTTTTACATATTTGAAACTCAAAAATCAATGCTAGTGTCCAAAATATCAAACAGATTAAACATTATTGAAAAACTGTTAATGCACTTATAATAGTTTTTCAGTAATTTAAACCTGTTTGATATTTTGAGCACTATCATTGATTTTTTTTGAATTTCAAATACATATGATGTATTGAGCTAAAAAAAAAAACACCCCAACAACAACAAAAAAAAGGAATAAGGGTGTTACGACTAGAAGGACAGATCTGAGAAAAAGAAAGCATGTGTAATCCCTGGTTAAATTGGGATTACTGTGCGAGCCCTGGTAGAGAGTCACTTGGGGGGAGTGACAGGGAGGTCCCTGGGTGGGAGAAAGCCCAGCCCATGGGAGTGTTTTTACAGAATAAAATGCAGAAAGATAGTGCCCATATTGAGGTGAGTGACAGATGTGGGAGGAGTTAAGAGGAAATAAAAGAGGAGAGTGAGAGCAGGAAATGTCCTTGGTTTTGGCTGGAGCTTTGGTAACCTAGTGGTCTTTGGTTCCCTGCAAGCCCCTGCCAAGTGACCTGGAAGGAGAACGAGGATCCTGAAGTGCCAAATTGGGAGCAGTTATTGCCTCATGCACAATAACTAGAGGAGGAGCCAGAGCTTCGGGTGGATTGGGGAGTATAGCCTGCAAGCGGGGTTTAGGTCAGGAAGGTGAATACTCAAGGCCAGGGTGTAGCTCTGCAAGGACAGCCATAAGGGTCTGTGCCTGGGTGTAGCGGGGCAGTGGCGTTCCTAGGGGGGGGTGGTAGGTGCGGTCCGCCCCAGGTGCATGCCGCTGGGGGGGTGCCGCACGCGCCTGTCCTCCGTTGTTCCAGGTTACTTCCTGTTCCGGGGCAGAGAAGAAGCATGGAACAACGGAGGACAGGTGCACGCGGCACCCCCCCCCCCAAACGACGTGCACCCGGGGGGGGGGGGGTTCCTTCGCGGGGGGTGTCCTTTCGCCGGGGGGGGGGTGCTGCACCCGGGGGGCGGGGCGCATCGGCGATCCGCCCCGGGTGTCAGCCCCCCTAGGAACGCTACTGTAGCGGGGTGACTTGGTTGAGGAGAACAACAACACTGAGGTGGAACCCAGAACTGGTAAAGTGTCTCCCAAACCCCCGGATCACTATTCCGGACCATTGACCCACCCCAGCTCGACTGTGTGTGGTTAGATTGGCCCACATGAAAGCAATGACTGTGAAATCTGAAGTGAGAGAGACAGTGAATTTGTTTTGTGGTCTGGAACCGGAGATAAGACCAGGTGAGACCCAGGTTACACATGGAAAGAAAAAAATAGAAAAGTACCCAATCATTCATCGACTTTGAAAAGCAGCAAAACCTAATAGCTCCACAAGGATCTACTGTCACATGAAATTGGTAGAGTTAGGCCCATCCATTTCAAAGTTATTGGGGATCAAGTAGAAAGATAGAAACATGATGGCAGATAAGGGCCAAATGGCCCATCCAGTCTGTCCATCCCAATGGGAGTGATGCCACAAAAGCACATACTGCAACAAAACACAAAGTTCTATTGAACTGAGGCTAAAATCCGTTTGAGCCTAGGTAGAGAAGGTGAAAAAAACTGAGTTTGCATTCTTGTGCACACTGCCTGTGCAAACTAAAGGCATTTTAAAAGGAGATGTGGAAGGGCATTTTCGATATAACGTCTAAATCCAACTAAATCCAAAAATCAAGTGGTGAACATGTCCATTTTCAAACCTGAAAAACACTTATCTTTTTGTTTCAAAAATGCCCACTTCCTTGTCATTTTTAGATGTTTTGTGCTCAGCGTTTTTTTCTTTTGTGACCATTTTTTGGGGGGGAAAAACCGTCCTAGAGAAAAGCGCACAAAAACAAAACATTGGGACGTACGAGGGGCCAGCATTCTTAGCAGCCTGGCCACAGAGACATCCCAGCAGAACAGTGGATGCTTTTCTGTTTTGAAAATGAGACCCAAGTTCAGCAAGAAAAAGAAAACAAGAAAAAATAAAACTGCTGAAATAAGAGCAGAGCTAAGAATCTATGAAAGATAGACTAAGAAAGCAAAGCAGAAACTATATTACTACTAATCATTTCTATAGTGCTACTAGACATACGCAATGCAGTACACATTATATGCAGGTACTGTCTCTGTCCCTAGAGGGCTCACAATCTAAGTTTTGGTACCTGAGGCAATGGAGGGTTAAGTGACTTGTCCAGAGTCACAAGGAGCTGCAGTGGGAATCAAACCCAGTTCCCCTGGATCAAAGTCCACTGCACTAACCACTAGGATACTCCTCCACTAGCAACATTCCATGTAGAATCTCAAATAGTAGCAACATTCCATCTAGAATCTCCAACAGTAGTAACATTCCATGTAGAATCTCCAATAGTAGCAACATTCCATGTAGAATCTCAAATAGAAAAAGGGAAATGGGACTTGATATACTGCCTTTCTGTGGTTAAATCAAAGTGGTTTATGCATTATATACAAGTACTTATTTTGTACCTGGGGCAATGGAGGATTAAGTGACTTGTGCAAAGTCAGAAGGAGCTGCAGTAGGAATCGAACCCAGTTCCCCAGGATCAAAGTCCGCTGCGCTAACCACTAGGCTACTCCTCCACTCCATGGGATAATCATAAGATCATCAAATGGGCCAGAAAACCAGATTGACTCAAAAGCCATCACAGTATTTCTTCTGTAGCCCCTGGGCATTTCCCCAATTGCTTCCTTTATTCTGTGCTTTTGTCACTAGGGATTCCAATCTCAGAGGAAATCTGTGACAGGCTTAAGAGGTCAGAGTTAAAAGGTTTGAACATATACTCTCAATGTAGTTACTACAAATCTGATTTCAACATCTCTTTTAGAAAGGGAAGGAAAGAGAAAGGGGATGGAATTTGATATACTGCTTTCTATGGTTACAATCAAAGCAATTTACATATTATATACATGTTCCTGGGGCAATGGAGGGTTAAGTGGTTTGTCCAGAGTCACAAGGAGCTGCAGTGGGAATCAAACCCAATTCATCAGGTTCTTGGGCACTGGACTAACCATTAGGGCTGGAAGGTACCAATGATGAAATATATAGGTTTAAGTAAAGCCTAGATCATGGGCACAATCTTATATGACATTTTCACAAGCACATAGAAGGAAAGTCCTTCTGGGGGGGGAAAAAAAAAAAGAACAAACAACTATTGGTATCTTAACCTTTTGATAGAAACGAGGTGGTTTTAAGTTTCTGTTATATCAATGTCTTAAGACTTGTTGTGAAACTCTCTAGGAGATACATTTATAAAGCCTTTTTTACATGCAGAAAAGGTTTGCTTTGCTTTTTTTTTTTTTTTTTTAATAATGCACAACAGCAGATGTGCATGAAAACAACACACATGGAAAGTGTGCCCCTAATTTTAATTGATCTGCACACAGCTAATCTCAGTGGTATAGAGCGGAGCTGCAATGTATCTACGTATTTTATAAAATATGCGGGTACAAGCCATATTTTGCTTTTTTAGCCTTAGTATTTAGTCCTATTACCGTGTTTCCCCGAAAATAAGACACTGTCTTATATTAATTTTTGCCCCCCAAAATGCGCTGTCTTATTTTTAGGGGCTGTCTTATTTTTCGGGGAAACATCGGGGTTGGATCAGGGTTGGCCTGCCCCCCGTCGCTCCTGGAACTAACCTTAAACGCCTCCTTTCACCTTTGCAGCAACAGGGCAAGCCACTCCTTCCTTCCATGTCCCGCCCTCATCTGACGTAACGTCCGCGAGGGCGGGGCACGGAAGGAAGGAGAGGTCTGCCCTGCTGCTGCTTGCTGCGAAGGTGAAAGGAGGCGTTTAAGGTTAGTTCCGGGAGCGACAGAGGGTGGGTGGAGGGGGGCCTGGCGACCTCAGGTGGGGGGGGGGGGGGGGGGGGGGGGCGCGGCCCAGGGGCTGCCTTGTCCAGCTCTCGGTGGCCCTGCTTTCAAACAAAAATTTTCTAGGTCTTACTTTCGGGGGAGGCCTTATATCTACCAATTCAGGAAAACCTCTACTAGGTCTTATTTTCGGGGGATGTCTTACTTTCGGGGAAACAGGGTACATTGTGGTGTTTTTCCTTATCCTGTTTCTCACAGTGTTTACTTTTTCCTAAATATATTAAAAGGCACTTTGAGCAACTAAATATAAGACTATTTTCCACTAACGTATGCTACAGGATTGTTGACCACTGAAGCAGGCTCACATGGTGATGCCGGGTCCTTGATGAGTTGAATTTGTGACTACATTAAAAGTCCGATAAACTGAGTTTTTGGATAGTCTCGCTTTTTTTTTTTTTTTTGCCTCACTCTGTTTTTGTTGTCTGTGTATTTTATAAAATATGCAGGTACAATGATAAGGTACATGGGTACATTTACATCAACTTCAGAACAGGTATATTTTCCTCATAATTTGCTTTCAGTTACCCACTCATCCTATTTATTGCAACTGACTTTGTACAACCCATCTTGTCTCCATCTGTATATCATAACTGCACTTGCCCCCTCGGTTACAAAATAAGATGGTTCAAAACAGCATTAGCATCATCATATCTATGCTATTTGAATGTTCTAATGGCCTATTATGGGTTTCTTTGGTATTATGCTGACATCATATTTGAATTTTGTTCCATGCACCAATACCAAAAGGGAAAGTAGGCACATATTTCCAGAAAAAAATTCTTCACCGACACTTGCACCTCCATGGGTACTTTTTTCTCAATTGAATAACATGCGCGTGTTTAAAAAGACTGTATGTGCATAGTAGAAATCCCTGCCCCGAGAAAGCCTCTGCTCATAGAGCGGAAAGTACATGTGCCTTTGTAAAAGGGCCCTTTACTGCAGAAATGAACCCATGGTAGCTGTAAGACCTCCATGGTAAATATTAGGGGGGGGTGTTCCCAGCATTTGAAGGAAGGCAGTTAAAGCCCACCTCTTTAACGCTGCTTTTGACTCCTAACCATTACTCACTTGCCCTGTACCTTTCTATCCCCTCCTCTTTAATTCTCCTACCTCTTACTTGTTCTGTCTGTTTGTCTGTCTGTCCTGTTTAGATTGTGAGCTCTTTGAGCAGGGACTGTCTTTTCATATATGGTGTACAGCGCTGCGTATGCCTTGTAGCGCTATAGAAGTGATAAGTAGTAGTACATGCATTGGGAGGGTGGGCATTTTCACATACAACATTTCCACAGGTAAAACACTTTTACCAACAGACATGGCTTTGAAATTTGTGTGTTGCCAACAGTTCATACGTCTACAAATCTGTGAGATCTAAAATACAAAGGTAAAAATGTGAGCAATGATGAAAACGTTGATACTGCATTTCACTGGATTACTAACCAAGCAGTTCTGTTAGGACTTCACCACAGACATAGTTTTGGGTGTGGTGATGCAATCCTTCCCTCTCCCTTTCTTTGCCACTTCTCACTCACATACATAATCTGCTAGGTCCAGCTGCAGCCCCCCTCCCCCATGTTGTAACTGCAGTACGGTGATTCTATAATTTTAAAACCTTTGTATGATTTTCTTCCTTCATGATTCTTTAAAGTTTTCCTATTTTTCTAATTCAGATTTCTTATTTCCATTCCTTAAGCCTTCTTCATCTCTTTTCCTCCTTTAAGTTTTATATTTCCCTTTCCCAGTTACCCATTAGCCTAGTGATTAGAGCACCAGTCTTGACATCCAGAGGTGGCCGGTTCAAATCCCACTGCTGCTCCTTGTGATCCTGGACAAGTCACTTAATCCGCCATTGCCTCAGGTACAAACTTGGATTGTGAGTCCTCCTGGGACAGAGAAATATCCAGTGTACCTGAATGTAACTCACCTTGAGCTACTACTGAAAAAGGTGTGAGCAAAATCTAAATAAAATAAATGGAATGTTGCTACTATTGGAGATTCTACATGGAATGTTGCTGAGTGGAGGAGTGGCCTAGTGGTTACAGCACCAGTCTTGCAATCCAGAGGTGGCCGGTTCAAATCCTGCTGCTGCTCCTTGTGATCTTGGCCAAGTCACTTAACCCTCCATTGCCTCAGGTAGATTGTGAGCCCTCCTGGGACAGAGAAATATCTAGAGTACCTGAATGTAACTCACCTTGAGCTACTACTGAAAAAGGTGTGCGCAAAATCCAAAATAAATAAAATAAAATTCTAATCTCACAGTCTTTCCAATAAGTTTTTTGACCCTGCTTTCTTGTCTTAGGATTTCACCACCTCATTCCTAGGTCCCATTCCTTCTGGTCTCCTTTTTCTTTATCCTACTGTAATCCCCCATTATAATGGGGATTACTAGACTAGTGATGGCCCCTCCCTAGAGTTACTGGGGGAAGGGAATTGGTTGGTAATGGAGAGAATGTGAAGTCCAGCAGAGGCGTAGCCAGGGTTTGACATCAGAGGGAGCAGACTTTTCTAAAATAGGTGCCAGTGCAAGGCTGAAGGGCCAGAAGAAAAAGGACAGTTAAAATCCTCATACGCATATGCGGTTGGTGACTCAGCTGTTTGGGGAGGCTAAGGTGTGGTTGGGGTGGGGCTAGTTAAAATCCTTACGGTGGGGGCAATACCCACATAAGCAGTAAAGGGACAGTAGGGGTACTTTTGAACACAGCAGTGAAGGACCCCTTCGCTGTGTCTCTGGTGCATATGCACCAGCTAGTTCCCCCTAGTATCTCTATTACACAGTAACATAGCAAATGACGGCAGAAAAAGACCCGCACGGTCCATCCAGTCTGTCCAACAAGATAAACTCATATGTGCTACTTTTTGTGTATACCCTACTTTGATTTGTACCTGTGCTCTTCAGGGCACAGACTGTATAAGTCTGCCCAGCACTATCCCCGCCTTCCAACCAGCAGCCCCGCCTCCCACCACCGGCTCTGGCACAGACCGTATGATATTATGCACACTGAATACACTCCAGAGAATTATGTGCCAAAAACATCCAAATAGTGTACCACAATAATGCAAATTATTAAACAGAACAGCATTTGCAGTATTCTGGAAACATATGCAGGTACTTTAACACTGGACTGGACTCCCAGTCAGTCCTAGCTCCCTGGTTCAGCATATTCCTGTTGACTACGTGAGAGTGGTGTTCAGCAGCACTATTCACAAAATTCTGTGGGTACTGGCAACCATAAAATAGCCTATCAAATTTGCCAAATGACCACCTGGCTTTAGATCTGCTGGTCTTTAGTTTACTGTACAGTTACCAAATATGTTTGGAAAAAGAAATATCTGTATTAGCCGTTATCTAATGGCTAGAAAAGCAGACTGAGATCCAGGGAAGCCAGGGATCACATCCCACTGCTGCTCCTTGACAGCTTGGGCAAGTCACTTAACTCTCCATTGCCTCCTGTACAAGCTTAGACTGTAAAACTCCAGGGACAGGAAAATACCTGTTGTATATGAATGTAACTCACCTTCAGCTACTACTATGAGAGGTAGGAGCTAAATACAAACCTAACACCCAGTAACAGGCATATTGTGAAGTAATATAAGAACTATAGAGCAACTCTACTATACCATAATAGCACTAACATCTAAGAATCATACAACAAGGGTCTACCTAGGAAAAAGCAGCACCATAAATATTGTAGTGGGCACTAGAACATCAATACACGTATTGAAAAAGATTAACAAGCCAGATTAATACAGATTGATCCTACACAGATATACAGTGCTTGACAGAATACCTGACCTCCTTCACACACACAGAACATACAGACCCTCATCATATACAGAATAAGTAACTATAACCTAAAAATAGAAATATATACACAAATATTAATATGAACCCCCAAGAAGCCAGACACTGCATACATTGCAATACCAGAAAAAAAAAAAAAAAAAAGAAACAGTGATACGTGGCCTCCTGTACTGTGAAAAACAAAGGTAGAAGCTGTAAATTTCAAAAACTGATATATTCCAATCACTACATTACAAATTAACAAATACAAATAAAGCAAAACAAACAGAACATAAGGTGATATATTTTTATTGCAATAACAATACATTTTTTGATTAGCTTTCAAAGACCAAAACCTCGGGTCAGGGTGGTATAATGCTTTTATGGTATACTGTCCTGACCTGAGGAAGGTGGTTTTGGCCTCTGAAAGCTGGTCAAAAAATATATTTAGTCCAATAAAAAAGTATTGCCTAATTTCCATTTTTTTGTTTTATTTTTATTAACCTTTGGAGTGGACTAAGGGCCTCTTTTACTAAACCGCACTAGTGATTCCCGGAGTGGCAAATGAGAGGAAGCCCATTCAACTCCAATGGCAGGAATTGCTAGCGCAGCTTTGTAAAAGAAGCCCTAACATGGCTACCACACTAATTTAATCTGAGTTACAAATAAAATTATTTTCTACCTTTTTTGTCTGGTCATTTAGTTTCTCTGGTTTTTGCTTTCTTCAGTCTTCTCTTAACTCTCTTGCCAGGGTTTTCTGTCCATTTCTCTTTTTTTCTCTCTCCTGTCTTCCACACTTCCTCCACTACATTCATCTCTGACACTCATCTTTCTCTTTCAGTTTTCTTCTATCTTTCTGCTTCTCTATCCATTTAGATTTTATTCATTCTTTATTCCAGTCTTTAAGCTCCCTTTTTTTTAACTGAATCTACCTACATTTTTCCATATGTTTCCCTCACTCAGGCCCATCCATTCCCCTTTCTCTTACACCCCAGTCTTTCATTAACTCTTTGCTCTTACATCTCCTCTGTTTCTTTTCTCCCCTTCTCCCCCCTCCACTATACAGCATCTTCTCTTAGTATCTCTCTCTCTCTCCCAACTGAATGCCATGCAACATCTCTACTCTTTATCTCTTACTCCCCCTGCCAACCATCATCACCCCATCTCTTTCTTTCTTTCTCTCACTTCCCCTATCCAGCATCTCCCCATCTCTCTTTCTTCCCTGTTATCCAGAATTGTCCCATAGCTCTCTCTCCTCCCCATTCAGCATTGCAGTGTTGAGAAAGAGAGATTCTCTTCTCCCCCATTCAGCATTGTGATCGCTCTTCCTCCATCCATCATTGCTCTGTCTCTCTTCCACCCAATTCAACTTCACCTTATCTATCTGTCATCCCATCCACCATCTCCTTGTCTCTCTCTCTTCCCCTATCCAGCATCTCTCTTTTCCTCCCTATCCAGAATCACCCTCTCTCCTCCCCATACAGCATCACCCTGTCTCTCTTCCCGCCTCCCTACCCAGCATCATTCTGTCTCCCTTTCATCCCCCATCTCTCTCTCTTCCCAACCACCATCGCCCTGTCTTTCATCTCCCATCCAGCATCATCCCAACTGTTTCTATTATTATCCTGTCTCTCCCCCCCCGCATCACTCTATATCTCCCTCCCTCCCCCCCCAGCATCACTCTCTCTTTCCCTCATCTAGAATTACTCTCTCTCTCTCTGCTACCCCATCCAGCATGGTACAGTCTAGAGAGCTGCACAGGAATGGGGTTTGCGGGATTCTCGCGTGGATGGAAGCAGCTATGCGGGGTTCCCATGGGGATGGATGCAGTTCCTGTGGGGTTCCCGCAGAAGTGTAAACTGCACCTGCACCAGCCTTTCACCTACCGAGTGCCCAGTTTTTGAATGCTATTTCCTCCTCCTTGCTTTAACAGCACAAATGTGGAAAGTCTTCCATTAAGGAGGTGGTAGAGACACAAATGATGACAGAATTCAAAAAGGCGTGGGATGAACACAGAGGATCTCTAATTAGAAAATGGAAGTTAAAAAAACCTAACCTTAAATGGCTGCATGTGTGCGGATATGTCAAGTGATGCTTAGATGGCGACTCTGGCTGTGATGAACTAGGGCTGATACCAGGCAGACTTGTATGGTCTGTGTCTCATGCATGGACATACTTAACTCTTCCTCTCTAAGATCCCCAATGTGTATATCATACACGTAACTCATTCTACCATAATATCACCTTGTATTCGTTCATACCGGAATTGGCGAACGCCGATAAGGTACCATGTAAGCCACATTGAGCCTGCAAATAGGTGGGAAAATGTGGGATACAAATGTAACAAATAAATAAATGGCAATCTGGTTTAGGATGGGCTGGAGAGAGCTGAGACAGCAACTTCAGTGGCTGGAACATGAGGACAGTGCCGGACAGACTTTTACAGTCTGTGTCCCACAAATGAGAATATTAATGTACTGGAGTGGGCTTCAGCGGCAACTCCAGCAGTTGGAACATAAAGATAGGGCCAGATAGACTTCTATGGTCTACGTTCCAAAAACACCAAAGAAAGACCATAGTCAAGTATATAATATCACACTCATTGATTTAATCAGGAATTGATAATGAGTGTGACTATTGGGCAAACTGGATGGACCATTCAGGACTCAGGGGAATAGCCAGACCTCGTGGTGGGAGGGGGCCAGAACCCACTGTGGAGGAGGGGGGCACATTTTGGTGTGCTGCCCCGCTGCCACCCCCACTGCTGCCTTATTGCCCCGCTCCCTGCAGCCTTGCCGCTGCAAATACCTTGGTTGGCGGGGGTCCCCAACCCCCACCAGCTGAAGCCTTCGTCCAGCGCCGGTCTCCGTCACCGCTGCGTTGCCTGCCCTGCTTTCATTTCCCCTCACGCTGGACATGACGGGAAGCGAGAGCAGGGCAGGCAACGCGGTGGCGCCGGAGACTGCTGCTGGATGAAGGTTTCAGCTGGCGGGGGTTGGGACCCCCACCAGCAAAGTCAGGGGCCCAGAAGAAATTTGGGGGGACCAGGCCCCCCATAGCTACACCACTGGTTCAAGTCTTTATTCGCCATCACTTACTATGTTACAATTAATCCTCTTTGCTCCCGGGCTGATGCGCAGACCTCAGCTCTGACACAGGCATGAGTATCAGATGTCATCTGACCTACTGGCGTGTGCATGTGGTGACCTCTCAGCACACAGTGCCAGTAAATCAGAGACCAGAGTGTTCCAAGTTTCACCTTCCATTCCTTCCTTGCCTACAGTGCTGTGGCTCAAATCAAGAGACAGACTGAGGGAGCTGACCGGAATTTTCTTTTATGTACCATTAAATTCTTACGGGGATGGGTGGGGATGAGTTAAATTTTTGCGGGGATGGGTAAGATTCCAGTGGGGACGGGTGGAGACAGGTAAGATTCAAGCAGGGACGGGCGGCGATGGGTAAGATTTCTGTCCCCGTGCAACGTTCTAGTACAGTTTCTCCCCCCACCCCACCAAATCAAGTATCACCTCATCTCTCTCTCTCTACCTTTCTTCTCCCATGAAGCATCACCTAATTTCTGAATCTCTTAACCCTTCCACCTCATCCAGCATGGCACATTTTAGCTGTCTCTTCACCCAAACATCCAGTGCCATCCCCTTTGCCTCTTCCCCTTTCTTTCCCGATCATCTTCTTTTACAGCTTGCAAGTTTGTTAGGAGAGCAGAGTGGTATTAGCAGTAAAAACAAAGTGAAAGCGTGTGTGGGACCATTTTCCTGCATGCATGCACATGCTGCTGCTGCTCTGCCACTCACGCTCCTTCTGACCCAAGAAGCTTGCAACAGAGGCGGCATGACCAGCATAGAAGCAGCAGTGCGTGCAGGAAAATAGTCCCAATTGCTTTCACTTTCTTCTTACAGCTGATACCGCTGCTGCTCTGCCGCCGAACTTGAAAAATGTAAGAAGATGATCAGGAGAAAGGGGAGGAAAAGGGACCAGTAAAGGGGTGGGCCTAGCAGCAAAAATAGGCGCTGTTTTTTATCCAAACCCATTTGGGGGAGTGGTCACTCCACCTGTGCCCCCCCCCCCAGCTATGCCACTGAAACCCAACCCCAAGGAGATGTTTGTGGGAAAGTGCTGAGGGAAATGTTTCTGGTTATTGAATGACAGTAGGGGTGGAGCTTAGTAAAAGTTGTTGTTGGGGAAAGCATGAGGTCCTTGGTTGCCTCTACCACCACTGGGACTCTTCAGATGAGAAGGTGTCCTGGATGGGTTCAAGAAACTAAGGCTGACCAAAAAGGAAAGTTTCTGCCAGTAAAGCATTAACTGTGTACAGGAGGAGTTCTCCAGGTGGGAAGTAGAGGATCCCAGCCTGGGAGTCAGAACAGGAAAGGTCCATTTGGTGTCAAATGTGGTAGCCCGGAAAGGTACACCTTTTGGAGGACTGTGGACAGACAGGGAGGTCTGATCCAAAGGAAGATCTGTTTACTGCAAAAATGCTGCATACACAGTCTAGAAGGGATGGATATGGACAGGAGCAGCTATAACTATGTACATAATGTAGGATTTATGAACTGAATCAGAGAAGATACACCATATCCCTGAGTTTGGCACTGGATCTATTGGTGTTGGATATCAAGTTGGATTACAAATTGATTTGATTTAAGTCTGAAAGGATTTTGAACTGCCCGTTACAGAGAATTTCAGTAAAGTTCCCGTTTGTTTGCATTCAAATCTGGACTAGAGTCTTTTCTTGGAGTGAGAATGAAATTTACTTACTCCCGGACTAATATTTCTCCGGCCTGGTCCACGCCCAGCTCAGTGAGTGTATAGAGACTGTTAAAGAACTGCTTGTGAGAAAATAAATTTTGTGGCACCATCTTGGTTGCCCCCGACCTGCGACAAGCTAGTTGGTGCCCAGACTGGTGAGACCAGGATTACACTACCTATACTTTTCCTTTCTCCTCTTGCCTCCCCCACTTCTTAGGTACTGCTTTCTCCTGCTATTATCACAAATGCTTCACCTTTTTCTCCTCATCTCTCTTCACCACCTTCTTTTGGTCTTCTCCTTTCCTTCCTCTCCTCTTCTACCACTATCCACTCTTCCTTCACCCCTCTTGTATTTTCCCCCTCATCTTTCCTTCCTCCCCTTCACATCCTAAACTCTCATCTCTTTCCACCTCCCTCTTCTACTCCCACATCATTTTTCCTCCATATTCCCTCCCTCTCTGTTCCCAACTTTCTACAGCTTTCCTCTCATACCCTACCTTCCTCATTCTTTTCTCATAAGTACATAAGTAATCCCATACTGGGAAAAGACCAAAGGCCCATTGAGCCCAGCATCCTGTCCCCGACAGCGGCCAATCCAGGTCAAGGGCACCTGGCAAGCTTCCCAAACGCACAAACATTTTATACATGTTATTCCCCCATTCACCCTCTCCTTCTTGTAGATCTTCTCCACTTCTACTTTTCCATCTCTCTCCTCCTTGTCGTCGTCTTCATAGCCAGGAGTAGAGGCTTCGAGGAATTGGAGCATGCACACTTGCCAGTATGTACAGCCCCCTTCTCTTCCTTCCTGTGGCTTTGAAAGAAGAAATGTGGAGGGACAGTGGAGACAGCAAGATGACTAAGATCCAATGGCGCACTGCACATGCTTCAAATCTCAACAGCCTAGTAAATTCTGCTTGTTGGTTAACTGCCTGCTCCTCACTACCCTTGGGCCTTGGTGCAAGTGCTGTCTCCTAGCCTTCCGATCCAGAAAGCCCGTGTAATGCTGCTTTCTTTTTTGGATCCAAAGGACAATGGAGTATAGGAATGTTGGGGGGAATAGAAGGAATCACTTCCTTATTTTTTCTATATATATCTATTCTGATTATTTATTTCAGTCTAGGCAGTAAACACAAAACATAAGACCTAATAACATTACCCTAAAATGCATAAAGTAAAATAAGTCTCTACCTACAACCTATATAAATCCAATTGAACAGACAGAGCTTAAAAATGCATGGAATTTCATATAGCAAGTTTCCAGTGGACTCAGTGTTGGTAAAGTACTTGGAGAAAAGACGGCTGTGGGGAGATATAATAGAGGTCTATAAAATAATGAGTAGAGTAGAAAGGATCTCTTTACTCTTTCCAAAAATACTAGGACTAGGGGGCACGCAATGAAGCTACAAAGTAGTAAATTTAAAACAAATCAGAGAAAATTGTTCTTCACTCAATATGTAATTCAACTCTGGAATTCGTTGCCAGAGAATGTAGTAAAAGCAATTAGCCTAGCGGGGTTTAAAAAAGGTTTGGATGGCTTCCTAAAGGAAACGTCCATAAACCATTAATAAAATGGACGAGGAAAATCCACTGCTTAAGCAGCATAAAATGTACTTTTTTGGGATCTTGCCAGGTACATGTGACCTGGAATGGTCACTGTTGGAAGCAAGATGCTGGGCTTGATGGACCTTCAGTCTGTCCCTGTATGGCAATGCCTATGTACAAATATTGCAGAATAAAGAACACTTGTAGGTTTGGGATCCAAGAGGACAATCTGGGGCTTTGCTAAGCACAACTAGTCATGAGACTGAGCCACTGCACAACACAACCTCCAAACCCTCAGCTGCTTCAAATTCTTCCATCTTCTGCAGTATAGGAAAAAAATTAAGACTATATTTGGAAATACACACACAGAAGCAGATTCACATCACAGAATAGAGAAGCTTGTGTCAATATACGAAAATCTTCAGTTTGGTAAAGTTCATAAAAATATGTAAATGAAAATTCAGAATCAGGTGCTATTCATCTTTAGGACCTATCTTTTCATGTTTTGAAATAGAATTGAATATTCTTATTGATCTATAATACTGTGATTTACTAAACATACAGTCACAAAAGGTTTGTTTTCAGAGAACTGAAGGCAGCTTGAAAGAGGCACTGCTGCTACGACCACTGAAGACAGAGAGTTCAGAAAATTATGTTTCTTCAATTTCTTATCTAGATAATGCTGGCTGCAAGTAGACTATTTCTAATTTCAGAGAGTAAACATTACCTTTCATTTCTTATTCTCAACTGCCAAATCTCAGACCCGTTCATATACTTAAGTTGCAGCAGCTTGTAGGTCAAACCTCTAGTTCTGGATATATTGGTAACAATGAATTGGTATACTTAAATAGCTCATTTGGGACTCTTCTACTAAAAGGCATTAAGCTTTGGGCTTGACACACTCTCTAACACAGGATTTTAAACATGTGGCAAGTCCCAAACTAACGCTACATCAAGAAGGGGTGTTTCCTGTATTTTTTAATTACAGGCCATGTGGTACCTTATGAAATACTCATTTAAAAAAATATGTATTTTACGGCACATATACCAGAAACAGTCATGTTACAAGAAACTTTTTTTCTTTTGAACAGCCTTGCTCAAGGGTTTCCACTTATAATAGTACTTACACCAACATGTGTCAGATTTGACTGCCTACACAGAAACACAGGAAAATTGTAGGCAGATAAAGACCATATGACCTATCCAGTCTGCCCATCCATACCATCAATTTTCCCACTCCCTTAGAGATCCTATGTACATGTCCCAAGCTCTCTTGAATTCAGATACTGTTTTCGTCTCCATCACTTCCACCAGGAGGCTTGATGCACAAATTCACCACCCTTTTCATGAAGAAGTATTTCCTCAGGTTACTTCTGAGCTTATCCCCTTTCACCCTCATTCCAGAGCTTCCTTTCAATTGAAAAAGAGATTCACTTCCTGTGAGTAAGTGCCAGATTCTCTACAACTGCATGCACAAGGTGTGCCAATTAAGGACTTGAGGTCTGATACTCAAATTTTGGGCATTTTGAGGTGGTTTTCAATACCTGGTGGGTAAGCACAATTGCTCCTCCTCTGCCAAGCATTTTCCGTGTCCAGACCCAAACGTAATGCAAAGCTGGTGAAAGTGTCGAGGAAATTTTCTTTGGAGTATACAAGTATTGGCATTGAAAATACAAAATTCATGTTTACTTTCAAACCTAGAACACATCCCTTTAAATCTATGTATGACAGGTGCATGTAATAGTGCCTGCTCCAAAATCATTACTTACGTATACATGTGTGAACAGATTTTTCTAGACATGTAAATCTTCTAAAATTGCCTCCTATATGTTTCAAGCAATTATCTTTTCATACGGGGAGGGATACAGTAAAAATCTTTTATAAAGGAACCCACAGTTACTAATGTGAAATGTTAGTTTTGTGGCGGAAGAGCTGGGCAAGGGAAGAAGGGCTTAATAAGTAAGAAACCACTAGCCTTTTCCATCACAAAATTTGCACTCAAACCCAAGTACTCTTGCAAAGGAAGAGTCTCAAACTAGCTTTTAAAAGATGAGTCACGCAAAGGTCCTGCATATTAACTTTTGCTATATAAGCAGCACAATCCAAAAAATCAAAATAGTGATTGACAAATCAAATGAGTCTTACAAATACTTCAGCATATTCTTTTATCTTTAGCTATGCTCTCAAATAGAACGTTACTCAATATTCATTTCATTTAGAATCTCTAAAGTACAAGTCTTTATCAAAGCTCTCATTGCTTTGTCGGTTAATGACACTACATGGTCACATGGAGCTCAGCTGTATAATTTATTGGGGCATCTGAAGTGCAAAGCCGCAAATCCTTACTCTATGGCCCATTGGTCACACTGAATGAACTTGGAAGAGACCTATCTGGCACAGCTGAATTGAAGAAACGTGCCCAGATATCGCAAGATTCTATTCAAGCTTTACAAAAGACTAAAGTGTTCTATCTCTTTTGTGCGATGAAGAAAAAAATAAAACAAAAGGAGAAAGGGAAGGATCCTAACCTAACAGCTTGCTCTCTTTAATGAAGACAATTCTTTCAAACAAAACTCCTAAAGGAAATCTGATTGAACTGAATCACTCACCTGTTTTCACAGTGGAAAGTACTAACCTGATTAGGAGCTGGATAAGGAACTTAATAAATATTTTTTTAAAGCTCAGGCTTGCTATTTCTATATACAAAATGCAATGGCATTCACAATAAGGACAAACTCAACCCATTTCTTTCGGAGACTTTTCAATTCTATTTTCTTAAGTGAATGAATTTTTCTGGCTTTTTAATTATATAATGGCAACTGGGGTACAGAAAATTCAAGCTCAAAAGCAAGGCCGCCAAGGACAGGAACAGTAGTACTGACTCAACATTAGTCTGACTTTATGTCAAGACGTCATGCCTGGTATTTAATAAGAGAGCTACACTAATCTGAACAGTCTATAAGAACAGAGATTACTACCTCAGATTAGTCTATATTAATAACTGCTGAAATTTGGTTAACCTAGTTGGTCAGACTGATTCATACAAAGTGTGTTCTTTATTTCTGAACCAGAAACAACACAGAATTCTAAGGAGATCAAGTAGATGGAAACCATGTTATTACACCTAATTCACAAGTTCTGAGTTCTGGATTTTCCTATGTCCTGAATGAATACACTGCCTCGAGTGAATTCCTTCAAAAGGGTAGTAAATAATTCCTAATAAATAAATAAATATTCATCAAGCACATCTGTAAATACTTAGTCCAAAAATCAGGTTCAATTGTATCCTTCTTTTACTCTGAAAACCCAACCAGCCTGCACGCCTCTCTGACTGTAGCTGAGCACACATAACAGTGTAGCTCAAAGCACTTTCTAGTCGTGTGCAATCAAATCTATTTCTATAATTTGCAGCACATTGTGAAAAGTGAGAGTCAACTACGGTAACAAGTAGTCTATTACTGAAGAAGTACTCTTCTAGCTTGGATCATTATCTAGGACTGGTGACCCCTTTCACAAGCATTCAGCTGCAACACAGTCTGGAGATGCAGTTTCAAGCTGTCAGTCAGAGATGAAAAACTGTTCCTAATTTGCTGTAAGATACCACAGTTGCCAAAGCAAACCCGTAACTGTTTCAGCCGTGATTCATGTCTTCTTGACAACATAAAGCCAAAGAGCTGCCAAGGTCAACCATACTTTGATGATTCATTTTGTGCTCTACCAGTCTACTCGAAAGGAAAACAAGCAAGGTAAAAAGGTAGACGATGAGATTAAAATTCCACCTAAATTCACAGAGCTGAAATGTTTCTCTCTCTTAAAAGTAAAGATCAGATTACAAACTCTCTTTAATTAAAAGTCTTGGAATCCATTGTAAGACCAGTTTTAACCAGCTACACTTCAGTCACTGTGAACAGTCATCATCATGTGTTACACGCTTTAATTTAATATGGCACTTACATTCCACTTAACTGGTAAATCGGTACAAGGCAGATTACAGCAACACAATTTTCATTATAGCAATCACAAAAGCACATAAAACTATCCACACACACACACAAAAAAAATCATGAATACAATACCATCTGAGAAGCTCTGAGAGATGAGGAAATTTCTCTGGATAAGTGAACATTTTTTGTACTTTGATCTGGTGACTTAAAGGTTGGGGTTTAAAGGAGGTAAGGTAGGTTTATCAATAAAGATAGTTAGAATTTAAAAACACAAACTTTATTAACTAGTCTCCCTACTCTTTTCCCCATAGCTTCTAAAACTTGAACCACAGCACACACCATTAACAGACAGTCTCTAGATGGAACAGCAGGGCCTAGGTCAGTCTTTATTGACTGGATGAATGCTACATCAGGGAGCGCTAGGGAGGTAAAATTCTTAGATGTAGTAAATCACTGCTTCTTGGAGCAAAGGATCAACAAGAGGGAGAGCTATTTTAGATCTAGTCCTTAGTGGAATACAGGGCATGGTACGAGAGGTAACAGTGTTGGATTCACTGGTAAACAGTGATCATAATATGATCAAATTTGAGCTGATATCGGGTGTGAAGTTACTAAAAAAATTCTACTGTAGCAGCATTCCATTTTTGAGTGACTATGAAAAAATGAGACAAATGCTTAAAAAGAAGCTGAAAGAGTTGGCTGCAGTGGTTAAGATTTTAAATCAGGCACGGATGTTGTTTAAAAATACCATCATGGAGGCCCAGACCAGAAGTATTTCATGTATTAACAAAGGTGGAAAGAAGAGTAAACGACAGCCAGCATGCTTAAAAGGTGAAGTGAAAAACTATTAGAGCCAAAAGAGCATCCTTCAAAGAATGCAAAAAGGATTCGAATGAAGAAAATAAGAAGCAATATCAGCAGTGTTAAGCTAGATGCAAAGCACTGATAAAGAAGGATAAAAGAGAATATGAAGAATAACTTGCCGTAGAGACAAAAACTCACAGTAAAACCTTTTTCAGGTACATCAGAAGCAGAAAGCCTGTGAGGGAATCCATGGGACCATTAGATCATGGAGGAGTGGCCTAGTGGTTAGGATGGTGGACTTTGGTCCTGAGGAACTGAGTTTGATTCCCACTTCAGGCACAGGCAGCTCCTTGTGACTCTGGGCAAGTCACTTAACCCTCCATTGCCCCATGTAAGCCGCATTGAGCCTGCCATGAGTGGGAAAGCGCGGGGTACAAATGTAAAAAAAAAAAAAAAGGGGGAACTCAGGGAGGACAAGGCCATAGCGGTGAGATTGAATGAATTCTTTGCTTTGGTCTTATAAAAAGAAGATGTAAGAGACATACTTATACCCAAAATGATTTTCAATGGTGATGATGTGGAGGAACAAACAAATACTGGGCCAAATTGGCAAGTTTAAAGAATGATAAATCACCTGGACCGGATGGAATACACCCTAGGGTACTGAAAGAACTCACATAAAATTGTTGATCTGTTGTTAGTGATCTATAACCTGTCGTTAAAACCATTCATAGTACCTGAAAATGGAGGGTGACCAATGTAACGCCGATTTTTAAAAAGGGTTCCAGGGGTTATCTTGAAAATTACAGACTGGTAAGCCTGACTTTAGTAAACACCCACAGAAGGTGAGCTCTCCACAGGAAAACCAACGATAGGCAAAACACACAAGGTCTTTATTAACAGTAGCAGGATTGACCCGACACGTGACGTGTTTCGGCCGTGAGGCCTGCGTCAGGGGTCTATAAAATAATATACATAAAAATGCATAAAAATACAAATGCAATTAAAAACATGAATAAAGAAACATGAACATACAAATAACATTTTTTATACATATTTAAACCATTATAAATAACATTCTGATGTTTTAATGGTTTAAATATGTATAAAAAATGTTATTTGTATGTTCATGTTTCTTTATTCATGTTTTTAATTGCATTTGTATTTTTATGCATTTTTATGTATATTATTTTATAGACCCCTGATGCAGGCCTCACGGCCGAAACACGTCACGTGTCGGGTCAATTCTGCTACTGTTAATAAAGATCTTGTTCAGGAAGACACTCATTGTGAGAGGACTTTTATTGGATCCACTGTGTGTTAAGCCTGACTTTAGTGCTATGGAAAATAGTGAAAACTATTATAAAGAATAAAATTACGGAACAAGTAGTCAAATATGGTTTAATGGGACAGAGTCAGCATGGGTTCAGCCAAGGAAAATCTTGCCTCACCAATTTGCTTCATTTCTTTGAACATGTGGCTAAAGGTGCACTGGTTGATGTGTATTTTCAGAAAGCTTTTGACAAAGTTCCTCAGGAAAGACTCCTGAGAAAATTAAAAAATCATGGAATAGGAGGCAATGTCCTTCTCTGGATAAGGAATTGGTTATTGGATAGAAAACAGAGTGTAGGTTTAAATGGCCATTTTTCTCAATGGAGTAGGGGGAATAGTGGCATGCCACAGGGATCTGTACTAGGACCGGTGCTATTTAACATATTTATAAATAATATGAAAAATGGAAGACGAGTGAGGTGATTAAAGGCTTCTTTTACAAAGCCGCACTAGCAATTCCCACGCAGCAAATGAGATGAAGCCCATAGGAACTGAATGGGCTCCCTCTCGTTTGCAACACCGAGAATCGGAAGAATAGCTTTATACAAGAGGCCCTAAATTTGCAGATGACACAAAACTATTCAAAGTTGTCAAAACACAAGCAGATTGGGAAAACTTGCAGGAAGACCTTAGGAAACTGGAAGACTGGGCATCCAAATGACAGATGAAATTTAATATGGCCAAATGCAAAGTGAAGCACATTGAGAAAAATGATCTGAATCATAGTTACCTGATGCTAGGGTTCACCTTAGGAGTTAGCACTCTAGAAAAATATCTAGGTGTCATTGTAGACAATACGCTGAAATCTTCTACCCAGTGTGAGGCGGCAGCCAAAAAAGCAAACAGGATGCTAGGAATTATTAAGAAAGGGATGCAAAATAAGACCAAGAATATTATAATGCTTCTGTATCGCTCAATGATGCGATCTCACCTTGAGTACTGGGTTCAATTCTGGTCGCCGTATCTCAAAAAAGATATAGCGCAATTAGAAAAGGTTCAAAGAAGAGCAACCAAAATGATAAAAGGAATGGAACTCCTCTCATATGAGGAAAGGCTAAAGAGGTAACGGCTCTTCAGCATGGAAAAGACATGGCTGAGGAAGGATATGATTGAGGTCTATAAAACCCTGTAGCACGGGTAGAAGTAAATTGATTTTTCAAAAAGTACAAAGACCAGGGGACACTCCATGAAATTACATGGAAATACATTTAAAACAAATAGGAAAAAATATTTTTTCACTCAAAGAATATTTAAGCTCTGGAACTCACTGCTAGAGGATGTGGTAACAGCAGTTAACTTATCTGGGTTAAAATAAAAGGTTTGGACAAGTTCTTGGAGAAAAAGTCCATAGTCTGTTATTGAGATGGACATGGGGAAAGCCACTGCTTGCCCTGGGATTTGTAACATGGAATGTTGCTACTAATTGGGTTTCTGCCAGGTACTTGTAACCTGGATTGGCCACTGTTGGAAGCATGATACTGGATTAGATGGCAGAAAACAAACAGAGGATACCTCTGTCCGAAAGTCACAGCAGACAAAAGTAGAGGCTGAGCAAGGATGAATCCAACACTGGAGATGTTATGAAACAATCCTTTATTGATGCAAATATGGAGGGACCCAACAAGGTCCGTGTTTCGACATATAACAACGCCTACATCAGGGGTCAAATTACTATCACTATAAACAGAAATTTTTTTTTGTAAAAACAATAAACTATCTAAACTACATATAATATCAACAGAACCAAATAAACAAAAATAAATAATGACCAAATACCAACAAATAATAAACATAAAGACATAGTAAAAATAATCATTACTAAGTACTTTAACATAAAAACATAAACAATAAATATATGGTAAATACTAATGTTGTAAGTAATGAAATGTAAAAAATAAATATGTGGTGAATGGTGATATTGTAACTGGTAAAGAGAATAGGGGAAAGGGAAAGGGACTTAATATACCACCTTTCTGTGGTTTTTCCAACTACATTCAAAGCGGTTTACATTTTATACAGGTACTTATTTGTACCTGGGACAATGGAGGGTTAAGTGACTTGCCCAGAGTCACAAGGAGCTGCAGTGGGAACTGAACCCAGTTCCCCAGGATCAAAGTCCGCTGCACTAACCACTAGGCTACTCCTCCACTCCCATATATAAATAAATATATTTAAAGTGTATGTGTGAATGCTAAAGCAAAGACCAACCAGAATTCAAACACAGAAGAAACTTATAATGTAATAACAAACTCTGATATGTGGATGATTCCTATAGGAAACATAAATGTTTTGACAGAATGTATTTAAAAAAAGAACTTGCTAAAAATATCAGCCATTTAAAAAAAACTCCAGTATCGGGAGTGTGAACAAAAGATAGGCCTTTGCGGAGAACCTGATATTCCTCATCTGAGAGAGGGTGGTGTGATAAATTGTACATAGAGATGTCTATTGCCAACTGGTCTTTCGTTATTGTGGTTGATGGTAATGTGCCATTGGAAATCTAGCCTGGGCTATCAGCATTCACCACATATTTAAGTTTTGATAATTTTCTACCTCCTAAGTCAATGAAAGCAAGTATACTTGGAGTGGAGGAGTGGCCTAGTGGTTAGGGTGGTGGACTTTGGTCCTGGGGAACTGAGGAACTGAGTTCGATTCCCACTTCAGGCACAGGCAGCTCCTTGTGACTCTGGCCAAGTCACTTAACCCTCCATTGCCCCATGTAAGCCGCATTGAGCCTGCCATGAGTGGGAAAGCGCAGGGGTACAAATGTAACAAAATAAAAAAAAAAAAATACTATCCTGTGGATACATTACAGTACTACTGACGATCTATGAGAAGAATAAACCTCACCTTCTACAAGAGAATGCACAAAACATCAACAATCAAGAAAATGTATCAAATGTTTATTCCCTTTTCAAGACCGTGAAAAGACGTTTAACACACATGGTTCCTCATGTTTTATCCACTTATGTTTAAATGAGTTAATTGTTTTGTAAAATACAGAACATTCACATAACCAACACTTTGGTACTCATGAACAACACACCCCTATTTACTAAGCCACATGGCAATGCTGACACAGCCCATTCAAAAAGAATGGGCTGTGTCCTCGCTAGCGCGGCTTGGTAAACAGGGGGTGGGAGGTAAATTAATTATCTACCGAATCAACAATTATATTTTTCAAGCAGAGTGCTTATGATGCCCTGAAATTATGGCTTTTTTTTAAATTATTTAAAAGGTGCTCTTAACTATTTTCATTTATTTGTTGATAAACCGCAGTTCTCCATAGATATCGCACCAGTTTTCAACAAGAAGGCTGATCACAAAGTTCAAGAAAAGCATCATATAAAAAGGTTTTTTTTTTTAAAACAGCATTATAGTGCAATGTTTATTTTCAACTACAACAGTTTGATGTTTTGACCGTTACAGAAGACTAACCATATTAACTATGTCAATGTATTATATTCTTTACCAGTTAACCAAGAATTTGTAGTCAAAAACAATACCTTTCAATATTAAAATCAGCATACACCATTTCAGCTTTGAAGTATTCCTACCCTCTTAAACATTTCTTTAGCATTTTCCAATTTTATTCTCTTTCAGAATTGCTCCTATTTAAACATTCATTAACAAAGCTATTTTTTTTAGCTCATCCCTGCCATAACCTGCTCTATTCAGAAACATATGGGAAAAGACATTAAATAACCACTGCCAAGCAGGGACTTCTGGTATTAGTGCTACACGCTGCATACCCCTATTCATTATTCCATCTCTCTTGTTTAATCTATCATTAAGATTCAGTGACCCTGAAGTAAATTTAAAGCAGATCCTTCCTTCCTCCCATGCCTAAATTCACATACTTTTCTAGTTGGGGATGCCCTCTGGTATTAGCGGCTCTACAGGGTTTCTCTAATCTCAGCTCTGAACTATGTATGTGCAATAGAACCAAGAAATTGCTGCTTTACACGTTTAACTATTGAGCCTGCCCAAAATGTCACTTACTTGATGAGATAAAAAAAAATCTTAACAGACACAAACTGTGTGTGCATACAAGGAAGGAGATGACTCAGCTCCAGAAGGAACTAGATAGAATTAAAGACAAAAATCCACTCCTCATTCCTGTAAAGAATCCAAAGGACTAGCAATAGAGGAATTGTAATGGTTTCTAGTAGGATAAGACTTGTGAAATCAAATACCAATGAAATATTTAAAATAGAATGACGTTGTTGAATTGGAAATAAATGATACTCTCAAAATGTCATCTGTTCTGGCGACAGATGTAAACGGAACCTGAAAGTGAAGGACTCGAGAGGCTGCCAAGATTACAACAGTATGCCAAGAACCAGGAACGCTCCAAGTGCTGCATCTCTAATGCTCTTTGTGACCCTGGGCAAGTCATTTCACCCTCCATTGCCTCAAGTACAACTTATCTCCCTGTCCAATGGGCTCACAGTCTAAGCTGTACCTGAGAGAGGTACATGTAACAGCAGAATAGAACGCATACTATTTATAGGATAGAGAGTTTGCTTAAGCAGATTTCAAGGAAACAAAGCTATGGGATCAGCTGGTACATCCTAGAATATTAAGGGGGCTCAGAAAAGATCTGACTGGTCCACAGAGTCAGTTCAATTGTTCTTTGAAAACAGGAGTAGCTCTGCAGGATGTCACCCATCTTTATAAAAATGGGATGTTGATCAAGGTCTGAGGGAAACTTCCTCCATTGATTTCACCATTAGAGTAGCTGGCATCAATTCAGATGCCCTTTGAGGCCCTGGTGCTGATCAAAATCCTCCAGGCAATGCAAGGACTTCAAGGATTGGTTGTAATTCTTTACACAGAACTTTCTTTGTTAACCACTTAGAATCTTAATGGAATTTGGCAGGCTATAAAAACTGGAGAGTATAGCATAATATAGTAACCACCATCTGTTTGGACGTTAACGTCACAAGTAATGGAACACCATCTCCTCCTCAAAGACTGCTGACACAAAACCGAAGGGAGGCCAGTAGGAGAGGCCAAATCTTTCTGGGTAACCTAAGGTATGGTTTGTATCCCAGACCCTCTGACTCTGTCACACGTCACACTCCATTTGATGTCAAGAAGGTTGTGAATTCCTCTCTTTGGAGAGCTTTACAGATATGGCAGCTGCCAGTATCTAGGATGTTCCCAGCACTGATGTCTATGCTTCTTTGTCTCCACACAATGTGTGACAGTTATATACTTAAGATGCCTGATATCAATGGGTCCTTTGACACTCCGTTTTCAAGGGAGATTGAGGCATCCCCAATATCTGGGGCAACAGGGTCTTTTGGTCCCATTGTCTCCAATCCTGAAAAATGTGGGTCTGACTTTAATGAGCCAAAGAGTCTTTCCTTCTGCTCTTCACAGCCACAAAGACCTCTTCACTTCATTTGTTGACATATATTACACTTAGATTTAGTACATTACACAGCTTTGGAAGCTCCTGATCTCACTCCACTCTAGCACTGTTTGAATTCGATCATGGCTTGGCTTCACAATCACCATCCTAAACTTAATTGTGCTAAGAACCTGTATATTGGCTTATGAGTGGTCTGGAATGCCCCTCCTTGATTCTCTATTTATTTGATTCAACCATAATTCCAGTTACCTCACTCAGATACCTGGAGTGCTCACTGACTGCAAGTTGTCCTTTGTACCCCATATGTTGTGTAATCAAAGCAGGGGGTTTCTTTGGCATTAAGACAGTTACGTGCTGTATGTTCCTTTTTTTTTTTTTTTTTATACTATGCATATGCTGATCTATCCATTTTTATTTTCTAAGACGGATTACTGTAACATGATTTATGCAAGTATGCCAAATTACAAACTAAAGCACCAACAGACACTACAAAACACTTTATTATCAGGGTTTTTAAAAAGTTTGGATAAGATCCTAAAAGAAAAGTCCATAAGCCATTATCAAAATGGACTTGGGAAAATCCACTGCTAATTTCTAGGATAAGAAGCATAAAATCTGTTTTACTCTTTTGGGATCTTGCCAAGTACTTGTGACCTGGACAGGCTGTTGTTGGAAACAGGATACTGGGTTGATGGACCTTTGGTCCATCCTAGTATGGCAACGCTTATGTCCTTCTGTATCAAACTTGCCGCTTTGATCGAGTGAGTCCTTTGTTAGCATGTTTGAATTGGTTACCGATTAACAAATCGATGGCAATTTAAAATTCTGTTTCTGGTTTTTCAAGTCCTATACCCACTTACTCCTGGTTACTTATCATTGATTGTCACTCATCAACCTCTGCGTGTACTATGCTTTCTACAAGAACATTGTCTTGTACTTCCTTCCCGAGCCCTAGCATGATTAGATCCCACTAGACAGAGAACTTTTTTCTTTCTAGCTCCATGGCTATGGAATAAACTACCTAAGACCCTTTATGCTGAGGAAATCTATTCTTAGATTTAAGGCATTGTTGAAAGCCCACTACTTTAGGCATTTGGGTGACTGATCTGGGATCAGGGGTTTGGGTGGAGTCAATCCCTCCCAACACAAACCTCCTCGCACCTAATAAAAAAAGCTCTGGTAGCCCAGAGAGTCACAATCGCAACCACCCCTAACCTGGTGGTCTAGCGGCCTCATTCCCCCTCCCCCCGTATCTTAGCGGTAGAGTAGGGAGTAGCACACTTCCTCCTCTCATTTCAAGGAGGCGCTGAAGAGAGAAGGGAGTGTGCTACTCCCACTTCCACCACTAAGGTATGGGGAAGGGAATAGGGCCACTAGATCACCAAGTTGGGGAGGGGGTTGTGAGTGTGGCCTACCTGCCACCAAGGCTTTTTTTATTGGGTGTGAGGAGAGGTTATGGGGGGCTGGAGATACACCAGATCTCCAGCTCCCCTGTGAGCTTGTGTCAGGGGGCTGCATTGGGAGGGACTGGAGGATTGCCGGACCTCTAAACCCCTGTGTCGCTGGCTTGAGGGGGGGGGTCCAAGGCTTATGCAGGGGAGGGGGGATGATGGGGAACTCCCCATTCCTCCCAGATGCTCCAGAAACCCTAATGCCAACTCTGAGCTGATGTAGGATTTGCTGTGGGCAGCATGCCAATGCTTGGCGCACTGCCTCCTGAGCATTGGGGAGGAATAGGTTTAGCATGCATTTGCGGTCACAGCCTGCGAGCACATTGTTTCACACATTTGGGGGCTTTGATCATGGGGCGGTAGCAAATGCAGGTGCTACTACGACGCTATTGGCCTCTAGCGCTCACGTTTGCTTCTGATCATCGGCCCCTGAGTACTCGAAGGGCATCATGACAAATGAGTGAAAAACTGCATGAAACTCATTCAAAGGGATGGGACACATCAAATGATGTAAAATAACCTGATCTTACGAACTGTAAATGAAGTTTCTAATGTACATATCTGCGAAAAAAGAAATTTTTTGAGGCGTTCCAGACAAAGGCGACAAAAATGGTACAGGGTTTGTGCCATAAGACATATGAGAAGAGACTGGAAGATCTGAATATGTATATATGCTAGAGGAAAGGAGATATGATACAAACTTGGAAAGTATTAATATACAAGCAAACCTCTTCCAGAGATATAGAGGCAATAGAACTAGAGCACATGAATGGAGGTTGCAGGGCGGTAGACTTATTTTTTCACAGAGACTTAGGGGTTATGTCAGGAAATACTTTTCACAGAGAGGGCAGAGTGCCTGGAATGCCCTTCCAGTAGGGATGATGAAGTCAAACACCGTGAAGGCATTCAAAAATCTGTGGGATATGCACAATTGTTGCCTAAATAGGAGGATGGAAACAAAACATGGCTGTTGAGGCATTATGCTGGACAAGAGTAGTTGAGAACTAAGGCCAATGCCAGACGGACTTTTATGGTCTGTGTCTCGCAAATGACAAAAAAAAAAAAGTGCGGATTAGGGAGCTAAGGCCAGTACTGGACAGATTTCTTCAATCTGTGTCCTGCAAATGGCAATAGACAGATGAAGATCAAGTGTTCGTATTGTATATCACTTTATGATCATATGCTACGAGTGACGGTGCTAGGCATCTCAAGGAGGTGGGGAAAACATCTTAATGTTGAGATTAGCAAGTTAAAACACTGTTACTTTGGTTATACAATATTGTCCAAAGACTGCATCATATTTAACTACCTATATGTGGTTGGCATGATGGCACATTGCCAACCAGTATTCAAGCATGAATGACTATAACCTGCACAGAGTGGCGGATGAAGCTTCGCCTTTGTTGGGCAGACTCGAACTATGCGGGTGTCTATCTGCCATCATTTCCTAGATTACTGTATAATAAGAACTCAGCATGACTTTGCTTATAGTGTTGGGGGAGATTCCTCAAAGTTGTTTACAGTAGTCTCCCAAACCAGTCATAAGTACATAAGTATTGCCATACTGGCTCAACGTATATATTTTCAACATATGAAAGAAGATTTCATGGGGGGGACAGATTAAAATTTTTCCTGATTTATCATGGGAAACTCAGTTAAGGAGGAAAAAACTTCTGGCCTTTAGGGCAAGAGTTTTAGCCCTGGGGGGATCTTTCTTTATTAAGTTCCCATGTAAATGTTTAATTTCTTATGAGTCTAATAATTTTCTTTTTACTGACCCCATGAAACTTCAAGAATTTGTAATTGCTAAAGAAAGTTTGAGAAATCCCTCTGGGGCAATTAACCAGAATAATGCTGCTGTTTGATTGTATAGTTGGATTAACCTCTGTTCTAAAAATTTAAAATGATATTGTGTTTAAGTATAATTTCTGACTCTTGGATCCCACCGGTAGTGGTCTATGAAAATGAGAATATTCTCCTGTATGCAATTTTCTGTAATGCTTTAATTTCTAATAATTTCTGTTATTGCGTTCCTTTGTGAATGTTATAATTTAAAACTAATAAAGAAATCAAACACAAGTATTGCCATACTGGGACAGACCAAAGGTCCATCAAGCTCAGCATCCTGCTTCCAACAGTGGCCAATCCAGGTCACAAATACCTGGCAAGATCCCAAAAAAAAGTACAAAACATTTTATGATGCATGGACACACATCAGTTTATTGAATTAGCACAGTTTGAAAGAGTAAGAGATCTTTCTGATTCGGTAACTGTCCTCACTCCTTGCAGATGGCTGATTGCACCCCCCAAACTGATGGAAACTCAATTAGCTCATAAAACTGTCACAGTCTGATGTGCCGAAGGTCCAGTTCAGGGAAAGCAATATACTAATAGGCTTTCCTGAGAGAGGCACTCAAACTAGGCAATGCACAGCGACATAGCTGACTGGTTTATGCTAGCTGTTGCCTCCAGGATGGTCTGAACGTTTCCAGTGACTAGGGATGTGAGGGCTGTACTGACCTTCCTAGTGAACCGACCTGATATATTCTCTCTAAGCAGCAAGATGTAGTTAATCCTCTAGCTGTTAGCATAGATGGGAGAATGGTCTCCTTGTTCAGTCTAAACCTGTATCTGCACTGTTCCTCATACAAACAAGAACTGGGTCCTGGTGCCTGTAGATCCTCTGCAGAAGGCACTTCCTTCTCATTCTATTGCCTCTCCAACCTCCAAGCCATAGCACACAGAAACAACTGGTTCATTGCATTCATCTTAGTTGGCCTACCCTCCATGAGCAAGACAACCGCACACAAAAAGATGGGCACACAACCACACAGACAGGTGCACATACATCCAGACCCAAACCCACGGAGACAAACAGTGACACTGAAAGACAGCAAGGACAGAGAGCTAGGGAGAGACAAAGAGCGGGTAGAAAGGGACAGATCAGCCAAAAATGAAGCTTATGCAGTGTAAGAAAACAGATAGTAAAAAAAAACAAGAGAGAGAGAGAGATTTTGAAATAAAGAGGAGGATAAAAGTAGGCAGAGGACAAAGTAGTGTGAAGAGGAACACTGACTGGCCATAAACTCACAAGCAATTCTCCGGCAATGACTACTCTTCTATGCACCAGGTGTCAAAAGAAAAGCTATCCCTGGCATAGGCACTATATATAGCAAGTTTTTATAATACAGGCACATCTAAAGAGTATACATTACATTTCAGACTTACACCCTACTCTAACCTCACAGTTCTGAGCAGGTTACAAAAAATTAAAATCAGGACAATCTCTGGGAATTACAACTCTAAACCTACATAACATGACCTAAAATATTAGTGATCTTATAGAACATGTTTTTTAAATAAACAAGTTTTAACCTTCCTTCTAAATGCCAAATAATGCTGAGGAACAGAAAAAAGCCACACAAAGTTCTTGCAGATCCTACCTATGTGTTCTGCTCTTTTCGTAGGCACTGACATTTTATTTATTTATTCATGACACCTATACCCCACATTAGCCCAAAATAGACTCAAGATCAATGTGGCTTACAAACAATAAAGTGAATAAAACATAACAATGTACAGAATACAAATTACAATAACTTTTATGTATAGCCTACCTATACACATATTACCCCTCCTCCCTTTACAAAATGGCTTGCAACACATAACCCTCAACAAACAGGTAATTTCAATGTGCACATATGCCACAGAAGCTTTGCAAAATTTCCCTTTTAAGGAGCAATTATACAAAGAATTTTCCAGAAAAGGTCTTTTGTAAAGTCAAATGGCCATATCTGTGTAAAAAAAAAAAGTATGAATGCCAAAAAGATTACATGTATTTTTAGGCATCCCTGGTGGCATAGTTTGTGCAGAACAAGGGTAATTTGTGCATATATTTACACCATCTTCGGAGCAGGTGCAGATTAGTGTGCTTGTTCTGGGTTCCAATTAGTATAAAAAGACACATGGGTTCCTATGTTACTTTTACAAAATAGGCTAAAATAGGTACCTTCTTGGACCTTCAACATAGCTATCATGTTATAGTATTAGCCCCTTAAAGACCAATCCAAATTGCAAGGTAATGAGGTTAGATGAAAGGTTCATATTTCAGTCTTGCTTGTTTTTGCATCCTGTTTCCAAACACTGTATACCACCAATCGTGAAAGTGATTTATCAGGCAAAGCAACTTATCTACACCACTATAATTCTAAAGCCTTAAATCTGAAAGGATCAACACATGTATACCATCAAGTTTAGCCACCACCATGCCGACTAATTAAATTCATATCACATCACTTGCTATAAAGATGGAAAACAAACCTTTTTAGCCCTCTCTCTCCAAACAAATTTAAATTTCCACTATGTTCAGTTTAAGGGTAACAAAATATGTCAGGCTCATTCTCTAGGACCCTGAAAAGAACACTGTATTTTGGAAGAGTTCAAATGCTACACTGGCTACCACTGAAGGAACGAATTGAGTTCAAGATCTGCACAACCGTCCACAAAATCATCCACGCAGATGCCCCTCTTTATATGTTAAACCTAGTGGACCTACCACCTAGAAACGCCAAAAGATCGGCCCCGCAAATTCCTCAATCTGAACTTCCCCAGCTGCAAAGGAATTAAATACCAACAGTCATACGCTACTACTTTTGAGTACAAAAGCACACAGATCTGGAACGCACTACCCATGGCCCTGAAAAAAATGGACAACCTAACCAGCTTTCGCAAATCTTTGAAGACACATCTCTTCAACAAAGCCTACTAAGGACATCCTCACTAACTAATCCCCAAACTACTCAGTTGCATCTAAAACACCTCTCACAACACCTACCTAGCACCTGCATCTAAACTACCTACCTTAGCTTATTATCGACTGTATCTAAGATCATGTAATGACTGCATCATAACAACACTCTGTAAGCCACATTGAGCCTGCAAAAAGGTGGGATAATATGGGGTACAAATGCAATAAATAATAATAATAGGAAGGAGTGGCCTAGTGGTTAGGGTGGTGGTCTTTGGTCTTGGGGAACTGAGGAACTGAGTTCGATTCCCGGCACAGGTAGCTCCTTGTGACTCCGGGCAAGTCACTTAACCCTCCATTGCCCGCCGCATTGAGCCTGCCATGAGTGGGAAAGCGCGGGGTACAAATGTAACAAAAAATAAAATAAAATAATGCTGAATGTTCCAAGACAGCACAAATAAACCAAACACTCTCTTGCTTAAAAATGTCATAAATCTTAGAAGTACTTTATACGCTATTTATCTAGCCTTGGGAGTTTACTAAGATGATCTTGTTGTTGAATTGCATCAAATTGCTTGATAATTGAAGGGCTTTCGCCAATGTTGTTGGCTCTGCATTATTTGCTTCTGTATTGTTTTTTCATAAATGTAATAAAGACTTCTATAAATTAAAAAAAATGCTCACTTGCTTCCAGATGCCTATTGCATAAAGTTTAAGGTCCTAATTATACCCAGCAGGCCTTTTATAAAGAATTATCTCACTACCTCTACAACTTGCTGATTCCTTTCATTCCAACTAGAAGATTACGTTCACAAGACCACCACTGTCTTGCACATCCCCTGTTGGCCTTGTTGAAGTTAGAAGAGGAGAGCCCATTTGGCTCCAGTTTTCTAGAATGCCTTTCCATATTTTCACATGCAGAAATAAAATTTAAGAAATATAAGAAAGGTCTAAAAATACTAGTGTTTCCTGAAGACTCGGCCATCAGGTCTGGGCTGTTATCGGCGATGGTTGCTGCTTTCGTTGTTTTACTTCTGTGTGCTTATGACTTTCAGATTATTTATTTAGGAGTCCTTTTACAAAGGTGCGGGAAAAACTGGCCATAGTGCGCACTTTTCCCACGCGCTAAGGCCACTTTCTACTGCAGCATTAAAATGGCTGACTTTTTTTTTTTTTCATTAATGTTGCCATTAGCGTACAGCCATTAAAACAAATGAGCACATGAGTAATTCTAATCATGTGCTAGTCAGTGTGCGGCATGCCCACTCTCCACATCCCCCCCCCCCCCCCCCCGGACACGTCCCCAACTGCTATTAAAAATATATTTTTTAGCATGTGCTATATCTCAGACTTACCGCAGGACCTTTCGCAGTGAGCCCTTTTAAATGGCGGTAAACGCACACAGCTTAGTAAAAGCATCCCTTAATAGTTGTCTGTCTCTATACTCAGTTTCTGTAACTGTAAACTACTGTAATTTGTTTTTTTAGAAGAGTGGTATATCTACTACTACTACTACTATTTAGCATTTCTATATCAAGCTTTTTTTTTTAATAAACATGATAAACATAGATACATAAAAATAAAAAAATTTAAGTCAAGGCTGCTCCTTCAGGCAGAATACAGCAATCTAAATTCTGTTCAAATTCATTTGATACAAGAAACACCTTCTCGTTTAAACAATCATATTAACATAACTGGAAATAAAAGGAGATTTTACAGAGTTAATAGGTTACATCTTACACTGGAATATAAATTTTCCAGGGATAAATGCATTCTGCTCATTTGTTACAATCACAGGCAGTAAGAGCCTCCTGCTGACTTGCTATAATTACTTGCTAATTTAGAACTTTTCATATTTTAGATGCCTAGAATAGCAAAGTGTACAATACAGATGATACAGAGATGCTGTGAAATACAGGACCACAGGCCAAATGCACACAGTGAAAAGATATTAAAAAAAAAAAAGAAAGAAAAAAGTTCACACTTTCCTTCATATACTCTGAGCAACTCTGTATGGTGTGTAGAGCTGAAACCTAGAAGCAAATTCCACAGAATCAGCATGGATTCAGAACCAGAAGCTAAAGGAGCAGAGACTGCTAAAATGTGCAGACCTGGATCCAAAACACTGATACACTACTTCCCTGTTAGAAAACAAAACTATAGGTTGGGCTGTGGGGAGGATTTCTGTGACTCTGGGCAAGTCACTTAACCTTCCATTGACCCAGGTACAAAATAAGTACTTGTATAAAATATGTAAACCCCTTTGATTGTAACCACAGAAAGACAATATATCAAGGCCCATCCCCTTTCCCTTCTCATATTACAGTATATAATAAACTCATGCTATAATATTAAAATGGTATATTTAACAATGGGTCAATGAAGATATATTAATAATACATATTTTTATAACACAACAGGATGTACATAGCACTGTGCTGATATTCAGGAACTATATGTCCCTGCCCCAAAGAGCATATAGTCTACTGCTATTGACCACCGGCACCATTTTGCGCCTGGGGATCTCTTCTGCCCCAACCCCAGGGCATTTTACCAGGTAGTTCTGAGGGGAAACTCTATGGACTCTACCAGGACAAGGTAACCGTTTCACTTATTACTCTCACAGCTTCTGCCTATGATTGACAATGGTAGGGGGAGACACCTTTGGAGGGAAACTGAGTTGCAATGAATACCAAGGTCAATGGGAGTAGCCTTGTCTTTGGCTCCATTGCCCCAGCTATCATACCACCATAGCATGGGGGAGAGACTTGGTTCTTGCCTTCCTAACTAAAATATACCTACTAAAAGAGAGGGTCTCTGGATATCAAAGCTACTGTATTTGTAGGAAGGCTGTGCATCTAACAGAGTCCACCCAGCTGCTGCATTTACACCACATGAACACACTAGTACAGGGAACAAGTTCAACACCCTGCCTGCACAGAAGTCAGGGGAGAAACAGTAACAACATCAAGCCTTAAAGAACAGGAGGAGACTGGAAGAGGTTCCCAGGAGATATGACAGGACAGAGGACTTCAGGAGCAGTGCATCCACTGGAGAAGGGACAACCTACAAGAATCTCCAAAAAGGTCTAAGATTCTGGCAATTAAAATTTAATTTAAAGGAGTGCGGAGTAACGCACTTGAGATATGGAAAGCCAAAGGAGATGTACAAGATAGGATGCGAGAGACTGATAAGCTGAGTTCAGGAGAAGGACCTTGAGGTGACAGTGTCTGAGAATTTCAAGGTGGAAAAAAATGTGATAAGGCAGTGTCCGTAGCCAGAAGGATGCTAGGCTGCATTGAAAGAGATATAACCAGCAAAACAAAAGAAGTGTTGATGCCACTGTACAAGTCATGGGTGAGGCCCCACTCGGAGCACTGTGTTCAATTTTGGAGGCCATATTTTGCTACGTTTCAGAGAAAAGCAACAATGATATGGGGTTTGTGCCAAAAATGCTTTCCTGTAGCCGGTAGTCTCAGAGGAGACTACGTGGTGGGGACGCACGCACGGGTGCCTTCCTGCCCGACTCATGAGCACGGGACCAGCAGTACAATAACATAGCTAAAAACTAAATTCAACCCCTAGGGGTGGTGGGAGGGTATGTGAAAATAATTGAGTTTCAGCAGTCTTCCCTATGAGAGAAAACAGAGGATAGGCATATGGAAGACCTATCCCCCAATGAAGGCATCCAGTATTAGTTTGTTCTGTGGGCTGAGCCTGGAGCAAGGACTTTGTGACTGTAATGAGTGGCAAAGAGATCCACAGAGGGAGTTCCCCACTCTCAGAAAATCTCACGGGTAATGCTCATGCTGAGAGACCACTCGTGAGGTTGCATTACCCTGCTCAGTCTGTTGGCCAGGTTGTTGAGTTTTCCCACCAGGTACATAGCTCTGAGAACTATCCTGTGCTGAATAGCCTAGCTCCATATCCCAACGACCTCCTGAAAAAGAAGGTAAGATCCTGTACCACCCGCATGTTGACATAATACATTTCAACCTGATTGTCCATTTGAACGAGTACAATGTGGTTCAGCAACCGATCTCTGAAGGCCTTAAGAGCATTCCAAATTACCCAGAGCTCCAGGAGGTTGATCTGTAAAATCTGTCTCCTTAGGCTGATCATTGATCTTGAGTGTGAAAGTCCATCTAAATGAGCTCCATACCATCCAGTTGGATACATCCATCGTCAGCACCCACTGGGGTGGAGGAATTTGGAATGGTAGTCCCAAAGTCAAAATGGACTGAATTGTCCACCAGAGGAGGGATAAAGCCAGCTCTCGGGTTACTTTTTTTTTTTGTTACATTTGTACCCCGCGCTTTCCCACTCATGGCAGGCTCAATGCGGCTTACATATTGTATACAGGTACTTATTTGTACCTGGGGCAATGGAGGGTTAAGTGACTTGCCCTGAGTCACAAGGAGCTGCCTGTGCCTGAAGTGGGAATTGAACTCAGTTCCTCAGTTCCCCAGGACCAAAGTCCACCACCCTAACCACTAGGCCACTCCTCCACTCCTACTTGGATGATATCCGCTAGGTTCCCCGTGGTCTGGAAGCTAGAGTCCACAGAAGCTCCTGCCCAGTTAAATCGCACTGAGCGAGTCAGGAGGGGATATTTAGCGACACTTAATGGGGTAGTTCCACTGATTTGATATACCATCTTTCTGTGGTTACAATCAATGTGATTTATATATTATATACAAGTAATTATTTTGTACCTGGGGCAATGGAGAGTTAAGTCAGTTGCCCACAGTCACAAGACGTTGCAGTGGGAATTGAGTCTGGTTCCTTTGGTTCTTAGCTCACTGCACTAACCATTAAGGCTACTCCTCCACTCATGAGAAAGTACTTAACCCTCCATCAACTTAGATAGAAATTTAAATTATGAGCCCTGCTGGGACAGAAAAATGCCTGCTATAACCAGAGCTTTTTTTCTTTTGCTGGTACTCGCCGGTATAGTGTACTGGTATCTTTTTTTTTTCTTGCCCGCTCTTCCCCCATCTCCCATCTCCCACTGTTGCTTCTCGCGATGAGCAGCAGTGGCAGGCAAAGCAAGCAGTACAAGGTGCAGGGACGCAGTGCTCGTACAAGCGCTGTCAGCTCTGCTGGTTTCCTGCCCCTCTGACATCAACTTCTTGTTCCAAGGCAGGGGATTGGCAGAGACATTAGTGTGCGCCTGAGCACTGTAGCACCACACCTGCTACTGCTGGTCATCGGAAGAAGCAGCAGAGGACCTGGAAAGAATGGGGGGGGGGGGGGGGGAGAAATGACAGAAGAGGGGGTAGAAGGATGCAGGATAGAAAAATGGGGAGATGTTCAATGGAAGGAGGAAAAAAAAGGGGGATGCTAGATGGAAGGATAGGGAGAGAAGAGAGGGGAGACGCAGGAAAGATGGGGATAGAAAGAGGTGAGGATGCTGGATGGAAGTTTGGAGGAGAAAGGGGGCAAACGCTGGATGGAATATAGAGAGGGGAAATGCTGGATGAAAGTGGAGAGGAGAGAGAGGGGAAGACAATGGAAATGGGGAGGAAAGACAGTATTACATTCAATTCTGGTCACCATACCTCAAAACAGAAAAGGTTCAAAGAAGAGTGATCAAAATGATAAAGGGGATGGAACTCTTCCCTTATGAGGAAAGGCTAAAGGTTAGGGCTCTTCAGCTGGGAAAACAGATGGCTGGGGGGGGGGGGGGGAATATAATTGAGGTCTATAAAATCCTGAGTGGTATAGAACGAGTAAAAGTGAATTGATTTTTCACTCTTTCAAAAAGTACAAAGACCAGGGGACAATCAATGACATTACTGGAAATACTTTTAAAACAAATAGGAGGAGATATTTTTTTGACTTAAAGAATAGTTAAACTCTGGAATTCACTGCCACAGGATGTAGTAACAGCGGTTAGCAAACCTGGATTTAAAAAAAAGATTTGGAGAAGTTCCTGGAAGAAAAGTCCATAGTCTGTTATTGAGATGGACATGGGGGAAGCCACTTCTTGCCCTGGGATTGTAGCATGGAATGTTGCTACTAATTGGGTTTCTGCCAGGTACTTGTGACCTGGATTGGCAACTGTTGGAAACAGGATGGGCTAGATGGACCTGGTCTGATCCAGTACGGCTATTCTTATGTTCTTAGAGAGGAAGATAATGGAAGTGGGGAGGAGAGAGAGGGAAAATGCTGGATGGAAGTGGGGAGGAGAGAGGAGGAAGCTGCAAGCAGACACAGTCAAAAGAGGGAAACTGAAGAATGGATAGTAAGAAAAAATTAAATGTAGACAGAGGCAGAAAAGAAACTGAAGAAAGTTGAAAGGAAAAAGGAGGAGAGAAAAATGACTAACAAACAGGAAATCCTGGCAAAAGAGTTAAGAGAAGATGAGGAAAATAGAAACCAGACACTGGGACCAACACAATTTTTAAAAAGTACATGGCCCATGACAACAAAGGTAGTAAAAAAGAATTTTAATTTTAGTGAAAGATAAAGTAGTGTGGTAGTTGTGTTATTTTTTTTTGTTTGTTTTATTTGTAGTTGTTAATTTGTAATGTAGTGAATGGAAAATGCCAGTTTTTGGCATTTATGTCTGCAATCTTAGAGCAGTATAAGGGGAAAACATTTTTGTTTTTCTGGTGTTGTCCTGCATGCCAGAGTCTGGTTTTGGGGGGTTTCAGCTGAAGCTTTGTCAACACAATGTATTAGTTTATGGTCACTCTTAGGGGTTCTTTTGTTGGACCTAGGAACTGGTGTACTATTAGAAATGATGCCTTTTTTAATGCTCCATAGATGGCTAAATGGGTGTGGCAACAGTAGGGGTGGAGCCATAGATAATGACCCCGCCCTTAAGGTTCACCCTGTATGAGTATGAGTACTATTTCCCTACTCAAAAAAAAAAAAAGCACTAACTGAATATTCACCACTTGGATAACTTTCAGGCAGTATAATAAGAAATTATGAATAAAAAAATATCTCCTCTGATCACCAAGGCAGTGTCCGGGCAAGGGGCCAAGGGGCAGAATCTGGGCCACAGCTGCTAATTATGTGGGCACTAGTGATATTCAGCACCAGTACCCGCATACTGCTTAAGGGGGATGGATTACAGGATAAGCATTGGGAGTTTTGGTGGGAAAGATACTCAAGGTCATTGTCGTTGTCTCCTAGATATGTGATGGGTAATAGGATTCATAGAATTAGTTTGGGTCATTAGGATAGGCTTGCTTGAACAGATGGGATTTTAATGATTGCCGGAAGGGTAGATAGTCACTGATTGATCTGATAGGTCTTGGGAGGGCATTCCAGAGTTGGCTGCCTAAGAAGGAGAAATTGGATCCATAATAGATTTTATATCTGAGTCCTAACGCGGGGTACAAATGTAATAATAATAATAATAATAATTAACAAGGCAAGTAGAACCACTTAAACATCAGTCCTATCTTTGCCCAGTTAGCTATGCAGGTACAGCACCGAATAGCGGCCACATCCACGCATCAGCACCAAGAAGTTAACCCATATATTCATTAGTGGCCTGGCACTGAAAATCTGGGTCTAAATTAGCCAGCAGCAGTCATCATTTATAAAAACACTAACTGCCAATGGCTTAATATTGACCCAAACAGGGTTAATGATAAAGCTTTTTACTAATACTCTACAATAAAAGTACAAAATATTAGCGCCGATGCAGAGGGTCGATGCCTCGATACACTCGAAGCACTGGCGGCCGAGGATGAAGGTCTGGACGCTGGAGACGTCGATGCACTCGATACCCCCGGTGCCGATGCCGACGAAGAGCCCGAGAACAAAAAGTTCCACTGGGCTAACCTCGCTACCTGAGTCCGCTTTTGTAAAAGGGAACACAGACTACAGGCCTGAGGGCGGTGCTCGGCCCCCAGACACCGAAGACACGGCGCGTGCCTGTCAGTGAGCGAGATTACCCGGGCGCACTGGGTGCACTTCTTGAAGCCGCTGGAAGGCTTCGATGTCATGGGCGGAAAAATCACGCCGGCGAGATCAAAACTCGAAATGGCGAAATTTGGCACCACAAAAATAGGGAGAAGAAAATTTCGACCGAGGCCTAACTAAGGCCTACCCCGACAATGAAAGAAAACTTACCGGGGCGAAAAGCTCGAAATACGGGAAGGAAAAAACCAAAGAGTATCTTCCCGAACACTGCTCAGACTTTTAGAAAAAAGAACGAGTCGAAAACGACGCGCGAGGTCAACTTTCCGGGGCACGAACGGCGAAACACTACCGTACCGAGCGCGGACAAAAGAAGACTGGCCGGCACGAGCCGGTTTCGGGCGGGAAGACGGCCGCGCATGCGCGGTGCGCATCGGCGCGTGAGGGCTAGCAAAGGCCTTTGCTAGTGAAGATTCCGATTGGAGGGGCTGCCGTGGACGTCACCCATCAGTGAGAACAAGCAGCCTGCTTGTCCTCGGAGAAAAGTACAAAATATTACTGCTGGACTGAATACAAGTGTAATATCAACAATCTTGCACATACATCAAAATAAATACAAGTGTTATATTCTTATTTTATATTGGTAAACGATAGAAGTACATCAAAACAGATTAATAAAATACCAGTAGGATTACTATTATTAAGAACTTCCCATGATGCCTTTTCCCACCGTTTGGAAAGGAACAGAGAATAAAAGAATATTATGTCTCTCTCCATGGTGAGACAACATCTTGAGTATTTTCTGCAAATCTGTTTGCCATATCTCAAAGATTATGCAGATTTTCAAGCAGTTTCTTAACGCTTTATTCCGTGAACAGCGCTAAATCCACTCCATTCACAGATCTATCCTCAGAAGTCGACCAGTGTCCTTTCTCCAGAGTTTTCTTCCACAAATACCAAAGTGAAGTATTAGTTTAGCACGTTCATTTTGTCCTCATCGCTCTCCGCATAGCTATTCTCAGTATCTTTCAGTCTTGCAAATCCATTCATATTTTTTCTCCTTTCCCCAATATATCTAAAAAAAGGTTTGTCTTCACATCTTTAGCCTTTTTTTCTTATGCCTGCGCTTTCGCTAGCCATATTTCCATATTTGCTTCCTTGAGTTTAATATGGTAATCTTTTCCATATTTTTCTATATTTCTTGAACGAAACCTCTTTTGCCCTTATTTTTTCAGACACTTGTTTGGAGAACCATATAGGCTTCCAGTTTCTCTCATTTTTGTTTAATTTCCTTGCGTAAAGATCGGTTGCCATATTTATAGCAGTTTTCAGCTTGGACCATCGTGTTTCCACTTCTCCAATTCCTACCCCTGCCTTCAGCTCCTTCTTCAAGTATTCCCCCAATTTAACAAAATCAGTATATTTGAAATCTAGTATTGCATTTTGTGTATCCACATTCTGCTTTTGCCCTTACATCAAACCATATCGTGCGATGATCACGATCACTATTACCCCCAGGTGGGCAACAACATGGATACTGGAAACACTTCCTCCATATGTGAGAACTGGATTCAAGATCAACCCTTCCCTCGTGGGCTCTGTCACCAGTTGCCTGAGCAAGGTACTCTGACAGGCATCCACGATCTCTCTATTTCCTTCCGATTCTGCTGACAGGACGTCCCAATCCACCCAACAGTAGCACCTCCCCTTTCATACCAAGCTTATGAATATCATCTACCAGGTCCTTGTCCAGCTTCTCCATTTGTGCCAGAAGTCTGTAGGTAACATCCATGTGGATACAAGTTCCACCTTCTCTTTCCAGGATGACCCATATAGCTTCTTCCTTTCCCCAGGTACCCCACATTCAACCACTCTCATATTGTTTTTCACATACACCACCACTCCTCCACCTCTTCAGCTCTCCCTATCCTTTCTAAAAAGACTATATCCTGGTATAGTCGCATTCCATTCACAGGAATCACTGAACCATGTCTTTGTAATAACAACAATATCCAAGTTTTCCTCAAACATCAGGGCTTGAAGATCTTGAACTTTGTGCTCATTGCTTCTATGTGCAAATTGAGTTAGGATGGTTTTCGTTATTTACATGACCTTTCCCTCTGCCAGCATGTTTTTTCTGGGGGTGACTTTCTGAATTCCCTTGTTTCCTTTTGTCACCCCACCCTCTAGTTTAAATGTATAGAAACATACTGTCTGAATTTCTCCCTAAGGATCCTTTTTCCCATCACAGAAAGATGTAGTTCATCACTACAGTACAGCCTATGATTTTGCCCCGTACTGCCTCATCCTCCTATATATATGAAACCTTCTTCTTTACACCAAACTTTGGGCCACTTATTGAATTCCTATGTTTTATGTAGTCTCTCTTCTCCCTTCCCACATGTAGGAATAACTTCATAAAATGCTGCAGTCCAAACTAAAGACTTCAATTCCTCCCCAAGTTTCTAGAACGCTCACTGTGCTCTGAGCTTGTTATTGTTGCCCAGGTCATTTGCCCCCAGGTGGATTACATAGTATTAGAATCTTTACTCTTCTCTCGGACCACGTTCAGTATTTGGTCTGTACTTCTGATAGCTAAGGATCCTGAAAGCACTACACTAAGTTGGGTCCTTTGAACTGTGCTCCTAAGTTTAAAACCTCTGTAATGGAATCCCCTACAGGTAAGAATTTTCTGCTTTGCGCCAATTGTTTTGGGGATGTCTCTTAGATTGTATTACATTCCTTGCCTCTGGTTTCACATCAGTACTTCTTTTCTGAGTATCATAATGCTCCAGTGCAGCAAAGGAATTATATAACATCAATGGTTGGAAAAGTGAATGCCTCTGTGTCACAGGTCGTAATCTACTAGAACCTACTGTGACCCATCTATTCCACTGTTGCTTTAATCTCTGTGGCAGTGCTGTTGGTAAATTAGCTGGGAATTGAGTAATCTTGGATGCTTCCTTAATTGTAGCCAATTCCTTCCTGAGGTTGTTGATTTCATCTTTCATAGCAGATATTTGGAGACAGATGGGGCAAGCTCTAAAGTTCCAGACTGTTTGCCTTAGGACTAAAGCCTAACATATATTGCGTTGAATGAAGGTCATGTTGATGTGATTCACAGGTGTGAAAAGGTGAACCGTGTTAAGGGATATGAGCAGTGGTGTGCTGGTAAATTTTTAACAACAGGCTCTCTCCCCAGTCCACCTCGGCGCCCCCCCCCCCCCCATCCATCTCTGCACCCCCCCAAAATTGCAGAGCTGGCTATAGCCGGGGGGGGGGGGGGGGGGGCAATGCATTACTCTCTCCAGGAAAAAAAAATTAAATGATCCCAGGTTCCAATCTAATTCATGTTTAATATGGAATAAAATGCCATAAATAAGTAAATAAATAAAAACTTTTAACGTTCAGCACCTGATTCTCAAAGTGGACATATTCCAAACACTATAATGAAAATAAAATTATTTTTTTCTACCTTTGTTGTCTGGTGACTGTTTCTCTGATCATGCTGGCCCAGTATCTGATTCTGCTGCTCTCTATCTGTTCCCTTGACTCCATTTCCAGGGCTTCCTTTCCATTTATTTCTTTTCTTTCCTCCTTTCTTCTTCATTTCTGGTCCTCCGCAGACTTGACTGTACAGTGGATCCAGCTTCTGCCTATTTTCTCCATCCATGTGCAGTTTCTCTCCTCACTTCCTTTCCCTCATCTAATCTCCTTCCTCTATCTTCCCTCCATGTCTAGCATTTCTTCTCTCCCTTCCCTCCCCTCCATCCATGTCCAGAATTTCTCTTGCCCTCCCCTCCATCCATGTCCTGAAACTCTCTTCTCTCCCCTGCCCTCCTCTACCCATCCATGCCCAGCAATTCTCTCCCCTGCCCCCCTCTGCCCATCCATGCCCAGCAATTCTCTCCCCTGCCCCCCTCTGCCCATCCATGTCCAGCAATTCTCTCCCCTGCCTCCCTCTGCCCATCCATGCCCAGCAGTTCTCTCCCCTTCCTCCCTCTGCCCATCCATGTCCAGCAATTCTCTCCCCTGCCCCCCTCTGCCCATCCATGCCCAGCAATTCTCTCCCCTGCCCATCCATGCCCAGCAATTCTCTCCCCTGCCCCCCTCTGCCCATCCATGTCCAGCAATTCTCTCCCCTGCCCCCCTCTGCCCATCCATGCCCAGCAATTCTCTCCCCTGCCTCCCTCTGCCCATCCATGTACAGCAATTCTCTCCCCTGCCCCCCTCTGCCCAGCAATTCTTCTCCCTCCCCTCCAGCTCCCATCCATGTCTAGCGATGTCCTTCGCCCCCACTCTCCCCTGCCGCTCCCATCGTCAGTTTCAATTACCTCCTTCGAAGCCCTGCATTATTTAAGGCCCTGCTGCCTGTCTCCAGCTGCCTTCCCTGCCTGCTTCTGAGGCGTTTGCGCCCTTAGTCCCGCCGCGGAAAAAGGATATGACATCAGAATGACGTCAGAAGGCGGGACTAAGGGCGCAAATGCCTCAGAAGCAGGCAGAGAAGGCAGCTGGAGACGGGCAGCAGGGCTTTAAATAAGGCGGCGCTTCGAGGAAGGTAATTGAAAGTGACAGATGGGAGCGGCAGGGGAGGGTGGGGGCGAAGGACATCGCTAGACTTGGATGGGAGCAGGAGGGGAGGTAAGCATGGCACCCTCCTGCCATGCTTACCTCGTGCAATGGAGCCGGCTCACCCCAAACAACAACCGGCTCACAAGAGCTGTCAAAATTTAACAAGCGGCTCTTGCGAGCTGGTGCGAACCGGCTCCAGCACACCACTGGATATGAGCTAGGACGATTGACCGATGTAGGGTTTATTGAAGATATTTGTCGCTAGATGTTCCTATATTGGAGGAGTCAACCCAGGCTTGGGTGGGACAGGGGTGAGTTAGGTTGGACTATAAAGTCAGATATAGTAATTTAGAGGCCAGCCCTTGTCACAGCATAATGAGTTGTCACAAACAAATCTTAAGCAATCGTTATATAGAATCAGATGTTAAACCCCTTCCAGATGAAAACAGCTTTACAACTCTATGAAAATACCATGGTACCCTCCCATACACCGACTGGTGACTTCGGAACAAAACTTTAAACTGAATTCGAAATCTTACTGGCAACCAGTGTAACTGTCTTAATACAAGTATAATATGTTCCCATTTTGACACACCAGCGACCACCACCCTTGGGGCAATGGTCTGCACTAACTTAATCTTTCCTATTAGGCAGATCAAGGTCCAAGGAGTTACAATAATCCACCTTTGATATAACCAGGCTTTGAACAACACTATGAAAATCAAATAAAGTCAACTTCAAACCATATAACCTTTTTGCTGTACCAACGAACCCAGCATCCTGTCCATGACAGTGGCCAATCCAGGCCAAGGGCACCTGGCAAGCTTCCCTAGAATGTTTGTACATTTGGGAAGCTTGCCAGATGCCCTTGGCCTGGATTGGCCGCTGTCGTAGACAGGATGCTGGGCTCGATGTACCCTTGGTCTTTTCCCAGTGTGGCATTACTTATGTACTTATGCAAATGATGAAAAGACGCTTGCAAAGGGGGAAATTTAAGGGGCATTTAGGTACGGGGGAGTAACTACTACATAACAGCATCTGGGTGCACAGATTTCATTACAGAATACTAGGAAAAACCCACAACAGTGCACCTAAATGTAGGCACACCCACATATACCAGGTCTATGGCTGGTGTAAATGGTGTACCTAAGTGCGTCATAGGACATCCGTAGTGTATAGCAGTGCATTTCAATCCAGTCCTCAGGGACCACCTGGCCAGTCTGGTTTTCAGGATACCCACAATGAATACGCATGAGAAATATTTGCAGGACTGGGTTGAAAACCACTGGTGTATAGAATTCTGTAAGTTATGAGTATAAGTTGGAAATAAGCCCATGTCCCTCCCACATTTCGCCCATGTGTACATTCCACCCCCTCCCCCCTTTGCTAAGGAATTTCTGTGCTCTGTTATAGAACAGTGCTCACTGCAATAATATTTCTCGATACTTATGTAACTACACACACCCATGCATAGAACTGCCCTGAAAGGATTGGGTTAAAGCTTCTAAACTTGTAGAAAACTTCAGGCAGAAAATCATGGAAGCGGAAATGCCATTTCGTTTCCATTTGATTTGAAACTCTACTCACAGACCAACCCTAGGTTAATTATCCATTTTAAGCGCTTTCATAAATCACTTATATCAGTAAAAAAAAAAAAAAGAGAGAATTGCGCGCAACAGCTTTCGAACTGACAGGAATTCCAGTACAGCAAAAAGTTACATATTTTAATCAGCTTTCAAGAGCTAATACTTCCCTTCCTCAGGTTAGGCCAGAACAAAAGAGTGCATCGCCTACAGAAAAGGCACTCATAAACCTAGGAGGAAGAGAGCTGGAAGCTACCTACACACCACCACCTGCTGCACAGCTGTAGAGCATTAGTAGAGGAACTCCTTCCTAACTGCTAGGTCTGTTCAAAATTCTGCAGCACGACTTATTTTCCGCCAAAAAATAAGCCCACTCCCTGTCCGCTTCCACATACAGTTCAAACTTTAAATGCATCCATTGTGTAGCCCCCCATTACCTCTCCACTCTCATCTCTCCCTACATTCCTCCCCGTGAACTCCACTCACTGGACAAATCTCTCTTGTTGTCCCCCTTCTCCTCCACTGCTAACTCCAGACTTTGTTCCTTTTCCCTCGCGGCACCTTATGCCTGGAATAGACTTCCTGAGCCTGTACGTCTAGCTCCATCTCTACCTGTTTTCAAATGTATGCTGAAAACCCACCTTTTCACCACTGCTTTTGGCTCCTAACCACTACTCAATTGTCCTCCCCTTGTTCCTTCTCACCCAGTACTTCCCTCGCCCTTAATTGTCTTGCCTGTCAGTATTTTTAGATTGTAAGCTCTATTGAGCAGGAACTGTCTCTCTGTGTCAGGTGTTCAGCGCTGCGTGCGTCTGGTAGCACTATACAAATGTTAATAATAATAACATTCCATGTAGAAGCCTGCCCTTGCAGATGAGCAATGCGGCCACGCAGGCTTCTGTTTCTGTGAGTCTGACGTCCTGCACATTCGTGCAGGACGTCAGACTCACAGAAACAGAAGCCTGCGCGGCCGCATTGCTCATCTGCAAGGGCAGGCTTCTACATGGAATGTTGCTAGTGGAGGAGTAGCCTAGTGGTTAGTGCAGTGGAACATGGAATGTTGCTACTATTGAGATTCTAGATGGAATGTTTTGGCTCCTAACCACTACTCAATTCCCCTATCCTTGTTCCTTCTCACCCAGTACTTCCATCGCCCTTAATTGTCTTGCCTGTCTGTATTTTTAGATTGTAAGCTCTATTGAGCAGGAACTGTCTCTCTGTGTCAGGTGTTCAGCGCTGTGTGCGTCTGGTAGCGCTATACAAATGCTAATAATAATAAATAATAATAGGTCACCAAAGGCCATGCATTAAAACCCTGACAGGAAATCAATTCACAGACCCTCCCCAAATTTAGTTCCCCCCAGCACCCACTTTTCCCATGCCTGACCACAAAGCTGTGAATTAAGTTAAAGAGCTGCAATACTAGTCTGGCCATTGCCTGAACATTCAGCTTCCTAGGTATCCTGCTAGGATAAAACTCGCAACCTGCCAAGCCATCTCAGCTGCTAGTCAATTCTGTGACCACTGACCAAGAAAAGGATCTAGGCGTCGCTGTTGCAGATACGTTGAAATCTTCTGCTCAGTGTGCTGCGGAGGCTAAAAAACTAAATAGAATGTTAGGTATTATTAGGAAAGGAATGAAAAACAAAAATGAGGATGTTATAATGCTTTTGTATCGCTCAAATAGTGTGTTCAATTCTGGTCACCGCATCTCAAAAAAGATATAATGGAATTAGAAAAAGTGCAGAGAAGGACGACGAAAATGATAAAGGGGCTGGGACGACTTCCCTATTAAGAAAGGCTGAAGAGGATAGGGCTCTTCAGCGTGGAGAAAAGATGGCTGAGGGGAGATATGATAGAGGTCTATAAAATAATGAGTGGAGTGGAACGGATCGACATGAATCGTCTGTTTATTCTTTTCAAAAATACTAGGACTAGGGGGCACACAATGAAGCTACAAAGTAGTAAATTTAAAACAAACTGGAGAAAAATTTTCTTCACTCAACGTGTAATTAAACTCTGGAATTCATTGAAAGAGAATGTGGTGAAAGCGGTTAGCTTAGCGGGGTTTAAAAAAAGGTCTGGCTGGCTTCCTAAAGGAAAAGTCCATAGACCACTATTAAACTGGACTTCGGGAAAATCCACTGCTTATTTCTGGGATAAGCAGCATAAAATGTATTGTACTTTTTGGGGATCTTGCCAGGTACTTTTGACCTGGACTGGTCACTGTTGGAAACAGGATGCTGGGCTTGATGGGCCTTTGGTCTGTCCTAGTATGGCAATACTTATGTACTTATGTGATTTTAGCCTGCCAAATAAACCAAGCAACACAGCAATTTATCATTTATTCTGGATGCCCCATCATTACAAAAAGCCGTGAAAACAACTTATAACCACCTAAACCTCCGGAAATCACTAAAAACTTACCTGTTCAAAAAGGCATACCCTACCGACCCTACTTAAATACCTGAACCCAGCAACACAACGAAACCAAACAACATAATGGACATAAATTAACTTTTCCTCTATATGATTCCCTAATATGTTAGTTTCACATGAACCCTATTCTACCATAACATCGCTGTGTAACTGTTTATACCGGAATTGGCCAACGTCCCTACGGTACTATTGTAAGCCACATTGAGCCTGCAAATAGGTGGGACAATAAGGAATACAAATGTAACAAATAAATAAATAAATAAATTACCGTTAAATTGGTCAAGCACAGCACTATGAACATTTAAACATATACTACTACCTGATGCGCTTTATACTTTTAGCAACAGAGGATCTTTTGTTCTTATCTCCTACCTCTTAAACTCCGATTTAGCCACCACCTACTCTGGAAAGACATTTCACACTTCCACCACCCTTTCTATGAAGAGATCTAAGATATCATGGAAAGAAATAAAAACTAATTTAATCTAATAGCATTGCAGGTATCAGCACACAACACAAATCCAGCCATACGAAAATACTTCTTCCATCTCCAACTTCAAACAATTTAGAGGTTTGGAACCTCAAAGTCGTACAAGTTCAATAGAACGTACTATGTAAATTTTAGGCTTCTGCAAACATGAGTATGCCCAGTTACTCAACAGAGTGTGTTTAAGTTCCTTTTCTGGGCCATGCAAGGTTGGTGAGATGACACCATTCTGGTTGGCTTATTTTGGCTGTGTCTTCTTTACTTAACCTATTCATCCACAAAAGGGGAACAGCTGCACTAGTGAACAACTTTAAACAAATTTCATCTTGGCAGCATCTAATCTAGTGCCTGGTGCAAGCTGCATGGGAGAGTCAGTGTCAAAATTAAACAAAGCTGGCTTTAGTGGGAATAGATGTTTTTTCCTTGCAGCTGTAAAAACCTTAAAAGAATCCTGGAGCCCTCTGCAGAGTCACGAAACTACCACAAAAGCACAGCATACATTTTGCCACTTCTTGCAAATATTTGCTGTGAGCTCTGATATCCTTTTTTAAAACATGGGGAAGAATTTATTCTTGTGATTATGGGGTCACTTTACCTCATAGGCACCATATTAATGGATTTCTGCCCTGGACAGCAAATAGAGAAAGAGAAAGAAAAAAAAGCTCTACGTGTGAAAAAAGTACCCTTCAAAATTCTTTACTTTAATTCTCAAGACCAAGGGTTTTGTAGGAATAGGCCTTTTACACATTTGTATAAGCATCTGGTTTTCAGAAAATGGTCTGTGTGACAATATAATGAAATGTAACGGTATTGCTGTACTTCTGAATAAAAAGATGTTATGTATACAAAACAATAAAACCATAGGTATAGTCTGTGGTGGACGTACAGGGTCCCCCCCCTAAATGTTGCTGGTGCTAATGTTGAACTGCTTCCCCTTCTCCCACTGTCCCTGACCCCCCTCTCCCAACACCACCAAAGTACCCTTCACAATTCTTTACTTTAATTCTCAAGACCAAGGGTTTTGTAGGAATAGGCCTTTTACACATTTGTATAAGCATCTGGTTTTCAGAAAATAGTCTGTGTGACACTATAATGAAATGTAACGGTATTGCTGTACTTCTGAATAAAAAGATGTTATGTATACAAAACAATAAAACCATAGGTATAGTCTGTGGTGGACGTACAGGGTCCCCCCCCCCCTAAATGTTGCTGGTGCTAATGATGAACTGCTTCCCCTTCTCCCACTGTCCCTGTCCCCCTCTCCCAACACCACCAAAGTAAGCAGGCAAAGTATGCCTATGAATAAAATACTCCAGAGTGCAACAAGCATTTGCAAAAATACTACAAGACGTGAAAATCATATGAAGAATACCCTATGTGTACTATACGGCAACATACTACTTTCAATCCTGGAGATTTTAGAAGGAAAGACGCTAAGCTACAAACACCAAACCACTATCAGGAATGAAAGCAGTGACATCTACTCATCCTAGTGACTCCTCTAGGCCTTCGAACCCATCAAGAACTCAAATTATGCGCAAAGGATCCGAGATGGGATAAGCTCCATGTTTTCAGAACATGCAATCCCTTAACAGGGCAACACAACCAGTCCTGAAAGCAAGGGATATCGTTGGGAGACCCCCGCCCCATTTTTTTTTTTTTTTTTAACATTTGTACCCCACGCTATCCCACTCATGGCAGGCTCAATGCGGCTTACATGGGGCAATGGAGGGTTAAGTGACTTGCCCAGAGTCACAAGGAGCTGCCTATGCCTGAAGTGGGAATTGAACTCAGTTCCTCAGGACCAGAGTCCACCACCCTAACCACTAGGCCACTCCTCCACTGTTGCTACTATTTGAGATTCTACATGGAATGTTGCTATTCCACTAGCAACATTCCAGAAGTCGGCCCTTGCAGATCACCAATGTGGCCGTCCAGGCTTCTGCTTCTGTGAGTCTGACGTCCTGCACGTGTCAGACTCACAGAAACAGAAGCCTGAGCAGCCTTCTAAATGGAATGTTGCTAGTGGAATAGCAACATTCCATGTAGAATCTCCAATAGTAGCAACATTCCATGTAAAATCTCCAAATAGTAGCAACATTCCATGTAGAATCTCCAATAGTATCTATTTTATTTTTGTTACATTTGTACCCTGCGCTTTCCCACTCATGGCAGGCTCAATGCGGCTTACATGGGGCAATGGAGGGTTAAGTGACTTGCCCAGAGTCACAAGGAGCTGCCTGGGTCGGGAATCGAACTCAGTTCCTCAGTTCCTTTCAGCAATATAAACATTGTACTGAACTGATAGGACATTTGGCTTCCTGAAATACAGCCCAAAACAGGAGCGGCACAGTACGGGAAGAACGAAGCCACTTTTAAAGGCACCGCACTTTCACAATTATATTTGGGATTAAGAAAGTGGGTTTTATTATTACAGAAGAACTTGATAAACAGCTCTAAAATAGTTGGTGTTACCGTATTTTTCGGACTATAAGACGCACTTTTTTTCCCCCCAAATTTGGGAGGAAAATGGGGGGGTGCGTCTTATAGTCCGAAGGTAGCGAGGTCCGATTTCGGGATCGCCCTCCCCTACTCACGTCACGCGATGTTCCCTGGTGGTCTAGTGACGTCGGGGCAGGAAAGAGCCCCCTCTTTCCTGCCCAGCGCGCTGCTCTCCGTCCTCCTGTATGCTGCCTGACGGTCTTGGCGAGATTCAAAATGGCCGCCGAGAATTGAAGTCTCGGCAGCCATTTTGAATCTCGCCGAGACCGTCAGGTAGCATACATACAGGAGGACGGAGAGCAGCGCGCTGGGCAGGAAAGAAGGGGCTCTTTCCTGCCCCGACGTCACTAGACCACCAGAGAACATCGCGTGACGTGAGTAGGGGAGGGCGATCCCGAACTCGGACAAGAAGCACCGGAGCACCTAGGTTTTAGAGGAGGGAAAAAGGAAAATTTTTTTTTTCCTATTTCCCTCCTCTAAAACCTAGGTGCGTCTTATGTTCCGGTGCGTCTTATAGTCCGAAAAATACGGTAAGTATTTTACAAACTATTTCTATACTGCCTCCTCACATCTCAGTGATGTGGCATCCAATAAAATTACAGATAAAGTGGCCTCTTTACAGCACACTAAAAACAGCCAGTGCAATACAAATCCAGCACTGCTTGCCGAGGTATGGAACAAGGACTGAGCAGGTTATAGGCAGAGAATAGGTGTGGACTTCATACTGCAGTCAGTGCATGGTACTTACCACGTGTCATCAGTTAGCAGGGGTGCACTTATCAGCTCCTCATGATTAACTGCAGTTAACATGGGTGTACACCACACGCTAAAGAAATGTTTCTGTGCAGTAACTACTGGGCCCATTCCTAACAGTTAATGCACAGTCTTTTCCGTTTGCTGCTATAGTGCAGGAAGTGCAAAACCTTACCACACATTTAGTAATCATGCTCCAAGACATCATTAGGGCTTCTGATTTTAGGTCTCAACCACCCAACGCCAATAAAAACAAAAAAATAATAAAAGTTTTTTTAAAACACCACCAATTTTAAAAGGTAAAATAGGTGTTTACAGGATAAACACCACTTTTCTCATTCCTCGTTTGCTTGCCTTACATCCTCCATTCTGTTTCTGTGCCAACTCCTCACTTGCAAAAAACCATGTATTTGATTCCACCAGAAAAGGTACCAATAACAGTACCTCTAACATGAAAACACCAACACACACAGATTTTTCATATCCTCAAAGGACCTTTTATTAGCTAGAAAATGCAAAATTCAAAGATGACCCCAAGGTTACGAGCTGATGAGACAGGAAGGATGAGAGTATTACCCACAGAAATGGAGACTGGGGGAAGAAGAGAGGTTGGTTTAGAGGGAAAGATCAAAAGCTCAGTCTTGGTCATGTTTAGTTTCAGATGGCACTGAGACATCCAGGCAGCAATGTCAGACAGGCAGGCTGATACTTTGGCCTGGATTTCGGCTGAGATTTCTGGTGTGGAGAGGTAGATCTGGGAGTCATCAGCATATAAATATACCATAAGACAAACAAAAAGACTATATTACAAAACTGAAATTGGACCAAACTACAAGGACACACATAAACTCTTCCAACTTGTGAATAAACTACTAGACACCACACCAGTCACAAACAACAGTAAGGACACACCAGGAGCCGACAACCTCACGAAGTACTTCAAGGAGAAAATCATACAACTGCGACTCAAAATACCTGCCAGCCCCATTGAATATGCTGTACTCCTAGATTGTCTAGACCCAGACCTTGGAGTATACCCAGCAGATAGAACTTGGACCGAATTCGAGATACTATCGGAGGATCTCATCTCCCAAACGCTTAAAAGATTCGCCAAATCTCACTGCAAACTAGACATATGCCCAAACAACCTTATGACATTGGCCCCTCAACAATTTATAATAGACCTAATGAAGCACATGAACTTTATGCTACAAAATGGACTCTTCCCGAAGGAGAAAGGACACATTCTACTCACCCCCATACCCAAAGATGCAAAGAAAAATGCTAGTGAACTAACCAACTATAGGCCAGTGGCATCCATTCCCTTAATAACCAAAATAACAGAAGGGATGGTGACCCAACAACTCACAAACTACTTAAACAAGTTCTCAATACTACACGACTCCCAGTCAGGATTTTGTTCCAACCACAGTACCGAAACAGTACTAGTTACGCTCATGACTAAATTCAAACAAATGATTGCAACCGGCAAGAACATACTACTTCTACAATTCGACATGTTGAGCGCCTTTGACATGGTTGATCATGGAATTCTACTACACATCCTCGATTACTTCGGTATTGGAGGCAACGTTCTCAATTGGTTCAAGGGATTCCTAACCACACGCTCATATCAAGTGACATCAAATTCGTCTACATCAGCCACATGGACACCAGAATGTGGAGTTCCACAGGGATCCCCCCTTTCACCGACCTTATTCAACCTAATGATACCTTTGGCCAAACTACTATCAATCCAAAACCTCAACCCATACATATACGCTGACGACGTAACGATCTACATCCCCATTTAAACAAGATTTAAAGGAAATTTCCAACGACATCAACCAAAGTCTACATATCATGCATTCATGGGCAGATGCATTCCAGCTAAAACTTAATGCAGAAAAAACCCAATGTCTAATACTCATCTCCCAACATAATACGAACAAATTTACCACCATTAACACACCAAAACTGAACGTACCAATTTCGGACACCCTAAAAATTCTTGGAGTTACCATTGATCGGCACCTAACACTTGAAAATCACGCGAATAACACAACCAAAAAATGTGGAAATTAAAAAGAGTAAGACCATTCTTCCCAAGGACCGTCTTCCGTAATCTGGTACAATCATTGGTTCTCAGTCATCTAGACTATTGTAATGCATTTTATGCTGGCTGCAAAGAGCAAATACTCAAAAAACTCCAGACAGCCCAGAACACTGCAGCTAGACTCATATTCGGAAAATCAAAATATGAAAGTGCCAAACCCCTAAGAGAGAAGCTTGACTGGCTCCCACTCAAAGAACGCATCGCGTTCAAGGTATGTAGCCTAGTTCATAAAATCATCCAGGGAGATGCCCCAGCCTACATGTCAGTCCTAATAGACTTACCACCCAGGAACGCTAAAAAATCATCTCGCACATTCCTCAATCTTCATTTCCCCAACTGTAAAGGTCTAAAATACAAACTTATGCATGCATCAACCTTTTCCTAAACGAGCACACAGTTCTGGAAAGCGTTGCCACGCAACCTAAAAACGATCTACGAACTAACCAGCTTCAGCAAACTACTGAAGACCCATCTCTTCAACAAGATATATCACAAAGATCAACATATGTGAAATTCCCCACATGTATCCAAAACTGCTTAAAAATATTTTTATTGTTATATCATTATTACGCTTTATCATTAACATGTAACCCAAAATCCTCTGTAATACCAAATGTCTATTCTCTTCTTGTATCCACTACTCATGATGTATTGTAAGCCACATTGAGCCTGAAAAGAGGTGGGAAAATGTGGGATAGAAATACAACAAATAAATAAATAAAGATGATACTGAAAACCATGGGATGAGATCAGAGTACCAAGGGAAGAAGTATAGATGGAGAAAAGAAGAGGTCCCAGGCCAGATTCCTGAGGTACACTAACTGACAGTGGGATAGAAGTAGAGGAGGATCCACTATACACTAAAGGTACGCTAGGAGAGATAACAAGAAAACCAGGAAAGAACAGAGCCCTGAAATCCAAGTGAGAACAGCGTGTCAAGGAGTAGGCTGAGATCAACAGTGTCAAAAGCAGCAGATAGATCGAGAAGGATAAGGATAGAATAGAGACCTTTAGATCTGGCCAGGAACAGATCATTGGAGACTTTAAGAAGCGTCTCTTCAGAAGTGGGGGAAATCAAACTAAACCCATATAGGAAGGGACAGCAACTTTCCTAAGAAAAGAAAATGAAAAAAAATCAGGGTAAAAAAACCTGAAGGGGAGACACAAAACCGAAAAAAATAATGCTCACACACCAGACACTGTAAGGAGCACAGGAGAATCTCATCCTCTCCTCACTGAGGATGAGAAAAGACTGATGGTCCTGCGCTGTCATGGCAGGCGGGAAGGCACTTGCGTATGCGCAGTGGGGATTCTGCGCATGCTCATAAAGTTGTATTTGCTTAAGCTCCACACCGGGTGATATGGATGACATCATCCACATATAAGAATATGGACTGCTTGTCCTTGGAAAATGCAAAATTACTTCAAAAATTTGGGAGAAAATTTCTAAAACATTAACACAAGCAATTCTACCCTTCAGCCAGTGGGTGTTACACCATTAGGAAATTAGTGCAGCGAGAGCATTATATAAAATAAACTCTTCTTCTTTGTGGAATAAATTACCTAATTAATGGAAACAAGAGACTTTCATCTCCCCTCCACACAACAGCAAAATCATTAATGCAAATCTGTTATCACATTAATCCATTTTTAATCATTGTTTGTCTTTGAAGTTGGTCTTTTTACGTAGTAACAATGCTTACATCAAACAATTTTACACATCATTTTAATTAGCCATGTTTTAAACTCTTTTCCTTCTCCAAAAAAACACTTTCATGGACTGTTTTCCTTTTCTATTTAAATTAGTTTTTCCTAACTGGAAGCCTGCTTTTCGAGAATATTAGTTCATTAGCACCTCACTGCTTATAAATATATTTGACTGTCTGATGTTATTATCTTTGATGGTTGTTTGCCTCTTTTTAAAAATTGAATCCATAAACAAAGAAAGGAAAAACCTACTGACCAATTTACCCAAAATAAAAAGTGGGTGGAAATATTATCAGTTGAAGTGGTCATCCAATGTACGATGTTTCTCCAAAAGAAAACAACTGCCTAGGTCAAATCTTGTGGTGACCAGTACAACAGTGCATATGCTAGTATCACTTCTATGCATGTGCTTTTACTGAAATGGAAAATAAATCATTAGCCGTTACCAATCATAACAAATCCTAAGTAGTTCATCTTATCTCAGGTTATTATTGTCTACAAAAAACTAGATTGGAGGAGTCACCTAATGGTTAGTGCAGTGGGCTGAGACCCACCAAAAATGTACTGTACCCACATATAGGTGACACCTACAGCCTTAAGGACTTAAGGACTGGAGTAAACTTCTTGAGCCCCTACGTCTTGCCCCATCCTTGGCCACCTTTAAATCTAGACTGAAAGCCCACCTCTTTAACATTGCTTTTGACTCGTAACCACTTGTAACCTCCTCTTCTCCTTCCTGTACACATTAATTGATTTGATTACTTTATTTTTTGTCTATTAGATTGTAAGCTCTTTGAGCAGGGACTGTCTTTCTTCTATGTTTGTGCAGCGCTGCGTACGCCTTGTAGCGCTATAGAAATGCTAAATAGTAGTAGTAGTAGTACTATACTAGAAGGTTTTTGGTGGGTTTTGGAGGGCTCACCATACAATAAAAGCGGGTAACGGTGAGATATGTACCAGCATCTTTTATGTGAAGTCCACTGCACTGACCCATAGGGTGCCTCACTGCTCTGCTGGGATGTTTATGTGGCCAGTCCACTAAGAATGATGGCACCTCCCACCATCCTAATAGCTTGATTTTGTGCGCTTTTCACTTGGTCTCTCTCTCTCTTTTTTTTTTCAAAATGGACCAAAAAGATAAATGCACAGAGCACAAAAAACATCTAGCAAGTGGCCATTTTGGGGGAAAAAAGATAGACGTTTTGCTGTTTAGCAAATGACTGATTTGCTATTCAAATTCTGGACATTTAGAGTAAAACATCCACAGTCGGACTTAGATGTCATATCGAAAATGCCCCTCCGCATCTCCCAAAAGAAAGTGTACTGAAACTATGGGGCACATTGCCTGCCTTTTTAAAGTCAGGTCGTAACTGTTTGGGTTCTGGGGGTTAACATTGGTTTGGTAGGGTAGGTCTGCAACATATCTATTGAGTGCATTTTATCCAAGGTGTTTTGTAAACAGAGAAACAAATGTTTTCCAGAGAAGTGGCATGAGGGCATGAGGTTGCAGGGTGGTAGACTTAGGAGTAATGTCAGGAGATTCTTTTTCATGGAGAGAGTGGTCGATGCTTGGAATGCCCTCCCAAGAGAGGTGGTACAGACAAAAACAGTGACACAATTCAGAAAGGCATGGGATGTAAATGATGGTATTTAAAAAAAACAAACAAAAAAAAAACTTAAATGGCTGCATGTTTGTGGATATGTGAGTGACACTTGGATGGCGACTCCGGCTATGAAGAACCAAGGCTGGTGTTGGGCAGATGCTGTAGGTCTGTGTTCTGTATATGGCAATCCAGTTTAGGACGGGCTTTAAAGGGCTTCAATGGCAACTTCAGTAGCCAGAATCCAGGAGGTGCTGGGCAGACTTTTATGGTCTGGGTCCAGCAAATGACAAGACAGATTAGATAGGCTGGAATGGGCTTTGGTCTATGTCCCAGAAACACCAAAGAAAGACCATGATTAAATATGTAATATCAAGTTCATTGTTGATTTAATCATGAATTGATAATGAGCGTGACTGTTGGGCAGACTGAATTTTAGGTCTTTATCTGCTGTTACTTACTATGTTACTTCACGAAGGAGCCTATTTACTAAACCATATCATTAGTTTTAATGAATGTTAACACAGAAATTCTTATTAAGAGGCAGGGAAGGAATGGGAAGTGCTATGCAGTTACTGAAGATGCTGTCTGCCAATATGGTAAACAAGGCAGAATAATTAACTACAGCCCAGAACTGTAGTTGACTGCATTCTGCATTGGCAGCTGTATTATTAATGCAGGTTAGCAACGCTACTCCATGTTAGTGGCACAACTACTACTACTACTACTTATCACTTCTATAGCGCTACAAGGCATACGCAGCGCTGTACACCATACATGAAAAGACAGTCCCTGCTCAAAGAGCTCACAATCTAAAAATTGAATGTTGCTAGTGGAATAGCAACATTCCATGTAGAATCTCAAATAGTAGCAACAGAATCTCCAATAGTAGCAACATTCCATGTAGAATCTCAAGTAATAGCAACATTCCAGAATCTCAAATAGTAACAACACCCCATGTTCCACTGCACTAACCACTAGGCTACTTCTCCACTAGCAACATTCCATCTAGAAGCCTGCCCTTGCAGATCAGCAACGCGGCCGCGCAGGCTTCTGTTTCTGTGAGTCTGACGTCCTGCACGTACGTGCAGGATGTCAGACTCACAGAAACAGAAGCCTGCGCGGCCGCGTTGCTGATCTGCAAGGGCAGGCTTCTACATTACTACTACTACTTATCACTTCTATAGCACTACAAGGCATACGCAGTGCTGTACACCAAACATGAAAAGACAGTCCCTGCTCAAAGAGCTCACAATCTAAAAATGGAATGTTGCTAGTGGAATAGCAACATTCCATGTAGAATCTCAAATAGTAGCAACAGAATCTCCAATAGTAGCAACATTCCATGTAGAATTTCCAACAGTAGCAACATTCCATGTAGAATCTCAAGTAATAGCAACATTCCAGAATCTCAAATAGTAACAACATCCCATGTTCCACTGCACTAACCACTGGGCTACTCCTCCACTAGCAACATTCCATCTAGAAGCCTGCCCTTGCAGATCAGCAACGCGGCCTTGCAGGAGCTCAAAAGTTCTTTCAATAACAAATGCGCAGAATTCTGGGACAAAACAGCATTCCAGCCCACACAAAAAGTGGAGAAAAAACATCAGTTGAACCACCCAGCCAACCACAGTTATAAGGCGTGGGCACAGCTCACCGTCACAGGTCAAAAAACACTATAAAGAGTGCACAAAATGACTTATCTAACTGACCCACAGAGTCACAAACGCAAGTGTATGGTCACAGGAAACAGAAAACGTCAGTCACTAATATAGCTATCATAACACTCATCTGTTGTCACGTCTGTGGCCATGATCACCCTCAGACTTACCTTATTTCTGGGGGTCAGCTTCTAAGCTGGCTTCTGCCTATCCTTTCTGGAGTAGTTTTCCTTCTGTGTGCTGGCTGCTTCCAGCATGGCTCTAATTACTCCACTCTACTGCACCTGGGGGTGCTGCCTGAATTAGCTCTACCTCTGTCTCCAGCCTGGCTCTGTTTGCTCCTCTGTGCTGCACCTAAGTATTCTAAGTCTCTCTATGTTCTGTGTGCGCTCTGCCTGCTCCTTGGTTTGTGCTCCTCTCACCCGCTGGTGGCCAGAGCCAGTGGCTGCCATAGTTTGTCTTGCTGTTCCTACCCATTCCAGACTTTAGCGCAGTCCGGTCCGGTTCTGCCAGGCTGCCGGATTTGTCTCTCTTGTTTGTGCCTGGACGGCCTCCATAGTTGCTTACTGATGGCTGCAGCTGCTCCTCAGGTGTTGAAAGGCTTTATTAATCACTTAGAGACTGCAGCCTTGGCCTTTGCATCGTCTAAGGTCCGTGGTATGTTAGAGTGCTCTGTGCACTGCTACCTTGTCCAGTTCAGTGTGAGTTTCTAGCTTGTTACTAGTAGCTTGGGCATAGCTTTTCTTGTTGGCTTGTGTACAGCTTTATTAGTTTACTAGTTCTCCTGTATGTTGTGTTGTGTGAGTTTCTAGCTTGTGACTAGTTAGCTTATGTACAGCTTTACTAGTTTTCCTGTGTTTGTTTTCCTTTGCTTTTGGAGCTTCAGCCCTAGTCCTGTCTGCTGCCAGTACTCCTTGCTACTGGAGCTCCAGCCATAGTCTTGCTACTTGACCTGACCATTGCCTGAATCTGACTACTCTCTGTCTGCTGTCTGACCTGACTGCTGCCTGTACCCAGATATTCTCTGCCTGCTGCCTGACCCAACTTCTGCCTGAACCCTGATACTTGCTGCCTGAACCCGGATATTCTCTGCCTGTGGCCAGACCTGACTAATGCCGGAACCCGGACATCCCCTGCCTGTCTGCCTTGCTTTCGCCTAGGTGCCTGGGGGCACTTCTGTATCCTGATTCCTGCTGTTCCTGCTTGCTAGTTCCAGTTCCGGTTTTCCTGTAAGCCCTGCCGGCTGCCCGAACCTGAGGGCTCAACCCTCAGGGAACTGTGGTGAAGCGTAGGTGAAGCCTAGGTCCAGTGTGTTCCAGTCCAGTGGGCTCCACTCCAGTGCGCACCCGTCCGGTGCATTCCAGTCCTGTGTATTCCAGTGCAGAACTCCAGTCCGGGGTTCCAGTCCAGCCTTGCCTCGTCTCTGCTTTGAAGGTGACCCTGCCTGCCACTGCCGCTCCACGGTAGTGGTCCAAGGGCTCACAAACCCAGTGCTTCCAGGGAAGAAACCTGACATTCTTCAATAGGAGGGAAGCCAGTATGCCATGAATCCCACGTACCCAACAGGGAAACCCCATTTTGCCGAAGCTGCGTCAGGGGTAATGTTGGGGATAATAATCCTGTGTCAATGCCACTGTACACCAAACACCAGAACACTGCAAGGTGGTTCATAAGCAGCATTATCATTTTTCCACAGGGGTCAGCAACCTGCAGTGCGAAGATATTGCAGGTTGGTAACTGCAGTGGTAAATCAAGGTGCAGTAAAAGCTGATTATAATAGGGTCTGCCAGAACGGTTTGGGCAGCGGAAGCAATGGGATTTCTACTACCCTGAAAAGGACTGCATATTCCCTCAAAATACTTAATTACTCTGACCTTGTATTTGCTCATGACTGCTTTACACAGTCTGGGCAGTGGCAAGCTCCATAATTAGAAAGAAACCCAGTAGTCAGTAGATATAATAATATAGTTTATTAGCATCAGTATCTTAACCACAGGCAGTACAGGCAAAGTAGGCGTTCATCTCTGGATCATGAAGGGACAACATTTCACACAGCAGGTGCAGTCTGATCTCTCTCTTCAGCCTTCTGCCATGACACCCTTCAGACTGCCCTTTTTATACCCTTCTGGCTCTATTCATCCCAATGGACCCTAGCTTTCTCACCAGAACTCTTTGGTCCTTATCAGTTGATAAGAATGACTTCACATGGTCCCAAGCCTTCCTCTAGCCCCCCTTTTGGATGTTCTCATCCTACTTGCACCTGACCTACTGCTATCTTCCGTTAGCCAAAACATCTTCGCTCATGAATTCTTGCACGTGCCGGTCTCCTTATTGTTTACAGAGCAGATTCCCCCCCCCCCCCCCTCCCTCCCTCTATCTGCTCCCAATTACCTCATTTCAGCATTTGCTGCAGTGAAATCTATCTGTGTCATAGATGATCTTTGATTTTTACAGGCCTAGTTCTTAGCCTGAGCCATTGGCCTGTATTTCACTGAGAGCAAGGGACAGCATATTTCTACAAAGGCTACCTTTTACTGCACTGTGGCAGCATGGCTGACGGACAGGCATGGAACCGCCACAGACACAGGCAGGGTGTAGTGTACGTCAAAATAACAGCTTTATTATTAAACAAGCAATCAAAGTAGCACAGTCTGTTCCTGTCACACATTCGGGCTCAAACCTGGGTAACAACCACATTGACAAATCACTTCCACATCTCTTTAACAATTCTGTCTTGCCAAGCTTCTCTAGCACAATTCAAATTACTCACAGATAAATCCAGGCCGGGTTCCAACTAGAACACCCAGGAGGACCAGGGTCTTCACAAATAAAAAAAGGCAACCTTTTACCTTAACAGTCTGTTTCTTCTCACGCAAGCACTTGGCATCTACTTCTTGACACCAGGTGCAAACCTCTGAACTAGGGCCACGCCTTACTCCCCACAGGTACTGCAGCCCAACCAATACCTGGGAGGATTCCTTCACTCAAGGCCTCCTGCCTAGAGACCTCTTCCCTCCACACCTTCCTAATCTGTTCTGCGCCAGGGCATTTAACTACCTCCATGCCACCTGCTGTAAGGTGGCTGAACTTCAACAGCAGTGAGGGAGTGTTCATAGGAAAACCTGCTGCAATACCACTCATTCCCTCACACGCAGCTTGATAACTTTCTCCCTAAACGCTTGTTTCATCATTTGCATGCTAGAGGGCTTGGTCCTAGGTGCCTATTTTACAAAGGCACATAAGTACCTATGCTGCCTTTATAAAACAGGTGTCCTTTTGGACTTCACACATAAGTGTCTGTTACAAAATCAGGCCATCCTTATCTTGTGCGAGTCTCGTAGGGCTATAGAAATGAATTATAATAATTGCAGTTTCCACCCACTCATCTCCTCAACGTTTCTCACATCTTTCAAGCTGCAACATATAGGTGTTTATTTCACTCATGAAATTATCAATATGATACTTAGATGTGTATAATATACACACAGAGATCTATAGTTCGGAATATCCTGGGATAAAAGATGTTAGCTTTCCATTGATTATAAATTTCTTATATTTGAAACTTTTCTTCAAAACTAAACCCTCTCTCCCATATGTTAAATGAACCACACCCATTTTTTTAAATGGCCAAAAGAATTATGCAGAAGCAAAAGCAAGTTTGTCAGAATTTTAGACTTCCGAAGCAATTGCTTTCTGAAAAAGAAAATGCAGAACCACAATTATCCTAAATAAACAAAACGCAAGGTCCTGAAACTCCTCCTGCACGGGCATTAAAATGTAAAGCCCTGAATATGATGAATGTGATTCATCCGGAGGCACAAAGCTTTAGCACAGTAAACTCGGTCAACTGTTGCTCTTGCTTTTACGTTCATCCCATTTAACTAGTGCACTTTAAAAGAGGGGGGAAAAAAACCTCCCAATTGGCTTTTTATACATCCACCCTCCCCAAAAATAACGCATTAAAAAAAAAAACCGCCTTCAAATGATATGAAAAGCTTCAAGGCCTCTTTTCTCCCTTTTCTAACACTTTTTTTTTTTATTTCTGTTTGCAGTAATCTGCCTTTCACTTTCTCATTGCTACAGAACAAACAAGGAGACTCAGCACTTTGAAAAGGGGGCTCAATGTGTAATGGGTCCACTAGAATTAATTTAGTTGCACCAAATCCATTGAACGCAGGGGGGGGTTCCCCCCCCTTTTCTGAAATCATTTTGAGTTGAACGCAGCCCCCGGCCTTTGTAATTCTAGTAAAGCACTTAAAGTGCACAGTAGGTGTTCATCAGGACCATCTGGTCAAAAGCAAAACAAGCTGCTGATTTTGTCTTTGAATAGAATGAAGCAAGTGTGAATTAGTCTCTTCAATTAGCACTATTACAACCCGTCAAGTGCATATTGTAAAACAGGATTATTACAGTATTGGTCACCAGTGCAATTATTTACTCTCTGCCTTTTTTTTGCATATAAAAATGTCTCGGTTTATTGGTTTCTGATAACTGAACACGGCTCCTTTAACCCGTATGCACAGAATTAGCCAAACCTCAAATTAAAAAGCTATGAGACATGCTCTGTCAAGAGGTTAGGTCTCAAGAGTGGGACAAATGTTTCTTTAATTTTTATTTAAAAAAAATAAGTGCTTTATTCTCCTGCTTTTGAAAATCTGCTTTATATTTCCAGTGTTTACATGCAATGGAAAGAATGAGCCGAAAGAATTTGATAGTGTTTAGAATTCATTTAAAGTGCATACAAAAAGCCCAATTTTTATCATGAGCCCCTTTACCATAAACGCTACAGTACCTGACCTCAGCACAAACTGTGCTTTCATTTATGTGGCTTCAATTGACAATGCAGAGAAGTGTTTTAGAAAGCCATAGGAGTCGTCTGAAATGGGAAACAAATCAACACCAAACTACACTGGAGGAGTGTCCGAGTGGTTAGAGCACCGGTCTTGCAATCCAGAGGTGGCCAGTTCAAATCCCACTGCTGCTCCTTGTGATCTTGGGCAAGTCACTTAACCCTCCATTGCCTCAGGTACAAACTTAGATTGTGAGCCCTCTTGGGACAGAGAAATATCCAGTGAACCTGAATGTAACTCACCTTGAGCTACTAATGAAAAGGTGTGAGCAAAAATCCAAATAAATACAGTTGAGCAGTCACAAAATTCTCCAGTTGTTAGGGAAGAATACGTTTTGACCACGTTTCTCCTCTATTACAATCCCCGTGCTGGTTTCCAGTGGAGTGGATGAAATTAACTTTAGAACTCTTTCCGATTTCCAACACTATCATAAGAAGCCACAATATCTAGCTGACTTGTTGATGTCATACATTCTTGGAAAGTTCTGTGCTCTTCTCACAACTGCTGCTCACTATTCCAGGGAACCTGACAAGAAGCATTTGCTTGTTTTGGCCCGAGTCTTAGGAGCTCTTTCCACTCAGCCAGGTACTCGTTTACAGACCTGCTACATTACGGAAATCTCAATGTAGAATTTGAACTCAGTAGATCGCTCGCCTACTGCGCCCACAACCCAACTGCACCACAACTGGGCAAGGTAATGGGCAAACCAAGAAACAGTCACACAAGAAGCAGCCCCCAAAAGTCATTCACAACTTGGAACTTGAAAGCAGGGGACTACTTTTAATCTTTTATTATTATTATTTTTATAAACTTGAAACAGAAGCAGGACCTTTTAATTCTTTGCACAAAATTTGAAACTTTGGCAGCAGGGATGGAGGGATGGCCTTCTCAATAGTTTAAATCTATAGTGATAGTATCAGAACGTGCAGTTCTTGACCCAATAATGGCTAAAGAGAGAATGATCTGCTGTATTTAAGGCAATTTTTGTCTGTTTTTAGTTAGGTCAATTTTCAAAAAGTATTTAAGGGTCTGTTATTAAGCTGCCTTTTACTGCAAGGAAGTGCGGGCCTACACTACTATCTACCATGTTAACTGTACTGCATGGTAAAAATGCTGTATTAGCTGCCTAACTCAAGAGTGGGCAGCATTTGGGTGTGATAAGGGCGGACAGAGGTGTGGCCAGCTGCAACAGCTAGTGCTCAGTTCAATACTGCCAATACTGCAGTTTAACCTACCACCTCAAAAAGAGGCGGCAGTCCAAGTAGCTCAGTACCACTGGAGGTATGATGGTGCTCCCCCCCGATCAGATCCCCAACCCCTGATGCTCAAACCAAAACCACCTCCAACCTGCCAATCTCAACCTCCCCCAATCCAATAACACTGCCCATTGCAAGAAATGCTGCCCCCCCCCCCGCGATAGAAAAGCAAGCTGTACTACAGCTCAACCCCCCCCCCCCAAAAAAAAAAAGACTTATGGGTATGAATCGGTGGGTACTGTTCCCAGGTGGCCATGATCCTCCTCCATGGCCGCTCCGATCAGTGCCTTAATTCAAAATGGTGCCCAAAGATCCTTAGCAGTAGTATTGCAGTAATATCTCTATGGGTCATCCTTCCACATCAGGAGTATAACACAATTCTTAAATTCTCTTCTGCAACTCTTATCACATTAATGACAACAATCCAAGATCATTAGTTATCAAGTGTTTTAAAGAAATGTGATTGACCTCTTCAGTTAGCAGTTCTTTAACACTGATCAAGTTAACACCAGTGGGATGGCCAAGTGCTTAGTTCCCTGCCTAAATAAATCAGACTTGCATTCACATGTCAATTTATTTATTTATTTGCTTACTTATTTTACATCACCAGATTCTTTACCACTTTAGGACACTCCTTATTTTACCTCTTATATTTGTTTTGTTTTACTTATTTTCATTTTAACTTACAAGATCAAGAAAAGAATTATCACTTACAAAAGCAGCAGAAACCACAGAAATAAACCTATAAAGGGAAGGGAAGAGATTTTGGATTAATTTTTCAACTGTAGCTCTAGGCGAGTTACATTCAGCCACAGTAGGTACTTCCCTGTTCCTGTAGGGTTTACAATCTTATACTGCAAACAATGACGGGTTCAGATGAGACCAAAGTGAAAACCAGTCAACAAATTTATAGGGGGAGGAGTTACACAATAACAGGAAACATATCTAATGCATATTTTATATAAGAAAAGTAGCGAGAAAACCTGCTGACAACATAGTTGAGAACATCTAAAAGCAGCCAAAGTTTCTTGAACAACCTAACTCAAAAAGAGAAGTGAGAGGTCTCAAAATAGATAGATAGATAGATAGATAGATAGATAGATAGATAGATAGATAGATAGATAGATAGATAGATAGATAGATAGATAGACAAAATATCTGATTACACATTTAAAAGGAAAATCAAGTTGAAAGGCCCATCTAGCAGCAGCAGCACAGTCTCAGTGATAAAATGGACAACATCTCTTCTGTGAGATTAGCAATCAATCAATGTAGCCAGAACACGTTTCTCATCTGTATCAAAATCCTGTATTCAATTTAAACTAATAATAATAATAGACACCAGAGAAATCCTACAAAGTTTCCTCAGTCTTTTTAAACCAGCAAAAGGAGAACCGGCTCAGGGATCTTCATGTTCCCAGCCATATACCTCCTCAATTACTCCAGGGGAGTAAACTAGAGAGTTGCACTGGAACATAAATTCCACCCATCCCCGCAGGAATCTTCTCCGTCCCCGCCTGTCCCCATAAGTAATTTCCTATGTCCCCATAAACAGAACCCTCCACCAAGTAAGAGGGCAATAACCAGTCAGGAATATCAAGCAGTTATTTCTTAAGTCTGTGCAGAAACAGAAGTCCATCTACTATATGCGGTCCTAGCTATGATCATCTATCCTCAAGAACAAGTGGAGGAGTGGCCTAGTGGTTAGGGTGGTGGACTTTGGTCCTGGGGAACTGAGGAACTGAGTTTGATTCCCACTTCAGGCACAGGCAGCTCCTTGTGACTCTGGGCAAGTCACTTAACCCTCCATTGCCCCATGTAAGCCGCATTGAGCCTGTCATGAGTGGGAAAGCGCGGGGTACAAATGTAACAAAAATAAAATAGATACTATTGGAGATTCTACATGGAATGTTGCTACTATTGGAGATTCTACACGGAATGTTGCTATTCCACTAGCAACATTCCATGTAGAAGCCTGCGCGGCCACATTGGGCAAGTCACTTAACCCTCCATTGCCCCATGTAAGCCGCATTGAGCCTGCCATGAGTGGGAAAGCGCGGGGTACAAATGTAACCCCCCAAAAAAAACATGGGCTGGGATGGGTGAAATTTCTGTCCCCATGCTGCAACTCTCTAGTACAGAGTCTGCTCTTGGGTCCTGGCACTGCAAAATTCAGGAGTGGAGATGATGCTGGTGAAGAATTGTTTGTTTTAGGGCAGTGCTTCTCAATCTCCTACATACTTGTTGGCGTAAACCTGAAAACCCGACTAGCTGTTCTGCCTCCAGGAAAGGGAAAGGGAAGGGAAATGGGACTTGATATATTGCCTTTCTGTGGTATTTTGCAACTACATTCAAAGCGGTTTACATATATTCAGGTACTTACTTTGTACCTGGGGCAATGGAGGGTTAAGTGACTTGCCCACAGTCACAAGAAGCTGCAGTGGGAATCGAACCCAGTTCTCCAAGGAGAGGAGTAAGACGCACACTTTTAGGGCACACCCAGCCAGTCAGGTTTTCAGGATGTCCATAATGAATGTGCATGCGCTTCATATTCATGCACTGCCTCTGTTGTATGCAAATTTATCTCATGCATATTTATTGTGGATATCCTGAAAACCTGGCTGGCTGGGAGTCCAAAGGACTGGGCTGAGAACTACTTCCCTAAAGATCAATATGGAACTGACACCTGGTGTGCACTGCGAAGAGGGCAGTGGGCATACTGCAAAGCACCACATGGGGCTGTTAACAGCAGCTTCCCCAAACCCACTCCTTCCTTCTGTCCTGTCTGCAGTGCACCCAAAAACCAAAATGCAGCACTGCTTCCCCCTGCCTGTCCCTTCCGCCAGTGATGGGGAACGCACTGGAGCTGAGTCAGCAGCTGAGGACAGGCTAGGAGTTAGTCATTCAAAAAGAGGTAGAGGAAGCCTCGTCACTCCAGCTCCCACCCAGCCCTGGCATCTTGGATGAAGTCAAGGTATTGTAGTGTACATTGAGGGAACCCCGAAGGAGCTGCATCCATCCCCAGGGGATTCCCACAAACCCCATTCCCATGCAGCTCTCTAGAGTAAACATAGCCAATTTGGGGAAATTAACAAATCAAAGTTCATGATGCTTTACTATTATAATAATATATTGATAACTTCGAAAATATAAAGACAATTATTTTTCATTTTTCCCCAATCTTCTTTTCCATCAACTCCAGGTGCTTAACATCTCAGCCTGGTTTTCCAAATGTGGAATCTTTACTGTTAAAAGGACTCCAACTGAACAGAAAGATTAGCAATTGCATTTAAGCACAGCTACTGCATCTCGTATCCCAGCAAAATAAAAAGTAGAAAGAAGACTTGCCTCCAAGCAAACCAAATGCTGGGATGGGGTCTCCACCACTCTCTTGTGCCTTAAAGACTATAAGATCATTTGAAGATCTGGTCCAGACCATTTGTGGAAGAAAAGTGAATGCAGATCTTGTCTTTTACATAAGTACATTTCAGACACTCAGTGGTCCTCTTACTAAGTCGTAGTAAGGCATCCAACGATAATTCTGTGCTTCCTATGCGCTAAAATGTTTTTAGTGCTGGGGGTGGGTTGAGAGCGGAGAGTAGGCGTGTTCTGTGCTAACTGATTAGTGTAGCTACACTGCCATAGTGTAGCTAACCAATTAGCACATGAGCCCTTACCGCCTACAAAATACGTGGCAGTAGGGGCCCATGTACTAACAGGACAATTAGTGCATGGCCATGTGAGAAAAATGGCCTTAGCACACAGGAATTATCAACGTAAGGCCACAATTAGGCCACTTTTTACCACAGTTTGATAAAATGGCCCCTCGATAATTTACGAAGTAAAAGAACTTTTGGACACTTTTATAAAGCTGTTGGACCAATGAGGAAGTTGGGGTCTGATCTCGTCTCATGGCTTCCAGTATCATCTTTATGCCGACGACACCCAGCTTTATCTCTCCACACCTGACATCACTGCGGAAACCCAGGCCAAAGTATCGGCCTGCTTATCCGACATTGCTGGCTGGATGTCCAACCGCCACCTGAAACTGAACATGGCCAAGACCGAACTTCTTGTCTTCCCACCCAAACCCACTTCTCCTCTACCTCCACTCTCCTCGGTGTCATCTTTGACTCTTCCCTCTCCTTCTCTGCGCACATCCAGCAGTTAGCCAAGACCTGTCGCTTCTTCCTCTATAACATTAGCAAAATCCGCCCCTTTCCTCTCTGAGCACACCACCCGAACTCTCATCCACTCTCTCGTTACCTCTTGCCTTGACTACTGCAACCTACTCCTCACTGGTCTCCCACTTAGCCACCTATCCCCCCTTCAGTCCGTTCAGAACTCTGCTGCACGTCTTATCTTCCGCCTGAACCGATACACTCACATCACCCCTCTCCTCAAGTCACTTCATTGGCTTCCGATCAGGTACCGCATTCAATTCAAGCTTCTGCTACTAACCTACAAATGTACTCGATCTGCAGCCCCTCCTTACCTCTCAACCCTCATCTCCCCTTACGTTCCTACCCGTAACCTCCGCTCTCAAGACAAATCCCTCCTTTCAGTAACCCTTCTCCACCACCGCCAACTCCAGGCTCCGCCCTTTCTACCTCGCCTCACCCCACGCGTGGAACAAACTCCCCAAGCCCATACGTCAGGCCCCCTCCCTCCCCATCTTCAAATCTCTGCTTAAAGCCCACCTCTTCAATGTCGCCTTCGGCACCTAGCCTCTACACCTCTACCCAGGAAATCTAGACTGCACAACTTGACATTTCGTTCTTTAGATTGTAAGCTCCTTTGAGCAGGGATCGTCCTTCTTTGTTTATGTTGTACAGCGCTGCGTAACCCTAGTAGCGCTCTAGAAAATGTTAAGTAGTAGTAGGGACGGAAGGAGCTGTGCAATTCTGCTCCCGCCTGATGACCCTTTAAATATAAAAATGACATCATAAAAATATATTTACTCATATTAGAAATAAATTATTTCTGTCACTGGCATGTCTTTGGTGGGTGTGTAGATATTGCGACATGCTCTTGGGGAGTTTAAGGGGCTTCAGTTTTGAAGATAAAAGCAATCCAGGATATTGTCTTTCCCATACACTCCTCCTGGAGTAGAGGAGTAGCCTAGTGGTTAGTGCAGTGGACTTTGATCCTGGGGAACTGAGTTCGATTCCCACTGCAGCTCCTTGTGACTCTGGGCAAGTCACTTAACCCTCCATTGCCCCTGGTACAAAATAAGTACTTGAATATATGTAAACTGCTTTGAATGTAGTTGCAAAAACCTCAGAAAGGCGGTATATCAAGTCCCATTTCCCTTCCCTTCCTTAGTGGAGAAATCCGCTGCCAGCTCTACTACCTCCATGCTGCTGGCCTCACTGGTAATCACAAAGACATTAGGTAATGTCACCAAAAAGCACCGAGAAGTCCTAGACACAAGTACTCTCACTAGGTAAGAGAAGCCCTCGGGTTCAGAGGAAGTGACATTTCTATCTCTGGGGATAGCCACAGTTCTCTTTACCCCAACATGGTCATCAACAGCCCTGGCTGAGCACACTGGTAGTCCCAGCTCAGACTACAAAGTGGTCTATGGCCTCAGAAGACAATGGAATGGGCCACTCAGATGGAAATGTTTAACCCTTTCCTTTCTACTTTGACCTGCTTCAGGAAACGCAGCAAACTGAGAAAACTAAGAAAGTAAGCAGAAGTGGTGCAAGTCAGTTCAGCAAGCTGCTGCCGTATTACTGCCTTTAATTATTTTCCTCCTTAATGTTTTCTTTTCCTTCAAAACATAAGGGGGTACACTGAGCATATTAACATTTAGGCTACCTCCGGCTCCTGTTACAGCACATCTCTGGCCCTTAACATTTGAAATGACATATGGGCTATGGAGAATATTCAGCCCATTTACAAGGCCTATGGTGTCTCTTCATCTTCATCAGAAAGATAACGATGCCATCTGCATATCTGACCACATCAACAGTAGACAGGGGTTAACATAGTAACATAGTAGATGACGGCAGAAAAAGACCTGCACGGTCCATCCAGTCTGCCCAAGAAGATAAATTCATATGTGCTACTTTTTTTTTTTTATTTGTACTGTCCTCTTCAGTGCACAGACCGTATAAGTCTGCCCAGCACTATCCCCGCCGCCCAACCACCAGCCCCGGCACAGACTGTATAAGTCTGCCCAGCACTAGCCCTGCCTCCCAACCACCAGCTCTGCCACCCATTCTAGGCTAAGCTCCTGAGGATCCCTTTCTTCTGCACAGGATTCCTTTATGTTTATCCCACGCATGTTGAATTCCGTTACCGTTTTCATCTCCACCACCTCCCGCGGGAGGGCATTCCAAGCATCCACCACCCTCTCCGTGAAAAAATACTTCCTGACATTCTTCTTGAGTCTGCCCCCCTTCAATCTCATTTCATGCCCTCTCGTTCTATCAGATCTTGATCTGTTACAACCAAATTATAACTGTTAAACTAAATACTAAAAACTAATAGTTGAAGGCATACCTGCTAGTAAACTTATTAAATTTACTGTTGCTATCTGATCTGAACAACAATTAATAGATTTGAAATTTGTATGTTATTAAAAAATCATGTATAGTAAACTCTAGTAAAAAATAAGACATTTATACTTGTTAACCTGGGCCTGTACCCTGCAGCTCAGAGCAGAGTAACTTATGAGATCATATAGGCCACAATTTACTGACATGCACTTCTATGCTTTTTCAACACAGATATAACCAGACACATGACGGGAAGCTTGTCCCCAGGTATTTAAAAAAAAAAAAAAAACGGTCAAGCCTCCAAAATGAGAACACTTCTAGGTGTTAATTGGGGCTGCTCTTACTGTAAACACACTGTTAGCGTACACAGGCTTAGGCTGAGATCTATAGGATATGCCTCTCAGCCACCCATGCATACAACAAGGCTAACATAAGTGGAGCAGTTATAGCTCCAAACACATGACTGCAGAACGACTTTAACATTTTCCAACAAGCACCAGTGAGCAACATTACATACTGAAGGGATAGAACACTTCTCCCAGGGTTCAAAAGGGAGTGCAGCATAAAATTCAGCAAGACCAGCTGGTGAATTGCTCTGATGGGGAGAGGATAAAGTTTCTCTTCAAGTATTGCCGAGTACCTTCATATGGGGACTCCAATGTACAACATCAACACCAAATTTCAGCAAGACGATACTACAACTGAAGTATAATTGGAAAGAAAAAATAATACATACTGGCCACATGTCATCCAAGGGCAGATGATCAGAGGTAAATGCAGGTATTAGAGGCAGACTAGCACCTTGACTAACCTTGCGTTATGATCAGCCACCCGGAGCGCCAGAACAAAAGAGCGAGCAGCAGATCAATGCAAGCAACATGCTAATCCATGCTGGTGCACTCTTTCGTTCCGGCGCCCCCATGATTAAAGGTAGAGAGTGCTAATGAATAAACAAAAATAATGCTCGAAACTTGCTCTTATTACATTTAATTACTTTTCTACATAGTCACCACCATTCACCATACATTTCTGCTGACGTTAGACAGTTATTGAAAGCCTTCGCAAAAGAAATACACATCTTGTTTCTTCAACCAGTTGCCCACAATCCTTTCTACCTCTTCATTCAAGTTGAACAGATGTCCCCGAAGGTATACCTTCAACCATTCACCATACATTTCTGCCGACGTTAGACAGTTATTGAAAGCCTTCGCAAAAGAAATATACATCTTGTTTCTTCAACCAGTTGCCCACAATCCTTTCTACCTCTTCATTCAAGTTGAACAGATACCCCCAAAATTATACCTTCAATTTTGGAAAAAAGATGGAAATCATATTGCACTAAGTCTGGGTTGTATGGTAGAGATCAAACCAAAACAACGAATCCCCCTGTTTACTAAGCCACGCTAGAGGCTGTCATGCGCTAATGTTGACACAGCCCAAAGAGTGTCGGCACTGTCGAGAAGCTTAGAAAACAGAGGGGTAAAGAGAATAAAGCAGACCAAGATCAAGAAGCCCATATAACCCATCTGCTTCAATAAATACAGTGTGGTTCCTGTGCCTCTTAAAGTAATCACATCAATATATAATAAAACAATGTATAAAGCATAGACATGGAGCTTAATATGTACAATAACTGTATCCAATATTAGTTCAATTCCATCACTGGTCAGAAAAAAAACTCCACTTAAAATTAATTCAAAATAATCAGAAGCTCAAAAACCAACACAATACAAAAAAATAGAAAAAGTGAAACGATGAAAACAACTAGTGCTCTGGTCAACAAAATTCACCATGAACAAAGTATAAAATTAAGTCCAACTTATCTAGAAAAGAAGCCAAAATCTCTCTTCAGTATTGAAGTAGAACTTTTAGACTTCCGACAGGGGGGTCCCTGTTTCGCGTTTTAGCTGCATCAAGGGATTTAGAAACATCAATTCAAATAAATTTGGTTTCCATGTTGTAAGAGCTGGTGTTTCTAAAGCCTGATGCACAGTACTCGTATCAGTACAGCCACCAAAACAACCTGCATGTGATGGTGAATTTTAATCAGAAGGACTCCATCAAGAGTCAGAAATGTTATCACAGCATGTTGCTTAAATCACACTGAGTGGTCACTGCATGCTCCATTTCAGAAACAGCCTCTTCACACAGGCACTTTTCACCTCCAAAGAACAAGTAAACACATATAGTGCCTCAGTGCTGCCATCTGTTGATAAATTATGGAGATGGAGAAGTGACTTTCATTCAACCCTCGTAAAATTACATGTAAGCCGGTGTTTTCCGAGGACAGCAGAACTTGAACCATCACCTACCTTCTACCTAGTTTCGGCTGCAATGCAGTCTGGGAATTTTAGGCCCTCTGCTGTCTAACAAGAACTCTATATGGACTGAGAGGAGCAGGAGGGTGAAGGATACCTATGCCTAGGGTAGTAATAAGATCTCTGTTGCCCTCTACTCTCATTTCTCCAGGCATCAATTCCCATTGCAGAAGCTGCTGATGAACTCTGTGTTTTTTGCACTCCTTCCTTTTTGGCAGAGTTATTCAGCCTCATCTCTAGGAAGAGTGAAATGTTCTGCAAGTACATGCCATGAAAAGCTCATATGATGCTATAGAAACATAGAAAAATGAAGGCAGATAAAGGTCATATGGCCCATCCAGTCTGCCTATCCATGCTATCTACTACCCCTTTCTTTCCCTTATTGATCCTATGTACTTGTCCCAAACTTGCCTGAATTCAGATATAGTCTTCATCTCCACCACCTCCACCAGAAGGCCATTCCACAAATTCATCACCCTTTTTGAGAATTATTATTTCCCCAGATTACTGCCAAGTCTGTCCCCTTTCACCTTCATCCTATGCCCCCTCATTCCAGAGTTTCCTTTCAATTGAAAGACTTCTCTCCTGTGCATTTATACCATGGAGGTAGTTAAACATGTCTATCATATTCCCCTCCACCCCAATTTTCTTCCAAAGTATACATATTGAAAGATCTTTCGGTCTGTCCCCATGTGCTTTGTGACTAAGACCACTGATCATTTTAGTAGCTACCCTCTGGACTGACTCCATCCTATTTATATCTTTATGAAGATGAAGTCTCCAGCACTGTACACAAGACTCTAAATAAGGTTTCACCAGAGACTTATAACGAGGCATCATCACCTCCTTTTCCTTGATGGCCATTCCTCTCCCTATGTACCCAAGCATCCTTCTAGCTTTTGTCACTGTCTTTTCTACCTGTCTGGCCACCTTAAAATCATCACGTACACCTAAGTCCTGCTCTTCTTTAGTGCACAAAAGAACTTCACCCCCTAAACTGTACCACTCCCTTGGAGTTTTGTAGCCAAAAGGTACGCCCCTGCATATTTTAGCAGTAATCTTAACTGCCAAATTCTGGACCATTCTTCAAACTTCACCAGGTGCCTCCTCATGTTATCTACACCATCATGGGTGTCTAACCTATTGCAGATTTTGATATCATCCACAAAGAAGTAAACCTGACCAGACAGCCATTCTGCAATATCCTTTACAAAAATATTAAAAAGGTTAAAAAAAGAACTAGACCAAGAATTGAACCTTGTGGCACACCACTGGTAACATCCCTTTCCTCAGTGTCAGCTCCATTTTCCACTACCCTGTCGTCTTCCACTCAACCAGTTCCAAGCGTTGTCCCCTCACTTTACAGTACTGACTATTTTTTCTTCCATTTTCATCTTTGCTTTCCTGATTACTTTATCAGTTTCTCTTCACATTACCTAAGACAAACCTCTTTTTCCTTTTTCAGCTATTACTTTTGAGAAACAAAGCAGCCTTCTTTCCTCTTACTTTTATTTACTTTCCTTACAGAAATGTTTGTAGCCCTTAAAATAGCTCCTTTCAGTCTTGCCCATTGCTTTCCTACTTCTTCCCGATGTCCCCATCAAGCTAACAACTCCTTGAGCTAATATCCCATCTGGAAAAAGCGAAATTAGGTCTTACCTGATAACTTTCTTTTTCTTTTAGACCCTCCAGATCAGCACAAACGAATGGGACTGAGAACAACTGATTTCTAAGTGGCCTGTGCAATCCTCCTAGAATCAGTCATCGAATAGCCAAGCAGACTGAACCACATCTTAAACTAAGTCACCCTCTCAGCGCTGACTGTTCCCCAGTTAACCCGGAGGACCACATGCTGCTGTCCAGAACACCAAACTCACTCCCCTTTCCTGCTTGTTTGAGTCAAACTTATTTACTGTGCTCTTTTTTTTTTTTTTTAATAATTGGTTTGCTTTAAACATCAAATAAACAACAACCATCAGAAAGACTCTGCAACCTCGATCATAAGAACAGCACAGTTTTATAGAACAACCTACATGACAGACTTCCAAACAAGAGAGGGTTCTGTGCCAGTCCAAAGGGACTAAAAGAAAGAAAATTAGCAGGTAAGTCCAAATTTTGTCTATTTGCCCTATGAAAAAAAAAAAGAGGACACATGCCTCGCCCCATCCCGTCACTCTGACCCCCTCCAAAGAAAGCCAGATTCTCTCTCTCCCCGCCATGTAGATCCCCTCCAAAATTTTCCTGCCTCCCTTCATCCATATGACTCCATTCACTTCCCTCTCCTCCTTTACCTTCATGTGGTGCCCTGGTGGTCTAGTGACCTCTTCGGGACAGGAAAGTGCCCCTTCTTTCCTGCCCAACACATCTGCAGACTGTCTTTTCTCCCGGCGCTGATTCAAAATGGCTGCCACGAGTTCAAGCAGTGACCTTGAAAGACTTCTGTGGAAGTCTTGCGAAGCCATCCTTGAACACTCAGCAGCCATTTTGAATCGGCACCAGGAGAAAGACAGTCTGCAGACATGCCAGGTAGGAAAGAGGTCACTAGACCACAAGAGCACCATACTAAGTTAAAAGAGGGGAGGGGAGGATAGGATGCCCGCCTGCCCATCCACCCACCATCCTGTCCGTTCAAAAAGAGGACATGTCTGGGTAAAACCGGACTATGGTAACCCTATCTGTACATTACACCAATGTAAATACATTTTCTAGTCCCTCTATCCAGATTGACCTACAGCATCTCTTCCATCTTTCCAGATTGTCCCAAAGCATCTCTTCCTTAACCCATAAGTCCTGGAGTTCTGTTGCTTTACTATTATCTTTAACATATAAAGCCTATCCCCTCCCTTTCCTCCTACCTTGTCTTTCCTGAACAGATTATAGCTCAGTTCAACTATCTCTTAGTCATGGTTTCTCGTTCTCATGGATGCTTCTTAGGCTTGCCACCTCTTCTCTCAGACACAGATGTTCAAAATTCCAGCCGAACAGCGCAGAAAAATAACTCCCTAATGCTCAACGTTAATAAGATGCAAATCCAGGTGTACTCATAGCACTGAGCATTAGGAGTTTGGCACATGCGCAGAGGAGTTCCACGGTACGCTCGGTTCCTGTGCGCATCCACTTGGCAAAACCCAAATGTGAAGCACATATTGGCGCCTGTTTTCTGTGGCCTAAATCTAAGCATTTTACTTCTTTTTTTAGTTTGAACACTTATGCAGGAAACAGACACCAATGTGCACTTTCACTTTTGGGTCTGCTGTGACTTGCGCATATTCATTTCTCACAACCAGCGCTTAAGGGCTTGCACAGGCTTCCTTCTGTTTCCTTCAATTACTTTATCACCAATTGAACATTATGCATTACCCCCTTATCTCTTACGCCTGTTATGAACTGTTTATATACTTACTTTAATTTATTTTAATACTGTTTGTACTCTAAATGTTGTAATACCTTGTATTTCTCATTCCGTAAATGGCGATCGCCATTACAGCTTTATGTAAACCACATTGAGCCTGCAAAAAGGTGGGAACATGTGGGATACAAATGCAACAAACAAATAAATAAAAGCACTCAAAACCAGCAGAATTTGAAGAAAGAATCATAAGAAATCCTCTCTTCACTTGCTCCGATCTGGCATTATTTTTGCAGCGGTAAGGCAGTTTTGTTTTAGGCACTCTTTTCCGAGCGTTCTGCACACTCATTTGTCCCCACGCTCCGGGGCTCTGAACATCCTGCACAGGTAAATGTGGCCGCTAGTCCGCACTTAGGGCCTCTAGCTCCCGCGTTTGCTTTCATGAGGGATTCAAGCTGCAGACATTTCATACGTGGAACCAGCCCCTCTCCTTGGATGACACCGTCTACGTACAGGCTGTACTTTTGTGACATGATGTTTTTCAGCTATACTTCTTTTTTTTATTAATAATTTTTATTATTATTTGCAAAACTTTAACAGGTATAATACTGTCAAGTTAAACACAGCCATAATAATCAAACAAGCATAAGTCATTTCAACCTTACAATCCAATACAATCTGGCTTACTTAGACCTCAAAAACAGGGGGTAGGAATTAGTGAAGTTTAACCATAAACAAATTATCAAATAATTATCCAAATTGGAGTCGTTTTTCTCTACATTTCTTTTAACTCTGACTCTGTTCTACTTCCAGAAAGGATTTAAACTGATCAGGAACATAAAAAACATATTTAGTCTGATTAAGCCTTATAAGACATTTACACGGGTAAGCCAAGAGGAAGTTCCCCCCTTTATCAACACCTTTGGACCTCATAGATAGAAACATTTTCCTTTTTTCTTGGGTTAATTTGGTTACATCAGGGTAAAGCCAGATCTTTTGACCTGCAAAAATATGATTAGTTGATTTAAAGTATAATCTCATAATAGCATTCAGGTCTTGCTGAAAAACAAAGGACACCAACAGTGTCCCTCTTTCATTTGCGTCATCTATAGATTTCTCCAACATAGCTGTAACATTTTGTAAATTGTTTGAAATCTCTTCTTCAACCTTTTTCATTGTGCTAGGTATATAATAAATCTTATTTAATGGAGGAACTACTTCCTGAGAATAATTCAAGTTTTCTTTCAGGAATCTAACAAACATATCAATTGGAGATACACCCAACAGTCTAGGAAAATTTAAAACACGTAAATTCAGTCTCCTGTTGTAGTTCTCCATTTGTTCCATCTTTCTTCTGATATCCAAATTATCCTTAATCACTGCCACCTTGAAATCTGCATTCTGCTTAGTCTCTATCTGTAAGGCCTCAATTTTTGTGGAAAAATCTTAGCTATACTTCAATTGCAGAAATCTTTGCACCTGTTGGAGCAAAAGAGAAAAAAGAAAAATCCCAACAAAAGCCCCTACCTTTTCCTCAGCTGCTCTATAGTTTAAAAGAAACAGCTATCCTCTTTTGTGTTTGGAGACTTCAAAAGAGTTTAATTAGGTCACCTCTCCTTTTGAAATGGAGGTAAAAAGAAATCCTAAAGCAAGCAAGCAAAGAAGCTCCTTAAAAAAAGGAGCATAGCATTCTTTAACAGTCTTTATCCAAAAAACTCCAATATCTGAGTCTCCCTCCCAAGCGTCACTAAGGAGTAAGTGTTGGAACTCTTGGATTCTTTTGAAAGCAGATTCAACCATCACAAATCATGGAACTTACTGAACTCTTTACATATAGTCAACCTTCTTATTCACAGTCTCCCACATTCTCACCTGAACATCCTTTAAGATTTTGTTAACAGGGATGCACTGAGAGGGACTAAGCACCATATAAGGAAAAAACTCCTTATATATGGTGCTTAGCCCCTCCCAGGATGCACCAGGCAGAGACTCGGCACTGCCATTTTTAGAAGGTGGGCCCAGAGGCAGGAGGGAGGAAGCGTTGCTTCTGCCCTCTTGCCTCCAACTGTAGGGGTTTACGGAAGGAGAGGGGGGAGGGGAGATCACTAGACCACCATACCGATTTTTGGAACTGGGGGAGGGCTCGAGATGGGGATTTTTTGCTCGGAAAGGCCAAGAAGGGGTGAGGGGTGAGTTTTTAATGGTCTGGGGAGGAGTCTGTGAGCGCCTACCATGGGGAGCAGCAGTCTGCTTGCACTATACAGTGCAAGCAGACTCCTCCCCATAAGGTAGGCGCTCAGGTCTGTGCATTGCTCGGAATGCTCATTTTAACATTATTGAGCTCGTTGCAATGCATAGGGTAGTCGGTAGCTGCTACGTGGAACGGTTAAAGGGATGCAGAACCCTTTTGTGCATTACACGCTAAATAACTTTGGAGTGGAGGAGTGGCTTAGTGGTTACAGCACCAGTCTTGACATCCAAAGGTGCCCAGTTCAAATCCCACTGCTGCTCCTTGTAATCTTGGGCAAGTCACTTAACACTCCATTGCCTCAGGTACAAACTTAAATTGTGAGCCCTGCAGGGTCAGGGAAATACCCAGTGTACTTGAATATAACTCACCTTGAGCTACTACTGAAAAAGGTGTGAGCACCATCCAAATAAATAAATAAATAAATAAATAAAATTTTGCTTTAAACAGGCTACAACCGGTCTAAAGCAAATGTTGCAAGCACAGTAAGCTTTGTACAACAGGTCCTCAGATGTTTGAAACTTGTTCTTTTTTTTTTACATGAATGTATTTTTCAAAATAGTGCCGCACATTTCTGCCAATGATAGCCATATCTTGTCTCTTCAACCCGTTGCTCACAGTCCTTTCCACCCTTCAATTTTTAAAAAAAGATGGAAATTGCACAGCCAAGTCTGGGCTGTATGGCAGATGGGTTAAGGCTGAGAGACCCATTTCATACTATATGAGGCCTAGCATTGTCATGTTGCAACAAAACTTCCTTCTTGCGCTTCTGAACTCTTCTCAATCCTTCTTTCAAAATTTTCAGAGTTGTAATGCAACCCTTCGTGTGATCCTCCGACTGTCCTTTACGAGTTTGTCAACCTTTCTTATGTAAGAATCGTCCATTGCTGTCGTGGTTCGGCCACTTCATTTTTGATCACACAAATCAGCCCTTCCCAGTCCACAATCTTTAAATTTCTTTTGGACAGTGCTCACATCCAGTGGCGTCGCGAGGGCAGCTGACACCCGGGGCGGGTCGCCACTGCGCACCCCCCCCGGGTGAAGCGCGACGCACCCTCCCCCCTCCGAAGCGCAACACCCCCCCCGCCCCGCCCGCGAGAACATACCTGGAAGGCGGTGAGGGGCGGGTGGGAGGGCCAATCCGCCGAGAGCACGCCGCTGGGGGGGGTGTCGGCGCCTCGCTGGTTCCTTGCTCTCTCTGCCCCGGAACAGGAAGTAACCTGTTCTGGGGCAGAGAGAGCAAGGAACCAGCGAGGCGCCGACACCCCCCAGTGGCGTGCACCCGGGGCGGACCGCCCCACTGCCCCCCCCTTCCTACGCCACTGCTCACATCACAGTCATCACCATAAACAACCTGCATACAGTGGTAAATTTCAATTGGAGGAACTCGTTCGATAGCCAAAAATTCTATTGGGGCACATTGCTTAAACTGTACCGATGAGCAAAACAGCCTCTTCACAGAGACACTTCTCGCCAACTGAGGTGAAAGAAGAGATTTTAAAGAGCAAGTGAACGCATGCAGTACGTCAGTACTGCCATCTGTTGATGAATTATGGAGGTGAACGCATTACTTTTCATTTAATTAACATTTAATGAATTGAAAACTAGATCGAAATAAATGCATATTACAGACGTGGCTCCACAGTGGCAAACGTTAAGCAGTGACTAAAGCTTAGTTAGTACAGAAATTCAATGCCTAAAACACATTCAAATAAAATTGAATCATAAAAAGATGGGCAAACCTGAGATTTTAAGAGTACAGGTCTTCTAGCATCACTTCTGTTAAGTTTCAGGGCTTCAGGTTACAAACCAGATAGTCCACTTTAATATACTACACAGGTAAATCATTTGTTCAGAAGGCTACAAGCTATATACAGTTGTTTACAGTGTCTTGAAATGACAAACTTGCCAATGGACAATTTTTTGGTGTAATTCTTTGGGGACTGTTGTAATACCCTGAAGGTAGGTGCACATGTGTACTATAAAAAAAAAAAAAGAAAAAGATTTTAAAAGGCCACAAGTAACATGAACTACTAGTGAAGCCCAGCCTTTTGCATTTCCAGTGGGTGAGTGTAACGATGGAACAAATTTCTCTCACACAGGTGAGAGCAAAACAACCCAATCAACACAAATTGTATTTGCAGGAACAGGGAGAAATCAAGAGCATCTCAGTTTAAAACTACGTTATAGGAAGAAATATCCAAGTGGATATTGACTGTTGTCAAGTAACGGAATTACTAAAGTATCCATCATCATCGAGCCAGCAAGCCCTGGAGAGACAGTTGCATTGAAGAGTGGCACGCAATGGAACATTTATGGAATTTTAAATATTTCTTTGAATAATTGATGCTGTCATTTTGAATCCATGTGCATAGGTTACCCGGTGTGAGTGGATTGCATTAGCAGTGCTTAAACATTTCAACTTGTCAGTATGGCAGACTCGATTTCGGAAATATTTGCAGAATTTCCCCCTCGAAACTGTAATAATGGCAAAACAAATATGTGCTGCTATTTTATAATCACTGAATATTAATGAATATTTTATATCTTTTTAAATCGCTGTGTTTAATTTAAAAGGGTGAAATTAAGTCTCCTTCCTGCAATGTGCCAATTATCAGGAAATCAAACAATAACTTGGCCATTATACTCCTTTCTGTTTATATATGAGAAGTTAATTTGAAAACATGAAGAAGTATGTTTGGATAATATATGAGACAGGAGCAGTCCTGGCTGCCCCCTGGTGGCCATGAACTGTAATCTTCTGCACCTTCAGAACCCAGTGTAACATTTTCATCAATCATACTGATCTCAATCTAAAAAGAGAACAGCAGGATGAATCAGGCATGTCCCCTTCTGTTCTTCCCTAAGTGTCCCAAGACTCAAAGCACCTTAAACACTGCTGAGAGAACACTGAACTGGAAGTGTGTTAAGGTGGGGCCCTGCGTGACAAAACTCAACTTTCTCAAAATGAGACCTCAGATCTATGCGAGGCTGTTCTGTGACCTAACACAGACCGGTTAAAATGACACGGTCACACATAGCCATAGAAGAGTAAAGAAACATTAGGCTGAAAGATGCTTCTTTCACAAGCTGACGTCACTGGGCAAAATCTTTTTCATATCTGCTGCCAACTCCCAAGAGAACCATCCTGAACTCTACACACCGCTCCACAGCCTTTCACCGCTGACAGCTGCTTCAAGCTGTATTTTTATTTTATTACACTCGATGACTCACCTCGCCGAAATACATTCAAAGCGAGACGCAATAAAAACAGAGTAAATGTTACAAAATTAAAAACAATAACCCCCCACACACACACATTTACTCTTAAAAAAAAAAACATCACTTCTCAACATAATTCCATCATGAAAAATGAAAGTTTCTTCTGAGCCCAAGCAGAGCACAGCGCAAGTCCCCAGAAAACTAAAATCATGCCTTTTGATTTTAAATAAAATTCTTTAAAATGCTACATATTTTGCTATTTTAGGTTTTATTGTGATATCTGTTACTGTTAACCCTGCAACAGCGGTAGTCGGTGTTTCAACACTGTGAGCACCAACTGAAAAGGACATATTCAGATTACTGAATGGTCAATTATTCTGTGCTAACATCCTGTAAGACACAGCAGTGTTGTTTAGGTATTAGTCCACACATCATGGAATGCATTACAAACACCGCAAACACGAGTGTTTAGCCTGGGTTTCAGGTTTATCCTAGATGAATATTCAAAAGCAGATATCTGCATCCAGTCTGTTTTACACTTAATTTGTTGTTTTTAATTATATTCAAAACTGTGCTAATCTGCAGGACATGAAAACCATTGTTTACTAGACCTAAAGTCACTCTTGGGCATATACCAGAGCAGAGACTTACTAGGAGTGCTGGTCACTGACCTGGCTGATGGCTGGACCGTATCAAACTATAGCTGCACCCTGGTTCAACTCGCCCACTGGTGCCTCCTGCCTCGCCTGCTTTACCGCTGCCAATTCTAGGGCTTATTTCCAAAACCCGCTAAGCTGATTTTATTGCATCAGAGAAATATCAATTTTTCATTTCCCAGAAGAGGTGAAGTAAACATACATTCAGAAAGTGTTGCTTAAAATCTTGCATTAGTTACGTGTTATATATATAATAAAAAATGCTGAATTTTAGAGAAACCTATGCATTTAATTATATGCCAGTCTTATCACATAAATCTTGAAATTGAATCATATAGGACTAACGCCTATGTTTACTAAGGTGCGCTACAGGCGAATTAGTGTTTTCAATGCGTGTAAATGGTTTGCACGCGTTAAACGCTAATGCGCCCATAGAAATGTACAGGGCTCGTTACCGTTTAATGCGCCTTAACTTTAAAGGCGCATTAGAAACTCTAATACATCTTAGTCAACATACCCCTAAATTTTATAAACAGTGCTGAAGAACAGCACTTAGCACTATTCTATAAAAGGCGCTTAAAGTTTGGCGCTGTTTATACAATAGCACTTAATGCCAGGAACCACGACTATACTTAGGTGCAACCATTTGCACCAATGAAACCTAGGTCTAAATCCCCGCACCTAAATTAAGCATGGATAGGGTTACCATATTTTGTCCCTCAAAAGAAAGGACACATGCCCCGCCCCCACCATACCCCACCCCCTTTCACACCCTCGCTCTGCCCCCTGTCACATTTTCCCCTCTCCCCTGTCACCCCCCCTTACCTTAATACTGCCCTGGTGGTCTAGTGACCTCTTCGGGGCAGGAAAGAGCCCCATCTTTCCTGCCAGGAGCGCTGCCCTGCATGCATCCTTCCTGTTCCTGATCTTGGCGCCGATTCAAAATGGCGAGGTCACTTCAACTCTCGGCGGCCATTTTGAATCGGCTCCGAGGATCAGCAACAGGAAGGATGCAGGGCAGCGCTCCGGGCAGGAAAGAGGGGGCTCTTTCCTGCCCCGAAGAGGTCACTAGACCACCAGGGCAGTAGTTAGTAAGTGGAAGGGAGGCTAGCAATCTGCCCGTTTGTCCGGATTTCTGGACAAACGGGCGGGCAGGCCTTCCTATAGGACGGCCCGCCCACCAGCCTGCCCGTTTGCCCAGAAATCCGGACAAACGGGCAGATTGGTAAAACCCGCCCAGTTGCCCGGACATATTCTCAAAAACAGGACATGTCCGGGTAAATCCGGACATATGGTAACCCTAAGCGCGGATCCCCTTTACTCTATAACAATGTGTGTAAATTAAAGGAATGCCTCTGATCTGCCCATGACCTTCCCATGGCCGTGCCCCTTTATTGAACCCGTGTGTAAAATTTAAGTGCGGATCCCACTCCTAAATTTACGTATTTAAATTTTAATTAAATCCATTTAGCACCAATAATCGTTTGATAAAATCTCAATTATTGGTGCTAATTGGCTGATTATTCAATTAAATTGCACGTGAAAATTGGGCAGGTACCCAAAGTTGCACGTGTAATTTTTAGTGATTTCTATAGACTTCGAGGGATAATGTGTTAGGTGCAACATATTAAAAATACTGAACTAGGATTAAAACTATAAAACATTTTTCTGTTCCTGTTTATCCAAAATGTGTCACTACATGTGACAATGGCATGCCACATTGTTGGCTGCTGCACGTAATGCTACCTAGTATGTTACGGCCAAAGAACAAAGAAGACTTAACTGGTCTTGGAATGAACATCCCGCTGGACTTAGCTAATTTTGGAAACAAATCTTATTTTAACTTGGCTGCAGATGAACATAGTAACATAGTAGATGACGGCAGAAAAAGACCTGCATGGTCCATCCAGTCTGCCCAACAAGATAAACTCATATGTGTATACCTTACCTTGATTTGTACCTGTCTTTTTCAGGGCACAGACCGTATAAGTCTGCCCAGCACTATCCCCTCCTCCCAACCACCAGCCCTGCCTCCCACCACCGGCTCTGGCACAGACCGTATAAGTCTGCCCAGCACTATTCCCCGCCTCCCAACCACCAGTCCCGCCTCCCACCACCGGATCTGGCACAGACCGTATAAGTCTGCCCACCACTACCTTCGCCTCCCCACCACCAAACCCTCTTCCCCCCACCGGCTCCACCACCCAATTTCGGCTAAGCTTCTGAGGATCCATTCCTTCTGCACAGGATTCCTTTATGTATATCCCACGCATGTTTGAATTCCGTTACCGTTTTCTTCTCCACCACCTCCCGTGGCAGGGCATTCCAAGCATCCACCACTCTCTCTGTGAACGACAAACACTTTTCATCTACACAATTACACTGGTCTATATGAAACTATAGCTCATTTTTTTGCCAAAACTGGACTGCTCCCAGGTGGGCTAGGAGCAATTTTTGTGCACTATATGGCCGTAACGCTGCACAGCATCACATTCAGGGGCCCAGGGCAGAAACTAGGAAGAGGGCCCGAAAGCTGGCCTTCAGCCTAAGCCTCCTTCAGCTTGAGGCAGACCTGGGGCCCCCTATGGTATAGGGGCCCAAGGCAACTGTTTGCTACCCCCTAACGCCAACCCTGAGTCCATGGCATAGCACTGGCTGGTGGTGTAGCAAACTAAACACTGGATGAAAGAAAACCATCGCCTACTTAACTGCCCAAAGCACCTTGGGACGAGCACGTAATCACAGCACCCTATCCTGTAGAAGATTCAAGATCAGGAGCAATCTCAGATCAGGATGGTTAGCAGTAGGAACTATGGCAATGTGACAATTTGAAAATTCAGAAAAGGAAGTCAGACTGACCAATCTTTGAAGTGTATACAATTAAAAACAAAAGTTAGCTATACCTAAAAATAACTTGATTGGTCTATGAGGAACTTTTATGATCTGGCCTAGTGGTTAGGGTGGTGGACTTTGGTCCTGGGGAACTGAGGAACTGAGTTCGATTCACACTTCAGGCACAGGCAGCTCCTTGTGACTCTGGGCAAGTCACTTAACCCTCCACTGCCTCATGTAAGCCGCATTGAGCCTGCCATGAGTGGGAAAGCACGGGGTACAAATGTAACAAAAATAAAATAGATACTATTGGAGATTCTACATGGAATGTTGCTACCATTGGAGATTCTACATGGAATGTTGCTATTCCACTAGCAACATTCCATGTAGAAGGCTGCGCAGGCTTCTGTTTCTGTGAGTCTGACAGACTCACAGAAGCAGAAGGCTGCGCGGCCACATTGGTGATCTGCAAGGGCCGACTTCTACATGGAATTTTGCTAGTGGAATAGCAACATTCCATGTAGAATCTCAGATAGTAGCAACAGTGGAGGAGTGGCCTAGTGGTTAGGGTGGTGGACTTTGGTCCTGGGGAACTGAGTTCGATTCCCACTTCAGGCACAGGCAGCTCCTTGTGACTCTGGGCAAGTCACTTAACCCTCCACTGCCCCATGTAAGCCGCATTGAGCCTGCCATGAGTGGGAAAGCGCAGGGTACAAATGTAACAAAAATAAAATAGATACTATTGGAGATTCTACATGGAATGTTGCTACTATTGAGATTCTGTTGCTACTATTGGAGATTCTACATGGAATGTTCCTATTCCACTAGCAAAATTCCATGTAGAAGCCTGCGCGGCCACATTGGTGATCTGCAAGGGCCGACTTCTACATGGAATGTTGCTAGTGGAATAGCAACATTCCATGTAGAATCTCAAATAGTAGCAACAGTGGAGGGGTGGCCTAGTGGTTAGGGTGGTGGACTTTGGTCCTGGGGAACTGAGTTCGATTCCCACTTCAGGCACAGGCAGCTCCTTGTGACTCTGGGCAAATCACTTAACCCTCCGTTGCCCCATGTAAGCCGCATTGAGCCTGCCATGAGTGGGAAAGCGCGGGATACAAATGTAACAAAAAAAAAAAAAAAATACAGATTGGGGGACTATGAGCAAAAACAGCCAGTTTGTTTTTTGCTTTGTTTTTTTTTTTTAATTTATAGCAAATACATTGTTTGTGGATCATCCCTTGGCAATTACGGAGCAGAAGCCCTACAACCAAAGGACGTTTGTCATCAGGGGTTTCAACATCAGTGCAAAGACGAAGTACATATTATAATTGTTTGCAAAGTCAGAATAACTAATTCTGAATGCTATCCGAGTATTCTATTTCCCCCCATTTTAGATCTCCACTTCCCTTCCACTTTCCCAGACGTTATTCCTGGAATGCTCCAGGCACGCTGGCTAACCTAAGGGCTGGAGGAGTGTCCTTTCAAAGGTTCACCCTCAATGCCATTTGTTGGCCAGCAGAGGCCGCCACAGTAGCATCAGCCACTCTCCTTGGGCCTTTGTGGGGTACCCTGGCCTTACTGGCCCCAACAGGTGGGGGATTCAGACTTGGATGCAACACAACACACAGTGCTGCGGTTTAAGCCAACCTACAGATTTGCTTTTATTAACACTTTTTTTGTTGCAAGTAGATTTAATATAGCAAGTGCCCAGAATAAACAGCAAAGCACATCAAGGCATAATTCAAAACCTTGACTCAAGAGTTTCGATATGATGATGTGGGTTCCCAACTCATTGCAGGAGGCCTGCAAGCAGATTGCCAAAGCTTTGTACAACAGGAGCCGATACACAAAAGTCCCCGGCAACAATCGCTTGCTATTTCCACCTTGGTAAAAATTAACAGTGAAAATAACGCAAGATTCTCTAAAGAAATCAAATACAAATGAGCTACACAGGCTTTAACCATGCAGCTCGGTAGGGAAAGCGCAACAGCATGAGCATAGCAGTCAATCGATAAACATGGCTGCTATGCGCATGCCCTGAACAGCGTGGATGTGGCTCTAGGACAGCTTTCACCAGGTAAAACTAGAAGAAAAAGTCAAGCTTCACTTTGTACTCCAGTCTCCTGCGATCCATACATAAAACTTCCTTTTTTGTCAAAAGTCCTAAAATTGCACGAACCGCAAGCCTGTTAAATCTCCCCACTACACTCCTTCTATTGGCCTACCAGCTCTATTTATATTTGCGAGGTTCTGATTGGCTGCGAAGATTAAGCTGTTTGTATATATAACTCATAAAAGCCAATTTCTGAGCTCTGCCCCCAACATTCTCAATCCTGGCTGCTGATTGGCTAAAGGAGGCTCCAAATTTGGAGCGAGAAAGTATTCTATAGAATAATACAAATAATCCCCCCCCCCCCCCCGGGGGGGTGTCATTTATTTGTGCATCTGTGAAAGCCGTGTATACCTTTTTTCCCCACAAACAGACATGGGTGGCAGAGGACCCAGGCAAAAGGCATTTTTCCTACGTTCTTCATAACTCCTTGGGCTGGAAAAGGAAGATTACCGGGAGGTTAAAGCTAGATCACAGGACACAGCCAAAAGGAAGGTCCTACAATGGCAGTCAAAGTTGATGAAAGCAGAAAGCATCGCCACAAGCTGGCGTGAAGCAGTACTGTCTATAGCAAAAACCCGAACAAAAGTCGTACTATGGCTGCTCCACACCTCACGTAAAATTTCTCTCAGTAAAGGTAGGCGGGCCTTTCTGTGCATCAGAATGCACATTTAAATACTGATCAGCTCATTTAAATAGACTAGCAAACTATTCCCATTAATGTTTGCTACAAACATTAAAAAGCACGCTGAGCCCCCCCCCCCCCCCATGCATCTCCCGCTGAACCGGCCGGAACCGGTCAAAAACTCACGTTGCTAGCCCATTAAGTTTTGTGCATCAGCCCCTCAGACTTTTAGGATTTCGTCATGACTAGACATTACAGGGTAATTTTAAGTGGCCACGTATGTGTGAAAATTCTGACTGGTATAAAAGTACACCCACCGACATGGCGTTACATACTTTGCTGGTAGGCATCTAAAGGGCAGATCAGGAGTGAAGCACGCGTGCACACACACACATTATAAAATTCTTTAATCTGGTGGTTCTCAAACCTGTCCTGGGAGACCATCAGTTAGTCAGGTTTTCAGATTTACACGTAACAGGATTCCACCAGGTACTTGTGACCTGGATTGGCCACTGCTGGAAGCAGGATACTGGGCCAGATTGACCATTGGTCTGACCCAGTATGGCTAATCTTATAGTAAAACTAGCCGTTCAGCCTGTTAAAACGGGCTAGTATGGGGTTTTGGCAAGGACCCCTCCCCTCGCCGCTGCCCCTCCCCCCCCCCCCCCCCCCCCCCCAAGGTCGCCGCTACCCCTGCACCTGGCCCGGGCCCTCTCTTTGGTATTGAACTTACATCGGCAAAATGCAGGAAGCACACAGATTAGCTGAGCTCCCGTCGGCCTTCCTTCTCTGCCTGTGTCCCGCCCTCGTGTGACGTAACGTCGGCGAGGGCGGGACACAGGCAGGGAAGAAAGGGCGACGGGAGCTCAGCTGTTATGCGTGCTGCGTTTCGCCGATGTAAGTTCAATACCGAAGAGAGTGCTCGGACCGGGTGGAGGGGGAGCGGTGGCGGCGACCTCGGGGGTGGGGGGAGCAGTAGCGGTGACCTCGGGGGGGGGGGGGGGAGCGGTAGCGACGTCGGCACATTCGCGCATTTTCCCTCTCTGTCCCACCCCCGTCATCACGTATTAACACAGGGGCGGAACAGAGAGGTGAGTCTCTACTGCCATTTGCGAGTGAGTACGGTCACTCGCCATTTATATGTTTGATAGTAGAGGACAGCAGATAAAGCCCTGCATCATCCATCCAAGTCTGCCCAACATATGCATACTTAGTCATGAGCTGTCCTTGCCATTTTCAGGGCACATGGCTTAATTTTCAACTACTAGAGTTGCCATCAAAGATCTGGTTGGGTTGGAGCAAGCTATCTATCCATAACGGGGACACAGACCATAGAAGTCTGCCCAGCACTAGCCTTACTTTCCAACTACTAGATTTGCCGCTTAAGCACAGCTAAGCTGTTTTGATTTCATTCTCTTTCCATTTAGGAATCTTTTGTGCATATTCCCCATATTCTTTGAGTTCTATTACCATTTTCATCTCCACCACCTCCAACAGAAGGGCATTTCAGGCATCCACCGCCCTCCCCGTGAAAAAGTACTTCCTAAAATTACTTCTAAGTCAACACCCTCGTAATCTCAATTCGTGTCTTTTCTTCTGACTGGCATGCAAATCTGTCTCATGAATATTCGCTAGGGATAGCCTGAAAACCTGACCAGCTGGTGGTCCCCCAGGACAGGTTTGAAAACCACTGCTTAATGGGTTCATAAAAGTCAGAGGCATCCAACATTTATACCACCTCCAGAGCATGTGTAAACACCACACTTGCAAAGTAGGTGCAACTTTTGCCACTTATAGTACTATTTTATGAAGACAAGTTAGCACCTACTACAGGCTTCCACTAGATGCTCCCTCATAAAATTACCCTCCACAAGCATCAGTTTTGGATGAACAGTCAATTGTTTTAAAGAGTAGATTAGGATATGTTCATGAAAATGCACATCTTTCGCTTACAGGCCGATGCTCAGAACTCCTGCGGTAAAGCCAACAGCACAGAACCCACACCACTGGAACAGTGCAGAAAACTAGTTCACCGATGCTCAAAGGAAACGGTATTCAAAATATATGCAGACTGTAAAAGCAAAAGCAATGGGAGACGTGCTTGGTGCACGTACAGAAGAGTTTCACAGGAAGCTCAGCTCTTGTGTGCATGCACCAGGCAAACCTGAAAATAAAGAACACATTTGTGCCTGTTTGCTGCGCCTTTAAATACAAGCTTTTCAATTTTTATTTTTACTTGGAAGGCTTATATTTAAGCACAGGAAAAAGGCTCCAATGTCTGCTTTCACTTTTGGGTTTGCTCGGAATCATGCACATTTATTTCTTAGTACCGGCGTTTACATGATTGCACAAGCTTTCTTTCACTTCTAAAAGAAATCAAAACCGGCAGACCTGGCATTTGGTTTTAAGGGTGGTTTCGTTTTGTGTGCTGTTCTCTGAGCATTGGGAGGGACTAGGAAATGACCTCATTAATATCCGTTTGACTACATTTGCAAGCTATTTGGGCTAATCACTGGCACTCCCATAGTCTCCCACACTAGGACTCTCGGACTATTCTGCACTCGATAACGCTGGAACGAGTCCAGCGCTAATCGCTTCTAATGCCGGCGTTATGTTTTGAGCATCAGCCCACTAAAAACATACTTTAACCTTAAGCAGTATTCCTGCTTCTCCAGCCTTTTATCTAACCTTCCTTTACTAGGGGTGGGTTGATTTATTAGGGATAAATCTGAGCAGGAATACTTGAAAGTTTAGATTGTGCAGTGGAATATAAAGGCCAACAGATAAACTAGATTGTAAGTCCAATTCGACTGGGAAATAACCTATGTAACTACTTTTAACTCACCCTGAGCTTAGAAATGGAAAGGAAAAGTGGGGAAAAAAAAAAAAAGCTCAAATCCAAATTTCACTTGCTTGTATCAGTCAACTCTTCCTCTATGTAGGGAGTAAGTTTTGAGATGAACAAATATTCCTAGTTCTGATGATGGGAAAGATGGAGAAGAGTCGCCTTCCGTCACCAAAAAGGTAAAATGACAATGCTGTCCTTTCCAACAGCGCTCCTTGGTAGTCTTTGCATACTACCGAGAGTGGAGGAGTGGCCTAGTGGTTAGGGTGGTGGACTTTGGTCCTGGGGAACTGAGGAACTGAGTTCGATTCCCACTTCAGGCACAGGCAGCTCCTTGTGACTCTGGGCAAGTCACTTAACCCTCCATTGCCCCAGGTACAAATAAGTACCTGTATACAATATGTAAGCCGCACTGAGCCTGCCATGAGTGGGAAAGCTAGGGGTACAAATGTAACAAAAATAAAATAGATACTATTGGAGATTCTACATGGAATGTTGCTACTATTGGAGATTCTACATAGAATGTTGCTATTCCATTAGCTCATTCCATGTAGAAGGCTGCGCAGGCTTCTGTTTCTGTGAGTCTGACGTCCTGCACGTACGTGCGGGACGTCAGACTCGCAGAAGCCTGCGCGGCCACATTGGTGATCAGCAAGGGCCGACTTCTACATGGAATGTTGGAACATTCCATGTAGAATCTCAAATAGTAGCAACAGTGGAGGAGTGGCCTAGTGGTTAGGGTGGTGGACTTTGGTCCTGAGGAATTGAGTTCAATTCCCACTTCAGGCACAGGCAGCTCCTTGTGACTCTGGGCAAGTCACTTAACCCTCCATTGTCCCCATGTAAGCCGCATTGAGCCTGCCATGAGTGGAAAAGCGCGGGGTACAAATGTAACAAAAATAAAATAAATACTTGAAAGAGATTACAGTTCAAAGCTCCATGTCCTCACAAAAGTAAAGCAACACAGGTGTTTAAAAGAGCACAACGGCAAGAAAACAACCAAAATAATGTTGTTTATTTTACCACTCCCATGAATGAATGGCATAGAGTCACTTTTAAGGCAAGTAAACCCTGAGCATCTGCTATAAAACTGGAAAATTCAAAGTAGCAAAAGGAAAACTTATCCTACTGAAAATACTTTCAAATACTAAAATATGATTGATGCTGACGACAAATTCAATAGACATACAAATATTTCTAGGTCAAATGCTTTAGTATATCAACAATACATCTTTACCGCTCCTGTTAATTAAAGACAAGTGAAACATTGTGAGTATCTAAGCAGAAACGCTAAGCTCCCTGAGTCAGGGTCACCATTAGCTCTAATGAGCTCCCTTTACTCTTCAGCTGTGAGATATGTCACACAACTCACCTCCTGAATGGTACTGCTTCCTGAGAAGTTCAGGCTGTACTCCCGCTGGACTTCACGATGGGTGATGATCAGCATGAAGTTTTGATTTAATAACTCCTGCAGGGCACTGAAAGGGTTGAAAGAAAAACAAGAGAATCAGGGCCGAGCATGTTCTAGCCTGCTTCACAGCTAGCTGTAGAAGCCCCAGGAGTATGACAGCCTCCGTTTAGACAAGCCCAGACACACTCCAGCATCCTCCTTAACTGGGAAGGCACGCTGTCACAGAAAGGGGAGCTAACTGGTTAACCCCTTGTCTACAAAAGGAGGTTACAGAGCCATGTAACAGTAATACCATCATGAACTAAATGGATTACCTATACATTCACAATGTTACTACCTAAAAATAAAACCTACGTTAACACTGGCCCAAGTCCCTAAATTTCATTTCTGATACAGAGTACGTTTGTCTTGCTACCCGTTGAGCTCAGTTAAAAAAAAAAAGAAGAAGAATTAAATCAATATATGTCAAACTAAATAATTTGTTATCGTTGAACATCTAACAAACACAAAAAATTCTATTTAAGTTGATTATGGATAGTGGGCCTGAAAACCAGACAACTTTGATCATATTTTAGGATTTCTGTCATTTAACAAAGTGAAAAGAAAGAGGTGGAAGGGAAAACTGGAGCTGCAAATGGGGGTAAAAACGACGGGGAAAGCAGAGAACATCTTGCAATGAACTGAAAATCAAGAAGGAAGGTTCCCTTAATTTGGTGTAAGGAAGCCCCAAAATTAAACGTTAAAAAAAAAATATATATATATATATTTACTACATATATCTACATATATATACAAATATACATATATATACTACGGCTGCATTTCAATTCAAAATGTTAAGCGTGGTTAATTGCGCAATTAAAGGCAGGACATAGCCAGCAGTCCACTGGGGAGGGCACGCATTTCTTCTCCCTCCCCCCCCCCCCCCCCCACATTAGATATCATACCTTCACTGGTGGGGAAATTGAAGCCCTGCCAGTCGAAGAAATCTACTACCAAAGCAGGCTCCTTCCTCCTTGTGCTGCCTCAGGCGCGAGGATGTCAGCGGGGTGCCTCTAGCCGCCGAAACTGGCAATCCTCGAGCATGCTCAATTCATGCACCAACTGAGCATTCATTGGGAAGTGCAAGTGTTGGTGGCGGCCTGCTGACTTCCTCATTCCTGAGGCAATATGAGGAGGAAGGGGGTAACTCTGGCAGATTTCTTTGGCTGGCAGGACTTCAGCTACCCCACCAACTACTGAACAGGTACTGCAGCTTTGGAGGGGGCTTGAGCCCCTTCTCTCCCTCTCATGTTCCCCCCTGTGCCTTTACCCATTCTCTATCTTTCTCATGTAACCCCCTGTGCTTTGACCCATTCCCTCTCTCACGTGCCCTCCTGTGCTTTCACCCATTCCCTCTCTTTCTCACGTGCCCCCCTGTGCTTTCACCCATTCCCTCTCTCTTTCTCATATGCCCCCGTGCTTTCACCCATTCTCTCCCTCTCTGATGTGCCTCCCCTCACCTCTCCTCCCATGGTTCTCTTGCCCTCCCCCACCCAGTCAGTCCGGCATCTCTCCCTCCCGGACCACCGGCTGCTCTCTCTCCCCTCTTCGTTTACCTTTTTTTTCAGTAAATCTTCACTCTGCAGCAGCAGTGGTATTGAAACGCTGTCTCGGCCTGCATCGTGCCTTTCCTTCGGACCCTTCTCGCTCCCTTCTGAAAACAGGAAGCTAGATCAGAAGGGGGTGGGACGGGTCAGAGGAAAAGGTCTGGTGCAGACCAAGGCGGTGTTTCAATACCACTGCTGCTGCCACAGCAGGGCAAAGATTTACTGGAAAAAAAGAAAAAAAAAAAAAGTAAACAGTGGGTAATTCCCTTCAGGTCACCTAAACTTAGGTGTGGGATGATCAGCGCTAAGCATAATTTATATATTGGCAATTATGCACATAATGCGAGGCTACACCTGTCTCGGCCAATTGGAAAGTTGTCCAGGCCTTGCGACTAGGCGCTGAGGTGCCTGCTCACATCTTGACCTCGAGGGAGCTTCCCCTCCTGATGTCGAGTGATGCTGTGCATGGAGAGCCGCCAACACCAATGCATCTCGAGACAATAGAGCCAAAGACCACTGAATCATGTGCCTCGGGGCTGGAGTGGCTGAGTACATTTTGGAGCTGTAGCAAGTTTGCTAACTCCTCCTCAGCATGGCCCGGTATCGGTCATCAAGGACAGGCATCAATAAGGCTGGGGTCGATGTCTGTGTACAGAGCGCGTGACGAGTTGTCGGGGCCGAATCGGAAGCAGGATCCTGGCTGCACGGAGATGGAGGCAACAGCACCAGTATTTCAGAGGGGGGAACAGTCCTCTCAATGCCGATGCTTCTTGGGTGCCGGCAATGCCGATGCCCCAGAGCTTCCGGCACCATGTATTGAAGGGGACCAATGTCGATGCTTTTGGCCTTTGTCTGATGCTGATGAGGATGATGTTGAATCCACACATGTCCTTGGCAGTGTTCCCGCTAAGGAGCAACCTGCTACGTGCAAAACTTTTTTCGAGGGAGCGCAGAAAATAGCCTGACAGTCAAAAAAGAGTGGGGGAGATCCCCCCGAGCTATCTGCATGGTCCATTTGTAAAAAGTCTAAAGCTGTTCCAGTTAGATAGGCAGTGCCTTAAAAGGTGGAGGAAAAAGGATTTTTTTTAATTTATTTGAAAGCTTCCCATATGTAAAAACTGAGTTACACTAAAACAGCTTCAAACAGTAATACATGGCCAAATTTCAGTGAGGATATCCTGTTTACTGATGGGTTCATCTTAACTATTGTAATCTACCTTGGGAAGCCTGGCGTTATAAAGATTGGAAGTAAAATCAAACTCTCCTTTCATTGGGGCACATGGAATCATATCTTCACCATCTCTTTTGTACAAATGGGTTATTATGTTTTGAGCATGTTTCAAGGACAAGTGGTTTTCATAAGTCAAAATAATAAAAATATAACTAAAACATAACTAAATGGGCTATAAGTCTCTAATGCACTCTACTAGTTTTCTTATACAGTAGAATGCCATTTATCCGAAAGCCAATCATCTACTACTACTACTTAACATTTCTAAAGCGCTACTAGGGTTACGCAGCGCTGTACAATTTAACATAGAAGGACAGTCCCTGCTCAAAGAGCTTACAATCTGAAGGACACGTGAACAGTCAGTCTGATAGGGGCAGTCAAATTGGGGCAGTCTGGATTTCCTGAAAGGTAAGAGTTAGGTGCCGAACGCAGCATTGAAGAGGTGGGCTTTAAGCAAAGACTTGAAGATGGGCAGGGAGGGGGCTTGGCGTAAGGGCTCGGGAAGGCTGTTCCAAGCATAGGGTGAGGCGAGGCAGAATGAGCGGAGCCTGGAGTTGGCGGTGGTGGAGAAGGGTAATGAGAGGATGGATTTGTCCTGTGAACGGAGGTTTCGGGCGGGAACGTATGGGGAGATGAGGGTAGAGAGGTAATTATCCGCCAATACCTTCCCAGCCAATCCTCACAGTCTGCACTGAGATGAACCCTGCTCTTTCCTTTTCCAGTCCTTTCCTGACTCATACACAGCAGAAAAGGCCCTTTGTGCTTTGCTGTTGTGGGGATGTGGCAGAGGAAACAGCCTTTCTATCGCTGCTTGCGGGGACGTGGCAGAGAAAACGGTCTTGCTATCGCTGCTTGCAGGGACGTGGCAGAGAAAACGGTCTTGTCATTGCTGCTTGCGGGGACGTGGCAGAGGAAATGGTCTTGTCATTGCTGCTTGCGGGGACGTGGCAGAGGAAACGGTCTTGCTATCGCTGCTTGCGGGGACGTGGCAGAGGAAACGGTCTTCCTATCGCTGCTTGCGGGGATGTGGCAGAGGAAACAAAAAAGATAGACCCAGAGAGGGGGAAGAAGATGATGTCCTTGAAAACACTGCCAGAGATCTTCCACAGGTTCTTAGCTGCTCTGATTGTGCTGTTGAGAATGTCAGCAAATGTATATGCAGTGATGCAAATTATCCAGAGTATCAAATCATAACAGATGATGAAATCGTGGAATCAGTACAGAACAAGGAATATAAAGAATCAAAAACTGATGATGATCGCCAGGTTGATGCTGATGCAGGACTGACACATGCAGAAGCCTTTGAATGTTGAAATATAGCGATGGCTTGGCTGGAAAAACAGGAAGAAATCAGTGCAATCCAGCTCCATTTTCTGAAAAAACATGATCTTGCAGCAGAGAAACGAAAATCAGCCTTGAAGCAATTAAGAATTACTTCCTTTTTTTTAGTGTACAGTAGTGTATATACAGTATGTACAAGAACTACAGCACTGCACTTTACTTTTAAAAACAGTACTTTTTGATTAAACTACTTTTTTTCCGCAAACATATTGATGAAAATAAAGCTAATATTTAATATGCAATACTGTAATCTTGTTCTCTTCTCAGATATTTATGTCCAATTATCCGGATTTATGATTATCCGGACCACCCTCTGCAGAGGATAGTCTGGATAATCGGTGTTCTACTGTATTTTGTCCTTGTGAAGACGAATGCTGTGCCAAAACTGGAACTACATTGATACAGAATAACAGAATTCAGTAACATCCAAAACTTAATTAACATTATAATTGTGTTCATATTTGGGTAATAACTGAGAAAATGTTGTTAAAAAAATTATATTAGAAAGCATGAAGTCGACTTGGTTAACTTCTGCTGTTTATCAACCAGTAGTAAATAGTAATAATAAAACACATAAAGTGCATTTTTATAATATACCACTGCATTCCACAAAACAAAAGGAGCAAGTTCCCACAAACCATCTTTCTATTTTGATCTAGGCACAGGAAAAAAAAAGATTTTAAATGCTCCCAGGTTTCAACCTAATTCATCTCCCTATGACCAGCCCCTCCAAATGACACACGGATTACGATTTATAACAAATCACTACTCTACCTATGAAAACTTATTCCGTTATTACACTTCCTCTGTGTACATCTGTATGCTGCACAAGCCGGCATGCTTAAAAATATAAGTGAGATTAAATAAAAATGCTACCAGCAATAAAGCGCGACAGCATGGATGCAGCAGCCCGATTCCTGTTTTTATCCAACCTCCTTTGGTTCCTGCAGCCAGCAGCGATTCACAATAAGAGACTGTCTGTGTGGCTTTCTTTCTGACATGTCCTGCCCTCTCGTCTGCAACTTCCTGTTTTTGATGCTAAACAGGAAGTTGCAGTAGAGGGTGAGACGCAGCAGGAAAAAGGTCAAGGAGACAGTCTTTTACTGTGAATCGCTGCCAGCTGCAGGATCCTGTTAGAGAGATCTGCAGGGAAGAAGACAGGAAAGGATTTCTTTACTGCGAGAACAAATCTTTTTACCATTTCCAGAGGGCACTAAAAAGTTTTGTTCCCGCATCCCTCTGAAGTGAGCGCACTTTCTAGATTTCATATCGAATATTTGTGTTTCCACCCAGAACCTTCTCAAAGCAGGAGACATCAATCTTCATCTTGAAGATACTAACTCAAGCAATGTACGCGAATGCAAGGACTTCCTCCAACTATGGGAGCTCCACTGGCCAAATACACAACCCACCCATAACAAAGGACATACACTAGATATCATTTCCCACAAATTCTCATCAGAATCAAATCTCACACTAATAGACATAAAATGGACAGCCATGCCATGGTCCGATCACTACAGTGCAAACCTTTCCCTCCACTGGAGAACAAAAAAGACACAACAAAAACAAGAAAAACAAACCTATACTACGAGAGGCAAAATAGACCCAGTAACATTCTGGCAACAATTTTACACCGACGAATGGACAACACCTACAGACTCACCCCAAAATCTCCAAGAATGAGAAAATAGATGCAGAACAGTACTAGACAATATAGCACCACTTCAAACCAGAACCTCACATAGAAAAAACTCAATACCGTGGTTTAACGAAGAATTGAAAGAACTAAAAACACAAGTCAGAAGACTAGAAAGAGCATGGAGCAAGAAAAAAGACAAACACACACTCAAAGACTGGAAACAACTACAAAGAAAATACAAATACACTATCAGACAAACTAAAAGAACGTATTATAAAGCCAAAATAGGACCAAACTACAAGGATACACACAAACTGTTTTCACTAGTAAATAATCTCCTAAATACCACAACGGTTACAACCAGCAACACAGACACCCCGTTAGCAACCAACCTTGCGAAATACTTCAACGAAAAAATCACAAAGCTCCAACTCATGATACCTACTGATATAACGGATTACACAAACATCCTCAAATGTTTAGACCCAAAACCCGGGGAATGCCCAGCAGATCGATCACGGACCAACTTCAACACGCTCTCATCAAACGAAATCTCACACTGGATCGGAAAATACGCCAAATCGCAATGCAAATTAGACATTTGCCCTACTAGTCTAATAAGATCTGCAGCCAAATAATTCAAAACAGACCTCACAAATCACGTAAACCACAGGCTTCAAAATGGGCTCTTTCCCACAGAGAAAGGAAAATCCTACTTAATCCGCTGCCAGAAGATGCTAAGAAAAGCACAATGGACCTAACCAACTATCACCCAGTAGCATCTATTCCACTCATAACCAAACTCATGGAAGGCATAGTGACGAAACAACATACTGAATACCTAAATAAACACTCAATTCTGCACGAGTCTCAATCAGGATTTCGGTCAAACCACAGCACTGAAACGGTCCTAGTGTCCACAATGAACTCATTCAAACAAGCAATTGCAACCGGTAACAACATACTCCTCCTACAATTCGACATGTCCAGTGCCTTTGACATGGTTAATCATGGAATACTATTACATATACTAGAATACTTCGGAGTAGGAGGCACAGTTCTCAAATGGTTCAAAGGATTCCTGACCACAAGATCTTACCAAGTAACTACGAACGCGGACAGATCACCCCCATGGATACCTGAATGTGGAGTTCCCCAAGGATCCCCCCTCTCGCCATCCTTATTTAACCTAATGATGATACCATTAGCCAAACTTCTAGCCAATCAAAACCTCAACCCCTACATATATGCAGACAATGTCACAATTTATATCCCGTTCAAACATGATCTAAATGAAATCACCAACAAAATCAACCAAAGCCTCCAAATCATGCGCAACTGGGCGGATGCATTCCAACTAAAACTTAACGCAGAAAAAACACAATGTCTTGCACTCACCTCACAACACAACACAAAAATCTTCTCCACAATTATCACACCATATTGCTCTCTCCTTGTCTCACAAAACTTGAAAATTCTTGGAGTTACCATTGATCAAAACCTCACTCTCGACACCCACGTGAAGAATACGACGAAAAAGATGTTCCATGCCATGTGGAAACTCAAACGAGTAAAACCCTTCTTCCCGAGATACATCTTCCGCACCCTGATACAGTCATTGGTAATAAGCCATCTGAATTACTGCAACGCACTGTACGCTGGCTGCAAAGAACAGACTATCAAAAAACTCCAAACAGCCCAGAATACTGCTGCCCGACTCATATTTGGAAAAACTAAATATGAAAGTGCAAAACCACTAAGAGAGAAACTTCACTGGCTCCCACTTAAGGAACGCATCGCGTTCAAGATCTGCACGATTGTACACAAAATCATTCACGCCGACGCCCCAATCTACATGCTAAACCTCGTGGACCTATCTCCCAGAAATGCCACAAGATCATCTCGCAAATTTCTCAATCTGCACTTCTCCAGCTGTAAAGGACTAAAATACAAGCTGATGCATGCCACTACCTTCTCATACACGAGCACGCAGCTATGGAACACACTACCTACAGACCTGAAAACAATCGACAAATAACTAATTTTCGCAAATCTCTGAAGACATATTTCTTCAACAAGGCCTACAAAGAGAACCTATAACCTCATTAATCCACTTCACCAACCCACCCAGCATTGAAAGTCCACCTCTATACTCTACCCCTAATCACTTCCTTCTTTCTTCCCTTACTTAATCTCTGCACATCACTTATTGTATCTGATATCCTGGAATGTCATAACAAAACTATGTAAACCACATTGAGCCTGCAAATAGGTGGGAAAATGTGGAATACAAATGCAATAAAATAAAATAAATAAATAAAATCTTAAGTGAGCGACGCTCCCGATTTGTATGAGGGATCGCACATTGGTCCTTGGTGTCAGGTCCGATGCAGATCAGTCCTAGGGCTTGCTACTAGTGCCCAACTTCAAGGGACGTAGAGAACTCCTCAATGCCTGGGCACTCCCAGTGTCAGACGGTGCCCTGGCAGTCATCGAGGTCGATGCTTCCAATGCCGATGTTGACATACCAGGCTTACAGGATCAAAAAACTTCCCTCTGGCGGGCCTGACGTGCATTCTGTGTTCTTTTCTGCATTTTTAAACAGAGAACACGGATGGCTCGTAGTCAGGCCCCAAGTACCCCATCACTGTTCCCTCTAAGATGAGCGGGAGTCCTCCACCTACAGTTCTGCCAGTGGGGGATGCTGTTTCACTATCACATTTTCAATAGTGTGAGACAGGCAAGTTCTGCAGGACTCCAGGGAACCTGTCTGTCCAGAGAAACTGAAAACAAAACATTGAAGCACTACCCCGTACTGGCAGCAATGCAGTTGGAGGAGTCCTGCTCAGCTTACAGGGAACCGTGCACTCTACACAACAACTGTGTGGGTCAGTGCTAGGTATCACCTGATTACATTGGGTGCATCTCTTGAAGCCAATGGGAGTCTTCTGGGACATATCAAAGAACAGCAGCTAAATCAAAAGGCTCAATGGAGAGGCCAAAAAAAAGCAAAACAGCTAATCTTTTTTTCAAAAATACTGTTTCAAACAAGGTTTTCTGCTTTGGATGTTTTGCTTTTTTTGATCCATTTAAAAAAACAAAAAACGAATAACTGCAAAACGCAGACATTCATGCCACTGGGATGTAGGAGGAGTTGGCATTTTTAGCAGCCTGGTCCCCCGGACATCCCAGGAAAGCAACAGGGCACCCTAGAGGTACACATCTCACCTTTGCTCCCTTATCTTTTCCCCTGAGCCCTCCAAAATCCACTTCCCCCCCCCCCCCCCGGTACACCACTACAATAGCCCTTCTGGGTGAAGGGGGTACCTCTATGTGGGTAGAGTAGGGTTTTTGTGATTTTAGGAGGGGTCACAGTTTCCACCAGAAGTGTGACAGGTAGAGAGATATAGGGCCCTGAGTCCCCCATTCCATGGTGCACTGCACCGACTACCATACTACTCCAGGGACCTGCATGCTACTCTAATAGACCTGACTTTAACATCTAACATCTGAGACTGGGAAACCATATTTTTATTCACATCTTTGGGGATGGGGGTGGGAGGGGTCACCCCTGATTCCCTCCCATGGTCATCTTGTCACTTAGGGCTCCTTTTTGTGCCTTATTCATTCTAAACACAGGTCTAGCTCAAAACATCTTAGTTTTAGTCTTGGACGTTTTTATTTTGTTCCATTATGGCTGTAAAAAACGCCCCCGACACCCACCCCCACACCCCTTGTGATTTGAACACACTTCTGACGGACTTCATAGAAAAACGTCTAAAAATAGGTTTAGAAAATACTGATTTGTTCCAATATTTTTATTGTGTTTTGTAGTCAATAACAAATAGCTAAAATAAAAGTAAATAACCAGTATAACAGATTAACAATAACAAAGCATCAGCATACATGTTCAGACTAAGATTATACAAGAATTATTGCTATAACAAGTCATGATCATACATAAATTCAACTCTAAGAGAGGTTATTATGTAGTTGATCTAGTAAAGAAGTCCATATTTTATTGTATTTAACAAGTGAGTTATGTTTTTCAGCCGCAGCATATTCATATTTAGCTAATATACACACAGAATTCCACCAAGTTAAATACGTTTGGTAAGGTCTTTCCAACAAAAGAAAAGGGTTCTTAAGGCTTGATGTAACATTATGTCTAATAATTGTGCTTGATATTTGTCTAGTGGTGATTGTATCATTAGGGATCCAAATATGACTATGTTATATGTTAAAACATCTTGAATATTCAAGGTAGATGATATTGTGTTCCATACAGAGTTCCAATAATCTTGAACAAATGACCAAGAATAAATAATATGTTTGAGATTTCCAACATCCTTTTCACATGTCCAACATTTATTCATATTATTTTTGGTTTTTGTCGTATTCATTTTGGCGAGTTTAGCCGGAGTCCATAGGGCCCTGTGTGCTAGGTAGAACATGGATTGTGAAATGGACGCTGATTTGGTGGTATGAGTAGTTTTGAACACATACCATATACATCCCAATTTAGAAAATACTGATTTGGATGTTTTGGTGAGAAAAACATCCAAATGCTGCTTTATGCCACTTTTTAGACGTTCTTCTCTTTTGAAGATGAGCTCCATAGGCACCTAGGCTCAAAACAGGTGCTTTTCTGCCCTATTAACCTAGTTGCCCTGTTATAAAATTACCCTCATAATCAGTCAGGCTAACACTACATTATCTCATGCCAAGGAATCATAAAATACATTTCTTGATCATTTCTGCATTTATAGGCAGACACATCTAATACTAGTAACACTGAATTTTATCAACAAGAAATATCACATCCAGCAATGTGTTAAAACAGTCAGTAGCACATGTCCCTATTGTATATATTATAAATAATGACTTTTTCATTCTGTGGATAATTATTACACTACAGTGGACTACCTATAGCTCCCATCAGATAAGGATGAAAGCTTCTTTGGGTGCAGATTTTCCAGGCAGCTTTCAGCATGATTTCTTTTCATAATGCTGACGATTAAAATTATGATCCATATGTGAAATCCTACTTGTTAAAGGCCTATGACTTGACAATGAAAGAAAACTGAAGTGCCTTCTTTACAGAGACTTGGTGAACAAAATGCAGGCTTACGCTTTAGTTTGTCTTTATTTTATGAATGTTTTGACTAACCAGCTTAAATTTTATAGATAACTAGTGCAACCAAGCCCATTTCGTCAAAAATGAAACGGGCCCTAGGAAGGCTCTCGTCTAAGAGATTTCTCCTCTCTCCCCTGCCCTCCCCTCCATGTCCCGCGATTCTTCCCTCCCCTCCCATCCCCTCCGTGTCCCGCGATTCTGACCTCACCTCCATGTGCCGCAATTCTCCCCTCGCCTCCCATCTCCTCCATGTCCAGTGATTCTCCTCTGCCCTGCTCTCCCCTCTGTATCCCAGGATTCTGGCCTCCCCTCCATGTCCAGAAATTGTCCACTGCCTTGGCCTTCCCTCCGTTGGGCTCGCGTCCCCTCCAGCGTTCCGTTGCCTTAACTTGCTTGCCTTCACTTGCTGCGATTCTCCCCTCGCCTCCCATCCTCGCCATGTCCAGCGATTGTCCTTTGCCCTGGCCTCCCCTCCGTTGGGCTCGCGTCCCCCCCAGTGTTCCATTGCCTTCACTTGCTTGCATTCGTAACATTCTGACATCAGCTCGCCTTCAGCATTCCCTTCCCTCTCACTGTTCTGCCCTCCTCTGACATAATTTCGTCTTTACGTGACGGCGGGACAGTGAGAGGGAAGGGAACACTGTAGGCTTGCTGATGTCAGGATGTTACAAACCCAGCCAGCCAGCCATAGAACGTTGATGGTACAAATTATTATATTAGATGTGGGATAGAAATTTGTTAACTAAAAAGATGGCAATTTGTCATGAAATACTTACAAGGTCTGGATTGAGCAAATTCTTTCAAAACCAAAGAGGCTTCGAGTTTGGTAAATCCCTGTGACTGCCTAAAGAAATTAATATGCTATAACATTGTAAAACTTAAGTAAATCTTATCACAAACAAATTACAACAAAAGATTGAGACTTAATAAAAAGTATTGGAATTGTAGATAATAAACACAGTTATGCACCCTGATGTAGAGTCAAAGGGCAAAGGCCATAAATCGTGAGGCCTAGGAACCTATGACCTGATTATGATGTCCTTGCGGGCAAACAGGTCTAGGAAAGGAGGAAGCATAAACAAACATGGGAATGTGGTTTAGCAGGTGAGGGAACCCAGATGGCTTTGAAAGAAGACTAGATGATCCTGGGTAAGATAACTTGTTGAAGTGTTGTAAATCACTGTTAAACACAAGTGTATAAAAATAGTTGCTTCAGTCCAGTATGTTGGAGTGACAGATAAAGCCAGCATATTTATGCAGTAGTTCTCATAAAAAGCAGCCTTGATCTTTTATTTCTACACATTGTGGATAACTGGTATATGAAGATTTGTAGAGGTGGTAAAAAGATCTAAACATTTATGTGGGATTAATTCAGAATAGTACCTGCATTATATATGGGAGCAGTGAAATAACGAAACCTCGGGGAAACGTCCACAAGCAGGTACTCTTTAGGCAAACCATGGCATGTCGACACTTTTTAATCATGGAGTGCAATCGGTCATCCACTCTGGCACGTCCAGGAACTTAGTGCGTCATAATGTGCTCTGTCACAGTTCTAAGAGGATAATTTTATAACAAGTCGCCTAGATTTGGAGGCCAAGCAGGCACCTATTTTTGGGCTATTTTATGAGGACAGATAGGTGCCAATGGGTCAGTATTAAATACTAGGTGGAACAAGGCAAAAATCACATCTAGACTTAAGATGTGCGTAAATATCTGAGCCCACCCCTCGCCCAAACATGCCTACCCAAAGAGCGCATAGAAGTATACCTCTTGGCACTGTGCACATACTTCTATGTGCCTAACCCCTGAAGTAATTTTATAATGGCCCTTTTACGTGTGAAAAATCCTTTATAAAATTATCTCCTCAACGTCAGCAAGTCTGTGGACCTTTTATGTCATGAGCAGAGGGTCATAACTTCACATCAGGTATAAACAGATGACATAAGAAGAAAAAAGGTTTTTCCTCTTGAAATGATATAAAAAAAGGCAAACTTGGGTTATGTGACTTGCCCAAGGAAGCAAGGAGCTACAGTGGGAATTAAACCCAGTTTGCCAAGATTTCAGCCCGCTGCACTAGCCATTAGGCTACTCCTCCTGGATAATCAATCCTATGATGGACAGAAAGTTTATTCTTAGCCAACCCCTCATGGTAATAATGGCTGATGGATATTTAATCTCAGCCAATGCTAAACAACACTCTTCCTATAAACCCCCATCCTCCAGCATCTGTAACTAAGTTTTACAAATTCTTCTTAATGTATCATCTTATCCTTAAAAGTCCACCCCTGGGCAGTCAGGAAAAAACATCAGAATGTCTCTACAATTTTTTTGTTTAATCCAAGAGTCGAACCAAAAACTTAGAATCCAACAGCCGTGACTTTGCTCCCCCCACCACCACCACCACCACAAGTGTTGTAGGGAAGGAATCTCCTCAGAGATCTGCAGCAGCTCTTTCACAAACTGGTATGCTAAGGATCTTTGCCCATTTTGTGCCTATGGGAAAAAAGTTATCAGTCCCTTCATGTGCCACTGCACATCGCCGGCAGAAGCCAGTAGCTTCTCTTCCTCAAGTATGCTGTCAAAAGTGTGATGGCATCACCTTGATAAACGAATCAGAGACAATTAGCTCTCTGCTTCTTATATCTCCATGGCCTGGGTCCCCAGCAGTCTCTCTCTCATATAACCTTCATCTAGCTTCTCTTAAACACTCTCCTTACCCCACCCAGTAGCGCTTCATATAAGTACCTCTAAATAACCAGCTATCCCTCACCCACAGGCAGCTAACTTGATGCACTTCAGCACCTGTTTCCTCGACCTTGCTGTCTGTTTTGCTACAAAAGAAACAGCACAGTTCCATCAATGCCATGTGGCTTGGTTTTCAGAGATTTTGAGCCACACACAGCAGGAACGTCCAGGTAGTCTCAGACTCAAGATTCACAAAAACCATTTGGTGGATCCTCCATGGAGTGGCTTAAATTTACTCAGAGCTAAACTGTGCTCTGTGAATGGAGCAATGCTGGGGTTTCTTGGCAATAGCAGCCAATGTTAAAAAAAAAAAAAAGGGGAAAAAACAGGGATGGGGCTTGCAGTTGGAACTTAGGCATCAGAGTATAATTTCTTGGCACCATGGTGACCCAATGCCTGGGATTTGCTGACCTCAGAATAAGGCATCCAGTTGTTTTCATCAAAATACCCCTCTGCACGTGTTCTGAAGTTAGCCTCTGCTTAACATTCTCTTCCCAGGGGACCTACTGCTATAAGTGAGGTACACACCAACAAAACCCAGATGACAGTTTGCAGCTTCATTTTCTCCTCCACAGAACTATCATTTACAAACAATGCTTTTAACAGGGTACCAGCCTCCATAATCCTAGCATCTTCTATGATGTGCCAGTGTGCTGGAGTGGCAGAGGAAAGGAACAATCAGAGCTCAAAGATGTAACGTCATCCAATAAAGTGGTGCTCCCAATCCAATCCTTGCAACAGAGATCATGCACCCAGTCCACTGCTGGTACCAGTCATAAAAGATACATAGTAACATAGTAGATGACGGCAGAAAAAGACCTGCACGGTCCATCTAGTCTGCCCAACAATTTAAACTCATATGTGCTACTTTATGTGTGTACCTGACCTTGATTTGTTTCTGCCATTTGCAGGGCACAGACCGTAGAAGTCTGCCCAATACCAGCCCCGTCTCCCAACCACTAGCCCCGCCTCCCCCCACTGGCTCTGCCACCCAATCTCGGCTAAGCTTCTGAGGATCCATTCCTTCCAAACAGGATTCCTTTATGTTTATCCCACGCATTTTTGAATTCCATTACCGTTTTCATCTCCACCACCTCTGAAAGCCTTGAGAGCGTTTGATACAGGGGGGGAAAGGCTGAATAAGGCCTTTATAATTTCCATAAACACTGGCTTTGTGGACCAACAGGTCTCAATACAAACCACACAATCCTAAATATATATATATATATATACACCTTAAGTCACAATCTTAAAATGCCCCTTTGACAGAGCAGCTTTTAATTCTCAAGCTGCTGATATCACGTCCAGTGTGGGGTCTACCCAGGAGGATGAAAACCACATCAAGACCACTCAGGCACATACCACAGAAAAGAGATTGCTGAAAGTTATAAAAACTAAGCTAAAAACCATAAAAGACAAAACTCGGCACAGCCACGTTTCAGCTTCGCCTGCATCAAGGGTAAAAATCAAACATCTAATGTAAGGTATGTGTAAAAATTGCACTCGTCTTAACCGTGTATCAATTTTTATTTCATTATCCTTGAAATGGTGTCTTTGAAAGAGTCGCCTCTTAGAAGCTAGAAGGTGTTAACAGAACACTGCTTGACAGTCTGGTGCTGTGAATACTTTTAGATACAGTTCAGGCAGGGAGATCCTCCTTAAGAGATAATTGAACGTCCTTTGAAAATAGGGAGAACCCTCCTAAGGGAGCATTCCTTTAAAGACATCTTTGTGATGAAATACTACTACTACTTAACATTTCTAGAGCGCTACTAGGGTTACGCAGCACTGTACAGAGCAACAAATAAAAACTTGATATATGGTGAAAAGCAGTGAGTTTTATATACCCTTTGCATCACATATTGTAATTATCTCTATTATATTTATTTACTATTTAAACAATGCCTCATTGTCTGTCTGTATTATTTAGATTGTAAGCTCTTTTGAGCAGGGACTGTCTCTTTGTATCAGGTGTTCAGCGCTGCGTGTGTCTGGTAGCGCTATACAAATGCTAATAATAATAAATTCTTACTGTGAGTTCTATTGTGGACACCTCGGAAAATTTTGTAGAACCTCACCTCTCGTCTTCACATCACAAAACAGAGCAGGTGGAACCCAGAATGGCAACCAATAATTGTTTATTTTTGTATCTGTCACAGCATCCACAGTGCTAGCGGATTTTGAACCCTGTTTACTGTGCTTTCAGTAGGATTTAGTCCTATACTTCAATGCACCAGATTTATTTATTTATTTATTGTCAGCCCACATAAGGCTCAGAGATCCCTGAGGCACGTGGCTGTGCCCACCGAAACACGGCCCGTGTCAGGTTCTTATGCACTGGTGCCTTCAATAAAGATTAGAAGACCTCATCCCTACCACAGATCATCACTTGTTTCACCCTCTACTCCTTTCCTAACAGTCTTTCCGTGCACAGAGGTTTTGCTCCTGCGTTGCTACTCTTAACCAATAATCTTACCCTCTGCGTGCCGTAGTTCAAAAGCTCTCTCCCTCTACTGTGTATCCCTTCCCTTCCAAAACACACACAAACTCCTACAAACTCACTCAATTGGTTCACTGCACGGACTTCTTGGTCCAGAAGCCATTTAGACTGACTCTCTTTGTAACCTTTAAATACGGATACAGACTCCAACCATCTAGGCATCCTTACCCGGCCCCAGTTCTGCATGGTATGGTCAGCATTTACCATCTGAGTCTCTAAGATGGCCCCTTAGAATTTCAAATCTTGAACCCTTTACCAGCTCATCACAAATTCTATTTCTATATCCATTCCACCTTTTATCCTCTGTAAACCTTGAAGGGGGCTGCCCAGGCCTTTTTTGGTATTATGTAATGTTTTATACTTAATTTTATTTATATGCATATTTTGATTATGTATTTAGTCAATTTTGTAAAAAGTATTATTTATGCATTTGCTTTGTTGCAAACCATACTGGGTGGTCCTTTGCTGGACCACAGAAAAACAGTATAGAAACTCCAGACTGGATTAAATTTATTTGTATACTGATAACTAGGTTATGCAACAGACACATTTTAGATAGGTTCTGCTTTTAGAAGGTTACAATCTAATAGACAGATAAGACAAATCAGGCCATGGAGTTAAAGCCAGGATGTCAAGAACAAGGAGAAAGGCCTAATGAGAACCATCTAAGGGAGCAGAAGCCTGTGGACAGAATATAGGCCATGTCCGGGATGGTGTGTTTTAAATACTTAAAACACACAACCTCAAAGAGGTGAATTTTCAGGCTTGATTTGAATCTGGCAAGAGGGGGCACAGCGTACATGTCCAAATTTTGTACTTTTTTTTAAAAATAAGAGATAGTGCAGAGGGGATAGAAGAAAATAAATCTTCTCGCACTTTCCTTAATCTTCATCCTCCCAAGTGTAAAGGTCTGAAATACAAATTGATGCATGCATCTACCTTTTCCTATTCGAGCACACAGCTACGGAACGCGTTGCCACGGAACCTGAAAACGACTTATGAACTGACCAATTTCCGAAAACTACTGAAAACCCATATCTTCGACAAGATATATCACAAAGATCAACATGAGTAACCGCATAACCTCTAAAACTTCCAGTATTGTCTTATAATGTCTGCTGCTTAATACTATCATGTATTTCACAACCATGTAACACCTAATCCTCTGTAACCAAATGTATATTCTCTTCCATTTCCAGTATCCATGATGAATTGTAAGCCACATTGAGCCTGCAAAGAGGTGGGATAATGTGGGATGCAATAAATAAAAAATAAAATAATTTGGTTTTGCAGACAAAAAAATCTGTAGCAAGTTAATATGACATTTTTAGCTCAGTTTTAATGCAGCGAAGTTTTGAGTCACGTAGCAGGGATTCAAAAACCCACAACGGTAGTACTGAACAGGCATAAGAGTGATGTACTCCAAACAAAGAGATCTTGAGGTAATAATTTGCAAAGACATCAAAAGTCACAAACCACTGCCACGAGGCAATGGCTGGAGCAGCAGAAATGCTAGTGTACTTTACAGCAAAATGTTACCAGTAGGAAGAGAAATGATACGTTTGTAAATCATTTGAAGCGTCATTTGGAATATGGTGTCCAGCTTGGGAGGCTGTATCATCAAATGAATCTACACAAAGCAGAAGTAGTAGCCAAGGAACATTAGGCAGCCTGGGAAAACTGTGGAATTAGAAACCCCGTTTTAAAAATTACTACGGATGCTAAGCAAGAAATAAAAAGGACCACTTTACACAAAAAAAAAACTCAAGACAAACTATACTTAAACAAAATGTTATTAGCTATTTTCCATTAGCAAAATCATTTTGATCTTTAGGGTATTTTGGGGGTGGGGGAGGGGTTATTATCAAGACATCTCAAGTACTGAATTAATAGTGATCCCATGTGGCAATTAAAATTTCCATTTTTAAGCCTTCACATTTATACCGGCTCCTGTCAACATGAGACCACATTTACTGTAATTACAGCTTATTGACATTAAAACAAAATAAGGAAATCAGTATGTAAATGTAATGTTTGTTGTTGCTAAAGCAGCTGCAGATGACAGATTAGGTTCAAATAGCAATCACTTAGAAAATCTGACAAATATGCAAACGAGATTCAACTCCCCGTATTTACACTGTGCTGGAAGCGCTATGTCAGCACTTTGTCATCTCCTGAGCAGATTCCAAAAATCTCACCACCAACTTTACCGATGCCATCAAAGCAACAAAAACTTACATCTAGACAAATTACTGGCGAATATTAATACTAATAATTAGGAACCACAAATGACATCATGCTTAATTAACACTCGCTACAGTTGTTAACAAACACAGACGTGTCATGTCACCACATGTCCTGTAGGCACCCCTTAAAAGCAGGATTTAACAAAGGGCTGGCTCCCCGTTCAGCAACTACAGCCCTCTCTGTGGAAGAAACACATCGGATGATCTTTCATTTTTTCCTCCGTTTCAGTGCTTGACTGTTCATCACCATTATTAGTATTTAAGTATTTCATTCACCAATCTGAGCCCCCACCCCCTTTTCAAAGGCAAGGAGAAAGGATGGCCTGAGGGAATTAAGAAATCTTTTTCTTTATTAAACCCGATTGCTTTAGGCTTGGCTCAAGCAGTACACAGCCCACAGGATGCGGCAAGGAAACTTTGTACCATGAGTCAGACTGTAAACTAACCAGGATGAACACTGTAGAAATAGCAACAATTTAAAAAAAAAAAAGGCATTTGTTTTTACTTTCCTGGGTGCTTTACTGATTTATGGAGGGCATGTGCCATGTCTGCGATACTGAGAATGTAATGATCAACATGGTCTTGAAACAGGTCCTCAGTCCATCAGAATATGGAGATATTTAGCTCAAGGTTCATTTGTGACTTCACTTCTACACACTGCTTAAAACTCAGATTTAATTACAAATACGATTTTTACCCAAAATAGAAAAGAAGCTAAGACTTGTTGTTCCCCTTGCCTTTACTTCTGAGGGTGAGGTGAAGACACTGGCTTATGAAAAAGACTATTACAATTCCTTTGAGGTAGGTGTGTCAGACACCTTTTGTTATGTTTCTTTAAATTGCATGCGTACCTACATTTATCTTCCTTCTCTACTACACAGAAATGGCACTTTGTTGACTGCAGAGAAATGGAATTTTGTTAAACCTCAAAAAATACTGTACAAAATTCATAATATTTAGAATCTTGTAAAAACTCAAGGGCTGATGTAGTAAGTCATGTGTTAGGAAAATGTGTTGAAACTCAGTACTAACGCACATGCTAAAACAAATTTCTATGCCTGATCAGCAAACAGACTACATACAAATGACCTCAGTGTTAAAAGAATATGCATCAACAGAAACAAAATAGCGCCCAGCTTTGCAGTAACATGCCGCCATCTTTTGCACCTAGCAGAAGTCTTCTCTTTTTTCCCCTTCCTATCCATGCACAAAGACAATTCCTGTTGTATTCAATACCAGACAAGAAGTGGCTCACACAACAACAGGAAAGGAAAAGGTGGGGGGGGGAGGGGGGACGACTTTCTTCCTTTAATGAGGCTATCAGGTCCAGGCACCCTCCCACCAGGCGACCTTTCACCAGAGAGACTCCAAAAGCTGCAGCACCCTCACAAGCCAATAAAAATTTACCTCATCTGGGAGAAGTATTCAATGCTATCATCTTCTTACAGTACCATCTTGAAACATAGCGGCATCTAATCCCTAGTGGAACATCAGAACTTACTACTAGGGTGTCAGCCTGCCTACTACTACTATTTAGCATTTCTATAGCGCTACAAGGCGTACGCAGCACTGCACAAACATAGAAGAAAGACAGTCCCTGCTCAAAGAGCTTACAATCTAATAGACAAAAAATAAAGTAAGCAAATCAAATCAATTAATGTGAACGGGAAGGAGAGGAGGGTAGGTGGAGGCGAGTAGTTACGAGTCAAAAGCAATGTTAAAGAGCTGGGCTTTCAGTCTAGATTTAAAGTTGGCCAAGGATGGGGCAAGACGTAGGGGCTCAGGAAGTTTATTCCAGGCGTAGGGTGCAGCGAGACAGAAGGCGCGAAGTCTGGAGTTGGCAGTAGTGGAGAAGGGAACAGATAAGAAGGATTTATCCATGGAGCGGAGTGCACGGGAAGGGGTGTAGGGAAGGACGAGTGTGGAGAGATACTGGGGAGCAGCAGATTGAGTACATTTATAGGTTTATAGGAGTGCTCTCTTATATGGCAATCTGCTCCTAGCAGCACATTCCAGCTAACTGCTAGGGATCTAGTGTCACTCTTCTGAAATAATGATACCAGAAGGAGTAAGCAAGTTGGTATCCCTCCTACCTCTTGATCAAAATATAGGCCGCGGCAGGGGGGGGAGGGGGTCTGAGGCCTACTTGTAGGGGAAACTGAGATTTATCAAACCTACTTGAGCAGTCAGGGACTTCTTTGTTTTTTTTAAGGGAAGGGGGGCTTCAGCAAGGGACGTGGATGTCCTTGTGGCAGCAGAGGAACGTCCACTGCCAACTCCAGGCTCCGCTCATTCTGCCTTGCCTCACCCTATGCCTGGAACAATCTTCCTTTACCCTTATGCCATGCCCCCTCCCTACCCATCTTCAAATCTCTGCTTAAAACTCACCTCTTCAATGCTGCCTTCGGCGCCTAACCGCTCGAGAAATATAGAATGCCCCAATCTATCCACCCTATCAGATTAACTGTTCACTCGTCCTCTAGATTGTTCACTTGTCTTTAGATTGTTCTCTTGTCTTTTAGATTGTAAGCTCTTTGAGCAGGGACTGTCCTTCTACGTTTAAATTGTACAGCGCTGCGTAACCCTAGTAGCGCTTTAGAAATGTTAGTTAGTAGTAGTAATAAAATGGTCACACAGACGCCCATGTGGAGGAGTAGCCTAGTGTTAGAGCAGTAGACTGAAAACCAGAGGACCCTCTATGGACAGAAAAATACCTACTGTGATCTCTCTTACTCCATCTAGCTCAACTGGAGCACTTTCTGTAAACTAGACGTGCCAAATACCAGAGCTAAATACGGATGTCCATTTTTTTGAACATGGACGACACCTCCCCTTCTGTCATCGGAGTTGGATGTCCATATTTTGCCCCTCCCTAGTCCTGTCCAGACAATGTCCTCTTGCCATAAGGATGTACTGAAGTTTTAGACAACTATATCCCAACCTTATAATACTGAGATCTAGATCTCCATGTAATATGGATGCCTAAACGCCAATTTTCAGACATCCAAAACACAAATAAAGCTTCTAAAATACGGGCCTAAATCTAGGAACAAAAATACAGCTATCTATTGAAGTTCCAATCTATTATTATTTACTGCATCTTGTTACAGGCAATTAAAAAAAATCCCTGTTTTTAAATGAAAAGCTTCAAATTGCTGATCATATTCCTAATCCGAACATGGCACATTTTGAGAAGGAAAAAACCCTCTGTATCAAAGGAAATTACTAAGAACATCCTCTTGATTTTCAGGAGTCTGTTGGTTTACTCTCACTAGATGAAAACATCTCTCATTCTGAGCTTCCATCATAATAATATAGAAAAGGGCAGCAGAAAAGGGTTAGTATGGAGTCTGCCCAGTAAGGTGGGTACGGTTACCTACTGCTCCATGCAGGTTATAGCCCTCCATTCCTGAAGTGTGAAAGTCGATATCATTCTGTCCTCTTCTTAGCAATCATCTGTGTTTATCCCATGCTGTTTTGAATTCTGCCATTGTTTTTGTCCGCACTACATCCACCTCAAAGTTGAAGGAGGGAAGGAGTCCTGCTCCCTCCTCCTCCAACTTTGAGGTAGGCCACAGTTGGGGGCCAGGGCCATCCCTAGGCCACCAGGGATGGTCTTTGGGATGGGGACCTTGACATGGCCAAGGTCCCACTGGACCACCAGAGTTAAAATCCTTAAGGGGGTAGGGATGAGGGTCCCACTGACCAACAGATCACCAGGTTTAAATGTTATTTCAGAAGGTGGAAGAGGGCCTGGGGGAGCCTGGGGTCCATCAGGCCACCAGGCCTTCAGCCCTGACCTGTCAAAAAAGGCTTTTCTCCTATGCTTTCTGGACATGAACTCAAGAGCCTAATGCACAGCTCTTGAGCACATGGCCAGGCACAATCCACCCCCAGTTGTCCCTCATGTTCAATGCTATAACCGCAATTAAATTTGCGTGTCATTAGCACTGAGCATGAGGGAGCTGATCAGACATGCTGATCGGGTGGTAAAACTCCAGCGATGTTCAGACAGCGCCAAAGTTTTGATCATCTACACCTAAGTGATGGTGTTCTCAGCACTTAACCCCCTCCTTTTCTCTATCACTTTGCCCTCAGACCATTGTTGTACTACACCAAGCCCTAACTCCTTTTGTCTCCCCGTCCTAGTCTATTGTCTAAGCATGAGTTTTGCATTTTCTTGCGCTGAACATATCTGAAACAGAAGTTCCCTTTCTTCCAGTCAGTGCATTCCTACCTACTCCCATTTGTCACTGCTCCCCTTTCCTAAGCCCAGAACCTCTTCTATTTTGTGTTCCTAATTCCAATTCCTGCTCCACTCTCTATTATGAACTTGATAATGTTCAGAAAAACCACACCACCCTTAGTTTTGGCATTTATCGTGTTCTTTTATCAGTGTCTGCTCACTGTTTCCCTGATTTTTCCTTTCATCCCCTTCAGATTCTGCAAAATTCAACTGCAGATCTTTTTTGTTCTCTCTCTCCCCTTGTTATTCTTATGCCGGCTAACATTCACTGACTCCTGTTAAACAAATCACACTTTTAAATACATCCACAATCTAGCTTCTCCTTCCCTTTCTACTTCTCTTTCTTGTTCTAGGTTCTTCTCACACTCATTTGTCTAACCAAAAATTGCCTGGTCCCCAGGTAATCAAAAGGAGAGTGTAAAGGGGTCGGATATTGTCAATCCTTGAGCCTTTTAGACAAGTAAACCTAATGCGAAACCCCTACGGGAAAAATTACACTGGCTCCCACTAAAAGAACGCATCACGTTCAAACTTTGCACCCTAGTCCATAAAATCATCCATGGTAACGCTCCAGCCTACATGTCAGACCTAATAGGAGTGGAGGAGTGGCCTAGTGGTTAGGGTGGTGGACTTTGGTTCTGGGGAACTGAGGAACTGAGTTCGATTCCCGGCACAGGCAGCTCCTTGTGCCTCTGGGCAAGTCACTTAACCCTCCATTGCCCGCCGCATAGAGCCTGCCATGAGTGGGAAAGTGCGGGGTACAAATGTAACAAAAATAAAAAAAATAAAAATAAAATAGAACTACCACCCAGGAACGCAAAAAAATCTTCTCGCACATTCCTTAATCTTCATCCTCCCAAGTGTAAAGGTCTGAAATACAAATCAATGCACGCATCTACCTTTTCCTATACGAGCACGCAGCTCTGGAACGTGTTGCCACGTAACCTGAAAACGGTCTATGAACTGACCAATTTCCGTAAACTACTGAAAACCTCTCTCTTCGACAAGACTTATCACAAAGATCAACATGTGTAACTGTACAATCTCTAAAACTTCCAGAATTGTCTTACAATGTCTTTTGCTTTAACACTGTCATGTATTTCACCACCAAGTAACACATAACCCGCTGTAAAACCCCATGTATATTCTCTTCTATTTCCAGTACCCATGATGAATTGTAAGCCACATTGAGCCTGCAAAGAGGTGGGATAATGTGGGATACAAATGCAATAAATAAAATAAATAAATAAATGCTAAAAGCTAAAACGTATGCGTGCGTTCTGTTTTCATGTCCTCGTGTATACACCACAATCTTCTCCTACTGTTTATCATAAGCTACCATGGATTAGGATGCTATAATAGGTATATAAAATCTATATATAAACAAATGGGTACACACATATGGGCACATGTATTTAACACAAAAATCAGCTCTGGCTTTAGAACAAATAGACAAAGAACAAAGTAAACGGTTAGATGAAGTATTTGCTGTAACGCTGCGATGGCTTAACTGATGCTGCGCAGTATTTGCTATGGGAGTCATCATTTATTAAATAAAATGTTATGAACGGGATCAGTAACTGAAATCTCATGGGCAAAAAAACCTGAACACATGGATGTCAAAAATAATCAAGAGAACCTTTGCACAGTCAGTTACAAACGACAGTTGGTAGAAACGCTGGTTTCAAAAATGTAAAAAATGTTCAGCATTATAAGTGAACCTGTGTGACTACTTCCCAAATTCAACTTAATCCCTTGTGGAAATTAGTTCTGGTTTTCTTTGAAGGTGATTTTGTAAGCATTAGGTTAGTAAATGACGGTTAATTAGGGATTACTTAATAGTGTCTAATTGTTAGGGCTAGAACATGTCCCTGAAGTCAAATTCTAGAGAAAAAGGGATGCTTGCTTCAAATTAAAGCAACAATGGAGATCAAAACACATCTAAATAAAGTGCCACACCAAACCCAGTGACATCCAGTGGCTCCCGCAATTAGTTCATTGGCACCCTTGCCTGAAAAAGATTAGCAACAGTCATCTCCATGTCCTTTAAGCCAAGTAAATGTTCTTTGTTACTTCTGCTCCATTCTGTTTTCCATTTATTAAAAATTACGATCCTCTCCAGTCAGTCCTATATCACTCACATTTATCATAACTAGGCTTTGTTATTAAGAGGTCTTGTCAAACAAATCCAATTCATTTGACTGGGTGACCAGCGAGTTGGATCAAGGGAGAGCTCTAGATGTGGTGTACTTCCATTTTTCAAAAGATACTGCCTAAATCAAACAGATATACAGAGTCACATTTAAAAGTAAATATACAGGAACTGTGAAAAACGTGGTGAAGTGGAAGGCAACAAAGGTTAGTGTTTATTGTAAGCCACACTGAACTCAAACTTGTTTTGAGATAATGTGGGATATAAATGTCACAAATACATACATAAATAGTAGTAAAATGAAACTCACTGAGGAGAGGGATGTTAAAAGTGGTGTGCCACTTGGTAAGGGGGGGGAGGGAAGAGAGGGTAGGTATAGTTGGGGAGTGGGGTAGTTTATGGAAGTAGGATGGGATAGTGGCACCATACAGATGCGATGTAACTCTCCTGCTAAGGGGGTGATAACTTGCTGACTGGCAGAACCACAGTATAACAGAACAATGAAATACAAACCAAGAACACAGAATGGCACCAGTGATTTATATTTATTTAAAAAAAATTTGTTGCATAATGTTCAGGCTGTTAGTTGATACAATCCCAAAATAATATGCAGATTTATTGATAATAGTTATGTACAACACTTTTGCAGGCACACGCCATTGTTAATTAATATAGTAATACGGAAGGGGGAGCGGAGGGGGGAAGATAGGGGGGAGAAACACAAGGGAAAAAATTGATGATAGAAGTTTCGCTGTATTAGTACAGGTTTACAATGTTAACTGCCTGAGTTATCTTGTTTAACATGGAATTGTTTTATCTCTGCATTCATCAATAAAAAATTATTAAACATTAAAAAAAGTGGTGTGCCACGAGGATCGGTTCTTGGTCCGGTTATTAACATTTTTGTAACTGATATTACTTAAGGGCTGTCTGGTAAGTTTTGTCTCTTTGTGGATGATACCAAACTATGCACTACAGTAGACATCCCTGATAGTTTGGGCAAAATGGGGAAGGACCTAGGAAAGCTTGAGGAATGGTCCAGAGTTTGGCAGCTAATATTTTAATGCTAAAAACAAGGAGTACAGTTTAGGGCATGGGTGGCCAAAATGGTTAGAAAAGGCGATTGCAAAAGCTAGAATAAGTTAGTGATAATTTTCTGGTGAGGGCCCATTCAGAGTGTGGGATGCTGGAGACCAAACCATCAAAAAAAAAAAGATATAAACAAGATAAGAGTTGGTCCAGAGGGCGGTTACTAAAGTGATCACTGGTCTATGTCATAATATGGTAAAGAATGTGGTAAAGGCGGTTAGCTTAGCGGAGTTTTAAAAAGGTTTGGACGGCTTCCTAAAGGAAAAGTCCATAGACCGTTATTAAATGGACTTGGGGAAAATCCACTATTTCTGGGATAAGCAGTAAAAAATGTTTTGTACATTTTTGGGATCTTGCCGGGTATTTGTGACCTGGATTGGCCACTGTTGGAAACAGGATGCTGGGCTCGATGGACCTTTGGTCTTTCCCAGTATGGCAATACTTATGTACTTATATATGGGATGGACAAGAAAAGTGAGGACAGCTCAAAGAAGAAATCAGGAAGTCCTTTAATAACAACAGCTAAACAACGACCCGGGTCGTTGTTTAGCTGCTGTTATTAAAGGACTTCCTGATTTCCTCTTTGAGCTGTCCTCACTTTTTTTGTCCGTTGCTTTTGTTGCACATGAGGGCTTTCCTCCTCTTTTTTGTTTTCCTGTTGGATAATATATACGGGGACAGACAAAGATCAACATTTATACTTTGGAAGAAAGACAGGAGAGGGGACATACGATAAGAGATTTAAATATCTCCGTGGCATAAATGCACAGGAGGCAGGTCTCTTTCAATTTAAAGGAGGCTCTGGAATAAGGTGAAAAGGGACAGACCTAGGAGTAACCCGAGGAAATACTTCTTCACAGAAAGGGTGGTGGACTTTGTAGAATGGCCTCCTATTGCAGGTGGTGGAGAAGAAAACAGTATCCGAATTCAATAACGTTTGGGACAAGTACGTGGGATCGCTAAGGCCCAAGGTGCTCAAAACTCAGGCGCTGTTCTGAAAAGCACCGTAAAAATACTGCCAAAATAGCGCAGAAAAACAACTCCCATTAATGTTCAGTGCTAATCAGATGCAAATACAGATGCTCACTGCGTTGAGCATTAGAGAGTTTGGCGGGAGGATTGTGCTTGACGTATGCGCAGACGAGTTCCATGGTAAGCTGGGCTCCTGTGCACATGTGCCTGGCAAAACCTGAATGTGAAGCACACATTAGTGTGTGTTTTCTGCAGCCTAAATATAATCGTTTTTCATTTTTTAAAGTTTGGACGCTTATACTTAAGCGAAGGAAACCGACACCAATGTGCACTTTCAATTTTCAACTATGGAATGCACTACCAAATGTCATAAAAACAATGCACAACCTAACAAACTTCCGAAAATCACTAAAAACCAACCTGTTCAAAAAGGCATATCACACCGATCCATCCTAAATACCAGACAACGAAACTTATACCAGAACTGGACAAAACCGAACTCTCTATACTTAACTGCTTCATCTACTTGTCGCAAGTGAATTTTAACGCAGCACCACTATATTTCTCATACCGGAAATGAACTTTCCATACTTGACTGCTTAATTTACTCTGTCACTATGATCTTTAATGCAATACCACTTTGTATTTCTCATCCCGGAAATGGCGATCGCCACTACGGAATAATGTAAGCCACATTGCACCTGCAAATAGGTGGGAAAATGTGGGATACAAATGCAACAAATAACTAAATAAATTTTAGATCTGTGGTGACTTGAGCATTTTTGCTTCTCAGGACCAGCGCTTAAGGGCTTGTATGCAGTGGTGTTCCTAGGGGGGGGGGGGGGGCGGTCCGCCCCGGGTGCACGCCGCCGGGGGGGTGCCGCGCGCGCCTGTCCTCCGTTGTACCATGCTTCTTCTCTGCCGTTCCGGGGCAGAGAAGAAGCATGGAACAATGGAGGACAGGCACGCACGGCGGCACCTCCTCCTCCCCCCCCCCCAGCGGCGTGCACCCAGCGGGGGGGGGGGGGGGTGTTCCTTCGCGGGGGTATCCTTTCGCCGGGAGGGGGGGGTCGCTGCACCCGGGGGCAGGGCAAATCGGCGATCCGCCCAGGGTGCCAGCCCCCCTAGGAACGCCACTGCTTGTATGGGCTTCCTTCTGCTTCCAAAAGCAACCAAAACCAGCAGATTTTGAAGAAAGAATCATGAGAAATCCTCTCTTCCAACACCCTAATGCCTGCTCTGACCTGGTGTTATTTTTTGCAGCGGTATTTTTTTTTGTTGTTTTGGGCATTATTTTCTGAGCAATAGGAATACAAAACGACCTCATTTTCATGAGCTAGACTACGTTAGCATGTTACTTGCCCTGTTTGTCTGTGCACTCATTTGTTCCACGCTCCAGGCCTCTGAACATTCTGTGTAGGTAAATGCGGACGCTAGTCCAGCACTAATGCCCTCTAGCACCTGCGTTACTTTTGAGCATCGGGGCTGAAGGGAACGAAAGAGATAATAGATGGTTATGGATAGGAAGACTGAATAGGCCATATTGTCTTTACCTGTCTTCATTTTCTCTGTTTCTTTCAAATCCTTTAAATAGACCCCTTCATTTCTTTAAGTGAGAACCACGATAACACAGCTAGTGCCTCAGAAGCCACATGTAGCTTTCTAGAGGCCTCAGTGCAGAATTTTCCAAATGACACTGAATAAAAGTGTGGAGCACATCATCTCTCTTAACCTTGTTGCTGCTCTGTTTCTAAAGTCATTGAATTTTGGAATAAGACAACCAGAGGATCCACAGAAACCTACTGTGACAACTCAAGGCTCTGTCAACCAATTTTATGGTTCATTTGGGGGAGGGGGGGGGGAAGAAGAGAAAAAGCAAAGCAGCTTTCCATAAATCAATTGGTTTCTCAAGCATTTTATCATGTTCTATGCTTCAGTTTGGCAACATTCGTGGCAGCTCAGACTCTCTCTCACCCCTGGCACAAAGCTGATCACCCCAGGGGGGGTAGCTAGGTGGGGCCATGGGCCTCCACAGATTTAGCCCCCCTCTACTTTCAACCCCCCTCCCCCGCCACCGCTGACCCATGCAGGATGTCAGGACTCATAGAAACAGATCAGTGAACGCACCGGAGACCGGCGCCGGGGGGGGGGGGGGGGGGATAAAAAGTGCCCCCTCACCTCAGGCTCTGGACCCCCCTCCTGCCGAGGTCTGGCTACGCCCCTGGATCGACAGTGTTCGCTTCCCACACCTTCTCCAGCCTTCCTCCCCAAGCCAAGTACTGTTTCTTATTCCTGACCACCAAATAAACACCAATGTTTAGCCCCTTCTTACACATTCATTTTTCTTAATTTATTGTTGGACGGCAAAAACAAATGAACAAACAAAAAGCCTAAGGATTAAACAAAAGATTGTTCATGGTATTACCCCATAAAGCATCAAGGTTCAGAGAATAAGAAGGAAAAAATCTTTATGAGGAACTCTTTTTAAGCATCAGGCCTCCCAAAGAAAGAACTGGTAGGCATTTAAACAACTTATTTTAATCTTCCTGTCCAGAGCAGCCCCAGTCTGGCCCCCAGTTCGTTTGCAAACCCAAGGGAGGAGTGTGAGGTGACTAAGGAGCAGGTGATCCCAAAGAGTTACGGGACATATTTTTTAAAATGTTGCTTCATATTTAAGCCAATTCCAACCTCTTATTCAAATACTCAATTACCATGTGCCCTCTAGTGGCTATATATGAATACTACATTTGTGAAACACACCAAAGACAAGTATTAATTCGGATCAGATGTCACAGTGCAGGTCAAGGTGACCCCTTTTGGGGGGGGAACACTTTTCAGGACTAGAGCACTGCATCAATGACCTTTTGAAAGGAAACATTAAAATGAACCATAAGCAAAAGACTGTTAACTTTAAAATGATCAGATATTTTAAAGCTAATAATTAAAAAAGACACCCCACAGACTTAAGATCTGGACTTTCAAGCATAATATGAGCCATAAAACCCTATTGCTTATCACCTTCTGACCACTAAGCTATCTCTTCTCCCCTCTTCACACCAACGTTTCTCCTTCGTATTACCACTCAAATGCTTTTTATGATTCACTTCTATTTCTTAGTATTGCCATCTTTTTCTCAGTCTGCCCTGGTTTGAGGGAAGCAGATACTAGCTCTCAATTCTAATCAAATAGTACTAAATTAGTTCAATAAGGTAATCACCTTATAAGATTTTATATACATATTGGGCATAGGCGTCAACCTTTCAAAATGATTGGGGCTGCCAATTACAATAACAATTATCCCTCCATGGACACAAATTAAGGATTTTGCTGAATACTGGGAGCGCTCAACACCTACAGAGCTGGCTTCTATGATCCTGGGTCAGATCAAAGGTCTATCAAGTCTGACAAATCCAGATCACAAGTACCCAGCAGGAACCAAAGGAGTAGATTCAATCCTTATTACTCATAAAGATAAGCCTTTTTAAACACAGCTATGCTAAATGCCTCAATTATTACCTTCCAGCAACAAATTACACAACTCGATTGTTGAGTGAAAAAAACAAACACTTTCTTGGGTTTGTTTTAAATGTGTTGCTTCTCAGCTGCATGGAGAATCCCATCACCTTATATTATTTAAAAGGTTAGACCACTATTCCCCATTTATCTATTCTACTCCACGCAAGATTTTATGAATTTTTATCATTCTCCTCTCAATCATGTATCCAGGTCAAGCACTCTAACCTGTTTAACCTTTAATGGGAAAGCCATTCCATACCTTTTATCATTCTGGATGCCCTTCTCGGTTCCTTTTCTGGTTCTGCTATGTATCTTTTTTGAGATAGGCTGACCAAAACTACACAAAATATTCAGGATGTGGTCACACCTTTCTCCATGGGGCAGGATAATGCAGACGCACTGGTAGCCCTCTCCTGCCCGGACGCACTCTCCTAGCTTAAAGCTGATTGGATTAAATTCGACCAATCAGCATTGAGATACAGCTTTCCCACCTTGCACTTGACAGCAAATTCCCCCCCCCCCCCTTTTTTTTTCCGCGTATTGCTACGAACAAGCTCTGATACCGGTCACCAAATCCTCTTTATTAAAGTGCTCCAGGGATTCTACTCCTCACCAAAGTCAGCGCAGAAGGCTACAGTGACAAAGCCACCTCAAAAGAGGTTTAAAAAGGTGAGCAAAACTAAACATTTAAACTCACCTGTCAGTCAGCAAGCTACTGTGCAAGTATCTCCTATTCAGTTGAAAGTGATAAAAGGAGCTATATATATATGGAGAACTGCATTAACCTGCACTGTAAAATATTTAAGGAAATGTACACAGAACATAAGAACCAGATTTCTACCAATAATGTTTATTTACAATACAGGTAATGCAATAATGTTAGAAGGCAGTTATAAGGATTTTACACAAGGGAAATGTGCCACAAGATAAATATTCTTAGAAAGTCTGAATTATTAATTAAGCTGGCTTAATACTAACTCACTTTGAGTGAGGCTCAGATTAATTCTTTCTGCTGCTGGTTGAGTGGTAAAGGAGGTTCTTGCTGGAAAAGAAGTCTTTCTGGCAGATTTGTTGGGAATGGAACCTGGCTTGTCCAGAGAGCTTCAGTGATGGTCCAGAGATGTGCAGATCATCCAGCAGGCAGGGTCCAAGGAAGGGCGCAGGACCAGAGAGGTAAAGGAGAAAGAAGAAGATGGCCGACTAAGAGTGTTCTAGTTTTTTATAATTTCTTGTTGGGCCATAGGCTGAAATCAGGTGTGGGATGTACTGATCCAATCAAAACTCAGGGATAGGTGGCAACTGGTTCTCTTCAGTTTTTGAAACGGAGATTTGGAAATGTTGATTTAGCTGGTCACGTGTTTTGTATCATAAGGGTTTCTGGCTGACCCTCTGCTGGTACTTGACTAGATTAGGTGGGTCATTGTCTGTGAGTTTCAGGTAGATGGGCCTTCCAGACTCTGTGATTACAAGGTTGAGTGAGTCACTGTATGTGAGTTTCGGGCAGATGGTCTGCCTTTTGTCGTGTCTATTCTCTGTGATTGCTGGTGATTAACTTCTCAGTATCTACCCTGCTAGTTCTACTGTTACAAGCTATTAGTGGTCTTCAGGGGGATGGGGCCAGTTTCTGATACTGAACATGTTGCATTAGCAAAACATTTCAGATAGGTTTTCCAGCAAAATCAATAACTCTGAAAATCCCTCACATCATGCTACACAGTCAGTACCAGTCAATCAGGAGGCAGCTTCTTTGCTGTTCTAACTTTTTCAGCAAATGTTACAACAGCCACAGTTGCTGACACAGACTACTTTCCTGCCTTCAGTACCAACAGCAGTTCTCTCTCACCTGCTCCTTCTATGCGACCAGTCAGCCCTGCTTTGTCTTCTCAGCAGTGCCTTTTTCTCAGTCTGATCCTAGTGAGGTTTATTCTTTTGAAGAAGATCAACCTGTTCCAGATCAGTTGCCTTCACACTCGCTTCCTTCTGACACTGTACTAGATGCTACTAAAGTACCAGTATCTTGCTTTAGAAACACAGGCAAGTACTATGAATAAAAAGGACTTTCAAAAGAATTTTTACTTCTATTGACACTCCCTCAGGACCAGTGGCGGTCAGTATACATTCTGTTCTTCAAGGACTGCAGACAAAAATATGGCAAAATCCCTAAACTCAGCAATCCACTTCAATGTGCCTAGACGCTAAATACAAGGTTCAGCTTGCACCAGGTCATGAAAAGATCCAACTCCCACATCAGTCTGTGATCAATAAGTCCATGAAGACTCGTCCTCAGTTTCCTCCTGGAAAAAGACCCAGAGTCTTTAGATGCAGTTGGCCGCAGAGTTTTTGCAGGAGCTATGCTTGCCTCCAGAACTGCTGCACATCAGTTGCAGATATTGCATTAAATCTACGGATAAAATCTACGGAAAGAACCAAAACATATAAAATCCACACTCACTGCTCCGTTATACATCAACACATCCACTTATGAATTCTCAATCCTGAAATCGCACCACACTCATACCTTTAATCACAGAAAATGTATACCATAGGTTTTTCGTTATTATATGCTATATATTGTCCTCAGACCCTCTAGTTTCTCATTGTTTTCCTTCCAATGTTTCAATGTTCTTTTCCATTGATATATTCCTTAACGATACTTTGATTTTGTCTCGTATAACTCTTCACAATGTAATCCATAACCGAACTGTAACAAAATGTAATTTCCATCATTCATAATGCATTGTAAGCCACACTGAGCCCGCAAAAAGGTGGGAAAATGTGGGATACAAATGCAATAAATAAATAAATAAAATCGGCATTCTAAACTATATTCTTCGTTGGAAGCTGTTTCTTCACCTTTACCAGAACAAGTGGCACATTGTTTTTATCTGCATTGGAAGAAATTACCTTTCATCTGATCACCAATATTTATGACCTGTATGATACCACTTCCAGGATAGGAGCTGCTTCCATCGCAGCACAAAGAACTGTATGGTTGTGTGCTTCAGGGCTCAGAAATGACCTTCACGACAGACTGGTGGATGCCCCATGTCTGGGAGACAACTTATTTGGGGATAAAGTGATAGATGCAGTATCCCAAGTTTAAAATGACAGATCTACTTTTAGCTGCCTACAGTCAGCCCTAGACAGCTTTCCTTGTACCACATCCCACCTTCTCTTGTACCACATCCCACCATCTTCCTGCTTCCTCATGAGTGAAACATGACAGAGGGAAGGCTCCGGGACCAACCACATGCAGAATCTGTGAATCACTGCTGCTGATGACAACCTCTATAGAGAGAGACATTTTAAGATAGACTCAGGGAGGGGGTCAGAAAGAGGGAGAGATGTTGGACCCAGGCAGCAGACTGCCTTGAGCCACCCCCAGGCCTAACAGCAGCCACACTAATTTATGTGAGAATGTTAACCCAACTATACTTTGGAAGGAAATGAAGGAGAGATGTTGGACCCGCAGACTGCCTTGAGCCACCCCCAGGTCTAACAGCAGCCACACTAATTTATGTGAGAATGTTAACCCAACTATACTTTGGAAGGAAATGAAGGAGAGATGTTGGACCCGCAGACTGCCTTGAGCCACCCCCAGGTCTCAGCAGCCACAATAATTTATGTGAGAATGTTAACCCAACTATACTTTGGAAGGAAATGAAGGAGAGATGTTGGACCCGCAGACTGCCTTGAGCCACCCCCAGGTCTAACAGCAGCCACACTAATTTATGTGAGAATGTTAACCCAACTATACTTTGGAAGGAAATGAAGGAGAGATGTTGGACCCGCAGACTGCCTTGAGCCACCCCCAGGTCTAACAGCAGCCACACTAATTTATGTGAGAATGTTAACCCAACTATACTTTGGAAGGAAATGAAGGAGAGATGTTGGACCCGCAGACTGCCTTGAGCCACCCCCAGGTCTAACAGCAGCCACACTAATTTATGTGAGAATGTTAACCCAACTATACTTTGGAAGGAAATACCTCTGCAACCATATGCTACATCAGTACAGATGAGAAAGTGCAGCAGCGTTCACAGAGGTTAACAGCTCACTAATTTAGTTAAAATCATTTATGTTGTGTTGACAAGATCAGCATTTGCATGCCCTGATCTTTAAGTGGTAAAGGACATAAAGCTCCTTGGCCATATTGCAGTAGCCAAGATAATTGCTATAGCACTTGGAAAACTAAAAATAATTGACAGACCAGAATAGGCATAGGGCAGAACCCAGCTTAGAAAAAAAAAATCAGGAATTCTAGCAAGAGACCAGTGAAAATTGCTGGTGCGGTATTAAAACAAGGACAGAAGGAAAGTCATGTAATGGATGTAAAATACTACACACCATTTCTAAGGTTTTCTTATGCTCCATTAATTCCCCCCCTGTTTTTTTTTGTTTAATCTAAATGTAACAACATAATTAAGACTTATTGGTTTTATTTAAAAATGAAGGCTGAGATTTGTACAGGGCATTAAATATTCAAGACTGACCAGACTACTTCTTGCCACCAGGAGGACTTATGCAGCTCCCAGCCAATATTCAGTCAGGACTCACATAAGGCATTCAATCCCACATTATCCTCTGCTGCCCCAGGGCCTTTCCTGCCATAACAGCCAAATAATCATGTGGCTCATATCATGAGACTGACCTCACGTTTGATTAAATGCTGTTCCTGCTGCAGGTCCAGTAGACAAGGTTAAAAAGGATCACCAAACATATGGATTGCTTAAGATGGAAAGGTGGTAACATGAGTTCTAAGAGCTACTTTGGCAAACACTGTGTATGATGAGTATGACATTAATGCTTGAAGTGGGAAGTTCTTACCTTGGTAATTTTCTTTCCTTTAATCACAGTAGATGAATCCATTAACTGATGGGTTGTATCCGCCTACCAGCAGGTGGAGATAGAGAACACTGAAAAGCCACAGTGACCTTGGACGGCTAGCCCCTTCAGCCTTCAGTATATGAAATTTCCAAAGCAGAGTGAATAAGAAAGTTAAAGTAACGTAAACTTTCCTCACAGTGAACAAACGCCCCAGAACCGGAGCAAGAACCAAATAAAGGAGGGACGACCTCAACCTCTTGCAATAGAACAGCATGTAGAAACTCTTGAGCTGGTCTTCAACTCCTCCCGATGAGATACAATACCTGCATGAAAGATCTGAACAAAAAACAAAACCAGACAGGGAGGGATCCTGGATTCATCTGCTGTGATTAAAGGTAAGAACCTAATTTTCCCTTCCTTGTCATCAGCAGCAGATGAATCCATTAACTGATGGGATGTACAAAAGCACTCCCTACATAGGGTGGGAACAGGCAACTCCACGAGCAAGCACCTGCGCTCCAAAATGCGCATCCTGCCTCGCTGCAACATCCAGTCTGTAATGCCGAACAAACGAGAGCTGAGAAGCCCAAGCAGCTGCACAACAGATCTCTTGAAGAGAAAGGACACCCGTTTCAGCCCACAAGGAGGAAATTGCTCTCGTGGAATGCGCTTTAAACACTTCAGGCGGAGACCATCCTGAGATACGCAGAAAAAATGACTTCCCAGAGCCAACAGGCTACAGTGGCCTTAGACGCCTTACACCCGCGTCGAGGACCTGACAACAATACAAAAAGGTGATCAGAAGCCCTGAAGTCATTTGACATCTGTAGATACTACAACAGAGCCCTGCGGACATCCAAAAGACGCAATTGCCCAAAGGAATCCGGAAAGTCCTCCCTAGAAAAGGAAGGTAGAAAAGTGGGCTGGTTCAGATGAAACGCTGAAACCACCTTAGGCAGGAAGGAAGGCACTGTACGTACCGTTACCCCGGACTCCGAGAACTGTAGAAAAGGGTCCCAACAGGAAAGAACCTGAAGCTCAGATACACGTCTAGCCAACGTCATTGCCACCAAAAAGACTGTCTTGAAAGTCACATCCTTCTCAGAAGCTCGCCCAAGCGGCTCGAAAGGCGCACGCTGAAGAGCCTTCAACACCAGCCCCAGGTTCCAGGCCAGACACGGTGACCGCACGGGAGGACGGAGCCAAATGTCCGGATGAGCAGCAAGGGACAAGTCAGAGACTTTCCCTCGGAAGCATGCCCAACGCTGCCACTTGAACCTGAAGGGAATTGTAAGCCAGGCCTTTTTGTAATCTGTCTTGCAAAAAGTCCAGTACTAGCGCGACTGTAGCCCGCGTGGGTGTGACCGCTTTTGAAACACACCATGCCTCAAACTTGCGCCAGATCTGAGCATAAGCTGCGGAGGTAGACCGCTTGCGGGCCTGCAAGAGAGTGGAGATGACCTTGTTAGAATAGCCCTTGTCTCTCAATTGCGCCCTCTCAAGAGCCAGGCCATAAGACCAAATCGGCAGGGATCCTCCACAGACCCTGAACCAACAGGTTCGGCACCAGAGGCAAAGAAAGTGGAGCCTCCACCAGCATCCGACGGAGATCCGCATACCACGGACGCCTTGGCCAATCCGGCGCAATAAGAATCACCAATCCTCGGTGCAGTCGAATCCGCAGGAGGACTCGCCCTATCAAGGACTAAGGAGGGAACACTTACAGGAGGCCCGAGGGCCAGGGTTGAGCCAGAGCATCCAACCCTGCTGAGCGAGGATCTCTCCTTCTGCTGAAAAAGTGAGGGACTTTGGCGTTTGCACTTGACGCCATTAGATCCAAGTCTGGAGTCCCCCATTTGGCACAAATCTAAAGAAAAACTTCTTCTGCCAGTTCCCATTCTGCCGAGTTGATTTGATGTTTGCTGAGGAAATCGGCTTGCATGTTGCTCTGACCTGCTATATGAGCTGCGGACAGCAGATGCAAGTGGAGCTCGGCCCAGTGGAAAATCTGAGCAGCCTCCGCGGCCAGGGCCCTGCACTGAGTGCCGCCCTGACGACTGATGTAGGCCACTGCTATCATGTTGTCTAAAAGCACCCAGACAGGAAGCCCCTTCAGAGTCTTGTGGAAGGCCAGCAGAACCAATTGTTCATCTACTCTTGAATGGCACCTGCCATGATGTAATATTGTAAGCCACATTGAGCCTGCAAATAGGTGGGAAAATGTGGATACAAAGGCAACAAATAAATAAATAAATACATAAATAAAAGAGATGGATGAGGGGAGATATGATTGAGGTCTACAAAATCCTAAGCGGTGTAGAAGTAAATCAATTTTTTACTCATTCCAAAAGTACAAAGACTAGGGGATACTCAAGGAAGTTACTTGAAAATACTTTTAAAACCAACAGGAGGTAATATTTTTTCACTCAACGAATAGTTACGCTCTGGAACTCTTTGCCAGAGGAGTTGGTAACAGTGGTTAGCGTATCTGGGTTTAAAAAAAGTTTGGACAAATTCCTGGAGGAAAAGTCCATAGTCTGCTATTGAGACAGACATGGGAAGCAACTGCTTGCCCTGGGATTTGTAGTATGGAGTGTTGCCACGATTTGAGTTTCTGTCAAGTACTTATGACCTGGCTTGGCCACTGTTTGGAAAACAGGATACTGGGCTAGATGGACCATTGGTCTGACCCAGTATGGCTACTCTTACGTTCTTTTGTAATAATCTGTAGTCGTGATTAGTGGCATGTCGTAATCCTAATGTTCTGATTTTTTTTTATTTCAATTCAGTCATATGGGATTTATTTGCCTTATGCCACATTTGGTGGTGAAACCAAAAATAAATTCTCTAATGTAGGCCTTAAAGGCATCCCATCAAATACTGAAAGGGGTATTGGAGAGATTATTAAACTTGCAATAACCTGTAATACCTTGACAGGCAGCATCCCTAAAACCATTTGCCAATCTAGGGTTAAATCTCTAGCTTGGTTTATAAGATCTGCATGCAGCAAGGGTGAAATGCATAGAACTCAGAGCACAATCGGAGATAGTAGTAAGTAGGATGTCCGCACAATCTACGATTGGAATGCATCTTTGGAAACTAGAAAGTAGTGTATCTGAGAGTGAGATTTATGTGGTATAGAATAAAAAGTAAAGTCTTTTGTACTGGGATGAGAAGTCTCCAAACATCATTCAATGTAAGAGCTTGCATTATACTAGTTAGGGTTGTTCTGCTTTCAGATGAAGCTGGACAAGGGGAAAATGTATAAAATAGGATTTAGTACTAAACTGAAATACCCATCAAGAACAAAGAGTATTTTGGCAAATGGGGTAAGAACTTCTGCAAGGGATGTAAAGAAATGAGGATTGTAGCAATTTGGGGCATAGATACAGCATAAAACAGGTGTAGATGTCTTGTGTCTCCATATAAGAACCATCTGCCGTCATTGTCTGAGGAGGCAGTAATTAAAGGCAGAGCTAAAGATGATTTAAAGAATATGATAGTGCCATTTTTGTCCCCAATGGCTGGGGATACTGAACCAAGGATGTGTGTTTAGGATGTTTCAATAAATATACAAATTTTGCATTTAAATGAGTCTCCTGTAAAATGAGGAAATCAGGAGAAAGTTTAACAATATAGGACCAGAATTTCTGCCTCTTAAAGGGATTATTAAGTCCTTTAATATTTAGTGATATAATGTTTAAAGGACTACTCATTAGAAAACATAAATTCACTATAAAAAGTGGTAAAAGAAAATTGATTAATTGTGCAACAAATAATAATAAACAAGAACAAAAAAAGATGGATGCATACATACATGTTTTATCCTTGCTAAATGAAGAGAGTATAATCAACTTAACAAATGAATGTGCCTGTATGAGGCCGAGCAGAGGGCTAGAGAGAGACAGATAGAGTCCCATATTTGAGATGTACCCGGTCAAAATAGCCCTGACAAAAAAGCTCCAAACAAAAAAAAGCTCCCGACATAATAGCCACAATATAGCCCTTGACAAATTAGCCCCCTGACAAAAGGGCCCGATCAGGCTGCCCAAAATATGGCATTACATTTTTTATAGGGGGCTATTTTGTTAAGGGGGTTATTTTGTGGGAGGGGCCATTTTGTTGCCAGGCTGTTTTGTCAGGGCTTTTTTGTCGAAGCTATTTTGTCGTGGTGCCCTATTAGCTATTCTAAGCAACAAAAAAAAAAGCACAAAGGGCCTTTAAAAACAAAAGGTAACACAAAAAGAAACCACTGGGATGTATTGGGGGGTGAGGGGGGCAGCAGTAGACTGACTACAGAGTCATCCCAGCAGGGGCACCCTAAGGGACACTGCAGTGGACTTCACATAAAAGGTCCCAGGTACACAGTTTTGGTGGATTTTGGACAGCTCACACTTTCCACCACAAGTGTAACGGAGTAAGTTATGGGCCTGGGTTCCTTATCACATCTCCCTCCACAGCAACCCAGCGAGTCCACCACAGCACTCTGGAAACGCTGGTATAAGGCATTGCAATAATCAAACTGACTGATTACTAAAGAGTGCATGAAAATATTTAAGGTTGGGGGGGGATGCAAGAAGGTTCTTATGGAGCGGAAAGTTTATAGAAAGAGCATTTTACTACAGCAGAAACCTGTGGCATAAGAGAGTGTGTAGTCCAAAATGACTCCCAATATTTTTGCTTCATGAACTAATGGAACTGAGACGTGAACAAAGTTGAATCGGCGCTGCTCGTGTTATGATTGGTTGGTGTGTGAAGGATCTTGGATTTATTTGGGTTTAACACAAACTTGTTGTCTTTTAGCCAGTCAACGATTAATGTGTTGTACATTCAAAGAGCCCCAAAACCTTTTTCCAAATTTCATAAGACTCATTTACTTAATCTGGCTTTGAATTAACTGTAATACTGATGATTTGCAGTTATATTTATTTTACATATGTATGCTGATTCTGTAAACTGCTTAGTAGGTTAAACGTGATAACATGAAATTTATTTATTTATTGCATTTGTATCCCACATTTTCCCACCTTTTTGCGGGCTCAGTGTGGCTTACAATAAGTTGTGAGTAATAGAAATACAATTTGTTACAACTCAGTTATAGATTACATTGTGAGGAGTTATGTGAGATAAAGTCAAAGTAACATTAAGGAATATAACAATGGAAAGAGCTGTGAAACATTGGAAGGAAACAACGGGAACTAAAAGGGGCAATATAAAATAGCAGGAAGGCATTTGGTATACATTTTCTGTGAGTAAAGGTATGATTGCGGTGAGATTACGGGGGATGAGAATACAGAATGGCTGTGTTGATGCATTACTGAACAGTGAGTGTGGGTTTGGGATATGCATGAGAGGGATGTTTTCACATGGTCCCCTTCCTTTCACAAATTATGGGAAAAGTTTGGCCTACCATGCTTTGCGTGGTACTAGGTTTGCTCACTATGGATACTTCTACTTAAAAGACTAAAAGAGATTGCCACATTGGCATCACTTTTCTCATGTAGCTAGCTCAATATAAATAGTTCATGTTTCCAGTGGTCCAAAAATTAATGTATCAAGTGGTTATTTTCATCTAGTTGGACAAAATGCCGCTTTGAATTCTGAAGCTAAACACTCTAGTAACCTACATGCTAAACCTCGTGGACTTACCTCCCAGAAATGCCACAAGATCATCCCGCAAATTTCTCAATCTGCACTTCCCCAGCTGTAAAGGTCTAAAATACAAGCTGATGCATGCCACTTCCTTTTCCTACATGAGCACGCAGTTATGGAATGCATTACCTACAGACCTGAAAACAATCGACGAAATAACTAACTTTCGCAAATCTCAGAAGACATATTTCTTCAACAAGGCCTACAAAGAGAACATATAGCCTCAATAATCCACACCACCAACCCACCCAGTTATGAAAGTCCACCTTCTACACTTACCAGATTCACTTCCTTCTTTCTACCCTTACTTAATCCCTGCACATTACTAATTGTATCTGATATCCTGAAATGATAATGTCATAAAAAAACTATGTAAGCCACATTGAGCCTGCAAATAGGTGGGAAAATGTGGGATACAAATGCAATAAATTTAAATTTTGGTTAAGTGCTTTAGTATTCAGTACAAATTTCACACAACATGGACAAAGATGTTAAACCGCAACTTCAAAATATTTAATCCACCAACCAATCAATTTGTAGTTAATAAGACTTACCTAGAACTGCTCGACAACAAAGGCGGTGGTGGTAAATCAGGGGTAAGAACATAAAGATTACTGTTCTTTGGCAAGTGTAGAGTTCTTAAAACAGTCTGCAAGTCAAACAAAAGAAAAACTCATGCAAAGGTTCTGAGCAATTGGTTTACAATCAATGCTGGAAGCCAAATCTGAATTAAAGATTAACTCAACATGCACCACCAAACACCGCTATTGGCCCACACATCTAAGCATCGAAATACTATTAGCACCCTACTGCTGTGTACAAAAACAGCCATTAACTACCATTGCTAGACTTCACTTTATCATCATCATTATTTACATTGAAAAAGTTTTTAGAGAAATATTTTTTAATAATGTTACCTATCCTCTGTGTCTATTGAATATGCTAGACTCATCTACAAAACATCCTATTTTAGATGCTCCAATTTGCCAGTTAAATGTTTTATTGTTAACTAGTAAAAAAAGGCCCGTTTCTGTTTGAAAGGAAACGGGCGCTAGCAAGGTTTTCCTCTGAGTGTGTATATTTGAGAGAGTGACTATGTGAGAGAGGCTTCTGTTCCTGCTGCTGTGCATTCCCCGTGTTGTGCTGATTCGCTGCTCCCTGTATCGTGGCTCCGCCCCTCTCCCTTCTACTGGCCAATCTGGTATGGGTTGTGTGACATCACTATTATCAACTCCAACATGATCCACGGTTCCAGGCAGCCTCAGAATGTTGGAGGTGAGAATTATTATATAGGATATTTAAATGTTCTAACAACAGTTCATCTTCAAAGTATCCTTTCATTTTGAACAGCTACTACCTGTAACTAGAGGTAAGATGTGAGACGAGTTGAGTACTATACCTTCCACCTCAATAAAACATGAAACCTCAATGTTATTCACTTTGAAACACATCTTAACAAAAAAAACAACTTTTTGGGTAAATGGCAACAAAACTGTCTCCTGCTCCTCCTTCAGGTGACGCTGAGAAACTAGCTGCACAAAACTTTCATGTAATGGTCAATAATCTAGAAGACACCCGTTAAAGTGGGATTTATTTTTGGAATCCCAACAAGGTATCATTTCTGGGTTGGTACATGGGACCTTTTTTTTCAGTGCAACGGTTTCTAATACTCAAATGTTAACGTTTGAATGAAGAGTTTCTGAGTGGAAAAATGCAAAATTTAAGCAGACTTACACTGTCGTCAACATCACCACACTTCCAGCCCTTCAACAGCATTTTTGCAACAGGGATTTGTAGTTCATTTTCTAGAATCTGTTTTATATCTCCTGTGCAGTGGGGAAGAGAAAATAGCAAATGTGAAATCAGGTGACGGACGTTTCTCAGCAGCCAGAAATAACAACTCAAACTGAAGATCTGAAGAGTCGCAGTGCTAAATTTAGGGAAAAATAATCAACCCAGGCTTGTTCTTATTTGCATATAATAATACCACTTCCATTAAAGACAAACATAGCAGCATAGTAAGTGACTGCAGACAAAGACCTGAAAGGTCCATTCTGTCTGCCCAGCACTTACATTCGTTATCAATTCAAGATTTAAATCAGCAATGAACGTGATATTATATACTTATCATGGTCTTTGGTGTTTCTGGGACACAGACCATAGAAGTTCACCCGGCTCTGTCCTTATGCTCCAACTACTGGAGGTGCCTCCAAAGCCCACATCAGCCAATCAAAATCCATCTTGTCGTTTGTGGGACAAAGACCATAAAAGTCTGTCCTGACGTTCCAATAATCATATTGTAATCATAGGGGTAGGAGAAGACAAAATAGTACACAACTGCAAAATCAAAGTGGCCTTTCCATATCCTTCAGTGGTGTATTGTTTTCTTTTGTTTACCACCCAGTCATCTGACATGAGGAAACCCAAAAGATTAGGGTTACCATATTTTGTCCTCTGAAAAAGAGGGCACATGTCATGCCCCCTGCCACGCCTACATTGTGCCCCGCCCACACAACGTCCCTTTCACATCCTCGTCCCGCCCTTTCTCGCTCTCACCCCACCCCTGTCACATATTCCCCTCCCCCGGGTTACATATTCCCCTCCCCCCATCACCTCCCCTCCCCCAGGTCACATATTCCCCTCCCCTCCCTACTGCCCTGGTGGTCTAGTGACCTCTTCGGGGCAGGAAAGCGCCCCCTCTTTCCTGCCCGGAGCTCTGTCCTTGCGCTGCAATGCATTCTGTTGCTGTGACGGTCTCGGGATTCCAAATGGCCACCGAGAGTTGAAGTCTCGCGAGGCCGCGTCAACTCTCGGTGGCCATTTTGAATCCCGAGACCGTCACAGCAACAGAATGCAGAGCAAGGGCAGCGCTCCAGCCAGGCTCTTTCCTGCCCCGAAGAGGTCACTAGACCACCAGGGCAGTAGATAGTAAGTAAGGGAAGGGGAGGGGAGGGTAGGATAGGTCCGCCGCCCGCCCACCCATTTGTCCAGAAATCCGGACAAACGGGCAAAACCCACCCAGACACGTCCTCAAAAAGAGGACATGTCCGGGTAAATCCGGATGTATGGTAACCCTACAAAAGATAAACTAACCAAATTACTGAGGTAAGACGAATTTGAGGAAGTAGATTTTTGTACTCCAAATTCATGCCTCAAGAAATTGGTTTGTCTACAAGTTGCTACCAGATTCTGTCATTTTTGCTACTTCATATTAATACCCCTCTGTAAGTTTTTTTTTTGCTTGTTTTTTTTAAATTTGAACAGCAATACAGAGGAACTGCTTATATAAAGAAACAAAAGTACCAATTGTCAAGAGCACAGTTGCAGTCACTAAACAAAAATAAATAAATAAAAATGAAAGCCTTAAGGGCAGAAGCATAATCAGCATTAATCAAACAACTAAAATTCTCAGTTTTGTGGAATAAACTGCCTCCTCAGTTAAGAAATCTTACATTTCCCTACTTTTAAGAAACAGTTAAAAGCTCATTTGTGAGTGTTCCAGAAAGGAATGTAACATCGTTCCTGGTGTACTTTTACATGTAGGACATAGTCCCTCTTCCCATGAACCAAGGGCAGCCCCTTTCTCTCTAGAAAGATAAATTCTATGGAGTATTTTAAACTGGGTCTCCTGCAGGCCTGCCAATTTGATCAGCTCATAAATGGTACAGTAAAACTCCAGAAACTTCTTTTCCCACATCCCTATTTCATTTCTGCAGCAACAGATCCATGTTGGTAAGCAGAGCGGTAGGTTTTAGTAACTTTGCAATCATTGTTAATTAGGGAGAAGCAGACTAAAGGTCAGAGCACTGGTCTATGACTCAGCAAATATCCTGGAACATGAGCTTAAGGCCCACCTCCATTACTGACATTTTGTGCGACCTTGGGCAATTTGCTTCACCTCCCCGCTGAAAACAATTAGTCAAACTAGCTTGCCCAGTGAAAAATCAAAGATTTGCCATATACGGTTACAGGCCCAATGCCCTACCATGCATTAATCATTGCACAGATCTAGCTGAATGCATAGCCCTGGAGATGGAACGTGCCAAATGGAACTGACTCTCAAGTTGGCTTTGTGTATAGTTGAAGTTTCAACCTGAGGCTTTCAAGTCTGCTAGAACAGGGGGAAAAATACAAAAAGGATATGGCATGAAATGCTTTGCTTACTTATGGTCCCTTTTACAAAGGTTAGGGTTACCATATTTTGTCCCCCAAAAAGAAGGACACATGCCCGACACCCCACCCCGCCCCCCTTTCACACCCTCGCTCCGCCCCCTGTCACATTTTCCCCTCCCCCCTGTCACACACCCCGTCACCCCCCCTCCCCTTACCTTACTACTGCCCTGGTGGTCTAGTGACCTCTTCTGGGCAGGAAAGAGCCCCCTCTTTCCTGCCCGGAGCGCAACCCTGCATGCATGCTTCCTGTTCCTGATCTCGGCGTCGATTCAAAATGGCCGCTAAGAGTTGAAGTCTCACGAGATCACTTCAACTCTCGGCGGCCATTTTGAATCGGCGCCGAGATCAGGAACAGGAAGGATGCATGCAGGGCAGCGCTCCGGGCAGGAAAGAGGGGGCTCTTTACTGCCCCGAAGGCGGAAGAGGTCACTAGACCACCAGGGCAGTAGTAAGTAAGGGGAGGGGAGGCTAGCAATCTGCCTGTTTGTACGGATTTCTGGACAAACGGGCAGATTGGCAAAACCCGCCTGGTTGCCCGGACATATGGTAACCCTAACAAAGGTGCACCTGGATTTTTAGCACACATTAAAAATTAGCGCACACTAACCGAGTAGATGCCCAGAGGAAAATTATGGGCATCTACACTGTTAGCAAACATTAATTTTTAGCACACACTAAAAACTGTAGCGCACCTTTGTAAAAGACTCCTTTAGAAACTGAACTTTGCAAAAAACCTGGAGAAAAAAAGGCATTTGAAATTGCCTTTTAAAAATATTAAGATAAAATGGCAGATATTACCCCAAAATAACTTAACTCGTACTGAGACTCAGTGAGGACCAATACCAATCAAATTATTATTATAATAACCTCTTCACTGATTTCAGCGCAGTAAAATAGCTTTAAATCAGTAATCAACTGGTTTTCACTCTTTTAACTAAGATCTACATGTAGGGACTCAATTAATAACTAGGAGTACAGTCCTTTTTTAGCCTTTAGGCTGAGACCGAGAACCTGTACAATGTGGAGGGGGTTAACATCCTGCTATCTGACCGCTAGGAACAGAATGTTACGACCATTGATAAGTAGAAGGATTAAACTTCCTGCTAGAAATAAACATAGTAAATGAACCCTCATAAAAAATGTTTTACTGAGGAACACATTGATGAGAGTGGTTACACCATAAAATTATAAAATATTGTACGGATAGCTACGTCATCATGTGCAAACCAGAATCCTTGCTAGCAGCTCAGTCATTATGCTATCATTTAAGGTACAATCTTGCCTAACACTGTATAGGTGATGCATGCCACAAAATTTTGTACTGGGCTAGAAAGACGCCACAGAGCACTGATGGGCAGATGATCTAAAGCAAACACCGGCGCTAGAGGCTGTTAGCAAACGCCGGCGCTAGTACGGTGCTATCGCGCCATGATCAGAGCCCTCGAGCGCCTGAAACAACCCGCTCGAGGGCTCTTACTGCAAGTAGCATGCAAATGCATGCTAAAAGGGGCTTAACGCATTCATCCCCAATGATCAGTGACCAGCGCGCCAAAGATTGGGTCGCTGGCTGCGACAAACCCTATGCCAGCTCCGAGCTGGCATTAGGGCTTGCAGATCATTGGGGAGGAATGGTGAGCCCTGTCCAGCATACATTTGCATGCTGGCAGGCCCCCATTCCCCCCAACGACGCAAAGCACCCCCCCCCCCCAACAACAGGGGACTTGAGGTACGGCGGACCTCCAGTCCCCACCCCGATGATCCCACCCCCCTCCCCCCAGGTTCAGGGAGGGCTGGAGATACGGTGGGTCTCCAGCCCCCCAAACCCCCAGAAAAAGACTCCCTGGTGGTCCAGTGCCCGCCGGTCAACCCCCTCCCTCCCACCGAGCAACAGGGGTGGGTGGACCTCCCCGCCCAATGCATCCCAGGATGCGCTGGGCAGGGCTGGGCGCCGCCATTTTGCGGCATCGAAGGAAGAGGAGGGAGGCAGGCTGCGTCCCTCCTCCAACTAAAGTAGGGGGGCCGGGAGGGGGTTCGGGGTTATTTTTACCAGGGATTCGGCGGCAGACAACTCTGGGAGTTGGGGTGGGCTGGAGGTCCGCCCACCCCTGTTGCTCACTGGGAGGGGGGGGGGGGTGACTGGCGGCGGCCACTGGACACCGGACCACCAGGGAGTCTTTTTCTGGGGGTTTGGGGGGGCTGGAGACCCACCAGATCTCCAGCCCTCCCTGAACCTGGGGGGGTGGGATCGTCGGGGGGGGGGGGGGAAGGAGATCCACTGGATCTCCAGCACCCGTTGCTCAGGGCAGGGGTAGTAGGGGCCTGGTGGTCCCATGGACCTCCAGCCCCTGTGTTGACAGGTTTGGGATTTTGACAGCCCAGACCTGTCAAACAAGTGTGGGAGGATTGTGCTGAGCGCATGCTCAGGCACAATTCGCCCGCACTTCTAGCTCATGATCAGAGATAATTGCGCTGCTTAAATTTGCATGCATTATCTCTGATCATCGGTGCGGTAAAGCCCCGCGCTGTTCCAGTGCCATTTTAGAGCGCTGTTTGGAACAGCGCGGGACTTTTGATCATGAGGGTTTGAGAGCAGAAGTCTTCACAGAGTAACACATCAGAAAATGCACAGTCAGCTCTGCATGAAATTACCAAGACATAGGACCAGCCATTCTGGATTCCAGCAGCAATCCCAGTAAGCTATAATTACAAGACGCCTGTCAAGTTAACAAACCAACCTGCTTCAGAATTCAAACACACCTAACTCAACGTGTGGAATCAAGCAATGGGTACTTTTTGCTGAACTCTTGAGATCGGTGGAAGGCGCGTAGATCGTTCTGTGTGCACTCGAGTTATTTGGTAGGAAGTGATCGAACAGAGGAAGAAGCTTTTTCATTAAGTTCGAGTCCAAGAACCTGCTGGTATGCTGGAATTCTGCACAGGGTTGTTCCAGCAGCAGTAGATGGCATTTAGACCCGAGGGGTACTCTGAGGCAAGATTGCAAACTTCTAACATCATTGAGCATGTCATCTCAGCTATGGTCACAAAAATACAGCCATCGTTACTACACAAATTTCAGGTGTGAAAAACCACAGGAACTACTCTTCTTGCAACTGGACTGAATAACCTCAATTTACATTTACTGTAGCAATTTCCCCATGGAAACTTCCAAAAACATTTATTCGGTTTTATAATGACAAATTGTCCTTTTATTTCCAAAATCAATTTACAGTACAACAACACACTGGTTAAGAACTTCCTAGCATGAACCTACCACATCCCCACTCTGACTAAGGAAACTGACAGGCCGAATCACACAATTTAACCACTTCTACACCCTCTCAATTACATCTTATTGATCGAAGTCCCACTTCCATCTTAATCAATTGAGACCAAAAGTGGCTCATTGAAAATACAACAAGAGGGTCACTTTAAAAAAGCATTTTCACCTGTGAAAGCTTTTATAAAACTACCCTAAAAGGTCACATGCATTAAGTACCCTTCTCCACCACCGCTAACTCCAGACTCCGCCCCCTTCTGCCTCGCATCACCTTATGCCTGGAACAGACTCCCCGAGCCCATACGTCATGCGCCCTCCCTGCCCATCTTCAAGTCCTTACTCAAAGCCCATCTCTTCTCCCTTGCTTTTGGCGCCTAACCACCTTCCCCATTCATGATACCTACACTGACTACATAGCTTGTTATCTTTAGATTGTAAGCTCTCTTGAGCAGGGACTGTCCTTCCCCATGTTTTAACTTGTACAGCGCTGCGTAACCCTTGTAGCGCTATAGAAATGCTAAGTAGTAGTAGTAGTAGTAAAGTATACTTGGTGACAAGAAGGCAAGTTTGTTTATCTGACCCGCACATGGGCGTATTCAAGAGAGGATTTTAGAGTCACAGTTTGTGTGCGTTTATAAAATATGCGACTATATTTTGGAGGCGAAAAAACTAAACGGCCGTTCAAAGGAAACATCTGATATCAGCTAAATATATAATGCTGTGGGATGGTTAAGCCGATTTATTCTTAATTATTGTGGTTAAAAGTTTCTCCTTAATTTTCTACCGCCCCCATTCAGTTTTATAGAGGTCTAAGGAAGAATGATAAGATTATTTATCTTTGTGATAATTATGTTTACCTTAGAATTACATATAATGGAAGTGTTTCTTTCTGTGTTTCTTTACAAGTGTGTATAACTTGTAATTATACAATTAATAAAATAAATCATTAAATAAAATAAAATATGCGACCATGCTTATATTTTACACTCTAATATTTATGGATGCTCTCAAGCACGCATAAATGTCTATGGCTTTGTCCTAGCCAAGATTCCTAGCCCATAGGCACCTATGTGTCTTTAAAAATAGGCTGGAAATAGGCACTTATTTGACTCTCACTCATACTAACGCTTGTGCGTCTATTCTTTTAGGTGTTCATTTTCCAGCTAATAGTGGTTCTCTGAAGATTTAAAAAAAAAAATGGTGTTTATCAGTGTTTTCATGGCAAAGGTGCAATTAAAGGACACCTAATCTGGTGGGGCCAAATATTGCCTCAGCTGCACAAATGTCTCATCAGTGTTGAAAAAAGCACAATAACTGAGTGGCGGATCTACAGCAGCCCAGTGGAGGGGCAGGAGACTACTAGGAAAGATGGCGTTTTGCATGTGTTTGTGTACTTTTATTGCACAAGGGGTGCTTTTATTGTTGGGGGTTTTTTTCTGTTTATTGATTAAAACCTAAAAACAAAAGCCCTAACAGACAGATGATCAAAAGCCCCGCGCTGTTCCAAACAGCGCTCTAAAATAGTGCTGGAACAGAGCGAGGCTTTACTGCACCAATGATCAGAGATAATTGCATGCAAATTTAAGCACGCAATTATCGCTGATCATGGGGTAGACGTGCGGGCGAATTGTGCCTGAGCATGTGCCCAGCACAATCCTCCCACCCTAGTTTGACAGGTCTGGGCTGTCAAAAGCCCAAACCTGTCTAACACAGGGGCTGGAGGTCCATGGGACCACCAGAACCCTACTACCCCTGCCCCGAGCAACGGGAGCTGGAGGTCCGGCAAACCTCCGGTCCTCAGCCCCCCCCCCCCCCCCCCAACAAATGGTCCCTGGTGGTCCAGTGGGCATCGACCAACATCCCCCCCCCCCCCCCAGCAACAGGGGGGCTGGAGGTCCGCTGGACCGCCAGTCCCCCCTCGACGATCCCCCCCCCCCCCCAGGTTCAGAGAGGGCTGGAGATCCGGTGGGTCTCCAGCCCCCCCAACCCCCCCCCCCCCCCCCAGCATTGGCTAGAGTCCCTGGTGGTCCAGTGTCAATCCGCCCCCCTCCCTACCTTTGGTTGGAGGAGGGAGGTAGCCTGCCTCCCTCCTCTTCCTTCGACGCCGCAAAATGGCAGCACCCAGCCCTGCCCATTGCATCCTGGGATGCGATTTGATTTGCTTACTTTATTTTTTTGTCTATTAGATTGTAAGCTCTTTGAGCAGGGACTGTCTTTCTTCTATGTTTGTGCAGCGCTGCATATGCCTTGTAGCATTATAGAAATGCTAAATAGTAATAGTAGTAATATGGTGTGTAGCCCTGACCAGCGCATCCCAGGATGCACTGAGTAGGGCTGGGCGCCGCCATTTTGCGGCGTCGAAGGAAGAGGAGGGAGGCAGGCTACCTCCCTCCTCCAACCCAAGGGAGGGGGGCGGATTGACACTGGACCACCAGGAACCCTAGCCAATGCTGGAGGGGAGGGTTTGGGAGGGCTGGAGACCCACTGGATCTCCAGCCCTCCCTGAACCTGGGGGGGGGGGTGTTGGTCGGCGCCCACTGTACCATCAGGGACCATTTGCTGGGGATTTGGGGGGCTGGAGACCCACCAGATCTCTAGCCCTCCATGAACCTGGGGGGGGACCGGCGGCCCAGCAGACCCCCAGCCCCCCTGTTGCTGGCAGGTTTGCTTGTTGGGGGGAATGGGGGCCTGCCAGCATGCAAATGCATGCTGGACAGGGCTCACCATTCCTCCCCAATGATCTGCAAACCCTAACGCCAGGTCAGAGCTGGCGTAGGGTTTGCCGCGGCCAGCGACCCAATCTTTGGCGCGCTGGCCGCTGATCATTGGGGAGGAATACCTAATGCCCTGTTTAGCATGCATTTGCATGCTACTTGCGTTGAGCCCTCGAGCGTGTTGTTTCACGCACTCGAGGGCTCTGATCATGGGGCGGTAGCAAACGCCGGCGTTAGTGTGACACTAACAGCCTCTAGCGCCAGCGTTTGCTTCTGATCATCCCCCTGTAAGTATAATGGAAAGAAATACAGCAATGGCTCAATAATAAGGTCCCAATATCCACCACTAGATGGCACCCTTTGATATGAAATGGAACACTGCTGCAGAGAGACCCATTGTTTCAATTCCAATTTGCTGACCAGGGATGCTAAAGACAGCATTTGCTTTATCCTGCACCCAGCGATACCAGAGCGACCCGGGCCATGTAACTCGCTACATTCCAATAATGAAATAAAACAAAGTTTCTCAGCATGCATTTTTCCAACAGTGTTCCTTAAAAAAGAAAAGAAAACAATTATGAAGTGGCATTTTGGCATGTGAAACCATCAAAACCATTGCCATGCCTAGAGCAGAGTATTTGGACAAGGGTCCGATTATACTCACAATACCTCCATTTTTTTTTTGTTTTTTTACCCAGTAACTGTATTGTAACAAACATCGTTAATGATTGTTATTGACCAAAAAAAATCCAGAATAAAAGAATACCATTACAGAGAAATAAGTGTCAGCCTTAAATTCCAAGTGACTCATCTACTTAAGGATTTTTCCTATTTGAATAAACAGTTCCCAAACCTTGTCCTAGAGGCACCCCAACCAGGCAGGTTTTCAGGACACTCACAATGAATAATCATGAGAGAGCTCTGCAGACACTCCCACCCACTGCAGGCCAATCTATCTCATGAATATTCATTGTGGTTATACTGAAAATCTGACTGGTTGGGGTGCCACCAGCACCAGATTTGGGAACCTCTGGAATAAACTCTTTGTGCATCTGGCTAGACCAGGAGTATGCAAACCTTGATCCTTGAGGGCCACAACCCAGTCGGGTTTTCAGGATTTCTCCAATGAACATGCGTGAGATTTATTTGCATACAATCAAGGCAGTGCATGCAAATAGATTTCATGCATATTCATTGGGGAAATCCTGAAAACCCGACTGGGTTGTGGCCCTCGAAGACTGAGGTTGCCCTCTCCCCTAATCTAGCCTATGAATTAAGGTGAAATTTAAACTTACCTGTTAATTTCCTTTCCTTTAGTTCTGCCATGTCAGTCTAGATGAGTTTGTCATGTCCCTCTGTCAGCAGATGGAGATGGAGGTGGGATAAAAAGCAAAGCTCAGGAATCAACTTCACTTCCCTTATAAGTGTCTGTGCTGCTCTCAGCTCCTCAGTACACCTATGTAAAAGCTTAAGAACCCAGGTAAAAACCAAAGACAATAAAAAAGTGTTTTGTTTTGGCCTTCCAAATTATCAAAACCAAACCTAATGCAGGTAAAAATGACTTGCTTGTTCAATAAAGCAGATAATATACCCCAAACCTAGGGTAATTCTAAATAAACTTTAGAGTGAGCAACAGTGCACACTCGCTGTTCATTTTCTGAATGTATCAGACCAAACCTCTGATCACTGCAGCTTCCCTGGGTGGGTTCTGGAATGGACTGGGAAGACCAAAAGGAAGGAAATTAATAAGAAAGTTGAAATTTCAGTTTCCAAACTAGGCCAGTCAAGTGCCACTTAGAACAGTCAAGGGGAAGCCACGACATCTCTCTAGCGAAAGGTGTAGGCTCTTCTGACCTGCACACCCAAGCTTAAGAGCTTAGGGCAGGAACGCAATAGAGGGAGATTCTGTCCTGCCATTAGCTTCTGAAAAGTTCAGACTCTGCCAACAAGGACTCCTGCACCTTCATGATGGCTTCACCAGTCCCCTGGAGCCTGTAAAATGAGGCAAGTATCTCCATAACTCTTCTAGAATCTATGCCTCAGAAACCACTGTGTCTTTTTGGGACCCATCCAGAGACCAAAGAGCCTATTTGAAATCGAGAAACTATAACATCTCAAGGGAGGCCTATGCCTGACTTGAAAATGGTAGTCCCCATCCTGGCAAAATTTTATTACAGCTGGAAGAGATAGGCAGAAGAGAATTACTACCTTTTGAAGGAAGAGGATAACAAGTACTGTGATACCTTATTTAAAAAAAAAAAAAACAAGGACCCTGAAGGAGACCAAACTTCAGTGACAGCACCTCACAAAGCCCATGAGGAAGGTTCCAACCAGAGAAGACCACCTAACACAGGATTCTTGCATATTTTTCTCTCTAGAGTAGAGGTTCTCAACTAGATCCAGATTCGCCTGACAGGGTTGATCCAGTCCTGGGCTTATCCCATTGCATGCAGGGACTTGTGGATCAACCCTGTCAGGCAAACCTGGATCTAGCTGGCAACCCTATTTTCAATGAGTATATACACTGGGTATTCTTAAAGTCAGTTTCTTATCTATGAATATAAGTAGAAATCAGAAACTCCAATTTTAACTCAAAATTTAAATATACAAGCAATGAAAAAAAAATTAAAACATTTTTTATGATATGTGCTCAGTTTTAGGTGTATACACTTAAACTCAGGAACTGAGATGTTATAGCACCTTTCCATACATCATAGCACACCCTGCCTCCTCCTGATAAGTTATGGCTCAATCAAATCTTCAAAGTAAACCAAAAAAATTTGCTAATGCAAATTATTTAGCGCTGTTACTTAGCTTAATCAGTGGGTTTGATGCAGTCAGTGGTGTGTATAAGTCGTTTCATGCGGATTCCTGGTTAGTGTATAACTTTTTTTATATAGTGCAAAACTTCTTCATTCAAAACATCCAATAAAGACAACACAACTTCCCAAGTTGTGCAATGATGGGTGTGCTATGATGTATGGAAAGGTGCTATAACATCTCAGTTCCTGAGTTTAAGTGTATACACCTAAAACTGAGCACATATCATAAAAAATGTTTTAATTTTTTTTCATTGCTTGTATATTTAAATTTTGAGTTAAGTACATAAGTACATAAGTACATAAGTAGTGCCATACTGGGAAAGACCAAAGGTCCATCTAGCCCAGCATCCTGTCACCGACAGTGGCCAATCCAGGTCAAGGGCACCTGGCACGCTCCCCAAACGTAAAAACATTCCAGACAAGTTATACCTAAAAATGAGGAATTTTTCCAGTCCATTTAATAGCGGTCTATGGACTTGTCCTTTAGGAATCTATCTAACCCCTTTTTAAACTCCGTCAAGCTAACCGCCCGTACCACGTTCTCCGGCAATGAATTCCAGAGTCTAATTACACGTTGGGTGAAGAAAAATTTTCTCCGATTCGTTTTAAATTTACCACACTGTAGCTTCAACTCATGCCCTCTAGTCCTAGTATTTTTGGATAGCGTGAACAGTCGCTTCACATCCACCCGATCCATTCCACTCATTATTTTATACACTTCTATCATATCTCCCCTCAGCCGTCTCTTCTCCAAGCTGAAAAGCCCTAGCCTTCTCAGCCTCTCTTCATAGGAAAGTCGTCCCATCCCCACTATCATTTTCGTCGCCCTTCGCTGTACCTTTTCCAATTCTACTATATCTTTTTTGAGATACGGAGACCAGTACTGAACACAATACTCCAGGTGCGGTCGCACCATGGAGCGATACAACGGCATTATAACATCCGCACACCTGGACTCCATACCCTTCCTAATAACACCCAACATTCTATTCGCTTTCCTAGCCGCAGCAGCACACTGAGCAGAAGGTTTCAGCGTATCATCGACGACGACACCCAGATCCCTTTCTTGATCTGTAACTCCTAACGCGGAACCTTGCAAGACGTAGCTATAATTCGGGTTCCTCTTACCCACATGCATCACTTTGCACTTGTCAACATTGAACTTCATCTGCCACTTGCACGCCCATTCTCCCAGTCTCGCAAGGTCCTCCTGTAATCGTTCACATTCCTCCTGCGACTTGACGACCCTGAATAATTTTGTGTCATCGGCGAATTTAATTACCTCACTAGTTATTCCCATCTCTAGGTCATTTATAAATACATTAAAAAGCAACGGACCCAGCACAGACCCCTGCGGGACCCCACTAACTACCCTCCTCCACTGAGAATACTGGCCACGCAATCCTACTCTCTGCTTCCTATCTTTCAACCAGTTCTTAATCCATAATAATACCCTACCTCCGATTCCATGACTCTGCAATTTCTTCAGGAGTCTTTCGTGCGGCACTTTGTCAAACGCCTTCTGAAAATCCAGATATACAATATCAACCGGCTCCCCATTGTCCACATGTTTGCTTACCCCCTCAAAAAAATGCATTAGATTGGTGAGGCAAGACTTCCCTTCACTAAATCCGTGCTGACTTTGTCTCATCAGTCCATGTTTTTGTATATGCTCTTTTATGCAATTTTATTCTTAATAATAGCCTCCACCATCTTGCCCGGCACCGACGTCAGACTCACCGGTCTATAATTTCCCGGATCTCCTCTGGAACCTTTCTTAAAAATCGGAGTAACATTGGCTACCCTCCAGTCTTCCGGTATTACCCTCGATTTTAGGGACAGATTGCATATTTCTAACAGTAGCTCCGCAAGTTCATTTTTTAGTTCTATTAATACTCTGGGATGAATACCATCAGGTCCCGGTGATTTACTACTCTTCAGCTTGCTGAACTGACCCATTACATCCTCCAAGGTTACAGAGAATTTGTTTAGTTTCTCCGACTCCCCCGCTTCAAATATTCTTTCCGGCACCGGTGTCCCCCCCAAATCCTCCTCGGTGAAGACCGAAGCAAAGAATTCATTTAATTTCTCCGCTACGGCTTTGTCCTCCTTGATCGCCCCTTTAACACCATTTTCGTCCAGCGGCCCAACCGACTCTTTGGCCGGTTTCCTGCTTTTAATGTATCTAAAAAAGTTTTTACTATGTATTTTTGCTTCCAACGCTAATTTCTTCTCAAAGTCCTTTTTTGCCCTCCTTATCTCCGCTTTGCATTTGGCTTGGCATTCCTTATGATCTATCCTGTTACTTTCAGTTGGTTCTCTTCTCCACTTTCTGAAGGATTGTTTTTTGGCTCTAATGATTTCCTTTATCTTACTGTTTAGCCACGCCGGCTGACGTTTAGTCTTTTTTCCCTTTTTTCTAATACGTGGAATATATTTGTCCTGAACCTCCAGGATGGTGTTTTTAAACAGCATCCACGCCTGATGCAAGTTTTTTACTCTGCGAGCTGCTCCTTTCAGTCTTTTTTTCACCATTTTTCACATTTTGTCGTAATCACCTTTTCTATAGTTAAACGCTAGCGTACTTGATTTCCTAGTTTCACTTCCTTCAATGCCAATATCAAAACCGATCATATTATGATCACTGTTATCAAGCGGCCCTCGTATCGTTACCCCCTGCACTAGATCATGAGCACCACTAAGGACTAAGTCTAGTATTTTTCCTTCTCTTGTCGGCTCCTGAACTAGCTGTTCCATGAAGCTGTCCTTGATTTCATCAAGAAATCTTATGTCCCTTGCGTGTACAGATGTTACATTAACCCAGTCTATATGCGGGTAATTGAAATCCCCCATTATTATTGTGTTGCCCAGTTTGTTTGCGTCCCTGATTTCCTTTAACATTTCCGCATCCGTCTGTTCGTCCTGGCCAGGCGGACGGTAGTACACTCCTATCACTATCCTTTTCCCCTTTGCACATGGAATTTCAATCCACAGTGATTCCAAGGAGTGTTTTGCTTCCTGCAGAATTTTCAATCTATTTGATTCAAGGCTCTCGTTAATATACAATGCTACCCCTCCACCAATCCGATTCACCCTATCACTACGATATAATTTGTACCCCGGTATGACAGTGTCCCACTGGTTATCCTCCTTCCACCAGGTCTCAGAGATGCCTATTATATCTAATTTTTCATTTAGTGCAATATATTCTAACTCCCCCATCTTATTTCTTAGGCTCCTGGCATTCGCATATAGACATTTCAAACTATGTTTGTTGTTCCTAAGTACATCATGCTTAGTACTTGACAGTATTAATTGGCAATCTTTTGTCTGATTTTTATTGTTATTTAAAGATACCCGATCTACTACAATCTCTTTTGCAACCTCACTATCAGGATACTCTATCTTCCCTGTTATGGTGATATCTTTGAAAGATACCTTATCCCGAACCATGCTCTTTTGAGCGACTGTCGGCCTTCCCCCCATTTCTAGTTTAAAAGCTGCTCTATCTCCTTCTTAAACGCCGATGCCAGCAGCCTGGTCCCACTCTGGTTAAGATGGAGCCCATCCTTTCGGAATAGGCTCCCCCTTCCCCAGAATGTTGCCCAGTTCCTAACAAATCTAAAGCCCTCCTCCCTGCACCATCGTCTCATCCACGCATTGAGACTCTGGAGCTCTGCCTGTCTCTTGGGCCCTGCGCGTGGCACAGGTAGCATTTCAGAAAATGCTACCCTGGAGGATCTGGATTTCAGCTTTCTACCTAAGAGCCTAAATTTTGCTTCCAGAACCTCTCTCCCACATTTTCCTATGTCATTGGTACCCACATGTACCAAGACAGCGGACTCCTCCCCAGCACTATCTAGAATCCTATCTAGGTGACACGTGAGGTCCGCCACCTTCGCACCAGGCAGGCAAGTCACCAGGCGATCCTCACGTCCACCAGCCACCCAGCTAATTGGAGTTTCTGATTTCTACTTATAACCCTATTTTCAACCCAGTCCTCAGGACACACATAGCCAGTCAGGTTTTCAGGATATCCACAATGAATATGCATAAGGTAGATTTGCATACCAAGGAGGCAGTGTATGCAAATTTCTCTCATGCACATTCATTGCGAGTATCCTGAAAACCTGACTGGCTATGTGTGTCCTGAGGACTGGGTTGAGAATCCCCGCTCTAAAGGAATGAATCCTATCTGAGAGAGTAGCAAAGGGGACTTCTCTGACCACATCCCTTGACACGAGCCAGAATCAGACTCTGCAACAGATGCAGGTTATGCTTTCCTCCAATCTCTTTGAAGGCACTGGTATAATCATAAAAGAAAATGCCACGAATAGAGCTGTACAGGTGAACGTTCTTATGGAAATCTTGCTGAGAAAGAAGTGAGGCAGTGCCTGTTCAGGACAGTTCACAGCTTACTGAAATACATGGGGCTTCACTAACATGTTATTATCCCTAGACTGTGAAGAAACTGCTCAACCATGTCAAGTTTGCATCAACTACTACTCTGCGAGGGAGCTCCCAAGAGCTATCATCATAAACACTGTAGCTCGCTCTTGAACGAAAAGTGGGCCACATCAATAGAGAAATTGACATCTGCCTAGTCCATCCAGTCTGCCCAACAAGGCAGCCAGAGTTCTACCTGCCCCTCCGTCAGGGACGTAGCTAGGTGAGGCCACGGGGGCATGGGCCCCCATAGATATAGCCCTGGCCTCCTCTATTTTCGATCCACCCGCCACCGCCAGGTACCTTTGCTGGTGGGGGTCTCCAACCCCCACCAGCCAAGTCTTCTTCAGTGCCGGTCTCCGGCGTGTTCGCTGATTGGTTTCTGTGAGTCCTGACTCCTGACATCTGCAGGACGTCAGCAGTCAGGACTCACAGAAACAGTTCAGCGAACGCGCTGGAGACTGGCGCTGAAGAAGATTTCGGATGGCGGGGGTTGGGAACCCCCACCAGCAAAGGTACCTGGTGGCGGGGGAGGAGCGGCGGAGAGAGGAGGGGGCCAAAAGTGGCGGGTTAAACTGTGCCCCCCCACCTCGGGTTCTGGACCCCCCCTCCCGCCGAGGTCTAACTATGCCCCTGTCCTCCGTGGAGCTTACACCTCTCTATGCCCTGTTTAAAGCATGAATGTCACCTAAATTCTGCTTTGATTCCATTGCATTTCTATATAGGAATCCTCTTTGCTTATCCCACACATTTTTGAATTCCGTCACAGTTTTTGTCCCCACCATCCCCACCAGCAGGGCATTCCAGGCATCTACCGACTTTTCTGTGAAAAAGTATTTCCTGATGTTACTCCTAAGTGTACAACCCTGCAACCTCAACTTATGTTCTCTAGTTCAATCACTTCACCACCTCTAAAAAAAAAGTTTGGTTTGTAATATATTTCAAGCATTTAAGCATCTCCCCTTGCCCCTCCTTTCCTCTGGGGCAGGGTTGGGCAACCGCGAGCCTCGAAGGCCACAACCCAATCGGGTTTTCAAGATTTCCACAATGAGTATGCATGAGATTGATTTGAATGTACTGCTTTCATTATAAGCATTGAGGGAGATTTTGTAAGAAGTGTAACCTATTAATTTCAGAAATTAACACTGTTTTTAAAGGTTATTTCCTCAATTTAGCCCCTTCCCCTGACCAGCTAATCTTAACCACCTAAATTCACAAGGCAGATAAATTTAGCCAAACACACACACACACACAAAAAAAAAGAGGCAACCCCACGACTGTTCTCAGGTCAGGCTTGTGACTCAGACAGTCACAGGCCAAGTCTGAAAACTAGGTATTTGCATTTATACACACAAATGGTTGAGGTTGCTAGCGTTTCTATGCACCCACATGTGTTAACGCTAGAATGGCACCTATTCTGCAACTACTCACTTAACTTACGTAGCACACATATACAGGGGTGGAGAATGGGCAGGACACAAGCAGGGCTCCTGTTTATACAGGTAACTTACAGAATACTGGAAGATACATGAGTCCCTGCAGTCACCCAGCTATAGAACTGCCCCTTCAGCACTGATTTTCAGTGCTATTGGGTAAGTTTAGGTGAGCAATAATCACTGCACAAACATATACCCCAAGTAGGGTTATCATATTTGGTCCCCCCCCCCAAAAAGGACACATACCCCTGCCCCCTGTCACATATCTCCCCACCCCTTTCACCCCCCCTAAGGGTGTCCTATCCCATAGTCCCCTCCCCTTACTCTACTGCCCTAGTGGTCTAGTACTTCAACTCTCGGCGGCCATTTTGAATCAGCACCGGGACCGTCAGCATTGCAAGGGGAAGTCAGAGAATGCAGGGCAGCGCTCTGGGCAGGAAAGAGGGGTCTCTTTCCTGCCCCAAAGAGGTCACTAGACCACCAGGTCAGTAGAGTAAGGTAAGGGGAGGGGATAGGACACCATTAGGCCTGCCCGCCAGCTTGCCCGTTTGTCCGGAAATCCGGACAAACAGGCAGGCTGGCAAAACCTGCCCGGTTGCCCGGCCATGTCCTCAAAAAGAGGACATGTCCGGGTAAAACCGGATATATGGTAACCCTAACCCCAAGTCTAGTTACAATTAGAAGATTTTCATATGCCAAATTACTTACCCGTGGCAGCTATTTTCTATGGACAGAAGGATACAAGTCCTCATAACATGGGCAACATCAGCAATTTCTCTCAAAGCTTTAGAACTGTCTCACCATGTGTGTGCGCCACCTCCCAACTGCCACTGTCAAAAGGAATCACTTCAGTCTAGTAAAGCTGAGAGTAGAATATAACTCCTCAGGAAGTGGGTGGGTATGTGAGGACTCGTGTTCTGCTGTCTGTGGGAGAATACCTGCTGTAGGTACGTAACTTGGTGTTCTCCAAGGACAAGCAGGACAGCCAAATCCTCAAAACAAAAGACTCTCTAGCTATCACATGACTTCAAAAGAAAAAGGGGGGGGGGAGAATATGAAAAAGCCCTGCAACAGGCAAGCAGCAACAATTTTTTGGAAGCAACTAGCCTTTTCTTTACTTTTTTGTTTTTTTGGGGGGTGAGGGGAGATCACGGAGGGAAAGACAGCCTGGAAATCCACAGAAATGGGCCTAGGGGTGCATGGAGCTGGATTCTAATCCCCAAAAGAGATTCTGAAAGTCTCACAGGCCATACCTACAAGTTGTGTCAGGAAGCTCTTTCCAAACAGCAGTGGAATGTCTGGGAGGGAGTGGAAAACATGAAAAAGGATTTGAGGAAGCTAGAAGAATGGTCTAAGGTTTGGCAATTAAAATTCAATGCGAAAAAATGCAAAGTGATGCACTTAGGGAATAGAAATCCACGGGAGACATATGTGTTAGGCGGGGAGAGTCTGATAGGTACCGACGAGGAAAGGGATCTTGAGGTGATAGTATCTGAGGATTTGAAGGCGACGAAACAGTGTGACAAGGCGGTGGCCGTAGCCAGAAGGTTGTTAGGCTGTATAGAGAGAGGTGTGACCAGCGGAAGAAAGGGGGTGTTGATGCCCCTGTATAAGTCGTTGGTGAGGCCCCACCTGGAGTACTGTGTTCAGTTTTTGGAGGCCGTATCTTGTTAAGGATGTAAAAAGAATTGAAGCGGTGCAAAGAAAAGCTACGAGAATGGTATGGGATTTGCGTTACAAGACGTAAGAGGAGAGACTTGCTGAACTAAACATGTATACTCTGGAGGAAAGGAGAAACAGGGGTGATATGATACAGACGTTCAAATATTTGAAAGGTATTAATCTGCAAACGAACCTTTTCCGGAGATGGGAAGGTGGTAGAACGAGAGGACATGAAATGAGATTGAAGGGGGGCAGACTCAAGAAAAATGTCAGGAAGTATTTTTTCACAGAAAGAGTAGTGGATGCTTGGAATGCCCTCCTGCGGGAGGTGGTGGAAATGAAAATGGTAACGGAATTCAAACATGCGTAGGATAAGCATAAAGGAATCCTGTGCCGAAGGAATGGATCCTCAGGAGCTTAGTCAAGATCGGGAGGCGGGGCTGGTGGTAGGGAGGCGGGGATAGTGCTGGGAAGACTTGTACGGTCTGTGCCAGAGCCGGTGGTTAGGAGGCGGGGCTGGTGGTTGGGAGGCGGGGCTGGTGGTTGGGAGGCGAGGATAGTGCTGGGCAGACTTATACGGTCTGTGCCCTGAACAGCACAGGTACAAATCAAAGTAGGGTATACACAAAAAGTAGCACATATGAGTTATCTTGTTGGGCAGACTGGATGGACCGTGCAGGTCTTTTTCTGCCGTCATCTACTATGTTACTATGTATGTAATACATGAACAGATGGCCATGTCGCAGCTCTGCAAATTTCCTCCAGAGCAGACCTCCAAGTGGGTTGCTGATGCAGCCACAGCTCTGATACTGTGAGCTGTGACAAGGTCCTCAAGAATCAGACCTGCATGGGCACACATGAAGAAAACATTGTCTGCTAGCCAAATGAACAGAATGAGTTTATGAATGACAGCCTCCTGTTTGTTAAGGTCAAAAGAAACAGAAATTGGGTGGACTTTCTAAGGACTTTACTCTGCTCCAAAGAGAAGGTTAATGCTCTTGTAGTCTAACGTATTCAATGCCCTTTCACCTTTGTTGGTGTGAGGCTTGAAAAAAAAAGATTTGGTGGGAAAATAGACTGATAAAGATGGAAACTCGACACTTCAGATGAGTGCACAGAATCTTCCTGTGCATGTGAAACATGATATTAGGTAGACCAGTTATTACAGGCTGGAGCTCACTTACTCTGGTGCACTGAAGTTATCACCACCAAAAATAAGACCTTCCAGGTCGGGTACTTTAGTTCATAGGTATTCTGTAGCTCAAAAGGAGCATTAATCAAATGGGTTAACGTGAAGTATGTGGTCCCATGGCACTGCAGACGGCTTGATGGAAACCTTCAATAGAGGCAAAACCTGCTTGAATCAAACAAAAGCTTGTACAGACATGGGCTTACTGTGTTATGATGGTGCTGTGCACCAATTGCGCACTACGGTGTACCCCAAAGAAGTTGGTTTTCAAACCTGACTCAGATAAATGTAGAAGATATACAAGCAATTTTTGTGTAGGGAAAGAAAAAGAGATCTAAGGCCTTTTCATCATACTAAATAGTAAACTTCTTCCATTAGGATCTGTAAGACATTCTATTGGAATTTCTCCTGGAAACCAGATTTACCTGCAAAACACTGTCTGGCAGATTCAGGAAAGTCGAGGTTACCCTCCCAATATTGAAGCTGAGAGGGCAAAGGACTGATCAGCGCTGGAGAATTCCTTAGTTTTATAAGTCTTCATATGGAAAGTTCCAGAAGAGTGAACCATATCTGCTTTGGCCAAAAGGGGGCTATGAAAATTATGGTTCCTTTGTTCCAGTCAATTTCAGGACTATTAGGAGTATCAGAGAATATGTGTAGGGTTAGACCCCTACCTATATAGCTATAATACACAACTTAGCTTGACAACTTCGTCGTTATACTTCAGACAGTGCCTCAATGCAGTGTGAACTTTAGTCTGAATTTGCTCATCAGCAAGAACCGTTTGTGGCCACTTGGCTGATGCAAGACCCCGACAAGCATAATGAGCGGAGTGGAATAGGTAGACATGAATCAAAAAAAATACTAGGACTAGGGGGGTATGCAATGACGCTACAAAGTAGTAAATTTAAAACGAATCAGAGAAAATACTTATTCACTCAACGTGTAATTAAACTCTGAAATTTGTTGCCAGAGACTGTAGTAAAAGCAGTTAGCTTAGTGAGGTTTTTGGATAGCTTCCTAAAAGAAAAGTCCATAAGCCATTATTAAGAGGGACTTGGGGAAAATCCACTGCTTATTTCTAGGATAAGCAGCATAAAATTGTACTGTTTTGGGATCTTGCCAGGTATTTGTTATCTGGATTGACCACTGTTGGAAACAGGATGCTGGGCTTGAAGGACCTTCTGTCTGTCCCCGTATGGCAATACATGTACTTATGTAAGTCTGACCAATATACAACAGGTAGAGGTAAACAATGTAATAGATCACATGAGTTGTAAGACAAGACGTCAAATGACGTAGAGAATACAGTTTGCCCGTTCCGGGATCTTTAAACGGAATCTCCTACCATAGTCACATCACGGATAGTACAGGCTCCACATTTGACATGACCACCTGCTCCCTCAAATTTAAGTGTCCAAACATGTTCCAAAACACTGGAGGTTTTACAATACTCCTCTGTAGAAGAGAAAATGGAAGACTATCTTTCAAATGACGAGGGTGCTTACTATGGATATTGCAACAGTGTATTCCTTCTGTAGCCTTATGGAACACTAAGATAATGAAAGATCCATACTGAAACTGTATTTGGACATCCAATAAAAATACAGTAGGATGGTAGGTATAATCAAATTTCACCACCGCACATAGGAGCCAACGTTTCAAAATTATTGGGGGTGCTAAGCCCTATGGAAATAACCCCTCCCTGGACACACACAAGGAATTTTCTCAATATTGGGGGTGCTCAAGCACCCACAGCACTCACAGAGCAGGCTCCTATGCCACCGCATGACAGTTATTGAGATAGTTCATAAATGACATTAGCTGAGATTCCGTGTCTTGCCACACCACAAAAATATTGTTGATAATCTACGAGAAGAAAATTGAGCAGAAGGATACACTCACTTCTCAAAAAATGCCATTAACAGATTAGCAATCGAGGGGGCAAATGTACCTATATATAAATCAATTCTAAATTAATAAAACTTCTTAAAAAGAAACGTCTTAAGCAATTTCCTGAACTGATAGTAACCATAAATCCTTAAAAGAGAAAAGGAAAGAGAATTCCAAAATTGGACAGTTCTTTGGACAGAACTTGGATGACCAATCCCGATGGCTTCTAATGATGCTTAATGCCTCTTGTTACCAATGCATCCTCAGCCTCAGATGCAGCTCTTAGCAGAGACCAGTGCATCTGATGCCGATGTTGATGGGCCAGACTTATTAGTGCCAAAACTTCAGGTGCATTGCTTCTTGTGACGAGACGACTTCTTGAAATCTCTGAACACAAATTACATCAGGAAGGTTCATGGTTAAGCCCCAGACATTGCAAGCACCAATTTGATGCATGCATAATGGATATGGTCTTATTGTACTGAGTGTGCTTTTCAAAGCTGCTGAGGGCTTTCTTCTGGGACATGTTGCCAAAAAAAATAGAGCTGTAGGGAAAATCAAAACAACTCAATACCTACTGGGTGATGAATGAAAAAGAAAAGAAGCATAGAATCAACTGAAAACTACGTAAGGCACCACCAGGAATCAGGAACCACACGAGAGCCCTAAGACTTGAGAAAATATACAAAACAAATGTGAAAAAGTTGGATAAAGTTGAATAAAAGTCTTAAAAGGGAGTTTCAATGGTATGTATTGAAACAGCTCCATGGAAAGATGAAGACTGACTTGGTCCCATGTGACAACAGCAGGTGAGAAGTGGTGTGCATGAGCGGTGAGGTAGCGCCAAAGCTTTAAGAGAAATCAAAGTTGGGGCAGAATTCCTGCACAGGGCTCTGTTGATGACATCAGCCATGCTGTGATAACTTACAATCCTACTTGTCCTCAAGAGAATCCAAATTATTTCTACTGCATAGTAAAAAGTTAGCAGTAACATATATTGATCAAAAGCCGATAGAAAATTACTAACCATTTGTTCCGGCTAACACCACATACGTAAAGCAGGCAATTCTCCAGTCACCTGAATTTCTATACATTAACTACCAAAATAAACTTTAAAAAGGTTAAACAACTCTTACCAACTGTGCAGCTGTCCTCAACCACGACATCCACATTTCGGTCTCTGTACTCCACTCTGAAGTCCAGCATGCGAGGCAATCGTTCCACGATCTGTCTAGACGGCACTACAGGTCGAAATGCAGAAGCAGAAGCAGAAACAGACACCGCTGGGGACACGACAGAGGTGGAGGTTGTGGGATGACTTGCAGGCCCATATACTGAACTATGTAATGTCTCACCACCATATTCACTGAAAAAATAAAATTAAAATGGCTTGCACTGAGAGAGAGTAACATGACAGGCTGTTATGTGTCTTATAACACCAACTGTACTTATTTCAGATCCATAACTTCATCAAGAAAATATTAATATGTAACATTCCCAAAAGAATCTAAAATGTTTGATGGGGCAGGGAGGGAGATTTCAGAAAGGTTTACTTTAATCCTTCGGTTAACCAAGTAAAATTCAGCAGCATTTATGAGAATACAGAGTCCTACAACCACGGTTGTGAAGTAGGAGATGGAGTTAGAAGCAATTTTGGGTGGTTGGAAGTAAAACTGCTTTAGCTTCAAAATAACATTATAATATATAATATAATAACTTACAACATTATAATATATGGTAAATTTAACATTTTATACATATATTTCCTTGTCCTGTTTCCAAAGTTATATTTACCAGTACTTTAAAACCAGAACAAAAAATGTAAAGCCTAATATCAGTAGGAGTCGGAGTCAAACAGCAGAAAAATACAGGAATCATAGTCTGCGTTGAAGGTTTAATGTACCAGACTCCACAGCCCTTCCTACAGCCAGAACATTTTCATTTTCAAGAACATGGGCTGACATCATACTTGATATATTGTGATAAAGTCACCTCCAGGATAGTTGGGTTAAGACAGCTTCAGTCTGAACTACAAGTCCCAGAAGGCATTGCAGGCAAGGAGCCAGAGGGTGAGATGAAGAACCCGGACTGGACTCCTAGCTGCAATCAGGGAAGACATGGGTGTAAGCTAACAGGAGGTGTAGATTGGCTGCCACTAGGGGGAAAGAGAGTTAGGAAACCCTGTGTGCAGGAGCTCATCATTGGTCTCATTAGTTTAATGCTCAACTTAGCTGGTATGGGTGTGGGGAAGCTAATGGAAGGAGAATGATTGGTGGTGGTAGCTGAAGCCAGGGATTGATTAGGCAGGTGGGAAGGAGTCCCAGGAGAGAGGCAGTTCAGTTGAGAAGGAGAGAAGCAGTTGCAGGCTGAAAATCCTTGGACAAGGAGGTCCCTAAAGTACTGGTAGTTACAGGCTGAAAATCCTGGGGCAGGGAGGTCCCTAAAGTACTGAAGCAGGCTGAGATTCCTTGGGTGAGAGGAAGCCCCAAAAGTATTGAATGCACTGGGAAGCTGATGAAGGGGAAAACCCTTGGGTAGAAGGAGTCCCTAAAATATTGAACTCTCCTGAATGTAAAGAGGATAGAAGGTAGAAAATGCTGCTGGGTGACTGAACTGTGATGATGAACTGAAAGAACTGTTTGTCTTGGGAATTGAATTACTGTTTATGGTGCACTGGATAAAGAGCCCAGACTGGAGCCTGTAAGCCTGTATTGAATCCTGGTATGTGCTATGCTGCTGTTGGAACTGTGTACTAGAAACCTGCATGGAATAAAAGTCCTTAAGCTTGAAGTTACTGGTGGACATCTAATTCTTCATTGTACCGGGAGCCTGTGGCTGGAGGAGATTGTTCTATACTTGGCTGCACCTAGGGGCACCTGGTTACAATATTAATCTAAAGAGGTTGTGAAGAAACAAGCTCTGGTTAGTAGGGCTGCCCGAGAACATCACAGACAAGGAACTTGGGGGTTCCTAAAAACATGGACTTCCCGGGAATTGCACCTCAAGGGGTTCTCAGGCCAGTTTTACATTAAGAGTACCAATTAGCTGACAGCGTGAAGAAGCAATTCATCCAGGGCTAGAGTGGTGATTTTAAGCTGTTAAAATGTGCACACAAAATGGAAATCTTGCAAACCTCAGCGGGAGAAAAGGTTGGACTACAACAGGAAACCTATCTTGGTATTTCAAGATCATTCAGCAAAGGTGGTGGCCCTGCATAGAGAGTTTTACCCCATGTGCTTAAAAATGTTCACCGCAATGATAAATTTTATGTTCCTTGTGCACCTCCAGTTTACGAACAACAGAGAGTCTCTTCTTCAATATACCAGTGATGCAGGACTAGCTAGGGTTAGGGCGTGCAAACAGGGCAACTGCCCTGGCTTCCAAGCCTGCTCAAAGATACAGCCTTGTCCATGTGCTTTGGGGGTCCCCTCTCAAATGTCTGTCCTGGGCCCTAGCATGTATAACACCAGTCCTAGTCCTATAGTATAGACCAGCAAATCTGTCAACAAGCCATCAGGGAGTGAGAGACTGAAGAAGGAAGTGAAACAAATGAAGGCTACGTTAGACTGTAGATTATTCTAAAGTAGCAGTGGAGGTTTATCATTGAAGAGGGCTTCAGCTTGGACTGGACTATGCTTTTTTTCTTTTCTGGTTTCCCTTTTTGAAAGACAAAATAGAATGAACCCTTGTGATCTGTTTGGCCCCATAATCAGCACAGTTGTCTTCTTCCCGTTCTGTTAGCTTACATGAGACTGCTGGAGATATGAGGGCACTGTAATTAACTTGGTTCAAAATAGGCTAAGGATGACATTATGACATTTAGATTAATGGGGCTATTATGAAAAGTGGATGAGGGGGCAAGGGGCCGATAAAGGACTAAACTTATGTGGCAACTCCGCCTGTGAAGAACTATGGCCGATGCTAGGCAGACTTCTAAGGTCTGCGTCCCATATATGGCAGTCCGGTTTAGGATGGGTTAAAGAGGGCTTCAACGGCAACTCCAGTAGCTGGAATGCGAGAATAATGTTGGGCAGACTTTTACAGTCTGTGTCCCACAAATGGCTTTGGATAGGCTGGAGTGGGCTTCAACAGCAATTCCAGTAGTTGGAACGTAAGGACGGACTTCTACGGTCTATATCCCAGAAATGCCAAAGAAAGACCATGATCAGGTAATTTATATCATATTGATTGTTGGTTTAAACATGAACTGATAAATGTGACTATTAGGCAAAGAGGGGCAAAATCGAACGGGGCGCTCAAGTTTTCCTGAGCGCGGGAAACCCATATTATCGAAACAAGACGGGCGTCCATTTTTCATTTTGATAATACGGTGAGGGACGCCCAAATCTCAACATTTAGGTCGACCTTAGAGATGGTCGTCCCCGGTTTTCAGCGATAATGGAAACTGAGGATGCCCATCTCAAAAACGACCAAATCCAAGCCCTTTGGTCATGGTAAGAGCCACCATTCGTAGTGCACTGGTCCCCCTCAAATGCCAGGACACCAACTGGGCACCCTAGGGGGCACTGCAGTGGACTTCACAAATTGCTCCCAGGTGTATAGCTCCCTTACCTTGGGTGCTGAGCCCCCCAAAACCTACTCCCCACAACTGTACAACACTACCATAGCCCTAAGGGGTGAAGGGGGGCACCTACATGTGGGTACAGTGGGTTTGTGGTGGGTTTTGAAGGGCTCACATTTACCACCACAAGTGTAACAGGTAGAGGGGGGGGGGTGGGCCTGGGTCCACCTGCTTGAAGTGCACTGCAGTACCCACTAAAACTGCTCCAGGGACCTGCATACTGCTGTCAGGGAGCTGGGTATGACATTTGAGGCTGGCAAAAAATATTTTAAAATTTGTTTTTTGAGGGTGGGAGGGGGTTAGTGACCACTGGGGGAGTAAGGGGAAGTCATCCCCGATTCCCTCCGGTGGTCATCTAGTCAGTTCGGGCACCTTTTTGAGGCTTGGTCGCAAGAAAAAATGGACCAAGTAAAGTCGGCCAAGTGCTCGTCAGGGATGCCCTCATTTTTTCCATTATTGGCCGAGGACGCCCATGTGTTAAGCACGCCCCAGTCCCACCTTCGCTATATGCTTCCTACACGCCTCCATGAACTTTGGTCGTCCCCACGACGGAAAGCAGTTGAGGACACCCAAAATCGGCTTTCGATTATGCCGATTTGGGCGACCCTGTGAGAAGGACGCCCATCTCCCGATTTGTGTCGAAAGATGGGCACCCTTCTCTGTCGAAAATAAGCCTGTAGGTGGACCATTCAGGTCTTTATCTGCTGTCATTTACTATGTTACTAAGTGTGCAATTCTTTGGATGGGGGCTGCAGACAGTAAACTGGATCATTCTAGAAAAATGCTCCAGAACTGTAAAGGTGGTGAGAGAGGAAGGGTTGGTATAGGGGGCATTATCTAGCTGGTGATTAAGATTTGTTAAGATGGTTTTGTGAAGGAGGGATGTCCAACAAGCTTGCCTACATTCAAGACCTCTATTTCTCATACTCTACATTATCTTGCTCTAACAGAGACTTACCCCCCCCCCCCCCCCCCCCCCCCCCCAGACTCTGTCTCAGTTACTGCCCTTTGTCACAGAGGTTACTTATTCTCCCATATACCTCTCCCCTTGGCCGCAGCAATGGTGTCAGGCTGCTACTCTCCCCTTCTTCTAGGCTTCAACCTCTTCTTCCACCTCAGTCTCACCCCTTTTCTTCATCTGGAGTGGAGGAGTAGCCTAATGGTTAGTGCAGTCCCCTGAGAGCCAGGGGAACCAGGATCAAACCCACTGCAGCTCCTTGTGACTGTGGGCAAGTCACAACCCGCCACTGCCCCAGGTGCAAAATAAGTTCCTGTACATAATATGTAAATCGCTTTGATTGTAACCACAGAAAGGTAGTAAATTAAATCCCATCCTCTTTTTCTCTTTCTCTATCCACTACCTCTCCAAGTAGCTATCATTTATCGATCCCCTATTAAATCCCTTTCTTCTTTTTTCACTGACTGTCTCCTGGCTTTCCTCAGACCATCCTCCCCTTCTCTCATTTTTGAGGACTTTTACATTCATTCAAATGCCCCCCCTAACTCTTATGCCACTATGTTTCTTGCTTTAACCTTCTCATTAGATCTCCTGTAATACTCAACTACCCTTACTCATCAGCATAGCCACTTCCTCAATCTTCTGCAATTGTTTACTCTCAATTTTCTCCACCTCAGTTCTTCCTCTCTCTGACCCTCAGTGTTGTCCAATCACCACCATCACATATAGGAACCTTCAGGCTACTGACACTTGCATTCCCTCCACCACTGTTTCACCTCTCCTCTCATTCACTATGTTATCCCTACAATACTATTCTCTCCTCTGCTCTAAAGAACATAAGAATAGCAATACAGGGTCAAACCAATGATCCATCTAGCCCAGTATCCTGTACCCAGGGCATGCAGTGGCTTTCCTATGTTCATCTCAATAGCAGAGTATGGACTTTTCCTCCAGGAACTTGTCTAAACCTTTTTTAAACCCAGATACACTAACCGCCACTATCACATCCTCTGGCAACGAGTTCCGAGCTTAACTATTTGATGAGTAAAAAACTGTTTCCTCCTATTTGTTTTAAAAGTATTTTCATACAACTTCATTGAGTGTCCCCTAGGCTGGGTCATAGGGGAAAGGCCTGCTGCATGCCAGAGGCAGCTAATAAGGCTGCCACCAATGCTGCAGCACCAAAGACTTCAGGAAAGGTACCTGCAACAAAGAACGGTGGGCAGGGCTGGGCCAGGAGTGGAGGGAAAGAAGCCGAGCTGTGCGAGGGAGGGAGGGATGGATGGAAGGGGGAGGTATAGCCAGGGGGGGCCTTGGGAGGCCTAGGAGAATGAGAGACACAAGCAAAGGGCAGAGAATGGAGGGAGAAAAGCTGAACGGGGAGGGGGAGGGGTGGGGAGTCCAAATTCTCAGGCGTCATCAGGCAATTTTAAAAGGTCCAGATTCTCAGGTGTCCGACATTCCGGACTTCTACTGTATATCACTTTCCACCGCAACTCCCTGATGTCTTCAAACATAGTGTAGTTATACCACTCCTCAAAAAACTTTCACTGGAACCCTACCTGCTCTTCCAACCACAGCCCCATCTCCCTCCTCACTTTCACATACAAACTAATTGAATATTTTCACCACCACTGTCTTGACTTTCTTTCATCTGCAGCTATTCTTGATCTTCTACAAGCTGGTTTTTGCCCTCTATATTCTAAAGAAATAGCCTTTGCCAAGGTTTCCAGTAAGTTATTCCTGGCCATATCCAAGGGCCTTTACTTAATATTCGGTCTTGAACTATCTGCTGCTTCTGACACCACCTACTGATTGATGCACTGTCCTCACTTGGATTTCAGGGCTCTATTCTGTCTTGGTTTTCTTATCTCTCCCATCACACTTTTAGTGCATGCACTGGTGGGATCTGTCTCCATCACTATTTCACTATCAGTCAATGAACCTCAGGGATCTGTCTTGGGACTTCTTCTCTTCTCTATACTTATTCCCTTGCAGCTTTGATCTCCTCTCATGGTCTTCAGAACCACCATTACACTGACAACTCTCAGATCTACCTTTCTACACCAGAAATTTCATCAGAAATCCAGACACAAGTCTCAGCTTGCTTGTTTGACATTGCTGCCTGGATATCCTACTGCATTCTGAAACTGAACCTAGCCAAGACTAAACTTCTTATCATTTCCCACTAAACTTACCACCATTCTCTATCACTGTGGATAACACAGTCATCTTCTTGTCTCCTCAGCTTGTAAGAATGGGATCATCTTTGACTTCTCTCCTCCGTTCTCTGCATATATCCGAGTGCTAAAATTTGTTGTTTCTTTTATATAGCAAAAAACTTTCCTAATCCAAGGATGAGTGTGCAAAATTAATTTTTTTTATTATATATAGAATAGAACTATTACCACCCTGCACTAGCGGCTGCCGTGCGCTAACGCCAACAAGGCCCATTCACTTTGAATGGGCTGTGTCGGCATGGCCACGCAGCTTAGTAAACAGGGGGGGTAAAAATTTAAGAGAACAATAATATAATATAATGATAGGGGGACTATCTCTCTTGGGACCTACCAACACTATTGTGATTCCCCAGAGCATCAATTTAAATGAAAACACCAATTTACAACAGCATTCATTAATTGCTCTTAAAAGCCATCATTGGTCTCCCTTCCTGCAGTGCTGTATATAAAAGATAAATCCTGAGTATATAAATGTACTAATGCAACAGTGCTAAAGAAAATATAATGTCTATAATTCAAACAGTTCACTCCCAACCCTTAATATAATATAAGGCACTATTATCCGAAATTTACAATCAAAAAAATTGTGCAAGAACCAGAACACTTATCTTAAGGGCCAAATGATGACTTTCGTTCACCAGGAGACAACCTTAGTTTCTCATACTGCCAAAATTCATCCCCTCCTTTCTGAACACACCACCAAAACCCTTATCTATACTCTCCTCACCTCCTGCTTAGAATATTGTAACTTACTCCTCACAGGACTCCCATGAAACCATCTCTCTCCCCTTTAATCGGTTCAAAATTCTACTGGTGTCACCACATTCACATAACCTTCTCTTCAAATCACTTCACTGGCTCCCTGCCTAGTTCCATATACAGTTCACACTCTTCTTACTGCAGCTCCTCAGTATCTCTCGTCTCTTCTCTCCCTACAACCCTCCCCTGGGAACGCTTTTCATCAGGTTACGTCACTCATCTGTGCCTTTCTCCTCCACTGCCAACTCCAGGCTCTGCTCCTTCCACTTTGCTGTGCCATACACCTGAAACAGACTTCCTTTGTCAGTACATCATGCTCCATCTCTGGCCCTTTTGAGGCTGCTTTTAACTCTTAACTCTTTAGTCATGTGTCCAATGCCTTTTTAATCATTCTCGTAATAAATGAAACTGTAATCCCTTATGTGTCCTGTTTGTTCTGAATAGATTGTAAGATCTGTTGAGCAGGGACTGTATCTGTGTACAGTGCTGCATACAGAATAAGTAATTGTAATACTTCCTTGATGCTTAATAAAATACTTTAAACGTCACTGCAGAAAGTTTTTGAACTGAAACATACAGAAGCCATGTGAATTCCCTTAGTTCTTCTCCACCTTCACTGTGCTCTGCTTAACATGCTAGAAATTACTAGCTATTTTTTTGTATTTTATTTTTATAGATAAATCAAGTAAATCACTTGTATAGACGAGCCTCAATAAACACCAGAATCATCATACAGAGTAAAAAATATAAGAAATTACTAGCTATTTTCAGAACAGCACTAACTGTACTGTGCCACTTAGCATATGTTCGGGTGGTATCACTTTTCTAAACCAGAGCATCTGGCATTTTTCATTTCATGAGGAAAAATAAGAAAAAATGACTCAAATGGCATTTGGACATGGGGGAGGGAGGGAACTAATGATTCAACAGAAAGAATCCGAGCACTATGTAGTGAAATTCTATTTAGCACCTGATCATTAGGCCTCCCTATTGCGTCATGTACTAAATGGCTACTCAATGGAGAAAGCAAACCCGGTTATTCTACCAGGAGTTGGGGAGAAGATGTACACATCCTACTATCTGTGTTCGTTCTTGGCACATTGGAACACTTCCTCTTATTCACCCTAGCTTTGTAATACAACAGTGTATATACCAGACCAACAAAAGGAAGTGCTTAGTGTGGACTAGTGAAGACGGAGGGATGTTTGATAAGTCCATACTCAATGCAAGAAGAAAAAGGGAGAAAGGGCTTGTAAACATATTTATAAGAAACCATTTCCCAAAATATTTCAACATTAACAAAATGCTAAACATTCTGCTCTCCCCACTTTAATTTATATGCCCAGTGCTGATAAATCTCTCACGGATACTCTAGAGGAATGCGACTGCTTATATAAAAAGGTCAGCCTCTTTTTCCTAGCCATGGAATGAGTAATCGCAGACAATTATTTCACAAGGAAAAATAATATTCTATTGCACAAATCCCCCCTCTGTCCTCACTGCCATTCCTTACATTTTGTCTCCCACGTTCAAAACGTTTTATAAAAGCATGTCCAGCTCTTGTGACAGTACAAAGGTCTTTGTTTTGCTTTCCTCCAGTCAGCATTAGACAGGCCAAGAAGAATTTGCAGAGGTTTGGTAGCAGAAGCCCAAACATCATGTATTTATGTTTTTAAAGGGGAAACACGCTGGTGACAGAGTTCCGCAGGACAACACGTATGACAGAAAGATGCCACTAACTGAATTTCAGGACAGAGCCGCTATAGCACCTACAGCCAGTACATAGGTTTATTTTTCCTTTCTTTGGCTGGTAGACGTAAAATTCTTTGGTGTATGCATCTGATTTAAAGACAAACTATGGAATTTGCTGCCAGAGAATACTGTCCAGGCCAGTAATTTATGTGGAGTTTAAAAAAAGGATTGGACAAATTTATGCTTCTGAAGGACACATGCATTTACAACTATTAGACCAAGAGTGTCAAACAACCTTGGAGGGCTATAAACCAGTTAGATTTGCAGAATATCCTTAATGGATATGTCCAATAAAGAATGGAATGAGTGCAAGTATCTCATGAGGGATAAAACCTGACAGGTTTGCAGCCCTCCAAGACTGCAGTTGGACATCCCTATATTAGAGTGATATGTCTCCACCTCTGAAGTCTAAGAGTAAGTTAACATGGAATGGACTTTCCTATTATGAAATAAAGGTTACGTCCAAGAAGGGACAACTTTTGAGGCTATGTATGAAGGAGCACTGCCATACTGCCCTCTACCCACCATCCCAGTTTCCTCTTCATTATATGGGCAGGTGGTCCCTAACTCTTCAACCTACTTGATAAGACATGCTACTGGGAAGAGAGAAAGGTGTGCTGGGTAGAAGGACAGAGAGCAAGGGGGGGGGGGGGGATGCTGTGCTGAAGTCACCAAGATTTTCAAAAGAGCAAAGGAGGAAACACTGTACACGAGCTGACACCACAGAAATTTAGTTTTTGTACAAGGTGATAGTTAGCCAACTCCCCCTCCTTCCCCCCCACAACTGTCAAAGACAGAAAACCGGGCTTGATAGAACACTGGTGTGACCCAGCATGGCACATCATTCTTATGGGCCTTAATATATCTAAAATAGAATGCGACTTCACAAGAAAATTATATTCAAGTATAATTTATCAATGGCATCATACAAATGAACCAATCAAATAAAATATTTTTCATCATTTAATTATGATGCTATTTTATAGTATGCAATATTTTGTTTGATTTGTATAGATTGTAAACTGATATGATGGTCTTATTGTTGAAATTATAGTCTAGAAAGTTTATAAAATTAATACAAATATTAATTTCATTGATCCGAGTACTGTGGCCTCTCAGGACCCCTGGAGATGCAGCTGAGATATTTATAGCATGTCAATTAAAACAACTCTAAATTAAAGCTGTCAATGGGGGTAGCCTAGGTGTCAGTATTGACCACACACACTGGTGAAATTTTAACATACTGCGTGCTGGGAACAGTTTTCCCTATCAAGTACCAAAACAGCAAAAAGCGGAGTTGGCCAGGGGGATAACGATGTCACTGGAGCCACACTGATTATACATTTTATTGTTGACCCAACAAGGCCATATTTCGCCGTGCCTGCGGCAGGTGTCCTTGTTTTTCAATTTGAGTGAACACAATGTGCTCACAAACCTTAGCCTCTCATATAATCAGTCGATCCAACAAAATACTCCTAACACCATTTAAAGGAGACAGAAAATCTCTCTCACTCCTTTGGGTTGGATCAACAATAAAATTTATAACCAGAGTGTGACTCCAGTGACACCTTTATCCCCCTGGTTGTCGCCACTTTTTGTCGTTTCTTATTTCCGTGGAACATTTTTGCACTTCTCCTGTTTCTGTACTTTCCCTACCAAATGACAGCAGTATCTACTCTTGGCAACGTAAACACTGGGTGAACAGGAGAACAAGTTCTACTCATGTATGAAAAGGAACCAACAGGACCTTGTAGAAATACCATGGCTGTAGGTACAAGTGACAGAGTTAAGAAATTCTGCCACCTGCCACCAATTCATCGCTTAAGCAAAATTAATTGATGAGTTGATCCATGATGACTTAGACAGGAGCTTCAAATTTTCTGAATGCTAAGGGTTATTTTTAAATTGCTTTTTATTTATTTATTTAAACAGAGGTGGTGCCTTTTATTTTTTCCAATCTGGGTGCTGCCAATTTTATTACTACAAGCAAGAAGAAGGCATTGCCACCTCATTACTCGTCGCTGTCTTTTCCTTACTATCATACTTTACTTAATACATTTGTAGGTGATTAACGACTTTATGAAAACCAACCAAACTGCCTAAAAGAACAAGGATGCTTGGCCTTGATTTGTGTTTTTAGGGTTCATGGCACAGCAAAATTTGAGACTGAAAAACAAGTATCATAAAGCAGATTTAAAAATACAGTATTAAATTCCTTTTCATCATTCTATCAATATTTTCCCAAACCACATACCTTTGTAGAATGCCATTTTCTTGAGGTATTACGCCATTTATCGCTGCCTGTAAACAGAACATAGAAATCTGATATATGATAGAAATGCATTTTTAGAAATGCTGAGAAAATTATTTTAACTACAAAATGGACAAATTGTTGTGTACAGATGTTAGCATGCATTTATCTATTTCTGTAGAATGAAAATCTTGCGATAAATAAAATATTAAATTTAAAAAAATGTCAATAACTCCGAATGTGATCAGTACCAGACATGACCTAATATAAAGCCTGGTGCTCAGTTGGGATGATGTTCACAGCCCATATATGAGACCTCCATATGCTACTGCCTCCACTGTTTATACATTTCACATTGGCACAACCACTGATGCAGGCTAGTAGCAAAGTTGATCCTATGAAGCATGGCAGCAAGGTTTTCCTTAAAATGCACTGAAGGAGAGAAAAGGTCTATCCTTGGAAGAATTGTGCTTCCCCACCTACCTTCCACCCTTCAAGGAGTTGGAGATAACATAGTACTTGCTTATGATGACAGGTTGGGAGGGTAAAGCTCCTCCCAATCCTTTTTGAATTCAGGCAGAAGGGCAAGCTGTCCAATCAAGGACTCTCATGGCACAATCAGTCCCATTCAGGGATCCCTACAAAAGTGTTGCTGCTGTGGGGACAGAGGGGTGCCACCACAATTTCAGAGATTATGAGCATTCTATAGCCACAAGTTACTACTAAGTACCAACCAGCACGGAAACTGTTTCAAGATACTGGCTATGGACCACAGGTGTGCCCCCCATCCCACTACCACCTAGACAGGTCGCTGTCAACCACTTAGGATGACTCAGTTGAGGTGGGGATGGTGAAGGCAGATTAGATGCTTTATCATGACATGACTATGGCCAGATAAAGAACATAATAAATTAGATTCAAGTTCTGATGAGCTGACACAGAGGAAGGACCAACTGTATTCTGGAGTGACTTGGGAACTGTATAAGTGTACATGTAATTGGAAGCAAGGACAAACTGTAATTTACTACTACTACTTAACATTTCTAGAGCGCTACTAGGGTTACGCAGCGCTGTACAGTTTAACAAAAAAGGACAGTCCCTGCCTCAAAAGAGCTTACAATCTAATGGGCGAAATGTCAAGTTGGAGCAGTCTAAATTTCCTGAATAGAAGTATGGTGGTTAGGTGCCGAAGGCGACATTGAAGATGTGGGCTTTGAGCAAGGCTTTGAAGATGGGCAGGGAGGGGGCCTGGTGTATGGGCTCAGGGAGTTTATTCCAGGCATGGGGTGAGGCGAGGCAGAAAGGGCGGAGCCCGGAGTTGGCGGTGGTGGAGAAGGGTACTGAAAGGAGGGATTTGTTTTGAGAGTGGAGGTTACGGGAAGGAACGTAAGGGGAGATGTATCCATTACCTGCCTATTAACAGTCACTGTCAGCTCACTTCTCCCTTTATAATCTATTAACTAAAGACATCCTAAGTTTCTACATATACCAACAGAAAACCACTACAGCCAGGGGTGTGCTGGTAAATTGTTAACAGGGGGCTCTCTCTCACCAGCAAAGTAAAAGAGAATTCAGGAGGGGCCCAAGCCCACATTTTGGGATCCATTTGTTAAAGTAGCCATGGAGAACCGGCTCCCAAAATTCTTAAAAACTTAACAAACGGCTCTCGAGAGCCTGTGAGAGCCTGCTCCAGCACACCACTGACTACAGCCATGAATTTTAACAAATGTATCTTTACGGTATCCATTCTATGAATTCTAAATTACCACATAAGAGTTTACTTTGCCTCTATCTTGAAAAAATTCTGGAATCTGGGAATCTAGGAACACAGGCAGATGGCAGTCAGAGCTCAGAACTGGTTAAAAGGGCAACGACAACCTCATGAGTATTCTATCACCTCACCCCAAGCAGAGAATGTTGCAAAAAAGAGGGCAAAAGTTAAAGATAATAAATTTGCACAAAGTCTGAATCTACATCATGAGCTTAAAAAGGAGCCAGTGGGTCCCCAAAGGTATTCAAACCCAGAAGAGCACAACCCTTAATCCAAGGGGGAAGTTATGCTAGGCAAAGATCATGCTGCAATAAAGAAACAAGCCTTTGGTATGCAGCAGTTACACCCCTACAGACAAGCAGTTCTCATATGCCTGCGTTTACCAGGAGAGGATGGCTGGAGACATTGCCATTTAGAACTCATTGAGCAGCCCTCTACGTTTATACACAATATGCACTCTTGTCTACAGGAATTAGAATAGCCCCTATGCAAATAAAGTCTATGTTTCAGCAATTAGCTCACCATAATCATAATGAGCACTGAAGTACTTCTTTCTATTGCTCGTGTCACACCAGCTATCCTTGATCAAACTCAATTGTTTTAATAGACTAATTCTCATTTAGAAGAAAATGTGAGCCACACACCCAGGTTCAAAGAGAAACTGAAGAAAAGTAGCACAGTAATGTGGGGACTAAAACCAGTCCCATGGCTCTATACACGTTTTTTTACCAGTTATGTTCCAGGAAACAGCATTTGTACACTTCTGCCAGAGGCATCAGTCGGCTGGGAGATGCAAGTTAAGCAGAGGCACAGCCACAATTCAAGAACATCACTCACAGTTTACAAGTAATGTTATCAAAGGCCGACAGAGATTGAACATAACTCTCTGAATACAACTAAAGACTGGTTAGTTGGTACTACTTGATTGCATGCACAGTCTCTGATTTGAAGACTAACCCAAGCAGTATGGTGACATGAAATAATGAAGAAAAGGACCATGGAGCTGCTCTGCATTTGCTGTCCAGTGAAGCAGATTTCAAGAGGTACAGAAGCCGCATTGAGCCTGCCATGAGTGGGAAAGCGCGGGTACAAATGTAACAAAACAAACAAAAAAAACAGTGGCTTTGATTTGCTTAATTTTGGATTCTACTGATCAGAGGAACACTAGTTTGCTCATAACGGAAATTAGACACAAGAAGCTAGCCAATTAACCTCCATGAGAAGTAGTACTCCTTCATGAAGCAGGAAGGAATTAACTGAGACCAGGTCAAGGATCTTTTAGAGGAACTAACAAATTTGAGATGGCAGCTAGACTTGATAATGTTGAGTATCAGAAATCAGTTCTCGTCAATTATTTCTGCAAAAAAATCTGCATTCAGCCTCCTACACGCAGGGCAGAATGAGCAGGTACTGGCAGCGTTTAAACCAGTGGTTCTCAAACTTGTCTTGGGGGACCACCAACCAGATGGGTTTTTAGGATATCCCTAATGAATAGGCATGAGACAGATCTGTATATAACAGAGAAGGTGAGAGGCATACAAATCTGTCTCTAGAACAGATTGTAATTCATCTTATGTAGTTTATGGTGTAATATGGCCATGTTGTCTATGGTACATAAGCCAAACAATAAGGAAGATGAAATATCGATTGGCTCAACATTTACCGTATTTTTCAGACTATAAGACGCACTTTTTCCCCCCAAAATTTGGGAGGAAAATGGGGGGTTCGTCTTATAGTCCGAATGTAGTTTTAAAAGCACCGTAATTCCGTTTTGCAAGGTCCCTCCCTCGCTCCGTTTTGCAAGGTCCCCCCTCGCTCCCTCCAAATTTTAAAAGTTTTACCTGGTCATGGTCAGAGCAGCAAAAAGCATGCACGCTGCGCGCGTCAGTCTTGCGTTCTCAAGGGGCGGGACCAGAGCAGAGAGAGACGTCAGAACTGATGTCAGCATGCGTTTTTGATACGTGCCGAGGCCCCCTTTTATTGCAGTGGGTTAAAGGGAGGTCTTTCTTGTTTTAAAGAAATGGTCATGCGATAAAAGCACTTGGCGGGCTGCATTTTGGCCTGTGGGCCATAGGTTGGACAAGCCTGTGCTATGTGCTAATTGGTGATATTTGGTTAAATGGTTTTGAATATCAGAGGGATACATTCTGTAGAAGACTTTCATGAGAGTCTACTAGTTATGCTCTTTTTTATGTAGCTTAGAACTGCTGTAGCTCTGGCCACCATCTGTCTCACCGTTTTGCTACTTTGAAATCAGATATGATCACTCCCAGGTCTCTCCTGCTTAGTACACATCTGCATACTCCTCCTCCCCCAAATAATTCTCTTTTGCATTTCTACATCAAAACCTAATTGTTCAAGTCGCTCCTCAAGCCTTCTTAGATTTCTCATTTTGTCCACTCCCTAAGCAGTTTCAACTTGTTACAGATCTCAATGTCATATAGGGAAAAAAGTTTTAATGGGGTTTTTAAAAAACCTCTTTTCCTACTACAGTACTTACAAAGATATCTAAGACCACCCCAGGTACAATCATTGAGGTACTCCACTAATCCTTGGAGTGTTTCCTTTCACTCAATCAGTTTCTAATGTTGAGAGTCCTCCTTGAAATCCAGTCTTAAGCTCCATGGTTTACCTAAGCTTTTCTGAAATCCAAGTACACCTCCAATAATTTAAATTTTCAGAAATTGAGTAAGATCAAAAAGGGGAGAAACTACTCTGAAGATCTGAGAAAGACAGATCCCACCCACCCCCTCTTTTAGGGCTCTGATCTCCTTGCAAAAATTCAAGGCACTTCTCAAAACCCTCTCTCTAAACCTTTCAGTCCCTCTTCCTCCTAGACTTCATTTCACTATCTCAACTTCCCCTCGATTCCTCCTTCACCTTCCAGCTATTCTTTCCATCTTGTTGGCAGCCACATAATTGCCACTGATGGCTCCATTTGTGGTATATCAAGAGCTGTAAATAAATAAATAAATACAATTTAGGGATTTTGCCCTCCCATAAGCACTAAACAAGAAAAACCTCTGTTCCCGACTCTGCATTTTCTACCTTTCACTTGCTGTTTATGCTTCTCCCAATCATCTGGAAATGCATTCTGAGCTCCTCAGTACCTACCTTCCACCCCCACAACTCCTTCAAAACTCCACTGAGCAAGCTGCTATAATATCTGCACTTTTCCTGCCACCTCTCGACTTTGTGCTTAAAACCCACCTTTCAGAACAATGGTTCTCAAAACAATCCTCAGATTGAGAAGCTTGCCAGGTGCCCTTGGCCTGGATTGGCCGCTGTCATTGACAGGATGCTGGGCTCGATGGACCCTTGGTCTTTTCCCAGTGTGGCATTACTTATGTACCCCCCCCCAGCCAGTCAGGTTTTAGGATACCCACAATGAATATGCATGAAAGAAAGCTTCATACAATGGAGGAAGTGTATACAAATTTATCTCCTGCATATTCATTGTGAATATCCTGAAAACCTGACTGACTGGGTGTGTCCTAAGGACCTGGTTGAGAACCTCTGTATTAGAAGCTATTTTTAAACCTTAATCACTCTCTAATCAATCAGTCTTGCTCATTTAAACATCTAATACATTGCCTGAAGTCTTTTGGTCTTGACTTGATTTTAAGCTTCCCAGAGCAGGGTCTGTCTCTTATACGTATCTATCCAGTATTGCGTGTAGGGGGTGGGTGACCTGTGGTTTTATGCATCCCGCAAGACCATGAGAAGTATACACACAGAAAAAGTCATTAGCCAGAATTTCGCTATTTTAAATACTGTATTTTACAAATATTTTCAGAACAGCCACTTTAGTAGTTTGTCTCCATCATCTTTAGTTACATTTTTTACTTATCCCAGAAGATCTATGGAGCTTTGTGCATTTCCGGTTCCAACACGGCGCAATGTTGCAGCCCACTAGGGATAATACTGATATTCATGTAGCCCTCTGTGTATAATGGCTGCCCACCCCGGTCTAGTGGCAAAACAGAAATAAGCAGCAGTAGTAATACACCAGGCCCTTATGCTTCTCTTTCAATTTACATTGGTTTGAACAGTACAAATTTCAAAATAACATTCAGTTTCATCAGTTAAAGATTTACAAAGCATTCAAAGGTGCTTAAGAAAGTGTACAGGAAGACATTTGTTTTAAATGATACACAATTTCAACAATTTTCAAGATTTATATTGCCCAAGTATGCAAAATGAAACCAGCACATCTGATCTGCACTCCAACCTCATTTTAAAATTCTGAAAAAAACTTTTTGCCACAAGTTATCACACACTCTGAGAGCTTTATTAAATTCCATTACACCTAAAACCCTTCAAATTTCCTATTTAAAATAAACCCCTCATCTGGTTTTAGAAAGCTGGTACAAAATACTTTGCATGGTGCTTTACCACATAGAAGATGTGGAGATGAAAGATTTTGGAGAAAAAGAAAAAGAACACATGATAACCAACTTTAATCACATCCAAGAAATCATATTTAAAAGTACAGCCACACTGCCATTCCTTAGGAGGGCTGGAAGTGTGTTTACTGCAAAAACAGCATTCATAGCCCCTGGGAAGAAGAATCCTGACATCATGCAGCGGTGACACCTATTGACAAGATTTGGACTATGGATTATAGGGCTCTGGATGAAGTCTTGGTACATAGCTTTGTGTCAAGAACTGTCACTGCAATGACTGGACTACATGAATTGGAAAGAGATATGAAAACACTGCGCAGATGTGCAGGCCAAAGGAGGTCAATTCTGATTGAGAAGGAAGCCTAAAAGGATGCAGAAATGAAGCCAAGTCCCAAAACATAGTACTGCAATTTACAACTAAGCACTAAGCTGAGATGCATACTACTGACCAGTGTACCATGCAGCGCTACGAGTTTCAGCTATGTGGCATCCAAAATTTACGCTATTCTCACGAGACAGAGCACCGTGCAGTTCAAAATTATATATTTATTTGTAGCATTTATACCCCGCTCTTTCCCGCTTGATAGCAGGTTCAGTGAGGCTTACAATGTATGGTACAAAGTATCACAGAAATAACACAATTGTATAGATTAGGACAAGAGGAAGAGATGTGGGGGGAGGGATTGAGGTAAGGGTAGTGTTCGTGGTGTGGATTAGGTTTGTGAATTAAGTTGGGTCACTTGGATAGGCTTGTTTGAAGGGGTAAGTTTTCAGCAGCTTTCGGAAGGGTAGGTGTTCTTTGGTTGTTCGGATGTGTCTTGGTATGGCGTTCCAGAGTTGGCTGCCTATGATGGAGAAGTTGGATGTGTAATAGGTTTTGTATTTGAGACCTTTGCAATTGGGAAGGTGAAGACTGAGATATGTTCGAGAAGATTTGGACCCGTTCCTGACTGGAAGATCGATCAAACTGGTCATGCAGCTTGGAGCTTCTCCAAGGAGGATCTTGTGTATCAATGTGTGGACTTTGAAATTTATTCGCTCTTTGATAGGGAGCCAGTGGAGTTTTTCATGTCCAAGAAATCAAATTAATGTGCGCTTGGGGGGGGGGGGGGGGGTGATGAATAACTGCTCAAGAGGTGACTCCACAAACAAGCCTGCAGAAAAAGTGTAGAGGGAGATTAAAACCTGGAGGGGGAAGCAAGCAAGCTTGAAGGGAATGGGGGAATGGGGTAGAGAAAGGGTAATGGATGTTGACAGGATGTCTGCTGCTTTGTCCGGTAAAGGTCTAGTCTCTCATACTTAAATTTTGTGGATAAACTGGCTCCCACTTGAAAAATAGTGAAGATCTCTGCTATAGAATGTTTCATCTCCTAGTTCTAAGGTTATTTGGAAGTGTTTTAGCTTCAGCAGAGTTAACGTATAATGCAGGATCTTGTCAAACCAGATCAGCTACAGTAATACATGGAAGGAAAACTGATACAGGAGGAACACACAGTTTACTTGGACTATAGCCAAAGTTCTACAACGTCATAACCTGGTTTAAAAAAAAAAGTCATGCTCACACATAGTAAATAGCATTTGTGAATCATAGCTTTCTGAGTGCAGAAATCCACACACAGGGAACAAAGTGATGGCTATGAGTGAGATGAACCAGCAAGGACAGTATTACAAGATCATACATACTATGTGGTACCCTCAATTCTCCCTTGAAGTTTGCTTTTTATAGCTGCCTTCCATTTTCCTTCATAATCCCTTTACCAGCTTTAATTCCTTTACTTACAAATGTCTCCTGTAGTAAAAAAAGGCTTTATCTTACACTAACTACGATCACTTCTCAGCTATTTTGACGACTCAACCAGGATTTCTCTTTTTCACACTCTTCTGATGTCTCACTTGGACTACTATAATGTAGTATCCTGGTATCACTGTAATAATCCGGAATAAGTAGGGTCTATTTTCAATAATACTGTCACTCTCCTACCCGTTATGCAACGTGTTTGAGGGAAACTTTTAATGAAACAACAAAGTGGAGAAAAAAAGACCTCAGGTCACTCGGCTGATCCTCGTTCTTAAAGGACAAGCCTTTTGTATAATGAGGAGGCCTTATCAGTCATGGGTCTCAAAAAAAACTCCACTAAATAACTTATAAATTTCTAGTCCCAACAAACAGATGCATAAGAGACACTGTTTTCAAATACATTCAAGCTTGGCAAGAGTACTTATCTCAATGTATGAATGCTTAGAAAGTCCAGCCGTATTCAATATGTTCTTTTGACATTCGAAAGGTCCCGACAGGGAAGCCCTGTTTCGCTAGATATAGTAGCTGCTTCAGGGGAATCTTTCACAATGTACACAATCCCAAGCCTGTAAAATATCTCCGTCTCCAATCTCACTGGAACAGAAAATGGCGGACAGCTTCTCTATACCCGTGGAAAGTTTAAATACTCAGCGTCTGACGTCATCTCATTTTCATCCAATCAGACGGAGCACTATTCAAAGAAACGCTTTCCACTCAATCGCCACATTTAAACCTTTGGGAATGACAGTCTGTAGATTAAATATCCAACGTTGTTCTCTTTGTCTTAAAATTCGTCTGATGTCTCCCTTCCTTTCTGTTATTTTGATTTGTTCTAATACAATGCATTTTAAAGCCGAAAATTGATGTTGATATTTCAAACAATGTGTAACCATGGGCTCATAAATTTTACCCGTATGTATGCAATGTCGGTGTTCAATTAACCGAGTTCTTAAATTCCGTGAAGTTTGTCCCACATAGCATAAACCACACGGGCATGTAATAACGTATATTACATGCGATGAAGCACAGTTTGTATTGGCATGGAGCATATACGTTTTCTTTGAATGGGGATCCGTGAAAGTGCGAGACTGTGTCATAATGTTGCACACAGAACAATGTCCGCATGGACTGTGGCCACCCTCGTCTCTTCGTCCAACGGTATCCCGATTCCAAACATCCGCAGGACATAACACATCATTAAAATTACTGTTGCGTTGGAAGGCAAAAATCACGCGTAAATCTTGAAAACAAGGGTGGACTTGTAACAAAGATAGATGGCGTTTGACAATTTTGATCATTTTATTTGAATGAACATTAAAACGTGTAACAAATGTCAATGTTTCTTCTGTCTCCTGAGTTTTTGGTGGAGGGTGTAACAACCAATCTCTGTGATTATATCCAGCTCTTTTTTTGGCCTTGGCCACCAATTGTTTAGGATAGCCTCGATCTATTAACTTAGATTGTAATTGGGTGGCTTGTTGTACATAACCCTCTCGAGAAGAACAAATTCTTCTATATCGAAGAAATTGTGCAAAAGGAATGTTGGTCCTGCAATGATACGGATGCATGCTATTGTATTGTAAAGTCGTATTTCTGTCAGTGGGTTTAATATGTACAGAGGTGTTCACATGGTGTTGTTCTAAATGTACATCCACATCTAGAAAAGCAATCGATGAAACACTATGTTTAACTTCAAATTTAATCGTGTTATGACATGTGTTTAGTTCTTGTACAAATGAATTCAACTGTTCCAATGTCCCTCTCCAAGCCATATAGATATCATCTATATAGCGAAACCAACATTTGGCATGGACAAATAATTCAGAAGTGTAAATCCACCGATTCTCAAAATATTCCATGAAAAGATTAGCAATAGTGGGAGAACAAGCAGCTCCCATAGAGACTCCTGTTTTCTGAAAATAGAATCTCTGGTTCCATGTGAAATAATTTCTGGATAAGGTGATACGAATTAATTCAATGATGAATTCGGTGGGAATTAACTGAGGACGGGGTCTGGATTCTAGAATCTGTTCCAAAACAAGAATGGCCTCTTCCTGGGGTATAGATGTGTATAAAGCACAAACATCCAGGGTGACCAGCAGAACAGTCGATTCATCTTGTATCTGTAAAGATTCTAACAGCGTCAAAAAAATGGGTGCTGTCCCGTACATAAGAGCGTATTGTCAACATGTGCGGTTGTAAGATCTTATCTATATATTGAGCAGCACGTTCAAGTAAAGATCCCTTGGCCGACACAATAGGTCGGCCAGGGGGATGTTCTAAATTTTTGTGAATTTTGGGTAAAGTGTAAAAAATAGGGACTTTAAAGAAACGAAAATTCAAAAAAGTATATTCTTTCTGAGTAAGAAAACCAGCGTCTTTACCTCCCTTAGTGACTTCCTCTATCAAATCCTGCACCTCATCCGAAGGATCCCCATCAATTTCTGCATATGTATCCCTATCCGATAATTGGCGTGTTATTTCTTCCATATAGGCGGAAGTGTTTTGTATTACCACCGCCCCTCCTTTATCTGCTTTCCGAATAATTACCTTAGGGTCTGTTTTTAAATTCTGCAGAGCTGCACGTTCTTCCTTATCCAAATTCAATTTACATCTAGGCAAGTGCGCTTCTACTTCCTCTAAATCCTTTAGGACACACATTCTAAAGGTCGCTAATACTGCTTCCAAATTGCCCGCAGGGCACCATTTAGAAGGTTCACTGACCAAAGATCTATCAAAGCCCATAGAAGATTCTTCGGAAGAAAAAAATAACTTTAAATTCAACTTACGTATGAATTTTTCCAAATCCATACGAAAAAGAAAAGGGTCATGAAATCCAGTGGGAATAAACGATAAACCCCTACCCAAAACCTTCATCTCTACAGGAGATAGTGTGCGATCTGAAATATTTACCACTGTTGATTTCGTCTTTGAGATCTTGTCTGGGGCCTCTGATTGGGAAACCGATTCCCTTTGCCCCGTGTTCTCCATTGTTTGTTGCGCCCCGGGACATCTTTTATCCGTTCCCCAGGTGGATCATTCGATTCTTCATTGCTGCTTGAAGTATCTGATGAGAATTGGAATCTAGTTTGTTTTTTTACCACTAGTATCCGTTGAGTCCTTCCTCATCCAAGGATACACATACCCTTCTTTGTAATCCCTTTCATCACGCTGATACTTTTTAATTTTTTGTGAACGTAATTCTTTTTGAAATGTATCTAATTTGAATTTAAATTCTTTGATTTCACTTTCATAGTTAATCGACTCCTCCTGTGCCTTTAATAATTCCTCACTGCGTTTTTTCTCAATTATAATTTCCTCTTGTATTCTTTTAACCAGCAATACCATCAAATCCAATGAACATCTGTTCAATATCATGTTCCATTGTATAACAAAATTCTCATCATCTTGAAACATTTTAGGACCCCGTGACATTCTCAACCCCCTAGGGATTACTGGTATCACCCAGAGCAATTTGAAATAACTACAGATTCATCATAATTCTGCAATTTGTCTCCTCTGCCATGCCAGAAAGTTCAACCACGTGATGCCACTTCGGATGCATAGGCATTGTCTCCCTGTTAAAATTTCTATTTATGTTCAAAATTCTAATTCTTGCTTTTACAGCTCTTCAAAATAGTTGTCTGCCTTTTTTTGCTTCATTTACAATCCCTTATGTCCCTTCACAACTTCTCCATTCATTTAATGCACATCATACTACGCCATACTTTGTATTTGTCACATCCTTCGCTCCCTCCGGCTGCTCCTCTGCGGGAAGCAAGGCCGGGAGGAAGGACCCGCAGCCAGAGAGGACTTACCTGACGGTTCCTCGGATGGACGCCTGTCTCGAGTGCAGTCGGGGCCGAGCCAGTGTCCCTTGTGGTGATGGCCGGCCATTCTGAGGCCGCTGCCGAGAGCCAGGACCCGTCACAGCGGTGGCCGCCCTGTCCGGGGCCGGGCCCGTGGGCCAGCGATCGCAGCTTCCGGGCTATCGGTCGCCGGCTGCGGAGTCCGCGCTTGCACCAGCAGAGAAGATGGCGCCGAGACGCGATGGCCGGCATTTTCTCCACGTTCGGGCGTGGGAACCCAAAGCTCCGCCTCAGAGGAACCAGATTGGGATGCCGGTACTGTAGTCCCGCCTGGGAGGCCGGACGGAACCAACCAGAGGGATTTCTTCAGTAGCCGAGTTCCGATTGGCCGGCAATGTCGGCTGGGGCTGGGCGGTTGAATGCTGACAGTATTTAAGGAACAGGGCTGGAACAGGACGTTGCTTCAGGTTCTGTTTCCCGAGGCCAGTCTTCGTGTGTTCCTTTGCTCTCCTGGTTTGACCTGTTACTGGACAACTCTGATAGCTGCCTGCCCTGACTTGTTGCCTGTTTTTGGACGACTCTGATAGCCGCCTGCCTTGACCTGTTGCCTGTTTCTGGACTTCTCTGATTTCCACCTGCCCTCCCCGCTCCCGGTGCTGGGTCAGTCCGTCAATCCCGTGGTTCCGGAAGTCCCGTTGGTCGCCTGCAGCTGGGGGCTCAACCCCCGGTGAACGGTGGTCGCCGCGGGTGAAGACTTGGGGTTGCACGGCTGTCCTCTGAGGTCCTTCGGGGCCTTGCGGGACCTAAGGGCTCACCCTCTTCCCAGACAAGACAGGAACCTGAAGCCATGAGCTCGCCAACGCAACCCGATCTACGAGACCTGGCTAAGATTCTCCAGCAGCAGCAGGAGCAGTTGAATGCCATGTCGAGGGCCCTGCAGAATGTCTGCTCCCAGTTAACCACGGTCCAGGCGCAGAACCAGGCCGCTGCGGCGAACCAGGCCGCTGCAGCGGCTCCCCGTCAGGGAGGGTCCTTCCCGGGACCTCGGTTCCCTGAGCCTACCCGGTTTGATGGTGTCCCTGGAAGCTGCCGAGGGTTCCTCAACCAGTGCAACTTGTACTTTAAAATGCAACCAGAGGCTTTTGCCTCAGACCAGGTAAAAGTGGCCTATGTTATTTCTTTGCTAACTGGACGAGCACTAGCCTGGGCGTCTCCGCTATGTGAAGCAAGATCCACTTTTGGACAACTATGTGGAGTTCCAGCGCCGGTTACGCATGGTGTTTGATCTCCCAGGAAGGCCATCTTCCGCCGCTTCCGAGCTGCTGCGGATTCAGCAGGGCGAAGGGACTGTGGCGGACTATGCGATCCGGTTTCGGACTCTGGCAACAGAATTGCGTTGGAATCAGGAGTCCCTATCCGCTATCTTCCTGGAGGGCCTTCAGGATCGGATCAAGGACGAGCTGGCCGGTCGGGAGGTTCCAGGGCAGCTGGACGCCTTGATCTCGCTCTGTGTTCGGGTGGATACCCGATTCCAGGAAAGGGCTAGAACCCGTGCCGACCGGCGGAGGGGGTACGGAGGCGGGCCCCTGCCTAGTCGGGTACTCTCCCCCCGACGGGGCTCCAGAGGGCCGAGAGAGGTCTCCGAGGAGCCTATGGTCATTGGCCGTCAACGGTTAACCCTGTCTGAGAGGTCTCAACGCCTCCGGGGCGGCCTTTGCCTGTATTGCGGCGAGGCCGGTCACTTCATCAGCACTTGCCCCGCACGGCCGGGAAACGCTGTTCCCAAGGCGCCATAAGGGGATAGAGAACTGCTAGCCTTGACGTTAGCTCTGCAAGAGTGGAAACATCTGCTGGAAGGGGCAGAGCATCAATTTACAGTGATTACGGATCACAAGAATCTTTTGTATCTGCAGGAGGCACAAAGGTTGAATCCGCGGCAGGACCGCTGGTCGTTGTTCTTCGCCAGGTTCCGGTTTCAACTAGTGTTCCAGTCGGCTGCGCAAAATACCCCTGCAGACTCCCTCTCCAGAGCCTTCGAAGTTCCAGAGGACCTCGAGGAACCTCATCCTATGTTGGATCCGGCCTGCCTCTGTGCGGCCCCAGGTGGGGTCACCCCTACGCGGGAATTTCGTGCCTCCGCAGAACCGGGAAAAGGTAATGCACTGGGGACACTCGTCTGTATTGGCCGGACACTTCGGGTTCCAAAAAACCCTCCGTCTGATTACTCGACAGTACCGATGGCCTCGTATGAACCAAGATATCCTTCGGTTTGTCACGACCTGCCCCACCTGTGCCCGGATCAAGTCTGTTGTAGGGTGCGCCTGTGGGAATCTGCAGCCCTTGCCCATTCCTGCAGCCCCCTGGGAAGAATTGTCTATGGACTTCATTACGGATCTTCCCCGCTCCCAGGGGCACACAGTGATTTGGGTGGTGGTGGACCGGTTCTCCCGCATGGCACACTTTGTTCCCCTGCCAGGCCTTCCGTCGGCAGCACTGTTAGCCCAGCATTTCATCCAGCACATCTTCCGGCTCCATGGGCTATCAGTCAGGATCATCAGCGACCAGGGAGCCCAATTCACTTCGCGATTCTGGAGAGCCCTGTGTTCCGCCCTGGGGGTCGTCACCCATTTCTCCTCTGCCTACCATCCCCAGACCAACGGGATGGTCGAGCGGATTAACCAGACGCTAAAGGGATTCCTGCGGGCTTTTGTCAACAGGCAGCAAGACAACTGGGCATCTCTTCTCCCTTGGGCCGAGTTCGCCTATAACCACAGTGAACACTCTGCTTCCGGGCAATCTCCATTCTTCATTGTATACGGACAACATCCACGGCGTCCTCCACCCATTCCCTCTGACTCATCTACGCCCCTGGTTACTCAAACCCTTGCTGATCTGCGGGAAGTCTGGAACATGGTCCAAGAACAACTACAGAAAGCAGCCGCCAGGTATAAGTCGTTCGCAGACCGGCACCGGCGCCCCGCTCCGGTCCTTCAGCCGGGGCAAAAGGTATGGCTGAGTACTAAATACCTGAGGCTCTGGGTGCCCTCCCGGAGGTTGGGGCCACGGTTCATCGGGCAATTCATGATCCAGTCTCGGATCGGAGCTGTGACATACCGCCTGCGGTTACCTAGAACTCTGCGAATACATAATGCTTTCCATGTTTCGCTGCTGAAGGTCTTTTGGGGGTCTAAGTGGCATCCACAGGGTAATGAGTCAGTTGTTCCAGAGGCTGACCCCGATCCTGAGTACGAAGTTGAAGAAATCTTAGACTCCAAGAGGTGCCGGGGAAAGCTGCTCTACCTGTTATCATGGAAGCATTTCGGTCCCGAGGACAACTCTTGGGAGCCGGCCACCAATGTGCATGCCCCAGAGTTGGTACGGGCCTTCCATGATCGTTATCCTCAGAAACCAGGACCCAGAAGGAAGGGGGCATCCGTGGAGGATACTGTCACATCCTTCACTCCCTCCCGGCTGCTCCTCTGCGGGAAGCAAGGGCCGGGAGGAAGGACCCGCAGCCAGAGAGGACTTACCTGACGGTTCCCCGGATGGACGCCTGTCTCGAGTGCAGTCGGGGCCGAGACAGTGTCCCTTGCGGCGATGGCCGGCCATTCTGAGGCCACGGCCGAGAGCCAGGACCCATCACAGCGGTGGCCGCCCTGTCCGGGGCCGGGCCCGTGGGCCGGCGATCGGGGCTTCCAGGCTATCGGTCGCCGGCTGCGGAGTCCGCGCTTGCACCAGCAGGAAAGATGGTGCCGAGACGCAATGGCCGGCGTTTTCTCCACGTTCGGGCGTGGGAACCCGAAGCTCCGCCTCAGAGGAACCAGATTGGGATACTGGTACTGTAGTCCTGCCTGGGAGGCCGGACGGAAACCAACCAGAGGGATTTCTTCAGTAGCCGAGTTCCGATTGGCTGGCCATGTCGGCTGGGGCTGGGCGGTTGAATGCTGACAGTATTTAAGGAGCAGGGCTGGAACAGGACGTTGCTTCAGGTTCTGTTTCCCGAGGCCAGTCTTCGTGTGTTCCTGTTCTCTGTGCGTTCCCTTGCTCTCCTGGTTTGACCTTTGGACTGTTACTGGACAACTCTGATAGCTGCCTGCCCTGACTTGTTGCCTGTTTTTGGACGACTCTGATAGCCGCCTGCCTTGACCTGTTGCCTGTTTCTGGACTTCTCTGATTTCCACCTGCCCTCCCCGCTCCCGGATCTGGTACTGGGTCAGTCCGTCAATCCCATGGTTCCGGAAGTCCCGTTGGCCGCCTGCAGCTGGGGGCTCAACCCCCCGGTGAACGGCGGTCGCTGCAGGTGAAGACTTGGGGTTGCACGGCTGTCCTCTGAGGTCCTTCGGGGCCTTGCGGGACCTAAGGGCTCACCTTCTTCCCAGACAAGACTATTATCATCTAAATATTTTTACTGCTGTAATTGTCTATTGCTCATGCTTGATTTATTCTTACTGTACACCGCCTTGAGTAAATTCCTTCAAAAATGCGGTAAATAAATCCTAATAACTAAATAAATCTGTTCCCCTATCCCCCCAATCACGAAGAGCTCATTTAGTGTGCACCCTTCTCCTCCATCGCTAACTCCAGACTCCGTTCCTTTTATCTCACCGCATCTTTTGCCTGGAATAGGCTTCCTGGGCCGTTATGCCTAGCTCCATCCCTGGCCGTCTTCAAATCCGGGCTAAAGGCCTATCTGTTTGATGTTGCTTTTGACTCCTAACTTGTCACTTGCTCGTAACCTTTATCTTGTCTTCCTCTCTTCAATAGTCCCTTTCCCTATGTGTCCTGTCTGTCTGTCCTACCCTTAATCCGTTATTTGTACTGTCTGTCTGTCCTGATTTAGATTGTAAGCTCTTTTGAGCAGGGACTGTCTTTTCTTCATGTTCAATTGTGAAGTGCTGATTTATAGTAGTAGTAGACTAGACACTGTGCATTTTTTTTGCTTTGCATTCTTCTGCTTGGCATCTGCCTTATGGAATTCACCGCCCCCTGTGCTACAGCTAGAAATAGTTTAGAAAATCTCTGAAGACATACTTTTTCAGCAGGCATGTGAAAAGCCTGGATTGGAGCTCAGTTAGCCTGGTGATACCTGTCTTGTTACCTAATTATGGCCATTTTCAATTATTTTATAACTTAACAGGATAACTACCTAGATTGTTTGAGTTTCTTCTATCACTTCACTGGATTTCCTTTCCTTCTTTCATCAGTTTTTTTTTTTTTTTGTAAACCGCTTTGACCTGTTTTACCAGAATAAGGTGGTATAGCAAATCTAAGTAAACGATCAAGGGCTCCAAAATCCCTTCCTGTAAGATGGGAGAGGGCTGCGAAAGCACAAGTTGGCTTAGGATGCCACGACCTCTTGAGCTGGCCTCAAAATGAAAAACAAGCCAGATTGGACCAGGAGTTCCAGAGAAATAAAGACCCTCAAAAATGGGCCAATATATTTCTCTGAGAAGAGTTCCAGCTCTTGCAGTACAAAACATTGATATACTGAATCTGTGTCCTCTCTTCCCACTCCCAGTCACAAACGCACACACAAATGCATGCAAAGGGATTGGAAATTATTCCACGAAGAATACTCTATATAGGTCACTGGTGAGGCCCCACTTGGCATACTGCATTCAGTTAAAGATGTAAAAAGAGATGAAGCGGTTCAAAGAAAAGCAACAAAAATGATATGGGGTTTGGGCCAAAAGATGTACGAGAAGGGACTCAAGGAACTGAATATATATATATGCACCCTAGAGGAAAGGAGGGGTTGAGGTGATAGGATACAGATGTTTAAATATTTGAAAGGTACTAATATGCAAACAAATCTTTTCCAAGAAGGGGAAGCGGCAGACCTGAAGGACGTGAATTGAGGATGCAGGGGGGGTCGATTTAGGAGTAATCTCAGGAAGTACTTTTTCCACAGAAAGAGCGGTGGATGCTGGAATGCCCTCCTGCAAGAGGTGGTGGAGCCAAAACCAGTAACAGATTTCAAAAATGTGTGGGATAAACACAAAGGATTCCTATATGGAAAGAGAATGAAATCAAAACTAAAAACTTATTGGTGTTTAGACAGTACATAAGTACATAAGTAGTGCCATACTGGGAAAGACCAAAGGTCCATCTAGCCCAGCATCCTGTCACCGACAGTGGCCAATCCAGGTCAAGGGCACCTGGCACGCTCCCCAAACGTAAAAACATTCCAGACAAGTTATACCTAAAAATGCGGAATTTTTCCAAGTCCATTTAATAGCGGTCTATGGACTTGTCCTTTAGGAATCTATCTAACCCCTTTTTAAACTCCGTCAAGCTAACCGCCCGTACCACGTTCTCCGGCAACGAATTCCAGAGTCTAATTACACGTTGGGTGAAGAAAAATTTTCTCCGATTCGTTTTAAATTTACCACACTGTAGCTTCAACTCATGCCCTCTAGTCCTAGTATTTTTGGATAGCGTGAACAGTCGCTTCACATCCACCCGATCCATTCCACTCATTATTTTATACACTTCTATCATATCTCCCCTCAGCCGTCTCTTCTCCAAGCTGAAAAGCCCTAGCCTTCTCAGCCTCTCTTCATAGGAAAGTCGTCCCATCCCCACTATCATTTTCGTCGCCCTTCGCTGTACCTTTTCCAATTCTACTATATCTTTTTTGAGATACGGAGACCAGTACTGAACACAATACTCCAGGTGCGGTCGCACCATGGAGCGATACAACGGCATTATAACATCCGCACACCTGGACTCCATACCCTTCCTAATAACACCCAACATTCTATTCGCTTTCCTAGCCGCAGCAGCACACTGAGCAGAAGGTTTCAGCGTATCATCGACGACGACACCCAGATCCCTTTCTTGATCCGTAACTCCTAACGCGGAACCTTGCAAGACGTAGCTATAATTCGGGTTCCTCTTACCCACATGCATCACTTTGCACTTGTCAACATTGAACTTCATCTGCCACTTGCACGCCCATTCTCCCAGTCTCGCAAGGTCCTCCTGTAATCGTTCACATTCCTCCTGCGACTTGACGACCCTGAATAATTTTGTGTCATCGGCGAATTTAATTACCTCACTAGTTATTCCCATCTCTAGGTCATTTATAAATACATTAAAAAGCAACGGACCCAGCACAGACCCCTGCGGGACCCCACTAACTACCCTCCTCCACTGAGAATACTGGCCACGCAATCCTACTCTCTGCTTCCTATCTTTCAACCAGTTCTTAATCCATAATAATACCCTACCTCCGATTCCATGACTCTGCAATTTCTTCAGGAGTCTTTCGTGCGGCACTTTGTCAAACGCCTTCTGAAAATCCAGATATACAATATCAACCGGCTCCCCATTGTCCACATGTTTGCTTACCCCCTCAAAAAAATGCATTAGATTGGTGAGGCAAGACTTCCCTTCACTAAATCCGTGCTGACTTTGTCTCATCAGTCCATGTTTTTGTATATGCTCTGCAATTTTATTCTTAATAATAGCCTCCACCATCTTGCCCGGCACCGACGTCAGACTCACCGGTCTATAATTTCCCGGATCTCCTCTGGAACCCTTCTTAAAAATCGGAGTAACATTGGCTACCCTCCAGTCTTCCGGTACTACACTCGATTTTAGGGACAGATTGCATATTTCTAACAGTAGCTCCGCAAGTTCATTTTTTAGTTCTATTAATACTCTGGGATGAATACCATCAGGTCCCGGTGATTTACTACTCTTCAGCTTGCTGAACTGACCCATTACATCCTCCAAGGTTACAGAGAATTTGTTTAGTTTCTCCGACTCCCCCGCTTCAAATATTCTTTCCGGCACCGGTGTCCCCCCCAAATCCTCCTCGGTGAAGACCGAAGCAAAGAATTCATTTAATTTCTCCGCTACGGCTTTGTCCTCCTTGATCGCCCCTTTAACACCATTTTCGTCCAGCGGCCCAACCGACTCTTTGGCCGGTTTCCTGCTTTTAATGTATCTAAAAAAATTTTTACTATGTATTTTTGCTTCCAACGCTAATTTCTTCTCAAAGTCCTTTTTTGCCCTCCTTATCTCCGCTTTGCATTTGGCTTGGCATTCCTTATGATCTATCCTGTTACTTTCAGTTGGTTCTCTTCTCCACTTTCTGAAGGATTGTTTTTTGGCTCTAATGATTTCCTTTATCTTACTGTTTAGCCACGCCGGCTGACGTTTAGTCTTTTTTCCCTTTTTTCTAATACGTGGAATATATTTGTCCTGAACCTCCAGGATGGTGTTTTTAAACAGCATCCACGCCTGATGCAAGTTTTTTACTCTGCGAGCTGCTCCTTTCAGTCTTTTTTTCACCATTTTTCTCATTTTGTCATAATCACCTTTTCTATAGTTAAACGCTAGCGTACTTGATTTCCTAGTTTCACTTCCTTCAATGCCAATATCAAAACCGATCATATTATGATCACTGTTATTGTAATTGGGAAATAAGACCTGTGCCGGGCAGACATCTACGGTCTGTACACCAATTACAGTTAGACACATCTGAATGGGCTGGAGTGGGTTTTGACGGCAAGTCCAGTAGTTGAGGAGTATATCCATTGCTGAGCAGATTTCTACAGTCTGGGCTCTGAAAATGGCAAAGACAGATCAAGATCAAGAATACACATTATGTTGCATCACATGCTGTGAGTTTATCTTATTAGGCAGACTGTTTTTGATCTGAGATCGTGCTTCTCTGCAAATTGCCTGCTGAACAATGTTTTTCATTTTCTTCATTGCTGGTTAGTGTTAATAAGGAATGTTTTTAAATTAAAGATACCCTATGCTTGTTCTTCATGCATAAAGTATGTTTTCCGTGCATCATTTGAGGAGGAGTAGCCTAGTGGTTAGTGCAGCAGACTTTGATCCAGGGGCATTGGGTTTGATTCCCACTGCAGCTCCTTGCGACCTTGGGCAAGTCAGTTAAACCTCCATTGCCCCAGGTACCAAAACTTAGACTGTGAGCCCTAGAGGGACAGAGAAAGTACCTACATATAATGTGTACAGCGCTGCATACGTCCAGCAGCACTATAGAAATGATTAGTAGAAGCAGTAGTAGGGGGTTACCATTGTTTTCCGTATTACCCAACTTTTCACTTATTTGACAACAGACCGGTCCAATTTACGTCGGACAATCGAGGCTGTATTGTATCAGGATTCTGAAATCAGGTTTTACACATGTAAGTGCTGGTATTGACAAGTGCAAATCACAAATAAGCCTTCTAAAATTACGACCTCAGAGTTACAACTGCTGCTCCATGCCAGGGGCGTAGCCAGACATCGGCGGGAGGGGGATCCAGAGCCCAAGGTGAGGGAGCACACCCCCCCTTGCCGACCCTGCAGACCCCGCCACCAACTTTGACCCCCCTCCCCCCCCCCCCCCCGCCAACGACCCCCACCAGCTGAGGTCCTCTTCTTCCTTCGTTCTGTTTCTGAGTCTGACGTCCTGCACATTGTACGTGCAGGACATCAGACTCACAGAAACAGAACGAAGCCTTGCGATCTGTTTCTGTTGTACGTGCAGGACGTCAGACTCAGAAACAAAACGAAGGAAGAAGAGGACCTCGGCTGGCAGGGGCTGGGGTCCCCCGCCAGCAAAGGTAGCAGACAGCGACAGCAGGTTGGCAGCGGGGGGGGGGGGGGTCGAGAGGGTTGTCGGCAGGGGGCCCCGGGCCAAATCTACGGGGGCCCAGGCCCCCATGGCCCCACATAGCTACGCCCCTGCTCCATGCAGGTTACAACATTAAGCAAAGGCACAGAACAGGTAAGTACTGTTTTGTACAGGTTATACCCTGTCTTCTGCTATTTTTGAACTGAAGCGATGCTTTGTGTAGGTTATCCCCTGTGCTTGGTTTCCATCATGGAAGCTTTCAGCCATTTGAAGAGTGAGGAGCACTGCTATAACAAGTTATTTAAAGAACTTAAGTCTTTTCTATGTGGGGTCAAGTTATCTCTAAAGCCAGAGGGACTGAATGTTCCGTGCCAAGGTTATTATAAGTGAAATGTATAAATCCTATTTGTAAAGTCAACAAGAAGCAGTTCAGATAAATATTTACCCAGTTTACCCTGCTTCTAAATGAAGTGTCAGTTTTCAAACGGACTTTGCTGCTCTAATCAATGCCGCCTGCTCCCAAGATAGCAGTTAAAAAGAGTTTTTCCTCTCTAAAACAAATGAATTAGAAGCCAAATCTGAAACGTGTAGCAAAATGAAGCATGACATCACAACATGGGCAGCTGCAAAACACAGAAGTCTTTAATCAATGTGAAATTATAATAGAGGAATCTATTTTTCAAGGTCTCACAACATCTATATATATATTTTTTGTAAAGTGTATATATATATATATATTGTTACATTTGTACCCCACGCTTTCCCACTCATGGCAGGCTCAATGCGGCAGGCAATGGAGGGTTAAGTGACTTGCCCAGAGTCACAAGGAGCTGCCTGTGCCTGGAATCGAACTCAGTTCCCCAGGACCAAAGTCCACCATCTTAACCACTAGGCCACTCCTCCACTGTTGCTACTATTTGAGATTCTACATGGAATGCTCCAACATTCCATGTAGAAGTCGGCCCTTGCAGATCACCAATGTGGCCGCGCAGGCTTCTGCTTCTGTGAGTCTGACGTCCTGCACATATGTGCAGGACGTCAGACTCACAGAAACAGAAGCCTGCGCAGCCTTCTACATGGAATGTTGCTAGTGGAATAGCAACATTCCATGTAGAATCTCCAATAGTATCTATTTTATTTTTGTTACATTTGTACCCCGCGCTTTCCCACTCATGGCAGGCTCAATGCGGCTTACATGGGGCAATGGAGGGTTAAGTGGCTTGCCCAGAGTCACAAGGAGCTGCCTGTGCCGGGAATCGAACTCAGTTCCCCAGGACCAAAGTCCACCACCCTAACCACTAGGCCACTCCTCCACTCCATTTTAAGTTATATATTCTATTCTATACATAAAATAAGATGTTTGAGAGTACATAATTTTAGCTGCTGTTAGTTCACTCGATAGTACGCTAGTTCCCAATGCTGGCTACAGAGATCAAAGAGAGCTTAGGGTACACATCAGGTGCTGCCTTTTGAGTGTGCTCAGAGCACAAAGACCTCTCTGTTACAAGAAATAGAGAGGGCTCTTCATAAAAGCCAAAACTATATTTATTAGCCTGCTGCGTCTTTGATAACTATGCTTTTCTTGCTGGCAGCTGTGCAAGGAAAACAGAGTAGCAAAACAGCTCATTTCTGCAGTAACTAAATTCCTACTATATTTTTAAAAACAAGAAAGTAAAAAGAACCTGTTGCTGCAGTCCGTTTTGTCAACATACCTGTCACCTACGGACAACAGGTCTAGTCAGAACACCACCAGATCGTACAATTAATTATATCCCCCTCCCCCTTTCATATCCAAAGTACTGTCCATATTTTAATGCTGCCTGATCTCAGACATTTCTTAATCGTTAAAAGGAATTGTTCGTTTTTTATTCCCTAACAAGTAATACAGTAGATGGTGGAAAACGAGGAACAGTTTAGCCTACCCCAGTCAATCTTGTTGAGCTACACTTCCCTAAGATATATACTCATTTCCAACCAAGTCGCTTCATGTCTTTTCTTCTTTAATCCTCTTCCATTCTGGGTAAAAAGAGTCTATAGTTCCAAACCCTGAAATATCACGTCACTGATTATTCTGCTGTCCTCGTACAACATCTGTTACATAATAACATAGTAGATGATGGCAGAAAAAGACCTGCACGGTCCACCCAGTCTGCCCAACAAGATAAACTCACATGTGCCATTTTTTGTGTATACCTTACCTTGATTTGTACCTGTCCTCTTCAGGGCACAGACCATATAAGTCTGCCCAGCACTATCCCCGCCTCCCAACCACCAGCCCTGGCACAGATCGTATAAGTCTGCCCAGCACTATCCCCGCCTCCCAACAACCAGCCCCGCCTCCCACGACCGGCTCTGCCACCCAATCTCGGCTAAGCTCCTGAGGATCCATTCCTTCTGAACAGGATTCCTTTATGTTTATCCCACGCATGTTTGAATTCATGTAAGCAACTTTGCTTTCTGTGCAGGGCAATCAAGAAGACCAGACACACAAGAACCCTAGTAAACGGTTGCATTCAACACACAATCAAAAGAAGACCATTATCAACAGGTCAAAAATCACCAAGGTTTTCACAGACAAAACCCCTTTTATTTATTAGGATTTATTTACTGTCTTTCTGAAAAGAAAATGTACCTCTTGGGGTTTTTTTTATTTATGTTTTTCCTTTTTATACAAAGGCAGCAACACAAAATAATACAAGTCAAGAAAAGATACCGAGCATGGTTCATAGAAGTCTTTCCAATCAGATGAATAATTTTAAATTTAAATGTAAAACCGCCTAGATGGATTTGCTGTAGGAGAGTACTTCAACGAACAATAAATTTAGAAACTTAGGTGTTAGGGCAGGTTGGAGGTGCCAACCTTGGTCCTCGAGGGCTGCAACCCAGTTGAGTTTTCAGGATTTTCCCAATGAATATGCATGAGATTTATGAGCATTTATGAATGAAGAAGTGAAAGCTACAAAGGACACAAGTTCACAGAGCACTTTTAAACACTTTATTTTTAGATTCCCTGAAGCAGCAATTGCAAAAAATGGTCCATGTTGGGACCTAAGAACCTTTCGTTAACAAAATAAGTTGATTGATTTGAGCAAATATATGACTGATAGAAGCCCCCGAGTGCAGGTGGTGCATAAGCGTCCAATGATTACACTGTCAAAGGACAGCGGTGACACAGTCATTATAGTTAATCTGTGGTGGTCCCATCTGTCTTATGAGCACACAAACTAATTTCTAAGCTACTTGACATCAGATAGAAGACAACACAATAATTCTTAGTTGACTGTGGATCTGTTTGACATTGAGCTTTTACACTGGATGCAAAGCCTGCTCCAGAGCTGAGGCAATAGAAGCCATGAAAGGTCTGGAATTTCTGGGAGTGAGCAACTTACACTGCCCCCAAAGCCACAATGCCAAGGTACTGACCAAGTGGCAAAGAGCTGAACAAGGCAAGGGACAACTGAGGTGTCACTCTGGAAAAACTGAACGTAGAGACAACCTGCGGGGTCAAGTTGGATGGACACAGATGGAGGGAAGATGCTGGAGGAAGACCACTTACTACTACTACTATTTAGCATTTCTATAGCACTACAAGGTGTACGCAGCGCTGCACAAACATAGAAGAAAGACAGTCCCTGCTCAAAGAGCTTACAATCTAATAGACAAAAAATAAATAAAGTAAGCAAATCAAATCAATTAATGTGAACGGGAAGGAAGAGAGGAGGGTAAGTGGAGGCAAGTGGTTACAAGTGGTTACGAGTCAAAAGCATTGTTAAAGAGGTGGGCTTTCAGTCTAGATTTAAAGGTGGCCAAGGATGGGGCAAGACGTAAGGGCTCAGGAAGTTTATTCCAGGCATAGGGTGCAGCGAGACAGAAGGCGCGAAGTCTGGAGTTGGCAGTAGTGGAGAAGGGAACAGATAAGGATTTATCCATGGAGCGGAGTGCACGGGAAGGGGTGTAGGGAAGGACAAGTGTGGAGAGATGCTGGGGAGCAGCAGAGTGAATAGCCTCAAGATCCCCACCAGCAAAGGTATTTGCAGTTGCGGTGGACGGGGGGGGGGGGGGGGGGGGGGGCGGTAGCAGCGACGATCCTGGGGGGGGGGGGGGGGGAGCAGCCCTGCCTCGGATCCAGAGCAGTCTCTCGGTGGCCCTGGCAGGCTGTCGGGTAGTATCCCTTAAATGTTAAAGAATTGAATTCATCCCAGAAAAGATCTCTGCTATTCAAAGCGCTAAAAAGAGTCCCAGAGCTTCCACACGTTTTATTCAGGAGACCCACCTGCTCAGGAAAGAGAAGCAGCTATTGTGCATACCTGACATGTCACTGTCAATTGTGCCTCTAATGTGAAAGAAAGTTTAAAAGGGGCTGGGAGTAGTCATCATGGACCAGATTCTATATATGGCGCCATAAAATTCAGCACTGAAAAAATAAGTACACTCAAGTATATTCTATAAACTATGTCTAAAGTTACGCATATTTTATAGAATATGCCTAGCGCACGTCCACACAACTAAATTTACTTGCGATATTTACACCAAGTAAAACTTGGTATAATGCCGGCGACTAAGTTAGGCGCGGAGCGGGAGTATTCTATATCAGCGCACTCAGATTTTAGAAATGCCCACGACCCGCCCATTCCACGCCCATGGCCACTCCCCCTTTTCAGTTCTGCATCTTAGAATTCACACACAGAGCTTTACAGAATACACAACAAGTTCTGCGTGTAAATTCTAATTAATGCCAATTAGTGTCAATAATTGCTTGTTAAGTGGCAATTATCAATTGTCAGGGCTGACTGGCTAGTTAAGGTAATTAAGTTGCACGCACAAATCAGAATACGACCTGATTTGTGCACCGATCACAGTACATAGTATCCGGGGGGGATCATGTGCCAGAGAGCTTCAACTGACAATATTGCAAAATAAAGTTGACCCTGGAGGAAGGTTTCTATTTGTCAAGCTTGCTGTTAAAGAGGAAATTTCGAATCTGGTAAACATATATGCCCCAAACGTAGATCAAAAATCTTAACTTTACCAGACGGAAGAAGAAACTGTTGGATGTGGAAAAGGACAAATTTTCACCTACAAGTCAGGAGACAGGAGAAAACAAGATTGAGATTTGATTCATCTCAAGGTCTCAATCCTTCCCCTTCTTCTCTCTGCACGCTACTCATACAATAGGATAGATTTGATTCTCATAAAGAAATTACTGCTCTTACTCAATGAAGCAGATATGTAAAGTTATTACATAGTAACATAGTAGGTGACGGCAGAAAAAGACCTGTACGGTCCATCCAGTCTGCCCAACAAGCTAAACTCATATGCGCTACTTTATATGTATACCCAACCTTGATTAGTATCTACCATTTTTTTTAATTGAATGAAGTCTTTATTAAAGTTTGGGAGCATCAACAAATTATTTACATTTAAGTAACAGTCGACACATTACAGAGTCAAAGTAGAATAGCATTTAAATCTTATAGAACCCCAAGTAGAACAGTAAGGAACTCCCAAATAATAGGTAACAGAGCACAATAAACTTCGATTACATTATCAGACCATGCTCCTGTATGGGCTGATCTACAATTATACTCCTTAGGGAATTCTGTAAAAAAAAAAAATATATATATATATTAAATTCTTTGTATGGGTTTTGAAAATTCTACATGCTTAAATGTATTTAAAAAAAAAAAAACACTGTACAGAACTCCTCTATCAAAAGGCCTGAATGATCCCTGCCCCAGGTCGACACCCTCCCTAAGCTTTATTCCTGCTCAGGCTAATTATCCCCCCACCTCCAGTCTCACTCCCAAGCTTAGACTGAAACCCTTCTTAAAGGTGTTCTCTATCCTGCGTTCAACCCTCAACCTTCACTACCCATTCTGCAGGGTGGACATTCCCAGCAACAATCCCAGTTTTCTCCATCCCAGATATTCTTGACCCATATCCCCACAGAACTCCCCCCCCCCATCTCTCACCCACACACAAAACCTCCCACCCTTAGTTCTCTTACAATCCCCAAGGCACTCACTCCAGCCTAGCTGTCTCTCAGACCTCACATCTATTTTAGCACCACCCCCTCCTGCACAAATATCCTATGAGCCTGCAAATTGGTGGGAAAATGTGGGACACAAATGCCACAAATAAATAAATAAAATATCTTTCTTTCAGTTCCCCATGTACTCACTCCAGCCCCCATAGCTTTTTCCTGAATCCTGCTGTGATACTCCCTCAGCTCTCCCCCCCCTCTCTTCATTACCCCAAAACTCAAAATTTGGCCATCTCCCCACCCCCCACCACCACACAGGCACAGCTCCTCCAAGACACATATCCCTCCTATCCATATTTCTCCCCTCAGGCACAGCCTCCCCCTCTCAAGCCATACACCCCTCCTGCGTGTCCTCCTCCTCTCATGTACAGCCCTCCAGCTCTCTCTACCCCATATACACAATCCTCCTCCACACCCCTCAAGATTAGCCCCCTTTTCTTTACCCCCAACAGGCACATCCCTTCTCCCATAGGACCCCCTCATTTATCTTGCATGGCCCAGAGCTGTTCCTCAGGAGGCAGGCAACGATAAAGGCCTGCAAAGATGTTGGGGCTGAACTGCAAGGTTCATCCTGGTGTCGAGGAGACTGGTGCATTGGCACCGCCTTCACAAAGGGAGAGCAGTCCTCTCAGAGTTGACACTTCTCAGGTATTGGGGTTGCTGATGATCCAGTGCACCTGGCACTGTGCTTCAAGGGGGATCGATGCTGGTGCTTCTTCACCATTGCTCAATGCACACCAGGGTCCCTCAGTGCCAACAAGGACAATGTTGAATTCTGGCGAGTCCTCGGTGTTAGGTCCAATGCAGGTTGGGCCAACGGGGTCCTACCAGTGCCCGACCTCCAAAGACGCCAGTGATTCCCCAGTGTCCGGTTGCAGCTCCTCCAGCTGTAGAAGCTAATGTCTTCGATATCAGTGTTGATGGGTCAGACTTGGAAGCACCTCTTCTGCATTTTAGAACAGAGGTGACAGAGGCTGTGTGGTCAGGTCCTAAGCACAGCAAACAGTAATTGTGAGCGTCAGTCACAGAAATAGTGTTGCTGCACCTAGTACACTTCTTAAAACCACTGGGAGTTTTAAGGGACATCGGGGCAAAACCAAATGAAATCAAATGAATCAATTTTTAAGAAAAAAAAAAAGGGGGGGGGAGAGAGTTCCAACTGGGTGCTCAGACCTAAAAGCCATGCAAAAAACAAAGAAAGCCTAAAAAAAAGCACACAAAAAACCTAGTACATAAACACAAAGAAACCGAAAATGTACATGTACAGAAAAGGAAAGAACCATGACAGATGCAAAAAGAAGTGCTGAGGAAAGCCGGCAAAGATGACCATTCTACTCCGTAGATAAAACAAGATTGCTGGTCCCAAGCACTCACATTGGGCAGGAAGGCACCTGCACATGTGGATAAACAAATAACCTCTGTCAAAACGCTCACAGCCCCCCAACCACTCCTAAACGTTGGTGCAATTTAAATATAAAGTAAGTTATTCGGTAGCACAATAAAATCCTTATTGACTGGCATAACTGCACCAACATATATTTCCAGGATGCGTGGATCTTCAAAATATACCCCTGTTGTGATCTTCAGTCCCTTTTGACATGTTCTGCTAATTTGGTGTGGATTGGATGAAAAAAAAATTAAAATAAAAAACAAAAGGTTGTTATGGGAGAGCAATTGTTTGAACACATGAATTACAGGATTTGAAAAATATCTTTACGAGAATCCTCATACAAACAGAGAAAAATGTAGGCAGATAAAGACAATATGGCCTATCCAGTCTGCCTATCCATGCCATCTACTCTCCCTATCACTCCCTTAGAGGTCCTATGTACTTGTCCCAAGCTCTCTTGAATTCAGATACTGTTTTCATCTCCACCACATCCATCGGAAGGCCATTCACGATTCACCACCCTTTCTGAGACGTATTTCTTCAGGTTACTTCTGTCTATCCCCTTTCACCTTCATCTTATAACCTCTCGTGCCAGAGCTTTCTTTCAATTGAAAAAAAACTTGCTTTCTGTGCACATATTCCACATATGATAGAGACATTTAAATGCCTATCTCCCCCTCTTCCACCTTTCTTCCAAAGAATACATATTGAGATCTTTAAGTCTGTCCCTATATGCTGTCATTGGTGGAAAAGCACAAATACAAGCTATCGTATGACATGTTGCCTGCTGATGGGTTAAAGGCAGAAGTGACACTGGAGGATGGAAAGTGGGACAATTAAGAAGAAATGTCAGTGGGAAATAACAGAAACCAGGTACTGGAGAAGCGTAAGACAAAGGGGAAGGAGTGATTTGGAGAAGGGATAGAGAGTATACAGAAGAGAAAGGATGAGGAAGAGAATATTCTGAGGGGCCCTTTTACTAAGCTGCGTAAGAGTTTACGCGCGCCAAAATGGAGTTACTGCCCAACTACAGAATGGCTCTTGCGGTAATTTCATTTTTTGAGCACGTCCAGTACGCGCATCTGAAAAATATTTTTTTATTTTCGGGTGCACATAACGGATGCGAGCCAAGTGGCATTTGACACGCATAGGTCATTACAGCCCGGTTACCGCATAAGTTCCATATATTCCAGGGCCTGGGTAGGGAGCAGGTGACTCTTCAGACAATTTACCACCCAGGGGGATAGTGTTGGGCAGACTTATACGGTCTGTGCCCTGAAGAGCACAGGTACAAATCAAAGTAGGGTATACACAAAAAGTAGCAAATATGAGTTATCTTGTTGGGCAGACTGGATGGACCGTGCAGGTCTTTTTCTGCCGTCATCTACTATGTTACTATGACCAGGCCCTCCAAGAGGGTAATGACCTGAGCAGTGCCCCCCCCCCCCCCCCCCCGGCCTCCGTCTCTGAGTTGGCCCAAATCACCCAATCATCCAAGTAAGGATGCACACAGATGTCCTGGCACCTCAGATAGGCTGCTGCCACCACCATCATCTTGGAAAAGGTGCAGGGGGCCAAGACCAATGCAAAACTCTAAATGGTGCCCAAGTGCACAAAAGCAAAGGTACCACTTGTGATGATCCAGAATGGAAAGGTACAGATGACTTCTTTGGACCTCACAGAAGCCTAAGAACTCACCTGGATGAACCAAGGCTCCACACGCTTCTCATGAAGCTCACGGAGAGCCGAGACCACTTGCACAGGGACAGCAGTCTTTATGGTGATCGCCATGACAAGCAAGTTCACTTTGGAGTACACCCCATAACCTCTCCACATCCTCAGGAGCAAAGGCATAAAGACAATCCAAGGACCTGGCCCTTTAAAGACTCCCAATCTGCCAACATCGTTTGAGTGAGGGCCTTGCGAAGAGGAAAATGCTTTGGGGGCCCCGCGAGGCCCTCCAACAGAGGATCCCCTTCAGAGGAGTCCGGTGCAGGAGCCTTGACCTAATCAATGAGACAAGAAAGCTCCTCCTGACAATGGAGACAAGAAAACTCTTCCTCTTCCCTTGGAGAAGATTCCTTCTCAAATTCAGAGTCAGAGGGAGACTGGGGTTACAAAAGAAAATCCTGATCCTCTGAGGTCCATCCAGAGCCACTCAGAGCATCAGAAGCCTCCTGGTCCCCCCTGCAACGCCTGAGCCCTGAAACAAAGCCATGGCCAGAGACATCGGGGACCCTAGGGGTCCCACCACACTCCAAGGGGCCAGTCTCTGTCTACAGGGCTTGCTTAATCATTTGGGTTAATCTCTGGAACCAAAAAAGAGCTAAGGACCCACCTCCCTGATGCTTCAGTACAGGGAGAATGGCAGCCAGTTCCAGAGCCCTCCCCAGGAGCTGTTTCTGAAGTCAGAAATACCCATTGTAGGAGAGGCAGACAGAGCCCTTTCCTCTCTGAACACCACCCGAACTCTCGTCCACGCTCTCATTACCTCTCGCCTTGACTACTGCAACTTACTCCTCACAGGCCTCCCACTTAGCCATCTATCCCCCCTTCAATCTGTTCAGAACTCCGCTGCACGTCTTATATTCCACCAGAACCGATATACTCATATCACCCCTCTCCTCAGGTCACTTCACTGGCTTCCAATCAGATACCGCATTCAATTCAAGCTTCTCCTTCTTACCTACAAATGCACTCAGTCTGCTGCCCCTCACTACCTCTCTACCCTCATCTCCCCTTACGTTCCCGCCCAAAACCTCCGTTCACAGGACAAATCTCTCCTCTCATTACCCTTCTCCACCACCGCCAACTCCAGGCTCCGCTCATTCTGCCTCGCCTCACCCTATGCTTGGAACAACCTTCCCGAGCCCTTACGCCAAGCCCCCTCCCTGCCCATCTTCAAGTCTTTGCTTAAAGCCCACCTCTTCAATGCTGCATTCGGCACCTAACTCTTTCAGGAAATCCAGACTGCCCCAATTTGACTGCCCCTATCAGACTGACTGTTCTTGTGTCCTTTAGATTGTAAGCTCTTTGAGCAGGGACTGTCCTTCTATGTTAAATTGTACAGCGCTGCGCAACCCTAGTAGCGCTTTAGAAATGTTAAGTAGTAGTAGTAGCCAGGAACTGTGCTACGCTGCTGGCTCTTGCACACTGCACACCTTCTGCCAGCAGGCATGCTCAGCCACATGGCCAGTGCATGCAGGCTTACCTCCCCACTTCAGCCAACTTCGATCTGGTGATCCAGCGCCTCCACCATCTCTCTGCTCTGCGCAGGTGAGCTCTGAGGTCCCCCCCCCCCCCCCCCCCACTCAATTAGCTTTATTCCCCAACAAAGGAAATTAAGTAAAACCAGGCAAATCCAATTTTTATTTAATGCCTGGGATCTTCAGGAGAGCCTAGGGGAAAAAGATACACAAACAGGGTGTATGGGCAATGAGGACTGGGGGGGGGAGGGGCGGAGAGATCACTGCCTATTTTAGTAGCCATCCTCTGGATTGGCTCCATCTAGTTTATATCTTTTTGATAATGCAGGCTCCAAAACTGCACACATTACTCCAAAACAGGTCTCAAAAACACCTATAAAAAGGGCACTGTCATCTCCCTTTTCATGCCAATATTGCCACTATGGACTAGTTTGCTGGTGTCATACATTTTCATTTGTAATGTTTTGTACATTGGGATGCTGCAGCTAAACCAAATTATTTATTGGTCAAATGCAACTGGATCTTTGGGTCGGTTTGGCCTTTTTTTTTTTTTTTTTAATTAATTAGCACGTGCACAATTAAGTTGAGTGGAGTCTATCCTTATTGTAAAAGAGAACAAAATGATAATTTTCCTTGACTATTTTTTTTCTTTTGTCTGATGTACACAGAAGTGTTCATTAGACGTTTGTTCTTTCTTACTGTGAAATTCTTAATGGTCACAGTTAGGTCAGGAGCATTCACCAACTAATGAGCTTAGTTTGCAATAAGCTCCCTCCAGTGGTAAAGTTGCTTCATTACAAGGTAATCAAGACCCAAACCACACAACTATGCTTTCCATACATCCAGAAACCCTGAATAGGCTAAAATTGGAAAATTCAGGTCTTGTGCACAAAAGCAGCCAACTTGTTTCAGCATGAAACCTTTAATCTTTAAGTTTCCCAATGATTAACCTTTCTCTTAATTATTTTTCTGCATTTCTCTCCAATTTACTTTTTCTTTCTCTCACTGCTACCTTCATTTATGTTTTCATTAACTCTGTAAATTCTTACTATTGTTAAATGGTGGATCAGGAGACAAGAAAAAAAATGCTCCTGCTGGGAAACTCCATTACTGGAGGCATTAATTTGAACACAGCTCGAGAGACCAAAAAAAAAAGAAGGTTAAAGGCATCTCAGAATCCTCAGCAAACAGAAGCAGAAATGAAATAGTAAATGAAATCAGAGAAGGTAACGAAATTACAACTGATGTTATAATCCATCTAGGGACAAACGGCCTGGCTAGAAACAGCACCCTTGTATTGCAGACAGATTTCTAGAATTTGGGGAAGGGGTTTAAGTCGATAGTAAAGATTATAGTATTTTCAGAAGCACTGTTTATTGAAAGGGAGAAATCGGCTACATCATATAGAAAACATCAATGTGTGGCTCAAAACCTGGTGTAAAGCAGGTTTTAAGAAACCTAGGTGGTTGAAAAAATAGAAAAACAAAAGGCTATAATATAACGATGGCCTACGTCCTTCAGTAGCAAGAAAAAGGATCATAAGTAAGAAATTCACACAGTATGTTGTAGGCATTTAATATGGAGGACAGGAGCAACACATTCAAGTGTATAAGTTTGTAAATGGCAGTCTCAGGAAAAAATGATGAAAGAGATGAAAATAAAAGAGAAGCATCCCATGCTGGATTGCCCATGGTCACATCCGGATGGCCTCCTGACACAGTGGGCGTGATCCGGTACCCCCCTGCATGTTGGTAGTAGTACATTGCAACCAGACTGTCTGTTTGAACGAGTACGATTTGGCCGGACAGCCGATCTCTGAAAGCCCTTAGGGTTTCAGATTGCCCACGTGAAGATGTGACACAGAAAGTGGAGGCCACGTGGCCTAACAATCTCAACACCTTCCGAGCTGTGACCTGCTGGCTGGCTAGGACCTGAGTGCCAAGAGAGACAAGAGTTCCCACCCCTGCACGGTGGGGACACTGTGTGTGCTGCTCTTAAAGCTGTAGTAGCTTGTTTAAGTTCCTCACCAGGTGACATCACCCACATGTGAATATGGCCTGCTAGCCCTCGGAGAATATGTAAGCCACTTTGATTGTAACCACAGAAAGGCGGTATATCAAATCGCATCCCCTTTCTCCCCAGATCCATTTAAGAGGGACAGATGGATGAGAAATAGGGGACTAAGCAGCTCTTTATTTCAAAATAATGTTCAGTGACTAAAATGTAGGGGGAATCAGAAAAGGAGAGAGTACTGTGGACTACCTTGGAAAGAGGATGGTATTTACATCCATATGAGTGCAGTCTACAAATCTCCAACTCAGAGGAACTGGATGTAGACCTGGCCATAGACATTCAAGAGCTGGGAAAGATGGAGGAAGGTGCCGTCAGGAAACAGAAAAGGGAAGTGAAAGAACAGTAGACTAAACTGAATGGAGCTATTAAAATACCAACAAACATTATGTAAGAAAAGTAAATAAAAGGGAGGTAAAGGAATCCTACATGGTTCACCAATAAACTAGCTGACAAAAAGAAAGATAAAAACAGCAGCATTCACAAAACATAGATCACAAAAAGAGGAGCCTAGAAAAGATCATCTGATAAAGGTGGAAAAGATGAGAAAAGAATCCGGACAATAAAGAAACGATATCTAAAGAAGTAAAGTGAGGTGACAAGACTCTCAGAGAAAGGAGAGGTCAATCTATCACTAAAAAAACAAAAACAAAGCAAATAAGAAAGTGGAGGTGTCCCCTCAAAAGAGAGCCAAACAACAAATCAGGATGTACAGTAAGCATAAAGGCCTACATTTAGTAGCAAGCCCTAACATTCATTAATGTGCATAATTTACTGCAGATCCCATTTTATGCAATGAGATCTATTTACTAATGTTTATGTTTATTTAAAACTTAATACAACTCTTGAGTAGACCAAAGCAATTTACACTATCACACAAAACATATAAAAATACATAAATAAATAAAAGGAACTCCATAATGTGATAGGAAAGATCTATATACATTCACAAAGAAATCATTCACTCAAGGACTTTCATGTATTTGAGGTCTTTGAGCAAATGTAGATAGTCCCTTCATGGACCATATATTGAAGCTCAAAGGACACACACACAAAAAAAAAAAAAGGGCAGAGGAGAAGAACACTTAACCTTCAGTTACAGGTCCTGAAGGGTAGGGGGAGACTTTTCCCACAAGGCCCAAGTTCAATAAAATGGTCATTCACTATATCATGGGTCTCCGGCCTTGCTATAGCCATTGACACTTATGTAGTCCAACATCTACTCCAGAGGTGTTTTGCCACCGTTTACTAAGCCGAGCTAGAGGTGCAAAAATTAAACTCTGTTCGCCTATTGAATATTCAAGACAAACAAATAAAAGTTTTTTTAAAAAGGTGGTCACGTGATGCCGTGCTAGTAAGCGGGCACTGGTGGAGTGCGCTCTTGGGCCCATACCCTAAAGAAGTTATTTTTAGAGGGTTTATTGGAGATTAGATCCCGGCCAGCGACGGATTGTAGCCTGTATTAGTGATTGGGCAGCTGATTTGTATCGATTGGAGGAGATGGCACTGCGAGCGCCGCGATGAGAAAAAGAGAAGCCGCGCCAGATTGAGAACAAGATGGCGGATGATGGAGATGTGGGGCACCGTACGATCAGCTCCGCATGGGTTGCAGAGATTGTAACAGAAGTTAAACAGGCAATAGACGCGTCGTTGGATAAGCGCTTGCAAGGGATCACCGATAAGCTCGACATCGTGGATGGTTAGCTTGAATCTTTAAAGGCAGAATTTACAGCATATTGTCAGCGAGTATCGGATTTGGAGGACAGGGTGCAGCAACTTGCTACTGTGAATGAAGAACTACATAAAAGGGTGCGTACCTTGAAAGACAAGTTGGACGACTTTGAAAACAGGTCGCGAAGGGGGAACCTGCGTCTGGTAGGTTTGCCCGAAAAGATTGCAGAGTCAGAGCTTCGGGGATTTTTGGAATCCTGGTTGAGCACCAGTCTGCAGTTGCAATCAGAAGCGGGAGTGCTGCGTATTGAAAGAGCACATCGACTAGGCCCGCGGAGGCCTGCAGAAGCGCGGCCTCGAGCGGTCATCTTTAAACTCCTGAACTTTGTTCATAAAACTGAAATTTTACGTGCTATTCGGAATAAAGGAACACTCACGTTTGAGAATAAGCCAGTGCTTAGTTTCAAGACTTTTTATCTAGAGTCTCCCTGCTGCGGAAGGCATATGCTCCGATTTGTGGGGAACTGCATCGAAGACACATTCAGTTTGCCTTATTAAACCCGGCACGTCTTAAGGTGTTCACAGAGGGAAAACCGCAAATGTTTGATACGGCAGACGAGGCAAAGGCTTTTCTTCAAATTCTACCGCCTTTGTGCAATCAACCATGAATACGAGTGTGTGCTAGTTTGGAAGCTGTGGAATTATCTGTGAGTCAGCGACGGTTTTCTTATGGACTACAGCAAGGGGAACTTGTGAGGTGTGCCCTAGAAGCAGTAGATCAGGCCAGAATGATTTCATCTTTGGCCGCTTTATTGGAGGTGTCAACATGGACCTGTTCAGACAATGCGAGCATGACTTAATTTCAATTGGCAGGAGCCTGGTTGGACATGCAGTCCATATGCAGCTTTGCTGCCACAGATTGTGACGAAGTGTCTCCCTAAACTCTTTTATGTTATGAGTAATTAGCTAGAATTGTGGGCCGGGAGAAGTTTGGTGTAGAAGTTGTGGACGCGAGTGGTCGACAGTTGGGCTGCATTGTTTCGGGGCGGGTCTTTGGTGTATATTTGTGTTGCAGTGTGCCTGGCCACGGTGCCCTGTTTGGCTGTCGTGCCTCTGGGTGATTGAGTGTGGTTGCGAGTGTGGAGGAGTGTGGTTGTGCGGGGGCGGAGGACGTGGGGTGTGTGGTTTGATTGGAAGTTGTGGGGTATGCAGAAGTGGCACTGGTTAGGGGTAGTAGATAGACTCCAGATGTCTATACAAAGTGACAGTAAGTTCGAGCAACCATATCTGTACAATGATATTAACAGACTTGGAAGATATGTTCGCAATAGGTTAGAAGGTGGAGTGCATGAGAGTGAAGATTTATTTATTTATTTTATTGCATTTGTATCCCACATTTTCCCACCTATTTGCGGGCTGATGAGGATGTATGGTGGAGATGTGGATGTAAGAGTATAAGGACTTGTTGTTGATAATGGTTATATGTTCTTAGTAACTGATAGGTATTGCTCTTGGGTGTGTTCTTGGTACTTTAAGGGGACCTAATCTACAAGAGGGAGGTAAGCTTGGGGGCGTGATCTCCACGTGGGCCTCGACCTGGACTGGGTGGTGTGTGATGGGAGGGTAGATATGTGGGAGGGAGGGTGGTAAGGAGAGAACTTTAGTTGGGTACTGGGGGAGTGGGAGTAGGATTGGAGATGGGGTTTTAGGTTGGGGGTGGGGTTGGTATTTTTGTTTTCTTTTTTCTTTGTTATTTTATTATGTTTGGAGGGCACAGGGTACAAGGAAGACATGTGCGGTGGGGAAGAGAACTGAGATCTGGTCTTTGGCTGTGGTAACTTTGGGTCGGGGGGCTATGTACTGGGGTGGCCCTGAGACCTGGTTAGAGGTATTAGATCTTTGGATGTACTGCCACTTATCAACCATGGCCCCGATTAAGCTAATTTCATGGAATGTTAATGGAGTATCATCTCCCATTAAGAGGCAAAAAATTATGCAGGCTTTGAATTGGCAGAGAGCAGATTTGGTGTTTTTACAGGAAACTCCCATTTGTCAACTTTAGAACACCTTAAATTTAAAAAATGGTGGGTTGGAGATTTGGTGGAGGCTCCAGCGATAAACCGTAAGGCAGGGCTGTTGATTTTATTCCGGAAGGGGTTGGATGTCCAAAAATTGCAAACTTGGAAGGACCCTAAGGGTAGATTTCTCATTGTAAAAGTTGTTATTTGTAACAGAGAAATACTCCTGTGTAACATCTATGGTCCTAATGTGTATGATCATAAATTTATACAAGCACTCACACATAGGATGTTGGGGATGCCAGATATTCCAATTCTTATGGGAGGGGGATTTTAATTTAGCACATGATCCAAACCTGAATAGATCTCTCGGCTCTGCACGAGATGTTGGGAATCCGAGTAGGGGCATTCTGTTGCTCTGTTCTACTTTACATCTTTTGGATATTTGGCGAACGTTGCACCTCACGGATAGGGACTATACCCATCTATCAAGGGCTCATGCGTCTCAGTCTCGTATTGACTACTGGCTGGTATCGTCATGGATTTTTTCTTCAGTCCTGAAGGCAGGGATTGGTCCCTATAGCATGTCGGATCATGCTTTGGTGTGGTGCTCGGTTACTTTAGGGCCAGTGGGGGATAGGTCATTTCGCTGGAGATTTCCGATACATTTGTATTGGGATGCTGAATTTCGGGAATATCTGTTACATAAGTGGAGTGAATATCAGAATAATGATGTTGAGCATGCACACACACACACCTGTACTTTTTTGGCAGGCGGCTAAAGCGGTGTTGCGAGGAGACATTATAGCATATACTGCGTTTAAGAGGAAGGCGAGAGACCGGGAAATTTTATGGCTAGAAAGACAATTATTTAAGTCCTGAGCGGATTCAATATGGAAAGCCTCCTTCGGTGAGTCTGCGTAGTTCAATGGTGGCTTTGCAGACCACATTGGGGGAGTTGCTTCATGCTCAGGCAGTAAAGTCGATACAGTATTATAAGTTTCAGCTATACTGTCATGGCAACAAATCAGGAAAGCTTTTGGCGAAGTTAGTTAAAGGAGCTAAAGGTTCTCCTAGAATATCTCAGATAGATCGGGAAGATGGGGTGTTGGTGAGGGAAGATTCAGAGATTGCAGAGGTTTTTCTGAATTATTATAAACATTTATATACTCGCCCAGTAGGGGAGGTTATGGAAGGAGATATATTTCTCAATAGTTTACACCTACCACGGTTGTTGGAGGAGGATAGGAATAAACTTGACGTACCTGTAACTGAAGAGGAGGTGTCTTTGGCTATTCAGCAAAGTACTTTATGTAAGTCACCAGGCCCGGATGGTCTTCAAGCTGAATTTTATAAGCTTTTATCTCCGTCCATTGTACCTCTGTTACAATCGTTGTTTATGCAGTTCATTCAGGATGGGAATATGCCCAACTCTACAATTAGCTCAGATCATTCTGCTGTTGAAGCCAGGGAAGGATCCTACACAGCCGTCCTCGTATCGGCCTATCTCACTGTTGAATGTAGAAGCTATGTTGTTCGCTAAGATTTTGGCAAATAGATTGGCTCGGGTGTTATCTTCTGTGATAGCCAAGCCACAAGCTGTCTTTGTACGAGGACGTACAATTACGAGGAATATGAGGAAAATTCTCACTTCTCTGGAACAGGTAGAGCGGTTGCAGGTACCATTTCTATTAGTCAGTTTTGACGCGGAAAAGGCTTTTGATCGCGTAGATTGGAAGTTTTTATTTGCTACTCTGCGTCATTATGGTGTGGGAGATTTTTTTTTTAAGGAAGTGCAGACTATGTATACCTCACCCCAGGCAGTGATTGGGTTAAATGGGGTCTTCTCGTCATCTTTTGAGATTTGGAAGGGGCACAAGATGGGGGTGCCCCCTATCTCCATTACTATTTGTACTTTCTTTAGATCCTTTGATCAGAGAAATTGTGGGTAATCCTGAGATTAAAGGGGCCAAGGTAGGGACGCAAGAATTCAAAGTATCTGCTTTTGCGGATGATACATTAATCCACATTACAGAACCTCAGAGATCTTTGGTAGCACTCATGGATAGCTTTGTGGAATATGGTAACTTTTCTGGTTTTAAGCTTAATCTTGACAAGTCTCTGGCTCTTCCAACCTCCGACTCAGTGCGACGAGATTGGATAGGGCTATTTCCGTTGCGTTGGAAAGCCACTTCCTTTAGATATCTGGGGATTAGATTATGCTACAAAACTGCATCGTTGTACAAGTGTAATGTAGAGGGGTTACTGGATGCCACTAGAGAATGGGTGTTAAGGTGGATGTATCTGCCGTTGTCGGTGCAGTTATTTAATATAGTTCTATTTCTCAGATGGCTTTATACTCTCCAATTATTACTGCTCCGGTTGTTGAAGCGGAACTTACATTTACTGCGGAAACTTCTTTCCAAATTTTGTTGGGCAGGGAAGAAGCCAAAAACAGCTTTTAAATATCTCTTAGGTTCATGGAAATACGGAGGTCTGGGGCTGCCTAATTTGTGTGTGTATAATCAAGCCTGTTTGTTGTGTCATCTTGGAGAATGGTTCTTAGGTGAGCAAGATTTCACTCCAATAGAGTTTGAAACTGCATATTATGTGCAATGGCATGCTAACTATTTGTTGCAAGGAACTTAGAAGATGTTACCAAAGGGGTTGCGGCAAAGTGTAATTCTTAGGCCGTTGCGGGAGGTGTGGAGGTACTTGGTTCACCTGCTGGGGGGAAATCCGGAAACTTCAGATCAGATACCTATTCGGGGTAATTTGCAATTTCCTCCAGGACAGGATAACGCCAGTTTTGGGAGATGCGCTGGGCAGGGGTTGATTCTCTTGCAGCATGTGCTGGGCGATGATGGGCGGCTGCTTAGTTGGGCACAGCTGCAGGATAAAGGATAAATATGAAAATTTTGGTGTCCCTAAGTGTGGGACAGTCCTTTTTATACAGAAAGCAGCAGTTTTGGGTACATGAATCATATTGGGTGAATGGATAGGTGAAGTAGTGCCGTCTTTTTGGGCATGGAGAAACCGTTTACATGCATTGATGCTGTTGGAACAGAGGGGGGCTCGCAGCTCTCCAAAGTGAAAGAAGTCGTTTTTGGCAGTATGGGATGCATATCTTCAATCCCTTCCACATAGAGCAAGGAGTTTGATTTTGAATAGTCTGTAGACACCGGTTCCCTTAATGTTGACAGTCGGTTTTATCTGTCTGCGTTTGACTGGAGTTTTTCTCCCTGTGCACACGCTGGAACTCATTAGGGATTTTTTTTTTTTAATAATTTCTCAATCACAATTGTTACCACATATAGGGTGAGGGGGGAGTGAGACAAGAGCCGGTTTAGGATGCTTCCCATCCGTCGTTCCGGGAGGTCATAAGAGTCCAGACCTCCTGGGGCACAGATGGTGGGAAACTGTAGTAAAGGGGGGGGATCTCAAGGTTGGGATAGGTTAGTACTCAATAAGATTTTCTGGCCATATTATATCTTTGGAGCTATTGACCAGTTCCGGCAGGGATATAGTATTATTACTATTTAATGTTTAAAGCTGTGACTGTATTACTTGGGAGGGGGGAAGGTTGGGTAGAGAGGGGAGAAAATGTTACATTTTGAATGCTGAATAGTATTATTTTGTTCATATGCAACATGTTTTGATATTTCAAATTTTGTAAGGTTGAATGTATTGAAAATGTTTAACATTCTGGATTATCAATAAAAATTGTTGAAACATAAAAGTTAAAAAATAAAAAAAAATAGAAAGTTAATACACTTGATCATAAGGTTGAATTCCTCCTCTTGAAGTCTCTCTCTGGATCGTCTCCAAAAGTCAACATCTTCTTCATTTCACTTCTCTATGAATTCTATGAACCGGGGAGGGGGAAGGGAGCTCCTATCTGGAAATCTCCCAGCAGATATTACATTTTTTACGACACAAATTTGTTAAATACCCACTCCCATGGGTCATAAACAGTCAGCAACCAGCCTGTAGGGTGCAAAATGTTGTTCCTCAGTGAAACTGTACACTGATCATATGTTCTATGTAGCCAAATCCCTCAACTAAATTATTCTCTCTCTTTCGGTAAAGAGGAAAAAGAGTGATACACCAAACACTTGTTTAGTGCTTTAGGATCCAACCCTCCACAGGGCCTAAGACTCTATATTACTGAGCTCTCAGCTTGCTTCTAGGAGGCAGAAGACAATTGCTCTTTCATTGGCAACTCCCAGTGAAGAACATCAACTTTAAAAAAAAATCACTTTGCTCTTGGTTTCATTCCATTTAGATACAGAGGGAATACACATCATCCTCTTAAGCAGCACCACATTATAGAGCACTCAAATTCTGCAAAGCACCTCATTTTAATGGACAGTTCACACTAATAGTTCTTGTTAACAGCATCAGGGCTGCCAAGAGGGGGGGGCAGGGAGGGCAAAATTCCCCGGGCCTGGGCCTCCAAGGGGGGCCCGGTTCCGGGGTCAGGCCGCCGGCGCAGCAGTCCCCGGTCTCACCTGCCTGCTTCCACGGCTTCGGGCCCCCTTCATTCAAAGCGGCAGTCACAGATCGCCTCTCTTCTGGCCTTCCCTCCCTGTGTCCCGCGTTCGCAGAAACCGGAAGTTAAGTAATGCCATACTGGGAAAAGACCAAGGGTCCATCGAGCCCAGCATCCTGTCCACGACAGCGGCCAATCCAGGCCAAGGGCACCTGGCAAGCTTCCCAAACGTACAAACATTCTATACATGTTATTCCCGGAATTGTGGATTTTTCCCAAGTCCATTTAGTAGTGGTTTATGGATTTGTACTTTAGGAAACCGTCTAACCCCCTTTTAAACTCTGCCAAGCTAACCGCCTTCACCACGTTCTCCGGCAACGAATTTCAGAGTTTAATTACGCGTTGGGTGAAGAAAGATTTTCTCCGATTTGTTTTACATTTACTTCCCTGTAGTTTCATCGCATGCCCCCTAGTCCTAGTATTTTTGGAAAGTGTGAACAGACGCTTCACATCCACCCGTTCCACTCCACTCATTATTTTATATACCTCTATGAAGTCTCCCCTCAGCCGTCTCTTCTGCAAGCTGAAAAGCCCTAGCCTCCTTAGTCTTTCTTCATAGGGAAGTCGTCCCATCCCCGTTATCATTTTAGTCGCCCTTCGCTGCACCTTTTCCAATTCCACTATATCTTTCTTGAGATGCGGCGACCAGAACTGAACACAATACTCAAGGTGCGGTCGCACCATGGAGCAATATAACGGCATTATAACATCCTCACACCTGTTTTCCATACCTTTCCTAATAATACCCAACATTCTATTCGCTTTCCAAGCCGCAGCAGCACACTGAGCAGAAGGTTTCAGTGTATTATCGACGACGACACCCAGATCACTATCTTGGTCCGTAACTCCTAACGCGGAACCTTGCATGACGTAGCTATAATTCGGGTTCTTTTTTCCCCACATGCATCACCTTGCACTTGCTCACATTAAACGTCATCTGCCATTTAGCTGCCCAGTCTCCCAGTCTCGTAAGGTCCTGCTGTAATTTTTCACAATCCTGTTGCGAGTTAATGACTTTGAATAACTTTGTGTCATCAGCAAATTTAATTACCTCGCTAGTTACTCCCATCTCTAAATCATTTATAAATATATTAAAAAGCAGCGGTCCTAGCAAAGACCACTGAGGAACCCCACTAACTACCCTTCTCCATTGTGAATACTGCCCATTTAACCCCACTCTCTGTTTCCTATCCTTCAACCAGTTTTTAACCCACAATAGGACTTTTCCTCCTATCCCATGACCCTCCAATTTCCTCTGTAGCCTTTCATGAGGTACCTTGTCAAACGCCTTTTGAAAATCCAGATACACAATATCAACCGGCTCCCCTTTGTCCACATGTCTGTTTACTCCTTCAAAGAATTGAAGTAAATTGGTCAGGCAAGATTTCCCCACACAAAAGCCGTGCTGACTCGGTCTCGGTAATCCATGTCCTTGGATGTGCTCTGTAATTTTGTTTTTAATAATAGCCTCTACCATTTTCCCCGGCACCGACGTCAGACTCACCGGTCTATAATTTCCCGGATCTCTCCTGGAACCTTTTTTAAAAATGGGCGTTACATTGGCCACCCTCCAATCTTCCGGTACCACGCTCGATTTTAAGGATAAATTGCATAGCAGTAGCTCCGCAAGCTCATTTTTCAGTTACATCAGACGAGGATGGGACACAGGGAGGGAAGGCCAGAAGAGACGCGATCTGCGACTGCCCCTTTGAATGAAGGGGGCCCGGAGCCATGGAGGCAAGCAGGCGAGACCGCAGACTGCAGCGGCGGGGGGGGGGGGGGTGGGGGGGCTGAGGCGGGGCGGCCTTGCCCCGGGCCCGGCCTAGAATCTCGACCGCCCTGAACAGCATTAATGCATACTGATGTGGTAGAGAACTTAGATCTATCATAAAGGCAGGGAAATATATAAGCAATCAAGTAGAAAAGTAAAAAGAATCATACAAATAACTTTTCTGGCCAGATCTCAGAAAGGCGTTCCCCTTGGATCTATGTCTGTACCAATAATGTAAAGTGTCTAGGTATACATTTTCTGGCAATTTCCTATCATATTCTAATTCTTACTAGAATCCTTTAGGATCCTACTTTTTTTTTTAAGTACAAATATATATCTTTTATGCATTTTCATTTATAGAACCTAATTGCTCAGTCACTGCCACATTGTGTACTTTTACATTTTTATGTTTTTTAACCTTAACTATTGTAGGTTGTTTCATAATGACACAGTAAATTATGGCAGAAAAGAGACCAACATGGCCCTTTGAGTTTGTCCATGAAGGTTGTTGGGGTTGTACATGCTGTGCAATGCAAGTTTCTTTTCCCATGATTTTTAGAAGTGCAAAAGTAATTACATAAATGAAGTACTTTTGTCTTTTAGGGTTCCAGTGTGCATATACCACTCCTTTTTTTTAATTCTAGGACCAGTCTTGCTATTGATTAAACTTACTTCACTCTTTATTGGCCATTCTCTGCTTCTTCGCGATTGATTAATTTTATGGCCACCTTTTTATAGAAGTGCCAGGTTTTTGAAAATAGTAAATTCCATATTTCCAGTATTGGGAGTATCACTGTGTTACTTTTAGGAAGAAAGTGAAAACCTTTTTATTTCCTAACAATGCTAACATTGTTTTTCTTAAGTTTGTAATTTGAACTAATTTTGTACTTTATCATCTACTTTGTACACCACATTAAAACCCAAAGCAGGGATACTAGCGGTCAACAGAATTTGATTTGATTCCAGGCAGCCACTACCCTTTCTATACAAAAAAAAAATCTCAAGATGCAGCTTTCCACTCCATGTGACTTCATATCAAGTCATCTGTAATTCTTTTCAAGTACATAAAGGTTTGTACCATATTTCTACCCCCTCCCCCATCCCTCCTGTCCTCTAAGGTATACCTACTTATGACCACCAGTCTCTTCTAATCATTATGCCTTCTGATGGATACCTCTTCTCATTTTGGTCACTTTCCTCTGTATCCACGCTAGTATCTTTATGTCCTTAGTAAAATATGTCCTCCAAAACACAGTACTCCAAGTGAAGCCTAACCAACATCCTGTATAGAAGCACTAGTAAAAAAAAGCCCCGTTTCTGATGCAAATGAAACGGGGGCTAGCAAGGTTTTCTTCTGTGTGCATGTGGGAGTGTGTGTGTTCCTGCCCTCTCTCCCCTCCCCCCTCTGAGTCCTTCATTGTTACAGAGAGAGCGATTTGATTTCCTGCTTTGCTGTTTTCCTTCACTGTTTGTGTTAGAGAGAGAGCGAGGGCGGGGCAGACACTCATGGGGAAACCGGATATCTCTCCCTCTTCACACTTCCGGTTGGAGGCTTCATAGAACATTGGTGTTGCCTTTTATATATAGAGATTTTGTGTTCCTCCTTTCTGCTGGCTACACCCCTCACTATGCAGCCTAGCATTCTTCTGGCTTTCGCCATCATCTTGCAGCCCTTAGACATTATCACCCCAAGGTCTCTGTATTGGTCATGCTGGTCAGTCTCTCCCCTCCAGTCGCATAAATGATTTTTGCATCCCAAATGCATCACTCTGCACTTCTTTGCATGAAAGATTAACTGCCAAGAATTCGACTAGACCTCTAGTTTTTGTAGATCACTTCTCATTTTGGCTTCTCCCTCAAGCGTGTCTATTCTACAGGCCAACCAAATTTCAGATTTGGTTTCAGTTACAGTGCCAAAACTGGTACCAAATCATTTTTCTGCCTGGTTTCTATTTTGGCCCAAAAGGCTACTACCATGGTTTTGGTTTTGGCCAAAAATGGCCATGTGTTTTTGGTAGAAGCTGAAAATGTGTGCTTTGTCCTGTTTGTCTCCCTCCATTTCCCTGCCCTCCACTCCAAACAGGAATTGCCTTTCCTCCCTGCCCACTTGTAGGTGCCCCCCCCTTGGGCTTATCTTACAATCCCTAGCAGACTAGGGTTAAGTCATGCCTGCCCATGCAGCCTCTGCTCTCAAAATGGCTGCCGTGACCTCTAGTGGCAATCTCACGAGACTGCAGCAAGAGGTCATAGCAACCATTTTGAAAGTACAATTGATACGAGCAAGAGTGACTGAAGATTACTCTTGACCTGACTACACCACTAGAACACAAGGGATTGTAAAGTAGTCGGGGGGGGGGGGGCTCTTTGCATTCTTTCTGTATGTGGGGGGGGGGAACTCTCTGCTTTCTTTGTGCATGAGGGGGGGGCTCTCTGCATTCTTTTTGTGTGTATGTGAGGAAGGGACTCTTTGCAGTGTGTGTGCGTGTGTTGGGATGACAAACTCCCCAGGAATTAACCTCTCTGTGGAGATATGACATCAGCTTTTTAACTCCAGATGTGGCATAAAGTCAGCTATTGTAAACGCACTGTGGCTTTTAGATTCAGTTTTCATTAGCTGAGTTCCATATGTACAGAGGCTATTTTGCTTGGAAGTAAAATATGGTCTTTCATTATTTAAATTATTATATATTCTGGCTTGGATACAATTTGGGTGATTCTAAAGAATTTCCAGGCTCTGTTGGGTAGGATGAAGATGCATCATTTTAATCCAATTTGTGGTGTGCAGAAGCTGGATTCTATGAGAAAGGAACCTGCAGCGATTGTTTTCAACCACAAATACTAGACAGCTTATAGCGTTAGTAGGGAAATGATACTACAATGAAATGAAGTTTATATATTAGAAAATAATTTGAGAAATGTATTGCTCTTGGTTGTAATTTTTCAGAGCATATAGTCCTCACATTCAGTAACATCTGTGTGTTTTTATTTTATTCTGAATTGTGCATCAGGCTTCTATAATATCTGCAGTGTAGACCAGTGTCTGGACTCTTTTACCCTATTTTAGTAAGAATCTATATCATGCTATAAATAAATACAAAATGGGGAACATCTCAAAGCTACTTTCCTTTGTTACTTGTGCACAGTTTGGGCAAGCCTAAAAGGCTGGTAATCAGGATTTTTTTTTTACACACTCTCAAAGTTTCTGCTTCAGAGGATATTTAATTACATCTGCATTGACTTGGGAACCAAAATGTAACAGAACTGAGAAGTCCTTGTTAAATGGTTCTCCCAGTTGTCAGTCCATGCTTACAGTTCCTGGGACTGGAGGATAATCTAATCTTCTGTGTGTTTATCAGAGGGCTGTTGACTGCAAGCTCTGACAATCCCCAGTGGGCTTCACAGAGTCATATTCACACAACTAAATGTTAGTTTTCGGTTTCAGTTGAAGTTTCGGCTGAAAGCGTTTAGACAGTTTCGGTAGCAAAACTGAAAACCCCAGTTTCGGTCGGCCTCTAGTCTACTCTGCTGAAGATCTTCATGTCCCCCACAAAAAGGAAAATTTTCCCTTCTAAAGGATAATCATTCACAAGATATTGAACAGAATCGGACTCCAAGCCAACCCTTAAGGTACTCCACCACTCGGCGTTCTTTCTACCAAATGAATGTCATTTACTGGTTTGCCCATGTCGCATATCCTCATTTGTAAGGCTTCATAGCTTGGTATGTAGCAGCTGAACCAAATTTTATTTATTGGTCAGAGGGTTTTTCATTAATTAGCACTTGCACAATTGAGTTGAGTGGGGCCCACACTTATTCCAAAGGAACAAAATGACATTTTCCCTGATTATTTCTATCAGTCAACCAGTTTTTTATCCAGTTAAATCACCTTGGAGCCAATCCCCAGGCTGATTGGCTTGTTTATAAGCCTTCTATGGGAAACTGTATCTAAGGGGATCATTTTCAAAGCTCTTAGACCAGAAGCTACCTACTTCTCCACTTACCCACCTCCAGAAACACAACAATATACACAGCAGGATTCAGCTACCTGGGTTCAAAATGGTGGAACTCAATATTGAAAGCCATAAGAAGTATCACCAACTATCTCCTGTTCAGAAAAGCTATGAAAGCCTACCTATTCAAACTATTCTACAACTAACCAAATAAATAAATCAACAACCTCCCTGCATCACAATTGTAAAACACTAATGCAACTCCACCCAAATGTAAACTGTATGCAACTTTGAACCAAAATTTGTTTTTGGATAACAGTGGGATAAATAAAATAAAAGTGGCCAGAAGGATATACTGGGCATTGGGAAAAGCCAGAAGGATGACTGAATCAATTAAAAGAGGAATGACCAGTAGGAAAAAAGATGCAATACTGCCTCTTTATAAATACCTCATTTGGAGTACTGTATGCAATTCTGAGACCACATCTCCAGAGTGGACATGTGGAACAGCCTCTCTGTGGAGGCGGCAGAAATGAAGATGGTGTGCGATTTCAAGAAAGCATGAACATGCACACAGGATCTGAGGGAGAGGAAGGGATTGTACAGCTTAGTAGCTCATGTGGATGGGTAGACTGGAGAGGCCATGAGGTCATTATCTGTCATCATTTTTCTCAAGGATATAGAGAAGATCGTGTAGCTTTCATAGAATCAAATGTACTAAAAGCCTAAATATGTACTTCAGCCTACCTGGTTAATTTTAAAGCATTCCAAAAGTAACAGTATGTCAGGTTTAGTACTTACTGAAGATCAAATGCCAAGCAAAAGATAGTAGAGCAAAAAACCTCTCTCAGATGGTGTCCACAGTGAAGCCTTTATTCAAACAAATTAAATTGGAGACCCGACACGAGTCGTGTTTCGGCCCAACCGCCTGCATCAGGGGTCTAGGAATTTGTGAGACAATATATATTCCTAGAACAGTCGTATTACAGCCAAATCTCCGCACACGGATCTCGCAAAGCGAGGAAATGCAAGGACAGTGTCACTCTGTCAAATGCTGTCCACTGCGTTTTTCTCAAGGATGTAGCGAAGATCGTGTAGCTTTCACAGAAACCAAATGTATTAAAAGCCTAAATATGTACATCAGCCTACCTGAATAATTTTACAGCATTCCAAAAGTAACAGTATGTCAGGTTCAGTACTTAGCCAAGTGGTAGCAACACATAGCAATTATTCAACCTGGGTCCTGGAAATTATGAGACTTGCACAAACATTTCAGGAAATGTACTTTTAATTCTTCAGTTGCCAGAAATTACAAGTCCTGATGCACCAACAAACCCGCATTAGTAGGACTCGCATTTAAGTTAATTGACACAAGGAAACTGGTACAGAGACAGACTGTTATTCAAGAAGGGGCCCTAGTGAGGCTTTCTTTCACTGCTGTCAAAATCAGAAGCAGAAGGTTGGCATAGATAAAATATCACTGCTTTTCTGTTTGTCAAAAGGTAGGATATCAAATAAACTAAACTAAATCAAGCTTTCCCTGCTGCACACTGCCTTGGGTGAAACTCTTCATAAAATCAATTAATAAACCCCAATAATTAAATAAAATACATAAAATATTTTATGCAACATGAAGCTACCCAGAAAACTAGTGCACAATTTTAAAATACTGTTGCTACAAAAAAACTGAACTAAATAAGACAAATTAAAGTTAAAAAAAAAAAGGAAAGAAATACCTGTTCTGTCTCACTTTTCATAGTCAGAACCACTAGGGTTTAATTTGAAAATCTGCTCTTCCTTGTACTGTAGTCTCCAAGTCACCACAGTGGATTTATAGAAATATGTTCAGTGGCTCAAAATTGAAAACTGTATGTGGTTTAATCAGCTGCATGAAACTAATTGACCAATGGTGCATTTGGCCCTATGTCCTGAAGGTAATTTTCTGTTCCTGAATTCTACCACAAATAAGTCCTAGTTTTGACCGTGTTTATCTTGGGGCAGAGACTTTGGCATGTACAAATAAACCGCTGAAGACTTGGTAGAACTTCTGTATGCCAGAATCCAAACTCCACAGCACTAGTGAGGTTATTTGTCTTCAATGTTTAAATACAATATGATCAGTAACCACAAGGGAATGCTAATTTGGGGCAATAAATTTAATTCAGTAATGCTTTTCCTATCAACTAAATAAAAATTTAAAAATACAAAAAACATATGTCGCTACAAGGGTAATTCTAAAAATTGGCACTTAAACACAGGAACCAATGGATGCACAAGTTACACAATAATAATACTTACACGTGTGATTGGTGCCACAAATTGGCATTTTAAGTGTTAGATGCTACTTTATAACATAGAGGCATATTTTCAAAGCTCTTAGCCTTCCAAAGTTCCATAGGTTTCTATGGAACTTTGGAAGGCTATGTGCTCTGAAAATATGCCCCATAGGCACCAAACTGCTTGCTATGTAGGTTAGATGAGGCGCACACATGGGCAGAAAGTAGGCGGGTCATGGGCACGTCTCTGAGAATATAATTCCATGCATTTCAGGGCACACTTATGACTGCCATTGACCTGGCATAACTGCCAGCACCTAAGTTTAGGTGTTATGCTCAAATTCTAAGGGAATCTTGGTACCATAAATGTCATCATAAAAATGGGATGAAGCACACAGCATTGGGGTACTAAATCTTGTGCCAATTTATAGTTTTGTCACCTCATATTATCTATACATACATACACACACACACACACTATTCCTTGGGGATTTCTCTTACCTTGTATCAATTTTAGGTGGAGTTGGTTTTTGCAAAACCCTTTTTCCTTTACAAATATATTTTGCAAAATCAGCCTCTAGCTATTGGACTTCCAAAGGGAGTCCCATTTACAACTCTTAAAAAAAAAAAAAAAAAAAAGAAGAGTGTACGAGCTCTCCGAGGAGAAGAACTTAGATCTCATTTTGTTATGAACACTGTTGAAACTCACCTTGAGCTACTACTGGAAAGGTATGAGCAAATCCAAATAAAATAAATAAATAAATAGTATTGAAGAGTAATTGTTGTTATACCCTTACTTTTAGAGTAAAATTCTGATTCTACAAGGCTGAAACCTTCTAAAGGACAAAGCAAAAAAAAAAAAGGCGTCTTTGCAACCACAGGGATTCCTTTCTTCAGCATCAAAACTACTAGAACTTGCATTCATCTGTCCTTGGCATTATTATAATATCAGGCTCATTTTCGAACGAGATGGATGTCCAAAAAGTGACATAAATCAGTACTTGGACGTCCATCTCAGAGAAACGTCCAAATCGGTATAATTGAAACAGCATTTTGGACGTCTTTCTCGGAAGTCCGTCAGAAGGACGTCCAAATCTCAAGGGGGTGTCCCTTTGTCACACTGAACTCTCGCCTCAAAGTGCCTTAACCTCCAACCCCCCCTTCACTTTCCCCCCAGACTCTGGCTGAGTTCTTTCATGATAAGGTTCACAAGATTAAATTTGAATTTTCAACCAGTTCACCTCCACCTCTCCTTCCCTTAGTCCATTCTCTCAACTCTCCAACCCCTGCCTCCTTTTCTTTTTCTGAAATCACTGAAGAGGAAACTACACATCTTCTTTCCTCCTCAAAACTAACTACCTGTTCCTCTGATCCTATTCCCACCCATCTACTTAACACTATCTCTCCTACTGTCATCCCTTTTATCTGTCATATCCTCAATCTTTCACTGTCCACTGCGACTGTTCCTGATGCCTTCAAACATGCCATAGTCACACCACTCCTTTAAAAAACCTTCATTGGACCCTACCTGTCCTTCCAACTATTGCCCCATCTCCCTCCTCCCTTTCCTATCCAAGATACTTGAACGTGCTTGTTCACCACCATTGCCTTGACTTTCTTTCATCTCAAGCTATTCTTGATCCACTTCAATCTGGTTTTCGCCCCTTCATTCAACTGAAAAAGCACTTGCTAAAGTCTCCAATGATCTGTTCATGGCCAGATCCAAAGGTCTCTATTCTATCCTCATCCTTCTCGATCTATCTGCTGCTTTTGACACTGTTGGTCACAGCCTACTCCTTGATACATTGTCCTCACTTGGATTTCAGGGCTCTGTTCTTTCCTGGGTTTCTTCTTCTCTCTCCCAGCGTACTTCTAGTGTATACTCTAGTGGATCCTCCTCTACTTCTATCCCACTGTCAGTTGGTGTACCTCAGGGATCTGTCCTGGGACCTCTTCTTTTCTCCATCTATACTTCTTCCGTTGGTTCTCTGATCTCATCCCATGGTTTTCAGTATCATCTTTACGCTGATGACTCCCAGATCTACCTCTCCACAACATAAATCTCAGCCGAAATCCAGGCCAAAGTAACAGCCTGCCTGTCTGACATTGCTGCCTACATGTCTCAGCGCCATCTGAAACTAAACATGACCAAGACTGAGCTTCTTATCTTTCCCCCTAAACCAACCTCTCCTCCTCCCCCATTCTCTATGTCTGTGGATAACACTCTCATCCTTCCTGTCTCATCAGCTTGTAACCTTGAGGTCATCTTCGACTCCTCCCTCTCCTTCTCTGCACATATTCAGCAGACTGCTAAAACCTGTCGTTTCTTTCTCTATAATATCACCAAAATTCATGGTGAAGGCGGTTAGCTTGGCAGAGTTTAAAAAGGGGTTAGACGGTTTCCTAAAGGACAAGTCCATAAATCACTACTAAATGGACGGGAAAAATCCACAATTCCAGGAATAACATGTATAGAATGTTTGTACGTTTGGGAAGCTTGCCAGGTGCACTTGGCCTGGATTGGCCGCTGTCGTGGACAGGATGCTGGGCTCGATGGACCCTTGGTCTTTTCCCAATGTGGCATTACTTACATATGTACTTTCTGAGCACACTACCAGAACCCTCATCCACACTCTTATCACCTCTCGCTTAGACTATTGCAACTTGCTTCTCACAGGTCTCCCACTTAGCCATCTCTCTCCTCTTCAATCTTTTCAAAATTCTGCTGCATGACTAATATTCTGCCAGTGTCGTTATGCTCATATTAGCCCTCTCCTCAAGTCACTTCACTGGCTTCCTATCCGTTTCCGCATACAGTTCAAACTCCTCTTATTGACTTATAAGTGCATTCACACTGCAGCTCCTCAGTACCTCTCCACTCATTTCGCCCCGGGAACTCCGTTCACTGGGTAAATCTCTCTTATCTGCACCCTTCTCCTCCACTGCTAACTCCAGACTCCATTCCTTTTATCTTGCTGCACCATATGCCTGGAATAGACTTCTTGAGCCAGTACGTCCAGCTCCATCTCTGGCCGTCTTCAAATCTAAGCTAAAAGACCAACTTTTTGATGCTGTTTTTAACTCCTAATTTTTATTCACTTGTTCAGAACCCTTATTTTATCATCCTCACTTTAATATTCCCTTATCTCCTGTTTGTCCTGTTTGTCTGTCCTAATTAGATTGTAAGCTCTGTCGAGCAGGGACTGTCTCTTCATGTTCAAGGGTACAGCGCTGCGTACGTCTAGTAGCGCTATAGAAAATGATAAGTAGTAGTAGTATTGGAGGCGTGTTCATGGCGGGACTTGGGCGTTCCTAAGACTTGGACATCTTTGAGCCATAATGGAACAAAGCAAAACATCCATCACTAAAACGTGGACGTTTTGAGCTGGACCTGTTTTTGTTACGAATAAGGCACAAAAAGGTGCCCCAAATGACCAGATGACCACTGGAGGGGAATCAGGGATGGCCTCCCCTTACTCCCCCAGTGGTCACTAACCCCCTTCCACCTCCAAAAAGTATGGTGAAGAACATTACTAGCCAGCCTCTATGCCAGCCTCAGATGTCATATTCAGGTCCATGACAGCAGTATGCAGGGTCCTGGAGTAGTTTAATGCACTTCAGACAGGTGGACCCAGGCCCATCCCCCACTACCTGTTACACTTGTGCAGGAAACTGTGAGCCCTCCAAAACCCACCAGAAACCCACTGTACCCACATATAGGTGCCCCCTTCACCCGTAAAGGCTATGGTAGTGGTGTACAGTTGGAGGTAGCGGGTTTTGGGGGTGGGGGTGGGAGGGGCTCATCACACAAGGTAAGGGAGCTGTGTACCTGGGAGCATTTTATGAAGTTCAATGCAATGCCCCTTAGGGTGCCCGAATACTGTCCTGCCATGTCAGGGAGACCAGTCTACTAAAAATGCTGGGTCCTCCCACATCCAAATGGCTTGAATTTGGACATCTTAGGCCTGGACGTTTTTTTTTTTTTTTTTTTCCGAAAATGGCCAAAAATCAAAGATGTCCAAATCGAAGGACGTCCATGGTATTTTTGAACACAAAAGATGGATGTCCATCTTTTTCGAAAATGACCTTCTCCCCGCATCGGAGTTTGGACGTCTTTGTAAAACGCCCAAATTCTGATTTATACGTTTCTTTCGAAAATGCCCCTCCACGTCACACAAAATTAAGTATTAATACAAGACAGCTTCATTTCAAGACATTCTTCTGGTTCTAAGGTTTTTAAGGTGTATCACCTTTTTGAAGGCATGCTTTTGGTATCATCTCACTCCAAGATCTTTACATTCATCACAACTCGACCAATTTCATCCAGGGAGGATTGTGGTAGCCGTGTTAGTCCACTCTTAAGGTTATCAATAGAAATCAAACAAAATAAAACATGGAAAAGAAAATAAGACGATACCTTTTTTATTGGACATAACTTAATACATTTCTTGATTAGCTTTCGAAGGATGCCCTTCTTCGTCAGATCGGACAAAGGGCAACCTTCGAAAGCTAATCAAGAAATGTATTAAGTTATGTCCAATAAAAAAGGTATCATCTTATTTTCTTTTCCATGTTTTATTTTGTTTGATTTCTATTGATATCCAGGGAGGATGAAACCGGTCAAGACTAAGAAACATTCCTTTTCTTGTGTAGGCCCAATTAAATGGAATTTCAGGCCTCATGAGTTGGTATCCATAAATGAAGTATATCTGTAGGAAACTACTCAAGGCATGGTTATTTTAATCAGCTTTTGTAGAGTTTTACGTTAATAACCAATGACTTTTATGTCAAATAGCTGCTGGATTTATGTTAATTTATTAATTTTAGTTGTACTATTTAAATTGTTTTGATAGCTGCTGTTCATTGCCTTTTAGTCTGAGAAAGGCAAGCTATAAATGACAAATAAATGTATTGCCTAATTTGGATCAAATCTTAAAGAAATGACAAAGAAAAACCAGAAACTGTAACAAAGGTTATTTTAAACACCTGCTGCTTAGAACAATTCATCTGTTTCAAAACAAAGAAATTCTTTTTAACAATAGCTTCCATCCAAAGATAAAAGAAGTCTACTTCCCAGGAGGCACATCAATGCCTATATTTGAATCCACCTCCCATCATCAAAAAAATTATCCAGATCAGGATCTTCTGACTCCAATATGTTCTGAAAACGGTGTTAACAGGACACAAAGAGCCCCATTTTACATAGGTTGGGACATCCTCAGTTTTGGTGGAAGTTTAGAAAACAATCTAACTCACCTGCAGAACTGAGGCCAAGATACACTAAAGACTAGTTAAAGCCCTTTCCTTACTGATTCCCTTAGCGAATCGGTAAGGAACGGGCATGCATCAAGGAAAAGGAATGCAAATGAGCTGCTCATTGTAGCTCACTTGCATTCTCTATTCCATCGTTAAACAGTCGGCCAGTCGAGCATGCGCACAGCAGCCAAGCATTATGCCAACTGTTCTGCGCCTGCCAAGGACGTCCTTTATGGACATCCCTAACGAGCACTTGGCTTTTATTTTCCCTTCTGCTGCCGCCCCCCCCCCCCCCCTCCCCGAGGTCGCCGTCTCCGCTCCCCCCTGAATTGAAATCACAGCTTCCCACAGCCCCGGCCTCCGCACCATCCTCCGCGTCCCGGGGCCCCCACCCCCCCTGAGGTCGAGGTCGTCGCTGATCCCCCCTCCGTCTGGTGGTAACTATGGAATCAATGGTCTGCAAAGTGCAGCTAAGGCTAAAAGCAACAGTAAACAGATAGGTCTTAAAAGTGAGCCCTAAAAGTAGGCAAAGAAGTTTCCAGAAGGAGTGCTAAGGGAGCAGCATTCCAGAGCTGTGGCCCCATGACACTAAATAAGTGCTTGCAGAGGGAAGAGAGACAAATACTGTGAAGTGAGAAAACTTGGAGCAAATAATCCTGAGAGGAACCAAGTGCCCCAGAGGGACAATAAGGCAAAAGAAATTGCTTTAGATATGATGGTTGATTTGAATGACAGATTTTATGAATAGAAGCAATTTATACGTAATCCAAAAAGAAACAGGTACCCAACATGCTCATATCGTGCAGCACCAGTAAGACAAAGTATGGCTACATATTGAACTATCTGTAAATGATGGATATATTTTTGTGGAATGCCTTGACGTAGCACGATGCAATACTCAAGACTTGAAAGAATTAGGGAGTGGAAAAGGACCCGAAGGGCTGAAGGGGTAAATAGCCAACGAACTGAATAAAGCATCTGCAGTTTGAAGAAGCAATGGTGAACAATTTTAGAAATGTAAGGGAGTAAAACCAAGACTAGCTCAACCTGTCCCTCATGGCCTGAGGCCATCTGGTAAGTCTGTTGTCAGTGTCTGGCTCCCTCTTCACTTCACACACTGGTGTCTGTGGACAGAAGTAGCCAGACACACAAGAGGAACACCACCCATGAAAAAAAAAAAAGAGCTCTGTGGAACTTGAAGGAAGTTTGAGCCATCCAGGTTTCCTTTTAGCATGCGCTGGCTGGTGGCTGACTGAGTTGTCTCCTTGCAGCAGGAATATACACAGTCAAATGCAGCATGCACACTTGAATTAGAAAACGCTGCATGATCACATCGCCCCTCCCAGTCTCACCAAACATAGTAACATAGTAGATGATGGCAGAGAAAGAGCTGCACGTCCATCCAGTCTGCCCAACAAGATAAACTCATATGTGCTACCTTTTGTGTATACCTGACCTTGATTAGTATCTGCCATCCTCAAGGCACAGACCGTAGAAGTCTGCCCAGCACCAGCCCCGCCCCTCACCACCGGCTCTGCCACCCAAATCTCCACTAAACTTCTGAGAATCCCTTCCTTCTGAACAGGATTCCTTTATGTTTATCCCACGCATTTTTGAATTCCGTTACCATTTTCACCTCCACCACCTCCCGTGGGAGGGCAATCCAAGTATCCACCACTCTCTCCGTGAAAAAATACTTCCTGACATTTTTCTTGAGTCTGCCCCCCTTCAATCTCATTTCATGTCCTCTAGTTCTACCGCCTTCCCATCTCCGGAAAAGGTTCGTTTATGGATTAATACCTTTCAAATCAACCTACCAGGTGAGAAGCTCATGAGGACTGGGTCCAATGCAACTGTAACATGAGGAGCAGCAGCAGTTGGTGCCTCACACGCTGCTGTGTAAGGTGCTGGCAGCACTCCTGCTGGGGCTTGTACAGTTTTCCTTCTGCCAGCTGCTGCTCCCTGGAGCCCTGTCCATCAACACCCTCAAATGACTGCCGCCAGGTAAGCTGCTCAGAGGGATTTCTGACAGTGCTTGTGGGCCAGACACAACCCATCAGCCGTATGTTTGGCACTCCTGCCCTACACCCTAAGAAACTTTCATGGGTTTCAAGATAAAACTGTGCCCTAAAGTTACAGATGGTTTTAAGTATTTATGGATTTGGTTTCCATGTTATATTACTCTTATTTTAGTTATTCACAATTTCTAAATTTATTTTACTATTTAATGCTTTCAAAACTGTAAACCACTTGCAGATTTGTTTGTCAGATGACAAATCAAAAATCAGAATACATAAAATAAAAATAAACCCAACTCAGCAGGGAAAAAATTCCGAAGTCTGTGCCAGGTAATTATTAGAAGGATGAGGAAGCAGAATTCTCCCTCTTATCCCTTGCCTCCACTCCTCCCCAAAACGTAAAATTATATATATGACTGGACTATATTTCTGGGGACTCTGGTCATCAGGATCTCTACAACTGTGCTCAATCCAACCCCTTTCACTAGGTGACACTAAGATTATTAAGACCCATGACAAGGACTGATTACAAGGTGTTAAACTGCATAAAGTTATATTTTATTTATTTCTGACTGGATTCTTTTTCCTCAGTTCTCTCTCCATTTTTATACTGTGGCATTACAAATTAGTTCTATACCGTTCTTTTTAATGATATCTGAAGAGTTTATTGTTTCAACTGTTATTTCCTTTCTGCTTCAATTTTTAAATCAAATTTCAAATTATAAATCACATATAAACCATGTTTTGATATTAGAAACAAAAAGCATTACGAATTTTACAGGTACCGTATTTTTCGGACTATAAGACGCACTTTTTCCCCCCAAATTTGGGAGGAAAATGGGGGGTGCGTCTTATAGCCCGAAGGTAGATTTGGCTGGCTGGCTGGCTGGTAGGCCGCCCGCCCTCCGAGTTCCGGATTGCTGTCAGGGTTACCTCCTCCCCCCCGGCCCTGTCACCACTTCTCCCTACTCACGCGATCTTCCCTGGTGGTCTAGTGACGTCGGGGCAGGAAAGAGCCCCCTCTTTCCTGCCCAGCGCACTGCTCTCCATCCTCCTGTATGCATTGCTGCCTGATGGTCTTGGTGAGATTCAAAATGGCCGCCGAGAATTGAAGTCTTGGCGTCCATTTTGAATCTCGCCGAGACTGTCAGGCTGCATACAGGAGGATGGAGAGCAGCGCGCTGGCCAGGAAAGAGGGGGCTCTTTCCTGCCCCGACGTCACTAGACCACCAGGGAAGATCGCGTGAGTAGGGAGAAGTGGTGACAGGGTCGGGGGGAGGGCGATTCCGAACTCGGAGGGAGGGATTCGGACAAGACGCACCGGAGCACCTAGGTTTTAGAGGAGGGAAAAAGGAAAAAAAATTTTTTCCTATTTCCCTCCTCTAAAACCTAGGTGCGTCTTATGGTCCGGTGCGTCTTATAGTCCGAAAAATACAGTAATTCAACTTTCTCCATTCAGCAAATAATATAAATACATTCGCCCATATCAAAGGAAAACTGGATCCATAAACCAAGAAACTCAAAGGCTGAAGAAAATCATAAAAACGGTCCTACTTCTAATATTGAAGCCCACCTTTGCAGCGTTTTATCCTCTAGATCCCCAATTCAGACATTTATTTCTTCCTTACTTGAACAAAATCAGATGGCTGTTGAGGATCAAAACCACAAATAATTCTTACTCTCAAAAACTACCAAGAAATTACAGGGAAAACACACAAAAAAAGAAGCCCCTAGCGCCAAAGCCTTAGTTTTGAAAGCCAGGGACTTCTGGTGCTGCTTCTGAGAGTTCTTAGCCAAGTCAGGAAACATGCGAATTCTCGAACCCACAAATTATTCATTCATGTGTCTAAAGATGGAAAATATTATTCCGGTCAAATTCAAAAGCAAAAAAGACAATCAAGGTTGTGATAAGATCCCAAAGAAGATTCTAGAAAATTCATTAAATTCTCTGTAGCCATCTCATCCACACTTCTTCCTACAGAGAAGTATTGGGCCTTAACTATTGGTGGTAGTGACTCCACTGGTATTTTTAATATCTCCATAAGATATTTTTTTAAACATATTAATCGGGGCCATCTAATCTGGTTTTCCAGATATTCCAGTCTGCGACACTCAGTTCTTATCTTTAACCAAGGCAGTAGTCAGATTTTGCATTTCTTGTCGCTTGCTAGTCTAACTTCTCTGAACTGTCCACAACAACTTCAGTAACAGTAGTCAAATCTGTAGCAAACTTTCCACTTTAATATGGAGTCATTTAAACCCTGAATGGCACCCCAGAGTGACTCTTAATGTCACAGGACCTGGTCTCTTGAGTTCCCAGGCCTTCAAATAAACAGCAGCCTTCCCCTTACACTGCAAGATGTCCCTCACCGTTTTCTGTACTTTCCGCATCCCCATGCCAAGAAATAACACTGACACAGCTCCCAGGGGAGTTGAAACAGCCAATGGGGGACCCTCCGATGATAGTGTTTGAAGCATCTTGACTGGAACCATTCAACCATCCTGTGGGGGAAGTACTCTTTCAAACAGGCTGAGAAAAGCCCAGTCCTCACTGCTTTCCACTAACACAGCCAAGGAGGGGGTGGAAGAAGCAGAAGAGGTAGGAATTTGAGAGCTTCTAAACATCTACAATGTAGTCTAGCGAAGCTGAGGTGTATTCTACAGCATGAAGGGATTCCTCTGGCTCATGCTCTTCCTCTTCCCCATAGCTTTCCACCAGGGTTACAGGACAGACAAAGCTAGACGCAGCAATGCTTCAGAGCTCCCGCAGGCACCTTAATCAGCACCATCTTGGATCCCCCAGGACACTGACCCTGCTTCTTTTTTTTTTTAAACATTCATGCTGTTTATTTGAAAAATAGAAAGCGTTAAAAAAAAAAAGTTACATTTATTGCAAATCATCCTGCCTTGGAAAATATATTTTAAAGCAAGCTTCATACAGTAGCGTGGTGCTCTGTTTTTATATTTAGTTTCATATTTTTAAAATTCCATTCATCTGGTAGTTCAAAGCAGGGTGTATTTGCAATAAAAATAGTGCTTCTGTGTACCTGTAAATGTGATGACTTGCAGTTCATCTCTTCTACTGCAACCAAGAATCAGCTAACAAAAACTGTTTTGTACTGCATGAAAACCAAATACGCAGCATTTTGGCACCTGTAAAACCATTCAGATCTTTCCAGTTACCGGTTACAGTAGGTGTTATAGTTTAAAAAGCTGAATTAGTTTCACTCAACATTTTTACTTTTGTTGCATTTAACTGTGTAGTTTTCATTTGCTCTGCAATAAGAATATGAACTCGGCAAAGAATAATCCCACTTACATGTATTCAGCATTCTACCTTCCCTAAGCAATTAAAGGGATTAAGATACATACCCGTTCATCGCTACCATAGGACTAGTGGTTCTCCAACCTGCTCTCTTGACCTCACTGGCCAGTCATTTTTAGGATATTCATGTACTGGATCTCCCATCTATGCAAATCTCTCTTGCATGTTCACTATGGAAATCTTGGAAACCCTATTGGCTGTCAAGACAGTAGAATGGGCTTAGAAACTACTGTCATGAGCATTTCATCTTCATTTTATCCCAGTGACATTCAGACTTGACATCTTCAAACTACAACATCAGTCAAGTGTTAATGGTTTTCATAGTTTCTAATTCTACTGATGACTTTTCTTGCTTCTTCTGAAAGACGATTTGGTCATGGTTAATAGTATAGGCTAGGTTTTAAAATAGTTTGGACAAGTTTCTGGAGAAAAGGTTAATTAGCCATGCAGAGATTGCCACCTCTTAATTTCAGAATTGAACCTGTGATGGATCTCTCATCATCAAGGAACAACTTGGTTAGTTGTTCCCAAGGCTAATCCTGGAAGAACCCCAGCTAATCAGGTTTTCAGGATATCCACAATAAATATTCATGAGATAGATTTGCATGAGGTGGAGGCAGTGCTTGCAAATCTCTCTCATGAATATTCATTGTGGATATCCTGAAAACCTGACTGGCTGGGGTGCCTCCTGGATCAGGTTTGGGAACCACTGTTCTAAGTACTTCCGAGTGATGCAAATTGGTCAGTGTCAAAGACTGCTAGAAGCAGTGGACAGAAGAACATGAGAATTGCCATACTGGTTCAGACCAAGGGTCCCTTTACCCAGCATCCTGCTTCCAACAGTAGTCAAGCCAGGGTACAAGTAGATCCAAAGTTGTTAAATCGCATACAGACTATGAGAAATTGAAGGACCTTATAAGATTGGAAGATTGGACATCTAAATGTCAGATGAAATTCATGTGCAAAGTGTTGCACATTGGGAAGATTAACCCAAATTAAAAGCTACATGGTGCTAGGTTCTACATTAGGAGCCACCATCAAGGAAAAGGATTTAGGTGTCATCATGGACAATATGTTGAAATCTTCTGCTCAGGATAGGGGTGGTAGCCAAAGATGCAATAAGAATATTAGGAATTATTAGGAAGGGAATAAAGAATAAGAATTTTTTTAAAAAGTATTACAATGTCCCTATAATCGCTCCACGGTGAGACTGCACCTTGAATAGTGTGTGTAATTCTGGTCTCCACACCTAAAAAAAAAAAAAAAAGAGACAGTGGAACAAGAAAAGGTACTGAAAAGGGTGACAAACTACTTAGGGGATGGAATGACTCGTGTGAGAAAAAGCTAAAGAGGTTAAGTACATATAGTACATACGTATTACCATACTGGAATAGACCGAAGGTCCATCAAGCCCAGCATCCTGCTTCCAACAGTGACAAGTACAATGCATTTTATGCTGCTTATTCTAGAAATAAGCAGTGGATTTTCCCCAAATCCAATTTAATAAAGGCATATGGACTTTCCTTTAGGAAATCATCCAAACCCTTTTTAAAACCCGCTAAGCTAACTGCTCCTACTACATTTTCTGGCAACGAATTCCACAGTTTAATTACACGTTGAGTGTTAGGATTCTTCCACTTGGAGAAGAGATGGCTGCTCTATAAAATTCTGAATGGAGTGGAACAGGTAAATGTAAATCGATTGTTTCCTCTTTCAAAAAGCACAAAGACTATGAAGTTGCATAGTAGCACATTTAAATCAAATTGGACAAAAAATCTTTACACTCAACCTATAATTTATTTATTTTATCACATTTATCCATAAATTAGAAACTATACAGAAACATAATAATTAAAACAAATGCACTTATCATTCAGGGGTCGATGCACAGAGGTCACCATTAAATACAGAACTCGTGCGTGAGCTAAGCTTACCGAGTCGCAAACAGCGACTAATGCACAAAGGGGATTGCATGCAAATAAGATCCATGAACATTTAATGGCCAATATACAAAGGTATAAGAACGCCATGTTTTTGGCTCACTGTCTTCCCTTTGAGAAAAGATATTTGAAGCTTTCTCTGTGTAAGTGGGATGCTTTAAATCTGGGCAAGTAGACCAAAGGAACTTTTTGAATACTCACCCCATGTTTTCTCTCCTTCTTTGACAGACTCTAAATTTGACCGTTGAACCCTGAAGCAGGCGATGAAACGTTGGCCACCGAAGGTCATGGTCTGTTAGTTTGAATAAGAGGAGAGCAAGGAAGACCATTCTGAAGCTAAGTAACTCTTCATACTACTACTGTGGAATATAATTTTGAGGAATATATATTTTTGCAGTTGTGTAGCTTATTTTTCTCCCACAATGTAGAGAAAATTAGTTCGAGTTTATCAGGAGGTTCTTTATGCCTTTTTTAAAGCCAATGATGAAGCAGTCCTACTCTTGTTGCTTTTTAGCAACTTTTGAGCTTGGTGAGGCTTTTTCCTCCTGTACTGAAGAGAAGCTGGTGTTAGACCACAAGAGAACTCTCAAGATTTATTTATATTCATCAAATATACAAAAGTCACCATTAAGTTTCCATGCATGCTATTCCCTTTGTGCATCGTTCACTGTTTGCAACCAGTAAGCTGTCAAATGCAACCACTATTGTGCAGGGGGGCTCAAGAGGGGGTCCACTGGAGTCCAGTGGACCCATCTTGAGCCCCCCCCCCCCCATACACACACACAACTCAAAAAAACTCTGTAGTGGTTCAATTACTCCCCACCCCCTCCTCTCCCCATCCAGAAAATCCATGCTTGCTTATTTCCCAGTCTGCTTGCAAAGGCATTTTGTTCCTCTAATAGATGTGCATGTCCAACTGTATACGGGTAATTGCAAATGGTGTCCCCCACCAAAAAAAAAATGCTTGTATGGCTAGATGGTGCATGGTTTTCCTCCAAAAAAATGTTCCAAATTTAGCCCGTTTCTTTCTTTCTCTACTACAGCATTTGACAGCCATTTGGCTTCTTTTTCCAATGATAAAGACTTAGTATCAAGGTGGGTGTAAATAGTTGTTATTTATTGGGGTTTACTAACTGCCTTTATGAAAAGATTCTCCCAAGGCAAATATGTACGTATGCGTGTGCTATGTTAGTTTTTGCACGTTATTCTAACACTTTTCTCTATTTATAACTAAAGTAGGCATGGAGGGTACCAGCCAAGCAGGAATCCATGCCACTGTTTTGTAGGCAGGCCAAAAAAACATAGTCTGCTCACTTTACGGAAGCTGAAAATGAACTGCTCCTAAAGCGCATGTCTTTTTCATCCATTAAAGCACCACAAACTAACTGAATCTTCTGCAAACAGCTCTCCAACCATTGCAGCCTATATACTGGATGAGTTGCTATTCTAGAGACCAACATAGTGGCTTATGTTCCTTCCCAGGAAGAGTACTGGAAAATTCCTTAGACCTGTTTGCTTTCCTCTTCAATGACTCCATCAATACTGAGTGATGGCCAGCAGGAATAAGTTGAACTTTATGTTTTGTATTCAATCTTTCACATAATGGAAAAAAAACCCAGATACAGTCTTTATCAAGCTTTTGTCTCCAAGTCCAGAGGCAATCTCCATATGGGGAATGCAATGTTGAAGTTGCAGTCAAAAGAGTAGATTGAAACACCTGCTAAGACCATATATTTATTTTCAGCACTTGATATACCGAAAGTGATCCCTGAGGCGACTATGCTGTCTACAATTTTTATTACAGGTACTTTGCACCATCCCTAACGGGCTCACAATCTAAGTTATATTGAGGGGCATAATCGAACGCAAACGCCTATCTCCATGGGCGTTTATCTCCGAAAACGGGTCCGTGAAGGGGCGGGCTGAACCGTATTTTCGAAAAAATGGACGTTTTTGAGCTGGGCGTTTGTTTTTTTAGCGATAATGGAAACTAAAAACGCCCAGCTCAAAAACGTCCTAATCCGAGCCATTTGGTCGTGGGAGGGGCCACGATTCGTAGTACACTCGCCCCCCCTGATATGCCAGGACACCAACTGGGCACCCTAGGTCAGTGCGGTGGACTTCAGAAAAAAGCTCCCTTACCATGGGTGCTGAACTCCCAACCCCTCTCCCCCAAAACCCACAACCCACAAATGTACAACACTACCATAGCTCTTAGGGGTGAAGGGGGCACCTACATGTGGGTACAGTGGGTTTTGGAGGCCTCCCATTTACCAGCACAAGTGTTACAGGTGGGGGGGGATGGGCCTGGGGCCACCTGGCTGAAGTCCACTGCGGTACCCACTAAATGTGCTCCAGGGACCTGCATACACGCAGGCCTCTAGGACTTGTTGCTGCTATATAACATTGGCACACCAGTTGACACCTGAAGACTAATCTCTCCGAAAACGTCCTTTATTGGAATAACCGCGTTTACTCACAGGTTGTGCCCCACTGGCAACGAGTCTCCCTGGTACTGAGATTAGCAGTAGGTCAGAGCTGGCAGAATTCTGTACAATGCCCTCTTTCAGCTGCATTCAAGGTAAGAACTAAGTTCTCTAACGTGGCTAACACAGGAAAGGGAACTAAAACTGGCTTACAAAAATGGCCACTATCGCATGGACTACAACAGGAAACACAACAGGGCACACTCTGACCCAGTAGTAAGGGGGAAAAGCACCATGGGAGAAGAGCCTACCAACTACCAACATCGTGAGACTATAACATAAGCTAATGAAATCACGGAGCCCAATACCCTACACCCACCACAATGCAATGCTGATGTGACCCTGTACTGCACCCGAGAGCCACATCTGACCCAGGGAAAGGCTGTGACAGGATCAAACACATTCTGCTGTCATGGAGGTGGGTACGGCATTTGAGGCTGGCATACAGGCTGGAAAAAAAGTTTTTAAAGTGGGGTTTTTTTGTGGGAGGGGGTTAGTGACCACTGAGGGAGTCCGGGGAGGTCATCCCCGATTCCCTCCAGTGGTCATCTGGGCAGTTGGGGCACTTTTTTGGGACTTGTTCGTGAGAAAAAAGGGTCCAAAAAAAGTGACCCAAAATCTTCAGCTAAAGACGCCCATTTCTCCTCAGCTGATAACCACGCCCCCATCAACTTTATTCATTTCCGCAACAGAGTGCAGTTGGAAACGCCCAAAATCGGCTTTCGATTATACCGATTTGGGCGCCTTTGCAAGAAAAACGCCCATCTCCTGATTTGGGTCGAAATATGGGCGTCTTTAACTTTCGATTATGAGGCGGATATTTTACCTGGGGCAATGGAGGGCTAAGTGACTTGCCCAGGGTCACACAGAGCTGCAGAGGGAATTGAACCCGGTTCCCCAGGATCTCAACCCACTGCCGACCGTCAGGCAGCAGCGTGTCACGTCTGTGGTCGTGACCACCCTCAGACTTACCCTATTTCTGGGAATCAGTGTCTGTGCTGGTTTCTGTGTACTTCTGAGTTGGCTTTGTTTCTGTCTCTGGGTGCTGGCCACTTCCAGCATGGTGCTGATTGCCTCAGTATACTGCACCTGTGTGGGTTTAACCTCTCTGTGCCTCAGTATACTGTTCCTCAGTTAGCTCTATCTCTGTCTCCGTGGGCTGGCTGCTCTAATGACTTCACTTCTCTACACTTGTGTGTATTGGGCCTCTCTGTACTTCAGTGGGCTGTTCCTGAGGTAGCTCTGTCTCAGGCTGGGTGGGCTGGCTGCTTCCAGCCTGACACTAATTACCTCACTAGACTACACCTGTGTGGGTTAGGTCTCTCTGGGCTTCTGTGTGCTCCATGCCTGTGGCCTGAAGGGGTGACCTCATCTGTCAGGGCCTTCTTAAGGAACTGGTGTTCTAGTCTTCAGTGCCTTTGCATTGCCATTTCCTCCGCAGTGCCTTAGGTCCCGAGGTTAGTGTGCTGTTTGCACAGTTAGCTTTCCTTGTCTTTTCTTGTGGGCTTCCAGCCCTTCTGCTTTGCTAGTTACTATCACCTGTGGGCCTTGCCTTCTGGCTCAGGGTATTATTGCTCGTAGGCTTTCTGCCTAGTCTACTCTTTACCTGTGGGCTTCTTGCTTTCCTGCTCAAGGTGTTTATTGCTCTGTGGGCTTCCATCCCTTCTGTGTCTATTGCTCTGTGGGCTTCCAGCCCTTCTGTGTCTATTGCTCTGTGGGCTTCCAGCCCTTCTGTGTCTATTGCTCTGTGGGCTTCCAGCCCTTCTGTGTCCATTGCTCTGAGGGCCTCCAGTCCTTCTGTGCCCATTGCTCTGAGGGCCTCCAATCTATCTGTGTATATCCCTTTTATCTGTAGGCTTCCAGGCCTTCTGGGTGTATTACTGCAGCCTGGGGGTTTCCAGCCTTTCTGTGGGCTTCTAGCCTTTCTGGGTGTATCTCTCTGACCTGTAGGCTTTCAGTCTGTGTATATTATTCTCTGTGGGCTTCTAGCCTTTCTGTTATCCCTGTGCAGTGGCTCTGCTCCCTATCTGAGGTTGGTTAGCGGCTGATGCTGCAGCCATTTCTCTCCTTTCTATCTGTTAGCTACTGTAGCTCCAGTCTAACCCTTCCTCTGGCAAGCGTAGCTGTCATTCCCATTCCCTTGAGCTTAGCTTGTATGTAGCTCCTGTGTCCTCTTTCCTGCCAAGCTAAGCTTCTATGGACACCCTGCCTGCCTAGTGTTTGGGTGAACCCGGATCCAGTCAAGCTGTGCCAGTTTCCCGAGTCCTGTGGGGGAAGCCTGTATTGAGTATCCTGTATCCTGCTTCTCAAGCCTGAACCCTGCTGTAGGACGTTGTTCCTGGATTCCTTGTTGCTTTCCTCTTCAGCTCCAGCCCAGCCACTCCAGTCCTGTCAACTTCAGCCCGTCTTAGGGTTGTCTGTTTCCTGTTGGGTGGTTTTGCCTGCTGCTGCCACCTCTGTGACAGCGGCCCAAGGGCTCACATTTCCCCGAGAGACCTGACACAGCGGCAATTGAACCCAGTTCCCCAGGTGCGGAACCTGTTGCACTAACCATTAGGCCACTCCATCATAACAAATACTGCTGTTAAACCTGCCATAATGGTGTCTCCTAACTCATTCTCTTAGCCAAGGGCTGGGAACTCTACCATACCAGACATAACCAACAATTTGATAGCAAGCAAATATATATTTGAAACCCTATTACCTCTTCCCCAATTCTGACCAAATGGTTGTTGGTCCAAGTCCCATATGGATCCAGGGAAAATAAATATTCTTAATTTAGAAACTTCATGTTTACCTGCTTAGATCTACCTGAACACAGGAAGCTGTATGAAACCCACGTCACTAATGGCAACCATAAAGGGTTCTCTGATGAACTTCAGTATCACAGACTTCTATAATAATGGGAAGAGAATCAGAAATGCTAGGGTCCCACCTAATACAGTTCATCAGTCCTGTGTTGTTTTGTCGTTCTGCCCTTATTTGTATTGCCTAAATGGTGTTCTACTATTGCCAAACAGCATTGTGCAAATATGTTTGTGTAGAAAAAGAAACAATAAAAGCTATTATATTCCCAGACTGATACTGACCACAGGAACTTATTTTCTTTTTGTTTTCAATTAAAATGCAAAGATAATTGGTGGAATTCAAGGGGATTTTTTGCTACATAATAAAAGCTCTTAAAGAAAAAAAAAAAAAAAAACAGGAAAGCCCAGCCCATATCTAAACGAAACATACTACACTGAACACGATCACAGTGAAGTCCCTAATATACCGACATTCTTCTGAAGTCCTGATTCCTTGCAACATAACTAAAAATAGAATAAAATTGCTGTTTCAAGGAAAAGAAATGGCTACGCAGAACCAGACTACTTCACATACACATCATACAGGCAGGGCTGTGGAGTCAGTACATGAAACCTTTAAACTCTCTCCTCTATTTTTCTACTGTATGACTCCGGCTCAGATTCCAGCTCAGACTACAACGTCTACTGATATTAGGCTTTAAATTGTTTGATCTGAATCTAAAAGTATTGAAAATATAACTTTAGATCCAGGATAAAAATATGTATATGTAAGCTTAAAAAAAAAAAAAAAAGAAGATCACGTTTACTATATACTAAAATGGTTTCTTCTTGTTTGTTTTTTTTTAATTTTGAAGCTGGAGTTGGAACATTTTTACTGACGCCAACTCCATCCAAAATTGCTTATGACTCCGACTCCACAGTCCTGCATACAAGTCTGTTTCTCTTAATGTCCAATACCATATTCAGAAAAAAATATAATTGTTACATCATAAAGCTATGGGTAATGTCCCCTATCTGCCAAGCTATTGCAGCCATTGCCACAGAAACTTCAAATTGATGATGAATCAGTTTGTTGCCTGCGTGCCTGCCTGTCATGGTTTTTAAGAGAGAAATTTATGTGCAATCTGATCTTCGGATAGTTATGTAAGGAAAAATTAGTTGCCTGATAATTTTCTTTCCTTTAGTCCCAAAGGCTCAGTACAGACAAATGGGCTGTGACCATCCGCCAGCAGGTGGAGATAGAGAACTCTAATGAGCTGTACCTCATAAGCTCCTGCGCTTAGCAACCAAGCCGGTATTCAATAACAAAGCAGTGAAAGAGAATGACTTCCAGAGAAAAAACTCCAGCCTCTAGATAGAAAAAGAACTATGAAATAAATGGCAAAATTCTTGCCTTAGAAATAATGGAATCAGAATACAAACACCAGAAATTACATAGAAACCAGAAAAATCAAAATCATCATAAAAAGGCAAGCTCTGGACTGTTCCTTTGGAACTAAAGGAAAGAAAATTATCAGGTAAATAACAATTTTTTCCTTCCATTATGTCCCAAGGATCAGTCCAGACAAATGGAAAGTACAAAATCAATCCTTAAGAGGGGAGGGACTGTGATATCCCTGAAGCGGGGACTGCGATATCCCTGAAGGAAGCATCTCCTCGAGAAGACACATCCAAACAGTAATGCTTAAGAAGAGGAATGAGAAGACCATGTCACTGACTGACAGATCTCTGCCAATGAAACTGCCCTAGACTCTGCCAAAGAAGTCACCGAAGACCTGGTAGAATGAGCCTCAATGCCCATGGGAGCAGATCTACCCCTCAGAAACTGAAGAAATAGCCTCCTTATGTCATCAAGCCAATGTCACTTTGGAGGCTGGCAAACCCTTGCGGGGTCCCACAAAGAGGACACAAAAGATGATCAGATCGCCTGAAATCGTTGGTAGTAGTAAGATAGTGCATAAGGACTCACTTCACATCCAAAAGTTGCAGAGAAGCATATTTTGCAGAATAGACCTCCCTGGAAAAAGAAGGAAGAAGCACAGTCTGATTGACATGAAAAGGAGGTACAATCTTCAGCAAAAAGGAAAGAACTGTCCATATGGAAACTCCCGAGTCAGAAAAGTGGAGAAAGGGATCCCTGAAAGACAGCTTGAAGCTCTGAAACTCTCCGTGCTGACGAAGTGGCAACTAGAAATACTGCCTTTAAAGTAAGATCTTTGATAGTTGCTGAACAAAGGGGCTCCAAGGGGGCTGACTGAAGAGCCTTAAGAACCACTTGAAGACTCTACTGAGGACAAATAATGCGTAGAGGGGGACTCAGAAGTGAGAGTCCCTTGAGGAATCGCACTATATCAGGGTGAGCAACCAACGAGCCATTCTGTATCTTGCCTCTATGACACGCCAACGCTGTCACCTGAAACCTGAGCCAATTGAGAGCCAAGCCTTTTTTGAATCCCTCCTGAAGGATAAAATTTGAGACAAGGAACCATGACATGAAGAAACACCATTCTGTGCAGACCAGCTCTCAAAAGCTCTCCACACTCTAGCATAAGAAGAAGTTGTGGACCACTTTTGAGACTGTAGTAACAACATCAACCGCATAACCCTTCTTTCTCAAGCGTGCCCTCTCAACAGCCAGGTCAAAACACCAAAGTGGGAGGGATCATCCATAAGTACTGGACTTTGGTGCAATAAGTCAGCCAGTGGAGGAACAGCCAACTGAGAAGCGATTTGAAGACGGATGGGGTCCACATACCAAGGACATCTGGGCCAGTCCAGAGATACAAGAACAACCTTCCCAGGATGACACACACTCCTGTGCAATGTCCTTCCCATGAGAGGCCACGTAGGAAACATGTAAAGGAGGCTGACTGATGACCAAGGCTGTACCAGTGCATCCATTCCTAGGGAGTCTTTATCCCTGAAGTGGACGTAGAATCCGTGTACTTGCGCATTGAGTATTGATGCCATGAGGTTCAGAACAGGAAGGCCCAACTGTGTAGAAATGAGGTGAAATGCAGTCTTTGATAGTTGCCATTCTCCCGGGTCCAGTGACACTCTGCTGAAGAAATCCGCTTGTGAGTTCAGTGAACCTGCTATGTGAGATGCTGAATTCATCGGAATGTTCAATTCCTCTCAATGAAAAAGAAGACACACCTCCTGGGCTAGAGATACATCAACAGACAAGGAGGAACAGAATGTAAGACGTGGCTGTGACATTTTCCGAGAGCATGCACAACGTACTAAGTATGTGAGGAGCCACAACAAAAAGCAGCTGCTCCTCACAAAGAAATAGCGAAACTAAGGCAGGCGCATTTGCACGGCAGGCGCTCCTAAAAGCTCTAGCTTTTTCTTTGCCAAATTTGCTGGGCCACATGGGACGGCATCTACCCACTTGTGAGAATAAGGAAGCCTGCTTGTCCTTGGAGAAATGGAGTTCACTCAGAGGAACCAGTGATGTATCGCAGGGATCAGTCCTTGGCCCAACTTTTTTTAACATCTCTGCGCGTGTTATAGTGGAAAGGCTGTCGCGTACGATTTGCCTCTGTGTGGATGATATAAAACTCTGTAATAGGGTAGACACCCCTGATGGTGTGGATAGTATGAGGAGGGATCTAGCTAAGTTACAAAAATGGTCTAGAAAATGGCAACTAAGATTTAATGCTAAAAAATGTACAGTCATGCATTTGGGCTACAGAAACCCGAGGGAGCAGTACCATTTAAGAAGAGAAGTACTTCTGTGCTCGAAGAAGAGAGACTTGGGGGTCACCATTTCCGACAATCTTACTGAAGTCAAACAAGTAGAAAGGACAACAGCCAAAGCCAGAAGGATGCTTGAGTGCATAGGCGGAAGAATAGCCAGCAGGAAAAAGGAGGTGATAAACCTTTGTATAAGTCTCTGGTGAGACCCCATTTAGAGTACTATGTGCAGTTCTAGAAACTGCACCTTGAAAAAGATATAACCAGGAAAGAGTTGGTCCATAGGGCAGCTACTAAAATGGTCGGTGGTCATCATCACAAAGCATGTAGACAGACTCAAAGACCTCAATATGTATAATTTGGAAGAAAGATGAGAGAGAGGAGATATGACTGAGACATTTAAATATCTCCACAGCATAAATGCACAGAAGGCAGGTCTCTTTCAACTAAAAAGAAGCTCTGGAACAAGAGGGCATAAGATGTCATTGAAGGGGGATCGACAAGTAATCTAAGGAAATACTTCTTTACGGACCGCGTGGTGAATGCGTGGAACAACCTTCGGGTGCAGGTAGGGGAGACAAGGACTGTATCTGAATTCAAGAAAGCATGAAGCAGGCATGTGAGATCTGTTATGGGGAAGAAGAGATGGAAGATGATATAGATTGGCTAACTGGAAAGGCAATATGGCCTTTATCTGCCATAATTTTCTATGTTTCTATCCTTGCTAATGAACAAAACTGAGAACATAAGAGTAGCCATACTGGGTCAGACCAATGGTCCATCTAGCCCAGTATCCTGTTTTCCACAGTGGCCATTTGTGTAAGTCTTATACTTTGTTGGACTTACTTTGCTTAATATTTGATATGTCAGATTTGCTTTGATATATTATTTATATTTGAATTCTGTTTTTATTTATGGTTTTAGTTTCTTTACCTCTTATGGTGAGCTGAATTTCTATCACTGATTATGACACTGGTCCTTTTAAAAAACCTATGTTATTAAAATCCGACTAGCTACTTTTTTTTTTGCTTTTAGCACCACACCTTAGTGTATTTAATTTAAGAAAGGAATTTATGTAAAATCCTTTTTCATGTACAATTTATTTTTGTATGTCAGAAATGATCTGATTATTTTTACTATAGTTATATTTATGGATTTTATGTATTTATTAACACAACACATCCCTGCATTGGGTGAAACATGGCCACATTGGGTCCTTTTATGTTAGATCTTCTATTCCTTTAACATACATATGTTTTATCTACTACATATGATATGCTCTCTTTCCTGCACTTTGGACTATCTGCAGGTGCTGATTACTTCTGCTGTTTCCGACAGACATCATAAATACTGCCACTGCCGACGCCTGCCAGCTCCCCCTCACATCAGCAACTATCTTAACGTCTACCTTCCCCTACAGCAAGTCACAAGAGCCAATTTCTTACCGCAAGTCTTACTGAGTACTCATATATATACTCATATCACCCCTCTTCTCAGGTCACTTCACTGGCTTCCAATCAGATACCGCATACAGTTCAAGCTCCTCCTTCTTACCTACAAATGCACTCAGTCTGCTGCCCCTCATTATCTCTCTACCCTCATTTCCCCTTACGTTCCCACCCGTAACCTCCGCTCACAGGACAAATCCCTCCTCTCAGTACCCTTCTCCACCACCGCCAACTCCAGGCTCCGCTCATTCTGCCTCGCCTCACCCTATGCTTGGAATAAACTTCCTGAGCCCTTACGCCAAGCCCCCTCCCTACCCATCTTCAAATCCTTGCTCAAAGCCCACCTCTGCAATGTTACTTTCGGCACCTAACCTTTATACCTTTCAGGAAATCTAGACTGCCCCTATTTGACTGACTGTACATTTTGTCCTTTAGATTGTAAGCTCCTTTGAGCAGGGACTGTCCTTCTATGTTAAACTGTACAGCGCTGCGTAACCCTAGTAGCGCTTTAGAAATGTCAAGTAGTAGTAGTACCATCACATGTCCCAGAAAGATGGCCACTGCAATGAAAGCATGGCAGGAAGGAAAAAGAAAAATGATGTAACGGCTGCACAGACCCAGGATAAAAAGCAGAACCTTGAGGTGAAAACATCCCTGGTGCAGCAGTAGGCCATGGTGAACTTGTTCATGGATCCACTGCAACAGGACAGATCATAGAAGCTAATAAAAAAATTAAGAGAGCTAATTAAAATTAAGTGGATTCCTAAAACAGAGAAAATAAAATACTGCTATTTTTAATGCTATAATCCCATTATTGAAAATGGAAAGGTTTAATAAGAAAGTCCCACACAAACTGTAAGAAAGAGAACTACTAAAGAAAAGCTTCAAAAAAAAAAAAAAAAACCAACTAATGCAGCTGTAAGATTCCTACTTACAAAACTCAAAGAAACATAATAAGAGACAAATTAAGATTTTGTAGTACTGCATTGAAAAAAGTCACACAACTCATCACTGGATGTGACAAGGTAGATAGGAACTGGCTGATCTACTAGGGCATAAAACCACAGAGCATAAAGCCTGACCTAAGGAAATCTGCATTTTATAATGGACTTCATAAATAACTATGTTCTCTGACCTAGACAAGTATACCTGAAGAACAACTGCATATGACGTTTTGAAAGATCCATTTGACATAGCATCTGATAGAGAAATAAAGCTGTAAACAATTCTGTGCAGCTACTAATTTTGTAAATCAGTCTAGTAACATATAACGCAACAATGATTTTGCTACTGAGAGAAAAACATGTGATTTATACTAAATTGAATCCGCCGATTCCAAATATGAACTCCGAATTTGCCTGACACGTCTAGATTTTAAGTTATACATGCAAAGCCTATTCACTTATAATATTAATGCATTATATATTGGAAATATTCCAACGGACATGCCCGGACGCGCTCAGACAGGTCTATTGGCTGATGTCAGCAGTACGTATATAAGGCAAGATGGATAGACTCAAATGTGTTAACGATCTGGACAATTTCTGCTACATATGTGGCAAATACACTACTTATGATCAGCGCAAGAATCTGACAAAGCGAGTGCGCCTTGCTTACAAGTATTACTTTGACTGTCAAATTGGAGATCAAGATAAAAGCTGGGCACCCCATGTTTGTTGCACTGTGTGTTACTCTGGGGTAATGCAGTGGTTGAATGGTAAAAGGAAAGGAATGGCTTTTGCAGTGCCGATGGTTTGGCGTGAGCAGAAAAATCACCATTCAGACCTATTTTTGCATGACTAAAATTGCTGGATATTCAAAGAGAAACAAGTCACAAATTGTGTATCCTGACTGTGAGTCTGCTCTTAAACCAATACCACACGATGTAGAGAATCCAGTGCCTGCCCCTCCCGCAGCAGGAACGGCAATTGAAACTGATGCTTCAGATCCAGATGAAGAAGATGATGTTGATTGGCATGATGTATTTCCTGATCCAGAACAACTGGAGGGTCAGCCGCACTTGCTGAGCCAATCAGATTTAGATGATCTGGTAAGAGATCTGTCATTATCTAGTCAGAACTGCTAGCTTCTAGACTTCGGGAATGGAATTTGCTACAACGAAGCACCACAACTTCACACTTTCGTCATCGACACACCAAGTTAGATGCATACTATGCAATGGAAAGCGATGTCTGTTTCTGTACTGATGTAAATGATCTTATGATGGAGTTAGATGTTACACGTTCCCGGTGAATGAAGGCTATTCATAGACTCTAGCAAAACGAGTTTGAAAGCTGTCTTGTTGCACAATGGTAACGAAAAAACATCTGTTCCATTGGCTCATGGGGTTGGAATGAAAGAGACCCATGCTTCTATGGAGTTAATTTTGAAAATGATCAAATACTCTGAACATAAATGGAATATTTGTGCTGACCTGAAAGTGGTAGCAATGCTGCTTGGCCTACAGTTTGGGTACACGAAGCATATGTGTTTCTTGTGCCTATGGAACAGTCGTGATATCAAAAATCATTACAAAATGAGACAGTGGCCTCTCAGAGTCAAGCACACAGTTTGTCGGTACAATGTACAACACAAATCACTGGTCGATCCACTTCAAGTTTATCTTCCACCACTTCACATTAAACTTGGTTTAATAAAAAATTTTGTAATTGCATTTGTTCGTGATGGAAATGGTTTCCAGTATTTGAAGGAGGTGTTTAGCACACTGAAAACTGAGGCTAAAATAAAGGCCAGAATTTTTATTGGCCCCGAAATCAACAAACTAATGCATGATGACACATTCAGAACAAAAATCAACCCTCTGGAACTTGCTGCTTGAGATGCATTTGTGCTAGTAGTGAGAACTTCCTTGGGAACAGATGAGCTGAAAACTGTGCTGAACTAGTAAACATGCTTAAAGCATATGAACAACTTGGCTGCCGAATGTCATTGAAAATGCATTTCTTACATTCCCATCTTGACTTTTTCCCACCCAATTTGGGACACGTAACTGACGAACATGGAGTTCCATAAAGACATTTCTACAATGGAGAACAGATATCAAGGCCACTGGAATCCCAACATGATGGGGGACTACTGCTGGTTTTTGCAACGGGAAAATATGACCGGTCACAAACGCAAAAGCAGATGCCTGAAGCACTTTTAACAGTACTGGGCCTTGCTGAAATAAGCCACTTAAACTGGAATACGAGACCCAAGTGCTTAATTCATTTGGGCAAACTTATGCATAACAAAATTTCCTGAGGTGTTACAACAATTCTGACTTTGGATTTGGAATACGCACACTGAATTTAGTATAGGACAAATGGTTTTTGCCCAGTAGCACACAAAAAAATTTTTTTTTTTTTTTTGTGCTTTTGGAGGCTGACAGCAACACAGATTTTGAAACGAAAACAGCTTTGCATTATTTCACACCAGGGGCGTATCTGAAAGTCAGCGGTAGCGGGGGCCGAAGCCAGAGTGAGGGGGCACATTATAGCCCCCCCCAGCCGCCGCCATTTCCGACCCCCCGCCGCCGTGGGTACCTTTGCTGGCAGGGGACCCCAACCCCTACCTTTAAAAATCTTGTCACAGAGGTGGTTGCCAACTGCTAAAAATGTATTAAAGAAAAAAATGGCCATAGCCCTGAAGCTGTAAGAAAGACAAAACTCTTGGTATGCTTTGTAGATCCTCACAGTCTGCTGTAATAGCCTCCATGAAGCATGCAGTCTTTGTACCTAGAGGGATGTGAAACTTCAATAATCAACTAACAAACATACACATGTGCTCTGGTTCTTCAGATGTGCCTGTGAGGGTTCTTCAAGGGCTGTTACAGTGGTGTGTAGTCATAGCATTGTAGTGGTGTGAAACAGGGGCGTATCTGCGTGGGGCCACAGGGGCCTGGGCCCCCACAGATTTCGCCCTGGACCCCCCTACTGCCGCCGTGGGTACCTTTGCTGGCGGGGGACCCCAACCCCCACCAGCCGAGGTCCGCTTCCTCCTGCCACTGCGAGGTTTTTTAAGTTCTTCATTGGGATTTGTCCTCCGTCACTCTGTGCTGCTGTTCAAAGAAGCTGCTAGCTGAATGCAGTTTCGGACTGAGTCCGACGTCGCTGCTGCACGTTGTACGTCATGTACAACGTGCAGCAGCGACATCAGACTCAGTCCGAAACTGCATTCAGCTAGCAGCTTCTTTGAACAGCAGCACAGAGTGACGGAGGACGAATCCCATGAACTTAAAAAACCTTGCAGCAGCAGGAGGAAGCGGACCTCGGCTGGTGGGGGTTGGGGTCCCCTGCCAGCAAAGGTACCCACGGCGGCAGTAGGGGGGTCCAGGGCGAAATCTGTGGGGGCCCAGGCCCCTGTGGCCCCACGCAGATACGCCCCTGTTTCACACCACTACAATGCTATGACTACACACCACTGTAACAGCCCTTGAAGAACCCTCACAGGCACATCTGAAGAGCCAGAGCACATGTGTATGTTTGTTAGTTGATTATTGAAGTTTCACATCCCTCTAGGTACAAAGACTGCATGCTTCATGGAGGCTATTACAGCAGACTGAGGATCTACAAAGCATACCAAGAGTTTTGTCTTTCTTACAGCTTCAGGGCTATGGCCATTTTTTTCTTTAATACATTTTTAGCAGTTGGCAACCACCTCTGTGACAAGATTTTTAAAGTTTGCTTGAATAAGGTCACAAAAACTTTGCTTTCTTCTGTCAGATTTCTCAATTTATAGCTAGAAATCAACCACAGTTGGTAAATTCACCTTTTCTTATGGGCTGTCCTGGTGGAACTGATCATAAACTTTGCAATTTTAAAATTTCTTTATTCCTCACAATACTTACTCATACTTAGGAGCAGTTAACATTTTCATGGTAGACTCAGGTTTACTTTAAAACACATGCTTCTTCACTCTTAATTGCCCACCTAAAATCTTTAGACAAATTTTGACCTAGAATATCAGTTTTCCTTCAAAACTTTACAACAGCTCTCAGATTTGACACAGAAGTTGTTTTCACTCTGCTTCTCAGGCAATTTTATTTTCACTCCAAAAATATCATCAAGTCATATCAAGCGACCATGCACAAAATATTTGTTTTTAATTATGCTCTTATTCTCATAAACTACCTAAACTTTAGGAAATCATTGAAATCAGTACTGTTTAAGAAGGCTTATTCCCCAGGTTCAACATAATCAGAATTATCCTTTATTATATGATCCAATGAATACTAATTACACCTTATTATCTTCTTTATTTATTACTGATTAATTGTTAATCCTATCTCACTCACAATACCTATTGCTGTTCAATTGTTATTCCTATCTTGCTCTCAATTTGCAAAATTGTACTACTTGCATTGTAACTTTACTACAGAATTACTATAAGCCACTTTGAGTCTGCAATCAGTGGGAAAATGTGGGATACAAATGTGATAAATAAACTTCTCTTAATATAAGTGCATTCTCTCACACATGGTATATCATATTTATTTATTTGTCACATTTGTATCCCACCCATTAACAGCCTCAATGTGGCTTACATAATACCATAAAGGCGAGCGCCAGGTCCGGTAGATGTTAAACAAATACAGTATTAAATAAGGATCAGGTAAGGTAATGGATCGTTCTCACACTCTTTGGTAGTGCATTCCACATTTGTGTACCTAAGTAGGAGAAACTGGATGCATAGGTTGATTTGTATCGGAGTCCAATGCAGCTTGGAAAGTGGAGATTCAAATAGGTACGTGACGCTCTGGTTCTGTTTCTGGTCGGAAGACCTATCAAGTCAACCATGTATCCTGGGGTTTCACTGTAGATAATCTTGTGGACTAAAGAGCAAATTTTAAAGGTAATGCGTTCTTTGATTGGGAGCCAGTGCAGTTTTAATCAGAGAGGTTTAGCGCTATTGAATCGTGTTTTGCCGAATATCAGCCTGGCAGCTGTGTTTTGGGCTGTCTGGAGCTTCTTCATAAGCTGTACTTTACATTCCGCATATATTCCATTGCAGTAATCTGCGTGGCTCAGAACCATTGATTGTATCAAGTTACGGAATATTTCCCTCGGGAAATAAGGTCTAAGACGTTTAAGTTTCCACATAGAATACCACCCTGTCCATCCTCTTCTCTAGGGCATACATAGTAAGATATTCAAGTCTCTACTCGTGCATATTCTGGCACAGTCCCCATATCATTTTGGTTGCTTTTCTCCAAACCACTTCAAGTCTTTTGTATATTGTTAGTGAGATACAGCTTCCGAAACTGAACTCAGTACTCCAAGTGAGGCTTTCCTAATGAACAAAGCCATGGGGGGGGGGGGGGGGGGGGGGGGGGTGGTAAACCTCCACAGAGTGGCAGGTTGAACCTTAAGGAAAGCCACAGAACAGGGGTTCTTAACCTTTTTTTTTGTTCCCATACTCCTTTTAACTGATCAATTAAACTCTCAGACCTCCTTCCTAAACCACATGCCCACTAATGACTACCAACAGCTACGTATATTGCTGTTTACCACTAACAGTGCTAACTGCTGACACTACCAAAGTAGTCACACAAAGCTGCAATGCTATATGTTGTTGAATAAAATGACTGTTTTTTACCGCTGTTTGGTAAAAATATCCCTTAGAAATTTCCTAATTTTTAAATGCTTTCTGTTTTATTCATTTAGGGCTAGATGTACTAAAGTGCACTAATGGTATTCATGCAGATTCATGTGCCTCTCTTGATCCGGGGTGCCGTGGTGAGCCTGTTAGGCTACGTCCGGTTGCCAGTGTCGGCAAGTTACCGCCATCTTCATGTGCCTGCCGCTGGCCAACAGCGGCTGCCCGCTTGGGTCATTCGTAGCGGGCTAGCTTGCAGGTAGTCTTAGCCTGCCTTGCCGGATCCGGATCCTACGGGGAACATCAGCCTTCGATCTTGGCGAAGTAATGTCCCTACTGCTTTGTGTTGATGTTGCCGGGTCCGTCGGCATCTTGGGCCCCGCCTTCGTTGAGTGCGGTCAGCTGTGCAGCCGAGTGTTGTCTATCTCCAGCGTGGACCATTGCGGCTGGGCCGTTGGGCCGTTTGGAACTGCTCCCGGCTGCTGCAGCCATCGTCTGAGGAGCTGGAGTGGACGGTTGATGAGCTGCTTTCGGCGCCTTCTGCAGCCTGCTGTTTCGACTCTCATCACATCCTGCCTCACACGGTCCTGCTCGTGGCATGCTGCTTCTTTTTCTTGGTCGATCTTGGATATCTCATCTGCCCTCTTTTGGACTGCCTTGCTGGAAGCTGTTCTATTCACTGTTGTTTCAGCGCCTGAACTCCACCTTTGACTGGCCTGTCTTGGACGGCCTACTTCTGTATCACTTCATCTTACTTTCCGTCTTTCTAGCCCTTTCCCCTTTTCTTCATCCCTCTTCCGTCTATTATTCTTTTGAGATTTGTAATTCTCCCAATGTAATTTGGCCTATTCTGCACATTATAAGCCACTTTGAGTCCGCACAACTGTGGAAAAAAGTGGGGTATAAATGTTCAAAAATAAATAAGAAATAAACTAAAACATTTTGTTCATAAGCACTGAAACAATTCAGTCATTTCAGTCAGGTCACTAGGTACAGACTTTATCACCAAGACACGATTTGCACACTTATTCTTCAGGTTGCGCAATGAAGTAAAAATAACTTAAGTTTCATCACCACTAGTGAACTTTGCTGCTGTTTAACCTCAACCAAGGTTTCTCGAGCCAGTCCTTGGGACACACCAAGCCAGTCAGGTTTTCAGGATATCCTGAATGAATATGTATGAGAGAGATTTGCATGCAGTGGCTCCATTATATGCAAATCCCTCTCATGCATATTCATTGTGGATATCCTGAAAACCTGACTGGCTTGGTGTGTCCCAAGAACTGGGTTGAGAAGCCCTGTCCTCAACCAATGCTCAAAACTGTGGTTCTGTTTTCAGGTGGCCGGTGTGCCAAAATGGGAACATATTACGTCTATATTGAGACAGTTACACTGGTTGCCATATCTCAAAAAAGATACAGTGGAATTTGAAAAGGTTCAAAATAAGAATGACTAAAATGATAAAGGGGATGGAACTCACATATAAGGAAAGGCTAAAGAGGTTAGGATACATATGATTAAGGTCAACAAAATCCTGAGTGGTATAGAAAGAGTAGAAGTAAATCAATTTTTCACTCGTTCACAAAGTACAAAGACTAGGGAGCACTCGAGGAAGTTACATGGAAATACTTTTAAAACAAATAGGAGGAAATATTTTTTCACTCAACGAATAGTTAAGCTCTGGAACTCTTTGCCAGAGGTTGTGGTAACAGCAATTAGCATATCTGGGTTTAAAAAAAAAAAAAGATTTGGACAAGTTCCTGGAAGAAAAGTCCATAGTCTGTTATTGAGACAAGACATACCTGCTTATTTTCGAAAGAAAAAAACACCCATATTTCGACCCAAATCGGGAGATGGGCGTCTTCAACTTCAATCTGTCACGGAAACAGCCACAGTTGACGAGGGCATGTTGGAGGCGTGGTGAAGGCGGGACTGGGGTGTATTTATCGGCCGAAAGATGGGCGTCCTCGGCCAATAATCGAAAAAAGAAAGGCGTTTTTAGTGCGAATTTGGGTCACTTTTTTTGGACCCTTTTTTTTCACGAACAAGTCCCAAAAAAGTGCCCTAAATGACCAGATGACCACCGGAGGGAATCGGGGATGACCACCCCTGACTCCCCCAGTGGTCACTAACCCCCTCCCACCAAAAAAAAAAACAAACCAACTTTAACTTTTTTTTTCCAGCCTGTACGCCAGCCTCAAATGTCATACCCAGCACCATCACAGTAGTATGCAGGTCCCTGGAGAAGTTGTTAGTGGGTGCAATGACTTCAGGCAGGTGGACCCAGGCCCATCCCCCCCTACCTGTTACACTTGTGGTGGTAAATGGGAGCGCTCCAAACCGCCCCCAAAACCCACTGTACCCACATCTAGGTGCCCCCCTTCTGCCTTAAGGGCTATGGTAATGGTGTACAGTTGTGGGCAGTGGGTTTTGGGGGGGATTTGGGGGGCTCAGCACCCAAAGGAAGGGATCTATGGACTTCAGAGGTAGTTAACTTTTTATTTTAAATTGTTACAAGTGCCCCCTAGGGTGCCCGGTTGGTGTCCTGGCATGTGAGAGGGACCAGTGCACTACGAATCCTGGCCCTCCCACAAACCAATGCCTTGGATTTGGTCGTTTTTGAGCTGGGCGCCTTCGGTTTCCATTATCGCTGAAAAACGAAACCACCCAGCTCAAATCCGATGCATTTGCCGGGCACAAACCGTATTATCGGAAAAAAGATGGACGCCCATTTTTTTTTAATACGGTTTGTTCCGCCCCTTCACATACCCGTTCTCGGAGGTAGACACCCATGGAGATGGGCGTTCTCATTCGATTATGCCCCTCATAGGGAAGCAACTGCTTGCCCTGGGATTTGCAGAATGGAATGTTGCCATGATCTGGGTTTCTGCCAGGTACTTGTGACTTGGGTTGGCCACTGTTAGAAACAAGATACTGGGCTAGATGGACCATTGGTCTAATCCAGTATGGCTACTCTTATGTTCAAATTTCAAATTCAGTTTACGATTACGTCTCTTATTCACCAGTTGGCATATGGGAGGGTACCACATTATTTCCATTCTGTTGTGCAGATGGTTTTCATCTGGAAGGTGTTTAAGATCTGATTCTATAAAACGATTAGCTCACGATTTGTTTGTGACCCCTCATTACGCTGTGACAAGGGCTGCATCATTTTCAACAGCAGGTCCTTTTATGTGAAACACCCTGCCTGGTGTGCTGCATATCTGTTCTAGTGTGGTGCAGTTTAAGAAATTATTAAAGACTCAGTTCTTTGTTCAGGCTTTCTTTAATTGCCGAGTATGGCACTTGGGTATCAACACTGGAGAGTATAGCAGCATTTATGTTCACCTGTATAAGCAGTAGCACATTTGTTTATTTGTATAAGTATGTTGGTAATTTTTATGGCAGCTGCTTAGGTTTATGTGGATTACAAGCTTTTAAAGTAAATAACCAGCACAACATGCTTTGACTTGCGTTCATTCTGTTTCTGTTCTGGGCAAATTCCTTTGAAAACCGTCTTCACTTTGTCTACAATGTTTCAATAAACTGCCTCCGATTTCAAGATCCTGCTCCACACCCCCATTTCACCTCTTCCCACACTCCTTGGGAGTGTGGGCACCACTGGTCTAAAGGCCCTGCCATAGAGGGAGGTAGCCTGCACAGAGTAGCAGGTACAACTCTAGCCACCGTCTCAGGCAGACTACGTGAGCCATGCTGATTTTTATCTACTGCCAAGGGTCTTATTTCATGCAGTTATAATCATTTTTCCCAGGCCCATTAAGTTTCTACTGAAAATAAACAGTATCCATAATCAATATAGCATTACTTGTAGCCAAAAACATAATGCAGAAACTAATTACCTCAGACCTCAATGTGCTGGAAAAGGATGTTGGCAGGACTAATTCAGTGACTCACAGGTGCTCTCACACAGTATCGGAAATCCTGTTGGGCAAATTACTCTGAAGCAAGCCAAACTAGGAAAGTTATACTGGTAGACCAAACCATAAATCACTCTACTGAATAGTACCAGCAGTGTTTCATCACTTCAACTGTTTGCTTTGGGGAGACTGTTAATACCAATCAGTTTTCATAAGGTGGATCATCTGGTTATGCCTGTATTGTGATTGCTCCTGCCTTTTATTTCTGCTCCCTTTCACAAAAACTTCAGTTTGGATGACTTTTAAGAATATTTTTAGAGGCTCAGAGGACTTTTTAAATATGACCTATGATTTTGAGTGAAGGAGAAATGCTGCTTGGTATGCTTTAGATGCATGCCTACAACCGTAAGTAGAATTGTGTTTCATTTATTGACATGCTGAATTCAAGTTTATTCATTATTTTAAAATCACTCAGCCTTTTAACTTCCTCTTTTAATAGGCCATACGTTTAGGAATTTCCTGGCTAGAACATGCTTAATCTGGACAGCTCTTTCGTGCCATTGAGATAGCTGGGGGAAGGTATATCAAAACAACTGGCCGACGGTTTCACCTATCATCAATTGCGTTATGTTCAAATCTTCAGATAGGACAGCTTTGACTGCAGCTCATAGAGATCGGATACATTCCCTCTTTAATTTAGAGGATCGAGACAGTCTCTCGGTATCTTCCCTGAACAAGGCCTTACAAAATATTTCTCCCATTAATCATCATGAGCAAGTGAAGGCCCGATGGGCGGAAGACCTACATAGGTCACCAGCGTCTCTGGATGTGATGGCCTTGGTTGCTCGTATCCTCCATTTAACAGCAGTGTCTGACTTACGTGAATGTCAGTTTAAAGAATAGACAGTATATTTCCCCAGACTCAATTGTTTCACATGGGTGGCATTGATACTCCTCTTTGTTGAAATGTTCCTTCCAACATAATACATTTTTTCATGCATTCTGGGAATGTTCTATGGTACACAATTTTTGATCCCAGCTTGTCCTTTATTTAGAGAAATTGTTGAACTCGGCTATTCCTCTCTCAGGAATAGGCCATAAATATGCACACATTTTTGAGGGAGGAAAGCACATACCTCTGAGGTATGTGCCTTTCTCAAATGTTTGTTCATCACCATGTTCATTATTAAGCTTATCATCTTGCAATAACACTGTGGATTGTTTTCATATTATAGCATTTGTGCTCTAACACCCCGGATGCTGAAAAGTAAACGCAGGCGCTAGAAGTCATTAGCACCATACTAGTGCCCGCATTTATCTGTGCAGATTGTTCAAAGGCCCGGAGCGCGAGAACAAACAAGCGCGTAGACTAACAACGCAAGTAGCATGCTAATGCAGTCAAGCTCATGTTAATGAAGTCATTTTGTATTCCTCCCCAATTCTCAGAAATAGCGTCCAAAACAAAACTGCCTTACTGTTGCAGGCGTTTAGGATGTTGGAAGAGAGGATTTCCCATGATTCTCACGCTTCTCTCATGATTTCTTCTGCAAAACCTGCTGGTTTTGATTGCTTTTGGAAGCAGAAGGAAGCCCGTGCAAGCCCTTAAGCGCTGGCCGTGAGAAACAGAAGGCCATGCGAAAGCCCATGCCGAGTCCTTTATGATTGTATATCGACTTGTTTATTAAAGGTTTTTAAAAAAAATAACTTTGGCTACACCCTGGTCCTTGGTCATCTCCACTGTTCGGCTTTCCTGTATTATATACATTACCAAGGGTTTACATATGGTCTTGGATAATTTCTTCTTTTTTTGTTATTAATTATCAACTCTATGATTAAGGAAGTATTGCTTCCTCTCATGTTTTGTGTTATCAAATCTTTGACTATTATATTTAACCAGAGGAAAATACTTCAGATGCTCGGCTTTCACAAGCTTCCTAACACAAAGCACACATTGGCGTCTGTTTTCTGTGGCCTAAATATAAAAGTGTTTGAAATTTTTTTTAGCATGGCCACTTTAAATTTAGATGCAGGAAACCAGACGCCACATTTGAGATAAGTGCCCTTGCATAATTCTAATTGAAAAATGTAATCAAACATGAGGTATTGAAATAAAATATTAACAAAAAAATCGATACAAGTTTTTTTGACTGGTGAGGAAGATCGCCCAGCATCCATCTTGAAAAATTCAGTTTGTGAAAGCCAAGCACCTGAAGTCTTTTCCTCCGGTTATACATAATAGTCAAAGATTTGATAACACAAAACATGCGAGGAAGCAATACTTGCTTATTTATAGAGTTGATAATTAAAAAAAAAAAAAAAGGTTACCCAAGACCAATAATCACTCGTGTGAAAAAGTAACTGCTCCCTATACTTAATAACTGGCTGCACTGCAATCAAATGCTTTCTATAATTTGATATCAATCTTTCACATTGCTGTTGAGGAATTTTAGCCCACTCTTTGCAGAGCTTTCATTTAGACACATTCACAGAATTTCATTCACAAATTGCTCATTTCAGATCCTGCCACAGCATCTCTACTGGGATGAAGAAGGGTTCAGATTTATTTATTTATTAGGATTTATTTACCACCTTTTTGAAGGAATTCACTCAAGGTGGTGTATAGTAAGAATAGATCAAACATGAGCAATAGACAATTACAGCAGTAAAAATATTCAACAATAAAAAGTGTGGAATAGTATAATAAGTACATAAGTACATAAGTAGTGCCATACTGGGAAAGACCAAAGGTCCATCTAGCCCAGCATCCTGTCACCGACAGTGGCCAATCCAGGTCAAGGGCACCTGGCACGCTCCCCAAACGTAAAAACATTCCAGACAAGTTATACCTAAAAATGCGGAATTTTTCCAAGTCCATTTAATAGCGGTCTATGGACTTGTCCTTTAGGAATCTATCTAACCCCTTTTTAAACTCCGTCAAGCTAACCGCCCGTACCACGTTCTCCGGCAACGAATTCCAGAGTCTAATTACACGTTGGGTGAAGAAAAATTTTCTCCGATTCGTTTTAAATTTACCACACTGTAGCTTCAACTCATGCCCTCTAGTCCTATTATTTTTGGATAGCGTGAACAGTCGCTTCACATCCACCCGATCCATTCCACTCATTATTTTATACACTTCTATCATATCTCCCCTCAGCCGTCTCTTCTCCAAGCTGAAAAGCCCTAGCCTTCTCAGCCTCTCTTCATAGGAAAGTCGTCCCATCCCCATTATCATTTTCGTCGCCCTTCGCTGTACCTTTTCCAATTCTACTATATCTTTTTTGAGATACGGAGACCAGTACTGAACACAATACTCCAGGTGCGGTCGCACCATGGAGCGATACAACGGCATTATAACATCCGCACACCTGGACTCCATACCCTTCCTAATAACACCCAACATTCTATTTGCTTTCCTAGCCGCAGCAGCACACTGAGCAGAAGGTTTCAGCGTATCATCGACGACGACACCCAGATCCCTTTCTTGATCCGTAACTCCTAACGCGGAACCTTGCAAGACGTAGCTATAATTCGGGTTCCTCTTACCCACATGCATCACTTTGCACTTGTCAACATTGAACTTCATCTGCCACTTGCACGCCCATTCTCCCAGTCTCGCAAGGTCCTCCTGTAATCGTTCACATTCCTCCTGCGACTTGACGACCCTGAATAATTTTGTGTCATCGGCGAATTTAATTACCTCACTAGTTATTCCCATCTCTAGGTCATTTATAAATACATTAAAAAGCAACGGACCCAGCACAGACCCCTGCGGGACCCCACTAACTACCCTCCTCCACTGAGAATACTGGCCACGCAATCCTACTCTCTGCTTCCTATCTTTCAACCAGTTCTTAATCCATAATAATACCCTACCTCCGATTCCATGACTCTGCAATTTCTTCAGGAGTCTTTCGTGCGGCACTTTGTCAAACGCCTTCTGAAAATCCAGATATACAATATCAACCGGCTCCCCATTGTCCACATGTTTGCTTACCCCCTCAAAAAAATGCATTAGATTGGTGAGGCAAGACTTCCCTTCACTAAATCCGTGCTGACTTTGTCTCATCAGTCCATGTTTTTGTATATGCTCTGCAATTTTATTCTTAATAATAGCCTCCACCATCTTGCCCGGCACCGACGTCAGACTCACTTACAATGTCAACACAATATGTAATAGAACATTTTAATTGATAGTGATGGGTAAAGCAAAGATGGAACATATAGATATACATACATACATAGTAACAGATGACGGCAGAAAAAGACCTGCACGGTCCATCTAGTCTGCCCAACAAGATAAACTCATATGTGCTACTTCTTGTGTATACCTTACCTTGATTTGTATCTGCCATTTTCAGGACACAGACCGTAGAAGTCTTGCCCAGAACTAGCCCCACCACCCAAACACCAGCCCCGTCTCCCAATCTCGGCTAAATTTCTGAGGATCCATTCCTTCTGCACAGGATTCCTTTATGTTTATCCCACGCATGCTTGAATTCCGTTACCGTAAGAACAGTTAGAAAGTAAGTTGATTAATTTAAAAAAAGTTGCACATGAGGTCAGAGATGGTTTAATATTATCTCAATCTGTATTGATTACAAGTAATGCTCTCAACATATAATTGTTATTGGTTATGGAGGAAAAGACTTCAGATGCTCTGCCTTCTCATTGCTCTCATGTGTATAGAGAGCTGGCAGGTTGCTTTGTATCCAATACAGACTACTCGTTTGTAATTCTTGGATACATTGTGAGCTCTTCATCAGTCAAAAACCTCCAGCGGGGTGATTAACTCTTGTCACCTGGCAGCTATAAGGTATTTATATTTTATTCTATATTTATCAAGCAAAATAGCCACTTATCTGAGCTGTAGCTGGGATGTAAGGGAACGCTCGACAGACAGCCCCTGTTTCATTTCTGCTTCCTAAGGAGCTGAACCCTTGGCTACTATGTGTATCCTGTAATGAAAGATAACACAATGTTGTGAGAGAGGATCTGGTATAATACCTTAAGGTTTTCTGTGTGAAGTCGCTTGTGCGCAAGCCTACCTGTCTGATTCTTTCTGCGAGACTCAGTGGGGTTAAAGTATTTAACTTGAAAAACCACCATTGCTCTGTTTGAATTAGAGTTTGATCTCTATCTCCTCCTCGTATGGATATAGCTATCTGATCTATAACCAAACATTTAAAGTTCATAAAAGCGTGAGATGTTTCGATGCAGTGAGTTACGAGTGGGGCTTCCTTATGTTGGTGAGTAATATTGAATTTATGGTGACCATAAATTCAATATTACTCTCCAACGTAAGGAAACCCCGCTGGGTTTGAACAATCGTATAGAACGGACAGCATTTTTATAACAAAACCGGGTAGTCCAAGTCATTAAATCCAATGAAATTCATTAGCTCACGTAACTTGGGTTGCGACAGACACACGTCGATAGCATCAGTTTAAATACAGGCGCCATTTTGATCTCTTGCCGAGTCTCGCAGAAAGAATCGGACAGACTCCAACAGGTAGGCTCGCGCACAAGCGTTTGCACACAGAAAACCTTCTGCTGTTATACCTGATCCTCTCTCACAACATTGTGTTATCTTTCATTACAGGATACACATAGTAGCCGAGGGTTCAGCTCCTTAGGAAGCAGAAGCGAAGGGGCTCTCTGTCGAGCATTCCCTTACATCCCAGCTACAGCTCAGATAAGTGGCTATTTTACTTGATAAATATCTACTATAATAAAACTCACCCTCAACGTTCTGAGGACACTGACGTCAGTGAAGCCAAGCCCTGACTTCCTTCAAAAAGGTTCGAAGGTTCGTGGTGGTGAAGTCACCAAAATCGCTCCGGGCCCCGCCCTCGAGGGCGGAGCAATGGCAGAACAACGAACGGGTTGGCAGGAAGGGAGGCAGGGAGGCGGAGGGGGGTGGGACATCGCTCCGGGCCCCACCCTCGCGTCAAACATCATGATGTTGGGGGCGGAGCAATGGCAGAACAACAAAGGGGTTGGCCAGGGAGGGAGGGGGTGTTGGCGACGAAAACCTTGCTAGCGCCCGTTTCATTTGCTCTGAAACGGGTCTCTTTTACTAGTAGAATATAAATACCTTATAGCTGCCAGGTGACAAGAGTTAATCACCCCGCTGGAGGCTTTTGACTGATGAAGAGCTCACAATGTATCCAAGAATTACAAATGAGTAGTCTACATCACAAAGCAACCTGCCAGCTCTCTATACACATGAGAGCAATGAGAAGGCAGAGCATCTGAAGTCTTTTCCTCCATAACCAATAACAATTATATGTTGAGAGCATTACTTGTAATCAATACAGATTGAATAATACTTCATTTACAAGTACCATAAAGAGAATAAATTAATATTATCTCAGCAAGGGTAGGAATGGATAAACAGATATAGACTTGCTTTTATGTTCTGGATCCTTGTCTTGCTGCATAACCCAATTACGTTTCAGCTTACAGACATTCTCCTTAAGAATTTTCTGCTATAGTGCAGAATTCATGGTTCAATAATATGGCAAATTTTTCAGGTCATGAGGTAGCAAACATCTCCACATCATCACAATACCACCCCATTTGACTGCTGGTATTTATTTGTTGCATTTGTATCCCACATTTTCCCACCTATTTGCAGGCTCAATGTGGCTTACAATGTTCCATAATGGCATTCGCCATTCCAGAGCAGAAGATAACAATTGGTGTTACATATAAAAAATGGATGACATAATAGAATTAGGCAAACAGATATAGGCAGAAATTAGTTCCGAATGTAAGGTAAAGTGGTGATGTGTTACATTTACAATTAATGATCGTTGTGGTAAGCCTTGTTGAAGAGATAGGTCTTCAGAGATTTACGAAAGTTAATTAGGTCGTAAATTGTTTTTAGGTTAAGCGGCATTCCACAGCTGCGTACTCATGTATGAAAAGCTGGACGCATGTGTTAGTCTGTATTTTAGACATTTACAGCTGGGGAAGTGACGATTAAGGAATGTGCAAGATGATCTTTTAGCGTTTCTGAGTGGCAAGTCAACCAGGTCTAGCATGTAGGCCGGGGCATCTCCATGAATTATTTTATGAACTAGAGTGCAAACCTTGAACGCAATACGTTCTTTAAGTGGAAGCCAGTGTAACTTTTCTCTTAGGGGTTTTGCACTTTCGTATTTTGTTTTTCCGAATATAAGTCTGGCTGCAGTGTTTTGGGCTGTTTGAAGTTTTTTGATGATTTGTTCTTTACAACCAGCGTATAGTGCATTGCAGTAGTCCAGGTGACTCAGCACTATTGACTGTACCAGATTGCGAAAGATGTTCCTTGGGAAGAAAGGTCTTACTCTTTTAAGTTTCCACATCGAGTGGAACATCTTCTTAGTTGTATTCTTCACATGACTTTCAAGTGTAAGATTTCGATCAATGGTTACTCCAAGAATTTTCAAGGTGTCAAACGGGAAGGGAGAAGTTTGGTGTGGTTATGGTGGTGAATTTGCTTGTGTTATGTTGTGAAGAAAGTATAAGACATTGTATTTTTTCTGCATTGTTTCAGTTGAAATGCATCCGCCCATGAATGCATGATTTGTATGATGTTTGTACTATTGAATGCTGTATTTGTTTTATGCCAGACATAATGAAACCCGTATTGTTCAAACACTTCCACTTTGACTCACCTGTCCATTGAATACTATTCCAAAAAGGCTTGGGAATCATTCAGGTGTGTTTTTGCAATTATGAAATAAGCACTAATGTTCCTCTTGGATAACAGTGGTTTGTGCCTTGCTAGTATCCCAAAAATCCTGTTTTTGCCCAATCTATTTTTTTTATTATTATTATTATGGCTTCCCAGATAACTTATTGTCGCTCCAGGAGTAATTTTGGCAGACAGGTCAGTCACTCCTGGGAAGACTTATCACTGTTTCAATTCTTCCTTTGGAGATAATGGCTCTCACTGTAGTTTAGGGGAGTCCCACAGCTTTGAAATGGCCTTATAACTCTTTCCAAACTAATATTTCAACAACATTTGTTTCTTGTCTCTTCTGGAATTTCCTTTGATTGTGGCACGATAACTTCTTCACTCTCATGGTAAGGTTCAATATATGTGAGGTTTAGATTCAACAAGGCTGGCTGTAATCAAACCTGGCTGTGTTTATCAGTTGAATTTAATCACCAATTAGATGTGGTCAATTGGTTGGCTGAGTAACAGCTACTCTTTCACACATGTAATATGGGTGTGTGATAACTGTTTGCTAAATAAATGATGTAATAATTTAAAAACTGTGCTACATGTTTACTTGGGTTCCCTTTGACTAATGTTATGTTTTGTTTAAAGATCCGAAACCGTTCAGTGTGACAAATATGCAATAACAGGGGCAATCAGAAGGGGGGTAAAAACTTTTTCACAACACTGCATACGGTCTTATGGAAGCAATATATTGATGGACATTTTCATGCTGTGGTCAGGTTCTAAGGATAAGCTGTCCTGTGTTTTTGTAAGGTTGAATCATTTTGATTCCAATTAAGATGTACCTATAATAGCAGCGGTCGTATGTGTAATTTTTGGGCATTATTATTGCTTGCATATAGCCGGATTTCATGTTTCAATATTTTGTTAAGCCCACATGCTGTTAAGCCCGCTGCAATATAATAGTAGTCACCCTAGAAAACCAAGAGAAAATCCCTCTGGGACAGTTTTTATGTCTTCAACTTTGCTCATTCATATCTCTCATGACCAAATTCAAACAAATGATTGCAAATGGAAAGAACATACTACTTCTACAATTTGACATGTCAAGCACTTTCAACATGGTCAATCATGGAATACTATTACACATCCTTGAGTACTTCGGAATCGGAGGCAACGTCCTCAACTGGTTCAAGGGATTCTTAACCACACGATCATAACAAGTGACATCTAACTCGACTACTTCAGCCACATGGATACCTGAATGTGGAGTTCCACAGGGATCCCCCCTCTCGCCGACTTCATTCAACTTAATGATGATACCCTTGGCCAAACTACTATCAAACCAAAACCTCAACCCATACATATACGCAGATGACGTAACGATCTACATCCCATTTAAGCAAGACCTAAAGGAAATCTCCAACGACATCAACCAAAATCTCCATATCATGCACCCATGGGCAGATGCATTTCGACTGAAACTTAATGCAGAAAAAACCCAATGCCTAATAATCACCTCTCAACATAACAAGAACAATTCACCGCTATTAAAACACCAAATCTGAACCTTCCAATATCAGACATCCTAAAAATTCTCGGAGTTACCATCGATCGACACCTAACACTCGAGAGCCACGCGAAAAACACAACCAAGAAAATGTTCCACTCAATGTGGAAGCTAAAAAGAGTAAGACCTTTCTTCCCAAGGAATGTTTTCCATAACTTGGTACAATCAATGGTGTTTAGTCATCTAGACTACTGCAACACACTCTACGCCGGCTGTAAAGAGCAAATAATCAAGAAACTTCAGACAGCCCAGAACACTGCAGCTAGACTCATATTCGGCAAAACAAAATATGAAAGTGCTAAACTCCTACGAGAAAAACTACACTGGCTCCCACTCAAAGAACGCATCACGTTCAAAATATGCACTCTAATTCACAAAATCATTCACGGAGATGCACCAGCCTACATGTCAGACCTGATAGACTTACCACCCAGGAATGCCAAAAGATCATCCCGCACATTCCTTAACCTGCACTTCCCTAACTGCAAAGGTCTGAAATACAAACTAATGCATGCATCAAACTTTACCTACTTGAGCACACAGTTATGGAACGCATTGCCACGCAACTTAAAAACGATATACGAACTAACAAACTTTCGCAAACTACTGAAGACCCATCTCTTTAACAAGGCATACCACAAAGATCAACCAATGTGAATATACACAACTCCTCCACATATACTCAGAACTGCCCTACTATATCTGCTTGTTATACTACTATCATGTTGCCCAAGATCCTTCTGTAACACTAAATGTCTATTTCTAATGTATTTCCATTATTCATGATATATTGTAAGCCACATTGAGCCTGCAAAGAGGTGGGAAAATGTGGGATACAAGTGCAATAAATAAATAAATCTAAATTTAAAGCACACACTATTGCTAAGAAGAACTAGTTTTTGCCAATGGGATATCCACATGCAGCAGTGGCTAAGAATGTCTATACTAGAGCTCAATTGGCTATCAGAGATCTACTGCTCTGCCCTGGTATTAAGGCTTCCTCAGATAGCTTGGTTTGTGTTCTTCCTTAATCAGATTAGTCAAGAGTATTTATACACATTGGAGAATTCTGAAACTACATATAGCTTTTGTGTGCATTTGCTCTGGGATAGGAAAAAAAAAGTCTTTAGGATATGATGAGTCACTTTATTTATCATGTGATTCTCTTTTACCTCGAGAGCTAGACCAAGGGCAGTACCTTTGCAGGAATTGATCTATTTGTCATAAAGGGCTAGATTCAGTAAATCAAAAAGAGCACTGAACAGTGAGTTGAGCACCATTTATAGAATAACACATAGAGCCAGGATTTGCAACCAACTTTGGGGGCCGAGGATTTACACCAGCTGAAACCTGGTGTAAATCCTCGTGCCTAAATTTAGCACGGATCCCCCATATTCTGTAATACTGCGTGAATCTTTAGTGAACGTCTCTGACCCACTCATGCCCCTCCCGTGGTCACACCCCCTTTCATCTGTGCACTAAAAAATTTACACGCTTATCTTTATAGAATAGCCCCTAGCAAGATGCACGTGTAAATCCAAATTGTTGCCAACACCATTAATCGACAGCTAGCGTCCAATTAGTGGTGCTAAAGTGCTCGTGCACGCAATTTTGAGCGCCATTTACAGAATTTGGGGGGGGGGGGGATAGAGGGCAAGTTCTTTCCTTCTTGAAATGCAATGATATTCAGCTTAACACTTGTCATTCTAGTTTCATGTTTGTATTCTTTCATGTCCTCACTATAAACTTTGTGAGTAAGACCATGAGCACTCCAAATATTAGGAAAGGTAAATGCAGAAGTTGTATTTAAAGAGAGATGGAGGAGGAAATAAGATTGGACTGTGTCGTAAGAAATTGTGTATATATATATATATATATATGTGTGTGTGTGTGTGGTGGGGGGGGGGGGGGTCTTAAACCTGGTCATATTTTCAATTTACATAGTAACATAGTAGAGGACAGCAGAAAAAGACCTGCACGGTCCATCCAGTCTGCCCAACAAGATAAATTCATATGTGTTACTTTTTATTTGTACCTGTCCTCTTCAGGGCACAGACCGTATAAGTCTGGCCAGCACTATCCCCGCCTCCCACCACCAGCTCTGGCACAATTTGGATATGAGACTTGAAATTTATGGTGACAGGGCACCATAAAGTGTTATCTTACAATGAGACACAAGTGGTTTACAAGTGTAAAGAAAAATTAGGGTTTGTTTTTTTTAATAGGAATAGTGTTGATATCCAAATATGGAGACATTTAGAGGGTCATTCTATTCCTTAGACACTGAGGTTTGAGGGATTAAAAACAAAAAAAACATTATAAATGTGCATAACGTCATCCCTCAAGCCTAAGTTTTTGATCTCAGCATCCCTATAAAAAAAAAAAAAAAAAAGTTTGTGAATATGTGTGACCCTGCTTTTTGGATGCTTTCCTATCACAAGTTTGTGATGATTATTTTACTTGGAGGTGCTGAAACACTACCAGTACTGCTGAGGGTTGAAGGTGCTGTTTATGGTTCAAACTACTGTGCCCAGAATCTAGGGTCTGTACTATGAGTTAAAGGCAATTCCTTCCTGCTCCTTCCGCTTTGACTGAGAAGCTTTACAACCGTTTGCAACCCAACCTCACCAGGGACATTGTTTGGCACTGGTTGTTAAATCAAACAAAAATAAGCTTATACTCTAGAAGGCGCTTCACATCCGACCCATTTCCAGGCTGTGGGCAACATGTTGGACGTGCACAGAGCTAGCCATCAGAGTCAAGGCCAGCACAAACCCAGTCATCAGATTATTTTTATGAGATACAAATCAAGCCTTATCCACAGTTAATATGCAATTGCATGGCAGTTGTTTACTCAGAAGAAGACTGGATAATTCTGAATTTCCAAGTAAACTGCATGGTCAGCCAGCAGCAATCCCACCTGCTAAGGGGAAGTCTGAGGAAGGGAACACTCCAGCAAGCAAACCTGATACAAAATCAGAAGAAAAATTCCACAACGGGCAAAGCCACAGACAAGACTCCCGAAGCCCCTGCTACAAAAACGCTAGAACAGTGTTCCTGAAGTGTGGCGGGGCACAAGGACTCTGAACTCAAGATAACTTGCCACAACATGCTCATTGGCTGTAGAACCCAAGATGGTGTGTGTCCCCAGTGCGTCAGCGTGGGAGCACCTCTACCGCAGTAATACCATTGGAATGAGAGAGGCCCTCCAGGCAACCCATGAGGCAAAGACCTGTCAACGAATGGCGCTTGCTGCAGAGAGAGCAGTGCTTGACTGCATCAGCCACCATGCTCCCAGCCCGTCCGCAATGACCGCTCAAAGAGAAGGAGAAGAGCAATCATTCACTACCGCCAATGATAAAGTTCGGGTCTCCTCTGCCAAGATCATCTCGGGGCAGAACCAGCCACAAACGGGCTGAACTCAACTCCTGTGCAGGATGGACAGTCCCTGTACTGTCTTACTGAGCAGTTTCTGTGTTAGCTTTTTTTTTTTTTTTTTTTTCTTTGCGAGGAAGGCACCCAGAGGACAGCTAGGAGGAGAAAGAACGGTGGGGAAAAAAAAAAAACTTAGCGGAGCGACTGTGAGGGTCAAAAATTTACATCAGGCGTGGATGCTGTTCAAAAATACCATCCTGGAAGCCCAGGCCAAATATATTTCACGTATTAAAAGAGGACAGCCGGCATGGTTAAAAAGTGAGGAGAAGGAAGCTATTAGACCTAAAAGAAAATCCTTCAGAAAATGGAAGAAGGAACCGACTGAAAATAATAAGAAACAGCATAAGGAATCTCAAGTCAAATGCAAAGAACTGATAAGGAAGGCAAAGAGGGACTGAAAAAAAGATTGCGTTGGAGGCAAAAAACACACAGCAAAATTTTTTTAGGTATATTAAAAGCAGGAAGCCAGCAAAAGAATCGGTTGGACCGCTAGATGACCGAGGGGTAAAAGGGGCAATCATGGAAGACAAACCTAATCTTATAACAAAATTTGTCCTTTTTTTTTTTCCACAGGAGATTAACTCATGTGTACCTGCAAGGGAACCAGCGAGAGGGGGAAGGAAGGGAAGGACCTGGCACTACCAGGTGTCCCTGCTCAGCACCTTAGCGAGCCCTCAACCCTGTAGGGAATCTCAACTGCCCGAGTGGACCAGGCGATGGAGCCCCAATATCCAAAGCTGCAGAGTTATGGCCATCCACCTGCTAGACAGAGAGAATACTGAGGTTTGTGTGGCTACACCTGGCCACATATAGAGCCTCAGAAGTTCTATCTATCTCCACCTGCGGACAGGGACATAACCCACCAGTTCTGGATTGATCTGGGGACGCTATGGAAGGAAGTATTTACCCGAGTGGTGCTGGCACTTGATGGGGCATAGGCATTTGATAGAATAGAATGGACAGTTTAGGATGCCTTTCGTATCCACAGAATATGTGCAGCTTTTATATTCACAACGGAGCACAGGCACTGGTTTAAGAGTAAGATGTCGTACTTTTTTCATATTCAAAAGAGACTAGGCAAGGGAGTCGGTCTCTCTTCTTGTTTAGTTGGCTATTGAGCTTTCGTGCAAGCAGTACAACAGTCACCAGAGATTTGAGGTATCCAAAGCAGGCAAGGTGCAGCATAAAATATCTTTATATGCAGCTGAGTTCCTACCCTTAGCAAGAAAATTAAGCAGCTCCTAAACTAATGGCTTCTAGTTCAGGAATTCAACAAGCTCTCAGTTATGGACTCAAGACTCAACCAAATTAAGTATTTCCATTATGCCCCAGAAAATCAAGTCTTTACTAGTTTAAAATGGCAAGAAAGCTATGTTTTCAGGAGTCACTGTTGCACCCCAGAGTTTTTGGATCCTTTTCTGATGAGCTATACTCTGGTCACTCAGAGAATTAAGAGAGACCACAAGGGAATCAGGTAGGCTTTTTAAAGATGTGCATTTCAACCAGAATTCCACAGGGATCCCCCCTCTCACCGACCTTATCAACCTAATGATGATACCCTGGCCAAACTACTATCAACCAAACCTCAATCCATACATATACGCAGACGACGTAACGATCTACATCCCATTTTAAACAAGATTTAAAGGAAATCTCCAATGACATCAACCAAAGTCTACATATCATGCATTCATGGGCAGATGCATTTCAGCTGAAATTCAATGAGAAACAACCCAATGCCATAATACTCACCTCTCACCATAACACGAACAAATTCACCACCATTAACACCACCAAAACTGAATCTTCCAATTTCGGACACCCTAAAAATTCTTGGAGTACCACTGATAGACACCTAACACTTGAAAAACACGCGAAAACACAACCAAGAAGATGTTCCACTCAATGTGGAAATTAAAAAGAGTAAGACCTTTCTTCCAAGGACTGTCTTCCGTAACCTGGTACAATCAATGGTACTCAGTCATCTAGACTACTGCAATGCACTCTACGCTGGCTGCAAAGAGCAAATAATCAAGAAACTTCAGACAGCCCAGAACACTGCAGCTAGACTCATATTCGGTAAAACAAAATATGAAAGTGCAAAACCCCTATGAGAAAAGCTACACTGGCTCCCACTTAAAGAACGCATCATGTTCAAAATATGTACCCTAGTTCACAAAATCATTCACGGAGATGCCCCTGCCTACATGTCAGACCTGATAGACTTATCACCCAGGAATGCTAAAAAATCATCCCGCACATTCCTCACTTCCCTAACTGTAAAGGTCTAAAATACAAACTAATACATGCGTCAACCTTTTCCTACCTGAGTACACAATTCTGGAACGCCCTGCCCCGCAACTTAAAAACGATCTATGAACTAACGAACTTTTGCAAACTACTGAAGACCCATCTCTTTAACAAAGCATACCACAAAGATCAACAAATGTGAACTCCTCTACATATACCCAGTATTGTCTTATTATATTTGCTTGTTATACTAATATCATACTTTTTCATTATCATGTTACCCAAGATCCTTCTATAATACTAATTGTTTATCTTATTATATATTTCCACTATTCATGATGTATTGTAAGCCACATTGAGCCTGCAAAGAGGTGGGAAAATGTGGGAAACAAATGCAATAAATAAATAAATACTACTTATTTCAAGATCTGTCTTACCATATCCTGACTAAAGTATTTGTGGATCCAAATGGCACTCATCTAGTTTGGGGGAATAAGGCCCCCAGGGTTTGGAAGCAAGTGCTGTTCCAACCAAAAGATAGTACTGAGATGGGGGTTCCGGAATCTGCAAAAATATTACACTTCTAGACCAACATACATTAGTGGCTAAGAGGGGAAGGTGGAGAATTATGGTTACAGATAAAGAGTAAGATTGGGGAAACTACTGATGGCAATCTGGGTATGCCCAAGGTGAGGGCATCTACTAGACATAGCCCTATCACAGTTCATACATCTGGGTCAGTTGCAACAAGACACAGTGTTCAAGTCCTTTGACAATCTGGTCAGAGATTCTGGAATCACTGTTTACACCAGACACTTCTATGTACAACTGAGGACTAACTTGGGGAACTCCTCAGTTTTTAAGTTGTCCCCTGCCCCCCCCCCCCCCCCCCCCCCCCCCCCCCCCATCATCACGGGAGAGAATGTAGTGGAGGAGATGCTCATGGATTCCAGATCACAGGAAGGCAAGAGGGTACAGCATATCCCAGATTTATCTAAAGCCCTCCCTGAAGAACAGGGTGAACCAATGACTTCCTCACATGTTACAGAGAGGATGGAATATGGACCCTGGGGTGCAGTATACAGAGAGGGTATGGCAGGCTTAGATTACTGCAGAAGGTATATAGATGCCCTGTTTTTTTTATGAAGATAATTTCTAGTGATAGACAGTTTTGCAGGAGGGAGTGCAGTGGCATTAGTAAATACTTTTATATGGTGGCTGTAAGCAAAAGCAGACCTTTTGGCAAAGAGTTGGACAAGAAATTAAGGTGCAAGTTGAGTTCACACCGTCCCTAGATCTGTATTTGTTGAGCTCTTGGAAAAATTCAGGAATGTAGGCTCAACTACTACATGCATCTCAATATGTTGTTATTGCTTTCCAATGGAAAAAGACACCAAGGTAGCAATTGTCAAGAAACCAACTTACAAACTCTGGGATCAAGTGGATAACTATAAGGGTATCAGGGTGTCAGGGACAGAAGCAAGCTGGAGTAGACCTGTAGCACGCTATGTATGAGCCTTGCTGCACCAGGAAAAGCCCTGTGCCTTGTTCTAGTTTCTGTATTCCTGGTTCCCTGTTATTTGTAATATCATATCCTTGTTGCCTTTGTGATTATGTTTCTGCCTGTGCTATTTTCTGCCTTGTGTCTTGCTCTAGCTTCTGGTCTGCTTCCATATTCCTGGTCTGTGTCCAGCTGACCTACTTCCCTGTTTTGTGTAATAGCCTATCCTTGTTGCCCCTGTGATCATGTTTCTGCCTGTGCTCCAATTTCCTGTCTTGTCTCTTGTTCTAGCTTCTAGTCTGTATCCTGCTCCAGATATTTGTTTGGACACTTGTCTCGTCTTCTTTCACTGGAACTCTGGTTTTGGACACTTGCTAGGGTAAGTGCTGATTATTATTTTGCCCTTAAACTAAGGCTAGTGATGAATACATTAGCCTTTGACCAACACTGTGATGTATTCTCTTTAAGGGGACCAATTCCTTATAAGTACATAAGTATTGCCAAACTGGGACAGACTGAAGGTCCATCAAGCCCAGCATCCTGTTTCCAACAGTGGCCAATCCAGGTCACAAGTATCTGGCAAGATCCCAAAACAGTACAATAAGTACCTAAGTAATGCCACACTGGGAAAAAACCAAGGGTCCATCAAGCCCAGCATCCTGTTCACAACAGCGGCCAATCTAGGCCAGGGCACCTGGCGAGCTTCCCAAACGTACAAACATTCTATACATGTTATTCCTGGAATTGTGGATTTTTCCCAAGTCCATTTAGTAGCGGTCTATGGACTTGTCCTTTAGGAAACTGTCTAACCCCTTTTTAAACTCTGCTAAGCTAACCGCCTTCACCACGTTCTCCGGAAACGAATTCCAGAGTTTAATTATGCATTGGGTGAAGAAAACTTTTCTCCAATTTGTTTTAAATTTACTTCACTGTAGTTTCATCGCATGCCCCCTAGTCCTAGTATTTTTGGAAAGCGTGAACCCTCCACTCATTATTTTATATACCTCTATCATGTCTCCCCTCAGCCGTCTCTTCTCCAAGCTGAAAAGCCCTAGCCTCCTTAGTCCCTCTTAATAGGGAAGTCGTCCCATCCCCGCTATCATTTTAGTCGCCCTTCGCTGCACCTTTTCCAGTTCTACTATATCTTTCTTGAGATGCGGCGACCAGAATTGAACACAATACTCAAGGTGCATTTTAAGCTGCTTGTTCTAGAAATAAGCAGTGGATTTTACCCAAGTCCATTTTAATAATGGTCTATGAACTTTTCCTTTAGGAAGCCATCCAAACCTTTTTTTAAATCCCGCTAAGCTAACCGCTTTTACTACATTTTCTGGCAACGAATTCCAAAGTTTAATTACACAATGAGTGAAGAAATATTTTCTCCGATTCATTTTAAATTTACTACTTTCTAGCTTCATTGCGTGTCCCCTAGTCCTAGTATTTTTGGAAACAGTAAACAAGTGATACACGTCCACCCGCTCCACTCCACTCCACTCATTATTTTATAGATCTCTTATTATATCTCCCCTCAGCCGACTTTTCTCCAAGCTGAAAAGCCCTAGCCGCTTTAGCCTTTCCTCATAGGAAAGTCGTCCCCTCCCCTTTATCATTTTCATCGTCCTTCTCTGTACCTTTTCTAATTCCACTATATCTTTTTTTTTTTTATTTGTTACATTTGTATCCCACATTTTCCCACCTATTTGTAGGCTCAATGTGCTTTACATAGTACCACAGAGGTGTTACAGACTCCGGTGTAAACAAATACAAAGTGATGTTGTGGTAAGATAAAGTTCATGTGGCACAGCCACACTTGGGAATCATACAACAGAAGAGTTGTGTTATGTCCATTATGTTCTTTAGTTTTGTTGTGTTGCAGAGATCAGGCACTTATGTTGACCTCCTTCCAGTCTGCTCTTTTACTTGCCAAACAGGACTATTACATCCAGTTGACAAATTCTCTTGGCTCAAACCCTCGACGTCTCTTTGCCACACTGAACTCTCTCCTCAAAGTGCCTTCACCTCCAACTCCCCCTTCACTTTCCCCCCAGACTCTGGCTGAGTACTTTCATGATAAGGTTCACAAGATTAAACTTGAATTCTCAACCAGGTCACCTCCACCTCTCCTTCCCTTAGTCCATTCTCTCAACTCTCCAACCCCTGCCTCCTTTTCTTCCTTTTCTGAAATCACAAGAGGAAACTACACATCTTCTTTCCTCCTCGAAACTAACTACCTGTTCCTCTGATCCTATTCCCACCCATCTACTTAACACTATGAGGCTCATTTTCAAAGCACTTAGCCTCCCAAAGTTCCATAGAAACCTATGGCACTTAGCCTCCCAAAGTGCTTTGAAAATATGCCTCTATCTCTCCTACTGTCATCCCTTTTATCTGTCATATCCTCAATCTTTCACTGTCCACTGCAACTGTTCCTGATGCCTTCAAACAAGCCGTCACACCACTCCTTAAAAAAACCTTCATTGGACCCTACCTGTCCTTCCAACTATCGCCCCATCTCCCTCCTCCCTTTCCTAGCCAAGATACTTGAATGTGCTGTTCACCGCCGTTGCCTTGACTTTCTTTCATCTCAAGCTATTCTTGATCCACTTCAATCTGGCTTTCACCCCCTTCATTTAACTGAAACAGCGCTTGCTAAAGTCTCCAATGATCTGTTCCTGGCCAGATCCAAAGGTCTCTATTCTACCCTCATCCTTCTCGATCTATCTGCTGCTTTTGATACTGTTGATCACAGCCTACTCCTTGATACGCTGTCCTCACTTAGATTTCAGGGCTCTGTTCTTTCCTGGTTTTCTTCTTATCTCTCCCAGTGTACCTTTAGTGTATACTCTAGTGGATCCTCCTCTACTTCTATCCCACTGTCAGTTGGTGTACCTCAAGGATCTGTCCTGGTACCTCTTCTTTTCTCCATCTATACTTCTTCCCTTGGTACTCTGATCTCATCCCATGGTTTTCAGTATCATCTTTACACTGATGACTCCCAGACGTACCTCTCCACAACAGAAATCTCAGTCGAAATCCAGGCCAAAGTATCAACCTGCCTGTCTGACATTGATGCCTGGATGTCTCAGCGCCAACTGAAACTAAACATGACCAAGACTGAGCTTCTTATCTTTCCCCCTAAACCAACTTCACCTCCTCCCCCATTCTCTATTTCTGTGGATAACACTCTCATCCTTCCTGTCTCATCAGCTCGTAACCTTGGGGTCATCTTCGACTCCTCCCTCTCATTCTCTGCACATATTCAGCAGACTGCAAAAACCTGTCGTTTCTTTCTCTATAATGTCAGCAAAATTCGCCCTTTCCTTTCTAAGCACACTACCAGATCCCTCATCCACACTCTTATCACCTCTCGCTTAGACTATTGCAACTTGCTTCTCACAGGTCTCCCACTAAGCCATCTCTCTCCTCTTCAATCTGTTCAAAATTATGCTGCACGACTAATATTCCACCAGTGTCGTTATGCTCATATTAGCCCTCTCCTCAAGTCACTTCACTGGCTTCCTATCCGCTTCCGCGTACAGTTCAAACTCCTCTTATTGACCTATAGTGCATTCACTCTGCAGCTCCTCAGTTCCTCTCCACTCTCATCTCTCCCTACATTCCTCCCCGGGAGCTCTGTTCACTGGGTAAATCTCTCTTATCTGCACCCTTCTCCTCCATCGCTAACTCCAGACTCCGTTTCTTTTATCTTGCTGCACCATATGCCTGGAATAGACTTCCTGAGCCGGTACGTCAAGCTCCATCTCTGGCCGTCTTCAAATCTAAGCTAAAACCCCACCTTTTTGATGCTGCTTTTATCTTCTAACCCTTATTCACTTGTTCAGAACCCTTATTTTATCATCCTCACTTTAATATTCCCTTATCTCTTGTTTGTCCTGTTTGTCTGTCCTAATTAGATTGTAAGCTCTGTCGAGCAGGGACTGTCTCTTCATGTTCAAGGGTACAGCGCTGCGTACGTCTAGTAGCGCTATAGAAAATGATAAGTAGTAGTAGAGATGCAGTGACCAGAATTGAACACAATATTCAAGGTGCGGTTGCACCTTATGGTCACCCACATCCAGGCCACTTCATCTCACACTGAGGTCACTTGTGGGCACATATCGACTCTTGAAGACACTGATTTGATTGTATTTGATTGACTCTGGTAAAGTTCGACTTTCAAAAGATGATGTTTTGTGGTTGTTGAATAATGTTGTTGAATATTGTTGCTGTGTATGCCTATTACAGTGGTTTAACACTAAAAAAAAGTTATTAACAAAAAAGAAAACATTAAATGGACAATTTATTTTTTGCTGTTTTTCAATAGTGATAACTTCAGTGCTAAAGAGGCTGTCCAGGGCCAACCCACTGGCTCAGCAACAGCATTATATGCTGCTATGTGGAGAGGCCTGAGCTCAAGTCCCAAACCAGGGCAATTCAATAACTGAGCACTTGGTAAGAGCCTAGTCTATAGAGGAACATAGATATCATCCCATGGCTTTCAATACCATCTCTATGCTGATGACTCCCAAATCTACCTCTCTACCCCTGAAATCTCAACCAGCATCCAGACCAAAGTTTCAGCCTGCCTGTCTGATATCGTTGTTTGGATGTCTCAACGACATCTCAAACTTAAGAAGGCTAAAACCGAGCTTCTCATCTTTCCCCCAAAACCTACCTGTCCTCTCCCCCCTTTCTCTATTTCGGTGGATGGCACTCTCATTCTCCCTGTCTCTTCAGCTCGTAACCTTGGGGTCATCTTTGACTCCTCTCTCTCCTTCTCGGCTCACATTCAGCAGATTGCCAAAACCTGTCGTTTCTTTCTCTATAACATCAGTAAAATCCGTCCCCTCATCTCTGAGCACTCTACCAGAACTCTTATCCACACTCTTATCATCTCTCGTCTTGATTATTGTAACCTACTTCTCACCGACCTCCCTCTTAGCCATCTCTCTCCTCTTCAATCAATCCAAAACTCTGCTGCGCGACTCATTTTCCGCCAGAGTTGCTATGCACACATTAGCCCTCTCCTTAAAAGTCACTTCACTGGCTCCCTATCCGTTTCCTTATTCAATTCAAACTTCTCCTGTTGACCTATAAGTGCATTCACTCTGCCGCTCCCCAGTACCTCTCCACTCGTCTCCCCCTACGTCCCCCCTCGAGTACTCCGTTCTCTAGATAAATCTCTCTTACCTGTCCCTTTCTCCTCTACTGCTAATTCAAGACTCTGCTCCTTTTATCTCGCTGTACCTCACGCCTGGAATAGACTTCCCGAGTCTGTACATCTAGCCCCGTCTTTGGCCGTTTTCAAGTCCAAAACTCAAAACCCACCTCTTTACCACTGCTTTTGACTCCTAACTCACTTGCCCTGTCCTTTATCCTCACCGCTTTATTCCCTTACCCTTAATTGTTCTGTCTTAAGTGTACTGTCTTATCTAGATTGTAAGCTCTTTGAGCAGGGACTGTCTTTGTGTATGGTGTACAGCGCTGCGTATGTCTTGTAGCGCTATAGAAATGATAAGTAGTAGTAGAACATAGGCACCTACATTCCATTATAGAATACTAGCATAAGAGCAGAAGTACACTGTGAGCCACAGAGCTGGCATAAGAGTGTGCATCTAAGTGCCAGAGAAAAAAAATGTGTAACTTGCAATATTCTAAGTTAACAGAATCTGAGTATCGCCCATGCTCTGCCCAGACTCTGCCTATGAATACAACCACCTGTAAAATGCACACTAAGATGCATACATATTTACAGGATAGTGCTTAGGCAGAATTCTGGCATTTACATGTATAAGTGCACACATACATGCCATTATTCTAATGAAAATTAGACGCATATTTGGCGTGCAACTTAGGGCAATTCTATAAAGCATGTATTATTTTTAATCAGTCTCAGGGACTGAGACTGCACATTCTGAAGGGAATGTAGTTGTGTGACTAGTTTAAAAATAAATAAAAGAACATAAAAACATGAGTAAAATGTCCTGGGTAGTTATAAATGAACTTTAAAAAAATACTATAAAGTGTTTTAAATTATTTTAAATGTGCTCAGACCATACCGTTTACACCCATTATATCCCCAAGAGGGAGCAGTTATTTTGATGGCAAGATTGGAATGGATGAATGATATGTGATTTTAATGAAGCACGAGCACAATATACCCCAAGGGAAGTGAAATAATTATGTGAATATGAGTGTATATCGCATTGTGGGTTGGTTTATGTAAGATATGTGGGGGAAGTGAGATCAGGGTGTCATGAATTAACATTTACCTCCTTTAGGTTCAAACAAATGTTGAATGGTATGTTTTATTATCCATGTATTAGATGGTAATAAGGAAAGCACCATAATTTATGGGTGGAGGTTTGAGCTCAAGTCTAGCAATATTTAATGTGAGTAGTTTATGACTTATACATATGTATTATAAATATACGCATACACCGGTGATTAAGATCTACTTGGGCTCAGCTGTATGTACATACACAAATATTAGGAGGTGGAACATCATATGTGCAATGATGGTTCCATTGTGACACCACCACATAATCCTCTTGGGGATATAATGGGTGTAAACGGTATGGTCTGAGCACATTTAAAATAATTTAAAACACTTTATAGTATATTTTTTAAAGTGCATACATAAAAATAAAAAAAGATAAATTATTTTGAACCCAAGTTTAATATAGTGAGTTTAAGATTTAACTTGGTTTGTGGATTGTTCTTCCTGATTTTTTGTGATTAGTTATAGATGAAGCCTCGTGGTACTGGTTCCCAGCACTAATTCCAGCTGAGCTAGAAGGGAGAAAAAAAAAAGTCTTGCAGCCCATCATCATGATTAATAATCCACATTATGTAGGCTTTTGTGATTGGGCAACCCCCTTAATTTTTTTAATATAATTAATATTTGCCTCACCATCATAATAATCAAGCTGTTTCAGTGAAGTCCACTATTCTTCTTACACAGATGCACAGCCCAAGGCAGAAACTTGAATCACCACTAATTTTTTTTTTAAGAAGTTTATTGAGCAATCAATACACAATTGTCCAACAAAAACATCACACATATAGTTAACCAAAGCACAACGTAATGACTGACTCCTCCAACCAACTGAAATAAGATAAACCATTCTTCCATGTTTTTGTTTGAAATATGAACTCTATACGATAAGACACTCTTCTTCAACTTTTATAACAAACCCAACATGATGCCCCCCTCCCTCCACTCCTCCTACCCCCGTGGATGAGGATACCTTCCATGCAACAAATTCATATCAAACTGAGTCAAGTCCCCCCCCCTTTTTTATTTTATATATAGATTGTATATTATGCAGAACATGCTTGTATGGAAGGGACCCAGATATCCTCCCATCTCACAAGAGTTTGCCTCCTAATTGCAGTCAATCTTTCCATATCACAGATATACCATAATTTAGAAATCCATCCCAGCAAGGAAGGCACAGACCTCTTCTTCCAGTGCCTAGCCAGATTTATACGGGCAGCTTGACAAGCATGAATTACCAAGCTTGACTAATTTTGCGGGAGCCCAATCAGCCTCTTACCAAATAAAAATACAGCAGCATGCCACTGAACCCTCCCGCCCAGCCAACCTTGCAAATGAGCCTGAACTGCCTTCCAATACGCCCTTGCTTTGGGGTAGGTCCACCACAGGTGACCCATAGTCCCCCTTTTCCTTACAGCCCCACCAACAATGAGGCGAAACTCCATTAAACACATAATGCAATGTAACTGGTGTAAGATACCACTGATAAAGCACCTTGACCGCATTTTCCTTAACAGCAACAGAAGATTTCAACACTGCCCTTTCCATAATGAGCCAGTCAGTCATCGGGAGATATTCCTAATCCTAATTCCCTCTCCCAACTCTCCCTATGTAATTTGGCCACAGGAGCTGATGTACACAAATATTGATACAGGTAATAAGGCCCCTAGTACTCGTCGAGTCCTCACATAGATCCTCCAGAAAAGTATCATCTCTGACTATGGATGTTCTAATACCCGGAGCACCCAGGAAATGCTTCAACTGCATATAAGCATATTGATCAGTAAGAGGAAGTTGGAACTCTGCAGCTAAGGATGCAAAAGAAATACCCTTATCTTCTTCAAAGAGCTGGCCCCATGTACTCAGACCCAGTCGAGCCCATCGAGAAAAGATACCTCCGCCCATCCCAGGAGGGAACATAAGGTTACCCACAATAGGCGTAAGCTTTGATAAGATAGCTCTAGGCGTGGGAAACAAAGAGTCCCAATAATGGAAAGTGGAACTAATGAATGGGCACAGATTCCTCGGCAAAGAGCGATATTTACGAGGCAACCAGATAAGATGTTTTAAGAGGGTAGCCCCTACCATATGTTGTTCTAGAAAAATCCACCTTTTAGATGGTGAAGCATGAAACCACTCGATAGCCGCACGGGCCTGCGCTACCCGATAATACCAGAACAGATTCGGTACTGCAAGCCCTCCCAACCTCTTTCCTTTATACAAAAAGGCCCTAGGAAGCTGTGATTTCTTATTATTCCATATAAATCTAATTAACTTATATTGAATCCCAGCCAAAAAAGATCTAGAAAACTGCATTGGTAATACCTGAAAGAGATACATGAATCTAGGAAAGACATTTATCTTAAGAGAAGCAAACCTTCCAAACCATGAAAATTCTAACCCCAACCACCTATCCAGGTCTATAAAACACCTCACGAACAAGAGCCTGAAAAATGTCCTCCACCCTTGTAGTCAAAATTGACACCTAAATAACGAATAGCCTGGGTCTTCCGTTTAAAAGGAAAGGAGGCACGCAATGTCTCCACAAGAGTTGTGGGAAAGCCAATAAGCAAACCCTCTGATTTAGAGACATTGAGTTTATAACCGGAGACCGTTGAGAATGCCTCCAGTTCTGCAATTAGATTAGGGAGAGAGATCAAAGGACGATTAAGAGAGAAGAGAACATCGTCTGAAAAAAAGGGCTATCTTAAACTCCTCGGCCCCACTTCTAATGCCCACTATGTCTGGATTATCCCTAATTGCCACAGCTAGGGGCTCTATAAACAATGCGAACAATAACGGGGAAAGGGGACAGCCTTGATGAGTACCCCGAGTGAGAGGTAACAATGTGGAGTTGCCCCCATTAATACGTATACACGCCTTTGGTGACATATAAAATGCCTGAATCCAATGTCTAAATTCACTTCCAAAGCCATAACTTAAAGTCCTGTCCAAAAACTCCCAATGAAGTCTGTCAAAAGCTTTTTCTGCATCTAACCCCAGTAGACTTATAGGTAACCCCTCCTTTGAGAAAGATACAGCAAATCAAGAGTTCTCCTTACATTGTCCATAGCCTGACGCTTGGCCACAAACCCCACCTGATCCGGGTGCACCAAATCTGGGACAACCGATTAGCCAAGACCTCTGCCAGAATCTTTACATCAGAATTAAGTATAGAAATAGGGCGATAGGACGCACACTGAGTCTTATCCTTATCAGGCTTTGGTATAACTGCCACCCATGCCTCTATCATCGACGAGGGCAAAGAAGCCCCCTCTCGAACTGAATTTAAGATCAACACCAAATAAGGGGCCAAGTCTACCCTAAAGGATCTAAAGAATTCATTAGTGAACCCGTCCAATCCCGGAGACTTACCAGTAGGCAGATTATTTATCACCTGGAGCACCTCCTTAACTGTAATAGGTGCCTCCATGGCCTCCCTTTGGGTATCAGATAGAGCTGGGAGAATCTTAGACTGCAAATACGCATTAATATCGAGGCTGTGAGAGACCCCCACGGGCCTCAGCCTCCAAAGAGCAGGTTGTTTTTTTTTAATGCACAGGAAGACAAGAGAAAATTACAACATCACAGAAAGCTTAATGTAAAAAGAGAAAAGAATAGAAAAGTCTGAGACTGAAGAGCTCACCACCTTCCACCTGCTGGAGACTGAGATTACTGGATCTTTCTGTAGCTGGCAAGGGCTCTTATTGGCTGGCTAGAGTCACAACTTTTTTTCTCAGTCGCCACCTGCTGGAAGGCGTACCCAACCCATCAGTCACATTCTGGGCCGGGCCGAAGAGACGCTAAGGAATGCCCATTTCTGCTGTATACAATGCTTCACAAAACTGTTGAAACTTCTCCCTAATCAAAGTTGACTTAGGAACCCCCCTCGACCATCCCTCACACGAGGGATACACCTCTCAGCCATCGCCCTCCGCAGCTTTATAGCCAGTAGCCAGTTCGCTTTGTTACTAAATTCATTAATGTTGCTTCAGATGAGAATTAGTGAATTGGAATTGTTCATCATGAATAGCCGCTATCTCAAGACGCAGTGACTGAAGCTCCCTTAAAACAGCCACCTCTCCACTAGTTTTATGTCTCTCCTCCAAAACACCTAATCTAGACATATATTGAGCCAGTTTATTCCTTTGCCTTCTCGCCCGATTGCTAGCTTTCTGTAAGAAGAAGCCCCTTGCCACTGCTTTAAAAGCATCCCAAATCGTGCCCAAGGAAGGCCCAGGTTCCATACTTAATTCAAAATATTCCCTTAGTGACTTTTGGAAAGATTGACATGTTTCCTGATCCTGTAGTAACAGATTATTCAGTGACTATTGTCTACCACAAACTTCCTGCAAAAGGGAAGGTATAACTGTCCAAACAGGTGCATGGTCTGATATAGTGATATTACCAATGACCGAAGAGCAATCCACATCCGGCAAAGTCTTATCCAAGAAAATATAATCCAACCGAGAATAGGTAGCATGTGAAGATAGAAAAAGGTATAATCCCGGGCAGTAGGGTATGCTAGTCGCCAAACATCATATAGACCCATGGATTCAACCATAGACTGCACTGCCTTTACCAATCTCAAGTCCAAAGATGTTGAAGAACTCATTTTGTCCAGGGCTGGTTGCATGGTCGCATTAAAATCTCCCACCAGAAGGAGCCTACCCTGGACAAAGCCCAACAAAGTGGACTGAAGGCGGGCAAAAAAAAAAAAAAAGAGATCCTGATGCTCGTTAGGCGCATATACAGAGGTTACAGTCACCACCACCTGATCAAGTAGGACATGCAGTAAAAGATAACCACCACCAGGGTCCCTCCTAACATTAATCAACTGAACAGATAAGGATTCATGGAATAATATAGCCACACCACGCTTTTTTTTTTCCCCTGAACATCAGAGGCAAAGTAAATGTTTGGATATCGAGCATGATTCAAAAATTTTTCATTCTGTTTTGTGAAATGCGTTTCTTGTAAGCATACAACATGTTCCCTAGAAAGAGCAGATCGCTTATAGGGGGAATTGAGTCCTTTAACGTTATAGCTCATTAACTTAAGTGCTGGCATTGTACAAGGTGAAAAGGTTACAACCCAAAAACATAATCAACCAAATGACACAGCACAGACTCCAAATTATCCTCATCCACAATCCCTACCCCTCCCCCCAAACCTTCAACCATACAAAACCATCATTCACACTCAAAGCCTCATGTTTAACAGGCTCCCTATCCGTTTTCGCATCCTGTTCAAACTTCTTCTACTAACCTATAAATGTACTCACTCTGCTGCTCCCCAGTATCTCCCCATACTCGTCCTTCCCTACACCCCTTCCCGTGCACTTCGCTCCATGGATAAATCCTTCTTATCTGTTCCCTCCTCCACTACTGCCAACTCCAGACTTCGCGCCTTCTATCTCGCTGCACCCTACGCCTGGAATAAACTTCCTGAGCCCCTACGTCTTGCCCCATCCTTGGCCACATTTAAATCTAGACTGAAAGCCCACCTCTTTAACATTGCTTTTGACTCGTAACCACTCGCCTCCACCTACCCTCCTCTCTTCCTTCCCGTTCACATTAATTGATTTGGTTTACTTTATTTATTTTTTGTCTATTAGATTGTAAGCTCTTTGAGCAGGGACTGTCTTTCTTCTATGTTTGTGCAGCGCTGCGTATGCCTTGTAGCGCTATAGAAATGCTAAATAGTAGTAGTAGTAGCATAGGCAGGAAGTCCACTTAACAAAGCAGTTCACTTTTTCTTACGTCCCTTCTCAACTCTCCTCCACCGCTGCAGCTTTTCTCTCGTGGCAGGAGCCACTAGCTATGGAGGCAATGCTGTAGGAGCAAGCCCAGCCTCATGTAGAATCTTCCAGGCCTCTGCCAACTCTTGCACATGATGCACTTTCCCTCCAGCAGCAAAGCTCAAGGCAAACAGGAAAAGCCAACGGTATTTAATTTTTTCTGAGACAAGTATGTCTAAAGCTGGTTTCATGGCTCTACGATGCTGCAGGGTGTATGCCGACACATCTTGGTAAATCGAGACCCGAGCTTCATTAAACATAACCGCCGCCTCCTGTCGAGCTTGCAGCAATACATGCTCTTTGTCTTTGAAGTGTACAAAGCGCACCACAATATCCCTTGGAAGATTCTCCTTAGGTCTGCCCAGGGCTCGATGTGCTCTTTCAAGTGGAATAGGCTCAAAATCGCCACCCTCCACCAGCAGCTGCCTGCACAATTACCTGGACCTCCTCCGTTATCACCTCCTTCTGGGACTCCTCGAACCCGTAAATTTTTCCTGCGGCCACGGTTTTCTAAATCATCAATCTTATATAAAGGTTCCTCATATTGCTCGCCCAGCTGCGTCATCCGCATCTGAGTAGTCACGAACTGCTCCTCATGTTCATCAGCTTTAGCTTCCAGCTCCGAGACCCAGTTGCCTGGGTCCCACATGTCCACACTTAGATTCTCAGTGTGTTCCACTATTTCCTCGCAGGAGGCCTTGATTTCCTCCTTAATCTCTACCAACCAGTGCCTCAGCCGTCGAATGCCTCCAGAAGTCTCACCAGGCTCCACCACGGAACCCGCAACCGACAACGCCGAGTCCGAGTCCGACTCCGGAGCATGGGCCCTGACAAGATGGTGGCGAGGTGTTTTCACTGCAGGCTGAGACAAACTTCTTAGATCCCAAATTCTGCTGTTCACTCACTGCAGTTGCGTTCTTGAGGCAATTACTCACAAAATTCAACCAAGTAACCTCAGATGCACAAGGATGGAGGGCGATTATCAAGTGGAGTGGAGGGGAGCAAAGCAATCAGGCTGCCATCTAGCCAGGTGATGTCACTTCCTCCCTCAAATCACCACTAATTTTTATGACAACTTGGTGCCAGAGCTCAAATCTTGACACCAGAGCTAAGCTTTCCTACGCGAGCTCTAATGTGTCTCACATTAGAAAATACATAGACCGAAAGTTTTTAAAAAATTGTTAAATTCCCAGTTAAAATAGCTGAATATTTTTCCTGGATAGCTCACAGAGCCTACATCACAGATTTAAAAAGCAACACTTTAGAGATATTTCTTTCAGCTTTTAACTGAGAGTGTCAAAGCATCCATGGTCCAGTGTAATTAATGAAATTAAAAAAAAAAAAAAAAAAAAAAAAAAAAAAAACACGAAACAGCAAGTAAGAGTGAAATCTGCACTGCCAAAAAATGTTTGTTCACACACTTACCACTAAATCCCAATTATTCTGTTCAAGCAACGTAATCGCTTCATCAATATTTTCGATACCAGTGCAAGCCTGAAAAACAAAGTAAAATAACCAAGTCATTTTCAACTCCTCCTGATTAACTTTAAGGGTTTCATGTACTAAATTATTTATATTTAGTTCACAACTTTTTCTGTTGTAGCTCAAGGCGAATTACAGTACATTCGGGCACCTATGAACATAAGAGTAACCATACTGGGTCAGACAATAAAAATGTATGCAAAACAACAGAAACCCTTTAAAATATAGCAATTTCAGGCCACCCACCTGGAAGAGAATCCTTGTACCTGCACAAGAGCAACACCTTTGGGTTTCTGCAAGATACTTGTGACCTGGCTTGGCCACTGTTGGAAACAGGATACTGGGCTAGATGGACCATTTGTCTGACCCAGTATGGCTACTCTTATGTTCATAGTTGCCCAATTTAGAGCCTTAACTTCAGGGTTCCGAAGACCACCTGGTGTGTAGTCCCAGGATGAGGGTTATCCCCATAATGACTAGATTAAAAGTAAAATCGGGAAGGGATATGAAAAAAAAAAATCCTTGGGTAGTTGTGAATGAAGATGTTATAGCATTAAAATCCCAGCCCTTGTTCTGACTGATCTGGAATCACAAATGAGCAATAAGCTGCTGGGCCAAAATCCAAACATATATAGCAATTCTTTCCACCCTCAATAATCTGGGAGAGCTAAAGATCTATATTTTCAGGGGGGAGGGGGAAGAAAAAGGAAAAAAATGACAATCTTCAGGGATGCAAAAACAAAACAAAAAAAAAAAGCACCTCACAGGTTACAAGATGTTGACCCACAATGTCTCTTGAAACAAACATTATCCAATAAATCACTACAAAGCACCATAATTCCATCAAGATGTCCACCACCTAGTTAACACCACAAATAAACCGGGCATTTTTGCTCATTAAAAAAAAAAAAAAAACCACCCCCCTCATTCTGTGGTCTCATGAAAACATGAAACTTGGAACACAACCCAAGAGAAACAGGCCTATGAAATGTAGTAATAACTATGGTCTGGTCAAAGCTGAAAGAAAAAGGGCATTATCAAAATACTGAACTCACCTATAACATTTTCAGTATGGTTTCTTTCACAAAGCATACAATACCTCACTTGTTTTACATATTACTAGACTTCCTAAGTGACTACTGCATTGTCTTCATCTACTATAGCTCTTTAAGTCATTTATGGTCATAAGTTTTAAGTCCGATTTTGCATTGGGTATCTAGGTAGGAATTGGGACATCCAGCTCCGGATGTTCACAATTCATAGTATTTTACAAAAGGGTTTGCTCAACATGGTGTCTTCTGTAAATATATAAGGACGCCAGGAAATGCAGTCTGCGGATCTTGTTAATATCAGCTATCTACCCCACAATTCCACTGCTACCGACACTTTCAGCTAGGACAACAAAACTGCACTACCACAAATTGGAGCAGAGCGGTACGCCAATAAAAAAAACCCAAAAGCAGGTCAAAACAAGGCCAAGACAAGCAAGTTAAAGATAGTGGAGGGACAGGCAACGTTCATCATACTTGCAGGGGACTGGGTCCAGGAGATCAAGTCTGTATCAGCAGCGCTGGAAGACAGGTTAAATAAACAGCAATCAGCTGTGGATGAACTGAATGAAAAGTTTGATTCTCACAGCAGTCGCCTATCAGAGATTGAGAACCGTCTCCGCACAGGATGATGGTGGTGCACACATGGCAGCAACAACTGGAAGAAGTCCTACTGAAAGAAACAGCAGAGCCTCAGGAAATGTTGGAGGAGAATAGAACCTGTCACAACAATCTGCCCCTTGTGGGCCTCCCGGAGAGCACAGGAGATAATGATCTCTACCAGATATTCAAGTGGCTCCCAGAAAAGCCTGACCTTCCCCTAGAACAACTTCAGTTCTGCTATGAAAGAGCAAAAATAAGGCCTAAAGTCACAGGGCAGCACAGACTGCATACCGCAATTGCATGATATCTCAATTTGAGAAAGAAAAAGTAAATACTTTTCCTATGAGGAAAGGCTAAAGCGGCTAGGGCTCTTCAGCTAGGAGAAAAGGCGGCTGAGGGGAGATATGATAGAGGTCTATAAAATAATGAGTGGAGTTGAACGGGTAGATGTGAAGCGTCTGTTTACGCTTTCCAAAAATACTAGGACTAGGGGGCATGCGATGAAGCTACACTGTAGTAAATTTAAAACGAATCGGAGAAAATGTTTCTTCACTCAACGTGTAATTAAACTCTGGAATTCGTTGCCAGAGAATGTGGTAAAGGCAGTTAGCTTAGCGGAGTTTAAAAAAAGGTTTGGATGGCTTCCTAAAGGAAAAGTCCATAGACCGTTATTAAATGGACTTGGGGAAAATCCACTATTTCTGGGATAAGCAGTATAAAATGTTTTGTACTTTTTTGGGATCTTGCCGGGTATTTGTGACCTGGATTGACCACTGTTGGAAACAGGATGCTGGGGTTGATGGACCTTTGGTCTTTCCCAGTATGGCAATACTTACGTAATGTAGTGGCCACCCATCAAGTGGGTTTTGTTAAGGGCCGGAATGTGATGATGAACATTCATAATCTAATTATGGCCATGGAATATGTTCAAGAGCATTGTTTGGATGTGCTTTTGATAATTTTGGTATCATAAAAGCCTTTGATCACGTTTCCTGGCCTTATTTGTGGGATGTTTTAATGCGCTGTGGCTTTTCTGGCCGGATTTTAGATACAATATGCCTATTATATGGTGATCCTTGGGCACAAGTCCTGATCAATGGGGTACTCTCCCCCCCCCCCTTTCTGATCCAGCATGGAACCCGACAGGGTTCCCCTTTTCACCCATTTTATTTTGTGTATTGAACCCTTAGCCCTGAAATTTCTGGGAGACCATATTATTCAGGGAATACCAATGAGGCCCAAGGGCTTTAAATTGGTTCTTCTTTGTTGATGATCTGTAAGCTCTTACTGAGCCGCAGGTATCACTTCCCAGAGCCCTCACATTATTGCTGGATTTTGGTCAAATTTTGGGTTTCTGGATTACTGTGGATAACTCGGAGGCTCTGGGTATGGGGGGGGGGGGGGGGGGGGGGAATTTAGAGGCCCGGTAGGCTGGACATGTAGTGCCTTGAAATATTTGAGCCTTCTGATTCCCAGTAATTTAGCACACCTGCATGACAGTAACATTGCTCCTTTATTGCGTACTACTAGGATGCTTCATCAGCACTGGTCCCCCTTGTCGCTGTCCCTCTGGGGTCGCATTCATCTTGTTAAAATGACTGTCATTCCCAAATGGATGTATGTTTTACAGAATCTACCTTTGATAATGCAGCAGAGTTTGTTGTGGAACCCGAAGTGTGAGCTCCAACTCTTTAGGAGGAAGGTGTTATGGGATTACCAGATTTATAAGCTTACACTATCGCTTGTCATTTGAGTTTTGTCTGGGATAGGATCTATTCTACTTCAGCATTTTGTGATGTGACTTTTGAATCTGCTCTCCGTCCAGAGGTATCCCTCGCCTCTCTTGTACATGGACAGGCTCCTCAGTTGTCCTGTAGGATGAAGCGCTACCCGTTGGTGAGACCCCTAGGTTGGGGGCTGATGCACCTATCACCGGGATTTTCAGCTGCCAGCAAGTTCTAAATATTTGCCTTTGATGGCCAATGTGGCCTTCCCTCTGGGTCAACAGGACCCTCGTTTCCAGGCGTGGGGTATCAGGGGCTTGACCATGATACACCATCTCTTGGAAGAGGATGAACCAGCGCTGCTACCATACGACTGTACATAACACTTACAATTTACAATCTTCTGACTGGTTCGCCTACCTACAAGTGCATCACTACGTTACTTCTTTGCTACAGGATTAATCACCCGGCATTTGTGGAGTCCCTTTTGATGACTCCTGCCCACTTTCTGCTGTTACAAAGTGCTTGGTGGGACGTTTTATTAAAAAAGTTTTTAAAAGACTTCAGAGATTATATCACTTGCATCGCATAGTTTCCTTGTGGATTACAGACTTTGGTTATCAGGATATTAACAAATTTCTGGCTAGTCTACAGTCTGCACCTATGCAAGTACAGGAACTTCACTATAAGTTTTTGCTACATATGTATATTCATCCTTCTTATGCAAAGATTCCCCTCTGATGGTACCTGTGTGAAGTACAGTGCACCGGAGGCTTCCTATAAGCATTTTACGTGGGACTGTACCGCTATTTTTCCCTTCTGGCAGGCGGTCTGGCAATGCTTGGCCAATTTGTATGCGAGTAACTGGACTATAACATCTCAGGCTGCTTTATTGGACAATGTTACAATGATCAACGAAAGGCACGAAAGCATCGGGCCTCTTTTTGCATAAAGCCTTTACCCATTGCAAAGCACTGTATCCTCCCAACAATAGATCTAGCCAACCCTCCCAGTCTGGCACAGTGGAGAATTCACATGCATGAACCTTTGAGAACAGAGAGACTCTTGGTGGACTCGAGAGGCCCCCAAGCAAAGCGCAAATTCTTGAAGCTTTGGACACCCTCTTTTGGACTCCCTCACGCAGCAAATTCACACTGCAGTTTTGAACGATCTGGATGTTTAGTGTTGTTGGGCATGGAGGAGAGGGTTTGTAAAGAAGTGCTATGATGAAGGTGGAGGGGGAAATCTGTGGATTGAGGGGTATTGAAGCACTATCTGGTGACAGTCTTGGTCATAAAACATATAGGGACAGGCTTAGGAACCTCAACATGTATACACTGGAAGAGAGGCGACAGAGAGGGGACATGATAGAGACGTTTAAATACCTCAGTGGCAACAATATACAGGATGTGAGCCTTTTTGAAATGAAGGAAAACTCTGGAATGAGGGGCGCATATGATGAAGTTAAGAGGAAATTGACTTAGGAGGAATCTAAGAAAATACTCTTTCACTGAAAAAGTGGTGGATGCATGGAACGGCCTCCCAGTGGAGATTATGGAGATGAAGACTGTCAGAATTTAAGAAAGAATGGGACAAGCATGTGGGATCCCTTTAAAAAGGAAGAGTTAGTGACTACTGAGGATGGGCAGACTGGATGAGCCACTGGGTTCTTATCTGCCATCATATTCTATGTAACTGTGTAGTAATTGTGGTTCTTTGTGCCTTTAGATTTCAGGGTACTAGCTTATGCTTTTTTGCTGTTACATTATGTTGGAAAATTCAATAAAGACATTTAAATACATATTTAAAAAAAAAGGAAACAGTGTGAAAAGGCGGTGGCCGTAGATAGAAGGTTGTTAGGCTGTATAGAGAGAGATGTGACCAGAAGAAAGGAGGTGTTGATGCCCTTGTACAAGTCGTTGGTGAGGCCCCACCTGGAGTATTGTGTTCAGTTTTGGAGGCCGTATCTTGCTAAGGATGTAAAAAGAATTGAAGCGGTGCAAAGAAAAGCTACAAAAATGGCATGGGATTTGCGTTATAAGACGTATGAGGAGAGACTTGCTGACCTGAACATGTATACCCTGGAGGAAAGGAGAAACAGGGGTGATATGATACAGACGTTCAAATATTTGAAAGGTATTAATCCACAAACGAACCTTTTCCGGAGATGGGAAGGCGGTAGAACTAGAGAGCATGAAATGAGATTGAAGGGGGGCAGACTCAAGAAAAATGTCAGGAAGTATTTTATCACGGAGGGAGTGGTGGATACTTGGAATTCCCTCCCACGGGAGGTGGTGGAGATGAAAACGATAACAGAATTCAAAAATGTGTGGGATAAACATACAGGAATTCTGTTCAGAAGGAATGGATCCTCAGAAGCTTAGCCGAGATTGGGCGGCAGCACCAGTGGTGGGTGGCAGGGCTAGTGGTTGGGAGGCGGGGCTAGTGTTGGGCAGACTTCTACGGTCTGTGCCCTGAAAATGACAGATACAAATCAAGGTCAGGTATATACATAAAGTAGCACATATGAGTTTATCTTGTTGGGCAGACTGGATGGACCGTACAGGTCTTTCTCTGCCGTCATCTACAATGTTACTATGTAAATGCAGACATGGAAGATCAGAACACAACAGGCAGAAGCAGTTCTTTTGTGCAATATTACCTCCACCCTTTCCTACAAACAAAAAAAAAAAAAAATAGGAGATGACAGGGAAGAGGGAAAGCGGAAGGGAGAACGAAGAGCAGGATCTGGAGAACTTTATCACTCTAGGAAGTAGAACACTGGGGCTCGATGCAGAGTGGACTATTAGCATATCTGAAGTAGCTCAGAGAAACTATATATATAAAGGAAGAAGGGAAGAGAGAGAGAAAACTTCTCAGAGATAAAGCAGAGCATTATTCAGAGTGCCAGAAATCACTACTTTTGCATTAATATGCTTCTTGTGCAAGTAGATGTCACAATGTGTGTGTCTCTCTTTTTCTTTCACCTTGTACAAAAGATGCATCTGTGTCTATATGGCAATTTCTGGCACCAGCATGTGTACCAGAAAACACAGACTAAGTAACTACCCCTCCATGATAATCTCCAAGTGATCAAAAAATATATACAAATTTGTTAGTTCAATTGGGCCTGAAGCGTCATGCTCTTTCACTTTTTCTTCATTCATTAGTTCTAATAGAGTTTAGAATGCATTACAGCATTGGTAAGTCAACTGTCCCTCTGGTGAACTTCAACTTCAGTTCCAAGCTGTTCCCTCCTCTTTCCAATGGTTGATGAAAGCCATCAGTACATCATCTCGAAACAAATTAGTCAGTATCAGAATGAAACCCAGATCGAAAGCAGGAAATTAACATAACAAGAATATCTCTTTCAAGAATCTAACCAGCAGAGTAACGTGTTTTCCACAGAGAAGCCATGTATAAAGCAGTTCTTAGAAATATACACAATCAGAATTCTTGAAAATGAAATAAATAAAAATTAAAAAGCCCTACATAGAATACCAGCACGCTTACTAGGAACAGTGTATAAGGACACAAAGCTAAGAGTGGCTAGAGAAACTCTACACCCCTTCTCAAAATGTTTCTTTAGTTGCCTTAGAGTCTCAAAGTAAAATGCATTAAAACAGCATTTGTTCCATTTATCAACGTGGCCCACCTCACAGCAACCAAGTTAAAAATATATTTCAGAAATCCTTCTTTAGTAGACAAAAAAAAAAAAAAGAATAGAATATCGTATTTTTCGGACTATAAGACGCACTTTTTCCCCCAAAATTTGGGAGGAAAATGGGGGGTGCGTCTTATAGTCCGAAGGTAGACTTCTCCCTACTCACGCGATCTTCCCTGGTGGCCTAGTGACGTCGGGGCAGGAAAGAGCCCCCTCTTTCCTGCCCAGCGCGCTGATCTCCATCCTCCTGTATGCAGCCTGACGGTCTCGGCGAGATTCAAAATGGCCGCCGAGACTTCAATTCTCGGCGGCCATTTTGAATCTCGCCGAGACCGTCAGGCAGCAATGCATACAGGAGGATGGAGAGCAGCGCGCTGGGCAGGAAAGAGGGGGCTCTTTCCTGCCCCGACGTCACTAGACCACCAGGGAAGATCGCGTGAGTAGGGAGAAGTGGTGACAGGGCGATCCCGAACTCGGAGGGAGGGATTCAGACAAGACGCACCAGAGCACCTAGGTTTTAGAGGAGGGAAAAAGGAAAAAAAAATGTTTCCTATTTCCCTCCTCTAAAACCTAGGTGCGTCTTATGGTCCAGTGCGTCTTATAGTCCGAAAAATACGGTATATGGAACAGCTTGGTTAGACAAGAGTCCACCCTCCTTTGTACTACTGTAGCAATCCTAAAAAAAAATTACGCCATGATGTAACCAAATTCCTAGAAAAGTACACAGGTGGGGGCCAATTGAACTGACCCCACCTGTGTTAAATTGTACTGATTCAGATTAAGGACTGAAAACCAAGGAAGGCAGGTTCAAATCCCACCGACCCTCCTTGTGACAGTGGGCAAGACACAAGCTAAATCCAAAATCCACTCACCCCCCCCCCCCCGCCCCCACAAATTCCTCTTGGTTCCTCCTGATGGATAGTGCATTTCAACAAGGATAATGAGCAGTAAGGAGCTGGCAAAATAATTCTAGGACAAAACTGTGAAAAGGTACAGCTCAGGGATGAGTATAAAATCTGAAAAGGTCTTGAATCTCAGAGCAGAGTCATGATAATCATTAAATTGACCAGGGCCAGTGCAAAGGCTTTATCTGCCCAATGCCAGTGTTTCTCAGCCATTCTCCGAGTACAGTTTACAGCTTATTAATATTTGCTATATGGCCTAACTCTGCAGAACCTGGTGGTTTAGAAAAAAAAAAACGGGAAACATGAAAGTCAGAAAGGAACTCCATTAAATTAGAGGACAGATCAAAAATCCCTGAAATAACACACATCCCAGCACAAAAAGTTATCATACCCCCTGATCAGTTTTGTTTTCAGGATATCCATAATGAATATATATATGAGACAGACCTGCAGTACAGTGGCTTATCCTGAGACACAGAATGGATAACAGGTATTCTAGAACAGCTTCAGAAACACTGCCATAAGCAGTCTTTCAGCCTTAAGTATTCCCTCCACCCCCCCCCCCCCCCCCCAAAAAAAAAAAAAAAACAACCTTTCAGGCCCCTCAACCCCTTAAAAATTAAAACTGGACAATTATAATTACCTGAACACCATTGGACATAATTTTTAATAGTAAATTGAGGGGAATTTCCAAGAGACACTTACATTACCTGGATAGAAGGCTACTAGAAAACCGACAACCCTCCCTTCAGATCAACTATGTGCTGCTCATGGTTTTTTTGAGTTTGTGTGATCATCTAGACCTGTTCTGATTGCAGCTGCTCCCACAGATGACATAGTAACAAATGTTGGCAGATAAAATACCTGCACGGTCCATGCGGTCTGTCCAGAGTTGAATGTGGAACTCTGCACAGGTTCCACTTCATAATAATTAAACACTGCTATATTTTATCTTTCCTTGCTAATTTTGGGGCACAGATTGTAGAAATCTGTCCGTCCCTGGTTCTAACGCCCAACTACCGGAGCTGTCATTGAAGCCCTCTCCAGCCTTGATCCTGACCCATTTTATGCCCATTTATGGGGACCCAGACTATAGAAGTTTGCCCGACACTGGCCTAACTTCCAAAACTCTGAAGCTGCCATCAAAGCTTACTCCAGTTAGGAGATCATTTAAGTTTAGCTTTAATTGGATTCCATCCTTTTTCTATATAGTGATCCTCCGTGTTTATTAGCCTAGGCCACCTACTGGTTCATCTGGCTCAATTCAAGACCCTGAACGACCAAGCAAGGAGGAGGCTGATCAGTGAGGTAACCAAGGTGCCAACAGCAATTTCAAAAGAATTACAAGCATCCATGGTCTGTATGGTAGGATGGCAAGAATATTGCACCTCGAATATTGTGTCCAATTCTGGTCACCACATCTCAAAAAAGATATAAAGGAATTAGAGAAGGTGCAGAGAAGGTCGACGAAAATGATAAAAAGGATGGAACGACTTCCCTATGAGGAAAGGCTTAGAAGGTTAGGGCTCTTCAGCTTGGAGAAAAGACGGCTGAGGGGTGATATGATAGAAGTCTACAAGATAATGAGCGGAGTAGAGCGGACAGATGTGAAGCGTTTGTTTACACTTTCAAACAACAAAACCAGTGGACACAAGATGAAGCTAGAATATGGTAGATTTAAAAAACAAACAGGAGAAAGTTTTTCATTACTCAGTGTGTAGTTGGACCCTGGAACTCGTTGCCGGAGAATGTAGTGACAGCAGCTGGCTTTACGGTGTTTAAAGGGGGTTTGGACAGATTCCTGAGGGAAAAGTCCATTGAACATTATAAAAAATGTTTATTTTTTTTGGTTTTGCCGGGTTCTTGAAGCCTGGATTGGACACTGTCGGAGACAGGATTCTGGGCTTGATGGCCCATTGGTCTTTTCCCAGTATGGCAGTGCTTATGTTCTTAAGCTTATCACTCAAGGAAACCCACTTTGAATCTTATTCAAGTATACAAAAATATTTACATTCTGTAGTCTGATGAAACTAAAACAGAATTTTTTGGCCTAGATGCAACCTGTTATATTTGCACAAACCAAACACTGCGTATCACCCAGATTAAACCATCCCTACTGCAAAGCATGTTGGGAGGCAGCTTCTTGTTATAGGAAAGTTTCTCACTGGGGCACTCATCAGGATAGAAAGAACCAGGGATGGAGAAGATAAAAAAAAAAAAAAAGAGAGGAAACTTACTACTCTCTGGAAGAAAACTTAACAGGGACAGAAGTTCAAACTGCAGCATAAAAGAGGGATTACCCCCTAAACTCTGGGAGAGTGGATAAGTAACAAAAGGGTAAAATGTCCAGAACCTTCATCTCATTTTAAATCAAAAATCTGTGTCATGGACTTGAAGACTACTGTCCCTAGGCATTCCAACAAGTTTGATAGAGCTTAAACAATTTTGTTAAAAAGGTCTGATAACAGCAAATCTATCCCAACAGATTCAGAGATATAATTCCCGCCAAAAATGTCTCCACCAAGTATTGACTCAGAGGGGTGAAAACTTACCCAATTGTAGCATTTCCGTTTTATTTTTAACTATATGTTTTGTTCTCCAAGAAAGCCATTTCCCCCTGAAAGGTGTCATCAAGTAGACGAGTGGTGGGGGGGGGGGGGGGAGGGCTGGAGAGAAACAACTCATAATTTAATGCATGGAAGTCCAATGCACTGACAACTAAATGTGAAAGGGGAGAAAAAGTTACTGTACAATGAGAGGAATTTGAATCCGCAGCCTGAATTACAAAATTGCCCCATAAAAAAAAATATTTCATCTTGTGTAATATCTATGTAATCTCTATTCAAAGTACTAGTCAAATACAGCAAAACAACCCAGTACAGAAAATACTGAACTCTTCTTCCTAGGTTATAGCTAAAAAAGAAATAGAAGGTGCCAAATGATGGGTCACTGGTTTTGACTTGCCAGACGCTGCATATCATGAATTTAGACAGTGGTGAACAGAGATAGTTTTTCATTAGAAATAGCATCTACGTTTTATCTTGAATTTGCAGATGAACTAATCTTGCAACACTGTTCCAAGAAAGGGGGAAGAGAGAAAAAAAACAAATGCAACACCAGCAAGAACACACTGTGCTTGGCTCTGGGCGGGTGAAGCCATTTACAAGCAACTCCCATCTGCTGCAATGCGAGCAATGGACATCCAGTGCAATACAGCAGTACAGCCTCAGCGGTGTTTTTCTCAAACTTAGAAAGACACTGTTCTCACTGGATAATGTTTCTTCCCAAAATGTGAAAGAGAGAACATTGTTCAATAGCCATCAGTTAGACCAAGTCCACACACAAAATTAGTAACTGGAGACAAAGGACATTCACAGAGACATATTTTTGCACTCCCTTCCTTACCTTTTTATGTTCAAATGATTTTTATTGATAGATACACCGTGTCCAAACATATAATGCAATAACACTATATATAACATGTGACTGCAACATTACTACCCACAATCATAACTCCAACCATACAAATATAAGCCATGTATTTCACAGTGCATCTATACAATCTGTTTCCCCCTCTCCCTCCCCTCCCTACGATGCCTATTAATCCTCCCCCCAGTCCCTCCCCCTTCCTTCTACATCCCCCCCCCCCCCTTACCCTAGTCCTGTGCTTCAGGAAATTACATCTCTGTTAGAAGTTCAACATAAGGCTGCGTCCCACTGGAGGCAAAGTATTCCACATGGGTTCCCATTGCGCCCTAAATGCGAGATCTGGGGTGCTGTCCATATCGCTCACTCCACAGCGGTCTATTCGCATCTGCTGAATTAATTGCAATCTCCATGTTTGTTTAGATGGCTGTTGAGGTGATCTCCAGGAGAGAAGTATTGAAGTGATCCCAAAAAGGACTGACAGACTGGTGAAGCCCTTAAACCCCTTTGGAGGGTCAGTCAAAAAAGTGTAGGAATTAAAAAGCATCAGTGGGTCTTTTACAAGTGTGCAATTCCTTATCTTTTTATAAACCATGCAAATTCAGATGCATACTCAAAAGTCTGTCCTTTTCCTCTACACACCAAGAACTTGAATGCAAGCTTCCTTATAAAAAGATAACCACGAGAATGCAGAAATATTACTTTTTATATATATTCGTTTGTTAAGAATGGAAAATTACTCTTGCTAACCACACATTATTAATACAGATATAATACAAAAGGTTCGTATCCCTAAAGAAGTTCCTTGTGACTTTGGGCAAGTCACTTAACCCTCCACTGCCCCATATAAGCCGCACTGAGCCTGCCATGAGTGGGAAAGCGAGGGGTACAAATGTAACAAAACATAAAATAAAAATATACAAACATTCTGGTCATACTTCCAGCATACAAAGAGGACCCTTTTACTAATGAATAGCACACGCTAACAGAATTACTGCAGGTTAAATGCTAAGGAGCCCCCAGATATAAAATCAGCTTCTCAGCATTTAGCGCATGCTAATCTATAGTAAAAGGATTCCAAATAAGCCTGTGCAAGTTGGCTTCTACTTGGCAGTCTTGTCAGCTTCAAAAAACTCCAAAAATATTAGAGCATGAAAATATTTCTTTACCACTGTGCACAAATTGTTTTATAGCTTGTGTTTTATAGTTTGATCTTACATAATTCTCATTGCCTACCAGCGCAGTTCTCGTTTATAGAATTACTTGTAATTCTGTAAAGGTAACTTGAACAGGAAGTCTCTTAACTTTAATGTTAAAAAAAATACAGGGTCATGCATTTGGGCCGCAAAACCCAGAAAAGGTGATATGGTTTAGCTGTGAAGAACGTTTGTGCATGGAAGAGCAGCGGAATGGAGTGTGATCATATGTGAAGATGACCTTAAGGTGGCAAAACTGATAGAAAAGGCAAAGGTGAAAGCTAGAAAGATGCTTGGGTGCACAGGGAGAGGAATGGCCAGCAGGAAAAAGGAGGTGATGATGCCCCTGTATAAGAATGGTGAGACCTCATTTAGAATACTGTGTACAATTCTGGAGACAACACTTTCAAAAAGATAAAGAGGATGGAATCGCTCCAGAATGGCCAGCAGTCTTCATCATAAAGCATATGGGGACAGACCTAAACATCTCAATATGTATTACTTCAAAAGAAAGGCAGGAGAGGGGGAAAAACAAGAGAGACATTTAAATACCTCCTTGGCATAAATGCACAGCAGGCGAATCTCTTCCAATTGAAAGGAAGCTCAGGAATGAGGAGACATAGGATGAAGGTGAAAGGGGATAAACTCAGAAGTAACCTGAGCAAATATGGAAAGGGTGGTGAATTTGTGGGAACGGCCTCCCAGTGGAGATGAAGACAGTATGTGAATTCAAGCAAGCTTGGGACAAGTACATAGGATCTCTAAGGGAGCAGAAGGGATAGTTGATGGCATTGATGGGCAGACTGAATAGGCCACAAGGTCTTTATCCGTCCTCATTGTTTCCTGTTTCTGTGTTCCAGCTACGTTTTACACCCTCTAATCATGGCATGGACCAAGACCATGGCTGCCACCACCACTATCACTTTGGAAAAGATGGGGGGGGGGGGGGGGAACCATGGCAAGTCCAAAAGGCAAAGCTTGAAACTAGAAATGGCACCCAAGCACACAGAAACAGAGGTACCATCTGTGGTGATCCACAATGGGAATGCGCAAGTAGGTTTCCATAAGGTCTAAGGATATCGAGAACTCACCTGGATGAGCTGGGGTGATCACAGACCTGAGAGTTTCCGTGCTAAAGTGCTGTACCAAAGGCAAGCATTCACTCCAGGATGGGCTGAAAGGAGCCTCCCTTTTTTGGGACCATAAAATAAATGGAATATCAGCCCAGATCAAGCAAATGTTGCAAGGTAAGAGCAATGGCCTCTCACTTTAGTTTCAATCCACATGGATATACCATGAAGGCATATGAAACGGCATGGAAAACTCCAGGGAGTAACCTTTTCGTGAACCCACTGATCTGACATGATGCGGCCCATTCGTGGAGGAAAGAGTCCAACCTGACCCCTAACAGAACCACAGAGGGGACCAGCACACCCTCACTGGGCAGGCTGACCTGCTCTGGCTCTGCTGGAAGGGCCATATTCACCAGCCCTTTTGGGCCCATGAAAGGAGCGCAGCCTGAAGGTACTACCCGAATTAAGGCCTGGGGCGCAGAGCACCTAGCCAGCCAAAACCAGCCTGCTCCCCTGGTGCAGCCTCTAGCTGCCGAAGACTGCCAAGAGCCCTTTTGTCACAGCTGCGGGAGAAAAAGGGGGGAATGCCTCCCCCATATCCTTCACCAGTTTCTCCTGTCCTCTCTGAGCAACTCACTACCGAGGTGGCCACTGACCAGGAGGAGAGATGGACCATGTCGTAAAGACCATCTGCCAGGAAGGCTGTGCCAGATTCCAGACAAGAAACAGCTGGGGACTCTGGCAGCTGCTGCAGCCAACACAGCATAGCCCTCACCACATAGAAGCCACAGATTGCGGCTTGATATACCCAAAGGCAAACGTAAGGTGGACTGCTGTTCCATCTGTTTTTCATAGAGCTCACAGAGAGCTGAACCTCCTTTTACATGGACAGTGGTCTCTTTAGTGACTGCTGTGACGAGTGCATCCACCTTGGGGTATATCCAGTACCTCTCCATGTTCTCAGGAAAAAGTAAAAAGATGATCCAGGGCCCTGGCCACCTTACGAGAACCATCTGGGGACTTTTACTCCTCCAGCATCTTTCAAGCTGAGAGCCTTGTGAAGCAAAAAATAGTTTGGGAAACCTGCGAGACCCTCCAATAAAGGATTCTCCTCAGAGGGGTCTGCAGCAGGAGACTTGAGCATCCCCAGGACCTCCATGGCCTACCTATAAGATGAGAAAGCTCCTCCCAACAGAAAAGCTGAACAGTATTGGAATGCTCCTCTTCCTCCTCCCTGGGAAAAGAATCCTCAAAATAGGAGTCTAGGGAGACTGAGGGTCCAATAGATCATCCTGATCCTCTGGGGTCCATTCAGAACCACCTGGGGCATCGGGAAACCTCCCATCCTCCCCTCCAGCAGCGCTTGGACCCCAGCTGGGAGCTTCCAGGCCCCGAGAGCTCTGCTTCTGCCTGCAGGGCTTACTTAACCATTTGGGTTAAGCTCTGGGGCCCAAAACAGCTAGAAATCTCCATCAGGAGCCCCCCACCCCTGCAGGCAATCCCAGCATGGGTAGGAGAGATAAGCCCCCACCCCTCCAAGCCCTGATAAAGGCTAAGAGCTCTCCTGCTTAATTAAAACAGTAGAAGGAGAAAAAGAAAGAGAATCAAACATGGCTGTCGGGCCTACTAAAGTCATCAGGACAATGCTTCAGTGTAGGGAGCTGAGCAGGCAGCGCTGGTGGCCTCCTGGGGTGTGTATGGTGTACAGCGCATTGCGTATGCCTTGTAGCGCTATAGAAATGATAAGTAGATAGATTTCCAAAGTCAGAAATGGCCCATCGAAGACGTGTAACTGAGGCAGCAGCTGTGCTAAGCTGTTGGAGCAGTGTCTGCTGGCAGGCATGCCCCGCCACGTGGCTGATACATGCAGGCCTGCCTTCTCACTCGGGCAGATTTTGGACTGGAGTTCCAGTGTCTCTGCTGTCTTCCTGCTCACTTCCTCAAGAGAGGGAATAAAGCTATACCAGGCAGACCCAAACAGCAATTTTTTTTTTTAATTATATGTGTGGGAGCTGCAGGGAAACGTGGGAGAGAACATCCAAAACAGGGCATATGGGCTATGAGGGACGGGAGGATGAGGACCTGTGCCCCTCTAGCAGCGCCAAGCCATGAGCCTTGCCCAGTGGATGCTAAAAAGTGTGACTGGGAGCAGCAGTGTGTAGCTCTATGCTTAACCAGGTCCGGTTAGAGACCAGGTAAATTACCTTGTTACGAGGCCTCAGCCAGCAGAGCAGGGACCAGTAGCAAAAGCCTGAACAACCTATCATCTGCTAGAGGTGGAGATTTCCTTGAGCACCAACAGGTTATACTTGTGAGTTCACTGGAAAAATAACCTGCTTTTTCTCTACTTTCATCTGCTGGTAGGAGGGGACAAAATCCACTTGTTCAGAATAGTGCAGCCAGATGACAAGCCATACATAAAATAAAACTGTACAAAGCCCAACGACATAACTAAAAAAGGGAACAAAGCGTTGTCCAATTTGGCACAGAAATTGTGCCAATGCATCTGTGTGAGCCATTCCCCAAAAATGCATATATGAATAGAAGGTTTCAAGACATAAAGGGTGTGTAACCAACTATGTTTATTGATCCTTTCACGATCAAAGCAGTTTACAGTCAAAAATAATATAATATCAGAAAGGTACTACAAACCCAACAGTAAAGAAAGACCAAATTTTAAAAAAGCAGCTGCAGCTCAAACAAGTATTACTGCGCCCTCGTATCCAGGAAGGCCTGGATAAAGAGGTAGTATTTCAAAGCAATTCTAAAAGGTTCTGCTCGAATGGAGGCAGGAATGGAATTCCAAAGGATGGGGGCAGTCCAGAAAAAGACACCATGTCGTGTAGATTCTAATTTAGCACAGAACACTGAAGGAAGGGCTAAATGGACATTCAGAGGCAGAGCAAAGAGCATGAGAAGGATGGTAAGGGGATCACCAAAGTGAAGAATCTTGTGTTGGATACAATATGTGATCGGAAGCAATGGTGTTTGCTAGGGCTGTACATCTAATGCATTTTAACACAATTAAGGTGTTAAAAATGTTAATGCATTAAACAAGCTGCTTGCTCCTGGTTCCGCTATCTATCTTTCTGTCTTTCCTCCTCTCCCAGACTCTTCCTCCCTCCGGCATATTTTTCTCTCCTATCGCTGCCCTCCGAAATTGCCTTGTACACACAGTGGCATTAAGCACAAGCTGCTCAGCTCCTCTGTAAGCAGAGCCCTCCCTCTCTAGCGTTCCGCCTCCTCTGATGAAACTTCTCATTTCCTGCTGCAGCAGTCAAGACGCTAGAAAGACAGGGATCTGGTTACAGAGGAGCGCAGCGGCATGTGTTTAACGCCACCGTATGTGCAAGGCAAGTTCAGAGGGCCGTGGGGAGCAGGGAATGAAATGCCAGAGAATACGGGGTGGCAGGAGAGAATAGGCTAACAAACAGATGGGGTTCACACTTTCCACAGAAACGGAACACAATAAAAATTGGGTGGTAAGGACCCAATGCCAAGTGATCAGTCACCACATCAAGGTAAAATGCTCCAAAAGAAACCTGTATTACGACCCAACACGGTCCGTGTTTCGGCTAACACGCCTTCCTCAGGGGTCAATTACGTATCGATAAATGGAGCATTTAATTATCTTGACAAGTGCTTTGTAAAACGTGCTGTCAATATCGATACGTAATTGAGCACTCATCGATTGATTTGACCCCTGAGGAAGGCATGTTAGCCAAAACACGGACCGTGTTGGGTCGTAACAAAGGTTTCTTTTGGAGCATCTTACCTTGATGTGGTGACTTATCACTTGGCATTAGGACAGAATAGGCTGCCAGTGTGTGGCAGCGGGGGTAGAAGAGAACAAGCCGCAGGGGAGGAAGTGAAGAAGAGCATTCAGAGCACAGACAGAGGAACAGAATCAGAGACAGGGAATAAGATGATTAGAAAAATAAAATCACATCACCGGACAACAAAGATAAAGAGAAATGATTTTATTTTCAGTTTAATAACTGAAGTACAGTATGTCAGTTTTGAGAATTTACATCTGCAGTCTATATTTTGACTATACAGGTGAAAATGTGAGGGGGACACTTTCAGGCTCATTTTTGAAAGAGAACGTCCATCTTTCGACATAAATCGGAAGATGGACGTTCTTCTCCCAGAGACGTCCAAATCGGTATAATCGAAACCTCATTTTGGACGTCTCCAAATGCAGTCCGTCGCAAGGACGTCCAAATTTCAAGGGGGAGTGTCGGAGGCGTAGCGAAGGCGGGACTTCGGCATGCCTAACACTTGGACGTCTTTGACCCATAATCAAAAAAAGCAAGGATGTCCCTGACAAACACTTGGACGTTTTCACCCGGACGTGGTTTTTTCTTTTACGAATAAGCCACAAAAAGGTGCCCAAAATGACCAGATGACCACCAAAGGGAATCGGGGATGATAACCCATTACTCTCCCAGTGGTCACTAACCCCCTCCCAGCCTCAAAAAATATCTTTAAAAATATTTCGTGCCAGCCTCAGCTGTCATACTCAGGTCCATGACAGCGCATGCAGGTCCCTGGAGCAGTTTTAGTGGGTACTGCAGTGCACTTCAAACAGGTGGACCCAGGCCCATACCTGGCCCAGGCCTGTTATGTTTGTGAAGGAAACAGCGAACTCTCCAAAACCCACTACAAACCCACTGTACCCATATATAGGTGCCCCCTTCACCCGTAAGTGCATAAGTATTGCCATACTGGGAAAGACCAAAGGTCCATGAAGCCCAGCATCCTGTTTCCAACTGTGGCCAATCCAGGTCACAAATACCTGGCAAGTTCCCAAAAAAGTACAAAACATTCTATATTGCTTATCCCAGAAATAGTGGATTTTCCCTAAGTCCATTTAATAATGGTCTATGGACTTTTTCTTTAGGAAACCATCCAAACCTTTTTTAAAAACTCCGCTAAGCTAACTGCCTCCTTTACCACATTCTCTGGCAACGAACTCCAGAGTTTAATTACACGATGAGTGAAGAAAAATTTTCTACGATTCATTTTAAATTTACTACATTGTAGCTTAATCGCATGAACCCTAGTCCTAGTATTTTTGGAAAGCGTAAACAGACTCTTCACATCTACCCGTTCAACTCCACTCATTATTTTATAGACCTCTATTATATCTCCCCTCAACTGCCTTTTCTCCAAGCTGAAGAGCCCTAGCTGCTTTAGCCTTTCCTCAAAGGGAAGTCGCCCCATTCCCTTTATCATTTTCGTCACCCTTCTCTGCACCTTTTCTAATTCCACTGTATCTTTTTTGAGATACGGCGACCAAAATTGAACACAATATTCAAGCTGTGGTCGCACCATGGAGCGATACAAAGGCATTATAACATCCTCATTTTTGTTTTCCATTCCTTTCCTAATAATACCTAACATTCTATTTGCTTTCTTAGCCGCAGCAGCACACTGAGCTGAAGGTTTCAACATATCATCAACGATGACACCTAGATCCCTTTCTTGGTCTGTGACTCCTAACATGAAACCTTGCACAGACCCCTGTGGAACCCCACTAACTACCCTTCTCCATTGAGAATACTGACCATTTAACCTTACTCTCTGTTTATCTTTTAACCAGTTTTTAATCCACAATAGAACACTACCTCCTATCCCATGACTCCCCAATTTCCTCTGGAGCTTTTCATGAGGTACTTTGTCAAACACCTTCTGAAAATCCAGATACACAATATCAACCGGCTCACCTTTATCCATGTTTGTTCACCCCTTCAAAGAATGTAGTAGATTGGTGAGGCAAGATTTCCCTTCACTAAATCCATGTTGACTTTGTCTCATTAATCCATGCTTTTAAATATGCTCTGTAATTTTGTTCTTTATAATAAACTCTACCATTTTGCCCGGCACCGACGTCAGAGCTATGGTAGTGGTGTACAGTTGTGGACAGTGGGTTTTGGGGGGGGGCTCAGCACACAAGGTAAGGGAGCTATGTACCTGGGAGCATTTCATGAAGTCCACTGCAGTGCCCCCTAGGGTGCCCGGTTGGTGTCCTGGCATGTCAGGGGGACCAGTGCACTACAAATGCTGGCTCCTGCCATGACCAAATGGCTTGCATTTGGACATTTTTGACAAGGATGCCTTTGGTTTCCAAAACTGCCGAAAGTCAAAGACGTCCATGTCTAGGGGCGTCCAAATCTAGGGACGTCCTTGGAGTTGGACGTCTCTGACTGTATTTTCAGAATGAAAAATAGACGTCCATCCTGTTTCAAAAATACGGTTTTCCTCACCCCCAGATTTCGACGTTTTGCAATGATGTCCAAATCGCAACTTGGACGTTTTGAAAATGCCCCTCTTTATGCAATTAATCGTGCAATTACAAATTTTGGCTGCGGTTAATTGTGCACTTAGAAACAATGTAAAGCCCTAGTGTTTGCACAATAGACATGTAACCCAATCAAATCTGGTAGCATGAGAGAGCATTCTAACCACTGTGTTTACTGGAGTGGAGGAGCAGCCTCGTGGTTAGTACACTGGGTTGAAAACCTGGGAAACTGGGTTTAATTCCCACTGCAGCTCCTTGTGACTCGAGGCAAGTCACTTAACCTGCGGTTGCCCCAGGTACAATACTTAGATGGTGAACCCACTGGAGACAGAGAAAGAACTTGCATATACTGTATATACTCAGTTGACAAAGTTGAGAAATTTTGGCTAAAAAAAAGCATTTTAAAAGCCCAGGATCACCTTATCTATGAGGCTGAAAATCTCTTCTCCACCAGCCTGTAGGTTCAGCATTTCAACACCTACCCCCTTCGCTGTGTACCTTCCAAAGTATCTTCTTTAGAGCTGTGGCGATGCAGTGATCCTCCTAGACTGCCTGCCCCGAAGCACACTCTGGCTGTCCCGCCAAACAGGAAGTTGACTCAGAGGGAGCAGGAAGGACTAGGAAGCAGGCAGTCTAGGAGGATTACTACACTGCCATAGTTCTAAAGAAGATACTTTGGAAGGTACACAGCAAGGGGGTATAGGGGGGTTGAAACGCTTAACATGTGTGATCCGAGGTCAGTGTAAATGAACTGTGTTTTTCTAAGTAACCACCGGGATGCCATGTGTCTTGTCTCGTGAGGCTTCCACTGGAAGTCTCAGCAGCCATTTAAAAGAAGCAGCAACATTGAGAATGACGCCATCCCTGCTACCGTGCGGCTCTGTACTCCGAAGCCACAGCCACCGCCCATGGCTGAAATCAGAACCAACTACTGGGTGCTAACTAGTGGCCAGAGCAAGATGACAGAGCAGCCTAAGGCAGTGTGTTCCAAGAACACTAATAATGGCGAGTAGCAAAGTGACTGGAACTGGCAACAGCTGAATCTCCGTGCTCGCTTTCCGCTGGTCGCTGTACCAGTAAGACACACCTCTACACTGCCAAAGCTCTGTACTCTCGCTAGCTGTCCAAGCGAGGAAAAGGTGCAAACGCACAAGAGAAGCCTCCCAAGACACAATGACACCCAGCTGACAGTGCTGCTGATACTGAGGTGGCTGCAGCTGGTATGCAAAAGATCTGGCCAACAACAGTGCCAATCCCACAGAGTGCAGCCATTGTGGAACCAAACCAGCTAACCCTGAGTGCAGTAGTATCAGGCAGTTTCCCCCTGCTATGCAATGCACCGCATGTCAAAGCAAACCATCTTCCAGAAGAAATGATTGCACCTCAACGCACGCATCACAAACACTACACCCAGAAGGGGGGGAAAAAAACACCAGTGAGACCCTGAGAGCCATGGGAACAGTTCGGCGGCTGCCAGAAGAAAGGGAGAGACTATATTACACTCCATGGGTCAGAAGAAGACAAAGCTGCAGACACCTATCAACAAAGAAATATCCACAAAAGGAGAAGGAAACTCCCAGGGTGGATTTTTTTTTTTTTTTAAAGAAACGCCCGCAGACAAAAAGTGAGGACTGAACCCTCGGCACACACAGCATGCATGCCACCCAATGCCATATATTGGTTCCCAGACTAGCAACCATCCTTGCATTATAAGAAAAGGCTGCACTCGCCACAGACAAGGAGCATTCCGTCTTATAAGACAGCTCAGTTCAGCGCTCTGTCTACACCTGCTGGTAGAAGGTCACAGCCCATACATCTCTGGATTCAACTGTTGCTAACACTGCTTTATATAGGTGGAATATATAAGTTCAATTTAAAATCTAGGTAGGTGGCAGGTTCTCTACAAAAGACTTGGAATGTCAGTTTAGCAAACCATCTCTGAAGTCCAGAAGTTCTCACATGTGCAAACATGAGAAGAAATTTTGCAGTACACTTGTCCGAGTGTTAATTGCTGAGTGTTACAGCAGATCTATTTATTTTATTTTTAAATAACAGAAAAAAATGAGAGACAGAAGAATATCATCAATTGTATTACCCTTTCCCTAAATTTTTAAATGTTATTTTATAATTTTGTATATTTCTTTTCCTTTACTTATATTCTTATTTTATATTTGAATTTATTTTTATGTAAACTACCTAGTTCCCTAATAAGTAGTATCTAATAAATCTGAAAACTTTACAATGTTCTACCTCCCCTTTACAATGTTCTACTTGTCTTTTAGATTGTACACTTGTCTTTAGATTTACACCTGTCTTTTAGATTGTACACTTGTCTTTAGATTTACACCTGTCTTTTAGATTGTAAGCTCCTTGAGCAGGGACTGTCCTTCCATGTTAAATTGTACAGCGCTGCGTAACCCTAGTAGCGCTTTAGAAATGTTAAGTAGTAGTAGTACCTCCCCTATTAAATTTGAACCATATGGCAAAACTGCTGTGATTCTCTCAAATTTGTATTTTGAATTAAAACAACAAAATTCAGAAGGAGGTTTTATATACATTTATTAAGCTCCCTAATCAATCCACATATTCACTGGCTTTTGAAAGCATTTTATAAGGCAACAAAATTCTGCATTGCGTACCATGTATCACATGTTCAGATAGCTGTTTGTATACAGCTTGTGCCCCTACGGAATTTGCAATCTTAATTTCACATCATTATTTCTTTATGGAGATTCACTGGAAGCTGCTGTGCCAACACAACAGTGACAGTTTTGCACAGCACATTCAATTCTACTGCACCCGGAACGATACTGCTAAATATCTTGACAGTACAGCATTTTCTGAAGAAACTGCTTACAGAATTCAAAAAGCTGTATAAATTGGGACACTGTCAGAGGCCAAACATGAGATGGATCTGAATTTTTCCCTCATGCAGGCACTGAATGGGAAAATAAATTCCCTTATAAATGTGAAACACTGTATAAACGTTTGAAACAATTTGCAGCGTGCAGTTAATTTTTAATGCTCTAGTAAATGATATATTTACTATATTTGCATATATTTTTTAATGTATTATTTTATTTAGTGGGCTTTATTAACCCCTATTATGATGTGATTTACCCAAGGCAGTGTACACAACTTGAATTGTGTTAACAGTAAATCAATAGTAAACTGACTGAGGGGGGAAGTTTTCAAGGTATGGTGAAAGGCGATCTTCCACACCTTGATTTACCACAGGATTCAGCAACCTGCAGTATCACAGTACCGGAGGTTGAAGCCACCTCACAAGCAGCTTTATTCCAGCAGCCTGAGAGCACCGAGCCATAACGCCGCAGCCCAATGCTCCAAGATCAGCAGAGCAGACTCCCCCGATTAAGTCCCACCCCACCCCTCCCTCAACTACAGACCTCCATTCCACCCAAGGCCAACACCCCACTCCACCCCCAAAAGGACCTACTGTATCAAGCACTGTTTTGAGGACATTTTTAAATAAAAATCTGTATCATATCTCCCCTGTTCCTTCTCTCCTCTAGGGTATATATATTCATGTCTTTAATTCTCTTTTCATACATCTTCTGGCACAGGCCCTATGCCAAATTGGTCATTTTTTTCTCTGAACCGCTTCAAATCTTTTTATATCCCTAATGAGATATGGCCTCCAAAATGAACAGGACTCTAAGCGAGGCCTCACCAACAACCTGTACAGGGGAATTGCATAACCACCTCCTTTCGTCTTTGGCCACCACCTTGAGATTCTCAGACACTATCACTAAATTAAATTCTTGGCTTCAGTCTTTAACTGAGTTTGTTGCTGGGGAGATACCCACACTCTAATCAGTCAGGTGAATTGAAGCATGTCAATTAACCTGGAAGATCTAACAGAACAAGCCAAAGAGTAGCATGTCACCAGGATGGATGGTATACACACCAGACTTCTGAAAGAAATCAAAAGTGAAAATGTAGACCTATGGCTATTAATCCATAACATCATTAAAATAACCTTATAGTACCTGATGATTGGAGAATGGCCAGTGTAACACTGATCTTTAAAATGAGCTCCAGGGAAACTACAAATTTGCAAGCCTGAGAGTGGTGCTAGACCAAAAAGTAAACTTTTAAAAGTAAATTACTGGAAAACAAAATTATGAGCCAGATGGATCAACGTGGCTTAATGGGGTGGAGCCAACACAGATTTAGCAATGGGAAGTCTTGCCTTACCAATCTGTTAGATTTCTTTAAAGGGGGTTACAAAAAACTTGGAGACAAGAGCAAGTTGGCGACCTGTACCTTGATTTTGAAAAGGCATTTGGCCAAGTCAATAATGAGAGACTCCTAAGGAAATTTTAAAAGACCTGAAGTAGAAGGTAATGTGCTACTGCGGACCAAGAACTGGCTAAAAGATAAGAAGCAGAGAGTAAGACTAGATGGTCATCTTACTCAGTGGACAAAAATAAATAGTGGAGTAACCCATGGATCTGTACTGGGGCCACTGCTTATTAACATATTTATGACTGATCTAGAAAAACGAGTAATGAGCAAGGTGGTTATATCTGCAGGATGATGCTATGTTATTGAAAGTTGTAAGAACATAAGTGGATTGTAATGAGTTGCAGGAGGGCAACTGAGTACCTAAATGGGAATTCAATGGGGACAGGTGCAAAGCTTTCCTTAATAGATGTGGGTCTTGTCTTGGCACTATCTACTACTAATAGCATTTATATAGCGCTACCAGACGCACGCAGCGCTGAACACTTGACATAGAGAGACAGTCCCTGCTCAAAGAGCTTACAATCTAGATAAAACAGACAAGACATTACGAGCAAGGGAATTACAGGGTAAAGAGGAACTGGGGGGGGGGGGAGGAGGGCAAATGAGTAGCGGTTAGGAGCCAAAGGCAGTAGTGAAAAAGTGAGCATTCAGCATAGATTTAAAAACAGGTAGATGGCTTTTCCTACCATCTCTATGCTGATGACTCCCAAATCTACCTTTCTACCCCTGATATCTCACCTTGCATCCAAACCAAAGTTTCAGCGTGCTTGTCTGACATTGCTGTCTGGATGTCTCAACGCCACCTGAAATTAAATATGACCAAAACCGAGCTTCTCATTTTCCCCCCCAAACCCACCTCCCCGATCCCCCCGTTTTCTATTTCTGTTGATGGCTCTCTCATTCTCCCTGTCTCCTCAGCTCGAAACCTTGGGGTCATCTTTGACTCTTCTCTCTCCTTCTCTGCTCATATCCAGCAGATTGCCAAGACCTGTTGTTTCTTTCTTTACAACATCCGTAAAATCCGCCCCTTTCTTTCCAAGCACTCTACCAAAACCCTCATCCACACCCTTGTCACCTCTCGTTTAGACTACTGCAATCTGCTTCTTGCTGGCCTCCCACTTAGTCACCTCTCCCCTCTCCAATCGGTTCAAAACTCTGCTGCCCATCTCATCTTCCGCCAGGGTCACTTTACTCATACTACCCCTCTCCTCAAGACCCTTCACTGGCTCCCTATCCGTTTTCACATCCTGTTCAAACTTCTTCTACTAAACCTATAAATGTACTCACTCTGCTGCTCCCCAGTATCTCTCCACACTCATCCTTCCCTACACCCCTTCCCATGCACTCCGCTCCATGGATAAATCCTTCTTATCCGTTCCCTTCTCCACTACTGCCAACTCCAGACTTCGCGCCTTCTGTCTCGCTGCACCCTACGCCTGGAATAAACTTCCTGAGCCCCTATGTCTTGCCCCATCCTTGGCCACCTTTAAATCTAGACTGAAAGCCCACCTCTTTAACATTGCTTTTGACTCGTAACCACTCGCCTCCACCTACCCTCCTCTCTTCCTTCCCGTTCACATTAATTGATTTGATTACTTTATTTATTTTTTGTCTATTAGATTGTAAGCTCTTTGAGCAGGGACTGTCTTTCTTCTATGTTTGTGCAGCGCTGGCGGAAAATAAGTCGAGCTGCAGAATTCTTGACAGATTGGAGAGGAGAAAGATGATTGAGCGGAAGAACAGTGAGAAGTAAATTGCAATAGTCCAAGCGAGAAGTAACAAAGGTGTGAATAAGGGTTTTGGTGGCGTGTTCAGAAAGGAAGGGGCAAATTTTGCTAATGTTGAAGATAAAAAGCGACAGGTTTTGGCGATTTGTTGAATATGAGCAAAGAAGGATAGAGAGGAGTCCTTCAGTTGGCTGATGGCCTAGCTTCTTTGTTTTCTTTTGTTGGTACTCACTTACAAATGTTATGACTGTGTAGTTGTCATTCTTTTTCCATTATGGATTATGCTTAGTGTTATTGCGAGGTTTTCAATGACAGTTACTTTTGATTCTGCATACTTCTAATTGATGTTTTTCTTTTCTTAGAAGCCTAAATGTCATATTTGGAGGATGCCAAATTCACAGCAAAGATCTAAAGGGTAGGATTAGACCAGTGATTTTCAGGATATACACAAGTTCACACCTCTTACACAGGCAAAAAAAAAAAAAACCCCAGCAAAGATGACGAAGGTGGCTGGAAACCTTTAATTACAATTCCTCAATCCGACTCAACAAGTAGTTCTGGCAGGAGAATGACCCAATATGAGATTCACTTTACTTTGACTGTGTGTTCCATTTATTGTAGCAGCTGTGGCTTCCTACTGATATTTGTGTTGCAAGATCAATTCCCTGATAGATAAGAGACCTTTCTGTTCTCAAACCTATATTCTCCTTGCAGGAGTAGCAGACTCCTGACACAGGCCCTATCGCCAAAACACAGCAGTGTCGAGTTGAATTGAGGCATTGTAATTAAAGATCTCCAGTCACCTTCGTAGTTTTTAATGTTTTATTTTGCTCTTTCAAGATAGCCACTCCATGAATACGCACGAGATGGCTGTGACTACACGCAGAGGCAGTGCATGCAAATCCACATCATATATTCACCTTGGGTGTATCCTGAGGACCAAACTGCAAATCACTGGGTTAGACTAATGGTAGGCTGAGCCTAACATCCAATAGAGCATTGGCTCCCAAACTTGTTCTAGGGGACCCTCAGCCAGCTGGGTTTTCAGGAACATTCACAATGAATATGCACAAGGGAAATCTGCACGCAACAAAGGCAATGCTTGCAAATCTCTCATGAATATTCACTGTGATATCATGAAAGCCTGGTTGGCTGGGGGGTCCCCAGAACAGGTTTGGGAACCACTGCTCTACAGGAACGACTGGCTTCGACCACTTCCTTGAGCAAAAACATCTGCAGCTTAATTGTGCATTATCTGGGGGGGGGGGGGGGGGGGGAAGAACCTTCTTAATTTGTTTTAAAATCAACCATCAATTAAATTTGTGAAGTGTTCTTTCATCCCAGAACTGTTTTTAAGGGTAAATAACTCTTCCCTATTTACCTACTCCACACCACTTACTATTTTATCTTGGTATAGCAGTTTTTCTCCTATCAGTTGGGCTTCAGACAATTAAGAGGGGATATGATTATATAGATGTCTGTCTGTGGCTCAATGGTAGTGCTATCCATTACTGTGCAGAGGTCTTGAAATTGATTCCCACTTTGAATCCTCCTTCCTGGACTAGCTGAAGATACAAGAGTGGCAGCTTTTAGTCTTTCAGATGAGAGAGTCCCAATCACCATGCAAAAGTGACACCTGGTGGTTTAGATATAGGGACTACGATTGCATAGTTCCAAATGTAGCCCTGGTACATAATCCCCCGATGAGGACTGGGCTGAGTGGGTAGTTGTGAGTGAATGCTTGTGGTACCAAATGCATGTGCTGATTTGGATTAAATGAACTGGTCAGAGCCAGGGCACAGATCTGGTACCACAAGCCTTCACATCAGGGCTCGATTCAGATGTCTGCAGTCATGGGGCCCTACCATCCTGCTCACCATATTTAACTGCTGCAAGTGGAATAATTGAGATTATTTGCCTCTTCTCTCCATCCCCCACTAACCCACCCAGCTATGATAGTCCCCTTCTATACTATCCTCCCTAACACCTTCCTTCACTCTTCCATTACAATCTTTGTACACTACCAATTGTATCTGATATCCTGTAATGACTATGTCATAACAAAACTCTGTAAGCCACATTGAGCCTGCAAATAGGTGGGAAAATGTGGGATATAAATGCAATAAATAATAATAATAATCATAAATAATAATCCCCCTTTCCCCAAAAGGCTGTGAATGCTTCCTCAGCAGCAACTTGAGCCAGCCCAGAAAAGAGGCCCTGACACACCAATCAAAATTCAAAAACCTCTACATAGTAATGGACAGTACTGCAACTGAGCCACCAGACCAGTCCCGCATGACTTTATATCCTTATCACTTCTCAGCTGCTTCATTTCAAAGATGAAAACTCTAACCCGTTTACCTTTTCTTCATAAGTTAGCCATTCAGTCCCCTTTTATTAATTTTTTCCAGTTTGTTTTCTTATTCCGCCACATATTTTTTGAGACGGCGCAAGCAAAACTGAATATGGTAACCAAAGTAGACTCACACTACAGACCTATACAGAGGCCTGATTAACATTCAGTTTCATTTTCACTTTCTTTAAAAAAAAACTTGCTAACTGTTCTGTTTGCCATTTGACCACTGCTGCAACCTATGAAGTCAAAGGTCCTTTTCCTCAAGTGGACCCCTAATACAGAACCCAGACCTGTGTACCTAAAGTTCCTCCCCCCCCCCCCCCCCAACACTTGTCCATATTAAAATTTGAACTGCTATTTAGATGCCCAGCTCCCCAGCCTTGTCAAGGCCGCCTGTAATTCGTCACAGTTTATGTTTCCAGTGCTTCAAGAAAAACTATTCATTCTGCAGATCTAATCACCTCACGTTACTCCTTTTTACAGATCATTAACGTATCAGTTAAAACACTGGTCCCAGTACAAATCCGTCAGCCACTCCACTATTTCCTTCAACACTGGAAACCCCTATAATTACCTGTGGTCATTTAACTCTAGTATAGCACTTAAGTGATTTATTACACCTGTTTCTCACAAAAGAGAGGTGAACGGTAAGGTGGATAACTGCACTACATTCAATCCTGAGACTAGAAATCACACATGCAGAAATTGCACATAAACCTCTGAATTCTATTTTTAAAAAAAAATTGCTAAAAATTACGCATGCCCAAATTTGCGCTTGCAATTTAATTGAATAACTAGCTAATTCAATGTAAATTTAGGCACAAGATCCACGCAAGTTCAAAGAAAAGGGGACGCGGAAATAGGAGAGTCATGAATAGAACGGGGGCGTTCTTAACATTTATGCACGTTGCTATAGAATGAGGGGGATTATGTGCTTAATTTAGGTGAGTACAACTGTATCACATTTCAGTTGGTGCAAATGGCCGTGCCAAAAGTTAGGCGCGTCTCAGGCGTAAGCGCTATTCTATAAATCACACCTAACTTTAAGCGTAGTTTATAGAATAGTGCTTTTTTTTCTGCGCCCATTTGTTTTTCACGCCATATATAGAATTGACCCCAAACTGTCACGCACTCTTAAACCTACATTTCCCTCAGCAGCTCATCTGTAATGTAAAACCAAAACCAACAGGTTTTCACATAAGGGAATCTCATCACTGAAGGATGAGGGATTAAGAATCTACCATTATGCAGGGTGTGTCAAAAGGGGATTTGCCAAGAACTGTTTAGGAGTGTTCTCCGGGAGGGCAATGTCTCCAAATAGGTTAGTTTTGTGCATACAGTAACAGGAATGAACCTCACTCCTAAGCTAGGCCATGTGGCATATGATCCCAGTCTCTCAAACCTGCTGTTAACATTTGATGTGGTACTTCCATTGTGTCAAAGACAGCTTCCTTCTGGAAATCATAAGATGCAACACATATAGGCCAACTTCTCCAAGTGTACTTGAAAATTCCTTTAAAAAAAAAAAATCAAGCTTTGTGGCACCCAAAACGATGGGAAATTTCTGCATTCTTTTGGCACATTTTCTTGGTTTCTGACAGCATTTCTTGGTACATCAGGATCTTCTGTGTTACCAAATGATTTACAGTAATCACTTGGGACCGACACCACTATGATCAATGCCGTTTTGGCATTTTTCCTCTTTTACCACTATGTCTGACTTCCTTGCATCCTGCTTTCTATCAGTTAGAACGGGGATGTTCCAGGTTATCATAACCTCTCCATTCTCCGCAATTCTCTTTGTATCATGATCCCAGTGCTTTTCTGGTACGGTGATGGTACAGCATTTCAAATGGATAAGATGTGCCACCTTGTTGTGCTTTTCTCTATGAAAACTTTCTGCCATCAAAACTTTGCAGCCAACTACAAGATGAGTGACTGTTTCCGGTTCTTTCTTACAGATATTTGTTGTCTCCGTTTTTTCTACGATTGCTATGAACCATTTGGTCTGTAATCCACTGTCCTGGGCTGCAGCCATCACTCTTTCATCCTTGGGTTTCAATCATCTTGGTTTGTCTCAGGGGCAATGTCTCCAAATGGGTTTAGTTTTCTGCATACCATAACAGGAATAAGAAATAAGAATAGCCATACTGGGTCAGACCAATGGTCCATCTAGCCCAATATCCTGTTTCCAACAGTGGCCAAGCCAGGTCACAAACACCCGACAGAAACCCAAATAGTGGCAACATTCTATACTACCAATCTCCCAAGGCAAGCAGTAGCTTCCTGGTGTCTGCTGGACCTTTCCTCCAGGAACCTGTCCAAACCATTTTTTTAAAATCCTGATACGCTAACCACCGTTACCACATCCTCTGGCAACAAGTTCCAGAGCTCTGGATTTTGTACTTTTTGAAAGAGTAAAAGGTACAATTATGTCTTATATGATAATTTTCTTTCCTTTACTCGCAGCAGATGAATCCAGAAACTGGTGGGTTGTGACCATCTACCAGCAGGACTGCCAAGGGAAGGAGACATACCCTGTAGGATGAAAGAACCATGTGGATATGGGACGACCCAGATGCAGAACTGGTTCAGAACTGTGGCTATCAGTGTGGAAGTTTACAGAGGACTGTTATAAACAATATTATGGACAAAGTGGGTGAATTGTTGAGAATTAAATTTAGATGTTGAAATTTGATGTAAGTTAATGCTTTGGAACAATGTCTACAAACCTGAGAGAGGGTGCTTGAAGAGTGAAAAAGTGTCTATGGCCCTCAGAAGCTCTCCTCTCATCACCTTGGTCAGATTCCACAACAGGTTTTCCCAAGGCAAGAAGGAAGATTGGAAACTGAAGTCATGACCCCTTTGCATTTCAACAGTGAGTGCTAGCCAGAGGGCTGCATTTAAAAGAGACCATAAGAGTGGAATTTAATGTAATAAAAAATAAAAGCAGATCTTTGGCATTTAAATTATATATTACATCTGGAACCCGAAGGGGGGCGATGGAAACCCCCCAGTAGTGGGGGATGGAATGAATCTGACTTCATTCCTCGAGAGCTCACTGGAAATTATTACCCAGAGGTCAACTATGCTGGTCACTTTTGCCCTGGAGCCTGATCGTAATGCTATTCTAAGACTTTCTTTAAGACATTTAGAAAATCTGTTTTTGGGCTCAAAGATCCGTATTTTTCCAGATCTCTCAAAGCCTACACAAACTAGGCGCAGGGCTTTTTTGGAGCAGCGTCCTAGAGCGTTGGCATTGGGAATAAATTTTGTATACGATTTCCTTGTACATGTAACTTACTGCTTGAGGGTAAACATTTTCAATTTGTAGACCCAAAACAGTTAAAAGAATTTCTTGACGCTAGAGTAGATATGAATGTTGTATGCCCTCCATAACTAGCAGGCTAGGATCGGTAACCTGAGGTAGCAACCGTTATTTTCTTAAATACTTTATGTTATCTATGTTTCTGAATTCTTGGAATCTAATTTTCCTTAAATTGTGGACGAATAAGCCTTAAAGATTTTTTTTTTCCTTATATTATGGATTTCCTGAATGTAATGCCGATTGCATACTCACAGTTTGTAGTCGCACCTGTGTTGGCATTTAAATTATATATTTTTTTTCTTGTTAACGTTTCTCTCTCATATACAAAAATAACTAACAGTTAGGATTAAATCTCATCACAATTTATTTAGAATGTTTTTTAGGAACCTGACCATGGATAACTGTATAACTGATTGAGCTTTGATGAACATTGGATCAATAGTTTCCTATTACTGTTTGTAATTCTTTACTTAATTCTGTTTTTATTCTGCAAGCCACCATAGCCTATCCTTAGGTACAGCTGTATATCAAATGATAAACTTGTTATTTGAGTTAGTCTCAAGATATGACTTAATGGCATTGTGACACACCTAGTATTCACCCACCAAACACAAGCATTCATTTCAATTTTTCACCTCATAAATATGGCTGTAGTCTAGGGGGCCCCAAATTTTAAAAAGGCATTTTTTACAGGTGCGCTGAAAAATGATTCTGCGCGCACCCAAAACATGCATCTACACTATTGCAGGCCATTTTTCAGAACACCTTTGTAAAAGGGCTGGTACTTTCTCTGTCCCCATTGGGCTCACAAGAATATAACGTAGACCCTTTCATTCAGGGGTCCTTTACTATACTGCAGTAAAATGTGGCCTCTTTGAATGTAACAGATTTATTGGAAAGTTCACTAACGTCAACTACGGAAAGACAAACATTGCTGGTATCATTTATTTTTCAGCAAGCTCTGGAGGCCGCTTACAAACTCCATTTTATGGAGGAAAGATTTGGGTCTTTCCAGATGTTACCAAACAAACTCAAGCTAGAAGAAAAGACTTTCTTGCGCTGCGTTCTGCTACTTTAGCGTTGGGCGCAACATTTAATCTGAATTATCCTTGTAAATGCAATATAAAATCTTTGGGAGTTAAATATGTTTTCTTTATACCTGACCATCTTAAACAATTTATTGATCAGAAAAAAGTTTCATGTTGGAATCACACACTATGTTCCAGGGTTAACAGATTTGATATTATTAAGTGGATATTCTGTTAACCCTTTCTTTACCTTTATAGTAAGAATCTCATCTCCTGAGTTAGTAACGGCTCTTCCCCCTTATTGGTGGACTAATACAAGATGTAGAAAAAAAATTCTTTTTTTTCCTTATTGTAAACAAGTTTTTCTTATTACTACTTAATCTGCTTTTCCTATTCACGTCTATAATGCTTGTAAATTTGTAAAATGATAAAGAACAAAAAAAAAAAAAGTGGCCTTAGCACATCCTTATATGGGTTTTTCCCCACACACCAAGGCCATTTTTACCGCAACCATTAAATGACCGATTTTTTATATTAAATGGCTACAAGCTAATGCTGCCATTAGCATGTAACAATTTTTTAAAAAAAAGTTACGGGCAAATGGTGTCTGTGACGAACATGAGTACCTGACTTCCTGCTTCTCTGGAGCTTGGCTTGATATGGAGAAACGGAAGGCATAATCCAGAGATAACCCCCTAGCCCTGGATGAGGTCTCACCCCGAAAAAGCTAACTCTGGACAAGTTCGGAGTCCAGCCGAAGGAGGTAACTGCACCCGCTTCAGCTGGGTTGGGGGGTCTACGTCAGACCACAGCATGAACGACATGTCTCTCAGGACCCAGAAGCAGCTTGGCGGCGACGGAGACACTGAAGCAAAGGGAACCAATTGTGGTGTCCGGGCCGACAGCAGCTGGAGGGGTTCCACTTCCTGCTTCTTCCTCGAATGTGTCAGCTTATGAAACAGGAGGGGCTGGGGCTCAGCTCCTGTTCTAGCTTGAAAGGATAGCTTCTTCTTCGGTTCTTGAAGCGTTGGAAAGACCGGCAGTAGTGATGCTAGAGTCCTTGTGGGATGCTATCCAGGGAGTACATTACTGAAAGGAAATTATCAAGCTCTGTCTCAGGATTTGGGGCAACAGGGGTCCAGAACTGGTTCATGGGAAGAGGAGGTAAAGAAATTGCAGAGCTTTTCTTCTGTGATTCTTAAACAGAAAAATATTCAAGCTCGTAAACTCCCTTCACCTCATCTACCCTCCAATTGCTCACTTACCCTTGCTCATATTTCTCCTACTCCCCTCATCCCTGCATTTCTACATTCTTCTTTTATTACTCCAATAATATTCAACTTATTTCTCTCCACCAACACTTTGTAATCCCAATTACTATGTAAGCCGCATTGAACCTGCTTTGAGTGGGAAAGCGCAGGGTACAAATGTAATAAATAAATAAATATTTGGATAACATTGTCAGAAGGAACAATTTCTTAATTTTCCAATATCTCCTTTAATTCCTGCAATAGATAAGTTGAAAAAGTATTTTCTTGAGATATTGGGGGTGTTCCGTTTGAAGGGTGTTATGGAGTTGCTGGAAAGCTCACTGGAACTTGTAACTGAACAAACTACTCTTCTGGTAACTTCTGCCCTGGAACCAGACAGAAATAACATATTTCGTCTATATTTCCGTCATATGAAAGCAAAGTTTTTTGCGTCGGCCATACAAGTGTTTCCTGATCTAGCTAGAGACACTCAGAGAAGAAGATGGGAATTCTTAGCCTTAAGGCCTAGAGTCCTGGCTCTGGGGAGCTTCTTTTGTTCTAAAATTTTCTTGTAAATGTACGTTGTCTTTAAATGCAGTTAATTATGTTTTCTTTGACCCCAAAAAATTGCAAGAATTTGCAGTTGCTAAGGAAGACAGACAGACATACAGCCCTGGACCATTCTGCTTAACAAAAATGCTGTAAGACTGGCTGCAAGTACTACCCTCACTTCTGTTTAGTTTAATTGGACTTTTTCTTTGGGCCCTGTTTAGTAAGTTACGCTAGCATTTTTAGCGTGCGTTTTTAGCAAGCACTAAAAAACTCTAGCATGCATACAGCACAGCTTAGTAAATAGGGCCCTTTGTGTCTTGTCCAATTTTTAGTGGTCTAAGTTAAGGGTTAATTACTTCTTCATTTCTTAATATTTTCTTTGTATTTATTTCTATTTCCACTATTATTCACAAGTTTATTCTTAGAATATAAATCACACAGTGTTGCATAAATTAATTTAAAAAATAAAGTTACCACAGGAGCCCTTAACGCCATCCATTTTGTAGATGGTAAGGGCTCATGTGCACGCTTATACATTTGCACTGTTTATTGTAGAAACACTCACTTTCTGACCCCCGTTTTATTATTTTAGCATACACACATTTGGCAGTTACCACAGGACACCTGAATGCATCCCATGGTACACCATTTTAAGTTGCATCAGATGCACATTAGCACCTAATGCAACTTAGTAAAATGACCCCCAAGTGACTGGCAAGAGAGAATGCCAATAAAATTACAGAAACCAATAGGTGCAAGCCTCTTAACTGTGTATTGGGGGTTCAGGTGGTCTCCAATGATTTGCTAGCTCAACTATAACACGCTGGAAATATGGAAATACTAATAGCGCTCAGCCATATGGAGTAGGAGAAATTTGTGAAAGACTGAGCAGACCTGATCACATTCTTCTAATAAGAGTTACCGGGATTATCTCAGTCAGGGGATAGGGTGAACAAGAGAAGATGGGAGTTCAAAGGGGAGAAAAAAAAAAAAGAGATAAAAGGGGCAACAAGAGAGAGAGGAGATCATGTTATGGAAAAATATGGTTCTGATGTTCTGCCCATATCCAACAGACTGCCAAGACCTGTCGCTTCTTCCTCTTCAACATCAGCAAAATTCACCCTTTCCTATCTGAGCACACCACACGAACTCTTGTCCAAGCTCTCATTACCTCTCGCCTTGACTACTGCAACCTACTCCTCACTGGCCTCCCACTTAGCCATCTATCCCCCCTTCAATCCGTCCAGAACGCTGCCGCACGTCTCATATTCCGCCAGAACCGATACACTCACATCACCCCTCTCCTCAAGTCACTTCACTGGCTTCCGATCAGATACCGCATTCAATTCAAGCTTCTCCTTCTTACCTACAAATGCACCCGGTCTACTGCTCCTCACTACCCTCATCTCCCCCTATGTTCCCGCCCGTAACCTCCGCTCCCACGACAAATCCCTCCTTTCAGTTCCCTTCTCCACCACTGCCAACTCCAGGCTCCGCTCATTCTGCCTTGCCTCACCCTATGCCTGGAACAATCTTCCTCAACCCCTACGCCAAGCCCCCTCCCTACCCATCTTCAAATCTCTGCTTAAAGCTCACCTCTTCAATGCTGCTTTCGGCACCTAACCGTCCGTGAAATATAGTATGCCCTATTATTCGGACTCTACACTTGTCTTTGACTGGACACTTGTCTATAGATTGTACACCTGTCTTTTAGATTGTAAGCTCCTTGAGCAGGGACTGTCCTTCTATGTTTGAATTGTACAGCGCTGCGTAACCCTGGTAGCGCTTTAGAAATGTTAAATAGTAGTAGTAGTAGTAGTAGTATATGGTTCTGAAGGCTGAACAAAATAAATTGCAAAAACACTAAAAATAAAAATAAAGTAGGGGGGTGTACAATCCTTTAATAGAGTACCATGACCAGGACAAGCTGGAAAACTACCGGACAGTAACTAACAGCCCTTTTCCAGTAAACTTATAAATCTGCAATCAACTCGATGACCGGCTAGATCCATGTCAATCCAGATTCCGACCTGGATGGAAAAGCGACAGTCCCCTACTAGATGATGAGGAATCCATCTTCATACCACTGCTATCAATTTCTCAGCAACTTTTGACAGCATGGATCATGATATCATACTTCAACAACTGTCTGAAACAAGTATTAGGACTTGAACCATGCAAATACTGTGCCAGCATCTACGAGACAGAAAACAGTCCATTCTTTTCAGCAGCACCTCTTCATTACCTTGACTACTGGCCTATGGGATCCATACTGTAATCCATGGTATTTAAGATCTACCTGAAGCCTACAGCATAGCTATTTTGGTTAGGGACATCAACTTCTACATCTATGCAGATGATATACAGCTACTCATACTAACGGAACCAGATCTACCAGTTCTCCAAGTTAGCAAAGCTGGGTTATATAAAGATTTGGACAAGGAGGAAAAGTCCAGAAACTATTATTAACCACGTTTACTCCTAGGTGTAAGCAGCATGGAATCTATTTTTTTTTTTTGGTAGCCTGTCAGGTACTTGTGATCTGGATTGACCACTGTTGTAAACAGAATACTGGGCTTGACGGACCCTTGGTTTGACTCGATATGGTAGTTCTTATATTTACTGCCTAACTTCAACTCAAGACAAGGGCAAAATAAATAAATAATTTTGTATAAATACAAATAAAACAAAGATTATGTGTTTTCTGGTCAGAAGTACCTAGAAACCCAATATCAAAATCCTTTTTGGGAACTAAGAACTCTCCTCCTAAAATCATAGGTCAGAAGTCTTAGGATACTGCTGGAATTATCACTTACTTCGATCCTATAAGGTCGAGCAACTTTTTAAAGCTACGGTTATCATTTGTAGAACAGTGAAAAGACAAGTCTGTTTGGTGGTCCATGTCGTGGTAACATTATGGCTAGACTACTGTAATGCCCTGTACATTGACCAGAAAGAGACTGTACCAGCTCCAATTAATTTAGAGTCCTGCAGCATGACGGACAGAGGGTTTCAAGTAATGTGACCCTATCACTTCCTTCTTGATACTAGAATTCTACAGTGCCAGATTTAAACCTCTCTCTGATCGTCAAGGCCTTCAGAGGAAAACAGGCCAGCTGTTATCCCTCTACATACTTTTGAGGCCTCTAAAGTCCTTCCAAGAAACATCCCCCAACTGTACTCTTGCCAAAAGAATCACATGATGTGACACCCACTAGCGAGTGGTCTATCTAAGGAGCAGCCCTCACTCTGGAACTCATTTCCATGGGGGCTATGCTTAACTCAAAACTACCTCTGCTTCAGGAAGCAGGAGGCCTGGCTCTTCTCCCAAGTCTTTAATGGCTATGGCCAGTTGGGGAACTGACAAGTGAATCAATCGATCACACCATATCACAGCAAGCTTGGCACATGCCCTCTGAAGCCAGCTGCACATAACTTATTTAACTGTACATACAACTTACCTTCCATCTAGTCACTTGCTTTTATTTACCCCCCCCCCCCCCCCCAACACCTTTGTCTGATCCATTTTGTCCTATATGCACATGTGCTCTGCTGCTTACTAAGATATGATAGTCAACATCAGCACAATAAAATTAAACATTTCTGAAAGTTCTACTGTGCTATTGTAATACGTGTACAGAGTAAAATCTCATCAAAACTTGAGACTCAATGAGGTGATGGTGAATCACTAAGAAAATATTGTATTTCAAATATAAATACATATAAGAAAGACTATTAGTAATCTCAAGGTACAGCCATGGCACTGCTGTTAACTCCCAAATCATGCTATAAAAATGCTGAACAGGCTCATGTACTCCTAAATGAGCCTGTTAAGCTCTATTTTATAGCATGATTTGGGAGTTAACAGGCTCATTTAGGAGTACATGAGCCTGTTCAGCATTTTTATAGCATGATTTGGGAGGTAACAGCACTGTCATGGCTGTAGCTTAAGATTATTAATGGTCTTTCTTTATATATACAATATTATCTTTCTGATTCACCAACTCAACGCAGAGAAAACACAATGTCTTGACTAACCTCACAACACAACAAAAACAACTACTCCAAAATAACCACACCATACTGTTCTCTTCCCGTCGCACAAAACCTAAAAATTCTTGGAGTGACCATCGACCGAAACCTCATCGATACTCATGTGAAGAATACAACGAAGAAAATGTTCTACTCCATGTGGAAACTCAAAAAAAAGAGTAAAAACCTTTCTTCCCAAGATATATCTTCCACACCCTGGTACAGTCAATGGTAATAAGTCACCTGGACTACTGTAATGCACTATACGCCGGCTGCAAAGAAGAGACCATCAAAAAACTCCAAACAGCCCAGAATACCGCCGCCAGACTCATATTTGGAAAAAATAAATATGAAAGTGCAAAACCCCTAAGAGAGAAACTTCATTGGCTCCCACTCAAAGAACGCGTTGCATTCAAGATTTGCACGATTGTACACAAAATCATTCATGCAGACACCCCAATCTACTTGCTAAACCTTGTGAACTTGCCTCCCAGAAACGCTGTAAGATCATCCCGCAAATTTCTCAATCTGCACTTCCCCAGCTGTAAAGGACTAAAATACAAGCTGATACACACCACCACCTTCTCCTTCTTGAGCACGCAGCTGTGGAATGCTCTACCTACAGACCTGAAAGCTACTGACGAAATAACTAACTTCCGCAAATCTCTGAAGACATCTCTTCCAAAAGGCCTACAAAGAAAATACATAGCCTACAAAACTACCTCAACAATCCACACAATTATCACAGTTCACCTCTATCCTATCCAACACCTTCCGCCTATCTTACCTTACCTAATCTTCAAACATTAATAATTGTACCCGTAATCACGAAATGATTATGTCTATCTTCTCTTAACTAACCTTCAAATATTAAGAATTGTACCTGTTATCATGAAATGATTATGTCATAACCACACTCTGTAAGCCACATTGAGCCTGCAAATAGGTGGGAAAATGTGGGATACAAATGCAATAAATAAATAAATTTCTTTTTTTTGTTATGATACAGCATCAGTGCCACTCATATTATGTCATCACTATTGTTATAATTCAATTTACCTAGCTTAATTTGGTGCCTCTTTTACCAAACCGTGCTAGCAATTCCTACACAGCAATGCCAACGGTGTTGCTTTGTCGGCATTGCCACACCAGGAATTGCTAGTGTGGTTTGGTAAATGAGGTGCTTAGTTTTCAAATTCTCAGAGCTCCTAATTGTTATTGGATGATATCCGTTATCATTTATTGTAATTCCTAAAGTTGGCTAGCCTCCTGTAAAGGAGCCATGGATTTCATATACCACCTTTCCAAAGTAGAACCAAAGCAGTTTATATTTATTATATGCAGATACTTTCTCTGTCCCTAATGGGCTCCCAATCTAAGTATTGTAATCCACACTAAGCTATCTTCACTTGAAGCAGAGTAAAAAAAAAAAAAAGTGTACCTGTTCTATTACGTACTATGCTGACATTTGATCATTTAATTATAGTTATTTTGTTACTACAATTTGTTTATGTCCAGCTACACCTGTTGTACACTGCCTTGCAGGTGTCCTTCATAATAAAACACAGCACACAGATGTCAACTGGCAGTTAATGTATCAGCAAATGCTCCGCTTAACACACGGCTATCTCTACTTCAGGAAGCAGGTTAAAGCTTGGCTGTTCAACCAGGCCTTTAATAGAAGAAGTAACTAACTTGTTAGTCTCACTCACACACACAAGGAGTGCCAGAGGCTGCACATATTGCAGCAGGACAGGTTTATCCACTCCTACTCTATCTGGGATAATATTTAACCATCTCTCTGACCTCATGTGCACCATTTTTACTTTCTAACTCCTCTTACCTATCTATATGTTCTATCTTTATTAATACCCTATACTGTCAATTAAAATGTTCTATTATGCATCGTGTTGACACTGTAAGTAGTATACAGTAAATACATCCTAATAAAGAACCCCTGTTTTAGACAAATTTATTAGGATGTATTTATCACCTTTTTGAAGGAATTTACTCAAGGCAGTATACAGTAGGAATAAATCAAACATGAGCAACAGTTACAGCAGTAAAAATATTAAAATAATACAAAGTATGGCATAATATACTACTTACAATGTCAACACAATCCGTAATAGAACATTTTAATTGATAGTGAAGGGTATAAGCAAAGATAGAACATATAGATAAGAGAGTAAGAAGAGTTAGAAAGTAAGGTGACTAATTTAACAAAAGGTGCACAAGAGGTTAGAGAGATGGTTAAATATTATCTCAGCTAGGGTAGGAGTGGATAAACATGTTCTGCTGCAGTATGTGTCCCAAGGACTGGGTTGTCAAATTTTCAGGATATTCACAATCAATATACATGAAATAAATTTACTTACACGCTCATTCAGACTAGGCATTAAACTATTCTACACTGAAATAACCCCATTACATACTAAGTCATGTTTACAGACAATATGCAGGGGGGAGGGGAAGTGCTGTGTCATTTGCCAAGGACTTGTTTACACTCTGCGCATACCAGCCAGGAAGAGAAATAGAATGATCGAAAGGCAAAAAGAATGTACCACACTTCCCCACTAGACCTCGCTACCCGTTCATAGACTCTTGTATAGATACTTTATAGAATTAATTTTCATCTAACTCCGATTCAAAATCTGCCCAGGGGCAAAGGTCTTCCCAACAGTTGTCTACCGTCGACACCGACTGGGAACAGATGAGCGACAGTCCAAGCACTAGAGACCCACTGAAGACATCCCCCACCGCAACGCCTGCTCTATTTAAACAAGAATTTCCCTTGAAACAATAACCAGAGGTTCCCTTGTCATTCTGTCAGTATCGTAAAGCCACTGCCTGAGCTGGTAGGCGGCTGCCGGCAAGAAAGGCCAGACCGTGACGGGGGACTTTAGAGCCAAAGCTCTACCCAGGCTTCCCCCAGCGCCCCGAATCTGGAGCGCACGTACCTGAAAATCGGCCAGAATCATCTCCCGATCCATGTTGGAAGCCATCACGGTTCTCTCTGCTGCGGGACGGGTTGGGCACTCGGAGACGGCGGCTGTAAGGGAAGGGGGAGGACGCAGAACCGGGGTAGCCTCGGACGCACTCGCTCTTTCCTCCTCCTCTCCGCAGCTGACCACTGTCGCACACTTTCTCTGTCACTGGGGTCGTAAAGCGCTGCTTTACGGCTGTCGCGTCATGTGACGGGCTCCTGTCAAGCAGGCGCTACTGCCACTTCCGCTTCCCGTGAGGGAGGAGGCGTGGTCACTGCCCCTTTTTTGTTGTTGTTCTAATAAATGGTCTTGTGTTTCGGTGCGGGCGGGGGTGGGTTGAGATGAGCAGCTACGGTATCGGCTAATGGATGCATTGGAAAGAGGGAGCAGGATTTGGAGAAGCGGGGGTTATTATTCGGTTGTTTCAAAGCCTGCAGTGTTTTCGTATAAACGAACTGGTCTCCGGGTGCGATAGGGCGCCTGTGCTCGGATCTAGGACCTAAGTCGCCGGCGTTTCTAACTGCAGACATTTATATGTAGCGCGTGAGGTTCCGGGTTATTTCTGTTTATGTTTCGATTGACACCGTTGTAAGTTGTCGTACACGGAAGTGCTGCTGTCGTCTGTCGCTGTCCCCTCCCCTCCCCTCCCCTCCCATTTCACTTGCTACACTTTTTCGTAGAGTTTGAACTCTGCGGTAGCGGTCACGGGGCAGCCCCGAGTGCCCTACAAAAAGGAGACAGTTTGATCTTGTTTGTTTATTAGGTCTGCCATCTCCATTTGGGCAGCAGCGGAGCCATGGGCTCTCTGTACTATCCTGGGAAGAACTGCATATCCCCTCTAAATACTTAATCACCCTAACCTGGTATCTGCTCATGACAGGGTTACACAGTCAAGGCAGTATAAACCTATCAAACATATAAATGGCGAGTGACCGTACTCACTCGCAAATGCGCCGTAGACTTCCCTCTCTGTCCTGCCCCCGCGTCAATACGTGATGATGGGGGGCGGGACAGAGAGGGAAACTGCACGAAGGGGAGGGAACCGCCGAGGTCGCCACCGCTCCCCCTCCCCCCCCCAGGTCACCGCCACTGGTACACCCCCCCCCGGAGTCGCAGCCGCCACCACCCGGCCCATTTCTTCACTATTCAGCTTACATTTCTGGAGCAGGCAGATCAGCTGAGCTGCCATTGGCCTTCCTTCCCTGCCTGTGTCCCGCCCTCGCCAACGTTACGTCACACGAGGGCGGGACACAGGCAGAGAAGGAAGGCCGACGGGAGCTCAGCTGATCTGCCTGCTCCAGAGATGTAAGTTGAATAGCGAAGAGACGGGGCGGCGGCGACTCGGGGGGGGGGTTCCTGCCAGCGGCGAACTTGGGGAGGGAGGGGCCAGCGGCAACCCAATAGCCCATTTTAACAGGCTCAACGGCTAGTGTAATTAGGAACCCAGTATTTAGTAGATAAAGAAATATAGTTTATTAGCATTGAGATCTTACCCAAAGACAGTACAAGCAGTTCAGGCATTCACATGGTAGTACAGCACTTCACGACTCATGACATGTGCCTTCAAAGGTTGCTGGCTTCACTCTTCTTCTCCAAGGCACTGCTTAGGTAGCAGACCTTTTATACATTTTTGGGTCCCATAGATCCCTATGAACATTTCACTTTCCCACCTGCACTTTCGTCATAATTGGCACATATATCCAATTATGCCCAAGTTCCAACTTTTCTTATCTTTCATCCAATTAGGACCAAGTTTCAAGCTTAGCAAGTTTGCTTATCACTTATCCAATTATGACCAAGTCTCAGAGCTCCTATCTCCAAACTTCTCTCATCCCCAAATGTAGCTTTTCTGCTCCTGGCCCAATTATTTTTCATAGTTTCTCAGCATGCCTATGTCCAGCTATACACAACCCTTGCCAACCTTGTAATTCTGCCAAGGTTAAGCAGGCTGTCACATTTCTTTAGTGAAGTATCAGGACTGAGAGATGCTATGATTTTAGAGGCCTAGTTTACTTTAGAAAGCCTGAACCTGTTTTTCAGTGCATTCAATTTGTAACAATTATTTACAATCTACGCCACAAGTTGAGACAGCGAACGGTTCTAGTATTGCAGTTTAAGGTCATTCCTTGGGATAGTAATGCTGCCTTCTCACGCCTTCAGAGGCTTTTTTTTAAATGTATTTGTACACATTTTCAAGTCACCATTGAAAACTTGTAACTTCTGTATTCTTTGTTCTAAGAAAAAATAACTTCGTGTTTATGATTTGCGTTACAAGACATATGAGGAGAGATTTGCTGACCTGAACATGTATACCCTGGAGGAAAGGAGAAACGGGTGATATGATAGACGTTCAAATATTTGAAAGGTATAATCCACAAATGAACCTTTTCCGGAGATGGGAAGGCGGTAGAACTACAGGACATGAAATGAGGTTGAAGGGGGTAGACTCAAGAAAAATGTCAGGAAGTATTTTTTCACAGAAAGTGTTGGATACTTGGAATGCCCTCCCATGGGAGGTGGTGGAGATGAAAATGGTAATGGAATTCAAAAATGCGTGGGATAAACATAAAGGAATCCTGTTCAGAAGGAATGGATCTTCAGAAGCTTAGCGGAGATTAGATGGCAGCACGGGTGGTGGGAGGCAGGGCTAATGCTGGGCTGACTTCTATGGTCTGTGCCCTGAAAATGGCAGATACAAATCAAGGTCAGGTGTACAAATAAAGTAGCACATATGAATTTGTCTTGTTGAGCAGACTGGATAGACAGTACAGGTCTTTCTCTGCCGTCATCTACTATGTTACTATCCTGTTTCCAACAGTGGCCAATCTAGGTCACAAATACCTGACAAGATTCTGAGAAAGTTCAGTACATTTTATGCTGCTTATCCCAGAAATAGCAGTGGATTTTCCCCAAGTCAATTTAATAATGGTCTATGGACTTTTCCTTTAGGAAGCCGGCCAGACCTTTTTAAAACCCTGCTAAGCTAACTGCCTTTACAACATTCTCTGGCAACAAATTCCAGAGTTTAATTACACGTTAAGTGAAGAAAAATTTCCTCCGATTTGTATTAAATTTAGTACTTTGTAGCTTCATCGCATGCCCCCTAGTCCTATTATTTTTGAAAAGAGTAAGCAAATGATTCACATCTACCCGTTCCACTCCACTCATTATTTTATAGACCTCTATCATATCTCCCCTCAACCGTCTTTTCTCTAAGCTGAAGAGCCCTAGCCGCTTCAGCCTTTCCTCATAGGGAAGTTGTCCATCCCCTTTATCATTTTCGTCGCCCTTCTCTGTACGAGATGTGGCGACCAGAATTGAACACAGTATTCGAGATGCGGTCGCATCGATTCACAGTTAAACACATTAAAATCTAACATATCCTCGTGCTTCTGGGCAAGTCACTTAACCCTCCATTGCCCCAGGTACAAATAAAGGCGGTATATCAAGTCCCAGTCCCTCTTCTCCTCCTCTTTATCTGTGAAGAGACCGAGCTAAGGCAGGCATTGAGATCATCAATAGTGGCCAGAGTTTGGATAGTAAGAATTAGGGGGGACAAAGAAGATGTTCCACAAAGCTCCATTCTCACTCCTATTTAACTCCCCATGTGTGTGGGTGAGTGATCGGGAGAACTGGAAAGCAGAGTTTGAGAGAGAACATTCTAACTAGTAAAGAAGACCGCCTGAGATATCTGTGGTGTGTAAACAATTAAGGAGGCATTTGTGGTCTATCAATTTGAAAGCTGATGAGAGATTCAACAGTACTAATACCACAGAAGGCAGTTGATCCAGGGATTTACAGATTTAGCTATATAGTGCTGAAAAAATGGTGGGGGTGTAACACTAAACACTTCTATATATATGAGGAGAGCTGGATGTGTACTATTTTCTCCAATAGTTTGCCAAAGAGTGGGAGATTGGAAATTGGGCAAAGGCTTGAAGGATTTGTAAGTTCTAAATGTGTTTTTTTCCAGAGGAGGGGGTAACGAAAGTATGTTTCCATCATGAAGTCACAATTCTATCTGTAGACAGTGTTGTAGGAGAGATGTGGAAAGGTGTTCCATTATGCATCCATGCCAAGGAGGTAGCACTGAAGATGCTGGGTTTAAAGTCTGGATCAATTCTGTTAGTGAATTTAGTGTTAGTGGTGGAAGAGAGGTCCAGGAGTAGCATAGGAAATGGAACAAAGTGTCTGGAAGTGATGATGGTGTAGAAGGTGATCGGGGAGAGAGCTGTTTGTCTTTTTGTGGCTGTGACCTCATGATCACAGCCAAATAAAATTGTATGACCCTCCAGAGGTGCAGAATAAAGACGCACCTATGGAGATCCCACCCAGGTTGTGATTCCAAACACAGATGATGTGATCCCATTTGGTGTCCTGACCCACAGTTTAGGGAGCTTTGGTCTAAAACATTGTATCATTTATATTTTCAGCTCCCTTCCAAGAAAGTTTACCAGTTTAAACACTTGGTGCATCTCACGTGGTTGGCAGTATAATAGTGGCTACTGCACAAAAGTGTGAACTAAAATCCCTGGTTGAATTCCACCATTCATGAATAAGTCATTTAAAGTTAACTATATAAAAGTGCATTGTTTGTTACAACCAGACATGGAAGAGAAGTTTGCACTCAGGAGAAGGAAATAATTTGGTTCTTTGCTTGAACACATGAAAATCAGTGCTGATTTATTTTTGTTTGGTCGGTCTTTTGTGATCCTGTGAACCACCTGGAATTGTAGATAGTGGTTATAAATATTTTTAATAGAGTGAAAAGTATGTATGTGAGTGGATGGGTGGTATGAAGATGGGCAGAAAAGGAAGTAGGAATGGACAATCCGCATTGCATTGCAATACAATCCAAGCTGAGACAGACGTATGTTTATTGAAGCACCAACTGTAAAAGGACTCAATGTTTATTGGACTATCAAAAGACTTGACATGCCGGGTTCGGCATAGAGACGCCTGCCTCAGGAGTCATGCAATCTTACTGAATCCTTTTATCAGTAGATGTTGAGCCTGCAATTGGTGGGGAAATGTGGGATATAAATGTATTAAATAAATAAATGTTAAAGTATGCATAAGAAAACGGCAACCTTCACACCGACAGAGGTCGTGTAGACGAGCAGAAAATGATAAACCAAATTGATGAGACTTCTAATGTGTGGCTCAGAAACTTGCACCAGCATCTAAACTAGAGAATGACGCGGGGATGAGGACAAACTCTGTCCCCATGTTGTTTTCTACTTTGAAGCCTGTTAATGAACTGGACTGACTGTTATTTATATTTGAGTGATGCAGACAACGATATTTTGATGTTTTTGTTAAAACGAGCAAACATGCTGGCAATGACTAGCAAAATTTGCATGGGGGATCCTGTGCATCCTGCTACCAGCACATCTTCTAAGAAAAAAACATCTTTTATTGCAGGAGGGACAGTGGAAGACTGGAGAACTAGACTGAATCCTGAGATTGTTGATGATTTCTTATTCATCCCCATATTTAAAAATCATAACAGTGCTTCATAGGGCATATTTCTCCCCTCTAGGGCATACAGAATGGGTTGTATTTTGTACCCCTGGATATTTTAACAGGGTGGATGATGATTCCTTGGGGTAGTAGAAATCGGCTATCGTTGGGGTTGGAAGAATAGAGGGTGATGGTGAGGAGGGTTATTATAGCTGCTCACTGTTATTATTGTTTTCTAATTGTAAGACACACAATATGGAGCATGAAAGGGCTAATTATCTGTACAAGAGAGTGAAGCAGAAAAGGAAGTAGCTTCCTTAGCAATATGAACCTATGGATGCAGAAGTGCTGTTGTAAGCCGCAAGCAGTGCAAGGACACCCCAGTACAGACCATAGATCCAGAGTATCTGATTCCACACCAAAGAAAGGAAACTCTAATGCTCAAGGAATCCATTTGATAATACTGAATTCTCCGAGGACAAGCAGGCTGCTTGTTCTCACATATGGGTCGGCGTCCATGGCGGCCCAGGAAACGGCAAATTTTTCTACAGCAACATTTTAAAAGTTTTGCCAGAGCCTTCTAGTGCGCGTACCGCGCATGCACGGCCAACTTCCCGCCCATCGTGTGAGCATTCCCGCTCAGTTTTTTCTTGTCCGTGATGAGGTGAAGAAGTTTTTCCCTGTTCACTTCGCTGGCCCAGGAAAGACAGTCTTGACGATGCTTTTTATATTTTTTCTTTTCTTATTTCGTTATTCGTTTTTTGTTTTTTTTGTTACGGTATTTTTCTCCTAGTTTTTTAGCACTTTCTAAGTTTTCTTTATTTTTGCGGTCAAGTTTTTCCCCTTTTGTGCCCTTTACTTTTTTGCCACAATCGCATCTTTTAATTTCGCCGAAGCCGAACAACCGGACAATCTCAGGTACCAATACCCACGCTCGGTGAATCCAGTGCCTTGGGCCTGACCATAGCGCAGCCACTTGCAGTCTGTGTCTTCGCATGAAGAAACGGACCCAAGCATCTCGAGAAGCCCAACAAGAGAAGCTTTTTGGGGCTCGGTCCGGTGCATTGGTACCGAAGTCGGTGGTATCGACATCGAGGGACGCATCGACGTCGGGAGCGAAGGTAATGGCTGCGGAATGACCAACTCGTGCTGGGAGCAGCGAGTCATCGAGTAGGCCGCCACCTGTCTCAAGGCCTCCTGTTATGCAGGCTCCCTGGGACCGACCATCGGACCCGGCCCCGAGGAGACGTGAGGATTCCACGTCTTCCTCATCAGTACCGAGGAGTCTCGATGATGGGCGTCGAGCGAAGGCGAAGAAGCACCGCCATCGTTCTCCTTTGACACACGGTGCCAGGAGCTTCGGGGCGTCGAGGGATTCGGCACCCAAGAAGCGTTGGCGCCAAGAGGATCACTCTCCCTCTATTCATGAGGTGCGTCAGTCTAGCAGCCCGGTACCTGCTCCCAAGCCTTGACAGATTCTACCACCGTTTCTTTTAGCGACCCCGCAGCCTTGTCTAACAGCAGCTCTCAACAAGTGCATCAGGGCCCTGCTTCCAGAGTTTCTGGAAGGGTTACTGCGCCAGGCTGCTTTGGTGTCGGGGGGTGCTTGCACCTTCCGTACCGTCTGCTGCAGCGGCATCTGGCCCTTCACCTGTGGTGAGGTCCCCAACCTCGGTGCTGCCTGCCACCCAGGTCGACTCCCCTTCGACGTCAGTGGAGGAAGCTTCACCGCAGTTCAGGTAGGCGTCGACTTCTCGGCACCGCCATCGAAGACGTTGTTCCTCGGCGTCAAGGCAGGCTCAGTTTCGGACTGCTCTGAGGGATGTCTTGTCCGATACTGAAGATGAGCGTTTGTGGGAGGAAGAGGATGATCCCAGGTACTTTTCTTCTGATGAGTCCTATGGGATTCCTTCTGAACCTTCCCCTCCACTAGAAAGGAGACTTTCTCCACCAGAGAGTCTATCCTTCACTTCCTGTGTCTAGGAAATGGCTGTGGCTATTCCCTTCCCTATGGAGGTTGAGGATGAGCCCAGGGCTGAGATGCTCGAGGTCCTGGATTATCCTTCTCCGCCTAGAAAGGCTGCAATGGCTCCTTTGCATAATGTATTGAAGGAAGTCCTTTTGCGAAACTGGTCATTCCCTCTAATTCTGTGATCCCGAAAAAGACTGAATCCAATATCGGATCCACGGGGAGCCTGGATTGATGAGGTCTCAGCTACCTCACAATTCCATGGTGGTGGGCTCCGCTCTCAAAAGAGCCAAGAGTACTAGGGACTGTGCCTCGGCACCCCCAGGCAGAGAATCTAGAACCTTGGACTCTTTTGGGAGGAAGGCATATCAGGCCGCTATGCTCGCTGCCAAAATCCAAACATACCAGCTCTTCACGAGCATCCACTTGCGGAACTCGGTGAGGCAACTGTCTAGCTTGGTTGATGCACTCCCTTCGGAGCAGGCAGAGCCTTTTCACCAGGTGGTCAGGCAGCAGAAGGCATGTCGAAAATTCCTGGCCAGGGGTACGTTCGACACTTTTGGTGTAGCATTCAGGATCGCTACCCAAGATATAGTGATGCGCAGACTCTCATGGCTGCGTGTCTCTGACCTGGATCATTCGGTCTAGCAGCAGATGGCGGATGTTCCTTGCCGGGGGGTATAACCTTTTTGGTGAGAAAGAGGATCTAGTTGACCAGCTCAAGAAGCACAATGATGCTATGGATTCTTTCTGCCGCCGGGCATCTTCTGCTACTACCTCCTCATCTAGGAGGTTTTTTGGAGGGAAAAGGAGTGCTCCCTATTCCTATGCTAGGCGTAGGTACACTCCTGCTTCTAGGCAGCCTGCCCAGGCTCAGTCCCAGCGCGCTCGTTCTCGTCAACAGCGTGCGCCTAAGGCCTCTGCGGTTCCACAGCCAAAGCAGGGGACGGGTTTTTGACTGGCTCCAGTTCAGCATAGCCTCAGTAAAAGTGTCCGTGCCGGACGACTTGCCAGTTGGAGGGAGGTTGATATTTTTTCACCAAAGGTGGCCTCTCATAACCTCCAACCAGTGGGTTCTTCAAATAGTCCGGTCAGGATACACCCTCAATCTGGAATCCAAACCTCCAAATTGTCCACTGGGAGCTCATTCTTACAATTCCCAGCACAAACAGGTACTTGCAGAGGAACTCTCCGCCCTTCTGAAGGCCCAAGCAGTCGAACCCGTTCCACCAGGGGAAGAAGGGCTGAGATTCTATTCCAGGTACTTCCTTGTGCAAAAGAAAACGGGGGATGCATCCCATCCTAGACCTAAGGGCCTTGAACAAATTTCTTGTCCAAGAAAAGTTCAGAATGGTTACCCTAGGCACCCTTCTTCCCATGATTCAGGAAAACAATTGGCTATGCTCTTTGGACTTAAAGGATGCTTACACACACATCTCGGTACTTCCAGCTCACAGGAAGTATCTTTGATTTCGGCTGGGAACACAGCACTTTCAGTACCGTGTACTTCCTTTTGGCCTGGCGTCTGCGCCCAGAGTGTTTACCAACTGCTTAGCTGTAGTCGCAGTGTCGCTAAGCAGACTGGGAGTGCATGTGTTTCCTTATCTCGACGATTGGCTGGTGAACAGCACCTCGAAGGAGGGTGCTCTGGAGTCCATGCGAATTACTATTCGGGTGCTAGAGCTACTGGGGTTCGTCATAAATTATCCCAAGTCCCATCTCACCCCAGTCCAAACTTCGGAATTCATTGGAGCCCTGTTGAACACTCAGACAGCTCGAGCTTATCTTCCCAAGACAAGGGCGGACAACCTTCAGTTCCTGGTGTCCATGGTTCGAGCGTCTCACCAGGTCACGGCTCAGCAGATGTTGAGACTTCTGGGGCATACAGTGGTGGAAATAAGTATTTGATCCCTTGCTGATTTTGTAAGTTTGCCCACTGACAAAGACATGAGCAGCCCATAATTGAAGGGTAGGTTATTGGTAACAGTGAGAGATAGCACATCACAAATTAAATCCGGAAAATCACATTGTGGAAAGTATATGAATTTATTTGCATTCTGCAGAGGGAAATAAGTATTTAATCCCTCTGGCAAACAAGACCTAATACTTGGTGGCAAAACCCTTGTTGGCAAGCACAGCGGTCAGACGTCTTCTGTAGTTGATGATGAGGTTTGCACACATGTCAGGAGGAATTTTGGTCCACTCCTCTTTGCAGATCATCTCTAAATCATTAAGAGTTCTGGGCTGTCGCTTGGCAACTCGCAGCTTCAGCTCCCTCCATAAGTTTTCAATGGGATTAAGGTCTGGTGACTGGCTAGGCCACTCCATGACCCTAATGTGCTTCTTCCTGAGCCACTCATTTGTTGCCTTGGCTGTATGTTTTGGGTCATTGTCGTGCTGGAAGACCCAGCCACGACCCATGTTTAAGGCCCTGGCGGAGGGAAGGAGGTTGTCACTCAGAATTGTACGGTACATGGCCCCATCCATTCTCCCATTGATGTGGTGAAGTAGTCCTGTGCCCTTAGCAGAGAAACACCCCCAAAACATAACATTTCCACCTCCATGCTTGACAGTGGGGACGGTGTTCTTTGGGTCATAGGCAGCATTTCTCTTCCTCCAAACACGGCGAGTTGAGTTCATGCCAAAGAGCTCAATTTTTGTCTCATCTGACCACAGCACCTTCTCCCAATCACTCTCGGCATCATCCAGGTGTTCACTGGCAAACTTCAGACGGGCCGTCACATGTGCCTTCCGGAGCAGGGGGACCTTGCGGGCACTGCAGGATTGCAATCCGTTATGTCGTAATGTGTTACCAATGGTTTTCGTGGTGACAGTGGTCCCAGCTGCCTTGAGATCATTGACAAGTTCCCCCCTTGTAGTTGTAGGCTGATTTCTAACCTTCCTCATGATCAAGGATACCCCACGAGGTGAGATTTTGCGTGGAGCCCCAGATCTTTGTCGATTGACAGTCATTTTGTACTTCTTCCATTTTCTTACTATGGCACCAACAGTTGTCTCCTTCTCGCCCAGCGTCTTACTGATGGTTTTGTAGCCCATTCCAGCCTTGTGCAGGTGTATGATCTTGTCCCTGACATCCTTAGACAGCTCCTTGCTCTTGGCCATTTTGTAGAGGTTAGAGTCTGACTGATTCACTGAGTCTGTGGACAGGTGTCTTTCATACAGGTGACCATTGCCGACAGCTGTCTGTCATGCAGGTAACGAGTTGATTTGGAGCATCTACCTGGTCTGTAGGGGCCAGATCTCTTACTGGTTGGTGGGGGATCAAATACTTATTTCCCTCTGCAGAATGCAAATAAATTCATATACTTTCCACAATGTGATTTTCCGGATTTAATTTGTGATGTGCTATCTCTCACTGTTACCAATAACCTACCCTTCAATTATGGGCTGCTCATGTCTGTCAGTGGGCAAACTTACAAAATCAGCAAGGGATCAAATACTTATTTCCACCACTGTATGGCCTCCACAGTTCATGTCACGCCCATGGCACATCCACATATGAGATCAGCTCAATGGACCCTAGCTTCCCAGTGGTGTCAAGCTGCGGGGGATCTAGAGGATGTAATCCAACTGTCCACCGGCTTTCGGAATTCTCTTCACTGGTGGACGATTCGATCCAATTTAACCATAGGACGACCATTCCAAGTTCCTCAGCCACGAAACGTGCTGACGACGGATGCATCTCTCCTGGGGTGGGGAGGTCATGTAGATGGGCTCCACACTCCGGGAGCCTGGTCCTTTCAGGAGGAAGGCCTGCAGATCAACCTCCTGGAATTAAGAGCGATCTGAAACGCTCTAAAGGCTTTCAGAGATTAGCTGTCCAACCAGGTAATCTTAATTCAGACAATCAGGTTGCCATGTACTACACCAACAAGCAGGGGGGGCACTGGATCTCACCCTTTATGTCAGGAAGCCGTCCAGATGTGGCTTTGGGCTTGCCGTCAGAACATGTTTCTCCAAGCCACTTATCTGGCAGGCATAAGCAACAGTCTGGCCAACAGGTTGAGCAGGATAATGCAACCTCACGAGTGGTCGCTGAACATGGTCGTAGTCCGCAAGATCTTCCGAGCGTGGGGCACCCCTTCGGTGGATCTTTTTGCCACTCGGATCAATCTCAAGGTCCCTCAGTTAAGTTCCAGACTTCAGGCCCACGACAGACTAGCGTTAGATGCCTTTCTCCTGCATTGAGGGACAGGCCTTCTGTATGTGTATCCGCCCATACCTCTAGTAGGGAAGACTTTGCTGAAACTGCGGAACCATGATCCTGATTGCACCCTTCTGGCCGCATCAGATCTGCATCCCTCTTCTTCTGGAGTTGTCCTCTGAAGAACCGTGGAGATTGGACTGTTTTCCAACCCTCATCACTCAAAACGAGGGGTCGCTTCTACATCCTAACCTCCAGTCTCTGGCTCTCACAGCCTGGATGTTGAGAGCTTAGAATTCGCCTCTTTGGGTCTTTCGGAGGGTGTCTCCTGAGTCTTCCTTGCTTCCAGAGAAGATTCCACGAAAAAGTTACTTTTTCAAATGGAGGAGGTTTGCTGTCTGGTGTGACAGCAAGGCCCTAGATCTTCTTTCTTGTCCTACACAGACCCTGCTTGAATACCTTCTACACTTGTCAGAGTCTGGTCTCAAGACCAACTCCGTAAGAGTTCACCTTAGTGCGATTAGTGCTTTTCGCCGTGTAGAGGGTAAGCCTATCTCTGGACAGCCTTTAGTTGTTCGATTCATGAGAGGTTTGCTTTTGTCAAAGCCCCCTGTCAAACCTCCACCAGTGTCATGGGATCTCAACGTCGTTCTCACCCAGCTGATGAAAGCTTTGAGCCACTGAATTCCTGCCATCTGAAGTACTTGACCTGGAAGGTCGTTTTCTTGGTGGCTGTTACTTCAGCTCGTAGAGTCAGTGAGCTTCAAGCCTGCACTCTCAGTTAGTTGTTCATGGTTTCAGGTCAATCTCTGTTATGTGCTCGCCATTGCGAGGCCCAATTGACCAATGTTCATTGTTTTGAGGGATACCCCACATGTGAGAACAAGCAGCCTGCTTGTCCTTGTAGAAAGCGAAGATACATACCAGTAGCAGGTATTCTCCGAGGACAGCAGGCTGATTGTTCTCACAAACCCGCCCACCTCCACTTTGGAGTTGTTGTTTATTTGCTTTTTGATTAAACTGAGCGGGAACGCTCACACGACGGGCAGGAAGTCATCCGCGCATGCGCAGTGCGCACAGTTCGCGTGCTATAGAAGGCTCTGGCAAGACTTTTAAAATTTTGCTGAAGAAAAATTTGCCATTTCCTGGGCCGCCGTGGACGCTGACCCACATGTGAGAACAATCAGCCTGCTGTCCTCAGAGAATACCTGCTGCAGGTATGTATCTTTGCTTTAGCAGAACTCCTCTCCATTTCCTGCAAGTTCATTATGAGTTTTTATGTGTCCTGTTTACCAGTGGGCTTTTATCACTATCCCTGGATGAACTTAAAACACTACAATTGTCCAGTCTGTGACTAAAGATATTCTATTAATCTTGTAATAGGTGTATCCCATATTTTCTTACATTTCACAACATGATCAAGAAACATCTGTCATTGCTACCATCCACACAGTTTAATATTTTTGTTTCCAGAATTAATCTGTTCGTTGCCATCCCTTAGCTTTGATGGAAGCAAAGAACATCACCTGGGCCTCTGCTTCTTTCACTTGTGCTCTATTGGCAAATAGTTCTTTCAGATCTGTTTACGGTCGTAGCCTATAGTATCATTGATGCCTCTATGAATGAGCAGCATAGGTAGTTGTCAGAAGGCCTGCCAAATTTCAGCAAGTTTTGTAACATAAGAATAGCCATACTGGGTAAGACCAATGGTCCATCTAACTCAGTATCCTGTTTCTAACAGTGGCCAAGCCAGGTCACAAGTACCTGGCAGAAACATAAATTTCCATTATGTACAGAATTCAGCGTTGTGTGTGTGTGGGTGGATCCCTTTGTCTCACCTAAAAGGAGGAGGAAAGCAAGTAGAAATAATAGTGATTTTGGCCTGAAATTAAGCATGGCCAAACCTGGATTTTGAGCCAGTTTCAGCACTGAAACCAAATTTCAGTTGGTCTTTAGTCCCAGATACAAAATGGTGTAGTTGTAGTCTTGTAGTACTAAGGCTCAACAGTCAGGCTGCCGAATAAGAGCAAAAGGCTCTACTAGCTAAAAGGAAAAGACCCCTATATGACAGCCTGGCCCCCTAGTGGTAGTACAGTGAAAGTACAACAAGGGATCATTGCTGCCATTTTGAACCCAGGACTTTGATGAAGCAGGAGGAACTGGGGTTCGCTCCTGCTCTCTGCTAAATACAAGAATATTTGGTAAGAGTCATAGGTGGTGGGTCCCTGTCTAAGGAAGGAAGGGATATGGATGTTGGGGTGGGGAATCGGAAGGCCTGGATGTTGGGTGGGTATCAAAATGTGGGTTAGGGTTGGCAGGGGTGAGGGTATGAGTAGTGTCAGGAGGAACAATTTTAAAAAGCTGCTCCCCACATATTAAGTGGGATGGTGCATGTTTTTGTTTTTTGCCCCAGAAGAAAAGGAAGTAGGGAAAGACCAACAAAAAGCAGAAAAAATAAACCTTGGAGTCAAAGAATAGCAAAAGCAAAGCTTTATTATAATAATAATTTTTTAAAACCAATAGATCTATGTAAAATAAATCCTCAAAGATAGTAGGAGTTCAGAAGAAGGACTCGACATGGTACCATGTTTCAGTTCAACTGCCTTCATCAGGAGTCGCAACAATCTGTATGGTTCTTAACACAAGTGTCTGTTTTGGGGATTAAGTAATCCTCAAAAGAGAATTATCAGTATAAGTATTTTCTCTGCTAAAATGTTGTTCCTGGTGCACACATGCCTTCTTTAAAATAAATAAAAAACTGTCTTAATTTCCACCTTCTAATCTCCCTTTTAACTTCCATTTTCTGCAGTCCTGTGTGCTTGTTTCCATGACACAGGAACTGTATTGAAACTAATGTCTATGCCAACCCTTCCACAAAGCACTGCGATCAAGTCTAGTAAAAAAAAATCATCACACTCGAGCAATTCTTTAAACCGCCATAGAGAAAATTCATAGAAAGATATTCTCAGCCTTTCAGAATTACAGCCAGTGTTTTTTGTAGTAGCCCCTTACACTCCGCTCTCTGCATTCCTGTATTGCACAGTAAGAGCTTCATTTTATAACAGGACCATATGTAAGATATCCAAAATGGGGCCTATTTTAAGCTTACGTAATAAAGGCAACATAAGTACCTATATGCCCTTATAAAATAGGATCCTAGATCCAGACCAATTGTGCACGAATACTAACACACAAATTTACACCTACTCTGAAACAGAAGTAAATGTATGCATGTACTCTATGGGCTGGATTCTGTAAAATGGCACCCAAAGGTAGGTGCCAGAAAGATCCGTACTACTTATCTATAAAGGATGCTCCATCCCAAGCGCCCTTTATAGAATAGCACTTGGAGTAGACCTGCGTTCGAGAACTTAATGCCTGCTGAAATCCTGAAGGCAGTTGGGTGCACAAATCCAAGTATTCTATAAAATTACCACTAATTTCTGGGAACACCCCGGACCTGTTGTGCACTATTGAATTTAGGCACAACTATTATAGAACAGTGAAGTGACTTGGCAAGATGCATGTGCAAATACAAACTGATGCCAATTGACTCCAATTATTAACACCTCATTAACTTGGGTGACCTTTGTGGAATTCAACAATGTACTTGTGTGTTTTATAAAATATGCATGCAAGGGTGGCCTGTGGGGGCCATATGCAGAGACTCATTCCAGGACTTAATTTGCATAAGACAGTAAGGGCAAAACAACAGAACCATGTTCAAAGAAAAAAAGTAACTCAAAAGGTAGGGCTGGCCCTGTACCGCCACCCAAACTATTTCCCCAGGAACACCTACACGCAGATCATGTAAAAGTAGGCACATACGTTTTTATGGGTGTATGCGGTTGCATAATTTTATAAAGCTCTTTACCAGTTTTTAAAATTATATATACACACACACTCCTTCTCTGCACATATTCAGCAGACTGCTAAAACCTGTCGTTTCTTTCTCTATAATATCAGCAAAATTCGCCCTTTCTTTTCTGAGCACACTACCAGAACCCTCATCCACGCTCTTATCACCTCTCGCTTAGACTACTGCAACTTGCTTCTCACAGGTCTCCCACTTAGCCATCTCTCTCCTCTTCAATCTGTTCAAAATTCTGCTGCACGACTAATATTCTGCCAGTGTCATTATCCTCATATTAGCCCTCTCAAGTTACTTCACTGGCTTCCTATCTGTTTCCGCATACAGTACAAACTCCTCTTATTGACCTATAAGTGCATTCACTCTGCAGCTCCTCAGTACCTCTCCACTCTCATCTCTCCCTACTTTCCCGGGAACTCTGTTCACTGGGTAAATCTCTCTTATCTGCACCCTTCTCCTCCACTGCTAACTCCAGACTCCGTTCCTTTTATCTTGCTGCACCGTATGCCTGGAATAGACTTCCTGAGCCAGTACGTCAAGCTCCATCTCTGGCCAACTTCAAATCACCTTTTTGATGCTGTTTTTAACTCCTAACCCTTATTTACTTGTTCAGAACCCTTATTTTATCATCCTCATTTTAATATTCCCTTATCTCTTGTTTGTCCTAATTAGATTGTAAGCTCTGTCAAGCAGGGACTGTCTCTTCATGTTAAAGTGTACAGCGCTGCGTACGTCCAGTAGCGCTTTAGAAATATGTAGTAGTAGTATGATTTAGTATGGTGTTTCTCAACCCTCTCCTGGAGACACACCTAAACAAGTTTTCAGGATTACCAAAATGAATATGCATGAGAGAGTTTTATTCTATGCTGAATACGTGCTGCATGTAAATCGATCTTGGAACCTTATTTCAATAATGTTTTTCATAGGCACAAAAGGGAGAAAAAAATCCTTTTTGAAAAAGGCCCTTCATGTGTGTGTCCCTACAAAACTGCCATGAGGAAGCAGTTTTAAAAGGGAAATTTTCAGAATGAGGTGTTGTGGGCCCCTATACTGGCATCAATAAGGATGAATGAGAGACACGCAATCGCCATTTTCCCTACCTTTGGGAACTCCCTTACCATAGACCAGCGCAGGAAATGCTGGAAAGAAATAAAATAAACAATTTTCCAATCAGTGTCTGCAGTTTGATTTTGGATGCTCATCTCTGCTTACTTTCCTCCTTTTTCTTCCATCTCTACCTCCCCATTCTTTCTAGTGTTACCCTTTTTTCCTTTCTTTCAGATTTCTTCATTGCCTTTTGCCTCAGAGTAAAAATGTTAACGTTTATTCTCTCCACATTTTTCTGTTTCTCTTCTTTCATCCTTCATGCTTTCCTTTCCCTGTATGTGCTCTCATATTCTTTCTTCTCCATCCTTCATTCCATTATATCTCTAATTTTCATTCCTCTTCTCCACCAAATCCAAGCTCCTCTTTTACCAGTGTTCTCCCTCTGTCCCATCTTCTGACCTCTCTTCTTCCCCATCATCCCTGGCCCCCTGTAATAAATCATTAAAATCAGCTAGGTTATCTGAAAATCAGAGGGTAGCCAATGTAACATATATAGAATCTCAAAAATACTGCACAGAGTAATTAAATTAGAAACTATTGATTTACCAAATACTCTGAATCTCAGTTGCTATTTTGGCACTTATATCCACTGTCATTAAATTGTGTCTTAATATATCTGCCATCATGTACTCTAACAAATATCTGTTTTTTCATTTCAATCAATGTGTTCACATATATAGAATACCATAGTAGATGTTGGCAGATAAAGACCTGTGTGGCCCATTCACTCTGCCTAACAAGATAAACTCCTAGTGTATAACATAAGCATACTTGATCTTGAGCTGTCCTTGTCATTTTCAGGGCATAGACTGTAGAAGTATGTCTGACACTGGCTTAATTTTCAACTACCAGAGTTGCCGTCAAAACCTGCTTCAGACCAATCAGATATCTCAAGCCTTAAGCAGGACACAGACCATAGAAATCTGCCCAGCGCTAGCCTTACTTCCTAACTACTAGATTTGCTGCTTAATCACAGCTAAGTTGTTTTGATGCCATTCTCTTTCCATTTAGGAATCTTTTGTGCTTATCCCACACATTCTTGAATTTTGTTACTGTTTTCATTTTCACCATCCTTTTCATGAAAAAGTACTTCCTAACATTATTCCTAATGTAATGCCAATCTTAAAAAGGCTCTGGGGTGATCCAGAAAACTACAGATTAGTCAGCCTGATGTTAGTGTCAACCAAAATAATCAAAATTATTGGCCATATGGGCAAAAACTGTCTGGGCCTGGGCCAGCCCATGGCAGGATGGTCCCAGATAAGCAGGAGCAGAAGGCATAGACAATTCTAGGCTGGGTGGAATGGCAAGCAGATTGGGAGCAGGAACTAGGCCAACAAACGGATAACAAGCAGGTAAGGAGTAAATAGGATTTGATATATTACCTTTCTGTGGTACAATCAAAGCAGTTTACCTTTATTAAATGCATGCACTTTGTCCCTAGTGGGCTTACAATCTAAGTTTTTGTAAAACAATGGGAACATAAGGCCAACTGGACAACAAGCACAGTGAAAAAGCAGTAGGATATAAGCCTTGCACAAGACAGGTCCATTGGATGTCTTGTTAGACATAAGTATTGCCATCTTGGGACAGACCAAAGGTCCATCAAGCCCAGCATCCTGTTTCCAACAGTGGCTAATCCAGGTCACAAATACCTGGCAAGATCCCAAAAAAGTACAAAACATACTGCTTATCCCAGAAATAGTGGATTTTCCCCAAGTCCAATTTAATAATGGTCTATGGACTTTTCCTTTAGGAAGCTATCCAAACCCTCTTTAAACTCCGCTAAGCTAACCGCCTTTACCGCAATCTCTGGCAACGAATTCCAGAGTTTAATTACACATTGAGTGAAGACTAACAAGGATGTGCTAGCTTCCTTATACATGATAGCACATCCCTTGCTGGTCCAATGAGCTTTCTCTGTGTGTGGGGATAATGGTTGTACAGAAGTTCTGGCTCACTGGCTGGTTAGCAACCTCCAGCTGATGGGGTCCCAGCATTCCTGACACACAGTCAACATAGCAAGTCTTGACTTAACAGTCTGTAAGATTTTTTTGAGGGTGTTAATGAATATGTGGATAAGGCTGAGCTGGTTAATATACTGCATATGGATTTTTAAAATGCATTTAACGAAGCCCCTCAGAGACTCCTAAGGCAATCTTTAAAAAGTCATTGGTTAAGAAACAATGTCCTGTTGTGTATTAGGAACTGGCTACAGCAAACTGAAAGTAGGACTAAATGGTCAGTTTTCTCAGTGGAAATGGTAAGTAATAGATTGATTCTAGTTCTGAAAGACAGTATAATAAGAGCTTATAAACAAAGTGATGTACAGACTAAAAGTGGAAAATTGAACTACAATCAAAGATAGGAAAGGAAAGGGCAGGGAAAGAAAATGAAGGGACAAGAGGGAGACAGAGCAAGTACTGGGACAAGAGGACAGAGAGCACCACTAACTATATACAAGAAGGGGGGGTGGATGCTGCAGGTCGCCAAAATCCAACACAGTTGAGATCATGGCATCTCTGGGAAAGCTACTTTAAAAAGATGGGCTTTTAGGAGGGCAATGAACTGGGGGAAGGATTGAATAGAGGGAACATCATATGGAAGAGAGTTCCAAAAGGAGGGAACAAGAGAAGAAAGCTGAATGACGGGCGGATTCCAATCTAGAACGGTGCAAGGAGGGAACTGAAATGTCACCAGAAGAGGAACGGGGAGGATGGTAGAGAGCAATGAAAGTGGCCAGATATGAAGGCACACCAGAGTAAAGAGCATTGTAAGCAATAGTGAAGGCTTTGTGTTGAATGCGGTATGGGGTAGGAAGCCAGTGGTGTTGTTTCAATAAAGGGGTGATGCGATCATATTGGCATGCATGAGTAGAAAACGAACAGAGGTATTCTGAATTACCTAAAACTTCTTCAAAGCAGTGGCCAGAAGTCCAGCGTATATGATGTTACAATAGTCCAGTTTTGTGGCAACCAGGGCATAAACTAAAGTGGCACAGCTAATGTCATCCAGATAAGGACAGACAGAGCAGATGAGACGCAGAGAATAGAAGCAAGAACAACTGAGGAAATCTGAGACAAAAGAAAGTGTGGAGTCCAAGATTCCTCCAATATAGTTAAAAGAATCAACAAGTGTGATGGGGGAACCACACACAAAAAAAGAAGGCAATTGAAGGGCCAGAGAGGTGACCTGTCACCCTTAGGGCAACAGTCTTCTGCGGGTTAAGAGTCATGCGGTGTTGAGAAAGCCAACAGTCAATTCTCTCAAGGCAAGCCTGACGTGAGGAAAGATTAGGGTTGCATGGATCATGGGAGGAGACCAGGAGAATATCATCTGCATAGATATAACAATGAATACAGGACTCGGATCAGGGTTGCCAAAGGGCTAAGAAAAATGTTAAAAAGCAAAGGAGAAAGCACAAAGCCCTGAGGGACACCACAAGTGAGGGAAGTAGAAGGGGAGCTAGAGTATGCCAAACAAACTTGAAAGGATCAGAAAGGAAAGAAGAAACTTCAAGACAGTCCCAGAAATACCAATAGAAAAGAGCCTAGAAAAAAAAGGAAAGAGTGACTCACCAAGTCAGAGGCTGCAGAGCGATCCAGAGATACAAGAAGAGCATTACTGTGATCCAGTGACATTCAGAGGTGATGTGATCACGGTCTCAGTAGAGTGGTTTTCCTGGAAATCTGCCTGAAAGGGGTGGAGAACATTCGAGGATGCAACATATTGATTGAGCTGTAGGAAGACACTCTGCTCCAGAAGTTTGGCAAGAAAGGGAAGATTAGATTAATCACCATCCTGTATCCAATACGGAAATTATTCACCACACAAATCCCAACTGGTGGTTTGAGGTGGCTTACAACATAAGAGGCCCAAGACAGTGTATGGGGAATTACATCAATCACAGTACATTGACGAAAAACAAATGAATAATAATTCCAAATTAACAAAATAAAACACTCAGACTTAATTAAATAAAAATGTTTTCAGTTTCCTTTGAAACTGAAGATAATTAGATTCAGTTCTGATACATTGTGGTAAATCATTCCATATTGAGATAGCATGGAAGGAAAACAATAAATCTAACTGATGTTTGTATCGTAAAAACTGTATTAAATACCCAAGATGAAGAAAAAAAATGAATGAGAAAAAAATATGAAAAACAGTACATGAAAATTTTAAAATAATTCGAAAATTTAAGGGAAGCTAGTGAAGTCTGCAAAGATACCCAGAATTATGCTCGTATTTCTTAGTTCGAAAGATCAAACTGCTATATTTTGTATCAACTGGAGTTTTCTTAAAAAGCATATAATTTAATCTCATATACAATAAGTTACAATGATCCAAATTGGATAAAACCAACATTTGGACCAATAGGACAAAATGATGCTATAAAATACAATCTTATTAAATGCACAATTGTCTTAATCAAAGATAGTTTTCTTCCATAAGTTAGCAACTTGTGGTTCAAAAGGGGGAGAGATCCAGTAAAGACTTCAGTACAGGACAAACCAACGTCAACTTCCAGCAAGGGGAATAACCCCAGAGCTAAGGCTGTTAATCGTGGAGTGGGCCAAGGCTGTGGGAAAAAAGCAACAACCAACCAGAGGGGATGGGATCCAGAGGACAAGTTGTTTTCTTCGTTGTTACAAGATTTTATCAAAAGTAGTCAGCAATGGAAGAGTGAATCGAGACCAAGAAGAGGAGAGTGAACTGGTGGAAACAAAAAAACTGGGGGGAGGGAAGAAGGATAAGAGAAGGAAGAAGAAGATGAGACATTCATAAGAGGAGGAGATGATGGAAATGAGGAACACTGGCAAAGACCTTAGAAGAAAAAAAGGCCGCGAAATCATCAGTGGTCAGGGTCATGGGGAAAGAGGATGGTAGAGCAATTGCAGAGAGGCTAGAAACTAGCAAAAAAAGAGCTCTGGGATGGTTTCCAGCCTTATTGATGTTTGGTGTAGTAAGAGCAATGGGAAATTTTAAGCTCAGACCGATATTGGGCCAAAAGAGACTGATAGAAATGCAGATCGGACAGTGATTTGGATTTACACCACGAATACTCAGCCTTGCAAAGCTGCCTTTGCAAGGTAAGAAGGTCGTCCCCAAACCAGGGCTGTTGATGTGAATGGGAGGGGACTGAACGAGAGACCATTTCCTGAAGGGTGACATCCCACAACAAAGCTTGGGAGAAGAGGGAAAGAGAGGAAAAATCATTAGGGAAGTGAGTAAAAAGGAGTGAACAAGAGGAAAGATTGAATAACCTAAAATTTGTAAAACAGGTCCTAGGAGAGGCTGAAGGGTAGGCTGCTTGGGCTTGGTTAGAAACAAAAAAAAAGAAAGGAGTGAGTGAACTGACCAAGGAAGAGGAATACAAGAGAAATTAGAAAACTAGATAGGGTGCAAATGACGAGAAAGAACTAGATCAAGGGTATGTCCCACAGCATGAGTAGGGAAGGCAACATGTTGAACAAAACCCAAATCATTGAAAAAAGTAGGTAAGCGTTCATCAAAAGGACAGAGAGGCTTATCTCAGTGGATACCGAAATTGCTCAAAAGAACAAGGAGAGAATGACGAACACAGATGTTAGAAAGAAAGGAAATAAAGGCATCCTGATCAGAAAGGAATAGGGATGGGGGGGAGATGCACAAGGAGACAGAAGATAGGGGGAGAAAGACAGAGCCATATAAGCAAGGTTTCTGAGGTAGAAGAAAAGTAATGAACAACTGGAGAGAAGGGGACAGAAGATGGGAACAGGACAGCCATGCCCCATCCCTCTTTCAAGAAAACCTTGAGACAGAGTGAGCTGAGTAACTGCCTCTTCCCCTTCCCAGAGCCAGGTCTCAGAAAGAGAACAGAGTCACAAGGACATCAAGTACCTGGGTGGATTTAGAATGGAGGGATCTACAGTTTAGATGAAGAAAGGAAAAGATAGTAGGGCCGAAGGGTACAGAACGTACCTAGGAGAACAGGGCTGAGGGGCAGGTGGGGGAACACAAAAAAATCAAGACCTGAGGACACAGGGGCAGAAGAGAGGTTGGGGGCACGAGTCATAATGGACTGGAATGGAAGCCATGAAAGGAAAAACAAGTAAAGCCAGCAGATTGAAAAATTAGAAAGGAAACAGGGGCCATGGTTGTCAACAGGAGTTGTCCCAAGGAGCTCGCCAAAGAAGCATGACCTGTTGCTTAAGCGTGCTGCTTTATAGCATGTTCCTTTGCTCATGGTTCAAGACACCACAACCTGTTGAGCAGGTCCTGGTTATCATGCTTAATTTAACATGGCAGATAATGCGGCACAGATAACACCACCTGATTAGATGTAGTTTACTGCCTTGCATTATCTGATCTTTTGATGCAAAGTAAAGAACTTTTCTCTATGCTAATTGAATGGTAAAATGATGGAAACATGCCAACAGTTAACAAGAAGGCTTTGCAATTACTGCATGTTAATTTTGGCTGTTAACTTACTGGACCTACAAAATCTTATTGCACACTAGTTAATAAATCAATAGGGCCTTAATGTGGGCAACTGCAAAAAAGATGGATATAGGGAAAATAATCCTAACTATAGGTGCACAATGCCAGGTTCCATATTAGCAGCCACCATCCTTAATCGTGAACAAGTGTTCCAATGAGCAACAAGAATGAGTGAGAATCTACCAGCTTGTAGGGGGAGGGGGAAAGAAGCAGCAAAATTTGCAAAATGAGGAAAGCACTCTTTAACATATTAGACCAGCAAACAAGGAAAAACAATTAGCTAAACACAAATACAGTGGGAAATAGTCACTTCAGAAACTACAAGTACATCAAAACCTGCAGTACAATGCCTTGAGTGAATATCTTCATAAAAGTGGTTAATAAATCATAGTAACATAGTAGATGACGGCAGAAAAAGACTTGCACGGTCCATCTAGTCTGCCCACGATAAACTCATATGTGTATACCTTACCTTGATTTCTACCTGTCTTTTCCAGGGCACAGACCGTATAAGTCTGCCCAGCAGTATTTCCCGCCTCCCAACCACCAGTCCCGCCTCCCATCACCGGCTCCGGCACAGACCCCGTATAAGTCTGCCCTCCCCTATCCTAGCCTCTCAACCACCAACCCCTCTTCACCCCGCCACCCAATTTCAGCTAAGCTTCTGTGGATCCATTCCTTCTGCATAGGATTCCTTTATGCCTATCCCACGCATGTTTGAATTCCGTTACCGTTTTCATCTCCACCACCTCCCGCGGGAGGGCATTCCAAGCGTTCACCACCCTCTCTGTGAAGAAATACTTCCTGACATCTTTCCTGAGTCTGCCCCCCTTCAATCTCATTTCATGTCCTCTGGTTCTACCGCCTTCCCATCTTCAGAAAAGATTTGTTTGTGGATTAATACCTTTCAAATATTTGAACGTCTGTATCATATCACCCCTGTTCCTCCTTTCCTCCAGAGTATACATGTTCAGGTCAGCAAGTCTCTCTTCATACGTCTTGGAATGCAACTCCCATACCATCCTCTTAGCTTTTCTTTGCACCGCTTCCATTTTTTTAACATCCTTCGCAAGGTACGGCCTCCAAAACTGAACACAATACTCCAGGTGGGGCCTCACCAACGTCTTATACAGGGGCATTAGAACCTCCTTTCTTCTGCTGGTCACACCTCTCTCTATACAGCCTAGCAACCTTCTCGCTACGGCCACCGCCTTGTCGCACTGTTTCATCGCCTTCAGGTCCTCAGATACTATAATAAATAAATAAACAAACAAACCTGACATATGAATGAAAGAAGAAGTAAGTTTATACCTAATGATCATTGCATCACAGGATAGTAGACTATAGACAAGATGCTTCATAGCAGGAATAGAAAAAAAAAAAAAACAGGCATGCGGGTTTTGTAGCATTGAACTGGAAAGAGTCACACTACTCATTGCTGGGTGTGACATGCAGAAAAATCACAATAAATTAGGCATTTTTCTTCCACTAACAGTATAAACATTACAGCATTGCTGTGCCAGAAAATCATTGGGATCATGTTGTGTTTAATGAAGAAACTGTGATTACCTGGGACATTGCTATTCCTTCTGAGTGGAGGAGTGGCCTAGTGGTTAGGGTGGTGGACTTTGGTCCTGGGGAACTGGGTTCGATTCCCACTGCAGGCACAGGCAGCTCGACTCTGGGCAAGTCACTTAACCCTCCATTGCTCCATGTAAGCCGCATTGAGCCTGCCATGAGTGGGAAAGCGCGGGGTACAAATGTAACAAAAATAAAATAGATACTATTGGAGATTCTACATGAAATGTTGCTATTCCATGTAGAAGGCTGCGCAGGCTTCTGCTTCTGTGAGTCTGACGTCCTACACGTACTGTGCAGGACATCAGACTCACAGAAGCAGAAGCCTGTGCGGCCACATTGGTGATCTGCAACGGCCGACTTCTACATGGAATGTTGGAACCATGTAGAATCTCAAATAGTAGCAACAGTGGAGGAGTGGCCTAGTGGTTAGTGCAGTGGACTTTGGTCCTGAGGAACTGAGTTCGATTCCCACTTCAGGCACAGGCAGCTCCTTGTGACTCTGGGCAAGTCACTTAACCCTTCATTGCCCCATGTAAGCCGCATTGAGCCTGCCATGAGTGGGAAAGCAAGGGGTACAAATCTAACAAATAAATAAATGCAAGAAAAGCAGGCATTGCAGTAAAGGAAAACATAGCAGCGCTAATAGAAGTGTCAGCACCAAGTAACTGTTCTATAGAATGTACGGAAAAAGAGAAGATCCTCAGTTACCCACAAATGCAATCAGAGAACAAGAAAATGTGGTGGAAAGCTATGAAATCACAATTGCATTGGCCACCACTGGCCTGATTTGAAATCATTTCCAATCACATGTTGAACTATTGCCTGAATATAGTACTTCTGAACTCCAGAAGGAAGCCCTCTTTGGCACACTGCGAGGGTTGAGGAAAGCAATAACGATAAATCTGAGAGGCAGGGATGATCTCCAATATACTCTGCCATAGGAGATGGGCTCATTCCTGTCACGGTATGTGAAGCACTAACAACACATATAATAATTGTAAGAAAGCATCTGTTCACGCTTTCCAAAAGTACTAGGACTAGGGGGCATGCGATGAAGCTACAATGTAGTAAATTTAAAATGAATCGGAGAAAATTTTTCTTCACTCAACGTGTAATTAAACTCTGGAATCCATTGCCAGAGAATGTGGTAAAGGCGATTAGCTTAACGGAGTTTTTAAAAAGTTTGGGCGGCTTCCAAAAGGAAAAGTCCATAGACCGTTATTAAATGGACTTGGGGAAAATCCACTATTTCTGGGATAAGCAGTATAAAATGTTTTGTACATTTTTGGGACCTTGCCGGGTATTTGTGACCTGGATTGGCCACTGTTGGAAACAGGATGCTGGGCTCGGTGGACCTTTGGTCTTTCCCAGTATGGCAATACTTACGTACTTATGTACTAACCTATTTTGAGAAAAAGGATCTTGGAGTCATTTTGGGCAATATGTTGGAATCCTCAACTCAATGTACAATGATGGTAAAAAGAAAAGCATTAGAATGTTAGGAATTATTTGTGGAGGGGATGGAAAATATATAACAAAATTATAAACCCTCTGTATCAAACTATGGTCCATTAAGCACTAGACTACTCCTTCTCTTCTGTATGTGCGTTTGTCTGTCTGTCTAAATGCCAGTATGTTTCTACACTGTAAAAACACAAAGAAGAGAGTACTCAATAATAAGCAACTTTACTAGCATATACTTGGTAACTGTAGTGAACACTGTAGCATACAAAAATATCTACAAGAACATAAGCGATCAGTTAGATAATTAAACAGATATTAACATAATGCATTAAGATTAGTTTCAACAAAAGAGTACACTGGCCTTGCTGTGCTGGTAATCGACTATAGTGTTGTCCTAACCCAAATATCAAGCTGCAAGATCTGGGAGGCAAAAAGGGTCTGACAAAAAAAAAAAAAAAAGTCACAAATGGAGCCCCCTGCACCTCCAACAGAAAGCTGCCCCCCCCCCCCCCCGACCAAATGTGCTGCCCTCCCACCACTCGTAGGCCCTTCTCAGCCTACATTAAAAGTCCCAGTGGCCTAGTCGGGGCAGGAGTGATCACCAGTCACTCCTGCCCATGACAGCTCCATATTCAAAATGGCTGTCACATCCTCCTGCGGCAGTTTCATGAGACTGCCATTGAGGTTGCAGCAGCCATTTTGAGACTGGAATCAACATGAGCAGGAGCAATCCCCAGGGGAGGGCCTGCGGTTGGTGGAAAGGTGAAACTTTTGTTCAGAGGGGCAGAGAGTGGTCAGCGCTTTTGGTTGGGGGGGGGGGGCTGAGTTTCAGCTCAAAATGCACCTGAATTTTTGGCCAAAACCAAAACACGGCTGAATCCAAATTTTGAACGGTTTCAGTGCCCAAGCTGAAACTGAAATTCTACTAGCCTCTATTCTCAACCACTTGGTAACCGTGTAAAACAGGGCCAGCTCAACCTATCAATCAGGTGAAGCACTAGCTCAGGACGCCAGTGATAACGGGTGCCAAAGTCTCAGTGTAGCATCTCTCCCTCCTTCTTCCCTACCCACTGCAGGCGAGAGAGGGAGAGATGCCGACCAGGATTTGAGGGAGGGGGCTACCAGAGCATGGGTAGGGGGACACCGATGCAAAAGTTGGCTCCAAGTCCCTCAGTCTCTTGAGCCGCCCTGATGCAACACATGCTGAAACAAACTTTTTATAACCCTGTAGCCCTGCTTGGACTGCATTCCTTTCCTCGGCTGAATGGAGTAAACTTTTCAAAATGATTGGCAGTGCTCAACTCCACAAGGAAATCTTTATTAAACTTAAATAAATTGTTTTAACCTTTATGTTTATAGTTTTCTATTCTCTGTCTCTGCTTATTCTTGGCCTTCTTTTCTTTGACCTCTCTGCCTTCATGCTCCTTCTCTTATGAATTTCTTTCCAGTTTCCCTCTCATTTCTTTCATTTCTCTTTCCTCCATGTGTTTATTTCTCCTTAGCCTGTCTCTCTAAAGACTCTCATCTCACTTCCTTCTAGTCTAGTCTGATGCCCTCAATTCTACTTCTCACCCTTTTCTCACCATCTCTTTTTCTCTCCATCATGGCGTCTCCTATCACTTTTCTCTCAGCCCCTTTATTCCACCCCCCCCCCCCAATCTCACACAGCTACTTTCCATCTTTTATAGCCCCCCCCCCACCACCTACACTGCCAAACATGTATCCTAATGATATAGAAAATGGGATTTTTAAATCTGTGAATAGTAGAGCCTTGACAATTGGTGCCCAGGTAGGCACAGCCCCACCCATGTGGCACATTTCTGATGTGGCTGGCAGGACTCCCAAAGCACTGCCAGTTGAAGACTCCATAAATTACTAAAGCCAAGACTGAATATGCTGTATAAATAAAGCTACTAGCTCCATAAACAATGTTTGTTAAACTTATTCATTTACTTTATAATTACTTTTTTCTTTTGCTTTTATTACTTAAAGAGTGCCCTCAGTATAAAACCACTATTTGAGGCAATTAATTTCTATGCCATGTGGTATAGCACTTCATTCATTGGGCTACTCTTTATTATTATGTGCTATAGCCTATAATAAATAGTGCTTAAATTTAAATTCAATAAACTCAAAACGTGAACTTATCTCATAACGTTCTCAACGATGTGCACTGTGCTTCGTGCACATCATAGTAACATAGTAGATGATGGCAGAAAAAGATGCACGGTCCATCCAGTCTGCCCAACAAGATAAACTCATATGTGCTACTTTTTGTGTATACCCTACCTTGATTTGTACCTGTCCTCTTCAGGGCACAGACCGTATAAGTCTGCCCAGCACTATCCCCGCCTTCCAACCACCAGCCCCGCCTCCCACCACCAGCTCTGGCACAGACCGTATAAGTCTGCCCAGCACTATTCCCGCCTCCCACCACCGGCTCTGGCACAGACCGTACAAGTCTGCCCAGCACTATCCCCGCCTCCCACCACCAGCTCTGGCACAGACCGTATAAGTCTGCTCAGCACTATCCCCGCCTCCCAACCACCAGCCCCGCCTCCTACCACCGGCTCTGGCACAGACCGTATAAGTCTGCCCAGCACTATCCCCGCCTCCCAACCACCAGCCCCACCTCCCACCACCGGCTCTGGCACAGACCATATAAGTTGAGAATGTTAAGAGATAAGTTCACATTTTGAGTTTATTGCATTTAAATTTAAGCACTATTTATTATAGGCTATAGCACATAATAATAAAGAGTAGCCCAATGAATGAAGTGCTATACCACATGGCATAGAAATTAATTGCCTCAAATAGTGGTTTTATACTGAGGGCACTCTTTAAGTAATAAAAGCAAAAGAAAAAAGTAATTATAAAGTAAATGAATAAGTTTAACAAACATTGTTTATGGAGCTAGTAGCTTTATTTATACAACATATTCAGTCTTGGCTTTAGTAATTTATGTCATCATTATTTTCCAAAGACTGTGGGGTTTGATTTGGTGAATATCCAGTTGAAGACTCCAGGCATCTCTTCTTCCCCTCCCCTACAGGCACTCCGACACCTCTTAACTCCACCCCACTCCCATCTCTCTGTACCTTTTTCAATCTTTCAGTGCTTCACTGGCACGCAGTGAGCGACTCATACCCACTGCTTACACCATGCCATAGCCTTCCCTTTGACACAACTTCCTGTTTCCGCATAGGCCAGACCAGGTCAGAGGAAAGGCTCTGAACCAACACAAGTGGGTATGAGTCACTGGCCACTAGCGCCAAAGCACTGAAGGGTTGAAAAAGTACGAAGGGGCAGCTGGCAAGGTTTGTAGAGACAATCGGTCACCTAGGGGGGGTGGAATGAGAGATGCCGAGCAGGGTTCTTGTGCCCACTCACTTTGGACTCAGGCTCACCTAAAATTGGATGTCTGGCTACACCCCTGGATTGTGCTACAACCCACAAGTTTTTAACACCATTTTTTTTTCATTTGCATTTCAAAAATAATTTAAGCACAACTTGAAAGAAAAAGAAAGAAAGAAAAAGAAAATAGTTACTTAAGAAGTCATTTACTACTGCAATCTGCTCCAGGGCCCATTTTATTTCTATTGGCCAACCAGCAGGTAGTGTGCTGTTAGTAAATTACTCCCTTAATACCTACTTCCAAGTACTTAACAGTTATATTAGGAGGACTATAGAAAATACTTGGATAGGGGGACAATTATATCTACATTTAGCAAACAGCATTTGTACTCAGTGGAGCTAAGGTTTGTTAGAATTTAGACAAAAAAAAAGTCTCAACTGAAAGGATTGAAAGAAAATATACCTAGTACCAGGAATTACAATGATGCATTCAAAAGGAAATCATACAATAAAGGTTGTGCCTAGGGTCAAAGCCTTCTGGCGCTTAGACAAAACCTTTTTCTGTGCTACACATTTTCTAGCCTGAGAGCAATGCCTGTGGATTCTGCACATACAGGAGAAAAACATGGCACCCTGGACTTAGGGGAAAAACAAAAGAGATGTTGGTTTCTTCCTCTATAGAGCTTTCAAAAAGTCAGTTAAGTCCAAGCTATGGGCAGAAAGATCCACAGGAGTGCCACTGCTCCCCACCCTCTCATCCTCATATTTCTTCAGTGGAGGGAGGTGAAAGATTTTAATTCAAAAGAGTATTCCACCTCCAGGGATGCTAAGGTGTGTCTTAAAAAGTTTCTGTGGGGAAATAAGGCACAGGAAAAGTCAAAATATGTATATTCAAACCTAGCAGAATTTTCTAAGTTCTCCCATCCTACAATGGTTAATGTTCTGCTCTTGTATATGGCTCATCTGGACAAATGAATCTGTCCAGTATCAGGTTTCTTGATGCATTTAACGTGTAAGGAAAAACACTAGTTTCCTGAGGGTGCATTCCAGAATGTATATCGACAATTAATAGAATGTGAAGAAATTCTTTCTAGAAACTGTGTCAAATACTCTCTAAAGTGACACTAAGAGAGGGCTCTACTGGACATGTTTAAAATAGCTGTATTTACCTCTGGGGTAAAGTTCTAGCATTTCACAGAAGACTGACAAGGAGCAGCTACCATGCGCACCATGGCAAAAACACAGGCAGCTCTAGCATGCCATCTCTTGTGGAGCTACTGAATGGCAGCTGCTCTTTGTCAGCATCACTCTTCCTCACAAGCACTAATGTCTGATCATCTTCAGACATGGAGTCCTAGTCTTTTTCCTCATGCAGCCAAATTCACAGGACATACCACCAGAAACCCCAACTTCAGTTAGAGGAGCAGGCACCGCACATCCACTGATGCTAAGTGAAACCCTGGCATCCAAACAAACATCTACTCCATACTGACAACATCAGGCTAGAGAGTTACACAGGGACAGAAATTTCACCCATCCCCAATGGCACCTAACCATTATACCCCTATTCAAGAAATCTAGACTGCCCCAAATTGATTGACTGCACATTTTTGTCCTTTAGATTGTAAGCTCCTTTGAGCAGGGACTGTCCTTCTTTGTGAAATTGTACAGTGCTGCGTAACCCTAGTAGCGCTTTAGAAATGTTAAGTAGTAGTAGTACCCACTAAGATCCATTCCATCCCCACAAGTAATCTCCTCCATCCCCATCCGTACCCACAGGAGTCAATACTTCTCTCTGTACATTACAAGCCTCATTCTGGAGTCACCAGAGATTTTGACTACACTCCTGTGGGAATCCCATGGCAACTTCTTCCATCCCCATGGGAATCCTATGGTAGCTTCTTCCGTCCCCGCGGGAATCTCATGGTAACTTCTTCCAACCCCATGGGAATCACATGATAACTTCTTTCATCCCTGCAGGAATCCCATGGTAACTTCTTCCATCCCCATGGGAATCCCATGGTAGCTTCTTCCATCCCCACAGGAATCTCATGGTAACTTCATCCAACCTCATGTGAATCCCATGGTAACTTCTTCCATCCCCATGGGAATCCCATGGTAGCTTCTTCCATCCCCATGAGAATCCCATGGTAGCATCTTCCATCCCCATGGGAATCCCATGGTAGCTTCTTCCATCCCCATGAGAATCCCATGGTAGCTTCTTCCATCCCCATGAGAATCCCATGGCAACTTCTTCCATCCCCATGGGAATCCCATGGTAGCTTCTTCCATCCCCATGAGAATCCCATGGTAGCTTCTTCCATCCCCATGAGAATCCCATGGTAGCTTCTTCCATCCCCATGGGAATCCCATGGCAACTTCTTCCATCCCCGTGGGAATGCCATGGTAATTTTTCCAAACCTGCGGGGATCCCGCAGGAATCCCACAATCGCCAGTCCTGTGCAGCTCTCTACATCAGACCCGCCAATGGCGGAGGAGATAAAATGGGTATCTGTTCCTCATAAAGATTTGCCAGAGTTGTACTTGGGAGGGCTCCTCTGATGGAACCTTTGTGCTTCCCTATATTTAGCAAATGATTGCAATAAAGAAAGAAACAGCAAAGCAGGCAGCTCAGCTACACGTCTAAATACTAGAATCCATCTTGTGTTCTCCTCTATTTTGAAGTCTTTTGTACACGTTTATGAACTGCTCTGTGATTTTCCATCTTAAAAATAATACTATAACCATCAAGTTTCAGGACAGTATAACCAAAATGCACCTCAGTAAATGAATGCAAGGCCATGCTCCTTCAGTGCTTCTCTGGGTCAGTAGGATTTGCCCTTGTATCGGCAATCATTCTCCATTGTGGGGCCAAAGTGCATCACTTCCATAGTGCATCATCACTCTGCTGGACAGAAGAATCAACAGTCACTCAGGAGAAGTTTGTCTTTAGGGTTTTTAATCTACAAAATTTCTGTACCAGGTAATAGACTAAAAGCAGGAAGTAAATCATAATATCTGGCGATATTAATTATATGATATTTTTCTCACGCTGTAAAAAAGGCAACTCAGATTATATTTCATTCTGGTGGTTTACACTGATGCACAATTTTTGCACACCTCCAAATTTCAAAAGATAAAGGCTATAGACCTCATTCATATTTCATGCAAAAATAGCTCATTTTCCCTTGCCTCACCCTATGCCTGGAACAGTCTTCCTGAATCCCTACGCCAAGCCCCCTCCCTACCCATCTTCAAATCCTTGCTTAAAGCTCACCTCTTCAATGCTGCATTCGGAACCTAACCTTTCGAACATTTAGGTTGCCCTAATCTGTCTGACCTGTCTGATTAACTGTACATTTGTCTTTTTAGATTGTAAGCTATTCGAGCAGGGACTGTCCTTCCATGTTAAATTGTACAGCGCTGCGTAACCCTAGTAGCGCTTTAGAAATGTTAAGTAGTAGTAGTAATAGGGCAAGAAACTGCAAAAACACCTGGAGGTCAGTTTTCTGGCAGTTAAGAAATTCTTCCTCTTTTGCTCAATTATTTTTAGGGGAAAGAAAAACAGAGAAAAGGTTGTGTAAGCCTTCTGTATGAGGAGCTGTGGGACATTTGCCCTTTAATTTCAAAATGCAGAAAATGGGCAGCTGTTTCATAATATAATCTCCACGTTTTTCCTGTCATTAAAGATTTCTGTGAATTATTTTTCCCTTCCAGAATTCAAAAGAATAGTGGATCATTGATGTGCTGCTTCACACTTGTACCAGCACACTGACTGGTCCAATGTTAAAATTTCCTTGCAGGTAGACATACACAAACCATTATGAAAGATTATATTCAGATGCTGATCTGCTTATTCTTACTGGACATTCATGCAAGGAGATTTTAGCAGATGTATGTAAAGCCTAAATGCAGCATGTACAGTTAGAGTAGACTCCTGAAAGCTATTAGAAAATCCAGTCAGTACTGTTATTGCAACATTAATATACTACCCTCTAAAAATTTATAAAATAATTATTCATGTTATTTTCTAGTTTTCCCATCAATGCTAATAACTAGCAGTGTATTTTACTTAATATTGCATATATAGTATAAAGATGACCATAACTTCAGCATATCAGTGCAAATTTATTTATTTATTTTATTGAGCATTTGTCAGACTGATATAATATCCAACAGATATTAAATCAGTACAGACTTGGCCAATGTAAAAAATGCATAGAAGTAAAACAAAACAAATCTTAAAATTGTAAGAAATGGGAAGGAAATGGAGGTTAAAACAACGGGGTAGAGACGAACAGCACAATAAAACCAACCCATGTCATAACTCTCAATTATAATGAAATTATGATAAAGGTTATAAAAGAAAATCATTCTGGCTGGAGTTATGATAAAACTTCGTGCCAGTCATTTTTGTAATCTCAGCTAGATGAATTGCAATGACTCACTGCAAACATTAACCACAGTCCGATGGCCGGTTGTATATTGAGTTTTCATAACAAAACCAACCTATAACCCCGCCTGTTTCACCAGGAGTAACAACAGAATGAGGTGAAACATTAGCTCGCACACGCTAAAGAAAGCAGCAGGAACGGCGTGGGTTAAATATTAGGTACGAGTGCACAGTTCACTGGCAACTGTATCAGTTTTGAAAGGATGGGAGACTGGAAAATTGCCAGATATACTTTGACCCCCCGCAGTATACTAAAACTAGGCAAGAAACCAGTGGCGTAGCCACAGGTGGGCCTGGGTCATCAGTAGCACATGTTTAGCAGTAGCTGGTGGGGATCCCAAGCTCCGCAAGCTGAAGACTTCCCCCTGATGGTAACGAACATGCTGCTTTCCATGATACTGGCACCTGCACATGCTCAGTTTTCAGCGTAAGCCTGCTGCAGACTGTCAAGGTGGAAAGAAGTGTTTTCCCGGAGAGGGGAAGGTGGTAGAACTAGAGGAAATGAGATTGAAGGGGGGCAGACTGAAGAAAAATGTCAGGAAGTATTTTTTCACGGAGAGAGTGGTGGATGCTTGGAATGCCCTCCCGCGGGAGGTGGTGGAGAGGAAAACGGTAACGGAATTCAAACATGCATGGGATAAACATAAAGGAATCCTCCTCAGAAGGAAGGGATCCCCAGAAGCTTAGCCGGCGGTGGGAGGCAGGGCTGGTGGTTGGGAGGTGGGGATAGTGCTGGGCAGACTTATACGGTCTGTGCCAGAGCCGGTGGTGGGTGGCGGGGCGGGTGGTTGGGAGGTGGGGATAGTGCTGGGCAGACTTATACGGTCTGTGCCAGAGCGGTGGTGGGAGGCGGGGCGGGTGGTTGGGGGGCGGGGATAGTGCTGGGCAGACTTATACGGTCTGTGCCCTGAAAAACACAGGTACAAATAAAGGTAAGGTATACACAAAAAAATGGCACATGTGAGTTTATCTTGTTGGGCAGACTGGGTGGACCATGCAGGTCTTTTTCTGCCGTCATCTACTATGTTACTATGTTACTGAGATATTTTTTTCGTGGTGGTGGTGGGGGGGGGGGTGGGGGAGAACACTTGGTGCCCACCCACTTCTTGCCCAGGCCCACCCAAAATCTGTTGTCTGGCTACGCCCCTGCAAGAAACAGAGGCAATGCCTAGGGTGAATGTTGGGGGTCCTTATTGGTTCCCAGGCGTTAAATTGAGAGGCGATTTTCAGTGGACAGATGGCTGCTTTTCTTCAGCCAAACCACTCGATTGTAGAATATATATTCCCTTCTGAATTGTGAGTGGGTGAAAAAGCACTGCAGTTGGTCTTTGAAGAAAAAATAAAGGCTATATTGTGTGTAAAATGTATACCTAGGAGTCACATTAAGAAACACTAAACCTGAAATGCACCTGTTCTCTGTAACTGAAGATGGTAACTCGGTACAAATGCAGCCTACAGCACTTGCATCATCCTCAAGAGTCCAACGTCATCACATTAACACAAGGTATCTGTCTACCTCCTTCTCAGTCCTTACCACAGATGCCACGACCATAACATCCACCCAGGACTCAACAAGTTATCCAGCCGTTTTGTACCATGCACCCGTGTACTGACTGATTATAACTGCACGCTTTCCTTCCTTCCTGCCAATAAATATGTCTTAGCTCCATTAACCCTGCTGTAAGCTAATTATTATCAAGGCTTTCTCATTAAACTATTTTTGAAATGCTAATTGTATTCAAAGTTATGCAAAAGTGATCTAGATCGCAGCATTTCATCGGCTGTCGGTGTTACACTTTCATCATCAAGTAACACAATGTCATATGAAGGTCGAAATCTGTATTTCGATGCAAGGCTGGTAATAGCTACATTCCTCTTACCTATTGGAAATGTCGCTGGAGAAACAGGGGTGAATAATGTACTGCGAGCTTGGTTACCTGCACTGCAACCTTGTTTCACCCAAGGTGTTACAATGTTACGCACCCCCGCCAGGACATATGCTTCCCACTTCATTGTGTTTGTGCTTACCTGTGCAGTTCGCACCTGTAAGTCATCAACCCTTTTCTGAAAATAAGGGATCTGGGAGGACGCGCCACTTGCTTTCCTTCTCAAAACAGGCAAATAGGAATGGGCTTCCTTAGAGATCGTATTATGTTTAATAACCGATTCAAGCAGCACAATCCGTGCAGTCTGCTCGAATGTGCAATATAGCCCTAAAAAAAAACAAAAAAAAGTAGAAAATAATACAGTGATTTAGGATAAAGAAGGCCGAAAAGAAGAAAGCAGGTACATATTTACGGTCCTAGTAAGTCACAAGATTTTGATTTGGGGTTGCCTTTTTGTTTGAACGTGTGCAAGAGCAGTGCAGGATTGCAAAGGTCCATTCTTTTATTTAGGCCCTGACATCTTGGCGTGCCTTTGCTTTCTAGTGGGGGGTATAATGACCTTAGTCTCAACGAAGCAGGGCCACTGAGGTTTTTTGACAGCCCCTGGGAGGCGGGGAGAAATGGCGCTTCACCTTTCCTCTCTAGTGGTCTGACTGAGCTGCTGTGAGCAGAGAGAGACAGACAGAGCGCGAGCGCGTCTGGCAGGCCCTGAACCGGCCTGAGCTACAGCCGCAGAGAGGGAGCAACTCCTCGAAGCCTCCTTAAAACTCTGCCGTTAAAATGGGGGCGGGGTTTACAGTCTAAAAGCGCTCTTTTTTTTTTCTTTTCAAAAAAAGCTGATGGAGTGAAAAAAGAAAAAAAAAAAAAAAGCCAACCCCAAAACCGGCTTCGGGCAAGAAGGAGCAGAAATTACACTATTGTTCTTGCAGTTCCAGTTAAAAGACGCGTTTTAGGAAGAAAAGCCACTTTTTTTTTTTTTTTTGCAAGTGGGAAAAGAAAGCTGTCATTAAAGTCAGCTGTCCTACAACAGCTCCGGAGCCCGGGGGAAAGGCATCTACTGGCTGCTTCCGTCTCTCAGATTGCAAAGCTATGCACTCTGCTTGCAGCTGTCTCGCACCTCTGCGTTAACTTTGGAGCACGTTTGGCCACACAAAAAAGAAAAAAAGAAGATTCTGATCCCTCGTTCCCCGCCTAAACCGCCGAGCGACAGTCATCAGACAAACTAAGGAACAAGAACATGAAAAATAGACTCTCGCAGTTCTCTTTTAATATTGTCATTCCAGATTTGCATTCTTGGGTGATCGATCTGAAATTTGCAGGGAAAGAGAGAAAAGCTTGCGGCGGACAACAGCTGGTGCATGTAGCGCCTGGGCGGGAAGCGGACGGTACGTTATAGGCAGAAAAGCCTTTTCTCTCTCTCCCTAGGGAGCCCTGCAGTGCGAGCTGCTTTGTGCAGTTTGGACTTCAGATCATGCGAGGAGCTTCGGGTGCCGTGATCCGGGGCCGTCTGGGGCACTGATCGATCCCGAGCGAGCCCCAGGACGGGCGCCCGAGGCATCGGGTATACGGGGGCTGCTCTCCCTGCCGCTATGAGCAGGGAGACCGTGCGCCACCGCCGGGGGGGCTTCAGGGACACCCGATTGCTTCCACCAAAGCTGCTGCGAGTCCGGGGGCAAGGTGCCCCCCCTGCTGCCCCCCACCCCGACACGCCGCCGTGCTCGGCTGGGCTGCAGAGCGCCGGACGATGATTGATGGAAGCGTTGCAAATAAAAAAAAAAAAACTGCAGGCGAACGTTGGAAGATTTCTGCCGCAAAATCGAGGAAAGGCTTTTGCGATTGCGTACGGGCAAAGCAGGAAGTATAACAAAGTTTTGACATCTCCTCCTCCCCCCCCCCCCCCCCACCCAAATCATTCAATTTTTTTTTTACGCGATGTTTGCAAGCTTCGCATGGAGTGAAGCAGAAAGCTGCTGCGCCTAAGAGCCGATGAGCAAATTCAAAGCACTTGATGCGGAGCGCTAGCAAAGGATTTGTATTGTAAATCGCGTCTAGACTGTGTAAAATGTCAGGGGGGACTGCTTCTCCGTCTTTAACGGTTATAGGAATGAATTTATTTCCCCTTTTTTAAAAAAAATGTAGCAAAGTGTTAATATGGGGGATATGCTGTTGCTACATGCTGGGAGTACTGACATATAATCACGTGTGAGTAAAGGGGGCGGGATCCTGGCACCAGTAATTTTACGAGAGCATTTACTAATACAATACTTCAACGAGATTACACAGCCCATGTCAGTCTCTATACCAAATGAAATATTAAAAGAGACTAATCTTTTTCGATCAAGGGACAAAATTATGGCGGATCCTTTTGGAAACGAGTTAACGTCCGCAGCTGCTAGGGGGGATCAAGAGCAAGTTGAAATTTTGTTGCAAAATAATGCAAACGTCAATGCAAAAAATGGATTTGGAAGAACGGCGTTGCAGGTTGGTAGTATACACAAAATTATATTTCACCACAGCTACCTACGTGACCCGGTTTTTGAGAAAGGTGGTTTTAAAGAAGCCAGATGAGAAAAAACTAGAATGTTTTGTGAACTACTTGGTTGCCATATTATATATTCTTAGTTGATGCAGCTTTCTAAATGACGTATTTTAAATACAGTAAATAGGACGAACCATTGTTTTAAACGGGGATCTTCTTCCTTTCCAAGTAAGTTGGGTATTAATCCGCATGTTATAGCTTTTTATCCCTTACAAGGACAATATTAGAAAGGGGACTACATCAACATAGGTAAAATATTATTTTAGTTTTGGGAAAACAGGTATCTTATTTACATCTGTCTTCAAGACTTTAGATGTTATGTGATATCAAGGCACAGTTCACTTATTTTCTTTATTGTTAGGTCTAAGTTATAATAGTGGATGCCTCACTCCTGGCTGCATTCACAAATTAACTTTTCTTGCAAATGGAGTTGCCTAAATAGGACAAGATAGGTTTATTGCTCCTCATAAATGGAAATTTTTCCATGAGGGGAAAATAAAGGGGTAAGAATCAAGTCTGAATCACGTCATTACCTGTTTAGATTTAAAATGAGATAAAATACATGTTTCTATTTATAATAACATGCTTTTTTTTCACTAGTTGTTGCTTTTAATACATATGTGGCACATGGTTTCAAATATTAATATTTTAAAGTCCAGAGGCAAGATTGAAAGGTAATATTTGGAACATGAATGTTTAAACTGATATTTTGGATGACTGTGATAAACAATATCAACAAAAGAAATAACATTTTTGATATTTTAAAAAATAAATTAAATAACACATAGGTTTTTGCTGAAACGCGACCTGAGGACATTATATCGTGTGTGTTTCACACACCTATCTATATTTCTGGGGAATCCTGCAGTTCTATTTATCTATTTACATGCCAATATATCAGTTCTTTTCAAAATACTATGGGAAATGACTGTATGAAGTATTGTTGAGGACCTTTTGTCATTTTTTCCTTTTATAAAAGCCACGCTTTTCCCTTTTCTAATTTAAATTTGCGAGACTATGGCTGTTTGAAATATTATTTGAAATTGACAGTATACTAAACACTCAGAGGCGTAGTTATAAAATGCAGGCTACCATTAAAGATGTGTTATTTTACCAGTAAGGTGCTATGCTAAGTAGTAGTAGTATTTTAGCATAGGTCCCTTTTTATGCAATGATACCTAGTTACTAATAACTGTTTTTACTGTAGCCCACTTGATAACTCCTTCACCTGTGTCTTATTTTATAGATTTATTTATTAGGATTTATTTACCCCTTTTTGAAGAAATTCACCCAAAGACACGTACAAGTATACTCTGGACATAGGCAATTAACAGTTACAGCAGAAAAAAATATTTAAATAACAATACACATTATGGTGTAGTATGCTAATTACAATGTCAACAGTATACACATTAAAACATTTTAATCTAGACAGCAGAGGGATAAGCCAGGTGAAACATATATAGACGGATAAAATAGAGTAATAAAAGTTAGAAGATAAGGGTGACTAATTTAAGGAAAGATTGCAGTTGGAGTCAGAATAGGTGTATGCTTAAAACAAAAAAATGCTAGACAGTAGAAAAAGGCCTCCTTTAAAGAATACTTTTAATGGCAATTTAGATATGTTTTAACAGGTGAAAAACCACACAAGCTATCCAGTTTTCAATGATATTGGTAACTATGGCGATTATAGAGTTCTTCATACAACGCTGAGAAAGAACTTATACTGTAAAAGGCCATACCATACAAAAACATCTGCCTAGGAAAAGCAACAGGAGTCTAGGCATTTTTCTCTGACCTTAAAATGTACAAATTTCACTCAGATTGTATTTAATGTACTTTTTAAGCAAACTAGTAAATAAACATTTGGAAACATTTTAAATAGTGACATAGTAGTCTGTTTATTTTAGGCATATGCAAACGCCCACATTTTTTATTTCAATATAATCGTTAACAATTTAATGAGCTGCATCACAATCAAACCAGAGAAATTATAGACTTGTTTATTTACAATATTGTTGGTGAAAGAACTAAAATTATATCTTTACAGTGTTTCTGTCTTCAGTATAGTTAAAAGAGGAAAGTGAAGATAAATATTTCTTCAATCTGCAATTAAACTGTATTTTCCATAATTGTAAATAGTATGTTCACTTCTTCACTGCTTCTTGATGCAGTGATATTGTATAATTGAGATCTTCCTGTATGCAACACTATACTAACATTTTCTTTCAAAATCATATAAATTTTTTTCCCCTGGAGTAAAAAGACTGTCAAATGTGTCTTTTTAATTCTTATTTTTTTTCTTCTGGGAGCTTTTGATACTGAAGCGAATCGATTCACACTTGCCAAAGGAAAATGGAGAATGAAACAGAGGGTTTTTTTCTTTTTTTTTTCCAGAAGCAAAACAGAGATAGTTTATTGTGGTTATAAGATACTCATCAATATTAATTAGGTTCTCCTGGCAGGTGTATTTTGCATAGAAGTGCATACTGTTTATGCTGGATTTTCCTGTACTATATGCAATGGCAGAGACCATGCTCTAAATGAAACAATACACTTTATTCTATGTAGAAACTTTCAACAATATCTCAAAGTATTCATAGTTATGCTGTAACCATAGACTAAGCTTCTTTTCCATTACAGGTGTACAGTATCTTTTGATTCAGATTGTAAGTGGATTCAAGTTCAGATTTGTAGGGCAGTTTTGCCAGTCATAAGATCTTATCAATTTAATTAAGGACAAAAATAGATGTTAATACAAATTTCTTAAAACAGGCTTTTTTAATGTGATATATGGCTCCTCCACAACTCTATATAAGAAAAAGAACAATGATAGCAAAGATGTAGTAAAATATCCAGTGTTATAATTGAACTCTTTTCCTAGGGTTGTGAATTATGCAAATTTGGAAGGAGAGAAGGAGAAATAGAAGCCAAATAATTCTCTCTCTCTCTCTCTCATGTATGTGTGGTGTGGATGTGTTTCTAATGATCCTTGCAATTTTTGCACGATTAATATGATCAAGCACATCAAACATACATTAATTTTAATTGTATTTTAAGAAGCGTGAGAAAAGATATACACGTGTAGTGTACATATATTAAGGTTCATAATTACTTTTAATCGTTATTTTCATTTAAAAATGTACAGTGAAACTGAATCTTAAAATAAATATCTAGTCAGTTTGTTTACTGAAGTGTAGTGCACAACTTCTAATAAAAGACGTTTACAAACTCTGCTTTATACTTTGAAAGTATATTGAAACAGATTTCTATTTGCATTTGCTTCTTTGTTGTATGTAGATTAAAAGCAATGCCATCAGAACAGTAAATTACAAGTGTTTTTAAAATAAAATAACATCCGTTTTTGCAGAAACTTGCACTGAAGGTAAAGTCCATTGCACACAGTTACCTTGATCCACGTGCATAGTTTTCTTATATAAAGAGTATAATAAATTAGATTTGTCCTTAGTAGTTTTTCTGGCTACAGTAATGCGAATTATTTTTGATAATAATTAGCAAGCTGTGAAAGCTGTAAAACCAGACTCAGAGCCTGCACTGTTGGCCGGGTTTATGTGACTTTGAGAGAGTCACTTAAGCCCCTCTTGCTTAAAAAGATTACAAACTGTTCTGGTAAGAGGCCGATGTTATGTATACAACTGGTCTACACTGCCTTGGGCTCTAAACCAGTAAACTAGTCATACACTGGTATTATATTACAATAGGGAAGATTGTAGTGTTTAAGGAGAATTGAAGAGTCCTCTGGATTGTGCATTATAGTTCAATATTTACACCAATTATTGTCTGAGTTTCCCTGACATTGTTATGAATGTTCCAAGTTCACTGAAAACCTATGAACTCAGCTTTAAACCATGAGGTGCAAAGACTACGACCAATACGTTTGATTCTTCTTCCTGCTAGGTGGTGAAGCTCGGTAATCCTGGAATTGCCAGGCGGTTGCTGCACGAAGGTGCTGATCCTAATGTGAAAGACAGAACTGGGTTTGCTGTGATTCATGATGCAGCCAGAGCCGGTTTCTTGGACACTGTTCAGACTTTACTGCAGTTTCAGGCTGACGTTAACATCGAGGATAATGAGGGGAACTTGCCCTTACATCTGGCTGCTCAAGAAGGCCACCTCAGTGTAGTGGAGTTCTTGGTCAGACACACTGAAAGCAATGTGGGACATCTTAACCATAAAGGAGCCACCGCCCATGACCTGGCTAAGATGTACAAGAGGGAAGAAGTGGTGAAATGGATGGATGGCAATGTCCGTGTGCAGACAGCCAACCTGCTGCAGTAATGAAAGCAAAAAAAAAACAACCAAACAAACACTTGCTTGGACAGCTGAAATAATTTTTGAATGATTGTTACATTTTTTTTTCTGTTCTCCCCCCCCCCCCCCCCCCCTTGGTTATGTGTAATTCAAAATAAAACGAATATAAAGAGAGTTGTGAGGTTAATGTGTTTCCTGATTTGTATAAGTTTTAGACTTCCCCAGCATCTATGTCCAGAATGTTGTTTGTCTTTCTTTTATTGTTCAATGTCATTATTTTTTTTGCTTTTATGTATAATTATTTGGGGTTGTCAATTAAATAAGATTGTGAATAATATCCAGGCCGTACAAAATGCTTGGTCTCTTAGATTGCGAGAGCTTTGTCTCAGCTATCTTTGAAGTCTGCAAACAGTCAAATATTTATTATAATAGGAGGTCCTTTCCCCCAAAGATTTTCGTTCTTGCTGTTTCCAGGAGAAAAATCTTCGGAAAATAAGCCTTCAGGGTACTTATTCGAAAAGAAAAGAGCCGTCTGTATATTTACTGTGATTGTTTTCTTTTGACATTATTTTAAGTTGTAGTTTGCTTCCAGAAAGAATGTCCTCATAGCAGTGCGTTGCTTATAGGACAATAACAGGTTTGTTAGATACAAGCATTGCCATTTTTTTATTACTGTTTTGTCGATTAAAATGCATTATATTAAATGCTAGTTGTGTCATACATTTTTCTTTCAGTCATTTCTTTTACAAACTTTGAGCGTGCAAGGCTGTATATTGATGCGTTTTACATAGGGCATATAGCTATACTGGGGCCAGCTTATTAAGGGACCTACTCAGGAAGGCTTTATTTAATGTTGCGTGTATGGGAAATGCTTAGTAAACAGGCCCTTTATATACGCATATTTTAAGTCATCGTGTCCTGCCAGAACCTTGGTCAAAAGAAGCGTTCTTACATTTATTATTACTTTTTTTTTTTTTAGCTACCGCCCAAATGGAAAAAAAAAAAAAGCAAAATGTACGATTTGCGGTTTTACGGATTATTCTTATAAACATTTCAATTCATAAAAATTACAGTTTTCCAATATGAACGTGAATTCTTCAGGCCTATCTCTTGACGCTTTCACATATTTAATGTTAATAATAATTAAAAAAAAAAAAAAAAAAGACAAGGGCCAAAAGATTTTGCTGGGGGTGGAAATATTGTAGGTATCACTCACGGGTGAAGAAAATGACCCTTATGGACTTTAATTAAGTAATCTTGCCACTCTTATTCTCTGACAAGGCCCAGACAATGCCTCTCCAATAAGTGATGAAAGTACTCTCATATCTAATGTGGTTCCTGACATGACTGGTTCCTGAAACCTGCAAGACTTGAAAATGAACAAATGACTCGACATACGCCTAAATGTCCAATATCCCCTACTGTGTTCATACACTGTGTTTATGAATATAACACAGTGATATTGTGAATGCTGAGCCAAGTATTCAGGTGAATACAGTCAAATATAACACGTGGAAAGGACATTACTGGAAGGGCAAAATCATTCAAATTAGACCCTGGTACCCAGCACTGAGATACACAGGGCGTTCATGAACCCAGAAGATAGAAAGTTAAGGGTGTATAATAGATATAAAAAATAATTAGCAATTCGTTATATTGACTGGACAATGGCGCTATACAATAAAATAACGGGATTAAATAGAAAAAATAAGTTATATACATAGTAGTGAGTTGAATATGGGAAACACATCTGTGTCTTATTCAGTATTACAGTATCCACTATCTAAGGAGCGTGCTTGAGCACCCCCAATATTGTGAAAATTCCTCGTATGTCCAGGGAGAGGTTATTTCCATTGGATTTAGCACCCCCAATAATTTTGAAATAATAATTTGTTACATAAAGGCGTCGAAGGATTGTAGAAGTATGTAAATGTAGCTATATTAAAAATTCAATTGAAGCAAATCAAACCCCATATCAAAAATAATAAGTAATACAGTGGATTAAAACAAAACAAAGAAACCATACTTGTCATTGCAATTACATCACATGTCTAATGCAGTACTGCAATATTGCGCAGCTCTGTTTACCGCAGAATCGTAAGTATCTGGGTTGTTTTATATGTATATATTATGCTGTATTCACACACATATGTGGATAGCTAAACAATATATACGTATACATCAGACAAAGAGGTTTAGCTATGCATGCACATATGTGTGTGTACTATATGGCTATATATTTATGCAGTCTGTATGCATATGTGAGTAAAAGAAAGGAACATAGATTTTAGCCAAGGAAAGTGCAATAATGATCATATTTTCACGCTTGCCAACTATTTCGCGTAACTATACGTCTTCTAGTCAGGCAGGATCGCTGTAAAACGCGATCAAAACATTAAGGAGCGAGACTGAGGAATGAGTAATCTATAGCAAGTGCAAATGAAACAATGTAGCGAGGGGAAAAGTCGAGACAATGCAATAGATCAAGCAGAGTTCTCTCCTTGCTGCAATGGCACCTCCCACTAGAGTAACAAAGATCCACACAGATTCAAAATGCTGGATACCGGCCAGGCTCCATACAGCCCAATAGAACCGGTGCCCAATAGAGCAGGGAGAAATGAGCTCTTCTGCAGAAATCCCTGGGCAGGAACTCCTCCCCCGAGAGCGCAGCGAGGCGCTCTGCACTGAGCCCAGGAACCGTTAGTTTTGGTTTGGTTTTTTTAATATATACTACAGTTTCTTTTCCTGCACCATATTTTAAATTTCCGCGCCCGAATTAACAGTTCTCTTTACTATTTTTCATTCATTCACGGTCTTGCCTTTTTGGACTTATTAAATAAGGAAAGCCAGATCTTGCTTTTACAGAAAACACTGCCCGCTTTTCTTTCTCTTTTTGCTCAGTGGGAGACTGAACTTAACTCCAGATTTTTTTTTTGTTTACCCTTTGGACTTGAGTCTCTGTTGCTTCTTTTTTTTTTTTTTTTTTTTAATCCTGTTCTCCTCTTTAAGTTTGCACCCCTAACAGGAACAAAGGACAAGATGGGGGGCATAGGTCCTTGAAACTGCTCCGCTTGAATATTGCTTTTCTGGCTGCGTTAAGGTAAGGGGTTTCTTCTTTCGTCCTGAGGTTGACAAGCTACTTGTTCACTTCTGCCAAGCAGAAAGTTTGAAGTGTGGGAAAAATTGGGCTATTCTTTCGAGTAGAAAACAAATTACAGTGATACCATTATTACACAGATACAGTACCTGAGAAATGTTGACTTTTAGGAAAGGAAAAAAATAAAGTAGTTTTTTTGCCTGTAGTTGTGCCTTTCCTTCTGAAAATGAATAGTTTATGCTAAAGCTTTCAAACTATCTTTTGTAATCCTGTCCAAATTAGATGCAAGCGGCCTGCCTTCTATTAAGCCCTCTAATGAGTTTTCAAATTACTTGATGTTTACTTTCAATCTCATTTTTACCACCATATTGACTCAATATGATATTTTATCATTTGGATTTCAGACATGCTTTCTTGTTGTGTATAGGGGCTTCCACATTCTACACTGAGGTAACTTTGTTAAACTATTTAAGGCAACAAAGATGGCATAATTGAATGGAAGAGAGGTGGTAAATGCCCAATTGGCAATAGCTGACTGTATTATATTTATACTTAAGCTAGAATGGAAAACATACATAGAAATATTGATATTTGTGTATTAGAACATTTGTCCTATCCACTTGATCAAACAGTCTGAAAGCATCATGCAAAGTTTAAAAATAAATAGCTAGTGTTCTTGTTTAGGGTTAGTTACCTCAAACTAGGGACTTTCTATGACCCAGTCTATACTATGCATTTTCTTATTGCTAAGCACAGTGTGTGGCAGAAACTCATAGATACACCCCTATGGCTGTTGAATATTTTCAGTTTTTACAACTTCAGTATTTGTAATACTGGGGAAAAAAGCAATTTCTTACAAGGATTCCATAAACCTCCTTACCTTGGGAATTACTTCCATCTATCTTTGGGAAGAGAAAAATAAATCATAAAAAGTAATGTTACAAAGGTAGCACATTGTAATTTTAGGGCCTTATTTTCCAAATAGGCTCTTATTTTGCATTTGTGGACAAAAAGTTTGGAAAATAAGGTCCTTAATAAAGATCTGAGAATGATTAGGTTTCAAAACAGGTAAGGGCACTAAATTACATCTCCCCATCCTGTTAGATGACTAACTAGGCATTCTCTAGAGAATAATAGAGATTCAAAATTATTATATAAAGATTTTGATTGGTTAGTCTGACCTTGATTGTAAATACACAGAAAAAGTTTTAGTTCAAAAATTCTACCCATGAAAATTCATGATTTACTTATATACACTATAGTGTCCTACACTATACTAGAGGCTTGTATGCCAAATCCCCTTAAATAAAAGTGCAAGGTGGGTAACAAAAAGCCCCAAGCATAACAATGAAATAGGTAACAAAAGAGAAAAGTATAACATCGGCAAAATTGCAATTTTATTCTGCATCTTATTTTCAAAAATGGCTTTCAATCATAGTAAAGAAAAATAAAAATGAGTGTTTTCTTCCAGCTAGTTTGCTACATAAGCTTCATTTATTTTTTCAGACTGAAGTCAGTAATTTCAGCAGCTTTCTTAATTCACCGGGTCAACATTCTGGAAAAGTCAGTCTTCATTGTGACAAAAACAAAAATCCCAAATTCATTGTATTGCACTGAAAAGATGATTTAATATTGTTCCTATTTTCACATTCAGATTGGGTTTAGTACACTGATAGGCCTCTTCTTCTAAAGTCACCTAGCACAGGAAGAGAGTCTGTAACAAGGCCGGGGTAACCTCTTCTCGAAAATACACGAGGAGGCACTCATTGGATATCTAATTTTATTGGGAGACTTCTCACAAAATTGGGTCTTCCATGTTTAAGGATACGTGGAGGGGCATAATCGAATGGGGCGCCCAAGTTTTCCTGAGGACATCCTAGAAGGACATCCCCGCGAAGGGGTGTGGAAACCTGTATTATCGAAACAAGATGGGCGGCCATCTTTCGTTTCGATAATACAGTCGGGGACGCCCAAATCTCAACATTCAGGTCGACCTTAGAGATGGTCGTCCCTGATGTTTGGCGATAATGGAAACCGAGGACGCCCATCTCAGAAATGACCAAATGCAAGCCATTTGGTCGTGGAAGGAGCCAACATTCGTAGTGCACTGGTCCCCCTCATATGCCAAGACACCAACCAGGCACCCTAGAGGGCACTGCAGTGGACTTCAGAAAAAAGCTCCCAGGTGCATAGCTCCCTTACCTTGTGTGCTGAGCCACCCAAAACCCACTCCCACAACTGTACACCACTACCATAGCCCTTAGGGATGAAGGGGGGCACCTACATGTGGCTACAGTGGGTTTGTGGTGGGTTTTGGAGGGCTCACATTTACCACCACAAGTTAAACTTGAACAGGTAGGGGGGGATGGGCCTGGGTCCGCCTGCCTGAAGTGCATTGCAGTACCCATTAAAACTGCTCCAGGGACCTGCATACTGCTGTCATGGAGCTGGGTATGATACTTGAGGCTGGCATAGAGGCTGGAAAAATATTTTAAAATTTTTTTTAGGGTGGGAGGGGGTTAGTGACCACTGGGGGAGTAGGGGGAGGTCATCCCCGACTCCCTCCGGTGGTCATCTGGTCCTTTAGGGCACATTTTTGGGGCTTGGTTGTAAAAAAAAGGACCAAGTGAAGTCGGCCAAGGGTTCGTCAGGGACACCCTTCTTTTTTCCATTATCGGCCGAGGACGTCCATGTGTTAAGCACGCCCCAGTCCCGCCTTCACTTTGCTTCTGACACGCCTGCGACGGAAAGCAGTTGAGGACGCCCAAAATCGGCTTTCGATTATGCCGATTTGGGCGACCATGGGAGGATGCCCATCTCCTGATTTGTGTCGAAAGATGGGCGCCCTTCTCTTTTGAAAATAAGCCTCTTAATGTCCTCAACTGATGTTTTAAAAGGAATTTACACTGCTTTATACAGTTTTATGAAATAAACAAAACATCTGCTGTTTGCGTACTAGGGATAAAGAGAGCGTAATTATAAACGTCCTTTCAGAATATTCATATCCATGTGATAAAGTAGTAGGTGTGAATATTTTAGTGTTATCTTACAACCACCCCCCCCCATGAATAGTTAATGAATTGTTTGCAAATAACGTGCCTATAATAATCCCCCTAATTTCAGACCACTGGATTTATAATACTTATTTCAAAGGTCCTTTTTGGAGCTGAGCTTAATATCCACAATCACCCAAACTTTTTGAGAAACAAATTCTCAATCAATACAGTTTGATTTTGAGCCCCTCGCTTCTGTGATATTGAGCCTCTCTTCTACGAACTCTTGAGCTTCTGTGATATTGTAAAAGGGTAAGCACGCGTTTTGTCCAGTGGGCAATGTAAGTAAAATAGGCCCATCACAGTTAAGGTGGTTATCTGAAATGCAAAAGGTAATTAAAATAGACTGTTGATCCAGATCTATTAATACAATCAAGTGCGGAGGAGCATCCTTTGGTTGGCTCCTATTTGCTGGTGTCATGCGGGGTAAAATGTTGGCTGGGCCACAGACCCTGGGTTGATACTATGCAATGCTCAAGTTATCTAGAAAAAGGTGACATGCAGGATTTGAATAGGGCTAGGCTGCTGTTTGTTACATCATTATTACCAAATAAGGTGAACACATCCAACAAACAACTTATGTTTTATTTTAACTATTTGATTTCCTTGCATTTTTCACGTGGTTTCTTTTAAGTTCCAAAAATGTAGTTAAAGTAAGCTAAAGAGCGGCATTATGCGCGTTCGTTGTCCCTAACAAGTAATGTCTCTTATCTACGGTTTTATTTTATTTAATTTTTTACTACAAGCACAATACTACTGCATTTGCTAGTTGATGCAACTTACATTTGCTGGTCATTACAACTTACGCTACACAGTGGAGGCTCTGGTCTCAGCTTTCTGAACGATCCAATTCTGAGCAGTTTTGAGAAAAAAGATGTGTAAAGTAATATGATTACTATTTGAGAAGCATAATCGAAAGGGGCCACCCATCTCTAAGGGCACCCATCTCCGGGAACGGCTACGAGAAGGAGCAGTCCCAAACGTATTATCGAAAAAGATGGGCGGCCATCTTTTGTTTCGATAATACGGTTGGGCCCGGCCAAATGTCAGAGATGGGTGGGTTTGAGATGGTCGGCATCGGTTTTCATTGATAATGGAAACCGAAGGCAGCCATCTCAAAAACGAACTCCAATGCATTTGGTCGTGGGAGGGGCCAGGATTTGTAGTGCACTGGTTCCCCTCACATGCCAGGACATCAACCGGGCACCCTAGGGGGCACTTTTAAAAATTAAAAAAAAAAACATTAAAATATCTCCCAGGTGCTGAGCCCCCCAAATCCCCCCCCCAAGTCCCACTACCCACAACTCTACACCATTACCATAGCCTTTATGAGTGCAGGGGGGCACCTACATATGGGTACAGTGGGTTTGGGGGGGGGGGTTGGAGGGCTTACATTTATCACCACAAGTGTAACTGGTAGACTGGGGGGATGGGCCTGGGTCCACCTGCCTGAAGTGCACTGCACCCACTAAAAACTGCTCCAGGGACCTGTATACTGCTGTCATGGAGCTGGGTATGACATTTGAGGCTGGCTTAAAGGCTGGAAAAAAAGTTTTTAAAGTACTTTTTTTTTGGTGGGAGGGGGTTAGTGACCACTGGGGGAGTCAGAGGAGGCCATCCCTGATTCCCTCCGGTGGTCATCTGGGCAGTTCGGGCACCTTTTTGGGACTTGGACCTAAAAAAAAAAAGGGTCCAAAAAAAGCGACCTAAATTCTCGCTACGGACGCCCTTCTTTTTTCCATTATGGCCTGAAGCTGCCCATCTGTTAACCACTCCCATGCCCGCCTCTGTCCCACCTTTGCTACTGTGCCAACACGCCCCCGTGAACTTTGTTCGTCTCCGCGACGGAGTGCAGTTGAAAGCAGCCAAAATCAGCTTTTGAGTATACCAATTTGGGTGCCCATCTCCCGAAGATGGGCGCCCTTCTCCTTTCGAAAATAAGCCTGTTTATGTACTTACTATCAGTGGCATTCCTGGATTATCTTTGTTTATTACCAATGGGGAAACCAGAAGGCTGAAAATCGCAGGATTCTAACACAGTGGATCAAAATAAAGCTGTATTATTATGTTTGCAATGTTGAATACTAAGGTTTGCATTTGTCCAAAAGAATGGGATTTAAAATGTTTTAATGAAAACATTAACATTGTTACCAAGTTTCATAATGCATAGCATGAATGACTGTCCTGTATGCTTATCTATTACACACAACATAAGAAATAATTTAAAAAAATGAAAGAATTGGTAAACTATAACCCCAGCTCCCAAAGGATTCTGTGGCAGTGGAAAAAATAGCACATTGGGAAACTGGCTTCAGTATTTAGAAACCGAACATAACATTTAATTCCTGGCAAACAAAACAACCTTATGAAATAATTTTTAATTACCTCCAAATATGTTATCGTTAAAACAGACAGCAAAAAAGTTAAATAAATAAATAAAATTAAAAATCCACAAGAATCTAGAAACCTTAACGCAAAATGGTCCTGGTTGAAAATACAAACCTAATAACTTTGAATAGCATCTTTAATATATACTTTCCACCATCTAAAACATAAATATAAGCGTACTTAATCAAAAGGATAAAGGGGCAGAATTGTAAGAGTCTTGCTCAATGTAAGATCTCAGTTATAAACTTTGGGAGATGTCGAAGTTCAAGATTAACATTGGTTAGTCTGACCTTGATTGTAAATACACAGAAAAAGTTTTAGTTCAAAAATTCTAGCCATGAAAAATCATAATTTAGTTATATACCCTATCCTGTCCTACACTATACTAGAGGCTTGTATGCCAAATCCCCTTAAATAACAGTGCAAGGTGGGTAACAAAAGGCCCCAAGCATAACAATCATATAGGTAACAAAAGAGAAAAGTATAACATAGGTAAAATTGCAATTTTATTCTGCATCTTATTCTCAAAAATGGCTTTCAATCATTATAGTAAAGAAAAATAAATATGAGTGTTTGCTTACAGCTAGTTAGCTATATAAGCTTCATTTATTTTTTTCAGACTGAAGTCAGTAATTTCAGCAGCTTCAGTATTTAGAAACCGAACATAACATTTAATTCCTGGCAAAAAGGTCCTGGTTGAAAATACAAACCTAATAACTTTGAATAGCATCTTTAATATGTACTTTCCCCCACCTAAAACATAAATATAAGCGTACTTAATCAAAAGGATAAAGGGGCAGAATTGTAAGAGTCTTGCACAATGTAAGATCTCAGTTATAAACTTTGGGAGATGTCGAAGTTCAAGATTAACATTTCACATCAACACCGTTTAATACGAAGCCAGGACAAATTAATAATATTAAAGCACATTTTCTTCTTACACCAAGATCGATGCTAATGCTGTTTATAGGCCAGCATCTTTAGCCACGATAGAGGTTAGGGACAAGTAAGAAAATAAGAGCACCCCCCCCCCCCCCCCCATACACACATCACTGCTTACTTAAAAGACAGGAAGATTATACAAGTGTGGACTTTATTTAGGAGGTTTGTTTTGCAGCAGATAATACACATTTCTGAAGAAACCTGGCCCTATATTGATATAGTGCTCAGCAAATCTTTTCAAAGACAGAACTTGGAACTTTTTTTAAATTACAAAACTGAAAATAGTATGGTTTATTGACTTTGTTTACGCTTCAGTTGTTTCACAAGCCATTGATCTGCTTTTTGTCACATAAAATGTCTTAAGAAAAACAGCTTGAAATGAATGCATAAATAGAGCACATTTGAACATAATGTAATGAAAATTTCAGCTATTAGATTGTAAGCTCTTTGAGCAGGGACTGTCTTTCTTCTATGTTTGTGCAGCGCTGCGTACGCCTTGTAGCGCTATAGAAATGCTAAATAGTAGTAGTAGTAGTACAGCATGTTTGAAGGCATCAGGAACAGTCGCAGTGGAAAGTGAAAGATTGAGGATAAGACAGATAGAAGGGATGACAGTAGGAGAGATAGTATTAAGTAAATGGGTGGAAATAGGATCAGAGGAACAGGTAGTTAGTTTTGAGGAGGAAAGAAAATGTGCAGTTTCAGGGGCCCTTTTTCAATACCATGGTAAAGCTCCAGCAGCACTGGTGCACGCCAATCTGGCACTACCACCGGCCTACCATGGAAGCCAGCTGTAGTGCCAACTCCACCGGGTACCTTTCCAGCTTGACAGGAAATTGGTTTTATTTTTAGCACCAGGCAGATGTGGATGGAAGGAGCAGGAAGAGACAGACACTGGATGGCAGAGAGAGACCGAAGACAGATGCTGGATGGAAGGAAGACAGTGAAAAGAAGATGAGGAAAGCAGAAACCAGAGACAACAAACTGTAAATAAAATATATATTTAAAATTTTTTGCTTTAGGATAAAGTAGTATTGTAGATGTGTTAATAAATGTTTATAATAGAACATATAAACAAGGTAATCTTTTTATTGGACTAATTTTAATACATTTTGGCTAACTTTCGGAGAACAAAACCCCTTTCCTCAGGTCAGGATAGGATACTGTAACAGTACTATACTGTATTGACCTGAGGAAGGATGTTTTGGCCTCTGAAAGCTAAATGTATTAGTTCAATAAAATGGTATTTTATTTTCTATATTTGTTTTATTTCTATTTGTTAATTTGTAAAGTGGTGATTGGTATTTGTTAGTTTTTTTCAAATTTACAACTGCTATCTTTATATTTTGCACAGTACTAGAAGACATTTTCTGTTTCTGTGGTGTTGCATTGTATGCAGAGTCTGGCATCGTGGGGTTTCATTTTATTTTTTGTCTAAATAGAAAGTTTATGATTACTTATTCTATAGTGGATTAGGGTGTATCTGTGTTTGTGAAAAAGACATGGCTTTCAGTTGGCATTGACTGTGCAGGATCGACAAGCCCTGGAGCTGGGGGCCTTGGAGCTCAGAGGGAGGGGTGGCGGGCCCTGGAGCTAGGGTGGGGGCGGTTAGGGTGAGGGCAGGGCTAGGGTGGGGCCCCATCAAATTGGTCTGCATAGGGCCCCGCACTTGCTAAGACCGGCCCTGTTGGTGCCTTAAGGTGAGGGAGAAAAGATGGAACAAAAAAACCCCAAACTTGTTCCTGAGAATATGACTTTTTCCTCAGGACCGTGATCCCTTACTGTGTATAACTGTTATAAGAAGTTCTAACAAGAATGGGCCCAATTAGGACCCAGGAAATGTATCTTTTATGTGCCTTCTCAATCATATAATAAAAAGTAAATGACATTTTACAGAACCAACTTCTTTGTACTCTGAGCTAAGAGAAATTGTATTTAAGTCTCTTGTAAGGGAAAGGCAAGAAGAACACGGACAATCTCTGACTGTTGGTCTCACAAAGCAATGAGATATGTGTTCCTCCCACTGACTTCTTCCTTTTGCCCGTGTATCCCAATTACCCTGCTTTATTTTTGTGCAAAATAGTTTCTTACTTTTATAACTTTGGTAAAAATAAAACATTACTAACATGATGAGATTCTTTTTGTTTGTAGCTTTCGTTTTGTGACTTACCAGGCCAGTAGTTCCAAGAAATACAGTTGGGGTAATTTATTTGGGGGGGAGCAGGGTTCTGGTTCTGGGACCTGGTTCCGACTGAGACCCGAACACACACTACTTGCATATTGAGGGAGTGGAAGACCTTTCTGTTGCAATAGGTGAGCTCTTCCTTTTGGGGGTGGGGGTGAGGATCACATGGGTGTAGTCAATGACCTCCAAAGACAGAAGGGAAATGGAAAACCATATAGAATTGGGCCATTGTATGCTGTCTTTGCTGCTGGGTCTGGGGGAATGTAATATAGTCAGTGGTGAGAAGGGCCAAGAGGAACTGGGAGATGGCTGAGGCCTATCATGACTGCCAGGACAGTCTAGAAATGGCAGTGGACAGAAAGGCAAGTGCAGATGTGACTTTGAGGTGCATGGGCATAGGTTGCCCTCTGTGAGTAGTGGTGTGCAGGAGGGGCTCCAACTGCTGGCAGAGATGCAGAATGGCTGCCTTGTTGAAGCAGAAGTGCTTTATGCACTGCTTCTCAGTGAGGTCAAGGAACTGTGTCTTGGGCTTACATGTCCTCAGAAAAGGATGTGGCCTGTTGGCTCTCCTCACCTCCTGGTGTTCCTCATTCAGCATAGCTTCTATTGCCCATACGTTCTGGCAGCTCATGGCCAACAACTTCCATCACCAACACCTAGAGTGCTCCCCACCACCAGACACCCAGTGCAGCAGCACAAATACTGATCGTCACCACCTCACTTGCACAGACACAGAGAACATGTGGAGCTAGGGACCGAACTGCAGACAGAATGAGACTTGTATGGGCTTGGGTAGGGAATGGATGAGAGGGCTTACAAGGGAGTGGAGACAGGTTGCAGGGGAGAGGCTCAAAGTCAGGAAGAGCAGAGGGGTGAAAGATGGACTCTGGAGGGATTCTGGCAGAGATGGGACCAATAGGGGTGAAACACAGATAGATCTGAGTAGACACGAGACAGCAATTGGGCTCACAGATTCTTGTATCAGCTCTCCAGCGGTCAGCAGCAATGCAAGCAGTCACAAAGACAAGCTGCAGTGGGCACTTACTTGTGCTTCATAAGTTTTTATGTCTTTATTAAAACTTGATATACCGCTCAACTTTAGCAGATCTAAGTGGTTTACAATAAACAAGTAGAATATAATATAAAAGAACGCCATCAAATTTAAAAAGGAAAGCCTACAACTAAAAAAAAATTAGTTTTGTTTCCTTGTCTGTGCTCACCTCACCCTCTGGTGGCCAGAACCGGTGGCTGCTATGGACTGTCACACGTTCCAGACTTCAGCCCAGTCCGGTCTGGATCTTCCGGGCTGCCACACTTGCTTTTCTTGTTTGTGCCTGAACAGCACCCATAGCTGCCTTGTGATTTCTGCATTGAACTTCAGTTGCTGATGGGCTTTATTAACCACCTGGAAACTTCTGTGTTTGCCTTTGTATCATCTAAGGTCCCTGGTATGTTGGTGTGCTCTGTGCACTTCTGCCTAGTCCAATTTCTAGTCTGAGTTCCTTGTCTGGTTCTAGTTAGTTTGTGTGTAGTTTAGCTTTGGTTTTATTGCTTAGTTCCTAGTCTTGTTTCTGGTCTGTATTCCTTGCCTAGTTCTTGGTTGTCTGTGTTTCTTTCTTAGTGGCTGCTTGGCAGCTTTCAGTCCTGACTCTTTCCTTCTGTGTTTCTTTCTTAGTGGCTGCTTGGCAGCTTTCAGTCCTGACTCTTTCCTGTCTGTGTTTCTTTCTTAGTGGCTGCTTAGCAGCTTTCAGTCCTTGTTCTTGAGCCTGTCTGCTTTCTACCTAGTGTGGTATTGTTTGTCTGAGAGTCCTAGTCTAGTATTCTGCCTAGCCTCCCTTGTGCAGATAAGCAACTTTGTGTTGTAGCAAGATCTAAAGATAAGTGTATAAGTCTTAATGTTTTTCTTGCATTACCAATATATCGCATTGCTACCCAAAACTGCTGGTACACTGTAGATTAGGAACTGGCTGAAAGACAGGAAACAGAGAATAGGACTAAGGCCCAGATGCACTAAACCTTAACGACCCTTTAACGACCCTTTAACGAAGAAATTCTTAACTGTTGCATGCATTAAAGGCCTTTTTCCGACAAAGCAAGCAGCTAATGAAAACGGAATACAAACGAGTAACTACCATTATAATGTGGACGATTCGAGATTCACTAACAATACAGCGAATGCTACATACCTGTAGAAGGTATTCTCCGAGGACAGCAGGCTGATTGTTCTCACTGATGGGTGACGTCCACGGCACCCCCTCCAATCGGAATCTTCACTAGCAAAGACGTTTGCTAGCCCTCGTGTGCCGATGCGCACCGCGCATGCGCGGTCGTCTTCCCGCCTGAACCGGCTCGTGTTCGTCAGTCCCGTATGTAGCAAGACAAAGACAAGGGAAGACACAACTCCAAAGGGGAGGCGGGCGGGTTTGTGAGAACAATCAGCCTGCTGTCCTCGGAGAATACCTTCTACAGGTATGTAGCATTCGCTTTCTCCGAGGACAAGCAGGCTGCTTGTTCTCACTGATGGGGTATCCCTAGCCCCCAGGCTCACTCAAAACAACAAACATGGTCAATTGGGCCTCGCAACGGCGAGGACATAACTGAGATTGACCTAACAACTTATCCAACTAACTGAGAGTGTAGCCTGGAACAGAATAAAAAATGGGCCTAGGGGGGTGGAGTTGGATTCAAACCCCAAACAGATTCTGAAGCACCGACTGCCCGAACCGACTGTCGCGTCGGGTATCCTGCTGCAGGCAGTAATGAGATGTGAATGTGTGGACAGATGACCACGTCGCAGTTTTGCAGATCTCTTCAATAGTGGCTGACTTCAAGTGGGCCACTGACGCTGCCAAGGCTCTAACATTGTGAGCCGTGACATGACCCTCAAGAGCCAGCCCAGCCTGGGCGTCAGTGAAGGAAATGCAATCTGCTAGCCAATTGGATGTGGTGCGTTTCCCCACAGCCACTCCCCTCCTGTTGGGATCAAAAGAAACAAACAATTGGGCGAACTGTCTGTTGGGCTGTGTCCGCTCCAGATAGAAGGCCAATGCTCTCTTGCAGTCCAATGTGTGCAGCTGACGTTCAGCAGGGCAGGAATGAGGACGGGGAAAAAATGTTGGCAAGACAATTGACTGGCTCAGATGGAACTCCGACACCACCTTTGGCAAGAACTTAGGGTGAGTGCGGAGGACTACTCTATTATGATGAAATTTGGTATAAGGAGCATGAGCTACTAGGGCTTGAAGCTCACTGACTCTACGAGCTGAAGTTACTGCCACCAAGAAAATGACCTTCCAGGTCAAGTACTTCAGATGGCATGAATTCAGTGGCTCAAAAGGAGGTTTCATCAGCTGGGTGAGAACGACATTGAGATCCCATGATACTGTAGGAGGTTTGACGGGGGGCTTTGACAGAAGCAAACCTCTCATAAAGCGAACAACTAAAGGCTGTCCCAAGATCGGTTTACCTTCCACACGGTAATGGTATGCACTGATTGCGCTAAGGTGAACCCTTACAGAGTTGGTCTTGAGACCAGACTCAGACAAGTGCAGAAGGTAGTCAAGCAGGGTCTGTGTAGGACAAGAGCGAGGATCTAAGGCCTTGCTGTCACACCAGACGGCAAACCTCCTCCATAAAAAGAAGTAACTCCTCTTAGTGGAATCTTTCCTGGAAGCAAGCAAGACACGGGAGACACCCTCCGACAGACCCAAAGAGGCAAAGTCTACGCTCTCAACATCCAGGCCGTGAGAGCCAGAGACTGGAGGTTGGGATGCAGAAGCGCCCCTTCGTTCTGGGTGATGAGGGTCGGAAAACACTCCAATCTCCACGGTTCTTCGGAGGACAACTCCAGAAGAAGAGGGAACCAGATCTGACGCGGCTAAAAAGGAGCAATCAGAATCATGGTGCCTCGGTCTTGCTTGAGTTTCAACAAAGTCTTCCCCACCAGAGGTATGGGAGGATAAGCATACAGCAGGCCTTCCCCCCAATCCAGGAGGAAGGCATCCGATGCCAGTCGGCCGTGGGCCTGAAGTCTGGAACAGAACTGAGGGACCTTGTGGTTGGCTCGAGATGCGAAGAGATCCACCAAGGGGGTGCCCCACACTTGGAAGATCCGGCGCACTACTCTGGAGTTGAGCGACCACTCGTGAGGTTGCATAATCCTGCTCAACCTGTTGGCCAGACTGTTGTTTACGCCTGCCAGATATGTGGCTTGGAGAAACATGCCGTAACGGCGAGCCCACAGCCACATGCTGACGGCTTCCTGACACAAGGGGCGAGATCCGGTGCCCCCCTGCTTGTTGATGTAATATATGGCAACCTGGTTGTCTATCTGAATTTGGATAATTTGGTGGGACAGCCGATCTCTGAAAGCCTTCAGAGCGTTCCAGACCGCTCGTAACTCCAGGAGATTGATCTGTAGACCTTGTTCCTGGAGGGATCAGCTTCCCTGGGTGTGAAGCCCATCGACATGAGCTCCCCACCCCAGGAGAGACGCATCCGTAGTCAGCACTTTTTGTGGCTGAGGAATTTGGAAAGGGCGTCCCAGAGTCAAATTGGACCAGATCGTCCACCAGTGTAGGGATTCGAGAAAACTCGTGGACAGGTGGATCACGTCCTCTAGATCCCCGGCAGCCTGAAACCACTGGGAAGCTAGGGTCCATTGAGCAGATCGCATGCGAAGACGAGCCATGGGAGTCACATGTACTGTGGAGGCCATGTGGCCGAGCAATCTCAACATCTGCCAAGCTGTGATCTGCTGGGATGCTCGCACCCGGGAGACGAGGGACAACAGATTGTCCGTCCGAGAATCCAGCAGAGCTCCTATGAATTTGAGTCTCTGTACTGGGAGAAGATGGGACTTTGGATAATTTATCACAAACCCCAGTAGCTCCAGGAGTCGAATAGTCATCTGCATGGACTGTAGAGCTCCTGCCTTGGATGAGTTCTTCATCAGCCAATCGTCGCGATAAGGGAACACGTGCACCCCAAGCCTGCGGAGCGCTGCTGCTACCACAGCCAGACACTTTGTGAACACCCTGGGCGCGGAGGCGAGCCCAAAGGGTAGCAGCACACAGTACTGGAAGTGACGCGCTCCCAGACGGAATCGGAGATACTGTCTGTGAGCTGGCAGTATCGGAATATGCATGTAAGCATCCTTTAAGTCCAGAGAGCATAGCCAATCTTTTTCTTGAATCATGGGAAGAAGGGTGCCCAGGGAAAGCATCCTGAACTTTTCCTTGACCAGATATTTGTTCAGGGCCCTTAGGTCTAGGATGGGACGCATCCCCCCTGTTTTCTTTTCCACAAGGAAGTACCTGGAATAGAATCCCAGCCCTTCTTGCCCGGGTGGCACGGGCTCGACAGCATTGGCGCTGAGAAGGGCAGAGAGTTCCTCTGCAAGTACCTGCTTGTGCTGGAAGCTGAAAGACTGAGCTCCCGGTGGGCAATTTGGAGGCATGGAGGCCAAATTGAGGGCGTATCCTTGCTGGACTATTTGGAGAACCCACTGGTCGGAGGTTATAAGAGGCCACCTTTGGCGAAAAACTTTCAACCTCCCCCCGACCGGTAGATCGTCCGGCACGGACACTTTGATGTCGGCTATGCTCTGCTGGAGCCAGTCAAAAGCTCGCCCCCTGCTTTTGCTGGTGAGCTGAGGGGCCTTGCTGAGGCGCACGCTGCTGACGAGAGCGAGCGCGCTGGGGCTTAGCCTGGGCCACAGGCTGTCAAGAGGGAGGATTGTACCTACGCTTACCAGAAGAGTAGGGAACAGTCCTCCTTCCCCCATAAAAACGCCTACCTGATGAGTTAGATGCTGAAGGCTGCCGGCGGGAGAATTTGTCGAAAGCGCTATCCCGCTGGTGGAGCTGTTCTACCACCTGCTCGACTTTTTCCCCAAAAATGTTATCCGCACGGCAAGGGGAGTCCGCAATCCGCTGCTGGATCCTATTTTCCAGGTCGGAGGCACGCAGCCATGAGAGTCTGCGCATCACCACACCTTGAGCAGCAGCCCTGGATGCAACATCAAAGGTATCAAATACCCCTCTGGCCAGGAATTTTGTACATGCCTTCAGCTGCCTGACCACCTCCTGAAACGGCTTGGCTTGCTCAGAAGGGAGCTGGTCCACCAAGTCCGCCAGCTTCCGCACATTATTCCGCATATGGATGCTCGTGTAGAGCTGGTAAGATTGAATCTTGGCCACGAGCATGGAAGAATGGTAGGCGTTCCTCCCAAAGGAGTCTAAGGTTCTAGAGTCTTTGCCCGGGGGCGCCGAAGCATGCTCCCTAGAACTCTTAGCCTTTTTTAGGGCCAGATCCACCACACCAGAGTTGTGAGGCAACTGAGTGTGCATCAGCTCTGGGTCCCCATGGATCCGATATTGGGATTCTATCTTTTTGGGAATGTGGGGATTAGTTAGTGGCTTGGTCCAGTTCGCTAGCAATGTCTTTTTCAGGACATGATGCATGGGTACTGTGGACGCTTCCTTAGGTGGAGAAGGATAGTCCAAGAGCTCAAACATTTCAGCCCTTGGCTCATCCTCCACAACCACCGGGAAGAGGATGGCCGTAGACATCTCCCGGACAAAGGCCGAGAAAGACAGACTCTCGGGAGGAGAAAGCTATCTTTCAGGGGAGGGAGTGGGGTCAGAAGGAAGGCCATCAGACTCCTCGTCAGAGAAATATCTGATGTCCTCCTCTGCCTCCCACGAGGCCTCATCATCGGTATCAGACACAAGTTCACGGACCTGTGTCTGAAGTCGTGTCCATCTCGACTCCGTGGAACCACGGCCATGGTGGGAGCGTCGAGAGGTGGACTCCCTGGCCGGCAGTGGCGAAGCTCCCTCCCCTGACGTTGTCGGGGAGTCCACCTGGGAGGCAGCCGAAACCGGTACCGCAAGCGGCACCAGTACCGGGGACCTCACCCCGGGCAAAGAGCCAGCTGTCGCCTCACTCAACGGCACCGGAGGCGCAAGCACCCCCGGTACCAGAGAAGGGCGCAACAGGTCTTCCAGAATGCCAGGAAGAATGGCCCGGAGACTCTCGTGCAGAGCGGCTGCGGAGAAAGACTGAGAAGCCGGTGCAGGCGTCGAGGTCAGAATCTGTTCCGGGCATGGAGGCGGTACCGGGCTGTCCGGGGTAGAGCGCATCACCACCTCCTGGATGGAGGGTGAGCGGTCCTCCCGGTGCCGATGCCTGTTGGGTGCCGACTCCCTCGGCGACCCAGAGCTCCCGGTACCAAGTCGGGAAGGTGACCGGTGACGATGCTTCTTCGACTTCTTCGAGCGAAGCATGTCACCGGAGCTCCCCGGTACCGATGAGGAGGACGTTGAATCCAGACGTCGCTTCCTCGGGGCCGGGCTGAAGATGGTCGATCCCGGGGGGCTGTACCGCAGGAGCCCTCAGGGAAGGAGGAGACCTACCCGAAGGCTCACCGCCACCAGCAGGGGAACGGACAGCCCTCACCTGCACTCCAGACGAAGCACCACCGTCCGACGACATCAGCACCAGAGGGGGTCCTGGTACCACCGACGCCGACGCACTCTTCCGAAGCCTTGGTACTGATGATGCAGGAGGAAGACGCCTCGATGCAGTCGATGTCGATGCGATGTCCGAAGACTTCGGTGCTGCCGACGCTGATGCACCCGACGAATCTCTAGATGCCGATGCCGTCGAAGCGCCGGAGAACAGAACGTTCCACTGGGCTAATCTCGCTACCCGAGTCCTCTTTTGCAAAAGAGCTCAAAGACTACAGGCCTGCGGGCGGTGCCCAGCCCCCAGACACTGAAGACACGAGGTGTGCCTATCAGTGAGCGAGATTATCCGGGCGCACTGGGTGCACTTCTTGAAGCCGCTGGAAGGCTTCGATGTCATGGGCGGAAAAATCACGCCGGCGAAATCAAAATTCACGATGATGACAAGAGGCACCGAGACAAAAAGGGGGAAAAAACCCGTGCGGGCGGCCAACAAGGCCACTCCCGAAAGCGAAAGAAAACTTACGCTGGGAAAAAGCTGAAATACGGGAAAAAGGTTCTCTCTCTCTTTTTTTTTTTCGAAAAACACGAAAGACGCGCGAGGGTCCTCTGAGGGGCACGAAACGGCGCAAAACACGACCATCCCGAGCGCGGACAAAAGAAGACTGACGAACACGAGCCGGTTCGGGCGGGAAGACGACCGCGCATGCGCGGTCCGCATCGGCACGCGAGGGCTAGCAAACGTCTTTGCTAGTGAAGATTCCGATTGGAGGGGGTGCCGTGGACGTCACCCATCAGTGAGAATAAGCAGCCTGCTTGTCCTCGGAGAACGACGATTACACTGAATCATTTACCGCAACATATTAAACAAATGGTCAGAGTAGGGTAACTTACGTCAGAGGAGGGCGGGCCCAGGAAGAACAGAGGGACGTCGGAGAAGGCAGCATTGATCGCCGATCAGCTGTTCTTGCCCGTGCAGCGCCTTCACACAGAGGTGAGAGGCGCTGCGCGGGCCGGTAAAGCGGAGGGGGGATCCGGTAGAGGGTGGGAGCGGCGGCGACAAGCTCAGGGGGTTGGGGCATGGGGGTGGAGGATGGCGGGAGGCGGAGCTGTGGGAGAAGGAGAAAAACAGAGAGAGGAAAGGTTGGGGGACCGGGGCTGCTAAACTTTGTTTTTTTGTTTTTATTTTTTATTTAATACATGCAGAAGCGGGGAGCAGCAGCGACCTCGGGGGGAGGGGGGGCAAGGGCGTCCATACAGGATGCTCCTGATGAGCGCCTTTGCCCCTTTTATTTTCAACGTGTTTTTTTTTTTGTTTTGGGTTTTGACGTTTGTGGCATGCGCAGAGCAGCCAGCATAACGCTTGGCTGCTCTGCGCATGCTTTACGGGCAGATTAACGACGGGGATTACACTTCTGTAATGCATTCGACTTTCAAATACCGAACCGAACATGTGGGACTTCTGTTTTTAGTGCATTCTTCGTTTTTTCAACTTCAGTAAGGACTTTTACGTTTTTGATTTTTTAACGTATGGTTGATGCATCTGGGCCTAAGTGTCTGTTTTCCAAATAGAAAAGAGTCAGTAGTGGCATGCCCCAAGGTCTGTAATGGGACTTGTGCTATTTAACATATTCATAAATGACTTGAAGAAAGGAGCAGCAAATAAGATGATAAAATTGCAGATTATACAAATTATTAAAATGACAGAGGACTATGAGGCATTACAGAAAGATCTTGTGAGAAAAGAAGACCAGGTGTATAAATGACATGTGAAATTTAAAGTTAACGAGGACAAAGTGATGTACATAGGGAAAAATAATCCCAGCTACAGATACAAAATGCTGGGTGCTGTGTCAGGAGTCACCACCCAAGAAAATATCTTGGAGTCAATGTGGACAATATGCTGAAATTTTTGACCAAGCATATTATATTTGCCAAAAAACAAATAGAATGTATGGGATTATTTAAAAAGAGACAGAAAACAAAACTGAGGATATCATTATGCCTCAGTATAGGTCCATGGTGTGACTGGACCTTGAATATTGTATATAATCTGATCACAACATCTCACAAAGGATATAGAGGTAAAAAGAATTGAAGCGGTGCAAAGAAAAGCTATGAGGATGGTATGAGGAGAGACTTGCGGACCTGAACATGTATACCCTGGAGGAAAGGAGGAACGGGGGTGATATGATACAGACGTTCAAATATTTGAAAGGTATTAATCCGCAAACGAACCTTTTCCGGAGATGGGAAGGCGGAAGAATGAGAAGGCATGAAATGAGATTGAAGGGGGGCAGACTCAAGAAGAATGTCAGGAAGTATTTTTTCACGAAGAGGGTGGTGGATGCTTGGAATGCCCTCCCGCGGGAGGTGGTGGAGATGAAAACGGTAACGGAATTCAAACATGCGTGGGATAAACAAAAAAGGAATCCTGTGCAGAAGGAAGGGATCCTCAGGAGCTTAGCCTAGAATGGGTGGCAGAGCTGGTGGTTGGGAGGCGGGGCTAGTGCTGGGCAGACTTATACGGTCTGTGCCGGGGCTGGTGGTTGGGCGGCGGGGATAATGCTGGGCAGACTTATACGGTCTGTGCCAGAGCTGGTGGTGGGAGGCGGGACTGGTAGTTGGGAGGCGAGGATAGTGCTGGGCAGACTTATACAGTCTGTGCCAGAGCTGGTGGTGGGAGGCGGGGTTGGTGGTTGGGAGGCGGGGATAGGGCTGGCCAGACTTATACGGTCTGTGCCCTGAAGAGGACAGTACAAATAAAAAAGTAGCACATATGAATTTATCTTCTTGGGCAGACTGGATGGACCGTGCAGGTCTTTTTCTGCCGTCATCTACTATGTTTACTATGTAGAGGTAGTAGAAAAAGTTCAGAGAAGGTTGACAAAAATGATAAAGGGAATGGAATACCTCCATTATGAAAAAAGTCTAAACAGGTTACAGCTGTTTTCAGCTTAGAAAACAGATAACTGAGAGGGGATACGATAGAAGTTTATAAAATCATGAATGACATGGAATGGCCAAAAGGGAATGGTTAATTAACCTTTTAAACAAAAGTAAACCAAAGGTACACAATGAAATGAATAACCAGCCGATTGAAAACAAATCATAGACAACATTTTTTTCATGCAGTGCCACTATTAAGCTATGCAATCTGTTGCCAAAGGATATGGTCAAGGCAATTAATATATGGGCCCTTTTACTAAGCTGCGTTAGGTGCTAACGCAGGCCCAACAGCAAAAAGAAATGGACTGTGGGGTGTGCTACAGCATCACAAGGTAGTTTTTGAATGTGCACACACTAACTGTGCACCAATATAATTTTTTTTTTTTGAGATGGCATTCCTGTGCTAACCAGTTAGCACATTTACATTACTGCACACTAACTGGTTAGCACATAGATAACTCAGAAGCCCTTATCGCCTACAAAATAGGTGTCAGTAAGGGCTCCCACAGTAATTTTTTTTTTTTAAAATGGCTTCACGCTAATGGCAACATTAGCATATGGCCTTTAATGAAAAAAATAAATGGAGTTTTTACAGCTGCAGTACAAATGGCCTTAGCACATGGGAAAGACCCCCGTAAGGGCTCATTAAGGCCTATTTTATTTTTCTTTTACCACAGCTTAGTAAAAGGACCTCATTGTGGGGGTTCAAAAGAAAAATTTTAAGTTCCTGAAGAAAAAGTCCATAAGAATAGTTAAAAGAACAGCAAAAAAGTAGCGAGATCAACACGACACTTCCAAGACACCGTGGAGGTGAGTAATCAAAATGCTTTATTAAATGAATGTTACAAAGACTTGACACGGAGCCGTGTTTCGGTGAAAAAATGCCTGCTTCAGGAGTCTACAAATCAAGAGAGGTTTATAATTACAATACACACAAATGTATAAAACTTAGTACAATCATAAAAATTGTAGTGACTGATAAAACAGAGACATAAAAAATATACATTGAAAAAAAATAAATGATAAACATCCAAGAAGACTATAGATCACATGAGGCTAGTAAAATCAAATAAAATAAACTGTAAATTGAACCATAAAATAATAACAATATAAAAGTGTAAAAAGAAGGCATGAAACCATAGTTTTGTTCATCCTTTTACAGGATTGAAGCTAATGAATATAGTAGATATCAAGTATGGGTAATATATAAATGCGAACCTAGTTCATTAGCTTCAATCCTGTTAAAGGATGAACAAAACTATTTGAGATGAGACAGGATGCCAGGTTCAATGGATCTTGTTCTAACTCAACGTTACTTATGTTCTTATTTATGTGCTAAGTAGGCTGCTTCGCCTTCATTTTACTGTAGTTTCCTGTTTCTCAGTAACCCCTTTTAACTAGGAATGCACACTCATTAGTGTGTGTTTGATTTGTTTAGGCACCTACAAATTTTGGTGCATGCAAAATCAATTGTGCACATAAACCAATGAATTAATGTGCATACAACTGATTTTCACAGGTTAAGTTCTAATGCATGTACAAAAAAAAGTCACTAAATTTGTGTAAAATGAGGTGAAAAAATTTGACAAGAATTTGGAAAAAAGGCAAACAAACTGAAAATGAACCGAAAATACACTGCCCGTGCACATCCCTACTTTTATATGAGCCCCAGTGAATCCCAGAAAGCTAGTGGTGTAGCCTTGGGTCTATCTGGCACAGACATCTTCCCCACAGCCTTGACCTACTCTAGATCATTAGCTGCTGTGAAAGTTAAAAGACTCCTATTCTGAACTCCAGGGATGACTCCATTTGACATATTCCAATAGGAGGCCATGTCATCATCTGGTGGCACCATTTGTAATTACCACACTGGCAGGCCAGGAGCAACTGTGACAAAAGAACAAAGTAAAGGATTCTGGGGAACTAGAAGGAGTTAGGATACTTCTAAGAGGTTTTATTTTTTTGTGGTGTGGCAGTGACATCAGTTTTAAAATCAAATGAACAAATCTGAACAAAATGTTATTAATCTTTCAAGTCTAAATATAATAAGACATTTTTTAATTCCCTTTTTCATTTCAAATGAATACATATCTCCAGGGAGGGGGAGTTATTTCCGTTCCAGGAGGGAGGATTTAACTAGGATTTAACTTTGGGCTGTTGTTGGCTCTTTAAGGAGAATGGGGCAAGGGATGATTAATGTTACTGTAGCTGCTAATGCTGATGTGTTAACTGGTAATAATAAACGTAAAGGTAAGTAGGTGAAAACAGGGCAAGCATCATCCTAATGTAAAAAAATTGTTTAGAAACATTTTTAATAAAATATCAGTAATGTTTCAAATGCCATTTCAAATTATATAAAATCTAAGAGGCAAGACAAATCAAATCGGGTCCTAGGACCTCTTGTAATGCAAAGTTATTCTAGATCATGACCTCACTGACCAAGTTCAATCATTTGTCTCACCTCAAAAGCTATAACACACATTTATCTCTATAAATGGACAATGCCAAACCATATACATAACGTTTACAAAAATGGATAAACTCAAATACAGCAAACTAACCACTTATCTGCGGTTGCAGAAACCAGTGCTGGAACAGCTTGGGCATGAATACAGATGCATTTTTTTGTCACCAGTAATTTCTCCACATTACTAGTTGCAGAAATCATTCTATGATTTAGATATTCAGTAATTTGCAGCATTCATTTAGCACATTTAATTGAATTCCTTATAATTTACAGTGACTAATATGTGGTTGTAATACACTTTAGTAAATAATCCCTATATTGTTCTATCCAAGGTCAAAAAAGTTCCAGTGGGAGAAGCTGGATTTGAACCCCCTTCTCTTGATTCCCAGCAATTATTCTAATTGGGCTAGCCCCACTCTCAAAGTTAGTACCAATGATGCTTTTTTTTTTTTTTAAATTGCGAAAAACAAATGGCCTACTGTTCACAAATATAGAAGTAAAGTATGTATCAGTTAACAGTAATGGCTGCATTATATTATCCACTACCTACTATTAATAGTAGAAATGATGATGTCATTCACAGTATGGACATGACAAAGGGCATAACAGTGCATGAGCAAAAACAATGAGCCAACAGTTACCATTCCACTGAGTGCAAAGACTTCAACTATGGTGAAAGCAATTCATTCTTTTCATACACAAAGCTTTTTAACAACAAACTAGTGCTACCTACATAAAATGTATAAAATTAACATTAGTATATTAAACAAAAACAGTCTTTATTCCAGATGCAATAGGAAAAGTTCCAGAAATAAATTCACTGCAAATATAATTGTCTAGTTCAACATTTAAGTTTAAACTAAATGGCCTTAACTATATAATTGTACATGAAGTAAATATTCCTTTTCAAAACACTTTAGCATACGACACATAGTATCAGTTATTAACATTTTCAGCCTGAAGGATGTAATCACATAAAAAGTATCTTGCTCCCTAATTTTCCATTCAAAGATAAGAGAAAAATAATGAACTCAAGGGCAAATCTATAAGTTAAATGTCAGTCACTCAGAGCAACCAAGGTGACCAAGATAGTAAGTATGCTTTAGAATACTGTTAACAGAAACAGTAATTTGATCGTACTGGCTTTAATATTACCCTGTAATAAAGAAACTTTAATTCCTGTAGCTAGTTCCATGAAAATGCATCTCAAAATGGTCAGCACTATTAACCTTTTGTAACCAAAGTTTAAAACAACTCTCAACAGCTTACAGAGTGAAAGAGGGGGCCAATGGCAATAAAAGTAACCACTTACTGCAATCACAGAGACTATGGTATTAACAATAAAGAAGAACCAAAGTGGTATGAACTATAATGAGCTTTAAGAATGTATTAAAAGAAAAGGCATTGTTTAGCGGGGACTGTTAGAGACATGTTGCTGCCACAGACATGTAAGATCTACTGTCTGAGGAAGAAGGCACAAATCAGTAAACCTGACAAGTAAACCAATGACTCTTCCACATACAGTGATACCTCGGTTTTCGTCGGTAATCCGGCCGAAAACAATCGGCGAAAACCGAGGCAATAAGAAAGTACAGTACAACTATATAAACTTGGGACACCTTACAATTTAAGATTCTTGACTGAACAGTTGAGCTGCACCTTTAGGAGAAGAGGTACAAAGCGCCCTGTACAATTCCCATTGTGTTGGGCAAATTAACACCTTTTCAAAGTAAAATCTTCTGATTGTCTGTCTAAAGCTCACTGGAGGTGGTAGGAGAATCCAAATGGTTAAAGATTTTAGCCAGCCTTGTTCTGATGGGAGGGGCTCAGAGCTAGCCCTTTGTACATTTGTGCTTCCGTTATTGCTCTTCTTGGCTGCAGTGAAACTCTGGCAGCTGTACTGTGTGAGCGGTCGGGACCCTCAGTCTTACTTCCCTCTCCCACCGGGAACGATGGGGCTTCCGTTTTTTTGAGAAACCCTCCAGCTGCTCCTTCAGGTAGGTGCCTATTTCATTTTCCTTATGCTTGGTCTGCTCTTGATAAACCTTTGATCGGAGGGGCAGGAGGTGGGAGGGTTTGGTGGGCCTACAGAAAACGTGGGTGGGCATGAAATGTCCTCCATCTTCCAGACCCTGCCAGCAGAAGACGAAATCCGAGGCGACAGACGAAAACTGAGACAAATGTTTTGATGAAAAAAACGACGAAAACCAAAAACAACGAAATCCGAAGGTGACGAAGACCGAGGTTTTACTGTATTTATTCAAGAGATAACTGCTTTAGGAGGCAATTTTCAAAGAGATTCTCTACAAGTAAACAAATGTTTATCTATGAAGAAAACCCCAGTACTCCAGTAGAAGTTAGGGTGTGCATTTTTTTTTTTTACTGTTTTATTTCTGTAGCAAACCTCTCAGCTCAATAGGGCTAAGGGATATCCCAAAAGCCATCGCGTAATCAATTTCAGTAGAGTCTGTGGCTAAAACTGTATAACTTTCCCAAAACTCCTCTCCCAAAACACACAGACTAACAAAGGGTCTCTGAGGGAGTGCGTGGTATAGTGGCAGGTGTTCCTAAGAACACTCCTTCACTGAAGCTGCAGTTAAGCCAACGTACCATAGGTGATATTAACCTGCCATGTCAGAGGCCGAGTCAGAGGGGCGAGACTCAGGCTGGGAGGTGGTTGAATGCCTTAAAACAGACTTCCACCCAATAATGTCTGGGATGTGGAGGCTGAAAAGGAGTGGGCCAAAACAGTGGCTTGATGGTGTCAGTTTTCTTCTATTCTATTAATTGATCTTACATACCATGTCTACCCTTACAAAAGGTCCCAAAGTGGTTTATAACAAATTACAAAGAAATATAATTAATGAAAAAGAAATAAAGAATATAAATAGCAAAAAGGCTTATCAGTGAAAAAAACATCTTTAAACATTTTCTAAATGTAACAAGAAACAACAAATCTAATAGTCTCGGGAAGAGCATTCCAAATAGATACAGCCTTATACAAAAAGGATTGTTCAAGCATCTTTTTTTTTTTAACAGACACCGTTGAAAGAAGGGTATATGAGCTTAAAGATCCTTGAGCATCTAACAGAAAACTCCCCCACAGAGAAGGAAACTAGACTCATAAGCTCTTCTGGAATGTCTTCTTAAAAAACTTTAAACACAAAACAAGAACATTTAAATCTATTTTATTCACTGGAAGCCAATGTAATTCTTTCAGAAGTGGTGACACATGATCAAATTTAGACTTCTTAAAAATCATACAAGCAGCCATGTTCTGAACTAGCTGTAACCTTTACAAACTTAAAGAAATGCCAACATACAACGAATTACAATAATCCAGGTAGGACAATATAATCTGATGAGTTAAGATCGTAAAGTGACATTGTTCAAAAAGTGCTCATACAGGACTCAATTGCCTAAGTTTTAAAAAACCTTTTTTGTAGCACATTATTAACTTGTGGTGGAAAGGTAAGAAGGGAGTCCAAAATTACACAAGTTTCGGTCATTTATCAGTCAGAATGGATTACATTGTTATTGAACACTTACAATCAGACTAAGAACATTTGGTACCGGTGACTGGCTACCCAATAAGATTTCTTGGAAGGATGCGTTTGTAGTTTTCTTTTGAAATGGAGATAGTTATTGATGCTTCTTGTGACAGTCAGAGATTACAATTATTTTTATGCATTTGAAATCATTTGGTAACATTTGGTTATTGTGTTGATTAGCCATAAAACTTCTTTAAAAAGATGTGTTTTTAGTTATGTGAGCTGCTGACAGAAGCTGCAGATGTAGCTCGGCCCAGTGGCATATCTGAGCAGCCTCTGCGGCCAGTGTTTGACACTGAGTGCTGCCTTGTCGATTTATGTAGGCCACTGCTGTTGTGTTGTCTGACAGAACTCTGACAGCCAGTCCCTCCAGAGTCATGTGAAAGGCCAGAAGAGCCTGGAATATCGCTCTCAGTTCCATGCGACTGATGGACCACCCCGTTTCCTCGGGCATAGCTTCCCTGGCAATGTGCTCCCCAGCCCTTCAGGCTGGCATCCGTTACCACCAGGCACCAATCGGGAAGCGCTAGCGGCATTCCTCACCGCAGCATGCTGTCTGAGAGCCACCACTCCATACTGAGTCGGGCCGCAGGGAGCCACGTGAGTCTGCGTTGATAATCCTGAGACATAGGAGACCATCGTTGAAGCAGGGCAATCTGCAGAGGTCTCATGTGCGCTCTCGCCCATGGCACCACTTCCAAGGTGGCCGTCATCGACCCCAACAGCTGAACAAAGTCCCAAGCTCGCGGGCGAGGCATCCTTAGGAGCAGACGGACCTTTAGTGCAGGGGCCAAGTAGGAATGTGCAAGTAAGCTTCTTTTAGGTCCAGAGACGTAAGGAATTCTCCTGGCTGTACCGCCGCAATGATGGAGTGCAGGGTTTCCATGTGAAAATGCTGCACTCTTAGTGACTCGCTGACTTTAAGTCGAGAATGGGCCAAAAAGACCCGCCTTATCGCGGCACCACAAAATAAATGGAGTAACAACCGCAGCCGTGTTCGGCGGGAGGCACAGGGATCACCGCTCCAAGGTGCAACAAGACTTGTAAGGTCTCCTCTACTTCCGCCCGTTTGGCGGCAGTACCGCATCGGGACTCCACAAACACGTCTCTCACCGGGGCACCGAATTCCAATCAGTAACCTTCTCTGATCAGGTCCAGGACCCACTGATTTGAGGTAATCTTGGTCCACTCCTCGAGAGAGGGAAAGGCGTCCTCCTACAGCTGTAAAGGAGGAGTGGACAGGCGTCCCATCATTGTTTAGGACGGCCCTGAGCTCCTGGCCTTGAGCCTGCTGCTGCGGAGCGTTTGTCCGAGCGAAAGGAGTTCCTCTGCTGAAAGCGGGCACGTTGAGTAAACCCAGCAGAGCGCCCCAGGTGATACCTTCTAGCTTCACGGAAGCGAGGTCTGGAGGAGGAGGGAACCACTTGACCCTTGGAAGAAGGCCGCAGTCTATCCTCAGGTAACCGCTGGGGTTTAGCATCCCCCAGGTCTTTAACAATCTTCTCCAACTCCTCTCCAAATAACAAAAGGCCCCGAAAGGGCAACTTCACCAGCCTTTGCTTAGAGGCCATGTCAGTCACCCAATGCTGTAGCCATAGAAGGCGGCGGGCGGACACCGCCACAGACATCTGTTTAGCCGAAGCTCTGACCAGATCATAGAGGGCGTCAGCTAAAAATGACAAGGCCGACTCCATGCGCGGTGCAACCTCAGCGAGGGACTCCGCACCATCCATGGTCTGTTCCACTGCCTGTTGTAACCAAGAGAGGCAGGCTCGAGCAGCATAACAACTGCAAACAGATGCCCTTAAGGCTAGGCCCGAAATCTCAAAGGACCATTTTAGCGCTGATTCCAGCCGCCGGTCCTGAATGTCCTTCAGGGCGACCCCTCCCTCTACTGGGAAGGTGGTCTTTTTTGTCACCGCCGTGACTAAGGCATCCACTTTAGGCATCCCAAAACGGGCCAAGTGCTCCTCACTCAGAGGGTAAAGATGCCCCATTACCCTGGCCACTTTCAAGGGTCCCTCGGGGTCAGCCCATTGAGCAGAAATAAGCTCTTGGATGGAGTCATGCAAAGGAAAGGCACAAGCATTCTTAGTACTCGCCATCCTCGGATTGCCAGAGGAGGCCTCGCCTTGAACAGGGTCATTAATAGAAAGGGCCTGTAAGGCATCAGAGATAAGTGCTGGCAGCTCATCGCGGTGGAAAATCCGAACCGCAGTGGGATCATCCAGATCCAGTGGCAAACCAGCTCCTTCCACTGGCTCTTCAGACCACGAAGGCCTGCCAGATCCCTCAAAGTCCCCACAGCCTGACCACAGGGGGGGGAGGGAGCGCCACTCTCCGACGAGGAATTTACCCGTCTATGCTTAGCATCCAACGCTCAGGGGCATCCACGTCTGGTATCAGCCCCGGGCCATCATCAGTCGGAGGGGAACCAGGTAGCAACGCAGTGTCAGACACCTGCGGCAGAGCTCTTTTCAGCATGAAGGTTTTATGTAAAACTAGAGAAAAAGGCCTGTTTCTGTTAGCAATGAAACGGGCGCTAGCAAGGTTCCATGGCCCCCTCCCCACCTCTCTCCGTCCCTCTGTGTGTCATCAGACATTCCTCCCCATCGAGTTGCACGGCGGCACCCCTCCCTCCCCCTCCCTTCGAGTTCCATGTCCCCCTACCTGCCTCCCTCCCTGTGCTCAGAGTTCCAGGGCACCCCGCCTCCCTCCCTGTGCTCAGAGTTCCAGGGCACCCGTCCCCCCTCCTTCTCCTCCTCCTCCCCTTCGAGTTCCAGGACCCCTCCCCTAGACTTTGTTCTGTTCTCCTAAATCTGTCAAAACAACTTTAAATAGTTACAACACAATGTCTTACCTAAGTGGGGCACAGACTCATCACTAACCTTTGCTCCTCAGATCTCCCAAGTTATGAAAATTGTACTTTTTTTCCTGTGCAGATTAAGTTTGATCTGCAGTTTGCTTGATTTTGACGCGCTGTGCTCCTTGCTCTATGACCCCCTCCCCCTGCCGATGACCCTCCCGCCGCCAACCTGCCATTGCCTACCTTTGCTGGCGGGGGACCCCAACCCCTGCCAGCCGAGGTCGTCTTCTTCATGCAAAAGGCTTCCACCTTCTGTTTCTGACGTCAGACTCACAGAACGAAGATCAGCTCAGCAAGCCTTCGTTCTGTGAGTCTGTACGTGCAGGATGTCAGAAACAGAAGAGGAGGAAACCTTTTGAAGGAAGAAGACGACCACGGCTAGCGGGGATTGGGGTCCCCTTCCAGCAAAGGTAGGCGACAGCGGGTTGGAAGCGGGAGGGTCGTTGGCAAGGGGGGTGTAAAGTTGTTGTTGGTGGTGGTGGTGGCGGCGACGGTGGCAGGGGAGGGTATCGTGCGAGGGGCAGGGCTGTGGGTGGCTGTATGAGTGGTGCTGAGTGAGGTTACGAACACTACAGGGCTTCAGGGCTTTAGGGCTTCAGTGGAACGGAGTGAGCTTCAGAACGTTGGAGTTGCAAATTATGTGGGGGGTGGACGGGGCTGAGGGCGGGGCTATGATTGGTGCTGAGACCCAAAACACTACGGGGGGGGGGGGGCTTCAGGGGCAGGCTTCAGTGGCACGGAGTGAGCTTCAGAATGTCTCCGAATTAGGAGCCACGGTAAACAGAGCTCCTCTGGTAGCCTCGGCCCGAGGTGCCCCTCTGTTCTCAGACTCCTCCGTAACCGCGGGGGTCGAGCCATGTGGCGCTTCCAAGATGGCGCCCACAGCCAGCTCCATCGAGCGGGAAGAATCATTGCTCGCCATGCTCGTACTGGCTCTACCGTCTAAACAGCACATTTTACAGAGTCCCGCTGCTGATCTGCGCTTGTCACAACGGGAACAGCGCTTAACTCCCTCAGCAGCCATCGCCGAAGAACAGTGGAATAAAATTCAAAATGACGGCTTCGCACCAAAATCACCCCGATTGGAACGCTGTCCGCGGGCCCTTCCCGGAGGAGCTGAGTACTGCTCTTACCTGAAAGGACCGAGTCTACGAGCTCCGGTCACGCTGCACAGTCAGGAAAAGCCTCAGAAATAGCAGCACTGAAAAGCTCGGTTTTTTTTAATGCTGTGAGGAAAGTTGGAGGCAAACAACTGCAGAGGCACTCCAGAGGCAGAAGAGGGTGGGAAAGGCAGGGAAAGGGCGAACCTATATGCCTGCATCCACACAGGGGGAAGGGTAAGGCAGGGAAAGGGCGAACCTATGTGCCTTTAAAGTAGGCTCCACTTAGCCACAACACCCCTGCTACAACTGGGAAAAGCACAGGAGCCACCCCAGGCAGTATCTTCAAGGAGCTGAACAAGCTGCGTCCAACCCTGCTGGGAGATAGAGAAATACTGAGAGGCAGATGGAGCTAGCTGTCGTAGAGGCACTATGGTTTTCAGTGTTCTCTATCTCCCCCTGCTGGTAGGTGGACACAACCCATTTGTAATGGATTCATCTGCTGCTGATGACAAGGAATGCAAGGTTCCATGTTAGGAGTCACCGACCAAGAAAGGGATCTTGGCATCGTTGTTGATGATACGTTGAAACACTGTGTTCAGTGTGCTGCAGCGGCTAAGAAAGCAAACAGAATGTTAGGTATTATTAGGAAAGGAATGGAAAACAAAAATGAGGATGTTATAATGCCTTTGTATCGCTCCATGGTGCGACCGCACCTTGAATATTGTGTGTAATTCTGGTCACCGTATCTCAAAAAAGATATAGTGGAATTAGAAAAGGTACAGAGAAGGGCGACGAAAATGATAAAGGGGATGGGACAACTTCCCTATGAGGAAAGGCTGAAGCATCTAGGGCTCTTCAGCTTGGAGAAAAGATGGCTGAGGGGAGATATGATAGAGGTCTATAAAATAATGAGTGGAGTGGAATGGGTAGACATGAATCGTTTGTTTACTATTTCCAAAAATACTAGGACTAGGGAGCATGCAATGAAGCTACAAAGTAGTACATTTAATACGAATCGGAGAAAATCTTTCTTCACTCAACGTGTAATTAAACTCTGGAATCCGTTGCCTAGATAATGTGGTAAAGGTGGTTAGCTTAGTGGGGTTTTAAAAAGTCTGGATGGCTTCCTAAAGAAAAAGTCCATAGACCATTATTGACTTGGAGAAAATCCACTGCTTATTTCTAGGATACTCAATTGAACAGACCACAGATTAATGTGTGGGGACTTTCAAAGCAATATATTTTAATCCTTGTCCCAAACCACCATAGTCTTTACATCAGCTTAGTTATACTTTATATAGTCATTGCATCAGTATAACATTCTGTAGCAATCAATATCTCTTTCTTTTTTTCGTGGATCTTCAGATACTAATGCTGTTCTCACGATATGAACATGATTTTCAATGTTCTTTTATTCTTCCTGGACAATGGTTGAGGCGCAAATCTTCATAGATCAACCCTTGTTGATGAACTATTGGTCAACTTTAGAATTTCAAAGAACAACGCTGGATTTTTCAACTGCAAACTTTACACCCAGTAGGGTTCAACTCGGAGCTTGACTGGTGGTCACTGATATGATTGGAGGATAAGATGCATTATGGGATCCAATCAGAATGCGGGTGTTGTTATCAGCGGTGTGCTATTTAAATTGACTGTTTAGTGTCGACAAACCGCGGCCATTTTATTCAAACTTATGCAGGAGCATGTTTGGTCTGTAGCTGGAACCTCTTCCCTGAGGAAGAAAACAAAACTTGGCCATATTGGCGAAGGTTCTCCCGTGGATAAAGTGTTGCCGTTGAGAAAGATGAGTGCAGATTTGTACCTTTAAGAAAAACTAAAAAAAAAACTTAAGGAAAAAGAAATAGGAATTCTAATATAAATATAAATGATAGTTGAACAAGGGTTGATCTATGAATATTTGCGCCTCAACCATTGTCCAGGAAGGATAAAAGAACATTGAAATCATGTTCATATGGTAAGAGCAGCATTAGTATCTGAAGATCCCCGAAAAAAAGAAAAAGAGATATTGATTGCTACAGAGTGTTATACTGATGCAATGACTATATAAAGTATAACTAAGCTGATGTAAAGACTATGGTGGTTTGGGACAAGGATTAAAATATATTTCTAGGATAAGCAGCATAAAATGTATTGAACTTTTTCGGGATCTTACCAGGTATTTGTGACCTGGATTGGTCACTGCTGGAAACAGGATGCTGGGCTTGATGGACCATTGGTCTGTCCCAGTATGGCAATACTTATGTACTTATGCACATACTGCTTTCCTCACCATGTATTTTAACAAGGTTGGCCAGTAACGTACTGGACTTATTGCCAAATCTATAAAAACAATACTTACTACTAAGCAACATCTTTTGGGTATGTGCATGAAGCAAGGAATTTAAGGAGGCCTGGGCTGTGAGACAAGTTTCGTGTGCAGCCTGAGTGGGATGGAGAGCATATGCCTCTTGGGCTTTACATAAGGTCCTTTCTAAGGTCACAATTCCCTGCGAGAGTCTCCATAGCGCTAATGAAGGCAATTATATCACCCCAGAGGACCAAGTTTGCAACCTCCCAAAATAGCAAGGGGTCCTCTAAATGTTGACTCTTATGATGACTTCATTCCTCCCATCAAACATATAAATGGCGAGTGACCGTACTAACTCGCAAATGCGCAGTAGAGACCTTCTCTGCCCCGCCCCCACGTCAATATGTGATGACGGGGGGCAGAACACAGAGGGTCTGTACTGCGCATTGCTGAGGGAGGGACACCGCCGTCTAACGCTCCCCCCACCCGAGTCGCCGCCGCCACCCACCTTCTACCCGGTCGGGCCCTCGCTCCACTATTGAAACAGCGAGGGTCCGGGAACGCAGCACTGAGCTCTGCTGAGCTGCCGACATCGCCCTTCCTTCTTCTTCTCTGCCTCTGTCCCGCCCTCGACGATGTTACGTCACACGAGAGCAGGACAGGCAGAGAAGAAGAACGAAGGCCGACGTCGGCAGCTCAGCAGAGCTCAGTGCTGCGTTCCCGGACCCTCGCTGTTTCAATAGCGGAGCGAGGGCCCGGCCGGGTGGAAGGTGGGTGGTGACGGCTCGTGGGGGGGTGCGAACTCGGAGGGGGAGGGGCAGCGGCGAACTCGGCGGTGGGGGCGGGCCTTTCAACCCCCCCTTCCTATAATAGCCCATTTTTACGGGCTCAAAGTCTAGTTTAGTTAATAAAAAGGTCTGGAATTCCTTGTCCTGAAAAAGGTACAGGGGGAATCTCCAGGACCACCGGGCCTGATAAAGCTCCACCTACATAGTAACATAGTAGATGACAGCAGAAAAAGACCTGCACAGTCCATCCAGTCTGCCCAACAAGATAAACTCATATGTGCTACATTTTGTGTATACCCTACCTTGATTTGTACCATGGTCCAATATCACAAAACAGCCAAAGCCTGCATCTTGGACAGCCAAAAAATATGAATTGGAGATAAAAATATAATCAACAGAGTCTCCTAGGAGGACCACTGACTTTGAGAGTGAAGCCCATCTACATGGGCTCCTCAGCTCAGGCTGGATACATCTGTTGTTAGCATTTTTTTGTGGAGAACAAGTTTCGGTTGAATTGCCCACCACAAGAGAGACTCCTGCAGCTTAGGAATGACATTGTAAACATCTGCTAGGTTCCCCATGGGCTCAGGCCATTAGGAAGCTAGAGCACTTGGCCAGACTCAAATGGAGACATGCAATGGATGTCACATGGACGATGGAGTCCGTATGGCCTAACAATCTCAACATCTGCTGAGTTATATCTGCTGGCTCTGATGGACCTGAAGCGCAATAATGACTAGCATATCTGCCTGCTGCTCTGGAAGGAAGGCCCAGGCCTGAACTGAGACTAGCAGGGTTGCAATGAACTCCAATCTTCAAATGGGAAGTAGATGGGACTTTGGGTAGTTGATATCGAGCCCTAGTAACTCCAACACCTGAATAATTCTGGACAAGGATACCTGCAATCCTGCCTTTGATGTGCTCTTTACTAGCCAATCGTCTGTTATGATTCTACCAGTTTGGCAGGGGAAGGGGGGTGGACTTCACTCCTGATTGGCTGGCAGGGTCTGACTGACGTCAGTGGGTGTACTTTAGCCTGCTTCCTCCTGCCCTTCCTGCTTTGGCGTTAAATCTCCTTGTGACTAGAAAGCTGTGCAGGTCTTAGTCAGAACGTGCTCTGTGCTCTGGCTTTGATCTGTGTTTCTGTTTAGGGATTCCTATTCCCTGCCCCTGTTTGTGTTAGCTGGTTGCAGCGTGTGTGCAGATCACTGCCTCCAGCTGGGCTCTCCCTCTCTGCTTGCAGCTCTCAGTGGGAAGCCAGCTGTGTGTTTGTTCAGCAGGGGGGGGCATGCTCCGGAGCTTTCTTTCTGTTTGTTTATTTTAGGATCTCCCTCATGTGCATGCCTGCTAGCTCAGTAAGTTTAACCCCTTGTGTGCTGTGGCTCTGCCTCTGTCTTCTGGGTGTTCTGTCAGAGATTTCCTTTCTCTTCTGTTGTGTCTTTTCCCTGGCTTTTGGCTGGGGCCTAGGTTTTTCTTTTGTTTGCTGCTCCTGTCTCTGGCTTGTAGGGGCTTCCCGTATTTATTTCCCCTGTCGTGCGCTGGTCCCCTGGGAGGGTGTGGCCCCGCTCTGGTTCCTTTGTTACTCCCTTTGCCTTGTGGCTGGTGTTCAGCGTGTGGCTGGCACCTTGGGGTCCCGGGGGAACTCCTGGGTCTCTTTCACCCCTCCCTGTGTGTGTCTGGGTTCCAGTTCGGCTGTGAGGCCCGCACGAGTGGCTCTGAGTGCCTGGGTTCCAGTTCGGCCGTGAGGCCCACCTGTATGCCTATTGCCCTTTCTTCCTGAGGTGCTGCGGGGGAGGGTAGATTATGGGTATTGCATAGCTGGGGTGTGCAGTGGTGGGTCGGTCTCCCCTTGGCCTGGGTTGGCGCTCTGCTGGCCTCGGCCAGGGCTCACGACCAACCCAACAGATTACATCGTCTAGGTAGGGAAACACATTCACTACCGCAGTTTGCGCAGCGACGCTGCAACTACTGCAAGGCATTTTGTAAAGACCCTGGGAGTGGACAAGGCCCAAAGGCAGGACGTAATACTGGTAGTGGTGTTTTCCTACTTGAAACCCGAGATACTTCCTGTGACTGAGATGTATCTGGATGTGGATATAAGACTCCTTTATGTCCAAAGAGCATAGCCAATTATTTGCCTGAATCATGGGGATTAAGGTGTCCAGGGAAATCATCCTGAGTGTTTCTTTTGCCACATATTTGTTCAGGGACCTTAAGGTCTAGGGTGGGATGAAATCCTCTTGTTTTATTGGGGACTACGAAATACTTGTCACGTATACACAGCAGGAACCTGGGTTTGTGAGCCCTTGGGCCACTGCCGAGGAGCAGCAGCGGCAGGAGAATCACCCCAACACCAGATAAGGCAGACCGGAACTGGAACACAGTGGACTGGAGTAAGGCTTCACCTTCACTTGGCCACCTTTCACCAAGAGTTGAGCTCTGGGCTTCAGGTGGCCGGTAGGACTTGCAGGACAAGGCAGGACACAGCAGCAGGCTGACAAATAACAGGAACACTAGAAACACGCTGGGTTCCAGGAAAAACAGCAGGCAAACAAACAAACCAGAAACAAGCCGGGACAGGGCAGGCTGTAGACAGAAGAATAGTCCAATAAACAATCCGGGTCTGGGCAGGCGGCAGGCAGAAGAATAGTCCAATAAACAATCCGGGTCTGGGCAGGCGGCAGGCAGAAGAATAGTCCAATAAACAATCCGGGCCTGGGCAGGCAGAAGAATAGTCCAAAAAACAAGCAGAGTAAAAGTCACCAACACGAAAAGCACAAAGGCACTGCAACACTTCACACCAAAGGAATGCCTCTGAAGAACACTGTTGCAAGGCAACTAAGAACCTTACCAGGTGGTTAATAAAGGCAGGTCACAAGGGAGTTCACCAGGTATGGGTGCTGCTTGGTTCCAAACAGGGCCGTGCCTAGGGTCTCTGGCGCCCCCCTGCAGACTATCAGTTGGCGCCCCCCCCCCCCCCCCCGGTGAAAATGATCGCTCACCACTTGCCACACTGACAGGAACTGTCAGCAATATTCTTAGAAACAAATTGCTATACATTGCAAAATAAGATAGCAGATGTAAATTCTCAAAGTGGACATATTCCAAACGCTAAAATGAAAATAAAATGATTTTTTTTTTACCTTTGTTGTCTGGTGACTTTCTTTTTCCGATCATGCTGGCTCAGTATCTGAGTCTGCTGCTATCTGTCCTCTTAACTCCATTTCAAGGGCTTCCTTTCCATTTATTTCTTTACTTTCCTCCTTTCTTCTTCATTTCTTGCTCTATATCCATTTCCAGCAATTTCTTCTCTCTCCCTGGGTCCTGCCCTCCCATCCATGTCCATTCTTGTCCCTCTCTGCCCTTCCCTCCTCCATCCATAGCCAGCAATCCTCCTCTCTCCCCTCCCCTCCATTTCCAGCAATTTGTCCTCTCCCTAGGCCCCCATGTCCATCCTTGTCCCTCTCTGCCCTTCCCTCCTCCATCCATAGCCAGCAATCCTCCTCTCTCCCCTCCCCTCCATTTCCAGCAAATTGTCCTCTCCCTGGGCCCCCATGTCCATCCTTGTCCCTCTCTGCCCTTCCCTCCTCCATCCATAGCCAGCAATCCTCCTCTCTCCCCTCCCCTCCATTTCCAGCAAATTGTCCTCTCCCTGGGCCCCCATGTCCATCCTTGTCCCTCTCTGCCCTTCCCTCCTCCATCCATAGCCAGCAATCCTCCTCTCTCCCCTCCCCTCCATTTCCAGCAAATTGTCCTCTCCCTGGGCCCCCATGTCCATCCTTGTCCCTCTCTGCACTTCCCTCCTCCTCCATCCATAGCCAGCAATCCTCCTCCCCTCCATTTCCAGCAATTTGTCCTCTCCCTGGGCCCCCATGTCCATCCTTGTCCCTCTCTGCCCTTCCCTCCTCCATCCATAGCCAGCAATCCTCCTCTCTCCCCTCCCCTCCATTTCCAGCAAATTGTCCTCTCCCTGGGCCCCCATGTCCATCCTTGTCCCTCTCTGCGCTTCCCTCCTCCTCCATCCATAGCCAGCAATCCTCCTCCCCTCCATTTCCAGCAATTTGTCCTCTCCCTGGGCCCCCATGTCCATCCTTGTCCCTCTCTGCCCTTCCCTGCTGCATCCATAGCTAGCAATCCTCCTCTCTCCCCTCCCCTTCCAGCAATTTGTCCTCTCCCTGGGCCCTGCTGCTGCCCTCCCATCCATGCCTGTCAGCAATTCTCTCCCCTGCTCTGCCCTCTCCCCTCCTGTCCAGTGATTTCTTCTCTCTCCCTGCCCTGCATCCATACAATTCTCCTCTCCTCTCCCCTGCCCTCCCCCCTACATGTGGCAGGCTGCAGCGTTTTTGCCAGGCAGCTCTGGCTCTCCCTCCTTCCTTCCTTGGTTCCCGCTCTGGCTCCCCGATCAGCAGCCCCCCCCGCGTGTTTTAACCTTTACGCGATGTCAATCAATGAAGAACGCACAACAGACTCGTTTCCAGCTTCTCTCTTCACACAGTGTCCCGCCCTCGCGGGAACAGGAAATGCATCATCGCTGACGCTGAAGGCGGGACACTGTGTGAAGAGAGAAGCTGGAAACGAGTCTGTTGTGCGTTCTTCATTGATTGACATCGCGTAAAGGTTAAAACGCGGGGGGGGGGGGGGGGCTGCTGATCGGGGAGCCAGAGCGGGAACTAAGGAAGGAAGGAGGGAGAGCCCGAGCTGCCTCGCAAAAGCGCTACGCTTGTGAGGGCAGCAGGGACGTCCGAAGTCCACGATTAGGCTGGGGCGCCGGGGCGAGGGTAAGCACCGCGGCGGCGCCCTCCAGAGGTGGGCGCCCCCCTGCGGCGCTTACCTCGCTTACCGCATCGGCACGGCCCTGGTTCCAAAAAACTCCCAAAACAATCTGGAGAGCTGGAAGATCCGGACCGGACCACCATATCTTCCGGAACACGGGGAACGGTAAACCATCACTTCGCAGCATTCCCCAGGTCTAAACCCCGGGGACTGAGGGGACTGCGAGCCAGGGACCGTGACACAACCGTGACAGTATCCCTCCCTTAAGGCCTCCCCGGGCTTCTCGGGAGGTCTGGGTTTCCCTGGATCTTCTGGGTGAAATCGGCTGGCATGATAAGGTAGTCTTCCAATGTCCCTATCCTTAGGCGCCGGCTGGGAGCTGGCCAGTTGAGGGCGAGACTGGGCTTTGTTTACCAAGCGGTGTTGAGTGCCTGGCACTGGAGTGGAGCTACAGGCCATGGTTTGCTGCAAACTAGTCTTTTGATTCTTAGATATCCGGCGCTCCGGATTGTCCTGAAGCTTAGGTCCTGGGGTCGACTTTTTACGTAAAGTGCGGGATCCCTGGCCCCAAGGAGGCGTCTCAGCAGTCCTGTTGGCCAGATCTGGAGACCTGGGCCCGTTACTGGATTCCACTTGGCGCTGGCTGATCGGGGGTAAGGCACATGCACAGGTCATCCCCCTTGTAAAAGTCTTAGAGTCCTGAGAGTCACTGATGTCCGTCCATGCATCTGAATCCTGGTCCAACTGTTCGCCGACCACACTATCGGTGTCAGGGATGAAACAAAGTTTTCAGCACGACTCGCCCCAGTCCACGATCTCACCTTTACCCCAGTCTAGGACCGGGTTGTGTCTCTGTAGCCAGGGAAGACCTAAAACGATGGGTTGTACTGCTGAAGGAAGGACATATAGAGAGATATCCTCCCGGTGATCGCCAATCTGTAGGCCCACAGGCACCGTTTGAGTATTTACATAGCCTTGGATACTACCATACACCGAAAAAAGCGGGATGGTCTTAGGTAGTTCTTGTGTAGGAATGTTCAGTTGCTGGATAGAGATGCGGTTATAAAGCTTCCACCTGCCCCAGAATCCAAAAAGACCTCAGTATGCTCCTGTTTATGACCTAGGTCAAGAACCGCTGGCATGAGAAACTGAGTGCGCAGAAGGTTAGAGGATTGGCTTACTACAGTACCTGCAGTTAATCCTGGCCCTAAAGAGCCGGGTTTCTGTGGGCAGTTGACCGCGTAGTGTCCCGTCTCACCACAGTACAAGCAGAGGTTGAGGGTCCGACATCACTGTCTTTCTTGACTTGTGAGAGGGGTATGACCTAATTACATGGGTTCTGCCGGTGGTTGCGGGGGAATCTCCCGTGTACGAGGAGCCAGTGGTAGCCCTTGTTGACTCGGCGTCTTCATACCTATCCTTTCAATGGAACGCCGTTCTTTGCCCCACTCCTGAAATCGAATATCAATCCTATTCCTAGTACACAGTTTAATCAGGTCATCCAGCCTGGTGGGAAGTTCGTGTCCGGCCAGCTCATCCTTAATCTGCGGTGCCAGCCCCTGCCAGAAGGTTGCTAGCAGACTTTCATTATTCCAGTCCAATTCAGAGGCCAAGGTGCGGAACCTAATTGCATAGTCCCCTAAGGTCTGGGTTCCCTGTTTGAGTCTCAGGAGTGCAGAAGTAGCTGAAGTAACCTTCCCTGGTTCTTCAAACACTCGTTTGAAGTGCTCTACGAAGCCCCGGAAATCCTGAAGAACCGGATCGTTCTTTTCCCAAAGCGGGGACGCCCAATCTAAGACTTGGCCGGACAGCAGGGACATTATATAAGCTATCCGGGTTCTCTCCGTAGGAAAATCTTGGGCCTGGAGCTCAAAAATTATTTCGCACTGGTTAAGAAACCCTCTACAGCCCTTGGGATTACCGTCATATCTAGGAGGTGACTTTAGACGGATTCCTGATATGGCCGGAGCTCTCGCTGGTGCTACACCGGAGGCGTCCGCTGCGGCCCCCATAGAGGCCGCCATCAGTCGCTCTAGCTGCTCCATATGTGCTCCCAACGTATGAAGTATTCTGGCATGCTTCTGCAGCGCCTGCGTGAGGGATGATACCTCCGAGCTCATGGCCTTGCAAACTGTCACGTATACACAGCAGGAACCTGGGTTTGTGAGCCCTTGGGCCACTGCCGAGGAGCAGCAGCGGCAGGAGAATCACCCCAACACCAGATAAGGCAGACCGGAACTGGAACACAGTGGACTGGAGTAAGGCTTCACCTTCACTTGGCCACCTTTCACCAAGAGTTGAGCTCTGGGCTTCAGGTGGCCGGTAGGACTTGCAGGACACAGCACCAGGCTGACAAATAACAGGAACACTAGAAACTCGCTGGGTTCCAGGAAAAACAGCAGGCAAACGAACAAACCAGAAACAAGCCGGGACAGGGCAGGCTATAGACAGAAGAATAGTCCAATAAACAATCTGGGTCTGGGCAGGCAGCAGGCAGAAGAATAGTCCAATAAACAATCCGGGTCTGGGCAGGCGGCAGGCAGAAGAATAGTCCAATAAACAAGCAGAGTAAAAGTCACCAACACGAAAAGCACAAAGGCACTGCAACACTTCACACCAAAGGAACGCTTCTGAAGAACACTGTTGCAAGGCAACTAAGAACCTTACCAGGTGGTTAATAAAGGCAGGTCACAAGGGAGTTCACCAGGTATGGGTGCTGCTTGGTTCCAAAAAACTCCCAAAACAATCTGGAGAGCTGGAAGATCCGGACCGGACCACCATATCTTCCGGAACACGGGGAACGGTAAACCATCACTTCGCAGCATTCCCCAGGTCTAAACCCCGGGGACTGAGAGCCAGGGACCGGGACACAACCGTGACAATACTTGAGTAAAATCCCTTCCCTTTTTCCCTTGGTGGAATGGGCTTGACTGCGTTGACCTGCAAAATGGAATAGAACTCTCATATAACTAATTCTCAGTGCTGAGAGCTCAATTTTGAGGCTCTTGGTGGGCAATTTGGGGGGATTTCTCATCTATGAATTATGTAACCAATGTGGACTATTTTGCGGACCCACTAGTCTGAGGTTTCAAGGGCCACCTTTCTTGGAAAAAAATTCAGCCTCCCTCTTACCAATAAGCCATTTGGTACAATTACTTTGACAGTGGCTATGCTCTTCAGGAGCCAATCAAAAGATTGTCCCTTCCTTAGACTTAGGAGCTGGCTGGAACTTCTGAGCCCTCTGCTGCCTTGGGCGGGAGTGAGGAGTCTGAGCCAACTGGGATGGATAGGAGGGAGGAGGGTACTTATGCTTTTGAAAATAGTAGGACCTGCAGAGGTTACAGCAGGAGTGGGCCAGGAGAGTTCTTGTTGGTATCATTTCTCTTCTTGATACAGTGAGTGACTTCCTCCACCTTGTTACCAAAAAGGTTATCATCCTAGAAGATTTTTCTGAACCACAGGTTCCAGGTCAGAGCCATGCAGCCAGGTGAGTCTATGCATCCTTATACCCATAGCAGAAGCCCTGGATGCCAAATCAAAAGCATCACAGATTGCCTATACCATGTACTTTTGGCACTCCCATTCCTTAGTTATTATTGGGTGGAGCTCTGCAGCCTTCTCAAATATTCTGGCACACCGTTCACTAAGGACTTTGAGTGCATGCTCATACTACTACTAATCATTTCTATAGAGCTACTAGATGTAGTCAGCGCTGTACACATCATATGCAGGTACTTTCTTTGTCCCCAGTGGGCTCACAAGCTAATTTTTTTGTACCTGGGGCAATGGAGGGTTAAGTGACTTGTCCAAGGTCACAAGGAGCTGCAGTGGGAATTGAACCCAGTTTGCCAGGATCAAAGCCTGCTGTACTAACCATTAGGCTACTCCTCCACTTCTCAAAGAAGAGTTGTTAAGAATGTTTGTGGGAGACTAGCATAACATTCTGAAACACTTTTCTCCCAAAAGACATCAAAATTCTAGTATCCCTCTCCAGGGGCACCAAGGTTGAATCTTGAATTTCTTGGTTCTTTTGAGAGTGGACCATGAGTGGTGCAGAAACTGGAGCTTCTCGAATCAGGGAACCTTCTAGACTCTATACATAGAGTCGACCTCCTTGAGAATGTGCTGTACAGAGATGGGGAACGCCCACTGCTTCACATGCACTGCCTGAAGGATGCTGTGAATGGGCAATGTCACAGCTTCCTTAAGAGAGGCATCGAAATTAAGGACATTCAACATTTTGGCCCTGGTCTCATCCTCGACATCCAACTTAAATGGGATGGTCTGAGCCATCTCATGGACAAAACTGGTAAAAGAGAGCTCCTCAAAAGGAGATTTTCTTTTTCATGATGAGGGGAGGGACCTGAAGGAATGTCCAATGATCCTTCCTCCAAGAGAACTTTCAGGTTTTCCCCAGAATCCCAGGAGCGGTCAGTATCAGGGTAAGAACATAAGACCAAAGGTCCATCTAGCCTAGTATTCTGTTTCCAACAGTGGCCAACCCAGGTCACAAGTACCTGGCAGAAACCCAAATTAGTAGCAACATTCCATGCTATTAATCCCAGGGCAAGCAATGGCTTCCCTCATGTCCACCTCAATAATAGTATGAACATTTCCTCCAGGAACTTGTCCAAATCTTTTTTTTAAACCCAGATATGCTAACTGCTGTTACCACACCCTCTAGCACCAAGTTCCAGAGCTTAACTATTCTTTGAGTTAAAAAAAATCCTCCAATTTTTTTAAAAGTATTTCATTCAGTGTCCCCTGGTCTTTATACTTTTTGAAAGAGTGAAAAATCAATTCATTTTTACCCATTCTACAGCACTCAGGATTTTATAGACCTTAATCATATCCCTCCTCAGCCATCTCTTTTCCAAGTTAAAGAGCCCTAACCTCTTTAGCCTTTCCTCACATGAGAGCAGTTCCATCCCCTTTATCATTTTGATTGCTCTTCTCTGAACTTTTTCTAATTCTGCTACCTCTTTTTTGAGATACGGCAACTAGAACTGAACAAGGTTGCACCATGGAGCGATACAGAGGTATTATAATATTTTTGGTCTTATTTTTCATCCCTTTCCTAATAATTCCTAGCATCCTGTTTGCTTTTTTGGACGACGCCACACACTGAGCAGAAGATTTCAGTGTTTTGTCTACGACACCAAGACCATCTTCTTGAATGCTGATTCCTAAGGTGGACCATAACATCAGGTAACTATGATTCAGATTATTCTTCCCAATGTGCACCACTTTGCATTTGTCCACATTAAATTTAATCTGCCATTTGGATGCCCAGGCTTCCAGTTTCCTAAAGACTTCCTGCAATTTTTCATAATCCACATGCATTTTGACAACTTTGAATAGTTTTGTGTCATCTGCAAATTTAATCACCTCACTCATCATTCTAATTTCCAGATCATTTAGAAATATGTTAAATAGCAGCAGTCCCAGTACAGATCCCTGTGGCAGTGGCGTTCCTAGGGGGGCTGACACCCGGAGCGGATCGCCGATGCACCCCGCCCCCCCCCCCAGGTGCAGCGCCCCCCCCCCCCCCGATGAAGCATGACCCCCCCCCCCCTGGTGAAAGGACACCCCTCCACCCTGGCGAAAGAACCCCCCCCGGGTGCACGCCGCTGGGAGGGTGCCGTGCGCTGGTCAGCTTCCTTCGTTTCCATGCTCCCTCTGCCCTGGAACAGGTTACTTCTGTGGATTAGCTGGACAGAAAACAGAGGGTAGGATTAAATGGCAATTTTTATCAATGCAGGAGGGCAAATAATGGAGTGCCGCAGGGCAGTGGTATATCAAGGGGGGCGGTGGGGGCGGTATGCCCCGGGTGCACGCTGCTGGGGGGGTGCCGCGCACCGGTCAGCTTCCTTCGTTTCCATGCTCCCTCTGCCCTGGAACAGGTTACTTCCTGTTCCGGGGCAGAGGGAGCATGGAAACGAAGGAAGCTGACCAGCGCATGGCACCCCCCCCAACGGCGTGCACCCGGGGCATACCGCCCCCACCGCCCCCCCTTGGTACACCACTGCCCTGCGGCACTCCATTATTTGCCCTCCTGCATTGATAAAAATTGCCATTTAATCCTACCCTCTGTTTTCTGTCCAGCTAATCCACAGAAGGACATTGCCTCCCGTCCCATGACTTTTTATGTTTCAACGGTTTTTATTGATGAATCAAAAGACAACAAAATTAAACCAAAATGTAAATCCACCTTCACACATTAATATCAAAACAACATTGCAACATGCGCGGTGGCAACATAACAGATATACCCCTCTGCTTGCAGTCATCATACTTTCAATATTTCTATCCCCCCTCCCTCGATTATACTTTATATTCATATTTCAGCAACTTTTACTGATATTATACAAGTAACAATTATCTTTGATGTTTTAATAAGACATTTCCCTCCCTCCCTGTCAACCTTCTAACCTAATATATTTGAAAAAAAAAAACTTATATGTTCCCCCATTCCACATCAAAATCCACCATTCTTGAAATGTTCGTGAGGGACAGAATATTACCAAACACAAAAAGGGTGCTGAACTGTAAATCAAACAGTAGTATCCCTCCCTCCCCCCTCCCTCTCCCCCCCCACCCCTTGTTGAGAGATATTCAGACTTCCAATTTATTATCACAGAGGATGGTCTGAGTTCAGTATATGTCTAAAGCGAGTTCACCACTAAACTGCGCCCTTTAGGAGACAGACTGTGAATATATGGCCCCCAAACTTCCAAGAATCGTCGCAGCCGCCCAGGGGAGCCTCCCACCCCTCTTCTCTCGAACAACATAAATTCGTGTAACTTGTTACGCCAATGCCAGAAATCCGGGGGGGTCTCTGCCACCCATTGGCTCATCACCAGCCTCTTACCAAGCAAAAAGGCCTTCCGAACCAACTGGCGGGCCGATCCCTTCTGCAAAAGAAATGCTTCATGTTTGTCTAACAAAATTCCCAACGGAGAGCACATGATTCTCAAATCCAAGAGATTCGCCAGATATTGAGCAATGGAATCCCAAAAGTGTCTCACTGTATAGCAGCTCCACAAACAATGAAAAAAGAGCCCGGAGTCCTCCCACACTTCCCACATAAGGGTGTATCAACTCCCCCCATCCTAAATATCTGAGCCTTCGTTAAATAGGCCCTATGGAGAATACGGTACTGGCACTCTCTAAGCCCTGCGTTTCCCGTCAAACTTCGTATCCTGGCCGTCAAAACATCAAAATCCAAAGAAATATTTGGCTTCTCCAAATCTCCTGCCCATCTCTGTCGAATATTCTCCCGATCCTTGGGCGCCAAAAACTTTCCTAACGCTCTACACAGCCCTGAAATGGAAAGACGTTCACTTTGTACCGAATGGAAAAACTGCCTCAAAAGGCGACAGTGTCCAGCTCCCAGAGCCTCCGTCTCCAGGGAGTCCACATAATGTTTTAACTGGGCATAGGCAAAAACACCTCTCATATCATACCCCAGTCCCAATGCTCCTAGGTTCAACATGCAACCTTGTCTACTCAATACATGCTCCAACCGACTTATCCCCTGTCTCGCCCAAATCCGAAAAACCGCATTCTCCAAACCCGGCTTAAACAGCAGGTTACCCTGAATAGGGAGAAGATCTGAGGTGTATCTACTCAGGCCAAACATCCGCATCATATCTCTCCAAAGCGCTCTCAGAGGGGACACTAATATACTGGAACGCAAATCAGGAGGAAGTGACTTACTGGGAGCCTGCAAAAGAAAATGGAAATGGCACGGTGCGTAATATTGGCTTTCCAACTTCCTCCAAGTGTAATCATCTCGCGCCAAAAACCAATCTCCGAGATACCTCAGGAGGCAAGCCCAATTATACCTCCTCAAATCCGGGAGCCCCAAGCCTCCTTCCCTCCAAGCCCCCTGCAGCAGCTGTAATGGCAGCTTTGCCTTCTTACCTCCCCAACAGAAACGCCTAACCATCTTGGTCAACAGGGTCAAATCTCTTGTTTTCAAATAGACGGGCAACATATGTAATAAGTATAACCATCTAGGGAACTCCACCATTCTGAATAACTGAATCCGCCCACTAAGAGATAATGGCAAATGCTGCCAAGCACGCAGCCTCTCCGTTGTGGCTCTCAACAAGCTAGAAACGTTCAAGTTATACAATTCTGAGACTTTCATCGAAATATGTAGGCCAAGATACTTAAAAGACCCCGGCGCCCACCTAAGAGGGAATTCCTCTCCCCATGCCCGCCTTAAGTCTTCCATCGAGGATAACGCCATTGATTTACTATAATTGAGGCGGAACCCCGCAAAATCTCCATATTCCGCAAATAGTTCTAAGAGAGCCGGCAAAGAAGAGCGCGGTTCTGTGAGATGTACTAGCAAATCATCTGCAAAAGCAGAGAGCAGGAATTCAGAATCTCCTATCTGTACACCTCTAATCTCCGGGTGGTGCGTCACCTCCCGGAGCAGAGGATCCAGGGACAAGATGAACAAAAGCGGAGACAAGGGACACCCCTGCCTCGTCCCTCTATGAATCCGGAAAGATCTCGAACGTTCTCCATTCACCCACACATAAGCACCCGGCTCCGAGTATAGGACCTTGATAGCCTCTAGGAAAAAACCCCCAAAACCGTAAGTACGTAAGACAGCAAACAAATACGACCAGCTGACCCGGTCAAACGCCTTTTCCGCGTCAAAACTAACTAAAAGCGACGGAAGGCGTCTCCGGGCTACAACTTCTAGAGAGGTCAACAAAGATCGAACATTTTTCACGGCCGTCCTCCCCCTTACAAACCCCACCTGGGACTCTTCAACCAGGGACGGTAAAACTAAGGCTAATCGATTGGCTAAGATTTTGGCATATAACTTCGCATCCACATTAATTAAAGAAATGGGTCTGTAAGATGCAGGGTCCACCACATTCTTCCCCTCTTTAGGTATCACAACAATCTGGGCCTCCCGGAATGTGCCCGGGCACGTCCGCGTTGACACCATTGAATTAAATAAAGTCAATAAGGGCCCCTGAATCTGGTCATAAAATTGTTTGTAAAATTCTACTCTATAACCGTCAGGTCCAGGAGCTTTGTGGGAAGTACTCTGCTGTAGAGCCAACATCAGGTCTCCCTCTGTAAATGGTGCATTCAAACATTCCCTCTGCCTATCCGAGAGGCCAGGCAAAACCAAATTATCCAAATACAAATTGCTATCCAATACTTCGTCTCGATCTGAGGCATACAACCCCTCATAAAACTTACCAAAGGTGTCCGCAATATCCCCATCCTCTCTCACCATCCTCCCGTCCCCAGCTTTTAATTGTGAGACCCGGTTGATCCCCTCTTTCCTACGAACCATCCTAGCCAACATGTTTCCCGCCTTATTACCATACTGGAACAGACGGTATTTATAATACAACTGGGTCTTGGTCGCCCGCTGGTGTAAGAGCTCGTTTAATTCTTTCTGCGCCTCCAATAAAGCCCCTCTACATGAGGCCGTGGGTGAGTGTCCATATTTTCTCCGTAGCTTCTGGACCAAGCCTCCCAGACGAACAATTTCCCTGTCCCTCATTCTCTTCTTATGTGTAGAATAAGAAATAATATCTCCCCTTAACACAACCTTTGCTGTTTCCCAAAACAGAGCTGGTTGATCAACATGAGCACCATTATGATAAACATAATCCTCCCATTTGTCCAATAAGTGTCTCTGAAATCTCGGATCTCTTACCAACTCCAAGGGGTATCTCCACATCCAATTACCCCGGCCCTTTAACCGATCTTCCAGTGTTAACCATATCAAAGCATGATCAGAAACTGCATATGGGCCAATCTCCGCCTTCCGCACCTTAGAAAATAAAGAATTTGAGACAAACAAATAATCTAAGCGGGACTGAGAACCATGTGCCCTTGAGAGATGGGTATAATCCCTTTCAGACGAATGTAACATCCGCCATACATCTACTAGTGCCAGGGCTTTACAAAAAGAGGACAACGCTTTACGACTCCCCCCCGGATTCTGGCAAGCTGAGGTGGAACGATCCATGAGAGAGTCACATACCAAGTTAAAGTCTCCACCCACAATCAATTCTCCCTCCACGTGAGGAGACAGCCTCCTGATCAGATCCTGGAAAAATTTTTCATTAAACACATTGGGGGCATAGACATTGCATAAAATTAAAGGGCGGCCATTAACTTCCACCTTGGTCAAAACCCACCTACCCTCCGGGTCGGCCCAGACGGAGCTGATCCGAAGCGGGATGCCTCTCCGAAAGAGAATCAGCACCCCTGCCTTCCGACCCACCGCCGGGGCTTCTACCAAAGATCCCACCCATCCTCTTTTAAATTTAGCATGTTCTCCGGAGGAGAGATGTGTCTCCTGAAGCAAAGCCACATCGGCCTTCTGTCTCTGTAGTTCCTGCAAAACTTTAGTTCGTTTAATAGGGGAGGAAACACCCCCCACATTCCACGAAACTATTTTAAGTGAACTCATGAGTCCAGTAATCATATATTTGAATAACAATGTTAGATTTATCAAATAATGAGAGAGAAGGCCCCCCAGCCCTTGAGCCTCCCCCCCTTGACCATCCATTCCAATCATACTTCTTTCCAGTTCCTCTCAAATATCTCCACAACCCCCCGTCCCATGACTTTTTAATCTTCTCAGGAGTCTCTCATGAGGAACTCTGTCAAAATCTTTCTGAAAATCTAGATACACTACATCAATTGGCCCACCATTATCCATATGGTTATGCCTTCAAAGAAATGAAGCAGATTGGTGAGACTTCCCTTGGCTGAACTCATGTTGACTCTGTCCCATTAAACCATGTTTGTCTGTGTTCTCTAATTCTATTTTTTATAATAGTTTCTACTATCTTTCCTGGTACTGACACCAGGTTTACTGATCGTAATACCCCGGATCACCCTTGGAACCCTTTTTAAAAATCGGTGTTACATTGGCCACCCTCCAATCTTCAGGTACTATGGACCATTTTAATGACTGGTTACAGATCACTAACAGATCACTAGCAGGTCAGCAATTTCATGATCGAGTTCTTTCAGTACCCTGAGATGTATACCATCTGGTCCAGGTGATTTATTTTAACTGGTCGATTTGGCTCTGTACGTCTTTTCAGATTCAGTGAGATTTCTTTTCAGTTCCTCTGCAACGTTACCATTGAAAACCATTTCAGGTACAGGTAGATCTCTTACATCTTCTTCCATAAAAACCGAAGCAAAGAATTAATTCAATCTGTTCGCTATTGTCTTGTCCTCCCTGAGTGTCCCTTTGCTCCTTCATGATCTAACAGTCCCATGGATTCCCTCACAGGCTTTCTGCTTCTGATATACCTGGAAAAGGTGTTCCTATGAGTTTTTGTCTGTGCAACAAGTTTTATTTCATATTCTATTTTATCCTTCTTTATCAATGCTTTAAATCTAGCTTGACAGTGCTTATGTTGCTTCTTAATTCAGATCCTTTTTCCATTCTTTGAAGGATGCTCTTTTGGCTCTAATAGCCTCTTTCACTTCACCTTTTAAAACATGCTGGCTGTTGTTTGCTCTTCTTTCTACCTTTGCTAACATATGGAATACATCTGGTCTGGGCTTCTAATATTTTTAAACAATGTCCATGCCTGCTTTAAAGTCATAACCTTTGCAACCAATCCTTTTAGCTTCTTTTTAACCATGTTCCTCATTTTTTCATACTTGCTCTGACTCTGCACTTGCCTCAGTCTACTGGGCTCATGGTCAAGCTATGGGCCTAAAAGTGCCAAAGAATGGGCCAGATCCTGGGCCCCAAGGAAGCTTCCTCTCCTAAGGGGCTAGACACAGACACCATCGCAGCTGAAACCCACTACGATGCCTTTCCAGGCAGTGGAGCAAGGCCAGAATCTGCTCCTCAAGGGCAAGCACCAGTAAAGGCAGGGTCTCAGTCAATGTGGTCAGGTTCACAAAAGGCATAGAGGTCACACTACAAGGCTAGTCCTCACCCAGTGATGGCTGGCGCACCTAATCCTTGGAAAGTGAATGATCCTCACATGGTGCAGGTGCTTCTTGGATACTGGTGATGCTGATATCCTGATAATCCTGGTGCTGTGCCTTGAAGAAATTCTAATGGTTCTTGGCCTCCGCCTGACATGTGGCATTGGGAACCCTTGCCACCAATGAGGATGATGTTGAATCCTTACGTGTCTTCAGGGTGGGGTCCAAGGATGCTCAGTCCCGACACATGCTATCAATTCTCATGGCTGAGGCAGGGGAAGACCTTCTCAATACCGATGCACCCCTAGTGTACGACATAGCTCCGAGGGCTATGGGGACCAATACCACTGATGCCAAAGTTACTGAACCAGACTTCTCAATGCCAAAAATATTTTTACACTGCTCCTCACAACTCTTAATAGTTCTTTTTAACATTTGCTGACAGTACCAATTATGAGTGTCAATAAGTGTGTCAAGGCCCTAGGCCATGCCTTGCACCTTCCTCTCAATTTACCGCCAGCAGGCGGGGTCGGCTTTGTGGTCCAGCAGCAGTCCAGTGTGGCAGGCCACCAGCGTCACAGCCTACGGGGCGTCTGGCTGCGACATCCTCCACAAATGTTCCTAGGTGCTGTGGAAGGGGCATTTGCTTATATTTGATGGGACTGTGCTACAGGGCAGAAATTTTGGGTTATGGTAGCTCAGTTTATTGAGGAACTTCTGCATGTTTCTATTCTACTGCATATTCATACCTTTTTGCTAAATGGCCAACCCAGTTGGTTTTGGATGATGATACCCACCACTTGGTGGCATCAATTGTCATGGCAGCGCAGATTTATCTGGCATCGGCACGGAAGCAGTTGGAAGTTGACACTCCCTTCTAAGGAGCATCTTTTGGCTAAGCTGGACTTTCTTTATTTGATGTCTAAATTGACTGCCATAAAAAAAAGCCACTGTACACCAATTCTAGACAATTTGGCGGCCTTATCAACTCTGGATGGGCTTCCATTATGGTGGTTTTTCTTTTGTACAAGTTTGGTTGGCAGTTTTTCACATAAAGACCCATTTCTTGCTGTATAAATAGGACAATGATAAGGTATAATATTTTTTTTAAAAGGGGGTTGGATGGGTGAGGTTTGTTGTACAGTAATACTTGGGGGACTTTTTGTACAACATCTCCTTGTTGGCAATCTGCCTATATGCACTATTCCTTTGTTGTTAATCTCAATAAAGGCTTTTTTTCATACCCCCCCCCCCCCCAAAAAAAAAGATAGAAAATAGAGAGTAGGGTTAAATGGTAGTATTCTCAATGAAGAATGGTAGGTAGTAGGGTTCCCCAGGAGTCGGTGCTAGGACTGCTGCTTTTAACATATTTATAAATGATCTAGAGATAGGAATATCTAAGTGAGGGAATTAAAATCGCAAGAGGATTGTTAAACATTGCAAGAGGACTCTATGAGACTGGGCATCCAAATGGCAGATGACATTTAATGTGAGCAAGTGCAAAGTGATGGAAAGAGAAAAGGGAAAGAGGAACCTTAACTATAGCTATTTAATGCAAGGTTCCACATTAAGAATCACTGGCCAAGAAAAGGATCTAAGTGTCATCGTTGATAATACATCGAAATGCTCTGTTCAGTGTGCAGTGGCGACTAAGAAAGCAAATAGAATGTTAGGAATTATTAGGAAAGGAATGGAAAACAAAAATGGAAACTGTTGTAATACCTTTGTATTGCTCCATGGTGTGACCGCACCTCGAATACTGTATGCAATTCTGGTCACCACTTCTCAAAAAAGATAGTGGAATTAGCAAAGGTACAGAGAAGGGCAACGAAAATGATAAAGGGGATAGGATGAGACTTCACTATGAGGAAAGACTAAAGCAGCTAGGGCTCTTCAGCTTGGAGAAGAGACGGCTGAAGGAAGTCTATAAAATACTGAGTGGAGTGGAATGGGTAGATGTGAATAACTTGTTTACTCTTTCCAAAAATACTAGGAGGCATGCAATGAAACTACTAAGTAGTAAATTTAAAACAAACCAGAGAAAATCTTTACTCAACATGTAATTAAACTCTTGAATTAGTTGCCAGAGAATGTGATAAAACCAGTTAGCTTAGCAGAATTTTAAACGGTTTGGATACTTTCCTGAAAGAAAAGTCGATAAGACATTATTAAGATGGACTTGGGAAAATCCTGCGCATTTTTAGGATAAGCAGCATAAAATCTGTTTTACTGTTCTGGGATCTTGCAAAGCACTTGTGGCCTGGCCACTGTTGTAAATTGGATACTGAGCTTGATGGCTCTTCAGACTGTCCTGGTATGGCAATGCTATATTCTTATGTTCTAATTAAGTTTTTTCACCTGCTTCTACTTAAATACCTTTTTGACTTCAATTGAAGTATATCATTAAATACAAATAAAAATGGTTCAGACCTCTATCCTATCCCACCTCAGCAGTATTTTTGCCAAGCTGAAGAGACATAAAGGGGCATAATCGAACGGAAACGTCTATCTCCATGGGCGTTTATCTCCGAGAACGGGTCCGTGAAGGGGCGGACCGAACTGTATTTTCGCAAAAAATAGACGTCCATGTTTTATTCAACAATTTGTGAGGTGGGCGTTTTTGTTATTCAGCGATAACGGAAAATGAAAGCGCCCAGCTCAAAAACGAATAACTCCAAGACATTTATTCGTGGGAGGGGACAGGATTCGTAGTGCACTGGTCCCCCTCACATGCCAGGGCACCAACCGGGCACCCTAGGGGGCACTTCTACAAAAACAAAAAAAAAAGGTAAAAGAGCTCCCAGGTGCATAGCACCCTTCCCTTGTGTGTTGAGCCCCCCAAATCCCCCTCAAAACCCACTGCCCACAAGTCTACACCATTACTATAGCCCTAAGGGGTGAAGGGGGCACCTACATGTGGGTACAGTGGGTTTGGGGGGGGCGGTTTGGAGGGCTCCCATTTACCAGCACAAGTGTAACAGGTGGGGGGGGGGATGGGCCTGGGTCCACCTGCCTGAAGTCCACTGCACCCCCTAATAACTGCTCCAGTGACCTGCATACTGCTGCCAGGGAGGTGGGTATGACATGTGAGGGTGAAAATAAAAAGTTGTGAAACGGCATATTTTGTGGTGGGAGGGGGTTTGTGACCACTGGGGGAGTCAGGGGAGGTCATCCCCGATTCCCTCCAGTGGTCATTTGATCATTTAGGGCACTTATTGGGGCCTTATTCGTGGAAAAACAGGGTCCAGGAAAAGTGCCCTAAATTCTCACTACAAACACATATTTTTTTCCATTATCGGCGAAAGGCGCCCATCTCTGATTGGCCGATAACCACGCCCCAGTTCCGGCTTCACCACGCCTTCGACATGCCCCCATCAACTTTGTCCGCATCCACGACGGAGTGCAGTTGAAAACGTCCAAATTCGGCTTTCGATTATACTGCTTTATTCGTTTTTGTGAGATAAACGTCTATCTCCCGATTTGGGTCACAATATAGGCGTTTTTCTATTTCGATTATAAGCAGGATAACCTCTTAAACCTTTCCTCATATGAGAGGAGTTTCATGTCCTTTATCATTTTGGTTGCCCTTCTTTGAACCATTCAGCTATATTATTTTTGAGTGACAGAGGCATTATAATATTCTTTCTTTTGTCTTCTATCCCTTTCCAAATAATTCCTAGTATTTTGTTAGCTTTTTGGCTGCCCTCACCCACTGAGTAAATGATTTCAATGTATTATCCACAATGATACCTAGATCATCTTCTTGGGTGGTGACTCCTAAAGTGTAACCTAGCAGCAAGAAACTATGATTTGGATTATTCTTCCCAACGTGCTTCACTTTGCATTTGTCCACATTAAATTTCATCTGCCATTTGAATGGTAAAATTATGTCTTACCTGATAATTTTCTTTCCTTTAGTCACAGCAGATGAATCCAGGAACTGGTGGGTTGTATCCACCTACCAGCAGGTGGAGATAGAGAACACTGAAGAGATAGCAGTGACCCTGGATGCCCAGCTCCCTATCACCTCAGTATAGGTCGCATCCCCAAAGCAGAGGATAAGGATAAAGTATTGAAACAAGAACACTCCTCACAACTATGTGGCAACAGCCGAACACAGAACTTGAACTTGACAGAAAAATAACAATAATTCCAGTAACTCTTTTTCTGTCTTCTCGTTTATGTTATCTTAATCTCCGAAATCAGATTTCCTATCTGAAGAAAAAAATGCGCATCTCAAACAATACAGGGTAGGGATCCTGGATTCATCTGCTGTGACTAAAGGAAAGAAAATTATCAGGTAAGACCTAATTTTATCTTCCTTAGCCTCAGCAGCAGATGAATCCAGGAACTGGTGGGATTTAACAAAGCAATCCCCTAATTAGGGTGGGAAGCCGCTGCCCCCTGACTGAGCACCGTCGCCCCAAAAAGCACATCTTCCCGCGCTGCAATGTCAGATCTGTAGTGCTTAATAAAAGAATGGCGAGAAGCCCAAGTAGCCGCCTGACAAATGTCATCCAGAGAAAGGACCCCCGTTTCAGCCCAAGAAGTAGCCTGAGCACGAGTCGAATGAGCATGCAAGCCATCCGGAGGAATCTGACCTTTGAGAAGGTAAGCTGAAAGAATGGCTTCTTTAAGCCACCAGCAATGGTCATTTTGGAAGCAGAAAAACCCAGTCTAGGGCCTGACAAAAGGACAGAAAGATGATTCGAAAACCGAAAGTCATTCGTCATCTGAAGATATCGGAGGACACGATGAACATCCAATAGTCTTAGAAGAGAAAAATTCTGTGGAAATTCCGACCTCCAGAAGGAAGAAAAAGCGGCTGATTCAAATGGAAAGCCGATACAACAAGACGGAACAGTCCTCAGAGAAACACCAGAAAATTGCAGAAAAGGTTCCCTACAGGACAGTGCCTGCAGTTCAGAAATTCGACGCACTGAGGTAATGGCCACTAAAAACAGTGTCTTTAGAGTGACATCTTTATCAGAGGCCAAACGCAAGGGTTCAAATGGCGGGCCCTGCAATGCACTGAGCACAAGATTCAACTTCCAAGCAGAACACTGACGTCGTATCAGAGGCCTAAGGTGAAGAGCTCCTTTCAAAAACCGATTAATATCTGAGTGAGCCGCCAGAGAACAGCTGGACACTCGACCATGGAAACAGGCAAGAGCTGCGACTTGAACCCAAAGGAAATTATAAGCCAAACCCTTCTGCAACCCTCCCTGTAAAAATGCCAAAATCTGAGAAAAAGAAGACTTAAGGGGAGACCAACCCCGCTCTGCACAGCAAGCGTCAAACGTGCGCCACACTCTGGCATAAGCTATAGTAGTGGAACGCTTTCGAGCGCGAAGTAAAGTAGCAATGACTGAGTCAGCATAACCCTTCTTCCTCAATCTTGCCCTCTCAAGAGCCAAGCCATAAGACCAAAGTGGGAGGGATCTTCCATCCGAACTGGGCCTTGATGGAGAAGTCCGGAAAGAACTGGCAGCTGAAACGAAGATTCCAACAGAAGACAAACTACGTCCGCATACCACGGACAACATGGCCAATCTGGGGCTACCAAAACCACTGGACCGCGATGAAATCTGATCCGACGTAGAAGATGCCCGATTAAAGGACACGGCGGGAAGACGTAAAGAAGATGTGCTTCCGGCCAAGGCTGTAACAGAGTGTCTAGGCCTGCAGAGCCGACCTCCTTTCTTCTGATGAAGAACTTGGGAACTTTGGCATTGGATTTGGTTGCCATCAGATCCATTACCGGCGAGCCCCACTTTTGGCAGATCAACAGAAATGCTTCCGTCACCAATTCCCATTCCGCTGCATCCAGAAGATGATGGCTGAGAAAATCCGCTTGAACATTGTCTTGGCCTGCAATGTGAGCCGCTGACAGACAGAGAAGATGAGACTCCGCCCAAAGCAACAGGGCGGAAGCCTCCGTGGCCAGAGCCCTGCTCTGAGTGCCTCCCTGTCAGTTGATGTAAGCTACCGCCGGCGTGTTGTCCGAGAGAATTCGAACTGCCTGACCCTCTATGGGGATCATGAAAGGATTGAAGAGCTAGCGACACGGCTTTCACTCCAGTCTGTTGATGGGCCACTTTGCTTCCTTCACTGACCAACTCCCCTGTGCCACCCGGTGGAGACAATGCACTCCCCAACCCGAGAGGCTGGCATCCGTCACTACCTGAAGCCACTGCGGGGACGCTAAAGGCATTCCCTTCTGCATAATTGGAGCATGCAACCACTAAGTCATGCTGTCCATCGCAAACGGAAGCCAAGGTAGACAATGTTGGTAATCATGAGTGACTGGAGACCATTGCAGTAACAGGGCACGCTGAAGGGGTCGCATGTGAGCCCTCGCCCATGGAACCACCTCCAGGGTGGATGTCATTGACCCAAAAACTTGAACATAATCCCAAGCCCGAGGGGAGGGAGTCCGAAGAAGACAGCGAATCTGAGAACAAAGTTTGAGTCTCCTGGCTTCTGGTAAGAAGACACGTTCCAGGGCTGTGTCGAAAACTACTCCCAGATACTCCAAGGACTGGGAGGGAACCAAATGACTCTTGGGCCGATTGATTACCCAACCTAGGGACTGAAGGAACTGCACAACTCAAGAGGTGGCTGACAGACTCTCTTGCTCCGAGTCTGCCCAGATCAACCAATCGTCCAGATAAGGGTGGACCTTGATCCCCTCTTTTCGAAGAAAAGCCGCAGCAACTACCATAACTTTGGAAAAGGTTTGAGAGGCTGTAGCCAGGCCAAAGGGTAGCGTGCAAAACTGAAAATGACGGCCTAACACAGCAAACTGAAGAAACTTCTGATGAAGAGGCCAAATGGGGATATGCAAATACGCCTCTTTCAAATCCAGAGCCGTGAGGAACTCTCCTGGCTGGTCAGACGCAATCACCACCGAACAGTCTCCATGCGGAAGTGTCGGACTCGGAGACATTCGTTCACATGCTTGGGGTCGAGAATAGGCCTGAAGGAGCCTCCTTTTTGAGGAACCACAAAGTAGATAGAATAATGACCGGTGCGTACCTCGGACTGAGGCACCGGGACCACTGCTCCAAGGTCTAGCAGCACCTGCAACGTGGCTTCTACTGCCGCTCTTCTGGCTTTTGTGGCACATCGAGATTCCAAAAAGAAATCTGCGACGGGCAACGCAAATTCTAATCTGTAGCTGTCTCTGATACGATCCAAGACCCACTGGTCTGTAGTTATCTTGGTCCACTCTTTGTAAAAAAAAGGTCAGCCGACCTCCTATAGGAAGAACCAAAGAGAGGACCTGCGCCCCATCATTGAGAAGGTCGCCCTTGGACCTGAGGCCTGGAAGCTGCAGTAGACAATCGTTTGTCATTCCGAAAGGAAGACCGCTGCTGAAATCTGGAGCACTGAAATGCCAAACTACGACCAGGACGATAGCGGCAGGAGTCACGGAAACGAGAATTAGAAGAGGCCGACCTCGCATTAGACTTGGGCTTATCTTCCGGTAGCCTATGAGACTTCTAATCTCCCAAGTCTTTCACAATTTTTTCAAGATCTTCACCGAACAAAAGCTTCCCCCTAAAAGGAAGTCTGGTAAGATGCTGATTAGAAGCCATGTCTGCCGACCAGTGGTGGAGCCACAGGAGACGTTGAGCTGAAACCGCTAAAGCCATCTGCTTAGCAGACGCCCTCACCAAGTCATACAGGGCGTCCGCCAAATAAGCAAGAACCGACTCCATAGGAGGACCAGAAGACGGGGAAGAAGCAGGATCTGGAACCTGGTCTAAACCACCACTACTACTACTACTATTTAGCATTTCTATAGCGCTACAAGGCATACGCAGCGCTGCACAAACATAGAAGAAAGACAGTCCCTGCTCAAAGAGCTTACAATCTAAACCCTGCTGGAACCAAGAAAGGCATGCCCTGGTAGCATAAGAGCTGCAAATAGAGGACTGCAAGGCCAAGGCCGCCACCCCAAAGAAACGTTTAAGGGAAGCTTCCAGATGTCTATCTTGAACATCTTTAAGCGCAACCCCACCTTCCACAGGAAGAGTGGTCTTCTTGGTGACAGCAGTAACCAAAGCGTCCACTTTAGGTAAGGAAAAGGAATCTAAAGTAGAAGCAGACACCGGATAAAGACGGGCCAAAACCCTAGCCACTTTGAATCCGCTCTCAGGATCAGACCACTGCGCGGAAATCAGCTCCTGAATGGAATCATGCATAGGAAAAGCCTTAGAAGGTCTCCGAGTGCTTGCCATTTTTAAATTAACTGAGGTTGATGCCTGAACCTCTGGATCTGAAATATTCATGGCTTCCAAGGCCTGTGAGATCAAAACAGGCAACTCATCACGATGAAAAATCCTTACAGCACAACCTGCTGGAGATATACTGAGGTGATAGGAAGCTGGGCGTCCAGGGTCACTGCTATCTCTTCAGTGTTCTCTATCTCCACCTGCTGGTAGGCGGGGCGGATACAACCCACCAGTTCCTGGATTCATCTGCTGCTGAGGCTAAGGAAGCCCAGTTTTCCAGCTCCCTAAGGTCTTCCTACAATTTCTCACAGTCCACATGCTATTTAAAATTTTGAATAGTTTTGTGTCAATTGAAAATTTAATAACCTTGTCCCCATTTCCAGATCACTTATAAACATGTTAAATAGTAATGCTCCCAGTATAGATCCCTGGGGCACAACATTATTTACCTTTCTCCATTGAGAGAAATGGCCATTTAACCCTACCCTCTGTTTTCTATCTGTTAACCAGTTCCAAATCCACAACAGAACATTGTCCCCTATTCCATAGCTTTTTAATTTGCTCAGGAGTTGCTCATGAGGAACTTTGTCAAAAGCTTTCTGAAAATCTAGATACACTGCATCAATGGGCTCACCTTTATCCACATATTTATTCATGCCTTCAAAGAAATGAAGCAAATTGGCGAGGCAAGATTGCCCTTGGTTGAATTCATGTTTGTCTACAGGTTCAAAAATGTTATTCTTTATAAAAATGTGCATTGTTTTGCCTGGCTTGGATGTTAGGCTTACTGGACTGTAATATCCCAGATAACCCCTAGAACCCTTTTTAAAAATTGGTGTTACATTGGCCACCTTCCAATCTTCAGGTACCAAAGACAATTTTAATGACCGGTTACAGACCACTAATTGCAGATTGGCAATTTCATGTTTCAGTTTTTTTCAGTACTTTGGGTTTCTTGTGATTATATATTTAACCAGTAATAATCCCACATTAACCAGAATACAAAATCCAGAGTACACTACCCTATAAATCAACACATACATAAGTTACACACATCCTACAGGATACCACTACAGTTAGCAACAATTTCCTGTTAACACTATACACATGCACCACAATTTCTTACTGAACCACATTAGAATAATGCTCGAGTCTATGTAAACAATTTAAGAAGGCAGGAGAGGCTCCTGCCCATTTAAATTACGCTCTGTGGGCTGGCTGCCGATATTCAGTGGCAATTAACAGGGCAGTGCCACTGAATATTGGCACTAACTCGTTATTTTTTTATCAAGCCACATAAGAGCATTACAGGAGTGGAGTTGGGGAGGAGCCAGCAGTTATGCAAGTGCTGGCAATTACACAGTCACCGGCACTGAATATTAAGTAGGTATACAGGAATACACAAAAAGCAGTCCTATGCCCATATGGAGTATCCTAATGATTAATGGGCTGAGAACCTGGGGAACTGGGTTTGATTCCCACTGCAGCTCCTTATGCCTAGACAAGTCACTTAACCCTCCACTGCTCCAGGTACAGAACGTACCCCCCTGTTCACAAAGCCACGCTAGCGGCTGCTGGTGCGATAATGCTGACACAGCCAATTCAATTTGAATGGGCCGTGTCGGCATTGCTGCGCGACTTTGAAAACAGGGGGGGTTAGATTGTGAGCCCACTAGGGACAGAAAAAGTATCTGCATATAATATATGTAAACTGCTTTGGTTGTACCCACAGAAAGGCAATATATCAAATACATTACCCCCTCAAACTTCTGGGTAGTAGTCTGAAGTATTCAATCCTCCCTCCCACCCCATGGAACATGAACAGGCCCTTCATTCTGATCGCTCTTCCACTCCCCCTTCCCTAAGGATTCCCACCTCCAATTCCGTTGGAACATGAAGGAACCCCTCAGGATCCACCTCGCACCTTGAACAGATGCCCCCAAGAGTCCTCCTTGTAAGGAGGAGGTAGATAGAGAAGAGCTGATAGTGACAATAAGCGGGGAAAGGAGAAAAACCCTCAGAGGGGAAAAGGGAGGAGGAGATTGATGAAAAGGGAAGAGAACTACAGAGCCCAGCAACACTTGCAAGGAAGGAGGGAACAAGAGAAACAGTACCACAACTCCCAGCAGGTAGTAGAATCAGGGGGTGATTGGGAGATGGAGGATAATCAGGGGGAGGAGCAGCACCTGGGAGAGAGGGTGGGGGAAGACTCCATGGAGTGGGAGGAGATTGAACTAGGAGAAGAAAGTGAAAGGAAAGAGGTGGGTGAGGAGCAAATGGAGTTCTTTTGCTCAGGACAAAGGGCGGTGTAAAAGGAAGAGACTGCAGAGAGAGAGAAGCCAGAGATTTGAGGCCGCTAAGGGACAATGCCTAGATGCGGTCTGGCTTCATGGACCAGTGGGAATTAATTACCTGAAGGAGGTCAGTCTGAACATTTGTGGGAGGTTGTCAGAGTGTTGGTGTCTGGCAAATGAGGGTGGTGAAAATGCCTCTAACTCCTAGGCAGTAGCAGAGAGGAGTGGAGGAATAGACTGAACCACAGGTTTTCCCAAGTCTTTAGCTAATTCTAAGACTGATCTGTTGTTTGTTGGTGTGTTTGAAAAAGTGAAGCAAAGTGCACGAAGACCAGCAGCTGTGGTACAGTGAACATACTGTTTTTCCCACTGGTACCGTGGTGTAATAAAGTACTCTGCAGGATAAATTTGGTACTGTGAATAATTACTTTTTTGCAAGTGAACAGAAGCAGTTCCTCTTAGGAGGTGGATTAGCCCCAATTGTGTGGGTGAAGACAGCACGGAGAGGTGCAGGTCGAGAGCGGACAGCACAGAGAGGTGCTTGCTGACATCCTCTATCCCCTGGAATATCAGCATATCCCCCACCCCCAGGCCTACCTGCCCGAAATCTGGTGGTCTAGCAGAGAACAGGTAGGAGCAATGTGGTGGGAGGATCCTGGAAGGTTTGTTCATGATCTGGGGGTGAGGGATGGAAGGAGAGGGATTCTGGGGGGGGGGGGGGGGGGGGGGGGGTTTGGGAACCAGTCAGATACTCTTATGCCAGTCCTTGTTCATTGTGTGTTTTATGCAAGTCGTGGCTGAATATCAACTGGGACCTGCATAAACTCCAGTGACCTGCATATTGGTGCCCAGAAAAAGCCCAGTATTCAAGATCAGGGCCTAATTTAGTCAGCAATTGCTAGCATTTATGCTTACTGCCATTGGCTGATTATTGACTAGAATATTTATTGCTTACAGTTGTGAAAGGCTGAAGGTTGCGTAAAAATAATCATATTGCAGGGCAATTTTCAAATAGCTCACATAAAAGAAAAGATGTAGTTTGTAATTACACATGCATTTCAAAGATGCCTATTTTTAGGCTATTCTATGAAGACACAAAGATGCTTGTTATAAAAAATAGCATCATAGAAGATACCAAAATTACAGCTAAAATGTGGTTATGTACATTTATTGGCATTGAAGGAAGTGAAACTAGGAAATCAAGTACACTAGCGTTTAACTATAGAAAAGGTGATTACGACAAAATGAGAAAAATGGTGAAAAAAAGACTGAAAGGAGCAGCTCGCAGAGTAAAAAACTTGCATCAGGCGTGGATGCTGTTTAAAAACACCATCCTGGAGGTTCAGGACAAATATATTCCACGTATTAGAAAAAAGGGAAAAAAGACTAAACGTCAGCCGGCGTGGCTAAACAGTAAGATAAAGGAAATCATTAGAGCCAAAAAACAATCCTTCAGAAAGTGGAGAAGAGAACCAACTGAAAGTAACAGGATAGATCATAAGGAATGCCAAGCCAAATGCAAAGCGGAGATAAGGAGGGCAAAAAAGGACTTTGAGAAGAAATTAGCGTTGGAAGCAAAAATACATAGTAAAAATTTTTTTAGATACATTAAAAGCAGGAAACCGGCCAAAGAGTCGGTTGGGGCCGCTGGACAAAAATGGTGTTAAAGGGGCGATCAAGGAGGACAAAGCCGTAGCGGAGAAATTAAATGAATTCTTTGCTTCGGTACATAAGTACATAAGTACATAAGTAGTGCCATACTGGGAAAGACCAAAGGTCCATCTAGCCCAGCATCCTGTCACCGACAGTGGCCAATCCAGGTCAAGGGCACCTGGCACGCTCCCCAAACGTAAAAACATTCCAGACAAGTTATACCTAAAAATGCGGAATTTTTCCAAGTCCATTTAATAGCGGTCTATGGACTTGTCCTTTAGGAATCTATCTAACCCCTTTTTAAAACTCCGTCAAGCTAACCGCCCGTACCACGTTCTCCGGCAACGAATTCCAGAGTCTAATTACACGTTGGGTGAAGAAAAATTTTCTCCGATTCGTTTTAAATTTACCACACTGTAGCTTCAACTCATGCCCTCTAGTCCTATTATTTTTGGATAGCGTGAACAGTCGCTTCACATCCACCCGATCCATTCCACTCATTATTTTATACACTTCTATCATATCTCCCCTCAGCCGTCTCTTCTCCAAGCTGAAAAGCCCTAGCCTTCTCAGCCTCTCTTCATAGGAAAGTCGTCCCATCCCCATTATCATTTTCGTCGCCCTTCGCTGTACCTTTTCCAATTCTACTATATCTTTTTTGAGATACGGAGACCAGTACTGAACACAATACTCCAGGTGCGGTCGCACCATGGAGCGATACAAACGGCATTATAACATCCGCACACCTGGACTCCATACCCTTCCTAATAACACCCAACATTCTATTTGCTTTCCTAGCCGCAGCAGCACACTGAGCAGAAGGTTTCAGCGTATCATCGACGACGACACCCAGATCCCTTTCTTGATCCGTAACTCCTAACGCGGAACCTTGCAAGACGTAGCTATAATTCGGGTTCCTCTTACCCACATGCATCACTTTGCACTTGTCAACATTGAACTTCATCTGCCACTTGCACGCCCATTCTCCCAGTCTCGCAAGGTCCTCCTGTAATCGTTCACATTCCTCCTGCGACTTGACGACCCTGAATAATTTTGTGTCATCGGCGAATTTAATTACCTCACTAGTTATTCCCATCTCTAGGTCATTTATAAATACATTAAAAGCAACGACCCAGCACAGACCCCTGCGGGACCCCACTAACTACCCTCCTCCACTGAGAATACTGGCCACGCAATCCTACTCTCTGCTTCCTATCTTTCAACCAGTTCTTAATCCATAATAATACCCTACCTCCGATTCCATGACTCTGCAATTTCTTCAGGAGTCTTTCGTGCGGCACTTTGTCAAACGCCTTCTGAAAATCCAGATATACAATATCAACCGGCTCCCCATTGTCCACATGTTTGCTTACCCCCTCAAAAAAATGCATTAGATTGGTGAGGCAAGACTTCCCTTCACTAAATCCGTGCTGACTTTGTCTCATCAGTCCATGTTTTTGTATATGCTCTGCAATTTTATTCTTAATAATAGCCTCCACCATCTTGCCCGGCACCGACGTCAGACTCACCGGTCTATAATTTCCCGGATCTCCTCTGGAACCTTTCTTAAAATCGGAGTAACATTGGCTACCCTCCAGTCTTCCGGTATTACACTCGATTTTAGGGACAGATTGCATATTTCTAACAGTAGCTCCGCAAGTTCATTTTTTAGTTCTATTAATACTCTGGGATGAATACCATCAGGTCCCGGTGATTTACTACTCTTCAGCTTGCTGAACTGACCCATTACATCCTCCAAGGTACAGAGAATTTGTTTAGTTTCTCCGACTCCCCCGCTTCAAATATTCTTTCCGGCACCGGTGTCCCCCCAAATCCTCCTCGGTGAAGACCGAAGCAAAGAATTCATTTAATTTCTCCGCTACGGCTTTGTCCTCCTTGATCGCCCCTTTAACACCATTTTCGTCCAGCGGCCCAACCGACTCTTTGGCCGGTTTCCTGCTTTTAATGTATCTAAAAAAGTTTTTACTATGTATTTTTGCTTCCAACGCTAATTTCTTCTCAAAGTCCTTTTTTGCCCTCCTTATCTCCGCTTTGCATTTGGCTTGGCATTCCTTATGATCTATCCTGTTACTTTCAGTTGGTTCTCTTCTCCACTTTCTGAAGGATTGTTTTTTGGCTCTAATGATTTCCTTTATCTTACTGTTTAGCCACGCCGGCTGACGTTTAGTCTTTTTTCCCTTTTTTCTAATACGTGGAATATATTTGTCCTGAACCTCCAGGATGGTGTTTTTAAACAGCATCCACGCCTGATGCAAGTTTTTTACTCTGCGAGCTGCTCCTTTCAGTCTTTTTTTCACCATTTTTCTCATTTTGTCGTAATCACCTTTTCTATAGTTAAACGCTAGCGTACTTGATTTCCTAGTTTCACTTCCTTCAATGCCAATATCAAAACCGATCATATTATGATCACTGTTATCAAGCGGCCCTCGTATCGTTACCCCCCTGCACTAGATCATGAGCACCACTAAGGACTAAGTCTAGTATTTTTCCTTCTCTTGTCGGCTCCTGAACTAGCTGTTCCATGAAGCTGTCCTTGATTTCATCAAGAAATCTTATGTCCCTTGCGTGTACAGATGTTACATTACCCCAGTCTATATGCGGGTAATTGAAATCCCCCATTATTATTGTGTTGCCCAGTTTGTTTGCGTCCCTGATTTCCTTTAACATTTCCGCATCCGTCTGTTCGTCCTGACCCAGGCGGACGGTAGTACACTCCTATCACTATCCTTTTCCCCTTTGCACATGGAATTTCAATCCACAGTGATTCCAAGGAGTGTTTTGCTTCCTGCAGAATTTTCAATCTATTTGATTCAAGGCTCTCGTTAATATACAATGCTACCCCTCCACCAATCCGATTCACCCTATCACTACGATATAATTTGTACCCCGGTATGACAGTGTCCCACTGGTTATCCTCCTTCCACCAGGTCTCAGAGATGCCTATTATATCTAATTTTTCATTAGTGCAATATATTCTAACTCCCCCATCTTATTCTTAGGCTCCTGGCATTCGCATATAGACATTTCAAACTATGTTTGTTGTTCCTAAGTACATCATGCTTAGTACTTGACAGTATTAATTGGCAATCTTTTGTCTGATTTTTATTGTTATTTAAAGATACCCGATCTACTACAATCTCTTTTGCAACCTCACTATCAGGATACTCTATCTTCCCTGTTATGGTGATATCTTTGAAAGATACCTTATCCCGAACCATGCTCTTTTGAGCGACTGTCGGCCTTCCCCCCATTTCTAGTTTAAAAGCTGCTCTATCTCCTTCTTAAACGCCGATGCCAGCAGCCTGGTCCCACTCTGGTTAAGATGGAGCCCATCCTTTCGATTAGGCTCCCCCTTCCCCAGAATGTTGCCCAGTTCCTAACAAATCTAAAGCCCTCCTCCCTGCACCATCGTCTCATCCACGCATTGAGACTCTGGAGCTCTGCCTGTCTCTTGGGCCCTGCGCGTGGCACAGGTAGCATTTCAGAAAATGCTACCCTGGAGGATCTGGATTTCAGCTTTCTACCTAAGAGCCTAAATTTTGCTTCCAGAACCTCTCTCCCACATTTTCCTATGTCATTGGTACCCACATGTACCAAGACAGCGGACTCCTCCCCAGCACTATCTAGAATCCTATCTAGGTGACACGTGAGATCCGCCACCTTCGCACCAGGCAGGCAAGTCACCAGGCGATCCTCACGTCCACCAGCCACCCAGCTATCTATATGCCTAATGATCGAATCACCAAGTACAACAGCTGTCCTAACCTTTCCCTCCCGGGCAACATTTGGAGATATATCCTCGGTGCGAAAGGATAATACATCCCCTGGTGGGCAGGTCCTGGCTACAGGAGTACTTCCTACTTCACCAGGGTGATGCTCTCCTTCTAGGAGACCTCCCTCCTCCAAGGTAGCACAGGGGCTACCTGACTGGAGGTGGGACTTCTCTACAACATCCCTGTAGGTCTCCTCTATGTACCTCTCTGTCTCCCTCAGCTCCATCAAGTCTGCTACTCTAGCCTCAAGGGAACGGACACGTTCTCTGAGAGCTAGGAGCTCTTTGCATCGGGCACACACATATGACACCTCACCAATTGGGAGATAATCATACATGTGACACTCAATGCAAAAGACTGGATAGCACCCCTCTCGCTGCTGGACTGCTGACTCCATCTTAGTGTTTTTTGAGTTTTTCCGTAATTTAAAACTTGCTAAAGTATTAAGGATATCAGCCTATCACTAACTTACAGTTCCTCCTTTAAACCCCAATCTTCAAGTTCCGAAAGCACAAGCAAAATTTGTTCACTTACCAGAGAAATATCCTCTTCTCCCAGAACTTATTAGAAGGAAAGCTTTCAACGGCGCGCGGCACCTTGAGCAGAGGCCCCAAGTGGATCGGACCTGGGAGTCACTCTGGCGAAGGCTCCGAGGATATGCAGATGAGCTGCAAGTCCTCCACGGCACCTGAGAAGGCAACCGGTGGGAGAGCTGGGCACCTCTCAACCAAAAAAAGGCTTACCAGGGGTTAGGCCGAAGCCAGCATTCCTCCCCCTGAGGGTCACCTGATCCTGGCTAAGAAGTACCTGGTAGCTCTGTGTAAGTCTTCACCGAGGAGGATTTGGGGGGGACACCGGTGCCGGAAAGAATATTTGAAGCGGGGGAGTCGGAGAAACTAAACAAATTCTCTGTAACCTTGGAGGATGTAATGGGTCAGTTCAGCAAGCTGAAGAGTAGTAAATCACCGGGACCTGATGGTATTCATCCCAGAGTATTAATAGAACTAAAAAATGAACTTGCGGAGCTACTGTTAGAAATATGCAATCTGTCCCTAAAATCGAGTGTAGTACCGGAAGACTGGAGGGTAGCCAATGTTACTCCGATTTTTAAGAAGGGTTCCAGAGGAGATCCGGGAAATTATAGACCGGTTGAGTCTGACGTCGGTGCCGGGCAAGATGGTGGAGGCTATTATTAAGAATAAAATTGCAGAGCATATACAAAAACATGGACTGATGAGACAAAGTCAGCACGGATTTAGTGAAGGGAAGTCTTGCCTCACCAATCTAATGCATTTTTTTGAGGGGGTAAGCAAACATGTGGACAATGGGGAGCCGGTTGATATTGTATATCTGGATTTTCAGAAGGCGTTTGACAAAGTGCCGCACGAAAGACTCCTGAAGAAATTGCAGAGTCATGGAATCGGAGGTAGGGTATTATTATGGATTAAGAACTGGTTGAAAGATAGGAAGCAGAGAGTAGGATTGCGTGGCCAGTATTCTCAGTGGAGGAGGGTAGTTAGTGGGGTCCCGCAGGGGTCTGTGCTGGGTCCGTTGCTTTTTAATGTATTTATAAATGACCTAGAGATGAGAATAACTAGTGAGGTAATTAAATTCGCCGATGACACAAAATTATTCAGGGTCGTCAAGTCGCAGGAGGAATGTGAACGATTACAGGAGGACCTTGCGAGACTGGGAGAATGGGCGTGCAAGTGGCAGATGAAGTTCAATGTTGACAAGTGCAAAGTGATGCATGTGGGTAAGAGGAACCCGAATTATAGCTACGTCTTGCAAGGTTCCGCGTTAGGAGTTACGGATCAAGAAAGGGATCTGGGTGTCGTCGTCGATGATACGCTGAAACCTTCTGCTCAGTGTGCTGCTGCGGCTAGGAAAGCGAATAGAATGTTGGGTGTTATTAGGAAGGGTATGGAGTCCAGGTGTGCGGATGTTATAATGCCGTTGTATCGCTCCATGGTGCGACCGCACCTGGAGTATTGTGTTCAGTACTGGTCTCCGTATCTCAAAAAAGATATAGTAGAATTGGAAAAGGTACAGCGAAGGGCGACGAAAATGATAGTGGGGATGGGACGACTTTCCTATGAAGAGAGGCTGAGAAGACTAGGGCTTTTCAGCTTGGAGAAGAGACGGCTGAGGGGAGATATGATAGAAGTGTATAAAATAATGATTGGAATGGATCGGGTGGATGTGAAGCGACTGTTCACGCTATCCAAAAATACTAGGACTAGAGGGCATGAGTTGAAGCTACAGTGTGGTAAATTTAAAACGAATCGGAGAAAATTTTTCTTCACCCAACGTGTAATTAGACTCTGGAATTCGTTGCCGGAGAACGTGGTACGGGCGGTTAGCTTGACGGAGTTTAAAAAGGGGTTAGATAGATTCCTAAAGGACAAGTCCATAGACCGCTATTAAATGGACTTGGAAAAATTCCGCATTTTAGGTATAACTTGTCTGGAATGTTTTTACGTTTGGGGAGCGTGCCAGGTGCCCTTGACCTGGATTGGCCACTGTCGGTGACAGGATGCTGGGCTAGATGGACCTTTGGTCTTTCCCAGTATGGCACTACTTATGTACTTATGTACTTATGTACTTATATCTACTGGAGAGTAGGTGTAAAATGTACATGGCTGAAGTACATCTGTAGGTGTGTATTTTATATTCTACCCAAATTATGCCCCTAAACATGCCTACACCTGGGTTGCATAAAATCATCCACAATCTCATCACCGCACATGGAGTAATTTTATAGGAAGCCTTTAATGTGTATACTCTTAGATGGAAATTGCTAGCTAGCAGGCTGACCAAAACAAATAAGGGAATAATAAGGCCTAGAACACTTTTTAAAACATTTTTTGTAGGTTTTTTTTGTGTGTGTGTGTGTGGTGGTGGGGGGGGGGGGGAGGATCAGCCTGGAACAGAAACATAAGGACGGGGGGGGGGGGGGGGGGGGGTTGAGTTTTATTTCAGAATCTCAAAGAAACATTATACTATTTAATGTGTTTCCATGTCCAGCCACTAGGTGGCAGCCAAGTATATTGTTCCAACTGCACACAAAATTATGAGGCACATTTTCAAAGCAATTATATTACAAAGTTCCATAGGTTTCTACAGAAGTTTGTAAGTCTAAGTGCTTTGAAAATACGCCTCTATGTGTCCTTGTACAGTGGTTCTTAACTTTTTTTCTGACATGAATCCTTTTGAAAATCTGGTGAAACCTAAGGACCCAGTCTCAGATAAATGTAACGCCAATTTTTTAAAAGGGTTCTGGGGTCATCCGGGAAATTACAGACCGGTAAGCCTCACCACTCTGCTTCATTGCTTTAAAGGCATGAATAAACATGTTAATAAAGGTGAACAGTGGAGAGAAGCATATTTATAAATGACCTGGAAATTGGACTGATAGGTGAGGTGATTAAATTTGCATATGACAAAAGAATATTCAAAGTTATTAAAAACACATCAGGACTACAAAAAAATTGCAGGAAGACCTTAGGAAATTGGAAGACTGGGCATCCAAATAGCAAATGAAATTCAATGTGGACAAATGCAAAGTGAAGTTCCAAAAGTAGGAAACTAATCTGCAAATAATGCCAAGAAGGTCAAAAGAGCAGAATATACGTTTTCTGATGTTGGAGAATTTTTATTCCAATCAATATCAAACCATACAATGCCAGACATATTCTGCCTTCCTAAAGGCTGTGTCAGGGGTTTACACTGTACAATTAAAACATATACATCAAATAAAAATCATAAAGATGTACTCAAAAACAATTAAAGCCATTAAAATCATACAACTGATCAACATGCATAAAAAATAACTTCACATATAATTGAGCATAAATAAATCTTTAAATAGAAATGTCCATACATATATATTTTATTTCAGAGGAACGTATAACTCTTTAAGAGCACACAACTATACAAGACCAATCTAGAGTAGTTACTTACCTGTAACAGGTGTTCTCCGAAGACAGCAGGCTGCATATTCTCACAAGTGGGTGACGCCACGTCGGCCCCGGAGGATTTTAAAGCAAAATCTCAAAATCTCTTTACGGCGTTCCGTCGCGCGAGCGATCGTACTGCGCATGTGCGCACACCTATTCCCGCTCGCCGAGCGGACACGCCCCTCAGTTATATCCAAAAGATGGAGGAGACAACTCCAAAAGGGGAAGGTGGGAGGGTTTGTGAGAATATGCAGCCTGCTGTCTTCGGAGAACACCTGTTACAGGTAAGTAACTACTCTTTCTCCAAAGACAAGCAGGCTGATATTCTCACAAGTGGGGTATCCCAAGCTTTCAGGCTTACACAACAAACAGTGGTCAATAGAGTCTCGCAACGGCGAGGCCAGAATAAACATTGACCTGAAATATCTAAATGAGTGTAGCCTGGAACAGAACAAACATGGGCTTAGGAGGGTTGGAGTTGGATTCTAAACCCCAAAGAAGTTCTGCAGCCCCGACTGCCCAAAAACCGACTGACGCGTCGGCTATTCTGCTGAAGGCAGTAGTGAGATGTGAATGTGTGGACTGATGACCACGCCACAGCTTTGTAGATCCCTTCAATAGTGACTGATTTTAGATTAGTCACCGATTCAGCCATGGCTCTAATTTTGTGAGCCGTGACATGGCCTTTTAGAGTCAGTCCAGCTTGGACAAAAATGAAGGAGATGCAATCTGCCAGTTAAGAAGAAATGATGCGGTTTCCGACAGCAACTGGCATTAAAAGAAATAAACAACTGGGCGGACCTTCCGAGGGAGCTCGTCTGCTCCACGCAAAAAGTGCGCAGCTTGCTTTCGCCAGGGCTTGTAAGAAGAGGGAGAAAGCATGTTGGCAAGACAGTTGACTGGATCAGATGGTACTCTGATACCAGCGCCAGTAAGAACCTTGGCTGCATGCGGAGAACTACTCTGTTAAGATGAGAAGTAAGGTAAGGAGCTTGAGCTACTAGAGTCTGAAGCTCACCGACCTTTCGAGTTGAAGGAACAGCCACCAAGGAAAATGACCTTCCAGGTCCAGATGACAGGAATCCAGTGGCCCGAATTGAGCTTGCAGCAGCTGGATGAAAATGACATTGAGACCCCAAGATACTGAATAAGGATTGATAGGGGCTCTGACCGAAGCATAAGAGCCAACTGTAAAAATTATTGGGGGTGCTAAGCCCAACAGAAATAATCCCCCTTAGACACATACAAGGAATTCTCTCAATACTGTGGGAGAAGTAAACGTCATGAAGTGGACAGCTAAAGGCTGACCTTTACACGTTGATGATAAGCTCTTATTGCACGAAGATGAATACTGACCGAGTTGGTCTTGAGACCAGATTCAGACAGGTGTAGAAAGAACTCAAGCAAGGTCTGTAAGAGACTAGAGGCAGGATCTAGGGCCTCGCTGTCACACCAGACGGCAAACCTCTTCCATGAAAAGAATAACACCTCTTTGTGAAATCTTTTCTGGAAGCAGGCAAGAGTCGGGAGACACTCTTCTGGAAAAGTCAACGAAACCTACACTCTCAACATCCAGACCGTGTGAGCCATAGATTGGAGGTTGGGATGTAGAAGTGCCCCCTCGTTCTGCGTAATGAGAGCTGGAAAACATTCCAACTCCAGAAGAAGAGGGAATCGTATCTGACGTAGCTAGAAAGGAGCAATCAGAATCATGGCTCCACAATCTTGCTTGAGAATCAGCAAAGTCTTTTCCACCAGATGTATGGTAGGATACGCATACAGAAAACTTGTCCTCCAAAGAAGGAGAAAGGCATCCGAAGGTAGTCTGCCGTGAACCTGCAGCCTGGAACAGAACTGAGGGACTTTGTGATTGAACTAAGTTGCTCAGCCTGTCGGCCAGACTGCTGTTTACGCCAATTAGAAAAATGGCTTGGAGAAAACAAGCCGCGTTGGCGAGCCCACCGCTACATCTGCATGGTATCTTGACTCAGAGGACAAGATCCAGTACTCCTTTGTTATCGAGTACATCACAATCCGATTGTGTGGTTGATTAAAATAATTAGGTTGGATAGCCAGGAGGGATGCAACCTTCGTCAGCAGCTTTGACTGAGTAAGGTGGACTGGACACCTCAGAATCAAAATGGAGAGAATTAACCACCTCTGAGGGGAATTCCAAAGACTGGCGAACAGTTGGGTTACATCCTCTAGATGTGCAAAAGTGTCAAGGGAGTGACGTGAACTGTGGAAGCCATGTGTCTAGAAGTCTCAATATTACTGTGCTGTAATCTGTTGAGACGGGCAATCAACGTGTTAAGGGAACACTTGCACTCCCAGTCCATGAAGATACGCTGCAACAACAGCTAGGCACTAGGAAAAACATACTCTGGACGCAAAGTGAGTAGAAGAATCTTGTAAGTCCAGAGAGCATAACCATTCGTCTTCCTGAAGAATGGGAAGAAGGATGCCCAGGGAAATAATCCTGAACGAAATCTGTTGAGGCCCCTTATGTCTATGATGGGACGGAACCCACAAGGAAGGACCTGGGATAGAAACTCAATCCTTCTTACCCTTGTGGAACAGGCTCGACTGCATTGGTACTGAGAAAGGCAGAGAGTTCCTCTGCAAGTACTCACTGTTGATGGAAGCTAAAGGATTAAACTTCCAATGAACAATGTGGAGGGTTTGATTCTAGATTGAGAATGTATCCTAACCGGACTATTTGAAAAAACCCCCCGGTTGGAGGATATAGAAGTCACCTGTGGTGGAGAAAATTTGAACTTCCCCCCGACAGGCAGATTGGCCGGTACGGACATTTGTTGTTTTTTATATACAGTGGCTATGCTGAATTGGAGCCACTCCAAAACCCCTCTCTGGTTCCTGTGGAATAGCTGCAGGAGCCTGATTAGGTGCACGCCGCTGACTAGAACGAGCGTGCTGATCTCTTTAAAGAAGTTCCGAGATGAGGAAGTGTATGCACAGCATATCAGCAATTTTCTGCTGAGTCTCCTCCTCCAGGTGAGAGGCACACAGTCATGAGAGTCTGCGCATCACCATACCTAGAGCAAAAATCTAGGTGTTACAATACAAGTGATGAAAACGCCATTGGACAGGAACTTGCGACACTTGGAAAAAAGATGTAGCCTACTCCGGTGGGAATACTCATAAAGATCTGGCAGGACTTGGTCTTGGACGCGATCATGCCAGCCTGGTACGCCATTCTCCAAAGGAGGCTAAGGAAGTATGCTCTGGCCTCGGGGGCGCCGAAGCAAGTTCTTAGAACTGCTATCAGTTCTAAATTGAAGATGGTAGTCCAGGACCTCGAGCATCTGGGCTGATTGACAATCTCCATTGTAATGTGTCAAGACAAATAGAGGAGCTAGAGGATTCTCAGCGGAGAAACCCCCATGACCTTCATGTTCATCAGATGAACCATCATTGAACTGAGCCAACTACTCAAACAGAGCAGCTCAGATGCAAACATTGACCAGTATAGAGCAACTGTCATACATACAATTCTACAGAACAGCTATGGAAAAATATGTTCTCCTGTAGCAAAATGGCTGTTCTTAACATGCATTTCTGGGCCTGGAAGCCAAGGTATGGAGGCGCGGTAAGTTCTACGAGCGAACACCCATACCAGAGGTAGCATCGGTGAAGGAGACCAGTTGAAAAGCTAGATGCCGCGGGAGGCGGTAGCATCCATGGCATCCAATGGTACCCATGGTCTCGAAGCCAAGGACAACATCTGGCAATGCAAGGGAATCGAAACCAGACTGCCAGATGACTTCCATAACAGAGATGTGACCGATGATACTGATAGTACTCATGGCACCGACGGTGCCGATGATACACATGGTACCGATGACCCCCGGTACCAATGGAACCCATGGTACTTGGTACCGATGATAGTCATGATATCTGGTATCGATGGTACCCATGATACCCTAGTACCGAAGGGGCCCTTGACATGTGGTACCGATGGTACCCATGATATTCGGCACCAACAGCACCGACGGTACCTATGGTACACATGGTATCGACGGTGCTCAAGACACCTGGTACCAATGGCAGCCATGGCACCGATGGTACCTGGTCATGATATTTGGTATCGACGATACTCATGTACCGACGGTATGCATGATACCTATCCATGGTTCCGACGATACCCGACACCGATGGTACTCGTGATACTCGGTACCGATGGGCGATGATACCTGTGATCGATGGTGCCCATGATACCTGGTGCCGACGGTGCCCATGCACCGAAGACACTCGGCACCGATGGTACCCATGGTACCGATGATACTCGGTGCCGACGGAATCCATGGTACCGATGGTACCGGCACCGACGGGGACCCATGGCACCGACCATGGTACCAATGTTCCCGGTACCGATACTCCTCGGTACCGACGCACCGGTGACATTCGGCACCGACGGCACCCATGGTACCGATGATACTCGGTACCGACGGTACCCACGACACCCGGTACCGATGATACTCGGTACCGACGGTATACTCGGCACCGACGGTACCCATGACACCCGGTACCGATGATACTCGGTACCGACGGTACCCATGACACCCGGTACCGATGATACTCGGTACCGACGGTACCGATTGATGCCCGGGTACCGACGGCACCCATGGTACCGATGATACTCGGTACCGACGGTACCCATGACACCCGGTACCGATGATACTCGGTACCGACGGTACCGATGATGCCCGGTACCGATGCGGTGTATCGACGTCCAATGCCAGGATACCTCCATAATAGAGGGAGCAACGCTCTCGGCACCGACTGATGTCTGAAGCCCGAATACCTCCATAACAGAGGGAGCAAAGCTCTGGGCACCGATGGTACCGACACCCGCTGATGCGCCCGAATGACCTGCCAAGCAGGAGGGGCCGAGGCAGGTGGAGACCTACTTGATGCATAACTATACCCAGCGTGCATCGGTCTCTGTCGGACTCCCTGGCAAGTAGCATAAGTCTCGTCTTTGAGACACTACTTGCGCTTCACAGGGAGATGATCCGGTCCTTTGGGCATCCCTGGCAGAGTAGAATACGTCTCGGTACTTTGAGACACTACTTGCGCTTCACAGGGAGATGATCCGGTCCTTTGGGCATCCCTGGCAGAGTAGAATACGTCTCGGTACTTTGAGACACTACTTGCGCTTCACAGGGAGATGATCCGGCCCAAGACACTTCCGCCGATGCGTCCGAATGACCTGCAGAGCAGGAGACGCCGAGACGGGTGGAGACTCACTTCAAAGGTTACACCACTGATATTGTGTCACCAGGCTGCCCATTCAGTGGCTGACCAGGGATGTACCTGCTTAGGTTCCTGGTTTCTCCTGTGACATACACATTCACCACTTGTGAGGCTTAAAGACAGTAGTGTGCTGAAGCAGGCTCTCACAGCTCTCGAGAGCAATTTGTTTAAGTTTTAATAAATGGATCAAAAAATGTGGGCTTGTTTTATTTGCTGGCTAGAGAGAGCCCACAGATAACAATATACCAGCACTTTCAAGAAAAAAGAAAAAGAGAAGCCTATAAGCTTCGTTGAGGCACAGCCCCTTGTGACTCTGGCAATTACTTAAATTTTTTCTTGCCTCAGGTACAAAAAATACCTGTATATATAAGCCACAATGAGCCTGCCATAAAATGAAAAAATAAAAAAGAGATTTACTCCGAAGACCTGAAGAAAACACGAAGCCCTAACGAACTCCGTGTCTCCTCAGACGCGGAAAAAGAAAAACTGAGGGGCGTGTCCGCTCGGCGAGCGGGAATAGGTGTGCGCACATGCGCAGTACGATCGCTCGCGCGACGGAACGCCGTAAAGAGATTTTGAGATTTTGCTTTAAAATCCTCCGGGGCCGACGTGGCGTCACCCACTTGTGAGAATATCAGCCTGCTTGTCTTTGGAGAAATGGCCGTTACGTCAAGCTCCATCCCTGGCCGCCTTCAAATCCGGGCTAAAGGCCTACCTGTTTGATGTGGCTTTTAACTCCTAACTTGTCACATGCTTGTAACCTTTATCTTGTCTTCCTCTCTTCAATAGTCCCCTTTTCCCTATGTGTCCTATCTGTATGTCCTACCCTTATCCCTTATTGTCCTGTCTGTCTATCCTGATTTAGATTGTAAGCTCTTTTGAGCAGGGACTGTCTTTTCTTCATGTTCAATTGTGAAGCGCTGTGTACGACTGGTAGCGCTATAGAAATGATTTGTAGTAAAAATTAAAATCATAAGCCTTAGTAACTTAAATATAAATTATATCTCAGACATACAGTGGGGGAAATAAGTATTTGATCCCTTGCTGATTTTGTAAGTTTGCCCACTGACAAAGACATGAGCAGCCCATAATTGAAGGGTAGGTTATTGGTAACAGTGAGAGATAGCACATCACAAATTAAATCCGGAAAATCACATTGTGGAAAGTATATGAATTTATTTGCATTCTGCAGAGGGAAATAAGTATTTGATCCCTCTGGCAAACAAGACCTAATACTTGGTGGCAAAACCCTTGTTGGCAAGCACAGCGGTCAGACGTCTTCTGTAGTTGATGATGAGGTTTGCACACATGTCAGGAGGAATTTTGGTCCACTCCTCTTTGCAGATCATCTCTAAATCATTAAGAGTTCTGGGCTGTCGCTTGGCAACTCGCAGCTTCAGCTCCCTCCATAAGTTTTCAATGGGATTAAGGTCTGGTGACTGGCTAGGCCACTCCATGACCCTAATGTGCTTCTTCCTGAGCCACTCCTTTGTTGCCTTGGCTGTATGTTTTGGGTCATTGTCGTGCTGGAAGACCCAGCCACGACCCATTTTTAAGGCCCTGGCGGAGGGAAGGAGGTTGTCACTCAGAATTGTACGGTACATGGCCCCATCCATTCTCCCATTGATGCGGTGAAGTAGCCCTGTGCCCTTAGCAGAGAAACACCCCCAAAACATAACATTTCCACCTCCATGCTTGACAGTGGGGACGGTGTTCTTTGGGTCATAGGCAGCATTTCTCTTCCTCCAAACACGGCGAGTTGAGTTCATGCCAAAGAGCTCAATTTTTGTCTCATCTGACCACAGCACCTTCTCCCAATCACTCTCGGCATCATCCAGGTGTTCACTGGCAAACTTCAGACGGGCCGTCACATGTGCCTTCCGGAGCAGGGGGACCTTGCGGGCACTGCAGGATTGCAATCCGTTATGTCGTAATGTGTTACCAATGGTTTTCGTGGTGACAGTGGTCCCAGCTGCCTTGAGATCATTGACAAGTTCCCCCCTTGTAGTTGTAGGCTGATTTCTAACCTTCCTCATGATCAAGGATACCCCACGAGGTGAGATTTTGCGTGGAGCCCCAGATCTTTGTCGATTGACAGTCATTTTGTACTTCTTCCATTTTCTTACTATGGCACCAACAGTTGTCTCCTTCTCGCCCAGCGTCTTACTGATGGTTTTGTAGCCCATTCCAGCCTTGGCAGGTGTATGATCTTGTCCCTGACATCCTTAGACAGCTCCTTGCTCTTGGCCATTTTGTAGAGGTTAGAGTCTGACTGATTCACTGAGTCTGTGGACAGGTGTCTTTCATACAGGTGACCATTGCCGACAGCTGTCTGTCATGCAGGTAACGAGTTGATTTGGAGCATCTACCTGGTCTGTAGGGGCCAGATCTCTTACTGGTTGGTGGGGGATCAAATACTTATTTCCCTCTGCAGAATGCAAATAAATTCATATACTTTCCACAATGTGATTTTCCGGATTTAATTTGTGATGTGCTATCTCTCACTGTTACCAATAACCTACCCTTCAATTATGGGCTGCTCATGTCTTTGTCAGTGGGCAAACTTACAAAATCAGCAAGGGATCAAATACTTATTTCCCCCACTGTACATACTGATACATATAAAAACTAATACACATAAAAGGCACACATGCCTATTAGGGTCCCAAAGGGCATTTGCACCTAATAGTAGATCATGGGTCTTTAGCTGGGCAAGAGTTCCTCTGCAAGTACCTCCTTGTGATGAAAAGCTGACATACGATGCTCTCAGAGGGCAATTTGGTGGTCTTTGATGCCAATGTAAGGTGTAACCGAGATGGACTATTTGAAGAATTCACCGGTCGAAGGTTACAAGGCCCACCTTTCTTGAAAAAAATTCAGCCTCCCCCCCCCCCCCCCCCCCCCCCACCAGTAGGTCATCCGGTATGGTCACTGTTACTGTGGCTATGCTTTGCTGGAGCCCGTCACAAACTCGTGCCCTGTTTGACTGGGGAGTTGGCTGGGTCTTAGATGCAATTTGTTGATAAGAACAAGTGTGCTGGGACTGAGCTTGCTGAGGAGGGCAAGGAGAGTACCTATGCCTCTGTGAGAGATAGGGACCCCCTCTTCAACATCTCCAAAAGCCTCCTGGATGAGGAGGGTGCAGAAGGCACATGGCGGGAGAGAGTGTTGACAGTATGAGTGTGCTTTTTGATGAAGTCTGCAATCTCCTCCACATTCGCAGCTGTTAAATGCTAACGTATTGGATTTCCTATGTGTACTTACTCCACAGCCGATATCAAATCTGATCATATTATGATCACTGTTATCAAGCGGCCCCAGCACCATTACCTCCTGCACCAGATCATGTGTTCCACTAAGGACTAGTTCTAGAATTTTTTCTCCTCTTGTTGGCTGCTGTACCAGCTGCTCCATAAAGCAGTCCTTGATTTTGTCAAGGAATATTACCTCCCTAGCATGCCCTGATGTTACATGTTACGGACCGACCGTTCACTTGTCTATTAGATTGTAAGCTCTTTGAGCAGGGACTGTCTCTCTTTGTTAAATTGTACAGCGCTGCGTAACCCTAGTAGCGCTCTAGAAATGTTAAGTAGTAGTAGAATTGAATGCGGTATCTGATTGGAAGCCAGTGAAGTGACCTGAGGAGAGGGGTGATATGAGTATATCGGTTCTGGCGGAATATGAGACGTGCAGCAGAGTTCTGAACAGATTGAAGGGACGATAGATGGCTAAGTGGGAGGCCGGTGAGGAGTAAGTTGCAGTAGTCAAGGCGAGAGGTAATGAGAGCCTGGACGAGAGTTCGGGTGGTGTGTTCAGAGAGGAAAGGGCGAATTTTGCTGATGTTAAAGAGGAAGAAGCGGCAGGTCTTGGCTATCTGCTGGATATGCGCAGAGAAGGAGAGGGAGGAGTCAAAGATGACTCCGAGGTTGCGGGCAGATGAGACGGGGAGGATGAGGGTGTTATCAGCTGAGATAGAAAGTGGAGGAAGAGGAGACATGGGTTTTGGTGGAAAGACGATGAGCTCAGTCTTGGACATGTTCAGTTTCAGGTGGCGGTTGGACATCCAGGCAGCAATGTCGGATAAGCAGGCTGATACCTTTGCCTGGGTCTCCACGGTGATGTCTGGTGTGGAGAGATACAGTTGGGTGTCATCAGCATAGAGATGATACTGGAAACCATGAGATGAGATCAGGGAGCCCAGGGAAGAGGTGTACATTGAGAAGAGAAGGGGTCCAAGGACAGATCCCTGGGGAACACCAACAGATAGCGGAATGGGGGTGGAGGAAGATCCATGAGAGTGAACTCTGAAGGTGCGGTGGGAGAGATAGGAGGAGAACCAGGAGAGGACAGAGCCCTGGAACCCAAATGAGGACAGTGTGGCAAGAAGTAAGTCATGATTGACAGTGTCAAAAGCGGCGGATAGATCAAGGAGGATGAGGATGGAGTAGTGGCCTCTGGATTTGGCAAGGAACAGGTCATTATAGACTTTAGAGAGTGCTGTTTCTGTCGAGTGAAGAGGGCGAAAGCTGGATTGGAGTGGATCGAGGATGGCATGAGAGGAGAGAAAATCAAGGCAGCGGCTGTGAACGGCATGCTCAAGTATTTTGGAGAGGAAGGGTAGGAGGGAAATGGGGCGGTAGTTGGAGAGACAGTTAGGGTCAAGTGATGGTTTTTTGAGGAGAGGTGTGACTACGGCGTGCTTGAAGGTGTCGGGCACAGTTGCAGTGGAGAGAGAGAGAGGTTAAGGATATGACAGATGGAGGGGGTGACAGTATGAGAGATGATGTTAAGTAAGTTGGTGGGGGGTGGGATCAGAAGAGCAGGTGGTGCATTTTGAGGAGAAAAGAAGGCGAGCGGTTTCCTCCTCGGTGATGACAGGAAAGGAGGAGAAAAAGGCCTGGGTTGGTTGGTTGAGGGAGAGGGTTGAAGGGTGAAGAAGAGATATCACTGATATCAATGTGCTCCTGGAAAATCTCATTCCCAAGTTTAATAAGATAAAAAGAGCTCTGGAGCACGGTGAGCAATTCTATAATGACTGTACCTTCCTGTAAGCATGGCTATCATACGAATACCGAAAGTAAGTAAATATGTGTCCCCAAATGGTATAAATAGACAGGAAGCTATCAGAACTGAATAGTGTTTTGAAGGAAAAACAGCCTCAAAGAGCTCATGGATATGGTCACTGTTTGACTGATTAGAGCAGTACTTCAACCTCCAAGATCCTGATGCAGCAAAAAACGAAACGCTGGCCACCGTTGGCTTGGGGTGTGATTATTTAAACTGCCGCAGCAGCAGATAGTGCACTTGTTGCACACGGATTCGTGCACTGGACACAGGCATAGGACAAGCCTGTTGGCATAAGTTACAAAGATAAGTGCTCTTGTTCCTATCCCCACATTCAATTTATTGCTTAGCTATGGAAGCACATTCAACTTATAGTTTAGCTGGAAGTTTAAAAATTCTACAAGAGACAGAGTCAATGTAATATTGCAGTAGTATTAGCAATGTATGTTTCACCACCTATATAATGTTGTGGTTTAGACTCTATCGCTGAAGGATTTTTTCACGTGCCAATGATGAAGAGAGGATCTATTTGATCCGATTCAGCTCTAAAGATAATTTTTTATCCATGAGCTCATTGAGGCCGTTTTCCTTCAAAACACTATTCAGTTCTGATAGCTTCCTGTCTATTTATACCATTTGGGGGCACGTATTTACTTACTCTCAGTTCCCATTTCCCTTTATTATCTATTTAGTGTATCATACGAATACTACCTTTCATACATCCCTCCAAGACTCTTGGGCGCTGAGTGGTGCACGGCACGCGTGCAGGTTCCACAATTTATTTAAAAAAAAAAAAACACAAAAGGCGGGAAACAAAAAGCCGCGAGAACTGAAGACGTGTGCAGACAGGCGCGTGTACGTGGAGGAGTTGCTGCGCGCCTGCCTGGAACCTGTTGGTCCTGTCGTCGTGTGTCCCGCCGCCGGTCTCTTCAACCGTTGGTTGGAAGGAAAGGATGATGACCTTGCGGAGCACTCTTTTTGTCATAAACCCCAAGTTTCTGCCTCATAAACGGGGTGGATTAAATGGTACCGGAAGTGAGAGAGACATGCCGCAGAAGAAGACCATTTTGCTCTTCATCCTCCTGGCACTTACCATCGCACGTGACAGTAGGTTCATTGGGCAGTTTAAGCATCTCTGTACGAAGAACGACGAAGACCGCAGCGAAATTTACGTTAACATTACGACGGTTTCGTTTATTACGGGTTTCTTTTGTTATTCTTCTGTTGTGAAGAAAACTTGAGTGTCATTTTCGGCCTATATAAGCGTGCTCTGGCTAGTTAATTTCCGTATTAGTTGAAAGTGCCTTTTATTAGCGCTCATAATCGCAAATCAGCGATCCAATTACCATAATTATGACTTCCTAATTATTCCAATCACAACTATTAAGGAACCCTCCTATCTGTCCATCCTAATACACCCTCACGACTGAATATTGTATCTTGTCCTGATATCATTATGTTGATCTTTCAGTCCACTTCCAATCCATATGATTTACTTATGCACTCTTATTTGTAATAATTGTAAAATTATTATACCGTTAATATGATTGCTTTGATATTCTATGTACCCATCTGTATCTATATTTGGAAATTCTTATCCTGTAATGTGTACATGTTGCTATAACATTTTGTAAGCCACATTGAGCCTGCAAATAGGTGGGAATGTGGGATACAAGTGCAGTAAATAAATAATAATAAAGTAAACAAACTATTTAAGAGAAGCACTGCAATCCATGGACGAAAATGGCCTGATTGGAAGGATGTTCAAATATTGGCGAGTCCTTACGTTGGCAATGGAGTTCAGCATTGGTTAGTTGTGCGTAATAGCAAATGTATGCAGTGAACCCTGCAGCCCAGGGCCCAATAATGTAGTTAATTGAGCAATGGTGCGGAAAAATAATTACTTACCCCAAAGATGGAAGCCTATGAGATAACTTCATCCTTATATCCACCAATATCTCTTTACTGGCCAGATCTCTTTATTTTTTCTTAATAACACATTTAAGAAGTATTTCACGATAAAGGAAACTGCTGGCTCTGAAACTTAAGCATGTTACTACAGTATTTATTATTTTCTGAAGAATTGACTATTGAAGTTTGGTGGTTTTGTTGCTCCTGTGTTAACACATAGATAGCACTTAAGCAATTATATAACTTGTAGTTGGTCTTCAACTTTCTGTATAAAAGTAAGGGTGATCCAATGGTTTAGCCATACAGCCAATTTTGGGTAGGCATGAAAATTTCTCTCTGCTGTCTCCTCCCCCTGGCAACCCCAACTCAAAGTATAAATATCTTAGCTAGTGGGCTCCCCAGGCACTGCCAGCTGAAAAAACCACCCTTTTACTAAGCTTGGCAGTCAGCAGCAGTGTCCCTAGCCTGCCGATAGCAGAAAGACCAGCAGTCTAGAAGGATGTGCAGTGCAGCTTTATTAAAACAGTCACGTGACATGGCCACATTTTTGCTTGCAGGCTGCGTCAGGGGTAAAAACTGATATACAAACAAACAGTACAATTAAAATCTTGCTCCTTATCGTCCCTCCGGACTGGCCCTGAGAATGACTGACAGGTTGTCCAAGCCTTCCAGCAGGTGGAGACTGAGAAAACTGACTCATCCAAGAGAGCCAATAAGAGCCCTTGCTATGTTGAGTAGAATCCAGTATTCTCAGTCTCCAGCAGGTGGAAGGTGGTGAGCCATGTCAGTCTCTCGTTTCTCTTCTTTACTTTTTAGCTCTGTTAAAAAAAAAATTGGTTTCTACATTGAGTTCTCTTGTCTGTGCGTTTGTTTCTAGTGCTGGGAACCTGATTGGAGGCACAGGTCCGTGGTGGCCTATAGTTGCCTCGGGGGTGCCAGGTCCCTCCCCCCTAATCCTCCCTGCAGTATTCGGTTCTCTCGGTGGACTCAGGCTCTTCGGGGGAAGAGAGAGGGAGAGGCAGTCGCGTCTTTAAAAAAAAAAAAAAAAAGGCCAATTTCCCTGTGTGGCAGGGGCAGGCAGGCAAAGTAGCTCTCCTTTCTGTGGTTTTTTTTTGTTACATTTGTACCCCGCGCTTTCCCACTCATGGCAGGCTCAATGCGGCTTACATGTTATATACAGGTACTTATTTGTACCTGGGGAAATGGAGGGTTAAGTGTCTTGCCCAGAGTCACAAGGAGCTGCCTGTGCCTGAAGTGGGAATCGAACTAAGTTCCCCAGGACCAGAGTCCACCACCCTAACCACTAGGCCTCTCCTCCTCTTCAGCTCACTCCCTCTGCCTTCTTCCAGTAGGTGCGCCGGCGGCGTGTATTAAAGCAGAATCCGAAGCGGGGAGTTGAAACGTGAGCTACAGCTGTCATGCCGGCATGTCAGAGAAGCTTCGGTGGTGCGCGGTCTGTCAGCGCCGCGGGGGTTGGGAGCAGCGGGCGTTGTAAGTTTTGCACCGTTGTAGAGGGAGCGTTGGATCTAGGTCCCTCAAACCGCGGTTTTGCCATCCTCTGGAGGGGGTGACTCGGTGGCTCACAAGGAAGTACCTGCGGTTCTCGTTTTGGTGGGAATCACCCCCATTTTGTCTTCCTCGACTGAGCACTCTGTTTCTTGCTTCTCTTCTGCTCAGGCTCATAGGAGAATTTTCTCTGCTGCCTGCAAACTCTGAGGGTGGATTTCCGCCAGAGTTTGTTATGCAGATGTATCAAACCTTTTTGCTGCATAAGTCCGACCCTCATGCTTCTAGTTTCAGAGCCTCGGGGGCAGAGTCAGGTTGTAGCTGCTAAAGGCCTAGGAAGTCTTGGGCTCTTGATGAAGGAGTGGATTGAGAATGAGATCCAGACCAGGATATGCCCTGTCTTACAGATCGGGATTCTTCTCCAGGAGATGTTTTGGAGGAAGATCCAGCACATATGAGTTCTGAGATGGATTCCCTTGTTCTGGGGGAGGATCCTTCGGTATTCAGAATTTTCCACAAGGAGGACCTTCAGGAATTAATTTCTTTAGTATCATCCACTCTGCGTTTTGAGGAGGAAGAACCCCACAAGCCGCAGAGCCTCGTAAGGTGGATCTACTGATAAAGGGCGTCCGCAAACCAGGGCACACTTTTCCCATGCATCAGGATATCAGAGATGTGATTCAGACTCAGTGGGAGACGCTGGACTCATCGTTCAGACCTGCCACATCCATGGTACATCTTTATCCGGTTCTGGAAGCTGACAGGACACTTTTTAAGCCTCCAGTGGTGGACGCTGTGGTTTTGGCGGTCAAGAAGTACAATAAGGTGCAGTACGGTGCGAGATCGTCGTCTGGAGGCAGTGCTCAAAAGTAGCTTTGACGTTTTGGCCTTGGCAGTCCAGCCTGCTGCTTGGTGGCTAGAGCTTGTTTTCGCTGGTCTGAGAGGGTACTCGATAGGTCCTCAGATGATTTGTCGGCTATAGACTCAGGTGGCTAAGCTGGAAATGGATTCCGCTTTTTGGCAGATGCCCTCTACGATCTATTGCGGGCTGTAGCCGCTATAAGATCTCTTTTGCTGCGGGGTTGGTCGGTGGCTGTGGCCTCCAAGTCTAAGCTCATCAACAGGCTTATTTTCGAAAGAGAAGGGCACCCATCTTCCGACACAAATCGGAAGATGGGCTTCCTTCTCTCAGGGTCACCCAAATCGGCATAATTGAAAGCTGATTTTGGGCATCCTCAACTGCTTCCCGTTGCTGGGATGACCAAAGTTCACGGGGGCGTGTCGGCACTAGCGAAGGTGGGACTGGGGTGTGATTAAGAGATGGGCGTCCTCGGCTGATAATGGAAAAAAGAAGGGCATCCCTGACGAGCATTTGGCCGACTTAGTCCATTTTTTCCTTGCAACTAAGCCTTGGAAAAAGTGCCCGAACTGACTAGATGATCACCGGAGGGTATTGGGGGATGACCTCTCCTTACTCCCCCAGTGGTCACCAATCCCCTCCACCTTAAAAAAAAAACTTAATTTTTTTTTTTTTTTGCCATCCTCAAATGTCATGCCTAGCTCCATGACAGCAGTATGCAGGTCTCTGGAGCAGTTTTAGTGGGTGCAGTGCACTTCAGGCAGGCAGACCCTGGCCCATCCCCCCTAGGTGTTACACTTGTGGTAGTAATGTGAGCCCTCCAAAACCCACAAGAAACCCACTGTACCCACATGTAGGTGCCCCCCTTCACCCCTTAGGGCTATGGTAGTGGTCTACAGTTGTGGGGAGTGGGTTTTGGGGGGCTCAGCACCCAAGGTAAGAGAGCTATGCACCTGGAGCAATTTGTGAAGTCCACTGCAGTGCGCCCTAGGGTGCCGGTTGGTGTCCTGGCATGTGAGGGGGACCAGTGCACTATGAATTCTGGCTCCTCCCACAACCAAATGGCTTGCATTTGGTCGTTTTGAGACGGGCGTCCTCAGTTTCCATATGGCTGAAAACCAGGGACGACCATCTCTAAGGTCGACCATCTCCACATTTAGGTTGACCATCCTCTGGCACTGTGAAAGTGTATTCTCTCTGCAAGCAGCTGTCTGCAGCTTGTATGCTGCTGGTGCATTTATTGGCTGGTGACATCTTATTTCTGATTTCTTCCTGGAGTTCGCCGGTCTGTCTCCCTATTTCTCCTCCTGAACATTCATTGGCTGGGGACATCTATTTCTCTTTCTTCCTGAAGTGGTCTTCCCCTTTCATGTGAGCCAGGAAGTCTGTCTGTCCTCTTTAAGTGGAAGGGGGCTCAGACCCTGCTTCTAGGAGGCTTCACAAGCTAACGTCTGCAGAGTTGTGCTCAGGTACTTGCAGGAGACAAATGAGTTTCCTTAGCCTCTGAAGCAGATGAATCCCAAAACTGGTGGGTTATAACCACTTACCAGCATAGGCGTAGTTTGACTGTTTCATTTGGGGGGGGGGGGGGGGGGGCGAAGGATGGGCGGAGCATATTAGCATATTCATTTGCATATATACATATGCAAATGAATTTGCTAATATGGAGGAAGGAATTGAAATTTACAGGCAAAATATCACAGATGCACATTTCAAAAAGCTGACATTTCAATTAATAAATTCGGAAGAAAATACTTTTATCTACCTTTGTTGTCTGATCATTTAGTTTTTCTATTTGCTTTGGTCCCAGTGTCTTCTGTTTTATGCAGTGTCTTCTTTCCAGTAGGCTTCCCTCTGCTCCCCACCCTCCCAGTCCCATCCATCTCTTGCTCCTTCCCTCTGCTTCCCACCCCTCCCAGTCCCATCCATCTTCCATCTGCTCCCCACCGCTCCCCGTTCCATCCATCTTCCTTCTGCTGCCCCCCCCCCCCACGAGGTCCAAGATCGTGACTCCGTATACCCCCCTCTCTCCCTCCGGCGCAGGCAGCAGTCTTTTCCAGCGTTCCTGGCAGCTGTAGCGATGTACACGCTGCCTTCGGACTGCCCCGGAAGCCTTCTCTTCAAGTGCCTGTTCCCACCTATGCGGGAACAGGAACTTGAAGAGAAGGCTTCGGGGCAGAGCCGAAGGCAGCGTGTACAACGCTACCACTGCCAGGAACGCTGGGAAAGACTGCTGCCTGCGCCGGAGGAAGAGAGGGGGTAGATGGACATGCTCCTCTCCGTCCGCTTGGCTTCCCTGCCCTCTCTGTCTGCGTCCCGCCTGAAAGGAAATGACGACAGAGGAAGGCGGGACGCAGACAGGGTAGGGAAGCCAAGCGAACGGAGAAGAGCGGCGTGCCTGCTTGTTTTTTTTTTTTTTAACTACTGGCGCGGCGGCGCCTCATCCCCCCAGTCTACGCCCATGCTTACCAGCAGGTAGAGATAAAGAGCACTGAAATGAAGACAGTGACCCTGGCTGTCCAGCTCCTCAGCCCTCAGTATATCTCTATCTCCAGCAGGTGTTGCTGAGACCTCACATTCACTGGCAAAGAGTTTTCCACATAAATGGCACCATTTTATGTGGAAGACTCTGTTCTGGTGAAAAAAAGCCGATGGCGGTGAATCAGGATGAAGTTGGAGCACAATCAAGTTAAAAGCTTTTTTTTGCTTTTGTGACTAGATACTAGAAAAGTGAGTATATTATATGTTGCTGCAAATTAAGAAACTACAAGAATGTTGGAGGTTTTTGCAGATGATTGGTCTAAGTCCGAAGGAGTTGTGGTTTCATGTTGAAAATTTACTGGATCGGACAAACAGTGCCAGTTTCCACAGCGTTAACCTGTGTACTACTGAGGCTTTTTCTTCTCCTTTTGAGTAAATGTTGAAAAGTAAAAGAAGTAAAAAATATAAGAAGTATATGAAGTGACTAGCTATTTATTATTTAAGGTTAGGGTTTGTTTCCACATAGCCACACCCATTTTACCAGTCATGGAGCATATAAGAAGGCATCATTGAAATAGTAGACAAATCCCTAGGCCCAACAAAAGAATCTTAAGATTGACCATAAACTAATAAATATGTAGACAAAAAATCAGCTGAAACCCCCCAAAACCAGACTCTGGCATGCAGGACAACACCAGAAAAACAAAAATATTTTCCTCTTGCTATAAAAATAGCAGATGTAAATTTCAAATATTCCATTCACTACATTACAAATTAACAACTACAAATAAAACAAAAAATTAGCACAGCTAGCTACCTCACTACTTTATCTTAAAATAAAATTCTTTTTTCTACCTTTGTTGTCTAACCACGTACTTCTTTTCATTTGTGTTGGTCCCAGTCTCTGGTTTCTACTTCTTTGTCTTCTCTTAACTCTGTTGCCAGGATTTCCTGTTTGTCATTTTTCTCTCCTCCTTTACCTTTCGGCTTTCTTTGATTTGATTTTCTGCCTTTATCCACATTTAGTTCTTCTTACTATCCAATCTTCAATTTCCCTCTTTTTGACTGTCTACCTACAGCTTGCCCCTCTCTCTCCTCCCCTTATCCATCTAGCATTTTCCCCCCTCTCTCTCCCATCCAGCATTTGCCCTCTTCTCCACACATCCATCCAAAATTTGCTCCCCTTGTTCTTCTCCTACTTCCATCCAGCATTTCTTCCCCCTTTCTTCTCTCCCCATCCAACATTTCTCCCTTTTGACTCCTCTGTCCCCTTACCCTTCTCTCTCCCCATCTAGCAGCTCTCCTAGGACCGCTGTTGCATCTCCCAACAAGCGCAGCGGCGGGCAAATCAAGGAGGTAAATGGCGGAAAGCCACAGTACTCAGATGTGTGCTGTTGGCTCTGCTGATCCCCTGCCCTTCTGACGGCAACTTCCTGTTCTGGGGCAGGGGATCTGCAGAACCAACGGCGCATGCAACCCCACGGCTGCTGTTCCTTGCGGCGCCGCTGCTGCTCATTGAGAAAAGCAGGTGTGGCTGTGGGAGAGAGCAGGAGATGGAGGAGATGAGCGGGGAAGGGAAAAAAGGTGCCAGTATGCTGTACTGCTATGTACCAGCACAAAAGAAGCCCTAAGAAGGGATAACACCTGCTTGTTCAGGATGGTACAGCCCTACAAAAGGAAAGGAAATTAATAGGTATGACTAAATTTCACCATAATAGCATGCCACTGTTTAGAGTGCTTTATAATTACAGAAAGTGAGCTAGTGGCTTTTCCTTTTGGGCAAGAGAAAAGCAAGGCTTTGTCAAAGCCTTCAGTTTTTTTAGATGGATTATACATTTTATTTCTAACAAACTGAGTTTTGAGATTCAAGATGTGCATTCCATAAGATCTTTGACTGTCTAGCAAGTAGAGAGAATGTGTGCATTAGGTTAGCAATCTGTGGGCCCTGTTTACAAATGCACACTGGCGTTTTTAGTGTGCGCTAACCGTGTAGATGCCCTTTGTAAACAGGGCCCTGTAAGTCTGAAGTCAGAAAATTATTGTATATCTTCATAAAACTCTGTTGTCAGATTTATAAATTGCATTGGTGGATGCAGCTCTATTTGTGTGTATACTGCTTTGGTAAGTCCCCATGACAGAGGTTGGATGAGGCAGTACAGAAGAGGCAGTTTCAGACCTGCCTATTCCTTTTCTGTTAGTTTCATTTCAACCTAGACCATCTCACCCTTTGGTATTAACAAGAATATGGTGTTTTTCTCTGTGAATGAAGTGGGCTTGCTGTTATTAGTGATACTTTTTGTTTTATTTTTCATGAACTGCAGATGTATTTGGACTGAAGAGAGGGTGCAGTATAGACCCCGAGGAATAAGTGAGGTCCAGGAGCTTCCTGATTGGTCTGTTCTGTTTCAATCTCTTTCCCCTAGAGGGTGCTGTTGCCTGTGTCCAGGTTGTCATAATACTACAGAAAAAAGAATTGGCAGGTATGAGATTTCATTTTATAAATAGACCGTCTCAGTTTACCAAAAGCTTCTTATATTTGTATCAATATTATGGAAGTATGTCATGTTTTCTGTGCATAAAAAGCCATTTGTGCTAGCTGCCTTTGTTTTAAGGGCACTATCAAATGGAAATATTTACTACTACTACTACTTAACATTTCTAGAGCGCTACTAGGTTTACTCAGCACTGTACAATTTAACAAAGAGAGACAGTCCCTGCTCAAAGAGCTTACAATCTAATAGACAAGGGAACGGTCGGTCGATAGGGGCAGTCAAATTGGGCAGTCTGGATTCACTGAACGGTAAGGGTTAGGTGCCGACGCAGCATTGAAGAGGTGGGCTTTAAGCAAAGGCTTGAAGACGGGCAGGGAGGGGGCTTGGCGTAAGGGCTCAGGAAGCTTGTTCCAAGCAAAGGGTGAGACGAGGCAGAATGAGCGGAGCCTGGAGTTGGCGGTGGTGGAGAAGGGTACTGAGAGAAGGGATTTATCCTGTGAACGGAGGTTACGGGCGGGAACGTAAGGGGAGATGAGGGTAGAAAGATAGTGAGGGGCAGCAGACTGAGTGCATTTGTAGGTAAGAAGGAGAAGCTTGAATTGAATGCAGTATCTGATCGGAAGCCACTGAAGTGACCTGAGGAGAGGGGTGATATGAGTATATTGGTTCTGGCGGAATATGAGACGTGCAGCAGAGTTCTGAACAGATTGAAGGGGGGATAGATGGCTAAGTGGGAGGCTGGTGAGGAGTAAGTTGCAGTAGTCCAGGCGAGAGGTAATGAGAGCGTGGACGAGAGTTCGGGTGGTGTGTTCAGAGAGGAAAGGGCGAATTTTGCTGATGTTAAAGAGGAAGAAGCGACAATTATTTTTGTTAGAATAATGCATTATTGTAAATTTGAAAAATATTTTTAAATTGCTTTCTAAAATTTAGTATTAAGAGCAATCATTTTATTAATTTTTGTAGATTCTTTCATGGCTACCACAAAAGAACATCAGCCAGCATCAGTGACAAAAAAGAACACCTTAGATGGAAAGTCACCATTTCTGTACAGTAAGCTATTGACACCTGGAAAATATAAAGCTCTAATTTCTATTGTTCTGAAGAAAAAGATAAAAAGAACAGATCAGAGAAGGAATTCATCAGAAACACCATTATCTGATCATTTGAATTCTTTTTTGCATGATATACATCCAGGTATTTTAGACTATGATATTAATAACAGCAGTAGTAAAGAAAATTATGCCTACTCAGTAGGAATACCGGAAAAGATAGTGAGTGGAAACTATTCAGTATTTAGTACAAATATGGCTAATTCAACAACTAATTTTATATGGAATTTACATCACTCTTCAGAAAACATGAAAGTTCTAAATGCTAGAACCAGAAATCCAAATCACTCTTTAGTTGTTACTAATCTTCAGCTCTTTTTCACTTTATATCCAGTGCTTTTAAAGCAGTTTGGTTGTAACACTTATACTTCAATAGATCAAAATAAAAATTCTGAGATAGATAATTGTATTGAAAAAGCATTAGTAGATATTCTCAGTTTAAAGATTTATTACTATACACTCAATCAACATTTTTGAGCTTGGCATCTGAATATAAACCAAAAAAGAACAGACTGACAGATAAAGACAATTCAATGTCCACATTAAATAGCACAATAGCTTCTGTCACAACTAAGAAAAACTTAATTCATTTTACAGGATTTGTTAAGAAAACGAAATATGTGAAATAGCTGAACAATGGTCAGAAGAGAAAAATCAACCACTTCTAGATGTTTCCCAGATGAGCTGATACCTCATGAAGAAGAATATATCAAAACACTGCAATCAAAGAAAAACTATTCATTCAGTAAAAAAGAAAGTCTATCATCAAATTCTATATTTTTTCAAAACATGTTTCACATGATTCACAGTAGTGGTATAAAAACACACATTTCACCAGAATTGAGACAGAATGGCATACTTGGACCGCAGACAACAAATATTGAGCTTAGGGAAACAGCTGAGTCAATGAATATGTATAAAAAGTTAAACCAGTTCTACGCAATAACAATAAAAGAACCTTAGTTTCACTACATTGAACAGAAATCATGCTCGAAAAAGTGCAGAAGATCAGAGGTTAGAATTCAACAAAGAATCTTCCAGAGATGAAAACAAGGGAGTTGCAGTGAATATGGTTACCTTCATTTTCTTGAAGATTGAAAGAGAAAGTGATACGCTTATTTTTATGGGAAAATCACAGCTTTTGGTAGAAAAACTGGGAATACTTACTGAGATGAACAAATGGAAAAGGAAAAGAAAGAAAATACCTAAGCTGATAATACATACAAGAGAATGTAAAAAGACATCCGACCCCAACTTATGAAATCAAAAAGAAAAGCAGCTGCAGAAGAGAATAGAACAAGACTTTCAAAGAGAAAGTACTTTATGTACTTTAAATCAATGTATATCTCCAAATTATTTTCATCAACTATCTTCTTTGGAAATAAAATACAAGATTATTTCACACTAAAAGAATATCACAGAATGTACACATTTTAACCAACTTTAAAATTAGATGAACAAGACAGTAGTAGAAATGTAGTTCTGGAGAAAAATGCTACACTACTTGCAAATGGATTGCTCTTAAAGAAAAAACATGCATATATCAGAACAGAAGGAAGATCAACAACACAAAGGCTGGCTTATGCACTTTTTGATGAGCTGTATAGTAAGTTAACTAATAATATTAAAAATCCCTATCAGTATGAAAATGTTAATAGAAATGTTTTAGACATGATAGAAACCCCTACCATAACAGAAAAAAGAAAGGCTGTTAAAAATGTGCCTTGGAATAGAAACTCACAAATTCTTATTTGGGGTCCTTTCCTTTTTCCTAAAAAACCTATCCCTTCTAATTTTGGTGACACATTGTTAACAAAATATCCAAAATATCATCTTAAAGAAAATTTGCAAATTATACCTAAAAAATATATAATAAATAACAAATGGACAGCAAATATTCATAATGCCAGAGCTCTAAAATTTGCTAAAAAAAAGATGTCAGCTGCTGAAAATATTTCTTTAATGCCTGAAAATATTTCTAAAGTCATGAAAACCAAAAAGCGAATAAAAGAGAATTGGAAAATAATAATAAACAAATGGATTATATTAAAGAACTTTAAGAATGCTGAAAGACGTGAAAGATTTAACTCAGCATAGTGACATAAGAGGCACAGATTACTCTGGAAGAAAATTCAGCAGTATTCAAAATACACAAAAGTTGTTTACCACCAAAAAGCTAAATAATGGTGAAAACCCAGTGATGGAGCAAAATAGCAAAACTAAAATGAAACATCTTTTACCATACTATATAGCAAACAAGGACAATTATTTAGGAAATAAATCACTAGATGTTAAAAATCATCTTCAAAATGTATCAGATGTCATCCAAAATACTGGAATGTCATCTTCTTCAAAGAAACATGATAAAGCAGAAATTATACTGAAAGAGAAAAGCAAGGAGGATGACATAAGCACAGAAGATTTTGAACCAGAACATAGTGGAACTGATGAGTCAGATTTAAAATTCTTGACCCCATTTACTGAAAAAAATGCGCACCAAACTACATATGCTGTTTCAGATATTGAAAAGTTAGCTTTTGCACAAAGACAAACCAACTTAGAAAATCAGCTGCAAAATGGAAACAGCAAACTCGGCATGAAATCTTATCAACCTCACCAAAAAGCAAACAAGAACTTTAAAAATGGTCCAAGATATAATGGTAATCAAACTCTGGAAAATATAGGCACTGCAATTGAAATTATGAATAACCCACTTACAAAAAGACAAAAGAAAGGAAAAGGCCCAATGGGAGGTCAATCTATCTTACAAAGCAATGATAAAAAAATAAGCACAAAAACGTTTGATCCATACCATAAAATCAAAGTGGACAAGTATTCAAAACCGCATGCTATGGATATTCTTCAGAGTACACAAGACTATAAAAGAAATAGAACATTAACAAATGTTGACATTGTAATGATTCCAAAGGTATGTTTAGTATGTACTTTGTTTCCCTTACATGTTGCATATTGTGTACTTGTTTTTTTTTTTTTTTTTTTTGTGGTACTGCAGTAAGAGAAGGGTAAGTCAATTGGAAGAAGACATGTAAACTGGACAAGGAATATATAGATATATTCTTCAGATAGATCATATATAGTTCAGTTTAGTTAGGGCTGGCTGTACCACTTGGTGGATTAGGCATCTGCCTCGGACAGCAGAATTAAGTTGCAGTGGTGAGACAGCATCAGAGTAGCACTTGAAAGCCTCTGTCATTCAGGTGGCAGGCCTTTGAGCACCCACATGTGCTTAAGGCCTGCCGTCTCCTACCCCCTCTGAAAGAGTTTATGTCAATAGAGAGCGGAACATGGCAGCACTTGAGCACACACAGGTACTTGAAGGGCCTGTGTCATTCTGCATTTCTAGTGGAGGCTTATGCTTGGGCAGAGGAAGAAGGTAGGGTGGCAGTGGCAGGTGAAAAGGAAGAGGTGAAATGCTGGCCAGCTTGTGGGGGAATAGGGAAGGACGGTGGTGGGGAGGGGAGAGAAGGGAAGATGCTGGACATGGATAGAAGTGGGATAGGGAAGAGAAGGGAAGAAGCTGGACTGGATGGGTGTTAAGAGAAAGGGTTATAGATGGGTAGATAACAAATGGGGAGGTGCTGGGCATGAGAGTTAGGGAAGGGGAGAGGAGATTCTAAAGTGGGAGGATAAGCAAGGGGAGGGGAGATGCTGGATTATGGGGAAGGGTCAAAAAGTGAAGAGGATATGCTGGACTGGAGAGTCTAGGGAAGCGAATGAGAGATGCTGAAGAATAGGAAAGGAAAAGGTAGGTGCCGTACTATGGGGATGGGGAGCAAGAGAAAAGGAAACGCTGGACACGGGTGGGAGTATGATAGGTTTAAAAAAAAAAAGGAAGATGATGGATTATGAGGGGAGTAAAGATGGAGAAATACTGGACATGGAGAGCACATGACTGAAGGTTCACTTAGAGCACCATATACTTTTGGGTCTGCCCTGAGTTTAAGGTCATGTCTACTAAATTCCAGTAAGGTAATAACAGATTTTTAATGTGGCATAACCTTTAGTGCAGGCCTGATTAAACAGCTCCACATTAAGAATCATGCAGTAACTGTTTTGAGGTGGCACTCAGTAATGTATGAGTGGAGAATAAGTATAGACAGCACAGAGCATGTGGTTTGCTAACACATACTGTCAAGGCTGCTGGTAGCTGGGGTACACTTAACACCATCTCAAGAGATAGCTTTAAGTGCAACCATGTTACTAGCAACAATTAGTATGGCTAAGGCCCAGAAAAAAATCATATGTGCCCCAACCCTATTGGTGACAGACCCACACAATCACAACCCTTTCATGACAGCCCCTACCTCCCCATTAAAGCTTTAGCCCAGATCACATACTGCCCCCCCCTCCCCGGGCACTTACTGAGGTATCCCTGGTGGTGAGATAGCTATAACCAATTATACAACTGCTTTTTCCTTAGCATCCCTCTAGACCGGCCCAGAATGACTGATGGGTTGTGCACGCCTACCAGCAGGTGGAGACTAAAAAGACTGATTTCGAGGCAGCCAATAAGAGCCGTGCTCAGCCCCCTTGGAAACCTCAGTATTCTTAGTCTCCAGCAGGCGGTAGATGTGGTGAGCCCCTTGGTCTCAAAATGTCTATTCTGTTTTCTAATTTCTGTTACCTCAGGTAAATATACCTATTTCTTTCTCAGTCTAATAAGTTTGAAGTTTTCTTTTCTCTTATACATCTGTGCGCTGTTTTGGTTATCTGCTGGCAGAGGCCCGCGGGGGTTCTCTAATGCCTCAGGGGTGCTACACTCTGGTGGCCGGGTCCCTCACCCCTCCTATCCCTGAGCTGTCCCTGTATGCCTGAGGGCTCAGGGTGGACTGTGGTCCATTGCTGGCCTCAACCCCTTCAAGGGAAGGAAGTTTTTCTGAGCCATGGGGAACAGCCACTATGATATTAAATTAAAAAAAAAAAAAAAACAACTAAAAGCAGGCAGGTGCAGTGGCTTTAGCCTGCTGTCATGGCTGTCTCCCTGCAGGGTCTTGGGCTCGGGAGTGTGTTATAGTTCCTCTTCCTCTGTTCTGGTTTGGGTTCAAGCACCAGGTGGTTGTTCTGGACAGTTAAAAAAAAATTGTATAGAGGCATGAGGACTTCTCAGTTTAGCGAAGCTGTACCAGTTTTCCGTATGGCGTCAGCGGCTTTCTACGCCACTTGGGTTTTCGGCGGGAAACTCTGCCTTCCTTGTCACAAACAGCAGATGAATCTAGGAACTGGTGGGTTGTGTCCATCTACCAGCAGGTGGAGATAGAGATAACAGAACTCTTGGGAGTAAAGCAGACGGCCAGCCCCTCTATCAGTTACTATATCTCTATCTCCAGCAGGTGGATGGATGGCTTCTCTCCAGCTCCTAGATTCAAGGCCACTGAGAGTGCTCCTGGACCGCTGGCCAGTTGAGCTAGGAGGGGGTGTCTGACTGAAGGTGTCAGCTTTGGAGGCATACCTTACTACAAGGTCCCTGTCTCACATCGTACTCTCTGCTGACAGGCTTCAATTCTCTCTTGTTTTGCTCTCTCCTTCCCTCCTCACTAAAAAAAAAAAGAGAGAGAGAAATTTGTTGAGTGCTGAATAGAATTGCTTCTGTCTGCCTGACTTCTGCTGTGCGAAGCGGCGTTCGGTGGCAGGAATTTGCATCGCCGAGTGCGCTGAGGTACCTGGGGCAGAGTGGAGGAGTAGCCTAGTGGTTAGTGCAGTGGACTTTGATCCTGGGGAACTGGGTTCGATTCCCACTGTAGCTCCTTGTGACTATGGGCAAGTCACTTAACCCGCCATTGCCCCAGGTACAAAATAAGTACCTGTATATATGTAAACCGCTTTGAATGTAGTTGGAAAATACCACAGAAAGGCGGTATATCAAGTCCCATTTCATAGTAACATAGTAGATGACGGCAGAAAAAGACCTAAAGATATAAAACAAAAAGTGAGGAGAATGAATAAGGATACCAAAAAATATTTATTCACATGAAAAATACAAAATGATATAATCTGCATTAAAAATGACCCGACACGGCCGTGTTTCGGCCCAAAGGCCTGCCTCAGGGGTCTTTATAACCTCCTCTCTTCAAAAAGTGTTAAAAAACAAAACAACTTGTTATACTCCTCTCCGAAGAGATGTGTACAAGTATAACAAGTTGTTTTGTTTTTTAACACTTTTTGAAGAGAGGAGGTTATAAAGACCCCTGAGGCAGGCCTTTGGGCCGAAACACGGCCGTGTCGGGTCATTTTTAATGCAGATTATATCATTTTGTATTTTTCATGTGAATAAATATTTTTTGGTATCCTATTCACTCTCCTCACTTTTTGTTTTATATCTCACGGTTCCGTGAGGGTTTTACCTCCTTTTTTGTTTTGGCAGAAAAGACCTGCACGGTCCATCCAGTCTGCCCAACAAGATAAACTCATATGTGCTAGTTTTTGTGTATACCTTACCTTGATTTGTACCTGTCTTTTTCAGGGCACAGACCGTATAAGTCCGCCCAGTACTATCCCCGCCTCCCAACCATCAGCCCCGCCTCCCACCACCGGCTCTGGCACAGACCGTATAAGTCTGCCCAGCACTATCCCCGCCTCCCACCCACCAGCCCCGGCACAGACCGTATAAGTCTGCCCAGCACTAGCCCCGCTTCCCAACCACTGGCTCTGCCACCCATTCTAGGCTAAGCTCCTGAGGATCCCTTCCTTCTGAACAGGATTCCTTTATGTTTATCCCACACATGTTTATTTCCCTTCCCTTCCTCCATCTGGGAGATGGCGTTTTCCTGCGCTGAGGCGCGTGGTTCATACACCATTTTGCCTAGCGCTACTGAAGCGGTTCCAGTAGCGCTTCATGCTCTCCCGCCTTCTCCTTCAGTTGGGGCATTATCGGGGGGGTCGGAAATGCAGACAGGTCCCGGGCCTGTGGCTCCCGTTGCCCCGGGGGAATTTTTTTCTCCAGAATTTGTTTTATTGATGCATCAGGCATTTGTGATGAAGCGGGCCCTCCCCCATTCTTTCTCAGGTCTCTCCTCTGAACCCTTGTTAGTTCTTTGAACCCAGAACAATATCTTGGGGCCCTTGATGGATGATGGAGCAGCTCTTAAGAGGAGAAGGATCTCTCCTGGTACTCAGGAGGGGTCCTTGTCCCTAGGATCGGCAGCCCCATCGGATGTGGCCCCCTCTGAGGGGTCCTGGAGACAGACGGTGGGGGAGGACATAGAGGAGCTTGACCTTCCTCAGGATCAGGCGGATTATTCATCTTCGTTGCGACTTTTCCACAAAGATGAGTTATCATCCTTAATTTCGCAAGCTTTAGAAGCTTTAAATATTGAAGACCCAGATGTTGCGGTTGCACAGTCTGTGAATCCTAAGATGGCCAGCACTAGGCGTCCAGCTAGGGCTTTTCCGGTGCATTAGGCTATTGATGAGTTGATCTCTGCACAGTGGGCGGATCCAGATAGTGCTATGAGGGTTTTCAAGGCCATGTCTCGTCTTTATCCGGTCATGTCAGAGCGATTGGAGCAGTTTGCCCTACCGAAGGTGGATGCCCTTGTGACTGCGGTCACTAAAAAGACTACTCTGCCAGTTGAGGGTGGAGTAGCACTCAAGGACATGCAAGATAGACGTCTGGAAGCATCTTTGAAGTGTTTCTTTGAGGTAGCTTCGTTGACTCTGCAGGCTTCCATTTGTAGTTCCTGTTGTCTGAGTTGGCTCCACTCCGGACAGGAGTCTCTTCAGGAACCAGAGAGTTCCGGGGCTCCGGCCTTTGCTCAAATGGAGGTAGGGCTGGCTTATTTAGCGGACGCCCTTTATGACTTGGTTTGCTGTTCGTCCAAGCTTATAGCTTTGGCTGTCTCCTCTCGGAGGATGTTATAGCTCCATCATTGGTCGGCTGACATGGCTTCCAAACAGCGACTTATTTGTCTGCGTTTTCGAGGTAAGCTGTTGTTTGGAGAAGACTTGGAGAAAATTGTTAAGGATTTGGGGGAGTCCAAATCCCAGCATCTCCCTGAAGATAAGCCTAGGCCGGCTTCCAGACAGGGACCCGCTGAATCCCGTTTTCGGAATGCGTGCCGTTATCGCCCAGGTCGAACTTCTGGCTCCTTTCAGAGTCCCCTTTTCCAGCAAAGATCTTCCTTTCGCAGTGAAAAGCGAGCTGCGGGAGCCCCCGGTCGACAGGGAGCCACTCCTTGCACCCCACAATGATGGGGCGCTGGCCCAGTCTAGGGCGCAGCAGATAGGGGGGGCACCTTTATCTGTTTCTCCCAGAGTGGGTCAAGATAACTTCAGACCAATGGGTACTAGACGTGGTGAAGGGTGAATACAAACTGGAATTCAGTACACCTATCTGTTACGGAACTGGTAGTGAGCCCTTGTGCCTCAACAGAGCACGGTGAAAAAGAAGGCCGCACTCAGTCAGGCAGCCGGACAACCCCTAGCTTCACCTGGGGACAACCACCGTTCCCCAGGAGTTGAGCTCCCAGGTGCGGGTGGCCACCAGGACTTCAGGATACGGGCGGGGTCGGATGGTTGCTTGCCAAGCCAGGCAGCAAGTAAACAGTATAAAGTCCACACCCAGAATCAGGGCAGACAGGAAAGCAGAGAATGTCAGGTCCAAACCAGAAGTCAAGGCAGGCAGCAAAGCAGAGAATGTCAGGTCCAATCCAGAAGTCAGAGCTGGCGGCAAAGCAGAGAAAGTCAGGTCCAAACCAGAAGTCAGGGCAGGCAGCAAAGCAGAGAAAGTCAGGTCCAATCCAGAAGTCAGGGCTGGCGGCAAAGCAGAGAATGTCAGGTCCAATCCAGAAGTCAGGGCAGGCAGCAAAGCAGAGAATGTTAGGTCCAATCCAGAAGTCAATGCCAAGCCGGGAGAAGCCAGCAGAATGCTCAGAACACGCACCAGACCTCTATAACGATAGAAGCTGAAGCAAACTGATGACTGTGTTTAGTTCTTAAATAGGCCTCTCATCAGGAGATCCCTGCCACAGCTGACGGGCAAGGAACCTCATTGGGCACGACCATAGGAATAAGCCTCTCAAGATGGCTGCCCCTCAGGAACCAATGTAGATGCTCTACTCAAGATGGCCGTCCTTCAGGAACTGATCAAATGCACCTCTCAAGATGGCCGCCCCTCAACTGAACCTTCCAAGATGGCCGCTGCCAGGAGCAGCTAGGTAGGAGTGTAACACTGTCACAGAATTTTTTCTGGAGTCTCGATGCAGAACGCAGTCAAAGCGGGTAGCAGTTCTAGCCACATTGCGAGAACTTCTAAGGTTGGGAGCCACAGTGCCCGCCTCTCCTCCCGAATTGCACAAAGGCTGCTATTCCATTTACTTTGTAGTACCAAAGAAAGGCGGAATCTTTCACCTGGTTCTCGATTTAAGGGTCGTGAACAAGTTTCTGCGAATTTTCGCATGGAGACATTACGAAGCGTTATTGCAGTGGTTCAGCCAGGAGAGTTCTTGACGGCATTAGACCTCAAAGAAGCTTACCTGCACATTCCAATTTGGCAACTTCATCAGGTTCCTCAGGTTTGCAATTTTAGGTCGTCACTTCCAGTTTCAAACTCTTCCCTTTGGCCTGGCCACAGCGCCACGCACCTTTTCAAAGGTTGTGGTAGTGGCGGCAGCTTTCTTGCAGAAGGAGGGAATTTGAGTTCATCCTTATCTCGACGACTGGTTGATTTGGGCCTCCTCTCCGCAGGAGAGTCGGACTGCCACCTCCAGTGTGATCTCTTCTTCAGTCGTTGGGATGGATTATCAACCTGGACAAGAGTCCACTGTGTCCCGACTCAGACCTTGGAATACCTGGGGGTACTTTTGACATGCAGGTAAGGAAGGTCTTGCTTCCCAGCGGCCGGAGAGTAAACTGGTGGCACAGATGCACGCCTTGCTACAGATGCCTCCCACTCGGGTTTGAGACTATGTCCAAGTCCTGGGGTCTGTGGCGGCTACCCTAGAAGTGGTTCCGTGGGCGAGGGCTCACATGCGGCCTCTGCAGTTGTTTCTTCTGAGCAGATGGTCTCCAACTTCCCTGGACTATCAACGCCGTCTGCCCTGTATGGATGCGGCCAGGGGCAGCATGTCTTGGTGGATCTGCCCGACCACGTTGCAGAAGGGCATGCCGTTAGCCTCCCTGAATTGGGTGCTGGTCGTGACAGATGCCAGTCTGGCCGGTTGGGGAGCTCATTGTCTACACAGAGTGACTCAGGGGACTTGGACCCCTCTCAAGGCGGCGTGGTACATAAATCGTTTGGAATTGAGAACGGTAGTGAATTCCTTGGCCGATTTTCAGGATCTCCTGCAAGGGAGACCTGTTCGGGTGTTATCGGACAATTCGAAGACTGTAGCTTACATCAATCGGCAAGGAGGGACTCGCAGCGTGTCTCTAGTGGTGGAGGCATCTCGTCTCATGGAGTGGGCGGATACTCAAGTTCTTTGCTTATCAGCGGCTCACATTGTGGGCCAGTCCAGTGTCCAGGTGGATTTCCTCAGTCGAATTCTGTTGAATGCGGCAGAGTGGACGCTTTCGGCGGCAGCACTCAGACTGATTTTTCGTTGTTGGGGAACTCCGGTGATGGACCTCATGGCCACGGTTCAGAATGCCAAGGTGCCCAGATTCTTTACCCGGAAAAGACAGCCCGAGTCTGCAGGAATCGATGCCCTACTGCAGCTGTGGCCAAAGCAGGGGCTACTCTATGTGTTTCCTCAACCTCTGATAGGAAGAGTTCTTCATCACATCAGTCGTCATCGCGGGCTCGTGGTACGCAGACCTTGTTTGCTTACTGCACGACACTCCACTGCAACTTCCAGAAACTCTGGATCTACTGTGCCAGGGCCCTGTTCAGATGGAAAATCCCTCCCGCTTTGGTCTACGGCCTGGCTATTGAAAGGAACCGATTGAGAAATAAAGGGTTTTCGGAACCTGTGATTACCACGCTTCTACAAGCACGGAAACGGTCCACTTCGTACGCTTATGCCCGGGTATGGAAAATCTTTTCTTCGTGGTGTGAGCAGAAGACCGGTTCTCCCTTTTTGGCTTCAATTTCAGTGATATTGGATTTCCTCCAGGAAGGCCTTTTGTAAGGGTCTCGCGTATAACTCTCTGCAAGTGCAAATAGCAGCTCTAGCTTGCTTTCGAGGTTGAGTAGCCGGATTCTCCTTAGCAGCTCACCCGGATGTGGCTCGTTTTTTTTCGAGGAGTCCTTCATCTACGTCCGCCTCTTCGGCAGCCTTGTCCTTCTTGGCAGCTAAACCTGGTGCTCAGTGCTTTGTAGGTGACTCCCTTTGAACCTTTACAAAAGGCAACAGATAAGGACCTTACACGTAAAGCTGTTTTTTTGGTGGCGATTTCTTCAGCTCGGCGCATTTCCGAACTGCAGGCCTTGTCTTGTAGAGATCCCTTTTTGCAGTTTTCAGATTTGGGGGTCTCGATTTGGACAGTTCCTTCCTTTCTTCCGAAGGTAGTTACAGAATTCCATCTCAATCAAACTCTGTTTCTCCCATTGTTTAGGAAAGAGGATTTTCCAGGGGAGTTTGCATCCCTTCGGCTATTGGATGTCCGAAGGGTGCTTTTGCGTTACCTTCAGGTCACCAATGAATTTTGGAGATCGGACCACCTCTTTGTCCTTTCGGGGCTGCGGAAGGGTGAGGCGGCCTCTATAGCACGTTGGATTAAGGAAGCCATTGCGTCAGTGTATCTGTCACAAGGTCGAGAGCCACCTTTGGCTCTACGAGCTCATTCTACTCGAGCACAGGCGACCTCTATTCTTCATGCGGATGAAATTTGTCGAGCAGCTACTTGGGCGTTTTGGCATACTTTTTGTTAAACACTATCGCTTGGATGTTGCATCCACGGAAGATGCGCGTTTCGGGGCTCAGGTCTTGACGCGGGGGATGTCGGCTTCCCGCCCTTCTTAGGATAGGCTTTGGTACATCCCACCAGTTCCTGGATTCATCTGCTGTTTGTGACAAGAAAGGTAAAATTAAGTCTTACCTGATAATTTTCTTTCCTTTAACAACAGAAAATGAGTCCAGGATCCCTCCCATTAGCCAACTATTTTTTCCGCTGCTCTATTCTTTTTTTTTTTTCTCTAATGCAGATTCAGTCAGATATGAAAAATAAATAAATAAAAAGGAGAAACTCTGCTTTGGCAGACATTGTTGCAGCTTCGTACCATAGTTAGTTTTCTAGTTGGTTCTCTTTTATTATAGTGAGGATGGGTTTTATGTTAAAATTATTGAGTTGATTGGCCTACTTCTACTGCTTTCGAAAAACATATACGAACTGATAGAGGGGCTGGCCGTCTGCTTTACTCCCAAGAGTTCTGTTATCTCTATCTCCACCTGCTGGTAGATGAGCTTAGCCGAGATTGGATAGCAGAGCTGGTAGTGGGAGGCGGAGGTGGGGATAGTGCTGGGCAGACTTGTACGGTCTGTGCCCTGAAAAAGACAGGTACAAATCAAGGTAAGGCATGCACAAAAAAGTGGCACATTTCTTGGACAGACTGGATGGACCATGCAGGTCTTTTTCTGCCGTCATCTACTATGTTACAATGAGGCATATTTTCAAAGCACTTTGGGTGCTTTGAACAGAGGCTAAGTTCCATAGGTTTCTATGGAACTTTGGGAGGCTAAGTGCTTTGAAAATGAGCCTCTATGTAACTGATAGAGGGGCTGGCCGTCTGCTTTACTCCCAAGAGTTCTGTTATCTCTATCTCCACCTGCTGGTAGATGGACACAACCCACCAGTTCCTGGATTCATCTGCTGTTGGTAAAGGAAAGAAAATTATAAGGTAAGACCTAATTTTACCATTTTGTTTGTAGCTGTGGAGGAGCAGCGCAGACCTTTCTGATAGCAGTCTGCTATTGTTCCTGCAGCCTCTTCGGTAGTGCTACAAGGTCTCCTCTGAAGGGGGGAAGATTTCCTCCGCCTTTCGCGCTGTTAATTTGAAGGACACACAGCCATTCCAGAATGAGAGGTTTGAGTGCGTGGGGGCAGACTCTCTCTCTCTTTTTTTTTTCTTTCAGCTGCTTTATGGTGAAGTGAGCTAGAGTGCAGACTGCCATGTTTTGTGTTTGTCTGGAGTGGGAGGCTCCGGTGCTGTGTCCTGTGGTTTCCCTTTCCTTGCATCGAAACTGCCAGAATCTGATACAGTATGGGTGTAAATAAAACTATCTCTGGTAAGGATTCTTTTCTGACTACCAGATTCTGTATATGTAGGATAAAATAATTTCTCTAGATTCTGGGTGTTGCAACGACACAATATGCTATTTTCCTGACATCTAAATGGGGCATGGAAACTGTCTATACCTGTCGCCCATCTGTTCTGCTGTTTGCTCATGTCTTTATAGTTTGCGGCCAGTAGCTGCACTGGTATTGCCTGGCGGTTCAGCACATGCTTCTAACCTTGCTCATGCAGGGTTTTTTTTTTCCAGAAGGCTGTCTGACTGGTTTGGTATGACTAGTGAGTTGTGCTCTTTTAGTTAGAGCAACTGTTTGGGCACCTGTCTTTGTGGGTTCATCTCCCACTATTGTATATTATGGTGTGCTCTCTTGGAAGATCCTTACTGTTGGAAGATCTCCTTACTTTCTCTGGTCTGCTACATTAGGTGCTCATTTCCTTTCATCCCTGAGTTAGGTAGCGAAGCACTATCTGTTGAACTGTTACGTTCCCCGTAGCCCAGTAGACGGTTTGGGGATGATTCACCTATTCTGTCATGTTCTCTTAAAAAAAAAGACTTTTACACTTTAGAAAACGCACAATGTATGTCTACCAGAGATTTATTTATTTATTTATTTGTAACATTTATACCCCGCGTTTTCCCACTTATTAGCAGGTTCAATGCGGCTTACATAGAATATCAGGTTTACAAAGTAACATAGGATATGGCTGTAATATAGTAGATAAAGAGGTGATCGTTTAGATGAGAGTAGGTAAGGTTGTAACAACATGTAGCTTTCTCATATTTTTCTGTTTCTGTGGATCTATCTCAGGGGGTCCTTCTTTTAGCCTTGGAGAACCATATGTTTTTTTTTCTCCTTCAGTGTTCCAGACGTTGAAGAATTTCTGTTATGTTTTGTTGCTTGCTGTTATGTGTATTTTGCATTGAAAGTTTTTTTCTATTCAAACGATCCTACTGAGATCATAGTTTACAGTTTGTTTCTCTACATACCTGGTGTATCAGTGGTCATTCCTCAGCTGTTTGCAAGGAATTTATAACTGTCATTTTGAGCCAAAGCATTTTTTTTTTGTGTGGGCTCATGGTTTCTCTCCATACTTACTTTTCCCAGGTGTTGGCACAAGTTTGCTAGCTATCACAGCTTGCGTATATTGCCATTAGTGGATTTTGATTCACTTTCTCTTGCTTGTTTATTTTCTTTTCTCCTTTGTGATCTCATTTCTTCTTGCTGACCTCATTTCTTTCATCATTTGAAGTAGCTAGCTGACTTCTTGTTGTTCTTCCTTTCTGAGATCCTTGAACTTTAAATTATTCAAAGGCTTGAGGGTGCCTTTCTCAGTATGCTGCCTGCAGCCCTAACTATCTCCTGTGGTGGTTATTGCGTCCCGCGTGGCTTAGCCTCGCCAGGGGTTGCTGTCTTCTGCATTTCTCTTTCATCCTTCTTCTCTGTTTAACCCTGCCTAGCTGAGATCCTACAGTACGAGAATGGTGCACCAGGACTAACTGTTTCATCTCTCATTCCCTCAGTCAGACACGTTTTTGGCGGCTGTTATTGATCATTTGTCATTTTTTTCTGACTTCTACAAGTTTCCTGGTGGCTTCCTAATGAGTTGGGAACTCCCCAACATAAGATGTTAGGAATTTCTGCAGATTTCCTCCTGTTAGATTTGCAGGAGTCTTTTCTATGGAGGCCGGTTGGCTTCCTGAATCTGTTATTTTCCAGGAGTTGGAAGTCTGAGGATGGCTTTGCTCCTGAGATCTCGGCTGTTTTCCCTCTAACAGCTCTATCAGTACTGGGCAGTTTTCGAGATAAAGGGAGTTCCGCCTAGCCCTCACACAGTCTTCCTTACTCAGTTATGCTTCCCATCTTGGCTGCTTAGCTTCTCAGGGATCCGTCCTGGGACCTCTCCGTTTCTCCATCTATACTTCCTCTCTTGGTGCTCTGATCTCATTCCATGGTTTTCAGTATCATCTTTATGCTAATGACTCCCAGATCTACCTCTCTGCACCAGAAATCTCGGCAGGAATCCAGGCCAAGGTATCAGCCTGCCTGTCTGACATTGCTGCCTGGATGTCTCACCGCCACCTGAAACTTAATATGACCAAAACTGAGCTTCTTATCTTCCCACCTAAACCAACCTCTCCCCTTCCCCCATTCTCTATTTCTGTGGATAGCACGCTCATCCTTCCTGTCTCATCTGCTCGTAACCTTGGGGTCATCTTCGACTCCTCCCTCTCCTTCTCTGCACATATTCAGCAGCCTGCTAAAACCTGTTATTTCTTTCTGTATAATATCGCCAAAATTTGCCCTTTCCTTTCTGAGCACGCTACCAGAACCCTCATCCACACTCTCATCACCTCTCGCTTAGACTACTGCAACTTGCTTCTCATAGGTCTCCCACTCAGCCATCTCTCTCCTCTTCAATCTGTTCAAAATTCTGCTGCACGACTAATATTCCGCCAGTCGCTATGCTCATATCAGCCCTTTCCTGAAGTCGCTTCACTGGCTCTCTATCCGTTTCTGAATACAGTTCAATCTCCTCTTATTGACCTATAAGTGCATTCACTCTGCAGCCCCTCAGTACCTCTCCACCCTCATCTCTCCCTACACTCCTCCCCGGGAACTCCGTTCACTAGGTAAATCTCTCCTAACTGCACCCTTCTCCTCCACCGCTAACTCCAGACTCCGTTCCTTTTATCTTGCCGCACCATATGCCTAGACTAGACTTCCTGAGCCGCTACGTCAAGCTCCATCTCTGGCCTCCTTCAAATCCAGGCTAAAAGCCCACCTGTTTAATGCTGCTTTTAACTCCTAACTTTTTCACTTGTTTGTAACCCTTATCTTACCTTCCTCACTTCAGTAGTCCCTTATCCCTTATTTGTCCTGTCTGTCTATCCTGACCCCTATCCCTTATTTGTCCTGTCTGTCTGTCCAAATTAGATTGTAAGCTCTCTTGAGCAGGGACTGTCTCTTCATGTTCAATTGTGAAGCGCTGCGTACGTCTGGTGGCGCTATAGAAATGATAAGTAGTAGTAGATCTACCTCTCCACACTAGAAATCTCAGCAGGAATCCAGGCCAAAGTATTAGCCTACCTGTCTGACATTGCTGCCTGGATATCTCACCGCCATCTGAAATAAACATGACCAAGACTGAACTTCTTATCTTTCCCCCTAAACCCACCTCTCCTATTCCCCAATTCTCTATTTCTGTGGATAACACTCTCATCCTCCCTGTCTCATCAGCTCGTAACCTTCGACTCTCTCCTCAGCACATATTCAGCAGACTGCTAAAACCTGTCATTTCTTTCTCTATAATATCACCAAAATTCGCCCTTTCCTTTCTGAGCACACTACCAGAACCGTTATCCACACTCTTATCACATCTCGCTTAGACTATTGCAATTGGCTTCTCACAGATCTCCCACTAAGCAATCTTTGTCTTCAATCTGTTCAAAATTCTGCTGCACGACTTATATTCCGCCAGTGTTGCTATGCTCATATTAGCCCTCTCAAGTCACTTCACTGGCTCCCTATCCATTTCCGCATACAGTTCAAACTCCTCTTATTGACTTATAAGTGCATTCACTGTGCAGCTCCTCAGTACCTCTCCACTCTCACCTCTCCCTAAACTCCTCCCCGGGAACTCCGTTCACTGGGTAAATCTCTCTTATCTGCACCCTTCTTCTCCACCGCTAACTCCAGACTCCGTTCCTTTTATCTTGCTGCAGCATATGCCTTGAATAGACTTCCTGAGCTGGTATGTCAAGCTCCATCTCTGGCCGTCTTCAAATCTAGGTTAAAGCCCACTTTTTTGATGCTGCTTTTAACTCCTAATCATTACCCTTATTTTATCATCCCCACCTTAGTAATTCCCTTATCTCTTATTTGTCCTGTTTGTCTGTCCTAATTAGATTGTAAACTCTGTCGAGCAGGGACTGTCTGTTCATGTTCAAGTGTACAGCGCTGCATATGTCTAGTAGTGCTATAGAAATAATAAGTAGTAGTAGTTCTCGGTTGACAGAGTTTTCTGGAGCTCATTTTTCTCTCTGCTCCAGTCTCTTACCTTGGCTAGGCTGGGATGACGGTTGAGGTTCCAGGGTCAAAGTGATTCACTTGCGACATTGAGTGGCGCCATCTCTTCGAGAACTCTGTGCTGGTCTGTCAGGGAGGGCCCTGTGTGTCTGTTCTCCTCTGTCAGAGCGGCGAGATTAGCAGTCTCAATGAGCTGTGAGTCTTCTTTTGAGACAGAGAGATTCCTCTAGGTTTTTCTTGAGGAATGATAAGGCACAGTTCCTGGATTTCCTCATGTTTTTGGTTTGATCTTCTAGGCCATATACAGTGTTTCTTCATATCAATATTTTGGTAGTACTCACAGTTCTTTCCAGGGCTGATGACTGGGTCATGTACAGCCTTTTGATGCCTTCTGCCTTGTCGCTGATGGACCCGCTTTTCAGACACTGGGGATCTTCTTCTGTTGACTTAGCTCAGATGCTTGCTCTTGTCAAAGCTCTACTTCTTTGGCTTGCTCCTGTACCCATGGACTGGTCCACTGCCGTTCAGTGGTGTCACATATAAGTGAGTATTTTGGGTTGGGAGGAATAACCTTATTTTCCCTTTCAGTCAGGTGGTCATGCTGGCTTCTTTCGCTTTGCTCCTTGAGTAACTCTTTGTGAATCTTTCTGAGACTCTGGTCGCTTTGCGACAGTGTTTGCTTCCCATCAGGTACCGCATTCAATTCAAGCTTCTGCTACTAACCTACAAATGTACTCGATCTGCAGCCCCTCCTTACCTCTCAACCCTCATCTCCCCTTACGTTCCTACCCGTAACCTCCGCTCTCAAGACAAATCCCTCCTTTCAGTACCCTTCTCCACCACCGCCAACTCCAGGCTCCGCCCTTTCTGCCTCACCCCACGCGTGGAACAAACTCCCCGAGCCCATACGTCAGGCCCCCTCCCTCCCCATCTTCAAATCTCTGCTTAAAGCCCACCTCTTGAATGTCGCCTTCGGCACATAGCCTCTACACCTCTACCCAGGAAATCTAGACTGCACAACTTGACATTTCGTTCTTTAGATTGTAAGCTCATTTGAGCAGGGACCGTCCTTCTTTGTTTATTTTATTTTGTACAGCGCTGCGTAACCCTAGTAGCGCTCTAGAAATGTTAAGTAGTAGTAGTAGTAGTGTTTGCCTCTTTTGACTTTCTTTGCTCTGTGATTTCACTCGTAGTTTATTCTCGCTCTGCTTCTTCTTCCTTTGTGCTCTTTTCTCTCCCCTCTTTATCTTCTGAGCCATTTCGTGGACGAGTTAGGGGGCCTAGTTGGTTTCGGTCTCTCTGCCTCAGGGCTGTCTTTTTTTTTGGTGTCTTGGGCCCTTGAGAACATTGGGTACCAGTTTCTTTCTTCAGAAAGTCTGGTCATTCCTTAGTATTTTCAGTCTATGCTCCTTATTCTTCTAGGACCCGTCTGGGGTTTTGCAGGCACGTCATTCCTCGAGAAGGTTGACAGGGCAGTCTACATGGTAACTGCCTCTGTGTGATAGGGGGAGAGTGCTTAGTTCCGGAGTTATCTTGTGCATCCATTTTTCAGTATTTTGGCAGGTCTTTTCCTGCTGTCTTGGTGCACAGTTTCTTCCTTCTGCTCGTTCTGAAAGGATTCAGGTCTCCAATTGACAGGAGCGTTTTTTGGCAACTCTGGTGAGGCGTATTGTAGGTTTCGGTATTCTAGTGCTCAGATCAGATCATGAGCTGTACAGAATTGCATCTGGTTGCTCTTTTAGTGGCCCACGTGGCGGGAACTGAGCTCTATTGTTTGGTTGTTGGATATCGTTATTTGTTTGATATAGTTGGACAGATGTCCAGGTGCGTCGGGTCTCGGTTTTTGTTTACTGGGCTCTTGCAGTGGTTCTAGTTTGGTCCCTTCTGTGGTTTACTGCTCTGGTACTTCCCATCATTCTGGGCGGGTCCGGAGGGACGCTAAGGAAGAAGAAATTAGGTCTTATCTTCTAATTTGCTTTCCTTTAGTCCCTCCGGACCGGCCCAGATCCCTCCCTATTCAATATCTGATTTGTTCTTGTGGGGAGCTGTTTGTCTTAAAATAATAATAATAAAATAATAATAATATATATATATATATATATATATATATATATATATATATATATAATATGTCTATATTTGCAAAGAGACCAAATATTCAACCATTTCTAGGTCGCACATAGGCACATTACTGATGATGTTGCTGACTCAGTTTGGAGTAGTTGAAATTTTTCGACAGTGGCCAGCAAGGTCTCTTTGTTAGTAGGTGGCTTTATGAACTGACTGGTGCACAGATGTTTAGTGTCTGTCTTTCCTTTTGCTTTGCTATCTGAATATTGAGGTTTGCAAGGGGCTGAACACGGCTCTTATTGGCTGCCTCGAAATCAGTCTTCACCTGCTGGTAGGCGTGCACAACCCATCAGTCATTCTGGGCCGGGCCAGAGGGACTAAAGGAAAGCAAATTAGCAGGTAAGACCTAATTTCTCCATTCGTATAAATCTGTAAAATATACCATCATTGTTAGTATGGTGATAGTGCTATCACCCTGGTTAAATGCACACACTCTCATTCACACTCTCAAACTTCAATAGTAACTCAAGTTTACAACAGTTGCCCACATTCCCTCATGTAACAAACCATAAGATTCTCAGTAAACACATATCTCGGGATATTCTTGAAATGTTCCGTTCACTAGGTACACAGTGTCCACTCCTGCATTAGTCGCGGTATCTGTGTATAATCAACACTGAGGATATAATCAGTGGACCGGCATCATATCAGCAAGTTCAAAATAAGCTGTAGGTCATGAGAGAACTAATTGTCTTCATTCCTAGTGTCCATGAATGGAAGGGCAACTTGATGAAAATTTATTGCAGAAAAAATCACTCGTTTGCCTGATCAGTTCTTCGGTCTATGGAAAACACTTATTATGGGTGAGAAATAGTTCTTTTATGGCCCCTGTGTCCTTTTCCTTTCAGCAGTTTTAAATGGATTTGCTGTGAAGAACAGAGACGCTATGTGGAGGGTAGTATTATAACAGGTTGGTATGTGTAAAGGCCAATTTCAAGCCTATTTTATAAAATACTAAGACCAAAACAGCAGAAATCACACCAGTTGAAACAGCAGGCTTTTGCGCTTGCTGAGGACAGGTACAAATGTTTGCACATAAAGTATGTATGTATGTGTGTATTTTATAAACAACAGCTGTAAATCATGACTTTAGCCATGTTCTAACCAAACTTCACTACCAAAAATCATGTACAAGTACGCATCTTCCTAACACCATTTCGTAGTATGCCTGTAACCTCCGTGATAAATTTTAAAAAGTTATTTTATCTACCATTTGTAAGTAAAAAAAAATCCCTTTTTAAAATTGTCCCCATATATGTTTTAAAAATTACTTAGAAAATAGTAGCTCTCTTGTGGACATGCTCTGAGTCTCTCTGCTTTTTTTTTTTTTTTTTTTAATTCCAACCAACCTATTTGGAAAGAATTACATATAAGGGATCACAAATACCTGTTTAGGGGCAAAATAACTCTTTGAAAATTTAACATAATGGGACCAAATTTGGCAGGGGAGAAAACCAGTGAAAAATCACATCATATTTGAAAATAGGCACGATCAGACACTGGATTCCAAAGAAATAAGCAACCCAAATATTGGCCAAATGCATTTTTAAGGAGAAGCAGTGCCAGCTTGTGCAGCTTAGAAGCTTAGATATAGTGAAACATAGCTGTTAAGGAATTGCATGTTTCAAGCTGCCCTTCCTTTGTTCTCTAAACCCCACCCCCTTCTAAATAACACATTCACACCACTCCTGTCCCCAACTCCCATATACCATCCCCACCTCCTGCCCATGTTTCCCTTCCTATTTACCCCCATACCTATGCCTACCACCACTTAACTCCCACAACCTCCAGCTTCTATCTGCAGTTCTCTAGTCTTCCAGTATGCCTAAGCGTAGTGTCACAGTTGGTAGAGATTGGGGTGTAATGGGTGGAGCACTGGAAGGCTGTTCTAGTTACAGGAAGGGGGTTGAAAGCTTTTGCATGAAGTAGGGGAGGGAAGGAATATGTTCTGGAAGAATTAGGCTAAGATGATCAGAAGCAAACGCAGGTGCTATAGGCCATTAGTGCCGAATCAGTGCCCAGGTTTGCCGGCGCACAATGATCAGAGCCAGCGACTGCGTGAAACAATGATCCTGCCAGCTCTGAACAAAAAGTGCATGCAAAAGAGGGTCTCCTACGTTCCTCTTTAATGCTCAGCATGCAGTGTGCCAAACATGGGCACTTTTCCCACGGCAAACTCTATGCCAGCTTGGAGCTGGCATTAGGGTTTGCCAAGCAGGGGAGGAATAAGGGAGACTGGCTGTTGCAGCCCTGGTGGTCCCGTGGACTTCAGGCTCTCCATCCCCCCCCCCCCCCCCAAGCACGTAAGGGCCTGGAGGTCCGGTGGTCTCCCAGACCTCCAAAGATGTAAAGCCCCCCCCCCCCCCTCCCCCCCCCCCCCCCCCCCCCCGAAAAGTAAAAATACTGGTGATCTAGAGAACTGTCCCCCAACCCCCGAAGGCTAGCCCTGGTAGTCAGGTGGTGGACCCCCAACCCCATCCTACCTCCAAGAAGATGGATGGACTAGAACTCACACCCTTCTTCTGCCTGACCAGGGCATATCCTCAAAATGGCAGTGCCCTGTCCGGTGCATCCTGGTATGCACTAGAAAGGGCTTAACTTCCATATAAAGGAGAAGTTAAGACTCACCCAGTACATCCCAGGATGCACTGAGCAGGGCAGGGCACTGCCATTTTGAAGTGGCACCCCAGCAGGAGGTGGGAGGGAGTGCAAGTCAGCACAATTTACAGAACTTGGATTGTTCCTTTTTTTTTTAATTATTATTATTTATTCATTTTAATTAAATTTAACAAGTTATTACACTTGACAAGTAATACAGATAAGCAAAATGTATGAGGAACATAATTTTCCCTAAGGGAAAAAAAAGGAAAAATATTACGTTTCTTTAGACCACTACTGGTGGAGGGCAGTCTAAAAATAGGAAGACTACAATAAGAAGAAAATAATAATGTGGTAATATGCTCAGCATGCAAACCTATCTTAAATTCAAATAATATCTTCATCTGGATTAACAGTTAACCAATTTTCTTCATACTTATAAATGCTTTCAACTGTTCAGGTTGGTAAAAAATATATTTTCGACCCATATACTTAATAACACATTTGCAAGGGTAATTAAGGTAAAAGGAGGCCCCTAATGATGTTACATCTGTTCTCAATGACAAAAATAGTTTCCTCCTTTCCTGGGTTTGCTTAGTAATATCAGGATAAATCCAAACTTTTTTCCCCCTGAATAGAGTTTGCATTTTTTAAAAGTACATACGCATCACTGCATCAAAGTCTTGTTGGAAAATAAAAGAAACAATTAATGTCGCTCTTTCAGAATTCAAATTTAAAGTTGCCTCTAATAGTTCTGAAATATTCAAATTTTCCTCTTGATTTTCATTTGGAATAGGTTGAAGAGAAGTTTCCATAGCTTTTTTTGTTGGAATATAATATATTGTATTCAATGGTCGAATAGTTTCTTGGGAAAAGTTTAAAACTTCTTGCAAGTACAATTCAAAGGCATCATGCCCCCCTGAGTTTGGTAGTCATTAGAGGTATGGCTGATTTATCCTAGCTGTCACTGGAGAAAACAGAGTTGCTCCCTATACGCTCTCCATGGACAGCAGAATAATGCAGATGCACTTTCCTACCAACTGTCCCCTACAGCAGTGCTTCTCAACACCCAGCCATTCAGGTTTTCAGGATATCCACAATGAATATGCATGAGATAGATTTGCATGAACTGTCTCCTTGGTATGAAAATCTGTCTCATGCATATTCATTGTGGATATCCTGAAAACCTGATTGGCTGGGTGTGCCTGAGTACTGGGTTGAGAACTACTGCTTTATAGGGCACAAAGTGAGGAAAACATGAAAAACAACTAACCTACAATTACTAATGATTGAGCTTGGTATTGCCTGAAGGGACAGACTGTCTTGGTCAGAGTGGGAAACCAGCTGCATGCCTAGAGTGCACATCAGGAAAGTTCTAGGCTAGAAGAGGGCAGTCTATGTTGGCATCTTTTGTAGGACATTGCCAGAGTTACACCTGCACTATCCTGCTACCCATGGAGAAGTCCCGTTTCAGGTAGTCAGCTCCACTTTTCTTGTTCTTTAATTTTACCCTTTGGGATGCTCCACACCTAGCATCTGTGGTTTATACCACAGCCAGTGGATGATGAAAATGAATTGTTCAGTTTCCCTTGTTGTCAGCCCATTCAATGCATATGCTTGTGCAGTTACCACGATCACTCACAAGCTGCTGGCTACAGTACCACAGCCAAAACTAGGCCTTGAATTTTTTTTTATGCTACTTTTGGAGCAGTGAAGTCAAATGCAATAAGGCAAGAGACAGAACAACCAAAGGTGAACCCACAGCATTTTTTTGGTGTTTTTTTGTGATTTAACAGACTCAGAATACTTTATGGCTATGTTGCTCTTCTTTCTATGTTTTATAATCAAACTATAGGCAAGTTACAATGAAACCTGCCCATTATGAGTGCTAATTTATCTGCTAGTTTCCCCTAAAGTCAAAGGAAGGGCTCTTTTCCTTTAAGAGAAGCTTTAAGATGCATTTTTTGGAGGTATATTATAAAAGCTTTTTATAAGATCTCACTGTATTATGAATTCTTGTGCTAATTACAAGGATATCTTTATATAAACCTTACTAACTTTGTTGAACTCTTTGTTCATTTAGGATTTTTGACCCGTTTGACTTCAGGTCTAACAGCAAATGCTGCTATATTTGGTATTATATTCTTTTTCTTTATGGTGGCAGTATTATTCCTGTTATATAGGGAAAGGTAAGATTAAAAGTTCTATTGACATTGAATTTTTATTACAAAATACTTATTGTCTATAGTAGCTAACACTTTTGTATCAGCTCCTAAGCCCTTGATCTTCTTTCCTAGTCCTCAAGGGCCATCATTTAGGTTAGGTTTTCAAGATATTCCTAATGAATGTGCATATGAGAGATTTGCAAGCTTTTTACTTCCATTGTATACAAATCTCTCTCGTATATTCTTTAGGAATATCTGGAAAACCTGGCCTATTGGTACCTATACAAATGATATACCATGAAGAACTACAGTACTCCAATATAAATAGCTAAAAATTCAGTTATGGAGAAATAATATCTGTGCATGGGATGGAAACTCTTTTTATTGGAAAAGTGTATGTCTCCATAAACAGAATTTCTTTCTTCTAGTCACTTGCACATAACAGCACCTGCTCACTATGGGCCCTATTTACTAAGATGCGCTAATGCTAGAGACACTCATAGGAATATGGGTGTCTCTAGCGTTAGCAAGCGTTAATTTTTAGCGCATGCTAAAAATGCTAGCGTGCCTACAGCACAGCTTAGTAGACAGGGCCCTATGTTTGGTATGTTTATTAAACTCAATATCCTTGCCTACTGTTCTGTAGGAGCTCATTGAATTAGGTAGGATCTCTTAGTTCCAGTCATGTGCTATCCAGCAACTTCTATGGACAATAAAATTTAGATGCAGAATTATAAACTTGGAGCCATTCATTTTTCTATGTATCACTCATAATTGTGTGACGGTAACAGTAATCATCACTAGGTGTCAGTTGTAGGATAAAGACGTGTATATTTTAGTTTATTAAATTTTAACAATGAACCAAGCAATACACTTGTATAGAAAAGTGAATTAAGGAAAATCATTTTAAAAAATAAGCACATCGGGAAAACAAAAAGGTGATTGTACATCACTCAAGTCTAGAATAATAAAATAATAATTGGATCCAAACCTTAAAGATTAAAATGAATATCGTGTGTGTGTATCAGAGCTAAATATCAGAGGCAGAAATAGAAATGAGTGAAAAGTTTATTTCCTAACAAATGAGTGAAAGCATCAGGGAACCAAAGGATTTCCTAAAAATAAAAATTGCAACTATAGTAAGGTGAGTCCATGTTTACTTTTTTTATTTTCACGGGGGGCCTTAAAGAAGCAAGAGATTTTACAAATAATTTTCAGTATAATTTGTTTTTGCTCTGTTTTTTTAGTAAGTACTATGGATTTCTTGAACAACTGATGGTGGAGAAGATTGCAAGCAAATCTGATTCAGCAGAAGAGTTACAACCTCCTTCCGCTTGTATTACTTATCCCGAATATTATCATGCTGAAAAATCACAGGTAAAACCAACTTCACATTTTAAATCATAAAGCCTCAAACAATCAATGAGGCTCATTTTCAAAGCACTTAGCCTCCCAAAGTTCCATAGAAACCTATGGAACTTAGCCTCCCAAAGTGCTTTGAAAATATGCCTCTATGTGTTCATCATAAATATGTGAATAGGTGGTGCATTGCACAAGTAAGCTGAGTAAAAATGCAAGCATCATTTGGTCATGGGCTCCTTAAGCTAGACACTGGATCTTATGTATTACACGTGTACTATGGGCACAGAATTGGAAAAAGCACTAAGTCTGTTTTATGGTTGTGATAAGACACTGTGCTTTTTTATGTTTATTAGTTTCAGAGAATCATATTTTTAGATTTATAATCAGACCTTCACATCCTGTTTGTTCTATTTTGCACTGTTGATCATGAGTTAGTATAGTATTATTATTATTTGTTACATTTGTATCCCACATTTTCCCACCTTTTTGCAGGCTCAATGTGGCTTACATATAACCGCTAACGGCGTTAGCCGATTCTGGTCTGAACAAATACATGGTATGAATGAATACAAAGTGATGTTGTGGTAGAATGAGGTACATGTATGGTAGGTACAATTGGGGGGAACTTAGGGAGGGAAAGGGGGAAGAAGAGTCAGGTAATGTCCATTACGGTCTTTGGTTACATCGTGTCGCAAGTGTCCAGGTATTTTTATGTTGGGTCGGTGGCGTATGCTCTTCTGAACAGGTCTGTCTTTAGTGCTTTCTGAAAATTTAGGTGGTCAAGCGTAGTTTTTGCTGCTTTTGGCAATGCGTTCCATAGTTGTGCGCTTAGGTAGGAAAAGCTGGATGCATAGGTGGATTTGTATTTGAGTCCTTTGCTGCTTGGGGAGTGGAGGTTTAGGTATGATCGTGCAGATTTTCTGGTGTTTCTGGTTGGCTGGTTGATAAGGTCTGTCATGTATCCCGGTGCCTCGCCGTAAATAATTTTATGAACAGTCGTGCAGATTTTGAAAGTGATACGTTCTTTGATTGGTAGCCAATTTAATTTTTCTCGGAGTGGTTTGGCACTGTCAGAACGTGTTTTTCCAATACAAGCCTGGCTGCTGGGTTCTGGGCGGTTTGAAGTTTCTTTATGATTTGATCCTTGCATCCCGCATAGATTCCATTACAGTAATCTGCATGGCTTAGTACCATTGACTGTACCATATTACGAAATATTTCCCTCGGGAAGAATGGTTTCACGCGTTTGAGTTTCCACATTGAGAAAAACATTTTCTTTATGGTGGATTTCACTTGGGTCTCTAGTGATAGGTTACGGTCGATTGTTACTCCGAGAATTTTCAGGCTATCTGGGATAGGGAGGGTGTATCCTGGGGTGTTAATGTTTGTGGGTTTGTATGTATTGTATTGGGATGAGATGATGAGACAGTGTGTTTTTTCTGTATTGAGTTTTAGTTTCCATAATCACAGAAACACCATAGTATATTTGATCATATGCAGGTTTTTTATGCTATACTCAAACATAAAGCCTCAAACAATCTATATGTTCATCATATTATGTGAATAGGTGGTGCATTGCACAAGTAAGCTGAGTAAAAATGAGCTACTGTTAGTGATATGCAATTTATCCTTAAAATCGAGCCTCCCTTCAGGGTGGCCAATGTAACGCCGATTTTTTAAAAAGGTTCCAGAGGAGATCCGGGAAGTTATAGACCGGTGAGTCTGACGTCGGTGCCGGGGAAAATGGTACAGGCTATTATCAAAAACAGAATTACAGAGCACATCCAAGGACATGGATTAATGAGACCAAGTCAGCACGGCTTTTGTGTGGGGAAATCTTGCCTGACCAATTTACTTCAATTCTTTGAAGGAGTAAACAAACATGTGGACAAAGGGGAGCCGGTTGATGTGGAGGGGCATAATCAGCGTATTTCCACTACAGTCCTCCGCTCTACCAGCTGAGCTATCGAAGGGACCTCCAATCGAATGCGAACGCCTATTTCTATGGGCGCCGATTTCTGTGAGCGGGACAAACCGTATTTTTGGAAAAAGATGGCCGGCCATCTTTTTTTCGATAATACGGGTTATGCGGGGCAAATGTGGGTGTTTTTGAGCTGGGCGCTATCGGTTTTCAGCGATAATGGAAACCGAAGGCGCACATCTCAAAAACGAACAAATCCAAGGCATTGGGTCGTTTGAGGGGCCAGGATTCGTAGTGCACTGGTCCCCCTCACATGCCAGGACACCAACTGGGCACCTTAGGGGGCACTTTTACAAATAAAAAAAAAACAGTAAAAGAGCTCCCAGGTGCATAGCACCATTCCCTTGGGTGCTGAGCCCCCCAAAGCCCACTGCCCACAAGTCTACACCATTACCATAGCTCTAAGGGGTGAAGGGGGCACCTACATGTGGGTACAGTGGGTTTGGTTTTTTTTTTGTAGGGCTCAGCATTAAGCACCACAAGTGTAACTGGTAGGGGGGGGATGGGCCTGGATCCACCTGCCTGAAGTGCACTGCACCCACTAAATTGCTCCAGGGACCTGCATATTGCTGTCAGGGAGCTGGGTATGACATTTAACCGAGATTGGATAGAGCCGGTAGTGGGAGGCGTGGCTGGAGGTTGAGAGGCGGGGATAGTGCGGGGCAGACTTATACGGTCTGTGCCAGAGCCAGTGGTGGGAGGCGGGACTGGAGGTTGGGAGGCAGGGATAGCGCTGGGCAGACTTATACGGTCTGTGCCAGAGCCGGTGGTGGGAGGCGGGAATAGTGCTAGGCAGACTTATACGGTCTGTGCCAGAGCCGGTGGTTGGGAGGCGGGGCTGGTGGTTGGGAGGCGGGGCTAGTGCTGGGCAGACTTATACGGTCTGTGCCCTGAAGAGCACAGGTACAAATCAAAGTAGGGTATACAAAAAAGTAGCACACATGAGTTGTCTTGTTGGGCAGACTGGATGGACCGTGCAGGTCTTTTTCTGCCGTCATCTACTATGTTACTATTTGAGGCTGGCATACAGGCTGGGAAAATTTTTTTTAAGTTGTTTTGTTTTGGTGGGAGGGGGTTAGTGACCACTGGGGGAGTCAGGGGAGGTCATCTGGTCATTTAGGGCACTTTTTGGGGACTTATTCGTGAAAAAAAGGGTCCAAAAAAAGTGCCCTAAATTCGCGCTCAAAATGCCTATTTTTTTTTTTTCGATTATCGGCGAAAGGCGCCCATCTCTGTTCAGCCGATAACCACGCCCCCAGTCCCGCCTTCACCACGCCTCCGACACACCCCCATCAACTTTGGCCGTTTCCGCGACAGAGTGCAGTTGAAGGCGCCCAAAATTGGCTTTCGATTATACCGATTTGGGCGCTTTTGCGAGATGGACGCCCATCTCAAGATTTGGGTCGAAATATGGGCGCCCATCACTTTCGATTATAAGGCGGATTGTGTATCTGGATTTTCAAAATGCGTTTGACAAGGTACCTCATGAAAGGCTACAGAGGAAATTGGAGGGTCATGGGATAGGAGGAAATGTCCAATGTGGATTAAAAACTGGTTGAAGGATAGGAAACAGAGAGTGGGGTTAAATGGGCAGTATTCACAATGGATAAGGGTAGTTAGTCGGGTTTCTCAGGGGTCTGTGCTAGGACCGCTCCTTTTTAATATATTTATAAATGATTTAGAGATGGGAGTAACTAGCGAGGTAATTAAATTTGCTGATGACACAAAGTTATTCAAAGTCGTTAACTCGCGACAGGATTGTGAAAAATTACAGAAGGACCTTATGAGACTGGGAGACTGGGTGGCTAAATGGCAGATGACGTTTAATGTGAGGAAGTGCAAGGTGATGCATGTGGGAAAAAAGAACCCGAATTATAGCTACGTCATGCAAGGTTCCACGTTAGGAGTTACGGACCAAGAAAGGGATCTGGGTGTCGTCATTGATAATACACTGAAACCTTCTGCTCAGTGTGCTGCTGCAGCTAGGAAAGCGAATAGAATGTTGGGTATTATTAGGAAAGGTATGGAAAACAGGTGTGAGGATGTTATAATGCCGTTGTATCACTCCAAGGTGTGACCGCACCTTGAGTATTGTGTTCAATTCTGGTCACCGCATCTCAAGAAAGATATAGTAGAATTGGAAAAGTTGCAGCGAAGGGTGACTAAAATGATAGCGGGGATGGGACGACTTCCCTATGAAGAAAGACTAAGGAGGCTAGGGCTTTTCAACTTGGAGAAGAGACGGCTAAGGGGAGACATGATAGAAGCTTATAAAATAATGAGTGGAGTGGATCAGGTGGATGTGAAGCGTCTGTTCACGCTTTCCAAAAATACTAGGACTAGGGGGCATGCGATGAAACTACAGTGTAGTAAATTTAAAACAAATCGGAGAAAAATTTTCTTCACCCAACGTATTAAACTCTGGAATTCTGGCAACTCTGGAATTCGTGGCCGGAGAGCGTGGTGAAGGCGGTTAGCTTAGCAGAGTTTAAAAAGGGGTTGGACGGTTTCCTAAAGGACAAGTCCATAAACCACTACTAAATGGACTTGGGAAAAATAGTGCATTTCAATAGAATAAAGATTACATTTGACAAACTTGTGTGCTGCATCCTACCAGTTTTACTCTTAAAGCACAATATCTTCTTAGGATGACCAACTAGTAAGATGTAACATGTAATTTTGTCAATAGATGCAATTAATAGAAATAAAACAAAGAAAATAAGATGATGCTTTTGTTTTTCTTGGAATAACAATACATTTTTTTATGAGCATTCTAAGGTAATCCTCTTTCGGATCAGAAATGAGCAAATAATGACATCCTTAGCACAGGCAGCAGATGAATCCAGTAACTGGTAGGTTGTGTCCATCTATCAGATAGAGATTACTAACTGAAGTGAGTGATAACGGGATGACCAGCCCCTCCATCAGCCAGTATATCTCTATCTCCAGCAGGTGGTGGACGACTTCTTACCAGCTCCTGGATTCTTTGCTTTTGGAGCTACTCTTGGGCTAGTATTAACCAGTTGAGTCTGGGGGGTGACTGACGTTTTGGTGCCATCTTTAGAGACATACATGTTCTGGGTCCCTGCTTCACCCCATGCCTCCCTTCCCTCCCAGTGTTGGCTGGTGGCTGTAACCTTCCTCAACACAAAGCTTGGAGCTGAGGGGTGATATGATAGAGGTATATAAAATAATGAGTGAACAGATAGATATGGAGCGTCTGTTTACGCTTTCCAAAAATACTAGGACAAGGGGGCATGCGATGAAGCTGGAGTGCAGTAAGTTTAAAACAAATAAGAGGAAATATTTCTTTACTCAGCCCATAATTCGACTCTGGAATTTGTTGCCGGAGAATGTGGTTAAAGCGGTTAGCTTAGCAGAGTTTGAATGGTTTGGATGGCTTCCTGAAGGAAAAGGCCACTGAATGTTATAAATGGACTTAGGGAAAAATCCACTATTCCTGGGACAAACAGTACAAAATGCTTTGCTCCGTGGATCTTGTCGGGTGATTGTGACCTGGATGGGCCACTGTCGGAGACAGGGTGCTGGGCTAGATGGACCTTTGGTCTGTCCCAGTGTGGCGATGCTTATGTCTTACGTCTGAAAAAAAAAAAGGAGCTATGCTGTTGGCATTTAAAAGAAACCCAAACAGACAAAGGAAGGAGCAGAAACAGGATGCACAACTTTTCTTATAGAGTCCCTTCACCAACGGGGTGCCTTGTCTATCCTGCGTGCCTGTCTGGCAGCAGGTCTATTTCTGGGAGGTGGTGTTTCTCTCTAGGCCGCTTTGTATTTGGTGAGTGCCTTGTTTTGTTTCCCTCTTTCCTGTGGATTGGGTGTCAGGATGGCAGCAGAGGCAGTTAAGAAGTATTCCCGCTGCGGGAAGAGAAAATCCGTAGCAGGGCTTTGTTTGGTGGGCTGTTCAGATCCCTTGCTGGATGATAGCATTCCTGCTGCAGAGGCACCCATTTCCCGCGCTGACTACTTGAGCATGTGTGCCATTTTGACTGCTGCTTCAGACGCGGCTCCCGCCGGTCAGCTGATGGCAGTTTTGGAGCCATTGCTTGGTTTGGCGGAATTTACTGCTCTTTCTGTGGGGAACCCTTCTGCGTCAACTCCAGGGACCTCCTCAAGGGGTTGAGGTTCCTGTGGATGGGTTTTTCTCTTAGTTTGTTCTTCTGCTGCATAAGACACACATGAGGAGTGGAGGAGTGGCCTAATGGTTAGTGCAGTGGGCTTTGATCCTGGCAATCTGGGTTCGATTCCAACTGCAGCTCCTTGTGACGTTGGGCAAGTCACTTAACTTAACCCTCCATTGCCCCAGGTACAAAAGCTTAGATTGTGAGTCATCTAGGGACAGAGAAAGTACCTGCATGTAATGTGTACAGCACTGTGTACGTCTAGTAGCTGTTACATTCTGTTACACTCCTCCAGAGGTGCAGCCTGCTTGCGCAGGGTATGGGCATTCGAGGATGTGGTGGCCATCTTGGATGTGGGATAGGGCGGCCATCTTGGAGATGGGCGTCTCAGGTTGTGGCAGCCATCTTGAAGTTGGGCAGCTTCAGGAAGGAAGCCCATATTTGGGCGTAGAGCATCTCCTCTGATGGGGACAGCCATCTTGGAACAGCTGCACATGTTTGAGCCTAATTCCTACACTATTTAAAGCCCTGCCCACCAGTCCTTCCGTGCTTCGGCTTCTAGTGCTTAGAGGTCGTGGTCTACGTCTGTGTTCTACAGCCGGCTATCTTTGTTCCAGTGATTCCTGTGTACCAGACCCTGGATTGTTGCCTGACTACGCGCTGTGTAGCTGCCTGCCTAGACCTCGGACTGTTTCTCTGACTATTCACTGCGCTGCTAATTCCTTTACTCCTGGACGGTGTCTGCTCTCCCTGCCTGTCAGGTCAGTGGCCGTGCAACCCCGCCGGTTCCGGGAGCCCTGGTGGCCGCCTGCACCTGGGGGCTCAACTCCCGGGGAACGGCGGTCGCTTCCCAGGTGAAGCTAGGGGTTGTCTGGCTGCCTGACCGAGTGCGGTGTCACTCCATCTTTGCCGTGCTCAGTCGGGGCACAAGGGCTCACATTCTTAGACATAACAGTAGCGCTATAGAAATGATTAGTAGTAGTAATATGTTAGAGGGCCGTTCCTCAGCCTCAGATCCAGGGTTTTTCTTTGCCCTCAGGTAGCTCTGTTGATTGCTCTCAATTGTTTTCAATGGAGTAAACCACACATGTCGCACAGTGGTTGAGGCCCAACTCTAGGCTTGGATTGAAGGTGGAGAAGGATCATCAAAGTCAGCACATGGCTGAGTGTTTGACAGTTGTTCCTCTTAAAAGGAAGAGAAGAAGAAAAGAACAGAGAAAGGAAGGGAAAGGAAGAAAAGGAAAAAGAAAACTTTTTTTCCTGCTAATGCTACTGCAGGGATGTCCCCCCAGTGCCGAGGACAATGACTTATGGGACATGTGTGTAGTTACAGCTCTAGTGATGAACTCTACAATCTCATGGGAGGGTGGTCTGAGACAGATTTTTGGCTTCTTGGCTTTTGATGAGTTGGTGATGGCCCTGTTGCTGACTAATTGTATTACTACTGGATCCTGTGGCTCCCAATGGTGTTCTGGGAGTGGGGGATTGATCTGGACCCTTTGGGCCTGTCCCCAGGTGAGACATGTTAATAGCCGACTGGTTTATAGTGGGGGAGGACCCTCTTGGACATTTTGGAGTTTGCAGCACTGTCTATATGAGTATATCTATGACTATATCTGTATATTTTTATTTATTTTATTTTAATTGATTTCGCCTTTGAGAGGTGTGGCCTAAACAGGGCATGGAGGTATTGCTGGACCAAGAAGGGTAATACTTAAAGCTGGTTGAACTTTTTGGGTCTGCAGCGGATTGATAATCTGGGTCTGCAGTGGGTTGATAATCTGATATACAGGGGAAAGAAAGAAGGGGGGGTTTAAACGTGAGAGTTCCTATGGTGGGAACGCAAGGGTCTTTGGGGGACCTTCTGGCGAGGGGAGGAAGGTGGGGTAAAAGGTGGGGGGTATGTACAGATATGATATTGAGTCTAAGTGGACAGACGTGTAACTTGCATCATCTATGGGAGTGCAGAGTTTGGGAAGGGATCCCCCACAGTTACAACACGTTACATTAGGGGCTGGGACGGTACCCCCTGATAATAGAAACTGGCTATGTTGTTTGTGATATCCACAATATAAGTGTTTCAATGTGAAATTTATTACATGGAATGTAGGAGGGATAAACTCGTCTATTAAACGTACAAAAAGTTTGCAACATTTACAGCTCCACAAAATTAATATAGCCCTTCTATAGGACACACAACTTTCAGCCCTGGAACATTCTATACTCCATACATTGTGGGTGGGAGAACGAATAGCTGCAGTGGCTCGGGCAGAGGGGGTGAGTGGCTATTTTAATTAGGAAAGGAATTGCAACACAAACTCACACCCTCTTTACCGACCCAAGGGTAGATTTGTCTTGTGTAAAGTGTGGGTAGACCACAGTGAATTGATCATGGGTAATGTTTATGCTCACAACCAAATCAACCACAAGTTTTATCAAAAAGTGACCAACCTTCTCTTGCCCTACCAAGCTCAAACCTTAGTGGTTGGGGGTGACTTTAACATGTTGTGGGACCCATCGATGGATCAATCTCTTGCCGTCAGAACCCTAATAGGGGCCTACCTAACGTGCAGAACTTTGGCCCTCATAGATGCTTCGCGGGTGCTACACCCAACAGAAGAGGATTATACACGTTTGTCAAGGGTGCATTGCACGCAGTCCTGCATAGACTACCTATTAATTTCAAGAAAGGTGTTTTTGATTTGGTAGCAAAAGTAGAAATCGGTCCATTTGTCGTCTCAGACCACATGGATGTGGATGGATTGGTCTCCCCTAGAGGGGGCTAGCCGGAACGGTAGGAAGTGGGTTTTTCCTTTGAAGCTCTATAAAGATCTTGCTTTCAAGAATAGATTGAGCAAATGTTGGAAAGAGTACAAGATTCATAATGCAAGTTGTACCCATACATTGTAAGCCGCACTGAACCTGCTATCGAGTGGGAAAGAGCGGGGTATAAATGCTACAAATAAATAAATAACTCGGTCATTTATTGGGAGGCTGCAAAGGCAGTACTACAGGGTGAGGTTATCAGCTATTCTCATCATACCAGATGGGCTTGGGATAGGGAGATATTGTGACTGAGTTCTCAATTACGACGGGCATGCCAGCAGTTGGTCACACACGGGGAGGACCATAAGCATCGCGTTCTGCATTTTCAGACCGCGTTAAATGAATTTCTTCACCAGAGGGCGCGTAAATCACAACTTTATTACAAATACATGCTGTATTGGCATGGGAATAAAGCAGGAAGGCTGTTGGCTCAATTAGTCTCTCAAAGAGGGGTCGTTGCAAGATTCTGACTTTGAGTGATGGGAAGGGGGGCTTTGTCATGAGAGATGAGGGCATTTGCAACATCTTTCATGCCTGTTATCAACAGCTCTATGCAGCCCAAGAGGACGAGGGATTGCAGAGCAGTCTATATTTGGAGAACTTTAACTCTGCCTACTTTAATACAGACAGACAGGGACCTTTGAATACGGATATACAGGAAGATGAAGTGTACTGGGCCATTCAGCAAAGCCCTGTCTTGAAGGTGCCTGGCATGGATAGGTTTCAGGCCAAGTTCTATAAGCTACTAGGAGAGGAGGTAGTGTTGCCCCTTACAAGACTTTTCAATCAGTTTATTACATCAGCATTACAAATAAGCATTGCTTATTTTAGCGCAAATCATTGTGCTGCCTAAACCAGGGCAAGATCCCGCTATCCCTGAATGTTATCAGCCTATATCTTTATTGAACTATGAGGTGAAGCTATTGGCCAAAATAATGGCAAACTGGCAAAAATTCTTCCCATCTCTTCTTTGTGAATCTCACGTAGGCTTTGTCTGGGGATGATTGGTGGCCAAGAACCTGCAAAAGATTTTGGCAACACTGGAGGTGGAGAGCAGAGTGGATCTACTGTCACACCTAATTAGCTTTGTCTCAGAAAAAGCATTTGACCATGTTCCCTGGGATTTTCTCTTTACTGTGCTGGCTCAGTATGGTTTTGTGGTTGCTTTCTCTCTGTAATTACAACCTTGTATTCAGCTCCTCGTGCTCGATTGATGGTCATTGGGGTAGATTCACTGTTTTTTTTTCAATATTTCGAGGGACAAGACAGGCTGTCCACTTTCACCTCTTTTGTTTGTGTGTTTCAAACTTGTGCTAATTCATCCTCTTTTTATGTTTATTCTTTGCTCAGCACTTTTTAATATGGCAGTAATTTACATTCTCATTAATTCCTGCACTACCGAGATATATCTTTAAGGTTATTTTGTAGTTGAAGACGCGTGCTCAGCCATCGGTGCATGGCTTCTTCTGCATGGCTTTCTGCATTGGCCCCCAAATGGCTTGTTGTCTGTTCAGGCTCACCCTCTTCCCTGCATGGAGAGGCTTGGACAGAACACTCCTGCTCTGACTAGAATCTGAAACGAAGTGGCCAAATGGCGTTCCAGGCCATTCCCCCAGAAATTAAGCCCTGGGACTAAACCATTGTCACACATCACCAAATATCTCCTCAGTTGTCGTACGTTTTATATGGGTAGCAGGCTGAATACCACTGTTATCCAGATAATGTCACTTAACCCTCCATTGCCCCAGGTACAAATAAGTACCTGTATACAATATGTAAGCCGCATTGAGCCTGCCATGAGTGGGAAAGCACGGGGTACAAATGTAACAAAAAAAAAAATAATCCCAGATATACAGGGCTGTGTCTGGATCATGGCAGTGATTATCCAAATACTTTTTAACTGCCATGGCTGGCATTTAAAAAAAATGGTGACAGCAGTGGCTGAATATTGACCCAGTGGTGTTTAATAGCTGGATCGAGGTCTAATTGTCAATTTGCTTATATAAGCTGTGTTCCATTTTGAATTTGAAGGAAACAATTACTACGTTTTTTTAAAAGGAAAGGAGGAACAGGGGTGATGTGATACAGACGTTCAAATATTTGAAAGGTATTAATCCGCAAACGAATCTTTTCCGGAGATGGGAAGGCGGTAAAACGAGAGGACATGAAATGAGATTGAAGGGGGGCAGACTCAGGAAAGATGTCAGGAAGTATTTTTTCACGGAGAGGGTGGTGGATGCTTGGAATGCCCTCCCGCGGGAGGTGGTGGAGATGAAAACGGTAACGGAATTCAAACATGCGTGGGATATGCATAAAGGAATCCTGTGCAGAAGGAATGGATCCTCAGAACCTTAGCTAAAATTGGGTGGCAGAGCAGGTGGGGGAAAGAGGGGTTGGTGGTTGGGAGGTGTGGATAGTGGAGGGCAGACTTATACGGTCTGTGCCAGAGCCGGTGATGGGAGACGGGACTGGTGGTTGGGAGGCAGGGAATATTGCTGGGTAGACTTATACGGTCTGTGCCTTGAAAAAGACAGGTACAAATCATATACACATATGAGTTTATCTTGGGCAGACTGGATGGACCGTGTAGGTCTTTTTCTGCCGTCATCTAATATGTTACTATGTTTTTAATTGGTAGAAGCTGAGCCATGGAACCAACAAAAATTCTCCAGACCTTCAGGACCCCCCCCATCTCATAATATGTCCTTCCCTATCATCATGCTGATCAATCCATAGACTGGTGGGTTGTGTCCATCTACCAGCAGGTGGAGATAGAGAGCAATCCTTTTGCCTCCCTATATGTGGTCATGTGCTGCCGGAAACTCCCCAGTATGTTCTCTATCTCAGCAGGTGGTGGTCACACACAGCAGCAGCTCTGGCTAGGTCTCCAAGCCTAATTTTTAGGTTTTGTTGAGTACCTGGGGTTGAGGGCTCTTCTATCGGGGATGCGGGGGTCTTAAAGTCTGATTCGCCCTTGTTGGGTGTCAGTTTGGAGGCCGGTCAGTGTCCCAGGTCTTCCTCCGGTGCGGCGGTTTTTCCCGCCATAAACGCCCATCCCCCGCTGCTCGCCTCCGCCATCTTGGCCGGCCACTCTGCTCGGACGGCTTCTTCTTGGGCCGCCCTTGAGCTGGGAGACGTTAATGCCATGGCCACCCTTGATTTGGGCGACGGCAAAAAAGCGGCTAAAGTTAAGCGCCGTTCTTCCCACGCGGCTCCTTCGCGGAGTGTCGCGCCGGACGCCATCTTGGATGCGCAGCATGTTTCTCCCCCGCTCTTGCGAGCGCCGGTTGAGGGTGCGTCTAGAGCTGTGGCCCAGGCTGCTGAAGTGCACAGTCTGGGGGGTTTCTCCCCCGAGTTTATTTTGCTGCTGCATCAGGCCTTCCTTATGCAAAACGCTGCCCCTTCTCCCTTGTCCGATAAAGGGGTTGAGGCCCCCGGAAGTAAACGCCCTCGGGTGGATTCCCAGGCCTTAGAGGACTTTGTCTCCTCTGATGTAGATGAGGGCAGCGTATCTGAGTTCTCCCAACGGTCCTTTGGGGATTCCTGCTCGGATGGAGCGGATGACCCCTCTGCAGCGCGGATCTTTCGCTCAGAGGATTTGCCCAACCTGTTAGTGCAGGCCATGAGCATTTTGAAGATTTCCTCTCCAGAGGACGTCTCTCCCTCAGCCCCTGTTGGCTCCGCCATTATGCTGGGGATGAAGCGCCCGCCTAGAACCTTCCACGTGCATGATGCCATGCACACCTTAATTTCGGCTCAATGGGATGTCCCGGAAGCGAGCCTCAAAGTGGCTAGGGCTATGTCCCGCCTCTATCCTTTGCCTGAAAGTGAACGTGAGGCCTTTCTTTGGCCTACTGTGGATTCTTTAATCACTGCGGTGACTAAGAAAACGGCGTTGCCGGTGGAAGGTGGCCTAAAGGACGCCCAAGACAGAAGATTGGAGGCGGCCTTAAGGTCGTCCTTCGAGGCGGCTGCCTTAAGTTTGCAGGCCTCAGTTTGCGGCTCCTATGTGGCCAGGGCGTGCCTGACGATTGTGCAGCGGGCTTCCCCCTCGGATCCTTCCTTGAGGGCTGATTGGCCGGCCCTGGAATCGGGCTTGGCTTACTTGGCAGACTTACTGTATGATGTCTTGAGAGCCTCGGCTAAAGGTATGGCTCAGACAGTCTCTGCGCGGCGGTGGCTTTGGCTGAAACATTGGTCTGCTGACCACGCCTCTAAGTCCCGCCTGGCTAAGTTGCCTTTTAAAGGCAAGCTGCTCTTTGGGGTCGAGCTGGACAAAATTGTGACCGATCTCGGCAAGTCTACGGGCAAGAGGTTACCAGAGGTCAGGGCTCGGGCCAGTGCTCGCCCCGGTAACTCCAGAGGACGGTTTCAGGAAGCCCGTCGGTACCGCCCGGACAAGTCGGGCTCCTCTGCCCCCTCTTCCTTCAAGAGGAACTTCTCCCCCAAGCAGCATTCCTTTCGCAAAGACCGCCGTCCCGGAGGTGCGCCCTCCGGTCCTCCCCCAGGGTCTCGTACCCAATGACGGGGTCCTGGTCCATGGCCCAGTGCAGATTGGAGGACGCCTGTCCTCATTTCTGGGCGAGTGGACCAAGGTAACTTCAGACGCTTGGGTGCTGGAAGTCATCAGAGATGGCTACAAGCTAGAGTTCTGCCGACCCTTAAGAGACGGGTTTGTACTCTCTCCCTGCAAGTCTCCGGTCAAAGCTGTGGCAGTGCAGCAGACCTTGGACAATCTGATCCGCCTGGGTGCGGTCGTTCTGGTGCCAGAAAATCAGCTTGGCAAGGGACGTTACTCCATTTACTTTGTGGTACCAAAGAAAGGAGGTTCTGTCCGGCCTATCCTCGACCTCAAAGGGGTCAATCGGGCCTTGAAAGTTCGGCACTTTCGCATGGAGACTCTCCGCTCTGTTATAGCGGCAGTGAAGGCAGGGGAGTTCCTGGCATCCTTGGACATCAAGGAAGCGTACTTGCATATTCCCATCTGGCCTCCTCATCAACGCTTTCTGCGTTTTGCAGTCCTGGGCCGACACTTCCAGTTCAGAGCCCTCCCGTTCGGGTTGGCCACTGCTCCGCGGACCTTCTCCAAAGTAATGGTGGTCATCGCGGCCTTCCTGCGAAAGGAAAGAGTACAAGTCCATCCTTATCTGGACGACTGGTTGATCCGAGCCCCCTCTTATGCAGAGTGCGGCAAAGCTGTGGACCGGGTGATTGCTCTTTTGAGCTCCCTGGGGTGGATCATCAACTGGGAGAAAAGCCAGCTGCGCCTGACTCAGTCCCTGGAGTATCTGGGAGTTCGATTCGACACCCAAGTGGGCAGAGTGTTCCTGCCGGACAATCGGATTGTCAAACTTCAGGCTCAGGTGGACCAGTTCCTAGTAGCCTCTCCTCTTCGGGCTTGGGACTATGTGCAGCTATTGGGCTCTATGACGGCCACGATGGAAGTAGTGCCCTGGGCCAGGGCTCATTTGAGACCACTACAACACTCTGCTGCAGCGCTGGACTCCGATGTCGGAGGATTATGCGGTGTGCCTTCCCTTGGACCCAGCTATGCGCAAGGCGCTGAGCTGGTGGCTGAAGACAGACAAGTTGTCTGCAGGGATGCCTCTTGTGACCCCGGAGTGGATTGTCGTCACAACGGACGCCTCTTTGACGGGCTGGGGAGCCCACTGCTTGGGAAGGACAGCGCAGGGGCTCTGGTCTCCTGCAGAGGCAAAGTGGTCTATCAACCTCCTGGAACTCAGAGCCATTCGGTTGGCGCTTTTGGAGTTCCTCCCGGTACTGGCGTTGAAGCCAGTACGGGTCCTGTCGGACAATGCCACGGCTGTGGCCTATGTCAACCGCCAGGGAGGTACCAAGAGCGCCCCTCTAGCCAAGGAAGCCATGAATCTATGCCAGTGGGCGGAAGCGAACCTGGAACAGCTGTCAGCGGCCCACATTGCCGGAGTCATGAATGTCAAGGCGGACTTTCTCAGTCGCCATACCTTGGATCCCGGAGAGTGGCAGTTATCGGCTCAGGCGTTCTTGGACATCACGAAGCGCTGGGGCCAGCCGAGCCTAGATCTGATGGCGTCTTCGGCCAATTGCCAAGGGCCGCGCTTTTTCAGCAGAGGACGGGACCCTCGATCTCTGGGAGTAGATGCTCTTCTCCAACAGTGGCCGACACAGGAGCTTTTCTATGTGTTCCCGCCCTGGCCCATATTGGGCAGGGTACTAGACCGGGTGGCAAAGCATCCGGGCCGGATAATCCTGGTGGGTCCGGACTGGCCCAGACGTCCCTGGTATGCGGACTTGATCAGGCTCTCAGTGGACGACCCTCTGCGGCTGCCAGTGGAGCAGGGCCTGTTGCATCAGGGTCCCGTGGTGATGGAGGATCCCTCCCCCTTTGGTCTTACGGCCTGGCTATTGAGCGGCAGCGTCTGAGGAAGAAGGGTTTCTCAGACAAGGTCATCGCCACTATGCTGAGAGCGAGGAAGCGCTCTACTTCTACGGCTTACGCCAGGGTTTGGCGTACCTTTGCAGCGTGGTGTGAAGCAGGCTCACTTTCTCCCTTCACTGCTCCAATTTTTTCAGTGCTGGCGTTCCTGCAAGAAGGTCTGGAGAATGGCCTGTCGCTCAGTTCCCTTAAAGTCCAGGTAGCGGCTCTGGCTTGCTTCAGGGGCCGCCTGAAGGGTGCTTCCCTGGCTTCGCAGCCAGATGTGGTACGTTTTCTCAAGGGAGTTAATCACCTGCGCCCTCCTCTGCACTCAGTGGTGCCTGCGTGGAATCTCAACCTGGTGCTAAGAGCTTTGCAGAAGCCGCCTTTTGAACCCTTGTCGAGGGCATCTCTGAAAGACCTGACGTTGAAAGCAGTCTTTTTGGTGGCTATCACTTCAGCCAGAAGAGTTTCCGAGCTCCAGGCACTCTCATGTCGAGAGCCTTTTCTGCAGTTCACTGAGGCAGGAGTGACTATTCGCACAGTGCCTTCCTTCCTGCCCAAGATTGTTTCTCGCTTCCATGTGAATCAGCAGCTCTGTCTCCCTTCCTTTCGTAGGGAGGACTACCCAGAGGAATACTCTGCTCTCAAATATCTGGATGTGAGACGAGTCATCATCAGATACTTGGAAGTAACCAATGATTTCCGGAAGTCGGATCATCTGTTTGTCCTGTTTGCAGGTCCTCGTAAGGGTCTGCAGGCTGCTAAGCCTACAGTGGCAAGATGGGTCAAGGAAGCCATTGCAGCGGCTTATGTGGCCACGGGGAAGGTGCCGCCTATTTAGCTGAAGGCTCACTCCACTAGAGCTCAGGCGTCCTCGATGGCAGAGGCCGGGTCCGTCTCCTTGGAAGAGATATGCAAGGCGGCAACTTGGGCATCGGCCCATACCTTCTCCAGGCATTACCGCTTGACTGTGGCTGCTCGGGCGGAGGCCCGGTTTGGAGCTTCAGTGTTGCGGTCAGGGATTTCAATGTCCTGCCCTGGGTGAGTACTGCTTCGGTACATCCCACCAGTCTATGGATTGATCAGCATGATGATATGGAAGGTAAAATTATGTATCATACCTGATAATTTTCTTTCCATTAATCATAGCTGATCAATCCATAGCCCCTCCCAGATATCTGTACTGTTTATATTCTGGTTGCATTTCAGGTTCAAGTTTAGTCTTCAGTTCCTGTTCAGGAGGACTTCGTGTTCAAGTTTTTTCAATTGGATTCTTCAAGAGTTGAGACGAGTTTGTGTTACAGTGAGCTGCTGCATTCCTCTCCCCTCCGTTTTACGGGGCTGGATTGAGACATAAATTCTGCCGGCGCTCCCTCCCGCTTCGTGCGGCTGTATGCAGCTTTGTACCCCTCCCGCTTCGGCGACGTTAGGGTCAGTCAGCTCCTCCCGCGGTTGCAGGATAAGCCAGATCCCCCCACATCGGCGGGGTGGTGTCCCTTCCCCGCTCCGCGGGGATGAGCTGGACGGATTCCCCTCCCCCACTTGTGTGGGGATGAGCTGGGTTAATTCCCCTCCCCCGTTTCGGCGGTGGTGAGCTGGGCAGAGTGTCCCTTTGTGGGTGTAATTCTCTAAGTGCTGAGTCCTGCGGATGGCGCTTGGATATCGAGTTTCCGGCAGCACATGACCACATATAGGGAGGCAAAAGGATTGCTCTCTATCTCCACCTGCTGGTAGATGGACACAACCCACCAGTCTATGGATTGATCAGCTATGATTAATGGAAAGAAAATTATCAGGTATGATACATAATTTCCTTAGCGTCCCTCCGGACCGGACCAGGATTGGACTGATGGGTTGTGCTGGTCCGGTCCGGAGGGACTAAAGGAAAGCAAATTAGCAGGTAAGATCTAATTTCTCCTTTACCATCCCAAGCCAATATGAATGCCCCAGTCACTCCCTAAAGAGCTTTCCATGGATGACTACACTCCCTTCCTTTTGGAGTGCCCATTCTTAGGCATTCCATCTCACTGTGGACTAGTTTTTCAAGTCAACCTGCATTGATGTCAGTAGGAGAGCATTGAATCTGGGTGTTATCTCAAGCCAGGCAGAAGCAGCAAACCTGAGTTATCAAAGGGACATCCTCTGTTTGGGGGTGGGGAGCAAAGGTATAACAACTTCTTCTCATGGGACTGTTGCGGACATTATGGCTGTTAAATATTGTTCATTTCTTTAGAATATTTAATTACAAGTAAATATATTTTAAATTTTGTTTATAGGATATCGGTAGCAATGAACAAGAAGATTCATTTTCTTGTAGTAAGTACATGATTTGTTTTTTAAGTAAATTTTTAGATTTTAACTTAATATGATAATATGTAGTAGCTTTTGAATTGTATTTTTTCAGTAGTATTTACTAGACAAGTAAATCAGCATAATAGAGTGTTATATGATACACTATTGCTAGTCCCACAGTATTATATTAAATTTTTATTCAATTTAGAGTTTTTCCTCCAGATTTACATTTGTTTTGACTGAATCAATGGAAAACCAATTTTTTCTAATAAGGAACTATATGATATTTACCTCTGCAATTTTTAACAGCAATGTTGGGCAAAACCTTCTTTGAGGTCATGTTGGGTGGCACCCTGTGTGGCTGAGAGAGGGGTCTCTCTCAGAGATGTGAAGATCAGATGCTGCTGTTTCTCCATAATCAGCTGATAAAAGTTGGATACATCTTCATCCAACTTGTATTAGCAGGCTTTATGAAAAGCTGTTGTGCCCACCTCTGTTGTACAGCATTTGACTAATAACTCCCATTATGTGTTATTTATATCTTTTAATGCTACTTACCTTTATCTGTCCATACTATGGATTTTCTTTGTTTAATTTATTCAGCCTAGTATGAACGATCAAAATATAAATGAATATAGCCATTAATAGATATATTGCCAGCATTCAAAATGTGCAGTCCCCACTTCAGGGATCTGGTATTAATATCATATATAATATATATGGGGACTTGTGATACCCATCTGTCAGTGGAGGATCACTGTAGTCATGAGGTGGCAGTATCCTATGAATTAATAAACAGTAGTGTAACTTTATGGCCAGTGCTGATATAACAGCTTTTCACATTTCCTGTGCAGGCACTAGGCCCCTTCAAAATGTATCTTTCTCACAGCATTGCTTAGGTTGTCATGCTGCCCCCAATGTGTTTAAAATTTTTGATTTGCAGTAGTAGCAGGACAAACCCTTTCTGTCACCTTTATGAGCAGTGCCAGGCCTAAGAGACACAGAACCTGTGGGTCATGATGATAGGGCTGTGCTGAGCATCACAGGGTGGAAGAGTGTTAGGTGCAGTAGTGGAAAGATGTTGGCGAGACAAACCAGAGGAGTAGAGGATAAACCACTGACTTTCACACAGGGAGTGTCGTCAAAAGTGTTCTCCGAGGACAAGCAGGCTGCTTGTTCTCACGACTGGGGTGACGTCCGCGGCAGCCCCCACCAACCGGAAAGAAGCTTCGCGGGACGGTCGGCACGCAGGGCACGCCCACCGCGCATGCGCGGCCGTCTTCCCGCCCGTGCGCGACCGCTCCCGCCAGTTCCTTTTTTTCCGCGCCTGGAGAGAGTCGTGTTTTGCGCTCTCTCTGTTCAGCCGCCGGATCGTTCGATCGCGTTTACGCTGATCGTGCTTTTTCTATTTGTTTTTCGGTTTTAGTTACCGCCCGGTTTCCTTTAAAAAAAAAAAAAAAAAGAAACCCTGCGCGTGTGGGACACGCGCTCCCTTTTTTCCCTCGCTTCCAGCGGGGACGTCACGTTGCGGCCTAGTGGCCGCTCGGTCGTTTGTTTTTCGTGGTGTGTTTTTAGCCACCATTGACGACTTTGACTTCGCCGACGCGATTTTTCCGTCGATGTCCTCGAAGGTCCCGAGTGGATTTAAAAAGTGTGGTCGCTGCGGCCGGCCGATCTCGCAGACCGACACCCACGCTTGGTGCCTCCAGTGCCTCGGGCCGGAGCACAATCTCAAGTCGTGTTCTTTGTGTCTCGGTCTCCGGAAACGGACTCAGGTTGCGAGGCAAGTTCTGCGGGACCGTCTTTTTGGAACTTGCGCCGGCCCCTCGACGTCGACCTCGAAGGCATCGGTATCGACGCCCGGCCCTTCGGTACCGGTATCGATGCCCGAGACTTCGGCACCGATGGCAGCGACCCCAGGAGAACAGGTCCCGTCGGCCCGCCGGTCCTCCGGTGAGGGTAGAGGTGAGAGGCCGCGTGGGCAGTCGGCCCCGGTCACTCCCTCAGCCCATGGCCCACGGGACCGAACCCTGTCTGACCCGGTGCCTCGAGACCGAGGGGGATCGACCTCCTCCTCCTCCATGCCCTCCGGCGCCGGTGACGTGCATCGGAAGAAAGACAAGAAGCGTCGTCACCGGTCGCCTTCGGTGCATCCCGATGTCGGAGAGGAGACGACGCCGAAGCGTCATCGTCGTGAGGAGAGGTCCCCGTCGGTTGTGGAGGTACCGACGCGTCGGGGTTCCGGCACCTCGGTGCCGTCTCCTGGCCCCCAGCAGCTTCCGGCACCGACACCCTTACCGGCCCCACCGCCTTTCCCGGCAGCGGGCCTGGACGAGTGCCTCAGAGCCATCCTTCCGGGGATCCTGGAAGGGCTGATGCGCCAGGCTGTGCCGGCGCCGGGGGTGCTTGCGCCCTTGGCGCCGATGACTGTGGCGCCGGCGAGCTCTAGCCCGGCGCCGGGGCTGTCGACACCGCCGCCGCTTGCGGTGCTGGTCTTGACCGCCACGCAGGTGGAGTCCCCGTCGACGTCGATGGAGGGAGCTCCGTCCCCGCCGGCGCGGGAGTCCACCGCTCGACGCCACCGAGACCTCGGTGCCTCGACGTCGAGCCGGGCCCGGTACAGGACTCAGCTACATGAGCTAATGTCCGATACCGAGGATGAGGACTCGTGGGGGGAAGAGGAGGACCCTAGATATTTCTCCTCAGAGGAGTCTACGGGCCTTCCCTCGGACCCCACGCCTTCACCGGAGAGGAAGCTCTCACCACCTGAGAGTCTCTCCTTTGCCTCCTTTGTGCGGGATATGTCTATCAGCATTCCCTTCCCCGTGGTCTCTGTGGAAGAGCCGAGGGCCGAGATGCTCGAGGTCCTCGACTATCCATCACCACCTAGAGAGTCCTCCACGGTACCGCTGCACAATGTCCTCAAGGAGACACTGCTTCGGAACTGGGTGCGACCATTAACTAACCCCACCATTCCCAAAAAAGCAGAGTCCCAGTACAGGATCCACTCTGACCCAGAGTTAATGCGGCCCCAATTGCCCCATGACTCGGCGGTCGTGGATTCTGCTCTCAAGAGGGCACGGAGTTCGAGGGATACCGCCTCGGCGCCCCCGGGGCGGGAGTCTCGCACTCTGGACTCGTTTGGGAGGAAGGCCTACCAATCCTCCATGCTCGTGACCCGCATCCAGTCATACCTGCTCTATATGAGCATCCACATGCGGACCTATGTGCAACAGCTGGCGGACCTGGTCGAGAAGCTCCCGCCGGAGCAGTCCAGGCCTTATCAGGAGGTGGTCAGGCAGCTGAAGGCGTGCAGAAAGTTCCTGTCCAGGGGTATTTTTGACACCTGTGACGTGGCATCTCGTGCTGCGGCCCAAGGTATAGTGATGCGCAGGCTCTCATGGCTGCGTGCCTCTGACCTGGACAACCGCACCCAGCAGAGACTGGCTGACGTCCCTTGCCGGGGGGATAACATTTTTGGTGAGAAGGTCGAGCAGATGGTGGACCAACTGCATCAGCGGGAAACCGCTCTCGACAAGCTCTCCCACCGGGCGCCTTCAGCATCCACCTCTACAGGTGGACGTTTTTCCCGGGCCCGGCAGGCTGCACCCTATTCTTTTGCGAAGCGTAGGTACAACCAGCCGGCCCGAAGGCCTCGTCAGGCACAGGGACAGCCCCAGCGCGCTCGTTCTCGTCAACAGCGTGCGCCTAAGCAGCCCCCTGCGCCTCCACAGCAAAAGCCGGGGACGGGCTTTTGACTGGATCCACGGGAACATAGCCGCCCTACAAGTGTCCGTACCGGACGATCTGCCGGTCGGAGGGAGGTTAAAATTTTTTCACCAAAGGTGGCCTCTCATAACCTCCGACCGGTGGGTTCTCCAAATAGTGCGGTGCGGATACGCCCTGAATTTGGCCTCCCTGCCTCCAAATTGTCCTCCGGGAGCTCAGTCTTTCAGCTCCCATCACAAGCAAGTACTTGCAGAGGAACTCTCCGCCCTTCTCAGCGCCAATGCAGTCGAGCCCGTACCACCCGGGCAGGAAGGGCAGGGATTCTATTCCAGGTACTTCCTTGTGGAAAAGAAAACAGGGGGGATGCGTCCCATCCTAGACCTGAGAGGCCTGAACAAATTCCTGGTCAAAGAAAAGTTCAGGATGCTTTCCTTGGGCACCCTTCTGCCAATGATTCAGAAAAACGACTGGCTATGTTCCCTGGATTTAAAGGACGCATATACTCACATACCGATACTGCCAGCTCACAGACAGTATCTCAGATTCCGCCTGGGCGCACGGCACTTTCAGTATTGTGTGCTGCCCTTTGGGCTAGCCTCTGCCCCACTAGTGTTTACCAAGTGCCTCGTGGTGGTAGCGGCCTACCTACGCAAGCTGGGAGTGCACGTGTTCCCATATCTCGACGATTGGCTGGTCAAGAACACTTCGGAGGCAGGAGCCCTCCGGTCCATGCAGTGCACTATTCAACTTCTGGAGCTGCTGGGGTTTGTGATAAATTACCCAAAGTCCCATCTCCAGCCAACTCAGTCTCTGGAATTCATAGGAGCGCTGCTGAATTCCCAGACGGCTCAGGCCTACCTTCCCGAAGCGAAGGCCACCAACCTCTTGGCCCTGGCTTCGCAGACCAGAGCGTCCCAGCAGATCACAGCTCGGCAGATGTTGAGACTTCTGGGTCATATGGCCTCCACAGTTCATGTGACTCCCATGGCTCGTCTTCACATGAGATCTGCTCAATGGACCCTAGCTTCCCAGTGGTTCCAAGCCACCGGGAATCTAGAAGATGTCATCCGCCTCTCCACCAGTTGCCGCACTTCACTGCTCTGGTGGACCATCCGGACCAATTTGACCCTGGGACGTCCATTCCAAATTCTGCAGCCCGGGAAAGTGCTGACGACGGATGCATCTCGCCTGGGGTGGGGAGCTCATGTCGATGGGCTTCACACCCAGGGTCTGTGGTCCCTCCAGGAAAAGGATCTGCAGATCAACCTCCTGGAGCTCCGAGCGATCTGGAACGCACTGAAGGCTTTCAGAGATCGGCTGTCCTACCAAATTATCCAAATTCGGACAGACAATCAGGTTGCAATGTATTACGTCAACAAGCAGGGGGGCACCGGATCTCGCCCCCTGTGCCAGGAGGCCGTCGGGATGTGGCGTTGGGCGTGTCGGTTCGGCATGCTCCTCCAAGCCACGTACCTGGCAGGCGTAAACAACAGTCTGGCCGACAGGCTGAGCAGAGTCATGCAACCGCACGAGTGGTCGCTCCATGCCAGAGTGGTACGCAAGATCTTCCGAGCGTGGGGCACCCCCTCGGTGGATCTTTTCGCCTCTCAGACCAACCACAAGCTGCCTCTGTTCTGTTCCAGACTTCAGGCACACGGCAGGCTAGCGTCGGATGCCTTTCTCCTCCATTGGGGGACCGACCTCCTGTATGCTTATCCTCCCATACCTTTGGTGGGGAAGACCTTACTGAAGCTCAAGCAAGACCGCGGCACCATGATTCTGATAGCGCCCTTTTGGCCCCGTCAGATCTGGTTCCCTCTTCTTCTGGAGTTGTCCTCAGAAGAACCGTGGAGATTGGAGTGTTTTCCGACTCTCATTTCGCAGAACGACGGAGCGTTACTGCACCCCAACCTTCAGTCTCTGGCTCTCACGGCCTGGATGTTGAGGGCGTAGACTTCACTGCGTTGGGTCTGTCTGAGGGTGTCTCCCGGGTCTTACTTGCCTCTAGGAAGGATTCCACTAAAAAGAGTTACTTTTTCAAGTGGAGGAGGTTTGTCGTGTGGTGTGAGAGCAAAGCCCTAGAACCTCGTTCTTGCCCTGCACAGAACCTGCTTGAATACCTTCTGCACTTATCAGAGTCTGGCCTCAAGACCAACTCAGTAAGGAATCACCTTAGTGCGATTAGTGCTTACCATTATCGTGTGGAAGGTAAAGCCATCTCTGGAGAGACTTTAGTCGTTCGATTCATGAGAGGCTTGCTTTTGTCAAAGCCCCCTACCAAGCCTCCTACTGTGTCATGGGATCTCAACGTCGTCCTCACCCAGCTGATGAAACCTCCTTTTGAGCCACTGAATACCTGCCATCTGAAGTACTTGACCTGGAAGGTCATTTTCTTGGTGGCAGTTACTTCAGCTCGTAGGGTCAGTGAGCTTCAAGCCCTAGTAGCTCATGCTCCATATACCAAATTTCATCACAACAGAGTAGTGCTCTGCACCCACCCAAAGTTCCTGCCGAAGGTGGTGTCGGAGTTCCATCTTAACCAGTCAATTGTCTTGCCAACATTCTTCCCCAGGCCGCATACCCGCCCTGCTGAACGTCAGTTGCACACATTGGACTGCAAGAGAGCATTGGCCTTCTACTTGGAGCGGACACAGCCCACCAGACAGTCCGCCCAATTGTTTATTTCTTTCGACCCTAACAGGCTAGGGGTCGCTGTCGGGAAACGCACCATTTCTAATTGGCTAGCAGATTGCATTTCCTTCACTTACGCCCAGGCTGGGCTGACTCTTGAGGGTCATGTCACGGCTCATAGTGTTAGAGCCATGGCAGCGTCAGTGGCCCACTTGAAGTCAGCCACTATTGAAGAGATTTGCAAGGCTGCGACGTGGTCATCTGTCCACACATTCACATCACATTACTGCCTCCAGCAGGATACCCGACGCGACAGTCGGTTCGGGCAGTCGGTGCTGCAGAATCTGTTTGGGGTGTAAATCCAACTCCACCCTCCAGGACCCGAATTTATTCTGGTCAGGCTGCACTCTCAGTTAGTTGTTCTTCGTAGGTCAATTTCTGTTGTTTCCTCGCCGTTGCGAGGTTCCATTGACCTGGGTTCTTGTTTTGAGTGAGCCTGAGAGCTAGGGATACCCCAGTCGTGAGAACAAGCAGCCTGCTTGTCCTCGGAGAAAGGGTATGATACATACCTGTAGCAGTTGTTCTCCGAGGACAGCAGGCTGATTGTTCTCACCTACCCTCCCTCCTCCCCTTTGGAGTTGTGTGTTTCATCTTTTGCTAGTCATTCAACTGGCGGGAGCGGTCGCGCACGGGCGGGAAGACGGCCGCGCATGCCCTGCGTGCCGACCGTCCCGCGAAGCTTCTTTCCGGTTGGTGGGGGCTGCCGCGGACGTCACCCCAGTCGTGAGAACAATCAGCCTGCTGTCCTCGGAGAACAACTGCTACAGGTATGTATCATACCCTTTCTTTATTAAGACACCAGAAGAGACCCGACATGGGGCTGTGTTTCGGTGGAAATGTCTGCCTGCCTCAGGGATCAAATACAACACTACTGTAAAAACATAAAATGATATATAATACAAATAAAATCATCAAAGTGAATCACAAAACAAATGTATAAGTACAATTTTTAAATAAAAAAGATTACAAACTTCAAAACATGATAAACTACTGGCAAGACATTAACTGTACATACAAAATGTGATAATATAAAGTCTATATAAAAAGATATAAACCATGAAATATTGTATAAAATGGACTGCACCTTAAATGAGATTGAATAAACTAAATAACAGAAACAGGCAAAAAAGTAAATACATATTAAAAAAAATAGATGTGATGGGGCCTAAAGTATCAGCAGACAAACAAGCTCCCCTTGAAGCTGGAAGGTGTTACACACAGTGCCTTGATAGTAACATAGTAACATAGTAGATGATGGCAGAAAAAGACCTGCATGGTCCATCCAGTCTGCCCAAGACAAACTCATATGTGTATACCTTACCTTGAATTTGTACCTGTCCTTTTCAGGGCACAGACCGTATAAGTCTGCCCAGCAGTATTTCCCGCCTCCCAACCACCAGTCCCGCCTCCCATCATCGGCTCTGGTACAGACCGTATAAGTCTGCCCTCCCCTATCCTAGCCTCCCAACCACCAACCCCTCTTCCCCCCACCTGCTCCGCCACCGAATTTCAGCTAAACTTCTGAGGATCCATTTCTTATGCACAGGATTCCTTTATGCATATCCCACGCATGTTTGAACTCCATTACCGTTTTCATCTCCACCACCTCCCGCGGGAGGGCATTCCAAGTGTCCACCACCCTCTCCGTGAAAAAATACTTCCTGACATCTTTCCTGAGTCTGCCCCCCTTCAATCTCATTTCATGTCCTCTCGTTCTACCGCCTTCCCATCTCCGGAAAAGATTCGTTTGCGGATTAATACCTTTCAAATATTTGAACGTCTATCATATCACCCCTGTTCCTCCTTTCCTCCAGGGTATACATGTTCAGGTCAGCAAGTCTCTCTTCATACGTCTTGGAACATAAATCCCATACCATCCTCGTAGCTTTTCTTTGCACCGCTTCTATTTTTTTAACATCCTTCGCAAGATACGGCCTCCAAAACTGAACACAATGCTCCAGGTGGGGCCTCACCAACGTCTTATACAGGGGCATTAAAACCTCCTTTCTTCTGCTGGTTACTCCTCTCTCTATACAGCCTAGCAATCTTCTAGCTACGGCCACCGCCTTGTCGCACTGTTTCGTCGCCTTCAGGTCCTCAGATACTATCACCCCAAGATCCCTCTCCCCGTCCGTGCCTATCAGACTCTCCCCGCCTAACACATACGTCTCCCTTGGATTTCTACTCCCTAAGTGCATCACTTTGCATTTCTTCGCATTGAATTTTAATTGCCATACGTTAGACCATTCTTCTAGCTTCTTCAGATCTTTTTTCATGTTTTCCACTCCCTCCGGGGTGTCCACTCTGTTGGAAATCTTGGTGTCATCCGCAAAAAGGCAAACTTTACCTTGTAACCCTTCGGCAATGGCTCTAAACTGAGCAGAGTTAAGGATAAGCAAAGCTGTGAAAAAAAAGGACAGGATACTATGTTGTATGACTGTCCACCTCTAAACTAATATGAAATTAATTGAACCTACAGAATTCATTGTAACAGTGGTACAGAATATAGGAACTGATTATAGCGTATAAGAGTACAAAGAACAAGCTAGACTGCATCTAAATAACAACCCTCTTAAGTGAAAAGAGCTAAGATATGCTACAAGGTATATCCACTATGTGGTGGGAGATAAAACTTTAAGTGGCTAATGTCTTGAAAACTAGACAAAGTTAGCCGGTTAATAAAGATACCGCTTGATGCAGTATCACTGTAAATACCTATTAAAAGACAAAAACGCCAAATGATAAAGGATGTGAGTCTAAAATATGCTAAAAACAGAGCAGCATGAGCAACCCATAAATATAGTATAAACTGCTGGACTACCAAATAAACTGTAGCAAATGTAAATAGTTTATTGCATAAAAAAAACAATACTAAGCTGCTGTTTGTAAATGCTTGGTTACAAAAAGAGCCAGTAGTTTAAAAAACATGCAAAAATGTGAAGCAGTTTAAAAATATGTATTAATTCAAATAATGGCTAGGTATAAAATCTAAGGGCCCTGTTAACTAAAGTGCGCTAGCATTTTTAGCGCATGATAAAATTTAGCTTGTTCTAAAGCTGGAGACATCCATGTATTCCTATGGGTGTCTCTAGTGTTAGCGTGTGCTAAAAATGCGTGCCTACAGCGCGGCTTAGTAAACAGGGCCCTAAGGTTGGACTGTAAGATTAAAGGGCTTAAAGCTCTAAATGTCAAAAGACTCGCTGTATATCATTGAAGGATAAAAATACTCACCCACAGCTGTGTTCAAACAGATGCTGTGGCGCCAAAAATGCCACTTCAATAGTTCTGAAGAAACAGAACTGCATCATAACTACTGCATATTTAAATCTAAGATCATGAATAATGTATAAGATGGCAATATCCCTGAAATGCAGCGGTGTGAATGCCAGCTAAAAAACAGCCAGTTATAAATATAACCGGTTAGAATGCACAAACCGGTTATAAAAACATATATGAGAATTTAATATATGTAAAAGATAAGAATAAAAATAAAATATGTGGCAACTATGAAAAAGCAATGTACACTGTGAAATTGAAGGTAAGTAATATGCAAAAAAGGTGCAAATGAAAGTACAGTAAAACGCTGACAGTTGTATATTGCAAAATTTAACTGATAGAAGTCACCGATAACAGTGTGTACTATATGAAGGGTCTTAAATCTAATTCTGAATTCAGTCCATGCGGAATCAGCGTTTTAAAAAGAAAAATGGTCCTTTGTTCTTCCTTTAATAATTTTTTGTCTGCATCACCACATCTCCATGAGGTTTTCAAAACTTTGTAGACAACAAACTTAAATTCATCTGTAGTGTGATCAAATGATTGCCAGTGATGAACCAAAGGGGCTGTAGTGATGTTCTGGTCGATATAGCTCCTGTGTTCAATTAGACATGTTTTGATTTGACGCTTGGCCTTGCCAACGTATTAGAGATTGCATGGACGCTTAATAATGTATATTGCGTTGGAGGTATTGCAATTTGAATAGTTGTGTAAAACGTATTCTCCAAGGACAAGCAGGCTGCTTGTTCTCACTGGTGGGTGACGTCCACGGCAGCCCCAGGAACGGAAATCTTCCTAGCAACAAAAAGTTTGCTAGAGCCATCGAGTGCGCGGGCATGGCCATCTTCCCGCCCGTCGTGCGAGAGTCCTACTTCAGTTCTTTTTTCTCCTCGGTAGAGAGTGGCTGCTTGCGGTCTCTCTCCATGTGCCCTGAACGAGCCTTTGCTTTTTTCTCATTTTTCGTCTACTTTTCCCTCGGTTTTTCTTTCATTTAAGTTGTATCCCTTGACAAAAAAAAATCCCTTTATTTCTTAGTTTTAGGTCGCTTCCGACGCGGCTTTCTCATTTTTTGTGCCTTTATTTTTGGCACAATCGAGAATTTTGATTTCGCCGCCGCTATTTTTCCGTCCATGTCATCGAGGACGCCCATCGACTTCAAGAAGTTGGTGCAACCGGGCAGTCTCGGGTACTGACCCTCACAAGTGGTGTCTTCAGTGCCTTGGGCCCGACCATTGCCCAGACGCATGTAAGTTGTGTCTTAGCTTGAAAAAGCGGACACAGGCGTCGAGGAAAGCTCTTCGGGATCGTCTTTTCGGAGCTTCGCCCGGTTCTTCGACGTCGACATCGGTACCGCGGTCAGCGGCGTCGATATCGGCACCAGAGATGGCATCGACCTCGGGAGCGCAGGTAATCGCTGTCCGGACACCACATGCTGGGAGCAGTGAGCCATCGAGTGCGTCTCCACCTGCCTCGAAGACTCCTACTGTGCGCAGGCCCCATGGGACCGACGACTGTCGGACCCGACTCTGAGGAGGCGTGTGGATTCCACGTCCTCCTCGTCGGTACCGAGGAGTATCGATGACATGCGTCGAGCGAAGGCGAAAAAGCATCGCCATCGGTCTCCTTCTAAGCACAGTACCGGGAGCTCCGGGGCATTGAAGGATTCGGCACCCCTGAAGCGTCGACGCCGGGAGGAACGCTCACCCTCCATTCAGGAAGTGTCAGTGCGTCGGTCTTTAGACAGCCCGGTACTGCCTCCTCGACCTCAACAGATTCTGGACCTGGTTCCTGTACCGACCCTGCAGCCTTGCTCAACAGCGACTCTGGACGAGCGCATCCAAGCCATTCTCTCAGGTTTGTTGGAAGGGTTGCTGCATTAGTCTGTTACGGTGCCGGGGGTGCTTGCACATTCGGCACTGTTGATGGAAGCGGCAGCTGGCTCTGGCCCTGTGGTGAGGTCTCCGATGCCGGTACAGCTTGTGGCATCAGTGTCAGCTGCCACCCAGGTCGACTTCTCGTCGACATAGATGGAGGGAGCTTCATCGCCGCTGGCACAGGAGTCGACTTCTCGGCATCACCATTGGGGACATGGTTCCTCGGCGTTGAGACGGGCCCGGTTTTGGACTGCAGTTCAGAACTCTTGTCCGATATCGAGGAGGATGCCTCGTGGGATGAGGGAGATCCCAGATATTTCTCTTCTGAGGAGTCTTGTGGTCTTCCCTCTGATCCTACTCCTTCACTAGAAGGAAAGCTTTCTCCTCCGGAGACTCTTTCTTTCTCGTCATTTGTCCACGAAATGTCTGTGGCTATTCCCTTCCCTGTAGTAACTGAGGAGGAGCCCAGGACTGAGATGCTCGAGGTCCTTGATTATCCTTCACCACCTACGGAATCATCCACTGTTTCTCTGCAAAATGTCCTTAAAGAGACATTGCTGAAGAACTGGAAAAAACCACTAACTAATCCCACCATGCCCAAAAAAGCTGAGTCCCAATATCAGATTCATGGAGAACCAGAGTTGATGAGGTCGCAGTTACCTCATGACTCTATGGTTGTGGATTCCGCTCTCAAGAGGGCCAGGAGTACTAGAGATTTTGCTTCGGTGCTCCCGGGGCGGGAATCTACAACTCTTGACTCGTTTGGGAGAAAGGCGTATCAGTCCTCTATGCTCGTGTCCAAGATTCAGTCATACCAGCTCTACACGAGCATCCACCTGCGGAACAATGTAAAGCAACTGGCGGACTTGGTGGACAAGCTCCCTGTGGAGCATGCCAGGCCTTTGCAGGAGGTGGTCAGGCAGCTCCTGTCTAAATTCCTATCCAGGGGTGCTTATGACTCTCTTGATGTTGCATCCAAAGCCGCTGCTCAGGGTATAATGATGTGCAGACTCTTATGGCTGCGTGCCTCTGACATGGATAATCGAGTCCAGCAGCGGATTCCGGATGTCCCTTGGGGGGGGGGGGGGGGGATAATATTTTTGGCGAGAAAGTCGAGCAGGTGGTAGAACAGCTCCACCAGCGGGAAACTGGACAATCTCTCCCGCCAGGCGCCTTCAGCTTCTATCTCATTGACATTTCGCCCATTAGATTGTAAGCTCTTTTGAGCAGGGATTGTCCTTTTTGTTAAACTGTACAGCGCTGCGTAACCCTAGTAGCGCTCTAAAAATGTTAAGTAGTAGTAGTAGACGTTTTTTCCGGGGAAGAAGGAATGCTTCCTATGCGTACAATAGGCGTAGGTACAATCCTCCTTCCCGACAGCCTTCTCAGGCTCAGCCCCAGCGCGCTCGTTCTCATCAACAGCTTGCGCCCAGACAGGCCCCTGCAGCTCTGCAGCAAAAGCAAGGGACAAGCTTTTGACTGGCTCCAGCTGAGCATAGCCGTTATCAAAGTGTCCGTGCCAGACGATCTACCGGTCAGGGGGAGGTTAAAATTTTTTCACCAAAGGTGGCCTCTCATAATCTCCGATTGTTGGGTTCTTCAAATAGTCCAGTTAGGGTACTCCCTCAATTTGATCTCCAGACCTCCAAATTGCCCATCAGGAGCTCAGTCCTTCAGCTTCCAGCACAAGCAGGTACTTGCAGAGGAATTCTCCGCTCTTCTCAGCGCCAATGCAGTCGAGCCCATGCCACCGGGGCAAGAAGGGCTGGGATTCTATTCCAGGTACTTCCTTGTGCAAAAGAAAACAGGGGGGATGCGTCCCATCCTAGACCTAAGGGCCTTGAGCAAATATCTGGTCCGAGAAAAGTTCAGGATGGTTTCCCTGTGCACCCTTCTTCCCATGGTTCAGGAAAACAATTGGCTATGCTCTGTGGACTTAAAGGATGCTTATACACACATCCCGATACTTCCAGCTCACAGGAGGTATCTTTGATTCCGTCTGGGAGCGCAGCACTTCCAGTATTGTGTGCTACCCTTTGGTCTCGCATCTGCGCCCAGGGTATTTACCAAATGCCTGGCAGTAGTTGCAGCGTTGCTACGCAGACTGGGAGTGCATGTGTTCCCTTATCTCAACGATTGGCTAGTGAAGAACACCTTGGAGGCAGCAGCTCTACAGTCCATGCAGATGACTATTCAACTGCTGGAGCTACTCGGGTTTGTTATAAATTACCCCAAGTCCCATCTTCTTTCTGTTCAAAGACTAGAATTTATTGGAGCTCTGCTGGATTCACAGACGGCTCGCGCCTATCTCCCCGAGACGAGAGCAGACAATCTTCTGTCTCTAGTTTCCATGGCAGAGCGTCTCAGCGGATCACAGTTCAGCAGATGTTGAGACTTCTGGGCCATATGGCCTCCACAGTTCATGTGACACCCATGGCTCATCTTCACATGAGATCTGCTCAATGGACCCTAGCTTCCCAGTGGTATCAAGCTGCAGGGAATCTAGAGTATGCGATCCAGCTGTCCACCGAATTTCACAATTCCCTTCAGTGGTGGACAGTTCGATCCAATTTGATCTTGGGATGTCCCTTTCAAATTCCTGAGCCTCAAAAAGTGCTGACAACGGATGCATCCCTTCTGGGGTGGGGAGCTCATGTAGATGGGCTTCACACTCAAGGAGCTTGGTCCCTCCAGGAATCAGGTCTTCAGATCAATCTCCTGGAGTTGCAAGCGGTCTGGAACGCTTTAAAGGCTTTCAGAAATCGGCTGTCCAATCAAATTATTCAAATTCAGACAGACAATCAGGTTGCCATGTACTACATCAACAAGCAGGGGGGGCACCGGATGTCGCCCCCTGTGTCGTGAAGCCGTCCAGATGTGGCTTTGGGCTTGCCGTCACGGTATGCTTTTCCAGGCCATGTGTCTGGCAGGCGTAAACAACAGTCTGGTCAACAGGTTGAGCAGGATCGTGCAACCTCACGAGTGGTCGCTCAATTCGCGCATAGTGCGCAAGATCTTCCAAGCGTGGGGCACCCCCTTGGTGGATCTTTTCGCCACTCACATCAATCACACAGTCCCTCAGATCTGTTCCAGGCTTCAGGCCCACGACAGACTAGCGTCAGATGCCTTTCTCCTTCATTGGGGGAAGGGCCTTCTGTATGCATATCCTCCCATACCTCTAGTGAAGAAGACTTTACCGAAACTCAGGCAGGATCGGGGAACCATGATTCTGATTGCTCCTTTTTGGCCGTGTTAGATTTGGTTCTCTCTTCTTCTGGAGTTGTCCTCCGAAGAACCATGGAGATTGGAGTGTTTGCCAACCCTCATTACTCAGAACGAGGGGTCGCTTCTGCATCCAGTCTCTGGCTCTCACGGCCTGGATGTTGAGAGAGTAGACTTCGTCTCCTTGGGTCTCTCTGAGGGTGTCTCCCGAGTCTTGCTTGCTTCCAGAAAAGATTCCACGAAGAGGTGTTACTCTTTTAAATGGAGGAAGTTTGCCGTCTGGTGTGACAGCAAGGCCCTAGATCCTTGCTGTTGTCCTACACAGACCCTGCTTGAATACCTTCTGTCAGAGTCTGGTCTCAAGACCAACTCTGTAAGAGTTCATCTTAGTGCGATTAGTGCTTTTCATTATCGTGTAGAGGGTAAGCCTATCTCTGGACAGCCTTTAGTTTATTTATTTATTTGCTGCATTTGTATCCCACATTTTCCCACCTCTTTGCAGGCTCAATGTGGCTTACATTATGCCACAATGGCGATCGCCATTAACGGAATGAGAAGTACAGAGTATTGTTGCAATTAAGGTATATAAAATATCAGGTAAATTAGAAATAAATAAGTAAATAACATCTGTTTTTTAATATGTATTTACTTTTTTACTTGTTATTTAGTTTATTCAATCTCATTTAAGGTGTAATCCATTTCATACAACATTTCATGGTTTATATCTTTTTATATAGACTTTTATATTATTACATTTTATATGCAGAATTAATGTCTTAGAGCCATATATCATGTTTTGAAGTTTGTAATTTTTTTTATTTATAAATTTTACTTGTATTATACTTTTAATGTATCACACACATGTTTCGTGATTCACTTGATGATTTTTATTTGTATTATGTATCGTTTTATGTTTTTACTGTACTATTGTATTTGATCCCTGAGGCAGGCGGACATTTCCGCTGAAACATGGCCCCTTATCGGGTCTCTTCTGGTGCCTTAATAAAGAACACTTTTGATGACACTCCCTGTGTGGAAGTCAGTGGTTTATCCTCTACTTGTTTGGTTTCTTTGGACTTTCATAGAGGTTACTTTCCTGTTCCCCTTTGGACTTTTGGAGAGACAAACCACACATGCTGGCAACAGTTCAGTTGCATCAGAGTCCTTGATTGACAGTGGCGCTGTAGCACACAGACAGTGTTGGCCTGCAGTGAAAACTGAAGGACAAGAGATGTGAGGCAGTGTATCAGCACTTCATTGGGCTGCTGTATGAATTGCAGGGACTGTATTTATGGTTAAATTGGTTGCAAAACAGAAGGCCATAAATGTGGAATGGTCTGAGGGAAGTAGTTGTTCTTCTGGTAATACTAAGGGAGAAGGGACAGAGGGGGAAGAGATGGAGGGATGGGGGTTCATGATACAGAAAAAGAGGGGATAGAGGGATAAGGAGTGAGATGAATAATGGAGAAATCGGAGGAAGTAGGGAAGGGGAATGGGGAAAGGGATGTTTGAATGCAAGTACTCATTTGACTACAGTTGTTTGTAGCTTCAGCAAATCTCTATATATAAAAGGCACCTCCAACGTTCTAATTTTTTTTTTAAATTACATTTGTACCCCGCACTTTCCCACTCATGGCAGGCTCAATGCGGCGGGCAATGGAGGGTTAAGTGACTTGCTCAGAGTCACAAGGAGCTGCCTGTGCAGGGAATCGAACTCAGTTCCTCAGTTCCCCAGGACCAAAGTCCACCACCCTAACCACTAGGCCACTCCTCCTCCAGCCGGAAACTTGAGGTGGCATAGATATCCGGTTTAGCAAGTACACAAAGGATAACAGAGTAGTAAATCAAGCAGACAGAAATAGCTGAGGGACATAATTGTTTTCTCAGGCACCTGGAGTGCTTGCCCTGGGTGATTAACAAGGTCAGCTGGGGTACACAGCTCCTTGCAAGTCAACCAATTAACTCTGCCCTGAACTCTGCCCTGGGTGATTAACAAGGTCAGCTGGGGTGCACAGCTCCTTGCAACTAAAACAATTAACTCCTCCCAGACTCTTAGGAGCTTGCCTTTACTCACCCAGGCTGCCGTCATTGCCATACACTCTAAACCAAACAAACCTAGCAGCTGCTGTTCCACATTCTCCTTTTTAAATTGTTGCTCCATCAGAAACAAGTTTACAGCTGTTTCAACTGGGAGGGAAGGTGGCCCTGGAACTGGGAGGGTGGGGACTTTGAAACTCTGAGGGACGGAGGGTGGGGGACCCTGAAACTCAGACGTACCCTGGGACTGGGAGGGGGGGACGACCCTGGAACTGGGGGGGAGAAGGGTGGAGGGGGACCCTGCAACTGGGAGGGAGGAGGGAGTGATGGGCCCCTGGCACACACTCTGATTCTCATTCCCTCTCTCTCACAAAGTCAATCTCACACACACTCTCTCAAACATACACACTCTGAGGAAAACCTTGCTAGCGCCCGTTTCATTTGTCAGAAACGGGCCTTTTTTACTAGTATACTAATAAAAAGTAGTTTGTGTTGCAAGATGAATTTGACAGCGTTGTTATTATTTACTTTTTAAGTTAAAATTTTAAATTAGATATTGAAATTTTGTTTTGTAGGGCGACCAACATTATGCAAACATCAATCTTTGGGAAAATGTAATAATGAAGGTTAGATGTCTTTTTTGTTAATACTTTGATTTGAATGAATAAATGTTAACAAGTGAACAAAATAGGTACAATAACAGCATACGTAAACAGTTCTTCCTTATCATCCTAAACCAGTCAAAATGACTGTTTGTTTATGCCACCTTGTCAGCAGAAGGGGACAGAGAAAACAGTGGCATCACTAGTATAAGGAGCAGTGGATCCCTGGAACTTGTTAGTATTCTCTGTCTCTAATAAACGGTAACACATCTTGGACTAGTGCAGCAGAAGTTGAGTTTGGGACTGGCTCCCTTAAGTTTAGTCTGTGGCCTTTGTCCTGGATTAGAGTAGCTTAAGCAGGTGCTCTAAGGGATCGGTCTGCAGACCTTTCCTGATCAAATGTGTACTGCCTTCTTCCTAGTATCGTGTGCAGATCCTTTGCTGGGGTAAGATTGGGCCAGATAGCTGACCTTTGGACTTTCAGTCAGGCCATGAAATGTGAGGTACGTTGGGATTCTGGTTCTAAAATTCTACCCCCTTCTAGTTTTTGTTTTCTCCAGCCTGTGAAGTTGATTTGGTTCCCTTCTTCTAGAAAGGCTGGGAGGTTGTCAGTAAACTATTTAAAAAAAAGAGAAAAAGAAAAGTCTGCTGGAAAGATAAATGGTGAGTGCTAGTGCAGGTTTGTCTGTGGCTCAAGGGGAATGCTAGTGATTGTAGAGAAAGACCTTTGTTCCAGTGAAGGTTAATGGATTTGATATATTGCCTTTCTATGATACAAAGTGGTTTACATGTTGTCCGAGGACAAGTAGCACATTGTTTCTCACATATGGGGTGATGTCATTCAGTGGAGCCCATTTAGATGCTACCCAGCATATATCTTTAAGAGGCCTTATTACAGTCTAGTTTGACTAGAGATCAAGAAGTTAGGATGTCCTGCATTTTTGAAATATACTGCATTAATATCACCTAAAATTGTAGCATATATCAAACAACACTGGCAGGTGATGCAGGTTTATCCCAGGTTTTCGGGTGTGGAGTGCATGATTGCCTATGCTAGAAACTGTAATTTGCCTGAGAAGTTATGCAGATCGAATGTATGGACTGCAACATCTGAGAAGAAAGGAGGACATCGGAAGTGTGGTGGATGTTTTATTTGCCCAATTACTGAAGAATGTTCCTCATTTTATGATAAAAAAGTAATCATTTCAAATGAAAAGTGGGACAACTTGTGATTCCAAGGGAGTGATTTATGGAATTCGCTGCCCTTGTGGATTGGTATATGTGGGACAAACTTCCCGAATTTTTAAAACTAGGATAATTGAACATCAACATTGTATATCCACCAAAAAGATTGAGGCTCGTCTTGTCCAACATTGTGTTAAATTCCAGCATAAATTTTATTAGATAACTTGTTGAGTGACTGAGCAATTACATGAGGGTGAGAAGGGGGGGGGGGGTGGATTTTAAAAAAATTGCTGAGGCAACTTGAGCAACGCTGGATTTTTCATCTTAATACTGTGGAGCCTATTGACGGCTATTATTTTAAAGCATTTCCACTTTGGGATAGGTTGGTCTTGGGAGCATATTCTTAAATTGCTGGTTGCCATTTTGGAAAGATTTCAGATTCTGTTCCACCTCCTGAAGCAACATCTATGTAAAACAAGTGGCTCTTGTCTGGGTTGAGAAGCAGCTGGTGTCGGGTTGGATTGGATGGAGAAGAGTGAGTCGCTGTGTTTGGTTTATTCAAGTCCCTCTGAGGACTGACACACAATGACGATTTGAAGTCTCTTCCCTTCTAAAGTTAAGTGACTGTGGAATCAATATGTATTGTTTGAATAAGTGATCACCAGCATTTTTGAGATTTTTGTAACTGTTTTGTTTTTTGTGGTTGATGAGTTTGGGCTGTTTTTCTCTATTTGGAGGGGGGGGGGAGCAACTTCTTTTTTCCTGTGGTCAGTGGGGTTTGTGTTTATTTTTGGGTGGTTGCTCTCTTTTTTTTCTGGAGTAAAAATTAAAAGGCCAATGATAATAACTTGGGACTCTATTTAGAGATGAAACTGGCTTTGGGTTAGTTTGTGCTTTTGAGCTTTGAGGCCTTTCTTTTATTGTAATTTTGTTATAGCCCCATGCAATCTATCTGAAGAATGTATTCTCCGAGGACAAGCAGGCTGCTTGTTCTCACTGATGGGTGACGTCCTCGGCAGCCCCTCCAATCGGAATCTTCCTAGCAAAGTCCTTTGCTAGTCCTCGCGCGCCCGCGCGCACCGCGCATGCGCGGCCGTCTTCCCGCCCGAAACCGGCTCGAGCCAGCCAGTCTTCTTTCGTCCGCACTCGGTACGGCTGTGTTTTTGTCGTGTCGAGCCCCGGAGAGTCGACCTCGCGCGTCCGTTATCTAAATCGACGTGTTTTTTCTTCGGAAAAGTTTCATTTTCGTTCGGAAAGTGCTCCGAAAACCCCCTTGGGTTTCGTTTGCCCCTTCCCGTATTTCCAGTTTTGCCCCGGTAAGTTTTCTTTCGTCGTCGGGGTAGGCCTCTTTTCGGCCTCGGTCGAGATTTTTTCTCCCTTAAAGTTTTGGTGCTCCAAATTCGTCATTTCGGATTTTGACTTCGCCGGCGTGATTTTTCCGCCCATGACATCGAAGCCTTCCAGCGGCTTCAAGAAGTGCACCCAGTGCGCCCGGGTAATCTCGCTCACTGATAGGCACTCTTCGTGTCTTCAGTGTCTGGGGGCCGAGCACCGTCCCCAGAACTGTAGTCTGTGTTCCCTCTTACAAAGGCGGACTCAAGTAGCGAGATTGGCCCAGTGGAACGTTTTGTTCTCGGGCTCTTCGTCGGCATCGGCACCGGGGTCATCGTGTGCATCGACGTCATCAGCGTCTAGACCTTCATCCTTGGCTGCCAGTGCATCGAGGCATCGGCCCTCTGCATCGGCGCCGAGACATCGGATAGCTGCATCGACGTCGGTGGTACCGGGACCTCGTCTCCTGATGTCGTCGGACGGTGGTGCATCGGGTGGAGTGCAGGTGAGGGCTGTCCATTCCCCTGCTGGTGGCGGTGAGCCCTCGGGTGGGTCTCCTCCTACCCTGAGGGCTCCTGCGGTACAGCCCCCCCGAGATCGACCCTCTTCGGTCTCGGCCCCGAGGAAGCGACGGATGGATTCTACGTCCTCCTCGTCGGTGCCGGGGAGCTCCGGTGACATGCTTCGGAAGAAGTCGAAGAAGCATCGACATCGGTCCCCTCCCCGCGTCGGCACCGAGAGCTCTGGGTTGCCGAGGGAGTCGGCACCCAGCAGGCATCGGCACCGAGAGGACCGCTCACCCTCTGTTCAGGAGGTGTCGATGCGCTCCACTCTGGACAGCCCGGAACAGCCTCCACGCCCGGAACAGGTTCTGACGTCGACGCCTGCATCGACCTCTATGCCTTTCTCTGCAGCCGCTCTGAACGAGAGCCTCCGGGCCGTTCTCCCAGAGATTCTGGGAGAGCTGTTGCGCCCTACCCCTCCGGTACCGGCGGTGCTTGCGCCTCCGGTACCGTCGAGCGTGGCGCCGGCTGGCCCATCGCCCGGGGTGAGGTCCCCGACGTCGGTACCGCGTGCGGTGCCGACTGCGGCCACCTCCCAGGAGGGCTCCCCGACTACGTCGGCGGAGGGAGCTTCGCCGATGCGGGCCAGGGAGTCTACCTCTCGACGCCCCCATCGTGGACGTGGCTCCACTGAGTCGAGCCGGGCGAGGTTGCAGACACAGGTTCGTGAACTTGTGTCTGACACCGAGGGTGAGGCCTCGTGGGAGGAAGAAGAGGACCCCAGATATTTCTCTGACGAGGAGTCTGAGGGTCTTCCTTCTGATCCTACTCCCTCTCCTGAAAGACAGCTTTCTCCTCCCGAGAGTCTGTCTTTTGCTTCCTTTGTCCGGGAGATGTCTACGGCCATCCCCTTCCCGGTGGTTGTGGAGGACGAGCCCAGGGCTGAAATGTTTGAGCTCCTGGACTATCCTTCTCCACCTAAGGAAGCGTCCACTGTTCCCTTGCACCATGTCCTGAAAAAGACATTGCTTGCGAACTGGACCAAGCCGCTAAGTAATCCCCACATCCCCAAGAAGATCGAGTCCCAGTACCGGATCCATGGGGACCCAGAGCTGATGCGCACCCAGTTGCCTCACGACTCTGGAGTTGTGGATCTGGCCCTAAAGAAGGCTAAGAGTTCTAGGGAGCATGCTTCGGCGCCCCCGGGCAAAGACTCTAGAACCTTAGACTCCTTTGGGAGGAAGGCCTACCATTCCTCTATGCTCGTGGCCAAGATCCAGTCTTACCAGCTCTACACGAGCATACACATGCGGAATAATGTGCGGCAGTTGGCGGGCTTGGTTGATGCTCTTCCCCCTGAGCAAGCCAAACCTTTTCAGGAGGTGGTCAGGCAGCTGAAGGCGTGCAGAAAATTCCTGGCCAGAGGGAGTGTATGACACTTTTGATGTTGCGTCCAGGGCCGCTGCTCAAGGTGTGGTGATGCGCAGGCTCTCATGGCTGCGTGCCGCCGACCTGGAGAATAGACTCCAGCAGCGGATTGCGGACTCGCCTTGCCGTGCGGACAATATTTTTGGAGAGAAAGTCGAACAGGTGGTAGAGTCTCTCCACCAGCGGGACACCGCATTCGACAAGTTCTCCCGCCGGCAGCCTTCAGCTTCTACCTCTACAGGTAGACGATTTTTCGGGGGAAGGAAGACTGTTCCCTATACTTCTGGTAAGCGTAGGTACAATCCTCCTTCCCGACAGCCTGCGGCCCAGGCTAAGCCCCAGCGCGCTCGCTCTCGTCAGCAGCGTGCGACTCAGCAAGGCCCCGCAGCTCCCCAGCAAAAGCAAGGGGCGAGCTTTTGACTGGCTCCAGCAGAGCATAGCCGCAGTACAAGTATCAGTGCCGGACGACCTACCGGTCGGGGGGAGGTTGAAAGCTTTTCACCAAAGGTGGCCTTTCATAACCTCCGACCAGTGGGTTCTGCAAATAGTCCGGCAAGGATACACCCTCAATTTGACTGCAAAACCTCCAAATTGTCCACCGGGGGCTCAGTCTTACAGCTTCCAGCACAAGCAGGTACTTGCAGAGGAACTCTCCGCCCTTCTCAGCGCCAATGCGGTCGAGCCCGTGCCATCCGGGCAAGAAGGGCTGGGATTCTATTCCAGGTACTTCCTTGTGGAAAAGAAAACAGGGGGGATGCGTCCCATCCTAGACCTAAGGGCCCTGAACAAATATCTCGTAAAAGAAAAGTTCAGGATGCTTTCCCTGGGCACCCTTCTCCCCATGATTCAGCAAAACGATTGGCTATGCTCTCTGGACTTGAAGGATGCCTACACTCACATCCCGATACTGCCAGCTCACAGACAGTATCTGCGATTTCAGTTGGGCACACGCCACTTCCAGTACTGTGTGCTACCCTTTGGGCTCGCCTCTGCGCCCAGGGTGTTCACGAAGTGCCTGGCTGTGGTAGCAGCGGCACTTCGCAGGCTGGGGGTGCATGTGTTCCCATATCTCGACGATTGGCTGGTGAAGAACACATCCAAGGCAGGAGCCCTGCAGTCCATGCAGATGACTATTCGCCTCCTGGAGCTACTGGGGTTTGTGATAAATTACCCAAAGTCCCATCTTCTCCCAGTGCAGAAACTCGAATTCATAGGAGCTCTGCTGGATTCTCGGACAGCTCGGGCCTATCTCCCAGAGACGAGAGCCAACAACTTGTTGTCCCTCGTCTCGCGGGTGCGAGCGTCCCAGCAGATCTCAGCTCGGCAGATGTTGAGATTGCTGGGCCACATGGCCTCCACAGTTCATGTGACTCCCATGGCCCGTCTTCACATGAGATCTGCTCAATGGACCCTAGCCTCCCAGTGGTATCAGGTCGCTGGGGGTCTAGAAGACGTGATCCACCTGTCCACGAGTTTTCTCGAGTCCCTGCATTGGTGGACGATTTGGTCCAATTTGACTCTGGGACGTCCTTTCCAAATTCCTCAGCCACAAAAAGTGCTGACCACGGATGCGTCTCTCCTGGGATGGGGAGCTCATGTCGATGGGCTTCACACCCAAGGAAGCTGGTCCCTCCAGGAACGCGATCTACAGATCAATCTCCTGGAGTTGCGAGCGATCTGGAACGCTCTGAAGGCTTTCAGAGATCGGCTGTCCCATCAAATTATCCAAATTCAGACAGACAACCAGGTTGCCATGTACTATGTCAACAAGCAGGGGGGCACCGGATCTCGCCCCCTGTGTCAGGAAGCCGTCAGCATGTGGCTCTGGGCTCGCCGTCTCGGCATGGTGCTCCAAGCCACATATCTGGCAGGCGTAAACAACAGTCTGGCCGACAGACTGAGCAGGATTATGCAACCTCACGAGTGGTCGCTCAACTCCAGAGTGGTGCGCCAGATCTTCCAAGCGTGGGGCACCCCCTTGGTGGATCTCTTCGCATCTCGAGTGAACCACAAAGTCCCTCAGTTCTGTTCCAGGCTTCAGGCCCCCGGCAGACTGGCATCGGATGCCTTCCTCCTGGATTGGGGGGAGGGCCTGCTGTATGCTTATCCTCCCATTCCTCTGGTGGGGAAGACTTTGTTGAAACTCAAGCAAGACCGAGGCACCATGATCCTGATTGCTCCTTTTTGGCCGCGTCAGATCTGGTTCCCTCTTCTTCTGGAGTTGTCCTCCGAAGAACCGTGGAGATTGGAGTGTTTTCCGACCCTCATCACACAGGACGAAGGGGCGCTTCTGCATCCCAGCCTCCGGTCCCTGGCTCTCACGGCCTGGATGTTGAGAGCGTAGACTTTGCCTCTTTGGGTCTATCAGAGGGTGTCTCCCGCATCTTGCTTGCTTCCAGGAAAGATTCCACTAAGAGGAGTTACTTCTTCCAATGGAGGAGGTTTGCCGTCTGGTGTGACAGCAAGGCCCTAGATCCTCGCTCTTGTCCTACACAGACCCTGCTTGAATACCTTCTGCACTTGTCTGAGTCTGGTCTCAAGACCAACTCTGTAAGGGTTCACCTTAGTGCGATTAGTGCATACCATTACCGTGTGGAAGGTAAGCCGATCTCAGGACAGCCTTTAGTTGTTCGATTCATGAGAGGTTTGCTTTTGTCAAAGCCCCCTGTCAAGCCTCCTACAGTGTCATGGGATCTCAATGTCGTTCTCACCCAGCTGATGAAACCTCCTTTTGAGCCACTGAATTCCTGCCATCTGAAGTACTTGACCTGGAAGGTCATTTTCTTGGTGGCAGTTACTTCAGCTCGTAGAGTCAGTGAGCTTCAGGCCCTGGTAGCCCAGGCCCCTTACACCAAATTTCATCATAACAGAGTAGTCCTCCGCACTCACCCTAAGTTTCTGCCGAAGGTTGTGTCGGAGTTCCATCTGAACCAGTCAATTGTCTTGCCAACATTCTTTCCCCGTCCTCATTCCTGCCCTGCTGAACGTCAGCTGCACACATTGGACTGCAAGAGAGCATTGGCCTTCTATCTGGAGCGGACACAGCCCCACAGACAGTCCGCCCAATTGTTTGTTTCTTTTGATCCCAACAAGAGGGGAGTGGCTGTAGGGAAACGCACCATATCCAATTGGCTAGCAGATTGCATTTCCTTCACTTACGCCCAGGCTGGGCTGGCTCTTGAGGGTCATGTCACGGCTCATAATGTTAGAGCCATGGCTGCGTCGGTAGCCCACTTGAAGTCAGCCACCATGGAGGAAATTTGCAAAGCTGCGACGTGGTCATCTGTCCACACATTCACATCTCATTACTGCCTGCAGCAGGATACCCGACGCGACAGTCGGTTCGGGCAGTCAGTTCTTCAGAACCTGTTTGGGCTTTAGGATCCAACTCCACCCCCCGAGGGCCCTGTTTGTTCTGTTCCAGGCTGCACTCTCAGTTAGTTGGTAAATTTTTTAGGTCAATCTCAGTTATGTCCTCGCCGTTGCGAGGCCCAATTGACCATGGTTGTTGTTTTGAGTGAGCCTGGGGGCTAGGGATACCCCATCAGTGAGAACAAGCAGCCTGCTTGTCCTCGGAGAAAGCGAATGCTACATACCTGTAGAAGGTATTCTCCGAGGACAGCAGGCTGATTGTTCTCACAAACCCGGCCGCCTCCCCTTTGGAGTTGTGTCTTCCCTTGAAGTGTATTGTCTTGCTACATACTGGACTGGCCGGCTCGAGCCGGTTTCGGGCGGGAAGACGGCCGCGCATGCGCGGTGCGCGCGGGCGCGCGAGGACTAGCAAAGGACTTTGCTAGGAAGATTCCGATTGGAGGGGCTGCCGAGGACGTCACCCATCAGTGAGAACAATCAGCCTGCTGTCCTCGGAGAATACCTTCTACAGGTATGTAGCATTCGCTTTTCGCGCAAACCACTAGAAGAATTGCCATAATCAATGCAGGCCTTCATATATTCTGTGCTTCCTAAAAACGGAGATCTGAATCCATTCCCCCTTGTTTGTTTATGTAGAGCGTTGCAACTAGGTTGTCTGTTTGCTCAATAACTAGCTTTAGATTTTCAGTACTAGTTCAAGACAAGTTATACTCGCATCCAATATGTAATTTTCTGACGCTGGTGGGCTTACAATTTAACCCCCTTGTTTACTAAGCTGCACGGTAAGGCCAACACAGGCCATTCAAAGTGAACGGGCTTTGTTGGTATTAGTGCACACTTAAGTGACTTGCCCAAGATCAAAAGGAGCATCAGTGGGATATGAACCATGACTTCCTTGGTCCTCAGCCCACTGATCTAACCATTAGGCTATTCTTCACTCTTCCAGCTATGACCCAGTCCTCCAAGTATGGATAGATGAAAGTTCCCTGCCTGCAAAGATGAGCAGCTGTTACAGTTGTGCATGTTGTGAAGACTCAGGGAACTGATGAGAGATTGAGCAGCAGGACTCAATATTGGTAATGTTTGTCAAATAGTTTGTAATTTGCGTCTTTGAGATATAAGGATACTTATTTAGTCATTTTTTCTGAAACATAGGCAAAATGGAGATGAATGAATTCATTCTGAATCCTTCCTTCATTTTTTCAGATATAAAATAGCATGAAACCGTCATTTTGGGATGGAGGGTGGAAGGAATTACTTGGAGTATAAACCCTTTATCGCTGGAAAACATTGGATCTCTTATTAACAGCATATGATGTTGATGAAATGGGCATATTGAACTTGGGGACTTGATCTGCCGATTGACAAATCTTATTTTGTAACTTTTTCTTATGACTTAATACCCACTTGTCTTTTCTAATATTTTTTCAGGCTGTTGTAAAATTTTGTGTAATCTAAAATAGGAGCACTCTTGGACTCCTGAAAATAAGTGATCCCCTTTCCTATCCCTTGGCCTTTCTTTTTGCTGATAAGGCTGTTGCCTTTGCTATGGGTGAACTCGGTGGAGTAGCTGTTTGACTGGCATCTCTTCTATGGGCAATATGTCTTTATACAATAAGAAAACATTGCTTTTATCCACAAGCTGTGAAGAAAGAGATTGATACATAGTAAAATGGTCTGTGATCAGGGTAAATATTTCTTCTAGGGGTGTGCAGGCCAACAAATTGTTTTTGTTTAGTTCCATGTGTCATTTTCAGGATTTTTCTTCTTTCTTGGGATTATATTTTCATTTCAGGGGCAACATTGTAAAAGTGCACAACAGTGCACCCTTTCTGCTCAAATAGTTTGTCATGTTGCACAATAATGCCCACTTTTGCACAGTAGTGTATACCATTGTGTTTATTGATAAATAGGGTGCACTATTGAGAAATACAACACACTATTTGAACTATAGTGCAGACTGGTGATGACATAATGAAAAAACAATTCTGGGTTTTCCTCCCATTGCGGGTTAAAAAAACAGATGAGAGATACATCCCTCGTTTCCTTCACCATTACAGTGAACAGGTTATCTCCTAAGCATGATACATCTGCATGTTTAGAGCTTTGGAGAGTGGTCCCGATTTTAGTGTCACTGGCGGATATTACCACTTATGTGGCTGAATTATTTTGTTTGTTCATGGAAAAAAAACTTCATAGAGACAATGTATTTGTGTAAAGCCGTGTATGTATTCAGTTGTTTCACATATATATTTAAAAAGGCTGCACTGTTCACAGAAGAAAACATTTATAAACAACTTGAAAATCTGAAAATGGACAAGGCTATGAGGCTGGATAGCATACATCCCAGGATATTGAGTGAGCTCTTAAAGATTTATTTAATAGATCTTTAGAGATGGTTCTGTTGGATTGGAGACAAGCAGATGTGGGCTTTCTTCATAAAAGCGGGGACAAGGAAGAAGTGGGAAAATGTAGGCTGGTATGCCTGATGTTGGTGGTAGGAAAAATAATGGAGTTGCAAGTGAAGGAAAAGATAGTTAATTTTCTAGAATCCAGTAGATTGCAGGATCCGAGGCAACATAGCTTTACCAAAGGAAAATCCAAATGAATCTGATTTTCTTTGACTGGGTACCAAAGTACTGGATAAAGGGCATTTGCTAGATGTAATCTACTTAGATTTCAGTAAAACTTTTGATACAGTTCCTCACAGAAGACTTTTGAATGATCTGAGAGGGCTGAACTTAGGACTCAAAGTTGTGAACTAGAATGGAAACTGGTTGACCGACATGCAACAGAGGGTGGTGGTAAATTGAATTCACTGGGAGGAAAGAAGGTGAGTAGTGGAGTGCTTCAGTAGTCGGTACTGGGGCCAATTCCGTTTAATATAGTTGTGAGAGACATTGTTGAAGGGTAAGAAGGAAAAGTATGCCTTTTTGTGGATGAAACAAAGATAGCCAATAGAGTAGATATCCTGGAGGGAGTTGGAACCATGAAAAGAGATCTCCAAAAATTAGAAGAATGGTCAAAGGTCTGGCAGTTAAAATTTAATGTGAAATAGTGCAGAGTGATGCACTTGGGGAGCAGAAATCCAAAGGAGATGTACCAGATAGGAGAAGAGAGATTGATGAGCACAGCTCAGGAAAGGGACCTTGGGGTGATGGTGTCTGAGGATCTCAAGGTGACAAAATAATGTGAGAAGGCATTGGCCACGGCCAGAAGGATGCTAGGCCTCTTAGAGAGGGGTATAACCAGCAGAAGAAAGGAGGTATTGATGCCTCTGTGCAAGTCATTGGTGAGGTCCTACTTGGAGTATTGTGTTAAGTTTTGGAGGCTGCATCTTGCTAAGTTAGGGTTACCATATGGCTCCAGAAAAAGGAGGACGGATTGAGCCAGCCGGGTTTTACTTCCATTGCTTTCAATGGAAGTAATTGAGCCAGCCGGGTTTTACTCAATCAGTCCTCCTTTTTCTGGACCCATATGGTAACCCTATGCTAAGTACATAATAAGACTTGAAGCAGTTCAGAGAAAAGCGACGAAAATGGTATGGGGTCTGCACCACAAGATGTATGAGGAGAGACTTGACCTGAACATGTACACCTTGAGGAAAGGAAAGACAGGGGTGATAGACATTCAAATATTTGAAAGGTGTTAATATACAAATTTACAAACAAACCTTTTCCAGAGGAGGGAACATGGTAGAACTAGAGGACGTGAATTTAGATTGCAGGGGGGCCGACTCAGGAATAACATCAGAATAACATCTCCAAATAAATCCTTGGAGACGGGAGAGGTTCCGAGGGACTGGAGAACGGCGGAGGTGGTCCCTCTTCACAAAAGTGGTGATAGGGAAGAGGCTGGAAACTACAGGCCGGTAAGCCTCACTTCGGTTATTGGTAAAGTAATGGAAGCGATGCTGAAGGAAAGGATAGTGAATTTCCTGGAAGCAAATAAGTTGCAAGATCCGAGACAACATGGTTTCACCAAAGGGAAATCGTGCCAAACGAATCTCATTGAATTCTTTGACTGGGTGACGGGAGAATTAAATCAAGGACGTGCTATGGACGTAATCTATTTAGATTTAAGCAAAGCTTTCGACACGGTTCCCCACAGGAGGCTCTTGAATAAACTAGATGGGCTGAAGATAGGACCCGAAGTGGTGAACTGGATTAGGAACTGGTTGACGGGCAGACGCCAGAGGGTGGTGGTGAATGGAGTTTGCTCGGAGGAGGGAAAGGTGAGTAGTGGAGTGCCTCAGGGATCGGTGCTGGGGCCGATTCTGTTCAATATATTTGTGAGTGACATTGCCGAAGGGTTACGAGGTAAAGTTTGCCTTTTTGCGGATGACACCAAGATTTGCAACAGAGTGGACACCCCGGAGGGAGTGGAAAACATGAAAAAAGATCTGAAGAAGCTAGAAGAATGGTCTAACGTTTGGCAATTAAAATTCAATGCGAAGAAATGCAAAGTGATGCACTTAGGGAGTAGAAATCCAAGGGAGACGTATGTGTTAGGCGGGGAGAGTCTGATTGGCACGGACGGGGAGAGGGATCTTGGGGTGATAGTATCCGAGGACCTGAAGGCGACGAAACAGTGTGACAAGGAGGTGGCCGTAGCTAGAAGATTGTTAGGCTGTGTAGGGAGAGGTGTGACCAGCAGAAGAAGGGAGGTTTTAATGCCCCTGTATAAGACGTTGGTGAGGCCCCACCTGGAGTACTGTGTTCAGTTTTGGAGGCCGTACCTTGCGAAGGATGTCAAAAAAATGGAAGCGGTGCAAAGAAAAGCTACGAGGATGGTATGGGATTTGCGTTCCAAAACGTATGAAGAGAGACTTGCTGACCTGAACATGTATACCCTGGAGGAAAGGAGGAACAGGGGTGATATGATACAGACGTTCAAATATTTGAAAGGTATTAATCCGCAAACGAATCTTTTCCGGAGATGGGAAGGCGGTAGAACGAGAGGACATGAAATGAGATTGAAGGGGGGCAGACTCAGAAAAGATGTCAGGAAGTATTTTTTCACGGAGAGGGTGGTGGATGCTTGGAATGCCCTCCCACGGGAGGTGGTGGCGATGAAAACAGTAATGGAATTCAAACATGCATGGAATGTGCATAAAGGAATCCTATGCAGAAGGAATGGATCCTCAGAAGCTTAGCTACAATTGGGTGGCAGAGCAGGTGGGGGGAAGAGGGGTTGGTGGTTGGGAGGCGAGGATAGGGGAGGGCAGACTTTTATACGGTCTGTGCCAGAGCCGGTGATGGAAGGCGGGACAGGTGGTTTGGAGGCAGGAAAAACTGCTGGGCAGACTTACACGGTCTGTGCCCTGAGAAAGACAGGTACAAATCAAGGTAAGGTATACACATGAGTTTATCTTGGGCAGACTGGATGGACCGTGCAGGTCTTTTTCTGCCGTCATCTACTATGTTACTATGTTTTTAATGGAGAGGGTGGTAGATGCCTGGAATGTCCTCCCATGGGATGTGGTGGAGATCAAAACAGTAATAGGATTCAAAAATGCATGGGATAAACACAAAGAAATCCTATGTGGAGGGTAAGAAACCAAACAAGTTTAGTGGTGATTAGATGACTGTGCTCTGATATTGGCTGGATAGTTGGAGAACATGGCCAGTGCTTGGCAGTTTTCTACGGTCTGTGCCCTGATTGTGGCTGGAGAGAATTTGGATGGGCTGGAGTGGACTTCGGTGATAACTTCTGTAGATGAAGAGTAAGGCTAGTACTGGGCAGACTTTACGGTCTGTGCCTAGAAAATAGCAAGGACAAATCAAGATCAAGTATGCATATGTCAAGTACACATATATAGTATCACATCATACCTTATGCTATGAGTTTATCTTGGGCAGACTGGATGGGCCGTCTACTCTCTATATATATAAAAGGCACCACCAACGTTCTAATGAAGCCTCACTTCCATTTTGCATGGTGGTGTAGATATCCGGTTTCATGAATCACAGGCAGGAGTAGGGAATACTCCTCCCACAGCCTACAAAGCAACCCTCACTGCCCCCCCAAACGAAACACCCCGAAACCAAGTTCGATGAAGGATGAACGACAGGAACGCAACAGGCAGGGAAGAGTGTTTCCCTACTCCTCCCCCTGGCTCACAATGAGCTGCCACTGCTTGAATGCAGGGAGGACTGGAGGTGCTGAAATCGGCAGGGTCATAAAACAAAAAAAACGACAAGGAGGCACATTCTTACCAGCAACAGCACACAATGCAGATCGCCAGGTTCCCCGACTTTCTGCTCCCCCACCCCAACAAATAACACAGCTTTAGAAGTATTTAAGAGAACTGCTAGCAAGTTCCCACATTCATGCCCTCTGCCAAGACTAAAACTTTTTCAACAAGCTGTCCAGCCCAGTGCTTCAAGGAAAAAGGCACAGCTCAGGTTTCGTTCTCTGCCAGGGACAGTTGAATGCAGAGAGGACTGCAGGTGCTGTGTTCTGTATGTTAGCTCAGGCAGGCACTAGGACCTAGAGGGCACTGTTTGGGGGCCGCTTTCGAGACCACAACATTGTATATTCGCTGCTGCTGCTGTGACTGATTTCAGTGTCGGCTCCGCTCCCAAGCTTAGGAGTCTGTGTTTCATTTACAGAGAGGATAGCCTGTACAAGTATTCTTTCCACACACAAAAAGGCAAGTAGTTGAACGCTTACCGGAAACGTGTATCTCAGTCAAGGCTGTGCGACAGGGAATGTACTGAGCGAAGCGTTTTGCCGCTGGCCTTCTATTTATAGTTTAATTTGTCTTTCCAGGTCTTTCATTTTTTTTCTCTTGCATTTGCAGCAACATAAAATGATGTGGGGAAAACGGTAAACACCCTCCAGAAAACCCCACAAAACCAACATATCCGCACACATTACTCATGCAACTCACAAACTCCCCAAAAAAACAATAACTAACCCACCCTCAAAATCCTCCTTCTACAACAGGACAAAGGGAAGTACAGGGGAACAACATCAAACTCACTCACAGAAACACGCAACTAACCTCTACTCCCCACACACACAGTCCCCCCCAACCACAAACACAACATACATGATTTCTGTCTGCCACTAACACGCACGTTCCCTTACAAAACTACCCTATCCTCACCCACAAACACCCCCCAAAATGCCAAACACTACCCTCCCAAATAAATACACATCTAATGTGAAAAATCAACATCTCTCACTCACACCTATACACACAAGCAAACTCACCAGCCCCCACACCAATATACACACACTCTCATGCAAACACACTGTCTCTCACACTCACTGTCTCACATATGCACTCGCACACAGTCAATCAGACACACACACGCTCTCACAGACACACTCGCACCCAGTCTCACTCTCTCTCTGACACACACACACACTCGCACAGTCACTCTCTCTCTCTCACACACTCTCGCAAACATACACACTACGAGGAAAACCTTGCTTGCGCCCGTTTCATTTCAGTCCGAAACGGGCCTTTTTCACTAGTGTTATATTTGCAAAACTTTATACTGGTAACTTAATCCATGTAAAGCTGTATGTGTAGCTTCCTGCTGAATTTATCTCACGGGTTTTATTGTTAATATTTTAGCATGTCTTTCCAGTAACAAATATGTTAGTTTGTCACCAGAAAGCTACTCAGTGACACATTTTGGCTTTGCAACATTGTGAGTGAAATTTTCAAACTGCCTGCAGTGGGACAAAGAATGTTTATTTTATTTATTTAAGGGGGAAATTATCAATGTGGGTTACTGTTAAGATTTGTAAACAGTAGACCACATTGATAATTTTTCCCCTTCTGATTTATTTTTTGGGATTTATTAACCACCTTTTATGAAGAGATTCACCCAAATCTTATTTAAGCAGTTAATGATGTCTCAGGCTCCTAATATTTGGAACTCCTTTGCTTTAAAATTAGAAGATCTGAATAGCTATGATAATTTTCAGAAATATTTGAAGAATATTCTTTTTTAAAAATTTGTTAGCTGTTTTATTTCTATCTAATTAGATGGTATAATTGTAATTTCCAAGGTTTGTCTTGGTTCATTGCTCTTTTATTTCATTGTAAACAACCTAGAACTTATGGGTTAGGCGGTCTAGAAATTCAATTGAATGTAATATAACAATAAATATAGCTATAGGCGCCGACTCTGTGGGTGCTCGAGCACCCCCAATATTTCACACACCGGAAGTTCCCTTCCTCCCTCCCAGTTCCAGGGTCGTCGTCCCTCCCTCTGAGTTCCAGGGTCGTCGTCCCTTCCTCCCTCCCTCCCTCCCTCCCTTCGAGGTCCAGGCCCCCTCCCTCCAAATTTTAAAAGTCATCTTGACTTACCTCGTCGGGGTTACGGCGGCCTGCAGCAGCGGTAAAAAGCGTGCAGGCTCGGCGCTTACTTCAGTTTTCCCTTCTCTCTCTCTCTCAGCTCTGGTCTTGCCCTTATTTCCTGTTTCTGCAAGGGCGGGACCAGAGCTGAGAGAGAGAGAAGGGAAAACTGAAGTAAGCGCCGAGCCTGCATGCTTTTTACCGCTGCTGCCGGCCGCCGTAACCCTGACGAGGTAAGTCAAGATGACTTTTAAAATTCGGAGGGAGGGGGCCTGGAACTCGAAGGGAGGGGACCCTTGAACTCGGAGGGAGGGGACCCTTGAACTTTGAGGTAAGGGAGGGGACCTGACCCTGGAACTGGGAGGGGGGGGACCCTTGAACTCAGAGGGAGGGGAGGGACCGGACCCTAGAACTGGGCGGGGGGGGGGGGACCCTGGAACTGGGAGAGAGGGGAGGGGGACCCTGGAACTCGGAGGGAGGGGACCGGACCCTGGAACTGGGAGGGAGGGGCAGGGACCCTGGAACTTGGAGGGACCCTGGAACTAGGAGGGAGGGGACCGGACCCTGGAACTGGGGGGGAGGGAGGGGAGGGACCCTGGAACTTGGAGGGAGGGAGGGGGGCCTGGAACTCAGAGGGACTTGAACTGGGAGGGAGGAAGGGAGGGGGCCTGGAACTCGGAGGGAGGTGGAGGAGGGACAAGGGAGGGAGGTGGATGGGGGAGGGGGATGCGGGGGAGGGGGAATGCACCACCTGTAAAAAAAAAAAAAAAAAAATTTCTGCACCCCCAATCATTTTGAAAAGTTGGCTCCTATGCTTTCATGCTTTTTACCTGCACCAATTTTCAAACTAGAAGTATGCACATACTTTTGTGTTGAAATTTGCTGTAGATGCAAAGTATGCATGATCACTTTAGCTGAAGAAGCACAGATGAAAATCTGAAAATGCATCTGTGTGTGAACGCTTCCACCTCCCAGTCTATACTGGTCCTAGGAATGCCTCCACTTAATGTGGCTAAAAGTAAGCACATTGTGAAAGAGTGTGTAAACTTTATTACACTGATAGTAATTTAATAACAGGGAGGCAAATATTCATCAATGATGGTCAGTGGTTTTTGACCAGCTTCAGCATTATGCCCTGATATTCGTTGCTGGGTCATGTCCAAGCACTGACATTGAATATCTCAGATTTTATGGCAGTAAAGAGCAATATCTGGCACTTAACTACTTTAGGGGCTAATTTTCAAAGCACAGACTTACAAAGTTCTATAGGTTACTGTTGAGCTCATGTTGGAAAGAGAAGGACGTCCATCTTTCGACATAAAACAGAAGATGAATGTCCTTCTCCCAGAGACATCGAAATCGGTATAATCAAAACTCGATTTTAGATGTCTGCAACTGCAGTCAGTTGCAAGGACGTCTAAAGTTCAAGTGGGCGTGTCGGAGGCATAGCGAAGGCAGGACTTGGGCGTGCCTAACACTTGGATGTCTTTGACCCATAATAAAAAAAAAACAAGGACGTCCCTGACGAACACTTGGACGTTTTCACCCGGACATGTTTTTTTAACGAATAAGGCACAAAAAGGTGCCAGAAATGACCAGATGACCACCGGAGAGAATCGGGGATGACCTCCCGTTACTCCCCCAGTGGTCACTAACCCCCTCCCACCCTCAAAAAACATCTTTAAAAATATGTTGTGCCGGCCTCAGATGTCATACTCAGGTTCATGACAGCGCATGCAGGTCCCAGGAGCAGTTTTAGTGGGTACTGCACTGCACTTCAGACAGGCGGACCCAGGCCCATACCCCCCTTACCTGTTACATTTGTGGAGGAAACGGTGAGCTCTCCAAAACCCACCACAAACCCATTTACCCATATATAGAGATACCCCCTTCACCCGTAAGGGCTGTGGTAGTGGTGTACAGTTGTGGGTAGTGGGTTTGGGGGGGGGGCTTAGCACACAAGGTAAGGGAGCTATGTTCCTAGGAACATTTTATGAACCCCCTAGGGTGCCCGGTTGGTGTCCTGGCATGTTAGGGTGACCAGTGCACTACAAATGCTGGCTCCTGCCATGACCAAATGGCTTGCATTTGGACATTTTTGACATGGACGTCTTTGGTTTTGAAAAATCGCTGAAAGTCAGAAACATCCATGTCTAGGGATGTCCAAATCTAGGGACGTCCAAATTTAAGGATTTGGACGTCTCTGACGGTTTTTTTTAAACGAAATCTGGATGTCCATCTTTTTTTTTCAAAAATACTGGTTTCCCCGCCCCTGGATTTCGCCGTTTTGCAAGGACATCCAAATCGTAACTTGGACGTTTCTTTCGAAAATGCCCCTCCACGTAACTTTGTAAGTCTAAGTGCTTTGAAAATGAACCCTTTAGTGAAACTGGACAAAGATAGGACTAAGTTTTATGTGGTTTGATTTGTCCAGTTAACTTAGGCAGTTAAGTGCTGAACATCAGCACGTAACTACATAAGTGCTGACTGCATCCCCAGACCACCCACAAAATTGCTGGCTTTAGCTTTTGCAATTAGTGCTGACGTTCAATGATACTAACTAGTTAAGTGCCACTGAATATCAGCAGATAGCCCCACGCAAGTGATTTAACTAGGCAGGAGCCTTTTCTGCTCAGTTTAACCGCTTTGAATATCAACCCCAAGGTTTCTAGGCAATGGGCTTTGTAACAAGTTTTGTGGCAAATAAAACATAATAGTAAACAAGGTCCAATAGCAAATGCTATTTATTTTTATATTGTTTACTACTACTACTACTATTTAGCATTTCTATAGCGCTACAAGGCGTGTCACTATGTTTTGAGATCACTGGCTCATTATTTGTATTATACTCTAATTATGTACGTATTTCAGTGTAGTTTATTGGGTTTATTATATATTTATTTTTTTGTTTTGTTACTTGGAGATTGTATTTGGTCTTTGCTTTTATTGTAATATGTTCTAGCCATTTCGTCAGTAAAGAGTGGTGAATTATTAATATAAATTATATTTATTAACTCTATACTCTCAAAACATCAATGAATGTGTGTTTTTTCTTACAGCTCCTAATTGTCCACCCAAAGAAACTTCAGATTCTCAGCCATTTGAAAGACCACATGTGACCACACGTTTAGATAACACCATGGATAAACCCACCATACCATTATATATGGATAGTTTACTGAGAGGGAATCTATTGAACTGTTCAGTTGAAGAAGATTCCGGTAGCAAAGGTGAAATTTTTTCATTAACGAGTACCTTGAATTAGGTTTCTGTAAATGCAAAGGGCGGTATTTAGCTGGAAGGTCACTGCTGAAAGATATAAGTTACTTGGATATCCTTAAGTGGATTTTTAGCTGCACTTTATTTAAGTGGGACTACTGAATATTGGTACTATCCACTTTATCTTTTGCTGAAGGCCTGGAATGCTTCCACCTGTGGCCAGCTAAAAGTTATGTGTTCATTGGCCCCAAATGATTTAGAGATGGGAGTAACTAGCGAGGTAATTAAATTTGCTGATGACACAAAGTTATTCAAAGTCGTTAAATCACGACAGGATTGTGAAAAATTACAAGAGGACCTTACAAGACTGGGAGACTGGGCAGCTAAATGGCAGATGATGTTTAATGTGAGCAAGTGCAAGGTGATGCATGTGGGAAAAAAGAACCCGAATTATAGCTACGTCATGCAAGGTTCCACGTTAGGAGTTACGGACCAAGAAAGGGATCTGGGTGTCGTCGTCGATAACACACTGAAACCTTCTGCTCAGTGTGCTGCTGCGGCTAAGAAAGCGAATAGAATGTTGGGTATTATTAGGAAAGGTATGGAAAACAGGTGTGAGGATGTTATAATGCCGTTGTATCGCTCCATGGTGCGACCGCACCTTGAGTATTGTGTTCAATTCTGGTCGCCGCATCTCAAGAAGGATATAGTAGAATTGGAAAAGGTGCAGCGAAGGGCGACTAAAATGATAGCGGGGATGGGACGACTTCCCTATGAAGAAAGACTAAGGAGGCTAGGGCTATACAGCTTGGAGAAGAGACGGCTGAGGGGAGACATGATAGAGGTATATAAAATAATGAGTGCAGTGGAACAGGTGGATGTGAAGCTTCTGTTCACGCTTTCCAAAAATACTAGGACTAGGGGGCATGCGATGAAACTACAGTGTAGTAAATTTAAAACAAATCGGAGAAAATTTTTCTTCACCCAACGTGTAATTAAACTCTGGAATTCGTTGCCGGAGAAAGTGGTGAAGGCGGTTAGCTTAGCAGAGTTTAAAAAGGGGTTGGACGGTTTCCTAAAGGACAAGTCCATAAACCGCTACTAAACGGACTTGGAAAAATCCAAAATTCCAGGAATAACATGTATAGAATGTTTGTACGTTTGGGAAGCTTGCCAGGTGCCCTTGGCCTGGATTGGCCGCTGTCGTGGACAGGATGCTGGGCTCGATGGACCCTTGGTCTTTTCCCAGTATGGCATTACTTATGTACTTATGAAATTTTATTTATTTATTCCTCCCCGGGAACTCCTTTCACTGGGTAAATCTCTCTTATCTGCACCCTTCTCCTCCACTGCTAACTCCAGACTCCGTTCCTTTTATCTTGCTGCACCATATGCCTGGAATAGACTTCCTGAGCCGGTACGTCAAGCTCCATCTCTGGCCGTCTTCAAATCTAAGCTAAAAGCCCACCTTTTTGATGCTGCTTTTAACTCCTAACCCTTATTCACTTGTTTAGAACCCTTATTTTATCATCCTCACTTTAATATTCCCTTATCTCTTGTTTGTCTGTCCTAATCAGATTGTAAGCTCTGTCGAGCAGGGACTGTCTCTTTATGTTCAAGTGTACAGCGCTGCGTACGTCTAGTAGCACTTTAGAAACAAGTAGTAGTTGTTACATTTGTATCCCACCTTTTCCCACTATTAGTAGGCTCAAAGTGGCTTACATAGCTCCGGAGAGGTGGTTACAGTCTCCGGTGTGAACAAATACAGTATAGGGGTACTATTACAGTGACAAATACAGTAAAGAAGTATCGGTAAATAGGTTGGGGTGATTCAGACAAAATGTTAGGGTATGATCATGTGTCGGGGTTGAAAACTGTCTGTTTCCTGATTAAAATGCCATATTTCATTATTCTGTATTTATGTCAGATACTGTGGGGTATGCCTTCTTGAATAGGTGAGTTTTTAGGTTTTTTTTGGAATTCTGGATGATTATTTGTAGATTTCAGGCATTTTGGTAGAGAATTCCAGAGCTGTGTGCATATGTAAGAGAAACTTGACGCGTATGTTCATTTATACTTCAGGCTTTTACAACTTGGGAAGTGAAGAGTTAAGTACGTTCTGGCTGATTCAGTTGTGTTTCTAATTGGTAAGTCGATTAGTTCAGACGTATAGCTCGGAGGTTCTGTGAACAAAGGTACAAATCTTGAAAGCGATACGTTCCTTGATTGGTAGCCAGTGTAGTTTTTCACGAAGGGGTTTTGCGCTTTCAAATTTAGATTTTCCATAGATAAGCCTGGCTGCCGTATTCTGAGCAATCTGTAGTTTCCTTAGGATTTGTTCCCTGCAACCCGCATATACTCCATTGCAGTAATCGACAAGTGTTAATACCATTGTTTGAATCATGTTGCGAATAGTTTCCCTTGGGAAGAATATTTACCCATTTGAGTTTCCACATTGTGTGTAACATTTTCTTTGTAATGGCGGTGGCTTGGTTCTTTAGCGTTAGGTTGCTGTGAATAATAATGCTGAGGATTTTCAGGCTATCTGAGATTGGAAGAGTGTGTTCCGGGGTATTGTGGGTTAGTTTGTAAAATGTTGAGATGAAAGAATAAGGCAGTGTGTTTTTTCTTTATTGAGTTTTAGTTTCAATGTCATAGCCCAGGTATCCATTAGGCTTAGGCTGTTTTTTATTAGATTTGAAAGGTATGTATATTGTGACATCATCCACATACAGAAAAGGGTTAAGGCCTTGATTGAAAAGAGACTTGGCTAAGGGGGTCATTATTAGGTTGAAAAGGATGGGTGAGAGAGGTGATCCCTGAGGTACTCTGCAGTCGGTTTCCCAGGGTGGAGAGATGTTGGAGTTTGACTTTGCTTGATATGACCTTGTGGTTAGTAACCCCTTGATCCATTTGAGTATATTCCCTCCGATTACTATCCTGTCGAGTATATTTAGTAGTATATTATGGTCTACCATATCGAATGCACTAGACATGTCAAATTGAATTAGGAGAATGTTTTTACCTAGTGCAATTTCTTGCTTGAATTTGGCAAGAAGAGATTCCAGTACATTCTCCGAGGACAAGCAGGCTGCTTGTTCTCACTGATGGGTGACGTCCAACGGCAGCCCCAAGATCGGAAGATCTTCCTAGGAACAAAGTTTGCTAGCCCTCGCGTGCACATGTGCGCACCGCGCATGTGCGACCGTCTTCCTGCCCATAGCGCGAGCGTGCTCCTCAGTCTCTTTTTTTCCGCGGCTCAGGACAGCTGTTTTTTTTCCGTTCTGTGCCCCAGAGAGGCCCTCGCAGCGTTTTCGTCGCTTTTTCGCCGATTTTCAGCTTGTTTCTGTACGAGTTCGCTCGTGTTTTCCGTTTAAAAAAAAGTTTCTTTTCCTCTATTTCTTTAGTTTTTGTCCCGTAAGTTTCCTTTCTTTGTCATGAGCGGCCATTTTGGCCGCCCGTACGGGTTTTTCCCTGTTTTGGTGCCTTTCCTTTTGGCACCATCGCGAATTTTGACCTCGCCGGCGCGATTTTTCCACCCATGTCCTCGAAGCCTGCCAGCGGTTTAAAGAAATGCACGCGGTGCAACCGGACAATCTCGCTCACTGATAGGCACATCTCGTGTCTTCAGTGTTTGTGAGCTGGTCATCGTCCCAACGCCTGCACATTGTGTCTTCAGCTAAAAAAGAGGACTCAGGCGGCGAGATCGTCTCAGTGGAACCTTTTGTTTGGAGCCCTGTCCGGTCGTTCAACGTCGACGGAGCCAGCGGTACCGAGGTCATCGACGGTATCGATGTCAGCATTGGAGGGTGCATCGATGTCTGGAGCGCAGGTGATGGCTGTCCAGAGATCCCACGCTGGTGGCAGTGAGCCATCGAGTGGGTCTCCAAATGCCTCAAGGGCTCCTGCAGTACAGGCCCCCCGGGACCGACCTCCTTCGGACCCGGCCTCGAGGAGACGTGTGGATTCCACGTCCTCGTCGGTACCAGGAGGTTCCGTTGACATGCTTCGAGCGAAGGCGAAGAAGCACCGTCATCGGTCACCTTACCATCACGGTACCGAGAGCTCCGGGGCGCCGAGGGAATCAGCACCCGGAAAGCGTTGACGCCGGGAGGACCGCTCACCCTCCATACAGGAGGTCTCGATGCGCTCTTCTCAGGACAGCCCGGTACCACCTCCGTGCCCCAGGCAGATTCTGACCTCGTCGCCTGTACCGGCCCCACAGCCTTGTTCGACAGCCACGCTAGACAAGCGCCTCTGAGCCATACTCCCAGGGATTCTGGAAGGGCTGCTGCGACCATCTGTTCCGGTACTGCTGGTGCTTGCGCTGTCGGTACCGTCGAGAGATGCGGCGGTTGGCTCCCCGCCCATGATGAGGACTGCGACGCCGGTACCGCTTGCGACATCGGCGTCCGCTGCCACCCAAGTTGACTCCCCGTCGCCAGTGGCGAGGGAGTCTTCTTCTCGACATCGCCGTAGAGGACTAGGTTCCTCGGTGTCAAGACGGGCTCCGCTGTAGAGGACTAGGTTCCTCGGCGTCGAGATGGGCTTGGCTTCAGACCGAAGTTCGAGAACTTGTATCCGATACCAAAGGTGAGGCCTCGTGGGAGGTAGAGGAAGACCCCAGATATTTCTCTGATGAGGAGTTTTGTGGTCTTCCTTCTGATCCTACTCCTTCGCCGGAGAGAAAGCTTTCTCCCCCTGAGAGTCTGTCTTTCTCGTCATTTGTCCGGGAAATGTCTATGGCCATTCCCTTCCCAGTGGTTACTGAGGATGAGCCCAGGGCTGAGATGTTTGAGGTCCTGGACTATCCTTCGCCACTTAAGGAGTTGTCCACTGTTCCTCTTCATAATGTCCTGAAGCAGACATTGATGGCGAACTGGACGAAACCATTAAGTAATCCCACTATTCCCAAAAAGATTGAGTCCCAGTATTAGATCCACGGTGACCCAGAGTTGATGAAGAGCCAGTTTCCTCATGACTCTGGAGTTGTGGATCTAGCTCTCAAGAAAGTCAAGAGTACTAGGGATTACGCCTCGGCGCCCCCGGGGCGGGAGTCTAGGACTGGACTTTTTTGGGAGGAAGGCCTACCATTCTGCTATGCTCGTGTCCAAGATCCAGTCCTACCAGCTCTACACGAGCATCCACTTGCGGAACAATGTGCGGCAGCTGACGGAATTGGTCAATAAGCTCCCATCGGAGCAGGCCAAGCCTTTTCAGGAGGTGGTCAGGCAGCTGAAGGTGTGTCGCAAATTCCTGTCCAGGGGTGCTTACGACACTTTTGATGTTGCATCCAGGGCCGCTGCTCAAGATGTAGTGATGCGCAGACTCGCATGGCTGCGTGCCTCTGACCTGGAGAATAGAGTCCAGCAGCGGATTGCGGATGCTCCTTGCCAGGGGGATAACATTTTTAGCGAGAAAGTTGAACAGGTGGTAGAGCAGCTCCAACAGCGGGACACCGCCTTCGACAAACTCTCCCACCGGACGCCTTCAGCATCTACCTCAACAGGTAAACGTTTTTATTGGGGAAGGAGGAATGCTCCCTACGCTTATAATAAGTGTAGGTACAATCCACCTGCCCACCAGCCTGCTCAGGCTAAGCCCCAGCGCTCTCGTTCACATCAACAGCGTGCGCCTCAACAGGCCCCTGCAGCTCCCCAGCAAAAGCAAGGGACGGGCTTTTGACTGGCTCCAGGCGAGCATAGCTGAGATAAACATGTCCGTGCCGGACGATCTGACCGGTGTTTTTTCACCAACGGTGGCCTCTTGTAACCTCTGACCGGTGGGTTCTTCAAATAGTCCGGCTAGGATACTCCCTCAATTTGATCTCAAAACCTCCAAATTGCCCTCCGGGAGCTCAGTCCTTCAGCTTCCAGCACAAGCAGGTACTTGCAGAGGAACTCTCCGCCCTTCTCAGCGCCAATGCGGTTGAGCCCGTGCCACCGGGGCAGGAAAGGCTGGGATTCTATTCCAGGTACTTTCTTGTGGAAAAGAAAACGGGGGGATGCGTCCCATCCTAGACCTAAGGGCCCTGAACAAATATCTGGTCCGAGAGAAGTTCAGGATGCTTTCCCTGGGCACCCTTCTTCCCATGATTCAGGAAAACAATTGGCTATGCTCTGTGGACTTAAAGAATGCGTATACTCACATCCCGATACTGCCAGCTCACAGACAGTATCTTCGATTCCGTCTGGGAACACAGCATTTTCAGTACTGTGTGCTACCCTTTGGTCTCGCCTCTGCGCCCAGGGTGTTCGCAAAATGCCTGGCAGTCGTGGCAGCGTCTCTACGCAGGCTGGGAGTGCATGTGTTCCCTTATCTCAACGATTGGCTGGTGAAGAACACCTCGAAGGCAGGAGCTCTACAGTCCATACAGATGACTATTCAACTCCTGGAGCTACTAGGGTTTGTGATAAGTTATCCAAAGTTTCACCTTCTTCCAGTACAAAGACTCAAATTTATAGGAGCTCTGCTGGACTCCCAGACTGCTCATACCTACCTCCCCGAGGCGAGGACAGACAATCTCCTGTCCCTTGTTTCCTGGGTACGAGCGTCTCAGCAGATCACAGCTCGGCAGATGTTGAGATTGCTTGGCCACATGGCCTCCACAGTTCATGTGACTCCCTTGGCCCGTCTTCACATGAGATCAGCTCAATGGACCCTAGCTTCTCAGTGGTTTCAAGCTGCGGGGAATCTAGAGGACGTGATCCATCTGTCCACAGTTTTTCTCAAATCCCTACATTGGTGGACAGTTCGCTCCAATTTGACCCTGGGACGTCCTTTTCAAATTCCTCAGCCGCAAAAGGTGCTGACTATGGATGCGTCTCTCCTGGGGTGGGGAGCTCATGTCGATGGGCTTCACACTCAAGGAAGTTGGTCCCTCCAGGAAACAGGTTTTCAGATCAATCTCCTGGAGTTACGAGCGGTCTGGAACGCGCTAAAGGCTTTCAGAGATCGGCTGTCCTATCAAATTATTCAAATTCAGACAGACAATCAGGTTGCTATGTACTACATCAACAAGTGGGGGGGGCACCGGATCTTGCCCCCTGTGTCAGGAAGCCGTCAGGATGTGGCTTTGGGCTCGCCAGCACGGCATGTTTCTCCAAGCCACGTATCTGGCAGGCGTAAACAACAGTCTGGCCGACAAGTTGAGCAGGATAATGCAACCTCACGAGTGGTCTCTCAACTCAAGAGTAGTTCGCAAGATCTTCCAAGCATGGGGCACCCCCTTGGTAGATCTTTTTGCCACTCAGATCAATCACAAGGTCCCTCAGTTCTGTTCCAGACTGCAGGCCCATGGCAGACTAGCGTCGGATGCCTTTCTCCTTTATTGGGGGAGGGGTCTCCTGTATGCGTATCCTCCCATACCCTTGGTAGGGAAGACTTTGCTGAAACTCAAGCAGGATCGGGGAACCATGATTCTGATCGCTCCCTTCTGGCCACGTCAGATCTGGTTCCCTCTTCTTCTGGAGTTGTCCTCTGAAGAACCGCGGAGATTGGAGTGTTTTCCAACCCTCATCACTCAGAACGAGGGGGCGCTTCTGCATCCCAACCTCCAGTCCCTGGCTCTCACGGCCTGGATGTTGAGAGCGTAGACTTTGCCTCCTTGGGTCTTTCTGAGGGTGTCTCCCGAGTCTTGCTTGCTTCCAGAAAAGATTCCACGAAGAGGTGTTATTCTTTCAAATGGAAGAGGTTTGCCGTCTGGTGTGACAGCAAGGCCCTATATCCTTGTTCTTGTCCTACACAGACCCTGCTTGAATACCTTCTGCACTTGTCCGAGTCTGGTCTTAAGACCAACTCTGTAAGAGTTCACCTTAGCGCAATTAGTGCTTTTCATTATCGTGTAGAGGGTAAGCCTATCTCGGGACAGCCTTTAGTTGTTCGCTTCATGAGAGGTTTGCTTTTGTCAAAGCCCCCTATCAAGCCTCTTACAGTGTCATGGAATCTCAGTGTTGTTCTCACCCAGCTGATGAAACCTCCTTTTGAGCCACTGAATTCCTGCCATCTGAAGTACTTGACCTGGAAGGTCATTTTCTTGGTGGCAGTCACTTCAGCTCGTACAGTCAGTGAGCTTCAAGCCTTGGTAGCTCATGCTCTTTATACTAAATTTCATCATTACAGAGTAGTCCTCTGCACTCACCCTAAGTTCTTGCCGAAGGTGGTGTCGGAGTTCCATCTGAACCAGTCAATTGTCTTGCCAACATTTTTTCCCCGTCCGCATACCCGCCCTGCTGAACGTCAGTTGCACACGTTGGACTGCAAGCGAGCATTGGCCTTCTATGTGGAGCGGACAAGCCCCTTCAGACAGTCCGCCCAAATGTTTGTTTCTTTTGACCCAAATAGAAGGGGAGTGGCTGTCGGGAAACGCACCATCTCAAATTGGCTAGCAGGTTGCATTTCCTTCACTTACGCCCAGGCTGGGCTGACTCTTGAGGGTCATGTCACGGCTCATAGTGTTAGAGCCATGGCAGCATCAGTGGCCCACTTGAAGTCAGCCACTATTGAAGAGATTTGCAAGGCTGCGACGTGGTCATCTGTTCACACATTCACATCTCATTACTACCTACAGCAGGATACCCGATGTGACAGTCGGTTTGGGCAGTCAGTGCTGCAGAATCTGTTTGGGGTTTAGGATCCAACTCCACCCCCCTAGGCCCATTTTTATTCTGTTCCAGGCTGCACTCTCAGTTAGTTGTTTCTGTTTAGGTCAATCTCAGTTATGTCCTCGCCATTGCGAGGTCCAGTTGACCAATGTTTGTTGTTTTGAGTGAGCCTGGGGGCTAGGGATACCCCATCAGTGAGAACAAGCAGCCTGCTTGTCCTTGGAGAAAGCGAGAGTTACATACCTGTAGCAGGTATTCTCCGAGGACAGCAGGCTGATTGTTCTCACAAACCCGCCCTCCTCCCCTTTGGAGTTGTGTCTTCCCTTGTCTTTTGCTTTCTACTTGACTGAGGAGCACGCTCACGCTACAGGCGGGAAGACGGTCGCGCATGTGCACGCGAGGGCTAGCAAACTTTGTTGCTAGGAAGATCTTCCGATCCTGGGGCTGCCCTCGGACGTCACCCATCAGTGAGAACAATCAGCCTGCTGTCCTCGGAGAATATCTGCTACAGGTATGTATCTCTCGTGTTTCTGTACTATGGAGGGGTCTGAAATCGGATTGTGATTCATGAAGTATTGAGAATTTGTCGATATACTCCGTGAGTTGTTTGGCTACAATACTTTCCATCAATTTGGTTGACAGTGGGATGGATGCCACAGGACGATAGTTGGTGATATCATTTGATTTATTCTTGGTGTCTTTTGGTAATGGTGTAAGTAAAATGTTGCTTTTGTCCTTCGGGAATAAGCCTTGTTGGAACATGTAGTTTATATGGGATGTAAGATCTGCAATGAATTGGTCAGGTGGTGAGTTCATTAAATAGTTGGGACATGCGTCAAGTTGACAATGAGCAGATGAGAGTTTTCTGGTTACCTGTGCAACTATTTCATCTGTAATCTGGGTGAGCTTTGACCAAGACCGATTTGCTGGATATTCTCCAGAGTGTGGATCTAGTTCATCAAGAGAGGTATCAAGGTTAATGTTTTCATGAGACATGGTTTTGCGTACGTTGGAAATTTTTTCTTTAAAGTATTTGGCAAGTTCTTCTGCTGGTGGAATGTCGGTATTTGATATGGTAACTGGTTTGGTGTCTAGTAGTTTCTCCAGTAGTTTGTATAATTTCTTCATGTCCTTGAAGTCAGTTCCAACTTGTGCTTTATAGGAATTCCGTTTGGGTTTTTTCTATCTCATTTTTGTATTTTGTGATTCTTTCCATGTGTTTAGTGTTTGGGCGTTTCTATTTTTTCTCCACGCTCTTTCAAGTCGTCTAGATATTGTTTTTTCAAATCGTCGTTGAACCAAGGTGTTTTATTGGTTTGTATGAGGTTTTTGTTCTTATAGGTGCTATTTCATTTAAAGTGGAAATGCATCGTCCCAATCAGGGACGAGCTATGGACGTAATCTACTTAGATTTCAGCAAAGCTTTTGACACGGTTCCCCACAGGAGGCTCTTAAATAAACTGGATGGGCTGAAGATAGGACCCGAAGTGGTGAACTGGATTAGGAACTGGTTGACGGACAGAAGCCAGAGGGTGGTGGTAAATGGAATTCGCTCGGAGGAGGGAAAGGTGAGTAGTGGTGTGCCTCAAGGATCGGTGCTGGGGCCGATTCTGGTCAATGTATTTGTGAGTGACATTGCCGAAGGGTTAGAAGGTAGTTTGCCTATTTTGCGGATGATACTAAGATCTGTAACAGAGTGGACACCCGGGAGGGAGTGGAAAACATGAAAAAGGATCTGAGGAAGCTAGAAGAATGGTCTAAGGTTTGGCAATTAAAATTCAATGCGAAGAAATGCAAAGTGATGCACTTAGGGAATAGAAATCCTCGGGAGACATATGTGTTAGGCGGGGAGAATCTGATAGGTACGGACGGGGAGAGGGATCTTGGGGTGATAGTATCTGAGGATCTGAAGGCGACGAAACAGTGTGACAAGGCGGTGGCCGTAGCTAGAAGGTTGTTAGGCTGTATAGAGAGAGGTGTGACCAGCAGAAGAAAGGAGGTGTTGATGCCCCTGTATAAGTAGTTGGTGAGGCCCCACCTAGAATATTGTTTTCAGTTTTGGAGGCCGTACCTTGCAAAGGATGTAAAAAGAATTGAAGTGGTGCAAAGAAAAGCTACGAGAATGGTAAGGGATTTGCGTTACAAGACGTATGAGGGGAGACTTGATGACCTGAACATGTATACTCTGGAAGAAAGGAGAAACAGGGGTGATATGATACAGACGTTCAAATATTTGAAAAGTATTAATCCGCAAACGAACCTTTTCCGGAGGTGCGAAGGCGGTAGAACGAGAGGACATGAAATGAGATTGAAGGGGGGCAGACTCAAGAAAAATGTCAGGAAGTATTTTTTCACGGAGAGAGTAGTGGATGCTTGGAATGCCCTCCTGCGGGAGGTGGTGGAAATGAAAACGGTAATGGAATTCAAACACGCGTGGGATAAACATAAAGGAATCCTGTTCAGAAGGAATGGATCCTAAGGAGCTTAGCCGAGATTGGGTGGCAGAGCGGGAGGCGGGGATAGTGCTGGGCAGACTTATACGGTCTGTGCCAGAGCCGGTGGTGGGAGGTGGGGCTGTTGGTTGGGAGGCGGGGATAGTGCTGGGCAGACTTACACGGTCTGTGCCCTGAAAAGGACAGGTACAAATCAAGGTAAGGTATACACAAAAAGTAGCACATATGAGTTTATCTTGTTGGGCAGACTGGATGGACCTTGCAGGTCTTTTTCTGCCGTCATTTACTATGTTACTATATTATCTCTTTTCTCATTCCGCGAGGAAGTATTCAGAATTAGCTAAAACTGACCAGTTGTTGTCATATATCGATTGCCAAAATGGTTTTGCATCTATGCGACCTCTTATATTGTAAGTTGATTTTTTTCTTCTACTTGGTGATGTCCCTTCTTCAGCCAATGTAAGGCACAATTTACAGAACAATAAAGTGCCCTCCGCCATGGGCCCTCTAAAGGACCCAGGATAGTCAAGCACCAACTGAATCGGGGTACCTTCAATTCTACACGAGCTAAGAAAGGATAGATATTCAGTGACCCGCCGCCAGAAACGTTGTATCACTCTACAGCCCCAAAAGGCATGGAAAAAGGTATTATTTGCCAATTGACGTTTAGGACAAAGAGGTGACTGCAAGCCTCCCGCCCTGAATAATTGAACTTGAGTAAAATAGGCTCAGTGTAACACTCGGAATGCGCATTCTCTATAACTTGCACTACTGAAAGCTGCGGGATACTCCTGTAAGAGAAGCCAAAACATCCCAGGTAGCCAGAGTGACCCCAATATCCTGTTCCCACTTAGACCTAAGCAGATCTAATCCCCCAGACCTCCCAAAAGTCCACAGGGCCTTATGAATGCCAGATATAGCCGGGGCACTCTCCAAGATAGCATCAAAGAATTTTTGTAACCTAGCCCCAGTCTGACTGCAACGCCTCAATATCTAAGGACCTAATGTAATGTTTTAGCTGACAATGCGCAAATGTATCCCCCCCCCCAATATAGCTGCCCGATCTCCCCCTTGTGCTTGCTCAGGAACATGATCGGCAATGAGGCAGGAGATGGGGGCAATGTGGCAGGCTAATGGGCAGCACCATAGGGCAGTGAGGCTGCTCCTGGTGCTGCTCATTAGCCTGCTGCACAAGGCCATTCAGAGAGGACATGCCCATCATTGAGGGATATTTGGGGGGGAGGGGGAAAAATTGGACAGTATAAAATGTTTTGTACATATTTGGGATCTTGCCGGGTATTGTGACCTGGATTAGCCACTGTTGGAAACAGGATGCTGGGCTCGATGGACCTTTGGTCTTTCCCAGTATGGCAATATTTATGTACTTAATGATGAACCAATGAAGTTCCATGAATGTATGAACAATGAGCCACCAAGGGAGCTGTCATGGTCCTTGTTGTCAGTCGACTTTTATGTTCAGTCAACCATGTTTTTATCTTGCGTACAGTTCATCCTATGTAATATACATGACATGGACATTTGATAATATATACTACAAAGGAAGATTGGCATGTAGTTTTATATTTCAATTTATATATCTGCTGTGTTGGAGAGTAAATCCATTCTTGCATGGCTGTGGATTGTGACCAAAACTGGCATTCTCCACAGGGTTTATGTGAGCCCTCATTGTTAATTTGATTATCGTAATTCACGGTAGTATGTACAAGATTATCCCTTAAATTACGTCCACGAGTATAAGCTATACATAGGTGCTGCCGAAATATCTGATGAAATGTAAGAATCTGCCAATGTTTGTATAGTAATTGGGCTGCTTGAGGTGCTAAAGTAGAAAATTCCAAAACACATATGAATTTATCCATATGTTCCCTAGGTTTGTCCAGTAGTAATAGAGGTCGTTGTGCATACCATGCTCTCATAAGCTTGCTGAATGCATGTAGTAGAATAGCCCTTCTGTCATAATTTATTACTTGCAACATTCAAACAACAGGCAATTGTTTTATCTGTAGTGCATATTCGGCGCAATCGCAGAAATTGACCGACAGGAAGAGAAGATTTTAGTCTGCAGGGATGATGACTAGTAAATTGTAACAGAGTATTGCAATCTGTGGATTTATGGTAAACCATCGTGTGTAATTCTCCCTGTGCTTTATAGATCCAAGTATCGAGAAAAGAAATATTAACCAAATGTTTTGTCATAGTAAATTTGAGGCAAGGATCTATAGTATTCAACCAAGCCAAAAATTGAAGTAAGTGTTGCTCTGTAGACTGCCAAATGGGAAAAAAATATCTATATATATAAAAGGCACCACCAACGTTCTAATGAAGCCTCCAGCCGGAAGTGTGAAGCGCCAGAGATATCCGGTTTCCCCATGAGTGAAGGAAAACAGCACAGCACGAAATCCCTCTCTCTGTAACAGTGAAGGACTCAGATGGGGGAGGGGAGAGAAACGCCCTCACTCTCTCGGTAACACAAACACAGCACAGCAGGAAACTTAACACTGAAGGACTGGACTCGGGGGGGGGGGGAGGGGGAGGGGACAGACAAGCACAGGGGAAGGGAGAGAGGGCAGGGACACACACACTCCCACATGCACACTCTGAAGAAAACCTTGCTAGCCCCCGTTTCATTTGCATCAGAAACGGGGCTTTTTTACTAGTCATCTATAAAACGATACCAGTTGGAAATATTTTGGAACCATTCAGTATTGTATAGGTGACATTCTTCAAACTTACTAACATATAAATTAGCCGCACTGGGAGCAGCTGCTGTGCCCATAGCCACACCCTGAACTTGTAAGATTATTGGGAATCAAAACTAAAATAATTTCGCCCCAATAGTAGTTGTGCTAAGGCTAACAACAGTGTCGATGAAATTCGCTCTCTATCCAGTCTTGCAGATAACATCTGTTCCACACTAGTCAGAGCCGCTTCTTGGGGGATGTTAGAATACAACGATTCAATATCGAGTGTAACAAGCCATGACTCTGGTGCCACATCTGTAATTTCTGACAGATTTCTCAAAAAATGAGAAGTATCTCGAATATATGATTTTTGCCTGTTTTACAAAAGGTTGTAAAAAGTTATGCAAAAACTTGGACAATGGCTCCAAAATAGTGCCACAACGTGACACTATAGGGCGTCCCAGAGGGCTATTATAATTTTTGTGGATCTTTGGGACTGTATAAAATATAGTGTACGCACATGTACTACTAGGCATACAACTGCCAAGACAATCACTAGTTAGTAAGACTGTGCATAGGGCTTGCCCTTGGCACTGTATATTACTGTGGACACTGAGTGTAAGATTTATCCTTAGAGTTGGTGTTTTGTTTCCAAAAGAGTTGGTGTTTCTGTTTAGATACTGTGTACTACTCAGATTCCTGATTCGCCTAGTGGCTGAAACAGGCCCATGCCGAGTCCTATTTTATTGGCAATAAAGATTTCGAAGCACCCGAGAGAGTTTCCTTCTTGTTCATCATCTTCGCTGTAGTTGTTGTGTCACAATTGCAGTAGGCCACATTTCTTCCACCTGGCACTTGGCGACAGATGGACCAAATGTGGAGATTGGGACAACCTTGGCCCTGCAAGAAGCAGCAGATCACAGCTCACAGGTGCTTGCAGCAGCCTCTTCCAACTGTTCAGCTGCTTTCACAGCCAAGGGGTCAACGTTCAGGTGGGTTATGTCAGTGATGCCCCAGGGGGGCTCAGGCTCTCAAGCCACTCCCAAGTGTTAGTGTCGAGGTCTGTGGATCTGGAGCCCATTCTAGTCTCCGCCATTGAAGAATACTGGTTGTAGGTTGCAAACCATGAAGAAGAGTCCTCTTGCAGTAGCCTGTCTGTGGAATAAGGTGAGGTTTCCCAGAGAGAGAGAGACATATCTCTGATTATTTGGCTTTTCAGGAGGAAGGAGTTGGGTTCGCTCATCTCAAAGGTGGTCTCCTCCCTGCACATATCAGAGGCTCTTGTGTGGGAGGAAACAGATGGGGGAAACATCCTGGAGGCCTTGAGAAAGCTGGCCCAAACCTTTGCCCTTTATTAAGCTCTCCACAGGATGGTCCTGACAGAATGGGAGACACCAGCAATGGTACTGAAGGATCGAGAGTCAGAGCCAGCTATTTAGCACTCAGCAATTCTGGCTTCTAGCCCAGGAGAAGACGGCTCAGGTGGCAGTAGGCAGGACAACACTCTTGGCTGATGGAAGCAAGCTGAGGGAAACTAGAAGCACTGAAGTGCCCTGGGAAATATCAGATTTGTTCTGGGGTAGAGTTCCCCTGCAAGACTTGCAGCAACACACATGACCAATACTATTACCATTTAGAGTAATTTTCCAGGCCCACCCCTTTTGAAGTATCAAGACTGGAAGAATCAGCTGTGGCTCTGTTAGGAGTGGGGCACCTTCATGAGTGGACCTCATATCTGCTTGGTAAAACTCCAAGACAAGCAAGTTCTTCAGCCAAAGACATAAAAGCAGGATTCAGGGAACTGGATATCCTGGTAGAATGTCATCCAGTTTCCTTCTTGTTGGGAACCTGGATGTTCCCTGGTATGTTTTCTGAAGGGACCAATCAGGAGTGGTACTTCACAATTTTCCCAGTCAGTCCTTCCTGAAACATTCGTTCCATGCTCTTTTACAGGCTTATCTATTGCGAGAATAAGGCAGCGTAGCAAGGTCACTTAAGGCAAATTTTAGCTAGAACATAGATATCAGAATTGAGATGTCCAAGTTGGGATGTATCAAATTGTGCTATCATTTTAGAAAAGGATATGCCAATGTAGAGTGTTTTCTGAAATGTGTGCAGGAATAGACATGTATGTGCTGGTTTACATATGGCAGCAGCACCCATTTTGCTAATATCAATGTCTACAGTATCAACACAGGCAATTCAGGAACATGTACTGACACATATATGAATACTTATAGACCACTTTATCCCTAAAAATGGGTTCAGAGTGGGTGAACAATAAAGTAACACATTCATTAATCATGAATGTACAATAAAAAAAAAGGAAAAAATTAAAATTCTTTTATTAAAAATTTAGAAAATAAATATTACTTTAATAATTTCTGAAATCAAAGATAACTAGAGCAGTCACGGATGTCAATTGATAATGTATTCCAACACTTTTTCGATTGATATCTAAAAGAATCTTTACAAAAACACAGGTTTTATTTATTTATTGCATTTGTACCCCACATTTTCCCACCTATTTGCAGGCTCAATGTGGCTTACATAGTACTGTCAAGGCGTTTGCCCAGTCGGTTGATAACAGCTACAAGGTTGTATAGTGATTGTATGAGTTATAAGTGGAGGGTCCCAAGAGATGAAGATTGCATGTTGTCCAGTACGATTATAGTCATGCTGTGTTGCTGGGTGAAGAGGTTTACGTGGGATTGGGGTAGGCCGTTTTGAAGAGGTTGGTTTTTAGTGATTTCCTGAAGTTCAGGTGGTCGTGCATTGTTTTCACAGCTTTTGGGAGGCCATTCCATAGTTTTGCGCTTATGTAGGAGACGCCAGATGCGTAAGTTGTTTTGTATTTCAGTCCTTTGCAATTTGGGAAGTGTAGGTTTAGATAGGATCTTGACGATTTGACTTTGTTTCTTATTGGCAGATCTATAAGGTCTGTTATATATCCTGGGACTACGCCCTATATGATTTTGTGGACTAATGTGCAGATTTTGAAGACGAACCGTTCTTTGATTGGGAGCCAGTGCAACTTTTCTCAAAGAGGTTTGGCACTTTCGAAGCGTGTTCTGTTGAATATCAGCCTGGCTGCTGTGTTTTGGGCGGTCTGGAGGTTTTTTATGAGTTGTTCTTTGCAACCCATGCAGATTCCGTTGCAATAATCTGATGGCTTAGGACCATTGATTGTATTAGATAGCGAAAGGTTGCTCTTGGGAAGAAAGGTTTTAATTGTTTGAGCTTCCACATTGAATAGAACATTTTCTTTGTTACTGAGTTTACTTGGGTCTCGAGAGTAAAGTTACGGTCAAGTGTGACGCCGAGTATTTTCAAACTGCCTGAGGTATGGAGGGTATGTCCTGGAGTACTTATGGTTGTGGGTTTGTACTTGTTAAGTTGAGAGAGAGGATGTGGCAATGTGTTTTTTCAGTGTTTAGTTTCCGTTGGAATGAGTTAGCCCAGGAGTCCATGATGTTAAGGCCATCGTTGATTTTATTGGCTATTTCTGTCAGATCATGTCTGAAGGGGATGTAGATTGTAACATCATCTGCATAAATGAGTGGGTTAAGGCCATGAGTGGGGTTAAGGCCATGATTGGATAAGGACTGTGCTAGTGGGATCATCATCATGTTGAAGAGTATTGGTGATAGTGGTGATCCCTGGGGTACGCCACAGACTGCTTTCCATGATGGAGTTATATTTGACTTTGACTTTACTTGGTAAGTTCTGGTGGTTAGAAAACCTTTGATCCAGTTGATTACATTTCCTTCAATCCCTAAGTGACTTAGCAGTCTTAGTAATATGTTGTGGCTTACCATGTTGAATCCAGATTGTGAATTATGTAATATTGAAAACTTGTCCAGGTAATCTGTTTAGTCACCAAGCTCTCCATCAGTTTTACTAAGAATGGAATAGACGCAACTGGGCAGTAGTTGGTGATATCATTTGTGCTTTTCTTGGTGTCTTTTGGTATTGGTGTGAGTAGGATGTTGCCATGTTCTTCAGGGAAGAGACCTTGTTGTAACATGAAGTTTAGGTATGAAGTGAGGTCTGCTATGAAGCAGTCAGGGGCGGACTTGAGTAGATGACTGGGACATGTATCCAGTTTGCAATGGGTCTTGGCGAACCTGTGAGTCGTTTGCGTGACTGTTTCGGTGTTGAGGAGATTAATAAGTGTAATTGTAGGAAATTGTAACATAAAATGATTACATGCACAAAAATCATGACATTTTCCAAGCAGTTGAATCAACAGTGTCAATTTAACTAGACAGTATCCCTCTAAAAGTTTTTAAAAAACAAACAGCATACTTCAAAAAGTATCTGTGCTCACACAGGCAGCCAGTGGAGATCAATCAGCAAAGTGGACACATGATCAAGTGTAGACTTCTGAAAAATCAATCTACTTGTACATAAGTATTGCCATACTGGGACAGACCGAAGGTCCATCAGTCCCACTCATTATTTTATAGACCTGTATCATATCTCCCCACAGTCGTCATTTCCCCAAGCTGAAGAGCCCTAGCAACTTTAGCTTTTCATTATAGGGAAGTCATCTCATTCCTTTTATCATTTTCGTTGCCCTTCTGTGTACCTTTTCTAATTCCACTATATCTTTTTTGGGATGCGGTGACCAGAATTGCGCACAGTATTCAAAGTGTTGTTGCACCATGGAGCGATACAAAGACATTATAATGTCCTCATTTTTGTTTTCAATTCCTTTCCTAATTATACCTAACATTCAGTTTACTTTCTTAGCTGCCGCCACCGCCACACACTGAGCAGAGGGTTTCAACGATGACACCTAGATCCTTTTCCTAGTCGGTGACCCCTAATGTGAAACCTTGCATCACATAACTACAGTTCTGGTTCCTCTTTCCCACATGCATCACTTTGCACTTGCTCATATTAAACGTCATCTGCCTTTTGGATACCCAGCTCGTAAGGTACTCTTGTAATTTTTCACAATGCTCTTGTGATTTAACAACTTTGAATAACTTTGTGTCAGCAAATTTAATTACCTTACTAGTTACTCCTATCTCTAGATCATTCATAAATATGTTAAAAAGCAGCAGTCCCAGCACAGACCCCTGTGGAACCCCACTATCTAACCTTCTCCATTGAGAATACTGACCATTTAACCCTACTCTCTGTTTTCTATCTTTTAACCAGGTTTTACTCCACAATAGAACACTAGCTCCTATTCCATGACTCTCATATTTCCTCTGGAGTCTTTTATGGGGTACTTTGTCAGATGCTTTTTGAAAATCCAGATACACAATATCAACTGGTTCACTTTTATCCACATGTTTTTTCACCCCTTCAAAAAAATGTAATAGATTGGTGAGGCAAGATTTCCCTTCACTAAATCCATGTTGGCTTTGTCTCATTAATCCATACTTTTGAATATGCTGTGTAATTTTGTTCTTTATAATAGTCTCTACCATATTGCCAGGCACCAAAGTCAGGCTCACTGGTCTATAATTTCCTGGATCACCTCTGGAACCTTTTTTTTTTTTTAATCAGTGTTGCATTGGCCACCCTCCAGTCTTCTGATACCATGCTTGATTTTAAAGATAAATTACATATTTCCAACAATAGTTAATTAGCAATGATGGTGTAATCCCCCTATATTATTGGTGATTACTTGAGTGGTTGTAGATCTTTCCAGTTGTACTGAAGGTGGGGGGGGAGGATTTGAGTTATGTGAGTATCCTGCCCATAGAGGGTGGGTTTGTGGAATAAAGTGCAGGAAGAAATGTTTGTTTGTGTGTGTGTGTGGTGTTTATTTATTTACAGAGGCTTGAGGAGACACGGGGTCTTTGGTTGCCTGTACCCCCGCTGGGACCCTTGGAGGAGAGGGGGATCCCAAAGTGGCTAAATAAACTTAGGCTGAATTGAGGATTTGCTGCTACCCCTATCAGTGGCAGCGGTGAAGGTGTGAGGCCTTAGGATGTGTAAGGGGGAACCCAGCCCAAAAGCAGAAACCAGGACAGGGGAAGCCTGTTCAAGGCCAGGGTGCAGCTCAAGAAGTCATTGTTTGAAAGACAGCCTGAAGGGTCTGTGTCTGAGGAAAGTAGATTGTGATCAGGAAAAGAGGGCCGAGATTGTAAAGCACAGTCTTGAATGGACAGGAGCAGTTCTACTGTACTGTACTGATGGAGATATAAAGACATTGATTTACGTGCCATTTGCAGAAAGTTCAGTAAAGTTGGGTTTTTCAACAAACATAATCTTTGGAGTGCCGTGTGGTTTTTTGAAGCATGAGTGAGGAAGCTTGCTCCCTGGATTGGTAAGATCTCATAGAGAAGCTCACTTAATTCCCAAAGCCCCGGATCTCTATTCTGGACCTTGACCCACACCCAAGCTTGAATTGGAAGGACTAGGCTGAATGGAAAGTGAGGACTGAGTGTGGTGATGGAGGAATATGTCCCTGTGACCCAGGTTGGAACTGAGCTGGTGGCTGTGAGACCTGGGTTACAGTGATACTTTAGAATAATCTTCTTATGTGAAATTCTAGTTGAAATACACTCATATCTAGTGACATTGACTCACTGTGTAGGAGAAGGGAAAGACTTATGACAGTAATTGCTGAATAGTCTCACAACTGACACATCCTTAGTCTAAAAAACCTCCCCTCATTTAATTTAAGGTTGAGACTTTTTTCTTTTTGTTCTTTGCACTCCCAATATTATACAGCTCAATGACTCAATTCAGATACAATCTCCACAAAAATATATATTATTCAGTCCAAGAGGTTTTTTGTACAATAATAAATGTAGTTCAAATGTTTCTGTACAAGTATCTTTGAAGCTGTACTCATCTGCTCAATGGAGCTGCCTGTTTCATTGCACACTTCATTGCACCAGCCTCTCTAACAGCCTGATGATCAAAAGTAAATGCGGGCACTAGAAGAGACTAGCGTCTGCATTTACACAGTGCCCATGATCAGAGGGCGTCAGGCGCAAGTGCACAGGGAATACCACAGAGCTCATTTAAATTATATTTAAATGAGCTGTCCGGTATTCTCGTATGATCAGAGCACTATGCTCTCATCATACAGGCTGAATAGTGCCTTAACCCTATGCCAGCTTGGAGGGAAAGGAAATGGGAACATGCTGCTCATGGATGTTTGCTTTTTTAGAAGTGTACATCTTTTCTAATTTTGTATTTAGATTACGGAAGAAAATGCATTTCTGTTACTTTTACCAGCATTTTTACTTCTTTTAGAATCTGGCTTTTTTAGGGAATCATGGTGACTGTGCAGTGGGTGTGGGCTGGAGCAGGGTTTGTGTCCTCTTTTTTGCCTCCACAGATACGATAATCCTACCAATACTGGACTGATGCTTATTCACCTGATGCAAAAGGATCTAGTAGTTTTTCCCACATAAAACTTATTACATAGGCAACCAATTATGTATACTACAAAAGATAAGTTGCAGTCTATCTGGTGTCTTAACTTGCCATCGAGTTCCAGAGTGTAATTACAAGTTCCATATCATCAAGCTGATCAATCCATAGACTGGTGGGTTGTGTCCATCTACCAGCAGGTGGAGATAGAGAGCAAACTTTTGCCTCCCTATATGTGGTCATGTGCTGCCGGAAACTCCTCAGTATGTTCTCTATCTCAGCAGGTGGTGGTCACACACAGCAGCAGCTCTGGCTAGGCCTCCAAGCCTAATTTTTAGGTTTTGTTGAGTGCCTGGGGTTGAGGGCTCTTTTGAGCAAGTGCAAACCTGGTGGTGCCAGGTCCCTCCTTTTCTCCCCCCTCCCGCTGGCTCCGTTTAAAAAAAAAAAAAAAAAAAATTTTAAACGTCCTTAAAGGCGTTTATTTCGACGTTTATTTAAACGTTCATTGCAGCTACTCACTGGGACACCAGTTCGTTACAGCTCGGAGCGGACAGCAGGTAATTTTTACCTTTTTATAGCGGGCAGGGGGTTCCCCGATTCTTCTCCTCGTGGCATATGGCGTCGGAGGGCGAGGGCGCAAAGGGTCGCTCCCCGGATCGCTTGAGCGCTTCTAGAGGGGATGCGGGGGTCTTACAGCCTGATTCGCCCTTGTTGGGTGACAGTTTCGTGACCGATGAATGTCCCGGTCCTTCCTCCGGCGTGGCGGTTTTTCCCGCCATAAACGCCCATCCCCCGCTCCTCGCCTCCGCCATCTTGGCCGGCCACGCGGCTCGGACGGCTTCTTCGTGCGCCGCCCTTGAGGTTGGAGACATTAATGCCATGAACGCCCTTAATTTGGGCGACGGCACAAAAGCGGCTAAAGTTAAGCGCCGTTCTTCCCGCGCGGCTCCTTTGCGGAGTGTCGCACCGGACGCCATTTTGGATGCGCAGCATGTCTCTCCCCCGCTCTTGCGAGCGCCGGTTGAGGGTGCGTCTAGGGCTGTTGCCCAGGCTGCGGAAGTGCACAGTCTGGGGGGTTTCTCCCCCGTGTTTGTTTTGCTGCTGCATCAGGCTTTCCTCATGCAAAACGCTGCCCCTGCTCCCTCGTCTGGTAAAGAGGTTGAGGTTCCCACAGGTAAACGCCCTCAAGTTGATTCCCAGGCCTTGGAGGACTTTGTCTCCTCCGATGTAGATGAGGGCAGCGTGTCTGAGGTCTCCCGACGGTCCTTTGCGGATTCCTTGGAGGAGACGGATCCCCGCTCGGATTGAGCGGATGACCCCTCTGCAGCGGCTCTTTAGCTCAGAGGTTTTGCCCAACCTGTTAGTGCAGGCCATGGGCATTTTGAAGATTTCCTCTCCGGAGGACGTCTCTCCCTCAGCCCCTGTTGGCTCTGCCATTATGCTGGGGACGAAGCGCCCGCCTAGAACCTTCCACATGCATGATGCCATGCACTCCTTAATTTCGGCTCAATGGGATGTCCCGGAAGCGAGCCTTAAAGTGGCTAGGGCTATGTCCCGCCGCTATCCTTTGCCTGAAGGTGAACGTGAGGCCTTTCTGTGGCCTACCGTGGATTCTTTAATCACTGCGGTGACTAAGAAAACGGCGTTACCAGTGGAAGGTGGCACGGCCCTAAAGGACGCCCAAGACAGAGGATTGGAGGCGGCCTTAAGGTCGTCCTTTGAGGCGGCTGCTTTAAGTTTGCAGGCCTCAGTTTGCGGCTCCTATGTGGCCAGGGCGTGCCTGACTATGGTGCAGCGGGCTTCCCCCTCGGATCATTCCTTGAGGGCTGTTTGGCCGGCCCTGGAATCGGGCTTAGCCTATTTGGCAGACTTGCTGTATGATGTCTTGAGAGCCTCAGCTAAAGGCATGGCTCAGACAATCTCTGCGCGGCGGTGGCTTTGGCTGAAACATTGGTCTGCTGACCATGCCTCTAAATCCCGCCTGGCTAGATTGCCTTTTAAAGGCAAGCTGCTCTTTGGGGTCGAGCTGGACAAAATCGTGACCGATCTCGGCACGTCTAAGGGCAAGAAGTTACCAGAGGTCAGGGCTCGGGCTAGTACTCGCCCTGGTACCTCCAGAGGACGGGCTCAGGAAGCCCGTCGGTACCGCCCGGGCAGGTCGGGCTCCTCTGCCCTCTCTTCCTTCAAGAGGAACTTCTCCCCCAAGCAGCATTCCTTTCGCAGAGACCGCCGTCCCGGAGGTGCTCCCTCCGGTCCTCCCCCAGGGTCTCGTACCCAATGACGGGGCCTTGGTCCACGCCTCAGTGCAGATTGGAGGACGGCTGTCCTCGTTTATGGGCGAGTGGACCACAATAACTTCAGACGCTTGAGTGCTGGAAGTCATCAGAGACGGCTACAAGCTAGAGTTCTGCCGACCCTTAAAAGACGGGTTTGTACTCTCTCCCTGCAAGTCTCCGGTCAAGCTGTGGCAGTGCAGCAGACCTTAGACAATCTGTTCCGCCTGGGGGCGGTCGTTCCGGTGCCAGAGAATCAGCCTGGCAAGGGACGTTACTCCTTTTTCTTTGTGATTCCAAAGAAAGGAGGTTCTGTACGGCCTATCCTCGACCTCAAGGGGTCCATTGGGCCTTGAAAGTTCGGCACTTTCGCATGGAGACCCTCCGCTCTGTTATAGCGGCAGTGAAGACAGGAGAGTTCCTGGCATCCTTGGACTTCAAGGACGCGTACTTGCATATTCCCATCTGGCCTCCTCATCAACGCTTTTTGCGTTTTGCAGTACTGGTCGACACTTCCAGCTCAGAGCCCTCCCGTTCGGGTTGGCTACTGCTCCGCGGACCTTCTCCAAAGTAATGGTGGTCATCGCGGCCTTCCTGTGGAAGGAAGGAGTTCAAGTCCATTCTTATCTGGACGACTGGTTGATCCAAGCCCCTCTTATGCAGAGTGCGGCAAAGCTGTGAACCGGGTGGTTGCTCTTTCGAGCTCCCTGAGGTGGATCATCAACTGGGAGAAAAGCCAGCTGCGCCCGACTCAGTCCCTGGAGCATCTGGGAGTTCGATTCGACACCCAAGTGGGCAGAGTGTTCCTGCCAGACAATTGGATTGTCAAGCTTCAGGCTCAGGTGGACTAGTTCCTAGTAGCCTCTCCTATTCGGACTTGGGACTATGTGCAGCTGTTGGGCTCTATGTCGGCCACGATGGATGTAGTGCCCTGGACCAGGGCTCATATGAGACCACTTTGACAATCTCTGCTGCTGCGCTGGACTCCGATGTCGGAGGATTATGCTGTGCGCCTTCCCTTGGACCCAGCAGTGCGCAAGGCGCTGAGCTGGTGGACGCAGACAGACAAGTTGTCTGCAGGAATGCCTCTGGTGACCCCGGAGTGGATTGTCGTCACGACGGACGCCTCTTTGTCGGGCTGGGGAGCCCTCTTCTTGGGAAGGACAGCGCAGGGGCTCTGGTCTCCTGCAGAGGCAAAGTGGTCTATCAACCTCCTGGAACTCAGAGCCATTCGGTTGGCGTTTTTGGAGTTCATCCCGGTACTGGCGTTGAAGCCAGTACGGGTCCTGTTGGACAATGCCACGGCTGTGGTCTATGTCAACCGCCAGGGAGGTACCAAGAGCGCCCCTCTAGCCAAGGCAGCCGTGAATCTATGCCAGTGGGCGGTAGCGAGCCTGGAGCAGCTGTCAGCAGCCCACATTGCCGGAGTCATGAATGTCAAGGCGGACTTTCTCAGTCGCCATACCTTGGATCCCGGAGAGTGGCAGTTATCGGCTCAGGCGTTCTTGGATATCACGAAGCGCTGGGGCCAGCCGAGCCTAGATCTATTGGCGTCATCGGCCAGTTGCCAAGTGCCGCGTTTTTTTCAGCAGAGGACGGGACCCTCGATCTCTGGAGTCGATGCTCTCCTCTAACAGTGGCCAACACAAGAGCTTCTCTATGTGTTCCCGCCCTGGCCCATGTTGGGCAGGGTGCTAGACCGATTGGCAAAGCATCCGGGCTGGATAATCCTGGTGGGGCTGCCAGTGGAGCAGGGTCTGTTACATCAGGGTCCCGTGGTGATGGAGGATCCCTCCCCCTTTGGGCTTATGGCCTGGCTATTGAGCGGCAGCGTCTGAGGAAGAAGGACTTCCCAGACAAGGTCATCGCCACTATGCTGAGAGCGAGGAAGCGCTCTACTTTTACTGCTTACGCCAGGGTTTGGCGTACCTTTGCAGCGTGGCGAAGCAGGCTCATTTTCTTCATTCACTGCTCCAATTTCTTCAGTGTTGGCATTCCTGCAAGAAGGTCTGGAGAAAGGCCTGTCGCTCAGTTCCCTTTAAGTCCAGGTAGCGGCCCTGGCTTGCTTCAGGGACCGCCTGAAGGGTGCTTCCCTGGCTTCGTAGCCAGATGTGGTGCGTTTTCTCAAGGGAGTTAAGCACCTGCGCCCTCCTCTGCACTCAATGGTGCCTGCGTGGAATTTTAACCTGGTGCTCGGAGCATTACAGAAGCCGCCTTTTGAACCCTTGTTGAGGGCATCTCTGAAAGACCTGACGTTGAAAGCAGTCTTTTTGGTGGCTATCCTTCAGCCAGAAGAGTTTCCGAGCTCCAGGCACTCTCATGTCGAGAGTCTTTTCTGCAGTTCACTGAGGCAGATGTGACTATTCGCACAGTGCCTTCCTTCCTGCCCAAGATTGTTTCTCGCTTCCATGTGAATCAGCAGCTCTGTCTCCCTTCCTTTCGTAGGGAGGACTACCCAGAGGAGTACTCTGCTCTTAAATGTCTGGATGTGAGACGAGTCATCATCAGATACTTGGAAGTGACCAATGATTTCCGGAAATCGGATCATCTGTTTGTCCTGTTGGCAGGTCCTCGTAAGGGTCTGCAGGCTGCTAAGCCTCCAGTGGCAAGATGGGTCAAGGAAGTCATTGCCGCGGCTTATGTGGCCGCGGGGAAGGTGCCGCCTATCCAGCTGAAGGCTCACTCCACTAGAGCTCAGGCGGCCTCGTTGGCAGAGGCCGGGTCCGTCTCCTTGGAAGAGATATGCAAGGCGGCAACTTGGGCATCGGCCCATACATTCTCCAAGCATTACCGCTTGACTGTGGCGGCACGGGCGGAGGCCCGGTGTGGAGCTTCAGTGTTGAGTTCAGGGATTTCTATGTCCCGCCCTGGGTGAGTACTGCTTCGGTACATCCCACCAGTCTATGGATTGATCAGCTTGATGATATGGAAGGTAAAATTATGTATAATCATACCTGATAATTTTCTTTCCATTAATCATAGCTGATCAATCCATAGCCCCGCCCAGGTATCTGTATGGTTTCTATTCTGGTTGCATTTCAGGTTCAAGTTTAGTCTTCAGTTACTTCAGGAAGACTTCGGGTTCAAGTTTTTCACTTGGATTCTTCAGAGTTGAGACGAGTTTGTGTTACAGTGAGCTGCTGCATTCCTCTCCCCTCCGTTTTACGGGGCTGGATTGAGACATAAATTCTGCCGGCACTCCCTCCCGCTTCGTGCGGTTGTAGGGCAGTTTTGTACCCCTCCCGCTTCGGCGGTGCTAGGGTCAGTCAGCTCCTCCCGCGGTTGCGGTTGCAGGATAAGCCAGATCCCCCCGCATCGGCGGGTGTGGTGTCCCTCCCCCGCTCCACGGGGATGAGCTGGACGGATTCCCCTCCCCCACTTGTGTGGGGATGAGCTGGGTTAATTCCCCTCCCCCACTTGTGTGGGGATGAGCTGGGTTAATTCCCCTCCCCCGTTTCGGCGGTGGTGAGCTGGGCAGAGTGTCCCTTTGTGGGTGTAATTCTCTAAGTGCTGAGTCCTGCAGATGGAGCTTTGATATCGACATACTGAGGAGTTTCCGGCAGCACATGACCACATATAGGGAGGCAAAAGTTTGCTCTCTATCTCCACCTGCTGGTAGATGGACACAACCCACCAGTCTATGGATTGATCAGCTATGATTAATGGAAAGAAAATTATCAGTTATGATTATACATAATTTTACCTTTTACTTTACAACTACCACATTTTCTGTGTTTGACCTTTATCATGTCAGGGGTTAAAGAAGAATCATGTGGTACAGACAGACTCAAGAACATTCATGTTTATATTCTGTGAAAATGGCAGTCAAAGTTTAGCATCCTTAAACACTGGATGGGTTTGCATCATTCTCCAATGCTGTTGAATGATTCTAGCTACATAGCTGCTACCCTTTGTGTAATGTAAAACATAAGTCTTAATGTCTATTTCATTTGTATATCTCATTACAAGCTGTAAAAGAAGTTCCCGGTGATTGTACTTTGCTCTCGTGTATGCCTGTCATATTTTTTCTTAGGATAACCACGGTTCTCCAAGTTCATCATTAACAGTTGAGAATACTGTAAACTTTCTTTCAGTTGTAATGGGTGCTGCTGTCAAATTGAAGCGAACTAGTATTGGTAGATTTCTTGTGTACCAATGTCCGAAAAGCAGACTCTTCTTGAACAACCTGTATATCCAAAAAAGAGATTTATATAGTAGAACATTGAGACATAATTTTAATATGCTCATCTCTATTGTTCAACCACTCCACAAATGTTTCAAAAGAATTGATAAACTAATAGTATATAATAGGGAAGGAGTCTCTACTTATGAAAATAACTTCTTAGTATAAACCAAAGAGACTGGTTGCGTAAGCCCTATGCTCTGGGGCAGATTTATTTTTGGAGGAAAAAGCCTCAAGAAGCAACTTATCCACTATTTACGTAGAAAAAGGGCTAGGGCTGTTTCATCACTGGCAAAAAACCTGGTATCAAACATTTGTCTTTCAGTAGTAACCAACAGAACGGGGAACATAAACCCCAAGCCACATATAATTTCTTTCAATATGCTTTCAAAAAAGTACTTACCTTGGGGCTGGGGTCCTCTGTTAATGTTCCTCCGTAAGTATCAGACCGTGGTTAACGGTGGCCTCCATTTACGCCACTGCTGCATCAGAACCACTGGTCATATATTTCTGCCGGAAAACAAAAAACAAGCATGATCAGCTACATGGAATGCTAAAAAGACAGATTACTGAGCAAGTTGCTTACATTCCGTTCAGTACATCGACGGATCACGAAAGACGGAAGTATATTCAAACATGGCGGCTCTTTAAGCTTTCTTTGACGTCAGACGCTCAGTTATTCACGCAATCAGAGCCATGATAGTCTAAGCCCCCCCCCCCCCCCCCCCCCGTGGCAGGCCCTCAGGGACGGATGATCCAGATGAGGGTGTCTGTTTGCCACTGGATTTGGATGATCCCAATGCGGTCCGGATTTTCCACCGCGACGAGCTGCCAGCTCTTATTACTGACGCCTTGCAGGCCCTCTCTATTGATGATCCTGCTGAAGGCGAGGCCTCCTCTGTTAATCTTAGGTTGGCGAGTACTAAGAAGCCTATTTGGGCCTTTCCGGTGCATGACTCCATCCAAGAGCTTATTTCTGCTCAATGGTCTGACCCCCGATGGGCCGTTGAAAGTGGCCAGGGCTATGGGTCAGCTTTACCTTCTGCGTGAGGAGCACTTGGCCCCTTTGGGGATGCCCAAGTGGATACGTTGGTCACGGCAGTGACAAAAAAGACCACTCTCCCAGTAGAGGGAGGGGTCGCTTTGAAAGACATGCAGGACTGGCGGCTGGAGTCCACGCTGAAGCGGTCCTTTGAAATTGCGGGCCTTGCCTTGAGGGCATCTATTTGCAGTTCCTATGCAACCCGGGCCTGTCTTTCCTGGCTACAGCAAGCAGTGGAACAGCCCGCCGATGGTGCGGGCCCCCTTTCCGAGGTTGCCCCGCAGATGGAGTCGGCCCTGTCATTTTTCGCTGACGCCCTTTATGATCTGGTCAGGCTTCAACTAAGCAGATGTCTGTGGCGGTCTCTGCCCGCTGCCTTCTTTGGCTGCGGCATGGCGGCTGACATGGCTTCTAAGCAAAGGCTGGTGAGGTTACCCTTTTGGGGCCTCCTGTTATTTGGAGAGGAATTGGAGAAGATTGTGAAAGACCTGGGGAACTCTAAACCCCAGCGGTTACCTGAAGATAGGCCGAGGCCTTCTTCCAAGGGTTCTGTGTTTCCCTCCTCTTCCAGACCTCGCTTCCGTGAAGCTCGCAGGTATCACCCAGGGCGCTCTGCTGGGTTTTCTCAACGTACCCGTTTTCAGCAGAGGAACTCCTTTCGCTCGGACAAACATTCCGCAGGGGCCGGTTCAAGGCCAGGAGTTCAGAGGCGTCCTCCACAATGATGGGACGCCGGTCCACTCCATGCCTGCAATAGGAGAACGTCTTTCCCTCTTTCTAGAGGAGTGGACCAAGATTACCTTGGATCAGTGGGTCCTGGACCTGAGCAGAGAAGGTTACCGACTGGAATTCGGTGCCCCGGTGAGAGACGTGTTTGTGGAGTCCCGATGCGGCACTGCCGTAAAACAGGCGGCGGTAGAGGAGACCTTACAAGTTTTGCTGCACCTCGGAGCGGTGATCCCGGTGCCTCCCGCCGAACGCGGCTGCGGCCGCTATTCCATTTATTTTGTCGTGCCTCGAAAAGGCGGGTCTTTCAGACCGATCCGCGACTTACGAAGAGTCAACGAGGCCCTCCGAGTACGACATTTTCGCATGGAAACCCTGTGCTCCGTCATTGCGGCGGTACAGCCAGGAGAGTTTCTCATGTCTCTGGACCTAAAAGAAGCTTATTTGCACATTCCTATCTGGCCTCCACACCAGCGGTTCCTCTGCTTTGCGGTGTTGGGAAAACATTTCCAGTTTCAGGCCTTGCCTTTCGGCCTAGCCACAGCTCCCCATACCTTTTCCAAGGTAATGGTGGTCGTAGCTGCCTGCCTCAGGCGATAGGGTATCAGACTTCACCCTTATCTCGACGACTGGCTCATCAGAGCGGATTCAGCAACCGAGAGTCGTCTTGCCACAGCCAGAGTGGTTACAGTCCTGCAGGCGCTAGGCTAGGTGGTCAGTTTCCCCAAAAGTCACCTGAACCCCTCTCAGTCTCTCGAGTATTTGGGGGTCCGGTTCAACACGGCCTCGGGGTTTGTCTTTCTCCCCGACCAAAGGCGGTGCAAGCTTCAAAATCAGGTCCGTCTGCTCCTGCGGATGCCTCGCCCGCGAGCTTGGGACTTTGTCCAGCTGCTGGGTTCGATGACGGCCACCTTGGAGGTGGTTCCTTGGGTGAGAGCGCATATGAGGCCTCTTCAGATTGCTCTGCTTCAACCATGGTCTCCAATGTCCCAGGAATATCAACGCAGACTAACATTGCTCCCTGTGGCCCGGCTCAGTATGGAGTGGTGGCTCTCTGACAGGATGCTGTGCCAAGGAATGCCTCTTACGCTTCCTTCTTGGTGCCTGGTGATAACAGATGCCAGCCTTTTGGGATGGGGAGCGCATTGCCAGGGAAGCTATGCTCAGGGTTTATGGACACCCGTGGAAGCAGGGTGGTCCATCAATCGCTTGGAACTGAGAGCAATATTCCAGGCTCTTTTGGCCTTTTAAAAGACTCTGAAGGGGCTTGCTGTCCGGGTTCTGTCAGACAACACGACAGCGGGGAGGCACTCAGTACAGGGCCCTGGCCGCGGAGGCCGCTCAGATTTGCCAGTGGGCCGAGCTACACCTGCAGCTTCTGTCGGCAGCTCACCTAGCAGGTCAGAGCAACGTGCAAGCCGATTTTCTCAGCAGGCATCAAATCGACCCAGTGGAATGGGAACTGGCAGAAGAAGTTTTTCTTCAGATTTGTGCCAAATGGGGGGGACTCCCGGAATGGATCTAATTGCGTCAGCAGAAGGAGAGATCCTCACTCGGCGGGGTTGGATGCCCTGTCTCAACCCTGGCCCTCGGGCCTCCTGTATGTGTTCCCTCCTTGGCCCTTGATAGGGCAAGTCCTACTGCGGATTCGACAGCACCGAGGTCTGGTGATTCTCATTGGTCCAGATTGGCCAAGGCGTCCATGGTATGCGGATCTCCGCCGGATACTGGTGGACGCTCCTGTTCATTTGCCCCTGGTGCTGGACCTGTTGGTTCAGGGTCCGGTGTCTATGGACGATCCCTGCTATTGGTCTTACGGCCTGGCTATTGAGAGGGCGCAATTGAGAGACAAGGGCTACTCTAACAAGGTCATCTCCACTCTTGCAGGCCCGCAAGCGGTCCACCTCCACAGCTTATGCTTGGATCTGGCACAAGTTTGAGGCGTGGGGTGTTTCAAAGGCGATCACACCCACGCGGGCTACAGTCTCTACAGTGCTGGACTTTTTGCAGGAGGGCTTACAAAAAGGCCTGGCTTACAATTCCCTGCGGGTGCAAGTGGCAGCATTATCATGCTATCGAGGGAAAGTCGCTGGCTTGTCCCTTGCTGCTCATCCGGACATTGCCCGATTTCTCAGAGGGGTGCTTAGGCTCTGTCCTCCCATCCGGTTGCCCTGTCCGGCCTGGAACCTGGGGCTGGTGTTGAAGGCTCTCCAGTGTTCGCCCTTCGAGCCACTTATGCGAGCTTCAGAGAAGGATGTAACGCTCAAGACAGTCTTTTTGGTGACCTTTACCTCGGCTAGACGCGTCTGAGCTGCAGAAGCTGTCCTGTCGGGACCCTTTTCTGCAATTCTCGGAGTCCGGAGTAACAGTACGTACAGTGCCTTCCTTCCTGCCTAAAGTGGTTTCCACGTTTTACCTGAACCAGCCCATTTTTCTTCCTTCCTTTTCTAGGGAAGATTTCCTGGACTCCTTTGGGCAGTTACATCTTTTGGATGTCCGCAGGGCGCTGTTTCAGTATCTACAGATGTCAAATGACTTCAGGACTTCTGATCGCCTTTTTTGTCTTGTTGTCAGGTCCTCGGTGTGGAGGCCCGACGTCTAAGCCCACTATAGCCCGTTGGCTCAAGGAAGTAATTTTTTCTGCATATCTGCTTTCAGGTCGGTCTTCGCCTGAAGCGTTTAAGACGCATTCCACGAGAGCGATTTCCTCCTCGTGGGCTGAACGGGTGCACTCTCTCTTCAAGAGATCTGTAGTGCGGCTACTTGGGCTTCTCAGCTCTCTTTTGTCCGGCATTACAGGCTGGATGTTGCAGCGACGCAGGACGCGATTTTTGGAGCACAAGTGCTTGCTCGCGGTGTGGCCTGTTCCCACCCTAAGTAAGGATTGCTTTTGTACATCCCATCAGTTAATGGATTCGTCTGCTGCTGATGACAAGGAAGGGAAAATTAGGTTCTTACCTTGGTAATTTTCTTTCCTTTAGTCACAGCAGATGAATCCATGATCCCTCCCTGCCTGACTTTGTTTTTTGTTCAGATCTTTCATGCAGATATAAATCTCATTGGGAGAAGTTGGGAACCAGTTCTCAGAATTTCTACATGATGTTCTACTACAGGAGGTTGAGATCGTCCCTCCTTTGTATGGTTATTGCTCCGGTTCTGGGGCGTTTGTTCGCTGTGAGAAAAGTTTGTTATTATACCTTTATGGTTCACTCTGCTTTGGAAATCTCAAATACTGAAGGCAGTTGGGGGCTAGCCGTCCAAGGGTCACTGTGGTTTTTCAGTGTTCTCTATCTCCACCTGCTGGTAGGCGGATACAACCCATCAGTTAATGGATTCATCTGATGTGACTAAAGGAAAGAAAATTACCAAGGTAAGAACCTAATTTTCCCACAGTGAGTATATTGAAATCTACTTTGAAGGTAGCCATTACCTTAGTGTACAGAATTATCTCATTCCTAGATTAGTGACCATGAAAATTTTTTGACTGCATCAGGTTTGGCTTTGGTGATGAATTGGAAATCCAAAATATAACAATAGCCTTAAGTTGCTTGGTTTTGATATCGGAGCTGAAGCCAGCACAAGCCCCTCACAAGAGTAGTGAGTTGAACTGTTTCTCTGTGCCACAGTCTGGCAGAGGAACATAACTTACTCATCTGGACTGATCTGATAGGTCTCAAGGAAGGGAAATTAATAGGTAAGTCTAAATTTCACATTGTATTAGAGTAGACAGACTTTAGAACTGGAGGTAGGAGGCATTCTAGTGTCTAATTGGGATTCTTTAAAAAATAATTTTATAAATCTGTTTTGTCATTTAAATTGGTATGGAAGGTATGTTACCTTCTAACTAAATGCAACTATGGTGCTAAAAATGTCCCAAATCCCGATTTTGGAAAGTCAGAATTTGGACATTTCACACTGCAGTTCATCCAAATAGCAAGGGGCATGTTTTCAGTAGGACTAGGGAGGGCCCAAAAGTAGGATGTCCAACAGCGATGTTTGAACGGGAAGAAACGCCCATGTCTAAAAAGAAGGACATTTTTATCTAGACCTGTTTCCAAGTTAGAAAAAGGTGCTCTGACTGAACATCTAACCACTGGAGAGATTAAGGCATGACTCCCTCCTTAATCCCACAGTGGTTGCTATCCCCCTCCCTTTCCCTGAAAGGAAAATTGGGCTGTATGTCAGTTGCATGTATTATAGTCATTCTGAACAAAGCAGTAACAAGGTCAGAGGAGTAGCCTAGTGGTCAGTGCAGTGGCGTATAAACCAAGGGATGATGGTTCAAATCCCACTATAATGCTATTAATTTTTTTTCTGGGGCTCCTCCAAAAACAGAAAAATTCTTACTGTACCTAAAGAAGACACCTACAAGCCTGAAGGGTATTGAAGTGGTGTATATTCAGGTTACAGTAGGTATTTTCTGTTCCTAGAGAGATCACATTTAACAAAAAAAAAGTTACAATGGGATTTGAATCTGCATCTCTTGGTTTATAGTGTGTTTCACTAGTCACTAGACCAGCCATGCCCAACTCAGTGCTCGGGGCACACCTAGTCCCATCAGGTTTTCAGGATATCCACAATATGTGTGAGATAGTTGAATGCACTGCCTCAATTGCATGCAAATCATTAATATTCATTGTGGATATTCTGAAAACTTGATCAGACTCAGTCCTCAGGTGTGCCCTGAGGACTGAGTTGAGAATGGCTGCCCTAGGCTACCTCTCTGTTCTGCAAGGATGCCTGTATGGCCAGTATCTTAAGAATGCTGCAAGACCAACATCCCTATGCCTTGTTTTCCCCCGTTTATAATTTAAATGTTTCAGTTTCTAAAATGGATTTTCAAGATGGAAGTCTCCAGTGTAAGGGCATCCTTACACTGAAAAGTGCTGTGAGATGGACAGGTTTTTTTTTTTGTATGTTATGAGCAGGATATCACAATTCTGACTTAGACATTCTTTCAAAAATGCCCCTCCACATGACCTACTAGAGTATATGATGAGGTTCAATGAATCCAAACCATTTTGTAATTTGTTTTTATACACTTCTAATTTAATGTCTGAGAAAATTGCAATTTCATTTTTACAGCTCCCAGCTTTCCAACCAAAGAGGTTCCTGATTCCAGACAATTTCAAACACCATTTGTAACCGAAAACGTAAATGATGTATGCAAGAGTCCCATACCAGAAGAATCAAATTCTGTACAAATGAAGATCATTTCTGGCAGTGCAGATGAAGAGGACATCAGTAATATAAATAGAAATATTCCCTTAGAGGCTAAGTCTCCCGCAAGTGCAGATGAAGAGGACAGCAGCAGTAGTAAAAATGGAAATGTTCCTTTAGAGGCCACGTATTCCTCATGGGCAGATGAAGAGGACATCAATAATATAAATGGAAATGTTCCCTTAGAGGCTAAGTCTTCCGCAAGTGCAGATGAAGAGGAGGACATCAGTAATATAAATGGAAATGTTCCCTTAGAGCTTAAGTCTTCCACAAGTGCAGATGAAGAGGACATCAGTAATATAAATGGAAATGTTCCCTTAGAGCTTAAGTCTTCCGCAAGTGCAGATGAAGAGGACAGCAGTAGTATAAGTGGAAATGTGCCTTTAGAGGCCAAGTATTCCTCGTGGGCACATGAAGAGGACATCAATAATATAAATGGAAATGTCCCCTTAGAGGCTAAGTCTTCCCCAAGTGCAGATGAAGAAGACAGCAGTAGTATAAGTGGAAATGTTCCTTTAAAGGCCAAGTATTCCTCGTGGGCAGATGAAGAGGACAGCAGTAGTATAAGTAGAAATGTTCCTTTAAAGGCCAAGTATTCCTCGTGGGCAGATGAAGAGGACATCAATATAAATGGAAATGTTCCCTTAGAGGCCAAGTCTTCCTCTTGTGAATCTATAACACTAAATAGTAGTGATGTGTTGAACTTTTCTTTCATTCCAAGATTTTCAAGCCCTCTCCCTAATAAAACTCTTATGGAAGTAATGCATGAATATTTCTCAAGTATAGACGATAACGTTAACATAGGAAAGCATTCTGACTTTATTAATTAACTTCAGTACAGAGATTCAACAGTGATGACCAACTAATCATAACCTCTCCTTACCTCCAAATGTTGAAATAATAAAGTACTTTTGAAATATTTGTTCTCTGAGAAACTTTAAGCAACTTATTTGTTAGCTTTTCAACTTTTAAGGTGGATGTGCTTAGTTCACTAGACAAAATTCCTGTTACTCTATAGTAAATATGTTGGTTTACAAAACTCTTATTGTAATTGTCAAAATGGTAAGCTAATGTCATGATCAAAGATTGGGCTTAACCACCTAATATTCTTTTCTTTGCTACTTTACACTGCATCCACCATTTATACAACCATCTTCCCTTTTTTGGTTTATTTAGGGGCCCTTTTATTAAGCTGCACTAAGAAATGAGCTTAGAGCACCCTTATGCAGGTCTTTCCCACATGCCAAGCCCATTTCTTGCGTAGCTGTGAAAAAGGCCTTTTTTTTCTATTTCTCTGAAGACAAGCAGGCCAGTTGTATTCTCACAGCTGGGTGACATCATCTGATGAAGCCCAGTACGGACGCTGACTATGAGATGAACATAAAAATTTCTAACAGTGTCCCATTGTGCATGCGCTGGTGCCTTCCTGCCCAATGTGTAAGCCTGAGTTCATCAGTCTTCGTTTTTCTGTGGAGCAGGAAGGACGCACCATCGTATTCTCTCAGTGTATTTTTTTCTGTGCCTTATCAGTTCTTTCCTGTGTGGGTATTTTTGTCCTTTTTGTAATTATTATATCCTTCTTTATTTTATTCTGTAGCACTTTAATGTTTTTTTAGTATTTTTGGCTCTTCAAGTGTCCTTTCTTTTTCTTGAGTTGCTGGGCCTGCTTAGCCTGGACCACCAACCTCAATTTGAATGCTGCCCTTTTTTACAGCTCACAATTGAGGAGTTAAATTTGTCTAAGAGTTTCTCTCAATGTCCAAGAAAACCCCCAGTGGCTTCAAAAGTTGAGAGCACAGCAGGTCCAACAGGAGAGACATTTTGGCTCCTTGAAGGCTGATCCATCGACATCGACAATGGAAGCATCAACCTCGGCTGCGAAGACTTTGATTACCAGTGGTAGTGCTCTGACATTAAAGAGGTCTCCACCTCTCTCGACATCCAGTGTTGAATGTAGGCCTCAGGACTGGTCAGCTTCGGACCCAACACCGAGGGTGCAGACGGGTATGATGTCCTTATGGCACTGAAGAACCATGATGATGAGTGTTGGAGGAAGTTCAAGAAGCGTAAGCATTGGTCCTCTTCGAGGCACGGGGCTGGAAGCTCTGGGGCACTGGCATTACCAGCACCGGGAGGAGCACTTTCTCTCTTTGGTAGAGGCAATGGTTCACAAGTCTCCAAGCAGTCAAGTTCCTGCTTCCAGTTCAGCACTGACACCACATTAGGCTGCCTCTCGGTTCCCTCTGCCAATGCCTTCCTCCCAGTTCCTCCACCTTTGCCAATGCCTTCCTTCAATGAGTGGTTTTGAGCCATGCTCAAGGAGGAGCTGGTGTAGTTGCAATCCGCTCAGACAATTGTGGATCAGCCCCAGATTCTTCCTGAGGGTCCATCCATGCTGTGGAGAGATCCTTGGCACCAGTGCCTCAAAGGGTGTTGATTATTGGCATCAACTCATGCAGTACCACTCTTATCAAGTGAGGAAGCTTCCCTTGAGTATGAAGGTAGGGCTGTACCTCGGTTCTCTTTGGAGCATGGACATGGTTCCATTGAGCTGGGGCAAGCACATTCTTAGCCCAGTCTGAGTATGGTGAGGAGTCTGAGTGGGACCACTCATGGAACTCAGAAGAGGACTCTCATTCTTGGAGGAGGAATCTTTGGGATAGATTCTGATCCCTTTCCACCTCAACAGAGATGTAAATCTCCACCTGAGGGTCTCTCTTTCTCCAGTTCTTTCCAGCCGATGACTTCGGGCACCCATTTAAGTTGGAGACAATGGAGGAGCTCAAAGCAGAGATGTTATCTGTTCTGGACTATGAGTCTCCTAAGGAAGAGGTCACAGTACCATTCCACTTTTCCTTAAAAATACACTGACGAAGAACTGGGAATCTCCCCTCTCAGTTTAGGTTGCACCTAAGAAGATGTATACGCAGTATTGTATCCAGAAGGCTCCTGGATTTGAGAGGGCACAATTGCCTCACCACTCTCTGGTTGATGAATCTGCCCTCAAATGAGCTAGGAGCTCCTCATGCCTCGGCTGCCCCAGGTAGAGAGGCTTGTACACTAGACTTGTTTCAGAGGAAGACTTTTCAGGCCTCAATGTTTATTGCCCACATCCAATCCTACCAGCTGTACACCAGCGTTTACTTTAATTTGTGATACGCAGTACACATAGTCTTGCATATTCTTTCCCATAGGAGAAGGCTGCAGAGCTTCACCAGTTGGCCAGTAAGCAGCTAGAGTGTAGGATCTCTCCACAGCATGGAATAATCTGGGGCTGATCCACAATTGTCTGAGCGGATTGCAACTACAGCATCTACACCAGCTCCTCCTTGAGCATGGCTCAAAACCACTCCTCGATACCCTGTCCTCACTTGGATTCCAGGCCTCTGTCCTTTCCTGGTTCTCTTCCTACCTCTCCCTTCGCACCTTCAGTGTTCACTCTGGTGGATCCTCTTCTACTTCTATCCCTCTGCCTGTCAGCGTACCTCAGGGTTCTGTTCTTGGTCCCCTCCTCTTTTCTATCTACACTTCTTCCCTTGGTTCATTAATCTCATCCCATGGCTTTTCCTACCATCTCTATGCTGATGACTCCCAAATCTACCTTTCTACCCTGATATCTCACCTTGCATCCAAACCAAAGTTTCAGCGTTCTTGTCTGACATTGCTGTCTGGATGTCTCAACGCCACCTGAAATTAAACATGACCAAAACAGAGCTTCTCATTTTCCCCCCAAACCCACCTCCCCACTCCCCACTCCCCCCGTTTTCTATTTCTGTTGATGGTTCTCTCATTCTCCCTGTCTCCTCAGCTCGAAACCTTGGGGTCATCTTTGACTCTTCTCTCTCCTTCTCAGCTCATATCCAGCAGATCGCCAAGACCTGTCGTTTCTTTCTTTATAACATCCGTAAAATCTGCCCCTTTCTTTCCGAGCACGCTACCAAAACCCTCATCCACACCCTTGTCACCTCTCGTTTAGAGTACTGCAATCTGCTTCTTGCTGGCCTCCCACTTAGTCACCTCTCCCCTCTCCAATCAGTTCAAAACTCTGCTGCCCGTCTCGTCTTCCGTCAGGGTCGCTTGACTCATACTACCCCTCTCCTCAAGTCGCGTCACTGGCTCCCTATCCGTTTTCGCATCCTGTTCAAACTTCTTCTACTAACCTATAAATGTACTCACTCTGCTGCTCCCCAGTATCTCTCCACACTCGTCCTTCCCTACACCCCTTCCCGTGCACTCCGCTCCATGGATAAATCCTTCTTATCTGTTCCCTTCTCCACTACTGCCAACTCCAGACCGCGCCTTCTGTCTTGCTGCACCCTACACCTGGAATAAACTTCCTGTGCTTCTACGTCTTGCCCCATCCTTGGCCACCTTTAAATCTAGACTGAAAGCCCACCTCTTTAACATTGCTTTTGACTCGTAACCACTCGCCTCCACCTACCCTCCTCTCCTCCTTCCTGTACACATTAATTGATTTGATTACTTTATTTTTTGTCTATTAGATTGTAAGCTCTTTGAGAAGGGATTGTCTTTCTTCTATGTTTGTGCAGCGCTGCGTACGCCTTGTAGCGCTATAGAAATGCTAAATAGTAGTAGTAGTAAGTATTTGGCCAGGGGTGCTTATGATCTCCACCATGGGTGTGGGGGCCGCACAGACTTTCATGGCTACATGTCTCTGACCTAGAAGTAGCAGTTCAGGAGAGATTGGTGGACATATCCACCAAGGAGATAGTTTTTTGGGGAGAAAGTGGAGGAGGTCACTGACCTCATAAAGAAACATACTGATACTATCTAGATCCTGTCTCTGCAACTTTCAGCTGTAGCCTCTTCTAGGAGGTTTTCCATTGGGCCTAGGTGCCGAGGTTTCCACTGCTTTCTCACTCTGCCCAGTACTCCCAGGCCCAGTGTTTTCAACTTTACCAGTCCCAGTCAGTTCCCCAGTCAAAGCATAAGAACATGCTGTACTGGGTCAGACCAATGGTCCATCTAGCCCAATATCCTGTTTTCCAAACAGTGGCCAAGCCGGGTCACAAGTACCTGTCAGAAACCCAAATCATGGCAACACTCCATACTACAAATCCCAGGGCAAGCAGTTGCTTCCCATGTCTGTCTCAATAGCAGACTATGGATTTTTCCTTCAGGAATTTGTTCAAACCTTTTTTAAACCCAGATAAGCAAACTGTTGTTACCACATCCTCAAGCAAAGAGTTTCAGAGCTTAAATATTTGTTGAGTGAAAAAATATTTCCATGTAAATTCCTTGAGTGTCCCCTAGTCTTTGTACTTTTGGAACGAGTAAAAAATCAATTTACTACTACTCGTTCTACAGCACTCAGGATTTTGTAGACCTCAATCATATCTCCCCTCATCTGTCTCTTCTCCAAGTTGAAGAACCTTAACCTCTTTAGACTTTCCTCATACGAGAGGAGTTCCATCCCTTTATCATTTTGGTCACTGTTCTTTGAACTTTCCTAATTCCACTGAATCTTTTTTGAGATACAGCGACCAGAACTGAACACAATACTCAAGGTGGGGACGCACCATGGAACGATACAAAGGCATTCTAGTATTTTCAGTCTCGCTTTCCTACTAATTCCTAGCATCCTGTTTGCTTTTTTGGCTGCTGCCGCACACTGAATAGATTTCAGTGTATTATCTACAACGACACCCAGATATTTGTCTTGAGTGCTGACCACCAAGGTGCACCCTAGCATCAAGTAACTATGATTTGGATTATTCTTTCCAATGTTCATCACCTTGCGCCCAGTCTTCCAATTTCCTAAGGTCTTCCTGCAAATCACCTCATTCTAATTTCCATATCATTTATAAATATATTAAATTTTTCCAATCCCAGTACAGATCCCTCCGGCACTCCACTGTTCACCCTCCTTCATTGATAGAAATCACCATTTAACCCCCCCCCCCTCTCTGTTTTCTGTCCAATATCCAATTCCTAATCCACACCAGCACCTTGTCTCCTATCCCATGACTCTTTAATTTTCTCAGGAGTTTCTCATGAGGAACTTTATCAAAAGCTTTCTGAAAATCTAGATACACTACATCAGCTGGCTCACCTTTATCCATATGTTTATTCACGCCTTCAAAGAAATGAAGCAAATTGGTGAGGCAAGACTTCCCTCAGCTGAAACTATGATGACTCTGTCCCATTAAACCATGTTTGTCTTTGTGTTCTGTAATTTTATTCTTTATAATAGTTTCCACAATTTTCCCGGCACCAATGTCAGGGTTACCATTCTATAATTTCCCGGATCACCTCTATAACCCTTTTTAAAAATCAGCCTCACATTGGCCACCCTCCAATCTTCAGGTACAACAGACAATTTTAATGACAGGTTATGTATTACTAACAGCAGGTCAGCGATTTCATGCTTGAGTTCTTTGAGTACCCTTGAATGTATGCCATCCAGTTCAGGTGATTTACTACTCTTTAATTTGTTAAGTTCCTCCACATCATCACCCTTGAAAACTATTTCCGGTACAGGGAGATCACTTACATCTTCTTCCTTAAAGACAGAAGCAAAGAATTTATTCAGTTTGTCCACTATGGCCTTGTCCTCCCTGAGCACCCCTTTTGCTCCTTCGTGATTTAACGGTCCCACGGATTCCCTCACGGGCTTTCTGCTTCTGATGTACCTGAAAAAGTTGTTACTGTGAGTTTTAGCCTCTGTGGCAAGTTTCTTTTCATATTCTCTTTTAGCCTTCTTTATGGTTCAATGATTTTTATTGTTGAAAAACCTCAGCACAACATTTCCAATGGGATTTGAACAGATTACATATCTAACACATACACTCTAGCATCTAGGTCATTGTTCACCCTGGTCTGCATTACTGCTCGCTCTCCAACAACTTTTTACAATTTTCTCCCCCCTCCTTCCCTCCCTCCCTTACCCCCTCCCCTCCCTTCTCCCCTATCTCAGTTATAGTCCGCATCCCCACGCTGTGAGTACTTGGCTTCCACTTCCCCATCACATGTTCATTATCTGCCCTCTGGCTTGGGGTGTCAAAGTCAGCCAGAAAGGAGTCCAGCAATGCCAGAATGCTTTCATAATCTGCGGCCTTTGAGCTCCCAGTCTTGTTCTTTCAGTACGTAACAAGTGGATCATCTGTCCTCTGCACTGAGGGAGTGTAGGGCCCTCCGCAGACAGCCATGACAGTAATATTGTCCTTTTTGCCACCATTATGGCTCTTGATACAAACGATCGGCATCCCCTTGGCAGGTATCCCGTCAGCCGGGGGTGTCCAAACAGAAGCTGGGCCTCAACTTGCCAATGTATCTCCCAAATGACGGCAGTCTGCTGAGCCAAGAGTTTCCAAAAGGTTCTCACTCGCGGGCAGCCCCAAAACATATGGCCCAGAGTTGCACCCTCCCCTTTACATTTGGGGCACGCTCCATCTGGCAACAGACCCATGTGGAACGCCCTTCTTGGGGGAATATAGGCTCTCATTGTAAATTTAAATTGAAGCTCCCAGTAGTAGGTTTGATCTGTATTCTTGCGATAGCCTAATAAGTGTTCTCGTACCATGGCTGCCGTAATTTCGGCTTCCAGCTCTATGCTCCATCTGTGTGACAATGTCTCAAAGTCCGGCTCTTTGGCCATGTCCTTTAGATGTCTGTGATAATACGTTAGCGGGACTTTCTGCTGTGCTCCCAGCGAGAGCGCTGACCCCAGCTCCTCCTGCACATCCTCTGTCAATGCTTCTTGTGGAAGGCTAGTTATATAGTGCTTTAATTGGTAGTAATGGAACCAATCTGATGGGTTCAGAGAAAACTGGTTCCTAAGCTCCTCCCATGACTTGATTTGCCCTTTTTCATTTATTGCCTGTAGGAGGTACTCCAGTCTATTGTTCCTCCAACGCTTAAAGGCCGCGTGGCTCTGCCCCGGCGGAAAGTCCAAATTACCCCAAATTGGAAGATAGGGGGTCACTCTAGCCGAAAACCCATGGTGCCGGCAGAGCCAACGCCACGCCGCCTGTGCCGCCGGGAACAATTGCGCTTCTACCAGTAAATTAGTCTCTCCCTTGCTTTTCCTGTGCAGCAGGTAGCCAATATGTCTCCACTTCACCTCCGTCAATTCCAGGGGGGTTGGAGTAAAGTATTGTGTGCATCTGAGCCAGTCATTTACATGTCTTAGTCTACTTGCAATGGTCATATAGCGTAAGTTCAACAATCCCAAGCCTCCGAACTCTACCGGCAAGAATAAAGTTGACAGTCCTATTCTCGGTTTTTTCTTCGCCCACAAGTAGGCTTGCAGAATTTTGTTTAGTCTCTTTTCACCTGGCTTAGACAGGTATAATGGCAAGGTCTGGAACACGTACAACCACCTGGGCACTATCACCATGTTATAAAGAGCTATCCTACCCAGGAGTGAAATGGGAAATCCCTGCCACATCTGCAGACTCGACCCCGTGTCATTCAACAGCTTTCTCACATTCCACTCATACATTTGTGGGAGCTCTCGAGGGATTGTAGCTCCTAGGTACTTTATAGCCTCCTCCTCCCACTCCATAGGCAGCGCCAGCCTTTGCCTGATATTATCTCCCTGCAACACCTCCAGCGCCCTAGATTTCCGGATGTTCAATGTATATCCTGATAGAGTCCCAAAATCCTCCACCACCTGTAAAGCCCTAATTAATGAGTGTTCCGGATGCTGGGTGATCACAAGGAGGTCATCGGCAAATGCCAGGGCTTTAACCATGCCACCCTCCAGCGGGACCCCCCTCACTTCCCCGTCCATCTGTAGCGCGCGGAGTAGGGGTTCCATTGCCAATATGAAGAGAAGGGGCGAAAGGGGACATCCCTGTCTGGTTCCCTGCCTGATCTCAAAAGACTCCCTTCACTCCATTTACCAGTACTGCTGCTCGAGGGTTATTATACAATGCCCTTAACGCATCTCCAAACCATCCCTGGACTCCCATGTAAGATAATAGTCCAAACATGTATCCCCAGTCCACCTTGTCAAACGCCTGCTCGGCATCCAAGCTAAGTATCAGTGCTGATTCTTGTTCTCGCTGACACATTGCCATCGCCAGGAGGAGACGTCTAACATTGCTCCCTGCTTGCCTATTCCTTACAAATCCCACTTGCTCTTCTCCTATAAGATCTGGGAGTAATTGTCCCAGGTGAGTGGCAAGTATGCGGGCCAGGATCTTTACATCAACATTGATCAAGGAAATGGGCATATAGGACCCTGGGAGCGCTCCATCCTTCCCCGGTTTGGGTATCAAGGTGATTAGGGCTTCATTCGCATATTGTGGAAATTCCCTATCCTACTTGTTCCAGGTATTTCCCCATTGCCTCCAGCCCTAGTTTGGGAAGGACCTTATAATATTCTCCCATAAGTCCATCTGGCCCCGGAGCTGAGCTCAGAGCCAGTGCCTTAATGGTATCCTGCAATTCCTTTCCAGTGATGGGCTTATTTAGTGTGTCGATATGCTGTGTTTGGAGTCTGGGGAGTCCTACCCGTTCTAAATAGCCTGCTAATGGTTCTATGTTTCTCCCCCGTGTCTCCCCATAGAGCGTACTAAAATAATCATGAAATACCTGCCCGATATCCTCACTTTTATGCTTTGTCGTTCCTCTAGGGTCCCGTATTGAAGTAATCACCCGTCCTGGCCCGTCTGTTTTGATCAGTCTTGCTAGCATGGCACCTGCTTTATTACCAAACCGCTGCAATCTGCACTTATAATATAGCAAAGATCTCGTGGTTTGACTATGAATAAGGGCATTAAGAGCCACCTGGGCAACTAAGTACTGTTCTTTATTTGCTGCGTTCGGGGTCTTTATGTACTTTTTTTTACTCTTCTGGAGCTGAGCTTCCAAGTGCAAGATTGCCCTAGCCTGCTTTTTCTTACGCGCTTGAGCAAAAGCTATTATGTCTCCTCTTATAACAGCTTTGGAGGCCATCCAGTAAAGCTTTGGCTTGACTGCATGTTGCTTGTTAAATCTCTCATACTCCTCCCATTTTGTATGTAAGTAATGTGTGAATTCTTTGTTCCCATATAAGTACCCCGGGAATCTCCATCCCCCTGTCTGTTGATAGTATTCTGGGACTTCCAATTCCAACCACACAATCGCGTGATCCGATACCTCTGTGGGGCCTATTCCTGTGTTACGCACCCAGGAGAATGCCCGACTGTCCATCAGTGTGTAATCAATCCTAGAGCTAGTACCATGGGCCCTAGACAAATGAGTATAGTCTTTTGTTTCAGGATGTAGCACTCTCCAAGCATCCACTAGATTCAGGGTGCGCATAAACGTCTGAAGGGCCCTTTTTCTACTCCCTCCCTGTGGCACGTCCCGTGGATTGGTGGTATCCAGCTCCGGGTCTGCTATTAAATTAAAATCTCCACAGACCAGCAGTTTAAGCGAGGGGTAGGGAGCACACTGCTTTATTATTGACTGAAAGAAAGATGGTGTGTAAATATTGGGGCCGCACAGGGAGACCAGCAGAAACTCACTGCCCTGAAGCCACAAGCGAACCAGGACATACCGTCCCTGAGGGTCTGCCTAACTAGTTCTGTCTTTGCCGCTATACCTTTTCTGACCAAAATAGCTACTCCCCGTGCTCTACCCTCAGCCGAGGCTGCAAAGACCTCCCCCACCCACGACCGCTTCAGCTTACAATGCTCTGCCTCCGAGAGTCGAGTCTCCTGGAGGCAAGCTATATCCGCTTTGTGTCTCTGCAAGGCTTGTAATATTTTTGATCTTTTCACTGGCGTTGCTATACCCCCCACGTTCCATGAGATAATTCGAGTCACTGTGGCCATAATTGTCTAATGTTCTGATCAAGTTTTCTATAACTTTCATTTTGAATGTGTGGGGCACGGGCGCCAAGCCTCGCCCGTTCCCTTGTTAGGCTGTGTGTGCATGTGGGTGCGGAATGCTGTTGTCTGCTAACTCCCCCCCCCTCTTCTCTACTCCCTCTCTCCCCATCCTTACCCATCCCCCCTTTCTTCATCCCTTCCCTCCCGCCCTTTATTTAATCCTAAGTAACTCTCTTTTAGTAGGAGCATAGAGGTCTCATGATTTCGGGTCCCCTCCCCCCCGTTGTGTAATAGTTGGGTCTTTCTGTGCCGGGTCTATCTCCTGTCTGCTCCCTTCACTAAGCCCCCCCTTCTTCCACCAGGCTATTCACCCTTTCTGGAGGTATCCATTCATACCAGCTGTTACACCATTACTTCGCCTCAGCCCTCCCCTCCCCCACAATCAACTCAACCGTTCAAACAACTCAGTGCTCTTAACAAACCTTGTGTTCTCTTATAGATATCTTCCCTATGGGAAGGTGGCCTTGTGTCTCGCCAAACCTGTTTGAGCGTTTCTGCCATCAGTTTCCCATGGCTCCACATAGTTAGTGTCTCTCTCAGCTATTCTGGTCCATTTCCATGGGTGGTTCGGTTTTTAACAGGACTTGCGCCTCTTCTGGAGATCGAAAAGTGTGCCAGCCCCCCTCCTGCAGCACTTTCAACTGTGCTGGATAGAGGAGCATAAATCTTTGATTTCTCTGGGCTAGGTGGCGGCACATAGGGCCAAAGGCCTTTCTGCGCTCCTGCAAAGCGGCGGAATAGTCCTGGAATATCTTCACTGCTACACCATCGTAAGCCAAAGTACTCCATTTCGCTCTGGCTCCTCTCAAGATTTCCTCCTTATGGAGGAAGTTGTGTACCTTGATTATAACTGCCTGGGGTCTGTTTCCAGTAGCAGCCCTCCGTCCCAGCCGATGCGCCCTCTCCAGGCATAATGGACCAAAGCTATCCGAAAGCGCTAGCTCCGTTTTCAGCCAGCTTTCCAATTGCGTCGCTAGGGACCGGTCTGGGACTGATTCGGGAATGCCAATCAATCGTAAGTTTGATCGTCTCGATCGGTTCTCCATATCTAAATGTTGTGTTTGCCTCAGCAGTTCTTTTTTCAGGTCTTGTATTATTATATCCTTGGCTGCTCCCATATCTTCCAGTTCCGCTACGCGGACCTCCAACTCCCCTGTCCTGCGGGTCGTTTCGTCTAAGCGGGCTTCTACCCCCGCCAGTTGGTCTGATAATTTGGTGAATTGAGGCTCAAGCGCTTTCTTCACCGCCTCCGTGAGCTGTGCACACTGGAGCAGGTGGAACTGTGGCGGCGGTTGTTAATGTCGGGGTCCGGCGCCATCTTGTTTTCTTCGGGCCCACGCTGTTTCTCGCTGCTTTTTTCGCCATTCTACTTGGCGTCGGTCTCATTTCGCGGGTGACAAAATGATCCTATACTTTCCACACAAGCCGTGCCGGTTACAGGAAAGTGCTGCGGCGTTTTCCCCGTTGTTTTAATCGCAGGGGGGGAGGGGAAGTCCCGGAGAGATGGAAACACACGACTTCCTCCCTCAAACATCATGTGACCCTTTAGCCTTCTTTATTAATGCTTTTCATCTGACTTGCCAGTGCTTAAGTTGCTTCTTATTTTCTTCGTTTGGGTCCTTTTTCCATTCTTTGAAGAGCAATCTTTTGGCTGTAATGGCCCTCTTTTTCTTCACCTTTTAACCATGCTGGTTGACGTTTCTCTTCTTTCCACCATTGTAAATATGTGGAATGCATCTGGACTGGGCTTCCATGAAGATATTTTTAAATAACATCCACGCCTGATTTAGGGTCCTAGCCTTTGCAGCCGATCCTTTTAGTTTCTTCTTAACCATTTTCATTTATTATAGTCGTCCTTTCAAAAATTAAATGCAGCTACAGTAGATATCCTTTGCAAGTTCATCCCAGATAGTAGGTCAAACTTGATCATGTTATGATCAGTGTTTCCCAGTGGACCCAACACCACCACCACCACCTCTCGCACTACGCTGTGCACACCACCAAGGACCAGATCCAAAATGGCTTCCCCTCTTGTCGGTTCCTGGACCAGTACTCCAAGAAACAGTCATTTATTACATCTAGAAATTTTGTCTCCCTGGCACTCCCTGATGTAACATTTATCCAGTCAATAGCGGGATAATTGAAATCACCCATTATTATAGCGTTGCCCAGTTTGCCAGCTTTCCTAATCACTGTAACCTTTTGTTCATCCGTCTGTTCGTTCTGTCCCAGCAGGCGGTAGTACACCCCTACAAGTATACTCCTTCCCTTCACTTATGCAATTTCTATCCATAATGATTCCACACTGCTGTGTCATGTGGAACGTTTATTTTATTTGACTCAATTCCCTCTAATATAAAGCGCAATCCCCCCCTCCAATTTGATCCTCTCTATCATTGCGATACAATTTGTACCCTGTTAACACAGTGTCCCGCTGATTGTCCTCTTTCCACCAAGTCTCTGAGATGCCTATTATATCTACCTCATCATTTAGTGCTATATATTCTAACTCTTCCATCTTATTTTTAGGCTTCTAGCATTTGTATACAGGCACTTCAAATTGTGCTTTGTCCTTTGATCTACAAGCTGCTTATACTGCTCTCTCATTAAGCACACCTGGCTTACTTTCAGCATTGTTGAAACCTCTCTATTGGGATTCCCTAAATGTCCTGTTTCAATAGTAGACTTCAGCGATATTCCACACCGAACTATGCACTCCTGGGTGACTGTGACTCCACCACCTCTCCATTCTAGTTTAAAAGCTGCTCTAGCTCCTTTTAAAAGTTAGTGCCAGCAGCCTGATTCCATCCTGGTTAAGGTGGAGCCCATCCTTTCGGAACAGTCTCCCCATTTCCCAGAATGTTGCCCAGTTCCTAACAATAGTAACATAGTAGATGACGGCAGAAAAAAGACCTGCACGGTCCATCCAGATTGCCCAACAAGATAACTCATATGTGCTACTTTTGTGTATACTCTACTTTGATTTGTACCTGTGCTCTCAGGGCACAGACCGTATAAGTCTGCCCAGCACTTTCCCCACCTCCCAACCACCAGCCCCATCTCCCAACCACCGGCTCTGGCACAGACCGTATAAGTCTGCCCAGCACTATCCCCCGCCTCCCAACCACCAGCCCCGCCTCCCAAATGTAAATACCTCATTCCTGCCACCATCGTCTCAACCACGGATTGAGACTGCGGAGCTCTGCCTGCCTTTTGGGTCCTGTTCGTAGAACAGGGAGCATCTCTAAAAATGTTATGCTGGAGAAACTGGCCTTCAGCTTTCTACCTAAGATCCTACATTTGGCTTCCAAAATCTCCTATGTCATTGGTGCCCACATGTACCAAGACAGCCAGCTCCTCCCAGCACTATAAGATCCTGCCTAGGTGACGTGCGAGGTCCACCACCTTCGCACCAGGCAGGCAAGTCACCAGGCAATCCTTACGTCCATCAGCCACCCAGCTATCTATGTGCCTAATGGTCAATTCATCAACTACAACAGCTGTCCTAACCCTTCGTGCCTTGGCAGATGTTCTCGGAGAAATATCCTGGTGCGAGAGGATAATGCATCCCCTGATGCGCAGGTACTGGCTACAGGAGTACTTCCTACTTCGCCAGGCCATCTTCACTTCCTTTTTTCTACTGGCCATACCTCTCCCTATGCACCCGAGCATCCTTTTAGCTTTTGTTGTTGCCTTTTCTACCTGTTTGTCTTAAGATCACAAATCCAGAACAAATTCACTCCTAAACTGTGTTTGGGATTAATCAGAGAGTAAAACTGAATCATAAAACTTAAATCTGGGAAAGGAAAAAACCTCAGCAGGTTCAGCTCCTATGGCTGTAACTCGATCATTGTCATAAAAACCGTCCCAGAATGTAATAATTTTAAATAAGTCAACCAATCCAAAACTTTGTGTCAACTGAGCTTATTTAACTTAAACTGAAATAAAGTCAACTGCTGTTCATGTTCGTAGTTGGGTCTTGCTACTGCTCCAACAATGGCCAGTGTTGCATGCAGGGCTATTGCAACACAGCATGGTAAGCACAGCAGAGGGGTCCCAATGTTTGGGGTGCCAAAAGCTGCTGCACTTACCTGTTGTATCAAGCCTTTGGATCATGGGCATCTAAGGGAAAAGCTTTCTCACCTTCACTCCTCCCACCAGCCTTGCATTTAAAAATCATTAGAAAGATTACTTCCTGTTAAACAGGAAGTAGTTCATCCTTAGCGTGGTGCTGGTGGCCAGACCCTAAAAAAGGCAGACAGAGTGGTGACAGTGAAAAGAGAAGCTGCCATTGCTCAGCAAGACATTTTTAATTGCAGGGCTGGTAGAATGGGGCTGGGGCTGGGGCAAATGAGAAAAGGGCACTGAGGCTACATCTGGGGACTGAAAAGGGAGGGACAAATGGGAGAAGGGCACTGAGGCTGGAGTTGGGAGCTAAAAAAGGGATGAGTTGGGGGCAGGTGGCAGAAGAGGATGAGCTGGGAAATGAAAAAGGGGTGGGTGGAAGAGGATTGGGGCTTTGAAATGTCTCTGATTTAGGGCCTAGAAGAAAGTGGCTGGGGCTAGGAGATGGCCCCGATTTAGAGAATAGAATATAATGGCTGGGGGTAGCAAAAGGAGGATGATGCTGGGAGCAAATGCAAGAAGGGGCTGGGGCAGGGAGAAAGGGGGCTATCAGACTCGGGATGGGATCTAATGCTAGGCATGAGTGAAGGGGTGGATTGAATATAAGAGTTTGGGGCTGATGCAGGGGCTTCGAAAAGGAAGAAGATCACGTCATGGGAAGGGGAGAAGCAAGAGTATATACAAGGAAGGTGAAGAGAGATGGGTACTGGTAAGGTGGAGGAAAGATAGGGTGCATAAATACTGGAGAAGGGTGTAGGTGGGTGGATGCTAGAGAAAGGGAGAAGACTCAGAAGGAAAGGGGAGAACATGGAGGGTTGTGAAGAGGGTTAGGGACAAAGGAGGGGGACAGATCTTTGAAGGAGGTGAGAAAGTAGAAATAAGGAAGGTATAAGGAGATAAGACAAAGGGACTGATACTAGAGAGGGGATACATGACAAAGGAGCTTAGGTTGGTTGGGGATGAGAGGCAGAGACATAAGCTGGGGAAGCAATGAATGCAGAGGTTGGAAATGGGAGACTTGAAAGTGGGCGAAAGACAGGAAATAGACTGGGGGAAGAATAAGACATAGGCAAGAATGTGAGAATTAGGGAGGTAATTGCAAGAAGTAAAAATACTGGTAATTAGGTGAACAATGGAGACTGAAGATTAGAGGGAGGGGAGGAGGAATAAAATCCAGCTTAAGGTAGTTACAAAAAAAAAAAAAAAGCAGATGAGAGAAATGGAGAAAATAAAAACAGAAGGATTAGAGTCAGATATAAGGGAGGGAGGGAAAAAGACAGTGAAGAAAATGAAAATGAAATCCTTGAAGAGAACTGTGGAAAAAAAATGAGCATGTAGTAAAGACCAACCCAAGTGGAAAAACAAAATGGTCAGAACGCAAAGGTACAAAAAAAAAGATTTTTAGTATTTAAAGAAATGTGATAGCTTTAAAAATTTATATATTTGTTATTTTGTTCTTAAAGGAAGAAATGTCTTTCTGGGGGGTTTTCAGCATTCCATTGCACAGGCTAGTTTCCTGGGTTTTCCGTTTCCTTTTATTTTTTTTTTAATAATATTTTTATTGGCACATCATAATAAAGAACAAGTCATCAAAACCACAAACCATTCACCAAAATGATTACAGGAACAGTATCCATTCAGCGTCAGAAAAGTACCAATCATAGTTTTCTCTTAATTTTATGTTCCCCCCTTCCCCCCTCTACTACTCCCATACTAACCCACCCCACCAATACCCCCCCCCCCTAAACTTCCCCCCCTCCCCTAACAGTTTAGAATTCTGCTTTTTGCTATAGGAGTGAGTGAGTCCCAAAACGGAGACCAAATCTTGCAAAAGTAATCCCCCCGGTTAGAAGCTAAGTCACGAACTCTCTGCTTTTCCACCGAGCAACATTGCATCATGGCCCATCGCCAGTGCGACATGCTTGGGGCCTCTCGGGTAAGCCACTGTTGCAAGATGGTTCTTTTCCCCATTAACACAGATCTCTTCAAGAAAGCTTTTAGACCCTCCGGCATAGGCCCCTGTACTGAAAAAACATCAAACAGTTGGCCTGGGGTGGGCTTCCATCGCACTTTCCATATGTCTGACACCTACCTGCTCATGGCCAACCAAAATGAATGCACCACCGGACAGGTCCAAAACGTGGCCCAGGGAGGCACCCTCCCCCGCGCACTTTGGGCAATCATCTGTCTCTCTCAAGGTTGCTCTAAAGGCTCGGTGGGGTGAGATGTGCAAGCGCAACAAAAATTTATAATTCAATTCCCACCATGCCGTGTTCTCAGTCACTTTGTGCAGCCATTTCAGACAGCTCTAGTTGCGGTGGCTCCAGACGCCAGTTCAGTTCTTGAGTCCACTGGGCGCATATGAGTTTCCTTTTATTTTTACATATTTGCTTCTAATCTGTAGTCTCTTATTTATTTTTTAACTAGGTGACTCTGAGGGGCTTTTTCGATAGAGCGTCTAAATCAGAATTTGGACGTTTTACAAAAACATCCAAATTCTGAACAGGAAAGGGTCATTTTTGAAAAAAAAATAGACATCTGACTTTTCTGTTCGAAAATGCTATGGACGTCTTGTGATTTGGACGTGGTTTTTTTTTTTTGGTCCATTTTTGAACAAAAAACGTCCAAAACAGAGGAGGAGTGGCTTAATGGTTATTGCAGCAGGCTTTGATCTTGGCAACATAGGTTCAATTCCCACTGCTGCTCCTTGTGACTTTGGGCAAGTCTGAATTTGGATGTTTTTTGTAAAATGTCCACAGTCAGAACAGGACAGGTCATTTTCTTAAAAAAAAAAAAAAAAGACTATCTTTTTCTTTTTAAAGTGCTGTTTGGAAAAATGTTTTGTGATTTGGATGTTTTATTTTTTTGGTCCATTTTCAAACAAAAAAACATCCAAATGCAAAACGTACAAAATACACAAGAAAATCCACACTAGAGTGAAACCATTCCCATGTTTAAGTGTGGTAAAAGCTTTGGTTGTAATGTAAATCTCAAGTGCATTTGGAAGTCCACACGGGAGAGAAACCCATTTGCATGTATAGAGTCTGGTAAGAGCTTTGTTCAGAAGGTAAACCTCACAATGCACCAGAGAATACACACAGGAGTGAAACCATTTACATGTCTTGAGTGTGGTAAAAACTTTGGTTGGAAAGAAAGCCTCACAGGGCATCAGAGAATCCCACACGCATAAAACCATTTACATACACTGAGGAGGTAAAAGCTTCAGTTGCATTAGGACAGGTATTAGGGAATGTACACTCTTGCTATGAAGTATGGAAAATAGCACTCTGGTATTTAGATATATGTAATGAGACCTCCTTTTCATCTATAGATCAGAATTCAAAGCCCAAATCTAATGATAAACAATAGACACAAGGCTCAGATGTTATAAAACAAAATAGAAAGCTTTGCATCAGGTAGAATACTGGAAAAGTTACATCCCAGAAAAGTAATAAAGCATCCTTGGGGGCACTGCAGTGGACTTTATAAAATGCTCCCAGGTACACATCTCACCATTGCTCCCTTACCTTGTGTGCTGACCCCGCCCCCCCCCCCCCCCAATAAAAAATAAAAAACAACTACCCCCAGCTGTACACCACTACCATAGCCCTTACAGGTGAAGGGAGTATCTCTGAAAACGTACCTCTTCAACAAGGCCTATAAAGAAAACCCATAGCTTAAGTACACCACATTGCTAACCCATCCCAGTTTGATAGTCATCTCTCTATAATATCTACTTGGACCTTTTTTCTCATCATTCTTCTTTCTGTATCACCATTGTATCTGTTAGCCTGGAATGGCTATGCCATAACAAGTCTATGTAAGCCACATTGAGCCTGCAATACAGTGGTGGAAATAAGTATTTGATCCCTTGCTGATTTTGTAAGTTTGCCCACTGACAAAGACATGAGCAGCCCATAATTGAAGGGTAGGTTATTGGTAACAGTGAGAGATAGCACATCACAAATTAAATCCGGAAAATCACATTGTGGAAAGTATATGAATTTATTTGCATTCTGCAGAGGGAAACTAAGTATTTGATCCCCCACCAACCAGTAAGAGATCTGGCCCCTACAGACCAGGTAGATGCTCCAAATCAACTCGTTACCTGCATGACAGACAGCTGTCGGCAATGGTCACCTGTATGAAAGACACCTGTCCACAGACTCAGTGAATCAGTCAGACTCTAACCTCTACAAAATGGCCAAGAGCAAGGAGCTGTCTAAGGATGTCAGGGACAAGATCATACACCTGCACAAGGCTGGAATGGGCTACAAAACCATCAGTAAGACGCTGGGCGAGAAGGAGACAACTGTTGGTGCCATAGTAAGAAAATGGAAGAAGTACAAAATGACTGTCAATCGACAAAGATCTGGGGCTCCACGCAAAATCTCACCTCGTGGGGGTATCCATGATCATGAGGAAGGTTAGAAATCAGCCTACAACTACAAGGGGGGAACTTGTCAATGATCTCAAGGCAGCTGGAACCACTGTCACCCACGAAAACCATTGGTAACACATTACGACATAACGGATTGCAATCCTGCAGTGCCCGCAAGGTCCCCCTGCTCCGGAAGGCACATGTGACGGCCCGTCTGAAGTTTGCCAGTGAACACCTGGATGATGCCGAGAGTGATTGGGAGAAGGTGCTGTGGTCAGATGAGACAAAAATTGAGCTCTTTGGCATGAACTCAACTCGCCGTGTTTGGAGGAAGAGAAATGCTGCCTATGACCCAAAGAACACCGTCCCCACTGTCAAGCATGGAGGTGGAAATGTTATGTTTTGGGGGTGTTTCTCTGCTAAGGGCACAGGACTACTTCACCGCATCAATGGGAGAATGGATGGGGCCATGTACCGTACAATTCTGAGTGACAACCTCCTTCCCTCCGCCAGGGCCTTAAAAATGGGTCGTGGCTGGTCTTCCAGCACGACAATGACCCAAAACATACAGCCAAGGAACAAAGGAGTGGCTCAGGAAGAAGCACATTAGGGTCATGGAGTGGCCTAGCCAGTCACCAGACCTTAATCCCATTGAAACTTATGGAGGGAGCTGAAGCTGCGAGTTGCCAAGCGACAGCCCAGAACTCTTAATGATTTAGAGATGATCTGCAAAGAGGAGTGGACCAAAATTCCTCCTGACATGTGTGCAAACCTCATCATCAACTACAGAAGACGTCTGACCGCTGTGCTTGCCAACAAGGGTTTTGCCACCAAGTATTAGGTCTTGTTTGCCAGAGGGATTAAATACTTATTTCCCTCTGCAGAATGCAAATAAATTCATATACTTTCCACAATGTGATTTTCCGGATTTAATTTGTGATGTGCTATCTCTCACTGTTACCAATAACCTACCCTTCAATTATGGGCTGCTCATGTCTTTGTCAGTGGGCAAACTTACAAAATCAGCAAGGGATCAAATACTTATTTCCACCACTGTAGGTGGGATAATGTGGGATACAAATGCAACAAATAAAATATGTGGGTTTTGGAGGGCTCACAGTTTCTTCCACAAGTGTAACAAGTAGGGGGAGGTAGAAGCCTGGGTCCAGCTCTGCTGCTGCCTGCAGCGCTTCCACACGGAGGTGAGAGGCGCTGTCAGGTCAGTGCAGGGGGCCCGATGCGGAGGGGGGCGAGAGCGGCGGCGGGGATGGGGGGGGGGGGGTTCACGCAATGTTCCTTTCCAGGCGGCAGCGGCGGCGTCCGACAATTCGACTCCGTTTCCCTCTCTGTTCCACCCTCTGACGTCATGACGTCTTGACCCGAGGGTGGGACAGAGAGAGAAGTCTGTACTGCGCATTTGCAAGTGAGTATGGTCACTTGCCGTTTATATGTTTGATTGACTAAATGTAAATTGATGTGGGAGCTTGAGAACTGAAGGTGGAGCTGCGAGTGAAGCTTGTGTTCCCCCAATCAAAAGATATTCTGCTGCCCCTGGGGAGTAGAGGGAAGATAGAAGGTGCTGGGGGGTAGGGAGCATCAGAAACCCTTGCACGCCCTGGTTGCACAGTATATAAGAACATAAGAGTAGACCAATGGTCCATCTAGCCCAGTATCCTGCTTCCAACAGTGGCTAAGCCAGGTCACAAGTACATGGCAGAAACCCAAAACATGGCAACACTCCATGCTACAAATCCCAGGGCAAGCAGTTGCTTCCCCATGTCTGTCTCAGTTGCAGACTATGAACTTTTCCTCCAGGAACTTATCCAAACCTTTTTTAATCCCAGATACGCTAAATGCTTTTACCACATCCTCCAGCAAAGAGTTCCAGAGCTTAACTATTTGTCGAGTGAAAAAATATTTCCTCCTATTTGTTTTAAAAGTATTTCCATGTAACTTCCTTGAGGGTCCCCTAGTCTTTGTACTTTTAGAATGAGTAAAAAATCAATTTACTTCTATTCGTTCTATACACTCAGGATTTTGTACACCTCAATCATATCTCCATCTGTTTCTTTTCAAACTGAAGAGCCTTAACCTGTTTAGCCTTTTCTCCTATAAAAGGATAATTTTGGTTGCTCTTCTTTGAACCATTTCTAATTCCACTATATCTTTTTAGAGATACAGTGACCAGAACTAAACGCAATACTCAAGGTGTAGTCGCACCATGGAGCGATACAGAGGCATTATAATATTTTTTTATCCTAATAATTCCTAGCATCCTGTTTGCTTTTTTTGGTGGCTTCCACACACAACAGAAGATTTCAGCGTATTATCTACAATGAAACCCAGATCTTTTTCTTGAGCGCTGACCCCCAAGGTGGACCCTAGCATCAGGTAACTATGATTTGGATTATTCTTTCTAATGTGCATCACCTTGCATTTGTCCACATTAAATTTCATCTGCCATTTGGATGCCCAGTGTTCCAATTTCCTAAGGTCTTCCTGCAATATTTCACAGTTCGCATATGTTTTAACAACCTTGAATGGTTTTGTGTCATCTGCAAATGTAATCAGGTCACTCATTGTTACAATTTCCGTATCATAACACCGGTCCCAGTACAGAGAAATGACAATTTAACCCTACCCTCTGTTTTCTGTTGACTATCCAATTCCTAATCCACACCAGAACCTTGCCTCCTATCCCATAACTTTAATTTTATCAGGAGTCTCTCATGAGGAACTTTATCAAAAGCTTTCTGAAAATCTAGATGAATCTATATATTAGCTTTTACTGCTGCATCTGGGAATCAGCTAGACCCTTAAAATAAAAAAAAAATGAACAGATCAGAAAGCCACATTTCATAAAGAAATATATATCCAAAAACTGTGCACACTTGTAAACAAAAAAACTCTTCTATCAAAACATTTCCTTACTTCCTAGAAAGTACCGGGGGGGGGGGGGGGGGGGGGAGATCAGGGCATATAATTCATTGAGCCTCAGCAAAGAGATCTCTCTCTCTCTCTTCTCCTGGGCTAAGTCTGAAGCAAAAGCCAGCAACAACTGCTTGGTAATTTCAAATTGCAGGCCAATCAGAGCCAGTCAACAAGTTTTAAAAGTATACTGCTCACAGTACTGTAAAGAGTAGTTACCTGTAGCAGGTGTTCTCCAAGGACAGCAGGCTATATATTCTCACATGTGGGTGACGTCACGTCGGCCCGGAAGATTTTCTAGCAAAGTCTTGCAATCTTTAAGTGTCCCTTGTCGCGCGGGTGGGCACACTGCGCATGCTCCCCTTCCCGCCCGCCGCACAGACACGTTCCTCAGTTATATCCAAAAGATTAGAGGAATACAACTCCTAAGGGGCGGTGGGAGGGTTGTGAGAATATATAGCCTGCTGTCCTCGGAGAACACCTGCTACAGGTAAGTAACTACTCTTTCTCCGAGGACAAGCAGGCCAATATTCTCACATGTGGGGTATCCCTAGCCCCCAGGCTCACTCAACATAACAAACAATGGTCAATTGAACCTCACAACGGCGAGGACATAACGTAGATTGACCTGAAACAAAACTCAACTAACTGAGAGTGCAGCCTGGAACAGAATAAAAATGGGCCTAGGGGGTTGGAGTTGGATTCTAAACCCCAACAGACTCTGCAGCACCGACTGCCCAAACCGACTGTCGCGTCGGCTATGCTGCTGAAGGCAGTAATGAAATGTAAATGTGTGGATTGAAGACCACGTCATAGCTTTGCAAATCTCTTCAATAGTGGCTGACCTTAGATGAGCCACTGACGCAGCCAAGGCTCTAACATTATGAGCCATGACATGACCGTCTAAAGTCAGCCCAGCTTGGGCGTAAGTGAAGGAAATGCAATCTGCTAGCCAATTAGATATAGTGCGTTTCCCGACAGCAACTCCCCTCTTGTTGGGATTAAATGAAATAAACAACTGGGCGGACTGTCTGAAGGGGCTTGTCCGCTCCACGTAACAGGCCAATGCTCTTTTACATTCCAAAGTGTGCAACTTGCTTTCGCCAGGGCTCATATGAGGAGGGGGAAAGAATGTTGGCAAGACAATTGACTGGTTCAGATGGAACTCTGACACCACCTTCGGTAAGAACTTAGGGTGCGTGCGGAGGACTACCCTGTCATGATGAAAAGTAAGAAAAGGTGCATGAGCTACTAAAGCCTGAAGCTCACTGACCCTACGAGCTGAAGTAACCGCCACCAAGAAAATGACCTTCCAGGTCAAGTACTTCAGATGGCAGGAGTCTAGTGGTTCGAAAGGAGCTGTCATCAGCTGGGTGAGGACGACGTTGAGATCCCATGACACTGGAGGAGGTTTGACGGGGCTTTGTCAAAAACAAACCTCTCATAAAGTGAACTACCAAAGGCTGACCTTCTACACCATAATGATAAGCACTGATTGCACTAAGATGGACTTTGACCGAGTTGATTTTAAGACCAGACTCGGATAAGTGCAGAAGGTATTCAAGCAAGGTCTGTGTAGGACAAGAACGGGGATTGAGGGCCCAGCCATCACACCAGACGGTAAACCTCTTCCACTTAAAAGCATAACATCGCTTCGTGGAATATTTCCTGGAAGCAAGCAAGACTCGGGAGACACCCTCAGAAAGACCTGAGGAGGCAAAATCTACGCCTTCAACATTCAGGCCGTGAGGGCCAGAGACTGGAGGTTGGGATGTAGAAGCGCCCCCTCGTTCTGAGTAATGAGGGTTGGAAAACAGTCCAATCTCCATGGATCTCTGCAGGATAACTCCAGAAGCAGAGGGAACCATATCTGACGCGGCCAGAAGGGAGCTATCAGAATCATGGTGCCTCGATCTTGCTTGAGTTTCAGCAAAGTCTTCCCCACCAGAGGAATGGGAGGATACGCATACAGAAGGCCTGTCCCCCCAATGAAGGAGGAAGGCATCCGATGCTAGCCTGCCGTGGGCCTGAAGTCTGAAACAGAATTGAGGGACCTTGTGAGTGTCCTGAGAAGCAAAAAGATCTATTGAGGGAGTGCCCCATACTCGAAAAATCTTTTTGGCAATAGTCAGGTTCAAGGACCACTCGTGAGGCTGCATAATCCTGCTCAACCTGTCAGCCAGACTGTTGTTTACACCGGCTAGATAAGTGGCTTGGAGAAACATCCCATGTTGGCGGGCCCATAGCCACATCTGCACGGCCTCCTGACACAGAGGGCGAGATCCGGTACCCCCTTGCTTGTTGGTGTAATACATTGCAACCTGATTGTCTGAATTAGAACAATTTTGTTGGATAGCCGATCTCTGAAAGCCTTTAGAGCATTCCAGATCGCTCGCAATTCCAGGAGATTGATCTGGAGATGCCTCTCCTGAACAGACCAAGCTCCTTGAGTGTGAAGCCCATCTACATGCACTCCCCACCTCAGGAGGGATGCATCCGTCGTCAGCACTTTTTGTGGCTGAGGAATTTGGAATGGACGTCCCAAGACCAGATTGGAGCGAATGGTCCACCACTTGAGGGAGCTGCGAAAGTTGATGGACAGCTGGATGACATCCTCTAGATTCCCTGTAGCCTGAAACCACTGGGAAGCTAGGGTCCATTGAGCAGATCTCATGTGTAAACGTGCCATGGGAGTCACATGAACTGTGGAAGCCATGTGCCCCAGGAGTCTCAACATCTGCCGAGCTGTGATCTGCTGAGACGCTTGCACCCTGGAAGCCAGAGACAGCAGGTTGTCTGCTCTGGGACCGGGAAGATAGGCACAAGCTGTCTGTGTACACAACAGAGTTCCGATGAATTCCGACTTCTGGACTGGAATGAGATGGGACTTGGGGTAATTTATTACAAAGCCCAGCAGCTCGAGCACCTGAATAGTCATTCGTAGGGACTGCAAAGTTCCCTCCGAGGAAGTGCTCCTCACCAGCCAATCGTCCAGATAAGGGAACACATGTACTCCCAGTCTGCATAGTGACGCTGCAACCACTGCCACGCACTTTGTAAAAACCCTGGGAGCAGACGCCAAGCCAAAAGGCAATACACAGTACTGAAAGTGCTGTGATCCCAGCCGAAATCAAAGATACTTCCTGTGAGCCGGAAGTATCGATATGTAGGTGTAGGCATCCTTCAAGTCCAGAGAGCATAGCCAATCATTTTCCTGAATCATGGGTAGAAGGGTGCCCAGGGAAAGCATCCTGAACTTTTCTCGGACCAGATATTTGTTCAGGCCCCTTAGGTCTAGGATGAGACGCATCCCCCCTGTCTTCTTTTTCACAAGGAAGTACATGGAATAGAATCCCAGCCCTTCTTGCCCTGGTGGAACGGGCTCAACCGCATTGGCGCTGAGAAGGGCAGAGAGTTCCTCTGCAAGTACCTGCTTGTGGTAGGAACTGAAGGACTGAGCTCCCGGTAGACAATTTGGAGGTTTGGAGTCCAGATTGAGGGTGTACCCGGACCAAACTACTTGGAGAACCCACCGATCGGAGGTTACCAGAGGCCACCTTTGGTGAAAAAATCTTAACCTCCCACCGACAGGTAGATCGTTTGGTACAGATACGATGATTTCGGCTATGCTCTGCTGGAGCCAGTCAAAAACCCGTCCCTGGTTTTTGCTGGGGAGCTGCAGGGGCCTGCTTTGGTGCATGCTGCTGACGAGAGCGAGCGGGCTGGGGCCGAGCCTGAACCAGCTGTCGGGAATAAGAAGTGTACCTACGGCCCCTAGAGGCGTAAGGAGCACTTCTCCTTCCCTTAAAATACTTCCTAAAGGTGGAAGTGGATGCAGAAGGCGCCCGGCGGGAGAGAGAATCCATAGCGTTATCACGCTGGTAGAGATGATCAATCAACTCTTCTACTTTCTCTCCAAAAAGGTGATCCTCCCGGCACGGGATATCTGCTATTTTCTGCTGAGTCCTGTCCTCTAGGTTAGAGGCACGCAGCCATGAGAGTCTGCGCATCGCTATACCTTGTGCAGAAAACCTAGATACCACATCGCAAGTGTCATAAACGCCCCTGGACAGGAACTTGCGACACGCCTTCTGCTGCCTGACCACTTGACGAAAGGGTTCAGCCTGCTCCGGTGGGAGTGCATCCACCAAACTCTCAAGTTGCCACACAGAGTTCCGTAAATGGATGCTCGTATAGAGCTGGTAAGACTGGATTTTGGTCGCGAGCAAACCGGCCTGATACGCCTTCCTCCCAAAAGAGTCCAAAGTTCTGTACTCCCGCCCCAGGGGCGCCGAGGCGTAGTTCCTAGAACTTTTAGCACTCCTGAGAGCGGAATCCACCACCGCTGAATCATGGGGCAACTGAGCCTGCATGAGACTGGGTTCCCCGTGGACCCGATACTGGGACTCAACTTTCTTGGGGACAGGTGGGCAAGAAAGAGGCTTCTCCCAGTTCCTCAACAGCACTTCCCTGAGTGTATCGTGAAGCGGAGCTGTGGCAGAAGACTTAGGTGGAGATGGATAGTCCAGGACCTCGAGCATCTTGGCCCTGGGCTCATCCACAAGCTCCACAGGGAAGGGGATGGCCTCAGACATCTCCTGAACAAAAGAGAAAGACAAGCTCTCAGGAGGAGAAAGTTGTCTTTGTGGCGAGGGAGTAGAATCAGATGGGATGCCTTGAGAATCCTCGGCAGAGAACTCCCCACGCCTCTCATCATGATCCGATGAGGTATCATCAGATGGGGCTAAAAGCTCAGACAGAGCCGCCCTAATCCGAGCCCGTCTCGACGAAGAGGCACGAAGACCTCGATGGGGGCGTCGAGAAGTCGACGGTCCAGAAGACTCCGGTGAAGCTTCCTCCACCGATGCTACCGGAGAGTCGACCCGGGAGGCTGGCAACACCGGCACCGAAAGCGGTACCGGTGAAAGAGGCCTCACCGCAGGCATAAGGCTCGATGCCGCGAGCATCTCCGGCACCGACGGTTCCGGCACCAGCGCCTCTGACTCCATCGGCACCGACACCACCGGCACCGAGTGCAACTGACGCAGCATAGTTTCCATAAAAAAAGGAAAAAGAGCCTGGATACGCTCATCCAGAGCTGCTGTCGGAAGAGGCTGTGGGGCCGGTACAGGCGCCGGAGGCAGAGTCTGTTGAGGTACCGATGCCAGGTGACCCACGCATCGGTACCTCCGTAACAGAGGGCGAGCGACCCTCTCGGCACCGACGCTTCTCGGGTATCAAATGTCTCGATGACACGGAGCTCCCGGTACCGTGTCGAGAAGGGGAACGACGGCGGTGCTTCTTGGCCTTCTCCCGATGCCCGCCGTCGAGACTCCTCGGTGCCGGAGAAGAGGACGTGGAATCCACATGCCTCTTCGGGGCCGGGTCCGATGCGGGATGGTCCCGGGGAGCCTGCAAAGCAGGAGGCGCCGAGGGAGGTGGAGACCCACTCGATGCATCACTGCTCCCAGCGAGCATCGGTCGTTTGGCAGCCTGTCCCCAGACTCCCGATGCTGTCTTCGACGTCGACGTTGAGGAACCGGATCCAAAAATCTTCTCTCGGGCATCTCGAGAGAGCAGGGTCCGCTTTTTCATAGCGAGACACATTTTGCAGCCCTCCGAACGATGATCTGGCCTAAGGCACTGAAGGCACCAGGAGTGCGGGTCAGTGCCAGAGATGGTCCGGTGATAGCGGGCACAAGGCTTAAAGCCGCTGGGCATCTTTGATGACATGTCAGGAAAAACAGCCCCTGCCAAATCAAAGGACGCGATTGTGCCAGAAAAAAGCACAAAAACGAAGGAAAATAACGCGAACGAGCGACTTAAATACAGTCGCGACTAAAAGAAAGAAAACTTAAAACGATGGAAAAAGAAACTTAGAAGATAAAAGGATATAATTCTTGAAGTTCTTCACCGGGCTTCGAAGCAACACAAATCGATAAAACTCCGTGTCACCTCAGACGCGGAGAAAAAAAACAACTGAGGAACGTGTCCGCGCGGCGGGGGGGAAGAGAAATGTGCGCATGCGCAGTGTGCCCACGCGACAAGGGACACTTAAAGATTTCAAGACTTTGCTAGAAAGTCCTCCGGGCCGACGTGACATCACCCACATGTGAGAATATTGGCCTGCTTGACCTCGGAGAAATTCACTTCTTCACTTAAGTGAAACTGAAAGAGGGCATGCCCTTTTCTAAAACAGCTTTAACATAAACATGCACCACCTGCTGGCCAAAGTAGAGAAATGCATTTCAGAATTAATAAAGGCAATTTGACAGGTTTAAAACACATTGTTCTGTCACATGGGCTTCTTAGCATTTAGTGTGTAATAAGTTTTTTTGTAAAAGGACCCTTAAGATAAGACTGACTTTTATGTGGTCCTGTTTATGTGGTTAATCTAGCCAGTTTTGAGTTTGGTGCTAAACAATTAAGTGTCACTGAAAATGGTCGGTTTGCCATTAACTGGCGATTTAACTGACCAAGAACCATTTCTGGTGACTTAAATCGCATTGAATACCGACCCCTATATGTTAAATCACAACTCCAAGGTAACTATGGTATGATGGAAGTAGTTTGGCATCTGTAAAGTAACTAAGCTTCTCAATTTAGGAATGCATTTTCCCCATGCATGATGAAGAGGTACTTAAGACAGATTCAAGCAGGTGAGTGTGCTTGTTATACCGTATAAATGTTAACTAAGTCTTTGAAATATAACCCAAAATTCACTCTTGCTGCAGCCCGTCACCTTCCTAACCATACCATGGGTAGCACCAGCCTCTTAAATATCTTCCCCACTTTATTATACAGAGAACCACAGTACATGTCCATGTACTTAACAGTATCATCTATTAACATACCAAATACGTGACAGTTTTGGGCTGCTAGCTACACACCTAGCTCACCCTGATCACTACAAATTCTAGCTCATGGGGACAGGTGCATTAATCCTTGCTTGTATTTAAATGAAGCAGCACTAACTCAGCTGTTGCCTAAGAGCAGGAATCTGCCGTTTGCCTTCTTCCCATCCTCCACAGCCTTAAACAAAGAAAGTTTTCAGCTCTGCGCAAGGAACAGCAGAACGCGGAAGGCTGGCGCTAGCAGCGGGAGGCGGGGTAGCTGCTGCCAGTCTCTGGCCATAGCTCTTCCCGAGTCTCCGCAGCGGCCTCCAGCCCTACTCAGGGGAGGGTGACGTCAGCCGCCGGGCGCAGAAGCTGCCGGATGACGCACCTCTGGCGGCAGTGGAGTGTCACACTTGAGTCTGTAGTGGAAGGGGCGGAGGGACCGCGCACAGAGCGTTACCTTACCTGCTCGCATTGTGACTCCCCCCCTCCCTCCCCATAAAGGTGGAAGAGGCCCCTGCTGGCTGGTTCGGCTTGGGCTGCTGCTTGTTTCGTTTTCGGTCGGGTCGTTCGTTTGGGAGACTGTGGGATGTCTTATTGTGTTTGCTGAGAATCCTTGTTTCCGCTGTGCGGTGATGAGACCCTGAGAGGGAAGCGCTCGGATTTCTGCTCGCTGCAGAGGATTAAGAAATACACACAAAGAAGAGCTGACCATGGGGAACTGCTTGAAATCGCCCACCTCGGATGACATTTCTTTGTTGCACGAATCCCAGTCGGATAGGGCGAGTTACGGTGACGGAAATGAACCGGACCAGGAGCCTCCGCCGCCATATCAGGTATTGGAAAATTAACAAATAAGAATGCACACTTCATGTTTATTATCCCCTCCCCCCTATAAACCAGGCATTGCTCTGGGATTTTTTGTTTTGAAAGGCCATGCTGGAAGGACTAACTACTTGGCCAGTACGACGCATTTTAAATCTAAATGCCAAAAGCTTCCAAAAACTTTTTAAAGAGTGGAAATATTTAAATGCCTTAATTTCTTGTAAAACTGGCCTGTACTAGGACAATTGGTACTTGTGCATGAGTTAGCAGTTTCCTGGAGATTGTTGGGGGGTGGGCGGCTGTAGAGCAAAGCTTAGCTCCTTAAGCAAGCTCAGAACGGATAATCTTTCTCACTACTACACTCTATTGTCTGAGTTCGGGGTGGGGGGGGGGGGGGGACTTCATGTACGGTTTGCAATCAGCCCCGGAGTATTTGTACCTGGCCTAAAGGTCAGAAGCTGGCGAGAAAGGGCTGGACGGAGCTCCTGCTTCTTGCATCGTGCAGTTTTCTTTGTTATCTTTGGCTGGTGACATCACTGTCTGGGGTTGCTCATTTCTCGTGGCGGTGCTCGGCTGAGAAAAGGAAACGTTTATTTTACTGACTCACTGAGCCTTATTTTCTTTTCCCCAGCTCAGATAAAATCTAAAATCTTTTTTTTTTTCATCTGTTGGACTTTAGACCTCTTTCTTGGTGGCATGTTTCTGTTCGTGTTGGGGGAAGGAAGTTGGAGCGTGAAGCTCTTTGTGTTATTTGGGGCTTTCCAAATTTCATTGGCTTGTGCAGATGGTTGGCATTGGCTGTATGAGTGTAAGATCGTAATTAAGGTGAAATACAGCATTCGTGTTTGGTTTTAATCGGGAAATTGTTTGTTTTAGTTTCTGATAAAATTTGTATCCAGGCCAAGGATTCAATTCATGAACTTGACCCCCAGACTGTGACTGGGAACCAGCTCTGTGCTAGCATTGACTCCATGGTTAAGTAATAGTTCCTGTTTCGGGTAGATTTCGATCCATAATTTTTTTTTTTTTTTTTTTGGGTGGGGGGGGGGATCTTTAGAGTTCTCTTGTACATCTTCTTTTAGTTGTGTAAGGAAAAGAAGACGTCTGAGGTTATCATGTCTGTGTTCACATATTTGGCCATTCATTTCCCCACTGATATCTTGGGTTGTTTTTTTTGTTTGTTTTATGGACTCGAAATTTGGGAGGATATGTTAGGGGTAACATGAGAATTTTGTTGGGTGAGGTTTTGTACATCCCGGCTTCAACTGGATTAGTTCTAGGAGGAATTTATTGTACCTGGAACACAAAATGGTTGTTGTGGGTACAATGAATACATTTTTGCAGAAGGGCCAGTTTGTGATCTGTATGCCTGGCAGTGACTTTCAGTTTCTTTCCACCTGTTTTATAATACCATGGAATTACTTATTTGTTGAATCAATTCTTATAGAGTGAAAACCTTTCCAGCCCATTTTGAAAATGTTATTTAACTTAACCTTTTTTTTTTTTTCTTGAAAAGCAGAGTACAAGCGCTTAGCTGGTTACAACACACATTGTCCTATGCATTGTGCCTGTTGAGGTTTTAGTACTGAAAATCAATAAGTCCCCTTAACTTTTTTTTTCTTCTTAAATCTGCTTCTGTTACCCACTTGTGCTCCTAAATTTGGGAGTTAATTGAAATTCCAAGTGTAAGTTTAGGTACTCAGCTCTATCAAATCTTCAGAGAAGCCACTTTAGGAGCATAATGCTCAAAATTAGAAGTATTGAGGGCGAACAGGTTGTATGAGTCCAAACTTAATGGGGGATGAGCCAGCCCACCTTTTTCCTGGGCTCTGGGCCTTCTGGTGGCAGGAAGGGAAGTGCCATCATGTGTTTAGTCCCTGTGGGAGCTAAGTTGAAACTGTACCGGCGGGAATTGCTTGCCAATGGGCGGGTTTAGCAGTGGCGTATAAGGATGGCTCCCTCCGAGGACCAGGATCCTTTCTGCTCCTCAATCGGTTTGCTCTCCCTCCCTTCCCACCCTTACTTACGTTACCAGCTGACGTTCGGTGGGGCTAGCTTTATTGTTGTAGCTTTTTGGGGGAGGGGGTACCTAAGCTTTACCCAGTGCAGAAGGAGGTCCTTCTGGACAGGGCCCAAATGTTCACCTGGCAATATACGTTGGGCCAAAGCTCGGTACACATATGGAGGTCCATGTCTTGAGAGTTAGCCTAAAGGGTCGCAATGTTCACCCGCCAGTGTACATTGGGCCCCAGGTCACGGCTTGGGGGTTTAGCCTTGCTGGTGTGGCTGTTAATTCAGGGCAATAGTATACGCTAGACCCCAGATCAATACAGGCATGGAGGTCCACGTCTTTAATTTTTAGTCTTGCCGTATGTTAAGGGTTTTGTGATTTATAACTATTTGGATAATAAGATTATTTGCCTTATAGCTCTGGCCCCATATTTCACCAATAAACAAAGCTGCAGCCTGTTTATACCAAACAAATGTCTAGTCTCAATTATTGAGGTATTGGTGTTGAATTTACATGCATGGTATAATTATATATGATGGAAAAGGGGGTGTGAGGTCTCGTATCCCCTCATTAGTATTTAATCCTTTGAATATAGGGCCCATTTAAGCAATCAATCTGCTAGCTTTTGAAAACTGTCCTGTAGATCACCTGACTTAGGGGGGTCGTTTGCTAAGCTGCGGTAGCATTTTTTAGCTCACGGTAGAAATTGGCTGGCAGTAAACGCCAAGACTCGCATAGGAATATAATGGACATCTTGGTGTTTACCGCCAACTGGTTTGTACCGCATGCTAACAACACTACCGCAGCTTAGTAAAAGACCCCCGTAGCCAGCCCAAAAGTAAAAAGAAAGTTAGGACTGACAAACTGTAAATTAAGTGCAGGCCTGCAGTTGCTCTGCATCTCCATTCCCATCCACCTGAAGCGAAATTTGTATCTCAAAAATGAAGAACCTAAATAGGTTGGAGCTACTGAAATATCAAAAAGAAAAGCAAACCCAATAATGTATCAAATTTATTATATTTAAGGTAGAGAGGTATGTTAGTCCACTTTTAAAGATAATCAATAATGATTTCTATTGATTACCTATATTTAAGGGAAACTACTGAAAAAAGGAACCTCAGATCTTTTTTTGTCAGCTACACTGTTGTGACATCAATCCCCGGTTCTTCTGTCCTTTTCATTAAATAACCACTTTGTTTACTTTAATACTAGCCGTTGAGCCCGTGAAAATGGGCTACTTTTGGAATGGGGGGGTTTCCGGGCCCCCCCCCCCCCCGTAGTCGCCGCCGCCCCTCCACCCGGCCTGAGCAGCCCTGTGAACTTACATCAGCACGCAGCAGCAGGCACATCAGCAAAGCTGCCGTCGGGACAGGCTTCCTTCTCTGCCTGTGTCCCGCCCTCGGTGTGACGTAACGTCGGCGAGGGCAGGACAAAGGCAGAGAAGGAAGCCCGACGGCAGCTTTGCTGATGTGCCTGCTGCTGCGTGGTGATGTAAGTTCACAGTGCTCGGGCCATATGGGGGGGAGGGGGAGCAGTTCCGACGTCTGCAGCATGCCAGTAGAGACTTCCCTCTCTGTCCCACCCCCGTATTGGGGCGGGGCAGAGAGGGAAGTCTCTACTGCGCATTTGCGAGTGAGTATAGTCACTCGCCGTTTATATGTTTGATAGGTTTTTTTAAAAATATAATACAAATAAAATACTTTCTTGCAAGAAAGATGTTGACAGCTCTGTTTCCTATGCCACTGCTTCAGGGATTTGATGTGTGGATACTTAAGCACCCAACTTTGTAGACCAGGACCACAGAGAAATAGAAAAGGATTAGAATGTGTTCCTACTGCCATGCAAAATGATTGAGATGGGTGATTCTTTTATTCAGTTCAGGACATCAAAGAAATTAAATCAAAAATCTGGACTAGATTTAATGGAAACCAGGACCAACAATTTTTCAAATTGAAACTTAATAGGGGGAAAAAAAAGTTCCTAATACTAACAAATCCTTATCCAATACAGACCAAAAACTTACCCATTAGATTCCATTATGAAAATCTTAGGAGTAACAATTGACCAACAATTATCGCGTTAACCACAGGTATCCAAAGCAGTATCCGATGTCTTTAAATCGCTATGGAAACTAAAAAGACTGAGACCATACTTTTCCCAAGTTCAGTTTTAACTACTGCAATGCCAGAAAACTACAGACTGGCCAGAATACGGTGGCTTGCCTTGTACTCGGAGCACCCCGCTACTCTAAAGCGACTCCACTAGTACTAAATTACATTGGCTTCCATAAATGCATTCATCACTTTCAAATTATATGGCGTATATAGAATCTATTTATTTATTCTTGTATCCCACTGTTATCCAAAAACAAGTTTTTTTTTAGTTCAAAGTGGCGTGAAGTTACAGTGGTGTATTACCATTACAAAGTGGTGTGGAACAACTGTATCCACACCACTTTGCAACTGTAATACACCACTGTAACTTATTCAGTAACTGTATTTAGCTAACCATAGAATTTCTTGAAGAGGGAGGTCTTCAGTTCTTTTCTGAACTGAACATAGTTTGTAATGTTTCTTGTGACCTTGGGTATTGAATTTCACCATTTGGACCCCAGATAGCTAAATCCAGCCGTGTAGATGGATTTGTAAGTTGTGTTTCTGCAGTTGGGTAAATGAAGTAGTAAGTAGCCTCTAGTTTCTGGATTTGCATTTCTTGGGGATAGTGCAAGAAGGTCTAGCATGTAGTCATGAGACATGCCAAAAAGTATTTTGAAAATGAGTGCTAGTTTTGAAAAATATTCTTGCCTTGATTGGGAGCCAGTGTAGCATTTCAAGTAGAGGGGTTGCTCTTCATAGTTTGTCTTTTTAAATATCCGTCTTGCTGCCGTATTTTGAATGGTTGCGGTGATTTTAGTATGCTTTCTTTGCACCCTACATATTCTGCAATGCAATAGTCTAGTTGTGACTATCAGCAATTGCATTATTAGATGAAATCATCGTCTGGGAAAATAATCTGTAATTCTTCTGTCTCCGTAGTGTACTGAAACACTTTGATGTGAGTTCTGATACTTGACATTCAAGAGTTAGATGTTTATTGAGAGTAATTCCTAGTATTTTTAGTTGTTTCGATTTGGTATGTTTGCTGGTTGATTGTGAAATTTTGGTAAGAAGTGGGATTGTGTGGGCTAGATAGAACCAGGAATTTGGTTATATTTAGCTTAAGTTTGAAAATTGTGGCCCAATTTTTCATAAGGTCCAGAGCTTTTTTTTTTTTTTTTTTTTTTTTTTTTTTTAACCCTAGCCAATATTTCTGTGATATTGTCATTAAAAGGTATGTAAATAGTACATAAGTACATAAGTAGTGCCATACTGGGAAAGACCAAAGGTCCATCTAGCCCAGCATCCTGTCACCGACAGTGGCCAATCCAGGTCAAGGGCACCTGGCACGCTCCCCAAACGTAAAAACATTCCAGACAAGTTATACCTAAAAATGCGGAATTTTTCCAAGTCCATTTAATAGCGGTCTATGGACTTGTCCTTTAGGAATCTATCTAACCCCTTTTTAAACTCCGTCAAGCTAACCGCCCGTACCACGTTCTCCGGCAACGAATTCCAGAGTCTAATTACACGTTGGGTGAAGAAACATTTTCTCCGATTCGTTTTAAATTTACCACACTGTAGCTTCAACTCATGCCCTCTAGTCCTAGTATTCTTGGATAGCGTGAACAGTCGCTTCACATCCACCCGATCCATTCCACTCATTATTTTATACACTTCTATCATATCTCCCCTCAGCCGTCTCTTCTCCAAGCTGAAAAGCCCTAGCCTTCTCAGCCTCTCTTCATAGGAAAGTCGTCCCATCCCCACTATCATTTTCGTCGCCCTTCGCTGTACCTTTTCCAATTCTACTATATCTTTTTTGAGATACGGAGACCAGTACTGAACACAATACTCCAGGTGCGGTCGCACCATGGAGCGATACAACGGCATTATAACATCCGCACACCTGGACTCCATACCCTTCCTAATAACACCCAACATTCTATTCGCTTTCCTAGCCGCCAGCAGCACACTGAGCAGAAGGTTTCAGCGTATCATCGACGACGACACCCAGATCCCTTTCTTGATCCGTAACTCCTAACGCGGAACCTTGCAAGACGTAGCTATAATTCGGGTTCCTCTTACCCACATGCATCACTTTGCACTTGTCAACATTGAACTTCATCTGCCACTTGCACGCCCATTCTCCCAGGCTCGCAAGGTCCTCCTGTAATCGTTCACATTCCTCCTGAATAGTGACATCATCTGCTTATACGAATGGGTTAAATCCCATTTGTTCCAGTATTTTGCTGAGTGGAGCCATCATAACATCTCTCTATATAAAAGGCAATGCCAACGTTCTATGAAGCCTCCAGCCGGAAGTGTGAAGGGGGCGAGATATCCGGTTTCCCTATGAGTGTCTGCCCCGCCCTCTCTCTAACACAGTCAGTGAAGGAAAACAGCAGAGCACGAAATCAAATCGCTGGCTCTGTAACAGTGAAGGACTCAGAGGGGGTAGGGGAGAGAGGCCAGAGGGCAGGGACACACACACTCCCACATGCACACAGAAGAAAACATTGCTAGCCCCCGTTTCATTTGCATCAGAAACGGGGCTTTTAGAGCACGAAATCAAATTGCTGGCTCTGTAACAGTGAAGGACTCAGAGGGGGATGGGGAGAGAGGGCAGGGACACACACACTCCCACATGCACACACAAGAAAACATTGCTAGCCCCCGTTTCATTTGCATCAGAAACAGGGCTTTTTAGAGCACGAAATCAAATTGCTGGCTCTGTAACAGTGAAGGACTCGGAGGGGGGGAGGGGAGAGAGGCCAGAGGGCAGGGACACACACACTCCCACATGCACACAGAAGAAAACATTGCTAGCCCCCGTTTCATCTGCATCAGAAACGGGGCTTTTTTACTAGTTAAACAATATAGGTGATATTGGACAACCCTGTGGCAGTCCAAGGGGCTGAAAACTGATTAGACATCTTTACAATATAGGATCTAGTCCTTAGAAACCACTAAGCCATAAGCCTTGCTGCCACTGCACAACTAATTCCCATATTGTTGAGTGGGGTCATTAGTGATGCGTTGTCAACTAGATTGAAAGAACTTAACAGGAGTAGTAGAATTTTCTGTCCTTGGCATATTAGTCTTCTGAATTTTGTTATTGGAGTGATTATGACTGACCCAGTGCTGTGTAGTGGTCTAAAACCTGATTGAGAGTTATGAAGGATTGAGAAATGCATCAAGTATTCGATTAATTGTTGTGCTACTAGACCTCCATCGTTTTGGTCAATAATGATATTGGTGCCACCGGTCTACAATTTGTGAGTTCACTGATTTTGCTAGTGGTGTTTTTAGGGATTCGGGTAAGTGCAATGTCTCCTTTGTCAGAAGGGAAATGGCCGTTCAAAAACATATATTCTATGTGTTCTATAAAGCATTTGATGAACCAGTCTGGTGGATTTTTCATCATGTAATTAGGGCAGCTATCTAGTAGACAATTTGCATGTGTGTATTTTCAGTGAGCTGGTTGTGGGTATTTAAGGAGGTTCAAAACTCTGCTGCCCGTCTCGTCTTCCGCCAGGGTCGCTTTACTCATTCTACCCCTCTCTTCAAGTCGCTTCACTGGCGCCCTATCTGTTTTCGCATCCTGTTCAAACTTTTTCTACTAACCTATAAATGCACTCACTCTGCTGCTCCCCAGTATCTCTCCACACTCATCCTTCCCTACACCCCTTCCCATGCACTCCGTTCCATGGATAAATCCTTCTTATCTGTTCCCTTCTCCACTACTGCCAACTCCAGACTTCGCCCCTTCTGTCTCGCTGCACCCTACACCTGGAATAGACTTCCAGAGCCCCTATGTCTTGCCCCATCCTTGGCCACCTTTAAATCTAGATTGAAAGCCCACCTCTTTAACATTGCTTTTGACTTGTAACCACTTGCCCCCACCTACCCTCCTCTCCTCCTTCCTGTACACATTAATTGATTTGATTTGCTTACTTTATTTTTTGTCTATTAGATTGTAAGCTCTTTGAGCAGGGATTGTCTTTCTTCTATGTTTTTGCAGCGCTGCGTACGCCTTGTAGAGCTACAGAAATGCTAAATAGTAGTAGTAGTAGTAGACCAGATTTCTGTCTGCCTTAATATGATCGTTGTTGGTTTCACATTCATGTAAGAATTCTGTGAGGAGTGTTTGTGTTACAGAAAGATTTGATCTTGTTTTTACTATTTTTTGCTCAAAGTATTTGCAAGCTTGTCTACAGTTGGTGGTACTTCATTTGATGCTAGTAAAGCTTAGGTGTTCAGTTGGCTGTTCATGAGTTCAAATACTTTTTTCATATTAATCTGGGTTCACATATGTGCTGTATTATTCTGCTCAGGCCTCTTATGTTTGGCTTTCCTTCATATTCTTTTGTTCATGCCATTTGTTTTTGGACCATTTTTTTCCTGCAAAGTTTCCCCCCCCCCCCCCCTCATCTCCAGTAGCTCGTTATTAACCAGGGACATGGTTGCTTTTTACTTTTTGTTTTCTTTTTTTAAGTGGTGCTATTTTTTGTTCAGTGTATTTTCACATAGTTCCCCTACATCGGAGGGTGAGTTCAACTACACAGTGTTATATTGTCCTTTAGAAATGCAAACTATTTTTAAGGGTCAGTGAAGTTTGACGGTTCTGTAGTGGTATGGATTATTCTTAGAAAAGCATACTGTGTGAGAGGTTTCAGTGTTGCTGTCTGGTGATGTTTTGTGTATCACCCTGGGGGTGCGGATTTGCCGGTCAAGAGTCGTGGTGGTGGTGTGTTGTTGTGTGTGCGAGTCTAAGGTGGCCTGCAATTTTTCTTTAGGTTATTGTTTCCTTGTGTCAGTTGTCCCTTTTGCAGGTTTTATTCATCTCAAAGTGGTGATTTGGGGTGGAGGAGGTCAGTGCCTGTATTTGTGGTGTATTTAGTTTTGTCCGCCAATGCACAACGCATTGAAATCTTCCAGAGTAACTTGTTCTCCACTTCCCAAATTGCAATAAAATTCAATACATAAAAATTCATAATGGATTCTCCTATCAATGTGCTAAGAGATGGAACTCCCTTCCTAAGTGATAATGGGGCTCATTTTCAAAGCACTTAGCCTCCCAAAGTTCCATAGAAACCTATGGAACTTAGCCTCCCAAAGTGCTTTGAAAATATGCCTCTATGTAACTTTGTAAGTCTAAGTGCTTTGAAAATACGCCTTGCATGTCATATGACTGACTATTTCATATTTCACAAATTGCTAAAAACTCACCATCTCTCATTGACGAAAGCAGGTAATTCTCAGTTCATTCTTTAAGATGTAATATTCCTGTTGATTTTTTTTGCATTGTATTCACATAAGTTTCTGTCTTTATAACTAATGTAACTTGGATTTGTTCAAATATGTTCTACTTTTAATATGATCCACATTGAACCCAAACTTGTTTGGGATAATTGTGAGATAAAATACATTTTAAAGTTGAGCTTTCACAATTAGGCTTACTGTGGGGCATAAACTTCTAGAACAGGTTTGGTTCAGTCCTTTGAAAGCTGCAAACAGGCAAGGTTTTCAGGGTATCCCTAATAAATATGCAGGAGAAAGCTTTGCATGCCCATTACGTCCACTGTATGCAGATCTCTCTCATGAATCTTCATTAGTGAAATGCTGAAAACCTGGTCTGTTTTCGAAGCCCTTAACTGAACTTGGACAAGCCTGTTAAGAACAAAGAGTCATGATACAAAGCCACAAGTGGGAGTAACAAGGAAGAAGCCTTTCTGTGCAGAACAGATGAAGGCTATATGAACCACTCCCCCAGTGGAAATAAGGGGAACAAAAACAATGTCGGATTTCCGTAAAGATGCACAAAGAATCCATAATGACGGGGGAGGTAAAGGTGATCTCAGGTCAACAAGAGGCTATTACAATCGATAGTCTTATCTAATTCTCTTTCACTTGTCATGTAGTTTCTAAACAAAACAAGGAGGTAGACCGATGTGGTTCCAAAGCAATGAACCACATTGGTCCACCCCCTTTTTGTTTGTTTGTGGTTAGGGGAATACTTCTGCATTTTTTAAATGTTTTTGTTTTGCTTTAGTTTATATTATGCTTAATGTCTGTATTAGAAATAAATTGAGGGGAAAAAGGTTCTAATCACTAACGCACTGGTTCTCAATCCAGTCCTCGGGACATATCTAGCCAGTCATGTTTTTGGGATCATAGCTGTAGGTGGGCCTGGGCCCACCCAAAACTCTAGCACCTTTGTTATGGCTGGCAGGGATCCCCAAGTCCTGCTAGCTGGAAGAAGTCCTCTGACAGCCAGAACAGGTCATTCCCCTACTTGCTGCAGCCAGTGGCACTATTCATGTATTGCTACCGTGTGTCCTCCCCACCCCCACACACGCATGCTCTGTTTTCACACACAAGCTGTCTGCATGCATTAGTCATCATACTTGCATCTTACTATTAAACATTTAATTATCAAATATGTTGATATGTTTAAGCATTACTACATAGCAATTTTTACACATTTTAAAAATATTCAAGCTTAAAATTTCCATGTGAATGTGTGGTCAAGTATCGAGCACAGGCGTATTATTTCTTTGACCCCCCCCCCCCCTCATAATTGTGGGTTTGTTTGTTTTTTTCTTGTATAGTAAATGATCTCGTTGTTCTGTGGGTTTGTTTTCCGTAGAGTAAGGGTTTGTATAATTGTGGGTTTGTTTGTTTTTTTTCTTGTATAGTAAATGATTTCGTTGTTCTGTGGGTTTGTTTTCCGTAGAGTAAGGGTTTGTATAATTGTTGAATCTCTTGATATCCTCAAAAATTGTGGACTGTTTAAGTTATTTTTTTTCCTTAAGATTTTGTCCTGATTTTTTTTTCTTTGATCAAGTATATTGCTTGAGTAATTTTGTTTTAATTACAACAAAAATAAATGTAAAAAAGGTGTTCACGCTAAAACACAGTAAAATAACCTCATTCAAGTGATTACAATTAACAGTGTGTCGGTATTTTGCAGTCACTGTGAATGCTCAAAGTGTCCACCCCCAGCAAAGCTTTGAAAACACATCTCTACAACAGAACCTACAAAAGTCACCCTCAATGAAACAAATCATTCCTTAAACCACCCAAGTACACCAAAACACCTCTTTCACGACCTTACCTAACACCTTCTACCTAAATTCCTCTTTCACCTCAGCTTATGATCGACTGTTTTCTTATATCATGTAATGACGTTCTCATTTCCATACTCTGTAAGCCACATTGAGCCTGCAAAAAGGTGGGAAAATGTGGCGTACAAATACAATAAATAAATAAAAAATTAACACAGGCATTCAGTCACTTTGGGAAGTTCTTAAGCCTTGTCCATCTGTCTCTGTGGTAAGCTGTCCCAGATCATCTGTAGCGCTTCCTTGAGTTTGGTGATGGTTTGCGGCTTTGGGTGGAGCTTGTGATAAACTTCCAGCATTGCTTCCCGAATGTGGTAGTCCAAGGGGTTTAGGTTTGGCAGAGAGCTTCCAATTCTTGAGATGATATGAAACCACTATTGCATTTGCTCCAAAACCTTACCCAGTGTCTGGATTCTCACTTTGTCCATTATTGAAACCTTGCCCGTGATTTCCCTGAAATGCATTTAAACAAATTGTCATTAAATTATCATTTATTCAAATTGTTTACAAAGGTCTGTCGCTGTGACATCTACATTAAGCTTGGTACCCTGTTTTTTTAATGGTGGTTTTACAGTGCAAATATTTTTGAATACATGAAAATCGCTGGGTGGTCATTCTAAAGTCTGTAACTCTGCTGTGATTAATCTCATTCCACTTGGCATGTAAAATGTAGATAGTAACAAGTAAAACTGTAAAACTTCATTCTCCGAGGACAAGCAGGCTGCTTGTTCTCACGACTGGGTGACGTCCGCGGCAGCCCCCACCAACCGGAAGAAGCTTCGCGGGACGGTCGGCACGCAGGGCACGCCCACCGCGCATGCGCGGCCGTCTTCCCGCCCGTGCGCGACCGCTCCCGCCAGTTCCTTTTTTTCCGCGTCTGGAGAGAGTCGTGTCTTCGCCGCTCTCTCTGTTTCAGCCGTCGGAAAGCCGTTCGCGTTTACGCGACTCGTCTATTTTCTATTTAGTTTATTAGTATTTAGTCACTGCGTGCTCCGGTTTTCCTTTTTCAAAAAAAAAAAAAAAAGTGAGGAGCACGCGCTCCTTTTTCCCTCGTTTCTAGCGGGGGCGTCGCGTTGCGGCCTAGTGGCCGCACGGTCGATTTTCTTTTTCGAGGTGTGATTTCCGCCACCATCGACGACTTTAACTTCGCCGACGCGATTTTTCCATCGATATCCTCGAAGGTCCCGAGTGGATTTAAAAAGTGTGGTCGGTGCGGCCGGCCAATCTCGCAGACCGACACCCACGCTGGTGCCTCCAGTGCCTCGGGCCGGAGCACAATATCAAGTCGTGTTCTCTGTGTCTCGGTCTCCGGAAACAGACTCAGGTTGCGAGGCAAGTTCTACGGGACCGTCTTTTTGGAACTTGCGCTGGCCCCTCGACGTCGACCTCGACGGCATTGGTATCGACGCCCGGCCCTTCGGTAAACAACAGTCTGGCTGACAGACTGAGCAGAGTCATGCAACCGCACGAGTGGTCGCTTCATTCCAGAGTGGTACGCAAGATCTTCCGAGAGAGGGGCACCCCCTCGGTGGACCTTTCGCCTCTCAGACGAACCACAAGCTGCCTCTGTTCTGTTCCAGACTACAGGCCCACGGCAGACTGGCGTCGGATGCCTTTCTCCTCCATTGGGGGACCAGCCTCCTGTATGCTTATCCTCCCATACCTTTGGTGGGGAAGACCTTACTGAAGCTCAAGCAAGACCACGGCACCATGATTCTGATAGCGCCCTTTTGGCCCCGTCAGATCTGGTTCCCTCTTCTTCTGGAGTTGTCCTCAGAAGAACCGTGGAGATTGGAGTGTTTTCCGACTCTCATTTCGCAGAACGACGGAGCGTTGCTGCACCCCAACCTTCAGTCTCTGGCTCTCACGGCCTGGATGTTGAGGGCGTAGACTTTGCTGCGTTGGGTCTGTCTGAGGGTGTCTCCCGTGTCTTGCTTGCCTCTAGGAAGGATTCCACTAAAAAGAGTTACTTTTCAAGTGGAGGAGGTTTGGTGTGAGAGCAAGGCCCTAGAACCTCGTTCTTGCCCTGCACAGAACCTGCTTGAATACCTTCTGCACTTATCGGAGTCTGGCCTCAAGACCAACTCAGTAAGGAATCACCTTAGTGCGATTAGTGCTTACCATTATCGTGTGGAAGGTAAAGCCATCTCTGGAGAGCCTTTAGTCGTTCGATTCATGAGAGGCTTGCTTTTGTCAAAGCCCCCTATCAAGCCTCCTACAGTGTCATGGGATCTCAATGTCGTCCTCACCCAGCTGATGAAACCTCCTTTTGAGCCACTGAATACCTGCCATCTGAAGTACTTGACCTGGAAGGTCATTTTCTTGGTGGCAGTTAATTCAGCTCGTAGGGTCAGTGAGCTTCAGGCCCTAGTAGCTCATGCTCCATATACCAAATTTCATCACAACAGGGTAGTGCTCCGCACCCACCCAAAGTTCCTGCCGAAGGTGGTGTCGGAGTTCCATCTTAACCAGTCAATTGTCTTGCCAACATTCTTCCCCAGGCCGCATACCCGCCCTGCTGAACGTCAGTTGCACACGTTGGACTGCAAGAGAGCATTGGCCTTCTACTTGGAGCGGACACAGCCCCACAGACAGTCCGCCCAATTGTTTGTTTCTTTCGACCCTAACAGGCTAGGGGTCGCTGTCGGGAAACGCACCATCTCCAATTGGCTAGCAGATTGCATTTCCTTCACTTACGCCCAGGCTGGGCTGGCTCTTGAGGGTCATGTCACGGCTCATAGTGTTAGAGCCATGGCAGCGTCAGTGCCCACTTGAAGTCAGCCACTATTGAAGAAATTTGCAAAGCTGCGACGTGGTCATCTGTCCACACATTCACATCACATTACTGCCTCCAGCAGGATACCCGATGCGACAGTCGGTTCGGGCAGTCGGTGCTGCAGAATCTGTTTGGGGTTGTAAATCCAACTCCACCCTCCAGGACCCGAATTTATTCTGGTCAGGCTGCACTCTCAGTTAGTTGTTCTTCGTAGGTCAATTTCTGTTATACCCTCGCCGTTGCGAGGCTCAATTGACCTGGGTTCTTGTTTTGAGTGAGCCTGAGAGCTAGGGATACCCCAGTTGTGAGAACAAGCAGCCTGCTTGTCCTCGGAGAAAGTGAATGATACATACCTGTAGCAGGTGTTCTCCGAGGACAGCAGGCTGATTGTTCTCACCTACCCTCCCTCCTCCCCTTTGGAGTTGCGTTTTCATCTTTTGCTAGTCATTCAACTGGCGGGAGCGGTCGCGCACGGGCGGGAAGACGGCTGCGCATTGCGCGGTGGGCGTGCCCTGTGTGCCGACCGTTCCCGCGAAGCTTTTTCTGGTTGGTGGGGGCTGCCGCGGACGTCACCCAGTCGTGAGAACAATCAGCCTGCTGTCCTCGGAGAACACCTGCTACAGGTATGTATCATTCACTCTTTTGAAATTCCAAATGGTTGCTGAGAAAACAGCAAGAAATCTCTAGGGGGTTACTTTTTTTTTTTTGCCTTATCCTGTAGAGATGGGCAGCCAAAATGATAAAAGAATATAACGATGATACTCTGAGGAAAAGGCAAAACAAGTTAGCATTCTTCAGTGTGGAGACATCTGAGGGGTGAATATGATAGAGATCTATAACATCTTACAGGAGTGTAATTGGTAAATAGAGAATGGTTGGTGATCTTTCAGATAGTACTAACTGTGTCTGCAGGTCATTCTTGCTTTGATTCATTCCCTTTTGATATAGCCATAATGGGGGCCTACAAAAGGAAGTCTAGTACCTACCAGACTGAGTCCCAGTATTTGGCCCAGGTTTAAGCCAATGGATTTTTATTAGAGTTCAGGAGTGCCTAGGAACTGGGTGGCTTGGGACCACAAGAAGAGGTCCGTGGCTGCCATACATGGCTCTAACATCGCTTTTATTTCAAGAGTTGCATATCTGTTTTCTGACATTCTGCCCCTGCCCTCCCCCCCCCCCCAAAAAAAAAACCCCCAAAAAAGATGCTAGCCAGAGAGGAGCATAGCGCTATGGATCTTTCCCTGGTGCCAGTAGATGATTTCATTTCTGGTGTGATTACACGGTTGGAGCAAATCCAGATTGCAGCAATTGCGATACTATGGGAAGGGCTTGATGTTTCAGTTGTGTTACTAATAACATAGGTGCAACGTGTTATGTCTGCTTTGGTTAAGTCAAATTTTTTTTAGCTTGCAAATGATTCGAGATATTACTTATCCAGACAGATTAATCAGCTGTCTAAACAAGTTGCTACATTTATGGACGTGACTCACAAGCAGGATTTAGAGATTAATAACTTCAAGCATCATATTGATACACTGGAAGAAAGGATTGTAAGCCAACAGGACAGTAATACTTCTCTTGTTAACAGAAATCCTTTTGTTTTAGAAATAAAAACCCGTGAAAGTTTGGAAAATGTGGTTAGGCTTCAAAATATCTGCCTGATAACTTTTCCCTAAGTGAAAATTGTTTCCCTTGGAAATGTTCAAGTAAAACTTAGTTTCATAAAGTGTGGTTTCTTATGATTCTGTAAAACTTATTACATTCCCCCTTAAAATGTTTGCCTGATGCAGTAAACTAATGATACAGGTGCAGAAAATACTGAGTATGCAGCTGTTCACATTGGAGTAAAATGGCTCTGTCCCTGTTGGTATGTGAGTGGGAATTGGTTAACGCATTGACTGGAAAAGAGAGATTTTTAAGAAAACAAAGGCTGGCAGGCAGTACTTTCCCACCCCTACCCTGCAAAGATTCCTTGGTGGTCCAGTGGGTCTTGAACACCCCTGAACTCTCCCCTTGAAGGTCTCTGGTCCAGGGCACTCCTGAGTCTCCATAATGATGGACCAGATCCTCTGGACCAATTATATTTTTACCTAATTCAGGGAAGTAGCCAGTAGCGTCCTTCCCTCATTCACTACCATTTATGGCATCATATACTAGCATAGTAACATAGTAGGTGACAATCAGAAAAAGACCTGTACGGTCCTTCCAGTCTGCCCAACAAGATAAACTCATATGTGCTACTTTATATGTATACCTGACCTTAATTTGTATCTGCCATTTTCAGGGCACAGACCGTAGAAGTCTGTCCAGCACTAGCCCCGCCTCCCAACCACCAGTGCTGCAACCCAATCTCTCCTAAGCTTCTGAGGATCCATTTCTTCTGAACAGGACTCCTTTATGTTTATCCCACACATTTCCCACCACGTACAGAACCCTCTACAATCCAATAGAGCCCCCCCACAAAAAAAGGATATGCGTACTTCCAAAGTCTATCAATTACAAAAATCCTTTTATTTTTCTATTAGCGTGATGTTGCTTAATTACTATCTTTACAAAAATGGAGGAAAAGCCTCAAGTAACCTGTCCACAGCTCAACAGCCTTCAACTTTACGGAGCGCTCACTCCTGCAATCTGCTCATCTGTCCGGAGAAGATTGCAGGAGTGAAACAGTCGCACGGACCCTGAAGCAGGACCCAAAACCTTGGCCATTGTTGGCCTTGGAAAGAAAGAGACTGTGCCACTGCAAAGATAAGTTTCTGTTTGTTAAGAAATTAAAAAATGAAAAAAAAAATTTTTTTCTCAAAAAACTAAAGAGACCATAAGAATTTATGGAGTTTTTATGCCAACGATGAAAGTGTGCCATAAAGTTGTAATTAAGCAACATCACGCTAACAGGAAATAAAAGGGTTTTTGTAATTGATAGGTTTTGGAATCACATGAACCCTACCAGTGCATCCTTTAGAAAACCACTGATTTTCCTATGCTAAAAAATCTTACCATATCATGGGGAAAATCTTGAGTAAATCAGTGCGTTAAAGGGTAGCGCAGCTTACTGATTTGGTTTCCATTAGTCTCTCGATATATTTGGCCATTTTAAAGACAAGGAACCTAAACTTCAGGAAAGCTATGTTAAGTTGGAGGAGCTGCTCAAGGAGCTATTAGCTGAATGGGAAGATCTAGGGGAAGTAGAAGAGCAGTAAGCAAAACTGACCTCAGATATAAGGACAAATAAATGAGCTCCTATGGTTTTCTAAAGAAGTAGCTGAAAAGGTAAGGGGGGAAAATTCAGTGTTTATAAACTGCAGAGAGGAAAGCAGGTAATATCTGGAAAGGCTAGAGAAGTTGGAAAAGTAGTCAGGAGGGTAAAAGATGCAAATGGAAGACAATATAGCTAATAGAACTGGAGAGGCAAATGTGTTTTCTTTAGGATAGGTTAGTGACGATAGAAGTACAAAAGTATTATGGATTCGACAGTGAAGGCAAGAAATATGTAGAGATTAAATCAGAATTGCTCAAATATTTCTATTTGGGTTTCACTGAGGAAGGGCTAACAGAACCACAGAAAATGGGTGCAAATAGGAACAGAGACGTCCAATGATTTTCAGAAGATTTGTGTTCTTGAGGAGCTAACTATAAAATTCCTTGTCATCCATTACGAGTGGGTTGTGTCCATCAACCAGCAGACGGACCTGGTTCTGAAGCTTGCACCGCCTTTGCTCGGGTAGGAAGACCATCCCCGAGGCTGTGTCGAACCGGACCCCCAAATATTCTAGAGATTGAGAGGGGGTCAGGTGACATTTGGCTATATTGACGACCCAGCCCAGAGATTGCAGTACTGAGACCACTCTGGCTGTAACCTGATGACTTTCTTCTGCAGAGTCTGCTCTGATGAGCCAGTCTAGCTACGGGAGAACCCGGATACCCTCTCGCCTGAGAAAAGCAGCTACTACCACCATTACCCTGGAAAAGGTTTGGGGAGCTGTGGCGAGGCCAAAAGGCAAGGCCTGAAACTGGGAATGTTTTCCCATCACCGCAAAACGCAGAAACCTCTGGTGCGGGGGCCAAATTGGTATGTGCAAGTAAGCTTCTTTCAGGTCCAGAGACGTGAGAAACTCTCCTGGCTGTACCACCGTGTGAAATTGCCGCATGTTCAGAGACTTGTTGACTTGTTTTAAGTCTAGGATAGGCCGAAAAGACCCTCCTTTTCATGGCACCACGAAGCAAATGGAGTAATGGCCAGAGCCGCATTTGGCGGGAGGCATGGGGGAAACTGCCCCAATGTGAATCAAGCCTCGCAAGGTCTCCTCTACCGCTGCCCGTTTGGCGGCAGAACCACATCGGGACTCCACAAACACGTCTCTTATCAAGGCATTGAATTCTATTCTGTAGCCTTCTCTGGTCAGGTCCAAGACCCACTGATCTGAGGTAATCTTGGCCCACTCCTCGAGAGAGAGGAAAAGACGTCCTCCTATCACAGGAATCGAGGAGGGGGATGGCGCACCATCATTGAGAGGGTCGCCCTTGAACTCCAGGTCTTGAGCCTGCTGCTGCAGAACGTTTGTCGAGCGAAAGGAGTTCCTCTGCTGAAAACGGGCACGCGAAGTGAACCCAGCAGAACGCCCCGGGCGGTACCTTCTAGCTTCACGGAAGCGAGGTCTGTAAGAGGAGGGAACCGCCTGACCCTTGGAAGAAGGCCTATCCTTGGGTAAGCGCTGGGGTTTGGCATCCCCCAGGCCTTTCACAATTTTCTCCAACTCCTCACCAAACAGAAGGCCTTGAAAGAGCAACTTCACCAACCTTTGCTTTGAGGCCATGTCAGCTGCCGAAGCTCTGACCAGATCATAAAGAGCATCAGCCAAAAATGACAAGGCCGACTCCATCCGCGATGCCACCTCCGTAAGGCTCCGCTCCATCTCTGCGCTGTTCCGCTGCCTGTTGTAACCAAGCGAGGCAGGTTCAGGCAGCGTAGCAGCTGCATGCAGATGCCCGTAAGGATAGGTCTGAAATTTCAAAGGACCGTTTCATAGCTGCCTCCAGGCGACGGTCCTGCATGTCCTTCAGGGCAACTCCTCCTTCCACTGGGAGGGTAGTTTTCTTTGTCACAGCCGTGACTAGGGCATCCACTTTAGGCACTGCTAGGCGCTCCTCACTTAGCAGGTATAATTGCCCCATAGCCCTGGCGACTTTCAAAGGCCCCTCGGGGTCAGCCCATTGAGCCGTGATAAGCTCTTGGATGGAGTCATGCAAAGGAAAGGCTCGAGCAGGCTTCTTAGTACTTGCCATCCTGGGATTACCGGAGGAGGTCTCAGTACTCCCAGGGTCTTCTATAGAGAGGACCTGCAAGGCATCGGTAATAAGCGCTGGCAGCTCATCGTGGTGGAAAATCCTTACCGCGGAAGGATCATCTGGATCCAGTGGCAATCCTGCACCATCCACGGACTCCTGCCAGACCCCTCAGACTCCTCACATCCCGACCATGGGGGGGGGGGGGTGCCACTCTCTGAAGGGGAATCCACCCTTCTGCAGTTGTCTTGCGGCCATCTGTCAGGGGAAAATGCACCTGACAGTAATCCAAGCCCAGACTCCACTGGAGAGGATACAGAAAGCAGGGCCGCAGAGGACCCCTGCGGAAGAGCTCTTTTTAGCATGTATGCATTATGCAGCAATAAAACAAATTCGGGGGAAAATGGCTCACCCTGGCCTCCCGGTTTCAGTCCGGGGGAAACATCTCTTTTATTAGCCTCTACATGAGGCGCCCCTCCAGGCTCAAACCCCTCTGGCTCAGCGGGGGTCGCACCATGCTGTTCCAAAATGGCGCCCACTGCCAGCTCCACGGAGCGGGAAGGAACATCACTCGCCATGCTCGGGCTGGCTCTACCGTCTGAAAAGCACGCCTTACAGAGCCCCGCTGCAGATTTGCGCTTGCCACAAATGGAACAGCGCTTTACTTTCTCAGCAGCCATCGCCGAAAGCGGTGGAAATTCAGAATGGCAGATTCGCGCCAAAATCATTCCGAACGCGGGCCCTCCCCGGAGGAGCTACAAAATGCTCTTACCTCACCAGACCGAGTCTCCGAGCTCCGGTCACACTGCACAATCAGAAGAAAACCTCTTTTCTGGGATCGCAGCACCAAAGCGCGATGCGACTTTTTTTTTTTTTTTACCGCTGAGAGGAAAGTTTGAGGCAACAGCGAAAGAGGCAAATTTCCAACTCCGGAGTATCAGTAGCATGGGAAAGGCAGGGAAAGGGCGAACCTATGTGCCTGCATCCACAGCGTGGTCAAAGACAGGCACAGGGCTAACCTATTTGCCTTTAAAGTGGGCACCATCAGCCACAACACCCCTGCTACAACTGGCAAAAGCACATGAGCCACCCCAGGCAGATTTTCTGAAGGAGCTTGAACAAGCTGCAACCGCCCTGCTCGGGAGATAGAGAATACTGAAGAGGCAGATGGAGCTAGCTGGCCATGAGGCACTATGGTTTTTCAGTGCTCTCTATCTCCCCCTGCTGGTTGATGGACACAACCCACTCGTAATGGATTCATCTGCTATGACTAAAGGAAAGAAAATTACCAAGGTAAGAACCTAATTTTCCCTTTCCAAGGGCAACTTTCCGAAACCTAATACAATCAGTGGCCGTAAGTCATACAGACTATTGCAACGGAATCTATGCGGGATGCAGAGAACAACTCACAAAAAAAACTCCAGACCGCCCAAAATACAGCAGCCAGGCTAATATACAGTAAAACCCAATTTGAAAGTGCCAAACCCCTCCCAGAAAAACTGCATTGGCTCCCAATCAAAGAACGGATCATCTTCAAATCTGTACTCTGGTCCACAAAATTATATATGGCGTAGTCCCAGGATACATGTTAGACCTCGTAGATCTACCATTAAGAAGCAGTATCGGATCATCATGATCCTACCTAAACCTACATTACCCAAATTGCAAAGGACTTAAATACAAAACAACCTACGCATCCGGCTTCTCCTACATAAGCGCACAACTATGGAATGGTCTCCCTAAAGCTGTGAAAACAATACATGACCACCTGAACTTCAGGAAATCACTAAAAACCAACCTCTTCAAAACGGCCTACCCCAATGATCCAACGTAAACCCCTTCATCCAGCAACACAGCATGACCAATGATCGTACTGGACAATATACAAGCTTCATTCTTTCGACCCTTACAACTACCTCATTCAATCACTATATAACCTTGTATTTGTTATCAACCGACTTGGTGAATGCCTTTGACAGTACTATGTAAGCCACGTTGAGCCTGCAAATAGGTGGGAAAATTTGGGGTACAAATGTAACAAATAAATTGTGCCTGTAAACTTTTAATAGTTTCTGACAATTAAACCTTGGCACCAGCTTTACACTTCTTTCGATGTGGTGCTTTACCAACATTCCTTTTTTCACTATTCTTACATCTTAACCTATTTGTAATATTTTTATTTTTTTTTTGTTTGGTGGGAGAATCTCAGGTTGATAATGACTGAATTCTCCAGAGTATTCTTTAAGATCTGGTACACAGTTCCAGCAAGAATACTGTGCATCTTCCCCCTAGAGACTTGATTGATGGTAATTAAAATGCAGGGATGTGATCATCTTTCTTCATATGAGCTCAGTTCATTTACAGTATCATTTGAAAACGGTGTTCAGGCCAGATTTAAAGTGCACATCTTGTATATATTTCAGAATGTTTTGTAGAGATTTAACAATGACATTCGATTTAATGTGACTTCTTTTAAATCATAACTGTCCTTTAAATCGAACAATTTGGATTGAGTTCTCCTGAAATGTTGTTAGCCCACCAGGTGTTTTGCAATGGAGCTTTTAACATTTTAAGAAGCTGGAGAAATATTCTAGTTTGCTGTTTTCAGCGGAAAAAAAAAATCAGAGCTCCCTGCAGCTGTTTGAAGAGTGGATCTGCAGCGTCCTGGAGTCGTCTTTTTTTTTTTTTTTTTTTTTTTTTTGGATGTGTACCCTGAGAGCTCCAGGGAACAAGCTGCTTAGCTGGCTTATTCTGAAAGAAAATTTCCACCATGAATAGTTTGGGACTTGCTATCTTATGCTTGCCTCTAGAACTGTGTCCATGCCTACTTGGGTTCTCTTTGGTGAATGCAGAATGGATTTTGTAGAGCCCTCCTTTATGGTAAACATTTTAGGATTTTTTTGTTTGTTTGTTTAAATTAATCCTGCCTTAAATTATTGTGTGTTTTAAAATATTGGGCTTGGAAAATCCCAGGAACCAGGTTACCAGGGCCTGAAAATTTGGGGCTTGGCAATTGATTTTTCTCCTGGCCCCCAACAGCTGTTGCCGTGGCTGTCCAGGACCCAGTGAGAGGTCTTTGCTGTGACTCTGCTGCTTCTGCCTGGCTCTGAGGAGAGCGGTCTGCTTCCCCTGCAAACCAGGTCCAGGAAAAAAATCCTACTGAATCTGGGGAAAAGGAGAGAAGAGAGGGAGGCTGAGGGAAGAACAAGGACAAAAACTAAAACCATATGCAAAATAAAATTAGGTTTAGAGAGTATGAAAAAAGCAAAATTATTTTATTTTTACATTATAGGCAGAAAACGAAATGGCCCTTGGTTGCATGAGTTCTCAGAAATTGTCTTCACCTTGTTTATATTGTTCTGTCTGCAAGCAGTGCATTTGGTGGATAATGGGTAGACCTCTGCAGGCAGCCGCAGGGATTTGAAATCAGTGATGCATTGGCACCCCATGACTGGCACAGTTTGCCAGAGAAGCCCATCACAGTTTAGCAGATGGCTCTCTGCTGAGTAGAAAAAGCAACACTCTTTATTTCCAGGCTAAAAAAAGTCTTAATGTTCATGGTAACATCTGTTTTATGCTAGGCCTGTGCTTATGTCAGCTGAGATCAGCTTTCACATGCCAGTGTTTTTGCGCCAGCAAATGGCTCATCAAGTTCACCTTAGCAGCAAGTTACTTTTATATTGGTCATATAATGGAAATGTGTGATCTACTTTAAACATTGAGTATCCAGCTACGTGTGTATGCAAAGAAATATTGAGCCGCTGTCTGAAGATAAGTAATTGTGCCCTGAATTTGCCATTACACGGCTTGTCAGCATTCAGCTGCACAAAACCCATTCAGTAGGGAGTTGTGCCATTTGATTATGCAATGGAGCCCATATAAACTTTTATTTTTCTTTGTTTTTATTTTTGGCAGTGTGATTTACGCCTTTTGTACATTGTTTGTAAACTGTGCTGTAGCTGAAGAAAGTTCCTTCTTGATTCCCCCCACCCCCAGTTTTGTAACAGCATAAGTACAATCAATGAGGTAAATTTTGGAAATGTGAAATTGAAACCTAGTAATACAACTGACGTGAAACGCTAACAGCACTTTAGAACAATCATATAACAAAACGTGATAAATGCGTGGGATAAACATAAAGGAATCCTGTTCAGAAGGAATGGATCCTCAGAAGCTTAGTGGAGATTGGGTGGCAGAGCCGGTGGGGGGAGGCGGGGCTAGTGCTGGGCAGACTTCTGTGGTCTGTGCCCTGAAAATGGCAGATACAAATCAATTTATATACCTTGCAAAGCATTTTGGATGATAGATATTGATGCTGTTATGTTAAACGATGGAGGTTTTTTTTTTCCCCCTAAGCTGAGCTCAAACCTTATAGACTGCATTTCAGGCTGGTTGAGTGGCTGGACTGAGGCTTTTTTTCTCCATCAGGAGTGGATGCTAGGTAGTTTATCAGTGTGAGTGACTACGTAAATTATACACAGCTGGTGCAAGGTTGTGTTTTTGATTTTCAGTCATTTAAGCAAGCTTGAGTGAATTATTGGTCATTAGAAGATGCAAATCAAAGTCAGGTATACACATAAAGTAGCACATATGAGTTTATCTTGTCGGGCAGTCTGGATACAAATGATTCCATAATAGACAGCAAGGAAGAACATTCAAATAATAAGGGGCCTATTTTGGTTTTGCACCTAACCTGCATTAACTACGAACACTGCCCCCAACGTTTACTGCAGAGGTTCTGCAGCTACTGTGGGTTACTCTCGGCACTTTGGGGAGGGCAGCTGTGCCACTAACCAGGGACAATGTTTGCTTTTGTGTATTAATAGCACACCACTGAGAGGAAAGCAGTGAACGGCACTTCTGAAGGTGACATTAAGGGGTCCTTTTAAGCCTTAGTGTGCTCTTGCGCAGGGTTTTTCCCTGCACACTAAGGCCACTTTTACTGCAGCAGTAAAATGGCTGATTTGCTAATTTTTGTATTAATGGCCATGCACTAGTGTCGCCATTAGAACGTGACCATAAAAAAAGTCTGATTATGGGACCGTTTTGGAAATATGGTTTCATATGCTTATGTACTTCAATGAAGAAATTTAGACAAAAATAAAATGAGGGGTGGGTTACGGGACTGAGTAGGGGGGGGAGAGAAAAATGTGTAAAATATTTGATGAAACCATTTTTTTTTTTTTTTTTTATTTATTTATTGAATTTTACATATTTACAAGCATAATATCTTGTATCAGGAAAAATCGGATTAACAGAAAAAGAATAATTTTTAAAGGAAAAATATAATTATTAAAGCATTATTTCTTCCAGTCCGATTTAAGTCCACTATGGGGAGTTCAAAAATTATACAAACATTGTTGAAGTAAGAAAGTAAAGGAAATATTACAGTACAACTTGTAGGCCAGACGAATTCTGGACACTTGAACATTTATTTCAAACATTATGATGAAACCATTTTAACATTTTATTGTATATTGAATGTGTTGATTGTTTGATGAATCATCAATACAAATTATTGAAACATGAAAAAAAAAACTAGCACGTGTGCACTTAGTCACCTATTTTGTAGGTAGTAAGGGCTCGCAAGCTAATCCTGTGCTAACCAGTTAGCACATAGTAACATAGATGACGGCAGAAAAAGACCTGCACAGTCCATCCAGTCTGCCCAACAGGATAAACTCGTATGTGCTACTTTTTGTGTATACCGTACCTTGATTTGTATCTGTCATTTTCAGGGCACAGACCGTAGAAGTCTAGCCCCACCACCGGCTCCGCCACCCAATCTCGGCTAAGAATCCATTCCTTCTGAACAGGATTCCTTTATGTTTATCCCACGCATGTTTGAATTCCGTTAACCGTTTTCATCTCCACCACCTCCCGCGGGAGGGCATTCCAAGTATCCACCACTCTCTCCGTGAAAAAATACTGAGAGAGTGGTGGATACTTGGAATGCCCTCCCGCGGGAGGTGGTGGAGATGAAACGGTTAACGGAATTCAAACACGCGTGGGATAAACATAAAGGAATCCTGTTCGGAAGGTAATGTAGTAACGCAGGAATGGCCCCTCCCCCAGGCACACTCCCTCCAAAAATTTTACAATATTTTTTAGCCCATGGTTAATGTGCACTGATTTGGAACTTCCCACAGGATGCCTGAGCATGTCCTGCGGTAAGCAATGTTGAACTGTGGTGAGCGCTCACCAGCGCTTATCGCAGCTTGCTTAAAGAACCCCTCAGACTCTTATGTTGAATGCAAGGCACGGATGCTACCTAGTCTCCTTCCTCTAATTAGAATTTCTTCAGTGTTAACACGGCTCTTAAATGTTATGTTTCTGCTAAATGTGCAAAAATTGTTTTAATAAAATCAAAATTAAAACGAGATCAGCCGGTGTAAAGCTGTAACCAATAAACACTTTTTTTTTTTATTATTAGTTGAAGTTAAATATTTTTGTACTACTGCTGCTTCAGTGCAGAGCAAAGCTTCACACATTCTTTTAAGGCTTTCACCTAAGTTCTCAGAGAGGAAGGGAAATGTGATGTAACTGTCAAGGCCATATCTTTGATTTCCCATGTTGTACAGATGTGCTAAAAAGTTTGCAATATGCACAAACAACTCTGTAGTGTTGTGGGGTGGTTTTTCTGCTCTAATTTAAATGTCCATAGTTTTAGAGTATATTTTATAGGGCATTGCATATTAAGCCTTGGTAAAGAATGAGGTAGCCCTGAAGGACAAAATGCCCTTTATACTAAAAGGTCACACTAATCACGCCCAACTAAGTAGTAAATTTAAAATCAATCAAAGGTATTTCTTCACTTAATGTGTAATTAAACTCTGGAATTCTTGCCAGAGAATGTAGTTAGTAGAGGACGACTGAAAACCGAATCCTGTGGACGAAATTTGTCACCCGGTTTCAGCTAAAACTGAAACGGTCACTTACCCATTCCCTTCCTGACCACAAACTCTGCCCTCCTCCCACCCATAGGCTCTCCCTGGGCCTTCCTTCAAAAACCTGCGGAGGGCCTACAGGTGTAACATGGGGAGGTTTTTTGGGTTTTTTTTTTTTAGCCGAACATGCACTTGCATTACGTCACTAAAGATCAGTCTAGCCAACTGGGTTATGTCCCTCATTGACCAGCAGGTGGAAATAAGAGCGCACTCTTAATATGTGCTATTTGTTGCCTTGTACATCTAGCTCGATCCAGTAGTCTCTATCCCAAGCAGGTTGGTTAGTTTTGCCTGTACAGCTGCGGAGAGGTTTCGGTGCTTCGGGCCTGGCGTTACCTAGGGGGATGGTTTAGACAGTGTCGTACCGCTGTGGGGTCTTTTTTTTTTATGATGGTCACATGGCTGCGGAGCATGTAAAGTGCTGTTCCCGGTGTGGGAGCCAGAGAACATCGTTGGGGAAGTACAAGATCTGTGCAACTTTGACAAATCACCTGGCTCTGACACAGTCCTTAAGTATTTGGGAGTGTGCTTCAACACTCGGGCAGCTCAGGTTTTCTGCCCCCCTCCTCAAGATTAGTCAGCAGAGAACCTGTTGTCCATCCAGAGCCCCAGGGCCTGGGACTAAGTTCAGGTTTTGGGGTCCTTGGAAGCCACACTGCAGGTGGTGCCGTGGGTTTGTTTTCATAGGCGTCAGCTTCAGGCATCGCTCTTGAGCCATTGGTCTCTGGTCTTGGAGAATTATGAGGCTTGGATTCCTTGGTCGATGATCCAGGCTCAGGCAAGCACGGCATGGTGGCTCTTGCCTTGAAATCTCCAAGCGAGTCTTCCACTCGCTACTCAGGCCTGATGTATGATTGTCTGATGCGAGTCTGTATGGATTGGGGGGGGGGGCCCATTATCTTCATCACATGGCACAGTCAGTAATCTCCGGAGCAGCCCTCTTGGTCGATCAACCAGCTGGAGCTTAGGACTATCGGGTATGCTCTTCTCAACTTTGCCTCTCTCATCCGGGGGCAGCCTGTGCGGATCTTTTAGGACAGCGTGACAGTGGTGGCTTATGTTAATTGACAAGGGGAACATGGAGTGTCCCCCTTGCCCGGGAGGCCTGCTTCCTGTTCCTTTGGACAGTGTCTCACATTTCCCTTATGTCGGGCACTCACATAGGGGGAATGCTCAATATAGATGTCTAGTTTTATCTCGGCAGGGTCTCCCTCGACCCAGGAGAATGGCAGCTGGCTCGAGAGGTCGTCTTCGTAATCGTGGCTGGTGGGGAGACCCCGTACTCAATTTGATGGCTTCTCGGTCCAGTGCGCAAATGGGAGCCGCCTTCAGTCACAGGAGGGAGAAAGGGTCCTAGGGATCAATTCCCTTGTTCAGCCGTGGCCAGTGGAGGGCCTCCTGTACATCTTTCCTCCCTGGCCTATGGTGGGCAAGATGTTTTACAGCGGATTGCAGCGCATCCGGGTCAGGTCATCCTGGTGGCACCAGACTGCCCCAGGCATCCCTTAGTATGCAGATCTGATCTGACTTCAGGTGGATGTTCCAAGGCCCAATCCTTATGGATAGCTCTCCCCTGGTCTTATGGCCTGGCTCTTGAAAGGTCATGGCTGAGGAAGAAAGGTTATTATGAGGGGGTCATTGTGACCTTGTGTCAGGCCTGGAAGCACTCCACTTAATGATTGTTTATCAATTATATGTGAAATAGTAATCAAGCCTAAGCTTGTACAGAAAGGTATACATTCCAAGAATAATTAATAACAAAGAAAAGAAATTATATAAATACACTCAAGTCCTCATTTTTGGATCCAAGATTATCGATAATGGAGAATAAGAAAACAAAATATTTTCTAAAGTAATTTAGTAACCTGCCTGAAATCGAAGTGTCATATATTAACAGAGCTCAAATAAAGGCCAATAAACACTAACATTCTCTCAACCCCAAAGAGCGTTTGGTTACAAGGAATTCTGTGAGCTGGAAGGGCTCAAAAAAACATTTTACTGATTGGAATCTGACTATACATTTACACTTCTACAGCTTATGTGAGTGTGATGGACATTTGAGGCCTGGGTGGCCCAGGGGTGTTGCCCCACTCCCAGGTTCTCAACACCCTGAAGGTTCAGGTGGCAGCCTTGGCCTGGCTATCAGGGTCTAATTCAGTGCATGTCTATCGTGGCCCATCCGAATGTGGTCCAATTTTTTTTTTTTTTTTTGCAGGGGCTCTCGCATCTTCATTCTCCTGTGTAGCTCATTTTGTCCCTCATGGGATGTCAGGTTTCGTTCTTCGTGCGTTCCAGTGGGCCCTGTTGTGAGCCTCCTTGCTCAGACCACACTTAAAAGATCTTACCTTGAAGATGGTGCTCCTTGTGGCCCTTTTCCTCAGAAAGGCGGACCTCTGAGCTCCAGGCCTTGTATTGCTGGGATTCTTCAGTTTTTGCAGTCTGGAGTGCTGGTCCATCTGGTTCCTTCTTTTCTGCCCAAGATGGTTTCAGCCTTTCACCTTAATCACACCATTTTACTTCCCTTCTTCCAGAGGGAGGATTACGGCTTGGAGTAGGTGACTTTGCATTTGTTGATCTGTTATGTGGGCGTTGTCTTCTGGGGCTCGTGTTCTATCTTCTGCAGTGAGCTGGTCCTGCCCTTGAAGTATTGCTTTCTACATCCCGGTTGTTTGGATTGATCCTTGGTGATGTAATGGAAGGGAAAATTGAGTTAACTAGTAATTTTTTGGTACCAGTAAACCATGCTTTTGTGTTTAGTGTAAAACAATTTTTATTGGTGACAGAAGAAACAAAGACTGGTACAATCCAATAGAACCACATCAGATACAATCCTTTTTAAGTAAGTAGTTATTGCATACTACTACTACTACTACTATTTAGCATTTCTATAGCGCTACAAGGCATACGCAGCGCTGCACAAACATAGAAGAAAGACAGTCCCTGCTCAAAGAGCTTACAATCTAATAGAAAAAAAAAAATAAAGTAAGCAAATCAAATCAATTAATGTGAACGGGAAGGAAGAGAGGAGGGTAGGTGGAGGCGAGTGGTTACGAGTCAAAAGCAATGTTAAAGAGGTGGGCTTTCAGTCTAGATTTAAAGGTGGCCAAGGATGGGGCAAGACGTAGGGGCTCAGGAAGTTTATTCCAGGCGTAGGGTGCAGCGAGACAGAAGGCGCGAAGTCTGGAGTTGGCAGTAGTGGAGAAGGGAACAGATAAGAAGGATTTATCCATGGAGCGGAGTGCACGGGAAGGGGTGTAGGGAAGGACGAGTGTGGAGAGATACTGGGGAGCAGCAGAGTGAATACATTTATAGGTTAGTAGAAGAAGTTTGAACAGGATGCGAAAACGGATAGGGAGCCAGTGAAGGGTCTTGAGGAGAGGGGTAGTATGAGTAAAGCGACCCTGGCGGAAGATGAGACGGGCAGCAGAGATTTGAACCGACTGGAGAGGGGAGAAGTGACTAAGTGGGAGGCCAGCAAGAAGCAGATTGCAGTAGTCTAAACGAGAGGTGACAAGGGTGTGGATGAGGGTTTTGGTAGAGTGCTCGGAAAGAAAGGGGCGGATTTTACGGATGTTGTAAAGAAAGAAACGACAGGTCTTGGCGGTCTGCTGGATATGAGCAGAGAAGGAGAGAGAAGAGTCCAAGATGACCCCAAGGTTTCGAGCTGAGGAGACAGGGAGAATGAGAGAGCCATCAACAGAAATATATATTGAACCAACACAAATCACCCTTTTATAATATAATCACCCTTTTCTACGCCCCCCAGAATATTATAAAGTTCTTTTTTATTAGGAAAAAGACCAATACAAATACAATAACTGTCCCCTTCCTGTACCCTACCCACCTCAACCCCACCCAAGAACAGATATGCACAGAGAGGTACAACCAACTGTGTGAACATGAAACCAACAAACAAGTGGTCTAGACTGCAACTCTTAGGGCCGAGACTGAAACCAGAACTCCCATGCACTCTCCTGTATCCCATCACCCCCCCCTCCAATCCCTACAGCTGATAACATGTGAATAGGACCTTAATGCATAACAGAGAAACTATTAAGGACTTGGCTTTGAGATGTAGGAGACATCTTTTGTAGGTACGCATCTTCTGCCTTCGTGGTGAGAGATGAGACCCTAATGATTACCATAATATCAGCGTAAAGTCTATTTCTCCAATACCAGGTAGGCCAAGGGAGAAATAACCAGGTAGAAGGGGGATAATCTAATAACCAGTGATTAAGAATACATTTCTTACCCAAAATACAAGATTAACAAATAGTTTATCCCCAAGTTCTTGCAACCCCATGCCCTGGTGGAGCCCAATAGAACCCCCTCCAAGGAGACTTGGAGACAACAACCCAAAACATATTGTAAATGTTGAAATATGGCTAACCAAAACAACCTAATGGGACGACACTGCCAAAGGCCATGAAAAAAAGTTATACTTCCCTGGGCATGTCTGGTTTTGGGGGTGTCTACACAACCTGCCAAGTAGACCCTGTAGATAGTGCGAAAGTGACACTCCTGTGATTCTGCAATGTACAGGAACACCAAAGAAGACATCCCAGGTCCCATTCCCATATCTCAACTAACTGAGTGTCCTATAGAGGTAACATTCTTAACCAGTTCTCCGCAGAAACAGAAACCTGTCCCAAGGCATCCCCAGCCAGAAATTCTCTAAGCTGAACCCCAAACCCAAGAGACAAGCTTTCCTGGGGTAAGGATAAAAAATAATTCAATAACTGAAGATGGGCAAACCGACCCACCAGTTGAAAACCATAGCGTTGCTAAAAATCTGAAAAAGTCCCATCTTCTCTTACTAAATGTTCTAGAAGAGACATACTGAATGTTGTCCACCGCCTAAAATTGGCCGTCTCCAGCCCCGGTATGAACTCTGCATTCCCCACCAGAGGAAGCAGCACACTCCTAGAAGGTGCCTGATGCTACCAAGGAAGTAGCTCTCACCATAAAGCCCACAGACGGCAAAACAATAAACTGCAATGTACTTGATAAGGCAACCGGCATGAAGAAGAAAGTTAAGATGCCAAGGATGGAAAAAGGATCTCTCAAGCTAAACCTCCGTGAAAGTGTCCATTCTTGGCCAATCCTGCAGGTGGCGTAACAGACAGGCTTGATTGTATTGTGTGTCTAAAAGTGACATTTTTCCTCCTCACCAGTCCATGTCCCAGGAAACGATCCTTGTTCTGTGGGAGTCCTCATTTAAGATAATGCATTAAAAGTGAAGACCAGGAGGAATTGTTGTCAAATGTGGATCTTTGATGAGGATATCATGCTTTCAGCATCAATCATCCCCTGTCCTCCTCCTCCCATGTGTGGAATGTTGGATACAACACTAAAACTGTGTCATGTATAGCAGAATGGCTTAATGCCACCTCTCCCAGGAGCTGTAGGAAATGTTAAGGTTTGATGCTTGCTTTCTATTTGTAAGAGGGAGAAGTGGGTGCAGATCTGCTTGCTAATTATAACCAGACAGTAATTACAGCTTAATGCTTATGCACAGAGAAGAATATTTTATGAGTAATTAATTATTCTTTGATATAAATAAATCTAAAAAAAAAAAAATCAACAAATGGCTGAATTTGACATCCTTCTTGGAGCTGTATGTATTCAGTATTCACTCTCTGTTGTGGGGTGTTTTTTTCCATCTCCTTGGAAATTTTCTCTCAGACTTTTTTTTATATTATTTGCGCTCACAGTTCCTTTTTCCATGTCATTGGCCATTACAGAAACCTATTAAGTTAAATGTTGTTCTTAGTAGATTTTCAGGCTTAACAATTTTGTTTCAGACTTGGTTTGATTGGTAACTGAGGTTACCCGTGCCCTGCTCTTAATATCTCTTAAAATCTTCCTGATAAACTATTGACTCCTTTATTCTATTTCACCCCCTTTTTTATTCTATCCTGTTAACACACAAAAAAAGAAAACCTGACCTTTCATTTGCAGAGGGTCTGACCTCTATAAGTTACTTATCTGTCTCCATCCTATTGCCTATATTGCACTGTGATTTTATATTTGTATGCTGGTATTGTGTTAAAGGGATTTTATGTTTCAACAATTTTATTGATGGTATAACAAGATTAACTGTCAACAATCTCAGTATATATCAATTTGAGAACAAATCGAACTGAGTACAAGCGTGGTGATAAGCTCATCATCAAAATTTTAACATCCCCCCCCCCCCAACTCCCTATCCCTCCTCCTCCCTCCCTCCCTCCCTTTTCCCCCCTTCTCTACCACACTGTCTGCTCGCATCCTTCCAACTCCTGCAATGGAAAAGTAGTATCTGTGTCACATATTCATTAAATGCCCTCTGGCATAAGGTGTTAGTGTCTGCCAGAACAGGGTCCAGCAGTCCCAGAAAGCTCTGGCCTCGCACGGCCGCCGGCTTCTCATGCTCGTCCTTTCCATACGTAGCAGGTGGATCATTAGCCCTCTCCATTGAGAAACCGTGGGGCCCTCTGCGTACAGCCATGCCCGCAGTATCGTTTTCTTCACCACCATGACTGTTTTCAAAACAAACGCCTTACATCCTCTAGGTAGGGGCCTAGAGAGCTGTAGGTAGCCAAAAAGTAGTCTAGGGTCTTCTTGCCAAGTTATAGCCCAGGAGACAGCTGTCTGCTTGATCAAGGCCCTCCAAAATTTCCGGACCTGTGGACAACTCCAAAACATGTCTTAAAGGGATTTTATAGAACTGTGTTTTGAACATCTGTGCTAGTGATTTCCATCTTTTTATGCTGGAATTGTCTTAAAGGTGTTTTTCATTGGAACTGTGTTTCAATCTGTGCCAAGTGTTTTAAACCTGTGACTTATCCAATCAATCTGGTTACATAGAATCTGGTGACTCTGGTGTCCTGTTTTAAAGTTGCATTCTTTAGAATTGTGTGTTGAATCTACATTGCCAGAGACTTAATTCAATCAATTTGGTTACATAGCTCTGGAGGAGGGGCAGCTTGTATAGATCTGTTTTGGTAAAAGAAAAAAAAAAACAGAACTTAAGTTTACCTTGTGAGCTACGCAGGGCATTTTCAGAGTTGGTTTGATTGGTAACTGAGGTTACCTGTGTCCTAGTCCCACCCACCCCTAGGTAAACTCCCTTTATATAGAGCAATCAAGGGACAAGTATCTTTGTTACGTTTAGTTGGGTCAATCCTAATTCTTGTTACTCCCCGTCATACTTCACCTTTTCTCACTTGTGAGTCACATCATTATGACCTTCATTCAGCGCAGTACATGTTCTGCTTTAATCCTAAGGCAAACTATCTGGAATCTTAGAGCTTGTCCTATCTGTCTCCAAATGTCAGCCTTGAAAGAAGAGATCAACAAACTCAAGAAGGAATTAGCTACAATTAAAGAAGCATCCAGGATTACTCATTTCCCAGCTAATTTACCACCACCCCTGCCTCAGAGAATGAAACATCAGAGGAATAGATGGGTCACAGTAGGCTCTGGTAGACTAAGGGCTAGATGTACTAAACTTAACGAGCCAGCAACGTGGGTTTTAAACTGGTTCTAGCCAGTTGAGCGTGCAAGTAGTTAACCGGGTCATGCACAAACTGGTTCCCCGAGCCATTTTCCTGTCACGGTAGCAGCTAACGAAAACGGAATGCAAATGGTCTACAGGTTATTATAATGAGCTAATTTTTTTTACATTTGTACCCCGTGCTTTCCCACTCATGGCAGACTCAATGCGGCTTACATGGGGCAATGGAGGATTAAGTGACTTGCCCAGAGTCACAAGGAGCTGCCTGTGCCTGAAGTGGGAATCAAACTCAGTTCCTCAGTTCCCCAGGACCAAAGTCCACCACCCTAACCACTAGGCCACTCCTCCACTGTTGCTACTATTGGGGATTCTACATGGAATGTTGCTGTTCCACTAGCAACATTCCATGTAGAAGTCGGCCCTTGCAGATCACCAATGTGGCCGCGCAGGCTTCTGCTTCTGTGAGTCTGACTCCTGGGGAAGGGTGGCCAGGTGCAGGTGAAGTCTAGCTGTCCTTGTCAGAGTTCTGTCTTATCCCTGTGTGGGGTGGTTTTGCCTGCCACTGCCGCTCCTCGGCAGTGGCCCAAGGGCTCACAATCCTAGTTCCTGCTTTTGAAAAACGTGACACTTAGTGCCTCATTAATCATATTTAAATCTTGTTTCTCTGAAATACATCTAGCAGAACAACAACAAGCTTTATTTGATATTTTGATTACTATTGGACAATTTATGATCTTAACGAACTGGAAAAGTGCATCAGTGCTCAATTAACATTTCTGGTGGCAGTTAGTTTTATTATATCACAAATTGGAAACAGCCTCTGCAGGCTTTACAGGATCCTACAACAAAAAGACATTGACATGGTCTCCTTTAACAGACTATATTCACTTAATTGGTTAATATTTCTCAATTATTCTCAATGCTAGTACATATACTGAATCACTTCTCCAGCTATTATCAATATGTCCTATTTTTATTGTTCTACTTTACTGTTATTACAATTTTGGTTATCTGAAAACCCTAATAAAAGTTTTTTGGGGAACCCCCCCCCCCCCCCCCAATTGTGAGTATGTATATTTCAGGTAATAGAAATAAAACATGGAAAAGAAAATAAGAGACTTCTTTTTTTATTGGACATAACTTAATACATTTCTTGATTTGCTTTTGAAGGTTACCCTTCGTCAGATCGGAAATAAGCAAATGTTGGTAGATAGGATCTGGGATTTCTAGCCCATTACAAAGCATAAAATTGTATTGCTTTGTAAATTGTATTTCTCTCTTGTCCACCCCCATCCTGTTAGACTGTCACTGAAATGCTTTGATGTTTCACTCATCCCCTGTCTCCATGCATATAGACTGTCATCTACCAACATACCAGTATTAAAGTTATGTCCAATAAAAAAGGTATCATCTTATTTTCTTTTCCATGTTTTATTTCTATTGATTACCTTTAAAAGTGGACTAACACGGCTACCACACCTCTCTACTCAAGATGGTATATTTCAGGCGAAGCAAAAGTTATCTAATCAAATGATTTGCTCAGAGCACGAAACATAGGGAAATTGAACTACAGGCTTTAAGTACTCAGCTCTTGATTGTAACAGCTGTGCTACCCATCAACAAGTAACGTGCTATCAGAATGGAAGTAATGAGAAATAATAGTTGCCATATGTAATTTCTTTATTCTATTCTGTGTAGTAATAGATTGGCAGAGTGCATTTGTAGCCTTTCCTGAAGGTTCAAGGGTGAGCTTTTGAGTTCTGAGTTGTAGTAACCAGATTTGGCCCTGATGAAAACAAGATGATGTTTTAATACATGACCTTCATTGTCCCTCCCTCACTTGCTCAAAATTGTCTTGAAAGGTTCAGTTCTAGAATAGGCTTTCCTCACCCACCTGCTAATTTTTGTACTGGGTATCGCAAGCAGCTCCAACACCCGTACATCTGTGCAACCACAGAATGAAAAAAATGATTTACAAATCAAATTTTATTTGACATTTATATCCTGCATTTTCCCAAACGATATGTAAGTTCATTGTGGCTTACAGAAAATATTTAGAGACATACATACTGTATAGTGCAGTTGATTTGTAATTAAGCATAATGTGTTTTACAATAAATCTTGTCAAAACAGAAAAACATGCAAATTGTTTCACAATGTTACTGAATGATTTCATTTCACTTTAGTGTTTAAAGATATATAGAAATATTCAAAACCCATATAAGACTGGATTAGATTTAATCTTTTTGTTGTAAGAGCCAATTTTTTAAAAACGTTCCAGAGGCGATTTGGGAAATTATAGACCAGTGAATCTGATGTTGGTGCCGGGCAAAATGGTAGAGACTATTATTAAGAACAAAATTACACAGCATATTCAAAAGCATGGATTAATGAGACAAAGCCAACATGGATTTAGTGAAGGGAAATTTTGCCTCACCAATCTATTACATTTCTTTTAAGGGGTGAACAAACATGTATAAAGGTGAGCCGGTTGATATTGTGTATCTGGATTTTCAAAAGGCATTTGACAAATTATCTCATGAACGACTCCAGAGGAAAGTGGAGAGTCATTGGATAGGAGGTGTGGATTAAAAACTGGTTAAATGATAGAAAACAGAGGGTAGGATTAAATTGTCAGTATTCTCAATGGAGAAGTGTAGTGGGGTTCTCTAGGGGTCTGTGCTGGGACTGCTGCTTTGTAACGTATAAAGGATCTAGAGATGGGAGTAACTAGTGAAGTAATTTTGCTGACTACACAAAGTTATTCAAAGTTGTTAAATCACAGAGGCTTGTGAAAAATTACAAGAGGACTTTACGAGACTGGGCGTCTAAATGGCAGATGACGTTTAATATGAGCAAGTGCAAAGTGATGCATGTGGGAAAGAGGAACCCAAATTATAGCTACGTAATGCAGGGTTCCATGTTAGCAGTCTTAGAGCAAGAAAGGGGATCCAGGTGACGTTCAAACCTTCTGCTCGGTGTTCTGCAGCGGCTACGAAAGCAAATAGAATGTTGGGTACTATTAGGAAAGGAATGGAAAACAAAAATGAGGACGTTATAATGTCTTTGTATCACTCCACAGTGCGACCACACTTCAAATATTTGTGCAATTCTGGTCACCACATCTCAAAGATATGGTGGAATTAGAAAAGGTACAGAGAAGGGCGATGAATATGATAAAGTGGATGGGACGACTTCCCTATGAGGAAAGGTTAAAGTGGCTAGGGCTCTTCAGCTTTGAGAAAAGATGGCTGAGGGGAGATATGATATAGAGGTCTGTAAATGAGTGGAGTGGAACGGGTAGACATGAATCGCTTGTTTACGCCTTCCAAAAATACTAGGATTAGGGGGCATGCAATGAAGCTACAAAGTAGTACATTTAAAACTAATTGGAGAAAATATTTCTTCACTCAACGTGTAATTAAACTCTGGAATTCGTTGCCAGATAATGTAGTAAAAGCAATTAGCTTAGCAGGGTTTAAAAAGGTTTGGATGGCTTCCTAAAGGAAAAGTCCATAGACCATTATTAAAATGGACTTGGGGAAAGTCCACTGCTTTATTTCTAGAATAAGCAGCATAAAATGTATTGTACTGTTTTAGGGTCTGGCCAGGTACTTGTAATCTGGATTGGCTGCTGGTGGAAACAGGATGCTGGACTGGCCTTCGGTCTGTCCCAGGATGGCAGTACTTATGTACTTTCAAAAAATGTTTTTGGTGATTTCCGAAAGCTCGTATAAACTGGGATACGTTTGATGTTTGTTTTTTGGTAATGAATTCCACCACTTAGTACATTGATACGAAACATCAGCTGAAAGGACCAATTTATATATAATTTTCTAACAGTTGGGGTAGTGAATAAGCAGGAAGTCCCTGGATCCTTGGATGGAATTGTTAGCAGAAAGTTCAGTCAAGAGACGCTTGTAATCCGGTGTCAATCCATAAATGATTTGTAAGGCAAATACACATCATTTATTAGCTACCCTAGTTTATAATGAGAATAGTCAATCACCATTAGGTGCACTGCCACCTCCTGGATTGAGCAAGCTAGCTGATGGCTATTGCATGCCCCTGAACTAGTAAGATGAATTTTATTCTGTCCATCCAAAAACTAGAGCCCCATGGAAGGATTAATCCAAATATTGTTAATCCAGATATGTTCCAGTGTTTATATTTCTTAACAACACTTTGATTGTCTCATATAACTCTTCACAATATAATCCATAACCAAGTTGTAACAAATTGTATTTCCATCATTCATATCGTATTGTAAGCCACACTGAGCCCGCAAAAAGGTGGGAAAATGTGGGATACAAATGTAATAAATAAATATCAAAACAAAGCAAAAACAAAAAGGAGGTGAAAACCCTAACGGAACCGTGGAAAGGAAAACAAAAAGTGAGGAGAGTGGATGAGGATACCAACAATTGTATATTTATTTGCTAAAAAATAGAAATTTAAAAAAATAGCACTGTACATAAAAACGACCCGACACGGCCGTGTTTCGGCCCGAAGGCCTGCCTCAGGGGTCTTTGCAACCTTGGTGGATGTAATTCAGAATGTGTGCTCCAAGGAAAATAACAGGACTCCATCCTCTTAGGTCTCCTCTCTTCAGAAAGATATATATATATACACACAATATATATTAGAAGACGAAACGGACTTGTAAAACTCCTCTCCGAAGAGATGTCTGCAATTGTGAAGATATATTGGAAGATATATTTTTTTCCAATATATCTTCACAATTGCAGACATCTCTTCGGAGAGGAGTTTTACAAGTCCGTTTCGTCTTCTAATATATATTGTGTGTATATATATATATCTTTCTGAAGAGAGGAGACCTAAGAGGATTGAGTCCTGTTATTTTCCTTGGAGCACACATTCTGAATTACATCCACCAAGGTTGCAAAGACCCCTGAGGCAGGCCTTCGGGCCGAAACACGGCCGTGTCGGGTCGTTTTTATGTACAGTGCTATTTTTTTAAATTTCTATTTTTTAGCAAATAAATATACAATTGTTGGTATCCTCATCCACTCTCCTCACTTTTTGTTTTCCATAAATAAATATCACCCTTATTGTAAGTCCAGGAAGCCGCTTCTTATTACAAAATAAAAGTATTCTTAAGCTGGACCACAGAATCTAATGTTTATAAGCAGCAGTACAATATTGTGAATATGTACATATCAACTTCTTGTGATCTGTCTAGATTTTTGAGGGTACATGGGACAGAAACATAATAAATGGAATTTCAAGATTTTAATAGCTTTTTAATAAGGTGGCCAAAAATCTGTCACCCCCCCCAACCTCACAAAGTGTAATGTCTGTTGAGATTATTGAACAAGTCGGACACATCATTATTTTAATTAGATTTTCTAATCAAATGCTCAGGGGGTCTTGAGTTATCTGCAGCAGGGCCCAAAGGAATAGAATGGGCCTTGCTGTAGATAACTCGAGCTAAGCTTTAGTAAAAGACCCCCTGAGTTAAGGATCAACAGTAGTTGGTCACTGAGACACTTTTCAGTTTAAAAAAAAAAAAATCCCGATAAGAGTCAAACTGAGAGGAAACAGACAATGCCATCAACACAGAGGAAAAATAAATAAATAAATAAGAGAAAAAAAGTGGGGGGGGGGAGGAAAGGAGGAGAGAAAAAAAGGTGGAAAACAAGAAAAGGAGAATGGAGAAAAAAGGAGGGGGAGGGGAAAGAGAAGGGATGGGGTCAAATGTAAGGGAAAAAAAGAAAAAGCAAATCAAGTACTACAGCAGTGTGTATCCGTAAACGCAAATTCAGAGTGGTGAAAAAGCTTCACATACATAATGAGTAAATATGCATAGCAGAAAATCATTAACGCTCTTCTACGATAGGCATTGAACTGGGCTTATTGAATGACGAAATGTGCTTTTACAAAGAAATAGAAAAGCGTGTGCGACATGCATTGCGCTTAAACAGTTGTGTGACATTTTGCATATCAAATCGTTCTGCCAAAGGCTGTGGGCACTAAAGCATTCCATTTTTAACTAACAGTAAATGAAGTTTAAGAATGGATACTCGCAACACTAGTGGCACCAAAACTGAGAAAAAGGCATGAAAATTAATGATGTTAGCATGAATAGTGCATGAGAACTGTGCTTGCTCTTAAAAAAAAAAAAAAAAAAAGAGCATAATGAAATGTAATCTAACGTTAAAAAAAACAAACAGCAAATGTGATGTTAAACAGAATTTCAACTTCAGCTCCAGAAACTAAGTTGTTGCTCTCTACAGGCCTAAAGGTGCAATGTTTGCTGCCATGTTTTTGCCCTTCTTCCCCTCCCTGGAGCATTAAAAATGAGCATGGGAGAGGGGGGGAAGCAGGGCAGGAAGCATGGTAGCGAATATCACTGGAGGACCGCCTATCTCCCGCAGTTCATTGGACCTCAGAATCAGCAGCCCAAACCACGCCTACATGCTGCACTGGATCACTTGTTGCAGTGTTGAGGCTCGGCAGCACCCCCACAGCCGGTGGTTCTACCAGTAAAACAGAAAAAGGCGTGAAGATGAATGTCGGCGCACGTTAGCATGAATAGTGCGTGAGAACTGTGCTTGTTCTTAAAATGGACCATAATGAAATGCAATCTAATATTCCCCCCACCCCCCCGCCCAAAAAAAAAAACCCCAGCAAATGCTTTTGGGACTTGAGTTACAGTGCTGTGTGCCTTCGTTGCATAAATACTCGGAGGATACCAAACTAAGGGGTCCTTGTACTAAGGCGCGCTGAAAAATGGCCTGAGGTAGTGTAGGCATGGGTTTTGGGCGTGCACAGAATCATTTTTCAGCATGCCTGTTGTAAGGTCTCCACCACCGGGAGACTCTTGGAAAAGTCTCCTGCACCGGGAGACTCTTGAGTCCCTCGGCCCTTTAGCTGAGCTGTGTGCTGTAATCCACTGCTGAAGAGCACACGGTAATCCACAAGGTCAGATCATTATACTTTGTAATCCCTTTGTGTCAACTGCTCCTCCAAAGGTAGTTCCCACCACAGCATTTCTCAAGAAGCATAGCAGTTCAACAGCATAGTATTCAAAACGAAACAAAAAAAAAAAAACCCCAAAAGGTCCAAAATCTCAGCAGTTCGTATAAAGCAGATATGCAAAGCAATTCTTCAAACAGAGTAGCTAAAAAAGGGCTCATACTCCCAGCATGAATAGTGCGTGAGAACTGTGCTTGTTCTTAAAATGGACCATAATGAAATGCAATCTAATATCCACCCCCCCCCCCAAAAAAAAAAAAAACCCAGCAAATGTGATGTAAACAGAATGTCAACTTCAGCTCCAGAAACTCAGTGATTTTTCAACTTGCGGCACACTAACAAGGCGCTGAAATTGTCAAGGCACAGCACACCATCAGTTAAGTGTCTGAAGCCTGCTATCTAGGGAACAATGAGACTGACAAATTACCTGAAGGGATTCTTTGAAAAATTAATAAAAAAAGAATGTTTAGGATACAGTGTGTGGCTTGCAAAGGCCATCTTCGTAGCCATGCTAGGTCAGGCCAGTTCAATGGCATTAATCAGCTACAATGCCTGAAACTGAGATCACTGTAGTTTTAAACCATTTGCGTTTTTTGGAAAGGGCATTACCTGTTTTCCCCATGTGTGTCAGGGGTCTGCTATGTCAGGTAAAATAACCTCTTCCCTTAAATTTTGGCAGACAATGTAACAACCTATTTGAGCTTGCCAAATCTCAAACACTGGAGCAGCAGTTGGAGGTGGGCAGGCACAAAACATCAATTTGCTCATTTTATACAATATTTATTTTATTGCACTGGTTCAATTTTAAGAGCTGTGTATATTTAAATCAAATATACAGAAAATAAAGCTGCTGTACCAGGCCTACCCCTACCATACATGCACAAAAATATCTACTCCATGGTTCTAAAAAGCATTCGTTACTAGAACATACTTTTAAAAAAGGACAAAAAATTATCTCTCAGATCCAAAAGTCTGCTATTATTTTCTTGCCTTGTGTGACTGTATGGAGCCTGTAACAGGGCACAGGGTTTGGTACAATCTGGGTCCTTTTCTCAATTACATCAGGGAGGCTCACAACCTCCAACCGTCAGCCTCACAAATTTTATATCTTAAATAAAACTGTCGAAGATGGTCACTGTTATATTTATTTTGTGTGGTTTTCACGTGGACCATGGGTCACGGGTCCGTCCTGACTTACGGTTTGTTTGATGATCCACAGAACAGAACGGCATGCCGTGTCTCCTTGGAATAATGGCAATGAAGGCAAGAAGAGATGAAAACCGGGTCCAGGTCTACAATCTCTCCCACCCAGCCTGTCCCCTGGGTCTTCTAAAGGCTGCAGTGGATCACAGCAGAGGCAGTTTTGGAAGCTTCCTCTCTGGCTAGCAGGACCTTTCCTCTGCCGAGTCCTGCCACTGATGCAACTTCCTGTGGGCGGGACACATCAGTGGAAAGGTCCCAGCGGCAGAGATTCAGCTTCCAGAACTGCCTCTGCAGTGACCCACTGCAGCCTTTGGAGGAGCTGGAGGGGAGAGTTGTCAGACTCCATCGCAGGTGGGAGAGATGCTCAGAAATAAGCAGTGGATTGTGACTGATCCTCCCCCAAACGTCTGCAGCACACCAATTGAACTAAATCGTTGCTCCCCACAGGCCTAAAGGTGCAATGTTTGCTACCATTCTGCCTACCCTGCTCCCACCCACCCCCTCACACATTAAAACCATACATTGGGGGGGGGGGGGGTGCAGGGAAGGCAGCATGGTGGTAAACATCACTGGAGGAAGGCCCCTGCCTTTGCTGCACATTGGACCTCAGAATCAGCAGCCCTAACCAGGCCTACTTGCTGCACCGGATCACTTACTGTGGTGTCGAGGTTCCACAGCACCCCCACGGCCAGTTCCTGTGCCAGACCTCCAGGCAGAATGACATGCACCAACCACGAGCAGTAGCAGCAGCTCCTAGTGAGTTGATGTCGGATGCTGGATTTCCTCTGATTGGGCCCAAACTTCAGTCCCGGAAATTTGGGCCCAATCAGCTGCAAACCACATCTGAGTGGGAGAAGCAAAGGTAAGAAAAAATACTTAAGTTATTTTTTTAACTTGTACTTAAGTACAAAAGTATAGCTTATTTGTAACAAGTAAAAAGTACTGGGAAAAATGTTACTTGTAATAGTTAAAGTACTGACAATTGTACTTAAGTAATGTAACAAAGTACATCTCTTCGTACAATATACCACTAAGAGGCATATTTTCAAAGCACTTAGCCTTCCAAAGTTCCATAGGTTTCTATGGAACTTTGGAAGGCTAAGTGCTTTGAAAATGTGCTTCTAATTAGCTTTCCAAATAAATTAATGATATTTTCTAAATGGCAATTTGTATAAAATGTTTGCGAATTCTGTAAAAATACATGAACCCAAAATAAAGCATTCCCGTCGGAAGGAGGAGTAATAGGTTCAAATATGTGTTTAGGGCAAAATATACCAGTCTAAAATTCTAGATCGGCACGTTTTCTAATGAACAGGTTTTGTTTTGCTGCAGAATTTGAGAGAGTCTCCGAGCTGTGATGCATTACAAGCTCTGCTAATGTCTTTTTATAGAAAATATTTTCAAGGTTGAAAGTCTACCTTATCCCTCTCGATTTAGCTGGAGGGAGAGCAGAGGACTTGACCCTTAGTTTTCTCCTTCTTTTGGGACTTGAGTTACAGTGCTGTGTGCCTTCATTGCATAAATACTCGGAGGATACCAAACTAAGAGGTCCTTGTACTAAGGCGCGCTGAAAAATGGCCTGCGGTAGTGTAGGCATGGGTTTGGGGCGTGCACAGAATCATTTTTCAGCATGCCTGTTGTAAGGTCTCCACCACCGGGAGACTTGAGTCACTCGGCCCTTTAGCTGAGCTGTGTGCTGTAATCCACTGCTGAAGAGCACACGGCAATCCACAAGGTCAGATCATTATACTTTATTGTAATCCCTTTGTGTCAACTGCTCCTCCAAAGGTAGTTCCCACCACAGCATTTCTCAAGAAGCATAGCAGTTCAACACCATAGTATTCAAAACGAAACAAAACCCCCCCCCCCAAAAGGTCCAAAATCTCAGCAGTTCGTATAAAGCAGTTATGCAAAGCAATTCTTCAAACAGAGTAGCAAACACGGTAGCTCCAGAAAGGGTTCAGACCCTCCCCAGCAGTTAGGCAAAACAATCCCCCAAACACAGCAGTTCAGAAAGGGTTCAGACCCTCCCCAGCAGTTCATATCAGCAGTTAGGCAAAACAATCCCCCAAACACGGTAGATCAAAAGGGTTCAAACTCCCCAGCAGTTCATGTATAGCAGTTATGCCCAAAACCACCACCACTCCTCTCTCCCTTTCAAAAGAAATCAACCTAGGGAGAGTGGCAAGGGTCCCTCCCCAACCAGGCCAGCATTATACCCTGACCACCACCCGCATGACCCTTCCGTGGTAAACCTGTTCTCTCAACTCCCCTCATGGGGTAGCCACTTTTTCCCTTCTACCAGGCTCTCCTCCCGAGCAGCCCTCTCCTGTTTCACCTCCTTTCCTTCCAGTTTAGTCAGAACAGCAATCTCCATCGGCTCCTCTTGCTCTAGTTCCTCCCCACACCCATTGCTCAGCTGCTATCCATTTGCTTGGTTGGACATGTTCAGAACTCCTTCCCTCATCCTGCCTCTCTGGGACAGGTTTTCCAAACTCCCTTCTCTTGCCCATCTCCTGACCTCCTCTGGGGGCTGTTGGGGATTGAAGGCTCTGTTTCTACCATGGCAAAATCAAAATTGCCACGCATCCATTTTGGGTCTGAGACCTTACCGCCAGCCATTGACCTAGCGGTAAAGTCTCGCGCGTTAACCGGGCAGTAATGACCTATGCGCGCCAAATGCCACTTGGTGAGCATCCGATATGGGTGACTGAAAAAAATGATGTATTGGACGCACGCCAAAAATGACATTACCACAAGAGCCAAGCGGTAGCCGTGCTGTAACTCCATTTTGGTGTGCGTTGACGCTTAACGTGGCTTAGTAAAAGCGCCCTCCTCAGTAACACCTGGCCAAGGGTCACAGACTGCCACTGCTTTCAGGAGGTGGACCATGGTGCCTGATTCTGCTGTGCAGCTTCCATAGCATACCCACCTCCTGCCTGAGATTAGGACCTAGGTCCTCTATATGGCATCAGGCCAGCACATATGTCTTCGGTTTAAAAGATGTGGGAATTAGTCATGAATATTTTAAATGTAAGAAGAGCTTTTGGCAGTTGTCTAAAGCTGACCCCTGCTATCTCGGTAGAACGTGTTGCATGGCTGATCAAGCTGAGTGTTTTTTCGACTTGCAAAAGAAACAGTAGCAGCGCCCTCATTTATTTATTTTTAATTATAGTTGGGATTCAAACCCTTTTGTGGGGGACTGACGGACAGGGAGGTAAACGATGCCTTTATGAGCATAAAGCCGTAGGAGTTGTCCTTTTTTTACATTCTGAAAAACAGAGGCCTGGTAATGTAGATATCGTGTGCCTGTCATTCTGAGGGTTTTTAAATAAACATGACCAGCTGCGGTTCAGTTAAAGGAATTGTATTAGTCTAAGCCACTAACACTGATTGTGAGCAGGACAATGACCGACTCCTTTGTCTAGACGGACAGATGAATCTCCGGCTTTGAAACCGGAGTCGCCAGTCTTCTGGAAAATGCAGATTTCTGCCCTGTAAGAAATGATAAATTGTCTGTTGCCTGACTCTGATACTCTCTGGTACTCGCGGCATTCGTGGCTAATTAAAGACTGCTTTCACCGGTAGCAGATGTTTCACAGATCGTTGGAAAGTGTTGCTAAAAGAAGCTGAAGCTGTGTCAGTTTCAGCTAGACCTGGTACCTGCTAAGAAACCCAGAGAGTGGAGGAGTGGCCTAGTGGTTAGGGTGGTGGACTTTGGTCCTGAGGAACTGAGTTCGATTCCCACTTCAGGCACAGGCAGCTCCTTGTGACTCTGGGCAAGTCACTTAACCCTCCATTGCCCCATGTAAGCCGCATTGAGCCTGCCATGAGTGGGAAAGCGCAGGGTACAAATGTAACAAAAATAAAATAGATACTATTGGACATTCTACATGGAATGTTGCTACTATTTGGAGATTCTACATGGAATGTTGCTATTCCACTAGCAACATTCCATGTAGAAGGCTGCGCAGGCTTCTGTTTCTGTGAGTCTGACGTCCTGCACATACGTGCAGGACGTCAGACTCGCAGAAGCCTGCGCGGCCACATTGGTGATCTGCAAGGGCCGACTTCTAGTGGAATAGCAACATTCCATGTAGAATCTCAAATAGTAGCAACAGTGGAGGAGTGGCCTAGTGGTTAGGGTGGTGGACTTTGGTCCTGAGGAACTGAGTTCGATTCCCACTTCAGGCACAGGCAGCTCCTTGTGACTCTGGGCAAGTCACTTAACCCTCCATTGCCCCATGTAAGCCGCATTGAGCCTGCCATGAGTGGGAAAGCACGGGGTACAAATGTAACAAAAATAAAAAAATAAATAAGTATAAGACTGAGACCTCATTTGGAATATTGTGTACAATTCTGGAGACCGCAGCTTCAAAAAGATAAATCAGCAGGTTGGAGTCGGTACAGAGAATTGCTACTAAAATGGTCTGTCTTCGTCATAAAGCGTATGGAGACAGACTTAAAAGATCTCAATATGTATACTTCAGAAGAGAGGCAGGCGAGGGGAGATATGATAGACATTAAAATACCTATGTGGCATAAATGCACAGAAGGCAACTTTTTTTTTTTTTTTTTTTAATCAAAAGGAAGCAGTGGAATGAGAGGACATAGGATGAAGGTGAAAAGAGACACTCGGAAGTAACCCGAGGAAATGCTTCTTCATGGGAAGGGTAGTGCATTCATGGAACGGCCTCCCAGTGGAATTTGTGGAGATGAAAATAGTATCTGAATTCAAGAGAGTTCGGGACAAGTACATGTGATAGGGAAAGAAAAGGTGGCATGGATAGGCCAATCCATATAGTCTTTACCTGCCTACATTTTTCTGTTTCTATTAATGCTGTATTCGTTTTCACTGTCTTGATATTGGAGTTCCTTTTCCTTTTGTTATGTTTTATTTTTGCTTTGTAATCCACTGTGTTATATGTTAGGAACAGCAGTATATCAAATGTAAACCTAACCAAAAGTCTCACCCTGAGCCCCCCCCCCCTTTTTTTTGTGTGTTTCTTCATAATGTCAGCTAATTTAAGGTTGTTAAAAGCGTACATCTGTTCCAGACAATGATAAGCATCCACAACTTGAAGTGGTTACTGTTAAAGAGACTATGAATGCAAAACTCTGACACTCCAAGTTTTATATAACAAATCTTCCTGACCAAAACAGCACTTATAATCAGAACTCAAGTGAAACAGCAAACACTGAGAATATATATTAAAAAAAAAAAAAAAAACCCCAGCCCCTAGAACACCAATACACCTATTGTAAAACCGGATTCCTACACCACCCTCTCCTATGTGTGACTTGTCCCAGCCAGACAGGGGAACAGCAGTGGCAGCCTGGGGTGGTTCTCTAATTCACTTCTTTTTGCCCCCAAACCCTCTTTCCTATGCAATTCTCAGCACAGGTGTTTGAACCGTATGACCTACTTCTGAGGCACACAATGTTTTCAAAGAGCTGACAGTTGACAGAGTCACAAACCAGTGGTAGGAGGAGAGGGTTAGTGTGGCAGGTGCTGGACCACAGAAGGAAAGATGGTGAGGCAGTAAATTCTTTTAGGGCAACACCTAGATGAGCAGTAAAAGGGCAGTTTGAATATAGCAGGGACCCCTTTGCTGCGTGGGCTGTTTTGCAGCTGTGCCAGCCGCTTCCCCATAGGACTAGAGTGCATTCCTGGGAATTATGCACCAAAATAATGCAATATATTAATAGAACAGAATTTGCAGTGTTCTGAGCGTGTACAAAGATGCTTTAACATACATTGTGTGTGAAAGTTTGTGCATCAAGTTAGAGCCTGTGTAACCTCAGTTTGTAGGATTTTTTTTTTTTTAATTTCTCAGAAGTTAATTCTTCTGTGTTGTCTTCCCCCCCCCCACCCCCCACTACCAAAGAACCTGATCAGTTGTTGCCTCCCAGGTGCCCCTCTTCTCCCCCAGCAGATCATCCTTTTTAATATTTTCCCTCCCCTTGACAGTCACCACCTTTTTCTCCCCCCCCCCCATCCCCGACACTCGGCCACAATGCCCCTTGCTCACCCTCGTGCCTTACGACAGCTATGATGCTCCTGTCCAGCTACCTCTGACAATCATGATGACTCCCTCTGCCCGCTAGAGCATGGGTGGGTAACCTCAGTCCTCGAGGGCCACAACCCAGTTGAGACTTTAGGATATTCTCAATGAATCAGATTTATTTGCATGCAGTGCCTCTGTTCTACATAAATAGATCTCATGCATATTCATTGGGGAAACCCTGAAAGACGGACTGGGTTGTGACCCTCGAGGACCGAGGTTGTCCACCCTGGCTTACATAATGCTGCAGCACAGGTGATGCAAGCCATGTTAAAGGCCAGGGGTGGCAACCTTGTTTTGAGGATTCCCCCTATGAATATGCATGAGATGTATTTGCATGTTCATTGGAGAAATCCTGAAAACCTGACTGGGTTGTGGCCCTTGAGGTTTGAGGTTGCTTACCCCCATTATAGGCAATAGCTCGCTGGTAGCAGCAGTGAAAGCAGTCAGTTGGGTTTACAGTAGAATCACTGTGGGAGGCAGCCAGCAGGCAGATACAGCTCCTGCATTCTTCTTAGAAAGTCTGCTCTAGATCCTTGTGCCTTCCTGTGGCTGCATGGGGTAGCCTAGCTTCAAGTAAACCACAACTGTGCACCCCAACTGACTATATGTGGACACTAGATAGACTAGGCAGCTAGGTTTACACTCGTCCTGAAAAAAAACATTTCCAGGAAAAGAAATGGAGCCAAGCAATATTTCAAGTGTTAGGTACTAGTTTTTGCATAATTAAGAGGATGATTCACATTTACCATTAGTGGGGGGGTTTTAACTTGAAAACATGCATTATTCGCAAATGGGGCACATTTGACAAAAATGGGATCTGCAGGAAATAATGCACATCTCTAGGGTTCAGATGCTACCGTATCTTTGAATCAGCCTATTATCGCTTCTGCTTAGTTTATATTCATTTGTTTACTTAGGGAGTCACACATTAACCATTTGTAAATGACCCCCCCACACACACACAGTGTGTTTAACCACAGATAACCAAATGCCACACCATCTGCCACAAACTGTGAAGAATGTTACCTCCTTTAATGGGCTCCCAATGCCAGAATAAATGAAAGTTTCTTTATACAGAGTGGTCTTAGAGTATTTTACAATGCATCTGTGTTGAGTCTTTGGGGAAAAATTACATTTAGTCTACGATTGACTCCACTTTGGCGATGTATCTTGCAAATGAAACTTATTTTAGTTCATGCCTTTTTTTTTTTTTGTCAGTGGTAGCTGAAAGCAGGGTTACCAAATGTACACTTTAAAAAAAAAAGTATAACGTAAAGATATTAGGTGCCCTAGACAAATATTTCATCTTTGTAACTATTGAATTAACTCTGGGATCCTAGGCCTCCCCCCTTGAGATTTTGATGATTAAGCTCCATATTCAGCACCTCAACATCACTTCTTCCTGAAGAATCTAGTAAAAAAGGATAATTGGATATTACACTTTTATTTGAGCTACATTTATACTACCACTGCTACTGGATGTACGCAGCACCGCACGTTGTATTCAGGTACTTTCTCTGTCCCAATGGGCACAAGGTTTGTACTTGGGGCAATAGAAGGTTTAAGTGACTCGCCCAGGGTCACGAGGAACTAGGGATCGTCTTGGCCTTTACTGTGCACATTTTCCATCTTGTTTGTGCTCTTTTGGCACTTTCTGCTTCATATTTGCAGTTGGGGGTGTGAAGCAAATTGTCCATATTAGTACGTTTATAAATAAAATTGGGTCATTTTATTTTTGTAAGCACTAGTACAATGAATTAATGTTGTGCAGAGCAATTTAATCGTACTGTGTTTTGGGTAAGGTTTGCTGGACTCCTATGGTTCTGTCGTCAGAATGTGCCATAGACACCCCCATGTATCCTGGCTCAATATAACGTAGAATTGCTTATAATGGGTCAAGGGTTGGACCACATTGTTATTACATTACACTGAGAGCCCCAAGTAATGTAGATTCACTGATAGCATAACATGATCAAGTATCTTGAAACCCCCCCCCCCCCCCCCCCAACATCTGTCCTGTGTGTTTAATCCATATGGTTATAGCCTAGACGTGACATAGTGAGGACTCAATTCTATAAACGGCACCCAAATTTGGGCGTTGGTTTAAAAAAAAAATTTAGCGTTACATGCTGTTGTATAAATGACGCTCGGAATTGGTTGCGGTTGATAGAATAGTGTTTGGCGCAGGGATCTGTGCCCAGTTTTGGGCGAGAGGATTTATACCAACTAATCCTGGTGTAAATTGTCACACCTAAAGTAGGTACACATCTCCTGAAGTCAGCAAAACTGCACACAAATTCCAGGAACGCCTCTGATCTGCCCATGCCCTTCCCATGGCTGTGCCCTCTTTTCAGATCTGCACATAAAATTTATGTGCGGATTCTGGCGCCCAAAGATGAGAGTGCAAATTTAAACGAATGTCAATTATCAGCGCAAACTGTCTCATTTAACAATTGCATACCCATATTTTGCAAGCGCAATTTTGAACACCATATATAGAATTAGGATGTAAATATGGAGTTAGGTGGTTTTTGCAGAGGGAAAACTTTTCTTGCCGTCACGCCTCTGCATGCTCAGGAACAGACTTCGTATTATTATTTAAACCTCGGCAGTAAGAGCCCACATTAGCGGCGATATGACCTGCAGAAGGCTCCATGGGAATGGGCTTAGTACCATCAGTAGCTTTTTCTCACAGTGCTTGCGTAACACGCACATGGATCTTGCAGCTGCTTCCGTGTCAAAAAGTTAAGGAGCAATTACTAGCTTTTTCACAAAAAACACTTAGGTAAGCCACAGGGAATTGTAGTTAAGTTATGCAGCAAATCACCCATTTGTGCACAAAATTCAACTTATGAGAGCAGCTAATGAGCTAATTTGCATGATATCTCAGCACAGTAACAATTTTATGTAACCTTTGCAAATGAGTTTGCAAATGAAAAGCAGCATGCATAGACATTTGCAAGCATGCCCTGTTTTGCATATGCTTATATTTTGCACATCTGTTTGCAGTTTAGTACATCAGCAATTATTGTTTACAAGATTCTTGCTTAAGATACTCTAATCTTTCTTTGTGTTTATTTGCAGGGGGGGTTATTGTTTTTGTTTGATTTTGTGTTTACTTTTGTATTATCTGTATGAAAAAACCTTTAATAAAAACATTTAAAATATATATATATATATATATTGTAAACTGGTTCCGCGTGTGTTTACATTAAAATTAATAATCACATCAGCAAGATCGTAAACTCAGAATGGGGTCATTAAGGTCCACTATAAATATCTGTACCCACATTCCACTTCAAACTAATAAAGTAGCGTTTGAGGGCATTCTATATCTATAATTTCAAAGCTTTCTCATTCTCAAAACAGTAGGCTATAACATTCTTCATTGATCCTTCATTTTTAAATATTCATTACTCCAAAAAATGCTGTTATGAGTGATGTTCATCCCTACCTAGATAAAGGAGATTTTGGTCTCTTGGTTTCATTGGATTTGACCACTGCTTTTGATCTAATTGACCATGCTTTCCTATTGGACAGGCTCTCTGAAATCGGTCTAGTATTCCACTAGCAACATTCCATGTAGAAGGCTGCGCAGGCTTCTGTTTCTGTGAGTCTGACGTCCTGCACGTACGTGCAGGACGTCAGACTCACAGAAGCAGAAGCCAGCGCGGCCACATTGGTGATCTGCAAGGGCCGACTTCTACATGGAATGTTGCTAGTGGAATAGCAACATTCCATGTAGAATCTCAAATAGTAGCAACAGTGGAGGTGTGGCCTAGTGGTTAGGGTGGCGGACTTTGGTCCTGGGGAACTGAGTTCAATTCCCCCTTCAGGCACAGGCAGCTCCTTGTGACTCTGGGCAAATTCACTTAGCCCTCCATTGCCCCATGTAAGCCGCATTGAGCCTGCCATGAGTGGGAAAGCGCGGGGTACAAATGTAACATACATAAATAAAAAATCCAACGTTTCTTGAGATTGAGTAATCCTCCTCCACAGTGCAGTCCAGCCAGTCAGCCCTGAGAAACTGGTCCTTCAAATTCTTGCCCCCCACACTGCAGTGCTCTTGCCTCTGGGCATATTTTGAAGTAGCACTAATAGCAAAAAGAAAATAAAAAGGCAATCCTTTAAAATGGTGACTCTCAAATCTTATCTTTCGTTGTGATCCCCAAATTCGTCCAGTCATCAGGATATTTCTGTGAAATATCCTGGCTTTTTATTAAACTGTCGCCTTTTTATAAGATCTACGGGATGGATTGGGTAAGAATGGGCATTTGGAGGGTAGTAAGAGGACGGCAGTTCTTTCCTTTTTTTTGTAGTCTGTTACTGAGCCTCGGAATCTTTTGTGGGAAGGGGATTATTGTTAGTAATAAAGAATGCTGCTATTTTCCCCTCTATAGAGGGTTTTGGGGGGTCTTAATCACCATGGAAAAGGAGGATTAAGGAGATAGATATATTCTTTTGTACAGACTCGGCTACTTACAGCAACATCACTAAGTCTCTGTGACTGAGATGAGAGGCTATGGAGTGGTTTTGTAATATATTGGAAGAGAGGTTATGTTTTGTGTGTGTGTTTTGTTTTGTTTTTTTTTGTTTTTTTAATATGTAAATGTGAGCCATTCTGTTTTCTTTTAGAAACATAGAAACATGACGGCAGATAAAGGCCATATGACCCATCCAGTCTGCCCATCCTCTGTAACCCCCAATTCTACCTGTTCCTAAGCGATCCCAAATGCTTATCCCATGCCTTTTTAAATTCTGGAGCAGTCCTCGACTCCACCACCTCCACCGGGAGGCCATTCCATGCCTCCACCACCCTTTCTGTGAAATAATACTTCCTTAGGTTACTCCTAAGCCTATTCCCATTATGACATCACAATATGAGCTCTGGTTACCAGAGACTGAAACTCTTCACACTAAGGGGGGAAAGTAAGCCAAGAATAGGACAATTGAGCCATTGTGACATCACTGATCAGGTTGGCTCTTAGGTATTGGTGGAATAGAAACATAGAAACATGACGGCAGATAAAGGCCATATGACCCATCCAGTCTGCCCATCCTCTGTAACCCCTAATTTTTCCTGTTCCTAAGCGATCCCACATGCTTATCCCATGCCTTTTTAAATTCTGGAGCAGTCCTCGACTCCACCACCTCCACCGGGAGGCCATTCCACACCTCCACCACCCTTTCTGTGAAATAATACTTCCTTAGGTTACTCCTAAGCCTATTCCCATTATGACATCACAATATGAGCTCTGGTTACCAGAGACTGAAACTCTTCACACTAAGGGGGGGAAGTAAGCCAAGAATAGGACAATTGAGCCATTGTGACATCACTGATGAGGTTGGCTCTTAGGCATTGGTGGAATAGAAACGTAGAAAAATGACAGCAGATAAAGGCCATACGACCCATCCAGTCTGCCCATCCTCTGTAACCCCCAATTCTACCTGTTCCTAAGCAATCCCAAATGCTTATCCCATGCCTTTTTAAATTCTGGAACAGTTCTCAACTCCACCACCTCCACCGGGAGGCCATTCCATGCCTCCACCACCCTTTCTGTGAAATAATACTTCCTTAGGTTACTCCTAAGCCTATTCCCATTATGACATCACAATATGAGCTCTGGTTACCAGAGACTGAAACTCTTCACACTAAGGGGGGAAAGTAAGCCAAGAATAGGACAATTGAGCCATTGTGACATCACTGATCAGGTTGGCTCTTAGGTATTGGTGGAATAGAAACATAGAAACATGACGGCAGATAAAGGCCATATGACCCATCCAGTCTGCCCATCCTCTGTAACCCCTAATTCTTCCTGTTCCTAAGCGATCCCACATGCTTATCCCATGCCTTTTTAAATTCTGGAGCAGTCCTCGACTCCACCACCTCCACCGGGAGGCCATTCCACACCTCCACCACCCTTTCTGTGAAATAATACTTCCTTAGGTTACTCCTAAGCCTATTCCCATTATGACATCACAATATGAGCTCTGGTTACCAGAGACTGAAACTCTTCACACTAAGGGGGGAAAGTAAGCCAAGAATAGGACAATTGAGCCATTGTGACATCACTGATGAGGTTGGCTCTTAGGCATTGGTGGAATAGAAACGTAGAAACATGACAGCAGATAAAGGCCATATGACCCATCCAGTCTGCCCATCCTCTGTAACCCCCAATTCTACCTGTTCCTAAGCGATCCCAAATGCTTATCCCATGCCTTTTTAAATTCTGGAACAGTTCTCAACTCCACCACCTCCACCGGGAGGCCATTCCATGCCTCCACCACCCTTTCTGTGAAATAATACTTCCTTAGGTTACTCCTAAGCCTGTTCCCTCTTAACTTTGTCATATCCCCCCTCATTCCAGAGCTCTCCTTCATTTGAAAAAGGCTCTCTTCCTGTACATAAATGCCCTTGAGATATTTAAACGTTTCTATCATGTCTCCTCTCTCCCAGCGTATACATGTTGAGGTTCATAAGCCTGTCCCTATAATTTTTGCATTCAAGACCGCTTACTAATTTTGTAGCCGCCCTCTGGACTGACTCAATCCATCCATCCATTCTTTTTTTTAAAGAAAGCATATAAATGCTTTTAAATAATACATTCTTAAAGGCATTGATGTCAGTTAATAGGCTTTTTACACTAGTCAATTAACTTCTGCATATTGCCTTCCAATATGACTAAAAGTACTTGTGGTGTTCCAAAACAAAGGGGGATGTTCTTGGGATATGTTTGGGCAAGATAGGAAAAATGAACACACCCAGAGAGTGTATTTTATTAAAGTCTGCACACACATTTTTCTTATACAAAAGACAGTTGCTAAAGTTGAAAATCCAGCGTGTTTCAGTGGAAAAATAAGCAGGTGCTTTCGAGATGTGATGCAGTGTCTGTGGGTAAAACGTACACCTGGTAGGTAGGTCTATAAGGTCTGACATATAGGTCGGGGCTTCCCCGTGTATAATTTTGTGGACCAGGGTGCAAACTTTGAATGTAATTCGTTCTTTTAATGGAAGCCAGTGTAGTTTTTCTCTTAAGGGTTTGACACTTTCATATTTCGCTTTCCCAAATATGAGTCTGGCTGCTGTGTTTTGAGCGGTTTGAAGCTTCCTAATGATTTGTTCTTTGCATCCAGCATAAATGGCATTACAGTAGTCTAGGTGGCTTAGCACCATCGATTGTACCAGGTCCTAAGAGAATATAATAGCAAGCACTATGGAAAAATAAAATTTTGCTTTTGTTTATTTGTAGCATTTGTATCCCACATTTTCCCACAGATTTTCAGGCTCAATGTGGCTTACATTTGCCGTAATGGTGGTTGCCATTTCCGAGTGAGTACAAAAGGCATTACATTAAAGTGTATACGTACATGGTAAAGAGGATTGCAAAAGAATTGAGCCTGCCATGAGTAGGAAAAAGTGCGGGGTACAAATAAAAAATAAAAAAATAAATATAAAAGAAGGGTACAACCGTCATTTCGTTGCATACATACACGGTAAAGAAGGGTATATTTTGGTAGTGTGTATTGGTTCCTGCGTGATAGATAGGATTGTTATATACATTAGATCATCGGCTGTACAGAAGCCATATTAAAGTGAAAGAGGTTAGTCAGTCATGTGATACGAGTTCGATTTTTCTAGATCGTGTAGTTTTATTATTTAGTGTTGAGGATGAATGTTAATGGTATGGTTTCTTGAATAGATCAGTTTTCAGTAGCCTTCTGAAGATAGTTAAGTCTTGCATTGTTTTTATGGCCTTCGGTAGTGCGTTCCAAAGCTGCGTGCAAACGTAGGAGAAACTGGTTGCGTATGTGGATTTATATTTTAATCCCTTACAGTTGGGATAGTGGAGGTTGAGGAATGAGCGTGCTGATCTTTTTGCATTCCTAGTAGGCAAGTCTTTTGGGTTTTGAATAATGCCTTTGTGTTTTATATATGTAATATGGATGCTTGTATGTGTATACATGAATATATACTCGCATACACATGCACACAAAGGTATTATTCAAAAGTAAAGAGGTCCCCCCCCCATCCCCCCACCGGTGGCACTCTGTGTCACTGCTTCAGTAGTACAAGGCAGCAGCTGTTCTCATGCATGAGGAAGCAGCTTGTCAAATAGCCTTGTCTGCATCTTGCTGACCCAGTTCTTTGTAACAAACATCTATAAACACATTTTCTCAGGCTCGAGAGGTTGTGACATATGAAGCAAAATAACTGTGCGTTCTCCTTGAGTCGGCGAACTAATGTTGGACAGCTTGGGAAGACTTAGCGAGGTTCATTGGATATTCTTCGTTCGGAATTACCGGTTTCTGCTATGCTGTAAGAGAATTTGCTGCTGCCGGAAAAGAGCATCAACAGGGTCAAGACAATTTTGAAAGAGTGCCTGGTCTGCACTATATACTTTCTGCAGAGAGAATGAGTGATCTCTAAAAGAGAAAGAAGGGATATGGTAGTTTATTCAGTTATCTATCAGTAAAGTACTGGAGGAAGCATTTTCGATGGAATGAAAACTTGAGCACAAGGGCTCCTGGAAGAAGCCGAAAGGAGGGTGGCTAAAACCAAATGTGAGAAAATCCTTTCACGTAGAAGGGAGGTGGATACCTGTAAAAGACTATCAAAGGCGATGGTAAGAGCCAGGTGAGAGTGGCAGCAACTTGAACACACATGGAACAAACCGGAAAAGGACCTGATTGGCAGAGGGAGGGAGAAGACCAGCCTAAGATCTGTGACAGCACAGTAGGCAGGTACAGGGTGTTAAAAAAAAACAAAAAAAAAAAACCCTGAACACTCCCCCACCCCCCCCCCCCCTGATTTTTCACCTGTTATTGCATATACCGTATTTTTCGGACTATAAGACGCACCTAGGTTTTAGAGGAGGGAAATAGGAAAAAAAAATTTTTCCTTTTTCCCCAACTCTAAACCTAGGTGCTCCGGTGCGTCATGTCCGAATCCCGCCCTCCCCCCGGCCCTGTCACCACTTCTTCCTACTCACGCGATCTTCCCTGGTGGTCTAGTGACGTTGGGGCAAGAAAGAGCCCCCTCTTTCCTGCCCAGCGCGCTGCTCTCCATCCTCCTGTATGCATTGCTGCCTGATGGTCTCGGCGAGATTCAAAATGGCCGCCGAGAATTGAAGTCTCGGCGGCCATTTTGAATCTCGCCGAGACCGTCAGGCTGCATACAGGAGGATGGAGAGCAGCGCGCTGGGCAGGAAAAAGGAGGGTCTTTCCTGTCCCGACGTCACTAGACCACCAGGGAAGATCGCGTGAGTAGGAAGAAGTCTACCTTCGGACTATAAGACGCACCCCCCATTTTCCTCCCAAATTTTGGGGGAAAAAAGTGCGTCTTATAGTCCGAAAAATACGGTATGTCACGCTGAATAGTAACAAAATGTAATACTGTATTATATAAAAAGAACTTGAGTGAACACACAACAGTTTTTAATGTAGATATATTTATTGGTCAAATTAATAGAAACAGCAACATCACATACATATGAAAATGACATGTACAAATGACCAACCTGATTTTCAAAACTTCCCCCATCCCCTCTCCCCATCGTAATAGTGATAGTATCTGAGGATTTGAAGGCGATGAAACAGTGTGACAAGGCGGTGGCTGTAGCTAGAAGGTTGTTAGGCTGTATAGAGAGAGGTGTGACCAGCAGAAGAAAGGGGGTGTTGATGCCCCTGTATAAGTCGTTGGTGAGGCCCCACCTGGAGTATTGTGTTCAGTTTTGGAGGCCGTATCTTGTTAAGGATGTAAAAAGAATTGAAGCGGTGCAAAGAAAAGCTACGAGAATGGTATGGGATTTGCGTTACAAGACGTATGAGGAGAGACTTGCTGAACTAAACACGTATACTCTGGAGGAAAGGAGAAACAGGGGTGATATGATACAGACGTTCAAATATTTGAAAGGTATTAATCCGCAAACGAACCTTTTCCGGAGATGGGAAGGTGGTAGAACGAGAGGACATGAAATGAGATTGAAGGGGGGCAGACTCAAGAAAAATGTCAGGAAGTATTTTTTCACGGAGAGAGTAGTGGATGCTTGGAATGCCCTCCCGCGGGAGGTGGTGGAAATGAAAACGGTAACGGAATTCAAACATGCGTGGGATAAGCATAAAGGAATCCTGTGCCGAAGGAATGGATCCTCAGGAGCTTAGTCAGGATCGGGAGGCGGGGCTGGTGGTTGGGAGGCGGGGATAGTGCTGGACAGACTTGTACGGTCTGTGCCAGGGCCGGTGGTGGGCAGCGGGACTGGTGGTTGGGAGGCGGGGATAGTGCTGGACAGACTTGTACGGTCTGTGCCGGAGCCGGGGCTGGTGGTTGGGAGGTGGGGATGGTGCTGGGCAGACTTGTGCGGTCTGTGCCGGAGCCGGTGGTTGGGAGGAGGGGCGGGTGGTTGGGAGGCGGGGATAGTGCTGGGCAGACTTATACGGTCTGTGCCCTGAAGAGCACAGGTACAAATCAAAGTAGGGTATACACACAAAGCAGCAAATATGAGTTATCTTGTTGGGCAGACTGGATAGACCGTGCAGGTCTTTTTCTGCTGTCATCTACTATGTTACTATGTAATTAGAATAAACAGCTTTATTGAAGGTACAAGAAGCAGGAGCATATCGGTGAACAGCAAAACCCCTCAGAGATCAAAGTCATCAGTACCCACCCTACCTACCCTCCCAACACTCGCCCATCTCACTCACCCTCCAAGCAATTGCCCTGGTACCCCAAGAAACAGAGAATTTAGAGGAGAAAAATTACAAATGATTAACAAACTACAAGCTCTGTGGGTTAAGGATTGCAAATAATACCCCTAGCATGAAAAGTCTCCAGTGTCATGTAGGAAAGAAGCACATTTCTCCAGTGCCAAAATGTCGGGGAGACTCAGGTTCAGCATTGTAAAGTACACTTCTGACCTAGAACAGTAGCCTTAGCTATGAAAGGTTGCCCCCCCCCCCCCCCCGTGTAGAAACCCAAGAGCCAAAAATCGCCCAAATAACATACTGATCATGGTGAGGCAAATCTCTCCCCAATAAACCTGTAAGGTAATGGACAACTCCCCCCCAAAAAACATGAGCCATTGTTCCCACTGTGTACTGACACTTCAAACAAGAAGAGGTTGCCAGAAGCCCAGCGTGATAAACACAATCGGGGGAGAAATGCGCTCAAATAAGCACTCGAAAGCGACGTTCCAGGAGCACAGCAGTGCAACTGATAGAAGGTGCACGTCCCAACAAGGTATTTGTGATTCGAATACCCAACTCATGAAAATAGCCTTGGGTCACCACAGAACAGTCCATCTGAGTAAGTAAATCCTGAAAAAGCCCAGTGGAGCTCAGCTAGGGAGAGGGGATCAGGGAGGTCGACCTAAAAAAAAAACACAAACAAACCCAGATCATGAAACCAGTACCCTAACCTGCCTTGCCCCCTCCTCCTTATCCTCCTGGGACTCACCCAGGGGTTCTTTCCTAGTCTAGAGGAACAGAGCTTGAGCCGTCATCCTTTGCTACCACCTTGTTTTTCTTCAAAATGATGCCAATAACTCCTAAGGGTAGTCTCGCAGTATTACTGCTGGAAGCAATCTTTCCATATAAGGAATGATCCGCATACCTCCTTTGTTGATTCAGATACTACAGATTGTATTTTCTTGTTACTATGTAAGCCGCATTGAGCCTGCGATGAGCGGGAAAGCGCAGGATACAAATGTAATAAATAGTTCCACAAGAATATCGCATAGGAGTCATTGGCACCGTTATGAAACACGGAGCCAGATGGGGTAGGAGTGGAGGGTGATTGCTCTCTGTATGTTCCTCTAGTCTAATGGGGAACCGCCAGGTGAATCCCAAGGGAAGTTGGGAAAGTATGTTTACGGGGGTTCTATATTTTATTTCCATTAGAGGGGCATGCTTATAGGGTCTTGATATAAAGGGGGGAGTAGTTGGACTCAATTAGGGGTTCAGGACTTTATTGGGACATCATGCTTAGTAGGAATCACTGAGAGGGGTCTTGATTTGGGGAGTAGGCGCGGGGATTGAGTGGGGGCCAATTGGGGTGGGGGGAACAAGTAAACTAAATCTATATTAGCTTTCAATTCCATTCACAATTTTTTTAATAAGATGACAGCTAAGTTGCAGTTGTGTTCTAACAGTTATCAAAAATATTATTTGGCTTTTTAAAATTTCATTTGTTTACCAAGGCTTATGGCCCCACGCTATGCATGACTCTAGGAAGGTAACAAATTAAACATGCACAAAAACATACAAAAACATAACAGTAAAAGAATAAACACAAGAACAAAATATCTCTCTATATAAAAGGCAACCCCAACGTTCTAATGAAGCCTCCTCCATGGAAGTTGAGGCGCCCGAGATATCGGGTGTGCCCCTGAGTGTCTGCACCACCCTCGCATCAAAACGTGATGACATCGAGGGCGGAGCAATGACACTCGAGGGCCGAAACGGAAACGGCACAGGCACGGAGGCGCAGAAAAAAAAAACCCTCCCCACACAGAGCGAACCACGAACAACGTCTGACGGTCACATGGAGGCAGGCAAGCAGCTCGGAGGGACGGAGGGAGGGGGCCCCTACAATTACAGAACCTTGCTAGCGCCCGTTTCATTGCGCTGAGAAACGGGCCTTTTTTCCTAGTGAAACAATAAAAACCAAAAGTAAATATAATTCACCGGTCCCCAGTGCTCACATGCCCACCCTTCACAAGGACGAGCTATGATGGTTACGTAAAAAAAAAGTATCAAAATAATCTAGTAAACTCTGCATGGCCAACAGTTTATCCCTTGTCTCAACAGCTACAGTGTAAGGTGTTTAAGATAGTATTTCAGCTTTTTTCTACAGGATGCCAAAGATGGTATCAAACAAAGACTACGGACAAAACATTCCCCAAAAAAGATTCTGCAACCAGGAAAAGTGAGAAGCTGTATTCCTCCAAATCCCTACAGCAAAAAGGAACCTCTAAGAGACACTTTGTCAGCTGATCCGTAAAGCTTGAGAAACACAATAAAAGTTTAATGCAGCAGTAATACACAAAGGAGCCTGGCTGTTAAATAGCTTTGTGAACAAGTGTCAACACCTTAAACTGAATTCAGCAAGATACCAGAAGACGATGCAGTTGTTTAAGAAACAGTGATATATGTTCAAAATGAGGAATCTTAAATGGCAAAAGGCAGGGCCGCTGAGAGACTGGGCCCGGGGCAAGGCCCCCCCTCCATCCGCCATATTATATATATATATATGTACAAGGAGGAGGGCCGAAGGGAGGCGATCTGCTGCCCTGCTGCGCTTTATATATGACTAGCCGTTAAGCCCGTTAAAACGGGCAAGATTTCCAGCAACCCTCCTCACCGCCGCTCCCTCCCCCCTCCGTGCCAGGCCCCCTGCACTGACCTGACAGCGCTTCCACACGGAGGTGAGAGGCGCTGTCAGGTCAGTGCAGGGGGCCCGATATGGAGGGGGGCGGGAGCGACGGGAGCAGGGATTGGGGGGGAGGTTGGTGCGCGCGATGTTCGTTTCCAGGCTGCAGCGGCAGCGTCCGACTCCGTTTCCCTCTCTGTTCCGCCCTCTGACATCATCACGTCTTGACGCGAGGGCGGGACAGAGAGGGAAGTCTCTACTGCGCATTTGCAGGTGAGTCGGTCACTTGCCGTTTATATGTTTGATGGAGTTGGGCCAGAGGGAAGCTACTAAAAAAGCGTATGGGGACAGACTTAAAGATCTCAGTATGTTTGAAAGAAAGGCAGGAGAGGGGGGAGATATGATGGACATTTAAATACCTATGCGGCATAAATGCACAGGAGGAGAGTCTTTCTTTCCTTTTTAAAGGAAGCTCTGGAACAAGGGGGCATAGGATGACGGTCAAAGGGTATAGACTCGGAAGTAACCTGAGAAAATACTTCATGGCAAGGGGGGTGGATTAATGAAACGGCCTGCCGGTAGAAGTGGTGGAGACAAACGCAGTGCCTGAATTTAACAGAGACTGGGACAAGTACATAGCTCTCAAAGGGAGTTGATAGGGAGAGTAGATGACATGAATGTACAGACTGGATAGGCCATATGGCCTTTGGTGACTTTTTTCTATGTACATCCTGTTTTTTGGCCTTTTATGTCTGAATATCAAAGTGCCATTTCAACGGTCAGTGCGCTACTTAATTCTGGAATATGACGCTGCAGTGCATGCTTAGAGTAATGCTAACCATCTTTTCTCTTTTTCAGGAGCAAGTCCCAGTTCCTGTGTATCATCCCACACCCAGCCAGACCCGCCTAGCAACCCAGCTGACGGAAGAGGAGCAGATTAGGATAGCACAGAGGATAGGACTGATACAACACTTGCCTAAAGGCGTTTACGACCCTGGAAGAGATGGATCTGAGAAAAAGATTAGAGAGTGAGTCCACCACACTTTATTCTTAAGCCCTGAGACACCGTCAACAAAGTTTGAGCACCTATATAACAGAGTCTGTTCCCTTGCAGCGTTTTAATCTGCTTCTATCTGTGCAATTCTTATAACTTGATCAGTTTTGCATTTCAGTTTATAAGTGGGGGAAAATCCTCTGTGTTTGTGGATTTTTCTGGAGAGAGTCCTGGATATGATTGATATAAAACAAGGCATTAAAAACCTTTTAAGGTCTAGAAAGAAACCATTCTGAGAAATATGTTCTTTATTTTTATTACATTTTTAACTAAACAGTCTGCATGTGGTACCATGAGAGAAAATGCCAAATACCGTCAGAAAAATCTATTGTTCTACAGATTGTTTTTTGGGGGGTTTTTTTCCCCCCCATTTCCTCATAAGCTTTCTGCTACCTGTATAGTCGCTCTCCAGCACGCTGGGAACTTGGGCTGTTTTATCTTGATTGGATTAGAGTTGCTCACCTTCCCTATGAATCATTCTGAATCGCACATACGTTTTATAATAGTCTGCTGAGGTGTGAAGTTTTATTTATATTCATGTTTCATCTCTGTGCAAAGGACAATATTTGGGATGTACATTTTAAAACGCAAGTGCTAGTGTCTAGATCAGATTTACAAGTTGGCTACTACCAGTGAAATTTGAGTGACTCAGCAAAGGGATAAAGATTACGACATCAGTTCAGCTTACCAGGAGAATAAATAGCCTTTCTTCTGGAGCACAGTACAAATCTTAGACCAAATATGAAAATTGGCTGCTTTTTGTGGCCTGGTTGTGGCAGTGGTGCTACTGCAGATTACGAAGTGTGACTTCTGAAGGGACAGGGCCTTCTTTCAGAAGGGTGGCATACATCCTTTTCCATGACATGCTCAGTCTTCCTACGACAAACTAGAGACTAGTTCCCCAGTCATCCCCCCCCCCCCCCCCCCACCGTTCTCTATCTCATCCTCCCTGTCATCAGTTCAGAACCTTGGGGTTTTCTTTGACTTCTTTCTCTTTCTCTGTACCAGGGGCGTAGCTACATGGGGGCATGGACCCCCGTAGATTTGGCCCTGCCCCCCCCCGTCACCACCTTTGACCCCCCCCCCCCTTCCCCCTGCCGCCGTCTGGTACCTTTGCTGGCAGGGGTCCCCAACCCCCACCAGCCGAAGTCCTCTTCTCCGTCATGGCTGTGTTGCTGGTCTGCAAGGCTTCTGTTACTATGAGTCTGACGTCCTGCATGCAGATCAGCAACGCGGCTGCGCCAGAGAAGAGGACCGGCTGGCGGGGGTTGGGGACCCCCGCCACCAAAGGTACCCGACGGCAGGGGAGGGTTGGCGTCGGGAAGGGGGGGGTCGAAAGGGTTGCCACTGGGGGGGTGTCAAAGGTGGTGGTGGCACCAGGAGGGGGGGTTGGCAGTGCCAGGGGGGCTAAAATGTATCCCCGGGCTCTGGACCCCCCCTCCCGCCGAAGTCTGGCTACACCTTGCTCTGCACATATCCAACAGACTGCAAAAACCTGTCGTTTTTCTCTCTAATATCACCAAAATTCATCCTTCAATTTCTGAGCACACTACCAGAACCCTTATCCACACTCTTTTTATCACCATTCATTTAGACTATTGCAACTTGCTTCTCACAGGTCTCCCACTAAGCAATCTGTCTCCCCTTCAATCTGTTCAAAATTCTGCTGCACGACTTATAGTCCATCAGTGTCGCTATGCTCATATTAGCCCTCTCCTCAAGTCACTTCATTGGCTCCCTGTGCATTCGCTCTGAAGCTCCTTGGTACCTCTCCACTCTTATCTCTCCCTACACACTCCTCCCCCGGAACTCCGTTCATTGGGTAAATCTGTACCCTTCTCCTCTACTGCCAACTCCAGACTCCGTTCTTTTTATCTTGCTGCACCATTTGCCTGGAATAGACTTCATAAATCAGTACATCAAGCTCCATCTCTGGCAGCCTTCAAATCTCGGCTGAAAGCCCACATTTTCGCTGCTGCTTTTAACTCCTAACCCCTATTCACTTGTACAGTACCCATGTCAGTTTTAACATTCCCACCTTATTTCCCTTCTCTTATTTGTCCTGTTTGTCCTAATTAGATTGTAAGCTCTGTCAAGCAGGGGCTGTCTCTTCATGTTCAAGTGTACAGCGCTGCGTACGTCTTGTAGCGCTATAGAAATAAGTAGTAGTACATTGTGAAATGCTTTAGAACAGTAGCTGTCAAACTTGTCCCCGGGACCACCAGCCAGTTGGGTTTTCAGGGTATCTTTAATGAATATTGAAGAGAGATTTGCATATAATGGAGGTGATAGGCATGCAGATCTGTCTCATGCATACCTCCATTAGGGATATCTTGAAAACCCAATTGGCTGGTGGACCCCAGGACAGATTTGAGAACCACTGCTTTAGAAGATACTGTCTGCCACTTCTAGAAGCTTTTGCTGGTGCTCAAAACTGTTTCAAGTCCCCTGATACAGATCAGTCTTGGAACTAAACCAATTTCTAACCTTTAGCTGTATCAGATTGCCATTTAGTTGATTTATAGCCAGTCTGTCTGTGTGCTGTCTAACCCTGAGCCAGCTTCTTCTGTCTGAGTCATTGTTTAGCATGTTTAAGATTGCAAAAGATTTTTTTTTTAAACCCCGCTCTTCCCCTACCACCGTTCTTCCCCAATAAAAAACTATATGCGAGACTGGGAGAATGGGCGTGCAAGTGGCAGATGAAGTTCAGGTGTGCGGATGTTATAATGCCGTTGTATCGCTCCATGGTGCGACCGCACCTGGAGTATTGTGTTCAGTACTGGTCTCCTTATCTCAAAAAAGATATAGTAGAATTGGAAAAGGTACAGCGAAGGGCGACGAAAATGATAGTGAGGATGGGACGACTTTCCTATGAAGAGAGGCTGAGAAGGCTAGGGCTTTTCAGCTTGGAGAAGAGACGGCTGAGGGGAGATATGATAGAAGTGTATAAAATAATGAGTGGAATGGATCGGGTGGATGTGAAGCGACTGTTCACGCTATCCAAAAATACTAGGACTAGAGGGCATGAGTTGAAGCTACAGTGTGGTAAATTTAAAACGAATCGGAGAAAATGTTTCTTCACCCAACGTGTAATTAGACTCTGGAATTTGTTGCCGGAGAACGTGGTACGGGCGGTTAGCTTGACGGAGTTTAAAAAGGGGTTAGATAGATTCCTAAAGGACAAGTCCATAGACCGCTATTAAATGGACTTGGAAAAATTCCGCATTTTTAGGTATAACTTGTCTGGAATGTTTTTACGTTTGGGGAGCGTGCCAGGTGCCCTTGACCTGGATTGGCCACTGTCGGTGACAGGATGCTGGGCTAGATGGACCTTTGGTCTTTCCCAGTATGGCACTACTTATGTACTTATGTACTTATACTCACTGCTGAATCCACTGAAAATAAGAAGGTTATGTCACCAGTTCTGTGTGCACTATGCAATACTTTTGAGGGCTGCTTAGTGGATCTTGTTCAGAGACACACATGATCTGTCGACTTCAGCAGCCCACAGCCCAAATGCAAGAATGAAGGGGTCATGTCATTTAAAGCTCTGTCTTTAATGGTCGTATCTGCTCCCAATGGACGTCGGTGAAAATTAATTTCAAGAACTTGTTAGCCATTGTGACTTTTTTCTGACTGGATCTTGTGGCAGGATCAGATTCACCTTCTGGTGTCCATCATTTAATAGTAGCAGCCAGGGCCAGATTAATAGGGCCCTAGACAAACATATTTATTTATTTAGATTGTGCTCACACCTTTTTCAGCAGTAGCTCAAGGTGAGTTACATTCAGGTACTCTGGATATTTCTCTGTCCCAGGAGGGCTCACAATCAAAGTTTGTACCTGAGGCAATGGAGGGTTAAGTTGTTGGATTATTTGTAGTAAATAATTAGCAGATTTTAGTACACACAGCTTCAGCTTTAGAAATGTTAATTTCTTTCTTCATCTCTCTCTCATTCACCCCTGAATAATTCACTGCTGAGTCACTTTAAAGTTGAAGTAACAAAACATCTGTTTACTCACAGTTTGTAGTTAGATTATAATCAGACAGGCTTATATTTACATATTACTATACATTTGTATTATCAGCTCCTTCCATGTGCTTAGATGGTAATGGATGCTCACACCACCATGGATCCTCTCAGGTTAGGAGAGATCATGAGCTCCATGTGCTCCATGTGCTGTGTCTGCTGCATCTAAACCCCCACAGGAAGTTGCATAGCAGTGTGACCTCTCTAAGTAATTCACATCAGAGGTCACAGAGTAATCACAGAGAAATAATAGGTGACAGGCAATGCATGTAAAAATACAATTACATTCCAACAAACCCCTTCTCATGCATAACTGTCATGCAATTATTTATTCATACAAAGTCCAAGCTTTATACGCAGATTCACAAAATGTTCTCTGGGTAACGGTTTGGTCATGATGTCAGCTGTCATCTCACTGGTGTGACAATAGTGTAGACTGATGACCCCTTCTTTCGCCAACTCTCGCACGTTGTGGTATTTCGTTGCGATGTGCTTGGTGCGTGACTGAACCTTGTCATTCTGTGACAGTCGGATGCAGCTCTGATTATCTTCCATTATCTGGATTGGTCTCTTTTCAGCTATTCCAAAATCCAGCAAAAGTTTTTCAATCCACATCAGTTCTCTGCACGCTTCCGATACGGCCACATATTCAGCTTCTGTAGAAGACAGACTCACAATACTTTGTTTATGACTGGCCCATGAAATTTGTACATTTCCATACATAAACACATATCCACTTGTGGATTTATAATCAGAATGATCCCCTGCCCAATCTGAATCACAGTAACATATTAGTTTTGGATTACTATTGGCTGAAATCTTTAATTTACAATCAATGGTACCCTTTAAATACCTTACCATCCTTTTAACTGCAGTCCAATCTGATTTGGTAGGTGAGCTGACCCTTCTGCTCAAAATTCCTACTGCATTTGCTATATCAGCCCTGTATGTGGTAGCTAGATATAAAAGCTTACCTATGGCTGATCTATATTGGATGTTATCTGGTAAAGGTTCTCTTACTGTTTCATCCTTCAGAAAATCAGTGATCATGGGAGTGCTTACAACTTGGGCATCTTGCATACCTAAACTTTCAATAAGCTCATTTATTTTCTGCTTCTGGCTTAGAAGATAAGAACCATCATTTGTTTCTCAATTTCTATACCAAGATAGTATGACACATTACCCAGTTCTTTTATCTCAACATTGAGGTTTAAACACTTTACAATGTCCTTGTACTCTTGCTCACTTTTGCTTGCAATGAGCAGATCATCAACAAAAGCTAAAATGTATGCATATTGTCCATTTGTGCACCTAGTGTACAAACATTTATCTGCTTCACCTTGCTTAAATTCTAAATTTGTCAATATTTCATGCAATTTATCATTCCAACATTTTGCACTTTGCTTTAATCCATAAAGACCTTTGTTTAATTTACACACTAGCTGTCTTTGTTTGTATTTATGAAACCTGTTGGTTGTTCCATGTACAAGTCTTCAGTTATTTCTCCATGAAGAAATGCTGTTTTCACATCAATGTGGTTGACTTGCATGCCTTTTGAGACTGCAATGCTCAGAAGTGTTCTAATTGTCGTGTGTTTCACTACAGGTGCAAACACTTCATCAAAATCTTCTCCATATTTTTGAAGATATCCCTTTGCCACTAATCTGGCTTTATACCTTTCCACTTTTCCTTGTGCATTCCTTTTTAACTTGAATACCCATTTGCATCCTATAGCTTTCTTGCCAGGAGGTAATTTTGTAAGAATCCAAGTATTATTTTTATCCAATGCATCAATTTCTTCTTGTGCAGCTTTATGCCATTCAGCAGCTTCTTCTGCTGGCATTTTCTCAATCTCATCCCATGTTAAGGGCTCTTGAGCTTCTGCTGACTTTGTTAAGTAAGACAGTCTTGGGGGTGGAACACCTTTGTTTTCCCTGGATGAGCGTCTGACAACAGGTTGGTCTGACCTTTCCGCATCCTCTAAATCTGAGAGTCCTTCTCCAATTGATTCCCCTTCTCCAACTGTACTGTCTTCTTCAATGATCCTTTCTGTGTCTGCTTCCTCTGTCTGTTCCTCGTTAGATACAGATGAGTTGCTTTCAGACATCTGCCTTGGTATGGCATTTATATACACTGGCATGTCTATTATGGTTCTAGTTTCATATTCTGGATGATAAGGCTCATCTGGGATAGTCCAGCCTTTATCAACCCTCTTGTTTTCATCAAAATATGTAACATGTCTTATGCCAACAATGCCAGTTTTCAGATTCAAAATTCTATATCCTTTGTGTCCTGGAGCATAGCCAACTAAAATGCCCCTTTCTGTTGTGGAATCCAGCTTATGCCTTCTTTGCTTTGGTACATGAGCATATGCTGTACTTCCAAACGTTCTTATGTGTGACAGGTTTGGCTTCCTACCATGCCATGTCTCATGTGGTGTGCGCTCAGCGCCTTTAGTTGGCATTCTGTTTTGTAGGTACACTGCTGTGAGAATGGCTTCCCCCCATAGTCTTTTAGGGAGATTGCTATCTGACAGCATACATCTGGTCATTTCCACAAGTGACCTAAATTTTCTCTCTGCAACAGAATTTTGCTCTGGTGTATAAGCTACTGTTGTGATATGCTGAATGCCTTCTTGTTCTAGAAATGTGCGCATGCTTTGTGAAGTGAACTCACCACCATTGTCGGTCTGAAGAACCTTTGGTTTTCTTTCAAATTTATTGCTCACCATGGCTACGTATTTCTTCAGCATGTCTGTGACTTGACTTTTCTCTTTCAGCAAATAGGCCACACAATATCTAGAGAAATCATCCAAGAATATTAGCACAAATCTGTTATTTCCCAATGATGGGATATTAAACGGTCCACATAAGTCACTGTGTATTAAGTCCAGCACTTTATTACTCCTATTTCCTGTGTATGCAGGAAATGAGGGTCTCACACCTTTTTGAGTAACACAGTCTATGCATTTCTCCATTTTACCAGCATCTGCACTTATCTGAATGCCGGTGGCCAGTTGCTTACTGTAAAGATCCTGGATCACCTTAAAATCACGATGTCCCAGGCGGCGGTGCCAGATTTCCAGACTACATTTACCATCATTCTTCCTTACTTGCGCCATATGTGAGGCTTCACCTGAAATGCTCAGTTTATAAACATCATTATGCATAAAAGCTTCAGCATACACTTCATCATTTTTAGAGATTGTGCACTTACTGTTTTCAAAATGAATCACAAATCCCTTCTTATCTAATGTAGATACACTAAGCATATTGCAAACTGCTTGGGGAATATACAAGACATCACTTACAGGAATTTCTTTAACTTCATTAGACACTTTGCATTTTAAGAATCCAATACCTTTTGCTTGGATCTTAGCAGTCCCTGCGTTTGCAGTTTTAAGAATACCTTCCTCTGGACACATTTCCTGAAAGAAATTCTTACAATTGGTTAAATGGCATGTGCTCCCCGAATCCAAAATCCAAGTACTTTCATTTGAATTATTATTTACCATAGTCAAAGATTTTTCTGCCATTAGAAAGCCCTTGTGTTTATCTTTGTCCTTCATACATTTCCTGGTTTGAAAATTCTTTAGTTCCATTGGCTTAGGTGAGCTAGAGGGAGTGTTTTGTGTTTCCTTACACCATTTAGATACATGTCCCTCCTTTCCACATGAGTAGCAAATCAGCTTGCCCTTGGGTGGAGTTTTCCCATAGCTCCGCCTTCCTCTGTTCTTTGCCAAGAAATTTGTTTCATTTCTCTCTGACTTGCTTTGAGAACACATCTCCTCAGAATCATTTATTATGCATTCCTGCCTTAGTTTTGATGTTGTCTGTTCAAAAGATTGCCCTTCAATGGCCTCATTTACAGACCTAAAAACATCAAACTTCTTTGATAGTGAGGTAAAAAGAAATGCTCTTTTCAATGCATCACACATGGGAATTCCAGAAAGTTCTAGCTTTTGAAATGAAGACATAAGATGCATAATGTGATCATTACATTTACTTTTATCCCTTAATTTGGTTTCATTCAACTCTGCCAACCAAATTGGTTGCTGCTTTGCATATGTAGTTGCATACATAGTTCTCAGTTTATATAAAATGTCCTTTGGTGTATCTTTTCCCTCCACTAATATGGCTTGTTTCTCTGAGAGAGCTTCCAAAAGCATGCACTTCACATAATAGTTTGCATTGTCCCATTCAGCCATATTTTCAGCTGTTCTGTCTTGGTCTAAGCATATATCTAATCTTTTTGCTCGAAGGAGACATATGAATCTTAGTTCCCACTGCCGATAATTAAACTCAGTTAATCTAGGCACCTTGAGAGAATAGAACAATGGTGAATTTCTTCCCTCAGCCATTTTCTTAGCCTTCTGTCTGCTGTGTGGGGGGAGAGAGAGACAGACTGAATCTTTCCTTTAAAACTCAAGAGAAAAAATGTGGCCTTTTTTCTGCCTGGTAATATTTCTCTTCTTTTTCAATTCCTGGACCCTGGGCCCGTAACCCTTTTGTTGGATTATTTGTAGTAAATAATTAGCAGATTTTAGTACACACAGCTTCAGCTTTAGAAATGTTAATTTCTTTCTTCATCTCTCTCTCATTCACCCCTGAATAATTCACTGCTGAGTCACTTTAAAGTTGAAGTAACAAAACATCTGTTTACTCACAGTTTGTAGTTAGATTATAATCAGACAGGCTTATATTTACATATTACTATACATTTGTATTATCAGCTCCTTCCATGTGCTTAGATGGTAATGGATGCTCACACCACCATGGATCCTCTCAGGTTAGGAGAGATCATGAGCTCCATGTGCTCCATGTGCTGTGTCTGCTGCATCTAAACCCCCACAGGAAGTTGCATAGCAGTGTGACCTCTCTAAGTAATTCACATCAGAGGTCACAGAGTAATCACAGAGAAATAATAGGTGACAGGCAATGCATGTAAAAATACAATTACATTCCAACATAAGTGACTTGTCCAAGACCACAAGGAACAGCAGTGGGATTTGAACTGGTCACCTCTGGATTGCAAGACCTGTGCTCTAACCACTAGGCCACTCCTCCACTATAGCAACATTCCATGTAGAATCTCAAATAGCAGCAACATTCCATATAGAATCTCAAATAGTAGCAGCATTCCAGAATCTCAAAAATAGTAGCAATATTCCATATATTTAGATTTTGCTCACACCTTTTTCAGTAGTAGCTCAAGGTGAGTTACATTCAGGTACTCTGGATATTTCTCTGTCCCAGGAGGGCTCACAATCTAAGTTTGTACCTGAGGCAATGGAGGGTTAAGTGACTTGTCCAAGACCACAAGGAACAGCAGTGGGATTTGAACTGGTCACCTCTGGATTGCAAGACCTGTGCTCTAACCACTAGGCCACTCCTCCACTATAGCAACATTCCATGTAGAATCTCAAATAGCAGCAACATTCCATATAGAATCTCAAATAGTAGCAGCATTCCAGAATCTCAAAAATAGTAGCAATATTCCATATATTTAGATTTTGCTCACACCTTTTTCAGTAGTAGCTCAAGGTGAGTTACATTCAGGTACACTGGATATTTCTCTGTCCCAAGAGGGCTCACAATCTAAATTTGTGCCTGAGGCAATGGAGGGTTAAGTGACTTGCCCAAGATCACAAGGAGCAGCAGTGGGATTTGAACCGGCCACCTCTAGATTGCAAGACCCTGCCATGGAGCCCATTTATTTCTTTTTCTTATCCCCACCCACATAGCCAGATTCATTCTCCCCTTCCCCCTCCCACCCCCAATATTTCACCTCTCCAGAAGTAGAGTAGGGAAAACAATGGGCCCTAGTTCTGGGTGTGGTGGCAGCATCAGGTTGTGAGTGAGCTTGTGGGGACCGTGCAAGTCCGCGCTTCGAATGGAGCCTAGTGATTTTAGAAAAGTAGGCTGAGAATCGAGGAAACTGGGCGAGTCATTTTCATCCTCCATTGCCTCTGATACGGGCCAGAGATACCAAGGGTTGATTTTGTCCCAAGGAATGATTATTGAAGGCCAAAAAGTGACATTTTAAAGATTTGTCTGAAGCATAAAACAGGAAAGATTTTTAAGCGTCAAAAGGGTTTCACAAATGAAGAACCAGTAGAAAACATGTTTAGGTTTTTTGGGGTTGCTTCAAAGGATGTGGACAAAATGGAGGCAGCATTAGGGAAACTTTCAAAGGAACTTGCCCGAGATACTAAACAACTGCCTGGGTGAATTCTCAAGACTGAAAACTTCCTTTCACTTAATATGCACATGGGTACATTTGTGGCAAAGGGCTTCTCCACCCTAAATTATCTCTCTATAGATGCTGCACAGTGTTGCCAGGTGGGCGGTTTTCCGCAACCCGCCGCAGGAAATTTTTGCCCGCGGCGGGTTGCGGTTTTTTGGGCTTGTTTTGGGGTCTTTCGGCGGTTTTTTTTTTTGCGGTTTTTCTGGCCGCGGGGGCGGGGTTAGTGATCTGGGCGGGGCCGATGACGGGGGGCGGTGACGGAAGAGGCGGGGCCGCTGACGGCGGGGGCGGGGTTGATGACGGCGGGGGTGGGGGTGTCAGGAGCGGGGTTTGACTTTGGGCGGGTTTTGGGCTCGTTTCGGTGGGAAAAAAATTTTCCACCTGGCAACCCTGATTGCTGCAAAGAAACACACTCGTTTTTTTCTCTTTCTGTTCACACATGCATATACACATTCTCACTCACACAGTCTTGCTCTCTATTCTAGTCAGTGGCGTTCCTGGGGGGGGGCGGTGGGTGCAGTCTGCCCCGGGTGCACACCGCTGGGGGGGGGGGGGTGCCACGTGCCTGTCGCCGCCACTCGTTCCGTGCTTCCTCTGCCTCGGAACAGGTTACTTCTGTTCCGGGGCAGAGGGAGCAAGGAACGAGCGAAGCCGACAGGCGCGCGGCACCCCCCCCCCCCCCCAGCAGGTAAAAATGCACCGGAGGGGGGGGCAGTGTCGTTTCGCCGGGGGGGGGGAGAGGTGTCACTTCACCGGGGGGGGGACACATCGGCGATCCGCCCCGGGTGTCAGCCGTCCTAGGGACGCCACTGATTCCAGTGTGCTTTTGCTTCCCTACCCCCCCCCCCCCCCCCCCCAACACATACCAAAATGATCAGTTCATCCTGCAGAGGTGTTGAGTTCCTTCCTGCTTTTCCTTTTTAGCCAGTAGCAACTTCTGTTTCCTCCAATCCATTCCCAGCATCCCTCTCCTGGACACTCGCTGGCTCTCTCCAGAATTCAGTCCCTCCACCTCATGCACAAGATTGGCTTCCACCACACTAGAATTTCCCCCTGGCTTATCCCTCTCTTCCTCTGACTGGAGCTGCCTTCCAGTGCTCTGCTCTGCATCCTGTCCACAGTCTGTGAATAAAGCTGCCTTTTTTCAGACACTTTAGCTGTGCTTCTGGGCCCCAAACATCCATGCAGAAATCCTTTACAGTCCTGGAAAATGTGAGACGGGTGGGTAGTTCTAGCTGTAGAATCCTGAACACATCTTGACAAGTCGCTTCAAACTGAACTTTTGGCACAGCTTGCAGGGGCTACTGAGAAGAGAGCAAGCTGGGAAGCAGTGGGAATAGGGTGGGAAGGAATGAGGTCACTAGTCTCCATGTTCCACCAAGCTTTAGCTGCAATGCAGATCTCAGTATCTCAGCAGTGTAGTGAAGTGTGAACTTGTCTTTGGCTGCAAATGCAGGTGACGTACTGAAGTGGAAACCTTAATTATGTTTATAGCAGTCCTTAATAAAACAAAGCAGAGCGCTCTGAGCATACACAGAAATAGTATATGCATTTTGTTCCCTTCATGAGAAGAAAAGCATGTATTTTTTAATTTTTGTTACATTTGTACCCCGCGCTTTCCCACTCATGGCAGGCTCAATGCGGCTTACATGGGGCAATGGAGGGTTAAGTGACTTGCCCAGAGTCACAAGGAGCTGCCTGTGCCTGCAGTGGGAATCGAACTCAGTTCCTCAGGACCAAAGTCCACCACCCTAACCACTAGGCCACTCCTCCACTGTTGGTACTATTTGAGATTCTACATGGAATGTTGCTATTCCACTAGCAACATTCCATGTAGAAGTCGGCCCTTGCAGATCATCAATGTGGCCGCGCAGGCTTCTACATGGAATGTTGCTAGTGGAATAGCAACATTCCATGTAGAATCTCCAAATAGTAGCAACATTCCATGTAGAATCTCCAATAGTATCTATTTTATTTTTGTTACATTTGTACCCCGCGCTTTCCCACTCATGGCAGGCTCAATGCGGCTTACATGGGGCAATGGAGGGTTAAGTGACTTGCCCAGAGTCACAAGGAGCTACCTGTGCCTGAAGTGGGAATCAAACTCAGTTCCTCAGTTCCCCAGGACCAAAGTCCACCACTAGACCACTCCTCCACTGTTGGTACTATTTGAGATTCTACATGGAATGTTGCTATTCCACTAGCAACATTCCATGTAGAAGTCGGCCCTTGCAGATCATCAATGTGGCCGCGCAGGCTTCTACATGGAATGTTGCTAGTGGAATAGCAACATTCCATGTAGAATCTCCAATAGTATGTATTTTATTTTTGTTACATTTGTACCCTGCGCTTTCCCACTCATGGCAGGCTCAATGCAGCTTACATGGGGCAATGGAGGGTTAAGTGACTTGCCCAGAGTCACAAGGAGCTGCCTGTGCCTGAAGTGGGAGTGGAACTCAGTTCCTCAGGACCAAAGTCCACCACCCTAACCACTAGGCCACTCCTCCACTCCACTTTTGAAAATTGTCGCCAGGAATTTTTTTTTTTTTTGTAACTTTGAATCTTTTATTGATGTTTTTAAAGAGCAATATAACAAACATAGGTAACGCACAGCCATACATGCTGATGGATACACCTGCTGTTTGGCATTCACAAGTTTTCTGGGTTAATTTATGTATTTTGAAACGTATGCCCAAAAATAATACATCCCTTCGTGAAGTCTGCCCCTGAGAACTCCTCCACTCAGTTCGGGTAAAAATACACATGTACAAACTCTCTACCTTTCAAAATAAGAAGCATACACTAGGCCACTCCTCCACTCTATGTATACCAGAGTTTGATTTGTCGCTGCCTTTCTCAGGGCACAAACCATAGAAGTCTGCCCAGCACTGTTCATGTACTAAAAGTTCTGAAGCTAACGGCGCAGCCCCTTAAAATTTACACTCCAGCCCATCCATATCTATTCAGTCACGATCAGGGCACAGACTGTAGAAGTCCGCCCTGCACCGATTTTACTCTCCAAATACTGACGTTGCCACCCAATCTCTGCTAAGATTCCATAGTTCCATTCTTTCTAAACAGGATTCCTTTGTGTTTATCCCACGCACTTTTCAATTCCATTAACGTTTTCATCTCCACCACCTCCCGGAGGAAGGCATTCCACATATCTACCACCCTCTACTTGAAAAAATACTTCCTGACATTACTCCTGAGTCTGCCCCCCTTCAACCTCAATTCACTTCCTCTAGTTCTACCACCTTCCCGTCTCCGCAAAAGGTTCGTTTGTGGATTAATACCTTTCAAATATTTGAATGTCTTGTATCATGTGTAGCTGGGTCCCCCTCCCAGGACCCAGCTGGGCTCGACCCTGTTTAGCTTCCTTCTTCACCCGACTGTTGCCTTGCTCCACACCACCTTGGCCTGTTCTGGGAACTCAGCGCCAGACCCCCTGAGAGCTTGCAGGACTTCCTCCTCTCTCTATGGTTTCCACAGAGGCTCAATCAAGGCAAAACGTTTATAGAAAAAAAACTTTATTTTCTTGCTTCCATTCAGCATAGACACAAAAGGAAAACACCTTACTCCCAGGTTGTTAAGGTTTGCTGCCAAAGTCTCATTCAGGGTTTAAACAGTCCATATAACTTCACTTTAGCCAAAATTACTTCTTTTAGGGAACAGTACATTATCAGAAAGAAAACACCATAGCTTGGTAGGTTGCAGGCCCAGACCTTTCCAGTATGAAACAGTTTACACAGTCTTTCTTACAGCACAGCTACACAGCTTTGGTCCCACCTGGTTCAGACTGGGGTTTCAATTGTGCCCAGCCCTCTTTCTCTCCCAGGGGCTGCACCTGTTTCCTGTTTAGTAGAGATCTCCCCCAGCACCTCAGTCTCTCTCCTCTGGTCTTCCACCAGTCTCTCCAAGGCACAGCTAGCCACCCTCTTACAGCAGCTTCACGGGTTTGAGCCAGAGCTCCAAACGCCATCTGTTCCTCCTCTAGTCCTTCAGTAACCTCCATTTTATCCTCCTCTTCAACTTCCCCCGCCCCCAACCTCTCCAGCTGGCCCTCATCACCTCCCTCAGAGACCATTTCCCAATCTTCCATCTCCTCCCCTAATTCTTGCACAGCCAGGTGGGGAAGAGAGGGATTCTGGAACTGGTAGTTCCTTTTCTTCTTCCTTAACCCAGCCAACCTCTCTGCCTCCGGTAGCGCAGCTTTCTGAATGAGGGTGTTGTGCACATGAAGTCTGCCCCGTTGGGGTTCCCCGGCTGCCTGCACCCCCCTTCTGCGTGCCTTCCCGGATCCCCTTTCACCTACTCTCTCACACATGTCACCCCTGTGTCTCCTTTCCTCCAAAGTATACATGTTCAGGTTGGTAAGTCTCTCCTTATACGGTTTGCAACGCAAATCCCATACCATTTCCGTAGCGTTTCTTTGCACCACTTCCAGTCATCTTTAGCCAGATACGGCCTCCAAAACTGAACACAATACTCCAAGTGGGGCCTCACTAACGACTTGTAGAGGGGCATCAACACCTCCTTTCTTCTGCTGGTTATACCCCTCTCTAAGCAGCCTAGCATCCTTCTAGCCACAGCCGTCGCCTTGTCACATTTTCTTCACCTTCATATCCTCCGACACCAACACCCCAAGGTCTCTCTCCAGAGTCGAGCTTACTAATCTCTCCCCTCCTATTCGGTATCTCTCTTTTGGGTTTCTACACCCCAAATGCATCACTCTGCATTTCTGGTCATTAAATTTTAACTGTCAGACCCTCGACCGTTCTTCTAACTTTTGGAGATCTCTTCTCATTGTTTCTACTCCCTCTAGGGTATTCACTCTATTGGCTATCTTCGTGTCATCCGCAAAAAGGCAAACCTTTCCTTCCAACCCTTCAGCAATATCTCTCGCAAATATATTAAACAAAATGGGCCCCAGCACCGACCCCTGAGGAACCCCACTGCTGACCATCCTTTCTTCTGAACGGATTCCATTTACCACCACCCTCTGCCACCTGTCGGTCAACCAGTTTTCTGTCCAGTTCACCACTTTCGGTCCTAAGGTCAGCTTATTCACGAGTCTTCTGTGGGGGACTGTATCAAAGGCTTTGCTGAAGTAGATTACATCTAGCACACGGCCTTCATCCAGTTCTTTTGTTACCCAGTCAAAGAAATCAATGAGATTCGTTTGGCAGGATTTTCCTTTGGTAAAACCATGTTGCCTCAGGTCCTGTAACCCGTTTTCTTCTAGAAAGTTAAACATGCCCAAAAAGGAGTTTTCTAAAATTGCATGAAAACTTGGGTGCCTAAAAAGGCACATGTGATCTGTGCGTAGGTACTCCAGGGGTTATAGTTTGGGCAAAGCAGAGGCAAATTTTGATGCATGCATGAATTTTTATAAAATATGCAGGTATATGCATCCACCTGCTGTTGAGTGGATTCTGGAAGCCTGTCTTATATCTCTCCAAATCCCTCTTATGCCTACAGTTCAAATGTGCTTTACAAATACTTTTTTTTTTGTTTGTTTTTGCTTTGCTTTACTGAGGATTTCTCCCTAATCGAACTTTCTTGGGTTTCAGATGGGGATCTAGTTCCAGATGAACCCCAAAGCTGTACTGTGCATTTGAAGTAATTCTTTAATATCTCTTTTTTTGTGTGTTTCAGGTGTGTGATTTGTATGATGGACTTTGTGTACGGGGACCCAATCCGGCTTCTGCCCTGCATGCACATTTACCACCTGGACTGTATAGATGACTGGCTGATGAGATCCTTCACATGTCCCTCCTGTATGGAGCCCGTGGATGCAGCGCTGCTTTCTTCCTATGAGACTAACTGAACCTTGAGTGACTTCAGTTCTGTTTTAGTGGGTTTTCATCTTTGTCACTCAGCCCAAAGAGTCAGAAAATAGGAATTTGAATTCTTGCACGTAGAAGTGCAACTTCCTGCTTAAAAAAAGAAAACTTCTGGAATAAATGTTTTTTTTTGGGGGGGGGGGGGTGGGAGGGGAGAGGGAGTACAAAATATTTTGGCAAGGAAAAGTAAACTAGGAAGTATTTTTCTATAAAGCATTGACCCAGTGTTTAAACTTATCATTTTGCCCAAACAAGCCAGTTAGTGCTGAGAATGGAAACTGTGAAGTGTTGTGTTCATCAGATTTGAATCTACGAGTGCGATGGACAGGGGCGTAGCCAGACACCCTATTTTGGGTGGGCCCAAGATGGGTGGGCAGAACTCCACCCTGTTGCACAAGTGATTTGGTCTCTCCCTCTCTCACCTGCATGCCATATGGTCTCTCAAACATCCCCCTCCCCCGCATACCTTTTAAATAGCAGATTTTCACCTTCAAGCGACACACTGCATGTTGGCCCCATAGCCTTCTCTCAGATGCAACTTCCTGTTTCTGCATAGGCGGGAATACATCACAGAGAAGGTTTTGGGGCCCGTGTGAGCAGTATGTATCGGTCTCTGCTCTCTGCAAGCGAAGATCTGTTATTTACAAGGTATGCAGGAGGGACAGTTGTTGGGAGTTTTCAGCTGGTGGGGCTCGGGGATCCCTGCCAGCCACATCATAGGTGTGCTACTCCTAAGCCCAAAGTGGGTGGGCTTGGGCCCACCCAGGCCCACCCTTGGCTACACCACTGGCGATGGAAGGTTATTTTTTTTCCCCCTTCCCTAGACAAATGGATTTTTGTTTAGATTCTTTTCACAAGGTGCTGGCATTTGGGTCAAGGCTGTATTAAAAGCTACATTTTATAACACTGGCACAAAGGAGTAGTTTTAAGCTTATTTGCACAGGTTCTTTCTTTGTTTCCATTGGAAATGGAATCCATTGCCTTAGGTCTTTTTTTTTTAATGGTCTATTGTTATGGTTGGGGCTGGCTCTACGCTTCGAAACCAGTTTATTTATAACCTGTTTAAAAAGTGCTATATTCTGTTTCGTAGTTTGGAAATAACAGAATATAAAGTGATCTCTTAAGTTTGCCAGCAAGCTCTGAGACGCACGATCCCTTTTCTATAACTGCTTGTTTAGTCTGTCCGTGCTAAAGCCTGGGAAAAAAACAAACCCGGTAAATGTATTTTAATCTTTTTACATAAATGTGTTTTGTTTTTTTGCTTCTATTTTTATTATCGTGCTTATGAGTTGAAGCATGCTTTAAGATCACTGGTTCTGATGATCACGTTAAAGTGCAAGTCCACCACTGTGCGTTGAACGCACAATTTTAGTGGTGTTGAAGTATATGTGTTTAAAAAAAAAAAAAAAAAAAAAAAACTCTGACATTTTACTTATGCTCTCAAAATGAGTGTGGGTTTTTATGCTTTACCATTTCTTATTTCTGTAATTCTTTCTGTGTTATCAGAACTTATTTGTATAAAGTGAATAATGTTATGTTGTACCTCATCGACTTCCAAGTTTCAGGCAGACTGAACTTGGATATATGCAAAGTGTACTGGATTTTTGCTTCTTTTATGCTACAGTCCCTGGAGCATTCGGGTTCGAATGCAGCTTTTTTTTTTTTTTTTCTTTTAAAGAAGACACTAATTCATAATTGTGAATCCCATGTAACAGTTGGACTTGAGCTACTCCTTCGCGAGTTAGAGGCCAACCCGAAACCGGGCTTTTCCGTTTCGGCCGAAATTCACTGCTCTGTTTTGTCTGAAACCGAAACCAAAGCTGAAACCTAAACTGGCAGAACCCCCCTCCCTTCCCAGGCGTATCTTAAACCCGGGGTGTCTTTTTTACAAAGGTGCGCTGAAAAATGGCTTGCGGTAGTGTAGGCACGGGTTTTGGGTGTGCGCAGAATCATTTTTCAGTGCACCTGTAAAAAAAAAAAAAAAGGCCTCTTTTTCTCCTAGAAAATGGATGTGCGGCAAAATCAAAATTGCTGCGCGTCCATTTTGGATCTCGGACCTTACTGCCAGCCATACCTAGTGGTAAAGAATTTAGGCGGTAATGACCTACGCACGTCAGATGCCACTTGGCGCGCGTCCGTTGCATGTGCCAGAAAATAAAAAAATATTATTCAGACGCGTGCCAAAATTGAAATTACCGCAAAGGCCAGGCGGTAACTGGGCGGTAACTCCAATTTGGCGTGCGTAGACGCCTACGTGGCTTGGTAAAAGGGGCCCAGGTCACGTGTGATCCCCGGTTGCTCCTGCCCACGATGTCTGTGCTGTCAAAATGGCTGCCAAGACCTTCAGTAGCAGTCTCGTAAGATTGCTGCTGAAGGTTTCATCAGTTACCAAAGGCACCTAAGGCATGCCTGGGGTGGTTGTTTTGGTCAGCGTGGGGGGGGGGGGGGGTTGGTTTGGGGAGGGTAGTTCTGATTTCAGCTGAAACTGAAATATGGCCAAATTGAAATTTTGGGCTGGTTTTTTGGCACTGAAACCAAAATTTGGTCAGCCTGTATTGTGAGTTGCTCAAATTACTTGTCATGCTTTGAAATAATCTGACAGTGTGGTATCACTGTATTCTTCGAGCAGATTTTGATTTTACTGACTCTTTTTGTGCACTGAACCTCCAAACTTTGGGTCATACGTTTCTGATCTTTATGACGTTTGTCTTATTCCATACCTTTCACAGACGCGATATGCCATTGAGTCAGAATAACTGTATGCCCAGTGTTTTGAGTGGCCTCGTGTTATTAAAAATCTTAGTTTAGCTTAACTACAGTGCAGTCTCACCTTGAGTGAAGCTGTTTAGTTAGGGTTTGATTCTTACTTGTTTGACTCGGAATTAGTATGTAAATTGAGAAATCCTGTGAGACTTGAAGTACACTTACAGTACGGCGAGATGATATTTTTTGAAACGCATCCAAAAAAAAAAAAAGATTTGACTAGTGGTTTACAGAATCGAGGCCCACAGCAGTAATTTTGTTGCAAATTAGTTTCTGTTGTCAAACGTAATTTGATTTTCTTCTGGGTTTTTTTTTTTCTCATTTGATTCTTTCATGTGAATTTTTTTTTTTTTTTTTTGTAGAAAACGTCAGACAGAATACCTGAACTTGTGTGCAATATTTTTCATTTATATTAAAGCATTGCCTTTCTTTTTTAAGTTTGTACATTTCTGCTTTAATTTTTTTATAGTTATTTTCTCATCAAGTGCTACAGCCTGATATGTTTTGTTATTGTGATTCTTTTTAAGATTACTAAAATGGGTAATCAAAACACATTTCTCAAATTGACATTATGTTTTAAGGCTTTACTTAATCAACTGTATAAATCAGTTTGAATGCTGTCCTAGGCACCGTGTATGTCTTAACTCTTAACAGTGACATCTGTGCCATGCTGAGATGTATTTAATAATGTTGTGTCAAAAAAACTGTTTTTTTTCACCTGGGTCCTGGAGTGAGGTAAGGTACATGAAGTGTTTTTTTTTTTTTTTTTTTCAAATTAAAACAATAAAACATAACACTCGTACCATTTTTAGCATGGAACAGGCCACAGTTTTTTGTTTTTTTACCCCACGTGCTGGATCAGCACAAGATGTAAAAGCCAATTTTTACATACCACATTGGAATTGAGACATCCCGGTTGGGACATGCTCCATTCTGGCAATATTTTACAAAATCCACTGTCCGTACTCCTCACTTCTTTTAAACACTATTTTGAACAACAATGACAATATTTAACAATAAATATACTTCCACATAGGAAGCAGAGAGTAGGATTGCGTGGCCAGTATTCTCAGTGGAGGAGGGTAGTTAGTGGGGTCCCGCAGGGGTCTGTGCTGGGTCCGTTGCTTTTTAATGTATTTATAAATGACCTAGAGATGGGAATAACTAGTGAGGTAATTAAATTCACCGATGACACAAAATTATTCAGGGTCGTCAAGTCGCAGGAGGAATGTGAACGATTACAGGAGGACCTTGCGAGACTGGGAGAATGGGCGTGCAAGTGGCAGATGAAGTTCAATGTTGACAAGTGCAAAGTGATGCATGTGGGTAAGAGGAACCCGAATTATAGCTACGTCTTGCAAGGTTCCGCGTTAGGAGTTACGGATCAAGAAAGGGATCTGGGTGTCGTCGTCGATGATACGCTGAAACCTTCTGCTCAGTGTGCTGCTGCGGCTAGGAAAGCGAATAGAATGTTGGGTGTTATTAGGAAGGGTATGGAGTCCAGGTGTGCGGATGTTATAATGCCGTTGTATCGCTCCATGGTGCGACCGCACCTGGAGTATTGTGTTCAGTACTGGTCTCCGTATCTCAAAAAAGATATAGTAGAATTGGAAAAGGTACAGCGAAGGGCGACGAAAATGATAGTGGGGATGGGACGACTTTCCTATGAAGAGAGGCTGAGAAGGCTAGGGCTTTTCAGCTTGGAGAAGAGACGGCTGAGGGGAGATATGATAGAAGTGTATAAAATAATGAGTGGAATGGATCGGGTGGATGTGAAGCGACTGTTCACGCTATCCAAAAATACTAGGACTAGAGGGCATGAGTTGAAGCTACAGTGTGGTAAATTTAAAACGAATCGGAGAAAATGTTTCTTCACCCAACGTGTAATTAGACTCTGGAATTTGTTGCCGGAGAACGTGGTACGGGCGGTTAGCTTGACGGAGTTTAAAAAGGGGTTAGATAGATTCCTAAAGGACAAGTCCATAGACCGCTATTAAATGGACTTGGAAAAATTCCGCATTTTTAGGTATAACTTGTCTGGAATGTTTTTACGTTTGGGGAGCGTGCCAGGTGCCCTTGACCTGGATTGGCCACTGTCGGTGACAGGATGCTGGGCTAGATGGACCTTTGGTCTTTCCCAGTATGGCACTACTTATGTACTTATGTACTAACCCTATACAGACACCCGAACTCACTCATACCAGCCTTTCACTGTGCCATTCAACCCAGTCTTATAAAGCTACAGACCAAAACACCGCTGTAAACCCAGGGATACACTATATCTTTGTATCTTGCACATGTACCCCAGTCCCATGTAGACAGTTTCTCTTTCTTCCATGTGACTGGGGTACATGTGGAAGATACAAAGATATAGTGTATCCCTGGGTTTACAGCGGTGTTTTGGTCTGTAGCTTTATAAGACTGGGTTGAATGGCGCAGTGAAAGGCTGGTATGAGTGAGTTTGGGTGTCTGTATAGGGTTGTGGAAGTATATTTATTGTTAAATATTGTCATTGTTGTTCAAAATAGTGTTTAAAAGAAGTGAGGCGTACGGACAGTGGATTGGGTATGCAGGATTGTACTTATGGTTAATTTATTAAATCCCCATTGAATATATATAATATTTTACAAAAGACAGTAGGGACAGGCAGCGGTGTACATATATGTATTTACCAGTGAGCGCTGCCAGTTTTTCAACTATACACGTGGAAAAGAGTGAGTGACATGAGCCCAGTGGCTTTCACGTGTAAACAGCAATTTTGCAGCTGCCACGTGTGAGTGGTATTGCTTTACACCGGGGATTGAGTAGGTCTTTGAGCTGGTGTAAACTAGAGAGTTGCACAGGGATAAAAATTCCATCCATCCCCACTGGAATCTTCTCTATCCCTGCCCGTCTCCTATGCTAAAATAACCCGACTTCTGATAAGATAACTCAACAGTAGCACATGTTGATAACATCCCCTCTGTGCTTATGAGGATTTCAATGCTGTCAACCATATCCATTAGTTGTTTTAGTGCTATTATAATTGCCATAACCAAAAATATGCTCTGCTTCAGTTCATTTTCAACATACATTTATCATAGCTTACTGAGTTCATAATCACAGTATCTATTTATATAGATATTTTTGTAAATGGCGCTCTCAGATCAGCGCACCTTCCCCTAATAAGGCTAAATGAGCCTAGCATATGTCTAAAAGGGGCGTAACGCAATCCTCATCGATCCTTAAATGTTTTTCATATCTTTTTTTTCTTTTTTTAAATCATTTATCTCTATTTTCAATTATTGTATCCAGTGTTTTCACTAAGTTAAACCATATATTCAAGTACTTAACTTATCCGATTTTCCCATATCCGATATTCACTTATTTTTATTTTTCAAAAACTGGAGACCAGATGTCACACCGACACAGATCCATGTTTCGCGTTATAAAACGCTGTTTCAAGGTAGTCTCCTGTATATAAAGAAATTTATAATCAGTATATATATATATATATACAGTGGGGGAAATAAGTATTTGATCCCTTGCTGATTTTGTAAGTTTGCCCACTGACAAAGACATGAGCAGCCCATAATTGAAGGGTAGGTTATTGGTAACAGTGAGAGATAGCACATCACAAATTAAATCCGGAAAATCACATTGTGGAAAGTATATGAATTTATTTGCATTCTGCAGAGGGAAATAAGTATTTAATCCCTCTGGCAAACAAGACCTAATACTTGGTGGCAAAACCCTTGTTGGCAAGCACAGCGGTCAGACGTCTTCTGTAGTTGATGATGAGGTTTGCACACATGTCAGGAAGAATTTTGGTCCACTCCTCTTTGCAGATCATCTCTAAATCATTAAGAGTTCTGGGCTGTCGCTTGGCAACTCGCAGCTTCAGCTCCCTCCATAAGTTTTCAATGGGATTAAGGTCTGGTGACTGGCTAGGCCACTCCATGACCCTAATGTGCTTCTTCCTGAGCCACTCCTTTGTTGCCTTGGCTGTATGTTTTGGGTCATTGTCGTGCTGGAAGACCCAGCCACGACCCATTTTTAAGGCCCTGGCGGAGGGAAGGAGGTTGTCACTCAGAATTGTACGGTACATGGCCCCATCCATTCTCCCATTGATGCGGTGAAGTAGTCCTGTGCCCTTAGCAGAGAAACACCCCCAAAACATAACATTTCCACCTCCATGCTTGACAGTGGGGACGGTGTTCTTTGGGTCATAGGCAGCATTTCTCTTCCTCCAAACACGGCGAGTTGAGTTCATGCCAAAGAGCTCAATTTTTGTCTCATCTGACCACAGCACCTTCTCCCAATCACTCTCGGCATCATCCAGGTGTTCACTGGCAAACTTCAGACGGGCCGTCACATGTGCCTTCCGGAGCAGGGGGACCTTGCGGGCACTGCAGGATTGCAATCCGTTATGTCGTAATGTGTTACCAATGGTTTTCGTGGTGACAGTGGTCCCAGCTGCCTTGAGATCATTGACAAGTTCCCCCCTTGTAGTTGTAGGCTGATTTCTAACCTTCCTCATGATCAAGGATACCCCACGAGGTGAGATTTTGCGTGGAGCCCCAGATCTTTGTCGATTGACAGTCATTTTGTACTTCTTCCATTTTCTTACTATGGCACCAACAGTTGTCTCCTTCTCGCCCAGCGTCTTACTGATGGTTTTGTAGCCCATTCCAGCCTTGTGCAGGTGTATGATCTTGTCCCTGACATCCTTAGACAGCTCCTTGCTCTTGGCCATTTTGTAGAGGTTAGAGTCTGACTGATTCACTGAGTCTGTGGACAGGTGTCTTTCATACAGGTGACCATTGCCGACAGCTGTCTGCCATGCAGGTAACGAGTTGATTTGGAGCATCTACCTGGTCTGTAGGGGCCAGATCTCTTACTGGTTGGTGGGGGATCAAATACTTATTTCCCTCTGCAGAATGCAAATAAATTCATATACTTTCCACAATGTGATTTTCCGGATTTAATTTGTGATGTGCTATCTCTCACTGTTACCAATAACCTACCCTTCAATTATGGGCTGCTCATGTCTTTGTCAGTGGGCAAACTTACAAAATCAGCAAGGGATCAAATACTTATTTCCCCCACTGTATATAGCACTATGTTTCGACCTACAGTTGAGCTTTACTCACCACGCTATTGTCAAACAGTCGCCATCAAAGATGGCCGACACAAACTTACTATGGATTATATATCCTGTGACGTATACTGACGTAAACTAACGTATAGCGTCACTCTTAAACTCCCAGGCCGCCATATAATGAAGCAGAATGGAGATATTATAACATCTATACACTGTAAACATACAGATCGAAATAACTATCTTCATTATAATAGCTTTCACCCTGTTCATTTGAAAAATAATTTACCTATAAGCCAGTTCCTCCGTCTACGGAGGCTATGTTCATCATTGGAAGATTTTAAATATCATTCAAATAATCTCACAGAAAAGTTTGTAACCCGGGGATATCCGACGAAAATTATTCGGAAAGCATACCTGAGGGCGCATTTCTCTCAAAGAGAGTTACTATTAAGTTATAGGGATCATGAAGAACAGAACCGGCCAGTATGTATTCTACCATTTTCGTCTATGTCTAAATATATTATACAGATCATTATGACACATTGGCATGTTATCCAGATGGATGGACTTTTTGATGAAAAGCCGTTCATAGCTTTTACACGACCTAAGAATATCGGTGAAATATTATCATGGAAAAAATTATATAGAAGCATGAACCTGATATCTATGGCTTCACAGACTAGATGTGAACATTGTCAATGGTGTGCTACAGCCATAATAGGATCCTTATGGACTGACCCCCATTTGGGTAAACAAATTTCTTCGAAGTTGGATTCAAATTGTAACACAAAGATGGTAGTATATGCTATTGAATGTCCCTGTAGGAAGATCTATGTGGGGCGAAGTATGCGACCGATAAGAATCAGATTGACAGAGCATAAATCCAGGATCCTGAATAAAAAAAATGGAAGCACCCCTAGTTCAACATTGGGTGGATCATCATCATTCTATTTTAGATCTACAATGGCGGATTATTGATCAAATTATAGAAGGGTGGGAGGGAGGAGATCTTGAAAGTATATTAAATTATAAAGAGCAATATTGGATATTTACTCTGGATACGATTGAACCTTCCGGACTAAATCGAGAAATTGATTGGCAGACTCTTATATGAATGATATACAATGAGAACTGAGCTTCTGTGATTATTTTGACTTTTGAATTTCCATCAGCTGGCGGCCTGGGAGTTTAAGAGTGACGCTATACGTTAGTTTACGTCAGTATACGTCACCGGATATATAATCCATAGTAAGTTTATGCCGGCCATCTTTGATGGAGACTGTTTGACAATAGCGTGGTGAGTAAAGCTCAACTGTAGGTCAAAACATAGTGCTATATATATATATATACTGATTATAAATTTCTTTATATACAGGAGACTACCTTGAAACAGCGTTTTATAACGCGAAACATGGATCTGTGTCGGTGTGACATCTGGTCTCCAGTTTTTGAAAAATAAAAATAAGTGAATATCGGATATGGGAAAATCGGATAAGTTAAGTACTTGAATATATGGTTTAACTTAGTGAAAACACTGGATACAATAATTGAAAATAGAGATAAATGATTAAAAAAAAGAAAAAAAGATATGAAAAACATTTAAGGATCGATGAGGATTGCGTTACGCCCCTTTTAGACATATGCTAGGCTCATTTAGCCTTATTAGGGGAAGGTGCGCTGATCTGAGAGATCCATTTACAAAAATATCTATATAAATAGATACTGTGATTATGAACTCAGTAAGCTATGATAAATGTGTTGAAAATGAACTGAAGCAGAGCATATTTTTGGTTATACTGTGAGCTCCCTTCAAGATAAATATCTTGGTGCTTATTAATTATTATAATTGCCATGGCACAAGGAAAAGGTAGGTAGGCTGGCCTGGCACTAAACTTCAGTGGGAACCCTGCAGGATCTCCATCCATCCCTGTGAGAGTCCTGTGCACCTCGAGGGGGATCCCTGCAGGGGTCCCGGTAACTCTGTTCTCGTGCAACTCTCTAGTGTGAATTACAAGTGTGAAAGTATGCTCCCTTGTACACGTGTTCCCTCTGTAAAACAGGAAATACAAGTGTCTATTTTTGTCCCACTCAAGATGTGCCCAAACCACAGCTTCTGAAAATCCCAGCATGCTGTGGATCTCCAGGTGTAAATAGCTGTGTTTATGCACATTGACTGCATACGCATGTAAATGGTGATTTTCAGAAGGCCACTGTTTACACATGGAGATGCTTCCAAAATAATTCCCAACATATGTTGGGTGGGTTTTATGATTTGTTTTTTGTTTGTTTTTTTTGTTACATTTGTACCCTGCGCTTTCCCACTCATGGCAGGCTCAATGCGGCTTACATGGGGCAATGGAGGGTTAAGTGACTTGCCCAGCGTCACAAGGAGCTGCCTGTGCCTGAAGTGGGAATCGAACTCAGTTCCCCAGGACCAAAGTCCACCACCCTAACCACTAGGCCACTCCTCCACTGTTGCTACTATTTGAGATTCTAGATGGAATGTTGCTATCTAGCAACATTCCATGTAGAAGTCGGCCCTTGCAGATCACCAATGTGGCCGCGCAGGCTTCTGCTTCTGTGAGTCTGACGTCCTGCATGTACGTGCAGGACGTCAGACTCACAGAAACAGAAGCGTGCGCAGCCTTCTACATGGAATGTTGCTAGTAGAATAGCAACATTCCATGTAGAATCTCCAATAGTATCTATTTTATTTTTGTTACATTTGTACCCTGCACTTTCCCACTCATGGCAGGCTCAATGCGGCTTACATGGGGCAATGGAGGGTTAAGTGACTTGCCCAGAGTCACAAGGAGCTGCCTGTGCCTGAAGTGGGAATCGAACTCAGTTCCCCAGGACCAAAGTCCACCACCCTAACCACTAGGCCACTCCTCCACTGTTGCTACTATTTGAGATTCTAGATGGAATGTTGCTATCTAGCAACATTCCATGTAGAAGTCGGCCCTTGCAGATCACCAATGTGGCCGCGCAGGCTTCTGCTTCTGTGAGTCTGACGTCCTGCACGTACATGCAGGACGTCAGACTCACAGAAACAGAAGCCTGCGCAGCCTTCTACATGGAATGTTGCTAGTGGAATAGCAACATTCCATGTAGAATCTCCAATAGTATCTATTTTTGTTACATTTGTACCCTGCGCTTTCCCACTCATGGCAGGCTCAGTGCGGCTTACATGGGGCAATGGAGGGTTAAGTGACTTGCCCAGAGTCACAAGGAGCTGCCTGTGCCTGAAGTGGGAATCCAACTCAGTTCCTCAGTTCCCCAGGACCAAAGTCCACCACCCTAACCACTAGGCCACTCCTCCACTCTCTAAAAACTGCTCATTCCTCCCCCCTTTTATTAAGTGATGTCACAGAATAAACATCGGGCCTGATACTCCAAGGATTTATGCTCCTAAATTAGTCTCTCTGAAAACTTAACTAGGACTGGGTGCCTAAATTTATACACCAAATTTCATTAAGCCCTTAACTGATGGAGCATAAAATGTGGGCTGCAACAGGGGTGGATTTTGGGGCTAATTAATCTAGGAAAGGAGATGGTATTTTTGATATACTCCCTTTCTGTGGTTACAATCAAAGTGGTTTGCATATTATTTGTAGGTACTTAATTTTGTGCCTGGGGCAGTGGAGGGTTAAGGGGGTCTCTTTACTAAGCCGCAATGAAGGTTTTTATCTCTTGGTAGAAATCAGCTGGCGGTAAAGGCGTCTCAGCATTTACCACCAGCTGCTTTCTACCACGAGCTAAAAATTCTACCACAGCTTAGTAAAAGGCCCCACCCCTAAGTGACTTGCCAAGAGTCACAAGGAGCTGCAGTGGGAATCAAACCCAGTTTCCATGGTTCTCAGGCCGCTGCACTAACCATTAAGCTGCTCCTCCATTCCATAAGCATAACTTTTTTTAAGCTCCTAAATTACCAAGCTGCGGCAAAAGGAGGCTGGTGTCGGCGTGTGTTTTACACGCGTGCCGAGGCCCCCTTTTACCACAGCTGGTAAAAGGGAACTCTTGACTTTCTGCAGGAAATGGGCTGTGCGGCAAGTAAAGCACTTGCCACACAGCCATTTTTTTTTTTGGGGGGGGGGGGGGGGGGCTTTACCTGCCACCCATTGAGGTGTCAGTAGGAGCTCCTGCATTAACCCAGCAGTAATCAGGCAGATTACTGCCAGGTACATTCTGGCACTACTAAAATAAATTTTTTTGTAGAGCTGGAAATGACGGCACTCTAGGGGTGGAAAGTACCACTGGGCTGCTGCGGTAGCCAAGCGGTATTTCCTACAAGTTGCTATAATCGAAACCCAACTGCACACTCCGTCGCAAGGACGGCTGAAGGTCAAGGGGGCGTGTTGGAGGTGTAGCAAAGGCGGGACTTAGGCATGCCTAACACTTGGACATCCTTGATCCATATTCGAAAAAAAACAAGGACGTCCCTGACGAATAAGTGGGTGTTTTCACACGAACCTGTTTTTCTTATGACTAAGGCACAAAAAGGTGCTCAAAATTACCACTGGTGAGAATCGGGGATGACCTCCCGATACACCCCCAGTGGCCACTAACCCCCTCCCACCTTCAAAAAGCATCTTTCAAAATAGGTTGTGCCAGCTTCAGATGTCATACTCAGGTCCATGACAGCGCATGCAGGTCCCTGGAGCAGTTGTAGGTACTGCAGTGCACTTCAGACAGGCAGACCCAGGCCCATACCCCCCCCCCCCCCCACCTGTTACATTTGTGGAGGAAACAGCGCGCGCTCCGAAACCCACCACAAACCCACTACCCATATATAGGTGCCCCCTTCACCTGTAAGGGCTGTGGTAGTGGTGTGCAGTTGTTGGGGGGTTTTTTTTTGGGGGGGGGGGCTTAGCACACAAGGTAAGGGAGCTATGTTCCTGGGAGCCATTTATGAAGTCCACTGCAGTGCCCCCTAGGGTACCCGGTTGGTGTCCTGGCATGTCAGGGGGGCCAGTGTACTACAAATGCTGGCTCCTCCTATGACCAAATGGCTTGCATTTGGCCGTTTTTGACATGGATGTCTTTGGTTTCGAAAATTGCCAAAAGACAAATGTCCATGTCTAGGGACGACCAAATCTAGGGACATCCAAATTTAAGGATTTGGATGTCTCTGATGGTATTTTTGAAACGAAAGATGGGTGTCCATCCTGTTTTGAAAATACGGGTTTCCCCGCCCCTGGATTTTGCCATTTTGCAAGGACATCCAAATTACAACTTTGGGACATCGTTTTCAAAATTTCCTCTCCTGGTCTGTTTTTGTCGTAGAAAACCATTGTTCTAGGTATTGTATCTTGTTACATTGAAATGGTAATAAGAGGGTGGTAGATGTCTGGAATGCCCTCCCGTGGAGGTGATGGAGGAGATGAGAACCATAACAGAATTCAAAAAGGCATGGAATAAACGCATTGGGATCCTTGTAGAAGGCATGGAACCAAACAAGCTTAGTGGTTGTTAGATGGCAACACCAGTAACTAGAAATTATAAAAGCAGATCAGAAATAGATAAATATAAACTTTTATTCCTGCAAATAGCAATCTCCTTACATCGCCTGACACTGGCCATGTTTTGTCCAAAAAGGCATACCTCAGGGGGCTATACTGTGGATTTTACGGTATATAGTAAATGAACAAATGGGGTGAGCAGCAAGCAGTTGCCAATATCCATATTGAGAAAAAAAACCCCAGCAAAAACGCCATTGAAGGAGTGCAGTCCTTGTAACTGGTTGAGCGGCGTATACAAACTCCTCTCACGATCGCTGGAAAAAAAACTACAGCCAGTGTCGTATTTGCACGAATAAAAGTCTTCAGTTTATCTATTACTGATCTGCTTTTATCATTTCTGTCTTGGAGCTTGCAGATCGATTGCCTTCCTGTTGTTTTTAACACCAGTAATTGCTCGGCACTGGGTTTGCTTCCCAAACTTCTACAGGTTCTGCTCTGATCAGGGCTGGACCCATTTGGAAGGGCTGCAATGGGGTTTTGATGACGACTTCAAGAGTTGGAGAACAAGGCCAGTGCCAGGCAAACTTGTATGGTCTGTGCCCTGATGACAACTTCAGAAGTTTGAAAACGAGGTCAAGGCTATGCAGACCAACAGTCTGGGCCATGAAAATGGCACGGACAAATCAAGTAGTGGAGGAGTGGCCTAGTGGTTAGGGTGGTGGACTTTTGGTCCTGGGGAACTGAGGAACTGAGTTCAATTCCCACTTCAGGCACAGGCAGCTCCTTGTGACTCTGGGCAAGTCACTTAACCCTCCATTGCCCCATGTAAGCCGCATTGAGCCTGCCATGAGTGGGAAAGCGCGGGGTACAAATGTAACAAAAATAAAATAGATACTATTGGAGATTCTACATGGAATGTTGCTACTATTGGAGATCCTACATGGAATGTTGCTATTCCACTAGCAACATTCCATGTAGAAGGCTGCGCAGGCTTCTGTTTCTGTGAGTCTGACGTCCTGCACATATGTGCAGGACGTCAGACTCGCAGAAGCCTGCGCGGCCACATTGGTGATCTGTAAGGGCCGACCTCTACATGGAATGTTGCTAGTGGGACTCAGGGCAAGTCACATAACCCTGCATTGCCCCATGTAAGCCGCATTGAGCCTGCCATGAGTGGGAAAGCGCGGGGTACAAATGTAACAAAAAAAAAAAAAAGATCAAGTATACCTATGTACTATCACGTTATTCCTTATACTATGAGTCCATCTTGTTGGGCAGACTGGATGGACTGTCCAGGTCTTCAGCTGCTATCATCTACTATATTGCTATTGTAAGTTATCGATGCAGCAAACGCTATCTTATCTGCATATTATTGACCAACCATGTGCAACAGTACATTCACTCTACATGCACAAAGTGTGACCAGTGGGGGGAGTAAGACTGGATAACTGGAAGGGCCCCGTGCTGCTAACATGTATTCTACAGAATCTGGCAACATGCTTTGTTCAGAGCCACTGCTGTCTGTCTGGGAGACAGTTCTGTCTATCAGGGAAACTTATTTTCCTTGATCTTGCCATAGTGTCTTACGATTTACTATATCAAAAATACAGGTCTGTAAACCCTGCACCATCTGTGAACCTTAAGGCAGAGCTTACAAAATGAGGTTGCACCCTGGTTGGGCTCCTCATAGGTGCTTCACTATTCTGCACCCCCAAGGTAATTACAGTTTTATTTGCCCACAATCATGGAGTCATGGTCACAAAAAGACTGACTGGCACTGCCCTGAAGGGTTGTTGTTTTTTTAAACATTCCAGAGGAAAAAAGTGTCCAGATCCTTAGTTTTATTTAATACTAACTGTCCTAAAAGCTAATCAGGGGCAGTGGAGGTTCAAAAAATACTTTTGACATATTCTGAATAAAACTATGGTATATGTACTGGTGGTGAAACCACCATCAATGCGCCACTTGCAGCCTGCCCGCCATGAGGTGGTTCGTCCGTGCACACTGCTTTCGCCGTTTCCTGGAGATCTCAACCCTGAGCTACAGTATCTCCACAAGGTCCATCACTGCAGCTGTGCATTTACACTTATAATCTGCAGGTATGATTTTACATTTATTTATTTATTACATTTGTACCCCGCGCTTTCCCACACATGGCAGGCTCAATGCGGCTTACACAGTAACAATGATTATACAATTTGCAGTGAACGTAATAATCGTGGGGTTAACAGATAAGTAAACTGAACATAGGATTTATAATCTGCAGGTGTGATTTTGTCACTTTGGTCATGTGAAACAAAAGAAACCACGATGGTAAGGAAATGCAACAAAACTTTCTCTGACTTACAAACTACTGTTAACACATTGTTTGTCTGCTGCCACCCTTAAATACGCAATTTTCTGTGTAGCAGATTGTGGTATTTTTATTAAACCACTTTTTGCCAGACCCTGCCTTCTTCAGAAGCAATTTCGCTCTCTCATGTTACCCATGTGCCCTTACCTTCTCTCCACGTTTTCAGTTTCCTGCATGAACGCACAGGACGTTCATGCAGGACGTCAGACGCACAGAAGCCCTGCAGAGTACAGCAAAGATCAGCTGAGAGGAGTGTGTCTGTGTGCACTTCTGCTGGCGGGGGTTTGGGTGAAAGGGGCGGAGGTGAGTGGGACTGCGGCACCGGCCCCCCCTTGGAGGCCTGGGCCCTGGGAATTTTGTCCCCCCTATCCCCCCCCCCTCTTGGTGGCCCTGAGCAGCAGTGGGATTTGAACCGGCCACTTCTGTATTGCAAGACCAGTGCTCTAACCACTAGGCCACTCCTCCACTCATTCTAGCAGTGGAATTTGACCCCTGGTTCTCAGCCGAGTGCTCTAAGCATGTGAAGGATGATTCTACAATATTGGTGCCCAGGTTTACACACAACTGTATAGAACACTAGCATGTACGTATGCGTGTCTATACCCTTGTAAATGCTACCAGGGTGCCTACCGTGCTGTTCTGCAAATACCCGCTTAATTTGCATAATGTGTATTCTGTCTGGGGTGTGCTGGTAAATGTTTAACAACAGGCTCTTTCTCCGGACATAGCCAGCTCTGCAGTTGGAAGGGCCGGGGGGGGGGGGGGGGGAGCAACACTTGCCTCTCTCTCCTCCCTCCCTTCGTGCGGGCATGCTAGACATACCTTTGCTGGCAGCCAATAAATGGACTGCCACCACTCCCAACGTCTTGCTCTGAGCAGCATGCTGGAACTTCTCTCATATGCTCGAGAAGTCCCAGCCTGCTGCCCAGAGCTGGAAACAAGGAGCGGGGAGCAGCAGTAGTCTATTTACTTGGCTGGCAGGGCTCAGCATTCCCACCAGCAAAGTAAAAGAGAATTCAGCAGGGGGCCCAAGCCCACATTTTGGGAGCCAGTTGTTAAAGTAGCCATGGAGGGCCCTACTTTAACAACCGCCTCCCAAAATTCTTAAAAACTTAACAACCGGCTCTTGCGATCCTGTGAGAGCCTGCTCCAGCACACCACTGTGTGTATTTGCAAGAGTGCATACATACATAAGGGCGGAGCATGGGTGGAACATAGGCCACACAGATAAGTGTTTTTGTTTTTTTTGTTACTGTAGCACATTCGATGTACCATTCAGCTTGCAGCTTGATCTACAGTTTTTGATTCCGTCTGTATTCTGTAGCAACAATTGATGAGTAACCACATGCAGAGGTCTGTGGTCGGGACTCTACTTTTTGAAGGTTTTTTACGTGCCTATGATGAAGAGAGGATCTATTTGATCCGGTTTAGCTCTAGAGATAAGTGATATCCATGAACTCTTTGAGGCCGTTTTTTCCTTCTATAAATTATACGGTGTAGATAGCTGCTTGTTTATTAATACCACTTGAGGACACTGTGTGATTTATTATAGTGTTATGGTTACCAAGTCACTACAGGATTCAGTATAAAATTCTTATGTTAGTGTTCAAGACGATACATACTGGGTGATTTGGGTACCTGGCCCCTCTCACTATTCCTTACGTTCCAGTGGGCTATCTACAATCATTGAATGATTCTAGGTTGGTATTTCCCAATCCTCATCAAGCCTACGGAGAAGTCGCATGAAAGAGTACATTCTGCTTTCTGGCCCTATTCTTATGGAATAGTTCATGTTTAGGTGTAAGATCTGAACCATCCTGGAAAAACTTTTTAAAGATTGTTCTAAAAACTTATTTGTGTTCCCGTGCTTATGTTGAGTACCAGGAGGATGCCTGAGGGCAGGATGTAACTCAACAATTAGTTCTGTTTTAGATTTGTTTGTTTTATTAAATTTGTTTTTGCTTTCTGGAATGGTGTTCTTGGTATGAATGTGACCTTTCCTATCAAATAATGGCTTTCTTTTCAGTTTTTAGGGGTATTAATTATTTTTTTTTTTACACTGTACATTGCTTTGACTTACATGTTAAAAAAGGTGATCCATAAAGTTTTAATAAACATAACATACTGGGTTATGCTATCATTGTTTAACAGAACCAGGGTGCTTGGGTTCTGTTATAAATTAGGCTCCTGCTGTATGGCCTTGGGGTGCCCAAATGGAGGCACCCACTTCTAGAATGGACTCCTAGGGTGATTACTAAAAACCAACCTGTTTAAACAGGCATACCCTACCGATCCCCTGCAAAGCAAAGGGATTCACAATAGCCACAAAATTCAACAGCACAAAAGAAAGTGGAAAAAGAAACCCAACTTTAAGAGATCAGTCCAAACTCAGAGTAAGAATTTGAATTTGTTGGTGTAAGACAGTATTCTTCGTTTGCATTTAGAGAGATCAATTCATATGCTCCACTGTCAATCAGTATACAACTGCACACTCACTGATCGACCCCTGATGAAGGCTTTTTTAAAAGCCGAAACACAGACCATGTAGGGTCCAAATAAAATTGCCTATTGGAGCATCTTACCCTGACTTTGGACTCATCTCTTGAAGTTGGTTTCTTTTCCACTTTCTTTTGTGTTATACCCTACCGATCCAACATAAATGCCTAATCTCTGCAAAACAACCAAACTAAAGCACGTAATGGACATAACGCAACTCTTCCATATTCCGATTCCCTAATGCGGCTGTGCCACATGAACTTGATGTTACCACAACATCACCCTGTATTTGTTCACACCGGAGCCTCCAAAGGCCTCTCCGGTACTATGTAAGCCACATTGAGCCTACAAATAGGTGGGAAAATGTGGGATACAAATGTAACAAATAAAATAAAATTATGCAATAGTGATTGTCAGCTGTTGATATTTAAGGCAGTCGACAAGATTGAAGAGTTGTGATTGCCAGAAACTGAACAATAAAGGTGTACAAAGGTGACAAGATATTTCAAGTCTCTAACAAACTAGAGTCAACAGAAAGACAAGACTGGTTTTTCAACTGTTCAGATCTTAGCTTTACCTTAAGAAAGCAAACAAATGTTCAGGGATTAAAGTATATGCACTGAATCTCTGTATTTAATCAAATATTGGCATGGACTGCATAACTAGTTTCAAAATTTATTCATGCATTATTGTTTATTTAAAACTTGCTAGACTACTCTAGCTGCCAAGGCAGAGCAGAGTGGTTTACAATCTAAAAATATAATTTGGAAAAAGAAAAGGAACTCCAAAATATATTATAAAAAAGGGGAAGGGAATGGGACTTGATATACTGCCTTTCTGTGTTTTTTTGCAACTATATTCAAAGTGGTTTACATAGTATATACAGGGTACTTATTTGTACCTGGGGCAATGGAGGGTGTTAAGTGACTTGCCCAGAGTCACAAGGAGCTGCCTGTGCCTGAAGTGGGAATCAAACTCAGGACCAAAGTCCACCACCCTAACCACTAGGCCACTCCTCCACTGTTGCTACTATTTCAGATTCTACATGGAATGTTGCTAGTGGAATAGCAACATTCCATGCAGAATCTCAAATAGTAGCACCAGAATCTCAATAGTAGCAACATTCCATCTAGAATCTCCAATAGTAGCAACATTCCATCTGGAATCTCAAATAGGGAAAGGGAAATGGGACTTGATATACTGCCTTTCTGAGGTTTTTTGCAACTACATTCAAAGTGGTTTACATGTATTCAGGTACTTATTTTGTACCAGGGACAATGGAGGGTTAAGTGACTTGCCCAGAGTCACAAGGAGCTGCAAAGGGAATTGAACTCAGTTCCCCAGGATCAAAGTCCGTTGCACTAACCACTAGGCTACTCCTCCTGAAAGGATAGTCAACCACATAAGGAAGAGTAATACACACCGAGAGAGGAAATAAAAATAAAAAATAAAACCAAAGAATAGTAGCAATAATCACAGTCTTCTAAAAAATCTGTCTCTCTTCAGCCTGCCTCCCCAAAAGCCCACCTGAACAACCAGGCCTTCAGGTTTGCTTTGAAAGTTTTGATCGAAAGGTTGCTATGGAGAGATAAGAGGAGATTATTCACTATGTGGGGTACAAGGGAAAAAAAAGTACAGTGTCCAGTTGATTCTAGGTGAGCATACTTGGGACTAAGTAATTGGTAATCGATGGTCATTGAGCGATCGGAGGACCCTTGTACATCAGTAGGGAATGGTAAGATGGGAGAGAGAATCCATGGTACCTGTTCTAAAAGCTTTAAAAATCAGCAGTGCAACTTAGACAATTTGAAATTCAATGGGTAACAGTAGATGATGGCAGACAAAGACCAAAAGGGTTCAGCTAGTCTGACCAGTAAGGTGCTTAAGGTTGCAATTGCCACTCCAAGCAGATTGCCCTCTCCCCCAATGTCAACTTAGAAATACCAAATTCATTTCACAGCTGTCAATAAAGGACATTTGTACCCCACATTTTCCCACCTATTTGCAGGCTCAATCTGGCTTACATAGTACCGTAGAGGTGTTTGCCAATTCGGTTGATAGCAGATACAAGGTTATATTGTGGTCAGATGAGGTAGGTGTGGATCAGGAGCCATGGGGTCGAAGGAAGTAAAGATTATAAATTGTCCAGTATGATCATTAATTATGCGGTGTTGTTGGCTGCAGAGATTTATGTTGTGTCGGTGGGATAGGCCTTTTTGAAGAGGTGAGTTTTGAGTGATTTCCTGAAGTTTAAGTGGTCATGGATTGTTCTCACAGCATTTGGGAGTCCGTTCCATAGATGTGCGCTTGTGTAGGAGAAGCTGGATGCATACGTTGTTTTGTATCTTAGTCCTTTACAATTTGGATAATGTAGGTTTTGGTATGATCGTGATGATCTGATTCTGTTTCTGGTTGGTAGATCTATTAGGTCTGTCGTGTATGTATCCTCCAAATTCTGTGTCTCCCTCCTATTAAGAGGACATACGACAGGTTTGAATTAGCATGTGTTTGGCACTACTGTTCACAAAGTTTCGATGAGCGAGGCTTTAGTCCTGGCAACTGTCTATTCACAAATCTTTCATCTATCTTCATAATTCAATCATTTACAACATTCTTTTGAGGCTGTCGAGTTTGGTGCTCATTTTCAAAGCAGATCGACATCTCAAAATGGCAAAAATAGGTCCATCTGCCGAAAACCATCCAAAGCGTGATATTCAAAAGACAGAATTTGGATGTTTTACACTGCAGTTCATCTAAATAATAAGGGGATGTGTTGGAGGTGTCTTTTGGATGGGATTAAGGAGAGCCCAAAATTAAGATGCTTTTTAGCAATAATGGAATGGGAAAGAGTTCCAAGGCAAGAAAGATGGGATCAAATCCAGGGCACAAAAATGCCCTGATTTGAGCAGCTGACCTTGGATGGATGAAGCCATGATCCCTCCCTTAATCTCCCAGTGGCTACAGACCCACTCCCACCCCCTTAAGAAGTGGCTGGATACCAGACTCTATGACATCTCTACTACACTAAATCCTACTGAAATAACCCTTGATCTTTCCGGGTCTGTGAATACTACAACTTTGATCTTGGTTTGATAGCAGTGATTTGCAGCATGAACATTTTTTCACTCTGGTCTTTCACATAGAAATTTGTATGGATGTCTAGGGTTCCGGTGATGCACGGAATCAAAAAAGATACAGTGGAATTAAAAAAAGGTTCAAAGAAGAGCAGCCAAAATGATAAAGGGGATGAAACTCCTTGCATATGAGGAAAGGCTAAAGAGGTTAGGTTTCTTCAGCTTGGAAAAGAGACTGATGAGGGAAATATGTTTGAGGTCTATAAAATCCTGAGTGGTGTAGAATGAGTAGAAGTGAATCAATATGTTTGTTTTTTTTTACTTTTTCCAAAAGTACAAAGACGGACACTCAAGGAAGTTACATGGAAATAGTTTTAAAACAAATAGGAAGAAATATTTTTTCACTCAAGGAATAGTTAACCTGTTGAACTCTTTGCCAGAGGATTTGGGTTTAAAAAAGGTTTGGACAAGTTCTTGGAGAAAAAGTCTATAGTCTGCTATTGAGACAGACATGGAGAAACAACATGGGGAACGTTGCCACTATTTGGGTTTCTGCCAGCAGGGACTGTCTTTTTGTGTATGGTGTACAGCGCTGCGTATGCCTTGTAGCGCTATAGAAATGATAAATAGTAGTAGTAGTAGTGATCTCTGATTTCACATTGCTTCTTTTATTATTTGTTATCTTAAAGCTCAATGCTTGTTATTTTTATTCGGCCGAATAGTAAAATATGATATTAAGTACAGCTCTAATGAAAATACCTACTGTACCTCAATTTATAAGACATCTACAAACGTGATGGCTATTTTAGTGGTGTACCTTTAGGCAGTGGCATAGCCACAGGCGGGCCTGGGTGGGCTGGGGCCCACCCACTTAGGGCTCAGGCCCACCCAACAGTAGCACACATTTAATGGTAGCTGGTGGGGATCCCAATCTCTGCCAGCTGAAGACTTCTCCCTCATGGTAACAAACATCCTACTCTCCAAAATACCGGCACCTGCACATGCTCAGTTTTCAGCGCATGCTTGCTACGGACTGCCAAGGTGGAAAGAAGCGTTATCCCGCCAGCTGAGAGATTTTTTGGGGGGGGGGAGGGGGGAGAAGACTTGGTGCCCACCCACTTCTTGCCTAGGCCCACCCAAAATCTGTTGTCTGGCTTCGCCCCTGCCTTTAGGTACAGAATGGTTTCATCTAACCTGGAGGATTCGCAATAACACATAAATGAATTAAGGTGGGATTTGTACCTTGTCCTGTTGTTTAACGTCCACTGCACTGACCAGTAGGCTGCCCCTCTGTGCTACAAGAACATCTGTGTGGCCATTTTTGTACAAATGATGCCTGATGTTTTTTGCTTGGTTTTTGGGTGTTCGTATTTTGGAAAGTGGTTGTTCATTTTGGATGTTTTCAGTCCTGGAACATCCTCACGTATTTTCGAACTAATGTTTTTCCTATTTGAATATGGTTGTGAGGGACTTTTTTTTTGGGGGGGGAGGACGTTATGAGCAGGATGTTCCAATTCTGACTTGGATGTTTTTTTGTCAAAAATGTCCCTCTATATCTCATAGTTACTTACTCCATGTTTGATCAGAGGTGGCTGAGTTACTGCAGTTTCTTAAGGGTTGTCCTTGAAATAGTTAAATATCAATAGGTGAACTTATATGTAGCTGGATTTGATTGCCTAGGGGAGGGGGCTGGGGCAAAAGCCCATTTTTTAAAGTAGCTGGGATGGTGCATGGGAGATGGAGGCTAAAATCACACACACTTCCCCCCCAAAAAATCATGATCCTTTTCTTCTTAGTATGTTTAAGTATTTTTATTGGTCAAGAGGAAGCAACATATATACAGGAGAACCAATATCAACCAGAGAAATGAACATACACTAAGAACAGAGCATTCAAATTGACATAATTTTAAAATAACCCCCCCCCCCACCCATCCTGAACCCCAGGTCTCAAAAGGGTGTATTAACAGTCCAAAACTAAAAAAAAAATAAACCTTCATGTCTTAAATTATAAGTTAAACACTCTACGTCATGCCACATGTGGTAGAGAGTTCTGTAAAGGTTCCCAGACTGAACAAAAATGCTTTCCTGGCATAATGCCAAAATTATCCAAAGCCAGCTTCTCCATCAGAAGCAAATTAATCATGTGAGATCTTCACAGAATGGGGATCAGCAGTCAGCAAACAGGAAAGGATAGTTTTCATACCTATTAAGGTAACGTGTTGCATAAATCCTTCAGTACCTTTGGAGTACATCGGCGTGGCCAGTGTAACACTGATTTTTCACAAAGGTTCCAGGGGAGATCCGGGAAATTATAGACCAGTGAGTCTTACGTTGGTGTCGGGCAAAACAGTAGAGACTAAAGAACAAAATTACAGAACATATTCAAAAGCATGGATTAATGAGACAAAGCCAACATGGATTTAGTGAAGAGAAATCTTGCCTCACCAATCTATTACATTTCTTTGAAGGGCTGAACAAACATGTGGATAAAGGTGAGCCGGTTGATATTGTGTATCTGGATTTTCAGAAGGCATTTGACAAAGTACCTCATGAAAGACTCCAGAGGAAATTGGAGAGTAATGGGATAGGAGGTAGTGTTCTATTGTGGATTAAAAACTGGTTAAAAAGATAGTAAACAGAGAGTATGGTTAAATGGTCAGTATTTTCAATGGAGAAGGGTAGATAACGGGGTTCCCCAGGGGTCTGTGCTGGGACTGCTGTTTTTTTAACATATTTATAAATGACCTAGAGATGGGGGTAACTAGTGAGGTAATTAAATTTTCTGACAACACGAAGTTATTCAAAGTAGTTAAATCGCGGGTGGATTGTGAAAAATTACAAGAGGACCTTACAATACTGGGAGACTGGGCGTCTAAATGGCAGGTGACGTTTAATGTGAGCAAGTGCAAAGTGATGCATGTGGGAAAGAGGAACCTGAATTATAGCTACGTCATGCAAGGTTCCACGTTAGGAGTCACGGACCAAGAAAGGGATCTAGGTGTCATCGTTTGATACGTTGAAACCTTCTGCTCAGTGTGCTGGTGCGGCTAAGAAAGCAAATAGAATGTAGGTATTATTAGGAAAGGAATGGGAAACAGAATGGGGACGGAGACGGAGTGCTGGGCTTGATGGACCTTTGGTCTTTTCCCAGCGTGGCAGTGCTTATGTACTTATGTACGTTATAATGCCTTTGTATCGCTCCATGGTACAGCCACACCTCGAATATTGTGTTCAATTCTGGTGGCCACATCTCAAAAAAGATATTTATTTATTTATTAGGATTTATTTACAGCCTTTTTGAAGAAAGTCAACCAAGGCAGTGTACAGCAAGAATAAATTGAACAGACAATTAAAGCAGTAACAATATTCAAATAACAGTACATTGTAAGTAGCATACCACCAGTGGCGTTCCTAGCCTCGACGGCACCAGGGGTGGATCGCCGATGCGCCCCCCTCCCGGGTGCAGCGCGCCCCTCCGTGAAATGACACCCCCCCGGGTGCAAGCTGCTGGGGGTGGGGAGGTGCCGCAGCGCGTGCCTGTCTGCTCCCAGTTCGCTAGACTCGCTAAATTCTCTCGTTCGCTGCAGCTCCTTCCCTCTGCCCCGGAACAGGAAGTAACCTGTTCCGGGGCAGAAGGAGGGAGCTGCTGCAGCGAACGAGAGAATTTAGTGAGCCTAGCGAACTGGGAGCAGACAGGTGCACGCTGTGGCACCCCCCAGTGGCGTGCACCCGGGGCAGACCGCCCCCACTTGGTACGCCACTGCATACCACACCATACTTTGTCAACATAATACGCAATAAAACATCTTAATAGAAAGCATAGGGTGTAAATGGAGGTGGAACATAGAGACAGATAAGAAAGAGTAACAGGAATTCGTACAAAAAGAGGACTAAGGTAAAGAAACTTGCATTTGAAGTCAGAAAGGTACATGATCTCAGCTGAAGTATGCCCACAGAAACTTGGAAATGTTTCTTTCATGGGACTACCACTACTACTTAACATTTCTAAAGCGCTGCCCGGGTTACGCAGCGCTGTACAAATTTAACAAAGAAGGATCCGTCCCTGCTCAAAGGAGCTCGCAATCTAAAGGACAAAAAGTACAGTCAATCAAATTGAGCGGTCTAGAGTTCCTGAATGGAGGTATAATGGTTAGCTGCCGAAGGCGACACCGAAGAGGTGGGCTTTGAGCAAGGACTTGAAGATGGGCAGGGAGGGGAGGACACCTGTTTCCCCACTGCGACTTGTCCATCTGAGAGCTTGAGCCGCATGGCACCAGAAGTTCGGGTTGGTCCCACGGTTTGAAGTCTCACGAGACCAATCCAAACTTCTGGCACTGTGCAGCTTAAGCTCATGGATTTTGTTTTGGGATCTTGCCAGGTACTTGTAACCTGGACTGGCCCCTGTTGGAAACAGGATGCTGGGCTTGATGGACCTTCCAGTATGGCAATACTTATGTATGTACTTATATGGTGTAACAGTGGGGAAGCAGGGATCCCAGGGCAGGAATCTGCAGCTGAAAACAGATGAGGGGAAAGAATCTGGGTGAAGGCAGGGGATGGGGTACCCGAGAGAGAGAGAGACTGGGAAAGGCAGGCAGGACATGAGAAAGAGACTAGGTGAAGGTTGTGAGGGGAGAGAGGGAACAGCTGCGAGGTGGCATGGGAGAAAGAGAGAATGAGTATGTGCTCTGAATCTTACGAAATATTAAATGTGGCCCCGACAAGCCTGCTCTAAACTAACACCAAAGAACCACCTGAGACCCTACATCAGCATCGAAGCGGCAAAGGCCCTTGCGTGTAAACAAATTGAAAGCTGATGAATAAATGACTGCCAGAAATATTTATAGGTCCTGATTCTTGGTCGATTTAACCTTAGTGCAAAAAAAAAAAAAAAAGCATTAGATGGCTCACATCTGAATTGTTAAAAGTCTAACCCTCTGACTACTATGGTTTTGGTTACCTTTCTTGGAATCAGCCTATAGTTGCTGCTTATGAGTAACTTATGTTTCTTCACATGTGGGGCTTCCCAGTTTTGTAAAAGAAATGTTTATTCTGTGTCTTGTGGTTTAGAGAAGTGATGTTGAATGTGTACAGCCTGAGGGAACACTTTTGATGAAGGGTTTGAATGAACATAGGACAGAAAGGCAGTGCCAAAACCAAACCTCAAGGCTTCAACCCAAGCTGCAGCTCATGCCGGCATCTCTTAAATGCATTCAGAATTCAATTACCTTAAAAAAATACAACACATGAACTGTCTAATGCACGTACCAGCCAGGCATTCTTTGCCAGAGCTGTTCGAGGGTTCACGTTACCAACTGTAAATACTAAGAGGGAAATAGGGAATGTGATTTGTCTAGAGAGGGAAAGGGGTTGAGGAGAAGCCCATTTTTATAATGTACATTGGAACTTAGCTTGCTACATTCACAAAAACATAGAAAGGATCCTACTTTGCTTTTGGCTAATTCTGTTTAGGCTTCTAGGTTATACAATTATGATCCATCAGCTAAGAACTAGCCTCATGGATTAAACCAATAATCCACGAAGCCCAGTATCCTGTTAACTACAGAGGTCAATTCATAAGAACATAAGAGAGAGTAGTGGATGCTTGGAATGCCCTCCCGCGGGAGGTGGTGGAGATGAAAACGGCAACGGAATTCAAGCATGCGTGGGATAAACATAAAGGAATCCTGTTCAGAAGGAATGGATCCTCAGGAGCTTAGCCGAGATTGGGTGGCAAGAGCCGGTAGTGGGAGGCGAGGATAGTGCTGGGCAGACTTATACGGTCTGTGCCAGAGCCGGTGGTGGGAGGCAGGACTGGTGGTTGGGAGGCGGGGATAGTGCTGGGCAGACTTATACGGTCTGTGCCAGAGCCGGTGGTGGGAGGTGGGACTGGTGGTTGGGAGGAGGGGATAGTGCTGGGCAGACTTATACGGTCTGTGCCAGAGCCGGTGGTGGGAGGCGGGACTGGTGGTTGGGAGGCGGGAATAGTGCTAGGCAGACTTATACGGTCTGTGCCAGAGCCGATGGTGGGAGGCGGGGCTGGTGGTTGGGAGGCGGGAATAGTGCTAGGCAGACATATACGGTCTGTGCCCTGAAAAAGACAGGTACAAATCAAGGTAAGGTATACACAAAATGTGGCACATATGAGTTATCTTGTTGGGCAGACTGGATGGACCGTGCAGGTCTTTTTCTGCCGTCATCTACTATGTTACTATGTTACTATGTATGAGTTACACGTACTGTTTTCCAGGCACACACTCGTTAAGTGTCACACAGAAAAAAATATACACATAGTTCAATAATGGGAATATATTCACAAAGGGGATGAATTAACACATGTCTGGTATTTGTGAACAGTTGTATCAATTTGCTAAGGCTTCATCTAACATCTTTCTTAAAGGAGGTGATGTGAAAAATTCGCTTATAATCAAGGAGAGGGAAATATTGCTTTAGTTGAAAAACTTTTCAGTCTGTTGACTGCCAATAAGCAGTCGACCTTGGACATGCTCTCTGCAAGACCCGGAGAAAAGAGAATGCTGGAAGGTTGAAACTTCTGTATCTGCAAACAGCCTGCGAGTGTCTCCATTTAAAATTACTCATTAGAGTCAGACAGTTCCTTGCAGGACAATTGTATATGTGTTGCAAAGAAATACATTTAGAGCGGGGTGGGGGGGGGGGGGGAAGGGGGTGTCTCAACCCAGTCCATGGAACACATCTAGTCAGTCAGGTTTTCAAGATACCCCCAATGAATATGCATGCGCATAAGAGCCAGCTCTGTGGGTGCTTGACTGTATCCAAGGATGGGGTAATTTCCATTGGGTTTAGCCAGGGCTTTTTTTTTGAGGGGGTCCTTGGGGTTACTGAGTACCAGCACCTTTTCCATTGTCTGCTAAAATTGGCCCATGGTCCCCAAGTTTTAATGAAAAAGTTCAGGCTCTACACACAAATTCTGCCTTGTCATAGATTCTGTGACCGGTTGCAGGGGGCCTGGCTATTGTGGGGTGGGTCACTCAGTGATCACCCTACCCCTAAAGAGTGGCTTGACATTTCAGTACCGGCACCTTTTTTTGCTAGAAAAAACTCACTGGGTTTAGCACCCCCACTCATTTTGAAAGTTGGCTCCTATGTGCATGAGAGAAATCTACATACATTACCTCCATTGTATGTAAATCTATGTCATGCATATTCATTGTAGGTATCCTGACATAGAGCCTAACCTAACCCAGGATCTTCGGTTTCTGCTGAAACCAAATCTGTCACCAAAATTGACCACTCGGTACACAACCTCCCTCTCCCTGCTGCAGCACACAGCATACCTTCCCCCGTCCTGGAGCCACCCATCATTCAGCCCCCCCCCCCCTTCCCCAGGCATACCTTAGGCGCCTGGTGGTCTAGTGGCCTAACTGGGGCAACAGTGATTCACAATCACTCTTGCCCCAGCTGTCTCTGCTGCCCAAATGGCTCTCGAGTCTGCTGAAGGTCACAGTGGTAATCTTGAGACTGGAGCTGGTATAGGCAGCAGCAACTTTAAATTGATCCTGCCTATGCCAGCTCCAATCCCAGGATGACTGCTACTGAAGGTCATGGCGGCCATTTTGTCAGCAGAGACGGCAGGGGGACAGAAACTGTGAATCGCTTTTGTCTCAGTTAGGCCAGTAGACTACCAGGGCACCTAAGGTAGGCCTAGGGGATGGGGAAGCTGGCTAACAGGTGGGTCCAGGAGGGGGGGAAGGGAGGCTGTGTGTGGCGATGGGGGGTTGTGAGGGGGAAGGGAAGCTGTGTGTGTGGCAGCAGCAGCAAGGGGAACATAGCAGCATCCAGTCTGCCCAACAAGATAAACTCATAGTCTAAGGGAGGCTGTGTGCAATAGTGAGGGTAGGGGAGGCATTTTCAGCTGAAACTTGAACCTGGATTTTGGGCCATTTTGGTGTCGGATCAAGAACGAAATTCGGTTAGCCTCTATCCTGACTGGCTAGGTGTGTCCTACGAACTAGGTTGAGAGCCCCTGATTTACTACTACTTATCATTTCTATAGCGCTACAAGGCATGCGCAGCGCTGTACACCATACACAAAAAGACAGTCCCTGCTCAAAGAGCTTACAATCTAGATAAGACAGGTAAACAGACAGAACAATTAAGGGTAGGGGAATAAATAGGCAAGGTAAAAAGCAGGGCAAGCGAGTAGTGGTTAGGTGTCAAAAGCAGTGGTAAAGAGGTGGGCTTTAAGTTTGGACTTGAAAACGGCCAAAGACGGGGGCTAGACGCACAGGCTCAGGAAGCCTATTCCAGGCGTGAGGTGCAGCAAGACAAAAGTGTGATTGAGAGTGATTAAAGTAGAAGGTGGAAAGACATTTGCAAACTTGTTATAACTGTACCCTGCAATTTGTTTTCTGAGAGGGCAAGAAGACAATTCCCATGCTCTGGTACTTGTCCAGTTTGTCCCTGGTTAGGTCATGTTTCTTGCCTAAGGATAGAGCTGCTTTTTCGTTTCTCTCAGGATTACAGATTTTTCCCGCTCATTCTTTTGTGGGAAGTCTTTGTTTTTCTCTCTCAGTTTTGGGAAATGAGAATATCTGATATCTTTGTGTTTTGCACAAGGTGGCCATAACTTTTACCAAGCTTGGGCAGGCAGCAGCAAAGTCCCTAAGTCACTAATGCCAGCATCATATGCATCCTTAGTTGTCAGTGGCTCAAGGATGTTGTCGCTGATTGCAGAGCTTGGTAGAAGAGAGTTCTGGCTGTCTTTGGAGGAGACCCTCAGCTGGGGATCCCCACCAGCTATACAGCAAGGGTCAGGACCAGTGTTAGACATACTAGAGCCCAAGTCAAAAAATAAAGGAGGACCCCCATTCCCAATCCCCTATCTTCCCTGCCTCCCCTACGATTTCCCCACTTGCCATTACTAGCACACCTAGAGACCCGTTCCCAAATGTAGAACAAGGGATCGTAAATTAGAAATACAAATATTTAGACAAAAAAAAACCCAGAAATGAATTTCCTTTTCTAAAGAGTACAATACAAAGGCATTTGCTATGCTTATTTCCCACAGCTAACATATTCCATTTAAAATATTCAAAATAAAATGTTTTTTTTTTTTTTCTACCTTTGTTGTCTGGGCATTTTATTTTTCCGTCATGTTGGATCCTGTTTTTCTTTTCTTCTTTCCAGTCTGTCATCTGCTAATTCTTTTCTCCTCTGTCCTGTCTATTCCCAGAATAAACTTGCCTCTGACATATTGATGGTTCCTTTTAGCTCTTTCCTCTCTTTTATTTTCTGCCTGTCAATTCAAATTTCACCCTTTTTCTCACCCTTCTCCTCCTCTTTACTTTTCAGCTACCTATAAAATCTCCATCTTCTCTCATCTACTAGCTGCTCTATTCCACATCTCACTCCTTCCTCAGCCCTCCATTCCCATTACCATATTTCTACCCTCTGTATCCTCTCATTCATTCCCTTGCCATCCCCATCCTCTGCTTCCTGGCTTCTCCTACATGGTTCCACCATTTCCTGTGTCTTCCTCCCTCCACCCTTCTACACTCCCCCATGGTGCACCATTTCTCCCTCTTCCCTCACTCCCATTGTCTGGCATCTCTCCATCACTCCCTTCTGTTCCTGGATCCAACATCTCCCTCTTTCTCTCCTCTCCACCTCCTGTGTATCTCTCCCTCCCTCTCATCCCTCTCCCTGTCCAATATCCCTCCTTCTCTCTCCCGTCCTTGTGCACCGGGTCCAACATCTCTCCCTGCCTCCCCTCCACCATCATGGCCAATATTTCTCTCCCCATGCACCATCTCTCCCTCTCTCACCCATCTCCCCTTTCCATGCAGTATCTCTCCCTCTCTTTCTCACCCCTTTGCTGCATCTCTCCTTTCCTCCCCTCCATCCAATATCCCATAATTATCCCCCTCTTGCCTCTCTCCCCCCCATTGTTCACCATCTCTTTCTCCCTCCCTCTATCCTTTGTGCCCCAGGTCCACCACCATGCCCAATATTTCTCCTTCTCTCGCACTCTGTCCCCCTCTCCATGCAGTATCTCTTCCTCCCTCTCTTGCCTCCCCCGTGCAGCAACTCTCTTTCCCTCTCACCACCCCCATGCAACGCTCCTTCCCTCTCTTAAACCCCCCCCCCCCCCATGCAGCATATCTTCTTCATTCCTTCCCTCACCTTACTCACTCCCCAACCCTTCTTGCTTCAGCAGGTCCCTGGCAGCGGCTCCTATATGCTGCCTGCCGCTAACTTGGAAGCCTCCCCTCTTTGCGTCCCGCCCAGGCAGAGAAACAAGAAGGTGCAATAGAGGAGAGGTTTCCGGGTTAACGGCAAGCAGCATATAGGAGTTGCTGCTGCTACTACTGCCGGGGACCCACTGAAACAAGGAGAGTTGTGGGGTGGGTGAGGTGAGGTGAGTGAAGGGAGGAATGAAGAAGAGTTGATGCACAGGCCCTATTAGAAGAAAGCGGCTTAGGACAGTGGAAGTCCAGCCTGTTCTGCTGGTGCTGTCTAGACGCATCCACTGCTGGGTGGGCCTTAGCCTAAACATGGCTATGGCCCTGGAAGGTCCATCTTACAAAATGGCTACACAGACACCATACAAAGTGGAGTGGAGGAGTGGCCTAGTGGTTAGAGCACTGGTCTTGCAATCCAGAGGTGGCCGGTTCAAATCCCACTGGTGCTCCTTGTGATCTTGGGCAAGTCACTTAACCCTCCATTACCTCAGGTATAAACTTAGATTGTGAGCCCTCCTGGGACAGAGAAATATCCAGAGTACCTGAATGTAACTCACCTTGAGCTACTACTGAAGAAGGTGTGAATAAAATCTAAATAAATAAGATTCTGGAATCTTAAAGAGTGACAAGATTCCAGAATCTCAAAGAGTAGTGACATTCCATGTAGAACCCCAAAGAATAGCAAGATTCTAGAGTGGAGGAGTGGCCTAGCGGTTAGAGCACCAGTCTTGCAATCCAGAGGTGGCCGGTTCAAATCCCACTGCTGCTCCTTGTGATCTTGGGCAAGTCACTTAACCCTCCATTGCCTCAGGTACAAACTTAGATTGTGAGCCCTCCTGGGACAGAGAAATATCCAGAGTACCTGAATGTAACTCACCTTGCGCTACTACTGAAAAAGGTGTGAGCAAAATCTAAATAAAGTAGAGGAGTAGCTTGATGGATAGAGCAGTGGGTTTAGAATCAGTGAACCCAGGTTCAAATCCCACTTCAGCTTTTTAATTTTGTTTCTTTTTTTTTAAATTTGAGCCTCCCAGGAACAGAAGAATACCTACTGTACCTGAATGTACACCACTTCAATACCCTTCAGGTTTGCAGGCTTATATATTCAAGCACAGTCTCTACAGGGTTCACACACACACAAAAAAAAGCTGTAGTGGGATTTGAATCTGGAGCCTCTGGTTCTCAGTCCACTGCAGTGACCATTAGGCACCTCCTCCAGCCTGCATGTTATGCTTTTTAAGAATGTCTATAATACCTGAAACTGTCATAGAGTCTGTTATCTCTTGTTTGTTTCATTTGCATTCTGGGTGGTGTTTAGAAAAACTGGAGAGGAGATTTAATTCTTCTGGTTTTGTTAGGAATATGAAACTATTTGAATTATAACAAGATCAGATGATAGGACACCAGCCCCCCCCCCCCCTCCCCATGCTCAGCCAAAATGCCGAGGAGCCTCAAGGTTCAGGATCACTCAATTTTACAAAGACTGAGTTTGCAAACTGGTTTATGCTGTCCACAAGGTACATGCATAAGAGATACCTACGTTCTCTGTGTCCCAGTCACTCTTGCTCAGACGCTGGAAACTTAAATGAGGCACAGCCTCTTCAGACACCTAGGTTCCAGACCTTATGGGCTCCCTTGTTCAGGGCATTCTTCGTTGAGCATTAGAGGGAAGACCAAATTGCCTAATTTAAATGATATCTGCATGCAGTATCCATCGGCGTGCTCATTCTGCAGCTGCAAATGTGGTTGCTAGTCCAGCGGTAAGGGGCTCTAGTACCTGCATTTGCTTCTGAGTATCAAGACCTCTGTCCATCCTGAAAATTAGATTCACTTGGGTGGTCCTTATGGAATGGTTATGACACTCGCTGCTTCACATGTATCAAGACAGGAAAAAAAAGGGGAGCCCAGCTGGGTTAGGCTGGTTGGTTTGCTTGTTTTCCTATACACACACGTTTGCACAAATAAAAGCAACAGCACCCAAAATGATTCACGAGATTTGCTGCTTCGCTACAAAATTGCAGGGGAAAAAAGTAGGGTAACTTATTCCATTTTTAAAAAATATATAATGACTAAGAAGGAAAGAACATTTTCAATTAAATCATTGCATTTTCATCACACTTATATTGTAATTGAAAAAAGAAAATCTCAAATCTTAACATTCTTAGAAAATACCTTGTAACTTAGTAGATTATGAAATAATCAAATCATAGCACTATTTCAGTATCCCTTAGATTAGTCTGTGCCAGAGCCGGTGGTGGGAGGCAGGGATATTGCTGAGCAGACTTATACGGTCTGTGCTAGAGCCGGTGGTGGGAGGCGGGGCTGGTGGTTGGGAGGCGGGGATAGTGCTGGGCAGACTTATACGGTCTGTGCCAGAGCTGGTGGTTGGGAGGTGGGGATAGTGCTGGGCAGACTTATACGGTCTGTGCCCTGAAGAGGACAGGTACAAATCAAGGTAGGGTATACACAAAGAGTAGCACATATGAGTTTATCTTGTTGGGCAGACTGGATGGACCGTGCAGGTCTTTTTCTGCCGTCATCTACTATGTTACTATGTAATATTCAAAAGCATTTATCCAGATAAATGCCTAAGCCAACACTGGCCATGGATATTTTGCACTATTATTAGCAGACAGGTTTGTATAACTATTTATTTAAAAGATTGCACATGCCTACAAGCAATCCATTTATAATTATATATTGGATCCCTTCAAACATTATTAAAATTACATTACCAAATGTTTCTCATGTAGGTGGTTTTTCATCTGACACACAGACAGGCTTACTGTTATCAAAGCTCGATAATACAGGATACAATTGATAGATTAATTTATTGGTAGATTAATCTGGGATCTGCTCTCAATTGCTGGCCTTTTCTGAAAATAGTTATTTCCCCTCTCAGTTTGATTAAAAAAATTTTTTTGTTTATTATTTTGTACACATTCAATGCTGTCAGTCAAAGTCTTTCTGCCACAGAAATTAATTCTGTATTTTACTTTAATTTTCAAAATGGCATTATTTTTATTAAACCAACAATCATTCTAACAAAGAAACAAACCTAACTACAAAAACATGACAAAGATTATACTACAAATAACAATATAAACTGGAAACAATATAAAACTAAAAATACAAGAAAATAAAAATCAAATTTATAAATCAGAGAACATCAATTTTACAAATAGACTAAATTGTAAGCTGTTTCCAAAACTTCTACGAACAGTATTATAATTTTAAAATAATCAGTACAGTGTTCCCCTACCAGAATCAATTTAACACTTGATTGAACAAGTAAGTTTCAAGCTCTTTCCCAATACTTCATATTATTGATTTCAAGCTTTAGAGCAGCAGGTAAACCATTTCAAGCTGGAACTGCTCAAACCCTGAAAAGTGCAGGCTAGAATAGATTTGAGGCAAAATCCTTCACGAGATGGTAGCAAAAACCATAAATCAAATGGAAAATGAAGGGTTCCAGCAGCAAAATAATGAACAACAAATTGAAGGGACCTTTTACTTAGCTGTGTAAGCGTCTATGCGCGTCCAACATGCGCCAAAATGGAGTTACCGCCTGACTACCATGTGGCTCTTGTGGTAATATCATTTTCGGCACGTGTCCAATATGCGCGTCTGAAATATTTTTTAATTTTGGGCATGCGTAATGGACGCGTGCCAAGTGGCATTTGATGAGATTAGGTCATTACCACTCGGCTACCGTGTGAGTCTTTACTGCTAGGTCAATGGCTGGCGGTAATGTCTCAGACCCAAAATGGATACGCGGCAATTTTCATTTTGCTGCACATCCATTTTCGGCAAAAATTTTAAAGAAGGCCTTTTTTTTTTCAAGCGCACTACAAAATGGATCTGTCCACGCCCAAAACCTGCACCTACACTACCGCAAGCCATTTTTCAGCGCGCCTTTGTAAAAGGACCCCTAAAAAATATATATACAAGGCAATTTAAACTGAACTTGAAGCAGTACTAGAAGCCAATACAGGCTGATCAAAACAGTGGCAGTCCTGATCCATCTCTCCTCCTCTGTGACTCAGTTGGTCACTGTATTCTGAATTAAAGTTGTAGCTGGACTGAAGATTTCATTAGAAAGACCGAAGACTCACCCTCCGGGTTACAGTACTCGAGTTGGGAGAACACTGAAGCATGCATGACTTGCTTACAGTCACAGACAGGACAACACAAACTTGCTAGACAGCTTTAGTTTGAAAAAAAAAAAAAAAAGGTTTTCCTATCACTGAATCAACCTGATCATTCAAGCCAAGATTAGTAATTTTACCTAATATAGAATTCCTTGAATCACATTGATTAACCTGTTGGGTGTAGCTTGAGGGGATCCTTTTCTAATTCCACTATATCTTTTTTGGCAAGTTGACAGCAGGCGTAAATGGGCACTACATTTATTTATTTATTTATTTATTTGGATTTTGCTCACACCTTTTTCATTGGTAGCTCAAGGTGAGTTACATTCAGGTATACTGGATATCTCTCTGTCCCAGGAGGGCTCACAATCTAAGTTTGTACCTGAGGCAATGGAGGGTTAAGTGACTTGCCCAAGATTACATTCCCATGGCAAAGCACCTCCGTGACATCCACCAAACTCTTCCCCCCAATCCTCACCCACCCCCAATCTCACAGGGACTCACGCTAAGGGGCAGAGGTGCTCTGGCGTCTGCCTGGAAGAACCACCTTCCGCCTCCGGTGTTGAAGGTTATCCACAAAATGGATCATTTATATCAGATGTCAAAAATGACTGGTATTAAGAGCTGGTCACATTATACAATTTTACAGGCAATGGGACAAGTATATCACTTGGAGATCTCAAGCAGGGATCGATCTTGATGCCCCCTCTAGGCTGATAGTACCACCGGTTTGATTCACTAGTGAGATTGTACGCTTCTGGAAAGTTGGACACTGGCCACCATCTGGATTATAAGCTTAGTGAGTGGGGTTGGGAGGAGGGTGTATATCTATCTATCTATCTATCTATCTATCTATCTATATATAGTGATAAAGTCACCTCCAGGATAGTTGGGTTAAGGCAGTTTCAGTCTGAAATACAAGTCCCAGAAGGCATTGCAGGCAAGGAGCCAGAGGGGGAGATGAAGAACCCGGACTGGACTCCTAGCTGCAATCGGGGAAGACATGGGTGTAAGCTGGCAGGTTGGGTAGAGTGGCTGCCACTAGGCGGAAAGAGAGTTAGGAAACCCTGTGTGCAGGAGCTCATCATTGGTCTCATTAGTCTAATGCTCAACTCAGCTGGTTTGGGTGTGGGAAAGCTAATGGAAGGAGAATGATTGGTGGTGGTAGCTGAAGCCAGGGATTGATTAGGCAGGTGGGAAGGAGGCCCAAGGAGTTCAGTTCAGGAGAGAGAAGCAGAAGGAGAGAAGCAGTTGCAGGCTGAAAACCCTTGGGCAGGGAGGTCCCTAAAGTACTGAAGCAGGCTGAAATTCCTTGGGTGAGAGGAAGTCCCAAAAGTATTGAATTCACTGTGAAGCTGATGCAAGGGAAAACCCTTGGGTAGGAGGAGTCCCTAAAATATTGAACTCTCCTGAAGGTAAAGAGGATAGAAGGTAGAAAATGCTGCTTGGTGACTGAACTGTGATGATGAACTGAAAGAACTGTTTGTCTTGGGAATTGAATTACTGTTTACTGTGCACTGGATAAAGAGCCCAGACTGGAGCCTGTATTGAATCCTGGTATGTGCTATGCTGCTGTGGGAACTGTGTACTAGAAACCTGCATGGAATAAAAGTCCTTAAGATTGAAGTTACTGGTGGACATCTATTTCTTCATTGTACTGGGAGCCTGTGGCTGGAGGAGATTGTTCTATCCTTGGCTGCACAAGAGAGGAACCTGGTTACAATATATATATATATCTTTTCCATTGTTATATTCCTTAATGATACTCTGAGTTTGTCTCGCATAACTCCTAACAATGTAATCCATAACCGAGTAGCAACAAATTGTATTTCTATCACTCACAACTTATTGTAAGCCACACTGAGCCCGCAAAAAGGTGGGAAAATGTGGGATACAAATGCAATAAAATAAATATATATATACAGACAACAGAGAATCTTGCAAATCTCCACATAACTTTGCCCCTGGTTTATATTTATCTGTTTCCATTTTAAAAAGCAGCAGACGACCAACAAGTAAGATTAGAAACCAGTTAAAGATCCAGTCCTCTTCCCCCAGTTCTGCTAGCCTAGTTAGAAAAGTTCTAAGGTCAATCGGGTGAAACACTGGTTGCATCAGTATCCCTCAGCAGCTTCTACCCATAATCCTCCTCAAAAGAACTGGTTTTGAACTATAGCTCCTTGGGAAACCCAACTGTGACAGGTTCAATAGTACAACTGATTACTAACCTTAGCCTTGCTGAAAGCACGTTACCTATTGGTTCCATTGCACACTGTCTTAGACTGCTGGAAGTTTATTTTTTAAAATGGAAGATAAAATAGTTGTTTTGAATGGGAGTTGAAATCCCCCCTTCCTAGGGTTACCATATGTCTGGATTCACCCGGACATGTCCTCTTTTTGAGGACATGTCCGGGCAACTGGGCGGGTTTTGCCAATCTGCCCGTTTGTCCGGATTTCTGGACAAATAGGCAGGCTGGTGGGCGGGCTGTCCTAGAGCGTGCCAGGGGAGCGTTTGGGGAGCGTGCCAGGTGCCCTTGACCTGGATTGGCCACTGTCGGTGACAGGATGCTGGGCTAGATGGACCTTTGGTCTTTCCCAGTATGGCACTACTTATGTACTTATGTACTTATGTACTTATATGTCATTAATGAGCGTGTGTGGCCACAAATGCAAGAAAAATGACCACACTTCTGATATTATATTTCACTAGCATGCATAACTGCTTTTGGGAAATCCTTCCTATAAAAATCTCTCTTTTCAATGGAATCATTTTGGCACAAATTAAACACCCGATCAGGGGTGGCAATGGAGTAACATCACCGACTGGGTGGGAATCAACCAGTGAGAAAATGCAAACTTTCCTCTTGGATGAGGCCTCGGATATGTATTTGACCCAATCAATCAATAAATCAATAAATAAAACTAAAACAGAAAGTATTATGAGTAAGCCCATTTCTCCAGTGGCTCATTCCCATATGATTGATGGCTGATTCTGGGCAGCACATTTGAGAAATTCCCAGCAGCAAAACAGCAAATCCACATGCCAGACACGTGAATTTTGAAATCGGGCAATCCAACTGGGCGCTCTTTCACTAATCTTTGTTGTACTTAAGTTTACTTCGGAATACCAGCAAGGTAAACCTTGCAACTCTGGACTATCAGAAAGAAAGCGATTTTCAGTAGCCATTGCCCCTTCTCCAAACTTACAGACCCACCTGTACTTTGTACCTGGGAGTCTGGAAGCTGATTTTGAAGGGGAAGCACCCCACTGTTTCCTTTTAGAAATCCAGTACTGCAGGGAGTTCATATCCTAATGTAATTTGCAGGTGTAAGAATAAACCATTGCTTTCAAAATTAAATCCTGTTGCATGTCTCAGAGGGCCTACTCCGGCTTCATGTCCAGCATTGCCCCTGCCCCCCCCCTCCCACACACACACAGAAGGGGGCAAGGCAATTTTGAAAAGGGCTCTTTTCTGCAAGTAAATGTTTGTTAACCCCCGGAGCCAGGGGTGTGCTGGTAAATTGTTAACAGGGGGCTCTCTCTCGCCAGCAAAATAAAAGAGAATTCAGGAGGGGCCCAAGCCCACATTTTGGGATCCATTTGTTAAAGTAGCCATGGAGAACCTGCTCCCAAAATTCTTAAAAACTTAACAAACAGCTCTCGAGAGCCTGTGAGAGCCTGCTCCAGCACACCACTGCCCGGAGCACCACTTTGTATACCTGCCCCTAAAATGCTTATTTAGATTGTGACCTCATTGAGCAGGGACTGTCTTTTCGTGTTTAATGTACAGCGCTGCGTATGCCTTGTGGCACTATAGAAGTGATAAGTAGTAGTAGTAAAATGCGTACCAAAAATTCTGTAGTACGCCTGACCCTGAAGTCACACCAGACTCCATGCTAGGTGACCCCATGTCACATCTACAGGGAAAGGCAGAGTGGACCAGTCCAGTTCTGCAGACATTACAGAACTTATAAAGCGTGGATGATTATGCTATAGCTGTGGTTCTCAACCCAGTCCTCACACACACCCAGCCAGTCAGGTTTTCAGGACACCCACAATAAATATGCATGAGATAGATTTCCATACAATGGAAGCAATGCATGTAGATATCTTGAAAACCAGACTGGCTTGATGTGCCCCAAGGACTGGGTTGAGAACCCCCTGCTCTATAATGACAGATCACAACACGTTTGTAAAAATCCTGCTCCCTCCTGCTGTGCTTTGCTGCCGTACCAGATACCACAGCAGGCTAACCAACAGCATCCTATTCTGTTCTGCATATTCTCCTTTGGCACCAGACAACTTATTTCCATATAAATATTTTTATAGGCCCTGTCTAATCTATTCTCTACACCTAACCTTCCAGCCCAGTCAGATCCAGCACCAGGGCCACTTTTGGGATGAGAATGAGAGGTGACCGTAGTTTGTTGGGTCCTCTGCTTCTATGGTAGCCCTGCCCCAGCAATATATATTTCAAATCAGCTTGAAGACACTACAGGGCCCAGAATCGTCACTCCCACCCCCTTAAAAAATGGTCAGTCCCGTCCAGCTCCAAACAATGTGCTGCCCCCTACTGTACAACAGTGGGATGTGATATGGGGCTCTGCACACACAATAGGAGTTTTTCATGAACTTGCTTCTCCCCTTCCCTATCTATAGTTCCCCATCCCCAATGAACTCAATTTCCCATAAGTTCTGTATAGTTCTTTCCCATACCTGTTTTTGGACATAAACAAATTGATTAATGCTTATTGTCTCAGATTCCAGGGGCACACAGTGTGTGAGGTAAACGCACAGAAAATAAAGCCTCCGGAACAATCTAGGAAAACAGGTCAAGCAAAACCTCTCAGGTCTTAAAATTCTCTCTAATATCAGAAGGCATTACAACTTTATCGAATCATCATAAACTTATATAATTTTTCCCATAAAATTACGTTCAAAATGAAAGTGATTTTGTTAAGCTCTAATTCTACTTCACTAGGTTTGGAGTCAATTAAAAATGGCTCACACCTGCCTCCCTGGCACAGTGTTCAAGATTATTAAATGAAAAAAAGGAAGTGTGAGATTCATTGAGTTAAATGAATCCTGTGGGCTGGGAAGTATGAATTAAGTCACATGATACCCATCCAGTGTTAAGTGAAAGTGGAAATCCATCTTCCCCTTCCCTTGTGAAATCTTTGTTCTAGAAGAGCCCAACGTAAGCAAAATTAATCAGAAACCCCTTGAGGTTGGGGGTTGGAGAGTTGTTGTTTTTTTTTACCACCATTCCAGAGATCAGCAGCATCCCTTTTGAAAGATGTCACTCTTCTTTTGAGGTGCAAGAAGCTGTGATATAAAACTGGTATTCTTGCAGGCAAGGTCAAAGCCAAAACGAAAAAGAATTATCCAGATTTTACAGACCCTGACCATGTCAGAGCCAGATAAGGTACATCAGTGGCGTAGCCACAGGTGGGCCTGGGTGGGCCGGGGCCCATCCACTTAGGGCTCAGGCCCACCCAACAGCAGCACATATTTAGTGGCAGCTAGTGGGGATCCCAGGCTTCGCCAGCTGAAGACCCCCCCCCCCCCCGATGGTGCTGAAAACACTGCTCTCCACTTCAGCAGTCTAAGCTTCATAAGCTGCTGATACGGGCCTCATCACATTGGGGGGAGGGGGGGGAGGAGAGCACTTGGTGCCCACCTACTTCTTGACCCAAAATCTGCTGTCTGGCTACGCCCCTGAACATCATCTATCCTTGAATCCTTCGAAGAATTTGGTCCCGCTGGAGCTCTTGTAAACAGGCGCAAGTGTTCTTTCATACACATATGTACACATATCATAATTTAGATGGTTTCTGTAAATTAAGTCTGACAAGATTGTAGGGGATGAGGAAAAAGAAAATCCATTTCCCAATGGGATCTCCAAAAATAAGGTCAGCAGCATTTACTGAGTCCTTCGGCTTTCACTTTTCTTTTTCCGTCCTCTCAAGGCACAAAAAGCCCCTGCTCATGATTATAAATATTTCTTTGGTTTTTCTTTCCCCTGTCGCTGCTTTTTTGCACATCGGCCGCTAAGACGTGGGAGATGCTGAGTGGACCCCGTTTTCCGTGTGTGGTTTGGTGAGCAGCAAGGCGGCCTGGATCCTGAAGTGAGTCCTTGATTCCATAGAGTAGTTTTTGTAACGGTGTCTGAAACAACAAAGGATTTTTACAAAATGCATATGCTGTGCACGGTCCCCTCCCTCCCCCTTTGTCTCCTCTTCCACTCAAACCCCTCCAGACCACTATGAAATTTGTACAGTGTTATGTGGGACATTGTGGAGCGGCTGAATGCCTCCTGTCACCGTCTCTGCTGCTGCCTACACCAAAGGCACAAGACCGTCGGCAGAATAATGACAGGGCCGCTGAGAGGGGGGCAGGAGGGGGTCTGGCGCCGCAGTCCCCTCCACCTGCCCCCTCCATCCACCACCGAACCGGGCCCCCCTGAATTCAAATCATAGTGCCTCACCTCGACCTCGCTCCTTGTGGAAGAAGCATAGCAGCAGCAGTCTGCAGATCGCCTCCCTTCTGGCCTTCCCTCCCTGTATCCCGCCCTCGTCTGATGTAACTTCCGTGAAGGCGGGACACAGGGAGGGAAGGCCCAAAGGGAGGCAATCTGCTTGGAGTGAGGTCGAGGTGGGTGAGGCGCTATGATTTGAATTCAGGGGGGCCCGGCCTGGTGGTGGACGAAGGGGGATGGCGGGCTCTTGGCGGCCCTGAATAATGGCGCTCTGTTTGTGATTTGGCTAGTTGTGGTTCTAAAGGGTGGTGATTAACAGCAAAGAAACAGTGAAGGAAACAAGACATTTCAGCTGTGCCATACAAATAAAACAAAACAAACACTACAATCCTGGTCTCCTTTTCCTCAAATTATGTGCTTTTCTTACTGGGTTTTTTTTCTGTACAGATTGATTCTCTGATGGATTGTTGAAAGTCTCTTTGACTTGGTATAGTTTTTGTTTACTCTACCTAGATTCACTCCCAAGTTCTATATCTAGTGCCTTAAGTTGTGCGAGCTAAGTTGGCCGCATAGTCAAATTGCGTGCATAACTTAATTGATTAGCAAGCCAATTAGCGGCACTAATTGGCTTTAATTAGAATTTATGCACAAAACTTTCTAGGTGTATTCTTCAACGCGGTGCATATAAATTCTAATGCGTGCAGTTGAAAAGGGGGCATGGCCATAGGTGTGGAATGGGCGGGTTGTGGACGTTTCAAAAAAACTATGCGCGCTATTATGGAATACACCCAATCTGCGCCTAACTTAAATGTAAGAATTTAGGCCTGGTTTTAGGATGCCTAAATGGGTGCACCTAAATTTTAGTCGCAAGAACGGCGCATGAGCATATTCTATAAACTACGCCTAAGTTGAAGGATTACTAGTGGACGCTAATGAACGCACCACTGAAATAGAGGAGAGGGTTTCCACGCTTGGAGAGGTAAATGCAGCAAAAAAAAAAAAACCCTTAATAGTACTGGAGAAACAAGTACAAGAACTCACTGATCATTTAGATGATCTGGAGAATCGCTCTCTCAAGGACAATCTCAGAATCGTTGAATTGCTGACAGAAGGATCATTGGGCATGTCATTAGAACGATGGCTGCGGGCAGAATTCGCCCTCTCCAACAGCATAGGCCCCTTATGCCTAGAACATGCTCACCGAGTACAGCGTCGTCAGGAGGGAGGGCAACCGTCCCCAAGTTATAATGGTGAAAGTACACAATTACATCCACAAACTGGAAATTCTGAGAGGATTTCGGAAGAAGCTTGACACTCTCACATACGAAGGGGCCCCAGTGAAAATCTTTCAGGACTATTCGGCAGCTTTGGAAGAGCGGAGACGCCGCGTCTTTCCGATTTGCAATGAACTTCAAGGAAAACAAGTAAGATTCATTTTCTTATATCCGGCACTGCTTAAAGTGTACCACCAAGGAAAATGGAGCACATTTGCAACCCCGACTGCAGCCCAAGAATATGTGAATTCCCACATTGACTCAGCGACGAAAATCACTTGAAACAGAACTGTAAATAGAGAGAGGTTTGCAGTGTTTCTCATTACGTTTGTCTATGCTCACACAGCTCTTATTGTTAGGAAATGTTGGCTGTTTTTAGGCAAAGGTTGTCCTGTTATTTGCTTTTCGATGGTTGGGGGTGGGTGGGTGCGGGACCCCGTCCATCAAGCGTGGTTCTCTCTGGTCTCAACTACACTTAGATGTGGTGGGACAGCTTTGGGTACAGATTGGAGGGAGTTGCAAAAAGGGATGGGAGAGTTCGGGGAAATATGGGAAGAGTAACGGAGAAGGAATGGGGAAACAAATGGGTAGAACTGTAAGAAACAGGAGCTGAGGGGAATAAATGTGGGCCATATACTGTGGGGAACTAATGCAGTCAGAGATCTGGGGTTTCTTCGCTCCCATTTGAGGCTGGGCGCCTGGGGGCGACAAAACTGGAATTTTCTTGCTATGTTGAACTTGTACCGAGACCAGCACTGAGCGGTAAGCATCCAGGAAGTATGCTTGGAAGTATCTCTTGGAATATCTGTGGTATCCATTCACCCATAAAAAGAACCAAAATTTGGGCGCACTAAACCGACACAAAGCAGACATAATATGCCTACAGGAAATGTGGTTATCATTGGCTGAGCACAAGAAGCTGCAGAGACAATGGGTGGGACAGGTGTTTTGTTCCTCAGCTACAGGGCGAAGAGGTGGGGGTAGCCATCTTTGTGTGGAAATCTGTGAAGTGTACTGCCCGTCAATTATTTCAAGACACTAAGGGACATTGTGTAGGAGTGCTATAAAACTTGCAAGGAAAAGACATGATTCTGGTAGGGGTTTACGGTCCAGTCCCCAGAGATGGAAACTTCTATTTCCAGTTATTACGTGAAAGTCAACAATATGCAAATGTCCTCTAATAGTAGCGAGTGACATGAACTCAGTCTATAATCTTGAATTAGATCGATTATCCGGGGTGTCATTTAAAAATGGGGGGGAGGGAAAGTGCGTTACACACCTTCTGTACCACTCTAGATCTACTGGATCCCTGGTGTCTCCTACATCTGGAGGAAAGGAATTACACTCACACCTCGAGGGTTCACCAGTATTCTCACAAGTACTGGAAGCCTCAATTGGGCCTGAGGAGATCTCAGACCATACCATGATATGGATAGACCTAGATTCGTCTCCCTACTTTAGACAATAGACAGGGTGGTGCTTCCTTCTGGCCTTTACATATCACCAGACTTTTTAGCATACTTGCAGAAACACTGGGAAGATTTTGTATATGACAATCGCCAACATATCGTAGCACCAGAGCTTTCTTGGCCTACGGGTAATGCAGAGTTATGAGGGGGATAATTATCGCACATGTAAGTGCGCACAAAAAATGATTGGTTCAAGGAATTATAGTGCTAGGGCATAAATTACGTATGGCTAAAAGAACATATGTGGCCCAGCCCATCCCCGCAGCGTTTGAAGTGATGCAAGCAACGCGTGTGGCTTTGAATACATACCTCCATGAACGAGCCTCTTATGCAAGGTATTATAAACAGATTCTTCCACTTTGGTGATAAAGCGGGAGCTCTACTAGCTCAGGTGACATGCACATGGGGGGGGGGGGCCTCGCTACATACCCACAATCTGCACATGAGCAGATCTTACCTCAAACATTGGAAGAAATAGCAGCGGTGTTTGTCTCCCATTTTAAAGAACTATACGGTAATCAAGATGACCCCAAGCACATCACAGATGACATTAGACAACATTTAGAGAACTCAGGTATGCCTAAATTTCAGGGACAGTTTCAAACACTTCTCAATTACTTTATCACAGGGAAAGAGATTCAGGAGGCGATTAAGATTCTTAAATTGTGCTCTTCTCCCGGCCCTGATGGCTTTATGAGAGAATATTATAAAATGGTCCAGAGTCAATTAAAGGGGCCCTTGGAGGCCTATTTTGAAGCAGTGGTAGAGGCTCAGAGGCTTCCCTTGTATAAAAAAAATGGCATTAATCAGTTTGCTACCAAAACCAGATTCTTCATCTGAACACCCTGGAAACTTTTGCCCAATCTCCCTAATTAATGTAGATCTGAAAATCTTAGCACGTATCCTGGCTTCAAGACTAGTGGAAGGTCTTCCAGATATTGTCCACAAAGACTAGGTAGGCTTTATAAAACAAAGGCACTCAGTTATTAATGTGCGTAAACTGATATTTGCTCTCTTTTTTTTTTGTTACATTTGTACCCTGCACTTTCCCACTCATGGCAGGCTCAATGCGGCTTACATGGGGCAATGGAGGGTTAAGTGACTTGCCCAGAGTCACAAGGAGCTGCCTGTGCCTGAAGTGGGAATCAAACTCAGTTCCCCAGGACCAAAGTCCACCACCCTAACCACTAGGCCACTCCTCCACTGTTGCTACTATTAGAGATTCTACATGGAATATTGCTATTCCACTAGCAACATTCCATGTAGAAGTTGGCCCTTGCAGATCACCAATGTGGCCGCGCAGGCTTCTGCTTCTGTGAGTCTGACGTCCTGCACGTACATGCAGGAAGTCAGACTCACAGAAGCCTGCGCAGCCTTCTACATGGAATGTTGCTAGTGGAATAGCAACATTCCATGTAGAATCTCCAACAGTAGCATCATTCCATGTAGAATCTCCAATAGTATCTATTTTATTTTTGTTACATTTGTACCCTGCGCTTTCCCACTCATGGCAGGCTCAATGCGGCTTACATGGGGCAATGGAGGGTTAAGTGACTTGCCCAGAGTCACAAGGAGCTTGCCTGTGCCTGAAGTGGGAATCGAACTCAGTTCCTCAGAACCAAAGTCCACCACCCTAACCACTAGGCCACTCCTCCACTCCACTCTTATTGTCAGTGGAGGGAGATTCCTCTTCTAGTGACCAGTCTAGATGCAGAGAGAGCCGTTGACTGAATTTACTCGACCTTTCTATTTCAGACCTTATAATATGTGGGTGTTACAGGATGGTTTGCACGGGCGGTGGGTGTGCTCTATGCTAAACCCAAGTGCAGTGTTGCTAGTTAATGGTATCCGCATCACCTCATTTCCTATTCGCTGTGGCACAAGACGGGGGTGGGTGCCCACTATCTCCTTTACTCTTTATTCTCACATCAGAGCCCCTGTTATGTGTGCTGAGAGAGTCTGAGGAGTTGAAAGGGGTGTCTATTCAGTCACAGGAACTGAAGGTTATGGCCTTTGTGGATGATATTGTTTTAACACTCACAGATCTGCAGAGATCACTACCTTTTATGACTACGCTTGATTACCCAATATGGTCACTTATTGGGGTTTAAATTAAATATGGTTAAGTCTTAAGTCACAAGTTGGGCAGACTCTAGCATTAAATATCCGGGGGGGTCACAATTCCTGCCAATCTATCCCACTTGTATGTCATGAATGTTCAACCGCTGTTGGCTACATTGAAACGCACTCTGGGACTTTGGCGTGCTTTGCCTGTTTCCCTCTTGGGGCGTATAGCTCTGTTTAACATGATCTTAGCTCCCCAGTGGTTGTACGTCTTTCAAATGCTCCCTTTATATTTAAAGTCCAAGGATGAATGTGCCCTTCAGCGAATAATATGTTAATGCTCTCAAGAATAACAAAATCTAGGGCTGTGGATAGCTCTGCACTAAGAACCTCTTGTCCTCCTGGGAGATGGTGGGTTTTCAAGCCCCACACTTCTCCAAGGCCTTTGACAGTGGAGGTCCTCAGCAGTTGACAAGCCAAGCCAACCTCTCATTTCATAGGATTACCATATTTTGTCCCCCAAAAAGGAGGACACATGCCCCGCAACCACCCCGTCCCCTTTCACACCCTCACTCCACCCCCAATCACATTTTCCCCTCCCCCGTCACACACCCCGTCACCCTCCCCCCTTTCCTTACTATTGCCCTGGTGGTCTAGTGACCTCTTCGGGGCAGGAAAGAGCCCCCTCTTTCCTGCCCGGAGCACTGCCCTGCATGCATCCTTCCTGTTGCTGATCTCGGCGCTGATTCAAAATGGCCGCCGAGAGTTGAAGTCTCGCTAGGTCACTTCAACTCTCGGTGGCCATTTTGAATCGGCGCGGAGATCATCAACAGGAAGGAAGCATGCACGGCGGTGCTCCGGGCAGGAAAGAGGGGGCTCTTTTCTGCCCCGAAGGTGGAAGAGGTCACTAGACCACCAGGGCAGTAGTAAGTAAGGGGAGGGGAGGCTAGCAATCTGCCCGTTTGTCCGGATTTCTGGACAAATGGGCTGCCCATCTGTCCAGAAATCCGGACAAACGGGCAGATTGGCAAAACCCGCCCGGTTGCCCGGACATATCCTCAAAAAGGACATATGGCAACCCTACATCTTCAGAACCAAGTCAAGTTGGTTTTCCTTACTTTGCCCAGTCCAGTAGTTTTGCTGCTTCTTCTTTCCGGTCGTATTCCAAGTGGAGAAGAGCAAGTTCAAGCAAGGCATTGGGAACTAGATAGTGGTCATATTTAATCTTCTTATCACTGCAAGACAAGGAAACCAAGCATAAGTGCGTGTCTTCAATGCAGTTGTAACAAGTTCCCACAGTGTAGAAGATGCTTCCAACAGGAGGGATCAGGAACACAGAGATGGAACACAGACATAGGTGCTAGGATAAGAGATGTAGGTCTTTCCAAAACCCAGGCTGGTAGACAGGAGCAGCAGCTGGGACATGCAACACTGATAATTTAAGGCAGGCACTATGACAGTAATCAAAGTCATGCTTTTGGGCTGCAAAAACCCAAGGGAACAGTACAGTTTAAGGGAAGAAGAACATTTGTGCTCAAAAGAGGAGTGGGAATTGGGTGTGATTTTACGTGATGAGCTTAAGGTGGCCAAACAGGTAGAAAAGGCGACCGGCCAAAAGCTAGAAGGACGCTTGGGTGCATAGGGAGAGGAATGGCTAGTAGGAAAAAAGAGATGATGATGCCCCTCTGGCGAGACCTCATTTGGAATACTGTGTGCAATTCTGGAGACCTCACCTTCAAAAAGATATAAACAGGACAGATTCAGTCCAGAGGGCATCTACTAAAATGGTCAGTGGTCTTCGTCATAAAGCGTATGGGGACAGACTTAAAAATCTCAATGTGTATAGTTTGGAAGAAAGGCAGGAGAGGGGAGATATGATAGAGATGTTTAAATATTATGTGGTATAAATGCACAGGAGGTGAGTCTCTTTCAACCGAAAGGAAGCTCTGGAATGAGGGGGCTTAGGATGAAGGTGAAAGGGGATAGACTCAGAAGTAACCTGAGGAAATACTTCTTCATGGAAAGGGTGATGAATTCATGGAACAGCCTCCTGGTGGAAGTGGTGGAGACAAAAACAGTATCTGAATTCAACAGTGCTTGGGACAAGTACAGAAGATCTTTAAGGGAGTGATTGGGAGAGTAGATGGCATGGACGGGCAGACTGGATAGGTCATATGGTCTTTATCTGCCTACATTTTTTTATGTTTACATGTGAAATCTCCTCTGTAAACAAGGCTTCCCATTACTACTTAGGCCAGCTTCTCACACAGTTCAGCTCTGCCCACAAAATCAATTTTACAGTTACCAATTCTTCACCTTTATAAATCAAACTCCATCTCTGACCTTAGATTTTAACATTTTTCTATTATCCTCTTCTTAAAAGTTCTCTTATCCCAGTGCCTAGCATTGAAAGACTGAGGAGTCTCCATCTGTGTTAGCTACATGAATAGCAGCCTTGAGGCCGGAAGTACAGGTGACACCAGTAAAACACATCTTGAAGGGCATGAGCACAGAAGAGCATTTACCATGGGAAACATACATGTGCACTCTACTGACATGGCAGCAGAGGGCTTTAGGGTACGAGGAGAAAACTGGGTCCCAGCAGCAGATTTCCACTGGGGCACAAGTTACTTCATCAACCACATCAAGGGGCCCAAAGGGATGGTTGATACTAGTGCATACAGTGACCAGATCTTAGAGTAGTAGTGGAGCCGGACAGGACATTTTGGATGGGCCTAGGGGCAGAATGAATGAGCATGAAATGTCCTCTCCGCCCCGGTGCATGCCAAACTCACAATATAAATATTTAAGCTGGCGGGGATCGCCAAGCCCTGCCAGCTGAAGACTTCCTCCAGTCCTCCAAAGGTGACCAGGAGCTCAGAATGCCAAGCAAGCTGCCAAGCTCATCAGCAGTATTCCTAAACCCAAGCTGGCACCTAGCATGCTCATTTCTCATACATGTGAGAGGTGCCAATGGCTGAAGCTACCAAATCACGCATTGTCACTTTTCGTGCTTGCTTGAGAAGTGAGCGTGCAGTAGGTACCAGCTCATCCTCATGAATGCTGCTGCCAAGTCAACTGCAGAGCTTGGCAGCATGGCCACTGGGTGCCTTCAGAGGCCTGGAGGAGGTCTTCAGTTAACAGGACTTGATCCCTGCCAGCCACAGTAAGGGTGCCCTGCTGCTGGGTGGACCTGAGCCCTATGTGGGCGGACCCCAGCTCTGTTCTGAAGATGAAAACTTACTTTGAATGGATATAACGGAAATATTCTTCTGCCTCCGATACCTTGCCCAAGTACTTGAGACAAAGTCCTTTCAAGAGCTTCACCAAGCACTGGTCATCTACCAAGAATTCTGAAGCTGTGAGACAACACAGAGTTAGTAACTAGTTTTCTGAACTCATTCACGAACAGAATACTTTTCGAAATGAATTATTTCAGTGCTCTGTATGCTATCACCACATTGCTTCTTTTGGTTGTGAAAAAACCAAAAAAAGAAAGCCACACAGAGTGTGGAGGTGCACTTAATCCCCACGAAAAAAATAGGTGAAAAAAGGGGAAGAGTGGGGGAAGATAGGCTCTTTCCAATCAATAGGGGAGACATATATTGGAATAAAATGTAATAGTATAATAGGTCAACCTGTTATAATAAATATTACATTTTATTCCAATATACGTCTCCCCTATTGATTGGAAAGAGCCTATCTTCCTCCACTCTCCCCCATTTTTTCTTCTTTTGCTTGTGGCCATTAATCTCATGCAAACACTGGAAGGTCCTGCAAATGTTGAGAATTCCTAAGAGACATGGAGAGGCAGCCCCCTCTAAGGTGGGAGAGCCCCATCAAACTGTGGTTCTGAACCCTAAGGCTGCTACCAGCCATAACAGCTTACATCTGGGAAGTCCATCCTCTATAATACCATGAAGAGAAACTCCAGGCCAAGGATCTTTGCTGGGGATACTCACTGTAAGTGCTAAAAAGGTGATTCTATAAGGTGGTAGTGCCTGCATGTTACAGAAGTCTATCACTTACATGAAACACTGGTGCCAATAGTCGAACGTTATGTCCATAAGCGCTAGTGCAATCAACACACATAAATCGCTTAGCATACAACTGCCATGGAGGCAACATGTGGGTGTGTCATGGGTGTGTTGAATGGTACACAACTTACACCAACCTTTCAGCACACCACAGCATCTTTGCGCTAGTATTCTATAACCCAGTGCATGTAAATTTCTCTCATGAATATTCGTTGAGGCAGAGGCATAGCCAGACCCCAACTTTTGGGTAGGCCGTTGGGCAAACTGGGCACATGCAACCGCCACCTCCCACCTCCCCCCAACTCAAAACATTAAATACCTGAGCTGGCGGGAATCCCCAACCTCCAGTTGAAAACCTCTTTGAAGGCGATCTCTTTGGGCTCAGGCCCACCCAGAGTCAGCATACTCTTACTGCAACTGGCATGGATTCCAACCTCCAGTTGAAACCTTCTTGAATGCAACCGAGACTCTCATCAACATAGCTCCACAGGCGCATGCTCGGTTTTCACTCGTGCACAGGGAAATCAAGCATGTGCCAGATGCTGGTGTCGGGTGCTTAAGAAGAGCTGCCACCGACTGTGGAGCTGTGTTGAAGAGAGTCCCGGTTGCATTCAAGAAGTTTTCAACTGGAGGTTGGGGATTCCCGCCAGCTTCAATAACAGTATGCTGCCTCTGGGTGGGCCTGAGCCCAAAGAGGGGGCCCCTGCCTACCAGGGCCCGCCCATGGCTATGCCATTTCCATTGTGGCTATCCTGAAAACCTGACTGGCTGGGGTGCCTCCAGAACCAGGTTTGGGAACCACTGCTATAACGGCTTAGGTGCATCCCGAAGCTGTTATACAACTAGTGTTAAGCTCGCCCCATTTTGGTGCCTACATCTTGGCACCAATTAATAGACTTGCCCCATCTGCCAAGAATACTCTAAAATACAAATCAGATCCTGAAGCAGGAATAAAGACACCATCGGGCACTCTGATGATTGAACATAACAGTCAAACACATTTGTATCCATTGTGTCTACACACAAAATGATTTAGCTGAACTTCATGCAAGACTAGGTGTAGAAGGTAGTCTGCAGAATTTAAGTACCTTACTTAGTTTCTTTAAGCAGTATTGCTGTTACCTGGAGCATTCTCCAGCGTTATTTCTGCCTGGTTTAAGGTCTCCAGCATCCCTTCTGTAAGGTCTCGGTGTTTCCCGATCACTGCGTAACCGTTCCAAATGTACATCATTTCCTGAAAGAAGGCAGAGTGAGTTTGCACGAGCAGTAGAGCACCACGGACACCTAATGAAGTTCTGTAGTTCACACTTTTCATGTAACAGATCCTCGTGAGGGAGCTTGCACTGTATCACTCTCTCTGCCTTACAGCAGAGCTAGCAAGATTGTTCAACGTGTCAACTCGTATATTTCATGTCCTTAATGTTTTCTGTTTTAGTTTTATTCCTACTTCTCCTTTCTGTTTTTTGACAAATGTTATCTCTTCCATCTACACACTCCCTTGGAATAATGGGTTTAAAGTAGGGCTGTTCATCGAACGCGATTAACCACGTTAAGATTTTTAACTCACACTACTGATTTTAACTCGATTAATTGCATCGTGCTGCTCTCTCCTATAAGGAGGAAGAAAAATGGCAGAAAGTTGAATGTGAAAGATGTTATAGGTGAAGAAGAGAGGAAGAGAGGAGGAGAGAAAAGAAATAGTGAGGAGAGAGGAGGCCCTGAAAATAGAGTTCAGCGCACAGGCAGAGGAACAGAACCAGAGACAGGGAATAAGATGATTAGAAAAATAAAATCACCAGACAACAAAGGTAAGAGAAATGATTTTATTTTCAGTTTAGTAACTGAAGTACAATTATGCGATCAAACATGCGATTACAACTTTTAATTGTGATCGATTGTGCAATTAAACTTGTAATCGATGACCAGCCCTAATTTAAAGCTTTTATTATAAAGCAGTATAACAGGAGAAACCAGACTCCTAGACAAGGAAACCACATGTGTTGCAATGTTCCCAACCACTTCAAAAATCGATGTATAGACGATATTGTAAGTTATGATTGGGATCCATCTGGTTGGCCAACAAAATGTACTGACAGCTGTCAAACAGCAATGATATTCTAACAATGTACTTCAACAAGAAGCAGGGGCTTAGTACATAGGAACATGTACTGTAAAAGACAGCACCATACATCTCGGAGGCACAGCATTGTGTACCAACGCTGATTTGGGTGGGGATGGAAACATACTGACATCTAATATGATCTCCTGATAAACCATCATCAACCTAGCCATAAGCTTTGGGATTTCTGCTTCTGGAGCCTTCACGTGAGGTGGCAGCAAGGCCAGCCCCAGGGGTATCTGATGCCATGCATCCCCTTCCCTACAGGGTGACTCAAGTCCCTACCTCCTGTAGTCCAGCATCATCCCCTACCCCCATAGTCTAGCATCCCCCTTTCCTCTTCCTAGCCATTCCCTAGGTAGCCACCATCATGCTTCTCCTCTCTACTTACCCCACATGTAGCCAGCATCACAATTCCCCTACCTACCCTATCCCCCAGATGGTCAGCATCCCCCGTCCTCTAATCTCCCTCAATAGCCAGCATTCCCGTTTAGACCGGGTTTAGCCAGTTTTGCATGTACATTATCGTGCAACTAATACATAAAGGTTTTTGGCTCTGCTTTTACCGTTCGTGGAAGAAGTGACCAAAAATGCAATGCAAACAAATTAAAATGAGCTGCTTAGTATTAAAAATGAGCATTCCTTGCAATGAACAGATGTTTCCATGCAATGCACAGAAGGGAATGCCTAACTAACGTTCACATTTTTTTTCGAGAGGTCTGAGGTGACGTTGCATGTGAAAGGGCAGCTTCTCGCTGGAATGGTCTGCTTGAAATTTTTAGTAGTATCTACACTTTTCAGGTGCGTGTATTCCGCTTACAAAAATACAGAAAAGTGTAATGGAACTTCATATACCACCTTTCTGTGTTTTTTTGCAACTACATTCAAAGGGTTTTACATAGTATATACACTTACTTATTTGTACCTGGGGCAATGGAGGGTTAAGTGACTTGCCCGGTGTCACAAGGAGCTGCAGTGGGAATCAAACCCAGTTCCCCAGGATCAAAGTTCACTACACTAACCACTAGCAACATTCCATGTAGAAGCCTGCCCTTGCAGATCAGCAATGCGGCCGTGCAGGCGCCTGTTTCTGTGAGTCATTGTTGTATTATATTGTAAGCATAGGCGGTCGGTGGCCCAACTGTTTGGGGAGGCTAAAGGGGGCGGGTTAGGGGCGGGGCCAGGGATGGAGCTTAAATCCATAATTGTCTGATAACACAGAAAAAAATAAAAATAAAAGTCACAATTAATACCTTTTATTAAATTTAGATATTAGATATGTATCATATGTCAAAGAATAAAGTGGTTGCTCAAAGCATATACTAACCACAATCGCTCAACTGCAAAACACTATGCACAACTTTGTGCAAAAACACACTCAGAACCTTACTGTACTATAAATATTACACTGGGCAGAACCTAATACACCAATATACCACCCATACGAAAAATGCAGACCGTCAACTATATGAAACAAGGGATCATATCATCACAATTCTCATGTAGAGCCACAAAACACCCCTAATTCACGTTTAATGTGGGATAAAATGCCATAAATAAGTAAAAAATATAAACTTTTAATGTTGAGCACCTGATTCTCAAAGTGGACATATTCCAAACACTATAATGAAAATAAAATGATCTTTTCTACCTTTGCTGTCTGGTGACTTTGTTTTTCTGATCATGGTGCCGCCCTTTCAGGTGCTTAGCAATAAGGGTCCAGTGTTTTGTGCCATATTTTTTAACCAATTCAATGACCCTCTGATCTTCCTCTATGGTCCAAGGTCCCTCAGGGTGCAAAACCCTCAGCCATGGTGCTGGCATTGCTGATCACTACGGTTAGGGAACAGGCTGGCTATCAGCTTCCACTCATGTTGTCCAAACTGTTTCACCAGTTTTTTCAACCGTTCATCCTCTGCTGGGGTCCACTTTACTTTTACTCTGTTTTCTCGCTGATCTCTGTGCCCTGGTAATGAAGCTCTTCAGGATCTTCACATCGGGAGCGCCGAGCCATCCTCCCTCTGTTTCCCTGCTAAGAACGGCACTTGCCGTGCTGGAGCGAACGAAGAGGTTTCCTGCTTACAAAGCAGAGGGCCCCTGTGCGAATTTGAGGGAATGCCAGGATTTTTGTCTCCTCTTCCCCTGCTCTTTCTTTTGCGCGGTTGCAAATTAACAAGACTTTTTTTTCCTATCTCGCGCCAACTTCTCCCGGCTTGCACGTTGCACATAATAATTAAATTGGTCTGGAACTACGGCGTTTAAACCTTTTTAAATTGCAGCGACGGGCCGGCTCACCTCCGCTCCAGCCTTTCCCTGCCTTCTCGCTTCTCGCTCAGAGGAAGGCGGGACACTGAGCAAGAAGGGAAAGGCTGGAGCGGAGGTGAGCCGGCCCGTCGCTGCAATTTAAAAAGGTTTAAACACCGGACAGCCACGACAGGTATGGAAAGGTCGGGGAGATGAGGGCGGGCTCAGGGGGGGGGGGGCGGCGGCGGAAAAGGGGAGGAAAGGTCACAGCTTGGCTAGGGAGGCTTAGCCTCCCCAAGCCTCTTATACGGGGCGCCTATGATTGTAAGCCACATTGAGCCTGCAAATAGGTGGGAAAATGTGGGATATAAATGCAGCAAATAAATAAATAAATTATTATTATTATTATAACTGCATGTCTAGATAAAGGGGGACGGACGGACGGAAATGACAGCAGCAGATGTGATAGAAAAAAAGAGGAGTTTCATCTGAATCCTGTTTAAAGCATGGTTATTCCATTTCTACCTAAAATCCATTTCCCCATGTGAGCTTCTTGCCAACGGTGTGAAAATCACTTATTGAGTGGAATCTTTAAAATGGCCTGTAAAGAGTGCCACCTAGTGACCAAAAGCAGAATTACAGAAGCTGGTTCGATGAATAACAATTTTGGGGGCTGATGCAGTGAAATATGCAGACACTGACACAGATCAGTGCGGATGTCTGCACCACAATTGTGTGGTCACATGATGCAGAAAAGGATTTTGCACATACGTTCGCCAGTAAGCCCCCACACTCTGCAATGCACTCCCTGAAAGACTTCGCTTAACACAACACTATCTCTAATTCAGGAAGCAGGTTTGGCTCTTTATTCATGGGCCAATGATCAGAAGCAAACGCAGGTGCTAGAGGCGGTTAGTGCCATACTAGCACCTGCGTTTGCTACAGCCCCCATGATCAGAGCCCCCCCGAGCGTGTGAAACAACACACTCACGGGCTCTGAACGCAACTAGCATGCAAATGCACACTAAACCTATTCTTCCCCAATGATCAGTGACCAGCACACCAAATATTGGCTCGCTGGCAGTGGCGTACTAAGGGGGGGGGGGTGCCTCGTACTTCCTGTTCCAGGGCAGAGGGAACATGGAACGAACAAAGGACAGGTGTGCGCGGCACCGCCCCCCCAGCGGCATGCACCCGGGAGGGGGGGGGGGTTCTTTTGCGGGCGGGGGTGTCCTTTCGCCAGGGGGGGGGGCAGGGTGCATTGGTGATCCGCCCCGGGTGTCAGTCCACCTAGGAACGCCACTGCTCGCTGGCCGCTGCAAACCCATCTCAGGATGGATTCATTATTAGTCAATCGGGGGATTATTTAATCCAACAGACGGCGCCAGCATTTCTCAGCTCCTTCTACTACTACTACTTATCATTTCTAAAGCGCTACTAGACGTACACAGCGCTGTACACTTTAACATGAAGAGACAGTCCCTGCTCGACAGAGCTTACAATCTAATTAGGACAGACAGACAGGACAAACAAGAGATAAGGGAATATTAAAATGAGGATGATAAAATAAGGGTTCTGAGCGCCTTCCACAGAGCAGTATGTGGAAGGGACTGAGAAATGCTGGCACAGTTTAAATTAGGGGGATGTTCCTTGAAACAGCTCCAGGGCGAAACATAGTCTATAGAGTGGAGGAGTGTCCTAGTGGTTAGAGCACCGTCTTGCAATCCAGAGGTGGCCCGTTCAAATCCCACTGCTGCTCCTTGTGATCTTGGGCAAGTCACTTAACCCTCCATTGCCTCAGGTACAAACTTAGATTGTGAGCCCTCCTGGGACAGAGAAATATCCAGAAAGTACCTGAATGTACTCACCTTGAGCTACTACTGAAAAAGGTGTGAGCAAAATCTAAATAAATAAATAATGCCCCAATTGACTGATAATTAGTCCATCCTGATACGAGTATGCTAACCAAGTTAACTTCATTATAATTGAATTGTTTCAAAATACCAACTAGTTGGAATAGAGTTTAAAAAAATAGAAAAAAGACTTTAAAGCACCCATCTCCTCATCGGTCCTTAGTATAAACTCAATATTCAGTAAGTGGCATCGCTGAGGTCTACGGTATATTGGCGGTAGTTTATGTACTGGATTAGCAAAGATCTCCTGAAAGATTATTGCAGTTGCTTTTTGGTACTATTACAGAATAGCATTCCAGCACATGCAGAGATGAGTGCCGATACGCTTTTCTGCTCACACCTGTGCAGGGCTGCCGAGAGGGGGGCAAAATTCCCCGGGTCCGGCCTCCAAGGGGGGGCCTGGCATCGGCGCCAGGGTCTCTCTCTCTCTCTCTCCTGCTCCAGAAGAAAACTCCGGCTCCGGATCCCCCTTGGAGGCTAGAGAAGAGCGGACACAGCAGGGCTTTGAAACCAAGCATGTGCGACATGAGAGAAAAAGCAGCCGCGAGGCAGGGCAGGCAATTGCGGCCGAGTGAAGAGCAGCGCTGGAGGAAGACTTCTGCTGGCGGGGCCTCAGGATCCCCCACCAGCCAAGGTATTTGTAGTTGCAGCGGGGGGGAGGGGGACGGCAGCGGCAGCCCTGCCCTGGGCCCGGTTCAAGTCTCTCACCTGTGCACAGCACTAGCTGCCCCCTTAGCAGAGAACATTGTGCACATATGTCCGGTGGGCTCACCTTGATTAATGCACAGGTTTTGTGCAAATTCTTACTTGCATAGAATACTGCAGTGGTGAGCATAAATTGCACGTTACGCTTCCATTAGCAGCTGTGTGCTAAGCCATCAGTGCGTGGCTCTTATACAAGTTTTCTGCATTGAACCCTTGGTCAGAAAAAGTACATTAGCACGTGAATTCAGTCAGTTCCAGTCATGCAGAGAGAGAAGCCTACACTGGGCTAAAGCGAAGACCCAATCTAAAGAAATCTCTCAAGGCCTCGCCTTTTGTGTTTGCACTGCTGTCTTGGATACAGAAGTGAGCTGGCCCAAGAACCATTGCTGTGGATGTTATATACTCTCTCTCTCCCACCCCAGCCAAATTAATTCAATTTCTACCCTCCAGTCAGGCTCCTTTCTCGTTTACAAGCCCCGTCTCCCACACACAAAGCCCAGGGCCTGTTGGCAGAGCTGATCGCAGAGTTGCAGTGGCGTAGCAAGGGGGGCTGCCACCCGGGGCAGTTCCCCATTGCGCCTCCCCCCAGGTGCAAGGCGATGACATCCCCCCCGACCCAGTGCCTACCCTGAACTCCGTCTAAGCTCCCACACCCTACCTTTAAAAATGCTCAGAAACCGAGGCGAGGCGCAGTGCCTCGCGCCTGCAAGTAAAAGAAGTATGGATGGATCGTCTCATTGTCGATTGGGCCTTCCCTCGCTCTGTCTGTCCCGCCCTCCGCTGACGCAACTTCCTATTTCCGCAAGGGTGGGACAGACAGAGCGAGGGAAGGCCCGATCGACGATGAGACGATCCATCCATACTTCTTTTACTTGCAGGCGCGAGGCGCTGCGCCTCGCCTCGGTTTGTGAGCATTTTTAAAGGTAGGGTGCGGGAGCTTAGATGGAGTTCAGGGTAGGCACTGGGTCTGTGGAGGTGTCATCGTGGTGCACTCGGGGGGGGGGGGGGAGCTGGCAAGAAGCACCCCCCTTGAGCTCACACCCGGGGCGGACCGCCCCTCCCGCCCCCCCTTGCCACGCCAGTGCAGAGCTGCCAGGTGTTCTGCTATATACAGAACAGTCCTGTTCTTTAAGACATTCTCAATTGTCCTATGTCCTGCTTAAGCAATAACAGGCCATACAATTGTCTTGTTTTTCAACCCGATCATACATGTAAAAATACATATGAATAACAAACCACACTAGGAGAAATAATAAATCAATTATACCTCTCTAATAATTATCTTATAATTAGGTATGAAAAAAAATTGAATGATATAAACTATAAAATGATAAACAAAAACTGCAATGTATGTAAATATATTACTAGTGCTCAGTTCACACGTCAGTCATAAACATAGTGACGGGCTACGTAGAGAACCATCATTGCACCATTCTGTTCTCACAACATGCAGTTAAACTCTGGAATTCGTTGCCAGAGAAAGTGAAAAAGGCGGTTAGCTTAGCGGGGTTTAAAAAAAGGTCTGGCCGGTTTCCTAAAGGAAAGGTCCATAGACCATTATTAAATGGATTGGGGAAAATCCACTGCTTATTTCTGGGATAAGCAGCATAAAATGTATTGAACTTTTTTGGTATCTTTCCAGGTATTTGTGACCTAGATTGGCCACTGTTGGAAACAGGATGCTGGGCTTGATGGACCTTTGGTCTGTCCCAGTATGGCAACACTTACGTACTTAAGTGCAGACTTTAAGGAGTTGCTACACTGTATCAAAATAAAGCATTCTACTTGTGGTTTATATAACCTCCATGCACATTCATACTCTTCAGATGCAGAGTGGAAAAGTAGCCTAGTGGTTAGTGCAGTGGACTTTGATCCTGGGGAAATGAGTTTGATTCCCACTGCAGCTCCTTGTGACTCTGGGCAAGTCACTTAACCCTCCATTGCCCCTGGTACAAAATAAGTACCTGAATATATGTAAACCGCTTTGAATGTAGTTGCAAAAAGGCTATCAAGTCTCATTTCCCTTTCCCTAAATGTGGGCAACAATAAACACTCTAAAATAATGTCCAGAGTTAATATTATGTCCAGAGTTAATGCAGAAATACATTAAAAATATAAATCCAAACAGCAAAGCTGCTCAAGGTGCTGTGCTGAAAAATCTTAGAACTTATATCAGGAATGGTACAGATGTATACATATCACTGATCAACGTGAGCGGGGCTGGTCAAACCTCAGTCCAGGATCTTCACCCAAAAGTCAGTTCATTCAAAGAAGCAAAAGCTTTAGCAAAACCCCCGTGTTGAATTCCCTCAACCCGTGCTCCAAGTTCCAAGATTTTTCAGAAGTACATAAATATTGCCATACTGGGAAAGACCAAAGGTCCATCGAGCCCAGCATCCTGTTTCCAAAAGTGGCCAATCCAGGTCACAGATACCCGGCAAGATCCCCAAAATGTACAAAACATTTTATACTGCTTATCCCAGAAATAGTGGATTTTCCCCAGTCCATTTAATAATGGTCTATGGACTTTTCCTTTAGGAAGCCGTCCAAACCTTTTTAAAACTCCGCTAAGCTAACCGCCTTTACCACATTCTCTTTTCAGATAAGTACAGCACAGTGATTTGTGCAGCTTTGCAGTTTGGACATATATTTTTTAATGTATTTCTGCACATACATATATTAACTCTGGACATTATTTTAGAGTGCTTATTGTTACCTTCTATTGATGAACTGTGCTATTCAATCCTACCAGAGGCGGCACAGGCAGTCGAGCAGGGTTCTTGGCTTGATAACGCCGACATTTCCGGATGGCGAATTTTTCGGTGGGTAACGACTTCCCGGCAATTTTCAGTTTCAAACTGGGCACAGACCTGAAAAACAAAGTTAAGAAATAACAAAATAATGTCCATGAACAGAAGCTGTAGTGTTTCCTGATGTACATGAGAGTAACGTCCCTGGTGACCACAATAAACCACAATAAGACACTGAAAATAAATGACATCTGAGGACAACAATTCTGTTTTTCATGATCCAGTGAATGCTCAGGATATATTAAAATTCTGCAGTGTTGAGAGCTCTAATGAAAAACCAGATTGTCAAATGTGACTCTGGGCAAGTCACTTAACCCTCCATTGCCCCATGTAAGCCGCATTGAGCCTGCCATGAGTGGGAAAGCGCAGGGTACAAATGTAACAAAAATAAAATAGATACTATTGGAGATTCTACATGGAATGTTGCTACTATTGGAGATTCTACATGGAATGTTGCTATTCCACTAGCAACAGTCCATGTAGAAGGCTGCGCAGGCTTCTGTTTCTGTGAGTCTGACGTCCTGCAAATACGTGCAGGACGTCAGACTCACAGAAGCAGAAGCCTGCACGGCCACATTGGTGATCTGCAAGGGCTGACTTCTACATGGAATGTTGCTAGTGGAATAGCAACATTCCATGTAGAATCTCAAATAGTAGCAACAGTGGAGGAGTGGCCTAGTGGTTAGGGTGGTGGACTTTGGTCCTGGGGAACTGAGGAACTGAGTTCAATTCCCACTTCAGGCACAGGCAGCTCCTTGTGACTCTGGGCAAGTCACTTAACCCTCCATTGCCACATTGAGCTTGACATGAGTGGGAAAGCTCAGGGGACAAATGTAACAAAAATAAAATAGATACTATTGGAGATTCTACATGGAATGTTGCTACTTTTGGAGATTCTACATGGAATGTTGCTATTCCACTAGCAACATTCCATGTAGAAGGCTGCGCAGGCTTCTGTTTCTGTGAGTCTGACGTCCTGCACGTCAGATTCACAGAAGCAGAAGCCTGCGCGGCCACATTGGTGATCTGCAAGGGCCGACTTCTACATGGAATGTTGCTAGTGGAATAGCAACATTCCATGTAGAATCTCAAATAGTAGCAACAGTGGAGGAGTGGCCTAGTGGTTAGGGTGGTGGACTTTGGTCCTGAGGAACTGAGTTCGATTCCTGGCACAGGCAGCTCCTTGTGACTCTGGGCAAGTCACTTAACCCTCCATTGCCCCATGTAAGCCGCATTGAGCCTGCCATGAGTGGGAAAGCGCAGGGTACAAATGTAACAAAAATAAAAAAAAATGTCAAGTAAACCCAGGTGTAAATCCTTGTGCCTAAAGTTAGGTGGTAAGCAGTGGCATACCAAGGGCGGGGCCAGGGGCACACTGCAGGGAGCAGCCGTGCAGCTGTCGGCTCCGTCGGTTCCCTGCACCCTCTGATGTTACTTCCTGTTCTGAGGCAGGAAACCGGCGGAATCATAGTACCATAACATAGTACATGATGGCAGAAAAGAGACCTGCATGGTCCATCCAGTCTGCCCAACAAGATAAACTCATACGTGCTACTTTTTGTGTATACCTTACCTTGATCTGTATCTGCCATTTTCAGGGCACAGACCGTAGAAGTCTGCCCAGCACTAGCCCCGCCTCCCACCACCGGCTCTGCCACCCAATCTCAGCTAAGATTCCGAGGATCCATTCCTTTCGAACAGGACTCCCCTATGTCTATCCCACGCATGTTTGAATTTGGCAACCTTCCTGAATGATGTCATTGTGGCCTCCCTTCACCCCTCAAACTGAATTAGGTGATTGGTGTTCTATTCGCAGAGAACGTTTACACAAGAAATATTGCACAGAGATGCAAAGCGGAGAAACTCACTCAGTGGGACGCAGAAAGGCTGCCAGCTGCTTATCTTCAGGTGACAATCCCCAATTCTTGAATATAGGAGTCACTGGGATACTTGGAGAACTAGGAATAGCCTGGGCAGATGGGGGTTCCTGGAACATTATCTATCCTAGGCTTCTTCTGTGCGACTGCTCCCTGCACCCCCAGGAGGTAAGAGCGATTCGCATGAGGGGGGGGGGGGTCGTGATTTGCAGAGGGGTGTGATTCGATAGGGGGGGGGGGGGGTGATGCACCTGGGGGGTAGGCGCAGTCGCGATCTGCCCTGGGTGGCAGGCCGACCTAGGAACACCACTGGCGGTAAGCGTATTCTACAAATGGCACCTACATTTATAGAACAGCACTTACTAAGCTGCGGTAAAAAGGTCCCCTGTGCTGTTGGCGGGGCCGTTTTTGCCACCCGCTGAGGCCCTTTTTACCACAGCAGGTAAAAAGGCTAAAAAAAAAAAAAAAGACATGGCTATGCAGCAAGATTGCTCTTAGTGCATGGCCATACCATGGAGGGAGGGGGGGGGGGAAACTCCTGTGCTAACTGGGTAGCTCATGGCGCTGTCCAATTACCACCGTGTAACCCCCCCCCTGCGGAAATATATTTTGAATATTTCTGCTAGCACTGGAAATGCCATGCACTGGGGTGTAACTACCACCGGCGGTAACTCCAGACTGGCGTATGTAAGCCCGTGGTGGGCTTACCGCCACTTAGTAAAAGGTCTCCTTAGTGCATTCTTTTTTTCAGCACTATTTATATAGAATTTGGTCTTTGGTGGTGCTGGCGTGCCTGGCAACTTTTCACTCGGAGAGGCGAGACATGCACGCACCGTAAAGAGCCTTATCAGAATTGCAAGTGAGGGTGAGACAGGATCAGGGAGGGAAATGGATGTACAGCTCCTGTGATCTCTGCTGGGGCTCTGCTGCTTCTTCGTTTGCAATTTGAGGGTCAAAAGTTGTAATCCTCATGCCAGAAGACAAACTGCGGCAAGAGGGGAGCCCATGAACCGTTCAGCAGACAGAGGGGGGTTTTGTCGTACAGTGGAGTGGAGGAGTATCATAATGGTTAGAGCACTAGGCCGACAACCAGGGAAGTCACATTCAAATCCTACTGCAGCTCCTTGTGATGGTGGGGAAATGGCTTAACCCTCTACTGCCTTAGGCATAACTTATACTGTAAACCCTCCAGGGACAGGGAAATATCTACTGTACCCAGTGTGTTTTTTTTCTAGTGAAAAAGGTGCAGGTACTCAAATGCCAGGCCAGCCTTCAGGGGTGGGGTGATCACTGAGGGACCCACCCCACAACTGGTCCCCCTGCAACCAGTCACATAATCTAAAACAGGACGGAATTGGTGTGTAGAACCTGAGCTCTTTCATTAAAGCTTGGGGACCATGGGTCAATTTTAGCAGACAGTGGAAAAGGTGCCAGTACTCGGTACCCCCAAGTACCCCCTCAAACAAAGCCCTGACTGTACCTGAATGTAACTCGCCCTGAGCTAATAACTGGAAAAGGCATGAACTTAGTGCAGCAATGTGGGACAGTAGCAGATACAGTTCCCAAATCCCACCACAATCCCCCAAATTCTATAAAAAGTGCACACGCAAATTTGGGCGTGTGCCGAATTTGCGCACGTAATTTTAATTACATAACACCAGTGGCGTAGCTAGAAGGCAATTTTTGGGTGGGCCAACAGGTTGGATGGGTGGCCACTAGAGTTGCCAACTTTTTTTTAAAGAGAAAAAACAGCAACCTGATGCACTCATACTCTGTCCCTACCCCACTCCCCATAACTTCAATGAGGGTTGCAGTGCAGGCTTCAGTGGCTGCAGGCCAATTGAGACCTAAGGGAAGTACAATAGACTGCACCAGTATTGAGCCACACATTCTGCATCCAGAGAACCTCCTGGCTCTCCATCAACAATGGATACAGAGCACAGCAAGGACAATTCTCCATAAAACTCATCAAACAAAGAAATTTTGTTTTCTAGTGTAATCTCAATTACAGACTGTTTTTAATCTAGCTAGAACACATATTAACAAGACATATTATAAATTAACTTAAAAAAAAATCTATAAAACAAAAGTCACTCAGAACCTAGAACAAATCTAGCAAGCCAACACTAACTTCCAAAAACAAAGATCCTAACTATGAAAAAGAAGTGCCTTAAATATTATAGTAGAGCCCTAAAATACAAATACATTTATCAGGAAAGCTGAACAAGCCAAATTACTACAGAATGCTACATGGAAACTTCATGCTAACAGAATACCTCAGTCACACAAACAAGACACAAATGCCAAATACAGAATAAGTGACCACAAACTCTAGAAATATAAATTAAACGGAAACCCCAAGAAACTAGACCTTGCATGTAGTACAACACCAGAGAAACAAGAAAGAAAGGCATTTGCTCCTGTGCAAAATATAAAGATGGCACATGCCAGGGATGGTGTTAGGGGTTGGTTCCTTGGCCAGAGAAAGCCTGCATGCTGGAAGCTGAAGGCGCAGCCTGGTAATGGACTTTGGGGTCCTTTCCTAGATTTTTGTTCTGGACCCCAGCCATGTTTAACATCAACTTTGGCAAGATGTACATTTCAAATCCAACATGTTATATTCACAACATTGAAAATAAAATATTTTTTTATACCTTTTTGTTGTCTGGTCATTTTTTCTCAAATCATATTGGTCCCAGTATCTGGTTTCTGCTTCCCTCTGTCTTCTCTTAAATAACTTGCCAGTGTCTCCTATTTGACATTTCTTCTTTCTTCATGTCCATCATCCATCTCCCATCTCTGTTTTCCTATATTTCCTTGTCCAGTATCTCTCCCGTGTTCATATCCCCTCATCCATCATCATTCCTCTGTGCACCTATGCACCCCATGCCCAGCATATCCCTTCTATTCTCCCCCTTGTCTGGTATCTCTCCCCCCCCTCCAGTGTCCAGCATTTTATCTCTATTCCATATCCCCGTCCCCCCCCTTGTCAGGCCCCTCTGTGCCCATGTGTCATCCCCATACAGCATCTCACATTTGTGTCCCTGTCCCCATGCTCCCACCTAATGCTAATCATCTCCCTTCTGTATCTGTATACTTCCCTATGTCCCCTTTCTCCCTCCTCCACACACACCAATGTGTCCCTCTCCTCTCTGATCCCACCCCTCAACCAGCTTCTCTTCCTCTCTTCCCTTCCCCTTATGCATCTGGCTCTTTCTCCCTGCACCTCTCTCTCGTCCCTCTAACACCTCCCATAGGTCCAGCACCTTTCTCCCTTTGCTCCAGCCCTCCTTGCAGGTCCACATCTGTCTCCTTTCCTTTCAGCCATCATCTGCATATCCAGCACCTCTCCTTCAGCCCCCCCCCCCCACATGTCCAGCATCTCTCTCCCTTTCATCCAGCCCCCCTACATGTCCAGCACCTCTCCCCTTCACTTCAACCCTCTGCGTATCCAGCACATCTCCCCTTTCCCTCCACCCCCCCCTGCATATCCAGCACCTCTCCCCGACCCTCCAACCTCCCCTCTGCAAATTCCAAACCACTCCCCTTCCTTCCAACCTCCCCTCTGCAAATTCCAAACCTCTCTCCTTCCCTCTGCAAATCCCAAACCTCTCCCCTTCCTTCCATCTTCCCCTCTGCCCTTGGCAAGTCCAGCACCCTTCAGCCTTCTGTTCCCTCCCCTCCCCTTCCTGGGCCAGCACCCCACTGACTTCCTCACCCTCTCCCACCCCTGCAGCGCTTCTTTTAATGCTGTTGGCTGCTGTGCACAGTCTCCCACCCCCGCGGCGGCGCTTACACTTCGCTACGGCGCTGCCTGCCTGCCTGCCAGCAACTCTACAGATGCGGCACTGACATCCGACGTCCTGCTCCGGGGCCTTCCTCGTCCCGCCTCCGTAAACAGGAAGTTACATCAGCGCAGCAGAGGGAAGGCCCCGGAGTAGGACGTCGGTGCCGCATCTGTAGAGTTGCTGGCAGGCAGCGCCGTAGCGAAGTTTAAGCGCCGCCTCGGGGGTGGGAGACTCTGCACAGCAGTAGCATTAAAAGAAGCACTGCAGCAGGGGTGGGAGAGGGTAAGGATCTTCTGGGCGGGCCTGAGGCTAAACTGGGTGGGCCTGGGCCCATCCAGGCCCACCCGTAGCTACGCCCCTGCATAACACACCAATTAGGGCTCCATGTGTAAATTTAAGTTCGGGCATAGGGTAAAGTAGGGGTGGATTGTGCTTGAGAAACTCTATTAAATGATGTGAAGCCCCACCCAGCACATCCCAGGATGCACTGGGCAGGGCTGGGCACCGCCATTTTTGAGGTGGCGCTGCTGGAAGAGGAGGGAGTCTATTTCCCTCCTTCAACAAAGGTATGGGGGGGGGGCTCGGAAGAAGGCCGCTAGACCACCAGGTTGGGGGGGCTTGATTCATGGCCCACAAGGGCTTTTCTTGGGGGGATGTTAGAGGGGTTAAGGGGGCTGGAGATTCAGTGGGTCTCCAGAACCACAGTGAACTTGTGTCAGGAGGGGGTTGGGGGGGGGGGCTAGAGGTCCACTGGACCTCCAGCCCCTGTGTTGCAGGCTCAGGGTGGGAGGTGTCGGGGTTCCTACTCCTCCGGGGGGGGGGGGGGGCTGCATTGGGGGAATGGGGGGCCCACTAGCATGCAATGCATGCAGGACAGGGTTCACTATTCCTCCCCAATAGTCTGTAAACCCTAACGCCAGCTCCAAGCTGGCATAGGGTTTGCTGCGGACAGCATGCCAATGTTTGGTGCACTGCTCGCTGATCATAGGGAAGGAATACGTTTAGCATGCATTTGCATGCTACTTGTGCTAAGAGCCCTGTTTTGCGTGCATTTCCAAGCTAGTTGCTTTCAGAGCCTGAGAGCGCGTTGTTTCACCCGCTCGGGGGCTCTGATCATGGGACGATAGCAAACGCAGGCGTTAGTATGGCACTAATAGCCTCTAGTGCCTGTGTTGCTTTTGATCATCAGCCCATAAGCGTATTCTGTAATGTGGTGCACGTAAATTCTAAGTCGCATAGTGAAAAGGAGGTGTGGTCAGAGGCTGGATGTGGGTGTTTCTAAAATCTATGCATGTTATAGAATATACCCGCTCTGTGCCTAATAATAGGCTTCGGGATTTACACCAAGTAAAACATGGCATAAATGGCCACAACTACATTTGGTTGCATGGAGAGGTGCTCAGAGGGGCCACCGAGAAACTGAGCTGGGCCCAGGGTGAGGCCACCGCCCCCCAATTGCTACTCAGGCCACCTGGCGATGAAGTCCCTGGTCCCACCCGCCCGCCCTCGGCTCTGTCGACAGCCCCTCTCCGTCCGCCACCAGGCTCCCTGCATTCAAATCGATTTGGCAGCTCCTCACCTCCTTGGAGGCCTGGGCCCAGGGAATTTTGTCCCCCTGCTCCCCCCTCTTGGCGGCCCTGATGCTCAGCATAATTCTATATACCTTGCACGTATTTAAACCTCTAAAATTTAGGCATGCTTTAGAGAATACGCCTAGGCATATTTTTTTCCATGTGGAATTTTCAGGCGGCAGATATAGAATCTAGACCTTAGTGACTCATTCAAACGTTCACTTTGAGGTAAAGTATTCCAAAGCTTTGGGCCATAAACAAAGAATTCTCTATATTTATCCAGTCTAATGAGCCTAAAGGAAGGAACATCAAGTAAACATTTATCAGCGGACCGTAGGGCTCGTGATGGAGTAAACATCTTAAGAATAGCAGCAATACATAATGAGGTTTCATCATGAAAGGCTTTCAAAATTAAAGCCATAATTTTAAAAGTGAATCCTCCACAGAACAGGGAGCCAACACAGTTGTTTACGCACAGGAGAAATACGATTGCAACGAGAGACACCAGAAATCAAACGGGCCAGTGCATTCCGTGCCACCTGCAATGCTTGTACCGATCGCACAGGAAGTCCTAAAAACAAAGCACTGCATTAATCAAACAATGGAAGCACAAAAGCCTGAACTACTCTGCAAAACTTATTTAGGCTCAAAAAATAAAAAAAAAAAATCACACAAGTATCGCAAAAATTTCAATTAAAAAAATAAAAATGCAGAGTAACACTTTTTAAATATGGCTGATTCCAAGTGTCAGCATCACCCTTCCCCCACCGTCATGTGTCAGTATCACGCTCCCCCCCCCCCCCCATCCCTCATTGAAGAGGCAGTCAATCCTTTTAACCGGTACTTATCGGGAGGGGGTGGTGGTGGTGTAGTGTTGGGCACGACTGATCCCCCCCTTCACTCACAGCTCCATTCCTGCCCAGGTTTCAAATAGTGGCTCCGATCTCTACCATGAAATTACTGTTAGGAGTAAGAGCCGCAATTTTGAACTCAGGTGGCAACGTGGATTGCTCCTGCCCTGACGCCATACCCCCACTGATACATCTAATAACTGCCAGGGGTGTGTGTGTGGGGCAGGGGCGTAGCCAGACACTCAAGTTTAGGTGGGCCTGGACCCAAGGTGGGTGGGCAGAACTCAGTCTTGTCCTACCAGTGATTTGGTTTCTCCCTCTCTCATATGGTCTTTCAAACATCCCCTCTCCCCCATAAACCTTTTAAATAGCAGATTTTCACCAGCAGCAAACAGTTGTTGGGAGTTTTTGGCTGGTGGGGCTTGGGGTCCCTGCCAGCCACATTATAGGTGTGCTGCTACTTGGTGGGCCTGAACCTAAAGTGGGTGGGCCTGGGCCCACCCCAGCCTACCCTTGGCTACACCAGTGGTGTGGGGGGGAGATTGTTTGCCTCTTCCTTGAGGTAGGTTGAGGAATGAGATGATGCTGACAGAGGGATTGAAAGTTGGGGAGGGTGACACCATTGCCTAATGCTGGTTCTGGGGGAATTAGAGGGGGCCAGGTAATGCTCCGGGGGGGGGGGGGGGAGATTTTGGGTTGGGATGGTTTACCATGAGTGACTTAGTTGTTGTTAGGGGAGTGGCTGCAGGTGAAATTCAGCCCACAAACAACACAGGAAGTGAAAGAAAAATGTTTTTGCTTGCACACCCTGGACCGACTCCATCCAACTTATATCCTTCTGAAGGAGAAGCCTCTAGAAACTGAGCACAGTACTACAAATGAGTTTCACCGGAGACTTGTACAGGGGCTCTACAAAGGTAAGTGTTAATGAGATTAAGCTTGGTTTTCAACACTTCATTTGGTTGCTCCTGATTTCTTGACTTGCAATGAGCAGAGTCAGACAGTGTGATGTAAGAGTGCCTTATACCCCCTGTCTACATAACCATGCGGAAATGCTTTTGTCACGGTTTCTATTCTCTGCTGTCTGTTCCATTTATCTTTGCTAGGGAGTGGAACAGAGTTAACTGAGTCATAGTTGCTGAAGAAAAAAGTATGTTACACCCTGACCCTTCAGGCCATACCTCTCTCCTTCCATTCCATCCCCTGCTCCCAGGATTAATGCATAGACACCAGAAAAAAAGGGATCCAAATACCATATAAAAATCAGAACACTTCTGAATACAAATAATGGTAAATATATAGGAAATACAGGAAGCAAAATAATTTGTTCTCAAAAACAGGGAGGAAAAGACATCAAGACCCAGACACTGGTGCTCTGGGTCTTGATGGGGTCTTTTCCTCCCGATTTTTGAGAACAAATTAATTTGCTTCCTGTATTTCCTATATATTTACCATTAATGCATAGACAAACTGGAATAAGAAAAACCACCGTCTCCAACAATAAATAACTGAACAGCGAGCCAAACAGTGCCAATAATTAATTGTCTTTTTAACAAGAAATTATTGGCACTAATTAGATTTAATTGGGTGTTACATGCGTAAAGTTACGCACACGATCTGCGCCTAAAATCTACACATTCTCATAAAAAGGGGAAGCGGAAAGGGGACAGTGGAGTGGAGGAGTGGCCTAGTGGTTAGAGCACCAGTCTTGCAATCCAGAGGTGGCCGGTTCAAATCCCACTGCTGCTCCTTGTGATCTTGGGCAAGTCACTTAACCCTCCATTGCCTCAGGTACAAACTTAGATTGTGAGCCCTCCTGGGACAGAGAAATATCCAGAGTACCTGAATGTAACTCACCTTGAGCTACTGCTGAAAAAGGTGTGAGCAAATCTAAATCTAAAATTTTGGGGCAGAACAGGGGCGTGGTTTTGAGTTAAGCATGTCATTACAGACTAAGGGTGCTCCGCATGTAAATTTAGGCACTCTCATTGGTGGAAAGGGTCTCACCTAAATTTACAGGGAACCATAATGCTTATGCAGTATTCTATAAACCATGCCAAACTTTAGGTGCGGCTTATAGGACACCGCTTGATTTTTCTGTGCTGATTTTTTAGGCACCATTTACTGAATCTAGACCAAAATGAATTTCTACAACACACATATATCATATCTTACTTGACTTCTGCAAATACTCACACTCTTAAAAACCTATTTTTATCTATGCATGACTGCACAATCATTTCACTGATCAACTCAATGCTTCTTTCCCTGCCTGCATCTACTCCCCTCCCCTCTTGTGTAGACCCTCCAAGCTCCTGCCTCTCTGTCCACCCCACCAAAAAAGCTACAGGGGTTGCTCTTGAATGGGCAGCACTTTCCAAATAAATACAGATTAAACCAGTGAGCTCTCACAGGCCACCTAGTGGCCACTTTGGTTTGGGGTAATCAGTGGGAGGCAGAGCCAGGGCTGGCCTTAAGCAGGGGTGACAGGAGAGAGCATTCCCCCTCCTGGATTTCTTAGTCACTGCTGCTATTCCCCTCTGCCCAGAGACATCTCACCCCCTCCCCCCCCCCCCCCCGTCTGAATGGTTCGGCACGCTCCTCTCTCTTTTAATCCCCCATCTACCTTAAAATTTGTTTCTCTCTGTCTTTAAACGTCACTGATCGTGACTGACATAAGCTGCCTGCGGCCTGCTCTGGAGCCTTCCCTCTGACCTGTTCTGCTCCCTCTGAAACCACTTCCGGTTTCCTCAGGGTCAGAATCAGATCTAAAGACAGAAAGAGACATATTTTTTTTTTTTTATTTTTTTATTTATGAGTTTCAAAATATACATTCATAAAAATAAATGTCAGAAAATCAGGAAATACAAAAAGAAAACCCAATACCTTGGCTATTATATACATAGTCAAGAGTAAATAGCAATGTCATTGTTACTTAGACCACAATCTTAGATCAAGATATAAGGTAATTAATTACAGAAGTAAAGCATAAATAAAAAAAAAAATTGCAATAAGAGGATAAGAGCTAGATCTTTACCTGCGGTTTTAGCTAACTTCGGTTGCTCTCAAGGCCGATTCGTCTGCACTTTCTTTTGCTAATACAAACTGTTTCAACTTTTCTGGGTCAAAGAATACATAATAAACATTTCTTAAGAAAATAAGGCATCTACATGCAAATTTTAACTTGAAAGTCCTGCCTAGGGCAAGAATCCGGGGCCTAAGTCCCAGAAATTCTCTCCTTCTTCTCTGAGTAGTTTTACTGATATCGGGGAAAACTTGTATCTTAGAACCCAGAAAATGAGAAGACATAGACTTGAAGTATAGCCTAAGTATATTATTTCTATCTGTTTCGAAAGCAAAGTTTACAAGAAGAGTTGTTCGTTCTGTTATGATTTCTAGAGACGTTTCCAGAAATTGTGTCAAATTTACTGGAGCCTCCTCAACAATAGCTTTGGCTCCAGTAATATAATAAGCTTTTACAATTGGAGGTATAGCTTCCTTTGGAATTGCTAATACATCAATAAAATACTTTTTTAACATTTCCATTGGGGGTGTCAAAGGGCACTTGGGAAAATTCAAAAATCTTAAGTTATTCCTCCTTAGTTGGTTATCAAAGTATTCAATTTTTCTTAGAACATTTTCTCTATCAGAGACTATATTTCCAACAATTGTTTGCATTTTCTTAATTTCAAGTGAATTTAACTCACTCTTATCTTCTTGTGCTTTAACCTTCAATTCCATGATATGCTGTGATTGTTTAAAATCCTTTACTTCAAGATTGAAAGAAGTTGAAGCCTGAAGCAGAGACGAATTCAATGCCTGGATAGCGTCCCAAAGAACCTCTAGGGTAACGACTGCCGGTCTTGCAATAACGCCGATATTCACAGGTGGTGGAGCCATGATAGGAGAGGGCGAGGAATCCATACCTCCCGTCTTCTCATCTGATGTATTTCTATCTGGCGTCGAAAAAACAACAGGGCCACTTGTAGCCTCGGAAGTCACCGATCCCGGCTCTCTCGTCGATCTCGAAACACCACCCGGTCTCGGCGGAGCAGTCTGTTAGGGCGGACTTAATGACGCCGCTTCAACGCTAAGATCCCCCGGGTGTTCTGGGGATCCAACCATGGTAGAAATCAAAGCGCCACGCGCCTGAAGCCCAAACGCTTCCAAAGTCGGTTGTCGAAGAGTCGAAGTAGAAGCGGGGCTAGAAGTGGCTTTAGCCCCGCTTTTTCCCTTTCTTTTCCCCATAGACTGGGTTCCGGAAAGACCAAACTCTGCGAAAAACGGCTCGTGGTTCGGAGCTCTCAGGAAGCGCTTCCTCTCACGATCGCCATCTTGATCTCCCGAGAAAGAGACATATTTTAAAGTAGATGGGGGATTGACGGAGAGGGGGAAATGCCAAACCACGCGGGCGGGGAAGTCCCACCAAACTTGCCCGCGCAGAGCCCCACAAGGGCTAAGGCCAGTCCTGGGCTAGGCCCCCAGACATTTGTATTTATTACAAACCTTTTCACACCTGAGCTCAATATTCCCCAGAGGGCTTTTAGTCTAGGAGTTTCATTTACTAACACGTATTAACACTTTAATGCAAGTTATGGGGCCCTTTTACTAAGCCATGTAAGTGTCTACGTGTTCCCAATGAACGCCAAAATAGAGTTACCGCCCGGCAGTAATTTCATTTTTGGTATGCGTTCGATAAGCGCGTCTGAAGAATAATTTTTATTTTTGGATGCGCGTATTGGGCGCGTGCCAAGTGATATTTTGATGCTCGTAGGTCATTACCGTGCGAGACTTTACCGCTAGGTCAATGGCTGGCGGTAAGGTCTTAGACCCAAAATGGATGTGCGGCAATTTTCATTTTGCCACATGTCCATTTTCGGAAAAAAATTTTTTAAAAGACATTTTTTTAACAGGTGCGCTGAAAAATGATTCTACGCATGCCCAAAACATGCGTCTACACTACCGCAGGCCATTTTTCAGCACGCCTTTGTAAAAGGACCCCTATGTAATTAGTTAGGAAATAAGTTCTATTGAGAACAATTACTAAATAATGCATGTTAACAAGGTTAGTGAAATGACTTACTCATGGTCACAAGGAGCATGACTGGAAGTGGGATTCAAACCCTGGCTTCCCTTGTTCGCAGCCTACTGTTCTAACCAAAAGCTACTCCTCTCTACTCCAGTCCACTTCAGAAGAGGTGAACTAGACGGAAGGACAAACTGGGAAAAAGGCAAAGAATGGATGTCTGGAATGGGGTGAGGGTGGGCGAGTCAGGGAAAGTGTGTAAGGAGGAGGAAAAGCAGTGAATGCGCTTCCATGGTAGGGGCTTACCAGTGGCATAGCTAGGATTGCATGGGCCCTGGGAAGAACGGGGGGGGGGGGGGGGGGGGGGGGGCACAGATCAGCACTAGAAATAGGAAGGCAAAAATGAACAGGAAACCTCAAGAAATCAGACTCTGCGTGTACAGCAAAACTAGAGAAATGGAAATGCAAGATATTAGCTGACATATTCAAATTAATAAATTCAGAATACAATACTTTCGTCCCGTCCAGCATCTCTTCCTTTGTGTCCCTACCTTTATCCTCCCCTCCTTATTGAGCATCTCTCCTCAGCGTACCTATCCCTCCCCCTGTGTCCAGCACCACCCCTCTGTCCCCCACATCAGGTCTGGCATCTCCCCTCCCTCTTCCCCTCACCACAGGTCTGGCATCTCTCCCTTCCCCCTACCAAGGGTCCTTTATCTATCCCTCCCTACCCCTTCCACTACAGGTGTGGCATCTCTTCCTCCCCCCACCGCAGGTTTGGCATCTCCCCCCCCCCCCCCCCTCCTTCCTACTGCAGGTCTGCCATTTCTTCCTTCCCTCATCCTCACTGCAGGTCTGCCATTTCTTCCTCCCACTTCTCTCCACTGTGGTTCTGGCATCCGCCTCAACCCACCCACAGCTCCGCCCAGCCCACTCATAGCTCTGCCCCACCTGCCCATAGCTCTGCCTAGAACCTCCTATAGCTCCACCCAGAACCGCCCACAGTTCTGCCCTGGCACAGACTCCCTTTCCAGCGTCGAGACACCTTGTAAAACATAATTTCCTGCTGTCCCTGGAAACGGAGCTGTTCAGCTGGAGATCCCGGCACTCCGGCGAGAGTGCGGTTGTGGTCCCGCCCCCCTTTAACGGGTGTGCCTGGTTCTCAACTCGGGCATTCGGCACACACTCAGATGTATCAACCCCCGCCTCCTTCAATATCACACTACAAGCCGTATCTTCGATAGAATTGGATTTATTTTGGCCGCAGACAGGAACATCAAAATTGTTACAACTTAAACTGAAAAATGGGGGCGGTAGAACTAGAGGACATGAAATGAGATTGAAGGGGGCAGACTCAAGAAAAATGTCAGGAAGTATTTTTTCACGGAGAGAGTGGTGGATGCTTGGAATACCCTCCCGCGGGAGGTGGTGGAGAGGAAAACGGTAACAGAATTCAAACATGCGTGGGATAAACATAAAGGAATCCTAATCAGAAGGAAGGGATCCCCAGAAGCTTAGCCGGTGATGGGAGACAGGGCTGCTGGTTGGGAGGTGGGGATGGTGCTGGGCACACTTATACAGTCTGTGCTGGAGCCGGTGGGGGGGGGGGGGGGCTGGTGGTTGGGAGGTGGGGATAGTGCTTTCGCAGACTTATACGGTCTGTGCCCTGAAAAAGACAGGTACAAATCAAGGTAAGGTATACACAGAAAATGGCACATGTGAGTTTATCTTCTTGGGCAGACTGGGTGGACCGTGCAGGTCTTTTTCTGCCGTCATCTACTATGTTACTATGTAAAAGCGGGAGACATGGCAGGTCTGCCATTCTGTAACAACTAGTCATTAATCTAACTTGGTTCTAATATGTATCTTTTGTATTAATTTACTCTGTAATAACATAGCAATATTTTGTAACTATTATTTCACTATGTAACACGGCTCCAGTATATCCCTACTGGCTTCACACCCTGCAATCTGCTTCATACCTTTTCGAGGTGTAAGTGGAATATAGGCACCTGGTAAAGAAAAGTTCCTAAAATTTATGCTCAAAATTTCACTAAACTGTCAAACTGAGGAGCCTAAAAAGATGGTGACAAACAGAGGCAGATTTAAGACATGGAAACACATTAAGGAGCTTGGGTTTACGCCATCAGTCTACTGAAACTGTCCAGATCTTACCTGAACAGCTCAACTTCATCATCTCCAAACGGCTTGCAATCATCTTCTGCAAACATGCTGAGGTAGGAGGCTTTCATGTACACGTAAGTGGCCTGCGTCAGAGGTCATGCAAAATCCAGGTTAGTGACAGAAGGTGGCCAGATGCTGCCGGACTCACATCCTAGGAGAAATTCTGCGCTAGCTCAACGGAGTACCTTTGCATTACTGTGGGGCCATTTTACTAAGCTGCAGAAGGGTCTACGTGCATGGAGCGCGCCCCCAAATGAGACTACCGCCAGGCCAGTGCACCCCCTGGCGGTAATTTCAGATTTGGCAATTGCTCCCATCACGGGTGTAGCCAGGCTTCAGCAGGAGGGGGGTCCAGAGCCCAAGGTGAGGGGGCACATTTTAGCCCCCCCCCCCCGGTGCCACCGACCCCCCCCGCCGCCGCCACCACCAACTTTGACCCCTACCTGCCGACGACCCTCTCGACCCCCCCTCCCGCCGTCAACCCTCCCCCGCCAACGCCTACCTTTGCTGACGGGAGACCCCAACCCCCGCCAGCCAAGGTCCTCTTCTTCCTTCGTTCTGTTTCTGAGTCTGACGTCCTGCACATTGTACGTGCAGGACGTCAGACTCGGAAACCATAAGAAGGAAGAAGACTTCGGCTGGCGGGGGTTGGGGTCCTCCGCCAGCAAGGGTAGGCGACAGCGTGGACGGGCAGGGGTCGAGATGGTCATCGGAAGGGGGGGGTCAAAGTTGTTCATGGTGGTGCTGGTGGCAGCGGCGGGGGGGGGGGGGTCGGCAGCGCCAGAAGGGGCTAAAATGTGCCCCCTCACCTCGGGGTCTGGACCCCCCTCCCGCCGAAGTCTGGCTGCGCCCCTGACAGGAGCAAAGAACTTCCATCATTGTGTCACATCTCTGCTTTCATCTGCCTGTCTCTTCCTCCCTTCCAAAACTAGGGTTACCATACATCCGGTTTTACCTGGACATGTCCTTTTTTTGAGGTCATGACCTGCAAACTGGGCAGGTTTTGCTAGCCTGCCCGTGTTTCTGGATTTGTGGATGAACGGGCAAGGCTGGCGGGCGGACGGACGGGCGTCCTATCCTCCCCTCCCCTTCTTTACCTTAGTGTGGTGCCCTGGTGGTCTTGTGACCTCTTCGGGGCAGGAAAGAGCCCCCTCTTTCCTGCCCAGTGCATCTGCAGACTGTCTTTCTCATGGCGCCGATTCAAAATGGCTGCTGAAAGTTCAAGTGGCGGCCTCACGAGACTTCCGCAGAAGTCTTGCAAGGTTATTGCTTGAACTTTTAGCAGCCATTTTGAATTGGCGCCGTGAGAAAGACAGTCTGCAGATGCACTGGGCAGGAAAGAGGGGGCTCTTTCCTGCCCCGAAGAGGTCACAAGACCACCAGGGCACCACACTAAGGTAAAGAAGGGAAGGGGAGGGGTAGTGGAGTCATGTAGGTGGAGGGAGGCTGGAAAATTGGGGAGGGGATCTACAAGGGCGGGGAGAGAGGGAATCTGGCTTTCTTTGGGGGGGGGGGGGTCACAGTGGCTAAATCAATGGGTGGCAGTAAGGTCTCAGGCCAAAAATGGACACGCATCAATTTTTATTTTGCTGCACGTCCATTTTCGGCCAAAAAAAGGCCTTTTTGCAGATGTGCTGAAAAATGGACTTGCATGCGTCCAATACATGCGCCTACGTCAGCCATTTTTCAGTGCACCTTAGTAAAAGGACCTCATAAACCCTAGAACAGTGATTCCCAAAACTATCCTAGGGAACCCCAGCCAGTCAGGTTTTCAGGATACCCACAATGAATATGCATGAGATAGATTTGCCTACCAAGGAGGCAGTGTGTATGCAAATCGATCTGACGAATATTTATTGTGACTATTCTGAAAACCTGACTGGCTGGGGTTCCCTAGGACAGCTTTGGGAATCGCTAACATAGAAAAAGGCTAATTCTATGTTGTCTATGAAATGAGTGCCTTTTCCCTGACCACCACTCCGATATGCTAAGCAAATGGTTAGAAGTTGATTAATCAGCTGATGGTCAATTTTTAAAATATAAGGAAAAGGAGAAAGGGACTTGATATACTGCCTTTCTGTGGTTTTTACAACTAGATTCAAAGCGGTTTACATTTATTCAGGTACTTATTTTGTACCAGGGGGAAATGGAGGGTTAAGTGACTTGCCCCGAGTCACAAGGAGCTGCAGTGGGAATTGAGCTCAGTTCCCCAGAATCAAAGTCCGCTGCACTAACTACTAGGCTACTCCTCCACTAGCAACATTCCATGTAGAAGCCTGCCCTTGCAGATCAGCAATGTGGTCGCGCAGGCTTCTGTTTCTGTGAGTCTGACGTTCTGCGCGGCCACGTTGCTGATCTGCAAGGGCAGGCTTCTATGTGGAATGTTGCTAGTGGAATAGCAACATTAACATTCCATGTAGAATCTCAAATAGTAGCAACAGAATCTCAATAGTAGCAACATTCCATCTAGAATCTCCAATAGTAGCAACATTCCATCTAGAATCTCAAACAGGGAAAGGGAACTGGGACTTGACATGCCGCCTTTCTGAGGTTTTTGCAACTACATTCAAAGCAGTTTACATATATTCAGATACTTATTTTGTACCAGGGGCAATGGAGGGTTAAGTGACTTGCCCAGAGTCACAAGGAGCTGCAGTGGGAATTGAACTCAGTTCCCCAGGATCAAAGTCCACTGCACTAACCACTAGGCTACTCCTCCGCTCATACAGGCCTTTATGCCTTAGAATTAATATTGAAATATTGCATGTTTAAGGAGGGGGAGAGAGAGGAATTTCTAAAAACTGACTCTGGAATGCATAAGGCAATAGTACTGAAATTCTGCAGGTGTGTCTTAACTGCCCTGAAAAGATTAGGTATTTCCTCTTCTTTAGCACGTGGGCTTTGGCTTCCTCTTACCTTTGACCAAGTGTTTTCTTTGCTGAGTAAATCTGCGTAGAAGTATGACATCTTCCACTGACGCTTGAACGTGAAACACCACATCAGCTCCCAGTAGCACATGTGATGGAATTGTTTCCAGTGTTGCTGGGCCTCACAACACTCCTCAAATCTGCTAATAGCCTGAGGATGGCAAAAAGAGAGGAACAGAGTGCTAAACAGGTCTGCTACCACTTAGGTTATACAATGCCCCAGTAAGCTGAAAGTAGTCTGGATGTCATAGGCGCAAGTAGATGGAATGATTGGCCAAGGCAATAAAGCAAGTTGACAAGACTTTTCTTCCAAACAACAAAACAAAGCACAAGAGGTCCTCCAAGGTTGGAACAGTGGTACAATCTTTAATGAGAACGACCCGACACAGGTTGTGTTTCGGCGCTATCTGCGCCTGCCTCAGGGGTCAAAAAGCCAATGTTCGGAAGAAAAAAAACAGGAATTGCAAAACATCGTTTGTAGACATTCTAAAGATGATCATCACAAATTTGGTTTCATTATTATTTTTTATGCAAACGATGTGCAAATTCTGTGCCTGATAGGGGCCAATGGGATGGAGGAGTTTTTCAAACTGAACACAGGTTTTAAGAAAGTGACGGCGGCTGAGGGGTGATATGATAGAAGAAAGTTTTTCTTTACTCAGCGTGTAGTTGGACTCTGGAACTCGTTGCTGGAGAATGTGGTGGCAGCAGCTGGCCTTATAGAGTTTAAGGGGGGGGTTGAACAAATTCGTGAAGGAAAAGCCCATTGAACATTAAAAAATTTTTTTTGGGGGTGGGGGTGTGTGGTTATAACGTAATATCACATACACCTAGTAGTCAGTGCAGTGGACTTTGAACAATGGGACCCAGGTGTAACTCCCACTCTAAGGGGCCCTTTTACTAAGCCGCAAATGCATCTACGTGCGCCCAACGCACGCCAAAATGGAGTTACTGTCCAGTTACCGCGTGGCTCTTGCAGTAATTTCATTTTTGGCGCGTGTCCGATACGCGTGACTGAAAATTGTTTTCGGGTGCGCACCAAGTGGCATTTGACACATGTAGGTCGTTACCGCCCAGTTACTACATGAGATTTTACCACTAGGTCAACGGCTGGCAGTAAGGTCGCAGACCCAAAATGGACGCGCAGCAAGTTTTGATTTTGCTGCACGTCCATTTTCGGCAAAATTTTTTTAAAAGGCTTTCTTTACAGGCGCGCTGAAAAATGGATTGGAGCGTGCCCAAAACCCACGTCTACATTACCACAAGCTATTTTTCAGCGCCCCTTAGTAAAAGGACCCCTAACCAGTGGTGTGCTGGAGCAGGCTCTCACAGGCTCGCAAGAGCCGGTTGTTAAGTTTTTAAGAATTTTGGGAGCCGGTTGTTAAAGCAGGGCCCTCCATGGCTACTTTAACAACTGGCTCCCAAAATATGGGCTTGGGCCCCCTGCTGAATTCTCTTTTACTTTGCTGGTGGAGATGGTGAGCCCTGCCAGCCAAGTAAATAGACTACTGCTGCTCCCCGCTCCTTGTTTCCTGCTCTGGACAGGAGGCTGAGACTTCTCGAGCATGTGAGAGAAGTTCCAGCATGCTGTTCAGAGGAAGACCTTGGGAGTGGTGGCTGCCAGCAAAGGTATGCCTAGCGTGCCCGCACGAAGGGAGGGAGGAGAGAGAGGCAAGTGTTGCTCCACCCCTCCCCCCCCCCTGGCCACCCCTGCCCTTCCAACTGCAGAGCTGGCTACGTCTGGAGAAAGAGCCTGTTGTTAAACATTTACCAGCACACCCCTGCCCCTAACCCTTTTATTTCTGTAGAAATATGTGAGTCCTCCTAGAACACAGAAATACCTACTGTACCAGAATTTATAAGACAACGGCGTGTGGGATGGCTATTATACCTTTAGGCAGGGCTGCCTAAAGATTCCCCTGGGCCCAGCCTCCAAGGGGAGCCCGGTGCCAGGGTCCAGTGGCGTACCAAGGGGGAGGCGTGGGGGGCGGTCCGCCCCGGGTGTATGCCGCCGAGGGGGTGCCGCGCGCCAGTCAGCGTCATTTGTTTCCATGTTCCCTCTGCCCCGGACCAGGAAGTAACCTGTTCCGGGGCAGAGGGAGCATGGAAATGAACGACGCTGACCGGCGCGCAGCACCCCCCCCAGCGGCGTGCACCCAGAGGGGAGGGGGTCCTTTCGCCGGGGGGGGGGGGTCACACTGCATGGAGGGGGGTGCGGGGCGCATCGGCAATCCGCCCCGGGTGTCAGCGCCCCTAGGAACACCACTGCCAGGGTCTGTCTCTCTCCTGCTCCTGACGGAACCCGGGTGATCGAGTTAACACAATCACCCAGGTCCTGACAGAAGCAGGAGAAAGACAGACCCTGGCACAGGGGCTCACCTCAGAGGCCGGGGAGCAGCACAGGATTCCAAATTGGATTTGGGTCCCCTGGTTTGGCTGGCGGGGGTCCCTAAGCCCCGCCAGCAGAATCCTTCCTCCAGCATTGTTCTCTGCCGCATTGCCTGCCCTGCTTCCCCTCACGTCACGTATGTACTCAGTTTTAGTGAAATTGAGCACGCACGACATTGGTGTCATCAATGACTAAATGCCATCTGACCTCTCACGCGAACCTGCTCTCTCATCAGACAAAATAACTAGAATTTAACAAACAATTACAGTGTCCATCAGTCTAATATCCGCTATTGGTAACACATTCCTGGGGGATTTTATAAAAATAGGAAAACACAGTTTTACTCACAGTGTCAATATTGCCTTTAATTTCTTCAATCCTGCCTGCAAAAAACAGGAAGATTGCTCCCTATAATAAAAAAAAATAAAACAATTTGTTATCCCTATAGCATGTGCTCGAGACAAACAGGATAACATTAGATTAGAGCAAGCACCAGGCCACAGCAGGAGAATCCTTACTTTAGGATAACGTTTTAAGTACGGTTGAAGTAGTTTTTCTGCTTCTTCAATATTTCCCATTCCTGTGCCTGCATCGATGGGAGAACAAAATACAATAAAAATGTTGAAAGCAAAAGTTTCACAAACTGCAAAAGACAGAAAATGTTCGCCTTCTGTTTCAGGTTCCTCAAACATTTTGGCAACTTTCTAATGTCAACAGAAAGCGCAACCTAAGCTGCAATTAAATGGTGGCAAAAAAAAAGCAGCCATCTTGGGGCCTCACGGCCTCATATGCCAGGATGCATTGTGGGTGATGCTGCCACCCAGACCAGTGCTGGAGATGGAACATACTGTCAGTCAGGTATAGATTGAGACAAGTCTAAAGAAACCAGTGGCGTAGCCAAGGGTGGGCCCGGGTGGGCCCAGGTCCACCCAGTAGCAGCACACTTATGATGTGGCTGGCAGGGATCCCCAAGCCCCACCAGCCGAAAACTCCCAACAACTGTCCCTCCTACATACCTTGTAAACAGCAGATCTTCACCTGCAGCGAGCAGCAACTGATACATACTGTTCGCACCGGCCCCTCAGCCTTCCCTCTGATGTATTCCTGCCTATGCGGAAACAGGAAGTTGTGTCAGTGGAAGGCTGTGGGGCCAACATGAGTGTATTAGTTGCTGCTCACTGCCGGTGAAAATCTGTTATTCAAAAGATATGCGGGGGAGGGGAACGCTTGAGCGACCATACGGCATGCAGACGAGAGAGGGAGAGATCAAAGCACTTGTGGGACTGGGGTGGAATTCTTCTGCCCACCCATCTTGGGCCCAGGCCCACCCAAAATTGGGTGTCTGGCTACGCCCCTGAAAGAAACCAGAAACAATTTATTTTTATTTGGCGGAACAGCCTAATGGTTATTGCTAGGTATTTTTATTTAAGTTACATTTGTACCCTGTGCTTTCCTACTCATGGCAGGCTCAGTGCAGCTTACATATACAGGTACTTATTTGTACCTGGGGCAATGGAGGGTTAAGTGACTTGCCCAGAGTCACAAGGAGCTGCCTGTGCCTGAAGTGGGAGTCAAACTCAGTTCCTCAGGACCAAAGTCCACCACCCTAACCACTAGGCCACTCCTCCGCTCCAGGTAAAGGAGTAGGAACAGAACCAGGCCCTTCAAGAAGTAGACCCCAAGGTGTCCAATGTATAAAGTATGGTTTTATTGAAAGAAGACTCTACAAGGTACCCTGTTTCGGCACTACAAGTGCCTTCCTCAGGAGCCTGGATGCTTTGTCTCAAAAGGTTAGTGGACAAAGCGCACAGTATGAAGTCTTTTGCAGGTTGAATTTTGGTCTTGAACAAAAGACCTTTTCAAAGAATGAGCTGCTGCATGTCGCTAGTCTGTAGTGCAGCAGACTTTGATCCCAGCATTCTGGGTTTGATTCCCACGGCAGCTCCTCGTGACTCTGGGCAAGTCACCTAACCCTCCATTGCCTCAGGTACAAAAACCAAGCTTGTGAGCTCTCTAGGGACAGAGATAGTACCTGCTTATAAGCCACATTGAACCTAAGATAATTATGTGCGATACAAATGTCATTATAAATAAATAGAATATAATATCTGAGATAGGAAGCTTTGCAACTTGAATATGGCTGATTTAGGTCTGCCTGCTAAACAGAATGCAAAGAGGAGATCCACCATATAAGGGTAAAAGATTCTTTGCTATAATTTGGTTATGATGGGGATGATAAATTCTATATGCCATGGAATAATTGATTTCAAATTTTATCATCATGGCAGGGATGAAATTGCTGCAATTTTCTACCCACCGAAGTGTTTGGCACCGCCAAAACCCTCCCCCGTTGCAGCCAGGTACCTTGTTTGCTGGCAGGGGTCCCCCGCCAGCCGAAGAGTCTTCTTCAGCGCCGGTCAACTCTGGCACCTTCGCTGTGTGATGATCTGTTTCGAACTTCTGACGTCCTGCACCGTGCATGTCCTGTATGTAGCCCCATGCAGGACGTAAGGTGTCAGAAACAGATTATCACACAACGAAGGCGCCGGAGTTAACCAGCACTGAAGAAGACTTTTCGGCTGGCGGGGGTTGGGGACCCCTGCCAGCAAACAAGGTACCTGATGCGGCGGCAGGGCGGGGGTCGGTGGTGGCGGTGGGGGGTCAATTGTAGAGGGGGCCAGGTCTTAAGTCCATTTGGGGGAGCAGCTGCTCCCCTGGCGACCCACCTAGCTACGCCACGGAGTAGAAGGGCCAGCGGAAGAGGTTCAATGCTAGTGTTTATGATGTAACTGCTAGTTTTGTCTTCTGCTGCATTTTGAAAAGACTAACGGGAGGTGACAGAGCTTGTGTGCATGTTTGTTTGTGCATAAATAATCAGGCTTGCAAAAATTGTATGCGCCAGAACGTTTTTGCGAGGCTGCTATTCATATGCAGAAGAACAGATGCTGATACGTGCCGACACACTTGTATTTGTTCTGCACTTAAAGCAAAAGCTTTGTGTGCATGTGTCTAGCAGTTCCCCCCCCCCCCACCCCCCCACCCACAATTAGCATGCAAGTTCTGTGCGCATAAAATTTTCATTTACTTAGCTTTCTCTAAGGCACAGTATTACGCTCGCAATAGAAGCCGTGCACTCAGACATCCATGCACGGGGCTTTCTGCATCAGCCTTTTAGTGTGCCTGAGCTCTATCTGGAGGGTTTTACCTTCCCTTTAGCACTTATAAAAAAAACAGCAAAGCAATCTCACCCAAGACAAAGCTGAGGAAGGTGTGATAGCAGAGTAGCAGCATGGTACAGAGGACAGCCCTGAAGCTGTGTAGGCAGGCCCCCTCCTGCAGCTGGGCCAGGCCATACTCCTGCGAGAGATTGGAAACAGGTCAGCACTGCTAGAATCCACAAGACCATTATATCAGTGTCCGATGACTACATTCATAACACGGTATCTCAGTGGTTCCCAAACCGGGTCCTGGAGGCACCCCAGCCGGGTCAGGATTTCAGAATATTCACAATGAATATTCACGAGGGAGATTTGCAGGCCGAGCCTCCGCTGCATGCAAATCTCTCTCATGAATATTCATTGTGGATATCCTGAAATCCTGACTTGCTGTGGGGCCTCCATGACCAGGTTTGGGAGCCACTGCAATATCTTATATTTTTAAACGGTTTTTATTGATGATCAAACATTTGAACCAGCTTTATGAAAGGCAAACATTCTGTAATCATAATGACACATCATATTTATGTACATCTTAACTGCGTCATCAATTTTTACAACATTTTCTCCCCTTCTACCCCCCCCCTCCCCCAATATAACCTCTATGTTTAAATCTGTTTTATTAGTTGAAGCCAGAAAGTCCATGGAATATACACATGTTACATTCAAACTATAACAAAGCATCTACATTTCCATACATTTCTACTAGGTATTTCTTTTGTTTTCCGCCTCCCTTCCCTCGCTTTTCGTATTGAATCCTTTATACTGAACAGACAACCATATAGGAATGATCTTGATCCCCAACTTCTTTTATTTTATCCCCCCCCCCCCCCGGCCCTCCCCCTACCCTCCCAAACCTAATCTCTCTTTCCTTTCTCCTGTCACATCATACAAAGCAGTGGGTTTAGGAATTCAACAAGTGGCTTCTTGCCGCAGCTGTCATAGTGTCCCAAAATGGTGACCATCTTTGCTGGAATCTCTCGCCCATCTTAGAGTCAAAGTTTTTTATAGCCATGCGTTCCAAGCGCAACAGAGATACCATACGAGCACGCCATTGCTGCCATGTGGGGTATTGGTATGACAGCCATTCAGTCAAGATTGCCTGTTTGCCAACAATTATAGCCCTTAAAACAAATGCAGTATATCCCTTTCTGGGCGTCGTCCCTAAGTTGGGGCAACCAAAAAGTAAGGACGCGTTATATTGCCATGATTGTCCCCACAGTTTGGCAACATAGGCTATAATTAGTTTCCAAAACTTCTGAATACCCACACATGACCAAAACATATGGCCCAATGTTGCTCCCGCGCTGCCACACTTTGCACACTCTCCCCATGGTGAGAGTCCCATATGAAACGCTCTCTTTGGAGGTATATGCAATCGCAAAACCATTTTGTATTGTAACTCCCAGTGTGTGGCCAATATAACCTCTATATATTGGGCTTCTTACGTCATGGTTTCTATTCCTTCCAAAATTCTTTCCAAACTTTACTGACTTGTACAAGGAGTATATGTCTACCGGGTTCCCCTTACGTTAGGGTTTCCTAAAGTTGTTTAGTACAGCACTTCTTGCTTTATGAGAAATATTTTGCAGATAAGGGTTCCATATATTAATAAAATTCTTTCGTCTTTTTGGGTTACCCTGGGCCGCCTTGGCCTCCCAGAGCATTAACTCGTGGAGCCTAGTCCTCCAGAGCCAAACGGACGGTGGTTCCTCCTGCATCCAATGCCCGGGTATGCATTTTTCCCCACTGCATATGCCTTACAGAAAAGTAACTCCAAAGTTTTATCTGAGACCCCATATGCATTGCTTTTGTTCAAAAGTACTCCTCTCCAAGAGGGGAGCAGCCCTTGCCCTGATCATTTTTCAAGATATTTCTGTATTGCTTTCCAAAATAATTTTATTCTGTCACATCTCCAAAATGCATGTAGAAAGGTATTCCTCTCTCTCTGACATTTAGGGCATTGGGCATCAGATATCCAACCAGCTTTTGCTGTGCAATATCTTATATAAAGCATGATTGTTAGTACGTGAAATTAATCTAAATTTGAGGCAGAATCTCAGGAAATTGCACAGTTAATAATGTGGGATATCAGACAAAACACCAGGGCCTGTCAGCCTCACAGGAAGCCCAACATCATGTTCCAGCTTTTTGGTAGCTAAAGTGCCCACAGCTGACTGGAATACACAAAGCACTAGAGGGTGGGTGGGAAGCTTGACCTGACCACCTGTATTTTCAAAACGTGAATGCTCTCTGCCAGAGATGTGCTGGTCAGCGGGAGCCGCATGGAAGTCTGCAGATTTTTTTGATACTGTCCGATCAATCAGATTAAGCCAGGTTCATATGATGTGTCCAACCCTCTTTCTAAATCACATCAGCTTGACTAAGTTTCTAATCAGGAAAAGAGCACTCTTTCTAATGAACTTAGGGTGGTGGACTCTGGTCCTGGGGAACTGAGTTTGATTCCCACTTCAGGCACAGGCAGCTCCTTGTGACTCTGGGCAAGTCACTTAACCCTCCATTGCCCCATGTAAGCCGCATTGAGCCTGCCATGAGTGGGAAAGCGCAGGGTACAAATGTAACAAAAATAAAATAGATACTATTGGGGATTCTACATGGAATGTTGCTACTATTGGAGATTCTTCATGGAATGTTGCTACTACTGAGATTCTGTTGCTACTATTGGAGATTCTACATGGAATGTTGCTATTCCACTAGCAACATTCCATGTAGAAGGCCGCGCAGGCTTCTGTTTCTGTGAGTCTGATGTCCTGCAGGAATAGCAACATTCCATGTAGAATCTCAATAGTAGCAACATTCCATGTAGAATCTCCAATAGTATCTATTTTATTTTTGTTACATTTGTACCCCGCGCTTTCCCACTCATGGCAGGCTCAATGCAGCTTACATGGGGCAATGGAGGGTTAAGTGACTTAAGTCGGCCCTTGCAGATCACCAATGTGGCCGCGCAGGCTTCTGCTTCTGTGAGTCTGACGTCCTGCACGTACGTGCAGGACGTCAGACTCACAGAAACAGAAGCCTGCGCAGCCATGGAATGTTGCTAGTGGAATAGCAACATTCCATGTAGAATCTCCAATAGTAGCAACATTCCATGTAGAATCCCCAATAGTATCTATTTTATTTTTGTTACATTTGTACCCCGCGCTTTCCCACTCATGGCAGGCTCAATGCAGCTTACATGGGGCAATGGAGGGTTAAGTGACTTAAGTCGGCCCTTGCAGATCACCAATGTGGCCGCGCAGGCTTCTGCTTCTGTGAGTCTGACGTCCTGCACGTACGTGCAGGACGTCAGACTCACAGAAACAGAAGCCTGCGCAGCCATGGAATGTTGCTAGTGGAATAGCAACATTCCATGTAGAATCTCCAATAGTAGCAACATTCCATGTAGAATCCCCAATAGTATCTATTTTATTTTTGTTACATTTGTACCCCGCGCTTTCCCACTCATGGCAGGCTCAATGCAGCTTACATGGGGCAATGGAGGGTTAAGTGACTTAAGTCGGCCCTTGCAGATCACCAATGTGGCCGCGCAGGCTTCTGCTTCTGTGAGTCTGACGTCCTGCACGTACGTGCAGGACGTCAGACTCACAGAAACAGAAGCCTGCGCAGCCATGGAATGTTGCTAGTGGAATAGCAACATTCCATGTAGAATCTCCAATAGTAGCAACATTCCATGTAGAATCCCCAATAGTATCTATTTTATTTTTGTTACATTTGTACCCCGCGCTTTCCCACTCATGGCAGGCTCAATGCAGCTTACATGGGGCAATGGAGGGTTAAGTGACTTAAGTCGGCCCTTGCAGATCACCAATGTGGCCGCGCAGGCTTCTGCTTCTGTGAGTCGGACGTCCTGCACGTACGTGCAGGACGTCAGACTCACAGAAACAGAAGCCTGCGCAGCCATGGAATGTTGCTAGTGGAATAGCAACATTCCATGTAGAATCTCCAATAGTAGCAACATTCCATGTAGAATCCCCAATAGTATCTATTTTATTTTTGTTACATTTGTACCCCGCGCTTTCTCACTCATGGCAGGCTCAATGCGGCTTACATGGGGCAATGGAGGATTAAGTGACTTGCCCAGAGTCACAAGGAGCTGCCTGTGCCTGAAGTGGGAATCAAACTCAGTTCCTCAGTTCCCCAGGACCAAAGTCCACCACCCTAACCACTAGGCCACTCCTCCACTCCATATATGTATATGTAATCCGCATTGAGCCTGCCATGAGTGGGAAAGCGCAGGGTACAAATATAACAAATAAAAAAAACTATCATGGTGTTAGCTTTCAGAGGAGATTTCAGATCAGTCCTGGATTTTTTGACAGTCCCATCCATGCCCTTAGGCATCTGCAGCACTGGATTTCAAAACAGTAGAATCGGGGACTATAGATACCAAAATACTTTGGGATGCAAAGTTCCACAAACCAGGGTCAGGCCAAAAAAAAGTTTCCCTCTAGGATCTGGGTAACTTGGCAGCTCTGGGCTTGACAAAGAACACCAACCTTCACTGATCTGCTCCTTTCAAATTGCTGCCTTGGGTGAATCTCTTCATAAAAGTGGTTAATAAATCCCAATAAATAAATTAATTAACTAATAGGTTCAGCCAGGTTTTGCCCCGCTGCATATGGATTTGTACTCCTGACTCTCTTAGGGAAACCAAAGGTATAAAGATCACCGAATTACAGCAAGACAGCTCAGCTCTGGTCCTCAAGGTCCACAAACAGGTCTGGATTCTGCAAGCCATTCCATTTCTTGGATCAAATGCGGGCAAATATAATATGAATAATATTCATGACGGACATTTATAAACCAGGCTTTTTGTATCTTTCAAGGACTGTAGCTCAGATTTCTCCGAATCTCTCATGCAAGCTTGGATGGCGTGCTGGCTTATTTCTGCGACCACTTAGGAGAAAAGCCATAAATAAGGTAAGGATGGTGCATCCATCTTGAATATCCCTGGGTTTCATTTACCTTTAGGGGCTCAGTTTATGACCTATTTTCCATGAGTAAGCCATTGGCTCCCTGTGACTCATCAAATTACGTATAAACTACTTCTTATGGTTTTCAAAACTGTAGCTTCAAAGGAACCCTTCTATCTCTACAGTCTATTACTTCCATATACCCCCTTACTTTCTCTCCGCTCCGAAGATCAAAACTTACTTATTGTCCCAACTTACAAACAAAATTCTTCATGAACATACTCGTGCCTCCACTTTTTCGGTCCAAGGGCCACTCCTTTGGAAACTTTTACCCACTTCCTTGCGACATCAGACCTCTTTACCAATTTCTAAGTCTGAACTTAAGACCTTTCTATTTCAGGATGCATTTTGTTATATTTTTTTCTTCTTTTTTTTCCACAGCATCCAACCCCCATTCCTGAATGACTAACAGCTCCCTACTGATTGCTCCTTCCCTTTCTTAAATAAATGGAATTCCTCCCCTTTTCCCTCACTCTCTAATTGTTTGTCTATGCAGGCACTCTTTCTTATGTTTGATGACACTGTAGCGAACGGCGACTAAAATGATAGCGGGGATGGGACGACTTCCCTACGAAGAAAGATTAAGGAGGCTAGAGCTATTCAGCTTGGAGAAGAGACGGCTGAGGGGAGACATGATAGAGGTATATAAAATAATGAGTGGAGTGGAACAGGTGGATGTGAAGCGTCTGTTCTCGCTTTCCAAAAATACTAGGACTAGGGGGCATGCGATGAAACTACAGTGTAGTAAATTTAAAACAAATCAGAGAAAGGTTTTCTTCACCCAACGCGTAATTAAACTCTGGAATTTGTTGCCGGAGAACCTGGTGAAGGCGGTTAGCTTGGCAGAGTTTAAAAAGGGGTTAGATGGTTTCCTAAAGGACAAGTCCATAAACCGCTACTAAATGGACTTGGGAAAAATCCAAAATCCCAGGAATACTACTACTACTACTTAGCATTTCTATAGCGCTGCCAGGGTTACGCAGCGCTGTACAAGTTTAAACATGGGGAAGGACAGTCCCTGCTTAAGAGAGCTTACAACATGTATAGAATGTTTGTACGTTTGGGAAGCTCACCAGGTGCCCTTGGCCTGGATTGGCCGCTGTCGTGGACAGGATGCTGGGCTCGATGGACCCTTGGTCTTTTCCCAGTGTGGCATTACTTATGTACTTAGACGGTTTTCCCAGCTGGCGGATTACAAAATTGAAATTAAACTTGAAACTTTTATCTGTGGAAATGGGGTTTTATAAGATTACTTCAGGGATTACGCACGTATGGAGAATGTTTGTAGGTACTTTTACATAATTTCAGTTTAGCTGTGGTCGGGGGAAGAGTTTGGGCAGAGCGCAAGCAGACTCACAATGTGCATGTGTGTGCGTGCCCTTGATATGTCAATCTACACTGACTCCTGAGCAGGTGTAAATTCATGCAAGTGACTGTTGCAAATTTTGTAAGGCTATTTGATACAGATACATATGTGCCTATGTTGTCTTGATAAAGTCGCGCCAAAATACTTCACATATAGGCTTCCTGTTCCAAAATCACCTTCGTACTGTCTTAAGAAATGAGCAGCTCCTTGTGACTCTGGGCAAGTCACTTAACCCTCCATTGCCCCTGGTACAAAATAAGTACCCGAATATATGTAAACCGCTTTGAATGTAGTTGCAAAAACCTCAGAAAGGCAGTATATCAAGTCCCATTTCCCTTTCCCTAAAATCCAGATCTGTTGGTAGTTCTTGAAGATCAGAACTCTGCACACCAGCGCCCCCTGCTGTCTGAAGACACTTCTGCACCTTTCAATATCCTGCTCTCCTCACTTCCTTTCAAAACCCATTCCTGAGGTGACAGTAGTATAGGAGCCAGCTCTGTGGGTGCTTGAGCACCCCCAATATTGAGCAATCACCTTGACTGTGACCAGGGAGGGTAATTTCTGTTGGGTTTAGCACCCCCCAATCTTTTTGAAAAGTTGGCTCTTTATGGATATTAGTGCTTACAGTTGCCAAAGCTCAGAATCGGTGTAGTTCAGAAGTGTTTACTTTGCCAAAGCTCCCCTTGGAATTGGTGTAGCTCAGGGGTGTTTACTTTGCTGGCATCACGAAACACATGTAAAAGTATGAATGCGCAATAATGGGGGATCAAACACAGGCAAAACAACAGTGGATCCAATAAAAGTCCTCTCACAATCAGTGTCTTCCTGAACAAGGTCTTTATTGAAATCTACACGATTGACCCGACACGCAGTGGCGTGCACCCGGGGGGGAGTTCTTTCGCCGGGGGGTCGTGCTGCACCCGGGGGGTTGCGCTGTTCCGGGGGGGGGGGGGGGGCGCTGCACCCGGGGGGGCGGGGCGCATCGGCGATCCACCCCGGGTGTCAGCGCCCCTAGGAACGCCACTGCCGACACGAGACGTGTTTCGGCCGTAAAGGCCATGGTGTTTTGTCAGGGGTCTAGTATCTAGTAATTTCTGAAGTATCTGAAGAAAAACATGCCTTGTGGATCAAATGAATAACAGCACATAAACTGCTAAAAGAGATCGTGTACGAAACAGCGCTATGTTACTCTGTCATAAAAAGGAGATTTAAAGAAAGGCTTTATCACAAAAGAACATCTATATATATAAAAAACTCACCCTCAACGTTCTATTGTCTGCTGACGTCACTGAAGCCAGTTCGTATGTTCGAAGCTCTGAAGCCACAAAAATCACAGTCTGTGGGCCCCGCCCTCGCGTCAAATGTTATGACGTTGAGGGCGGAGCAGATTCTCACCTCCAACGATCTACTCAGGCCACAAACTCCGGATTTCCACACTGTAGCTCTGCTCTGCCCTCGCGTCAAAACGCGATGACGTCGAGGGCGGGGCACGAAAACCGCCACCCACACAGAGCTACAACGGAAACAGCAGCGCTGCACGCCATGAACCAGGTAAAACCACGACGAGCCATGCAGCCATGAAACCCTTGCTAGCGCCCGTTTCATTGCGCTCAGAAACAGGCCTTTGTTTACTAGTAAGATATAAAAAGTAAAATAATATAGGCAAGGGATATCACAGTATTTATTTAGCTCACTAACAAATACATTTGACAAATTAAAGCACTAGAAATAATGCTTTTATTAATTGATGCGTTATATTTCCCTATTTATTGTAACATGTGGCAAGTAGTGGGTCACCAGCAGAATAATGAGCTCTCAAAACTGACATTACGGTGCTTCTTTTCAAAGCAGATGGATGCCTCAAAATGCCTAAAACAGAGGTTCCCAAACCCGGTCCTGAAGGCCCCCCCAGCCAGTCAGGTTCTCAGGACATCCACAATGAATATGCACGAGACAGATTTGCATGCAGTGGAGGCAATACATGCAAAATCAGTCTCATGAATATTCATTGTGGATATCCTGAAAAACTGACTGGCTGGGGGGGCCTTCAGGACCGGGTTTGGGAACCACCGGCCTAAAAAAAACATCCAGAATTTGGACGTTTCATACTGTAGTTCATCTAAATAGCAAGGGGGCGTGTTTTGGGCGGGGCTATGGAGGGCCCAAAAGTAGTAACACGGTAACATAGTAGAAGACGGCAGATAAAGACCTGTACGGTTCATTCAGTCTGCCCAACACGACTCATCGCATAAAGTATGATGCGAACTACATATGTCTACTCCAGACAGCCCAAAACACAGCAGCCAGGTTGATATTTGATAAAACACGATTCCAAAGCGCCACACCACTCCGTGAAACACTGCACTGGCTTCCTATCAGAGATCGCGTCACTTTCAAAACCTGCACCTTGGTCCGTAAGATTACCTGCAGTGAAGTCCCAGGTTCCATGATTGACTTGATTAATCTCCCAGTCAGAAATTGTACCAGCTCATCACGGACTTACCTCAGTCTCCACTACCTAAATTGCAAAGGACTAAAATACAAGACAACCCATGTGTCCAACTTCTCTTACATAAGCACACGTCTGTGGAACGCATTGCCACAAGCTGTGAAAACAACCCTCGATCCCCTAAAATTCAGGAAATCATTACAGACTCACCTATTCGGAAAGGCATACCCGACTGACTCAACTTAAATGCCTCAACCCTACAACACTTCACTATCAAAGATCATATTGGACATTATCAAACCCTCCTACCTTTAACCCCATGTGACTGAATCTTATCTTCCCTATACTACCATAACATCTTTTGTACTTGTCCCCTACCGAACTCGGCGAATGCCTTTACGGTATTATGTAAGCCACATTGAGCCTGCAAATAGGTGGGAAAATGTGGGATACAAATGTAACAAATAAATAAATAAATAAATAAAGACGATTTGTCCTTGTTATTTTCAGGGCACAGACCGTAGAAGTCTGCCCAGTTCAACAGCAATTTTAGAAAGGGAAGAAATGTCCATGTCTAAAAATGAAGGACACTTATCTAGACCTGTTTCAGGGGGTCTTTTACTTAGATTCGCTGGCGTTTTTAGCGTGTGTTAAAAATAGGCACACGCTAAACACTAAAGACGCCCATAGGAGTACATTGGCGTCTTTAGCGTTTAGCACGTGCCTACTTTTATTGCGCAATAAAAACGCCAGCGCGCCTTAGCAAAAGACAACTTCAGTTAGGTCCAAGTTACAAAAAAGTGCTGTAATTGAGCAGCCGACCACTGGAAGGATTAAGGCATGACCCTTCCTCAATCCCCCAGTGGTTGCTGTCCCCCTCCCTCTCCCCTGAAAATGAATCTGGAAAGGAAAAGCAGACTCTCTGTCAAGCTCTCTGGCCATTCTGAACATAGCAGTAAGCAGGTTAGAGAAACAGCCTAGTGCAGGGCAGTGGCGTTCCTAGGGGGGCTGACACCCGGGGCGGATCGCCGATGCGCCCCGCCCCCTGGGTGCACCGCCCCCCGGAACAGCGCAACGCCCCCCCCCCCGGGCGAAAGAACCCCCGATCCCCCGCGAAAGAACCCCCCCCCCCCCCGGGTGCCGCGCGCCTGCCGGCTCTTCATCTTCATGCTCCCTCTGCCCCGGAACAGGAAGTAACCTGTTCCGGGGCAGAGGGAGCATGAAAACGAAGAGCCAACAGGCGCGCGGCACCCTCCCAGCGGCGTGCACCCGGGGCGGACCGCCCCACCCCTTGGTACGCCACTGGTGCAGGGTTACCCAACCTTAGCCACAATCCAGTCGAGTTTACAGGATTTCCCCAGAGAATATGCATGAGATATGCTTGCGTGCACTGCCTCCATTGCAGGGGCGCAGCCAGATGGCCAATTTTGGGTGGGCCTTAGTCCAAGGTGAGTGGTGGTACCCCTCTGGTTTACTCCTCTCTCCACCCCCACAAACCCCAAATATTAAATACTCGATCTGGCGGGGATCCCCAAACCCTGCCAGCCGAAGATTTCCACCTCCTCCTCGAGCGGCCAGCACTCTTCCAAATGGCAGCCGGTACCACTTGCCTCAAACTAATGCTGTTGCCAGCAGGCCATGCGTGCTCAGTGCTCTTGCGTGTGCAAAAACTGAGCATGTGCAGAAGGGCCAGTATCAGCGTCAGCTCAGGGCAAGTGCTGCTGGCTGACATTTGGAAAAGCTCTGGCTGCCCAAGGACAGAAAATCTACCACTTCCATGCTTTGGGGACCCCCTCCATCCACACCAAGAATGGCACAATTTTGTGGGTGGGCCCTGGCCCACCCAGGCCCACCTGTGGCGTACCTAGGGGGGGGGGGTGGACCACCCCGGGTGCTAACCAATGGGGGGGGGGTGTTCTACTACCTTCTCTGTTCCGGTGCTCCGCTGCTCCGGCCATCAGTTTCGACTTCCCCTGGGCCCTAACGCTGCACTGGCGCACCTTACACACCTCTGTGGCTCCTCTCTCTCCCTCCGTCTCAATTGAGTCAGAGACGAGTCCCGCCCATCTGACGTCATGACGCCAGCCGCCTTCCTAGTTCGCATTCCTCCCCCTGCGGCACCCTTCAGGCCAGTGCGCCTTAGCCTTCCGCCTTCCTGCTGCAGTAACGTCTCTCGGTGGCTTTGGGTTGTTTAAATTCTCACAATTCCAGGAAGTCCACTACATCTTTGGTGTTGTGTTTGGTCTGGTTGTCGAAGTAGATGTTGCCTATGATAATTACATTGGAAATAAATTCCATGAAGCCGGGGAGAGAGACACTGGCCCTAGGTTTGGAGTGCAGGAGAGAGGGAGAAAGAAGGGTGAAGAACATGGGAAGGGATGGGGATACAGAGCAAATGCTGAACATGGGGGAATAGGGACAGAAACACAGAGGGGAGGTTATGGCTAGGAGAGAGAGGGAGTAAGATGGAATGACAATGAACATGGAGAGAAAAAATTCAAATAGACAGGAGATGAGCGGAAGATGGATATGGATGGGGAACAGAGAGTGGAGAGAGAAAGATGGTGAGAAGGGGGGATGCTGGAATGCATCATATAAAAAGGAGAGAGGGAGGCACATGCTGGATAGAATGGAAAGAAAAGGCAGGCAGTGGATGGAAGGGGCAGAGAAAGCTGGCAGACACCATATGGAAAGGGGGCGAGGGCAGACAGTGGATGGAAAGGGCAGATAAAGCAAACAGACACTGGATGAAAGGGAGAGAGAAAGAGAGCAGATGCTGGATGGAAGGGAGAGACTGAAGAGAAGACAAGGAAAGCAGAAACCAGAGACGACAAAGGTAGAAAAAAAGATTTATTTATTTGCTTTAGAATAAAGTAGTATTGTGGCTGTAATGATAAATAAAAAATGAAAATAAGGTGATCTTTTTGTTGGACTAATTTTAATACATTTTTGGACTAACTTTCAAAGACCAAAACCTCCATCCTTAGGTCAGGACAGGACCGTAACAGCAGTATACTGTACTGACCTGAGGAAGGAGGTTTTGGCCTCTGAAAACTAATTGAAAAATGTATTAGTCCAATAAAATGGTATTATTTTATTTTCTATTTTTTAATTTTATTTCTATTTGTTAATTTGTAAAGTGATGTTGCATTGTATGCTGGATCTGGCCGCTTGGGGTTCAGTTTAATTTTAGTTTGTGGTTACTTATTCTATACTTGGTGAGCATGTATCGATGTTCTATATCTATGAAAAAGACATGGTTTTCTGTTGGCAGAATCATTTTTACTAATGTCTTGGTTTGTTTTACAATGGGTGTATTGATGTTCTAGTGTTCACTGCAGTGTTTAAGATGCTGCCTTTCCTAGGTACACCCATGTTGTGTGACTCGTGGATTATTACTAAAAATAATATTTTCATATGGGGGGGGGGGGGGGGTGTTAAAAAATGATGGGGCCCGGGTGTCAATTATGCTATGTACGCCACTGCTCCACTGTATGCATATAGATCTCATGCATATTTATTGATTAGATACTAAATGAGTAAATATCGTCGGACTTAGTACAACAGTCAATAAAAATACCTCACGTACCAGTCCGTTGTTTTAAAGCAACTTCTTATTGCAAATCTTATTAATATCAATATTAACACAGCAGTTTAAATCATTAATATTTTCAATGTGGATATACCTCCTGCTTATACTGCATACCTGAGACCACAAACTCAATAATCATACATGACATATTCCTGAAAACCCAACCTGGTGAGGGCCAAGGTTGGAAACGCCTGGCCTAGTGGTTAATGCATGTGTACAGTAAACAAAGGAACTCGGGTTCAAATCCCACAGTAACTCTATTTATTTTTTTTTTCCTTGGTGCTCCCCTCCAGGAACAGAAAATGCACATTAAGGTACAATAGGTATTTTTCTGCTCCTAGAGGGCTTAAAATTATTTAAAAAAAAAAGAAAAGAAAAAGTTACAATGGGATTTGAACCTGTGTCCCTGCACTAACCACTAGGCTACTCTCTGTTCTGCAAGGATGTCTGTGTGGTCATTTTAATAAGAAGCTGCCAGACAGATGTCGCTGTGCCTTGTTTTCCCCCCATTTATAACTTAAATGTTTTGGTTTGTAAATTGATTGTTCAGGATGAACGTCTCCAGTGTAAGGACGCCCTTCTCAAGTACTTTCGAACAGGAAATCCGGATGCCTTTCCTGTTTGAAAACTGCTGTGAGATGCACGTGTTTTTTTTTCTAGACGTCACGAACAGGACATCCCGATTTTGACTTGGACGTTCTTTTGAAAATGTTCCTCCATGTGTTAGATTGCATAAGCTAAGACAGAGGAGTAGCGTGATCAACAAGACGTCTTCCAAAAAGCCAAGGAGTCGTATGGGAGGAACGTGCAGTTCAAGCTTCTCCTACTAACCTACAAATGCACTCGATCTGCAGCCCCTCATTACCTCTCCACCCTCATCTCCCCTTACGTTCCTACCCGTAACCTCCGCTCTCAAGACAAATCCCTCCTTTCAGTACCCTTCTCCACCACCGCCAACTCCAGGCTCCGCCCTTTCTGCCTCGCCTCACCCCATGCTTGGAACAAACTCCCTGAACCCATACGCCAGGCCCCCTCCCTGCCCATCTTCAAATCACTGCTCAAAGCCCACCTCTTCAATGTCGCCTTCGGCACCTAACCACCACACCTCTACTCAAGAAATCTAGACTGCACCAACTTGACATTTCATCCTTTAGATTGTAAGCTCCTTTGAGCAGGGACTGTCCTTCTTTGTTAATTTGTACAGCGCTGCGTAACCCTAGTAGCGCTCTAGAAATGTTAAGTAGTAGTAGTAGTTTATTCTATATAAAAAGGTTGGACTCAACACGGCATATGATAATGTTTAAAGCTCACAACTTTCAGAGACAATATGGTTCCTTCCACAGTCTCCCAGAGAAAGTGATCTCAGTAAATAAAGAAAGGAGACCAGAGGATAAGACCAAAAAAACGAGGCAAGTTGATAGTTCCAAGAATCCATCCAGCACTACTGCATTAAAATTACATTAAGAACTGAAGCAAGACATGAATACAAGTCCGAAACCCTCCAAATTAAAAATATGTGCATTCCCCCCCCCCCCCCCCCAAAAAAAAGACATTTGCTTATTTCCGATCTGAGGAAGAAGGGCAACCTTCGAAAGCTAATCAAGAAATGTATTAAGTTATGTCAAATTAAAACGGTATCATCTTATTTTCTTTTCCATGTTTTCTTTTGTTTGATTTCTATTGATAACCAAAAAAAAAAAAAAGCCTTATGAGAGGAGACCTATTTTTTTTCCAAACTCAGCCTTGGGAGGGTTTTTCTTTACCTTGTTTCCAGAGAAGCCAACAAACTCCAGCAATCGCAGAATCCGGGTAGGTAACATGGATAATGTCTGTGAAGAGAACCGAGAGTCACTTGTCATAGTTACAGTTATCAGATTCTGGGGACCATCTAAAGAGGATTCTGGAGAAAATCAATACCATAATTATAACTCCTGTGTCATCTCCTGTAAATGTATGTCTTTCACTCACCCAACCTGCACTCAGATAACCTCAGGCATTAACCATAGAAACCATATGTATGCCAAGGTGATTCGGTTCTGACCTCTCATCCACCTGCCTTGCATTTAAAGCCCACAAAAATCAATGTTTAGCAAGCAATGACCATGCAACATAACGCTCTCTTGCATGTGTACACACAGAACAGAAGCGTTGGCAGGAAAGCTTGTATGACTTTCCCCCCTGTTTACTAAAGCCACACTAGCAGGTGCCACATGGCAATGCCGACACAGCCCATTAGCACACAGCACAGTGGCTTAGTAAACAGGGTGGTTTAATTGGATTAGCTTGCAATTCGCATTCGTTGTTTGTTTACTCAATCAGGACTGACAGGTTCTAGTATTATTTATTGGGATTTATTAACCGCCTTGATAAGATTCACCAGGTTTTCAAGCTCCAGCACATTCGTGCCTCATGAAATTTTATATATCTATGGTGATACAATAAAACCAGCGTGCACAGCAACTGAAAACAGAACAGGGCGCCAGGCAATATGAGACCAACACGGGACAAATGCTTTAGCTTGCGGGGGGGGGGGGATGGGAACCCCCGCCAGCCAAGGTACCTTTGTAGTGGGGGGGGGGGGGGGCGGAAGCAGCCGGTGGGGGGAAGAAGTGGCGGCAAGAAGGCGGTGGCGAGGAGATGGGCCACTATGTGCCCCCCCCACCTTGGGCTCTGGCTCCCCCCTCCCATCAAGGTCTGGCTACGCCCCTGGCAAAAACAGATGGTGATGTGAAGTCCTAGGTGTACACATGCAAGTGAGAATTATGTTCTGTGGTTTATTGCATTTAAAATCTACATCAAAAAAGGGACAGTGCATTCATCGCTGAACTGTTTACTGTTTAAAAATGTCTTATGTTAAATATTTGCCCATGTGCAAACCCTGTATCTGATCACAAGTCACAGAGCTCGGTGTCAGTTTTCAGCTTGTCATGCACATGGTAGAAGAGGTGACTGCTGGACAAACCAGGAAACTGAGGCCTGTGACTCATCAAATGGGCTGGTAAGAAGAAAGCTAATTCTAAAGTCATTTCAAGGAGAGAAGAGCCCATGAAAAAAAATGGTTTGTAACGAAGGGTGATCCAGAGAACCCTGAGCCATAGGAGAAAACTCTGTGGGTGCTATGGATGCTTAAGCACCCTCAATATTGAGAAAATTCCTTGTATGTGTTCAAGAAAGGGTTAGGAAAGTTGGCTCCTATACCCTGGGACTTCCTGTGCTAATGCCAGATTTTGAGACATCTTTCTTGAGTCCTGCTTCAGTACATCTGTCGCATTGACTGTATTGTGCCTAGGTTTTAATGACATGGAGGATTAGCCCAGTGGGCTGGAAACTGGGTTCAATTCCCACTGTGGATCCTTGTGACCCTGGGCAAGTCACTTAACCCTCCATTTCCCCAGGTACAAGAAAAAACCAAAAACCTCCTTACAATGTGAGCCCACTAAGGTCACAGAAAATAGCTACACCCCTGCTCCAAATTCTATAATACTGCACACATCTTTAGTGAACACCTCTGACCTGCCCCTGCCATGGCCACGCCTCTTTTTCAGTTGTGCGCATCTCTATTGAATAGCACTTAGCAACATGCGCGCGTGTAAATCCAAATTGTTGCCAATTAGCACCAATAATTGATTTTTAGCACCCAATTAATGGCACTAAGAGGCTCATTACTTAATTAAATTGAATGCACAAATTGGATGTGCCCATATTTGCACACAGAATTTTAAGCGCTCTTTATAGAATCCCCCTGTATGTGTAGGGTTACCATATGGCTCCAGAAAAAAGAGGACACATTGATCCAGTCCCGGTTTTGCTTCCATTGAAAGCAAAATATGCACCGTCATGTCAAGGCATGTACTTTTATACCGGTTGGCATTTTAAGAGCTCATTTACATTCATGTGTGGCTGTATGTGGCCACATATGCATGTAAATGACCTCTTATAATGCCAACCGGTATAAAAGTACATGCCTTGACATGACGGTGCATATTTTGCCAGACAAGCTGCGTATACGAAAGCTGACGTAGCTTTTTTTTTTTTTTTTTTTAACTGCCGTGGTCCACTGATGCTGGGAGCCTGCTGTTCCCTCTCTGAGGGGAGGGGGCAGCAGATCTTGAAACTCTCTGAACAGAACAAATGAAAAGAAAACTTGCTTCTCTCATGACTGGAGTGCGGAAAGCAATCTGCTCAGAAAAGCGCTCTCTTCAGCGCAAAAGGCGGGAGAAGGGAGACAGCTGAAATACCTGCGGCCCTCATGAAGAGCAGCCCCCCCATCTCCGGGTTCTCGCTCGTACTCCGGAGTTCTCGTCTCTCTTTTGCCGCCCCTGCTTCGTTGCCAGGGGGCAGGACAGGGCAGCGGCAGCACAAGAACTCCTCCTGCAGCTCTCCCTCATTTCAGCCTCCCTCCAGAATTCATATTACTGATGTCTTGCTCCGCGCTTTGAGGATACCAGAGCTTCTGGCAAGGGGAGCCTCAGCCCAGCTGCTGGAGGGCATTGCCAGGCAGTAGCTCTGTAGCAGGTCCTTCTCCTCTTGCAGGAGTGGCAGAGGAGGCGGCTGTGGAGAACTTGCTATGAAGAATTGTCAGGACCGACAGCTCCAGACCTCCCGATAAAATTTACACAGTAAAGGTAGGGGCTGCTTGTGTGCATCGTTTTGCATGCACATTTGTATAGTAAATAGCTTAATATAATACCTTTGCATATGACTTTCATTAGCTGCTACCGTGAGAGGGAAAGAGTTTGCAAAACCCTTTTGTGTATGTCTGGCTGTACTCCATGCTCGCGAAACCGGCTAGAACCAGAGTAAAAACCACGTTGTTGGCTCATTAGGTTTTGTGCATCTGGGCCTCAATCTTGAGCAGCTCTCATATCTCTTGGGCTTGAATTCTAGAAGACCAGCCTCAAAAAGAAAATGCTCTTTTCTTGGTCTCCTCATATTTAATCTCACTAAACAAGCACTGTCCTGTCTAAGCTGGGAGGGGGGTCCTCCAACTGAGTTCCTGCCAGTGGGAGACGGTGCTTCAATATAGTGTTTTCAATTGCTAAGAACAGGCAGGTTTTCCCGCAGAGCTTGCCAGTCCCTCACTATTGAAAATGTGACAGTGAAACAGCACCCCCTACTGGCAGGACTATAGATGGGGGGACTCCCAGTCAACTTAGAGGGAACAGTGTAAACAAGGGAACCATTAATAAGGCATCTTGACAGTGGTGTAGCCAGACAGCCGATTTAGGGTGGGCCCAAGGCCAAAGTGGGTGGGCCAAAATTTTCATTTCCACTCCTCCCCCTACCTGTGCCCCCCCCCCCCCCAAAGTAAACAAAATACCTGTGCGGGCAGGGATCCTCAAGCCCCGCCAGCTTAAGACTTCCTCCCTGCTGAAGAACCTTACCTCTTGGTTGGCTACTGGCAGTGTCCGCGAGCCACAGCTGTCAGCCACTGGCTCTATCCTGGACGTGCTCAATTTTTGCACATGTGCAAATCCTGCCTGCCCTTAATTCTTCTCCCCAGGCTCCGCTTCGCTGCATCGCTCCCTGCATTCTTCTACTCGCCTGTCACGCAGCGCTCCCCTTTGCCGCGTCCATCCGGTCCTCTCTGATGCGCTTCCTGTTAGGACCAGATGGACGCGGTAGGGGGGAGCGCAGCTGCCTGTGTGAATGGCAGCGCTGCGTGACAGGCGAGAAGGATGCAGGGAGCGATGAAGCGATGCAGCGAAGTGTAGCCTGGGGAGAAGAATTAAGGACAGGCAGGCAGGCTATGCTGAACGCTGCCTCCCGGACGGCCATACCCGGCGGAGCCGCGGGAGAAAAGGCAGCGACAGCGTCAGCAAGCAAGGATGTGGATGGGCGGGCCTGGAGGGAAAGTGGCTGGGCCTGGGCCCGTCCAGGCCCACCCGTGGCTACGCCCCTGCCTTAAGAAGGCCACAAAATGGAATTAGGAACATACCACTGAAGCTTATCTTTCAAATAGGAAGGACCAGACTTGGACAAAAGTTACAAATAAGACCCATAAGTTAAAATATTACCCCTAAAAGTCACTGGGAGCCAACAAAGTTCCTCAAGAGCAGGAGTAACGTAAACTCACAATTTTAAGTTTCATCAAAAATCCAGAAGGTTCCATGTAATGGTGTTCAGTTTGCAAAAAGAAGATGAAACATTCAGAACATGTTTGAAAAAAAAAAAAAAAAAGGGAAGTATACCTCGTGATTAGTCCCTTGGATGACCGATTCACTGCTTTATTGCTGTTTTTTTGTAGAAATATAAAGAAAATCCCCAAACCCACAACTTCTCCTAAGCTGCCGACTGTAGAAGACTCAAGGCAGAACTAAAGTCTCTTACACCATTCCAGACCCACAGACATTTTACAAGAATTGCATAGAAGACTCTCAAAGCAACATAAATTGTGAACGTCAATGTTGTAAGGCCAATCTCACGTGCAGGGGCGTAGCCACGGGTGGGCCTGGACGGGCCCAGGCCCAGCCACGTTTGCTCCAGGCCCCGCCCAGCCTCTTCAGCCCGCTCTCCCTGTCCGCGTGGTCTGCTCACTTTTACTGCCCTGAAGCGCCGTTCTCCCTCCAGAAGCACCGGCGATTCCCATAGCCAGACTTCTGCCAGCGCACGTCGTCGGGGCCTCTTCTAAGGCGCGTCCCGCCTACTCTGCAACTTCCTGCGTCCCACCTTTGCGGAAAACAGGAAGTTGCAGAGTAGGCGGGACGCGCCTGAGAAGAGGCTCCGACGACGCGCGCTGGCAGAAGCCTGGCTATGGGAATCGCCGGTGCTTCAAGTCAGTAAAAATGACCAGAACTGACCATGTGCAGGGGCCTGTCGCGGGGGGAGGGAGTAGCGGGTGGAGAGAAAATGTGGCGGCGGCGGGGGGGGGGGGGGGGGGGGGGGGGTGGAAATGCGAGGCCTGTGCCCATCCAGTCCACCTTCAGACCCATCTAAAAATTAAACTCTGGCTACACTACTGCTCACATGCTACTCTGCCTGTGTCCTTTCTTCATGGTAAATTATAAATGGGTGCTATAGGTAGACATCTGCATCTACGGAATAATTAAAAAAGGCATTTCAATAGGGGCGTGGCCATGGGAGGGTCATGGCCACGTCATCAGGGCTGTAGCAACGTACACGCAGCCAGTGCAGTTGCACAGGGACAAAAGAGAGGTGGGGGCTGTAAAACTGTACTCCCTTAGTGGGCATAGGTTGCGGCAGAGAGTGCCTCCTTGCCTCCCTCCTGCCCCTCCCCTCCCCAACACAGTGCAACATTTCCACCTGTCCCTTTCCTACCCCCTCCCCTTCCTAGAATCACCCTCTCCTCAAAACTTCCAGTAGCAAGTAAAAAGAGAGAAAAAGATCATGTTCGGCAAGCACAGCAACGCTCCGCGGAGCCTCCTGCTCAATGGCGTTCCAGGCACTGCTCAGTTCTGCCCCCTTTTATGCGCGTTTCCTGTGGCGTGTATTCGGGACCCAGCAGTGCCTGGAAACCTCCTTGGCCTGGAACTTGCTTGAGCAGGAGCCGCAGCTTGCAGATCGTGATTTTTACCCCCAAAATGGAAGGTTTGATGAAAGGTGGGTTCTGGGGGAGGGGGTAAGAATGGAACAGGTGAAGATGCTGCATTGTATGTTTGGGTGGGGCAGGAGGCATTCTATTTGGGGGAGGGGGCACCATGGTATGCAATTGCACAGGGCATGGTTATAGTTAGCTACGGCCCTGCATAGCCTAAATACTGGCTCTTTTATGGCTACCAGACTAATCAATCCTTAGCACAGTTTTCATTAAGGTCAGGAATATGTCTTGATTCCTGTCAGGAGCTCAAGGTAGATCTTCTATGGTGAAAAGCTGCTTACTGTGGTCACCTAACCCTGCTTATTACAGATGTTGTTCCAGTAAACGAACCTATGTTTCAACGGTTTTTATTGATGATAATAAACATTGTGAACATAATCAATAAATTCAAACACTTCGTAAACATAAGAACAGGTCACAGTTGCATACATACATCGTAACTGCATCATCAATATTTTCTAACATCATTTTCTCCCCCCCCCCGTTTAACATCGTCACAGTGATCGTCTTACTTCATAGCGTCTAGTCTTTCCCAATGTCTATTACAGGACTGTACCCATCTACAACATGGAGTGCTTATCTCCTACGCGCCCCATTTGCTAGGGCATTCCAAGTTTATTTAGCACAGCACTTCGTGCTTTGTGGGAGATATTTTGCAAATACTTAATCCATATATTGATAAACTCCTTTCTTTTCTTTGGATTACCGTAAACCGCCCTAGCCTCCCAAAGCATTAATTCATGCAACCTATTTCTCCAATACCAAAAGGAGGGTGGATCTTCTTGCATCCAGTGTCTAAGCATGCATTTTTTCCCCACTGCATATGCCTTGCATAAAAATAGCTCCATATTTCTATCTGATATCCCATACGCATCCCTTTTGTTCAACAACACTCCTCTCCAAGAGGGGAGTAATCTTTGCCCTAAGAGATGTTCAAGATATTTCTGTATCGCTCTCCAAAATTGTTTTATTCTAGCACATCTCCAAAATGCATGCAAAAAGGTATTACTATCTCTATTACACTTTGAGCATTGAGCTTCCAGTAAACGAACCTAAATGGAGCACAGCTGCCCCACTACATGGCTGTATTAATATGGTAGACCAAAAAATAGCCGACAATGAAGTTCTGTTACCTACCAGGTTGAAAGCTCCAACCCCCAGTTTGACACCTCCTTCAAAATGGCAATGGTTTTCTCCCTTTACGTACTTGGAGCCCTGTTCAAGCGCATGAAGCTCCCTTCAAGAAAAACAGGATAAGGCATGCATTCATTTCTTATGGCTCAGTGAAGGCTGCCCTGCTGGTCTCAAATGCCGTATAATAGTTTCATGGAACAACATGGTCAATGCATTATGTCACTCATATATGAAAATAGAACCACGATGGTGAGGGGGTGCCTCATTGTGTGGTCACCAGGCATCAACTCTAACTCGAGGGACATACTTTTTTGAGATCTTGCCAGGTATTTGTGACCTGGATTGGCCACTGTTGGAAACAGGATGCTGGGCTTGATGGACCTTTGGTCTGTCCCAGTATGGCAATACTTATGTACACTTTGGAATGCATTGTCTGAAAGGCTTCGCTTAACACAAGACTACCTCTACTTCAGGAAGCAGGTGAAAGCTTGGCTCTTCAACCAGGCCTTTAATGGAAGAAGTAATTAACTCGTTAGTCTCACTCACACACACAAGGAGTGACTCGGGCTGCACATACTGTAGCGGGACATGTTTATCCGCTCTTAGCCTAACTGAGATAATATTTAACCATCTCTCTGACCTCATGTGCTGCTTTCTTCAAATCAATCACCTTACTTTCTAATTCTTCCTACTTTCTTACTCATCTATATGTTACAACTTTGCCTTACCCTTCAATACCAATTATAATGTTCTATTACGTATTGTGTTGTCATTGCAAGTAGTATACCATGCCATATTTTGTATTGTTACTTGAATATTTTTACTACTGGACTTGCCTGTTGCTCATGTTTGATCTATTCTTACTGTCAACACAATATGTAATAGAACATTATACTAATTGATAGTGAAGGGTAAAGCAAAGATGTAACATATAGATAGGTAAAACAGTAAGAAGAGTTAGAAAGTAAGGTAAGTAATTTATTTGTGTGCAGATATCAGGATCACTAGCCTAGTGGTTAGTGCAGTGGAATTTGATCCTGGGGAACTGGGTTCGATTCCCACTGCAGCTCCTTTTGACTCTGGGCAGTCACTTAACCCTCCATCGCCCCAGGTACCAAAACTTAGATTGTGAGCCCTCTAGGGACAGAGAAAGTACCTGCAGATAACGTTACAGTGCTGCGTACGTCTAGTAGCACTATAGGAATGATTACTAGTAGTAGTTACTAGTAGAATCCAGGGGTATGTGGATTTATAAGCTTCACAGAAACACACTCCTCTGAAGTTACTTCCCAATGGGGAATGTACAGAGATACCTCACACTTCTCCTCTTGGACCCCATAACTCTATGTCAATAAGGACAATGATGCAACTACCAAAGGACAATTTTCATTTTTCTGCTAACTTTAAGGCGGAGGAATAGCCTAATGGTTAGAGGAGCAAGCTGAAAACCAGAGAAGCCACAATTCAAATTGCCTCACTTAAGATTGTATGCTCTTTGGGATCAGGAAAATGTCTACTGCACCTGAATTTAACTCTCCTTGAACTATTACTGCCAAATCCAAATCCCAAAGCAATAAGCACTACCCCAGTTGTACACTATATTCTCGTTAGCAGGAGTTTATTCACCTCTCTGTGAGAGATCTTCCCGTTTCTACTTATGGACAAATAGTAAGGTTATTGCTACTGGTATTAAAGCAGGAGGAGACATGACAGTTATGTGAAAGGCTACTATTATATTCTACGATGAACCTATAATTATTTTCACTTTGAAGGGTAAGTTGTATTGACCAAACCATGCTGCACGTACCTCCCCACTACTATGCAAAGTTTTAATGTGTATTGTATACAACTTCTTAAACCTAACCTCCTCATTGCTTTAATGCACTGAGGTCATAGATGTTGTCTATCATAACATTCACTCGATTTCCTTAGCCACCCAGAACCGAGCTTGTTTTTATCACTTCTAGTATAACGTCTGAGATGCCTGTACTACAAATATCACCTTTGCATTAAAATGTCATATTTACCTGTACGTTTGGTAGCTGTTTCTGACTTTGATCCCTCCCTTGATAAAGCCGACCATGTTCTCGTCCTGTGTGAAAGAAACCTATTAATGGCAAGCATTGACCATAAACAGAGAGCTGTGGAGGTAACTGGAAGGTGGGATTCCATGAACCTCTGGGTTTTTTTTTCAACTTAACAGTGGTTAGCCATGGATAGGTCCCGGGGGGTCAAGGCCCACCCAGTATGGACTGACGTCCACCCAAAATTGTGGCACTCTTGCTGTAACTGGCGAGGATCCCTAAATCCCGCCAACAGAAGAATTTTTCCTCCTCTGGCAGCCGGCGTTGTTCCGAATGGCAGCAGGCAGCACTTTCCTCAAGCGGACGCCAACAACAGCCCCTCCGCACATACTTGGTTTTCATGCTGGCATTGTTGTCTTTTTGAGGCAACTGCTGCCCAGCTGCCATTTGGAAGAGCGCTGGCCTGCCCAAGGAGGAGGAAGTCTTCTGCTGGTAGGGTTTGGGGATCCCTGTCATCTCAGGTATATAATATTTTGGATTTGTGGTCATTGGCATAAGCATGGTAAAAGGGTTGAGAGCATAGAGAGAAGTGTGGCGGGGAGGGGGGCGGACAAATTCTGTGCCTACCACCTTGAGCTGAGACCCACCCAAAATTATCCATCTGGCTACGGCCCTGCAACTTAACCAGCTATCTAGTTATGTGGGTAGGTAATCTGTTTACAGGTAAAAACTATTTCTTCTCTTTAACATTGTTTTTCATAATAAGGTGAAAACATTCATAATCTTAAAAATATCTCTTTTATAACCGGTGGTGGGAGGCGGGGCTGGTGGTTGGGAGGCGGGGATAGTGCTGGGCAGACTTATACAGTCTGTGCCAGAGCCAGTGGTGGGAGGCGGGGCAGACTTATACGGTCTGTGCCAGAGCCGGTGGTTGGGAGGAGGGGCAGGTGGTTGGGAGGCGGGGATAGTGATGGGCAGACTTATACGGTCTGTGCCCTGAAGAGCACAGGTACAAATCAAGGTAAGGTATACACAAAAAGTAGCACATATGAGTTTATCTTGTTGGGCAGACTGGATGGACCGTGTAGGTCTTTTTCTGCCGTCATCTACTATGTTACTATGCAGTAACATCCATATTTTCTGGCCAAAAAATAGATCTTTAGATTTCTTACAATATAGCCTCAAAAGGGCTCCAGATCTTGTTCGAATACAAACATCACAAGCAACCACTTCACTAGTGGTTTGTTCAAGAAAAGTGGTCAAATTATTTACCTCAGGAACCATTTTTCTTCAACTCCTACGTTATTCAAAACTTCACTCTGATCTGGATTACTCTTAAACTTCCTCATTTATGGGTTCCACATTCGGGATATTTTTGTTTGAAGAAATCGAAGGAAGTTAATGAACAGTGATGCAGACTTTAGACTGGGGAGCAATTTTGGAGCCCTATCACAAGCTCCACCCAAAGCCTCAAAACAATTGCTGAACTCAAGGAAGTGCTGCAGATGATCTGGGACAGCCCACCACGGGGGACTGATGATCGACAAGGCTCTTAGGAACTTCCCAAAGCGACTGAAGGCCTGTGTTGAGGCTGGGGGTGGACACCTTGAGCATTCACAGTGACTGCGAAGTTCTGACACATTGTTAATGGTATCGTTTGAATAACGTTATTTTACTGTGTTTTAACTCAAACATCTTTAACGTGCAAATATCGCTAGGCGGTAACGCTAAAACGTCAGTAGCATTAACAGAGCTTAAGATAATTCAATGCTGTTTAATACATTAGTATGTAACATTTCTTGTTGAAACTCACAGCAGTTGCTCAGAAAACAGCAAAAAAAAAAACCTCTGTAAATGACCACCTAACTCACCCGATAGCAGCACCAGCCCTGAATGTTACGAGACCTTACAGCTATGCCCTATGACCAGAATATGTCATGCATCTCACTCTTAGACTGGTCTCCGGTGATTCCTTGAGACTACAGTACAATACCTGCAAAAATGTTAGAGCAGCTCTCTGAAGCAGGCACTCCGCATAGCAAACCTCAGCATGGATCTCCTCTGCAGAGAGAAAAAAAAAAACCAGAGGCTGAGAGATGGGGAAAGATCACCACAAATACAAGCTAAGTACTTCATTGCAAATCAAAGACAAAAGCACTCATGATAATTAAATAATTAGACAGAGCCTTTGCCAACAAGCTTTATGTCACAGGAGAGAGGCTGATACAGTCCCGTTTCTATCCCACGGAACTTATGAACATGCAGGCTGCAATCTTTTCAAGGAATAAAAAGACCACAGAGGCACTGGGATGAAATTAGGATTAGCTCAGTCTCTCTGTTATGGCTTGGTGCTTTCTGGCAACCTTTGATCGAAGTGTCCACCCAGCACCTTCCTAAACTGCATCAAAAAACTGCTTTGCCTAAACAGTTCTATGCTGTCATGTTGGCCCTACTTTCCAAAGTGTGTTACCATTCTGTCCCACCTCTGCCAAAACTCCGAAACCCTAGAGAAACAATTCTTAGGGGGCAATTCTGTAACTCTGCACCTCCAGTTAGATGTGTCGATGCCACGTGCTGAGCCGTTATGAATACTAGCATAAACTTGAATTTGCATGTTTAAATTTAGGAGGGCCGATGTACACACAGAAGAAACAAGGTCTTCGCAGACCAGAAGACACACAGGAAAACAGCGAAGATGACTCGAAAAAGAAAAAAAAATGCACAGATGATGCTCCAAAGGGTCTAAAAGGTAAATTGTTCAACAACCAAGACTCAACACAGCCGTGTTTCGGCCAATTTGGCCTGCCTCAGGAGTCTCCTACGGTTGTATGTGGATCCCCAAAGGAATGCTGCTGTGTAATGTACTGTAAAAAGTAGCCGTCACAAGCAAAAGTCTCATATTATTTTCTTGACAACAGATGTTTTGCTGTAAGTCTTGAGAAGTAGATTTGAGAAAGTACTTTACACTTTGGGAATCCACATACAACCGTAGATGATTCCTGAGGCAGGCCAAATTAGCCGAAACACGGCTGTGTCGAGTCTTGGTTGTTGAACTGTAAACTTTTAAACCCTTTGGAGCATCGTCTGTGTATTTTTTTGAGTCATCTTCGCTGTTTTCCTGAGTAAATTTGGGAGGGACCATTTATAGCAGGTCAATGGCAGGTATAAATGGGTAAACCTAATTGTGCCATGTAAACACACAACATATACTATTCTATAAGCTGTCTGTGTATTTTGAAGATGCATCCACACCCCTCCAATGCTTTGCTCATATTTTTCGATTTGCACTGCCTAGCATTCTAGCGTTCACGATCCTTTTGTGAAGTTCTAACAGCAAGGTTTAAGACATTACGTGTATTTTATAGAGGACATCTAAGAATTTGATACATCCAATAGAAGACTCCTGAGGAAGGCCTTTTTTGGCCGAAACACGACTCCTGTCGAGTCTCGGATGTTGCAATAAAGCTTCAACATATTGAACGTCGTCTACTGTTCCAATCATTTGTCACCCTTGCTGTGTTCAACTTGCTCACATGTACACCACTTCCAGTTATGCATTATCCCTCGGATTCTATATATGGCACCCAGACTTGTTTGTGCTGCTGAGATACACACACACAACTTAATTTGCTAACGAGCTATTAACCATCAATAGCTGGATGCTAACATTCAATTACAGACATTAATTGGCACCAATTAGAATTTGCGTGGGCATCTGGCTGCATGATATTATATAACGTTGAGTGCCTGAATCCCATAGCGAGCAACCCAAAAAGGGGCACGGTCATGAGAGTGTCATGTGCGTTCCAAAAAGTTGTGTGCCATGTTATAGAATAATGGGTCTCCACACCCAACTTGGGCAGCGGGATTTACACCATGTTTAAGCAGGCGTAAGTCGGGCACCTAGAGTTCAGTATGGAAAGCAGCAGGGGCGTAGCCAGACTTCGGCGGGAGGGAGGGGTCCAGAGCCCGAGGTGAGGGGGCACATTTTAGCCCCCCCCCCGCCACCATTATCGACCCCCCCCCCGCCGCCAACTTTGACGACCCTCTCAACCCCCCTCCTGCGGCCAACCTTCCCCCACCGTCACCGTGGGCTACCTTTGCTGGCGGGCGACCCCAATCCCTGCCGTCCGAGGAGGTCCTCTTCTTCCTGCGAAGGCTTCGTTCTATTTCTGACGTCCTGCACGTTGTACGTGCAGGACGTCAGAAACAGAACGAAGCCTTCGTGGGAAGAAGAGAACCTCCTCAGCCGGCGGGGATTGGGGGTCCCCCACCAGCAAAGGTAGCCCACGGCGAAGGAGGGTTGGCGGCACGAGGGGATGGGGTCGAGAGGGTCATCGGCAGGGGGTCCAGGGCCAAATCTACAGCAGCCCAAGCCCCCCTGGCCCACGTAGCTATGCCACTGGAAAGCGGTGCCAAGCATGATTCCATAAAGGATGCGTGCCCTTTACAGGATAGTACTTGGCAAGGCCATTTATAGAATTCTGCCCCTCCCCCTGGCACTTATGTGCGATCTTACAGAACAGTGCGTAGTGCACATAGGCGCTTTTCTGTGCACTAAATGCGGTCAGTTATAGAATTTGCTTTTTAGTGACGAGGTTCTTCATGCAGATCTACCCGTGTTTAACAATAGTCTGCAATAAAGGGGAAGGAGAGTTTATCTACAAAGGCTCCTATATACTTTTTATTTATTTTTGAACATAAGAGTTGCCATACTGGATCTGACCAAAGGTCCAACAGTGGCCAATCCGGGACACAAGTACCTCACAGGGTCCCAAGAAGTCAGTTATTTTGGATGGCGTTTGCCATGGTTTAAGTTTTCATTCAGGGGCAGTTCAAAATCCCCAGAAGCAGGTCTTTTGATTGAAACGCTGTATTCCATACGAGCGTCGGCTGCAAGAACTCTTTAGCCCGTGCTGAGCTTGCTAATGCAGTATAAGTAGTCGCTTATTTTCTCTCTTTTTCCAATTTTCTGTGTTTGTTTATTGAAACTTTAATGGAGGTTTTATGTTTCATGCCTCATCCGAAGTCATTTTAGAAGCTATTTGTGTATACTGATGTTTTTGCTTCAACAAGTTTTTGAATCTGAACAATAATATAGAGGTTTTGGTCTCTGGAGGCAAACGATTGATTACGTGCAGTAGGCTCAGAGGTTTGGAATAGCTTTGTGCTGTTGGAGACCTAATAGCCTTGCCAAGGATGGCTTCCAGGTCCTTTTCCCTCTTTTTTTAATGATATGCCACAATGTTCTTTGTTCCCTTGGGTATACGACAATTCTTGTGGAGCAAGATCTATTGTATTATTTTGGTGCCTTTCCCCCCTTTTTTCCTGCTTTATTAGGATCCCAAGAAGTAGCAACATTCCCCCAGATAAGTACATCAAACATATAAACGGCGAGTGACCGAACTCACTCGCAAATGCGCAGTAAAGACCCTCTCTGTCCCGCCCCCGCATCAATACGTGATGACGGGGGTGGGACAGAGAGGGTCTCTACTGCGCAAGGGGAGGGACGAAACCGCCGTCGCTACCGCTTCCCCTCCCCCAAGGTCACCACCACCACTCCCCCCACCCGGAGTCGCCGCTGCCACCCACCCTCCACCCGGGCCGGGCTCTCGCTCCGCTATAGAAACAGCGTCAACGCAGCACACAGCTCAGCTGAGCTGCCGTCGGCCTTCCTTCCCTGCCTGTGTCCCGCCCTCGCCCACGAGGGCGGGACATAGGCAGAGAAGAAGGACGGCAGCTCATCTGAGCTGTGTGCTGCGTTCCCGCGCTGTTTCAATAGCGAAGCGAGGGCCCGGCCCGGGTGGAGGGGTGGCGGCGACTCTGGGGGGGGGGGGGCCGTAGCGGTGACCTCGGAGGGGCAGCGGCGAGCTCGGCGGCGGGGGGGCCTTGCAGCGGTGAGGAGAAGGGGCCTTTCAACCCCCCCCCGTCCTATACTAGCCCGTTTTTACGGGCTCAACGGCTAGTAAGTACATAAGTATCGCCACGCTGGGAAAAGACCAAAGGTCCATCAAGCCCAGCACTCTGTCTCTGACAGCGGCCAATCCAGACCCAAAGAACCTGGCAAAACCCCCAAATTTTTATTATTATTATTACATTTGTACCCCGCGCTTTCCCACATAATGCAGGCTCAATGCGGCTTACATAGTAATTTGAAATACAAAGTTAATAGAATTTTAATAAAACAGTACAAAACAATGTAAAGTTGGGCTTAGGAGTGTATGATAAGTTGAGCTAGATAATACATGACTAGGATAAAAGAGGGTAGACAGGATAGGATAGTGTAATTTGGGAGAAAGGGTGAGGAGGGATAAAATTAAGGAGAGATGGAAAGAGAAGGTTGGGAGGTTGGTATTTAAGTCAGAACAGAATTTAATAACGATCAATGGACTTTTCCTTCAGGACTCTGTCCAGACCCCCTTTAAACTCAGCAAGGCCAGCTGCCGTCACTATATTCTCCGGCAACGAGTTCCAGAGTCTAACCACACGCTGAGTAAAGAAAAACTTTCTCCAATTTGTTTTAAACCTAACACATTCTAATTTCATCTTGTGTCCCCTGGTTCTATTATTGTTAGAAAGTGTAAACAAACGCTTCACATCTGTCCGCTCTACCCCACTCATTATTTTGTAGACCTCTATCATAACACCCCTCAGCTACCTTTTCTCCAAGCTAAAGAGTCCTAGCCGTCTTAACCTCTCCTCATAGGGTAGCTGTCCCATCCCTTTTATCATTTTTGTCGCCCTTCTCTGCACCTTCTCCAATTCCTTTATATCTTTTTTTGAGATGAGGTGACCTTAATAACGGTTTATGGACTTTTCCTCCAGGAATTTGTCTAAACCTTTTATAAACCCAGCTACATTAACTGCCGTTACCACATCCTCCAGCAACGAGTTCCAGAGCTTAACTATGGGATGAGTGAATTTTTCTCCTATTTCTTTAAATGTGCTACTAAGGAACTTCATGCACTCGTGACAAAATTTTCTTGAGACACATATGAAATCTTTTTTGAGGCTGCTAAAAGGGATTCAAAAGAACATTTCACTCTGGCGGACTAGAAGAGTTGCACATATTTGAACTTCTTATCACAAGTGAATGTGTAACATACTGAGCTGCACATAGGAATCACTAACCCCCCTGTTTACAAAGCCGTGCGGCAAATGCCGACACAGCCCATTCAAACTAAACGGGTTATGTTGGCCTTACTGCACCGGCAGCCGACGGGGTGGCTTTATAAACAAGGGGGTAAATAACTTATCTTAATATTCCAGCAAACTTCAGGATACTTTTAATTGTGGCTATTTTAACATGGGACAAGGAAACACCTAGAAATGAATGCAGTACCTTCTGTAAACTGGTCAAGAGTCTGGCCATGTACTAGACTGTTAAAGGAATCTGCCACTGTTGATTTCTTTCTAAACCTAGGGCAGAAAAGAAATTATTAGTCTGGTAAAAAAACACAAGCCAGAAGCACAGGGCCGCCAAGAGACTAGGCCGGGCCTGGGGCAAGGCCACGTCATCTCCGCCCCCCCGCTGCCCCCCCACCGCTGCCGCCCCCCATCTCTCCCCCCGCCGCCGCAGTCCGTGGTCTCACCTGCCTGCCTCCACGGTTCCGGGCCCCCTTCATTCAAAGCAGCAGTCGCAGATCGCCTCTCTTCGGGCCTTCCCTCCCTGTGTCCCACCCTCGTCTGATGTAACTTCCGGTTTCTGTGAGGGCGGGACACAGGGAAGGAAGGCCCGAAGAGAGGCGATCTGCGACTGCTGCTTTGAATGAAGGGGGCCCAGAGCCGAGGAGGCAGGCAGGTGAGACCGGGGACTGCAGCGCCAGCGGTCTGACCCCGGCGCCGGGCCCCCCTTGGAGGCCCGGGGAATTATGCTCCCACCCCCGCCCCCCCTCTCGGCGGCCCTGCAGAAGCAGAGAAAGCACAAGGGAGGCACATGACATGCTGAACTCAGTCCTGAGATATGGTGCTGCCCCCATTTGCATGGAGGAAGACCGTTTGTTCTTTATCTGAATACGTTGAGAATTGTCTGTAGCAGAATACAGTGCCTGCATCTTTAAAATGGATAAGACTACAAATCCCTGTAATCCCGTAGTTCCCTGTGATAGGCTCTTTCAGAGCACATGACCCAGATCCCCCCATCTTGTGGAGCTCTTTCTATTGGCTTGCCTGATTCTCTAAGCGTGCTGGGTTAGTATCCCCCTCTCCATCGGATCTGTTAGTTAGGCTGTCTGCAGCAAGGAGGTTTAATAAAGACAGGAGACAGACAGCATGATGTCAAAAAGCTGAAGCTGTCTCCCCCCGCAGCCGCTATATTGGTGATACCAAAACAAACTATCCGCTGCCACACGCTTGTTGGTTGGTAGCATTTTTATTTCATCTCAGTTACAGAAACATGCCAGCTTGTGCAGCATACAGATGTATACAGAGAAACCATCAGAATGGAATAACCTTGTATTGGTTATAGTAATTACTTCTAAATCGTAATCAGTGTGTTATTTCGAGGGGCTGGTTATAGGGACACCCTAGCATGTATTGCATTGGAGCTGAGCAGGAGCGTAGCCAGACTTTGGCGGGAGGGGGGTCCACAGCCTGAGGTGAGGGAGGGGGCACTTTTAGCCCCCCCCAGCACTGCCCATCCCCCCCGCCATTGCCGACCCCCCCCCACCATCATCAACTTTGACCCCCCCCCCCTGCCGACGACCCTCTCCCGCCGCCAACCCTCCCCTGCCATCGCCGTTGCCTACCTTTGCTGGCGAGGGACCCCAACCCCCGCCAGCCGAGGTCCTCTTCTTCCTTCCTTCGTTCTGTTTCTGAGTCTGACGTCCTGCACGTTGCAGGACGTCAGGCTCAGAAACAGAACGAAGGAAGAAGAGGACCTCGGCTGGTGGGGGTTGGGGTCCTTGCCAGCAAAGGTAGGCGATGACGGGTTGATGGTGGGTTGGCGGCGGGAGGGGGAGGTCGAAAGGGTCATCGGCAGGGGGTCCAGGGCCAAATCTACGGGGGCCCAGCCCCCCGTGGCCCCACATAGCTACGCCCCTGGTGCTGAGATATTTTTATCTAGTAAAGGGCTACCAAAACAGAGATCATGTTATGAGAATCAGGTGCTCAATATTCAGAGATTTATTTTAAACTGTAAAGTTTTTTTTTTAAACCTTAATTAAGTTGAAACCTGGGAGCATTTAAAATCATTTTTTCCCCCTGTGCCTAGATCAAAAGAGAAAGATGGTATGTGGGAACATGCTCCTTTTGTTTTTGAATGCAGTGGTATATTATAAAAATGCATTATAATTTTATTCACTACACACAACTGCCTATCTATTTATGGTTGCACAGAGGGGTAGCCCGACGTGCTCGATAGAGTGAAATGTACATGCGTAGCAAACATTTATAGTGTAGCTCCCAATGTAAAACATTTTTTTCGTAATCTCAGCACTGGCCAAGAGACTACGCTTCAACTGCACACCCATAAGTGACCCCATTGCATCTCGAGACCATTTCAGAAAGTAAGTCACAGTCAGTATTGTTCATATTGTCTTGTAAATATTTGTGGTAACATTTAAGTGAAACTAGCTGTTGGCAGGGCCACCGAGAGACTAGGCCGGGCCCGGGGCAAGGCCGCCCCGCCTCCGCTTCCCCGCCATTGCCGCCCCCGTCGCTCCCCCTGCTGCTGCAGTCCGTGGTCTCATCTGCCTGCCTCCACGGCTCCGGGACCCTGCATTTAAGGCGGCAGTCGCAGATTGCCTTTCTTCCAGCCTTCCCTCCCTGTGTCAGTTTCCGCAAGGGCGGGACACAGGGAAGGAAAGCCCGAAGGGAGGCGATCTGTGACTGCCGCTTCGAATGCAGGGGGCCCGGAGCCGAGGAACCAGGCAGGTGAGATCGGGAACTGCAGCGCCAGCGGCCTGACCCCAACACCGGGCCCTCCTTGGAGGCCCGGGGAATTTTGTCCCCCCTGCCCCCCCTCTCGGCGGCCCTGGCTGTTGGGTGTACAACCAGTAAGCCTCTACAAACAATTCATATGTAGACTGAGACAGGGAACTGCGGGGCAGGGAAGTTACATAGTAGCACAACTGTCAATACTGAAAGAGATCCCCTCGGGATTGGCCATGGTCCTCACAAAGTTCTGGAAAGGTTTTAATCTTACCCTCCTCCGTGACCAAATGATGAATATAGATCACCCCCTTTTCCACTCAATGATCAAAGGCAGAGGGGAGCAGCCCCAGGGCAAATTCTCCATTACCGGAAGCAGTGAAGAAGAGCAAGAGTCTACGCCAAAGATCTTGCCCACCCTCCGCCATATCATAAGTACTTAAGTATTGCCACACTGGGACAGACCAAAGGTCCATCAAGCCCAGCATCGAACAGTGGCCAATCCAGGTCATAAATACCTGACAAGATCTCGAAAGAGTTCAATACATTTTACGCTGCTTATCCCAGAAATAAGCAGTGGATTTTCCCCAAGTCAATTTAATAATGGTCTATGGACTTTTTCTTTAGGAAGCCGTCCAGACCTTTTTTAAACCCCGCTAAGCTAACCGCCTTTATCACATTCTCTTGCAACCACCCAAAGAGGCTCATAAAAAAAAGAGATCTCGTTACATTACAGCTCCAACTTGGTATTTTTACATGTAATAAAAAGCTAAAATACCAAGGAGTCCCCAATTCCAGCTCCGCTGATGAAAGTGAAAAACGGGAAGTACCCCAAAACCAATCCATGACATGTCGCATGCCACAACAAGCTACAGAAAAGAGTCAGACCTAGCCCAACCCCTCCCCCCCCCCCCCCAGACTTCGGCAACAAGGCCGCAGCCAGAGAACCCTGAGCCTGCTTCCCCAGCAGTTCTACGTTTTAAAGGGAAATCAGAACTTTGCCTGTGTTTACGGGTTATGAGAAAACCAGGACAGGATGAGCCTTCTGGACTCAACCTGGGTGAGCTACTAACCGTAGTCTGTATTTACTGGCTATCCTCTTATTTCAAATTTTTCAAAGAAATACAATTTTCAAATAAAGCTACAGAATCTCTTTTTATATCTACAAGAACCTGAGCTATGGGCAGGTGAGTCATCCGTCTCTTGTTAGAAATTCAGAATAATTGTATCTACTACTACTGTCATGCACACCACAGGAAAGCCAGTTGGGGTCTATTAACGTTTTCTATCACAAGGGCCTGTAAGATAATGAAGAACATTTGCATTAGATAGCTGTACAAACTGATTCTTTCATTTTTCATTAGCCTTGAGAGTGGTTCCCAAACCTACTCCTGGAGGCACCCCAACCGGTTCGGTTTTCAGGATATCCACAATGAATATTTATGAGAGAAATTTGCATGCACTGCCTCCACTATCCCCATCGCAGTTCTTTCCCGCACGCTGAAACCATTTACAGCAGGGGTGTAGCCAGACTTTGGCGGGAGGGGGGTCCAGAGCCTGAGGTGAGGAGGCACATTTTAGCCCCCCGCCATTGCCACCACCAACTTTGCCCCCCCCCCCCGCCGCCGCCCCTCTCGACCCCCCTCCCGCCGCCAACCTGTCATCGCCTACCTTTGCTGGCGGGGGACCCCAACCCCCACCAGCCGAGGTCCTCTTCTTCCCGCAAAAGGTTTCCTTCTGTTTCTGACAGCCTTTTGCGGGAAGAAGAGGACCTCGGCTGGCGGGGTTTGGGGTCCCCCGCCAGCAAAGGCAGGCAACGGCGATGACGGGTTGGTGGCAGGATGGGGGGGTCCAGGGCCAAATCTACAGGGGCCCAGGCCCTCCTGGCCCCACGTAGCTACATATCAAGGTTGGGGAACTGTGATCTTGCAGAAAGGTTTCTGATAAAGTCCTCAAATCACTGCATTCTGTTGATTCCTACTGCTCGCAGCAGCTCATACATGTCATGAGTCACATCTACGTTATCAGCTCTTAGATGATGCTTTATTTCCATCATTAGAAAATCAGAAATCTGAAAACAAACAGTAACATATAAATTAAACTATTTAACAGTTTCAAGGCAGTAAATGAGGAGCTCTCATAATCAGACCCTTTCCTTGTAGAGCTTCAAACGTCACATAACTCTGACTCACTGTAACCATAACAAACCACTAGGAAAACTAACAAAAACATCACGGGTTGGGCTTTATTCATTAAAGATATCTTCCGTAGGCAAAGAATGGGAAATGTCACTTTGGAAAAAAAGGATGTGAAATTTAAAGGACAGCTGTTGTAGTTGGTGATTCGATCAAGACTTGCCTGCCTGGTGCGAAAGTGGCGGAACTCACGCGCCCCCAAGATAGGATTTTAGATAGTGCTGGGGAGGAGCCAGCTGTCTTGGTACATGTAGGTACCAATGACATAGGAAAATGTGGGACAGAGGTTCTGGAAGTCAAATTTAGGCTCTTAGGTAGAAAGCTCAAATCCAGATCCTCTAGAGCAGCATTTTCTGAAATGCTACCCGTTCCACGCGCAGGGCCCAAGAGACAGGCAGAGCTCCGGAGTCTCACTGCGTGGATGAGACGATGGTGCAGGGAGGAGGGTTTTAGATTTGTTAGGAACCGGGCAACATTCTGGGGAAGGGGGAGCCTATTCCGAAAGGATGGGCTCCACCTTAACCAGGGTGGGACCAGGCTGCTGGCATCGGCATTTAAAAAGGAGATAGAGCAGCTTTTAAACTAGAAACGGGGGGGGGGGGGGGGGGGGGGGGAGGCCGACAGTCGCTCAAAAGCGCATGGTTCGGGATAAGGTATCTTTCAAAGATATCACCAAAACAGGGAAGATAGGGTATCCTGATAGTGAGGTTGCAAAAGAGACCGTAGTAGATCAGGTGTCCTTAAATAAAAATACAAATCAGACAAAAGATTGCAAATTAATACTGTCAAGTACTAAGCATCATGTAAATAGGAACAACAAACATAGTTTCAAATGTCTATATGCGAATGCCAGGAGAGTTAGAATATATTGCACTAAATGAAAAATTAGATATAATAGGCATCTCTGAGACCTGGTGGAAGGAGGATAACCAGTGGGACACTGTCATACCGGGGTACAAATTATACAGTGGTGTAGCAAGGGCGGGGCAATGGGGGCAGTCCGTCCCGGGTGCATGCCGCTGGGGGGGTGTCGGCTCCACTGGTTCCCTGCTCCCTCTGCCCCGGAACAGGTTACTTCCTGTCCCGGGGCAGAGGGAGCAGGGAACCAGCGGAACCGACACCCCCCCTCAGCGGCGTGCACATGGCAGGCAAGAATGCACTCGGGGGGGGGGGGGCTTGGGTGATGCGCCGAGGGGGAGTGTCATTCTGCACCCGGGGGGGGGGGGAGGTGCGCAGCGGCGAACTGCCCCGGGTGGCAGCCGCCTTTGCTATGCCACTGAAATTATATTGTAGTGATAGGGTGGATCGAATTGGTGGAAGGGTAGCATTGTATATTAACGAAAGCCTTGAATCAAATAGATTGAAAATTCTACAGGAAACAAAACATTTCTTGGAATCACTGTGGATTGAAATTCCATGTGTAAAGGGGACAAGGATAGTGATAGGAGCGTACTACCGTCTGCCTGGCCAGGATGAACAGACAGATGCAGAAATGTTAAAGGAAATTAGGGACGCAAACAAACTGGGCAACGCAATAATAATGGGTGATTTCAATTACCCCGCTATTGACTGGGTAAACGTAACATCGGGGCACGCTAGGGAGGTAAAATTCCTTGATGAAATATGGAGCAGCTGGTACAGGAGCCGACGAGAGAAGGAAATATTCTAGATCTAGTCCTTAGTGGAGTACATGATCTGGTGTGGGAGGTAACGGTGCTGGGGCCGCTTGATAACAGTGATCGTAATATGACCGGATTTGATATTAGCTTTGAAGTAAGTATACATAGGAAATCAAATACGTCAGCGTTTAACTTTAAAAAAGGAGACTATGATAAAATGAGAAGAACGGTGAAAAAAAAAACTTTCAGGAGCAACTGCGAGGGTCAGCCTACATGTCCGAGTTGATAGACCTACCACCCAGAAATGCTAAAAGATCATCCCGAACATACCTCAACCTCCACTTCCTTAATTGCAAGGGCGTGAAATACAAGACGCTACACGCGTCAACCTTTTCTCACATGAGCACGCAGCTTTGGAATACACTGCCGCGCAACTTAAGAACGATTTACGAACAAGCTTCCTTCCGCAAATTATTGAAGACCCATCTGCTTGAAACAATTTATGGAAAGAGCCAAAACACAGAGTCTACACTCACTGATCATCAATGCATCATACATCCACTTCTGACCCTCATCCCCCGTAATTCCACATCACTCATACATTTACTCACAGAAATATGTACACCATATGTCTCTGTGTCTTAATACTGCCCTTTAAGCTTCCCATTGTCTCTTTCCAACGTTTCAATGTTGATGTCCCATTGTTATATTCCTAACGATACTTCGATGGTCTCGCATAACTTGTACAATGTAACCCATAACCAAGTTGTAACAAATGTATTTCCATTATTCATATCTTATTGTAAGCCACACTGAGCCCGCAAAGAGGTGGGAAAATGTGGGATACAAATGCAATAAATAAATAAAAAATTTACATCAGGCGTGGATGCTGTTCAAAAACACCATCCTGGAAGTCCAGGCCAAATATATTCTGCGCATTAAAAAAGGAGGACGGAAGACCAAACGACAGCCAGCGTGGTTAAAAAGTGAGGTGAAGAAAGTTATTAGAGCTAAAAGAAAATGGAAGAAGGAACCAACTGAAAATAATAAGAAACAGCATAAGGCATATCAAGTCAAATGCAAAAGCGCTGATAAGGAATGCTAAGAGGGACTTCGAAAAAAAGATTGTGTTGGAGGCAAAAACACATAGTAAATTTTTTTTTAGGTATATTAAAAGCAAGAAGCCGGCAAAAGAATTGGTTGGACCGCTAGATGACTGAGGAGTAAAAGGGGCGATCAGGGAAGACAAAGGCGTAGTGGAGAGATTAAATGAATTCTTTGCTTCGGTCTTCACTGAAGAAGATTTGGGTGGGATACCGGTGCCGGAAATGGTATTCGAAGCTGATGAGTTGGAGAAACTTAATGAATTCTCTCTAAACCTGGAGGATGTCATGGGGCAGTTCTACAAACTGAAGAGAAGCAAACCTTCTGGACCTGATGGTATTCATCCCAGAGTACTGATAGAACTGAAAAATGAGCTTGCGGAGCTATTGCTAGTAATATGCAATTTAACCTTAAAATCGAGCGTGGTACCGGAAGATTGGAGGGTGGGCAATGTAACGCCGATTTTTTTAAAAGGTTCCAGAGGAGATCTGGGAAATTATAGACCAGCGAGTCTGACATCGGTGCCGGGCAAAATGGTAGAGACTATTATTAAGAACAAAATTACAGAACATATTCAAAAGCATGGATTAATGCGACAAAGTCAACATGGATTTAGTGAAAGGAAATCTTGCCTCATCAATCTATTACATTTCTTTGAAAGGGTGAACAAACATGTGGATAAAGGTCAGCTGTGTATCTGGATTTTCAGAAGGCGTTTGACAAAGTACCTCATGAAAGACTCCAGAGGAAATTGGAGAGTCATGGGATAGGAGGTAGTGTTCTATTGTGGATTAAAAACTGGTTAAAAGATAGAAAACAGAGAGTAGGGTTAAATGGTCAGTATTCTCAATGGAGAAGGATAGTTAGTGGGGTTCCCCAGGGGTCTGTGCTGGGACCGCTGCCTTTTAACATATTTATAAATGACCTAGAGATGGGAGTAACTAGTGAGGTAATTAAATTTGCTGATGACACAAAGTTATTCAAAGTCATTAAATCGCGGGAGGATTGTGAAAAATTACAAGAGGACCTTACGATACTGGGAGACTGGGTGTCTAAATGGCAGATGACGTTTAATGTGAGCAAGTGCAAAGTGATGCATGTGAGAAGGAGGAACCCGAATTATAGCTACGTCATGCAAGGTTCCACGTTAGGAGTCACGGACCAAGAAAGGGATCTAGGTGTCGTTGTTGATGATACATTGAAACCTACTGCTCAGTGTGCTGCTGCGGCTAAGAAAGCAAATAGAATGTTAGGTATTATTAGGAAAGGAATGGAAAACAAAAATGAGGGTGTTATAATGCCTTTGTATCGCTCCATGGTGCGACTGCACCTCGAAAATTGTGTTCAATTCTGGTTGCCACATCTCAAAAAAGATATAGTGGAATTAGAAAGGGCGACGAAAATGATAAAGGGATTGGGATGACTTCCCTATGAGGAAAGGCTGAAGCATCTAGGGCTCTTCAGCTTGGAGAAAAGGCAGCTGAGGGGAGATATGATAGAGGTCTATAAAATAATGAGTGGAGTTGAACGGGTAGATTCGAAGCGTCTGTTTACGCTTTCCAAAAATACTAGGACTAGGGGGCATGCAATGAAGCTACAATGTAGTAAATTTAAAACGAATCGGAGAAAATCTTTCTTCACTCAATATGTAATTAAACTCTGGAATTCAATGCCAGAGAATGTGGTAAAGGCGGTTAGCTTAGCGGAGTTTAAAAAAGGTTTGGACGGCTTCCTAAAGGAAAAGTCCATAGATTGTTATTAAATGGACTTGGGGAAAATCCACTATTTCTGGGATAAGCAGTATAAAATGTTTTGTACTTTTTTGGGATCTTGCCGGGTATTTGTGACCTGGATTGGCCACTGTTGGAAACAGGATGCTGGGCTTGATGGACCTTTGTTCTTTCCCAGTATGGCAATACTTATGTACTTAAAGCTTTTAATTAAACAAATTTTATTGGTGGCATGAAAAATTACATATGTACCTTCTCCAAACACACTGTGCTAAAGGTGGCACTGGCTAAGTCTAGCCTGTTAAATGATTAGCCAATTTACCTAAATTAAATTGTTACAAAAAATTACGAGAAAATAGCCACCTCTATGATTGTTAAAAATCGAGGAACAAAAGTCAGCGAGTAACTAATTTAAACACTCAGCCCTGGATTAACTATTAAGCAAAATAAGCAAGTGCTTAGAGCACCAAGGGACAGGGGGCACCGCAGAGTTTTTCCCCCTAGCTATCATGCCCTTAACTCTTTCACTGCCATCTGCCACACCCACTCTGCAACATGAATTTCAGTGTTTTTTTAATCACTATGACTATATATGCTATTTTGTTTCATACAATAATGATATTTCTCAGCACTTATTGAGTCTTACCCCTACCCCCCACCGATATTCAAAGCTATTTAACCGGCCAGGCATGGCTGCTGACCAGTTAAATAGCATATTGGTTGCCTAACTGCTAATATTCAGTGGGAGATAACTGGTTATCTGCAGCTAAATATTGCCAGTTAACACCTAGTGCATTACTGGTTATATCATAGTAACATAGTAGATGACGGCAGAAAAAGACCTGCATGGTCCATCCAGTCTGCCCAAGACAAACTCATATGTGTATACCTTACCTTGAATTTGTACCTGTCCTTTTCAAGGCACAGACCATATAAGTCTGCCCAGCAGTATTTCCCGCCTCCCAACCACCAGTCCCGCCTCCCATCACCGGCTCTGGTACAGACCGTATAAGTCTGCCCTCCACTATCCTTGCCTCCCAACCACCAACCCCTCTTCCCCCCACCTGCTCCGCCACCCAATTTCAGCTAAGCGTCTGAGGATCCAATCCTTATGCACAGGATTCCTTTATGCATATCCCACGCATGTTTGAACTCCGTTACCGTTTTCATCTCCACCACCTCCCGCGGGAGGGCATTCCAAGCGTCCACCACCCTCTCCGTGAAAAAATACTTCCTGACATCTTTCCTGAGTCTGCTCCCCTTCAATCTCATTTCATGTCCTCTCGTTCTACTGCCTTCCCATCTCCGGAAAAGATTCGTTTGCGGATTAATACCTTTCAAATATTTGAACGTCTGTATCATATCACCCCTGTTCCTCCTTTCCTCCAGGGTGTACATGTTCAGGTCAGCAAGCCTCTCTTCATAGGTCTTGGAACGTAAATCCCATACCATCCTCGTAGCTTTTCTTTGCACCGCTTCCATTTTTTTCACATCCTTCGCAAGATACGGCCTCCAAAACTGAACACAATACTCTAGGTGGGGCCTCACCAACGTCTTATACAGGGGCATCAATACCTCTTTTTTCTGCTGGTCACTCCTCTTTCTATACAGCCTAGCAATCTTCTAGCTACGGCCACCGCCTTGTCGCACTGTTTCGTCGCCTTCAGGTCCTCAGATACTATCACCCCAAGATCCCTCTCCCCGTCCGTGTCTATCAGGCTTTCCCCACCTAACACATATGTCTCCCTTGGATTTCTACTCCCTAAGTGCATCACTTTGCATTTCTTCGCATTGAATTTTAATTGCCAAACCTTAGACCATTCTTCATGCGACTTATCTGGTTAGTCGTGGATATTCAGTGCCTAACCGGATAAGTTTAGTGGTCAAATAGATATAAATAGCTGTCCTATCTTTAGCCGCTAAAAAGTTAACCAGTTAGCACTGAATATTGGCATAACTAGTTAACTTTTCAGCTGCCCTTACTCCCCCAGTGGTCATTAACCCCCTCCCACCCTCAAAAAGCATCTTTAAAAATATTTTGTGCCAGCCTCTATGCCAGCCTCAAATGTCATACTCGGGTCCATGACAGCAGTATGCAGGTCCCTGGAGCAGTTTTAGTGGGTACTGCAGTGCACTTCAGGCAGGCGGATCCAGGCCCATCCCCCCCACCTGTTACACTTGTGGTGGTAAATGTGAGCCCTCCAAAACCCACCACAAACCCACTGTACCCTCATGTAGGTGGCCCTCTTCACCCCTTAGGACTATGGTAGTGGTGTACAGTTGTGGGTAGTGGGTTGGGGGGGCTCAGCACACAAGGTAAGGGAGCTATGTACCTGGGAGCAATTTATGAAGTCCACTGCAGTGTCCCCTAGGGTGCCTGGTTGGTGTCCTGGCATGTCAGGGGGACCAGTGCACTATGACCAAGGGGCTTGTATTTGGTCATTTCTGAGATGGACGTCCTTGGTTTCCATTATCGCCGAAAATCAGAAACGACCAAGTCTAGGGACAACCATCTCTAAGGACGACCTCAATGTCAAGATTTGGGCGTCCCCGACTGTATTATCAAAATGAAAGATGGACGTCCATCTTGTTTCGATAATACGGGTTTCCCCACCCCTCCACCGGGACGTTTTGCAAGGACGTCCTCAGCAAAACTTGGGCGTCCCTTTTGATTATGCTCCTTCTCTTCTTTTTTGAGATACAATGACCAGAACTGAATGCAATACTCAAGGTGAAACATACAAAAACAGAAGAAACAAGTCTTCGCAAAAAAATACAACAAAATAAAACAGCGAAGATGACAAAAAGATAAAAAATATAAAAAGGACGATGCTTCAAATAAAAATCCAGTTAAAAATACAATTTTAATAGTCGATGAACAAGATAAAAATTATATGAATCTACAGTTTTAAAGATAAAAAATACAATTCGGATGGTCGATGAGCAAGACTCGACACAGCTGTGTTTTGGCCTACAGGGCCTGCATCAGGAGTCTTTCACCATCAGATATGACAAATCTTGTTTTCGTCTTACAACTGTATATCTTGTAATGGAGCTACAGCGTCTCTTGGATCAGACTCAAATAACACTTGAGATTAGATAATCTTCAAGAGCAGGTTGTCCAGTCCTCCCCCCCCCCCATACCTTATCGTGACATGCCTGGTGGTCTAGTGGCCTCTTTGGGGCAGGACAAAGACCCCTGGAGACTGCTCGCTGCTGGTGCCACTTCAAAATGGCTGCCAAAGTCTTGGCGGCCATTTTGAAAACACAGCCCCTGCCGGCAGCAGTGAATGCAGCACAAAAGGAACTAAGGAAAGGGAGACAGAGGAGCGGCAGAGGGCAGGAAAGAATCAGAGTTGAGGGGGCTATGCTGCTCATGGATGGGAGGGAAAAGAAAGGGGGGCATGCTCACGAAATGTACTTTTCTAAGCATTTCATGAGCATGTCTTGTGCATCTTTTCATTTTGTATTTAGCATGGAGGAAAATGCATTTCTGTTACTTTATCAGAATTCTCACTGCTTACAGAATTGGGCTTTCTTGGGGGGGGGGGGGGTCAAGGTGACACTCTGGCACAAAGGTGTGGTGGGGCAGGGGTTTGACAGTGGGTGTGGTGGAGTGGGGCATGACAGCAGCCTGGCATGGCTGAATTTTAATTTGTGTCCTCTTTTTTGTCATGGCAAATATGGTAACCCTACTTCCACAGCTAACATGTACTTGCCTCTGACAGACCGCTTGAGCTTCTTTCATCGTGTTTCCGGCCGTTAATATATCCTGAGGGTCAAAGGTCATCATTGCTTGCATTTCCAATATGGTGGCATAAGTCAACGCATGATACATGCTGTCCTTGGTTCTGTGGGGGAAAGGAGAGAATTACGATGTTTATAAATTCCTTTCTTTGTGTGAAAGTATAAACAAAAGACCCAATGACTACCGACAGCCAACTAGGTTGAAACATCAGTTGCCAAGAAAATACCAGCATGGCATGTTCCATATCCTTGCTCATTCTTAGCCAGATTTGCCCAAACATTGATTTACTAGCTCTAGCCTAGTAGTCCAGCTCATCATTTCATACCCATAACTCTACAACCAGTGCAATACAAACATTAAGAATTTTTGAAGGATCCATTTAAAGATGGCCCCTGGGGCACTGCCAAGATTTTTTGCAGCTTCTGATCAGACCTACATTTTTGTATTCTAGAGTTATTATTTTTGCAGCTTGTATCTTGACCTCCTATTTTGTATTATATAGTGTTACCGGGAATATGCAGTTCTTTACAGACACAAACAATAGACAGTCCCTGCTCCTTGGAGCTGACAAGCTAATCAGAATGGATGGATGGAGGAAACATACAAATGTATAGACCTCCAAGTTTCTGCTCTCGCTGGATAGCAGAGACCTCTAGTTGCTCTGCTAAGGTACTGCATTTTGACATGACCAGTGAGGTAATAATAGGAGGGAAACTAGTATTAGTAGAAAACCACAACCCTGTTTGAATTCTTTGGCTCCGATTCCTTGGCCACGGCACAAGTTCTGTGAGGGGATCAAGAATTTTGGCTAGCCCAGCCACTGTGCCAGGAGTAAAGAAGTGGTAAGAATGGACAGGGTTTGCCGAGGCTTTTGCACTTGCTCGAAGGTGTAAACTTGAGCAGGGAACCAGAACACTGCTGCTTCTAAGGAGGAGAGAGAAGTTAAGCAATTGGAGAAGCAGGAGAACAACAGGGACCCTGATCCTCAGAACATAGCAGTGGACCAGAAGACATTTCTGGGATCTACATAACATAAGTACATAAGTATTGCCATACTGGGAAAGACCAAAGACCCATCGACCCCAGCATCCTGTTTCCAACAGTGGCCAATCCAGGTCACAAATACCTGGCAAGATCCCAAAAAAGTACAAAACATTTTATACTGCTTATCCCAGAAACAGTGGATTTTCCCCAAGTTCATTTAATAACGGTCTATGGACTTTTCCTTTAAGAAGCCGTCCAAACCTTTTTTAAACTCCGCTAAGCTAACCGCCTTTACCACATTCTCTGGCAACGAATTCCAGAGTTTAATTACACGTTGAGTGCAGAAAACTTTTCTCCGATTCGTTTTAAATTTACTACATTGTAGCTTCATCGCGTGCCCCCTAGTCCTAGTATTTTTGGAAAGCGTGAACAGAACAAAAGTGTCAAGAAGTGAAGAAAATGCCAGTGGTGTCCACATCTGGGTTTAAACCAGCTCTGAAGGAGAAGAAGAGAGAAAGAAGAGTCTCCTGGGATTTGGAGGTCCTGAGAGAAATAAGTGGCTGTAAGAGTCTGCTATTATTTTTTCCTGCCTGCCCATGTTTTGATATTATGATTGCTGTCTCTTTTCCTGCCTGGACTGAGTGGCTGACTATTAGTGGAGAGTGTGGACTGGTTTGCCAACAGCTCCCCCACCCCCCACCGGTGATAGTGGTCCTGACGTAGGGCCAGATGCATCAAACTTACTGTGCTGGCAGCTATCATTTTGAGCCAGTTTAAACCGGTGTAGCAATCACGGTATCGAGTGACAAATGCGCAAAAGCCTACAGCGACCTGTTTACCACACTTGCAAACGTACAACGAAAACGCTATGCGAATGTATTGTAATTATGTGGTTCTCATTCAAATGAAGGCAACACATGATGCGCAGCCGTTCATTGGCGATGCACAAAAAGGACCGCACACCTTTATATTTAACGGGTGCTCAGGGGCTGCTGGTAACTTCAGGAGCTGTCATCTGCCGTCAACACAACCACTTCCATAAAGTGCGTGCATAAGCGCTGTCATCGACATGTTATTTATGCGAGCGTGCGTGTGCACGTGCACATCCGTGGTGGAGAAGCCATGGCTGCACAGGGTCCCGCAGGAGAAAGCCCAACTTCTCCGACATGGATGTGCTCTGGCTCACGCAGCTCGTCAATGAAAAGCGCCTCTTCCCCCAACAAGGGGGAAGCACAAAAAAAAAACGGGATGCAAGCAACTTGGCACAGCACACGGTAACCGTCTGCAGAGTGATTAAAAAATCATGTGCAGATTGGGGCCTATAAGGCTTTGCTGGCGAGTGACGTCTATCTCACACGCCTAGGACGCACGTCTATGATCCAATCTTTTTAGACATGTGAACAACAGCTTCAGCGCTTGTCATGTGCTTAGCGAATGACTATTATGCGCATGCGTTTGCAACACCGATACCGTGGATTTCAACAGGTTAGCTCCCCGGAGGGAATGGAAAACATGAAAAAGGACCTACGGAAGCTAGAATGGTCTAAGGTTTGACAATTAAAATTCAATGCGAAGAAATGCAAAGTGATGCACTTAGGGAGTAGAAATCCACGGGAGATGTATGTGTTAGGCGGGGAGAGTCTGATAGGTACGGATGGGGAGAGGGATCTTGGGGTGATAGTATCTGAGGATTTGAAGGTGACGAAACAGTGTGACAAGGCGGTGGCCGTAGCTAGAAGGTTGTTAGGCTGTATAGAGAGAGGTGTGACCAGCAGAAGAAAGGGGGTGTTGATGCCCCTGTATAAAAGTCGTTGGTGAGGCCCCACCTGGAGTATTGTGTTCAGTTCTGGAGGCCGTATCTTGTTAAGGATGTAAAAAGAACTGAAGCGGTGCAAAGAAAAGCTACGAGAATGGTATGGGATTTGCATTACAAGACGTATGAGGAGAGACTTGCGGACCTGGACATGTATACCCTGGAGGAAAGGAGAAACAGGGGTGATATGATACAGACATTCAAATATTTGAAAGGTATTAATCTGCAAACTAACCTTTTCTGGAGATGCGAAGGCAGTAGAACGAGAGGACATGAAATGAGATTGAAGGGGGGCAGACAAGAAAAATGTCAGGAAGTATTTTTTCAGAGAGAGAGTAGTGGATGCTTGGAATGCCCTCCTGCGGGAGGTGGTGGAAACGAAAACGGTAACGGAATTCAAACATGCGTGGGATAAACATAAAGGAATCCTGCTCAGAAGGAATGGATCCTAAAGAGCTTAGACAGATTGGGTGGCAAAGCCGGTGGCAGGAGACAGAGATGGTGCTGGGCAGACTTATACGGTCTGTGCCAGAGCCGGTGGTGGGAGGCGGGGCTGGTGGTTGGGAGGCGGGGCTGGTGGTTGGGAGGCGGGGATAGTGCTGGGCAGACTTATATGGTCTGTGCCCTGAAAAGGACAGGTACAAATCAAGGTAAGGTATACACAAAAAACTAGCACATATGAGTTTATCTTGTTGGGCAGACTGGATGGACCGTGCAGGTCTTTTTCTGCCATCATCTACTATGTTACTTTCATGCATCGACCTTTGTATTACCCCAACAGCTCATTTGCATGCAATTTTTTTTGAGCCATCGGTCGTTTTTTCATGATCAGTATCTTGTAACGTAGACCTTTACGTTTTCGATTCTTTAACATTTCTTTCATGTATCCGAGCCCTAGACCCATCACCAAAATGTGTATATTCAGAGTAATATAACCTGCAAGGACTATATCTGGACTGGCAGGACTTAACATAAATAAGAAAGCACAAGTGAGAAAATCTAAACTAGAAGGGTTACAGGTAGGATTAACTGAAGTAGGAAAAATGTAAATTGATTGCAGTCTCAAGGAATTAGGCTTCTTAGGAAGCGACAGAAAAGCTCTGGTGGGTGAGTTCTTGAAAGAGAGTAATTAGGTGTGGGGGTTTCCTTGAGAACAGGGACCGATTAATATAATTATGGAAATCTGAAAACAGAAAATCAAGACTGCATCACAAACACTGAGTAATGAACAGCGAGTGCCTGAGTAGAGGGAACAGCCTCGGCCGAATTGCAAGTTCTTAATGGCTAAACAGCGAGAGAGGACCATGCTACAGATACACTAGACAGAAAGAGAAGGCAGCCAGATTCCTCCTTGGACAAAAACAAGCCACCACTGATCAGAGAAAGATTAAAAAAAAAAAAACATTTGAAGATTGGACATTGTAACCAGGCGCCTCTCTTGTGCAGCCAGGGATAGAACAATCTCCTCTAACCACAGGCTCCCGGTACAATGAAGAAACAGATATCCACCAGTAACTTCAAACTCAAGGACTTTATTCCAGGCAGGTTTCTAGTACACGGTTCCAACAGCAGCATTCACCGTCAATCCTAAGCACCTGATAAGCCACCTGAAAGTGTGTGGCCAGTAGTCCCCTTTAAGCAGAAGGCTCTTAGCACATGTCAGGATTCAATATAGGCTATAGTAAACATTAGTTCAATTCCAAACAGCAGCAGTCCATTCAATTCATCATCATAGTTAACTCTTCTACTAACCTATAAATGTACTCACTCTGCTGCTCCCCAGGTATCTCTCCACACTCGTCCTTCCCTACACCCCTTCCCGTGCACTCCGCTCCATGGATAAATCCTTCTTATCTGTTCCCTTCTCCACTACTGCCAACTCCAGACTTCGCGCCTTCTGTCTCGCTGCACCCTACGCCTGGAATAAACTTCCTGAGCCCCTACGTCTTGCCCCATCCTTGGCCACCTTTAAATCTAGACTGAAAGCCCACCTCTTTAACATTGCTTTTGACTCGTAACCACTTGTAACCACTCGCCTCCACCTACCCTCCTCTCTTCCTTCCCGTTCACATTAATTGATTTGATTTGCTTACTTTATTTTTTGTCTATTAGATTGTAAGCTCTTTGAGCAGGGACTGTCTTTCTTCTATGTTTGTGCAGCGCTGCGTACGCCTTGTAATGCTATAGAAATGCTAAATAGTAGTAGTAGTAGTAACTCACAAAGCAGCAGTTATACTTCTATTCTCTTCACCCTCATAATGAGCTCCATATTTTAGGGCCTTCTCACACCCAAGGGATTCCCCCTGCAACAGCTTCACTAGTAAGGTCAATACTTTAGGGACTTCTTCTTACCCAAGGATTTTCAGCCTGCAAATACTTCCAAGACTTCAGTACTTTAAGGACCTCCATGCCCAAAAGTTTTCAGCCTGCAACTGCCTCTCAGACTTCAGTACTTTAGGGACCTCCCTGCCCAAGGGTTTTCAGCCTGCAACTGCTTCTCGCCTTCCTTGCTGCTCTCCCTGAACTGAACTGCTGAGACTCCTTCCCACCTGCCTAATCAATCCCTGGCTTCTGCCTTCACAACCAATCATTCTCCACTCATTAGCTTCTCTACACACCCATACCAGCTGAGTTGAGCATGAGCCTAATGAGGAGCTCCTGCACACAGGGTTTCCTAGCTCTCTTCCCCCCTAGTGGCAGCCAATCTACACCTCTTGTTAGCTTACACCCATGTTCTCCCTTATTGCAGCTAGGAGTCTAGTCCGGGTTTTCCATCTCACCCCCTGGCTCCTTGCCTAAAATGCCTTCTGGGACTTGTAGTTCAGACTGAAGCTGCCTTAACCCAACTATCCTGGATGTGACTTTATCACAACATGGAAGTTATTCAGAAGAAAGAAATACAAGAAAAGCAGATCATTTTAACAACTTTTTCCACTGTGAAGGAGTTCTGCAGTATATTTATTTCTTTGTATTTATTTATTAGGATTATTTACTGCCTTTTTTGAAGGAATTCACTCAAGGTGGTGTGTAGCAAGAATAAGTCAAACATAAACAACAGAATTACAGCAGTAAAAATATTCAAAGCATGGCATAGTATGCTCCATTACAAACACAATACACAATAAAATATTTTAACAGTCAGCTTAGGGTGTAAGCAAAGATGGAACAAATAGCTAGATAAAATAGAGTAAGAAGATAAGGGACTAGTTTAAAGAAAGCATATATAGAAAATACAAAGCCAGGTCACTATGGAACAACTCCAGAGCAGGAGGACAGTTGCTGAGAAAGCCCAACTGGCTTAGTTTTTGGACCGGTAGTCTCCTGCTACTCAATCGGAACCAAGCCTGGGATCTGGCTTCATGAGCTTCCATTCTCAATCACCCTATTCCCCCCTCCCCCCTTCCTTTTTATATTTCCTCCCAGCTTAGCTATTAGGCAAGACTCGGTGGTCACCTACAGAGGCAGCTTCTAGGGGGACAGTAAAGAACAGCAAAGTTAACTATGATGCCCAATAATGTGTTTTTATAGGACTGTTGTGGAATAACTGGGATTGTTGATTTTAATTATCCAAATGGTTGATTTGGGGGGGGGGGGGGGGGAGGTAGGAGGGAAATGGGTAGAGGCCTGAAATGCACCAATACATTACATAAGTACATAAGTATTGACATACTTGGAAAGACCAAAAGGTCCATCGAGCCAAGCATCCTGTTTCCAACAGTGGCCAATCCAGGTCACAAATACCTGGCAAGATCCCCAAACAGTACAAAACATTTTATACTGCTTACCCCAGAAATAGTGGATTTTCCCCAAGTCCATTTAATAATGGTCTATGGACTTTTCCTTTAGGAAGCCGTCCAAACTTTTAAAACGCCATTAAGCTAACCGCCTTTACTACATTCTCTGGCATCGAATTCCAGAGTTTAATTACACGTTGAGTGAAGAAACATTTTCTCCGATTTGTTTTAAATTTGCTACATTGTAGCTTCATCGCATGCCCCCTAGTCCTAGTATTTTTGGAAAGCGTAAACAGACGCTTCACATCTACCCGTTCCACTCCACTCATTTTATAGACCTCTATCATATCTCCCCTCAGCCGCCTTTTCTCCAAGCTGAAGAGCCCTAGCCGCTTTAGCCTTTCCTCATAGGGAAGTCGTACCATCCCCTTTGCACCAGGCATCAGCCCTGTTCCTTCCCCCCCCCCCCCCAAAAAAAAAAAAAATCCTTACTTTCATCCAGTCACTGAGTAAATGTCTTTGGCCAGGAGCTGTGCACCAGGAAGTCTGCAATTATTATTCATGCAGAATTTGCACAGAATATCCCACCTGCTCACCCCATAGATGAGAACCTATAGCCCCACTGATCCACTTCACCAACCCATTGAGTTATGAAAGCCCACCTTCTATAAATACCCTTATAAATCCCGTCCTTCTTCTTTCTTCCCCTAATTAACCTCTACACAATACTAACTATACCTAATATACTGGAACAACTATGTTAACAATACTCTATAAGCCACATTGAGCCTGCAAATAGGTGGGAAAATGTGGGATACAAATGCAATAAAATAAATAAATTTCTGCACAGAAGCAGCAATGGCTGGACAGCTCAGCAGCGATGAAGAAGAGGACGAGGACGTGCATGACTGCACTGAGGGCCATTTCCTCTTTCTCTGTCATATGAATCCTGTCTGTTCTTTAAGCCACATGGCTGCATAGAGACCTGCACAGTCATCAATAGGATACCAAAAGAGGAGGCCATGGCCCGAGATGTATCCGTGCACCAATCCCCTCTCTTGCATGCCATCAGAGTGAGCAAGTTCACTGAAGAAAGCTGGATAGGGTATGTGCTGGGGTGGGGGTAGGAGGTCTAGAGAAAGCTGGATGGAATCTGTGTCATGGAAAGGAGTGAAGAAAAGCTGAATGGAATGTTCCATGGGAACAGAGGTTGAGAAAGCTGAATAGAATGTTCCATGGGAACAGAGGTAGAGAAAGCTGGATGGGGTGTGCTCCATAGGAGGAGGGGGATAGTTTGGAGAAAGCTGCAAGAGGCACGTGCCATGGGGGTTGGAGGAGAAAAAGGAGAGATGAGAGCCTGTACTGGGGAGGAACAGGGGAGACCTTGTTGGCAGACAGAACTGGGCTTTTGCAGGGTATTAGGAAGAAAGAATGGAGGAGGGGGGGAGTGACTGCTGAGGGATGGAGAGAGAACTATGGAAGGCAGAGAGCTGTTACAAGGTAGAGAACAGGTGCTCAAAGAAGGGGGTGAGACAGGAGGATAAAAATGAGAGGTATTTACCCTGGAAAAGGGGCTGAAAAAGCTGAGGTGGGGGGGGGGGGGGAAACTTCCCAGGGGAGGGAAGGGAATATAAGCTAACAGAGCTGGAGAAGATGGAAGTTGAGGAGAGAAAGTTGTGATTGGAGGGGGGGGGGGGGGGGGGAGATTTTATGCCTGGGAGAGACATCAAGCCTTATGATGGGATGAATTCTGCAAAAAATAATGTATTTATTTGTTACATTTGTATCCCACATTTTCCCACCTATTTGCAGAAAAAAAGTGTGCAGAATTTTGTTGAATGTTCAAAAAGTTGCACAGAATTGGTCACTTTTATGCATCAAACTCCCCTAGGAGTAAATGATGGGTTTTGAGAGGCATAGTTATGAACATGGACTACCTTTTAAGACATGTTATTTACTGTTAACTCGGGTTATTAGTAACTTAGAGCCCTGTTTACTAAGGTGCGCTAGCGTATTTTAGTGTGCGCTAATGGTAGATATACCCATATATTCCTATGGGTGTCCTTAGCGTCAGCGCACACTAATTTTTAGTGCACGCTAAAAACATTAGCGCGGCTTAGTAAACAGAGCCCTAAAGTCCCATGGTATGAAATGGGACCTGTGCTACAACAGGACAAGTTAGTGGTAAAATAACACATCTTAAAAGTAGTCCACATAGATTAATCCCTCCTCCCCCCATTAGTGTGAAGAGTGTCAGTTTCTGGTAAACAGAGCTGATATTGTGATGTCATAATGCTTCATTCCACTAATGCTTAAAAGCCAACATCATCAGTGATGTCACAATGGCTTGACTGCCCTATACTTGGCTCACTTTTAGTGCATGTAGCAGTGATTTCAATTTCTAGTGACATGTCTTTTTTTTTCTTTAATTAAGCGGGGGGGGGGGGGGGGTAGTTATCAATGTGGGCTACGGTTAAGATGTGTTTTTTTAGTTAACCCCCAGTTATTACTACTACTTATTTCTATAGCACTACTAGATGTTCGCAGAGCTGTACACTAAACACATATAAGACAGTCCCTGCTCGACAGAGCTTACAATCTAATCAAGACAGAAAAAGGACAAATAAGGGAATTATTTAAGGTAGGGACTAGGTTTCATTGCATAAAACAGAACTTGTGCTAAAACAGAATGAGTAGGTGGTAAAATAACACATCTTAATGGTAGCCCATGTTTTTAACTCCCCCCCCTCCCATATCTGGAAAATAATCATTTCTGTGCGTATGTGTCCACATATATGCATCTAGGTGGCTCCTTATAGAATTATCCCCTTTGTGTGATAACTATAATTTACTCCACCCAGGGGCTGCAGCATTCCCGGCCCTGATTGGCCAAGAGAGCAGAAAACCTGTGCTGGGAAACTGAATGTAGGTTTCTCCATCCCGCAGCAAGCAACTCTGCCATTCAACTACTAGCCCATCCTAAATTGTCGGAGGCGTAGTGAAGGCGGGACTGGGGCGTGCTTAAGAGATGGACGTCCTTGGCCGATAATGGAAAAAAGAAGGGCGTCCCTGATGAGCATTTGGTCGACTTTACTTGGTCCATTTTTTTTCACGACCAAGCCTCAAAAAGGTGCCCGAACTGACCAGATGACCACTGAAGGGAATCGGGGATGACCTCCCCTTACTCTCCCAGTGGTCACCAACCCCCTCCCACCCTAAAAAAAATTTTTTTTGTCAGCCTCAAATGTCATACCCAGCTCCATGACAGTAGTATGCAGGTCCGTGGAGCAGTTTTAGTGGGTGTAGTGCACTTCAGCCAGGTGGACCCAGGCCCATCCCCCCTACCTGTTACACTTATGGTGCTAAATGTGAGCCCTCCAAAACCCACCCAAAACCCACTATACCCACATGTAGGTGCCTCCTTTCACCCCTTAGGGCAATGGTAGTGTTGTACAGTTGTGGGGAGTGGGTTTTGGAGGGGGGTGGGGGGCTCAGCACCCAAGGTAAGGGAGCTATGCACCTGGGAGCAATTTGTGAAGTCCACTGCAGTGCCCCCTAGGGTGCTTGGTTGGTGTCCTGGCATGTGAGGGGGACCAGTGCACTACGAATGCTAGCTCCTCCCATGACCAAATGGCTTCGATTTGGTCATTTCTGAGATGGGCATCCTCTGTTTCCATTTTCACCAAAAACCGGGGACGACCATCTCTAAGGATGACCTAAGGACGACCATCTCTAAAGTCAACCTAAATGGTGGGATTTGGGCGTCCCCCACCGTATTATCGAAATGAAAGATGGACGCCCATCTTGTTTCGATAATACGGGTTTCCCTGCCCCTTCGCTGGGACGTCCTTAGAGATGGGCGCACTTAGAGATGGTCGTCCCCATTCGATTATGCCCCTCCACGTGTACTATTAATGAATACATCTGATCTGCGCCAAACCTGAGTGCAGATATTTAGGCCTGGTTTTAGGAGGCCTAAATGGATGTGCGGTTCTAAGGCATAGAAGAAAAAGAGAAACGAAAAAGAAAAAAAGAAGAAAAAGGGAAGAGGAATGGGGGGGGGGGGGGGGGGGCAACCGTAGAATGAGAACGGGGGAGGAGGGAAGGAGTTTCCTTTTGGAAGGTCTGATATCTTAGGGTAAATCATTCCAGATTTTAGAGGTAACTTCACACAGTGTCTGGTCCCTATTAGAGACTAATTTGGTTTCTCTTGCTGATGGAATAACTCTATTTGAGATGAAAACAAGCACTATGGGACAAATAGTAAAATATTAGATCACCGATAAGTTGGATCAAATTGTGCAAAGTCTTAAAAACAAATGGCAACAGCTGAAAAGTATTCCAAGATCCAATGGAAGCCAATGTAAAGCAATAAGACCAGGTATAGCCCTGTCCCATCTCTTGCATCTTAAGACCATCTTTGCCACCATGTTCTGTAATAACTTTAAATGGACCAGGCTCTTCTTCGGAAGCCCTAAATATAGCAGGTTACAAATCAGCAAGAGGTAGACTAGAAGCATGCACAGCCTCTCTCAATTCCTGTTCCTCTACAGAAGGATGACTTTTTTTAGAACGGCAATGATCTGAGCATCAAAGAAAAGTGTGGAGCCAAAAATGACTCCCCGTATGCAACTGAATAGTCCTTCCATTTATGACCACATTACCTGAAGGCAAGTCATTAAGATACTTTCCCACCCACATAATCCCATTTAGCTTTAGGGAGTTCGTAATCATCCACTGTCCAGTAAATTCCATAAAATACGATAAACAGCCCACAACAGAATCTAAGGAACTAGAGATATGAACTAATAATTGAAAACTATCTACATAGTAACATAGTAGATGACGGCAGAAAAAGACCTGCATGGTCCATCCAGTCTGCCCAACAATATAAATTCATATGTGTATACCTTACCTTGATTTGTACCTGTCTTTTTCAGGGCACAGACCGTATAAGTCTGCTCAGCAGGATTCCCCGCCTCCCAACCACCAGTCCCGCCTCCCATCACTGGCTCTGGCACAGACCGTATAAGTCTGCCATCCACTATCCTCGCCTCCCAACCACCAACCCCTCTTCCCCCCACCTGTTCTGCCACCCAATTTCGGCTAAGCTTCTGAGGATCCATTCCTGCTGCACCGGATTCCTTTATGTATATCCCACGCATGTTTGAATTCCGTTACCGTTTTCATCTCCACCACCTCCTGCGGGAGGGCATTCCAAGCATCCACCACCCTCTCTGTGAAAAAATACTTCCTGACATCTTTCCTGAGTCTGCCCCCCTTCAATCTCGTTTCATGTCCTCTCATTCTACCGCCTTCCCATCTCCGGAAAAGAATAGTGAATGGAGAAGCCCAAGGTCTCCTTCAGAGGTATTAAATATTAGGAACAATGGGGTTCCTTGTGGCATATGACAAAGGGATCTGTTCCTTAGACACATCCCGCTGATACACTACTTTCAGGGTATGATGGTATGACCTCACTCTTTCAAGTTTACTGCCACTTGTCACCTTAACCCTTGCACCATGACAAAGAGAGCTTCCTTCAGTAGTTCAGAGGAGCAAGGTATATAGGCAGCTTATGTGCATTCATGCAGTGATAGGTACATTTTTAGAAGTAGCAAAAGGTTAATGAAGGCTAATGATGCCAGCTGACGGACAGCTCTTCCTCCAAGGGGAGGCTCTAAGTACATTGGCAAAACGGTATGGAAGCAATCTGAATTCTTTCTGCCATGCTGTGGCTGTAAAATAATAAGTAGAGAAAGCATGTGGAGTATGATTCATGGAATATTTTACTACCCGTGTGTGTGTGTGTGTCAGTGCTTCCCAATCCTTTTGTGGTTATGACCCCATGACTGTGGCAAAACAAAAATTGTGTGACCTCCTGGAGGTGCAGAATAATGATACAACTATGGAGAACCCACCTAGGTTGTGACCCCAAATTTAGGTTTTGCGACCCCATTTGGGGTCCCGACCTACAGTTTGGGAAGCTCTGGTTCATGCTGTCTTTGTCCTTCATTCTGACCTGGAGGGGGGAGAGCAGGTAGTTTGAATAGAAGGGTATTCATTCTATTGGTTGGGAACAATTACAGAATGAATCCAAGTGCAATAATATATCAGACCATTAGATGTCACTGTCAGATTTCAAAGGCTGGATTCCAGTACACCACTGTCCTATGGCAAGAGGTATTGCTATGCTTTTCCACCATTAGGAGGCTGTACACACAGCAACCTGTACCAAATTAAACAGACAATTTGCTAAGTGTCATCTGAATAGCATCTATTAGGAAAGTTATATGGTTTAGTCACAAATTTTCACAGTACAATTTACAACAAAGAAGATGAGATACACTTCTGAATCACTAAAGTCAGTCCAGTAGGGATATGGTGTGGCAGCAGATAGGTTAAGGGGAATGAAGGGGGCAGCATGAGGAGCAGGCCTCATGGAATTATTTCCAAACCGTGTGTGTGTTTGTCTAGTCTGCCCAGTAATAGGGTTGTGCAAGTTACTCCCCTTTATGCTATTTGAAGCTTGAAAATCATTTTCATTTTGCTTTGAATAGAAATGTTCTATGCTTTGCGTGAAAATGCTTTATACTTCGATTCTAGCCTCATGTTATATATAGAGATCATCTGTATTTATCCCATAATTTTTGAATTCCGTCACTGCTTTTTTGTCCCCACCACCTCCTCTGGGAGGGCATTCCAAGCATGCACATCTTTTATCGTATCTCTCCTGTCTCTTCTCCTTGGGTTTACACATTTATTTATGACATTTATACCCCACGTTATCCCAAGCAACCTCAGGTTCAATGTGGCTTACAAAGCACAGTGAAAACAAGCATCTAAGGAAAACAATGTGGCCTAGTGGTTAGTGTGGTGGACTTTGGTCCCGGGGAACTGGGTTCGATTCCCACTTCAGGCACAGGCAGCTCCTTGTGACTCTGGGCAAGTCACTTAACCCTCCATTGCCCCATGTAAGCCGCATTGAGCCTGCCATGAGTGGGAAAGCGCAGGGTACAAATGTAACAACAATAAAATAGATACTATTGGAGATTCTACATGGAATGTTGCTACTATTGGAGATTTTACATGGAATGTTGCTATTCCACTAGCAACATTCCATGTAGAAGGCTGCGCAGGCTTCTGTTTCTGTGAGTCTGACATCCTGCACGTACGTGCAGGACGTCAGACTCACAGAAGCAGAAGCCTGCGCGGCCACATTGGTGATCTGCAAGGGCCGACTTCTACATGGAATGTTGGAACATTCCATGTAGAATCTCAAATAGTAGCAACAGTGGAGGAGTGGCCTAGTGGTTAGTGTGGTGGACTTTGGTCCTGGGGAACTGGGTTCGATTCCCACTGCAGGCACAGGCAGCTCCTTGTGACTCTGGGCAAGTCACTTAACCCTCCATTGCCCCAGGTACAAATAAGTACCCGTATATAATATGTAAGCCGCATTGAACCTGCTATAAGTGGGAAAGTGCGGGGTACAAATGTAACAAAAAAAATTCATTACACTTAATAACAAAAGTACAAAACCATTCTAAACAAACACTGCCAAGATAACACAAATCCGTGTAGAAATGTAATCCTAAATTAAGGGATCCTTTTACTAAAGTGCGCTGAAAAGTGACCTGCGCTGGTATAGACGCATGTATTGGATGCGTGCAGGTCCCATTTTTCAGCGCACCTGCAAAAAAGGCCTTTTTTTTTGTCCGAAAATGGATGTGCAACCAAATAAAAATTGCCACCCATTGACTTAGCGGTAAGGTCTCACGTGTTAACTGGGCGCAGTAATCGTCAGTGTGCATACACTGCCAATTACCGCCCGGTTAGTACCACATGGTAGAAAATTAAAAAAAAATTTCTGCCGCGTGTATCAGACGCATATAAAAAAATGAAATTACCGCCCAGGGCTCATGGTAGCCAAGCAGAAGTTCCAAATTGGTGCGCGTTGGACGCGTGCAAGCGCCCATGTAAAAGGGCACCTAAGCCTGGTGAATTTCCAAATGCAGAAAGAAATTTCCAAGAGAGGAAGGACTTCACCAATTTGCAGAATAGTAATTATCTTGATATTTGATGGTATTCGGTTGACAGTTCCACCGTTTGGTACCTTGAAAAGAGAAATTGGTGGAAAGAACTGATTCAAGTGATTTTCTTGTAAATTGGGGAGATGAAGTCGAAGAGATTTCAAGTGCCAAAGTCTCCTCTCATACATGTTCTGGTGCAAAGCCCATTTTCCTCTGAACCACTTCAGGTCTTCCTTGTTGAAATACAGCCTCCAAAACTGAACACAGTAATCAAGTGTGGTCTCACCAATGAGTGGTACAGGGGCATTATCGGTGCCTTCTTTCTGCTGCTTAGGCCCCGCTCTATGCAGCGTAGCATCCTTTGGCGGCGGCCAAAAAAGCAAACAGAATGCTAGGAATTATTGGGAAAGGGATGCAAAATAAGATCAAGAATATTATAACGCCTCCGTATCGCTCCATGGTGCGACCTCACCTTGAATACAGCATTCCGTTCTGGTCGCCGTATCTCAAAAAAGATATAGCGAAATTAGAAAACGTTCAAAGAAGAGTGACAAAAATGTTAAAGAGGATAGAAGTCCTCCCTTATGAGGAAAGGCTAAAGAGGGTAGGGCTCTTCAGCTTGGAAAAGAGACGGCTGAGGGAGGATATGACTATAAAATCCTGAGTGGTATAGAATAGGTAAAAGTGAATCGATTTTATTTACTCTTTCAAAAAGTACAAAGACTAGGGGACACTCGAATGAAATTATATGGAAATACTTTTAAAACAAATAGGAGGAAATATTTTTTCACTCCATGAATAGTTAAGCTCTGGAACTCTTTGCCAGAGGATGTGGTTAACAGTGGTTAGTGTATCTGAGTTTAAAAAAAAGATATGGATAAGTTTCTGGAGGAAAAGTCCATAGTCTGTTCTTGAGATGGACATGGGGGAAGCCACTGCTTGCCCTCGGATTGGTAGCATGGAATGTTGCTACTATTTGAGATTCTTCCAGGTACTTGTGACCTGGATTGGCCACTGTTGGAAGCAGGATGGACCATTGGTCTGACCCAGTATGACTATTCTTATCTTTTTATCCTGGTCCATACACATCAATCTTTTTCCCCCCCATCACATACTACTTCTTAGGATTTCTACTCCCCTAGTGCATCACTCTTCATTTCTTTGCATTAAATCTTAACTGCAAAACACTGGCCCGTTCTTCCAATTTTTGTACGTCACTTCTCAGTTTGCCAACTCCCTCTGGGGTGTTCACTCTGCTGCACATCTTTGTTTCAAGAACCATGGAAAGGACATTTTTTCCTTCTACCCCTTCAGTAATATCTCTCACAAAGGTATTGAACAGAATCAGCCCCAGGACTGATGCTTAAACTCACTTTTCTTTTCTCTGAGTGAATTCTATTAATCATCACCCACTGTCATTTTTCGGTGAACCAGTTTCTAGTCCAGTCCAGCACCTTGGGCCTTAACTTTAAGCTGCTCAGTTTATTAATGAGCCGCCTATGAGGAACAATATCAAAGGCTTTGCTGAAATCCAAGTTTACCTTATTCAGCACATACTATTGATCTAAGTCTCTGGTCTCCCAGTCAAAGAAATTGATCAGATTCATTTGGCATAATGAAAAGGTACAAAGAAGGGCGACAAAAATGATAAAGGGGACGGAACAACGGAGGAAAGGCTGAAGAGTCTAGGGTTCTTCAGCTTGGAGAAAAGACGGCTGAAGGGAGATACGATAGAGGTCTATAAAATAATGAGTGGAATGGAAGGGGTAGACGTGAATCGTTCGTTTCCAAAAATACTAGGACAAAGGGGCATGTGATGAAACTACAAAGTAGTAAATTTAATACGAACCGGAGAAAATGTTTCTTCATTCAACATGTAATTAAACTCTGGAATTCGTTGCCAGAGAATGTGGTAACGGCGGATAGCTATGCAGGGTTTTAAAAAGTCTGGACGGCTTCCTAAAGGAAAAGTCCATAGATCATTATTAAATTGACTTGGGGAAAATCTACTGCTATTTCTGGGATAAGCGCATAAAATGTATTGAACTTTTCGGAATCTTGCCAGGTATTTGTGACCTGGATTGGCCACTGTTGGAAACAGGATGCTGGGCTTGATGGACCTTTGGTCTGTCCCAGTGTGGCAATACTTACGTACATGCAGTGGCGTTCCTAGGGGGGGGCTGACACCTGGGGCGGATCGCTGATGCGCCCCGCCCCCTGGGTGCAGCGCCCCCCCCCAGAACAGCGCGATGCCCCCCCCCCCCGGCCAAGGAACCCCCCCAATCCTCCGGCGAATGAACCCCCCCCCGGGTGCACACTGCTGGGAGGGGGGTGCCGTGCACCTGCCGGCTCTTCGTTTTCATGCTCCCTCTGCCCTGGAACAGGAAGTAACCTGTTCCGGGGCAAAGGAAGCATGAAAACAAAGAGCCAACAGGTGCCCCCCCTTGGTATGCCACTGCGTACATGGTGGCTCAGGTCTTGCAATGCATTGGATTGTAGAAAGCTCACTATTTTTTCTTTTAGTTGAGTCTTGTTTGTGGGTGTGTCTGTTTTCCCCGGGATTCTATATATTGCGCCTCGATTTCTGTGTGGAAATCGTAGCGTATGCTGTAACAATGCACATAACTTAATTAGTTAAGCTAATCAGCGCTGATAATTGGGGCTCCTTTTACTAAGCCGCATTAGCGCCTATCCAGCTTATTTTCAAAAGAGATCGCCGGCCATCTTCCGACACAAATTGGGAGATGGCCGGCCATCTCCTGAACCTGGCCAAATCGGTATAATCGAAAGACAATTTTTGCTGGCTTCAACTGCTTTCCGTCGCAGAGCTGGCCAAACTTCAAGGGGGCGTTTCCACAGGGTACAGAAGGCAGGATGGGGGAGGGGCAGGGGTGTGGTTATGAGATGGCTGGCTTCGCCTGATAATGGAAAAAAGATGGCCGGCTCTGACGAGCATTTCGCCGGCTTCACTTGGTCCATTTATTTTTAGGACCAAGCCTCAAAAAAGTGCCCCAATTGACCAGATGACCACCGGAGGGAATCGGGGATCACCTCCCCTTACTCCCCCATTGGTCACCAACCCCCTCCCACCCAAAAAAACAAATTAAAAAAACATTTTTTTTGCCAGCCTCAAATGTCATACCCAGCTCCCTGAGACAGTATGCAAGTCCCTGGAGCAGTTTTCTGTGGGTGCAGTGCACTTCGGGCAGGTGGACCCAGGCCCATCCCCCCCTACCTGTTACAGTTGTGGTGGTAAATGGGAGCCCTCCAAACCCCCACCAAAACCCACTGTACCCACATGTAGTTGCCCCCCTTCACCCCTTAGGGCTATGGTAGTGGTGTAGAGTTATGGGGAGTGGGTTTGGGGGGGGGGATTTGGGGGGCTCAGCACATAAGGTAAGGGAGGTATGCACCTGGGAGCAATTTTTGAAGTCCACTGCAGTGCCCCCTAGGGTGCCCGGTTGATGTCCTGGCATGTGAGGGGGGCTAGTGCACTACAAATGCTGAATCCTCCCATTACCAAAGGGATTGCATTTGGCCGGGTTTGAGATGGCCGGGCCCGGTTTCCATTATGGCCGAAAACCAAAGCCGGCCATCTCTAAACCTGGCAATCTCAACATTTGACCTAAATGTTGAGATTTAGCCGGCCCCAACCGTATTATCGAAAGAAAAGATGGCCGGCCATCTTTTTTCGATAATACGGTTGGCTTCGCCCCTTTGCGGAGCCGGCCCCGAAGATGGTCGGCGCCGTTCGATTATGCCCCTCCACGTGTGCACAACGTGCATCAATTTGGAACTACCGCATGGCCCAGGCGGAAATTCCATTTTTTTAATATGGGTCCGAAAATATTTTTTATTTTCAGACGTGTGGCGCTAACCAGGTGGTAATCAGCAGTGTATATGCACTGACGATTACTGCCCGGTTAACACGTGAGACCTTACCGCTAAGTGAATGGGTGTTGTTAAGGTCTTAAGACACAAAATGGACGTGCGCCAATTTTTAATTTGCGACATGTCCATTATCAGCCCCCCAAAAAGGGCATTTTTTTTACAGGCGCGCTGAAAAATGGATCTGCGTGCGTTGAAAACACATGCCTACAGTAGCGCAGGTCATTTTTCAGCACACCTTAGTAAAAAGGACCCCTAAATTTGGTTCAATTCCATGAAGTTTTCAGAAAGCTATATTGCCTTCAGACAGATTTTCAAACCGTAAGGGTGGTGAACTTTGGTCCTGGGGAACTGAGGAACTGAGTTCAATTCCCACTTCAGGCACAGGCAGCTCCTTGTGACTCTGGGCAAGTCACTTAACCCTCCATTGCCCCATGTAAGCCGCATTGAGCCTGCCATGAGTGGGAAAGCGCGGGGTACAAATGTAACAAAAATAAAATAGATACTATTGGAGAGTCTACATGGAATGTTGCTACTATTGGAGATTCTACATGGAATGTTGCTACTATTGGAGATTCTACATGGAATGTTGCTATTCCACTAGCAACATTCCATGTAGAAGGCTGCGCAGGCTTCTGTTTCTGTGAGTCTGACGTCCTGCACGTAGGACATCAGACTCACAGAAGCAGAAGCCTGCGTGGCCACATTGGTGATCTGCAAGGGCCGACTTCTACATGGAATGTTGCTAGTGGAATAGCAACATTCCATGTAGAATCTCAAATAGTAGCAACAGTGGAGGAGTGGCCTAGTGGTTAGGGTGGTGGAATTTGGTCCTGAGGAACTGAGTTCGATTCCCACTTCAGGCACAGGCAGCTCCTTGTGACTCTGGGCAAGTCACTTAACCCTCCATTGCCCCATGTAAGCTGCATTGAGCCTGCCATGAGTGGGAAAGCACGGGGTACAAATGTAACAAAAATAAAATAATTTTTTCCAACATCCATTGGGTTGGATAGAATAAAAAAAGGTTAAATTGTGGTCAAGCTGATGCTTTTCCAACGCACTATACATTTCACTGGAATGAAGCCTATTTAGCAATCTGAGAGCAGCTCTGCATTAGGGATCAATTTTCTGTTCACAGTAATAAATTCTTCTGTTCTATTGCTGTGAATTTAACATGTGGTTAATCATACATCTTGTATTGTAAAACATTTATGCAGTACCTATTTTATTTATGACCATTTTCATTTGCAAAGCTCTAGTGCTATTTGATTTTTTTTTTTTTGTACCCTGCACTTTCCCACTCATGGCAGGCTCAATGCGGCTTACATGGGGCAATGGAGGGTTAAGTGACTTGCCCAGAGTCACAAGGAGCTGCCTGTGCCTGAAGTGGGAATCGAACTCAGTTCCCTCAGTTCCCCAGGACCAAAGTCCACCACCCTAACCACTAGGCCACTCCTCCACTCCTTTTCAACCTTTGCTTTGTAGCGAATAATACTTCAATAGGGGGGGAGTCACGTGATGCACTGAGAGAGCAGGACGTGCGTCTCTTGCTCTCCGAGGCCCACCGCCGAAAATCGTCAGAAATCCCCTAGGAATATAACATTTAAACGGAAACTGTAACGGGCACTCCATCTAAAACAGCCATGGACAAATATGTGGAAACGGCGATCAAAATCCTGCCGGCGCGGAGCGTGAAAAAAGAGAAAGAAAAAACGCGCAAGGCGGAGCCCAGCGAATTGAAGGCCGCACCACAGAGCGGACAGAGCTTTTCCCCAGAACAACTAGCACAACTCACGGCGGCAATGACACAGGCGCTGGAGCCGAGGTTAGAAACCCTATTGACTCGGGCGCTGGAGCCGCGCTTTGAAAAATTATCTACACAACTCGCTGGGTTTGAAAGTGCACTGGCAGAGACAAAGCAAAGGACCGGAGACCTCGAACAGAGAGTATCTGACCTGGAAGACGCACAAACACCATTACTTTCACAGATGGAAAATCTGCAGAAAACGGTGGGTAACCTAACAGATAAAGTTGATGAACTAGAAAACAGAGCACGGCGCAGTAATTTACGGTTAATTGGCATACCAGAGACAGTTGGAGACTCGGTGCTGGCCACGGTAGTGGAGAAATGGCTGACCTCGGAGTTCGCTCTGTCAGACCACGCCGGAGCACTATGCTTGGAACGTGTCCATCGTCTAGGCCGTATACAAGATGGCCGACAAACCCCGAGGCCAGTAATAGTAAAGATACATAATTATATCCACAAGATGGAAATTCTGCGAGGCTACAGACTTAAGAGAGATGAAACAAAATATGATGGTAAACTGATTCGCATCTTTCAGGATTTCTCAGCATCCTTACAAGAACGCAGAAGGAAATTCACACCGCTGTGTCGCCGCCTCCATGAGCTGCAGACTCAATTTATGCTTGTATATCCAGCGGTGCTGAGAATTCGCCAAAATGGAAAATGGCAGAATTATGAGAATGTAATGACAGCACAGGAACATATTGCTAAACTGGAACAACACAAGCTAGAGCACATGGATAAACATCCCACTGAGGGAGGAGTGCCCAAATAACGGGACGTTAAGGTATGGAACATTATAAAAGTGAATATGGGGAGGTTAAACACACCTGGACAGAGACTAGGCGGTGGGCCTCGAGCATGGCAGTGACTCCCTTATAATTTCAAGGCATGCTCGGGGTCCGGGGATTAGAAAAAAGATTGCAGAGGACGCAAGGGAAGAGGGAAAGAATGTTGGGGATGGGAAGGGATAGGGTGGGATTTGATCATCATGGGACAGTAACAAGGAGTTCAGGGCACTTTAAGAATAAGGATTTAGAGGCTGCATGCGAACAGAGGCTGTGGTGGAGAGAGCGACTCTTGTGGGGCATTCGGGGTGTGGCTGGGAGCCCCGGATGCAGCAATAAAATGATATACCTGCGCAGACAACCAAAACGAATTAACTCTTAGCAATAAATTGCGTGTGGTTTCCTGGAATGTGTGTGGCATTACATCCCCCATAAAGCGGAAAAAGATATTGGCTGCCCTCAAACGCCATAAGGTGGGGGTTGCCTGCCTCCAGGAGACCAGACTATCAGAGGAGGAAAATGAGAAATTAAAGCGAGATTGGGTAGGGGAGATATTCTATTCACCAGCCACTGGTAGGAAAGGGGGAACAGCAATTCTAATACACAAAGCTTTAATGTGCACGGCCAAACTTGCATTCAAAGACATATTGGGTAGATACGTTGGAATTCAAATCAATTTACAAGGAACGGAGACCCTCCTGGTATCTGTATATGGCCCTCACACAGCTGCAGCTAGCTTCTACTCTCAATTGCTAACACACTGCCAACAATACACACACTTACACATAGCAGTAGCGGGCGATATGAATCAAGTGATAGATCCGATGTTAGACAGGTCCACTCAGACACACACAAGCTTGACAAGAACCCTAACACTGTTGGACCTGTTTCTGCAAAAATTGGGATTGCTTGACCCATGGAGATTGCTGCATGGAGAGGAAAAAGACTACACACACACCTCGAGAGCGCATCGTTCACAATCCAGGCTAGACTATATTTTCGCCTCCCCGGGTTTGTTTCAAAGAGTAATAGAAGCCACGATAGGGCCAGAAGAAATATCGGATCACTCGATGGTGTGGTTGGATCTGGAGCCCACAGCTTATTTCAACCAGCCCCCTAGTTGGAGGTTTCCATCCTACCTACATCACTCAAAAGAGTTCCAGGAACACTTACAGAAAAGTTGGGAGGAGTATTGCATACATAATCAGGAACATATGGAGGACCCACTCTTGTTCTGGTCTGCAGCGAAGGCAGTACTAAGAGGGGGGATGATAGCCTTTGTCAGCAAGCGTAACCGGAAGATCACACAGGGTATTGTAGACCTAGAGCGGAAACTCCGAATAGCAAAACAACAGTACAGTAGGCGACCTACACAAACACATTACGAAACTCTATTGTCAACAAAAACAGCGCTTAACAGTTTAATACACGAACGTACAACTCGCTCACTACTTTATAGGAAACACCGCTTATACAAATTCGGGGACAGAACGGGAGGGATGTTGGTCCGTTTAATAAAAGGGATGCGCAAAAGCAATTATATAGCGGCTATATACAAACGTGCGAAGGAAATAACTACTAAACCAGAAGAGATAGCGAGGGTATTTTATAAACATTTTGCTACCTTATATAAGGGGTCATTAGAATCACCAGATATGGGTGCAGCAATCCAAGCATACCTAGGTAGGGTGCAAATGGGGAAGCTCTCAGGAGACCAATTGGCGCCCTTGCACAAACCAATAGAGGCTAGAGAGCTACACAGAGCAGTAGCTGCACTGAAACTACACTCGGCGCCAGGGCCTGACGGCCTATCGGGAGAGTTCTATAAGATGATGAAAGCCCAGATAACAAGACCTTTAATAGAATATCTCAACACAGTGATAGAAGTGGGACACTTTCCACGCCACGCAAATACGGCATTAATAAGTTTGATATACAAGAAAGGCAGGGATCCATTACAGCCTAGTTCCTATAGGCCCATATCGTTAATAAATGTGGAGGCCAAGCTGCTGGCCAGAATATTGGCTGACAGGTTGGCGCCGCTGTTGCCTCAGATAATTCAAGAGGAGCAGGCTGGTTTCGTCAGAGGACGCCACTCGGTAAAAAACGTGCGGAAGCTGCTGTTGGCCACGATTGGGGCCTCAGAGGAGACACCCCCAGGGTTGATGGTAAGTCTGGACGCAGAGCGCGCATTTGATCGCGTACTGTGGCCCTTTCTGTTCGAAACCCTGAAATGGATAGGGCTGGAGGGGTGGTTCCTGAAGGCCATATCGACCCTATACACCGGATCGCGGGCCATGGTACTAGTGAACGGGGTCAAAACAGAGGAATTTGGAATACAGAAGGGGACACGTCAGGGATGCCCCATGTCGCCATTACTATTCTTACTAACCTTAGAACCGCTGCTTAACGAGATACGTACAAACAAAGACATACAGGGGATTCAGGTACAAGGAAGAGAGTTAAAAGTGTTAGCTTATGCAGATGATCTGATGCTGCTGTTGAGCCGTCCTCGGACTTCCTTGGATGGGCTCCTCGGCTCCATCATGAACTACGGAGCATTATCGGGTTTCCGTTTGAACCTCACCAAATCGTTAGCACTTCCGTTGGGCTCGCTGCGGAGGCAGGACTGGAGGGGATCATTCCCTTTGCAGTGGGCGGAGGGACAGGTTCAATATCTGGGGGTTACCATCCCATCCGATGTGAAAATACTATATGACAAAAATGTGCCTCCTCTACTAGCGCAGACAAAACGCGTGCTACAGCTCTGGGGAGAGTTCCCGTTGTCCCTATCGGGGCGTATCAGTCTATTTAACATGATGATAGCCCCCAAGTGGCTTTATCTCTTCCAAATGCTGCCATTACACCTGAGACAAAGAGAAGAACGGGCATTACATAAGATCACGCAAGGGTTCCTGTGGCGGGGGAAGAGACCTAGACTCCCAATTCACATTATTCAAAAACCTAAGGCTCATGGAGGGATGGGTCTACTAAATATAAGATATTTGACAGAAGCATGCTCCATGAGGCACATCAGAGATTGGTTGACTGGGCAGAGAGAATTTTCAAATACGCAACTGGAGATGTCTCTTTTCCCCACCACACATCTGGGTTGGTTACTGCATGCAGCCGGTAAGGGGATAGTGGCTAGAATAGGGAGTAATCCATTCATAACATCAGCAAAAGCGACATGGAGGTGGCTTTGCAGGAGACATCACTTTGACTGGAGGACGACGCCATTCTTGCCCCTAAACAATAACCCAGATTTTCCAGAGGGATCCTCTTCAGCGAGCTTCAAAAGATGGAGAGACAAAGGAATACAATACCTATATCAACTTTTGACTGAAGAAGGAACTAAACGACCCTTTGGAGAACTTAAACGAGAATATCAGTTAACTCAAACAGATCAGTTTGCCTATCTACAAATTCAGCACTATTCAAGGGCATTGGGCTGGATGAACCTCAGTGAAGATGTACAGGACGTGCTGAACACGGCTTTGACACTGGGAGCACAAAACACTGTGCCCCTGCGATACCATCACAAGTTCTTACAAGACACCACGGAGGATATAGACTATGTTAGTAGAGCAGAAGCCTGGGCCAAAGACTTGGAGGCTGGAATAACAGCAGAGATATTCAAAGAACACCTGAGACAGGCCCAGAGTCAAGCAGTATACACGAGATACTGGGAACTTCAGTATAAATTTGCAATGCGACTATACGTCTCCCCAGCAAGAGCACAGAAAGCGGGGTTTGGAGAATCGGGAGCATGCCCGCGATGTGGACAGGGGCATGCGACACTCGGCCATATGTTTTGGCAATGTCCCTGCGTGTCAGACGTTTGGTCCAGAATACTGTCCGAAATCAAGATTTACTGGGGCCGCTCCATACGGAGCCATCCACTGATGTTGTTTGGGATCTATCAAAGTGTGAAACCTACATTACCAGGCTTTATAGCCTTTGTAAGACGATCAGTGCTCATTGGAAAAAAAGACTATTTTGTTGAGCTGGCGGGAACCCACAACCCCGTCAATAGGCGTCTGGAGGACACAAATGATTGAACTATTGAAACTGGAAAGATGTGGAGTAACAGATTTCTCCTCCGAGGAGGGCAAGAAACTGGAAAAAATATGGGCGCACTTCTGGGATACATTGCAGCCAGCAGCAAGAAGTAAAATCCTAAATTAGTAACTTTGCCAAGAGTCTGTAGCGTGCACATGGACTCATAATAACTCACGAATTAATAAAGGGAATCAGTTTGTTTGTTATTTGGGAGGGGGGGAAAGGAGTTATAGAGGTTGTAGGGGGAATAATAATGCTGTTATCGATGAGCATATATGTGAAGGAATCCTCTTGCAATCATCCATTTTCTGTGTGTATTGTTACTTATTGGAAACCTAATAAAAATGAGTTAAACATACTTCAATAGGGGCCATGAGTTTGTCCTCGTCCTAGGGTCTTATGTTTTCCATATTGTTTTTGGAAGTATTTTTCCTGTCTTGAAGGTACTCCACTCAGGATAAGGACTTAGGAATATGTTCCATTGCCATTATTCGCTTTTTTTTTATTTTTTTTTTTGCTTAATCTTTTTGTTTAGAAATTTTCTTTATGTAAAAGTTTGAAAGATGACTAAATATTAAGTAAAAAAAAAAAAGAAAATCATGCACCTTGTTATGTCCATAGGATTTTGGACTGACCATAAATCTAGTCCCATAAAAGAACAGCTGGGTTTCAGAAATAGTCTTGACAATGCAGTAAATAAATACCAAAGCAGAAAATCATTTACTTGCAGCTTCTCCAGCAAAAGCTAATAACACATCATCACCAGAAACAAGGAGAATTTTAGAATGGCAAGGATCAGGGCATAGGATCCAACTTTTCACAATGATTGAGGGTGCTAAACCCAATGGAAAATGACCCCTCCCTGTAAACAATAAAAGTGTTCTCAATATTGGGGGTGCTCAAGCACCCACAGAGCTGGCTCCTATGCCGTAACAAGGTATGTGCAGACAGTGGTCGCAAAGGTCGCGACAGAGGCGGAGGCACTAAAACTGCACCCCCTTTGTGGGGGGTAGGCTGCACACAAAGTGCCTCCCTCCTGCCCCTTCCCTCCAACACACACAGGCAGATGATCAAAAGCCCCGCGCTGTTCCAAACAGCGCTCTATAATAGCGCTGGAACAGCGCTGGGCGCTATTAGACCTATGATCAGAGATAATGCATGCAAATTTAAGCAGCGCAATTATCTCTGATCATGGGGTAGAAGTGTGGGAGAATTGTGCCTAAGCATGCGCTCAGCACAATCCTCCCGCACTTGTTTTGACAGGTCTGGGCTGGAGACCAATGAAAAGAGAAGGACGTCCATCTTTAAATCGGAAGACGGACGTCCTCAACTGCCCTGTTGCAGAGACGGCCAAATTTCAAGGGGGTGTCGGAGGTATAGCGACAGGGCAGTTGAGGACGTCCAAATTTTGGACGGTTCTGCCATGGGCAGTTAAGGGCGTCCAAAATTGGATGTTTCTATGAAGACATCTTTCTCATAGAAACATCCAATTTTGGACGTCCTTAACTGCCCCGTCACAGAAACGTCCAAATTTTGGACGTCCTCAACTGCCCTGTTGCAGGGACGGCCAAACTTCAAGGGGGTGTTGGAGGTATAGCGACGGGGCAGTTGAGGACGTCCAAATTTTGGACGTTTCTGCCATGGGCAGTTAAGGACGTCCAAAATTGGATGTTTCTATGAGAAAGACGTCTTTCTCATAGAAACATCCAATTTTGGACATCCTCAACTGCCCTCGCTGGCAGGTTTGCTGTAGGGGGCAATGGGGGACTGCCAGTATGCAAATGCATGCTGGACAGGGCTCACCATTCCTCTCCAATGATCTGCAAACCCTAACGCCAGCTCGGAGCTGGCGTAGGGTTTGTCGCGGCCAGCGACCCAATCTTTGGCGCGCTGGACGCTGATCATTGGGGATGAACGCGTTAAGCGCTGATTAGCATGCATTTGCAGGCTACTTGCGCTAAGAGCCCTCGAGCGCGTTGTTTCACGCGCTCGAGGGCTCTGATCATGGGGTGGTAGCAAACGCCGGCGCTAGTATGGCGCTAACAGCTTCTAGCGCCGGCGTTTGCTTTTGATCATCTGCCGGACAGTGCAGCATCTCCACCTGTCCCTTTCCTACCCCCTTCCTCCCTCTCTTCAAAACTTCCAGTTGCAGGTAAAAGAGATAAAAGGACCATATTTAGCAAACACAGAAATACTCTGCGGAGCCTCCTGTTCAAGCGTGTTCCAGGCACTGCTGAGTCCCGCCCCCCTTGATATGCACTTCCTGTTGCTGTGTAATCAGAACCCAGCAGTGTCTGGAAACTCCTTGTCTGGAACATGCTTGAGCGGGAGGGTGAGAAAGGGATAGGTGGAGATGCTGCATTGTATGCTTGGGTGGTGTGGAAGCACTCTTGGGGGGGGGGGGGGAGGGAAGGGGAGGGTCATGGTGTGCACTGTGTATTTAATTATAACAAACACTTCTTTGTCAGGTTAACTTCTGGCCAATAATAAAAAAAAACTGTATTACTTTGCAAATTATTTAGTAACATTTTGGTTGTACTTCCTCCTGTGTTCTAGCAGGATGTGGCAGCCTCTGTTCCAGCCTTATGCTCATCGAAGGCTTGTGTCACCAGGAGATGTAAACAAACCACCTGTGCACCCACCACCACCACCACCACCACAATGGAAGAGCCTGGCATGAAAAGTGGATTTTCCTGTCTTGGCCACGCCTACAATTGATGCTTGCTTAAGCAAAAATAGCCCAGCCTGAACTACGGAAAGACCAACTCCTGTGTTCAGAACAGATATGCTCTGTTTATATTCTTTTTTCACCAATGCAAAAAAAAAACCAAAACGCATTCGAATTCAGGTTTAATAAAATTAGCCTCAGTCACTGAGGGCAAAGGGTACAGATGTTTACCGTCATGTTGGAGAATATCTGGAAAGTGTTTGCTAAGGGAGCAGGTCTGTGCAACTCCCAAGAATGCCTATGGTGGAAGCAGTTATTTGCCAATGCCCCACTGTATTTTTTTTTTTAATCAAAGTTACACCCAGCGTGTCAAAGTTGACATCCCTTGACTTTCTCCATTTCCACAGTTTTCAGTACTTGAACCTCGGGTTGCCGTCTCACCCAGGTCAGCCTGAAGAGACTCACCCCCCCAGTCCTTGCTTTATCCCATGCCTGGGAGTTGTAGCTTTGATTTGCTTAAGAAAAGGGGACTTGATATACCGCCTTTCTGAGGTTTTTGCAACTACATTCAAAGCGGTTTACGTATATTCAGGTACTTATTTTGAACCAGGGACAATGGAGGGTTAAGTGACTTGCCCAGAGTCACAAGGAGCTGCAGTAGGAATCGAACAAAGCAGACCTAAAGGGTCCTTTTACTAAGGTGCGCTGAAAAATGGCCTGCGGTAGTGTAGATGCGTGTTTTGAGCTTGCGCAGGATTATTTTTTAGCGCAACTACAAAAAAAGTGCCTTTTTTTTTTTGCTGAAAATTGCCGCGCGTCCTTTTTGGGTCTGAGACCATACCGCAAGCCGTTGACCTAGCGGTAAGGTCTCACGCGGTAATGGTCTACACATCTCAAATTACACTTGACGCGCATAGCTGCGGCGCGTCAGTAAATAAAAAAAATGTTTTTCAGACACGTGCAGCGGACGTGCGCCAAAATTGAAATTACCGCAAGGGCCATTTGGTAACCGGGTGGTAACTCTAATATGGCACGTGCTGGGGCACCCATAGGGGCCTACGCAGCTTAGTAAAAGGGCCCCTAAGCCTTTAAGCTTACAATAGGGCAACACCAGGAATGGATGAGTGTCCTCTGGTTGACCTGGGTGGTGACCTGAACTTAACTAAGGGCCTCTTTTATCAAGCCGCGGTAGCAGGGCCAGTCTTAGCAAGTGCGGGGCCCTATGCAGACCAATTTGATGGGGCCCCACCCCAGCTCTGCCTCCACCCTAACTCTGCCCCCAACCTAGCTCCACCCCCACCCTAGCTCCAGGGCCGGCCATCCTCTCCGAGCTCCAGGGCCATCCCCCCTCCCTCCGAGCTCCTCCCTCCTTCCCAGCTCCAAGTCCTCCCTCCCTCCCTGCCAGCTCCAAGGCCTGCCTCCCCCCTCCCTGCCAGCTCCAAGCCTTCCCTGCCAGCTCCAAGGCCCCCCTCCCAGCTCCGAGGCTCCCCACCTTCCGAGGCCTCCCTCCCCTCCCTCTGAATTTTAAAAGTTACCTCGTCGGGTTACAGGCAGCGGCAGGAGTGAAAAGCGTGCGAGCTGCTTGGCGGCGCTTCAGGACACTTCAGCTGAGAAAGGGAAAGGAAGGCTCCTGAAGCGCCGCAGAGCAGCTCGCACGCTTTTCACTCCTGCCGCTGCCTGTACCCCGACGAGGTAACTTTAAAATTCAGAGGGAGGACTGGAATTCGGGCGGTCGGGGGCAGGGCCCCCTTGAGCGCAAGGCCCTATGCGGTCGCCTCGGTTGCCTCGCCCTAAGACCAGCCCTGTGCACTAGCAGCTCCTGGTGCGGTAACACCAACAAAGCCCTTTAATTTTGAAAGGGTCCTGTTGGCATTGCCATGTGGGAACCACTAGCGCAACTTGATAAAAAGAGGCCCCAAGTTAGTAGGCCAGGATTTAAACATAGCAACTGCCTAGGGTGCGAAATTTTGAAGACACACAATAGCAAGGCTACATAGGGGCCTGATTCTGTTTGCGTTAGGACCATGAGACAGCGCCCTTCCCGACCACTCTCTGGTCCTGCTTATATTTATTTATATCATTTATAACCTGCCTATTAACTAGGCGAGGAACAATAAAAACACACATAATAAAATACATAAAAACATAACATATTACAAATCATGCATCAAATCTAGAAGTAAAAGCAAAAATGAAAATAACAAATCCTTTTTCCAGATTTCAATATAGTAACATCAAAGAACCAGTCCCAAGCCTTCCTACTCCATTCCATCTGAGCTTGTAGCCCGCTAACACCCCCACAGTTCTAAGCGGGTTCTGATCAAAGAAGCCAGAACAGACTTCTGGGAAGTAGTTTAAATAAAACATCAAACTAAATACAACATTTTCTAAGTTTTCAAAAGGTTTCTAAATGACAAATAAGATTGAGAAAGAAAAAACAGCCCTGCAACATCTTTCTATAGACGCACTCCCTGAACTGTTAACAACCCATCAAAAATACCTAGTCTTTTCCTTCCTTTAATATTAGGAAACTAGTAAAAGAAGCCCATTTCAGAGCAAATGAAACGGGCGCTAGCAAGGTTTTCGTCGCCAACACCCCGCTCCCTCCCTCCCTGGCCAACCCCTTCGTTGTTCTGGCATTGCTCCGCCCCCAACGTTATGACGTTTGACGTGAGGGCGGGGCCCAGAGCGATTTCCCCCCCCCCCGCCTCCCTCCCTGCCAACCCCTTCGTTGTTCTGCCATTGCTCCGCCCTCGAGGGCGGGGCCCAGAGCGATTTCCCACCCCCCGCCTCCCTCCCTGCCAACCCCTTCGTTGTTCTGCCATTGCTCCGCCCTCGAGGGCGGGGCCTGGAGCGATTTCCCACCCCCCCGCCTCCCTCCCTGCCAGCCCCTTCGTTGTTCTGCCATTGCTGCGCCCTCGAGGGTGGGGCCCGGAGTGATTTCCCAACCCCCCCCGCCTCCATGCCTCCCTCCCTGCCAACCCCTTCGTTGTTCTGCCATTGCTCCGCCCTCGAGGGCGGGGCCCGGAGCGATTTTGGTGGCTTCACCACCACGAACCTTCGAACCTTTTTGAAGGAAGTCTGAGCTTGGCTTCACTGATGTCAGTGTCCTCAGAACGTTGAGGGTGAGTTTTATTATAGTAGATGTAAAACAATTGTCACTAGTGTGCCTTCAAACTCTATTTAGAGGCGCAAAACAAAAGTGTGCACGCATGTAATTCAAGATCTGCCCTTTTAGCACTTTATAGAGAACAAAGTACAAAAACTAGGGGACACTTGAGGAAATAATTTTAACACAAATAGGAGGCAATATTTTTTCACTTAACAAATGGTTAAGCTCTGGAACTCTTTGCTGGAGGATGTGGTAACAGCAGTTAGCTTATCTGGGTTTAAAAAAAGGTTTGGACAAATTCCTGGAGGAAAAGTCCATAGTCTGCTATTGAGACAGACATGGGAAGCAACTTCTTGCCCTGGGATTTGTAGTATGGAATATTGCTACTCTTTGAGATTCTGCATGGAATCCTGTCACTCTTTAGGATTCCAGAATCTTGCTATTCTTTGGGGTTCTACATGGAATCTTGTCTACTACTACTTAACATTTCTAGAGCGCTACTAGGGTTACGCAGCGCTGTACAGTTTAACAATGAAGGACAGTCCCTGCTCAAAGGAGCTTACAATCTAAAGGACGAAATGTAAAGTTGGGGCAGTCTAGATTTCCTGAATAGAGGTATGGTGGTTAGGTGCTGAAGGCGACATTGAAGAGGTGGGCCTTGAGCAAGGATTTGAAGATGGGCAGGGAGGGGGCCTGGCAAATGGGCTCAGGGAGTATATTCCAAGCATGGGGTGAGGCGAGACAGAAAGGGTGGAGCCTGGAGTTGGCGGTGGTGGAGAAGGGTACTGAAAGGAGGGATTTGTCTAGAGAGCGGAGGTTACGGGTAGGAACGTAGGGGGAGATGAGGGTAGAGAGGTAGGGAGGGGCTGCAGATCGAGTGCATTTGTAGGTTAGTAGGAGAAGCTTGAACTGTATGTGGTGAAGTGACTTGAGGAGAGGGGTGATATGAGTATATCGGTCCAGGCGGAAGATAAGACGTGCAGCAGAGTTCTGAACGGACTGAAGGGGGGATAGATGGCTAAGTGGGAGGCCAGTGAGGAGTAGGTTGCAGTAGTCAAGGCGAGAGGTAATGAGAGAGTGGATGAGATTTCGGGTGGTGTGCTCAGAAAGGAAAGGGCGAATTTTGCTAATGTTATAGAGGAAGAAGCGACAGGTCTTGGCTATCTGCTGGATATGCGCAGAGAAGGAGAGGGAGGAGTCGAAGATGACTCTGAGGTTGCGGGCAGATGAGATGGGGAGGATGAGGGTGTTATCAACTGAGATAGAGAGTGGAGGGAGAGGAGAAGTGGGTTTGGTTGGGAAGACAATAAGCTCAGTCTTGGCCATGTTCAGTTTCAGGTGGCGGTTGGACATCCAGGCAGCAATGTCGGATAAGCAGGCCAATACCTTGGCCTGGGTTTCAGCAGTGATGTCTGGTGTGGAGAGATAAAGCTGGGTGTCATCAGCATAAAGATGATATTGGAAACCGTGAGATGAGATCAAGGAGCCCAGGGAAGAGGTGTAAATTGAAAAAAGAAGGGGACCAAGGACAGATCCCTGAGGAACTCCAACAGAGAGCGAGATGGGGGTGGAGGAAGAACCATGAGAATGTACTCTGAAGGTATGGTGGGAGAGATAACAGGAGAACCAGGAGAGGACAGAGCCCTGGAACCCAAATGAGGATAGTGTGGCAAGAAGTAAATCGTGATTGACAGTGTCAAAAGCGGAGGATAGGTCGAGGAGAATGAGGATGGAATAGTGGCCTTTGGATTTGGCAAGAAACAGGTCATTGCAGACTTTAGATAGTGCCGTTTCTGTCGAGTGTAGGGGGCGAAAGCTGGATTGAAGTGGATCGAGGATGGCATGAGAGGAGAGAAAATCAAGGCAGCGGCTATAGAACGTTCAAGTATCTTGGAGAGGAAGGTTAGGAGGGAAATTGGACGGTAGTTGGAGGGACAGGTAGAGTCAAGTGATGGTTTTTTGAGGAGTGGTGTGACTACAGCATGCTTGAAGGTGTCAGGGACAGTTGCAGTGGAGAGAGAGAGGTTGAGGATATGACAGATGGGGGGGGGGGTGACAGTAGGAGAGATGGTGTTGAGTAAGTTGGTGGGGATGGGGTCAGAAGAACAGGTGGTGCATTTCGAGGAGGAGAGAAGATGGGCGGTTTCCTCTTCGGTGATATCAGGAAAAGAGGAGAAGGCGGCCTGGGTTGGTTGGTTGAAGGAGTGGGTTAAAGAGTGAAGAGGAGGAGATGGTTTGGTGGTGAATTCGAGGTTGATCTTCTGCACCTTGTCGCGGAAGTAATCAGCCAGTGATTTAGGAGAGAGTGAGGGGTGGGAGCGGAGGGCACTTTGAGGAGGGAGTTAAGGGTGGCGAAAAGACGACAAGGGTTAAGCTGAGGGAATTAGTCAATTTGGTGTAATAGTCCTGTTTGGCGAGGAATAGGGAGGACTGGAAGGAGGATAGCATGAATTTGTAATGAATAAAATCAGTATGGGTGCGAGATTTCTTCCAGAGGCGTTCAGCCGATCGGGCGCAGGAGCGAAGGTAACGGATGCAAGGGGTCAGCTAGGGCTGGAGATTAGTACGCCTTGTGGGACGGGAGATGGGTGGTGCAAGGGTGTCCAGTGCAGAGGAGAGAGTGGCACTGTAAGTGGAGACAGCCTTGTCGACAGACTCGGAGGACATAATGGAAGGGAGGAGATTAGAGATACTAGAGGAGAAGGTGGGAGGGTCGACAGCCTGGAGATTCCTGGAAGTAGTGGTTAGTGTTGGGCGGGACTGAGGATTGTCACTCTTTAGGATTCCAGAATCTTGCTATTCTTTGGGGTTCTACATGGAATGTTGCCACGATTTGGGTTTCTGCCACCGTTTGGAAAACAGGATACTGTGCTAGATGGACCATTGGTTTGACCCAGTATGGCTACTCTTATGTTCTTATGTAAATAAAAGCTTGAACAAACAAAAGGGTTTTCAACCTTCTCTTAAATTCAATAACAGATATTAACATCCAAATACTTCCAGGGAGTTTATTCAATAGGCCTGGACCAGCCAAGGAGAAACCACCATCACGAGTATCAGCATATCGAACCGTCACTAAAGAAAGCCGTACCAATAGCCAAGTTCCTGTCTATCTCAAGGAGTGAGCTTGGTTCATAGAGCTTCAAAGTATTCTTCAAATATTCAGGAACACCACTGATCAAAGTCGCTAAAAAAATCATCAGTATTTTAGACGCCAACATCTTAAATCTGTCCCTGCATGTTAGCTAGTTCCAGGAGGGAGACTTCTACCAGGCCTGGTTTTCAACTTACACCCCAATGTGGTGTGGTATTTTATTTGTACTCTCCAAATCTATCCATTGAAATTAGTTCTACGGGTCCCAAAATACATAATAAGGTGGCCAGAAATCCAGGCCTGGCCCTAAAGCTCCCTCCTGGATCTCGGTAATTTGGCAGGGTTGCCTGAAACCAGCAAAAAAAAAAAAAAAAAATCTTTTTTTTTTTGCTCATTAACAATGAAATATTTTGCCTGAAATCCATATGTCAGCCCTTCAGAGTAAAATAAAAATAAAAATCTCCATGAATTAAGCACACTGCAATGAGACATCAAGATGAAACTGTTATGCAGCAGATTTCAGACATTGGTACTGTGTAAATCACGGGTTGGTAGGTATTTATGATGCTTTCTTTAGAAGTGCCATTCGCTTTTTGGATGTCCATAAAACAGCCCTTAGACATTATGCACAGACGTCTAAATTATCAGCAATAGAGAGAAATACTTTTGCATTTGGACAGAGCCGTAGCGAGGGGAGCTGACACCCGGGGCGGGTCGCCGCTGCGCACCCCCCCCCCCCGGGTGCAGCATGACGCACCCTTCTCCCGCTGGAGCGCACCTCCCCCCCCGGAGTGCATACCTCCCCCCCCCAGAGCGCATACCTGCGGCGAGGGACAGGCAGGAGGGCCGATCCGCCCCGATGCACGTTGCTGGGGTGTGTCGGCTCCGTGCTGGTTCACTGCTCTCTCTGTCCAGAACAGGAAGTAACCTGTTCCGGGGCAGAGAGGGCAGTGCACCAGCGCGGAGCCAACACCCCCCAGCGGCGTGCACCCGGGGCGGACCGCTCCCCCCTTCCTACGCCACTGCGTTTGGATTTCACTCATGTCTTTTCAGTAGTAGTTCTCAGCAAGTTACAATCAGGTACAGTTGGTTATTTTGCTATCCCCAGATAGCTTACAAGCTAAGTATACATTCTCTAACGGTACTTGGAAAGGCTAAAGCTACTTCAGCAATTAGGCTCAGCCTTTCTTCTGCTACTTAGCTCGACCCAGACAGGATGGTTTTATAGACTGCATTAGTGAAAATATATAAATCCACATACATATCCAGCTTCTCCTACATTTGCACGCAACTATGGAACGCATTACCGAAGGCCATAAAAACCAATACATGACCTAACAATCTTCCGTCGACTACTGAAAACTGACCTGTTCAAGAAGGCTTACCATAACGATCCATCCTATATACAAAATAAATAGACTCTACACAAACTAGACAAAACCGAACTCTTGTCGCTTGACTGTTTAACCTCACTGCTATTAATGAAAGCTACACAATACGCACTACCACTTCATTTCCTAAGCTGAAAATGATAACTCTATAGTCGATGAACTAACCTATGTTACAATTCACTATCACTCAGAAACTTCCATGCAATACCATAATGTATTCCTCTGTACTATTACTACTATTTAGCATTTCTATAGCGCTACAAGGCATACGCAGCGCTGCACAACCATGTATGAATGGATCCTAAGGAGCTTAGACGAGATTGGGTGGCAAAGCCGGTGGCGGGAGACGGAGATGGTGCTGGGCAGACTTATACGGTCTGTGCCAGAGCCGATGGTGGGAGGCGGGACTGGTGGTTGGGAGGCGGGGATAGTGCTGGGCAGACTTATACGGTCTGTGCCAGAACCAGTAGTGGGAGGCGGGGCTGGTGGTTGGGAGGCGGAGATAGTGCTGGGCAGACTTATACGGTCTGTGCCAGAACCGGTGGTGGGAGGCGGGGCTGGTGGTTGGGGGGGGGGGGGGATAGTGCTGAGCAGACTTATACGGTCTGTGCCCTGGAAAAGACAGGAACAAATCAAGGTAAGGTATACACAAAAAGTAGCACACGTGAGTTTATCTTGTTGGGCAGACTGGATGGACCGCGCAGGTCTTTTTCTGCCGTCATCTACTACATTACTATGTTACTATGTATGCACCTTAATGCAAAACCATTTGTAAATTAGTACCCGGAAAAGGAGGTCACTCAGAAACCACTATGCAATACCACAATGCACTCTTCTTAACCATGTATGTATGCACCGTAATGTAATACCATTTGTAATCCTGTACCCGGAAATGGTGATCGCCATCACGGCAAAATGTAAGCCACATTGAGCCTGCAAATAGGTGGGACAATGTGGGATACAAATGCAGTGAATAAATAAATAAATAAAACAGATCTAAACAACTGGATGCACATCACCAGGTTCTTTTCAGCTTGTATTAATGAAAGTTGCCCTGAGGTTTCACTTCCTGTTCATGTCAATCCATTGTGACATGCCAAATAGCTTATTTGAGGAGCTACACAGAATGCTCTCTAGATCTGTGCAGGATTAAAAAAAAAAAAAAAAAAAAAAAAAAAAAAAAAAAAAAGACTGGGGATTAAACTGAAACATCTCATGCTACTAAGGGACAGAGGAGGGTTAGGTTTACCCAACCTTAAGAAGTACTGATTGAAGAAAAACAGCCCAGACTAGGACAAAATGGAAAATCAGAAGATTTTCAGCTCTCTATTTTCCGTTCTTGGACGCGCACCAATTTTGATTTTGCCGCATGTCCATTTTCTGCACAAATTTTTAAAAGGCATTTTGTTGCAGGTGCGCCAAAAAAGGGATCTGCGTGCGCCCAAAACATGCACCTACACTACCACAGGCCATGTTTCAGCACACCTTAGTAAAAGGACTCCTAAATCAGCCTTTTTAGTGACAATTGTATCTGATAACCTGGAATGGCTATGCTATAACAGGTCTCTGTAAGCCACATTGAGCCTGCAAATAGGTGGGAAAATGTGGGATACAAATGCAATAAATAAATAAAGCCAGAAATGATAAATGTCAATCAGTGAAACTACCTTGACAACTACACGTCAACCACTTAATAGTTCATGTAAAATGATGACAGCTAAAGACCAGTGTGGTCACCTAGTCTGTCCAGTAAGGTGCAGGTTACATTCCTCTGTGTCTTTTTTTGAAGTGTGAAGATCATTTAAGTTTTGCTTTGATCCCATCCTCTTGCTCTATAAGGATCCCCTGTATTCATCGCTCAACCTTTTTGAATTCCGTCACTGTTTCCGTCCCCACCACCACTTCCACTGGAAAGCCACTCCAGGCATCCACCACCCTTTCTGTGAAAGCATTTCCTGATGTAGTGCTTACATTTACCTCCTTGCAGCTTCAATTCACGTCCTCCAGTTCTACAGTTTCCTCATCTTTGAAAAAAAAGATGTGTTTGTTTATTCATAGGTTTCAATTATTTATACGCCTGTATCCTATCTCCCTGTTCCTCTAAGGTACGCACATTCAGGTCTTCATATATACCCTGGAGGAAAGGAGGGATGAGGAGATACGATACAGGTACATTTAAATGTTTTGTAATCAGCTCCGAGGCACATAAGTGTAGTCAAGTGGAACATTAAGTCTGAACAGTTACATAAATAAAATGTAAAAAAAAGCTAAGAAATTAATGCAAATGGAGGAACAAGGTTTTGTTTCTAAATGAGAACCAACCCTAGGTCTGCTGGCAAAGGCCTGGTGTTGCAACAGATCCTGTATGTACACGTCAGCTACAGTCACTAAGGAACAACCAATTGCACTGTTTCCTGCAGCTCTCTGACCTGCTGTCTCCCTCTCTGTCTGTGTGAGCAACGCATACAGTCCCCTAAATAAACCTCGATTATACCTTGTGCCTCCCCTCACTCACTTCAGACCACAGACCTTCCCAGACCATATGAAAATTAGATAAAACTATCAGCAACATTTAACTGATGCCACTTGATCTGTTTATCCTCACCTAAACCACAGGAAAACAAGTCCAGCCTCTGTGCCTTGAATTAAATATCCCCGTGAGGCTCCCAGCTGTGTAGCTCACGCTTCAGATGATTTATGATGGTCATTTGTTCTCTACCTTAAGGTATCATTTTATATTCCATCCTCTGGGCAATGCTAGGTTTGGAAAGAAAATATGTCCTCCTACCCTAAGCAAACAGCTTGCCCTCACACCACAATACCAGGTTTGGTTTTCTAATCTACCCTTTCAAATCTGGTCAGTAGATGACAGAAAATTGATGGAATCGATAATGTGAAGTAGTTAAAAACCATGGCCATATATCTGTTAAACTCAACTCTGGAGTTCACACAAAAATTCATAAGTACATAAGTACATAAGTAGTGCCATACTGGGAAAGACCAAAGGTCCATCTAGCCCAGCATCCTGTCACCGACAGTGGCCAATCCAGGTCAAGGGCACCTGGCACGCTCCCCAAACGTAAAAACATTCCAGACAAGTTATACCTAAAAATGCGGAATTTTTCCAAGTCCATTTAATAGCGGTCTATGGACTTGTCCTTTAGGAATCTATCTAACCCCTTTTTAAACTCCGTCAAGCTAACCGCCCGTACCACGTTCTCCGGCAATGAATTCCAGAGTCTAATTACACGTTGGGTGAAGAAAAAGTTTCTCCGATTCGTTTTAAATTTACCACACTGTAGCTTCAACTCATGCCCTCTAGTCCTAGTATTTTTGGATAGCGTGAACAGTCGCTTCACATCCACCCGATCCATTCCACTCATTATTTTATACACGTCTATCATATCTCCCCTCAGCCGTCTCTTCTCCAAGCTGAAAAGCCCTAGCCTTCTCAGCCTCTCTTCGTAGGAAAGTCGTCCCATCCCCACTATCATTTTCGTCGCCCTTCGCTGTACCTTTTCCAATTCTACTATATCTTTTTTGAGATACGGAGACCAGTACTGAACACAATACTCCAGGTGCGGTCGCACCATGGAGCGATACAACGGCATTATAACATCCGCACACCTGGACTCCATACCCTTCCTAATAACACCCAACATTCTATTCGCTTTCCTAGCTGCAGCAGCACACTGAGCAGAAGGTTTCAGCGTATCATCGACGACGACACCCAGATCCCTTTCTTGATCCGTAACTCCTAACGCGGAACCTTGCAAGACGTAGCTATAATTCGGGTTCCTCTTACCCACATGCATCACTTTGCACTTGTCAACATTGAACTTCATCTGCCACTTGCACGCCCATTCTCCCAGTCTCGCAAGGTCCTCCTGTAATCGTTCACATTCCTCCTGCGACTTGACGACAGGATTCAGCAGGGTGCATCCAATTTCTACCATTTTTTGGAATGACTGCTCTACCGGATCTACTGCCCCTAGAAAAAAAAATCCACTTTCTTTACAGCTGCCCAGAGTTGTTACTGCAATGACCTCCGCTCTCAAGACAAATCCCTCCTTTCAGTACCCTTCTCCACCACCGCCAACTCCAGGCTCTGCCCTTTCTGTCTCGCCTCACCCCATGCTTGGAATAAACTCCCTGAGCCCATACGCCAGGCCCCCCTTCCTGCCCATCTTCAAATCCTTACTCAAAGCCCACCTCTTCAATGTCGCCTTCGGCACCTAACCACTATACCTCTATTCTGGAAATCTAGGTTGCCCCAACTTGACATTTCGTCCTTTATATTGTAAGCTCCTTTGAGCAGGGACTGTCCTTCTTTGTTAAACTGTACAGCGCTGCGTAACCCTAGTAACGTTCTAGAAATGTTAAGTAGTAGTAGTAGTAGTTATTGGCTTAACATGAAATTTATGGAGTTTTCTGTAGTGTATTAACAGTGAGAGTGGATGATAACGCATGGCTTTAGAGTTATTTTAATTATTTGGTAAAGGTGATCAGGGCCTGAAAAGATTCCCACATTAACGATTATTTTAGCTCTGTGTTCACGAATGAAAGACCGGGGGTAGGGCTGCAGAAAACAAAGGCTAAAGGGGATGGATGTATGGTAGACCAAGACCCATATACGGAGGACTGTGTTCATGAGGAGCTTGCCAAACTAAAAGTAGACAGAGCAATGGGGCCTGATGGGATACACCCGAGGGTGCTTAAGGAACTCGGAGAAGTTCTGTCGGCTCCGCTGACGGACCTCTTTAATGCTTCCTTAGAAACGGGAGTGGTCCCGGTGGACTGGAGAAGGGCGGATGTGGTTCCTTTGCACAAGAGTGGAAGTAAGGAAGAGGTTGGGAATTACAGACCTGTCAGTCTGACCTTGGTGGTGAGTAAGCTCATGGAAACGCTTCTGAAATTGAGGATTGTGACATTTCTTGAACTACATGGAATGCGAGACCTGAGGCAGCATGGCTTCACTAGTGGCAGGTCGTGTCAGACGAATCTGACTGTCTTCTTCGACTGGGTGATCAAACAGTTGGACGTGGGAGGGGCGCTTGATGTGGTATACTTGGATTTCAACAAAGCCTTTGACATGGTTCCGCACAGGCGACTGATAAATAAATTGAGTTCCCTCAGTGTGGGACCTAGAGTAACTGATTGGGTAAAAAATTGGTTGAATGGTAGGAGACAGAGGGTGATGGTAAATGGAGCTTGCTCTGAAGAAAAGGAGGTCATCAGTGGAGTACCGCAGGGATTGGTCCTAGGGCTGGCTCTGTTTAACATCTTTGCGAGCGATATTGCGGAATGGCTGTCTGGTAAGGTTTGTCTCTTTGCGGATGATACTAAACTCTGCAACAGGGTGGACACCCTGGAGGGTGTGAATGACATGAGGAAGGACCTAGTGAAGCTAGAGGAATGGACCGATATTTGGCAACTAAGGTTTAATCCCAAAAAATGCAGGGTCATGCACTTAGTTCACAAAACTCCGAGGGAATGGTACAGTATAGGGGGTGTAGTGCTTCAGTGTGCGAAGGAAGAGCGGGACGGGGGTGATTGTGTGTGACAACCTTAAAGCTTTCAAACAGGTAGAAAAAGCGACAGCCAAAGCCAGATGGATGCTTGGGTGCATAAAGAGAGGCATGACTAGCAGGAAAAAGGAGGTGAAAGTGTCGTTGTATAAGTCTCTGGTGAGGCCTCATTTGGAGTACTGCGTGCAGTTCTGGACACTGCATCTATGGAAAGATATAAACAGGATGGAGTCAGTCCAGAGGGCGGCTATGAAATTAGTAAGCGGTCTTGAATGCAAAAATTATAGGGACATAATTATGAACCTCAACATGTATATGCTGGAAGAGAGGAGGGAGAGAGGAAACATGATAGGAACATTTAAATATCTCAAGGGCATTTATGTACAGGAAGAGAGCCTTTTTCAAATGAAGGAGAGCTCTGGAATGAGGGGGGATATGACAAAGTTAAGAGGGAACAGGCTTAGGAGTAACCTAAGGAAGTATTATTTCACAGAAAGGGTGGTGGAGGCATGGAATGGCCTCCCGGTGGAGGTGGTGGAGTCTAGGACTGTTCCAGAATTTTAAAAGGCATGAGATAAGCATGTGGGATCGCTTAGGAACAGGTAGAATTGGGGGTTACAGAGGATGGGCAGACTGGATGGGTCGTATGGCCTTTATCTGCTGTCATGTTTCTACGTTTCTATTCCACCAATGCCTAAGAGCCAACCTCATCAGTGATGTCACAATGGCTCAATTGTCCTATTCTTGGCTTACTTTCCCCCCTTAGTGTGAAGAGTTTCAGTCTCTGGTAACCAGAGCTCATATTGTGATGTCATAATGGGAATAGGCTTAGGAGTAACCTAAGGAAGTATTATTTCACAGAAAGGGTGGTAGAGGCGTGGAATGGCCTCCCGGTGGAGGTGGTGGAGTCGAGGACTTCTCCAGAATTTAAAAAGGCATGGGATAAGCATGTGGGATCGCTTAGGAACAGGTAGAATTGGGGGTTACAGAGGATGGGCAGACTGGATGGGTCGTATGGCCTTTATCTGCTGTCATGTTTCTACGTTTCTATTCCACCAATGCCTAAGAGCCAACCTCATCAGTGATGTCACAATGGCTCAATTGTCCTATTCTTGGCTTACTTTCCCCCCTTAGTGTGAAGAGTTTCAGTCTCTGGTAACCAGAGCTCATATTGTGATGTCATAATGGGAATAGGCTTAGGAGTAACCTAAGGAAGTATAATTTCACAGAAAGGGTGGTGGAGGCATGGAATGGCCTCCCGGTGGAGGTGGTGGAGTCGAGGACTGTTCTAGAATTTAAAAGGGCATGGGATAAGCATGTGGGATCGCTTAGGAACAGGAAGAATTAGGGGTTACAGAGGATGGGCAGACTGGATGGGTCATATGGCCTTTATCTGCCGTCATGTTTCTCTGTTCTGTTTCTATATATATATAGCTGATCTCTCAGAGGACTGGGGTTTGGGCAGCTCTGAGGGATACAGGTTTTGGTTTGGTGAGTCCTGAGGGGCAGGGGAAAGTTGTTTCTTAGGACTCCACATCTACAGATAACGTCTCACATCTGCTGTTTCTTCATATCTCACTTTTCACAGTCCACTTTCAAAAGGACTAATCATTCCAGTGGAAGAGTTAAGAATATCATTTATTATTATCATCATTATTATTCTATAAAACTTATAAACTGCCAAATACGACATATGGGGTCCTTTTACTAAAGTGCGCAGAAAAATGGCCCGCGCTGTTGTAAGCATGTGTATTTGGATGTGTGCAGGTCCATTTTTCAGTGCGCCTGCAAAAAAGGCCTTTTTTGGGGCTGAAAATGGACGTGCAGCAAAATTAAAATAGACTTGCGTTCATTTTGGGCCTGAGACCTTACCGCCACCCATTGACTTAGCGGTAAGGTCTCACGCGTTAACCGGGCAGTAATCATCAGCACGTGTACACTGCCGATTACCGTCCAGTTAGTGCCACATGGTAGAAAATTTTAAAAAATACTTTCAGCTGCGTGCATTGGACAACGTAAAAAATAGAATTAATGCCCAGGGCATGCAGTAGCCGGATGGTAGTTCAAAATTGACACGCGTAGGCGCCTACATGACATAGTAATAGAGCCCCATAGTTCAATGAGAGTAACAATAAATAAAAAAAAAAGAACATGAACCAATCATTCAGATGATACGTACACATACTAATAAAAAGTACATTACAATAACCACTGAAATCACTTAAAATTAGGCATCAGACATTTCTTAAATAAGAAGGTCTTAAGCAACTTCCGAAAGATTAGGTAATCTCCCATTAATCCTACATCAACCGGCAAAGAGTTCCGCAGCATTGGAATTTGATAAGAAAGAGAAGCAGTTAACAAATTTGGTAGATTTAATATTCCATATTGAGGGATAACTTAAAAGAAATTTTTCACGCAGCTGACCCGATTTCCGATGGAGCAGTTCTATGTAAAATTTGAGTAGCAAGAGGGAAGCACTTTACAAAACCAGAACACTGTACCAATGATTTTATGGTGAGAATACTAAAAGGGAACTTGAAAACAATACAGGAACGTAAGACCTTTGAAGTCAGAATGATTAAATATTTTGACACCCACCAGACAGGACTTAAAGATCTGGATTTTATTATAAACCATAAAATGCTACTGCTTTGTCAACCTCTTATCATTATGTATATCGCCCTGTCCGTCATCCACCCAGCCCTCCCTGTCTCTCAACTAACCCACCCCACCCCCATCCTGTTAGACTGTCTCTGAAATGCTCTGATGTTTCACTTATATATACTGTTATTTATCAACATTTACTTATTTCAGATCTGACGAAGAAGGGCAACCTTCGAAAGCTAATCAAAAAACGTATTAAGTTAGTCCAATAAAAACGGTATTATTTTATTTTCCATGTTTTACTTTATTCTATTTCTATTGATTAAATGAAAAATTTGAAAAACCTTAGAGCCCAATTTGAAAATTTACTGGGTGATTTTAAAATTTTAACATTGCTTTTGTTACCTCATTGATATCACATTAGAAACAAAAATGGAAAAAAAGTAAAAAAAAAAAGAAAGGGACATTTTCAGAGACTGGAAATTAAGCTCACCAAGGGCCTCTTTTATCAAGCCGTGCTAGCGGTTCCTGCTTTGTCCTGCATTACTGCAGCGGGAGCCACTAACCAGGCATGATAAAAAGAGGTCCAAAGTCATCTTCCATACTGTCCGCTCCTTAGTTCTCCTTTCACTGTTAGGCTCCTCTTCGTTCTTCCTAGGTTGAACTCTTAGCAGAATCTCATCGCTTCAGATCCCTATGAATCTGTGAAGCGACTCCACTGGCTCTCACAGTTTGGTCTTTCCTCCACAGAAAGGCCAAGATATCCAGCCTTCAATATCTGACTATCAGGCTCATTTTCGAAAGAGAAAGACGCCCATCTTTCAACACAAATCGGAAGATGGGCGTCCTTCTCACAGGGTCGCCCAAATCGGAATAATCGAAAGCTGATTTAGGGCATCCCCAACTGCTTTCCATCACGGGACAACCAAAGTTCACGGGGGCATGTCAGAGGCGTAGCAAAGGTGGGACTTGGGCATGCCTAACACATGGGCGTCCTCGACCCATAATGGAAAAAAAAGGGTGTCCCTGACGAGCACTTGGACGACTTTACCTGGTCCTGTTTATCTTACGACCAAGCCACAAAAAGGTGCCCGAACTGACCAGATGACCACCGGAGAGAATCGGGGATCACCTCCCCTTACTCCCCCAGTGGTCACTAACCCCCTCCCACCCTCAAAAAACATCTTAAAAAATATTTTGTGCCAGCCTCAAATGTTATACTCAGGTCCATCACAGCAGTATGCAGGTCGCTGGAGCAGTTTTAGTGGGTGCAGTGCACTTCAGGCAGTTGACCCAGGCCCAGCCCCCCCCCCCCACCTGTTACACTTGTGGTGGTAAATGTGAGCCCTCCAAAACCCACCACAAACCCACTGTACCCACATCACCCGTAAGGGCTATGGTAGTGGTGTAGAGTTGTGGGAAGTGGGTTTTGGGGGGGGGCTCAGCACACAAGGTAAGGGAGCTATGTACCTGGGAGCAATTTATGAAGTCCACTGCAGTGCCGCCTAGGGTGCCCGGTTGGTGTCCTGGCATGTCAGGGGGACCAGTGCACTACGAATGCTGGCTCCTCCCACAACCAAAGGGCTTGCATTTGGTCGTTTCTGAGATGGGCGTCCTGGGTTTCCATTATCGCCAAAAATCAGAAACGACCAAGTCTAGGGACGACCATCTCTACAGATGACCTAAATTTCAAGATTTGGGCGTCCCCGACCGTATTATCGAAACGAAAGATGGACGTCCATCTTGTTTCGATAATACGGGTTTCCCCGCCCCTCCACGGGACGTTTTGCGAGGACGTCCTCAGTAAAACTTGGGCGTCCCTTTCGATTATGCCCCTCTATGTGTCCCAGTGGGAGAAAGTGCATATTATGGCCTGTATAGCAAGGCCCAATCCCCTTTATACCCTTCCAGTTTAACAGACATTCAGTGAATGTAAACAGATGTACATAGAAACAATGGTAAACGTAATACCGTACTTAGCTTGCAGGTAGGCCATTGCATCTGAGAAGTTGTTGCTTAAAAATAAATCCAGAGCAGTCATGCATTCTCCAAGTGCAGCATTCAGGTCTGATTTTGAAGGACTGTATACAAAACAATGAGAAAACAAAATTAATGGTAATAATTATCACTCTCTTTATTTAGGCAACATTCATGCATCAAAATCCTTTGGTATACCTTCTCCAGCATCTTGGTTCCCATCTGAAGGCCCTGATGAATTTTCCAAGAATGCAGCTGTTCGTACAAAGCAAGTTACCTCTAGAGAATGACACGGGGACGAGGAACCACAGTAATCGTGGGGACAGGGACTGAGTCCGCAGGGATGGGATGAGGGCAGAGCCTGCGGGGACAGAACTTTGTCCCCATGTCATTTTCTACTTTGAAGCCGGTTATTGAACTGGACTGTTATTTATGTTTGAGTGATGCAGACGATATTTTGATTTTTTTGGAAAAACAAGCAAAACATGCTGGCCGCAACTAGCAAAATTTGCACGGGGGATCCTGTACATTCCTGCTACCATCTTCTAAGAAGCAGGAGCGTAGCCAGGCAACAGATTTGGGGTGGGCCTAGGCAAGAAGTGGGTGGGCACCAAATGTTCTCCCCCACCACAAAGAGACATCTCAGCTGGCAGGAAAATGCTTCTTTCCACCTTGGCAGTCTGCAGCAGGCGTGCGTTGAAAACTGAGCGTGCGCAGGTGCCAGCATTGTGGAGAGCAGCATTTTCATTACCATCAGGGGGAAGTCTTCAGCTGGTAGAGCTTGGGATCTCCACCAGCTACCGATAAACATGTGCTACTGTTGGGTGGGCCTGAGCCCTAAGTGGATGGGCCCTGGCCCACCCAGGCCCACCTGTGGCTACGCCACTGCTAAGAAGACAAGTTGCTCGTTGTTATTATTGTTTTGTATTTGTGATTCATAAACAACAGTTGCACAGCATATTGTTCCTTTTTATACTTTAATGAAAAGATTTAAATATAAAATCATAAGTGTTCGAGGCTTCTACAGATGAGGACAAAGACCACGTGGATGGGGCGGGGACAGGGACGGAGACACAAACTGCAAGGACGGGGTGGGGATGGAGACAGAACCCATGGGGATAGGGCAGGGACGGGGACAAACTTCGGCCCTGTGTCATTCTCTAGTTACCAGGAACTCCAACCTCCAGATTCCAAATATAGGGCTGCACTTCATCAGAAGGGGTCAAGGGTGAGATACAATCAAATACAACCTAATGAACTCAATTTGAATTTGAAATGCATCAAAATTTATGTAAGATAAACACACTACATTTAAAACACATTCCTTTATCAAGCAACAAATATATATCATTGAAATATATTTGTTGCTTGATAAAGAACAGTGTAATGTAGTGTGTTTATCTTACATTGACTTAGCGGTAAGGTCTCATGCGTTAACTGGGCAGTAATGGTCAACGTGCGTTCAAATGCCAAGCACCACAACCAACGCGGGAGCTCCTGAGACGTCTTACTTTGACCCCCATCAGTAAAATAGATTTCATATTGCTTTTCCCAGGAACAAGCATTTCAAGTACACTTTAATAATAATGTATAGATTTTTTTTTTTACTAAGGTGCACTGAAAAATGGCTTGCGGTACTGTAAGCATGGGTTTTGGGCACACGCCGATCCATTTTTTAGCACGCCTGTAAAAAAGGCCTTTTTTTTTTACATTTGCCGAACACGGACGTGCGTCAAAACGAAAATTGTCATGCATCCATTTTGTGTCTGAGACCTTACCGCCAGCCATTGACCTGGTGGTAAAGACTCACGCGGTAACCGGGCGGTAATGATCTACGCATGCCAAATGCCACTTGGCGCATGTCCATTACTTGCGCCTGAAAATAAAAAATATTTTTCAGACACGTGGATCGGACATGCACCAAAAGAGGAAATTACCTCAAGAGCCACACGGTAGTCTGGCGTTAGCGCCATTTTGGCATGCGTAGACGCTTACGCAGCTTAGTAAAAGGACCCCTTGTCGTTTTTAAAAAAATACCTTGCGATGCTAACTGCTTTTACCACATTCTCTAACAAGTTCCAGAGTTTAATTACATATTGAGTGAAGAAATATTCTCTCTGGTTTGTTTTAAATTTAGTACTATGAAGCTTCATTGCGTGCCTCCTAGTCCTTATACTTTTGGAAAAAGTAAACAAGTGATTCACATCTACCTGTTCCACTCCACTCAGTATTTTATAGACCTCTATCATATCTCTCCTCAGCCATCTCGTCCCATCCCCTTTATCGTTTTGCTTGCCCTTTTCTAATTTTGCAATATCTTGATCGAGATGTGGTGACCAGCTGTTCAACAGTGTCCATTTCTAACAGTACTACAGAAATTAGGAGTAGTACTAATAATTACACCAGTCATTCTAATATGAAATTTAATTACCATGATTTGTTATTATGGAAACATTTTCTGATCAGAGGATAACTCCCAACTGCATAATAAATTTTAGTTTAATATAATGCCCTAAGCTGCTGATTAGCAGCACTGTAACGAGACCATGAAGGACTGAACCATCCTTTTCCTCAGCAGACACTGCAAAACACCCCAGAGGTTTCTGGGGGTGCTTCAAAGTGTCCCTCAAAAGGGATAAAGGTCCTTCTGAACAGGATTCCTTTGTGTTTATCCCACACATTTTTGAATTCTGTTACCGTTTTCATCTCCACCGCCAAGTATCTACCACTATCTCCATGAAAAAATACTTCCTGACATTTTTTCTGTCTGCCCCCCCTTCAACCTCAATTCATGTCCTACCACCTTCCCATCTCCGGCTTGCTGCGTCGAGTCAATCGATGTTTCCTAATAAAGACTGAATTTTCAGACGTCTCCCTTGGTAATTCGTGAAGGCCATTTATCCTCCTCCTTTTCGCTGTACTACTGTGACGTAGGGATTGTGGGTTCCTCCACCTTCTGTGGTCGTTCCTTGTTCTTTGTTTGTGGGTTCAAACATCTGAATCATATCACCCCGTTTCGCCTTTTTCCTCCAGGGTATACACGTTCAGGTCAGTAAGTCTCTCCTCATACATCTTGTAACGCAAATTTCATACCATTTTTGTAGCTTTTCATTGCACTGTTTCAAATATTCTTACATCCTTAGCAAGATACAGCCTCCAAAACTTAACACAATACTCCAGGTGGGGGCTCACCAATGACCTGTACAGGGGTATCAACACCTCCTTTCTTCTGCTGGTTACACCTCTCTCTATACAGCCTAGCATCCTTCTGGCTATGGTCACTGCCTTGTCACACTGTTTCATCGCCTTCAGATCCTCAGATACTATCACCCCAAGATCCCTCTCACTGTCTGTGCATATCAAACTCTCACCACCTAACACATACGTCTCCCGTTCTTCTACATTCTGCAGATCCTTTTTCATGTTTTCCACTCCCTCTGTTACAAATCTTGGTATCATCTGCAAAAAGGCCAACTTTACCTTGTAACCCTTCAGCAATGTCACTCACAAATATATTGAACAGAATCAGCCCCAGCACTGATCCTTGAGGCACTCCACTACTCATATTTCCCTCCTCCGAGTGAATTCTATTAACCACCACCCTCTGGTGTATGTCCATCAACCAGTTCCTAATCTACTTCACCACTTTAGGTCCTATCTTCAGCCTGTCAAGTTTATTCCTTCAGCATCGCTTCCATTAAATTTCCAGTAACTGAAGTGAGGCTTACTGGTCTTTAGCTTCAAGCTTCTTCTCTGTCACCACTTTTGTGAAGAAGGACCACATCTGCTCTTCTCCAGTTCCACGGAACCTCCCCCATCTCCAAGGACCTGCCAGAATGTCTCTGAGCTCCCTCAATATCCTGGGATGGATCCTGTCCGGTTCCATGGCTTTGTCCATGTTCCAATTTTTAAGTTGTTCATAAACACTCTCTTCCGTGAACGGTGATATATCCTCTCCATTCTCATATGTACTTTTGCCAGTCAATCGTGGTTCTTCTCCAGGATTTTCTTCCGTGTAAACAGAAGTATTTGTTTAGCGAATTTGTTTTTCTTTCATCATTCTCCACATAGCGGTTCGCAGCATCTTTCAGTCTCACAATTCCATTTTGTGCTCTTATTATTCACTTTCTATGGATTTTTAATGTACCATACCAAAATTGGAAACCTCATCATCAGAGTTTATACATTTACAAACAACTGGAGTAATGTTCAGTTCAAGCTTCTCCTTCTTACCTACAAATGCACTCAGTCTGCAGCCCCTCATTACCTCTCTACCCTCATTTCCCCTTACGTTCCCGCCCGTAACCTCCGCTCACAGGACAAATCCCTCCTCTCAGTACCCTTCTCCACCACCGCCAACTCCAGGCTCCGCTCATTCTGCCTCGCCTCACCCTATGCTTGGAATCAACTTCCTGAGCCCTTACGCCAAGCCCCCTCCCTACCCATCTTCAAATCCTTGCTCAAAGCCCACCTCTTCAATGTTGCTTTCGGCATCTAACCTTTATACCTTTCAGGAAATCTAGACTGCCCCTATTTGACTGACTGTACATTTGTCCTTTAGATTGTAAGCTCCTTTGAGCAGGGACTGTCCTTCTATGTTAAATTGTACAGTGCTGCGTAACCCTAGTAGCGCTTTAGAAATGTCAAGTAGTAGTAGCAGTGTTAAGTAAAAGCAAGAAAACACATGTATTGTAGTGACAAGAGAAGCATTAAAGCTGGAATTTATTTATTTTTTATTTATTTTTATTTATGTTAATTTATATACCGTATCTTATTGCATCTGCAAAACAAAACGGTTTACATATATATAAAAAATTGGTATATACAAATAAACAGACATAGGAATTCCATTCATGACAGGAAAGCACAGCAATCAAGATAAACTACATAATAAATCAATACAAGTTAAAAATCTAATATCCAGTTAAGCTATCCCATTTTTCTTTGTCTTTTTGACCTTATCTCATTATGCTAAGTTCTGTTCTACGTAGCTTATAAAGAGAAAGGTTTTCAGAAGTTTTCGGTAATGGAGATAAGATTTCTCTAATCTGATCTCCTTTGGAAGGCTATTCCAAAGGGAGGGTGACAGGTAGAAAAAAGCCGATCTCCGTGTAGATTCCCACCTAGCCTTAGTAAGAGGGGGAATGACTAACCTGTTATCTGTTAGGGATCTGAGAGTTCGCATAGCGGTGTAGGGGATTGTTAAATTCGACAAGTAGCTAGGGTTTAATGTGTGAAAGGCTTTGTGTGTCAGGACAAGAGCCTTAAACTTTATTCTTGCTTCGACCGGGAGCCAGTGCAGATGATGCAATAAAGGTGTTGCTCGATCATCCCTCCGGGCCCTACAGATCATACGTGCTGCTGTATTTTGAATTCTTTGTAATCGCTTTAAGTTTGCTTGAGTAATCCCAGCATATACAATGTTACAGTAGTCTAAACGTGAAGTAATATATGCCGATGTCAGCGTTTTGAGAGAGTCCTTACTTATTGAATTTCTGACTGACCAAAGCCGTCTCAGATGAAAGAAAGATTTTTTCACTACATCGGATACTTGTTCCTCAAAGGTCAATGCGGAATCAATAATGACCCCGAGATATCTAAAAGACTTAACTGTTGGAATATTCTGACCAAATAGCACAGGTACCACAGAGGGATATGTGCCTTGCCCTACTATCCAAGATGTAGTAGTCTTATCCGGGTTCAGTACCAGCTGATGTGTTGTCAACCAGTCTGCTACTTTATCCAAGCATATTTGAATGGGTGTAAGATCTATGTTCGATGGTCTAACATAATGGATAAGCAAAAAATCATCTGCATATGAGTAAAAACTTATACCCATTGTTTGAATGAGGAGCGCCAGGGGACTGATGAATAGGTTGAACAGTAGTGGAGATAAGACCGAGCCCTGAGGAACTCCACATGATAAGTTGTAGGATCTAGAACAGGATTGCTGCTGAACTACTTTAAATGAACGATTCGTTAGGAAGGATATAAACCATTTCATAGTTGTCCCTGAAATACCAATCTCACTCAATCTATCAATGAGTAAGTTGTGATTGATTAGGTCGAAGGCCGCAGACAAATCTAATGAAACTACCAGGGCAATATAACCGAGTTCTAATTTTGCATGGATTTCACTTAACAGTGAAGTCAGAATAGTCTCTGTACTGTGACCTTTCCTGAAACCCGATTGTCTGGGATGTAACAAATTTTTTGAATCTACATAAGTTTGCAACTGTCTAAATACTACTGTCTCTATAACTTTGGATAGAAAAGGAAGATTAGAGACTGGTCTATAGTTAGAAGGTAATAAGGGATCCAATGAGGCTTTCTTTAGACTAGGTTTTACTAGCGCTTCTTTCAAAATATACTGTGCTGTTATGCTGGGAAGGAGTACCTTTATCATGCTGTACTCAACCTGGATTCAATTCTCTGAAAAGCCCTTGGAATTAAGCACCTTATGTTGACTTCTGTAGGAACAAGGTTTCCAATTCCTCCCTGCCCTTGGTAAACAGAGACTTGCCTGGCAGGGAAAAAAAATCTAGCACTTTTAGAATCTTCTGGCTCAGGAAATGAATTATCCTTTATCAGGACTGACATTTCAGCTAACATTTTTAACAATATTAAATCAGCTCAAATATAAAATCAAGCTACATACATTGGTTGCCAAGAATCAAAAATGGCAGTCAAAATAAGCCTCTCATCTTTTATTAATCCCTTACAATAAACATGATCAGTACAAGTGTGGTGCTGAATCATATTTTTTCCTTAGCATATAAAAGGAACAAGTTTTCCGTAAATGAACCAATCATCTTAAATTCACTGAACGTCATCCCGTTTCAAGAAAAAAACGCACAACGCAGCCTCTAAGCATCATGGCCAATGTTACTCTAGATATCACTGGATAATGTGAAGGGTTCATTTGATAAGAAGTCGCCTATGTATCAAGATCAAGTAAGCACCTACTTCAAGTCTATTTTATAAAGGCACAAGCCTCCGGATATTCAGCCGGCAGCGCTTTCATTGCGCACCGCTTGCATTTAACCTGGATATTCAATGCCAGGCCATTTGTGGTGACCAGCACTGAATATCCGGATTCATATTTTGACTGTGGCAACTTAACCGGTTAAGTGCTTACCCCTGGATTCTATATAGTATGCCAAGAGATCCGCGCCAAAATCCAAACGTATTCTGTAACAATGCACATCATTTAATTGGCTTAACAAGCCAATTAGCATTGATAATGGCAATACTACTACTACTACTATTTAGCATTTCTATAGCGCTACAAGGCGTATGCAGCGCTGCACAAACATAGAAGAAAGACAGTCCCTGCTCAAAGAGCTTACAATCTAATAGACAAAAAATAAAGTAATCAAATCAATTAATGTGTACAGGAAGGAGGAGAGGAGGGTAGGTGGAGGCGAGTGGTTACAAGTGGTTACGAGTCAAAAGCAATGTTAAAGAGGTGGGCTTTTAGTCTAGATTTAAAGGTGGCCAAGGATGGGGCAAGACGTTCCATCGCTGTCTGGCTGCCTGGGTTCGTAACATCTCATGACATCAGCCAGCCTCCAGCGCTCTGTTCCCCCCCACTGCCCCGCCCTCACGTCAAAACGTAATGACGTGAGAGGACGGGACAGTGAGAGGGAAGGGAATGCAATAATGAGCACTAATTGGCAATAATTAGAATTTATGAGCACAACTCGCTAAGCGTATTCTGTAACGCGGTGTGCCCAACTTCTAATGCGTGCAGTCAAAAAGGGGCATGGTTACGGGGCAACGGAATGGATGTTTTGTGGGCATTTCAAAATTTATGCTCATCGTTACAGAATATGGCCCTGTGCGCCTAAATCTACATGCCGGGATTTACGCTATTGTTTTCCTTGGTGTAAATGGACGCACATTGTTTTAGGTGCTGGGATACCAACTAAGCATATATTCTATATTCCTAAATCTAGGCGCTACTTACAGAGTACGTTTATGCGAAAATGTTTTCCACGCGGATTTTTTTAGGTGCCATATTTAGAATCCTCCCTTAACAGTTAAAGATAGGCCTGGTATTTATGTGGCCTATTTAAACTGCTAAACGTAGCTGGTTTGGTGCTTAATATCCACGCCAAACCAGCTATGTCACACTATATAGCTGGTTAGCGGCTAGCCGCTCATCGCAAATATTCATTGGGAGATAACCAGTTATCTCTTGCTGAATATCTGTGGGTAGGCGCTAAAATGCTATTTAACCTGCAGGAGCAACTCCTGGCTAGTTAAATACAGTGATACCTCAGTTTTTGTCGATAATCCGTCAGAAAACAAATTGGCGAAAACCCGAAACTGACGAAAACCGAGGCAATTATTTCCATATGAATCAACACTGGATAGCACTGGAATTGTTTGGCTAGACGCACGGAGTGATGCTCACACAATGAGAAACAACGCCACACTGAGCAGGAGAACGCGTGGGTCGCCCTTTGTTTTCGCAAAATTAGCAGCGAGGTCACTCCGACGAAATCCGAGACAAATTTTTCGCAGGAAAAAAAAAATCGACGAAAACCGAGGTACTACTGTAGTTTTGAATATTGGCCAGATAGATGCCACACTCTTTTTAAACTACGAGCAAAGTGGCATAACCTGCATCTATATGCCCAAAGTTATGTCCAAATTACATTCCATAAGTGTTTGCAATGCACATGTATTATATGAACAATGCACTTAAACTGCACTCGTCCAAAGCTCCACCCCTGAATACACGTGAAAGTATGTGCCTTCTTGGCACCATGCATATTTTTACATGCACAACCCCTGGGGTAATTCTATAACAGGCCCTTGCATGTGAAAAATTCTTATTACTTCTCTGTTTAGAAGGCATCTCAACAAATAGGTCCCTACCCACTAAGCTCAATATCTGAGACAACGGGAGATTAGGGAGGATGGCTGACAAAATAGTCACTTATCGAGGTAAAAGGTCTTTATGAAAACCATTGGCAGCATAATGGGGCAGACCATAGAGGCTACAGCCTCACCAATATTTTGCCAAACACAGCATCGGTGACTAGGGAGCTTGGGGATGGGGTTTGAGATTGGTTTGTTTGGCTCCTACATCCAAATCGGCCATTGTGTACAAGGGGAAAAGTGCCGTATTCAAAAGGCATAAGGCAGGTACCATCACCCACATTGCTTCTGCGGGGGAGATCACCTCAAACCTGGCTTTGCCTTTTCAAAACTACACCTGTTGATCCTGCTGGAAAAAGTCTCTTTCAAAGGGAAGTTCTGCCCATGCTTTCCCTTTGAGAAATGGTGTAAAATCCACAGGGGAAAAGTCTCCAGTGACTGGATGAAGAGTTTGAATGTGGGTCTCCCAACTCCTAAGGCTACAGATGACACATTTCTTGGTCTCTGTTCTCTCATCCTTTCCTGAGGTGCTACTCATCTCTGGGCACTGGTAGGCATGGCCTACACCAGGCACCATGGAGAACAGCTTCATGGGCCAGGGAGGAGGCTGGTTGAGAGCTGCCATGTGCTCACTGATTGGCTCTGCCTGCACAAGGTGACTATAACCAGCTTGGCAATTGGCTGCAGCCTGCACTCTCCATTGCACTGTCTGCTTCAGAAGTCACTGCTGCACCTCTGGAAATGAGCAGACTGATCTCAGGAAAGAAAGAGACCAAACAAGTTTTGGGGCTTAAAATTCCTGCACCCGATTTCTTTTCCATAAGCAGAATATTACTGGGAGAGTAGACCAGAGAAAGTGAGACAAATTGTATGTGTACAAATGTAGTTTAAGCTAGGAAATCCATTATATGATAGAAAAGCACAGACAGAACATCCCTACTGAAGATAATAACATAGACCATCACTACATCTGTCATACATAATTTCTAATGATTTATGTCTCCTTGTATAGTGTAAAGCATTTTTCATACCTGTTTGATAAAAGTAGGTTTTCAGAGCTTTACGGAAAAGAGGGATCTAATAAACAGAAGCAATTCATGCTATGAGGTCATTTCCCCAACGGGAATTGTAAAATGAGACTGAAACAACAGGTGTATGTTCTTGCATCGGTGTGACTTGCCTATTCCTCTTTGTGGATAATTATTAGTATGCATTCATCTATGGGTCTCTCTCGCTGGAGCCCTGTGTCTGGATCTCTGACTGTGCCTAGATGAAACTTAGAAATTCTGCAGCCTCAATGCCAGAATTTTTCTAAATTAGGTTCTTGAGGATCAGTAACATTATTTATGCAGGCATTATCAAGCTTAACCTAAAACGTTTACAAACTGTTCAAAACACGGCCGCCCGTATTATCTGTCGAGCCTCAAAAATACGATAGGGCCACGCCTCTTTTACGTTGTCTTCACTGGATCCCGATAGATTTAAGAGTAAAATTTGAGGTTCTCATTTTGACATTTAAAGTGCTTCATTTAGCTACGCCATTTTACCTTGCGACCTTAACTATTCCATACACAACATCGTGAACGCTCCGTTCACTCACAGACAATAGATTAGTGATCCGACCACCCTCAAGAGCTAGATGGATTGAATTCACCCGCATAGCCGCCGAGAGGGGGGGCGGGGGGGACAAAATTCCCCGGGCCTTCAAGGAGGGGTCCGGCGCCGCACTCCCACCCGCCCTCCGTCGTCGACCGTCTGCCACCGGGCCAGGCTCCCTGCATTGAATTCACAGCGCCTCTCACCTCTGTGTGAAAGCACTGCAGGCAGCAGGGCAGCAGATCGCCTCCCTTTGGCCCTCCTTCCCTCCTTGTGTCCCGCCCTCGCAGAAGTTATGTCAGACGAGGGCGGGACACGAGGGAAGGAGGGCCGAAGGGAGGCGATCTGCTGCCATGCTGCCTGCAGCGCTTTCACATAGAAGTGAGAGGCGCTGCGATTTCAATGCAGGGGGCCAGCCCGGTGGCAGATGAAGGGAGGTGGGCGGAGGGGGGAGCAGCGGTGGCAACCTCGGGGAGGCAGGGCTCTGGGGGCGGCCTTACCCCGAGCCCGGCCCAGTCTCTCGGCGGCCCTATCCACCCGTGCTTCAGCCTTTTTCTTTTTGTTCCCAGCACTGTGGAATTCCCTTCCACAATCAATTAGGTTAGAACAATCGTACCCTCTTTTCCGTAAAGCTCTGAAAACTTACTTTTATCAAACAGCTTTTGAAATATAACAGTATCTGAGTAGGAAGGACCACACAGGTATGAAAAATGCTTTACACTATACAAGGAGACATAAATCATTAGAAATTATGTATGACAGATGTAGTGATTGTCTATGTTATTATCTTCAGTAGGGAAGTTCTGTCTGTGCTTTCCTATCATATAATGGATTTCCTAGCTTAAACTACATTGTATGTTTATTTATTTATTGCATTTGTATCCCACATTTTCCCACCTTTTTGCGGGTTCAGTGTGGCTTACAATATGAGTTGAATGTTGGAAATACAATTTGTTACAGATAGTTATGGATTACATTGTGCAGAGTTATGCGAAACAATTGAGGTGTCGTTAAGGAATGTAACAATGGAACATAGACATTGAAACTTTGGAAGGAAACAATGGGAGCTTAGAGAGCGATAAAAAGGCATGAAGACGTATGGTATATATCTTTCTGTGAGTAAAGGTATGAGTGATGTGATATTACGGGAATGAGAGTTCAGAGGTGAATGTATGATGCATTAGTGAACAGTAAGTGTGGACTTTATGTGTTTTGGTTCTTTCCGTAAATTTTTTCGAAAAGATGGGTCTTCAGTAATCTGCGGAAGGAAGCTTGCTCATTGGTTGTTCTTAGGTTGCGCGGCAGTGTATTCCAAAACTGCGTGCTCATGTGAGAAAAGGTTGACACGTGTAGCGCTTTGTATTTCACGCCCTTGCAATTGGGGAAGTGGAGGTTAAGGAAGGTTCGGGATGATCTTTTGGCGTTTCTGGGTGGTAAGTCTATCAACTCAGACATGTAGGCTGGGGCTTCGCCGTGAATGATTTTGTGGACTAATGTGCATACTTTAAAAGTATTGTACATTGACGTGTAAACCGTTCTGGCTTGCTATGGAATAAGTGACGTTATAATAAACAAAATAAATGATAAAAGATGTGAAGTAGAAAGAAACAAAACACAGTACAGGAAAGATATGGTATAGATCTTATAGAAAAACAATATATGGCTGATAAATAATAAAATTTTTATGAATGTGCACTTTGTTTCCTTCTCAGAACTAATGGATGGTGCAGGAGATAAATATTTCAAATAAATAAGTAAATTGCATTTAAAAAAAGTACTTAAAATCCAGGCCATGAACAGAGAATTTTAGACATATAAATCAGTGAAAGAGCCAGGGCCGGTCCTAGGGTCTCTGGCGCCCCCCTGCAGACTGAGTTGGCGCCCGCGCGCCCCCCCCTCCGGCACCCATGCACCCCCACCCCCCCAGCATCTCCTTTCTCTCTTCTCCCACCCTGCCCCTGTCCAGCGATTCTCCTTCGCCCCCATCCCCCGCCGCCCTTGGTGCTTTAAATCTTTAATTTACCTCCGTTCCAGCAGCCGCGTCATTTGAAAGCCCTGTCCCATCTCTAGCCTTCCCTCCCTTCGTGAGTTTGTTCTGCAGTCCCGCCCTCGAGGAAATGACATCAGAAGGCGGGACTGCAGAACGAACTCACGAAGGGAGGGAAGGCTAGAGACGGGGCAGGGTTTTCAAATGATGCAGCTGCTGAAACGGAGGTAAATTAAAGATTTAAAGCACCAAGGGCGGCGCGGTATGGCGGCGCCCTTGAAGGCAGGCGCCCCCCTGCGGGGCTTACCCTGCTTACCGGGTTTGACTGGCCCTGGAAAGAGCTACTTTTATAAAGCTTCTTCACCTGTAAAACACCTCTTGTAAAATCAGATGAGACCTAAAGTATGCAAGGTGCAAGTAAATGCTACTTGTAGAGGACGAATGAACCGGGGAGGAATGTGGCTAGAGTTACAGCGTATGTGAATAAGTTCTTACTTTACGTGCTAACATTTAGGCTTGTTCCATAGTAACACAGTATGTTTCAACAGAAACGGTCCATCCAGTCTGCCCAACTGGAAAGCGGAACGACAAGTGAGGTTAATAATAAATTTGCAGATGACACAAAACTATTCAGAGTTGTCAAAACACACGTGGTTTGTGAAAAATTGCAGGAAGACCTTGGGAAACCGGAAGACTGGGCATCAAATGGCAGATGAAATTTAATGTGGACAAATGCAAAGTGATGCACATTGGGAAGAATAATCCAAATCACAGTTACCTGATGCTAGGGTCCACCTTAGCAGTCAGCACTCACGAAAACGATGTAGGTGGCATTGTAGAAATTACGCTGAAATCTTCTCCCCAGTGTGTGGTGGCAGCCAAAAAAAGCAAACAGGATACTAGGAATTATTAGGAAAGGGATGCAAAATAAGACCAAAAATATTATAATGCCTCTGTATTGGTCCATGGTGCGACTTCACCTTGAGTATTGTATTCAGTTCTGGTTGCCATATCTCAAAAAAGATATAGCAGAATTAGAAAAGGTTCAAAGAAGAGTGACCAAAATGATAAAGGGGATGGAACTCCTCCCATACGAGGAAAGGCTAAAGAAGTTAGGGCTCTTCAGCTTGGAAAAGAGATGGCTGTGGGGGAATATGATTGAGGTCTATAAAATCATGAGTGGTGTAGAACAGGTAGAAGTGAATTGATTTTTCACTCTTTCAAAAAGTACAAAGACCAGGGGACACTCAATGAAATTACAGGGAAATGCTTTAAAAATAAATAGGAGGAAATATTTTTTCACTCAAAGAATACTTGAGCTCTGGAACTCGCTGCCGGAGGATGTGGTAACAGCAGCTAGCGTTATCTGGTTTTAAAAAAGGTTTGGACAAGTTTCTGGAGGAAAAGTCCATAGTCTGTTATTGAGATGGACATGAGGGAAGCCACTGCTTGCCTCAGGATTGGTAGCATGGAATGTTGCTATTAATTGGGTTTCTGCCAGGTACTTCAATAGAAATCAAACAAAATAAAACACGGAAAAGAAAATAAGATGATACCTTTTTTATTGGACATAACTTAATACATTTCTTGATTAGCTTTCGAAGGTTGCCCTTCTTCCTCAGATCGGAAATAAGCAAATGTGCTAGCTGACAGTGTATATTAGTGAAAACATTCAAGCATTACTATGACAGTCTGACAGGGTGGGAGGATGGGGGTGGGTCGGAGGTATGCATGGGGACATCAAAGCATATCATTGATATTCTAACAGGATGGGTGTGGATAGGTGAGGGGAGGGTGATCAACAGAGACATACAGCTTTATGGTTTATAATGGGCTAGGAATCCCAGATCCTTGTTAAGTCCTTTCTGTTGGGTGTTAAAATATTCAATCATTCTGACTTCAAAGGTCTTACGTTCTTGTATGGTTTTAAAGTTACCTTTCAGGATTCTCACTGTGAAGTCACTGGTACAGTGTCCTGGTCCTGTAAAATGTTGACCAACAGGCGTGGGAACCCTGCTGGCACCAGTGCTATCCAAAGGGCTCTCATTCTGCCCGCCAAGGGAACTAGATGTAATCCAACTATACTCAGACCTAGAGGAATTCTTTAGAAAAATGCGCCTTAAAACACATTTCTATATTAAAGGGACACCAAACAGACCAGAATACAGTCTTAAACAAAAGAACACTTATTTCACCCCACAGGAGGGACAAAACTACAAGCTGGATAATTACATAGAAAGTTTCAGACATAGGGTGAAATCCCAACTTTTCAACAAACAAAAGAGAATCCTGTACAATCTTACCCCACCAGAAAGAGCGGCCATAAGAACCCTACAAACTAACGAACGCATTATCATCAAACCCGCAGACAAAGGAGGCGCAGTGGTAATTATGGACATACAAAAATACATTGAAGAGGGGCACAGACAGCTCTCAGACAATAAATACTACAGGAAACTAACTGAGGACCCCACACAGGATTACACAAAACAGCTGAAAGACCTTATCAAAACATTTCCTACACAAGCGCAACCTCACCTGAAGAAACTCATACCAAATCAACCTTCCGTGGGCTCATTCTACAAGCTACCCAAGATCCACAAACCGGGAAACCCTGGCAGACCAATCATATCAGGTATTGGCACACTCACGGAAGAAATATCTGGATTCATAGAGGGAATTCTGAAACCTCTCGTACACAAAACTAACAGCTTCATACAAGACACCACGGACTTTCTGAATAAATTGAAAAATATCAAGCAACTACCACCTAACACCCTTCTGGTCACAATGGATGTAGAATCACTATACAGCAACATTCCAAATGCGGATGGCATAGCTGCATGTGGAAGACTCCTAAAAAAATCCACACTGGACCATCAATACTCACCAGAAACTATTACAAAATTAATCAAATTCATTTTAACTCACAACTACTTCCACTTTAACAATGATATCTATCTGCAAATAATGGACACTGCGATGGGCACCAGGACAGCACCCCAATATGCCAACCTTTTTATGGCTGAGCTGGAAGAGACATTTCTGAATACACACCAAACCAAACCTCTAAAATACTACTGGTACATCGATGACATTTTTATGATTTGGACAGAGGGTGAAGAAACTCTGAAACAATTTTATTCTGCCTTCAATACATACCATCCTACAATCAGATTCAAAATTGACTACTCCCCAGAAAAAGTCAATTTTTTGGACACCACTGTCTCAATCAGTGATGGCTGTATACAAACATCTATATACAAGAAACCCACAGACAGATGCAGCTACCTCCACAACTCCAGCTTCCATCCTTCACATACAAAAAGATCCATCATTTACAGCCAAGCCACAAGATACCACCGTATGACCCAGGGGACAGAGACAGACACCTTAAAAGCCTGACTGAATCCCTCAAACAGAAAGGCTACAACCCCAAAATAATCTCCAAGAATATTGCCTCCTCCCTCAAAACACCCAGGGAGAATCTGCTACAGTACAAAAAGAAAAAATCCACAGACAGAATCCCGCTTGTAGTGACATACAATCCAGAGCTGGAAAAACTGAGGAAAATCATAAGAGATCTACAACCTATACTCCAGGAGGATGAATTACTGAAAGAGATATTCCCATCCCCACCAGTACTGGCCTTCCGACAGCCACCCAATTTAAAACACTAGCTAATCAGAAGTAAACTTCCATCACAGACTGAAAAGGAACAGAAGGGCACACTTCCCTGTAATTTATCCAGTTGCAAACTATGCCAAAATATTTCACAGGACCCCAAAGTCATCCACAAAGGAAAGATATTCAACATAAAGGGATCTTTCACTTGCTCATCTTCCAATGTGGTATATATCATTCAGTGTAAAAAATGTAACGAAGGATGCTATATTGGAGAAACAGGCCAGATGCTTAAGACAAGATTCAATTTACATAGACATCATATGAACAATACTGGTGCCAGCAGGGTTCCCACGCCTGTTGGTCAACATTTTACAGGACCAGGACACTGTACCAGTGACTTCACAGTGAGAATCCTGAAAGGTAACTTTAAAACCATACAAGAACGTAAGACCATTGAAGTCAGAATGATTGAATATTTTAACACCCAACAGAAAGGACAACAAGGATCTGGGGTTCCTAGCCCATTATAAACCATAAAGCTGTATGTCTCTGTTGATCACCCTCCCCTCACCTATCCACACCCATCCTGTTAGAATATCAATGATATGCTTTGATGTCCCCAAGCATACTTCCTACCCACACCCCTCCTCCCACCCTGTCAGACTGTCAGAGTAATGCTTGAATGTTTTCACTTATATACACTGTCAGCTAGCACATTTGCTTATTTCCGATCTGAGGAAGAAGGGCAACCTTCGAAAGCTAATCAAGAAATGTATTAAGTTATGTCCAATAAAAAAGGTATCATCTTATTTTCTTTTCCATGTTTTATTTTGTTTGATTTCTATTGATAACCTTAAGAGTGGACTAACACGGCTACCACACTCCTCTACTGCCAGGTACTTGTAACCTGGATCGGCCACTGCTGAAAGCAGGATACTGAGCTAGATGGAACATTGGTCTGACCCAATATGGCTATTCTTATGTTCTTATGTCACACTCATTATCAATTCGTGGTTATATACTGGATCATGGTCTTTCTTTGGTGTTTCTGGGACATAGACCGTAGAAGTCCACCTGGTTCTGTTCTTATGTTCCAACTACTGGAGTTGCCATCAAAGCCCACTCCAGCCTATCTAATCCATCTTGTCAGTTGTGGGACCCAGACTATAAAAGTCTGCCTAGCACTGTCCTCAGTTCCAGTTACTGAAGTTGCTGTTTCCAGGTCATCCTAAACTGGATTGCCCTATTACAGAACACAGATCTACAAAGTCTGCCTAGCACCATCCTTAGTTCTTCACAGTCGGAGTCCCCATCCAAGTGTCACTAACACATTCACACATATGCAGCGATTTAAGGGGTTTTTTTTATACCATCCATTTTCTAAATAAAGATCCTCTGTGTTCATCCCATGTCTTTTTGAATTCTGTCACTGTTTTTGTCTCTATCACCTCTCTCGGGAGACCATTCCAGGCATCGGCCACCCTCTCCATGAAAAAGAATTTCCTGACATTACTCCTAAGTCTACCACCCTGCAACCTCATGTCCTCTGGTTTTATCATTTCCCCTTCCCTAGAAAATATTTGTTGCTATATTAATTCCTTTCAAGTATTTAAACATCCTGGAAAGGAGAGGATGTGTTCACACCGAGCTCCTACAATCCAGGACAATTAATACTCTTATTTGCTTATTTACTGCTCAAAGTTTACTTACATAAGTACATAAGTACATAAGTAGTGCCATACTGGGAAAGACCAAAGGTCCACCTAGCCCAGCATCCTGTCACCGACAGTGGCCAATCCAGGTCAAGGGCACCTGGCACGCTCCCCAAACGTAAAAACATTCCAGACAAGTTATACCTAAAAATGCGGAATTTTTCCAAGTCCATTTAATAGCGGTCTATGGACTTGTCCTTTAGGAATCTATCTAACCCCTTTTTAAACTCCGTCAAGCTAACCGCCCGTACCACGTTCTCCGGCAACGAATTCCAGAGTCTAATTACACGTTGGGTGAAGAAACATTTTCTCCGATTCGTTTTAAATTTACCACACTGTAGCTTCAACTCATGCCCTCTAGTCCTAGTATTTTTGGATAGCGTGAACAGTCGCTTCACATCCACCCGATCCATTCCACTCATTATTTTATACACTTCTATCATATCTCCCCTCAGCCGTCTCTTCTCCAAGCTGAAAAGCCCTAGCCTTCTCAGCCTCTCTTCATAGGAAAGTCGTCCCATCCCCACTATCATTTTCGTCGCCCTTCGCTGTACCTTTTCCAATTCTACTATATCTTTTTTGAGATATGTTTGCTCAGACTATGTCGAGGGACCATTCCTGGACTTTGAGTTTCCTTTCTTCACTTAGTTAATTTCATTTGTTTTGGTTAGATAAATACAACTTTTTGCATCCCTGCATTTTTCATGCAAGCACACTCTCTCTTTGCTTGTGAAATAAACTAGAACTACAACCGAAAAACCTCCAGAGATCTGCATCAATTGGAACAAAGGACACCAGGATCAGAAGCTGCTGAAACCACCAATACAACTTGTGAGTTAAAAGTTCATATCTATAACTTATATTATCTCTAAATCTCTGATTTCTTGCTGAAGCTTCCTCAGCTTTATAACTTCCAAATCATTTCAGAGGAGTGAAACACAGCCATCTGATGCATGTCCCTAATGAACAGGAGTGCCTGTTAAATATTAGATCCTGGACTTTAAAAACCAAATTACCTTGCATCAAGTTTTAGATGTACAAAATATAGGTAGAATTAGCTGACTGACTCCATATCTTATTCCAAATAAGAAATCTTTATTGAAGCAACAACAGAGCTCAGCTTCCTAGGAAGCTGATACTTCAAAGACCCTCAGCAAGCACTGTCTACATAATTAACACTCCATTATTAACTGCTCCCAAAGATAAACCATCTTTAGCTATACTCTGAAACGATACAAGTCTACATGCTGTGAATTCCTGACCAAGAAAAACAATATTTCTGACTCCAATGAGACTGTTTAAGTGAATTAAGAAAAAGAATTAAACAGTAAATTGACTCAACATTTTGTACTGAATAACGATAACCAAGGGTAATAATCAAGACCCAAGTTTTGTGGAGATTTACCAACAATACTGTATTAGCATTTCCGCTGGCTACATTACAAATACCTGAACTGCTCAGATCACCACCTCCCTCCCTCCCTCTGCATTGCCTGCAGTAATTCCAATCCTGGAACCTGAATGAGAATTATCTGGATTTGTATGTAACCATGAGAGTTACACTGTGGCCTGTTGCCCACCCTAAACTCTCCCTTCAAAGCTGCGCGACTGACTATGGAAGAACGGCAGCCTGATGGGAACCCAAAGAGTGGTTAAGGTCAGTTCTCTCCATTGCCTTACAAATACTTATCCTGCTCAGCTCTGTACTTATAACCACACCTCAAACAACCGATAAAGGATATTAACAACTCTATAACAGGAAAGCTACATTGTGGCTTCTCGCCTGATCTAAACTCCCCCTACTGCTGTACGATAGACTCTGGAAGAACGGCAGCTTAAATGAGGAACCCTACCTAATTATAGTGAGTATTAGTGTCATTTTGAAGCCTGCCACATTGGCACATCCACACCTCTCCACCTTATGAGTACCTGAGACATCACGATCTCTCCTCACCATCAGTGGCATCTACCTTCAAGAAGGTCTCTGTTCTGTAAGTCTTTAACAGCACACATTTAGGACTGATAACAAGCACCAAACTCGATTGACTTAAACTAGCTCCAAAAGCTTCACCATGAAGTGGCTCACATGGATCTACTTAGCCCTTTTGAGCACATCGGGCGGCAGCCTACCAGATAACTTAGTGCCTTTCAATATAGTCTTGGGCTATATTGTAATTTCCTGATAGTTTGCTGTCACTTTTCTTTAATGTCTGTAACTCGCCTAGAATCTAGAAATGAGAGTTGGCGAGAGATAAACCCCTGATAACATAACCTAAAGTTAGGAGCGGTTTCTAGAATATGCATAGCGGCTGTCCTACGAGTAAAATTTAGGTGCAGTCATTTATACTACTACTACTAATAGCATTTATATAGCGCTACCAAACGCAAGCAGCGCTGAACATTTGACATAGAGAGACAGTCCCTGCTTAAAGAGCTTACAATCTAGGTACATGCCCATGTCTTATTTAGGTCTGGATCGGGCATCTTCTGTAGCAGTGTGCATAAATTTTAGGAATGCCCACGACCCACCCATGCCCCCTCTATGGACACACTCCATTTTGTGCAGCACTTTACAGGATACACTTAGAAAGTTATGCGTGTACATTATAATTAGTGGCAATTAGTGCTCATTAGCAGTCAATTATTGGTGCTGATTAGCTTGTTAAAGAATTAAGTTGAACGCATGACTTGGCCATAGTGCATATTTGCACGTGCAACTTTAGTCGCAGTTTGTAGAATCTGGGGATGTAAGCCCAAAGTTGTGCCCAAATTACCCTGTATCCCCCAGATTTGTGTGTGTATATATAGATATAGATATAGATATAGATATATATAGATATATATATATATATATATATATATAGATATATATATATATATATATATATATATATATATATATATATATATATATATATATATATATATATATATATATATACAGAGAGAGAGAGAGAGAGAGAGAGAGAGAGAGAGAGAGAGAGAGAGAGAGAGAGAGAGAGAGAGAGAGAACAAAATTATGCATTTAAATTTGAGTGCATGCACAATTTAATTGAGTAATGAACCAATTAGCACTGTTATTTGGGTGTTAATTGCGCTAATTGGCAATAATTAGAATTTACAACGCACATCTTGCTAGACACTATTCTATAAAAATCAGGGCATAAATTCTTGTGCATGTATCTGAATAGGGGGTGTGGCCATGACAGGGGCATTTGTGGGTCATGGGCGTACCAAGAATTTACGTGCAGTGTTTCGTAATACAGCAGATCTGCGCCTAATTTAGGCCAGGGCGTAGCTACATGGGGCCACGGGGGCCTGGGCCCCTGTAGATTTGGCCCTGGAACCCCCTGCCGACGCCGTAGTCACAGTCGGCTACCTTTGCTGGGGGGGGCCCCAACCCCCGCCAGCCGAGGTCCTCTTCTTTCGGCCAAAGGCTTCGTTCTGTTTCTGTGAGTCTGATGTCCTGCACATACAACGTACAGAAACAGAATGAAGCCTTGCGCCGGAAGAAGAGGACCTCAGCTGGCGGGGGTTGGGGTCCAACGCCAGGAAAGGTAGCCGACAGCAACGGCGGGGGAGGGTTGGCGACAGGAGGGGGGGGTCAAAGTTGGTGGTGGTGGCAGCGGCGGGGGGGGGGGGGGGGTCGGTGGCGGCAGGCTAAAATGTGCCCCCTCACCTCGGGCTCTGGACCCCCCTCCCGCCAAAGTCTGGCTACGCCCCTGATTTAGGCGTGGGAATTTACACCAGGTTTCAGTTGGTGTAAATCCTTTTAGGCACAAATCCTGGTATTAGACAGTATTCTATAAACAGTGCCCAACTCAGAGTACCATTTGTAGACTAGTGCTTAGCATTCATTTTTGGGGGATGCTGATTTTTCAATGCCATATGTAGAATTTGGTCCTATTGAGACATTCCGGGATCAGAGTCACTTAGCCATATTACTTATATTATAAGCAGGTAATATTCAGCTGCTAAACATAGACTGTTTTATATTCAGCTGCCAACAACGAGTGTTTTTTCAAGCACTTACCATCACCAGCTAAGTTAGATCCAAATATGCAACGCCTGGCCATGTGCAGGCACCAGCATTCAATATCTGAGCCTGGCTGGGTTGGAGACAGCCACCAGTACTTAATGCAGTCCTGGCCGATGTTCAGCTGGGCACCCATATAATACACTTGTGCAGGCCCCAGATAAATAGCAGGGAACCGAATAAGGGTTCCTGGTCAGGTGCCTCTCCCATCAAATTCGATCCTCCCTCCTTCATCTCTTCCCCATGATCAGAGGTCCCCACAAATCCAACCCCCCCCCCCCCCCCCCACATACACACATAAGCGTGCTCTAAGCCCATTTACCAGTGCAACTTAGTAAAAGGGTCTCTTAGTTATTACAGCAGACAGAGGCAGTTGAAACTAGGCTTGCAAAATTTGAACCTGGAGGTCAGATATGGATTTATTAGCTGGGATCCATAACAGGAGTTTAGTGTTGTGTTTGACTAATGTGAAAGCTCAAGAAGAGGTAACATATAACATCCGCACAGAAAAATGAAATAGAAGCTCAATTTTGAAGTGAAAAAAAAAATATTAGAGCACACCAAAAGCACCAGTCTTGCAATCCAGAGGTGGCCGGTTCAAATCCCACTGCTGCTCCTTGTGATCTTGGGTAAGTCACTTAACCCTCCATTGCCTCAGGTACAAACTTAGATTGTGAGCCCTCCTGGGACAAAGAAATATCCAGAGTACCTGAATGTAACTCACCTTGAGCTACTACTGAAAAAGGTGTGAGCAAAATCTAAATAAAGATTCTAGAATTCTAAAGAATAACAAGATTCCAGGCAGAATTTCAAAGTGTAGCAACATTCCATGTAGAACCCCAAAGAGTAACAAGATTCTTTGGGGTGGAGGAGCGGCCTAGTGGTGAGAGCACCGGTCTTGCAATCCAGAGGTGGCTGGTTCAAATCCCACTGCTGCTCCTTGTGATCTTGGGCAACTCACTTAACCCTCCATTGCCTCAGGTACAAACTTAGATTGTGAGCCCTCCTGGGACAAAGAAATATCCAGAGTACCTGAATGTAACTCACCTTGAGCTACTACTGAAAAAGGGTGTGATTAAAATTTAAATAAACAAACAAATAAAAAAAATGAATGGAATGTTCTGTAAATGGATCACACCCGGAGCAACTCCCCTGCCCATCCCCTGCCACACAATGCATTGGTCTATCAAGTCAGTCACTGCCCAGCATCAGCTGACAAAACTCATGATTCAGATTCTGGTTTTCTGGCTCTGTGCTATTCTTTTAAGCAGTGGGGATTTTCTCTAACCTCAAATAACTCTGAATCACCAACACAGTGCTTCTTCACCCACTAGGTTGCATCAGAGAGAGAATGAGGAACGCTGTGCTGGAGCCATCAACAATGCCAAAATAGGGGTTATTGTGCCGGTGCTGTCACCAAAGGGGACAGACACTGATATCAGATTTTTGCACAGGAGACCGGTCAGTTTAGAGCTGGCCCTTCCCCGGGACTATTTGTGCATTTTCATATCCTTGCTTTGGGGCCCTTTTGCTAAGCCGCGTAAGCGTCTACACGTGCCCAAATGGAGTTACCGCCCGGCTGCCACGTGGCTCTTGTGGTAATTTCATTTTCGGTGCATGTCTTGAGACGCGCGTCCAAAAAATAATTGTTATTTCAGACACGCGTATTGGGCGCCCGCCAAGTGGCATTTGGCGCGTGTAGGTCATTACCGCCCGGTTACTGCGTGAGACTTTACCGCTAGGTCAATGGCTGCTGGTAAGGGCGACGAAAATGATAAAGGGAACGGAACAACTTCCCTATGAGGAAAGGCTGAGAAGGTTAGGGCACTTCAGCTTGGAGAAAAGGCGGCTGAGGGGGGATATGATAGAAGTCTACAAGATAATGAGCGGAGCAGAGCGGACAGATGTGAAGCGTTTGTTTACACTTTCAAACAATAATAGAACCAGAGGACACAAGATGAAGCTAGAATGTGGTAGTTTTAGAACAAATGGGAGAAAGTTTTTCTTTACTCAGCGTGAAGTGACAGCAGCTGGCCTTATGGAATTTAAAGTGGGTTTGGACAGATTCCTGAGGGAAAAGTCCATTGAACATCTACTATAATAAAACTCACCCTCAACATTCTGAAGACAATGTTCTGAAGTCACTCAGTCACTCCCTGAAGGGTTCATGGATTCATGGTGGTGAAGCCACAACACTGACCATGTCTCTCTGCCCCGCCCTCGCATGACGGACCAATCAGAAAAAACACCCTCAACGTTCTGAAACACAAAGGACCATCACAACACCATTCCCAGGCAACACTAGGCAACGTAAGACGGACCAATCAGAGGAAACTACGTGACAATAAGGGAGGAGCATTCCCCAGCAGAATGGCTCATTATCTGTGCAGCACGGAGAGCACAGAACCACCGCTGGAACGAGAAAATATTCCTGCTGTGGGTATGTGCAAAAATAGACCGGGTGGGGGGGGGGGGGGAATTTTTAAATGCCTAATGCCAGTACTGAAGAGCGCCAGAGGGCCCATAGCAAAGACTATATTTGGGATCGCTTGACATGGAGTCAGAGGAGCCGGAAAACAACGTGCCCGTCACCATCCGGGACGTGGGCGAACAGGACAAGCTGCAGCCCAGCTGGAAGGATTACCCGCGACCCAGCCAGCAGCAAACAGCGACCAAGGAAGGGGGAGGAGTACTCCTTCCCTGCCTAGGAATCGCTGGAGACTGGCTGCCAAACTAACGAAACAACCGCACACCAACGCACCACCTCCATCACTCGAAAGGCATCCACTCTTTCTTCAACAGAAATGCAAACTAATAATACAAAACAAACAAAGAATACATGGTTTCTCAGGCGGCTGCAGGTAACTCCCCACCCCCTTCCTCTTCCCCTTTTGCCAAAGCGGCCGTGCCCAACCATCCCCAGCCTCAGGCAAGCCGTCTCCCACCTCGGGGATTCCCCGAGCACCCAGAAAAAGACGGCGCAGCTTCCCGCAGCGCATATTCCAGCATTCCCCTGCAGCCGGCCTGAAATGGACCGAACATACCGGATCACCACCCGATGGCCCAAGACCATGATCCTCTCCCTTCCGCCAACTTAAAACAACCATCCCCGTCCTCAGGCAAGCCGTCTCCCACCTCCAGGATGCCCAGAACCCCAGCCCAACGGAAAAAGATGGCGCTGCTTCCCACAGCACATTTCTCTTCCAGTGTTCCCCTACAGCAGCCCTGAAAAAATACCGACAGACCAAGAACGTGCTCCTTTACCTTCCGCCCATCTAAAACAACACTGCTGCCTCAGCACAACACAAAAAAAAAAACCCGGAAAAAACAATCCACCACTCAGCAAAGGCTGACCCCCCTACAACCACATTTACATTTCACCAACAGAAAGACCCCCCTCCACAAACCTCCTTGACAGACAAAACCACACACACACACACACACACACACACACAATACAACAGACACACACCCATCCATCCCACTTTGCCAGCATAGCACAGCACATCCCCCAACTCCCCAAGCAAAAAAACAAAACAACAAAAAAAAGACACACATCAACAACCTGCACACACACCCCACTCTCACACACTCACACACACACAAACACACACAAAATAACTCTGTGACACATACACACACACAAAAAAAAAACCACATGCTAGCGCCCGTTTCATTGGTTTCGGAAACGGGCCTTTTTTACTAGTTATTAAGAATTCAAGTTTTTTTTTTTTTTTTTTTGGGGGGGGGGGGGGGTTGCCAGGTTCTTGCAGCCTGGATTGGCCACTGTCGGAGACAGGATGCTGGGCTTGATGGACCCTTGGTCTTTTCCCGGTATGGTGGTGCTTATGTACTACTACTACAAATCATTTCTACAGCGCTACCAGTCGTACGCAGCGCTTCACAATTGAACATGAAGAAAAGACAGTCCCTGCTCAAAAGAGCTTACAATCTAAATCAGGACTGATTGACAGGACCAATAAGGATAAGGGTAGAAGGACACATAGGAATGATTCTAAATGGAATGTTGCTACTATTGGAGATTCTAGATGGAATGTTAATGTTGCTATTCCGCTAGCAGCATTCCATGTAGAAGCCTGCCCTTGCAGATCAGCAACACGGCCGCGCAGGCTTCTGTTTCTGTGAGTCTGACGTCCTGCACGTATGTGCAGGACGTCAGACTCACAGAAACAGAAGCCTGCGCGGCCGTGTTGCTGATCTGCAAGGGCAGGCTTCTACTACTACTACTACTACTATAAATCACTTCTATAGCGCTACCAGTCGTACACAGCGCTTCACAATTGAACATGAAGAAAAGACAGCCCCTGCTCAAAAGAGCTTACAATCTAAATCAGGACAGACAGACAGGACAAATAAGGAATAAGGGTAGGCCAGACAGATAGGACACATAGGGAAAAGGGACTATTGAAGAGAGGAAGACAAGATAAAGGTTACGAGCAGGTGACAAGTTAGGAATTAAAAGCAGCATCAAACAGGTAGGCCTTTAGCCCGGATTTGAAGGCGGCCAGGGATGGAGCTAGACGTACGTACTTATGTAAGGTCTCAGACCCAAAATGGGCATGCGGCAATTTTCATTTTGCCACACGTCTATTTTCGGCAAAAATGTTAAAAAGGCATTTTTTTTTTTTGCAGGTGCGCTGAAAAATGATTCTGTGCGCGCCCAAAACACGCGTCTACACTACCGCAGGCTATTTTTTCAGTGCACCCGAGTAAAAGGACCCCTTTGTTTGCAAAATTTTTGTAACGTATTTGTCATTTATTGTAACCTATTTGATGTGTTTTCTAATCTTCTTATATTTCATATTGTGTCACAGTCAGCTGCACCAGTATTTCAGATCTCTGGGATATAAAGAAAGAAATGGGAAATGTTTCTGGTAGATAACGTGCATCACGAAGTACTGAGAGACAATTCACGGCCACTCTGCCAGCTCAGAGAAAGCAAAAGAAGTGAAGTGCTTTTTATAATTCCCTTCTAATGGATTTGTGCAAATCATTTCTTGTGGCATTCATGTATCTCTTGCTGATTTGAGTGATATATTTAAAATGTTGGGAATCAGGGCTGCTTAGAAATCCCCTTAGCTCTTATGGTGGATTCAAAGCACGTTTTCTTCTAGACATTCAGTTCTGAGAGACTCTGAAATGACAGCAAATGCAGTGTAATTGTTCAAGAGTGTGCTCTGACTGGGGTCTGTGAGCTCAGTAAGTGCAGTCAAAACTGCTTTGATCTATGAAAAAGAAGAAACTCATAGGATGTCTTTAGATCGTAAGCTCCTTGAGCAGGGACTGTCCTTCCATGTTAAATTGTACAGCGCTGCGTAACCCTAGTAGCGCTCTAGAAATGTTAAGTAGTAGTAGTAGTATTACATATAGCAGTGATTTAACCAGAGCTGAGATTGTGATGTCATAATGCCTCATTCCACCAATGCCTAAGAGCCAACCTCATCAGTGATGTCACAATGGCTTGATTGTCCTATATTTGTCTCACTCTTATCTATTAGATTGTAAGCTCTTTGAGCAGGGACTGTCTCTCTTTGTTAAATTGTACAGCGCTGCGTAACCCTAGTAGCGCTCTAGAAATGTTAAGTAGTAGTAGTAGTATTACATATAGCAGTGATTTAACCAGAGCTGAGATTGTGATGTCATAATGCCTCATTCCACCAATGCCTAAGAGCCAACCTCATCAGTGATGTCACAATGGCTTGATTGTCCTATATTTGTCTCACTCTTATCTATTAGATTGTAAGCTCTTTGAGCAGGGACTGTCTCTCTTTGTTAAATTGTACAGCGCTGCGTAACCCTAGTAGCGCTCTAGAAATGTTAAGTAGTAGTAGTAGTATTACATATAGCAGTGATTTAACCAGAGCTGAGATTGTGATGTCATAATGCCTCATTCCACCAATGCCTAAGAGCCAACCTCATCAGTGATGTCACAATGGCTTGATTGTCCTATATTTGTCTCACTCTTATCTATTAGATTGTAAGCTCTTTGAGCAGGGACTGTCTCTCTTTGTGAAATTGTACAGCGCTGCGTAACCCTAGTAGCGCTTTAGAAATGTTAAGTAGTAGTAGTAGTACATCAGGTCAATGAAGGAAAAGTAAAAAAAAAAAAAAAAAAAAAAGCAAACACTGGAGCCAAAACCTGCAAAACCTTTATTTTTATCCAGCAAAAGATCCACGTGACAGGTATTTTATAAAGGGGCGCATAGGGCTGGATTCAGTAAATGGAGCTCAAAACGCCATGCCAGAAAAAATTGCGCTCAGCGCCGAATTCCACTTTTTTCTATTTTATGATAGGCGATATACCTTGGACTGTGTGGTTCTTTTCAAACTTGTGTTATTAAATTTGTAAGAACCTTTGGGTAAGATTGACACACCATTCCTTTGTCAAATCATATTCTGATTGGTAGTGGTTTCTTCCTGTATTATATAACTGTTTTTAAAAACGTTTTGGTCCTCAATCGCTAGATACTAACATGTTGCTCTATCATTTTGTGAAAATGATATTTTATATGTTTTTATTACATGTATATTTTATATAAATGTTTTTTATATTATTACTATTGTTTTTTTAACATATATGCTATTTTTATTATTGTTTATTTTTATACGTTTTAGTGCTAGACCTCTGAGGCAGGCGTTTGTACGCCGAAACACGGCCTGTGTCGGGTCTCTTTTTAGAATGAAAAAGGACTACACTTATCTCAAACTTGAAGGCCCAGTTGTGCTTTTTTTTTGCTACAGTTTATGTTTGCTACAGTTTATGTTTCTATGCTGTTTTACCCTCTTTTCTGTTAAGTTCAAAACTCCATGCCAGAAAAAAATTGTGCTCAGCACCGAATCCCACTCCTAACTTTAGACGTCAGGCTTATACCTGCTGAAACCCGGTGTACCTGCTGGTGCCAAGTTAGGCGTGCTAGTAGAGTTAGACACCATGCCTTATAGAATAGCGCACAGCCAGATGCGCGTGCAAATTTTAATGAATGCCAATTAACTTCAACAATTGGTTGTTAGCACTCAAATATTGATGTTAACTGGCTCATTAATTCATTTGTGCGCACATTTTGGGCACGTGCCAAATTTGGGAATACAATTCTGGGCAGCATATTTAGAATCCAGGGTATAGTGTGATCCAGGGGTGGAGTGACAGGGATCTGAGCCCCCAGGGAATAAGAGGGTCCTGTGCCCCCCTGCCTCTGGGTCTCATATCTCTCCCCCCCCCCTCCCCAGATCCAACATCTTTTCCTCTCATTCTTTCTCCCTCCCCTCAAAGCACCATCTCTGCCCCCTCCGCAGTTCTACCATCTTTGCCCCCTCCCTCCTCAGGTCCAACAACTCCCCTTCTCTCCTCTTCGTCCCTGGATCTCTTTCTCCCCCTCACATTTACCTCATAAGTCCCTTTCTCCGAACAGGGCCTTAGCTGTCTGCCACTTACCAGTTCCGGTCAGCAGCAAACATCAGGGCCCTGTACAGAGAAAGGGACTTTTGAGATAAACTGGGGGGGGGGGGGGGGGAGAGGGGGAGTGCCAGACATGTGTGAAGGAGGTATTGCCCCCCCCCCCAACTGCACTAGGTCCTCAGGCACTGCCCAGTTCCACAAATGGTCAGTCCACCCCTGGTGTAAACATGACATGTTTTCAGATAACTGTTTTATGTCAATTTTACAAAGACAAGTAAATGTCTCTTTATTATTTAGATTTTGCTCACACCTTTTTCAGTAGTAGCTCAAGGTGAGTTACATTTAGGTACACTGGATATTTCTCTGTCCCAGGAGGGCTCACAATCTAAGTTTGTACCTGAGGCAATGGAGGGTTAAGTGACTTGCCCAAGATCACAAGGAGCAGCAGTGGGATTTGAACCTGCCACCTCTGGATTGCAAGACTGGTGCTCTAACCACTAGGCCACTCCTCCACTCAGCAACATTCCATGTAGAATCACCAATAATTGCAACATTCCATGTAGAATCTCAAATAGTAGCAACGGAATCTCAAATAGTAGCAACGTTTGATGTTCCACTGCACTAACCACTAGGCCACTCCTCCACTCCATTGTCTATAGAAAATACCAACATAAATGGCAAAATCCGCACCTGCCCTGCAGCTGAAGGAGGAAGAGGAAATGGCCAACCCTGTAATTTTAAAGTATGTGCATAGACTAGTGCATTTTGTAATCTACACACGTACATGCATTCTCTGCCCAAACTCCGCCCCTGAACACATCTTCCAGCAAAGTCAAAGCACATGCTTTTATGCCGGTCAGTTTTTTTTTTATAGGCAGTTACATACATGTGGAAATGACTGCAAAACTAGCAGTCCGGAACTGAGAGGTCCTGAGAGATTTCTTTGTCACTGCTGAGTGGCAGGGCAGGTTTCTATTACCTGGACCTTGGTTAGAAATAAAACCCTTCTTTGTATGTACAGTAAATGCTTCAGATCCGGTGTTGGGAAGCTGTCACCTTCCTCCTTTCACTGCAGTTTATTATATCCTAAATAACTCTTATAATGATAGCAAAGTAGCTGATGCTTTGCTCACTGTTAGAATTCAAACATGATTTTATGACTGTAAGGGAGGGGAAGCAAACAAGTCTATCCAGAGATAAAACACCATTCGCTTTCAGCAAATCTGCTCTACCAGCTTCCTTCTACAGAACTGCTCCCTCTCCAACCCTCCCTCCCCCCCCCCCCCCCCCCCCCCCGGAGATACTGACACCCCTTTCCCAGCAACTCATATACAAACACACACACACTGAAGCAACTCACAATCAAAGCTTATAAACTGCTTAATCCATAAGTACATAAGTACATAAGCATTGCCATGCTGGGTCAGACCAAGGGTCCATTGAGCCCAGCACCCTGTCACCGACAGCGGTCAAAAGAACAAGCAATTTGTCCCGCCCATCCTAAAAATACTGTATTAGTCTCTCGTTCATTCAATAACATTCTATGGCTTTTTCCTCCAGGAAGCCGTCCAACCCTTTTTTGAAGTCCGCTAAGTTAACCGCCATAACCATCTTTTCCGGCAGCGAATTCCAGAGTTTAACTACGCGTTGAGTGAAGAAACATTTCCTCCGATTCATTTTAAATTTACCACACTGCAACTTCATCGCATGCCCCCTTGTCCTAGTATTTTTGGAAAGCGTAAACAGACGCTCCACATTGACCCATTCCATTCCACCCATTTTCTTATAGACCTCTATCATATCTCCCCTCAGCCACCTTTTCTCCAAGCTGAAGAGCCCCAGCCTCTTCAACCTATCCTGATAGGGAAGTTGTCCCATCCCCTGTATCATCTTTGTCGCCCTTCTCTGCACCTTTTCCAATTCCACTATGTCTTTTTTGAGGTGCGGCAACCAGAATTTAACACAATACTCGAGGTGCAGTCGCACCATGGAGCGATACAACGGCAGAATAATATCCTTATTTTTGTTTTCAATCCCTTTCCTAATGATACCCAACATTCTATTTGCTTTCCTAGCCGCAGCAGCACATTGAGCAGAAGTTTTCAATGTATCATCAACGACGACACCTAGATCCCTTTCTCGGTCTGTGACTCCCAACGCTGAACCTTGCATGATGTAGTTATAGTTCGGGTTCCTCTTTCCCACATGCATCACTTTGCACTTGCTCACATTAAATGTAATCTGCCATTTAGACGCCTAGTCTCCCAGTCTCGTAAAGTCCTCTTGTAGTTTTTCACAATCTTCCCGCAATTCGACTACTTTGAATAACTTTGTGTCATCGGCAAATTTGATTACCTCACTAGCTACCCCCATCTCTACATCATTTATGAATATGTTAAAAAGCAGAGGTCCCAGCACTGATCACTAATGGACCCCGCTAACTACCCTTCTCCACTGCGAATATTGACCTTTTAATCTCTATTTCCTATCTTTCAACCAGTTTTTAATCCACAGTAAGACACTACCTCCGATCCCATGTCCCTCCGATCCCATAGCTGGTTTAATACAGCTAACAAAATACATATTAAAACATGCCACATATTCAAGCATAACGAAGCACCAGAAGCCTTTGAAATTGGAACACAGTTCCTTTAATCATATAACTTGAACATCAATCTTCCATTAATGACTCGACACCTGCATCAGGGGTCAAAGATGTCTTAACATCTAATAGATTCAATGTGCAGCACCAGAGCTTTCTCCCATGCACATTACAAACTAATCGCTCAGTGCGTTTGGAGCAAAGACGGCCCCTTTATGCTATGATCAGTGACACCTTTGACCCCTGAGGAAGGCGCTGTGCACCGAAACATGGACCATGTCGGGTCATTAATGGAAGATTGATGTTCAAGCTATACGATTAAAGGAACTGTGTCCTAATTTTGAAGGCTCCTGGTGCTTTGTTTTTTGCTATTTGGACTTCTTTCTGTACTTTGGACCCTTCTCTGTGCTGTTACATATTCAAGCATATCACAAAGGTATTTCAAGTTAAAAATTAAAAAAAAATTGCTCCACCTACATTTCCTTCAAATACTTTCAGCTTCCAAATGTCTACGAAACACAGTATAAGTTACTAATTGTCTAACATAGATTGGAATCATGTTCCAATAATGAATCACTAAACGAGTAAAAGAACTATTCAATCTTCTTCCCTCCCACCACCTCATACATCCCTATCCCCCCCCCCCCCATATCCACCAATATTCACTCCCCTTTACATAAGAACATAAGCGTTGCCACACTGGGACAGATCAAAGGTCTATCAAGCCCACTATCCTGTTTCCAGTAGTGGCCAATCCAGGCCACAAGTTTGTAATCCACAATAGGACAATACCTCCTATCCTATGGCTTTCCAATTTCCTCAGGAGTCTTTCATGAGGTACTTTGTCAAATGCCTCACAAAACATTCCTCCCTTCAGCTCACCCCATTTCAGAATTTACCTCCTCTCCAACCCTGTAAATCACTCAAGGTTCTTTGACGTGTCTCTTTCTGCCCTCTGCTGAGTGCCAGTCCTGTAACCCCAGACCCTTCCATATTAGTTCCCCTTACAGCTGCCCATTTACAAAGGGCAGGAGGGGAGGAGATGAGGCTGGGATTGGACACAGCAAAGCCCTGCTCCCTTCTCCCCTTCTGCTCCTCTTTCTCTCCACACATAGCTGCTGACATAGAGACAGACGAGGGGGGAGGGAGTGAGGCTGGGGCAGATACAGCAGAGAGACAGACGAGGGGGGAGGGAGTGAGGCTGGGGCAGATACAGCAGAGAGACAGACGAGGGGGGAGGGAGTGAGGCTGGAGCAGATATAGTTTTGCATTGTTCCCTTGTCCCTTTTCCCTGCAGACAACTGGAAGAAAATGGACTGTAACAGTAAACAGAACAATTATTTTCTGTCCTAGATATCTACTGGGCTGGAGTTTGCCAATCTGGAAAAGCAGAAGGCTCCATTCATCAATTGCCTGAAGCAACCCCTCACCCCCCCCCCCCCCCCCCCCCACACCCTATTCCCCCTTCCCTCACTCTGTGTCAACTCAGGGCAGGTGCAAGGGCATTAGGCACTGTAGACAAACCTTCACCCTTTGCTCCCCCCCTCCAAAAACATATTCATTTAAAGATCCTAAGCCACCCCTGAGAGTTTGACAATTAAACTTAATTATGGTCACCCCAATACCATGACTTCCAGAATGGTCCAGTACACAATTCATAATTTGACATCATACTTTTAAATGTCAAACTCTTGACATAAAACACTGTTTGCATGTGAAACACTTTGCACATGGAAAATGGCTTTTACAAAATTGTGCACAGGTTCACGTGTAAAAATTGCACCTACTTTTAGATGATCTGTGCACAGACCTTCCTGGAGGCATATTTGGGCAGAGCTGTGATGGACGTGCGCGTTTTATAGAACATGCATGTACATGAATAGAGGGACATTTTCGAAAGGACATCCAAGTCAGAATTGGGATGTCCTGCTCCTCATGTCCAAAATAACCATTCACCTCACAGCAGTTTTTACAAACAGGAAATACGTTGGGGATTTCCTGTTTGAAAATACGTAGAGGACGTCCAAAATGATCAGCCACTTTCCAAAATAAAATGCCCAAATTATGAACACCAACAACCAGGGACAAGGACGTCTCTCTGGCAGAATTCTTTCAAAAATTGCCACACAGACGCCTCACAGAGCAGAGGGGCAGCCTAATGGTCAGTGCAGTGGACTTCAGTCCAGGGCACCCAGGTTCACCTCCTCCTACAACTCTTATTTTAAATGCTGAGAGCTTCCGGCAATAAGGAAATACCTACTGGACCTGACTGTACAACATCTCATGTACTTGCAGACTGGTTAGTATCTCAACAGGTAACATAGTAGATGACGGCAGAAAAAGACCTGCACGGTCCATCCAGTCTGCCCAACAAGACAAACTCATATGTGCTACCTTTTGTGTATATCTTACCTTGATTTGTAACTGTCATTTTCAGGGCACAGACTGTACAAGTCTGCCCAGCACTGTCCCCGCCTCCCAACCACCAGCCCCACATCCCACCACCGGCTCTGGCACAGACCGTATAAGTCTGGCCAGCACTATCCCCGCCTCCCACCACCGGCTCTGGCACACACCGTATAAGTCTGGCCAGCACTGTCCCCACCTCCCAACCTCCAGCCCCGCCTCCCACTACCGGCTCTGGCACACACCGTATAAGTCTGGCCAGCACTATCCCCGCCTCCCAACCTCCAGCCCCGCCTCCCACTACCGGCTCTGGCACACACCGTATAAGTCTGGCCAGCACTATCCCCGCCTCCCAACCTTCAGCCCCGCCTCCCACTACCGGCTCTGGCACACACCGTATAAGTCTGGCCAGCACTATCCCCGCCTCCCAACCTCCAGCCCCGCCTCCCACTACCGGCTCTGGCACACACTGTGTAAGTCTGGCCAGCACTATCCCCGCCTCCCACCACCGGCTCTGGCACACACCGTATAAGTCTGCCCAGCACTATCCCCGCCTCCCACCACCGGCTCTGGCACAGACCGTATAAGTCTGCGCAGCACTATCCCCGCCTCCCACCACCGGCTCTGGCACAGACCGTATAAGTCTGCGCAGCACTATCCCCGCCTCCCACCACCGGCTCTGGCACAGACTGTATAAGTCTGCGCAGCACTATCCCCGCCTCCCAACCTCCAGCCCCGCCTCTCACTACCGGCTCTGGCACACACCGTATAAGTCTGGCCAGCACTATCCCTGCCTCCCAACCTCCAGTCCCGCCTCCCACCACCGGCTCTGGCACACACCGTATAAGTCTGGCCAGCACTATCCCCGCCTCCCAACCACCAGCCCCGCCACCACTCCAAAACGATCACATATTGGATTATAGGGCTTCACCCTAAGAAGCCTCTTATTCCCCTTCTTTTCAATATGTCTCTGCCCACTTTTCGCTACCTGGGTGTCACTTTTGATTCTAAGTTAAAATTTGATCAACAGGTATCACATGTGGTCAGACTTGGAATTCTTTTCATATGCAGACTTCGCTCCATTAGGAGTTACTTTGATTTCCCTTCTCTCCGCACCAAAGCATATTGTAAGAACACAGAACCAGGTTTATTTGTATTTCCTCGAGTTGTTGGAAGTTGAAAAACGTTTGTGTATCCATGTCTGTTTCCTGTCATCTGTCTGCTTGCCATGACAGAACAAATGCTGAATTGTTAATTGATATAGAGCAAATGTCAGCGTGATCCCATTAAAAGAGCAAAAGGCTGGACATCAATTTGAAGCACTTGGAGTGGACATCACTGATGAACAGCAGTTAGTGTATCTGCATTTACAAAAGGTTTGGATAAGTTCCTGGAGGAAAAGTCCATAGTCTGCAATTGAGATAGACATGGGGAAGCGGTTAGCTTAGCAGAGTTTAAAAAGGGGTTAGATGGTTTCCTAAAAGGCCAAGTCCATAAACCACTACTAAATGGACTTGGGAAAAATCCACAATTCCGGGAATAACATGTATAGAATGTTTGTACGTTTGGGAAGCTTGCCAGGTGCCCTTGGCCTGGATTGGCCGCTGTCATGGACAGGATGCTGGGCTCGATGGACCCTTGGTCTTTTCCCAGTGTGGCATTACTTATGTACTGCTTGCCCTGGAATTGGTAATAAGAAATGTAGCTACTATTTGAGATTCTGAATGGAATGTTGCTACTCTTTGGGGTTCTACATGGAACGTTGCTACTATTTGAGATTCTGAATGGAATCTTGCTTCTCTTTGGGGTTCTACATGGAATGTTGATACTCTTTGGGTTTCTGCCATGTACTTGTGACCAGGATTGGCCGTTGTTGGAAACAGGATACTGGGCTAGATGGACCACTGGTTCGACCCAGTATGGCTATTCTTATGTTCTTCCCAAAGGCCTTTGTTTTAAGACAGTACTATTTGTCTGTGTGTGATTTTTTTCTCTTGTCCTCACTTAGGAACAGGAAGTAAAGGGCTGAGTGGAATACCAAAGAAACCCGCTTGTGCTGTGGCTCAGATCCAGTCTTTAGGAGATGCCAACGGAACTATTCTCAGGGTGGACTATGGGTTCATGTTGTTCAAAGAAACATAATGATTAGGAATTGTTACAGGATAATAAAGGAAGCCACGAGTACGACTACTACTACTACTATTTAGCATTTTTATAGCGCTACAAAGCGTACGCAGCGTAAAGGTGGCCTGATCGGGGTAATGATGAAAAATCACGGCAAGGGTGAGATCGTTCCCATCCCTCGATGGCATCAAATGACTGAAGGGAATATGAGGCTACAGTTTCCTCTGAACAGAATGTTTTCCTTAGAGAAACTGTCTGTGTGGAGGAGTAGCCTAGTGGTTAGTGCAGTCACAGTGGACTTTGATCCTGGGGAACTGAGTTCGATTCCCACTGCAGCTCCTTGTGACTAGGCAAGTCACTTAACCCTCCATTGCCCCAGGTACAAAATAAGTACCTGTATATAAAGAAAGAGGTTTAAGAAAATTGTATTGGTATGGCGTAGCCACGGGTAGGCACAGGCCCACCCAGCAGTGGGACCCCACATCAACATCTCTCCTCTGTGGCACCCCAGCATCTGCTTGCCCGTTGCTGAACCCTGCCCCCCTCTGGTGTACCTTACAGGCGTCCCTGGTGCCTGCAGTGCAGTGGTGTACCTAGGGTAGTTGACACCTGGTGCTGGTCATTTTTTTAACACCCCCCTCCAAAATCCAGTACCAGGCATACCAAGAATACAAAACACTCAGGACCTATAGCGCAATTCTAGCATACCATAAGCAGTCATTTCTACTAGTCACACAAGGAAAAGGAAAGCATCTTAAACACTACAGTGAGCACTAGAACATCAATTCACCTATTGTAAAACGAAACCAGACAGAATAGTACAGATCCTCGATCCTGCACAGTCAATGCCAACTGAAAGCCATGTCTTTTTCACAAACACAGATACACCCTAATCCACTATAGAATAAGTAGTAATATTTAAACTTTCTATTTAGACAAAAATTAAACTGAACCCCCCCAAATGCCAGACTCTGCATACAATGCAACACCACAGAAACAGAAAATGTCCCCTAGTACTGTGCAAAATATAAAGACAGCAGATGTAAATTTGAAAAAAACTAACAAATACCAATCACCGCTTTACAAATTAACAAATAGAAATAAAACAAATAATATCATTTTATTGGACTAATACATTTAGCTTTCAGAGGCCAAAACCTTCTTCCTCAGGTCAATACAGTATAGTGCTGTTACAGTATCCTATCCTGACCTGAGGAAGGGAGTTTTGTTCTCCGAAAGTTAGTCAAAATGTATTAAAATTAGTCCAATAAAAAGATTACCTTATTTACATGTTCTATTATAAACATTTATTAACACAGCTACAATACTATTTTATCCTAAAGCAAAAAAATAAAAATATATATTTTATTTACAGTTTGTTGTCTCTGGTTTCTGCTTTCCTCATCTTCTTTTCACTGTCTTCCTTCCATCCAACATATGTCTTCGCTCTCTCTCTGCCATCCAGTGTCTGCCCTCTCTGCTGTCCCCTCGGTCCAATGTCTGCCCTCTCTCCCTGCCCTTTCCATCCACCATCTGCCCTCTCTCTCTCCCCCTTCCATCCACCGTCTGCCCTTTCTCTCTGTCCCTTCAATCTACCATTTGTCTTCCCTCTCCCATCAATCCAGGGTCTGACCTCCCTCCCGCTCCCCCTTCCATCCAGGGTCTGCCCTCCTTCTTGCCCTCCTTCAATCCAGGATCTGTCCCCTCTCTCTCTCTCTCTCTGCCCCCTCTTTTCGGCCCCCAGTTCTAGCCCCATTATCCCACCTGCCCCTAGTTCCAGCCCCAGCCCACATCTCCCACCTGCCCCCCTTTTCAGCCCCACTATCCCATCAGTCTCCAGTTTCAGCCCCAACCCTTTTCTCCCACCAGTGCAGAGCTTCAGCCTCAGCCACTTCTCCCTGTCCCCCCCTTTTTAGCCCCCAGGCCCCACACCAGTCCCCAGTTTCAGCCCCAACCCTTTTCTCCCACCAGTGCCGAGCTTCAGCCTCAGCCACTTCTCCCTGTCACCTTTTCAGTCCCCAGTTTCAGCTCCTGCCCCTTTTCAGCCCTCAGTTCCAGTACTGGCCCCCTTATCCCACCTACCCTCCTTTTCAACCCCTAGTTCCAGTCCCCTTCATCCACATGCTTTGCATTAGGGCCCCCCTTTTCAACCCCAGAACCATTCTTCCACCTCTCCCAGGCATAGCCCCATTCTCCCTCCTGCCCCCTTCTCAGACCCCAGTTCCAGCCCCCTTCTCCCATCTGAGTCCCCCCTCCCCGACCCAGTCCCCTTCTCCCATCTGAGCCCTCCCTTTCTCCCATCTGAGCCTCCCTCCCCGACCCAGTCCCCACCTGCCTACCAGCTCCGTCGCCAGATGACCCTCTTCTCCTGCTGCCCGGCACCTGACCCAGCCTTTAAAAAAAATCTCTGATGGGGCGGCGCAGTGCCTTGCATCTGCTCTGCATGTAAAGGAAGAAAAATCGCCTCATCGGCCAGCCTTCCCTCACTGTGTCCCGCCCTCACAGAAATAGGAAGTTACATCAGAAGGTCATCTGGCGACGGAACTGGTAGGCAGGTGGGGCCTGGGGCGCCAGCGGAGCACCCCCCCCATCCGCTGATACCCGGGGCAGACTGCCCCCACCTACCCACCCTTGGTATGCCACTGCTGCAGCGATCCATTATTGCTGCCTGAACCAGCCCTGCAGGCTTCTATCAGCTGGGTCCTGCTCTTGCTGATGTCATTTCCTGCTTCCTGTCTGGTGGGATCAGGCCAATGGAAGCCTTCGGGGCTGGCGCAAGCAGCAATAATGGATCACTGCAGGCGTCAGGAACGCCTGTAAGGTACACCAGGGAGGGATGGGGTTCAGCGATGGGCAGGCAAATGCTGAGACACTGAGGAGGAAGAGAGATGTTGATGAGGGTAGGTGAAGAAAAAACTACTTTTTTTTTTTTAAGCTGTCTAGGGGGTGGGGGTGGGGGTGGGGATGGCATGGTGTGGAAGGGCCCGTCTAAGTTAACTCTGGGCCCATTCAAAATATTGGATCTGGCTATGTCACTGGTAACAAGAAATGTGATTTATTGCAAGTTAGATGCCATTGTAGGAGTCTTATTACAGTCTCATAACAGGGATAGGATGGATGGCAGCGAAAGATGAAAGATACAATAGGCTGTGTGTTTGGAAAGAAATGAACTCTATTGTTGACAAAACGTTGTGTAAAGTGAATATATGAAGGTATATGTAAATTATAATATGCATTTTCATGACAAGTAAGAATTAAAACTGATTTCATTTTAGATTGTGCCCTAAACAATCAATCAAAATAAGAAAAGGGAACTTTTATATCCAGTGAACTGAATACAAATTATGAGAGAACCATATAAGGCTTAAAAACAAAATAATGACAGGGGGGAAAGAATGAAGAAAAAAATAATCTAAATGAATTTTAAGGCACTGGGCTGCTACAAAGGTAAATAAGACACTAACCCCTGGATTCAATATACGGCGACTAAACTTGCTCACGCAAATTTGCCAGTGCGGTCAAACTGCAAGCGCAACTTAATTATTTAGCAAGTCAATCAGTGCTGATAATTGACCAATAACAAACAACTATCGGCACCAGGGGCATAGCCAGACCTCGCGGTGGGAAGAGGCCAGAGCCCGAGGTGGGGGGAACATTTTGGTCTGCTGCCCCAACTCCCGCCAGCTGAAGCATTGTCCAGCGCCGGTCTCTGGCACTGCTGCATTGCTTGCCCTACTCTGTCTTTCCCTCACATCCGGCACACTCCTTTTAGTGAAACTGAGCATGCTCAGTATAACATGGGGAAGCCACTGCTTGCCCTGGGATTAGTAATATGGAATGTTGCCACTATTTGAGATTCTGAATGGAACGTTGCTACTCTTTGGGGTTCTACGTGGAATGTTGCCACTATTTGAGATTCTGAATGGAACGTTGCTACTCTTTGGGGTTCTACGTGGAATGTTGCCACTATTTCAGATTCTGAATGGAACGTTGCTACTCTTTGGGGTTCTACATGGAATGTTGCTACTATTTGAGATTCTGAATGGAATCTTGCTACTCTTTGGGGTTTTGCCTGGAATGTTGCTACTCTTTGGGTTTCTGCCAGGTACTTGTGACCTGGATTGGCTCCGGAAATCTAAGGAGGCCCAGGCCCCCATGGCCCCATGTAGCTACGCCACTGATCGGCACTAATTGATACTAATTAGAATTTACACACACCACTTTCTAAGTATAATCTGTAAAGTGGTGCGCATACATTCTAATGTGCAGATCTCAAAAGGGGGCGTGGCCATGGGAGCTGCATGGGCATTTCTAAAAATTATGGGCACTGTTATGGGAACACACCCGGTCTGTGCCTAAATTATGTGCAGGCATTTACATCAGGTTTTACCAGACTGTAAAATAGTTGTACCTCAATTTAGTCACGAGCCCAGGCACTACATGTATTCTATAAACCATGCCTAACATTAGGCGCAGGTTATAAAATAACGCTAAGTGTGGGTTTTTTCTGCAATGATTTTTTTCGGTGCCATTTATAGAATCTAGTCCTAATTAGATTCAAAACAGAGAAAAAGGGAGAATAATAATGATAACACTGACAACAATGAAAAGCTTGCTAGAAGTCACGCAGAGACTGACTGATCTGTGCCCTAAATACGTATAAGGCCCACGTTGCAAGCAATGATGGGGTTTATTTATGCATTTAAATATTCGTAGACCGCACTATCGTACAATTCTAGGTGGTTTCGAAAAAAAGATACATAATAAAACTCAATGAAACCTCCAAACACAACTAGACATAAAACAAAATAAAATTTCCATACAGCAGCTAAATATAATAAACTGTGAATCCGACAGCAGTTACTAACCCCGGGATTCTATATACGGTGCCTTAATTTCCGTGCGGAAATCAAAGTGTATTCTATAACAATGTGCGTAACTTAATTAACTAGCTAATCAGCGCTATTAATTGGATGCCAATTGTCAGCACTAATTGGCATTAATATTTATGTGCACAAACTCGCTAAGTGTATTCTGTCTGTAACGTGGTGCGTGTAAATTCTAAGTCACATAGTTGAAAAGCGGGTGTGGTTACGGGAGTGGAACGGTCTAAAATCTATGTACCTTGTTACAGAATACACCTGCTCTTTGTCTAATTTACACGTCAGGATTTACACCAGGTTTTAGTTGGCGTGATTGAACTGTGACTAAATTTAGGGCCCCGTTTACTACGCCGCACTATAGGTACGCTAGTGTTTTCAGCATGCACCAAAAGCTAAAGAGGATCCAGGTACGTGGAGAACTCAATAGATCTCACGGGGCAGCAAACAGAGATAAAAGTGGAAAAAGTAAACCAGGCTTGTCTTAAAAAAAAAAAAAAAAAAAAAAAGACCGTTGTGTCAAACCATAAGCACTGGAGTAAGCACTGATGCAATAGTGAAGCAAATACCAGATAGCCTCCAGCTGGAGGCTATCTGGTATTTGCTTCACTATTGCATCAGTGCTTACTCCAGTGCCTTACGATTTGACACAACGGTCTTTTTTAAGACCAACTTTATGTTGCTATGTCAAGCCTTCTGTTTTTCAACCCAGTGGTGTAGGAGGGGGGGGGGGGGGGCGGTGGGGCGGTCCGCCCCGGGTGCACGCCGCTGGGGGGTGTCGGCGCCTCGCTGGTTTCTTGCTCTCTCTGCCCGGAACAGGTTACTTCCTGTTCCGGGGCAGAGAGAGAGCAAGGAACCAGCGAGGTGCAGACACCCCCCAGCGGCGTGCACTCAGCGGATTGGCCCTCCCACCCGCCCCTCACCGCCTTCCAGGTATGTTCTCGCGGGGGGGGGGGGGGGGGGAGTTGCGCTACAGAGGGGGGGAGGATGCGTCGCGCTGCACCCGGGGGGGGGGGGGTGCGCAGCTGTGACCCGCCCCGGGTGTCAGCTGCCCTCGCGACGCCACTGTTTCAACCTAAATGTAAAATTAGACCATCAGTCTTTCCTTAAGACATAAGACTCCTGATGCAGGCCGCCAGGCCGAAACACAACGTTGTGTCGAGTCATTTCTAAGGAAACATTAATAAACTGCGTTGATTTTATTATTAATTATTTGTTTGGTCCCAGCTCTTTGGATAAGCCTGGCTTACTTTTCCCACTTCTTTTATCTCTGTTTAGCATGCACTAAAAATTAGTGCGCGCTAATACTAGAGACACCCTTAGGAATAGAAGGGCATATCTAGCATTTAACGCGTGCTATAAACGCTAGCGCATCTTAGTAAACAGGGCCTTTAGTCACGAGGAGCGGCCCTCGGTGTATTCTATAATGTACACTTTAATTTAGGTGTACATTACAGCAGTGGCATAGCTACGTGGGGCCCCCCCCCTAATTTCCTCTGGGCCCCTGGTTTTGCTGGCGGGGATCCTCAACCCCTACCAGCTGAAGCCTTGTCCAGCACCGTCTCCGGCGCCACCGCGTTGCCTGCCCTGCTTTGTCTTCACCTTATGTCCAGCACGCTCCTTTTACTGAAACTGTGCATGCTCAATTTCACTAAAAGGAGCGTGCGGGACGTGAGGGGAAGAGAGTGCAGGGCAGGCAACGTGGCGCTGCCGGAGACACTTTGATTTCCATGGGGAAAATCGAGGCGCGATATATATATATATAGGATCTAGCCCTTAATAGCATCATCAAAAGTCTACGCAAACATGTATGTCTTCAATTGCTTCTAAACTGAACAACGGAGCAGATTTTACAGAAAGCTTCAGGTAATAAATTACACAGTACAGGTCCCTCTATATAAAATATACAGGATCGATAAATATCCAGTCTGACCTGTCGGAAAGATGGGACCTCAAGTAAGAATTTGTCTCCAGATCTTAATGGTCTGACAGGCATATAGATTTTCAACGAGCCATCATCATTCGGAACTTTATGGATTAGTGTTAAAACTTTAAAACCTGATCCTCTAGACCATAGGTCATGCCATAAAAACAACGCATGATCTGACAACCTTCCGGAAGTTACTGAAGACCAACCTGTTCAAAGAGACTTATAAAAAGAATCCTCCATAAAGACTTGACTCCTAAACTACACCAGAACTAACCAATATTGAACTCTTTTAATTTGGTTACTTTAATCTCACGTTATTATTGAACGTTATACCTTGTCCTGGATCTCATATACCTGATATGAATTATTTATTTACTTCTAATTTACCTGATATTTTTATGTACCTTAATTGTAACAATACTCTGAACTTCTCATTCCGTTAATGGTGATCGCCATTGCGGCATAATGTGAGCCACATTGAGCCTGCAAAGAGGTGGGAAAATGTGGGATACAAATGCAGCAAACAAATAAATATGTAACCAGTGCAATTCTCGAAGAGCAATTTGATCGAACCTATTAAGGTTTGGTAAAAGGCTGCAGAATTTGGGCAGATTTGTAAAGCACACAGCTTATAGGCAGGCAGTCCTAAATAGAGAGCACACCGGTAATCTGATCAGGGAGTAGCTGATGCCTGAATCACAGTCTGGAAATTTGGAGGAGATGGAAAGTCCTTCATTCTACGGATTAACCTAAGCTCGAAAAAACGTTTTTTGAATCGTGCATTTTAATTGCTCAGTCATAGACAAAGCAGAATCAACCCAGACACCTAAATATTTCAGTTAACAATAGGTATATCCTTAAATCATCAAGCATAACAGCCTCAGGTACTACTGAAGGGGAGACTTTACCAGAAAGGAACAACATTTGGGATTTAGACAAATTTAACTTAAATCTATTCGCTGAGAGCCAGGCCCTAATTGACTGAAGGAACCCACAAATTGAAACGCCTTTCTCCACAGTGGTGGTAATTATCATCAGCATACAAGCGAAATTGGACATCTAAACAAGACAGAAGACGGCATGTTGGACTAATTAAACAGGATTGCAGAAAGCGCAGATCCTTCGGGAGCCTTAGAAGAAATTTCAGACCAGTCAGAAAAATGATCTTCCACTTGAAATTTAATTTTCTTTTGAGAAATGAATGATTCAAACCAACTCGGGGTCCTTTTACCAAGGTGCACTGAAAAGTGGCCTGCGCTGGTGTTGACGCTTGTATTGGACGTGTGAAGGTCCATTTTTCAGTGCACCTGCAAAGGAGGCCTTTTGTTTTTTTGGCCGAAAACGGACGTGCGGCAAAATGAAAATTGGCGCATGTTCATTTTCGGCCTGAGACCTTACCGCCACCCATTGACCTTGCGGTAAGGTCTCACGCGTTAACCGGGCAGTAATGGTCTATGCGCATACAATGCCGATTACCACCCAGTAATAAATGTTATTTTCCAGCGCGCTTAGTGGACGCACATAAATAATAAAATTACCGCCCAGGCCACGCAGTAGCGGGACAGTACTTCAAAACTGACATGCGTAGGACACGCATAGGTGCTTACACAGCTTAGTAAAAGGGCCCCTCAATACATTGCCTCCTATTCCCAAAGATCCCAAACAATCAGTCAAAATACTGTTATGGACAGTATCAAAAGCAGATCAGTTATCTAGAGTTATACCATAAGATATTCAGTACCTCTGTCAAATCCAGCATACAAGGAATTAAATACAGATACAAGAAGAGTTTGGGTAGAATAACAGGGCCTGAAACCAAATTGGAATATATTCAAACAATTATTTGAATCTAAAAAAAAAAAAAATCTTGTAACTGGATTAAAACTACTTTTTCAAAGATTTTTTGGCAGAAGTTTCAAATTTGAAATAGGTCGATAATTGTTCAAATCATTTACATCACCTTTCTCATTTTCTTATGTTTAAATCATTTCTATTGAAACCAACAACACGAACAATCAATTAGATCAAACACATTTTTCCAAAATGCAGGAAGAAAAACCATTGTGTTGAAAAAGAAAGTACTCGAAAATGTCTCAAATTTCAGGCAGAAGTTTCTGCTGCAGTAGGACTTTTCCGGTTATTTGGAAAAATGTTGGGGTACCATTTTTCCAGGCGTTGTGTACTTCGGGTTTGCTTTGGAGTTTCATTCAAATTGACAGGACTCAGGAAATCGGACTAAAATCTTCAGATATTGGCAGTGTAGAAGAGACAGTACAGTCACGCAGGGGCATAGTCAGACCTCGACGGGAGGGTGGGCCAGAGCCCAAGGTGGGGGGGGGGCACATTTTGGACTGCCTCCTTGCCACCGCCCTCCTGCTGCCACCTCCGCCCACCCCCCCGCTACCGCCTCCCACCGCTTCTGCCCCCACCGCCACTGCGAAGGTACCCTGGCTGGTAGGGGTCCCCAACCCCCGCCAGCTAAATCATTTGTCCCGTGCTGGTCTCACATTACCTGGCGCCCTGTCCTGTTTTAAATCGCTGTGCACGCTCATTTTAATGAAACTGAGCGTGCAGCCAAACTGGGGGCCTCAGAGCAAATTTGGGGGGGTAGGCCCCTGTGGTCCCCCCCCCCGTAGCTACGCCACTGGTACACTGAATACATATTGCTGCTCTTTTTCCCACATGTCGGGCATGTGCTGCAGGCACCAAGATCTAACTGAACAGAACATGTGTGCGGAGGAAAGAGGAGCCAGCAGGCTTTGCACTGAAGAATACTGATACAGGAAAGGTAGATCAGAACCCTTTAATGCACTGTATTATGTGTCAGTAATAGAATGTTAAATCGATAGCGATAAAAATGGGAGCCATAAGAACATAAGAATGGTGATATTGTTAGAAAAAAGGGGAAACGTGATCCCACTTCCGTGCCTGGCACAAGCCTCAAGAGGAAGGACAGAAGTGCCAAGTGCACGAGACTGTGAAAAAGAGGACGAGGCTGCATGAGAGCACCATGAGTGCTAACAGTAAGGTGGAGTTTGGGAGGACTTCTTATCAGTGTAAGAGAAGGCCAGTGGGAAGTCATGAGATTTAAAGGGCTGAAGGAGGTTTCAGCTCGAAAATAGATTGGGAAGCCGTATTCCAGAGCATTTGCAGCATAAAGGTAAAGCATGAAAGAATGACTGGACAGATAGTAAAGAATGGAATGGAATATAAGGAACAAGTGACCCATCAAGAAAAGAAGGAAGACCCTTATAAAAAAAAATTGCTGTATCAGTGAGAATCTCAAAGGCTATCCCCAGGATTTCTATATATCACACCGAGTTTTCTGCGTGGAAATCAAAGTGTATTCTACAACAATGCGCATAACTGATTAGCGTGTCTTTTACTAAGGCGCGCTCATGTTTTTAGCATTCACTAAAATTATAGGCGCGCAAAACGTTGAGATGCCCATAGAAATGCATTGGTGTCTAACATTTAGAGCGCCTACAATTTTAGCGCACGTCAAAAACGTGAGCGTGCCTTAGTAAAAGACCCCCCCCCTTAGTTAGCAAACTAATCAGTGCTGTTAATCATATGTTAACAAGAAATTACCAGCACTAATTGGCATTAATTAGAATTTATGCGCACTACTGTCTAAGCGTATTCTGTAATGTGGTGTTGCATAAATTCTAAGTCTCGTAGTTGAAAAGTGGGCATGGTTATGGGAGTAGAATGGGCAGGTCATGGGCATTTCTAAAATCTATGTGTGTTGGTACAGAATATACCCACTCCCCCCCCCCCCCCAGATTCTATAAAGAGCACTTAGAGATCGGCGCCAAAATCAGTGCAGATTCTATAACAATGTACATAATTTAACAAGCGAGTTAGGACCCCTTTTACCAAGCTGCGGCAAAAGGGGGCCGGTGCGTGTTTTACACGTGTGCTGAGGTCCCCTTTTACCACAAAAGGAAGTCTCGCTTTCCTACAGGAAATGGCTGGGTGGCAAGTAAAGCATTTGCCACGCAGCAATTTCGGGGGGGGGAGCCCTTACTGCTACCCATTGAGGTGGCGGTAAGGGCTCCTGTGTTAACCCGGCGGTAACCGGGCAGTGCGCGGCACTGCCTGATTACCGCTGGGTACACTCTGACGCTACAAAAATAAATAAATACATTTTTGTAGTGCCGGAAATGATGGTGCGCTAGGGGTGGGAAGTACTGCCGGGCTGCTGCGGTAGCCCGACAGTACTTCCTGTATAGTGAGCTTATAAAAGGAGCTTAGTAAAAGGAGACCTTAATAAGCTAATGAGCGCTGATAACAGCACTTACATAAGTACATAAGTATTGCCATACTGGGAAAGACCAAAGGTCCATCAAGCCCAGCATCCTGTTTCCAACAGTAGCCAATCCAGATCACAAATACCTGACAAGATCCCAAAAAGTACAAAACATTTTATACTGCTTATCCCAGAAATAGTGGATTTTCCCCAGTCCATTTAATAACGGTCTGTGGACTTTTCCTTTAGGAAGCCGTCCAACCTTTTAAAACTCCGCTAAGCTAACCGCCTTTAGCACATTCTCTGGCAATGAATTCCAGAGTTTAATTACACGTTGAGTGAAGAAACATTTTCTCCGATTCGTTGTAAATGTACTACATTGTAGCTTCATCGCATGCCCCCTAGTATCTTTGGAAAGTGTGAACAGATGCTTCACATCTACCCGTTCAACTCCACTCATTATTTTATAGACCTCTATCATATCTCCCCTCAGCCGCCTTTTCTCCAAGCTGAAGAGCCCTAGCCGCTTTAACCTTTCCTCAAAGGGAAGTCGTCCCATCCCCTCTATCATTTTCGGTACTTAACAAGCAATAGAATTTAGAATTTGTGCGCACGTTAGAATTTAGGCACACAACTTTCTAAACGATTTTTTTCTGTAATGATGTGCACCAAACTTCTAACATGCACAGACAAAAGGGGAGTGGCTATGGGAGGGAACATGAGTGTTTCGTGGGTGTTCCGAAATTTACGCGCCTAGTTACAGAATTTGGCTGTGTGTGTAAATCTACGCCTTTGCTGGCGTAAAGGGATGCACATAGATTTAGGCGCTGAAATATCAACTAAGCGTGTTCTATAATCTCCACCTACACCTAGGCACCAATTATAGAATACTCTTAGTCGGCACTGATTTCAGCGCTGATGTTTTAGGCGCCTAATATAGAATCTCCCCCTCTGCGCCTAATTTAGGCGTCGGGATTTACACCAGGTTTTTAGTTGGCGTAATTGACCATGACTAAATTTAGTCACGTGGACCAGCACTCGGCGTATTCTATATACTGCTCGGAAATTTAAACAATTCTATAAAATGTAGGCGTGCTTTAGAGAATAGTCTAGGTGGGGGGTTTTCCCTACAGAATTTTCAGGTGCCATATATAGAACCTAGCCCTATATGTAGAAAAGACATAGGAGCTTTATAAGAGGCGGAAGTGACAATCGTATTTTTTTCGCTCACACACAAAGCACAGACACGTGTCTGTTCTAGAATGTAAACTGCACTGAACTCTGGGGCAGTGGCGTAGCATGGGTGGGCCTGGGAATTGTGGCACACTTTCTATGACTGGCAGAGATCCTCAAACCCCACCAGCTGAAGATTTCTCCTCAGGCAGCCGGTGCTCTTCCAAACGGCAGCTGGCAGCACTTACCTCGAGCTGACACTGACATCAGCCCATCTGCACATGCTTAGTTTTCAGGTATTCGCAGCCTGCTGGCTGTGGCATCAGCTTGAGGAAAGTGCTGCTGGCTGCTGTTTGGAAGAGCGCTGACTGCCAGAGCAGGAGGAAATCTTCAGCTGGTGGGGTTGTAGATCCCCTCCTGCTCAGGTATTTAATATTTTCGTCTTGCAGGAGGAGGGAGGGACAAAGAGCAGAGAGCAAAGCAGAGCAGAGGGGGGCTAGGGGACGGGGAGGGCATGAATTCCATGCCCACCCACCTTGGACTCAGGCCCACCCAAAACTGGCTGTCTGGCTACGCCCCTGCCCTGGGAAGGGGAAATTAGCGGTATACAAGAATTAATTTGATTTATAAGGGAATGATTTGCTCTCACTATACTACTACCAATACAGTTCCTTCTACTCTTATTATCACAATATTATTATTACACAGTGTAATATGTAGGTTTTGTACTGAAACACATTTGACTGTCAAGGTTAATGGTATTTTAGCTTCAGCGGTTCTGCATTTCCACCCACCTCTGTGACAGAAAGTAACTTGTCACCTCCACCCAGGACAATAATCTTTTGATAACCTAATCCCTCAAATGTTTTCCGGCCACGTTCTGGTCCTGCGGTGATGATGATTCAGGTATAGCCAGGCTGAGAACAAACTTTTTCTGAACTGTGCGACTAATGTTCCATTTATGGTGCTCCTCGCCTCTTACATTAAAGGACAACACCTACATATTCATGTTTCCGAAAACAAGTCTTATCTATGTCAGAAATCTTTGTAATTGTCCAGTTATTTGTTGTACTTGTGTATTTGTAATCTGCTTGAGCCTAATTGCTGGGAGTTGGCAGAACAGAAGGACTAAAATCATATCATATATCAGGACACCAAGCAGCACATGGATCACACTGTGCCAGAGCTACACAGTGCATAAGTACATAAGTAATGCCACACTGGGAAAAGACAAGGGTCCATCGAGCCCAGCATCCTGTCCATGACAGCGGCCAATTTATTTATTTTGATCATTTATACCCCGCCTTTGCCACAGTTTGCAGCCTCAAAGCGGCTTACAATGAACCATTAAAATAAATGCAATGAGAACTGAAAGGGTAGAAGGAACAGAGAGATAAAGGAAGGGAATAAATACAATCTTAAACCAAATAAATAGGTAGGCAGGGGCGATAGAGGGCAAGCTGTTAGGAAGGGAATATGTCCAAATGTCTTCAGTTGTTTGGCTTCCTGCAGTGGAGTCACTGGGAGAGACAGCAGGGTAGACTTTTCGGAATAACATGGTCTTCAGTGATTTCCGGAATGTCGGATGATCTGTAATGGTTTTGATGGTCCTTGGTAAAGAGTTCCAAAACTGAGTCCCAAGGAAAGAGAAGGAGGTGGCGTATGCAGGCCAAAGGCACCTGGCGAGCTTCCCAAACATACAAACATTCTATACAAGTTATTCCCGGAATTGTGGATTTTCCCAAGTCCATTTAGTAGTGGTTTATGGACTTGTCCTTTAGGAAACTGTCTAACCCCTTTTAAACTCTGCCAAGCTAACCGCCTTCACCACGTTCTCCGGCAACGAATTCCAGAGTTTATGTGTTGGGTGAAGAAAAGTTTCTCTGATTTGTTTTAAATTTACTACAACTGTAGTTTCATCGCATGCCCCTAGTCCTAGTATTTTTGGAAAGCGTGAACAGACGCTTCACATCCACCTATTCCACTCCACTCATATTTTATATACCTCTATCATGTCTCCCCTCAGCCGTCTCTTCTCCAAGCTGAAAAGCCCTAGCCTCCTTAGTCTTTCTTCATAGGGAAGTCGTCCATCCCCGCTATCATTTTAGTGAAGGAAGGATAAGCAATACCTGCTTCTGAACGGTGACTATCAAACACACAGGGGGTCTTTTACATAGACTTGCCAACTAGAAACACAAAAAGATCAGCACACACATTCTTGAATCTCCATTACCCCAGCTGCACAGGACTAAATATAAATCCACATATGCATCCGGCTTCTCTTACACAAACGTGCACCAGTGGAACGCACTACCAAAGGCCATAAGACGATGCATGACCTAGCAATCTTCCGAACATTAGCCATAAGAATAGCCATAAGCACTGCCACGCTGGGAAAAGACCAATATGTCCATCAAGCCAGCACTCTGTCTCCGACAGCGGCCAATCCAGGCCCCAAGAACCTGGCAAAAACCCAAAATTTAATAACGATCAATGGACTTTTCCTTCAAGAATCTATCCAGACCCCTTTAAATTCAGCAAGGCCAGCTGCTGTCACTACTGAAAACCAACCTGTTCAAAAAGGCATACCATAATGATCTATCCTAAATACTAGACTACAAGACTCTAAATGAACTAGACAAAACCAAAATCTCTGCACCAGACTGATAACATACGTGATGCTAATGAAAGTTTACGCACACAAGCACTACCACTATTTCACACACCGGAAATGAACTTTCTGTATTTGACTGTCTAACTTATTGTATATTCACTTTATCATTTCGGAACTTTCAATGGAATACCACTGTGTATTGTACTTTACATTTATACACCTTAATGTAATATCGCTTGTATTTCTGTATCCGGAAATGGCGATCACCATCACGGCATAATGTAAGCCACATGAGCCTGCACAATTGGTGGGAAAATGTGGGATACAAATGCAACAAATAAATAAATAACATGGCGGTAAGCTCAACACGAGCTTACTGTTCGCTAAACAGAAGTACCGCCGGGCTTCCACACCAGCCCGGTGGCAGTTCCCACCCCCAGTGCACGCCATTTCTGGTGCTGCAATATATTTTTACTTTTGTAGTACCGGTATGTACCCCGGCGGTACATAAGTACATAAGTAATGCCACACTGGGAAAAGACCAGGGTCCATCGAGCAGCCAATCCAGGCCAAGGACACCTGGCAAGCTTCCCAAATGTACAAACATTCTCTACAGGTTATTCCTGGAATGTGGATTTTTCCCAAGTCCATTTAGTAGTGGTTTATGGACTGTCCTTAGGAAAATGTCTAACCCCTTTTTAAAACTCTGCCAAGCTAACCGCCTTCACCACGTTCTCCGGCAATAAATTCCAGAGTTTAATTATGGCGTTTGGGTGAAGAAACGTTTCCTCCGATTTGTTTTCAATTTACTACACTGTAGTTTCATCGCATGCCCCTAGTCCTAGTATTTTGGAAAGCGTGAACAGACGCTTCACATCCACCTGTTCCACTCCACTCATTATTTTATATACCTCTATCATGTCTCCCCTCAGCTGTCTCTTCTCCAGCTGTATAGCCCTAGCCTCCTTAGTCTTTCTCATAAGGAAGTTGTCCCATCCCCGCTATCATTTTAGTCGCCCTTCGCTGCACCTTTTCCAATTCCACTATATCTTTCTTGAGATGCGGCGACCAGAATTGAACACAATACTCAAGGTGCGGTCTCACCACGGAGTGATACAATGGCACTTATAACATCCTCACCACCTGTTTTCCATACCTTTCCTAATAATACCCAACATTCTATTCGCTTTCCTAGCCGCAGCCGCACACTGAGCAGAAGGTTTCAGTGTATTATCGACGACGACACCCAGATCCCTTTCTTGGTCCGTAACTCCTAACATGGAACCTTGCATGATGTAATCAGTTTACCGCTGGGTTAGCGCTGACCTCAATGGGTGGCAGTAAGTGCTTCCCACAAATGGGCACGTGGAAAGTGCTTCAATTGCCGCATGGTCATGCCTTTAAAAAAAGAAAGACCTGCCTTTTACCTGCTATGGTAAAAAGGGGCTTCAGCGCACCATCAAAAACACACACCGATGCTAGCGCAGGCTCCCTTTTGCTGCAGTTTTGTAAAAGGACCCCATAATCAATTAGGTAGGAAAGTTCCTAAAATAAAAAAGATTTTTTAGCTTGCTTCTAAATTCCATGGTATGGGCTGCTCTCTTAATGCATAGATAAAAAAAGTATTCCATGTAGATAAATCAGTAGCTGATACACCGGATATGTTGGTTCTTTGTCTAATTCCATCAATCATTGACTGCAAGGTAACCATCTAAAACTTAATATCTCAAAAACACAGATTTTATTTCTGTGCCCTGAGAATGGCAAGGACAAATCAAACTTTGGAATACATATAAAGTTATCACATACCATGTAAAATGAATTTATTTTGTTGGGCAGACTGGATGGACCGTCATTTACTACGTTACTATGTTTTGTCCAGCTTCCCAGTTGTTAATTCTCCTTCACATTGTCAATGGGGATTGTCAATCCTATTGTTGACAATTTTCAAAATCTAGGAGTTATATTTGATTCTGCATCTCTCTATGAAACCTCGGGTCATGAAGTAGTTAGAACAGTTTTGGGTACATTAAAAACTAATCAGGAGAGTACGTGATTTCAGATTGGTGTCCAGAGTGTGATAATGTCATATTTTGATTACTGTAATGGCCTCTTGGCAGTGCTGCGCGGAGGATCTCTGAAGGCTCTGCAAACTGCTCAAAGTGCCGTGGCCCAGGTTCTTTTTTGGTTACTCACAATATTGTCATATTTCTCCTGTTTGAAGAAGCTTCATTGGCTTCCCATTAAACAGAACAATTACAATTAAGATTTTGCTTTTGGTTTTTTAAGTATTGAACAATTTGTTGGTCTACTGTACGTATTTTATCAACCTGCAAGAGCTTTGAAACCTCCGACACTAGCCTGTGATTCAATACCCTCTTTTAAAGTGGATAGATTAGAAGAATATTGTTCTCCAGTCTTTAAGTGATTAGTCTTGTTGGAATGATTTACCAATGAGGTCTAGAACAATGAAGAATATTGTTCAAAAAAGAACTGAGTAGACAGATGTGGTAGCCTTCGAAAGCTAATCAAAAAATTTATTGTTAGACCAATAAAAAAAGGTATCATCTTATTTTCTTTTCTATGTTTTATTTCTATTGATTACCAAAAAAGACCTGAAACCGTTTAATTTGGGCAGCTTTTGGTGAACGAATGTTTTGATTTTCCTTCAATGGAGTTCATGGATTGTATGAGAATATTGTAAACGTGTGTATTTTATTTTGGGCCATGTCTACTAAGCCACGCTAGCGTTTTTAGTGTGCTTAGAGACACCCATAGGAATATATGGGTGTCTCTAGCGTTTAACGCATGCTAAAAATGGTAGTGCACCTTAGTAAACAGGCCCTTTGTCATATATATATATATATATTTTTTTTTGTTATTGTTTTGTTGTAAACCGCTGAGTACATGAGTACATTGGGATTGTACAGGTATAAATAATTTTAAAGAAATAAATAAAAATCAGCAACTGAGAAAGTGTGCTTTCAGGGTTCATGTAGGTGGACCTGTCAGTGTGTTGGAATATCTAAGAAGTCTTGAGTTTCAAATCTCAACTGCCTTTGGGACAATATGGGGAAGGGGAATTGGGACTTGATATACTGCCTTTCTGAGGTTTTTGCAACTACATTCAAAGTGGTTTACATATATTCAGGTTGTACCAGGGGTAATGGAGGGTTAAGTGACTTGCCCAGAGTCACAAGGAGCTGCAGTGGGAATCAAACCCAGTTCCCCAGAAATCAGAGTCTGCTGCACTACCACTAGGCTACTCCCCCACTTCCCAATGGGACTCGATATACCGCTTTTCTACAGTTTTGCAACCACATCCAAAGCGATTTATCTGGGGCAACGGAAAGTTAAGTGACTTTACCCAGAGTCACAAGGAGCTGCAGCGGGAATCAATCTCAGTTCCCATGACCAAGTCCGCTGCACTAACCGCTAGGCTACTCCTCCATGCTGGCTATGGGGACTGAAGCTTTCCCCACTTATGCACTCCCAGTAAAAATTTAAATTTAATCTAATAAGCATTCAGTAATCAGTGTAATTGTGCAAAGAGTGGTGTTGCTGAATCAAATCAATTAGCTCCCATCAAAATATGTGTCAGTATTTTGTGCAATCTGGAGTGGTTTCAGAGTAGATTCTGGAGGGCCTATATCAACTGTTACAAACATCCAAATTGTGTATTACCATAGCTTGGAAAACTGTATATCAATTAGCCAACAAGTCTACATAACTTCTGTAAATTGAAAAATATAGTTTTAATAGCAAAGGCCACGTGTGTCTTCAATAGTGAATGTAAAATCCACAAAGATTCCCAGATTTTGAGATGTATTCACAATTGGTATAGAACAGGAATGCCAACTTTGGGGCCTCGAGGGCAGTAATCCAGTGGGGTTTCAGGATTTCCCCAATAAATATGCATGAGGTCTATTTGATGCACTGCCTCCATTGTATGCAAATAGATATCATGAATATTCATTGTTGAAATCTTGAAAACCTGACCTGGCGATGACCGAGGTTGGACACCCCTGGTATAGAGCAACTATAAATAATAAGACGGTGGGGGTGGGGGGGGAGGGGGTAATGCAAGGCAGAAAGTCCTTGTAAGAAAATAATCATTGTATTGTACACACCCATTGGTCACAGATCTGTGTTTCTTACGTCCTTTCATTTCCTGATCACATTTTGAGTTATTGTACCTCATCCTGTACTAATTATGGTAAACCGCACTAAACCCTGGAAAGGGGATTTTAGCGGTATATAAGACCTGATTTGAATTGAAATTTTCTGCATATTAAGACATAGTCTGTTTGCAAACATCTGCATCTCATAGATTTCAAACATGAAGAAACAAAACTCAGAAAGGCAGTTCTATAAATTGGTACCTTGGCATAGGCAACCCAACGCTGTGCGCTTAGTGCCAATTCTATAAGTCCATCTTGGCTCCAAGACTCTGTTATAGTGGAGGAGTAGCCTAGTGGTTAGTGGAATGTTGCTACTATTTGAGATTCTACATGGAATGTTGCTGAGTGGAGGAGTGGCCTAGTGGTTAGAGCACCGGTCTTGCAATCCAGAGGTGGCCGGTTCAAATCCCACTGCTTCTCCTTGTGATCTTGAGCAAGTCACGTAACCCTCCATTGTCTCAGGTACAAACATACTGGCTGAACATAGATGTTAAATAGCAAAAGGGGCTGATCCCTGATGAACCTCCACCAATCCAAACCATAATGAATTATCATCATCAACTAGAACATGTTATAAGTGATCTGATAGGTAAGAAGAAAGCCATGCCAACACAGAACCTCTTATTCCGACCGCAGTTAACTATTGTAAAAGGACAGCGTGATCAGTGGTATCAAATGCAGTTGACGTGTCCAACATACCAGTTTCAAGTTTGAATCCTTGTCAAACATTGCCAAAGCTAGATAGGAACAGCATTTCTCTGATATGAGTAGCATGAAATCCAGACTGAGTAGAATGTCTAAAACACCTTCCGTATTAAAGAAATCTCGTCTTAAAACCTCTCTCTCAATGATTGTAGTCAAGAAAGGAAAAGACAATGCCAGCCTCTAGTTATTTAACTGCAAATAAAGACTCATGTATAAAGCATAGGCTGCAAGATCAAGCTTATAATACTGACTAATGTAATGCCTATGTACTAACAAACTTAAGTTTGAAAAAATTTTTTTTTGTTTTTTTCCCCCCGAAGACCTTAATTCAACGGAGAGGTGGAGCTGTATATTTTCTCGGCTGCCATTCTTCCTGCCTTCACCGGTCTTCTCTATTTTGTGTTTTGCTATCTTTCAAATGATTTCTTCAATATGTCTATCTTTGTGTCACATTTTACTTCTTTAAAGTTAATACTGTGTGGTTCACATCTTAATATTGGAAGGTTTTTTTCAGTGGGGAATTTTATTCGACATGGCGTCATGTTTTGCCCGATGTTGTTTGGACAAGAGAGAAAGCGTTGCTGACACGGATGGCAGCATTATTTTATGGGGACAATTCTTGAAAAGCCATCGGGTGAAACATGACACCATGTCAAATAAGATTCCCGTGCAGGATGTCAGACTCACAGAAACCTTGCAGATCAGCAATGCGGCCGCGCCGGAGAACAGGACTTGGCTGGCAGGGGTTGGGGACCCCCGCCAACAAAGGTACCTGACAACGATGGTGGGGGAGGGTTGGCGGTGGAGAGAAGGAGGGGTCGAAAGGGTTGACACTGGGGGGGGGGGGTCAAAGGTGGTGGTGACGGCGGTAGCGGCGGGGGGGGGTTTAAAAATGGTGGGGGGGGGTTGGCAGCACCGGGAGGGCTAAAATGTGCCCCTCACCTCGGTTCTGGACCCCCCTCCAGCGAAGTCTGGCTACGCCTATGCCCCCTATATATGGGGGCCCAGGGCAATTGCCCTGTTTGACACCCCCTAAACTTTCCATAACTGCACATCACATTAATTAGATGTCACAACACATCTGGTGAGTTTTGAATATTACACAATGCTCATCACCTCTACATACTTTAGAATGTTTATTCACGTTGTTTGGAAGAAAAATGCACTCAGTTCACAATACTTAATATGGTTTCATCTTCAGTCAGATAAAATCTTACAGTGCTGATCTACATAAGTACATAAGTATTGCCATACTGGGAAGACCAAAGGTCCATCGAGCCCAGCATCCTGTTTCCAACAGTGGCCAATCCAGGTCACAAATACCCAGCAAGATCCCAAAAATGTACAAAACATTTTATACTGCTTATCCCAGAAATAGTGGATTTTTCCCCAAGTCCATTTAATAACGGTCTATGGACTTTTCCTTCAGGAAGCCGTCCAAACCTTTTTTAAACTCCAAACTATTTGGAAGACAAATCCACTTAACTCACAAATATTTAAACATTTTTTCTTGGCCACTTAACACTTTTAATGTGTAATGTATTTCTACACATGCACGTTCACCTTCTCTCTCTCTATATATAAAATTGATGTATTACATAAGTACATAAGTAATGCCACACTGGGAAAAGACCAAGGGTCCATCGAGCCCAGCGGCCAATCCAGGCCAAGGGCACCTGGCAAGCTCCCCAACGTACAAACATTCTCTACATGTAGTCCCGGAATTGTGGATTTTTCCCAAGTCCATTTAGTAGCGGTTTATGGGCTTGCCCTTTAGGAAACCGTCTAACCCCTTTTTAAACCTCTGCCAAGCTAACCACCTTTACCACGTTCTCCGGCAACGAATTCCAGAGTTTAATATGCGTTGGTGAAGAAAACTTTTCTCTGATTTGTTCTAATTTACTACACTGTAGTTTCATCGCATACCCCCTAGTCCTAGTATTTTTGGAAAGCGTGAACAGATGGGGATTTACCATTAAATTTCTTACGGAATACACGGTTATTTGCTATGTTTAATGGCATTGTTTGTCTATGTTTGATACAGATCAAGCTCATTCCTTGCTGTGGAAGGAAACAGGAGCACACACGAGGATTTTACCAGTTCCCAGAATAGACACAAATAGTTAAAAACGTGAAAGCAATAACTTAACTTCCTGCTTGTGCCCGAACAGCCGTCACACAACCTGCCACCCTCGTTCCAGACATAATTCAGGGGCTTTTCGAGCGGCTTCAACGAGAAAATAAAGGGTTATGAGAGGAGGAGTCTGGAAGGGATGCTTTTTCTTTAGAATTGGCAGTTTTCACTTCCCCAAAAGCCCCGAGAATGCTTCAGATGGCCATTTTTGGAGCCTGGGCTTTACAGATACCGATCGCAGGACGGTTCAGCGTAAATCAGAGTCTACTCTATGCAAACTGTTCCTTGCAAGAAAGCAAAGCCCAAAGAGACGATCTCGCGTTTTGCAGATCAGAGCTACGGCTCGTCCCACCCTGTCACTCAGAGGGACTCGGGGCTATGGCCGGCCAGTAGCCCCGGAGAGGTCCTTAGCCAAGCGGAAGGGAATCGGGAAATGCCATCAGGTCTCGGGTCCCTGTCGTATAGGATTGACAAAAAGTGGTGGCAGCAGCCAGCAGTGGCCGGATAAGATCCCGGTGCCCAAATCCTACCCCCCCAACCCCACCCCACCCCACCCCCCACTGCACACACACAATCGTATAAAAATGACAGGAGCGACCTGCTTCCCGGATCTCAGGGGTCCCTTCTGGGACGGATGGAGGCTCCATACGGGCACCGGCGGTGGGCGACCCCCCCCCCACCACCGCAGTATGCCACTTCCACGGAACACGGGCCGACCGGGCTCCTCCGAGATTTGACCAGCAGCAGCAGGTGATTAAAGCGTGCAGCACCGAACCGGGGAAAAAAACTGCTGGCCTGCTCACAGACGCCAGCTGGCCCTCCTCCGGCTCTTCTCTCTCCTGTCTCTGGCTCTCTGTGGCTTCTGCACTTCGGGAGGAGGGCGGGGAGATGTTGCACCCTGGTGGCTTCTTATAGCCTCTGGGTGTTGCTTTGAAAGCTGTGCAAGTGCGGTGAACCCGTTTGTCCTGTCAGGCAGGTCATCCGTAGCCAGACTATAAGCTCTTCGGGGCAGGACTCAGGAGTGGCCTCACGCGCTGCGTTTATATCCAATTGACATTTATGGCATGTCGTCTTGACCTTCCCGTGTACACATGAACCGTGCATAAACCGATATTTATTAGAACTGTGATTACAATCAGTACCCAAAGTCCCCCGTTTAATTTTGAGACTTCTAATCTGTAAGCTGGGTTTCTTTATTGGGTGAGGATTCGTGTCAACGTGGCTGCCTCACGAGTTGAACAAGGTAGTCAAAAAATCGTATCCATTATGCTGAGGTGCTGTATGTAGGCTTTTCCACTTTCCCTTCTTCAAACACAACCGAGGGAAGGAAGACACAGCAAAATATTCTTTTAATATAGGGTTTACCGCCCTATCGGAACCAATTATCATTTACGGTTTCCTACAGTAAAATAAAAACATAAATAAAAACACACACGATAAATCTATTGTCTATTAGATTGTAAGCTCTTTGAGCAGGAACTGTCTTTCTTCTATGTTTGTGCAGCGCTGCGTATGCCTTGTAGCGCTATAGAAATGCTAAATAGTAGTAGTAGTAGTCTCTTGTAACCAGAGCTAATATTGTGATGTCATAATGCCTCAGTCCACCAATAAGAGCCAACCTCATCAGTGATGTCACAATGGCTTGATTGTCCTATACTTGGCTCACTTTTATTACATAGCTCTTTGAGGCAGGACTGTCTTTCTTCTATGTTTGTGCAGCGCTGCGTACGCCTTGTAGCGCTATAGAAATGCTAACTAGTAGTAGTAGTAGTAGTAAATCATCACAAATTAAATGTAGCATTTAGAGTTACACTTTGTAGTCACTAATCAAGATGCTGATGAACGTTAAAACTTCTATAAAGTTTAAACTTGATCAGCCCCTAATGAGTTGCCATGTTTCAGGCTGGACGTACAAAGGGATTGATTGATCTGAGCCATAAACGCTTTTCAGACTTACTGAAAACCCCCCCAGAACAGATTTGCCCACGTTAGGGAGGTGGAAAACTGAGAAAAGTTAACAAGATTTTCCCTGTAGAAAAAAAAGGGTGTTGCTTTGTTATTATATTATTATTTTTTTTTTTTTGCAACACCCTTTAGGGAACCGTAGTTATTTCTTGCTTTGAGGCCCTTTAGAGCTGATGGTCAGACGGAGCAGTAATTTGCACAGTCGCTGCTCTTCTAATCTTATCCGGATGATGGATCCACCAATCTTTACACGCACTCCAGTCCCAGAAGAGGGCGCGCTGCAGGTATAGAGCTGGGCTGTTGTCAGGCTACCTTAAGGTGCAAGCCCGCCCCTAACCTGTTGTTTCCCTATCGCTACCCAGCAGCAGCTGTTCAAAATGACACAACTGAGCACACACGAAGGAAAGGCGGAGGGAGGCGGGTCCGACTTGTGTCACCGAGGCATTGCGGGGGGGCACGTTGGGTCTTTGTTCCACAATTACTTCCTTGTTGAATTTTGCAGTTTTAAAAAACTAATACTCGTCACACACGCAAGTAGTCAGGAGCTAAGTCCAACGTCAACAAGTAGGTTCCTTCCACCTCATTAGACTCTCTGGGGAGCTTCTCACTCCTCCCCCCACCCCCGGGAAGCCTGGGGCAACGAGGTTACATTGAAGCAGGAGACGGTATGACGTCAAAGAAGGTAAATCTCTCCTTCCCTCGGCCCCGCGCAGCCGTCATCCCCTAAACAAAGACGTTGTCGTACTTGATTTGTTGATTGCATTTTTAATTACTCTCACTTATATTTTCAAACACGCTGGCTTGTGCAGCCTACTGCTGTACACAGAGAAAGTATTAGTTTCAGCGGTTACAGTAGTAATTAGTTCTAAATCATAGTAACATAGTAGATGACGGCAGAAAAAGACCTGCACGGTCCATCCAGTCTGCCCAACAAGACAACTCATGTGTGCTACTTTTGTGTATACCCTACTTTGATTTATACCTGTGCTCTTCAGGGCACAGATCGTATAAGTCTGCCCACCACCAGCTCTGGCACAGACCGTATAAGTCTGCCCAGCACTATCCCCACCTCCAGCCCCACCTCCCACTACCAGGAGGGGCAGGTTACAAGGTTTCCCTATGTATGTATGTATGTATTTATTGCATTTGTATCCCACATTTCCCACCTCCTTGCAGGCTCAATGTGGCTTGCAGTACATCATGAATAATGGAAATACATAAGATAGATATTTAGTATTACAGACAGATCTTGGGTGACATAATGATGATAAGACAATTAGTCTAACAAAGTAGACTTGTTAGACTAATTGTCTTATCATCATTATGTCACCCAAGATCTGTCTGTAATACTAAATATCTATCTTATGTATTTCCATTCATGATGTACTGCAAGCCACATTGAGCCTGCAAGGAGGTGGGAAAATGTGGGATACAAATGCAATAAATACCTACAAGCATACCTGCAAGCATACCTACAGTAACGCTACTGTGCACCTGATTCTCATAACATGTAACTGGTGCCCCTTTACTAAGTGAAATATATCGCATGAACAAATGTAAACCTCTCCACAAGTATCCAGAAAAGACTTAGTAGACACTTGTGGAGAGGTTTACATTTGTTCATGCGATATATTTTCACTTAGTAAAGGGGCACCAGTTACATGTTATGAGAATCAGGTGCACAGTAGCGTTACTATTTAAAATATAATTTAAAAAAAAAACCCCCATTAATTAGGTTGAAACCTGGGAGCATTTAACATTTTTTTTCCTATGCATACATCAAAACAAAAAGATGGTTAGTGAGAACTTGCTCCTTTGCTTTGTGGATTGCAGGGTATATATAAAAATGCACTTAAAAAAAAATTACTATTTCACAGTTATGTATTGAATAATGAGGGAAGGGCTTCCTCCATGCAGAAGTCCTGTCCAGTCAGTCTAAAAGTGCCAACATTGTCTAGTTTACAGCAGCTTTACCTTTAACAGGCACCTGTGTGATAGTGTAGTGAATCTTCTTCACACTTCTCATATGCAAGCTGTCTACCAGTTTTTCTCTCCTGTCAGAAGTAGCAAGAACTATGGAGGGGCGACAGACCGTTCTGGAATCTTAGTAACACCCTTGGCAGCGACCTAGCTAGTTGTTAAAAGTGTAGTTCATTTTCTTTGTACTTCTCCTAGGACAAAGCTGCCTACCAAAGTTTTATCTGCTTTAGCGCTTGCAGTAACATCACTGTTCCACTCCCAAATATGTTTTCTAAGCAGAAACATGCAGCAACAGCAAGTCATTAGATTTTTATTTCAAAAACCCATGATCAGGATTATTTTGCACAGAAAGTCAGAGTAGTCATACTCCTGCAGTGGGAAGATGAGTCATCAAGTAGTGAATCAGAAATCTGTGACCATGATGATGATGAGGAGAACCAAGACAGTGAATGTGAAAGTACATCACATAGAGGAATCATCAGTAGCGTTCCTAGGGGGGGGGTGCGGTCCGCCCCAGGTGCACACCGCTGGGGGGGTGCTATGCGCCTGTCGACACCACTCGTTCCGGGGCAGAGGGAGCATGGAACGAGCGAAGCCAACACGCACGCGGCACCCCCCCCCCCCCAGCACGTAAAAATGCACCGGGGAGGGCGCAAGCATTAGCGATCCGCCACGGGTTGTCAGCTGCCCTAGGAACTCCACTGGGAATCATTGACAACAACCAGACTACTATCAGTAGCCACAGGATTAGAGCAAATTTACCAGGGCCAAGTGCCATTTCTCAGTCCAAGGAAGAAACTTCAACACAGCCTTTACTGAAAATTTTTCCATCAACAAAATATTCAAAGTCTTCTAGCCACTAGACTACTGCAATGGAATTTATGCGGGATGCAAGGAACAGACCTTAAAGAAGCTTCAGACTGCTCAGAACACAGCAGCAAGGCTTATATTTGGAAAAAAAAACACAATATGAAAGCACAAAAACCCTGTGCGAAAAACTACACTGGCGCCCAATCAAAGAACGCATTGCCTTCAAAATCTGCACCCTGGTTCACAAAAATTATCTCGTGGAAGCCCCTGGCTACAAGACAGACTTGGATCAAGATACCAATTAGAAACCAATCAGAATCAACACGGACCTATCTAGATCTGCACTACCCAAGCTGCAAAAGGCCTCAAGTACAAATCAACCTACGCATCCAGCTTTTCCTACATAAGCACACAACTGTGGAACGACATTACCGGAAAGCCTTGAAAAGACGCACGCCCACCTAAACGTCCGGAAATCACTAAAAAACTAACCTATTCAAAAAGGCATACCCTGCCGATCCAACCTAAATGCCTGACCTCGGCAACACACAAAACTAAAGTACGTATGATATAACTCAACTCTTCCGTTGTACGATCCTAATTGGGCTATACCACACATCTTATCCTACCACACCACTTTGTATTTGTTCTCACCGGAGCCGGCAAACGCCTCTGCGGTACTATGTAAGCCACATTTAGCTTACAATATGTGGGAAAATGTGGGATACAAAATGTAACAAATAAATAATTTAGTACAGTATTAGTTACCAAGTTCATACAAAGTTCATTATGTTCAATGGAAAAATAAATCTGTTGGCTTAGGCTGCTTGCTGTGCGAATATTCCATCACTGTTTCATTATTGCTAGCAAGTTATTACATATTGTTGGGCACTTGCTTTAAACATTGACTGTTTAATTAATTTATCCAGACCATACATGCACATGGTATTGCTTTTAAATGCAAATCCTAAGGGTGGTTGAAAAATTAAATATAAACTGTGTTTTCCTGACTTGTTTTGGACTGCTTTAGGTTCTGTCTGATCTGTAAATGTGCCTGCCAAGAATTTTGGCAAGATGGAAATGAGGAAATAAAATTAAGTTTTGGATATACACTGTAGAGGAGTGTGGGTAGCCGTGTTAGTCACTCTTAGGTTATCAATAGAAATCAAACAAAATAAAACATGGATAAGATGATACCTTTTTTATTGGACATAACTTAATACATTTCTTGATTAGCTTTCGAGGTTGCCCTTCTTCCTCAGATCGGAAATAAGCAAATGTGCTAGCTGACAGTTGTATATAAGTGAAAACATTCAAGCATTACTATGACAGTCTGACAGGGTGGGAGGATGGGGGTGGGTCGGAGGTGCATGGGGACATCAAGCATATCATTGATATTCTAACGGATGGGTGTGGGTAGGGTGAGGGGAGGGGTGATCAACAGAGACATACAGCTTTATGGTTTATAAGGGCTAGGAACCCCAGGTCCTTGTTAAGTCCTTCTGTGGGTGTTAAAAATATTCAATCTCTGACTTCAAGGTCTTACGTTCTTGTATGGTTTTAAAGTTACCTTTCAGTATCTCACTGTGAAATCAATGTACAGTGTCCTGGTTCTGTGAAGTGCTGTCCCACCGGGGTGGGGCCCTACTGGCCTGTATTGTTCATGTGATGTCTATGTAAATTGAATCTTGTCTTAAGCATCTGGCCTGTTTCTCCAATATAGCATCCTTCGTTACATTTTTACACTGAATGATATATACCACATTGGAAGATGAGCAAGTGAAAGATCCCTTTATGTTGAATATACACTGTAGAAGCTGTTTACTTTTGCAATGTGTGTATGGATGTCTGTATGCTTGTGATAATGTTGAATAACTGTCTGTACTTATAACTATGATTTCTGAACATGCAGCATCCTGCAAGGACAGACTTTTAAATGTTCAGTTGGGTACATATGTTAATTTCAAAATGTTTCAGACGTATCCATCGACTCACTCCTATAACTGAATTCTATTATTCTGTCTCACTGTATTTTCAAATGTAAACCACATTTAACCCCAGTTTGCTTGGATAATGGAGGATATAAATGTTTAAAAAATGAAATCATTTTAAGTCACTGTGGGCCCCTTTTAGAAAGTGGCAGTAAGCCCAATGTGGGCTTACTGCTCACTAAAAATGAAGAGTACTGCCCCAGGCTACTGCAGCAGCCTGGCACAGTGCACCATCATGTCCAGCGCTAAAAGAAAAAAATATATATATTTTAGGAGAAGCCCCTATCTCTACATGAATACCTTATCGACCTCCCAACCAGAAACAGTTTGACTTCTCCCCATACTTCCCTTAATTTACACCTCCCCAACTGCAAAGGTATTAAGTACAAATCCTTCTATGCACCCAATTTTTCCTTTCTGGGTAGCCAGCTTTGGAACGCCCTACCTAGACCAATCAAACAATCAACGGCCTTTTGCCCTTTAGAAAAGCACTGAAGACCATCTATTCAAGCAAGCCTACCCTAATGATTCACATAACTAAAGCCTGCCCACATGATTCTTACCACGATTTATATATATGACCTTGTTTCCCATTATCCTTATTGCTATCCCCAATCTTTCCTCTCCATCTTCCTACGCCACTCCTAACGCCCATTTCCTTCTGCACCTCATTCCTCCTATGTTCAATTTACTTATCCGTTAACCCACTAATATTACGTTTACTACAAATTGTATATTCTTTTACGTCCTGTAATTCTTCTTATTATTACTATGTAAGCCACATTGAGCCTGCCATGTGTGGGAAAGCGTAGGGTACAAATGTAATAAATAAATTTTATTTTTGTAGCTCCAGTGTGTACCCCAGTGGTTATCGGACAGTGCTATGCACTGCCCAGTTACTGCCAGATTAGAGCCCCTTACCGCCACCTCAATGGGTGGCAGTAAGGGCTCCCCCCTGAAATGGCCGCACATCCATTTCCTGCAGAAAATCAAGACCTACCTTTTACCTGCAGTAAAAGGGAGCCTCAGTGCAAATAGAAAACAATTAAAAACCAATACACAAAGCTAATCTCAGAGCAGAGCAATAATAGAAGGTGTTTCCTCCTATGTTTCACAAAATACAAGAAAAGAAGAGAAACACAGGTCTCAAAGTTGATACATTCCAGTCCCTAACAACTGAAAATACTTTCTGTCTTTGTAATTGGTTTGTCCCAGTCTGTTCCATTTTTTCTTGTATTGGTTGTCTCCTAAATTCTTTCCAGGTTTACCTTCCCTTTCTTCTCTACATCTGGTCTGACACTGATCTTTCTTTATGTTTCTCTTTTCTGCCTCTTCGTATACGCCTTTGTGATTTTACCTCTTATTTTCCCAAGCTGAAGACCATAAGCCATTCCAGCCTTTCCTCTAGGGAAGTCGTCCCATCCCCTTTCTCATTTTCACGCTCTTCTTTGTATTTTTCTAATTCCACTATATCGTTTTGAGATGCAGTGACCAGAGTTGCATACAGTATTTCAGGTGCAGTCGCACCCCAGTGATACAAAGGCATATATACGTCCTCATTTTTGTTTTTCATTCCTTTCCTAATAATACCTAACATTCTATTTGCTTTCTTAGCAGCCGCCACCGCACACTGAGCAGAGGGTTTCAACATATCATCAATGATGACACCTAGATCCCTTTCCTCGTCGTGTCGGTGACTCCTATGTGGAACCTTGCATTACATAGCTATAGTTCAGGTTGGCCTCTGTTTCCCAACATGCACACTTACATTAGTGCGACTTGCTCACATTTAAATGTCATCTGGCATTTGGATGCCCACTCTTTCCCGGTCCCTTTTTTCCCCGGTCTTGAGGTCCTCTTTGTAATTTTTCACAAATTGCTCTTGCGATTTAACAACTTTGCATAACTGAGTTGTCAGCAAATTTAATTACCTCATAGTTACTCCCATCTCTAGATCATTTAGTGAATATGTTAAAAAGCAGCCGGTCTGGGTACAGACCCCTGGGAACCCCCACTGTCTACCTTTCTCACTGAGAATATCTTTTTATACAGTTTTTAATCCACAATAGTACAATACCTCCTATCCATGACTCTCCAGTTCCTCTGGAGACTTTCATGAGGTAATTTGTCCAAATGCCTTTTGAAAATTCAGACACACAGTATCGACCAGCTCACATTTGAATAAATAGCAAGCTAATCTTGTTAAAAAAAGTAAATTAACAGATGAGGGGGCTTTGACCAGTAAATCCTCCAAGAGGCAATCCACCCAATCTAGTCCCTGTTCCTCTGCTAACGAACAGACACCAAAACATTGAAAGGCTGGGTGGGTACCTTCATACTGAATGCAATGATGTTGGAACTTACATGTTGCTTGTTCACTGACCTCAAAACACACATTTTCCCTCCATGGATCCCCGACCCACAGTGGAATTCCCACTTGACCTGAATTGCTCAACCAAATTGGGGGACGTTAATACCCTGAACCTGCACTACAGAAAAACTGGAGACCCTCCCGTCAAATAGGCAGCTCTGAGGGGGTGGGGTGCCCCTCCATGAAAGAGCCAAACCCGAGATTGTGTCAGTTCAGCCAACCATAAATCACAAATACCTCAACTATCCAATCTACCACGCGCCATACTCTTCCGAAATTGCTTGTCATAATTCATCCAGGATCAGACTCCATAAGTTTTATAAGCCCACAATATTAAATCTGAATAATGAAGCAAACTAGAATATAAGGAGGGCTTAGCAGCATCTAAAACCCTGGCAAAAACATGAAAAACTAAGAGTCAGTTAAAAATATTTTTTGTAACTTCCCCTTTTTTCTGCTTCTATCCTTTCTCCTTATGCAGTTCACCCTTATTCACCTTATTCCTTCACCTCACCCTTACTATCGCCACGGCCCTGCTCACAAGCAAGTAAAGCAAAGAAATCTTATTACGTACTGATCTAGCATTTATCAATCCAAATTTCCATATTCCCTTCCGAAGACCATACCTGATGCAAAGAAGAGGTCCTACCTACTCAAGGTGGTGTACATTCTTCAATTAACATTAATACCACAGCTATTTGGTAGACCCCCCACCCCCTTTTTTTTTATATCTGCCTTGAATCCATGGTGTTATAGGTGGAATAGAAATCGTTTATAATAGCATAACATGCAGTAACTATGGAATTATTTTCTAGTAGAGCTATATAAGATTATCATCATTATCACCTAGTTTTAAGGGTGGCGATTTATCGATTTATTAGACTCCTGCAAATAAAAAAAATTTTTTATGATCATGCCTCTAATGCGGATATTTCAGTGGTTAAACCCAAATCAAAATGGTATCCTCAAATTATGGATCCGGTTACTTATACTTTTCTAAAACTAATACTCTCAGATTTATTGAAGATTGAAAAAGATCCCTCAAAGAAATGGATAATATATAATCTGTCGAAAAAAGAATCTATAGCTTTGAAGGAATTACGAGGGAATGTAGACTTGTATATACAACGTGCAGACAAAGGAGGAGGGGTTACTCTTCAAACTAGACAGATGTATGAAGCTGAAGCTAAGAAACAATTGGATGATGTTAAATCCTATACCCCCCTAGCGAAAGATCCTACAATGGAGATTGCGGAGAATATTGCACTGATTGTGGAGGATGCCCTTATAAGGGGAATGATCACCAAGAAAGAAGCGGAATTTTTGGTTAATAAGAGCCCCTCGGTCCCTTATATTTACTTCTTGCCTAAAGTGCATAAAAGTTGTACGAATCCACCAGGGAGACCGATTGTGTCTACAGTAAATTCGGTTCTGGAGCCATTATCAAAATTGGTAGATATTTTTCTTCAACCAATGGTTAAAAATATAAATCATATGTTTAAAGACTCATCAGATATGTTGCGATGTTGAAGATGTTGATATGTCCGATGAAGCATTTTTTGTTACCATGGATGTTTCCGCGCTATATACAAATATTCCCCAAAATGCTGCTCTGGATATTATTAAAGAGAACCTAGAAAAAAACGTTCCCCCTCACCACGAATTTCAACTGATTTCTAATGGAGCTTGCTACATTGGTGATTAAGAAGAACTATTTTTGGAATAATGATACTTATTATGGTCACAATATGGAGTTGCGATGGGTGCTACGTTGGCCCCCTCGGTAGCTGCGTTATACATGGCAGATTTGAGGAAAACTTAATATATACATCTAGTAGGTTTTCTTCAGTAAATATGTGGAAAAGGTTTTTAGATGATATTTTTTTGATTTGGACGGGTTCAGAATTACTGTTGATTGAATTTTTTACAATGGATAAATACCATAAATCCTGATCTGCGATTTACTGCTGAATTTGATCAAAAAGTATTAATTTTTTTGGATATCCATATTGAAAAGAAGGCTGGAAAAATTGTTACATCTATTTTTCGAAAAGAAACGGACCGTAATAACTATCTTCACTTTACAAGTTTCCATCCGTATCATCTGAAGAATAATCTCCCTATAGGACAATTTTTGAGATTGAGAAGACTATGTTCCTCACTAGCTGATTTTAAAATGCAGGCGGAGATATTGAAAAATCGCTTTAGACTACGGGGTTACCCGGAGAGAACTATAAAAGAGCATATCTCCGTGCACGTTTTGCACAGAGGGATCTATTACTTCAGGAACAATTAATTGAAGATAATGATAATGAGAGATTGGTATGTGTTCTTCCTTTCTCTTCCTTGTCAAGATTCTTGGTACAATCTATAAAAACAAATTGGTATATCCTGCAGTTGGATGGGATATTCTGTGAGGAACCACTGATTACTTTTTCTAGATCCAAAAATATAGGAGAATTACTTTCAAAAAAGAAAAAAAGTATACTTCAAGAGGAGATAAGATGCTTACAACATAGTAGTTGTGGAAAATGTCAATGGTGTAATCAAACGATATCTGGACCTGAATGGATGGATCCTCAAACTAAACAAATATTAAGATCTCGCTCAGTAACTACTTGTTCTACAGCTATGGTAGTCTATGTAATAATATGCCCATGTGATAAGATATACGTGGGGAGAAGTAAATGTCCTGTTAGAATACGATTAAATGAACATAAGTCTCGTATTCTTACTAAAAAGGAGGAAGCTCCCTTGTACAACATTGGATGGAACTGGATCATAAAATTACAGATATAAAATGGAGAATAATTGATCATGTAAAAGTAGGGTGGGAGGGTGGCAATATGGAAAACCTTTTAAATTATAAAGAACAATCGTGGATTTTCTCTTTAAATTCGGTGCAGCCAAAAGGTTTAAACCGAGAGATCGAATGGATGTCAGTAATTTAAATGGAGGAGGAGGAGTTTTAGTGGATGAACTCTGGGATTGGCTGTTATAAAAGCACTGACGTAAGCAGTTAGGAACTCCACTATTTAAGGAGTATGAACGCCGCAGCCATTTTAAAAGAGATGCATAAGAAAATGGGGAACTTTCTCCGTGCGAATTGGAGGTATTTGGAGAATTCTTATATAGAAAGTTGATAAGGGATAAAGATATGTTTGTGATAATGATTTCTCTAATTTCAGGAGATATACCTTGACACAGCACTAGTTGCGAAACATGAATTCATGTCGGTATGAGATCTCCGAGATGAATGAACAGTTTACTTCTTTAAAGTACCTAAAGGAAGGAGTCCTGAGTGACGTTACAGATAGAAGCTAAATTACTTAAATATATATATATATATATAAAAAAATAGAAGAAAAAAATATTGATTTAATTGATATTAAAGTATGTGGATCAAATGAGGAATACCTACCCACCATAAAAAAGTGCCTGGCTCACAATAATAGCCTGTGTGGTGGCGTTAGGAAAATTCTGACGGATCCTACACCATGGAATAAATGTCTCTAAATATCCTTGACTATAAATATAATTAATGATATCTATGGGAGCTGGGTAATATTTGCGTGATATTAAGATACCCCCTCCATTGAGACTCTAACACCATCTATTGGACTATCAATGAAGTGCCATAAACTAACGGTCCAACTTTCACAGGGTATTATATTTTTGTATTTATTTTCACCATCATAAAAATACTATAAATGGCCCTTACCCCCAAGAATGTGGCAGCTTGTTGGCAGGAAACAGCTGTGAAGCTCTGTTTAGTACGGCCTGAATTCCTTTTGCAGCACTGGATCCTTGCAGAGTTCTTTCCAACTGGTCTGGATATAACATAAGTGCCATTTACAATATTTTCATGATGAGTTGTGAAAATATTTAAAAATAAATATAAAAATATATTATCCTGTGAAAAATTGGACTGTTGGTTTATGGCACTTTATTGATCAGTGGATTTTTTTTCAGGACCTATGACGGCTGAATATGTGCAATTCTTTGCAAACTAAGGGGTCCTTTTACGAAGCTGTGGCAAAAGGGGGCCTGCGCTAGTGTCCATGTGTATTTTTGATGCACTCCAAGGCCCCCTTTTACCACAGCAGGTAAAAGGCAAGTTCTTTTTTAAAAGAAATGGATGAGCGGAAAGTGAAGCACTTGCTGCACCCATTTCAGGGGGGGGGGGGGCACTTACTGCCACCCATTGAGGTGGCAGTAAGGGCTCCCCCGCTAATTCAGCAGTAACCAGGCAGCACGTGCCACTGCCCGATTACCACCGGGTACACATGGGTGCTACAAATCTCTATATATAAAAGGCACCACCAACATTCTAAATGAAGTCTCCAGCCGGAAGTGTGAAGGGGGAGAGATATCCGGTTTCCCCATGAGTGTCTGCCCCGCCCTCGCTCTCTCTGTAACACAAACAGTGAAGGAAAACACAGCAAAGCACGGAATCAAATCGCTCTCTCTGTAACAGTGAAGGACTCAGAGGGGGCAGAAGCCCTCACTATCTCTGTAACACAAACGCAGGGGGGAAGGGACAGAGAGCACAGGGGAAGGGAGAGAGGGCAGAGGGCAGGGACACACACACACTCCCACATGCACACAGAAGAAAACCTTGCTAGCCCGTTTCATTTGCATCAGAAACGGGGCTTTTTTACTAGTATTAAAATACTTTTGTACTGCCAGAAACGGCGCGCACTGGGGGTGGGGCCTAACACAAAAAGCGGTAACCCAGCAGTACTTCTGTTTTATCGAGCAGTAAGCCCTTTTGTAAAAGGGTCCCCTAATTTTGGATTCCCATAATTTTATTTATTTGAATTGTGCTCATACCTTTTTCAGTAGAAGCTCAAGGTGGGTTACATTCAGGTACTCTGGGTATTTCCCTGCCCCTGGAGGGCTCACAATCTAATTTAGTACCTGAGGCAATGGAGGGTTGTGACTTTCCCAAGATCACAAGGATCAGCAGTGGGATTTGAACCGGCCACCTCTGGTTGTCATGTGCTGAGGTCCTTTTTTTCCCCACAAGAGTTGATTCAGGTGCAGATCCAGGGTCATTGGGGTGACTATTACTATTATTGGTTAGTACTTGTTTCACCCTATTCTTTACATTGTGGTCTTTTTGCTCAAAGATTATCATCATCATTCATTTCAAGCTTTTCCAACTAGAGAGATCAAAATGTGCTACTGTAAAATGAAGGATTAGAATCTGCTTTGGAAAATGCTGAAAAATTGGTTTTGAAATTAGCAAGTGATTTGATGTTGGATTTTGCTAGGTTTATGTACTCTTCAGATACTTTGTTACAGTAATGCAGTTACATTGTGAGGTTTTTGTGGCTGTTTAATTTATAGAACTTTGCTGAATTTATTTTTTGCTCAGTACAATGAAATTGGGGGAGTGACAGCTTTTGTCTTGTGCATCCTTTCTTTTTGATCTTTGATCTATACACAAGGAGGGGCAGTGGATTTGTTATTGGAGTGGGTATTTTATAAATGTGGCATATAATGTTTATAACATTCATTTTTGTAATATTCTGAATACTCAATGTAAAAAGAATATAATCAAAGCGTTATGTAAAATGTTTGCAAACAGTATCAGTAATGAGCCCTTCTCTTTTTTTCACCCTATTTGGAACCAAACATCTGAATCAGGTTCTCCATCACATATACATGTGCTAGCGGCTGTTTTTACCACCGTGGGCGACAATAGCCAAAAATGAAATGGCCGCGTGGTACGTTTGCACTTGCCGCACGGCCATATTTTTTTGTGGGGGGGGGGGGGGGGGAGGGGGAGAGGGAGAGCACTTACCACCAGGTAACCCCCTGCGGAAATATTTTTCAGTATTTCCATTAGCACCAGAAATGGCATGCGCTAGGGGTGGAACTCCCACCGGCACCCGCGTTGGGCCGACGGTAGTTCTGGGTTGCCAACTTAACAAGCCTTTAGTAAAAGGGCCCCTTAGCTATTCCAAGACTAGAGCAGAGGACCTACTTTCTGCCTTACAGAGCAGTAGTATCACCCACTACCAAAAACACAAGTTCAAGCAGCCCTTAACTTAGCTGCAGCACTTCCTTCTTATCACTAGAGGGAGCACAAGTCAAGTGAATAGGTTAGATACTATTCTGCTATACATTCAAAGACAAAGTAAAGACATCTTGTAAGGGACTGGATTTGAAACACAAGTGACCATAGGTAACAGGAAGAACATAATAGCCATACTGGGTCAGACTAATGGCTCATCTAGTCTAGTATCCTGCTCCCAGTCATGGCCAATCCAGCCTTCAAGAGCCTGGCAGAAACCCAATTAGTAGCACCACTCTACCAAACTCTGAGCAAGCTGTGGCTTCCTCATGTCCATCTCAATAACAGGCTATGGACTTTTCCTCCAGGAACTTCTCCAAACCTTTTTTAAACCCAGATACGCTAACCGCCGTTACCATATCCTCTGGCAACACGTTCCAGAGATTAACTATTCTTTGAGTGAAAAAAATATTTCCTCCTATTATTTCCATGCAATTGTATCAAGTTCTACTTGTCTTTGTACTTTTTGAATGAGTGAAAAATCGATTCACCTCCACCGGCTCCACACCACTCAGGATTTTGTAGACCCTAAAACTGATCAAAGAATCCATACAAAGATCTGGTCTTAGATATCCAGAAGTTGGGAATGAAAGGTGAGGTGCTGTTGCTGGGAGATTTCAACCTATCAGATGTGTATTGGAATGTCCTATGTCAGAATCAGAGAGAGAGAGAGAGAGAGCGGAAGTAAAACATTACGTTACTCAGTGAAAATAGCAAGACCATCAATTAGACATTTCTCAAAGCTCTGTGCAAAGAACCACTGAATTGATCCCTGCGTGACAACACCAGCATGGGAAGTCCTGTACTTAAGCAGATGACTGTGCTGCAAAGCTAAATAAATTTGAAGAGCTAGTTACTATTTGCACTGGGATAGGCTTGATCAGATAACACCATTCACTAATGAAGACTACATATCCCAAAACTTTATACTTAGATCAAGTAATTTTAATGTCTCTTAATATATAAAACAGTCAAAAGTATAAGACAATTTATATTTTATTATGTGCTTACATTTTATTTTCATAATTACAAGCCATAGTTAAAATTTATATAAACATAAAAAGAAAAGTCTATTAACAAAGACTTAACCTACCTGAGCATGTTTTTTAAAAGCCAATTAAAACTTATGTTAAGTGATGCTCTCACAACTGCAGCAATGGCTCATCTGTCATTTCCCAGAATAGCTTCAGCTCAGGTAAAATGAAATCCAAACCCAATACAGATCAGCATGAATATAATACATACACATTTTACTATCATAAATTGATCCATGGAGTATACATTTTTTTAACAAAAGATATGTATCTAGCCCAGTAAAACAGTTAAGATTAGTGTACACTTCTTATATTAATGCTTTAGATAAATTATTGACATTAATACTTGTAAGAGTTTGAGTTTACTGTTTTCTTTTTTCTCTCTCTCTCTCTCTTTAGTGCAATAGGAAGTTGTATACACTTCCTGCTTTCCTTCTCATCCTGAAGATCTGCATTGGCACCTAACTGGAGCTGAGATATTTGCTTAATTAATGCCCGAAAAGTCAGGTAACCCATACAGAAAGTTATAACAAAATGTATTTACTAAAGTGATAATAAAGTGATGCTCTCCAGGGTGAAGGTTTAGTTTCTGGAACCTTAATGTTCTTTCCTTTTCAAGTTTTCTTTAAATAGTTTTGCTATAAAACTAGATTGTGTGCCTGGTTTCCTCTGTCCTGCTATACCAAAGAAGTTTCTTTCTGGCTCTCCTTTTCTGCTCTCAGCTGCACCCAATATCCTTGTGCTTGGTTGTAGCTCTAAATATCACTACTTCCATCAGAATTGGGAAGTCTCAGTGCTCTTTAATTAAAGGTTGTACATGATAGAAATCCTGACTTATATCCCTTTAAGCCTCAGAAGAAGTGCATTTCAACAAAGTTGTAGTTTTTCCTTGATGAAATGGGGTAGAGGGGCAAGCACCATTGAATGTATTATGGATCACAAATATAGGAGAATGAGTTACTTTCAATTCCAGTTTATCTGCAACTACAGAGAATCAAATTCTGGCCTAGGTAGATATTCTTAACACAGTTAACTGGCATTCAATAAGTTACGTATTATTCAAGAGTGCAGCTCTCAAACTGTAAAGTAAAAAAACAAACAAACCCAAAACAGTTTGCTATAGCTGTATGTAACCTACTTCATATTGCCAAAATATATTCACCTCATCTACTAGCATAGTTTAGAGAAGACAATGGGGCTCATTTTCAAAGTACCTAGACTTACAAAATTCCATAGGTTCCTATGTAATTTTGTAAGTCTAAGTGCTTTGAAAATATGCCTCCGTGGCACTTTGTTAAAGAGAGGACCACAGCAATTTCTGTAATTGCTGCCAAATATTTTTATCACCAGTGGTGCTGAACATTTTGTTAGTCCAAGCATTTTTTTTTCTTTTTAAAAGGAGGCAACACACATATATATTTACATATGTATAGAATAATACATTATCCAGTCTAAGTATTTCCAATTGTACCTCTACATAAATACAAATGCTTTCAAAAATCAGGAAGCAACCAAAGGTCAAAGGGTGTAAAAAGTGTAGGTAGTGTGATTGTAATGATCACTCCTCTGAGACTAAGCTGCAAGTTCTTCTCATTGCTCACATGAAGGAAGAACGCTTTCCTGTAGGCAACCACGCTGAAATACTCAATAGTAAGGTTAAGGAGGAATAGGGGCTTCTGACAAGGAAGAAAAATTTAGAAGCATAAAGGATTTCTAGCTTTAATAGCATATATACACGACTTAGAGGTACTTGCAAACCCTACTGTTGGATGAGGGTATCATCTAGTCAGAAGCTCAGAGTTCTTAAATTCCTATTGCCCTACTAAATAGATGTGCATCCATTTCTATCAGGAAACACATCTTTAGGTTTTATTTCTTTACAGGAAACATGGGCGTCCACCTTTAACCTCCTTTCTGTTATGACAATCACTGCTATCTTTTCTTTTCCTGTTTAGCCGTGGTATTCTTGCCCAGTTCCAGTCAGAGATCTATCATGCCAAGTAGGGCTTTTTTGTTTTCTCCCATATCCCATACATAAAGTACTAAAGTGCTTTACTAACAATATACATCCCAAGTCACTTCAGGTCTCATGGAAAGAGCCTTCAACTTTGGGAGCATTTGGTGCTATGGAAGCCAGAGCGCTGACTTCTGTGGCATTAAGCTGACCCAGCGTAAGCAGCTCCCATCTCAATCCCAAAAGAGGCAATTTTCTTACAATAGAGGACGTTAAATTTAGGAATTAAACTGCATCACCAGGACAACCAATGTAGCTCGCCAGGGTTTCAAGTCTTTTCTTTTGTTCTAGAGACTAATGCAGTAGCTTGTATTTTTTTATAAAAGTACTAGACACTTGTTAATTAGGCATGCAGCAAAGGGGTATATCCGAAAATATTTCTTAAGAAAAAAAACCCAACTGGAATGTGAATGATAAAATGTTTGCATCAAAAGCTTTGAAATCTGAAACTTTTAGAGTACTTTGACAAACACCAGAAAAGGCTCAGGACTCAGAAAAGGACACACTTTGTGCCATAAGATGTGCAGCTTTTATCTTAATTCTTCAGGCATCTGATATCTCAGATTTACTGAGTGCTATGGCCAGTTCCAAATCCTCTTGTTCTTGCCGATTTAGTCTAGCAAGTCTCTCTTTCTCTTCTCTCTCACTTTCCCTCTTGGCCCATTCAATCATATCTTCTTCAGTAGGATACTGCAATTTCAAAAGAAACATGTCTGGACTAAGAAACAGGAATTTATTTCATGTGATGCAATTGAAGAGGTGAGTTCCAAAACCTAAGTACATTTTTTTTTTCAAGAACGATTTCATACTGGAAACAAAGTGCCTTTATAGATAGCCATATGCCCCCGGATTCTATATAGCTTGACTTACATTGTGCGCATACAGACATTTTGTATTTGCGCACGCAAACTAGTTAACAAGCCAATTGGCATCAATAATTGCCCATTAACAAACTATTCTCAACACTAAATGGCATTAATTAAAATTTACACAAAAAAACTTTCTAAGCGTATTCGGTAAGGTGCTGCTTGTAAATACTAAGTTGCATAGTTGAAAAGTGGGCATGGCCATGGGTGTGGAATGGGCGGGTCATGGGAGTTTCTAAAATCCACGCAGTTACAGAATTTACCCTGTCCATGCCTAATTTAGGCATCGGGATTTAAACCAAGTTTTATTTGGCGTAACTGCCTGCGACTAAATTTAGTCACTTAGGCGCTCGGCACATTCTATATACCGGTCAGAAATTTAGGCTTATTCTATAAAGTATGCCTAAACTACGGCATACTTTATAGAATACACGGGCAAATTTCATTTTGGCACCTTTAGGCGTGATATATAGAATCTAGCCCATTATGTCAAAGTTACACTGAAAGGCATTTCTTCGTAAGGTATATACTATTCAGTGAAAATATTCTTACGTTGGATAGATTTCTTGAAAATAAAAAACTTGCATTTATCCAGAAAACAGCTTTGTTTATCAGATTTTGTAACTCACCTCTTCAATTTTTTTTTTTATATTAAGCAAATAAGCAAAGCATTCTCAGACCATCAAGGTTGCCTTTAACATAATACACATCATCAGCTGCATTCATCTATGATCAGCATACTTCAAGAGAGATTATTTTACCAAGATTTGTACTTGTAATGGAACTAGCTATATAAAGCAAAAACAAAAAGGAGGTGAAAACCCTCACGGAACCGTGGGAAGGAAAACAAAAAGTGAGGAGAGTGGTTGAGGATACCAACGATTATGTATTTATTTATTAAAAAATTAAAAATTAATAATTAAAAAATAGCAATGTACATAAAAACGACCCGACACGGCCGTGTTTCGGCCCGAAGGCCTGCCTCAGGGGTCTTTACAAGTCCGTTTTGTCTTTTAATATATATTGCATATATATTTTTCTGAAGAGAGAAGACCTAAGAGGATTGTGTCCTGTTATTTTCCTTGGAGCACATATTCCGAGTTACATCCACCAAGGTTGTAAAGACCCCTGAGGCAGGCCTTCGGGCCGAAACACGGCCGTGTCGGGTCGTTTTTATGTACATTGCTATTTTTTAATTATTAATTTTTAATTTTTTAATAAATAAATACATAATCGTTGGTATCCTCAACCACTCTCCTCACTTTTTGTTTTCCTTCCCACTAGCTATATAAAAGCATTCTAAATGTGATGTATTATTGTAAAATACTAATAAATGCTGTCAAGCAATAATGACAAAATCATAGATAATCAGACTATGGACTTCAACTGCTAAAAAATATTTGGGGATACAATCATTTACTTAATCTGGAAATAACGGAGACAAATACATGACCTAAAAACTGTATATCACTAATCTAAGAAGAAAAATTATAAAGCGTTATTAAAAGCAGGAGTGTGGCATTAGAGCAGGGGCTAATTCATGCTTTTATTTGTTAAAGCAGATTTACATCGTAGCAAGAGATGTTTCCCTTGAGAAAGCCTGCACGGCTAAACGGGACCCCGTCGGCAAATTAGAGTGAAGCTAAATTGCAACGGCAAGGACGGCACTAAAAGATAAGTGTTCGTCAAAATGATATGTTTTTGTTGATTAAAAATATGAGGAGGTTTTTTAGCCTATGAAGATTCCATCCCGGTTAACAGACACTAACATGTACTGAAACGGGAATACAGAGGCTTTTTTCCTCCTTTTTTTACACATATCAAAAAAGTTTAAAAAAAGGTGAATATTTCAAAAAAACAAGTGTTTATTTAAAAAAAAGTTGATTAAAAAAGTTGATTAGCAACTGTTAATTGATTGGGCCACTTTTGGATGGTAAAATTTCATTTATTTCAAACGTAGTGGTATCGTCCTATTGTTTATTTAATATCACTAATTACTCAGCATGTCCATGTCAAGAATAATATATCCTGGTGTCAACATTTAGATTTTCTTTCCTGCTGCCTCTCCTTTTCTAGGTTCAAGCCACGCGAGAAGAAAGCAGAAAAAATCTAGCTCTATTTTCATCATCTATCTATAGTAATAAACTTGAAGACAATCACCAATGGAATTTGATTGTCATATCATAATACTACATACAGAAACAACATAATTGTATCAATAAAAACGTAACACATTATTACTTTGAGAAAGTTGCTCTAGTTGACTTCATCTTTCTATAATAATCCAACTAAGAATTATTACTAGAGCTAGTTCTTGTGCTCCTGTTTAGTGAGTAGTGGATTTAAATAATAGGGTATTAATACTGGAGTGTATTGAATATTAAATAACAGGACATAAATATAATTAATATCCATTAACCCAAAGCATCATAAATGGCTGGGTGGCCAATACTGAGTGTATGAAACAGGTATCCACAAGGGAACCAAGTCAATAAATCAGAAGAGTAAGTCGGTACCAATTTTTAAATTCATGCTCTTATTACAGCTTTTTTTTTCTTTTGGCACTTGATGCAGTACAAAGCATGATATCAGTTTTCCGTTTGTCAATGAAAATCACAGTAAATATTTGTTTCTTTGCCCAAGCTTACAGAAGACCGAAAAGCAAAAAAAAAGAAAACTGAAATTCTATCACCGTGGCTTAATCTTGGTATATTTCAACACTGATTATGTCTCTACTATACTTATATTTCAGAGATGCCCATCCAAAAAAAATAAAAAAAGCCCTGAGAGACAAATTATGATTATATTTAGGGACATAGTTATCAACATGGGCTACCATTAAGGCATGTTATTTTATTTATAGCATTTATATCCCACAATATTCCCACCCATAGGCAGGCCCAATGTGGTGTACAACAGTCTACAAAAGCATACAACAATTCAGCAAACAAACATACAATGTCATAAGAGCGTAAGAGAGAGCGGGTAATAGCTAAGGAGGGAAAAGGGGAAAGAGTAGCGATGAGCAGTACTGTCACTACGACAGTTGTAATTCAGAAGTAAGAGATGCCAGGCGGGTTTGGAGCGTAAGCTTTTCCAAAAAGAAAGGTCTTGAGGCGCTTCTTGAAGGTCGGGTGATCAGGAGTAAGTTTGACCAAGTGAGGCAGCCCATTCCACAATTGAGCGCTAATATAGGAGAAGGTGGAGGTGTAGATGATCTTATACTTGAGGCCACAAAATACTGGATAATGGAGAAAGTACGAACGAGCTGATTAGTGGGAGTTCCTAGGTGGCAGGTTGATTAGGGTGTCCATATAAGCAGGGGTGTCACCGTAGATGATTTTGTGCACCAGAGTGCAAATTTTAAAAGTGATTCGGTCCTTCACAGGGAGCCAGTGCAGCTTCTCACACAGTGGTCTTGAACTGTCGAATTTCGATTTACCAAAAATGAGCCTAGTCACTGTATTCTGGGCAGTTTGCAGTTTTTTTAGGAGCATATCTGTGCACCCTGCATAAATTCCATTGCAGTAATCAAGGCGGCTTATGACTAGTGATTGAACCAAGTTGCAGAATACTGCTCTACGGAAATAAGGTTGTATATGTTTTAGTTTCCAAAGAGAGAAGAAATTTGCGGGGTTGTAGAGTTCGCTTGTTGCTCCAGGGTTAAGTTTCTATCAACAATGACGCCTAATATTTTACCACTAACTTCTGCTCTTTTAGCACAGGTTCCATTTTATGCAATGAAATCTAGTTTCTAATAATTGGGGTAACATGCTTTAATGTTAGCTCACACTGATAACTTCCCTCCTAAATAATTCCCTTCGGATAAAATGTTAATATAATTGAAACATATTGCCATTAACAGATGAAATCAGTATTCTGATCATCCATGTAGAATCACAGTTTCCCAGCATTTGTAATGTTTTAATGGCCAATTCTCAAATACTGTTGATATAGAGCAGTGGTTTCCAAACCTGGTCCTGGAGGCACCTCAGCCAGTCAGGTTTTCAGGATATCCACAATGAATATTCACGAGAGATGTGCATGCAGTGGAGGCAGTGAGTGGATAGACCACTCACTGCTCTATCAAATTTGAGGTATCCCTTCAATTAGCAGCCTCCTTAACTATTGAAACACCTGTCGCCTTGTCTCACACTTGCTCAATCACTCAGCCTAACCCTATTCGTTTACACAGACATTCAAATTTTGGCAAGCCTAAATTGTGACAACAAACAGGAAATTGATGACCTTAATCATCATATGGCCTCCACACCTCTAGACGATGCCATGAGGTTTCAACTGAACATCTCCACTACCAAACGCTTTTTCTATAGTTTAAAACAGATCTACTTATTTGACAAGCCAGCCATTCGTATCCTCATATACTCCTTTCTTATTACACAACTTCACTACTGTAATTCCCTATTGCAGGGCACTCAAGCACAAGATACTAGACATCTCCAGATTGTAAAATATTCTGCAGTAAGGTTGATCACGGGATCAAAAAAGTACGATCGCATTACGCCTCTTCTCCATGAAGAGCATTGGTTACCTGTTACCCACAGAATATCGTTCAAACTGCTCTTGCTGGTCCACACCTCTGGCACTCCCTTATACCTCTCTCGGTTATTAATCCCTACGCTCCACTCATTCAAATTTATTTTTTATACCTTCTCTCTGTAATGTTTGCTTTGATTTTATCTGCTCACTAATTTTAGTGTAACAGGCCCTATGCTCTGGAATGAACTCTCCCCCCCTCCACTCCCCATCCGTTCACTTATAAGAATCCCACACAAGATCTAAATCAAACCTTAAACCTTCCTATTTAAAGATGCTATTCATACTTGATCAACTGTTTAGCTGCCAACTGGTTGATAGAATTGGGTGATTGTGATCTGACCCTTTTCCTCTCCTTTCCTATTTATTGATGTATTTCTTTTCACATTTCTGGTATAATTTGTTGTAACAATGTAAACTGCCCAGAACGGTGCCTGATTGGGCAGTAGATCAAGTCTAATAAAACTTGAATTAAAAATCCTTTCCTAATTTACCTGTTTTGGCACATATCTTAATTTATAAAAAGAAAACGTAGCCGTCACTTGGTCTCTCTCAATTGCACCATCTTTCAGCTAGATTCTACATTACACCTCATGGTCCAACCTTTATGTGTGCATCTTATATTACCATTCATTTCTTCTGTAGCTTTTTCACAACACTGTTTCCATGGGCCCTCACATTTTAAGCTATTCTCTCACAATTTCTGCTGTATGTCTCTTGATCTCCTACAGCAGAACCACTCATCATGTATGTTTGTGAGTTAATGAAGTCAATCTACTATATAATTAAACTCTGGAATTTGTTGCCAGAGAATGTGGTAAAAGCAGTTAGCTTAGCAGGGTTTAAAAAAGGTTTGGATAATTTCCTACAAGAAAAGTCCATAGGCCTTTATTAACATGGATTGGGAAAAATCCACTGGATTGGCCACTGTTGGAAACAGGATACTGGGCTTGATGGACTTTTGGTCTGTCCCAGTCCGGCAACACTTATGTTCTATTATTTTCATTTTCATTTGTTATATTTTGGTATTGTTTATAGAGTTGAAACCCACATTTCTTCTACCTAGCATCTTGTTGCTTCTAACCCCCAATTCAGAAAATGGGTCTTGCACTTATGAAGTGCCCTACTGTTTGCTGCCTCCTGTGCCTATTATCTTCAACCACGTCTTCACCGAAAATTGTTGATTGCTTTAAACACTATGTCAGATGACTTCTGTAAATACTCTTCAGCTCCACATTAGATCCCTTCAAAAATTTCAAAGGAGATACAGGCTAAAATATGAAATCATATTAGGAACGTGGAGGGAGCTAATCAGCAATGTGACCACCACATTAACTCAGCTTCTATTTCTAAAATCTGATGGTTCAAAAATAGTCATAAGAAGATAAGAATAGCCATATGAGTCAGACCAATGGTCCATCTAGCCCAGTATCCTGCTTCTAATAGTGGCCAATCCAGGTCACAAGTATCTGGCAGAAACCCAAACAGTAGCAACATTCCATGCTACCAATCCTAGGGCAAGCAATGGCTTCCCCCATGTCTATTTCCTAGTATTTGTTTTAAAATTATTTTCATATAATTTCATTGAGGGTCCCCTGGTCTTTGTACTTTTTGAAACAGTAAAAAATTGATTCACTTTTACCTGTTCTACATTTTGTAGACCTCAATCATATTCCCCGCTCAGCCATCTCTTTTCCAAGCTGAAGAGCACTAGCCTCTTTAGCCTTTCCTTATATGAAAGGAGTTCCACCCCCTTTATCATCCTGGTCACTTTTCTTTGAATCTTTTCTAATTCTGCCATATATTTTTTGAGATACAGCAACCAGAATTGGAATGCAGTACTCAAGGTGAGGTTGCACCATGGAGTGATACAGAGGCATTATAATGTTCTTGATCTTACTTACCATCCCTTTTCACTTTTTTGGCCACTGCTGCACACTGAGCAGAAGATTTTAGCGTATTGTCTACAATGACATCTAGATCTTTTTCTTGGGTGCTAACTCCTAAGGTGAATTCTAGCATCAGGTAACTATGATTTTGTTTATTTTTCCCAATGTGCATCACTTTGCATTTGTCCCATTAAATTTCATCTGCCATTTGGATGTCCAATCTTTGTTTTCTAAAGTCTTCCTGCAATTTTTCACAGTCTGCATGGTGACAACTTTGAATAGTTTTGTGTCATCTGCAAAGTTAATCACCTCACTTGTCGTTCCAGTTTCCAGATCATTTATAAATGTTAAATAGCACCGGTCTCAGTACAGATCCTGCAGCACTCCTTTTCACCCTCTACCATTGAGAAAAATGGCCATTTAACCCTACCTTCTGTTTTCTGTCCAATAACCAATTCCTAATCCAGAAAAGGACATTGCCTTTTATCCCATGACTTTTTAATTTTCTCAGGAGTCTCTCATGAGGAGCTTTGTCAAAAGCTTTCTGAAAATCTAGATACACTACATCAACCGGCTCACCTTTATCCACATGTTTATTCATGCCTTCAGAGAAATGAAGCAAATTGGTGAGGCCAGACTTCCCTTGGCTGAACCCTTGCTGACTCTGTCCCATCAAACCATGTTTGTCTATGTGTTCTGTAATTTTATTCTTTATAATAGTTTCCACTATTTTGCCCGGCACTGAAGTCAGGTTTACCAGTCTAATTTCTCAGATCACCCCTAGAATTCTCTTTATAAATCAGCATTACATTTGCCACCCTCCAGTCTTCAGAAACAACAGATGATTTTAATGACAGGTTACAAATCACTAACAGAAGATTTCATGTTTGAGTTCTTTCAGTCCTGGGACGTATACCATCCAGTCCAGGTGATTTATCACTCTAACGTGTTGATTTGGCTCAGTATGTCTTCCAGGTTCACATGAGATTTATTTTGGTTTCTCCGCATCATCACCCTTGAAAAACATTTTTGGTACAGGTAGACCTCTTACATCATCTTCTTTAAAGGCTGAAGCAAAGAATTTATGCAATCTCTCCACTATGGCCTTGTCCTCCCTGAGCGCCCCTTTTGCTCCTTCATGATCTAATGGTCCCACGGATTCCCTGACACCAAAAAGCAGGAAATGGAAGAAAGCTCAACAAACCACAGGAATACCAGAGAAATTAGTGTATAGTTGTGGTACAAATGACTCGACACGGCACTGTGTTTCAGCACTACGTGCCTGCCTCAGGAGTCTCCTATGTCTGGATCCAGTAGAATGTTGAGGGCTGAGATTCAGTCACAGGGAGATTGTCTTCCACCTGCTGCCTTCACTGATGGGGGGGAGGGTGTTTGTAATCCAACCAGAGTCCTGGGCATGTGATAAATTGCTCTTCACAGACGTAGTCAACTGATACTTATACAGCACTGTATGGCGACATCTAATGACCAGAGTGTACTCCTTGGCACTTACTATCTTCAAAAGTGCAATACTTTGAGCAATCGATCAGAGGTCCAGCTTCATGAGAAAAGCCCTCAAAGGCTTTTTGCTTCTGATGTACCTGAAAACGTTACTACGAGTTTTTTTTTTCCTCTTCAATAACTTTTTCTTCGTTTTCTCTTTTAGCCTCCTTTATCTCCAGAAAGAAGCTGATGTGTTTGGCATGCATATAATGGAAAAGACTTACCTTTGCTAAACCATTCAGGCCAGGGAAAAAAAAGAATACTATAACACTATAACCACATTGATATGGGATTCATACTACTCAAAATGATTTCAGTAGTAAATTTTTACTTTAATACTACATTATACATACTGAAAAAAGCAAAGTTAGATACTGACCTACCAAATATTCCCCCCTCTATTCCTGCATTTTAAAAGGCTGGTTCAAATTCATTTGAAACTACTACTACTTAACATTTCTAAAGCGCTACTAGGGTTACGCAGCGCTGTACAATTTAACATAGAAGGACAGTCCCTGCTCAAAGAGCTTACAATCTAAAGAACAAGTGAACAGTCAGTCCGATAGGGGCAGTCAAATTGGGGCAGTCTAGATTACCTGAAAGATCCTGTGCACTGTTACGACTCCATAATGCACTGTCCACACATTTCTTCTATTACTCCTCGGCAATTATTATTGTTGTAAATCCTTAAAGCTTGATCTCCAACATTCTTATTACTCTGCAGATACCGGGTTTTAACAGCAGAATCCTGGGTTTAACAGCAGAGTATTAAACAACTACCAACTTCAAGAGGCAAAGCAAATTTTTCATGAAGAGGTCATCTTCATGGTGAAGAATACGCAGGATACAACAGTTGAGTAATAAGAATGTTGGAGATCAAGCTTTAAGGATTTACAACAATAGTAATTGCCGAGGAGTAATAGAAGAAATGTGTGGACAGTGCATTATGGAGTCGTAACAGTGCACAGGATCTATAGTACTTGAACTGGAAACGGTCACTGATTATTACTCTGCAGTCTTAATGTCTGTGACAAAGTAATGTATCATTTAATGTGTTGATGAAAGATAGGGATGAATGAATGGTGTAATTAGAAATAGGAATGAGGAGGATTAGCTGATTGAGGATTGATTTGCATTGAAAAGGAATAAAGAAGAAAAAAAGCATATTTGGAATAATAAAAAGATTTGTTATTATTTAAATTAGTGGTTACGAACAGGTTGGATATATAATTATAGTTGGTAACCCCTAAGAGTATATAGAGCTCGGTGGTAGTGGATTAAAGATATCTGACTGAGATATTAAGAGGCTCATTTCCAAATCACAGGCTTACAAGGTTACGTGAAGGGGCATAATCGAATGGAAACGCCTATCTCCATGGGCATTTATCTCCGAGAACGGGTCCTTGAAGGGGCGGGCCGAACCGTATTTTCGAAAAAATGGACGTTTTCGAGCTGGGCGTTTTTTTTTTTTTTTTTTAGCGATAATGGAAACTAAAAACGCCCAGCTCAAAAACGTCCTAATCCGAGCCATTTGGTTGTGAGAGGGGCCAGGATTGATAGTACACTCGCCCCCCTGATATGCCAGGACACCAACTGGGCACTACTTCCAGGAATCTCCAGATTATTGACCCTCCCACCTTATCATCTAGTATTTCTAATCTCCTCCCCTCCATCATGTCCTCCGAGTCTGTTGACGAGGCTGTCTCCGCTTACAATGCCACTCTCTCCTCTGCTCTGGACACCCTTGCACCATCCACCTCCCGTCCCACAAGGCGTACTAATCCCCAGCCCTGGCTGACCCCTTGCATCCGTTACCTTCGCTCCTGCGCCCGATCTGCTGAACGCCTCTGGAGGAAATCTCGCACCCATTCAGATTTCCTTCACTACAAATTCATGCTATCCTCCTTCCAGTCCTCACTATTCCTTGCCAAACAGGACTATTACACCCAATTGACTAATTCTCTCAGCTCTAACCCTCGTCGTCTCTTCGCCACCCTTAACTCCCTCCTCAAAGTGCCCTCCGCTCCCACCCCCCCGTCACTCTCTCCTCAATCACTGGCTGACTACTTCCGCGACAAGGTGCAAAAGATCAACCTTGAGTTCACTACCAAGCCACCTCCTCCTCTTCACCCTTCAACCCTCTCCCTCAACCAACCAACCCAGAGACCTCCTTCTTCTCCTTTCCTGATATCTCCGAGGAGGAAACCGCCTGCCTTCTTTCCTCCTCAGAATGCACCACTTGTTCCTCTGATCCCATCCCCACCAACTTACTTAACACCATCTCTCCTACTATCACCCCCTCCATCTGTCATATCCTCAACCTCTCTCTCTCCACTGCAACTGTCCCCGACACCTTCAAGCATGCTGTAGTTACGCCACTCCTCAAAAAACCATCACTAGACCCTACCTGTCCCTCCAACTACCGCCCCATCTCCCTCCTACCCTTCCTCTCCAAGACACTTGAGCGCGCAGTCCACAGCCGCTGCCTTGATTTTCTCTCCTCTCATGCCATCCTTGATCCGCTTCAATCCGGTTTTCGCCCTCTTCACTCGACAGAAACAGCACTTTCTAAAGTCTGTAATGACCTGTTCCTTGCCAAATCCAGAGGCCACTACTCCATCCTCATCCTCCTGGATCTATCCGCCGCTTTTGACACTGTCAATCATGACTTACTTCTTGCCACACTGTCCTCATTTGGGTTCCAGGGCTCTGTCCTCTCCTGGTTCTCCTCCTATCTCTCCCACCGCACCTTCAAAGTTCACTCTCATGGATCTTCCTCCACCCCCATCCCCTTATCTGTTGGTGTTCCCCAGGGATCGGTCCTTGGACCCCTTCTCTTCTCAATCTACACCTCTTCCCTGGGCTCCCTGATCTCATCTCATGGTTTCCAATATCATCTCTATGCTGATGACACCCAACTGTATCTCTCCACACCAGACATCACCGCGGAGACCCAGGCAAAGGTATCGGCCTGCTTATCCGACATTGCTGCCTGGATGTCCAACCGCCACCTGAAACTGAACATGTCCAAGACCGAGCTTATCGTCTTTCCACCAAAACCCACTTCTCCTCTTCCTCCACTTTCTATCTCAGTTGATAACACCCTCATCCTCCCCGTCTCATCTGCCCGCAACCTCGGAGTCATCTTTGACTCCTCTCTCTCCTTCTCTGCGAATATCCAGCAGATAGCCAAGACCTGTCGCTTCTTCCTCTTTAACATCAGCAAAATTCGCCCTTTCCTCTCTGAACACACCACCCGAACTCTCGTCCAGGCTCTCATTACCTCTCGCCTTGACTACTGCAACTTACTCCTCACCGGCCTCCCACTTAGCCATCTATCCCCCCTTCAGTCTGTTCAGAACTCTGCTGCACGTCTCATATTCCGCCAGAACCGATATACTCATATCACCCCTCTCCTCAGGTCACTTCACTGGCTTCCGATCGGATACCGCATTCAATTCAAGCTTCTCCTTCTTACCTACAAATGCACTCAGTCTGCTGCCCCTCACTACCTCTCTACCCTCATCTCCCCTTACGTTCCCGCCCGTAACCTCCGTTCACAGGATAAATCCCTCCTCTCAGTGCCCTTCTCCACCACCGCCAACTCCAGGCTCCGCTCATTCTGCCTCGCCTCACCCTATGCTTGGAACAACCTTCCTGAACCCTTACGCCAAGCCCCCTCCCTGCCCGTCTTCAAGTCTTTGCTTAAAGCCCACCTCTTCAATGCTGCGTTTGGCACCTAACCCTTACCGTTCAGTGAATCCAGACTGCCCCAATTTGACTGCCCCTATCGGACCGACCGTTCACTTGTCTATTAGATTGTAAGCTCTTTGAGCAGGGACTGTCTCTCTTTGTTAAATTGTACAGCGCTGCGTAACCCTAGTAGCGCTCTAGAAATGTTAAGTAGTAGTAGTGTGGTGGACTTCAGAAAAAGCTCCCACATGCATAGCTCCCTTACCATGGTTGCTGAGCTCCCAACCCCCCTCCCCCAAAACCCATTACCCACAAATGTACAACACTACCATAGCTCTTAGGGGTGAAGGGGGCACCTACATGTGGGTACAATGGGTTTTGGAGGCCTCCCATTTACCAGCACAAGTGTTACAGGTAGGGGGGGGGATGGGCCTGGGTCCACCTGGCTGAAGTGCACTGCGGTACCCACTAAAAGTGCTCCAGGGACCTGCATACACGCAGGCCTCTAGGACTTGTTACTGCTGTATAACATTGGCACACCAGTTTACACCTGAAGACTAATCTCTCCGAAAACATCCTTTATTGGAATAAGCATGCTTACTCACAGTTAACTGCAGATCAGAGGTTGTGCCCCACCACTGCCAACGAGTCTCCCTGGTAATGAGATTAGCAGTAGGTCAGAGCTGGCAGAATGCTGTACAATGACCTCTTTCAGCCACATTCAAGGTAAGAACTAAGTTCTCTAACGTGGCTAACACATGGAAGGGATCTAAAACTGCCTTACAAAAATGGCCACTACCTCATGGACTACCGGAAACACAACTGGGCACACTCTGACCCAGTAGGCAGGGGGAAAAGCACCATGGGAGAAGAGCCTACCAACTACCAACATCGTGAGACTGTAACACAAGCTAATGAAATCACGGAGCCCAATACCCTACACCCACCACAATGCAATGCTGATGTGACCCTGTAGTGCACCAGAGAGCCACATCTGACCCAGGGAAAGGCTGTGACAGGATCGAACATATTCTGCTGTCATGGAGGTGGGTATGGCATTTGAGGCTGGCATAGAGGCTGGAAAAAAAGTTTTTAAAGTGGGCTTATTTTGGTGGGAGGGGGTTAGTCATCCTCGATTCCCTCCAGTGGTCATCTGGGCAGTTGGGGCACTTTTCTGGGACTTGTTTGTGAAAAAAAAAAGGGTCCAAAAAAAGTGACCAAAAATCACGGTAAAAACGCCTTTTTTTTTTTTTTGATTATCAGCTAAAGATGCCCATCTCTCCTCGGCTGATAACCACGCCCAAGTCCCGCCTCCACCACGCCTCCAACATGCCCCCGTCAACTTTATTCGTTTCCGCGACGGAGTGCAGTTGGAAACGCCCAAAATCGGCTTTCGATTATACCGATTTGGGCGCCTTTGCGTGAAAAACGCCCATCTCCCGATTTGGGTCGAAATATAGGCGTTTTTCTCTTTCGATTATAAGCTGGATAGACTACTATGTAACTTTGTAAGTCTTTGAAAATGAGCACATAAACATATTACCTATAGTCTTATCTCCTGAGAGTAAGGCTTTTTATATATGTTCAACAACAAAGTATGGAAACAAATGAAAACATAATTAGTCCGACTCTGTGGTCTCTGAGCATTAAACTTTTCTGATCTGATTAGTCTTGGAACAAGATCTCAACTTGATATTATGTTTAGAATAATGCAAGCAAGCACAACGAAATAAGTTCCTGGCATTGTGCCAAAAACAGAGTGGATCAGGAGAACCTTTTCCTAAGATATCCTTATAAATAGAGGTTAACTATATTCCTGAACAATGACTTTCTTTTTCCTTGAGGAGAAAAGGTTGTCTGGCTCTGTTACGCCTACACTGACTTCAGGGCTGAGTGAGAATGCTTAACGGTCTCTATGAGGTTGTTTTGGCCATGTTTTCATGTCTATTGCCCTATCAGGTTTTATAATTTTCCTTTTGATTTCTTATTTTTGAGTCTTCCTCTTCCTTTAATTTGGTTTGTGAGTTAATGAAGTCAATCTACTATATAATTAAACTCTGGACTTGTTGCCAGAAAATGTGGTAAAAGCAGTTAGCTTAGCATGTTTAAAAAAGGTTTGGATCATTTCCTAAGTCCATAGGCCATTATTAAGATGGACTTGGGAAAAATCCACTTCTTCTTTCTAGAATAAGCAGCATAAAATCTGTTTTACTGCAGGTACATGTGACCTGGATTGGCCATTGTTGGAAACAGGATACTGGGCTTGATGGACCTTTGCTCTGTCCCAGTATGGCAACACTTATGTTCGATTATTTTCATTTTGATTTGTTATATTTTGGTATTGCTTATGGAGTTTCAATCCATACTTCTGTAACAAATGTATGTATTGCTTGTGACCTATTTGAAATTGTATTAATAAAAAATATAAACTATGGTGCTAGCTTAAAATATTTGATTTGACTCCTTTTTCATCTTTCATTTGTCTTTTCAAAATGTGTAAAGATGTGCACAAGATATAATGCATAAAGCATAAATGCAAAGAAGGATGCCAAGCCTCAATAGTTTAATATACACTGCCTTAATTAAAACAAAATGCAACTATTATGGCAGAAATCCAGCCACTAGGTAGTAGCCAACAAAACCCTATTTAGTTTTCAGCATTTTTCAGTAGATGACCACATGACAACCAAATTAAAGGTCGGTGTCTATTGCTCAGTGTTAAAACCTGCACTATAACCAATGTATTAAACATCCACAAATCTCTAAATGAATACAAAACTATCAAATTTTATATAGAGAGAGCGTCACAGTATAACAAAACCACCTACAATCACTCTAATAAAGGCTTTTCCTAGTTCAATCCTTGAGGGTCACACACCAACCAGATTTTCACGGTATCACTAATGAATATGTATGAGGAACAATTGCATACAGTGGAGGTAGTGAGCATACAAATCTCACCTGTGGATATTCAATAGGGATATCCTGTGTATCTGGCCTGTTTTCTGCCTTCAAGGACAGGACCTGAATAAGCTTTCTTGCATACAATATGAGAACAAAGAAGAATGTTAAGTGATGACGTCATTTATAATGTCAGTGTTCTTCTGATTTCATTTTCTTTATGTTAAAGAAACTTGACTTTCTTTTTAGAAAAGGAGAAGGAAAGTGAGAGTGTAACATTAGTTGAAAGTTTTGGCTGGTTTGCCTTCATTTGGCAGAAGTGCCCCTCTATGGTACCGAGGAGAATGTTGTACCAGCCTATATTTAAAGGCGGTATGGGTGTGCCGAACTTTCAGTTATATTATCAGGCAGCACAGCTGCGGGTACTGGCAGATTGGCTCCCAGCTGTCAACAAAAAAATGGCTCCATTGGGAACACAGCTGGATTGGTTCACTCCCCTTGTGGGTGGTACCATGGTTACCACAAAAAGATCTCTAATACATAGGGTTCCTGTTGGTATTGGCCATCTCTTGGTCACTTGGTGCATGGTCCGAACAAAGTTTTTTCCTGAGCTGTCGTACCATCTTCAGACGGCAATCCAGTATGTCCCGCTGTTTGAGCCCAGAAGGAGGGATTTAAGTTATGTTGGTGGGCTGCGTACATTAGGGCAGTTGCAGGAGGAAGGTGAATTTGTTCCTTTTTCCGATCTCCAGGATGACTATGGCTTGGCTCATTTGTAGCTCTTCCATTATAGGCAGGTTTGGGACTTTGTCTGTCGTAGGGCTCGGGGAGAGTTATCCTTAGAGGAAACTGTTTGAAAAGGGCAATTAGGGGAGAAGGTGGTAAAGGGAGTATCTCTCATTTGTATCTAGCATTGTTGCTCTCTTCCACCCCTTTACAGTACTATGTTACCAAGTGGGGAACTGACCTAAATCATACATATGATGCAGATAGCTGAGAACGTTGTTTCAAATATCTCTTTAAGGTCTCTATGGCTAGTAATTTTATAGAGAATGTTTTTAAAGTCTTTTATCGTTGGTATTATACTCATGACAGGCTGTTTAGAATATACCCTCAAGCTTTTGATCGCTGTTAGAGAAACTGTGATAATCAGGGTACATTCTTCCATATCTGATGGACTTGCCCGACAGTGCAACCCTACTGGACTTCTCTCTTGGATTTAGTTTGTAAAATTATATGTAGCCCTTATTCCCAATGTGCAGAATGCTGCCTTCTTCACATTAAGCCTCCAGAGGTTACAGTGGACTATCATAAGTTGGCAATACAGATATTTACTGCTAGTAAATTAGCATTGGCTCAGTCATGGAAGCAGCCATCACTACCCTCTAGATCTCAAATTCTTCAAAAGTTGGACTTGTTTCTCAAATGTCTAAATTGACGGCTTTAAGGCATAGGCGCCTAGCTGCCTTTTCTGAAGTTTGGAGTGTTTATGATAAGTGGAGAACCACTTCTACATTGGGATCTTGTTCTTAATCGGGTCCTGAATTTTAGGGAGAGGGGGAGGGGTTGATAGTAGTTGGGTGGAGGAGGGGTTATTTCTATGCGGTTTGTTCTATTCCAGCTGTTATAATGCTTTTTCTTTGTGCTATGCTTTCTGCAATGGCAGACAATAAGCATGTACTTTGTATGTTGGAAAACTTTAAAAAATTTACAAATAAAAGAAGAAAACATTTGGCTGGTTCAAAAGGACTGAACAAGCCTTTACGTATGGATCTCATAAACTAAAATCTGTGTGCTGAGCCTAAACAAGGACCAATATGATCTGATACTTCATTTTACAGATGTATTACGAACCTGGTTAGGAACAGAAATACAAAGCAAACAGGTTTGCTAACTTTAAAGACTTAATTTCAACATTCTATATTCTTACCATCCCTAAAGATGAATTTTATGATTCTGAACATGCTAACCTCATCTCCTGGCTTCATTACGTGATATTTCAGAAAATATATCTACAAATGGGTATATCAAATCCTCAAAGTCATATCTACAAGCAAGTTTTTTAGTTTTGATGTCCAAAACAGTTAAATAGCTATCACAGTACAAAGCTATATAAATGGCAAACTTTCTAACTGTCTCCCCTGTTAATAGAAACACCCCCCCCCCCCCCCCCGGTTTCTATATATAGTGCCGGAATTTCCGCACAGAAATTGAAGCGTATTCCATAACAATGTGCATAATCTAATTGGTTAACAAGCTAATCAGTGCCGATAACAGGATGTTAATAACCAATTATCAAAAATAATTGGCATTAATTAGAATTTACTTACACTACTTGCTAAGTGTATTCTGTAAATTGGTGCACGCAAATTCTAATGCTCACTGCAAAAAAGGGGACATGGCCATGGGCATTCCAAAAATTTACACACAGGATTATAGAATACATATGCTCTACGCCTAACTTAGGCGCCAGTATTTATACCGAGTTCTCCTTGAAGTAAATGGATGCACCTAGAGTTAGGTACTGTCATGGCCACAAGGCGTATTCTATAAACTACACCTAAATCTAGGCACGGTTTAAAGATTATAGCTAGGCGGTAATTTTTTGGGCACCAATTTTTCAGGAGCCATAAATAGAATCTGGTCCTCTGTTAGAATATTTTAATGTTTATCAAATAAAAATTAAGCATTAAGTACAGAACACCAGAAAAATGAATGTAATTACTTATATGGAGATAAAAAAGAGAATGTAAAAAATGACAAAAGCATGAAAATAAACACATGAAAATGAAAAGAAATGCTTTTACATTATTTAATATTTTATTTATTGTAATCTATTAGCCACCTTTATGAAGAGAATCACCCAAACTAAAGTGTGTTTGTATATATATATATATATATATATATATATATATATACACACACACTGTAATTTGGGTGATTCTCTTCATAAAGGTGGCTAATAAATATAGATTGCACATCAGTATTCCCCTATGGGGCACAAAGTAGAAACATACTAAACAAGAAAAAAAAAAGACAAATTACAAAAATTAACAAACACTCATAAAAACATCCAAAATAGATTCATAAACCTGCTAAAAAAAAAAGCTTTAGTCAGCTTCCTAAATTTCAAACCATCGTTCTCCAATCTGAAGCTCATCAACAGGGTATTTCATACTGTAGGGGTTGACCAAGCAAATGCTTACAAAGTGTTTGTTATAAAATATTGCTATGAAGAGTCAAAATATTGTATAAAGCAGTAGAGGCGTGAAAAACAAACTCGATTTTGACTATTAACTTGGGATGCTTGCTATGACAATAAAGGCTTAATGTATTAGAGTACTGTAAAACAGCAAATTACATCAACATTTACAGTGGCAAATGTAGTAGATAAAGGCAAAGAAAATAGGATGTGAAGAGACTATGACTGCTGTATATTAAATATTTATGATATGCAAAAATTATACAGCAACTCAAAGAAAGAACAGGAATTTACTCTATCAATTACTGTTCTATTAACTCTCACACCGATCTGGATCACAGGTAGAATGCTACTGTTAGGGTATACTGACCATTCCTGGATCATGGGTAGAGTGCTACTGTTAGGGTATATCGACCACTCCGCCCCAAAAAAGGCTGAAGAGCTTCAGAAGAACCATCACAAGGCCTCAGTTTCCCACCCCACTGCAAGTAGTTCTAGGCAATGTTAAATTATGGAATGTGGAAAATGTTAGCAGAATAGTTTGACGGCAAAAAAAAAAAAAAAAAAAGAGCATGCTATATTACTCTTACTCTAGTCTGCACCATGGTACTTACCATACCAGTATTTTAAAGGATGGTGTTCACTGCAGCTTATAGTACCCTTCTTCCACGTGCGGCATCTGAGGAGGACATTTATCAATTCTGTAGTATTTACTGGAGTTATGAATGGAACTCCAAGCTACTGCTTTGTATCTATCCTCAATAGGATATAAGGCGAACACTACTTTTCTAGTGTTCTGAAAAGTACATTTTAAAAAATCCCCCTGGTCTGTCTTAACATTTTATAAACTTCTAAAAAGAACTGATTACCAACACGCATATTATGTTTTGATGCTAACTACCTTTATGAAATACCGCTACTTGCTTCATATAGAATAAGGTTCTAATTTGTTCTCTGTAAGTACAATTTTAATGCTCTTAAACATTTAGCAAAGTTTCCTTTCATATTTTTATCAGTAACATTTAAAACACAATCTCTTGCTAAATATAGAAGCAGTGTTAAGTTTTGAAAAAGTGTGAAAGCCTGACTAATTTATTCTTCCAATCAAAAAGACAAGGAAGACTCAAAAAAAAAAAAGGAAGGAAAAGAAAAAAGAATGAAGAAAAGGACATCTAAAAGCCTTAATAGTTCAAAAGGAGGCCTCCACTGGCTTTGTTTAAAATCACTTTCAAATCCCAAAATGTGACTGTCAAAAAAAGATATTAATCAAACATCTGTGTATGATTGCAAGAGAACCAAGAGTGGTATTCATTGGCAAAGATGCATTACACTGAAAAAAACTCGCTCTTCCCCTCTGCTAGATACGATTGAAATCTGTTGTCACATTTTTTCGCCTTCTATATGAATAACTTATGAATTTAATAAGTATTTTTCTTTCCATCAGAAAATTCATTTCCTTCATAGCTATATCGTTGTGCTACATTTTTGTCAGAGTTGAACTAATATTTACCTGACATTCTGGAGTTCTAATAAGAGTTAAATAGTGCTCTTAGTTTGAATATATTCATATGAAGAAGTCTCTCCTCTTTGGACTAGTGCCCTTTAAACTGTTTCCAGAGTTACTTCCCCCTCCTGTTTTAACTTCTATGCGACTTACAACCACAAATGTACCTTCTGGATACATGAGTTTTGTTTATTTGTTTTTAAAGGACAGGTCAATCCTGGAAACTGTCAAGGCTCTTACCAATTTTGATGAATTCTAATATTAAATTAGGTACATAGCATCATGTCAAATATGGATACCATGACACTTACTAGATGCATTTTTGGTTGTTGACAGTAGATCTTTGCTCTGCTTAGTAAAAGTATAGATTTGGTATTGTTTGGTAAAACGACTGTCTCTAGGGAATGTACATGATCTGGTTCATTGATGTTTTGAGATAGACTAAGAGAACATATTTTCAGTATATTAGCCAACCATTAGTCTCTAAAGTGGAATTCACTAAATTTCAGCTAAGATTTCTGCTTTGTATAATAGTTGTCCTATTAAGATGTCATGTAATAGACAAAAAAACAAAAGAAAAAAAATTGGTTTCAGAGTGTTGTGGACTTTAGACTACGAAGAGCATTACAGTATACTAATAATTTTGATCCCAAACTTTAGATCTCAAATATTCCCATTTTTCTCAATTTTCCTTCTTTAAAATCATGTGTGCTTTTTATGGCATTTTGCTATGAGGAGTGTAAAGATAGGCTTCTTATAATTAAATTTAGGGTATAAAAACAATCCTTTGGTTTTTTGGCTTGTATTTTAGATTTTGGACATCCCATGAAAAAATGTTTAATTAATAAAGTACAATTGTAAAAATGTGAAGAACCTTTTCAACCTCAATATCACAAAAACATAGTTTTTTCATACACTTTTCCAATGGACATATTTTTACATATGTATATACATAGGGATGGGGAAAAAAATCTGATACCCAGTGTATAGAGATACAGCCAAATGCAAAATTTACAACACTTCATAAAAATCATAGTTTGGACACCATCACTAATGTGTTGAATGTTCAAAAAGGCAAAACCCAGCACTTATCTGCTTTAGATCTCAACAGGACCTGTTTCGCAATAGCTTCGTTGTGTCAAAACAAAACCCACACTCTTGAGGAAAAAGACATTGTAACCTTGAAGCGTTTGACGATCTCTCTGTATCTGAGGTCTTTTCCCCACCCCTATATATATGTGTAGCAAAAAGACATTGTACTGCTGGGTACCTGAGGTCTCCCCCCTATATACAGTGGGGGAAATAAGTATTTGATCCCTTGCTGATTTTGTAAGTGTGCCCACTGACAAAGACATGAGCAGCCCATAATTGAAGGGTAGGTTATTGGTAACAGTGAGAGATAGCACATCACAAATTAAATCCGGAAAATCACATTGTGGAAAGTATATGAATTTATTTGCATTCTGCAGAGGGAAATAAGTATTTGATCCCTCTGGCAAACAAGACCTAATACTTGGTGGCAAAACCCTTGTTGGCAAGCACAGCGGTCAGACGTCTTCTGTAGTTGATGATGAGGTTTGCACACATGTCAGGAGGAATTTTGGTCCACTCCTCTTTGCAGATCATCTCTAGATCATTAAGAGTTCTGGGCTGTCGCTTGGCAACTCGCAGCTTCAGCTCCCTCCATAAGTTTTCAATGGGATTAAGGTCTGGTGACTGGCTAGGCCACTCCATGACCCTAATGTGCTTCTTCCTGAGCCACTCCTTTGTTGCCTTGGCTGTATGTTTTGGGTCATTGTCGTGCTGGAAGACCCAGCCACGACCCATTTTTAAGGCCCTGGCGGAGGGAAGGAGGTTGTCACTCAGAATTGTACGGTACATGGCCCCATCCATTCTCCCATTGATGCGGTGAAGTAGTCCTGTGCCCTTAGCACAGGAACACCCCCAAAACATAACATTTCCACCTCCATGCTTGACAGTGGGGACGGTGTTCTTTGGGTCATAGGCAGCATTTCTCTTCCTCCAAACACGGCGAGTTGAGTTCATGCCAAAGAGCTCAATTTTTGTCTCATCTGACCACAGCACCTTCTCCCAATCACTCTCGGCATCATCCAGGTGTTCACTGGCAAACTTCAGACGGGCCGTCACATGTGCCTTCCGGAGCAGGGGGACCTTGCGGGCACTGCAGGATTGCAATCCGTTATGTCGTAATGTGTTACCAATGGTTTTCGTGGTGACAGTGGTCCCAGCTGCCTTGAGATCATTGACAAGTTCCCCCCTTGTAGTTGTAGGCTGATTTCTAACCTTCCTCATGATCAAGGATACCCCACGAGGTGAGATTTTGCGTGGAGCCCCAGATCTTTGTCGATTGACAGTCATTTTGTACTTCTTCCATTTTCTTACTATGGCACCAACAGTTGTCTCCTTCTCGCCCAGCGTCTTACTGATGGTTTTGTAGCCCATTCCAGCCTTGTGCAGGTGTATGATCTTGTCCCTGACATCCTTAGACAGCTCCTTGCTCTTGGCCATTTTGTAGAGGTTAGAGTCTGACTGATTCACTGAGTCTGTGGACAGGTGTCTTTCATACAGGTGACCATTGCCGACAGCTGTCTGTCATGCAGGTAACGAGTTGATTTGGAGCATCTACCTGGTCTGTAGGGGCCAGATCTCTTACTGGTTGGTGGGGGATCAAATACTTATTTCCCTCTGCAGAATGCAAATAAATTCATATACTTTCCACAATGTGATTTTCCGGATTTAATTTGTGATGTGCTATCTCTCACTGTTACCAATAACCTACCCTTCAATTATGGGCTGCTCATGTCTTTGTCAGTGGGCACACTTACAAAATCAGCAAGGGATCAAATACTTATTTCCCCCACTGTATATAGTCCATATGAAAAGTGTATGAATAAACTAAGTATGTTTTAGTTACATAAGGGTATTTGTGACATTGAGGTTGAAAAGGTTCTTTACAATTTTGCAATTGTATTGGTACATTTCTTAGTGCTGCTGACCCAAGATCCATCCTTTTGTCGGATTAAAAGTTCCTAACTAATTAAGTAAACATTTTAGGTTGTCAACTGCTCAATAGCCATCAGATTTTAGGGTTCAATTAAAAGGTTTAACTGTCTTCCTAATCATCTTTATTGCGAGAAAATGGATATTATGGTCTGTATTTTTAGTGGGTGCACACCAAGTTTGATTTAACATTTTGGCTTTCACTAGAAATTTGTGATTGTATCAATATAAGTTAAAACTATCAATATTATGCTTATTAACTTTTTGTCCAAGTCTAAACTGCTGTTCTTCAGTTGTGATGGAATATCTGAAGTCTTCCTCTTTGTACTATATATACCCGGAATGTCTTGGCAGGGACACTGTTGCTGGGTTTTTGTATGTATTCCCCAACTAAACTATTTCAAGAGTATCTATGGGCGGTTTTAAACTGATAGAAAACATTCAGGGGTCCTTTTAGCTGCGGTAAAAAGTGACCTGTGGTAGTGTAGCCACATGTATTGGATGCATGCCAGGCCAGTTTTTACCGCATCTACAAAAAATGAGGGTTTTTTTTTAAAAATCGGACAGGAAAAGGGCCTGCGGTAAAAATGAAACCAGTGCATGCCCAAAACCGGCCTGAGCCCTAACGCCACCCATTGATCTAGCAGTAAAGGCTCACACGCTACATGCACGGTGACCGGTCGGCGCACGCCAAGTGCCGATTACCACCGAAACTGGCGTGCATAGGTGGAAATAAATAATCTAGGCGTTATGGGCACGTGCCAAATCTGAAATTACTGCCAGGAGGGCGCCCTGGCCTGATGGTAGTCTCATTTTGGCACACACTGCACTCGCATAGAGCCTACCACAGCTTAGTAAAAGGGCCCCTTAGAATGATGAAACCTTGAGCTGCAGGAAATCAGCATGGATTTCCAAAAGGACTTGGCATTATAGTTATAAAGGATAGTCAAGGTGAGGTGTTTTACGAGTATATAGTTTCTGTGCAGGGTTTGTTCTAAGCACTGGTATAATATAAGCTCGGTGGTTGGTTGCAGGGGGTGTGGCTATTGTGGGAGTAGGTCCCCTCAGCGGTCACTTGCCCCTTTGACAGCCCTGCATGGGAGAACGAGCACCTTTTTTCTAGAAAAAGAGAGGCATTAATCAGAACAATCCTCACCATACATCATATTATTATTATGGCTGTTACCTTGTTTTAAGGGAAAGTGAGGTTTTACAAGTTACTCCTACTCAATGATTGTAGTCACTATAGATTATGGTAAATAATGATGAAAGGGTGGGTGAATATGGAGGGAAGAGGAAATGGTCCTATTTTGTTTACTTGAAAGCAATACTTCCACTAATACAATAAAGTATAAATTAAACATTTACTTTGAGAAGAATGACTGAAACAGGTTACAGGCTTAACAAAAAAGTGCATGTCTCTTATTCTCGCAAAATAAAAACGTAGAGGGTACAGCCACCAGGAATAAACTAGCACAAACTAAGGCATTAAAAAAGCAATTTAGCATGGTCAATTTAAAAGATAGATAAGCTAAAATGTTTCTCTCTTCTTTTGAAAAAAATGTCTTAACACAGCCTGCTCCAATCTCTTGCTACAGATCTCTGCTAAGTCTTGCAGGATCATTAAGCACCCAAAAGAATATATCAGAGAAATTTTTTTTAATGTAGAAGCATTCTATGTCATTATTATGCACTCATCATGGAAAGTGAGCCTTTCAATTTATAGACGGCAATGTCTGTTCACTGATTCAGTGTGTAGATTGTAGGAGACCAGATTGCAGAGGAAGTCTAAAAGAGTTATGGTTCACCTATATAAGTTACTGTCTCCATCTGTGACTGACAGTTGCTAAATTTCCTCAAGGCTTTAGCATATGAAACAAAAGAAAGTAGGACAGATAATCAGTATGACAAATCAGAAATGTGTGATATGACTGATTCTAGCAAATCAATTCAAAACTTTCAGCCTATGGAACAGTAGTTGCTTAAAGTCCTCAAACCCCTTTGCAGCATAGTACTAAAGGAAAATAAAGGCATATCAATGGGATATTCTAAACATGAGTCAATGAATAGAATCTATGTATATTTTCTTTGTATTTTTATGCTGATTAAGGTTTAGGTATTTTTGTAAGTCACTTTAATTGCTCTGGTATCTAAGAATGAATCTATGAATAATAAATTAATTGACAGCATGAGTCTCATACTCAAATACATAATTGAAAAGATAAATATCTGAATAAAAAAGGAGATCGTGAGAATGAAATGTCTAATTACAATCATCTCCCCCCTACAGTTTACTAAATAAATTATCTCAAACTAAAATGGACTGGAATAAAGGGATGGTTTTCAGCTGCTGTCATTTCCCATTATGTAACTAATGAACAAACAAACAGCAAACATTTTTGGAAAATTCAAATAATCCTATAGAACAAACATACACAAGTCTTTGCAAATAAAAACGAAAGCAAAAATCAAACTTTTCAACACTGAGAGAAATGCTGGCAACAAGGGGACATTAATGTTTAGATTTATTAAACTCCTGATATACCACCTTTTAATAAAAAAACAAGCAAAGTGGTTAACAATCAAGTTGTGTCTGAATAAGAAAAACTACATTGCAAGTGTTATTTTCCAATTCATGCTTCTGCTCCAGTGGCAAGTTGGAGTCAGAAATGCTAAAGAATGAGCAAATAAGAGGGTAGAATCTAATACTGCATTAATGGCCCAATTAAATGCACAGAAATAAAAGTGAAAAAGAAAAGGCGATACCATTTTACTGAACAATATATTTTTGACTAGTATTCAGGAGTTTTGTTTTTTTTTTGTTACATTTGTACCCCGCGCTTTCCTACTCATGGCAGGCTCAATGCGGTAGGCAATGGAGGGTTAAGTGATTTGCCCAGAGTCATAAGGAGCTGCCTGTGCCTGAAGTGGGAATCGAACTCCTCAGTTCCCCAGGACCAAAGTCCACCACCCTAACCACTAGGCCACTCCTCCACTGTTGCTACTATTTGAGATTCTACATGGAATGTTGCTATTCCACTAGCAACATTCCATGTAGAAGTCGGCCCTTGCAGATCACCAATGTGGCCGCACAGGCTTCTGTATGTGTATGTGTATGTGCAGGACATCAGACTCACAGAAACAGAAGCCTGCGCAGCCTAGTGGAATAGCAACATTCCATGTAGAATCTCCAATAGTAGCAACATTCCATGTAGAATCTCCAATAGTATCTATTTTATTTTTGTTACATTTGTACCCTGCGCTTTCCCACTCATGGCAGGCTCAATGCGGCTTACATGGGGCAATGGAGGGTTAAGTGACTTGCCCAGAGTTACAAGGAGCTGCCTGTGCCGGGAATCGAACTCAGTTCCTCAGTTCCCCAGGACCAAAGTCCACCACCCTAACCACTAGGCCACTCCTCCACTGACATTTAACTCTCCCATTTGCAAATACAAAACAGAATAATCTGCATCCCCTCTGGACCTGACAAAGGGAGTGTTAAGTCTTGAAATCTAGTTGCTCTCTCTCTCTTTTGTTTATTGATCTTCAGGTCTGCTCTTACAGAGAAAGCCAGGAAATACTGCATCCTAACTTCAGTGCTGAAGAAAGTAGAGGACACTGAGGAGACACACTGGGGTCAAGTCATCTGGGACTATATAAGTATGCATGGTGAGTCCCTCAAGATACTAGGATGGGAAAGAATTAAGGGATCTTGTAGAGGAAAAATACAAAATAAATTCCAAGATTATGACTGTCATCGTTTACTGAGTGAGATAGCAAGGTAAAAGGGGACAAGCCTGCTGTTTTGACTAAATCTACCTTGTTTGACATAAGAAGTATGATGGAAACATGTAAGTGAGAGACGGTAAAGTGATTTAGCAAGGCCTGCATAAAGAACTGAAACAAGATAAGAACACTGGTATTGCTTTCTTTTCTTTTTTTTATTACAATCAAGTAAACAAAATCTATGATAAAACATTAGTTCACAAATGACAATGAAATGTTGTATAATATGAACATTTGTAAACATCACCTAAACCAATGTCACACTTCTTGGCACAAACTCTTTGTACAAGAAAATAAGCAGTTGAATAGAACAGAACAAATATGTATAAAATATTGCCAAGCACATAGGCAACCTTTTCTAAACAGTCATTAGAGGAACCAATCATCATGCAAGGATCCCCCGTAAGCAACTAGGGCCTGTACATTTATCTTGCAAAGCACTTTCAATTCTTATGGGCTTTCCTGTAACAGACAGCTAAACCAATGCCTGGCATCCAGGAAAAAGCCTGTACAAAACATCGTGCATATCATGTGCTCTGCCTGTAGTGGAAATCTGTAAAACTTACACGAGTTAGGGGACATGTGGGATAACAATCTCTCTAAGATGAAGAGGTAATTCATATTACAGAACTCTCAGAAATAATTTGTGCACAAATTCAATGCAATGAACAAATATCTTAGTTTTAAGAATATAATATAATATCTCTCTCTATATATATATGCGTTATGTATATAACAAAGTTTGAGGTCACTATTTTTGCAATATAAAAGTTAGCATAACATGCACAGAGCTGGCATCTCTAGACAAAACAGAAGTTTTCCATCACAGACAATCTTAATTGTTTCCAAGTGGCCTTTAATTGGAATTGATTCTCAGGTCTGTTCATGTTTTCCTGTAGATTATTTGCATAAATTATTACTGGTCAGAAAATCATTTTTGTTTAATGACTGAATTGGAAGAGCCAATCGAGTGATAAAAATTTTGAGTAAGTTTGATGAATGGATAAGAAACTGGCCTACATAAAAAAAAATTGTATTGATCTATTCTGTTACAGATAGTGATTAAATATTGGGGTAACACATTAAATGAAAGGAAATAAACCCTGGAAACCACGGTGGGAAATTTTATCTTTCTTTAGGAAAAGAATTTGTAGAATGGAAGATGCTTTAGAGGGGACTTTAAAAAAGCTGATTTCAATTCAATAGTAAATCGACTTGGAACACCACAGTAAACTAAAGCATTATCAACAGATTATGACATATCACCCTACACAGGAGGGGGGTCCTCAAGGCTCCAGTTTTCTAGGTAATTAAGCTATGCAAATCAACCTGATTTTCAGTCTGAATATATTCAAATATTTCTGATGAATATTTATTATGGTGATCCTGAAAGGAAGGCATTTTTGTGGCCCTTAACTACCAGTAGCTTATGCCTTAAACTAATGAGTAAGGAAAATAACTACCAATAGCTTTAGCAATTGCGCAGGAGGTTTCTGGAAACCTATTTTATATATAAAAGGCACACAGGTGCATATGCTGCCTTATAAAACAGGTGCAACGTATATGCCTAAGTGGCTTTCCTGAATACAAGTGCTATCTAATTGTATGAGTAACACTGAATAGGTACAACCAATTACTGCTGCATTAACCTGATCTGAAGGAGACAATTATATAAGCTAAGGTTCCCCAACCTCTCCTGCTTAGGTGCCCTGTTCCAAAATTACCCTCTGTATCTATTGTTAAAAAAAAAAACAAAAAAAAACACGTTTTTTATTAATTGGTATAACTTCATCCATTTTCTCATTTATTTTTCACAGGAAAGGAATTGTTTTGACCACTGTGTCAGTAAGTGCATTAACAGATTTGTCTGTGTCTTTCAGATGAACTACAAGGAAGCAAGTTATGCAGCTCAGCTAGCTCTGTGAGTGCAGTACTTATCTCTAAAGAAAACAAATCAGTCAATTTTAGATTGAAATCCTTGCTATGTCAGATTTGACCTACCTCTAGAACATTATTTCCCAACCAACTGTGCAACGGCACACTAATGTGCTTTCAGACCTGATCAGGCGTGCCATGAAAAAATTACCACCACTGCCAGACATTCAGGTCCAGACTATTGTGTACTTCTACTTTCAGCATCTCAGGAGATACCAGTGGCAGGACCAGCTCTAGGTTTTCTGCCCTATCCCAAGCAAACAATTTTTTGCTTCACCCCTCTATGACTATTTTCTTGGTTTTTACCTATGAATGCAATTTTTTTTATGTGCATCAGATAAGCCTTACACATGTTAATTTGCTGGTTAATATGCATTAAATCTACTTTGTATGCACTAAGCGAATGCTACATACCTGTAGAAGGTATTCTCCGAGGACAGCAGGCTGATTGTTCTCACTGATGGGTGACGTCCACGGCAGCCCCTCCAATCGGAATCTTCACTAGCAAAGTCCTTTGCTAGCTCTCGGGCGCACCGCGCATGCGCGGCCGTCTTCCCGCCCGAAACCGGCTCGAGCCGGCCAGTCTCGTATGTAGCAAAAGAGAAACAAGGGAAGACTCAACTCCAAAGGGGAGGCGGGCGGGTTTGTGAGAACAATCAGCCTGCTGTCCTCGGAGAATACCTTCTACAGGTATGTAGCATTCGCTTTCTCCGAGGACAAGCAGGCTGCTTGTTCTCACTGATGGGGTATCCCTAGCCCCCAGGCTCACTCAAAACAACAACCATGGTCAATTGGGCCTCGCAACGGCGAGGACATAACTGAGATTGACCTAAAAAATTTACCAACTAACTGAGAGTGCAGCCTGGAACAGAACAAACAGGGCCCTCGGGGGGTGGAGTTGGATCCTAAAGCCCAAACAGGTTCTGAAGAACTGACTGCCCGAACCGACTGTCGCGTCGGGTATCCTGCTGCAGGCAGTAATGAGATGTGAATGTGTGGACAGATGACCACGTCGCAGCTTTGCAAATTTCTTCAATGGAGGCTGACTTCAAGTGGGCTACCGACGCAGCCATGGCTCTAACATTATGAGCCGTGACATGACCCTCAAGAGCCAGCCCCGCCTGGGCGTAAGTGAAGGAAATGCAATCTGCTAGCCAATTGGATATGGTGCGTTTCCCCACAGCCACTCCCCTCCTATTGGGATCAAAAGAAACAAACAATTGGGCGGACTGTCTGTTGGGCTGTGTCCGCTCCAGGTAGAAGGCCAATGCTCTCTTGCAGTCCAATGTGTGCAGCTGACGTTCAGCAGGGCAGGAATGAGGACGGGGAAAGAATGTTGGCAAGACAATTGACTGGTTCAGATGGAACTCCGACACGACCTTTGGCAAGAACTTAGGGTGAGTGCGGAGGACTACTCTGTTATGATGAAATTTGGTGTAGGGGGCCTGGGCTACCAGGGCCTGAAGCTCACTGACTCTACGAGCTGAAGTAACTGCCACCAAGAAAATGACCTTCCAGGTCAAGTACTTCAGATGGCAGGAATTCAGTGGCTCAAAAGGAGGTTTCATCAGCTGGGTGAGAACGACATTGAGATCCCATGACACTGTAGGAGGCTTGACAGGGGGCTTTGACAAAAGCAAACCTCTCATGAAGCGAACAACTAAAGGCTGTCCTGAGATCGGCTTACCTTCCACACGGTAATGGTATGCACTAATCGCACTAAAGTGAACCCTTACAGAGTTGGTCTTGAGACCAGACTCAGACAAGTGCAGAAGGTATTCAAGCAGTGTAGGACAAGAGCGAGGATCTAGGGCCTTGCTGTCACACCAGACGGCAAACCTCCTCCATAGAAAGAAGTAACTCCTCTTAGTGGAATCTTTCCTGGAAGCAAGCAAGATGCGGGAGACACCCTCTGACAGACCCAAAGAGGCAAAGTCTACGCTCTCAACATCCAGGCCGTGAGAGCCAGGGACCAGAGGCTGGGATGCAGAAGAGCCCCTTCGTCCTGCGTGATGAGGGTCGGAAAACACTCCAATCTCCACGGTTCTTCGGAGGATAACTCCAGAAGAAGAGGGAACCAGATCTGACGCGGCCAAAAAGGAGCAATCAGAATCATGGTGCCTTGGTCTTGCTTGAGTTTCAACAAAGTCTTCCCCACCAGAGGAATGGGAGGATAAGCATACAGCAGGCCCTCCCCCCAATCCAGGAGGAAGGCATCCGATGCCAGTCTGCCGGGGGCCTGAAGCCTGGAACAGAACTGAGGGACTTTGTGGTTTGCTCGAGATGCGAAGAGATCCACCAAGGGGGTGCCCCACGCTTGGAAGATCTGGCGCACCACTTGGGAGTTGAGCGACCACTCGTGAGGTTGCATAATCCTGCTCAGTCTGTCGGCCAGACTGTTGTTTACGCCTGCCAGATATGTGGCTTGGAGCACCATGCCTTGACGGCGAGCCCTGAGCCACATGCTGACGGCTTCCTGACACAGGGGGCGAGATCCGGTGCCCCCCTGCTTGTTGACATAGTACATGGCAACCTGGTTGTCTGTCTGAATTTGGATAATTTGGTGGGACAGCCGATCTCTGAAAGCCTTCAGAGCGTTCCAGATCGCTCGCAACTCCAGAAGATTGATCTGTAGATCGCGTTCCTGGAGGGACCAGCTTCCTTGGGTGTGAAGCCCATCGACATGAGCTCCCCATCCCAGGAGAGACGCATCCGTGGTCAGCACTTTTTGTGGCTGAGGAATTTGGAAAGGACGTCCCAGAGTCAAATTGGACCAAATCGTCCACCAATACAGGGATTCGAGAAAACTCGTGGACAGGTGGATCACGTCTTCTAGATCCCCAGCAGCCTGAAACCACTGGGAAGCTAGGGTCCATTGAGCAGATCTCATGTGAAGGCGGGCCATGGGAGTCACATGAACTGTGGAGGCCATGTGGCCCAGCAATCTCAACATCTGCCGAGCTGTGATCTGCTGAGACGCTCGCACCCGCGAGACGAGGGACAACAAGTTGTTGGCTCTCGCCTCTGGGAGGTAGGCACGAGCCGTCCGAGAATCCAGCAGAGCTCCTATGAATTCGAGTCTCTGCGCCGGGAGAAGGTGGGACTTTGGGTAATTTATCACAAACCCCAGCAGCTCCAGGAGGCGAATAGTCATCTGCATGGACTGCAGGGCTCCTGCCTCGGACGTGTTCTTCACCAGCCAATCGTCGAGATATGGGAACACGTGCACCCCCAGCCTGCGAAGTGCTGCTGCTACTACAGCCAAGCACTTTGTGAACACCCTGGGCGCAGAGGCGAGCCCAAAGGGTAGCACACAGTACTGGAAGTGACGTGTGCCCAGCTGAAATCGCAGATACTGTCTGTGAGCTGGCAGTATCGGGATGTGTGTATAGGCATCCTTCAAGTCCAGAGAGCATAGCCAATCGTTTTCCTGAATCATGGGAAGTAGGGTGCCCAGGGAAAGCATCCTGAACTTTTCTTTGACCAGATATTTGTTCAGGGCCCTTAGGTCTAGGATGGGACGCATCCCCCCGTTTTCTTTTCCACAAGGAAGTACCTGGAATAGAATCCCAGCCCTTCTTGCCCGGATGGCACGGGCTCGACCGCATTGGCGCTGAGAAGGGCGGAGAGTTCCTCTGCAAGTACCTGCTTGTGCTGGAAGCTGTAAGACTGAGCTCCCGGTGGACAATTTGGAGGTTTTGAGGCCAAATTGAGGGTGTATCCTTGCCGGACTATTTGGAGAACCCACTGATCGGAGGTTATGAGAGGCCACCTTTGGTGAAAAGCTTTCAACCTCCCCCCGACCGGCAGGTCGCCCGGCACTGACACTTGTATGTCGGCTATGCTCTGCTGGAGCCAGACAAAAGCTCGCCCCTTGCTTTTGCTGGGGAGCCGCGGGGCCTTGCTGAGGCGCACGCTGCTGACGAGAGCGAGCGCGCTGGGGCTTAGCCTGGGCCGCAGGCTGTCGAGAAGGAGGATTGTACCTACGCTTGCCAGAAGAGTAGGGAACAGTCCTCCTTCCCCCAAAAAATCTTCTACCTGTAGAGGTAGATGCTGAAGGCTGCCGGCGGGAGAACTTGTCGAATGCGGTATCCCGCTGGTGGAGATGCTCTACCACCTGCTCGACCTTCTCTCCAAAAATATTGTCCGCACGGCAAGGCGAGTCCGCAATCCGCTGCTGGAGTCTATTCTCTAGGTCGGAGGCACGCAGCCATGAGAGCCTGCGCATCACCACACCTTGAGCAGCGGCCCTGGACGCAACATCAAAGGTGTCATACACCCCTCTGGCCAGGAATTTTCTGCACGCCTTCAGCTGCCTGACCACCTCCTGAAAAGGCTTGGCTTGCTCAGGGGGAAGAGCATCAACCAAGCCCGCCAACTGCCGCACATTGTTCCGCATGTGTATGCTCGTGTAGAGCTGGTAAGACTGGATTTTGGCCACGAGCATAGAGGAATGGTAGGCCTTCCTCCCAAAGGAGTCTAAGGTTCTAGAGTCTTTGCCCGGGGGCGCCGAAGCATGCTCCCTAGAACTCTTAGCCTTCTTTAGGGCCAGATCCACAACTCCAGAGTCGTGAGGCAACTGAGTGCGCATCAGCTCTGGGTCCCCATGGATCCGGTACTGGGACTCAATCTTCTTGGGGATGTGGGGATTACTTAGTGGCTTGGTCCAGTTCGCAAGCAATGTCTTTTTCAGGACATGGTGCAAGGGAACAGTGGACGCTTCCTTAGGTGGAGAAGGATAGTCCAGGAGCTCAAACATTTCAGCCCTGGGCTCGTCCTCCACAACCACCGGGAAGGGGATGGCCGTAGACATCTCCCGGACAAAGGAAGCAAAAGACAGACTCTCGGGAGGAGAAAGCTGTCTCTCAGGAGAGGGAGTGGGATCGGAAGGAAGACCCTCAGACTCCTCGTCAGAGAAATATCTGGGGTCTTCTTCCTCTTCCCACGAGGCCTCACCCTCGGTGTCAGACACAAGTTCACGGACCTGTGTCTGCAACCTCGCCCGGCTCGACTCCGTGGAGCCACGTCCACGATGGGGGCGTCGAGAGGTAGACTCCCTCGCCCGCATCGGCGAAGCTCCCTCCGCCGACGTAGTCGGGGAGCCTTCCTGGGAGGTGGCCGCAGTCGGCACCGCACGCGGTACCGACGTCGGGGACCTCACCCCGGGCGATGGGCCAGCCGGCGCCACGCTCGACGGTACCGGAGGCGCAAGCACCGCCGGTACCGGAGGGGTAGGGCGCAACAGCTCTCCCAGAATCTCTGGGAGAACGGCCCGGAGGCTCTCGTTCAGAGCGGCTGCAGAGAAAGGCATGGAGGCCGATGCAGGCGTCGACGTCAGAACCTGTTCCGGGCGTGGAGGCTGTTCCAGGCTGTCCAGAGTGGAGCGCATCGACACCTCCTGAACAGAGGGTGAGCGGTCCTCTCGGTGCCGATGCCTGCTGGGTGCCGAGTCCCTCGGCGACCCAGAGCTCTCGGTGCCGACGCGGGGAGGAGACCGGTGTCGATGCTTATTCGATTTCTTCCGAAGCATGTCACCGGAGCTCCCCGGCACCGATGAGGAGGACGTAGAATCCATCCGTCGCTTCCTCGGGGCCGAGGTCGAAGCAGGTCGATCCCGGGGGGGCTGTACCGCAGGAGCCCTCAGGGTAGGGGGAGACCCACCCGAAGGCTCACCACCACCAGCAGGGGAATGGACAGCCCTCACCTGCACTCCTGACGATGCACCACCGTCCGACGACATCAGGAGACGAGGTCCCGGTACCACCGACGTCGATGCAGCTATCCGATGTCTCGGCGCCGATGCAGAGGGCCGATGCCTCGATGCACTCGATGCACTGGCGTCTGGACGCTGATGACGTCGATGCACTCGATGACCCTGGTGCCGATGCCGACGAAAGGCCCGAGAACAAAACGTTCCACTGGGCCAATCTCGCTATCTGAGTTCGCCTTTGTAACAGGGAACACAGACTACAGTTCTGAGGACGGTGCTCGGCCCCCAGACACTGAAGAGTGCCTATCAGTGAGCGAGATTACCCGGGCGCACTGGGTGCACTTCTTGAAGCCGCTGGAAGGCTTCGATGTCATGGGCGGAAAAATCACGCCGGCGACATCAAAATCCGAAATGACGAATTTGAGCACCAAAACTTTAAGGGAGAAAAATCTCGACCGAGGCCGAAAAGAGGCCTACCCCGACGACGAAAGAAAACTTACCGGGGCAAAAACTGGAAATACGGGAAGGGGCAAACGAAACCCAAGAGGGTTTTCGGAGCACTTTCCGAACGAAAAGAGAACTTTTCCGAAGAAAAACACGTCGATTAAGATAACGGACGCGCGAGGTCGACTCTCCGGGGCTCGACACGGCAAAAACACAGCCGTACTGAGTGCGGACGAAAGAAGACTGGCCGGCTCGAGCCGGTTTCGGGCGGGAAGACGGCCGCGCATGCGCGGTGCGCGCGGGCGCGCAAGAGCTAGCAAAGGACTTTGCTAGTGAAGATTCCGATTGGAGGGGCTGCCGTGGACGTCACCCATCAGTGAGAACAAGCAGCCTGCTTGTCCTCGGAGAAAAGGTTTTATGACATCTTAATCAACTGAATGGGTGACGACAAATGGCACATCCCTAGTCTTCACTTGTCAAAAATAATGGCCAAAACGCCATGCCAAGAAATGTGGAGAGTCTTGCTTTGCTGGTGTCTTCAGCTGGTGCTGATCAGCAGTGGCTCTTACACATGCCAGAGCTCCGTTTTTAGTACATGTGTATTCCTACTTTCCTCTCTTTCTCAGATATCACATGAGTCTTGGAGCATGGGAATTAACAGGCAGCATATGTAAGGCATGAATAACCAAGCCCTCTTTTGTGCAGTATACACACTGTACAAAACTACTCCATCGCCTGAGCTTCACCTGAATCTTCTTAAGCTCTAGTGGGGCTCTTCGGTGTTTCCCTAGCTTTTCTTTTGGTCATATTAATCCTTTCCATGTCCACATTATCTACTCCATGGAGTTTCTGTGTTATGCACTTTTGTCAATATAGGTGTGCCTTGTGTTTGAAAGGGTTGGCAACAAGAAGCTTCAAAATCAACAGGATCACACAGTCACAACAGTCAACAAATGTACTGTGTCTTCTTTATCTGCTCTCATACTAATATTTTTTTATGAACAGAAGGATGGCAAGCAATTATAAAGATCTGAGGGGTCCTTTTACAAAGCCGCAGTGAAAATTGGCCTGTGGTAACGTGGGCGCATCTTTTGGGCGCATGCTGGGCCACTTTTTACTGCGGCTGGGAAAAATGCCATTTTTTAATGGGCGAGCACAAAAATTAAAACTATTGCGTGCTTATTTACGGCCTAAGCCCTTACCACTAGCCATTGCCTTAGTGATAAGGGCTCACAATTACCCGCACAGTAACCACGCAGTGCGTGCCAACGTGGCCATGCTGCCAATTACCACCAGGAACGTACCCTGCAGTAGAAAATAGACAAATATTTTCTACTGCGGGATTCAGTGTGTGCCAAACTCAGAATTACCGCCAGGTACTGGTGCTACCCCGACGGTAGTGACAATCTAGCACGCGTTACTCGTACATTAGCCTTCCAACAGCTTTGTAAAAGGACCCATGAATGTCTGGCTCATTCTAAATAACACAATGGACTCCCTTTCAATGGACCTACACAGTCTGAAGGGTAGTGCTTGGTGCCCTTCTATTCACAAGTCCATTTTAATACTGTGAGAAGAATGCACAGCTTTTATTGAGCCAAGAAAGTTTAAGACACATGTTGGAATGTGCATTATGCTGACCATAATATGACTTGAAGTCCCAAACTGATTTTTTTTTTTTAACCTTAAAACTGCGAGATCAGCAGCCTGAATTACTGAAGCTGCTACTGAAAGTTCAGATTTGTAGAAACTATAAAACCCTTCCTAAAATAAATGCCTATTTGTACAGTAATACAATACAATACCCTCCACAAAACAGCAGCAATACACCATACGTAAACATTCTTCCCATAAATAATAATGTGATAAAAATGGCTTCTTTCATTCTATTTGAGGGCTTTCAGAAAGATGATGGGGCTTTTGCATCTTATTTTTTCCAAAGACTGTTTATACTTACAGAACTGAAGTTAGCAAAATTTCCTGATTCAACAGCCTCTTTACTGGAAGTTGTGGGGGCAAAGGGATCAGAAAACTGATCTGCTTCAGCTTCTGTATGAACACTGCTGCTAGGAATGAAAGGCTGAAAGGGATCGTTCCTTTTACAAGAATCAGACAATTCAAGTTTGTTGACCGTAGGTTGCTTTCCTAGAGAAAATGGCAAAATAAATCTAGCCAGTGACATACAAAATAGATGGAATTAAAAATAGAAATGCATATCAGTTTCAGCAAAATGTAAAAAATACACACGTTTTTTTTCAAGTCTTATGATTATCTAGCAGTTTATTTAGCCCAATTTTTCTCAAAATCTTCACCTGATAGAAAATAATGATATGCCTACTTTAAAAGACCCCATAAACTTGCAAGTTACATATGAAAAAAAAAATTAAGCCAAGGACAGGACAGCAAGAACTTTTGCCAATCTGAATCTCTAAAATAAATAAATAAATAAATAAATAAATAAGAGAGAGAGAACTTATGGGATTCAAGAAAATATATATAAAAAACTTCGAATAAGGCAAGATCAAACATAATTGTAAAGTGCATTTTATGAGCAGATAAAATTGATGTGTTTGTGGAGAGCTTAAATTAGATCCTACATGAGAGCAGAATATATCTGGATTCTTAACAGACTGCATCGTATACTCAGACTCAGACCACCAGCTTTAGTCTCTCTTTTAATCCATTTGCGGAAGCACAAAAAAAGATAAAGATATTTCATCTATGTACAGCTCTACATATGAGAGCCTATATTTTATCTGCAGTAATTCAAATAATAAACATGAAACTAGAAAAAAATTATTACTGGAGTGGCCTAGTGGTTAGGGTGGTGGACTTTGGTCCTGGGGAACTGAGTTCGATTCCCACTTCAGGCACAGGCAGCTCCTTGTGACTCTGGGCAAGTCACTTAACCCTCCATTGTCCCCATGAGTGGGAAAGCGCAGGGTACAAATGTAACAAAAATAAAATAGATACTATTGGAGATTCAACATGGAATGTTGCTACTATTGGAGATTCTACATGGAATGTTGCTATTCCACTACTACTACTACTTAACATTTCTAGAGCGCTACTAGGGTTACGCAGCGCTGTACAAATTAACAAAGAAGGACGGTCCCTGCTCAATGGAGCTTACAATCTAAAGGACGAAATGTCAAGTTGGGGCAGTCTAGATTTCCTGAGTAGAGGTGTAGTGGTTAGGTGCCGAAGGCAACATTGAAGAGGTGGGCTTTGAGCAATGATTTGAAGATGGGCGGGGGGGGGGGGGGGGGGGGCCTGGCGTATGTGCTCAGGGAGTTTGTTCCAAGCATGGGGTGAGGCGAGGCAGAAAGGGCGGAGCCTGAAGTTGGCGGTGGTGGAGAAGGGTACTGAAAGGAGGGATTTGTCTTGCGAGCGGAGGTTACGGGTAGGAACGTAAGGGGAGATGAGGGTAGAGAGGTAAGGAGGGGCTGCTGATCGAGTGCATTTGAGAATAGCAACATTCCATGTAGAATCTCAAATAGTAGCAACAGTGGAGGAGTGGCCTAGTGGTTAGGGTGGTGGACTTTGGTCCTGGGGAACTGAGGAACTGAGTTCGATTCCCACTTCAGGCACAGGCAGCTCCTTGTGACTCTGGGCAAGTCACAACCCTCCATTGCCCGCCGCATTGAGCCTGCCATGAGTGGGAAAGCGCAGGGTACATCTAAATAATCTTCTTTTCTCAGATATCTCCTCTCAAGAGCCAAGCCATAAAATAAAAGGTAGCAGGATTGTCCATTATCACCAGCCCCTGCAAAGACAGACCTTTGTGCTGAAGAAGCCAGAGAGGCTGATCTATGACTAGACAAAGTCAGCAAAAAAGGACTCTGAGGCCACTTTGGTCCACTAGAATGCATTTCGCCCAGGCAGGTTCACTGTTCCTCACTAGACGTTCCAACACTGGAAGAGGTGACAAGACACAGTAACTCTTTTCGTGGCCAAGTTTGAATCAGTGCATCTATCCTTCTGCTTCATGTTCATTCCGTGATTAAATATCCGATCACGGGAAAAGATTATACACTTAGACACAACACCAACTGTGAGTCAGCACGAGTTGTATATTGCATTAAATGTCCTTGTTCAAAGTGGTACTTTGGACAAACAAGACGCAGTATTAAAGATTGCATAGCAGAACATTTAAGCAGTCTTAGGAATCAGAAAAAAAGATGCTCCACTGGTATCACACTGGGCAGAATTGCATCATAAAGTGACGGATTTGAGGTTTGTGGTATTAAATCAGATTCCAGCTAATATGACAGGAGACATTGCCTCTATCCTGATTCGCAAAGAAAAAAGTCTGATCTACCAATGGCAAACCGTCACCCCACGTGGCCTAAATAGAAAGACTGATTGGTTGACTTAATAAGTTTGAAGAGCTTGAGTGATACGTCACTATAGAAGCATTGCGCATGCACCGGCGTCCTGTCGGTACAAGGTTGGAAGCTGTTGAGTCTTGCAACAGGTCAGCTGGAAAGTTATATTGAAAGACTCTGATTCATTTATGAGACTAAGTTACATAGTTATCTAACTGAAATTTACTTTATGTGACTATACATAATGATTTTTTATTCTAGATACTAACATGGTTCCCCTGAGGACGCTTATGAGCGAAACATGCCAGCATGTAGGGAACCGGCGACAATAAGACACCGAGTGATGGACTTCAATCCCGGTTTTAGGGAGAAGTGCATACTATGATCGCGTTTTTAGTCACACTTCGGATGGGGATCCCCACAGGACGCTAATTCATCTATGACCACAATCATTCCTGAAGAGCTAAGTAGAACTGTCTGTTTATAGGTTTTTTTCAGTTTCACATACCATTGTGATTGTAACAGCTTGAAAGATCAGTCAATAACGACATTAGGAAAGGAAGGTTGGAGTGCTATGATGTTATAAGGGGTTCATAGCGGTAATATACTGCAAATCAGTCCTGTGGGACACACCCCCTCCACTGAGCACTATTCACATATTAAAAAGAAAAAAATATAGATGTTCACATTAGACACCATTTATTTTAGGATTATTTTAGGTTCGTTTAGAAGGTTTCTTGTTTGATATTTAACAATATACAAGTGAAACCGGACGTAATTGTTTACCCCAGGAGCTTACACTATTACATTTTTAACTGCCAGACCTGTGACTATTCTTCTAGTGTTTGGAGATCTATTCTCATGGTTTCTGTTCCCTCCGGGGTATCCAAACTATTGGCTTCTTTGTGTCATGCACATATACATAAATTCCTACATACATTCCAACACTATTTCCCCCTGTTCTATGTCTTTTACATGACCTCTCAACCATTTTCTTACCATTTCCACCTATGAGAGTTTTCTTATAAAATTAAGTGTCCTATGTAAATGGCAATGCCAATCTTCCTAAAACAACATCAGTGCTCTTACCAGGTGGAGGCGGACATGGTCTTGTTGGTGTTCCAGTTTTTGGTGGCAATGCAGGAGGGACATCTTCAGTTTTGGCTGCTTCCTCTTCAAATACATTTTTACTACTAAATTCATTGTTGATAGATCCTGGTGTAGTTGAAGTAAATAGATCTGCAGTGCCACCCTATTTTTACAGAAAACAGAAAGATATTGAATTAAAAAACACGTTTCTAATGAATACAAATTTAGGTTTTATTGTGCAGTACATCTTTGTCACAATACAATTAAATGTATTTTCAGGGTTGATATTCAAGCGATTTAACCAGCCAGAAATGGCTCCTGGCTAATTAAATCACTTGTTCAGGGCTAACTGGTCATATTCAGTGGCACTGAACTGGCTAGTGACGCTGAAAATGTCCAGTTACCGCTCAAATCGGAACCGGCTATTTTGGGGGTGGAGTCAGCACCTGGCTGCAGTTAAGTGCTGATATTCAGCACTTAAGCGGCCATGGTAACCACAAAAATAGGACCACATAAAAGTCGACCCTATATTCACCATAGCCGGTTAAGGGCTGAATAGTACACTTAATCAGCTATGTTTCCGCTTTTCTGTAAACCTGGAAGTTCAATGCCAGAGCCTGGACATGGCCTGGCATTGAATTTCCGGGGATAATGCTGGCAGCAGTCAGCAAAACACTGATCACTGCAGACCGAATATTGGATCCTTCAGGTTTTTTTTCAATATTACAAATTAGATCTTTTACTTCACAAAAGAACAAATAGAAAAAAAAACAGAAGTTCAAATACATGCACTAATTCCCCATCTTCATCAGACCTAATTCAAAAAGGTGTGATAAGGTGTTAAAATGCATGTTCTTTACTGCAGGCCCCATTACGTTTCCAGATCTATGCAGATATTTTCTCTTAACGTCATATACACCTAGTTAATCCACACAGAGATAATTTAACTTGACCCCAATGTATAGGACTCCAAAAATGAGGGTGCAAGAGTGTGTTTTAAGACCCATAATGGAAATATTGGAAACCTCTAGGAAACGCTGTAATGGCCAGTGAATCTCAAGGCTTTTTCTCTAAGAAAAGTTCTTATATCCAGCTAGAACAGTTGGTTTTTGGTGCTTGAAAAAAGTTCTGCAAAATGTTTTGTTTGAAAGGGTTATCATTATTGGAAGACAGACCCAGGCAGGTGTTTTGCAAAGGTATTTATGTATGTATATATGTATAATCACACAGGAGCTTTGAAATGTTGATGGATGAGGTTCTGCCAGGAAAATGGTATAAAGTAACTCAGCATCGTATACAGAAACAACCCTATTTCGGTAAAACTATAGATAAAAGGATAATGGACCAGGGCTTGTAATTTACTAATGCAGGGAATGGATGTGATGTCAAGATAAGAATATCAGAGCTCCCCTATTGGGTCAGACCAAAAGATCTATCTATCCCAGTATCCTGTTTCCAACAGTACTTGGCAGAATCCCAAGCAGTAGCAAATTTTCATGCTACCTACACCCCTGGGATAAGCAGTGGCTTTCTCCAGGTCTACCTTAATAGTTTATAGACTTTTCCTCCAGGAATTTGTCAAAACTTTCCTAAACCCAGTTACATTAACTGCTTTTACCACTTGCTCCGGTAAGCAGTTGCAGAGCTTAATTATGCTTTGAGAAAAATATTTTCTCCTACTTGTTTTATCTGTACTATCATGTAACCTAATCTAACACAGGGCTTAATTAGTCACAGAATCCCTGCAAAAGATTCTTTGACTTACAATAAAAGATAAACCTAAACAAAATAGGGAAAAAAAAAACCAATCTACTGTAATAAAACTCACCCTCAACGTTCTGAGGACACTGACGTCAGTGAAGCCAAGCCCTGACTGCCTTCAAAAAGGTTCGAAGGTTCGTGGTGGTGAAGCCACCAAAATCGCTCCGGGCCCCGCCCTCAAGGGCGGAGCAATGGCAGAACAACAAAGGGGTTGGCAGGGAGGGAGGCAGGGGGTGGGAAATCGCTCCGGGCCCCGCCCTCGAGGGCGCAGCAATGGCAGAACAACGAAGGGGTTGGCAGGGAGGGAGGCAGGGAGGTGGGAAATCGCTCCGGGCCCCGCCCTCGCGTCAAACGTCATGACGTTGGGGACGGAGCAATGGAAGAATAACGAAGGGGTTGGCCAGGGAGGGAGGGGGGGTGTTGGCGACGAACACCTTGCTAGCGCCCGTTTCATTTGATCTGAAACGGGCCTCTTTTACTAGTATATAGTAAAAAGCCATAAATCCATAATATTCACACAATTAACATAAATCAAATAAAAATGTTTTCAATTGCTTCCGAAACTTCATGGAAACTATGTAACTTCATAGAGTGTCCCTTGGTCATTGTACTTTTTGAAAGAGTAAACAATTGATTTGTGTTTACCTGTTCCACTCCACTCAAGATTTTATAGACCTCTATCATATCTCCCATCAGCCATCTCTTCTCAAACTGAAGAGCCCTAACTTCTTTATACTTTCCTCATATGAGACTTATTCCATCCCCTTAATCATTTTGGTTGCCCTTTTCTGTACCTTTCAAATTCCACTATTCCCCTTCATTCTATAATCCTGCACCCACAATTTTGAACTTAGAACACAAAACTGTATGCACAGGTTACAGAATGGTGTCAGTTATGTGTGTAACTTAATAAATTAGGCGCTAATTGGTACTGCTTACCAATAATTGGCTATAACGGGTTAATTGGTGTTTGCCACTAATTTGCAGTTACATGCTTAACTACACTTAGACGTAATTCTAACACTTCAGCATGTAAATCATCCTTTAGCACATTAACTGTTGGGAGTGTGTGAATGTGGGTGGGGCATGGGCAGGTCATGGATGTGCCCAGCACTTACATGCTAAACTGTCCGTTACATGTGCAACTGATAACTTTAGGCATGACCACTTATACCATGTCCAAGGCTGGTGTAAATGCTCACACCTAAATGCTAAGTATGTAAATGTGAACATACACTAGTATTCTACAATAACAATTATGCACATAATCACTGTTATAGAACTTAGTTGCACATACTTTAGGTGCTCAACTCTAGATGATCTGTACAGAATTACCTCCTATATCTTTTTTTGAGATATAGCAACCAGAACTGCACATAATACTCAAGGTGCTGTTTAAAGATTACTTTGATTAAAAAATAAATAAGTAACTACACGTATTCTGGCCTATTCTTTGAAAATATCCACTGCTTGTAAATTGGATTGTGGGGTACCTCAAGGCTCCCCCTTTTATCCAAATTCTGTTCAACATATTTTTGAGTACTTTGCAAACAATTTTATTTGGACATTTCACAGCTGTTCTTTTATTGTAAAAATAAATTTTGTCCCTATCAGGACGACCGTACAAGAAATATGAGCTTTTGAACATTTTCTATAAGCATATTGAAAACTGGATGGCTTCCAATTTTTAAAAACTGAATCCTGAGCAAACAAACTTGTTATGGGTGGGAGGACAGTCTTAAAACATTCTTCTAGCATTGGTATCCAAGCATCTAGTCATTAAAACTATTAAGCATAATATTTATTTCAGCCTTTACCATAGAGGCACAGATTTTGTACTTGGTATGAAAAATGTATTTTTGCCTGGAACATATGAGGTAGAAAACAGCATGTTTTCTTAGGCTTCTATTTCTGGCATCATGATTGTTGCAGTCATCCGTGTCTTGTCGCACAAAGCATCTAGAAAATTGCAATTTTCGAAACAGAAAGATAAATGTTTTTCTGGTTTGAGAATTGCTCTGTCACTCGATTTTTTGGGCGTTTTTCACAAAACGTCCGAAATCAGCCTTAGACATCATATCGAAGGTGCCCCTCCACAATTTCTAAATTTCCAAAGTCCCCTTCAATTTCTCCAGTTGGCATAATGCAAATATATGTGTGATATTTTGAAAATACCCAAGGAAGCTCTTCTTCCGATTGTGAGAACCCAGTATTTAAATTTGTTGAGCATTCTGTAAGTAATGACCATCAGCCTGGTTTAGCAAGTGAGATAAACGCGATTGATTTTCTGGATCATAAATAGAGGTTGTAACTCAAAGTAGTACTCTGGTGGCAAAATTTGGAAATGGACCATAATACAGTTCTTCATATTCATTTTCATGCAATGCTTGAAGTCTTGGCAGCCATCTTAAACAAGCGGCAGCACAGCGAAAGGATCAGCAGCAGCTGGCAAGAAAGTGTGGGAACCTTTCGTGCCCAGAAGCAAGCCACTAGACCACCAGGGTGATGCGTAGGGTGATGTGTAGGGAGGCCATCCAGGGCTGGAGGAGAGGTAAAAGGGAGGGAAGGAGTTGAAGACAGGGTAGTCTCTGTTTCTCCTTCACTCTGTTCCATTCCGCGGGAACCTAGCAGGACCTGGGTCCTTCCCTGCACGATCCCCGTGGACCTTGGTCCATCCCAGCGGTATCCGCGGGAATCCTGCTATCCCCGCTCCTGTGCAGCTCTGTACTCTGCATGAACCTGTTTTAAGTTTCATTTCACTCTGTATTGCAACAGTAAAGATGTGCAAACTAGAAGGGAAAGATGGGCTTATCCTACTGAGACAGAGGTCTGGTGAGTTACACTGGTTTGGAATGTAGACAATCATCAGTGATTACCATTTGGCAATCTCCAAAATGACTCTTAAAAATATCAAATGCTAACATCTGTGAAAACCATAGATATTTTTGTAATTTTTCACAGTGCTTTATACTTTCAACATGCATATAAATCACTGCAGTTTACCTTTGACAATACATTGAAGTCAGCGAAACCACTTGCAAATGAATCACTTCCAAAGACAGCAGCAAATGGATCGTCAGTCTCTAAAATGAGCAAATACAGCGAATGGAAGGGGTCAAACACTCAGTTTTATCAGAAAGACAATAAAGCAGTTAAGCTTTGCCCACACGAGTATTTCCTTGGTCTCATATTCTTAAAAAAATGTGTTTATAAAGTATTTCTAAAGAAACCAGAATGTAAACAATAGGTTTAAAATTTCCATACTCTTTGGTTTGAGACTGGACCCACTTTATGGTTAGGACACAAAGTAGAGGAAAAGAAGGGACAGTGTGCAATTCTTGCTGATTTTCTCAGCATTCGGGTAATTAAATGTAAAAACTGCAGCTTTAATGTTCTTTAAACCAAATATCACAGGGTAATTTTTTAATATGTATTGGTGGCATTTTAACGACAATTCTATAATTTAGGGGTGAGCATTATGCATGTAAAAGTCTACAATATTAATACTTAATGTCTGTATATGCATACTTACCCATGCAAGTGCTACCAGGATGCCTATGCAACTTATAAAGTGGGGATAAACACAGGCAGAGCATGGGTGGCACACAGGCTGGGCCTTCTACTTCAGCGTACAACTTACAAAACACAAAGTTACGTACATCCCTGTCGCATATAGTACCGGTGTAATTGTGGGTGAGTAAATGTTAGATATGTGAATACCAGGTTACACTTGTATTCTATAAAGAAACCTAGGTGCCTACCACACAGGAACCCAGTTATAGAGTTGCTCCCTATATATTTAAGGGAGAGGGAAATGGAACTTGATATACCACTTTTCTGTGGTTTTTGCATCTACATAGTATATACAGGTACTTATTTGTACCTGGGGCAATAGAGGAGTGACTTGCCCACAGTGGTAATTGAACCCACTTCCCCAGGATCAAAGACCACTGCACTGCACTACCATTAGGCTACTCCTCCACTCCAACTGTAGAATAGCTTTTAATATTTTAAAAGCAATGAAGATAACATACAAACTGCAAAGAAAGGTCCCATCAATAGGGTCGCAGGTTCACTTTTAAAAACAAACAACTGAATTGTTTTACTGGATATTTTATTCTTTAAGAGACATCCAACTTTCTTCAAGAGCTGGTCAAGTTCAGATAAAGAAATACAACTATAAAAAACTAGAAGGCAATTAGATAAAAAAAAATTGTCAAACCCCGAAGAAAACAACAGTTGCATTACAATCCACATGTAGCTGGATGGGAGCAACTGTGTGATAACACCATATGGAGAAGTTCTATGGCTCTTCATACTGGAGACATCATCTCTTCAGCAGGTAGATGCCATGCTGAATGATAAGCAAGAGAAGCTGGTTTCTGGGAATAGTAAGTTGTTTAAGTACATATATGAGGTATAAATAAAGATGGTAATTCCAGATCTTTTTGTATAGAAAACATGCTGATTTAATAAAAATAATTTAAAAAAATGGAGTTGGGCTCACACCCCTGAAGAAGCCTGAATGTTGTCCACTAAAACCTTGACCCTATAGGGTCCAAACTTAAGTTTTCCTAGCTCTAAATTGACAGTTTTTATACCCAGCACAGATTTTTTGCTAGGAATATAGAGTGTGTGCAGAAATTTGAGCATTTCAAATATTATATAAAAATGGCTCTGGTAGTTTTTGTTTTTATGACCAATGAAAGAAACATTAAGCCTAATCTGCTCTGAGATATTTCATTATTAATCTCTGCAAAGACTTCTGATATATTTTTCTCCCATCCAACTATATGCAATGCAACTGTAGTTTTAGATTAGTCTTCTCCATCCCCCAGAGAAAACAATTTCAGGTAACAGGCCTCTCAGCACCTTCTTACTTCAAAGCCACAGAAAATGGAAATGCTAATTAAAAAGAAATGCATTCCTCCTTTCTCCTCCTCCCTACCCCCCCCCCCCCCTCCCACATTTATCAGATCCAAAGCTATGGGGATCCAGATGCCATCAGCCTTCATTTGCAACAATCTGTGGATTTTATCTCTATTGTAATAGAGCCTACCAGTATTCCTAGTCTGGTCACTGTAGTAACAGACCGGAAGAGAGAAGTCTTTCGGCAGGACTCCTAGCATCTTGCATCATGGGCTCTAAATATGGTCACCAGAATTTACTCTTGCTGATGACAGCAAAGCCCTCTCCCCAAGGACTTTGAACATTGCAGCTTTACAACATCCCCACCTCTGGCCAATCATAATTATGGATGATCCCGTCTGGGAATTGAATTTATTTTTTGTTTACATTTTAATCATTTTTAAGAGAATTTTAAAATCTCTCAGTCATTCTTTGTTTACATTTTAATCATTTTAAGAGAATTTTAAAATCTCAGCCATTCTTAGCTTTAAACCAACAGATCTCCTCTAAATATATTTCCAGTTTGTAACACAAAAACATTCTACTGCTAAATTTATTGCATTTTTCTTTTAACTCTTTTGCCCTCTGCCCTGCCAGTTTATTTGAGCCTCCAATCATGGGACTAAATCAGGAAAACTAAACAAAATACAGCTCAAACTAGATCAAAAGAGGGACTGCACAGAACATTTGCAGAAATCAAAGCAACAAGAATACACTATAATTATTGCTAATGTCTGTTAATTATAGTGCTATGTGCACTATGTGCACTAAAATAAGATGAGCAATGCTTTGAAGTAACATACATAAAGCAAATGATGCAATATAAGACTAAGCACAAGCAATGCTGCTTTCACTTAAGGTAAATTCAGTACCTTTACCAAGTTTATTAGTTGATGAAATAATTGTTCCACCAGGAGCAAACGGATCATTCTTCAAGGCTTCTATCTAAGTAAATACAGCATTAAAAACAATTGTGAGAAAAATAAAGTTTATGTACCAATTTTAAAATCCAACAAACAAAATCTCATATCTTTGATCACTCCCGGTCCTCTACAGCCACCAAAAGGCCAGGTTTCCAGGATATCCATGAGTATGTATGGGACAGATTTGCATACAATGGAGGTGGTAGGCATGCAAATCTCTCATGCATATTCATTATGGATATCCCAAAAACCTGGCCTGTTGGTGGCCCTTGAGGTCCGGGAGTAAAGACCAAGGCCATATATCAAAGTTTAAAATTTTGACAGATCAGTTTCAAGTTGGATAGGTAAGAAAGCTCCACCTATACTTGTCGGTGTCTTCTCTCTGGTTGCAGTGAATGATATTAGAATGCTTATTCTCAGTAGTTTGATTTAGAAGCAGTGGCGTGGTCATGGAGGGAGGGAGCCTGGGCCCCCTCAACTTTGGCTCAGGACTCCTCTGCTTTAAAGGCTGGCGGGGAAGCCAAGCCCCGCCAGCCAAAGAGATCTCCTCCGAGAGTCCTGCCTGTGCTGCCATGGCAACACTTAAGTCAGCAGGTGCCACTTCGACCTCCGATTTCAGCTCACTCGTGCATGCATGGGAGTGCCTACATCAGAGGTTGAAGTACGCTGTTGACGACGGTGGATGAAGTGTGCTGCCGACTTGAGCACTGCTCTGGTAGCACAGGCGTGACTCTCGGAGATCTCTTTGGCTGGCAGGGCTTGGCAACCCCGCTAGGAGTGGCCGAGGAAGTGGCGGGGGGAAAGAATACTTTGGTCCACCTTTGCCCCCCCCCCCCCACCTCAAAATACACCTGGCTATGCCCCTGATTAGAAGCAATAAGTTTTGTAAAGTATTTTGACTGAAGTTCTCTTAGGAGAATGGTATAACAAATTTATAAATAAATAGTACTATGTAAAATGGACTACAGTGGGCACCCTTTATGAAACAGGTCTGCTCATTACATATGGCCCCGTTAATAGTGGATGTGAACTTCAAATAAACCTACTGAAAGTGGACTCTAGAAATGTGTTATGAAGTAGTTGGATGATTCATACAGTACTACAATGTCACGTGAACTTACTGACGAGAGATTGCTGCTGGATACTGTTGTGCTGAAGGGATCAGTGCTTGTAACAGCAAAAGGGTCACTGGGTTGCTGGCTGAAGAAACTGTCAGATGCAAAAGGATCGGAGCCTTTGAATGGATCACTTCCAAAGGGATCTGTGAATAAAATAGTTTGAGTAAGGCAGCATTCTGTGCTTCCTAATATATAAAGTTTATAATGCACTTCCCTGAATTGTGCAAAGCAGTGTACATCAACACAACTATGTAAAATACAGATTACACTATAGCTACTTAAAAAGTATGTTCTTAGGTGCATGTATAAGGCTGCTATATAGTACTGCCCACTACAAAAAAAAAAATAAATAAATAAAAAGCCAAAAAGGACTACGAAATAGACATAGTATATTTTCCTCTACTCTCTCTTCTTCCACTACAAAGGCTATGGCTAGTTGAAGAGCCTGAAGGCATTTAAACTGGCACAAGCACCATAAACATAAGAAAGAACAATTTCTACTAGTTGCACATGTTTCAAGCTTTAAAAGCTGCATCAGTTTAGCTCATTTATAGATGTAATTAGGAGATCAGGTGATGCTAGGTAGTGACAGTATGTGAGCTGCCTTTGTTCCTGGGCCTGCATGCCCCTGACCTGCGCTGCTTTTGCCACCACTAAACAGAATCCAGTGGTGTGTGAAAGGGCCCTGACACTGGGGCTTAAGACCTACCCACCAGAATCCAAGATCACTGATGAGTGAGGAGGTTCAGAAGGATTGGGCTTTAGTGAAAGAAGGATTGCACTCCACTAGAATATGAACAAGGACCTGATGCATCCTTGGGGTCTGCTATACCTACTGCCTACTGCATCATATTGCATACCTAAAGAGGTGAGTTCTAGTGTCTTATTAGCTCCATTCTGGACAATATGGAGCCATTTTGTTATTAGGGCCAGATTATCCAAGCCTCTATTTTACAGCCAATCAAGGACAATATGGATTTCCTTCTGGATATCAAACAAAGGCATATGGAATGTGGGCCCACAAAAGGTTGAATATCCTTGTCTAGGTTCTGAATGGGCAGGGAAGTATGGTAAATTAGTTTAGTTTATTAAGGTACTTGATAAACTGTTGAAAACAATAAAACACTGAATTCTCAAGAGTTTGGATTAAGGAACAAGGATGATTTACTTTATATGCAGGTGAAGCCCTACATTAGCATGCTAAAATAGGCATCACTACAGCTGACCCAATGGCATCAGCTGCAACAGTTCTTTGGAATACCCTGTATCCATAAGGTTTTTCAGGTGGCAAAAAGAAACCTGGTTTTGATGCTTCCAAACAGAAATGGGCAGCTAAACTGAGAGTTGGTGCAGAGAACCTCTTGGCTGGGTTTGTGAAAATCCCATGACGTGTAAGTAATGCAAGAAAAAGTACCAGTATCACATTTTACATAGGGCCAACTATTTCTGAGCTTGGCTGCATCAAGCTACATATGCAAACATATCTAATTGCTAAAAATGTAGTCAAGCAGAGGGGACCTTGGGGCAGCTCTTTTGGATCTGTCCTCTGGTTCAGGGCTGTTAGACCAAGATTTGCAATTATACGAGTGAATTCCAGGGACAGTCAGGTTCAGTCTTCCCCACGGGGGTATTACTAGATTCAGCCAAGACCCTAGGGATTAAAGGAAACCTGCACAAGTATTGAAACTCAAGACAGCCCTTGTGGCTAAAAAAGCCATTCTGCAGTACTGGACTCAAAGTGGAACCTCCAGTTTATTGGCACTGGAGGAATGCTTTTCATGTCCTGGACCTCCACTGTCATAGAGGCAAAATATTATTAGTAGTATGGATAGAATATTTGCAGGCTCTTCCAAGCTGGAATACAGGAGTTTGGCCTTATATACATTGTGAAAGCTGGAGCAGAAGGGAATTTGGGGAGGGGCATGTGATGTGTGTTGAGTGGATGCTTGGTTGTGATGCTTGACCCTGGAATGGGGGGTAGGTGCATTCTTTATGCGCTGCTCATGTCTTGTAGCATCATTGTTATTATTGATTGCCTTGCCATAAAGAAAATTTAAGAAGGTAATTAATCTTTATTCAAAGCAACTGATATACTCAAACATCTGCAACCTTACTGAAATTAAAGCATTTGGTGCATGTAATGCCAAACAGCAACTGTATATAACTGCTTATCTCAGCAGACGTCTTCATATAAAAACACTATATAGACACAAACTTCAATCTTGTTAAAGCAAACCGCCAACATAGGGTTTGTTTGCATGCTGAGCATCCAAATGGCAGATGAAATTTAATGTGGACAAATGCAAGGTGATGCACATTGGAAAGAATAATCCGAATCACATGCCCAGGAAACCCGCTGCTGTACTTTCTCCTTTTCTCTGCAGTACTTGCTGGCTCCACTGTCCCCCCCCCCCCCCCATAGTTCTCTTCTGGCTCCACCTTCCTCTTGCAGCTTACTTGCCTTCCCTCAGGCTGCCTCTGAATTTTGCTTGGGAATCCCCTCCTTACTGAAAGCTCCCTCCAAGCCGTCATCATAGGGGCTTCCCTCCAGCCAATTAGCTGTCTGCTTATTTCTCCGTCTCCCCACAGCTCACATCATAGGGGCTTCCCCCCAGCTGATTGGCTGTTCGTCCCTATGAAATCAGCTGGGAGGGGGGGAACAAGCAGACAGCCAATCGGCTGGAGGAAAACGCCTATGTTGGTAGCTTGGGAGGGGGGGCTTTCAACAAGAAGGAGATTCCCAAGTAAAATCGAGGACAGCCTGAAGGAAGGCAAGTAAGCTACAGGAGAAAGGTGGAACCAGCATCAGAGCTATTTGCTATTAAAAAAAAAAAACAACTTCAACTTCCTGAAAGCTCCCCTCCTTTTTTCTCCACCCCTCTGAGCTGTTTTCTGCTCTCGGACAAGTTTTGCTATTGAAAAACGCAAGTGGAGTGCTTCTCCCATAAGTCACCTTTACACAACGACATCCAGACTTCATGGAAAGGTATGCGCTCCTTTCTGTGCACCGCTTGGAATTCTTATTTTAATACTATCAGCTCACTGTAATATATTTGCATAGGATTATCGTTGCCCGCTACCGCCATCAGTAAGATGGACACAGAACCCCTTTGTGCATTACTTGTTAAATAACATGCACACTAAACTGGATAGAACCAGTCAAAATCTGATGTTCCTAGCATGGTAACCTTTGTGCATTGGCCCATCAGAGGTTCAAAGGAAAGTAAAAAAAAAAATGGAATGGTGCTGGTGTCAAATGACTTATTGGAAACTAGTAAAAAAGCCCCGTTTCTGATGCAAATGAAACGGGGGCTAGCAATGTTTTCTTCTGTGTGCATGTGGGAGTGTGTGTGTCCCTGCCCTCTCTCCCCTCCCCCCTCTGAGTCCTTCACTGTTACAGAGCCAGCGATTTGATTTCGTGCTCTGCTGTTTTCCTTCACTGACTGTGTTACAGAGAGGGCGGGGCAGACACTCATAGGGAAACCGGATATCTCGCCCCCTTCACACTTCCGGCTGGAGGCTTCATAGAACGTTGGTGTTGCCTTTTATATAGAGAGATGACTTGATGACCTGAATATGTACGCTCTGGAGGAAAGGTGGGATAGTTATCAGTAGGCACTTCGTTCACCCTTCTGCATTATGAAAAGTTCTTCATTTTTTTTTTCATTATGCTGGTAGCAAGCTCTAAGGGTCCACATTGATAAAGCTATTTTTACGGCAAAACTACTGGCCAGATCACAGCATGGTACGGGATTTGCATTCCAAGACGTATGAAGAGAGACTTGCTGACCTGAACATGTATACCCTGGAGGAACAGGGGTGATAAGATACAGACGTTCAAATATTTGAAAGGTATTAATCCACAAACAAATCTTTTCCGGAGATGGGAAGGCGGTAGAACGAGAGGACATGAAATGAGGTTGAAGGGGGACAGCCTCAGGAAAGATGTCAGGAAGTATTTTTTCACAGAGAGGGTGGTGGATGCTTGGAATGCCCTCCCGCGGGAGGTGGTGGAGATGAAAACGGTAACGGAATTCAAACATGCATGGGATATGCATAAAGGAATCCTGTGCAGAAGGAATGGATCCTCAGAAGCTTAGCCAAAATTGGGTGGCGGAGCAGGTGGGGAGAAGAGGGGTGGGTGGTTGGGAGGAGAGGATAGTGGAGGGCAGACTTATACGGTCTGTGCCAGAGCCGGTGATGGGAGGCGGGACTGGTGGTTGGGAGGCGGGAAGTACTGCTGGGCAGACTTGTACGGTCTGTGCCCTGAATAAGGCAGGTACAAATCAAGGTAAGGTATACACATATGTTTGTCTTGTTGGGCAGACTGGATGGACCGTGCAGGTCTTTTTCTGCCGTCATCTACTATGTTACTATATTGAGCAATAACTTAGCTCAGTATGACACCAGCTAATGGACTGACCCTATTTGAGATAAGAGCATTTAAAATATCCTATACATCAATTTCTTCAATGAGCTATGTTTTATGTACAAAGTAAAAATTATAAAAACGATTTATAAAAGGGGGGTATGATGAAATTCTTACCGCATATTCTGAGCTTTTCACCGATAGGCATTGTTAGTGTTATATAGATATTTTGAGCCCTTTATTTCATAAGTGAGTATTTAGTTGAATAAAAATACATGATTAGAGTGCTAGTGTTATTCACATTTTAGTATTCAACACTTAAAAAATTCTACAAAATACTCTTTAAAATAATTTGTACCCAACTGTAATAATTTTGGTTCAGCCTTTATTTCTGGTGGGCTTGGTTGCGAATTGCTGACTGGCTTGACTGTGATGCCAACATTTAATCATGAAGGAGTGAGTGGCAGGCACAATTCTGGCTAACTTGTTGGGCAGACTGAACGGAGACTGAATGCCGATATCCACACTGAGCCTTGATCTTCGGTGCTAAGTGTTTGGTACTAGTGCTATGTGTCTGTGATTTCATATTTGCATTGTGCTTCTAGGCATCAGATGTTAGCAGTGCTAAGGAAGATAAATTGATGGCACATTAGTGCCAAGGAGATAACATTTCACCAGCACCTCACTAAAGCAATGGTGCATCCAGATCTCAGTTACTACCTTGGCAACGCTGAGGCACCCTCTCAATTCTCAATGTTGTAGCACTTGTGGCTCACCAGCTTTTAAGTGTATGCTCTTCTTTGCCTTTAGCCCTTGCCTTTTTTTTTTTTTTTTGGCTTGGGCCTTCTGTGAACGGACCTCTGGGCTATGGCAGCTATTGTGTCTAGGAGTTGCATAATGGTTAGTGCAGTGGTCTGAGAACTGGGTTGGATTACCACTGCAACAACTTGTGACTCTGGGCAAATCATCTAACCCTTCACTGCACCATGTACAAAATAAGTACACTGTATAAAATATGTAAACTGCTTTGATTGTAATCACAGAAAGGTGGTATATCAAATCCCATCCCCTTTCCATCTGTCCCAACCCAGGTTGAGAAATAGAAACTTTCTTCTCCAAAGAAATTCATTTCTTCCTACATCTTTATTGAAATGCCAAGAATTCTAAGAATTTGTGCCCTTGACTCATTCTGGCCCCTGGTAATACCCTGCCCCAACTATAGCCACTCTCTACATTGTGGGCAGAGTTCATGCAGAGGACACACATCTCATGTTTGTTGGATAGCCCAATTCCATTTCATAGTTTAGGCATTTGCAAAACCCTAGTTTCTCTATCGATGCTGCAAAGAGAACAGTGGCCAAACTGAAGTCAACATTTTTTTTCCTTTTTCCATTTTTTTAAGATGATGATTTAATGAAGAAAATGACAAGACTAAAAATGGCCAAGAAAAATGCACAACTACTTCCACATCTAGTCTGCTTAGTGCAAAGAAGGGGAGGCAATGCACTGGAATGATTATTAACTTGCATGAATGATCAGAAAGTTTAGTGTTAAATTTGAACTTCTATGCTGTTGGATAGCCTCACGCCACTTGCATGGCTAATTGATTCCACAGGCTAACAAATAACTTCAGTTTTCAGGACCACAATTCCATGGATTTGCTTACAAATCAAAGTTTAACTCTCAAATCTGCTATAAGATTCACAAAATATTGAACAGTTACATTTATCACATTATTCCTAAAAATGATTAGATGCCTATTTTATCAGACTCCATTTTTACTGTTATTTTCAACATAAGTAATTATCAGTGTATTGATGTAGCATGTCCATTCGAACAAAACCCCCCAGTACAGTCTCATCTTTTCCCAGATAATCCCATTCAACTCTTCTATAAAGTTGTCACCTTTGTCACTACACTGGAAAACAGTTTTTAAAAAAACACTTATACCTTACTAAGTCTGAAAAGCGGCATATATACTGACCAGTTTTTCCAAATGGGTCATCTTTGAAGGGATCGCCTAAATAAATAGAATATAATAATTAGATCCAGTCTTAAAATTATTCTCATATATCAGCATTTGATTGTGAAAATCACACAAGATAAATGTCATACATTTGACGTGAACTCTCATCCTTGAAAGCTTACTCCTTGATAAATCTATTAGCCCATAAGGTGCAACCAACCTGTTCTCATGAAACTGCATTTAATTTTGAAAACTGCAAAGACAAAGATGTTCCAAAATACATATAAAATAATTTTAAGAGTGAGACAGAATTAATGTTTTTTTATTGCTCATTTTTTAAATAGAAAAATGTCTCAAAAATGGCATAAAGTGGCATTTGGATGTTTGTCTCTGAAAAATGTTCAGATCACAATTTTTAAAACTCTGATTTGAGTGTCTTTTTTTTGTGCAATGCGTGTAAATCACAAGGGGGCATGTTGGGGGGCAAGATTTGGGCGTTCCCAAAACTTGGATGCTTTTCTGTCATAATGGAACAAAGCAAAAACCTCCAAGGCTAAATCTTTTAGACCTGTTTCAATCATGCCTAAGTCACAAAATAGTACCCTAAATGACCAGATGACCACTGAAGGGATTAAGACATAACCCCCCTTACTCCCACAGTTGTCACTGTCCCCCTCCCACCTCCCAAATATGTGAAAGAAACAATACATATCAGCTTCTATGACCGCTTCAGATGTTATGGACAATCCTACAGAGCAGCAAGCAGGGCCCAGGAATAGCCTAGTGGTCGGTGCAGTGGACTGTAGCGAAAGGGACCCAGGCCCACATCCCACTCTAACTGGTACACTTCTGGTGGAATGTGTTAGCCCTCCAAAACCCACCAAAAACCTACCGTACCTACATACAGGTGACACCTGCAGGCATAAGGGTTATTGTAGTGGTGTACAGTAGGTTTTTGGTAGGTTTTAGGGGTAATGGTGAGATGTGTACATAGGATCTTTTAAGTGAAGTCCACTGCAGTGCCCTCTAGGGTGCCCATTGCTCTGCTGGGATGTCTATGTGGCCAGTCTACTAAGAATGCTGGCTCCTCCTACATCCCAATGGCTTATTTCTGTGCATTTTTCTTGTGGATATGTGGGTTGTTGTTTTTTTTTGTTTTTTTTTTTTTTTTACAAAAATGGTCCCAAATATAGGCATACTGAGCACAAAAACATCTAGCAAATGACCATTTTCGAAACAAAAAGTTGGCTGCTTTTTTCTGGTTTGAAAATGGCCATGTTTGCTACTGGATTTCTGGACATTTTTCCCAAAACATCTAAAATCGGATTTAGACATCATATTGGAAATGTCCCTCTACGTCTTCTAAAATAATGAAATATAAAAAAAATGTCAAACACTGAAAAATAAAACACGTGTATTTTGACAGAATACATTTATTTAGATTTACCTCATGTCTTTTTCAGTGGTAAAGTAAGGTTAATTACATTTAGGTACGGTATGTGTATGTTTAATAGTGTCTTGATATACTGTTTTCAAAAAAGAAATCAAAGCACTTTACAATCAAGTACAATTAGAAATGAATATAAAATTAAAGACAAAAGAGGAAAGAAAGAGATATTTCCTCATCCCCCAAGGGTTCACAATTTAAGTTTATACCTGAGGTAGAGTTAAATTAGTTCTTACCTGCTAATTTTCTTTCCATAAGTCCTTCCAGACCAGTCCAAATGCTTGTGTACATGCTCTCTTGCCAGCAGGTGGAGACTAAGAATTACTGAATTATTACATCACTCTATATAGCATTCTGTGCAGCCTAGCAGCAGCCTTTACCTTATTAACAATGAATCTAATGCCACAAACTCTAGAAGAAACCCGATGACAGGCATATTAACATCTGAAGTATTAAATTACGGATCTACAAAGAGAAGTTAAACAAGTTAAACAGTTATTTCATCTATAGCCCGCTGAAGCAGACAAGCAGTTTTCAGCGAATAATAAGTCATGGATACTAGATCAAAGATCTAGGGTATAACAGCATATTGTATAGTTAACCTGCCTTATAAACAAGTCACCTCGGAAAGATATATTTGCGAAAGAGAATAGTTTTTAACAACTTTTTAAAACCAGTCATGTTGAACCCTACTTCCTTCAAGGTAGAGTCCTGTACTGGTTGAAAAGGAGTGCATACCAAGGCTGACAATGACAAATCATAATCCCAAGGAGGCACCACCAGATGCCTAGATGGTCTCAGTAATTTCAGTCCTTTGAAAATCCTCACAACATGCAGGCGTGCTTCTAAAGACTGATCCTACATCAAACCTTGGTAACATGCCACTGCCGCTACCTGAACCCTAAAGAGTGACGGCGCCAAACCTTTATTGAAACCATCATGAAGGAACTCCAAAACAACTGAAATAGCAAACTCTGTGGAAGTTTGAACTCTCGGCAGCCATTTTGAATCGGCACTGGGAGAAAGACAGTCTGCAGATGCACCGAGAAGGAAAGAGGGGGCTCTTTCCTGCCCCAAAGAAGTCACTAGACCACCAGGGCACCACACTAAGATAAAGGAGAGGAAGGAAGGATAGGAAACCCGCCTGCCCGTCCACCAGCCTGCCCATTCATCTGCAAATCCTGACAAACAGGCAGGCTAGCAAAACCTGCCCAGTTCCTGGCTGTGTCCTCAAAAAGTGGGCATGTCTAGGTAAAACCAGATGTATGGTATCCATATATGCCTAAGCAGGTACATGGGGTTCAGACCCAGGCAAATATATGTCCTCTCACTGCCCAACTCTCTCTCTCTCTTCCTTCCTTCTGAGTCCCACAGTGCCCTCTAAAAATAAAACAGCCTAAACTAGACAGCAGATGCACTGTGTTCTGTCATCACTCGTTATTTTTTTTATTTATTTTTGTCTGCTGGTGGGACTCTCACCAAAAGGACATTCATGGGTGGGTCCCCTCCCAGAACCAGGGAGAGGGACTAAGGAACAACTCATCCCTCCAGAAGGAATGGGAAGGGAGAACAGGGGGAGGGATGTAATGTCTCAAATGGTTCAGATAAACCATTGAGAACCTCAAAGCAAGGTGCCTTGTTTATTTATGTTTTCAAACTTCTTCTCACAAATGGTTTATTTCAGCCTACCTGATTGACCAGAAAGGACACAATACATCACCTATCACCTGCTGGAAGAAGAACATATTGGCCGTTGCTAGGCTGCACAGAACGTTATGAAGAGTGATGATATAATTCAGTAATTCTCAGTCGCCCCTTGTTGGCAGGAAAGCATATAGCCAAGCATGTGGACTGTTCTGGAGATATGAAGACAATAAATTTTGTGCACATTGGATTCATAGAACACTTACAGAACTTGCAGTTTCCATGAGGCCACTGTCAGACAGACCACTATACTACCATAATCAATCAACCAGTATAGAGCTCTCTTATTTGATCTTGCCTTGGTGCCCTACACTATTTAACAAAGGTTTGAGTAATTCGGACAGGTAGTCTCAAGATGCAAGGTCTGCTCATCTTCCCATATCTGGATAACCTCCTCATCAGAGAGGCTTATCTATAATGCAGTGAAATGCCCAGCTGTGTGCTTTTATTTAAGGTCTTATGTTCTTATAAGTAAGCTGTGCAATCTGTTGCTAGAAAATGTAATCAAAGCGACCAAAAGAGCGGGATTACAGAGGTTTGGACAAGTTCCTGGAGGAAAGGTCCATAACAAATTTATTTATTTATTGCATTTGTATCCCAAATTTTCCCACCTATTTGCAGGCTCAATGTGGCTTACATTGTTCCGTCATGGCGATCGCCATTTCCGGAGTGAGAGATACAGTGGTATTACATTAGAGATCATTAGCCAGACAGCCTTGGGAGAGCCACTACTCATCTCTAGAAATGAAATATAAGAAATAGATCTATTTTTTTTTTTCAGATCTGCCAGGTATTTGTGATCCAGACTGGCTACTATTGGAAACAGGATACTGGGCTCAATAAACATTTTTTAAGTTTATAAATTAAGAGCACAGTAGGATAATCAACTGAAGCTCAGGCTTGCAAAATTACTCTCTGAATCTATTCCACTTAGAAATAAGCTTATTTAGTAATATACTGATGAAATTCACTTGGATATGACATCTTGACCACTACAAAGATTCAGCACTTCAACATAAAATGACCGGTGTACTTCAGAAATGTGAGCTATTTGATAATTGCTTCTAGTGTGTCCAAGCAAAATGTTCAAAATGCTTTGAATTTTTTTCCAGAATACACAGCACAAGAGTAGTTTTGACCACCAATGCAGAGAAACTAGGTGTTTCTGTGGTAGAAGTCTAAAAACCAGTTACATGGGCTTTGTTCCTAACAGCATGAAACATAATATAGATTAGACAATACAGTAGGTTTCAACAGATCTAGCTTTTAGGAAAAAAGCTGCTGGTAATTCCACCTTATGAACCACTGCCCCAAAGGTAGTTCCTGAGAAATATACTGTGTTTCCCCGAAAATAAGACACTGTCTTATATTAATTTTTGCCCCCAAAAATGCACTAGGTCTTATTTTCAGGGGCTGTCTTATTTTTCGGGGGAAACATCGGGGTTGGATCAGGGTTGGCCTGCCCGCCCTCCGTCGCTCCCGGAACTAACCTTACACGCCTCCTTTCACCTTCGCAGCAAGCAGAGCAGGCCACTCCTTCCTTCCGTGTCCCGCCCTCACCTGACGTAACGTCCGCGAGGGCGGGGCACGGAAGGAAGGAGAGGTCTGCCCTGCTGCTGCTTGCTGCGAAGGTGAAAGGAGGCGTTTAAGGTTAGTTCCGGGAGCGACTGAGGGTGGGTGGAGGGGGGGGGCCCGGCGACGGCCTTGTCCGGCTCTCGGCGGCCCTGCTTTCAAACAAAAATTTGCTAGGTCTTACTTTCGGGGGAGGCCTTATATCTACCAATTCAGGAAAACCTCTACTAGGTCTTATTTTTGGGGGATGTCTTACTTTCAGGGAAACAGGGTAACAGCATGGGAATTGTTTTACTATAAGATTACTGTTCCATGAACTCCTACAACAGTCAAGACCGACCTGCCCAGTGAGATCTCTAGAAAAGTTGTCTAACCTCGGTCCTTGATAACCACAATCCAGTCGGATTTTCAGGATTTCCCCAATGAATATGAATAAGATCTATTTGCATGCACTGCCCCCACTGTATACAACATTCATTGTGGAAATCCTGAAAATCCAACCCAGCATCGGGGCGAGGTAGAACATCCCTGTTCTAAAACCTGCTGTCCCATGCAGGGTGCCCTGAACTGGATGAAAGGGAAATGGGACTTGATATACCGCCTTTCTGAGGTTTTTGCAACTACATTCAAAGCGGTTTACATATATTCAGGTACTTATTCTGTACCAGGGGCAATGGAGGGTTAAGTGACTTGCCCAGAGTCACAAGGAGCTGCAGTGTGAATTGAACTCAGTCCCCCAGGATCAAAATCCACTGCACTAACCACTAGGCTACTCCTCCACTCCAGCATAAACAGGGGACTCTTACTAAGAGATACCTATTGAGATAGCCAGCATTGCTCAGCCTGAACAAGAACTGATGCAAGAAGAGGGGCAGATGAGACCCAGAAGTTACAAGATTGCTTAATTCAATTTTTGCTGCTACTCTTCTTTATTTTGTGGTGAAGTAGTTGCCTAATGGTTACAGTAGTGGACTGAGAACTAGGAAAGTCAGTATTCAAATTTCACTGATGCTTCTTATGATCTTGGGCAAGTCACTTAACCCTCCCTCCACTGCCTCAGGTGCAAATTTCGACTAACTCCTCTGGGGACAGGAAAGTACCTACTGTTCCTAAATGTACCTCTCCTTGAACCATTACCGAAAAGGCCTAGGCTAAACCCAAACTCCTTCCAAAAGGCAGTAATATAGATATTGGCTGCTGTAACAGTTACTAATGGTAAAACAACATCCACTTTCCTTAGCAAAATGAAACGAACAAAATATCTCTTGAGAAACATTCCTCCTGAATCAAATGAGGTCTGAGCCCCAAACAAATTAAACATCTTGATTACAAATTTTTAAAAAAAGCAAAGATCCTGTGCCCAGTAAGTCTACTTACCATCAACAAAGGGGTCCGACTGGAAGAAATCTAGGGATGGTTCTGACACAGGGTTAACCATTGGATTTAATTTTCTATCAAATGGATCTTCTGCCTAAAAGATCAATATAATACAGCACACACTGAATGTAAGAAATGTGCATCTTTTCTTAAGTTTACATTAAAACACAAAAAGCTAGAGAGAAAAGGTTTTCCCACATTTTGTTCTTATGACAAAACTGTTTGTAAAATCAGGCTTGATGTTGAATACCTGGAAACGTTTAGCCAAATTAAGTTTATATGCTTTTCACATGCACTGATGTGTTCAAGGGTAAAAATCCTTAAGGTCCCCCTCATCAGCTCTGAAGCCTGCTGGTATGCTATACTCGGATGAGAAATCCCATTTTAGATAGGATGTAGAAGTTGGAATTCAGATGCTCACATCAGGATATCTTAAGTTTAACTATTATTTTAGAACAGAATCCGTTGATGTTCTAAAAAATATCAGAAATGGATGTTTGTGTGTCAAGTCATTTTAGGGGCAAAAAACATGTCAAAATTTTCCATGGGTTGAAAACTGGCACAAATGTTTTAATTTGTAGAATTCCAACATAAATGTGCATGTGCCAGCACACAGATGTTTATCTTAGTCAGTTCAGAAATAAAAAGGTGTATTTTCTCAGCACTGTCACGGACATTGATGTCCCTTGCTGGTTTGGCTTCTGGGTGAGACAAAAACCACTAAGGGAATTAAGTGCAGCCTACCCCAATCCCTCCAGTGGAGTGTCGATCAATAGGTGCAATTTGCCAAAACCTAAACATGCTTGGAACAATAACTCCTGGAATCGATCTTTTAGGGCACAGATGTTTAGTCCCCTTCTGAAATGGGGAATAAATGTCTTAACATGTCCTTGTCCCACCCAAAACATTCCCAGACCATACCCTCCTTGCAATTTGCATGCACTTAGGCTAGGGGCGTGCATATTCGACTTTATAAAATGGAGACTTAGACGCTTATGCAAGATAAATGTTTAAGTGCCAATTGATGCATGTCTCAAAAGCTAATAACCTTTCTAAACATGATAGCATAAACTTCTACCTACATAAATTCTGTAAAATAATGCACAGACTGTGTGAACATAAAAATATGAAAAAAGGAGATAGCCTCAAAATTTAGATCCACACCATCAATATACAGCCATAACATTAGCTGTTAGTTTATTTTATTTTTATTTGTCGCATTTGTATCCCACATTTTCCCACCTCTTTGCAGGCTCAATGTGGCTTACATAGTACCATAAACAGCGTTAACCGATTCCAGTGTGAACAATATCAAGGTGATATTACAGTAGAATGAGTACATGTATGGTAAAGACAATAGCTAGTATAGACTAGACCCAGTTTTTTTTTTTTCATTTTATTGTGAGGGATTAGGGGTCACGGATGAGACTGGTGTTTTTCAAAGGAGTATGCACATTTGTATTGGTGGCTCTCCTGCTGGCCAAGAAAGGTATTCTTCACCACTGGATGGAGAAGTCACCATCAACCTTTTGTAAATGGGAAATGAAAATGAAGACTATAACAGACTGGGAGTTGCACAAGCCTCAAGGGGCATGGTAGGGGTGACATGTCCCAGTTGATACACAGAGCATATCTTCACAGGGGGAGGGGGAGGAAAAGGTTAAGAAGGAAGTGTGGGAACAAGAAGATCCTTTAAGCGCTATACATAGCACTATACAACACAACTATATATAACTATAATATGTGGCAGGAAAACAGGGAAGCACCCACGCAAAGTGAACGTACGCTTTTTCCCTACGTAAGACAATGGAGGAGTAGGGGGAGCTAGCTCTTTCCAAACAACGAGGGAGGCATCTGTATAATTGAAAATCTTTATTACAAAACATCAAAAGACGACACACAGCAGCTGTGTTTTGGCGCTTAAGCGCCTGCCTCAGGAGTCTACAAGACATACAAAACTGATGTAAACATATAATATAAAATATATTTTCTATAATATGTGGCACCACAAGTCAGAGCCAGACTCATTCAAACATCCTAATTCTTGTTGGGATAAAGCCTTCCATACAGACTACAGGTCTTGAGTCAAAGGAGCCAACAACTTCATAAATTTCCTTGTCAGTCATACTGATGCACTGGTTGGGACACCTGCATATTGTTTACAGAACCATGGCTCATGGTTAAGGTGATCCTCCAGCGCAATGCAAGTGGGACAATACTGTGGCTTTTCAAGTCATAATATCTGAAACAGAAAGTTGTTATGATAAACATTGAAGGTTGTGCATCAACAGCAAGGCCAGAACGCACATCACTAACCCAGCTGCAGGCTGTGAACTTGGCATAAAAGAGGCTCTTATCCAGGAAAAGGGCTGCTTTTGCTCTCCATCAGATCAGAAATGCTGTCCCTACTCTGCCTGATGACTGATCTGTCTGAAGTAAACTGACACCTACTGGACATAGTGTGCCATCTCTGTCCAGGTTGTATAGTGCAATGTTGTTGCTATTGGGCTAGGATAACTGGCTTGACTAGAAGCCTAACTTAGGAGTCCTTTTACTAAGTTGCGGCAAAATGGGGCCTGCACATATTTTTAACGCATGCTATGGCCCCCCTTTTACCGCAGCAGGTAAAATGCTGGGGGGGGGGGGTTGTTTTTTAAATGGACGTGCAGCAAGTGAAGCACTTGCCACGCAGCCATTTCAGTGGGGTAGGAACTACCGCTAAACATTTTAACTTTATTATGTGGATATTTTGTCATACAGCACCTTTAGAGTTAATGATTATAGGAGTATCTATGATTAAAACTTGATCCAGCCAATAGCTAATCTTATGGTAGTATTGATGGCTTCAATTTACATTTTGAGGATCTCTCCTTTTGTCATATTTTTATATCATGTACATTATTTAATAGAATTTATGTAGGTAGAGATTTATTGCTATTCTTTGGGGGTTTTGAATGTTTGTTTCATACTCAGAATAAAAGAATGGCCCCGACATTCAGCTGGCAGCATCCCCAGAAATTCAATGCCAGGCCATGCCCAAATATACAGAACCGGCATGTTAACTAGCTATGATGAATCGCATATAGATAGGACTGACTTTTATGCAGTGCTATTTATGCATTTACCTTGGCCGGTTAAGTGTTGAATATCGGCACTTAATCGGCCAAGTACTGAGACAACCCCAAACACCCCCAAAATACCTGGTTTCACATTGGATGCTATCCAGTCAAGTGCCACTGAATATGACCGGTTATCCCTGAACAAGCCATCTAACTGGCCAGGGGCCATTTCTGGCTGGTTAAATTGAATATTGACTCCATGCTGTATTAATTGATTTTGGCCCTGTATCTACTCACTGGATTTAGTCTCTTGAAAGAAAAGATTTATGCTTGTTAAATTATTAACCCTACAGCATTGTATTTTATTCTCTAATCACTTTAGACATGTACTACAGAAACATACCTTTGCAGTAATGGCTTCATCTGGGTCCTCCTTTTCATCTGTATCATTGGCAGCATTGTGAATAACATCATCAGGGCTACTTCTCACCTATTGCAAACATATGTTTAAAAAAGAAAAAAAAAGATGGGCTTTAAATTCTGCCAAAAACTGGAAATAAGGGAAGGGGAAACAGACTGAAAGGCCCTTCTCCGAAATCCCTTTTTTTTTTTTTTTTTCAAGCGAAAAATCAAAAGACGCGCGAGGGTCAACTTAAGGGGCGCGAACGGCGCAAGCACAACCGTACCGAGCGCGGACAAAAGAAGACTGACGAACACGAGCCGGTTCGGGCGGGAAGACGGCCGCGCATGCGCGGTGCGCATGGGCGCGCGAGGACTAGCAAAGGCCTTTGCTAGTGAATTTCCGATTGGAGGGGCTGCCGTGGACGTCACCCATCAGTGTGAACAAGCAGCCTGCTTGTCCGCGGAGAATTCTATCTATACAACACTACAATTCAGGAAAACAAATCAGATATAATATCTAATACATTTAGATCGACATAATTCAAGGCCTTACTTTCTACCTTATATTTCTCTCTCAACAAAACATGAAGTTGAGTTTTAAGCCTGATGTAGTAGTAGTTTTTGTGTGGGCCAGGAAAAAAGATCTACAGCCTTTCCATTATTTCAAACCTCCTACACTTAAGTTTTAAGTTCTTTATAGTGCAGTCGCTACTAGGATCCAAAAGAATTTAGGACACACTATCAGGCAGATTCATTGATCCAATGTTTTTCCTCTTAAGACCCAGGCTAGGGTCCTGATGTACAGATGCAACAGAGTTCCCTGGTCCTATGTGATCAAGGTTGGGAAATTCCCTAACCTAATAAAATGCTGATGGACAACTCCTGAAGGAGGGAAAACCAAATCTACATTGGTCAAAATGCCATGAATCTCAGTCCCCCAGATTTCTGAGTTGAAGAGAGTCCTCAACAAAAGGCCCTCTACTCCCTCCCCCCCCCCCAAAAAAAAAAAAACCAAAACAAAACTAGAAGGAAGGCATTGAAGATAGTTTGCCTTGAGCCCTTATCCTGGAATAGAAGAGGTATTCTATAGGTGCCTCTAACTCACAGAATAAACACAACCAACCCAGCACTAATCTACAATCACTTATTCTCAATGTATATAATTTGATATGTGGTAGAATCAAAAGGACATAAGCCTCATAGGCAACTCTTTTCACACTAGGAGCACAGCCTAGTGTCTCACTCAAATCACCATCGGCTTTTGTACATGTCCAAGTGCCAAAACATACCAATTTTTTTCAAATCATACTTGCACCACTTGAATATCTTTAATATGAACTTCATCAAACAACACTTATCTCTTGAACAGGAACATTAGGTAAACAAGGGATCTTATGTCATTTATGGGCAAGACTCTGTTCTGAAGCTACTATTGGAAGCTGACCTTCACCATAAAGAAAATCCAACTAGACTAGCACTGGTTTTGCTGGTCTTTCCCTCATTCACATACTTCTGTTTTAATGTAACTGAGACAACTTAATAGGAATACTCACAGGAGAATCATGCTTCACTGATTCAGCCTCTGCTGGATTTTGACCTTCAGCATTCTCATTAAGGTTAGCCGTTTCACTGCTGCTGTTACTGAGGCTGGAATAATCTGCAGCACCATTAACAAGTGCATTTTGCTGGTAGCTGTTCCAGTCATCCTGATGATTGTCATGGTTTTCTACTACCTTAAGATCAAACAAATTTTCTTGCATCTGTAAACAAAGGATGGATGTAAAACATTAAGTAGCTTGGTTATGGGAAAGAATACATTTTTCACTATAGTATTACCTGGCAAACAAGAAATATCCTTGCTTTACAGAGAAAACAATCAGTTTCACAATATTAAGTAGTACAGAGGAACATGGAATGGAGACGTGGCCTAGTAGTCACAGCACCGGTCTTGACATCCAGAGATGGCCGGTTCAAGTCCCACTGCTGTTCCTTGTGATCTTGGCAAATCGCTTAACCCACTGCCTTGGGTACAAACTTAGATTGTGCGCACAACTGGGACAGGAAAATACCCAGTGTACCTGAACGTAACTTGAGCTACTACTGAAAAATATGGAAGAAAAATCCAAATAAATAAATAAAATATATGTGGAGTAGGTAGGGAGAAAGAACGGTAGGGCTTAGAGGCAAAAAGTGGCACTGGGGGGGTTAATCAGATGAATCAGGAGAAATAGACTGAATTAATTGAAGACATTCACAGTATTGTAATGAAAGGGTGCTATTGAAAAGTGATGTCAATTTGCTATACTTATTGAATCAGCCCAACTACAGAGTTGTCTAGAAGTATTCTCTACAGGGAAAAAAAGTTCCAGTAGCTGGTAAAAGAACCCACACAGGCATAAGCATCAACTCTGTGGGTGCTCAAGCACCCCCCAATGTCAAGTGCAACGCTCCACAAGAGGAAAAAAAAACCCATTCTTAGTCAATGACAGCCCGCTGCCAGCAGCTCTCTTCTCTTCCTGCAGCTTACTGGTGCTCCTAACTAACTTGTTTGCTGCCGGTAGATGCACTGCTGTGATTGAAAGGTGCAGAGCTGCCTCAGAGCCTCAATCTTCCCTATGACACCTCCTGCCTTTTCTGATGCTGCAACTTCCTGTTCTGCGTGGGCAGGATGCGGCGCCACAGGGAAGACCAAGGCAGCACTTTTCAATTCCTGTGGTGCCTCTACCGGTAGCGATCAAGGTAGTAGGCAGCACCGGTGAACTGTGTGTGTGTGGGGAAGACAAAGGGGGAAAACATAGGATCTGCAGGCCAGAGGGATGGAAAGAGAGGTGCTGCTTAGCTAGACTATGAGAGGGGGAGGGAGGGACAGACAGACAGGAAGAGGTGCTGGGTGAAAATGGGAGAGAGGGATGGATGCTGGACCAGCTTGGGGGGGGGGGGGGGGGAGGAGAGGCAGAGAGAGAGACGGGGGAGAACAAATGGAAAAAAGATGCTAGATTGAAGAGAGGGGGAGAGATGCTGGAGATCAATGAGGGAGCCATATTGAAATGTGAGGGGGGTGTGGGTGAGAAGCTACAGGGAGAAATACTGGCCCCAGGGGGAAGAAGGGCCAGGGACACAGAGGAGTAATGCTGTACACGGGGTGGGGGGGGGGGGCAGGGAAACAGAGGAGTAATGATGATCACAGGGAGGGAGGACAGGGACCCAGAGGAGTAATGCTGGACACAGGGGGGGGGGGCGGGGCACAGAGGAGTAATGCTGGACACAGGGGGGGCAGGGACATAGAGGAGTAATGATGATCACAGGGAGGGGGGATGAATAAGGACAGGGACACAGAGGGGGAAATGAAGGATAGGGCAAGAAACACAGAGGAGAAATGCTGAATATAAGGGCTGGATCGGGACACTGAGAGGGCAGATGCTGAAAATGGAGGAAGGTAAGGGACAGGGACACAGAGGGGGCATGTTAGACAGGATGGATAAGGATGCAGGATGGTGAACATGGAGCAAGAAGAAATGTCAAATGGACAAACCACAGCAAAGAGAACGAAAAAAAAACCCAAGAGATGCAGAAAAGACACTGGGTCCAAAGTGAACTATAAAATAAAATGCTCAGACAACAAAGGTAGAAAAAAGTATTTCATTCTGAATCAATTAATTGGAATATATCAGTTTTTGGAAAAGCACATCTTTGATATTTTCCATTTTAGCTGACTTTTTGAGGTTTCCAGTTCAGTTATTTTGCCTTCATATTGATCTCTGGTCCCTTGTGATATATTTGTTGTGTCATATGTTTTTCATTTGTGACCATGGTGTTGTATTCTACATAGAGATCTTGTTTTTGTTTTGTTTTCACCAGGTAGCGTATTGGTGTTTTAGGGCCCAGTGCAGTATTTACACTGCTGCCTTTTCACACAGGAGGCTGTAGCTCGTCTTGTCCTGGCAGTTAGTGCTATTATGCTATGGTAATATTCTGAGTGTGTTTTTGCCCAGGTTTGTGTATAGTATTAAAGATGTCTTAACATGGTGTGGTTTGGATTTTAAAACATGCAGGGGACAGTGCTTTGATGGTGTAATGGCTCAGGAATAAGGAATGGTATGCAAGCTAAATTTTGGGAAATGGAGCCTCGTGTTAATCTTTGAATGCAATCTAGGACTATTTCGTTTTTGGTGGTGGCAGAATGAGGGAGAATGTTGTGTTGTGTTCAGGACCCCCAATCATTTTGAAAAGTGGGCTCCTAGGCACAGAGGGAAGGCAATACTAGATCTGGTGTGCAATTCCACTGGAAAATGGACATAATTAGTAGAAATAAATAAACAAACGAAGTTTTGACAAAGCTGGACATGAAAGGAAAGAGGAAGTACTGAAGTTTACTAAACTGTAAGAATTTTGTTGTTTGGATCTTGTGGTAGCCATACAATTGTTACAGTTGAAGGTAGTTTGAGAAAAAGCACTGGTGTCTGTGCAGCGTTCTGTGCAAGTGCAGACGTCTGTGCAGATAGGGAATTATGCTCAAATTCTGGGGAGTATTTCAGTGATTGCTAGTATATGACGTTATTTTGCCAAAGTTTGTTGTCTGAATTGAATGTTTTTTTCACCCTTTCAGATCTCTTCAGTCAGGAGCTGAAACCTTCAAATATTCCTCTCCTGAGGGCATGGCTTCCTCATTCAAAAATTTTCACCAAGCTCCCTCTGCATGTCCGTAGGGAGCCCCCAGACTTAACCGAGTTACATTCCTCATACTATTCCTCCACAACCTCTCTAAATTTATTGAAAGGGCCTGAGGATTTACCAACCACGTGCACATCCAAAAGCTGTTACTCTTGCTGCACCCTTTTCAAACAAAATGCATGGTGTTTGAGCAACACAAACTGAGGGGAAAACATATCTGCAGCCGCCTGAAGCAAACCCTGTTGCTTCTCTGCTCCCAATGGTTCCTCCCCATTATACAGTACTAAGAACTAGTGGGCCTTCAGGCAAACCTGAATGTTCAGAGAAAGGTCGGGTCTCCTGCACTCAACGCTGCCGGCATATCAGGCAGTGTGCTCTGGGAGGGCTCACTTCTTTGAATTACTGAGGGCTCTGACAGAAGCAGAAACTGAGCCATAAACTCCCCGGACACACTTGGAGAATAAATCGCCCACTGTCTCGGCAGTCCAATAAGAACCCCAAATGATGCAAGTGCTTGCCATGCTCCAGTGACATAGGCCAAGCACCCAGCTCCAATTTCAACTGCCTGCTGAAGCGTTTGTCTCACAAAAATCAAATGGCTTAACCTGGTAATGAAATCCTCCTCTCCCCATACAACTCTCTCTCCTAAGACCATGTGCACATTTCACTGATTTTAAGGTTCAGCACCTTCTTTTCTTTTATGATATCTGCTGGTCAAAATGTCAGAAGGATACTCAATGGCCCCCTCCCAGAATTGGTGAAAAGGGACCAAGAAACAGGTGCAAGGAGGGACCTCAAGGCACCAAAAAGCAATCTCAAGCAATTAAAAACCAGATGAGGTGCTAACGGAAGCGTGCCTTCCTCCAATAAAGTTAAGCGTTTACTTTTCCTCTCTCTACCTTGATATTTTATTTCCTTTTTTTTTATTACTTTTTACACTGACCTACCTGACCAAGCCAGACAGTAAGGAATATTCAACCTGGAGACTGAGAACGTACTGGCTGGGTCCAGGCAGCACAGAATGCTATATGGCAGCGATGTCATAATTCAGTAGTTCTCAGTCTCTACCTGCTGGCAGGACAGCATGTGCCTATGTGTCTGGGTTGAGAACCCCTGCTGCAGGGGACATACCCAGCTAGTGTCAGGGTTTCAGGATAAATGCAATACATAGTAACATAGTAGATGACGGCAGAAAAAGACCTGCATGGTCCATCCAGTCTGTCCAAGATAAACTTATGTTTATACCTTACCTTGATTTGTACCTGTCTTTCTCAGGGCACAGACCGTATAAGTCTGCCCAGCAGTTTTTCCCGCCTCCCATCACCGGCTCTGGCACAGACCATATAAGTCTGCCCTCCCCTATTCTTGCCTCCGAACCACCAACCCCTCTTCCCCCCACCTGCTCCGCCACCCAATTTTAGCTAAGCTTCTGAGGATCCATTCCTTCTGCACAGGATTCCTTTATGTATATCCCACGCATGTTTGAATTCCGATACCGTTTTCATCTCCACCACCTCCCGCAGGAGGGCATTCCAAGCATCCACCACCCTCTCTGTGAAAAAATACTTCCTGACATCTTTCCTGAGGCTGTCCCCCTTCAACCTCATTTCATGTCCTCTCGTTCTACCGCCTTCCCATCTCCGGAAAAGATTTGTTTGTGGATTAATACCTTTCAAATATTTAAACGTCTGTATCATATCACCCCTGTTCCTCCTTTCCTCCAGGGTATACATGTTCAGGTCAGCAAGTTTCTCTTCATACGTCTTGAAACGCAAATCCCATACCATTCTCGTAGCTTTTCTTTGCATTGCTTCCATTTTTTTGACATCCTTCGCAAGGTACGGCCTCCAAAACTGAACACAATACTCCAGGTGGGGCCTCACCAACGTCTTATACAGGGGCATTAAAACCTCCTTTCTTCTGCTGGTCACACCTCTCCCTATACAGCCTAGCAACCTTCTCGCTATGGCCACCGCCTTGTCGCACTGTTTCGTCGCCTTCAGGTCCTCAGATACTATCACCCCAAGATCCCTCTCCCCGTCCGTGCCAATCAGACTCTCCCCGCCTAACACATACGTCTTCCTTGGATTTCTACTCCCTAAGTGCATCACTTTGCATTTCTTCGCATTGAATTTTAATTGCCAAATGTTAGACCATTCTTCTAGCTTCTTCAGATCTTTTTTCATGTTTTCCACTCCCTCCGGAGTGTCCACTCTGTTGCAAATCTTGGTGTCATCCGCAAAAAGGCAAACTTTACCTTGTAACCCTTCGGCAATGTCACTCACAAATATATTGAACAGAATCGGCCCCAGCACCGATCCCTGAGGCACTCCACTACTCACCTTTCCCTCCTCCGAGCGAACTCCATTCACCACCATCCTCTGGCGTCTGCCCGTCAACCAGTTCCTAATCCAGTTCACCACTTTGGGTCCTATCTTCAGCCCATCCAGTTTATTCAAGAGCCTCCTGTGGGGAACCGTGTCAAAAGCTTTGCTGAAATCTAAATAGATTATGTCCATAGCACGTTCTTGATTTAATTCTCCTGTCACCCAGTCAAAGAATTCAATGAGATTCGTTTGGCACGATTTCCCTTTGGTGAAACCATGTTGTCTTGGATCTTGCAACTTATTTGCTTCCAGGAAATTCACTATCCTTTCCTTCAGCATCGTTTCCATTACTTTTCCAATAACCGAAGTGAGGCTTACCGGCCTGTAGTTTCCAGCTTCTTCCCTATCACCACTTTTGTGAAGAGGGACCACCTCCGCCGTTCTCCAGTCCCTCAGAACCTCTCCCGTCTCCAAAGGATTTATTAAACAAATCTTTAAGAGGACCCACCAGAACCTCTCTGAGCTCCCTCAATATCCTGGGGTGGATCCCGTCCGGTCCCATGGCTTTGTCCACCTTTAGCTTTCCAAGTTGCTGATACACACTCTCATCCGTGAACGGTGCTCTAGCCACTCCATTCTCAGGTATACTTTTGCCAGTCCCTTGCGGTCCTTCTCCAGGATTTTCTTCAGTGAAAACAGAACAAAAGTATCTATTAAGCAAATTGGCTTTTTCTTCATCATTTTCCACATAGCGTTTCGCTGTATCTTTTGGTCTCACAATTCCGTTTTTAGTCTTTCTCATTTCACTAATATACCTGAAGAAGTTTTTGTCTCCCCTTCTTACATTTCTAGCCATTTGTTCTTCCGCTTGCGCCTTTGCCAGACGTACCTCTCTCTTGGCTTCTTTCAGTTTCATCCGGTATTCCTCCCCGTGTTCCTCCTCTTGAGATTTTCTATATTTCTGGAACGCCAACTCTTTAGCCTTTATTTTCTCAGCCACTTGCTTGGAGAACCATATCGGTTTCCTTTTTCTCTTGCTTTTATTTACTCTCCTTACATAAAGGTCTGTGGCCCTATTTATTACTTCTTTCAGCCTGGACCACTGTCCTTCCACTTCTTGTATGTCCTCCCAGCCCATCAGCTCCTTCCTCAGGTATTCCCCCAGTTTACTAAAGTCAGCATGCTTGAAATCCAGGACTTTGAGTTTAGAGTAGCCGCCCTCCATTTCAGCTGTCATATCAAACCAAACCGTTTGATGGTCACTGCTTTCCAGGTGTGCACCCACTCTGACATTTGACACACTATTCCCATTTGTGAGCACCAGATCCAACGTTGCTCCCGTCACAATTTGTCTGAGCAGAGCACTTTGGAAAGCATCCACAATCTTTCTACTTCTTTCCGATTTGGCAGACGGAACCTTCCAATCTACATCCGGCAGATTAAAATCTCCCAACAACAGCACCTCTCTTTTCTTCCTCAACTTTTGAATATCAGTGATCAGATCTTTATCTAGTTCCTCCAATTGTGTCGGGGGTCTGTAGACAACACCCACGTGGACAGAGGTTCTATCCTCTCTTTTTAAGGTGATCCATATCGCTTCTTCCTTTCCCCAGTTCCCTGTCATTTCAGTCGCTGCGATATCACTTCTCACATACAGAGCTACTCCTCCACCTTTACGCCCCTCTCTATCCTTCCTAAACAGATTATAGCCTGGTATGTTTACATCCCATTCATGGGAACCATTGAGCCATGTCTCTGTGACTGCAACTATGTCCAAGTCTGCCTCCAACATCAAGGCTTGAAGGTCATGAATTTTATTGCTTAGACTGCGGGCATTTGTGGTCATCGCTTTCCAACTACATTTCCTAATATGTGTTTTGGTTTTAGTGATTTGGGGGTGTCTTTTCTCTTTGGGTAGTTTCTCATCTTTTTGTTCCACCTTCCTTGCTTTTTCTTTTGCCTCAGTTTTTTTTTCAGGAATATCACAAAGCTGTAGTGGAGCAAAGGAATTTTGTAGTGGCAACACTTGTGCGGGCGGATGCTTTTGTGTCACATGATGAAGTCTGCCTGAGCCTACTGTGAACCATCTGTTCTTATGTGGTTTTATTCTTTGAGGCAGTGGTGAGAAGTTGTTATTCTGTACAGTTCTAGAAGTTGCTTTAATTGCATCCAATTCTTGCATTACTTTACAGAGCTCTTGTTTTAAAGTAGATAGCTGAAGACAGATAGGACAAGCTTTAAGTCTCCAGATGGTTGGCCTTGAAACTAACGCAGCACAATTATTGCAGAGAATAAAAGTCATCCTGATTGGCTGAAATGGGTATGAACAGGTGTACTATGTTGGAGTTAACAGCCTGCAAGAGTATGATTGAGGAGCAAAGTTAATAAGGTTTGGTTATAAATGTGTGGAAAACCCTGGGGTGGGTGGGTTGTGGGGAGGGTGGGTGGGATTATAAGTCCCAAAGTGTCAATAAATATGTAAGAGATAAATGCACTCTCTCGTGTATAATCATCGCAGGTATCCTGAAAACCTGACTGGCTAGGAGTGTTCCAAAAACTGGTTTGAGAACCACTGGTCTGGACAGGCAATAAGGAAACCTACTTTACACACTGAAAACCGAACAAGTCACTGAACTTTCAAATTATCATTCTGTCGGCAGTTGCTTCCCATTGCCTCCTCCTATGTCCCCTTAAATACATTTCAGCAAGATATTTATCTACGTTCAAAATATCTTCCATGTCTCCACAGCCGTTTATCCTCTCACATAACACACCAAAGGAAAAATTATGTATCATACCTGATAATTTTCTTTCCATTAATCATAGCTGATCAATCCATAGACTGGTGGGTTGTGTCCATCTACCAGCAGGTGGAGATAGAGAGCAAACTTTTGCCTCCCTATATGTGGTCATGTGCTGCCGGAAACTCCTCAGTATGTCGATATCAAAGCTCCATCCGCAGGACTCAGCACTTAGAGAATTACACCCACAAAGGGACACTCTGCCCAGCTCACCACCGCCGAAACGGGGGAGGGGAATTAACCCAGCTCATCCCCACACAAGTGGGGGAGGGGAATCCGTCCAGCTCATCCCCGCGGAGCGGGGGAGGGACACCACCCCGCCGATGCGGGGGGATCTGGCTTATCCTGCAACCGCAACCGCGGGAGGAGCTGACTGACCCCAACACCGCCGAAGCGGGAGGGGTACAAAGCTGCCCTACAGCCGCACGAAGCGGGAGGGAGTGCCGGCAGAATTTAAATCTCAATCCAGCCCCGTAAAACGGAGGGGAGAGGAATGCAGCAGCTCACTGTAACACAAACTCGTCTCAACTCTTGAAGAATCCAAGTGAAAAAAGAACTTGAACACGAAGTCCTCCTGAAGTAACTGAAGACTAAACTTGAACCTAAAATTCAACCAGAATATAAACAGTACAGATATCTGGGAGGGGCTATGGATTGATCAGCTATGATTAATGGAAAGAAAATTATCAGGTATGATACATAATTTTACCTTCCATATCATCAAGCTGATCAATCCATAGACTGGTGGGATGTACCGAAGCAGTACTCACCCAGGGCGGGACATTGAAATCCCTGACCGCAACACTGAAGCTCCAAACCGGGCCTCTGCCCGAGCAGCCACAGTCAAGCGGTAATGCTTGGAGAATGTATGGGCCGATGCCCAAGTTGCCGCCTTGCATATCTCTTCCAAGGAGACGGACCCGGCCTCTGCCATCGAGGCCGCCTGAGCTCTTGTGGAGTGAGCCTTCAGCTGGATAGGCGGCACCTTCCCCGCAGCCACATAAGCCGCTGCAATGGCTTCCTTGACCCATCTTGCCACTGTAGGCTTAGCAGCCTGCAGACCCTTACGAGGACCTGCAAACAGGACAAACAGATGATCCGATTTCCGGAAATCATTGGTCACTTCCAAGTATCTGATGATGACACGTCTCACATCCAGATATTTGAGAGCAGAGTATTCCTCTGGGTAGTCCTCCCTACGAAAGGAAGGGAGACAGAGCTGCTGATTCACATGGAAGCGAGAAACAATCTTGGGCAGGAAGGAAGGCACTGTGCGAATAGTCACTCCTGCCTCAGTGAACTGCAGAAAAGGCTCTCGACATGAGAGTGCCTGGAGCTCGGAAACTCTTCTGGCTGAAGTGATAGCCACCAAAAAGACTGCTTTCAACGTCAGGTCTTTCAGAGATGCCCTCGACAAGGGTTCAAAAGGCGGCTTCTGCAATGCTCTTAGCACCAGGTTGAGATTCCACGCAGGCACCACTGAGTGCAGAGGAGGGCGCAGGTGATTAACTCCCTTGAGAAAGCGCACCACATCTGGCTGCGAAGCCAGGGAAACACCCTTGAGGCGACCTCTGAAGCAAGCCAGAGCCGCTACCTGGACTTTCAGGGAACTGAGCGACAGGCCTTTCTCCAGACCTTCTTGCAGGAACGCCAACACTGAAGAAATTGGAGCAGTGAAGGGAGAAAGTGAGCCTGCTTCACACCACGCTGCAAAGATACGCCAAACCCTGGCGTAAGCAGTAGAAGTAGAGCGCTTCCTCGCTCTCAGCATAGTGGCGATGACCTTGTCTGAGAAGCCCTTCTTTCTCAGACGCTGCCGCTCAATAGCCAGGCCGTAAGACCAAAGGGGGAGGGATCCTCCATCACCACGGGACCCTGATGTAACAGGCCCTGCTCCACTGGCAGCCGCAGAGGATCATCGACTGAGAGCCTGATCAAGTCCGCATACCAGGGACGTCTGGGCCAATCCGGACCCACCAGGATTATCCGGCCCGGATGCTTTGCCACCCGGTCTAGCACCCTGCCCAGCATGGGCCAGGGCGGGAACACATAGAGAAGCTCCTGTGTCGGCCACTGTTGGAGAAGAGCATCTACTCCCAGGGATCGAGGGTCCCGTCCTCTGCTGAAAAAGCGCGGCACTTGGCAATTGGCCGATGACGCCATCAGATCTAGGCTCGGCTGGCCCCAGCGCTTCGTGATGTCCAAGAACGCCTGAGCAGATAGCTGCCACTCTCCGGGCTCCAAGGTATGGCGACTGAGAAAGTTCGCCTTGACATTCATGACCCCGGCAATGTGGGCCGCTGACAGCTGTTCCAGGTTCGCTTCCGCCCACTGGCATAGATTCATGGCCTCCTTGGCTAGAGGGGCGCTCTTGGTACCTCCCTGGCGGTTGACATAGGCCACAGCCGTGGCATTGTCCGACAGGACCCGTACTGGCTTCAACGCCAGTACCGGGATGAACTCCAAAAGCGCCAACCGAATGGCTCTGAGTTCCAGGAGGTTGATAGACCACTTTGCCTCTGCAGGAGACCAGAGCCCCTGCGCTGTCCTTCCCAAGCAGTGGGCTCCCCAGCCCGACAAAGAGGCGTCCGTCGTGACGACAATCCACTCCGGGGTCACCAGAGGCATTCCCGCAGACAACTTGTCTGTCTGCATCCACCAGCTCAGCGCCTTGCGCACTGCTGGGTCCAAGGGAAGGCGCACAGCATAATCCTCCGACATCGGAGTCCAGCGCTGCAGCAGAGAGTGTTGTAGTGGTCTCATATGAGCCCTGGCCCAGGGCACTACTTCCATCGTGGCCGTCATAGAGCCCAACAGCTGCACATAGTCCCAAGCCCGAAGAGGAGAGGCTACTAGGAACTGGTCCACCTGAGCCTGAAGTTTGACAATCCGATTGTCTGGCAGGAACACTCTGCCCACTTGGGTGTCGAATCGAACTCCCAGATAATCCAGGGACTGAGTCGGGCGCAGCTGGCTCTTCTCCCAGTTGATGATCCATCCCAGGGAGCTCAAAAGAGCAACTACCCGGTCCACAGCTTTGCCGCACTCTGCAAAAGAGGGGGCTCGGATCAACCAGTCGTCCAGATAAGGATGGACTTGTACTCCTTCCTTTCGCAGGAAGGCCGCTATGACCACCATTACTTTGGAAAAGGTCCACGGAGCAGTAGCCAACCCGAAAGGGAGGGCTCTGAACTGGAAGTGTCGTCCCAGGACTGCAAAACGCAGAAAGCGTTGATGAGGAGGCCAGATGGGAATATGCAGGTACGCTTCCTTGATGTCCAAGGAAGCCAAGAACTCTCCTGCCTTCACTGCCGCTATAACAGAGCGGAGAGTCTCCATGCGAAAGTGCCGCACTTTCAAGGCCCGATTGACCCCTTTGAGGTCGAGGATAGGCCGGACAGAACCTCCTTTCTTTGGTACCACAAAGTAAATGGAGTAACGTCCCTTGCCAAGCTGATTTTCTGGCACCGGAACGACCGCACCCAGGCGGATCAGGTTGTCCAAGGTCTGCTGCACTGCCACAGCTTTGACCGGAGACTTGCAGGGAGAGAGTACAAACCCGTCTCTTAAGGGTCGGCAGAACTCTAGCTTGTAGCCGTCTCTGATGACTTCCAGCACCCAAGCGTCTGAAGTTATTGTGGTCCACTCGCCCAGAAACGAGGACAGCCATCCTCCAATCTGCACTGGGGCGTGGACCAAGGCCCCGTCATTGGGTACGAGACCCTGGGGGAGGACCGGAGGGAGCACCTCCGGGACGGCGGTCTCTGCGAAAGGAATGCTGCTTGGGGGAGAAATTCCTCTTGAAGGAAGAGGGGGCAGAGGAGCCCGACCTGCCCGGGCGGTACCGACGGGCTTCCTGAAACCGTCCTCTGGAGGTACCGGGGCGAGTACTAGCCCGAGCCCTGACCTCTGGTAACTTCTTGCCCTTAGACGTGCCGAGATCGGTCACGATTTTGTCCAGCTCGACCCCAAAGAGCAGCTTGCCTTTAAAAGGCAATCTAGCCAGGCGGGATTTAGAGGCGTGGTCAGCAGACCAATGCTTCAGCCAAAGCCACCGCCGCGCAGAGATTGTCTGAGCCATGCCTTTAGCTGAGGCCCTCAAGACATCATACAGCAAGTCTGCCAAATAGGCTAAGCCCGATTCCAGGGCCGGCCAATCAGCCCTCAAGGAAGGATCCGAGGGGGAAGCCCGCTGCACCATAGTCAGGCACGCCCTGGCCACATAGGAGCCGCAAACTGAGGCCTGCAAACTTAAAGCAGCCGCCTCAAAGGACGACCTTAAGGCCGCCTCCAATCTTCTGTCTTAGGCGTCCTTTAGGGCTGTGCCACCTTCCACCGGCAACGCCGTTTTCTTAGTCACCGCAGTGATTAAAGAATCCACGGTAGGCCACAGATAGGCCTCACGTTCACTTTCAGGCAAAGGATAGAGGCGGGACATAGCCCTAGCCACTTTAAGGCTCGCTTCCGGGACATCCCATTGAGCCGAAATTAAGGCGTGCATGGCATCATGCACGTGGAAGGTTCTAGGCGGGCGCTTCGTCCCCAGCATAATGGCAGAGCCAACAGGGGCTGAGGGAGAGACGTCCTCCGGAGAGGAAATCTTCAAAATGCCCATGGCCTGCACTAACAGGTTGGGCAAATCCTCTGAGCTAAAAAGCTGCGCTGCAGAGGGGTCATCCGCTCCAACCGAGCGGGGATCCGTCTCCTCCAAGGAATCTGCAAAGGACCGTTGGGAGAACTCAGATACGCTGCCCTCATCTACATCGGAGGAGACAAAGTCCTCCAAGGCCTGGGAATCAACCCGAGGGCGTTTACCTCCGGGGACCTCAACCTCTTTACCAGACGAGGGAGCAGGGGCAGCGTTTTGCATAAGAAAGGCCTGATGCAGCAGCAAAACAAACTCGGGGGAGAAACCCCCCAGACTGTGCACTTCCGCAGCCTGGGCTACAGCCCTAGACGCACCCTCAACCGGCGCTCGCAAGAGCGGGGGAGAGACATGCTGCGCATCCAAGATGGCGTCCGGCGCGACACTCCGCAAAGGAGCCGCGCGGGAAGAACGGCGCTTAACTTTAGCCCCTATTGTGCCGTCGCCCAAATTAAGGGCGTTCATGGCATTAATGTCTCCTACCTCAAGGGCGGCCCAAGAAGAAGCCGTCCGAGCCGCGTGGCCGGCCAAGATGGCGGAGGCGAGCAGCGGGGGATGGGCGTTTATGGCGGGAAAAACCGCCACGCCGGAGGAAGGACCGGGACACTCATCGGTCACGAAACTGTCACCCAACAAGGGCAAATCAGACTTTAAGACCCCCGCATCCCCTCTAGAAGCGCTCAAGCGATCCGGGGAGCGACTCTGTGCGCCCTCGCCCTCCGACGCCATATGCCACGTGGAGATCAATCGGGGAACCCCCTGCCCGCTATAAAAAGGTAAAAATTACCTGCTTTCCGCTCCGAGCTGTAACGACCTGGTGTCCCAGTGAGTAGCTGCAATAAACGTTTAAATAAACATCGAAATAAACGCCTTTAAGGACGTTCAAAAAAATTTTTTTTTTTTTTTTAACGGAGCCAGCGGGAGGGGGGAGAAAAGGAGGGACCTGGCGCCACCAGGTTTGCACTTGCTCAAGAAGAGCCCTCAACCCCAGGCACTCAACAAAACCTAAAAATTAGGCTTGGAGGCCTAGCCAGAGCTGCTGCTGTGTGTGACCACCACCTGCTGAGATAGAGAACATACTGAGGAGTTTCTGGCAGCACATGACCACATATAGGGAGGCAAAAGTTTGCTCTCTATCTCCACCTGCTGGTAGATGGACACAACCCACCAGTCTATGGATTGATCAGCTTGATGATATGGAACATCTAGTTTTCTAACTAGATCTTTTTATTTTATTTTTATTTTAATCATCTTAACCCAGGTACAGGCACAAAAGCACAAGTCTTGCAGCATTGTTTTACTCATTCTTTCAATTCGTAACACTAAAGGTATGTTCTAGGGCTTGCTTTACTGGGTCACTTAAGACATCAAAATACCATATTTTTCGGACTATGACGCACTTTTTTCCTCCCAAATTTGGGAGGAAAATGTTGGTGCGTCTTATAGTCCGAATGTAGCAACCCCCCGTTACAGGCACCTCCCTCCCTCCGTTACAGGCATCTCCCTCCGTTAAAGGCATCCTACATGTCTGATTTAATAGACTTACCACCCAGAAACGCTAAAAGATCATCCCGAACTTTCCTCAACCTCCACTTCCCTAATTGCAAGGGCTTGAAATACAAGGCGCTGCACGCGTCAACCTTTTCTTACATGAGCACGCAGTTCTGGAATTCAGTGCCGCGCAACCTGAAAACGATTTACGAGCAAACCACCTTCCACAAACTACTGAAGGCCCATCTTTTTGAGAAAATTTATGGAAAGAACCAAAACACATAAAGCCCACACTCACTGTTCAATAATGCATCATTACAGCCACTCTGAATTTCTCATCCCCCGTAATCTCTCCACACTCATACCTTTACTCACAGAAAATGTATACCAAATGCTTTCCTGTCATTATATATTGCCCCTTTTAGTTTCCCGTTGTTTCCTTCCAATGTATTGCCCCTTTTAGTTTCCCGTTGTTTCCTTTCCAATGTTTCAATGCTCTTTTCCAATGTTATATTCCTTAATGATACTTGACTTTGTCTCACATAACTCCTCACAATGTAATCCATAACCGAGTTGTAACAAACTGTATTTCCATCTTTCATAACGTATTGTAAGCCACACTGAACCCGCAAAAAGGTGGGAAAACGTGGGATACAAATGCAATAAATAAATAAATAAAATCCTCCCTCCATTACAGGCACACCCCCCTCTCTCCCTCCGTCGGAATTTTAAAACTCACCTCGTCGGTGTGATTCGCGGTAGCAGCAGCGCTTCAGCGTGCATGTTGCTCGGCGATCTTCACTCAGCCTTCTCGCTCTCAGCTCTCTAGTCCCGCCCACAAAGGGCGGGACCAGAGAGCTGAGAGAGAGAAGGCTGAGTGAAGATCACCGAGCAACATGCATGCTGAAGCGCTGCTGCTACCGCGAGTCACACCAACGAGGTGAGGAGTTTTAAAATTCCAACGGAGGGAGGGAGGGAGGGTGCCTGTAACGGAGAGAGGAAGGGGGGTGCCTGTAACGGAGGGAGGGTGCCTGGAACAGGGAGGGGGGCCTGTAACTATTTTTCAGACTATAAGATGCACTTTTCTTTCCTCCAAATTTGGGAGGAAAACCTAGGTGCGTCTTATGGTCCGGTGTGTCTTATAGTCTGAAAAATACGGTAGTTTGGCGGTGTTTGGTCTCTCCCCAGTCCAAAACATATTACTGAGTTAAGTGAAATTATAGGCATTTTCTACTCTGTTACTTCTCCACTTTGAAGCAAAAGTGGTGAATTAGATGGCTGGACAGATTAAAATGGAAACAAGAAAAAAAGGCAATGAATATCTATTTGAGCTGCCTTACTGAGTTTACTTCCTGCTGCGACTCCAGTAGATGTTGCTCAAGTGGTGCCAGCTGCTCCTTTCCTCCTTTTACATATTCCTCCAGTTCTGTGGCTTCCTGCTGCAACCTGTTAAGCTCCTCTTTGGCTTTGCTCAGTTCTGTTTCATATGTAGAGATTTTCAACTCCTGACTTGTTACTTCAGCCTTAAGTGAAGAGATCTGAAAGGCGGAACAAGCATTTCATTCAGACAACAGATATACCACATTTGCTAACAAACTTTGGCAAAATAAGCTTATACCAGCAATCAATGAAATACTGGGAGAATTCTGCACAATGCAGAATTTATGCAGAATACTGCACATACACCGGCGTCACCAGCAATTCTGTAATTTTCCTTCCTCCCCCATAGAGATTTCAGTGGTAAGAGGAGGTGAATGGCTGAGCACTGGGCCGCATACTCCTCCTCTTCCAGCTTAGGCTCCACTGCTCGTTTGAACGGTGGGGTTGTATGGAGGGCTACATGGTTCAGGTGAATAGAAAGGTCTGGGAAGATACAGGAAGATGTGGCCAGATGTGCAGCTATTCACCTCCTCTCACCACTGCAATTGAGGCAAGAAGGAAACACTAGATAAACTGAGGTAGGCAATGTGAGGAAGCGGATGGGGGGGGGGGGTGAGCAGAAGGAGCAAGCCAGGGACGGAGTGTGCCATGGGTGGAAGGGAGAGGACAGCAGGAATCAGTTGGATGAGGGTAATCAAAGACGTCAAGTGGAGGTGCACATGCGTCAGGGTAGGAGAAACTGGAGAAAGCTGGGAGCTGTGTGTCATGGAGTAGGAGTTTTTGGAGAAAGCTCAAGGGGTAAGCACTATAGGGTACCAATTTTTGACAACATGAATTCAAATATTTCTGGTCTAGATGGAGCAGGATGAGCCACTCAGCCTGATATCCTACTTTTCACATATAATATAAAAGCTGTTCAATGCAAATCAATCAAAATGTTATGAAGTCTAACATTATAAATAAAATTCTGAAAGAGTGCATGTAAATATTATAGCACATAAATGCAAGAAGGTACACAAGTGAACAGAGGATGGACAGGCAACAGACGCCCCCCCCCCCCCCCCCCCATTTATGTACACACTTATGCACTCGCAACTACACTAGGCTGCAGGCACATACATTTATAAGGCGTGCAGATGCCACATTATAAAAAGTATTCTATAAAGGATGTCGGGCACCCAGATGCTGCTACAGAATAGGCTTTCAACATCCCGCAGTAGGGAGCCTAACGGGAGGTATCCACTTATAGAATTGCCACTACAGAGCTTTTATCATAGGCATGCAAGGCCTATTTAACAGCTTCAACAGATCTCAATAACAAAGTACTGAAGTATGAAAGTAAGTGTCCAGAATCCATCATTAAAAGCGCAAGGGCACTCCAAAAAGCAGAAGGCATGAGGGAGAATCCACCAGTGCACATAGAGGGAAACAGAATTTATAAAACAAGGAGAAAGATCTCTAAAAAGAGTTAGATCACCAAACAAGGAATGTGGCAAATGCACAAACAAATTAGGAAATGCTAAGCATCACATCAGGAACCATATGTTGCTCAAAGAGAGGTGAACTGAAACAGAAGTATAAGAGATTGTGATCCAGTGTTCTGAGCTGCAACTATCCAACACGATGGTTCACAGCAAGCATGGAAAAGACTGGGAAAACTGTCACATGTAGATTCTGTAAAGAGCTGGAAATGGATATGCATCTCATAGCTAACTACAAAGTTCTGATGAGAGCAGGTTTGTATACAGAAAGGCACAAAGGTGGCACATTTCATCCACTGGAAACTTTGTAAACACTACAACATTGCTGTTCTATTGGAATCACAACCTTATTAGAATTATGGAAAATGATGAAAAGGACACGATCACCTTAGACATTCCAATTCCAACCAATAAAAAGATTGATATAAGAATACAAGACATCATGGTAAAGGAGAAAAAACATCAACACTGGTGACAGAGGTCTCATTGCCAATTATTCTGTGCATTGAGTGGAGAACGAGAATGTCTTCAAATACGAAGCATGCAGTCAGAGACCAAGGGAAATGGGGAATATTTATCTTTCTGCCACATCATATTAGGTGTCACAGGTTGGATTAAAAAGAATTTTTCAGCTCACTTTGATAGGCTACCTATACGTGTAATATCTTATTAACTCCAGAAGGAAGCCCTTTGGCACTATGTAAATAAAGTGATTGTAGTTAATTTGATACTGATTCATACTCCATATACCCTGGCTTGGGAGGGAGTGAGTTTCATTACTGTCATGGTATGCATAAAACTAACCCATTTGGAGACACTATACGTAAAAGAAACAACTCAGCACTGTGATAACAAATATTTGTTTAAGGACACATTTAATGAAAAGGTCTTCTTTCTATCCACAGCAAATCCAATCTAATTCATCCAGTACAGATTATGTTTTCATCTTGGACTCATCCAGATTGAATTAGTGACCTGTAACATATTATTTTAATACTGTATGCCAACATGAAATCAGACTGTCCAACCTGTCAATGGCTTTTTTTTCTTTTAAGTGTTGAATATTCATGGTTTTACCTGATGATATAAACTACCCATGTTAAGGATATTTAAAAAAAAAAAAACCCAATTTTGTTCAATGCTTCATTACTAAAATAATTATTTCATACACTGTAATTCTGTAGTATCAACATTTCAGTATTTTATTTTCTTCCATATGCTTTCTCAAAACGAACATCTGAATTAACTTTTAAAAAAATCATGTAATAGTCACTGTAAAAGTATAGCCCAATGCTCAAATAGCTTCTCAACAATGACATAATATTATAGTAAGCCAATATTATGGTACTGATGAGAAGCTATTTGAGTGTTTGGCTTTGATACTTTTACAAGTGAATTATTTACCGCCACTCTTGAGATTGATTGCAGGATCATTTCAATCTTGATTTATCAAGTGAGTACAATTTAAGCATCTGAGTCATACATGTCAAAATATCTAAGGTCTGAATAAGAGCGTACAGCAAACTATGTTCATTCTCTAAATGAAGAAAAATCCTATTACACCTGAAGAATCTAGAGAGAGTTAAAGGAAGCTTTGTGTCACTATCTTGTAATATAATTGATTTTAACACTATAGTTTTATGTATAGCATAGAATGCTAAGCAGCTGCAGACTTCTGGGAGCATCCCTAGTCAAACCTTGGGTGCCGCCATATAAAACTATGGAGATTCCTATGTGTACCTGCAAATAGACATCTACAGTACACTGTACTCTGCTTTTCTTTTCATCCTCATTTTTTTTCTTATTTGAATTGTTAGTCATTGCATTTTTATAATTCTAGCTGCACTCAGTTTTAAAAAATCATTTCCCCGATTCCACTCTTCAGGTGTTTGTGTTATAATCACACATTAGATATTCTCAGTAAGCAAAAAGCATGGTTTGCTCTCTGATGTTCCAAGGCAGTGCACCTTTCTAGGTAGGGCAGATATACCAGAAAGGAAAAATCAAAATGCTTAGATGGGAAAAATGTAATCTTGTGTTTTGACATATGCATATCTTTGATTACATCACCTCATCATACTTTCTATTTCCTAAAGACACAACCTCTGTGTATCTGAAAGGATATTTAAACGACATACTGAAATAATTAAAGTGTGAATCTGGTTTCTTGCCCTTAAACTGCAGTGAAGTTATGCAGCAAGCCTGCTCCAAGTGTTTTCTCTGCGCAATTCCAGATACAGCTGACCTGCACAGCAACTTTGCACGTCCAAACACAGATAAGGATCACAGAAACCTGATTTTTATTCATCAGTCAGCTTGGTGATTGTCTGACTAGATCACAGATGGTCTAGACCAGCAATACTGAAACGATTGCTCAGTGACTCAATCTAGCAGCAAGCCAAATCTCAAAGAACTAAATTCAAATACTGTCTTCGGCTTAAGTTTTAACTCAATTATGAGAACTATATAAAACCCGCTATAAGTGGGCCAAATTAAAGGCTTGAAAAGTTGCATGACTTTCAAGCCACAGGTTCAGTACCATAAACAAATCCTGTTCCTATTAATTTAAATATCAGAATGTTATAGTTTGCAGTTGAGTCAAATTTGATGCCATCTGCAATGAGCACGTTGTCATGAGGATCAACACCCACATTAAGTATATCCTTGTATAAAAATGCATAGACATACCAGCTGGGACTCCTCTGCACACTTCTGTCTAATGTCATTCAGTTGTTCTTCTAGTTTGGCTTTTTGCTTGTCCAGGCCATCAAGAATGTCTTGCACTTCCTGTTTCTGAGCCTGAAGATTTTGAAGATTACTGCTCTCTCTTTCCACTTCATCTTGTAGATCCTGAAGTGAAGGGAAACAGTGTTTAGGTGTCTAAACTGTTAACACTTAACACTGGCATGCATGGTACATTATCACATAATACAGCACAAAGGTAAGATCTGGTCTCAATTATTGGTCAATTTCAAAATGCCACCATTATGTTTTTCAAAAACTGAAGAAAAACATGGAAATTCTGGATGTTGTCAGCCAATGTCCAAGTAAATCAGCAGCAGGAAAAGAAAGACCATCACATATGAAAACAATTATTAAAAACATGTTTTGCCAGTTTATAAACAATCAGAGCTTACTTTCCGGATGAACAGTCTTGAACACAGTTCCACCACTTTTGTTTTTCAGACTCCAGAGCCAGAATTGCTGGGGTGTTCAATACAAAACACCCCCCTCCCTTTTCAGGCATTCTGCAGGCACACTCCAGGGTGAGCCTGGAGCAGACAGGAGAGAATGGTCATTCTGTTCTTTAACCTAACTCCTCTTCTTCTACTGTTGAGTATGAGGAGTATGCATGTTTGAGTATCAGTATAACATAGTAACATAGTAGATGATGGCAGAAAAAGACCTGCACGGTCCATCCAGTCTGCCCAACAAGATAAAGTCATATGTGCTACTTTTTGTGTATACCCTACCTTGATTTGTACCTATGCTCTTCAGGGCACAGACCGTATAAGTCTGCCCAGCACTATCCCCGCCTCCCAACCACCAGCCCCTCCTCCCAACCACCAGCTCTGGCACAGACCGTATAATCTGCCCAGCACTATCCCCGCATCCCACCACCGGCTCTGGCACAGACCGTATAAGTCTGCCCAGCACTATCCCCGCCTCCCACCACCGGCTCTGGCACAGACCGTATAAGTCTGCCCAGCACTATCCCCGCCTCCCAACCACCAGCCCCGCCTCCCACCACCGGCTCTGGCACAGACCGTATAAGTCTGCCCAGCACTATCCCCGCCTCCCAACCACCAGCCCCGCCTCCCACCACCGGCTCTGGCACAGACCGTATAAGTCTGCTCAGCACTATCCCCGCGTCCCAACCACCAGCCCCATCTCCCACCACCGGTTCTATAAGGGGGGAGGGAAAGAAAGATTTTCCACACTTTTTATAGCACAGTAATTCCCAAATCTATTCTGGGGGAACCCCAGCCAATCAGGTTTTCTGGATATCTAGAATGAATATATACGAGATTGACTTGTATACACTGCCTCCTTGGTATTCAAATCTCTCTTATGAATATTCATTGTGGCTATCCTGAAAACCTGATTGGCTGGGGTTCCCCCAGGATAGGTTTGGGAACCCCTGTTGTAGAGTGACAGTTCATAATTGGCTCTGGGTCTGCCTCTTTACACACAATTCTGGCCTGCTACCCTGTTTCCCTATTCTTCTTCCGTTTTGTCTACAAATTAAGCCCAGATAACAAATGCGCCCTTATTTGTCCTGTTTGTCCTAATTAGATTGTAAGCTCTGTCGAGCAGGGACTGTCGCTTCATGTCCAGTGCTGCAGAAATGATATGTAGTAGCACTAGTAATAATAGTAGGTACATGCCACCGAAGTGAAAAGCAATTTCAACCAAAAAAAACCCCAACAAATACAGAAAATAAATCATATATAATTATAGAAAATATTATACAGACATTTCACAATAATAATCAATTCAGAACTACTGACTTCTCTGTATCAGCAGAAGCATCCCACTTACCTAGTTAAAGTCATAACTTGTGAATGAAGGAATGATGTACGTGAAAGAAGGAAATATGCTTTCTCTCCCAGTTTGAAAGAAAGGAGATAAGCTAGGCATTTGCTGTAATCATTGGAAGCCTACAGATGATTTGCTCACTGAAACGCTACAGAAATGTACCCTGCTCAGCTGGTAGTCAGAGAAAATGACAGTGGTATGAATTGCTGTCAGCTCTGTATTATTTTCTCTCACTTGCCAACATTCTAATAATAAACTTTCATTGGCAAAAATTTGTTTTATATTTATTTTAGAATGATAGTACACAATAAAAGCATATATTGTACTGTATATAAGAAAATAAGTCAAAATCCCTACCCAAAAGGAAGGAGGAGCTGTAGCAGACCTCTGGAGGCTGTGAGATGTCTCAACTTCAAACTCTTAGACAAAGAAAATTTGTCAGGGCCTGTTTTAGATGACATTATCCCTTTAGTCAGGGCCAAGCATTTAGAAAATGGCTGTGCTTTGGACCTGGAAGTCAAGGAGTTTTGCTATAATTTAGACTATACCTGTGCTGCTCCTTTGCAAAGGGATTGTAAGCTCTTTGAGCAGGGACTGTCTTTTGTGTATGGTGTACAGCGCTGCGTATGCCTTGTAGCACTATAGAAATGTTAAGTAGTAGTAATAGAATCTTGAAGCTACTATGCAAGAAGGTGGAGGCAACTTCCTATGAAGTGGTCCCAGTAAAATGTGCAGAGGATACCCCACTCTCTACCTCCTGGTAAGGCAGGGGTTTTCTCTCTGCTTTACAGTGATTGTGGAACCAGTTCAGGTTGTCTTTTCGGGCTCACAGAGTTTTCCTTCCTTAACGCTTGCAACCAGACTAAACATTGGCCAGAATCTAAACATATTAATCATCTGGAGTGAATACTGAAGTTCTAGATTTATCTTCCTTACACTGGGCAAAGGCAGAACCCTGACTTCATCTATGTCATTATAAGCAAGGAAGAAAAAATGTTGTTCTTTTTAGGGGAAAAAAAAAAACAATGAATAAAATTAAGAACACACAAATGAAAAACCTCTTGCATCAGTTTGGCAAAGTGCAAAAAAGCAATCCCGAGGGTACTAAAGAGACAATTACACAACGGAAGAGTCATACATGTTCAGACCTTTACACTAGTTCTGAGCTCTGGAAGAACTCTTGTGTCCAGAACCACTGGACAGCATCATGCACTTGTGTGCTTGACCCAATCTTGCTTGTTGACAGACAAATCAATTGTTTCCTTTTAACAAGTGTCTACTGAAGATAGTTCAGTAAAAAACCTCAGTACCTGACCAAATTAAATGCAGAAATGGATTTCCTGGAATATGCAAAAGTCTCTCATTGTCAGTGTGTCAGTTCCTGCACTGAAGCTCCCCTAAGTTCCATATATTGATTATGACAGAGATTGGGGAACAACTATAAATGGAAAGGTGGGCTCTGTGTGGGCAGTCAACTGCTGTATTCTGAGAATATCTGTTACAGGTAAACAACTTGATTTCTATAAAAAAAAAAAAATAAGGAGTTCAGAGTCGTAGGCCATCAAAAAAATTGGACAGGGAATTATTCTTATTGGGAAAAGTCCCTTTACTATATCTATAAATAAAAGGAAAAAAATGTCTGTAGGCATTAATCAGGGAAAACAACCCAAATATCATTTAAAAAAAAGGGGGGGGGGGGTGAACTTGGGTTCTACTCCTCAGGATTCGATTCCCACTTCTGCTACTTTGTTACCCGGGCAACTCACCATCTCCCATCGCTCCCCTACCCACTTACACTGCAAGCTCTTTGAAGCAAGGGCATATTCTATCTGAATATTTATCTGCACTGTATAGCACTGCATACATTCAGTAGCACCATATTATTACAATAATCAAACATGAACATGTCAGTGGAAATGAACCTTATGTAGACAACTGATCTTGTCAAAGGCTGATCATACCACTTGGTTGGGTATACATACAATAGCAAGAAATGCAGATCTGCTGTCCAATAACCATATTAAGGAGCTGGAGGCTCACGTACTGCAGAAGTTGGGATGGCTGACATGAATTGCAGGTCTTTCAGGCAGGTTAAATTGAAAATACACAAAAGAATACTAGGCAATGATACTATGTACACAGGGGACAAGCCAGGCTCGCAACATAGAAGCCAACTTTTCAAAATGATTGAGGGTGCTAAACCCAATGGAAATTACCCTTCCACGGACACAGTTTGCCTAATATTGGGGGTGCTCAAGCACCCACAGCACCAGCTCCTCTGATTCACAAGTGATAGAGGAGATAGGCAATGCAATTTTATTTTTTTATAGCATTTATATCCCAAATTTTCCCACCCGCGGGCAGGCCCAATGTGGCTTACAACAGTAAAGGGCTGAAAAGGCATACATTAATTTGGCATAAACAATCAAGTACATGGAAGTAGGAGTGATCAGTGAGTAATTACAGAGAAGGGGAAGGGGAAAGAAAGTGGAGGATGTCATTAAGATAGGTAGATTTAGAAATGTTCCTACTTTAGAGAATCAAAAAATGGATCAACACATGCTCCTATCTTCCCAGCAGATGTGCTATGTTATAGTGGGGTTGCTCACTGAGAAGAATTCTGGCCCGGACAGGTACCATCTTGAGTTTTACAAAGTGTTCAGGATGAGCACATTCCTCTCTGGCTGGATCTGTTTAATTCAGAAACCCAGGGGCATCTAGGGGCTATATCCCGTCCTTAAACAGGAGGCACCCTAATCGGCGGGTGCTATAAGTAACAGACCGTATAGCAGGGGGGGTGTGCTTTGACGGCACAACCGGCAGCGCGATAAAACACGAAACGAATAACAAGCTGTGTACCTAGGGGTTTTCCTATGAGTTGTGATGCTATAGGAAGTTATGAAATGTACAACAGAAGTAAATGCGATTTATGAGATGTAATGTAAAGTGCTTGGCTGCGGCCATAATAAATTCCAAATTTGTCAAAGAAATGGCTGGTTATTTCTCTTCTTGGTGGCAAAGAAGAGGGGGGGGGGGGGACGGTTGAGCAGTGCCGAATGCCCCAGTTGATTTAAAAGCTGATTTGGGAAATTTAAAACGTGAGCTTAAATCTTGTTAATGATTGGAGGTAGAGACTTGCACAGGAACGGAAGCAGTTCCTGCGGGGTTCCCTTGGGGACAAGAAAGACCATAATCAAGTAGATTGAAGGGGGGCAGACTCAAGAAGAATGTCAGGAAGTATTTTTTCACGCAGAGGGTGGTGGATGCTTGGAATGCCCTCCCGCGGGAGGTGGTGGAGATGAAAACGGTAACGGAATTCAAACATGCGTGGGATAAACATAAAGGAATCCTGTGCAGAAGGAAGAGATACTCAGGAGCTTAGCCTAGAATGGGTGGCAGAGCTGGTGGTTGGGAGGCGGGACTAGTGCTGGGCAGACTTAAACGATCTGTGGCGGGGCTGGTGGTTGGGAGGCGGGACTAGTGCTGGACAGACTTATACGATCTGTGGCGGGGCTGGTGGTTGGGCGGCGGGGATAGTGCTGGGCAGACTTATACGGTCTGTGCCAGAGCCGGTGGTGGGAGGCAGGAATAGTGCTGGGCAGACTTATACGGTCTGTGCCAGAGCTGGTGGTGGGAGGCGGGACTGGTAGTTGGGAGGCGAGGATAGTACTGGGCAGACTTATACAGTCTGTGCCCTGAAGAGGACAGTACAAATAAAAAAGTAGCACATATGAATTTATCTTCTTGGGCAGACTGGATGGACTGTGCAGGTCTTTTTCTGCCGTCATCTACTATGTTACTATCACTAATGGAATCATGACAGTACACAAATCCTTTGAACTGTGGCTCATACTACTACTACTTAACATTTCTAAAGCGCTACTAGGGTTACACAGCGCTGTACAATTTGATAAAGAAGGACAGTTCCTGCTCAAAGGAGCTTACAATCTAAAGGACAAAATGTGCAGACAATCAAGTGGGGCAGTCTAGATTACTGAATAGATATAATGGTTAGGTGCCGAAAGCGACATTGAAGAGGTGGGCTTTGAGTAAGGACTTGAAGATAGGCAGGGAGGGGGCTTGGCGTATGGGCTTATACTGGCCCTTCTTAATGTGGGCATAAAGATCCTAGCAAAAATCTTTGCAGCTTCAGCTGAAGGGATGATGACTATGTTGGTGCTCCCTGATCAGATAGAATTTAAAAGTCAAGTGTCCACCTCCAACCAAAAAAAATTCTGATTTAGTCCTCTCATTGCATGCAGATAGTCTGACTGGCTGCCCTCGTTGCTCCTGTTTGCGGTGCTACTGAGGTGTGGTATTCCTCTTGGGCTTATTGGCTACACTTTGTTAACTAGATGTGGGATAAGAACACTAACTCCTGCAAAACAAATATAATCTTCCTTCATATTCATGGTATTATTTGCAGTCAAGGTAAGTGTTGTTGAGATCCCGATTAATACTGATCCTTCTGATGCTGTATAATGGCTACAGCGTGACCCCTGGATTTAAACCCCAACAAGAAATTGACCTCTATCAAATCTGATTGTTTATATTTACAGCATGGAGACCTCACCCATACTTAATAAACGGAATGACGATCTTCAGAGATCTGCCTTGAGCAATGTATATGAAAGTAGCAGAAAGCGCTTACGGTGCATATCCTGCATCATATCTATAGGTACCCAAACCTTGTATGCAAGCTTTAGCAATTCCAGTGTTTGATGGATGGAAGTTTTTTTTCACATGTGGTAGCACTGTCCATTTGTACAGGCCTTTTGTGCACCTTGTTGAATGTGTGATAGCAGCAATCAATCTATCTTTCTGGATGCTGGAACACTGAAAAGCTACACATGAGAAATAGTTTTGCACCTGATACTAGTGGCTAGGTTAATCATTGCCCTTTACTGGAAAACCAAGCCCTATATTGGCCATTAGCCGAAGAGAGTGGCTGAGGTGGCTACTTTGAATAAAACTGCTGGGCAAACTGATAAATATGCTAAGTCTTGGGGCAGCTACTGAGCTAAAATTGCAGTTGTGCAAACATGAGCAAGGACAGTTGAACAAACTATGTAAAATTAAAGGGGTTAATGCTGCTTTAATAAAAGATAAGATTTGATCTATAAACCTACAGAAATTTTCAAGAAATATTTGATTGAGGTCCTGAATCTTCCTGAGACAAATACCAACTTGCAACAAGGTGAAATTAGTTATCTGTAAACAGGTATTCTCCAAAAACAGCAGAACAGGTATCTTTACATATGGGTGACATCATCCTGATGGAGCCCAGTAAAGATGCTGCCCAGTGTTCTAGGCTTTTGGCAACACAAGTGCATGAGTGCCTTCCCAACAGATGTGCAAATGCAGGACCCTCAGTAACATAAAATAGTTAAAAAAAGAATGCAACTCTAAAGGGAGGTGGGAGGATTGTAAGGTTACCTGTTCTGCTGTCCTTGGAGAACACCTGCTACAGGTAACTCACTCTGCCTTCTCCGAGGACAAGCAGGACAGTGGCATCCTTACATATGAGAATTCCTAGCTACCAGGCTCTACAAAAAACAACAGAAGGACAATAGAGTCTTGCAACAGCAAGACTATGTTGAACCAATTAACCTCAAACTATATACAAAACTGGTTGTGAAGTGCAGCCTGAAACTGAATAATAAAGGGCCTAGGAGGGTGGAGTTAGATTCTAGACACCAAACAAATTCTGCAGGACTGTCTGGCCAAACCAACTGTCACATCGAGTATTCTGCTGAAGGCAGTAATCAGATGTGAATGTGTGGATTGAAGACCTTGACGCAGCTTTCCATATCTCCTCAATCATAGCTGACCTCAAATGGGCTACTGATGCAGCCATGGCTCTGACATTGTTAGCCATGACATGTCCCTCAAGAGTAAGCCCAGCGTGGGCATAAGTAAAGGACATGCAATCTGCTAGCCAACTGGATAATGTGCTTTTACCGATGGTTGTCCCCATCCTGTTGGGATCAAAACAAAAAGCTAGATGGACTGTCTATGGGCTTCAGTCCGCTCCAGATAGAAGGCTAAGGCTTGCTTGCAAGTCCAAGGTTTGTAGTAAATATACCAGGATAGGCATGAGGTTTTGTTAAGAATCTTGGCAGAACGATTGACTGATTAAGATGAAACTCTGACATCACCTTAAGAATGATCTTAGGATGCGTGCAGAGTACTACCTTGTTATGATGAAATCTAGTGTAAGGTGGATCAGCTACTAGGGCCTGAAGCTCACTAACTCTTCGAGCTGAAGTGACTGCCACCAAAGACCTTCCAGATCAGGTACTTCAGATGGCAGGAGTCTAGTGGCTCAAAAGGATCTTTCAACAGCTGGGAGAAGACGATGTTGAGATCCCAAGACAGTGAGAGGTTTGAGATGGAGCTTCGTCAACATCAAACCTTACATGAAACGAGCAACTAGATGCTACACAGAGATGGGCTGGCCCTCCACCTGATGACATGCACTAATTGCAGAGAGGTGAACCCTTACAGAGTTGGTCTTTGAACCAACCTCAGTGAGGTGTAGGAGGTACTCAAGCAGTTTTTGCGAGTTACTTCAAAGAGAAAATTATAAAGTTACGACTCATAATACCCATCAACATAACAGATTATGCTAACCTCCTTGAGTGTTTGGACCCAACACCCAGGGAACATCCAGCAGACAGAACATGGATCAACTTTGACACACTATCGATCGATAGCATCTCCCAACTGTTTAAAAGATACGCCAAATCACAATGCAAATTAAATATCTGCCCTAATATTCTTATACGGTCTGCCCCTCAACAATTCAAAACAGACCTCACGAAATACATGAACTACATGCTACAAAACGGTCTTTTCCCAAAAGATAAAGGAAACATTCTACTCACTCCTTTACCTAAAGACGCAAAGAAAAACACAAATGATCTAACCAACTATCGCCCAGTAGCATCGATCCCGCTGATAACCAAGATCATGGAAAGGGCTGTGACGAAACAGCTCACTAACTACATAAATAAATATTCAATTCTACATGAATCTCAATCAGGATTTCGATCGAACCACAGTACCGAAACAGTATTAGTAACGCTAATGAATAAGTTTAAACAAACAATTGCAACTGGAAGTAACATACTTCTTTTACAATTTGACATGTCCAGTGCCTTCGACATGGTCAACCATGGAATACTACTACACATCCTGGATCACTTTGGAGTGGGAGGTAACGTTCTTAACTGGTTTATAGGAATCCTGACAAGAAGATCATACCAAGTAACAATCAACGAGGTGATATCAGACCCATGGACACCTGAATGTGGAGTTCCCCAAGGATCTCCCCTCTCACCAACCCTCTTTAACCTAATGATACCCCTAGCCAAACTACTAGAAAATCAAAACCTCAATCCATACATATATGTAGACGATGTCATGATCTACATCCCGTTCAAACGCGATCTAAAGGAAATCGCCAACGATATCAACCAAAGCTTCCAAATCCTGCACTCCTGGGAGAATGCATTTCAGCTAAAACTCAATGCAGAAAAAACACAATGCCTTATACTCACCTCACAACACAAGTAAATTCTCCACCATAACCACCCCAAACTTTTCCTTTCCCGTCTCAAACACCTTGAAAATTCTTGGAGTAACCACTGATCGAAATCTAACACTTGAAAACCACGTGAAGAATACAACTAAGAAAATGTTCCACTCCATGTGGAAACTTAAAAGAGTAAAACCATTCTTCCCAAGAGACATCTTTTGAAACCTGGTACAATCAATGGTACTAAGTCATCTGGACTACTGCAATGCACTTTACGTTGGTTGCAAAGAACAAATCATCAAGAAACTTCAAACTGCCCAAAATACCGCAGCCAGACTTATATTTGGCAAAACAAAATACGAAAGTGCAAAACCACTAAGAGAGAAACTACACTGGCTCCCACTTAAAGAACCACGTTCCAGATCTGCACGATTGTTCATAAAATCATCTACGGTGAAGGCCCGTCATACATGATAGACCTCGTGGACCTCCCACCCAGAAAAGCTAAAAGATCAGCCCTCACTTTTCTTAATTACACTTTCCCAACTGCAAAGGACTAAAATATAGACTAACACATGCATTCAGCTTTTCCTACATGGCCACCCAGCTGTGGAATGCACTACCAAAACAACTGAAAACAATCAACGAGATAACCAACTTTCGCTTATCTTTGAAAACATCTCTTCAACAAAGCCTACCACGAAAATCCATAACCAACTACAACTCTCCCACACTCCACCCTTATTCTGACTGTCTTCTATATAACTGCTGATTATATCGTCTTGTCATCCTTAATATCTTTGTAACACGAAATGTATCCTTTGTACCCTGAAATGGCGACGCCATAACAGGTCTTTGTAAGCCACACTGAGCCTGCAAATAGGTGGGAAAATGTGGGATACAAGTGCAATAAATAAATAAATAAATAAATAAAATAAATAAGTTACCCCTCACCCGACAGCAAACCTTCTCCATTTAAACATGTTACATCTCTTAGTGGAATCTTTCCTGGAAGACAGCAAAACCTTGGAGACACCCTCAGGCAGTCGCAAGGAGGAAAACTCTACATTCTCAACATCTAGATTGTGATGGCCAGGGTCTGAAGATTGTGAAGCAGAAGGGACTCCTCGTTCTGCGTGATGAGCCTCAGAAAATAGTTCAACCTCCATTGATCTTCAGAGGACAACTCCAGAAGTAGAGGGAACCAGATCTGTCTGAGCCAGTAAAGAGTGATCAAGATCATGATTCCCTGATCTTTCTTGAGTTTCAACAAAGTCTTCCCTATGAGAGGATACACATATAGGAGACTTTTCCACCAACTTAGGAGGAAGGCATCTGATGCTAGTCTGCCATGTGATTTGAGTCTGGAACAGAACTCAAGGGCATTGTTGTTGAGATGACCGGCAAAGAGGTCTATCAAGGTGGTGCCCCACACTCAAAAGATCTTGGGGCTACGCCCATACTGAGAGACCACTTGTGTGGTTACATGATCCTGCTCAGCCTGTCCACCAGATAGTTGTCATTTCCCACCAAGTATACAGCCCTGAGTATCATGCCATGCTTGAGAGCCCATTGCCACATCCTCAATGCCTTCTAACACAAGAGGTAGGATCCCACACCCTCTGCTTGTTAACATAGCACATTGCAACCTGACTGTCCATTTGAATTAGAATAATTTGGTTCTTCAGCCAATCTCTGAAAGCCTTCAGAATGTTCCAGACACACAATTCCAGACTGATATGGAAGGACATCTCCTGGAAGGACCAAGTCCCTTGAGTGTGAAGACCATCAACATGAGCTCCCCATCCCAGATTACACAAGAACATAATAGCAGCCATACCAGGTCAGCTCTATCTAGCCCAATATCCTTTTTCCAACAGTGGCCAATCCAGATCACAAGAATCTGGAGGAAACCCAAACAGTAGCAACATTCCATGATACCAATCCCAGGGCAAGCAGTGGCTTCCTCATGTCTGTCTCAATAGCAGACTATGGACTTTTCCTCCAGGAATTTGTCCAAACCTTTTTTTTTAACCCAGACATGATAACTGCTGTAACCAAATGCAGCAGCAACAAGTTCCAGAGATTAACTATTCATTGAGTGAAAAAATATTTCCTCCTATTTGTTTTAAAAGTATTTCCATGCAACTTCATTCAGTGTCCCCTAGCCTTTGTACTCTTTGAAAGAGTAAAAAAAAAAAAATAATAATAAATCGATTCACTTCTACTCGTTCTACACTACTCAGGATTTTGTAGACCTCAATCTTAACCCCCTTTAGCCATCTCTTTTCCAAGCTGAAGAGCCCTAACATCTTTTGTCTTTCCTCATATGCGAGAAGTTCCATCCCCTTTATCATTTTGGTCACTCTTCTTTCAATCTTTTCTAATTCTGCTATATCTATTTTGAGACGAGACAACCAAAACTGAACACAATACTCAAGGTCAGGTCACACCATGGGAGTAATAGAAGCATTATAATGTTCTTGGTCTTATTTACCACCCCTTTCCTAATAATTCCTTGCATCATGTTTACTTTTTTTGCCACTGCCGCACACTGTGCAGAAGATTTCAGCGTATTGTCTACAATGACACCTAGATCTTTTTTTTGGGTGCTGACTCCCATGGTGGAGCCTAGCGTCAGGTAATTATGATTCGGATTATTCTTCCCAACTTGCATCACTTTGCATTTGTCCACATTAAATTTCATCTGCCAATCGGTTGCCCAGTTTTCCAATTTCCTAAGGTCTTCCTGCAATTTTTCACAGTCCGCGTATGTTTTAACAACTTTTAATAATTTTGTGTCATCTGTAAATTTAACCATCTCACTTTTCATTCCAGTTTCCAGGTTGGATGCATCTGTGGTCAGAATCTTTTGGGGAAGCAGAATTTGTAATGGTAATCCCAGGTTCAAATTGGACTGAATTAGCCACTAGCTACTCTCCCTGGCCTGGTGCCATTGAGAAGCTAAGGCCCATTAGACTCTCCTAAAATGCATATGTGCCAAGGGTGTAACATATACTGTGGAGGCCATGTGGCCTAGTAATCTCAACATCTGCCAACTGTTTAATGGTGGATGTGCAAACCTGATTGGCGATCACCAGGAGAGCAACTGCCCAATACTGAGGAAGGAAGGCTCGAGCATGCACTCTTTCTAGAAGGGCTCCTATGTACTTCAATTGCTGGACGGGTCGGTGATGGGACTTTAGGTAGTTGATTACAAGCCCTATTAACTCCAATACCTGGATAGTTCTCTGCACTGATGCTTAAGCATTCTCCTGTGATGTGCTTTTGACCAGACAATCGTTCAGGTAGAGAACACATGCACTCTCAGCCCACGTAGTGGCATGGTACTTAAATACGTAAGTATTGCCATACTGGGACAGACCAAAGGTAATCAAGCCCAGCATCCTGTTTCCAACAGTGGCCAATCCAGGTCACAAATACCTAGCAAGATCCCAAAAAAGTACAAAACATTTTATGCTGCTTATCCCAGAAATAAGCAGTGGAGTTTCCCCAAGTCCATTTTAATAATGGTTTATGGACTTTTCCTTTAGGAAGCCATCCAGACCCTTTTTAAACCCCACTGAGCTAACCACTTTTACCACATTCTCTGGCAACAAATTCGAGTTTAATTACACATTGCGTGAATTTTGTCCGATTCATTTTAAATTTACTACTTTGTAGCTTCATTGAATGCCCCTTAGTCCTAGTATTTTTGGAAAGAGTAAACAGACGCTTCACGTCTACCCCTTCCCACTCCACTCATTATTTTATAGACCTCTATCATATCTCCCCTCAGCCGTCTTTTCTCCAAGCTGAAGAGCCCTAGCCACTTCAGCCTTTCTTCTAAGGGAAATCGTCCCATCCCCTTTATCATTTTCGTCACCCTTCTCTGCACTTTTTCTAATTCCACTATATCTTTTTTGAGATGCAGTGACCAGAATTGAACACAATATTCGTGGTGTGGTCGCACCATGGAGTGATATAGAGGCATTATAACGTCCACATTTATGTTTTCCATTCCTTTCCTAATAATACCTAACATTCTATTTGTTTTCTTAGCCGCCACAGCACACTGAGCAGAAGGTTTCAACGTATCATCAACGACACCTAGATCCCTTTCTTGGTCCGTGACTCCTAACGTGGAACCTTGCATGACATAGCTATAATTCAGGTTCCTCTTTCCCACATGCATCACTTTGCACTTGCTCACATTAAACCCATGTGCATCTCCTTCCTGTCTTCCCTGTCCTTCATCCATGTCCAGCATTTCTCCTGCCCTCCCCGCCATCAATCCATGTCCAGCAACTCTCCTCTATCCTCTGCCCTCCCCTCCATGTCCAGGGTACCTACAAAACAGATGAAGATGTGATTCCATGTGCCCCAATGAAAGGAGTGTTTAATTCTACTTCCATTTAATTTTAATATATTCCATCGTCTTTATAAACACCAGGCTTCCCAAGGCAGATTACAACCAGTTAAGATGAACCCACCACGAAACAGAATATTCTCACTCACATCTGACCATCTGAATTGTACAGAAGCACAGTGAAGAAAAATAAGCACAAACTACAGAATTTATAATTGCTGTTTCTACTAGCTACAATAATTTTCTCCTCCACCTTATAAGGCACTGCCTTTCCAACTAAAACAGTGTTAGACTTGTTAAAGATGGACCAACAATAAAGAACGACAACGTGGATGCAGCAGCTCACAGGTTTGCTTGCTGTGTTTTGCGTGAACGGCAATGACGGCTGCGCGGGGGAGTAGAAACAGAGATTAATCAAATGTCTTCCTTAGTTACAGTAGACTAGATAGGCTCACTTCCACTCCACTCTCTATTTACCCGAAGTCGCAGCGGAGAACCGGCGGGCAGCGGCAGTGAAAGCAACAAGCAGGCAGACTCGCCTCCATCCTTCGCTTCCCTGCCCTCTCAGCGTCCCACCCTCATGGAAAGGAAATGACATCAGAGGAAGGTGGGACGCTGAGAGGGCAGGAAAACGAAGGATGGAGGCGAGTCTGCCTGCTTGCTGCTTTCACTGCTACTTCAGGTAAATAGATTTCCAGGGGACAGAACAGAAAGTCGGAAAAAAAGGTGCCGGTACACTGTACTGGTGCGTACAGGCACAAAAAAAGCACTGGCAACTAGTAATCACAATCAATACTTCGGAATACAATCTACCAAAAGAAAGTTTTTCTAGATCTTTAAAATAGTGTAACCCTGGTTTATACCTCGGGTCAGGGCTGCCAGACAAATTGTACTTCAGATGAGCTAGGCACAGGCTGGGACCTAAAACAATCCTCCGGTAGATCGAAGAGTATTCTCTCCCTGGGGGATGCAAAAGTTCACTACTCTCAAATAACGACCAGCAGTCTCAGTAAGTAACTTCAAACTTTCTTTTATTTCATCAACATGAAACCAAAAACAGTTCATAACTCAACCCTCATTTCCTCAGTATAAGTGCATAACAGGCCAAAGTCACATTCAATCAACATCCATATGATGTCTGTTCCATTCCAAATTAGGGATCCTCTGACTCACTGGCTAGTCCTACTAGGAGTGGAGCTCTTCCGTACCCACGTCCTTCCTTCCTGGGGTGTCTTTTCCCACAAGGAATTCCTTCCTTCTCATGAATCCCTTTGGTGGGAACCCTACACAGCCTCCCTCTTCCCCCCCCCCCCCCGGCAGAGGTTTCTGGCTACCAGCTGGAGTTTACAGTTTAGCTCTGTGACTCCCCCCTCAGTACTCATTGTCTCTAGGGTGGTAAGGCAACCAAAGGCCCAAATAAACTTTCACAATCCCTTTTATCACTTCTCTGCCTTGCCCTCCAGAAGCTGGGCCCCCACCCATTTCCACCCACAGGGCCAGCTTTACCAGCCCTGTTGCCATAGTGACCCTCCAAAAATCCTCCTACCTTCTGCCCGCAGCACAGGCACTTTTCAGCTTTTCTCTTTGCATGCAGTCAAATGGTTCATTTTATTTACATGCACAGCTCAATTCAAATGAAAGAATATATAAAGTCACACAAAAAAGATACTAAGCAAAAGATGGCTCAAAATCAACATCTGGGGATGGCTTTGGCGGAACTGCCACAGCTGCATAAGAGGCAGGAAAGACTGAAGGGAAGGGGGGATGAATTTTGCTCACACCTTTAAATTGTAGCTCACAGAGTTGCATTTAGGGTTGGAGGGAAGGTAAAATTATGTATAATCATACCTGATAATTTTCTTTCCATTAATCATAGCTGATCAATCCATAGACTGGTGGGTTGTGTCCATCTACCAGCAGGTGGAGATAGAGAGCAAACTTTTGCCTCCCTATATGTGGTCATGTGCTGCCGGAAACTCCTCAGTATGTCGATATCAAAGCTCCATCCGCAGGACTCAGCACTTAGAGAATTACACCCACGAAGGGACACTCTGCCCAGCTCACCACCGCCGAAACGGGGGAGGGGAATTAACCCAGCTCATCCCCACACAAGTGGGGGAGGGGAATCCGTCCAGCTCATCCCCGCGGAGCGGGGGAGGGACACCACACCCGCCGATGCGGGGGGATCTGGCTTATCCTGCAACCGCAACCGCGGGAGGAGCTGACTGACCCTAACACCGCCGAAGCGGGAGGGGTACAAAGCTGCCCTACAGCCGCACGAAGCGGGAGGGAGTGCCGGCAGAATTTATGTCTCAATCCAGCCCCGTAAAACGGGGGGGAGAGGAATGCAGCAGCTCACTGTAACACAAACTCGTCTTAACTCTTGAAGAATCCAAGTGAAAAAACTTGAACACGAAGTCTTTCTGAAGTAACTGAAGACTGAACTTGAACCTGAAATGCAACCAGAATAAAAACAGTACAGATATCTGGGAGGGGCTATGGATTGATCAGCTATGATTAATGGAAAGAAAATTATCAGGTATGATTATACATAATTTTACCTTCCATATCATCAAGCTGATCAATCCATAGACTGGTGGGATGTACCGAAGCAGTACTCACCCAGGGCGGGACATAGAAATCCCTGACCGCAACACTGAAGCTCCAAACCGGGCCTCCGCCCGAGCAGCCACAGTCAAGCGGTAATGCTTGGAGAATGTATGGGCCGAAGCCCAAGTTGCCGCCTTGCATATCTCTTCCAAGGAGACGGAACCGGCCTCTGCCATCGAGGCCGCCTGAGCTCTTGTGGAGTGAGCCTTCAGCTGGATAGGCGGCACCTTCCCCGCGGCCACATAAGCCGCTGCAATGGCTTCCTTGACCCATCTTGCCACTGTAGGCTTAGCAGCCTGCAGACCCCTACGAGGACCTGCATACAGGACAAACAGATGATCCGATTTCCGGAAATCATTGGTCACTTCCAAGTATCTGATGATGACTCGTCTCACATCCAGATATTTAAGAGCAGAGTACTCCTCTGGGAAGTCCTCCCTACGAAAGGAAGGGAGACAGAGCTGCTGATTCACATGGAAGCGAGAAACAATCTTGGGCAGAAAGGAAGGCACTGTGCGAATAGTCACTCCTGCCTCAGTGAACTGCAGAAAAGGCTCTCGACATGAGAGCGCCTGGAGCTCGGAAACTCTTCTGGCTGAAGTGATAGCCACCAAAAAGACTGCTTTCAACGTCAGGTCTTTCAGAGATGCCCTTGACAAGGGTTCAAACGGCGGCTTCTGCAATGCTCTTAGCACCAGGTTGAGATTCCACGCAGGCACCACTGAGTGCAGAGGAGGGCGCAGGTGATTAACTCCCTTGAGAAAGCGCACCACATCTGGCTGCGAAGCCAGGGAAGCACCCTTCAGGCGGCCCCTGAAGCAAGCCAGAGCCGCTACCTGGACTTTAAGGGAACTGAGCGACAGGCCTTTGTCCAGACCTTCTTGCAGGAACGCCAACACTGAAGAAATTGGAGCAGTGAAAGGAGAAAGTGAGCCTGCTTCACACCACGCTGCAAAGATACGCCAAACCCTGGCGTAAGCAGTAGAAGTAGAGCGCTTCCTCGCTCTCAGCATAGTGGCGATGACCTTGTCTGAGAAGCCCTTCTTCCTCAGACGCTGCCGCTCAATAGCCAGGCCGTAAGACCAAAGGGGGAGGGATCCTCCATCACCACGGGACCCTGATGTAACAGGCCCTGCTCCACTGACAGCCGCAGAGGATCGTCGACTGAGAGCCTGATCAAGTCCGCATACCAGGGACGCCTGGGCCAATCCGGACCCACCAGGATTACCCTGCCGGGATGCTTTGCCACCCGGTCTAGCACCCTGCCCAACATGGGCCAGGGCGGGAACACATAGAGAAGCTCTTGTGTCGGCCACTGTTGGAGAAGAGCATCTACTCCCAGGGATCGAGGGTCCCGTCCTCTGCTGAAAAAGCGCGGCACTTGGCAATTGGCCGATGACGCCATCAAATCTAGGCTCGGCTGGCCCCAGCGCTTCGTGATGTCCAAGAACGCCTGAGCAGATAGCTGCCACTCTCCGGGCTCCAAGGTATGGCGACTGAGAAAGTCCGCCTTGACATTCATGACTCCGGCAATGTGGGCCGCTGAAAGCTGCTCCAGGTTCACTTCCGCCCACTGGCAAAGATTCATAGCCTCCTTGGCTAGAGGGGCGCTCTTGGTACCTCCCTGGCGGTTGACATAGGCCACAGCCGTGGCATTGTCCGACAGGACCCGTACAGGCTTCAACACCAGTACCGGGATGAACTCCAAAAGCGCCAACCGAATGGCTCTGAGTTCCAGGAGGTTGATAGACCACTTTGCCTCTGCAGGAGACCAGAGCCCCTGCGCTGTCCTTCCCAAGCAGTGGGCTCCCCAGCCCGACAACGAGGCGTCCGTCGTGACGACAATCCACTCTGGGGTCACCAGAGGCAATCCTGCAGACAACTTGTCTGTCTGCGTCCACCAGCTCAGCGCCTTGCGCACTGCTGGGTCCACGGGAAGGCGCACAGCATAATCCTCCGACATCGGAGTCCAGCGCAGCAGCAGAGATAGCTGTAGTGGTCTCATATGAGCCCTGGCCCAGGGCACTACTTCCATCGTGGCCGTCATAGAGCCCAACAGCTGCACGTAGTCCCAAGCCCGAATAGGAGAGGCTACTAGGAACTAGTCCACCTGAGCCTGAAGCTTGACAATCCGATTGTCTGGCAGGAACACTCTGCCCACTTGGGTGTCGAATCGAACTCCCAGATACTCCAGGGACTGAGTCGGGCGCAGCTGGCTCTTCTTCCAGTTGATGATCCATCCCAGGGAGCTCACAAGAGCAACTACCCGGTCCATAGCTTTGCCGCACTCTGCATAAGAGGGGGCTCGGATCAACCAGTCGTCCAGATAAGGATGGACTTGTACTCCTTCCTTTAGCAGGAAGGCCGCTATGATCCCCATTACTTTGGAAAAGGTCCGCGGAGCAGTAGCCAACCCGAAAGGGAGGGCTCTGAACTGGAAGTGTCGTCTCAGGACTGTAAAACGCAGAAAGCGTTGGAGAGGAGGCCAGATGGGAATATGCAGGTACGCTTCCTTGATGTCCAAGGAAGCCAAGAACTCTCCTGCCTTCACTGCCGCTATAACAGAGCGGAGAGTCTCCATGCGAAAGTGCCTCACTTTCCAGGCCCGATTGACCCCTTTGAGGTCGAGGATAGGCCGGACAGAACCTCCTTTCTTTGGAACCACAAAGTAAATGGAGTAACGTCCCTTGCCAATCTGATTTTTTGGCACCGGAACGACCGCACCCAGGCGGATCAGATTGTCCAAAGTCTGCTGCACTGCCACAGCTTTGACCGGAGACTTGCAGGGAGAGAGTACAAACCCGTCTCTTAAGGGTCGGCAGAACTCTAGCTTGTAGCCGTCTCTGATGACTTCCAGCACCCAAGCGTCTGAAGTTATTGTGGTCCACTCGCCCAGAAACGAGGACAGCCGTCCTCCAATCTGCACTGGGGCGTGGACCAAGACCCCGTCATTGGGTACGAGACCCTGGGGGAGGACCGGAGGGAGCACCTCCGGGACGGCGGTCTCTGCGAAAGGAATGCTGCTTGGGGGAGAAATTCCTCTTAAAGGAAGAGGGGGCAGAAGAACCCGACCTGCCCGGGCGGTACCGACGGGCTTCCTGAAACCGTCCTCTGGAGGTACCGGGACGAGCACTAGCCCGAGCCCTGACCTCTGGTAACTTCTTGCCCTTAGACGTGCCGAGATCGGTCACGATTTTGTCCAGCTCGACCCCAAAGAGCAGCTTGCCTTTAAAAGGCAATCTAGCCAGGCGGGATTTAGAGGCGTGGTCAGCAGACCAATGTTTCAGCCAAAGCCACCGCCGCGCAGAGACTGTCTGAGCCATGCCTTTAGCTGAGGCTCTCAAGACATCATACAGCAAGTCTGCCAAATAGGCTAAGCCCGATTCCAGGGCCGGCCAATCAGCCCTCAAGGAATGATCCGAGGGGGAAGCCCGCTGCACCATAGTCAGGCATGCCCTGGCCACATAGGAGCCGCAAACTGAGGCCTGCAAACTTAAAGCAGCCGCCTCAAAGGACGACCTTAAGGCCGCCTCCAATCTTCTGTCTTGGGCGTCCTTTAGGGCCGTGCCACCTTCCACCGGCAACGCCGTTTTCTTAGTCACCGCAGTGATTAAAGAATCCACGGTAGGCCACAGATAGGCCTCACGCTCACTCACAGCCAAAGGATAGAGGCAACATAGCCCTAGCCACTTTAAGGCTCGCTTCTGGGGCATCCCATTGAGCAGAAATTAAGGTGTGCATGGCATCATGCACGTGGAAGGTTCTAGGCGGGCGCTTCGTCCCCAGCATAATGGCAGAGCCAACAGGGGCTGAGGGAGAGACGTCCTCCGGAGAGGAAATCTTCAAAGTGTCCATGGCCTGTAACAACAGGTTGGGCAAATCCTCTGGGCTAAAAAGCCGCGCTGCAGAGGGGTCATCCGCTCCAACCGAGCGGGGATCCGTCTCCTCCAAGGAATCCGCAAAGGACCGTTGGGAGACCTCAGACACGCTGCCCTCATCTACATCGGAGGAGACAAATTCCTCCAAGGCCTGGGAATCAACCCGAGGGCGTTTGCCTCTGGGAACCTCAACCTCTTTACCAGACGAGGGAGCAGGGGCAGCGTTGTGCATGAGGAAGGCCTGCTGCAGCAGCAAAACAAACTCGGGGGAGAAACCCCCCAGACTGTGCACTTCCGCAGCCTGGGCAACAGCCCTAGACGCACTCTCAACCGGCGCTCGAAATAGCGGGGGAGAGACATGCTGCGCATCCAAAATGGCGTCCGGCGCGAAACTCCGCGAAGGAGCCGCGCGGGAAGAACGGCTCTTAACATTAGCCGGTTTTGTGCCGTCGCCCAAATTAAGGGCGTTCATGGCATTAATGTCTCCAACCTCAAGGGCGGCCCCCGAAGAAGCCGTCCGAGCCGCGTGGCCGGCCAAGATGGCGGAGGCGAGGAGCGGGGGATGGGCGTTTATGGCGGGAAAAACCGCCACGCCGGAGGAAGGACCGGGACATTCATCGGTCACTAAACTGTCACCCATCAAGGGCGAATCAGGCTGTAAAACCCCCGCATCCCCTCTAGAAGCGCTCCAGCGATCCGGGGAGCGACCCTTTGCGCCCTCGCCCTCCGACGCCATATGCCACGAGGAGAAGAATCGGGGAACCCCCTGCCCGCTAGAAAAAGGTAAAATTACCTGCTTGCCGCTCCGAGCTGTAACGAACTGGTGTCCCAGTGAGTAGCTGCAATGAACGTTTAAATAAACGTCAAAATAAACGCCTTTAAAGACGTTTAAAATTTTTTTTTTTTTTTTTTTTTTTTAAACGGAGCCAGCGGGAGGGGGGAGAAAAGGAGGGACCTGGCACCACCAGGTTTGCACTTGCTCAAAAGAGCCCTCAACCCCAGGCCTCAACAAAACCTAAGGATTAGGCTTGGAGGCCTAGCCAGAGCTGCTGCTGTGTGTGACCACCACCTGCTGAGATAGAGAACATACTGAGGAGTTTCCGGCAGCACATGACCACATATAGGGAGGCAAAAGTTTGCTCTCTATCTCCACCTGCTGGTAGATGGACACAACCCACCAGTCTATGGATTGATCAGCTTGATGATATGGAAGGGGAGAGCAAAGAAAGTAAAATAATTTTATAAAGGAACAAAGTTTAAAATATTTTTAAGAAAATTACTATTTCCTTGAATCTAAAATGTACTTGTCTAGTGCTCATGTTTCTGAAAGTTCTTTCAAGCCTACAATGTGAAAAAAAAACCTGTGTCTGATGTTACGTTACCTAATTGTCCATCATTGTGGACCTAGAGTATCTCCTGAAGGTCATGTCATTAATTTTCAAAAGTTAAATTTCAAATAAAATCTCTTAGTACAAAATTTACCAAGGCAGCTTCTACAGAGCACCATTTCCATTCTACATCAATTTCAAAATTTTCCCTGTTTATTTCTGTAAAGCAGAGACTGGGGATATACTGTTCACAGAAAATCTAATAAATTAGATGACCACCTAGCTATGACATCATTAAAATTCTGCTTGTAAACTAAGCTACTCACAAAAGGTCAACCCTCTATCACTAAGACCTAAATTTATTAAAAATGCACTACTGCATTAGCATGTGCTAATGTCATTTAACATGCATTATTAGCAAATAGGTCCAATGCATAAAATGAGGCCTGCTGTAAATAACACTAAGATAACGTTACTTTGAAGAGCATTAGTTATTTAATTTATTAGGCTTTATATAACACCTTTTTGAAAAAAAAAATCACTAATGATAGTGCACTTAAGCTATCCCTAAGTTGAGACATTATCTCTAAAACAATTTTTTAACATGGCAAGGATTAAAACTTCAGAAATACATGAAAAGAAAAATACTATTTTGCTATCTTAAAAATATTAACAACCCATTTCACTAAACATTTCTCTTTGCCATGGTGGTTATCTTTTTTCTCATATCCCTCGCCCTGCTGGCCACGGCGGTGGCGTTGGATTGCTACTCTCTCCCTCCTGCAAATTCCAACCTCTTCTATGCCTGGAATAGACTTCCTGAGCCGGTACGTCAAGCCCCATCTCTGGCCATCTTCAAATCTAAGCTAAAAGCCCACCTTTTTGATGCTGCTTTTAACTCCTAACCCTTATTTTATCATCCTCACTTTAATATTCCCTTATCTCTTGTTTGTCCTATTTGTCTGTCCTAATTCCATTGTAAGCTCTGTCGAGCAGGGACTGTCTCTTCATGTTCAAGTGTACAGCGCTGCGTACGTCTAGTAGCGCTTTAGAAATGATAAGTAGTAGTAGTTCTTCCACCCCAATCTCACTGCTTTTTGTCCTTTGAAGTCCACTCCATCCGCCTTTTCACTCCTCTACCTCTCCGACTGGCAGTCATTTATCGACCCCCTGATAAGTCTCTTTCATCCTTTCTCACTGACTGACACCTGGCTTTACTTCTTTCTTGAACCTACATCCCCCTCCAACATCCTAGGTGACTAACATCCATGCTGGTGATTCCTCTGACTCTTATGCTTCCCAATTTCTTGCCTTAACGTCCTCATTCAATCTTCAGCTGTGCTCCTCTGCACCTACCCACCAAAATGGTCATTGTCTCGACCTTATCCTCTCCTCTAACTGCTTCCCCTCCACCTTCTGTTCCTCAGCTCTTCCCCTTTCTGACCATCACCTATTAACCTTCACACTTAAGCACCCTCCTTCCCAGTCCCACTCAATCTCAACCCCCACATCTAGGAATCTTCAAGCTATTGACCCCCTTACTCTGTCCTCTTGTGTCTCTAACCTTTTCTCTTCCACCACTCTATCTAAGTCTGTCAATGAAGCCGTTTCTTCCTATGATACTATTCTCTCCTCTGCTCTGGACACACTTGCATCTCATGCCCCGTCCTACTAGGTGTACCAAACCCCAGCCTTGGCTGACCTCTAAAATCCGCTACTTTTGTTCCTGTGCCCGCTCTGCAGAACGTTCTTGGCTTAAATCCTGCACCCTTGCCGACGTCATTCATTTCAAATTCATGTTTAACTCCTTCCAGTCTGCCCTTTCACGGGTCAAACAAGATTACTTCACCCAATTGACAAATTCCCTTGGCTCTAACCCTCGACTTCTCTTCGCCACACTGAACTCTCTTCTCAAAGTGCCTCTGTCCCCAATTCCCCCTTCTCTTTCTCCTCAGACCCTAGCTGAGCACTTCCATGATAAAATCCGTAAGATTAACCTTGAATTCTCATCCAAACCCTCCCCACCTCTCTCTCCCTTAGTCCACACCCCCTACACTCTCCTTCCGCTCCTTCTTTTTCCTCCTTCTCTGAAGTTTCTACTGAGGAAACTGCCCTTCTTCTTTCCTCCTCCAAATGTACTACCTGTTCATCTGATCCTATCCCCACTTATCTACTTAACACTATCTCTCCTACTATCATCCCTGTCATCTGTCACATCCTTAATCTCTCACTCTCCACTGCAACTGTTCCTAGGCCTTCAAACATGCTGTTGTCACTCCACTCCTTAAAAAAACCCTCACTTGACCCTACCTGTTCCTCCAACTATCGCCCCATCTCCCTTTCCTCTCCAAATTACTTGAACGCGTCTTGCACCACCGTTGTCTTGACTTCCTTTCTTCTCAACCTATTCTTGACTCACTCCAATCTGGTTTCCGCCCTCTTCACTCTACTGAAACTGCACTTACCAAAGTCTCTAATGACCTGCTGCTGGCTAAATCCAGAGGTCTCTATTCTATCCTTAACCTTCTTGACCTATCTGCTTTTTTTGACCACATCATACTCCTAGATACGCTAGCCTCGAATGAATTCCAAGGCTCTGTTCTTTCCTGGTTCTCCTCCTACCTCTCACTTCGCACTTTCAGTGTTCACTCTGGCGGTTCCTCTTCAACTTCCATCCCGCTTTCAGTTGGTGTCCCACAGGGTTCTGTCCTTGGACCCCTCCTTTTCTCCATCTATACCTCTTCTCTTGGTACCCTGATTTCATCCCATAGCTTTCAATACCATCTTTATGCAGATGACTCTCAGATCTACATCTCCACCCCTGAAATCTCAACCGTAATCCAGGACAAAATTTCATCCTGCTTGTCTGACATTGCTGCTTGGATGTCTCAACGCCATCTGAAGCTAAACATGACTAAAACTGAACTTCTCATTTTCCCCCCTAAACCCACTTCCCCCATTCTCTATCTCTGTTAATGGCTCTCACATCCTCCCTGTCTCCTCGGCTCGTAACCTTGGAGCCATCTTTGATTCCTCTCTCCTCTTCTCTGCGCATATTCAACAGATCGCCAAAACCTGTCATTTCTTTATCTACAACATTAGCAAAAATCGCCCCTTCCTTTCTGAATACGCTACCAGAACCCTTATCCAAACCCTTGTCACCTCTCGCTTAGATTATTGCAATTTGCTTCTCACTGGTCTTCCACTCAGCCATCTCTCTCCTCTCCAGTCTGTCCAAAATTCTGCAGCTTGACTTATTTTCCGCCAAAATCGTTATACCCACACTAGCCCACTCCTCAAGTCACTTCACTGGCTCCCTGTCCGCTTCCGCATACAGTTCAAACTTCTCTTACTGACCTTTAAATGCATCCATTCTGCAGCCCCCCATTACCTCTCCACTCTCATCTTTCCCTACATTCCTCCCCGTGAACTCTGCTCACTGGACAAATCTCTCGTCGTCCCCCTTCTCCTCCACTGCTAACTCCAGACTTCGTTCCTTTTCCCTCGCGGCACCTTATGCCTGGAATAGACTTCCTGAGCCTGTACGTCTAGCTCCATCTCTACCTGTTTTCAAATCTATGCTGAAAACCCACCTTTTCACCACTGCTTTTGGCTCCTAGCCACTACTCAATGGCCCTCCCCTTGTTCCTTCTCACCCAGTACTTCCCTCGCCCTTAATTGTCTGTCTGTATTTTTAGATTGTAAGCTCTATTGAGCAGGGACTGTCTCTCTGTGTCAGGTGTTCAGCGCTGCGTGCGTCTGGTAGCGCTATACAAATGTTAATAATAAGAAGAATTGTGTAAGATCTTGCCAGTTCTTAGCATGCTTTTTCTCCCCGAGAGCCCCTTTTACAAAGTTGTACTGCAGTAGTGTCGGCGCATGGATTTACCATGCATCAAGGCCCCATTTTACCACAAAAGGTAAAAGGCTTTTTTTTTTTTTAAAGGAAATGACAGTGCAGTAAGTGACCAACTAGCCGCGCAGCCATTTCCCGAGGGAGCACTTGCTGTCACCTATTTAGGAGACGGTAAGGGCTCCTGCAGTAACCGGGCAGTGCGCAGGGCAGTCTGACTACCGCCGGGCAAACCCCCAGTGCTAAAAAAAACAACAACTATTTTTCATAAACGGAAACGGCATGCAATGGGGGCAGGCACTACTGCCGGGCTCCGGCAGTAGCGTTGAATTGGTGTGTGGAAAGCCCCCAGTGGGCTTGCCACACCTTTGTAAAAGGGCCCCTAAATCCTGATAAAGCAAAGTTCTAGCTGCAATTGGACAAATAATAAAAATATCGATGTTACTCATTTCTTCCCATACGAAAAAAAACAACAACAACGTTTTGCTAAAAGCCATTCTATCAACAAACTACACATGCCAAGTAACAAATACAAAGTCTAAAGCTCTTCTGTAAAATGCAATTGAATATTTAATCAAATGGCATGCTTTAATAATGCATTCAATATGAAATATAAAATATTAGAAAAAAAGCTTAAAATGATAAGTATCTCATTCTTAAGCAAAAATATTTTTATCTCAAATGTAAGTTTTACGTTAGCTGTCATGTCATTAAGGTCTCTCCTTTATACCAGACAAGGAATAAAATATAGTTTAGGATGTTCATCAGAAAGCTGTACAAGAACAAGACAGGCTTTGGCAAAGTTAAGGATCAAAGGCTAATAATTTTAGAGCTCACTTACCTGGACCTCACTTGTTCTTTGCTTGATTGCTGCTTCTCTCTCATTCAAATCCTGTTCCACATTTGTTTTTTCCCTGGAAGACCAACATATAATGCAGGAATACTTGAGAACATCAGCTACAGCAGGCATGCTAATCCAGCCTCCTAATATAGAATCTCTCTTCAAATACATTGTGAGCATAAAACGGAAAAATAGAAAGAATTCACTCCTAGAAAATCTGTAGCAGGGCCCAAATGTCTTAAAATGCTTTCTCACTTTAGCATGCCTAGATAAAACGAGAGCAAGAGGAATGACTGGGAAAAATTCAATGAAATATTTTCTCTTCAGTGATCTCACGGCTGCTGTATAGAGCAATTGGCTGAAGAAAACTGCTGGGAATCGTGGGAGTGGTTGCATCAGCATCCAGTCCTCATACTTAACCCTTGCCAAAGCAGGAACATGCTATATAACTAGAATTGCACATGATTTACTACACTTTCCTGGCTATTATTCTGTAGCAATTTTACAATTAAAACATGTATTCTGTTTATGTACATAGCTAACTGTAGCAATCTAAAATTCATCCTTATGGGGCCATTGTGAGGGCTTTATCTTCTTGCAACCATTACTAGGAAAACATATTCAAAAGGAGCAGTAATTTCTAACCACAAACTTTAATCTTTCCACTTTAATATATGCAATAAAACATTTGGGGATCCTTTTACAAAGGCACGTTTGGCTCTACACACGTGCAGAATGCGCCAAAATGAGCCTACCACCAGGCTACCACACCCCCTGGCGTTAATTTCAGATTTGCTGCTTGCCCATACGCCTGGATGATTTATTTCCCCCTATGCGCGGCCTTTCCGGCAGTAATCAGCAGTTGGTACACGCCGACTGGTCACTACGAGTGTAGCACATGAGCCCTTACCACTAGATCAATGAGTGGCATTTAAGGTCTGAGGCCGATTTTTGGCATGCGCTGGTTTGTTTTACTGCATGCCCTTTTCTCATCCCATTAAAAAAAGCCCTTTTTTGCAGACGTGGTAAAAACAGACCCTGCACGCCCAAAACACGTGCCAACACTACCTCAGGCCACCTTTTACCGTGGCTTAGTAAAAGGACCCCTCGATGAACCACAATCACAGCCAATACAAGGGTAATAGGCAGCATAGGTGAACCTTTAGCCCCCCTCCACCACCAAGTTCCCAAGACATATTATAAAAAACGAAAAGTGACATATATGCTAATGGTTGTTTCAGTTTGTGTGGCTGTCAGGACCTATTGGTTTGCTTCGATTGCAACTGCTCTTCACTGCCCCAGGCAACCACTGCTTAATGGTTGGGCTTACTAACAGGTACTGCAAAAAAAAAATCAGCATTATTCACAGACTTTCTATTACACAGAAGCAGATTAAAATCATTCTCAGTTAGAAATAAAAAGTGGCATCCATCAGCAGCATCCACAAAAGCAGAATGTGGCTCTGTGCAACCAAGCTCAATTACAAGTACACACAAAGGCGTACACAAAGAAAGCTTTAACACTGCATACTCATTGCATGAAGTCTGTTGCAATTCAGGAACCTATCACCACCCCAGGTGTGAAAGCACAAAACAAAGGCCTTGATCTGAAAATAAAATTTTTCCTTAGAAGTCAAAATGGAAGACTATTTTACAGAAAATAAGCACAAGCTAATAAGGATTCCTTTTGCATCCCTGCAATTATAGAAAATAGAATTATGCTAATGAATTTTAATGTCATTTAAAATAAGCCTCTTCTTTTGTAACCTGCATTCATCCTCACAGAAGAAAATTGGCATTTGTTTCTCTAGTTATGTTGCCTATATACAATATCGCACTATACTCTGGTTACTGAAAAATATATATAAACAATTAAACTCCTGAACACTAAACTGAACCAATTTCACAGTTGTGCATGCAGCCTAAGACTGATCACACTAATTTATTTATAATAGATACTCTCTTCGGCAAAGACCAATCAAAATGATGTACAAAATCAAAACACAAACAATACCAGATCACATTTAAAGATATAAAATACAACAATTAGCTGCACTTGTTTCTTTCTAGAGGAACTTGATGGCAGAAGTATGTAAAGAGAAAGCCAGCCTTTTGCCGCAATCTTAAGTTCAGCCTCAGTGATGCATCCAATGCTTGGACACATTAACTTACCGTTCGTTAGATGGTGAGCGATGTCGTGGAGATATTAAACAATCCCTTACCAACTGCAGCATTGTTGTGGCACATTTCTCCCATCCCACATTTGATCTTTATAAATGTGACTCGTTTAGCCCATGTATTTCAGAAACAAGAGAGAAATTTCAAACATGGGGCACAATGAGCAACCAAACAAAACACTCTCACCGACCAGTAACAGCTCAGGCTTCCAAATCTCTTCGCCTTGCTTCACTTGTACAGCAAATGCTCTCACCCCCTTCCACAACTGATATGAAAGACGGTAGAAAATACATGCAAAAAGAACTACCACAGACCCTGCAGCCACACAGAGCAGACACCGATATTCATTCAGTACATTAATCCTAACAAGATGTGAAAGGCAATACTATTGCCAGGTAAATCAGATTCTGCTCTATGTAGCCTGGTTAAAAAGGAAACCAATATGCAGATATGTATTGTGCTACAGCTCCTGATGTGTTGCTACTGTTACTGGCTTAGCCTTGCCCAGGGGACTCAGTGAATAAATAGCATATGTCTGCAAAAGCCGAGCACTTGTATTAGCAGAGACAGAAGAAAGTGAAAATGAATCAGTGGTCAAAAGAACGAGGATGCAAGTCTAAATGAACACTAAAAAAAAATCCCATGTAATCCCCCTCCACAAAGGAAACAAGCCAGCACATACCAAGACATCAACAGCAGCAGGCTATATGTCCCCATAATAAAAAAAAAACATGCTAAAAAGCATTTGTAGTCACACTTTACCAATGCAGCTTCAAAATAAAGTCCTAGAAATCCCACAATTTTACTTAAACAGAACATACTTTGATATGCTCCAAAATATCACCTGGGGTATGGTAAAGCCCTATAAAAATATGGGAACATTTGAAACAAAAAGAAACACTGCTAACTAAGAAAAGTACAAATTAACTGGAATGGGAAGAAATTACTTAGGAGTCCTTTTACTACTGTGCGCTAAAGGATTTAGTGCACAATAATGAATTAGTGTACGTTAAGTGCCATGCAGCTCATAGGTCTATAATGGGCTGTGCATTTAATACACGCTAATCATTAGCACACCTTAGTAAAAAGACTCCTTAATTTGTAGTCTCCGGTTTTAAAATTATCTAGCCTAGGTACAAAGACCAGATATATAATCATGAAAAGCCAATGAAGTCAAATGAGATCACTCAAACAGATAAAAATCTGTATCTGGGCTTAAACAAAATTACAAATAAGTCTAACAACATGTGCCACAAAAAGAACATTAACGAACCAGAGATTAAACAAACTTTCTGCCCAAGTGTTTTACCTACATACAGGAATTTTCCAAGCCAAAGGCAGCCAAAATCAGCCAGATCTGCCCTTGTCAACTCTGCTTTTCAAGTGCATAACACTTGTTTGAGATCAGAACAGGCAGAAAAGATCTGAATAACCCTCATCCTGAAGAAATCTTTCTAGGGAATAGTTCAGTTCTCAACACTTTTTACAAATAAGTCAGCAAGCTGCTGTTTCCCACTAAAGGTGAAATTTGGTCTTACCTGTTAATTTCCTTTCATTGAGTCCTACTAAACTAGTCCAGAATCAATGGATTATACACATCAACTAGCAGGTGTGAGACGAAGACCAATCATATGCAGCCTCTGCCTCAGGGGCATAGCTACGATTGAGCGAAACCAGCAAAATGCCCAGGGCCACCCATGGTAGGGGATGCCTGAAGTTCCCACCGTCCCTCTTCTCCTCCTCCACTGCTCTGTGCCTAGGTCCGACATCACACCAACTCTCCCACCGCCAGTCCTCCACAAACATTAGAGGAAGCACAGACTTGCCCTCTCTGGCTTGTGGGGCTTTTCCAGTGCAGATCCCACCCACAGGAAGTTATATTACAGAGGCGGGCCACACATAGGAGAGATTTTGCTAGCAAAAGAGAGGTTTCTGTGCTCTCTGCCGGGTGGGAGGGGGACTGAAGCAATGCCAGACCCTCGGGGAGGGAGAGCTGGAGCGATGCTGGACCCCGGGGGGTGGAGAGCTAAAGCAATGCCGTACCCTGGGGAGAGAGAGCTGGAGCAAAGCGGGACCTGGGCACGAAGAAAAATATACTGGACCCAGGCATCGACGGGGGTGAGGAGATGTTGAACTGGCAGAGGCAGAGAGATGCTAGACTTGAGGGGTGGAGTAGAAGGAAAAGAGAGACCTGGAGCAAAGGAGAGGGAGAAGAGATGGTGGACCAGAGCTAGGGGAGCAAAGGTGACAGAACAGAGAGACTGAACCAGGGGAGAGAGGGGGAAAGATGTTGGACCAATGGAGGGAGATAGAGACAGAGATGCCAAACCACAGGCATGAGTCCTGGAGCTCCTAGCTCGTTTGAGGGCAGATTTGACAACCAAAGAGTGGTGAGGCAGTTGAGCCCTCTTGAATCCGGAAGCCTTCTGGATATGATACTGCATATCCACCTTCTTAGATGTGACCTGCACCGAGAAGAGAGCTTCCCAGTTCTTTGTCAGTGCATCTGTAAGGATCGGGTGCAATAATACTGTGATCCTTTCTTTAGGCAACAGCTCATAGTCCAGAACAGATAGCATCTCTGCCCTAGGACTCTTCCTCTGACTCCAAATTAAATGGGATGGCAGAAGCCATCCCCTTATCAGAAGGTACCCCATAAGTCTCCTCCAGAATAATAGGGGGGTCTTTGTCATGGATCCATGTTTCATTGAGAAAAACCAGACCGAGGTTTTCATTGGTTATCCAATTATTTATTGTTTCTGTTTTGTTTACCACTGATCTGGTGTTGATGTATCTCACTAGTATTGATAGGTCCTACTCATCCTCTGTTAGCACAACTGTGGTGATTTTCATTAATTGATGTTTATTTGGGTTTCTGTGTTTCCTGGTTTCCTTTCTGGCTCTTTGCTGTGTTTGGACTTCGAATGAGTTTTTTTCATTTGTTGGCGTGCCCTGTCCAACTGTTTGGACTCTGCGTGGAAAGAGGGAGGCTCTTCCCGCTGGGTGATGAAGGTTGAATAGTGTCGATATATTGTTCTCTCCCTGAGTTAGAGCATCCGTGGATGCTATTAGGGTTAGGGTTGACAACCCTACTAGTATTCTAGTAATAGGAGGTTAGCGGGCTCCCAGGTCCCTGTTTGTTTTTTCTTTAATTGAGTATTTATGACTATAAGAGTTTTAAGTAGGTCCTTGGAGTGGGAGTGAGAGAGAGAGAGTTTTAGGTAGATCATCTTTTCTGAGTGTGTATGTCTGTGTTGGTTTTAGGTGGATCATTTTTTTTTTTTTGAGTGTGTGTGTATGTATAGTAGGTAATCTATTTTTTTCCTATATCTGGGTAGATCGTTCCCAAGCAGGTGGATGAGAGAGAAGGAATAGGCAGATGAGAGAGTAGGCGTTCTCCTGTCCACAGAGACAGGGGTCTTGTGTGGCCGTAGTGAGCTACACAAGTGGAGAGTCATGCGGCTTTTGGGAAATATCTTTTGGTGGGCACTCTCACTTTTCCTCAGTCACAATGGTGGGGGTTTTTGGATCAGCCGCTGTTCTTCATACGTGCAGGCTGTTGGTTTGGGTCAGACAGCGCCTCCTCGTCAGTGGTGGGTAGCTTTCCTCGTCGGTTCCGTGTGATGGCTTCCACGATAGCAGCCTTAGAGAGCACTGCGGGAGAGCTACTCGTGGTTGTACTCTGGTTATGGCTCCTCTCCTTCCCTCAAGTAGGAGGCTGCTAAATCACTTGTGGGGCCGGTGCTGTCCCACCAAGCAATCGTAGGCAACCCTTGGCACATTCCTTCTCACGGCATCAGTCGCAGGGATAGAAATCCTGCAGAGAGCAGTGGTGGGGCAAGAGAGAATTGGCGCCCCAGTAGCTGGTGTGGCTCAGCAAGCGTTGCAGACTTCAGGCACTCAGTAGGCTGGCAGCGGCTCTGCCTCTCCCGAATCTCCGAGGTTCATAGGGTGATGACTGATGATGCTCTGCTGCTGAGTCATTTCCTCCTCACTGCATGCTCAAGGATGCCCATAGGTAGAGTATAATCCGTTCTGGTCCAGCTCAGTCCTATCAAGTTCGCATGAAGAAGAGGAATCTTTGGGGGAGGGGGATAAGCTTGAGAAGGGCAGGAGCTGATGAGGATGGAATCCAGAAAAGATGTTTCATGGATTGGAGGGGGAAGGGGTGAAAAAAAGTGTGAATTTAGTGAGGCGGAGGCCGGGGGGGGGGGGGGGGGGGGGTGTTAGTGGGGAGGCCAGGGAGAGAGCTAACATGAGCAGTGGGGAGTCAATACTGGGGAAGAATGGGGACAAAATTGTTAGAGAATTGTAGAAAGCTAACTTTGGGAAAGATCCAAGTCAGAAATGGAGGAAGAACTGAATATGGGTAGGGGAAGGTGGAAAATAAGCCTGGGAATAGGGGCTTAAAGATGGGGTGGAGAGAAAACATTAAGACTCATTGCTCAAAGCTTACCGTGCTTGCAACGTTTTAGACTGACTGTAGCCAGTCTAGTATGCACGCTATTCAGCGTCTAAATTCACAAAGGGGTTCTGCGTCACTTTTACCATTCACGATAGCAGCTACCAATAATCCTATGGAAATGTATTACAACAAGCTCATCCTATATAATAAAACGCACCTCCAACATTCTGAAGCTGACTGCATGGCTGAGGCATTCCTGCTCTCTGTATCCATCTCCTGAATTGACATCATGTACTTCCGGGTTCGTCACAAGCAGAAGTGACCAACCACACAAGGTTTCTCGGCTTCAGAATGTTGGCGGTGCATTCTATTAAATAGAATTGGTCAGTTCCTTGAAGTACAGCCAGAGCGCAGCGTCCTGCACAGTAACGCTCAGACACCAGAGAGGGGGGGGGCCTGACACCAGGGGGGGGGAGGTATCTCTGTCACACACACACTCTCTTTCTCTCTCTCACAGTCAATGTCTTTCTTTCTTTCTCTCTCTCACTCTCACACACTGTCTCTCACACACTCTATGTCTCACACTGTACCACATTCACTCTCTGTGTGTCACACAGTCACTCACACACTCTCTTGGTCTCATACACTCAGTCTCACAGAGAGTCTGTGTCTCACACACACACACACTCTCTCTCGCGCACACACTGTATCTGTATGAAACACACGCTCTCTCGCTCTCACACTGTCTCACATACGCACTTGCACACACTCTCATTCTCACACACACACTCTCTCTCTCACAGACAAACTCGCACCCAGACTCACTCACTCTTTCACACACACACTCGCACATTCACTCTCTCTCTCACACAGTGTCACTCTCACATACACTCTCTCAAACATACACACTCCGAGGAAAACCTTGCTAGCGCCCGTTTCATTTGTGTCAGAAACGAGCCTTTTTTACTAGTTAGTATTAAAATAAGCATTCCGTGTGATGCACAGAAAGGAGCGCCTACCTTTAACATTCAAAATTTTCCAGCAGGTCTGGAGCTGTCATTGAATGAGGGCAACTTCTCGTCGGAGCAGTTTGCTTGCATTTGCACATTTGTGGGAAATGTGCATTGTGCGTGTATCATAAGTGTGTGTGTCTCGCAGTAGTTGTAAAGTTGTCATTGAACAAAAAAATATTGAAACTGTGACATCAGTGGATGCATGCATATGATGTCCGTCTGTGGTGCATGCACAAAGTTTTGCTTTACAGCAAGAGTACCACAAAGGCTGTTGTGATCTTTTTCTTGATATAAATAAAACACTGTCACAAAAAATTGCATAGCAAAAAGGGCAGTATAATAAAAATATTGGGCTTTTAAAGCACAATTTCAACACATGACACACGCCTATGACGTGGCTATCACTTTTTTTCCTGGGTATGTGCATGAACACCCCCCCCCCTTGTGGGTGGATTTATTGAGAATAAGTTGAGATGCTGGGAGCTCTCTTACACAGTATGAGTGGATTAATCCACTGAAGGGAACAAAGCTTGTGGGATCCATGATGTACACATTAAATGGAGAGAGCTGGGATCAGAATAAGGGAATTGGAAAACCTGCTCCCCACGAGTTTAGGGGAGGGGGAGATTGGTGGCATGGCTGGGAATCCACTGTGGGGTTTTGGTTCTATTTTCACCTTTGGTGAGTGGTCTCAGCTTCTGGCTAAGATGGGAGACAGCCCTCCAGAGGGGAAAATACATTACTGGCAGGGAGTCACGTGATGGGCTGAGGGAAGAGGTCGTATTCCTTTTCACTCTCGGGTTATCCCTCCCTCGAACCCTCCACAAACTGGACTGACTTGCTGAAAAACGAAGGAACGCAATCGGAAACAAACTTAAGACACATGGACTCTTATATCATCCGCGAAACTAGAGCGATGACGGGGAAAACAACAAAAAAAGAGCCAGAGAAGCAGCGAGGGGTTGGCGAAAACAAGATGGCGCCGAGCCCAGCGTCAGATTCGGCGCCAAGGTTCCACCAGGCTCAACTCGAACAGCTCACAGAGGCGGTAAAGTCCGCTTTGGAACCGCAACTAACCCAGATTGCTGAAAGGCTAACAAGCGTAGAAACGAAACTTGGTGAAACAACAAAAAGAACGGGCGAACTTGAAGCACGTGTGTCGGAAGCAGAGGACGCCGCAGTTAGCGCTGTGGCGTCGTTGCAAGAGCTACAAAAAGAATTGAAAGCACAGGCAATGAAAATGGATGATCTTGAAAATAGATCTCGAAGATCCAACTTGAGACTTATAGGTGTCCCGGAGTCGATACCGGATCGGGCTCTGGCGGAACAATTAGAACGCTGGTTAAAATCAGAATTTGCCCTTTCTGACAGCATGGGACCACTCTGCCTGGAAAGAGCTCACAGACTGGGGAAAAGACTTAATAATGGAACTCGACCAAGAGCAGTGATTGTTAAAGTACATAATTTTGTACATAAAGAAGAAATTCTAAGGGGAGCACGATTAAAATGGGATTCCTTAAACTTGAATGGAGTTAGTATTAAAGTGTTCCAAGACTATTCTCAGGCGTTACAGGAACGCAGGAAAGCTTTTACCCCGATTTGCAGACAACTTGCAGAGAGGAACCAACGGTTTTTGCTACTATATCCAGCACAATTAAAAATCAACATGGACGGCACCTGGAGATCCTTTGGCTCTCCAAAAGAAGCTCAAGAGGCACTTCAATTCCAGGATCATAAAAACTCTGAACAGGGGGGAAACAACAGTTGAAGAACATAACATAACTCTCTGAGAGCTAGAAACTCAGTAATCTAAAGTTAAGTCTCAGTTGGACGCCAGAACGTTGGTTGAATAGCCAAATGTTGAATAGTAAGTACTATATGAAGTGATTTACAGCGCTGTGTTTTTCCTGTAGAGAGAGATGAACAAGTTTGAACTGTGAGATACTATATATGGCAAGTGTGGAGGGGGGAGGGAGGAGACCCTACCATCGTTGACTCAGCACACCTGATCTAAGATAAGAGAGGGGAGTGCAAGGTTGGAGTCAAGGGGGATAGGGGGGGAGGGGGGAGGGGGGGCGGGAGAGAGGGGGGGATGGGAGGGAAAGTAAAGTGCAAGACTTTCTGGGACACATATAGAGAACAACACGCTGGTGGACACATAGAAAGGGGAAGGGCAACAGAACAGGTCACTGGAGCCATGTGGTCAGATAGGAAGGAACACGGGTGGAGCTGGGCCCCGGGGTTCCTCACAAAAAAAAAATTTCACCGCTACACGACAACTGGACATAGTAATGACTAAGCACAATTTAGTTCGGTTCCTCACTTGGAATGTGGGAGGTATTTCATCCCCAATCAAAAGAACAAAAATTCTAGCAGCCCTTAAAAAACATAGAGCGGATGTAGCCTGCTTGCAGGAAACCCGTCTCAATACAGAAGAACATCAGAAACTGAAGCGGGCGTGGGTAGGAGAAGTTCATGCGATTCCAGCTGAGGGGAGGAGTAAAGGAATAGCTATTCTGATCCGCAAGGGATTAGTGGCCAAATCGGAAGTTATAGAAAGAGATTCTCAGGGGAGATATCTGATGATTCATCTATGGATTCAACATCGAGAATATATGCTGGTAGCACTGTATGGGCCAAATCTATTTGACAAATCATTCTATGAGCGGGTGGCCCAACGATGTCTCATTCGCAGAGCTCTCCCCCTAATTATAGTGGGAGACTTTAACCTCGTAGCAGATCCAACATTAGATTGCTCAGCACCTAGACGGGCCAACAGGGGAGGAATGAGATCGAGAGCCCTTCCACAATTCATGCAATCACTAAATTTGGTGGATGCGTGGCGGACTCTTCATCCAGACTCACGAGACTATACTCACTTGTCACGGGCACATGGCAGCTGGTCCAGGATAGATTACATCCTTGTAGATCAAAACATGTTTCATATGGTAGCAGACGCAGTAATAGGGCCAGAAGAGGTCTCAGATCACGCGATGACATGGATAGACTTGACAGATCCAGAATCATTTGGAGTCGGGGCGGGTTGGCGCTTTCCAACATACTTAGCCGCAGACACTGAATTCAAACGTTATATACAAGATAGCTGGGAGGAGTATGAAAAATTTAATGCAGCCCACAAAAGCCAGCCATCCTTGTTTTGGCAAGCAGCTAAAGCAGTATTAAGAGGGGCAATTATAGCATTCACAGCTAAAAGAGAAAGGCGAATCACTAGAGCAATCACCAACCTAGAAAAAAGACTCCAAAAAGCAAAGCGCAGGTATATTAATAATCCCAATACATTCTTCAAAGAGCAAATGCAGTCAGCAAGAATAGCGTTAGATACCCTCCTACAGGACCGAGCCTCTAGGGCATTAATACGTAGGAAATATCGGTTACAACGCTTTGGGAACAAATCGGGAGGCATGTTAGCACGCGTAATAAAAACTTGGGGAGGAAGCAGAGTAATAATGGCGGTCAAGGACAAGGAGGGCCATATTCAAAACCAAAGAGACAAGGTAGCGAAGGTGTTTCGAGATTTTTATCAAGACTTATACTCTACGCCAATGCCCCACTCTACAGACTCTATTAATCAGTATCTAGAGCGGGCAGGACTAACCAAGCTAGGAGAGATAGAGTTAGAGGAACTTAATTCACCTATAACAGGGAAGGAACTACAAGACATAATTAAAACGTTGCCTAAACATTCGGCTCCGGAGCCTGATGGGTTCTCTAGTGCATTCTACCAAATGTTAAACCAGCAAATAATAAGACCTCTGCTCTCATATTATGAAGAGGTGGTGGAACTTGGAGAATTCCCAATCTACGCTAATGAAGCGTTAATCACATTACTTTTAAAGCCAGGAAGAAAAGAAACACAGGCAGACTCCTATAGGCCCATATCACTAATCAATGTGGATACAAAAATCATGGCCAAGCTTCTAGCAAACAGAATTCAGAGAGTGTTACTGACATTAATAGAACCAGAGCAAGTGGGTTTTGTACGAAATAGGCATTCCGCAGTAAATGTGAGGCGTCTACTCATGGCAATGGGACAATGTAGTTGTACAGAAACAAAGGCAATCTTGGTGAGTCTGGATGCCGAGAAGGCGTTCGACAGAGTGGAATGGGAGTACATGTTTGCAGTGCTACAACACATAGGTGTCAAGGGATGGGCATACCAGGCAATTCAATCATTATACTCGGGCCCCACAGCTGCAGTACTGATCAATGGCACAAGAACAGCACAATTTTCTATAGCAAGAGGCACGAGGCAGGGCTGTCCATTATCTCCGGTCCTCTTCCTCCTCTCCATAGAACCACTGCTGAGGAGCCTGAAACGAGAGGGGGAGATAGCTGGGGTAGAGGTAGGGGGAGAGACTGTGAAAGCATTAGCGTTTGCAGACGACTTATTGATAATGACCTCAAAACCAACAACGTCACTGAGTGTGCTGATAAACAGGGTCTCCCAATTTGGTAAACTTTCAGGCTTTAAAGTCAATTTAGAGAAATCTAGTGTTATGCACATTCAGACCAGCCCCGATGATATGCAGAGATTTAAATTCCCATTACGCAGAGCGGCAGGAACCATCAAATATCTGGGGGTGCAGATCCCGAGCGATTTATCCCAACTCTATAATCTGAATATTCAAAAACTGCTGACTGAAACAGCAACAAGGCTGGGTCATTGGCAGGGGCTACCTCTCTCTCTCACGGGACGCATAGCGTTGTATAACATGATGATAGTTCCACGCTGGCTATATATCTTTCAAGTTTTGCCATTGTACCTTTCTAGTAAAGATGAAAAGCAGTTGAATGTAATGCTAAGAAAATACCTCTGGCAGGGGAGAAAACCGCGACTGCCTCAATCAGTGATGGAGATACCAAAAGAATATGGGGGAATGGGAGTGCTGAGTATGCGGCAAATGACGGTGGCCTGTGCAATGAGACACATCAATGACTGGTTCCGTAACACATCAGATTTTTCAGCGACTCAAATGGAGAAAAACTTATTAAAACCCCTCCACTTCAGTAGTGCCCTTCATGGTTTGGGTAAGAGAACATTCCCAGTTTTGACGGCTACTAACATTCTACAGACTGCGCAAAAAACCTGGAAGTGGATTTGCAGAATGCATCAATTCTCTTATAAAACTACTCCATACTTGACATTGAAGGGGAATCCAGACTTTCCTCCAGGAGATTTATACACGGTGTTTAAACGCTGGGAAGACCAAGGAATAATTTATCTTCAACAAATACTAACAGAGGAAGGGAAACTAAAATCATCTACAGATCTTCAAAGGTTAAAGCTGATAACTCCGAAAGATTATTTTCATTATTGGCAGTTACAACATTATGTGTCTAGCCTGGAATGGGAAGACCTAACAGAAGATGTCCAAGTGGAAGTGGCGGAGGCATTCTCATTCAACTCTCAACAGAAAGTGCCTTTGAAATACCATCACAGACACATCAAAGATCATAAACTGGAATTGGACTATGATAAATAAGCTGGGAAATGGGAGAGTGACTTGAATATCACAGTAACGTCTGACATGTTCAAAAGACATGTCCTGACAATCCAGCGATCCTCCTTACTATCAGCACATTGGGAGATGCAATATCGATTTGCCCTCAGACTACACATTCCCCCACGGCGAGCGTTTCACATGGGAGCCTCCCCAGATGGAGAATGCCCCAAGTGTGGGAAGGAGGGAGCGACTTTGGGGCATATGTTCTGGCGCTGTGCACAGGTGGAGGAATTTTGGAAGAAAATTTTGAGCCAAGTCTCTAAATTGTGGGCTATAGACTGGCGATATTCCCCGTTGCTGCTATTTGGTAATCCTGAGGTGAAAGCCCCGGTTCCAGGAGGTTGCATTGCATTCATAAACCGGGCCATAGTCATAGCGAAGGCATCAATTCTGGTAGATTGGCTTTCTCCAGATGGTCCCTCAGTACAGGTGTGGAGAATGAAAATGGTGACTTTAATGCGTTTGGAAAGACAGATGTGCCAAGGCAGGCCAGAATCAGACTTGCAGCAATTCTTAAAGAAATGGAACCCATTTATACAGACATTACCACATGCTTCAAAGAGCTACCTGTTAAACTTCTAGTGACTACAGCTTGTATTCAGACTGTCGGAAAGTATCCTAGATCTTGAAGGGAAGGGAGGGTAGGGAGGGAGGGTTTGATAACTAGGAAAGGCAGGAGAAAGGGGTTAATTACGGATTAAAGAGTTACACTATGGTTCATTGTGGAATGTGAAGCGAAACTTGATAATTCCATGATATAAGATTGATTATTACTATACGTTCTGAAATAGTATGTGTGGTCTCTGTTAATATCAACTACAATGAATATAAACAGATTTAAAGTAGAGGGATAAGAAACGGGGGTGGGGTGTCCGGGGATAAAAAGAAATTTCATTGACTGTGAAATGCTGACTGATGTTCTTGTACTAGATTAGTGTTCAAGTTGATGTTTTCTGTTTATATGTACTGACCTTTCAGTCAATAAAAAAGATTTAAATATACATTACTGGCAGTTGAAGAGCCCTGTTAAGGGCTAGTAATTCTGAACCCCAGCAAGTACAGTACTCTTAGAGGTTCTCCTGAAGATAAGAAGAGCAGCAGCCCTTGGGAGCATCGTTCAAGGCAAGGCGGCCTTTGGGAGCAGCTCAAGGAAGAATAAAATGGACTGTGGGAACATTATCGATGCCTAAGGCTGAGAAGAGCAGAGGTAGCTCTCCCTGGTACTGGTGGTTTCAGAGCCTTGTTAAGGGCTGGTATGCCTGAATCCCAGCAGGGAGAAACCTCAGAGGCTCCTCTTGAAGACAGGACCAGAGAGGGACAAGGCCTCTGGGGTGTGGTCGGTACTAGGGGTCCAGCAAAGGGAGAAGGCTCCCTGAATGTGACCAGCACTAGGAGCCTAGTGAGGAAGGACAGATGGTCCTCAAAGCCCAGGGGAAAGCTTCCAGGAAGCAGCAGCAGGGAAAGGCATAGCCAGCCTGGAAGTCCAGCACAGCAGCCCCAGCCCAAGACGTCTCCAGCAAGTGAGATCTGAGGAGACTGGGAGAGGGTGTACTTGCATGGAAAAGAGAGGAGGGACCTAGGCAACACAGCCATGCCCACACACTGATTTAACTAAGCTGGAGGGAAGAACTTACAACTACTACCTTGGCAAGCAAGACTGAAAGCGTTTGAAGGGTGTGAAAGATTAAGTTACTGTTCTAAAGATTTGAATTATAGACTAATGCTATTGGTTTCAGTGCACAAGTACTGGGTTAAGTACTAAGACTGTTGAAATTTGTAGGCATTTGTTTATGCTAACTGAATTGACATGATAAGAAATCCTCATTTCTCATATAGAAAACTATGCAAATAGTTTAATAAAACCCGTTTATTAGACAGTCCTGTTCACAGTAGTCTTTTGCTAATGCCTTTCTTCCCCAGATGGAGGTATCATGTGCCAGAGACTGCCCTCAGAAGACTCCAGCTAGGTTGGGCCCTGGATCCAGGAGCGCCCTGTAAGAGGCACTACATGCAGAACATCAATGCTTATTGGAAGATTGATCTGCACATGTGCTAGGCACTTTCCCTACCAAGCTGCTTGCAGAATTTCCTTGCATCTCACTTGAATGCAATTTCTTTTAAGTATCATAGTAACATAGTAGATGACGGCAGAAAAAGACCTGCACGGTCCATTCAGTCTGCCCAACAAGATAAACTCATATGTGCTACTTTTTGTAAATACCTTACCTTGATTTGTATCTGTCTTTTTCACGGCACAGACCGTATAAGTCTGCCCAGCACTATCCCCGCCTCCCAACCACCAGCCCCGCCTCGTCGATGTTTCAAAATCGGTAAGTTCAACCACCTAAGTTCAGCAACTTTTGAGCATCTGCCCCTAAGTGCTGGGAAGGAGAAGGGATCTATGGAGTCGTCTGGGGTTGGGGGGGGGGGGTTGATGCTATGGTGGCTAAACCTGTGGGAGGGAATATGAGACTTGGTGGGTAGCATTCTCCATGCTTAAAGCAGTCCTGCATATATAACACAGGAATGAAACACTGTGTAAAAAAAAAAAAAAGGTTTCTAGAATGAATACAAAAACAGCATTAACACTTTGGAAAAAAACCACAAATATTCCAGATCATCTGGTTTATTCAGCTCTGAAGTATAACCATGTTACATCTCTGTTTAATGAGCAGCACTGGCTACCAGCTGTTTACAACATGAAATGTTATTCCTTGCTCACAGATCAAGTTATACAAGTGGTGCCATTTATTTGGCTACCCATTTGATTCTTTTACATCCTCCCTGGGCAAGTCACTTAACCCTCCATTGCCCCTGGTACAAAGTAAGTACCTCACCCCATGCTTGGAACAAACTCCCTGAGCCCATACACGCCAGGCCCCCTCCCTACCCATCTTCAAATCATTGCTCAAAGCCCACCTCTTCAATGTCGCCTTCGGCACCTAATCACTACACCTCTTCTCAGGAAATCTCAACTACCCCAACTTGACATTTCGTCCTTTAGATTGTAAGCTCTTCTGAGCAGGGACCGTCCTTATTCGTTAATTTGTACAGCGCTGCGTAACCCTAGTAGCGCTCTAGAAATGTTAAGTAGTAGTAGTAGTATATGTAAACCGCTTTGAATGTAGTTGAAAAAAACCCCAGAAAGGCAGTATATTAAGTCCCAGTTCCCTTTCCCTATTTGAGATTCTACATGGAATGTTGCTACTATTGAGATTCTGTTGCTACTATTTGAAGATTCTACATGGAATGTTGCTACTATTGAGATTCTGTTGCTACTATTTGAGATTCTACATGGAATGTTGCTACTATTGAGATTCTGTTGCTACTATTTGAAGATTCTACATGGAATGTTGCTACTATTGAGATTCTGTTGCTACTATTTGAGATTCTACATGGAATGTTGCTATTCCACTAGCAACATTCCATGTAGAAGCCTGCCCTTGCAGATCAGCAACACGGCCGCGCAGGCTTCTGTTTCTGTGAGTCTGACGTCCTGTGCAGGACGTCAGACTCACAGAAACAGAAGCCTGTGCGGCCGCATTGCTGATCTGCAAGGGCAGGCTTCTAAATTGAATGTTGCTAGCAGAGGAGTAGCCTAGTGGTTAGTGCAGTGGACTTTGATCCTGGGGAACCGAGTTCGATTCCCACTGCAGCTCTGTGTGATTCTGGGCAAGTCACTTAACCCTCCATTGCCCCTGGTACAAAATAAGTACCTGAATATATGTAAACCGCTTTGAATGTAGTTGCAAAAACCTCAGAAAGGTGGTATATGAAGTCCCATTTCCCTTTCCCTCGGTAGCTCAAATACACTTAAGAGCCCACCTGGCATAGTGCCGCCTTTTTTCTTGCTCTACCTTTATGACATTTTTTAAAGATGGAAGGTAGATTATAGGAAACTGAATGAAGGGATTACGGACCTTTACCTTTACCTGAGTGTTCAAGGAGGTGCTGGGAGCAATAGGCATGCAATAATATATTGATCTCCCTACCTTTTCCAGTGCCTGACCCTGCCTTAACATGTTGGTTGTAAATTGTCTGATGTCCTTGTTTTCTGTTTTCTTATTATTTTACCATGTTCTTCATGTGAACTGTTTTGTGGTCTAGATAGTATGATAAGCCAATCAAATTAAACTAAAAATTTGAATTAGTTTGAGTAAGTGACAATTATACATACCTTTGTAAGTCGGCTATTTCATTGTTTAAGGTGTCAAGCTCTTTAATAGCAGAGAAATCAGCCACAGGACTTGAACCCACTGTATTCTATAGGAAATACAAAATATATAAAATGGAGTTTTATCTGCATAGTGGTAGAACAACTAATCAGACACATGGCCTGAATAGCTTCCAAAGAAGAGGGAAGGGAGGAGGAAGGAAACTAGAACAAAAAAACAAACAAACCAACAGCTGCACCTTGCCCCACCCTTAGATACTGACCTATACAACCCACCAGGAAGACCTATTGCATCTATGAGGGATTCTATTTTGTAACAAAACATAGACATATCTACTCTATAGAATAAAATATAAACAAGTATTTCTTTCAGACTATCGAGAAAAGGATCTCAGTGATACTTTATATCTCCTTAGTCAATCTTTAAAAAAAATATATATATATATCACCGTCATTGGTCCCAAAAAAAATCCACTCATGCAAAAAAATGTTACAGAGATATATTTTTCATGAACAAGTCCCTTCAGCAAATGTGCAATCTTAATAACAGTTTCAACAATGTTCTATGAATGTATTGATGTAACAATTTCAAATTAAGCAGCAAGTGTAACAGCCTTCAGTTGTAAGACACATCACATTCCCGGGAATCAGTAATAAAGCAAAATTCCTTACCAGTAGCAAGTGTTCTGCGAGGACAGCAGGCATATATTCTCATGTGTGGGTGACATCATCCTCGGTGCCTTTCTGCCCAAAGCTCAAGCATGGGACCAGCAGTATAATATGAAAGCTAAGACAACTCCAGGGAAGGTAGGAGGGATGTGAGAATATATGCCCACTGTCCTCAGAGAACACCTGCTACAGGTAAGCAATTTTGCTTTTTCCGAAGACAAGCAGGCATAGCCTCACATATGGGAATCACTAGCTGAGGCTCACAATGTTAATAATGAACTTAGTAAATGAAGCAGAAAGTGAGCCTGGCGGAAAAAAAGGGCTGGGCTGTAGAGTTGACATTCAAGTCATAAGATTTTGCAGGACTGATGAACTGCAAAGCTTGATCTGCTTGAAGATGTAATTTGGGGTAATTTATTGAAAATCCGAGGAGCTCTAGGAGACGTATGGTGGAGAGAATGGAAGTGGGCACCAACTGTTGGACGCTGCTTTGATCAACCAGTTGTCGAGGTAGGGGAAGACATATATGCCCCACCTGTGGAGCACTACAGCTACAACTGCCAGGCATTTCTTGAAAACACAAGGAGCTAAGAACAAGCTGAATGGCAAGACTTTGTATTGATAAGGCAGAGTTCCACAGCAGAAACACAGAAACTTCCTGTGAGAAAGAGGAATGGATATGTGGATATATGCCTCCTTTAAGTCTAGAGAGCAAAGCCAGTCATTGGGTTGGATCATGAGGAGAAATGATCCAAGGGAAACCATACAAAATTTTTATTTGAGTAGATATTTGTTCAAAACCCAGAGGTCAAGAATCAGTCACCTCCCCCTGTCTTTTTTGGTATGAGAAGGTATCAGGAGTAAAATCCTCAACCCTTCTCCAGCAGAGAAACTGGTTCTATTGGATTTTACTGGAGGAGGGTCGAGAGCTCCTCCCGAAGTACCATCATTTGGAGGGAGCTGAATGAGACTTTTGGTGGACAGTCAGGAGGCCTTCTTTCCCAAACCAGAGTGTGTGCCGAATGATCCGAAGTACCCAACAGTCAAAGGTTATGAAGGGCCACCTCTCTTGAAAGAGAATCAGCCTGCCTCCCTCCAATTGGTTGGCACAGACAAACGGATGGTAGCAATGCTCTCTAGTAAGGAGTCAAAAACTGGGTTGCTGTTTAGCCTGTGACTTCTGCTCCCATTGCTGGTTGCTGAAGGAGTATGATGGCACTTAGATGTGTAGTAATTAAGAGTGTCAAAACCCTCCTGTGGCCTGCAGAGTTTTTTTTAACGGTATCTGTATGTTTTTAATCAGGTCAATTCAATTCAAAGCAATTCTTGTATACCGCTAATATCCCCTTTGTCACTGAATAAGTTGTCTCCATTACAAGGGACATCTGCTAAACATTTCTGGACTGCAGATTTGAGATCAGAAACTCTGAGCCAGGAGAGTAGTCTTATTGCAACTCATAAAGCGGAGATGCAAGAGACATCAAAGGCCCATCTTGCTAGATATTTCTGACAATCCAGAAGTTTCCTGTGGAGTTTAAAAAACTCAGCAGCCTTTTCAGGATTAAGGAAGTCTGCATTCTGTATTACAGACTTCAAGTAGATTGTGGAATAAAGTTGATAACTAATATACGGTTGATTAGCATATAGAGAGGCTTGAAATGAGTCCAGGTTCTAGCTTCTCTGCTTAGACGAGCAGGAATGAGATCTCACACTGCATGTGTGCATTAAAGCAGATTCCACAAAAGAATAATGGGGTAATTGTGGTTTTTCAAACCCAGAATATTTCTGTATCCTATACATAGCATCAGTTTTCTTTGGAGCAAACAACTGTTAGTGGAGCTTCCCAGTTTTTGAAAAGAGCATCCTTTATAACTGTCTGACGGGAAACAGCGATTCCCTCTCTAGCAGGAGAGTCATAATCTAGATCACCAAAGAGCTCTGAATGAGGCTCCTCTTCAGTCTCTAATTTGAAAGGTATGGCCCGAGCCATCTCACGGAAAAAACAAGGAAAGGATATACTTTCTAGAAGAGACTTACCCTTTCAGAAAACGGAGAAGGTTCAGATGAAATGCTATAGGACTCCTCAGTTGGATCTTGTTCCGACTCCCAGGAGAGGTCTGAGTCTGACTCTTCAAAGTACTCATCTTGGGAATTACATGGAAGTGTGTCGGCTCTGCATGGAAGAATGTCGAAGAAGGTGCATCTCTCAACCAAGAGAGAGTTCCTCTGCTAATGTCGACACATGCGTTGGTCGGGTTTGTGCTGCCCCGGTATGCAGGACCTCTCCCACGACTGTCTCTCTAACGTATCCTCAGGCTGGGCCGAAGCTGGCACAGTAGACTACGTATGCAGTAGCCCTGAAAGTTCTTCCTTGAGCATAGCCCAGATTTCATCCTGTAGAAAAGGTGTCGGTACAAGCTGGGAAAGGGGTGTGGAGGCAACCTTAGTCATAAGCCAGTCTAGGTGTGGGAGACCTTGAGGACCCTAAAGTCTGTCGCTGAGGACTAATCAGCTGAAGAGAAGAGCGGTCATTGTGGTATGGACCCTTCCCATGCATCGAAGCTGTCGATGCAAGGGAGGTCTCAGCACCATGCCTGGAGGAAGAACAATGGCAATGCTTCTTAGGTTTTTTATGCTGCAGGTCTCTCTATGCACAAGACAATGAGGACAAGGAGTCCTTACACGGCCACGGTACCGAGTCTGATGCTAGGCATTCCCAATGTAGCGTCAGTGCACCAGATATCGATGCCAACATCAATGCAGGCTCTGCATTTGGTGCTGAATCCCCTGCCATGCTTGATGCCAATGCCAAACCAAAATATTTTTCTGCAGTCTTTAGGTGTCCTTGCTTGCATGCGCAGACAAAGGTTACATTGTATGTCCTGGTGCTCTGGACCCAAGCACTGAACACACCAGTTATGAGGGTCTGAGACAGTCTTACTGCACTAGAGACAGAAGGTTGTCTGCTCTCACCTCGGGGAGATAGGCACGAGCCGTCTGTGAATCCAGCAGAGCTCCTATGAATTCTAGTTGTTGAAGGAGATAGGACTTTAGGTAATTTATAACAAACCCGAGTAGCTCCAGGAGTTGGAGAGTCATCTGCATGGACTGTAGAGCTCCTGCCTCTGAGGTGTTCTTCACCTGTCAATCGTCTAGATAAGGGAACACATGCACTCCCAGTCTGCGTAGCGACGCTGCAACTACTGTCAGGCATTTTGTAAAGACCCTGGGCACAGATGCGAGACCAAAGGGTAGCACACAGTACTGAAAGTGCTGTGTTCCCAGACAGAATCGAAGATACTTCCTGTGAGCGGGAAGTATCAGGATGTGTGTATAAGCATCCTTTAAGTCCAGAGAGCATAGCCAATCGTGTTCCTGAATCATGGGAGGAAGCATCCTGAACTTTTCTCGGACCAGGAATTTGTTCAGGCTCCTTAGGTCTAGGATGGGACGCATCCCCCCTGTTTTCTTTTGCACAAGGAAGTACCTGGAATAGAATCACAGCCCTCCTTGCCCAGGAGGCACAGGCTCGATCGAATTGGTGCTGAGAAGGGTGGAGAGTTCTTCTGCAAGTACCTGCCTTGCTGGGAGCTGAAGGACTGAGCTCCCGGTGGGCAATTTGGAGGTGTGAAAATCAAATTGAGGGAGTATCCTAGCTGGACTATTTGAAGAACCCACCGATCGGAGGTTATGAGAGGCCACCTTTGGTGAAAAAATTTTAACCTCCCTCCGACTGGCAGATCGTCCGGCACAGACACTTTTATAGCGGCTATGCTCAACTAGAGCCAGTCAAAAGCCCGTCCCTTGCTTTTGCTAGGGAGCTGCAGGGGCCTGCCTAGGCGCACGCTGTTGACGAGAACAAGCGCGCAGGGGTTGAGCCTGAGAAGGCTGCCGAGAAGGTGGATTGTACCTACGCTTATTGTAAGCATAGGGAGCATTCCTCCTTCCCCTGGAAAACAATCTACCAGTTGAGGTAGATGCTGAAGGCGCCCAGTGGGAGAGTTTGTCGAGTGCGGTTTCCTGCTGGTGGAGCTGTTCTACCACTTGCTCAACTTTCTCGCCAAAAATATTATTCCCCTAGCAAGGAACATCCGCAAGCCGCTGCTGGGCCCTATTGTCCAGGTCAGAGACACGCAGCCAGGAGAGTCTGCGCATCACTATACCCTGAGCAGCAGATCTAGATGCAACATCAAGAGAGTCGTAAGAACCCCTGGATAGGAATTTACGACACACCTTCAGCTGCTTGACCACCTCCTGAAAAGGCTTGGCTTGCTCCGGAGGGAGCTTGTCCACCAAGTCCGCCAGTTGCTTGACATTGTTCCGCATGTGGATGCTCGTGTAGAGCTGGTAGGGCTGGATCTTGGACACGAGCATGGAGGACTGATAGGCCTTCCTCCCAAAAGAGTCCAAAGTTCTAGATTCTCGCCCCGTGGGCGCCGAGGCAAAATCACTAGAACTCTTGGCTCTCTTGAGAGCGGAATCCACAACAATAGAGTCGTGAGGTAACTGCGACTTCATCAACTCAGGTTCTCCATGAATCCGATATTGGGACTCAGTTCTTTTGGGGATGGTGGGATTAGTTAGTGGTTTCTTCCAGTTCCTCAGCAATGTCTCTTTGAGGACATTATGCAGAGGAACAATGGAAGATTCCTTAGGTGGCGAAGGATAAGGTCCTTGACTATCCTTCGCCACCTAAGGAATCTTCCATTGTTCCTCTGCATAATGTCCTCAAAGAGACATTGCTGAGGAATGTCGGTCTCTCTCCCTCAGGCCCAGAGAAACTCAAGGTCCTTGAGTTTCTCTGGGCCTGAGGGAGAGAGACCGACACGCAGCCACTCTCCTCTGCGGGGAAAAAAAGAAACTGAGGCGGGAACGGACGCGCGCGGGCGGGAAGATGGCCGCGCATGCGCGGTGGGCTTGCCCCGCGCGCCAGATCCTCCCGCAAACTTCTAGAGCCTACTTGGAAAGTATTTCCAGTTCCTGGGCCGCCGTGGACGCCGACCCATCAGTGAGAACAAGCAGCCTGCTTGTCCTCGGAGAACAAACTTTTACTTAATAGTGCAACAGCATGTAAGTAAAACAAATGTAAAACCAGCAAATGCATATTCAAAAAATGTTAAGCACAGTAAGAAAATGAAAGAGGGACCCTAAAGCTATAAACACTACCTTCTAAAAGAAACTCATTCAGGCAACCTTTAACATATAGTCTGAAAACATTTTGTAAAAAGCATGGTGCCATCTCAAGAACTTTAAACACACACAAACACAAGGACTAAATGAATGGTTGCATGGCAGTGCTGTGTTCATTGCAATAGGAGTATCTGAGCTCAATTCTCAAGCCCACATCTGTTCCTGAAGCTAGTCAGGGTTACATAAGCAGCCCTTACAGTCCACAGTGTGGTGAGTCTCAGCCATTGCAAACTGGTGACATCCAGTTACTAAATTCAGGGTGAACCAGGCTAGAGAGAGCTGAAATCTATAGCTCCTAGCCAAGGTTTGCAACTGTTATGATTAAAAGTATAATACGGGGCAAAGAGAGTTAGAAATACAGAAACCCTCTAGATAGGTATAAATGAATGTTCACAGCACAACCAGTGGCATAGCCACAGGTGGGCCTGGGTGGGCCGTGGCCCACCCACTTTAAACTCAGGCCCACCCAAAATTGTGACACACTTGCTGTGGCTGGTGGGGATCCCCAAACCTTGCTAGCTGAAGATTTTCTCTCCTTGGGCAGCCAGCGCGCTTCCAAATGTCAGCCAGCAGCACTTGCCTTAAGCTGGCGCTGAGACCAGCCCTTCTGTACATGCAAAAACACTGAGCATGCACAGCCTGCTGGCAGCAGCCTCAGTTTAAAGCAAGTGCTACCGGCTGCCATTTGGAAGAGTGCTGGCTGCTGGACGAAGAGGAAATCTTCAGCTGGATGGGTTTGGGGATGAAATATTTAATATTTGGGATTTGTGGGTAGGGAGGGGTGGAGAGAGGAACAAACTAGAGGGGGACTGGGGGGGGGGGGGGTGAATTCCATGCCCACCCACCTTGGGCTCAGGCCCACCCAAAATTGGCCATCTGGCTATGCCCCTGAGCACAACAGACTCCAGTACATGCCAGTTCTGATGAGCTGAAAGCCCAACAGGGAAAGGCAGAACTGCCACAGCAAAAGAGGTTTAAAAAATCCAATTAAATCAACAAGAATGGGGCTCAAAGATAAATATTTCTTACACAGAGGGAATTTAAGCACCTGAACATAAAAGGGTCACTAAGAGGGAGAAATCTGCTCTTAAGTGCTACGCACAAGTGTGACTAACATAAAAAGATATATTGATTTTAAAAAAAACTTCTAACCTTGAGAAGATAAAGTCAGATAGAAGAGGATTAGGAAATGTACAGTATAGGAGGTACAAAGCAGAGGAGAAATAACAGTCCATTAAGCTAGAATAAAGCAGAAAGGAAAACAAATACAAACAGGTTATTAGTTAGTACAGCCACAGCAGCACATATAATAGCAAAAATATTTTCTAAAACCAACAATGTTAACTGAAATGCAAAAGTGGATTGCAAACAAACCTAAAAATAAAGCAGACTTCAGAGCACACACCTTAAGGAGTTAGGTTTTCTTTCCATCTGTGCTCTACACAAATGTAGACTCAGATTCACTAAGCAAAAATTGTTGTTGATGCAAACAGACTGAAGATACTTCTACTGAAGTCTTCAGCTGAATTTTAATAAAAAGAAAACACTCATACTAATCAGAGCCAGAAGTACACATAGGTTTGTATAAGTAATGAAGAACCCATTTCGGACCTTGACAATAAATAAATCACATGTGAACAGATGATTTATGTCAATCTCATTTTTCCCATTACTACAGATTCTCCAGGATATAGAATGTTCTTCCTCTACAATCAATAGTTACACAGGGTAAAGATGAAGCCCTTTGTGCAAGCAGAAAACATGAGACACAAGCAGACTGAAGATCATCAAATTGCATGGTATGCCTTTACCAACAGTATACAAAACAGAAGATTTCCCCAAGCACACCAAGAAAGGAAAAAGAAAGAAAACATGGGAGACAACCAATCAAATTCCAACACAAGGGTAACATTTATTTGAATGTAAAAAAACAAATGTACAATAAAACTTGAATGGTGTTCGTCTTCTTATTGGCAATCAACTTGTTAAAACTCAACACAGCGCCGAAGGTGCCTGCCTCAGGAGTAATTCAGTCCAGTTGATAATACAAGGATGTCAGTCAATAAGTCCAAAATAAAATGTAGCACCATGAAGGCACAGAGACAATCTTTGAAACAACAATATAGAGAGGCATCCGTCTTCAAAATTATCTATGTATGAAAATCACAGTAAGGCTGTCTGCGGATAGCCTTTTCTATAGATGTTTTCTGCAGTAAGCCTTACCGTGATCAACTGTCCCATCTAGTTAACCTTGAGATTCTTCTGATTTTCTACCACTCTGGCTAAATGGGTGTGCAAATTCTCATTTGCAAACCAGCACCATTTCCCTCTCCCCAACTCTATGTCTTCCAGCTGACCTCTGAACTTCTCCCCCTAGCCCTCCATATTAATTCAATTATGACCAAAAATCTGACACTGCTCACCTCTAACATATCCACTGGTAGAACATTTCAGATTGCACCATTTTCCATCTTTGATTCAAAAAGTCTCTAGACTCTAGCATAAGCAGCCAAAGTAGAAAATTTTCTGAGCCTGAAGCAGGGTGGTAATAGCCTCATCAGAGTAACCTTTTTTTCCTCAAATTCAACCTCTCAAAAGCCAGGCAGTAAAACCAAAGCAGGACAGATTTTCCATTCAAATGGGCCCTTGACGAAGCAGCCCCCCCTGAAACTGAAAGCCAAAATGGCTTGTCCATTAGCAGTCAAAGTCTGTGTACCACAGCCACTTGGGCTAATCCAGGGCAACTAGGATCACTAGACCCGAATAACTAAGAATTTTGTGAAGCACCCTACCGATCAGAGGCCCCAGCAGAAAAACATACAGAAGAGCCATCTCCGGCCAAGGCTGGACAAGAGCATCCAGGTCTGAAACATACTCTTTTCTCCTGCTGAAGAACTGGGGAACTTTGACATTCTGACGAGTTGCCATGAGATCCAGAATCAGAGTGCCCGACCTCTGGATTATTAACTGGAAGACTGCTGACAACAGCTCCCAATACCCACAGATCTAAGGCAATTACTGAGCACAAGGTTTTCATCTGGAACTGCTTCACTTTGAGGAACTAGTTGACTCTGAAGTTGAGAATCGGGTAAAAGGATCCTCTTTTCTTTGGAGCCACAAAATAGACAGACAAATGACCCTGTTCCCATTCTTGATTGGAAACTAGAATCATTGCCCCAGCTCTTGTAAAGCGTATAGAGAAGAACCAACGGCCTGCTTTTTCAGCAAGACTCTGTATGAGGACTCCAAGAAAGAATTCTACTCTCAAATTGCAGATTCTAGCTTGTAACAGTTTCTGATAATATTCAGAACCCATTTGCCTGATATGATCTTGGCACACTCTTTGTAAAAACGGGATAAGCAACCTCCTATCACTTCTAGTGAAGAGTGGACTGGTACCCCATCATTGTGAGGAGCAAAAGACCAGAAAGGATCTGGTGGCCTGGGTAGATCACTTGTCAGAGCTAAAGGAATGCTTTTGATGATACAGGAGCCTCTGAAAGGAACTGGAATGGTCAAGATGGTATCGCCTGGAGTCTTAAGCGAAGGCATGACTGATTAGACCCGTAAGAACCTTTAAGCTTATCCTCAGACAAATGCTGTGACTTAGGAGTCCCCCAAATGTTTGACTAACATCCAAATTCTTTCCAAAGAAGCAGCATCTGCAGCCCAGTGGCAAAACCACAAACGCTTAGCAGTGACTGCCAAAGCCATTTGCTTGGCAGACACCCTGATAGGCTTGGATTATTTGGCTGATTCTTTATATGATTTTAATATCGGGGAATGCCAAAGAAACTAGAGAATTGGCTCCAGCCAAATTATACGCTGTTTGCAGAACCCAGCTAAGGCAAGCCCTGGCTGCATAAGAACTACAGACTGCAACCTGAAGAGAAAGAACAGACTTCAAAGGACAGTTTTCAAGACAACTAATTTTCTGTCATGAACATTTTTCAGATCTATCCCTCCTTCCATAGGAAGGGTAGTCTTTTTCATAACCATGGCTACCAAAGAGTCCTCCTTAGGTAATTTTAACTTCTTAAGGTCATGCTGAGATAGGGTAAAGGCAGGACATTGCTCAAGCCACTCTAATACTCACATCTGGAGTGGACCACTGAGTTGTAATCAGTTCCTGCATAGCTTCATGGACTGGGAAGGACTTAGGCAGCTTTCTGCTGCTTGCCATTTTAGGATTGGAGGAGGAGGAAGCCTGAGAGTCAGGGGAAGCAATATTAACAACCTCTAGAGCCTTAGTGATGAAGGATGGCAATTCCTCCCTGTGGAAAACCCTAACTGAAGTAGGGTCATCAGCTTCTTCATTCAATAATTCCCCCTCCTCAAGAGGCTCGGGAAATATAGAAAACAGGGAAGCAGCTGAAAACCCCCTTTAAGAGTGCAAGGGAAGGAGACATACCTGACTGGCTTTCTGATAATAAACTTGTACTTAATCCTGAAACATCTACAGCTTTATTATTCTCTTCCCATGATCAACTGTTTTTTTCATCTCTTATCTTCCAAATGGTTTCCCAGTGCCCCAGGTACATTCTACATGTGTTCTTCGATTTACTTTTGACTCAAACTTCACTTTTCAAGATCAGATTAGCAAAGTGGTACAATTGTTGTTTTATAAATTACATCTCATCAGATCCATCTAACCTCTATTGCACCCTCCAGCCCTCAATATCCTGATACATTCTTTGGTAATCTCTCAATTAGACTACTCCAATTCTCTCAATTAAGGATCATTGTCTACAACTAATCCCCGGCATGCAACATTAAGAGTGTGTGTGTTCACCACCCACCCCCATTCAGCATTGCCTTGTCTTTCTCTCTTCCACATGAAGCATACCCACCCACCCCCCATTCAGCTTTGCCCCGTGTGTCTTTTCCCAATCCAATATTAAACTATCTTTCTCTTTCCCCCCCCCAATCCACCACCCAGGATTTCCCCTACCTCTCGCCATGCGTCTTCCAGCATTGACCCAGACTTTCTCTCTTCTCCCATCCAACATTACCCCTGCCCCTCTCTCTCTCCCCAATTTAGCATTTTCCCTGTCTCTATCCGTCTCTTTTCAACCCATCCATTATTCCTTGTTTCTCTCCTTCCTCCTTTTCATTATTGTCCTGTTTCTCTTTCCCCCACTCCAGCACTACCTCACTCTCCCCATCCCCTATCGCCACCCCATCATACAATACCCTAACATTGTCTCAAGCTATACCCATCATTCACCCAAGCACTGCCTCGGAGACTCCCTCTTTCTCTTACCCTGTTGTCCTTCATTTTTTCCCTATCACCTTTCTGCCAGGCCTGCAGCAATTAAAGGCAAAGACACGCAGGACTGGCTCTGTGCGCATGCTGCTACTTCCACTACCATCCCCGCCTCTACCGTTCTCTGATACAACTTCCTCTTTCAGAAGAAGGTAGAGGCAGGTATGGCAGTGAATGCAGCAGCAGCATGCGAACAGAGCTAGTCCTGCACATCTTTGATGATTACAACTATGGGCTGGGCAAGGTTGCAACAAGAGACAAAAGATGCTGAATGAAGGACAGCAGAGTAAGAGAGTGTAAGCGAAACAGGATATGTGGTGGATTGGGGGGGGGGAGTGGAGGAGTGGCCTAGTGGTTAGGGTGGCGGACTTTGGTCCTGAGGAACTGAGTTCGACTCCCACTTCAGGCACAGGCAGCGAGGGACGGATGACAACATGGATGCAACACCTCACAGGTTTCCTCTTCTGTCCCTGTATGCCGATGACGGGAGAGGGAGGGGGAGGGGAAGGGAACCTTGCTAGCGCCCGTTTCATTTCTTACAGAAACGGGCATTTATTGCTAGTCTAAGTAGATTACATCTAGCGCACGTCCATCTTATATGATGACTTTTTTAAACAGACCAGTGAGGCAGGCGAGCCTTGTGAGCCCACATGAAATGAGTTGCCACTCAGGTCGCTGCTGGTCTTTAATTAAACTAATTTAGAGGGTGTTGAGTTTTGTTTGACGAACTGTGGCATAGAACAGTTCTGAAACCTATAATTCAGGGAAACAAACATCTCAAGGCTCCCAGCTCACAGATGCGAATACAGGGCCACAAAATTCCAAACACAAGATTTAGATACAGGGCCACAAAAGTCCAAACACAAGATTTAGAGGCGTATTTTCAAAGCACTTGGAACTTTGTAAGTAAGTGCTTTGAAAATGAGCCCCTTAATGTTCACTATCCAAAACATAAAAATACTAACATGCAAAACATATTTAAGAAATTAGTATTGAGTATTTAACAATATTTAACCCATCTTACTGAAGCAGAAGAATCTCAACCTGGCAAGAGCAAGACTAGATGGGCCAATTTGGTCATATTCTGCCATCATTTACTGTACTGTATATGCTCAAAGTTATCTCCAGAAGCCCTAAAACATATTTAACTAAACATTACATGGTTTAACACCCAAGAGTGTGGTTCTATCAGCATTCAAACGATCTGCAACCCAAGGAAGTTTGTTCACTGATTGAGTTGTGCATCCTGTATGTGTAGAGTCAGCACTACTTCCAGTTTCATGAAGAATGTGCTTCATGGTAAAGACCTCCAACAGAAAACGAGTTCACAATATCAATGTCTCTGGTAACATTCAACTGCTAATAACCACAAACCAGGACTCAAAAGCCACCTACTGCGAGTAAGTGTAGTAATAAACAGTTATTTCACCCGTATGTGATCATTAATTTTTATGTGTAGAGTACCCTCAGATATAAACCACCGTGACTGCAGTCAATAATGCTGCTACAGCGTGGCATAGCACTTCTTTCATTGGGTAACTCCTACTATATTTTTTTTGGGTAAAGAGCAACCTCTGCTCATATTTTTTTGCATCCCAATCACCACAGTGCTATAAAATCGCTTATTCATTTGTTTAAAAGATTACATATACTAGGTGAAAAAAACTGTACACTTATCTCGTGAGTTCTTGCCTCTCTGGCAGAACTGTGTTGCCTTGCTGAAACAATTAGCAATTGCCTTCCCCTGGATCCGCCCTGCCAGAGAGGCAAGAACTCACGAGATAAGTGTACAGTTTTTTTCACCTAGTATATGTAATCTTTTAAACAAATGAATAAGCGATTTTATAGCACTATGGTGATTGGGATGCAAAAAAATATGAGCAGAGGTTGCTCTTTACCCAAAAAAAATATAGTAGGAGTTACCCAATGAAAGAAGTGCTATGCCACGCTGTAGCAGCATTATTGACTGCAGTCACGGTGGTTTATATCTGAGGGTACTCTACACATAAAAATTAATGATCACATACGGGTGAAATAACTGTTTATTACTACACTTACTCGCAGTAGGTGGCTTTTGAGTCCTGGTTTGTGGTTATTAGCTTCATGGTAAAGAGGCACCACAGGGCTAGGCTGCAAATGTGTCCTGAGTGATGACTGACCTTCCTTCCCAGCCATGACAGCAGTCTGGCACAGACTTGTACATGAAAACTTTTTGTTATGCAGAAGAAATCTGTTAAGGAAACTTTGGCTTAGTAACATCAACTTCCCCACTGAAAAAGACGTAATTGTGCACAAAGCTTTGCAAAGGTGGATCAGGAATGGAACCTCTACAAGTAATGGCTCTCCTGAGAATGCTCTTGTATACAAAGGCTTATTGAAGGTTTTATATTTTTGATACTTCAGCCTGTTTTTGCCATCTAGGTATTATCCTAGGGAGGGTAATTTTAAAAACTGTTATGGAAAGCATTTATCTGCCCCCTGCACTAAACATTAGGCTACTCCACTCCATATGTGCTGCAACAGGTGAGGTAAAGAGCAAGGTTTTTTTTGTTGTTGGTTTTTTTTTAATGTAGTCTTTGGGTTGTGGAACTCTTACCAGAGGATATGAAACAAAATAAATTATGGGCCATTTTGGAGAAAACTGAAGCCCTGGTTCTTCCCTAAATAAAGAGGACAGATAGGGGGGCAAGGTTTACCATACTCTGTTTTTGCTGCTGTAGAAGGCTTGTTTATTGAATATTTGGGGGATGGGAAAGTATTATTGTGAGTTGTTTTTTTTTGTTTTTGTTTTTTCAAGTATTGTTGCTAACTACTTCAATAGTCTTTGAGACATGTAGATAGTATATAATAATTTAAATAAATATAATAAATATATATATTACCCATTGGCTGTGAGCTGGATGGGAAACCAAAGCTAAACCTTTCATGACTCATTTTAAATTTACCAGCAAGTGTTGACTATCAGCCCACATTCTGAAGTCTCTCTCTCTCTCTCTCCCCTCCAAGACTGATTGGTCCATGCTTCTTATGAACAAGGGCCAGCCAATATCTTCCCAGCAGCTTTATAAGCCAAAGACCGATTTCTTTTTAACAAGAGGAAACTGATTTTTGCACTTTCATAGAGAAGTCATTCCTTACTTTGTGTAAATCGGACCTGTCGGATGGAGGGATCATTTCAGCTGTGAGAACCTTAGGAGGATCGATGCCTTTTGTCAGTTTCTGATTAATGAAATGGAAGGCCAGGGCAAACTGCTCCTTAGAAAGCTTTCCACAGTCTTTCGTGTCACAAAGCATCCTATATAGAAAAAGAATAAAGATACACATACTAAATCCTAGCAGCTTTAGGATCTGAATAAGTTAAAGTAAAAGGAAGAAATCTTCCGCAAAAAAAATTAGCACTACAAGCTCTGCAAAAACAGCTATGTTTAAAAAGAAAATAAAACAGCTGGAAAACCTGGCAGGTATCAGACTTAGATCTCTGATTTCAGAGCAGCTCAGTCACCTCCCTGACCTTCACTATGTACACAAGGCCTACTAAAACAAGTCTCAATGAGTTATTCTTTCGGTGGGTCCCCAAGGCACTTCATGATAAATGGATGAACACAGCATTTCAACTTAGCCAAAATAACTGTTACAGTAAGATTCAGAGACATTATACAATTTTATATACAGTGGTGGAAATAAGTATTTGATCCCTTGCTGATTTTGTAAGTTTGCCCACTGACAAAGACATGAGCAGCCCATAATTGAAGGGTAGGTTATTGGTAACAGTGAGAGATAGCACATCACAAATTAAATCCGGAAAATCACATTGTGGAAAGTATATGAATTTATTTGCATTCTGCAGAGGGAAATAAGTATTTGATCCCCCACCAACCAGTAAGAGATCTGGCCCCTACAGACCAGGTAGATGCTCCAAATCAACTCGTTACCTGCATGACAGACAGCTGTCGGCAATGGTCACCTGTATGAAAGACACCTGTCCACAGACTCAGTGAATCAGTCAGACTCTAACCTCTACAAAATGGCCAAGAGCAAGGAGCTGTCTAAGGATGTCAGGGACAAGATCATACACCTGCACAAGGCTGGAATGGGCTACAAAACCATCAGTAAGACGCTGGGCGAGAAGGAGACAACTGTTGGTGCCATAGTAAGAAAATGGAAGAAGTACAAAATGACTGTCAATCGACAAAGATCTGGGGCTCCACGCAAAATCTCACCTCGTGGGGTATCCTTGATCATGAGGAAGGTTAGAAATCAGCCTACAACTACAAGGGGGGAACTTGTCAATGATCTCAAGGCAGCTGGGACCACTGTCACCACGAAAACCATTGGTAACACATTACGACATAACGGATTGCAATCCTGCAGTGCCCGCAAGGTCCCCCTGCTCCGGAAGGCACATGTGACGGCCCGTCTGAAGTTTGCCAGTGAACACCTGGATGATGCCGAGAGTGATTGGGAGAAGGTGCTGTGGTCAGATGAGACAAAAATTGAGCTCTTTGGCATGAACTCAACTCGCCGTGTTTGGAGGAAGAGAAATGCTGCCTATGACCCAAAGAACACCGTCCCCACTGTCAAGCATGGAGGTGGAAATGTTATGTTTTGGGGGTGTTTCTCTGCTAAGGGCACAGGACTACTTCACCGCATCAATGGGAGAATGGATGGGGCCATGTACCGTACAATTCTGAGTGACAACCTCCTTCCCTCCGCCAGGGCCTTAAAAATGGGTCGTGGCTGGGTCTTCCAGCACGACAATGACCCAAAACATACAGCCAAGGCAACAAAGGAGTGGCTCAGGAAGAAGCACATTAGGGTCATGGAGTGGCCTAGCCAGTCACCAGACCTTAATCCCATTGAAAACTTATGGAGGGAGCTGAAGCTGCGAGTTGCCAAGCGACAGCCCAGAACTCTTAATGATTTAGAGATGATCTGCAAAGAGGAGTGGACCAAAATTCCTCCTGACATGTGTGCAAACCTCATCATCAACTACAGAAGACGTCTGACCGCTGTGCTTGCCAACAAGGGTTTTGCCACCAAGTATTAGGTCTTGTTTGCCAGAGGGATTAAATACTTATTTCCCTCTGCAGAATGCAAATAAATTCATATACTTTCCACAATGTGATTTTCCGGATTTAATTTGTGATGTGCTATCTCTCACTGTTACCAATAACCTACCCTTCAATTATGGGCTGCTCATGTCTTTGTCAGTGGGCAAACTTACAAAATCAGCAAGGGATCAAATACTTATTTCCACCACTGTATTCTAAAAGCTAAAAATAATTCTTTAAAAAAAAAAACTTCTTTCTAAAATCATTTTTCTCTGAAAATGTAGTGGCTGTCTGGTGCTGGATTTATAGCAGGATAAAATTCAGCTGCATAAGACACACACACACAGGGACTTCATGATTAAATTCCTACACATTGTTTTGGCTTCCTTATCTACATCAACCCCCCCCCCCCCCCCCCCCCCAAAAAAAAAGTATGTTTTTGGATATTTTTTGTTTTGTTTTTTAGATCAGCAGAGGGAAGGGCAATTTTGAGCAGTCACCTGGTCTTACCCAGGTAGTTAGTTACCTGGTACTCCTGGGGGTATTCTGTGCAACTGCACAAAGCAGAATTTGTGCAGAAATCCCAACCTTCCCAAAATTCTGCACTTGTTGTGCATTATTCTTTGCAGCATCAGTGGCTCTCCTCAAACCCTCTCCCCCTTCTCTCACAGAGATCATACAGCAAAAAAATAAAAGAGGTGAATGGCTGCATACCAAGCTGTGTCCTCTCTACCAGCCTAGGCCTGATAGTTCAATTGAATCATGCAGATGTACAAACACTGGCACAGTTCAACTGAACAATCAGGCCTAGGAAGGCAGAGAACTATGACATAACATGATGTGCAGCTGTTCTCCTCCTCTTCTTTCTGGGCAATAAAGGCAGGTAGACAAAGCTCAAACAGAGTATGTACCACACACAGGAATGAGAGAGTCACTGAACCAGGTTAGGGGATAATAAGAGGGGGAGGGGAAGAGCAAAGCTGAGTGTGCACCATTGGTGTGCAGGGATCAAGCCTCAGAGTGTGCCAAGAGGGAGGGTGGAAGTAGAAAGAATGAAAGCTGGGGAAGGGAGAAGAAAGAATGAGAGGTGGTGGGGGTGCTTGAGGGCAGGGAAAATGAAGGTGGGGTTATTGTCTGCAGAGGAAGACCTGGGGAACAGCCAATATTAAAGGTCTTGCTGGGAGTTAGAAAGATAGAACTACAGTTGGAGCAAGAGGGAACTGGGGAGGCTGGAGCCTGAGGAAGCAAAAGGCAGGCAGAATTCCAGGCCTTATGATGGGGAAATTCTGTGCAAAACACAATACAAATAAACTATGCAGAATTTTGTATTATTTTAAAATATTGTGCACAGAATTACAATTTTTTACGTAGAATTCCCCCCCTCCCAGCATACTTCAGTAAAATTCTCCTAATTAATCTAATCAGCATGCCTTTTTTGAGTGCTTCCAAGAGGGCATTACAGGCATCCAGCATCTTTTGTGTAAAAAAAAAAAAAAAAATCCTTCTTGGTGTTGCTCTTGATTCTATTTCCTTGCAGCTTCATATCGTGACTCCTGTTTCCGAAGAAAAGGAAGCCATAGAAAGCTCTTTCTTGTGCGTATTTAAAAGTCTACATCATAGCTTTCCTATTCCTCTTCTCCACAGCACCACTTCTTAAACCAATCCTGAAGGCAGACCTAGACATTTGGGTTTAAAGAATTACCATAATACGCATGAGATAATCTGCATACAATGGACAGACACAATATGCCAATAATAATTATAAATAGTAATGCTGAAAACCCAACTGGCTGTGTGCACCTGGGAAGAGGGCTGAACAGAACTGCTCTATTTCATTTTCCAAATCTCATCTCATAGTAAAGATACTTACCTGTAGCAGGTATTCTCCAAGGACAGCAGGCATATATTCTCACATGTGCACACTGCCATAGTGCACTGTCACTTTAAAACTTTAAGGCAGTGCAACTACTGCACATGCGCAAGTGCCTACCCACCTGACACTCGAGCGTAGGACTAGCAGTACAATACTAAAGTTAAGACAACTCCAAGGGGAGGCAGGAAGGATGTGAGAATATATACTTGCTGTCCTTGAAGAACACCTAACATAGTAGATGACGGCAGAAAAAGACCTGCATGGTCCATCCAGTCTGCCTAACAAAATAAACTCATATGTGCCACTTTTTGTGCATACCTTACCTTGATTTGTACCTGTCTTTTTCAGGGCACAGACCTTATAAGTCTGCCCACTACTATCTTTGCTTTCTCTGAGGACAAGCAGGCATAATATTGACATGTGGGACTCACTAGCTATCAGCCTCAAAATATAAATTAAACTTGACAAATAAGTGAGCCAGGTGGGGAAAAAAAAGGGCTGGAAGGTGGAGTTCACAAGCAGTAAAAGGATTCTGCAGGACTTCTTGTCCAAACCAGCTACCTCACCTAGAATGTTGCTCCAGACAGTAGTGAACACTGAACGTGTGGATAGAAGACCCATTGTGGCCTTGCAAATTTCTTCAAATGGAGGCAGAGCAGAAATGGGTTACTGAAGCCACCATGGCTCTACCATTGTAAGCTGCGACACAGCCATGAAGGGTCAAGCCCAGCCTTAGCATACTTGTAAAAGATACAGTCAGTCAGCCAGCCAGCCAAGTAGAGATAGTACGTTTGGTGATGGAAATCAATCTGTTTGGGTCAAAGGGTACAAAAGGCTGGGAGGACTTCCTATGAGATTTTGTACGCTCCAGATAATATGCTACAACACACTTGCAGTCTAAGGTATGCAGTGCTGCTTCTCCAGGATGAGAGCGTGGCATAGGGGGAAAAAAACCAGGTAGCACAATGGACTGATTGAGATGGAATTCTGATACCCATTTGGGTTCCAGTACAAGCTCATGCTGTCCCTGCTCCAGTTCCAGCCAAGGTCATCTTGGTCCCAAGTACTAGTTCCTGCTGAGCCCGCCTTGTCTCCTGCCACCTGATTCCCTGTGGTTGCCTTCTGTCTAGCCTTCCATCTGCCACCTAAGTGACTCGCCTGTCATCAGCCAGGGGCCCAACGGTGGTCCAAAGGCTCACACAGACAGTTATGGAATTAAAGGCTATTTTTTAAAAACTTTAAAAAGGTACTATATATAGACCCCTGCACAGTAGTGGTGGTTAATGGGATGGTATCCTCAGAGTTTAGGTTACAGAGGGCCATGGTGGGTCTCCTTTACTTTTTTTGCAAAGGGTGCAAGACACTCCAAGGTCTGATTACAAAAGTTAAAATGCTTAGCATTTGCAGATGATATTTTCCTAATGTTGACTCAGACAAAAAAAAGACTCTCTTCCAGGAGGCATTGAAGGAATTTAATAAAAGTTTTGGCAAGCTACAGCACTGTGATTAAATCTGAAAAAAATCAAAAGCAGTATCTTTGAGCCTAGATAAAAAGCAGCAATGTGGGTTAACTCCTTACCATTGAAGAGAATGGGAAGTCTGCAAAATTTGGGAATACACACTCTAGCAAGGCTGGGGAATTTGTATAAAAACACAGAAAAATGAAAACAGATAAAGATCACATGGCCTATCCAGTCTGCCCATGTAAACCTGCTGTTGAGAAAAGCTAATTGGAACACAATTAGACCTCTTTCCTTTTGTCTTTAATGAGAAAAAAAATTTTTTTTACATAAAAATGATTACAGTACTCAAATTGATATACACAATACAAATATTAACCTATTAAATTATGTCAGCAAGACCTACAAAACTAAATTCAGCTTTGGAAGGGGAAAAAAGTCCAGTTAAGGTGTTTTAGTGTCCTCAAACCTAAGGATGACTCAAGTGCTGCCAGACCCTTTTCAAAATATGTGATAATCTCTAGGAAAATGTGACTAAAGTAGCAGATCTAAATGTTGAGAATGACCAATTTTTCATGTCATGAATCTAAAAGCAGTCTGCAAAAGTTACACGTTTGAACTTTTGTTAACTTTTTAAAAAATTTTCACATAAAAGGACAGGGTTTGGACTGTTGTATTACAGATTGTTTGATCTAACAACATTTATTAAAACCTAATTTTTTGTTTCTGGTGACTTTAGTCTCCTTTTCCCATAGATGGTCACATATGGTATGTATTATGAGACACTTGGATAGTTGGTTAAGGGTTACATCAGGGCATACCCCACTGGCTGGGAAAATGAATTTATTCAACCCTTAGAATATGCATTTGTTCTTCACGCAAAAACTACAACCCACCTGGAGATGTACTGATTAAATCCTAACTACAAAACAAATGTATTGAGACCTAGATGGGTACACAGCTCTAGGCTGTAATTTGGAAGGGATGACATTAAAGGGGAACTTAGATTTCCTGGTGGTACTAGAGGATGGAGTTTTTAAGAGATGAAATATGAAAGAGAAAACAGAAGATAGCAGACAATGGATTAAAATGGTAGACAGGATCCCTCTAGAAAATGGTTGAAAAAGTTAAAGCCTAGCAAATTAAGAATTGTATGCTTATTTACAAGCAAGGCGCTATATTCAAATGTTTCAATGGGAACACCTAAGGACAGAGCTTAGAATATGCCGGAGGAAATGTTCCTTTCAGAAGCTGATAAACCTTGTAAATTATCTATATTTTATAATAATACTAGGAAAACAGGCCCGTTTCAGGAACAAATGAAACAGGCACTAGCAAGGTTTTCCTCCCCAACCCCCCCTTCTCCCTCCCTACCAACCCCTTCGTCGTTCTGACGGCATTGCCCCACATTCCGCACCTGCCTCTTGGACACACCGAACGCCACTGCTCCGCCCTCGATGTCATGACGTTTGACGCGAGGGCGGGGCCCCTAGCCTGGGCGATTTCGGTGGCTTCACCACCATGGTCTTACGAACCGTTCTGGAAGGAAGTGACAGTGACGTCACTGTCCTCAGAACGTTGAGGGTGAGTTTTATTATATAGGATATTACAGGGTTGGACATAAGAAAAATGGCAGTTAACTGGAACAGGGAGTTGGGAATATGGATATCCAATAATCAACTTAAAAGTAATTTGAAAAAAATCTCTCACTGACTGATAACAGCATTCATCTCAGCATTCATCTCAGCAAAAGAAGCAGTGCTTGTAAAAGAGGCAGTAGAAGAATAGTGTTTAACATGCAGAAGAGATGGAAGCCATTTTTGAACGTTTTATTTTGAGAATATGGGGTTATACAGAGATCCTGGGAACAAATAGTCTGATGCCTGACTGAAATGATACGATGCAAAAATGAATGGAGGCAAAGCTACTGTTTGATGATTTTGCACAGTTGGTTTGTGTGATGAAAGAGGAGACACAGTTTTTGCACTCTAGTACTGGCAAATAAAAGTATAAGGCAGCATAATGCATAGACGCTAAGTGTGGCCCAATGGAGGAACATATTGTTTCAACGCATGTAAACGGAAAAGCTAAGAGCGTGGAGGGAAATACTGGGAAAGAAGGCATTTCAAAGAACTTGGGAGGCACTTTGGAATAGATTGCCACACAGCACACATAGCATGGTGCTAAATTATTAGACAAAGGGGAAGACGAGAAGAGGAAGGAAAGGAAATGAAATATATTTTTCTAAGTATATTTGGTCATGAAAACATCCTGTTTTTGATGTATGTTATAATAGTAGTCAGAGTGTGGATTGATTGCATGAGCTTTTTTCACATTTTTCTTCTTTACTGAAAACAAAGTATTAACGGAGGATCAGGATGCTGCTTTGAATATACTCTGCAGCAATGACTCATATCTGGTAAGTTTTAATTGTGCTGATTGGAGTGAAACAAGCCTACTCATAACATAACTGAATACAGGATTGTGAATATTAGATATTATTGTGAATGAGTGAATATTCATACCCCTGATGCAGACTTGTGTTAAAACATGGCTGTGCTAGCTGTTATAATTTTAAAATTATACATATTTGCAACGAGGTGTGATTTGGATTTTTCTTTCAGTACTGTTTCGATCTGCTCCTGTTCTGTCTTTAGCTTTTTAAGGTTCTTTTGTATCTTTTTAGTTCCTTGCAGTAATCTCTGAAGAAAGTCACTGAACATCCTCTGAAAGAACAAATGCAATTGCTCCAGTAGGGGTACAGACACTGATGAGGAATCTTATCCATCAATGTTGGTAGCTTTGTGTTTGCAGTATGAATATTTGAGATGCGTTGCTCTAGAGATGACAGCCTATAGGCCTGTACCATAACCAGAGAACAAAAGGAAGCCTGCACCGGAGAAATCATTGCACAGAAAAAAAGGAGTGATGCTGTACTGGACTCAAGATGACCTGCTCTAGTCGGTGCTGAAGTTTCATCTGTACCACTAACCTGGTGAAATTTCTGCACAATTGGTGCCAGATGCATATATCAGTGCCATGCAGCTGCTATGGCTTTTTTCTTGGTGGTGATGGTGCAGGGGCTGCATACCACTGTTTGAACTAAAGATGAGGCACTATGGCTACAACCTTCTTGAAATGTAGCTTATACGTTGCCTTAAGCTCACATCTGTCCAACTGTGCCAAAGACATCTATGCCTTAGGTCAATTGTCTCAGCTGAGACCTTCACCCAGCGAGAGGACTTTATGGGAATTTTAAAATTACTATGCAAAAAACAGAGGCAACAGGAGATGACCCGAAGGAATGCACCAGTTGGCAATCTCTATGCTGAGAAGTTCTTCACTCCTCTTTCTATGCAAGAGCTTCTTCTCTGTCTCAGTGGTTTATGAGGCCATCCTTCTGGGCAACTGGGGATATCTTCTCCATGTACCGAGCCATAAGCCCCATGCCCAGCCAGATTAGACACTTTACAGGGAGAAGAAAATTAATAGTTTTCCTTCAAGAGCAAAAACTGGCTTGGTCTTTATCATGTTCCACAGGTTGAAAGGCAAACAAAAATATGAATTTATTTTTAACAATTTTTAAATTAAGAGAAAACCTATTGAATGCCTTGAAATCTTGGGAGAACTTTGTGTTTGCATCCACTCAGTAGAGCTAAACACATAAAACTGAAGAGACTGCAGGGCTGTGCATGCTCAGAAGCTTCCACAAATTTTGACCTCGGGGAGTCTGTCCCACTGCCATGTGAGGATATCTTTTATCCACTTGTATGCCCTATTCAATCCCGCTCATCGACAAACCACAGAAGTATGAATTGTCAATAAGAATAAAGTGTTTGACAAACTATACTAGTTAGTTTCTAGATAACACTGTGGAGGAGTGGCCTAGTGGTTAAGGTGGTGGACTTTGGTCCTGGGGAACTGAGGAGCTGAGTTCAATTCCCACTTCAGGCACAGGCAGCTCCTTGTGACTCTGGGCAAATCACTTAACCCTCCATTGCCCCAGGTACAAATAAGTACCTAAGCCGCATTGAGTGGGAAAGTGCGGGGTACAAATGTAACAAAAATAAATAAAATACAAGAAAATAACCAGGAATATCTTTGGAAGAATTTTCAGTTTAAGACATATTAAACTGACAACTAAAATGATTAACTGCATGCATAAATTCAGATAAAAATCAAAAACAATTATGTAAACAAGCATCAACAATTGTTTTAGTACTTATCTAAAAGTCAAGTTCTGCAGTTTCATCACTCTTACCATATATGTGCAAGTACTGTAGAGGGCAATCCTGTCTTAAGGAATATATCTCGGACTTCCAAGCCAGAAACATAGCCATCAATGTCTTTGTCAGTTTTCATAAAGATCTCATCCCATTTCATTTTTTCTGCTGGTGATACAACCCACTGGAAGAACAAACAAAAAATCTTTAAAAAAAAAGTTAAAAAGAAAAGCACCCTTAAAACTCAGTCTGGCTGTTAGGTGTGCATGGTCCACGGCATATAAGAGATGTACAAAAATACACTCTCTTTTTCAATTGTTTGGCGTGACTAAAATAGAACGGAAACATACGTTATTGGCTTTCACTGCAGTTCCTAATATCACTAGGCATATGGGCTATTAGCTCTGGGGAAAGCCCCATATTTACAAGCATTACATTGATATAACAGCCTTCCCTACTGCTTCATTTGTCCATTCATATGGATAGCTCAGGGACCTTACTGAATAATAGTTTCCTGAAATTTGATAGCTGAAGCACTTCACAACGTTCAGCAAAATCAATGCAGGAAGCAACCCTTAATATACGTGTTAGGACAGCACAAAGCTATCCATAAAATAGAAACTGTTGGCGACCCACCTCGTTGTGCACCAGTCAACCATAGTGCCATCAATCCACAAAAATACCTAAGCTAAATAACTTAGCAAAGAAAAGGACAATTCAGCCTCAACAGCCATATTTATTTATTGGGTTTAAAACAGCCCTTCTGAACAGATTCACCAAATGCAGTGTATAGCAGGTACAGCTTGACATAAAACTTACAATTTTAGTAATGGGATAAACAATCAATGAGGTAAACTTGGAGATGGCAAACTGAATCCTAGGAATAGGAATAACGTTAAATGTACACAAACAGCACAGTAGAGAGGAATCGTATGACGCCATTCAGGAGAGAGGACACGGGTAGTTGGCTCTCCCGCTGCCCTCCTTCTCAAACCTTGCAATTTTGCCGGCTTTTGATTCCCCCTACCTCGATCTCCCGATTTCTGTCCGAGGTCTTAGCGAAACGGTGGTGACTTTGGGCTGTCAACAAGACTCGCTCATAAGGACTGAGAGTGGCATCATCCTCCTGACGCCAAGATGGTGGCTCCCGCGAGCCCAACAGGCTCTTTTCCCAGTTCCGCATGGGTTTCCAAGGTGATTGCTGAAGTAGCGGCATTGATGGAGACATTGTTGGGAAAACGCTTGCAGCCACTAAAAGATAAGCTTAGCAAGGTCTAGGGAACGCTGGAGGATTTGGGGCGCAAATTCTTAACGCAACAGCAGCTTACAGGGGAGCTGGAGGCCTGAGTCCGGGTGGCTCTCACATACACAGAAGGCCCTCGAGGTCTGCCAGGAGTGCCTGGAAGATTTGGGAAATCACTCCAGGAGGAGCAATTTGTGCCTAGTTGGGCTCCCAGAGTCTATTTTGGAACCTGAACTCCTTGGATTTTTGGAGGCCTGGTTTATGAGAGAACTCAACTTATCTGAGCACTTGGGTCCTTTACGTATTGAGAGAATCCACAACTTGGGAACCCGTCAGCCTTCTAGTGTGCGCCCCAGAGTGGTCATTCTGAAAGTCCTGAACTATGCACATAAAGTAGCCATCTTGCGTGCTATTCGTGGTGAGAAAACACTTTCTTATGAGAATAGAAAGATCCTTTGTTTTCAAGATTACTCTGTGGGGGTTGCTACTAGAAGACATGCATTTTTCATCTGTGTGTTCCCATTTGTTCGAGAGAACGATCCCCTTCGCCCTGCTGTATCCAGCCCGCCTAGAAATCACACATCAGGGGCGCATGCACTTTATGGATACACCAGATGCAGCACAGACATTTCTGGGGTCTTTGAGTGCACCACTGAAGCACTGGGGAAGCATCTATCTGACAGAGTAAGGACCTTTGGACTTTGTGCTGCCAGATGGAGAGACAAGGATTCTTCGTAGTACTGGGAGTCCCTGGTCCTGTGACACCCCAGTCAAGTCCTCGGTAGACAAAGAAGTGTCTGCAATATTTTTTGTGTGTGTGTGACTTTTGGGTGCTTGCTTTGGATGGAGTCCGTATGGGTTTGAATGTCTGTTGCAAATAAATGTTGGTTTGGTTCCACTCTGATATCTATGAGCTGAGAAGTATGGTACGATTTTTTGCTGCTCCAGATAAGTTGGCGGCCCCTTCTTGGTCTCATACATGGTGTAGCATTTGTAGGGTCATTTGAAGGTCTTGGTGTGGAACGGGCTGTGGTGTTTGAGAGGATTTGTTATGTAGGCAAGCGGCCCGTGGCTCTAGTTTACAGATCTGCCTGTATGTAATATCGGACAATATGGGGCTGTGCAAATGTTTGTGCGTATGTAGGGGTGGTTATGTATGTATGAACTGTATATGTATATATCGGATAACTGATGGGGGGGGGGTCTACATTCCATCAGACTTTATGGGGTTGGAGGAGGGCTGGCGTTTAATGTGAGGGCCCTGTAGGTTGGGCCTGACACTAAGAGGGAACAAGGGATGTTTATATTTTGGGGTGTGTTTTTTTTGTGGGTGGATTTCTCTCTCAAATGTTGGAATAGATTCTTTTTTGCTAAATGTTCTGCTGTGCCTTTTCCATGGCCTAGGAACTGGGGAGACTGGGACAGTCTCCTTCCTGAGAGGTTCTTTGGTCTTGTTATGGTTGGTTTAGGTACTGGCTACTTTTTAACTGAAGGTTATTACTTGGAATGTTGGAAAAATTAATTCTCCGATAAAGCGCACAAAATCTTTACAGTTACAGAGAGTCCAAGCAGATGTAGTCTTCCTACAAGAAACGCATCTCAATGCAGAAGAACATGATAAATAACAGAGATGGTGGGTGGGGGACTGTGTCTCGGCAGTGGCCCAAGGGAAGAAGGGGGGTGTGACGATTTTATTTCGAAAGAGGACAGACAGTAAGTGTTGCAAGTGGACCCAGAGGGTCAATTTGTGGTGAGTCATTATTAGTTATGCAAGTCATTGTAAAAAGGCCAGAGATTGTGAGATCTTGCATTTAGAACGCTCTTTGTATTGGTTGTGTAGACAATTTGGTCGCACTCATGACCCAGTTGATCGCCAACAACTTATGGAAGTGCAGACAGCCATGAACGAACTTCTTCACCAACGGGCGGAGAAGTCTTTGAACTACTGATTTCGGCTTTATAAATTTGGGAACAAAGGGGGCTCCTTTTTGGCTAAGTTACTGTTTTGTTCGGGGCACCAGCAGGGCATTGACACTTAAAGATAATACTGGCCTGCAGGCCACAAGGGACTAGTCTATTAATAAAATCTTTGCTGCTTACTATGCACGTTTATATTCCAGCCCTGTGGATGAGGGTATTACAGCTCATCTTTACCTCTCGGGTTTGTCCCTTCCCACCTTGCAGCCATCAGAGCTGTCCCACATGAAATGGCTTTGTAACCCTTTGCAGACTGATATATTTCAACAAATTTGTTTCTCATGTCTTCTAGAATTTCCTTTGATCATGGCATAGCGCTCTTTTAGAAACTTTGTGGTGACTACTTCACTCTCATGGTAAGGTTCAATATGTAATGAAGTTCAGATCAGCAGGGCTGGCTGAAGCTAATTATCAAATACATTTGGGAAATTGGTTGATTGAGTAACTAAGGGGGCAGTTACTTTTTTACTTGGGCTACATGAGTGTTGGATAATTTTGATCCCTAAATGATGTAATAATTTAAAAACTGTTATGTGTTTACTTGGATTCCCTTTGTCTAATATTACATTTTGTTTAAAGATCAGAAAACATTCAGTCTGACATATATGCAAATAGAGGAAACTGAAGGGGGGGAAAAAACCTCTCACATCAACGTATGCCTGCTCTGAAATAGGCATTAACTTTTCCACAGATATATATGTATGTTATAAAACATACATGTACCTCAAAATTCCTTTTAAGTGCTCCCAATGTCAGAGTATGTGTGTATACCGTGTAAAAAAAAAAGTGCTATTCATAGATTGCATGTACCTTTATGAATAAATACCACACAGCTATTTTACAAGCAGTTATTTCTGTTAATAAAACAGTGCTTTAGGCACACAACGGCTTTAGAAATATTATCCCTGTAGTTCTGGAGGGTAATTTTGTAAAAACGTTTTAATGTGCATATGATAGTATATGCACATAAAAAGCCTCTTATAAAGCTGCCTCACACAAAGTACACACAATTAGAAGAACACAAGCACTTTTATACAATTCTAGAGTATGAAGATTTGGGGAAAGATTTGGGTTCAACACAGGCAGAATTGAATTTATGCATGCACTTTATAAAATATGCACTTTCATATGTACTTTATTCACGAACATTTACACCTGCTCCCATTTTAGTTGCAAGTTATCCAGCTTTACTGAGGCAAACAGAGGCACAAAAGCACCTTCACGCTCCCTCAACCTAAGCAACCTATAATACAATTCATACAATTATAATTACACAAGTAATAAATATATGTATTAGTACTTAAAACCTATGAATTCATAAAGTGCAGTGCTGGAAAAAAAAAAAAATCAGAAAAGCTTTAGATTTACCAAAAAAGAGTATCTGAATTGATTCTGCTTATTCATCGATGTACTCTGCCTGTTTACATTGGGGTGGTGCAATGTAACAGGCAACAAATTCATATTAGCAATGGAGGGGCAGGGAGCAATTTAGCATGAACACCTGCATATTTGGGAAGTGTTGCCCCCATGTCATCCCCAAGGTATGCTGCAAAGCTGCCTGAAGAGCTTAGAAGAAATACCACAGAAAGAAAAGGCAGACTTACACAGAAAGAAAAGGCAGAAGATGATGATCATTAAAGTCATGTACAGATATACAGAGCATTATACCTGTATTACTGGTGCTTTTGTAGGTAGAATTCCTACAGACGGCAATGACTGGTGAGACTCCTTAACAGAGGGTGGTGAAGGGAGAGGAGGAATTCCTTGCACTGCTCCTGGAACGCCAAATGACTTTCTCTTAGAAGGTGGCACCAAGGCAGAAGGCAATGACATTGGCACAGGCTCCTTCTCAAGGGCACAATACACCAAACACATGGCCTTTAAAACAATGAATATGAAGACAAGATATTTGCTTGGTTAATTCTGAAATTCACTTCATGATTATCATGGTATACAAAACCTGTGGCTCTACATTTGGTCCATTTCTGCCTATTCTCCTTACAACACATGCTTTTCAGAGCAAAGAAAAATGCAGGTTTTGTGAATACAGAAATATTTTCAGCTAATTTTTATATCATTTTTAGTAAGTGCATCATAAATGTACCAAACGATTCCCCTACAAAATGTTGCTTCGGATCACTGAAACAACTTCCAATCATTAACATTTCTGGTGACTGAGCCCACTAATATTAATGTTAATTAAAACAGACTGCACACTTCCTATATATAGGCATTCAAAAGAAATCCCATTGAGCAATTTTGTCTATGATGCCGTTTACATCAATTAAAGCATTGAGCTTTATCCTTTCAAAATGACAAGAATGCTTACCTAGTATTTGAATCCCACCCTTCATTTTCAGGTCATTAAAAACATTTTGAGAAAGTGAAAGTTCAGACAGCAACACAAAAGGCAGCACTGATACAAGTAGTGCTGTTTGATTTCTGCAACAGCTTAGGAGTAAAGCCAAAAGCGGTCTAGCAAATGTGAATAAATAAAATAAACAAACATCATTAGCTGTCAGATGAGAGTTTAGCATTTGGTACCAGACTACATACAATCTGGGCAGCTCCATAGCAAATAAATGCTAGCTTTCATTGTTTTTCACTTTGAACAGTCACTACAATACTCAAAATGGCAGGGGCAGCTATATAGCAAACTATCAGCACAACGCCTCCGAAAAACAAAAATCAAGGGGGTGATTTTCACTGTTGAATTCTATATCCAAGTTAGACACTTATGTCTTCAAGTTTCATTCTTCTTATAAAACGTATTGTCATAATCAAGAACCAACTTGTATAGTTTTCACATGTTTCAATTTCATATAGGACCCATCACGAACATGGTCCATGTTTCGAAAACCTGCGTCAGGGCATAGGTCCTCAATTTGCCTTCGCTTTTACTCCAAGCCCACACATTCTTCAAGATCTGCTCCTTGGCCTACAGAATAATCTTCAGCCACACTCAGGAATATATGACCGACCTAATAATCCTACCACTACGTAATGCAACCAAGAACCTATCTTAACCTTCACTTCTCAAGATGCCAGGGACTGAAATACATAACCACATACACTAGCAGCTTCACATATGTCTGAAATAAAGTCTGGAATTCGCTACCGAAAGAACTAAAACTCATTAACTACCACCTCACATTCAGAAAACACTTAAAAGCCTACATCTTCAGAAAATTCCTTTGCGACTAATTCACTTAACCAACCACACAACTGGTCAACATTCCATAAGCAAGACTAAGGACTGAATGCATCAAGTTTACATCATTCCATAACCAGAACAAGGCTTCGTAGCTTCACACGACTATATAACATGTAACCGGTTCACTTTAAGTTAACTTTAAGCCACACTGAACCAACCACTAGGGAGGAAAATCTGGGGTACAAATGCAATAAATAAATAAAATAGCCTTTTTTTTTTCTAAATAAAGATGTTCCAAAATTTAATATTAAAGAGGTTAGAGTTCAAACATTTACCGAAAGAAAAAAAAAACATAGGGCTCCTTTTAAAAAGCTGCAATAATGATTCCCATGAGGCAACTGTGGCAAAAATGCGACAAAGCCCATAGGAATTGAATGAGCTTCATCGCTTTTGCAGCACTGGGAATCACTATCGTGGCTTAATAAAAGACAATCATAATGCAGTAAAAATCAATGTATTATTTCAAAAATTAGTAATGCAATATTAAATCTTTGCACTGTACTTAGCAGCTATGAAACAAACTCTTAATTGGTCCCTCTTGTTCCTTTTTCTTTCTGTGTTGTATTGTATTCCATGCCACTGATACTGGAGGAGAGCTCAGATTCAACAGACTCTCACACAGAAAAGCAGTTACATGGTCCATCTTTTATTCCCCACAGCTGTACTTGAAAACCTCTCAGGTCTGATCTGATGAAGATGATCAAGATCTAACTCAAAATCACGCACTAACCAATCACAACTAATGGGAGGTTTCCATGTGGAACTTTGACCCCAAATGACTCAGAGCTCTATCAGCTCGGACAAAAATACACAATTTGTATTTAAGGCAGCAGTCGTAATCTACTGGATACCTCTGTAAATACGACCATGAGAAAAGAGCAAAGGATATTTTTAACAAACAGGTATCACTGCAGAAGTTATAAGTTCAGAATTATTTTGTGATAGCCCTGCCACTTGTGATATATTTGATCCTTGAACATATAAACCTGAAAAAAAGTAAAATTTAAACCATAGTAATAGAAAATGATTATGACATTGTCAGCACAGTACATATTCAGACATAGTAAAACATTCATTAACAGCAGCAGACACCTACAAAACATTTCAGGTGGCAGTCTCCCCTTACCCTCTAAATTAACCAAGGAATTCTTGCCTCCTACCCCCCATCTTCACCACAAACCTTACCCTACCCAAGCCAGAAAAACACACTTTTGTACTCCCAAGCGCCACAGTCTACAGCAGCTCCTCAGATTCCCACAATATACAAGAAGAAATCACAGCTGGCAAAGGATTATCAAGCTCAGTAGAATTACTTGGACAGGGTACACATACACATTTTATATATACAGTATAGGCAGAATCATGATCACAAAAATGTCAGCTAGTGAAAACATCTTCAGACAGCAACAGAGACATACAAAGGTGGCACATAAAAAAAGAACAGGACTGGAATAGATGAGGGTGACTAATGCAAGAAAAATAGTATACAATAAAGATGAAGTGTGTACAACTGATAAAGTATTAGAGAGAGAAACATAAATTTTGAGGTATTAACAAAAAAAGATTTTAAAAAGTGAACCCAAGGTAGATTTATAGCCCAGTAGGGAAAACCCATTCATTTCTGGGGGGGAATGTATCATATTGTCCTGGTTTATCACAAATCATTGCGCACAATCATTCTAATGTTCTGGAAAGATGAGGTATGGCTGCACCCATGTGACAGGATAAGGGTTAAAGGGATGGTTTTAAGTTTATTATGACAACTCATCATAAACCATCTGACCAAAATCTGTTTCTTTTTCAGAGTGGCAATTTGGTCATCACTATATTTTTCTATGAGGCACTATAAGATTGATATCAAGCACCCATAGAGAAAGCATCTCCAGGGCCCGGCTCACATCCATTGTCAGTCCGCACAGGACGAGCCCTGAAGCCTACATAAAATAGTAACAAGCTGCCAAATCCACCATGCTTACCCTGCGGTGAAACTGCAGGCCCCAATGACCTGTTCCAATGCAACACTACCTGAACCTCCTCAGCCCTGCTACTGGGACCACTGCCCTCAAAGCCTCCTATCATAATCTGTCCACATGCACCAGAAGCCCAGATGTGCTACTGCAAGCAGAATGTGAAGCCCTCACTACAACACATCTACACTTCCTCTATTTTGTTTTAACTTAATAGGAGCCACATGCATCACAAGTGAGAAGGGGTGCGAGGGGAAGGAATTGGCAGTACATAATGAGGGCACCTGAAGGTCCCAACACTGAACAGTCATCTCCAACCCTCAAGACTGGGCCTGGAAGCAGGACTCCCAGAAACAGGCCTCAGACTGGAAGAAGGGAGGGAAGAGTCACGTAACCTGCCCGTCCCCTTCTAAAGACCAGATAGGACCTTGCTCGCCTGGCCACACCTAGGCAAGACCCATGGGCAAAAGACTTGAGGATGATGAGGGAAAAGGAAAGCTATCCTAAGCTCAATAAGGGCTTCTAGTGAGCCAGGAACTCAACCACAACCACCTGTGGAAGTCAGGCCTTCAATGAAGAACTTTGATGCACCAAGTCCAGCCTGCCTCAGTTGCTGAAGGCAGAAAAATACTAGTAACTTGTAGGGCAGCACCATTCCTTAAACTAGTGATGAAATAACTGGAATTCAGGGTTTTCTGCCTCTATCTCCTCACTGGTGAGCAATTTTTTTACTTGTGGACACCAGGCTTAAGAATGTGTTGGGTTGTCAAAAGTTGAAACCACAGATACACAGTTATCCATAGAAAAGTTATAGCTCTCACACTGCTCTGTGAATGTGCCACGGCCTTGCTATGAAGAGATCACCTCCAGGGATGAGAAGTATTGTGCCTTTCTGCCAAGACCGCTAACAACAACAGGTAGGTTTATTTGCATTGGTGGCTGTAATGATCCCCAATGCCTATATACTGGGCACCAGACAAACTACCATCTCAATTCACATAGACCAAACAACTTCCTGAGAGCGATTACGTGTAACTACTAACCTGAGACAACTGGAACCAGTGACTATGGGAGTGAAAGGCTTGTCAATTCTGTGCCAATTCTTTCAAGCTATCCAGTACCCCAGACAATTTTCAATTGATAAATGAGATTCAGCCCTTTGGGAAAAAGCAAGAATAGCCAAAAGACAAAAAAAAATGGAGGATGGGGAAGGAAAAATAGCATATTTACAGAATAGCTCCAGCAGGAAAAGCAATTCAGCTGGCACTTCACCAAGTTTAACCATTTTACTGATGTTATCAGATTAGCTCTGCAATATCCTTTTTGCCATAATGGCTTGTCTGAGCATACTCTTTGATAAAGTATTTAGAAAGCATTAAGATAATATCAATATATTAGAACTGCATGCCTGCACTTAGACAAGAATGAAAAGTCTGTCTACATTAAGGAAATGAAGATAAACAGTTACTGTTTAACAAAGGTTTGCCTTTTCATGACTTTTGAGATGCTGTACTATGTAAAAGAACACATTCAACAGAAGAGAGATATCAACATTAAAGATCATGACCATAAAATTATGAAGTCAATATTCAGCTGCAGAGTGAACATACCAAAATAAGACATATATACAGCAATGCAGTCTATATCTAGGTAGCATCGCTGAACATACATGGATAATTTGTGAAGTCCAAGCCAAACGTTTCTAGCGATACCTACTTGTAAGGGCCACAGACATATAATTTCTCTTTAAAGGCTGAAATTTGCCAGTTTAAAACATACGTTACAAGGTTAAATGACACCAATCTAGGATTGTCCCAAATCCCTCCCCATTTTTGAGATGAATATCTTTAACTATACAATTATTAACATGTCCACAATCATCTATACGCATGCTGTGGATTCTTTTATTTTTTTTTTCAGTCAATTATATGGTGAAGGCACTGCCAATATCAACCTCTATATTTGTAATTCCAGGTTTCCGTGCTGAACTGGAAAATCTCCTCCGTGCCACATAACCTTTAAAAAGATGCGAGTATATGGATACCTTTCTTTAGTCCAGCTGTTTCTTACTTCCAGGGGCTTGCAAATAAGCCAAAATTTGCCCCAATTGACCAAGGAAGATAAACCACCATACTCGGATAAACAGGACATTTTCCCTCCATTCAGCCCAACAACAATGCTCTGGCTAAAAAGCGCAGCCTGTAGCTTCCTCCAGAAAGTGTTTCGTGGTAGTTGGGAAACTCTCCCACTCATGGCAATGGAAGGCAATTCTGATCTTCAAAAGACTCAAATTGGCCTTGTTTTCAGAATATGCATAATGAATAAGATATATCTGCACTCAACGCAGGACATCTCTCATGCACATTCAATGTCAAAATTCTGAAAATCAGATTAGCTTGTGGTCCTCGGGTCCTTTAAATTGAACGCCAACGCTGCCTCTGCCATGTCCTTGACATTCCCACATTCCCAAAGAGGAGTCAGACTTTGAAATTCAATACATAATTCTAGTATGGGCTTACTCTGGCCACTCAGCCAGTCACCACTTGTTCGATAAGGGAAATAGTTGTGTGATATTTTCTGCAGTACCATTTACTTTAAATGTGCTAGTGATAGCCATAATATCTATATATAATCCTTTCCACTGATGTCTACCCTTCAAGTCTGTCCACGTACAAGTAGTGCTAGAAGATTCTGAAAAAAGGGTAGATATTGTAGTCTTTTTTTAAACATTTTATTTTATGATGCCTGTTGGTCAATATGTCTTGTATTATTGTTGTATCTGCTTGTGAACCACTTTGTGCCAGGAAGGCAATATATAAGTTTTTATAAATAGACCACTACCCTTAGAGAGACACAACCAAGTTACTTTAAATGGTAGCACAGGCCCCAAGTAAGTTCTGTAGTATTAGAGCAGAGCTGCAGGATAGTGCGAGAAGAAATCATTTAAAAAAGGATAGCCCACAAAGTATCTGCCCTTATGTTGACAGTATACAAAAAGTACTTCCACAGTACATCATAAAATAGAACCTACCTATGCCAGTTATTTTTTAATCTTGTTTGCCATCAATTTTCCTATACACAATGAAGTAAACAACCTCAAAATTTACTAAATTTAAATAAAATAACTTACCACTGCAAATTCATCTCGGTCTAGTAATCCATCATGATCAATATCACTTAGTTCCCAAACCTAAAACGAACAAAAGGAAATTATGATGGCTGTTTTTACTTCCTTCTAGTCTTGTCTTACAAAATCAGTTAAAAAAATGATAGAGATCCACACTGATGTGTAGTAATGGACAAATAAGACCTCTATTGGACATGCTGTGGGACTCTCCCAAAATCTGTCATTAGCTGACTATTTGAATAACTACAGAGAGAGTTTCTTAGCTGTAACAGGGGATCTTTATAGACCACAGGGAAATGTACCACACTTTGACATGTCATATTCCAGAATGGAGCCCATGCTGCCAGTTGGTCTCCTATGATTAAATAAGCTTTGGAAGGCTTCCCAAGCATGTGCAGGATTTCCTGCAGTGGTGACCTCTCCCTTCCCTCCTCAATCAGTGTACATCTATTTCACCAGTACCAACTACAGAGGACAGGGAAGCACAGCTGCATTTCCCCGATGTCTACTGAAAAACCTTGTTACAGGTAAGCAGCGTGGCTTTTGCCATAAACAAGCAGGGATATTGTGGCTACTGCCAAGATGAAGGTTGTTTTGCATTTGTCCCTTTAAGCTGAGTGATCAAGCACACCAGTCCTTAAGTTGATTAACGCAAAAAGATCCTGAAGAATTGAATGCCCAAAAGTGCTATACTGCTTAGAGGAGTAATCCAAATAGTAATGCTTACTGAACATGTAAATGAAGGACCAATTAGAATGTCTGCTATGAAGGTGTATCACAGATCAGAATTAGTGAGCACCAGTACAGAGGACAGAGGGCTCTGCACTAGAGAGTTGCACGGGGACAGAAATGCAACCCATCCCTGCCGGAATCAAACCCGTCCCCGCTCATCCCCGCCAGAATCTAACCCGTCCCCATGAGTAATCTCCTCCGTCCCCGCGAGTGACCTTCTCCATTCCCACCCATCCCCCATAAAAAAGGATGTATTTCTGAATGTTAATTAGTCTATACAGCAGATTCTGAATTATGACTAGCTAAGAAACAAATTTTTTTTAAATTCTATTTCTTTCTCAAAGTTTTATAACTGCTGTGTAAATTGCCTCTTTGCTTAAACTTGATCACAGTCCCAACATTTCTCATCATATACAATATAGTACACATAGGACATCAGGGTAGCATAAAGGTATAATTATTCGTACTATACTTGAGAAGCACAGCAAGCAAACTGCAAAACTGGCAGTATTAGGGAGACCATCCAGCAAAACATCACATAAAATCACAGACAGCATTTTCCCCCCTGCTTACAAAGCTGTGTGGCAATGCCGACAGCCCATTCAAAATGGGCTGGGCTGGCATTATAGCACCAGCAGCAGCTAGTGCTGCTTTGTAAATGGGGTGGGGAGTTATTAATAACAACAAAAAAAGTGAAATGTAGTCATTAACCCTTTTATACACCTACATTAAAATCCCATTAGGCACCGTGACACGACCTAATTTACGTATGTGCCACTCCACAAGGACATGTAAAGGAACCAAAACAAAGCTGCCTATTCAGGTCACAAAATCTGAACAGTGTCTGTGTGATGATTTGCAGAAGCTGATAAACATAAAATTGTTGTGACAATAAAGAACACAACCACCTTCACCCCCCCTCTATCACCCCCAATAATGCATAAAAGGTCAAGTTACGTCTCTAATTTATTTAAAAAAAAAAAAAAAAAGCGGGTCAGGATTAAGTACAAGTTACAGGGTTCATCCACTGCTAAAAAATTTTTTTTTTCTAGGCACTGTATTTCCTAAGCAGATGCTTTGAAATAAGGTGGAAGTGAAAATACTAATATTCACAAAATAAATCTCAACAGTTGTAAAAAAAAAAACAAAAAACCCACATCTCCAAACAGTAATATTAATAGCACCTACCATTTCCGCAAACACATTAACAGAAAACAAGGAAGGAGCTCTTGATTTTCACATGCTTCTACAGAGCATGAGTGGAAGAGTTACAACGAGCCCTTCTTGGAGGACACTGGGATTACAGTCCATTGCCTTGCACTGTGTACAATGTACACTGATCCAGAAACCACAAATCCCAGAATTCTGAGTAGTCTCTTTTTTGGAAGCCTCCCTAAGCACAGTATTGGTTGGAGTGGCAGATGATCCAACCTCCTTGGGCATGACGCAGCAGAGCAGGAAGAAAAGTTGATGTCGGGTTAGAGATGACGGAGCATCGGAAAAGGAAAAGGAAACCTGCGGGATTGTTGGTGATTGATGAGAAAGGTATGTGTGTGATGCGTCCCCACGGGAATCCCGCTTTTTTTTTTTGCCTTTTTTTTTTTTGGGCCGTCTGCGATCCCCGAAGGAATCCCGCATGTACCATCCCGTCCCCGCGGCACTCCCGCTGACCAGGGTTCTATTCCCGCGGCACTCCCGTTGACCGGGGGGGGGGGGGGGGAACCCGCTGAATTCTCACGGATTCCGCGGGATCCACGCAAACCCTAGTCCCGTGCAGACCTCTACTCTGCACCCCACAAAAAAAGAGCATGATGCAGTCCGACACCCAACTCTAGAGGGTACCAATTGGCAACTCAAGGATCTGGGATTGTAAGGAAAATTATCTGGACAGGCAAGAGAGGAGGAAAGCAAGAGACAAGTGCCGGTCACCACGGGGAAGGGGGGGGGGGGAAGAGGGCAGGGAATACAGAAATTTCTTCCAACTTGACTAAACCATTATCTCAATTTTTGGCCATTTTTTTTGGTCCCCTCAAATCTTTGCTTATAGTCAAGTATATATGTTATAAATAAAATACACACACATATATATATATTTGTGTGTGTGTGTGTGTGTGAGGTAAACTGTTAATATGTATACTTATATATGTTGTAAAGGAAGAGTAGTTAGGTGATTAAAATAAAAGAGATGCATCAACTTATCACATGTAACTGGCCAAAACTGTTCATTTTAAAATCTATTAATGCTGGCAAAAGTTATATTTAACCAAAACATATTAAGGTGTGATTTCTAATGAAGAGCTGCATTTCTGAAGCCCACTAGAGAACTTGTTTGCAGACATCAGCCTCAGCCACAAGATCTTTTTACACCGATTTGTCACTCACAACAATCATTTTATTTGGAATTGTCACGGATGTGTGTAAATATGTTTTAAGGAAGACCAAAGTCAGTTTCCTACCAGATGTTCCCTGCAATAAGTAATTGGAAATATATTTATTCGTTTTATTAGAAAGAAAATGATAATTCACCTCATGAAGTCACAAATTATGTCTGCTGTAACTAGCAAGTAACAGAAGAATAGTTACAATTTCCTAAAAGAAAGTCCATAGCCATTATTAAGATGGACGGGAAAATTCACAGCTTATTTCTAGATAAGCAGCATAAAATCTGTTTTACTCTTTTGGGATCTTGCCAGGAACTTGTCACCTGTATTGGCCACTGTTGGCTTGATGGACCTTCTGTCTGTCCCCCATAAATACGCAGGAAACCTTAATCATAGGGGAGCAACTATCCAGTATAGGCTCATCTGGAAGAAGTTACCACAAGTGTGCCAGCCCTTTCCTATATCTCAACCATTATAAATCCAGATGGCTTTCTCTATCATAGACACAATTGTTATTGGGAAGTACTTATGCCAGGCATCTTAATATACTATCCACTGGAAAAAGCCATGTGATGATGAATCAGCCTACTTTAGTTAGCTATATTTAAAAATGATAGTTTGCCAACTGCAGATTATCCTAACTTAATGTTTCAATATTCTATCTGCCGCAAAGGAGCTCAACTGGTATTGGGATTGGGTCTGCTGCTGCCTGCTATCACTGACAAATTTATTTTCTAGTCTTGGTACAAAATTAACTCAACATTCCAGCAAAGGATTTGCTTGGGTTGGAAGCTCATGGTCTTGGCTTCAAAAACGTTCAGTACAAAGCTGTAGGCAGTTCCTTAATAGAAAGAAAAATTATATATACATCTAATATGGCAAACTCTACAAAGCATGCATACGGCCCGCTCGTACCTCAACCTCCACTACCCTGCCCCTCATGGCCTCAAATATAAGACCGTCTATGGTTCCTCTTTTCCTTACCTCAGCACTCAATTGTGGAACGGGTTGCCTCGAGAGGTTAAATTCACTTTCGATCACCCGACCTTCAAGAAGCAGCTCAAGACCTTCCTCTTTGGCAGTGCTTACGCTAAGAACCCTACAGGTGCCATACCCTTTTAGGCCACGACTCCTTCCGTGCTGATTTATCACCTCCCCTCCCTTCCTCTTCCTCCTTCGTTGTTTTCTCTCTCTCCTGTGACCTTGTCTACTGTACTTTGTACTATTGTTTGTTTATTAATTGTTGTACGCCACATTGAGCCTGCCTATGGGTGGGAATACTGTGGGATATAAATGTCATAAATAAATAAATAAATGTGCATTTAAAAAAAAACCCCACCTCAGATTCCTCTTGAAACTCCACCCCCTTCCCACAGGACAAATATAAAGTACCACAAAAGCCTTTGGAAGATAAGACTAGAAAGGTTAGGAAACACTCACCCAACCACCACAAAAAAAAAATAAAAACACATTTTCTATGGCAGTCATGGTAGATAAGATGAAAATTAGTAACAAAATTTTCAAAGATATTCTTACTCTTCCTAACACATCCACGGGCAGTTTGGAGTTTAGCAGCACAGGTTTCACCTTCTCACCGGAGAGGAATCCATTCACAGGGTTCAGGCTGTCAAAGATAACATCATACTTGGCCTTTTCCTCTAACTGTGACAGCATAAAAAAAAATAAATTTAAAAATCAGATTCAATGCTGGCAATCAGAAGACATTTGAAACATACAGTTCTTGAATAGCCTTACGAAGGAGTACACAGGTTGGTCCAAAGACTCAAAATACTGAAGCATACTCCTGTACAACGGGCCAGTGTTTCATTTCTTACTCCTCAACCAGAAGTGTACGTTGTAATGGTTGGCTACATGCGAGGGGAATGAGATTATAACTTTCAGAAATGACACAAATTATAAAGACCTACGTGCCTCAGGTTCAGAACCCTTTCATCACAAATAGCAGCAAGAATGGAGATACGTTCCAAATAGGCCAAGAGCCCCCCCCCCAAAAAAAAAGCAGGAGGCAACAGCCTACTAGGGAAGGGAATAAAAAGGTGATTAGCTTCAGTTGCATTATTTTTCAGTTAACACAAATTCAAAATTGGGCGATTCTGAAATTCTGCAAGTAGGTACAAAGCGTCATGAAATTATGAACCTCCAATTTAAAGTAATCCCCCATTATAATGGGGATTACTAAAGATCATGAGATTATACTTCAGAGTTACTGAGGGGAAGGTTCTGAGGTTGTGGGTGGTAAGGAATCCAGCCCAAGGTGGAGGGTTCCTGTATGAATTGCAGAGGGAAATGTTTCTGGTTGTTGAATGAGGGGAGGAGTTATGAGTTTATAAAAGTTATCGTTTGTCTGAGCATGTGGTGTGTGATTGCCTCTACCTCCACCAGGACTTGTGAGGAGAAGGGATTGTACTAGAAAGGCCATAATATACCTGGATACCTGCGACACAACGTAACAAAAGACTGAAATGGACATTACATGACTCTTCCTCTCCCTAAGTTCCCCCCCAATTATACCTACCATACATGTACCTCACTCAACCACATCACCTTATATTCGTTATACCTTGTATTTGTTCAGACCGGAATTGGCTAACGCCATTAACGGAACTATGTAAGCCACATTGAGCTTGCAAAAAGGTGGCAAAATATGGGATACAAATGTAACAAATAAATAAATAACTAACTAAATAATAACCTAAGGCTGATCTGAAGGGGAAGTTATTGTCAGCCAAAGGTAGTAACAGGAAGAGTGGAGTGCTCTGGGTGGGTAAAGGGGAAACCAAGCCAGGAGCAGGAACAGGGAAGAGCCTATTCAAGGCCTGAGGGTGCAGCTCATGGAACTGCAACTCTGGAAGTAGGAACTGACAGGGAGGTCTGATCCTGCAGGAGTTTGCTTGTGACAACCAACGCTACAAGCACAGCGTTGGATCATGCAGCCTAAAGAGATAGGTGATGGACAAGAGTAGCTATAAATATGCACATACTGTAAGATTATAAACTGCACTTAACATACACCATATCCCTAAATTGGCTTTGGATTTATAATTTGCATCTGATACCAAGTTGAATTACAAAATTGAATGTTTGTTCCAAAGAAGATTCAAACTACCTGTTGCAGAGTTCAGTAAAGTTATTGCATAAAATACAGATTCTTGGTGTGGAAAGTATTCTTGCAAGTGAGAGTGAAGTGCTTGCTCCCAGACTGATCAAGAATACTCAGGTGAAGTTCAACTTAACATCCTATGGCCTACTGAAATAAGTCTAGCCCCGGCCTACACCCAAGCTCGTATAAGACAGTCTGAGCTGTGTGTGTGACAGAGTGAGTCAAGAAAGATTTTGTTTTGTGGCCTGGGTCGGGGTGCCTGACCCCAAGAGCTAGATGGTGCCCAAGGACCCTGTGCTAGTGGTGGCGAGACCCGGGTTACATTAATATGATGTGCAAACATGTTTTTTTGTTGTCATTATTTGATGTTTTGCTTATTCAATAAGACTTTCTTTCTCTTGATAGCCTTCAAACCCCAAGAACAGCAAGATTTGCATCTCTTGGGCTAGTTCTATAGTATTTCACTGCCTTTAGATTTGAGGCAAAAAAGAAATTACTTGATTTTAAGGGGAAATAGGAAAAGCAGGTGTCAGTTTAACTCTTTTCCCTCAGGCTAGCCTGTAGGTAGCGTTCTGACCCTTACAAAACATAGTGAAATTTGGACAGCATGTTGCATCCTCCAGAAGCTGTAAGATTATAACATATTCCAGTATCCTTGGTCAGAAACTATTACTCTGTGCCCATATTGGTCCTTCAGACTCAGTCCATGAAAAACTAGCTCCAGGATTTCCTAAAACTATCCTATCTTGGCTAAAAGTCCAGAAGTAAATCTGTGCTAAGTCTCTGCCCCAACTCTACATGACCTAATGAAGAGAGCCTATCCCAAGCAGTGGTTTAAGTACACTAAAGCTATCTACATAGTAATGTGTGTACAAATGCTGGTTATTTTACCTGTTGGCTGTGTGCAAAACAAAACCTTATTCTTCTGGTCCACTGTTTCCCAACTCTTGGCTAATAAACTTAAATTTATTAGTTGTATGTCTGATTGATGAGTGATTCCCAGCGTTTGTTTTATATTTAACCTACTGGCATAATTTCAAGACCTGTGTGACATTCCCCCTCCCCCTTCCTACAACCACGAGGGAATACCTTGAACAGCAGAATACCTGCCCAGAGGCAAATGGAAACCTTCCTGGTGAGTGGAAGATTGCCAGTATATATGCATGCACAGGCTGCAGCTAAGCTGTACTTGGCAGGTCCTCCATATGTTTATGTTTAAATTTACTTACAACTTGCTATCCCGCCTTTTCTGATGAATAGGTCAAAACAGTTTAGTAGGGAAAGCACTGTAAGTGTGGTGGATATCCATTACTGCTTGTCCGTGTTTCGTTACGACCTCCTTGATGTGCTAGGTTATTTATCTTATGATAAGCATTCTCTATTGCTGAATATCACTCAGAGCTCCAACTAAATTAAGAAAAGTCAAGTACACCACTCATGACGACACCTACTGGCCAATTAAAGCAAATGTAACAAAAAAAAAAAAAAAGTTTCTCATGAGAGACTCCTGAGAAAAGTAAAGAGTCCTGGGATAGGAGGCAATGTTCTGGTGTGGATTAGGAATTGGTTATTGGACAGAAATCAGAGGGTAGGATTAATTGGTCATTTCTCTCAATGGAGGAGGGTGAATAGTGGATAACCGCAGGGATCAGTACTGGGACCGGTGCTATTTAACATTTATAAATGATTTGGAAATCAGAAAGAGTGAGATGATTAGATTTGCAGATGACACAAAACTATTCAAGGTTGATAAAAACATGTGCGGACTGTGAAATATTGCAGAAAGACCTTAGGAAATTGGAAGGCTGGGCATCGAAATGGCAGATGAAATTTAATCTGGACAAATGCAAAGTGATGCACATTGTGAAGAACAATCTGAATCATAGTTACCTGATGCTAGGGTCCCCCCTTGGCTGTCAGCACCCAAGAAAAAGATGTCATAGTAGACAATATGCTGAAATCTTCTGCCCAGTGTGCGGTGGCCAAAAAAGCAAATAAGGATGCTAGGAATTATAAGGACAAGGATGGTAAATAAGATGGAGAAAACTATAATGCCTCTATATCACTCCATGGTGCAATCTCACCTTGAGTACTGCATTCAGTTGTGGTCATATATCAAAAAAGATATAGCGGAATTAGGTTCAAAGAAGAGTGACCACATTGATTAAGGGGAAAGGCTAAAGAGATTAGGGTTCTTCAGCTGAGGTCTACAAAATTCTGAGTGGTGTACAATGAGTAAAAGTGAACCGCAGTTAACTACAACAGCATAAAAAGAAAAAATAGGAGACAACTCCAAGGGGAGGTGGGAGGGTCTATGAGAATATAAGGCCTGCTACAGGTAAGTATCTTCGCTTTCTCCGAGGACAAGCAGGCCATAATTCTCACAATTGGAGTATACCTAGCATCCAGGCTCATCAAAAACAACAAACATTGGTCAATTTGGCTTCGCAACAGCGAGGACAGTACTCAGATTAACCTGCAAACTATATACAAAGTGAGAGTGCAGCCTGGTACAAAATAAAATGGGCTAGTGGGGTGGAGTTGGATTCTACACCCCAAACAGATTCTACAAAACTGTCTGCTCGAACCAACTGTCACGTTGGATATACTGCTCAAGGCAGTAATGGGATGCGAATGTGTGGACAGAAGTCCACCTCACAGCCTTGCAAATTTCTTCAACAGAGGCTGACCGCAAGTGAGCTACCAAAGCAGCCATGGCTCTGACACTGTGATCCTAGACATGACCCTCCAGGGTCGGGTCAGCCCAGCCTGGGCATAAGTAAAAGAAATACAATCTGCCAGCCAATTAGAGATTGTGTGTTCCCCCGGCGACCCCTATCCTGTTGGAATTAAAAGAAACAAAAAGCTGAGCAGACTGTCTGTGGAGCTTAGTCTGCTCCATGTGATAAGCCAATGCTTGCTTGCTTGCAGTCCAAGACCTCAGGGGCAATACCCATGTTGAAAGCCCCCCCCCCCCCGGGGGGGGGGGCTAAAATGTGCCCCCTCACCTCGGGCTCTGGACTAGAGAGTTGCACGGGGACAGAAATCTTACCCATCCCTGCCCGTTCCTGCTGGAATCTTACCCGTCCCCACCCATTCCCACTGGAATCTTACCCATCCCCACCCATCCCCGCAAAAATTTAAACCATCCCAACCCGTCCCCACCCGTCCCCGCAAGAATTTAACCCATCCCCACCCATCCCCGTCAGAATTTAACCCATCCCCGTAAGAATTTAATAGTACATAAAAGAAAGTTCCAGTCAGCTCCCTCAGTCTCTTTCTGGATTTGAGCCACAGCACTGTAGGCAAGGAAGGAACGGAACTTGGAACTCTGGTGCGCACATGTAAGATTTGTCTCTGATTCACTGGCAGTGTGTGCTGAGAGGTCGCCACATGCACACGCCAGTAGGTCAGGTGACATCTGATTCTCGTGCCTGTGTCAGAGCTGAGGTCTGTGCACCAGCCTGGGAGCAAAGAGGATTAATAGTAACATAGTAAGTGACAGCAAATAGACCTGAACGGTCCATCCACTCTGCCAATATTCACACTCATGATCAAGTCATCATTAAATCAACGAGTGTGATATTATATACTTGATTATGGTCGTTCTTTCGTGTTTCTGGAACAAAGACCACAGAAGTCTATCTGGCCCCATCCTTAAGTTCCAACTGCTGGAGTTGCCATCGAAGCCCACTCCAGCCTATTCATGTTCTCATTTGTGGGACACAGACCATAAACGTCTGTCCAGCACTGTCCTCATGTTCCAGCCACTGAAGTTGCTGTCTAAGCCCTTTCCAGCCCATCCTACACCAGATTGCCATGTATGAGACACAGCCTATTCAAGTCTGCCAGGTATCAGCTCTAGTTCATCACAGCCAGAGTCGCCATCTGTCACTTGACATATCCACACACATGCAGCCATTTAAGGTTAGCATGCCTTTTTGAATTCCGTCATCATTTGTGACTCTACCACCTCCTTAATGGAAGACTTTCCACATTTATGCTGTTAAAGCAAGGAAGAAGAGGAGGAGGAGACAGCACTCAAATAAATTGGTATTCGGTAGATGAGAGGCTGGTGCAGGTGGAGCTTACAATTCCACGGGAAGCCCACAGAACTGGTTCCTTCCCCGCGGGAACCCCGCAGGAACTGCCTCCGTTCCCGTGGGAACCCCACAGAACAGCTTCCATCCCCGCAGGAACTGCCTCCGTCCCCGCGGGATTCCCGCGGGGACGGAAGCCGTGCAGCTCTCTACTCTGGACCCCCCCTCCCACCAAAATCTGGCTACGCCCCTGCTCCAAGGTCACTAAGATCCTCTCAAGAGTATCCCTAACCACACCCTCTCCAAAGGACATCAAACAACGTGATACCCAACAGCGAGTCTTCTCCAGAGTAAACCCCACACTCTGGAGTGCACTCCCTGAAAGGCTTTGCCTAAGACAAGACTCTAATTCAGGAAGCAGGTGAAAACTAAGATCTTCACCCACATCTTTACTGGAAGACTTGCTAGTAACTTGTTAGTCACACGCACAAGTAGTAACACTAGTTACACATACTGTAGAAGGACATGCTTTATCCACTCCTACCCTAGCTGAGATAATATTCAAGCCTCTTTCTGACTTTGTGAGCAACTTTCTTCAAATTAGTCCCCCTTATTTTCTAATTCCTGTTACTCTCTCCAAATATAATGATTCTACCTTGTCCAGACATGTTCTTTTGTCAACACAAAAACAGGTATGTAATCCCCATTTTACTGTTCATGGATGTGATCATTTTTGAGTGTTTAAATATTTCATATTTATATTTCTGCTGCAAGTTCATATGTATATAGTAACATAGTAGATGACAGCAGAAAAAGACCTGCATGGTCCATCTAGTCTGCCCAATAATTTAAACTCATATGTGCTACTTTATGTGTTTACCTGACCTTGATTTGTTTCTGCCATTTTCAGGGCACAGACCGTAGAAGTCTGTCCAGAACCAGGCCCACCTCCCAACCACCAGCCCCGCCTCCTCCCACCGGCTCTGCAAATGGAAAACTGCAGGTATTAGCAATACCTAGATTTTTAGATTACATGAAGTTCTAAATGAATCTACCCTAAAATACATGGATTAAATTACAATTTAAAGTTGCTGCCCATCTGCAACTTTCCAATTTTATATGCATATAAGCCTGCAGCAGAAATCTAAAACATAAAAACTGGAATACTCAGAGGGTCTCTGATTTGTAAATCTGAGCAAATGGCATGGATGGACCACATATGTTGACAGAGAAAGACTATGTTTGCATAACATAAAAGAAGAAGAATACTAAATCAGCTCCTAGAACTAGTAACTCACCTTTACAGCCCATGGGATGTCAGCTCCCACCAGTCCACCTGCCAGTAAAGGGCTACCAGTATCATGCTAGAAAAAGAAGGACTGTATTTAAAAACAGCACACAATTTTAAAACACAGTTTTATTTCACGACATCTTGAAATTATACTACTATCAAATTCCACAAACAAATTAAGCACATTCTAGTGTAAAGGACAGACAATAAAGGCATTGCATCTCACCTGTAACAGATGTTTTCTGTAGATAGCACGATTGATCAGGCACATAAACTAGTGATGTCATCCAACAGCATCAAAATGGAACAACTCCCCCAGAGATCAGAATCAAGTGTAAAGCTCTGAGAACGTGGTACACTTCCTGCATGCTATGGTCTCCCTCATGAGGTTCTATAGATCAAGAATGAATGCAAGCCTTGGAAAGAAGAGAGAAACTGTGTGTGTGATCTATCCTGTTGTCTAAAGAAAACACCCGACGAGAAGTAAAGCTTTTTTCATCAATAACCAAGATTGAGTCAGGCACACAATTCAGCGACTCCTAAATTCATGGCTGCTTATTCAGCTAAAAACCACAGGTAGGTTCAGGATTGGTCTGGAAGGACTCAAGGAAAGAAAATTAGCAGATAAAAACTAAATGTACCCTTCCTTATCATCCCACCAGACCAGATGCTTGAAACGTACCAAAGCAATACTTACAAAAGGTGTGACAATGAAATTCCTGCCACTAATACTTTCATTCCAAAGGCTGCATCACTTCGGGCTTGAACACCTGATCTGTTGGGATGGATAAAAGAATGCATAGATTTCTAGGTTGTCACTTTGCAAGTTTCATGAGGAGGAACTAAGGAGTGCGCTGACCAAGAAGCAGACTGACTCCTGGTAAACTGAGCTTTCAAAGTTTTTGGAACTGTATAGTAGCCATGTGATGGCTGCTTGGGGAATGCAAAGCTCTGAAGCCCCCTGCAAGTACTAGGGGTTTTATGGAAGTCCCAGAAATTGGTTTTTCTATCACTTTGCTGTGGATAGCATTCAGTCTGAAGTACGAGCCAAATGAAAATGCATAACCAACTGACTACATAGACAGTCAAAACTGGAAAATACAGACAACCTACAGATATGTAATGCATGCCTTATCAAGATGTCATTTGCCACATGGTGGCTAACTCTGGAGTGTCAATGGACAACGTGGGTGAGGATTTCCTGATTCCAGCTACCAGTTCACCTGCAAAATTAGACATGGTACTTGCCAAGATTCAAAAGGGCAATGCTACCATTAATGCTAAACAATCACTTTCAAAGTGAAGTAGGTGTGATCCGAAGGCAGCTGCAAGAGGCAGCCAGCTGGTCTTAAGCAAGCAGAGCAATGGTTATCTACAACAGAGGGGCACTTGCAAAAGCTTTGGCGAGAGGCCACAAGCCCCCACATGGCCCTGGGTGAAAATTGAGGACCTTGAACGTCGCTCCAGACAGATCATCATCCATTTCATTGGAGTACTGGAGGATGATGAGGTTGGATCAATAGAAGACTGTCAGCAGGTTACTCCTGGAGCTTTTCTGTGACCCAGCTGTATCTGCTGACCCTGTAGTAGAATTGGGTACCTGTGCACTGGTTAAACACAGGGCACACCCCAGACCATCTTGTTGAAGGTACTTAACTACCAACACAGGGATCTTATTTTCCAATGGGACTGGAAGGGCAGAGTCTTGCAGTACAGAAACAATAAAGTAATGTTATTTGTGGACTCTAGTCTAGAAAATGACAAAAACTGAGTATGCAATACAGAGATGTAAAGTCTTTTTACATGCGTAATATACCCCAGGCTATAGTGTACCCAGGATCACATGTTATGTAGAAAATGTGGTCATTATATCTCTACAGACTGTGAAAGACTTTTTACAACTACATTTTCTTTCTGCGACCAAACAGCATTCTAGTCTAGCGCAGTCTGAGTCTCTGATGCTATCTGCGGCGCAGCTGCACTCCCACTACAAAAATTATGCTGCAGCAGCTCCAAGCGTTAACTGCCATGATAGACACTGCTGACTGACTGGAGGTGGCGACCCAATACCGTGCTGGCCTGTGAGAAGTGCCTCCTTTGAGATAATTTCATGCTTACCTGAATCACTGATCATTTTTCTTTTGCCGGCTCAACAATTAGTGGATACTTGATTAGGGACTTGGACTGGAAAGTTATAGTATGGGAGGCACTGAAATGATCAGTGTGTCTATTTTTTTTTTCTGTTTTCTGTTCTTCATTATGATGAACAAGGTTGAACGATGTGTTTCTACTTTAGAATTTCTAGATCTGGGAATAGTCTTCAGAGGAGGAGGTTCAAGGGTTTGCAGTGAGTTGGGGTATAATTGGTTTTATATGTGTGTATCGACTGGGCAAGTTGTTCACTTGTTGTTCACTTGTTCAGAACCCTTATTTTATCATCCTCACTTTAATATTCCCTTATCTCTTGTTTGTCCTGTTTGTCTGTCCTAATTAGATTGTAAGCTCTGTCGAGCAGGGACTGTCTCTTCATGTTCAAGTGTACAGAACTGCGTACGTCTAGTAGCGCAATAGAAATGATAAGTAGTAGTAGGTTGGCATGCAAGTTTGTAGGGGGTTGAAGAGGAAGATTTGGAAGGAAGAGGTGGGGATGGGTAAAGATGACATTATTGTGGCAAGTCGTCACTAATGTCGTGTGTTTGGAGATGGGAGGTTTATGGTTTTTGGTTGGGTAATGTTTGTAGAACAGTGGTAGGGGCAGTTATGGTTTAAGTTAAAATTTGATGTCAGGCATTGTCATTATATTCTCGTGTTGTGGAGAAGATATTGGATTGATCGATTACCAGTATATTAAATGTCTTGGATGGACAGATACAGTGGAGGAACAATTTTTTGATTTACTGGATCCTCTGTCCCTACCAAACATACCACTCAGATGTGATCCATTTTGAAATTACCATCAATATTTGGGGCATTGCAACCCCAGTGTAAACAGCAGACTGCTTCAATTTTTGCAACAGGTGCAAGTGGCCTTCTTACACAAAAGACATAGGACACAAGAAATATGCCAAGCTGATAAGGGACTGGATGGGCTAAGTGTATTCAGCATCCAAATGCTCCAAAAGCACAGAGGTGTGTGTTTTAATCCACAAAGCAGTCCCTTTAAGCATTCAAAGGGGGTTAAGTAGTTAGTTATAGCTTCCAATTATGATCCCAAATAGTGATTAAGAGACCTTCCTTCAAGGGCTTTACAATAGACTGGAACATTATACAGAATTTCCTTTAATATTGAGTGGGACTGAAATTTATGTATGCAAAATGATATTCTAAATCTCATCAAAAAACACTTGATACACTACAGCTGGAAGAACAGGGACACTTGACCAGGGCTAGTCTAGTCTTTGATGCCAACAAGGTCATTACAGACAATCAAAAGTTTTACTTTTTTGTAGTGTTACAGACAATGGGGCTTCCAACCAATTTTATGGAGTGGGCACCTTCTTAAGTATTGCTGGCCGCGTTTCCAATCCGCTGTGGCTTAAGAGAGGGCTATCTCAGACAAATGGCGGCAGAACCCACTTGGGAAGGAGCACCACTGGATCTGGTGTTCACAAATGGGGAAAGTGTGTCTAATGTCCAAGTGGGTACCCACCTGGGCAGCAGTGATCATCAAACAGTTTGGTTTCATATAACAGCTAAATTGGAGGGCAGCCATTCAAAACTCAGTCCTGGATTTCAAACATGCTGGCTTCAGTAAACTGGGGGATTTTACCTGAAGAAAGAGCTGATGGGCTGGGAGAACATATGAGAAGTGGAAAGGCAGTGGTCCAAGCTAAAAAGTAGCTATAAATATGTAAGGAGCATAAATAAAAGCAAGAGAAAAAGGAAACAGATATGGGTCTCCAGCAAAGTGGGTGAGAAAATAAAGGCTAAAGAGTAGATGCTCATGAAATACAGAAAAACTCAAGAAGAGGACCTGCCAGAATCTCTCTGACCTCACTCAATATCCTGGAATGGATCCCGTCCGGTCGCATGGCTTTGTCCACCTTTAGATTTTCAAGTTGTTCATACACACTCTCTTCTGTGAACAGTGCTATATCCACTCCATTCTCATATGTACTTTTGCCAGTCAATCGTGGTCCTTCTCCAGGATTTTCTTCAGTGAAAACAGAACAAAAGTATTTGTTTAGCAAATTTGCTTTCTTCTTCATCATTATTCACATAGCAGTTCGCAGCATCTTTCAGTCTCACAATTCCATTTTTAGTCTTCCTCCGTTCACTAATATACCTGAAGAAATTTTTGTCGCCCCCTCCTACATTTCTAGCCAGATGTATCTTTCTCTTGGCTTCTTTCAGTTTCATCCGGTATTCCTCTCTGTGTTCCTCTTCTTGAGTTTTTCTGTATTTCATAAACACCAACTCTTTAGCCTTTATTTTCTCAGCCACTTGATGGAAAACCATATCGGTTACCTTTTTCTCTTGCTTTTATTTACTCTCCTTACATAAATGTTTGTGGCCATATTTATAGCTTCTTTCAGCCTGGACCACTGCCCTTCCACTTCTCGTATGTCCTCCCAGCCCATCAGCTCCTTCCTCAGGTATTCCCCCATTTTACTAAAGTCAGCATGCTTGAAATCCAAGACTTTGAGTTTTGAGTGGCTGCCCTCCACTTCAGCTGTTATATCAAACCAAACAGTTTCATGGTCACTGCTGCCCAGGTGGGCACCCACTCAGACATTTGACACACTATCTCCATTTGTGAGCACCAGATCCAGCATCGCTCCCTCCCTCATGGGTTCTGTAACCATTTCTCTGAGCAGAGCACTTTGAAAAGCATCCACAATCTCTCTACTTCTTTCAGATTCTGAAAACAGAACTTTCAAATCCTCATCTGGCAGACTGAAATCTCCCAGCAACAGCACCTCTCTTTTCTTTCCCAACTTTTGGATATCTGTAATCAGATCTTTATCTAGTTCCTTTGATTGTGTTGGAGGTCTGTAGACAACACCCATGTGGACCGAGGTTCTATCATATCTTTTTATCACTTCTTCCTTTCCCCAGGCCCCTGTCATTTCAGTTGCTGCAATATCCTCTCACATACAGAGCTACTCCTCCAACTCTTTACGACCATCTCTATCCTTCCTAAATAGATTATAGCCTGGTACGTTTGCATCCCATTCATGGGAATCTTTGAGCCATGTCTCCGTGATTGCAACAATGTCTAAGTCTGCCTCTAACATCAGGGCTTGCAGGTCATGAACTTTATTGCTTAGACTGTGAGCATTTGTGGTCATCGCTTTCCATCTACATTTCAGTGGCATTTTTATCTTCTGTTTAGTTTTTTGTTTAGTCTCACTTTCTGCTTTGTTGGTAAGAAGTGATTTGCTAAGATTGTTGTTTTCATTGCTTTCTTTTCTACTGTCACATCTTGTCTTTAGCTGGGGGTGACTACTTGAAGTGACCTACCTCCATATACTATTTTACTATGAAATTCTAGATGACCACTCAAAATGTTATACTCTGAGCATATAAAACGGGTTTGTAGTAGTATAACTCCCTACCACAACATAACTAATGTATTACAGAGCCTGAATATACCAGACCTGTGGTACATCCTATACAGTTCACAGAATACAGAGTGCTCTGTGCTAAAATACAGGAAAACCTTTGCTCAGACATGCCTTTTGGAAGGAAGGAACTTTTGACCCTGTTAGAATTGTCAAGATGGCAATCTGGCTGATCCAAGCAAGAAGGAATGTGGGCAAATGTGACAAGGATCCTTGGCCATATCAATCCCCAAATCCACCAGAGAAAGGGTTCTCAACCCAGTCCTTGGGACTCACCTAGCCAGTATGCTTTTCAGGATATCCATAATGAATAAATGAGATAGATTTTCATACAATGGAGGTAGTACATGCAAATTTATGTCATGCTTATTCATTGTAGACATTCTGGAAACCTGACTTGTTAGGTGTATCTCAAGGACTGGGTTGAGACCCACAACTCCTGAGTGCGGTCAAAAGACATTCCTGTTGTTTGTCAAGCCATAACACAGGCACAAGCTAATCAACTTCAGTGATGTTATCAAATCAGAGACATTACTGATATAAAAACAATATAAAAGGACATCTACTTTGGTAACAGTACCACTGACTTCTACAACTTCACTTCAATCTTCATCTGATCATCATAGAACACATCAGAGCATCAGATCTCCAGCAACAGCTGAAGGTCAATGTGAGCACTCCCTGAGACAAGGCAAACACCTGCTGTTCCAGTCATCCTCAAGAAGGAAGAAACATCACCTATAAGTCATTAACTGTAATCACAATCCTATCAGGGGGACAAACAGGTAGCACAGGACGTATGCATTATTTCAACTGATACCCAATTAGCATCCATTTTAGCATTTAAAGAAAATGTATTATAGTCTTCTGTCCTGTCACATTATAAACACTCAGACAAACTTAAATCCTAGTTTTCATTTTGTAAATAAATCATTGTTGTAAGTTATATGTGTTGTTGTAGTTTATATCAGTACATATCTAGGTTAGGTCAGCTAAAAAAGATGTGACTTATTCCAGAGTGCTAAAATAATTTAGATATGTCTTTACCGTATCATCCCAAGTGGTGATTGCAGGTACAACCTTCACAGGTTCCACACAACTCCCTTGGCCAAGATAGCTGCCAATTCAAACTGTGACTGCAGAAACAGGCTGAGCAAGAAACCTTTAACCTTCTGAAATATAGTATGCATATACTGTACCATATCAAGCTGATGAGCTGAGATGCAGGCAAAGAGCACTGCACCACACAACACTTTTTTGCCCAAGTGATTGAGTCTAAGGTTTTTTACCAGGTAGCATGTTGTAAGACACCAGACATTTTCTTGGTTTCTTCACAGCTGACTCAACTACCACTGAGGAATGAGACAAGTGGACTTCATTGAAACTAGGCACTTGTTTCACACATATGTTTTATTGAACCAGGCTAAATGATAAATTGGCAGTGGCCACAAAAAAAAGGAAGAAGAGACCTCACGTGGACATGAGCAACAAACAAAAATGCTGTAGGGGTCATGGACTGCTATAGCTACAGTGAGTTTGGGGGTCTCTATATAAAATGCAAGAGTCCAAAACCATATCAATATAGTTCTACTTCCTGCTACACTGGAAAAGGAATTTCACTGGCCATGCGCTGCACGAATCTCAGATAAAAGATTCTTCATACGGAGATTCATTTCACACAGAATGGTCAGAAGAAATGCCAGTAGAATACTCCTCTGCTCCCAAGGATTCCAGAGGAAGAAATTCCAAGGCTCAGTAGTCTTCAAGAACACTTTGTGACAGCTCCCATCATGGCAAGGATGGGGCTAGAAAATGGTTGCCTTGTAACTCAGAGTACAGAATAAAGATACCATCAGATCTTGAAACAAATGAGTGTGTTTCTGTACAAGACTAACACATATGAAATGAGATGGTGTGACAACATTTATATTTAACAGATGGCAGATCAATACACTAGTCCTTAAAAAATTCATTCAACATCTTTTGAAGAACAAAGATGTTGTCGAAAAGGAAGCGAGAGATGGAGAAGACTCATTGGCTATTGTGACTAGTACCAGAGTTGATGCCATCTGAAGCTGCAGACAACCGCATTTCAATTGGGCAGCAAGAGGACATCTGCACTGATGGTGTAAAACAAATCTTGCACCAAACTCATCTGTTCATGATCTGTGCTGGTCTGTATGAGTGCTGAGTAAGTATAAATGGAGACTAGTCAGCATTACTATCCAAAGTGGAGTATCTTTGACAGGACAAATAGCACTAGATATAACTGCATAGGTCTGCAATTAGGGGAAGCATTTTAAGAGGAGCCTGAACTTTTTCAACACTTTGGAAGAAAGATTAGATGATACCTTTCCTTTACAATTGTGCAATTGTTTATAAGACACCTGCATTTTGGGCCTGGTAACTTCCAAGGAGCTTCATGCCAGCTTCAGTGAGGCCTTGCACTGCTGCTCCTTTGCAGCTAGGCTCCTGAAGCCACTGAGCAGAAGGTTACGTCAACTTCCACTGAGGTGGGCCTGCTAGATGGTGCAGAGCCCACCAATCTCTGCACAGAGGATGTCTTTCTCTCCGCCTCCTGGGCAAGTAGGAGTCTTCTCTGTTTTGTAATGGATTGCAGAAAGGATTCAGGTAGTCCTTTCGGACTTGTGGAGACATCCTTCCACAGTGTTTGCAATCAATCAGATTACTTTTGGTCTGAACCCAGACGTATGAAACATTCTGAATGAGTGTCAAAGTTCTGGATCTTTCTCCCACACTGCCGAAAGAAAGGGGCATAATTCTGACTGTCTGATATATTCCGATCAAAGAAGAAAAATGAAACAATGAAAGTACAGGACAGCTTTGTTTTTGTGTCCATTCAGCAGAGTGAAAAAAAAAGCAAACGAGGGAACTGAAGAGACCTTTTGATGTGGGAAGCACCACATATTTTCAGAAGAATTTTACACTTAGTTCTGAGTTCTGCTAGGACAACAGTACTGTCACAACACCATCACTGCTGAAGACATCACCCAGTTGTGTGCTTATCTCAATCCTGTGCATGAACAAAAAGCATTTGATGACTTTAATCTGAAGACAGCTTTAGGTCTTGTCATATGTCTTCAAATTCAGCAGGTAGGCAAAATTATAGTCAAAGTGTCACCAGATCAGCTACCTGTGAATCTTAGAAAACTTGTTCATACTAAAACTTTAATTAAACATTCAAAGCACAAAAGTTAGAAACACAGAAAACAATATACAAACAGACTGAGCTCCTAAATTTGTGCCCTATTTTCAGCTGAAAATTTATCTTAATTTAGGAGCTTAAAAGTTATCTTTATAAATTTAGACCTGCTATCCATTTCTCTAGGTTGATGGGCCTTGTGCTGAAAATCAGTGCTAAGTTATTTTCTTGCCCCCACCCTACACCGGTTCCTGTTGCCATTCACGTTTTATGCCCTTAAATTAAGAAATTCTGTGGAATTCTGAGCATAAAATTTAGGTACTTAGCCTATTAAATTTTCAGAGGCCATTTTAGGAGAACAACTCAGCATAAATCCTTTAAATTTCAGGCCTACGTTATTTTGAAAGAGATATTTGAATATTTTACTGAGTCTCAGGCCTTTTCTGCCAAATATTTGCACCTGATCTTAAATTAAAATGGTCAACTTGGCATCAGGACCACTGCAAAGTATAAACTGATTTTTCAAATGGCCTTTGCCACACAACAAACACACACTAATTAAAAATGTAATTAGAACTGAAATGTTTGGTCACTGAAAACAAATAGAAAAATACAAAACAAATGAGGTTCGGTTAGCTGCTATCAGGAGAATGTGATATATACTTACAAATCTGGGTGGTGGGACAACCAAGTTTAGACTACCAAGTGAAACCTCCAGTCCATTCTGTGCACAAGCAACAAGACGCAGTGCTACAAAAAATTCCTACACAAAATAAAAGGAACACGCTTGCTAGTCATTTTTAACTTGGGGATTCATCACATCAGTTCTCACAAATCAAGAAAGCTAAAAACTCTCCGTTTCTCTCTCAATTGGCTCTCATAAGATTTTCCATGAATTCATCACTGAGAAATATTTCCCAACTTAAGGAACAGGACCCTGAAGGTTAATATAAAGTTTAGATTTAATACTCTAAATCCCAAGCTAAATTACTGGAAACTTCCTATTCAACCATCGAAGGAAATTTTAACTTTCTAAGCTATTTTCCTTATTATATGCCTTGATGGAAGGTGTGGTCCAAAGAAGTGAGCTAAGTTAACTTGGTGGCCTTGAATGAGGAAATTCAAGACAAAGAGTTTTTACAGTTGTAATCAGTAGTGAATACCAACAGCTTTAAGAGGTGTCATTAAGACACGTTCAAGCCATCAATATTCAAAGTATGTCGTATGTGGTAAGAACTTCTGAGGTTCTGAGTAAGCGCAAGGAATGCTGGTGTATCTACTGGCAAGACCAATATTTAACTGCATAGAAAGAGACCCAGTGATGTTTTATAGCAGCAGAGAGCTGCTCAAGCTGTTTATCTGTTGTACCAAGAGCAGCAGTTTACACACAATACAGTTTTAGTGAAACTGAAGTTAGAAGGGGATATTTTCAAAAACTATGTCAGAGCCTGGTGTTAAAAACAGAAAATTTGGTTTAAAAATAAAGCTAAGTTATTTAATTGTGGCAGGTGTTCTTTGAGGACAGCAGAATACATAGCCTGGCATCTCAGTGTCATCTGATGGAGCCTGTGTAGAAATATTCTCCAGCTTGCTTACAACAAACCTTTTAGAACTTTGCACCGTGCATGCACATATCTTCCCATCTGCTGCTGTCACACAGGGCCTAGCCGACTGTATATATAGCTTCCTGCTGAACACCTGGCTACAGGTAAGTAGTTGCTTTCTCAAAGGACAAATAGGATATCAGAGTAATATCTGGGACTCTCTAGCTATAGACTGCCTTCAAAAAATAAATGTGTGGGGGGGGGGGGGGGGCGGTGGAATATGCAGAAGACCATGTAACAGGCAATAATAATATAAGCAGTTAATAAGCAGTGGTAGCTAGCAAACAATTTGCAGCATGTTTCTTCTTGGAAGCCAGTCTGAAGAAAAAAAAATAATGGGCTGGGTGGCGTTGAATTCTAGACCTCAAAGAGAAAAGACTGTATGGCCAAGCCAACCATCCCATTGGGAGTCTTGTTCCAAACAGTAATGAGGTGTTAGATATGTGAACTGAAGACCACGTAACAGCACTGCAGATTTCTTTGGAAGCTGATCTCAAGTGGACTACTGATGCAGCCATGGCTCTCACATTATAAGCCATAATACTCAAAAGATAGCCCAGCTTGGACCTAAGAGAAAGAAATAAAGTCTGCTGGCTAAATGGAAACAGTGAATTTGCTAATGGCAGCCCTCATCCTGTTTGGGTCAAAAGAAACAAAAAGCTAGATGAACTCTCTATGGGCTTTAGTCCACTGCAGATAGAAGGCCAAGGATCTCTTGCAGTCGAAATGAGGCAATGCGCTTTCACCTTTAGAAGCATGTTGTCTTAGAAATGTTGGGTAAAATGGAATTCCAACACTACCATAGGAAGGTAACACAGAAACGTAGAACACTGTAGGCAGATAAAGACCACACTGCCTATCCAGTCTGCTTATCCATGCCATCTACTCTCCCTATCGATCCCTTAGAGATCTTTACTTGTCCCAAGCTCTTGAATTCAGATACTGTTTTCGTCTCCACCACTTCAACTAGGAGGTCATTCCATGAATTCACCACTCTTTCCGTTAAATATTTCTTTAGGTTACTTCTGAGTCTACCCCCTTTCACCTTCATCCTATGCTCTCTTGTTCCAGAGCTTCCTTTCAATTGGAAGGGACACACCTCTTGTGCATTTATGCCACACAGATATTTAAATGTCTATCATACCTCCCCCTCTCCCGCCTTTCTTCCAAAGAGTACATATTGAAATCTTTAAGTCTGTCCCCATACTCTTTATGATAAAGACCACTGACCATTTTAGTAGCCACCCTCTGGACAGCTTCCTTGTTTCACTGGGAACTTGTTGGGACCTCTGGGCCCTCTGTGATGAGAGTGAAATCCTTGAGCTCTCTGGGAGGAGTGGTGGGAAATAGCTACACCTTTGAAAGTTGTAGGATCTCTGCTGCCTCCCCCCCCCCCCCCCCCCCCCCCCCACCATACTAAAATACCTCCTGGAAGAGGAGGTCAAGCCAGGAATGGGCCTGGAGAGGGTCAAGCATGTTTGAACCCTGGCTGACGAGACTGCCAGCCTCTTAGTCCAAACAGTTTCGCTCTACGGCATGGCCAGCTTCTCCTGCACTTCAGGCTTCAAGTCTGAGACCCACAGCCATGCGAATCTGTGGACACCAAACCCCACTGCAGAAGTTCTGGGTGCTGTATCAAAAGTATGTCCTTCTAACCATATATCGCCCACCTTATTGCTCTTTAGCCACTAGCTGGCAGAGTTCTCCGCTTTCTCCTGGGAGTGTCTATAAACTCCATCTCACTGTACACAATATTCCTCAAGTGCAGGCTCATGTTGAGCTAGTAAGAAGCTATGTGGGCTGTAGGCACCACATTCTGATAATTCTTTTCCAAAAGATTCTAATATCCTCACTGCTCTCCCCAAGGACACTGAGGAGTGAGTCTTCATACTCTTGAATCTTTTGAGAGTGGATTCAATCACATTGACTAATGAGGAAGCTTTAGTTTCTCAAATCCTGGAGCCTTCTGGACTCTCTACCCTACACCAAAAATCCTTTCACACTGCTTCTCTCGACCTTTAAGTCCTCTCCATGACATTTGTGAGAAGGGACTATGATCAGGTCAGAAGCACTACAGACACCAATTATGAGTATCCATAGTGAATATGGTCCTGTTGCTGCTGAACATTTTTAAAGCCACCGGGAGAGTTTTTCTGGGACATGTCCAGAAAAATAGCTGCAGCAAAATCAAACAACTCAATTTTGAAAAAATAACCCAGGCTGCTTTTTAACACATTTATAAATGATCTAGAGATGCGAGTAGCTAGTGAGGTAATTAAATTTGCTACAACACAAAGTTATTCAAAGTTGTTAAATCACGAGAGGATTGTGAAAAATTACAAGAAGACCTTACGAGAGTGGGAGACTGGGCATCTAAATGCCAGATAAGTTTAATGTGAGCAAGTGCAAAGTGATGCATGTGGGAAAGAGGAACCCAAATTCTAGCTACATAATGCAAGGTTCCACATTAGGAGTCACTGATCATGAAAGGGATCTAGGCGTCATTATTGACGATACGTTGAAACCCTCTGCTCAGTGTGTGGCGGTGGCTAAGAAAGCAAATAGAATGTTAGGCATTATTAGGAAAGGAATGGAAAACAAAAATGAGGAAGTTATAATGCCTTTGTATTGCTCCATAGTGTGACCACACCTCGAATACTGTGTTCAATTTTCGTCACCGCATCTCAAAAACGATATAGTGGAATTAGAAAAGGTACAGAGAAAGGCGACGAAAATGATAAAGTTGATGGGACACTTCCCTACGAGAAAAGGCTAAAACGGATAGGGCTCTTCAGCTTGGAGAAAAGATGGCTGACGGGAGATATGATAGGAGTCTATAAAATAATGACTTGTGTGGAACAGGTAGACGTGAAATCACTTGTTTACTCTTTCCAAAAAATACTAGGACTAGGGGGCATGCAATGAAGCTACAAAGTAGCAAATTTAAAACGAATCACATAAAATATTTCTTCACTCAATGTGTAATTAAACTTTGGAATTCAATGCCAAAGAATGTATTAAACGCAGTTAGCTTTAAAAAGGCTTTGGATGGCTTCGTAAAGGAAAGTCCAGAGACCATTATTAAAATGGACTTGGGAAAAATCCACTGCTTATTTCTAGAATAAGCAGTATAACATGTATTGTACTGTTTTGGTATCTTGCCAGGTAGTTGTGACTTGGATTGGCCACTGTTGGAAACAGGATGCTGGGCTTGATGGATCTTCGGTCTGTCCCAGTATGGCAGTGCTTTTGTAAGTGCCCAAGGTTTAAATGCGATCTGAATTTTCTTTATTTTCCATGGGCCTAACCTATAAAGGCCAAAAGATACTAACTAGGGACGTTAAGAGGGAACAGAATTGATCCCTGCATGACACCAACAGGATTTGTATGGTAGAGACACCAAAAACAGAACAAACCCACATGAAACAATCACAATTAAAAATAGGCACAAGCTGACAAGAGCACAAAAGAACTTGACTGTACTGCTCTGTGGAAAGATGGCAACTGGCTACATTCTGCCCAATAGTGGCAGGCAGGAAGGCATGCACATGTGCAATGATCTCAAAAGTTTGTTGTAAATAAGCTGGAGAGTGCTTCCATGTGGGGCCCGTCGAATGATTATCACCCAGACGTAAGGCTATGATATCTTGCTTGTCCTTGGAGAATTCTGATTACTCTCGTCGAGACCACATCTCTGGAAATCCTGCTGAAGCGCCAATGCACAAAAATTCTTAATAACCTCTCTTCCAGAGGTCCAAGCATTTCTACAACTTTTACTTGCTAACTGGAGTGGTGTTCCAGTGTTCTTCTAACTCCCACCCCCCTCCCTGGAAGTTGGGAGGGCTACACCCAGGACCCTGCTGGAGTCTGCCCTGTTGGCATGTGGCATCACTGACTAGCCTAACAGTTATCTGTAGTAAGAGATACTTGTCAAAGGTTCTAATAAATCTCCTCCTTGTACTAAAATAATGCAGCACACTTAACACAAACAATAGTATATAATGAGAATTTGCTTATTTCCCATTCTTTAAACATGAACTGTATATTTAATGGTTATCTCCCTGAATATACGATAAAATAGACCTTACCTGTTTGTTCAAGTAACCTTTTGCATCAGCATCAGCTAAATCCCAGATCTATGCAAAAAATGAAAAGGAAACGGGATACTTTTAAACGAAAACCTTTTAGAGTAACTTACAAAAACTGTGCTGATACACGATGCCCTGGTCTGAAATATACACCTGCAATGTTCCAAGCAACAGCAACAAAGAATCCAAACCAACTATTATGCAATAGATGAAAGGTAATATCTCAGTTTAAACATTTCAAAAACTCAAATTTTAGTTCTCTCTAGTTCAGACTGTGAAGAGGTTCCTATTTCATTTAAGCTAGATGCAGTTGAAATTCCAATTCTTAGGGAGATTCAAAATTTAGGGGTGCAGTTAGACTCAGCTCTTTCTATGAAGCATCAAATTCTTAATATAGTTCAGAAAGTTTTTACAAATTGAAATTGGCAAGATGTGTTGAATCCTATGCTACTTCTGCTAACTTTCAGAGGATTCTGCAATCTATTGTCCATCCTATAATGGACTATTGTAATGGTCTTCTCATAGGAATGAAGAAGAATATCTTAGGTGAACTCCAGGTTGCGCAAAACTCGATTGGTACTTCTCGATATAGTCATCTCTCTTCCATTTTAAAATCTCTTCACTGGCTATCTATCCAATACAGAGTTAAATGTAAGATTTTATTGCTTGTTTTTAAGGTACTTAATCAGTAGGCTTCTCCCACACTGTTCCACACTAAGATTTCATCAACTGGTGCATCCACTGAGATCCTCTCAGAAGTTGCTGTTTGGTCCAACTGGAAGAATATAGGTCCTCCATTTTTTTTCATCATTGGTCCCAAACTTTGGAACACCTTGCCATTTGAGCTTCGTACAATACAAAATACAGTGCAGCTCAAGAAAGGATTAAAGACCTATTTCTTTCATCAAGTGTTTGGTATGGAGGAATAAATTGCAATGCATCTTATTTTATCTAAATTTTGGGTTTTGTTTTTGCGATATTATAAGTTTATTTGTAATGAATTGATAGCGTTATGTTTATTCTATTGTGTGTGTAAATTGTTCTCAACTTAGAATTTCTAGATAATATGGATTATAAATAAATTGTATTATTGATCCTACTAGTAAAAAAGGCCCGTTTCTGCCTGAAATGAAACGGGCGCTAGCAAGGGTTCCCCCTCCCCCCGTTGCTGTCTCCCTCTCTGTCCTCCGAGTCCCATGCCCTCCTTTCGCCCCCTCCGAGTTAGAGGTCGTCCTCCCTCTCCTCTCCCACTCCCCTGAAACTCACCACTTTGTCGAACGACGACCGCGATTGTGGCGGGGCCATTTGTGGAGGGGTGGTTGGAGGGTAGCTGGCACGTTTTTAGTCGGTGGTCACTGTGGGGTTCGTCGGTTGAAGCCATCTATCTCTGGCCATGTCTCCGCCCTCGACGTCATAACGTTTGACGTGAGGGCGGGGCTAGGAGACATGGGCAGAGAGAGATGGCTTCGGTTGGGCACGTCCTTGGCCGCTTTCGTTTGTTAGGCAGTCTGCAGCGATTCGTTGGAAGGGGAGGAGTAGTCCTCCCCGTTTGTTCATTTTCGTTGTTTTGTAATTGTTCCGCCCTCGACGTCATCACATCTGACGCGAGGGCGGGGCATGGAGACATGGTGAGTGTTGTGGCTTCACCACCATGAACTTACGAACCGGTGTCTCAGTGGCTGCAGTGACATCAGTGTCTTCAGAACGTTGAGGGTGAGTTTTATTATAGTAGATATTCTATAGCAATTATCTCCTTCTGCTGAATGAACAGAGGCCCATTCAGCAGAAGGAGATAATTGCTATAAAATATAGGATTAATAATACAATACAGTAGATTTCTGGGTTTTTTAACCAGCTTATCAGTGTGCTGATAAAATCAAAAGAAAAAAAATGACATCAAGGTAAAACAAAGGTCATTTCTGGAACAATTTACTTTCAGGTTCATATAACTATTTTCATGGTTTAAATTCTTCAAAATTACTCTTGTTCTACAGCTTCACAAAATATAAAGGAGCTACTTAAAGACTAAGAACTCATACATGGTGATATGAGCATAGCTAAGTCCCAAACTTTTATCCTATATGATCCCATTTTAGACACCAACAAGTTTATGTGATCCCAGATAATGGAAACAGAGTACAGATTTCTACTCCCTCTTCCCCACCACCGTAGAAGAGTCAGTGCAAGAACTTGCATTTCAGTGTGTTCCTCACAATAAACTAAGCTACTACTACTACTACTACTACTATTTAGCATTTCTATAGCGCTACAAGGCATACGCAGCGCTGCACAAACATAGAAGAAAGACAGTCCCTGCTCAAAGAGCTTACAATCTAATAGACAAAAAATAAATAAAGTAAGCAAATCAAATCAATTAATGTGAACGGGAAGGAAGAGAGGAGGGTAGGTGGAGGCGAGTGGTTACAAGTGGTTACGAGTCAAAAGCAATGTTAAAGAGGTGGGCTTTCAGTCTAGATTTAAAGGTGGCCAAGGATGGGGCAAGACGTAGGGGCTCAGGAAGTTTATTCCAGGCGTAGGGTGCAGCGAGACAGAAGGCGCGAAGTCTGGAGTTGGCAGTAGTGGAGAAGGGAACAGATAAGAAGGATTTATCCATGGAGCGGAGTGCACGGGAAGGGGTGTAGGGAAGGACGAGTGTGGAGAGATACTGGGGAGCAGCAGAGTGAATACATTTATAGGTTAGTAGAAGAAGTTTGAACAGGATGCGAAAACGGATAGGGAGCCAGTGAAGGGTCTTGAGGAGAGGGGTAGTATGAGTAAAGCGACCCTGGCGGAAGATGAGACGGGCAGCAGAGTTTTGAACCGACTGGAGAGGGGAGAGGTGACTAAGTGGAAGGCCAGCAAGAAGCAGATTGCAGTAGTCTAAACGAGAGGTGACAAGGGTGTGGATGAGGGTTTTGGTAGAGTGCTCGGAAAGAAAGGGGCGGATTTTACGGATGTTGTAAAGAAAGAAACGACAGGTCTTGGCGGTCTGCTGGATATGAGCAGAGAAGGAGAGAGAAGAGTCAAAGATGACCCCAAGGTTTCGAGCTGAGGAGACAGGGAGAATGAGAGAGCCATCAACAGAAATAGAAAATGGGGGGAGCGGGGAGGTGAGTTTGGGGGGGAAAATGAGAAGCTCGGTTTTGGTCATATTTAATTTCAGGTGGCGTTGAGACATCCAGGCAGCAATGTCAGACAAGCACGCTGAAACTTTGGTTTGGATGCAAGGTGAGATATCAGGGGTAGAAAGGTAGATTTGGGAGTCATCAGCATAGAGATGGTAGGAAAAGCCATGGGATGAGATTAATGAACCAAGGGAAGAAGTGTAGATAGAAAAGAGGAGGGGACCAAGAACAGAACCCTGAGGTACGCCGACAGGCAGAGGATAGAAGTAGAAGAGGATCCACCAGAGTGAACACTAAAGGTGCGGAGGGAGAGGTAGGAAGAGAACCAGGAAAGGACAGAGCCCTGGAATCCAAGTGAGGACAGGGTATCGAGAAGTATGCTGTGATCGACAGTGTCAAAAGCAGCGGAAAGATCAAGAAGAATGAGGATGGAATATTGACCTCTGGATTTAGCCAGTAATAGGTCATTGGAGACTTTAGTAAGCGCAGTTTCGGTTGAGTGGAGAGGGCGAAAACCAGATTGTAATGGGTCAAGAATAGCATGTGAGGAAAGAAAATCAAGGCAGCGGCGGTGAACAGCACGCTCAAGTAATTTGGAGAGAAAAGGAAGGAGGGAGATGGGTCGGTAATTAGAGGGACAAGTAGGGTCAAGTGAAGGCTTCTTAAGGAGAGGTGTGACCACAGCATGTTTAAAGGCAGCAGGGACAGTCGCAGTGGAAAGTGAGAGGTTGAGAATGTGACAGATAAAAGGAATAAGAGTAGGAGAGATGGCATTAAGAAGGTGGGTGGGAATGGGATCAGAGGAACAGGTGGTACATTTTGAGGAAGAAAGGAGAAGTGTAGTTTCCTCAATAGTAACTTCAGGAAAGGAGGAAAGGGAATGAGGGGAAGGAGAGAGAGGGGAACGGACTAGTGGAGGGAGAGGTGGTGAGGTAGAGAAAGCAAGGTTTATCTTTTGAACCTTGTTGTGAAAGAATTCAGCAAGGGTCTGAGGAGATAATGAAGGGGGAGTTGGGGGAGGGGGCACCTTGAGGAGAGAGTTCAATGTGGTGAAGAGAAGTCGAGGATTAGAGCCAAGAGAGTTGGTCAGTTGGATATAATAATCCTGTTTGGCACATAAAAGAGCAGATTGGAAGGAGGTCAGCATGAATTTAAAGTGTAAGAAATCAGCAAGGGCCCGAGATTTCCGCCAGAGGCGTTCGGCGCAGCGGGTACAGGAACGTAGGTAGCGGATATTAGAAGTCAGCCAAGGTTGGGGTTTTGTACGCCTTACAGGGCGGGTCATCAAAGGTGCAAGAGTGTCTAAGGCAGAGGATAGAGTATTGTTGTAAGAAGAAACAGCCTCGTTGACAGACGTGGATGGTGCCACAGTAGAGAGGAGGTTTGAAACATGGGAGGATAGAGATGAAGGGTCAATATCGTGAAGATTCCTAGATAAATTAGATAGGATAGGACGGGACTGGGAGGGAGGAGATTTAAGTGTGAAAGTTATAAGATGGTGATCAGAGGAGGGATGATCAGAGACAAGGAAACTAGAAGGTGAACAGTTGGAGGAGAAGATGAGATCAAGACAGTGACCATTTTGATGAGTGGGGGAGGTGGAGCATAGTTGGAGATTAAAGGAGGACGTTAAAGCGAGTAACTTGGAAATATAAGAGTTGGAAGGATCATTAGCAGGAATATTAAAGTCACCAAGGATGAGAGAGGGGGAGGAAGGATCATGGAAGAAGGCAAGCCAGGCGTCAAAGTCACTGAGAAAGGATGAAAGGGACTTATCAGGGGAACGATAAATGACCGCTATTCGAAGAGGCAGAGGAGAGAATAGGCGGATAGAGTGGACTTCAAAGGAGGAAAAACAGTGAGATTGAGGTGGAAGAAGGGGTTGAAATCTGGAGGAGGGAGAGAGAAGTAGTCCAACACCGCCCCCACGGCCAGCAGGGCGAGGAGTATGTGAAAATAGATAACCGCCATGGCACAGGGCTGCGACTGAAGCAGAGTCATCAGGGCAGAGCCAGGTTTCTGTTATGGCGAGCAGATGGAGGTGACGCGAGATAAAGAGGTCCTGGATATAGGGGAGTTTGTTACAGATAGAGCGGGCATTCCATAGGGCGCAAGAGAAGGGCAGAGAAGAGGAGGGGAGTAGAGGAATAGAGATGAGGTTAGCGAGGTCACGGTGAGATCTGTAGAGTTTGGATAATAGTTGGCGAGGAGGGCCAGGATTGGGATTGATGTCACCAGCTGAGAGTAATAGAAGGAGTAAAAGAGAGCGGAGGAGAGTAGGAGAGGTGTGGCCACGAAGGCATTGAAGGCGAGAGGTATTTAGGTGGAATGGGGAAGGCAAAATGGAGGGAAGAAAGAGACGGAGATTAAAAGCCAAATTTGCTCGGGAGTTCACTTCTGATAACATTCCAAACCCACCACACTATTCAAAAGACAAATTTAGTGGTTCAGTTATAAATATCCCACAAACAATAAAGTGTGTATAAAGTGTGCTCAGAAAACCATAACATGCCCAGTATTGTAACAGGAAGAACCCACTTTTCTATTACTGCACAAAAATACTAGACCAAAGAGTGCTCAGAAAAACATAACGTATCCGCAAATACTAGATTCAAAATGTTCTTAACATAGATAGAGCGAATGCTACATACCTGTAGAAGGTATTCTCCGAGGACAGCAGGCTGATTGTTCTCACTGATGGGTGACGTCCACGGCAGCCCCTCCAATCGGAAACTTCACTAGCAAAGTCCTTTGCTAGTCCTCGCTCGCCCATGCGCACCGCGCATGCGCGGCCGTCTTCCCGCCCGAACCGGCTCGTGTTCGTCAGTCCCATATGTAGCAAGACAAAGACAGGGAAGACACAACTCCAAAGGGGAGACGGGCGGGTTTGTGAGAACAATCAGCCTGCTGTCCTAGGAGAATACCTTCTACAGGTATGTAGCATTCGCTTTCTCCGAGGACAAGCAGGCTGCTTGTTCTCGCTGATGGGGTATCCCTAGCCCCCAGGCTCACTCAAAACAACAAACATGGTCAATTGGGCCTCGCAACGGCGAGGACATAACTGAGATTGACCTAACAATTTATCCAACTAACTGAGAGTGTAGCCTGGAACAGAATAAACATGGGCCTAGGGGGGTGGAGTTGGATTCTAAACCCCGAACACATTCTGAAGCACTGACTGCCCGAACCGACTGTCACGTCGGGTATCCTGCTGCAGGCAGTAATGAGATGTGAATGTGTGGACAGATGACCATGTCGCAGCTTTGCAGATCTCTTCAATAGTGGCTGACTTCAAGTGGGCCACTGACGCAGCCATGGCTCTGACATTGTGAGCCGTGACATGACCCTCAAGAGCCAGCCCAGCCTGGGCGTAAGTGAAGGAAATGCAATCTGCTAGCCAATTGGATATGGTGCGTTTCCCCACAGCCACTCCCCTCCTGTTGGGATCAAAAGAAACAAACAATTGGGCGGACTGTCTGTTGGGCTGTGTCCGCTCCAGATAGAAGGCCAATGCTCTCTTGCAGTCCAATGTGTGCAGCTGACGTTCAGCAGGGCAGGAATGAGGACGGGGAAAAAATGTTGGCAAGACAATTGACTGGTTCAGATGGAACTCCGACACTACCTTCGGCAAGAACTTAGGGTGAGTGCGTAGGACTACTCTGTTATGATGAAATTTGGTGTAAGGAACATGGGCTACCAGGGCCTGAAGCTCACTGACTCTATGAGCTGAAGTAACTGCCACCAAGAAAATGACCTTCCAGGTCAAGTACTTCAGATGGCAGGAGTTCAGTGGCTCAAAAGGAGGTTTCATCAGCTGGGTGAGAACGACATTGAGATCCCATGACACTGTAGGAGGTTTGACGAGGGGCTTCGACAAAAGCAAACCTCTCATGAAGCGAACAACTAAAGGCTGTCCTGAGATCGGCTTACCGTCCACACGGTAATGGTATGCACTGATTGCACTAAGGTGAACCCTTACAGAGTTGGTCTTGAGACCAGACTCAGACAAGTGAAGAAGGTAGTCAAGCAGGGTCTGTGTAGGACAAGAGCGAGGATATAGGGCCTTGCTGTCACACCAGACAGCAAACCTCCTCCATAAAAAGAAGTAACTCCTCTTAGTGGACTCTTTCCTGGAAGCAAGCAAGATACGGGAGACACCCTCTGACAGACCCAAAGAGGCAAAGTCTACGCTCTCAACATCCAGGCCGTGAGAGCCAGAGGCCCGAGGTTGGGATGCAGAAGCGCCCCTTCATCCTGCATGATGAGGGTCGGAAAACACTCCAATCTCCACGGTTCTTCGGAGGACAACTCCAGAAGAAGAGGGAACCAGTTCTGACGCGGCCAAAAGGGAGCAATCAGAATCATGGTGCCTCGGTCTTGCTTGAGTTTCAACAAAGTCTTCCCCACCAGAGGTATGGGAGGATAAGCATACAGCAGACCTTCCCCCCAGTACAGGAGGAAGGCATCCGATGCCAGTCTGCCGTGGGCCTGAAGTCTGGAACAGAACTGAGGGACTTTGTGGTTGGCTCGAGATGCAAAGAGATCTACCAAGGGGGTGCCCCACACCTGGAAGATCTGGCGCACTACTCTGGAGTTGAGCGACCACTCGTGAGGTTGCATAATCCTGCTCAACCTGTCGGCCAGACTGTTGTTTACGCCTGCCAGATAAGTGGCTTGGAGCACCATGCCGTGACGGCGAGCCCACAGCCACATGCTGACGGCTTCCTGACACAGGGGGCAAGATCCGGTGCCCCCCTGCTTGTTGATGTAATACATGGCAACCTGGTTGTCTGTCTGAATTTGGATAATTTGGTGGGACAGCCGATCTCTGAAAGCCTTCAGAGCGTTCCAGACCGTTCGTAACTCCAGGAGATTGATCTGCAGATCGCGTTCCTGGAGGGACCAACTTCCCTGGGTGTGAAGCCCATCGACATGAGCTCCCCACCCCAGGAGAGACGCATCCGTAGTCAGCACTTTTTGTGGCTGAGGAATTTGGAAAGGACGTCCCAGAGTCAAATTGGACCAAATCGTCCACCAATACAGGGATTTGAGAAAACTCGTGGACAGGTGGATCACGTCTTCTAGATCCCCAGCAGCCTGAAACCACTGGGAAGCTAGGGTCCATTGAGCAGATCGCATGTGAAGGCGGGCTGTGGGAGTCACATGAACTGTGGAGGCCATGTGCCCAACAATCTCAACATCTGCCGAGCTGTGATCTGCTGGGACGCTCGCACCCGAGAGACGAGGGACAACAAGTTGTTGGCTCTCGTCTCTGGGAGATAGGCACGAGCCGTCCGAGAATCCAGCAGAGCTCCTATGAATTCGAGTCTCTGTACTGGGAGAAGATGGGACTTTGGATAATTTATCACAAACCCCAGTAGCTCCAGGAGGCGAATAGTCATCTGCATGGACTGTAGAGCTCCTGCCTCGGATGTGTTCTTCACCAGCCAATCGTCAAGATAGGGGAACACGTGTACTCCCAGCCTGCGAAGCGCCGCTGCTACTACAGCCAGGCACTTCATGAACACTCTGGGCGCAGAGGCGAGCCCAAAGGGTAGCACACAGTACTGGAAGTGACGTGTGCCCAACCGAAATCGCTAAGGCGCACGCTGCTGACGAGAGCGAGCGCGCTGGGGCTTAGCCTGGGCCGCAGGCTGTCGAGAAGGAGGATTGTACCTACGCTTACCAGAAGAGTAGGGAACAGTCTTCCTTCCCCCATAAAAATGTCTACCTGAGGAGGTAGATGCTGAAGGCTGCTGGCGGGAGAACTTGTCGAAAGCGGTATCCCGCTGGTGTAGCTGCTCTACCACCTGCTCGACTTTCTCTCCAAAAATGTTGTCCGCTCAGCAAGGGGAGTCCGCAATCCGCTGCTGGATCCTATTCTCCAGGTCGGAGGCCCGCAGCCATGAGAGTCTGCGCATCACCACACCTTGAGCAGCGGCCCTGGACGCAACATCAAAGGTATCATATACCCCTCTAAGGTTCTAGAGTCTTTGCCCGGGGGCGCCGAAGCATGATCCCTAGAACTCTTAGCCTTCTTTAGGGCCAGATCCACCACACCAGAGTCATGAGGCAACTGAGTGCGCATCAGCTCTGGATCCCCATGGATCCGGTACTGGGACTCGATCTTCTGGGGAATGTGGGGATTACTTAGAGGCTTGGTCCAGTTCGCCAGCAATGTCTTTTTTAGGACATGATGCACGGGTATTGTGGACGCTTCCTTAGGTGGAGAAGGATAGTCCAAGAGCTCAAACATTTCAGCCCTGGGCTCATCCTCCACGACCACCGGGAAGGGGATGGCCATAGACATCTCCCGGACAAAGGCCGCAAAGGACAGACTCTCGGGAGGAGAAAGCTGCCTCTCAGGGGAGGGAGTGGGATCAAAAGGAAGGCCATCAGACTCCTCGTCAGAGAAATATCTGATGTCCTCCTCCTCTTCCCACGAGGCCTCACCATCGGTATCAGACACAAGTTCATGAACCTGTGTCTGAAGCCGTACCCGACTCGACTCCGTGGAAACACGGCCACGGTGAGATCGTCGAGAGGTAGACTCCCTCGCCCGCACCGGCGAAGCTCCCTCCGCCGACGTCGTCGGGGAGCCTTCCTGGGAGGCGGCCGCAGTCGATACCGCAAGCGGTACCGATGTCGGAGACCTCACCCCGGGCAAGGGGCCAGCCGGCGCCTCACTCGACGGTACCGGTGGCGCAAGCACCCTCGGTACCGGAGGGGAAGGGCGCAACAGCTCTCCCAGGATCTCTGGGAGAACGGCCCGGAGACTCTCGTGCAGAGTGGCTGTGGAGAAAGACATGGAAGCCGATGCAGGCGTCGAGGTCAGAGTCTGTTCCGGGCGTGGAGGCTGTTCCGGGCTGTCCAAGGTGGAGCGCATCGACACCTCCTGAACAGAGGGTGAGCGGTCCTCTCGGTGCCGATGCCTACTGGGTGCTGACTCCCTCGGCGACCCAGAGCTCTCGGTACCGACGCGGGAAGAGGACCGGTGTCGATGTTTCTTTGATTTTTTCAGACGAAGCATGTCACCGGAGCTTCCCGGTACCGACGAGGAGGACGTAGAATCCAGCAGTCTCTTCCTCGGAGCCAAGGCCGAAGAAGGTCGGTCTCAGGGGGGCTGTACCGCAGGAGCCCTCAGGGTAGGGGGAGACCCACCCGAAGGCTCACCGCCACCAGCAGGGGAATGGACAGCCCTCACCTGCACTCCAGTCGAAGCACCACCGTCCGACGACATCAGCAACAGCGGAGGTCCCAATACCACCGACGCAGCCTTCCGATGTCTCGGTACCGACGATGCAGAGGGTCGATACCTCGATGCAGTTGATACAGTCGATGCCGAGGTCGAAGGTCTTGATGCTGCCGACGTCGATGCACTCGATGACTCCGGTGCTGTTGTCGACGAAGAGCCCGAGAACAACACGTTCCACTGGGCCAATCTCGCAACCTGAGTCCTCTTTTGTAAAAGAGCACAAAGACAACAGGCCTGCGGGCGGTGCCCAGCCCCCAGACACTGAAGACACGAAGCGTGCCTATCAGTGAGCGAGATTACCCGGGCGCACTGGGTGTTCTTCTTGAAGCCGCTGGGAGACTTCGAAGACATGGGCGGAAAAATCACACCGGCGAAATAAAAATTCGTAATGGCGATGAAGGGCACCAAAATAAGGGAGAGAGAAAAAACCCGTACCGAGGCCCCAAAAAAGGCCTACCCCGAAAGCTAAAGGAAACTTACGTCGGTGAAACAAACCGGACACATGGGAAGGGACAAGACCGAGATCTTGTTTTTTTTTTTTTTTTTTGGAAAATCGCGAAGACGCGCGAGGGTCAACTTTGAGGGGCGCAAAACACAACCGTCCCGAGCGCAGACAAAAGAAGACTGACGAACACGAGCCGGTTCGGGCGGAAAGACGGCCGCGCATTCGCGGTGCGCATGGGCGCGCGAGGACTAGCAAAGGACTTTGCTAGTGAAGTTTCCGATTGGAGGGGCTGCCGTGGACGTCACCCATCAGTGAGAACAATCAGCCTGCTTGTCCTCGGAGAATGATAATATTACTTACCTTTACGTTTAGATTCATTCAATGCTTCTGTGCAAAATAACTTCCATTGCTGATAGGGAGCCTTCCACATAAACACAAAGTCCCTATAGTCAATACATCTGAAGACTGTGTGTTTCTGAAGGAGGCTCCTAATCAGTAACAGAAGTTTTCTTGCACAGAACCACTGAATGAATGTAAACTTAAAGGTAAGTAATATCATCATTATCTATGTCGAGAACATTTTGGATCTGCTATTTGTGGGCACATTATGTTTTGCTGAGCACTCTTTATAAACATTTTTTGCTTGTTATATAAATTGAGCTGTTTATGGGATATTATACCTGAACCAATACATTTCTTTTTCATAATACATTTTCTAAATGTTAAACATCCATAGATAGCTATGATATTGTATTGTAAAATTGGATTCTTACAACAAATTACTTTCTTATGCATCCTATACTGTTTATTGTAAGCCACACTGAACTCAAACTTGTTTGGGATAATGTGGGATATAAATGTCACAAATAAATAAAATTTGTCTTTTCAGTGTGTGCTCACAGATCCTAGTATTCTATACGGGATTCCAGTGTAACAGGAAGCCCAAATAGAAAGAAAGGGCAGCCCTTTTTCTGTGATTCCATCAGCGGCACCAACCCACAATTCAGAAACCACTACTGTTATAGCTCACTCATGATGCTGACACATTTTTCAAAAATGTTTATCAGAGCTGAGCTCCAGGCAGCTCCAGCTAATTTAAAGCCCCGAGTATTTCACTAATCCTGTTCACTTCATATCATTTCACATGAATAAAAATCACACACAGTTATGTGGGACTGCAGATTTCCAGAGGAGCACAAATATACCTTTCCAAGTATTAAGTCTGTGAGTCCTGATGTTTTCAAGAAGACAGCAGCATCTGAGGCCAACACTTTTCCCGTGTTACCTGAATCAACCTACAGGAGATTTACAGTATTTTAATGCCATGAATTAAGAACAAATTACTTATAGAGTCAACATATAAGATGTGCAGCAGCCTGCTTAATTCTCAGTGGCTGACTGGAAAACAACACTCAAGATGGGCCATTGTTTCTCATTGGAGTCCTTCAGACATTTGTTAAGGTAGGTCTATCCACACCCTTACTCAGTGATCAAACTGGTTCAAAACTGGGCTCTAATGCAGTAATTATATATCACTAGTAAAAAAGACCCATTTCGGAAACAGATGAAACGGGCGCTAGCAAGGTAATCCCCTCCCCCTCCCTCTTGAGTTCCAGAGCCCCCCCCCTCGGCGCATCACCCAAGCCCCTCCCCCCGGCGCATCACCCAAGCCCCTAACCCCCCCGCCACCCGTAGCCGCCAATACTAACACTGTCCAGCCGCTGCTGCTTCTCCTGCTGAGCAGCAGCGGCCTGGACAAAAAGAAAAAAGCAAAAAAACATTTCAAACTGAAACAGTGCTCCGTAGACAGCCAGCTGGCATTGGCTGTCGTCTCTGCAGCTGCTCCTCCTCTCCCCCATGACGTCGATGCGCTCCTCCGGGGTCTTCCTCCAGGGGCAGTGACGTGCAGGGGAGAGGAGGAGCGGCTGCAGAGACAACAGCCAATGCCAGCTGGCTGTCTATGGAGCACTGTTTCAGGTTTGAAATGTTTTTTTACTTTTTTCTTTTTGTCCAGGCTGCTGCTGCTCAACAGGAGAAGCAGCAGCGGCTGGACAGTGCTAGTATTGGCGGCTGCGGGTGGCAAGGGAGGTGGTGTGGTCGAGGGGGGGGGGGTATGGGCTTGGGTGATGCGCCAGGGGGAGGGGCTTGGGTGATGCGCCGAGGGGGGGCACTGAGAGCTGTTTCGTAGACAGGGGTGTTGATGTTCGTCGGGTGGGGGGGGTGGTTTGGTGATGTGGCAAGGGGGGGGGTATCTGTGTTGCCCCGCTCCCTGCCACTTGCTCCGAAGTGGCAGGGAGCGGCACACTGACAGCTGATTCCCAGGCAGGGGGAGGAGTAGGGAAACACGCTCCGTCAGTGCATTCTAGCCTGCCTAGCAGACCACCTCCAAGGGAGCCACGCTCCCAGGCAGGTTAGAACGTTGGAGGTGTGTATTATTATATAAGAGGATTTCCCATGTGTTAAGGCATATCTTACATGCGGAAAGGGGTGCCTATAAAATTATGAGGACAAACATGGATTTATAAGTACACACACTAACAAGACAGCACATATATACACATCCTGTGTGTAGGCACTCCTGGGGTAGAAACTGGGCATGGAGTAACAATATACACCCATATTTTCTAAAATATGCACATACATATTAACACCTTCAGAGCAGATGAAAATTTGGGCATAAGGACTTGTGTGCTAACCAGGCTGGTTCTGGATGGCTGCTATGAAAAGTAGTTTAGTAAACTCTAACAAATATGAATAATTCTGTAGAACTTTCTTGATTTTAAATGTATGTGTTTGAATTTATGTAGCCCGTTTAGATTTAGTATTGCTATTACTGGGATATAAATACCTTGAATATAATAAAAATATAAACATGCCTATTTTATAAAGGCACATAAGCGTCTACATTGTCTTTTATAAAACTGGCACCATTTTGGTCTTCTTTTCACACAGGCATCCTGTGATAAAATTAACCCTAAAAGCATGATTCATTTGTCCAACTTTACAACCTTTATATCCAGATTTATAACCATTTAAAACAAGCTTTATAAAATCATTCTCAAAATAAAAACTGGTTATCAAGCACAGAAAAAAAATGAGAGATTAGCTAGCACACTTCTGGAAGTCACAAGGTATATATTTGCTACCATTTCTATATATTATATAATAATACATTCACATATATATTTATTGTGTATATGTTTATAGAAATTGATAATAAATTATCCATCAACATGAGTATCTGCTCAGATAAAGCAATAACCCAGATATTTGATTTTCGGGTCTGTTCATAACCCTAAGGAAGGCTTGTCCAGTTCAGTCCTCAAGGGCTGCAATAAGGTCAGGTTTCCAGGATATTTCCATTGTATGCAGATTTCTCTCATGCATACCCATTAGGAATAGTCCAAGAAAACAGCAAGGCAAACGATCTGCAAACTCCACGATGGAAGGACAAAAAAAGCAGATCAGTAGAAAAAATTATTAATGACAACCAAATAGTCAAATCAGCCCAACACTGGCCGTGTTTCGCCCAACTGGGCTGTGTCAGGGGCTATAAAGCAAAATGACATACTTACTCAATATTCAGACTTCCACACATGTGAGTTCAATCTTTTTTGAATTTGTTCTTTTTTCTTTCTTTTTTTCTTATTCAATATATTTATGGTTATTTATATACATATTTTTCAGTTTTCATCACGACTTGAACATTGTGTAGGTGGGTGTCTTGTTTGTTTTTTAATTCAATTAAACTATATATTACCAATATAATTCACATTTTATTTTCTTTATACTCTTTTAGATTTTTGATTAACAATTGACGTAAATACTTTTTTTTAAAGTATTATCATTTCTAAAGCTTTGATTTATCAATGTGTAGTCTCTATGTAGAATAATGTTTTTTATTTATTTTTAATTATGGTATTTCTGTTGATATTGAGTATGTATATCATCTATTTATATTTCTATAGACATGGGTATATATTGTTTTTTGGTTAAATAATATGTCTTAAAATAGTTTTTAAATAATTTGAGTTCATATACATTTTTAATTGTGGTGGTACCTTTTTTTTCTGGTTTAATTTCTTTTATTGACTTTGATACAGATACAATCAAGAGCTCACAACATAACAACAAGTAACATTTTACAAAGTATGGCAATACCGGAGCTCACATGTAAGATGTAGCTATCCATATCTAGGCTGAAAATTAAGGTTTTTAAATGTTATGTCATTTGTTTTACAGCCCCTGACGCAGCCCAGTTGGGCGAAACACGGCCAGTGTCGGGCTGATTTGAATATTTGGTTGTCATTAATAAAATAATTTTTTCTACTGAACTGCTTTTTTGTCCTTCCATACCCATTAGGGATATCCTGAAAACCTGGCTTGTTTGCAGCCCTTGAGAACTAAACTTGGACAAGCCTGCCCAAAGCTTTATTACATACCCCTTGATTTTCCTCCATTGGAAATGTTTTTGTTTTAGACCAAGCATAGTTTCCAGCAAGGTACAACAGACTTGCAGATAGTCCAGAAAAGCAACAATCACACAAAAACATTGTTTTTGCATTCAGACCTTGAAAATTACCTCCCATAAACAAAATGAATGGCCAGCTACGACATTTTTTCAAAATAGCTAAAAAAGTCACTGGTTTTATCTGTACCATCAAAAAAATCCTTAAGAAAAAAATTAAGCTGATAAAGTACATTAGTGTTTCAAAACCAGCAGAAACAGAGGAGTTAAAACTTACCTGTCGATAGTACTTCTCATAAACAGGGTTTCCACTTGACAGCTGTAAACAATGAAAACATAGCTTAAATAATAAACACAAGTCTCAGGTGTTAAAAAAATGTCACAACAGGCAAAGTCAATAAAAAGATACAGCCAAAGTCAGGGGGAAAATGTTCTGATTTGGGACAGAGACTATGTGGCTCATTTTCAACAGCTGGACTTACAAAGTTCTATAGCTTTCTATGTAACTTTGCAAGTCTAAGTGCTTTGAAAATATGCCTCTGTGCGTAACCTGCAAGCTTTGCATCAATTCCTAAAGAGTACTTTGATTAAAAATTGTCTTGGGTACAGAGCACACGGATGCTTGAACCTGCTTTCTGTGTGAATAGAGCAACATGTGGAATTTAAGTCACATCAAGGGATGGCAATTTTCAGACAGCCAAATTACACAACTAAAACTTTTGTCAATTGCCCTTCAATGCTAACTTCATTCAGCACTGTATACTTGTACTGATCTGGTTTTACAGCCTGCCTCACTAACACAGCACTAACACAGACTACTCAACAATTACTGTGGATTCGTATTAGGTAAATGAGACTTTTATTAGAGGTTCACTTCAAACAGAAGTCATTATTGTCTAAGATACATGATTTATATATATATATATACACACACAGTGATTTAGCTACATATCTAAAAAGAAACAATACCTACCTATAGTTAAAAAGAAACAATACCTACCTATAGTTAAAAAGAAACAATCATTACATCACTCGTCACTACATCCAAGCAAAGCTAGGAGTTTCTAGACCAGGAAAAACAATAATAAACTACACATACATCACCGATCATTAATCTCTACATCCAGGCTCTTATCACAGCGAAAGCCAGGAGTTTCTTGACCAGGAAATATAGTTCTCTGCGCAGTATGTACGTTACTCACAGACAAGCTCCCCATTTCACTGCCAAAAGTTCCCCTTTTTATTAGGCTTAGAACTCATGTTTAGAGTTAAAGGAAATTACAAAAAGCATGAGAATTTCTATGTTTAGGTAAACAAGCCATAATGTGGGAATGTGGTCACGTTTCTCAGTTCAGATGGCCAGCCTGAACTCGAAACATGCTCCGCCTCCCCCTTCACATACCAAATTAATTAGAACCGTGTCTTATCTTCTTCCACATTGCAAATCATTTTCACAGAAACAGAATTATCACTTTAATGAGAGAGTGCACTATCGGTCACTCAGAGTTGAAAAGCAATTTTTAAATCCTTTACAATAAGCTGTCCCAGCTATATAAACATAATTTAAAAGCTACCCCATTCCCCTCTTTGTTGAACTCCAAGTTAGTTTAGGGCAGAGCTTCCCAAAATGTAGGTCACTCATACAGTGTTTGAAGTAGCAACTGGGCAGGCACTACATAGGTACATCATGATATACCTCGGCAGGATCATCATATACGTCACTGTAGCCACGATCGGCCAAAACATGTTTGAGCAGCAAAGTCGTAATATACTCTAAAATTGCTAAGAAAGGTGAAGCTCGTGCAACAGATCAATAGGAAATGCTCAGAAACGATCAATAATCACATTACAAAAATCATTCCATCAAGTGATGAGTCACTGAAGATGCTATGCTTTTGTCTTCAGTGTTAAATATGGTTTTTATCTTCGTGCTGCTGAAGCTAAACTCACTAAGGAGGTAATTTTGTATCTATTCACATGAATGGATAAACAGTATGCACATACTTTTCTTTGTGCAGACTGCAGGATTTTTGTAACAGAAGTGCTCCCACTTGAAAATTGTCCTGGAAAAGCTTTCATGTCAATTTTCAGTTGCAGTAGTCTGGGTTGTTTTTGGTTTGTTTGTTTTTAATGCCAGCCATGGTGGTCTGAGGGTTAATTTATGCTTACTATACTAAGCTTTTCTAAAGTAAGTATGGAAAAATGTCACCCCACCACGGTGAATGAATCCATGCAGTCTGTGTACATAAGAACATAAGAGCTGCCATACTGGGACAAATTGAAGGTCCATCAAGTCCATTATCTTGTCTCAAACAGTGGCAAATCCAGGTCACAAGTACCTGGCAAGATCCCAAAAGAAACAGATTTTATGTTGCTTTGGCTTATACTCTTTTCTTTCAGGAAATTATCCAAACCTTTTTAAAACCCTGCTAAGCTAACTGGCTTTTATCACATTCTCTGGCAATGAATTCCAGAGTTAATTACACATTGAGTGAAGAAATATTTTCTCCAGTTTGTTTTAAATTTACTACTTAGTAGCTTCATTGCATACACCCTAGTCCTAGTACTTTTGGAAAGAGTAAACAAGAGATTCATGTCTACCCATTCCATTCATTCATTATTTTATATACCTATACCATATCTCCCCCTCAGCCATCTTTTCTCCAAGCTGAAGGGCCCTAGCCGCTTTAGCCTTTCCTCATAGGGAAGTCGTCCCATCCCCTTGACTGTTTTCGTTGTCCTTCTCTATACCTATTCTAATTCCACTATATCTTTTTTGAGATGCAGTGACCAGAAATGCATACAGTATTCAAGTTGAGGTTGCACCATAGAGCGATACAAAGCATTACAATAATATTCTCATTTTTGTTTTCCATTCCTTTCCTAATAATTCCTAACATTCTATTTGCTTTCTTAGCTGTCGCTGCATACTGAGCAGAGGGTTTCAACGTATCAACGAAAACACCTAGAGCCTTTTCCTGAGCTTCACGTGGAACCTTGCATCACGTAGCTATAGTTTGGGTTCCTCTTTCCCATATGCATCACTTTGCTCTTGCTCACATTAAACATCATCTTCCAGTTGGATGCCCAGTGTCCCAGTCTCATAAGGTTCTCTTGCATTTTTTCACAGTCCTCTTGTGCTTTAATAACTTTGTGTCATCAGCAAATGTAATTACCTCACTCGTGATTCACAACTCTAGATCATTTATAAATATGTTAAAAAGCAGCAGTTCTAGCACACACCCCTGGGGAAACTCCACTACCTACTCTTCTCCACTGAGAATACTGACTTTTTAACTCTACTCCCTGTTTTCTCTTTTAACCCGTTCTTAATCACCTACTAAAATTCTTTTGAAAATATAATGTGCTTAATCTTTCCAGTACATATTGCTGTCAAGAGAAGTGACAGATTTCTTCTACTACTCCCAAACACTGAATTATTTCACCACAGAAGGATAGATCTTATCATAAGAACCCACAGGTTTTAAAATAAGCTTCACTAGCAGCTTTATTTTGCAATATGTTCTGCTGTTATAATAATATTCCCCATGTATTTATTTATCTAAAATCTGTTTAAGAATAGTCTTTCCTTGTTTTAAAAAGAGCTTTATAAAAGCATTCAATCAGATTGAGTTATACCAGGCTCTGCAAATGGAAAAACTGGAATATGTCTATACAGTTCATTGCAGCTAGTTCTACCAGCTGCCCTGGATGCCTTCTCATGTGTTATCATTTGTCTACCAGCAGAGATAAGTTTAGACATACTGGATCACCCAACCATATGACATGAGAATTAAGTGACTTTTTTTTTTTAAATAATTGTCATCCTAGGCAGTTAAATACAGTATTTTAAACAGATTTCAAACAGATTTCATCAACACTTTTGACACTGTTCCACAAAGACTCAAATTTAGATGTATAGTATAGAAAAGGAACTGAAAGGTGTAAATTTGATGAACAGGTTGAGCAATAAAATACAAAGGATACAGGTTAATAAAGGCCACTTGAGTGAAGCTAACATGATCAATGATGTACCCGGTCCCTAAGGCTCATGATAGTAAAGATTTTGAATGGAGAGGCCCTAACAAAGCAGAAAAACTTTAAAGGCAAAATGTTCTTGTTTGCAAGTGATAGAAGAATCTTTAAGAGCCAATACGAAAGGTGAGGTCTCTTAAAGGGAACTTTTAAAAGGTGAGAGCAGAGTATTGTTGAGTGCTGTTTCTTTTGTTGTTGGTTGGATTTAATAAAAATGATTTAATCATAAATTTGGCAGAATTTCTGGTTTACGTCTATTCACCCTACATTATCTGCTGGAATCAAAGCATACTGGACTCCAGTAAAACTGGCAAAGTTCAAGAGAAGTCACTCTTCACCCTCATGTTGGTCCTGCTCCAAACAAACAAGGAACCCTCCCTCATCTCTTATTTTATTGTGACCATGTATATAACTTCTGATCCCAGGTTTGGAGCAAAATCTTGTCCATGGATACCAACATCTCCATTTCTTTCAAGTTGGTCATCCTTTGCTCCTCCAATCAAGCATTAAGCTTCAATGAGTCACACAGTAAACTCTTGTACACAATGTTAGCACTTGCAACTCACCATATCTACCACTGGAAAATAGCTCAAATCTTAATGTACACAAATAATGGAGTCACTTATGCTCTATTAGAAAGTATGAAGCAACAGCCTTTAAATTTCACAACTTCTCAAATTTCAAAAAAGCATGGGCTCCTTTTGACTTATTCTATAGTAATATGTGATATGACAGTGGTTCCCAAACCTGGTCCTGGAGGCACCCCAGCCACTCAGGAGTTTAGGATATCCACAATGAATATTCATGAGAGATTTGCATGTCCTGCCTCTACTGCATGCAAATCTCTCTCATGAATATTCATTGTGGATATCCTGAAAAACAGACTGGCTGGAGTGCCTCCAGGACCAGGTTTGGGAACCACTGTGATAGAACTGATATTTTTTCCTTTTAGGCTATAATATATTTATTTATTTAGATTTTGCTCACAGCTTTTTCAGTAGTAGCTCAAGGTGAGTTACATTCAGGTACACTGGATATTTCTCTGTCAGAGGGCACACAATCTAAGTTTGTACCTGAGGCAATGGAGGGTTAAGTGACTTGCCCAAGATCACAAGGAGCTGGCAGTGGGATTTGAACCGGCCACCTCTGGATTTCAAGTGCTCTAACCACTAGGCCACTCCTCCACTCCAGTAACCTGGTCATTTCTTAGCATTACTTCTGTGCATACTTTTCTTTTGGATTAATTTTTTTTCTTGTTTATTGCTCATCCATCTGAATGATTCTTTTTGTCTTGTTGCTTATATTTCTTATTGAAAATTCAATAAAGAATCATGTGAAAAAAAATTGAAAGAAGGGTCAAATGTTTGGAAAATGAGCTCCTGTACTAAAAAGCATAAAATCATACATCTAGGGGGCAAAATCTGTTAGATATCTGTCATATAACAGAACTACAAGAACTACAAACTGCTGAGCAAAAAAGATCTATGATTAATCATCTCAGGTGACCTGAAGAAAGCCCATCAACAGTGCAACAGGTAGGGAGAGCATATGAAGATGCATTCTTAGAAGATAGTATACATACAACCAGAAGCAAGCCATATGGCTCAAGCACTAGATGTATTTACTGGCCCACTCACAATTGATATTCCTCCAACAAAGGCCCCAGAATGGATAAGATAGCAGTGCAGAAATGCAGATCTCTTATCAAATAATCCCAACTCATACACACACCGAACCCGAACCCCCTTAAAATCTTCTCAACATAAGTACATAAGTATTGCCATACTGGGAAAGACCAAAGGTCCATCGAGCCCAGCATCCTGTTTCCAACAGTGGCCAATCCAGGTCACAAATACCTGGCAAGATCCCCAAAATGTACAAAACATTTTATACTGCTTATTCCAGAAATAGTGGATTTTCCCCATTTAATAACGGTCTATGGACTTTTCCTTTAGGAAGCCATCCAAACCTTTTTTAAACTCCGCTAAGCTAACCGCCTTTACCACATTCTCTGGCAATGAATTCCACAGTTTAATTACACGTTGAGTGAAGAAAACGTTTCTCCGATTCGTTTTAAATTTACTACATTGTAGCTTCATCGCATGTCCCCTAGTCCTAGTATTTTTTGAAACAGTGAACAGACGCGGATGCAACAATTGTTTTATTTGTTGTATTTGTATCCCACATTTTCCCATCTATTTGCAGGCTCAATGTGGCTTACATAGTACCGTGATGGCGATCGCCAATTCCGGTAAGAGAAATACAGAGTGGTCAAGTGTTAGTGATCATAGATGACGAAGTATAAAAGTATTCAAGAAGAGAGAGTTAAGTTTTGTCCAGTTCTGGTAGTAGTTTCGATTGTGTTGGCGGGTTCAGGTGTTTAAGTTGGATCATTCTGGTATGCCTTTGTGAACTGGTTGGTTTTTAGCGATTTCCGGAAGTTTGTTAGGTCGTGCATTGTTTTCATGACGTTTGGAAGTGCATTCCATATTTGCATGCTTATATAAGAGAAGCTGGATGCATATGTTGTTTATGGATGCATATGGGGTAGTGGAGATTTAAATATGTGCGTGCTGACCTTTTTGTGTTTCTGGTTGGTAGGTCTATAAGGTCTGCCATGTAGACTGCGGCCTCGCCGTGTATGATTTTATGAACCAGGGTGCAGATTTTGAACGCAATTTGCTCTTTGATTGGGAGCCAATGCAGTTTTTCTCATAAGGGCTTGGCACTTTTATATTTCGTTTTGCCAAATATGAGTCTGGCTGCGGTGTTTTGGGCAGTTTGGAGTTTCTTCATGATTTGCTCTTTGCATCCAGCATAAATTGCATTGCAGTGGTCTAGGTGACTCAGAACCATTGATTGTACCAGGTTGCGGAATACTTCCCTCGGGAAGAAAGGTTTTACTCGCTTAAGTTTCCACACTGAGTGAAACATTTTCTTTGTTGTATTTTTTTGCTTGTCTCTCTAGTGTGAGATTTCAGTCGATTGTCACACTAAGAATTTTCAGGCTGTCTGAAACAGGAAGGGTGTAGTCTGGGGTGTTTATATGTGTGGGTTTTTTAGTGTAAGGTGGATCTGCCACTAGGGCCTGAAGTTCACTGACCCTGGTGGTCTAGCAGCCCTCTTCCCCACCCCCTTAACTTACTGGAGGTGGGAGGTGGCCTCCCTCCTCTTCCATCGGTGCTGCCTCGAAAATGGCACAGCCCATCTCAGCGCATCCTGGGATGCGCTAGGCAGGGCTTCACACCATATAAGGGAGAAAGGTCTAGTAGCCCTCTTCCCTACCCCCTACCTTCATTGGAAGAGGGAGGTGACCTCCCTCCTCTTCCATCGGCGCCGCCTCAAAAATGGAGGCCCTGCCCAGTGCATCATCATATTCATGTCCTTGAGTCTCTTCTTATGTCTTCTGCTGCAATCCCGATATATACCATTTTCATTACAGGCTTTTTATATTTTTAGCAAGACATGGTCTACAAAACTGAACATAATACTACAAGTAGAGGCTCACCAATGACATAGACATAGCATGATTACCTCCTCCCCTCTGCTGGTTATGCTCCTCTCTGTGCAGCCTAGCATCCTTCTGGCTTTGTCCATCATCTTGTCACACTGTTTTGCCACCTTGAGATCCCTGGATAATATTACTTTGAGGTTTTTTGCCAAGTGTAAGTACATCAACCTCTGTCATCATATGGTAAACAGCAACTCTGGAATTCTGTACCCAAATCGTATCACTGCCCGTCTCGTCTTCCGCCAGGGTCGCTTTACTCATACTACCCCTCTCCTCAAGTCGCTTCACTGGCTCCCTATCCGTTTTCGCATCCTGGTCAAACTTCTTCTACTAACCTATAAATGTACTCACTCTGCTGCTCCCCAGTATCTCTCCACACTCGTCCTTCCCTACACCCCTTCCTGTGCACTTCGCTCCATGGATAAATCCATCTTATCTGTTCCCTTCTCCACTACTGCCAACTACAGACTTCGCGCCTTCTGTCTCGCTGCACCCTATGCCTGGAATAAACTTCCTGAGCCCCTACGTCTTGCCCCATACTTGGCCACCTTTAAATCTAGACTGAAAGCCCACCTCTTTAACATTGCTTTTGACTCGTAACCACTTGTAACCACTCGCCTCCACCTATCCTCCTCTCTTCCTTCCCATACACATTAATTGATTTGATTACTTTATTTTTTGTCTATTAGATTGTAAGCTCTTTGAGCAGGGACTGTCTTCTATGTTTGTGCAGTGCTGCATACGCCTTGTAGCACTATAGAAATGCTAAATAGTAGTAGTAGTAGTAGTAATCACCAGGGGCGTAGCCACGGGTGGGCCTGGATGGGCCTAGGCCCACCCAGTTTGGGTTCAGGCCCACCCAGCAGCGGAACGGAGGGAGCAGGCAGCGCTGATCCTGCATCTGCCTCCTTCTCTCTGACGGCAGCGCTTCCCAGACGCTGCCTACCGCCGCCACGATCTACCTCCTCCCTCTGTCTCACTCTCAACAGCAGCGGTAGCGATTCAAACACGCTACCTCCTGCTTCTAACCCGGAAGCGTCTCCTATGCAGAGGAGACGCTTCCGGGTTAGAAGCAGGAGGCAGCGTGTTTGAATCGCGACGCTACCGCTGCTGTTGAGAGTGAGACAGAGGGCGGAGGTAGATCGTGGCGGCGGTAGGCAGCGTCTGGGAAGCGCTGCCGTCAGAGAGAGGGCGGGCAGGTGGAATGGGAGGGAAGGATGCATGGGGGTGAAGGAGAATCGCTGGACACATGGATGGGAGCGGGAGGGGAGGGGAGAGTCACGGGATAGATGGATGGAGGTGGGGGTCAGGGGAGAGAGGAGAATTGCTGGGGATGGATGGATGGAGGTGGGGTCAGGGGAGAGAGGAGAATTGCTGGGGATGATGGATGGATGGAGGTGGGGGGCAGGGAAGAGAGGAGAATTGCTGGGGATGGATGGATGGAGGTGGGGGTCAGGGGAGAGAGGAGAATTGCTGGGGATGATGGGTGGATGGATGGAGGTGGGGGGGCAGGGGGCAGAGGAGGGTTGCTGGACATGGATGGATGGAGGGAAGGGCAGGAGAGAGGAGGCTGCTGGATATGGATGGAGGAGAGGGAAGGGAGAGAGAAGAAATGCTGGACATGGATGGAGGGGAGAGAAGAGTGAGGAAGGAGATGAGATGAGGGAAAAGGAAGAGAGGAGAAAATTGCACATGGATGAGGAAAATAGGCAGAAGCTGGATCCACTGGACAGTCAAGTCTGCGGAGGACCCAGAGCAAGAAATGAAGAAGAAAGGCGGAAAGTAAAGAAATAAATGGAAAGGAAGCCCTGGAAACGGAGTAAAGAGGACAGATAGCAGCAGAATCAGATACTGGGCCAGTATGATCAGAAAAACAAAGTCACCAGACAGCAAAGGTAGAAAAAAATCATTTTATTTTCATTATAATGATTGGAACATGTCCACTTTGAGAATCAGGTGCTCCACATTAAAAGTTTATATTTATTTACTTATTTATGGCATTTTATCCCACATTAAACATGAATTAGATTGGAACCTGGGATCATTTAATGTTTTTTTTCCTGGAGAGAGTAATGCATTGCCACCCCCCCCCCCCCCAAGCTCTCTCCCCGGCTATAGCCAGCGCTGCAATTTTGAGGGGAGGTGCACAGGTGGACGGGGGGGGGGGGGGGGCGCAGAGGTTGACCGGGGAGAGAGCCTGTTGTTAAACATTTACCAGCACACCACTGTCTAGTGCCCACCCATCCAACCTGTTGGCCCACCCAAAAATTGACTACTGGTAATCACACTCTGCATGACTTCACATTAAAGCTCAACTGACAAATATTAGCCCGTGTGTCTAATTTTTGTGCATCCCTTCTCATGTTGTACACTCTGGGGTGATCACTCTGACCTTTGTGTCATCTGAAAAAGGCAATTTTTTCTTTCTAACCCTTCAGAAAAATTGCTCACCAAGATACTGAACAGAACTTGTTTCAGGATCAATCCCTGAAGCACTCTACTAATCATCTTTCTTTCCCCTGAATGAATGAAATGTAATACCACTCTCTGTTGCCTGTCAACCAACTTCTGAACCAGTTCACCACCATGGCACCCATTCCCAGGCCATTCAGTTTATTCATAAGCCTATGAAATAATAGTAGCAAAGATCTGCTGAAATCTAAGTAGACCACACCCAACAAATGCCCTCAATCTAGTTATCTGGTCACCTAGTTGGTGAAATCAGTTCATTTGACACAATCTTCCTTTGGTAAAATCATTGCTGTTTCAGGTCTTGCAATCAAATAGAATCTAGAAAGTTCACTGTTTCTTAAGAAGCATCTCCATTACTTTTCCCACCACTGAAATAAGGTTTACTGACCTGTAGTTTCCCAACTCTGTTACCAACTTTGTCAAGAAGGAACACTTGAAGCCCTTCTCCAGTCCTGTAGAACCTCCCCCATCTCCAAGGATCTGTTAAAACATATCGTTTAGTGAACCCACCAGAATCGCTGAGCTCTCTCAGTATCCCAGGATGCATCTCATCAGACCCCAAATGTTAATCAACATTTTCTTCAGTGAATGGCGCGATACAATGTCTCAAATAATCTACTATTAAGGCCTTCAAATAATACAAAATACAGTTGTCAAACTGGTGGTGGGAGGGGGATAGAGGTACCTTTATAGTATCAGGTGTGATGGCAGGGGACCAGTGGAAGATTTTACTGTTCATTCTTAAAAGGTATCAAGGATGGAGTAGTAAGACTCATAGTTCATAAAGGATCAAGAGGCGAGGGGCTAGCGGTTCACCCACACCCTTAAAAAAAAAAGTTAGCCCTTTTTACTTCCTCCCAGAAGCACTGGCTCTCATGAGAGTAGACCGATGTTCCTAGGTGAACATTAACACTTCTAGGTGGTGCTAGCTATCAAACGAATAACCTAGCTTGCAAAGTTTATTGCAAGCTGCATGGTTTTGTTTTCTTTTTTTTTTTACATAAAATTGAGCTGTTTTGCATGCATTTCAATGCTTCACAATAAGAAATCCTGTGTTAAGCTACATTATTGACAAATAATGCAGGTTATTACCATAATCCAACTTAGTAAACAGTCTCCTATGTTTGTAACTGAAGCGCTGGAGTGCAAAGTGACCTTTCCCAAAGTCACTAGGAATGTCAGTGAAAGAAGCAGGATTATGATAAGACATTTACATACCTCTGCAGTGTCACAGAAGTGCTATGGACATAGAAGAACCAATTTCAAAACACTGGGATTGGGTGGGAGGTGTGGGACAGGTTCTGTTATAATTCATCACTAAATACTGTAAATATAATATATCTTTGTTTTCATGATAATTCAATAAAAACAGTGTATACATGAAAACCTCTGTGGCTAAACACACACGAGGCAGGCCTTTATAATTAAGGAAGTTCTGGAATGAGGGGACATAGAATGAAAGGGAATACACTCAGGAGTATCTAAGGAAGCTCTGGAATGAGGGGACATAGAATGAAAGGGAATACACTCAGGAGTATCTAAGGAAGCGTTTCTTCATGGAAAAGTTGGTGGATGTGTAGACTTCCCAGTGTAGATGGTAGACAGAAATACTGTCCCACACCCAAACCTTAACAATTCAAGAAAAAAAAATGTGACAAGCACAGAGACTCTTTAAGGGAGAGAAAAAGATAGTAGAGATTAATAGATGGCATGAATGGACTGAATAGTGGGATCCTGGCTTCCGTGGTTCTCAGCCTGCTGCTCTACTTGACTACTCTTCCATTAGCATACAATATTACACATCTAACAGTATAAAGCTGTTAATGAAGTATTTCGTAACCTATGTCTGCAAACTCAACTAAGTAAACATGTGCACACCCAAGCATGGGGAATGTGAATACTGTTATCTAACTGAGCAGACTCAGTTCTTATATGAAAGACAAATATAATCAGCCTTTAGCACCCAGTCTCTAAGTAATGCCCAATGGCACAGAAGTGAGAACACAAGCTCCATCAAAAATTATCTTACTATAAACACTCTGTTACAACACTAAAATACCTCTTTTCAGTTACTGTTAAACTAGAAGCAGTTTGTCATTGTTCAACATTTTCACTTAATATCATTCCGTTATCACTGTAAAGCCATAATGCTTATCAGCATATCACAAAGAAAAATTACTCACATTATTAGCAGGTTTTCTCTGGAGGATACATTTCCATGTTTGGGTGACATCATCTGACGAATCCGGGCACAGATGCATTCCCCAATGTTGTAAAACTAAAAGCTTTTGGAAACAGCACCCTGCATGCACACACCTTCCCATTGCATGCGCCACACGGGACCAAGGAAGTCTAATATTAAAAATAAAAGAATACAACTCGTAGGGGAACAGGGCAGGAAAGTGGAAATGTGTCTTCCTGTCTTTGGAGAAGACCTGCCACAGGTAAGTGACTTCATTTTCTCGGAGGACAAGCAGGTCACAATATTTCCACATATGGGATCCCCTAGCTTCCAGGCTTACCGAAACAAAAAGGGAAGAAACAAACAAAAAAAAAGACCATCAACACGATAAGGCCAACAGTAACAAGAACATGGTACTGCTCAATTTCTCTCTTTTTTTTTGGGGGGGGGGGCGGGGGTTACATCCTGGAACAGAAACAAATGGGCTGGGGGGGTGTTGGAGTTGAATTCTAGACCCAAAAACAGATTCTGCAAGACTGACAGACCAAACTGTCACGTTAGGAATAAGATCGTAAGAATAGCTATACTGGGTCAGACCAAATGGTCCATCTTGCCCAGTATCCTGCTTCCAGCAGTGGCCAATCCAGGTCACAAGTACCTGGCAGAAACCCAATCAGTAGCACCATTCCATGATACCAATACCAGGACAAGCAATAGCTTCCCCCATGTCCATCTCAAGCTATGAACTTTTCTTCCAGGAACTTCTCCAAACCTTTTTTAAGCCCAGATACTTAACTGCTGCTACTATATCCTCAGGCAACGAGTTCGAGAGCTTAACTATTCCTTGAGTAAAAAAAAATATTTCCTCCTATTTGTTTTTAAAGTATTGCCATGTAACTTCATTGAGTGTCCCCTGGTCTTTGTACTTTCTGAAAGAGTGAAAAATGTATTCACTTTTACCATTCTATACCACTCAGGATTTTATAGATCCTAATTATATCCCTACCCTCCTTCAGCCATCTCTTTTCCAAGTTGAAAAGCCCTAATCTCTTTAGCCTTTCCTCAGATGGGAGGACTTCCATCCCCTTTATCATTCTGGTCACTCTTCTTTGAACCTTGTCTAATTCTGCTACACTTTTTTTTTTTTTTTAGATATGGTGACCAGAATTGAATGCAATACTCAAGGTGAGATCACACCATGGCGTGATATAGAAGAATTAATAATATACTTGGTCTTATTTTCCATCCTTTTCCTAATATTTCTAGCACCAGTTTGCTTTTTTGGTCGCCGCTGCACACTGGGTAGAAGTTTCAGCGTATTGTCTACAATGACACCTAGGTCTGTTTCTTGAGTACTGACTGCTAAAGTGGACCCTAGCATCACGTAATTACAATTCAGATTATTCTTCCCAACGTGCATCACTTTACATTTGTCCACATTAAATTTAATCTCCCATTTGGATGCCTAGTCTTCTAGTTTCCTAAGGTGTTCCTGCAATTTTTCACAACCCGCATGTGTTTTAACAACTTTGAATAGTTCTGTGTCATCTGCAAATTTAATCACCTCACTCATTCCGATTTCCAGCACTCCACTATTCACCTTCTTCCATTGAGAAAAATGGCCACTTAACTCTATGCTCTGTTTTCTGTCCAATAACCAAATCCTAATCCACAGGAGAAAATTGCCTCCTATCCCATGACTTTTTAAATTTCTCAGGAGTCTCATGAAGAAATCTGTCAAAAGCTTTCTGAACATCTAGATACACTACATCAACCAGCTCACCTTTATCCACATGTATATTCATGCCTTCAAAGAAATTAAGCAAATTGGTGAGGCAAGACTTCCCTTGGCTGAACCCACGCTGACTCTGTCCTATTAAAACATGTTTGTCTGTGTTCCATAATTTTATTCTTTATAATTGTGTCCACTGTTTTTCCTGGATCACCCCTGGAACTCTTTTTAAGAGTCTGCATTACATTGGCCACCCTCCAATCTTCAGGTACTACGGACTATTTTAAATGAGAAGTTACAGATCACTAACAGCAGATCAACAATTTCATGTTTGAGTTCTTTCAGTATCCTTGGGTACATGCCATCCAGTCCAGGTGATTTACTACTCTTTAATTTGTCAATTTGGCTCAGTACGTCTTCCAAGTTCACTGAAATTTCTTTCAGTTCCTCAGCATCACCACCCTTGAAAACCATTTCTGGAACAGGTAGATCTCTTACATTTTCTTCCTTAAAAAACAAAGCAAATAATTCAGTCTCTCCACTATAGCCTTGTCCTCCCTGAGTGCCCCTTTTGCTCCTTCATGATCTAAAGGTCCCAAGGATTCCCTTGCAGGCTTTCTGCTTCTGATGTACCTGAAAAAATTGTTACTGTGAGTTTTTGCCTCTGTGGCAACTTTCTCTTCATATTCTGTTTTAGACTTCTTTATCAATGCTTTGCATGTAACTTGCCAGTGCTTATATTGCTTATTTTCTTCATTCGGGACCTTTTTCCATTCTTTGAAGGATGTTCTTTTGCCTCTAATAGCCTCTTTTACATCACCATTTAAGCATGCTGGCCATCGTTTGCTCTTCTTTCCACCTCCGGTAAATACAAGGAATGCATCTGATCTTCCAAGATGGTATTTCTGAACAATGTCCATGCCTGATTTCAAGTCCTGACCTCTGCAGCTGATCCTTTTAGCTTCTTTTTAACCATTTTCTTCATTTTACCATAGTCACCCTTTCAAAAATGAAATACTGCTACAGTAGATTTAATTTGTGATGTAACTCCAGATATTAGCTCAAACTTGATCGTGTTATGATCACTGTTTTCCATCAGATCCAACACAGTTACCTCTCGCACTATGCCTTCATTCCACAAAAGACTAGATCTAAAATGGCTCCCCCTCCTATCAGTTCCTGAACCAGCTGCTCCAAGAAGCAGTCACTTATTACATCTAGGGATTTTACCTCCCTAGCATTCCCAGATGTGGCATTTAACCAGTCAATATTGGGGTAGTTGAAATCACCCATTACTACACTGTTGCCCAATTTTCCAGCTTTCCTATTTTCTGTAAACATCTCTTCATCTGTCTGTTTGATCTGTCCTGACGAACAGTAGTACAACCCTACAAGAATACTCCTTTCCTTCACACATGGATTTCTATCCAAAATGATTCTACTCTGTTTCATGTAGAAAGTTTATTTTGACTGACTCAATTCCCTCTTTAACATATAGCGCAAACCCCTCCAATTTGATCCACTACCACTGTGATACAATTTGTACCCTGTTAACACTGATTGTCCTCCTTCCACCAAGTCTTCGAGATGTTGATTATATCTACCTCTTCATTTAGTGCTATATACGCCAACTCTCCCATCTTCTTTTTTTTAGGCTTCTAGCATTATGTACAGACACTTAAATTCTGATTTTTCCTTGCATCTACAAGCTGCTTAGAAGTTGATGGAGATAATGTGCATCCTTTACTCTGTTCTCCTGGCTTTCTTTCACCTTTTTTTAAACCTCTCAATTGGGATTCCCTAAATGTATAAAAATTCCTATGGAAAAGAAAGAGAGAAGAGTTTAAATATAGAACACTGACAAATTCATGCAAAAAAGGGGAGGACTGGCCTTGCCTGATCTGGATCTTTATGGCAAAGCCAGCTATTTGCACCAGATACATGACTGGATTAAAGGTATATCCCATTATACCCCTATTAATTGCAAGCAGGATTTATTACACCTGCTGAAGACTATTTATGTTGTTCAGGCCCAACCCAAGAAGTTATCAAAGGATAAATACAAATCAATACATGCATCCAGCTTCTCATACACCTGTACACAACTATGCAATGAATTACCGACCACCTTGAGAACAACACATGACCTGATGACCTTCCGGAAACTACTGAAGAATTATTTGTTTAAAAAAAACGTACAAAAAAAAGACCCCTCATAAAAACCGGCACCTAAACTCACCAGATACAAGATTAATGAAACTTTCCAAATTCAGTTATTCCAACTTACACCCTAATTATTGAATATTATATCTTGTCCTGTTATCATTATGTTATGTCTTATCTACTTACCCACTTCTCTTACACATAATTCTCTTATGCACCTTAACTGCAATAAGGCTGAAATTGTTATTCCGTTAATATGATTACCATGATATTCTCATGCACCTTGTTATTTATGGGGAAATTAGGTTCTTACCTTGGTAATTTTCTTTCCTTTAGTCATAGCAGATGAAGCCATTACGTATGGGTTATGTCCATCAACCAGCAGGGGAGATAGAGAGCACTCAAACTTTCACAGTGCCCTCTTGGCCAGCTAGCTCCACTGCCTCTTCAGTATTTGAAGCTTCCAAATCAGTATGGCAAACCGCAATGGGAATCACAAGAGCTTTCCTCACAGCGAACGATGGCCCATCACAAGGGCATGAACTCATAAAGGAGGGAATGCACATTCTCCTGGAGGGAATAAACTCATCCTCCTTATAGTATAAGTGGAGGGGAACACCTGCGCCTCCTGGAGGGAATCACACATCCTCCCAACACACTGGAGGGAATGAACTCATCCTCCTATTTATAGAACTGGAGGGTAACACACGCGCCTCCTGGAGAGAATCAACATATCCTCCAAAAAAAAAAAAACATACTGGAGGGAATGAACACATCCTCCTAAATTTAAACTGAACATGAATCCTGAAGATTGTTTTCCAACTTTCTCCCAAGGAAGGAACTTCAGGAAATTAGAACAGAACCTGAAAAACAGATTCACAGCATACAGACAATCATACAGGGAGGGCTCATGGCTTCATCTGCTATGACTAAAGGAAAGAAAATTACCAAGGTAAGAACCTAATTTTCCCTTCCTTGTCATCAAGCAGATGAAGCCATTACGTATGGGATGTAACAAAGCAATCCCTAGATAGGGTGGGAACAAGCCACACCACGCGCTAGCACTTGTGCACCAAAACGCGCATCCCTCCTGGCAGCCACATCCAGCCTGTAATGTCGGGCAAAGGAGAGCTTAGAAGCCCATGTTGCTGCACTGCATATCTCTTGAAGAGAGAGTGCTCCAGTTTCAGCCCAAGAGGAAGAAATCGCTCTAGTAGAATGCGCCTTAAAGGCTACAGGCGGAACCCTGCCGGCCAGCAGATAAGCTGAAAAGATAGTTTCTTTGAGCCAGCGGCCAATAGTGGCTTTAGACGCTGGAGACCCTCTGCGAGAACCGGATAGCAAAACAAACAGATGATCAGAAGTCCTGAAAGAGTTAGTAACTCGCAGATACTGCAGCAGAGTCCTGCGCACATCCAAAAGGTGCAGCTGCCCAAAAGATTCTGGAAACTCTTCCTCTGAAAAAGAGGGCAAGAAAAGAGGCTGGTTTAGGTGAAAGGCTGAAACCACCTTAGGCATAAAGGAAGGCACGGTCCGAACCGTGACTCCGGACTCTGAAAATTGCAGAAATGGGTCTCTACAGGACAGCGCCTGGAGCTCTGACACCCGTCTCGCCGAGGTAATGGCCACCAGAAAAACGGCCTTCAGTGTCAAATCTTTCTCCGATGCTCGCCGAAGCGGCTCAAAAGGAGATGCCTGCAGGGTTTTCAAAACTAGCCCCAGGTTCCAAGCTGGACAGGGTGCTCGCACTGGAGATCGGAGCCAAAGCACCCCTCTAAGAAACCGTGCCACATCTGGGTGAGCAGCCAAAGACACGCCTTCCACCTTACCACGAAGGGAGGCCAACGCTGCCACCTGCACCCGCAGGGAATTATAGGCCAAGCCTTTCTGTACACCTTCCTGCAAAAAGTCCAGAATCGGCGAGACAGGAGCCCGCATTGGAGCAATGGCTCTGGAAGCACACCAAGACTCAAACAGGCACCAAATCCTGGCATAAGCCACGGAAGTGGACCGCTTGCGGGCTTGCAGGAGAGTGGAAATAACTTTATTGGAATAACCTTTATCCCTCAATTGCGCCCTCTCAATAGCCATGCCGTAAGACCAAAGCGGCCGGCGTCCTCCATGGCTACCGGTCCCTGAGTCAACAGGTTCGGTACCAGAGGTAACGGCAGAGGAGCCTCCAGGAGCATCTGTCGGAGGTCTGCATACCAAGGTCTCCTTGGCCAATCCGGGGCGATGAGGACCACTTTTCCTGGGTGCAGCCGAATCCGCAAGAGCAGGCGCCCTATCAAGGGCCATGGGGGAAACACATAAAGTAGACCCGGAGGCCAGGGTTGAGCCAAGGCATCCAACCCCGCCGAGCGAGGATCTCTCCGTCTGCTGAAGAAGCACGGGACTTTGGTATTGGCACTTGTCGCCATTAGATCCATCACGGGCTTGCCCCATTTGGCACAGATCTGCAGGAATACTTTGTCTGCCAGATTCCATTCTGCTGAATCGATCTGATGCTTGCTCAGATAATCGGCCTACACATTGCTCTGACCTGCAATATGAGCTGCCGACAGACACTGAAGATGCAGCTCGGCCCAGTGGCAAATCAGTTCGGCCTGCGCGGCTAGTGCTCTGCACCTTGTTCCGCCTTGTCGATTTATATAGGCCACCGTTGTCGTGTTGTCCGACATCACTCTGACAGCCAATCCTTCCAGGGTCACTTGAAAGGCCAGAAGCGCCTGAAACACCGCTTTCAACTCTAGGCGGTTGATGGACCACTCAGACTCCTCGGGTGTCCATAGACCCTGGGCATGCTTCCCCTTGCAATGTGCGCCCCAGCCCTTCAGGCTGGCATCCGTTACCACTAGGCACCAAACGGGGAGCGTCAGCGGCATTCCTCGCCGCAGCATGCTGTCCAAGAGCCACCACTCCATGCTGAGTCGGGCCGCAGGGAGCCAAGTAAGTCTGCATTGGTAATCCTGAGAAATAGGAGACCATCTCCGGAGTAGGGAATACTGTAGAGGTCTCAGGTGCGCTCTCGCCCAGGGCACCACTTCCATCGTGGCTGTCATCAATCCTAGCAGCTGGACAATGTCCCAAGCTCATGGGCGGGGCATCCTCAGGAGCAGACGGACCTGATTTTGAAGCTTGCACCGCCTTAGCTCGGGTACGAACACAAAGCCCGAGACTGTGTCGAACCTGGCCCCCAAAAATTCTAGAGATTGTGAAGGGGTCAGGTGACTTTTGGCCATATTGACGACCCAGCCTAGAGATTGCAGTACTGAGACCACTCTGGCTGTAGCTTGTAAGCTCTCTGTTGCAGAGTCTGCTCTGATGAGCCAGTCGTCTAGGTACGGGTGAACCCTGATACCTTCTCGCCTGAGAAAAGCAGCTACTACCACCATTACCTTCGAAAAGGTTCGGGGAGCTGTGGCGAGGCCAAAAGGCAAGGCCCTGAACTGGAAATGTTTTCCCAACACCGCAAACCTCAGAAACTTCTGGTGCGGGGGCCAAATCGGAATGTGCAAGTAAGCTTCTTTCAGGTCTAGAGACGTGAGAAACTCTCCTGGCTGTACCGCCGCAATGACGGAGCGCAGGGATTCCATGTGAAAATGCCGCACTCTTAGGGACTTGTTCACTTCTTTTAAGTCCAGAATAGGGCGAAAGGACCTTTTCGTGGCACCACAAAGTAGATGGAGTATCGGCCACAGCCTTGCTCGGCGGGAGGCACCGGGGTCACTGCCCCTAACTGAATCAGACCTTGTAAAGTCTCCTCCACCGCCGCCCGTTTGACGGCAGAACCGCATCGGGACTCCACAAACACGTCTCTTACTGGGGCGTTGAATTCTATTCTGTATCCATCTCTGATCAGGTCCAGAACCCACTGATCTGAGGAAATCTTGGCCCACTCCTCGACAAAGAGGGAAAGCCGTCCTCCAATGACAGGCATCGAGGAGAGGGCCGGCGCACCATCATTGAGAGGGTCGCCCCTGAACTCCTGGTCTTGAGCCACCGGCTGCGGAACGCTTGTCCGAGCGAAAGGAGTTCCTCTGCTGACCACGGGCACGTGAAGTGAACCCAGCAGAACGCCCCGGGCGGTACCTTCTAGCTTCACGGAAGCGAGGTCTGTACGAGGAGTGGACCACCTGGCCCTTAGAGGAAGGCCTCTGCCTATCTTCGGGCAAGCGCTGGGGTTTTGGATCACCCAGGCCTTTCACAATTTTCTCCAACTCCTCACCAAATAGGAGAAGTCCTTGAAAAGGCAACTTCACCAACCTTTGCTTAGAGGCCATGTCCGCTGCCCAGTGTCGTAGCCACAGACGACGGCGAGCCGCCACTGCTACTGCCATTTGTTTAGCCGAAGCTCTGACAAGGTCATAAAGGGCATCAGCCAGAAAGGACAAGGCCACCTCCATCCGCAGAGCCACATCCAAAAAGGGCTCCGCTCCATCACCGGGCTGAGCCACTGCCTGTTGCAGCCAAGCTAGGCAGGCTCTAACAGCTGCATGCAGACGCCCGAACAGTGAGACCTGCAATTTCAAAGGACCGGTTCAATGCTGTTTCCAGCCTACGGTCTTGAACATCCTTCAGGGCAACACCTCCTTCAACAGGGAGGGTAGTTCTCTTTGTCACCGCAGTGACTAGGGCATCCACTGTAGGCATTTGAAAACGTGCCATATGTCCTTCACGCAGAGGGTATAACTGCCCCATAGCCCTGGAAACTCTCAAAGGTCCCTCGGGGTCAGCCCACTGAGCCGAAATAAGCTCTAGGATGGAGTCATGCAAAGGGAAGGCCCGAGCAGCTTTCTTGGTACTAGCCATCCTGGGATTACCCGAGGAGGCCATGCCACTGTCAGGATCTTCAATCGAGAGGGCCTGCAGGGTATCTGAAATAAGCGCTGGCAGCTCATCACGGTGGAAAATCCTCACCGCGGAGGGATCATCCAGATCCTGTGGTAAATCCGCACCTGACTCTGACCAAGAACGTCTGTCAGAGTTCTCCGAATCCTCACACCCCGACCACGGGGGGGAAAAAGGTGCACCACAATCTGAAGGGGAATTAACCCTTCTGCGCTTATCTTTAGGCCAAGCATCCGGGAAAAAGAACTCACTGGGCAGTCGCAGGCCAGAATCCATCAGGGGGGGCAATCAGAGAAGCCTCAGGCGACCCTTGAGGAAGGGCTCTTTTCATCATGTATGCTTTATGCAGCAAAAGCACAAAATCCGGGGAGAAAATCTCACCCTGGGCACCCAAATCCTGTCCGGTGCTAGCCACTCCTGAAGTAACCTCATCTCAAGGTGCCCCACCCGGCTCAGGTCTCTCCGTATCCACGGAGGCCACGCCATGCGGTGTAAGCAAAATGGCGCCCGCTGCCAGCTCAGAGCGGGAAGAAACATCGCTCGCCATGCTTGGGCCGGCTCCTACGCCAGAACAGCACGATTTACAGAGCCCTGCTGCTGATTTGCGCTTACCACAAGTGGAACAGCGCTTTACATTGTCCGCAGCCATCGCCGAAAAAACGGCGGTAAAATCCAAAATGGCGGTTTCGCGCCAAAATCGCCCCGATCGCGGGCCCACCCCGGAGGAGTTGGAAAACACTCTTACCTCAAAGGATCTAGTGTACAACTACGATCCTGCTGAAAATCAGGTCAAAAACCTCTGTTCCAGCGTCTCTGCGTTTAAAAACGCGACGCAACTTTTTTTTTTTTTTTAAAGCTGTGAGGAAAGCAGAGGTATTGAAGACTCCGGAGGCTCAGATGAGTGGGAAAGGCAGGGAAAGGGCGAACCTATATGCCTGCATCCACTGTTGGTGGGTAAGGACAGGGAAAGCAAGGCAATATGTCCACATCCACAGAGGTATGGGTAAGGCAGGGGAAGGGCTAACCTATGTGTCTTTAAAGTGAGGCTGCTATAGCCTCCAACACCCCGGTTAACAACTGGCAAGCCAGGAACCAGATTTTTCTGGAGCTCGAACAAGCTGCAGCCACCCTGCTAGGGGAGATAGAGAATACTGAAGAGGCAGTGGAGCTAGCTGGCCAAGAGGGCACTGTGAAAGTTTGAGTGCTCTCTATCTCCCCTGCTGGTTGATGGACATAACCCATACATAATGGCTTCATCTGCTTGATGACAAGGAAGGCATAATTTGCTATATGCCACTATGGTGGGGTAGTATATGGGAACCTATGTGGTCAGCTTGCCTCATAGGGCATATAGCTGGATACTGACTTACTGATGTCAATCGATCAAACAATGAGTGTGGTCCTTCAGTTTGGGCTTATAATGATCATGTCATATTTTGATCTAGTGTAAGGAAACCCTCTAGATCCAGGAATCTGGTGGTACTACGTTTGAAGTATTGTAGAGGGATGTATAAAGAAGGGAAGGGGAAAATATAAATTGAATGCAATGTCTTAACTTGTTTAGAACTCACTACAAATTTTAAAGAATTCAAAAGTCTGCTTGAAGGAGATCTCGTGATGCAGTGAGCAGGAAGGCAGCCTAGAGTTGCAGCTCTGAGACCCGCGCCCCTCACAGAGCCACTTTTAGCGCATTCTCGAAGATTATTGCTCAACTGATAATATCAGCAGAGTGGAACCTGGACAGATTTTTAGACAAATCTCCAGTGATAATGACACAAAAAGTAGCAAAAAAGGAGAGGATCAAACCGGGGGGGCAGGGACCTCAAGATGGTGGAGGGCACGCCAGCAGCAAGTACAGCATTTTCAGATACGCAGCTTTTGCAACTAACATCGGCAGTGGAGAAAGCGTTAAGAGTCACACTGAGAAGCGCTCTCCCAAAAATTTGACAGTTTTCAGACGGGGCTAGATGGTTTAGCCATTAGAACTAGTGACTTGGAAACAAGAATGTCGGCATTAGAAGACCCCCAGATCTTGCTCGCCTTAATAAACAAGTGTCGGATCTTTCTTACAAGTTAGAAGATTTAGAAAACTGCTCAAGATGAAATAATGTAAGAATTGTGGAGCTCTCAGAATGGGTGCCAGACTTAAATCTATCTGCATGGCTTGAAAATTGGTTAGCAAAAGAGCTGGCGCCGAAGGACTCGGCGGGCCCCTCGCATGGGGCATAAGATGGAGAATCTTGGGCGACCAAGAGTTGTTATAGCAAAAATTCTCAACTATAAATATAAAATAGAAATTCTTCAGGGATTTCGTCTGAAAAGAGAATTTACGATATGAGGATCAATGAATTCTGATTTTCCAAGATTTTTCACCAACAGTGCAAGAGCAGCGTCGACAGTTCCACCCGCTGTGTACAACTCTCATAAGGAAAGGCATTAAATTTATACTGAGAATCTTATTGCAGGATCAGTGGCACAGTTTTAAACTTGTATCTGAAGTGAGAGCCTTCCTGGCTGAGAAAGGACAAACAGATGTTGCCTGATATAGGTATAATACAGATTTCAATTGGGAGCTTTTGTTTTAATGAATATGTTAATGGAGTAAGAGCATTTTGTATGATGATGGCTGGGGGTCGGGGGTCTCTTGCATCCTTAAAGATCTCTTCTCTCCCAGATAACTAATCTGGGTGAATGGATTGGGGGAGTTTGGGGTGTTTTAGTGGGCAATGAATGGTTGAGTGGGAAGGGGGGAGAACAGAGAAGTTGTAATATTTCCGTGCCTGTATACAAGATCCTGTCATGACTATGTCATAACTACACTCTGAAAGCCACATTGAGCCTGCAAATAGGTGGGATAATGTGGGGTACAAATGTAATAAATAATAATATATTTTGAATTCCTGGGGGTAAAAGTAGAGACGCTTTGATGGGGAAAGAGTGGAATGGAACAAAGAGACGATCATGTGGGGAACAGAGGGAATCTAACCAGTTAAGGAACGCAGGGTTAATTGAGTTTAAGCAGGAAGGATACCGGAATTTGTTACACAGTAGGTTATGGATAAAGATGGGTAGAGGCGAAGCCCGGGCCACACAAACAGGGGAAAGTTTACTGAATATTTACTCTGATAAACCCCAAAAATGCCAATTCGAATAGCTTCGTGGAATGTGGGGGGTATAATGTCACCAATAAAGCGTTCTAAAATTCTCTCTGCCCTTAACAGACACCAGATCGATATAGCCTGTTCACAAGAAACCCGTCTCACGGATTTAGAGCATATGAAGTTGCAGCGATCCTGGGTAAAAGAAATACATGCATCCTCTCCACAGGGTAGAAAGGGGGGGTAGCGCTCTTATTCGAAAAGGCACTCCATATAAAGCATCCCTGATAGAGAAGGGAACACAAGGTAATTATATACTACTTTGCCTGTGGCTTCAGGGTATAGAATTTCTTCTGTTAGTTTTATATGGTCCTAATCAGCACGATCCCAGTTTTTTTCCAGAGTTTAATTAGCTCATATTTAAAATGTAATGGGCAACGCTTGGTGGTCCTGGGATCGGATCCCTTATTAGATTGTTCTAACCCGGCCTCCCCACATTACAAAGGATATCGGACAGACACCTTTACTATGTTCCCCAGGTCACTAAACTTAATAGATACATGGCAGGCCTTGCACCCAAACAAGCGGGACTATACCCACTGCTCTAGAGCACATGGGACACAAGCTAGACTAGACTATATTCTAGTAGAGCGCTTGCTTTTTACAGCTGTTCAATCTCTGACAATAGGCCCTGAAGAGATCTCAGACCACGCTCCAGTATGGATAGATCTGGAGACCATAGCTGACCGGGGGGAGGTCCAGGTTGGAGATACCCCGCTTACTTACACAAGGATCCACATTTCCAGAAATATGTTCCAAACAAATGGCACAATTATGCTCTTAACAATGCAGTCCACGAAGATCAGTAAATACTGTTTCAGATGGCCTCTAAGGCAGTATTACAGGGAGACATAATAGCTTACGTGGGTGCAAGGAAAAAACGCTTAGCGGCTAGCATATTGCATCTAGAAGACCAGTTGAAAAAGGCAAAACAAGCTCACATTAGACAACCCACTCGCAAAACCCATGAAACTCTTCAGATCACACAAGTAGCGCTCAATACTCTATTACATGACAGAGTCTCACTCCATTCTTTATCGGAAATATAAACTACAACATTATGGGAATCAGCCTGGCCACTTGCTTGCTAGAGTGCTGAAGAACTGGGGATGGACTAGGACGGCAGCAGCCCTGAGGGATCCTGCTGGTACGATAACTAACAGCAAGGAGGAGATAACACAAATATTCACTACCTATTTCACCTCTTTATATGCGGCAGAAGGGGGAAGGCCGGAACCCCACTTTTGTTAAGGTTATATATCAAGCCTTTCCATTCCAAGAAGAATTTACCTGGTGTTAAATCTTCATATTGCAGCTTCTTGGTAACAGCAAAAGGGTAAGAAAGTAGCCTAATTCTGTAACTTGAGCCCACTGGTTTTTTTTTAATGAAACATTTACATTGTCCAGTTCTTCAAGAAAGTCTTTTAGTTCAAGCAAACGCTTTATCATCAAGTAAGTGCTTCCCCAGCGCATTGCTTGATCCAAAATGGCTCCTTTTCCAGCACGTCTCTTCAGAATATCATCTGTTTTAGGGATCCTGGCTGCAACAGCTACTTGCTTCAAATTGCTAATTAGTGTAGCCGCATGACGATCCTTCAATCCATCTCTTATTGCTAGTTGCAGAGTATGAACAGCACAATGCATATGTTGAATGGTAATAAGCTTAGATGCTTCTTCAGCAATATCATCCAAACTTTCACAGCTTTCTTGAATTGCAGAACTGTCATCTTCTGATATTTGTATGCTGCTTTCTTCATCAACTTCCTTCATTTTTTCAATTGTGCTTAACATATTTGAAGCATTATCAGTTATAATACATAGAATGTGTTCCTTTTTAATTTCAAAATCTTCTAAAACACCTTCCAGTAACTTCTGCAGATACTCACTGGTATGATGTGCCTGAGTGTCCTTTACTCCTAATGTCCGGGTTATTGTTTTTTTGTTTTCATCAGCAAATCTAACATTAATTGCAAAATAATTGACTCTGTGAAGTGTGCATGCATCCATTTTAATAAAGACAAAACGTCCCTTCAGACTTTTTCTTAGTTCTTCCTTCTTACATTTGGCCTCTTCAAGTATAAGTTTCCTTATACTTTCTCGTTCCAGAGAAACTCCAAGCTTTTTAGCCATTTCTCCATTTAAGCCTAAAAAGGCTGGTTGTGAAAAAAAAGATAGTGGTATACTATTCTTTTACTGCCATTTCAATGATGTGGTTTTTGAATTTTTCTGGTGTCATTGTTATAGTAACTTTGTCAGCTGTAAAAAATCTTGATAGTTGTGTCTGGCCTCCAGTAGATTTCTGATCTTTTATTGACCCTGAAGTAGATGGAATGTTTTCATTGCTATCTTTCTCATTCACAGCTTCTAACACTTTAGGATGGAAACGCTGCAAGTGTCTTTTTAAATTTGATGCTCTTGTAGGTGCATTTTTTTCATAACCACTGAAACTGCTAATTTTTGCATCACATGCTTTTTCACCATCATCATCTTCTATAATACATTGACATACATAATGTTTCCCATCTGTTGATATTGTAAAGTGTTCATAAACAGCAGACTTTGTCATGTTTCCTGACATTCTTTTTGCCATTGTGAATGGTGTGCCACTTCCACTAAAATATAAAGCTCTTCTTACAGAGAGAGAGGAAGTTGGGTGGAGTCTCTCTGCTGCCTTATCTGTGTGCGCTGAATGATCTTCTCTTGGAGCTTAAGTTCACTGTGGGGTCAGAGAGGAGGTGCTCTACAGCAGGTCAGTAAATGCAAAGGGAGACTGAGCAGAGGGAAGCTCTCCAGCAAAATAGTTCAGCTGGACTTCACACTAGTGAAACAACTAGGTACTAAGCTTTATTCACAGCAGAGAAGTACTTTATTCAAATGTATGAGGAGTTGGAGTCGGTACATTTTTGCCGACTCAACTCCGACTCAATGTACCCAAAATTGCTGCCGACTCCGACTCCACAGCCCTGGAATCTTCAATGAGGAAAAGAGAGGAGCTCTTGCTGGATAATCAAATTCTCTTAGCTGCTATTTATGTTGATCCAATGAGCCGAATTTTGTTGAGCAGTGACCAAATTGCTACAGGAAACCAGGCACTCTATGACATAGCAGTTCGCATGAAAGGGTTGCTACCTGAAACTCATAAACCACTGGATGAAGCTAAAGCTATAAATACTGGTGGTAATGGTAACTCAGGTTCATCCTCTTCAAATGAAGAAGAGAATTTTCAAGCTTATTTGGACAAAATGGAAGCTTCAAAAGCAAAGCGATGTCGGTTAAGCATGGAAAAGCAACCTGTAAATGTCCATATAAAGAAATTCATGCAAGAGTTTTTTAAAGGATTAAAAGAAGTGGAAAAGTTTGACCGCTCATCAAAACTGACTATAGAAGAAGCCATCATTGTTTATCCAGAGATTGTCAGTGATGCAGCTAGAACCGTAACAGCAATGCCACCCACCCAAGTCAGTGTTGAAAGGCTGTTTTCAGCACTGAAAATAATCAAATCAGATTTAAGGGCTTCTATGAAGGAGGATCTGGCAGAAGCAATTCTGTTTCTAAGAACAATATATTAGTTAATTTTGGATTATGTTTAACAGCTATTCTACAGCTATATATGCCAAGTTTAAATAATATATAAGTTGTTTTAGGTTTTCCAAATGTTTTTGGTTTATGTAGGTTAACTTTGATTTTGTTCTAATTTCCAAAGGATGTTGTTCTAGAATTTCCAAAGGATGTGGTTGTTCCAGATTTTTATACTTGCTAATGCTATGATGACTTTATACTTGATAAAAAAACAATAAACATAACCTTGTTTTTTTGTGTGTGTGTTTTTGTTTAAACTTTAGGATTAATGAACATTTATAGTTTCTTTAATAAATAAAATAAAAAGTCACAATGACATAGATTTTAAACCCAAACATTAACATGCAGCCTTGCATGCTGCACTCTTTCAGTCAACATGCAAAAAAAATACATATTAAAAACTGAGGAGTCGGAGGTACCATAAACTGAGGAGTCGGAGTATTTTTGTATCGACTCCACAGCCCTGGTTGCACTTGCAAGTGTATATATCTCCACGTAGAGCGCTCCACATGGGACTATCTCCATGGGGGTCATGCCCAAAGTGTGGATCAGGAGTGACATTAGGACACACGTTTTGGCCGTGTCCGGGCGTATCTCCTTTTTGGAAGAAAATATCACAAGTGTCCAAAATGTGGACCTTGGGGTGGCATTATGACCCAGCACTTTTGTTTGGACATCCAGCCCTGGGCCCTTCATCGCCAAGTGGATTTAAAAGATTTGTGCTGAAGGACACTATAGTAGCAAAGCAAGTCATCCTGGCGGAATGGCTCTCCTGCAGTTATCCTACGGCCCAGCAGTGGAGAGAGCGTAAGATGTTAGATCCCGTTATGTTATCTGAATAATAACGCTAATAAAAAAGATTTCTACATAAAAGTCTGCTTGAATAGTTGTTTTGTTTGAACAGTTGGTTATTTTCTTGCCATATAAGAATTTGCAAGTTGGAAATAAAAAATAATAAGATTTATATTCTGCCGATTTGAAAATAAAATTATCCTGCTTATCCCACACCTTATACAACTCTTACTTAAATCCATTCTTGCCTTTTTGTGTAGTGAACTCTCTCAAGGTCCTTTTCAAGAATTCCAAAAAGACAAAAATTCACAAGTATACTTCAACCAATGTATATATATAGATATAGATATAGATATATTTGTCAGAATTCATTCAGAACCCCTGACATGCGCTGAAAATGAAGGGCATTACACAAAAACCCAAAATCAGTGCTATAGAAATGATTAGTAGCAGTAAAATCTAATTTTTGACAAACGCAGTTTTTCTATTTAGATTTTTTCCTGTGAATGCCATCTTTCACAGGTTATATTTTTATTGTTAACTTCGTTACATATCATCAAATCAATGTCAGAATAACAAAAACAATGTGAAAACTACTTCTTAATGTATTTTCTCCTCTAAATATTGTTTAATAATGGTTTGAATTGGTCCAAGCACCTGTGAAACTTTTCAGAATAAGATTTTTGTGTGCTCTAGAAATTGTGTGTTGGATTTTATACAGTGTGATGCGCAATAAAGACTAATTTCCTAACCACTTCACATGACCAATATTTTTTCTATCTGCTAACTACTACTAAAGCCAATTTAGGTCAATTTAATTTGTAGTGATAGTTTTGTAAAGTAATGTGTGTTTGGACCCATGCTTCATTAAGCATGTGCGCATACGCCAGCTTAGCTGATCATTTAGCACTGCGAGGCAAAGCAATCTTTTGTTTTTGGGCATTGCAGCTAAAAGTGAAGATGTCAGACAACAACGGGACACCACAAAGCTGCAGCTGGCTGCTAAAGGTGAATGGATATAACAGGTTGTTGCACAAACAAGTTGTTAAGTACTACTTGTGGGATGTAATACAATTTTTCATTTTTTCCTCTCTTTTACTGTGGGAGTATGTTTTGTGGACTTGACAGGATTTTGCATAAAGCCAAAAAATAAAATTTTGCAATAGTTAATACAAGGTCTTGACATGTTTTCAGGAAAAATAATTAAGTAGATCATTAACAGCCCTATGAAAGAATCAATAAGAAAATCTGTCCCTAAAGTGGTCTTACAGTTTTGTTTGTTTTTTTGCACAACACCCTTCAAATGTGATATTAAGATACTAAACACAAAGAGGCATATTTTCAAAGACTTACAAAGTTACACAGAGGGGCATTTTCAATATAACATCTAAATGGGACCAGAAACATTTATCGCAAAACGTCCAAAGTTGTATATAATAAAAAACCTAAGCATTTTGAGAGATTCAAAATCTCTAAATATACATCTTCAATTAGTACATCTTCAAAGAAGGGCAGAAAGTATCTCCACTGTTGGAAAATACACCACGTAAAACGTACTACTGAAAATGTCAGCATCAGCTTCAAGATGTTCCCACAACATGCAACACATGTATATATAGCTCTGCATGGGGAGATACGTCTAACACTGTGTAAAGATGTTCCTCTATAGAGAGTTGAATTATTCGGCAAAGGAGATAGCTCCTAGTCCTCCTGTACCACTTCTATTTAAATACCACCACCACCTGCCCCTGGAACTGTCTTCCCTGAAAGCCTGGAGACAGATTAGGGACACCCTGGCATGGTATGTGTCCAGCATCGCCCCCAGGATCACAGGACCATTCATGTACTGTGCACAGGCTGCAATACATGTTACTGCGTGCTGTCTCATAAATGCAGTGTGTTGCAGTCTCCCCATTCAGCAGGAATCATGTTTCTAAATGAACCAATAGAGAAATAAAGAATTGAAGCATTGCTGAAATCATCCAGTGTCCCTAAATTATGGGCACCTCCCAAACTACCAGGCCAAGCTATAATGAGGGGCAGAAGAGACCTACACCCCTTCCCCCCTTATCCTGGCCCCCACCTACATATTGATGGGAATGTTGACAGCAGCTCCCTAAAATACAGCCATATGGCCACATGCACACCATCTTTACCCCACTGCCCATCCCTACATCCCCGCAATACTACACATGCTGCACAAAAAGACCAACATGCCACCCCTTGTCCCCAAGACCACCTCAGCTCACATACTGAACTACAACCAATCTCTTGTTCTAACAAAAATCGACTACTGTAATGCCATCTATGCTGGAATTAAATGCGGCCTTCTTAAAAAACTACAAACTGTTCAAAACATGGCTGCTCGTCTAATCTGTAAATCACAGCGCTTTGCTAAAGCCACCCCACTCCTTCATAATATACACTGGTTACCAATAAAGTGCAGAATTTCATTCAAGTTATGTGCATTGGTTCATCAAATTGTATTTGATACATCACCTTCCTATATGAATGAACTCATTGATTTACATCCACACAATGCTTCTGTGTCATTCAGAGACTCTCTCATTTTACATTTCCCCAGTTGCAGAAATATATTTTACAAAACAATCCACAATGTTAACTTTTCTTATCAATGCAACAAAATTTGGAATTCTCTTCCTAAACAAATTAGATATACTAGTGATTATGGGTTATTTCGTAATTTATTAAGAAACTTACTTCTTTAGCTCAATCTTCAACAATGTTAGAACTCAATGCTGAATATTATTTAGTTCCCTTCCTGATGGCCCACTGAATTTGCCCCTATCACTTCCTATAGAATATTTTTAGGATGTATTCTTTAAATGTAACTCTAATTTATTTAGTTTATATTGTAAGCCACATTAAACCTGAGTTCCACATGAGCTAATGTGGGATAGAAATGCCATAAATAAAACCTGTGTCCATGTAACACAACCCACCATCAGGGCCCAACCCAACCCCACCCCCCCATTGCCATATGTCACAGTCTTCCCCCCCCCCCCTTTGCCATCTGTCACAGTCTATGCAATGACCATTGTACAACTGGTATGAAAACATTTGTTACATTTGTACCCCACATTTTCCCTCCTATTTGCAGGCTCAATGTGGCTTACATAGTAACATCAAGGCGTTTGCCCAGTCGGTTGATAACAAATACAAGGTTGTATAGTGATCGAATGAGGTACATAAATAGGTGGGAAAATGTGGGGTACAAATGCAATAAATAAAAATAAATAAATACATGTGGAGGGTCGGAAGGGATGAAGATTGTGTATTGTCCAGTACGATCATCAGTCATGCTGTGTTGCTGGGTGAAGAGGTTTATGTAGGATCGTTGGGGTAGGCCTTTTTGAAGAGGTTGGTTTTTAGTGATTTCCTGAAGTTCAGGTGGTCATGGATTGATTTCACAGCTTTTGGGAGGCCATTCCATAGTTGTGTGCTTATGTAGGAGAAGCCGGATGCATAAGTTGTTTTGTATTTCAGTCCTTTGCAATTCGGGTAGTGTAGGTTTAGGTATGATCGTGACGATCCGATTCTGTTTCTTACTGGTAGATCTATAAGATCTATCACGTATGCTGGGACTACGCCAATTTTGTGGACCAGAGTGCAGATTTTGAAGATGATCCGTTCTTTGATTGGGAGCCAGTGCAGTTTTTCTCGGAGGGGTTTGGCATTTTCGAATCGTGTTCTACCAAATATTAGACTGGCTGCTGTATTTTGGGCTGTCTGGATTTTTTTTTGTGAGTTGTTCTTTGCATCCCACATAGATTCCATTGCAGTAATCTGCATGGCTTAGGCCCATTGATTGTATGATATTTCAAAAAATTTCTCTCGGGAAGAAAGGCTTTAGTCGTTTGAGTTTCCACATGGAGTAGAACATTTTCTTTATTACGGAGTTTACTTGGCTCTCAAGGGTAAGGTTGCAGTCGATTGTGACTCCAAGTATTTTTAGGCTGTCTGAGATAGGGAGAGTGTGACCTGGGGTGTTTATGGTTGTGGGTTTGTACTTGTTATGTTGGGATGAGAGGATGAGGCAGTGTGTTTTTTCAGTGTTCAGTTTCAGTTGGAATGAACTGGCCCAAGAGTCCATGAAGTTCAAGCCGTCATTGATCTCTTTGGTTATTTCTGTTAGGTCATGTCTGAAGGGAATGTAGATTGTTACGTCACCTGCATAGATGTGCAGGGTTAAGGTCTCGATTGGATAGGGACTTTGCCAGCGGGATCATCATTATGTTTCATCATTACGTTGAAGAGTATTGGTGATAGTGGTGATCCTTGGGGTACTCCACAGGCTTGCTTTCCACTGTGGTGATATGTTTGAATTTGATTTTACTTGGTATGTTCTGGTGGCTAAAAAACCCTTGATCCCAAAGTGGCCAAGGAGTCTTAGTAGTACGTTGTGGTTTACCATACATAATAATGTATGTATGGGAAGGCAAGAAAGCTAATCATCTGAACCTTATCTGTACCAGCTTATGTGTTGCATGTGGTTTGGATCATACAGAAAGGTGGAGTCGCTCTGACACCGGTACCAGCATGTCTGGTGCATGTGGGAGCGCCTCCTATGCCAAAGTAAGTACCAAAAACAAAGCATCCCTATAACACCTCTGTCCCCAATCAAGGGCTGAGCACAAACCTCATATGTGTTGCACCCAACCCACAACCTATCAGATGACAGAGAAAGGAAGGGGAAGTGGAGGAGCAGCCTAGTGGTTAGTACATCAGACGTTGATCCTGGGGAATTGGGTTTGCAGCTCTTTGTGACTCTGGGCAAGTCACTTAAATCTCCATTGCCCCAGGTACAAATAAGTACCTGTATACACTTTATAAACCGCTTTGAATATAGTTGCAAAAACCACAGAAAGGCAGTATATCAAGTCCCATTCCCCCTCTTCTCACCCTCCACCAATACAAAAGGTCTCATGTGGTACACACACCTACCTAGCACATCAGGGCAATATTTACCATAAACACCCACAGTGGGAAACAAACCCATGACTCCTGCATTCAGGGAACACAGGCCTAATGGAGTGGAGGAGCGGCCTAGTGGTTAGGGTGGTGGACTTTGGTCCTGGGGAACTGAGGAACCAAGTTCGATTCCCACTTCAGGCACAGGCAGCTCCTTGTGACTCTGGGCAAGTCACTTAACCCTCCATTGCCCCATGTAAGCCGCATTGAGCCTGCCATGAATGGGAAAGCGCGGGGTACAAATGTAACAAAAAAAAAAAAAACACCCCTACACCAAACACCCATCTGACAAAGGAGTATTCAAGGAGGGCAGTACAAACCACACAGGGCCCTCACAGCATCAGCTGACCCCCGGACCCAAATTTAAGCTATCTCATGCTCCCTAAACTGCACTCATTGGGTATGCCAGTGTCAAGTCCAAAGGTCCTTATGGTGCCCTAAGCTCAGGGACCCAGAAATTCCCATATCATGGTGCACCCACAACCCCCACTATATGACCTCCCACCTATGTGTATGTTTCCCACCCTGATGCAAAGAACCAGCATTCTCCTGAGGGGAAAGGGCCTCAGCAGAGGTAGCCAGATGAAGCGTTGGCTACAGCAGCCTCCCCTGCCATCTCTTGGACCCATAGGCATGGTTACACACATCCCTGACGACAATAGAAACGATAGCCCCATATGTCCAACAGTGCATTTTCACACTACCTCCCAGCCAGTGCCTGCCCACCCAGGGCCCTCCAGTGGGGTCAAAAACCTATCCAGCGTGGACATAGCCAGACCACCCTATAACAGGACTAATCTGTCTGATGCCATTGCTTCCAGACTTCCCTGCTATATCATCTCACTGGTACCACACCTCAGACATGTCCCCCAGGTAATCCCAGTTGCCCCTGTCTCCCAACAGCCAGCTACACCACTATGCAAGCTTTCTAGAATGTCCTGATCTCTACTATGAGCCAGCCTGCTGCCTTGGACACACGAAAAGGTTCAGGAAGACCCAGGGGAGTGGGAGTTGCCCATCCCCTACCCCAAGCTGAAGGAGCAAGAGGGGGAGGCCAGTTGGGAGGGACATGCTCCCACTGGAGTGGGAGCCGGAGGAACCTCGGTGCCCCCCCTCTGCTGGAAGCCACAGCTTGGGAGATAAGGGCTCCAACCTTTGCCCCCAACCAGGATGACCCCCATCTGCAGCTCCTGCAACGCAGACAAGCATGCTGCAGGAGCTGCAGGCCCAGTGCCACATCCTGGCACAAATGCTGATACTAATGCAGAAACAGGCAGAGGAGTGCAGGCATCCTCAATGAGGAGTATGGACCATACAGAGGAGCGCAGGCTTACTCAATGAGGAGTATGGACCCTACCCTTTCTCCCAATGTTTCTTTTTCGGTGTATTTTGGCGTTTTTGAAAATGTTCACAAATTTATATCGTTTTGCATAGAAAGGTCTGTGTCTCTCTTTTGTCCAATATGTGTAGATACCCTGATATGAAAAGCTGATGGTTAGAATGCCCTGGGAAAGGGAGACAGCAGAACACTGGGTGCGGGGGAGGAAAGACAGAGGCCTGCAGTCTCCCTTACCACCCCCTTGCTCCAGGTCCTGGCTGTAGGCCTTCAGGAAATTGGGCCTTTCCCAAGAACATGCTAGAAGCCAGATATTGGCCTGCCAGGTCCTAGCGGTAGGCCAGCACCTCATGCTGGCGAGATGGGCAAGACACCCGTCAGCGAGACATGTGCAGGAAAAGTTGCCACTGCATGCACATTTGTCTCCAAACAGACCCCTGGCCCAGATCAACAACAGGAGACCCAGCCAGCAAATATCTGGCTTCATAAAACTACACCCATCAGCTCAGCCAGTGTTGCCCTGGGGATTAGAAAACTATCTGGAATGTTGAGTCTTTAAGGGAGATGATCCCTTAAAGTTGGTACAGTGACCAGGACAAAACAATATAAAGCAGGTCACAGTATAGCCTACACTGTCCACCTACCTCAGCCTTGAACTCTGTAACTATGTGCACCCTTATCAGCTCTTTCTAATATACCTTTGCTTCCACCAGATGTGTTGTGGGTGAATGCTGGGGTTGACAGGGCTGCAAGGTCTGTGACAGAAGCATTAGTGGAAAACTGGCGTGCGGTTCCCCAAGTCCAAATCCATGCTGGGGGCTGAAACCTGGGTCACATCACAGATGTCCCCTGCTAAAAGTTCTATGTTTATAGGTGCCCTGCTTGGCCCAGATCTAGCTACATATGTACTGCCATGGGCCACAATTAGTCTGCTTGAAGGTTTTCCCTGTCTGTTCTTTACAGCTTGCATCAAGAGACCAGCTTCGTTTTTAAACCCCCATAACCCTGCAGCCCCACACCCTTTTGACACACAGTATAGAGCTGCACATAGTAAAGGCATGTTGTCGCGCACTGGTAGCGACCAGCAGATATGCATAGGCAATGCCTAGACTATATTTTACAGCGTTCCATATGCTTCACTACCCACAGGTAACATGGTTGAGGGCTAGCCAAGAAACACAAACAGCTGTTTTGTATGTACACATTTACATTTTTTACAGCAACGGTATACTTTGGAGAGGAGGAAAGGGAAGTAGACCATGAACAACTTTGGGGAGGGGGTATATACATGTCACATGTTTATTTTACCACAATATCAACCAGTCAGGTACTACATAGCAGGGGAGTTTGCCATAGGAGCTACTACTAAACATTTATAAAGCGCTACCAGGGTTACGCAGCGCTGTACAATTTAACACAGAGGACAGTCCCTGCTCGAAGGAGCTTACAATCTAAAGGACAAAAAAGTGCAGTCAATCAAATTGGGGCAGTCTAGATTTCCTGAATAGATGAATAATGGTTAGGTGCCGAAAGCGACATTGAAGAGGTGGGCTTTACAGTGGGGCCTGCACACAACAGGTCAGGGGAATAGTGTAGGCAGCAGGCCACAGCCGCCTGCAGGATGAAGAGCCATAATGGTTACTGAACGAACCCCACCCCACTCCTAGAATATGCTGATGGACCTGTAGAGGGTGAGAGGCCCCAGGTCTGGCCCTACTGAATATAGGTTGCAGCACACTGCAATCACTCTCTCAGCATCAGCATTCGTGCCACACCCTCTAAGCACCCTCTCTCCCAGCAGCAACTTACAATTCTCACACACAAGCAATCAACAGTCCTTGCACTAACAGCAGCAGCACACAGGACAAAGCAACAAAAATAAACAGAGGTAAGGGGATATAATGGGAGGTGTGTGGGCTTGGGGTCAGACCGGATGAGTTACAGAGAAAGGGGTAGTTCTGGGTGGCATAACAGGTCAGACACAGAGGCAGCAAGTCAGGGAATGTAAGTGTGTCAAGGTTCAGACTAGGGCAAACAGACAAATGGTAATACAGCACTCAGCAACTTTCAACTTTCTGTCAAACTAGCACTTTTCACTCTCCAACTCCATAAATTCACAAATGGGTCTAAAGACAACTTTCCTCTTACCCTAGATGCTTTAATATCAGGTCTAATGCCATATATTTTTCTTCCTGCCACTGGGAAAACATTTTGCTATCCATTATGGGCTGAAGATGTTCATTCTATAAGACTGCCCATGTCACGCCTGAAACACTCCCTCTGGAGACGTCCTGATCTAAACATACTAGCGATTTGGACAGTTTTTTTTTAATTTTGTTTGATTATATGCTTTGGGCGTTTTCTGCAAGAAATACGTCCATCCACCTTTTGTGCCATTTTTCTCTTCTGAAAATGAGCCCCATAGAAACCTACGGAATTTTGTAAGTCTTAGTGCTTTGAAAATGAGCCCCAAAATCTGTTTAGGCAAGATATTAACACACTCAGACACGGCGCTCTCATAAACCTCCATCCATTCAGAAAACAGGCTAGAAGGAAAAAAGGCACTGCTGAATCCCCCCCCCCCCCCCCTTCTAGTAGTTTAAACTTTAACATTCTGTTTTGAGACATCCTGCCCTGTCCTGCAGTAGAGACCAACTGAATTTCGGTTTCGGTGCCAAAACTGGCCTCAAATCGGTTTTCTGCATTGTTTTGGGTTTGGCCAAAAAGCTACAGCTGTGGTTTCGGTTTTGGCCAAAACTGACAATGTTTTCAGTGGAAGTTGAAAATTTGTATCTTGTTCTTTTTATCTCCCTCTCTCCCCTCCAAACAGAAGTTGACTTTCCCCCTTGCCCATCTGTAGAGACCCCCCCCCCCCCCTCAGGCCTATCTTACAATCACTGCTCCCCAGTCACTCTTGCCCATGACAGATCTACTCTCAAAATGGCTGCCATGATCTCTAGTGGCAATCTTGTAAGACTGCCACAAGAGGTTATGGCAGCCATTTTGAGAGTTGACATGGGCAAGAGCGACTGGAGGGTCCCAAAAGAGACTGTAAGGTAGCCTGGGGGGGGGGGGGAGGGAGGAGAGCTGCTCTTTGCATTCTTGTGTGTTTGCTTGGAGATAAAATATGGTCTTTCATTATTTTAATTATTATATATATATATTCAGACTTAGATACTATGTGGGCGATTCTAAAGAATTTACAGGCTCTGTTGGATATAATGAAGATGCAACATTTTAATTAGGACTGCATTTCTGATGTAGGCTGTTCATAGCTATTCTGCATGCTTTAAATTGATTCTTTAACTTGTCAATTTGTATTTTGTTTTTATCTTTTCATTACTTTTTATTTAATTTAGAGCTGCATTTTGATTAAAGGTATATTTATTTTTCCCCACTGCAGCTCCTTGCGACTCTGGGCAATGGTGGGTTAAGTGACTTGCCCACAATAGAGTCACAAGGAGCTGCAGTGGGAGAAAAAAAAGATAGAATACCTTTAATCACACTATTAATCACGATAAAAATGTTAACCAAAATGTGCCCTAGTTTTAATCAAACTTATAGTCTGCAGAAACTAGATTCTATGAGAAAGGAACCTGCAGTGATTGTTTTCAAACACAAGTACTGGACAGTTTATAGTGTTAGTAGGGAAATGATAGTACTGTTCTGTCCTCTGACAGCCTTGCACTAGTTTATAATGTGACCCTAAAATGTGTTTAATGCTTTTACTGTTACTCTCATTTCTAAGGACTTTCATTGCTGCAGTTCTCACTGCAAAGATGCGTGCGCAATGCATTGTGTGTAATGTAGTTCACAGGCAATGCAGCCACACCTGCCTGTCTGAATAAGAACGGTTACCATTGGTTGTGCTGCTGCCTAGACCTCTTCTCTTTCTCAGCCAAGCTTGGCTCCTTTGTCTACCTGCTATCATTTCCTGGTCATTCTTACTATCTCTGTCCTGAGAGGTCAGCCAGGTATGACCTTTCCCTCCAATCGAGGGCTGTCCCCTAGGGTCACCCTCGCCACCTGGTGGCAGGCTCTGTCCCAATTGGTTTTTACCTCCTCCTCCCTGGGCTTGTGTGAGCCTTCTTGACCTCCCTGTCTCTGTCTCCATGAGGCATTCTCCATCTTGCTTCAGACAGCACTTGTCCTGCTAAAACTCCTTGGAACTAACTTGTTTTTTTTTTACCTTGAATATATCTTCCTAAGGAGATATCGCACTCTTCAGTCACCCAGCTCTGAGCCACTTCTATCTGTTCAACTATTTCTCACCTCTGCAATAAAGCTGCCCCTCTTCAGATTTCTACCTCCAACCACTGAAACAGCTCTCAGAATTACGGAGTCTCTGTGCCCTGGGGCAACACTTCTGAACATCTGACTGTGAGTAAATTATCTGTGATTTATTCAATAAAACAAACTTCAGAAAATAATAGAGACTTCATGTGTGTACTGGTGTGCCAAGGTTATACTTCAAGATATTAAGACTTTAAAGTTAAACAAATCTTAAGAGGCTTGACAAGTACAATAAATTAAGTTTATATATTAGAAAATTGTTTGAGAAATGTATTGCTCTTGATTGTAATTTTTCAGAGCATATAGTCCTCACATTCAGTAACATCTGTGTAGTTTTTTTTTATTCTGGATTGTGCATCAGGCTTCTATAATGTCTGCAGTGTAAATCAACGTCTGGGACTCCTTTACCCTATTTTAGTAAGAATCTATATCATGCTTGTCCTTTAACTAAATACAACAGGAAACACTTCAATGCTACTTTCTCTTGTTGTATGTGCACAGTTTGGGTAAGCATAAAAAGCTGGTAATCATGACTTTTTTTTTTTAACAGGTTCTCACAAAGGTCCTGTCTCAGAGGATATTTAACTACATCTACATTAACATGAGAACCTAAACATGCCTGACTTGTTGAGAAGTCTTTGTTAAAATGGCTCTCCCAGTTGTCAGCCTGTGATTGCAGTCCCTGGGACTTGAGGATAATAATCTCCTGAGGGTTTAGCAGAGGGCTGACAACTGAGACAGCCAACTGTGTGAATGTGAACCAGTGGGCCTCGTTGGTTCACATTCATACAATCAAACTTTAGGTTTCTGTTTTGACCAGAACCAGATTGTTTTGACTGCAGTTTTGATTTTGGCTGAAAATGATCACATAGTTTCTGTAACAGTTTCAGTTCCTGACCAAAACTGAAAAAAGCTGTTTCGGTCAGCCTCTAAGCCCTGGACACATCTTCTCAGCAGGGAGTGCTATAAGGAAATGATGGTTCCACAACACAGCCCCAATGCTCAGAAGCAAATGCGGGCGCTAAAGACCATTTGCGCCGAACTAGCACCCGCTTTTGCTCCTGACCAATGCTCAAAGCAGACTGAGCGTGTCAAACAACAAGCTCAATCTGGATGCAATGAGCATGCAAATGCATGCAAAAGAGGGTCTCCCGCGTTTCTCCCCTATGCTCAGTGGGGAAGCACACCAAACAAGGAAGCTCCTCCCACAGCAAACTGTACACCAGCTCAGAGCTGGCGTTAGGGTTCTGACTGTTCAACAGGGGAGGAATAGGGGAGACTGTGCTGCTGGTGGTGAAAGGCCCTGGTGGTCCAGTGGACCCCAGATCCCCCACCCCACTCCAAAACAAAAAAATAAAACAAATCTTGGTGGACAAATGTGACCCCTGGTCAGGAATCCTCCCCCCCTCCTCAGACTAGCGATGCCCATCCTAAACCCAACCCCCTCACACCTTGAAGAGTTCTCCCTTATATGGTAGTTAAGCCCCACCCAGTGCATCCCATTTTGAAGACCGCCTAGCAGGAGGCGGAGTCCTAGCTCCTCCTCCTTCTTCAAAGTATGAGGGGGTTGAACGGGAGAAGGCACTGCTGGGGGGGATCCTGGCCAGCACCAGGTCCACCAGAACAAAAGGACCTCATGTCTTTCGGGTGTGGGGTCCATCAGGGGGGAGTAGGGGTCTGGGGTCCACCAGACCCAGTGACAACTGGCATCCTGAGCATGCGCTAAAAAGCTGTACTTAACTCACAACTTTTCAGCGCATGAGTAAGGCATCATCCTGCCCCTAACTTCCAAACAACTCCCTGATGCTCAACGCTATGAGCGCACCTAAATTTGCATCTCATCAGCATTGAGCATTCGGGAGTGGCTCTGGGGTGCTGTTCCAGCAGTATTTCTCTGGTGATGTTTTTAGTACAGCGCCAGAGTTTTTAGCATCAGGGCCAACATGTGATTTCTGCCACAGCTCCCTTAGTTGGCGAGCCAAGGATGGGAAGTTGGAGGGCTGGAGAAACAAGATGTGAAACAGACAAACTTGGAAGTCTGAGACCAAATGAAGAATTAAGGCACTGCCAGAAAGAGCCCGTTGCTGTCAACAAGCTTGCCTCTCACACTTCTCTTACACATACAGGGAACCAGGAAAACTTAATTTGGTGTCAAAAGTAAAAGTGCCCTTGAATGTAAAAATAGATAAGAACGTGAAGGCATCTGCAGGACTACGGACTCAAGTTTAAAGAACAATATTTACAAAGTCCTCTTTTGAAAATACAGCTGGCGTTCACAACGTGGGTACTGAAGTACCTACACACACTTTTACCACCACATGAGCGCAGGCGTAAAAACATGCACATTTCAAATTCAAAACAAACCTGATGAGTACTTCCTTTCCAGGACCCCGTCCCCTGCCAGGGGAGTGCTCCCTCCCAGCGAGCCAGTTATATTTCACTTTACACTCAAGAAATGTATTGAGTTATGTCCAATAAAAAAAGGTATCATCTTATTTTCTTTTCCATGTTTTATTTTGTTTGATTTCTATTGATTCTACATGGAATGTTGCTATTCCACTAGCAACATTCCATGTAGAAGTCGGCCCTTGTAGATCACCAATGTGGCCGCGCAGGCTTCTGCTTCTGTGAGTCTGACGTCCTGCACGTACGTGCAGGGCGTCAGACTCACAGAAATAGAAGCCTGCGCAGCCTTCTACATGGAATGTTGCTAGTGGAATAGCAACATTCCATGTAGAATCTCCAATAGTATCTATTTTACTGTCATAGTAATGCTTGAATGTTTTCACTTATATACACTGTCAGCTAGCACATTTGCTTATTTCCGATCTGAGGAAGAAGGGCAACCTTCGAAAGCTAATCAAGAAATGTATTAAGTTATGTCCAATAAAAAAGGTATCATCTTATTTTCTTTTCCATGTTTTATTTTGTTTGATTTCTATAGATTCTACATGGAATGTTGCTATTCCACTAGCAACATTCCATGTAGAAGTCGGCCCTTGCGGATCACCAATGTGGCCGCGCAGGCTTCTGCTTCTGTGAGTCTGACGTGCAGGACGTCAGACTCACAGAAACAGAAGCCTGCGCAGCCTTCTACATGGAATGTTGCTAGTGGAATAGCAACATTCCATGTAGAATCTCCAATAGTAGCAACATTCCATGTAGAATCTCCAATGGTATCTATTTTACTGTCATAGTAATGCTTGAATGTTTTCACTTATATACACTGTCATCTACCACATTTGCTTATTTCCGATCTGAGGAAGAAGGGCAACCTTCGAAAGCTAATCAAGAAATGTATTAAGTTATGTCCAATAAAAAAGGTATCATCTTATTTTCTTTTCCATGTTTTATTTTGTTTGATTTCTATTGATACACTCGAGGAGGGAGAGCCATTTCCAGAGGGAATCCTTTCGCAGGTAAAACACCCATTTCAGAAAAGGGGGGGGAAATGCCTCTGGAAAGTGCCCCTGTGCTGGCAATGACAGGCGCATTTTGCAGCAAGCAAGACCTTGAGCTCCAGGTACAGGAGCCAGATTTCTCAAAAGTTGTAGGGCTGCTGCTGATCGCAATGGAAAGTACCTTCTCTCTCTCCCTGTTCAACAGAGGTGCTCGAGGCAGCCACGAAGTTTTGGCTCCTACAGCTGCAGCCCAAATGTTCTCGAGACTGCAAAAAACTTTAAAAAAAACTCCACAAACTATTTTTTTTAAAGTCTATTCCTTGTAGGTCACGCTACGTATTGCCGGACCCCGTGTCAGACCAGCCCAAACGTGACCTCCTCCTGGCCAGAAAATGGGAAGCGAGAGTCGGTGTCACTCGGAGACGAGCGCCCGCCCGCAGCCTCTGTCACCTAGGCCTGAGTCCCGGCTCCCCACACACACGTTCCGCCTCGGGGCTGAAGCCGGACAAAAAAAAAGCACCTTCAGCCCGAAGGGATAAGAGACAACAAAAAAAAAAAAGTCCGCTCACGTCGTCCAGCAACTTTCCGCCCGGCACCGAGGTCACACCGAGACCCGGCCGACAGCCCCCTTCAATACATGCCAAAAACGGCAGAGTCTGGTCCGAGCCGAAAGGTGAAAAAGAAGCGGGTTACCTGAGTGAGAGAGAATTTGGCAGCCATGCTGTCCGCCGTCCCATTCAGCCCATCATACGCCGGAGGCAGAACCGACCGAGCAGCTCACTAAACTTCACTAACTACTCCTCCTAGTCCTCCTTCTTCCGCCGCAAAACCCGGGGTCCGGAACGAGGAGAGAGCCGGAGCCGCCCGCCTCCACCGCAAAACATGGTCTGGAGTGGGGGGGAGACGCCCGCCTCCACCGCAAAACATGGTCTGGAGTCGGGAGCCTCCAAAGCCCGGCCTGGAGTCCAGAGCCGCCCGCCTCCACCGCAAAACATGGTCTGGAGTGGGGGGGGGGGGAAGACGCCCGGCCTGGAGTCGACGGGAGCCGCCCGCCTCCACCGCAAAACATGGTCTGGAGTGGGGAGCCTCCAAAGCCCGGCCTGGAGTCCGGAGCCGCCGGCCTCCACCGCAAAACATGGTCTGGAGTGGGGAGGAGCCTCCATCGCAAAGCCCGGCCTGGAGTAGTCAGGAGCCGCCCACCTCCATGGCAAAACCCAGGCCCTCCGCCCTGAAACTCAGGCCTGGAGTTTTGGAGCCTGCGCCCCCCAGTCTCTGCTGCTCGCCTCGCGGAAGTGTGGCAGTCTCACGTTAACGTCATTTTGCTTAAATACAGCCACTGCTGCTTCTTGTTACAGGAGCTGCAGATGTTGTTTTTTCACATTACAACATAGCAGGACTGAACGCATGAGAAGGTTTTGCAGCAGGCGATTTCAAAACTGATCTCTCTGAAAACTTACAAAGTCAGAGTGGAGGATCATAGATGAAGGTGGGGGAAGCCACTGTGCTTGCCCCCAGGAGTGGTAGGATGCAATGTTGCTATTAACTGGGATTTCTGCCAGGTACTTGTGACCTGGATTGGCCACTGTTAGAAGCAGGATACTGGGCTTTAGGGCCATTGGTCTGTACCACCCAGTATGGCTATTCTTATGTTCTTCTAGATTATTTTTGTTTATTTTGGGTTTTTTATAGTTCATTGTTTACTATATTTTTTACAAAAAAAAAGAGAAAAATAAAATATAGACAATACTTAACAGTATGAAACAAGAACTCTGCACATATTCAAAAGATCGCCAAAACCTGTCGCTTCTTTATCTACAACATTAGCAAAATTTGCCCCTTCCTTTCTGAATACGCTACCAGAACCCTTATCCAAACCCTTGTCACCTCTCGCTTGGATTATTGCAATTTGCTTCTCACTGGTCTTCCACTCAGCCATCTCTCTCCTCTCCAGTCTGTCCAAAATTCTGCAACATGACTTATTTTCCACCAAAATCGTTATACCCACACTAGCCCACTCCTCAAGTCACTTCACTGGCTCCCTGTCTGCTTCCGCATACAGTTCAAACTTCTCTTACTGACCTTTAAATGCATCCATTCTGCAGCCCCCCCCCCCCATTACCTCTCCACTCTCATCTCTCTCTACATTCCTCTCCGTGAACCCCGCTCACTTGACAAATCTCTCTTGTCGTCCCCCTTCTCCTCCACTGCTAACTCCAGACTTCGCTCCTTTTCCCTCGTGGCACCTTATGCCTGGAATAGACTTCCTGAGCCTGTACGTCTAGCTCCATCTCTACCTGTTTTCAAATCTATGCTAAAACCCACCTTTTCACCACTGCTTTTGGCTCCTAGCCACTACTCAATTGCCCTCCCCTTGTTCCTTCTCACCCAGTACTTCCCTCGCCCTTAATTGTCTTCTCTGTCTGTATTTTTTTAGATTGTAAGCTCTATTGAGCAGGGACTGTCTCTCTGTGTCAGGTGTTCAGCGAATAATAATAATAACTCATTAACAAACAATGGACCTTGTTTACTAAGCAGCATTAAGGGCGCGCTAACGTTTTTAGTGTGCGCAAATGCTAAAGACACTCATAGGAATATATGGGTGTGTCTAGCGTTTAGCGAGTGCTAATTTTAGGTGTGTGCTAAAAATGCTCGTACTTCTTAGTAAACAGGGCCCAGTAGCTATTACTGTGAGATGGTGGGGAAAGTCATGCAAGTATTGCTATAGAGTACAAATCAGTATATAGATTCAAAAACTAAAAGGAAAAAAATACAAATACCCTGAAGGAAAAAGCTCAGTCACTGAATTTCAAATAGTCAGATACATACATTGAATTCCACCCACATAGTAAATCGTAACAGGTTCTCAGTTCTTACCCTAAAACTACACATTAACTACCTACCCCCTATATCCCATAGAACAGGAGTAGGAGTAAAAACAGGATTGGTAGTTGTGTGACAGGCTACATATTTTATTATCACAACAGCCCCTACATTTGGAACTATGGTAAAGAAACAAAGAGAGATCTTGGGTAGACAGAGCACAGCTGAAAGCAGGTCACCAAGTCCCACAAGATCAATCCTTCAACTCCACCTTCTGTTTAACTAAAGAATCGGTTCACAGCCCTGGAGGTAGAAGAGCTAGAAACATCTAAAAAACAGGAGGAAACAATGACCAAAAATACCATCACAGCCAGACAATTGGCCCAAAGAAAGCGAAAGGTAGTGGTGGTTGGAGATTCACTTCTCAGGGCTACTGAAGCGCCCATGTGCCGGCCAGATATGTTGTCCAGAGAGGTGTGCTGTTTGCCTGGTGCCAAGATTCGCGATATTGTGGAAAGATTGCCTAGATTCATCAAGCCTATGAACCACGCTCCTATGCTACTCATCCATGTTGGCACAAATGATACAGCTAAATATCCTACTGAACATATCATACAAGACTTCGTGGCTGTCGCGTTCTCGAGGACCTTGGCATTCTGTCAGGCTTCTTCCCCGGGAGCACTGGGTTCGTGAGTCCTTGGACCACTACCGTGGAGCGGCAGTGGCAGGCAAGGTCACCATCAAGGTAGAGACGAGGCAAGACCGGACTGGAACCCCGGACTGGAGTTCTGCACAGGAATACACAGGACTGGAACGCACCAGACGGGTGCGCACAGGAGTGGAGCCCGCTGGACTGGAACACACTGGAGTGGGCCCACTGGACTGGAACACATTGGAATGGAGCCCACTGGACTGGAACCCACGGGACCCGAACCTACTGGACAGGAACACACTGGACCTAGGCTTCACCTACGCTTAGCCACCGTTCCCCGAGGGTTGAGCCCTCAGGTTCAGGCGGCCGGCAGGGCTTACAGGAAAACTGGAACTAGCAGGCAGGAACAACAGGAGTCAGGATACAGAAGTGCCCCTAGGCACCTAGGCGAAAGCAAGGCAGACAGGCAGGGAATGTCCGGGTTCCAGCAGTAGGCAGGTTCAAAGCAAGTCTCAGGGCAGGCGGCTAGCAAAGCAGTAGTCAGGGTCAAAGCAAAGTCTCTGGGCAGGCAGCTAGCAAAGCAGTAGTCAGATTCAAAGCAAGTCTCTGGGCAGGTGGCTAGCAAAGTGTCAGGTTCTCAAGTTCAGAGCCCGCGGGGCTGGGCTCTGGAGCAAACGTGAGCCCTTGGGCTGCTGACGAGCGACAGCAGCAGGCAAAACCCACCAACCAACGCTGGGCAAGCACACCGACACCGGCAGGGACTGCAGGCACCGCCCAGCGAGCCGGAACACATGGACTGGAACACTGGACTGGAATTCCCTGGACTGGAGGACACAGGACTGGAGCACACCAGACTGGTCCACACAGCATCACCTGCACTTAGCTACTAAGCCCCCCAGGAGTTGGGCTCCTGGGTTCGAGTAGCCGGCAGGACTTACTGGACGACACAGGGACCAGGACTAGAACAAGCTGTAACTGAAGTGCACCTAACTCCTAAAGTGACCAAAAGTGTTCCTAAGCCCAGCACCAACAGAAAAGCTCCTAAGCCCTCCACTAACAGCAGTGCTCCTAACAGAAACTAACAGGGGTGCCCCTACGCCCTACACTAACAGAAGTGCAGGGAAACCACAAGGGAAAAGGAAGGGAAGACAAATGCCAGACCTAACACTGGTACTTCCTAAGCACCAAGCTGCAGCAGCTAAACATGGGTTCTCACCCTGGTGCTTCCTAAGCACCCAGCTACAGCAGCTAAACACAGGTCACGAGGAAAAGCGGGGAAAGCACAAGGAAACAAGCAGGAAAGCCAAATACCCAAACAACAAAAGGTGCTTCCTAAACACTTACTAACAAGGGTGCTCCCAGCACCAAACTCCAGCACTGCACCAACAGCAGTGCTACTCACTGTAACAAAAGGGAAAAACAGGGAAGTCAAACACACAAGCCACAAGTGCACACTGCACTAAACTAACCTGGACCTAAAGCAAGTAGCCAGAAGCAAACGTTGCGAAGGCTCTGAAGAAAAGAACACCACTTCCTTATCAAGGCCCTCCCTGATGATGTCACACTCCCTAGACCCAGGCAACAGCACACTGACCCAGAGAGCACCCTGAAAACCATAGAGGCCCAACCCACACCAATGCAACACTGTGAAACACTTGAAGCCAGTACACCCAAAGAGAGTTAGAGCAACTCAGACTACACCCACAGCTGCAGTGAAGTGAGACAATTAGCCCCATGCTGGCAGCAGCCGGCACAGAGAGAGAGAGAGCTAGCTCAAACAGGACAGAAAAACAGAACAGAAGCCAGCTAAAAAGCTGACCCCCAGGCACAAGGTAAGTTTGAGAGGGGATCTGACCACAATCATAACACAAAGCAGTAGTCAGGTTCAAAGCAATGGTCAGGTCAAGGAGCAAGACTATGGCTGGAGCTCCAGTATCAAGGAGTAATGGCAACAGACAGAACAAGGGCTGAAGCTCCAGAAGCAAAAGAAAACACACACGGGAAAACCAGAAAGCTAAACACAAGAAGACTAGTAAACTGTACACAAGCTAACAGGAAAGCTATGCCCAAGCTAACCAGTCATACACTAGAAACACACACTAAGCAAACACAGGAGATCTAGTAAAGCTGTACACAGGCTAACAAGCAAAGCTGTGCCCAAGCTAACTAGTCAAACACTAGGAACTCACACTGAACTGGACAATGTAGCAGTGCACAGAGCACTCTAACATACCAGGGACCTTAGATGATGCAAAGGCAAGGGCTGCAGTCTCTAAGTGCTTAATAAAGCCCTTCAACACCAGAGGCACAGCTGCAGCAATCTCTAAGTAACTACGGAGGCTGTTCAGGCACAAACCACCGAGCAGGCAGAAAGCACAGTGAAACAGAGAGGCTTCCCACACCCAGGTGTAGTGTAGTGAAGCAATTAGAGTCATGCTGGAAGCAGCCAGCACACAGAGAGAGAGAGCTAACCCAGGCAACACCCACAGGTGCAGTATAGTGAAACAATTAGTGTCATGCTGCTGGATGCAGCCAGCACAGAGAGCCAGAGCTAGCTCAGAAAGGACAGACAGAAGAAACAGGAGCCAGCTAGGAAGCTGACCCCCAGGAACAAGGTAAGTCTGAGGGTGGTCACGGCCACAGACGTGACAGTGGCTTTGGGTCAGAGGGTGAAGCATCTAGGTGCACAGGTAGTGTTCTCATCGATCCTCCCTGTCGAAGGTAAAGGTCAAATGAGAGAAGCTCGCATCCTGGAGATAAATGCGCGGCTGTGTGGTTGGTGCCGATGAGAGTGCTTTGGTTTCGTAGACCATGGGATGATTTTCCAAGAGGTACTGAGCAGTGATGGTGTCCATCTGTCAAGGAAGCGAAGGAGTGTCTTCAGTAAGGCTGGTTAAAGTACTAAAGAGGGCTTTAAACTAAAATTGGTGAGGATGGGTATAAAAGGCCACAAAGCCATAATTAACCCCAAGGAAGGTAGGACATCTAATGCCTCTATAGAAGATAATATAAAGAGTAAAATCTGGAGAGCCTTGTATACCAATGTCCATAGTATGGGAAACAAACTTCTAGATCTTGAGGCAACAATGATGGAAGCGGACTTGGATTTAGTGGCGGTCACAGAGATGTGGTTCACAGAGAACCATGACTGGGATGTTGCTATACCTGGCTATAATCTATTCAGGAAGGACAGAGTAAGAAAAAAGGGTGGAGGTGTGGCATTATATGCTAAGAATGATATCCAACTGCAGGACATGTGGGGTATGGAAGAAGCACTGTGGGTTAAACTGGAAAGAGGGAAAGGAAAATGTATCTATATTGGAGTGATATACAGACCACCCTCACAGTTGGAGGAAATGGACAGGGACTTAATTGAAGACATCCGCAAGATAGCTAGGAAAGGGGAAGTACTACTGATAGGTGACTTCAATTTGCCGGATGTTGATTGGGGTGTCCTGGCTGCGGGATCGTCTAGAAGCAAAGAGATCTTAGATTCCTTACAGGAAGAATTGTTCCAGCAGTGGATAATGGAACCGACGCGGGATGGAGCTATTCTGGACCTGGTGCTTACGAATGGAGAGTACGTTTCTGACGTCAAGGTGGCAGACCATTTGGCATCTAGTGATCATCGTATGGTATGGTTCAATATTAAAACAGAAGAGAGGGCTCATTCGAGATTGAAGGTCCTGGATTTCAAAGGAACTAACTTTGCCGAAATGGGGGAATTTCTCAGGGAACAGTTAGCAGGATGGGAACAGCTAAAGGATGTAGAACAGCAATGGACAAGACTGAAAGGAGCTATATTAAAGGCAACTAACCTTTATGTTATAAAATTACATAAAAGTAAGTGACACATACTAAAGGATTGGCATCTCTGCAGAAGGAGAAACAGCGGAGGAAGAGAGTTTGGAGGCGAGAAATCTTTGTGGAGTACAAGTCTAGAACATGAGCAGCAGGGCATGTTGAAGGTTCTATCAATCACTTTAATAGGTTAGATCTTGATTCGCGAGTAGAATTTTAGAATAGGTTACTGGCTGACACCATAGATACATTAGCACCATTGATGGTGAGGGACTTGGGGGTTTCTTTGGTGAGTAGTCATGAACCCTGGTTCTTGGAGCATCATCACCTGTTAAGGCGGCAGCTCCACCATTGGGGGAAGAAATGGAAAAAAATAACCGATCCAATTCTATTAAAAATATATTTCAGGAGATACCCTCTTACTATAAAGAACAGCTTTATGATGCTGGTAAGCTTGTATTGTGAGAGCACTGAGTTCCAGAAAGTTATATGCTATTCTGCTGAATTAACATCGTCTACTTCTGAAGATTCCAGCTCCTCATTGCTTTCCATGGATGAATTGGCAGACTCATTCTGTAGTTGGTGGACATAATTCTCTGTGAGGGGTGCTAATCACGTGAATACTTGACTGGCGTCCTGTAATGCTTACTAGCCTGATCACCATGGACTGAAAAAGTCAAACCAAAGCAAGAGTGGAAGATGACAAATGTCAAGATGACCAAATGTTGCAAAAAAGTTCATTTAATGGGTAAAGAAAATGTAGATACAAGTCCCAGACAGAGAAACTCAACACAGGCTGTGTTTCAGCTGGACAGTCTTCATCAGGAGAATCTGTGGAGACTCCACAAAATGGAATTTAATCTGACCGAAAACATCAAACACTGCATTAATTAAACTGTCTGTAAGGGTGTATATGTACTGGTGCGGATATTCCAGTTTGAACTGCTGGTATGCAGTAGGTTCGTGTAAATTCAGGCAGACAGTTTAATTAATGCAGTGTTTGGTATTTTGGTCAGATTAAATTCTGTTTTGTGGAGCCTCAATAGATTCTTCTGATGAAGGTTGTCCAGCCGAAATAGCCTGTGTTGAGTTTCTCTGTCTGGGACTTGTATCTACATGTTCTCTACCCATTAAAGGAACTTTTTTACAACATTTGGTCATCTTGACATTTGTCATCTTCCACTCTTGGTTTGGTTTGCTTACATTTTTATGTGAACGTTTTTTGGTTTTCGCTTGTCTTTGGACCGAAAAAATAAAAAGCATGTGATCCAAAAAGGGAAACAATGAAAGTTTCAACTTGACAATAACCTGGCCGGAAAGCCAGAAGATAGAATTAGGTCTAACATTTGGCCCACTACATGCATGGGTTCTGAAGTGTGCAAGCATAGCTGTGCCTCCTGAAGGAAAGAATGAAAATCATCAGAAAAAGAAGCTTCCTTTGCCCAAATCCCTATTATGAAACAACAACAAAAAAAAAGAGTAACCAGGCAGAGCAGCCTGTGCCAGGTAAGCCATCTCCCCTCTCTCATCCAGGCCTCCACTAGGCCCAAAATATCCAGCCTATATTGCAGAATTAAGATCTTTAACCAAATGATGCTTACCTCCTAGGGAGCGGATACTCAGGAGGCCAACCTGAAGGATATGAGGTTCGCATTTCACAGGGGAACCAACACCCAGTGAGAGGGAGACTGGTGTCGGTATCCTCATGGACAGCCTCCCTGTGTAATTTGGATTTTGCGGCCTGCTCCCCCAACACACTGGGATACGGCCATGAGTTGACTCCATCAACAGTAGTTCTAATTTTCTCTGAAAAACATCCAAACTGCAATTTTCAAAACTCAGATTTGAGACATTTTTCTCTGCAGTGCGTGCAAATTACAAGGGGGCATGTTGGGGGTGGGATTTTGGCGTTCCTATAACTTTGACTTTTTTCCGCCATAATGGAACAAAGCAAAAATGTCCAGGGCTAAACGTTAGACGTTTTGGTCTAGGCAATAGAGTACCAAAAATGGGACAATGGGGGTGTTCTACCCCAGGTGCAGGTAGCAAGGGGGTACATGGAGCAGGTGTGTGGCTGTCGGCTCTGCCGATCCCCTGCCCCCTCTAATGTTACTTCCTGTTCTGGGGCAGGGGACCGGCAGAGCCGACAGCAGTGTGCCTGCTCTGCGCACCCCCTTGCTGGGAGGAAAGGTCAGGTGATGCACTTTGGTGGGTGGGGCGCCTTGGGGAGATGACTCACCAGGAGGGCGCAGTGGTGACCTGCCCCGGGTGGCGAACAAACTAGGAACACCACTGGGTCTAGGCCAGTTTCAATCACAACTATGTCACAAAAAGGTGCCCTAAATGACTAGTTGACCACTGGAGGGATTATGGCATGACCCCTCTCCCTTACTCCTCCAATGGTCGCTGCCCCCCCCTGTAGTGGTAATAGTTTATATTATTATCCACTGCCCTTTGGCTTACACTATCTAAACAGGTCAGCTGACTCCAGTGGCGTACCAAGGGGGGACGGTGGGGGTGGTCCGCCCCGGGTGCACGCCGCTGGGGGGTGCTGCGGCGTGCGCCTGGCTCCAAGTTCGCTATCTTCACTCATTTGCTGCAGCTCCCTCTGCCCCAGAACAGGTTACTTCCTGTTCCGGGGCAGAGGGAGCTGCAGCGAACGAGTGAAGTTAGCGAACTTTTCGGAGCTGACAGGCGCGCGCCGCGGCACTCCCCCCCCAGCGGCGTGCACCCGGGGGGGGGTGTCATTTCGCCGGGGAGGGGGGCACATCAGCGATCCGCCCCGGGTGCCATCCTGGCTAGGAACGCCACTGGCTGACTCTTAAAACATCTACTGTCCTGTAATAGACCCTAGCGTCTTGTGCATGCTGTATAGCTTTACTAGTAAAAAAGGCCCATTTCTTAATGCAATGAAACGGGCGCTAGCAATGTAATGAGTTCCTGCCATTAATGTTTCCACAGTTGTATTCTGAATATAATTGTTGTTTACATGTGTAAGATTTCTTTATATACAATATTTTTTGTGTAAACTGTGTTACAATGTGGTAAAAGTTTTCCTTGTTCAGGCCCTTCAATCAGTTTAACAATCACATCAGAAGAGCTCCTTACTTGTGAGAATGCAACATACAGTTAGTTGCCCATGTGAGAGACAGAGTGACAGTGTGTTTTACAGACAGTGTAAGAGAGAGATACACAGAGTGATTGAGTGTGTGTGTGTGTGTGTGTGTGTGATGTGTGTGAGTGACAAAGTGATTAAATGTTTGTCTTCCCTTCCGTTCTGTGCACTTGCCTCCACTGATGTTCGTACCTCCCTGTATATGATTGTTTGTTAGAGATTCAGTCCACTCCACTTTCCTCCTCCAAGTTCCGTTCTGTCTGATTGGTTCTTCGTTGACAGTGAGAGCCAATGAAACGCTGAACTACAGACTTACGAACCCTACAGTGCCACGGAATGTTGGAGGTGCTTTTTATTATATAGCATGTTATATGTTGTTTTGTTCCGATCATGATGTAAACGGGTGATCACTGCATGCTCACTGAGAGAGAGACCCATAAAAGGAATTAAGCAAAACATGCCCAACTGAGTCTTACCAGCTGACCTAGATGGGCCGGATATGAATGAGGAAGAGACACTATTATTTAATTTGTCTGCAAAGTTCCAGAAGCTGAAGTTCATCTCTGGGGCTGACGAGTCATCAGAGAACATAACATCACTCCTAGATTTGTGTTGGTCTGAGGGACTTCTCAGCTTAAGTTGAATGAAGTGATTGAACCAGGATATTGTTGTTATTTGTTGTGGTGATGTATTATTATTTTTGTTAGCTGTAAATGTGGGGGATACAAATGCAATAAATAAATACATACATACATACATACCTTGCATTCGCTTTTATTTATATTCAGATATATACATTGCATTTGCTTTTCAAGCTTGGGGCTAGTTATAAATAAATTGCATCTTACTTTTGAATGTTTGTGAGCTTCCTTCCTGGGCATTGTTCCAGGTCAAAACACCCTCCCACCCCCACCCCCACCCCCAAAATGTGAAAGAAGCCATACATACCAGGCTCTATGATAGCTTCAGATGTTATAGCCAGTCCTATTAGAGCAGCAAGCAGGTCCCTGGAATAGGCTAGTGGTCGGTGCAGTGCAGTGCACTGTAGAGAAGGGGACCCAGGCCCAAATCCCACTCTGACTGATACGCTTGTGGTGGAATGTGTGAACCCTCCAAAACTCACCAAAAACCTACTGTACCCAACTGTACACCACTACAATAGCCCTTATGTCTGTAGATGTCACCTATATGTAGGTACAGTAGGTTTTTGGTGGATTTTGGAGGGCTCACCATACAATTTTAAGAGGGTAACAGTGAGGTGTCTACCTGGGACCTTTTATGTGAAGTCCACTGCAGTGCCCCACTGCTCTGCTGGGACGTCCATGTGGCCAGTATACTAAGAGTGCTGCCCCTCCCCCCATACATCCCGATGGCTTGTTATGGTGGGGTTTTCCCTTGGACTTTTATTTTTTTTTTCAAAATTGGTCCTAAATGATAGATGAATTGAGCACAAAAACATCAAGTAAATGGCCATTTTCAAAACAAAAAGTTGAACTTTTTTTGGTTTGAAAATGTCCATGTTCACTAATGGATTTTTGCACATTTTCCGCAAAACGTCTAAAATCGGATTTAGACATCATATCAAAAATGCCCCTCAAAGTCAACATAAATTTTGGAAGAGCATAAATGCAATCAAAAACATATCACATGTGAGATAATATAATGATATTGAAAAGCCATCATATTTACATAATAACAAATAATACATGTTGATAAATTAAATATATAGTTACCAAGAACTTCAAAGTTAAGTTACCATGATAACAGTTTCAAGACTCAATCTGATGAGAATACTAGATCCCATTATGGGAGAACAAGTCATTGACCTTTGATCATCGGGCTGCAGGTTTGGGAACCACTGCTTTAGGTTAGGGTTTTTTTTTTATTGTTTATAGATCATTGATTGACGATGAGGCTGCGCCACCGAGGATTCAAGTTCTTCAAATATGGCTCCCATATGAGCAGGAAAGCCTTTTTTTCCCACTTTAAATTTTTTTATTGTAATAATTCTGTAACATTTTCACAAAGAGCACATCCTGCTCACATTTGCCCATGCAGGGGCCATCATTTGCTGGATTATAACATGTTGAACTAGCTTATCAACTATATACACTTCTCCACAACACATGTTATCAAAATAGTCCCATAAACAGTATCTGCTCCCCAGACAGACCATACGCCCATAGTATACACCATCACCCCTCCCGCACCACCAATCACATCCAACCCCTGCTCAACCTGAGAATGACCCCTAATTCTTTGGGACACACTCTCTCTCCCCCTCCCCTCCCACTCCCCCCTCCCCCCAAACCCACCCACCTCCTATAATACTTCACCATCCTAAATGCATGTCAATCGCTGTTGTAATCGAGCCCATCCACCTTTATGTCGCAGTACCCCCTCCCTGCCGTATGCCATTAGGTGCTCCATTTGTATTAACTGACCCAATTTGCACTTCCAATCACCCAATGTCGGAGAGTCCGCTGTGTTATGAGGCACTCAGCTGCTGCCAACCCCCAGCGCAGCCATTTATGCTCCTCCCAAGAATCCCTCTCATTATGTAAGCCCAAGAGGCACACCAAAGATGATCCAATCAACTTTACCAACGCCTTCATAATGACCCCCACATAAACCTCTTCACCCAGCAATATAGCAAGACTATAATCGTACTGGACAACACGCAATCTTCATCCCTTCCGACCCTCTACTTATACCTCATACGATCACTATACAACCTTGTATCTGTTATCAACCGACTAGGCAAACGCCTCTGACGGTACTATGTAAGCCATTGAGCCTGTAAATAGGTGGGAAAATGTGGGGTACAAATGCAACAAATAAATAAGACACAGTGGGCAGTATGTCACTGGTTATCTGTCGATTTGGTGCTAGAGGCTACATAATGCATGGTAGAGCTCTCAATGGGAGTCAGCTTATGGGAAATAAATTCACATTGAAGACAAGCAGTCTGTGAGGCTAGAAAGAAAGCAGCAGGCGTTCAAAATACAGGTGAAAGTAATCAAGCACCTGGAGCCAATTAGTAGTGTCACAGTGAAGGGAACAAAAGCCCAGATTGTTTGCAGAGGCAAAAGAGAAGCAGAAGGTATGAACTCTGCAAAACAGGATGGATTTGGATGCTTGGTTGTCAGATCGTGAAAAGAGGTATGAACAGATTTTGAAGAAGGAATACTCATAGGTCTTAGGAGGCTGATAGAGCAATTCCTTTAATTATTTTCACAATTTATATACTGCAGTATCCTTGGTACTAGGCGGTTTGCAACTTAACATGCATAATAAAACAAAAAGAACAGTTACATAAAACAAAATCAATACATCAATGAAATTAAAACCACAAATTATTGTGCCTTATAAAGTATTTCTTTGAATTATGACACCAGAAATTCAGAAAGCTTTTTGAAACCAATTATGCCTTAAGTAACTTATGAAACTGTAAGTAATTTTTCACATTGCACAAATCTTCAGGAAACACATTCCACAATTTAGCACCTTTCACTTGATATATCTTCAATCTATAGTCATCAAGCCTAATCTACCGTATCTAAAGGATGGAACATTCAGTAACAACAATCTTAATCTATTGGCAGTCATCCAACTGTATACTGTAGTTAAGCAAAGTTTCAGTAAATCCAGAAAGTCCCTAAAAGACCCTATAATCGGGGGGGGGGGGGGGGGGGAGGGGGAACGGGGGACTGTATATCTTCTGCATATAACCTATAAGACACCTAACCCTGCCAAAAGTTTGCAAAGAGAAAGCATATACATGTTAAAAAGTATTGGTAAAAGGGTTGACCCTGAGACAACTTATGCCCATGTTGAGACATCTTGAAAGATCTCCACATGCAGTAATTGCATTTTTTACGTGTGTCTGCTATGGCGCAGCGAAAATCAGGCGGTAACTCCGACTTTACATGCATAGGCGATTACTGCACGGTTAACACGAGACCTTACCGCTAAGTCAATAGCTGGCGGTAAGGTCTCAGACCCAAAATGGACACGCGACAATTTTTATTTTGCCGCACGTCCATTTTCAGCAAAAAACTTTTAAAGGCATTTTTTGCAGGCGCGCTGAAAAATGGATCTGCGTGCGCCCAAACCCCACACCTACACTACCGCAGGCCATTTTTCAGTGCACCTTAGTGAAAGGACACCTCTATCAGTCAAAAAGGACCTAAACCAGTTTAACACCTTCTCCTGCATTCCCAGAGCTACAGTAATCTGTGGGGCCCTTTTCCTAAGACGCGCTGAAAAATGGCCTGCGCTAGTGTAAGCATGGGTTTTGGACGCGCGCAGATCCATTTTTCAACGCGCCTGCAAAAAAGGCCTTTTTTTTAAAGCCTCAAATGGATGTGCAGCAAAATAAAAATTGGCTTGCATCCATTTTTGATCTGAGACCTTACCGCTATCCATTGACTTAGCGGTAAGGTCTCATGCATTAACCAGGCGGTAATCATCATCGAGTGTACACTGCTGATTACTGCCAGGTTAGCACCGCACACCAGAAAATAAAAAATATTTTCTGGCACACGTATTAGACGCACGTAAAAATTAGAATTACCGTCCGTGGCACGCAGTAGTTGGGCAGTAGTTCCAATTTGATGTGTGTTGTATGCGCGTAGGCTCCTACAGGCCTTGGTAAAAGGACCCCTGAGTTTGCTATGTGAAACACCCTGATTAAAAGCCACAGGATTATTGTGGTCTAAAGAATTGAAAAAATTGACGTAAATATTACCTGGACATGTTACTTTATTAAGTTGTATTCAATCTTTTCAATGTATTTCCATTGCATGTTTATTGTGTAAAGATTGTAAAAAACACGTAAATAAAATAATTTAAAAAAAGCCACAGGAAAGCATTCACCAAGTACTTTAAATATCTAGGCAGGTAGCTGCAGTACCACTAGAAATATACCCTGGCAACAGGGTTGTGTCTGGCTATATATTGGTGGGAGATACTGACTGGGGCCAAGGGGAAACAACTTCCTGATTAAATTAATATTGAGGCTAAGGTCTATGATACAGACAAACAGGCTAAGAGATGCAGTTAGGGAGCTGACAGAGCAAATCAGTTAAATGGCATTAAAGTCCATAGGCTGAGTCTATATCATGGAAGGACAGGTAGTTAGGGATTTTTATTGCCTGCTGCTGAAATGTACTTGGGATTAAGTTGTGAAAAGACCTGTGAGGTTGCTGCCTGAAGCCCATAGGCTGCCATCTGTATTATGGAGGATCAGAACAGCTGACATTAGGAAACTTTCTTCTATGTTTGTAACTGTAGTTTGGATTGAGTTGTACAAAGGGGCTGTATGGCTGTTGTAGAAAATTGTTAATGAGAAGCCCAGAGTGAGGCGTCCGCTTAAAGTTGTAAATTTTCTATTCTACATTACCTTTTCCTTAGCTTTGTTCCTTGGTTTAAACTTTTAAAAAGGTAATAAAATCATGTGAGGTGCCATTTCTTGTGTAGAAGCGGCAGCCATTTTTATATTTTGCCAAGGTAATCAGTTTACCTCTAGAGATGTGTGGGCAGTGGAAGTCACACAGAGCTGAGGTCCTGTCAGTTGGGCTGATTTCCCACCAACTGTAGCCATTTTAGATGATGTTATTTGCAGCTAGATGAGATGGCAATGGCTCTGTAGCACAGCCAGCATGAAGGGTCCTGGGCTTCCTCGTTGACCTACAGGCCACTCAGGAAGGGGCCCATTTTCTTCTTTTCTTGTTGGAGGAAGGCCTTAATAGGCAAGAGATCATTCCTGTGGGAGATGGGTTCCTTCTTTGGGTGAAAAGAAGAAGAATCCTCCATTTTCTGTCTTACCCTCATTTCGTAGGGTAATGAGGTTAGACAGTGGGGCTTGTCGAATGGGGACCCTGATGTGGGGGGAGGGAGGTCTCCTAGCCCTGCACGAGTGTTTCTACTCCTCATGGAAAAGGGTCCTGGGAGAGTGTGACTTCCTGGTAATGCTTTATACAGCAATGCATGAGCAGGGATGGGCTAGAGTCCCTTTAATCAGGGAATTAGATCAACAAGTCCATCTCTCCAGCATTGTGGCTTTTGTAATGTCACAATCTTGCAACCCTCCCTTAAAATGGTCAAAGGCCTGGTGTTCTGGAATTCTTAGATGGTGGACTAGGAGTGTCTCTGTGTCAGGTTCCCCTGACCTCTGCATGGGAAGTACAAGCAGTTTAGGTAATGCAGCCTATAGCCCTGCTTTGAGAAAGAGAGGTATTTAGAACTGGGCATACTGTCTACCTCCTCTTGCTTGCATATTGGTTTGTGGTGTGGTAGGAAGATTTCCATCATGGGAGAACAGGGAAGGAGAGGGAGAGAATTTTAGATGGTGCCATGGTCTTACTCAGAGGTTTGGGAAGGTATGGTCACAGAAGTCAGCCACACCTTCCCGAACCTCCCGAGCCTCTTGTGCCACACCTTGCCTTCCTGTTCTTAATGGTGGTAGCACAGGCTTCACTGTGGCTCCACAGTAGGCTAGCCGGTGCTCTCTCCATGGCTTATCTTGGTAATTTCCATTTTTTAGGTGAATGTCCTTTCAGAAAAATCTCAAAGTTGGCTGTCAAGCTGGAAGAAGCAAAACCAAGAAGTATGTCTGGGATAAATCTCTGCCTGGGCGAACATAACTACAAGTTATTTGGGGCCATAGGAGTAGGTTTGCCTCATGGTGTACAATCAAATTCCTTTATCGATTTGCCTCTTCAGTTTCTGATCACTTCAGGTCTTTTGTAGTGCCTGTAAGTCATGGGACAGGGAGAGGCCCTACCCTTCAGGGGACAAGAGTCCCAGGAAATTCTCAGACTTGCAGCATAGAAGTACATGTGTGACATCTTTGCCAATTAGGGTTCTTCTTCCTCAGATTGTGGCAGTCAAGAAGGGCTCAGCATTTGGCTGAGGTGTACCCTCACTTTCACTGAGGGGAAGCTCAGATCCATAGGTTCTGGCTTCTGAACTCAGCATCTGTTTTTGGTTCAGGGCCTTGTGTGGTGCCCTCACACAACCCAAGGGGTGCCGGGTTTCTCTGTCTGCATAGCACCCTTAATGTGCTTCTAGTGCAACCTGCACTCCAAGATCAAACACAGCACAAAAACGTCTGTCACAGCTATAGCAGGTACCTGCACAGTTTCCATGTGTTACTCCACAAAGCTAGTAATCTTATTGCCAGGCTGGTGTTTCAGCCTGTAGTTGCAGCACTTGGTTCTCTAATTTCTTCCTTAGAGTTGGGGCATGGTCTGGTGTTTCCATTACCTTATTGCCAAGGATGCTTTCTGGATTTGGGTGGGAGTGATGTGGTATGCTGCCAAGGCTGCCACTCTCAGGATGCTTAAGTACATTCCTCAACATGGGCAACTGTGCTTACATCTCCAGACTTCTCCTTCACATCCAGCTCTGGAGGCTGATGTGCCTTTTGACTTGGAGGGCCCAAGTGAGTTTTAATTTGGGTTCTGGTGACAGGGCTAGAGGGCTGCCATTTGGTCTAGTCGTTAAATATGTCTCTAGGTCATGACTTCCTGCTAGGCTCAGGTAATTTCTCTCTCACTCTCTCCCTTGGTAGAGGCCCACAGACTCCTTCTTAGTGGAATGGTTTTGTTCCTTCCTTGGACTTGAGCAGTGGTTCCCAAACCTGGTCCTGTTTTCAGGAAATCCACAATGAATATTCATGAGAGAGATTTGCATGCAGCGGAGGCAGTGCATGTAAATCTCTCTCATGAATATTCATTGTGGATATTCTGAAAACCTGACTGGCTGGGGTGCCTCCAGGACCACGTTTGGGAACCACTGGACTAGAGCCAGCAGGAGGCCTCCAGGTCTGTTGGTAGTATGGGGGCCTCAGACACATGGTTGACTCTAGAGGTGCCAGCGGTTAGTTTTCCGTGGTTTGAGATGTCCAATAAGGTCACAGCAGTGTCTGATGTCAGTGGATGGGGGTCTTCCAGAGCATTCTTAGAGTACAGGAGATAAGTTGATTCTACTACTGTGTAGTTGGCAATCAGGGAATCAGTTCAGTGAATTACATCACAAGGTTTGAGTTCAGGCAAGGAGGTCTCTAGACATCAAGCATCATGGCTTCTGGCAGCTGAATCATACATTGTGATAGGGAATTGTTAAAAATTGTTTGCTCCCCAGATAAAGGTTTAGTCATTTAAAAACAGTGTTGTCAAAATCATAAATTAAGTTTGTTGATGGAATCAGAGAATGAGAGAAAGCTATAATAATGATCTTGATACTTGATAAAGGTATATCAGACCTTTGAGCTACAGAAAATGTCATGTACATATATCTTTGTGACCTTCTTTAAGCCACACAACTTCAACAAAAGAATTCTGCTCTACTGAGGGTGACTGCTAGATTTAATGTGGTTTTGGATAATAAGATGTAGTATTTTTCTGATTATAGTCCTGCCAAGAAATCATTAGATAAGAAACTCGCAGAGAAACAAGATAAGGACATTGGTGACTCCTTATTAGATTCTGTGGTTTAGTTAATTTTAAGATAAACTTAATCCTAAAGGCCTGTTGCATTTGCAAGTTAAAATGTAGTGTGCCTGGCTTCCTCCCTGACCACATTCAAATCATGACTTTAAGATTGCTTTCAATTCCTATCCTGCCTCCCAGTGGCTATCCTGGCTTAAATATATTCCTGCTAATATGGAACAGGAGTAGATACAACAACAAACATTCTCCACCACAAAGGAATATGGTACAAATCTATATAATCTTCCTGTTTTTCGTATCTGTCAAACAAGATCTGGAACACCCTACCGATTTAATGTCAGAAATACTACCGACTACTTAAATTTTCATAAAATGCTAAAAACATATCTGTTCAGACAATTTGTCACTGACTCCTGACAATAACACCAAATTTCACAAATTTTAATGTTTTGGATGCACGTCAAAAATGGAATTACCGCCCAGGGCACGCGGTAGCCGGGCGGTAGTTCCAATTCGATACGCATTGGATGCGCGTAGGCGCCCACACGCCTTAGTAAAAGAGCCCCTTAGATTGTGCCACAGATGAAAACACAGTGAAGGTGTAGAAATCCATCATGTTTCTATCTTGATCTTACTCCTGTCTAATAGGAACAACCAAACAGGAACGACCTGATCTAACCTTGGCTTAGTTACCACCGTACCCCTGAGGGCAAGCAAGGCAGGTTCAGCAGGCTGATGAATAAAATAATGCACTGTGCTTTTACCTGGCAAAGACAGTGTAGCTGTCAGAAGTTAGGTTAGTAAATGTACAGGGTGAGGCAGAAAAAGGAAACCTCTAGAGCGTTTTTCTGTTTTCTCAACAACGGTTTGGAATTTCAATGTGAAATTTTACAGCTTTATTTGTTGTTACTATCTACATTTACGTGCTGAGTGGAATGAGATTATCTTTAAACACAGTGAAGTTATGCACTTATTAGTATGAACACCCAGTGATTTTCGCTCACTCAAAAACATTTGCAGTGTGAACCTACCATTATTTGAAAAAGAAAAAAAAAATGGAGGTACCAGCTTGCTGTTAATGATGTCACAGTGACCTAGGGGCCCTGTTTACTAAGGTGTGCTAGCCTTTTTAGCGCATGCTAAAAATTATCGAGCGCTAATCATGCAGATGCCCATAGGAATCTACACGGTTAGCGCGCGCTAATGCTTAGCGTGTGCTAACAACACTAGCACGCCTCTAGCACGGCTTAGTAAACAGGGCCCATAGACTTGTGTCTGGGGAGCAATGTTGAAGGCCTTTCACAAGCTCCACCCAAAGCCGCAAACAATCGCCAGACTCAATGAAGCACTGCAGATGATCTGGGACCAGCCTGCCACAGAAACCGATTGATAAGGCTGTTAAGTGTTAAGAGTATTTCCCAAAGCAACTGAAGGTCTGTGTTAAAGCTGTGGGTGGACACTTTGAGCATTCACAGTGACTGTGAAATTCTGACCCATCACTACTTGTATCGTTTGAATGTTGTTATTTTACTGTGTTTTATCTCAAACATGTTTAACGTGCAAATATCGCTAGATAGTACCGCTAAAATGTCAGTAATATTAACATGGCTTAAAATAATGAAATGTTTAATTGTAATATGTAAGCATAAAACTTCTCGTTTAAATTCAAAGCGGTTGCTGAGAGAACAGCAAAAACTCTAGGGGGTTACTTTATTTTTTTGACTTACCCTTTATATAGCTCAACAAAAAGGTGTCTCAGAATCTTTTTTTTTCCATTTACTTGACTGAGGGGAACCCACGAATCACACAAGTCTGTTATTTTGTATTTTGTTGTGTCCGTTCACATAGCAGGCATATTGCTGTGAGTCTCTGAGAGACTGGAAAGGTGCAGTGCATGAACTACACACATTTTTCCACAGCGTTCTTTCTGTGTGCCACTTCTTTTTTGAGGTTTCGGAAACCCTGCCAGCCTCATAGCACCGGCTGCTGGCTTCTCCAGCTGTTTTTTGGCTGGCGAGACATGAGGATTCCTAGCTCCTCCTTCTGTTCTCCATCTGTTTTTCAACTTAGGCAAATACCATTAAAAAAAAAAAATACAACATAGATGGACATAAAGCATTCCACAGAACATGTACTGTAAATAACATCTACAAATTATAGAAAGGGTTTGATTAATTTTTCTTTAGTCAAGAAAAATGTAAAGACTTTACTTTTTAAGAGATTTGTTTAATTTAACATTATAAAAATATACTGTAATGTATATAAACATAAGAACACAAGAGCAGCCATACTGGGTCAGACCAATGGTCCATCCAGGTCACAAGTCCCTGGCAGAAACCCAAATCATGGAGGTTTTTTAGACCAATGATTATATTGTAAACTGTGGTGTGGGAAGTTTTATCCCCAGATATGGGGTGCATTTAATTCCATTTGAACGATGAGCTACAGTCTGCTGAGGTCTTTTTCCTCCTTTGATCTTTTCAGCTTTATGTGAAAAATTCAAAGACGTCAAAGCAACATTTGTAAAAATCTTGAAAAATCCTTTAAAAACATTTTTTTTAATTGAAAAGTTGAGTGGTTATTTTAGAGTGAGAGTATACCACTTTGGTTTTTTTTTTGTTTGTTTGTTATGAACTTTCCATACTACAAATCCCAGGGCAAGTATTTGCTTCCCCATGTCTGTCTCAATAGCAGACTATGGACTTTTCCTCCAGGAATTTGTCCAAACCTTTTTTAAACCCAGATACACTAACCGCTGTTACCACATCCTCCAGCAACGAGTTCCAGAACGGAACTATTCGTTGAGTGAAAAAATATGTCCTCCTATTTGTTTTAAAAGTATTTCCATGTAACTTCCTTTAGTGTCCCCTAGACTTTGAAGCCGCTGGGTGTCTTTGATGACATGGAAGGAAAAACGGCTTCTGCGAAATCAAAAGTACTACTACTACTACTACTTATCATTTCTATAGCACCATCAGAAGTACGCAGTGCTTCACAATTGAACATGAAGAGACAGTCCCTGCTCAAGAGAGCTTACAATCTAATTTGGACAGACGCGATTGTGCCTGATAAAAGAAAAAGGGCACAAAAATAAGGGAATAACCCGACTGCAAGGCGAAAAACAAAGGAAACTTGAAAGGGTTCAAAAGTGAAAGTACACTACGGGAACCTTTTTTTATTTGTAATGACAATAATAATAAAATAAAGAAAAATTAGAAGAAAAAAACGAAAATTCGAAGACTCTTTCCTGGGCCTGAGAGGAGAGCAGAAAAAAATTACTGCACCTCAACGCAGAGAAGAAAAAACTGAAGAGGCACGCTCGCGCGGCGGGTGGAAAATCAGTCCACACATGCGCGGTGCACGCGCGCCAGAAGACTCTGGCAAAACTTTGTTTATATTTTGCTTGCAAAATGCCAATTCCTGGGCCGACGCGGATGTCGACCCACATGTGAGAAAAAGCACCCTGCTTGTCCTCGGAGAAAGGTTTATTGCAGGCTCAATTGATATCTCCTAGTACAAGGACATCAGGGAAGTTTGTGCAGCTGTTTCATATGAAAACCATGCAGTGTCTTAAGCGTTAGACCAACTTCCTGGGGGGCAATAGAAAAGTACGCAACATTATTTACCAGTTAATGTTGTATCTGTGATTTTGCATGCCAGAATTTCAATTTTTGAGGACATATGTTCAGCAACAGGCTCTTTTTGGTTCTCTTGATTTGTATTATTTTAAAGCCTGGTGGGCATTGGTCAAGCAATACCAGATAATCTTTAAGGTGTAGCCATGCTTCTGTTATAAAAACAGGAAACCTAGTTGTTCAACTTCAATCCAGTCTCTAATTATTGTTGACTTATTAGCTACTGACCTTGTGTTTATATAGCCTATAGGAATAGGAATATATGTGTCGTGTTTAATGTTTGTATGCTTAACAGTTTGTAGTTGTCTCTGCGTTCTGTTCTTTTTGACCTTATGGTCACTTTAGTACATAAGTACATAAGTAGTGCCATACTGGGAAAGACCAAAGGTCCATCTAGCCCAGCATCCTGTCACCGACAGTGGCCAATCCAGGTCAAGGCACCTGGCATGCTCCCCAAACGTAAAAACATTCCAGACAAGTTATACCTAAAAATGCGGAATTTTTCCAAGTCCATTTAATAGCGGTCTATGGACTTGTCCTTTAGGAATCTATCTAACCCCTTTTTAAACTCCGTCAAGCTAACCGCCCGTACCACGTTCTCCGGCAACGAATTCCAGAGTCTAATTACACGTTGGGTGAAGAAAAATTTTCTCCGATTCGTTTTAAATTTACCACACTGTAGCTTCAACTCATGCCCTCTAGTCCTAGTATTTTTGGATAGCGTGAACAGTCGCTTCACATCCACCCGATCCATTCCACTCATTATTTTATACACTTCTATCATATCTCCCCTCAGCCGTCTCTTCTCCAAGCTGAAAAGCCCTAGCCTTCTCAGCCTCTCTTCATAGGAAAGTCGTCCCATCCCCACTATCATTTTCGTCGCCCTTCGCTGTACCTTTTCCAATTCTACTATATCTTTTTTGAGATACGGAGACCAGTACTGAACACAATACTCCAGGTGCGGTCGCACCATGGAGCGATACAACGGCATTATAACATCCGCACACCTGGACTCCATACCCTTCCTAATAACACCCAACATTCTATTCGCTTTCCTAGCCGCAGCAGCACACTGAGCAGAAGGTTTCAGCGTATCATCGACGACGACACCCAGATCCCTTTCTTGATCCGTAACTCCTAACGCGGAACCTTGCAAGACGTAGCTATAATTCGGGTTCCTCTTACCCACATGCATCACTTTGCACTTGTCAACATTGAACTTCATCTGCCACTTGCACGCCCATTCTCCCAGTCTCGCAAGGTCCTCCTGTAATCGTTCACATTCCTCCTGCGACTTGACGACCCTGAATAATTTTGTGTCATCGGCGAATTTAATTACCTCACTAGTTATTCCCATCTCTAGGTCATTTATAAATACATTAAAAAGCAACGGACCCAGCACAGACCCCTGCGGGACCCCACTAACTACCCTCCTCCACTGAGAATACTGGCCACGCAATCCTACTCTCTGCTTCCTATCTTTCAACCAGTTCTTAATCCATAATAATACCCTACCTCCGATTCCATGACTCTGCAATTTCTTCAGGAGTCTTTCGTGCGGCACTTTGTCAAACGCCTTCTGAAAATCCAGATATACAATATCAACCGGCTCCCCATTGTCCACATGTATTCAGACTTATCTTTTTTTGTTATTGGTTAACATTTTGGTCTCTGGCTTTTTGTGGGGATTGTAGTTTGGCTTTTCCAGTTGGTATTGGGAGTGTAGTCTAGCCGTAATAAGTACAGGGAGTTTGTTCAGTTCTTTAACTGAGGCAGCTTGCAGCCCAGTTAACCATTTTATTATCAGATAGTAGAAAAACCATGCCTATATGTTGGCCATTTTGATGTGTATTGCGATATAAATAGTAGTCAGGTAATAGAGGGAGAGTTCAAACTGTGCGCTTTGATGTGCTGTCCTTGGAAGTGAGAACTATTTTTGAGGGCCTGTGAGGTCAGGACAGTCCTGTAGCATTTTGTGTCATTCTAGATAGGCATGCGGTATTAGAGATTACAATGGTGCTACTGGTTTGTTTGTTATTGTGTGTCATCCCAGCAGTGTGAATTAGCCAGCCGGGAGACCTTTATTTCTATTTTAAATACTATTATAATAGGGCTTTTTTTTAAGCGTGTGTGTGTGTGTTCAGGCGATCTGCGTTTTCTTTCTTTACCTGGTGGTTTGTGGTTCCTGCACCATGAGTTGTCCCTTGTTCAAGCTTTAATTTACATCAGGAAGCATTAATGTTGGGTGAATGATGTCGTCCTCACAGTTATCATACAGGTCGCTACTTTATGTTTGTCCGCCTTGCATCTGCTGTCTACTTTGAGCTTACTCTCCACATGAAGTTGGGATTCAAGAGTTCGCTACTTCCGACGTGCCTCTCTCGGAGTTGACTCCCCTGCCTCAATGCTGGGGGGTTCGTGAAAATCAGTTGAGGATCTGGCAATTGATCCAGAGCCAGCTTTCTAATTGCAGTTTGTCAAGTGGTGTCTGTCAATATGATGGAACTCCTGGAGGAAGAGACGGCTGTGGGGTTGATAAGGTCAGCATCCCAGTTGCTGAAGCGCTTCGGCAAGGTCCCTGCCCTGCAGGATTGTGAGCGTTCGTTAATCAGAAGTGGCTCTGCTTCTGTCTCGCCTGGGTCAGCAGAGTGGCTGTTGGCGACACTTTCTGGCTGGGCACCTCCTCTCCCAGCATGGCCGAAGAGTCTCTCAGGTATGCTTGACCTTTTCATCGCACGAGTCAGCTCCAGTGGGGCAGTGCTGTCGGCTTTTCTACTCCCAGGGTCAGCGGTCTTGTGTCTGAGGAGTTATGGTTCATGTTGGCGCCTTGGCTGTCCCAGTGCGGTGGTGCTGCCCATGGGCGTAGTTTGGAGGGGCATTGCCCCCCCCCAAACACAGCTGGACCAAGTGCCTTACTCTCCCTTCCCTGCTTGACATGTTCCAGTATTTCTCTCTCTTTCTTCTTCTGCTTTGTCCCTTCTTCCCCCACCCCGCAACTGCTCTCTCCCTTCAAACCTGTCCTAGTCCTGCAGCTCCTTCCCTGTAAAGCCACGATGAAAGTTATCTATCCATCCATCTGCCTGGGGGCAAAATAAATCTGAAAACTTAACAGAATGGGACCAAATCTAGTCTGGGGAAATACAAAAGAAAAACAATGAGTCTAAAAATAGTCCAGATCAGATTGGGGGTTCCAGAGAAATAAAGCTCCCTCAAAAATGGACCAGTTAATTTCTGTGGAAGATGTAGTTCCAGCATCTGTAACACACAAACACTGATAAATTGAAACAAAGGGAATTGTTCTTTTTAAGCTACCCCCTCCTTCTCTTATCCTCTCCCACAGACACATGTAGAACCAAGACAGATGGATGCAAATACACACACTTCAGCCTACACTCACAGATACACAAGCACATACATAGAAGAGACACAAAATAACATACCTTCAGATGTAAACACACATGCTTACACAAACACACAGACACTTGCATACATATATACAGGCACACAAACACACATGCAGACGAGCTGGACAATATTCCAAGAGGCATGCTTCACATGCTTTTCCCATTTGCTACTCTAATGCTCTACTACTCCCCCTACTGCCTGATGGGCTGGCTCTTAGTGATTCTGATATATTCCATTTTCATTGTAAATTCTACTGTGAAACCTAGTGGCTGAAGCTTATACCTTTCATAGTTGCTATATAGGGTGACATCTAGTAACCAAACACTGTAGTTTGCTACTTTTTGCTATGCATAAAGCCTCCTAGTGGTGGAGAAGTATATCAATACTGTTGCCTTGATACAGTGGCACCTTGTGGTTTAAATACATTCTCTGAAATGTGTTGACAGTGACATCTAATAGTTAGAAATATTATTACAGTAAGTTTCATTTTATTAGTCTTTTACTTCAATGGGAATTCTGTGTGACTGCATAGTGCTGAATTTCCCACCCTCACAGAACATGAAGAATTCTGCAAAGCTGCTGGCATAAGCTACTTTCTCCCCTCTCCCATAGAAACTGCATGGCAGGAGGACGAGGAGGAGGAAAAAGCGAACTGTTGCTTATGTATTTATTTATTTATTTATGGTTTGCTTATATCCCACATTTTCCCACACATGCAGGCACAATGTGGCTTACAAAAAGTTAAATAAAATCATAAAATAGGAAACTTAGAAAAGTATACAAGGAGGAGACAGGATGAAAAACATCTAACAGGGTGGATCAAGCAGGGTAAGGGTCAAGGAGAGTGCATCAGTCAATGGTGAAAAGTGGGGAGTAGGTCTTGGCAAAGAAATAGGTCTTTAACAACTTCTTGAAGAGGGAGTGGTCCGCTTGGGTTTTAAGGTGTTGCGGGAGTGCATTCCAGTGCTTAGGACTCCAATAGCGAAAGGACGAGGCGAAGATCCTCTTGTACCTGACACCCTTACAGTTCAGGAAGTGCAGATGGAGATAGGAACGAGCAGCAGGATTGGCATTTCTGGGCGGAAGGTCGATCAAGGGATGCATGTAATCTGGGGCAGCCCTATAGATGATTTTATGGGTCAAGGAGCAGAGCTTAAAGGCAACACGCTCTTGTACAGGCAGCCAGTGTAATTTGAAACACAAGGGTTCAGCATGTGCAAAGCGTCGTTCTCTTAGAATGAGTCTCGCGGCAGTGTTCTGAACTGTCTGGAACTTTTTCAACAGAGAGGCCTGGCAGCCCGCATAAATTCAGCTACAATAGTCCAAGTGGGAGAGGACAAGCCAGTGGACAAGTGTGCGGAACAAATCTCTAGTAAGGAAGTATCTGATGCGCCAGAGCCTCCACATGGCGTGAAACATATTTCTGGAGACTAAGTGCACATGGTAGTCCAACTGGAGGTGTGTGTCCAGATACACTCCTAAAAGCCGCAGGCTGTTGGCAATCGGAAGAGCGGAGCCCATTGCTGGGAGCACTGTATCAGTTACTGGGGTGTGGATGGATGAGAGGATGAGACACTGTGTTTTGTCTGTGTTTAACTTTAAACGGAATACCCGAGCCCAATGCTCTATGGTGGAGAAGCAGGCATCAATGAGGGTAGCAATTTCTGACACGGTGGTGCGAAAGGGGATGTAGACTGTGATATCGTCAGCATAGATGAAAGGGTTGAGGTCCAGTTTTGCAAAAGCAGCGGCTAAAGGCATCATCATGATATTGAATAAGGCAGGTGAAAGTGGAGAGCCCTGTGGAACCCCACAGGAGGCCTTCCATGGATCAGAGGTAGCGGAGTTCACTGTGACCTGGTAAGTTCTTGTAGTCAAAAAGCCCTCAAACCAGTGTAAGACAGGACCTCTTATGCCAAAAGAGTCCAGCAGATGAAGCAAGATTTCATGGTCCACCATATCAAAAGCACTAGACATGTCAAATTGAAGCAGCAGAACCTTCCGTCCGATGGATAGTTCTTGTTTAAAGTTAGATAAGAGGGTGACCAGGACAGTCTCGGTGCTATATTGGGCCCGGAAACCCGACTGAGGGTGGTGGAAGATATCGAAAGCAGTCAGGAATTTGTTGAGCTGGATGTTGACCATACTCTCCATCAACTTGGTAACTAGGGGTATCGAAGCCACTGGGTGATAGTTAGAGATGATGTCTGGCTTAATCTTTAGGTTCTTCAGAATGGGGGTGAGAAGGATGTTACCATGGCTAGGCGGAAAAGATCCAGCACTTAACATGAAGTTGAGGTAGCTAGTCAGATCTTCAACAAAACACTTTGGTGCAACTTTCAGAAGATAGGACAGACAAACATCCAATCTACAGGATTTGTTGGAGAACTTAAGTAAAGCAGTGGAGACCCTGTTAAGTGAGAGGTGGTTGAAGTTGGTCCAAATGCGATCAGCCGGGCAAACGCCCTGTGGCATGAGCAAAGAATCCAGGAATTCGTCCACATCAGAGAGGCAGCTAACAGTGGAAGACCGCAAGGTCATGACTTTCTTGTTGAAATAAGTTGCAAGTTGGGAAGCAGAAGGAAGATCAGCACTGGAGAGTTCTAAATTACGTGTATCAAGGAAAGAGTTTAACAGCTGATATATCTTTTTGGTGTCCCGGCCAGCAGACTGCAGCTTAGAGGAAAAGTAAGTGCGCTTTGCTGTGCAGTTCACATACACAGTCAGGTCTAAGCTGGCAGAGGAGGAAGAAGTGACCTGATGTGCAGTGATTCACTTGTTCTTCCTCCTCCTCCTCCTCCTCATGCTACACAATTTCTACAGGGAAGGGGGAGAAAGCAGCTGATGCCAGATGAGTGTACCATGGAGAGGGTGGGAGGCAGGTAAGGTGAGTGCCATGGGGAGGAGGGACAGGCAGAGCAAGTCACGTGTGCAATGGGACAGGGGGGAGGATGAAGCAGAACACGTTGAGTGTGCCTTGTGGGGTGGGGGTGGGGGAACAGAGCAAGGTGTGTCCCAAGGTGAGGGTGGGAGGCATGGGCAGAGCAAAATGACTGTTAAGGGGAGGGTGAGGGAGCCAGAGCTAGATCACTGTGCTTTGGAAGGGGAGCAAAGAAGTATAACTGTGCCCTGGGGAGGGTGGCAGAGCAAAGTGAGTATGCCCTACACAGGGTAGGAAGAGGCAGCAAAAGCAGAGGATGTGCCATGGGGATTTTGGAAGGGGGCAGAGAAAGCTGAGAGTAAGCTATTGAGATGGGGGGCACAGAATGATAGCTGGGGAGAGGAAGAGAAAGAATGAGAGGTAGGGGTATTGCATGCAAAAGAAGCCTTTGGTGGCAGAATTAATGGTGTTGCTGGGAGATAGAGGGAGAGAGAACTACAGTTGGAGTAAGAGATGGAACTGGGGAGGCTGGAGCCGGAGGAGGGAAAGACAGAAGTGAATTTCAGGACTTATGATGGGGAATTTTTTTGCACAAAAATGCAGAATTTTGTATAATTTTAACAACATTGTGCACAGAGTTTTCAAAAGTTTTGTACAGAACACCCCCAAGAGTACTCTTTCCAAACCAACAGAGTCTGTCCAATGAAACTGCTCCACCCCTCTTTTGTCCAGCTCAGACAGACAAAATAGATACACACACACACACACACACACACACACACACACACACACACACACACACACACACACACACACACACACACACACAACACAAATACATGCAGAAGGGTTAGAAACAATTCTATGAGCCATACTTCACATGCTTTTGCCATTTGCTATTCTAGTACTTTGGAGATGGTGATTAGGTTTGTTTAAAAAAGAATGATGCACTAATATATTCTTACATGTTATAGGCAAAACAGGACAATTAGTACCCAAAATGGGGGGGAAAAAAGATGTTTAATACATCCCAAAACTACAGTGGTGCATTTTTTTGCTTTTTGTTTTATTTGATTGTACATGTACATTTATTTTCTAGATGTTGTGCATGACATATTGCATGCCCCACTATTATTGTACAAAAAATATATATAAAAAAGACAAACTACAATTGTTTGTGAATGTACAGCAGTGCAATTCTTCACATTAGAAACTGACTCTCTTGAGCAGGTCTAATCCTCAAAATAAAAAAAAGGTCTCTACAAACATTTATTAGACATAATTTCTAAACAAAGGGGCCTTCAGAAGTTTAGCAGCTACTTGTTCTCCCCAACAATGTATGTGCCCTGTGGATAACAGGTTTCCAGGAACAGACTGCATTATAAACAACACACATCAATAACACATCTGATGGAATCTTCATTGAAAATAAGGGGAACCCCCCCAAAAAAACTGTTTGCAGAGTACAAGAGCAGCAAGGTTTTTATGTAGGCATTGCCTCTTATTTACACATTTATTCTGTGCATGTTTTCAGCTCATGTTTGTTTTGTGAGATACCCAAGCATTTTAAAATCCCCAGGTCTGCATCTCACACCTCTTTGGAAAGAAAACCAAGAAGTGAAGTGTTGGTAATAGATTGTAAATACAAAGCTGTCCTAAAGCTCAAGCTACTCTTAACACAATGGACCAAACGTACTAAATGTTTTCCCCATAACCCTTCAGTGCAGTAAGCCCTTGGGGATGAATGATTTGTGCCAATTCCTCTGAATCCTGAACAGGTGCTCCATCAGACTGCACAGCTGAGTGCTCTAGAGACATAATATACCCACTGAAAACTACATGGGAAGCTGTGGGTGTCATTGCTCCTTTACTTGCATTACAACTCATCTTTAAGTGTGGACTCGTCTCCTTCCTCTCCAGCTTCCTCATATGTATGTTCCTCATCAGCACCTTCCTCGTGCTCTTCCTCATCAGCACCTTCCTCATGCTCTTCCTCATCAGCACCTTCCTCGTGCTCTTCCTCTTTCCCTTCTTCTTTTTCTTGTTCTGTAGTTTCATCTTCATTCTTTTCATCTTTCTCTTTAGTCTTTGTTTTTTTCTCCTCTGCTTCCTGTTTCTTCTTTTCGTCCTCATCTTGTTTTTCTTTCATTTTCTGTTCTCCATCCTAACACATATTAAAATGGAAATCTTAAAAATTGAATGTCATGAACCAAAAGAAGTAATGCAAACTGCTGCAGTGCGTTTTCATGAGACAGCTAATTCAGGTTAATATTTAGAACTAAATTTTAAATCATACTTTTCAAGGTGTCTTGAAAAAGATCATACACTAAGCAGTACGTCTAGTTTGAGTTTGCAGGTAATTTTCAATCAATTAAAAATCAGCATGCTAGAGCAAACTCCATGGATACTTTATATTTTGATTACTGGTGCAAACCCCATGGGAAAAAATGCACACAGGGTCTTGCTTTGATTCTTGCCCCCGGAATAAGTACCTGAAGACATTTGGTCTGCCTTGTAAGCATGTAATTTTTCCATCAGAAACAATGAACATGGATTTCATTATACCAAACCATGGGGTCCTCTTACTAAGCTGAAGTAGAAAGTGGCCTTAGTGCGCACTTACGCTGGTTTTTCCTGCTCGCTAAGGCTATTTTTACTGCAGCCGGAAAATGGCTGATTTTCCATATTCCCTATTAATGGCCAGGCGTTAATATTGCCATTAGCGTGTGGCCAGTAAAAAAGAAAATAGCGCATACCTGTTAAGTAGGTATTCAAGACTCACATGTTAACCCTGCACTAATGATTTAGTGCACAAATGTCTCCACCCCCATCCACGCAAAATTAAAAACAATGTTTGTGCGTGATTAGCACATGCCGATGTCAATATACCACAGGATACCTGAGTGTGTCCCACAGTGAGCCATTTTAAGCTGCAGTATGTGTGCTCTAGTGCTTAGCAAAAGGACCCTCACATGCCTTGTTCAATACTTCACCTTCTAACTTTTGTGGATGCAAGTAGACATCTTGTTGAACAACAGACATACTTTTACCCACACAAAGGTTAGGCAATAATCCAAAAGAAAATACCGTTTTCCCCATGGGTTTCTCCTTTCAACTCTGCAATATGATTTTGGCCTGCACCAGTTGACAGGTCTGTCCAGTAACCAAACTTCTCCTAATACCACTGACTTTCACCCTCTCTGCATCATAAGAAAAGCAAGGACTGGCACAGCCATGGCAGTGACTGACAGGTGCCAGGGACAAATAGGGCTTTTTACTTTACACAGACCGGCTTTTCTGATTGGGTCCTGATAGTTCTCACTTGCTCCTTTGGGCTCCTAGCTTAGTCAGAACCAGTAGCTCTCTTTCACAAGTACCTGGGGAATTTCCCCCTATTTTATACCTCTTTTAGCTCACCTGTCCAGTCTTCATAGTGATAGTCTTTGAATGGAAGAAATATGATCCACAGCTAGAGTTACTGGAGACTACTGCTAAGGGTGCCATTTTCTGGACAGCCCCGGACTGGGCAGGAGCGACTGCCTAAAGACTCCCTGAACTACCAATGTTTAAGATGGTAGGCCATTTAGGGAGTCTAGGGACATGTGGCAAGTGCTTTGCTTGCTGCACATCCATTTCTTATTTTAAAAAAAACCCTTGTCTTTTATCCACTGCGTTAAAAGGGGGCCTCGGTGCGCATCAAAAACATGCGCCAATGCCAGTGCAGACCCCCTTTTGCCACAGCTTCGTAAAAGGACCCCTCAGTGTGGTAAGGCTCCTGGACCAGATGGGTTTAGGATTGAATTCTATAAGATGTTGATAACTGAAGTTGTTCCCCCACTTACATCTATGTTTAATGAAATAGTGCCTGAAGGGGTGTTGCCTAAGTCATTGCGGCTAGCCCAAATTATAATTCTTCTAAAACCAGGCTGAGATCTGTATCCACTACTAGAAACAAATAATCACTCAGATAGCAATTACACTGAACACGTTTGACTAGGGATATGACACTGGAGGAGTGGAGGGTTGGGGCTTGGACCTTTTGAGGGGTAGGAGGGTGGGCAGGGCTTGAGCCAGAGGGGTGGAGTCTGGAGCCAGGGGTGTGAGTAAGGCCTTTGCAGCGTAGGCAGTAAGCTGGGGGGGGTCTGCTCTGCCAGCCCGGGAGCATCAGGCTGCAATAATATAACCCCAATTTTCAGCTAGGGTTATTTTACAATGTTTTTTTGGCTCTTATGCAACTTGTGGAGTATCACCACAAGTGACGTTATGCTATTTACATAGTAATGAAATTAAAACTTTAATTCTGCATGTTTTGCATATCATTACTCTGTAAGCCATGGTGACTTAAATATCACCTCGGTATTTTGTCAAGTTGTGTTAAGGCCCTTTAAGTTGCATTAAGGGATAAATAAAGCGACTTAAAGCCCCTAACGCAGTTTGTTATCTTCCCCTCTAACTCACACACTGATTGGAAAACAGTTATTAGCAAACACTAGTTATTTTTACTACAATAAAAACAAAAGTAGACAACAGAATTTTTCTACAAACATTGAGCCAGCCTAGCCAGGCACTGACCTGCCTCCACTTCATGTCATGTCTGAGAAAAAGTCTAATGTAGAAATTATGTGGGACATGGATCTTTACTGAGTAATATGGGTCTGCTTACCTTTGTTACTCCCCAGGTTTCATTTCCAAACTCTTCAGCAAATTGCTCATCATTAGTAATGAGGAAATTATCAAAGACAGTGCCGGATTTCACCTGTAGAAATGTATGTGAGCATTACTGAAATAATCTGTTTGTATATGGCTTATTTGAGTCTACCTAAAAAAAACCCTGAAGGTCATTTTTTCCCACATATTAAGTAAACCTATGAACTTTGCTAAAATAGTTCTGCTTTTTCATCTGATTCCAGCTGAGTAGCAAGCAACAATTTTACAACATATCCTTTGGCATATAAAACTGGTATTCTACTTGTGCATCCGTAGAAATGAGTTACTCCTATTCAATTTTATTATCTTAAACTTAATATAAAAACATGGGTCATTCATCTCAAACAAAATCCTCTTACTTTCCATCACAGACTGAAAAGGAACAGAAGGGCACACTTCCCTGTAATTTATCCAGTTGCAAACTATGCCAAAATATTTCACAGGACCCCAAAGTCATCCACAAAGGAAAGATATTCAACATAAAGGGATCTTTCACTTGCTCATCTTCCAATGTGGTATATATCATTCAGTGTAAAAAATGTAACGAAGGATGCTATATTGGAGAAACAGGCCAGATGCTTAAGACAAGATTCAATTTACATAGACATCATATGAACAATACTGGTGCCAGCAGGGTTCCCACGCCTGTTGGTCAACATTTTACAGAACCAGGACACTGTACCAGTGATTTCACAGTGAGAATACTGAAAGGTAACTTTAAAACCATACAAGAACGTAAGACCTTTGAAGTCAGAATGATTGAATATTTTAACACCCAACAGAAAGGACTTAACAAGGATCTGGGGTTCCTAGCCCATTATAAACCATAAAGCTGTATGTCTCTGTTGATCACCCCACCCCTCACCTATCCACACCCATCCTGTTAGAATATCAATGATATGCTTTGATGTCCCCATGCATACCTCCGACCCACCCCCATCCTCCCACCCTGTCAGACTGTCATAGTAATGCTTGAATGTTTTCACTTATATACACTGTCAGCTAGCACATTTGCTTATTTCCGATCTGACGAAGAAGGGCAACCTTCGAAAGCTAATCAAGAAATGTATTAAGTTATGTCCAATAAAAAAGGTATCATCTTATTTTCTTTTCCATGTTTTATTTTGTTTGATTTCTATTGATAACCTTTCCAGATTACTAAGCACCGCTAGTGGCTGTCCATTCACTTTTAATGGGCCATGTCGGCACTAGCGCATGGACAGCCATTAGCACTGCTTTGTAAACAGATCCCTTAATACACTATTATTAAGGCAACAATGTGATCAGTGTGATTCCTTATCTGGACAAGGAAAACTGAGGGCAAGGTGCGGAGCAATTACCATCAATCAATCCCCACAGACCTCAGTTCTACAAAAGTTTATGAGTAGTTCATAAAGATTGGCACAAACGACTGTTTCACAGCAAATTCTCACATCAAGGTGCTGAATGTGCTACAGCTACAAGCCATCATGATTTTTGGGTGAAACAAAGCATTTTGAACCTGGATCTCTGATGCAGTGACTTCATGAAACTCGGCGTTACGTCTGGTCCACAGGGGAATAAATGGACTGTAATAATATCAGTGCTTGGAGATACAGTGAGTATACTTTTGTTCTCGTGTGATACAGATGACTGCTACAGTGTCACACCAGTACAATATTTAAGAATGAATTATTTAAAAGGTTTCTGATATTGATATATGTCAAAAAATTGAAAAGTTGTGAGAAAGTAATTGCACAGAAAGCAGAGGGACCTATAATTGAAAAAAATATTGGCTGATAAAAGACAGCTTTAATGTTTTTTGCTGCAGTGGGCAATTGGCTTCTTGTGATGATCCTCATGTCACATTATTATTTAGTTAATGCATTAGCAATGTTCATATTAGGAAAATTTTAGGTTCAACGTGTTCTATTAATCAGTAGAATTTTATGGTTTATAATTGTTATGATCGTGGTCAGAACCCCTCTCAAACTTACCTTGTGCCTGGGGGTCAGCTTTTTAGCTGGCTTCTGTTCTGTTTTTCTGTCCTGTTTGAGCTAGCTCTCTCTCTCTCTCTCTCTCTCTGTGCCGGCTGCTGCCAGCATGGGGTTAATTGTCTCACTTCACTGCAGCTGTGGGTGTAGTCTGAGTTGCTCTAACTCTCTTTGGGTGTACTGGCTTCAAGTGCTTCACGGTGTTGCATTGGTGTGGGTTGGGCCTCTATGGGTTTCAGTGTGCTCTCTGGGTCAGTGTGCTGTTGCCTGGGTCTAGGGAGTGTGACATCATCAGGGAGGGCCTTGATAGGAAGTGGTGTTCTTTTCTTCAGGGCCTTCGCAACGTTTGCTTCTGGCTACTTGCTTTAGGTCCAGGTTAGTTTAGTGCAGTGTGCACTTGTGTTTTTGACTTCCCTGTTTTTCCCTTTTGCTACGGTGAGTAGCACTGCTGTTGGTGCAGTGCTGGAGTTTGGTGCTGGGAGCACCCTTGTTAGTAAGTGCTTAGGAAGCACCTTTTGTTGTTTGGGTATTTGGCTTTCCTGCCTGTTTCCTTGTGTCTTCCCCGCTTTTCCTCGTGACCTGTGTTTAGCTGCTATAGCTTGGTGCTTAGGAAGCACCGGGGTGAGTACCCATGTTTAGCTGCTGCAGCTTGGTGCTTAGGAAGCACCAGTGTTAGGTCTGGATTTTGTCTTCCCTGCACTTCTGTTAGTGTAGGGCGTAGGGGCACCCCTGTTAGTTTCTGTTGGGAGCACTGCTATTAGTGGAGGGCTTAGGAGCTCTTCGTTTGGTGCCGGGCTTAGGAACACTTTTGGTCAGTTTAGGAGTTAGGCGCACTTCAGCTACAGCTTGTTCTAGTCCTGGTCCCTGTGTCGTCCAGTAAGTCCTGCCGGCTACTCGAACCCAGGAGCTCAACTCCTGGGGGGCTTAGTAGCTAAGTGCAGGTGAAGCTGTGTGGACCAGTCCAGTGTGCTCCAGTCCAGTGTTCCAGTCCTGTGTCCTCCAGTCCGGGGATTCCAGTCCAGTGTTCCAGTCCGGTGTTCCAGTCCTGTGTCCTCCAGTCCGGGGGATTCCAGTCCAGTGTTCCAGTCCAGTGTGCCGGTCCGGGGTTCCAGTCCTGTGTCCTCCAGTCCACGGAATTCCAGTCCGTGTGTTCCGGCTCGCTGGGTGGTGCCTGCAGTTCCTGCCGGTGTCGGTGTGCTTGTCCAGCGTCGGTTGGTGGGTTTTGCCTGCTGCTGTCGCTCCTCGTCAGCAGCCCAAGGGCTCACGTTTGCTCCAGAGCCCGGCCCCGCGGGCTCTGAACCTGAGAACCTGACAATAATGGGTTAGAAAACCCAGATCTTTGTTAAGTCCTGTCTGGTGGATGTCAAAATAATTAATCATTCTGACTTCAAAGGTCTCACGTTCCTGGATTGTCTTAAAGTTTCTTTTAGTATTCTCTCTACTTTCAGAGATGGGAAAGTGGTAGAACTAGAGGATATACATTGAGGTTGCAGGGTGGTAGATTTAGGAGTAGCAACAAGAAATACTTTTTCATGAAGAGGGTAGTTGATGTCTGGAATACTCTCCCAGTGGAGGTGATGGAACAACGGTGATGGAATTTAAAAAAAGAGAGGATCTCTATACAGAAAGAAGATGGAAAAAGTGCAACTCTGGCCACCTTGTTAGATAGACTGGATGGAACATACAGGCCGTTATCTGTGGTCATTTATTATGTTACTATGTATGTTACATACTTGCCAGAGATCAAGGCCAATGACACCAATGTTGTCAAATCTATAAACGTTGGCTTCTGCAATATATTCAGGATTGTCAATCTCTGGGTGAATCCAGGGACCCTTGAAGTTGGGGTTGTCAATCACCGTTGGTTTCCATTCACCCTAAACACAGGACAAAATGTTATAATTTAAATAATCCAACTTATATTAGTATGTAAACATTGACTGAAGATCTATATATAGTACAATCTGCCAAATTTTCACTAAAACACAGTTGTAATATAATCAGTTAGTTCCATCATGAGGCTTTGGACTGTAAAGACGTTTAAAGTGTTTGGCTGAAATCTGTTCACGTTGTAGAGCTGGAAACACCAAGTATCATCCAACAAAGTTTCAATTTAACAAATTTACAGTCAAATTGGAAAAAAATTATCCAGAAGTTAGATCAAGGAGAAAGTTTTCTTTATGCCCATTTTAGAACCACTGAATTTTTCAAGTAATATACCTTATAGTTAGAGTTTACAATCATGGGTGACTCCCATTCACCATCCATTTCATCATCCCAGTCATCTGGCTTTTTGGCCTCTGGATCAGGAATAAGTTCTGCATCTTCCCAGTCCTATAACAGGATTAGATCAGGAGAACTTGTTAACACATTTTAAATGTACATTAGAGCTAATGACTCACTTTTCCTAATAACATGAGTGGCAGCGTGTCACAAGGAAATGCCGTACTGATATGCATCCTGAAACACAGTTAATATCGCTATATGCTTCTGTGGCAGTGTGGCTTCACGGCCAGGGTTGGAAAGCTCATGAATACAACCACACACAATGGTTGTAAGTAATGAGGCAGCCATGGCATAATTATATATATAAGAAATGATATTAAAAGCTTGAAGTTAGAATTCTAGCTTTTTACTTTGCAACTAAAGTGAAGGTATGCCAGATGGTTCAGATTATATTGAACTCTAGCGTTTGCCGGGCTGGGTTAGAAAGGTCAGAGACAGGAATTTCTTTCACCCTGGTGAATGATGAAAGCTAGCTCAACAGCTGTATATTATTAGGCATACTGAATAGTTTTGTAAGCAGGCAGTTTGTTTAGGATTAAATAGAAAAATGCTTAGATAGAAAATACTATTTAGAGAGAGAGAGGCAATAGATTAGTATTTACAAGTTTTTGATATTTAGAATATGTCTTATAAGAAATACTGATTCTGTGTAGTTAAATGTAGAATACCTTTTTAAATCTAATGTTACTCTCTGCTGTATTTTCTAAGCAAAGACTGTAGTGAAGAGGCCAACATGTGGTTTGACTTAGCCATAGTTCTGGCTGGTTCAATGTATAAGCTGATAGGTGAAGAGGTCAGAACTAGTCAGCTCTCTTCTCCTTGATTAATTATAGGTAAAATGTAGAAATGGTCTTGAAAGTGATAACCTGATATGTATGCTATTAAGTAAGACTGACTTTTGACCCCTTTAATGAATGCCAGAGTTTAGTTAGCAGTTAGTATGAACCAGACTAGGAATATGAGAATAACCAATCTCACTAGGGCCTCTTGGTCTCTAAGGGAACCCAGTTTAAGCTATAGATGAGACATTAATCATAAGGAAAATATAAGAATTCTGGAGACCAAATGTCTGGCTTGAGGGGCCCCAGGTTAGAGGTCAGTTTAGGATGTCTGGAACCTATGTAACTGATATTTTTAAAGTAATGATTGGTTGAGGCAAAGTGACCAATCTATTCCTTAACCAATTGGAGAGTAAGGGGGCTGGGCTAGGCTAGGCTGGATAGAACTGTATTTAAGTAGGAGCAGAAGCAGTTTACGTCAGAAGGAGCTCAGAAGAAAGAGAAGGACAGAAGGAACAGACAGAAGAAGGAGAAGACAGCATAAGAAGAGAAGCAGCTGAGACAAAGACACAGAGAGCTGAGAGAAAGACACAAAGAGAAGAAGAGACTTAATGCTGATGTCCTGCTTTGTTTGCTGGCAAATAAAGAAGATTACTTTCTCATTCTGGTGTGTGCTGTCTGACTCCTGAAGCATCACAAATTCCTATCTCAATTCCTGCAACAATTCTTGGTGGCAGCGGTGGGATGAATCCTGCATTAATCCCAGCACCCAACTGACTGGAGAACATTCGCCGGGTATGTATTCTGTATTCTGTATTGTAATTCTAGCTAGAAAATTGTAAATCAGCCCCTCAAACAAATTGAGGAAGGAGAGCCTGATCAACTCTCAGCGAAGGCCCTAGTACCTTCTAGTCGCGGGGACTAGAAGCGAAAACGCTTGAGCTTATCTGTATTTGAGAAATCTGAAATTGTTGGGTGGGATTTTCTGTATGGAATGTGTGATGCGTGAATGATTATTGAGTGCAGACTTCTTATAGCTGCATTTCCAATTAACGCGAGTTCAATTGGTCAGCAACGGAAGGAAGCGATTGCTGTCTGTCTACCTAGTGTCTCGAGAGTGCAGACCCCTTACTGCACTTTCAAAAATTCCCTCCCTTTTTGTGTGTTGTAACTGTAAGCATTATGGGTGGGACATCATCTAGACAAATTGATACCCCCCTAGATTGTATGCTTAAGAACTTTAAAAAAGGCTTTTTAATTAATGACTATGGACAGACTTTAAGCTCAAGTACTCTAAGAACCTTGTGTGAAGTTGAGTGGCCATCTATGGGAGTGGGGTGGCCCCCTAGTGGCAGCTTAGATATTGAAGTAATCCGGAAGGTCTACAGCATAGTTGTAGGAGAACCAGAATATTCTGAACAACTCCCTTATATAGATTCCTGGGACAGCCTTGTGACTGACCCTCCCTCGTGGTTGAAAACTTATATGGGATCCCCAGTAAAATTCATGTTAGGCCGTGTTCAAAGAAAGATTAGAAAATCTAAATTAGAAGAGGGAAAGAGCCCTAGGAAGCCTACCACCCAATCGGTGGCTTCCGCCCCTACCCTGTCTGAGAAACCCATACTCTCTGATGACCCCTCAGACCTTGAGCCACCACCTTATGGCCCATTGTTGGGGTTCCGTGCTACCCCCAGAGATCCACGCCGTCCAGCCCAAGCTTCTCCAGCACAGGCTTCTCCGGATAGTTCTTCCCCTCCTGTGCAAAACCTGCCACATCCTAGGTTGGACTTTTCACCCAGTCTCTACTCTCCTCTGCCACATCCTCTCCTGTTAACCTCTGAAGACCCGCTTTGGGTTCCACTCCCTGACTCCTCAACTCCTGACAGCCCAGCCTCTCCCTCTAATAACCCTACCCACTCATCAGGGGCCCGGCATCCCTTTCAATGGACTGACTCACCTGTGACCACCTCTCAGTCTATGAGTACCCCTCCCCATCCCTCAGGGGTTCAACATACCTCCACTGAATGGGTTAGACCTGCTGCAATCACCTTTGAGCATGATAGGAGGGTAGCTCCTAGCTCTACCTCAGGTTCCATTCCCACCTCCTCGAGAGTTCTGCCCCTCCGTCAGGTAACTACCACTCGACCGGATCCTAATAATCAGGGTCAGGTTATACAGGCACAGGCCTATCAGTATGTACCCTTCACAACCACCGATCTCCTGAATTGGAAGACGCATTACCCCTCTTATACTGAAAAGCCTCAGGCAGTGGTGGACCTAGTGGCTAGCATTATGGCCACCCATAACCCAACCTGGACTGATTGTCAACAACTTCTCCTGACCCTCTTCACAACTGAGGAGAGGCGGAAGATTTTGCAAAATGCTGAGGCCATCACGCGAGAGCGTGTCCCCGGGGGGACACAGGATCCAGAGGGATGGGTTAGAGCTCGGTTTCCTCGCGCAGCTCCAGCTTGGGATCCAAATGATGGGCAGCACTATGAACTGTTGTCTGGCTATTGCCGGGACTTGCTGGAAGGTATGAGGAAAGGCATAAAGAGGCCCATTAATCTGGCAAAGGTCTCTGAAATTCTCCAAGGGGCAACTGAATCCCCTGGGGCCTTTCTAGAGCGACTAATTGAAGCCTACAGAACATACACTCCATTTGACCCTGAAGCCCAAGAAAACCAGAGAATGGTGAATAGTGCATTGGTGGCCCAGAGTATGCCAGATATCCGGAAAAAGTTGCAGCGTCAGGAGGGATTCGCAGGGATGAATACCACCCAGCTAATTGAGATCGCAACCAAGGTTTTCATTAATAGAGATCAGGAGGTGCGCTGAGAGGCTGACCGGAAGATGCAGAAGAAGGCCGACCTTTTAGCGGCAGCCATTACTAATTCCACCCTTAACCGAGGTCGACCTCTAGCTAATGGGAAGCCAAAGTGGGACCCCGGACCACCAGCCAGGCCCCGAGATTCCTTCAATCAATCCCGGCCAAGGGGGGAGAATCCCAGACCAAGATTGGAGAGGGACCAGTGTGCCTACTGTAAGGAAAGAGGGCACTGGAAAGATGAATGCCCCCAGAGGCGCCAGGGACTGAGAAGGGGACCAGGAGATCGAGGAAGCCGAGGCCGAGTTCGAGAGGGAAGATATGAGCCTCCTGAATCTGACATCATCGGGATAGCCGAGATGGCAGAATGGGACGAATAGGACAGACCGGGTTCCTACAAACTGGGCTCCCAGGAACCTATGGTCAAGTTAACTATAGGGAGCCGCTCAATTCCATTCATGATTGATACAGGAGCTGAACATTCTGTTGTGACGGAGCGATTAGCGCCTGTGTCTGGAAAAACTGTCCGAGTGGTGGGAGCCACGGGGGTGCAGAACCGGAGGCCCTTCCTGACAACCCGTAGATGCCAATTAGGCTCACACATAGTCACTCATGAATTCCTGTATATGCCAGACTGTCCAATCCCTTTGTTAGGTCGAGACCTGCTGTCCAAGCTTAGGGCCCAAATTTCCTTTGACTCTGATGGCCAGACTTCAGTCTCCTTTCGGCCCCCAGCATCCAGCCCTAAGGGTATATTGAGTTTCTGTTGCCCTCTTGAAGAAGAATGGCGGCTGCATCAGTCGCAGGGCCAAGTTGACCTACCCCTGGCAGACAGCTTTCAGGTCAGTGGGGTATGGGCAGAAGATAATCCCCCAGGGTTGGCCCGAAATATTCCTCCTGTACATGTAGACTTACTTCCAAATGCCCGGCCAATCCATCTTCGCCAATACCCAATTCCCAGAAAGGCTCTGGAAGGGATTCAAGCACATTTGAATCGTCTGTTATCCCATGGAATTATTCGTCCTTGCCAGTCTCCATGGAATACGCCACTATTGCCAGTTCAGAAGCCAGGGACTGAGGATTACCGGCCAGTCCAAGACTTACGAGTGGTCAACAAATCCACTATCTCATTACACCCTGTAGTGCCTAATCCATATGTCCTGCTAGGATTGATACCTTCTGGAGCTACCCATTTCACGACACTAGACCTAAAAGATGCCTTCTTTTGTATTCGGGTGGCCCCAGCTAGTCAACTGCTTTTCGCCTTTCAATGGGAAAACCCAGTAACAGGAAGGAAGCTTCAGTATACATGGACCCGCCTGCCACAGGGGTTCAAGAATTCCCCCACTATTTTTGGGACTGCCCTAGGACAAGATCTTAAGACTTTTAAATCTGAGCCTTCCAGGCGAGTTTTACTCCAGTATGTAGATGACCTCCTGATTGCAGCAGTGACCCAGGAAGAGTGTTTTGAGGCTACTAGAGAATTGCTGGAGCTACTCTTGGATGCAGGCTATAAGGTCTCACGCTCAAAGGCCCAACTTTGTCAGTCAGAAGTGAAGTATCTGGGCTTTTGCATTTCCCAGGGAAGTCGGAGACTGGATGCTAGTAGGAAGCAAGCGGTAGCTGCAATTCCCCAACCCAAGTCCAGAAGAGAAGTTAGGGAATTCCTGGGAGCAGCTGGATTCTGCAGAATTTGGATTCCAAATTTTGCATTGATGGCGAAACCCCTTTACCAGGCCACAAAGGGGGGTGAAAAGGAACCATTTGAATGGGGACCTACTGCTCAACAATCCTTCATTGCCATAAAGAAAGCCCTACTCCAAGCCCCTGCGTTAGGCCTTCCTGATGTGGAGAAACCTTTCTCATTGTATGTCCATGAGCGACAGGGGGTTGCTCTGGGTGTGCTGACCCAGATGATGGGATCTTGGCAGAGGCCTGTTGCATACCTGTCTAAACAGCTGGATGGAGTGGCTAAAGGATGGCCAGCCTGCATGAGGGCCATTGCAGCAACAGCCTTACTGGTCCAGGAAGCTGATAAGTTGACCTTGGGGCAAGAACTGGTTGTTAAAGTCCCCCACGCAGTTCTCACCCTCATGGAGTATAAGGGCAACCACTGGTTTACAAATAACTGTATGGTTAAGTACCAAGCCAGCTTGTGTGAGAATCCACGGATACACCTGGAAACAGTGGCTACATTCAATCCTGCTACTCTTTTGCCAGCATCTGAGGGACCACCGGATCATGACTGTATCCAAACTATGGATGAAGTGTACTCCAGTCGACCAGATCTTAAAGATGTTCCTTGGAGGGACCCAGATGTAATTTATTTTACAGATGGAAGCAGTTATGTGGAGAACTCCAAGCGATTGGCAGGCTATGCTGTGGTGACAGAGGACAAGGTGATAGAAGCAAGAGCCCTGCCCCAAGGAACTTCAGCCCAGAAAGCAGAACTTGTGGCCCTCATACGAGCTCTGGAGCTAGCAGCAGGACTGGTGACTAACATTTATACTGATTCTAAGTATGCCTTCACAACTCTACATGCTCATGGAGCTTTGTATAAGGAAAAGGGACTCATAAATGCTGCAGGCCAACCTGTTAAGTATGGACCTGAAATACTTCAGCTGCTAGAGGCTGTGTGGGCCCCTAAGAAGGTAGCTGTCATTCATTGCAGGGGACATCAAAGAATAGATACTCCAGTGGCCCGAGGGAACCGCCATGCTGATCGGGTGGCCAAGGAAGCTGCTCGAGGACCCCCAGCAAGTACTGTGACTCCCCTGTTCCAAATTCGATTGCAAGAATGGACGCCTATGTATACCCAAATGGAAGAGAAATGGGCTCAAGAGGAAGGTGCAGTAAGGAGACCTGATGGCTGGTTACATCTCCCTGATACCAGAGTTCTGGTGCCACGCCACCTAGCTTGGCCTGTAGTGTCTCAAGCTCATGACCTATCACACTTAGGGAAAACAGCACTAGCCCGTCTACTCAATCGAGTAGTGGTGCTGGAAGGATTGGATAGTCTGGTTGCCACTGCCTCTGCCCGATGTACTCTCTGTGCCCAGAATAATGCTCGTCAGGGACCCCGTATTCCACCAGGAGTTCAGTCTAGAGGACTAACACCCTTTGAGTCCCTAGTTATAGACTTCACAGAAATGCCCAGGAGCGGTAGGCTCCGATACCTCTTGGTCATGGTCTGTACCTTTTCTGGGTGGGTGGAAGCATATCCTACAGTTACTGAGAAAGCCACAGAAGTAGCTCGAGCTCTCCTTAGGGATGTCATCCCCAGGTATGGACTGCCCCTTGCCATAGGTTCAGATAATGGTCCCGCCTTTGTTGAAGCTACACTTCAGGCCCTGTCCCGCGCATTGCGCATTACCTGGAAATTGCATTGTGCCTACCGTCCCCAGAGTTCAGGGCAGGTTGAGCGAGCAAACAGAACCTTGAAAAATAGCCTAGCAAAGATTTGTCAGGAAACCCAACTGAAATGGCCACAGGCATTGCCACTAGCCCTCTTTCGCCTCCGATGCACCCCAACTAAAGGAACAGCCCTCTCTCCCTTTGAAATTGTGTATGGGAAGCCCCCAGCCATTTTACAGGGAATTAAGGGAGACATAGGGATTTTAGGGTCTGCCCAGGTGCAGGAGCAGGTAGCCCTCTTGGGAAAGATAATTTCTGAGCTTCAGTCTTATGTGAGAGAAATAAACCCTGTCCCCTTCCAGGCTCAGGTACATTCCTTCCTGCCAGGGGATAGAGTTTGGGTGAAAGACTGGAAGCTCCAGCCTTTGGGGCCCCGATGGAAAGGACCTTTTACTGTTTTGCTTTCTACCCCTGCAGCTGTGAAGGTCGCAGGGATTACTCCATGGGTCCATTGGTCTCGAATTAAGTCTGCTGACCAGACTGAGCCCAGCACGGATCAGACGGAGCCTAGACAGTGGAGAGCAGAAAGAGATCCAGCGGAGCCATTGAAGTTGCGCCTGACCCGAACCAAAGAATCTACTAGCTGAAAAGAAGGGTCAACTGTATACTGCAGGAGCGGCTGAACTTCGGCTTCACACTGAGACTCTTTCTTGCCCTGATTCTGGCTTTCTTGGAATTTGAGAGCTTGATCCTTGTCAGTTGAGGGTCTATCCCAACTGGTATAAGAACTCAAAGACTGAGAACACTATATGAGAGTAATCTGTGATTAGCACAGACTGTTGAAATATTATTGCTTAATTAGTTTGCTGTATTTGTTTTAGATTAGGAAGAAAGAAAATGTTAGTAGTTTGGATGCTTTTGTTGTTTTCTACTCCTTGCCTCCTTGTTCCTAATACCCCAACTCGCTCCAACCTTTGGTTACACTCTGTCCAGGAACTAATTAGCCAGGCAAAGATTACTTCCCCTTGTATTGTGTGTTCCCGATTTTCTCCTTATACCACAGATGTCCCAGCTGTACCTGTCCCTGTGCAGCTCCCAGCTCATACCTCCCTATTTTTCGAGTTCAGGCCCTTGGAGCCAGGATTATACTTGGTGGTCCTTTTATAATGCTACTTCCCCCTCTGATTCTTCTCTAAGGCCAGTTTTTACGTCTCCCTATCCAGCTTCTGGAGTGTTTTGTTTAACAAGAAGCATCTCAACTGTTCTTCCCATTCCCTGTAACTATACTAATGTTCTCCCAGAAAAAGGAGAATCTGTGTGGGTAGTTTCTCCAGGTACTCCTATGTGCCCTGCTACCATACCTGTAGATTATGACCCAGGTGATTATCTGGCTCCTAAGCGTACCACTGAGAAGACTATAGTGTCCAAGCTTATTTTCTACTTTCATAAGTCCCCGGGGTATGAAGAGTTACTAACAAATGAGCAGCCTGTCACAATTGGGGATTGGCGCCTATGGTGTGCAAAGTCTCCATTTCGTCTTCGTTCCCCCTGGGATAGGGGCTCGCATTATGGGCACCCTAAGTACCCTGTCCAGCCTGAGCCAACATTTATTGGGAACTTTCCTCACCCTCTTCTTGGTCATTACTGGCTCTGTGATAATGTCCTCCACATGATTCTTCCCCCTACATATAATTTTTGTGTATTGGTAACCTTGAATTATTTTCCTAAAGTTATTCCTCTCAAGCCACTATCCCCGCACCGCTCTAAGCGAGAGGCTTTGTCCTTACCCTCCTCCGTTGCCACAGAGGATGAGGCGATTGAATTAGCCCTCCAGTATATCAATTCTACTTATCCTCTGACTAAAAAGAGACTTGTAGCCCTTTCTGCCACGGCCTGGATTCCAATTGGAGGCCCGGTAGCGGGTATTACTGAACTAGGTATGGCTACCCGGAGACTTCAGTCCCTACTCCATGTTTTAGTTCATGAGCTGAACGTGGTAGTCAATGCACTGCAGGATCAAATTAATGAATTAAGTATAGTTTCTCGGTATAATCGTATGGGCCTTGACTATCTCTTTGCAGCCCAGGGTGGTCTCTGCACAGTGCTAAATTCTTCAGAGTGCTGTACTATTGTCATAAATAGGACGCATGTGGTTAGGCATGCCATGGATAAAGTCCTACAGTTGGCCAGCCTTAATGTGGAGGATTACCGAGGAGGATTAGACCTTACCTCCTGGTGGTGGTCATTGACCTCCTGGATACGTCCTTTGTTCATTTCCCTAATAGTCTTAGTTTTAGCAGGGTTGTTGTTTTGTTTCCTGGCCTCATGTGCTTCGGCAGTATGCCGTCGGACCTTAACAAGTAGGGTAATGGTGGTTCATAAGTCTATTCCTAGTTAGGATCACTATAATCTCCAGAGTTTGAGTTGTGAGACTTATCTCTGCATAAGCTGATTTTAGTCTCAAAGGGGGGAATGAGGCAGCCATGGCATAATTATATATATAAGAAATGATATTAAAAGCTTGAAGTTAGAATTCTAGCTTTTTACTTTGCAACTAAAGTGAAGGTATGCCAGATGGTTCAGATTATATTGAACTCTAGCGTTTGCCGGGCTGGGTTAGAAAGGTCAGAGACAGGAATTTCTTTCACCCTGGTGAATGATGAAAGCTAGCTCAACAGCTGTATATTATTAGGCATACTGAATAGTTTTGTAAGCAGGCAGTTTGTTTAGGATTAAATAGAAAAATGCTTAGATAGAAAATACTATTTAGAGAGAGAGAGGCAATAGATTAGTATTTATAAGTTTTTGATATTTAGAATATGTCTTATAAGAAATACTGATTCTGTGTAGTTAAATGTAGAATACCTTTTTAAATCTAATGTTACTCTCTGCTGTATTTTCTAAGCAAAGACTGTAGTGAAGAGGCCAACATGTGGTTTGACTTAGCCATAGTTCTGGCTGGTTCAATGTATAAGCTGATAGGTGAAGAGGTCAGAACTAGTCAGCTCTCTTCTCCTTGATTAATTATAGGTAAAATGTAGAAATGGTCTTGAAAGTGATAACCTGATATGTATGCTATTAAGTAAGACTGACTTTTGACCCCTTTAATGAATGCCAGAGTTTAGTTAGCAGTTAGTATGAACCAGACTAGGAATATGAGAATAACCAATCTCACTAGGGCCTCTTGGTCTCTAAGGGAACCCAGTTTAAGCTATAGATGAGACATTAATCATAAGGAAAATATAAGAATTCTGGAGACCAAATGTCTGGCTTGAGGGGCCCCAGGTTAGAGGTCAGTTTAGGATGTCTGGAACCTATGTAACTGATATTTTTAAAGTAATGATTGGTTGAGGCAAAGTGACCAATCTATTCCTTAACCAATTGGAGAGTAAGGGGGCTGGGCTAGGCTAGGCTGGATAGAACTGTATTTAAGTAGGAGCAGAAGCAGTTTACGTCAGAAGGAGCTCAGAAGAAAGAGAAGGACAGAAGGAACAGACAGAAGAAGGAGAAGACAGCATAAGAAGAGAAGCAGCTGAGACAAAGACACAGAGAGCTGAGAGAAAGACACAAAGAGAAGAAGAGACTTAATGCTGATGTCCTGCTTTGTTTGCTGGCAAATAAAGAAGATTACTTTCTCATTCTGGTGTGTGCTGTCTGACTCCTGAAGCATCACAAATTCCTATCTCAATTCCTGCAACAGTAAAACGATAGCGTTATTAAGTTCAAAGTATGGATTTTCCAAATCTGTTCTCTCCACAGGCTGGATACTCTAAACAAACAATCATTTGGAGTTTTACTATAGTTCCTTTGAGGTCTGTCCCTGACAGGCTTTACAATTCAGTGAACGCTACTTTCCCCTCTTGCTTCAGGGTCCCTGCAGCCAGTCCCAGACATGGCTTCCACAGGTTCAACACACAGTAAAGTCATAACTCCAAGGTTCCTGTAATCTCTCTCTAACACAGCTTCACAAGTTTAATCAACACTCTCTTAACTTAAGGTCCTAAGGAAACTTGCACTACCTCACTGAATCCTCTGCTTCTGGCAAATACAGGGTATCAATGTCTGCCGAGGGCCGCTCCTCTTCCCCAGGATCTCCCCAGCTAATGCATCAACCAGGAACACCCTGGGGGGATTCTTTCATTTGGGGCCTCTCCCTTGGAGATCTCTTCCCTGAACTGTTCTGCCCCAGGTTATTTAACCACCTCACTGCCTGAGACCCACCCCTCTGACTCATCAGCTTAGCGCCATCTGCTGTAAGGTGGTTTAACTTCAACATCAGTAAGAGTGCTGTTAATGAAACCTGCTGCTATACCATTCACTCCCTCTCAGCTTAATTAGAAAAAATAATAAATCCAATTCCTCATTGCCCTTCTTTGAGCCACACTGTACTGGGCATGTTATATTTACTTATTTCCTGTTCCTATGGAAGGTAATTTTATAAAGGCCATGGTGGAAACATATAGCCCAGGTGGAGCTTAGGCCAAACCTGGGCCATCACTGTCTATCTGAAAATCCACTGACACTTCGCATCATTGGGAACACCATCAGATTGAATTCCAGTGACCCCCCCAATGATCCTCAATTAGCTGAAAAACATAATTGCTGAGAGACCATTCCCCCGATCCAGATCTTGATGACTGAGAAAGTCCGCCTGAACATTGTGTACATTTGCTAGGTGCATGGCCAACAGTGTGGCCAAGTGAGTCTCTGCCAAGCTAAACAGCCAACAAACCTCCAGAGCTATTGCCACCCTGCTTGTTGACATAGGACACGGCCATCACATTGAGAAGACCTGGAATGCTTTCATAAGTACATAAGCATCGCCATACTGGGATACCAAGGGTCCATTGAGCCCAGCACCCTGTCACCGACAGCAGCCAAAAGAACAAGCAATTTGTCGAGCCCATCATAGAAATACTGTATTATTCCCTCATCCATTCAATAACATTCTATGGCTTTTTCCTCCAGGAAGCCGTCCAACCCTTTTTTGAAGTCCGCAAAGTTAACTGCCTTAACCACCTTTTCCAGCAGCGAATTCCAGAGTTTAATTATGCATTGAGTGAAGAAAAATTTCCTCCGATTCGTTTTAAATTTACCACACTTCAGTTTCATCGCATGCCCCCTTCCAAGCTGCGAAGACCCTAGATATCCATTCTGAAAAGGCTATGACCTGGAGAGGCCCAAAATCCCAGACAGACTTAAAGACCACCAGGGGCCCCCCAACTATGGAGATGGGTCAGACTGCAGGCCCATCTCCAGACCCCACAGAGGTGGGCCCATTGATGGAACCTGTTCCCTGGGAGCTGCACAGCTAGGATATAAGATGGCTGATGCTCCTGCCAAAACCCATGTGTCCGTGGTTAATTAGGCCAAATCCACTGGGTGCTCTGACCCTGCCAGGCCACCCACAAGTAATTCTGGAGGATTCCTCAAGGTGCTCCCCGTTGTTTCTAAGGGCCTTTTCCCACAATTGGGCAAACAGAGTCAGCAGTCGCAGACATCCAGTGGCTGCCATAAAAGTCACAGTACAATGGCACAGAAACACCCAACCTCTGAAAGCCTACAGGGAAAAACCCCAACCCACCATCTGAGGGTGGGGTCAAGGTAGTGTGCCCTGCTCTGGAGAGGACGTCCCCACAGAGGGGGGAGGCAGAAGCCCTGCTGGAAGGGGCCCTGCAGGACCTGTGCCAGATTCCTGAGGGACTCAAAGCAGGGGACTCCCAAAAGAAGAAGTGTAACACACCCCAGGGCACCCAGAAATGGACCACAGCCCACAGTCTGGAAAATCCAGCGACCAAGGGACTCAAATAGCCGACCATAGTCAGGCGCTGCAGAAGTCAGACCGGAAAACCTTCAACCTTCTGCTGAAGTAGAGAAAATACTGACTAGCTCCAGACTGCACCTGCTGTCACTGGAACTTGTCAGTTTTTTTCTTTACCTCCATCTGCTGGTCAGGGGATACAACCCACTGGTTTTGGAACTTACTTTCAGTTGTAGATGGTACTGACTGACATGCCGCTGCCCCTAAAGCTGCCTCAGCGCATGTCTTCAGAACTGAAAAGCTCAGTGTCTTCTGGGGCATGTAGTTCTCCAGATTTATTATTATTATTATTATTAACATTTGTATAGCGCTACCAGACGCACACAGCACTGAACACCTGACACAGAGAGACAGTCCCTGCTCAATAGAGCTTACAATCTAAAAATACAGACAGACAAGACAATTAAGGGCGAGGAAAGTACTGGGTGAGAAGGAACAAGGATAGGGGAATTGAGTAGTGGTTAGGAGCCAAAAGCAGTGGTGAAAAGGTGGGTTTTCAGCATAGATTTGAAAACAGGTAGAGATGGAGCTAGGCATACAGGCTCAGGAAGTCCATTCCAGGCATAAGGTGCCACGAGGCAAAAGGAACGAAGCCTGGAATTAGCAGTGGAGGAGAAGGGGGACGACAAGAGAGATTTGTCCAGTGAGTGGAGTTTACAGGGAGGAATGTAGGGAGAGATGAGAGAGGAGAGGTAATGGGGGGCTGCAGAATGGATGCATTTAAAGGTCAGTAAGAGAAGTTTGAACTGTGCACGGAAGCGGACAGGGAGCCAGTGAAGTTACTTGAGGAGTGGACTAGTGTGGGTAAAACGATTTTGGCGGAAAATAAGTTGTGCTGCAGAATTTTGGACAGACTGGAGAGGAGAGAGATGGCTGAGCGGAAGACCAGTGAGAAGCAAATTGCAATAATCCAAGTGAGAGGTGACAAGGGTTTAGATAAGGGTTCTGGTAGCGTATTCAGAGAGGAAGGGGCGAATTTTGCTAATGTTGTAGACAAAGAAGCGACAGGTTTTGGCTGTCTGCTGGATGTTAGCAGAAAAGGAGAGGGAGGAATCAAAGATGACTCCTAGGTTGCTAGCAGATGAGACAGGGAAGATGAGGGTGCCATCTACTGAAATAGAGAATGGGGGGAGGGGCCAGGTGGGCTTGGGGGGAAAGACAATAAGCTCAGTTTTGGCCATGTTCAGTTTCAGGTGGCGGTGTGACATCCAGGCAGCTATGTCGGTCTAGCAGGCTGAAACTTTGGCCTGGGTTTCAGTAGAAATGTCAGGTGTGGAGAGGTAGAGCTGAGTGTTGTAGGCATAAAGATGGTACTGGAAACCGTGAGATGAGATCAGAGAGCCCAGGGAAGAAGTGTAAATGGAAAAAAGAAGGGGGCCAAGGACAGATCCCTGAGGAACTCCAACTGAGAGTGGGACAGGGGTGGAGGATGATCCACCAGAATATACTCTGAAGGTACGGTGGGAGAGAGAAGAGGAGAACCAGGAAAGAACAGAGCCATGAAATTCACACGAGGACAGTGTGGCAAGGAGAAGACTATGATTGACAGTGTCAAAAGCAGCGGATAGATCAAGCAGGATAAGGATGGAGTAATGGCCTTTAGATTGGTGAGGAATAGATCATTACAGACTTTAGCGAGTGCTGTTTCAGTCGAAAGCCGGATTGAAGCGGATCAACTTCTGGATTCATAAGTCATCCTTATTCCTTGCTTTGCTTTTCTGACAAGCAGAGTCCATTTGCTTGTCACAACATGTAGAAAAGCATATGTAGGATCACCTCCCCCCCCCCCCCCCCCCACAAATATATGGTAGAAAGCCAGCTATGCAACACAATGCTATGTGTTGTCACGAAACACGTAGCCACCCGCCTGGGGTTACCCTGTGGCCACTTAGAGGGTCTATCCCCAGCACAGCTCAGGTCTGCCTGCACTTACAGCTTGTGCTCTACACTAGCACCCTCCTCCCACTGACTGGGTCCCAACAGACTCTGGGCTAGTCTCCCGCTCTCAAATTATCCCCAGTGATTTCTAGGTTACTGGGGGCCATACTCCCAGTGGTCCCACAGTTCCCAAAAAGCACTCACAGACTGAACACACAAACCACCAGGATTTTTTATCAGTCCAGACAGCAGAGTCAACAAACTGAAAATTGTTTATTGTCCTAAAAATATGGAAGTGAAATATACAAAGTGCAATCAGTAGAACAGAAATAGGTAACTGAAATATGGACCAATTAAAACACTAACTACACATTTGCTTACTTGCTAAAAAGTACCTGGGAAGATCAGGACATATAATTGTTCACTGAGCCTCAGCAAAGTGATCCTGTTCTCTTTTCTTCCTGGCTAAGACTGGAGCAAAAGCCAGTACTCCTGGGTAATTTCAAACTCCAGGTCAGAGCCCAGAACAACAACATTCGAAAATAGCTGGTTACATCACTGCAGGCACTTCCTATTACCTGTGCACTAACTAAAAGAAGGAACTGTCACTCCTCTGTAACAGTTTTAAACATAAACATGCACCACCTGTTGGCCAAACTAGAGAAATACATTTCAATAAATACCCAATACATTTTACAGGCTTAAAACACACTGTTCCATCACATGTGTAAAGCAGGGTTTGGAAGGAGCTGGGCTAGAGTTGCAATATACCATTTATTTCACTGGAAAACCTCTCTAAAATTGCCCTCATGGTGTTCTTTTTTTCCATAAACATAAAGAGCCAAATGTTCAGTATGAAGGGGTTTTCCCCAATTTGTGGTTATGAGAAAAAGATGCTCGGTACAGCTGACCCCAAATGTGACAAATAATAAATCTGAGTTGTATTTCCTGTCTTTATCTGTAAACTGGAAACTTTAGTACAGGTCAGGAAATCCTGCAGTATCTTGCACTGAAGTACACTACATAAATTTTAAGTCTTGGAACTTCAAATCCTTCAGAACCTGAGATTCCAAAATAAGTTTTTATAAATACATCTCTAGGAAATTCTTACAACAGAACTTGCCAGCATTACAGTCATGGATTCAAGAACAATGTAATTTAAGTGGCTCACTTCTGGTTTCTTATCTTCAGGATCATCAATCTTTTCTCTTTCATCCCAGTCATCAGGCTGCTTTGCATCTGGATCTTTGATTTTCTTGGGTGGTAACATATCCCAGTCTTCTTCTAGACTACCAGATTCTACTTTCTGGTTATCAATCTTTACCTCATAGGTGTTATCAGGACGAACAATCAGAGTGTACAGATGTGAGTATTCATCATCCTACAAAAATGAAAGGACATTGCATTGATAATGGGCACCACAGAATTTGGTAATGCTACACCAGCAAAGAATGATTTTATATTCACTAGTTTAATCATTCCCATTGAACATTATCTTCATATAAATTCACAAAATTCTATATGAAATCTGAGTGAGAGTGTTTTAATTTATAGTGAGGTCATATTAGCACAATGGGAGTACCTATGTGCCATTATAAAATAGCCTATCAAAGCCATCTACAAAAATACATGAATTCTCCCCAGTGCTGCCCCCTGTACAGTCCCTGACCGGCCTACTTTTAACATGGGAGGTCAGAGCCAATATTCTGTGGCACTGCCCAGTTTAGGCAAGAAGCTTTGAATATATTGGGTTCTAAATTTACAGGGTTTTTCAGCCCTGAAGTTGGGGGGGATGGGCAATTATAAGAGGTGGGCTATAATTAGAAACAATACTGTAAATGAAATTACATATGGTAAAATTATGTATCATACCTGATAATTTTCTTTCCATTAATCATAGCTGATCAATCCATAGACTGGTGGGTTGTGTCCATCTACCAGCAGGTGGAGATAGAGAGCAAACTTTTGCCTCCCTATATGTGGTCATGTGCTGCCGGAAACTCCTCAGTATGTCGATATCAAAGCTCCATCCGCAGGACTCAGCACTTAGAGAATTACACCCACAAAGGGACACTCTGCCCAGCTCACCACCGCCGAAACGGGGGAGGGGAATTAACCCAGCTCAGCCCCACACAAGTGGGGGAGGGGAATCCGTCCAGCTCATCCCCGCGGAGCGGGGGAGGGACACCACACCCGCCGATGCGGGGGGATCTGGCTTATCCTGCAACCGCAACCGCGGGAGGAGCTGACTGACCCTAACACCGCCGAAGCGGGAGGGGTACAAAGCTGCCCTACAGCCGCACGAAGCGGGAGGGAGTGCCGGCAGAATTTTAAGTCTCAATCCAGCCCCGTAAAACGGAGGGGAGAGGAATGCAGCAGCTCACTGTAACACAAACTCGTCTCAACTCTTGAAGAATCCAATTGAAAAAACTTGAACACGAAGTCTTCCTGAAGTAACTGAAGACTAAACTTGAACCTGAAATGCAACCAGAATATAAACAGTACAGATATCTGGGAGGGGCTATGGATTGATCAGCTATGATTAATGGAAATAAAATTATCAGGTATGATACATAATTTTACCTTCCATATCATCATGCTGATCAATCCATAGACTGGTGGGATGTACCGAAGCAGTACTCACCCAGGGCGGGACATTGAAATCCCTGACCTCAACACTGAAGCTCCAAACCGGGCCTCCGCCCATGCCGCCACAGTCAAGCGGTAATGCTTGGAGAATGTATGGGCCGATGCCCAAGTTGCCGCCTTGCATATCTCTTCCAAGGAGACGGACCCGGCCTCTGCCATCGAGGCCGCCTGAGCTCTAGTGGAGTGAGCCTTCAGCTGGATAGGCGGCACCTTCCCCGCGGCCACATAAGCCGCTGCAATGGCTTCCTTGACCCATCTTGCCACTGTAGGACCTGCAAACAGGACAAACAGATGATCCGACTTCCGGAAATCATTGGTCACTTCCAAATATCTGATGATGACTCGTCTCACATCCAGATATTTAAGAGCAGAGTATTCCTCTGGGTAGTCCTCCCTACGAAAGGAAGGGAGACAGAGCTGCTGATTCACATGGAAGCGAGAAACAATCTTGGGCAGGAAGGAAGGCACTGTGCGAATAGTCACTCCTGCCTCAGTGAACTGCAGAAAAGGCTCTCGACATGAGAGTGCCTGGAGCTCGGAAACTCTTCTGGCTGAAGTGATAGCCACCAAAAAGACTGCTTTCAACGTCAGGTCTTTCAGAGATGCCCTCGACAAGGGTTCAAAAGGCGGCTTCTGTAATGCTCTTAGCACCAGGTTGAGATTCCACGCAGGCACCGAGTGCAGAGGAGGGCGCAGGTGATTAACTCCCTTGAGAAAACGCACCACATCTGGCTGCGAAGCCAGGGAAGCACCCTTCAGGCGGCCCCTGAAGCAAGCCAGGGCCGCTACCTGGACTTTAAGGGAACTGAGCGACAGGCCTTTCTCCAGATCTTCTTGCAGGAATGCCAACACTGAAGAAATTGGAGCAGTGAATGGAGAACATGAGCCTGCTTCACACCACGCTGCAAAGGTACGCCAAACCCTGGCGTAAGCAGTAGAAGTAGAGCGCTTCCTCGCTCTCAGCATAGTGGCGATGACCTTGTCTGAGAAGCCCTTCTTCCTCAGACGCTGCCGCTCAATAGCCAGGCCGTAAGACCAAAGGGGGAGGGATCCTCCATCACCACGGGACCCTGATGTAACAGACCCTGCTCCACTGGCAGCCGCAGAGGATCGTCGACTGAGAGCCTGATCAAGTCCGCATACCAGGGACGTCTGGGCCAATCCGGACCCACCAGGATAATCCGGCCCGGATGCTTTGCCACCCGGTCTAGCACCCTGCCCAACATGGGCCAGGGCGGGAACACATAGAGGAGCTCTTGTGTCGGCCACTGTTGGAGAAGAGCATCTACTCCCAGGGATCGAGGGTCCCGTCCTCTGCTGAAAAAGCGCGGCACTTGGCAATTGGCCGATGACGCCATCAGATCTAGGCTCGGCTAGCCCCAGCGCTTCGTGATGCCCAAGAACGCCTGAGCAGATAGCTGCCACTCTCCGGGCTCCAAGGTATGGCGACTGAGAAAGTCCGCCTTGACATTCATGACTCCGGCAATGTGGGCCGCTGACAGCTGTTCCAGGTTCGCTTCCGCCCACTGGCATAGATTCATGGCCTCCTTGGCTAGAGGGGCGCTCTTGGTACCTCCCTGGCGGTTGACATAGGCCACAGCCGTGGCATTGTCCGACAGGACCCGTACTGGCTTCAACGCCAGTACCGGGATGAACTCCAAAAGCGCCAACCGAATGGCTCTGAGTTCCAGGAGGTTGATAGACCACTTTGCCTCTGCAGGGGACCAGAGCCCCTGCGCTGTCCTTCCCAAGCAGTGGGCTCCCCAGCCCGACAAAGAGGCGTCCGTCGTGACGACAATCCACTCCGGGGTCACCAGAGGCATTCCTGCAGACAACTTGTCTGTCTGCGTCCACCAGCTCAGCGCCTTGCGCACTGCTGGGTCCAAGGGAAGGTGCACAGCATAATCCTCCGACATCGGAGTCCAGCGCTGCAGCAGAGAGTGTTGTAGTGGTCTCATATGAGCCCTGGCCCAGGGCACTACTTCCATCGTGGCCGTCATAGAGCCCAACAGCTGCACATAGTCCCAAGCCCGAAGAGGAGAGGCTACTAGGAACTGGTCCACCTGAGCCTGAAGCTTGACAATCCGATTTTCTGGCAGGAACACTCTGCCCACTTGGGTGTCGAATCGAACTCCCAGATACTCCAGGGACTGAGTTGGGCGCAGCTGGCTTTTCTCCCAGTTGATGATCCACCCCAGGGAGCTCAAAAGAGCAACCACCCGGTTCACAGCTTTGCCGCACTCTGCATAAGAGGGGGCTCGGATCAACCAGTCGTCCAGATAAGGATGGACTTGTACTCCTTCCTTCCTCAGGAAGGCCGCGATGATCACCATTACTTTGGAGAAGGTCCGCGGAGCAGTAGCCAACCCGAACGGGAGGGCTCTGAACTGGAAGTGTCGGCCCAGTACTGCAAAACGCAGAAAGCGTTGATGAGGAGGCCAGATGGGAATATGCAAGTATGCTTCCTTGATGTCCAAGGATGCCAGGTACTCCCCTGCCTTCACTGCCGCTATAACAGAGCGGAGAGTCTCCATGCGAAAGTGCCGAACTTTCAAGGCCCGATTGACCCCTTTGAGGTCGAGGATAGGCCGTACAGAACCTCCTTTCTTTGGTACCACAAAGTAAATGGAGTAACGTCCCTTGCCAAGCTGATTTTCTGGCACCGGAACGACCGCACCCAGGCGGATCAGATTGTCCAAGGTCTGCTGCACTGCCACAGCTTTGACCGGAGACTTGCAGGGTGAGAGTACAAACCCGTCTCTTAAGGGTCGGCAGAACTCTAGCTTGTAGCTGTCTCTGATGACTTCCAGCACCCAAGCGTCTGAAGTTATTGTGGTCCACTCGCCCAGAAACGAGGACAGCCGTCCTCCAATCTGCACTGGGGCGTGGACCAAGGCCCCGTCATTGGGTACGAGACCCTGGGGGAGGACCGGAGGGAGCACCTCCGGGACGGCGGTCTCTGCGAAAGGAATGCTGCTTGGGGGAGAAGTTCCTCTTGAAGGAAGAGGAGGCAGAAGAGCCCGACCTGCCCGGGCGGTACCGACGGGCTTCCTGAAACCGTCCTCTGGAGGTACAGGGGTGAGTACTAGCCCGAGCCCTGACCTCTGGTAACTTCTTGCCCTTAGACGTGCCGAGATCGGTCACGATTTTGTCCAGCTCGACCCCAAAGAGCAGCTTGCCTTTAAAAGGCAATCTAGCCAGGCGGGATTTAGAGGCGTGGTCAGCAGACCAATGCTTCAGCCAAAGTCACCGCCGCGCAGAGATTGTCTGAGCCATGCCTTTAACTGAGGCCCTCAAGACATCATACAGCAAGTCTGCCAAATAGGCCAAGCTCGATTCCAGGGCCGGCCAATCAGCCCTCAAGGAATGATCCGAGGGGGAAGCCCGCTGCACCATAGTCAGGCACGCCCTGGCCACATAGGAGCCGCAAACTGAGGCCTGCAAACTTAAAGCAGCCGCCTCAAAGGACGACTTTAAGGCCGCCTCCAATCTTCTGTCTTGGGCGTCCTTTAGGGCCGTGCCACCTTCCACCGGCAACGCCGTTTTCTTAGTCACCGCAGTGATTAAAGAATCCACGGTAGGCCACAGATAGGCCTCACGTTCACTTTCAGGCAAAGGATAGAGGCGGGACATAGCCCTAGCCACTTTAAGGCTCGCTTCCGGGACATCCCATTGAGCCGAAATTAAGGTGTGCATGGCATCATGCACGTGGAAGGTTCTAGGCGGGCGCTTCGTCCCCAGCATAATGGCAGAACCAACAGGGGCTGAGGGAGAGATGTCCTCCGGAGAGGAAATCTTCAAAATGCCCATGGCCTGCACTAACAGGTTGGGCAAATCCTCTGAGCTAAAGAGCCGCGCTGCAGAGGGGTCATCCGCTCCATCCGAGCGGGGATCCGTCTCCTCCAAGGAATCCGCAAAGGACCGTTGGGAGAACTCAGAAACGCTGCCCTCATCTACATCGGAGGAGACAAAGTCCTCCAAGGCCTGGGAATCAACCCGAGCGCGTTTACCTCCGGGGGCCTCAACCTCTTTACCAGACGAGGGAGCAGGGGCAGCATTTTGCATAAGGAAGGCCTGATGCAGCAGCAAAACAAACTCGGGGGAGAAACCCCCCAGACTGTGCACTTCCGCAGCCTGGGCTACAGCCCTAGACGCACCCTCAACCGGCGCTCGCAAGAGCGGGGGAGAGACATGCTGCGCATCCAAAATGGCGTCCGGCGCGACACTCCGCGAAGGAGCCGCGCGGGAAGAACGGCGCTTAAGTTTAGCCGCTTTTGTGCCGTCGCCCAAATTAAGGGCGTTCATGGCATTAATGTCTCCCACCTCAAGGGCGGCCCAAGAAGAAGCCGTCCGAGCCGCGTGGCCGGCCAAGATGGCGGAGGCGAGCAGCGGGGGATGGGCGTTTATGGCGGGAAAAACCGCCACACCGGAGGAAGGACCGGGACACTCATCGGTCACGAAACTCACTCAACAAGGGCGAATCAGACTTTAAGACCCCCGCATCCCCTCTAGAAGCGCACAAGCGATCCGGGGAGCGACTCTTTGCGCCCTCGCCCTCCGATGCCATAGGCCACGTGGAGATCAATCGGGGAACCCCCTGCCCGCTATAAAAAGGTAAAAATTACCTGCTTTCCGCTCCGAGCTGTAACGACCTGGTGTCCCAGTGAGTAGCTGCAATAAACGTTTAAATAAACGTCGAAATAAACGCCTTTAAGGACGTTCAAAATTTTTTTTTTTTTTTTTAACGGAGCCAGCGGGAGGGGGGAGAAAAGGAGGGACCTGGCGCCACCAGGTTTGCACTTGCTCAAGAAGAGCCCTCAACCCCAGGCACTCAACAAAACCTAAAAATTAGGCTTGGAGGCCTAGCCAGAGCTGCTGCTGTGTGTGACCACCACCTGCTGAGATAGAGAACATACTGAGGAGTTTCCGGCAGCACATGACCACATATAGGGAGGCAAAAGTTTGCTCTCTATCTCCACCTGCTGGTAGATGGACACAACCCACCAGTCTATGGATTGATCAGCATGATGATATGGAAGTGCTGTTTACAGTCAACAGCAACAATTACAGTACAGAAATTTTTCAGAAGCCACCTACCACTCTTTCCCTGAGTATAAGTATATCCAGGGTTCAACACCACGTATGCTTCTACCCAGGGAATAACTAGGCACAATCAGAGGTGGGGATAGGTCAGTGGAGGCAAGTGCAAGTAGTTTTGTAATTTCACTTGGTATGCAGATGTCCTCATTTGGGTATCAAACTGGGAACTATCCACATGGAACTGCCACTGAGTCATTGGCTGGCCCCAAACTACAGAAAGTATTATACACTCTCCACCCCTCACCCTCTCTTACTGTGTAAAGAAGAAATAAGAACGTATAACTTCTACATGCCAAAAGAAATCATTTCAGCAGCTCAAGTTATATGCAGCTAAGAAAACAAATAGAATGTTAGGTATTATTAGGAAAGGAATGGAAAACAAAAGTGAGGACGTTATAATGCCTTTGTATCGCTCCATGGTGCGATCACACCTCGAATATTGTGTTCAATTCTGATCAACTCATCTCAAAAAAGATATAGTGGAACAGTAGCGTAGGAAGGGGGGGCAGTGGGGCGGTCCGCCCCAGGTGCACTCTGCTGGGGGGGTGTCGGCTCCGCTGGTTCCCTGCTCCCTCTGCCCCGGAACAGGTTACTTCCTGTTCCGGGGCAGAGAGAGCAGGGAACCAGCGGAGCTGACGCAGCTCCCAGCGACATGCACTTGGGGCGGTTCAGCCCTCCCTCCCGTCCCTCGCCGCTTTCCCATGTAAGTACGCGCTCCGGGGGGGGGGGGGGGTGCACTCCGGAGAGGGGAGGGTGCGCTCCAGAGGGGGGAGGGTGTAATTCGTTGCCAGAGAATGTGGTAAAGGTGGGGTTTTAAAAGGGTCTGGACGGCTTCCTAAAGGAAAATTGACTTGGGAAAATCCACTGCTTATTTCTGGGATAAGCAGCATAAAATGTATTGAGCTTTTTTGGGATCTTGCCAGGTATTTGTGACTTGGATTGGCCACTGTTGGAAACAGGATGCTGGGCTGGATGGACCTTTGGTCTGTCCCAGGTGCCTCTGTGCTTTTATAAAATAGGCAAGCAGAGCTAGCTCCAAAAGTGCACAAATACTGACACACATATTTACAGCTGCTCAAAAGGTGATGTGAATGTATGCAGGCACGCTATGCATTTATTTATGTATTTTATAAAATATGAGCACAAACTGTTCTACCCACCTTTGCAGTGCACAAATAAGTACATATGATCTTATAGGTATGCATACATATGTGCAGTTTTGTGAAAAGACTTTCCCATGCCTAAAGTTGACTTTAGGCATGGAAAAGGGTAAATTAGGTCTTACCTGCTAATTTGCTTTCCTTTAGTCCCTCCGGACCGGCCCAGAATGTGACTGATGGGTTGTGCACGCATTCCAGCAGGTGGAGACTAAGAAAAAATGCTGTGACTCTAGCGAGCCAATAAGAGCCCTTGCCAGCTAGAGAAAGATCCAGTAATAAAGTACCAAAGCAGAAGGAAAACATAGGAGACATACATAACCTGTGCATCCAAAAAACCTGAGCAGCCACCGGCACCTTGCCAGCAAAGGGTGAGTGCCTTCCAACATAACATGGTCCTTAAACAGGACATTTCAGCAAACCAGAAAAACATTCCTTTACTTATAAATTTCAGTAATATATAACTAGCAACACAGCTCCCAAAAATGAACTCTGAACTCATGAAAAAACACAGATATCTGAAGGGAGGGATCTGGGCCGGTCCGGAGGGATTAAAGGAAAGCAAATTAGCAGGTAAGGCCTAATTTACCCTTCCTTAGCGTCCCTCCGGACCGGCCCAGAATGTGACTGATGGGAAGTAACAAAGCAGTGAAATTATGGGAGGGACCCTAACAGCCCCGCCGACAAAACGCGCGCTCCAAAAGCAACCTGACGATGACTGAGACCGTCTAGACAGTAGTGCTTAGAAAAAGTATGCAAAGACGACCAAGTTGCCGCCCTACAAATGTCTTCTGGAGGCACCAGACAACGCTCTGCCCAAGAGGCTGCCTGACTTCTTGTAGAGTGTGCCTTAACATGCTCTGGAACAGGTCGCCCTGCAAGAAAATAAGCTGAAGCAATCATCCCTTTAAACCAACTAGAAAGAGTGGGCTTAGAGGCCATGAACCCCTTACGCGTACCGCAATCAGAACAAACGGTCAGACCGCTGGAAGTCATCCGTGACTTAATATAGTGTTTCAACACCCGTTTGACATCCAAACACTTCAAATGCCGCGGCTCCTCTGAGCTGGAGAAAGAACCTAACACAGGCAATACCACTGGCTGAAACCGAGTTACTACCTTGGGGAGAAAAGAAGGAACTGGCCACAACACTATCCGGTCGGAACAGAACTCCAAGAACGGAGATCTACACGACAACGCCTGCAACTCCGAAACTCGCCTAGCTGAAGCAACGACCAGGAGAAATACTGTCTTCAGAGTCAAGTCCTTTAAAGTACAGGACGACAAAGGCTCGAAGGGAGGCTTAGTAAGAACCTTAAGCACCAAATTCAGATCCCAACGAGGAAAAGAACATTGCGAGGGGGGACGAAGGAGATTAACTCCCCTCAAAAAACGCACCACATCCGGATGACTAGCTAGAGACTTCCCTTGCACATGGCCACAAAAACAAGACAAAGCCGCAATCTGCACTTTAAGAGAAGCCAAAGCAAGGCCTTTGTCAAAACTGCGCTGTAAAAAATCCAAAATTTTCGGAACCGAAGCACTAAAAGGAGATAAACCAAACTCCTTACACCAGTCCTCAAAAATCTGCCAAGTGCGCACATAGTTCAAAGAGTGAAGCATAGTAGCAATGACCTGAGCAGAATAACCTTTCTTAATCAACTTAGACCTTTCAAGAGCCAGGCCGTAAGACAGAACGGATCCGGATGAACGACGAGACCCTGCGACAAGAGATCGTGCTTGACCGGAAGCCTGAAGGGAACATCCACCAGAAGATGTCGAAGGTTGGCGTACCACAGCATTCGAGGCCAATCCGGTGCCACCAAAATCAAACGTCCCTTGTGCGTCTCTACCTTCAGAAGAAGACGCCCTATCAGAGGCCACGGAGGAAAAGCATACACTAGACCGGCTGGCCAAGACTGAAGAAGAGCATCCATGCCCTGCTCTTTGGGATCCTTGCGATGACTGAAGAACAGAGGAAGTTTTGCATTGGTTGTGGAGGCAAACAGATCCATTCTGTGCGATCCCCAACGATCGACCAGCAGCCGAAACGCCACTTTGCTTAGCGACCACTCGCCGGGATCAAGCATGTGACGACTTATAAAATCTGCTTGAACATTTAGAACCCCTGCTACATGAGCCGCTGACAGAGCCACCAGATGCACTTCCGCCCATTGAAGCAATAACGACGCCTCTCACTCCAATGGCAGACTCCTCGTCCCTCCTTGCCGATTGATATATGCTACTGCTGTGGCATTGTCCGACATTACTCGTAGTGCTCGACCTTTCAGGAAATGAAGAAACCACTGGAGCGCCAGACGAATCGCTCTGGTCTCTAACAGGTTGATTGAAAATAATGCCTCCTGATGAGACCAGAGACCCTGAGCAAACTGCCCCTGACAGTGAGCTCCCCAGCCGCGGAGACTGGCATCTGTTGTCATTACAGTCTAGCTGGGCTGATCTAGAGGCATACCTTTTGGTCAAATTGGCCTCCCGAAGCCACCATCGGAGACTGGACTTCACTTGAAGCAAAAGTGGCAATCTCTGATGAAGGGAATCCTTCTGTGATGACCATCTCGACAGAAGTGACCTCTAAAGAGGCCACATGTGCGCCCTGGCCCAGGGCACCGCCTTGATTGCCGCTGCCATGGAGCCTAAAACTTGTAGATAGTCTCTTGCCAACGGACTCGAATTCTGCAAGAAAAGACGAATCTGAGCCTGCAACTTGAGGACCCTGGCCGACGGCAGAAACACACGGCCCTGCTTCGTGTCGAACCGGACTCCCAGATACTGAAGGCTGAAGACGGCTCTTCTGCACATAGACTACCCAACCTAGGGACTGCAAGAACTCTATCACCCGAGCTGTCACCTGAACACTCTTGCGGTAAGACTTTGCCCAGATCAACCAGTCGTCCAAGTAAGGATGCACTAAAATGCCTTCCATTCTGAGAGCCGCAGCTACAATGACCATGACCTTGGTAAACGTACGAGGAGCAGTCGCAAGACCGAAAGGAAGGGCCTGAAACTGGAAGTGCCGACCTAGCACTGCAAAACGCAGGAAACGTTGATGCGCAGGACAAATAGGAATGTGGAAATAGGCTTCTGTAAGATCGAGAGAAGTCAGAAATTCCCCGGGCCTCACTGCAACTAAGATGGACCGCAGAGTCTCCATCCAAAAGGAGGGCACCTTGAGGGCTCGATTGACCGCCTTGAGATCCAAATTCGGACAGAAAAAACCCTCCTTCTTGGGAACTAGAAAGTAAATGGAGTAATGGCCTTGACCCTCTTCCACTGAAGGGACAGGACAAATAGCTCGAAGGTGCAGAAGTTTTCGGAGAGTATCTTTGACTGCCTCAGCCTTGATGCGAGAATGGCAAGGGGATTCTAGGAAAGCATCCGACAAAGGGTGAGCAAACTCTAATGCGTACCCATCTCAAATAACCTCTAATACCCACTGATCCGAAGTAATCTGGGCCCACCTCTCTTGAAATTGTGCCAATCGAGCGCCCACTTGGACTAGAGGCTGGGCCCACCCACCTTCATTGTTGGAGACGGGAGAAGGAGGACAGAGAACTCCCTGCCTCTCGACCTCCTCTACGACCTCCTCGAAAGGACTGAGACCTTTGGAAAAATCTGGAGCGTTGTCCCTGAAAAACTCTGCCTGACTGAAAACGACGAAAATCATGGCCTCTACCACGAGCTAAGAAATTGCCATGACCAGACCCTCTCGGACGATCCTCCGGCAATCTAGGAACCTTAGCCTCACCCAAGCTATTCACCAGCTTGTCCAATTCTTCTCCAAATAGAAAAGAACCTTTAAAGGGAAACTTACTAAGCTTAGAGTTAGAGGCCGCATCCGCTGACCAACCACGCAGCCAGAGCGTATGCCAAGCCGCAACTGAAAAAGCCATAGACTTAGAAGAAGCTTGAAGCAAATCATAAAGAGCATCTGTTAAAAAAGCTGAACCCATTTCCAGCTTAGCTACTTCATTATCAATAGCAGAAAGGTTATCCGAAGAATGATCTAACACCTTCTCAGACCAGCGGACACAAGCTCTCGCTACCAGGGAGCCACAAATTGCAGCCTGCATTGCCAGAGCCGACACATCAAAGGAATTCAATCCAACGATCCTGGGGATCTCGCAGAGCTGTACCACCATCTACCGAGACAGTGTTTCACTTGGTAACCGTGGAAACTACCGCATCCACAATGGGAGAGCGTAAAAGGTCTTTATCTACATCAGGAACTGGATAAAGCCTGCCCATGGACCTAGCCAGCCTAAAGGCAGAATCAGAAAACTCCCACTGAGCCTGAATAATATCCTTAATATCCTGATGCATAGAAAAGGACTTACCTGCTCTGCGAATACCCTTGACCAACAAATCTACCTTTCTGGGCTCCGATACCTGAAGATCCTGACCATCAAACCTCAAAGTAGAAGCAACCTGAGAGATAAGCTCCTGAAGATCATCCTTGTGGAAAATCCGTACTACTGAAGAATCCTCTCCCACAGGAAGAGATTCCTCACCTTCTGCGGACTGCTCAAACTCCTCCGCAAACCGCTCGTCAGGAAAAAATGCCTCCTCCTCCTCCAATGAGGGCATATCCTGGTCATGAGCGCAAAACAAATCTTGCTCAGCTTCCTCCAAAAGCCTCACCCTGAGGCACAGAGACCCCCTCCAGAGACCGACTCCCCGGAGGGTCCACAGGCGCAGTTATATGTAAAAGAAAGGCCTGGTACATCTGTAGTACGAATTCAGGAGGAAAACCTCCTTCCCCCACAGAAAAAAGAGAATTGTGCAAAATAGGGACAGGCCCAGCAGCAAGAGAGGCCTGAGGAGCAGGAGACGGCATGGCATCCAAAATGGCGACGTTTACCGCAAAAATCGGCACCGGGAGAGATGGCCGCCGGCAAAACAACGGAATCACCCCCCCCCCCCGACGGACCACCGACTGCTGCACCCTGATCTTCCACAGCAGTGCAGTAGCAACAAACACCCGCCGCACCTAGCCCCTGCCACACAAAACAGCGGTGGAGTTTCTTCAACATCGCGAAGGAAGGAAAATAACAAAAAACAGCTGATCGTTCCAACGCGAAAGAGCTGCCTTGCTTGTTAAAAGTGCCCAAAGACAGCTCTGCCGACACAGCAGACCGGGAGGCTTCACTCTTTACTTTACTTTTTTTTTTTTTTACAGCAGCTGTCTCTCCCCACCTGCACAGGTCCCCCCTTGAGGAGCTGGAGGTAAATCTGTACTGCTTTTAAAAGCAGGAAAAAATGCTAGCAGAGAGAACTAACTAGCACCCACAACAACCGGGGAGGATAGGGGGGGAGGGACTCAGCCTTCCGAGTGTGGCACCCCCGAGGCTCACAGAGACCCCCACAGGCCTCAGCCTCTACAGAGCAGGGTTTTTTTTTGTAAAATGCACAGGAAAGCAACACCAAATAGAGACAATCCACAACACTTTAAACCAAAAGAGAGAAATAGAAAAGAACACCTTCCACCTGCTGGAGACTGAGCTTACTGGATCTTTCTCTAGCTGGCAAGGGCTCTTATTAGCTCGCTAGAGTAACAGCTTTTTTTTCTCAGTCTCCACCTGCTGGAAGGCATGCACAACCCATCAGTCACATTCTGGGCCGGTCCAGAGGGACGCTAAGGAAAGCCTTTGTAACATTATCCCTCTGAAAGGTAATCTTGTCACAGGGTACCTAGGTTGGGAGGGCACATAGGCACATATGTGGCACCTGCCTACATAGGTAACAAATGCATATGTGTCTTAATAAAATGACTTACCCGAATCCCACACAAGAAATGACACTTTTTGTATAGGTTTAGGCTCATACGAATATTTTATAACATATACACACAAACGCCATGCCAGACCCATCTCTGCCTCCAGGAATGCATAGGTCCTATGTGTAAGCAGTACATTCTTTCATGCAATTTTATAAGAATCTATTCGCATATGTAAGTGCCATTTTACAAGTATAAATACCTTATTCAACCGTCACCATAATAAACTTTTTATGTTTGTTACACTTCTACATTTCAGAAAATGTTTTAAATCCTGAATCTATGCCAGAATGTGCTTATTTTATTTATTCATGAAGTACACAGTGTTCGCTCACACTTTCAGAGTACACATTTAATTAATACCTTGCATCTGATATCTTTCTTGATTAGGTGATTTTTTTCCTTGTAGTTGAAGATAACATGCACCTTCTTCATTCCTGATCCACAGATATCTGGGCCTGACAATGACAAGATTCAGTACCCAATTTAATAAGTTTTGAGAGACCAGATGAAAAATAAAAAGGAGAGGGAGAAATTGCCATCCCTGTCTATTAGAAAAATGCATTTTCCAACTTACATTCTGCTGATTCCCCCTTATTTCTGAATGAGCAACCTGTCCATAAATAGAAATATTGAAGCATTTGCTTCAGTCATTGTGTCCTAGAAGATCTAGCACATATGGAACTATCAACATCAGATCAGCACAATACCTATGTAGGTTGAGCTAAATATTTCAAAGGAGCCATTTAAAGTTTATATGAAACAATTACAGGCCAATCTTCAAAGAAGTTATACATTTACCTGCAGTCAGTGATTGTACATATATTTTCAAATTTTATATTGAATTAAAAAAAACTGCACCTGATCATAGTTAGCTTTTGTGAAATGTTAAATTTAGTTTGCAAAGCAAATTTCACATGTAATTATCAATTAATAGTTAATAAACTGCTTTGCATAAGTTTGCATTGCATTCATTAACTATTACATTAAATAACATTTCACAAGCATAAAGCTAGATGTAAAATTCTACTATTTGCAAGTTTAAGTTTATTTGGGGCATCTTTGGGGACGCAGCAACTGCCCTGTCGCGGCGGGCCAGTCTTGCAGTGGTCCCCGGCGGTTCCAGCGTCCCACGGCCCAACAACGTCAATGCCAGCAAGAGTTGGCTCCCTGGGTATGCATGCACATCAAAGCTGTGCATTTAAGGGCTAGCAGCCCTAGGCAGATACCGGTGCCCCTGGATGACATCACCTACTGGGGGTACTTAAGGCACATGGACACTTCCAAATTTCCTTCACAACAGGTCGTCCTGCTTGCTAGCATCGCCTCAGCGTTTTCATTCCAGTCAGCCGTCTCAACATCCTGTCTTCAGCGTCTTATCTCCAGCTCCAAGCCCTGCCTTGCCTCCAGCTCCAACCCCTGCCTTACCTCCAGTTCCAAGCCCCACCTTGTCTCCAGCTCTGAGCCCCACCTTGTCTCTGGCTTCGAGCCCTGCCGTATCGCTAGCTCCAAGCCCTTACTTATCTTCAGCCTTGCCTTCCTCATCTCCATTTCCAGCCTTGCCTTGTGTTATGATTCTGCCGGTTTGGCTGAGGGGGAGGGGGGGACGTCTCTTCTGATTGGCTGCCAGGGGTTGTGCTGACGTCAGGGGATAGTACTTTAACCTGCAGCTGAAGAGTTTCTCTGCTTTTGCGTTACTTACTTGGTGGTAACAGGGAAGCCTGATAGGTTTCTCTCAGAACATGCTCTAGGTTCTGACAGGGATCTGTGTTGTATTAGAGTATTCTTTTCCTTCCCTCTGGGTTAGCTACTGCTGTGTGTGTGTGCGTAGCTCTGTAATCAGGGTCAGCTGCTCGTTTGTTTAGTGGGGGCTGGGCATTGCTCAGCCTCTGGGCTGAGTGAGAGCTTCTCCTTTGTTTGTTTGTTTTAAGGATTTCTCTTCCCAGTGTCCGCCTGCTGGCTCTGTGAGTTTAACCCTTTGTGTACTGTGTGTATTGTATTCCTGCCTCTGCCAGTGTGTTTGTTGGATGCCCCCCCCCCCTCCCGCTCCCTCTCGGGAGAGGAAGCATTCTCTGATTGTTTGTTGATTTATGGCACTCTCTCTCTGCTGGCTCTACAAGCTTAACCCTTTGTGTTCTGTGTGCCTCTGTCCACAGTGGGTTTGAGGCAAAGGCTTTCTGCCTTCCTTTTGTGTCTGGTTCCTCTGGCTTCTGCCTGGGGCTCCTACCCTGGTGGGGGGGGGGGGGTTGCTGTGTTAGTTCCCCTGTCCTGTGCTAGTCCCCTGGGTGGGCGTGGCCCGCTCTGGTCCTTTGTTTCCCCCTCTGCCCTATTGCTGGTGTTCAGCGCATGTCTGGCATCTTGGGGCCCTCTGGGTTCTTTCACCCCTCCCTGTGTGTGATTGGGTTCCAGTTCAGCCGTGAGGCTCGCACGAGTGGCTCTGTGTGCCTGGGTTCTGGTTCGGCCGCGAGGCCCGCCTGTATGCCTATTTCCCTTCTTCCTGAGGGACTGTGGGGAGGGGTAGCTTAAGGGGTATTGTGTAGCTGGGGTGTGCGGTGGTGGGTCGATCTCCCCTTGGCCTGGGTCGGCGCCCTGCTGGCCTCGGCCAGGGCCCAAGGGCTCACGACCAACCCAACGGATTACACCTTGTCTCCAGCCCAGCCTTGGTGTTCCTTTCTTCAGCCCAGCCATGGTGTTCCTGTCTCCTGCCTAGCCATTGTGTTCCTGTCTCCAGTCCTGCCTCTGTGTTCCTGTGCCTTGCCCAGGTCCCGGTCCTGCTGGGCTTGCCCCCAAGAGCTCTTTTCAGAGCCACTCCAGGTTCCAGTTCTGCTGGGCCTGTCCCCAAGGGTTCTTTTCAGGGCCATCCGTTAGACTAATCTGACCTCCTGGTTGAGAACCCAGTGAAGGCCCAAGGGCTCACCATCCAGACCAGTGACAGACTGTGAAGGCCATGAGCTTGACCAAGTCACCAGCCTTGCAGCTCCTTCAGCAGCTGGCTCTGCATCTTCAATGGCTCTCCGGAGTGGTCCAAGATCTGACCCTAAGGAAGGACCACTCTGAGTCCTGCGGCACCTCAGGCCACAGGTCCTTCACCCATGGTAGCTAGCTGTTTGTGCAGCACTGCGTACGCCTTGTAGCACTATAGAAATGCTAAATAGTAGTAGTAGTAGTAGTAGCTCTGGACCAGCCCAAGTCATTACACCAACCGTATCGGTGATCCAGTTGGCACCTTTCTTCCGGTACGATGGGAACCTGAAGACCTGCAGGGGTTTCCTCAACCAGTGCTAAATAATCTTTGAGCTATTTCGTCTCTGACAGGGCCCGGGTGGCATATATCATCTCACTTCTCTCGGGTCCAGCCCTTGCTTGGGCTTCTATCTGGGAGCGAAAAGCCCAGATATTAAACAACCTGAAAGAGTTCTTGGCACATTTCAGATAAATCTTTGAGTAACTGGGGAAGACCTCTTCTGCGGCCTTTGAAATGCTTAACCTGCAACAAGGGTCGCAACCATTGGGTGCCTATGAGGCTCATTTTCAAAGCACTTAGCCTCCCAAAGTTCTATAGAAACCTATGGAACTTAGCCTCCCAAACTGCTTTGAAAATATGCCTCTATGTCATTCAGTTCCAGACTCTGGCCTCTGGATTCTGAACTGCAGTGGAATAATGAGAGTTTGGTCTCTGTGTTCTGGCAAAGCTTGTCATCTCAGATCAAAGATGAGTTGGCCAGTCGAGACCTTTCCACAACTCTGGATGACCTTATTCTTCCCACACACTGAGACTCCGGAGCTCTGCCTGTCTCTTGGGCCCTGCGCATGGAACAGGAAGCATTTCTGAAAATGCTACCATGGAGGATCTGGATATCAGCTTTCTACCTAGGAGCCTAAATTTTGCTTCCCGAACCTCCCTCCCACATTTTCCTATATCATTGGTACTTACATGTACCAAGGCAGCCAAACGAGTGGTCTCTAAATGTGGGCATAGCTTCCAAAAATGGGGCACCCCCTCAGTGGATCTTTTTGCCACTCAGATCAACCACAAGGTCCCTCAGTTCCATTCCAGGTTTCAGGCCCACGACAGACTAGCGTCAGATGCCGTCATTCTACATTGGGGGACAGGCCTTCTGTATATGTGTATCCTCTGATACCTCTAGTGGTGCACCTAAAGGAAATTCCCTGCTTAGTTCTTTATCATAGTATTAGCCCCTGACAAAGGGCATAAAGCTAGCCACACCAATTAATTTTTTTATATATATACTAGTAAAAAAGGCTTGTTTCGTAAACAAATGAAACGGGTGCTAGCAAGGCTATAGAGTGAGAGTGTGTATATGTATGTGTGTCTGTGTGACACAGAGAAAGTGTGTGTGTGTGTCTCTGTGTGAAAGAGTGTGTGCACAGGTAGGGTGAAAATGAAGAGACAGCAGTGAAATTTTACATAGGACAGCTGAACCATTTGAGGCGTGTTTGTGTGTCTGTGTGAGAGAGTGTGTATATGTGTGTGGGTGCGTGTGTGTGTGAGATAGAGACAGTGCAAGTGTGTGTGTGTGCGTCTGTGTGAAAGAGAGTGTGAAAGGGTAGGGTCAAAATGAAGAGACAGCATTATAATTGTACATAGCACATCACAAACATTTGAGGCAGTTATTGCCTTATCTCCCCTGCCGCCCCCTCCATACCCAACGATTCGTTCCTTGTCTTCCATCCCCTCTATGTCCCGTGTGTATGTGTGTGAGAGAGAGAGAGGTGCTAGCAGTCCCTGTGATAGTGGCAGGTCAGCTGCTCATTATAGCCAGTTAAGAGTGAGAGTGTGTGTGTACGTGCTGTTTTTTTTCTTTCCCTCATATGCCCTCCGTGTCCGTTGTTTGTGTGGAGAGGAGATCTATATGGTCCTTTTAGTGTTGCTGTTGACGTTGTGTAGCAACTGTGTGGTACTGGTTTTCATTGTTCCGCGATGTGTCTTATGTCACGTTTCATCGCTTAGTAACGGGTTCGCAATGCGATTGGTTGAGTGTCATCGGTCCGCCCTCGACGTCATGATGTTTTACGTGGGGGGCGGGGCCAACACTCATGGGCGAATTCCTGGTTTCACCACCATGCATTTAGATCGTTGGGACTTGTGGAGGCTTCAGAACGTTGGAGGTGCGTTTTATATAGAGAGATATATGCTGTCAAAGCGAGCATTTTTGGAAAGCCTGGGAGTTGCAGGGGGAACCCATGGGGGAGAGTACACCCAAACAGATGAACAGGCAAGAGAGGTGGGGGATGGGGATCTGCACCCCTCAGGCAAGTTCCCCTAGGACCGAGCCACAGCCTCACACCAGGGCCAGCTTAACCACTGGACTGGGTGAGGCTCTGGACAAGGATGCCAGCAATTAAGGGTGCCAAAATACTCAGCTTCTGGCCTCACCAGGTCTACAGGTTAAACCTTTTCTTCCCAGCCACCCCAGTCCGGTCTCCCCCCTTCTCTTCTGGCACTGATCCCTCACCTCTCTCACTCCCCTGCGAACCTGTAAAATTTGTCAGTCACTGGCAGTGGTGTGACAGGCTGCCTTTGGCCAGCCCCTAGGTTTTGGCTCTGCCATGTCCCACCTACAAGAAATTGCATCAGAGAATGCAGGACATATCAGAGAGAAGACCCAGTGGCTGGCCGAAGGAAGCCTATTGTGTTGCTGCTGCTGCTGCCAGACCCGTTGGGAGGGAGGAAGGGTTTGCTGGAACTATGCGATTGAGGGGGGTGCAGGCAATGAAAGTTGGCTCAGGGCGCCACTATTTCTTGAGCCGGCCCTGCCTCACACAATGGTACTAAGAAGTGTGACAGGGGGCTTCAGAGTCAAGCTCTGAGCTCAACCAGGTACGGTCCTGAGATTGTGACCTGTGGGGACCATGCTGTGGAGAGCTAGACCACGGATAGGAGCACCGTCAGCACAACTATCACCCGCTAAAGGTACAGAAAAGTCCTGGATTGTTCCAGGGAGCACGTTAGCTTATGCTGGTGATGTCACTGGCAGAATTCAGTTTTCTCTACCGCCACCTGCTAGTAGGAAGGGATAACACCCATTGGTTCAGAACAGTGGAGTTAATGTTAGGAAAATGTATTTACAGATCACCTTTTCCTTGTAAATCATATTATGATCACTGTTATCAAGAGGGCCCAGCACCATTACCTCCTGCACCAGATCATTCGCTCCACTAAGGACTAGGTCTAGAATTTATTATTTATGTCGATTTATATACCGTATCTTATTGCAACTGCAAAACAGAACGGTATACATATGATAATGGTACTCAAAATTGCAAAACAGTGTATGGCATTTTACTTTTCAAACACTTCAGATGCTTCAGGTAACTTACCAAACATGATGTAGTATGTGGAATCACCATGCATGTCCTCCTGGTTGAGATCAGATGGAAATAATTTGACATATCCCCCACCACAGTCAATGTTCTGTTGATGCTTTACTGTAAACTGAATGACTAATGTCTGATCCTCATTACAAAAGGGCTCAAATCTTGCTGATAAAGCATAATACCTAGCATCTTGACTAGTCTGAAGACCTGGAAAGGGAAAAACATGAAGGTTATACTTTCAGATACAATGTAATCCAAGAAAGGATTGGAATTGCAATAGTAATTGTAGATCATAGAAAAAGAAGTAGTCAATGACATGCAAGCCTCATGAATGTGTGAAAAAAGGGTCCATGAGCAAATGTAAATGTTCGCAATTGGTCAGGGGGGAAAATCACCTGTGTTTTCTGAAGACTTTGCTCTCACGTTTCTCCTATGAGCAATAGTTTAGTGCAATTCTATGGAACTTCATTTATCCTGATTAAAAAATACCTTGATGTTCTTGTGATGTCAAACACTCAGGGAACTGACTAAACACGGTACTGAACAAACCAGTATGAAGCTAATGATCCATGGCCCTATTTATATACATGGGCTATATCCTTACTGCTCCACTAGTTGCTTAATTATTTCAGCACATTTTTCAGTCAATAAAACAGAATCACTTGTAAATTAAGCAAGTACTAAAATTAGAATAGTGAACTGAATCTCTGGCTTTTCCTCTGTTCAGTGAATTTTGGCTGTCTAGATTCTTCAGAATCTATGTTTTTGGCTTATTCCATGTCTTTCTTTGGTATCTGAACATATATTATTTCTAAATTTTCCATTTTGCAGAGAAAATTTCCAGAGTTTTCTGCAGTAAACAGATATTAATTCACAGAAAAAAAATTACATCTTTGAAAATTAACCCTCCTGTCAAAAGGTCAGAGAAAAGAAGAAGGGCAGTGGCCACGCCAGCAAAGTATGCACTGGGAGTGAAAAATGAACCCCCCCTGCATACTTCAGCAGGGAATTTCTTTGCACCTGTAAACTCTGTGAATACTTATGTACATGCCAGTAGTTGTCAGGCAAGAAATAGTAACATAGTAACATAGTAGATGACGGCAGAAAAAGACCTGCACGGTCCATCCAGTCTGCCCAACAAGATAACTCATATTTGCTGCTTTTTGTATATACCCTACTTTGATTTGTACCTGTGCTCTTGAGGGCACAGACCGTATAAGTCTGCCCTGCACTATCCCCGCCTCCCAACCACCAGCCCCTCCTCCCAACCACCGGCTCTGGCACAGACCGTACAAGTCTGCCCAGCACTATCCCCGCCTCCCAACCACCAGCCCCGCCTCCCGATCTTGGCTAAGCTCCTGAGGATCCATTCCTTCGGCACAGGATCTTCATAGGAAAACTCTACAGAGGTAGGGATCCTTCTCAAGAATGGATGGAGTCATTTTACCTATGAAGGAGAATTGGTATAAGCTCTACAATAAATTATAAAGAGCAGATATGTAGCTCTGAGTTCTTCTCTACATATAAATATGCATTTATAAGAGCTGTATGAATGCAGTGTTACATATTAATTGGCAGTTTAGGGCATTTTTTGGTATTCTGCTATTTCCTGTTATTTATTTTTATCAAAGATATAGCGAAGACACTTACTTGTAGCAGGTATTCTCCGAGGACAGCAAGCTTCTTATTCTCACAAGTGGGTAGACGCAATCCTGCGTCGCCTGAACCGGCAATATTGCCATAGAAAAAAACAGAGCTTTTAGGAGCACGAGCTGCGAGTGCCTTCCTGCCTGCCACGCGAACGCGCCTGCCTCAGTTTCATACAAAAACAAAAAAAACCAATAAAAACATGCAAATAGACCACTCCAAGGGGAGGTGGGCGGGACTGTGAGAATAAGAAGCCTGCTGTCCTCAGAGAATACTTGCTACAGGTATCTTCGCTTTCTCCGAGGACAAGCAGGCTTGCTTATTCTCACAAGCGGGGAAACTCTAGCATCCAGGCTCACCTAAAACAACAAACATTTGTCTATTGGGCCTTGCAAAGGCGAGGACCAGTGCTTTTTTTGTGCCGGTACACAACGGTACGGCGTACCGGCACCTTTTTATTCTCTACTCCACATGCGCAGGTCTCCTTCCCTCCCACTCAGCTCCCCGACCGGCAGCCCGACTCAACTCCGTTCCTCCTCCCCTCCCCCCGGCAGCCCGACTCAGCTCCATTCCCCCCCCCCCCCAAGCGTTTAACCCTTTTACTGTCCATGGCAGTGACGTCAGTAAAGAAGGTGGCACTGCAGGCTCACCTCCAGCTTCTTCTTTCCCTCTTCACACAGTGTCCCGCCTTCGCGGAAACAGGAAATGCATCATTAGAGAAGGCGGGACACTGTGTGGAAAGAAGAAGCTGGAGGCGAGCCTGCAGTGCCTTCTTCTTTACTGACGTCGCTGCCAAGGACAGTAAAAGGGGGGGGGGGGGCAGGAAGGAACGGAGATGAGGGTGGCAATAGGTAAAAAACGGATACAGCGGGATCCTTGGGATCTTCCCGGATTCGATCATAAAACTTTTAAAGGTTCATTTTTTTATGCCAGTCATTTAGATATGGACATTTTAAATATATCCTCCCAAAATTTTTTTGTTTTCTCTGTTGATGGTATTTAATGCTGGAGATTACTGATTATTCTCCCGGACCCTCCTATTCGCGCACAATCTCGTCCACCTTAAAAAGGGCGAGCCTCCGTGCTGCCATAAATTTGACTGGTTCCTCTCCACAGGAAGGAAACGTCACGTCACAGGGGGCGTGACAGCAGGATCTGTTTTCTCGGAGCTTGAATAAAACAGGACACAGGTTGTTCCTATGTAGACACCTAAAGCCAGTAGGCGGAGCTTGCCTGCAATAGACTGAGCATGCCCCCGTTTTAGTTCACCAAAACAATAGCAATTGACAACACTAGCAAAAGATTATTAGAAATAACTGACTGGTTATGCGTGGTCCATCTGCATAAACCTAATCCAGTTGGATACAGATGGCCAAATTTCATTGAGATCCTGTTTCCTGATTGGTTCAACTTAACTTAACTTTACTTTATTTTTTGTCTATTAGATTGTAAGCTCTTTGAGCAGGGACTGTCTTTCTTCTATGTTTGTGCAGCGCTGCGTACGCCTTGTAGCGCTATAGAAATGCTAAATAGTAGTAGTAGTAGTAACTGTTGTTGGAATCTGCCTTGGGAAGCCTGAGGGCTGTTGGGGAGCTGAGGGAGGGCAGGGAGAATCGCTGGACATGGAGGGGAGGGGGCGAGAACAGATTGCTGGGCATGGAGAAAAGGGGAGGGCAGGGGGAGAGAAGAGATCGCTGGAGAGGAGGGGAGGGCAGGGGGAGAGAACAGATCGCTGGACATGGAGAGAAGGGGAGGGCAGGGGGAGAGAAGAGATTGCTGGAGAGGAGGGGAGGGCAGGGGAGAGAGGAGAATTGCTGGCCATGGATGGATGGAGGGGAAGGCAGGGGAGAGAGGAGAATTGCTGGACATGGATGGATGGAGGGGAGGGCAGGGGAGAGAAAAGAATTGGTGGACATGGATGGATGGATGGAGGGGAGGGAATTCAGGATGGAGATGCACATGGATGGAGGAGATTGAAGTGAGGAGAAATGCTGGACATGGATGGAGTGGAGGGCAGGAAAGAGAGGAGAAATGTTGGACAAGGATGGAGGGAAGGAAAGACAAAGGAAGGAGATGCACACGGATGAAGTGGAAGGGAGAGAGGAGAAATGATGGTCATGGATGGAGGGGAGGGAAGACAGAGGAAGTAGATGCACATGGATGGAGGGGAGGGAAGTGAGGAGAAATGCTGGATATGGATGGAGGGGAAATTGCTGAATTTAAGGGCTGGATTGGAACACTTTGAGGGCAGATGTTGAAACTGGAGAAAGGACAGGGACAGGGCTACAGATGGTAGACACGACGCATAAGGACACAGAAGGATGGTGGACATGGTGAGAGAAAAAATATCAAATGGAAAGAAGACACTGCATAAAACAGAAGTCACTGGGACCAAAGCTAATAGAAAAACTAAATGCTCAGACAGCAAAGGTAGAAAACATTTATTTATTTATTTATTTATTGGAATATGTCAGCTTTTGGAAATGTGCATCTGTGATATTTTGCATGCAAGTTTCAATTTTTCTAGTATTGCTGAATGCTGAGTCTGACTTCTTGAGGTAACTTTCCAGTTCAGTATTTTGCCTTCATATCTGTTGTGTCATGTGTTTTTCATGCGTGATCAGGATGCAGTATTCTGCTAGCGTGTAGTATTTGCAGCCCTTTTTTTTGTTTTTGTTTCACTAGGTTGTGTACTGGTGTTTTAGAGCCCGGTGTAATTATAGTGCTGCCTTTCCACGCATAAGGTTGTAGCTGATTTTTTTGTCTACATTTTTATTAGTTTATAATCAGTCTTCAGGGTTCTTGTTTTGGGCCTAGGGACTTGTGTACTATTTTCAATGCTACATTTTTATATGCTCCATGGCTAGTAAAATGGATGTGGCTAATGTGGGGGTGTGGCTACTAGGGGGGGCAGAGCCATAGATAGTGACCCCGCCCTTAAGGTTGGCACGGTATGAGTACCGGCACCTTATTTCCTACAAAAAAAGCACTGGTGAGGACTTAACACAGATTAACCGGAAACTATATACAAACTAGATGAGAGTGCAGCCTGGGACAGAATAAAACGGGCCTAGGAGGGTGGAGTTGGATTATAGATCCCAAACAGATTCTGCAACACTGACTGCCCAAACCGACAGTCGCATCGGGCATCCTGCTCAAGGCAGTAGTGAGATGTGAATGTGTGGACTGAAGACCACATCGCAGCCTTGTAAATCTCTTCAATGGAGGCTGGCTTCAAGTGGGCTACCGACGCAGCCATGGCTCTGACATTATGAACTGTGACATGACCCTCCAAAGTCAGCCCAACTGGGCATAAGCGAAGGAAATGCAATCTGCTAGCCAATTAGATATAGTTTGTTTCCCGATGGCGACCCCCATCCTGTTGGGATCAAAAGAAACAAAAAGCTGGGTGGACTGTCTGAAGGGATTTGTCCACCCATGTAAAAGGCCACGATTCTCTTGAAGTCCAAGGTGTGCAAGCTGCTTTCGTCAGGATGGTCACGAGGTTGGGGAAAGAATGTTGGCAAGACAATTGACTGGTTCAGATGGAACTCTGACACCACCTTCAGCAGGAACTTAGGACTACTCTGTTGTGATGAAACTTAGTATAAGATGCTTCCACTACTAAGGCCTGAAGCTCACTGACCCTACGAGATGAAGTAACAGCTACCAAGAAAACCACCTTCCAGGTCAAGTACTTCAGATGGCAGGAATTCAGTGGCTCAAAAGGAGCTTTCATTAGCTGGGTGAGAACGAAGTTGAGATCCCATGACACTGGTGGAGGTTTGACAGGGGGCTTTGACAAAAGCAAACTTCTCATGAAGCGAACAACTGCAGGCTGTCCAGAGCTAGGATTACCTTCTACACGTTGATGATAAGCACTAATTGCACTAAGGTGAACTCTTACGGAGTTGGTCTTGAGACCAGAATCTGATTAGTAAAGAAAGTATTTAAGCACGGTCTGTGTAGGACAAGAAAGGGGATCTATGGCCTTGCTGTCACACCAGACGGCAAACCTCCTCCATTTAAAACAATAACACCTCTTAGTGGAATCTTTCCTGGAAGCCAGCAAGACTCAGGAGACACCCTCCGAAAGACCCAAGGAAGCAAATTCTAGGCTCTCAACATCCAGGCCGTGAGAGCCAGAGACTTGAGGTTGGGATGTAGAAGGGAGCCCTTGTTCTGTGTGATGAGGGTTGGAAAAAACTCCAATCTCCACGGTTCTTCGGAGGACAATTCAAGAAGAAGAAGAAACCGTATCTGCCACGGAGCAATCAGAATCATGGTTCAGCAGTCTTGCTTGAGTTTCAACAAAGTCCTCCCACTAGAGGTATCAGAGGATACACATTCAGAAGGCCTGTTCCCCAATGTAGAAGGAAGGCATCTGACACAAGTATGTCGTGGACCTGAAACCTGGAATAGAACTGAGGGACCTTGTGGTTGATCTGAGTGGCAAAAAGATTCACAGAGGGGGTGCCCCACGCCCGGAAGATCTTGAGGGCTATGCTCATATTTAGAGACCACTTGTGGCATTGCACTATCCTGCTCAGCCTGTCAGCCAGGTCGTTGTTTACGCCTGCCAGATAAGTGGCTTTAGAGTGTTTCAGATCGCTCAGAGCTTCAGGAAATTGATCTGAAGATTTGTTTCAAGCTCCCCATCCTAGGAGAGATGTATCCGTCATCAGCACTTTTTGCGGCTGAGGAATTTGGAATGGGAGTCCCAAGGTCAAATTGGACCGACTTATCCACCATTAACATCCTCTACATTCCCCATTGCTTGATACCACTGAGAAGCCAGGTTCTATTGAGCCAATCTCATGTGCAGGCGTGCCATGGGCGTAAAGTACACTGTGGAAGCCATGTGGCCCAACAATCTCAATGTCTGCCGAGCTGTGACCTAAACCTTGGACACTAGGGAAACAAGATTGTCTGTATGTGTCTCCGGGAAGTAGGATCGAACAGTCTTCGTGTTGAGCAGGGCTCCTATGAACGCCAATTGCTGAACAGGATGGAGATGGGACTTGGGGTAGTTTATAACAAACTCTAGTAGTTCCAGCACTCAAACAGTCATCTGCATGGACTCCCGAGCACCATCCTCCGAGATGCTCTTCACCAATCGTCGAGGTAAGAGAACACATGAACTCCCAGTCTGTGTAGCGATGCTGCGACAACTGCTAGACACTTGGTAAAGACCATGTGAGCCGACAAGAGGCCAAAAGGCAACACGCAATACTGAAAATGATGTGTTCCCAGCCAAAACCGAAGATACTTCTGGTGGGCTGGAAGTATCAGGATGTGTATATGCATCCTTCAAGTCCAGAGAGCACAGTCAATTGTTGTCCTGAATCATGGGAAGAAGGGTGCCTAGGGAAACCATCCTGAACTTTTCGCGAACTAGGAATTTGTTCAGGGCCTTTAGGTCTAGGATGGGGTGCATCTCTCCTGTCTTTTTCTGCACAAGGAAGTACCTGAAATAGAGTCCATGCCCTTCTTCCCCTGGTGGAATGGGTTTGACTGCATGGGCCTTCAGAAGGGCGGAGAGTACGTCTAGTAGTGCTTTAGAAATGATAAGTAGTAGTAGAGTTCCTCTACAAGTACCTGCTTGTGCTGAGAGCTGAAAGAATGGGCTCTTGGTGGACAATTTGGAAGTTTGGAAACCAAGCTGAAGGTGTAGCCAAGTTGGACTTTTTGAAGAACCCACCGGTCAGAGGTTATGAGATGCTACCTTTGGTGAAAAAACTTTAACCTCTCCACGAACGGCAAGTCATCCAGGATGGACAATTTGATTGTGGCTATGCTCTGCTGGAGCCAGTCAAAAGCTCATCCCTTGCTTTAGCTAGGAAGAAGCAGGGACCTTAGGCGAACACTGTTGACGAGAATGAGCACGTTGGGGCTGAGCCTGAGCACGCTGGCAAGCTGCAGGAGTGTACCTACACCTAGAATAGTAATAGGGAGCACTCCACGGCTTACCAAAATACCCCCTGGATGAGGAGGCAGATGCAGAAGACATCCGGCAGGAGAGAGATGGTATCTTTATGCTTCTTGATTTGGTCAGTGACCTCCTCAACCTTCTCTTTAAAAAGGTTATCCCCCTGGCAAGAGGCATCCGCCAACCTCTGCTGAACAGAATGTTCCAGGTCAGAAACACACAGCCATGAGTGTCTGTGCATTGCTATACCTTAACCAGATATCCTGGATGCCACGTCAAAAGTGTCGTAAGTACCCCTGGCCAAGAACTTGCGACATGCCTCCTGCTGCTTGACCAACTGACGAAATGGCTTGGCCTGCTCCGGAGGGAGTGCATCAACCAAGTCTGACAGCTGCCTCACCAAGTTCCGCAAATACACGCTCGTGAAGAGCTGGTATGACTGGATATGGGTGATGAGCATAGAGGCCTGATACATCTTTTTCCCAAAAGAGTTCAGGGTTCTAGCTTCTCTGCTTGGGGGAGCCTAGGCATAGGCCCTAGTACTCCTGAGGACTAGGGACGCCTGGCTCTCTCGAGCGGTGTCCACCACCAGGGAATCATGAGGTAACTGGGACCTCATAAACCCAGGTTCACCATGGATCCTATACTGGGTGTCAATTTTCTTTGGGACCACAGGGACAAACAGAGGGGATGCCCAGTTTCATACGAGGACTGCCTTCAGTACCTCGTGGAGAGGAGCCATCACTGCCTCCTTAGGAGGGAAGGTGTAGTTCAGGACCCCGAGTATCTTGGCCCTGGGCTCATCTTCCACTTCTACAGGGAATGGAATGGCATCAGCATTTTCCCATACAAAAGAGGTGAAAGACAGGCTCTCAGGTGGAGACAGACTCCTCTCAAGTGGAAGGGAAGGCTCAGAAGGAATCCCATAGGACTCGTCAGAGGAAAAGTACCTGGGATCCTCTTCTGATTCCCATGAGCGCGCCTCTTCGGTGTCGGATAGCACTTCCCTGAGGGATGTCCAAGACTGGGCCCGCCTCGATACCGAGGACACATGTCCTCGAGAGCAGCGTCGAGAAACTTGCTCCTGTCTCAACTCCGGTGAAGCTTCCTCCACCGACGTCGAAGGGGTGCCACAAGTGGCGCCCGCATCAGGGGCCGCAACACAGGCTGAGGGCCAGGTGGTGCCGCAGCAGGAGGTATGGTAGGCGCAAGCACCCCCAATACTGATGCACATCGCTGCATAAGGCCAAACAGAAGCTAAGGTAGAAAGACCTGGATGCGCTCACCAAGGGCCACCATCGGGAAAGACTGTGGCATCGGCTGAGGCGCAGGCTGCAGAATTGCTGGGGCCATTGCAGGAGCAGGATCTCGGCTGCTTGGAGATACATGCATCGGCACCTCCTGGATAGAGAGGGAGCAGTCCTCCTGGCATCGACGCTTCTCAGATACCAAATCCCTCAATGCCCCGGAGCTCCCGGCACCATGTATCGAGGGAGATCGGTGACGATGCTTCTTGGCCTTTGCCCGATGCAGGGGCATAGCCAGACTTCGAGGTGGGAGGGGGCCAGAGCCCAAAGTGAGGGGGCACATTTTGGTCCCCCTCTCTGCCACCCCCCCACTGCCGGTGCTGCTACACATACCTTGGCTGGCGGGGATCCCCAACCCCCGCCAGCTGAAGCACCGCTACTGTTGCCGCCGCACATGCCTTGGCTGGCAGGGGTCCCCAACCCCCGTCAGCTAAAGCTTGTTTTCCAGCGCTGGTCTCCGGTGCCACCACATTTCCTGCCCTGCTCTCTCTTCCCCTTATGTCATGTCCGGTATGCTCGTTTTAATGAAACTGAGCATGCACGATGTGAGGGGAAGAGAGAGCAGGGCAGGAAATGTGGCGACGCCAGAGACCAGCGCTGGAAAAAATGCTTCAGCTGGTGGGGGTGGGGACTCCTGCCAGCCAAACCAGGGGCACAGATCCAGTTTTGGGGGGCCCAGGCCCCATGGCTACGCCACTGGCCTAATGCAAATCACCCATACTCCTCGGTGCCAACGAGGACAACATCGAATCCTCCTGTTGCCTCGGGGTCGGGTCTGACGATAGTCCCGGGGGGCCTTCATAGCAGAAGGCCTCGAGACAGGTGGAGACCCACTCGACGCTTCACTGCTCCCAGTGTCACGGGGTCTCAAAGCAGCCATCCCTACCTGGACTTCCGATGTCGGTGCAACGCTGGACATCGATGCCGACACCTCCGACCTCGATGCTGATGTCGATGTCGGCTCCAAAAATCTTTGCGTGTTGAGCCTCTCAAGAAAGAAGGCCTTATCCAATGAAAAATTTCTCTACAAACAAAAGTGGGAGGGAGCTATTTGTGACCAAGAGTCCTAGAAAACAGATTTCAGATCTTTTGGTTCTTTTTCTCCTGAGAAATTTTTAAAAAGCTCAGATTAACCTGACCAGGGAAAAGAGATAGCACTAAAAGATGTTGAATGCTGATCTTCAAGGAACTGAAGGCACATCAGTACTTTACCTTTGTCTTTCTCTTCATCTCCATAAAAGTTTCCTGCACTTAGCTGAAATTTACCAAAATCAGATTTGTGCTTTGATTCAATCCACCGTTTCTGCCATTCATCTGTGGAAAAAAGAATACCAAATATATTAACTTTTCAAGTGCCTGATTTTTCATAAAAGTTCCACAGAAGGGAAATGTTATAGGAATACTGAACTGACACCAATATAGGATTTTTTGTTTTGAAATCTTATCTCATTTTACATTCATAACCCAGCCTGCTGAGGAGAAGGAAATCATGTCCCAATGAAGCCCAATGAAGGAAAAGGCACTGCTGTCCTACCCTGCAATGTCTGTTTCACCATTTTATCATATGGTCCCAAACTATCTTATTTTTTTTTTTAAGTTTGTATTTATTGGCATTTAATAATTTAACAAGCATTCACTTGGTATTATAGAATAAGGGGAGAATATTCAGCCCACAGTAATGAGTGGCTTGCAAGTCACTTCCAGCTGCAGGTTAAGCTTACTCGGGATCTTCAGTGAAGGGGCATGCACAGCTTCCAGCATTGAATATCCAGGTATGTCAATTGACCTGGAAATTAATTGGGCATCGACCTATAATTGACCAGTGCCTGGTTAATTCGCTGCATAAAATGTTAGGGCAGCTATTTTGCTGTTCTAACTTTATGAGGTTACTTAGCAGGTTAGTAGCCTGAATATTGTTGCTAGCTGGCTAAGATGATGCTCTGCCCACACTCTGCCTCGACCCCTCCTAACCTGGCTAATTAGTGGATGGCTGGTTAGTGGGAATATTTAGCAGCATTAACTGGTTACATGCCGCTGAATATCCAGGACTGGTAAGTTCAGCAGGGTTTAACCTGGAAGGAGCCTCTCCTCTCCTGCCCAATTAAACCCTTTTGAATATCAACACCCAGTGCTTTTTTTGTAGACAAAAAGGTGGCGGTACTCATTATGGGCGGGGTCACCACATATGACTCCACCCCTATTATAGCCACACCCACATTAGCCACATCCCTTATACCAGCCATGGCGCATATAAACAGACATCATTGAAAATATACTAGTATAGGAGAAAAAAATAACGTGATTTTTTTCTTTATAAATAATTTCTGTAAGTGGTTACAGCTCCAGTATACCCAGTGCAAAATAAGACAGCAGTTGTAAATTCTCAAATTGTACATATTCCAAACATTAAAATGAAAATAAAATTATTTTTTTCTACCATTGTTGTCTGGTGACTTTGTTTTTCTATCCATATTGGTCCCAGTCTCTGATTCTGCTGCTCTCTATCTGTTCTCTTAACTCCATTTCCAGGGCTTCCTTTCCATATATTTCTTTACTTTCCTCCTTTCTTCTTCATTTCTTGCCTACATCCAAAAGTAAAAGCTGGGTCCTCCTCCTCCGTGGAATTGACTGGAGGAGGTATAACATGGATCCAGCTTTTGCCTATTTTCTCCATCCATGTGCAGTTTTTCTCCTCTCTTCCCTTTCCCTCATCTCCATCCATGTGCATCTTCTTCATTTTTCTTTCCTCCCCTCCATCCATGTCCAGCACTTCTCCTCTCTCCTCCCCTCCATCCATGTCCAGCATTTCTCCTCTCTCTTCCCTCCCCTGTATCCATATAAAGCAATAATTCTCTCTCCCCTCTCCTCCATCCAAGTCCAGCATTTCTCCTCTCTCCCCGCCAACTCCTCCATCCATCCATGTCCAGCAATTCTCCTCTATCTCTTGCTCTCCTCTCCATCCATTTCCAGCATTTCTCCTCTCTTCCCTCCCCTCCCTCCATGTGCATCTCCTTCCTGTCTTCCCTCCCCTCCATCCATGTCCAGCATGTCTCCTCTCTCCCCTGCCCTCCCCTCCCATGTCCAGCGATTCTCCTCTCTCCCCTTCCCTCCCCTCTCATCCATGTCCAACGAATCTCTCTTCGCTGACCTCCCCTCCCATCCATGGCCAGTATGTCTCCTCTCTCCCCTGCCCTCCCCTCTCATCCATGTGCAGCGATTCTCCTCTCCCCTGCCCTCCCCTCCCATCCATGTCCAGCGATTCTCCTCTCTCTCCTGCCCTCCCCTCCCATCCATGTCCAGCGATTCTCCTCTCTCCCCTGCCCTCCCATCCATGTCCAGCAATTCTCTCTTCCCTACCCTCCCCTCCCATCCATGTCCAGCATCTCCTCTCTCCCCTGCCCCCCCTCATCCATGTCCAGCGGTTCTCCTCTGCCCCTGCCCTCCCATGCCATCCATGTCCAGCAAATCTCTCTCCCCTGACCTCCCCTCTCATCCATGTCCAGCGATTCTCCTCTGTCTCCTGTCCTCCCCTGCCATTCATGTCCAGCGATTCTCCTCTCCCCTGCCCTCTCCTCCCATCCATGTCCAGCAATTCTCTCTTCCCTGCCCTCCCCTCCTATCCATGTCCAGCAATTCTCTCTTCCCTGCCTTCCCTCAAATCCATGTCCAGCAATTCTCCTTTCTCCCCTCCATGTCCAGCAATTCTCCTCTCTCCCCTGCCCTCTGTCCCCTCCATGTCCAGCGATTCGTTCAAACCCCAGCCCCCCCCCCCCGCCCTCTCTCAGGTCCCCGACTTTCCTTGAAATCTTTAATTTACCCGAAGTCATGGCGAACCGGCAGTAAAAAGAGCTGGCAGGCAGGCTTGCCTCCTCATCGCTTCCCTTCCCTCTCAGTGCATCCTGCCCTCGCGGAAAGGAAATTACATCAGAGGAAGGCGGGACGCGCTGAGAGGGAAGGGAAGCGACGAGGAGGAAAGCCTGTCTGCCAGCTGTTTTTACTGCCGGTTCACCGTGACTTTGGGTAAATTAAAGATTTCAAGGAAAGTCGGGGAGCTGAGGGAGGGAGGGTGGGGGGGAGGGGGGAGCACGGGTGCACGAACGGAAGGGAGCGGGCAGGTGAGCTGGACCTCACAAAAAAGGTGCCGGTACACCGTACCGGCACTTACCGGCACAAAAAAAGCAATGTTGACACCTAAATGTATAACATCTAGTGGTCCTTTTACTAAAGTTCAGCACACCATGGTAAAAGCAATTAGTTAGCAGGGTTTAAAAAATGTTTGGATAACCTCCTAAAAGAAAAGTCCATAAGCCATTATTAAGATGGACGTGGGGAAAATCTACACTGCATATTTCTAGGATAAGCAGCATAACATTTATTGTACTGTTTTGGGATCTTGCCAGATACTTGTAACCTGGATTGGCCACTGTTGGAAACAGGATGCTGGGCTTGATGGATCTTTGGTCTGTCCCAGCTTATGTTCTTAGGTATAAAATGGGCTTCTTAGCATTTAGACCATGCAGGGCCCCCTAGGCAAGTAACAACTGCTCGTTCTCCTAAACAGGCAACAACCTTAATCTGTCCCACCCTCCAAGACATGAAACCCATCAATGTTTGGAGTCTAAGAAATTAAACAAATGGACAGTCTCAGGAAACACATATTTCACTCAGAGCTGTCTTATAACTGTACCAGCGTCAACATGGTTTCTTATACATAAGTGTATAGAATTTCCCTCCCCCCACCCACATCCCACCTTTAGAAAGATTGCAGGTTAAACTTTTATAATGTGCTCATAGAAGAACAGCTAAGAAAATAAAAAGATCTTGCACTAACTTCAAAGAAAACGAAGAAATAAAAGCATCACAGTACTAGGAATTGATTGCTATTGAGGATTTTTCTTGGAATGTTTTCTTCAGCTATTCCAGTTATTCCATTTCTTACAAGAGTAATCACGCACAGTGACAGTGGTGAAGATTTGGAAAAATACTCACAATTTCAGAATCTCAGGACTGGTGAATAGATCAATGCACCTATCATCTTATGTGCCACCATAAAATAAGTGAAAGAGTAAACAGGTGGAGAGTAATTTTAAAAGAAGTGCCTTTGTCCAAGTAACAAAAAGATGCTCTTTTATATAAAGACAAAACCAAAAACACATTCTTACACTATGCAAGCACAGATAAAATATGTAATATTGTTGTAGAAAAATCATTGCAAAAGCTTCCAAGTTCACTTTTGCAAAGTTAGGGTATGTATAAATAGCGCGGGTTATACATTTAAAAAATAAATCCCCTTGCTCTTTACTTAACATCAGCTTTCCTCAACTAATCCATGATGATTTCCATTGTCTTATAACTTTCAACACAACTGCCTATCATTTTTAAACTATCCAGTCGAGTAACATCTGCAACTTATAAAAGATTTTGGGCAATATAACCATCTCCAACAGAGCACCTCATCTCATCAAGGAAAACATAGTAACATAGTAAGTGATGGTAGATAAAGAACTGAAAGGTCCTTCCAGTCTGCCCAACAGTCACAATCATTATCATTTCAAGATTTAAATCAACAATGAACATGATATTATATACTTGATCATGGTCTTTCTTTGGTGTTTCTGGGACATAGACCATAGAAGTCTGTCTGGCTCTGTCTTTATGTTTCAACTAGTGGAGTTGTCGTCAAAGCCCACTCCAGCCTATCCAAATCCATCTTGTCATTTGCAGGAAAAAGACTGTAAAAGTCTGCTCGGCACTGTCCTCACATTCCAATCCACTGGAATTTCCGTCGAATCTCTCTCCAGACCATCCTAAACTGGATCGCCATATGCGGGACTCAGAATGTATAAGGCAGCTCAGCACTGGCTGAGGCTGAAGTTGATGCAGCCAGAGTCACCATCTAAGCACCACTTGACATGCAAACACATATGCAACCCTTTAAGTTTTGTTTTTTTATATCATTCATTTTTTAATTAGAGATCCTCTGTGTTCATCCCACGCCTTTTTGAATTCCGCCACAGTTTTTGTTTCCACCACCTCCCCTCCCTTGGGAGGTCATTCCATGCATCCACCACCCTCTCCGTGAAAAATAATTTTCTGACATTACTTCTAAGTCTAACACTCCACAACCTCAACTCTCTCATGTCCTCTAGTTTTACCACTTTCCCTTCTCTGGAGAATATTTGTTTCTATATTAATACCTTTCAAGTATTTAAACATCTGTATCATATCTCCCATGTCCCTCTTCTCCTCTAGGGTACACATATTCAGGTCTTCCAGTCTCTTCTCATATGTCCTTTGGCACAAGCCCCATATCATTCTTGTCACATTCCTCTGGACCTCTTCAAGTCTTCTTACATCTTTAGCAAGATACGGCCTCCAAAACTGAACACAATACTCCAGGTGGGGCCTCGCCAACGACTTGTACAGGGGTATCAACAGCTCCTTTCTTATTTATTTATTTATTTATTATATTTGTATCCCGCACTTTCCCACTAAAAGCAGGCTCAATGCGGCTTACATAGTAATAGGTAACACAGAATTTTGTTATGTAAAGTAGGAAATTAAGTATAAGATAATAATAGGATGGATGGGTAGTAATAGGATGGATAGGTAAGTAGAGACAGGTGATAGAGAGAGGAAGGTAAGGTGGGAGATAGATGTCCCACTGCCCATTTTAAAAGGAAATTTCCCAGACAAGTCTCCCATAGTCCTGCCCCAGAGGTAGTGCTTCAGATTTACTTAGATCAGAGGTTCTCAAACCACTCATCAGGACACACCTTTCAAGAAACCCACATCCATGAGGTAGACTTGCATATAATAGAGGTAGTACAAACAAATTTATCTCATCAATATTATCAATAGAAATCAAACAAAATAAAACATGGAAAAGAAAATAAGATGAAAATAAGATGATACCTTTTTTATTGGACATAACTTAATACATTTCTTGATTAGCTTTCGAAGGTTGCCCTTCTTCGTCGAAAGCTAATCAAGAAACGTATTAAGTTATGTCCAATAAAAAAGGTATCACCTTATTTTCTTTTCCATGTTTTATTTTGTTTGATTTCTATTGATAACCGTTAAGAGTGGACTAACACAGCTATCACATCTCTCTCATCAATATTGAAATGCCAACAATTCCAGTAAGAGCATTGAGCACTAAGTCGGTGTTTCTCTCAATAACTAAAAAATCAGGGTGAGAACGGCACCACACTTAACAATGTAAAGATGCACTCTTAACAAATCACAAAGCTGGTTGGGTACCTCTTCCCAATTCCTTATATAGTCAGGGTGAGATAAAAGATAAATAAATATACTTTCTTACGCAGCTGCAGAACCCTAAACCTTAAAAAACAGTCACATAATATTCTACTTCATGAAACTTAAACATTTAATCCTCTTATTTGCCTTTTCTTGTACATGTGGACAACTTTCCCAGAAGGTAGTGAATATGCAAATTATCTAGCTATTCTATGACTGAAACAAGTATGCATGCAAATTAGATTCAGCTTTCTGTAAGTCAGCTCACCTCAGCAATCACTTTTTTCCTAGAGTTGTTGAGCTTAACAATGATTTTATCTTCACAACTCTCTTGCTTTCACCAAAAGAACTTAGATAAAAGCATGGGGCTCTCTTTTCCAAGAAACCTTTTAAAGCAAGGCTGATTCCTTCTGTCACACAGCCTTGAGCTCAGCCTTTAACAGCCACCACACTCTGGATTATACAAAATATGTAATATCCACAGACATTCTCCAGTACCATCCTCCACCCCTGGCTATTATTAATTAAAACTAAAAGAAAAATGCCAGCCAATTCATCCTACCAGCTTTTTGCTTCCAGCTCAGTCTTTGAGTTAGAGAATGACACAGGGACGAAGTTTGTCCCTGTCTCCGTGGGCCCTGTCCCCATCCCCGCAGGCTCTGTCTCTGTCTCCACCCCATCCTCGCAGGCTCTGTCCCTGGTCTTGCTCCATCCCTGCAGGCTCTGTCCTCATCTGCAGAAGCCTTGAATACTTATGATGTTATATTTAAATATTTTTATTAAAGTATAAAGAGAAACAATATCCTGTGCAACTATTGTTTATAAATCACAAACAGAAAACAATAATAACAACAAACTATAATAACCACCCTCTACCTTTCCAACCCCAACAATAGCTAACTTCTACTACTACAAGGAACCCTAATATATCCTGTTAAAATATCCATGGGTACAAAATACAACCTGCTGTGGATGCCCTAGCAAGGGAGAAATATGCCCTACAAAGCACTTTTATGATTTTTTTAAATCTGTGGATGAATAAGAAGTCATCAACAATCTCAAGATTCAGTCTAGCTCTCCAGTGTTCCACAGTCCTTCCCGCAACAGAAAATGTCTTCTCAGAAGATGTGCTGGTAGCAGGAATGCACAGGATCCCCTGTGCAAATTTTGTCACTTGTGGCCAGCACTTTTGCTTGTTTTTCCAAAAAATCAAAATATTGTCATCTACATCACTCAAACATAAAAAAAACTGTCCAATTCATTAACAGCCTTCAAAGTAGAGAATGACATGATGAAAAAGTCTGTCCCCATCTCCATGGGCTTTGTCCCTGACTCCCCGTCCCCATGGGCTTTGCCCCGTTCCTGCTCTGTCTTTGCAGGCTCTGTCCCCGCCCCATCCCCGCAGACTGCCATTTTATTTTTGTGGAAAGGAGATCCCAAACCTGTCATTCCCATAAGCATTTCTGGATCTACAATTACATCGCAATCCACCATTAAGATCTTGGGTGTCCTTCTGGATCAACACCTGACCTTCAGGCCACAGATCTCCACACTTATTCAATCTTTGTTCTTTAAACTACGCATGCTCTATTCCATTACACACTTTTTTCACAAGAGGCACTAGAATACTAACACATGTATTTGTCATTAGCAAGTTAGATGCAATGCACTTCTACCTGACACCTCAGCTAGTAAAGAACATGGTGGTCAAGATTATTACCAATTCTCTCAAATATGATCATGTTACCCCACTTCTACAACAGGAGCACTAGTTGCCAGTCACTCACCTACAAAATTTTAGTCTTTACCCATATGATTCATAACTCTGAACAGCCACTCTATCTCTCCCGGCTCCTGACTCCCTATATTCCTGCCCACAGTCTTCGATCATTGCTGTCACGTATGTGAATATTTCCTTGTTTGTGCTCACCTCGCCCTCTGGTGGCCAGAACCGGTGGCTGCTATGGACTGTCACCCGTTCCAGACTTCAGCTCAGTCCGGTCCAGATCTTCCGGGCTGCCAGACTTGCTTTTCTTGTTTGTGCCTGATCAGCACCCGTAGCTGCCTTGTGATTCCTGCAGGCTTCAGCAGCTGATGGGCTTTATTAATCACCTGGAAACTTCTATGCTTGCCTTTGCATCGTCTAAGGTCCCTGGTTTGTTGGTGCTTTGTTGCACTTCTGCCTAGTCTGGTTTCTTGTATAGTTCCTTGTCTGATTCTAGTTAGTCTGTGTGTAGTTTAGCTCAGGTTTATTGCTTATTTCTTAGTCTTGTTTCTGGTTTGTATTCTTGGTCTAGTTTCTGTTTGTCTGTGTCTCTTGCTTAGTGTCTGCTCTGCAGCTTTCAGTCCTGTCTCTTTTCTGTCAGTGTTTGTACCCTGTTTCAGTGGCTGCTTGGCAGCTTTCAGTTCCTGTCCTTTAGCTTGTCCATTTCCTGCTTTGTGTAGTTTTGTCTGTCTGTGACTCCTAGCCCAGTTTCCTGCCTTGCTGCCCATGTATATTCCTTTCTCCTCTGACCCTCAGTCTCTGTTCAGCCTAGTTGGCAGGGCCGTGCCAACGCGGTAAGCGAGGTAAGCGTGGCAGGGGGGCGCCGTCCTCTGGGTGGCGCCCCGCCGCGCCATGCTTGCCTCGCCCTCCCGCTCCCAAGTCCCAACTGCCCGCCCTCTTCTCCCCCCAACAAAATCTCTTTTAAATTTACCTCTGTCTGGCTGGCAGGGCAGCGAAGGCGCAGCGTCAGTGAAGGAGGCGGCGCTCCCGACGTCTCTACTAGTCTTCCCTTCGCTCAATGTCCCGCCTTCTTCTGACGTCAAGGAAATGACTCCTATCTGTACCCTTCTCCACCACCGCTAACTCCAGACTCCGCCCCTTCTGCCTCACATCACCATATGCCTGGAACAGCCTTCCCGAGCCCATACGTCATGCGCCCTCCCTGCCCATCTTCAAGTCCTTACTCAAAGCCCATCTCTTCTCCCTTGCTTTTGGCGCATAACCACCTTCCCCACTCATGATACCTACACTGACTACATAGTTTGTAACCTTTAGATTGTAAGCTCTTTTGAGCAGGGACAGCTCTTCCCCATGTTAAACTTGTACAGCGCTGCGTAACCCTGGCAGCGCTATAGAAATACTAAGTAGTAGTAGTAGTAGTAGTTTTCCTTAATTTTAGGTCTGAATCTTTTTATTAAACAAGAAAAACACAACGGTCTGGCTTGACACTGCCAGATATATCACAAAACTGAAGCATAAAACCAGCTGGCCTCATTCGTATATGACAGAAATTTTTTTGTTTTTATACCCCCCCCCCAATCCTACCCCCTCCAGAATCCCCCCCAACCTACCCTCCCTCTCCCCTCCCCTCCCATTACCACCCCTCCTTCCTCCCTCCCCTCCCATTACCTCCAAAGTAGATCCCGCTAAACAGAATATTACATACAATTGTTACAGAACACCATGGGCACTTGTCTTCAAGCCAACAAATGCCCGTTTGTAAAAGAGAAAGAAAAAAAAAAAGGAAAACCCACGGGAGATTCTTAGGTGAAGAATCAAAGTCTATTCAATACAAAGCTATGAGCTTTAGGGGATAACGATTGTATGTATGTATTTATTTATTTATTTTATTGCATTTGTATCCCACATTTTCCCACCTATTTGCGGGCTCCAGAATTGCCTTCCTTCTCTTGGGGGAGGATCCCACCACCCTTCGTTCCTGCAGTAACATATCATTTAGTCGGTTTCTCCAGTGCCAGTAGTCTGGCGGCTCTGTGCACATCCAATTGTTCAGAATAAGTTTCTTCCCTATTATGCTTGCCTTCCGGACAAACTGCTGAGCCCCTTTATGGTGGAGGTGAAACTTTTCGTATTGATCAAGCAGGACCTCCAGAGGCGTAAACTGAATTGTATGTTGCACCATGCTTTCCAAGTACTGAGCTATTTGCTTCCAAAAGGTTTGTATCTTGTGGCACTCCCAAAGGGAGTGAAACAGCGTGCCCTTCCTTTGCTGGCACTTGGCACACAGCGGGTCCGGAACTCCTCCCATGTAGAAAATTTGAGGTTTGGCCATATATGCCCTATGCAGGATCCTGTATTGACATTCCCTGAGATTGGCGTTTCCCGATAGCGAAGGTATACGTGAGACCAGTTTCCGAAAGTCTATTTGTAGATTTGACTGCTGTAGATCTCAGCCCCATTTGGAACAGATGGCCCCACTTCCTTCCCTCTCCCTAAGTCCCATAAGGCCTTCTGCAGTCCTGATACCGACACCCTCTCACCGGGCAGGGATGCATAGAATTCCCTCACTCTTCGTCCATGCCTTCCACCCAGCTTTCCTTATCTAAAGAACGCACACAATGCGCCAGTTGGCAATATGCAAATATATGGCTCTGATTTATACCCACCCCCAGTGCTCCCAAACTCAACAACTGGTCTCGGAAACTACTTTGAGCCACTTTGAGCCTGCAAAGAGGTGGGATAAGGTAGGATACAAATGCAACAAATAAGGACGTGCTCCAGTCATGTGATACCTAACTCTGCCCATCTGCAAATTGAGGGTTACCCTTTCCTTAATTTTAAATTGTTAACCACACAGATGGTACCCAGGGTGGTATATCAAACGCAGAATAAACTTGAAACTTTAAAAATGCAACTTTGAATGAACACTTTAATCACCAACTGTGAGTCTGTTTAAAACTTACGGGCCCTTTTACAAAGCTGCGGTAAGCACTAATGTGTGCTTACTGCTTACCGCAGCAAAAAAAAAAAGAGCTTACTATAGAGCACACTGAGGCATCACTCAGTAATTTTAAGATGTACATGTGGGTTCGGGGGCAGAGAGTGGGGCACTACCACGCACTTACCGAACAGCCCAGGTTTAGCAGGTGAGTCCCTACTGCCTACAAACTAGATGGCGGTAGGGGATCACGTGCTAATGAGAAAATTAGCACATGGCCATTAATGTGAAAAATGAGAAAACTGGCCATTTTAACCCAGCAGTAAAAATAACCTTACTGTGCAGGAATGACCCACACAAGAGCACACTAAGGCCACATTTTTCTGCTATTTGGTAAAATGGCTAGTCCCTCACTCCTCTAACTTCAAGGTAGGTCAGGGGGAAGTGCCAGAGTGGGTGTGGAAGGCTAGTGGGCCCACTGGACCACCAGGGTCTTGTTAGTGTTGGGGGCTACTGGACCACTAGACTCAAGGCATATTTTCAAAGCACTTAGCCTTCCAAAGTTCCATGGGTTTCTATGGAACTTTGGAAGGCTAAGTGCTTTAAAAATATGTTAGGTCTTTTTAGTGTTTGGGAGATGGGGGGGGGGGGGGGGGAGCAGGCTTAGGTTTGATAGGTCCGGGACAAACCTCTTATGCTGTTTGACAGGTCAGGGCTTATTTTTTTTTTTTGACAACCTGGATCTGTCAAACAACTGTGGGAGAATTGTGCCTTGGGTGCATGCCCAGGCACAATCGTCCCACAGAAGTACCCCTATGATCAGAGCTCTGATCATAGGGGAGTTAATGCCCCATACTATTCCAGCACTAATTTTAGAGCACTGTTTGGAACAACGGGGGGCTTCTGATCAACTACCTCTAAAATATTTAGCTGTTTTATCTGTGGATAAATTAAGGATGCCCTCAGGGGCTGGTTCACCAACGTCTTAAACATTTACCACTCCCGATTCCACCACACGTGCTTGGAGATGTTTTCTAACAGGAACAAGAAGTTTAAGGATCTCCTGTACAACTTCTTAAATTTGCATCTTAACCCTGGGGTACAGACATAAAGCACATAACACTAGGAGTCCTTTTATCCACATAAGGCAGACCAATGACCACTAAAGTTCAGTGCTTAGATCCAGAACCTGAATTTGTACCACAGATGAAAAGCAAAGGGCAGCCAAATCAAGCATTCTGTTTTTGAATATTTCTCTGACAAGATCATGGTGCTGTGAACAGGAAATCCCGTTTTCCATATGGTAAACTCACAACTGGAGTAGATGTGGAAAGCTCTGTTACCACAGAAAATGCAAACTTTCCTAACCCTCTTCCTTATAAATAAAAAACATGCAAATCTCATGTATAGAAATGTGTGATCATAACATGCCACCTGAAAGGAATTTCACATTAAACCCATAAACAAAAACAGACTTTAGCTCAGTGTAATACAAAAGCAGATGTTCTTGATTGTCAATAATGCTCTACAATAGCAATTTCAATAGACAACTCGAAAACTACAGTTCAAATCTAATTTCATATTCAAAATGTTGGGTGCCTATACTGATAATAATAAATGATTCCTTAGGTCTGTAACATCCTTTAAGCACATAACAAGTGATTTTACAAATGTTAGGCACCATTTACACATGTAAAATCTATTTACACATGTAAATTGGCATATACATATAAATAGTGCTTTTAGAAAAGACCTTAGATAAATCCTTGTTTGGACCTGGGGATTTGGAGGGATGACTAAGGGGGGAATTGTGTTCATACCTCTGGTGCTGAAAACCCACCTCAAAATACAAAACAATTTGAGGTTCTTTGGTTCTGCTCATATGTGCAATTCTGGGAAATCTACTACTTACATGAGTAAGTGGCAGTACATACATGTATCAAACAAAAGGGGTGAAGTAAGAAACAGTAAAAATCAGAATATAACTCCATCAATGCAGTGTGTAAAGTTCTATAAATATCACCTTATAAATGGTTAGTACATTCTTTATGAAAAAGGAGGAAAATGTCTCTTAGTTTTCTATTTTTCAATCACTGGCTTAAAAAAAAAAACCTCAAAAACTTTAATCCAAATTGTTAAATTTTAAATTTTTATAATTTTTGTAAAAAGTCATACCAAAGTTAAGGTAAAATTATGTCTTACCTGATAATTTTCTTTCCTTTAACGCAGCAGATGAATCCAGGAACTAGTGGGTTAAGTCCGCCTACCAGCAGATGGAGATAGAGCTAAACAAACTAAAGGCAGTGATGCCAGACGGCCAGCTCCTTCCTCACTTAGTATGTCATTCATAAGCATTTGCAAAGGCCAAAAATATGAAACCAATAACAACCAGAAACCATCCTCACTATGAAAAACAGAGAACCAAATAAGAACTTCGAAATAACTGCAACTTGATCCAGAAATCGGAATCCTTTCCGTGTTCCCACATCTGTCTGAACTCTGCAAAAGAGAACCCGGAAGGAAAAAATAGCCACACTGCGCGGAAAATGAAAAAAACGTCTGCTGAACTAGGGAGGGATCCTGGATTCATCTGCTGCGTTAAAGAAAAGAAAACTATCAGGTAAGACATAATTTTACCTTCCTTGTCACTTGCAGCAGATGAATCCAGGAACTAGTGGGATGTACCAAAGTATTCCTTAAGTAGGGTGGGATGCCGACGCTCCCCCCGCCAACACTCCCGCCCCAAAACTCGCACCTCCCGAGCAGACACGTCTAGCCTGTAATGCTTCGCAAAAGTATGACGGGACACCCAAGTAGCCGCCTGACAAATCTCTTCCACAGATAAGGCCGACGCCTACGCCCAAGAAGCCGCCTGTGCCCGAGTAGAATGCACCTTCAGGACCACTGGAGACGCCTGCTCTTGTAGCAGATATGCCGCTCCAATGGCTTCCCTAATCCAGCGAGCAATGGAAGCCTTAGAAGCCGCCTCACCTCTTTTCGATCCTGACAAGAGCACAAAGAGATGATCCGAGCATCGAAACTCGTTAGAGATCTGCAAGTACCAAAACAAGGCTCTCCGCACATCCAGGAAACGTAGCGAGGCAAACTCCCCCGGATAATCCTCTCTTCAAAAAGACGGAAGATAAACCGCCTGATTTACATGGAAAGCCGAAACCACTTTAGGTAGAAACGACGACACCGTCCAGATCGACACCCCTGCTTCAGAAAACTGCAAAAAAGGATCTCTGGAAGATAAAGTCTGAATTTCAAAAATCCTCCTAGCCGAAGCAATGGCCACCAAAAACACTGTCTTAAGTGTTAGATCCTTCTCAGAAACCTTATTCAATGGCTCAAATGGTGGGGCCTGGAGGGCTCGCAGTACCACATTCAAATGCCACGCTGGGCACGGCTGCCGCAGAGAAGGCCGAAGCCGAAGAGCCCGCGTAGGAAACGGACCACATCAGCGTGAGTTGCTAAAGAGGAACCGTTCAGTTTGCCCCTAAAACAAGCTAGCGCGGCCACCTGCACTCGAAGGGAATTATATGCCAATCCCTTTTGAAGACCATCCTGAAGGAACTCCAGAATAACCAGAATGTCTGCCCGAAAAAGCGATTCAGCACGCAAAGCACACCATGCCGAGAAAGCTTTCCACACTCGCACATACGCTGCTGAAGTAGAATGCTTCCATGCCCCCCAAAAGTGGCAATGACTGGTCCTGAAAATCCCTTCTTCCTCAGCTGCCGCCTCTCAATAGCCAGGCCTTAAGACCAAAGCGGGAGGGATTTTCCATCTGAACTGGCCTTAGATGCAGCAGATTGGGAGTCACTAGAAGTCGCAATGGTGGCTCTGAGAGTGCTCGAACGAGATCCGCATACCACGGCCGTCGGGGCCAGTCTGGGGCCACTAGAACAACCGGCCCCCGATGCCGCCCTATGCGGCAAAGAACTCTCCCTATCAGAGGCCATGGAGGAAAAATATACAGTAGCTGTTGTTCCGGCCATGGCTGGAGAAGAGTGTCCAATCCTGCGGAACCTGGTCCACTGAAGAACTGGGGAACTTTGGCATTGCAAGCCATGGCCATGAGATCCATTACTGGTCTTCCCCAACGTTGACAGATCAGCCAAAAAGCTGAGTCCGACAGCGTCCATTCCGCCGTGTCCAAAAGAGTCCGGCTGAGAAAATCCGCTTGAACATTGTCTTGACCTGCAATGTGCGCTGCTGACAGACTTTGAACATGCGCTTCCGCCCATACTAGAAGACGAGACACTTCCACTGCCAAGGGAAGACTGTTAGTGCCCCCCTGCCAATTGATGTAGGCCACCGTCGTGTTCTTGTCCGAGAATACATGAACCACCTGCCCTTGCAGAAGGTCCTGAAAATTCTGCAGCGCATTCACGACTGCTCGCAACTCCAGAAGATTTATCGGCCAAGTCGCTTCGAGAGGGGTCCATGATCCCTGGGCTACTCGATGATGACAATGGGCTCCCCAGCCCGCAAGGCTGGCATCCGTCACGACTACCACCCAATTGGGAGATGCCAGAGAAACACCATTCTGCAAATTGGCTGACCGGAGCCATCGTGCGAGACTGTCCCTGGCCCGGCTCGACCAAGGAAGGCGTCGTTGATAATCCAGCGACATCGGCGACCATCTGCTCAAAAGGAAATTCTGAAGAGGCTGCATGTGAGCCCTTGCCCATGGAATGACCTCCAAGGTCGCCGTCATGGAACCGAGGAGTTGAACATAGTTCCACACTCGGGGAGTGCGACAACTCAATAAGGTCTATACCTGAGAAAGCAATTTGATCCTTCGCCCTTTGGGGAGAAACACCTTCCCCTGCTTCATATTGAATTGCACTGCAAGATACTCCAGACTCTGAGTAGGAACCAGATGACTCTTGTCCATATTGACCACCCAAACTAAGGATTGCAACACCGCAATCACTCGGTCGGTGACCACTTGACTCTCCTCTGCAGTCGTTGCCCGAATCAGCTAGTCGTCGAGATATGGATGCACTTGAATCCCCTCCTTCCGCAGGAACGCCGCCACCACCACCATGACCTTGGAAAAAGTGCATGGGTCAGTGGCCATTCCGAAAGGAAGGGCCCGAAACTGGAAGTGCTGACCCAGCACTGTAAATCTGAGAAATCTCTGATGGGGCTGCCAAATGGGAATGTGCAGGTAAGCTTCCCTCAAATCGAGAGCCGTCAAAAACTCATCTGGTTGAACAGCAGCAATAACTGCCCTTAATGTCTCCATGTAGAAGTGACGAACCTGCAAAAACTGGTTTACTTTTCTGAGATCGAGAATAGGCCGAAAGGCCCCTCCCTTCTTTGGAACCACAAAGAAGATGGAGCACCTACCTGTGCGCCTTTGAGGAACAGGCACGATAGCCCCTATCCTTAGCAGGTCTTGCAAACACTGTAGAACCGCTGTCCTCTTGGCCCGCGATACACAGCGGAACTCCAGAAAAAAGTCTGTGATGGGAGAGAAGAATTATAGCTTGTAACCTTCTCGCACCACATCGAGGACCCACTGGTCCGAAGTAATTCTGGCCCACTCTGGAAGAAACAGAGAAAGCCGAACACCGATCTGCTCTCCTCCCGAGTGGACCTGCGCCCCATCATTGGGAGGCCCGAGAAGGAGCCCCCTGATGAGAGGGAGGTCCAGCTGGACGCTTCTCGTTGCAAAAGGAAGAACGCTGCCCAAAACGAGGATGCTGAAAGGCTGCGTTGGACCGTCCCGGGCGATACCGTTGTGTCTCTCTGAAACGTGGCCTCGAGGCTCCCTGCCTGAAAGTAGACTTGGGTCTACCCTCCGGAAGACGCTGAGATTTAGAATCCCCCAAATCTTTAATAATCTTTTCTAGGTCTTCCCCCAAAAGCAATTTCCCTCGGAAAAGCAATTTAATGAGCCGTTGCTTAGAGGCCATAATTGCGGCCCAATGACGGAGTCACAGAAGACGCCGAAAGGAAATGGTCAAGGCCATGAGTTTGGCCGAAACACGGACCAAATCATACAAGGCATGGCACCAGCCCAATATCCATCAGCGACATCTGAGGAGTTCCCGGCATATCAGACTCCGAAATCGAATCCATGACAGAATGTAGCCAACTGAGACAAAAGCTGCATAAGAACTACAAACAGATGCCTGAAGTGTCAAAGCGTCACCTCAAAGGCACGTTTTAAAGAGGCCTATCCTTGCATATCCTTAAGTGCCACACCACCTTCCACAGGAAGAGTAGTCTTCTTAGTGACCGCCGTCACAGGGCATCCACCCTAGGTAGAGCAAACTGCTCTAAACGGTCCGCTGAAACCGGATACAGCCAGGCCATAGCCCTGGCTACTTTCAGCCCTCCATCCGGATCCGCCCACTGGGCCGAAATCTTCAATAGCTTTATGTACCGGAAAGGCCTTAGAAGGTCGTCTGGTACTAGCCATCTTGGGGTTGACCGCCTGAGAAGCCGCAACCTCAGGGTCCTCTATATTCAGGGCTTCCAGTGCCTGAGAGATAAAGGAGGACAACTCCTCCTTATGGAAAATCCTCATGGCGGAAGAATCCTCCGGTTGGTCAGTGAGGACACCATCCTCCACGTTCTCTACTCCCGTCTGCTCCGAGAGAGCCACCACGGAGGAAGCTGCAGGCGACCATATGCAGGACCCCTCCTCAGACCCCAAAGAAAGCCTAGGCTTTTTAAGGGAGGAGAAATCCTCTGGGGAAAAACCCAAAATCTCTTGGTTACCCCCAGACCCCCTGAGAGAATCAAAGGCCAAAGCTGTTGCAGCTGCGTGAGGGGGGGCAAGGCCCTTTTCAACAAAAACGCCTGATGGAGTAGCAAAATAAACTCTGGCATAAACCCCTCCACCGCAACAGAGGTCGCAGCTATGGCACCTGCACTACCGCCCACGGTGCCTGATGGCCCCCCCCCCGACTCTCCTACCAGCGGAGAAGAAGCTTTGCCCAAAACCACTACCGGAGCCGGCTCCACGACCGATCGCAAAATGGCACAAGAATCGCCAGGCTCTGGGTGGGAAAACACGCTCTCGGGGAGGCCACCACTCCGTCGAGTGCTGCCAAATCAGCGCAGCCTGCGCTGCAAAGGCCCGCCGCCAAATGCTGTTTCCCGCATCGGGAACAGTGTTTTACTGCCTCCGCTACCATCGCCCGTCCCCAAACAGGAACCCAGCAGGACTTACCCCAGACCGGGAAAGTGCAGGAACTGACAGCTGAGCCGAAGAAAAAAAAACTCTCAGACTCCACTTCGAGGCAGGCTCAGACAAGCAGGCAACAGAAAACAGGACTCGAACAACAGTAACACAAACCTGCTCTCAAAAAAACACACGTCCCTGTACTTCTCTGTTTCTCTTTTAAATAAATTCTATGGTTCTCTTTTTTTTTTTTTAGTGAGGAGGCAGAAACAAATAGGGAAGGAAAGGAACAGCAAAAGCCTGTTCAGAGGGAATTTGAGGTGCAGCAGGGACCCAGCAACTGCTGCGTATGCTGCCAAAGGGGACACCACCAGTCCGCCACCCGGGCTCAAACTGGCCACCGGCCCAGGAGCACCCTCAGAGGCCTTGGACCCAGGAGCTGGAGAAAAAGCTGAGATAGAGACATACTAACTGAGGAAGGAGCTGGCATTCTGGCATCACTGCCTTTACTTTGTTTATATGTATCTCCACCTGCTGGTCGGCGGACAACCCACTAGTTCCTGGATTCATCTGATTCAAGTGACAAGGAAGTGACATTTTACAAAAATTATACAAATTTCAAAATTTGGATTAAAGCTTTTAGAAGTTTATTTTTAAAGCTAGTGATTGAAAGATAGAGGAGTGCATATAGATTGCACTCTTCTAATTCTGAGGCTTTGTTCTTCCTTTTTCAAAAAGAATGTACATTTATAAGGTGATATTTATAGAACCTTACACACTGAATTGGTGGGAGTACATACATGCTTATATGTGCCAAAAGCACTATTTACACATAGAATACCCTGAGTTATGCCATCTTTTCTAAATGCATACTTTGGTAAAATGGCTTTTTCTCATGTTGTCTGCCATCAAATATATGGACTATTAGGTCCATGCATAAAAAACTGTAGTAGTGTTTTATTTTGTTTTTATCACTTCATGCGTAAACTTTTATAAAATGCTTTAGTCCTTGTTATGGTACTGAGACAGTCTTGACCCCTTATTATCTGATTTTAGGAAAGCTATCAGTCTAGGCTTTAAGCTATTAGGGGCCCTTTTACAGAGCGGTGGTAAGCACAAAGCGGGCTTACCGTTCGCTCTTTCGGGACTACCATTGGCCCAAAGCGGCTGCCAGCAGTAGTTCCGCCCCAAGCGTGCACCATTTCTGGGGGGAAAAGAAAATCTCCGGAAATGGCTTGCACAGCGATAACCTGGCAGTAATCAGGCATCGCCACACACTGCCCGGTTACTGCTGGGTTAAAATGGGAACCCTTACCGCCACCTCAATAGGTGGCGGTAAGGGCTCCTCGTTGCATGGTCATGTGGTAACAGTTCTCTTACTGCATAGCCATGTGTGCCTGGGGTCTTTTTACTCGCTATTGTAAAAAGGGCTTCTTAGTGATGCAATTTGATATGTCAAGTGCATTTGACCTCGCTGATCATGAGTTGCTTTTAGGCCTGTTGGATCAATTTGGACTGTATGGGAAGGTTCATCAGGAGTTCTGCGGCTTCCTAAAATCTAGATTGTATCAGGTGCAATTGTCAGGTTCTCTCTCACCATCCTGGTTTCCTGACTGCAGAGTGCCACAGGGCTCGCCGCTATCTCCAATCCTGTTCAATGTTATGATGACTCTGTTAGGTGAAAGACTGGAGGCAGCAGGATTCTGCACTTTTATTTATGTGAACAATGTCAAGATCTATATCCCTTTCAAGACTAGTCTTCTAGAAATTGTCTCTACGATTAGGCTTGGTCTTGATTTGTTGGAATCATGGGCTTCTGAATTTAAATATAAGTTAAACAGAGATAAGACTAAATTTCTTGTGGTAACCAACCCCTTTGACCATACCATCCATATATAATAATTTTACCACTGACAACATATCCTACCCCCTAGACACTATGCTTAGGGTACTGGGTGTATTAATTGACAGTCATCTCATGTTTGAGCCTCAGGTTTCTTCATTAGTGAAAAAATCCTTCAGGTCTCTTTGGAAGCTGAGGAGAATCAGCTCATATTTCTCACCTGACATCTTTAGACTGCTAGTTCAATCCTTGGTTTTAGCTCAGTTCAATTACTGCAAGTTCCATCTATGCAGTATGCAAGAAGGGTGTCTTAAAATGGCTGCAAACAGCCCAAAATACAGCAACTAGGCTTCTACTCAAAGTATCACATTTTGATATAGCCACTTCATTATTATGCAAGCTGCACTGGTTTCCCATTAAAGTCAGGATTATTTTTAAATGATGTGTGTTTGTCTTTCAAATATTATATGGCATGACACTGGATTACATGCAACAATAACTATTCCCCGGCCTAAACAATATAACCTCTGGTTCTAGGGACTACCTTAGACTTCATCTTCCAGCTTGTAAGAGTGCGCTATAAGTTGGTTTACTCTGCAGACTTTAGATACCAAGGTGCTAAGTGGTGGGACTCATTGCCAATGGCAATCAAGAATCGGCCTGATTACGTGGTATTTCACAAAAGACTGAAAACTTTCCTTTTTGAGAGGTTTCTACCCATTGATGATGTTAGATTGATGGCACAATGGTTTATTATTTAGTTCTCATTTGTAACTTATTTGTGCTACTCTTCTCTTACTTGATATTTTGTGTATGGTACTAAGCACTGCATACGTCTAGTAGCGCTATAGAAATGATAAGTAGTAGTAGTAGTAAACCTTGCCTGATGTTTTATTTATTGTAAGCCACATTGAACTTGATTATGTTTGGGATAATATATGTTAAAATAAATAAAGGGTCATGGAAGATATCTGCTTTCTGATCAGTATACCCTATATAAAGTTAGGATGATAATCTTATACAAGAAACAATGCTAAAGATTATTTATTAACAAGTGTAATAGTCTTTCTGTTTTAAAAATTTCACCCTTTCCTTGACATAAGAAAGAAGGAAAAGAGCTAATGTATTGTATCTTTTGGCCAATAGCTGTGTAGTGGAGTGCTCCATGAAAACACTGCTATAACAGTGTTTCTCTTTTTAGTGCATTTCAAAATTTTGAGAAGCCTTGCTAAAGTTAATGAAGCCCTTTGTTTGTCACAGAAGCTGTCCAGACCATGGTGCTGAACACTAGAGCTGATATGTGTTTTAATTAATGCAGAGGGTTTTTGTTTTGCTTTTAGTATTTCATGTTTATATCTCAAGTCAATGTGCAATTTCCATTTTGCAGTTTCTAGTTAACATCATAAAGGGAGGATGGGCTGGGTTTTTTCCAGTTAGACAAAATGGTCTTTCTGCATGCATCAATTATGCATAAGTCTGATAGGATTGTTAGCTAGTGACATCTTATAGGATACACCACACCATGCTCTAAGTTTTATGAAAAAGAATATGTAGGAGACCCCCCCCCCCCCCAACAAACCGTCTCACCATACCCTCCAGTTTTTTTGTCATAATGAAAGACAGTATTCCAGGGATCTGGGGACCTAATGGAGGATTTTCATTTACTGGGAAGGTTTAATAGTTTAATTATCTAAATTTTGTCTTGTATAAAGAGAAAAACATATATATATATATATATATATATACACACACACACACAAAAAATATTGAAACTCAGAGTCAATATAAATAATTCAAAGAGAGAAGATGAGGAAAATCTATTGATTATTTCATTTTGAATCATCCAACAGACCCTTCTAACTAAATACCCCTGCCTTTAACATAGTGCAGATAAAAAGGTGTGCTCAGAACAGTGACCTCAACCATAAAACGATTGATACTCGGCGTCACCACTTTCAATTATTGCCACACAAAAATCCATTTAGAAAAGAAAAACAGCAGTTCAAAATAAATGTTTGAAAAACGGTTTATTGGGCGATCAAATAAAATAATACATTTTCCCCAAGTCTTAATTTTTTTGGAGCATTTACATTTTGTCCTATGTGAATCTGCAGGTTATAGATTTCAATGACAGGAAGATTAACTAACGTTACCATTTTATTCTTATGGGCCCTGCTTCAGATAAATCAAGCTAAGCTTTAGTAAACGATCTCCTAAACTTTCCATCCTTTTGACGGTTAGATAAAATAAGTGAACGTTGCAAGCGGGGTATTATAACTATTCAATATGCAATACTGCTTTGAGTCAGAGTCTGTATAAACAATTTGCTGGAAATCATAACCCTTATTCACTTTGTTCAGAACCCTTATTTTATCATCCTCACTTTAATATTCCCTTATCTCTTGTCTGTCCTAATTAGATTGTAAGCTCTGTCGAGCAGGGATGGTCTCTTCATGTTCAAGTGTACAGCGCTGCGTACGTCTAGTAGCACTATAGAAATGATAAGTAGTAGTAAGTAGTAGTAGTAGTCTCTGGGATTCTGGAATCTTGCTACTCTTTGGGATTCTGGAATCTTGCTACTCTTTGGGATTCCGGAACCTTGCTACTCTTTGGGATTCTGGAATCTTGCTACTCTTCGTCCTTATCCCTTATTTGTCCTGTTTGTCTCTCCTAATTATATTGTAAGCTCTGTCAGCAGGGACTGTCTCTTCATGTTCAAGTGTACAGCGCTGCGTACATCTAGTAGTGCTATAGAAATGATAAGTAGTAGTAGTAGTAAATCATCTGCTTTTTTTTTTGTAAGGAACTCCCTGGAATGGGGGGGGGGGGGGGGGAGGGAAGGGAGGTTTCTACTTGTCCACCAGGAAAGTGGCCGGCTGCATTCACATCCGGAGGGAGGATGCACGCGCGCACTCGCGAGACCCTTCAGACACCTCGATGAAAGAGCTCGTGCAGGGTACCAGCCACGCGAAGGGAGGGATGCTCCTTACCTCCATCCTCAAACTGCTCCTTGAAATACTGCAGCGGCTCCGCGCGTCCTGCCGCCACCAGTGCGGCCAACATTAACCACTTCATGCTGCAGGGACGAGCTGTCATTCCCCCACGGCAGCACCGACGCCTTGGCCGGGGGCTTTGGGCCGGACCGTGGCGGTTTGAAAGAGGAGCGCGCGATTCTTTCCTCGCGGAAGCGCCACCAGCCGCTGACAGCGCCGCTCACCTCCGTGCGATGATGACCCCCGACGCCAGCCTCCCAACAGATGGCTCCTTCCTATTGGATCCGGCCGCTGGCAGGGCTCGCGCGGAGCAGCCAATGGGCGCCGACCACGCGTTGGGCAGCACCGAAGGTGAAGTTGGGAGAGAGGGTTATCAGAGGGTGGGTGGAGAGACAAGGCAGAAGGAGGAGAGAATCAGAGAGGGAAGGCGAGGAGGAGGAGGTCAGCATCAGAAAGTAGAGGTAGAGGAGAAGAGGCAAGGCAGTAGGAGGAGGAGGAGAGCATCACAGGGCGGAGGAGAGGCCAGGCAGAAGGAGCCCACCAGAGAAGGAAGGCGAGGGGGAGGAGATAATCAGAGAGGAGAGGTGAGAGGAGGGGAAAGGCAGAAGGAGGAGGAGGAGGAGAGAATCAGAGAGGGAGGAGAAGGGAAGGCAAATAGGAGGGGATGGTTAAAGAGGGAAAGGAGAGGGAGGACAAGGAGGAGAGCATTAGAGAAGGGAAGGCAACGGAGGAGCATCATGGAGGGAGGGAAGAGGGAGGGCAACGTGAGAGTATCAGAGATGAGAGGGACGGCAGGAAGGAGAAGAGTATCCGAGATCAGAGGGAAGACAAGGAGGAGGAAAACATCAGAGAGGGAGGAAAGCATCCAGGCAGGAGGACAAGAAGAAAATGAGTCTCAGACAGAGAGAGATAATTAAATCAAATAGAATGAAGCAGAGAGATGGAAAGCAGGCAGTAAAAGAAGCAAGCAATTTGAGGGCTGGAAGGAGAGTAGTAGCCTCAATAAAAGCTGATAACGAGAGCATCAGCTTGTTTTTACAAGAGAAGGAGGGCTAAGAGGGAAAGGCAACAGGCTAGGGGTAAGAAAAAGAAATTAGCCGGCTGGAAAAATTAACTGTGTCTTCTAGATTATAAAAGATAGAAGAGACAGCATCAATAACTTATATGGCAGTCCGCATTTTGACTTCAGAGAGGAGAACACTTTCGTCTCTCTACATCATCAGAATGCACTGGATTTGAAAAGTCTGTTAGTGTTGATGAGAAGCACTGTGTAGCAGGAGCTGTCCAGAGGATGGTGCTGAAAGGCAGCGAAATGCCTCTATTGATCTGAAGATAACTAAATCTGCATAAATAACATAATTCAGCATAGACTATTGACTTTTTTTCACAATAACAAATACTTTCCCACTATATAGCAAGAGGATCCAGTCAAAGTAAAACTTGAATTACACCTTCAAAAAAGGCCTAGAAGGGTGTAATTTGCAGGGAACCAGCAGGTACAACTCTAGCCACCTTAGTAGGCAGACAAGATGGGCCACACTCATCTTTATTTGCACTCACTATGGGGTCCTTTTACTAAGGTGCGCCAAAGAGTGGCCTGCGCTGGTGTAGACGTATTGGATGCGTGCAGGTTCATTTTTTCAGTGCAGCTGCAGAAAAAGGCCTTTTTTTGGCCAAAAATGGACATGCAGCAAAATGAAAATTGGTATGCGTCCATTTTGGACCTGAGGTCTTACAGCCACTTATTGACTTAGTGGTAAGGTCTTGTGCATTAACCGGCGGTAATCATCAGCATGCGTACAATGCCGATTACTGCCCGGTTAGTGCCGTTTGCTGGAAAATTTCTGGCGCACCTACTGAACGCATGTACAAAATGAAATTACCGCCCGGGCCATGTGGTAGCCGGGCGGTAGTTCCAAATTGGCATGTTTAGGCACCTACGTGGCTTAGTAAAAGGGCCCCTATGTTACTATTAGGAAAGGCTAACGAGGTAGGAATTTTCAGCTTGGAAAAGAGACAGCTGAGGGAGGCTATGATTGAGGTCTACAAAATTCTGCCTTGTGTAGAATGGGTAAATCGATTTTTCACTCTTTCAAAAAGTACAAAGACCAAGGGACACTCAAAGAAAATACTTTTAAAACAAAAGGAAATATTTTTTTTCGTTAAAAGAATAGATGTGGTAAGAGTGGTTAGCATATCTGGGTTTAAAAAAGGTTTGGACAAGTATCTGGAGGAAAAGTCCATAGTCTGTTACTGAGACAGAGATGGGGAAGCCACTGCTTGCCCCAGGATTGTTAGCATGGAATGTTGCTACTAATTGGGTTTCTGCTAGGTAGTTGTGACCTGGATTGCCACTGTTGGAAGCAGGATACTGGGCTAGATGGACCATTAGTCTGACCCAGTATGGCAATTCTTATGTTTTTATTCCCCATAAATTTGGATAAATATTAAATGCACTATAAAAAGAAGTGAAAGAGAAATAAGATAAAGAAGATATTAAATCTTAGATAAAATAATTGTGTTAATTCCAGCAGAAAATAACTAACTCCCCTGTTTAAAAAGAAATGCCACAATGCCGGCACAGCCACTAGTGTGGCTTTGTAAACGGGGAGGGGGGGGGGGTGTAAAGAATTCATTTGGTCATTACTGACCTATAGAATCTTTTTGTCTTCTTAGGGTACATAATATAGATTTACCTTATTCCATTAAAAAAAAAAAGTTTTCCCTAAACCAATTTCCTTGTATGTTGTTATAGTAAACCTATACAACAAATCAGACACACGTTTTGGTCTGTATAAGTTAATTGAAAAGCAATGCAGGAAAGAAGACTGTGGGGTTCATCTCTGAAAGAGTAAAATGTCTAAAAAGTGACATAAAGCAGTATTTGGACATTTTTCTCACAAAAATGTCCAAATCAGTATTTTCAAAACCCATTTTTCAGAAGTTTTTCTATGCTTTTCATCTGCAGTGTGTCCAAATCTCAAGTGGGCATGTCAGAGGCATGTTAAGGGCGGGATTTGGGCACTCCTAAGACTTTGATGTTTTTCAGCCATAATGGAACAAAACAAAACTGACTCGACACAGCCGTGTTTCGGCCCAATGACCTGCCTCAGGATTCTTCCCATGTTGTATAGGAGAATCTGTATCACTTGCTGTACAGAAGTGTTGCAAATTTTTTTGCTTATATGGTACATATAAAAAAGATGGAAAGCACTGCTGGTAGTGCTGTACGCCCTCCGCAATCACACTTAGATTCTCCTACACAACATAGGATGAGTCCTGAGGCAGGCCACTGGGCCAAAACAAGGCTGTGTTGAGTCATTCTTGCTGATCAATACATCCTAGATTATACAACATCATCGTTTCATCTAGTCATCTTTGCTGTCTCCCGAGTGTGATTTTCTCTGCGAAGTTTTTGTTCTTCTGTATTTCTGACAAAACTGTCCAGGACTAAAACTAAGATGTTTTGAGCTAGACCAGTTTCTATAATGAGTAAGGCACAAAAGTTGCCCTAAATGACCAGATGACCACTGGAGGGCATTAGAGATGACCTCGCCTTACTCCCCCAGTGGTCATTGACTCCCTCCCACCCTCAACAAATGTGATTAAAAACATTACTTACCAGTCTCTATGCCTGCCTCACATGTTATATACAGGTCCATTAGAGCAGCATGCAGGTCCCTGGAATAGCCTAGTGGTGGGTGTAGTTCACTGCAGACAGGTGGACCCACCTCCTCCCATCTGTTACACTTGTAGTGGAAACTGTGAGCTCTCCAAAACTCACCAGAAACCACTGTACCCACATATAGGAGCCCCCTCCACCAATAAGGGCTATTGTAGTGGTGTACAGTTGGGGGTAATGGGTTTTGGGTGAGTTTTGGGGAGCTCAGCAGACAAGATAAGGGAGCAACAGTGAGATGTGTACCTGGGAGCATTTTTTTGAAGTCCACTGCAGTGCCCCTTAGGGTACCCCATTGCTCTCCTGGGATATCTGGGGGACCAGTCTAGTACATTCTAGCCCCTCCTACATCCCAATGGCTTGATTTTCTACGTTTTTCATTTGGACATTTTTTTTAATCTAGTCAAAAAACGTGCAAAGCACAAAACCTTGTTTGAAATGGCATTAAAAAAAAAAGATAGATATTTTTCTTTTTTCAAAAATGACCTTCTTTTCTGTATGGATTTTGGATGCTGTGTGCAAAATGTCCAAAGTCGGTCTTAGACGTCATATCGAAAATGCCCCTCCATGGCGCTCATTTTCAAAGCAGATGGACTTCTCAAAATGGCCAACAAAATGTCCATCTGCTGAAAACATTCAAATCATGATTTTCGAAAGGCAAAATTTGGATATTTTACACTGCAGTTCATCCAAATAATAAGGGGGCATGTTGGAGGCATATTTTTGGTGAGAGTAGAGTGGGTTCAAATTTAGGACATCTTTTAGCGATAATGGAACAGGAAGAAATGTACAAGGCAAAAAAAGAAAGACATTTTCATCTAGACATATTTCAATCATGTCCAGGATACAAAAAGGTGTCTTGATTGAGTAGCTGACCACTGGAGGGATGAAAGCATGACCCCAATAGATACTGATCCCCTCCCAAAAAGCAAAAGTGACAGTGGATACTAGGCTTTAATGACAGCTTCAAGTATTATGGCCATTTCTAATAGATCAGCAAGGAAGTGTAAGGTGTAGCCTTGTGGTCAGAGCAGTGGACTTTGAACAATGGAACCTAGGTGTAATTCCCACTTTAACTCTTTTACTTCTGTACAAATATGAGCCCTCCTGGAATATAGAAATACCTACTGTATCTGAACTTACGAGATACCTGCAAACATGATGGCTATTGTGATGTTGTACCTTTAGGTACAATAGGTTTTTATTTGTTCCTGGAGGGCTCACAATAACATATAACAGAAACTGAAGCAGCTAAGGAACTGCCCTTGATCCCCTGGAAAGAAAGGGTCCCAAGCCTGCCTGATTCAGAAGGCACAGCCTGGTAATCAGCCTTGGGGTCTTCTCTCAAATTTCTGCCTTGGGCCTCAGCCATGTCTAACACTACCTCTGACAGACGTACATTCTAAAAACTAACATATTCTAATTACTAAATAGAAAATAAGGGTATTTTTCTACCTTTCTTGTCTGATCATATTGGGCCTGATATTCAGACCGCAGAAGTTAGCTTGGCTAACTTCCACGGTCTGTGCTGAGTCTGGATATTCAATGCTGGGCAGCTTCCGGTGACCAGCATTGAATATCCAGTTTATTTTTGGCCAATTCAAACTCAACTGGCCAAACAGATATTCAGAGCTTGCCGGTTACATTTGAACTGGCCAAAGATAGGTCTGGTATTCACACGACCAAATATGACCACAAAACTTGCACTGAAAATGTGCAATATAACCTCTCTTCAGTCTCCCGCTGTCCTTCCGCATCTTTCCTGTCACCCTCCCCTCCGCAGGACTAGCATTTCTCCTGTTCCCCCCCCTGAAGTTAGCATCACTCCTGTCTTCCTCTTCTATGAATCCAACATCTCTTCCCCTCTCCATGCAGAATTTGCATCTCTCCTGCCCCCACCCTCTTCCTCAGGTGAAGCCAGTTCCTCTGCCTCTCGTTCTTTCCATCCAACCCCACTGGTCTGGCACCTCTTCCTCTCCCCCCGCCCCCTGTGGGTCCAGCACCTCTACCTCTCCCTCCCCACCACCTCCGCAATCTTTCAAAACCTATCTACTTTTGGCAGTGATAAACACACCCTGCCAGAAATGCCCCACTCCCTATGAATGAACTTCATTTTCTCTTGTTTCTTGTTACATTTTCTATATATGATGCTGACTTATGCATGTTGGTGTATGCCCAATTTAACGTGCGTAATTAATGAGCCAATAGCGGCTGACTAACGGGCTAACAAACTGTTAGCTCCTGATAACACCTTGGAGCTCACAAGTGTCCAGTTGCCTGTTGGCTGAGTGATGGCCCGAGTTTGGTTGCGCCAGCTTTCCTTGATGCTGCGGCGTCCTGGTGCTGCTCCTTTTCGCCAGTTTTGGTGTGGCGGTTCATGCGGCACTGGCCAGCGTGGGCTGGCAGTCATCTCGGTCGCGATGTCCCTGCTTGTGTGGCTTGCTCTGCTGAACTTGAGGGCCCTCGGGAAATTCGTTGGCATCCGGCTTTGGATCATCAGCTCATCATCGGGCTTGTGCTTGTTTCGGTCCGGGGAACCGTGGTCTGCTGTATGACTGCTGCGGCTGCCTCTTTCCCGATCTTCATTGCCTTTGCTGTCCTGTCTTGGAGGGTCCTGACAGTTGGAGCTGCGGAGGAGGACTGTTTGATTCTCCATCTTGAAATCTGCGCCATTGGTCTACGGTTTTCATCGGCTTCTGGTGATCGTTGCCTTTCTCCTGGCCGCCTGCTGTTGCTACTTTCCCCAGTGCCTGTAAGAGGATCGTCTTGCCAGGACTTGCTCCAGCTCCTCTGTCTAATCTGGATCTCCATCGTCCCCCTTGGCCCGCCAGGAGTCTCGTCATTCATCTTTGCCTCCCTTACCCTTCCCTTCTTATCCTATCCTATCCTATCTTCTTATCTTGTTCTCCCGCACTAACTACTGAAATGTATCTGTAATGTATTTATTTAACTGGCTGCATCACTATGGCAAAAGGCGGGGTATAAATGTACTGAAATAAATAAATAATTGGGTGATAACCAATTATCAGCACAAATTGACAATAGGATTTATGCGCATATCGCATTCTATATTTGGGTCATAGATAGGGGTGTTTCTGGGGGCATTCCCAAATGTTATGCATGTTGATATGGAATATGGCCTAAGTGCTCATAGCAGGCCTAACTGCAGGCACAGTTTGGCACAGTTTATACCTAAATGTGATTCTATAATGCAGTTACCCTGCTAAGTGTGTTAAATTTTTGGTGCTGATTTTTAGGCGTTACTTATAAAATACACCCCTAAGTGGTTAATGTGATTTAGTAAAAAGACCCTTTAGTCTACACCATGCTTTCAGGCATATAGAACATTTGTAAGCAAAAATAAACTATTCAACAATTTAAAAAAAATCCTGAAGATGATGAAAAACAATGAATGACCACAGAAGAGAGAAACTCTTCAAAAATTAAGGCTTTGTTTTTGCATCTATTTGACTAACCAGAAAAAAATAAGGGTCCTGTTTACTAAGGTGCGTTAGCATTTTTAACGCACCTATAATTAGTGTGCGTCGTAACTATGTAGGCACCTATAGGGATATTGTAGGTGTGTACACAGTTAATGCGCACACATGGTTAACGCACATTAAAAATATTAATGCGCCTATAACAGTTTAGCAAACAGGGCCCTAAAGGGAATGATTAAACCACTGCATGTAGGAAGGACACTGCATGCTGAAAACGTTACACTAGTTTCTGAGCTACGGAAAAGCTCTTCTGTCCTAGGTCCATGCAAGGACTTTATACATGTGTGTATAACAATGCTTGTGATAAAGAACTGGAGGACCATTCTCAGTGGAGTAATGTTAGGGATCCCAGAAAAACTGGAAGGGTCAGATCCATTGGCCATTATGAGAAAATACTGAAGGAGATACAGAAATTGGATGAGTTAGTGTCAAAGCTTTTTATTGAGCGAACACGTAGAACCCTATGCTTTTAAAAAAGTTCATTATTATAAAGCTAAAACATTTCTGATAAAATTTAATAACTTTCATGTGAAAAAGTGGCTACTCAAGCAAAGAACTCCAGCAAATGCCTTTTAAAAACTCCCATGTGCCAATGCTATACAATACTGAAAAAGAGAACAACTTATACTGAGATATGTAAAAGTTTACATGGATAAAAAAATGTTTTGGCTGCTTTAATGCAAAAGTTGTCCATTAACAATAATGAAGGACAACAAACTTTTTACTCCACAGATACTGCCTGGGAAAAATGGTGGTGAAGGGAGAGCAGACCCAAAACATCCATTGTATATGGCATCATTATCACCAGAACATGCTCCTTTGGAGGGGAAAAAGAAAAGTGGAGGTGGCTAGAGCAGAAGTACTTGATCAACGCTGTATGGAACAGTTTAGAAGAATTTGAGTAGCCGGTTGGAGCCCATGAAGCAGCCTGTGAGGGTTGTCTGCGATCCTCAAGGGAAGCAATTTAAAGATCCTTGCTTTGGAAGTAACATTGGAGAAAGATAGGTCGCTGCCTAGAATTCAGTCTGCTCGCTAAGTGCTTGGAGATGTAGGGCATGTCAACAGGATTGGAAGATGAATATTTGGTGAAATTTTGGAAGAACTAAGTCATTGATATTCAACAAGAGTTATTCAGGTAGGAACAGCTCCTACCCAGAGAGGTCCCCCCCACCACTGGGTCCATTTCCAGATTTTCAGTGGTATTATCTCAGTAGTGCCAGGGTGGTCCGGAATAAAGCCTGGGTTGAGTTGGCATTTACCCGGTTAGCAGTGACATTCAGTCTGCTAACTAGGTAACTGCCTGAATAAAGTTAGGACAGCAAAATGTTTGTCCTAACCTTCATATTAAAGATGTCATTTACCAAATCTTGGCATGTGCACTAACTGCCACATAGCCCATAGGTATAAAATGGGCAGTGCAGCATTTAGTACATGTCTTTCTAGTCCCACCCAAAACATGCCCACAACCCGCCCCCTTGTTATTTGGATGAACTCAGTGGAAAACGTCCAAATTCTGCCTTTTCAACAATTGTGATTTAGACATTTTGGGCAGCCGTATGTGTTTTTGGCTGTTTCGAGACATCTATCTACTGTCGTATTCTCTGTTTCTATGATGATGATAATGAAGAAGGGGCTTAGGTTCTTTTTTTACTTTTTTGTAGACATTGTTGTGAAATGGGCTCATTTTCTCCTATTTCTTGTTCTTTTGGACTATTTTCATTCTTTTCCTAGGGGATAATACAAGTTATCAGATTATTGTTGTGTGCAGCTTTAGAAATTGATCTTGTATTATTGCAATACTGTAATAGAGAGAACCAGGCCTAGAGTCACATCTGCTGAAGATGAGGTAGGCTGCAACACTGCTCTACAGGTCCGCACCTCTAATATTGTGTTCAATTCTGGCCGCTGCACTTCAAAAAAGATATAGTAGGATTAGAAAAGGTACAGAGAATGGCGACGAAAATGATAAAGGGGATGGGACGACTTCCCTATGAGGAAAGGCTAAAGCGACTAGGGCTCTTCAGCTTGGAGAAAAGGCGGCTGAGGGGAGATATGATAGAGGTCTATAAAATAATGAGTGGAGTTGAATGGGTAGATGTGAAGCATCTGTTTACGCTTTCCAAAAGTACTAGGACTAGTGGGCATGCGATGAAGCTACAATGTAGTAAATTTAAAACGAATCGGAGAAAAGTTTTCTTAACATGTAATTAAACTCTGGAATGTGGTAAAACGCGGTTAGCTTAGTGGAGTTGAAAAAAGTTTTGAACGGCTTCCTAAAGGAAAAGTCCATAGACATTATTAAATGGACTTGGGAAAAATCCACTATTTCTGGGATAAGCAGTATAAAATGTTTTGTACTTTTTTGGAATCTTGCTAGGTATTTGTGACCTGGATTGGCCACTGTTGGAAACAGGATGCTGGGCTTGATAGACCTTTGGTCTTTCCCAGTATAGCAATACTTATGTACTTATTTTCTGTTCACCTTTAGAAGAGTCATTGGGATATCTTTACTAAGGTGCGTTAGCATTTTGAACTTGCTTTTAAAGTTAAGGCATGTTACATGTTAATGCGCCTATACATTTCTATGGGCACGTTAACGTTTAACGCGTGTTAACCATTAATGAGCATTAGCAATGCTAACGTGCTTATAGCGCACCTTAGTAAACATAGGCAATAGAGTCTAATGCATACAGCATCTGGAGCACGATCTGAATCCCAGAGAACATAACCTTAAACCTATCTTAACTTTAACCCCCCTCCTCAAAAAAAGGGAAACAACTCAATATGTCAAATGTGCTACCATAGGGTCATAGGGTTTCTTTTGGGTTATCATCCCATTACAAGACTTGACATTTGTTTTGCAGCACTCAATCATTTGCTCTCACAGTGGAGTGCCTCAGGGATCGGTGCTGGGGCCGATTCTGTTCAATATATTTGTGAGTGGCATTGCCGAAGGGTTAGAAGGTAAAGTTTTCCTATTTGCGGATGATACTAAGATTTGTAACACAGTGGACACCCTGGAGGGAGTGGAAAACATGAAAAAGGATCTGAAAAAGCTAGAAGAATGGTCAAAGGTTTGGCAATTAAAATTCAATGCGAAGAAATGCAAAGTGATGCACTTAGGGAGTAGAAATCCAACAGAGGCGTATGTGTTAGGCGGTAAGAGTCTGCTAGGTACGGATGGGGAGAGGGATCTTGGGGTGATAGTATCTGAGGATCTGAAGGCGATGAAACAGTGTGACAAGGCGGTGGCCGTAGCTAGAAGGTTACTAGGCTGTTTAGAGAGAGGTGTGACCAGCAGAAGAAAAGAGGTGTTGATGCCCCTGTACAAGTCGTTGGTGAGGCCCCACCTGGAGTATTGTGTTCAGTTTTGGAGGCCGTATCTTGCTAAGGATGTAAAAAGAATTGAAGCGGTGCAAAGAAAAGCTACGAGGATGGTATGGGATTTGCGTTACAAGACGTATGAGGAGAGACTTGCGGACCTGAACATGTATACCCTGGAGGAAAGGAGGAACAGGGGTGATATGATACAGACGTTCAAATATTTGAAAGGTATTAATCCGCAAACAAACCTTTTCCGGAGATGGGAAGGCGGTAGAACGAGAGGGCATGAAATGAGATTGAAGGGGGGCAGACTCAAGAAGAATGTCAGGAAGTATTTTTTCACGGAGAGGGTGGTGGATGCTTGGAATGCCCTCCCGCGGGAGGTGGTGGAGATGAAAACGGTAACGGAATTCAAACATGAATGGGATAAACATAAAGGAATCCTGTGCAGAAGGAAGGGATCCTCAGGAGCTTAGCCTAGAATGGGTGGCAGAGCTGGTGGTTGGGAGGCAGGGCTAGTGCTGGGCAGACTTATACGGTCTGTGCCAGAGCTGGTGGTGGGAGGCGGGGTTGGTGGTTGGGAGGCGGGGATAGGGCTGGACAGACTTATACGGTCTGTGCCCTGAAGAGGAAATTACAAATAAAAAAGTAGCACATATGAATTTATCTTCTTGGGCAGACTGGATGGACCGTGCAGGTCTTTTTCTGCCGTCATCTACTATGTTACTATATTTGCTCTCACAGTGATTTTTTTTTTTAATAATCTTTTTTATTGACTTAAAATCATTTATCACATAGATATCACTTCGTCATAACACAATTCACACATGAAATACAACATTCAAACCATTTTTTTAAAGTCAACGGTGAGTATTTCCCCCTTTTTCTCCCCGTATCCTTCCAAGCCCTCCCCCCCATACTTTCCCTTAACCCCAACATATCCTACCCAGCCCTTAAACACTTAACAGTTCAGAATTTTGCTTCTTGCTATCGGAGTGAGTGTATCCCAAAATGGGGACCAGGACTTACACAAAATATGTCACCTCTCTTGGAGCTCTCACAGTGATTTTAAATGCCTCAAGTCTCAACACCAACTATTTAGAAAGCTACATTCACTTTTTGAATGGTTAAATTCCTGTGATACTAATTTATAATCTGTATGTACATTTGGGACTAGATTCAGTAAACGGCATCCAAATTTGGGTGGCAAAAAAAAATGGGTGCTGAGCACTATTCTATATATGGTGCTCTGAGTTGGGTGCCGTTCATAGAATAGCGCATGGTGCCGGGATCTACGCCCAAATATGGACACAAAGATTTACAACTACTGAAACCTGATTTAAATCCTCATGCGTAAATTAGGTATGGATCCCCCAAATTCTATAATACTGCACGCAACTTTAGTGAACATCCCTGACCTGCCCATACCCCTCACATGGCCACGCCTCCTTTTCGGCTAAAAGATTTGCTTATGTATCTTTATAGAACAGCGCACAGCAAGATGCAATGCAAATCCAAATTGTTGCCAATTAGCTCCAATAATTGATTGTTAGCACCCAATTATATAAATACATAAGTAATGCCACACTGGGAAAAGTCCAAGGGTCAATCGAGCCCAGCATCCTGTCCACGACAGTGGCCAATCCAGGCCAAGGGCACCTGGCAAGCTTCCCAAACGTACAAACATTCTATACGTTATTCCTGGAATTGTGGATTTTTCCCAAGTCCATTTAGTAGTGGTGTATGGACTTGTTCTTTAGGAAACAGTCTAACCTCTTTTTAAACTCTGCTAAGCTAACCGTTAATTGGCTGTTAATTGGCTTGTCACTCAATTAAATTGCATGCAAAAATTGGGTGTGCACCCAAATTTGCACATGCAACTTTGGGTGCTGATTTCCAATGTGTAAAGTTTTGGGATTTGACTGTTTTCTTATCAGAGAAAAGGTTTTTTTCCTCTATTTTTTGGAAATCTACCAACAGGAATACTGAGCGTTGCTATCCATGCAAATTCCGTGAAAATATTCCTATCGTTCACTTTTTACGATTAACATGTGTGTGTTCCAATGTGTAAGAATTTAAATTTCAAGCTAAGATAATGTTTCAAAGGTTTTTAGAATGTGGATATCCAAGAAAAGTTCTTTAAAAAGTGTACAAGAGGGCACTGTGGGAGGAGAGAACCTATTTATCAAGCATCAGTGTCGTAGCTAGGTGGGGCGCCAGGGGAGCGGCTGCTCCCCCAAACGGATTTCTGGCGGCGCCTATTTTGTCTCGTCATATAGCATTGAAAATGTGCTCTGGCGGAAGTCCGCTCTGGCGCCGCTTTCGCTCCCCCGCGCCGTCAACCTGGCTCCACTTCTGTCAAGCAGGTCAGTTTCTAATCATCCTGTTGGTCTCTGTTATTCTCCTGCAATACATCAGGTATGCGCCATCATTTGGACTCACTGGCACATACTGCAATTACATTCTTGTCATAGTGTTGTTCCTCTTTTTGCTTTTAAGAGGGGAAAACATTTGAGAGACATGCTAGTGCCTTCTTTTTTAAGAACTTCATCCCCTGGTACAGACAAGATACAGCATGGTGGACATTATCCTTATGGACATTGCAGTGTATGTTCAGTTTCTTTTTCTGGAAATACTGTTACTTTAAATGATAATGATATTGTGTTGAAAACTTATTCAAATTGTCAAACCCCTTATGTAGTGTATGTAATCTGGTGTCCTTGGCAGGGCTTTTTTTGAGGGGGTACCAGTGGCGTACCAAGGGGGGGGGATGGTGGGGGCGGTCCGCCCCGGATGCATGCCACTGGGGGGGTGTCACGCGCCTGTCGGCTCTTCGTTTTCATGCTCCCTCTGTCCCGGAACAGCACCCATTTTTTTTTGCCACCCAAGTTTGGATGCCGTTTACTGAATCTAGTCCCAAATGTACATACAGATTATAAATTAGTATCACAGGAATTTAACCATTCAAAAAGTGAATGTAGCTTTCTAAATAGTTGGTGTTGAGACTTGAGGCATTTAAAATCACTGTGAGAGCTCCAAGAGAGGTGACATATTTTGTGAAAGTCCTGGTCCCCATTTTGGGATACACTCACTCCGATAGCAAGAAGCAAAATTCTGAACTGTTAAGTGTTTAAGGGTTGGGTAGGATATGTTGGGGTTAAGGGAAAGTATGGGGGGGAGGGCTTGGAAGGATACGGGGAGAAAAAGGGGGAAATACTCACTGTTGACTTTAAAAAAATGGTTTGAATGTTGTATTTCATATGTGAATTGTGTTATGACGAAGTGATATCTATGTGATAAATGATTTTAAGTCAATAAAAAAGATTATTAAAAAAAAAAATCACTGTGAGAGCAAATATAGTAACATAGTAGATGACGGCAGAAAAAGACCTGCACGGTCCATCCAGTCTGCCCAAGAAGATAAATTCATATGTGCTACTTTTTTATTTGTAATTTCCTCTTCAGGGCAGGCGCGCGGCATCCCCCCCCCCAGCGGTGTGCACCGGGGGGTTCTTTCGCCAGGGGGGCATCGCGCTGCACCCTGGTGGCGGGGCGCTGCACCCTGGTGGCGGGGCGCATTGGCGATCCGCTCCGGGTGTCAGCCCCCCTAGGAACGCCACTGGGGGGTACTGAGTACCGGCACCTTTTCCATTGTCTGCTAAAATTGACCCATGGTCCCCAAGTTTTAATGAAAGATCTCAGGCTCTACACACCAATTCTGCTTTGTCATAGATTATGTGACTGGTTGCAGGGGGCCTGGCTATTGTGGGATGAGTCCCTCAGTGATCACCCCACCCCTGAAGGGTGGCCTGGCATTTGAGTACCGGCACCTTTTTCGCTAGAAAAACTGCACTGGTCCTTGGTCTATGTGGGCAAAACTATGAGATCTTTAAACACTAAAATGATTGTGCACCAAAGTTGTCTTCATCATCAACTTCTACATGCCCCACTAGCCTCTCATTGTTTGCAACGTGAGCATAAATTTAGTCAACTGCAATTTTGTGCATGGGAAGAACACATTCCTGAGGAAGAGGTTGGATGCATTATTAATTTATTGTATTTATTTTTACCCCACCTTTTCCCACAGGATGCGGGCTCAAAGTGGCTTACAATAGACTGGAAAGGCGATCGCCAGACCAATGGTAATACAAATACAATATTTAAACAAATAAGTAGGCAGAGAGAAGAAAGCAAAAAGAATAGAAATTTAAGAGTCCAAAAGGTAAAATTATGTATCATACCTGATAATTTTCTTTCCATTAATCATAGCTGATCAATCCATAGACTGGTGGGTTGTGTCCATCTACCAGCAGGTGGAGATAGAGAGCAATCCTTTTGCCTCCCTATATGTGGTCATGTGCTACCAGAAACTCCTCAGTATGTCGATATCCAAGCTCCATCCGCAGGACTCAGAGAATTACACCTACAAAGGGACACTCTGCCCAGCTCACCACCGCCGAAACGGGGGAGGGGAATTAACCCAGCTCATCCCCACACAAGTGGGGGAGGGGAATCCATCCAGCTCATCCCCGCGGAGCGGGGGAGGGACACCACCCCGCCGATGCGGGGGGATCTGGCTTATCCTGCAACCGCAACCGCGGGAGGAGCTGACTGACCCTAACACCGCCGAAGCGGGAGGGGTACAAAGCTGCCCTACAGCCGCACGAAGCGGGAGGGAGCGCCGGCAGAATTTATGTCTCAATCCAGCCCCGTAAAACGGAGGGGAGAGGAATGCAGCAGCTCACTGTAACACAAACTCGTCTCAACTCTTGAAGAATCCAATTGAAAAAACTTGAACACAAAGTCCTCCTGAACAGGAACTGAAGACTAAACTTGAACCTGAAATGCAACCAGAATATAAACAGTACAGATATCTGGGAGGGGCTATGGATTGATCAGCTATGATTAATGGAAAGAAAATTATCAGGTATGATACATAATTTTACCTTCCATATCATCATGCTGATCAATCCATAGACTGGTGGGATGTACCGAAGCAGTACTCACCCAGGGCGGGACATTGAAATCCCTGACCGCAACACTGAAGCTCCAAACCGGGCCGCCGCCCGAGCAGCCACAGTCAAGCGGTAATGCCTGGAGAAGGTATGGGCCGATGCCCAAATTGCCGCCTTGTATATCTCTTCCAAGGAGATGGACCCGGCCTCTGCCATCGAGGCCGCCTGAGCTCTAGTGGAGTGAGCCTTCAGCTGGATAGGCGGCACCTTCCCCGCGGCCACATAAGCCGCTGCAATGGCTTCCTTGACCCATCTTGCCACTGTAGGCTTAGCAGCCTGCAGACCCTTACGAGGACCTGCAAACAGGACAAACAGATGATCCGATTTCCGGAAATCATTGGTCACTTCCAAGTATCTGATGATGACTCGTCTCACATCCAGATATTTGAGAGCAGAGTATTCCTCTGGGTAGTCCTCCCTACGAAAGGAAGGGAGACAGAGCTGCTGATTCACATGGAAGCGAGAAACAATCTTGGGCAGGAAGGAAGGCACTGTGCGAATAGTCTCTCCTGCCTCAGTGAACTGCAGAAAAGGCTCTCGACATGAGAGTGCCTGGAGCTCGGAAACTCTTCTGGCTGAAGTGATAGCCACCAAAAAGACTGCTTTCAACGTCAGGTCTTTCAGAGATGCCCTCGACAAGGGTTTAAAAGGCGGCTTCTGCAAGGCTCTTAGCACCAGGTTGAGATTCCACGCAGGCACCACTGAGTGCAGAGGAGGGCGCAGGTGATTAACTCCCTTGAGAAAACGTACCACATCTGGCTGCGAAGCCAGGGAAGCACCCTTCAGGCGGCCCCTGAAGCAAGCCAGAGCCGCTACCTGGACTTTAAGAGAACTGAGCGACAGGCCTTTCTCCAGACCTTCTTGCAGGAACGCCAACACTGAAGAAATTGGAGCAGTGAAGGGAGAAAGTGAGGCTGCTTCACACCACGCTGCAAAGGTACGCCAAACCCTGGCGTAAGAAGTAGAAGTAGAGTGCTTCCTCGCTCTCAGCATAGTGGTGATGACCTTGTCTGAGAAGCCCTTCTTCCTCAGACGCTGCCGCTCAATAGCCAGGCCGTAAGACCAAAGGGGGAGGGATCCTCCATCACCACGGGACCCTGATGCAACAGGCCCTGCTCCACTGGCAGCTGCAGAGGGTCGTCCACTGAGAGCCTGATCAAGTCCGCATACCAGGGACGTCTGGGCCAGTCCGGACCCACCAGGATTATCCGGCCCGGATACTTTGCCACCCGGTCTAGTACCGTGCCCAACATGGGCCAGGGCGGGAACCCATAGAGAAGCTCCTGTGTCGGCCACTGTTGGAGAAGAGCATCTACTCCCAGAGATCGAGGGTCCCGTCCTCTGCTGAAAAAGCGCGGCACTTGGCAATTGGCCGATGATGCCATCAGATCTAGGCTCGGCTGGCCCCAGCGCTTCGTGATATCCAAGAACGCCTGAGCCGATAACTGCCACTCTCCGGGATCCAAGGTATGGCGACTGAGAAAGTCCGCCTTGACATTCATGACTCCAGCAATGTGGGCCGCTGACAGCTGTTCCAGGTTCGCTTCCGCCCACTGGCATAGATTCATGGCCTCCTTGGCTAGAGGGGCGCTCTTGGTACCTCCCTGGCGGTTGACATAGGCCACAGCCGTGGCATTGTCCGACAGGACCCGTACTGGCCTCAACGCCAGTACCGGGAGGAACTCCAAAAGCGCCAACCGAATGGCTCTGAGTTCCAGGAGGTTGATAGACCACTTTGCCTCTGCAGGAGACCAGAGCCCCTGCGCTGTCCTTCCCAAGCAGTGGGCTCCCCAGCCCGTCAAAGAGGCGTCCGTCGTGACGACAATCCACTCTGGGGTCACAAGAGGCATCCCTGCAGACAACTTGTCTGTCTTCAGCCACCAGCTCAGCGCCTTGCGCACTGCTGGGTCCAAGGGAAGGCGCACAGCATAATCCTCCGACACCGGAGTCCAGCGCTGCAGCAGAGAGTGTTGTAGTGGTCTCATATGAGCCCTGGCCCAGGGCACTACTTCCATCGTGGCCGTCATAGAGCCCAACAGCTGCACATAGTCCCAAGCCCAAAGCGGAGAGGCTACTAGGAACTGGTCCACCTGAGCCTGAAGTTTGACAATCCGATTGTCCGGCAGGAACACTCTGCCCACTTGGGTGTCGAATCGAACTCCCAGATACTCCAGGGACTGAGTCGGGCGCAGCTGGCTTTTCTCCCAGTTGATGATCCACCCCAGGGAGCTCAAAAGAGCAATCACCCGGTCCACAGCTTTGCCGCACTCTGCATAAGAGGGGGCTCGGATCAACCAGTCGTCCAGATAAGGATGGACTTGTACTCCTTCCTTTCGCAGGAAGGCCGCGATGACCACCATTACTTTGGAGAAGGTCCGCGGAGCAGTAGCCAACCCGAACGGGAGGGCTCTGAACTGGAAGTGTCGGCCCAGGACTGCAAAACGCAGAAAGCGTTGATGAGGAGGCCAGATGGGAATATGCAAGTACGCTTCCTTGATGTCCAAGGATGCCAGGAACTCCCCTGCCTTCACTGCCGCTATAACAGAGCGGAGAGTCTCCATGCGAAAGTGCCAAACTTTCAAGGCCCGATTGACCCCTTTGAGGTCGAGGATAGGCCGGACAGAACCTCCTTTCTTTGGTACCACAAAGTAAATGGAGAAACGTCCCTTGCCAAGCTGATTTTCTGGCACCGGAACGACCGCACCCAGGCGGATCAGATTGTCCAAGGTCTGCTGCACTGCCACAGCTTTGACCGGAGACTTGCAAGGAGAGAGTACAAACCTGTCTCTTAAGGGTCGGCAGAACTCTAGCTTGTAGCCGTCTCTGATGACTTCCAGCACCCAAGCGTCTGAAGTTACCCTGGTCCACTCGCCCAGAAACGAGGACAGGCGTCCTCCAATCTGCACTGGGCCATGGACCAGGACCCCGTCATTGGGTACGAGACCCTGGGGGAGGACCGGAGGGCGCACCTCCGGGTCGGCGGTCTCTGCGAAAGGAATGCTGCTTGGGGGAGAAGTTCATCTTGAAGGAAGAGGGGGCAGAGGAGCCCGACTTGCCCGGGCGGTACCGACGGGCTTCCTGAAACCGTCCTCTGGAGTTACCGGGGCGAGCACTGGCCCGAGCCCTGACCTCTGGTAACCTCTTGCCCTTAACGTGCCGAGATTGGTCACAATTTTGTCCAGCTCGACCCCAAAGAGCAGCTTGCCTTTAAAAGGCAACTTAGCCAGGCGGGACTTAGAGGCGTGGTCAGCAGACCAATGCTTCAGCCAAAGCCACCGCCGCGCAGAGACTGTCTGAGCCATACCTTTAGCCGAGGCTCTCAAGACATCATACAGTAAGTCTGCCAAATAAGCCAAGCCCGATTCCAGGGCCGGCCAATCAGCCCTCAAGGAAGGATCCGAGGGGGAAGCCCGCTGCACCATCATCAGGCACGCCCTGGCCACATAGGAGCCGCAAACTGAGGCCTGCAAACTTAAGGCAGCCGCCTCGAAGGACGACCTTAAGGCCACCTCCAATCTTCTGTCTTGGGCGTACTTTAGGGCCGTGCCACCTTCCACTGGCAACGCCGTTTTCTTAGTCACCGCAGTGATTAAAGAATCCACGGTAGGCCAAAGAAAGGCCTCCCGTTCACTTTCAGGCAAAGGATAGAGGCGGGACATAGCCCTAGCCACTTTGAGGCTCGCTTCCGGGACATCCCATTGAGCCGAAATTAAAGTGCGCATGGCATCATGCACGTGGAAGGTTCTAGGCGGGCGCTTCGTCCCCAGCATAATGGCGGAGCCAACAGGGGCTGAGGGAGAGACGTCCTCTGGAGAGGAAATCTTCAAAATGCTCATGGCCTGCACTAACAGGTTGGGCAAATCCTCTTAGCGAAAGATCCGCGCTGCAGAGGGGTCATCCGCTCCATCCGAGCGGGAATCCGTCTCCTCCAAGGAATCCCCAAAGGACCGTTGGGAGAACTCAGATACGCTGCCCTCATCTACATCAGAGGAGACAGAGTCCTCTAGGGCCTGGGAATCCACCCGAGGGCGTTTACTTCCGGGGGCCTCAACCCCTTTATCGGCCAAGGGAGCAGGGGCAGCGTTTTGCATAAGGAAGGCCTGATGCAGAGAAACCCCCCAGACTGTGCACTTCAGCAGCCTGGGCCACAGCCCTAGACGCACCCTTAACTGGCGCTCGCAAGAGCGGGGGAGAAACATGCTGCGCATCCAAGATGGCGTCCGGCGCGACACTCCACGAAGGAGCCGCGCGGGAAGACCGGCGCTTAACTTTAGCCGCTTTTTTGCCATCGCCCAAATCAAGGGCGGCTATGGCATTAACATTTCCCAGCTCAAGGGCGGCCCAAGAAGAAGCCATCCGAGCAGAGTGGCTGGCCAAGATGGCGGAGGTGAGCAGCGGGGGATGGGTGTTTATGGCGGGAAAAACCGCCACACCGGAGGAAGAACCGGGACACTGACCGGCCTCCAAACTGACACCCAACAAGGGCGAATCAGACTTTAAGACCCCCGCATCCCCGCTAGAAGCGCACATGCGGTCCGGGGAGCGATTCTTCGCGCCCTCGCCCTCCGACGCCATAGGCCACGTAGAGATCGATCGGGGAACCCCCTGCCCGCTATAAAAAGGTAAAAATTACCTGCTTCTCGCTCCGAGCTGTAACGAACTGGTGTCCCAGTGAGTAGCTGCAATAAATGTTTAAATAAATGTTGAAATAAACGCCCTTAAGGACGTCCAAAAATTTTTTTTTTTTAACGGAGCCAGCGGGAGGGGGAGAAAAGGAGGGACCTGGCGCCACCAGGTTTGCACTTGCTCAAGAAGAGCCCTCAACCCCAGGTACTCAACAAAACCTAAAAATTAGGCTTGGAGACCTAGCCAGAGCTGCTGCTGTGTGTGACCACCACCTGCTGAGATAGAGAACATATTGGGGAGTTTCCGGCAGCACATGACCACATATAGGGAGGCAAAAGAATTGCTCTCTATCTCCACCTGCTGGTAGATGGACCCAACCCACCAGTCTATGGATTGATCAGCATGATGATATGGAATTAGGTCTTGAGTCGCTGAGACATATTAAGGTAGGTAATCAGATCTCTACATCCGGCCACTCGCGATCTTCGTCAAAAACAGCTGATCAGCAAGCTGAACCCGCCAGCAGGACAGGAATGCGGGCGAATGCCAACGGCGGTCCAGGAGGAAACAGGGCCCCTTCAACGTGAAGCACACTCCAAACACAAAGCAGCCGCAGATGTCCAGCAGCCGGCAGCGCAGAAGACGACCTCCCCGGTCCAGCAGCAAAGCTGAGTGGTAATCGGCACAGGCCCTCTGACACCCTCCATTGCAGCATCGGCGCAAACAGTCTCTTTGCTGGTCGTCCGACAAGCCGGCTGCAAGGAAAGACGGACAGCTGCATAAGGAACGCTGTTGGATTTTCCAGTTCAATAGTATTGAACTCCTTGGACTTAATATGGATATTGACTAGTCTTAGTGTAGCAGTTTGTATAAAGTTTATTCAAACTGATGTCATTGTATTGAATTTGATGTGGATGATGCTATAGTGATAGTGCCTTTACATCTGCTGCACCACCATTTTTTTTTAAAGTCTTGTGCTTTGAAGAGATGATATCTCGGGATGAATGTTTGTAAGTAAGTTGATTTATTTAACATGAATATGGCAATGTAGATACATATACTGACAATTCTGTTCTGCAGATGCCGTGACCACATTACAAAGAAGATTAACTCTAGAGGAAGGAAGGTTGCTGCCGAAATGCCTTTAGTTTTATACCATTTGGGAGACACCTTCAGCGATAACTATTTATGGATTTGTGTGGGTGTTGAGTGATTATATATCACCTGAGTTCAGTGCTGATACAGATAAGTGGTCTTTTGAATTATTCATTTTTGACAGCTTGGAATAATTTTATTATTGTACGGAACAATGAATAGTCCTATTACAATTTTTGATATTTTTAAATGTTTCCACTTTATAAGCAGTTGTTGTTGAGACTTGGGGCATTTAAAATCACAGTGAGAAATGATTGAGAGCTGCATAAAAGGTCAGGTCTTGTAATGAGGTGATAACCCTGGGCAAGCCACTTAACCCTTCTGTCATGCCCCTCACCTGGTTCAAGAAATCGCTAGAGTCCTGCAGCATTCCATGCCTAAGAATCTTGTGAATCTTTACTTCCTGGTTGCTGCATTTCCCTTTTATAGCCCTAGATGGGGTGCTGACAGTTGATCTCACTTCTTAGCTAAGGGATATTTAAGGAAGTGCTCTACACTCAACCAGTGCTTTGGCAACAACTTCTAGAGTTTTGCTTCTCCGGTGTTTGTTGCCTGGCCAGTTCCTGCTTCCAGACTTGATTGTTTCTGTCTCCAGCCTTGCTGTTCCAGCTACTTCCTGGCCTCGACTCCATTGGGCCAGCCCCAAAAGGCTCTCAGGAGCTGCTCTCCATCCTGACCTGTCAGGACGCCCCCCAAGGGCTCTTTTATGAGCCACAACTAGGCTGTTCCAGTCGTGTGCCAGCCAGTCCTCCCAAGGGCTCTTTTAAAAGCCAACCTCTAGACCGCCCGTCGTGTTCCAGTCAGTCTGCTAGGCACTGCCTAGTTCAGCCAATCCGAGTCAGGTCTTGCCTTCTCCAGCTCCCAGACTTTGCCAACCTTGTCACAGCCCAAGGGCTCACTTTCCCCAAACTGTAACACCTCCATCGCCCCAGGTTTCAAAATAAGTACCTGCGTATAATATGTAAACCCCTTTGATTGTAACCATAGAAATGCAGCATATCAAGTCCCATCCCCTTTCCCTATGACCATGAATGCACATTTGAGATTTCTGATGCTCTCACAATTAGTAAAAGGGCACCTTAAATTCATGTTGTTTAATATGCATAAATTTTAATATACTACTAAGCTGCACTAAAAAGTAGCCGTCGCTGTTAGCACGTGGGTTTTCCTCATGCTGCGGCTACTTTTAGCGCAGCTGTAAAATGGCTGCAATTTTGTTTGAGCCATTAATGGCCACATGCTAATTTACTTCCACCTATTTTGTAGGCGCTAATGGCTCCTGTGTTAATTGGGCAACATGTGGCAATTTGCCTGTGCTACCTGATTAGCGCAGGGCATGTCTACTCTCCGCCTCCATATACACCCCCTTGCTAAAAAATACTTGATATTTTTTTAGCGCGGGATTGGTGTGCGGTGATCCAAATACTAACACGGGTTGCCTGTCCCATGATAGTACCTTATCAGCTTGCAGTAAGCACGCATTAATGCTTACCGCCGATTAGTAAAAGAGCCCCTAAATGTTTGAAATTAATGGTAGCACATTGCTATATTGAGTCGTTTCTCTTTTTGGATTTTTTTCCCCCCTTTTTGGATTTTTTTTTCTTGTTTGGTTTTGTGTTATTTTTATTATAAGGACATATTTTTCTCTTATGATTATCTTAATTTTACACATCGCGAGGAACATTTCAACTTGACTGACATTTTCAGTCTTTCTATTAGAAGTCTACAGTCATTTTAAAGCTATTGTAGAGCAACTTTGTTAAATGAAAAAAACTGACTCGTATCTCTAGCATAAGAGAGCTCAGTATCAGGAATAAAAGTATAACACTCCTGCTGTTGGCTTCCAAGAACCTCTAGATAGTCCTGTTTCCTCTGATCTTTCTTTCTTATTACAACTTATTTTTTTGTTAAATATCTTCCCTCAGCTCACTCTTACCTTCAAGCAACTTCCCTGATCACATCCTATCTATGAAACATTCCAAGCAATGCACTAGGGTCCCTTTTACTAAACCGTGCTAGTGATTCCCATGTGGCAAATATGACAAAGCCCATTTTGGGTTGCGCAACATTTGAGGGGCCGGGAATCGCTAGTGCAGTTTTGTAAAAGGGGCCCACTATCTTCTTGTTTTTACACCACCATATCCCACTGCAATTACCTTCCAGAAAGGATTCACTTTACCTACTTGGGGGTACAGCTATGGCAGAAGCAGGGGTTACCTTGTTAGTAGTGTCAGGAAAAAGACTTTACCAATTTTAGCTGTGTTGTCTAGGTACTGGTCTCAGCATTGCCAGAATTGGATAGTGCCAGTGGCTGCTTTATACCCAGAAATTCAGGACCAGAATCTGAAAATGATCCGATGCTGAATAGCTGGGTATTGAAATCCTGCAGCAGTCAATATTTTAAACAAAGCCAACAGTTGCAGGCTTCCTCCTGAAGACAAGACTCCCCCCATGATCATTCACACTCCTGATGACCCTGTCCCACAGAAGAGTCCCCCTTACAAGCTTCCTCCCCTTCTTATTACACCATAGTTACACCACTCCTCAAAAAAAAAATTTAACTGGGCCCTACCTGTCCTTCCAACTATGGGCCCATCTCCCTCCTCCCTTTCCTATCTAAGATACGTGAATATGCTGTTCACCGTCGTCGTCTTGACTTTCTTTCATTTCAAGCTATTCTTCATCCACTTCAGTCTGGTTTTCACCCTCTTCATTCAAAAGAAACAGCCCTTGCTAAAGTCTCCAATGACCTGTTCCTGGCCAGATCCAAAGGGCTCTATTCTATCCTCATCCTTCTCGATCTTTCTGCTGCTTTTGACACTGTTGATCACCGCCAACCCCTTGATACACTGTCCTCACAGGACGTCCTGGCGAAGGGGTGGGGAAACCCGTATTATCGAAACATGGGCGGCCACGTTTCGATAATACAGACCTTGGATAGCTACCAACACTGAATATCCCAATTTGAATTTAGGAGGAAAGTTTTTAAAAACTTTCTTTGGGATTTAACTCATGCCTTTTCGTTGCTCACTTTCCTTGTTTTATATATATTTTTCTTGTTCTTTTCTGTTTCTCACAGTTCCTTCAGTTTCAGGAGCTACCAGTTACCTAGCTCCAAGGGGGGAGACTGTTTGGCAAGTCCTGGCTTTGAACGTACATGGTATATATTATTCAATGCAAAAAGTGTGAAGAAGGATGTTATATTGGAGAAACAAGCCAGATGCTAAAGATGAGGCTCAATTTACAAAGATACAATATTAAACATTCCAATGCCAGCCAGGATGCCACCTTTGTGGGATAGCACTTTGAAAACCAGAACACTGCATCAATGATCTCACGGTAAGAATGTTAAGACAATCCAGGAAGCAAGACCTTTGAAGTCAAAATGATGAAATATTTTGACACCCACCAGACAGGACTTAACAAAGATCTTATGTGTCCTGTTTGTCTGTCCAAATTAGATTGTAAGCTTTGTCAAACAGGGACCATCTCTTTATGTTCAGTGTACAGCTCTGTGTACATCTAGTAGCGCTATAGAAACTAAAAGTAGTAAATTTCTTATCCCACCAGTGGCCTAGTGGTTAGGGTGGTGGACTTTGGTCCTGGGGAACTGAGTTCAATTCCCACTTCTGTCACAGGCAGCTCCTTGTGACTCTGGGCAAGTCACTTAACCCTCCATTGCCCCATGTAAGCCGCATTGAACCTGCCATGAGTGGGAAAGCGCAGGGTACATATGTAACAAAAATAAATATACTATTGGAGATTCTACATGGAATGTTGCTACTATTGGAGATTCTACATGGAATATTGCTATTCCATGCTATTCCACTAGCAACATTCCATGCAGGCTTCTGTTTCTGTGAGTCTGACGTCCTGCACGTATACTCGCAGAAGCCTGCACAGCCACATTGGTGATCTGCAAGGGCCGACTTCTACATGGAATGTTGGAACATTCCATGTAGCAACAGTGGAGGAGTGGCCTAGTGGACTTTGGTCCTGAGGAACTGAACCCTCCATTGCCCCATGTAAGCCGCATTGAGCCTGCCATGAGTGGGAAAGGGGTACAAATGTAACAAAAAAAAATTCTACTGCTTTGCCACTGTCTTATCATCCATCCTTCTCTCACCCACCCAGCTCTCCCTGTTTCTCACCTAACCTACCCCTCACTCTGTATGACTAATATTGGACTGCTTTTGTGTTTCACTGATGTAATTCTGATATTTGTCAACATTTGCTTATTTCCGATCTGAAGAACGGTTTACCTTCCAAAGCTAATAAAAAAATGTATTTAGTCAATAAAAACTGTATCATCTTATATTCTTTTCTCTGTTTTTATTTACTTCTGTTTATCAACTTACATCCCAAAGCAGTGCAGGATTTATAGTCCCTGATTCTATCTATTGATATCCATGCCGCAGGTCCCATAATGATCCATGATTGGCCTGTCACAACGCGAGGACTAGGCTCCAAACCTCCTTCTTGAAACTGGGTGACTTGGCAGTTCTGTAGTTTCTCTTCGTCCTCTTCCTTGTATCTGTCACTCCAGCCCGCGGCTCTTCATTCTACCTATCACAAGCCTCCCTCGTGCTTCCCACTGTCTGCTGGCTCCGTTTATCCCAAGGAGGTTGGTTTATACTTCTGTAGCACCAGCCAAACGACGACTCCCAGCAAATGAGACGTGCCGCAGCCCATCCTAACTGTGAACCAACCAGCACATGTTCGCAGTAAGCTCTTCACGCCACTCTTCCACCGACACGCCCACAGAATCCCGACGAGTGACGTTGTACGTTGTGCAGTTATCCCTCTCCCAATATGGCGTCGATCATGGAAGGTCCGTTGAGTAAATGGACGAACGTTATGAAGGGTTGGCAGTACCGTTGGTTCGTATTGGATTATAATGCTGGTTTGCTTTCTTATTATACGGTAAGCCAAGAAGGATAGTTACCACTGACTTGAAAACTACTAATGTTTTTCACTTTTTTCCTGCCTATTTTGTAGCTGTTGTTGCTAGGTAGGGCGCTGTTTTATTTATTTATTTTCGGGGGTGGGGTGGGGCTAGTATTTGATGGAGCGGAGAGCAGCCAATGATAAGGCAAAAGGCTGGAGCTGGAGCCAATCGGACAGTGAGTTGGTGGAAGTAGTAGACGGGTGGCGAGAAGGTAAACGCAAAGCAGGAAATGTGATTTTTAAATGGCTTTAGTCTGTTGTTGATTTCAAGTTTCCAGAGGTGTTGAGTAACGGTCTCAGTACAAAGCAAGTTTTATTGTTTGAAATAAGCAGTATGTTCAGGTTTAATAGCTTTTATCTAAACACAGTCAGGCCTGCAGATTTGGAAAATCATTTGTACGGTAGTAGCTTGAGATTTTGTTTTGAAATTTAAGAAATACTTCAAACAGGTTAGGTGATGGCTGTCATTATTTTACTGAATATTGTAAAAATGATCGAAACATCAGTGAACGTGATTATTTGTTGTTTAATCCAAGTGTCTAACCTGCTGCAGTTGACATAAATTGTGTATTGTATGCTATAATAATTATATATATATATATATATATAAAGAAGGGGGGATAATTTGTATTTTAACTTTATATCAATATGAAAAAAACATAAGCCTTTGATATGAGTCTGACAAGTGAAAAGTAATGGAAACCAAAACATAAATTTCTTAATTATGGTTTAATTGATCACTGTTTTGTCTGGTAGTTGTTTTTAGAATCATTACCTTGGCAGTGATGTAGTAATACTTTGTGTATAGAAAGAGAAGACTTCATTTTTAGAGTGACTGATGAGTAAGTATGCTATAGTAAAGTCTTGCAACAGATGACAACAAGAACCCCCCCCCCCAAAAAAAAAAAAAAAAAATTCTAATAGGGGTTTCATAGTAAGGGATATTGAGTTGGTAAAGAACTCAGGTGAGAGGCAAGTCATTGGTTTTAAGAACATTCAATAGGGGTGAACATTTAAGTCCAGAGGTCATCTAGAGAAATGCAGAAGGCAAGTGAATTTAATTGCAGAGTGTGTTACTGGCAAGTAATACCATCCTTCTTCCACCCCCCCCCCCCCCCAAAAAAAAAAAAAATATATATATATATATATATTAGTAGGATGATTGCAACAGAAAAGCTCTGGAGATGGCTCTAGAAAAAAAAAAAAAGATATCCAAAAAGTGAAGGTAAAAATGAACATTCCCTGTTCAGTTACACCTAGTAATCAAACAAGGAGAGGAAATAAATTACCAAACAAAAAAAGGTTTCACTACACAGTAACCACTTTATACAGTATGCATGACCCAAAACTTTCAGTTGCAGAGAAGTATATGGTACTCTTATTTATTTATTAGGATTTATTTACCGCCTTTTTGAAGGAATTCACTCAAGGCGGTGTACAGTAAGAATAGATCAAACATGAGCAATAGGCAATTACAGCAGTAAAAATATTCAAGTAACAATACAAAGTATGGCATGGTATACTACTTGCAATGACTACACAGTACGTAATAGAACATTATAATTGGTAGTGAAGGGTAAGGCAAAGTTGTAACATATAGATGAGTAAGAAAGTAGGAAGAATTAGAAAGTAAGGTGACTGAAGAAAGTTGCACATGAGGTCAGAGAGATGGTTAAATATCATCTCAGCTAGGGTAGGAGTGGATAAACATGTCCTGCTGCAGTATGTGCAGCCCAAGTCAATCCTTGTGTGTGTGAGTGAGACTAACAAGTTATTTACTTCTTCCATTAAAGGCTTGGTTGAAGAGCCAAGCTTTCACCTGCTTCCTGAAGTACAGATAGTCTTGTGTTAAGTGGAGCCTTTCAGGCAATGCATTCCAGAGTGTGGGGGCTACTCTGGAGAAGGCTCGCTTGCGGGTATCACATCGTGTAATGTCTTTTGGAGAGGGTGTAGTTAGTGAAAGTCCTTGGGAGGACCTTAGTTTCCTTGGCGGTGTGTGGAGGATCAGCCTATTCTTCAGATACTCTGGGCCATTTCCTTTCAGGGCCTTGAAGATCAGACTCTTATTCTTCTCAGTTTCTCGCTTTAACATCCTCTTTCAATCTTCAACTATGCTCCACTGCCCCCACTCACCAGAATGGCCACTGTCTTGAACTTATCCTCTTCTCAAACTGCTCACTCTCCAGTTTCTGTGCCTCAGCTCTTCACCTCTCTGATCATCATCTGATAACTTTCACACTTAAACACCCTCCTCCCCAGTCCCGTCCAATCTTAACCAATACACTTAGGAATCTTCAGGCTATTGACCCTTCTACTCTATCCTCCAGTGTTTCAAATCTCTTCTCTACCACTATGTTATCCAAGTTTGTGAATGAGGCTGTCTCTTCCTATAATACTATTCTGTCCTCTGCTCTTTGTACTCTCGCTCCTCCCATTCCCCGTTCTGTAAAACGTGCCAAACCCCAGCCTTGGCTGACCTCTAGAATCCGCTACCTAAGTTCCTGTGCCCGCTCTGCCGAGCGCCTTTGGCTGAAATCCCGTGCCCATGCTGACTTCATACATTTCAAATTCTTGCTCACCTCCTTCCAGTCTGCTCTTTTACTTGCCAAACAGGACTATTATATCCAGTTAACAAATTCTCTTGGCTCAAACCCTCGACATCTCTTTGCCACACTGAACTCTCTCCTCAAAGTGCCTTCACCTCCAACCCTCTCTTCACGTTCCCCCCAGACTCTGGCTGAGTACTTTCATGATAAGGTTCACAAGATTAAAATTTAATTCTCAACCAGGCCACCTCCACCTCTCCTTCCCTTAGTCCATTCTCTCAACCCTCCAACCCCTGCCTCCTTTTCTTCCTTTTCTGAAATCACTGAAGAGGAAACTACACATCTTCTTTCCTCCTCGAAACTAACTACCTGTTCCTCTGATCCTATTCCCACCCATCTACTTAATACTGTCTCTCCTACTGTCATCCTGTCATATCCTCAATATTTCACTGTCCACTGCGACTGTTCCTGATACCTTCAAACATGCTGTAGTCACACCATTCCTTAAAAAACCTTCATTGGACCCTACCTGTCCTTCCAACTGTCGCCCCATCTCCCTCCTCCCTTTCCTATCCAAGATACTTGAACGTGCTGTTCACCGCCGTTGCTTTGACTTTCTTTCATCTCAAGCTATTCTTGATCCACTTCAATCTGGCTTTCGTCCCCTTCTTTCATCTCAAGCTATTCTTGATCCACTTCAATCTGGCTTTCGTCCCCTTCATTCAACTAAAACAGCGCTTGCTAAAGTCTCCAATGATCTGTTCCTGGCCAGATCCAAAGGTTTCTATTCTATCCTCATCCTTCTCGATCTATCTGCTGCTTTTGACACTGTTGATCACAACCTACTCCTTGATACGCTGTCCTCAGTTGGATTTCAGGGCTCTGTTCTTTCCTGGTTTTCTTCTTATCTCTCCCAGCGTACCTTTAGTGTATACTCTAGTGGATCCTGCTCTACTTCTATCCCACTGTCAGTTGGTGTACCTCAGGGATCTGTCCTGGGACCTCTTCTTTTCTCCATCTATACTTCTTCCCTTGGTACTCTGATCTCATCCCATGGTTTTCAGTATCATCTTTACGCTGATGACTCCCAGATCTACTTCTCCACACCAGAAATCTCAGCTGAAATCCAGGCCAAAGTATCAGCCTGCCTGTCTCACATTGCTACCTGGATGTCTGAGCGCCATCTGAAACTAAACATGACCAAGACTGAGCTTCTTATCTTTCCCCCTAAACCAACCTCTCCTCCTCCCCCATTCTCTATTTTTGTGGATAAGACTCTCATCCTTCCTGTCTCATCAGCTCGTAACCTTGGGGTCATCTTCGACTCCTCTCTCTCCTTCTCTGCACATATTCAGCAGACTGCTAAAACCTGTCGTTTCTTTCTTTATAATATCACCAAAATTCGTCCTTTCCTTTCTGAGCACACTACTAGAACCCTCATCCACACTCTTATCACCTCTCGCTTAGGACTATTGCAACTTGCTTCTCACCGGTCTCCCACTTAGCCATCTCTCTCCTCTTCAATCTGTTCAAAATTCTGCTGCATGACTAATATTCCGCCAGTGTCATTATGCTCATATTAGCCCTCTCCTCAAGTCACTTCACTGGCTTCCTAACCGTTTCCGCATACAGTTCAAACTCCTCTTACTGACCTATAAGTGCATTCACTCTGCAGCTCCTCAGTACCTCTCCACTCTCATCTCTCCCTACATTCCTCCCCGGTAACTCTGTTCACTGGGTAAATCTCTCTTATCTGCACCCTTCTCCTGCACTGCTAACTCCAGACTCCGTTCCTTTTATCTTGCTGCACCATATGCCTGGAATAGACTTCCTGAGCCGGTACGTCAAGCTCCATCTCTGGTCGTCTTCAAATCTAAGCTAAAAGCCCACCTTTTTGATGCTGCTTTTAACTCCTAACCCTTATTCACTTGTTCAGAACCCTTATTTTATCATCCTCACTTTAATATTCCCTTATCTCTTGTTTGTCCTGTTTGTCTGTCGAGCACGGACTGTCTGTATGTGTTCACGTGTATAGCATTGCATACGTCTAGTAGTGCTTTAGAAATGATAAGTAATTGTAGAATGCTCCTTAAGCCCTTTCAGAAGATGCTGCTGTCAAACTGGGCTCCTTGCGCCCAGAACTTTGACATAAGACTTCCCCTCTTTGGAAGACCTCTGGAAGAGCCTGGCATGGTGTAACTTCCCAGCACATCCCCTCATATATCCTGCTGGATCTACCCATCAGAGTGATAATGACTATGGGTGTGAGCCTCCTGTTTTGGGAGGCACAGTGCCCTGGCTGACTCTTGCAGTTCTTTTGGTTGTGCTCAGAATCAATGTGGTCTTCAGTCATTTTGGGATGAGGGCTGCTTGTCCAGTGTTGCAACTCTTCCTGCCCTCACCAAAGGATACAGTAGTCTGAGTGAGGTTCGAGGAAGTCACAGCTACATTAACAAACTAGAAGGCACCCGGAGTGTGGAATGGTATTGAAAACCAGTTGGCTTTGCAACTGGGTGGAGCCGTATCATGACCCTCTTGCTGGTGCACAAGGTAGGGACAGACATACACAGTTGGACTTTTTTCAGCTGGAATGCTCTGGACTTTTGGGAGCAAGAGTTGAGTGCGTTAGTCTTCTGGACTATGGTGGATGTTTGGGCCCTCTGTGTCTACTGGTTAGAGTCACTGCAGAATTTTTGTTCCTGGCTTTTCTGCTGCAGAAAGAAACTTGGCTTGGCTGGCTTAGATATGCTTTTGAACCCTGGCTGCTACAGGAGGCCCTGTGTGCATTTCTCTCTGGACCTAGGCTAGGCAGGCCTGTGATGATCTTGTTAGCACTGGTCTGGTCACATCATCCGTTATTTGTGGCCATGGTTTGGCTCCTGTTGGGTCCAAGTCTCCATCTGTTGTAGGGACGAGCTCTTCATATAAGTGCCGGTGGTCAAGGAGGACCCAGATCCTTATGGATCTCAGCCTGGCCCTAGAGGGATGATGCCTATGTTTCTAGGGTAACTGTACCGTGGAGCTTGCGTTGTGGCTGAAGGCCCATAGGCTTTTTCATCCTTGGCAAACATCTGGTGTGGTGTGTCTTCAGGAGTTGATATGCAGAGACCAATACCTCACTGGCAAAGTAGGCTTGGTTTTCCTCCTGACTTATTTCTTTTTTTTTTATTATTATTTATTTATAAACCTTTTGAGATACATAATATTCAAAACAGAATAATATTACAGATTTGCAAACTTTCTTTCAATATCAGATACAAATAAGGCAAATTGACTATATACCCATCGTCCACAATAATTAAGAAATGATCCAAGATTCATAGAAAATCAAACTCAAAAATTCAAATAAAGCAAGAGCCGCGCTAGACTCCATAGATTCACTCCTAAGTGCTATACAGTGTTCATTCGGGTCTAAACTTTCACAATTATACTCTCTTTACTTTTCAAAAACACATCCAACTGATTAGGTTCAAAAAATTGATATTGTTTAGTGTGGTACAAAATCCTACACACACAAGGAAATTTCAAAAGAAAATTGATCCCCAGGGCTATTGCCCTTGGGCGCAAAGCAAGAAATAATTTACGACGTTTTTGAGTTTCCCTGGACAAATCCGGGAAAACTCTTATTTTTGAACCTAAAAATAAAGAATTCAAGTGTCTTAAGGATAACCTAAGTACTGCATCTCGGTCCAACTCTAGTGCAAAAGTCACTAACAAAGTAGTCCTTTGCGTGACCACCTCCAAAGAAGATTCCAGAAACTCCGTTAAATTCAATGCATTCTGAGGGTCTAGGTTTCCTGGGACTTGCCCAGCAATCTGAATATAATATGCCCTTGTAATTGGTGGCAGTGAGTTTTCGGTCATTCCCAGAATATCAGTAAGATATTTCTTAACCATCTGTACAGGAGAGAAAATAGGCGATTTTGGAAAGTTAATCATACGAAGGTTAAGTCTTTTGGATTGATTTTCCAGATATTCCATGCGTCTGAGAGCAAAATTCCTTTCTTTAATTAGTGTTTAATCCACAAGTTGCATTTGTTCAACTTTTTGAGAAAGAATTTTTACTTCAGTTGCATGAGAGTCATTAATTTGAAATTGTTTGAGAGCAGATTGTGCCAAAACTTTGATAGTTTCATTATTCTTTGAAATACCTGATTGTAAGGCAAAGAGAGTTGTGGAGTTCAGTTCCCAAAGTGACTCTAAGGTCACTACAGCTGGTTTCTCAAACTGCCCTACAGTAAATTCCAGGGGAGCCGCTTGAACTACTTGTTCCAGGATACTCACTGTTGCAGAATCCACAACAGTCGCTGTTTTCTGCTCTGGAATCACTGGTTGTTCAGGAGATGGCCTCTGTGCTGCCGTCGAGTTCCCTCCCTGCTCGCTCCCTTCACCACTTTGGGCTGAGGCTGCAGGACTCGGCTGGAAGCGCTCACTTCCTGGTTGAGGGGGCGCTGCACGAAAGACAGGGCTTAAGAAAGCCCCGTCGACACTGTCGGTTAGCGCCGAAGCGCTAACACCAGCAACAGGGGTGGAAGTCGATGGAGTTCCGGGCGTTATTCCGAAGCGCTCGAGTGTCGGCTGGGAGAGCGGGGGCTTTGCGCCAGGGTCTGAGGGAAAGTCCCTGACTTTCCCACGTCGCTTGCCCATCGCAACAACGGGCAAGGTAACTCCCTCCAGCTCTACTCTGATGCCGCTAGAGACGCGTCCGTAGCGCAAGTTCAAACCGTCGCCATCTTGGATCTCTCCCCGTACCTTTTTCCCCTCCTGACTTATTTCAGTTCCCCTGGAGCAGGAGATGAGGGTTTTAATTTCAGAGAGTCAGCTCTGTCTTGTTCTCAGGGGCAAGATGCAGTTTTCTAGCAGCCCTCCCAGGTACAGTTCCTTTCTTGTTGAACATTTTTGGCCCCTTGGGTGATCCTGCCGCAGTGGGACCTCTATTAGTTTTAATGCCTTGATCAGCCCTTGAAATAGGCCTCCCTGGAACAATTGTTCAGCCTGTTGAGGGTCAGAGATGCAGGCCCATGCTGACGTTGCTGAAGACCTCTCCATGTACAGTTCCACCCTTTGCAGCAGGAACTACCTTGAATGCCTCAGTCTTAACTTTGATGTTCGCTAAATGCTCCTGAGATCCTTGTCAGGAAGCTGCATAGGTTCTTTTTTTTCCTTTTCAGGGTCTGTGTGGAATTTCAGCATCCTTCCATAGCAAGGTGCAGAATGGTGGCCACTGAGTTAGTTCTATCTTTCGCTCTTATATATACTGTTATTTATCAACATTTGCTTATTTCTGATCTGATGAAGAAGGGTTACCTTTGAAAGCTAATCAAAAAATATACTGTTAGTTCAATAAAAAAGGTATTATTTTATTTTATTTTCTATGGTTTATTTTATTTCTATTGATGACCTTTAAAAATGGACTAACACGGCTACCACATCTCTCTACCCCCCCCCCCCCAAAAAAAAAAAGAGTGGAAAATTGTGTCCCTGGGTATAAAGTTCTACTCAGGTTCAATCAGCTTCTTGGACTGTGGCCTATGTGGTATCCCAAGAAGGTAATTATTGAGCAGCGACCTAGTTGATGATTCATTCCTTGGTAGAGCATTCCAAGATTGATGTTTTAGCCTGTTGCATAATGTCCTCTGGCACTATGGTCATTCAGGGGGCCTTGTCTTCCCCAGCCTAGAACATTTGGACTGGTCTAGCAGGGTGATTAACAGTATGAATAAATTTTATCACCTTTTTTTTTTCCTTTCCTTTCCTTGAATCCTGAAGGCCGTGGCTTGGGGGGGGGGGGGGGGTGGGATCCTGGATTTCATTAGCTTGCTCCCTTTCGTCAGACAAAAAATATAAATAGTTCTGTGAAGTGGTGCGGTTCAGAACTTCTACAGAGGTTTCTACTACTACTACTTAACATTTCTAGAGCGCTACTAGGGTTACGCAGCGCTGTACAATTTAACAAAGAGAGACAGTCCCTGCTCAAAGAGCTTACAATCTAATAGACAAGTGAACGGTCGGTCCGATAGGGGCAGTCAAATTGGGGCAGTCTGGATTCACTGAACGGTAAGGGTTAGGTGCCGAACGCAGCATTGAAGAGGTGGGCTTTAAGCAAAGACTTGAAGACGGGCAGGGAGGGGGCTTGGCGTAAGGGTTCAGGAAGGTTGTTCCAAGCATAGGGTGAGGCGAGGCAGAATGAGCGGAGCCTGGAGTTGGCGGTGGTGGAGAAGGGTACTGAGAGGAGGGATTTATCCTGTGAACGGAGGTTACGGGCGGGAACGTAAGGGGAAATGAGGGTAGAGAGGTAGTGAGGGGCAGCAGACTGAGTGCATTTGTAGGTAAGAAGGAGAAGCTTGAATTGAATGCGGTATCCGATCGGAAGCCAGTGAAGTGACCTGAGGAGAGGGGTGATATGAGTATATCGGTTCTGGCGGAATATGAGACGTGCAGCATGGAAAGTGTAAGTTTGCGAGTTTGGTTTGTTCAGCTGCTTTTGGCAGCAGCATACTGGAGAGTTGCAGCTTGTACAAGCCCTTTTACCAGTGCTCTCACTGGAAGATTTCCGTTCTCTACCTCCGTCTGCTGTTAGGGGAACACAACCCATTTGTCTGGACTGATCTAGCATGATTCAAAGAAAGGAAATTAGCAGGTATGAATACATTTCATCTTAAATGCCATATGTGCTTGTAAGCCTAGGCAAAAGCTTTTCATATGCTAGTTTAAGTTTTACAACTAAAAGTTTTATTTATTTATTTATGTATTTATTTTTCTTTCAGTCAAAGGATAAAATGATGAGAGGTTCCCGAAGGGGATGTGTGAGACTTCGTGTAAGTATTTAATTTTAACTCTGTTTTATAATTCCTGTAATAAATAATTCCTTAATCCCTTATTTGCCCTGTTTGTCTTGAATAGATTGAACTGAGCAGGGATTGTCTCTTATGTGTTTGGTGTAAAGGGCTACACAGTCTTAGTAGTAGTATTAGTAATAGAAAAAGAAAGAGGCAAATTAAAAAATATATGGAACAACAATTTTTCTATTTGTACTGCTGAAAGAAGTAACTTGAACATTTTGTTTTATCAGCAGTTTGATTTACTTGCTTTCCTATTAAAAAGTGATAGGTTAATGGAACATTTTCCTAGTGAATTTGGTGGGAGAACAAATCCTATTTAAGGAAACCTAGCAGTGGCTAAGAAGTTGCCGAAAGAGGGGTTGTGATATTGCACCACCTAGAGAAAACTAGATGAGTCCTCCGGTCATTATGTACCATCAGTTTCTGCTACAATCTTGTTTAATCTGTGCTGTAATTTATTTTAAAAAGAGGGACAAGAAACCATGTTAACAAAGACATTGAAGCAGTGATGTTAATATATATATCCCAGATAACTTTATTAAAAGGGCTCTTAGATAGTTGTCTTCACTTGGAGTTGTCATGTTTGTGATGCTGGTCTTCTTGATATAATTAAGTACTAATGGATCAGGAATGGGTTAACGCAGGGCTCAACAGTTTCTTAGGATCTCAGATTGCTTTGTGTCCTTGCCAGACCAGTCTAGACAAATGTGTAGTTATGCTGATCCACCAGCGGATGGAGACAAACAGAAAGTAGTTTGATGTGACTTGTCCCTGTTAGGGCCGTGCGCAGCTGTAGACCGCCAGTATGTTCTGTCTCCTACCTGAGGTTTCTCAGTCAGCTCCTGACCTTGGGGGGGGGTCCACTGGGGGGGCTTAGTTGAGCAGTAACTCCTGCCATAAGGAAGAGGCTCCATTGAAAGGTGCGGCGCAAATTTGGAGCTAGGGGAAACCTGGTGGTGCCGGGTCTCTGCCCTGCTGTTCTTCCTTCCTTTGGCCTTCGCAGATGGTGGGAGTACAGTGGTACTGGTGCCTGGCTTGGAGAGTCTCCGTTTTACGATTTCGGTTTGTAAAAAAAAACAAACAAACCAATGCTTGATGTAAGTTTCCTGGCTGACCTTTTCTGGACTCTGGCTGGTCAGTCTAGACTGAGTACTGTCGGCTGTGCTAGGGAATGCTGTTTCAGTGTTGTCAGGTTTTCAAGGCAGAAACTAGGTTCGTGAGCCCTTGGGCCACTGCCGTGGAGCAGCAGTGGCAGGCAAACCACCCCACACCAGAGACAAGGCAGAACTCTGTCAGGGACAGCTAGACTTCACCTGCACTTGACCGCTGTTCCTCAGGAGTTGAGCTCCTGGGTACAGGCGGCCGGCAGGACTTACCGGACAGGGCAGGAACTGGATACCAACTAGGCTGAACAGGGACTGAAGGTCAGAGGGGAAAGGAATATACATGAGCAGCAAGGCAGGAAACTGGGCTAGGACTCACGGACAGACAATACTACACAAGACAGGAAATGGACAAGCTAGAGGACAAAAACTGAAAGCTGCAAAGCAGCCACTGAAAAACACAGACAGACAAGAGTCAGGCCTGAAAACTGCAGAGCAGCCACTAAGAGAGAGACACAGACAAACAGAAACTAAACCAGGAATACAGACCAGAAACAAGACTAGGGAAATAAGCAGTAACCTAAGCTAAGCTACACACAGACTAACTAGAACTGGACAAGAAACTCAAACAAGAAACTAGACTAGGCAGAAGTGCAACAAAGCACCAACAAACCAGGGACCTTAGACGATGCAAAGGCAAACACAGAAGTTTTCAGGTGGTTAATAAAGCCCAGTAGCAACTGAAGTTCAGCTGCAGGAATCACAAGGCAGCTACGGGTGCTGTTCAGGCACAATCAAAAAAAGCAAGTCTGGCAGCCCAGAAGATCCAGACCTGACTGGGCTGAAATCTGGAACGGGTGACAGTTCATAGCAGCTACTGGTTCTGGCCACCAGAGGGCGAGGTGAGCACAGACAAGGAAACAGTCACCAGCGTGACAAGTGTTCTCTCTCCCTTTTACGTTCATTTTTGGCGCCCTGTTCTATTTCTCGGCAGCCATGCGGTAATTACGTTGGCTGGAGTTTTCTGGCCTGCGGTACTCTTCCGGTGGCAGCGTTTAGAATTTCTCCTCTTCTAGATAGCTACCTTCTCTCTTTTAGGTGGTTCAGCTCTCGATCTTCATTGCAGCAGCCTTTTTTCGCTGAATGGTTCTTTCTTTGGTTTAAAAAACAAACAAACTTGGGGAGCATGTGTGAACGGCTTGGTCTGGTGTAGCTCTGCTCCACGAGTTCAGCCCAAGTGCTCCTTTTTTTTTTTCCTGTTGGATTCAGTTTCTGTCCATTTCAGCTCTCTCTCCCTCTCACCGGGCTCCAGGCATGCTGTGCTACTGCAGTCACCCGGAGGATTTGATATCTTCTGTTTTGTTCTCGTCTCCAGAAGTCTTTCTTCTTGACTTTGCTGGCATATCCTGATGGTTGTTGCAGCTGCCACAATATATTTCAGGTTTACTGTCTGAGCATTTTTGGTACAACAGCGGTCTTCTCTCTTCGGAGACATTCAGGTTTCCTGATTTTAGTGCACCATCAGTCTTCTCTCTTCTGGGTTGAAGAGGTTTCCTGTATTGCATTGCGGTAGTGGTCTCCTCTCTTCTGAGTGGCACACTTCTTCTGTATTTAGTAGTTCCAGTGGTCTCTGTGTCTGCTATTGCATGTCTACATGAGTTGCAGACATGTCCAGTCTTTCAGAGCCTCCTTGATCTCTTCTCTGGGATTCAGTCATCTCCGGGGCTTGGGAGCTATAGCGGTCTCCTCTCTGTGGAGTTGCAGGCCTTCCTATGAAGCACAGTGTTAGTCTCCACTCTTCTGAGTTGTGGTCATCTTCTGTAGGTCACAACTGCAGCAGTCTCCTCTCTTCAAAGTCGCAGATCTTGCTTATATTTTGTGGCTACTGCAGTCTCCTCTCTTCTGGGTGGCAGACATTGTCGGTACTTCTAGTGCAGTGGCATCCTCTGTTCGGTGCTGTGGGCATCTCTGGTACTTCTCGGTTCCACTGGTGTCCTCTCTTCTGGGTTGTGGTCTTTCTGGTGTGTCCCAGCTGTGTCAGTCTCCTCCTTGCTATTCTGCAGGCATCTTTGGGGTTTCTTGGCTGCACCAGTCTCCTCTCCTTTGGAGGGGCTGGCATTGCCAGTATTTCACAGCTGTACCAGTCTCTTTTGAGGTGTGGGCATCTCCAGTGTTCCACTGCTTCCTCATTCTCCTCTCTTCTGAGTGGCAGACCACTCTGATACTCTTCAGGGGCACTTGTCTCCTCTGTTCTGGGTTGTGAACATCTCTGGTATTTCTCAGCTGCTCCTGTCTCCTCTCTTTTGAGTTGTGGTCTTCTACAGGATTTCACAGTTACACCTGTCTCCTCTCTTCGGAGTTGCAGACAGCTCTGGTGTTGCACAGATGCACCAGTCTCCTCTCTTCGGAGTTACAGACATCTCTGGTGTTGCACAGATGCACCAGTCTCCTCTCTTCGGAGTTGCAGACAGCTCTGGTGTTGCACAGATGCACCAGTCTCCTCTCGTCGAAGTTACAGATCTCTCTAAGTTTCACAGATGCACCAGTCTCCTCTCTTTGGAGTTGCAGACAACTCTGGTGTTGCACAGATGCACCAGTCTCCTCTCGTCGAAGTTACAGATCTCTCCAGAGTTTCACAGATGCACCAGTCTTCCTTTTGGGGGTGCAGACGTCTCTGGAGCTTCAGAGATGGCACCCGTCTCTTCCCTTCGGGGTTGCAGATCTTGCCTGTGTTTTACAACTGCACCAGTCTCCTCTCTTTGGAGTTGCAGACATCTGCGATATTTCTCAGTTACCCTCTCGTCGTAGTTTCAGGCATCTCCAGCATGTCACAGTGGATTTTGTTTCCTCTCTGTAGAGTTGCAGACATCTTTGATGTTTCACAGGTGCCCCGGTCTCCTCTCTTCAGAGTTTGACATCGCCAGTATTTCACAGCTGTGTTTGTCTCCTCTCTTCAAAATTGCAGGCTTCTCTGGTTTTTCCCAGCTACACCAGTCTCCTCTCTTAATTGTTACAGACATATCTGATATTTTGTGGCTGCATTGGGCTCTTCTCTGCGGAGTTGTGGACATCTCTGGTGTTTTTTTAGCTGCACCAGTCTTTTCTCTTAGTGGCAGATGTGTCCAGTATTTCACTGCTGGACCAGTGTCCTCTTTTCTGGATGTCAGGCAGGCTTTTTTGTCTCCGCTGCCAGCAACTCCTTCTGGTCAGCGGGTCAGAACTCTCTAAGTTTCAGCTGTGCCTGTATCCAGTCAGTTTCAGCTACACTAAGTTTCTTGCTCTCTGGGTTGCAAATGGAGGCAATCTGGCTGTCTGGTCGTGGTTTCTTTGGGGCGGTGGTCTGCCATTGCCCTTTCTCTATTTGAGTTACGAGTAGGGCTGCTCTGCACCGATCCTGTGTGGACTATGTTGGAGCCGGCAGCTCTTCAGGCCTCCAGGTGCCTCTTCTGTTTGCGTTTTGTTTTATCCTTAGGTCAGCGGGGTTACGTACTTCATCTTTAGGGAGTTTTGTTCAGTCTGGTCTCTGCGAGGTTCGTCCTCTCCTTGGGGCTGGTTGCCACTCCTCTATCTCTGTTCAGTTTGGATCTTTTGGTTCAGTCCGCTTGTTGGCGTGAGGCACTGGGCTTTGCAAATCTACTACTACTACTTAACATTTCTATAGCGCTACTAGACATACACAGCACTGTACATTGGACATGAAGAACACAGTCCCAGCTCGACAGAGCTTACAATCTAATTAGGACAGACAAACAGGGCAAATAATGGATAAGGGAATTACTAAGGTGGGAATGATAAAATATGGGTACTGAACAAGTGAGTAAGGGTTAGGAGTTAAAAGCAACATCAAAAAGGTGGGCTTTTAGCCTAGATTTGAAGATGACCAGAGATGGAGCTTGACGTACCGGCTCAGGAAGTCTATTCCAGGCATTTGGTGCACAAGATAAAAGGAACAGAGTCTTGAGTTAGCAGTGGAGGAGAAGGGTGCAGGTAAGAGAGATGTACCCAGTGAATGGAGTTCCCGGGGAGTAGTATAGGGAGAGACAAGAGTGGAGAGGTAGGAGTTTGAACTGTATGCAGAAACAGGGAGCCAATGAAGTGACTTGAGGAGAGGGCTAATATGAGCATAGCAACAATGATGGAATATAAGTCATGCAGCAGAATTTTGAACAGATTGAAGAAGAGAGAGATGGCTTAGGGGGAGACCTGTGAGATGCAAGTTGCAATAGTTTAAGCAAGAGGTGATAAGTGTGTGGATAAGGGTTTTGGTAGTGTGCTCAGAAAGGAAAGGACGAATTTTGGTGATATTATAGAGATGGCCTTTCTGTGCCCGGTGCTGGTTCTTATCTGGCTGCAGCCATGTGATGTTTTTTTCTGCCCATGGGTTCAGCTGTTCTGGCTACGCCTGGGTCGGCTATCTTCCAGCAGTGGACAAGGTGGGTTTTCTTTCTTCCAAAGTTCTGGACTAGTCTTCTCGGACTCTCTTGCCTTTCGGAGTATTGGCTGCCTTGCGATGCTGAACACCTGGGTTGGGGTTGGATCTATGTGCTCTGTCTTGCAGTTTCTCCACCTCATCTTTTTGCAGTGGCTTGCTGCTAAAAAAGAAAAAAAATATATCCAGATAACCCCTTTTTTTCCTTGCCGGCAGCTTCTCTCTTTGCTCCACTGGGGAGGGGCATATTTAGCCTGCTGGTAGAGTTGATGGCTTTCTGTGGGGTTGCCCGACTCATTCTGTTGCTTCTTTAGTGCACTTACCACTTGGGTGATAAAGCAGGTTGAGTCTGTCTGGTGCATGATCCTCTGCTGTTGACAGGGGAGAGTGCATAGCATTCACAGAGGTGTGGTATTCCTGGGCCAGCCACTTCTGGCATGTATTTCCTGACCTGGGTCTATGGTCAGGTTACTTCATCGCTCTTTTGTTTGTCTTTCTCACCCAGCGCCTTTCAGATTGCTCTCCTTTAGTGGTATCTCAGTCTGACTGGCTTCTAGGTTCCCAGCAGAGGATGGTGTGGGAGTCTCTGTTTCACTCTATGCTAGCAGCAGGGTCCAGCTTCTTGGTCTCCAGTTTGCTGGTTGCTGGGTTTCCTGGACTAGCAGTGTAGCCAACTATTGATTTTTCCCAGCCTAGGCTCGGCCACTCTACTGGGAGCAGTTCATACCCTTCCTATTCCTTTAGCTTAGTGGGCCAGTCGGCTCTGGGTTGGAATTGTCTGCATTTTCTAAGAACGGTCTGGTATTGCTTCCTTCTGGTATTTTGATGCTGGACCATAGGTGCTGGCCTGCGTGGAATTGCGTGGCGCGTTTCTTTCTTGTTGAGGGTATTCTGTCTTTCTTGCGTGCCTGTTTCATTTCACTTTCTTCTGGGCTAGACGTTGATGGCTGCTGTTCTTTGATTTTTATGTCAGCATGGTAGTCCCACCCTATTTGGGGAACTGCTTTGTCACATCCCATTTATCTGGACTGGTCTGGCAAGGACAAAGGAAGGGAAAATGTATGCCTTGATAATTTTCTTTCCTTTAGTCCTGCCAGACCAGTCCAGAACCCTCTAATTGTGTTTTGTTCTTTTCCAGGCGTGTGCCCATTCTGGGGGGTGTTAGTTTTCATACTTCATTTGATGTGTCCCGCTGTCACGCTTCACACAAAACACTGGATAGTGAGCCCTTGGGCTACTGCTGAGGATGGCAGCGGCAGGAGGAACACCCACCGGAACAGAAGCCACAGCAGAGAACAGGAAGATAGTCCACAAACCCAGCAGAACCGGGGCCAGGCAAATAAAGTCAAAGTCCAGGTCCAGGCACAGGTTCCAAGGCAGGCGGCAAGCAAAGTCAAAGTCCAGGTCCAGGCAAAGGTTCAAAGGCAGAAACTGAAAGTAGCAGAAGCACAGCAACAAACAACCACAGAAGACACACCTCTGAGGACCTCTGTTGCAAGGCAAACTAGAAACACTTCCAGGTGGTTAATAAAGGCCAACAGCCAGGGAGTTCACCAGGTACGGAAACAGCTTAGTTCCAAAAAGTCTCGAGACCAACTGGCAGACTAGAAAATCCGGACCGGACCGGACCGGCATGACTTCTGGAATCGGGAAAACCATTAACAGACCATTGCGACCACCAGGTCTGACCACCAGGGGGCGAGATGAATGAGAGCACGATACCGGGGCAGAGTCATAACACCCGCAGCTCTTCGTGCAGTTGTGGAGTGTTTGTGAACCACAGACATGACTTTCAGGGAGGGTGGAGTGATTCGAAGCAGCAGCTGCTATCCCTCAGATTTGCTGTCATCTGCATAAATTTAGTTTCTCCCTGCAGCTGCATGTAAGCAGAGTGCTTGATCAGTAAATGGAAAGTACATGTTACATGTCAAGGTGAAACTCAGGAGGAAATGAGGCTGTGCGGCCCAAATATGGAAGATACAAATGGATATAACCTTAATGGTGAAGAGAGACTGAGGACCCTGCAGAGACCAAGATGTTCCAACAGAAATGTGTTTAGAGAGAAGGACACCAGGTGTTTCATACTACTTGTTGGTTTGCTGGTTTTTGCACGCTGGGATTATGCTTTACTGATTAGCCAATGGCCACTAAGTGTACATGTGAGCACAAGCAGGAGAGGATGATAGAATAGAGGAAATTGCCATATTTGTATACATATAAAAAATAACAGAGTATTACCGTACTGTGTAATGGAAGGAAACAGAAAAATCCATATATGAACTCTAAGTTAGTTTAGGAGAAACCACATGATTTAGGAGAAATGAAAATTATAACAGTATATAAATTAAAACTGAGAAAGTTTTGCTGAACAGATCTTGTTATTCAGTTTTTGCATCTGGCTTTTCTGGGTGACAACCTGCTCTAGAGAGAACAATTATTTTGTATTGGCTTAGAGAAATACCAATAAAGATTTTAACTTATTGTGCCAAACCTAAGTCTGATTGCTATTCCAGCCTAGGAGTTTATGTCTGAGGGCTAAAGTGTCCTCTCCTCCTAGGGGGCAACTAACCGAGCGGACATTACAAGTGCAATATCTACTTGTCAGTAGAGGGTTTCCTATTTTCATCCACCACATTGGACTGAGTATGCGCATCCTGACTCAGGTCTTACCTGCCTGCAAGTGGAGAGTACACCTGCCTTTATCAGGTCAGGGTCATACTGATGTGCTTGACCCTTCTTGGCTCGGAGGTAGGTCTGTATGCCAGTGAGGGATTGGCCTTCTGTTTGCATCCACCTTCTGACTGAGAATGAGTTCACGCTCTACTGTCTTCTGTTACCCAATGGTGTGGATATGAGCATCATGTTTGGCTAGACAGTATACTGAGCAGTCTACAGCTGTATGTGGCCCTAACAGGGATGAGTTACACAGAACTGCTTTCTGTTTCTGTCTCCATCTGCTGGTGGATGAGCACAACAACCCATTTGTCTGCACTGGTCTGGCAGGACTAAAGGAAAGAAAATTATCAGCTAAGACAAAAAAAAAAAGCAAAAACTCTATTCAGACACGGTCTCAACCCTTTCATATATGCTGATGACGTCACCATATTTATTCCCTTCAAATCTAATCTAACTGAAATTTCTGACAAAATATCCTTGGGCATGCACATCTTAACCGCCTGGGCCAACGCCTTTAGGATGAAAATGAACAAAGAAAAAACGCAATGCGTAATCCTCTCATCCCAGCACTCCGCGCCCCTCCCTACCAACCTTAACATCTCCGGCATCACAATCCCCATATCCGACAACTTAAAAATCCTTGGAGTGACATTAGATAACCATCTCACGCTCGAAGATCGAGCAAAATCCACTACCACTCCAATTGCTCACCTGTGCTCATCCTTGTACTACTCCCCTCATCCTTGCATCTCTACATTCTTATCTCTTTTATTACTCCGATAACACCCAACTTATTTCTCTTCATCAGTACTTTGTAATCCCAATTACTATGTAAACCGCATCGAACCTTCTTTGAGTGGGAAAGCGTGGGGTACAAATGTAATAAATAAATAAATTCTCCCTTCATAATGTGCTCAAGATGATGTACTGCAAACCTAGCATCTGGCAATGTAGGGAGGCTTTATGCTGTCATTGGCTGGGCAATGGGAGAGAAACTAAAGCTGCAGCTGCTAAGGGTGGGTAGGATGGAATACCCGCCCACCTGTCCCCAAAGGCTGCAGCCTTAGCCTCTCTCTGTTGCCCACTTGATTGGGGTTGTTAAGCCCATCACAAATGATCCCTTCTTTGACAAAATGAAGATATTTGCTCAGTATCGGTGGTGCTCTCTGCCTCCCCCCAGCGTGCACATCCACACACACTTCCACAACCCCCCCCCCCCCCACACACACACACATCCACCTATAGATCTATCAATCACCACTCCATATAACTTCCTAGGACATAATTTCCCCCCCCCCAACTGAATTCTCAATACTACTACTAAACATTTCTAAAGCGCTACTAGGGTTACGCAGCGCTGTACAGTTTAACAAAGAAGGACAATCCCTGCTCAAAGGAGCTTACAATCTAAAGGATGAAATGTCAAGTTGGGGCAGTCTAGATTTCCTGAATGGAGGTATAACGGTTATGTGCCGAAGGCGACATTGAAGAGGTGGGCTTTGAGTAAGGATTTGAAGATGGGTAGGGAGGGGGCTTAGCGTATGGGCTCAGGGAGTTTATTCCAAGCATAGGGTGAGGCGAGGCAGAAAGGGCAGAGCCTGGAGTTGGCGGTGGTGGAGAAGGGTACTGAGAGGAGGGATTTGACCTGTGAGCGGAGGTTTCGGGTAGGAACGTAAGGGGAGATGAGGGTAGAGAGGTAATGAGGGGCTACAGATCGAGTGCATTTGTAGGTAAGTAGGAGAAGCTTGAACTGTATGCGGTACCTGATCAGAAGCCAGTGCAGTGACTTGAGGAGAGGGGTGATATGGGCATATCAGTCCGGTTGGAAGATAAGACGTGCAGCAGAGTTCTGAACGGATTGAAGGGGGGATAGATGGCTAAGTGGGAGGCCAGTGAGGAGTAGGTTGCAGTAGTCAAGGCGAGAGGTAATGAGAGAGTGGACGAGTGTTCGGGTGGTGTGCTCAGAGAGGAAAGGGCAAATTTTGCTGATGTTATAGAGAAAGAAGCAACAGGTCTTGGCTATCTGCTGGATATGTGCAGAGAAGGAGAGGGAGGAGTCGAAGATAACTCCGAGGTTGCGGGCAGATGAGACGGGGAGGAGGAGGGTGTTATCAACTGAGATAGAGAGTGGAGGGAGAGGAGAAGTGGGTTTCGGTGGAAAGACAATAAGCTCGGTCTTGGCCATGTTCAGTTTCAGGTAACGGTTGGACATCCAGGCAGCAATGTTAGATAAGCAGGCCGATACTTTGGCCTGGGTTTCCACAGTGATGTCTGTTGTGGAGAGATAAAGCTGGGTGTCGTCAGCATAAAGATGATATTGGAAACCATGAGATGAGATCAGCGAGCCCAGGGAAGAGGTGTAGATTGAGAAAAGAAGGGGTCCAAGGACAGATCCCTGAGGAACTCCAACAGAGAGCGGGATGGGGGTGGAGGAAGATCCATGAGAATGTACTCTGAAGGTACGGTGGGAGAGATAAGAGGAGAACCAGGAGAGGACAGAGCCCTGGAACCCAAATGAGGACAGTGTGACAAGAAGTAGGTTGTGATTGACAGTGTCAAAAGCGGCGGATAGGTCGAGGAGGATGAGGATGGAGTAATGACCTTTGGATTTGGCAAGGAACAGATCATTACAGACTTTAGATAGTGCCGTTTCTGTCAAGTGTAGAGGGCGAAAGCCGGATTGAAGCGGATCGAGGATGGCATGAGAGGAGAGAAAATCAAGGCAACGGCTGTGAACGGGGCGCGTTCAAGTATCTTGGAGAGGAAGGGCAGCTTTTTATCTTTTCCATGTACACATAATCCTCAGCTCAGAACACTTATACCAGTTCACGCTTCCACCCCCTCCAATCTCTAGCAATAGTAGAAAACAGAAATGCAAATGTAAGGTATCAGAAATGCACATTTCCCAAAGCTGACACAGTCCAACTGATAACATATTTTTCTACTTTTGTAGTCTATGTATTTTAAGCATTTTATGTTTTCATTTGATTTGGTCTGTTTTTTTGTTTTTCATGCCTTTCCAGGGTCTTCTGTCTGTTTGACATTTCTTCTCTCTCTGTATCTGCCGTCTGTCTTCTCTCTCTGTGTCCCTATCTGTCCTGTCCAGCATCTCTCCTCTTTGTCCCTGTTCCCACCATGTTCAACATCTGCTCTCTTAATGTCCTTTTCCTTTCCTTATATTCAGCATTGCCCCTTTGTGTCCCTGCCCTTTTCCCTGTGATCAAAAATGTCTGTTTTCCTGTCCCACCCCTTTTCCAGCATTGCCGTGTCCCTGCCTCTATTCTTATTACATGCCAAGCATCTGTTGTCTGTGCTCTCTGTCTGAATTTTCCATAAGTAGGAGCTTCCGTCACTTATTTCTAATGCCTTGGCGGCTCTGGATATTGCTGACCCTGATGCACAAGCTGCTACCTCGGTCAATCTTAAAATGTCCAGCACGTGGAATCCTTCGAAGGCGTTCCCGGTCCATGAGGCCATTCAGGAACTAATTTCAGCTCAGTGGTTGCACCCTGAGGGGTCCTTTAAGGTGTCCAGAGCAATGTCTCGCCTTTATCCGGTGGCTGCATATCAAGCGGACAAGTATGTTCTCCCTACTGTGGATGCTTTGATATATGGAAAAAGAAGCCAGCAGATCAATATAACATCAGAAAGATTTTATTGAAGATACCACATGTAAACAAATTCCACTAGCAACATTCCATGTAGAAGTCGGCCTTTGCAGATCACCAATGTGGCCGCGCAGGCTTCTGCTTCTGTGAGTCTGACGTCCTGCACATTCCATGTAGAATCTCCAATAGTAGCAACATTCCATGTAGAATCTCCAATAGTAGCAACATTCCATGTAGAATCTCCAATAGTTGCAACATTCCATGCAGAATCTCCAATAGTAGCAACATTCCATGCAGAATCTCCAATAGTATCTATTTTATTTTTGTTACATTTGTACCCTGCGCTTTCCCACTCATGGCAGGCTCAATGCGGCTTCCATGGGGCAATGGAGGGTTAAGTGACTTGCCCAGAGTCACAAGGAGCTGCCTGTGCCTGAAGTGGGAATCAAACTCAGTTCCTCAGTTCCCCAGGACCAAAGTCCACCACCCTAACCACTAGGCAACTGATACTAGTTGGCATTAATTAGAATTTATGTGCACAACTTGCTAGGCATATTCTGTAAAGTGGTTTAAACGTCTCTATCATATCCCCTCTCTCCTGCCTCTCTTCCATTATATACATGTTGAGGTCCATAAGCCTGTCCCTATATGTTTTATGACAGAGACAGTTTACCATTTTGGTAGCCTCCCTCTGGACCAAATCCATCATCCTTTACTCATTCTGGGTTGAGCTAGTTATGTACTGAGCTAGTTAGATTAAAAAAAAGGCATCTCTTAAAACTCATTGACCTTTTATATTTTAGTATATAGAAATCAGTTTTGTACAAGAATTTAGATTAAGCTGTTAGACTCCAGTATGTAAAAGCTAGCTCTGGGTGGCAGCAATGACACACAAGTAAAATATTTACTGAAATCTTTTTCTCAGTAGAACATGGCAATGACTGAGATCTATTTTTGGCTTCATTTGAACATTGTTTATCCCCTTTCATATTTATGATGAGTTTGCATTTTTGTACTTCTACGTTTCACAAGTTACATGCAAAGCCCATTGGGAGTGCTTAATGTAAACTGCCATTTGTATTGTGTTTTTCGTTGTACATGGTGAGATTTTCTCCTCTTGACGAAATCATCTTACAGCCATTCATTAATACAAGCTTTTTTTTTTAATTTAAATGCTAGTGTTTCGATATTTTCATTAAAAAAAAAAAAAAAAGATTTCTTTTAGTGATTCTAGAAAATGGCAACAAACTTTCCTTGCTTGTTCAAGAATCTGATGCGGAAAGCAGAGCTACAAGGCTACCCTGTTTCAGGAGGTAGACTTTTTGGTCTGTCCTAGTTTTGAACTTCCATCCCAAAGTATTGTGGTGTTTGTTGTCCTGGATTCTATTTGTTGAATTTGGTGCTACAGGATGCACCAGGATAGTGCTGCCACAAATACAAGACTGGTCTGGAAAGGGATTCTTCATAAGTAACTGCTTGTTTCTCTGTTACGATAAAAGGAATGTCAGTTATCTGTTTGTATCATTCTTGCTTATTATTGGGAACCTAACTTTTGTGGTTGGTTCTGATGTTGTATCATTCAGCTTTATTATATTTCAATAAAATTACAAAAAAAAAAAGTAACTGCTTGTTTCAAATTGAGTAACAGGGGCAGACTGACAGTGGTCTGGGCCCCTGGGTAATAAGGGTCATGGGCTCCATAACCACCTACATATCCCAGGGCAAGCAGTTGCTTCCCATATCTGTCTCAATAGCAGACTATGGACTTTTCCTTCAGGAATTTGTCCAATATTTTACTACCTTATTAATTTGTTTTGTCATCATCAATTTACTATCCGATTCCTAAAATCTGGGAAGAAAATTCAAATTTAAATGGCATCTTATTGATGGAAAAGTTTTCTTTACTCTCAGTCTCCTTTAAAGTGCCTAACCAATGGAATTTTGCCTGCTCTTGGTTAAGCTTTAATTGGAATTCATTTGCCCAATTATCAATAATTTTGCCATATTTTTGGATTTTATTCAAAATGTCTATATATACAGGTACACCAAATCTGTCCAGCAGTGCTATTATAAGGATAGAATGATCTACTAAGTAAAAAAGCACTAGATAGTTCCAGTGGCGTAGCTAGGGTAGTTGACACCCGGGGCTGGTCATTTTTTAACCCCCCCCCCCCCCCCCCAAATCCAGTACTAGGCATACCGAGAATACAAAACACTCAAGACCTATAGAGCAATTCTACCATACCATAAGCAGTCATTTCTACGAGTCACACAAGGAAAAACACTACAGTGGCTAAATGACTGTCTAGTGCTCAATGTGCTAGCAGAACATAAAATACAAGAGAGGCACTGTTCATTAAGCTAAAAGGGCAAGCATCCAAACTAAAAGATTCTGCATACTGTTTCAACAAACGTTTAGTCATATTATAATCTATATTATTAAAATTGTTCCAACTTCTATCCTCTGCAACCTCACAGTCTATAGCTAATTCAGGAATATCTAGAATATTAACTTGTGTTTTTAAAGATAATGCTGTCTTTCTGAAAAAAATCAACTAATAAACTGGGCAGTGGATAAGAGAGTTTTTCAGATCTGGTAAATTATCTACTTCAGTTTACTGACTATGCCAAAAATCATTTTGGTATCTAGTTTTTCCCTTTCTATGTTCTTTCCTTTTAGATGAAATAGTCTTGTTTATATTTATGAATCTCTTGCCTCCAAATTATCTTATTCTCCTCTGTAGGATTTTTCCACCAAATCTGTTCCCATTTTCTAGCAGCCCTTTCCTTAGCGTCCCGCAGATCAATCCAGCAACTGGTGGGTTATGTCCCTCTGCCAGCAGGTGGAGATAGAGAGAAGTTCACTATATGTGGTCATGTTCAGCCACCTAAACCTCAGTATTCTCTCTATCTAGCAGGTGGAAGGTACATAACTCTGCAGCTCTGGCTTGGGGCTCCTCACCTGTTCCCTCGGGCCAAGTTGAGTGTCCCTTAGGGGGTTGAGGGCTCACTGCGATAGTGAGCTGGGTAAACCTGGTAGGGTCACGTCCCTCCCTTCCTTCTCCCACGGAACTCACTTTGCCAGCCTATGTGAGTCTTTGAAAAAAAAAAAAAGAATGGGGCCTTGCACTCACAGTAAGATAGGGTTTCGTTCTGGCTGGGGCAGTGGTTAACTGTCTAATTTTTGATGGGGGGGGGGTGAGTGCCTTGGTACTTCTGCTGGGAGCAGATGACAACTCCCTCAGAGATAGTCAAGCGCTGCTCCTGGTGTGGGAGCAGGAGAGCAGCGTCAGGAACGTGCTCTGCCTGCCCTCGCTGCTCCCGTTCTGGGGAGCAAGTTGCGGAGTTGCGGGATCGCTCGGCTCAGAGCGCGGAGTCAGCGGCGCCATTGTTTTCCTTCGGGCCTGCTTCGTCCCATCCCACAGCAGACGATTTTGGTGCCATTCCATGGGCGCCTTGGGCGTTGCTTTCGGCGGCCTCCTCTCCCGGCGATATGGGTTCCCGCCAGTCCGCGGGGGCAGGGATGGCTCTGGACTCAGGACTGCAGGGCAGTGTCGGTCTCGGGGAGTGTGTTGCGTTTCATGGCCGGCGCAGCTGAGCTGGTTTTAGTTTCCGGCGCTATTTTGATTTCTTCCTCGTGTGGTACAGAGCGGGGTCGTGGACCCAGGTGGAGGCGTCCTGGTCAATCAACCGTTTGGAACTAAGAGCAATTCGGCTGGCTCTTTTGGCGTTTTGTCCGATTCTGACGGGAAGACCAGTTCAAATTCTTTCCGACAATGCGTCGGCGGTGGCTTATCTCAACCGGCAGGGAGGCACCAAGAATGTGGCTCTGGCCAAGGAGGCCTCTCTTCTCTGGGCGGAGGAACGTTTGCCCCTGATGTCAGCGGCTCATATAGCGGGGGCGCTGAATGTCGAGGCGGACTATCAATCATCACGTGCTGGACTTGGGAGAGTGGGAGCTATCCGTTCAGGCCTTCTCGTTGATCATGGTCTGGTGGGGAGTGCTGGCCATAGACCTTATGACGCGAGGGTGCAATGCGAAGGTACCTCAATTTTTCAGCAGAGGAAGGGATTCTTTCAGGGGATCGATGTGCTTTTTCAACCACGGCTGCTGTCCGATCTCCTGTATGTGTTTCCACCGTGGCCCATGATAGGCTGGATATTAGGTCGCGTGGCTCATCACTTGGGTCGAGTGATTGTGGTAGCTCCGGATTGGCTCAGACGTCCGTAGTATGCGGATCTGATCCGTCTTCAGATCAACAGTCCATTGCGGCTGCCGGATTGTCGGGGATTGTTGAGTCAGGGTCCGATTGTTATGGAGGATCCCTCCCCGTTTGGTCTTACGGCTTGGCTCTTGAGAGGGCAAGTTTGAGGAAAAAGGGCTATCCGGACAAAGTCATTGCTACTATGTTAAGGGCTAGGAAGTGTTCTACTTCTACAGCTTACGTTCAAGTGTGGCAGACCTTTGAGTCGTGGTGTGGTGCAGCAGGGCTGGTTGCAGTATTGGCTTCGATAGCTTCTATTCTAGTTTTTTTTTTTTTTTTTTGCAGGATGGCCTTGAAGTGCCTATCCTTGAGTTCCCTCAAAGTTCAGGTGGCGGCCCTAGTGTGTTTTAGGGGTTGTCTTCAGGGATCTTCGCTGACTGCGGACAGTTCCTTCTTTTTTGCCCAAGATCGTGTCACGTTTTCACATCAATCTGTTGGATTATTTGTAGTAAATAATTAGCAGATTTTAGTACACACAGCTTCAGCTTTAGAAATGTTAATTTCTTTCTTCATCTCTCTCTCATTCACCCCTGAATAATTCACTGCTGAGTCACTTTAAAGTTGAAGTAACAAAACATCTGTTTACTCACAGTTTGTAGTTAGATTATAATCAGACAGACTTATATATACATATTACTATACATTTGTATTATCAGCTCCTTCCATGTGCTTAGATGGTAATGGATGCTCACACCACCATAGATCCTCTCAGGTTAGGAGAGATCATGAGCTCCATGTGCTCCATGTGCTGCATGTGCTGCATCTAACCCCCACAGGAAGTTGCATAGCTGTGTGACCTCTCTAAGTAATTCACATCAGAGGTCACAGAGTAATCACAGAGAAATAATAGGTGACAGGCAATGCATGTAAAAATACAATTACATTCCAACAAACCCCTTCTCATGCATAACTGTCATGCAATTATTTATTCATACAAAGTCCAAGCTTTATACGCAGATCCTCAAAATGTTCTCTGGGTAACGGTTTGGTCATGATGTCAGCTGTCATCTCACTGGTGTGACAATAGTGTAGACTGATGACCCCTTCTTTCGCCAACTCTCGCACGTTGTGGTATTTCGTTGCGATGTGCTTGGTGCGTGACTGAACCTTGTCATTCTGTGACAGTCGGATGCAGCTCTGATTATCTTCCATTATCTGGATTGGTCTCTTTTCAGCTATTCCAAAATCCAGCAAAAGTTTTTCAATCCACATCAGTTCTCTGCACGCTTCCGATACGGCCACATATTCAGCTTCTGTAGAAGACAAACTCACAATACTTTGTTTATGACTGGCCCATGAAATTTGTACATTTCCATACATAAACACATATCCACTTGTGGATTTATAATCAGAATGATCCCCTGCCCAATCTGAATCACAGTAACATATTAGTTTTGGATTACTATTGGCTGAAATCTTTAATTTACAATCAATGGTACCCTTTAAATACCTTACCATCCTTTTAACTGCAGTCCAATCTGATTTGGTAGGTGAGCTGACCCTTCTGCTCAAAATTCCTACTGCATTTGCTATATCAGCCCTGTATGTGGTAGCTAGATATAAAAGCTTACCTATGGCTGATCTATATTGGATGTTATCTGGTAAAGGTTCTCTTACTGTTTCATCCTTCAGAAAATCAGTGATCATGGGAGTGCTTACAACTTGGGCATCTTGCATACCTAAACTTTCAATAAGCTCATTTATTTTCTGCTTCTGGCTTAGAAGATAAGAACCATCATTTTGTTTCTCAATTTCTATACCAAGATAGTATGACACATTACCAAGTTCTTTTATCTCAACATTCTGGTTTAAACACTTTACAATGTCCTTGTACTCTTGCTCACTTTTGCTTGCAATGAGCAGATCATCAACAAAAGCTAAAATGTATGCATATTGTCCATTTCTGCACCTAGTGTACAAGCATTTATCTGCTTCACCTTGCTTAAATCCTAAATTTGTCAATATTTCATGCAATTTTTCATTCCAACATTTTGCACTTTGCTTTAATCCATAAAGACCTTTGTTTAATTTACACACTAGCTGTCTTTGTTTTGTATTTATGAAACCTGTTGGCTGTTCCATGTACAAGTCTTCAGTTATATCTCCGTGAAGAAATGCTGTTTTCACATCAATGTGGTTGACTTGCATGCCTTTTGAGACTGCAATGCTCAGAAGTGTTCTGATTGTCGTGTGTTTCACTACAGGTGCAAACACTTCATCAAAATCTTCTCCATATTTTTGAAGATATCCCTTTGCCACTAATCTGGCTTTATACCTTTCCACTTTTCCTTGTGCATTCCTTTTTAACTTGAATACCCATTTGCATCCTATAGCTTTCTTGCCAGGAGGTAATTTTGTAAGAATCCAAGTATTATTTTTATCCAATGCATCAATTTCTTCTTGTGCAGCTTTATGCCATTCAGCAGCTTCTTCTGCTGGCATTTTCTCAATCTCATCCCATGTTAAGGGCTCTTGAGCTTCTGCTGACTTTGTTAGGTAAGACAGTCTTGGGGGTGGAACACCTTTGTTTTCCCTGGATGAGCGTCTGACAACAGGTTGGTCTGACCTTTCCGCATCCTCTAAATCTGAGAGTTCTTCTCCAATTGATTCCCCTTCTCCAACTGTACTGTCTTCTTCAATGATCCTTTCTGTGTCTGTTTCCTCTGTCTGTTCCTCGTTAGATACAGATGAGTTGCTTTCAGACATCTGCCTTGGTATGGCATTTATATACACTGGCATGTCTATTATGGTTCTAGTTTCATATTCTGGATGATAAGGCTCATCTGGGATAATCCAGCCTTTATCAACCCTTTTGTTTTCATCAAAATATGTAACATGTCTTATGCCAACAATGCCAGTTTTCAGATTCAAAATTCTATATCCTTTGTGTCCTGGAGCATAGCCAACTAAAATGCCCCTTTCTGTTGTGGAATCCAGCTTATGCCTTCTTTGCTTTGGTACATGAGCATATGCTGTACTTCCAAATGTTCTTATGTGTGACAGGTTTGGCTTCCTACCATGCCATGTCTCATGTGGTGTGCGCTCAGCGCCTTTAGTTGGCATTCTGTTTTGTAGGTACACTGCTGTGAGAATGGCTTCCCCCCATAGTCTTTTAGGGAGATTGCTATCTGACAGCATACACCTGGTCATTTCCACAATTGACCTAAATTTTCTCTCTGCAACAGAATTTTGCTCTGGTGTATAAGCTACTGTTGTGATATGCTGAATGCCTTCTTGTTCTAGAAATGTGCGCATGCTTTGTGAAGTGAACTCACCACCATTGTCGGTCTGAAGAACCTTTGGTTTTCTTTCAAATTTATTGCTCACCATGGCTACGTATTTCTTCAGCATGTCTGTGTCTTGACTTTTCTCTTTCAGCAAATAGGCCACACAATATCTAGAGAAATCATCCAAGAATATTAGCACAAATCTGTTATTTCCCAATGATGGGATATTAAACGGTCCACATAAGTCACTGTGTATTAAGTCCAGCACTTTATTACTCCTATTTCCTGTGTATGCAGGAAATGAGGGTCTCACACCTTTTTGAGTAACACAGTCTATGCATTTCTCCATTTTACCAGCATTTGCACTTATCTGAATGCCTGTGGCTAGTTGCTTACTGTAAAGATCCTGGATCACCTTAGAATCACGATGTCCCAGGCGGCGGTGCCAGATTTCCAGACTACATTTTCCATCATTCTTCCTTACTTGCGCCATATGTGAGGCTTCACCTGAAATGTTCAGCTTATAAACATCATTATGCATAAAAGCTTCAGCATACACTTCATCATTTTTAGAGATTGTGCACTTACTGTTTTCAAAATGAATCACAAATCCCTTCTTATCTAATGTAGATACACTAAGCATATTGCAAACTGCTTGGGGAATATACAAGACATCACTTACAGGAATTTCTTTAACTTCATTAGACACTTTGCATTTTAAGAATCCAATACCTTTTGCTTGGATCTTAGCAGTCCCTGCGTTTGCAGTTTTAAGAATACCTTCCTCTGGACACATTTCCTGAAAGAAATCCTTACAATTGGTTAAATGGCATGTGCTCCCCGAATCCAAAATCCAAGTACTTTCATTTGAATTATTATTTACCATAGTCAAAGATTTTTCTGTCATTAGAAAGCCCTTGTGTTTATCTTTGTCCTTCATACATTTCCTGGTTTGAAAATTCTTTAGTTCCATTGGCTTAGGTGAGTTAGAGGGAGTGTTTTGTGTTTCCTTACACCATTTAGATACATGTCCCTCCTTTCCACATGAGTAGCAAATCAGCTTGCCCTTGGGTGGAGTTTTCCCATAGCTCCGCCTTCCTCTGTTCTTTGCCAAGAAATTTGTTTCATTTCTCTCTGACTTGCTTTGAGAACACATCTCCTCAGAATCATTTATTATGCATTCCTGCCTTAGTTTTGATGTTGTCTGTTCAAAAGATTGCCCTTCAATGGCCTCATTTACAGACCTAAAAACATCAAACTTCTTTGATAGTGAGGTAAAAAGAAATGCTCTTTTCAATGCATCACACATGGGAATTCCAGAAAGTTCTAGCTTTTGAAATGAAGACATAAGATGCATAATGTGATCATTACATTTACTTTTATCCCTTAATTTGGTTTCATTCAACTCTGCTAACCAAATTGGTTGCTGCTTTGCATATGTAGTTGCATACATAGTTCTCAGTTTATGTAAAATGTCCTTTGGTGTATCTTTTCCCTCCACTAATATGGCTTGTTTCTCTGAGAGAGCTTCCAAAAGCATGCACTTCACATAATAGTTTGCATTGTCCCATTCAGCCATATTTTCAGCTGTTCTGTCTTGGTCTAAGCATATATGTAATCCTTTTGCTCGAAGGAGACATATGAATCTTAGTTCCCACTGCTGATAATTAAACTCAGTTAATTTAGGCACCTTGAGAGAATAGAAAAATGGTGAATTTCCTCCCTCAGCCATTTTCTTAGCCTTCTGTCTGCTGTGTGGGGGAGAGAGAGACAGACTGAATCTTTCCTTTAAAACTTAAGAGAAAAAATGTGGCCTTTTTTTCTGCCTGGTAATATTTCTCTTCTTTTTCAATTCCTGAGCCCTGGGCCCATAACCCTTTTGTTGGATTATTTGTAGTAAATAATTAGCAGATTTTAGTACACACAGCTTCAGCTTTAGAAATGTTAATTTCTTTCTTCATCTCTCTCTCATTCACCCCTGAATAATTCACTGCTGAGTCACTTTAAAGTTGAAGTAACAAAACATCTGTTTACTCACAGTTTGTAGTTAGATTATAATCAGACAGACTTATATATACATATTACTATACATTTGTATTATCAGCTCCTTCCATGTGCTTAGATGGTAATGGATGCTCACACCACCATAGATCCTCTCAGGTTAGGAGAGATCATGAGCTCCATGTGCTCCATGTGCTGCATGTGCTGCATCTAACCCCCACAGGAAGTTGCATAGCTGTGTGACCTCTCTAAGTAATTCACATCAGAGGTCACAGAGTAATCACAGAGAAATAATAGGTGACAGGCAATGCATGTAAAAATACAATTACATTCCAACACAATCAACAGCTTTCTCTTCCCACTTTTCGTAGGGAGGATTATCCTGCAGAGTTTCGGGCTCTAAAAGGCCTGGACGTGAGACGGGCTCTCATTAGGTACTTGGAAGTTACGAATGACTTTCGTTGCTCGGACCATCTTTTTGTGCTGTTTGCTGGGCAGAAAAAAGGGCAGCAAGCCTCTAAGGCAACGGTGGCTCGCTGGGTTAAAGAGGCTATTTCTTCAGTGTACATCGCTTCAGGGAAAGATCCTCCTGCTCAGTTGCGAGCGCATTCTACTCGAGCGCAGGCGGCTTCTACAGCGGAGTCGAAGTTAGTTTCTCTGGAGGAGATTTGCAGATCGGCGACTTGGTCGTCTGTGCATACTTTTGCAAAGCATTATCGAGTAGACGTAGCAGCATGTTCTGATGCCACATTTTGGGCTTTGGTGCTGCAATCTGGGATCTCTGTGTCCCGCCCTACTTAAAAACTGCTTGGGTACATCCCACCAGTCTTTGCACTCAGACATCGTTAGATTTCTGCACAGTGTAAATCATGTGCATCCGCCATGAGCTGCGGTTTTTCCAACCTGGAATCTTAATTTGGTTCTTTGAGCATTTCAATGGCCGCCCTTTGAGCCTCTATTAGTGGTTTCAGTGAAGGACTTGATGTTGAAGATGGTGTTTTTGGCCGCTATTTCTTCATCGAGGAGAGTTTCGGAGCTGCAGGCCTTGTCCTGTAGGGATCCGTTTCTCAGAGGTAGGAGTTATGTTTCGCCATCTGACCCAGGCAATGGGCTCCCCATCCGGAGAGACTGGCATCCGTGGTCACCACCACCCAGTCCGGAACTGCCAAGGGCATTCCCAGCTCCAGCTTGTTGTGGTGAAGCCAGCATCGCATCACTAGCCTGGCCGATGGCTCCCAGGGAAGGCGAACAGCGTAATTCTCCGACAAGGGGGATCAGCGGCTCAAAAGTGACCTCTGAAGAGGCCACATGTGACTCCTGGCCCACGGAAACACCTCCAGTGTGGCCGCCATGGAGCCCAACACCTGAACGTAATCCCAGGCCCTGGGTGCCTGAAGCCCCAAAAGATTCCGAACTTGAGACTGAAGCTTCAGTCTGCGACTCTCCGGCAAGAAAACGGTGCCCAACCGAGTGTTGAACCGCACTCCAAGATACTCCAGGGATTGAGAAGGAAGTAACTGACTCTTGTCCAAATTGATTATCCAACTTTGTTCCAATTTGACCATGGAACTTCCATTCCGAATTCCACAGCCTAGTAGCAAACTATAGACCAATGGCAAGCATTCCGTTTAAATAATTCTGATACACATGCCTCAGTCAACTTAATAATGATATTCAACTGCTTACATCTGTTACAATTTGGTTTTACACCATATCACTCGGCAGAATCTGACCTACTGGCTGTTGTTTGAGATAAAGGGGTATGTTTACTTAGATGCGTTAGTGTTTTTAACGCGCCTGTAAATTTAAGGTGCGTTAAATACTAATGCACCTATACATTTCTGTGGGCATGTTAGCGTTTAATGCATGTAAACCATTTATGAGCGTTAAAAATGCTAACAGACCCATAGCGTCGCTTAGCAAACCTTGCCCAAAATCTTTGCTTATGGTAAATCAGTTATTTTTCTGCCTTGATAAGATAATTTCTTTCATGTTGATATTATAGAGTTAAAATGGCTGATCAAATCTCTACTAGTTGGACTCCGCCTTGAGGAGTGCCTCAGGAATCGCCACTGTCTCCCATATTATTTAATATATATGTATATGACATCTTTTTGTGGTCATTTTTCTGCTTTTGGGGCTAAATTCTTTTCATATGCTGACAATATGTTCCTGCTGATATCTGTTCATGACTTAGCACAATTGACCCCATCACAAATTTTGTCTTGTATCAGGAATTAGAAATGTTATGTTGCTCACATGGATTTAAACTCTAAAGATAAAACCAAGTTGCTCGGATTAGATCAAGTGGGCAAGAATACCTCAAAATTTAATGTTTCTTGATGGTTCTGTATTAAAGGTTGATAGGGTGTCACAGATATTGGGTGTATATCTAGATATTTAATGAAGTACACCTCATTTTGATGCAGTTGCAAAATCTACTTTTTATAAGCTGTATTGTTTAAGAAAAATTCGCTCTTGCTTTGAGGTGAAACACTTTTTGATTCTGGTTAAAGCAGTGATCCTCTTTAAATTAGATATTGTAATGGCCTGTATTGTCCTCTTTCAGGCAACTTGACTTCTAGATTGCAAGTGTGGCAAAACACTGCAGCTAATATGGGGCAGAAGAGACTGGATCATGTTACACCTACATTGATCAAATTTTATTGGCTGCCCATTAAAGCCCAAAGTATTTTTAAGCTTGCATGTTCGGTATATAAGATGTTTTGAAGCATATGTCCAGAATATTTATTTTCTTAATTTCATTTCCTTTATTTCCTACTTCATTATGTGCCGTAGATTCATACCTTGTTTATTTTCCATGATTTGTAAAAAGTAAGATTTAGGAAATCCTTATTGGCAATTCCATATCGGGCAGTGTCTATGTGTTGTTCACTCCCAGTTGATGTTAGAAAGATTCATTCTTATCGTTTTGAAAACAATTGAAAGCTTGTCTGTTAAAAAAAAATCTTTTCTTTAGTGATAACAAGTTTTTCTGGTAGCTACAAGCACTGTTACCGTTACCAGAAGGTGCTGATGACGGATGCATCCTGTTTGGGGTGGGGAGTTCACTTGGCTGGGCTTCACACTCAGGTTGTTTGGTCAGTTCAGGAAACAGATCTTCACATCAACCTTCTGGAGCTATGGGCAATCTGGAATGCTCTAAAGGCTTTCAGAGATCGACTGTATAACCAAATTATACTCATTCAAATGGACAATCAGGTTGCATTGTATTACACCAACAAGCAGGGAGATACCGGATCCTACTATTTGTGTCAGGAGGCCCTCTGGATGTGGCAGTGGGCTGTTACAGGATGGTTCTCAGAGCCACATACTTGGTGGGCAAATCCAACACCCTGACCGACAGACTGAGCAGGGTCATGCAACTGTTCGAGTGGTCACTCAGCATAGGCATTGCCAGCAAGATTTTCCAAGTATGAGGCACCCCCTTGGTGGAGCACTTTGCCACTCAGTTCAATCTCAAAGTCCCTCAGTACTGTTCCATGTTCAGGGCACACGACAGACTAGTGTTGGATGCCTTCCTCCACTGGGGGAACGGCCTTCTCTATGCATATTTTCCCATCGCTTTCATGGTAAAGACTTTGCTGAAAATCAGGCAAGGCCGGGGAACCATGATCCTGATAGCTCCATATTGTCCCAGGAAGATCTAGTTCCCTCTTCTTCTGGAGTTATCCTCTGAAGAACCTTGGAGATTGGAGTGTTTTCCGTCTCTCATAACACTGAACGAGGAATCTCTTCTACATCCCAGACACCAGTCACTGGCCTTCACGGTCTGGATGTTGAGAGTTTAGAATTTGCTTCCTTGCTTCTTTCTGAGGGTGTCTCCAGGGTCTTGCTAGCTTCCACTTAGGATTCTACTAAGAGGTGTTATTCTTTCAAATGGAGGAGGTTTGCCACCTTGTGTAAGGCCCTAGATCCGTTTTCTTGCCCTACACAGATCCTGCTTGAATACCTTCTTCACCTGTCTGGTCTTAAGACAAATTCTATAAGGGTTCACCTTGGTGCAGTTGGTGCTTACCATCATTGTGTGGAAGGTATTTCCATCTGTGGACAGCCTCTTGTTCACTTAGTGAGAGGTTTGCTTTTGACAAAGCCCTCTGTCAAACCTCCACCTGTGTCGTGGGACCCCAACGTGGTCCTCACCCAGCTGATGGAAGCTCCCTTTGAACCACTTGATTCCTGTCATCTGAAGTACCTGGAAGGGCTTGCTTTTGGTGGCTGTTACTTCAGCTTGCAGGGTAAGTGAGATTCAGTCCTTAGTAATGGATTGAGCTTACATGTTATTTCATCATAATACAGTAGTTTTTCGCATGCACCCTAAGTTCCTGCCTAAGTTTGTAAGGTTGTGTCGGTGTTCCATCTGAATCAGTCTGTTGTCTTTCCAACATTTTTTCCCAAGCCTTATGCCCATCCTGGTGAAAACGCACAGCAAACTCACCATTGCGAGTTCCAATTGACCTACTGTTGTTTTCAGGAAGCCTGATAGCTAGGGATTCCTACATGTGAGAAGAACATGGCCTGCTTGTCCTCGGAGAAGGCGAAGATACTTACTTATAGCAGGTATTCTCTGAGGACAGCAGGCCATTAATTCTAACATACCCTCCCACCTCCCCTTGGAGTTGTCTGATATGGCTATTGTATTGCACTGATGGTCCCACACTCTCACAGCGGGCAGGAAGGCACTGGTGCATGCTCTTAAAGCTGTAGTACACTATAAAAGCGTTCCACATCAGGCAACGTTGATTACATCTCCCAACTTCCTACCATGAACCCCTCCCCATTCCTCCTAAGTGCATCCCGTCTTCGTCGTCCTACCTCCCCCACCCTCCTTCGCACTCTCTTGCTCCTTTTCCTGCTATCCGCGGGAGACATCAATCCCAACCCAGGTCCCCCTCACCTGTCCTCGTCCTCGCCTCATCCATGCAAACGTTTCCGCGATATCTCCAATCTCATCTCTCTTCCCCTCCTCCCCCCTCCCCTTCTCATGTGCCCTATGGAATGCACGCTCGGTCTGCAACAAACTTTCCTTCACCCATGATCTCTTCATCTCCCATTCCCTTCAACTGCTCGCCCTAACTGAAACCTGGCTCACCCCTGACGACTCTGCCTCAGTCGTGGCCCTATGCCACGGAGGTTATCTTTTCTCCCATTCTCCCCGCCCAGTTGGCTGCGGTGGCGGCATTGGGCTACTACTTTCGCTCTCCTGCAGTTTTCAACCTCTCCTCCTACCGCAGACTCACTGCTTCTCATCCTTTGAAGTCCACTCCATCCGTCTATTCTACCCGCTGCCACTCAGAGTTGCAGCCATTTACTGCCCCCCTGATAAGTCCCTCCCTTCCTTCCTTACCAACTTCGATGCCTGGCTCTCCGTTTTTCTCAAGCCCTCATCCCCATCCCTCATTCTTGGTGACTTTAACATATACACGGATAACCCATCCGACTCATACACTTCTCAGTTCCTCACTCTAACCTCCTCCTTCAACCTCCAACTGAGCTCCACCACCCCTACTCAACAATCTGGCCACTGTCTTGACCTCGTCCTCTCTTCTACCTGCTCACCCTCCAATTTCTGCGCCTCAGCTCTTCCTCTCTCTGACCATCACCTGATCACCGTCACACTTCATCACCCTCTCCCTCAGTCCCGCCCAACGCTAACCACTACTTCTAGGAATCTTCAGGCTGTTGACCCTCCTACCTTATCCTCTAGTATCTCTGATCTCCTCCCTTCCATCATGTCCTCCGAGTCTGTCGACAAGACTGTCTCCACTTACAATGCCACTCTCTCCTCTGCTCTGGACGCCCTTGCACCATCCATCTTCCGTCCCACAAGGCGTACTAATCCCTAGCCCTGGCTGACCCCTTGCACCCGATACCTTCGCTCCTGCGCCAGATTGGCTGAACGCCTCTGGAGGAAATCTCGCACCCATACTGATTTCATTCATTACAAATTCATGCTATCCTCCTTCCAGTCCTCCCTATTCCTCTCCAAACAGGACTATTACACCCAATTGACTAACTCTCTCAGCTCTAACCCTCCTCGTCTCTTCGCCACCCTTAACTCCCTCCTCAAAGTGCCCTCCGCTCCCACCCCCCCCTCACTCTCTCCTCAATCACTGGCTGACTACTTTCGCGACAAGGTGCAGAAAATCAACCTCGAATTCACCACCAAATCATCTTCTCCTCCTCTTCACCCTATAACCCATTCCCTCAACCAACCAACCCAGGCCTCCTCCTCTTTTCCTGATATCACCGAAGAGGAAACCGCCTATCTTCTCTCCTCCTCGAAATGCACCACCTGTTCCTCAGACCCCATCCCCACCAACTTACTTAACACCATCACTCCTAGTGTTACCCCCCCCCATCTGTCATATCCTCAACCTCTCTCTCTCTCCACTGCAACTGTCCCTGACACCTTCAAGCATGCTGTAGTCACACCACTCCTCAAAAAAACATCACTGGACCTTACCTGTCCCTCCAACTACCGCCCCATTTCCCTCCTACCCTTCCTCTCCAAGATAATTGAACGCGCCGTTCACAGCTGTTGCCTTGATTTTCTCTCCTCTCATGCCATCCTCGATCTGCTTGAATCCAGCTTTCGCCCCCTACACTCGACAAAAACGGCACTATCTAAAGTCTGCTATGACCTGTTCCTTGCCAAATCCAAAGGTCACTACTCCATCCTCATCCTCCTCGACCTATCCGCCGCTTTTGACACTGTCAATCACAACTTACTTTTTGCCACACTGTCCTCATTTGGGTTCCAGGGCTCTGTCCTCTCCTGGTTCTCCTCTTATCTCTCCCTCCGTACCTTCAGAGTACATTCTCATGGATCTTCCTCCACCCCCATCCCGCTCTCTGTTGGAGTTCCTCAGGGATCTGTCCTTGGACCCCTTTCTTTTTTCAATCTACACCTCCTCACTGGGCTCCCTAATCTCATCTCATGGTTTCCAATCTCATCTTTATGCTGATGACACCCAGCTTTATCTCTCCACACCAGACATCACTGCAGAAACCCAGGCCAAAGTATCGGCCTGCTTATCCGACATTGCGTTTAGTCAAGATTTGTACTTGTTCTTTAAATTCTTCCAATGTAGAGCAAATCTGTTGTAGCTGGAAGTATTGGCTGACTGGTAAATTGAACTTGAATCTATATGGATGGGAGCTCAGCCATAAGCCACCCACTTCCTCACATTGCATTTACCGCATCCATTGAAATATAGGGGGGGGGGGCAGATTTTTATCTGAAATTTCCATGAAACTATGAATTGAATACAAAGAAATTGCTTTTTTCTTGTTGTCTATGCCGTATCATTCTGCACAAGCAGGTTTTATCCCCTCCTACCGGAAGATGGAGGAAGAGAGAAAGCTGATCTGTACCAGTGACCTCACTAGTATAACCTAGTGGTGCTGAGTGAAAAGATTGTTTTTTTCCTACCTCCAGCATATGGTTGTGTTGAATAGTACTCCTGTTCCTGGCCAAGTTCCCCGCTTTGTTGGCCGAGGCTGCAAGATTAAGCCTAAGGGCCACTACCAGGCTACCCAGTCTCCAGTGCATGGTTGAGTGAGGAGCTTGGTTCCACTGCCCCCCATCCCCCGGTGTGAGGCTTCAGCTTGGTCTTGCGGGACCCTGCATAAGGGGAGCAGGTCCCCATCCTCCTTGACCATATATCCCGTTTGAATGTAATTTCCCCGGGCTTCCCCTGCAGCTTCCAGAAAATAAAGCTACTTGCAAAAAAAAAAAAAAAAAAAGTCTGCTTCTTTAGCTTTAAAAAAAAATCAAAAAAGTGCATACAGAGAGAGAGCAGTGAAACAGAGGAAACGCCGAAGCCCTGAGCCAAGGTCAGTCCGATGGGCAGTTCAGACCTGCAACCATGTGGCCAGACGTGCCTGCCAGCAGATGCTGCGGTGTCTGCAAGAGCTGACAGCTTAGTACAGTGTTTGCTCTATCTGCCTCTCCTGCGATGGACCATTTCGGACTTTCTGGCCAGGGTCCATTCGGACTTTGGCAGAACCGTCTTTAGGAGGGCTTTGTCTTCCCCCATCCAGAAGATCTGCTTAGGTACATCCCACTTGTGCAGAACAGTACGGTCTAGATGACAAGGAAGGTGAAATTCTCGCTCAATTAAATTTTTTCCTTTAGTTGGCTGTACCGTTCTGCAACCTGTTCTCGGAAGACTAAGGTCCTAGGCTCTAATGGTGCTTTCCACTTTCCGTCACAGTTTAACACAAAAAAAAGAATTATTATTTATTTCAAAGATTCCTGGAGTGTGCATTGTAGCGAGTGCCACTCTGTGGTGCTTTGCTCACTTTTTGTTCATTGCAGCTGCAGCGGTTGATGGGGCATGCGTTAAAAAAAGACCATCTGCTACTTTGGCAGATGTATACTAAATCTTGAGGTCACTGGTAAAGATCAGCTTTTCTCTACCTCTATCTACTGGTAGGAAGGGATAACACCCACTTGTGGAGAACAGTATGGCTGATTAAGGAAAGGAAATTTATTGGGTAAGACACAATTGTATAGTTTTTTTTTTGGATTTCAATCATTTATTAAGTGTTTCTTCAAGATAAATCTGTTGGATGACTAATTGTTTTCTCTCCCCCTAAATTTAGCAGCCTTTACTAGGTGTTGTAGGGGTTTAGGACCCTTTTTACCGCAGCTTTGTAAAAGAGGCCCTTAGTGAATTGGTGAACTAGTGATCACAGTTTGATGACTGATGGTTTATGGCCTCTAGTAGTGTATCTGATTTCTTTGTCTTTTATCGTAAAGGCATCAATGGGCCCTTTTTTAATGCTTTTCCCCCTAAGTTGATGACTTGGTAAAACAGTCTTGGGTTTTTTCTTTTTTTTTTTCCCCCCCTTGTTGCTGTTATCAAAAGGTTACATTTTCCCCCATGTTCACATTTTATTCTTGTAACTATATTTCATTAATGAAGTGAAAGAAACACAAAAGATTTTTGAAATGCAGTTTCCTAAGTGCTAAGAGGCTATGTAGTATGTGTTTCCAGAAATACTAACAAGCAGGAAGTAGTTTTCAGTGAAAGCTGCTTCTCTTGAAATAGAGATGTGTGTCTACTTGTTTTATTTCTATGTATCATTACTTTATTTTACTAGTGGTTAAAAAATGTAATACCTTGATTATTTTTATATCACTCCAGGAATGTACTACTGAAGTATTTAGATCACCAGAAATTTATAACATTATTTTAAACTACACTGGATAGCTTATTAAGGGGGTCTTTTACTAATGTGTGCTAGTGTTTTTAGTTGGCATTAAAAATCAGCTGGTGCTGAGACTCCCATTATATTCCTATAGGCATCTCGGCATTTAGCACCAGCTGATTTTTAGCATGAGCTAAGACCCCTTTTGTTTTACATGGAACTAGCCGTTAAGCCCGTTAAAACGGGCGAGATTTGTGTTTTGCAAAATGTAATAATTCTCACCTCCATCCATTCATGTCCAGCAACCCTGCGCTCTCCCCTGGCCTCCCCCCGTCCACCAACCATCCTCTCTCCCCTGCCCTCCCCCCATATTCAGCAACCCTCCTCTTTCCCTTGGCCCCCCCCCCCGTCCACAAACCCTGCTCTCTCCCATGCCCCCCGCATGTCCAGCAACTCTCCTCTTTCCCCTGCCCTCCCCTCCCCTCCATCGATCCATGTCCAGCAACCCTGCTCTCTCCCCTGCCCTCCCCCCATGTCCAGCAGCCCTCCTCCCCATGTCCAGCAGCCCTCCTGTCTCCCCTGGCCTCCCCCTATATCCAGCAACTTCCTCTTTCCCTTGGCCTCCCCCCCCTGCTCTCTCTCCTGCCCTCCACCCATGTCCAGCAACCCTCCTTTCTGTCCTGCTCTTTCCCCATGTCCAGCAACCCTCCTCTCTGCCCTGCTCTCTCCCCATGTCCAGCAACCCTCCTCTCTCCCCCATGTCCAGCTACCCTCCTCGCCGCCGCTCCCTCCCCCCTCCGTGCCGGGCCCCCTGCACTGACATGAGAGCGCCTCTCACTTCCGTGTGAAAGCGCTGCAGGCAGCAGCAGATCGGTCTGCTGCTGCCTGCAGCGCTTCCACATGGAGGTGAGAGGCGCTCTCATGTCAGTGCAGGGGGCCCGATATGGAAGGGGGTGGCGGCGGCGACGACAACTTCGGGGATGGGGCGGGTGGAGGTTGGTGCGCCGGCAAAGTTGCTTCGTCTCCAGGCTGCAGCGTCGGCGTCCGTTTCCCTCTCTGTTCCGCCCTCTGACATCATCACGTCTTGACACGAGGGCGGGACAGAGAGGGAAGTCTCTACTGCGCATTTGCGGGTGAGTCGGTCACTTGTCATTTATATGTTTGATTTTCCTTTTATTTTTAGTCTTGTGATAGTATGACTTGAATTGTGAAAGAAATCCCTTTCAGTAGACTTGCTGCCATATTTTGATGGCTTGTATTCAATGATGTTTGATAATATGACATTAATATGGAAAATCTATCTATATACACTCCCATTTGTATTTTTTCCGGTACCTAAAACATCTTTGAAAATGATCAAGTTTTCTATGCTGTGTAGTCGACAGGGTTTTCTGACCAAAATACAATAATAGTGCAGTTCTGTTTAGCAGCAAAGCAAAATTCCCTATTTTCTGTTGACATTAATCTTGAAATACTTGTTTGGCGCTCTCTGCAGACATGCCAGGTAGAATTCTATTTTCTTAATGCTGCGGAAGCAAAGTGCTTTGCATGGGAGGGAGTGTACACTTGATGATGACGTAGCTGCTGCCTTATCAGGGTTTCTGCTGTCTTTGTTTCACAGGGAGCTGTGATTGGTATAGATGATGAGGACGACAGTACCTTCACAATCACTGTTGATCAGAAAACCTTCCATTTCCAGGGTGAGCTGAAAGCAGAGGATTTTTTTTGTCTTCTTGTAATTTGATGCAGCTGCTGCTCTCTTACTTTCTTTGATGGCTGATGGATGTTTTTAACATGGACAGCTGGATTACATGGATGAGTACATTGGGAACATTCTGGATCCCAAAGTGCTGCAGGTTGGACAGGGAATTAAATCTGACTGCAGCGAATACTGTACATATGTGCTAGGATAGACTGTAGCTTTGGGAGGATTTGTAGATTAAAAATGGATAAATATAAATCAGTCAAGAGAGAGTGAGAGCGTGGTGGCCTGCTGTTGACGGGTTATATTGGCAAAACCTTGCCAACCATCTGTATCAAGACGCAGGATTTTTTTTTTTTAATCGGTTTGTACGAAGAGAGGCGCAGGACTGGTGGGAAGGTTGCAGCTCTTGTTAAGTCTCAAATTTATAACAGGACTAGAGGCAAGATTTGACTTAAAGGTGGCGCTTTGCTTCAAGACCTTAGTTAACATTTCTTTCATCTGCATTTCTGTGTCTTGTCTGCCAGTCATCATTTTCTCTGCTGCCATTCTGCTAAACTGTGCATAGTAGCTAACTCCAATGCCATCTAGCACTGCTATGTTTCGGCATTGCATGCTATGGTTCACCGGTAGAAAGGGTAAGATGTTAGATTATCATTCTCCTCTGTGTTGCTCATCTTTAAGTTTGTGCTTAGCTTGCAAATAACAGTTCTGCCAGGGCTATTAACAGCATAAATTATTACCCTATTTCTCCTGGTGTAAAGTTAACACTTTAAATAGGGGTTTTTTTTCTTGCTGAAGAGTGTGATTATTTTGTAGTCTACAACTTTACTCTCACTGCAGTAAAAGATTTAAGCCTCCTTTGCGGCAACACAGTCTTGTCTCTTTTGTTCTGTATTAGCAGTGGTAAGTCAAAAGACCTATTGACCCCTTGCAGTCTATTCCATATACGATTCCCCTCTGCTCTATAATTTAGGTTATCAGTGATGTTATAAACAGAAGAAGCGGTTATCGGTGACGTTATAACCAGAAGGAGCTGCCTGCATTTCAAATTGATATTTAAGAAATATAGTTCATGTAGAAGCTTATTGTAAAGCCTTTCTGTAAGGTGGGAGTCCTATCAGTGTTTTTTGCTCTTAATTTTTAAAATAATGCTAGTATTTTTTTTAAATTAGGTTGCTGTATATTTTACTGTACTGACGTATATCAAACACACTCCTAGTATTTAATTGTTAGGTAATTCATAATTATGAGATGTCATTTTATATTACTGTTGTATATATTTTTTAAATGTATATTTAATAAGAAATATATAGAACGAGCCTAAGAGAGAATTCCCCTGTGTCTTCAGTTACTAGGGAAACACATCAGCCCAGTTCCTATCTTCTCGCTATAATATGGAAATATGGCCTGCTTCCACTATGCTGTGTGCTAGTTCTAAAACTAATTGAGTGGGATCTCAAAGATATAAATCTTAGTTTTGTTTTTTAAATAATTAACTATTGCACTTAATTTTGCAGAGGCTTGTGGCTACTTTAGGTTTTGCAGTACGTAACCATAGCACTGCTTAGTTATGTTATCATGAGGAGGTAGCAATATGGATGAAGATGTATTTTTAGGGCTCATTTGAATGATAGTCTAAGGTAAGAAGATTTATGTTAAATATGTGCCTGGCTTCTGCTCTCCAGGTCCTCTGGTGCTAAGGTCACTGCAAGGTAGAGTTCACACTTACTAAGTGGAGGGAAGGCGCATCACTACTCCCTGCGTCTTTTACTGGCAGGATGTACGCTTAGTCCATAGCCAGGGATTTTCACTTCAACAGCTAGGTTTGGTAGGCGTAAGGATTTATCCCCTTTCCTGGGTAGTTGGTGGCATCCATATAACCCAGTAGGAATAGGTCCTCAATGAGTAAGAAGCTCGAGAGAGAGAGAGAGAGACTGGATGCTGAGAAAGTGTTTAAAGATATTAAACACACAAGGAAATACTGCAAAAACTAAGTTTAAATATGGTTCCTATTCTGTGTTCATTTATTGTCAAGACTTTATAACTTTTCATATAAAAAAGATAAAGTTCAGAGTTTTGTTTTTTTATGAAATGTTTTGTTTCTGCTTCTTGGCTGAACGTAGAATACTTTGCGGTTTGTTTACAATCTTTTTACATTGCTTGGTTGCAGTGCCATGATTATTTGAGGAGATGAGATCAAGGCCTGTTCAGCAATGAAAATTGTAAAGGATTGGTGGTTGCTGAGTGCTGGGATCTGTGTAACACTTCTTGCTTCATTTGCTTGTACATTATCTTTTTTTTATTTTTTTCAAACTTACTTAGAGAGTCCCTTGATGTAAGTACTGGAGAGAACAGGGAAGACGAGCTGTACTGACCTTCAGCTAGCCAGAACCTTAATGTACATCCCACAGCTTTGAGGACAAAAAGGCATTAAAAGCATGTAGCTCTAAATTAAACAGTGGAAGGTGATCCACTTATTTGGTTGCATAGATAACTTTATTTAAATAATCCCAATTTGTACATTGTACATTAATGGTTGAGTGACACCCTTGTAGATATGTATGCCCTTTAGAGAATAGCAATAAAAGATCAGGCTTTACCATTATTTTCACGCTGACCTACTTAGAATCCGGACTCCCCCCTCCCCCCCACTGTTCAGCTTCTTTCCTGGCCCTGCATGCTCTCCCTCTGCTCCTGGTCCTTCACTCACTCTCCCAAGGACCCCCCCCCCATGGCTAAGCCTCCCTCCTTCCCCCTCCTGCATGATTCCAGCATCTTTCCCCCCCAGTCCCAGCGCCCTGCCCACTTGCTCCCTGTCTAACCTGAAGTCCTGAAGTCTTTGCAGCGGCAGCCTTACTCACTGACTGCCTCTGGCATTCACCGGTCATTTCTCCTCTGACCCTTACTGCCCCTTCTGACGACAGGAATTTGCATCAAAAGGGGCAGTAGGTTTCAGAGGGGAAAGGCTGCTTACCAGAGGCAACCAATGAGTAAGGCTGTTGCTAGTACTGGAAAGACTTTAGGACTTCAGGTTAGAGAGGGAACAAGGGAGCAGGGCTGGAAGGTGGGGGGTGAAAGATGCAGGATCGTGCGAGGATGGAGGGAAGGAAGGGGGAGGCATTGTCACGAGTAGTCCGGATTTTTGGACTGCTACTGTATATTTATATCCTGCTTATTTCACCTCATCTAGCAGGTTAAGATAAACACTAAAACAGCACATGCTTTAAATTTTATTTGGTTAATGTACATTGTATTTGTAAGTCCTTCAAACATGAATCTGTGAAAACGATTCTACTACCTTTTATTTAAATATATATCACAGTGAACCAGAGTACCTCGAATTGGCACTCATATCGGTGTGCAAAGATGCATAAAAAATAAATTCTCTCAGTAGAGTGATGGTAATCGCAACTAAAGCCAAGGGTCTTCTGAAGGAAGGGAGGAGAGATAATTGAGATAGAGTTACTCAAGTAGTGTTCATTAATAGAAGTTATATATTCCTTAGCGTCCTGCAAAGACTGGTCCAAAGACCTGTGAGTTGTGTTCATCAACCAACAGGTGGAGATGAAGAATAAAGAATTGTGAGCACTGCCCTATAAGAAGCACTGTGCAGCTGCAGCATTTCAGTATCTCCAGCAGGTGGTGGATGCCTCTGTGCAGCTTTTGGTTGGTTGGTTGCCTGAGGCCTGCTCCTGTTCCTCTAATATTGGTTATAATTCAGTTAGAGGGTAGCTGGTCTGTATCCTTGGCTAGTTGGGGATACCCAGAGGGATCTGGGTCCTGTACTCCCCACCTAAGTTGTGGTGGCTAGCTGTCCATGTAAAAATTTATTTCAGAGGGCCAGAGGGTTGATGACAGTAATCTTGGGAAGAGAGGTCCAACAGATTTTGCAACAAAAGCACAGTTTCTGAGAGCTCTGCAGAAGGAAACTTGCAGACAACTAGAGGTTCTGGTCTGATAAGCTGGTGCTTCCCTTACCTTCCCTGATGCTTCCCCTGGTGGAGTCTGGGTGTTATTTTTCTTGTCCTGTCTTCAGTGCTATTGCAATGCAGAAAGGCCTTCTCAGTCGGAGCTTCAGAAAGCGGTACCGTCTGCAATAGGAAAATCCCTTTTGTTATGGAAGCGCTGGCTGAAACTGCGAATTGCTCATTCCATTGTGGAGTGCAGAGGGAGGCTTCATGGTACTGCTTTGTTGGTTGGATGCCCTCCATTTCTGCACAGCTGGGCCAGCATGAAGGAACTGTCAAGAGTGTGTGGAGTATTGGGGACAGAGTCCTAGATAGCCATGGGGAAAGTTCAGCCCTGTTCATAGCCACTGTTCCTATGGTTTCTATTTTGCCTCCTTGCAGATTGTTGACCATGGAGGAGTTCGTGCCTCAAGCCCTGCAGAGTACTGCAGGAATTTTGGATACCAGTCTCCGGAGCAGTGCTGAGCAAAGGTATTCTTCACAGTCCTTTGCTGTACTGGCAGAGGAAGGTTTGGTTGGGAGTTTCTTTTCTCCAGGTTTTATTTTACTGATGCACCAGGCATATCTTTTAAAAAGAACTAAATCCTCTCAGGGAGCCCTCTTCAACTGATAGGGCTCCACAGGATCCCTCCATTCTCGAAGCACAGTTGGTTAGATTCTTTGAAGGACGTATGTGGAGTCTGTGGTTTCTACAGCTTCTTTGGCTATGGGGTCTGATCGCTCTCCCTCCTTAGCATCTCAGGCTTCATGGAATGGGCTAGAGTGGGGCTTTGATGGTAACTTCAGAAGTTGAAGAACAAGAACAGTGCCAAGCAGACTTCTATGGTCTCTATGCCCTGAAAATGGCAAGGACAAATCCAAGATTGGTTACACATATGTAATATCACATCATATCTTATGCTAGGAGTTTATCTTGTTGGGCAGACTGGAGGGCCATACAGGTCTTTATCTGCCGTTATCTACTATGTTACTATGTTAAAGGACTCTGCAGGAGGGTGACCGTCCACCAGATGAGAGAGAAGAATCAACTGTGGTCAGACTCATTCACAAGGAAGGGCATTCCGTCCTAATAGCCAGGTCTCTGAGGTGCTCAGTATTTCTTCCCCACCTTCCTGGGGATCCTTTTATAGAAGGCACAAGGAAATCCACCAAAGCCTTTCCAGTGCACCAGTCCTTCAGTCCCTTATCACTGTGGAAACGTATGCTCCAGAGTCAGGGCTCAGGGTTGCCTGACCATGGCTAAGCTGTTTTTGTTAGTTCAGGAGGATAAGGTTAAACTGCAGCAGTCTAAGGTGAATACTCTAGGAACTGTGATTAAGAAGACGTAACCATCCTTGTGGAAGGGGTTATCATGCTCAAATATCTCCAGGACCGCATGATAGTCTTCCTTTAAACAATCCTTTGAGGTGACTGCTTTATTGCTCCAGGCTTTGGTATGTGGTGCATTTGTGGCGAGAGCTGGCCTTTGCTGGTTCAGCATTTGCGTGCATTAGAACAGGAAAACAATGCTTCTTTACCAGAGGCTCTTGCTTGACTAGAGTTGAGTCTTGCCTATCTTGTGGATTATGTTTATGACTTGGTTAGAGCATCTTCTTGATCTATGTCCTTAGCAGTTAGAGTAAGGCCTCTGTTGTGGCTCAGGCATGAATCTGGATGCCGCTTCTAAAGCTCATCCCACCAAACTTCCATTTAAGGGGAGATTACCAACTTTTACAAGTACTCCCCGAAAAGCAAAGGATTTAGGCAACACAAAACTGCAAAGGTTTCCAGAAGATAAACTTCTTTCCAACCTCCCACTAGCTGTCGTTTTAGGGAGGCTAAGCGGTACAGACTGGGGCTATCTGGCTCCTTTCAGAGGTTGTGGTCCCAGTCTAGGCAGGTTTCCTTTGTGGTGAGAAGAAGTGTGGTCCTCAAGGAGGCCATCCAACAGCCTCCTTTTGCTTCCCCTTCCTGATAGTGAGGTTGCAAAAGAGACCATAGTAGATCAGGTGTCCTTAAATAAAAAAAACTAGACAAAATATTGCAAATTAATACTGTCAAGTACTGAGCATGATGTAAATAGGAACAACAAACATAGTATGAAATGTCTATATGCGAATGCCAGGAGCCTAAGAAATAAGATGGGAGAGTTAGAATGAATATATATATATATATTCACACTCTCATTCAGGAACTTCAATATATTTGTTGCATTTGTATCCCACATTTTTCCACCAATTTCCAGGCTCAATGTGGCTTACATTATGTCGTAATGGTGATCACCATTTCCGGATTGAGAATTGCAAGTGGTATTGCATTAAGGCACATAAATGGTAAAGTAGAATACAAAGTGATATTGCATTGAAGTTCCTGAATGATAGAGTGAATTATAAAATAAGTTAGATAATCAACTATAGAAAGTTAATTTCCGGCATGAGAAATAAAGTGGTAGTGCGTATTGCATTTCATTTGATTCAAGGCTCTCGTTAATATACAATGCTACCCCTCCACCAATTCGATCCACCCTATCACTAAGATATAATTTGTACCCCGGTATGACAGTGTCCCACTGGTTATCCTCCTTCCACCAGGTCTCAGTTTCGTCGGTCCCGACCCCGAGGAGGCGTGAGGATTCCTTCCATACATGGTACCGAGTGCTCCGGGGAGCCAAGGGAGTCGGCACCCGAGAAGTGTTGGCGCCGGGAGGACCGCTCACCCTCCATACAAGAAGTGCCGATGCGTCGGTCATCTGGCAGCCTGGTACCGGCTCTCAAGCCCCCTCAGATTCTGCAACCGACTCCTGCACCGGCCCCCCAGCCTTTTCCGATGGAAGCTCTCGATGAGTGTATCAGGGCCCTTCTTCCGGAGCTTCTGGAAGGGTTGCTGCGCCAGTCTGCCTCGGTGTCGGGGTGCTTGTGCCTTCTGTACCGACTGCGGAGGCGGCATCTGGCCCATCGCCTGTGGTGAGGTCCCCGTCCTCGGTACCGCTTGTGGTATCAGCGTCAGCTGCCACCCAGGTCAATTCCCCCTCAACGTTAGTGGAGGAAGCTTCACTGGAGTCCAGGCAGGGGTCAACTTCTCGACACCCCCCACGAGGACCTCGATCCTCGACGTCGAGACAGCCTCGGGTTCGGGCTGCTCTTAGGGAGCTTTTGTCTGATACCAATGAGGAGCGCTCATGGGAAGAGGAGGAAGACCCCAGATACTTTTCATAGGAAGAGTCATGCGGGGTCCCCTCTGATCCTACTCCGCCAATTGAAAGTAGAATGTCTCCATCTGAGAGTCTGTCTTTTTTCATCTTTTGTATGGGAAATGTCTAAGGACATTCCATTCCCTATGGAGGTTGTGGATGAGTCCAGGGCCGAGATGCTCGAGGTCTTGGATTATCCTTCTACGCCTGCTGAGGTTCCAACGGCCCCCCTACATAATACACTCAAGGAAGTGCTTATGCAGAATTGGTCATGCCCTCTTTCTAATCCTATGGTTCCCAAGAAATCCGAGTCCCAGTACAGAGTCCATGGAGATGTAATGGTGAAGGCCCAACTTCCATGGTGGTGGACTCTGCTTTCAGAAGAGCCAAGAGTACTAGAGACTATGCCTTGGCGCCCCTAGGCAAAGAGTCTAGGACCTTGGATTCTTTTGGGAAGAGAACGTATCAGGCCGCTATGCTCGCCACCAAGATCCAAACTTACCAGCTCTACACCAGCATTCACTTGCGGAACTCGGTGAGGCAACTGTCTAGTTTGGTTGAAGCACTTCCTCCGGAGCTTGCCAAACTTTTTCACCAGGTGGTCAGGCAGCAGAAGGCATGTCGCAAATTCCTGGCCAGGGGGACTTAAGACACTTTTGATGTAGCTGCACAAGGTATAGTGATGCGCAGACTCTCATGGCTGCGTGTCTCTAACCTGGATCATAAGACTCAGCAGCAAATGGTGGATGTTCCTTGCCGGGGAGATAATCTTTTTGGAGAGAAGGTAGAAGACATGGTCGATCAGATCAAAAAGCAACATGATGCTATGGATTCTCTCTCCCGCCGGGAGTCTTCTGCTACCACCTCCTCATCCAGGAGGTTTTTTGGAGGGAGGAGGAGTACTACCTATTCCTATAATAGGCGTAGGTACACTCCTGCTTCTCGGCAGCCGGGTTCAGGCTCAGTCTCAGCATGCGCGTTCCCGTCAACGCCGTGCACCTAAGGCCCCTAGGGCTCCCTAGCAAAAGCAAGGGACGGGCTTTTGATTGGCTCCAGTGCAGCATAGCCTCACAACACCTGTCCGTGCCGGACGGCTTACCCGTCAAGGGGAGGTTGATATTTTTTCACCAAAGGTGGCCTCTTATAACCTCCGACAGGTGGGTTCTTCAAATAGTCCAGTTAGGATACACTCTCAGTCTGGTATCCAGGCCTCCAAATTGCCCACCGGGAGCTCAGTCCTTCAGCTCCCAGCACAAACAGGTACTTGCAGAGGAACTCTCCCTTTTACAGGCCAATGCGGTCGAACCCGTTCCACCATGGGAAGAAGGGCTGGGATTCTATTCCAGGTACTTCCTTGTGCAAAAGAAAACGGGGGATGCGTCCCATCCTAGACCTAAGGGCCCTGAACAAATTCTTAGTCCAAGAAAAGTTCAGGATGGTTTCCCTGGGTACCCTTCTTCCCATGATACAGGAAAACGATTGGCTATGCTCTCTGGACTTAAAGGATGCATATACACACATCTCGATACTCCCAGCTCACAGGAAGTATCTTCGGTTTCGCTTTGGATCTCAGCACTTTCAGTACTGTGTACCTCCCTTTGGCCTCGCATCTGCGCCCAGGGTCTTCACAAAGTGCCTGGCGGTTGTCGCAGCATCGCTTCGCAGACTGGGAGTGCATGTGTTCCCTTATCTCGACGATTGGCTGGTGAAGAGCACCTTGGAGGCAGGAGCTCTACAGTCCATGAGGATGGCTATTTGACTGCTAGAGCTTCTGGGGATTGTAATCAATTATCCCAAGTCCCACCTTGTCCCGGTTCAGAAATTGGAGTTCATTGGAGCTTTGTTGGATACACGGACGTCTCGAGATTATCTTCCCCAGGCAAGGGAGACAATCTCCTGGCCCTAGTGTTCTCGGCTCAAGCGTCTCAACAGGTCACAGCTCGGCAGATGTTGAGACTTTTAGGGCACATAGCTTCCACAGTTCATGTAACTCCCATGGCACGTCTACACATGAGATCAGCTCAATGGACCCTAGCTTCCCAGTGGTGTCAAGTTGCGGGGGAACTAGAGGATGTGATCCAACTGTCCACCGACTTTCGGAATTCCCTTCATTGGTGGACGATTTGATCCAATTTGACCCTGGGATGTCCATTCCAAATTCCTCAGCCACAAAAAGTGCTGACGATGGATGCATCCCTCCTGGGGTGGGGAACTCATGTAGATGGACTTCACACTCAAAGAGCTTGGTCCTTTCAGGAAAAGGATCTTCAGATCAACCTCCTGGAATTACGAGCGATCTGGAACGCTCTCAAGGCTTTCAGAGATCGGCTATCCAATCAAATTATTTTAATTCAGACAGACAATCAGGTTGCAATGTATTACACCAACAAGCAGGGGGGCACCGGATCTTGCCCTCTGTGTCAGGAAGCCATCAGAATGTGGCTTTGGGCTCACCACCACGGCATGTTTCTCCAGGCCACGTATCTGGTAGGCATAAACAGTCTGGCCGACAGGTTGAGCTGAATAATGCAACCTCATGAGTGGTCACTGAACATGGACGTTGTTCGCAAGATCTTCCGAGCGTGGGGCACCCCCTCGGTGGATTTTTTTTTGCCACTCAGACCAATCACAAAGTCCCCCAATTCTGTTCCAGACTTCAGGCCCATGATAGACTAGCGTTAGATGCCTTTCTCCATTGGGGGGCAGGCCTTCTGTATGCGTATCCTCCCATACCTCTAGTAGGGAAGACTTTACTGAAACTCAGGCAAGACCAGGGAACTATGATCCTGATTTCTCCTTTTTGGCCTCGTCAGATCTGGTTCCCTCTTCTGGACTTGTCCTCCGAAGAACCATGGAGATTAGAATGTTTTCCGACCCTCATTACTCAGAATGACAGGTCGCTTCTACATACCAACCTCCAGTCTGGCTCTCACAGCCTGGATGTTGAGAGCTTAGAAGTTGCCTCCTTAGGTCTTTCAGAGGGTGTCTCCCGAGTCTTGCTTGCTTCCAGAAAAGATTCCACGAAAAGTGTTATTCCTTTAAATGGAGGAGGTTTACCATCTGGTGTGACAGCAAGGCCCTAGATCCTTTTGCTTGTCCTACACAGATCCTGCTTGAAGCCATCTGGTGTGACAGCAAGGCCCTAGATCCTTTTGCTTGTCCTACACGGATCCTGCTTGAAGCCATCTGGTGTGACAGCAAGGCCCTAGATCCTTTTGCTTGTCCCACACGGATCCTGCTTGAATACCTTCTACACTTATCAGAGTCTGGTCTGAAGACCAACTCTGTAAGAGTTCACCTTAGTGCCATTAGTGCTTATCAACGTGTAGACGGTAAGCCTATCTCTGGACAGCCTTTAGTTGTTTGCTTTATGAGAGGTTTACTTTTGTCAAAGCCCCCTTTCAAACCTCCACCAGTGTCATGGGATCTCAATGTCATTCTCACCCAGCTGATGAAAGCTCCTTTTGAGCCACTGAATTCCTGCCATCTGAAGTACTTGACCTGGTAGGTCATTTTCTTGGTGGCTGTTACTTCAGCATGTAGAGTCAGTGACCTGCAAGCCCTGGTAGTGCATGTACCTTATATCAAATTTCATCACAACATAGTAGTCCTCCGTACACACCCTAAGTTCCTGCCAAAGGTGTTGTCGGAGTTCCATCTGAACCAGTCAATTGTCTTGCCAACATTCTTTCCCTGTCCTCATACCCGCCCTAGTGAAGACAAGTTGCACACTTTGGACTGCAAGAGAGCATTGGCCTTTTATATGGAGCGGACAAAGCCCTACAGACAGTCCGCCCAGTTGTTTGTTTCTTTTGATCCCAACAGGAGGGGAGTCACCATCGGAAAATGCACAATGGCTAGCGGATTGTATTTCCTTCACTTATGCCCAAGCTGGGTTGACTTTGGAGGGCCATGTCACGGCTCATAATGTCAGAGCCATGGCTGCGTCAGTGGCTCACTTGAAGTCAGCCTCTATTGAAGAGATTTGCAAAGCTGCAACATGGTCATCAGTCCCCACATTCACATCTCACTACTGCCTTCAGCAGGATACCCTACGCGACAGTCGGTTTGGGCAGTCGGTGCTGCAGAATCTGTTCGGGGTTTAGAATCCAACTCCACCCTCCTAGGCCCATTTTTATTCTGTTCCAGGCTGCACTCTCACTTAGTTGTGTTTCTTTTCAGGTCAATCTCTGTTATGTCCTCACCGTTGCGAGGCCCAATTGACCAATGTTCATTGTTTTGAGTGAACCTGGGGGCTAGGGATACCCCATTGGTAAGAATTATCAGCCTGCCTGTCCTGGGAGAAAATGAAGATACATACCTGTAGCAGGTATTCTCCGAGGACAGCAGGCTGATTGTTCTCACATACCCTCCCTTCTCCCCTTTGGAGTTGTTCCAGTTCTATATTTTGATTTTTATTAAACTGAGAATGGACGCGGGTGTGAAGCCGTTCGCGCACGCGCACTGTGTTCACCCCGTGCAACAGAACGTTCCAGAGACTTCCTTTTGCTTTCAGAATTTTTGTTCCAGTCTCCTGGGCCATCGCGAAAGACGACCCTTTGGTGAGAATAATCAGCCTGCTGTCCTCGGAGAATACCTGCTACAGGTATGTATCTTCATTTTACAGGTATTACCATTAACCCTGAAATTTTAATTTAATTGTCCTAGATATTTATTATTCCTTTACGAAAGAAATTTTAATAAATACAATTTTATATTAAACACTACTTTTCTTTTTTTAAATTGGAATGTAGCAACAACTGATGTCAGTTAAGCGTGAAAAAAGCTACTTCTAGTATTTAATATTAGCAGGCAGTGGTGTGCTGGAGCTGGCTTGCACTAGCTCACAAGAGCCAGTTAAGTTTTTACAGATTTTGCGAGCTGGTTTTTAAGTGCAGGGCTCCCTCCTGCTCCCTGTTTGCCTCTCCTCCCTCGAGCCTCGGGGCCCCAGCACATACCTGGCTGAAGCCACCCTAATGATAATGGCTCTGGGGCTGATAGTGTGCCACGGAAAAATATGCGGGTCGCAAACAGGGACCAGTACACAAAAGGGATTGCATGCAAATGAGATGCACTGATCCCCTTGTGAGCATCAGTTGCTGTTTGTGACTCAGAGCTGTTAAATGACACTCCCCCAGACCCCCCAAACAAAGATGTATCCTGGTGGTGTACTGAACCCCCCTCCCCTCCCTGTACCTTAAAAAGTTGGGACAGGAGCAACACCTCCTCCCTTCTGCCTCTGTGCCCGCCTGGAACAAAATGGCGGCGCTCAACCCCTACCAAGTGCAACTTGGGATGCATTGGGTGGGGCTAAGCACCATAGAAGGAGTTTTTTTTTTTCTTTACATGATTTTTAGCCCTGCCCAGTGCCTCCCAGGATGTACTGGGCAGGGGCTCGGTACTGCCATTTTTTGTTCTGGATGGGCCCGGAAGGAGGGGGTGTTGCTCCTGCCCTCCTGCCTCCAGTTTTTTAAGGTATGGGGAGAAGATGGTTGTCATTAGGAAGCATAGGGACAGAGATACAGAGGGGCAATACTGGACACAAGAGGAGGGATAGGACACAGAAGAAAGTTGCTGAACGTGTGGGGAGGATCAGAGGGGGGTGCAAGGGTAGTGGTCTTGTGCCCAAGTGGTATCACTTTCCCTTCTCCACCCCACCCCCCGCACAAATCTTACATCTCTCCCTCTCTCTTCCATCCACTCTATCTTGTTCCCGGGGCCCTCCATGCAACTTCTCTCTGGCCTTTTTAGAGTGTCAGTGCCTCTCTTCATGTGCATCCCGCCTACTCTGATGTAGTTTCCTGTTTTTCTTGTAGGCGGGACGTGCCTGAAGAGAGGCCCCAGTCCTAGAAGAACACTGACTGACTTAATCGCCAGTACCGGGAAAAGTTGCACAGAGGACGAAAAGGCGGAAGGGAGAGGGAGAGATGCAGGATTTGTGTGTGTGGGTGGGTTCAGAGAAGGGAGAAAGAAACATGATTGGAAATGGGAATACCTGCGGCAGCAGGCCGGGGAGATATGGCCCTTAGGTGAAGTGCAGAAAGAGACAGAGGTGAAGATGAACATGGGAAGAGATGTAAAAGAAATTCTGCACAGGGAGGGACAGGGATGCAGAGGGTTAATGGTGGACAAGGAGAGGGTAGGGACTGTGGAACGGAAAGAGGCAGTGCTGGAAAAGGGGGAGATAAGGACACATAGGGACACCACTGGAAAAGTGGGTGAGATATGGGGACCATGCTGGAAAAGGGGAAAGATGGGGACACAAGGAAGGGGTAGTTGGAAAGGGGAGGGGAGATGGGGACACAAGGGGGGTAATGCTGAAAAAGGGGGAGATAAGGACACAGAAGGGACACGAGGAGTAATGCTAGAAGGGGGGAGATGGGAAACACAAGGGGGGATATAGAGATACGGGAACAATGTTGGAAAAGGAGGAAGATGGGGACACAGGGATTATGCTGGAAAGGGAGGTAGATGGGTACATGAGGGGACAATGTTGGAAAGAGAGGGAGATGGGAACATGAGGGGGTAATGCTGGGAAGGGAGGGAGATGGGAACACGAGGAGTAATTCTGAGGGTGGGATGCATGGAGAGAAGCCTTGTGGGGCCGGCGCAGGCAGTGGATGTGCATTGCTGTTGCCATCAGCGAAAGTGTTGAGGTAGAGTGGGAAGAGGGATGTTGCTGGGCTGCAGGGGGGGGGGGGGGGAATGCCAGATCCAGGGGCAGAGGAGAGGGAGAGAGGTGAGAAAAGTGGCTCATGCTGAAGTGTTTGGAGGGCTAGACAGGGTGGGGCTCACCGGTGGGTATGCCACTGCTTCCAATTCAGTTTCAATTCTCTTGTTTGCTGTATATACAGAGTCTGATTTTATGAGATTCCAATTCATTTTTTTGCTGTCATATCTCTCTTACTGATGTGTGGTCCTTTGTTTCGTATTTGTTGAAGGTCTGTCTGTCTATTTTGTGCTTTTGACCAAGGTGCAGTATTCTGCTAGCATGTAGTTTGTGTGTCCAGAAATCCGGACAAACGGGCAGATTGCTAGCCTCCCCTCCCCTTACTTACTAGTGCCCTGGTGGTCTAGTGACCTCTTCTGTCTTCGGGGCAGGAAAGAGCCCCCTCTTTTCTGCCTGGAGCACTGCCCTGTATGCATCCTTCCTGTTGGTGATCCTCGGCGCTGATTCAAAATGGCCGCCGAGAGTTGAAGTGTAAGGGGAAGGGGGTGACGGGATATGTGACAGGGGGGAGGGGAAAACGTGACAGAGGGCAGAGCGAGGGTGTGAAAGGGGGCGGGGCATGTGTCCTTTTTGGGGGACAAAAAATGGTAACCCTATCTCTGAGCGCCTTCAATATCTTGGGCTGGATCCCGTCCAGTCCCACGGCTTTGTCCACCTTTAGCTTTTCAAGTTGTCCATACACACTCTGTTCCGTGAACGGTGCTGTATCCACTCCATTCTCATATGTACTTTTGCCAGTCAATCGCGGTCCTTCTCCAGGATTTTCTTCTATGAAAACATAACAAAAGTATCTATTTAGCAAATTTGCTTTTTCTTCATCATTATCTACATAGCAGTGGAAAGAGTATATATGCTGTTCCTGAAATGATGGTCACAATTTGAATATTTTAAATTGCAGTTAAGAAGACAGGCTTCCTGCCCCAGCCAGTCACAGGATCTCTGCTGGATCCCACTTCCTGATTTAACTTCCTGTTTCCTTGTAGGCGGATGCAACAGAGGCAGCCTGTGTTAATCATTGCTGGCCACAACCATTGCACCTGAGCAACATCATCTGTACAGCTGCCTGACCGACACTGACTGGCGTCTGTTTTAGAAAAGTCTGTTCCCCTTGACGTCAAAACCTGGCTATGCCTCTGGGGAGGATAGGGACAGGGACACAGAGGGGAGATGCTGGACAGGATGGATAGGTACACACAAAGATAGATGTTGGACATAGAGACACCCTGGAGAGAGTTAAGAAAAAAGCACAAATGGGCCTCCAGAAACAGGACAAAGGTAGACTTTATTATAAAGACCCGAAATGGACCGTGTTTTGGTGGCCAAGCACCTGTGTCAGGGGTCTATTAAGATACAAAAATAAAATATTACATATACAATTACATAAAAATAACAACAGTAAAATATGACATTGATAAACAGAAACAGTGAACTGTCATGAATTGTTTGAGATGGACATGTGAGCAGCATCTCACTTTCCGCAAAAAAAATCCTATGATGGTAAGTGGAGGAGTGGCCTAGTGGTTGCATTCCAGAGGTGGCCGGTTCAAATCCCACTGCTGCTCCTTGTGATCTTGGGCAAGTCACTTAACCCTCCATTGCCTCAGGTACAAACTTAGATTGTGAGCCCTCCTGGGACAGAGAAATATCCAGAGTACCTGAATGTAACTCACTTTGAGCTAGTACCGAAAAAGGTGTGAGCAAAATCTAAATAAATAAATAATGCAACACCACCTATATTGGTTCTTCAACTAAAAAGAAAAAATGTGTATGAAACTCAGAACTGATAAAAACAGAATAAATGAATTCAAAAGTATCTCACTGTGCAAATGAAATCATCATGCAAGATTTTTTTGAAGGGGTAAGCAAACATGTGGACAATGGGGAGCCGGTTGATATTGTATATCTGGATTTTCAGAAGGCGTTTGACAAAGTGCCGCACGAAAGACTCCTGAAGAAATTGCAGAGTCATGGAATCGGAGGTGTAGGGTATTATTATGGATTAAGAACTGGTTGAAAGATAGGAAGCAGAGAGTAGGATTGCGTGGCTAGTATTCTCAGTGGAGGAGGGTAGTTAGTGGGGTCCCGCAGGGGTCTGTGCTGGGTCCGTTGCTTTTTAATGTATTTATAAATGACCTAGAGATGGGAATAACTAGTGAGGTAATTAAATTCGCCGATGACACAAAATTATTCAGGGTCGTCAAGTCGCAGGAGGAATGTGAACGATTACAGGAGGACCTTGCGAGACTGGGAGAATGGGCGTGCAAGTGGCAGATGAAGTTCAATGTTGACAAGTGCAAAGTGATGCATGTGGGTAAGAGGAACCCGAATTATAGCTACGTCTTGCAAGGTTCCGCGTTAGGAGTTACGGATCAAGAAAGGGATCTGGGTGTCGTCGTCGATGATACGCTGAAACCTTCTGCTCAGTGTGCTGCTGCGGCTAGGAAAGCGAATAGAATGTTGGGTGTTATTAAGAAGGGTATGGAGTCCAGGTGTGCGGATGTTATAATGCCGTTGTATCGCTCCATGGTGCGACCGCACCTGGAGTATTGTGTTCAGTACTGGTCTCCGTATCTCAAAAAAGATATAGTAGAATTGGAAAAGGTACAGCGAAGGGCGACGAAAATGATAGTGGGGATGGGACGACTTTCCTATGAAGAGAGGCTGAGAAGGCTAGGGCTTTTCAGCTTGGAGAAGAGACGGCTGAGGGGAGATATGATAGAAGTGTATAAAATAATGAGTGGAATGGATCGGGTGGATGTGAAGCGACTGTTCACGCTATCCAAAAATACTAGGACTAGAGGGCATGAGTTGAAGCTACAGTGTGGTAAATTTAAAACGAATCGGAGAAAATTTTTCTTCACCCAACGTGTAATTAGACTCTGGAATTCATTGCCGGAGAACGTGGTACGGGCGGTTAGCTTGACGGAGTTTAAAAAGGGGTTAGATAGATTCCTAAAGGACAAGTCCATAGACCGCTATTAAATGGACTGGAAAAATTCCTCATTTTTAGGTATAACTTGTCTGGAATGTTTTTACGTTTGGGGAGCGTGCCAGGTGCCCTTGACCTGGATTGGCCACTGTCGGTGACAGGATGCTGGGCTAGATGGACCTTTGGTCTTTCCCAGTATGGCACTACTTATGTACTTATGTACTTATGCAAAAACATAAAAGTGCAGTGCTTGTCACGGGCTGTGATTTAAACATCACTGTGCAAATAGTATCACCATTAAGAGCAGAATAAACACCTGAAATATGCCATGTGTATTACATTGTGTTGAAAGAATGCAAATAAAGCAGGTGAAATATAAATCTTTCATTACATACACAAATGTGTAAGTTGCTAAAAGAACAAACATTCAGCATAATTGCTTTCTAGAGGAAGAGCAAAATCACTTACTGTAAGAAGTCATTTTATTAATCTATTTGAAGTGCCCATAGTGCTGCATTGTGATATGATGAGAGTGTGCCACTCTTAATGCAACATTCCTAAATGTTAGTGCAATCCAAAATGCATGTGATTTTATACAGGGAGAGTAACATAATTCTTACTTTTAATCCCAGATGCTGCTCTTAACATTCAAAATCTAGCAAAATCCCTGCAAAATAGCCGAGATTAGGAGCGCTTCTAAAATAGAAACCACAATGAAAAAAAAAGCGAATAAGAAGTAAATAAAAAAGCTAGCCATCCTTGTAAAAATCAGTCAAATAATGCCAACATACCTTCTTTGTACTGCACAGACCTCAGCAATCAAGGAGAACACTCTGTTTCGCTAGTTTGGTGTTTTTTCAGCTAACACTTTACAGGACTGAGGTTTGTCTGTCCAAACCGACTACCGTGTTGGGTATTCTGTTCAAGACAATAGTGAGATGTGAATGAGTGGACTGAAGACCACATTACACCCTTGCAACTCTCTTGCACAGAGGCTGATCTCAAGTGGGCTACTGACTCAGCCATGGCTCTAACATTATGACCCTTGACATGACCTTCAAGAGTCAGTCTAGCTATGGCATAAGTGAAAGACATGCAGTCTGCCAGCCAATTGGAGATTCTGTGTTTCCTGATGGTGACCCCCATCCTGGTGGGATCAAAAGAAACAAAAAGCTGGGTGGACTGTCTGTAGAGTCTAGTATGTTCAAGTAAAAGGCCAATGTTCGCTTGCAGTCCAAGGTGTGCAGTGTGCTTTCGCCAGGATGGGCATGAGGTTTGGGAAAGAAAAAATCTTGGAAGAACAATAGACTGGTTCAAATGGAACTCTGACACAGCCTTAGGCAGGAACTTAGGATGCATGCAGAGAACTACTTTGATGAAACTTAGTATAAGATCATCCACTACTAAGGCTTGAAGCTCACTGACCCTGCGAGCTGAAGTAACTGCCACCAAAAACAAGACCTTCCAGGTCAAGTACTTCAGATGACAGGAATCCTCAGACAGCTCTGTAGAATTTGTTTGGGATGAAGAATCCAACTTCACCCCCTCCCCCCCCCCCCCAAGCCCATTTTGTTCTGTTCCATGCTGCACTCTCGTATATAGTTTCAGGTTACTTAGTATTTTGAACTTGCCATTACGAGTTCCCATTGTCCTATTGTTGTTTTCGGTGAGCCTGGTAGCTAGGGATTCTCACATGTGGTTATGGCATGGCATGCTTGTCCTTGTAGAAGTGAAGATATTTCCCATAGCAGGTGTTCTCCAAGGACAGTGGGCCAGTCATTTACACACATTCTCCCACCTCCCCATGGAGGAGTTTTTGTATAGCTAGTATACTGTACTGCTGGTCCTGAGCTCTCGTTGGAGGTGAGAAGGCACTCATGCACAGTGGGGATGCTGTTGCTTGCTCTTAAAGTTGTATATGGTGTGAAAGTGTTCCACACCGGGTGTCATGTATGACGTCACCCACATGTGAGTATGACTGGCCCACTGTCCTCGGAGAACACCTGCTTACAGGTAAGTATCTTCGCTTCATCTGCCATAAACCACCCACTGTCCATTTCCCAAATTTTCCATACTACTTTCCCTCTTTCTCCTGCCTTTGATCCCTCCGTTCTGTCTCAATTCTCTTGCACGCGCCTGGCAGCAAAAGATTGACTCTCGTAATCACTCACTCCTGAGCCCCTCTGTTCCGCCCTCTCCCATCACGCCTTCCTTTCCTACTTCCCCCTTCAGTCTACTCCCCCCTCCCTTATGAGCCTACTTTCACTGCCCTCTCTCTTATACCCTTCTCTCGTATGTTCCACATTCCCACCATCATTTTCCTTTTCCTCCCTTTCGTCTACTTGGTCTGACTTCAACTTTCCCACTTTCTTCTCCATCAGACATACTCAACAGCTCCTTTAACACTTCTTCCTCAACCACAGACCCTTGGCCTGTATTTCTGATTAAAAAACTTTCCTCCCATATCATTCCTTATCTACTTCATTACAGTTTCTCTCACTTGGAAATGCGCGCTTATTTATCCCCTCTTGAAGAAACCCTGTACAACTATAACCCTGCATCAAGGCACTACAGTTCGGTACTAGCCTATATCATGAACCTGACTTTTACAATTTGACCATCTTGAGACCTAGTGCAGAGGCTTGGTACTGTGTAAAGGCCTCAAATAAGGAGTCATCCAGTCTGCTAAAAGCAAAACAACTTGGTCAATAACAACTTTTTGTTGTTATATTGTTATCAGCATGGATGTCATTGCAGGGACTTCAGGTTTTCATGTTCCAGGACACCTGACCCCAAGAGTTGAGGAGAAATATATAAAGACACCATCCTTGAAGATGTTATCAGTTAGCTGGCACGTGAGCTGTTATCTGTCAGAACTTTGGTAACAGCCATCAGCTGGCTCTGAGCTGCCATAGAATGATAGCTTGTTAAACTGTGGCATCGCCAGCCTGCAGACTTTCCTGGCTGGGGAGTCTACCATCTGCCTGTGTTCATGAGTCCTGATCCATTATCATCAGTGACTGTGTTCCTGATTCCTGATTTATCACCATCAATTCTTGTGCTGCCTCCTGACCCAATGTTGTGAGAGATTTTATCTGTCAGGTCTGAACTGTTATCTCCTTAGTGCCTGGGGTGTTAGGCATCCTAATATTTCAGGATTAGGGGAGTGTGCGCTGTCTTAGTTATCACCTAGACTCTTTACCATCATTCTGAGTTAGCATAATTCATTGTCTTTGATTACATCTATTATTATGAGCATCCAGTATTGTACAATAAACAGCTAACCTTTTTATAGTAACATCTGAGGCTTGTGTCTATTATTCTCAGTATAAAGTATGTGTTGTCATGGAAGACCTAGCACCTGCCTGGGGCTAACCCTGCGGGGCTAACCCTGCGGCCACCTGGAGGGTCTGTCACCAGCACTGCTTAGGTCCACCTTCACCTGCTGCGTGTGCTGTATACTAGCACCCTGCTCCCCACCGACTGAGTCTCACTTGCCTCTGGTTATTCCCTGGTGATTTCTAGGTTACTGGGGCCACACTCTCAGGGGTCCTACAGTTCCTAGAAAGCACCTCCAGACCTAAACCATAAACCACTAGGATTCTTAGTCCAGGACAACAGAGCTAATAAGGTTTATTGTCACAAAATTAGAACAGTGAACCATATAAAACAGATGGAAAAGTAACGGGCAATAACAGGTAACTGAATAAGGATCAATGTTAAAACTGTCTAAATACTTAGTCACTATCTGGGTAGCGCCTGGGAAGTTTCAGGAAATTAACTGCTCACAAGCCTTGAACAGGGTCTCAGGACAGATATGTTTACCGCTGTGCTCCCATACTGAGACTAAAAATTACCTCACAGCTCAGGCGAGAAAAACGGTCACTTCTGTAACAGCTTTACAAAAAAAGACAGTCGTCTGGGGGGCGATTGTGAGGGGGAGGATTGCCTGGACAGATTTGGCGGATGGATTGCCTAATTTGCAGGGATGACACTGTTAAAACTTTAATAGGCTAAAGATAGGACCCGAAGTGGTGAACTGGATTAGGAACTGGTTAACAGGCAGACGCCAGAGGGTGGTGGTAAATGGAGTTCGCTCAGAGGAGGGAAAGGTGAGTAGTGGAGTGCCTCAGGGATCGGTGCTGGGGCCGATTCTATTCAATATATTTGTGAATGACATTGCTGAAGGGTTACAAGGTAAAGTTTGCCTTTTTGCGGATGACACCAAGATTTGCAACAGAGTGGACACCCCGGAAGGAGTGGAAAACATGAAAAAAGATCTGCGGAAGCTAGAAGAGTGGTCTAACGTTTGGCAATTAAAATTCAATGCAAAGAAATGCAAAGTGATGCATTTAGGGAGTAGAAATCCAAGGGAGACGTATGTGTTAGGCGGGGAGAGTCTGATAGTTACGGACGGGGAGAGGGATCTTGGGGTGATAGTATCTGAGGACCTGAATGTGATGAAACAGTGTGACAAAGCGGTGGCCGTAGCTAGAAGATTGCTAGGCTGTATAGAGAGAGGTGTGACCAGCAGAAGAAAAGAGGTTTTAATACCCCTGTATAAGACGTTGGTGAGGCCCGACCTGGAGTATTGTGTTCAATTTTGGAGGCTGTCTCTTGTGAAGGATGTTAAAAAAATGGAAGCGGTGCAAAGAAATCTACGAGAATGGTATGGGATTTGCGTTACAAGATGTACGAGGAGAGACTTGTTGACCTGAGCAGTCTGCCCTATTTATCCCCTTACCGTTAATTGTTCTGTCAGTTTACCTGTCTTATCTATATTGTAAGCTTCAAAGAGGGCTGTCTTTTTTTTTTTGTGTATGGTGTACAGCGCTGCGTATGCCTTGTAGCGCTATAGAAATAAGTAGTAGTAGTAGTAAACTATCTTTTACATTTTCAGTGTACAGCGCTGAGTACATCTAATAGCGCTATAGAAATGATAAGTAGTAGTAGTGGTCTTTGGGATTCTGGAATCTTGCTACTCTTTGAGATTTCACAGAGAATCTTGCTCCTCTTTGTCCTTATCCCTTATTTGTCCGGTTTATCTTAATTAGATTGTAAGCTCTGTCGAGCAGGGACTGTCTCTTCATGTTCAAGTGTACAGCGCTGCGTACGTCTAGTAGCGCTATAGAAATAAGTAGTAGTAGTAGTATGTATACCCTGGAGGAAAGGAGAAACGGGTGATATGATACAGACGTTCAAATATTTGAAAGGTATTAATCCGCAAACGAACCTTTTCCGGAGAGGGGAAGGCGGTAGAACTAGAGGACATGAAATGAGATTGAAGGGGGGCAGACTCATGAAAAATGTCAGGAAGTATTTCTTCACGGAGAGAGTAGTGGATGCTTGGAATGCCCTCCCGCGGGAGGTGGTGGAAATGAAAACGGTAACGGAATTCAAACATGCGTGGAATAAACATAAAGGAATCCTGTTCAGAAGGAATGGATCCTCAGGAGCTTAGCTGAGATTGGGTGGCAGAGCCGGTGGTGGGAGCTGGGGATAGTGCTGGGCAGACTTATACTGTCTGTGCCAGAGCCGGTGGTTGGGAGGCAGGGATAGTGCTGGGCAGACTTATACAGTCTGTGCCGGGGCTGGTGGTTGGGAGGCGGGGATAATGCTGGGCAGACTTGTATGGTCTGTGCCAGAGTCAGTGGTGGGAGGCAGGGCTGGTGGTTGGGAGGCGGGGATAGTGCTGGGCAGACTTATACGGTCGTGCCCTGAAGAGGACAGGTACAAATCAAGGTAGGGTATACGCAAAAAGTAGCACATATGAGTTTATCTTGTTGGGCAGACTGGATGGACCGTGCAGGTCTTTTTCTGCCGTCATCTACTATGTTACTATGTCATCTGCTGGCCAAACAAGGGAAATGCACTAGGGAACAAATATGTCATTCATTCACATAAGAAGTTAAAGACATAAATCCCCTGTTTCATCACAAGTGTATATAAGTGTAATATTGGACAATTAGGATTAGGATTGCTAGTTTGAGAGATCGTTGTAAGATTAGTTTGTTTAATTATTCCTCTCACTCATTGCCAATTTCCTTTTGGATTTGGTGATATGTGCTTTGTCCCCACAACCCCATCTAGATCTCTCGCTTCTGTCCAGCTTCCACCCTATTTCCAACCTTCCCTCCTTTTCAAGGGTTTTGGAGAAGCTCATCCTTATTCAGCTTAAACAGCATATTGAAAATACAAATATTCTTCACCCCCTGCAATCCAGTCTTCACAACCATCATGACACTGAAACCCTTCTTTTCACTCTCTGTGACTCCATCCGGTCCTCCCTCAACAGATATCACTCAGTTGTTGTCATCTCTTTAGTTATTTGTTCTGCTTTCATAGTAACATAGTAGATGACGGCAGAGAAAGACCTGTATGGTCCATCCAGTCTGCCCAACAAGATAAACTCATATGTGCTACTTTATATGTATACCTAACCTTGATTTGTATCTGCCATTTTCAGGGCACAAACCATAGAAGTCTGCCCCTCACTAGCCCCGCCTCCCAACCATTAGCTTTGCCTCCCAACCACCGGTGCTGCCATCCCAATCTCTGCTGAGCTTCTGAGGATCCATTCCTTCTGAACAGGATTCCTTTGTTTTTCCTACGCATTTTAAAATTCCGTTACCGTTTTCATCTCCACCACCTCCCGCGGGAGGGCATTCCAAGTAGTTCATTCCCTGCTTCTTCACTGTCTTTGTTCTGTTGGTATTTTGGGTACAGTCCTCTCTTGGTTTTCCAGTTAACCTTCAGCCTCACTATTACTGTATCCTTTGATCTCCATCCCGGTATATCTCAGGGTTCGGTCCTTGCCCCTATTCTTTTTCAATATTTTTCTTTCTCTTTACTGACCATTATCCAAGACCATGACTGCACACCATTCTGTTACACTGACAACATCCAGATACTTATGTGCGTTACAGGTCCTCCACAATCTATTTCCATTCTCAACAATTGTTTGCAACAGGTTTCCTCTTGGCTCAGATTGAATCTCCTCTTTCTCAGTCCTGCAAAGTGAGTCCATTTGCTTTCCCTCACCGTGTGGCTTCTCCCCTCCTTCTCCATTTGTCGAGGTCCAAACCCTCTCCTATAAAGATTCCTTCAAGATTCTCGGTGTCGTATTTGAGAACAAGCTTATGTTCAATTCTCAAATTAACTCGTCATTTGGGCCTTTTTTTCTTTTTTTTTGCTCTCCATCATATTTGCTTAGTTAACCCCCTTTTCCCTATTTCTATTCTTTGGCCACTCATCCATATATTGGTATATCACATTTAGATTGCTGCAATTCTCTGTATGATGGAATACCCCTCTATTCTTTGAAGCATTTACAGCTTATTCAATCTACAGCTGCTAAACGTTTTCACAACGCACACCACTTTGGCCACATCACCCTTCTTCTCAAAGCCAAACACTGGCTTCCTGTTAACTGCACGCGTCACATTCAAACTCCTCACCATAGTGTTCAAATCACGTTTGCCATCTTCTCCCACATATCTCAATAAGCTCCTTTTCCCACTCCTTCATAATCTATACTGGTTACCTATAAAGAGCAGAATTTCGTTCAAACTATGTGTCCATCAAATTTTATTTGGTATTTCACTGACCTATATGAATTAAGTCATTGATTTACCTCTACGCAATGCTTCCGTGTCATCCAGAGACCATCTCATTTTACATTTCCCCAGTTGCAGAAATATATCTTAAAAAACAATCCACAATTCTAACTTTTCTTATCAATGCACCAAAATCTGGAATTCTCTTCCTAAACAAATTAGATATACTAGTGATTATGGATTTTTTCATAATTGATTGAAAACTTACTTTTTTTTAGCTCAATCTTCTACAACGTTAGAACTCAGTGCTGAATATTATTTAGTTCCTTATATTTCACTTCTTCCTGATGCCCCACTGAATTTACCCCTATCACTTCCTATATAATATTTGTATAATGTATTTTTCAAATGTAGCTCCAATGTATTTGTTTTCTTTTATGTTCATATTGTAAGCCACATTGAACCTGAGTTTCACTTGGGCTAATGTGGGATAGAAATACCATAATAAGTTAATCAGTCATATGCACTTACATTTCAACAACCTTGACTTCCTGTCATTTCACCCATGAACAGGGTCACCTGCATGATAGTCCACCAACTACCCTAAACATTTTTGTTCCCTTCCTCCCTCTGTCCTGGAGCAAAGTAAAAGCACCCTTCCCTATCCAGGTTTATTTTAAAACTATTCATAAAGCCAGTAATTATCTTCTTGTCTCAATTTAGTTGATATAACATTCCAATAGTTTGTCTTCAATTGAAAGGAAGCTCTGGAATGAAGGGGCATAGGATAAAGGTGAAAGGAGATAGACTCAGAAGTAACTTGAAGAAATACTTCTTCACGGAAAGAATTTGTGTGAATTGGCCTCCTGGTGAAAGTGATGGAGACAAAAACGGTATCTGAATTAAAGAGAGCTTGGGACAAGTACCTAGGATCTCTAAGGGAGTGATAGGGAGAGTAGATAGCGTGGATGGGCAGACTGTGTACATTTTTCTATGTTTCAGGCAGTAGATTGCATTGAGCCATCCTTGACTACATGCTCTTGTGCCTATGTGGAGGAACAAGGGCAACCTTACAGGGTCCGTAGAAACAGTCAGTAAGGCAAAATGGATGAGTCTTTCAACCCTTAATCACATGTACAATTGGTGAGTTTTCAAGGAAGTAGTTTATTAAAAGGCAAAAAGGACCTGACACGGGACCGTGTTTCGGCTTGAGAAAAGGCTGCCTCTTGGGTCTTTTTCCAGACGACATCTAAAAAAAAATGTTGTTCTTCGAAGTAAAAAATATGTTTTTTCTTCAAAGTAAAAACACAGGGAATATCCTACAACATTGCTTGCAAATCAAAGGCTTTTACTGGACAAAAGCGCATTTACTGCTGTTCCTGTGCTTTTGTCCAGCGACAGTGTTTGATTGGCGAGCAGACTTTTTTTATCTGGGATATTCAGTGTTTTTACTTTGAAGAAGAGCACAGTTTTTACTTAGAAAAACATTTTTTTGTAAATTTCATCTGCAAAAAGACCTGTGAGGCATGCTTTTTTCATGCCAAAACACAGTTCCATGTCTGGTCCTTTTTCCTTTTAATGAACTACATCCTTGAAAACTCACCAATTGTATGTGTGATTAAGAGTTGGAATACACATCCATTTTGCCTTACTGATTGACTGTTTTTTTACCAGGCCCTTTTTACATGTTTTTCAGATTTAGATGTTTGATTGCCATGGAAACCTTGTGGAAGTTTAGCCCCTGATGTTCATCTGGTCATCAAACAGACTTCCATTATTTTGCAAGCTGCTTAAATAAAAAAACAAACAAACCAACAAACACCCCCCCCAAAAAACAGGTGGTCTTTGAGGGTAGAGGCTAATACATTATATTTTGATTTTTCTGTAGCTCGTGATGCAGATGAGAGAGAAAAGTGGATCCATGCTTTAGAGGAAACCATTCTTCGACACACTCTTCAGCTTCAGGTACAGGGTCATTTACTTAATGTGATTTCTTTCTATTGGCTCCTTTTCTGATGAATTTGAAGAACAAATTCCAAAGTAATTTAACCAGGGAACTTTGAGCCAATACATTTCTTATAAAGAAAGATAGATGTGGAGAGGCATAATTGAAAGGGGCGCCCAAGTTTTCCTGAGGATGTCCTCGCAGGACGTCCTGGCGAAGGGGTGGGGAAACCCGTATTATCAAAATAAGATGGGCGCCCAACTTTCGTTTCGATAATATGGTCGAGGACGCCCAAATCGCGAAATTTAGGTCGTCCTTAGAGATGGTCATCCCCAATTTTCGGCGATAATGGAAACCGAGGACATCCATCTCAGAAACGACCAATTCCAAGCCATTTGGTCGTAGGAGGAGCCAGCATTCATAGTGCACTGGTCCCCCTGACATGCCAAGACACCAACCGGGCACCCTAGGGGGCATTGTAGTGGTCTTCAGAAATTGCTCCCAGGTGCATAGCTCCCTTACCTTGTGTGCTGAGCCCCCCAAACCCCACTCCCCACAACTGTACACCACAACCATAGCCCTTATGGGTGAAGGGGGGCACCTAGATGTGGATATAGTGGGTTTCTGGTGGGTTTTGAAGGGCTCACATTTACCACCACAAGTGTAACAGGTGGGGAGGATGGGCCTGGGTCAGCCTGCCTGAAGTGCACTGCACCCACTAAAACTGCTCCAGGGACCTGCATACTGCTGTCATGGAGCTGGGTATGATATTTGAGGCTGGGAAAAATATTTTAAAAAATTTTATTTGAGGGAGGGAGGGGTTAGTGACCACTGGAGGAGTAAGGGGAGGTCATTCCCGATTCCTTCTGGTGGTCATCTGGTCATTTAGGGCACATTTTTGTGGCTTGGTCGTAAGAAGAAAAGGCAAAGTTGTCCAAGTGTTCATCAGGGATACCCTTCTTTTATCCATTATCGGTTGAGGACGTCCATGTGTTAGGCACGCCCCTGTCCCGCCTTTGCTATGCGTCCAACACGCCCCCATCAACTTTGGTTGTCCCTGCGACGGAAAGCAGATGAGGACGCCCAAAATCGGCTTTCGATTATGCCGACTTGGGCGACCCTGTGAGAAGAACGCCCATCTTTCGATTTATGTCGAAAGATGGGCATCCTTCACTTTTGAAAATAAGCCTGATAGTAGAATTTGGCTACTATGACATGTTGTAGAATATTTTCTTTAGAATCCTGAATTATTTTATTTTAATCTGTATGGATTTGGTGATGAGGATTCCTATAAGGTGATGAAAGTTGATAAGCTGAAAAAGGTGGTTATTTTTATATGATGTTTAAGGGCCTTTGGTGTGCCTATTTTTAACCCACAGATTTTTGTTTTCAAACTGCACAGAATTGCAAGGTGCTAATATTTAAATCTGATGTTAAGTTAAAGGGAACATTCCTTGTCGTCATCAGCAGCAGATGAATCCATTACGAATGGGTTGTGTCCACCTACCAGCAGGGGGAGATAGAGAACACTGAAAATCATAGTGCCTCTAGGACGGCTAGCTCCATCTGCCTCTCAGTATTTCTCTATCTCCCAGCAGGGTAGGACGCAGCTTGTTCAGCTCCTTCAAAATTTCTGCCTGGGGAGGGTCCTGTGCTTGGCCAGTTGAGCTGGGGTGTTGTGGCTGATGGTGCCCACTTTAAAGGCACATAGGTTCGCCCTTTCTCTACCTTTCCCACTTCCCCCTTGTGGATGTAGGCATATAGGTTCGCCCTGTCCCTGCCTTTCCCACCCTCTACTGCCTCCGGAGTACCTCTGTAGCTGTTTGCCTCCAACTTTCCTCACAGTGTAAAAAAAAAAAAAGTGCTTTTTATGCGCTGCTATTCTGAGGCTTTTATTGACGTGCAGCGTGAACGGAGCTCGGTGGACTTGGTCCTTTGAGGTAAGAGCGGTACTCAGCTCCTCCGGGGAGGGCCCGCGGAGGGCGTTCCGATCGGGGTGATTTTGGCGCAAAGCCGCCATTTTGTATTTTATTCCGCCGTTTTTCGGTGATGGCTGCTGAGAGAGTTAAGCGCTGTTCCTGTTGTGGCAAGCGCAGATCAGCAGCAGGGCTCTGTAAAACGTGCTGTATAGACGGTAGAGCCAGTACGAGCATGGCGAGCGATGAGTCTTTCCGCTCAATGGAGCTGGCAGCAGGCGCCATCTTGGAGGTGCCGCATGGCTCAACCCCAGCGGTTGCGGAGGAGTCTGTGAGCAGAGGGGCGCCTCGGGCTGAGGCTACTAGAGGAGCTCCGTTCCCCGTAGCTCCTAATTCGGAGACGGGAGGTCAGGGTGAGTTTTTCTCCCCTGAGTTTGTGTTTATTTTACATAAAGCCTTCATGCTGAAATGAGCTCTGCCGCAGGTGTCTGACACTGCGTTGCTACCTGGTCTCCCTCCGACTGATGATGGCTCGGGACAGATGTCAGAAGTGGATGCCCCAGAGCGTTGGATGCTTGCTAAACATAGATGGGTAAATTCCCCGTCGGAGAGTGGCGCACCTCCCTTTTCCCTCCCGTGGTCGGGCTGTGGGGACTCTGAGGGATCTGGCAGGCCTTCGTGGTCTAAGGAGCCAGAGGAAGGTGCGGTTTGCCACTGGATCTGGATGATCCCACTGCGGTTCGGATTTTCCACCGCGATGAGCTGCCAGCGCTTATCTCTGATGCCTTACATGCCCTCTCTATTGATGATCCTGTTCAAGGCGAGACCTCCTCTGGTAATCCGAGGATGGCGAGTACTAAGAAGCCTGCTCGAGCCTTTCCTTTGAATGACTCCATCCAAGAGCTTATTTCTGCTCAATGGGCTGACCCAGAGGGGCCCTTGAAAGTGGCCAGGGCGATGGGGCATCTTTACCCTCTGAATGAGGAGCACTTGGCCCATTTTGGGATGCCTAAAGTGGATGCCTTAGACACGGCTGTGACAAAAAAAACCACCCTCCCAGTAGAGGGAGGGGTCTCCCTGAAGGACATTCAGGACCGGCGCCTAGAAACAGAGCTAAAACGGTCCTTTGAGATTTCAGGCCTATCCTTAAGGGCGTCTGTTTGCAGTTCTTATGCTGCTCGAGCCTGCCATTCTTGGTTACAACAGGCAGTGGAACAGCACGTGGATGGTGCGGAGTCCCTCGCTGAGGTTGCACCGCGCATGGAGTTGGCCTTGTCATTTTTAGCTGACGCCCTCTATGATCTGGTCAGAGCTTCGGCTAAACAGATGTCTGTGGCGGTGTCCGCCCGCCGCCTTCTATGGCTACGGCATTGGGCGGCTGACATGGCCTCTAATCAAAGGCTGGTGAAGTTGCCCTTTCGGGACTTCTGTTATTTGGAGAGGAGTTGGAGAAGATTGTTAAAGACCTGGGGGATGCTAAACCTCAGCGGTTACCTGAGGATAGGCCTAGGGTTAGGTGGTTCCCTCCTCCTCTAGACCTCGCTTCTGTGAAGCTACAAGGTATGGCCCGGGGCGCTCTGCTGGGTTTACTCAATGTGCCTGTTTTCAGCAGAGGAACTCCTTTCGCTCGGACAAGCGATCCGCAGTGGCCGGTGCTAGGCCTGGAGTTCAAGGGCGACCATCTCAGTGATGGTGCGCCGGTCCACTCCTCCTTTACAGCTGTAAGAGGACACCTTTCCCTCTTTCTAGAGGAGTGGACCAAGATTACCTCGGATCAGTGGGTCCTGGACCTGATCAGAGAAGGTTACCGATTGGAATTCAATGCCCCGGTGAGAGACGTGTTTTTGGAGTACCGATGCGGTACTGCCATCAAACGGGCGGCGGTAGAGGAGACCCTACAGGTCTTGTTGCACCTTGGGGTGGTGATCCCTGTGCCTCCCGCCGAACACGGCTGCGGTTGTTACTCCATTTACTTTGTGGTGCCGCGAAAAGGCGGGTCTTTTCGCCCCATTCTCGACTTGAAGGAAGTTAACAAGTCTCTGAGTGTGCGGCATTTTCACATGGAAACCCTGCGCTCCGTCATTGCGGCGGTACAGCCAGGAGAGTTCCTCACGTCTCTGGACCTAAAAAAAGCTTACTTGCACATACCTATTTGGCCCCAGCACCAACGGTTCCTCCGATTTGCGGTGTTGGGAAGACATTTCCAGTTTTGGGCCTTGCCTTTTGGCCTCGCCACAGCTCCCCGAACCTTTTCAAAGGTAATGGTGGTAGTAGCTGCCTTTCTCAGGCGAGAGGGTAGCCGGGTTCACCTGTACCTAGACGACTGGCTCATCAGAGCGGACTCGGCAAAAGAGAGTCGTCATGTCACAGCCAGAGTGGTCTCAGTACTTCAATCTCTGGGCTGGGTCGTCAATATACCCAAAAGTCACCTGACCTCCTCTCAATCTCTAGAATATTTGGGGGTCCGGTTTGACACGGCCTCAGGGTTTGTTTACCTACCCGACCAAAGGTGGTGCAAGCTTCAGAATCAGGTCCGTCTGCTCCTGAGGATGCCTCGCCCGCAAGCTTGGGACATTGTCCAGCTCTTGGGGTCGATGATGGCCACTTTAGAAGTGGTGCCATGGGCGAGAGCGCATATGAGACCTCTGCAGATTGCCCTTCTTCAATGATGGTCTCCGATGTCCCAGGATTATCAACGCAGACTCATGTGGCTCCCTGCGGTCCGACTCAGTATGGAGTGGTGGCTCTCAGACAGCATGCTGCGATGAGGAATGCCGCTAGCGCTTCCCGATTGGTGCCTGGTGGTAACTGATGCCAGCCTGAATAGCTGGGGAGCACATTGCCAGCTAAGCTATGCCCAGGGTCTATGGACACCCGAGGAAATGGAGTGGTCCATCAATCACTTAGAACTGAGAGCGATATTTCAGGTGCTTCTGGCCTTTCACAAAACCCTGGAGGGACTGGCTGTCAGAGTTCTGTCGGATATCACAACAGCAGTGACCTACATAAATCTACAAGGCGGCACTCGGTGCAGAGCACTGGCCGCGGAGGCCGCTCTAATTTGCCACTGGGCCAGGTCAGAGCAACGTGCAAGCCGATTTTCTAAGCAGGCATCAAATCGACCCAATGGAGTGGGAACTGGCAGACGAAGTGTTCCTTCAACTCTGTGCCAAATGGGGAAAGCCCATAATGGATCTTATGGCGTCAAGCACAAATGTCAAAGTCCCTTCCTTTTTTAGCAGACGGAGAGATCCTCGCTCGGCAGGGTTGGCTGCCTTGGCTCAACCCTGGCCTCCGGGCCTCCTGTATGTGTTCCATCCTTGGCCCTTAATAGGGCGGCTTCTCCTGCGAATTCGGCTACATCAAGGAGCGGTGATCCTCATTGCTCCGGATTGGCCCAGGCGGCCATGGTATGCGGACCTCTGGCGGATGCTGGTGGAGGCTCTCCTTCCTTTGCCTCTGGTTCCGAACCTGTTGACGCAGGGCCCGGTGACCATGGAGGATCCATGCCGCTTTGGTCTTACGGTATGGCTATTGAGAGGGCGCAATTGAGAGACAAGGGCTATTCTAACAAGGTCATCTCCACTCTCTTGCAGGCCCGCAAGCGTTCCACCTCCGTTGCCTATGCTCTGATCTGGCGCCAGTTTGAGGCTTGGTGTGCTTCTAAAGCGGTCACACCCATGCAGGCTTCTGTCTCGCCGATACTTGACTTTCTGCAGGATGGTTTACAAAAAAGGCTTGGCCTATAATTCCCTGCGTGTTCAAGTGGCAGCATTGTCATGCTTTCGGGGGAAGGTTGCTGGCCTCTCCCTGGCTTCACATCCGGACATTGCATGGTTTCTGAGAGGGATGATTTGGCTCCGGCCTCCCGTGCGAGCACTTTGCCCAGCCTGGAACCTGGGGCTAGTATTAAAGCCTCTTCAGTGTTCTCCCTTCGAGCCGCTGAAGCGAGCTTTGGAGAAGGATGTGACTCTAAGACGGTCTTTTTGGTGGCCATTGCATTGGCGAGACGGGTATCTGAGCTCCAGGTGCTGTCCTGTCGAGACCCTTTTCTGCAGTTCTCAGAGTCCGGAGTAACGGTACGTACTGTGCCTTCCTTCATGCCTAAGGTGGTTTCAGCGTTTCACCTAAACCAGCCTATCTATTTGCCCTCCTTTACTAGGGAGGAGTTTCCAGAATCCTTGGGGCAATTGCACCTCCTGGATGTGCGCCGGGCTCTGTTGCAGTATATGCAGATGTCAAATGCTTTCAGGATCTCTGATCACCTTTTTGTATTGTTGTCAGGTCCTCGCAGAGGGTCTCCAGCGTCTAAAGCCACTATAGCCCGTTGGCTTAAGGAAGCCATTTTTTCTGCATATTTGCTATCTGGCCGGCCTCCGCCTGACGCCTTTAAGGCTCATTCCAGAAGAGTGATTTCCTCCTCTTGGGCTGAAACTGGAACACTCTCTCTTCAAGAGATATGTAGTACAGCAACTTGGGCTTCTAAGCTTTCTTTTGCCGACATTATAGGCTGGATGTGGCTGCCAGGAGGGACGCGCTTTTTGGAGTACAAGTGCTTGCGCATGTTGTGGCTTGTTCCCGCCCTATCTAGGGATTGCTTTGATACATCCTATTCATAATGGATTCATCTGCTGCTGATGGCAAGGAAGGGAAAATTAGGTTCTTACCTTGGTAATTTTCTTTCCTTTAGTCAGAGCAGATGAATCCATGATCCCTCCCTGATTGACTCTGTTTTGTGTTCAGTTTTTCCTGCAGACATGTTCCCTCATTGGGAGAAGTTGGAAAACAGTCTTCAGGATTTCTGTTCTTCTACTGGAGTTTGAGTTTGTCCCTCCTTTGTGTTATTGCTCCTGTTCTGGGGCGTTCGTTCGCTGTGAGGAAAGTTCATGTTATGCTACTTTGCGGTTTAACACTGCTTTGGAAGCTTCAAAATACTGAGAGGCAGATGGAGCTAGCCGTCCTAGAGGCACTATGGCTTTCAGTGTTCTCTATCTCCCCCTGCTGGTAGGTGGACACAACCCATTCATAATGATTCATCTGCTGTGACTAAAGGAAAGAAAATTGCCAAGGTAAGAACCTAATTTTCCCTTTGGAGTCTTTCAGTATCAAGCTGCAGAGACTGAGAGATGTTCATCAGGTGTGGCTTGGGCTAATTCTCTTTGTGCCCTTTTTCTCTCTTGGGGATTTTTTATTGGAGGTAGTCTCTTCTGAAAGTTGGTGGCGTGGCTAATAGCTGGCTTCCAGGCCTCTCTGGAATGGTGGTCTCAATCTTTGTATTCCTGCAGCAGTATCCTCACCAGGGGTCAGCATGCCTAGGCAACTAAAGACAATCGCTTCTGCTTCTATTAAAGGCTTATTTTATTTATTTTTGGCACAACCAAAACATATGACCCAGGTCTGCAGAGGAGTTGGAACACTTCAAACATATATCGTCAGTTCTTAATGAGGCTTTAAAGGCTCTGTGTGGGGATATGTAGATTCGCGTGAATTTTTCTGTACATAACACTTTCCGTGAGGTTCTGGATGCCCAAGATGCAAATTTTTAATTTAGAACCTTTGAGAGTAATTGTTCTTGGCTCCATTTACTAGCTAAGATTTCATAATCAGACTCCTGTAAATTATCCCGAAAAAAGGAAAAATAATCGTTCTTCCCCAATCTATATTCTTTTTGCAAACATTCTAAGGATTTAAAAGAACCATCTTCTGTTTATAACTGGTGTAAAGATAATAATCCCTTGGCCGCCCAATCAAAAATAAAATCCGTGAGGTGGAGCCTACCGGGAAATCTACAGTGGGGGAAATAAGTATTTGATCCCTTGCTGATTTTGTAAGTTTGCCCACTGACAAAGACATGAGCAGCCCATAATTGAAGGGTAGGTTATTGGTAACAGTGAGAGATAGCACATCACAAATTAAATCCGGAAAATCACATTGTGGAAAGTATATGAATTTATTTGCATTCTGCAGAGGGAAATAAGTATTTGATCCCCCACCAACCAGTAAGAGATCTGGCCCCTACAGACCAGGTAGATGCTCCAAATCAACTCGTTACCTGCATGACAGACAGCTGTCGGCAATGGTCACCTGTATGAAAGACACCTGTCCACAGACTCAGTGAATCAGTCAGACTCTAACCTCTACAAAATGGCCAAGAGCAAGGAGCTGTCTAAGGATGTCAGGGACAAGATCATACACCTGCACAAGGCTGGAATGGGCTACAAAACCATCAGTAAGACGCTGGGCGAGAAGGAGACAACTGTTGGTGCCATAGTAAGAAAATGGAAGAAGTACAAAATGACTGTCAATCGACAAAGATCTGGGGCTCCACGCAAAATCTCACCTCGTGGGGTATCCTTGATCATGAGGAAGGTTAGAAATCAGCCTACAACTACAAGGGGGGAACTTGTCAATGATCTCAAGGCAGCTGGGACCACTGTCACCACGAAAACCATTGGTAACACATTACGACATAACGGATTGCAATCCTGCAGTGCCCGCAAGGTCCCCCTGCTCCGGAAGGCACATGTGACGGCCCGTCTGAAGTTTGCCAGTGAACACCTGGATGATGCCGAGAGTGATTGGGAGAAGGTGCTGTGGTCAGATGAGACAAAAATTGAGCTCTTTGGCATGAACTCAACTCGCCGTGTTTGGAGGAAGAGAAATGCTGCCTATGACCCAAAGAACACCGTCCCCACTGTCAAGCATGGAGGTGGAAATGTTATGTTTTGGGGGTGTTTCTCTGCTAAGGGCACAGGACTACTTCACCGCATCAATGGGAGAATGGATGGGGCCATGTACCGTACAATTCTGAGTGACAACCTCCTTCCCTCCGCCAGGGCCTTAAAAATGGGTCGTGGCTGGGTCTTCCAGCACGACAATGACCCAAAACATACAGCCAAGGCAACAAAGGAGTGGCTCAGGAAGAAGCACATTAGGGTCATGGAGTGGCCTAGCCAGTCACCAGACCTTAATCCCATTGAAAACTTATGGAGGGAGCTGAAGATGCGAGTTGCCAAGTGACAGCCCAGAACTCTTAATGATTTAGAGATGATCTGCAAAGAGGAGTGGACCAAAATTCCTCCTGACATGTGTGCAAACCTCATCATCAACTACAGAAGACGTCTGACCGCTGTGCTTGCCAACAAGGGTTTTGCCACCAAGTATTAGGTCTTGTTTGCCAGAGGGATTAAATACTTATTTCCCTCTGCAGAATGCAAATAAATTCATATACTTTCCACAATGTGATTTTCCGGATTTAATTTGTGATGTGCTATCTCTCACTGTTACCAATAACCTACCCTTCAATTATGGGCTGCTCATGTCTTTGTCAGTGGGCAAACTTACAAAATCAGCAAGGGATCAAATACTTATTTCCCCCACTGTACGTTACCTTGCAAAGGCAGCAAAGGGGATGACACTGTGGAGAGACCCTAGGTGGGACACACCCAACGCCAGACACGCCTCAAGGGTAACAAAAACGCTGCAAAAGAGATCAGGGTATGCACTCGACCGGGCGACACATGGAGCCAAGAACTAAAGTGAAAGGGTGAGAGCAGACATGTCTCCATCTCTGTACACCAAAAATATGAGGTATTATGAAACCAATCTGTAAGATGTCTCATATGTCTCATACCACTGGCTGCCGAAAATAGTTCAACAGCCCCATCCCACCCTTAAGTCTCGGGAGAAAGAGTTGTGCAGCTGGTATTCTAGTGCGTTTACCCTGCCACACATAGCGCATAAGCATAACCTGTTATCTCTATACTTGAGGCAAATGGGTAGCATTTGCAAAACATACATCCATCTCAGGACCAACACCATATTATATAACGCAATCCGACCCAAGATAGACAAGGGCAGCGATTGCCATGTCTGAAGTGTTTGTTAGGTTAAAGAAAGCAAAGAAGCAATATTCAACTCATATAGATGAGATAAATCCGAGGGGATAAAAACACCTAGATATTTTAGCGGCCAGGTCGTCCACGTAAGAGGAAAATCCCCCACCAAAGACTCACGAATCAAGAGCTGGATAGGGAAGGCCACAGATTTATGCAAATTCAATTTAAAACCAGAAAAGAAACTAAACTCCTCTATTACATTGAGTAAACTAAATTAAGGATTGTTGAGGATTTGTTAAGACCACCAACATGTCATCCGCAAATGCTAAAGTTTTAACCGAGAGAGAAGACAGAGTAATAACCGTTATATCCACGTCAAGTTGGATGGTGCACAGTAAAGGCTCCAAATAGAGGAGAAACGATAAAGGAGACAACAGACAACCCTGTCGTGTGCCCCTATCAACTGAAAATGGAGATGTACGTATTCCGTTTACATCTAGGGATGCCCTTGGGTTAGAGTAAAGTGATTGAATAGCCTGTAAAAACCAGCCCCCAATGCCCACATATTCCAACACAGAAAAAATGTAATCCCATTGCACCTTATCAAAAGCTTTCTCTGCATCTAAGCTTATCAGAAGTAGAGGCTCATTGATATTATGACTTTACGAGATGAACAAACAGATTTTACATACATTAATCAAAGATGGCGGCCCCGGATAAAACCCATCTGATCCTTCCCCACCAGAGATGGAATATAAGAGGTTAAGGACCCCCGCTAGCCAAGATATTTGCTGCGGCAGTGGGTGGGGAGCAGCGGGGGGCCGGCAGTGGTGGGGCAGACCAAAATGTGCCCCCCATCTCAGGCTCTGGTCACCTCCCACCGTGAGGTCTGGCTACACCCCTGGGCAGAAGGAAGGAGGTGTTGCTCCTGTTTCCTACTCTTCAAAGTATGGGGAGGGGACGAAAGGGAGGGGTTTTGCTAGACCACCAGGTAGATGTTTGCTTTGAGGGGTGCAGGGGGGGTGTCGGGTTCCACTGAACCACTAGGGTGTTTTTGCTTGGAGGTGGTGGTGGGGTTATGTTCTACAGACCACCTGAAATTTGTTGGGAGGGGGTGTGGGGTTGGGTGGGAGGCGGTCTACTGCACAACCAGAATTTTAGCTCAGGGAGTTTGCCAGAGTGGGGGGTCAGGAGGTAGTCCATTGGACCACCAGGCATTTTCTTGTTCTAGGGGGAGTTGGGAGGCGGTCCACTGAACCACTAGGGATTTTGTGCAAGTTATCAAATGAATTTGACAACTTTGAGCGCAAACAGTGACCAATGCAAAAAGGTGGATCCGTGCATCTCATCTGCATGCGATCTCCCTTTGTTCATTGGTCACTGTTTGCGACTTGGTATTTTTTCCCCGAAGCACCCATAATTAATGGGTGCCGCTGTGCATTGAACCCTAGAACCTTTGCTTCCAAGAATAGTTCATCATGACCAGTCGGGGTCTCTCAAGGGGCGACGTTTGGGGGATAACGTTAGGAGGGCAGTGAATCTTATTGGTATGATACAGCGGGTTAAAATCAAGGCGATGTGTGTGGCTATTGACACAGGAAAGACATTCAATAGAGTGGAATGGAACTCTTTATTTAGGGTGTCGGAGAAAACTGGATTGGGTGGCGTATTTGGGAAATGGGTGCAAGCTCTTTATGCATCCTCTACAAGTCAAATTCTGGTTAATAGGCTAAGTTCTGATCTGTTTTGTTTGGGCAGAGGGGTCCGGCAGAGGTGCCTGCTATTCCTGCTCTTGTTTGCTTTAGCTATGGAACTCTTGGCTCAAAGTATTCAAAACAAATGTGTCCTTAGAACCTGTAGTGGCTGGTCAGTTAGATCATAAAATTCTGTTATATGCGGTTGATATCCTGCTGTTTGTGAAGGACCCCAGGCATTACCACCTCCATTGTTGGAGGAAATTGAGGTATATGCTCAATACTCAGAGTATAAGATTAACAAGGACAAGACAGAAACCTTTCTCTTCCATATAAATCAGGAAACTGAATTTAAGGACTTTCCCTTTCAGATTAATAAACGTGGTTTTCCCTATTTGGGGGATGACCGTTTCAGATTGGGTACAGGACATATATAAGTTAAACTGCATCTTTCTAACTCAATCTATTAAATCCCTGTTAGATTCATGGCAGCACTTAACCCTGACCTTGGGGTGGGAGTGGGGGGGGGGGGGGGGGAGGGAAGAAACAGTCATTAAGAAGATGGTTCTCTGTAGAATATATATTTTTTTATTTTACTGAGCTCCCATTAGCAATTCCAAAGAAGCAATTTAAAAAATGGGATATGCTGTTGCTATTTGTGTGTGTGTGGGGGGAGGGGTGGGGGGTGGGGTAAAAGACCCAAGATTAGCCTGAGAAATCTCTTTACCTAAATCTGGAGAAGGACTAAGGCTTCATTGTCTCTGGTATTATTATATGGTGGCAGTACTAACAGCATTAAAGGGTCATTATGACCAACCCCCTGAGAAACATTGAGCCCAGATGGAGCCGGGAGTATGTTGCCCCTTATTGGGGAAAAGCCATATAGAGGAGAGGAGGAATATCGAGGACCTTTGTGTATTCATAGTTTTGTACCCACTGGTTGGTGGTAAAGGAAAAACTGGCTATCACAGATTGTAATAATCCTTATAGTTACTTATGAGAGATTTTACCTTTCTACTCTGGATACTCTACTAGTTTGAGGAGGGATGTAGAAGTTTTGGGGTTTGCACAGTGCAAGGATTTGTGTCCTCAGGGAACTGTTACCATTGCAACAACTGCAGGTTTTTCTCAGGCACAGAATCCCTTTTTTTTCAAGATTTTCAAATTTATTTAATTATTTATTTAATTATTTATTTGCATTTGTATCCCACATTTTCCCACCTATTTGCGGGCTCAGTGTGGCTTACAATATATTGTAAAAGATGGAAGTGCAGTTGGTTGCAGTACAATTATGGGTTACATTGTGAAGAATTATATAAGACAGAGTAAGTTCAGGATATTCTTAGGGATCGAACAGTGGAATATAACAGGGGTGAGTTGAGAGGGGGGCAAAACATAATCGAGGGAACAGGGAGGTCTGACAGTTTTGTCAGTGGGTAGGGTTTAAGAGTGGTGAGAGCGCGGGAGTAGAGGTTCAGAGAGTGTATTGGTGCGTGTCTATGAGATTGTATGGGCTTTATGTGTTTTGATCCTTGCCGTGGATTTTCTCGAAGAGATAAGTCTTTAGTAGTTTGCAGAAGTCGGTCAGTTTGTAGGTCATTTTCAGGCTGCTGGGTAGTGTATTCCGGTATTGTGTGCTCATGTATGTGAAAGTCGATCCGTGCAGTGCTTTGTATTTTATGCCTTTGCATTTAGGGAAATGGAGATTGAGGAAGGTTCGGGACGATCTTTTAGCGTTTCTGGGTGGCAGGTCACATAGGTCGGACATGTATGCAGGGGCTTCACCGTGAATGATTTTGTGGACTAAGGTGCATACTTTAAAAGTGATGCGTTCCTTGAGTGGTAGCCAGTAAATGTGGGATGTACTACATAATCCTATATAATAATTCTCACCTCCAACGTTCTAATGTGCCTGGGACCGTGGCTCCCTCGGAGGTGGTCTGCTAGGCAGTTTAGAATGCACTGACATCAGTGATGTCACTGACAGCTGATTCCAAGGCAAGGGGAGGAGTAGTTTCCTTACTCCTCCCCCTGCCTGGGAAACAGCTGTCAGTGCCCCCCACCTCGGCGCAACACCCTACTACTACTACTATTTAGCATTTCTATAGCGCTACAAGGCGTACGCAGCGCTGCACAAACATAGAAGAAAGACAGTCCCTGCTCAAAGAGCTTACAATCTAATAGACAAAAAATAAATAAAGTAAGCAAATCAAATCAATTAATGTGAACGGGAAGGAAGAGCGGAGGGTAGGTGGAGGCGAGTGGTTACAAGTCAAAAGCAATGTTAAAGAGGTGGGCTTTCAGTCTAGATTTAAAGGTGGCCAAGGATGGGGCAAGACGTAGGGGCTCAGGAAGTTTATTCCAGGCGTGTAGGGTGCAGCGAGACAGAAGGCGCGAAGTCTGGAGTTGGCAGTAGTGGAGAAGGGAACAGATAAGAAGGATTTATCCATGGAGCGGAGTGCACGGGAAGGGGTGTAGGGAAGGACGAGTGTGGAGAGATACTGGGGAGCAGCAGAGTGAGTACATTTATAGGTTAGTAGAAGTTTGAACAGGATGTGAAAACGGATAGGGAGCCAGTGAAGGGTCTTGAGGAGAGGGGTAGTATGAGTAAAGCGACCCTGGCGGAAGACGAGACGGGCAGCAGAGTTTTGAACCGACTGGAGAGGGGAGAGGTGACTAAGTGGGAGGCCAGCAAGAAGCAGATTGCAGTAGTCTAAACGAGAGGTGACAAGGGTGTGGATGAGGGTTTTGGTAGAGTGCTCGGAAAGAAAGGGGCGGATTTTACGGATGTTGTAAAAAAAGAAACAACAGGTCTTGGCAATCTGCTGGATATGAGCAGAGAAGGAGAGAGAGAAGAGTCAAAGATGACCCCAAGGTTTCGAGCTGAGGAGACAGGGAGAATGAGAGATCCATCAACAGAAATAGAAAATGGGGGGAGCGGGGAGGTGGGTTTGGGGGGGAAAATGAGAAGCTCGGTTTTGGTCATATTTAATTTCAGGTGGCGTTGAGACACCCAAGCCCCTGCCCTGCAAAACCGCGAGCCAGGCAGGGGGAGGAGTACTCCTCCCCCTGCCTACCAATCAGCTCTCAGTGCCCCCCCCCCCTCGGCACAACACCCAAGCCCCTCTGCCCCGGCGCAGCACCCAAGCCCCTACCCCCCCTCGATGCATCACCCAAGACCCTCCCCCCGGCGCATCACCAAGCCCCTACCCCCCTCCCAGGCACATCAACTCCCTCGCCACCCGCAGCCGCCAATACTAACGCTGTCCGGCCGCTGCTGCTTCTCCTGTGGAGCAGCAGCGGCCGGTACAAAAAGAAAAAAGCCAAAAAAAGATTTTTAACCTGAAACGCGGCTCCATAGACAGCCATCTGGCATTGGCTGTCATCACTGCAGCCGCTCCTCCTCTCCCCTCCACGTCACTGCCCCTGCAGGAAGACCCCGGAGGAGCGCAGCGACGTCATAGGGGAGAGGAAGAGCAGCTGCAGAGATGACAGCCAATGCCAGATGGCTGTCTACGGAGCCGTGTTTTAGGTTTAAAATCTTTTTTTGGCTTTTTTCTTTTTGTACCGGCTGCTGCTGCTCAACAGGAGACGCAGCAGCGGCTGGACAGCGTTAGTATTGGCGGCTGTGGGTGGCGAGGGGGTTGATGTGCCCGAGGGGGGGGGGGTAGGGGTTTGGGTGATGCGCCGAGGGGGGAGGGGAGGGTCACTGGACATGGGTGGCTGGAAGGGGGGCAGGGGGAGGGGAGGGTCGCTGCACATGGGTGGCTGCAGGGAGAGAGGAGGGTCATTGGACATGGATGGCTGCGGGGGGGGGCAGGGAAGAGAGAAGTGGGGAGGGGGTCCTGAGACCAGCTGGGTGGCTGCAGGGGAGGGCAGGGGAGACAGAAGGGATGCTGCAGGGGGGGCAGGGGGAGAGGAGGGTTGCTGGACATGGGTGGCTGCAGGGGGGGCAGGGGAGAGAAGTGGGTCGCTGGACATGGGTGGCTACAGGGGGGGGAAAGGAGAGGATGGTCGTTGGACATGGGTGGCTGCAGGGGGGGCAGGGGAGAGGAGGGTCGCTGGACATGGGTAGCTGCAGGGGGAGAGGAGGGTTGCTGGACATGGGTGGCTGCAGGGGGGGCAGGGGGAGAGGAGAGTCGCTGGACATGGGTGGCTGCAGGGGGAGCAGGGGAGAGAGGAGGGCCGCTGCACATGCGTGGCTGCAGGGGCAGAGGAGGGTTGGTGGGGAGGGGGTCCTGAGTCCAGATGGGTGGCTGCAGGGGGGGCAGGGGAGACAGGAAGGACGCTGCAGGGGGGGGGGGTTACCTTGCTAGCGCCCGTTTCATTGCCTACTGAAACGGGCCTTTTATACTAGTATAGAGTATAAAACGAACCAGGAACGGCAGCCTAAGGAGTTGGAAATTATTTAATATAATCCCTGAAATACAAAGAAACTCCTATCCCGTATATATCAGAATTTAATTGAGGGCTCTATCCAGAGCATAAAACTCATCAGCAAGCCTGGGAAATGTGGCTGGGGGACTTTTTGGGAGTAGAAAACTGGGTGGGGATACATAAAAATATAGCACACTGTTCCAAGGTGATGAATTATTTATTTGGTTATTTATTTATTTGTAACATTTGTATCCCACATTTCCCCAACCATTAGCAGGCTCAATGTGTCTTACATTATACCGTAAAGGCAATCGCCAAGTCCAGTAGATGTTAAACAAAAACAGTTTAAAATAAGGGTCAGGTAAGGTTAGAGTAAACAGGTACTAAAAGAGACAAGGAAATAAAGGAAGTGGAGGAGTGGCCTAGTGGTTAGGGTGGTGGACTTTGGTCCTGGGGAACTGAGGAACTGAGTTTGATTCCTGGCACAGGCAGCTCCTTGTGACTCTGGGCAAGTCACTTAACCCTCCATTGCCCCATGTAAGCCGCATTTAGCCTGCCATGAGTGGGAAAGCACGGGGTACAAATGTAACAAAAAAAAAAAAAATATATATATATATATATAATGTCCAGTGCGATGTAAGCTATTTATGCATTGCAGAGTTGAGGCATTTAAGTAGGGCCAGTAGGATAGGCCTTGTAAAAACAGGTCTTTAATGATCGCCTGAAGTTTTGATGGTCGTGAATCGTTTTCACACTCTTTGGTAGTGCATTCCACATTTGTGTACTTAAGTAAGAAAAATTCGATGCTTATGTTGATTTGTATCTGAGTCCAATGCAGCTTGGATAGTGGATGTTCAAATAGGTACTTGACACTGTGGTTCTGTTTCTGGGCGGAAGATCTATCAAGTCAATCATATATCCTGGGGCATCACCATAGACAATCCTGTGGACCAAAGAGCAGATTTTGAAGGTAATGTGATCCTTGATTGGGAGCCAGTGCAATTTTAATCGGAGAGGTTTAGTGCTATCGAATCGTGTTTTATCCAATATCAGCCTGGCATCTGTGTTTTGGGCTGTCTGGAGTTTCTTCATAAGCTGTACTTTACATCCTGCATATAATCCATTATCAACAGATGCAGTATTTATTTTACTTTATTTATTTTGAAAATTTCTATTCTGCCTACAACTATATTTGTGAATCACAAGTCCAAATATATAATAAAAAGCAAAAAGACGATAATCCATTCTAAAATATAAAATATTCAAAAGCGACAGACAAAATCAATCCCATGCATAGTCAAACAAATATGTTGGTGCTAAGACTGAATTGGTAACCAGCGAAAATTCCTGAGCAATCGGGGAACAGTGGTCCGTCTAACGTGTTGGTGAAAATGTGGACTGTCTGAGACATATGAACATTTATGGTGGGATTGTCCGAGGAGTAAGATGTTTTGGACATGGATTTGGGCCTTGATAAAACAATGGAGCGGGGTAAATTGGGTACTATGTTCCAAACTCTGTTAGGTCTCCTTCCATATGAGATGCCTGGAACGCCAGGGGAGCAGTTGGCTGTTTCTCTGTTGCTGTTGGCGCACATGACTTTTGCATGGGTTTATAGAGAGCCTGATGGCCCAGAGTTTGCTAAATGATGTAACCTTTGTGTTGAAGTCTGAAAGTATGAGAAGATTGCAGCGCCCCTCTTGGAGGGCATGGAATACTTTGACAGTAAGTGAGCCAATGTGCCATTGTAGACATACATTAATAAAGGGGAAAGAGAGGCTGTTTATTTTATCCTCTTTTATCTTATATTGTCTTATATGGCCATAGGGTTCTCTGTAGGCATATAAAGTAATATAAGTTTGAGATTCTAGTTGCTGCTGCTTGATTGGGGGGTGGGGGTTCGAGGCGGGATTATATAAAACAGGTACTTGTTTGAGCAGTAGGATGGAGTTCTGAACTGAAATGTTTGTATGGTTTCCTGTTTTTACCTGTTCTTGTTTTTTTTTTTGTTTTGTTATATTTGTACCCCGCGCTTTTCCCACTCATGGCAGGCTCAATGCAGCTTCCATATCATCAAGCTGATCAATCCATAGACTGGTGGGTTGTGTCCATCTACCAGCAGGTGGAGATAGAGAGCAAACTTTTGCCTCCCTATATGTGGTCATGTGCTGCCGGAAACTCCTCAGTATGTTCTCTATCTCAGCAGGTGGTGGTCACACACAGCAGCAGCTCTGGCTAGGCCTCCAAGCCTAATCCTTAGGTTTTGTTGAGGCCTGGGGTTGAGGGCTCTTTTGAGCAAGTGCAAACCTGGTGGTGCCAGGTCCCTCCTTTTCTCCCCCCTCCCGCTGGCTCCGTTTAAAAAAAAAAAAAAAAAATATATTTTTAAACGTCTTTAAAGGCGTTTAATTTGACGTTTCTTTAAACGTTCATTGCAGCTACTCACTGGGACACCAGTTCGTTACAGCTCGGAGCGGCAAGCAGGTAATTTTACCTTTTTATAGCGGGCAGGGGGTTCCCCGATTCTTCTCCTCGTGGCAATGGCGTCGGAGGGCGAGGGCGCAAAGGGTCGCTCCCCGGATCGCTGGAGCGCTTCTAGAGGGGATGCGGGGGTTTTACAACCTGATTCGCCCTTGATGGGTGATAGTTTAGTGACCGATGAATGTCCCGGTCGTTCCTCCGGCGTGGCGGTTTTTTCCCGCCATAAACGCCCATCCCCCGCTCCTCGCCTCCGCCATCTTGGCCGGCCACGCGGCTCGGACGGCTTCTTCGGGGCCGCCCTTGAGGTTGGAGACATTAATGCCATGAACGCCCTTAATTTGGGCGACGGCACAAAAGCGGCTAAAGTTAAGCGCCGTTGTTCCCGCGCGGCTCCTTCACGGAGTTTCGCGCCGGATGCCATTTTGGATGCGCAGCATGTCTCTCCCCCGCTATTGCGAGCGCCGGTTGAGAGTGCGTCTAGGGCTGTTGCCCAGGCTGCGGAAGTGCACAGTCTGGGGGGTTTCTCCCCCGAGTTTGTTTTGCTGCTGCATCAGGCTTTCCTCATGCAAAACGCTGCCCCTGCTCCCTCTTCGGATAAAGAGGTTGAGGTTCCCAGAGGTAAACGCCCTCGGGTTGATTTCCAGGCCTTGGAGGACTTTTGTCTCCTCCGATGTAGATGAGGGCAGCGTGTCTGAGGTCTCCCAACGATCCTTTGCGGATTCCTTGGAGGAGATAGATCCCCGCTCGGATGGAGCGGATGACCCCTCTGCAGCGCGGCTTTTTAGCCCAGAGGATTTGCCCAACCTGTTGTTACAGGCCATGGACACTTTGAAGATTTCCTCTCCGGAGGACGTCTCTCCCTCAGCCCCTGTTGGCTCTGCCATTATGCTGGGGACGAAGCGCCCGCCTAGAACCTTCCACGTGCATGATGCCATGCACACCTTAATTGCGGCTCAATGGGATGTCCCGGAAACGAGCCTTAAAGTGGCTAGGGCTATGTCCCGCCTCTATCCTTTGGCTGTGAGTGAACGTGAGGCCTATCTGTGGCCTACCGTGGATTCTTTAATCACTGCGGTGACTAAGAAAACGGCGTTGCCGGTGGAAGGTGGCACGGCCCTAAAGGACGCCCAAGACAGAAGATTGGAGGCGACCTTAAGGTCGTCCTTTGAGGCAGCTGCTTTAAGTTTGCAGGCCTCAGTTTGCGGCTCCTATGTGGCCAGGGCGTGCCGGACTATGGTGCAGCGGGCTTCCCCCTCGGATCATTCCTTGAGGGCTGATTGGCCGGCCCTGGAATCGGGCTTAGCCTATTTGGCAGACTTGCTGTATGATGTCTGGAGAGCATCAGCTAAAGGCATGGCTCAGACAGTCTCTGCGCGGCGGTGGCTTTGGCTGAAACATTGGTCTGCTGACCACGCCTCTAAATCCCGCCTGGCTAGATTGCCTTTTAAAGGCTAGCTGCTCTTTGGGGTCGAGCTGGACAAAATCGTGACCGATCTCGGCACGTCTAAGGGCAAGAAATTACCAGAGGTCAGGGCTCGGGTTAGTACTCGTCCCGATACCTCCAGAGGACGGTTGCAGGAAGCCCATCGGTACCGCCCGGGCAAGTCGGGTTCCTCTGCCCCCTCTTCCTTCAAGAGGAATTTCTCCCCCAAGCAGCATTCCTTTCGCAGAGACCGCCGTCCCGGAGGTGCTCCCTCCGGTCCTCCCCCAGGGTCTCGTACCCAATGACGGGGCCTTGGTCCACGCCCCAGTGCAGATTGGCGGACGGCTGTCCTCGTTTCTGGGCGAGTGGACCACTATAACTTCAGACGCATGGGTGCTGGAAGTCATCAGAGACGGCTACAAGCTAGAGTTCTGCCAACCCTTAAGAGACGGGTTTGTACTCTCTCCCTGCAAGTCTCCGGTCAAGCTGTGGTAGTGCAGCAGACCTTGGACAACCTGATCCGCCTGGGTGCGGTCGTTCCGGTGCCAAAAAATCAGATTGGCAAGGGACGTTACTCCATTTACTTTGTGGTTCCAAAGAAAGGAGGTTCTGTCCGGCCTATCCTCGGCCTCAAAGGGGTCAATCGGGCCTGGAAAGTGAGGCACTTTCGCATGGAGACTCTCCGCTCTGTTATAGCGGCAGTGAAGGCAGGAGAGTTCTTGGCTTCCTTGGACATCAAGGAAGCGTACCTGCATATTCCCATCTGGCCTCCTCTCCAACGCTTTCTGCGTTTTACAGTCCTGAGACGACACTTCCAGTTCAGAGCCCTCCCTTTCGGGTTGGCTACTGCTCCGCGGACCTTTTCCAAAGTAATGGGGGTCATAGCGGCCTTCCTGCTAAAGGAAGGAGTACAAGTCCATCCTTATCTGGACGACTGGTTGATCCGAGCCCCCTCGTCTGCAGAGTGCGGCAAAGCTATGGACCGGGTAGTTGCTCTTTTGAGCTCCCTGGGATGGATCATCAACTGGAAGAAGAGCCAGCTGCGCCCGACTCAGTCCCTGGTGTATCTGGGAGTTCGATTCGACACCCAAGTGGGCAGAGTGTTCCTGCCAGACAATCGGATTGTCAAGCTTCAGGCTCAGGTGGACTAGTTCCTAGTAGCCTCTCCTATTCGGGCTTGGGACTACGTGCAGCTGTTGGGCTCTATGACGGCCACGATGGAAGTAGTGCCCTGGGCCAGGGCTCATATGAGACCACTACAGCTATCTCTGCTGCTGCGCTGGACTCCGATGTCGGAGGATTATGCTGTGCGCCTTCCCGTGGACCCAGCAGTGCGCAAGGCGCTGAGCTGGTGGACGCAGACAGTCAAGTTGTCTGCAGGATTGCCTCTGGTGACCCCGGAGTGGATTGTCGTCACGACAGACGCCTCTTTGATGGGCTGGGGAGCCCACTGCTTGGGAAGGACAGCGCAGGGGCTCTAGTCTCCTGCAGAGGCAAGTGGTCTATCAACCTCCTGGAACTCAGAGCCATTCGGTTGGTGTTATTGGGGTTCATCCCGGTACTGGTGTTGAAGCCTTTACGGGTCCTGTCGGACAATGCCACGGCTGTGGCCTATATCAACCGCCAGGGAGGTACCAAGAGCGCCCCTCTAGCCAGGAGGCTATGAGTCTTTGCCAGTGGGCGGAAGCGAACCTGGAGCAGCTTTCAGCGGCCCACATTGCCGGAGTCATGAATGTCAAGGCGGACTTTCCCAGTCGCCATACCTTGGAGCCCGGAGAGTGGCAACTATCTGCTCAGGCGTTCTTGGACATCACGAAGCGCTGGGGCCAGCCGAGCCTAGATCTGATGGCTTTTTCAGCAGAGGACGGGACCCTCGATCCCTGGGAGTAGATGCTCTTCTCCAACAGTGGCCGACACAAGAGCTCCTCTATGTGTTCCCGCCCTGGCCCATGTTGGGCAGGGTGCTAGACCGGGTGGCAAAGCATCCCGGCAGGGTAATCCTGGTGGGTCCGGATTGGCCCAGACGTCCCTGGTATGCGGACTTGTTCAGGCTCTCAGTCGACGATCCTCTGCGGCTGTCAGTGGAGCAGGGCCTGTTACATCAGGGTCCCGTGGTGATGGAGTATCCCTCTCCCTTTGGTCTTGCGGCCTGGCTATTGAGCGGCAGCGTCTGAGGAAGAAGGGCTTCTCAGACAAGGTCATCGCCACTATGCTGAGAGCGAGGAAGCGCTCTACTTCTACTGCTTACGCCAGGGTTTGGCGTATCTTTGCAGCATGGTGTGAAGCAGGCTCACTTTCTGCCTTCACTGCTCCAATTTCTTCAGTGTTGGCGTTCCTGCAAGAAGGTCTGGAGAAAGGCCTGTCGCTCAGTTCCCTTAAAGTCCAGGTAGCGGCTCTGGCTTGCTTCAGGGGCCGCCTGAAGGGTGCTTCCCTGGCTTCGCAGCCAGATGTGGTGCGCTTTCTCAAGGGAGTTAATCACCTGCGCCCTCCTCTGCACTCAGTGGTGCCTGCGTGGAATCTCAACCTGGTGCTAAGAGCATTGCAGAAGCCGCCTTTTGAACCCTTGTCGAGGGCATCTCTGAAAGACCTGACGTTGAAAGCAGTCTTTTTGGTGGCTATCACTTCAGCCAGAAGAGTTTCCGAGCTCCAGGCGCTCTCATGTTGAGAGCCTTTTCTGCAGTTCACTGAGGCAGGAGTGACTATTCGCACAGTGCCTTCCTTCCTGCCCAAGATTGTTTCTCGCTTCCATGTGAATCAGCAGCTCTGTCTCCCTTCCTTTCGTAGGGAGGACTACCCAGAGGAGTACTCCGCTCTTGAATATCTGGATGTGAGACGAGTCATCATCAGATACTTGGAAGTGACCAATGATTTCCGAAAATCGGATCATCTGTTTGTCCTGTTTGCAGGTCCTCGTAAGGGTCTGCAGGCTGCTAAGCCTACAGTGGCAAGATGGGTCAAGGAAGCCATTGCAGCGGCTTATGTGGCCGCGGGGAAGGTGCCGCCTATCCAGCTGAAGGCTCACTCCACGAGAGCTCAGGCGGCCTCGATGGCAGAGGCCGGATCCGTCTCCTTGGAAGAGATATGCAAGGCGGCAACGGGGCTTCGGCTCATACATTCTCCAAGCATTACCGTTTGACTGTGGCTGCACGGGCGGAGGCCCGGTTTGGAGCTTCAGTGTTGAGGTCAGGGATTTCTATGTCCCGCCCTGGGTGAGTACTGCTTCGGTACATCCCACCAGTCTATGGATTGATCAGCTTGATGATATGGAAGGTAAAATTATGTATAATCATACCTGATAATTTTCTTTCCATTAATCATAGCTGATCAATCCATAGCCCCTCCCAGATATCTGTACTGTTTATATTCTGGTTGAATTTTAGGTTCAAGTTTAGCCTTCAGTTACTTCAGGAGGACTTCGTGTTCAAGTTCTTCTTTCACTTGGATTCTTCAAGAGTTGAGACGAGTTTGTGTTACAGTGAGCTGCTGCATTCCTCTCCCCTCCGTTTTACGGGGCTGGATTGAGACATAAATTCTGCCGGCACTCCCTCCCACTTCGTGCGGCTGTAGGGCAGCTTTGTACCCCTCCCGCTTCGGCGGTGTTAGGGTCAGTCAGCTCCTCCCGCGGTTGCGGTTGCAGGATAAGCCAGATCCCCCCGCATCGGCGGGTGTGGTGTCCCTCCCCCGCTCCGCGGGGATGAGCTGGACGGATTCCCCTCCCCCACTTGTGTGGGGATGAGCTGGGTTAATTCCCCTCCCCCGTTTCGGCGGTGGTGAGCTGGGCAGAGTGTCCCTTCGTGGGTGTAATTCTCTAAGTGCTGAGTCCTGCGGATGGAGCTTTGATATCGACATACTGAGGAGTTTCCGGCAGCACATGACCACATATAGGGAGGCAAAAGTTTGCTCTCTATCTCCACCTGCTGGTAGATGGACACAACCCACCAGTCTATGGATTGATCAGCTATGATTAATGGAAAGAAAATTATCAGGTATGATTATACATAATTTTACCTTATGTATTGTACACAGGTACTTATTTGTACCTGGGGCAATGGAGGGTTAAGTGACTTGCCCAGAGTCACAAGGAGCTGCCTGTGCCGGGAATTGAACTCAGTTCCACAGTTCCCCAGGACCAAAGTCCACCACCCTAACCACTAGGCCACTCCTCCACTGTTGCTACTATTTGAGATTCTACATGGAATGTTGCTGCTATTCCACTAGCAACATTCCATGTAGAAGTCAGCCCTTGCAGATCACCAATGTGGCCGCGCAGGCTTCTACATGGAATGTTGCTAGTGGAATAGCAGCAACATTCCAAGTAGAATCTCCAATAGTATCTATTTTATTTTTGTTACATTAGTACCCTGCGCTTTCCCACTCATGGCAGGCTCAATGCGGCTTACATGGGGCTATGGAGGGTTAAGTGACTTGCCCAGAGTCACAAGGAGCTGCCTGTACCTGAAGTGGGAATCGAACTCAGTTCCTCAGTTCCCCAGGACCAAAGTCCACCACCCTAACCACTAGGCCACTCCTCCACTGGATGTTTTGTCTACACAAGTTCTCAATAAAAATGGAATGATAAAAAAAACAACTTGTCTCTCTACCCCAATTTATTTATTTGTTTGTGACATTACCGGTGATGATCCCACTTTGGGAGTTGGATTATATCCATCGTTTATTTCATTGATTTGTTTGGGCAGGGCGGCACTCCTGAATGGCACGGCATATATTATGGCTGGGGGGGGGGGGGGGGGAAAGATTGGGGTTTGGTAGTGCCAAATGTTCGTAGATGATATTATGTTGCCCAGCTGAGGGCAATTTTTGATTGTTCCTGTGATTCTTTGCGTCTTGGTGGATATTTGTTAGCCCTTTGGCCTGATTGTGGATTTATAATAATCTTTTTTTAACTACGGTCTTGGACACTCCAAGGTGCCTGGTCTGGCCCTGCTCCTTTGTTTGTTGCTTCTTAGATGCAAATTCTGTTGGCAAGTGGGTAAGCTTTAGTAAAAGGGTCCCTGAGTAACTAAGGGAGCAGTTACTTTTTCATGCGTGCAATGTGGGTGTTAAGTAATTTAAAAAGTGTTGTGTTTACTCGGTTCTGTTTGTCTAATAATACATTTTTTTAAAAGACCAAAAGCCATTCAGTGTGACATATGTGCAATAATAGGGGAAATCAGAGGAGGGGGGGGGGGGGCAAAAACCTTTTCACATCACTGTAGTTCATTGTGTTATAAATTCATGTGGGACACAATCAAGACTGTCTTAGCTTGGATTCATGTGGTATCGTCTATATAAATTTGGTTGTGTAATTATGTGCTTTGTTAAACCTAAACCTATTTAATGTTGCACATTGTATGCCTAACAAAGGGTTAAGAAAATCCATTCAGGCTTTGACCAGATTTGCCAGGCTTATGTGTTACAGCAACAGCTGTGTACTTTATCACAAAATGCCTTCCTCACCATGTTGTTAGTTTCAGTGCTTTTGTATTTAAAAAAAACAAACACTGTGATAAGCAAAGTATGGTTTGTGATTCACAGATAACAAATCAATCTGGCTTGTAAAAACACCTTGCTAACTGGGCTAGGTTAATTGTTAACATTATTAAAAAAAAAAAAAAAAAAAAGAAGTGACAATTCCTTTTCTATATGGGAGAAGTTGTATTTGTTACACAAGTTTTATAGTACTTGTTCACCAATAATAATTTTTGAATAAAACACCTTGTTAGCAGCATTCATTGCTTCAGTTTAATGGAATGTTCATAGTCTCATTGAAAGTAGCTAATCCAAGCATGCTGATGTAAATACAGGCTGGCAAAGGTCCAAACTGAAAAGCCAACAGTCGTACGTGGCAGCATGTGATCTGCAGCTAGCCAGTCATGGCAAGGCTTCTTGATAAGTTCACAGGATACAGCAAATCGTAGCAGCAGTTTCATGAGTCTGAAGAAACTGAGGAAGTCAGATGATGACACAGACTCCTTTTTTGTGGTTAGAGGAAGCAAAGTGAAAATTAAAAAGCATTTTCTCATTCAATAAGATTTTGCTTGTCATGATGGTATCCGTGGAAAGAAAATGGCTGTAAAAGGATTCAACTGTGTAAGTAAAACAAAGGAGCTTTATTTGGATGTACGAGTGTGTGTGTGTGTGTACTGTATACATTGACTCCACCTGATAAACTGAGATGCACATTTCTGATGCCTGCCTGAACTCGAAATGCTAGTCAACAAAAGCAAGGCTTATTTCAATATAGGGTAAGGTGTAGGTATGTGTATGTTTATATGTTCATATATGTTGGTATATATATGTATGTAATAAAACATCATATACATGCTCTCAGTTTTTTTACAGAAAAGTTTAGCTTTCTGTAAACACATCTACAGGGTCAGTTATTATGTAAAAGTGCTCCAAAGATTTTCGTATTAAAAAGAAAAGAACAGCTCCATAAAAGAAAAGGAAAATGCACAGTCATAAAAGGCTTATAATTAGGAATATGTACTGAGGCCAGGAGCATGATTTCTGAGCCACTATTTACAGGCAACTAACCATTCAAAAGGGAGTAGGACCCAACTGACATTAATTACTGCGCAATTCAAAATATAGTTTAAAAGATGTATTTTAAGATAAAGGGAGAGTGGTAAGGCATTCCATAGTGTAGATGATAGAAGAAAAAAATGCACTGTCCCTGGTGGATTCCCATCATACTCGAAATGGTCCTGGAAGAACCAATTTATGATCATTGAGGGAGTACAGAAAACTGGTGGGTACATATGGAATAGTAAGGGAAGGCAAGTAATTTGGGACACCGGTATGCAAAGCATTGAACATTAGTATCAGAATCTAAATTTGACTGTGAACTTGATCGTTAGCTAATGCAGGAGATGAAACGGAGGGGTAATGTGGCTGAGTACATGGACGGCTGTATTTTGAAGTGTCTGTAGTCTTTTCAACTCAGATTTTGAAATATCTACATAAACTCCATTACAGTAGTCGTAATGGGAGGCCACGAATGCATAGAATAAAGTACGAAATGAAACCTTGTTGAAATAGTTACTACTACTATTTCTACTAATCATTTCTATTGCGCTACTAGACGTACGCAGCACTGTACACATTATATGCAGGTGCTTTCTCTGTCCCTAGAGGGCTCACAATCTAAGTTTTTGTTTCCTTGTCATCAGCAGCAGATGAATCCATTACGAATGGGTTGTGTCCACCTACCAGCAGGGGGAGATAGAGAACACTGAAAACCATAGTGCCTCTAGGACGGCTAGCTCCATCTGCCTCTCAGTATTTCTCTATCTCCCAGCAGGGTAGGACGCAGCTTGTTCAGCTCCTTGAAAATTTCTGCCTGGGGAGGCTCCTGTGCTTGGCCAGTTGAGCTGGGGTGTTGTGGCTGGTGGTGCCCACTTTAAAGGCACATAGGTTTGCCCTTTCCCTGCCTTACCCATTGTGGATGCAGGCACAAAGGTTCGCCCTTTCCCTGCCTTTCCCACTTTCCCCTTGTGGATGTAGGCATATAGGTTCGCCCTGTCCCTGCCTTTCCCACCCTCTACTGCCTCCGGAGTACCTCTGTAGCTGTTTGCCTCGAACTTTCCTCACACCGTGAAAAAAAATATGCTTTTTATGCGCTGCTAATCTGAGGCTTTTATTGACGTGCAGCGTGACCGGAGCTCGGTGGACTCGGTCCTTTGAGGCGGTACTCAGCTCCTCCGGGGAGGGCCCGCGGACGGCATTCCGATCGGGGTGATTTTGGCGTGAAGCCGCCATTTTGTGTTTTAATCCGCCGTTTTTCGGTGATGGCTGCTGAGGGAGTTAAGCGCTGTTCCTATTGTGGCAAGCGCAGATCAGCAGCGGAGCTCTGTAAAACGTGCTGTATAGACGATAGAGCCAGTACGAGCATGGCGAGCGATGAGTCTTCCCTCTCAATGGAGCTGGCAGCGGGCGCCATCTTGGAAGCGCCGCATGGCTCGATTCCCACGGTTGCAGAGGAGTGGACCAAGATTACCTCGGATCAGTGGGTCCTGGACCTGATCAGAGAAGGTTACCGATTGGAATTTAATGCCCCGGTGAGAGACGTGTTTTTGGAGTCCTGATGCGGTACTGCCGTCAAACGGGCGGTGGTACAGGAGACCCTACAAGTCTTGTTGCACCTTGGGGCGTTGATCCCGGTGCCTCCCGCCGAACACGGCTGCGGTCGTAACTCCATTTACTTTGTGGTGCCACAAAAAGGCGGGTCTTTTCGGCCCATTATCAACTTGAAGTAAGTCAACAAGTCTCTGAGTGTGCGGCATTTTCACATGGAAACCCTGCGCTCCGTCATTGCGGCGGTACAGCCAGGAGAGTTCCTCACGTCTCTGGACCTAAAAGAAGCTTACTTGCACATACCTATTTGGCCCCCGCACCAATGGTTCCTCCGAGTTGCGGTGTTGGGAAGACATTTCCAGTTTCGGGCCTTGCCTTTTGGCCTCGCCACAGCTCCCCGAGCCTTTTCAAAGGTAATGGTGGTAGTAGCTGCTTTTCTCAGGCGAGAGGGTATCCGGGTTCACCTGTACCTAGACGACTGGCTCATCAGAGCGGACTCGGCAAAAGAGAGTCATCATGTCACAGCCAGAGTGGTCTCAGTACTGCAATCTCTGGGCTGGGTCGTCAATATACCCAAAAGTCACCTGACCCATTTTCAATCTCTAGAATATTTTGGGGGTCCGGTTCGACACGGCCTCAGGGTTTGTTTATCTACCCGACCAAAGGCGGTGCAAGCTTCAGAATTAGGTCCATCTGCTCCTGAGGATGCCTCGCCCGCGAGCTTGGGACATTGTCCAGCTGTTGGGGTCGATGATGGCCACCTTAGAAGTGGTGCCATGGGCGAGAGCGCATATGAGACCTCTGCAGGTTGTCCTGCTTCAACGATGGTCGCCGATGTCCCAGGATTATCAACGCAGACACACGTGGCTCCCTGCGACCCGACTCAGTATTGAGTGGTGGCTCTCAGACAGCATGCTGCGGCGAGGAATGCCGCTAGCGCTTCCCGACTGGTGCCTGTTGGTAACGGATGCCAACCTGAAGGGCTGGGGAGCACATTGCCAGGGAAGCTACGCCCAGGGTCTTCGGACACCCGAGGAAATGGGGTGGTCCATCAATCGCTTAGAATTGAGAGTGATATTTCAGGCGCTTCTGGCCTTTCACAAAACCCTGGATGGACTGGCTGTCAGAGTTCTGTCGGACAACACGACAGCAGGGACCTACATAAATTGACAAGGCGGCACTCAGTGCAGAGCACTGGCCGTGGAGGCCGCTCTAATTTGCCACTGGGCCGAGTTACATCTGCAGCTTCTGTCAGCAGGTCAGAGCAAACGTGCAAGCCGATTTTCTAAGCAGGCATCAAATTGACCCAGCGGAATGGGAGCTAGCAGACGAAGTGTTCCTTCAGATCTGTGCCAAATGGGGAAAGCCCGTAATGGATCTTATGACGTCAAGCACAAATGCCAAAGTCCCGTCCTTTTTCAGCAGACGGAGAGATCCTTGCTCGGCGGGGTTGGATGCCTTGGCTCAACCCTGGCCTCCGGGCCTCCTGTATGTGTTCCATCCTTGGCCCTTAATAGGGCAGCTCCTCCTGTGAATTCGACTACATCAAGGAGTGGTGATCCTCATTGCCCCGGATTGACCCAGGCGGCCGTGGTATGCGGACCTCCAGCGGATGCTGGTGGAGGCTCCCCTTCCTTTGCCTCTGGTTCCGAACCTGTTGACGCAGGGCCCGGTGACCATGGAGGATCCATGCCGCTTTGGTCTTACGGCATGGCAATTGAGAGACAAAGGCTATTCTAACAAGGTCATCTCCGCTCTCTTGCAGGCCTGCAAGCGTTCCACTTCCGTTGCCTATGCTCGGATCTGGCGCCAGTTTGAGGCTTGGTGTGCTTCTAAAGCGATCACACCCATGCAGGCTTCTGTCTTGCCGATACTTGACTTTCTGCAGGATGGTTTACAAAAAGGCTTGGCCTATAATTCCCTGCGTGTTCAAGTGGCAGCATTATCATGCTTTTGGGGGAAGGTTGCTGGCCTCTCCCTGGCTTCACATCCGGACATTGCACGGTTTCTGAGAGGGGTGCTTCGGCTCCGGCCTCCTGTGCAGGCCCCTTGCCCGGCCTGGAACCTGGGGCTAGTATTAAAGGCTCTTCAGTGTTCGCCTTTCGAGCTGCTGAAGCGAGCTTCGGAGAAGGATGTGACGCTAAAGACAGTCTTTTTGGTGGCCATTGCATCAGCGAGACGGGTATCTGAGCTCCAGGTGCTGTCCTGTTGAGACCCTTTTCTGCAGTTCTCAGAGTCCGGAGTAACGGTACGTACTGTGCCTTCCTTCATGCCTAAGGTGGTTTCAGCGTTTCACCTAAACCAGCCTATCTATTTGCCCTCCTTTACTAAGGAGGAGTTTCCAGAATCCTTGGGGCAATTGCACCTCCTGGATGTGCGCCGGGCTCTGTTGCAGTATCTGCAGATGTCAAATGCTTTCAGGACCTTTGATCACCTTTTTGTATTGTTGTCAGGTCCTCGCAGAGGGTCTCTAGCGCTAAAGCCACTATAGCCCATTGGCTTCAGGAAGCCATTTTTTCTGCATATCTGCTATCTGGCCGGCGTCCGCCTGACGCCTTTAAGGCACATTCCACAAGAGCGATTTCTTCCTCTTGGGCTGAGACAGGAGCAATCGCTTCAAGAGATATGTAGTGCAGCTACTTGGGCTTCTAAGCTCTCTTTTGCCCGTCATTACAGGCTGGATGTGGCTGCCAGGAGGGACGCGCTTTTTGGAGCACAAGTGCTTGCGCGTGTTGTGGCTTGTTCCCGCCCTATCTAGGGATTGCTTTGATACATCCTATTCGTAATGGATTCATCTGCTGCTGATGACAAGGGAGGGAAAATTAGGTTCTTACCTTGTTAATTTTCTTTCTTTAGTCACAGCAGATGAATCCATGATCCTTCCCTGATTGACTCTGTTTTTTGTGTTTCAATTTTTCCTGCAGACATGTTCCCTTATCGGGAGAAGTTGGAAAACAGTCTTCAGGATTTCTGTTCTACTACAGGAGGTTGAGTTCATCCCTCCTTTGTGTTGTTGCTTCTGTTCTGGGGCGTTCGTTCACTGTGAGGAAAGTTCATGTTATGCTACTTTGCAGTTTAACACTGCTTTGGAAGCTTCAAAATACTGAGAGGCAGATGGAGCTAGCCGTCCTAGAGGCACTATGGTTTTCAGTTTCTCTATCTCCCCCTGCTGGTAGGTGAACACAACCCATTCGTAATGGATTCATCTGCTGTGACTAAAGGAAAGAAAATTACCAAGGTAAGAACCTAATTTTCCCACCTGGGGCAATAAAGGGTTAAGTGACTTGCCTAAGGTCACAAGGAGCTGCAGTGGGAATCAAACCCAGGTTGCCAGGATCAAAGCTCGCTGCAGTAACCATTAGGCCACTCCTTAGATGGACCTTATTTGTCGTAGAGTAAAATAACTAGAATGCAATACAGAAGAAGTCAGTGGGGAAAAGGAAAGCTTAGAATCCAGAACCACTCCAATATATAGGAAAGACTCAACTGGGGATGTTGGTAAATCCAAAAAGGTAAACCACACAGTCTGGTACAGGGAGTGGTCAGTAAGCCAGTACACTGTGGTTTTGCTTTTGCTTGGATTCAGTGCTAGATGATTGTCATGTAGCTAGGTGGTTACGTCCTTTAAGCAGGCCCCCAGAGGGAGAAAATCAGAGGATTCAGGATGTGTAATGAAGAAAGAGGATATCATCCGCATAGTCAAAAGCACTGATGCCATGAGTCTGTATTAGAGTAGCTAAAGGGCTAAGGAAGAGATTTTTTAAAATGTAGGCGATAGAAAGGAGCCTTGGGAAATTTTGCATGAAAGAGGTTAAATGGCAGACAGTGAAGTTGAGATAGAGAATTGAAAGGAGTAATTGATTTAAAAAAAAGAAGTGAATCAGAACAGTACCAGTGACATCTAAGGAAGAAAGGCATTGCAGAAGTAAATCATGATGGACCAAGTCAAATGCGGTGGAGAGTAGCTTGCTAACTCAGGATTATAGAAGAGGAGTTGGGAGCTAAGGAGTCGAGCATCCATATTCTTCAGCGCTTACCAATGCCCCCCCCCCCCCTTCCTTTTGTCCTGACCTGCCTAATTCCTTCCTCCATTAGGTTGCCTCTCACTCTACTTTGGTCAGTGCCTCTCCCCTGCAGGTTAGGTTTACCCATGCCTCATACCTTCTAAGCAGATTCATCATACATTTCAAATGTTCTATCCCTATCCTTCCTGGCAAGGATCATATTCCTACTACCCTTTCCCAGAGCCCCAGACACCATTCATATCTAGAGGTCACAGATCCAGAATAACATGGGGACAGGGACCCGCAGTAACCACTGGGATAGGGACGGGGACAGAATTCAGGGGACGGGGATGGAGTCCATGTCCCCGTGTCACTTTCTACTTTGAAACCTGTTAATGAACTGGATTGTTGTTTTTGTTTGTTTGATGCAGACGACAATATTTTGATTTTTTGGAAAAACAAACAAACATGCTGGCCACAGCTAGCAGAATTTGTGTGGGGTTCCTGTACATCCTGCTACCCGCACATCTTCTAAGAAGACATCTTCTATTGCAAGACGGACTGTGGAAAACAGGAGAGCTAGACTGAATCCTGAGATTGTTGATGACTTATTATTCATCTACAGATTAAAAAATTATAACAGTGCTTCATAGGGCATATTTCTCCCCTCTAGGGCATACAGAACGAGTTGTATTGTATACCCCTGGACAATTTAACAGGGTGGATTAGGATTCCTTGGGGTAGTAGAAGTCCGCTATTGTTGGGGTTGGAAGGGTAGAGGGTGGTGGTGGTGGTGGTGGGAGGGTTATTATAGCTGCTAGTTATTATTGTTTTCTATTTGTAATTTATGCACAGCACATTGTTCCTTTTTATACTTCAATAAAAAGATTTAAATATAAAATCATAAGTGTTCGATGCTTCTGCAGATGAGAACGGAGCCCGCTTGGAGGGGACGGGGATAGGGACGGGGTGGGGACGGAGACAGAACCCATGGACACGGGGTGGGGACAGGGACAAATTTTGCCCCCGTGTCATTCTCTAGTCACAGACTGAAATATAATAGTAGTTCCATATCCAGAAAGGCCCTATGAGCAGCTCTTCCATTTGCATGCGCAAACCTTGGAAGCTCATCTGTTTTTCCTTAACAGCTCTGTACTCAGTTTTCTGTGTATATAGTGAGGAAATAAGTATAGAAGGTAAATAAAAACAAACATGGGATAATAAATCATTAATATTGTTCTTATATTCCTAAAGGGCTTAGATGAACCCAGAGAAGTTTCAAAATTCAGAGCTAGAAAATAGTACCTAAAAATTAAGTTGCATACCACAAACTCTTTCATAGTCTTCCATTTTCTGTTTAAACCAATTTGACGAAGATAAAAACCTAGCTAGAAGCCCATGATGCTTTCCTGTATCTCTTCCCTAGAAGGCTGATGGTGGGGCTTGAATAGGCCCAGAGGTAGTAGAGGAGGGAGGCTAGATCCACTGCTGATATCATCACTGAAGCTGCACAAGGAGGCCAAAGCTGCTGCAGTCAAACTGGAAAGAAAAAACATTTACTGTTGGAGCTGTGCTTGTGGTATGCCCAGTGTTAACACTAGGGAAGGGAGGTCAATGTGTGGGAGGAGTGGCCTAGTGGTTAGGGTGGTGGACTTTGGTCCTGGGGAACTGAGGAACTGAGTTCAATTCCCGGCACAGGCAGCTCCTTGTGACTCTGGGCAAGTCACTTAACCCTCCAATGCCCCATGTAAGCCACATTGAGCCTGCCATGAGTGGGAAAGCGCAGGGTACAAATGTAACAAACAAAATAGATACTATTGGAGATTCTACATGGAATGTTGCTACTATTGGAGATTCTACATGGAATGTTGCTATTCCACTAGCAACATTCCATGTAGAAGGCTGCGCATGCTTCTGTTTCTGTGAGTCTGACGTCCTGCACGTACGTATGTGCAGGACGTCAGACTCACAGAAGCAGAAGCCTGCGCGGCCACATTGGTGATCTGGAAAGGCCGACTTCTACATGGAATGTTGCTAGTGGAATAGCAACATTCCATGTAGAATCTCAAATGGTAGCAACAGTGGAGGAGTGGCCTAGTGGTTAGGGTGGTGGACTTTGGTCCTGGGGAACTGAGTTCAATTCCCACTTCAGGCACAGGCAGCTCCTTGTGACTCTGGGCAAGTCACTTAACCCTCCATTGCCCCATGTAAGCCGCATTGAGCCTGCCATGAGTGGGAAAGCGCAGGGTACAAATGTAACAAAAATAAAATAGATACTATTGGACATTCTACATGGAATGTTGCTACTATTGGAGATTCTACATGGAATGTTGCTATTCCACTAGCAACATTCCATGTAGAAGGCTGCGCAGGCTTCTGTTTCTGTGAGTCTGACGTCCTGCACGTACGTATGTGCAGGACGTCAGACTCACAGAAGCAGAAGCCTGCGCGGCCACATTGGTGATCTGGAAAGGCCGATTTCTACATGGAATGTTGCTAGTGGAATAGCAACATTCCATGTAGAATCTCAAATGGTAGCAACAGTGGAGGAGTGGCCTAGTGGTTAGGGTGGTGGACTTTGGTCCTGGGGAACTGAGTTCAATTCCCACTTCAGGCACAGGCAGCTCCTTGTGACTCTGGGCAAGTCACTTAACCCTCCATTGCCCCATGTAAGCCGCATTGAGCCTGCCATGAGTGGGAAAGCGCAGGGTACAAATGCAACAAAAATAAAAATGTTCAGGGACTAAGATATAGGTAAAGCAAAAAGGGAGTTGCTGGGGTGGGGGAGGAGGAGCAGGAAAGGCGAAATGGAAGGAGGGGGACAGAAGACAATGGAAAAGAGCAAGTCAATTGAGAGGAGTCAGAGGAAAGGTGGAGGAAAGGGGAGATACTGGGGAATGAGATTATTTCGTTTTGTTTTTTAATGTATCTCTCCGTTAACGATTCTGAAATTTAAGTGTCCCTTTACATAAAATGTCTGGGAGCTTTATAGATTGACTGTTCTTAATAAACTGGAGGCAATTTTAACTTCTACCAGTTCAGTTTTTGTAATAAACGCTTGCCTTGAGCTACAACTGAAAAAAGATGCAACCTATATTCAAAACCTAATTTTTTTTGTTTCAGTTTGTGTTTAGTTCTTTAGGAAATAAGTTTTTAAAAGCTTTTGAAATCTCCAATATAGCTTCTTCTGGTGTTGTGAATGGAAATCATTCAAAGGGTAGTGTGTTGATTCTTAGTGAGAAGAACATGCAGACCAAAAAAAATATGAGTGAATTCAGGAAGTAAGAATTTAAAAGATGGGCTGTCGTGAGTGTACGTTTTCACAAAATGTGCTGAAAAATATTCAAAATAAAACAATGTGGAAAAAAATGTAGAAATTTGGTCAAAAGAAAAGTAATTAGAAGTAAATAATATACAAGCTGACATGTTTAAGAATCTAGCTTGTTTTGCTGCTTAAGGTGTTAATTTCATAACAGGGCACCTTTGTGGAATATATTTAAAAAAAAAACACCTATTTTGTGCCTATATCCTTTATAAAATTGACTCTTAAAACTTTCTAATAGTGCACAAATTTTCTTGTACAAATTATCACCTGCTCTTAAAATATAAATGTGTTTATATGCATGTTTTGTAAAATAGCACATGCATTTTGTAACTCTGCCTTTGCTCCATCCTACCTACTAGGGCTGCCGAGAGACCCAGATGGGCGTGGGGCAGGACTCACCACAGCACTACCCCCCCCCCCCCCCCACTGAGACCGCCCCCTGCCTGCCCCCTTACCTTCCTGTCCGATTGCTGCTGTCATCTCCTGCGTGCCGGGATCAGGACCTGGATGATTGCATTAATGCGATATTGCATTGATGCAATCATCTGGGTCCTTGGCAGGAGAGACAGCAAGCAGACGGGCAGGCATGAAGAAGCTTGCCGGACCAGGAATTTTGCCACCCCCACCCCTCTCGGCAGCCCTGCTACCTGCGACCCCCAGATGCCCATGTATCGTGCACATATTAAATGTCTGTGTACTTATATGCGTGTATTCAGCCACACAACGTTATAAGAGCCATTCTCCACATGTAAAACATACTTCACAATGGAAAGTGCTTTATAAAATGATTCCATATGTTCAGAATGTGCATGTTTGTTGTGCAAATTTAATTTAAAACTGATTTTGAGTGATTACTGTTAAATAGGTGGTATTAATAAAATCAACAAACTAATACACTTTTTCCCATGACAGAGCTTGTGTGGTCTTGTTGCCATCATCACTAATCAAATCTTTGTTTATTTGTGCAGGGTTTAGATTCGGGGTTTGTTCCCAGTGTTCAGGATTTTGATAAGAAACTTGCAGAATCTGATGCCTATTTGCAGATTTTGATAGATCAGCTTAAGGTACAGTAGACTAAGTTACATCCAAAGTAGTTTCTTCCTTAAATTTGATAATGTTAAAATGGTTAGAATTTGCATGTTTTCAGTTAGACTTTTTTATTTTGAAGAAAAAACACACTATTCATATTTGATAGGCATAGCAATCCAATTTTGTAAGATTTTTTTTTTTTTATACTTTAGATACAATGGGGAAAAGCCTTAAGAAATGGGACCTTAAGAATAGGAAAAGCAGAAGTGAGTGGAGTTTGTCAGCAACCTTTTGTTATTAGTGGAAATTTTAATTATTCTGTATTTTGCATGGTGTTTGTGTACTTTGAAACAAGGTTTAAGGGTGGGGGGCTAAGTTAACTCTTTTCCCATCCATCTTGCTTTCCTCTCTTTTCAGATTTTAATTTAGTTTAATTTCACTTAACTCAAAGAGCTCAAGGTGTCATATGGTAAAATAAATATAAGACAATAAAATGCAAGAAAAAAAAACTGATGTAAAACCACCTATCCACAGAATAATAAAATAGATACTCTGCAGGAACACCACTCACTATTAAAGTAAACTAATAAGATGTGTAGCTGTTAATTTTAATTGTAATTAATCACCTGATTAAGAGGGTCTTTTACTAAAGCTTAGCTTGAGTTATCTACAGCAGGTCTCATAGGAATAAAATGGGCCCTGCTACAGGTAATATGAGCTAAACTTTAGTAAAAGACCCTCCTAAGACTTTTTTGTATCATAGTTAATAGCATTTTTAATCGCTACCCGTATAGTGTTGGTAAATATTCCTTCTGACCACCATAACGCTCTCTGGGCAATTAACTGCTTAGTGGTAATATTCAGTAAACTGGTTACATCCAGTTAGCTAACTGAGGGTCCCTTTTACCAAGCTGCAGGAAAAAAAGGCCCTGCGCTGGCAGTAAGGGCCGTTTTTCCCGCGTGCCAGGGCCCTTTTTACCCACACGCCAGGGCTCTTTTTACTACAGCGGGTAAAAAAGCCCCCAGCACATATGGCCATGCGGTAAGAGAACTCTTACCGCATGGCCGTGCGACGGGGAGCTTTTACTTCCACCCACTGAGGTGGCGATAAGGGCTCCCTTGGTAACCGGGCAGTACGTGATGATGCCCGATTACTACCACGCAAGCCATTTCTGGGGGTTTTCTTTTTCCTCTGGAAATGGCATACATTTGGGGCAGACTACCGCTGGCGGCTGCCCCGAAAGAGCAAGCGGTAAGCCTGTGTTGGGCTTACTGCTGCTCTGTAAAAGGGCCCCTGAATCAAGATAGCAATAGCTATCTTAACTTAATCCAATTACCTAACCAGGTAGCAGGCTTCATATATGGGGGTTGGGAGTAGTTTTGGCATGCCCCTCCCAGAAGCTCCCCTTCAGAAGAAAACCTCTTCTCCAAGGACAGGCAGGCCTCTTAATTTTCACTAATGGGTAATGCGGGCCCTTGAGTATGAGACACTCTCCATCGCATGTGCGTGAGAGCCTTCCTGCCTGCTGTGAGAGCGTGTGACCAGCAGATCTCTTTTTTTCTGTGATGAGAAGAGGGCGCATTAGTTATCCACTCCTCACAGCTGGTTCAGCTTTGGTCTTTTTGTGCCTTCCTCTTTTTTTTCTTAATACCCGTTTCGGGGTTTACCATATTTTATTCCATCTCCATATACTTTTTTAGATTATTTTTGCCTTTTTAAGGTTGGGGGGGGGGGGGTGGTCTTACAGTGGAGATCTTCCAGAAGAGGTTTTCTTCTGAAAGGGAGCTCTTGGAAGGGGCATGGCAAAACTACTCCCACGCCCCCATATATTAAGCCTGCTAGTAACCGGGGGCCTGCAAGGTTGATCTTCAGGATGGGAGATGATTTTGTGTGTGTGAGGACGGATGTATGTGCTTCAGGCCGCAGCAGCCAGTGTTAATGGTTGTGTTGATTTTCTCCAAGGACAAGCAGGGCATGCTATTCTCAGAAATAGGTGATGTAATCTGACTGAGCCCTAGTGTTCAAGAATGTTCTCAAAACCTTTGGCAGTGCCCATATCGTGCATTCGCAGGTGCCTTGCTGCCTGACATGAGCATATGGGACCAGAGTGGACAAGGCCCCACAGACAGCCCAGTTTTTTGTTTCTTTTGATCCCAACAGGATGAGGGTCGCCATCGGGAAATGCACTATTTCTAATTGGCTGTCAGATTGCATTTTCTTCACTTATGCCCACGCTGGACAAGCCCTAGAGGGTCATGTCAAGGCTCACAATGTCAGAGCTATGGCTGCGTTGGTAAGCCACTTTAGATCAGCCTCCATTGAAGAAATTTGCAAGACTAAGACATGGTCTTCAGACACGACATCCAGTTTGTCAGTTCGGGCAGACTGTTGCAGAATCTGTTTGGAGTCTAGAATCCAACTCCACCCTCCTAGGCCCGTTGTATTCTGTTGCATTCAGCACTCTCAGTTGTTAGCGCTATAGAAATAAGTAGTAGTAGTAGTATATAGTTTCAGGTTAATCTGTGTTAAATCCTCGACATTGTGAGGCCCAATTGTCCAATGTTTGTTGTTTTTGGTGAGCCTGGATGTTAGGGATTCCCCACTTATGAGAATAAATAAGCCTTCTTGTCCTCGGAGAAAGCAAAAGTACTTATCTGTAGCAGGGGGTTTTCTTCCATTGCAGCTGGGATGTACTATGTGCTGTCAAGTTATTATTGTGATGCTGATAATGCTTGTTTTTTGCAAGCTTCAGTAGAGAGAGAATGGTTAAGAAGGCAGGATGGTACAGTCCAACCCTTCTGTTAGCTCACTTCATGCCCTTCCTTGTGACTTAGTATCGGCTCTTTTCCGTCTGTTTTCTCGATTTACTGGACAGTTAAAGTAGATGATGCTGTCTTATTTAAATTATGGGAAGACAAAAGTTTAAAGTGGGCACATCAGGAGTATCAAATTCACAAATGAACATAGTAACATAGTAGATGACGGCAGAAAAAGACCTGCATGGTCCATCCAGTCTGCCCAACAAGATAAACTCATATGTGCTACTTTTTGTGTATACCTTTCCTTGATTTGTACCTGTCCTTTTCAGGGCACAGACCGTGTAAGTCTGCCCAGCACTATCCCCGCCTCCCAACCACCAGCCCCGCCTCCCACCACTGGCTCTGGCACAGACCGTATAAGTCTGCCCAGCACTATCCCCGCCTCCCAACCACCAGCCCCGCCTCCCACCACCAGCTCTGGCACAGACCGTATAAGTCTGCCCAGCACTATCCCCGCCTCCCAACCACCAGCCCCAACCACCAGCTCTGGCACAGACTGTCTGCCCAGCACTATCCCCGCCTCCCAACCACCAGCCCCAGCACAGACCGTATAAGTCTGCCCAGCACTATCCCTGCCTCCCACCACCGGCTCTGGCACAGACCGTATAAGTCTGCCCAGCACTATCCCCGCCTCCCAACCACCAGCCCCGCCTCCCACCACCAGCTCTGGCACAGACCGTATAAGTCTGCCCAGCACTATCCCCGCCTCCCAACCACCAGCCCCGCCTCCCACCACCGGCTCTGGCACAAAATAAATCTGTTCTCTTGACAGCATATGTTGCAACATATTTAGGCAAGGTGTTCTACACATTTTCTGATAAATCGGCCGTTGGCTTAGAATTGCCAAGCATATGGTGTTTCAGGGTTTGACAGAAATAAATATCCTTTTGAAAGATACCACAACCTGGTTGATAGCTGCTATACTTTAATGTGATAAATTTTATATCCTAACAGTGCATTTTCTCTCTTAGCTGTTTGATGACAAACTTCAAAACTGCAAAGACGATGATCAGAGGAAGGCAAGTATATTATTCTTTTCATGCATGTATTCTAATTAAGCAGTGAATGTTCTTTCACACTGGATTCACTGTTTTTTTGTGTTGGCTCTAGAACAGGGGTTTTCAACCCAGTCTTTGATGCTCCTTTTAACTCCTAACCCTTACTCACTTGTTCAGTACCCTTATTTTATCATCCCCTCCTTAGTAATTCCCTTTTCTCTTATTTGGCCTGTTTGTCTGTCCTAATTAGATTGTAAGCTCTGTCGAGCAGGGACTGCCTCTTTATGTTCAAGTGTACAGCTCTGCGTACGCCTAGTAGTGCTATACAAATGGGAAGTAGTAGTAGTAACACACCAACTCAGGTTTTCAGAAAATCCATATAAATATGCATGAAATAGATTTGTATACAGTGGAGCTACTGCATGCAAATTTATCTCATGCATATTCATTTGTCTCTATTACTTGACTAATGCACTATCTTTAAATATTTAAATATACTACAACCACATCAATGTATACTATAAAATTTTACAATTTTATTATGAAAACACCACTTATCTAACAGTAAAACACTCTCTGCCCCACACTCTCACAGTGATCTCTCCATATTATACAGTTCCCACATCGTTCATCCCCAGTACCATTCAACGAAATAAACTGTAGTTCATCGTACGTTATTCCAGATATCCAGGGCGATGACCTGTTTCAACACGGGTCATGTTTCTTTTAATAACCCTCAATGTCTTTTCCATTCCAATCTCCACAATTGGAAATGCCACACCTTGATAAATACTTCCTTCAGCTTGGTTTTAAATCCTTATTGGTTTCTGAAAAGAACTCATTGGTCCAAAGTGAAACAAAGAGAAACTGTGGACTGGTTGGCACTTGATTATCCACTACATCTCACATATCTTCCTGTCCCATACTTTCTTGGTCCCAACACAGGCCGTGTTTCTTTTAATTACTTCATCAGGAGACCTTTTACAATACATAATGCACAACATTACAATCTTATCTCCACCTCTATCATAACTCTAATATAAAAACAACCTTTCTTTTATCATATCCAACCTCTAAACTCTGTTCGGTATAACTTGTGGAGATCCCCAGACTCCAACACTTCTCTTTTAAGTGGTCATCAATAATGACCAGTCAACCTCTTTATTTAGTCCATAGGGCTCCACAGTGTCCAATGATATATCAATTTCTGTTCCTTACGAACCAAGTGTTTTTCAATATATTTTTTTTGTTTGTTACATTTGTACCCCACGCTTTCCCACTCGTGGCAGGCTCAATGCGGCTTAAAGTGACTTGCCCAGAGTCACAAGGAGCTGCCTGTGCCTGAAGTGGGAATTGAACTCAGTTCCTCAGATTCCCAGGACCAAAGTCCACCACCCTAACCCTTCCCACTCTCAATTTGAAACAATACAACAAACTGCAACTCCAAAATTGAATGATTATGCATCAGCCAATGATTGACCAAAGGAGTATCCCTCTTCTGCAATCTTATATTGCTCAAATGTTGTGCTATTCGCAGTTTTATTTTTTGTGTGGTCTCGCCAATGTACCACAGCTGACGTGGGCAACAAATGCCATACACCACATTGCTGGAATTACAATCCGTTTTTATTTGTAAATAAAACTGCCTTAGGAACCCTAACCTGGTTAACATTCATTGCATATTTACAGTACACACATTGTTGACAGGGACCATGCCCTTTAGCACCCTCGTTTATAGGTGATCTAGATCTCTTGTTACTAGATAAGATCTCCCCTATGTTCCTATCTCTAGTACATGAGAAGCGAGGCTTCTCCATTAATCCCTTATGCAACCTCAAAATTGGCCAATGCTTCAAAATGATTTTCTGAATTAAGTGAATTTGTTTGTAAAAAGGCAACACACAATTTATATGTGGACTCTTCTCCTTAGTGGCTTTCTGTGATAGCCACTGTCGTTTCACGTGTTTAGCTCGCTTATATGCTGATCGAATCACACCCTTAGGGTACCCTCGTTGCTGAAATCTACTTGACAGATCCCTTGAATGATTCATAAAATATACATAAGTAGAACATAATCTTTTTATACATAGAAACTGCCCCATAGGAATACTCTCCTTTAGCTACCTAGGGTGATGACTATCAAAGTGCAAAATGGTGTTCCTATCAGTGGGTTTCCGATAAGTACTGGTGACAAACCGTTAATGCACATATTCCACATTAATATCTAAAAATTGTACTGTGTTGCCCCAAGTCTGTGTTTCAAACTGAATATTGGGATCGCACTTGTTTAAATACTCCCAAAATACATCCAACTCCTCTCTCGTACCTAACCAGATAACGAACACATCATCGATGTACCTCTTCCTGTGTGGTTATATGCTCCTGATATTAATTATGTATGCAGGACAAGTCCAGTATGTAAAAGATAGGCTGTCATTTCAAGTTTGTTTTTCCAATTGTACAAACACACCCATAGGAAGGAGCATGTAAGTAGCCTTGTTTTACATTGGTTTTTAAGTTGCAAGAGTTTTTTTTAGGTTTTTTTTTGAACAAGCTGTGGTGGACATTTGTTTTTTTACAATTTTTTTTTTTGTTACATTTGTACCCCGCGCTTTCCCACTCATGGCAGGCTCAGTGCGGCTTACATGGGGCAATGGAGGGTTAAGTGACTTGCCCAGAGTCACAAGGAGCTGCCTGTACCTGAAGTGGGAATCGAACTCAGTTCCTCAGTTCCCCAGGACCAAAGTCCACCACCCTAACCACTAGGCCACTCCTCCAATGCAATTTAGTGCTTTTTATGTTCTTATCTGTTAGACGAAACATGGTGAAGTCTGTATTTTACCATCAGCTGGGTAAGCCATTCAGCCCCCCTTTTTGAAGTTTTTTTTAACTGTCACTTTTAGCTAAATTAGTTTCCAGTCACCTTATTTATTAGTGTGTTAATTTATTAATATAAATGTGAAGCAATTTTTGCTTAAGAGAGATTTTTACTTCTGAATGTGTCCCTCTCAGTTATGCTTTGTTTTAAGTATATCCTATATAATAATTCTCACCTCCAACATTCTGTGCTTGGGACCGTGGCTCCCTGGCTGCAGGTGGTCTGCGAGGCAGACACGCACGGACGTCACTGACGTCAAAACAGCTGATTCCAAGGCAAGGAGAGGAGTAGGGAAACACGCGCAGTGTGTTTCCCTACTCCTCCTACTGCCTCGGAATCAGCTGTCACCCCCCGCGCTACGGCCCCCTCGAAACCCACCCCCTTCCACGAACCTGTTGATCCTCCCCACCGGAACGCCGAAAACCGCACCCCCACCCCCCGCCGCTGTTGTGCACTATCTGTGCTGACAGCCGAAGTGTTGTTCTGCCCTTCGGGTGGGTTCCTCAATCATCTTCTCAGAAAGTTTAAGTCCGTGCGTCTGACGTCAGACGCACGCAGAGGAACTTCCCGACAAGATGATTGAAGAACCAACGGGAAGGAAAGAACAACACTTCGGCTGTAAGAACAGGTAGGACAACAACGGCAGCGGCGGGGGGGGGGGGGGGAACGACAGGTTCGCGGAGGGAGGGGGGTTCAAGGGGGCCGTAGCACGGAGGGGGGGGGAAATTGCCTGCCTAAGGCCCGTTTCCTTGCCTACAGAAACGGGACTTTTTTACTAGTTTATTTATATGTTTGTTTGATTTTTTTTTTTACTAGCTATTGCCTCTGACGCAGCCATTTCTCAGGTGAAACATGGCCATGTCAGGCACAGATATTTGAATCTCTGAGAGCTTTTGGATATCAGTAGACTGTTTGCTTCTTACGGGGTCTGCCTTTTCTTTCTATCCTTTACACTGAAAATGACAAGGACAGAGCAATACCAAGAATATTAGGCATCATATGCTATGACTTCATCTCATTGGGCAGACCAGATGTGCCTATGTTACTATGAGGACTGGGTTGAAGAATCCCTTTTCTAGATGGAGATAAGTGAGCAAGTTCCATTTAGTCCTGTAATAACTAATCCCACCCAATGAGGTAATTAACTCCTGCATTAGTTATTCCAGATGTAAGTAATCTTGTTTAATGTGCACATGAATTGATTTCTTTAGGTAATTCCAGAATTACATTTGAACACAATTGGCAACTATTCTACGTTTACTTCTAGAATAGTTACACGTTGTAAAAAGAACAGGGTGTGAAGCCAGGCTACCAAAAACTGGTGCAGTGGTCTTATTTAACGCTGTGAACTTTCGGCTTAGAACCCCTCTCTAGTTATCTTTCAGGACCCTAGACCCTCCATCCCCCTGAGATTTTCATAATTAAATTATTAAATCGTATAAAATAGCGTATTGGGACATCATGCATCTAAATATTAAACTTCATTTTGTGTTTGTGTGTGTATGGATGAGAGTCACACAATCCATGAGCTTAATCTTTTACCTGCAGAAAGGGTGGGCAGACATCAGGTAGCCCATTTATCCAGGTAAAGAACTGTTGGAGATTGCTGGAATCCTGTAATAATAGACTCTGAATCAGGTCACTAAGGGGCTCATTTTTGAAAGAGAAAAGCGTCCAGAAAGTGTCATAAAGCACCATTTGGATGGATTTTTTCTCAAAATGTCCAAATCAGTAGTTCTGAAACCTGTATTGCAGACGTCCATCTGTGTATTTTGTTTGCAATGCGTCCAAATCAAAAGGGGATGTGTTGGGGAGCATTTCAAAGGCAGGATTAGGTTGGGCTTAGGTCATGCCTAACACTTAGTTTTACAGCCATAGTGGAAGAAAATCAAAACGTCTAGGGCAAAAACTTCAACATTTTGGTCTAGACCTGTTTTTCTAACGAATAAGACACATACAGAAAGGTGCCCTAAGTGACCAGATGACCACTGCAGGGATTCAAGGATGACATTCCTTACTTCCCCACTGGTCACTGACCCCCTTCCACCCCCCAAAAATGTGAATAAAAATAGTACTCACCATTCTCTATGACAGCCTCAGATGTTATAGCCAGGTCCATTAGAGCAGCATGTAGGTCCCTGGAGTAGTGTAGTGGTGGGTGCAGTGCGCTGTAGCCAGGCTCCTACGTCCCCGTACCTGTTACACTTGTGTTGGAAACTGTGAGCCCTTCAAAACTCACCAGAAACTCACTGTACCTACATATAGTTGCCCCTTCACCCATTTGGGCTATTGTACTGGTGTGCAGTTGGGGGTAGTGGGTTTTGGAGGATTCAGCAGATAAGATAAGGAAGTAACGGTGAGATTTGTACCTGGGAGCATTTATATAAAGTCCACAGCAGTACCCACTAGAATGCCCCATTGCTCTCCTGGGATGTCTGGGAGACCAGTTTGCTAAAAATGCTGACCCCTCTTATATCATCACAAAACCTTGAAAGAAACAGTAATTTTTTTTAATTGTTGTGCTTTTTCAAAAATGGTTGCATTTGCTATTCAGATTTAGGATGTATAGCACAGAACATCCGAAGTCCGACTTAGACATCATATCGAAAATGCACCTCTAAGTGTCACCCTGAAGTAAGACCATATCTTCAATCCCAGCTGACCTTTGGAGCAGAATAATTGATTCATGGATTGAACTGAGGACGTTCAGTGTGGCAGTGCACAACACTGCTAGTGAGCCATGGGGTCAGCTCTCATGAATAAGTTCTCATTAAAGGAGACAAGGAGGATTTGTTTAAGAAATGTTATAAGGTTATTTTTTGTTTGATAGAATTATCTTGCCAGCATTTTCCAGGTAGCTGTGATATAAACCCTCATCTTGCTATAGTCTAAAATGTCCTAAAGCAAGCTGAGTGTGGCACATTTAAAATGTGGGGAAATGAATCTGTGGAGTCCAAACTCAAGAATGGTTGCAGCAGTTCCAAATAAAACACTTTTTTGCTCAACGTTTTTCACCTCAGAAGTATTAAAGTAGTACATAACTGTGATTAGGCTTTAAACAGCCTAGTATAGACTAAAAGAGCCACGCTCAAGGTCCCATCAAGAAAAACTCTCATTACTAGGAATGCTAACTAGAAAATCCACATGTAGTGTGTCTCTCTGGTAAAATCAAGAATTCTGTATAGAAAAACTCTTCCAAATACTGGAGACATATGGGTTCTGTAGATACACATTCTGTGTGACTTTCAGGCCATCTTGGCTTAACTTCCTTTAATTAGGCTTTGTTCTTGCTAATGATATCAGTTTGTACTGTAGTTAATGCAGAACTGAGCAATTCAAGCACTGCAGCAGCCTGGCAAAAGAGAGGAGTCTGGCAGTACCATGGCTCATGAACCCAGGAGGTGGGCAAATCAGAAAAATATAATTTCTCTTAGGACAGGCAGGCTGCTTGTTCTCACATGTGGGTTGACGTCCATGTCGGCCCAGGAATCGGCATTTTGCCAGCAAAATAAACAGTTTTGCTAGAGTTTTCTAGCGTGCGAGCAGCGTGCATTGTGTATGTGCGGATGACTTCCCGCCCGTAGCGTGAACGTGCTACTTCAGTTTTTTCTTGTCTGCGTTTGAGGTAACAGGGTTTCTTCTCTGCTCCTCGTAAGGCCCAGGAAAAAGTCTGACAAGGGACGGGCTTTTGACTGGCTCCAGTTCAGCATACCCTCAGTAAAAGTGTCCGTACCGGACGACTTACTGGTAGGGGGGAGGTTGATGTTTTTTCACCTCTTATAACCTCCGACTGGTGGTTTCTTCAAATAGTCTGGTTAGGATACACCCTCAATCTGGAATCCAAACCTCCAAATTGGCCACCGGGAGCTCATTCTTAAAGTTCCCAGCACAAGCAGGTACTTGCAGAGGAACTCTCTGCCCTTCTAAAGGACAGTGCGATCGAGCCCGTTCCACCAGGGGAAGAAGGGTTGGGATTCTATTCCAAGTACTTCCTTGTGCAAAAGAAAACAGGGGTGATGCGTCCCATCCTAGACCTAAGGGGCCTGAACAAATTTCGAGAAAAGTTCAGGATGGTTTCCCTGGGCACCCTTCTTCCCCATGATTCAAGAGAACGATTGGCTATGCTCTCTGGACTTAAAGGATGCTTACACACATGTCCTGATACTTCCAGCTCACAGGAAGTAGCTGTGATTTTGGCTGGGAACTCAGCACTTTCAGTACTGTGTACTGCCCTTTGGTCTGGCATCTGCATCCAGAGTGTTCACAAAGTGCCTGGCGGTAGTTGCAGCGGCGCTACCAGACTGGGAGTGCATGTGTTCCCTTATTGCGACGATTGGCTGGTGAAGATCACCTCGAAGGCAGGCGCTCAGCAGTCCATGCGAAATACTATTCAGGTGCTAGAACTTCTGGGGTTCGTGATAAATTATTCCAAGTCCCATCTCACCCCAGTTCAGAAATTGGAATTGATTGGAGTTGTGTTGAACACAAAGACAGCTTGCGCTTACCTGTCCCTGGTGTCCATAGTTTGAGCGTCTCAACAGATCACAGCTCGGCAGATGTTGAGACTCCTGGGGCACATGGCCTCCACAGTTCATGTAACTCCCATGGCACACCTGTACATGAGATCAGCTCAATGGACCCTGGCCTCCCAGTGGTATCAAACTGCAGGAGATCTAGAGGATGTGATCCAATTGTCCACCGACTTCCGGAATTCTCTGCGTTGGTGGACGATTCGGACTAATTTGACCTTGGGACGTCCATTTCAAATTCCTCAGCCACAAAAAGTGCTGACGACGGTTGCATCCCTCCTGAGGTGGAGAGCTCATGTGGATGGGCTTCACACTCAAGGAGCTTGGTCCTTTCAGGAAAAAGGTCTTCAGATCAATCTCCTGGAATTGCAAGCGATCTGGAACGCTCTGAAGGCTTTCAGAGACCAGCTGTCCAACCAAATCATACTGATTCAGACAGACAATCAGGTTGCCATGTATTACACCAATATGCAGGGGGGAACCAGATCTTGCCTTCTGGCCTAGTGGTTAGGGTGGTGGACTTTGGTCCTGGGGAACTGAGGAACTGAGTTTGATTCCCGGCACAGGCAGCTCCTTGTGACTCTGGGCAAGTCACTTAACCCTCCATTGCCTGCCACATAGAGCCTGCCATGAGTGGGAAAGCGTGGGGTACAAATGTAACAAAAAAAAAAAAAATGTCAGGAAGCTGTCCAGATGTGCCTTTGGGCGCGCCGTCACTGCATGTTTCTGCAAGCCACTTATCTGGCAGGCGTAAACAACAGTCTGGCCGACAGACTGAGCAGGATAATGCAACCACATGAGTGGTCACTGAACATGGGAGTAATCTGCAAGATCTTCCGAGCGTGGGGCACCCCCTCGGTGGATTTTTTTGCCACTCAGATCAATCACAAGGTCCCTCAGTTCTGTTCCAGGCTTCAGGCCCACGACAGACTAACTTCAGATGCCTTTCTCCTCCATTGGGGAACAGGCCTTCTGTATGCATATCCTCCCATAGCTCTAGTAGGGAAGACTTTGCTGAAACTCAAGCAAGACTGCTGAAACTTGATTCTGATTGCTTCCTTCTGGCTTTGTCAGATTTGGTTTCCTCTTCTTCTGGAGTTCTCCTCCGAGGAACCGTGGAGATTGGAATGTTTTCCAACCCTCATCACCCAGAACGAGGGGTCGCTTCTACATCCCAATCTCCAGTCTCTGGCTCTCAAGGCCTGGATGTTGAGAGCTTAGAATTTGCCTCCTTGGGTCTTTCAGAGAGTGTCTTTCGAGTCTTGCTTGCTTCTAGGAAAGATTCCAGAAAGAGGTGTTACTCTTTCAAATGGAGGAGGTTTGCCGTCTGGTGTGACAGCAAGGCCCTAGATCCTCTTTCTTGTCCTACACAGACCCTGCTTGAATACCTTCTACACTTGTCAGAGTCTGGTCTCAAGACCAACTCTGTAAGAGTTCACCTTAGTGCGATTAGTGCTTATCGCCGTGTAGAGAGTAAGCCTATCTCTGGACAGCCTTTAGTTGTTCGCTTCATGATAGGTTTGCTTTTGTCAGCACCCTCTGTCAAACCTTCACCAGTGTCATGGGATCTCAACGTCGTTCTCACCCAGCTGATGAAAGCTCCTTTTGAGCCACTGAATTCCTGCCATCTGAAGTACTTGACCTGGAAGGTCGTTTTCTTGGTGGCAGTTACTTCAGCTCGTAGGGTCAGTGAGCTTCAGGCCTTGGTAGTGCATGCACCTTATATCAGGTTTCATCACAATAGAGTAGTCCTCTGCACACATCCTAAGTTCCTGCCGAAGGTGGTGTCGGAGTTCCATCTGAACCAGTCAATTGTCTTGCCAACATTCTTTCCCTGTCTGCATACCCACCCGGGCGAAAGCAGATTGCATACCTTGGACTGCAAGAGAGCATTGGCCTTTTATGTGGATGAAGCCCTTCAGACAGTCCGCCCAGTTGTTTATTTCTTTTGATCCCAACAGGAGGGGAGTCGCCATCGGAAAACGCACAATCTCCAATTGGCTAGCAGATTGCATTTCCTTCACTTGTGCCCAAGCTGGGCTGACTCTTGAGGGCCATGTCACGGCTTATAATGTTAGAGCCATGGCTGCGTCAGTGGCTCACTTAAAGTCAGCCTCCATTGAGGAGATTTGCAAGGCTGCAACGTGGTCATCAGTCCACACATTCACATCTCACTACTGCCTTCAGCAGGATACCCGACGCAACAGTCGGTTTGGACAGTCAGTGCTGAGAATCTGTTCGGGGTTTAGAATCCATCTCCACCCCCCTAATCCCATTTTTGTTCTGTTCATTCTGCACCCTCAGTTATTTATGGTTTCAGGTCAATCTATGTTATGTCCTCGCTGTTTCGAGGCCCAATTGACCAATGTTCGTTGTTTTGAGTGAGCCTGGTTCCTAGGGATACCCCACATGTGAGAACAAGCAGCCTGTTTGTCCTCGTAGAAAGCGAAGATACTTACCTGTAGCAGGATTTCTCCGAGGACAGCAGGCTGATTGTTCTCACAAACCCTCCCACCTCCCCTTTGGAGGAGTTGTTGCTGTTTGTTTGCTGCTATGCTTTTTGATTAAACTGAAGTAGCACATTCACGCTACGGGCGGGAAGTCATCCGCGCATGCCCGCTGCAAGCTGCTCTCGCTCTAGAAGCTTTAGCAAAACTTTGTTTATTTTGCTGGCAAAATGCCGATTCCTGGGCCGACGTGGACATCAGCCTGCTGTTCTCGGAGAATACCTGCTACAGGTAAGTATCTTCACTTTAATCAGGAATTATAAATGCTGTGTCCCATAAGAGAACAGTTGTTGTCTGTCTTAACAACTAGTCACAATGTGGAAACTCAACTTCACTTTGGGGAAACAGAAAATGATCTTTTAGGGAGAGAAAATATCACGTTGAATGGTACTGGGACAGATAGTTTACTTCCATTATAACCAACAGTATAGAGAAGATAGCACCAGGCGGATGCTGGTCTAGGGAGGGACAGAGAAAAGGACATAGTATAGTATATACAGTGGTGGAAATAAGTATTTGATCCCTTGCTGATTTTGTAAGTTTGCCCACTGACAAAGACATGAGCAGCCCATAATTGAAGGGTAGGTTATTAGTAACAGTGAGAGATAGCACATCACAAATTAAATCCGGAAAATCACATTGTGGAAAGTATATGAATTTATTTGCATTCTGCAGAGGGAAATAAGTATTTAATCCCTCTGGCAAACAAGACCTAATACTTGGTGGCAAAACCCTTGTTGGCAAGCACAGCGGTCAGACGTCTTCTGTAGTTTATGATGAGGTTTGCACACATGTCAGGAGGAATTTTGGTCCACTCCTCTTTGCAGATCATCTCTAAATCATTAAGAGTTCTGGGCTGTCGCTTGGCAACTCGCAGCTTCAGCTCCCTCCATAAGTTTTCAATGGGATTAAGGTCTGGTGACTGGCTAGGCCACTCCATGACCCTAATGTGCTTCTTCCTGAGCCACTCCTTTGTTGCCTTGGCTGTATGTTTTGGGTCATTGTCGTGCTGGAAGACCCAGCCACGACCCATTTTTAAGGCCCTGGCGGAGGGAAGGAGGTTGTCACTCAGAATTGTACGGTACATGGCCCCATCCATTCTCCCATTGATGCGGTGAAGTAGTCCTGTGCCCTTAGCAGAGAAACACCCCCAAAACATAACATTTCCACCTCCATGCTTGACAGTGGGGACGGTGTTCTTTGGGTCATAGGCAGCATTTCTCTTCCTCCAAACACGGCGAGTTGAGTTCATGCCAAAGAGCTCAATTTTTGTCTCATCTGACCACAGCACCTTCTCCCAATCACTCTCGGCATCATCCAGGTGTTCACTGGCAAACTTCAGACGGGCCGTCACATGTGCCTTCCGGAGCAGGGGGACCTTGCGGGCACTGCAGGATTGCAATCCGTTATGTCGTAATGTGTTACCAATGGTTTTCGTGGTGACAGTGGTCCCAGCTGCCTTGAGATCATTGACAAGTTCCCCCCTTGTAGTTGTAGGCTGATTTCTAACCTTTCTCATGATCAAGGATACCCCACGAGGTGAGATTTTGCGTGGAGCCCCAGATCTTTGTCGATTGACAGTCATTTTGTACTTCTTCCATTTTCTTACTATGGCACCAACAGTTGTCTCCTTCTCGCCCAGCGTCTTACTGATGGTTTTGTAGCCCATTCCAGCCTTGTGCAGGTGTATGATCTTGTCCCTGACATCCTTAGACAGCTCCTTGCTCTTGGCCATTTTGTAGAGGTTAGAGTCTGACTGATTCACTGAGTCTGTGGACAGGTGTCTTTCATACAGGTGACCATTGCCGACAGCTGTCTGTCATGCAGGTAACGAGTTGATTTGGAGCATCTACCTGGTCTGTAGGGGCCAGATCTCTTACTGGTTGGTGGGGGATCAAATACTTATTTCCCTCTGCAGAATGCAAATAAATTCATATACTTTCCACAATGTGATTTTCCGGATTTAATTTGTGATGTGCTATCTCTCACTGTTACCAATAACCTACCCTTCAATTATGGGCTGCTCATGTCTTTGTCAGTGGGCAAACTTACAAAATCAGCAAGGGATCAAATACTTATTTCCACCACTGTACATTTCTTTATTTAGTAGTCACCACATCTTCTAGAAGAACTTGATGTGATCTGTGTTCTAAAAACAGTAGGTATAGAAACAGATAAATCAAAATATATCATAACTCATTTTATAAAGGTCAAATAAATGTACTCAAAACTTGAAGCCAGCCTAGTGAAAGCCATACTTAGCATATCTTCCAAAATTTCAAATAATTTTAAGCATTTTGGCGAAGAATTCCTAGTTTTGACACTCACAGTGGAGAGCATGATTCTGTGTATCTAGAAATGTTACCTTGACTAATGGCGGGTAAAGTAGTAATAGATCCTGCAAGGATCATAATGCCCTTCTGAGAGTATATTGCTGTAATCTAGAATTTAAATAGACAGGGCAACTTTCCTTTAAAAAAAATTGTAAATGCAGCAGTAATATTTTGAAAGATGTCCTGAAAGGAGTAGGTAATCAATGCAGTTCTCTTAGTGCATGTTCTATAAACTTAAGGGTATTTAATATTCTTGCTGCAGTATTTTACACTAATTCCATCCTTCAAAATTGGCCTTTTTTTTTTTTTTTTACTCCTAAAAGAGGGCATTACAGTAATCAGTATTCCTCATAATCAGTGCCTGGATAACAGATGCTAAATTCTTCTTAGTAGAATAGAGGTGCAGATTCTGAACAAGTCCTGGTTGATAAAGGAAATCTCCATTTTGTGATTAAGCTGTGGATTCATAGTATGTTTAGCATCTGAATTCACTCCTAGTATGTTCAAATGAGCTTCCACTGGAGAAAACAATCATTCAAAACTATAGTACTGCAATAGAGGAGCAAATAAAGCCAAAGGGCAATTTGGTAACACATAATTTAAACTTAATCCAGTTTATACACAATTTATGTGCATTAACCATTCCCAAACGCTGGACAACCACTTAAAAACATTGCTAACTTTTCAGCCTATTAATTCCATGTCTAGCAGTGAGATCTGTCAGTGGCTCAACGTAGGTATTAAATAAAAGTGGGAAATTGACTAATTCGTGGTACTCCTTACCTTAGTAGCTGTGGCTTGGATATTGCCTGCCCTAACAGGTCTATCTTCAGAAAAGCAGTAATCCATTGCCTTCTCTGGCAAATAACACTAATTTTCCTAAATCAGTTTAATAAAATGGTATGATCACTAGTTTTGACATGAAGGGAAGTCTAATAACACTGAAATGATATCAGCTCTACTATCTAGAAATCTTCTCAGATGATCTACCAAGTACACGATGCTATCTCTTTATTGCAAAGCTTTCAAAAGCCAGTCTGACCTTGGTGAAACCCCTTATTGGCTTACAGTCATGAATTTAGCTGGCTCGTATATTACATAGGTAAGAGACTGAAAAATGTATAAATTAGAAAGCGTGAGGAAATATATATGGTATAAAATGGGAGGAGACAAAGGAGTAAGTGGGAAGGACAAGGGTAGAGTTAAAGATAAAGCAGAAGAAAATGAATTTAAAAAAATGATGGGAGAGAACAAGCAGCCGAGATGAGCAACTTATTTGAAAGAGTGTCTCTTGATTAAGATTATATATGTTAAAAAAAAATTTTTTTTTAATGAAGGAAATGCTGAGTAGACCATAAAAAGACTAAAGAAGTCGAAAATATTCAAAAACACCTTTATTATACAACAGAGGTGAGAGCTATGAACACAGAGCTCGACTCGGACCAGTTTCACCAAGTGTGTCGCGTCTCTCGCGCTTGCCGTGCTCTCGAGGACCTTGGCATACTTTCAGGCTTCTTCCCCGGGAGCACGGGGTTGTGAGTCCATAGGCCACTACCGTGGAGCGGCAGTGGCAGGCAAGATCACCTTCCAGGTAGAGATGAAACAAGACTGGACCGGAACCCCGGACTGGAGTTCTACACCGGAACACTCGGAACTGGAACGCACCGGACGGGTGCGCACTGGAGTGGGGCCCGCTGAACTGGACACCCTGGAGTGGCCCCACTGGACTGGAACATACAGGAGTGAAACCCGCTGGGCTGGAACACACTGGAGCGGAACCCGCGGAACTGGAACACCCTGGACCTAGGCTTCACCTACACTTGACTGCCTTTCCCCGAGGGTTGAGCCCTCAGGTTCTGGCAGCCGGTAGGACTTACAGGAACAGCAGGAATGAAGATCCAGGAGTGCCCCCTGGCACCTAGGCGAAGGCAAGGCAGACAAGCAGGGACTGTCCGGGTTCTGGCAGTCGGCAGGATTCAACACAATGACTAGTAAACTGTACCCAGGCTAATAGGAACGCTATACCCAGGCAAACCAGTCATACACAGGAACATACACAGAGCAAACTCAGGAGACTTGGAAGGCTATACACCAGCTAACAACTAAGCTGTGCCCAAGCTAACAAGTCATGCACTGGAAACAAACGCAGAACACTAGCAAAGCTTTACACAGGCTACAAGCCACACGGTGCCTAAGCTGGCTAGTCAAGTAATAGGAACAAACCCAGAGAACTAGCAAAGCTATACACAGGCTACAAGCCAGACGGTGCCTAAGCTGGCTAGTTTATCACTAGGAACCAACACAGAGAACTAGCAGAGCTATGCACAGGCTACAAGCCAGACGGTGCCTAAGCTGGCTAGTCTACACTAGGAACAATCACAGTCTTGGGATAGTGGCTAGCAAGGGCGGCTAGTCTAACACTAGGAACAAATACAGACTCGGGATAGTGGCTAGCAAGGGCGGCTAGTCTAACACTAGGAACAAACACAGAGAACTAGCAGAGCTATGCACAGGCTACAAGCCAGATGGTGCCTAAGCTGGCTAGTCTACACTAGGAACAATCACAGTCTCGGGATAGTGGCTAGCAAGGGCGGCTAGTCTAACACTAGGAACAAACACAGTCTTGGGATAGTGGCTAGCAAGGGCGGCTAGTCTAACACTAGGAACAAACACAGTCTTGGGATAGTGGCTAGCAAGGGCGGCTAGTCTAACACTAGGAACAAACGCAGAGAACTAGCAGAGCTATGCACAGGCTACAAGCCAGACGGTGCCTGAGCTAACTAGTCATGCACTGGAAACAAACACAGAGAACTAGCAGAGCTATGCACAGGCTACAAGCCAGACGGTGCCTAAGCTAACTAGTCATGCACTGGAAACAAACACAGAGAACTAGCAGAGCTATGCACAGGCTACAAGCCACACGGTGCCTAAGCTAGCTAGTCTAAACAAACATAGAACACTAGCAAAGCTATACACAGGCTACAAGCCAGACGGTGCCTAAGCTAGCTAGTCTAACAAACATAGAAAGTCACACAGAGCAAACACTGAAACTGTGTACAGAGCACTCTATACACCAGGACCTTTAGATGAGCTGCAAAGGCCAGGACTGTAGTCTCCAAGTGATTAATAAAGCCCTTCAACACCAGAGCCACAGCTGCAGCAATCACCTTGCAACCAAACAGAGGCTTGACACACAGAGCAGTCAGCCCATAGGAAGGAACAGCGGGGGCTATCTTGGATACTGGCAAAGAGGAGGAGGCGGCAGCCATCTTGGAAGAGGCAAAGCCCACACAGGTGAGGTTCAGTAGGGCAATCAGCACACAGAGCCAGAGAGAACCTAAGACAGACACAGACACAGAGACAAGCAGAAGCCAGCACCGACACTGACTCCCAGAAACAGGGTAAGTCTGAGGGTTGTCACGGCCACGGACGGGACAAAGTGGCTGCTTCAGGGGCTAAATAACCAGATCAGTGTGAAAACAGACATGCACCAGATCTGGCTCAATTGTAGTCTTTCCTTCTGAAACACTTGTGTTGTTGCAGTCTTTTTGTGGTCTGCTCACTATGTCCTTTGGTCTGGATTTTGCAGACCGCCTGGCCACTTGTGGGACCATAAATTTTGTTGTTCCATGATTTTACATGACTGTTAGTGCCTTGGCTGAGCTCATCTGTCACATTTGTTTGGCTTGAACCCCTCTGATATGAGAGTATAGCTTGAGCTGAGTGATCCAGTTTCAATAAATAGTAAAATAGAGGGTAAAAAAGTTGTTTTTTTTTTTATTTAGAAAGTGGAGCAACTTACAGATTCTGCAGGTCTCGCGTACATGAAAGTCAAAGATCTCCTTCTGAGAAACTGACTCAGCAGTGGAGAAGTGCTTTAATATCTCTTTTTTTTTTTATCACTAGTGGAGCAAACAGTTTTCATGCTTTGTGGGTGTGAAAAGAAGGTGTATTGACACAAGCTGTGGAGTAGTTTATCTTTTATTAATTATATATCAAGTACAGGCATAAGGACAAAATATTTTCTTAAGGGATTTGTTCTGTCCCCTTACAGCTGCCATAGTTTATACTCATGATTAACAGACATTTACTGTTCAGCCTTGCACATGGAGTAACCCCTTATCCCACAGGATCACAACCTTTTTTTCCAGGTAGCAATCTGCATCAATCGCTGCTAAGCAACTGTTCTTTTTTTAGAGAAAATTCTGTACAACACCCTAAGGCAACAGGCACAATGGTTGCTATTGTAGAAAGTAGATGTCAAGAAAATGATGCACATATCTCTGAGGGCAGAAAAATATTCCCAAACTTGCCAGCATGTCTTTCTTGCAACATGAGAGAAAACAGTTTTATGATACTAAACCATATACCATATACAACTCTACAATTTCATAGAATCAAAACCAATGTCTGATTTACTAACAAAATCGAATCTTTTTGAAAAATACATAGCTTGATGAGGTGTGTCACTTTATTCGTGGTATCTATGGACAACATTAGACTTTGATAAAGTTTATGTAAAAAAAGGCAGTTATCTACACACTTCAGAAGAAATTCTTATAACAATATATGTGTATTGGCTGGTGGTTGTGAAAAGCTTTGTATATTGTTTCTCTGAGGATGAGTAGGATAACAAGTTCTCACAGATGTGTGTTGTCATCCAGTGGAGACCTCATAGAAGCCTCTTCATCTTAGATTAGCCTAGAAGCTTTTAAGAAGAGGTATAGTACACATGCGTGCGCTTTCCTGCTCGATGTCACACAGGACCTCCATCAGTCTTGTTTTTCTGCAGAGTCTAATGGATGACTCCTGTTGCACTATTTTTAGTATCTTGTTTTTAGTTATTTTTTAAATATCTTGCTGATCTGTAGAACTTTTTAGTTAACATAGTTCACATTTTTTGGTCTGATTTAAAATTTTCTTTTGATTTTGCAAGTTTACCTGGTCAGGCCCCTATTTTTGTGCTTTTTAGGTATCCCAGTTGGGCCATCTTAAAAACCAAATTATTTGATTTTTCAGCAGCTATTTTTTCTGATATGTCCTGGAAAAAAAGCCCCAATGGTTTAAAAAATTACAGGTGATGTGGCAAGACCATATTTGGACCAGGTACACACAATTGGTTCTTGTGTTGTCTTGAGCTATTCAGAAACCCTTAATGCCATTTGTGTTCCCAGAAGACAAAAAGAGAGATTTGTGGATAAGAGGAACAATGTGAAAGAATCTGTGAGTGCTTAAAATCTTATTCCATTGGAGTCTGCCTTGGAGGCATCAGTTTCCAAGGGTCCAGGAGTTGTACCGGATGCTGGGGATGCATTGACATTAGAAAGTGCATTGATCACCCTTGAGGTTGAGTGTTGATATAGCCCACTGAGACTAGACATCAACTGAATCCCATCCAAAGAAGGATTCATTTTTTATTTTTCATTGAAGCCCAGGACTCACGATATCGACGGTCGGGTAGAGGCCAGATAGAATTGATATTTTAATCTATCAGGTTACAGTGTTGAGATCACAGAGATACCAGCTATTGTTGTACCCATGAAGTGATCCTGCACAGAGAACTCTTAAGCTTTTTGTATACCAGTGGAGCTGACGGTCTCAGAGGACCTGAGACCAGGCCACCAATACTCCCCAAGTTACTCATAAGGACATGGCTTCTCTTGCTGGACTCTGTGCCTTTGTAATCAGCAGTCTTCAAGGAAGATGTTAATAGATTTGAGAGGCTGGAATGACTCTTGCTTGACACAATGCTTCAGCTTCAGTTTGACAGCGTAAATTCTGTTGCAGAGTCTTTCAGCCAGTCTTCGAGTCTTGCAATACTTGGGAGAAGATTCAGTGATTCAGAGACCTGAAAAGGCCTCTGGGTTGATATCTACCACACCTCGATCAATGCCCAGTGCATCAGGGGAGTAAGCTTAACTGAAACATAGGACAACTTTGGTATCTAGTCACCCTCAATAGAGACTGGTCTTCTCTGAAGTCCATAAGTCTAACCAGGCTCAAACTCAGGACCTGCCGCGCCCCCCCTCCACGGAATTCTTTATAGTTTGAATTCGAGCAATCCTGGGACTCTGACTACTGACCCGCAGAGCAATTTGAAGGTTCTGCTGGCTTACTGTCTGACCCAGTTTCTTCCCAGCAAGGAAGAATGTTGCCTTCTGAAAACCTCACCCTTTATTGACTTAATTAGGGAGACAGGCAAACAGGAATCTTGCTGTCATACCAGACTGCAGTAAGTCTAGAAACCACAACCTGCTCCCCAGCCAAAATGTAGTAAGTGATGACAGATGAAGACCAGTATTGTTGATGTAGTCTGCCCAGTAAGGTGGTTAGTTATACCTGCCATTCTGTGCCGGTTACAGCCCACTGTGCCCTTGTTTAGGGCTGTACGTGGTGCTTTAATCAGGGTACAGCCCTCTGTGCCCTTGTTTGGGGCTGTACCTTTTTTTTTTTTTATTTTTATTTATTTGAAGTCAATATTAACAAATGATACATGTTTCAGACAAGGCATACAAAGATCTGATGACAATGCAAAGCAATACATATAACTTCAAATTTTGTAGAACTTTTACTTTAGAAATCAAATTTACCCCCCTCCCCCCCACCCTCTTCCCATACCCCCCTTGGACTGGCTTTATCACAACCCGGTTCGTCATCGAAATTATGTATGAAGGAGAAAGGGGTCCCAAATCGAGTGCCATCTATTTGTACGGTTACTCCGCTCAGCTATGAGCCGTTCCATCTCACAGACATATCCCAATTTTCGAAGCCACCTAGTTAATGGCGGAATCGTAGTCTGTTTCCAACAAGCCGCTATAACTATCCGAGCTGCACAGGTGGCATAGCGCACCAAGGTCTGTTGAGTAGGTGTGAGGCCCGCTGCTTTTGTTGAAAACAGAAAAATGGTGGGATTCCATGGAATTTGAGTTCCCAGCCATACCTGCAGTCTGCTACGAACTGCTTTCCAATAAGCTTTGATTTTCCTACATTTCCACCAAATATGTCCCATGGATCCCTTCACACCACATCCCCTCCAGCACTGCCCAGGCATGGTGGGATAAATTCGTTGTAAACGCTCTGGTGTCATGTACCACCTAAATAGAACTTTAATGGCATTTTCTTTGAACGGGACATGAGACGACACCCCGGCCGCCGCTCGTTCCATCCTCTCCCATACCGTATCCTCCAGTTCAATCCCCAGTTCCCTCTGCCAACCCTTCCTGTGAAGTGTATAACAAGGTGTTTGTTGAGTAATAATACGATGTAAACGCGATATCAGCCCTGTGGTCGTAGCCTGTCCCTCACATATTTGCTCAAGAGTTAATTGCTGTCTGTGTATTACTTCCTGAATTGCTTTCGTCTTAAGGAAATGCGAGAGTTGGAGAAATGCATACTTATCAGTCACCACTGTTGGAAACTGTTGTTGAATTTCTGTATAAGACAAAAGGGACTCTCCCGCCAGTAGTTGCCCCCAAGTTCTCAGCCCTCCTTCATACCATCTAGTGAATATGCCTCTCTCTGTTCCCGGAATAAATAAGGGGTTATATGCTATGGGGGATAAGCGCGACAGTAAGCATTGACGATGCGGGAAAAGACTATCCCAGTTAGACAGAGTAACGTATATGGAGGGGCACAAACCCTCCTCCAATGACCTAAGGGACCTTGGTAGCCACATTAGTGCCCCCAACGGCCTTGTGCCCAATGTGAACTGCTCCAGGCCCACCCATTGCCGGTCAGGGTAGCCCTGGAACCATTCCACAGCCGCACGTGCCTGAGCTGCTCTGTAGTACCAACCCAAGTTGGGGACCCCCAGCCCTCCCCTCCTCCTATCCTGGTACAAGAAGGCTCGTGCTAGCCGCGGACGTTTGCCAGCCCAAATAAAGCGCACAATACGATCTTGCAGTGCAGCAAGAAATTTACGAGGCAGGGGGACCGGAAGAGCCTGGAACAGGTACAGTAAACGTGGTAATATGTTTAGCTTAACTGCGGCAATACGGCCAAACCAGGAGAGTGCAATGTCTCCCCATCTCTCCATATCTGCAGTGAGGACACGGCCCAGGCCTTTATAATTTGCTGTGAAAAGATCAGAGAGCCTAGCAGTAATGTTCACCCCCAGGTAGCGGATACTCCCACTAGCCCACCGAAAAGCATACGTCGATTTTAAAGTTTCCACCAGTTCCGCATCGAGGGTCACGTTTAGGGCTTCAGATTTGGACATATTTACTCTAAATCCTGAGAGTGCGGAGTATTGTTCAATGTCCTGCAAAAGCTCAGGGAAAGATGTTAGAGGGCGAGTGATGAACATTAACACGTCGTCTGCGAAGAGGGCCAGTTTATGTGCTCTCCCCGCTATTGTAATGCCAGTGATCCCCGGGTTGGATCTAACCCTAGACGCAAAAGGTTCCATGACCATTGCAAACAACATCGGGGAGAGAGGGCATCCCTGCCTGGTGCCCCTGTGCAGAGTGAAGAGTTCAGAGTAGCCCCCATTCAAGCTGATACATGCTTTAGGTGAGGTATAGAATGCTTGAATCCACCTACTGAATTGGGGTCCTATCCCAAAGGTCTCCATCACTTTGTACATGAATGGCCAATGCACCCTGTCGAAGGCCTTTTCAGCGTCTAGACTAAGGAGACACATAGGCTTTCACATTTTTTTTGCCAAATACATTAAGTCTACTACTCTTCTCGTGTTATCCATTGCTTTCCTATAGGAAACGAAACCCACTTGATCTGGGTGAATAATCGCTGGGAGCATAGGGGCTAGTCTATTAGCTAAGACTTTGGCTAAAATTTTGACGTCTGCGTTTAGAACCGATATAGGACGATAAGACCCACAGTCCGCTAGGTCTTTGTCTGGTTTTGGTAATACTGCTATCCATGCCTCTAACATGGAGGCCGGTAGAGACTCCCCCCGCCCTATTTGGTTGAACATGTCAGCCAAAAGTGGGGCCAGATCAGAAGCAAATTGCTTATAAAACTCATTAGGTAGTCCATCCAGCCCCGAGGACTTACCAGATGGTAAATGCTGAATAGCTTTGTGTATTTCAAGCGGGGTGACCGGCTCATCCAGAGTGGCACGTTGCTGGCATGTCAGAGAGGCTAAATCAGTCTCCGCTATGTAATCTGCAATAGAATCAGCAGGGGGGTTTATTTCACGAGCATATAACTCCTTGTAGAAGTCACCAAACCGCCTTCTAATAGCTTCCGATGTATTCAGCATGTCCCCTCCTCTCTCCCGGATATGTGTTACCGCCCTTTCCGCCTTTTTCCTACGTAGCCTCAGGGCCAGCAGGCGTCCCGCTTTGTTAGAAAATTCATAAGAATAAACCTTCGATCGAGATTGTAATTGGCTTAAGTGTTCAGAGTAAATAGAGTCCAGCTGAAGACGCTGGGCTCGCAGCTCCTCCAATGAGGTCAGAGAGCCGCCGGCCTTGTGCTGAGCTTCTAAACTCTTGATCCTATCTAAGCATTGAGCCATTTGTTTTCTGCGAATCCTAGCCCTCCTACTAGTCAGCTGTAAAAAGTAGCCTCTCGACACTGCCTTCATGGCGTCCCACACAATGCTAAGGGGTGGCCCCGATGTCTTATTGATCTCCAGATACTCTTTCAGCACTTTTTTACAGCCCTCCACCACCTCACTCTCTTGTAACATACTGGCATTAAGTGCCCATCTCTTGTCTTTAATCTCTGCCTTGATTGTTGGCAGTACGACCCAAACCGGGGCATGGTCAGACAGGGTCGCACTGCCAATACCTGCGCTGGGCCCCTGCTCTGATAGAGCTACATCGAGAAAAATATAGTCAATACGTGAGTATGATGCATGCACTGCTGAGTAATATGTATAATCTCTCATTTGCGCGTGACTCAATCGCCACACATCCAGAGTCCCCAGAGAAGCGGCCATTGATCCCAACGCTAAGGCATCCCGAGTGCCTACAGTCTGCCCCGTCCCAGACCGGTCTAAAACCGGATCCATTACTCCATTGAAGTCGCCTCCCAATATTATAGATCCTTGTGCAAATGTAGCTAAAAGATTCCTTATTTTAATGTAGAAAGCCTGCTGGCGATCATTCGGGGCGTATATACAGGCTAGGGTTATGTCCATGTGATCTAGTGTTATGTGCAAGAACAGAAACCGCCCGCCTGGATCCCGTTTGACCTTTACTATTTGGGCCTGTACTGACTCATGAAATAACACCGCCACCCCACGTTTTTTGGATCCTTCGTTAGAGGAGGCAAAAAAGGACCTGGGGTATTTAGGATGGGAGAGGAGTCTTTCGTGCTTCCGGCGGAGGTGCGTCTCCTGCAACAGAACTATATGAGCCCCCAGCTGCTGGAGCTCTTTAAATAATTTCTGCCTTTTTTGTGGCATATTCAATCCTTTTACATTGTAAGATAAGATCTTAAGATTTATACTCATAACTAAAACATAAAACCAAGCAGAACGAGCAGAGCATACCGACCCACTATCCTCACTTTCACCTCCATCCTCCTACAATGTGCCAGTCCGAGCCCACCCTCCCCTTCCCTCCCCTTAAACCCAGTGTCTAACCCCCCCTTCCCCCTTCTCCAGTCACCAACCCGAAGGTACATGCCCCCCGAGTGGGATGTGAGAAAGTAACCCACTGTGTTCCAGACCAATCCAATTCCCTCCCGCCCCCCCCCCCTTTTAATTGTTGCCATGTGACCATCAGATGCCAAATCCCATTTAAACAGAACAAAAAAACTGTAACTTGTATACATGCCACAGCTCTCGATGATTTACCCCTCTCCCAATACTAATACAAAACCTCACTCCTATTAGGTGTCTCACTGTTGAGACCATCCCTCCTCCCACTAAAGGAAAAGAAGAAGAGGAGATGAAAAGAAAAGAAAATAAATAAAATGTATATATATACATACAGACCCCCCAATAACCATAGTACTTCAAAATAAACTCAGAACAAAGCAGATTGGGAGACTCTATGAGCAGTGTCCCCCTGATACCACATATGCGTCCATCTGCTCTTCATCATCCACAGACGCAAGGAACTCAGGTGACAGGCCCCGATTAGGCCAGCGTATCAGCATTCAGGTTCCCTCCACCGTCGCTCTCCGCTTCGGGTTGCTGCGCTTGTTGGATGCGGGGACCCGCTGCCATTTTTGTAGCTTTGCTTTCGTCGTAGGTGCCAGCTCTCCCAGAGGCGCCTTCGAGCTCACCAGTCCCCCTGCATACAAAGACGCCCAAGCTTCGGTTAGGAAGCAAACCCTATATCTAGTCCCCTTAATCGTGAAGTTCAGCGAAAAAGGGAAGCCCCACCGGTAGATGAGCTTCTCTTTGATTAGGACATCCAGGGCCGGCTTCAGGAGTCGCCTCTGCTGCAGTGTGAACTGGGAAAGATCTTGGTATACTGTTATCTTGGCTCCTTCATACTCCAAATCCTGTTTCTTCCGAGCACAGGCAAGAATTTGTTCTTTTATTTCATACTTATGAAATCGCACGATGATGTCTCGCGCTCTAGTCTCCTGACGCGGGCCCAGGGCTCTATGTGCTCTGTCCAAGTCAATCTTCTCTGCCTCTACCTCGGACCCCATCAGGGTTGCACATATACAGTGGTGGAAATAAGTATTTGATCCCTTGCTGATTTTGTAAGTTTGCCCACTGACAAAGACATGAGCAGCCCATAATTGAAGGGTAGGTTATTGGTAACAGTGAGAGATAGCACATCACAAATTAAATCCGGAAAATCACATTGTGGAAAGTATATGAATTTATTTGCATTCTGCAGAGGGAAATAAGTATTTGATCCCCCACCAACCAGTAAGAGATCTGGCCCCTACAGACCAGGTAGATGCTCCAAATCAACTCGTTACCTGCATGACAGACAGCTGTCGGCAATGGTCACCTGTATGAAAGACACCTGTCCACAGACTCAGTGAATCAGTCAGACTCTAACCTCTACAAAATGGCCAAGAGCAAGGAGCTGTCTAAGGATGTCAGGGACAAGATCATACACCTGCACAAGGCTGGAATGGGCTACAAAACCATCAGTAAGACGCTGGGCGAGAAGGAGACAACTGTTGGTGCCATAGTAAGAAAATGGAAGAAGTACAAAATGACTGTCAATCGACAAAGATCTGGGGCTCCACGCAAAATCTCACCTCGTGGGGTATCCTTGATCATGAGGAAGGTTAGAAATCAGCCTACAACTACAAGGGGGGAACTTGTCAATGATCTCAAGGCAGCTGGGACCACTGTCACCACGAAAACCATTGGTAACACATTACGACATAACGGATTGCAATCCTGCAGTGCCCGCAAGGTCCCCCTGCTCCGGAAGGCACATGTGACGGCCCGTCTGAAGTTTGCCAGTGAACACCTGGATGATGCCGAGAGTGATTGGGAGAAGGTGCTGTGGTCAGATGAGACAAAAATTGAGCTCTTTGGCATGAACTCAACTCGCCGTGTTTGGAGGAAGAGAAATGCTGCCTATGACCCAAAGAACACCGTCCCCACTGTCAAGCATGGAGGTGGAAATGTTATGTTTTGGGGGTGTTTCTCTGCTAAGGGCACAGGACTACTTCACCGCATCAATGGGAGAATGGATGGGGCCATGTACCGTACAATTCTGAGTGACAACCTCCTTCCCTCCGCCAGGGCCTTAAAAATGGGTCGTGGCTGGGTCTTCCAGCACGACAATGACCCAAAACATACAGCCAAGGCAACAAAGGAGTGGCTCAGGAAGAAGCACATTAGGGTCATGGAGTGGCCTAGCCAGTCACCAGACCTTAATCCCATTGAAAACTTATGGAGGGAGCTGAAGCTGCGAGTTGCCAAGCGACAGCCCAGAACTCTTAATGATTTAGAGATGATCTGCAAAGAGGAGTGGACCAAAATTCCTCCTGACATGTGTGCAAACCTCATCATCAACTACAGAAGACGTCTGACCGCTGTGCTTGCCAACAAGGGTTTTGCCACCAAGTATTAGGTCTTGTTTGCCAGAGGGATTAAATACTTATTTCCCTCTGCAGAATGCAAATAAATTCATATACTTTCCACAATGTGATTTTCCGGATTTAATTTGTGATGTGCTATCTCTCACTGTTACCAATAACCTACCCTTCAATTATGGGCTGCTCATGTCTTTGTCAGTGGGCAAACTTACAAAATCAGCAAGGGATCAAATACTTATTTCCACCACTGTAGTTTGCACTATTAGTGGGACATCTTCCATCTCACCACCCTCTGGAACCCCGCGGAGCCGGAGATTATTCCTCCTGCCCCGGTTTTCTAAGTCATCCAGTTTATAAGCCAAGTCTTTCGTTTTTTGATCCAATTCCTGTATGTGTGCATCATGAGCAGTTAGGGACTCCGAATGCTCTTCCAGCATAAGTTCCGCTTCTTCCATTCGTCCCCCCAGCTCGCGGAGATCTGCGCTTAGCACCTCCATCTTTTCTAGTATCTCCTCCTTTGATTTTTGGATGTCCTCTTGGATACCGGACAGAATCTGTTTGAGTTCGCCCGAGACGCCCTTTTTTGCGGGGGGTCTCCGCGATTCCGCCAGCGATAAGGCTGAGTCGGAGTCAGAAGGCGAGGCCTGCGCCATTGCCTCGTGGCGCTTCGGGGTCTTACTCGGCCCGCCGCCTGCCGACTTCTCCGAGTCCTTGTTCCGCGCCGAATGCACCTTATACCGGCTGGTGAGTATTGCCAATCGGGAGTATTCAAAAGCGGCGAAAATAGCTGATGGTGGTCACTTAAAGCTGTTTTATCGCGGCGGGGAGCGGGAGCTAAGAAGCTAGACCGCCATTGCCAGTGGTGACGTCACTTCCTCTAGGGGGGGCTGTACCTTTTGCTGGATGCAAGTTAAATTCTTTCACACCTTGTTTAAAATGTGAGTCGTTTAAGTTTAGGGACAAGGTTTTGACTGACTGTAAGAGTACATAACTAAACTAGTGTTTGTGTCCTTGATGGCACCTTCCAGTGGGAGGGAGGCTAAGGTTTTTAGCAATCAGTTGGCCCTCTCTGGGCAAGTCACTTAACCCTCCATTGCACCAGGTACAAATAAGTACCTGTATATACTATGTAAACCACTTTGAATGTAGTTGCAAAAACCACAGAAAGGTGGTATATCAAGTCCCCCCTTCTCTGACTGGTGGCTTCTAAAAATTTCTGTCTCAGATGTAGACTTCACATAGTCAAATTGCTGATTGGAAATCTATTGGTAAAACTCTCAGCATCAGGAACCACTAATCGAGAGGGGGAAAAGCAGGGATTTTACTCCAAGTATTTCCTGGTGACAATAAAAGATGGGATTCTTTTGCATCCTAAACCAACTTTTGTTTTGGGAAAAGTTCAGGATGGTTTTCCTGAGCACCTTCATACCTTACCTCTGAAAAGGAGAGTGGCTATGTTTCCTGTATTAAAAAAAAAGTGTATATTCACATAGAAGTACAGCCAAGTCACATGAAGTATCTTGGATCCTTAATAAGGAAAGACTATTATCAATACTGCTTTCTGCCATTTGACCTCATGTCAGCTGCACAACTATTCACAGAGGCCCTCATTTTATACATCCTATTTGTGTTGGATTCATGCATAAACTGGCACTTAAATGTTTATCTTCTATAAATGTCTAGACCCCCATTTTACTAAGCTGGGATATGCATGTATCAAACCCAAGTGCTTACAAATGACAAAGGGTAGGGTCTGGGTGTGGCAAGTTCATAAACATTTATTCCACATTTAAGAAGGGGACTTAATCTTCTCTGTCCTAAAACATTGACGTTGGGAATTCAACCTGCTACTATGCACATTTAGGATTTGGTAAACAACTACTATTGAGCAGCTCTTCACTGGAGGGATACTGTTTGGATAGAACAGAACTCCTGATACGACACTAGGGTTGGTCAGTTGGTTCTCAACAATCTCTTTAGGGATTAGAATTCAGATTCCACCTAGGCCCATTTTATTTGCCAGTTGACTTCTTAGAAGAAAAAGCCCCAATAAAATTTAAAAAGCTTCTTGCCTTTAAGAGCATTTTCTGCTGTCTATCCTTGCAACACCCTTTCAAGTGTTATCTGTTGTTGAAGCAGCCTGTGGCTATGCTGCTTGGCCTAGGAGAAAATCCAGTTACTTATGTGTAGCAAATGTTTTCCCGAGGACAACAGGATAAAAGGTCCCCTACCCATATCTTCCCTGTAAGTTTATTCCACTGTAAGCTTTATTAAAGATTGAGGAGGTCCTTCACAACAGCAGTGACCAGCAAAATGTGTTCATGTGCAGTACTGCCTTAAAAGCTTCTAGAGGATTCTAAGAAGATTTTCTATGTGAGCTCCATCAGATGTTGCCAGATAAGTAACCCGGTTTACTCAATGGCTCCAGAATTAGAAAATGTCTTTCATTAGTAATACTTTTACCAAAAAGTCTTTTCCTAGTATTTGGTTAAGGATATTTCTTTGGCAGTAGACATGAAAAGTTACTTTTACTTGATATATATATAACACCATAAAATATTGTTAATTGAAAAAAAATACCTTCTGTAGATCGTAGTAAGTATGATTTGCAATACTAAACGTAAATGAAAGATATTGCAACCATAATAAAGCGGCAGCCGTTCTAGGTGTGGAATTGGATCTTATGACTAATTTGTTAGTTTGATGTGATGGGTCAAAATGCGGACCATTATATATGCTGTTTCCTTAAATTGCTATCTATTTTCACATATGTATAGAAGAAACCGGCCGTGACTTTCTTTAAAACCTCCCTGTCTGACATAGTAACATAGTAGATGACGGCAGAAAAAGACCTGCACGGTCCATCCAGTCTGCCCAACAAGACAACTCATGTGTGCTACTTTTGTGTATACCCTACTTTGATTTGTACCTGTGCTCTTCAGGGCACAGACCGTATAAGTCTGCCCAGCACTAGCCCCGCCTCCCAACCACCGGCTCTGGCATAGACCATATTAGTCTGCCCAGCACTATCCCCGCCTCCCAGCACCGGCTCTGACACAGACCGTATAAGTCTGCCCCGCACTATCCCCGCCTCCCAACCTCCAGCCCCGCCTCCCACTGCCGGCTCTGCTATCCAATCTCGGTTAAGCTCCTGAGGATCCTTTCCTTCTGAACAGGATTCCTTTATGTTTATCCCACGCATGTTTGAATTCCGTTACCGTTTTCCTCTCCACCACCTCCCGCGGGAGGGCATTCCAAGCATCCATCACTCTCTCCGTGAAGAAATACTTCCTGACATTTTTCTTGAGTCTGCCCCCCTTCAATCTCATTTCATGTCCTCTCGTTCTACCGCCTTCGTATCTCCGGAAAAGGTTCGTTTGCGGATTAATACCTTTCAAATATTTGAACGTCTGTATCATATCACCCCTGTTTCTCCTTTCCTCCAGGGTATACATGTTCAGGTCAGCAAGTCTCTCCTCATACGTCTTGTTACGCAAATCCCATACCATTCTCGTAGCTTTTCTTTGCACCGCTTCGATTCTTTTTACATCCTTAGCATGATACGGCCTCCAAAACTGAACACAATACAAATATTTTTTAAATGGTTTTCGTTGCTTGATAATAGTGTGATCCAAACTTTAGTAAGGCATTGAGGTAGCAGTATAAATTTCACCTGTGCAGCTCCTTCAATGCTAGGGGTGCAGGAAAAGAGAGGGCCACTTAAATATGTTTGTTTCCTCTAAAGTGAATCCTGCTGCTCTGCGAGCCCTTAATTTCAACTTCTGCCACTGCACATCAAAGCAGTGATTGTGAATCTCTTAGATTCTGCTGTGTGGGGTGTGTATATGGTTCATTACTGAACAGAGCTGAAGGCAATGAAACAATGCTTGTTACCATCTAAAATAGTTAAACAAAGGGAGAAATATTGGTGTCTGTTATGGTGTGTCTAGTGAGCTTATATGGAAGTGACATCACTGTTAGACAACCTATTAGACAACAGAGGCATGGGGGGAATAATTTAAGTTTATATAGTTTTTTTTGTTTAATTTTAGCACCTACCATAAAATAGCTTGTGTTAACATTGAAATAGTGTGCTATATTAGCATATGCAGGTTTTTGCGTTAGTATGTTCAAAAATGAAAGACAACTGGCTAAAACAAAAAATCACATTTCCGAAGGTTAGTAGAAAATCTTTACAAATTTTATATAGGATACCTAAATTAGTTTTGCCATTGTACAGTGCTCATGAATAAAACCAGAACACAAGGCAGTAGTTTTTCATTTAAAAAAAGGGAAGAAATACATTTTTTTCTCTCAGAGAGAAGAAGCGAATACCAGTCATAGAACTTCCAGTAGGGCATGCCACTTTCAGTTTTGCGCCACATGTATGGAAACTGGCAAGAGTAAATCATTTCATGGCCCAACAGAGAAAAGAATATTTTAAACATTTTCTGTTTTGCTCTTTGAATTGTATATACTCTGAGGCCTATGTAGTTTTCTCTCTTTGTTAGCATGTAATAGACTTCCTAGCACACGCAGGAGGATGGACTCTATAGTGGCAAGAATAAACCCCATGAAAACTGCTACAAACGAACAATAGATTTTAGTCTGGCAACATTCTATATTTTATTAGGCCACTAAAGTACCTTCATCTTGCAAGTAAAATGTATACAGTTCCAATATGTTTACCATTTAACTTCATCCCCCCCTCCAAAAAAGGGCTTTGTCTCTAATATTTCCCTGCAATATTAATGGCATCTGATTATCAAGAGTGGTCACAATGTACATAATCCATCACGGTGTGCAAAGGAGAATTTGTGTGGGGGTTTTTTGTGTTTAATTTACCTGCAAGAAAATTACATTCTGTTGCAAAGCTTTAGCAGTTAACATCTCTTGAAGAAGATTGAGACATGGGCAAACTGAAAGAATGTAGCACGCTATTTAACCAACAGTTTCCGATTAGGGTTTAATTATCACAGCCTTTCTAAAGCAGAGTGATCTCTTTTTAAGCTTGGATTCAGAAAAAGAGCCACCTAAACCGCTTTGATAGTAACCACAGAAAGGCAGTATATTAAATCCCATCCCCTTTACCACGATTTTTTTATTGATAGTTGCCTATTTTAATTGGATTTAATTCACATTTATTTGGAAGGTATCTCAAGTGATTGCACACTTGATCACAAATGCCGGTTTATGCCATGGGTTTTCGGTTTTTCTTCCGTTGCTGATTAATTAGAAGTGGAGTTCAGTATATTAGTATATTAGCACCCCTGTCATAAAGCTTCATTTTATTCACCTAAGCACTGAAGCATGTGTTGCACAATAACAACTTAGATATGTAAAACAGCCAAATAATCAGATCTGTAGGTGAGAAATAATCCCAAACAATTTACAGTGACCCAGAAATAATACATAGGAAGCAGAGATAACAGTGTAAATTACTTGTTATTTTTCAACAGAAAATTGAAAATCTCAAGGAGACAACATGTGTAAGTTCCTTATTTATTCACATATCATATTTGTTTATTTGATTCTTGGAGAACATATGTAGCCCTTTCTTACCTGCCTTTTTAATTTTTGTAAATGAACTTGTGTATATTGACCAGATGTTGTGTATTTTATCAAGCTCAATCTGTAAATATATTCAGTAGTGATGGAAGTTGATTGTCAGCTTGACAGGATATACCGTCTAGTGTTATGTGACACATGCCATTGAATTAACTGGACATCATTTTTCCCCAATATGAACCATTTTGGTTTCCTATAGGCACCCTGTAGGAAATATGGCAAATTTGTAGCTATCATATCTAATGTTGGTTAAGCTGGCCAGGTGAGGCACCTAGGTCGGAGAGAACTGCTGACCCAGCTTTCTCTCAATCCTTTGGGAGATGGCCGAATTAAGTGATTTCACAAAGAACATTCCAATGGGATCTGCACCATGCTGTAGATGCTTGTTTAAGTACTTGGCCTATAAATGGTGATTAGCATAACAAGAATCCTAAAAATATTGGTTGGCGTGGCATGATGATGGATTTCTGATGAGATGCCTTCAGTGAAATATTTGAACTTGTACTCCAGATGTATTATTAATGGGATACTCAAAATGTATTTAATTATTTCAGGAATGCATTATTTCCTCTGGTAAATATTTTTTAATTTGTTAAACCCATGTATATAAAGAGGGTCTTGTTTGTTTTCTAGAGCATGGTAGAATCAATTAAACACTGCATTGTGTTACTGCAGATTGCTAAAGTAAGTCAACTATATATTTTTATAAATGTTAAAACTGCATTATGTTTTAATAAAGTGCTACACTTTTCACATGAAAAGTACAGAAAACAATGAAAGCTGCATGACAAAATCTGAAGTTTGAGTTGGAAGTGTTGTTTTTTCCCAAAACAAGTTAACAGAGCAATATCTCAGAACTTGTTAGGGGTTAATTTTTCCTCAGTAAAGGATGGGGAACTGGTTTGGCTGGTGGCAAATTACCATGGGTAACTAATTTACTGGGATTTATTTACAGCCATTATGAAGAGATTCTGCCAAGGCGGTGTACAGCAAGTATAGTTTAACATAAAACTTTGGGCTCTGTTTACTAAGCCACATTGTATGTGTGCTAACTTTTTAGCAGTCACAAAAGAGAGGGCAAACAGCATACAAGAACAACAAAGCAAGAAAAAGAAGCAAAAACTGGGCCTTCAGGATTGGGAAAAAATGCAGTCCTTTATTATCATATGATAATAAAGGACTGCATTTTTTCCCAATCCTGAAGGCCCAGTTTTTGCTTCTTTTTCTTGCTAACTTTTTAGCAGGCACTAATGCTAAAGATACTCATAGGAATATTTGGGTGTCTCTAGCATTAGCGCGTGCTAAAACGTTAATGTGCCTACAGCGCGGCTTAGTAAACAGGGCCCTTAAAAGTTTGTTAATGGCATAGCAATTGTAAAACGACCAAATGAAAGCATAGTACAATTAATGAAATAAACTTGTGGAGATGGCAAATTAAATCTTAGTAATAGGATGAACATGATTACTATCAGAAATATAATAATTTAGTAGCACTGTAAAACAATAATAAATATCAGCAGAGTATGAATGATACCATAATAGCATGGAAGAACATTATTGATATGATACTCATGATGCCAGCACAATACAAATCAAACACTTTAATATGTACACATGAGAACATTCAAATAACATGGATGTGATGTTCATGCTGTTAGTACAGTATGATGACACAAGATATAATTTAAATACAATCCTCAATTAGATTGGAATATGACTCAGACATCCTTAAATATAATAATAGTGGGTGGAAAAAGACTCAAAGAGCTCCAGGGTAACTCCTTCAGAGCTAAAAACTCTTCATCACTGGCTAAATACCACTCCACATATATAAGTGCAACAGTCTACATATGCAGTGAAAATTTACAACTTTCTAAATGATATAGACTCAATCAAAGTGCGTTTATCTTGCCTCCTCCAGTCCCCCGACCGACGTTGGCCAGCGTTTTGAGCTGCTGTCTGAAGGTCAGGAATTCTACAAAGAAAAAAGAAGTAAGAAGCATAACAGTGAAAAACAGCTGATATCCACAGACTTCTAATATCAAAACTACCTACTTCATTCAAAGCGTTAAAAAATTTAGCTGCTGGAGTACCAGCATGAAAAACAAACAAAAAGGGCCACTATATAAATTATTCATGACATCAGATGCCACAAAAAACCCTCCAGTCACAGCAACAGAGGATTTAAAGCAAAAACACACAAAAAAACTGGCTGCCTAAGAATGTTAGCAAACTAAACTTTATTTAGTGGAAAACAAGCTATCCTAGAAAAAAATGGCACCATTTTATGTTCACATTCAAACCAAAAGTTTCCATGCAATTAAGCTTATAAATCCAGCATTGTTTCTGCTGTAAAAGAATTTTTGCGTCTATCACCTCCCCATCACCGGGGCTCAATCTGCCAAAGCACATCAGTATCTAAATCGGAATATTTCTAAAGAAGAAGATAAACAGCTTCTAGGAAATTTAAGATCTAACACGGATATAGTGATCCGGAGAGCTGATAAGGGTGGGGCGGCTGTTGTCCAGGACTGTGATGCTTATGAGGAAGAAGTATGGAGACGATTGTCTGTTTTTGCAGAATATAAGCAGCTAGTGGTTGATCCCATACTGGAGTTGCAGAATGAAATTTTCTGGATCACAGGAGAAGGTTTTTCACAAGGCTTTCTCACATGGAAAGACTCTCAATTTTTGAACATGGGTCATTCCATGCCAAGTGGTCTAAACTTAAAAAAAGTTCCCACCATCGTGTTCTCCAATTTTGTTCAAATTTTATCAAACACACTTTGACCTGAGTAAATGGCTACTTAATGGTGGCATTGCAAAACAAAAACAGATCTGTGTTGTAGAGCACAATTTTCTCTTTCAGATGGTACTGTTCACAAGCTGATTCAGGCAGACTCTCTTTTAATAATTGGCTTTGAACTTTGATACATTTTACCATTTGCGTTGACAGTGCCAACTTTGAAGAGATCCTCCAGGGCGGTTATAGATGCTGGTTAGTTGCAAATCTGGCAGTATTATGTCCAGCACAAGCATAATGCTTGTTCAAAATTTCAAGTCCGTATCTTTGCATGGAAGTTGTTGCGGTCTGAATATTGGTCCAAATATGTTCCGATGAGTTGCGACCAATTTTGATGCACACTTTGAGTCAACTTGTTTGACTGGATTTTGCATCCATAATGTTAAAATGTATTTAATCGGAATTAGCATCAAAAACTGTACAAGATTTGAATTTTTTAGCCATTCTTATAAATGTGTTTGGATTTTATTAGACCCCCAAAATGGCATTTTGGTAAATGCCGCGCGCTCTTGGACTGACAACCTTTCAGAAAACGGGGTCTAGATCTGCAACTACTGCAGTTAGAGACCTCAAATTTTGGGAAACTTCGTTTAACACTTGACTTGCACAACAGATACAATTTGAACAAAATTGGAGACATGATGGTGGGAAGGTTTAGACCACTTGGCATGGAATGACCCACATACGTTTTCCAAAAATTCCAGTTTTCTACACGTTTCCAAAAATACACAGTAATTGGATAAAAAGCACCATGGAGACCGATTGTGACAAGCAGGGGCTCACTACTGGAACCTTTATCTATGTATGTGGATTGTCACTTGCAATCCTTGGTGACCACGGGACAGTCATACATATGAGATTCTACAGATTTCCTGTGGAAATTGGAAACTTTGGAAGGTGAGATGCAGTCCTGCTGATTAGTGACATTAGATGTGGTCTCATTATATACCGTGATACTGTAGGAAGAAGCTCTTCAAGTTCTTCAAATATTTTTAGACACTAGGTCTGAACATTGGTTCCCATATTTGTTATATTACAGTTGGCTTTTATAGCTATGAAGAAAAAATTTTTTCAGTTTGGAGATCAAATATTTCAACAAATTTCCAGAGTAGCTATGGGGGCAACTCAGTTGCCAACTTGGTTATGACCTACTTTGAGCAGAGATTTGTTTATCCTCATGAAATGTTTCAGCATGTGAGATTGTGGTTATGTTTTATTGATAACATCTTTGTTCTCTGGGCAGGTAGTGACCAGACTCTGTTAGGATTTGTGGAGTCCTTAAACAAGTAAAAATATATACAGATGGATGTGGAATCCTGTAAGTCATTTAAAATGAAAACCAAGAAATCAAAATGATGACCCACTAAACTTCAGAAATATATTCTACTACTACTACTTAACATTTCTAGAGCGCTACTAGGGTTATGCAGCGCTGTACAGTCCCTGCTCAAAGGAGCTTACAATCTAAAGGACGAAATGTCAAGTTGGGGCAGTCTAGATTTCCTGAATAGAGGTATGGTGGTTAGGTGCTGAAGGCGACATTGAAGAGGTGGGCTTTGAGCAAGGATTTGAAGATGGGCAGGGAGGGGGCCTGGCGAATGGGCTCAGGGAGTTTATTCCAAGCATGGGGTGAGGCGAGGCAGAAAGGGCGGAGCCTGGAGTTGGTGGTGGTGGAGAAGGGTACTGAAAGGAGGGATTTGTCTTGAGAGCGGAGGTTACGGGTAGGAACGTAGGGGGAGATGAGGGTAGAGAGGTAGGGAGGGGCTGCAGATCGAATGCATTTGTAGGTTAGTAGGAGAAGCTTGAACTGTATGTGGTACCTAATTGGAAGCCAGTGCAGTGACTTGAGGAGAGGGGTGATATGAGTATATCGGTCCAGGTGATGGGAATTGATTTAAAGGAAGGAAAAAGTCTCAGAGCTCCAGATCAACAGAGCTTAGAACGATCACAAAAATCTACTCTTCATCAGAAGCTTTAAAAAACCTTCCAAATTCGTTTTACCAATTTTTGTCAATTTTAAGAATTTTAAATATGTCGTCTTGTCTGCTGCTTTATATGCTGAATCACACTGCCTATATGCAGTGCATTATATACATTTCAATGTTCCAAGATTCAACCGCATCCAGTGCTCAAAGGTATAAAATAGTACTTATCTCCTCTTGCAATTTCTCAATCCCCCAGACCAGACCAACAATGGCCAGTGTTTCGCTTAGCTCCATCTTTCCATGCTGCTTCGGGGTCTCAGCGGTTGTGGTTTATACAGACAGCATCCCAACTTGCAACTATTGTCCGACGGCATGTGTTGTGTTTCAGCAGGTTGAGCCCCGGTGACGGGGAGGTGACAGATACAAAATTCATTTACAGCAGCAATGCTGGATTCATAAGCATTATTCCATGGAACCTTTTGGTTTGAATGTAAAGATAGAATTGTCATGGTCCAGTTCTTGGAGTATGGCAAAGAGGGAAATCCACCTAGGTGGATGAACAACAAAATCCCACGGGATCAACAAAGCTCTAAGAAAAGTGGGAAATGGATCGATGACGCCATGGACTGGGACAGCTGGCTCAATTATGAGAAATTTTATTACAGACTCGACACGGATCTGTGTTTCAGCCACTGGCCTGCCTCAGGAGTCTCCATAACGTATATTATAAAATGAACTGCTGTGTGTTCAAGACACAAAGCTTCACAGAGGTCATTCTTCTTTTTTACCTGTGGCAATTCATTTTATAACATATGTTCTCCGAGGACAAGCAGGCTGCTTGTTCTCACGACTGGGTGACGTCCGCGGCAGCCCCCACCAACCGGAAAAAGCTTCGCGGGACGGTCGGCACGCAGGGCACGCCCACCGCGCATGCACGGCCGTCTTCCCGCCCGTGCGCGACCGCTCCCGCCAGTTCCTTTTTTTCCGCGTCTGGAGAGAGTCGTGCTTTGCCGCTCTCTCTATTCTCAGCCGCCGGAAAGTCGATCGCGTTTACGCGAATCGTTTATTTTTTTCGTTTCTATTTGTTTTGGACCGCCCGGTTTTCTTTAAAAAAAAAAAAAAAAAAAAACCTGAGCGTGTGGAGCACGCGCTCCCCTTTTCCCTCGCTTCTAGCGGGGACGCCGCGTTGCGGCCTAGTGGCCGCACGGTCTTTTTCCCCTTTTTCGAGGTGTGATTTCCGCCACCATCGACGACTTTGACTTCGCCGACGCGATTTTTCCGTCGATGTCCTCAAAGGTCCCGAGTGGATTTAAAAAGTGTGGTCGGTGCGGCTGGCCGATCTCGCAGACCGACACCCACGCTTGGTGCCTCCAGTGCCTCGGGCCGGAGCACAATCTCAAGTCGTGTCCCCTGTGTCTCGGTCTCTGGAAACGGACTCAGGTTGCGAGGCAAGTTCTACGGGACCGTCTTTTTGGAACTTGCGCCGGCCCCTCGACCTCGACGGCATCGGTATCGACGCCCGGTCCTTCGGTACCGGTATCGATGCCCGAGACATCGGCACCGATGGCATCGACCCCAGGAGAACAGGTCCCGTCGGCCCTCCGGTGAGGGTAGAGGTGAGAGGCCGCGCGGGCAGTTGGCCCCGGTCACTCCCTCAGCCCGTGGTCCACGGGACCGAACCCTGTCTGACCCGGCTCCTCGAGACCGAGGGGGATCGTCCTCCTCCTCCTCCATACCTCCCGGCGCCGGTGACATGCATCGCAAGAAGGATAAGAAGCGCCGTCACCGGTCGCCCTCGGTGCATCCGGACATCGGAGAGGAGGCGACGCCGAAGCGTCCACGTCGAGAGGAGAGGTCCCCGTCGGTTGTGGAGGTACCGATGCGTCAGGGTTCCGGCACGTCGGTGCCGTCTCCTGGCCCCCATCAGCTTCTGGCGCCGACACCCCTACCGGCCCCACCGCCTTTCCCGGCAGCGGGCCTGGACGAGTGCCTCAGAGCCATCCTTCCAGGGATCCTGGAAGGGCTGATGCGCCAGGCTGTGCCGGCGCCGGGGGTGCTTGCGCCCTCGGCGCCGATGACTGTGGCGCCGGCGACACCGACCGCCACGCAGGTGGAGTCCCCGTCGACGTCGATGGAGGGAGCTTCGTCCCCGCCGGCGCGGGAGTCCACCGCTCGACGACACCGAGGCCTCGGTGCCTCGACGTCGAGCCGGGCCCGGTTCAGGACTCAGCTACATGAGCTTATGTCCGATACCGAGGATGAGGCCTCGTGGGGGGAAGAGGAGGACCCTAGATATTTCTCCTCAGAGGAGTCTACGGGCCTTCCCTCGGACCCCACGCCTTCACCGGAGAGGAAGCTCTCGCCTCCTGAGAGTCTCTCCTTTGCCTCCTTTGTGCGGGATATGTCTATCAGCATTCCTTTCCCCGTGGTCTCTGTGGAAGAGCCGAGGGCCGAGATGCTCGAGGTCCTCGACTATCCATCACCACCTAGAGAGTCCTCCACGGTACCGCTGCATAATGTCCTCAAGGAGACACTGCTTCGGAACTGGATGCGACCGTTAACTAATCCCACCATTCCCAAGAAAGCAGAGTCCCAGTACAGGATCCACTCTGACCCAGAGTTAATGCGGCCACAATTGCCCCATGACTCGGCGGTCGTGGATTCTGCTCTCAAGAGGGCACGGAGTTCGAGGGATACCGCCTCGGCGCCCCCGGGGCGGGAGTCTCGCACTCTGCACTCGTTTGGGAGGAAGGCCTACCAATCCTCCATGCTCGTGACCCGCATCCAGTCATACCAGCTCTATATGAGCATCCACATGCGGAACAATGTGAAGCAGCTGGCGGACCTGGTCGATAAGCTCCCGCCGGAGCAGTCCAGGCCTTATCAGGAGGTGGTCAGGCAGCTGAAGGCGTGCAGAAAGTTCCTGTCCAGGGGTATCTATGACACCTGTGACGTGGCGTCTCGTGCTGCGGCCCAAGGTATCGTGATGCGCAGGCTCTCATGGCTGCGTGCCTCGGACCTGGACAACCGCACCCAGCAGAGGCTGGCCGACGTCCCTTGCCGGGGGGATAACATTTTTGGTGAGAAGGTCGAGCAGCTGGTGGACCAACTGCATCAGCGGGAAACCGCCCTCGACAAGCTCTCCCACCGGGCGCCTTCAGCATCCACCTCAGCAGGTGGACGTTTTTCCCGGGCCCGGCAGGCTGCACCCTATTCTTTTGCAAAGCGTAGGTACAACCATCCGGCCCGAAGGCCTCGTCAGGCACAGGGACAGACCCAGCGCGCTCGTTCTCATCAACAGCGTGCGCCTAAGCAGCCCCCTGCGCCTCCACAGCAAAAGCCGGGGACGGGCTTTTGACTGGATCCACGGGAACATAGCCGCCCTCAAAGTGTCCGTACCGGACGATCTGCCGGTCGGGGGGAGGTTAAAATTTTTTCACCAAAGGTGGCCTCTCATAACCTCCGACCAGTGGGTTCTCCAAATAGTGCGGTGCGGATACGCCCTGAATTTGGCCTCCCTGCCTCCAAATTGTCCTCCGGGAGCTCAATCTTTCAGCTCCCATCACAAGCAGGTACTTGCAGAGGAACTCTCCGCCCTTCTCAGCGCCAATGCGGTCGAGCCCGTACCACCCGGGCAGGAAGGGCAGGGATTCTATTCCAGGTACTTCCTTGTGGAAAAGAAAACAGGGGGGATGCGTCCCATCCTAGACCTGAGAGGCCTGAACAAATTCCTGGTCAAAGAAAAGTTCAGGATGCTTTCCTTGGGCACCCTTCTGCCAATGATTCAGAAAAACGATTGGCTATGTTCCCTGGATTTAAAGGACGCATATACTCACATCCCGATACTGCCAGCTCACAGACAGTATCTCAGATTCCGCCTGGGCGCACGGCACTTTCAGTATTGTGTGCTGCCCTTTGGGCTCGCCTCTGCCCCACGAGTGTTTACAAAGTGCCTCGTGGTGGTAGCGGCCTACCTACGCAAGCTGGGAGTGCACGTGTTCCCATATCTCGACGATTGGCTGGTCAAGAACACCTCGGAGGCGGGAGCCCTCCGGTCTATGCAGTGCACTACTCGACTTCTGGAGCTGCTGGGGTTTGTGATAAATTACCCAAAGTCCCATCTCCAGCCAACACAGTCTCTGGAATTCATAGGAGCTCTGCTGAATGCCCAGACGGCTCAGGCCTACCTTCCCGAAGCGAGGGCCACCAATCTCCTGGCCCTGGCCTCGCAGACCAGAGCGTCTCAGCAGGTCACAGCTCAGCAGATGTTGAGACTTCTGGGTCATATGGCCTCCACAGTTCATGTGACTCCCATGGCTCGTCTTCACATGAGATCTGCTCAATGGACCCTAGCTTCCCAGTGGTTCCAAGCCACCGGGAATCTAGAAGATGTCATCCGCCTCTCCACCAGTTGCCGCACTTCACTGCTCTGGTGGACCATTCGGACCAATTTGACCCTGGGACGTCCATTCCAAATTCCGCAGCCCACGAAAGTGCTGACGACGGATGCGTCTCGCCTGGGGTGGGGAGCTCATGTCGATGGGCTTCACACCCAGGGTCTGTGGTCCCTCCAGGAAAAGGACCTGCAGATCAACCTCCTGGAGCTCCGAGCGATCTGGAACGCACAGAAGGCTTTCAGAGATCGGCTGTCCTACCAAATTATCCAAATTCGGACAGACAATCAGGTTGCAATGTATTACGTCAACAAGCAGGGGGGCACCGGATCTCGCCCCCTCTGTCAGGAAGCCGTCGGGATGTAGCGTTGGGCGTGCCGGTTCGGCATGCTTCTCCAAGCCACGTACCTGGCAGGCGTAAACAACAGTCTGGCCGACAGACTGAGCAGAGTCATGCAACCGCACGAGTGGTCGCTCTATTCCAGAGTGGTACGCAAGATCTTCCGAGAGTGGGGCACCCCCTCGGTGGACCTTTTCGCCTCTCGGACCAACCACAAGCTGCCTCTGTTCTGTTCCAGACTTCAGACACACGGCAGGCTAGCGTCAGATGCCTTTCTCCTTCATTGGGGGACCGGCCTCCTGTATGCTTATCCTCCCATACCTTTGTGGGGAAGACCTTACTGAAGCTCAAGCAAGACCGTGGCACCATGATTCTGATCGCGCCCTTTTGGCCTCGTCAGATCTGGTTTCCTCTTCTTCTGGAGTTGTCCTCCGAAGAACCGTGGAGATTGGAGTGTTTTCCGACTCTCATCTCGCAGAACGACGGAGCGTTGCTGCACCCCAACCTTCAATCCCTGGCTCTCACGGCCTGGATGTTGAGGGCGTAGACTTCGCTGCGTTGGGTCTGTCTGAGGGTGTCTCCCGTGTCTTGCTTGCCTCTAGGAAGGATTCCACTAAAAAGAGTTACTTTTTCAAGTGGAGGAGGTTTGTCGTTTGGTGTGAGAGCCAGGCCCTAGAACCTCGTTCTTGTCCTGCACAGAACCTGCTTGAATACCTTCTGCACTTATCAGAGTCTGGTCTCAAGACCAACTCAGTAAGGAATCACCTTAGTGCGATTAGTGCTTACCATTATTGTGTGGAAGGTAAAGCCATCTCTGGAGAGCCTTTAGTAGTTCGATTCATGAGAGGCTTGCTCTTGTCAAAGCCCCCTATCAAGCCTCCCACAGTGTCATGGGATCTCAACGTCGTCCTCACCCAGCTGATGAAACCTCCTTTTGAGCCACTGAATACCTGCCATCTGAAGTACTTGACCTGGAAGGTCATTTTCTTGGTGGCAGTTACTTCAGCTCGTAGGGTCAGTGAGCTTCAAGCCCTAGTAGCTCACGCTCCATATACCAAATTTCATCATAACAGAGTAGTGCTCCGCACCCACCCAAAGTTCCTGCCGAAGGTGGTGTCGGAGTTCCATCTTAACCAGTCAATTGTCTTGCCAACATTTTTCCCCAGGCCGCATACCCGCCCTGCTGAACGTCAGTTGCACACATTGGACTGCAAGAGAGCATTGGCCTTCTACTTGGAGCGGACACAGCCCCACAGACAGTCCGCCCAATTGTTTATTTCTTTCGACCCTAACAGGCTAGGGGTCGCTGTCGGGAAACGCACCATCTCCAATTGGCTAGCAGATTGCATTTCCTTCACTTACGCCCAGACTGGGCTGGCTCTTGAGGGTCATGTCACGGCTCATAGTGTTAGAGCCATGGCAGCGTCGGTGGCCCACTTGAAGTCAGCCACTATTGAAGAGATTTGCAAGGCTGCGACGTGGTCATCTGTCCACACATTCACATCACATTACTGCCTCCAGCAGGATACCCGACGCGACAGTCGGTTCGGGCAGTCGGTGCTGCAGAATCTGTTTGGGGTGTAAATCCAACTCCACCCTCCAGGACCCGAATTTATTCTGGTCAGGCTGCACTCTCAGTTAGTTGTTCTTCGTAGGTCAATTTTCTGTTGTACCCTCGCCGTTGCGAGGTTCAATTGACCTGGGTTCTTGTTTTGATTGAGCCTGAGAGCTAGGGATACCCCAGTCGTGAGAACAAGCAGCCTGCTTGTCCTCGGAGAAAGTGAATGATACATACCTGTAGCAGGTGTTCTCCGAGGACAGCAGGCTGATTGTTCTCACCTACCCTCCCTCCTCCCCTTTGGAGTTGTGTGTTTCATCCTTCTTTTGCTAGTCATTCAACTGGCGGGAGCGGTCGCGCACGGGTGGGAAGACGGCCGCGCATGCGCGGTGGGCGTGCCCTGCGTGCCGACCGTCCCGCGAAGCTTTTTCCGGTTGGTGGGGGCTGCCGCGGACGTCACCCAGTCGTGAGAACAATCAGCCTGCTGTCCTCGGAGAACACCTGCTACAGGTATGTATCATTCACTTTATGGAGACTCCTGAGGCAGGCCTGTGTCGAGTCTATAATAACATTTCTCATAATTGATCCAGCTGTCCCAGTCTCTGGAGTCGTTGGTCCATTTCCTACTTTTCTTAGTGCTTTGCCATTTTTTCTAGGATGGCTTGTTTTCTACCAATAAAGTTTAGTTTGCTAACATTCTTTGGCAGCCAATTTTTTTTGGTGTTTTTGCTTTAATTTCTATGTTGCTGTGATTGGAGGGGTTTTGGTGGCATCCGATGTCATGAATATTGTATATAGTGGCCCTTTTTGTTTGTTTTTCATGCTGGTACTCCAGCAGCTAAATGTTTTAGCGCTTTGAATGAAGTAGTTAGTTTTGATATTAGAAGTCTGTGGATATCTGCTATTTTTCATTGTTATGCCTTTCTTTGTAGAATTCCTGACCTTCAGACAGCAGCTCGAAACGCTGGCCAACGTCGGTCGGGGGACTGGCGGAAAGGGAAATGGGACTTGATATACCGCCTTTCTATGGTTTTTGCAACTACATTCAAAGCGATTTACATAGTATATTCAGGGTTAAGTGAGTTACCAGAGTCACAAGCTGCAGTGGGAAAGGAAGCAAGATAAGTGCACTTTGTGTCTGTATCATTTAGGAGGCTTTAAATTTTTGTTGCATATGTAGACTATTGCAGTTACATATATGGAGTGGTATTTAGCCAGTAATGAAGAGTTTTTAGCTCTGAAGGAGTTACCCTGGAGCTCTTTGAAGCTTTTTCCACCCATTATTATTAATATATTAGCAGATGTCTGAGTCAGATTTCAATGTAATTGAGGGTTGTATTTAAATTATATCGTGTGATTATTTCATCCTCTACCCATAACATTGTTTCTATAGTACAATACAATGAAACATCTTAATAGGCAGCTTGAAGGGGACAAGTGCAATTAAGATATGTAGATAGGACAAGATGGCTAATATAAAGTAATTGGGAAAAACAGATGGGTTCTTAAACTGAAGGAGGATTGTATGTACAGTAGAATAAGATATGGGGAACTAAGTTACAGGATGTGCAGCAAGCTTGGGTAACTTGTAATAAACCACTTCTTCTGTTACCCTCCTGTTCCATTTTTTTGTCTTTTTTGATCTGCTTTTTTTCCTTTTGGTTTGCTATTTCTGTGGCAGATCTTTGCCTTTTATTTTTTTGTTTCTGTGTGCAGCAAGCTATTCCATGCTTGAGTGGATACTCAGTTGCCATATATATTAAAGGCTTGAGAGAAGAGTTAGGCTTTTGGATACTTCCTGAAGTAGAGATAGTTTTGAATTTGGTTTAGCTCCTCTGGGAGTGAGTTCTAGAGTGTGGGGGCTACTCCTGAGAAGGCTCACTGGTGGGTATCATATCATACAATTTTGTTTGATGAGGGGTATAAATAGTGAAACTCGTTGAGAGGACCTTAGAGGCCTAAAAAATGTGTAGAGGACAAACTTATTCTTGAGGTACTCTGACCCATTTTATCTGAGGGCTTTGAAAACTAAAGATAGTTTTAAATTTGGCCCTGTAAGCTGCTGTTAGCTAGTGTAGATTTTGTGGAAAGTGTCTGATGTCATGTAGCCTTTTCTCAATTGTGCTGCAGCGTTCTGAATTAGTTGGAGTTAGTGTAAACTTTTTTTTGTGTGTGTGTGTAACAGGTGTACAGGGCATTCTCTGAGAACAAGCAGGCCAGTTGTATTTTCACAGCTGGGGTGACAACATCCGATGGAGCCGGTAGCGGACGCTAACTAGCGAGGTTAATGTAGAATTTTCTAGCAGCATCCCACTGTGCTTGCACTGGTGCTTTCTTGACCGACGCGTGAGCACGAGTCCCTCAGTCGATGTCCAAGAAGATCTCCAGTGGCTTCAAAAACTGTGCCCTGTGTAATCAGGTGATTTTAATTTCCATGACGGATCCCACACTCTTGCTGCATCGTGTGCCTTGGTCCTGACCGTGAACTTAACTTTTGTTCCCTCTGTAAATGTAGTTGAGAGCACAGAGGGTGTGGCAGGTTCAGCAAGAGAGACTTTTTAGCTCCTCGAAGGCTGATCCATCGACATAAGAAACAGAAGCATTGACCTCGATGGCTGCTAAGACTTCGACTATCACTGGGAATGCACTGGCATTGTGGCAGTCTCTCTCGACCTCGGGCACTGAAAGTAGGCCCCTGGAGTGTTCACCATCAGATCCAACACCGAAGGTGTGTATGCTGAGCATCGAAGGAAACTTAAGAAACATAAGCATCGGTCCTCATTGGTTCACAGTGCTGGGAGCTCTGGGGCATTGGCATTGCTGGTACCCAAGAAGCACCGGCACAGGGAGGAATGCTCCCCCTCTTTGGTAGAGGTGCCGGTGTGCAAGTCTCTTGAGCAGCCAGGTTCCCACTTCTGGTTCGGCACAGACATCTTTTCAGGCTGCCCTGCTTTTGCTAATGCCTGTGATGAGCGGTTCCAAGGCATGCTCATGGAGGAGCTGGAGCAGATGTTGCAGTCTGCTCAGGCATCGAGAGCACTTGTGCCAACTGTTGAACAGCCCTAGATTCTTACTGAAGGTCCAACTATGCTTGTGGAGAGATCCTTAGTGCAGGTGCCTTGAGTGGTGTTGACGTCGACATCAACACATGCAGTACTGTTCTCAACGTTGAGGAGAGGAAGCTTCCCCGGAGTCTGAGGGTAGGGCTGTACCTTGGGGCATGGACATGGTTCCACTGAGCCATGGCATGCACAGCCTCACTCAGTCTGGTCTGAGTATGATGAGGATCTGAATGGGACCACTCATGGGACTCAAAAAGTACAAAGACTAGGGGACACTCAAAAATATTTCCATGTAACTTCATTAAAGCAAATAGGAGGAAATATTTTTCATAGTTAAGCTCTAGAACTCATTGCCAGAGGATGTGGTAACAGCAGTTAGCGTATCTGGTTTTCAAAAGTCCATAGTTTGTTATTGAAATAGACATGGGGAAGCCACTGCTTACCCTGAGATTAGTAGCATTGAATGTTACTGTTATTTGGGTTTCTGCCAGGTACTTGTGACCTGGGTTGGCCACTGTCGGAAGCAGGATACTAAACTAGATGGACTGCTGGTCTGACCCAGTATGGCTATTCTTTTGTTCTTAAGACCCTCATTACTTCTTGGAGGAGTCTTATGGGGGTACCTTCTGATCCCTCCCCACCTCAAGAGAGATGTAAATCTCCATCTGAGGTTCTCGTTTACCAGTTTCATCAAAGAGGTCTTCTGCCATCCCATTTAATTTAGAGACGGAGGAGCTCAGGGCAGAAATGATCTCTTCTGGTCTATGAGTCACTACTTAAAGAAGGGTCATAGTGCCACAGCACCTTATCTTTAAAGATGCACTGACGAAGAACTGAGAATCTTCCCTCTCAGTGCAGGTCACACCTAGAAGGTGGATGTGCCAGAAGGCTCCTGGATTTGAGAGGGCACAACTACCTCACCACTCTCTGGTTGTTGAATATGCTCTCAAATGATCTAGGAGCTTCAGGACTCATGTCTCGGCTCCCCCTGGTAGAGAGGCTTGGAGAGCAGACTCGTTTGGGAGGAAATCTTTTCAGACCTTGATGCTTACTTTCCGCATCCAGCTCTACATGAGCCATTACTTGCAATCTTTGCTATGCAGTACATCATGTCTTGCAGATTCTCTGCCCACAGGAGCAGGCCGCAGAGCTTTGCCAGTTGGCCAGTAAGCAGCTGGAGTATAGGAAGTATCTGGCCTGGGGTGCACACAATGCTTTTGACTTTGCATCCAGGTTCTTCGACATGGGTGTGGGGATGCACAGATTCTCATGGCTGTGTGTCTGTCGCCGAGAACTATCAGATCAGGAGAGGTTGGCATACATACCTTACTGAGGAGACAGTCATTTTGGGGACAAGGTGGAGGAAGTTGCTGACCTCATAAAGTTAACATACTGATACCATTCAGACCCTGTCTAGGCAGCCTCTTTGTCTTGGAGGTTTTTGAGTAGGCCTAGGTGGCGATCCTACTACTCTCAAAGGCATTAGTTTCTACCGCCTTCTCACTCATCTCAGTATCCCCAGGCCCAGTATTCTCGGCCTTGCCAGCCCTGACCTCAAAAGTTGCAGCCGGCTCCCCATTCCAAATAAGGGGCGAGCTTTTGACTGGTTCCATTCAAAATTCCACCACCTCAGAATGTGCTAACAATGGATGCATCCTGGGATGGGGAGCTCATGTGGATGGGCTTCACACCCAAGGAAACAGATCTCCATATCAACCTCCTCGAGCTGATGGCCATTTGGAACACTCTAAATGCTTTCAGAGATTGGCTACATAACCAAATTATTCTCATTCAACAGACAACCAGGTTGCAATGTTCTGTGTGAACAAGCAGATGGGTACGGGATCCCTACCCCTTGTGTAAGGAAGCAATGAGGATGTGGCAGTGGGTTCTCCTTCACAGAATGGTCCTCCTGAGCCACATACCTGCCAGGAAAGGACAGCTGCCTGATGGACAGTCTGAGTAGGAGTTTGCAACCACCTGAGTGGTCTCTCAACATGGGTGTAGCCCACAAGATCTTCTGAGAGTGGGGCACCCCATCAGTGGATCTTTTTGCCACTCATATCAACAACAAAGTCCCCCAGTTCTGTTCCAGGCTCAGATCACATGGCAGATGCCTTTCTCCTACATTGGGGGGAAGGTGTTCTATATGTGTATCCTGAAATACCTTTGATAGAGAAGACTTGCTGAAACTCAAGCACAACCAGGGAACTGTGATCCTTATTCCTCCTTACTGGCCGAGGCAGATCTGGTTTCTTCCTCTTCTGGAGTTGTTCTCTGAAATTCCGTAGAGATTGGAATAGTTATCAATCCTCATCATGTAGAACGAGGGATCCCTTCTACATCCCAACCTCTAATCCCTGTCCCTCACAGCTTGGATATTGAGAGCATAGAATTCAAATCTTTGATTTGTTGGAGGGTGTCTCTTGTATCTTGCTAGTTTCCATGAAAGACTCCGCTAAGAAGTGTTATTCATTTAAATGGAGGAGGTTAGCAGTCTGGTGTGAGGGCAACACCTTAGATCACCTCACTTGCCCTAGAGAAAAACTACTTGAATACTTCCTGCACTTTTGAGTCTGGTTTGAAACTCAACTCTGTAAGGGTTCTGAATTTAAGTGCAGTTAGTGCTCATCATTACTGTTTAGAAGATAAGCATGTCTTTGTACAGCCTCTGCTTGTTTGCTATATGAGAGGTTTCCTATTGACAAAGGCTCCCTGTCAAACCTCCAACTGTGTCGTGGGATTTCAATGTTGTCCTCACCCAGCTGATGAAAGCTCATTTTGAGTCAGTTGATTTCCTGCCATCTGAAATATTTGACCTGGAAAGTTGTATTTTTGGTGGTGGTCATTTCAGCTTGCAGAGTCAGTGAGCTTTAGGCCCTAGTAGCTGATCCACCTTACACTAAGTTTTACCCCAAGAGAATATTTCTCCACATGCTCCCTAAGTTTCTGTCTAAGGTAGTGTCAGAGTTCCATCTTCATCAGTCAGTCATTCTGGCAACATTTTTCCCCAAACCACTTGCCGTTCCTGGCGAGAGTGTACTGCATACTTTAGATTGCAAGCGAGCCTTAGCCTTCTATCTGGAGCAGACTGAAGCCCATAGACAGTTCACCTAGCTTTTTGTTGCTTTTGACCCAAACCGGATGGGGGTAGCCATTGGCAAAAGCACAATTTCTAATTATCTAGAAGATTATATCACCTTTACTTATGCCCAGGCTTGGATGACTCTAGAGTCATGTTAAGGCTCATAATGTCAGAGCCATGGCTAAGTTGGTGAACTACTTGAGGTCGGTATTTATAGAGGAGATTTGTAAAGCAGCGACGTGGTCATCTGTCTACACCAGTTGTTCCCAAACCTGGTCCTGGAGGCACCCCAGCCAGTCAGGTTTTCAGGATACTCACAATGGATATTTATGAGATAGGTTTGCATGCAGTGGAGGCAGTGCATGCAAATTTCTCTCATTAATATTTATTGTTGGTGTCCTGAAAACCTGACTGGCTGCAGTGCCTTCAGGACCAGGTTTGGGAACCACTGGTCTACACATTTACATTTCATTAGTACCTGGAGAAGGATACCTAATGCTGCACCATATGCCTGGAATAGACTTCCTGAGCTGGTACGTTAAGCTCCATCTCTGGCCGTCTTCAAGTCTAGGCTAAACGCCCACCTTTTTGATGCTGCTTTTAACTCCTAACCCTTACTTACTTGTTCAGTACCCATGTTTTATCTTTCCCACCTTTAGTAATTCCCTTATCTGTCCTGTTTGTCCTCCATTTAATGTATTTATTTATTACATTTGTATCCCGCGCTTTCCTACTCAAAGCAGGTTCAATTCGGCTTACATATTAATAGGGAATACAGCATTTTGTTAGAGAAAGTATAAATTAAGAATAGCAGAATAATAAAAGGGATAAGTAAGTAGAGATAGGCAATGGAGAAGTGAGAAAGATGGGAGATATAGTCTGGGTCTATGTCGTTGTCGTCTAGGTATGTGTTGGATAGATGGGTTTGTAAGAATTAGTCTGGCTCATTTGGATAGGCTTGCTTGAACAGATGGGTTTTCACTGCTTTCCGGAAGGGTAGATATTCGCAGATTGATCGGATAGGTCTGGGGAAGGCATTCCAGAGTTGGCTGCCTAGGAAGGATTGTAAGCTCTGTTGAGCAGGGACTCTCTCTTCATGTCCAGTATGTAGCGCTGCATACGATTAGTAGCGCTATAGAAATAAGTAGTAGTAGTACATCTGGTTTAGGCAGGCAGTCCTGAAGAATTTTTTAGGTGTCTAGAATCCAACTTCCCCCCCCCCCCCCCCCCCCACAAAACCTAGGCCCAATTTTCTTTATTTCCAGACTGCACCTTCATAGCTAGTATATAAATAGTTTCGGGTTAACTGTCTTTTTGACATTTCAGGTCCCTATTATCCTAGCATTTGTGTTTTTGGTGAGCCTGTTAGCTTGTCCTCAGAGAAAGCAAAGTTACTCACCTGTAGCAGGTGTTTTCTGAGGACAGCAGGCCAAGGATTCTCACATACGCTCCCTCCTCCATTTAGAGTTGTATTCTTTAACTATTTTATATGACTGAGGGACCTGCGCTTGTGTGTCAGGTGGAAAGGTACCAACCCATGCGCAGTGGGGTGCTGCTGGAAAATTCTACACTAATCTTGATAGTCAGCGTCCGCACTGGGCTGTGTCTGATGGCATCACCCCAGTTGTGAGAATACTTGGCCTGCTACAGGTGAGTAACTTCACTTTACAGTAGTCCAGTCATGATGTTATCACAGCATGGACCATTGTGGTCAAACTTGTATTTTCAATATATATGGAGAGAGATTTCATAGTTGCAGGTGATAAAAATATTTTTTTAATAGTTGTTTGAATTTACAGGATCAAAGTGAGCCTAGCAGTATCCCAAGATTCCGGACGTGATTTTTTTTAAGGAGAGTTAATTCTTCCCAAATGGTATTTTGAAGTCAGATACATGTCCACGTGTTATAAACCAAGATAACCTCTTTTGTTTGGATTCAGACAGAGTTTGAATTGCTGTTAGAAAGGCAAATTACTTAAAAGATGTGAATAGAGCTGGTTTAGTTTTAAACAATTTTTTTGATGAATAGTTGTGCATCACAAATAACAAACACAATCTTTAGCCTCAGTATAACTTAGCCAACAATATAACAGTTTGATAAAAAGAACTTTAATATTTATAATAGAAGAAAAACCTCAACCCAACTGTAGCTCGCCCACCCCTAGCCCCCTATCCTCTCCTACCCTTCCCTCCCTACATCCCCCTAGGCTTGTACTCTGATAGCCCAGGGGAACCCCCCTCCCCCCAAGGAAGCTAATTGGTTTAACAGCTTAGTCTTCAATAGATCCCTATAAAGCACAATATTATATAGTATTGAAGAGCAAACTTCGCCCTCGGGGACTCAACTCTTGCAGATAAATAGAGCTGGTTTAATGAGTATGAGTAGTTGCACATCATTGGCATACAGTATGGCATAAGATCCATACTGTAAAACTACTAAGCTATCAAACCTTCAAGTCTTTAGAAAAAAATAATTTTTTAACATTCAGAAATTGTGAAAGGAATATTCATCATTTCAAAAAATTTCACATTAAAAGTGTTTATTGTCTCTCAAAATTTTACCCTCAACTTAAGCTCATTAGTGGGCCTAAAGAGGCTACTGCAAAATTAAAACTGATTTTCTTAAAATATATTTTGAAAAATATATTTCATTAAAATACAATACATAATGTAAAATCAGTAAATAAAACATTTTATTCAGTATAGCTAACATTAAGTTAAATGAAAACAATATAGGACAGATTACCATATGTCCCACAGTTTTACTTCATTTCCACTTGTAGCTTCTGTGTTTACATTCCTGCTGGAACACTAAAGGATCCTTTTTAAAAAGATGTGGTAATGTTTTGCTCCAGTCTCAAAATGGCTGCCAGGATCTCTCATGGCAGTATCATACTGCTGCAGTAGGTCCTGGCAGCCGTTTTGTCAGCAGAACAGGCGTGTGCAGGAGTGACTGGGGGATCAGTCCTGCCCCAACTGTCGACTAGACACTAATGATATAGTAGGTATAGTGGAAGGGTCTCCTTTTGTTTGGGGAGAAGAGGGGTAATGGGATGTTCCGTTTGGGGGCTGGGTTAGTTTTGGCCAAAACTGAGCAGCAAATTTCGGCCATAGTTTCCGTTTTGGCTGAAATTGAAAAGAATACTGATTTCAATCACCCTATATAGTACAGCCTTAAACAGCCCTTTCCCCAGGGGTAGTCAAGAGAGTCAAACATCACTATCCTCCACCCCACAGCTGTTTTAAAACTGAACAAAAATAAAACTTTCATGTGGATTCACTTATTTAGCTTATAGTCCTTACTCAGAAATTTGTCCTTGTCTCAATCTATTTAACTTCTTCCCTTTCTTGAGCTATAACGTAATTTGAGGCTATCAAGGTTCATAGCTTCTGCTCTTCAGGCTTTAGTTTGGGTGAGAACCATACCCATTTCTCTCTTAACCATTCCCTGGAAGGAAGTTATACTGCCTCTTGGAAAATGTAGGCTCCCTTTTCCTTTGCTCTGATTGGTGTGATATTGGTCCCAGGGCGGAACTATGATTCAGTCTTCCTGAAGTTCCCAGCTCTTAAAGGGCAAGAATTCTTAGACTGTTCTGAACTCGTGGAGGTTTCTGGTCAGTCCCAGCTGTTTACAAGGACTAAGGCAATGTCAGCTTCTGGGAGAAATCAGGGCGTACTACTCCCTGCCATCATAGGGTCCTGTGCTCCCTACCCCCAGTGTACAACAGAATATAGCCTTCCTACTTTTCCCTTGAGTGTATGGTGGGGATTTTCTTTCCTACCTTCAGATGCGTCCCTTCCCTTTTTCCTTAAGTCCAGTGGGGGTTTTCTTTCCTACTTTCAGTTGCAGTCTCTCACTTCCCTTTCCCCTCAAAGCCTCTGCTTTCAAATCCCCACCTTATAAGGGGGAAAAAAAGGAGGAAGGCTATATTCTGTTGTACATTGGGGGAAGGGAGCACATTTACAGGACCCTATGATGGCAGAGAGCAGCATGCCCTGTGGGTAGGTCCTGGCACCATAAGGTTTTGAGAATTCTCCTCCTCCCTAGTGTGCTTCTCTTCCCCCTCTTTACTGTCATGATTATTGTAGTTCTCTCTCCTTCTCTCTGCTTGATGTTCAGTCCTTCTTTCTTTTCCTGTTTTCTCTTTTTTAGTCTGTGAGCCGCTTAGTTGGCATCGTTAATAGGCGCGATAGCAAGTATTCATTAAACTTGAAACGTGAAAAACAGTTGCTCTGTAATGTGGGGTTGAATTCCTGGCTTTTGGACTGTCTCTTGTATGACTTTCACTGGCTGCCCTTATGCTCTGACACCTCCTATCACAGAATACAAGCTGAATACGTAGACATAGGCAAACCAGTGGCGTAGCTACGTGGGGCCTGAGGGGGCCTGGGCCCCTGTAGATTTCTTCCTGGACCCCCCCTCCTGACGACCCTCTCGACCCCCCCCCCCCCCCCGCCGTCGCCTACCTTCAGTTTTGCTGGCGGGGGACCCCAATCCCCGCCAGCCGACGTCCTCTTCGTCCTGCAGTCAAAAAAGTCTTTGTTCGGTTGCATGCTGACGTCCTGCACGTTGTACGTGCAGGACGTCAGACTCAGAGAACAGAACGAGGGTTCGTGGGGGGGGGGGGGGTCGAGAGGTTGTGAAAAGTGGCGGTGGGTTGGCAATGGCGGGGGGGGGGGGGGGGCTAAAATGTGCCCCCTCACCTCGGGCTCTGGACCCCCCTCCCACCGAAGTCTGGCTACGCCCCTGAGACAAACATGGTTTAATTGGACAATCAAAATGGATTCAGCCAAGATAAATCTTGCCTTACCAATTTGTGACATATTTTTGAAGGCATGAATAAACACGTGGATAAAGGTGACCCAGTTTATGTATTTATTTGTGACATTTATATCCCACATTATCTCAAACAAGTTTGAGTTCAGTGTGGCTTTCAATAAACAGTATAGGATATATAACCACAAATAATAGATAAGAAAGTAATTTGTTTAAGAATACAATGTTACAATACAGTTGATGTAGTGTATCTAGATTCTCAGAAAGCTCTTATGTAAAGCCTTCATGAGAGACTCCTGTTAAAATTAAAATTAAGTCATGGGTAGGAGGAACTGGTTAAAAGATAGAAAACAGAGAATAGCGTTACATGGCTAGCTCTCTAAATGGAGGAAGATGAATAGTGGAATGCCGCAAGGATCTGTGTCTAGACTGGTGCTTTTAAATATATATATATATATATATATATATATATATATATATATATATATATATATATATATATATATATATATATATATATATATATATAAATAATCTGGAAATGAGAATGATGAGTGAGGTGATCAAAGTTGTAGATGCCACAAAATTCTTCAAAGTTATTAAGTCTCATGTGGACTGTGAGAAATTGCAGGAGGACCTTGGGAAGCTGGAAGACTGGGCATCCAAATGGTAGATGAAATTTAACGTGGACAAATGCAAAGTGATGCACATTGGGAAAAATAAAATTATAGTTACATGATGATTGGTTTCACTTTATGGTTATGACAGAGGAAAATGATTTTGGTGTCTTTGTGGTCAATATGATGAAATCTAATGCTTAGTGTCTCATAACAGCCAAAACAAGCAATCGGAATGAAAAGGAATAGAGAATAAAAAAAAAGAATATTATCAGGTCTCTATATCACCCCATAGTGAGTCCACACCTTGAGCATTATGGGCAATTCTGATCGCCACATCTCATTAGAGAGATAGTGGAACTGGAAAAGGTACAGAGAAGAGTGGCCAAAATGATTAAGGGGATGGAATGATTCTTATATGAGAAAAGGCTAAAGAGGTAGGTTCTTCAGCTTGGAGATGAGACAGTAGAAGGGAGATATGATAGAGGTCTGTAAAATCCTGAATGGAATGAACCAGATAAAAGTGAATTGATTGTACATGTACTTTTTGAAAGAGTAAAAAAAGGACTAGGGGAACACTACGAAGTTACATAGTAGCACATTTAAAACAAGAGAAAATAATTTTTCATGCAATGTAAGCATTAGAATTCCATTTCTGGAGCAAGTAGTAAAAGCAGTTAATGTAGCTAGGTTTATAAAAGGTTTGGACAAATTCCTGGTGGAAAAGTCCTTAAACTTGTTAATAAGGTAGACCGGAAAGTCTGGGTTAGTATGGGATCTTGCTACTTTTTGGGATGCTTTGAATACATGTGATCTGGATTGGCCTCTGTTGGAAAGAGGATGCTGGGTGTAGTGGACAATTGATCTGACCCAGTATGGCAGTTGTTATATTCTTAAGCTGAGAATTCAGCTACATTACAACATTGGTAAGTAATAGGGATATATGTAGAAAAAAAAATTTTGTTTGGGTTCTTTTATTTTTTTATTTTCTCAGTATCTGGGTTATTATTTTCTGTTTGTTGCAGACATTCATTTTTTAATAAAGAATTTTTTAATGCTGATTACAAATTAATCATGCACAACTCAGTTATATGTGGGTTAATTCTTAGGTTGACATGCATTAAATTAATTTTGTGTGCACTAAATTTTTCAAGGTACGCTAGCAAACCAAATGTGCACATTCCTACCAAGTGACTTTTTAAACCCTACTTTTCAAAGGAAAGGAAGTCTTATGAGACAGCTGTGTGTGTGTATCCTTTTAATAACTTTTGTGTCCTTTTCATCCCAAACTTTCAGGACGTGTTGAGAGACATGAGGTCTCTGACAGGGGTTTTTCAGATCCACACATTTCCATGGACAGTGAATGTGCAGTGGCCCGAGAACCAAGGGAACTGGGTTTGATTCCCACTGCAGCTCTTTGTGACTGGGCAAGTCACTTAAGCCTCCATATATATAATATTTAAACCACTTTGATTGTAACCACACAAAGGCAGCATACCAAATCACAGAGGGATTCATGCATCCTGGAAAGTGGGGTCCTTTAGTTCTGGGTTGTCTTCTAAATTACACTGTGATGATGGTGATTCATTATAATGAGAGTAATGAAATATTTTCATGCTGACTAGTAATTCTAAGTCCCCTGCTACCAACAATATGCATCAAAAATAAAATAACACACTTAGGGCACTGTTTACAAAGGTGTTTACTAGGAATATATGGGTGTCTAAAGTTAGCATACGATAATTTTTTACGCGCTTTAATAATTCTACCGCACCTACAATGCTGCTTAGTAAACAGGACCCTTAGCCCTCTGCTTACTAAGCCACATTGCCACTTTGAACGCTATGTGTATAGCAGCCGCTAACGCTGCTTAGTAAACAGGGGGATTAGACTGTATTTTTAAAAAATTAAAACATGTTTTCTTAATATGTCCTTTGAGTCACACAATTTATATGTATTTTTCGGGGGGGGGGGGGGGGGGTTGGCTTACTATGAATATTTCCCCCCAAAATATTACATCTTTGTTGATTGTATGGTGTCTCATGTCCTTACCTTGTGGCAGAATCCTGTTCTAGTAGCATCACAGTCTGCTACTGTGCAAATCATTTTGAAGTCACAAGCAAAGGATTATGAATTCAGATGAGAGTAAGATAATGGCTACAGGATGAAATCTTCTGTGTATAAATGTCGTGTATGAAATGAAAATACATGAAGTGCTGGTTGAGATATGGTTGAGTATTGTTACTTGCTATAAATCTCTGAAGCCATTCACAGTGCCTGTAGTTCTTAAGTGTTGGCTCATTTTTTAAAATCTATTTAGATTTCAGTATGTAGAGTAAGGTTACAGTGTAATGATTATCCTTTTTCTATAAGAGGTTAAGTAGAAGTGCTTTTCCACAAGTGTAGCCTTTTGATTGCTGATTGTGTGATGCAGGTCATGTGCTTCCAGGTAATAACTTAAAAATTGGTTTTAAATGATATGATATAAAGATTGGTGTGTGCCAACTTAATAGGATTTGGTGCACAAATGGATCATTCTATCTGTTTTGTCTTTCCCTTTGTTACAGTCATACAGTTGAACTAGATTTACAAAGTATAGTGCTGAAGATATTTCATTTAAATAGGTGGAAAAGCAATCTGTAGTTATTGCAGAGTTTAAAATGATTGAAGCTGTCCTCATTTTTAATGTTTGATATACTGTAAATCATTACAAAGAAATCCACACAAAGCTAGGGACAAGTAGGGAAGAAGAAGAGACAGACTGGGATCAAACAATAGGAGCTAAGGTTACAAATGTAATGATTCCTAAACTGGAAAGGTACACGAACGAAGAGAATATCAAAAGTGTAGGCCACACCATGACTCACTGTATTTAAGGGAACTCAAGAGAGGTAGTAGCAGTCACATCAATTCTTGGGGAAAATGCCTGACACAAATAGTGGGCTTTCAGGTTGGACTGACTTGAACAGAGATTGTTGTGTCCCTGTAATTCGATTAGGTCCACATATTTAAAGGCTTTCTCAGAGGAACAGGTTGCCAGCCTTTGAGTCAGGCAAGCAGCACTCTAGTGGTTAGAGCAGTGGGTGAGAAACCAGGATACAAATTCTACTTCTACCACTAACATTTCTTGTAACATTGAGCAAATTACTTTGTCTCCTGATGCCTTAGGTACGCCTGTAGCTTGCATGCTCTTTGGGGTAGGGAATTATTGTATCCATAGGCACCCCCAATATTTTTGATAAACCTTATTAAATTTGGAACTGAAATCCCCATGCTGCAGGACAGAAAAGGAAGGCAGGAAGAAAATGTTTGTGTATCCCAGTTAATGCTCTCACCTGGAGGAGCAGCCTAGTGGTTAGTGCAGCGGACTCTGATCCTGGGGAACTGGATTTGATTCCCACTGCAGCTCCTTGTGACTCTGGCCAAGTCACTTAACCCTCTATTGTCCCAGGTACAAATAAGTACCTGTATATAATATGTAAACCACTTTGAATGTAGTTGGAAAAACCACAGAAAGGCGGTGTATATAAGTCCCATTCCCTTTCCCCCCCTTTCCCCTGCAGCTTTTTGGAAGAAGGAGCTGTGGCATTTTATTGTCTGGCTGTTTCTGACTGATGGGCTTCAGGGAGACCAGGGAGCTGCAGTCAAGGAGGTTTAATGATGGGAGCCAGCATGACCTCAAAGAGCTGAAGCAACCCCTCCTGCACAGCCGCCATAATTGGCCAGAACAAAACAATTGCTATTGAAAACAATATCAAGCTTGTAAGGTTTTATTAAACCTCCTAGGTTTTGCATTCTCTGTTAGGAGGGGATCTGGGGGGGGGGGGGGGGTAAGGGGAGTTAGGGGGTGGATTTGGAGAGTCTTTGAAGGGTCTGTGAAGGGGGGAAGGGCTTTGTTATTTGCAGTGCAATAGACATATAGTGCAGCACTGAAATCCATCATACAGCATTACAAATAACAAAGCAAGCTGTAAAGGACTGGCATATACATTTTGAATATAACCCTCCCCCCTTGACTAGGGTTACCATATGTCTGGTTTTACCCGGACATAACCGGACAACCAGGTGGGTTTTGCCAGCCTGTCCGGATTTCCGGACAAACGGGCGGGCGTAGTGATGTCCTATCCTCCCCTTATCTTACTGTACTGCCCTGGTGGTCTAGTGACCTTTTCGGGGCAGGAAAGAGCCCCCTCTGTTCCTTGTTGACGGTCCCAGTGCTGATTCAAAATGGCTGCCGAAGTTGAAGTCTCGAGAGGCTGCTTCAACTCTCTGTGGCCATTTTGAATCGGCGCCGGGACCGGAGCCAGGAAGGAACAGTATGCAGGTGCTCCAGGCAGGAAAGAGGGGGCTCTTTCCTGCCCTGAAGAGGTCACTAGACCACCAGGGCAATACAGTAAGGGGAGGGGAGGCTAGGACACCCTTAGGGATGTGTAACGGGGGGGCAGTATATGACAGGAGGCATGGTGGGCATGTGTCCTCTTTTTTGGGGGGGAAGCAAATATGGTAACCCTACCCTTGACAAATACATACATTTTGAATATAACCCTCCCCTTCACAGACCCCCAATCCCCAGCTCCCCTTACATCCCCTCCAATCCCCTTCTAACAGAGGGAATGCAAAACCTAGGATGTTTAATAAAACCTCATGTATTGCTATTGCTTTCAATACCAATTGTTTTGTTCTGGCCAATATGTCAGCAAGCTCCACCCACTAAATTCAACCCAGGTAATGTGCGAGTTAGGCTTATGCTGGCTCTTGTCATTAAACCTCCTTGTCTGTAGTAACCAAGGATAGAGGCACTTCCTAGAAAAGGAAATGAGACACTGTCAAACTTTATTGGCATGACAGTTGAAGTTTAATAATTAGTACTGATAGAGGAGGAGAGGGGCTAGGAAAAGGTGAAGGGTTTATTGGCTTGAGAGAGAGCTCTGGAGGTGGCAGAAAGCAGCTGTAAAGGGAAAGAAGCTGGGTGATGGGGACAAGTGGAGTGTGGAGAGTTGCATAGGGACAGAAATTTAACCCGTCTCCTCTGGAATCTAACCTATCTTAGCTCGTCCCCGCTGAAAGGAATCTCCTCCATCCCAGCTCCTGGCCTGCCCAGCCTTTGCCGTGCATCAGTCACCTTGACCCGCCTCCCAACAAAGCTGGATTCTAGCAGTAACAATACTAGTAAAAGTAACATAATTCATTTTCTTCCATACTCTGCTAAGACAGTAGATGTACAGATCAGCGCAGGACCCAAAGCAGTTCAAATTCCTAAACAAGTAAAGTCAGAAACAACACAATTTATACCTAATTGTTCAACCACCCTTAGGATTCACCTTTGGGATTAAAAAGCAAAATCATGTGCATGTAAGGACTGGATAAATGAATTAAAACAAAGTTTAAAGCAAATGCCCTTAATATGTAATACTTGGTAGCAATAATGAAACAGAGATGGAATATTCACATACAAAGCAGCCTGAGCCAACAGTTTTATTTTCTACTGAACATAATTAACTTTGTATGAACTTGGCGGCTAATAGTGTGCTGAACTGGACAATGTTGGCACATTTAGACTGACGCTGGACAGAACTTCTGTATGAAGGAAACCCTTCCCTAATTATTCAATACCTCTCTGTGAAAAAGTAGTAATAAAAAAGGCAAGTGCATTTTTATAATATACCACTATAATTCACAAAACAAAAGGCGCAAGTTCCCACATGCCATCTTTTTCTTTAGATATAGGCACAGGAAAAAAAATAAAGATTTTAAATGCTCCCGTTTCAACCTAATTCATGTTTAATGTGGGATATAAATGTCATAAATAAGTAAATAGAAACGCTGAATGTTGAGCACCCGATTCTCATAACATGTTGTCTGTTTTAGTGTCCCTTTACCAGTAGAAACAAATCTCAGTGCTAGGGTGTCCCTATAACCAACCCCTCCAAATAATACACTGATTACGATTTATAACAAATTACTACTCTACCTATGAAAAGTTATTCCATTGTTATACTTCCTCTGTGTACATCCGTATGCTGCACAAGCCGGCATGTTTGAAAATTTAAGTGAGATTAAATAAAAATGCCACCAACAATAAAGAACGACAGTGTGGATGGAGTAGCTTGTAAGTTTTGAGTGTACTGCGATGAGAGCTGCGCAAGGCAAGGAAAAAAGAGATATACCTAAATGCCTTCAACTTCATCCATCCACCCACCTCCCCTCTGGCCCTGGGTGCCCTCCTGGCACATACCTCAAGGCACCCTGGTGGTCTAGTGGCTTCTTTGGGGCAAGAAAGATCCCCACTCTTTCCTGCCCGCTGCCGCTGATCCTCTCGCTGTCTCTGCTTTTTTTAAATGGTTGCCGAGACTTCCAGTGTTGGCCTTGCAAGTCTTCCATGAAAATCTCATGAGGCCACCGCTGGAAGTCTCATCAGCCATTTTAAAAAAGTGGAGACAGCGAGAGGATCAACGGCACAGCAGCAGGCAGGAAAAAGGAGGGATCTTTCCTGCCCTGAAAAAGCCACTAATTCACCAGGGTACCTTGAGTATGAACTAAGAGGTCACCATATGCTTGAGGGAGGGAAGGTACTTCTGCGGGGATACCGCAGGACCCAGGTCCATCCCTGCAGGATTACCGCGGACCTGGGTCCATCTCCGTGGGATCCCCGTGGACCTGCTTCTGTCCCTGCAGGATCCCCGCAGACCTGGGTCCATCCCCGTGGGATCCCCGCAGACCTGGAGGGGATCCTCCCGTACCTATAGGAATCCCACTGTCCCCGCTCCCATGCAGCTCTCTAGTGTGGAGCTGTAAGGAGAAAAATTGGAAAGGGTAAGTGAATTGAAAGGGAGGGAGAGCTGCCAAGGAGTGAGTTCTTCTCAGAAAGGAGGTGTAATTGGCAGATGTGTGGGGAGAGGAATAGAGGTGGATAGGAAAAGATAAAGGTTATTGAAATGGGTTACTGATAGGGATAGAGAATTCTACTGTGAAGATCTTGAAAAGATAAGGTTGCTTTAAGGGGAAGAGAGGCTGGGTAGTGGGGACAGAGGCTGGGAATGGAGATGTGGGAGCTACGGAGGATGAAGGGAATTGAAGGGGGTTACTGGTTGGGAGAGAGAATATTGCTGTAAGGAGGTAGAAATGGTTGAATGCAGTTCTAAAGGGCAGGAGAAACTGAGTGATGGGGACAGCAACTGTGAGTGGAAAAGAAAGTCTGAGGGTGAGAGGAGCTCAGAGGGAGCAAGGACTGTGTTGAGGAAAAGTTGCAGGGAGCAGAAGACATGATTTTGGGAGAGAGAAGAGCAGGCAGGGGGAACACAAACTGCAGAGGAAAGAATAGCTGAAAGAGATGAAGTGTAGATATGTTGGATTTAGAGAAAGGTGAGAGAAAAAAAGTTTATGATGGAGAGAAGAGGAGATGACTTGAAGGTGTGAGGTGGCAAGGGGTGAGACTAGAAGGCTGGGAAATGAGAGACGGTAAAGAGACAGGCTATGGAAAGACAAACATATGGAGTAGAGAAGAAAGAAATGAGAAGAAAACTGGAAAAGAATTCATAACAAAGATTGTGAAAGTTGAGAGGAAGCAAAAGAGAAGACCAAGAGTAAGCAGAGACAAGAGGATACAAGGCTAGCTGTGCTGGTCAAGGATTGGGAATAGTTGGTATTTTGTCATTCTCCTCCAGCCCTACAGTCACCAGGATAAATAAGTTATTTTACTAAATGGACATGGGAGAGCAGAGGGAGTTGTGGCAGTATGTGATGCTATGATCTGAAAAAGGTCTGTAATGGGAGGGGGTGTATAGTCAATTTTCAAATTGAAAGAGAAATGGAGAGGAACATCATGCTCCTTTTCCACAAAAATAAAACAGTCATCCCATCTGATTGTTGGCTGGGTACAGATGGGCCATGCTGAATTGGAAGGGGATGGGCTGTGGGTAGGAGGGGGAGAGAGGAGAAGAAAAGCAATGTGGGGTAAATTGGTTGGTGAGACATTCAGTGCTTCCCTAGCTCTTCTTTTTAGCAACAAATCTTTTCAGAGCTCGCGCTACCTGCTATGCCCTACATTTAAATATGGCCTGGTCAGTTGTGTCCATATCCCACCATGCTTTATTTTTCTTTACGGACATAATGTGAGTCGAGTTGAGTACCACCAATCATTTTGAAAATTTGGCTCCTATACCTCGATTTAGAAAGTACTGCAAGGTGATTTGAGTTGTATTTCGAAAAGGCAGGCTAACATTTCAAATATCCTTTTCTTTATTAATATGAGTCTTGAGAGGTCATAAGCATAAAAATGTTAAAACTGATAGATCTGGTCTCCTACATTTTTCTTTATTTCCATATGCTGATCTCATATAAAAAGAGTGATGCTTTGTTAAAAATTTCAGCCTGGGAAGCTATTTTAAAATGTTTTTTTCCCTTGTTTATCAATAAGGACTCTATACCAAGACAGCTGAGTGGGTTGGGTTTTTTTTTTTTGTCAGCTGCTTTGTGCTTATTCCCGCCGGAGCTTATTTTCATTTGCTTGTGGCATCATGGTACATGTACATTATCCCTTTTAGCCTGCTGACTCAATAATTGAGTAGGGCTTTTTATAATGTTTAAGAAGGTGATACCTTAGGAAGGTGCGTGATGTGTTTTTTGGGGAAATCGCCTTACATGGAGGATGTCACTTTCGCAATGAATGGCAAGTTAGAGTGCTTATGATCTCACATGAAATAGACGATCTAAGAGGATGACAAGGAGCAAAAGCAAACACATTGTGACTTAGCTGTAAGTATTATTTGTAGACTTACTCTCCTTCCTCAATCAGGAATAAGATAAAGGTTATGGAAGAATTATGCAATTGACTTTGTATCAAGTTTTACTAATATCCTCGACCGTACACTCATTGAGCTTTTTGCACCTGAGAACACATTTCCAGATCTCTACCATGCTGGCTTCTTTTTTAGAACTAGAGAGGTCAAACAGTGTAGTCCATTTTATGATGTTGATATTAAAAGGAAAAAAAAAGCTTTGTTTTGTATTATTTAAGTAACCTGCCAGCATCGGAGAAGCAGGAAGCTTTTGGGTTTTCCAGAGGTTGCCATTGATATCAGTCAGGTAGGCTTTGAAGTGGAAAAGAGAATTCTATTAGCTAAGTAAAAAAAAAAAAAATTTTAAACCACTATATAATAGTTTTCCTAAGTCAAAATGTTTTACCTTTTTATGATTTTCATGATTCTGAAAAGAAATAAGTAATTTTCATGAGGACAGCATTTCTGTAAAAAGTAGCTGCAGACTTTGCTCAAAGATATGTCATTTGAAAATTGCCCCTTTGTAAATTTAAAGGAAACGATCCTAAAAAAAATCCTTTTTTTTTTTTTTTTACTAGAAACCTTAAAAACCTATAAGAATTTTAAAAAAAGCTAATTCACTATAAAGTAAATTTATGAAGTGTCTCAATTCTTTTTCAGTTAAAATTAAATGTCCCAAATAAGGCAAGATTGGGGGGGGGGGGGGGAGGGGAGAGTCCCTGTTTTGGCCACCACTAGAGATGTAGCTGTAGTTTATCAGCATTGCTGTTGAATCACTTGTTTCTGAATTGTGAATTGCCTGGCTTAATTTTTAGCCATAAAAGAAGTGGAATTATGGAGCCAGTTTTGGGGATGGACAGGTCAGAGTCAAGGAACTGCCTGAGAAGAGGGGGGGGGGGATCAAATTGCTGTTGGAATCCGTGTACGTAAATAGCTACTGCTGAACTTACTGATAAATGGGACAGCGATCAATGCTCAAAGGAAACTGCTTGCAAATGAGATACGCGGAATAGCGATCAATGCTCAAAAGAAACTGCATGCAAATGAGATATGCAGAAAGTCTGCATGCAGCCTGGTAGAGACAGCCCTAGCACATGCTCAGAACGGTCTCACGGTAAGCGTTGATGTATTGCGCAAGCCCATAAAAACTCAGAATGGAAACAACCGCATCATAGACATGAGGATTACATAACATAGTAAGTGAAGGCAGATGAAGACCTGAACGGTCCATCCAATCTGCCCAGCAGTCACACTCCTTCTCAATTCATTGATTCGTTGTTTATTCCATGACACTACTTGTGGAACACACACATATATAATACACGCACATGGTATATCCCTATAGACAACAAATGGACAGGACATTTCCTAGCCATGTGCAGATAATTAATAAAAAATGCAAGCGCATTGCTTTCCGACAGGAGGAAAACACACATAAATACATGCAGATGGCATTTTTCCCTATACATATGCATTCAGATACTATTAGAACATGCCGCCAGACTGCTGCACTGAGAAGTTGCCCTCACACAACGTCAGCTCAGAGATGCCGGAAAATGTCACACTGAATGCTTATTTTAATACCAATGAGCTTGCATTCATAGATTTGCATAGCATTTTCGTTCACTGCTTCCGTGAACATTAAAAGCAGTGCTGAGACCCTTTGTGCATTACACGTACCATAATGTGAAGACTAAACTGACTAAAACTGGTCTAACAAATGTTTCAAGCCCAGCTTGCTTTGTTCATCTCCCCCCTGAGTGAGCTTGGGTGTTCCCTTTAAATGGTAGCAATTAGGTCAGTTGAAACAACAGCATCTTGAAGAAACCATGGAAATATAGAGAAAACTGTTGGTTTATCTTGGGTGTTTAGAACCATGTGTGCAAAAAGGCTGATGCAAAAGTATTCTTTAGAAACCATACCAGTCCTGCCATGAAAAGGATAACATCACATAACATAATAACATAGTAGATGACGGCAGAAAAAGACCTGCACATTTCAGCTTTCAATAAATAGTGTAATTTCTGAAAGATCTTTTGTACAATGTAAAATTGTACAGCATTTTGGCGTACTCATATTTTGGGAGAACATACTACTTTATTTGTTTATGAATATATAATTTGACAGCTTCTTTTTGTGTGCTTGGTATTAGTACTGCTTGCTTGCTATTTTGCCATTTTCTCAGCAGATGGAGCATGGTTTTATTTCCCCCAAATCAATCTGTGGCTGCCACAGTTTTTTTTTTAATCTGGGAATTTAGCAACATAATGTCCTTTAAATAAAAATTAGCAGTATCTGTTTAGAAATGTGTATTTTGTGGATTGGTAAAAGTATGTGACGCTTTTGGATGGCTTTCTTTGGTTTTGGTCAGTGACTACTTTTTTGCATACTTCAATGTTTGTGCAAAGAAAGCACATTGACTAGAAATAATAATAATCTTGGAAAAATGCAAACTAGCATATGCTGTATGAACATAAGCATAAGCACCAAGGTTTGTGAAAAGAACTGTTGTTGATTTGAATTTGTACCCTGGAGAACATGCACTATGTTTAGTATTAAATATATGAGCAAGCAAGTGACAGTCATTTAACACTGTAACAGCTGATGAAACACTAAGAATACTGATGCATGTTTACATTTTTAACATTTTTTTCTTAAGGACCAAAGTAATGAGGAGAAGCACGCAGATGGACTTATAGTAAGTTTAAATCTAATCAATCTGTATTTGCAGAACATTCTAGCTTCAATCATCTGAGCACAGAAACACCTGCTTTTCCCTTCATCTACAGCGTGCTTTCTTTTTTCTGCTGCTTCTTTCCGGTGCTCTAAAATGCCCTTTTTAAATTGTTGCTCACTTTTCATAGGTTAACATGCTCTGAAAGTGATCATCTTTTCTTTGCATGTAGATTCTTCTATAGCTACCATTTTTTGCTCATGGTGTTAAACAGTACGATTAAGAAGTGTTCAAATAGTCTTTCACTTTGTGTAGTTGAAACTGTTGAAATGTGAAATTTAAACATTTTTCTGTGTCTGTTTTTTTAGACATGAACCAGCATTAGATGGGTCTCTATTTTCCAGCCATTTTCATTTCTTCCCCTCGTTCAAAATGTGTTGGAATTGTACTATGTTCTTTGGAGAGTTTTTCCTGTTTCTTGGTTTTTGTTTTTTGCTTTCTTTGGTATCCCTATGGGCAACCAAGGTAGCAGTGCCCACAAGAGAGAGCAACACAGTTAGATGAAGTCTGGCTTGGAACTTTTTCCAGAAGCTTTTGGAACTTTTCTCATGTCCTAGAATGTAAAGGACAACCTGCATCTCTCATGGAGAGCTCCTTTTGTTTTTTTTATGGTTTGTTTTGTTCACAGCTCCCCATGGACCTGGTTCCTTTTTCACATTTTTTTTGCTTAATTTCAGCATTTCTCATTGAGTGAGCCTCTTCAGTTTCATTCTTTTCACTGTTCCCGACCTCATTAGACTCTCTAAAATTTCTGAACCTTTTTCAAGTTTCCTTTCTTCTTTACAGCTGCAGACCCAAGCAATTATTTTAGACTTTGGTATGCACTATAGTACTGGTCAGGTTTTGATAGAATTGCATCATTTGATTTCACATTGTACATTTTTTTCCAACAATGTTAGAGATGCATGCCGGCGACTTCTAAAAGTATGCATGTTGCAGTTCCATGATTTCTGTCATCTATCTTCATGACAACTTATATACATTGTCTCAGGCTCAAACACTATATCCTAGTTTGTGACACCTCTCTGAAAGATGCTGAGGCTTCCAGGAGAAAAGCATGAACATTTCTGTAGCCTGGCCTTGAAGTCCAACCCTCCCACCTAGTAACTCTTTGTTTCAGAGGCATTGGTGTTTGTGGACCCCAAATCTGCATTGCCTGTTTCTGATACATTGATGAAGGAGCAATTTTCACACTTTGGACACAGCCCTGGTAGAAGGTGTGTGTGTGTGGGGGGGGGGGGGGATAGGAGCTTATCGCATTCCCCCGGACATTCAGTGCAGGCAAAGGGTTCTGCTGCATATGTTCTGGCACTGGAGGCTACTGATGTCGGGCATTGGATGAAGCCCAAGAAATCAGCATGGTTTACTACTGTTGTATGATGCCAAAAGCAGTGAGATGCAGCATTTGTCATATGTTGGTAGAGTTGTTCACTTTCTAAAGACAGTAGAAGGGTTGCATGAATTTCTGAGGACCTCTATGTTTGCCATTGATGCATTCTTTCTGGTGACCCAGAACGACCTGCCTCCTTTTATGAGACTCATGAAGTTGTGTCATCTGATGTTTGAGGAGGAATTGAACAGAAGTTTATGTGGGACAGTCTTATTTATTTATTTGTTGCATTTGTATCCCACATTTTCCCACCTATTTGCAGGCTCAATGTGGCTTAAGTGGTATTACATTAAAGTTCATGATTGACAGAGTTGATAAGCAGTCAAGTGTAAAGAGTTCATATTCGGAATGAGAGATGAAGAGGTATTGTGTTAAAGTTCATTCGTGGTAGAGTAGATCTTGGTAGTCGAGTATAGAGAGTTAGGTTTTATCCAGTTCTGGTTTGCGTTTCGTTGTCTGGTGTTTAAGATGGATCATTGTGGTATGCCTTATTGAACAGGTTGGTCTTCAGTGATCTCCGAAAGTCATTTCGGTTGCGCATTTTTTTTTCACGGTGAGTGGTAGTGCATTCCATAGCTGCTTGCTTATGTAGGAGAAGCTGGATGCATTTGTTAATTTATATTTTAGTCCTTTGCAGCTGGGGTAGTGGAGGTTCAGCAATGTGCGTGCTGAGCTTTTAGTGTTCCTAGATGGTAAGTCTATGAGGTCTGACATATAGACTGGGGCCTCGCCGGAAATGATTTTATGAACCAGAGTGCAGCTTTTGAACACAATACGTTCTTTGAGTGGGAGCCAGTGTAGTTTTTCTCTTAGGGGTTTAGCGCTTGTGTATTTCGTTTTTCCAAATATGAGTCTGGCTGCTGTGTTTTGGGCTGTTTGGAGTTTCTTAATGATTTGTTCTTTGCATTGATTGTACCAGGCCGCGGAATATTTCCCTTGGGAGGAAAGGTTTTACTCTTTTGAGTTTCCACATTGAATGGAACATTTTCTTTGTTGTATTTTTCGCATGGCTTTCTAGTGTGAGATTTCGGTCAATTGTAACTCGAAGTATTTTCAGGCTATCTGAGACAGGAAGGGTATAGTTTGGGGTGTTTATGGTGGTGGGTTTGCTCGTGTTGTGATGAGAGGATGAGGCATTGTGTTTTTTCTGCGTTGAGTTTTAGTTGAAATGCATCTGCCCATGAGTTTATTTATTTATTTAATTATTTATTGCATTTGTATCCCACATTTTCCCACCTTTTTGCGGGCTCAGTGTGGCTTACAATATGATATGAATAATGGAAATACAATTTGTTACAACTTGGTTATGGATTACATTGTGCAGAGTTATGCGAGACAATCGAAGTATCGTTGAGGAATATAACAATGGAACACAAATCTTGAAACATTGGAAGGAGACGATGGGAAGCTTAAAGGGCAATATTAATCCACGAAGACATATGGTATAAATATTTCTGTGAGTGAAGGTATGAGTGATGTGAGATTATGGGGGATGAGAGTTCAGAAGTGGATGTATAATGCATTTATGAACAGAGAGTGTGGACTTTATGTGTTTTGGCTCTTTCCGTAAATTATTTCAAAAAGATGGGTCTTCAATGATTTGCGGAAGGAAGCTTGCTCGTAGATCGTTCTTAAGTTGCGCGGCAGTGTATTCCAAAATTGCGTGCTCATGTGAGAAAAGGTTGATGCGTGTAGCGTCTTGTATTTCAAGCCCTTGCAATTAGGGAAGTGGAGGTTGAGGAAGGTTCGGGATGATCTTTTAGCGTTTCTGGGTGGTAAGTCTATTAACTCAGACATGTAGGCTAGGGCTTTGCCTTGAATGATTTTATGAACTAATGTGCATACTTTAAAAGTGACGCGTTCCTTGAGGGGAAGCCAGTGTAGTTTCTCTCGTAATGGTTTTGCACTTTCATATTTTGGTTTTCCGAAGATGAGTCTGGCTGCTGTATTCTGGGCTGTTTGAAGTTTCCTCAGTATTTGCTCTTTGCAACCTGCGTATAGTGAGTTGCAGTAATCCAGATGGCTGAGTACAAGGGATTGCACTAGGCTGCGAAAAACGGATCTTGGGAAGAATGGTCTTATCCTTTTCAATTTCCACATGCAGTAAAACATCTTTTTAGTTGTGTTGTTTGCGTGAGTTTTGAGTGTTAGGTGGCGATCGATAGTGACTCCAAGGATTTTTAGCGTTTCTGAGATTGGAAGGTTTAGGTTTGGTGTGTTTATAGCGGTAAATTCCTTCGTGTTGTATTGGGAGGTGAGTATCAGGCATTGAGTTTTTTCTGCATTTAATTTCAGACGAAATGCATCAGCCCATGTGTTCATGATATGTAGACTTTGATTTCATTGAAGATTTATTTGATGTCTTGTTTGAAAGGGATGTATATTGTCACATCATCAGCATATATATATGGGTTGAGGTTCTGGTTTGATAGGAGTTTTGCCAAAGGGATCATCATTAGGTTGAAAATGGTTGGTGAGAGGGGTGATCCTTGTGGTACTCCGCATTCAGGTGTCCATGTCATAGACGTGGTTGAATTTGATGTGACTTGATACGAACGCTGGGTTAGGAACCCCTTGAACCAGTTCAGGACATTTCCTCCAATGCCAAAGTATTCAAGTATGTGTAATAGGATTCCGTGGTCAACCATATCGAAGGCACTTGACATGTCAAATTGTAGGAGGAGTATGTTGTTGCCAGTCGCAATTATTTGTTTAAATTTAGTCATAAGGGTGACTAATACTGTTTCTGTGCTATGATTCGACCGGAATCCTGATTGGGCATCATGCAGTATTGAGTGTTTGTTTACATAGTTTGTGAGTCGTTTAGTTACCATTCCTTTGGTTATTTTGGTTCATGATTTGGAGGCTGTGATTGATTTCATTTGTGATTTCTGTTGGATCGTGTTTGAACGGGATGTAGATCGTGACATCATCTGCGTAGATATAGGGATTAAAGCCTTGTTTGGATAGGGATTTGGCCAGAGGTGTCATCATTAGGTTGAAACGGGTCAGTGAAAGCGGTGATACCTGGGATACTCCGCATTCTGGTTTCCATGGTGCTGATGTATTCGAATTTGATCTCACTTGGTATGTTCTTGCGGTTAGGAAGCCTTTGAACCAACTAAGTACGTTTCCTCCAATCCCGAAGTATTCTAGCTTATGATAGCTAAGTTAGATTTTAATCCCTTTGACTGATCTCTGAATAAGGTGGTGGCTGGAAACATTTTTCTTCAGCAGGTAACACTTAAGAGGGCTATTTGAAACCAGTCTATACAGTAAAATCCACAACTTATGCTCAGCAAGACAAACAAGCATTAAACATTTTAGCCTTCCATTATTTAATTAATTTATTTATTTATTTGTTCCATGTGTACCCCACATTTTCCCACCTATTTGCAGGCTCAGTGTGGCTTACATAATACCGCAAATGCGTTCACCAGTCAGTAGATAACAAATATAGGTTGTATAGTGGTCGAATGAGGTAGGTGTGTATCAGGCACCTTGAAGGTCGAAAGGGGATGAACATTGTATATTGTCCATTACGATCATTGGTTTTGCTGGGTGTTGGGAGTTATGTTGGATCGGTGGGGTGAGCCTTTTTGAAGAGATTGGTTTTTAGTGATTTTCTGAAGTTTAGATGGTCGTGGATTGTTTTTACAGCTTTTGGGAGTCCATTCCATAGTTGTGCACTTACGTAGGAGAAGCTGGATGCGTAAGTTGTTTTGTATTTAAGTCCTTTACAATTTGGGTAAAGTAAGTTTAGGTATGAACGTGATGATCCGCTTCTGTTTCTGGGTGGTAGATCTATGAGGTCTGTCATGTATCCTGGGACTACGCTGTAGATAATTTTGTGGACAAAGGTGCAGATTTTGAAGGTGATACGTTCTTTGATTGTGAGCCACTGCAGCTTTTCTTGGAGGGGTTTAGCACTTTCGAAACGTGATTTACCAAATATCAGCCTGGCAGCTGTGTTTTGGGCAGTCTGGAGTTATTTTGTGAGTTGTTCTTTACATCCCGCATAGATAGCGTTGCAGTAGTCTGCATGGCTTAGGACCATTGATTGTATTAGGTTTCGAAAGGTTTCTCTCAGAAAGGTTTTATTCGTTTGTTTCCACATTGAGTAGAACATTTTCTTTATTACAGAGTTTACTTGGCTCTCAAGAGTAAGGTTGCGGTCGATTGTGACGCCGAGTAATTGTAGGCTGTCTGAGGTAGGGAGGGTGTGTTTTAGGGTGTTTATGGTGGTGGGTTTGTACTTGTTATGTTGAGATGAGAGGATGAGGCAGTGTGTTTTTTCAGTGTTCTGTTTCAGTTGGAATGAATTTGCCCATGAATTCATGATGTTCAGACCGTCATTGATTTGACGGCAGCAATTTTATTTAATCTCCCTTATATTTTCAACCATGCCAGTTATACATAGAAGTATCATGACGGAATAAGTTTTCATAGATAGAGTGGTAATTTGTTATAAATTGTAATCAGTCTGTCATTTGGAGAGGCAGGTTATAGGGACACCCTGTTATATTCGTGCAGAGATTTTTTTTCTCCTGGTAAAGGGCCACTAAAACAGACAACATGTTATAAGAATTAGATGCTCAGCAGTCAGAGTTTCTATCTAATTACTTATTTATGACATTTATATCCCACATTAAACATGAATTAGGTTGAAACCTGGGAGCATTTAAAAACTTTTTTTTCCTGTGCCTACTTCAAAAGAAAGATGTCATGTGAAATGTGATCCTTTTGTGAATTGCAGTGATATATTATAAAAATGCACTTGCCTTTTTTATGACTACTTTTTCACAGAAAGGTATTAAATAATTAGGGAAGGGTTTCCTTCATGCAGAAGTTTAGTCCAGCATCACTCTAAATGTGCCAACATTGTCCAGTTCAGCACATTATTAGCCGCCAAGTTCATACAAAGTTAATTATGTTCGGTAGACAATAAATCTGTTGACTCAGGCTGCTTTCTATGTGAATATTCCATCTCTGTTTCATTATTGCTACCAAGTATTACATATTAGGGGCATTTGCTTTAATCTTTTTTTTTTTTTTTTTAATTCATTTATCCAGTCCTTCATGCACATGGTTTTGCTTTTTAATCGCAAAGGTGAATCCTAAGGATGGTTGAACAATTAGGTATAAACTGTGTTGTTTCTGACTTTACTTGTTTTGGAATTTGGACTGCTTTGGGTCCTGTGCTGATCTGTACATCTGCTGTCTTAGCAGAGTGCGGAAGAAAATGATTTATGTTTACTAGTATTTTTACTGCTTCTAGAATCTGGCTTTCTTGGGATGGGGGGGTCAAGGTGACGGCAAGGGCTTGGCGGACCAGGAGCTGGGATAGAGGAGATTACTTGCAGTGGGGATGGGGTAGATTCCGTGGGGGGTGGGCTAGATTCCCCACGGGGACGGGTTAGATTCCCGCGGGGTTGAGTTGGATTTCTGTCCCTGTGCAGCTGTCTAGATGAAAACTAATGGAATTCAAAAATGTGTGGGATAAACACAAAGGAATCCTGTTTAGAAGGAATGGATCCAAAGAAGCTTAGTGGAGATTAGGTGGCAACACCAGTAATTGAGAAGCAAAGCCAGTGCAAAATGAAGCAAACATTAACTAATTTTTGTAGTGTATAACCCTTTTCCCTTAGTTTTAAACTGAAACTTTCTCTAGAGGTACAGTGTTCCCATAGTTTTAAACTGAAACTTTTTCTAGAGGTGAAAACGTAACCGCCAAAGAATATTAAAAAGGATAATAGCAAGGCTCAAATTTTGTTCTAGAAGGCAATTATTTTCTGTTTTTTTGGCTGCTGGAGAGTTAGCACTGCTACTGACCTGAATTAGGTATTAATTAAGATGTGAGGAAGTAGAATATTTGTAAAGGTTATTAAGGGCAATCTGATTACTGAGTTAGCTTGAACTTTCTGCTACAGCCTACAACATTAATAGATAGGCCTCTAGAAGGCACAGCAGGACCCAGTTTAGTCTTCAATCCCACCCCTATCACAACTCTTCATTTATAGTCATTTATTCTAATTAGGATAAGAAGGGAGGAGTGCTCTTACAGAGTTTTAATTACATGTCATTACTTTCTAAGAAGTAAACACTAAATAAATCACACAATATACCATATAAGCTAAAGACTCTTTTTCTATTAGAGTAATATCCTTAATACTTTAGCAAATTTTAAATTATTGAAAAACTCAAAAACACTAATATGGAGATAGTAGTCCAGCAGCAAGAAGGGGTGCTATCCAGTCTTTTGCACTGAGTGTCACATGTATGATTATCTCCAAGTTGGTGAGCAGTTATAAGTGTGCGCCCAATTCAAAGAGTTCCTAGCTTTCAGAGAACGGATCCATTCTCGAGGCTAGACTAGCAGACTTGGAGGAGCTGAGGGAGACAGAGGTACATAGAGGAGCAGGGATGTTGTAGAGAAGTCCCACCTCCAGTCTGGCAGCCCCTGTGCTACCTTGGAAGAGGGAGGTCTCCTAGAAGGAGAAGTAGGAAGTGCTTCTGTAGCCAGGACCTGCCCACCAAAGGATACACTATTCTCTTACACTGAGGATATGTCTCCAAGAACTGCCCAGGTGGGAAGGGTTAGGGCAGATGTTGTAGTTGGTGATTCAGTCATTAGGCATGTAGATAGCTGGGTGGCTGGTGGATGGGAGGATGGTCATTTGCCTGCCTGGTGTGAAGGTGGCGGACCTCACGCATCACCTAGACAGGATCTTAGATAGTGCTGAGGAGGAGCCAGCTGTCTTGGTACATTTGAGTACCAGTGACATAGGAAAATGTGGGGGAGAGGTTCTGAAGCCAAATTTAGGCTTTTAGGTAGAAAGCTGAAGTCCAGATCCTCCAGGGTAGCATTTTAAAAAATGCTCCCCGTTCCACGTGTAGGACCCAAAAGGCAGGCAGAGCTCCAAAGTCTCAATGCGTGGTTGAGACGACGGTGAAGGGACGAGGGATTTAGATTTGTTAGGAACTGGGCGACATTCTGGGAAAAGGGAAGACTGTTCCCAAAGGATGGGCTCCACTTTAACTGGGATGGAACCAGGCTGTTGGTGCTAATTTTTGAAAAGGAGATAGAGCACTTTTAAACTAGAATGGTGGTGGGGAGCCGGCAGTCGCCCAGGAGTGCATGGTTCAGTGTGGTGTATCCTTGAAAGGATACTATTGAAACAGGACATTTAGAGAATCCCAGTAGAGAGGTTTCAACAATGCAGAAAGTAAGCCAGGTGTGCTTAATGAGAGAGCAGGATAATGGATGCACATTGTCCCGTTCAACTTCTGTCAATTGATCCTGGTGCCTAATTTCTCCCTTCTATTCTCCCCATTATGCTTTCTTATTGAATTCTTTATATATTTGCGATTCTTTCCTTATTGATATGTGTGGGTTTATGTATTTTGTTTCATATTTTGAAATGACTTCTTTTTAGGTGTAATTATAGTGCTGCCTTTCCACGCATATGGTTGTAGCTTGTCCTGTCCTGGGAATTAGTGCTGTTATGGATTGGTAAGGTTATGAGTGTGTTTTTGCACAAGTTTGTGTATAGTGTTTTGCAGTGGAGAGATTGTGTTGGCCTTACTGAGGTGGCACCAAAACATCAGAAAGGGTGTAGAGCCTAAATCATGACACACTACCTCTTGAAGGATCTACATATGGCCGTTAATAAAAGGAGCTCATCGTGAACACTATCCACCCTAAAAGGGTGTTTTGTGGCTCTACATGAGAATTGTGATATTATGATCCTTTGTTTCATATTGTTGACGGTCTGCATTTTCCGTATGGGTGGTATATTGGTGTATTAGGTTCTGTCCAGTGTAATATTTATGGTACAGTAAGGTTCTGAGTGTGTTTTTGCACAAAGTCGTGCATAGTGTTTTGCAGTTGAGCGATTGTGGTTAGCTTATGCTTTGAGCAACCACTTTATTCTTTGACATATGATACATATCTATTATTATTATTATTATTATTAACATTTGTATAGCGCTACCAGACGCACACAGCGCTGAACACCTGACACAAAGAGACAGTCCCTGCTGAATAGAGCTTACACTCTAATATCTAATTTTAATAAAAGGTATTAATTGTGACTATTTTATTTTTACTTTTTTTTCTGTGTGCTGTCAGACAATTATGGAGGTAAGCACCGCCCCTGGCCCCACCCTAACCCCACCCCCTTTAGCCTCCCCAAACAGTTGGGCCACCGACCGCCTATGGGTGGGGGTCAGGGAGCAACTGCCTTAGTGACCAGAGTTTGTCTGAAAAGGGAGGGAACAGTTGCCAGTAGAAGAGAATATGAGAATTTCCCCTGTACTGCCAGTATCCTCAGGAGCAGCCATGTGGAGGGTGCAGAAACTGTGCTTGGGGCAAATTGGGGAATCCCCTGGTCAGAGAGAGGTTCATTAAAGTTCATTAACCAGCTCTAAATGCTGGTTCAAACTTATGAGAAACTTATGAACTGTTATGGACATAAAATGCAAGTTGGGTTAGAGAAGAAGAGAGAAACCCTTCCTATGCAGTTTTTGCATGAATTCTTTTGGGTTCATTTTTTCCTTTGAATCCTGAGGCACATCAGGGGGACTTGTGCTGTGTTTTGGAGACTGAGCTTTGCTTATGGAATTTAATTCTTTGTGCTGAATAAAAGCTGTTTGTTTTGGAATCAGGTTGCTGTGTGAGTGTCTGAGCTGGAGAGTTAGAAATCCTGGACCGGTGGGGGATCTGGATCTGAGATTTTTCTGACCTCTTTCAAGGAAAGTGTAGGAGGGACCAGACCTGGTGATACAGACTGTGCCATGCCTTGGTGTATCATTACAACAAGATCTAGTGGAAAATGTTATTCTGAATGCAAAAAGAATGTATGACTTGCCTCTGACTTAGGGTCCTTCTAAAGAAACTATATAGGTTTAGAGAATTGTTGCTGGAAATTAAGAAAATAGGTAAACGTACAGTGTTAAAGTAATAACCTGCAAAAGATTTTAAATGGAAACAAACTAGATGTTCCTTGTGTATGTTAAAGTAAAGTGAGCACAAACATTGTGGAAGGAATAAGATTTTTAGAATTCTTGAGGTTGATTGTTTGGAACAACCCTGGAAGCTGACTCAATACTGGAATTTAGCTTCTGAGGTCTGCAGTTCAGTGTGCTGCAGTAATATGAGTACGCATTTATCCACTCCCCTGTATATGTGCAACTTTATTGAATGTCTGCAGCACCACGAGGGGGGACAATACTATTCTGTTAACTTCAGCATCTTTTGGACAGAAAGGGTTTAGTGAGTTCTTTATACTAGTAGGATGATTGATCACTGCAGTACAGTGAATGAGTTGCTTCAAAACTTGATGTAGCAGCTGACTTTGCATGAAAATAGTTACAAAGGGGATACATTTAGTTCCCCCTCCCTATGCATGTATACAATGTTTTGCTTTTTAAAACTCAGAATACTATTGTAAAATATTAAGTGAATCCTTTTCTATTCTTATTTGGAGAACTGTAGTACAGTCTAATAAATTCCAGTTTAAAAAGAAAAAGGGTGTAGGGTCAGTATATACAATGAAATAATTAATAATGGAAATATGGAATGCCAGAGATTAGTTTAACAAATATTTAGCATACTTGCAGCCTGTAATTTAATAGCTTGACTAGTTCTCTGCTGCATATATAGTAGGTTTGAATACTAGCAACATCAAATGCTGAACAGAGGAAACAGCCCCAAAATACTTCTATAGCAGTATTGTCTGAACATTATATTTTTGTGTTGTTTTTGTTTGCTATTTTGCCTGAAACATTAATTGACTTTCATCATCCCTAGCCTTACACCCCTTTCAAAAATGGTGGTGGCTACTCGTGCTATTACATATTCCCTGGATCCAGTCCCATCTTAATGGCTTTCTTTGCATATAATTACCCAAAGTCTGGAAAGTGGCAAGGTTCTATCTGCCTGGAAACACACAGGTGTTCACCTAATGCTTTAAAATCCTTCTTTAGATACGTCATCTCCATTGAATTATGTCTCATCTGAAATCTATGTTATATTTCAAAACACTAAAGAGTTGTTTTTCAGCAACTCACAACTTTTGTAGAGAGAAATAATCTTCAAATAACCATAGACAACCCCACCAAAATAATAGCATAGAAAATGCTGAATGTGCTGAATGCAATATTAACCAATAGCGGAGGAAAAAGCCTCAATTTCTGTTTGAGTACATTCTTGTACCTCATACATTCCATCACGGCATTTAAAAAGAAACCCTCCAACTATGGTTAATACTGCTATAGTTCCAAAACTTTGTATTTCAGTTGTCAGAAAAAACAGAAAACTTCTCTGATAGACACCAATTCGTCACAGCAGGAACTCCATTAAAAAAAGGAACTCCAAGTACATGGGAATTCATCCAGAAAATCCAGGTCCAAGCCGCAAACAAGGTCCTTGTTTCATGGACTGTTCCTGCTTCAGGCCAAAACGGATCATATAAAAATACATATTTCAGTTAATAAACTGTATTTGTCAATCTGATGTTCACATTAATACCCATAAACTCACTCGGGGCAAAGTGTGTTTTGTGCTTGGTTCCATGTATCCTAACAAAAATGACTTCTCGGTGTTAAATAAATAAACTGGAACTTGTATGACATCACTTTCTCTTCCACCAATCGATGAGTTAGTACAAAAAATGCAATAAAAGTAAAACCAGTCAATCTCCCTATTGAGACCTCTAGGTCGAATTGATTGTAAATCAAAAATCCATCGTGGTTCGTGTTGCTGAAGCAACTGTCGGCGAGCTCTCACTTCAGTTTCAATATGATTTAACGTAAAACACTGCAAATCTTCAACTTTATGATCGTACTCTATGCAGTGCTCTTCTAACGGAGCTTCTTGCTTCTATCATCTAATGGCACTAGGATGCTCTATCATACGAACTTTAAATTGATGTGAAGTTTAACTGACGTAGATTTTTTTTTTTTACACGGACATAAAATACAGTAAACCACAAAACTTCCCACAAGCAGTACGGTGTTGCAATAAATAAGGCTTACCGGTTATTGGGTTAGTAAATCTTGATAAAGCTAAGGTATCAGCACAAATGGAAAATTGACAAGGATAATGACCTACTAATAAAGATGTATCAATTGTGGGACCCTGGGATTGTGGCCCCAGTGTTCTTAGAAACCACCAGGGAATTAATTTGTGGGTGGGAGACTCACCCAGAGGCAAGCGGGACCCAGTGCGGTAGGTGGAGAGTGCTGAGTTGCACCCTTTATCTCATTTGGGTTTCTTTTCCTTACACATTTTTTAACACATACGTCTCAAATTCTTATTGTTGGTTATGCATCAGTTTTTACACTATTTAAGAAATATCATTCATTAGTGAGTTATGTTGTAATTCATCACTTGTTTTTTCACTGCTCCTTTTTCATTTTTTATGTTTCTTTATTTTCTCACATTTTGTCACAAATTATCACATTATCTTAGCTTGATCATATATTTAACTATTGATATCACTTTGTGTACCTATATCAACATCTATTTATGTATAAGTTTTTTTTTTATTAATGGTTATTTGTGTTTGTTTTTCCATGAGGACTCCTGACAAAGGCTACTGTGCTAAAACATGGCCTCTGGCGGGTTTTGCCTGTATCTGTTATTGGTGAATATTTTGGAACATTTCAACTGCATTTCTTTGAAACTTGTGGTATTTGAACTTGTGATGTTGGTGACTTCCACCCCTTTGGCTTTTGCGATTTTGTAGTCTGCTTTTTTGTGACTGGTCTTAAGTCTCAAATACTGGAGTTGCTGTTGTAGCCCATTCCAGCCTTGATCCTGATTGTCTTTGTTGTTTATGGGATTCAGACCGTAGCAGTCTGCCTAGCATTGGTCTTGCATCCCAACCACTGGAGTTGCCATCAAAGCTCGCTCCAGCTATGAAGTTATTTAAGTTTTGTTTTAATTTAGGTCTATCTTTTTTTTTTTAATGGAGATCCTCTGTGTTTATCCAACGCATTCTTGAATTCCATCATCGTTTGTTTACACAACCTCCTCTGGGAGCGTATTCCAGGCATCCTCCACCCTTCCTGTGAAAATGTGTTTCCTGATGTTACTCCTAAGTCTACCTCCTTGCAACCGCAACTCATGACCTCTAGTTCTACTGGTTCCCCATTTCTGAAACATTTGTTTGCATATTACTACCTTCTAAATATTTAAACATTTATACGAATAGCAATCAGGATTTCGTTCCTCCCACAGCACTGAAACAGTACTAATCACTCTATTAGCCAAATTCAAATAAGAAATTGCAACAGGCAAGAATGTTCTTCTCTTACAATTCGACATGTCTAGTGTGTTCGACATGGTAAATCACAAAATACTATTAAACATCCTAGAATATTTCGGAATTGGTGGTAACGTACTCAATTGGATCAAGGGTTTCCTAACTACTAGAACATACCAAGTGAATTCAAATTCGAATATATCTTCACCATGGAAAGCAGCCTGCGGAGTACCACAAGGATCACCTCTATCACCGATCCTCTTTAATGATGACCCCACTAGCCAAGGCCCTATCCACCCAAGGCCTCAATCCATTCATTTACACAGGCGATGTCACATTATACATCCCCTACAAACATGATGTAACGGAAATCACCTACGAAATCAAACTCAGCCTTAACATCATGAACTCATGTGCTGATGCATTTCAATTTAAACTTAACACAGAAAAAACACATTGTCTCATCCTTTCTTCCCATTATACAACACGAACAAACCCACCAATATAGCCACCCCAGACCATACTCTACCTATCTCAGACAATCTGAAAATTCTTGGAGTTATAATAGACCGAAACCTAACACTAGAGAATCAAGTGAAATCAACTACAAAGAAAATGTTCCATTCAGTGTGGAAACTCAAACGAGTGAAACCTTTCTTCCCGAGAGAAATATTTCGCAAATTAGTACAATCTATGGTACTAAGCCATCTAGACTACTGCAACGGAATCTATGCTGGATGCAAAGAACAACTTGTAAAGAAACTCCAAACTGCTCAAAACACAGCAGCCAGGCTTATATTCGAAAAACAGAGATTCGAAAGCGCCAAACCCCTTCGAGAAAAACTGCATTGACTTCCAAGAATGTATTACATTTAAAATTTGCACCCTGGTCCATAAAATTATATACGGCGAAGCCCCAAGTTACATGATAGACCTTATAGACCTATCAACCAGAAACACAACAAGGTCCGCACGAACATACCTAAATCTCCACCATCCAAGCTGCAAAGGTCTCAGATACAAATCAACCTTCTCCTATATAAGCACACAATTATGGAACGCATTACTGTCCGCCGTGAAAACAACATAAGACCACCTAAACGTCCGGAAATTACTGAAAACCAACCTATTCAAAAAGGCATACCCTAACGATCCATCTTAAACGCCTGAACCCTGCAACTTAACGAAACCAAAGCTAATACTGGACATAACTTAACCTCCTTCTGATAATCCCCCAATGTGTCTGTCACACATGAACTTTTACTCTACTACCATATCACCTTGTATTTGTTCTACCGATACTGGCGATAGCCACTAAGGTACTATGTAAGCCACATTGAGCCTGCAAAAAGGTGGGAAAATGTAGGATACAAATGTAACAAATAAATAAATATATCCCTACTATATCTCTCCTTTCCCCTGGAATATATATATTCAAATCTTGAAAATGAGATGTGAAAGTTTGGGAGTTGAAAGCATGGGGGTGGAGAAGAGGGATAGCCTGCACAAAGTGATTGCTGCAACCCTGAGCACCTTACTGAGCTGGCTTTATGGGCCATTTCAGTCTTTATTTGACATCATTTATTTATTTTGTCCACAAAATTATTATTTGCTGCTTGACAAACTCTCAAGGCAATTTACAGAAGTTAAATTTACATCAATAAATTAACATAAAAATTATTGTAGAACAATCTAATAATGTTATTCCCTTCTGATAACTTTCTCTCCCCACTCTCCCAAATACGCCACAAATGCCTTTTTCCACAACTATGCCTTCAAGCATACCACAACATTTGCCAGTTGCCCTGAATTGCATAGACTTTTTCCAAGAGCAGTTTTGGAACTATGGAGTGCTCTTACTTTCAAAATGCAGTAGAAGACTTATGTTCAAGAGAAAAGTAGAGAAATATTGTTTCTGGAATGGGCTTTGTCAGATTATGGGGTACTGGTCTTGGGAGTTTGAGCTGGTTTTCTGTAAGTGCTAGATGATGGAAATGTCCAAAAGAATGTGATTTCCCCTAAGGTTTTGATTGTTATATTCTGTGTACTGTATTATGTTACTGTATTATGTTTCTTCACTCAACATTTATTTGTTTATTTTTATTTATTTGTTACATTTGTATCCCATATTTTCCCACCTATTTGCAGGCTTAATGTGGCTTACATAGTACTGAAAGGCGTTCGTCAATTCCGGTATGAACAAATACAGTAATTTGGTGGTAGAATAAGGTTCGTGTGTACAGACACAATAGGGAATCGTAGAGAGGAAGAGTTATTATATGTCCATTACAAGCTTTGGTTTCGTTGTGTTGCAGGGTACAGGCATTTAAGTTGGGTCGGTAGGGTATGCCTTTTTGAACAGGTTAGTTTTTAATGATTTCCGGAAGTTTAGGTGGTGATAAGTTCTTTTCACGGCTTTTGGTAATGCGTTCCATAGTTGTGTGCTTATGTAGGAAAAGCTGGATGCATAGGTTGATTTGTATTTGAGTCCTTTATTTATTTATTGCATTTGTATCCCACATTTTCCCACCTCTTTGTAGGCTCAATGTGGCTTACAGTACAACATGGATGGTGAAAATATTTTAGAAAATATACATTTAGTGTAACAGAAGGATCTTAAGCAGCATGATAATGATAAAACATAATAGTAGGATAACAAGCAGATAGTGTAAGACATTTAGTGTTGCAGAAGAATCTTGGACAACATTATAATGATGAAACCTAATGGTAGTATAACAAGCAGATATTGTAAGACAGTTCTGAATAAGTGTGGAGGAGTTGTGTATATTCACATTGGTTGATCTTTGTGGTAAGCCTTGTTAAACAGATGGGTCTTCAGTAGTTTGCGGAAGTTAGTTAATTCGTAAATCGTTTTTAATTTGCTCGGCAATGCATTCCATAATGCTCAAGTAGATAAAGTTTGACGCGTGCATTAGTTTGTATTTCAGACCTTTGCAGTTAGGGAAGTGCAGATTGAGGAATGTGCGGGATGATCTTTTGGCATTCCTTTGCAGGTTGGGTAGTGGAGATTTAGGTATGTTCGTGTTAATCCTGTTATGTTTCTGGTTGGTAGGTCTATGAGGTCTGTCATGTATCCCAGGGCTTCGCCATAGATAATTTTATGAAGCAGGGAGCAGATTTTGAAAGCAATACGTTATTTGATTGAGAGCCAGTGCAGTTTTTCTCGGAGGGGTTTGGCGCTTTCAAATCGCGTTTTTCCAAATATCAGCCTGGCTGCTGTGTTTTGAGTGGTCTGAATTTTCTTTATAATTTGTTCTTTGTATCCTGCATAAATTCCATTGCAGTAGTCTTCATGGCTTAGTACCATTGATTGTATCAATGTTCGGCACCTAACCCTTACCGTTCAGTGAATCCAGACTGCCCCAATTTGACTGCCCCTATCGGACCGACCGTTCACTTGTCTATTAGATTGTAAGCTCTTTGAGCAGGGACTGTCTCTCTTTGTTAAATTGTACAGCGCTGCGTAACCCTAGTAGCGCTCTAGAAATGTTAAGTAGTAAGTAGTAGTATCAAGTTGCGAAATGTTTCCCTTGGAAAGAATGGTTTCAACCGTTTGACTTTCCACATTGAGTGGAACATTTTCTTTGTTGTAGATTTCACTTGGTTCTCTAGTGTGAGGTTACGGTCGATTGTAACACTGAGAATTTTCAGGCTGCCTGAGATAGGGAGGGTATAATCTGGGGTGTTTATGTTTGTGGGTTTGTTCATATTGTATTGGGATGAGACAGTGTGTTTTTTTTCTATGTTGAGTTTTAGTTGAAATGCGTTTGCCCATGAGTCCATGATATTCATGGTGAGCTTGATTTCTTTGGTGATTTCTGTCACATCACGTTTGTAAGGAATGTATATTGTGACATCATCTGCATAGATGAAAGGGTTAAGGCCTTGGTTGGATAAGGATTTGGCTAGTGGGGTCATCATTAGGTTGAAAAGGATCGGTGATAGTGGTGATCCTTGATGTACTCCGCATTCTGCTATAATTAAACTCTGGAATTCGTTGCCAGAGAATGTGGTAAAGGCAGTTAGCTTAGCGGGGTTAAAAATGTTTGGATGGCTTCCTAAAGGAAAAGTCCATAGACCATTATTAAAATGGACTTGAGAAAAATCCACTGCTTATTTCTGGGATAAGCAGCATTAAATGTTTTGCTCTTTTTTCGGATCTTGCCAGGTATTTGTGACCTGGATTGGCCATTGTTGGAAACAGGATGCTGGGCTTGATGGACCTTTGGTCTGTTCCAGTATGGCAATACTTATGTACTATGGAAAATGTCAACATGTAATCTTCCTGATGTTTCACAATTTTCCCCCTTCGTGTTCCCACCCTTCTTTATTTTGATCCCCCCTCCCTCTGTGTTCCTTTCCTTGCCAGACAATACTGCAATGAACTTCCTCAACATCTACAGGAAACAAAGAATGGAACCTTCCATATTGTACAGTATTGCTGCATTCATATCCCTGACACTTGACCTGTAGACTTAATTTCCTAGTTTATCTCATGCGTTACTCTATCTCGTACAACTAATATCAATGTAGCTTTCTGCACAAGCAAGGCGTTCAACCTTAACGATCTCGGGATATGTTCTGGCAAGCCATCTGTCGATTCATAGTGTAATATTCCCAGCAGCAACAGTATGCATGTCCACTCTAGTGCTTAATTGTAAATTTGGGTGTTCATTTTCTTAGTTTATTATTTTTTGTGAAAGTATAAACATTTTTATTGGTGTTTTTATGGGTGAAGGTGCCATTGTTGGGTGTATCTTTCCGGTGGACTCAAATGCATGCATTTGTGTACTTGAGAAATCGTCAGTCAAAAAAGTTACAAAAACAGAGTGATATTTCAAGGCAAGACCAGTGGAGGGATAAGAGTGTACTAGTGAAGGTGGGGGACATTGGGGTTTGGAGCAATTTAGGGTATATTTTATATATGGCAGCAAAGATGACCTTTGCTCAGCAGGAGAAGGGTCTGCTCTGCTTTCCATTCACAAATGGTAGGGACTGGTGTGAGAAATGCATTGGTATGAACAGGTCACTTCAGAACTAAAATGAAAAGGAGCCTTGTTATACCCAGAAATGGGCTCATTCAGCTGGGTATAGATTAAAGCTATTTAATACTGGTTGCCAGGACATGGGGGGGGGGGGGGGGCAATATTATACCACAGATTATATTATAGTTGTTGAGAATTTTTATTTTGGGTTGTTTATTTTAGTATATGTCCCCAGTTGTTTATTGGAGCACTATAAGTGTTTGGGTGTGACAAGGAGGTGTAAGAGTAAGAAGGTGATATCTAATATGATATGTGTGATATATATCTTGAGATGTTGTGACTTTGAGTAGGGTATGTTTGTATTCTTGGTTTGTGCTTGGGGACTACTTAAGTTAAGATACATTATTTTATGACATACTTGTTCGTTACCATTGTTTTTCCACAACTTTAATAATAAAGAAGTATTTTTAAAAGACTTGTTTTTGCAGGGGGTGGGTAAATCAGTGTTTATCTGTGAAAACCTAAAATCAGAAGCCCTGACTTATTTATTGGTTTTACTAAGTTTTTATAAACTGTTTTTAAGAAACTTTAGATTGGAGGAGAGGGAATATAGAAAAATTTTTTTTTTCGTTTGTACCAATCAGTAGCCACGCATAGTACATTTTCCTATAGATTTTTATCCACATTTTATACTATCTGTCTAAACAGCTTCAAGTGGCATTCACCAGCAAGAGTGGAAAGCGCCAGGGGTGGTATGTCTGATACCAAAAGAGGGAGATTATGGGTGAGACAGAATTGTCAGGATTAAGAAATAGGAACAGATTTGTAGATAGGAAGATGTGGTGGTTCTTTACAAAATTGGAACTGAGGAGGAGGCTGGGACGGACAAGTTTCTCTAAGGATAAGTAGGATAACAAGTTTTGATAAGTGGGTGACATCTGATAGAACCCGTGCAGGAAAACGTTTGAGCTCAAATAACTGTATAAATTTTTAAGAAGCGGTGCATGTGTGTGTTGCTGTCATATGAGATCATCTCAGACTTGCTTCCCCTCTACACCCCACCCCCCGGGGCGACCTAATAGATATTTCCTGCTGCACTCCTGTTTTTCTAATTTTTTTGTATGTCCTCCCATACACACCATTTATGGGCCTTGGGCTTGGCTTGGTCTGGTCTGGCTTTCTTAAACATCAAATCATTTGATTTGGCTGCAGCTGTATTTTCAAGATCCCTTTCTTGGAAAAAGACCTCCAATGCAAGTGGTATGTCGTGACCGTATGTGGTGAAATCTAATTTGAAGCTAGCAGAAGTATTCTTACATGGAGGTACTCTTTTAACACATCAAAACATGGTGCAGCGTAACAGCAGTGTTGTCTTCAAAAGCTTTATTTTTCCAAAGTAATTGACATAGCTAACAGACCGACCGACAAGGCCCTGTTTCGAGAATGCATCAGGGACAGTCCTATAAACAACCATAACATTTTATATCAAAACATATTCCTTAACCAGTATAAACAAAAGTATAGAAAACTGAATGCAAGTATTCACGCCAAGCCTCAGCTCACAGCTTTCTTCCTTGTTTTCCAAGATGGCACTGGCGTGAGGATGCGGACTAAAAAGGATCAGCTGACTACAATGGACCAATCACACATTCACAACAGCGAACCCCAATCCAGTTTTAAATTTAAGCCTGCTTGGAGACACTGTGTAATTAAAAAATCCACCATTGTTCCTTATAGTTAAGTATAACAGTAGCATCACCTCCCTCCCACTCCACAGTAATCTTATCTAGAATTCGCCATTTAAAGTCGTTCACTTCATGTTTCTTCTGAAGCCATTGAACGACTAAAGGGGCCGTTGCCACCCCATTCTTAATTCTAGATTTATGTTCTGTAAATCTAACAGCATAACTTGATTGTTCCTTGTATAATAATTCACAAGGGCATTGTATAACATAAACAATGGTGGTGGTATGACGAGCCATCAATTTTTGGCCAATGCCAGGAGCTTCTCATTCCAAACCTTCTATCATGGAATCACACCATTGACAGTGTCCACACTTCACATGTCTAGGTAGATCAGTGCTGCCACTATCAGAAACATAATCCAGTCTTTTCTATGTCAACCATTCTTCTACAGTCTTAAACTTAGATTGACAGAACATATATCTAGAATTAAGATTGGAGTGGCAACGGCCCCTTTAGTCGTTCACTGGCTTCAGAAGAAACATGAAGTGGACGACTTTAAATGACGAATTTTAGATAAGATTACTGTGGGGTGGGAGGGAGGTGATAATACTTCTATACTTATCTATAAGGAACAATGGTGAATTTTAAAATTATACACAGTGTTTCCAGCGCGCTTAAACTTAGAACTGGATTGGGATTGATCCGTTGTAGTCAGCTGATCTTTTTAAGTCAGCGTCCTCATGCCAGTGCCATCTTGGACAACATGGAAAAGAGCTGAGGCTTGGCGTGAGTACTTGGGAGTTTGTTTAATTTTCTATACTTTTGTATATATTGGTGAGGAATATGTTTTGATATAAAATGTTATAGTTGTTTATAGGACCATCCCTGATGCAGTCTCGAAACAGGGCCTTGTCAATCTGTTAAGTATGTGAATTATGAGAACTTTGGAAAAATAAAGATTTTGAAAAGAACATTGCTGTCACACTGGGCCATTTTATGATGTGTTAAAAGACCATATGTGGAGCAGATATATACAATATTGCTTTAATTTATTTAATTTTAAATGCATTTATAGCCTGCTTTGAATGCTTTTTTAAAAATCTGCTTGTGACTTGAGCAATTTTGTGCCATCTGCAGATTTGATCACCTTGCTCATTGTTTCCAGATCATTTGTAAATATGTAAAACAAACAAAAAACACCAGTCTCAGTGTGGATCCCTGGGCACGCCATCATTCAGCTCTCTCCACTGAGAAAATTAACTAGTTAGTCTTACCCTAAGTTTTCTTTCTTTTAACCGTTTCCCAGTCCAAAGTAGGACACTGGTTTTTATGCCATGACTTTAATTACGAAGGATTCTTTCATGAAAGACTTTGTCAAATGCCTTCTAAATATCCATATATCCACAGTGGGAAACAAAAGCTGTGACTAGGTTCCCAAGAAACAGGGATTCTTTCCCCATATAGACCTCCTTTTCCTTTATCTGGACCTCCATCCAATCCTTCATCTGGGTACAGCAGTAAGTATAGACAAATGGGTACCAACACCTCCTACAAGATCATCTTGACTGAGAGGAAATCCATTGTAGAGTTGGAGTCTACTGTTTTATACTGGCTCACTGTCCAATATTGACTTCTGCTGCTAACTGGAGGAGGGAAGAAAAGAGTAGACATCTGCTAAGAGAGATGTTATTTTGTTCTGGTCAGTATGTTAGGTTGTGTGAATTTTCAAGTCTTAGGCCATACTGGATAACAGATTGGGAAGCAGTGCGCTATACCAGCTGGCTCACACTTATCACACGTTATTCATGCTTTCAAAAAAATGTGGTAGATTGTGAGGCAAAGTTTCCCTTGTCTAAATCCTTGTTGGCTTTGTCTTTAATAGTTTCTATCATTTTGTCCAGCACCAACATCAGGCTCAAAGGTCTGTAGTATCCCACATCACTCTTGGAGCTCTTGTTAAAAATTGATGTTTGATTGGTCACCCTCCAGTCTTTAAGTACTTAGAGTATTTTAACGGTAGGTTATAAATTACTGTTAATAAATAAGCAATTTAATTTTTGAGTTCTTTCAGTACTTTGCGATTATATACCATTTAGCCAGGTGATTAGCTGCTCTTAATTTTGTTAATGTGCCATATTAACTTTTCCATGTTCACTGAGATTGGATTCAGTTCCTTCAAATCATCACAAATGCTATTTATGGCATTGGTATCTCCCTTGCATCCTTCTCAGTAAAGACAGAAGCAAAGAATTAATTTTATATCTTCACTGTGGCCTTCTCCTCCCTGAGGGCCCCTTTTACTTGTTGATCATCTAATAATTCAGTCAACTTCCACGCACACTTCTTGCTTCAGATATACATGAAAAAGGTTTTAGTATGAGTTTTGGGGTTTTTTTTTTTGCCTCTACAGCAAATTAGTTCTTGTCTCCTTTTGCCTGCCTGAACAGTGCTTTGTATGTAACTTAACAGTGCTTATTATTTTTCCTGTTCACTTCATATGGATCTGCTTTCCATCTTTTGAAAGACATTCTTTTCACTGTAATTGCCTCTCTCACCTCTTGTTTTAACTATGACAGTAATTGTTTGATCAACTTTTTTGACTGGGTGAACAAGAGAGTTGAATTAGGAGCGAGTGTTCTTTGTGCTTGGATTTCTTTTTAAACCTTTTTGACGTGCTGCTTCTTAGGTAGTTTATAAATAGAGTCTTGAAGTGACTGGGTTAGAAACTGGATGAGTGAAAGGTGATAAAAGTTAGTGGTAAATGGAGTTCACAAGGACATCGCCAGTCATGCGTCACCGATATTTGTCCTTGTTCTGGTTCTTTTAAACATTTTTGTAAAATATGCAGAAAGGACTTCAGAAAAATTTCTCTTTGTAGATGATAAAATCTGTAATATGTTACTGACACCCTAGAAAGGTTTAACAAAGCCTGAAGAATAGTCTAATGCAGTGGTTCCAAAACCTGGTCCTGGAGGCACCCCAGCCTGACAGGTTTTCAGGATATCTGCAATGAATATTCATGAATTTTGCATGAAGTGGAGGCAGTGCATGCAAATCTATCTCTTGAATATTCATTGTGGATATCCTAAAAACATGAGTGGCTGGGGTGCCTCCAGGACCACGTTTGGGAATCACTGGTCTAAAGTTTGATAGCTAAGGTTCTAATGCTTTTTCAAAAAATGCATTTGGGCTACAAAAACTCAAGGGAATGAACCAGTATAGAAGAAAATGTTCTGTGTGCAAAAGTAAAGTGGATTCTTGGGGTGATTTTATCTGATGATCTTAAGCTGTCCAAATAGGTAAATAACATGGGAAAATCCTGACGGGTGCTTAGGGAGAGGGATGGCCAACAGGAAGAAAGAAGTGATAATGTCTTTATAGAGATCGCTGGTGAGACCTCATTTGGAATACTGGGTGCAACTCTGAAGAATTGCACCTTCAAAAGGATGCAAACTGGATAGATTTGTTTCCAGAGGGTGGTAACTAAACTTCTCATTAGTTTTTGTTATATAGCATTTGGGACAGACTTAGGGACCGTTTTACTAAGCCGCACAAACGCCTATGCACGCCCAACACGTGTCAATTTGGAGTTACCACCTGGCTACTGCGTAGCCCGTGCAGTAATTTCATTTTTGATGTGCGTATGCGATTACCACACGGTTAACGTGAGAGACCTTACCGATGTCAATGGCTGGCAGTAAGGTCTCATACCCAAAATGGATGTGTGTCAATTTTTATTTTGCTACATGTCTATTCTCAGCAAAAATTTAAAAAAGCCCTTTTTTACAGACTTGCTGAAAAATGGATCTGCGTGTGCCCAAAACACACGCCTACACTGGCATCCCATTTTTCAGCGCACCTTAGTAAAAGGACTCCTCACTGGCCTCCCACTTAGCCATCTATCCCCCCTTCAATCCGTTCAGAACTCTGCTGCGCGTCTTATCTTTCGCCTAGACTGATATGCTCATATCACCCCTCTCCTCGTCACTTCACTGTCTTCCGATCAGGTACCGCATACAGTTCAAGCTTCTCCTACTAACCTACAAATGCACTCGATCTGCAGCCCCTCATTACCTCTCTACCCTCATCTCCCCTTACGTTCCTACCCGAAACCTCCGCTCACAGGACAAATCCCTCCTCTCAGCACCCTTCTCCACCACCGCCAACTCCAGGCTCCACCCTTTCTGCCTTGCCTCACTCTGCTTGGAATAAACTCCCTGAGCCCATACGCCAAGCCTCCTCCCTGCCCATCTTCAAATCCTTGCTCAAAGCCCACCTCTTCAATGTCGCCTTCGGCACCTAACCTTTTACCTCTACTCAGGAAATCTAGACTGCCCAGCTTGACATTTCATCCTTTAGATTGTAAGCTCCTTTGAGCAGGGACTGTCCTTCTTTGTTAAACTGTACAGCGCTGCGTAACCCTAGTAGCGCTTTAGAAAGGTTAAGTAGTAGTAGTTAAGATCTAAACAGACATACCCTGGAGGAATGGTTAGATAGGACAGATGTGATAGACATTTTGTATAAAAGCACAAGAGTTGAACCCTTTTCAATGGAAAGTAGGCTCTGTAATGAGGAATCATAGAATGAGGATGACAGGGACAAACTTACGAGTCATCTAAGGGGGGAAAATATATTTTTTCTTTTTTTTTTTTTTATTTAATTTTATTTTTTTAACAGAAAGTGGGGTTGAGGGCGATATCTGCACGGGAAAAACATGGAGGCCATCTGAGGGAGAGGAAGGGTTTGCAGAACTGAGCATTTGCTGTGAATGGTTAGACTGGATAGGCTGTAGGTCTTTATCATAATTTTCTCTGTTTTTCTCATATTTATCAGGAAATGCATGATTAGAAATCTAGAACCAAGTTGATTATATGAATGTCTCCACTTTGTGATTTTTCTTTGTAAAAATTCTAAGTGGATTTATCAAATCACATAAACTAAAGTAAATAAACTGATGCTATGCTGAAATGCCCCAAATCTCAAAAATGACAAAGCTCTCTTCTGTACAATGTGACTTATGGTGGTAATTAAATTGAAGCACTCAAAAAACCCTATTTGAGTAAATTGCATAGAAAGGAATCTGTGCACATCAGGAGAGATTGCACTGTGCATACTAAGCACTTTTTTGAATAAAGAAACAAGATAAATATTTAAAAAATAAAAACACTTAAAAATTAGAAATATTAAATTTGGTAGGAGGGGGATCAGTCAATGATTACACAAGGACACCACTGGGCAAACACCCCCAATACAGGGTATTCGTTGCCGGAGAACGTGGTACAGGCGGTTAGCTTGACGGAGTTTAAAAAGGGGTTAGATAGATTCCTAAAGGACAAGTCCATAGACCGCTATTAAATGGACTTGGAAAAATTCCGCATTTTTAGGTATAACTTGTCTGGAATGTTTTTACGTTTGGGGAGCGTGCCAGGTGCCCTTGACCTGGATTGGCCACTGTCGGTGACAGGATGCTGGGCTAGATGGACCTTTGGTCTTTCCCAGTATGGCACTACTTATGTACTTATGTAGGGTATACAAAGTTGTTTGATAGACCGTGGTGATTTTATGAGACCTGTTTCTTCCTCCTCAGATCAAATTTGAGTTTGTATTGTAGAACATGGCTGTGAACTTCTGACTATCATTGATTTTTTTTATCCTAGAAATAAGCAGTGAATTTTCCCCAAGTCCATTTTAATAATGGTCTATTGACTTTTCCTTTAGGAAGCCACCCAAACCATTTTTAAAACCTGCTAAGCTAACTGCTTTTACTACATTCTGTGGCAATGAATTCCAGAGTTTAATTACATGTTGAGTGAAGAAACATTTTCTCCAATTCATTTTAAATTTACTACTTTGTAGCTTCATTGCGTGCCCCCTAGTCCTAGTATTTTTGGAAAGAGTAAACAAGCGATTCATATCTACCCATTCCACTCCATATTTTATAGACCTCTATCATATCTCCCCTCAGTAGTCTTTTCTCCAACTGAAGAGCCCTATCCGCTTTAGCCTTTCCTTATAGGGAAGTCATCCCACCTTCTCTGTACCTTTTCTAATTCCACTATATCTTTTTTGAGATGCGGTGACCAGAATGGAAAACAATATTCAAGGTGCGGTCACACCATGGAGCGATAGAAAGGCATTATAACATTCTCATTTCTATTTTCCATGCCTTTCCTAATAATTCCTAACATCCTATTTGCTTTCTTATCCGCCGCTGCACACTGAGCAGAGAGTTTCAGCTTATCATCAAGTACAGAAGATTACTTGCAAAACTCCAAACAAAGAAATTACAGGAAAAAAAGAAAGCAACCTAACCCCTCCACTGCCATGCCATTAATGATATAAGTGTATCTAAACAAAAAAGGCTTGTCTTTTCTTGAAATTCCTGTAGAACAATTCCATTTTGTAAGTATTGTGGTAAATGATTCCACAGAGAGGGAGCTACTATACTAACAGAATCCTGAATTGTTTCTAAACATATATAATGGAAAGATGGTTCTACTAAATGGTTTTGCTGAGAAGAACGCAGAGTCCTTGTAGTCGAGTATGAAATAAGAAAGTGAGATAAACTAAGTGGGATACCAATATAGTGTTTAAAAAAAACCCCCAAAAATTAGAATCTTAAATACACCCGTCGGACACTGGGAGCCAACGTTCCTCTATCAGTAGTAACATGATCAAATGTACATACATATGCCTTTAAGGAATTGTGTTTTGAAGAAGTTAAAGTTGAGGATCTGATGAGTGAACTCCCTTGAGCAGAGAGTTGCAGTAATTGGTTTCCTTATAGAATTAATATTTGTAGTTCTGTGCAGGTAAAAACTGGTTTAACAGAATGAACCATATGCAGTTGGAAAAAGCATTTCCTGGAAACATAAGAGTTATGTTGTTTAAATGAGTTCTTCATCCAAAATTACATCTAGAATTTTTAAGGATGAAAAACCCATGACATTAGGGAATCGGACCATAGTGTTGGTGAGATACATAAATGCAGCCATTCCTGTTGAATATCATCCCTTTGGGTTTTTCAGCATTTAGATACATCTTGGGGCAAAGAAGTCAAGTAGTGGCTGGGGCTGGTGGTTGGGAGGCGGGGATAGTGCTGGGCAGACTTATACGGTCTGTGCCAGAGCCGGTGGTGGGAGGAGGGGCTGGTGGTTGGGAGGCGGGGATAGTGCTGGGCAGACTTATACGGTCTGTGCCAGAGCCGGTGGTGGGAGGCGGGGCTGGTGGTTGGGAGGCGGGGATAGTGCTGGGCAGACTTATACGGTCTGTGCCGGAGCCGGTGGTGGGAGGCAGGGCTGGTGGTTGGGAGGCAGGGGTAGTGCTGGGCAGACTTATACGGTCTGTGCCAGAGCCGGTGGTGGGAGGCGGGGCTGGTGGTTGGGAGGCAGGGATAGTGTTGGGCAGACTTATACGGTCTGTGCCCTGAAGAGGACAGGTACAAATCAAAGTAGGGTACACACAAAAAGCAGCAAATATGAGTTATCTTGTTGGGCAGACTGGATGGACCGTGCAGGTCTTTCTGCCGTCATCTACTATGTTACTATGTTAGTGATCTTATCAAGCTTATTAAGTAAAGTAATGCTCTGAAGATACTGAAGATCTAAAGTTATTCTAAAGTTATTGGGATCTGAAAGTAATCCAAATATATTTGAAGAATGTAAGGTCAAGTGATTGAATCACTTTGGGGGAGGGGGGGAATGACCATGAAAATGATGAAAAGAATACTCCACAGATAGATGTATATGATGCTGAAAAAGAACCATTGTACAAAGCCATATATGTTCAATCTCTCAGTTATGGTGAGAATCGCTTTAAGGCAGTACCAGAGATACTAATCAACCTAAGTCTGTGTATCAGTAGTTATGAAACCACTAGATTGAAAACCTTAGAAAGTTCTAAGGACAATAATATAACACTTTTGCTTTGATCAATATCAGTCAGTACATATGTTAGGAGGGCAAGCAACACAGTCTCTGCTCTGTGATCTACAAAAGCCCGATTGATTAGGGTATAGGATGTTATTTTTTTCTATAAAATCATATAATTGATCAGCCACTAGAGATTCAACTATATTTTGATAGCAGAGGGAAATCTGCTACTGGGCAGTAATTGAACCCAATAGCGATGCCCAGTTACACTTGTAATTTGCATTATGGAATACTAGTCTAAATGGCATAAACATGCCTACATTTAGATGTGGCCACTTAAGCCGTGTCTGTGGCTGGTATAAGTGCTTGACCTCATTACCTCTATCCTTAAGTTTAGAACCTTTATATTTACTATTCAAAAGATTTCTCAAATCATACCTATTTACTGATGCTTTCAGCATTTTGTCTGGTGTATATAGTTGAGGCAGCTTAGGCCACGGCTGGAAGGCTTGAGCATTGCGTTATTTTTTTCCACTCTCTTTTTATGATTATGTAATTTCTTATTCATAGATTTTATTATTGTAAACTGCTATAAGGCATTTCCATTGGCAGTATATCATAATTAAAGTTTGAAACTTGGAATCCCTATATGCAGCTCTTTGCGTGTAACTTACAGTATTCTATAAGCTACACACAGAAATATTGGTTCTGCCTAGGCCTTTCCCATGCTCCTCTCCAGTGAACACCCCCTTGCATTTATGCACTAAGGGTCTCTTTTACAAAGTGGTGGTATCCCAACATGGGCTTACCACTCATTAAAGAAGAACAACCGCCAGGCTACTGCAGCAGCCCAGCAGTAGTTGCCACCCCCAGCACGCCGCCATATCCGGTGTTACAAAAATATTTTTATTTTTGTAGCGCCGGTGTGTACCCAGCAGTAATCGGGCAGTACCACACACTGCCCGGTTCTGACGGGTTAGCACGGGAGAGCCATGCGGCAATTGCTTTACTTGCCACATGGCCATTTCCTGCAGAAAAGACAGATCTACCTTTTATCCAGCTGCAGTAAAAGGGGGCCTCGGTGCGCGTCAAAAGCATGCACTTACGCCAGCACAGGCTCCCTTTTGCTGCAGCTTGGTAAAAGGGGCCCTAAAGCATTTGTGCACATATTTTATAGAATACTGCTGTGTAAGTGTTTGTGTGTTGATATTCTATGAGCATGCACACACAATTGGTGCCTAACTGTAGGCGCCCTGTTAAAGAATTAGGGATTTTTTGTTCTCATATGTCTTGACATTATGGTGGTTAAAGACAGGACTTTGTGTCTTGGCATTAGAGTACATCTTACTGACTTACTGCAGTGTAATGTGTGGTTGTCATTATTGTTGTTGTTGTTTTTTCATCAGAGTACAATTAATCCCGTGGATGCAATATATCAACCCAATTCCCTAGAATCCTCTGTGATCAGCACAATGCCTGCTCAGACCACCTTACCTCCAGGTATGCTGCAAAAATGAACACTTATGCCACAAACACATTTCAGTCAATGATATTGAATAATATGACCTAACATGGTGGTATATGATGCAGTATTATGTTGCACTTTAAGCAGGTCAGATCATCTCCAAGTCTCATCTGTGTTTTTCCTCCAGTATACAACATCATAGACCTCTTGTTTCCTTCGCAGTATACCTGTTATAAGTTCAAGCCTTGCAATTTTAGTCATCTTGGTCTTCCAGAATAACAATTTAGAACTTTGTTTTCAAACAAGAGCACGCAGTTATGGAATGCACTACCCACAGACTTGAAAGCAATCAAAGAAACAACTATCTTTCGAAAATCTCTGAAAACATTCTTCTTCAACAAGGCCTACAATGAGAACCTATAACCTCACTAGGCCACCTCACCAACCCACTCAACTATGAACGCCCACCTTCTATAACTACCCTAACAACTCTCCTCCTTCTTCCCTCTTCCCTTCCTTAATCGCTACACACTACTATTGTATCTGATATCCCGGTATGACAATGTTAACAAATCTATGTAAGCCACATTGAGCCTGCAAATAGGTGGGGGAATGTGGGATACAAATTCAATAAATAATAATAATAATAAACAAAGGCAATGGTTAGTCATGCCACATGCAAACAGTGTGACACTGAAGTCATGTATCCTTTTAATTTGACTTTGTCCTGTGTGTCTGTGATTGTTCAAATTGCCTTCTGCACTGCCTTCCAGAGAAATTGAACCACATCACATTCCCAGCACATGTGCTGATAGTTATCAGGCTCTCCTCATCCCCTCCAACACTTGGGATCAGCCGCATTAAGGCTAGCAAAGAATATGGTATATTTGTATGTCTGGTGAAACAATTTGAGGGTCTTTTACTAAAGATTAGCTCAAGTTATCTGTAGCAGGGCCTATAGGAATAAAATGGGACCTGCTGCAGATAACTCGAGGTATCCTTTAGTAAAAGACCCCCTCTGTTCCTTAGATCCTGACTTGGGTTGCACATTGAGAACTTGAGAACTGCTTTTAATAATCCTGTCTTAGAACAGTTAGCCTGTACTCTGTCTGCAGTCAAATGTAGTAATTCACCAGCAGATGCTGTGCTGGTTCAGCTGGAAGATCTTGACTTAAAATGTTTACTTCATTTGCATGATAGTTCAAGTTTGTGGAAATGGTTCGTCCTAGACTTAAAAAAAAAAAGTCATCACACTCACTTGATCTGTTGTTATGAAATCATTACTGACCAGTTTCAGAATCTACCATTATTTCAAAGATAGTTGAAAAGATCATCCATGTACAGTTAAGCAACTTCTTAGATAAAATGAACGCACTTAATCCCAGGCAATCAGGTTACAGGCAACATCATAGCACTGAGTCAGCTCCTCTTGTCTTGTATAATGATGGCTACATATGTCTTGATGAAGGAAAATATATCTTCTTTATCCTTTTGGATATGTCTTCTGCATTGACACAATACTTGATACATTTTTTTTTGCCATGTGGTGTTCCAGAGGGTTTTGTTTTAAGACCAGGGCCAGTGTTAGGGGAGGAAAAATAGGGCAGTTGCATGGACTGCAGTGCCACCAGGAGAAGGGGGAGGTTGTTCAAGGCTGAAGAAGGCAGAGACTATAGGCTGGCTTTGGGGTCTCTCTCCAAACTTCTGCTCTGGGTCCCAGCCCAACTTAGGACCTTTTTTGTATATTTATAATATCTGTTTCTCCTTGCATCATTCAAGATCTTGATGTTAGGGGCAAACTTTTATACTGATGGTATTCAGATCTTGTTCCCCTTAGGTATAGAAGGAATTTTTTTCCCATAGAGAAGAGAGTAACTGCTTAGATAAAAGTGTGGATTGATTATTCTCACATGAACTTAAGGTTATTCTGTTCAGTAGGCATCAAGTATCAGTATGTTCTAGTATTACAGTAATCAGGGTGTACATTTGGAACTCAAAACATGAGTTCACACTTTGGGTATGATTTTAAATGATAAGATTTCTTTTGAGCCTTAAATTTCTAGTAAATGGATTTCAGCTGCAGTTTAATCCCGATGGAGTAAATTGTACTTTTTGTTTTTTTTTCTTCCTATCTCTGAAGTAGCTATGTTAATTCATACACATAAGTACTTCTGGTTCTAAGAAACCATTTTGGTAATTTATCATATATGCTTGTATATAACACAATGTTTACTTTAAAAATTATGCCCAGTATTGAATGATAAGTGGAAGGATAAGAAGGAAGAATATTACTGCCTTTTCTGGGACTGGGTAGTTATCAGGGGTGGACCGTATTATGGTTTTCCCTAAGACTTCACTATAAACAGTATCTGTAAGACTCACAGGGTAATGTAACAGAAAACTTTTGCTCTTATCAACTCAGTCCTTTGCTCGTGAAGAAAACTATTTGCTCACACCAATTCATTCCTTGGGGGGAACATTGCATATAATGAGATCAATGTTTTTAACGTTTGGCTGTACTTTGCATCCTCTCTTAGAACCTGCTCAAGTCTGCAAAGCAGAGCAGCGTCCATCATCTTTACCAGTTGGGCCTGTAGTAACATCACTGGGAACACCAACACCCAATAGTACTGGTATGTAGCCCTTTCATTAGGAATTTGTGCCTAAGGTACATAACTTTCATAGTAAAATATTTGTTTCAAATGCTCAAGTTATGCAGTACCTGCTGTCTGGGCATCTTGCTATGTTAAATGAATTTGCATCAAGCCTATATATGAGCGGTGTCTGGGTATATAGGAAAATGTGCTTGGTGACATTATGATGCAAGGAGGAAAGGAAAGAATTAGAGAGAAGGCTGACCATCTGAGCACTTACATGATGACTTTAACAAAATGTTTTGAACAGAAAATAAGACTCAAATTTTCTGACGATCCTGATCATGCACCCAACTCAAATGTGTTTATTATGAAGAACATTTTGTAGAGTCCGATAAAGAGGCTGTCTTTCTAACATTCTAAGTAAACTATCTCAGACTTCCTAATTGTTCAGTATATTTAAGGAATATTCAACTGAGCAATTGACATGTCTAAGTCCTGAAACACCTATGCAAAGTGTTGAACCTGGGCCTGATTTATTAAGCTTTCCCTTGGTAAATTAGGCCTAGTATGACTTTAATCACATGTGATGTGCTCTAAAGTAAGGGTGTGCAACCGTGGTCTTCGAGGGCCACAACCTAGTCAAGTTTTCAACATTTCCACAATGAATATGTATGAGATTGATTTGCATATTCTGCTTCCATTGGGTGCAGATATATCTCGTGTATATTCATTGTGGAAATCTTGAATACCCCTACTAGGTTATGAACCTTGGGGACTGTGGCTGCCCACCCTTGCTCTAAAGCGTGACTCGAGCAACCCTTCCCTTCTCAAAGGCAGGAGGGTCTGGAAGTCCCTTGAGCGACAGGATGAAAACAAAAGAAGTAAAAATACATCGAGCCAAAAGCAAGGGTAAAGATTAGTGCTGGCTGCAGCAGGATTAGCAGTGACTGTATTGCTCATATTTCCACTGACCTCCTCGTTGCAAGACTTGATTTCTCCTTAGTTTTCTCTTTCTTTCATTGCTGCAGCCATTGAAACAACATTAATCTTTTTTTTCATTGCCATTGAATAATAGATTTGCTGCCTATCTTACAGTACATATGTAACAAAAAACCTGTTTAAATGTTCATAGAACGTTTGCCAAGCTAAAACTTAACCTTTTCCCTCTTTTCCAATGTAGGAAGTGGACAGTCAGCACCGAGCAGCAGCCTGACTTCTCCAAGCCATGTAAATCTTTCTCCAAATACAGTCCCTGACTACTCGTACTCCAGCAGTGAAGACGAATTTTATGACGCTGACGAGTTCTACCAGAGCAATTCTTCCCCAAAACGCTGTATAGAGTAAGTATCCCATGCTGTTCCAAAAATCCCTGGTTACTCTTACAACAAAGAAATAGGTTTACACAGCTAAAAATAGTACAGGTGCCCTTCATCCTTATGCACCTGTACTACGTATCATAATTGTGATTATTGCCCCATAAAGATAATGTGTAGATGGAATATTCTGTAATGAAAAGTGTCAAGGTATGTGAACTTAATATAAGATTCCGTTTGGGCAAAGATATATAATGTGCACAGACAAACACACATAAAACTTTTATTTTAATGGCCCAGCAGTCATTTCTGTCCCTTTTAACCTGCATCTCACAATTCACAACTGTTCTTGCCGAATGCATATGAACCCTGAGTCTCACCAGTAGGCTTTTTTTTTTTTTTACATATTTTATTTCAACAATCAGTGAGACAGAGAGTAAATCGGTAACAACACACACAATGGTCTAGTAGGTTTTGATGGCTCTTTCTTTTTTGGGAAACCTCCCTCAGCAGCATATACATTGTTCAGTTTTATCATTTATATTCCGTGTTACCAGAAATCAGCTCAGAGTGGATCACAAAACAAATTAAAATAATACACATCAGGTAAAATTAATTACAATGATAAATAACTGAAACCTCAACTAGCTTAACACAACATCTATACGAGACAAGAATTTCACAAAAAGCCAAGTTTTTATAGTGCTTGTTTAAAATCTCTGTCAGACAATAGGGATCTAATAGCTGATGGCAAAGAATTCCATAAACATGGGCTCTTTTACTAAAGTTTAGCGTGCGCTAAGTGCCACCAGGCCCATAGGTATAAAATAGAGAACATAGCATTTAACGCGTATTAATCTCATTAGTGTGCACTAACCTTTAGTAAAAGGACCCCATAGTCCTCTTTTATGTATCTTACAGTCTACCTATTTTCTTAGTGGATATTTACAAATCAAGGTAAGGTATACACAAGAAGTAGCACATATGAGTTTATCTTGTTGGGCAGACTAGATGGACTGTGCAGGTCTTTTTCTGCCGTCATCTACTATGTTACTATGTATTTCTTGGTTAAGAAAACAGAGGGATATGTTTAGTAGATTGCATAAAGATATCCAGGTACAGGACTGGCCCAGTCATTAGACAAGACTAGACGGCCACTTAAGGTGTTAGCAAGAAATCTCACTCTCCAAGACGAGGGCTTGAAGTTCTCTAAGCAAAGCTGCGTTTTGGCATTTAATTTAATTCTGGCATTTATAATCCGCTTGTGAATTTAGACAGTTTCAGGGCCCTGACATAGTTTGGGCCCACTTTTTAGTTTCTTTCCTGGGCTTCAGTGTGTCTTAAGTCCAGACTTTGAAGCAGAATTTGAAGCTAGACCACCGAAAAGTAGAAAACCCCAAAATCTTGTTTTGTGCAACTTTGCAATTGTCTACAACCTTTGTATTCCTCTCCCAATTTGCGCTCACCGGCCCAGCAGTAGGCAGTTAACTTGAATGAAAACTTTTTCTTATGATTATTAATTTTCTTTTCCTTTAGTTCCTCAGGTTCTGGAGAGGCATTATCACACAGCAGAATTGGAACTAGTCTAAAGCGTCCTGACACCACTGAATCTCTTAACTCCTCCATGTCTAATGGCACAAATGATGCAGGTATATGCAAATGTTTGTTTCATTCAGAAGCTGATATTGTCGGTAAAATCACGCTGTGTGTTTGCTGTAATCTAACAACCTAATGGGGGCTTGCTTTCACTTCTAGACCTTTTTGATACACACGATGACAGAGACGACGATGGTGAGGGGGAGTCAGTTGAAGAACACAAAAGTGTTATTATGCACCTTTTATCGCAGGTTAGACTGGGAATGGACCTCACAAAGGTATGAGTCAGACACATTGCATCTTGTCAACCTTTTGTAATTTTATTTTTGGTCAACTGAGTTTCAGAGTGAAATTTACATTTTCCTTTTAACCTTAATGCTAAAAATCTGGTTCTGTTCTGAACCCCTAGCCCATAATAAATCCAAATTGGCTAATTAAGGTGCTTTGTAGTACCTTATATATTGGACCCCAACATCTGCAGTATTCTGTCTTCCTTCACACCAGTGGCGTAGCTATGGGGGGGCCTGGGCCCCTGTAGATTTGGCCCTGGACCCCCACTGCCGACGACCCTCTTGACCTCCCGCCACTAACCCGCCGTCGCCTGCCTTTGCTGGCGGGGGACCCCAATCTCCGCCAGCCGAGGTCCTCTTCTTACCACAAAAGGCTTCCTTCTGTTTCTGACGTCCTGCACGTACACATGCAGCATGTCAGAAACAGAAGGAAGCCTTTTGCGCGAAGTGGAGGACCTCGGCTGGCGGGGATTGGGGTCCCCCGCCAGCAAAGGCAGGCGATGGCGGTGGGGGGGTCGAGAGGGTCGTTGGCGGGGGGGGGGGGGGCAAAGTTGGTGGTGGCAGGGTCGGCAGTGGCGGGGTGGGTGGCGGCAATGGCGGGAGGGGGTTGGCGGCGCCGGGGGGGGGGCCTAAAATGTGCCCCCTCACCTCGGGCTCTGGACCCCCCTCCTGCCGAAGTCTGGCTACACCCCTGCTTCACACCATACTCTAGTTTTAGACCTAGGTCTAATGACTGTCCTCTGACAGCCTTGACTAACTGTTCTGGTGCCTAATCTTCAAGATCTGTGATGGATCTGTTTTATTGTATGGGTTTGCTACAAGATATTTCGGTGTGTATGTAGGTGCATACGTTCTTTCTTGGTGTGTCACTTGTTCTGTTTCTTGTGTTATTAACTGTTTAGAATGTAATGTTGTCACACACATCCACACAAATAGGCAAGAGTCAGCCAAAGTCCACTTCTTTGAGGTATTGACATGGAAATTAAAATCCACCTGAACCAACAGGGTTCTAGTGGCTGCCAGTGTACAAATTGGATATATTAAAAAACTTGACGTTTGCACAGTTGACTTGCTGCTGCGAGATGTTTTCACAGGTGTCTGATACGTCTGTATACGAGGAGACTGACAAGGCATGTGGGCACTATGTTATAATACAGTGTTTTGTGATGTTTGCTGTTGTCATTTTATGTACATTTTATACTCGTATATACCTCTGATAACAGGCATTATGCTGAGACATGGCCATATCAGGTTTTAAATAATAGATTTGATCATATTTTGGGGGGTTTTATTAGATGATTGGTTTATTTTTTTTTAATATTGTTTTACACAGTTACTGTAGTCTGATTTTCTTTTTTACATTGATAGCCACTACATCCCCACTGATTCAGTTGGGGTTGTCCTTGTTGTGGAGATTCCCTGGTTGGTTGGTTGGTTGGTTTGTTTGTTTTTTTGCTTGTTTGCTGTTCATGAATATTAAAATGTTTGACTATAACTTTGTAATGTACCAAATCCAGAAATCTAATTTTCCAACTGATTAATGTGGTGGTAATGCTTTCAGCTCATCACATCCTGCAAATGTAATTGTTGGTAATCAGGATGATAATGCAGAATGCACCTCAGCCAGGTTTTAGTCTACTGGAATATAAACGCAGCTCCCTTCCTTTTTTTCCCTTCGCTTCCCTTAAACATAGTTTTGGGACATAGAAGCAATGGTTTAGAAACTCTTGGTGTAAATTTCATAGTATGCTTCTTATCCTCCCCATATGCCTGTAGCATGTGTGTTTTAATACCATCATGATTAAAAACCCATGGCCTGGTATCCAGCTCAGTTATTTAAAAAAAAAAAAAAGAAAGAAAGCCCCGCCCTTACGACAGCACTAAAGAAAGTCATTCCTTCAGGATTCAGAAACTGTTTTCTAAAAGCAGCATCATGTTAGAAGCAGCCTCAGAAAATCTAGTTAAGCTTTAGTTCTCGGAGACCATTAAAGAAAGGGAACTGTACAGATGAATTGCATTCCCATTGATCCCTCTACTTTTGTTCTCTTCTAAAGGTGGTTCTTCCAACCTTTATCCTTGAAAGAAGATCACTTCTGGAAATGTATGCAGATTTTTTTGCACATCCAGATTTGTTTGTGAGGTGAGTGCTGAGTTTTTACAGTGGTTAGTGTACTCTGAAATGGCAGGGAATTTGCATGAGAAGTCTATTTTTAGTACTTGCCTTAGGTCTTGCTTATTGTTACACATTGCATACACTTTGGGGGTCATTTCTGTGCATATACCTTATGCAAAACTCTATATGTGTAATCTAGAGATTTGCATAAGGCATATGCACAGAAATGTGTAATGAAGACGTGCTAGGGTGGAATTTGAGCAGAGCATGGGCAGAGTCATGATCTATGTGCATACTTTATAAAATACTTCGTATTTTTATATTTCAACGGTTTTTATTGAAAACAGTGTACATTTTGTCAACATCAAATATTCAATATGTACAATCAGTCATATAATTCCCTTCTAAACAACCAGCAAACAAATTGGTCCTACTGTTTTCACTTTGTATTCCTTTTCTCCAATCCCCCCTCCCTTTCCCTGTTTCCCCCTACTCCCTAACCTCCCCCCCCCTTCTGTTAACCCTCCTATTATTCTCCCTCCCCCCGGAAAACTCACAATCATCTTAAAGAGGAACTATCCCACTCACAACTTCAATATAGTGTCTACAGCACATTAAGCACAAAACTCTTACCCTTAGCTGATAGGGTATCTATATATTTTCCCCAGATCTTCAAAAACTGATTCTTTCGTTTTGGGGATCCCCTGGCTTCTCTTGCCTCCCACATCAGAAGCTGATGCACCATATTCCGCCAGTGCCAAAATTCTGGTACAGCCTCCGAGGTCCAATTTTGAAGTATGCATTTCTTTGCCAGAAGACATCCCTTACGAAAAAATAGCGTTTCCTCTGAGGTATTCCCTCTAAATGACCCATAGATATCCAGCAACATTTGTGAGGGGGTTCCTATTATTTCACAAGACAGCAGGTTTGACAGATAGTTGGCCACTCTAGACCAGAAGCCCTGTATGACTTCACAACTCCAAAATGCATGATAGAATGAGTTTTCTGCGATTTTACATCGTAAGCATATTGCATTTTGTGTTCCCCCACATTTTGCTAGTTGAACTTGTGTGAAGTAGGCTCTATGAAGTACCCGAAATGCACATTCCCGATATTGGGCTCCACTAACTAAGTTTGCAATACCCTTCACTTGTCTGTTAATGTCCCAGTTGGGGAGGGCTATTCCCAAATCTTTCTCCCACCGTTCTTTAACTATTTTCAAGTTTTTATTCATCCCCACCGATCCTAATGCCTTATACACTTCAGAGACTGATGGTTCAGTGTCCGAAATTTCCTCAAAGAATTCTTTCAACTTGGACCCTGATTTTTGTCTCAATTTCTCCCCATCTAAAGAATGTATAAAATGTTTCAGCTGGCAATAAGCAAAAGTGTCCCCCCATTGCATCGGCTCATTACCCAGTATTTGTTCTCGCGATTTTATCTGCCCCTCCGCTCCCATTATGTCTTCCAAATACATTATTCCTCTTTCCTCCCATCTTTTGGGACCAGCCCCCCCATAGCAGCTGGAATTTCATTTTCGCCTTTTTATTTGCCCAGCAAAATCTCATTACCAGTCTGTAGAACGTCTTCAGATCTTTGTTCAACAGCCTGAGGGGAAGGGTTTGCATGACGTATAGCCAGCGAGGAAGAATTACCATACGTATAAGCCCCAAACGACCTATCAAAGAAAGTGGCAATGTTTCCCATTTTTCCAGCTGTTGTTTAGTTTGAGCCAAAAGTTGTTTTATATTAAGTTTATAAAGGTCCCTAGTCTTCGTTGATAGCAAGATTCCTAAATAGCGGAAGTGCCCCCTTGCCCACCGCAACGGGAATATCCCTGGCCAGTTTCTATTCATCTCTTCGTCAGCAGCCAGTGCCTCTGACTTTTCCAGATTTAACTTAAGACCGGAGAAGTCCCCAAATTCTTGAAATGCTTCTAATAGAGCTGGTAACGATGTCTCCGGTCTCGTGATCACAACTAACAAGTCATCAGCAAAGGCCGCCAATTTGAATTTTACAGTATAATTGAAATTTATAGTAGATTTGTGATTTCACCTCACGTTCATGGATCAGCGTATTCAGCATCACCTGTGCCCCTAGGAGCTCCTTTCTAGTATGAACGTTTGGAGTTTCACCAAATCTTTTCCGTAACGTACGAATCTGGGCCTCTAATCTCAAAATTTCTTTGTCCCTCGCTTTTTTAAAATGGCTGACATAGCTGATCATTTCTCCTCTCATGACAGCCTTGGCTGCTTCCCAATAAGAGGAGGCACTCTCAACTGAGTTTTCATTAGTAGCTTTATATTCATCCCATTTAGCCAACAATCCCTCTTTAAAGCCTATATCTTTGACTAAATAGCTCGGAAAAGACCACCATCTCATTTTCTCTTCCATCCCCAATGGTTGCCACTTCACCCATACTTCTGCGTGGTCTGAAATAGCGTAGGGTCCTATTCTCGACTCTCTAACCCCTCCCAACAGTGATCGAGACATCAGTATGTAATCTATCCTCGATTGGGTATTATGCGCCCTTGATATATGAGTATAGTCCCTATCTTGCGGATGTAACACTCTCCATACATCTAACAGGTCCAATACAGTGCAAAGATTGGGCAGACCTCTCGAGGGCCAGTGTTTTAGCGTGGGCGGAGGCTGAGATTTATCCAGTTCTGGGTCACACACCATGTTAAAGTCCCCTCCTAGGATTAATGGGATGGGGTCTACTGCAGTAAGTATGTCCACCAAACTTCTGTAAAATTGAGCCTCAAAGTGGTTGGGAGCATATATGCTGCCTAGTAGTACCTGCTGTCTTGCTATTATCGCCTTACCAAAAACATAGCGCCCCTCTTGATCTTTAGTCACATCACTCAATTCTGTCACCAGCCCTTTCCTGATTAGAATAGCTACTCCTCCCTTTTTCCCCTTAGCTGGTGCGGCTACACACTTTCCTACCCACCACCTAGCCAGCTTTTCATGTTCTTTATCCGAGAGATGTGTTTCTTGTAAAAGAGCTATGTCAGCTTGAATTCTTTGCAGATATTTCAAAATTTTTGATCTTTTGATGGGTGAATTAATACCACCCACATTCCATGTTACAATTTTTATCATTTAAGGAACATAAAAGCATCCTATTTGCCATTGAAACCTTTTATCTTCCGAAAGAGGCCACCCCAGCCCATGACCCCTCTCAGTTACCTCTGTGTGCTGTAGGTTAGTGTGTTCCAATTCCTCTTTACCCTTTGAGTTTTCCTTCCTATGAAAATCTGAATCCCCTTCCCTTAAAACTCCCCTTCTCCTCCCAGATCCCCCTCCCCATCCCCTTTTATTATCCCTGCTAATTCCCCCCAAGGAATTTAGTCACGTTTGACCCCCCCCCCCCCCTTGCTATTCCCCGCTCCTTAAACCGGTTTAATTTGTACTCTCATTTTACATGTAAGAGCCTCTATATTCCCTTTAACTCCCTTTTCCCCAGATTTAAAGTTTACAGCTTTCCCATATATTATCCCGCAAAGATGCTCAAATCGTGTGAACCTTCTACAACTTCCTATAACTGTCAAGCAATTTTACCATTTCAAACATTCTTAGATTATTCTCTCAGTTCTGTTAACCTTCAATGAAGTGCAGAAGTATATAAAACAAAAACATTTATCTCAACTCTCTTCCGCATATCATCATGTCTTCATCCATAGGCTTGGCTCCCAACTTTAACAGACTGTATTTCACCTCCCTGGTGTTGGGTCAATCAACCGATCTGATAATTAAACCATTTGTTCTGTAAAAACTCTGCAAAGCTGGAGAATTTAATTCCTGATCTCTTTAGTCCTCTTATAGCAGTTCCTTTCTCTCCTGCTTCTCTCCAATCTATTTCTCCGAAGCCTGCTGATCATTCTCACTAATATGTCAAATTCTATTATATTTCAGACTTGCCAACATCCCAATATAGTTACAAACATTACTTCTATGGAGCTCCAATTAGTTTCTCCATTGTCTTTTAATTCGTATCCCAATGCTCCTCTTTTGTCCAGGAGTCATCAGCAGACCATACTTCTAAACTTACTTAAGTTATTCTGCGCATTGTAATTGTCCGCCGCTTGCCGCCAAAAGAAGCAATTCTTTACTTGAATAACTTTCAGTTACAACATGTGCCTTTCGTTACCTTATTCATCTCTCGTCTGCAGCAGTTGTTTTACAAAGTCTTGTGCTGCTTGTGTTGTTTCATAGGTTTTCGTCGCAGACTGATGGGTTACCCGTAGTTTCGCCAGGTACAGCAAGGTAAATTTAACCTTATGTTGAATTAATTGGGAGCAAATTGGTGAAAAGCTCCTTCTCTTCGCCGCAACTGCCGCCGAGTAATCCTGGAAGCAAAGGATTTTTTGGTTGTTATATTTAAGAGCCATACCTCCTCTCATAGCTTGCAATATCGCTGTTTTTTGAACAAAATTCAGGAAACGGCAGATAACTATTCTGGGTCTGGCGTCACCCGCTCTCTGCATCCCCATGCGTTGTGCTCTTTCAATTTGCAACGGGCCCAGCTCTGTGCTCAATTTTAGTTCTTTCATCAGCCATGTTTCAAGAAAAGTACGTAGTTCTTTATCGCTGATTTCTTCGGGGAGCCCCACGAAGCGCAAGTTATTACGTCGGGATCTGTTTTCTAGATCCTCGAGTTTCTCAGCTTGGTCTTCTACCAGCTTTTGAAGTTTAGCATATTTTTCTTCTACAACTCCTGTACGATCTTCCAGGGCCCCCGTGCGTTGTTGGTGCGCTACCAGGTCTTGGCTCAATTGCGCCATATGATTTTGTAATCCCTCCAGTTTTGAATTCAAGCCTTCCAATTTTTTATCTAGGATCGCCTCCATCGCGGTCGTCACCTCTCCCACAATCTCTGCTGCCCACGCCGACCCGACTGCAGAGGTTGGCGGGCTCGCTGGGGCCGCCATTTTGTCTTCCAGCGCTTTACTCTTGTCTCTGTCTTTTTTTTAGCGATTTAGCCGTCATACCTGCTATCAATTTCTCTTTCGGCCGCAGAATCTTAATGCGTCAGCTTTCCGCTAGCAATTGTGGTTCACACCGTCTTGTTTCTGGAGTTAATTCGATGGGAATTACAAGGAGGTACCTGGAGCTAGTCTAGCATCGACCGCTCCGGTACATAGCGTCACGTGACTCCATACATTCGTATTTTATAAAATATTTGCATACAGTTTATTTAAAAATTTCTATCCTACATGATCTAAACTTCTTGTCAGATTATGCCCAGAAGAGATGCCATGGACTCGGGAGTCCCTTAGCCTTAGGGGATGACAAAAAAGGAGATGGAACATCAAACAACTCTGATTATACCAGGATACCTAGCCCTCTAGCTCTTGCTTTCCTTTCTTTGGCTGAAAACCTCTATATCATAGGACTCTGTCAAGCCCATAGGAGTTCCCCTTCTAGAATCACCCTCTGTGACCCCTAGATAGCCACAACAGTGACCTCCAGCCTTAAAATACAACATTCCAGTAATACACCCCAGAATTTCTCTGAAAAAGAATTAGTGACAGGCCTTGATGCTGCCAGGACCTTCAGGGGATCTCCAAACCCTGAATAAATCTGACAGACAAACTAACACCAGAAACCACAAACTCATTTCAGTTCATTCTCATTAGCGAAAGGTGATGGCCCATCACTGCCTCACGGCTTGCCTTCATACCTCCTCAGTTTACCTCCCTGGGTCCTTAGAAACATGAAGGCAGATAAGGGCCAAAAGGCCCATCCAGTCTGCCCTTCCTCAGCAACCACTAACTCCTCCTTTTTCTAAGTGATCCCACATGCCTGTCCCACAGTTTCTTAAATTCCAACACAGTCCTCGTCTCCACGACCTCCACCGGGAGACCATTCCATGCTTCCACCACCCTTTCCGTGAAAGAGTATTTCCTTAGATTCCTCCTAAGCCTGTTTCCTTTTATCTTCATCCTAAACTCTCTCATTCCAGAGTTTTCCTTCATTTGAAAAAGGCTCACCTCCTGTACATTAATGCCACTGAGGTATTTAAATGTCTCTATCATATCCCCTCTCTCCTGCTGCTCTTCCAGCGTATACATGTTGAGATTTATAAGCCTGTCCTATACGTTTTGTGGCAGAAACTTCGTACCAATTTTGTAGTCACCCTCTGGACCGACTCCATCCTGTTTATATCTTTCCATGGGTGTGGTCTCCAGAATTGCACGCAGTACTCCAAATGTGGTCTCACCAGAGACTTATACAAGGGCACTTTCACCTCTTTTTTTTCCTGCTAGTCATCCCTCTCCTTATGCACCCAAGCATCCTTCTGGCTTTGACCATCACCCTTTCTACCTGTTTGGCCACCTTAAGGTCATCAGACACAATCACCCCCAAATCCCACTCTTCTTTCATACATGGAAGCACTTCACCCCCTATACTGTACCGTTCCCTTGGATTCTTGTGACCTAAATGCATGATCTTGTACTTCTTAGCATTAAATCTTAGTTGCCAATTTTTGAGCCATTCTTCAAGCTTCGCTAGATCCTTCCTTATGTTATCCACCTCCTCAGGGTTGTCTACCCTATAACAGAGCTTGTTATCCGCAAAGAGACAAACCTTACCAGACAGTCCTTCTGCAATATCACTCACAAAGATGTTAAAAAGAGCCTGCCCAAGAACCGATCCCTGTGGCACACCACTGATAACATCCTTTTCCTCAGAGCAAGCTCCATTTACCACTACCTTCTGTCTCTTTCCATTTATCTGGTTTTTGACCAAGTCAGTCGTTTTAGGTCCTATACCGAGGGTATTTATCAGTCACCTGAGCGGGACTGTGTCAAAGGCTTTGCTAAAATCCAAATATACCACATCTAACACCCCTCCCACATCCAACTGTTTGGTCACCCAGTCAAAGAAATCAATCAGATTCATCTGACACGACCTGCCTCTAGTGAAACCATGCTGCCTTGGATCCTGCAGTCCGTTCGATTCGAGAAACCTCATGATCCTCTGCTTTAGAAGCATTTTTATTAGTTTATTCACCACCGAGGTCATTACCAACCTCCTCCTCGCTTCTGCTCTTGTGCAGAGGGACCACATCCGCCCTTACAGTGGAGTCACCAGAACATCTCTGAGTTCCTTGAGTACCCTTGGATGTATCCCAGCAGGCCCCATCACTTTGTCCACTTTTAGTTTAGCTAGTTTCTCACGAACGCAGTCTTCTGAGAATCGGTCCTGGTCTACCATACATCCATCCTCCTTAGCCATGGTGGTGGTAGGGGGGAAAGTGCAAAGAGGAAGGGGACTCTTTCTGCAAACCCAGGCAAAATAGAAAACAGGTAACTTCATAATAGTGGGTTAAAGGAGGACACCTTGAAGGAGTAAGAACTGCCCCATCCTTTACATGGGTGATGACATCACTTAAAATCTGTGTTCTCTGTCTGCTGGTTGGAGAGCATATCCCACTTGTCTGGACCAGTGTATCAGAATGCTAAAGAAACTCAAATGTCTGGTATTTCAAGGAGAAGTAAGCACTCTTTTCCACTCAAGCACTCCTGGTACAAACAATCATTTAGCAGAGGCATTATGCATAACTTAAGCAGGTGTAAATGCTGACGTAGAAGTGTACTGTGGTGTACATGAATTGCTGTTGTAAAATACAGTATGCTTTGTATGACCATCCAGAACATAGCCCTTAAAGTTTGTGTTCTGCCTGTTCCATGTATATGAAGCAACTTTTCTCAGATCACCACTTTATAGATATATACAGATGTAAACGTCAAATGAGCTTTTTACATGTCAGTGGTACTTAACCCTTCTTACCGTCACATATATAGTAACATAGTAGATGATGGCAGAAAAAGACCTGCACGGTCCATCCAGTCTGCCCAACAAGATAAATTCGTATGTGCTATTTTTTATTTGTACCTGTCCTCTTCAGGGCACAGACCGTATAAGTCTGCCCAGCACTATCCCCGCCTCCCAACCACCAGCCCCACCTCCCACCACCAGCTCTGGCACAGACCGTATGAGTCTGCCCAGCACTATCCCCGCCTCCCAACTACCAGTCCCGCCTCTCACCACCAGTTCTGGCACAGACCGTATAAGTCTGCCCAGCACTATCTCCGCCTCTCAACCACCAGCCCCGCCTCCCACCACCTGCTCTGGCAGAGGCCGTATAAGTCTGCCCAGCACTATCCCCGCCTCCCAACCACTATCCCCGCCTCCCACCACCAGCTCTGCCACCTAAACTCGGCTAAGCTCCCAAGGATACATTCCTTCTGAACAGGATTCCTTTATGTTTATCCCATGCATGTTTGAATTCTGTTACCGTTTTCATCTCTACCTCCTCCCGCGGGAGGGCATTCCAAGTATCCACCACCCTCTCCGTGAAAAAGTACTTCCTGACATTTTTCATGAGTCTGCCCCCCCCCCCCCCTTCAATCTCATTTCATGTCCTCTCGTTTTACCGCCTTCGCATCTCCGGAAAAGATTTGTTTGCGGATTAATACCTTTCAAATATTTGAACGTCTGTATCATATCTCCCCTGTTTCTCCTTTCCTCCAGAGTATACATATTCAGGTCCGCAAGTCTCCCCTCATACGTCTTGTAACGCAAATCCCATACCATTCTCATAGCTTTCCTTTGCACCGCTTCAATTCTTTTTACATCCTTTGCAAGATACGGCTTCCAAAACTGAACGCAATACTCCAGGTGGGGCCTCACCAATGACTTGTATTGGGGAAAAAAAAGAAAGAAAGCTGTGACTTAAATGATAAAGACAAATCTAAAATCACTCCCAAGCTTTTAATTGAATGCAGCATTAGAAGATGTATATCCTCAAAACAGTAACTCGAAGGCAACTGCACAGAAGCTGATTGGGAGAACCAAAGAATCTGTTTTAGCAATATTCAATGACAGATATTTAGAAGTCATCCAGGTCTGGGTATATTTTATATAAAACACCATCTGAAAGCCAGCCTCAATTCTGGCAGTTACTGGGAAGTAAAACTGGAGATTGTCTGCATACACCCTGTAATTTACACACAAGTCTGCCAATAGTCTACAAACAGGAAGCATAAACAAGTTGGATAACAAGGCAGATAATGATGAACCTTGTGGCACTCAGGATCTTATCAGTACCCATTCATATTTAGAATGTCCATGAACAACTTGAAATTGATGGACTGTTAAAAAGGACTCAAATCATGATAAAAAGTTTTCCTGAAATAACAAGACAGTATGGTTCACGATATTAAAGGCAGCTGCCCCATCTAGAGATACCAAAAAGAAGTTACTGCTATCAAAGCCCAAATGAATCTCATCTAATATAGGCACCGATTAGGTTTCTGTGTTATATTTAGATTGAAAACCAGCTTGGAAAGTATCATTCAAACTATGGTTCTGGAATACACTGCCGCGCAACCTGAAAACGAGCTACGAGCAAGCCACCTTCCGCAAACTATTGAAGACCCATCTTTTTGAGAAAATTTACGGAAAGAACCAAAACACATAAAACCCACACTCACTGTATTGTTTCTGCATCAATACAGCCACTTCAGAATTCTTATCCCCCGTAATCTCACCACACTCATACCTTTACCCACAGAAAATGTATACCAAATGTTTTCCTGTTATTATATATTGCCCCTTTTTGCTTCCGTTATTTCCTTCCAGTGTTTCAATGCTCTTTTCCATTATTACTTTCCTTAACGATACTTTGACTTTGTCTCGCATAACTCATCACAATGTAATCCATAACCGAGTTGTAACAAATTGTATTTCCATAATTCATAATATATTGTAAGCCACACTGAACCCGCAAAAAGGTGGGAAAATGTGGGATACAAATGCAATAAATAAATAAATAAATATCTTGGCATAGAGCACTTCTTAGTGTCTTGCTTTCATGTTGTTAGTGTATTTTATACAGAAAATTTGTGTGATGAGGAAATGAATCACTTCTTTGTATAAATAATTTCTGGGCAGTATTTTTATCAGCAATAATGTTTTCTGGAAAGCCTTCATATCTTTTCATGTCACAGTCTAATTATGAATGTAAAAGGAACATGTAATTTTAGCAGTTTAAATAATCCTATTACTAGCAGGATGTTGCACTTTTTTAAAAATCTATTAGTGATTCTGTATTCTTTATTAATGGTAGTATTGGTGATCACAAGGATCCTAAGGACCGAATGGTACAGGTGGTGAAATGGTACCTCTCAGCCTTTCATGCTGGAAGGAAAGGATCTGTGGCTAAGAAACCTTATAACCCCATCCTGGGAGAGATCTTTCAGTGCCATTGGGTCTTAGGCACAGAAAATGAAGATAATTCAGTAAGTACTTCATTTTTGTTTTTTTCGTGACAAGAAAACCAGTAGTACAGAAAGAGAGATTAACTAAAGCAAAAGCTGGAGATCTGGCAAATGCCTAAATACCTCAAAGCCTGAAGCAGTTTTCCAGCTTTTTTGTTCCAGTACCCCAGAATAGACAAGATTTTAGCGTCTCATTAATGCAGAGGTTCACAACCCAGTCCTCGGGACACACAAAGCCAGTCTGTTTTTCAAGATATTGACAGTGAATATGCAGACGATAAATTTTTCCATGCAGTGCCTCCATTGTATGCAAATCTTTATTTTACATATTCATTGGTATCATACATATTCATAGGTGTGTCCTGAGAAACACTGATTTAATGTATGAAGACCAGTAAGTAAAAATATCAGCAACTGATTAGTTCTATTTGAACATTACTTTTCACAAGGCAAGCTTTTAGCTCTTGCAAACATAACTTTGATAGCAGCCCAAAGAAATAACTGTTGTTGTTTTTTTAACTATTACTTCAGTTAATACTTTTATTCAATCTTTTTTGTAATCTTTTTGTCTGATGGCATTTTAACATTTTTCTTTTTCTCCATTTTGTTTTTCTTACAATTTTTGTGCAGTATCTTCCCAGGCTTTCTTTTAAATTGTCTGTCTGTCTTAATTTCACCAAACTCTCTGTCTTCCTCTAATTTGTCTCTGTGAACTATAATTTTTAGCATGTAAATTTTGGACATTGTGTGTCTACATGTAAAGAAATATTGAAAGGACTATGTTAAGGTACAGCAAATTAATGTTATTGAGGATTCCCCTCGATTATAATCAAAAAGGATTAACAAGCTTTTTTCAATCATTGTGTACTTCAGAATGTAAACCAAGAAGTCTCCCCATTCATTGGTAGCTTTTACTAGCTTAAATATAAGCTGTTTTAACAAGAAACAATTTAGATAAATGTTCAAAAACTATTGTCATTCAGTAATGTTCAACCTCAAACTGCATTGTGAAAATGATTTAAAAAATACATAACTGTTTAGTATTTTTATTAGATTTTAAGTTGTTAACGTTTTTCAGGTTGAATCTTTTATTCTTGAACTGAGCCTTGCCTACTAAGCATTTTTCTCATAGACACAAAATGGAAGATATCCTTTGGTATGTCGGCTGCTAAAATACACAGTTCATACAGTTCCTCACAAGCAAACAATTAATTCATCATGCATGAGTAATATCATCAGACAGCACCGACACAAAATACATTTCTGGAACTTTTCAGGAAAATCTTTGAATGTCCATGTATGGCAGTACCCAGGTCCTCTGCACTTGATTAATATGGTCTAGTTTGCCATTTTTCATGAAGAACAACTGACACACCATTTTTTTTTAATTATCACTGAAACTGTTTTGCTTTATAGGGGTCTTAAAGTGGTTCTGTCTTCAGTCTTTCCTTTCCAGTGTCTTAAGGGATTTTTGTTGCTTTTTTGAAGTTTTTTTTTTTTTTTTTTTGTTCCCCCTCTTGTATACTCCCGTGATTAGGCCTCACTTGCCCTGTGGCCAGGAACAACTCGCATTCTCGCATTCACGTGTTTTCAAAATTTTGTTTTATATTTTGCATCTATTTTTCAGTGATGGCAGAGAAGATGGCCAACAGGTTCAAGAGTGTCCAGACTGCAGGCAAAAAGATGTCTGTTAACAGACCACCATGTCTAAGCAAAGATCATGTGTCCCGCAGCAAAACATGCTTCCACAAAGGAATTCTCTAGAAGGTTATATAAGTCAATGGAAATGGTTTTCTGGGATGTTGCTAAGAATCATCCAAATCCACAAGATAAAACCATAAGCTTATCTTGAAGAGCTGAATAAAATGCCCACATCTACTGACCAGGAGTAAAGACTCCTTTGAAGCACACAGACCATGGAGCCACATTGGTCACTGGAAGCTTCAGAGCACCGAGGAGGACATTGATCCCTTTGGCAATACATCTTATGGATAGGCCCAAAGAATAAATATCACGTTTTCCCAGCTTGTGCTATACATCAGGCTTAGTTACTCATGCATAGAGCTGTGAATAAATGATACCTAAAGCCAGTCAAAGGGGGAAAGATACATCAGTTCTCGATAGCTTCTCATGTCCCACACTAAAACTGCTTGAACACCTTATACATATTTTATAATTTAGGCCTGTGATCTTCACTAATATTCAAGTGATGTCTACTTTGGCAAAAACACTTCATTGTGAGAGCTAAAAAGATTGCTGGATAAAGTGGCTGATACCCTGGACAAGAGGAGCCTCCAGTTGACCTCAGCTGCTAAGGGCAAGGGAATGGGGCTTCTTATACTGCCTTTCTGTGGTTTCTGCAACTACATTCAAAGCGGTTTACATAGTATATACAGGTACTTAATTGTACCTGGGGCAACGGAGGGTTAAGTGACTTGGCCAGAGTCGCAAGAAGCTGCAGTGGGATTTGAACCCAGTTCCCCAGGATCAAAGTGCACTGCACTAACCACTAGGCTACTCCTCCACTAGCAACATTCCATGTAGAAGCCTGCCCTTGCAGATCAGCAACGCGGCCGCGCAGGCTTCTGTTTCTGTGAGTCTGACGTCCTGCACATGGAATAGCAACATTCCATGTAGAATCTCAAATAGTAGCAACAGATTCTCAATAGTAGCAACATTCCATCTAGAATCTCCAATAGTAGCAACATTCCATCTAGAATCTCCAATAGTAGCAACATTCCATGTAGAATCTCAAATAGGGAAATGGGACTGGATATACTGCCTTTATGTGGTTTTTGCAACTACATTCAAAGTGGTTTACATAGTATATACAGGTACTTAATTGTACCTGGGGCAACGGAGGGTTAAGTGACTTGCCCAGAGTCACAAGAAGCTGCAATGGGAATTGAACCCAGTTCCCCAGGATCAAAGTGCACTACACTAACCACTAGGCTACTCTTTCACTCTGCTCAGGCACATGGAGTGACTTGTAACTAAAACAAAAGTTTGCTGCCTACGTATTTTCTATCCCTAGCCCCCAGCCCATCTCCCCCACAGATTTCCCAAAAGCATGCTTCTCCAGCCTCATCCCAGTCTGTCCCAGTATCTGCCCATCATTCTCACTGGTCAGTTCCCACCATCCTGTTTCCAAATCCATCCCTTTCAAGCTGCCTCTCTCTCATCCGTAATCCCCTACTGTGCTTTCTTCAGAGGCTTGTTAGTGGTACCACCTCTTAAATAGCTCTTTTGTTTTCTTCTGGTACCACATAGCTCTCAGTAAGTCTGAACTGATTGGTGTTCAGACTCCTGTACTGCTCTGTGTTTTGCTAATATAGTGTGGGAGTTTGAGTGTAGGCAACACACACCTGAAGCTCACAGAGAGCTGCATAGTCCAGGTAGAAAACAGAACTATTTCTCCGGAGATATACCAGTAACAAGACTGAGGAGGGTAGGGGAGTGTATTGTAGAGGAATAGTTGGGAGATGCCATGCAGCAACCCTTTATCAAAAGGGCCCCTTAGATTAATGCCTTCGTGTGTGTATCCAGGCTTTACAGGTAAGTGTAGCTGATTAAATTTCAAATCCTTGCCCTCATCGAGAGCAATTTTACAACTGGATGGCTGATAGGACTATATTCTAGAAAAGAACATAAGCGTTTACATTCTTTTATAGCAGGGGTTGACTTTGGGACACACCAAGCCAGTCTGGTTTTCATGATATCCACAATGAATATGCATAAATTTGCCTGCACTGCCTCCACTGTATACAAATCTACTACTACTACTATTTAACATTTCTAGAGTGCTACAAAGTGTACGCAGCGCTGTACAAACACAGAAGAAAGACAGTCCCTGCTCAAAGAGCTTACAATCTAATAGACAAAAAGTAAAGCATTTAAATTTAAAATATTTAAGCAGTCAAGCACAAGAGAACAGTCACAGAAGGACAGAAGATGTTGAAGGGTGGTCAGTGTGATTAGGTGTAACTCTGGTTGGAGTAGTGGGAGAAGGTGATAGAAGAATAGAAATGGGTGAGGTAAAGTAATGAGTGGGTTGATAGGGAGGTTATATAAGACATGTCACTCTAGGGGTGGGTGGGTAGAGGGGTAGGGTGGGTGGAAGCAGGAGAAGGTATTCTCTGCAGCCTATCTGTGAGATGGAAAATGCTCTCTGAAGCTGCTGCTATAAGTTGTTAGTTTTCTCTCCCTGAAAGAGATCCAAGCCACACCCATGAAGTTCAAACTGTCAGTGGGGAGGGTGAGGGGAGGAAATGGCAGTGCTTGATGAAAAAGAGAGCTCAGTTTGATAGGAGATATACTATAGGATGTCATTCTGAGGCCAGGCTAAGTCTAAAGCATATTCATTGTGGGTGTCCTGAAAACTGATTGGCTTGGTGTGTCCCGAGGACTGGGTTGAGAAACCCTACTTTCCTCAGCGACCCTCCAGACCGGTCAAGACGCGTGGGTTATGCACTCCTACCAGCAGAGGGAGACTGAGAAAACACTGAGCTTTGGATACTGTATATATAACCTGTGCAGTACACCCACTAGCCAGTATTTTCTCAGTCTCAGCAGAGGTAGAAGGACAGCCTGTGCAGTCTTCACTGGTCTGGTGAGGTAGTTTTCCTCATAGGAAGTAAGAATTGGGTTGTTTGTTCCAATTTGGTTAATTCTGTGTCTCCCTGTACGTGGATAAAAAAGAAAAAAGTGTGCTTCGGGGCCCTGGGTCCGGTGGGGCCCAGTGTTTCCCCTGGGGTGTTACACCTGTGTTGCGGGTCCCTCCCCCTAAGCTGCTCTCCATCTTTGAATAAGTGGCAGCTCTGTGCCTCGGCTGCTTTCTCTGTACTGGAGCCTTGAGTGCCTCACAATTTTCAGCTGCCAGCAGTGTTCTGGGCCTTTAAGAGCCTTTTATTATTTATTTAGTGCGGAACGGAAAGGGAGTTCAGTTCCCTGCACTAGACGGGAGAGCAGTGCGAAGTTGCTTAGCAGAGTATTTGGCGCGAAGCGGACTGTGTGTGTGTTTGATTATGACCGGCAAGCTGCTTCGATGTCGCGCCTGTTCGCGGCGGGGGTTAGAGACGGCGGGCGGTCAGTGTCGCCTCTGTGGTGAGCCTAAACAGCCGATTTCGGCTCCCCCCGTGTTGGCCGCGGAAGTTCCGACGGGTTCGCCGGTGTTGGTGGCAGTGGGATCGCAGGCAGGCGCGATGTCGGCGGTGGCAGTTTCGGCGGGAACGGCCGCCATTTTGAATCAGGCGCGATCCGCGGATGCGCCGAGTGTGGGGCCAGCTTCCTCCGGTTTAGGGCAGAAAGTTCCCTCGGAGGGCTCAGGAAGTGTCGGTTTTCCTCCAGATTTTGTGTGGACCCTGTTCCAAGCCTGGAAGCCCGGGCCTCCTCAAGTGGAGGAGGGTCATGGCTCTATGCTAACTAAAAGACCAAGGTTGGAATGGTCAGAAGATGGGGACTGTTTGTCTCAGCTGGGTTCTGAAGACCCAATAGGTATTGAGGAGGAGGTAGAGGGGTTGGAAGACTCTCTTAACCTTATTGATGCCTTGCCTGGTGAGGACCCCTCTGTTGTCAGAATCTTCCATAGGGATGAGCTTGCGGAGCTCATAGACCAGGTCACGGTGACACTTAAGTTTGAGCCTGAGGTGCCCGTGGGTGAATCGGGACAGGACCCTTTGGTAAAGGGTATTCACAGTAAGGCGCGGTCCTTTCCTATGAACAAGGACCTCCGGGAGATGATTTCCCAGGAGTGGAAGTCACCGGATGCTCCATGCAAAGTCTCTAAGGCAATGGCGCGGCTCTATCCTCTTCCTCAGCAGGATAAAGATTCCTTGAAGGCCCCTACGGTAGATGCAGTGGTTACAGCAGTGACTAGAGCGACGGCGATCCCGGTAGACGGCGGAGCCGCTCTCCGCGACCCCCAGGATAGGAGGGTTGACGCCTTCCTTAAGCGTAGTTTTGATTTGTCGGCGCTCACGCTCCAGGCCTCTGTATGTGGGGGTCTGGTAGCCCGAGCATGTTTTCGCTGGGCCGAGAAACTCCTGGATGAGTCAGTGGAGGTTGGGGCCTCCGGAGTTCAGGAATTAGCCAAGCTCGAGATGGGTTCGTCTTTCTTGTCGGATGCCCTTTATGATTTGTTGAGGGCGTCTGCCAAGAATATGGCTATGATAGTGGGAGCGCGTAGGGCCCTATGGCTGAGAGGCTGGGTCGCGGATGCGGCTTCTAAAGCGAAGTTGTGTTCTCTTCCCTTTAAGGGAACCATGCTCTTTGGAGAGGATTTGGACAATTTGGTGAAAGGCCTTAGTGATGCTAAGTTTGTATCTCATTATTGCATAGAGGGTTAGAGACTGACTTCAACTGCCTCCCTCCTGAGCCTTTGTCTTCTAATTGTCCTCATTTAAAAAAAAAAATAAAGAGGGGGGAGGAGGTTCTGACTTCTAATAGTTGCTCTGCTATTAGTGAGACTAAAGTTGTAATCTTTTGTTAGAAGATAGTCATTTGCTAGGGAATCCCCCTATAATGGGTGTTTTCTGAAGAAGTTCACCAGTCTCACAGTCCCTCATTCCTCTTCTTTTGGAACTGACTTTTGTAGTTTGCATAGGGACACAGGAACTGCCAGACATGCAAAGAGGGATTCAAAGATTGTGTCCAGAAATGTGCTGTCAGATGATGTCAATGGTGTATGCAGCTGGTCAGCTGCTGTTAAAAGGAGGCTTATTTAATTTCTTATTCCACTGTCAAAATCAGGCAGAGCTTGTACATGATTATCCAAGTCTGTCTGCACAATGTCTGGTGCCTGAAAGCCAATCCGCTAACACATTTGGAAGACTGAATAATGTTTCTGATTCTTTTATCTTTATATATAATCATTCCTTGCTAGGACATCGCTGTTAAAGATTTTGTTCCCTACTTCTGCATCATTGCTAATCTGCCCATTTCTTAGAATAATTTCTGGAAAGAACAGCATGTCATTCAGATTGATAATGTGAAAGTTTAATTGGTTCATTTGTGCTTATCATTTATTTTTTTTCACTTTGAAAAAACATTATTTGGGGTGGCTGTCCCATTCATAAAGAAAATGATGGTAACAGATAAGCAGAACAAGGCCCATCTAGCGTTCCCATTACGTACCATGAGGAGCAGCCCATCAGTGATGCAGAAGGATGTGGGGCCTCATTTTTGTGTCTGTAGGGGCCATGAAGCAGAAAACAATTGCTCGGGGGGGGGGGGGGGGGGGGGGGTACTATCTTGCATATTTTCAAAGCACTTAGCCTTCCAAAGTTCCATAGGTTTCTATGGAAGGCTAAGTGCTTTGAAAATATGCCTCAAATTATGTATCACAGCATTTCAGACCCTGTTTGTTCTCTGGCTTTGTCTTTGTTTTACCTCCACTGAGGATCCTCTGTGCTTATCCCAGTGTTGTTCTGAATTCTAGTGGCCAGTTAACCCTACTACCTCATCAAGAGGTTGTTTTTGACCAGCCTTTCTAGGAAGAAATGCTTCTTTCTCTGGAGTCTTCATTTTCATCCATATATCATAATCCCTGGTTCTAGAAGTTTCTTATTAGAAATAATGCTTGGTTTATTTTTGCATTGCTTTACACTTCAGATCTGTTTTGAACATCTGTATCATATGCCCAACCACCCTCTCTTTTAAAGCATGCCTGTTTCTCACCTTCCCATCAAGTGCAGAGTCTGCACCTTTTTGGTAGCCCTCATCTGGATTGCCTATATTTTAGAGTCCTTGGGGATGTGAACCTCCAGAATTGGACAGTACTTCATTAAGTGAGGTCTCACTTACGAAGAGGTGTTACTACCTCTTACTTTCTACTGGTTACAATAGAGTAGCTTATTCGTGACTCTTGACTGGTTTTGTCTGGTATCAAAAACTACTGCTTTGCATTTATGTGCAGGAGATGGTTTCAGAGGGGCCAATTCCGTGGGCTTCCAAAAACAATGTAACGTTTGTGGCAGAGCAGGTCTCGCACCATCCCCCGAGTAAGTTGGTAAAATTATGTTGCACACTCTTTATCATTTGATTCTACCACAGTCTATTTTCATTTTTTTTTCCTTCATTTTATTACCTCTGTAAGAATTCAAAAACATTCCTGTGGTTGGACTAAGCTATTTTCTGTTACTAGGTGCTGGCAACATTAGCTGCTCCATTTAATCTGATAGAAAGGCATTTTCACTTCTTGTGGAGCCAGTGAGGATATTGCTTAAATATGTATAAATTCTAAACCACATACATAGGGTTTTTACAGCAAAAGACTAACTTATATAGTCGTCAGCATGTTTCTATTTTGTATTTATTGCAAAAAAACAATAAAGCCATTTAAAAGCTACACTAATAGTGAATAAAAGCGTTGCATTAATCCAATGTAGATTTAGATTTCTTTTTATACTCACAAAGATTGATGTGAAAATCACATTTTTATCTAAACTTATTTTGAAAGGCGCAAAGCTTTTGGTCATTTTGTTTTATTCTGTATCGTTGTGATTAAGATGTGCTTTGAAATCCTTAGTGGCCAACTTCTTGTAACTAGTGCTCTGTACTCGTCCCTGCTTCCCTGTAGACTATATTAACCATTCTGAAAAAGAATTCATTTTTCTTGAAGTTTCAGCCATATATGCCGAATGCTATAACAAGAGAATACAATTCAATGCTCACATCTGGACCAAGTCAAAATTCTTAGGAATGTCTATTGGTGTCCATAATATCGGACAAGGTAAGAAATATACCACCTTGCATATTTCAAAAATAACTTATGTACTTTATGTATAGTAATATGAAAAACCTCTGAATATCCCCTAGTATTGGCATATATGTCACACTCGGAGACCGACCCAGTTTCGGTTATGGCACTGAAATCTGCCCCAAATCCCTTTTCTGTCTAGTTTTGGTTTTGGCCATGTTAATGGTTTGGCCAAAAATGACCATGTGCTTTCGATGGAAGCTGATAATTTGTGCTTTGTTTCATTTGTTTCCATCCCTCTTTCTCCCTCCCCCTAAACAGGAGTTGTCTCTTCTGCCAGAAACTACCCCCCCCCCCCCCACAATACACCCAAATGCCTGCTTCCCACCAATCCATAGGCCTCCCTGTGCCTATCTTACAAACCCTGGTCATCTAGGGGTGTATTTGGAGCAGGAGCAATCCCCAGTTGCTCCTGTCTATTCTGGCTATGCTGTCAAAATGGCTTCTGTGACTGGGGCATCTCTCCTGCCATGACTTACACCACTAGACCACCAGGGATTGGAAGGTAGTCATGGGGGATAGGGGCTACTCCATTCCCGTTTTTTTTTTGTTGTTTTTTTTATGTACTGCAATTACAAGTAATGCAGTTGTGATCTTGCACAATAGTTTATATAGTAAATAGAGTTTTCCCAAATAAATGCATTTGAAAATTTTAGCAGGAATTTAAATCTATAAATTTCATTACCTGCGGTCCATGTGTGTGGAGGCAGTTTTGTTTGGAGGTGAAATATCATTTTTTCATTATTAATTCTTGCTTGGATACTGTGCGTTTAGCAAATGGATGCAGACTGCAAGCTCTGACAATCTCGAGCAGTCTCACTGGTTCACATTCACGTAACCAAATTTGAGTTTTGGTTTCGGCTGCAATTTTGGTTTTGGTTGGAAGCTTTGAGACCGTTTCAGTGGCAGTTTCAGTTTTGGCTGAATTTGAAAAAAGCAGTTTGTTGGCATTTGCTTTTGAGGGCAAATAATCAGATCAGAAATGAGCAAATGTTGACAAATCTCAGAATATATAACTAAAACATAAAAGCATTCTCACAACAGATCTTTAAACAAAACATATTAGACAAAAGGAACCTTAGTAAACACATAGTTTCTATATTAGTAAGTTGTTTATTTATGGAGCCAGTTATCCAATACTCATATCACACATGTGAAAATGTATCTGACCCCTTAATCAACTGACCAAATTTTAATTGATAATTAGATTTAGCCGATTGAGCGCAGCTAGGCTTGATTGCACCTAGCCCTGTTGATGTAAACCTCATTATATATTGAACAAAGGCATAAAAGTGAAGTAGTCACCACAAAAAGCTATGCAACAATCAAAGGACATTCTAGAAGAAATGAGAAAAATAGTAATTGAAACACATCAGTCTGGAAAGGGTTTTACAAAGCCTTTTCAAAAACTCTGGGAACTCCATCGAACCACAGTGAGAGACATAATCTCCAAATGGAGAAGACTTGGAAGAGTGGTGAATCTTTCCAGGAGTGACCAGGCTGTTACTCCAAGGGCACAGCAACAACTCATCCAGGAACTTAAAAAAAAAAAAAATCGAAAGAACTGCAGGCCTCTGTAGTCTCAGTCAAGGTCAGAATTCATAACTCCATAATAAGGAAGAGACTGGGCAAAAATGGGATTCATGGGAGAATAAAGCCACAAGAAAAAAGTTGGCAATTGTACACACGTTCCTTCAGGAGAGACACAGAACAGGCTTGTTCCTGGTACTGACGTTTTATATTTTTGGAAGAGAGGAGGTTGTTCGAGACCCCTGAGGCAGGCCTTTTGGCCGAAACACGGCCGTTTCGGGTAGTTTTTTATATATAAAGCATTTTTTGGTATCCTCGTTTGTTTTCCTCACTTCTTTGTTTCACAATTCATGGGAGAATAGCCTGGCAGTTATCACATGCAGAAACACCCTTAGATGATCTCCAAGCCTTTTGGGATAATGTTATATGAACAGAGGAGTCAAAAGTTGAACTCTTTGGACAACACACATTCCATTATGTCTGGCATAAAGCAAATACAGCATTCCATTTTGGAGCCTTCTGCTATTCCAGAACCAGTGGAATAGTTGTGTCTACCAACCAGCAGGTGGAGATAGAGAACTAAAAACTGAGCTGAGACACATCTCTGTTGGCAGCCAGTAGAGCTCGTCAGAATTTTCTATCTCCAGCAGGTGGATGGATACACTTTTCAGCCTCTGGTTCTGAGTAATTTGCTCCTGGTCCAGTTAGTTAACTGGTCCCTAATTGAGCTTTGCAGGTGGCTAGAGTCTCCAGAGTCATCTCAGTCACTAGAGCACCCAGTGCCTCCTGTGCTTCACAGTGATGTGAAGCTGGTCCACTCCTGTCTCCCTCTGGTGGGAGGACGTCTTCAGGAGTTTCAGAAGGATATTCTTACAGAAGGTTACAAGTTGGAGTTCTCCCGCCCAGTCGCTCCTCGCCTCTTGCAGTCTCCTTGTCGAAAGGGAACCAAGGCGATCAAGGTTCAGGTCACCATAGATTCCTTGCTGGCACTCTGGACCATTGTGCCAGTTCTCCAGGCTGAACAGGGACAATTGTCCCAAAGAAGAAAGGCACATTTCGTCTCGTCTTAGATCCCAAGGTCTAAACCGCTGTCTCTGAGTGTCCCCCTTTTGCATGGATACAATAAAGAGCAGTCATAACCTCGGTTCAAGCAAGAGAATTTCTCATCACCCTTAATTTCAAGGAGGCATATTTGCTTATACGTATATGGCCGCTGCATCAGAGGTTTCTACGTTTTGCAATGCTGGACCATCACTTCCAGTTCAGGGCTTTGCCCTTCTGTCTTGCCATAGCACTTAGAACATTTGCCAAGGTTATGGTAGTGGTGGCGGCCTTCCTTCAGCACCAGGGAATCAGAGTTCATCCTTGTCTCGATGACTGGCTCATTCTTGCATCCTGGTTGGACAGCATGGCAGCGACGGACAAAGTTGCCCTTCTTTTGCAGTTATTAGGTTGGGTGAAAAATTTTGAGAAGAGCAGACTCCATCACAGATGCTGGAGTGTCTGGGCGTTCTATTTGACACAACAAGGGAGAGGATCTTCCTCACAGAGCACTGGAGGTCAAAGCTGGTTCAACAGATTTGTCTTCTCAGTCAATGCAGGTCCAGGTTCTGGGGTCAGTGACAGTGGCAATGAAAGTGGTGCCATGGGCAAGGGCTCATATGCGGTCATTACAGGAGTCTCTTCTCAGCTTCTGGTCTCTGGTGTCAAGATGTACGGTCTTTGTCTTCCTTGGGCGCTGATTGCCAGATGGATTTGGCAGTGGTGGTTGTCACCCAGGAATTTGACCATTGGAACTCTCGTTCCAATAATACAAAGGGAAGTGGTGGCAGTGGATGCCGGCAAGTCAGATTGATGAGCTTATTACAAGTTCCATCTGGCACAGGGCACCTGGATGGAGAAGGAGTCTCGGTGGTCAATAAATCGCTTGGAGCTCAGGACAGTGACTTTGCCCCAGTCTCAGTTTTCTCCAACAATGTGACGATGGTGGCTTATATCAACAAGCAAGGTGGGACCTGCAGCTGTCCGATGGCAGTGGAGGTGGCCTCCCTCATAAGTTGAGCGGAGAAAGATCATCTCTGCCTGTTGGAAGCTCACATCACTGGGTCCTTGAACGTGGAGGCGGACTTTCTCAGCAGGCACTCCTTGGACCCAGGAGAATGGAAACTATCCAGCCAGGCTCAGTATTCTTCTTTGAAGCCTAGAGTCCTCATTAGGTATCTGGAAAACACAAATTAGTTTTGCAAATCGGACAGACTGTTTATGCTTTTTGGTAAACAGAGGCTTGGCCTCATGACTTCCAAGCCCACAATTTCTAGATGGATGAAGGAGACTATTGCATCAGCTTATCTGCTTGTGGGGAAGCAGGCTCCTCAGGCCTTGCAAGGTCAGTCAGCAACATCCTGAGCGGAGACTTACTGTCTCCAGTGGATATTTGCAATGCGGTGGCATGGTTGACGCTGCATACCTTTACCAAGCACTACATGGTGGACATTGTGACATGCTTGGAAGCCAGTGTTGGGGCTTCGGTCCTCAGGGCAGCAGCTCTAGGATCCCACCCACTCTAGGGATTGTCTTTAAACATCCCACAGGTTCTGGAATAGCGTGAAGCTATGTGATGGAAGGAGAGATTATTTTCTTTCTATTATTCCTTCCCACTATTCCAGAGGCCTGCCCAAGATTTCTGAGATGTTTAATTGGTGCAAAGTAATGGGTCAAATAATGACTCTCACTTTGGATGGTGCTTCTTGCATATCTCCTGTTCTGTACAAGTTGTCCAGAGATGAGAGAGGTCCATACATGTTTGCTCGTCTGGTTAGTGTTAGGTTAGCGAGCCATTTAAGTTGTTTGTTCTGCGTTTCTCCTTACTGCTTGTCTATGTAAATACTGAGGAACTAGACTGGATGCACAGTTTTCAGTTCTCTATCTCTACCTGCTGGAAGGTTCTGGAAGGACTAATGGAAAGAAAATTATCAGGAAAGACATAATTTCTCCTTCCACAATAGACACATTACACCAACAGTCAAACATGATGGTGGTAGTGTGATGGTGTGGGGATGCTTTGCTGCCTCAGGACATGAAAATCTTGCCGTTATTGAAAGAACTGTGTGTGTCCATGTGCTGAAGCTGAAGTGTATGTAATTGGGTTAAGGCTGCCAACTGGATCCAGGTTCGCAGGACAGGGTTGATTCAGTCCTGGGTTTACCCCAGTGCGTGCTGGGTCTTGCAGTCTTGCTTTTCTTAGGGAATGCAATAGGGAAACCAGAACCACAAGTACCTACATGCAACAGGATAAACACAGGACTGGATCAACCTTGTCCTATGAATCTGGATCCAGTTGGCAGCCTTAAATTGGGTTATCCAGCAAGACGATGATCCCAGGCAAAAAGGCAGTCTACATCTGAATGGCTGAGGAGAAACAAAATTAAAGTTTTTGATTGGTCTAGTAAGTCCTGACTTGAACCTAATAGAGATGTTGTTTCAGGACCTGAAAAGAGCAGTTCATGCACGAAAACCTATGAATGCATATAGATTTAAAGCAGTTCTGCAAAGAAGAGTAGGCTATAATTCCTCAATAGCGATGTGAAAAACTGATATCAAATTATAGGAAGTGTTTTGTTGCAATTATTGCTGCTGAAGGTGGAGCAACCAGTTTATCAAGTATAGAAAGTTATTTTTTCACATGGGGGATATGGGTATTAGATAACTTTTTTTCCTTAAGTAAATGAAGTAATAATGAAAATGTTTATGTACTTAGGTTCCTTTTGTCTAATATTATTTTGTTTAAAGATCAGAAACCAATTGGTGTGCCATACTTGGAATAATAGAAGATATCTTGAGGGGGGATGGGGCAGCAGGAAGGACTGGGACAGAAGCTTTTTCACAGTACATTTAAAAGAAACCATGGCAGTTTGAAAGTAGTATAGTAGCTCGGTCACTGCTCTTCTGGACTTGGATTCAGTACCCTGATTAGATCATCCACTGCCTGGGGTTGGTGAGGTCTGGGGATGTTACAGAGAGAGCACTCACAGTCTTTGAGGGATGGGAGGTTGGAGTCTCAGTTGTGAGACTCAGTGTGGTCATACTTAGGTTTGTATCAGTGAGATCCAGGAAGAACTGAGAACTGTTGCTGGAATGATATTGAATTTGGAGGGGGGAGCAAATAAAGGCTCTTGGCAGTATGCCAAACCAATGTTAGGTTTGATTTGAGCTGGAAGTGTAAAAACGAAACGAGAATGAACTGTGAAGCCAACACCCCCCCACCCCCAGATTCTACCCATTGCAAATGACCAGTACTGGGATGTTTCTTTAAACCACAACATGCTTATTTCTTAGCTTACTGCAAGCAGTTTTGTTTGAGAATTTATCAAATGATGTGCCTGGTGCTCTGTGACTGAGTCTACTTTGTACACTACTTCTTGGTTTCCTTCTGCTCTTTTGCTATAGGTTGTATCTCCTGTCTGGACTATGATGAGCATTACATTCTCACTTTCCCCAATGGCTATGGGAGGTAAGTATGATGTTTACCAACAGTAAAAGGCATACTTCTGTTTAAAGGACAAAGGTTTAAATAGTACATGCTGCAGAGGATAGCAGAGAGAGGATCAATACCCTTTGCCCATTTTGTGCTTTTAAAGGTTATGGAGAAAGTGTTTTCTCTGAGGACAAGCAGGCCTTCATATTCTGACGTCTGGGTGACGTTATCCGATTGAGCTTGGTGTGGACACTGACTAGTTAGTAAAGTAGAAAGTTCTAGTGATGTCCTACTGTGCACGTGCTGGTGTCAGATGCATGAACTCAGTTCTTTGGTCTTTGTTTTTCCGTGGAGTTGAGAGGACACGTTTCATGGTCTCTCCCAAATGCTGTGCTGATTCTACTTTGGATTTTGAATGCCTTCCCAATCAGGTGTTTTTTCTGTTTTTCTTAAATTTGCCTCAGTGGCGGCTGTATCATTTAAATTGGAGACGGAGGAGGAGCCTAGAGTGCATATGATGATCTGGTCTATAAGTCTCCTCCTAAGGAAGGGGTCACAGTACCATTGCATCCTATCCTTAAGAATGCACGGTTGAACAACTGGAAATCTCCCCTCACAGTGCAGGTCACACCCAAGAAAGTGGATACGCAGTATCGTATCGAGAAGGCTTCTAAATTCGAGAAGGCACAGGTGCCCCACAACTCCATGGTGGACAAATCCGCTCTCAACCGGACCAAAAGTTCCCTCGGTCTCATGCCTCGATGCCTTCAAGGTAGGAGGCTACAACAGATTCGTTTGGGAGGAAGACTTTTCAGGCCTTGATGCTCGTTGCCCAGTCCTACCAACTCTACACGAGCCTTTACTTGGAGTCTCTGGTAAACAGTACACTGACTCCAGCAGACTTCGGAGCAGGCCACAGAGCTTCACCAACTAGCCAGCAAGCAGATGAATTGTAGGCATTATCTGACCAGGGGCACCTATGATACTTTTGATGTCGCATCTAGATTCTCTGGAATGAGTGTGAAGATGCACAGACTCTCATGGCGGCATGTCTCTAACCTGGAACCAGCAGTTCAAGAGAGGTTATTGGACATGCCGTGCTGAGGGGACAACTTGTTTGGAGAGAAATTGGAGGAGGTTGCTGACCTCATAAAAAAGCAGGGCATGGGCTTTTGACTGTCTCCAGAATAGCATAGCTGCTCAAAAAGTGTCCATCCCGGATGACCTTCTGGTCCAGGGGAGGCTCGTTTTTTACCAACATAGGTGGCCCCTTGTAACCTCTGACCAGTGGGTTCTTCAAATTTTCTGTCTCATGTACGCACTGAATTGGCATCTGAGACCTCCAATTTGCCCACTGAGAATGTCATTCACCAGCTCTCGGCACAAGCAGATATTTGCAGAGGAACTGTCTTCCCTTCTACAGGCCCAAGCAGTCGAACCTGTACCACCAGGGGAAGAAGGGAAGGGATACGCGGCAGTGGGCCCTACTTCACAAGATGGACTTTCATGCCACTTACCTACCCGGCAAGGAAACTACTTGGTAGACAGATTGAGCAGGATAAAGCAACTGCACAAGTGGTCTTAGGCATAGCCCATAAAATCTTCTGAAAGTGGACAAGATGGCGGATTAGAGCGGACGCGTGAGAGTGTGCGGCTGACTTCTCGGAGTGGTGTATTGCTGGCGAGTTTTACCTTACCCCCAAGGTATGGGGAAAAGAAAGGGAAAACCCAGAGACCCGTCCTCGGTTCCTGGAAATGTTCCCGCTTCCCGGCAACTGACCCTGGAGCAGGTCGGCGTTCTCCCACGGGCCATGCAAACACCCACTTTGATTCGACCAGCAGAGGATTCTGTGGATCACAGCGACGGAGTGGTCTCTCTGAGTCCGCTTGAAAATTCAGCCCCACTTCGACCCGGATGTAGTTCCATCGCCGAGGTAGGAACGGGTGTTTCAACCCCTGAAGAGGAGAGTAACTACTCAATTCAAGGAGGCACCTCGGCGAATTCTACCCCGATAGTGGGAACATCCGAAAATAGGAGGGTTGATGCCACCTCGACCCCCACGTTTTTTTTTTAAATTTTATTTGTACCCCGCACTTTCCCACTCATGGCAGGCTCAATGCGGCTTACATGGGGCAATGGAGGGTTAAGTGACTTGCCCAGAGTCACAAGGAGCTGCCTGTGCCTGAAGTGGGAATCAAACTCAGTTCCCCAGGACCAAAGTCCACCACCCTAACCACTAGGCCACTCCTCCACTCCTCGGGAGCTACAACCTTAGGTGAAACGGAAGTAAAAAGACCGTCTGTAGTCACTTTAGACTCCCTATGGGATGCAATTCAGGGGATGAGTTCCCTACTTACAAAGGTAACCAACTCTTTTACTAAAGAAATTACAGCCTTAAAACAATCACAGCAGATGCTAACAGAAAATGTGGGATCAAGAGAGTCAAGTTGGAAGTTTGAAGGCTGATCTTTCTACTTTACAGTCGTTTGCAGGAGTTGTCTCTAAAGATAGTGATATACTGACGAAGAAATTAGAATATTTGGACAATCAGGGGAGGAAGAATAACTTGTTTTATAAATTTTCCTAAAGCCTCTCTAATTACACCAATAGATATGCCTCGTAAATATTTTCAGGAAATATTGAAAATTCCAAAAGAGGGTGTTCCACCTATTACTATAGCACAGTATTTAACTGGGATCAAGAAATCGACCTCCCTGGATGCCCAGAATCAACCTGAATTAAATTTAACAGATTTTTTGGACACTGTAACAGAAAGGACAACCATTTTGGTATCGTTTGCGTTAGGGTTGGATAGAAATAATGTTTTCAAATTGTATTTCAAACATTTAAATGAAAAATTCCTAGGGGAACAAGTTCGCATTTATCCTGATTTAAACAAAGATACTCAAGTGCGGAGACGAGAATTTATGAGTCTTAGGCCTAGAACCCTTGCTTTAGGGGGTCTGTTTGTGTTAAAATTTCCATGTCGATGCATTATATCTTTAGATTCTGTTACATATATGTTTGTTGACCCTCAAAAAATGAAAGTTTTTATTAGTGCTAGAGAAAGTAGTCGAACTCAAAACCAGAAAGTTCAATAGGTTGGTAACGCTGACATTCGGCTGTGATCGTTTTGCACAGTACCGCTCTTAGATTTAAAGTTTTTCCTTTTCTTTTTTGAATTTTATTCCTTGTTTCTTGTCCAGAACCTAGAATTTGTGGTCTATAAGTGTTGTATTATTTCCTTTTGTTTTATTGATTGAAATTTATGTTTCCTTTTCTTGACATTTAAGTTGTTTGACTAAATGTAAAAAAAAAATCTTCTGAAAGTGGGGCACCCCCTCAGTGGATCTTTTTGCCACTCATCTGAACAGAAAAGTCCCTTAGTTTTGCTCCAGACTCGGGTCACATGGCAGACTAGCACCAGATGCCTTTTTCTTACATTTATTTATTTATTTATTGCATTTGTATCCCAACCTTTCCCACCTATTTGTAGGCTCAAAGTGGCTTACAGATTTTGTTTATGACATAATCAATTCATGTTAACAGGAACATTTCTTATAGTTTAAATGTTGGTAAGTGAAGATAAGCATAGTCGTTTCATGATGACGAGTACAATTCTTGCTGTTTAAAGATGGGGGGAGGGTCTTCTTTATGTGTATCCTTCGATATCTCTCATAGAGAAGACTTTGCTGAAACTCAGGCAAGATCAGGGCACCACGATTCTGATTGCTCCTTACTGGCTATTGCAGATCTGGTTCCCTCTTCTGGAGTTATCCTCGGAAGATCTGTGGAGATTGGACTGTTTTCCAACCCTCATCATTCAGAATAAGGGTTCCCTTTTACATCCCAATGTCCAATCCCTTGCCCTCATGGCTTGGATGTTGAGAGCGTAGAACTCAATCCCCTGGGATTGCCTGAGAGTGTCTCTCATATTTTGCTGGCTTCAAGGAAAGATTCCACTAAGAGGTGTTACTCTTTTAAGTGGAAGAGGTTTACCATCTGTTGTGTGGGCAAGGCCTTAGATCCCTTCTCTTGCCCTACACAAAAACTGCTTGAATATTTCCTACACCTCTCTGGTTTGAAAACAAACTCTGTAAAGGTTCATCTCGGTGTAATTGGCGCTTATCACTGTGTAGGAGATGAGTCAATCTCTGTACAGCTTTTAGTTGTTCGCTTAATGAGAGGTTTGTTGCTGACAAATCCCCTCACCAAACCTCCCACTGTGTCATGGGATTTCAACATAGTCCTCACCCAGCTGATGAAAGCTCCTTTTGAGCCTCTGAATTCCTGTCATCTGAAGTTTTTGACCTAGAAAGTTGTGTTTCTGGTGGCAATCATTTCAGCTTGCAGAGTCAGTGAGCTCCAGGCCCTAGTAGCTCACACACCATATACTGAATTTCATCACAACAGAGTAGTCCTCCGCATGCACCCTAAGTTCCTTTCTAAGGTAGTGTTAGAGTTCCATCTTAACCAGCCAGTTGTTCTGCCAACATTTTTCCCTAAAACGTCTTGCCCATCCTGGCGAAACTACTGCATACTTGAGCCTTAGCCTTCTATGTGGAGTGGACTCAAGCCCATAGCCAGTCCACCCAGCCTTTCATTTCTTTTGACCCCAACAGGTTGGGGAGGGCCATCAGCAAATACACATTTTCTAATTAGATAACAGATTGCATCTCCTTTGCTTATGCTCAGGCTGGGCTGACTCTTATGGGCCATGTCATGACTCACAATATCAGAGCCATGGCTGGTGTCGGTAGCCCACTTGAGATCAGCCTCCATAGAGGAGATTTGGAAGGCTGCAATGTGGTTTTCAGTCCACACGTTCACTTCTCACGTCTGTTTGGATCAGGACACCTGACGCGACAGTTCGGACAGGCGAGTCTGCAGAATTTGTTTAGTGTCTACAATCTAACTTCGCCCTCTTAGACCCTGTTTTATTCTGTTCCAGGCTGCACCTACACAGTTACCATGTATATCGTTTCAGGTTGTTTGAAAGTTTAGTCTCGATGTTTCAAGACTCAATTATCCTAGCTTTCTTGTCAGTGAGCCTTGTAGCTAGGGATTCCCAGATGTGAGAATATGAAGGCTTGCTTGTCCTCAAAGAAAGCAAAGATACTTACCTGTAGCTGGTGTTCTCTGAGGATCGCAGGCCGATTATTCTCCCTCTCACCTCCCATAGGAGTTGTCTTTAGTTATAGGCATCTTGCTTTTTTACTTGTCTGGAGGACCTGCACTTGTGTTTCTGGAGGGAAGGCAGCAGCGCATGCGTGTTGGGACGCTGCTAGAACTTTCTATCTTCCTAGTTAGTCAGTGTTCACACTGGGCTCCATCGGATGATATCACCCAAATGTGAGAATATTTGGCCTGCTGTCCTCAGAGAACATCAGTAACAGGTAAGTGTCTTTGCTTTCCCTGCATTCAGTTTCTCTTTTTCACCAAGCGGTATTTAATTTAGGAAGAAAAGAAAAAACAAAAAAGCAGGATGAGTGATGGAAGTAGAGATACATAATTTAGATGACAAAGAAACATTAAAAAAAGGTCAAATAATAGCTAAGGCTTATAGAGGATAGATACAGTTAAAAAGGAATGAAAAACAACAGAAATGATAACCTATAGCAGGCGTATGAACTTAATACCCCTATTGTAAAAAAATTAAAATAGGTGTTTACTGGATAAGTACTAAGAACAAACACCACTTTCCCTAGTACTGAAGGCTTGTTGTGTACCCTCCATGATGACTCCTTAGTGACACAAATGTTAGATATTTGATTCCACCAGAAAGATACCCAGCAATACTATCTGAGGTGTGAAAACACTGGTAAATAATTTTTTTGCACTGCCATGGAACCTATAATTATTTGTAAAATAAACACCTAAGAATAGAAACCCTAATAATAATCCAGTTGGTTTCATTCGGTACATTGTGATTAATAATGAATCTTTGATTCTAAAGAGAGACCACAGAATTCCACCTTGGGTGACAGTGGAAGCTGTTACTAAAATGGCTATTGTCATAAACATATGAGAAATTAAGGACAGAGCTACTAGATTATTATTAAAACATTTTAATTCAAATTCCTAGAATGACTCCTGTGATTGTGGAACTGTACCTAGTAAAGTCATGGTAATACTGTAAGTCATCCACCCCAAAGGGGGTTAGCTGGAAGAATAGTGGCAGGCATCTTTATCTAAAAAACTGACTTAGGAAACCAGACAACAAAATAAGAAGATATAGACTTCAGGGGTATAAGTAAAGGGGCTTTAGTGATGCAGGTGGGAAACAGCCAATGCTTTTTGCTAGTCAAAATGTTGTCAGTATTCACAAGCAGGGTCATCCAGTTTTTGTCTGCAGACTTCTGTTTCTAATATGTGTTCATTTATTTACTGAATTTGATAAGACTATCCATATTCTGCATATGTGCCCAGAAATTACAGGCCCATAAAATGTTTCACATTGGTCACATATAGCAGAATGTGGATAGTCTTATTAAATTCAGTAAATAAATGAACACATATTAGAAATAGAAGTCTGCAGACAAAAACTGAACTGGAAACACCAAGAAACTGGACTCTGTTTACAACACCGGAGAAATAGAAACAGAAATACATTTTCTCTTGTACTGTGCAGAGTACAAAGAAAATACACTGCACATTCAGGTTACTTTTTTCCTAGCTTCTGTAGCCAGTCTCTCCCACATTTTGCAGGTGCTGAGCTATTGTGTCTAGCAGCAGCATGTGCCTCCATGTTGAACTCTGGGCCTGTTTCTCTAGTGGCAGAGGCGTAGCTAGGTGGTCTGCCTCATTTTTGGGGTGGACTATGGGAGATTTACTGGAAGTAGCCTCTGTAACCTGTGAGGGGGAAGCAGAATCATGGACATAGGTGTGTATTGGCTAATATGGCGACCTTGTGGAGGTGAAGTAATGGTTGTGGGTTCTGAGGGCATCTAGAGGGAGGGGGTGTGTTGAAGATTAGGAAGGGGGCAGGAGTATGGGGTTTGGGAATCCCTGTACTGCTTACCTAGGAGCCAACCACCGCCCTCGGTCAAACTTGCGGTAGATTCCTGAATGTTGGAGGATGTAGGCATCATGGATGGAGCCTGGGTAGCAGGCACACACATCCAAAATCTCCCCCTGGGTATCACACATGACCTGTATGGTATGAGTGATATGGATTTCTATTCCTGTAGGTGTGCCCGGGGTGGGGGGTAGGAAGGTCTGAGTGTGACTTGTGTGCTGTCGATGAGGCCTATGACCGAGAGGAAGCAGTCTGTGGCATAAAACTGAGTCATGTTCTGGAGTCCCTGGGTGGTAGTGGGGAATGTAATATAGTGTAGGGTGTGGGTGAGGAATGCAGCAAGGAACTGGGTAAGACAGTTGGAGATGGTGGACTGGATGAGGCCTGCATTGACTGCTAGCACTGACTGGAAAGTGCCAGTGGCCAGAAAGGCGAGGGAGGCAGTGACCTTCAGGTGGACTGGCACTGGATTAATCCTGTGTGTCCTGGGCTGGAGAAGGAGTTATAGCTGGTCACAGAGGTGCTGTATGGCAACCCTGTCAAAGCAGTAGTAAAGCATTCCTGGTCAGTGAGGTCCAGGAAGCGGATGCGGTGCCTGAAGACTCTGATAGGGACATCTCCTCTGTGTCTTCTCCTCTATCCATCTCCAGCAAAGCTTGAGCCACCTAAGTATTCAGTGCATCCATGATTGACGTGCAGGTGTCCCACCACCACAGGTGCAAAGGTGCAACAACCCTCTGAATTCAGAAAACACCACCTTGCACACCTCCACCTACTGCATCTCGTGAGACCCAGCACACAGCAGCTGCCCAAAACACTCACTCTCCCACCACCAGCAAACAGTCATTACACACTCAGCCACAACACAGAACACAGGGACAAACTGGGAGTAGACAAACAGAGGAACAATGAGAGACAGAGGACAAGCAGGTAGGGAGGTATAATGGGAGGTGTGGGGGTTTGGGGACAGTGAGGGTTTGGTGGGGGAAGGGGACCAGGTACAGTGGAAGGGATGGGTGTGGCAGGGGGATCTTGCAGGTGTGGGCAAGGGAGGTGGTGAGACAGAGGAAGCAAGGCAGGAAATGTGAGGGTCAGAAGGTTCAGACTGGGGTAAACACACAAAGGCAACTGCACTATTTCTCACAAACAACCACTCCTACCTCTACACTCGGCAAAATCACACATGGGTCCCAAAACAGGTTTCGTGTTACTCTAGATGCTTTTAAAGTAAGTCTAATTCTAGACATTTTTCTTTCCACCTCCAGGAAGTCATTTTGCTATCCATTATTGCCAAAAAGCTTTAATCACGTAACACCACCCATGTCATGCCCATGAAAACCCCCCTCTGGAAACGTTCTTTTATTTTGGGGCAACTATTGGACTTGGATTTTTTGAGTTTGTTTGATTATAAGCTTTAGACGTTTTGCTGTGAGAAAAACATATATCTGCCAGTTTTGCCACTTGTTGGATGTTCTTTATGAGCCCCAAAATGTAATATAAAAGAAAAAAAATGTGAATTTTTAAATCTGTTTTATACCACTCATGGTTTTACAAACCTTTATCATGTCTCCTTTGTCATTTTCCCAAGCTGAAGAGCCTGAATCTATCATGCCTTTCTTCATAAGGAAGCCATTCAGCTTCTTGTTTGATTTTTGTCATGCTTCTCTAATTCTGACCAGAACTGCACACAGTACTCACCATAACTGGTTTATTAACTGACCTTGTTTTGTTTCCCACAGATCAATTCTCACAGTGCCTTGGGTGGAACTGGGAGGGGAATGCAATATAAACTGCTCTAAAACTGGCTACAGTGCAAGCATCAATTTTCATACAAAGCCTTTCTATGGCGGAAAGAAACACCGGATTACTGCAGAAATCTTGTATGTATATCTCATCTCTAGGAAAGAGTACTATAACAAAGATTTCTGAGCCATGATTGGTATAAAACTGCCAAAATCTTTCTGGAAATGCTGATATAATTAGTGTACAGTGATATTCATGTATGGACATTTAATAATGTTTTTTTTAGAAAATACATTTTATAAAAACTCTTTATAAATGTTTAATCATGATGGTTGCCATCTGATAGATGTCTTGGTTCTGGTTCTGCCTTGTTGCATTTAGGATCACTTGTTCCTGTTTCTATATGAAAAGCAGGATTAACAAGGGGTAATTTGCATTGTGAATATCTGGGAGAGTTTTTCCTCCTGTACACGTATTGAAGAAAAGTATGGAACTTTGCCAAAAAATGGCTAGTGAGGACAATCTTGAGAGTTGTAACGGTAGATTGGAAATTTGGAAATTTTTCTGAGTTGGCACTAAAGATAATGCCTTATATTAAGTTGGTCTCTACATTTTTGCATGAAGCATAGCCCTGCATGCATGTAGTGACAATATTAAACTCCTGAAGATATAACGCTATGATTTTATCAGTAACACAAGGAGAGTCCAATTAGAGAAGGAGTAGCATCTCTAAAGAGTAAGGTACAACATTAACATAAGAACATAAGCCAAACTAGGTCAGATCAATGGTCCAGCTATCCCATCTATCAATGGCCCAGTATCCCGTTTCCAAACAGTAGCCAAGCAAGGTCACAAGTACCTGGCAGAAACCCAATTATTAGCAACATTCCATGCTATCGATCCTGGGGAAAGCAGCAGCCTTCTCATGTCTGTCTCAATAGCAAACTATGGACCTCCAGGAATTTGTCCCACATACGATGACCACAGATACCACATCCTCCAACAAAGAGTTCCAGAGCTTAACTATTCGTTGAGTGAAAAAATATTTTCTCCTATTTGTTTTAAAAGTATTTCCATGTAATTTCCTTGAGTGTCCCCTAGTCTTTGTACTTTTGGAACGATTAAAAAAATCGATTTGATTCTACTCGTTCTACACCACTCAGGATTTTGTAGACCTCAATCATATCGTCCCTCATCCGTCTCTTTTCCAAGCTGAAGAGCCCTAACCTCTTTAGCCTTTCCTCATATGAGAGGAGTTCCATCCCCTTTATCGTTTTGGTCGATCTTCTTTGAACCTTTTCTAATTCCACTATATCTTTTTTGAGATATGTCAACCAGAACGGAACACAATACTCAAGGTGCAGTCGCACCATGGAGCGATACAGAGGCATTAATATTATTTTTGGTCTTATTCATCATCCCTGTCCTAATAGTTCCTAATATCCTGTTTGCTTTTTTAGCCACCGCTGCACACTGAGCAGAAGATTTCAGCGTATTATCTACAATGACACCTAGATCTTTTTCTTGAGTGCTGATCCCCAAGGTAGACCCTAGCATCGGGTAACTGTGATTCGGATTATTCTTTCCAATGTGTGGACCTTGCATTTGTCCACATTAAATTTCAACTGCTATTTGGTTGCCCAGTATTCCAATTTCCTGCAATATTTCACAGTCTGCATGTGTTTTAACAACCTTGAATAGTTTTGTATCATTTGCAAATTTAATCACCTCACTCGTCATTCTGATTTCCATATAATTTATAAATACGTTAAATAGCACCAGTCCCAGTACCAATCCCTGTGGCACTCCACTGTTCACCCGCCTCCATTGAGAGAAATGACCATTTAGCCCTATCCTCTGTTTTCTGTTGACTAACCAATTCCTAATCCACACCAGAATTTTGCCTCCTATCCCATTACTCTTTTCTCAGAACTAAATAACTGGGTACATGAATTCCAGTATAGTTGCATAAATTGTATCAAACACCATTCATTAGCAACTACGAACATATACAAAACCTTTATTACATATTATAAATCATCTAATACATTTTCAAAGCGCTTTACATTCATCTAGTACTATTGCTCTTTCACCTGCAGAGCATATTGACAATAAGTACAGTGTTCACACGCATGATGCCCCATGTGACTCATCAATATTATCTTCCCAATCCTTCAACCCACATGTAAAAAGCCTCTCACCCAAATTGTGACCTCGAATATAGGAAAACATAGGCATATCTTGAAATTGCCTATGTATGGTCAAAATCGATCAATGTTTTCTAACAATCTGAACAATCATCTTAGACACATGAGTGTAAGACAAAACACATACGAGACGGGGATTCTGTTTTAATGGTGATGGCTGTCTAAGCCAAACCCTACGAGCATTATACGCCCGTTTGGCTGCCCTACGTACTACATTTGAAGGATATCCCTGCTGCTCAGTCATCATGGATCGTGCCTGCTCCTGACACAAACTGCACAGCTTCCAAATCCTTAAAAACTGATTTCCAGGGATGCTATCTTTTAAATTCTGTGGATGATGGCTGTGATAATGTAAAATAGCATTCTAGTCAGTATCTTTACGGTACAACTATGTAATAAAATGCCCATTACGCCATTGTATATTAACATCCAAAAAATATACACTAGAGCCCCCATATGATGGCCAAACTTAATACTGGGGTCACTGGAGTTTAAATGCTCAATATATTGTGTTAATTCGATCATATTCCCTTTCCTAATAAGGAGAATGTCATCTATATATCGCAGCCAACCCACCACCTTTGAAAACAATTCTGATGGATATACAAAAGCTTTCTCTAATTGAGCCATATAGGCATTGCACCTGAATTTTCTCGGGAGTCTCTCATGAGGCACTTTATCAAAAGCTTTCTGAAAATCTAGATACAGTATGTCAACTGGTTTACCTTTATCCACATGTTTATTCACACCTTCAAAGAAATGAAGCAAATTGGTGAGGCAAGACTTCCCTGGGTTGAACCCTTGTTGACTCTGTCCCATTAAACCATTTTTGTCTACGTGTTTTGTAATTTTATTCTTTATAATAGTTTCCACTATTTTATCATCCTCACTTTAATATTCCCTTATCTCTTGTTTGTCCTGTTTGTCCTAATTAGATTGTAAGCTCGTCGAGCAGGGACTGTCTCTTCATGTTCAAGTGTACAGCGCTGCGTACTTCTTGTAGCGCTTTAGAAATGATTAGTAGTAGTATTTTGCCTGGCACCAGTGTCAGGCTTACTGGTCTATAATTTCCTGGATCACCCCTAGAACCCTTTTTAAAAATCAGCGTCACATTGGCCACCCTCCAATCTTCAGGTACTATGGATGATTTTAATGACAGGTTACATGTTACTAACAGCAAATCAGCAATTTCATGCTTGCGTTCTTTGCACTTGCACTGGTAGGCTACATCAGACCTTACCTTTCTCTGTTTCTTAAAAGACCAACATTAAAGCCAACATACAGGGCTCCTTCTATGTTTACTTACCAAGTTTTGTAGCAAAGCCATTGTCTAAAATACCCAGTCACCCTATGCTCAGTTTAGTTTGAATGTAATCATAGTCACTCCATATAGGCTAACTTAATGCCTTCTTGGAAAACCAGTACAGCCATAGCACTGCTGGTGGCTCATAACTGCTGTTGCAGTCAGGTTACCTGGTGTCTATGCAGTGTTGTCCCAGTTGCTTTGGTTATCACTGTCCCTCTGGACAGCTTAGCATTTGCAGCACCTGTGATCTAGGGTGCTACTAGATTAGGCTTCGGCTCTTCTTTTCATTTTTTTTAAGCATCCATCCTGTTCAGTAACTTTTTGAAGTTCACCACCATTTTAACTTCCGTCAACCATTCCGAGAAGGTGCTCCAGAAATCCATAGTTCTATCCTGTACAGATTACTATTCATGATGACGTAGGCATCAATGACCATGATCAGTTCAGGAGTTTGGTAGTGTCATTACGTGCATGTTGAGCTATGCTTGATACATAAGTGTAGAGACCAACTTTATATTTGACACTACCTTCAGCCCCAATTCAGAAATGTTTCCAACTGAAGGGAAGTTCGCACTGAGTTTTACTTTGAATCAATGTTACATCATTGATTTGGGTCATCTGTGTTCTACTAAAAGGCTGCCACAAATGAGGCAGGCTGCCAAAGGAGTGTGACAGAGAGCGCATACCCCTTTGTGCACCTCTTCGTGGGTAATATTATTTTCTACTGTTGGAATGTTATTTTTGGTGGATTTAAAAATTTTTGCATGGATCCTGCTTCTAGTTGTTTGATTTTAGTCATTTTGGATGAGGGTTGTTATAGTATAGCTCACCTAATTTGATTACATGTAAGGATGGTGTCCTCCAGTAGTCATATAACAAGGTACTCTAATTTGATACATGAATCTGTATTTTTTAAATCCTATTTTATATTGCATGCCTATAATGTGCAGTCAGTGTGCACGAAAATGACAGTAAGTTATGACCTTTTAATTATTATCATTCAGCTGTTTTGTATATAATGGAGACTTGGCTTTCTTCTTTCTACTACTACTACTATTTAGCATTTCTATAGCGCTACAAGGCGTACGCAGCGCTGCACAAACATAGAAGAAAGACAGTCCCTGCTCAAAGAGCTTACAATCTAATAGACAAAAAAATAAAGTAATCAAATCAATTAATGTGAACGGGAAGGAAGAGAGGAGGGTAGGTGGAGGCGAGTGGTTACAAGTGGTTACGAGTCAAAAGCAATGTTAAAGAGGTGGGCTTTCAGTCTAGATTTAAAGGTGGCCAAGGATGGGGCAAGACGTAGGGGCTCAGGAAGTTTATTCCAGGCGTAGGGTGCAGCGAGACAGAAGGCGCGAAGTCTGGAGTTGGCAGTAGTGGAGAAGGGAACAGATAAGAAGGATTTATCCATGGAGCGGAGTGCACGGGAAGGGGTGTAGGGAAGGACGAGTGTGGAGAGATACTGGGGAGCAGCAGAGTGAATACATTTATAGGTTAGTAGAAGAAGTTTGAACAGGATGCGAAAACGGATAGGGAGCCAGTGAAGGGTCTTGAGGAGAGGAGTAGTATGAGTAAAGCGACCCTGGCGGAAGATGAGACGGGCAGCAGAGTTTTGAACCGACTGGAGAGGGGAGAGGTGACTAAGTGGGAGGCCAGCAAGAAGCAGATTGCAGTAGTCTAAACGAGAGGTGACAAGGGTGTGGATGAGGGTTTTGGTAGAGTGCTTGGAAAGAAAGGGGCGGATTTTACGGATGTTGTAAAGAAAGAAATGACAGTTCTTGGCGGTCTGCTGGATATGAGCAGAGAAGGAGAGAGAAGAGTCAAAGATGACCCCAAGGTTTCGAGCTGAGGAGACGGGGAGAATGAGAGAGCCATCAACAGAAATAGAAAACGGGGGGAGCGGGGAGGTGGGTTTGGGGGGGGAAATGATTCATCTGATTTTTTTTTTTTAATACATCAGCTTTACCCTACAAATTGTGAATTTATTCAATCTAATCTGGATAAGAAAAGCATGATAGACTATAAACAATAGTCACATCTGGTCCCCAGGTTTTAGTTAGGAGATCCTCAATCTGTTGTTTTGGATAACATAAATCTGGATAGTTGCTGTTTTGATTAACATTTTCATTTTTGTGGTAATGTAAAGGATAGTGTGTTAAATTTAACTGTCTTAATTTGAGAGTAAATTTTGGTATTTTTTTTTTTGCTTTTTTGTCTTCCATGTAGTTCTCCTAATGACAAGAAGTCCTTCTGTTCGGTTGAAGGAGAATGGAATGGTGTCATGTACGCAAAATATGCAACAGGGGTAATTCAGACTTTTCCTGAACAGATCATTTGTGTTAATTCCAACTTTTTGGCATCGGTAGCTTTTCTTGCTTAATACCAATCTGTGATTGTGTGTCTTTTTGCCAGGGTAATTCGTTCTGCATGCTGTCTCGCAAAGAAGTGTTGTCTGCTTCCCCTAGAGCAGTGGTTCTACCAGTCCAGCTTTCAGGATGTTCATAATGAATGCACCTGAGACGGATTATGGATATCCTGAAAAGTCAGATGGTGCTGAAAATGATTGCTCTGGAGAGCAGCTATTGAAAAGATCTGAAACATTCCCACAGCTTGGTTAACCTTTACAAAACTTCTTGTAGAACTCCGCAAGCACTGTTGACATCATCACTCTTCTAACTCACTTCTGTGTACAATTCTGGGTTATATATGGCCTCCTTGGTTTAGGACGCCACAAAAATGCCAAAATAAATACATCTTTGGATTAATGAATACTAATGGTCTGCAACTTAGGCTAATATGACCAGATTTCCAAAGTAGAAATTATATAGGATTTCAAATGGAAGAGTTTGTTTAGTAAGTTATAGTTATTCTCCGAGGACAAGCAGGCTGCTTGTTCTCACTGATGGGTGACGTCCACGGCAGCCCCTCCAATCGGAAACTTCACTAGCAAAGTCCTTTGCTAGTCCTCGCGCGCCCACGCGCACCGCGCATGCGCGGCCATCTTCCCGCCCGAAACCGGCTCGAGCCGGCCAGTCTTCTTTTGTCCGCACTCGGTACGGTCGTTTTTTCGCCGTGTCGAGCCCCGGAAAATCGACCTCGCGCGTCCAAATTGTTTTGAGCGTGTTTTTTCTTCGGAAAAGCTTTCGTTTAAGTCGGGAAGTGCTCCGGAAACCCGCCACCGGGTTTCGTGTCAATCCTCCCCGTACTTCCAGCTTTTTGCCCCGGTAAGTTTTCTTTCGTCGTCGGGGTAGACCTCTTTTCGGCCTCGGTCGAGATTTTCTCCCTCTAAAGTTTTGGTGCTCTTTTTCCGTCATTTCGGATTTTGATTTCGCCGGCGTGATTTTTCCGCCCATGACATCGAAGCCTTCCAGCGGCTTCAAGAAGTGCACCCAGTGCGCCCGGGTTATCTCGCTCACTGATCGACACTCGTCGTGTCTTCAGTGTCTGGGGGCCGAGCACCGCCCTCAGAACTGCAGTCTGTTCCCTGCTTCAAAGGCGGACTCAGGTAGCGAGACTAGCCCAGTGGAACGTGTTGTTCTCGGGCTCTTCGTCGGCATCGGCACCGGGATCTTCGAGTGCATCGACGTCGTCAGCGTCCAGACCATCTTCCTCGGCCGCCCCTGCATCGAGTGCATCGAGGCATCGGGCCTCTGCATCGGCGCCGAGACATCGGATAGCTGCATCGACGTCGGTGGTACCAGGACCTCGTCTGCTGATATCGTCGGACGGTGGTGCATCGTCAGGAGTGCAGGTGAGGGCTGTCCATTCCCCTGCTGGTGGCGGTGAGCCTTCGGGTGGGTCTCCTCCTACCCTGAGGGCTCCTGCGGTACAGCCCCCCCGAGACCGACCTCCTTCGGCCTCGGCCCCGAGGAAGCGACGGATGGATTCTACGTCCTCGTCGGTGCCGGGGAGCTCCGGTGACATGCTTCGGAAGAAACCGAAGAAGCATCGACACCGGTCTCCTCCCCGTGTCGGCACCGAGAGCTCTGGGTCGCCGAGGGATTCGGCACCCAGCAGGCATCGGCACCGAGAGGACCGCTCACCCTCTGTTCAAGAGGTGTCGATGCGCTCCACTCTGGACAGCCCGGAACAGCCTCCTCGCCCGGAACAGGTTCTGACGTCGACGCCTGCATCGACCTCTCAGCCTTTTTCTGCAGCCACTCTGAACGAGAGCCTCCGGGCCGTTCTCCCAGAGATTCTGGGAGAGCTGTTGCGCCCTACCCCTCCGGTACCGGCGGTGCTTGCGCCTCCGGTACCGTCGAGCGTGGCGCCGGCTGGCCCATCGCCCAGGTTGAGGTCCCCGACGTCGGTACCGCGTCCGGTGCCGACCGCGGCCACCTCCCAGGAGGGCTCCCCGACTACGTCGGCGGAGGGAGCTTCGCCGATGCGGGCCAGGGAGTCTACCTCTCGACGCCCCCATCGTGGACGTGGTTCCACGGAGTCGAGCAGGGCGAGGTTGCAGACACAGGTCCGTGAACTTGTGTCTGACACCGAGGGTGAGGCCTCGTGGGAGGAAGAGGAAGATCCCAGATATTTCTCTGACGAGGAGTCTGAGGGTCTTCCGTCTGATCCCACTCCCTCTCCTGAAAGACAGCTTTCTCCTCCCGAGAGTCTGTCTTTTGCCTCCTTTGTCCGGGAGATGTCTACGGCCATCCCCTTCCCGGTGGTTGTGGAGGACGAGCCCAGGGCTGAAATGTTTGAGCTCCTGGACTATCCTTCTCCACCTAAGGAAGCGTCCACTGTTCCCTTGCACCATGTCCTGAAAAAGACATTGCTTGCGAACTGGACCAAGCCATTAACTAATCCCCACATTCCCAAGAAGATCGAGTCCCAGTACCGGATCCATGGGGACCCAGAGCTGATGCGCACTCAGTTGCCTCATGACTCTGGAGTTGTGGATTTGGCCCTAAAGAAGGCTAAGAGTTCTAGGGAACATGCTTCGGCGCCCCCGGGCAAGGACGCTAGAACCTTAGACTCCTTTGGGAGGAAGGCCTACCATTCGTCTATGCTCGTGTCCAAGATCCAGTCTTACCAGCTCTACACGAGCATACACATGCGGAACAATGTGCGGCAGTTGGCGGGCTTGGTTGATGCTCTTCCCCCTGAGCAAGCCAAGCCTTTTCAGGAGGTGGTCAGGCAGCTGAAGGCGTGCAGAAAATTCCTGGCCAGAGGAGTTTATGACACTTTTTAATGTTGCGTCCAGGGCCGCTGCTCAAGGTGTGGGGATGCGGAGGCTCTCATGGCTGCGTGCCGCCGACCTGGAGAATAGACTCCAGCAGCGGATTGCGGACTCGCCTTGCCGTGCGGACAACATTTTTGGTGAAAAAGTCGAACAGGTGGTAGAGTCTCTCCACCAGCGGGACACCGCATTCGACAAATTCGCCCGCCGGCAGCCTTCAGCTTCTACCTCTACAGGTAGACGATTTTTCGGGGGAAGGAAGACTGTTCCCTACTCTTCTGGTAAGCGTAGGTACAATCCTCCTTCCCGACAGCCTGCGGCCCAGGCTAAGCCCCAGCGCGCTCGCTCTCGTCAGCAGCGTGCGACTCAGCAAGGCCCCACGGCTCCCCAGCAAAAGCAAGGGGCGAGCTTTTGACTGGCTCCAGCAGAGCATAGCCGACATCCAAGTGTCCGTGCCGGGCGACCTGCCAGTCGGAGGGAGGTTGAAAGCTTTTCACCAAAGGTGGCCTCTCATAACCTCCGATCAGTGGGTTCTGCAAATAGTCCGGCAGGGGTACACCCTCAATTTGACCTCAAAACCTCCAAATTGTCCACCGGGAGCTCAGTCTTACAGCTTCCAGCACAAGAAGGTACTTGCAGAGGAACTCTCCGCCCTTCTCAGCGCCAATGCGGTCGAGCCCGTGCCATCCGGGCAAGAAGGGCTGGGATTCTATTCCAGGTACTTCCTTGTGGAAAAGAAAACAGGGGGGATGCGTCCCATCCTAGACCTAAGGGCCCTGAACAAATATCTCGTAAAAGAAAAGTTCAGGATGCTTTCCCTGGGCACCCTTCTCCCCATGATTCAGCAAAACGATTGGCTATGCTCTCTGGACTTGAAGGATGCCTACACACACATCCCGATACTGCCAGCTCACAGACAGTATCTGCGATTTCAGTTGGGCACACGCCACTTCCAGTACTGTGTGCTACCCTTTGGGCTCGCCTCTGCGCCCAGGGTGTTCACCAAGTGCCTAGCTGTGGTAGCAGCGGCGCTTCGCAGGCTGGGGGTGCACGTGTTCCCATATCTCGACGATTGGCTGGTGAAGAACACATCCGAGGCAGGAGCCCTGCAGTCCATGCAGATGACTATTCGCCTACTGGAGCTACTGGGGTTTGTGATAAATTATCCAAAGTCCCATCTTCTTCCAGTGCAGAGACTCGAATTCATAGGAGCTCTGCTGGATTCTCGGACGGCTCGCGCCTATCTCCCAGAGACGAGAACCAACAACTTGTTGTCCCTCGTCTCGCGGGTGCGAGCGTCCCAGCAGATCACAGCTCGGCAGATGTTGAGATTGCTGGGCCACATGGCCTCCACAGTTCATGTGACTCCCATGGCCCGCCTTCACATGAGATCTGCTCAATGGACCCTAGCCTCCCAGTGGTATCAGGCCGCTGGGGGTCTAGAGGACGTGATCCACCTGTCCACGAGTTTTCTCAAATCCCTGTATTGGTGGACGATTTGCTCCAATTTGACTCTGGGACGTCCCTTCCAAATTCCTCAGCCACAAAAAGTGCTGACCACGGATGCGTCCCTCCTGGGATGGGGAGCTCATGTCGATGGGCTTCACACCCAAGGAAGCTGGTCCCTCCAGGAACGCGATCTGCAGATCAATCTTCTGGAGTTACGAGCGATCTGGAACGCTCTGAAGGCTTTCAGAGATCGGCTGTCCCACCAAATTATCCAAATTCAGACAGACAACCAGGTTGCCATGTACTATGTCAACAAGCAGGGGGGCACCGGATCTCGCCCCCTGTGTCAGGAAGCCGTCAGCATGTGGCTCTGGGCTCGCCGTCACGGCATGGTGCTCCAAGCCACATATCTGGCAGGCGTAAACAACAGTCTGGCCGACAGGTTGAGCAGGATTATGCAACCTCACGAGTGGTCGCTCAATTCCCGTGTGGTACGACAGATCTTCCAGGTGTGGGGCACCCCCTTGGTAGATCTCTTCGCATCTCGAGTGAACCACAAAGTCCCTCAGTTCTGTTCTAGGCTTCAGGCCCACGGCAGACTGGCATCGGATGCCTTCCTCCTGGATTGGGGGGAGGGCCTGCTGTATGCTTATCCTCCCATCCCTCTGGTGGGGAAGACTTTGTTGAAACTCAAGCAAGACCGAGGCACCATGATTCTGATTGCTCCTTTTTGGCCGCGTCAGATCTGGTTCCCTCTTCTTCTGGAGTTATCCTCCGAAGAACCGTGGAGATTGGACTGTTTTCCGACCCTCATCACGCAGGACGAAGGGGCTCTTCTGCATCCCAACCTCCGGTCTCTGGCTCTCACGGCCTGGATGTTGAGGGCGTAGACTTTGCCTCTTTGGGTCTGCCAGAGGGTGTCTCCCGCATCTTGCTTGCTTCCAGGAAAGACTCCACTAAGAGAAGTTACTTCTTTCATTGGAGGAGGTTTGCCGTCTGGTGTGACAGCAAGGCCCTAGATCCTCGCTCTTGCCCTACACAGACCCTGCTTGAATACCTTCTGCACTTGTCTGAGTCTGGTCTTAAGACCAACTCCGTAAGGGTTCACCTTAGTGCAATCAGTGCATACCATTACCAAGTGGAAGGTAAGCCAATCTCAGGACAGCCTTTAGTTGTTCGCTTTATGAGAGGTTTGCTGTTGTCAAAGCCCCCTGTCAAGCCTCCTACAGTGTCATGGGATCTCAATGTCGTTCTCACCCAGCTGATGAAACCTCCTTTTGAGCCACTGAATTCCTGCCATCCGAAGTACTTGACCTGGAAGGTCATTTTCTTGGTGGCAGTTACTTCGGCTCGTAGAGTCAGTGAGCTTCAGGCCCTGGTAGCCCAGGCCCCTTACACCAAATTTCATCACAACAGAGTTTCTGCCAAAGGTCGTGTCGGAGTTCCATCTGAACCAGTCAATTGTCTTGCCAACATTCTTTCCCCGTCCTCATTCCTGCCCTGCTGAACGTCAGCTGCACACATTGGACTGCAAAAGAGCATTGGCCTTCTACCTGGAGCGGACACAGCCCCACAGACAGTCCGCCCAATTGTTTGTTTCTTTTGATCCCAATAGGAGGGGAGTGGCTGTAGGGAAACGCACCATATCCAATTGGCTAGCAGATTGCATTTCCTTCACTTACGCCCAGGCGGGGCTGGCTCTTGAGGGTCATGTCACGGCTCATAATGTTAGAGCCATGGCTGCGTCGGTAGCCCACTTGAAGTCAGCCTCCATTGAAGAAATTTGCAAAGCTGCGACGTGGTCATCTGTCCACACATTCACATCTCATTACTGCCTGCAGCAGGATACCCGACGCGACAGTCGGTTCGGGCAGTCAGTTCTTCAGAACCTGTTTGGGCTTTAGGATCCAACTCCACCCCCCGAGGGCCCTGTTTGTTCTGTTCCAGGCTACACTCAGTTAGTTGGTAAATTTTTTAGGTCAATCTCAGTTATGTCCTCGCCGTTGCGAGGCCCAATTGACCATGGTTGTTGTTTTGAGTGAGCCTGGGGGCTAGGGATACCCCATCAGTGAGAACAAGCAGCCTGCTTGTCCTCGGAGAAAGCGAATGCTACATACCTGTAGAAGGTATTCTCCGAGGACAGCAGGCTGATTGTTCTCACAAACCCGCCCGCCTCCCCTTTGGAGTTGTGTCTTCCCTTGAAGTATATTGTCTTGCTACATACTGGACTGGCCGGCTCGAGCCGGTTTCGGGCGGGAAGACGGCCGCGCATGCGCGGTGCGCGCGGGCGCGCGAGGACTAGCAAAGGACTTTGCTAGTGAAGTTTCCGATTGGAGGGGCTGCCGTGGACGTCACCCATCAGTGAGAACAATCAGCCTGCTGTCCTCGGAGAATACCTTCTACAGGTATGTAGCATTCGCTATATTTGAAACAACTGGCAGATATTTTAGGCCAAATAAAACATCCAACTCGTTGGAAATAAAAGCCGCCACACATTATTAGATGGCTTGATTCCAGTCTTTGCTTGACACGGTAAATCCTAAGTATGAAGGGAAATCTGTTCTGGTTTGAGCCAGCTGCAATAATGATTTTTGTTCTTTGTACAAGTAAAATGAATTATGGGAGGCTTTATTTGCAAGAAAAAAATACACGTGAAAATTTTAAATATTAGGACAGTATCAATGTCTGCTTTCTTGGAAATAAAATGTTGCAGTGATAATTGGGAATTGGCTGAAGATGTGAGGTTAGACACAAATATTGTTTATAGCAGAAGACCTTCTAGGAATCATTAAGGACTTCTACTACTACTACTATTTAGCATTTCTATAGATTACAGTTTTAAACACTCAAATTCTACTCTTGGGGGAATTCTGCACAAAAGTTTTGAAAATTCTGCCAAGAACTGTATGCTTTATTTGTAGTGTTTTTGCACAGAATTTCCCCATCCTAAGGCCTGAAATACCCTCCTCCTGTTTCCCTCCAAGTTCCAGCTTCCCCAGTTCCATCTCTCACTCCAACTGCTGTTTTCTGTCCCTCTAACACTCAGCAAGATTCCTAATTCTACCCCAAAGTCATCTTCTACATGCAGTGCCCTAACTCTCATTCTCCCTCCCAGGTATGCACCCGTCTTATTCTTCCTCCCACCAAGCATACACCCCTACCTCTCATTCTTTCTCCTCTCCACAGCTATCATTGTATCTCTCTCCCACACCCCCTCCCCATGGCGCACACTCAGCTTTCTCTGGCCCATCCCAAAAAGCCCAGTGGCACACTGTCAGCTTTTACTGCTCCCTCTCCCCCCAAACCCCAGAGCTCACAGTTACCTTGCTCTTCCCACACTCCCCTTACCCTCCCCATGGCATACACTCACCTTGTTCTGCCCACCTCTATGGCACATTCGCCTTATTCTGCTCCCCCACCTTCCCCATGGCACATTCACCATTGTCTGCTTCACCCTCCCACCACCTCTATAGCACACTCAACTTTGTTTGCCCCCCCAACCATCTCTATATCACATTTACCATCGTTTGCCCCCCCCAAAGGCACATTCACATTTATTTGCCTCCTTCCACCCTGTCTAATGGCATGTTCACCTTAGCCTGCCTCCCCCTTCTCCCTTCCCCCTCCGCATATTATACACTTGGAGCAGATGCCGGCTCTTTCCCTCCCCTGCAGAGATCGTGCGCAGGAGGAGGAGGAAGTGATCCGCTGCACATATGGACTCCTGCAATTTACATAAACAGTCTGGTCTAAGCCGGCAGAGGGAGGAGGAAGTGACCTAATGTGCAGCAGTTCACTTCCTCCTCCTCCTACCACGCAGTCTCTGCGGGGGAGGGGGGAGAGATTTGATGGCAGCAGCTTTAAAGAATTCACCTGCTGGGCTGGTGAATTCTGCACTGTGCAGTTGCACAGAATTTCCCCAGGATTAATATTCTGAATGCAAGTCAACTGAGGTGGTGGTGTGCAGATTAACATAAGAGACCATACATTGAATTGTAAAATGGAACTTCACCACTAGGACAGTACACTTGGAAGAGTTTTTATTGAGGATGGGAAATAATGGCTGTAATTACAGGTGCCCAGTTTTTTATTGCCACAAAGTCTGACTTATAAGTAGTAAACTATATTGAAGAAAAGGAAAATCTACAAGAATAAATTAGGAAGCAAAAGATTCAAGAAATGAGCAAGTGGAGAATTGGAAAGTGCTGCTTTTGGAGGTAGTCTTGAGGGTCGGTATGCTTATATAACATTGCAATTCTTATTTCTGTATGTAGGAGAATGTTTCATTTATAGATACCAAGAAAATGCCTATAGTTAAGAAAAAGGTGAGAAAACTGGAGGATCAGGAGGACTTTGAGTCTCGAAGGTAAGAATGTTAAATGGGAAAAGGTTATTTTAATTGTGCTCATGCAAAGTGCTAATTAACACCATGTGTTCAGACTACAAGAATGTATCCTGGTGTGTATCTATTATATAATTCAAGTTTGTCATAAAAAGGGCAGTCTATACTATTGGTGCGTGTGGTACATTGCACAAATGTTACTAGGCATAAGCTACTTAATTGGCCCTATTTAAAAAATAATAGGGTTGTGCAACCTGTGTTAGCATTAATGTCTGCTACTGCACTTTAGTGACTAGCCCCAATCCCCACTGCTTAAGTAAAATAACTTGCTAAACGTCCCAGCCCATCCTTTAGAAGCCATCTGAAAGCACCTGAGCCAGGGGCATAGCCAGACTTCGCAGTGGGAGGGGGCTAGAGCCAGAGCCCCCCCTCACCTCACCTCCTCCCCTCACCGCTTCGTTGCTCCCCCCCCCCCCCGCAAAAGCAAAAATACCTTTGCTGGCGGGGGTTCCCAACCCCCTCCCCACACCCGCTGAAGTCTTCTTCAGCGCAGGCGCGTTCGCTGCCCTGCTCTTTCTTCTTGCTGACGTCCTCCTGTGCACACTCCTTTACGTGAAACTGATCCCCCCCCCCCCCCAGGTTCAGGGAGGGCTGGAGATCCGGTGGGTCTCCAGCCCCCCGTAGTCCCCCAGCAAGGGATCCCTGGTGGTCCAGACCCCCCTACCTTGTGTGTTGGAGGAGGGAGGGTAGCCTGCCTCCCTCCTCTTCCTGCGATGCCGCAAAATGGTGGCGCCCAGCTCTGCCCAGTGTATCCTGGGATGCGTGGCTATACACCATATAAGGGAGCCCCCCCCCCCCCCCCCCGTAGCTGCAGGGGGTGGTTGGTCACCCACGAGGCCACCAGGGACCTTTTTCTGGGGGAGTTGGGGGGGGGGGGGGCTGGAGACCCACCGGATCTCCAGCCCTCCCTGAACCTTTCGCTGGCAGGTTTGCTGTTTAGGGGGAATGGGGGCCTGCCAGCATGCTCGCCATTCCTCCCCAATGATCTACAAACCCTAATGCCAGCTCGGAGCTGGCGTAGGATTTGCCGCGGCCAGCGACCTAATCTTTGGCACGCTGGCCGCTGATCATTGGGGATGAATATGTTTATCCCTGTTTAGCATGCATTTGCATGCTAGTTGTGTTCAGAGCCCTCGAGTGCATTGTTTCACGCGCTCGAGGGCTCTGATCATGGGGCGTTAGCAAACGCCGGCGCTAACAACTTCTAGTGCCGGCGTTTGCTTCTGATCATCCCCCTGTAAATGAGGGCTGGCTGGCTGCTGGAGTAGCCCTGGATGAATATTGGGTCAGGAACTGCATTAAAAAACATGTATTTTCCCCCTTCCCACTCCCACCCCATGAAGTCTGTAGGCCTATTTCCTGGGCTCCCCTCCCCCCCCCCCCCCCCCAATGTGCAGCAGCACACACCCCCACTCCCTCGGGCCCCGGCTGACCTCCCTGGTGGTGCATTGGGGCAGGAGCGAATCTCCCCTTGTTTCTGCCCCTTGCAACAGCTACCTCAAAATGTCCTTGTAGTACTGCAAGTACCATAAGCGGTCGCTGGCAGCCATTTTGAAGAAGCTGCCGCTAGGGCAGGAGCAAAACAGGTTCGTTCCTGCCCCCCTGGACCACCAGGAAGGTCAGGTAAGCCCCAGGGGTGAGGCAGAAAGAAAATTGTTTTATGTGGGATATTCAGCTGGGGCTCGCATAAGATTAAGCAGGTGAATTTAGGACAGCTATTGAGATGTCCAGAATTGATTCACTTAATTTAAGCAGGTCTTTGCTGAATATTGCCAGCACCTGCATAATCCCCAGCGCTGCCCTCTGGCCTACCCGTGATCGGCCCACTTTTTTTGAGTCTGGTCAGAGGCAATATTTAGTTACACTCCCTGCTTTAGTGCCGCTAAATATCGGCAGTTGGGCGAAGACAGGCGATTTAAGCAGACAGGAGAGACTGAATATCAGGCCCTCTGTGCAATTTTGATGAGCACTGAAGTTACTAAAATCAAATGTATCCTCAACCAAGGTGGCATCCTTTGTCTACCTGTAATACATGCACTCATACTAGGTCCACATAGACTATTCAGTGCCTTCTTCCCTAGTCTCCAATGTGTGAGATTATATATTTTGGCACACTGTTGATATTTGCAGACACAAACTCTTATTTTGTTAAATGTGATCTGCCTCCCAATGCTCATAGTCCCTGTAATGTAGTGTGAGCAGGTTACTGCCTTGCATTGCCTTGATAATCACTAAAGTTTTGTCTAGACCATATACTCGTAATAGTAATAAAATGACTAAAAGTAATCTAGATTGGTTAATTCATACTTGATCCAGTAAAAACAAAATACTGACATAACTGTAAAAGGTTGTGTTGAATAAATCACTGGATGTCCCCAAATAGTATAGATAAGCAAGCAGCTATACACACTATGTGCTTTATGGAAGGAAAAACGGCCTCAAAAAGCTCATGGATATCACTTATCTCTAGAGCTAAACCGGATCAAGTAGATCCTGTCTTCATCATCGGCACGTAAAAAACCTTCAACAATAGAGTCTAGACCACAGACCTATACTTATCGTTACTGCAAAAAACATAGATTGATGCTGTACAGCACTTGTCCGTGGCTGTAATCTGGCTGACTTTTGCAGTACTTCAGCTTCCAAGACCCTGATGCAGCAATAACGAAACGCTGGCCACCGTTGGCTTGGGGCGCACTTATTACACATGGAGGTATGCAGCGAACACAGGCATAAGACTAGCCTGGAGGCATAAGCCACACAGATAAGTGCTTTGTTTTGTTACTGTAGCACATTCGATGTACCATTTAGCTCGCAGCTTAAACTAGTTTTTTGATTGAGTAGGTCTGTGGTCTAGACTCTGTTGTTGAAGGTTTTTTACGTGCCGATGATGAAGACAGGATCTACTTGATCCGGTTTAGCTCTAGAGATAAGTGATATCCATGAGCTTTTTGAGGCCGTTTTTCCTTCCATAAAGCACATAGTGTGTATAGCTGCTTGCTTATCTATACTATTTGGGGACATCCAGTGATTTATTCTAGCGATTTTCTGTTCCCATTCCCCGTCATTATCTATTTAAAGGTTGTTTTGAACCCTTAAAACCTTATTTAGTATGAATCTTCCTTCATTTTGTGTATGTGGAGAAAACGCTCTCACCTGAATCAGAGCCTAAATTATTAAAGCCACGGGAGCATACCTTCCTTTATCTCAGTCATGTAACTGTTTTACTTTAAGGCTATGGAAAGATGTAACCAACAATTTAAAAATCAAAGATATTGATGCAGCCACAGAAGCAAAGCACAGGCTGGAAGAGAGGCAAAGAGCTGAAGCCAGAGAAAGGAAGGAGAAAGAGATTCAGTGGGAAACCAGGGTAAGTAATTGAGAATGAAACTTGAAATATCTGGTGGTAAAGTAAGATAACAGTTGATGCTGAGAGATGAGGACCGTTTGGTTTGCAGAGTTACCTGGTCATCATCATCTTTCTGCCATTCAGGCCTTTGTCATTTGCTATTTTGTGGTAGGTGGACAGTGTGGACAAACATCTGTTATGGGAAAAGTGTCTACGACATGTCTAACCCCTTTTCCAAAGCTGAGGTAATATAAAAGAAAGAAACTGTCCTCTGAAATTTAGGATCTTTTATTCAGGCATCAATTAGAAAGAAATCACAATGTAAAATTACTGATACAAGAATGAAGGTTTGCAATATAGCAGGAAGCATGTCTGGATCAGTAAAAATCATATAATTTCTTTTAGCTAAGCTTACAGTACACGGTAGTCATTAGCAGAGTCAATCCTAGCCAAACTAAAGACATCAGTTTCTCTATCATACTTAGGTGACTCATACACTCACCAAGCCTGTTACTCTAAGAAAATGACAAAGCTCTAGCTAATAACACAGCAATGAGAGCTTATCTGCTTTTTCCTGGATGCCAGAAAGTCAGTGAGACTTTCTTCTCTTATCTACACTCTGACACAGGATCTCAGCATCTGAAAAAAAAAAGCCTTTCCAGTTCTCTTTTATAATAAATGTAGATTATGAACCCGAATCGGAAGCGCCACCCCTGTTTAATGTGTTCTAAGGCCTTTGATGATGTGGCAGCAAATAGGGAAAGTCCAGGGAGGAAAGTTTATTCTGACATCTTGTCAGTTTACCATTGGTCACTTCCTGTGGGTTCACTTTGCAGCCCCCTTTTCAGAACCTTCCATTGGTCCATTTCATTACTCTCATTAGCTTTCTGGGGTGACATGATCTCCCTCAATGAGAATGTCAGGCTGACTAGAACATCTTTAAACTTGTCTGCCCAGTTGCAAACATTGGCCCTGATTTTTCCCGAACAGGTGAGCCTTGCTGGGTCCAACTCAAATAACATGATTTTAAAATAACATCCCAAGGTGAGTCAACAGGGACTCCAAACTCTGTATCCTGTGGCCTGTCACTGCTTATTCATCTCAGAGTAATATGGCTCCCCTGTGTTCCGTTCTAAAATTCTATTTGAGCCTGAAATCTTTAATAAATTTTGTTCCTAACACATCCTGTGCATATATTAGATGAACTGTCGCACACAAAGTATAACTGAGATTTATACCTGAACCTGCTTGCCATAACTTTGTTGTCTTGTGCCTTTTCAACATCTGCTATTCCATCGGTGCATTTTTGTATCTAAATCAACACATGGCTTCCCACTCCTGCTCTCCGTATCTCGCTTAAAACATATGAGAATTCAGCCATGTGCAGGTTCTTTCTTTCTCGGAGGGCAAGTGGGATATGCAGTCCCCATAAGTGATTGTCATCATCCAGTAAAATTTTAGAACTTCCTAGAGTAGTGGAGGCCATCATGTTGGACAACCTCAGTTTTTTTTGTTTTTGTTACATTTGTACCCCGCGCTTTCCCACTCATGGCAGGCTCAATGCGGCTTACATGGGGCAATGGAGGGTTAAGTGACTTGCCCAGAGTCACAAGGAGCTGCCTGTGCTGGGAATCGAACTCAGTTCCTCAGTTCCCCAGGACCAAAGTCCACCACCCTAACCACTAGGCCACTCCTCCACTGTTGCTACTGTTTGAGATTCTACATGAAATGTTGCTATTCCACTAGCAACATTCCTTGTTGAAGTCGGCCCTTGCAGATAACCATTGTGGCCGCGCAGGCTTCTGCTTCTGTGAGTCTGACGTCCTGCACGTACGTACGTGCAGGACGTCAGACTCACAGAAACAGAAGCCTGCGCAGCCTTCTACATGGAATGTTGCTAGTGGAATAGCAACATTCCATGTAAAATCTCCAACAGTAGCAACATTCCATGTAGAATCTCCAACAATAGCAACATTCCATGTAGAATCTCCAACAGTAGCAACATTCCATGTAGAATCTCCAATAGTATCTATTTTATTTTTGTTACATTTGTACCCTGCGCTTTCCCACTCATGGCAGGCTCAATGCGGCTTACATGGGGCAATGGAGGGTTAAGTGACTTGCCCAGAGTCACAAGGAGCTGCCTGTGCCTGAAGTGGGAATCGAACTCAGTTCCTCAGTTCCCCAGGACCAAAGTCCACCACCCTAACCACTAGGCCACTCCTCCACTCTGTTTTCCTCCACAGCCCACCAGATGTTTTTATTTTTTTTGTCATGAGTCATCTTTTTGTTAGGTTGCATCAGCTTCATGTTTCTTTATCCTATTGATCCCTTAGGGCCCTGTTTACTACTGTGCGCTAGCGTTTTTCACGTGTGCTAAAAATTAATGCACACTGTGTAGACATCCATAGGAATATTATAGGCATGTATACGGTAAGCGTTCGCTAATACTTAGCACTTGCTAAAAATGCTAGTGCGCCTCTAGCGTGGCTTAGTAAACAGGGTGTTTATCATTTTAAGCATTTCCTTAATTTTTGGTGCAGTTGTGAGTCAGCTGTAACTTTGTTTAAAAAAGAATAGACATTTGATTTTGCATCAGCTAGTTTTCTTCTGATGTCTTAGACATAGAAGACACCCAGCTATTTCAAGAAGTGTGGGTTGACTTGTGTTTGCCATGCCTTGAGCCCAAATATCTAACAGATAAGAGGGAACAATCAATTGTTACTAAACTCTGGAGGAAAAGATCGTCACAGTATATCAGAATACCCTGCAGAGTTAACAGCAGGAAAATTGTGTTTACTATATAATATTGAGAATTACCTTAATATTTTAGTGTGCTAATATTAAAGGGACCATCACATACCTAAAAGATCTCCTATGTGTCTATAAATGCTTTTAATTATTGCACACTCAGACACCGATGCACAAAGGCACCCATTAATTACAGGTGCCGCGGTAAAACTATTTGCGACTTGAAGTTGATAGATGCATTTGACAGACCACCAGGGAGTTTTTCCAGTTGCATTGGGGGGGGGGGGGGGGGGGGGGACCTTGAGAGGATGTCGCCGCGCAACTCAAAAAAAACTCCCTGGTGGTCTAGTGACCCCTGCCTCTTTCAGTAAATCCATGTTGGTCCAGTGGACCCTGCACCCCCTCTATATCCCCAAGCAAAAAAATCCCTGGTGATCTAGTGGACCCCTACTCCTCCCAGGCAAAAAATCTCTGATGGGTTCAGTGAACCCCAAACCCCTCCCCCAAGGACGGGATTAAGCACTATATAAGGGGAAAAATACCTATATGGTGCTTAGCCCCTCCCAGTGCATCCCAGAATGCACCAAGCAGGGGCTGGGCACTGCCATTTTGAAAAGGCAAGGCCAAATGTAAAGGGTGGAGAGGGGAGGGGGTCACTAGACCACCAAGGAGATTTTTGTTTGAAGGGGGATTGGGGTCCACCGGGGATTCTTTGCTTGGGGTGCAGCGGGTAGGGACCACCAAGGAAGTTAAGGTCAGGGGGGAGGGTCAGGTCAAATCAGGGAAGTGAGCGCCTACCATGAGGAACAGTCTGTTTGCACTATTCAGTACAAGCAGATTGCTCCCCATAAGGACAGATCCAAACCTGCCGTAGAATTTTGCACGTTTAAGGTAGGCGCTCAGGTCTATGCATTGCTCAGAATGCTCATTTTAATACTAATGAGCTCCTTGACATGCATTTGCATAGGGTTCTCAGTAGCTGCTAGAGGGGACAGTAAAAGAAATGCAGAATCCCTTTGTGTATTACACGGTAAATAATGTTTGCTTTAGACGGGCTACAACCATTCCAAGTGCGTAAGCTTTTGTGCATCTGGCCCTCAGTGACCTAACATTTTTCTTATCATGTGTTAGAGAAGGTCTTTGGTGTGAAAACAATACAAATTTATATCCTGCAAATAATTTTAAAACACACAAATTATCTTCTTGGGACCCAACACGGACCATGTTTCGCATGTTGCTGCCTCAGGAAACCTGGAATGAAACAGTTTTTCCAAAAATTCTTGTTATGCCAGGCCTTCTAAATAGTTATATGCTTCTCGCAATAACTATATATAAAAAAAAGTTTCAATTATGTAGCCTCCCACTATTCCAGAACTTGGTTACAGCTTTTGTCGGCTTTTATACAGGGCTGCCTCTACTAAAGGGAGTAGAGGAGTGGCCTAGTGGTTAGATCATCCGTCATGACATCCAGAGGCGGCCGATTCAAATCCCTGCTGCTCCTTGTGATCTTGGGCAAGTCACTTAACCCTCCATTGCCCTCTAGGGACAGTGTAGCTGAATGTAACTCACCTTGAGCTGCTCTTGAAAAGGTGTGAGCAAAATCCAAGTAAATAAAACCTCTTATTCAGCTGTACATATAATTTGCCTTCAGTTTAGCAACCCATCTATTTATTCCAATTGACTTTGTACTACCCGTCTTGTCCCTGTCTACATATCTCAACTGCATTTGCCCCCTTGACTTGTAACATAGTAAGATGTTTCATTATATTGTACAAACAGCATTAGCCTCATATCTGTGTTTGAATGTTTTAATGTGTTCTATTAGGAGTTTCGTTGGTATTATGCAGACATCATACTTCATGACACATCATGTTATTTGAATGTTCTTCCAAGTTGCCTATTATGGTATCATTTGTATTGTACCGACGTTTCTCATGTTTCTGTTATATAATTGTTCTAAAGTGCTTAGATGTTTATATTTCTGATACTGTTCCATGTTAGTCCCATTACTAGGATTCAGTTCGCCATTTCCAAATTTACCTCATTGATTGTATTTATGCTGATATTTGATCATTTTGCTATTGTACTGTTGTTAATCTGTACCTGCTGTACTCTGCCTTGGGTAATAGTTTTTGATCAAACCAACCATGGCCTTTGAGCCACTAGATTTTTATGAGCCAGAAGGTCTGATTCATAGCTTTCAAAATTGGTATGCTCTGGCCTTAGGCAGGGAAGTTATCAAAAGAAAAAAGGGGGTGGGGTGTGAGAACTTGAAAACAGTGCCAGCATGTTGTGTTTTGCTACCTACTGGCACCAGGGACATAGCTATGTGGGGCCACAGGGGCCCTGGCCCTCCTGCCGCCAACCCTCCCCCGCCACCACCGTCGGGTACCTGTGCTGGCAGGGGTCCCTGTCAGCCGGTCTCCAGGCCAGCGTGTTGCTGCAGCTGATGTGGAAGCCTAGGATTCTGTTTGTGTGTGAGTCGGCCAGCACAGGTACCCGATGGCAGTAGTGGCGGGGGAGGGTTGACGGCGGGGAGAAGGGGGGGGTCAAAAGGGGAGGGGCGCCGGGGGGAGGGTCAAAAGTGGTGGGGGGGGGGGGCTAAAATGTGCCCCCTCACCTCGGGCTCTGGACCCCCCTACACTGTGTTTTATTTTTTTCAATCCCCTCTTCTTTATGTTCAAATTTGTTTATTGAGGTTTATATAACATTGTACACAAAAGGAAATGGCTATTACATAATAAGACCTGTGACACCATATCCAATACAGTCAAGAGAATACATCGCAAAGGGCAAAAGGGCCTTGTGTCTGATAGCCCCCTGCCTATACACTCTTCCTCTGTGCGAACCATCATTACTTGTGCCCTGTGCACCTGTACCCATTAACTACTTACGGGTAGCGTACGAATACTTTTCCCCCCGCAGTCACTTAAGCTGTTTCCATACAAAAATAAGTATCTGCCAGTTTCTTTTATGCGCCAATCTGTGGTACAGAAACTTTAAACATTTCACTATGTAACCATAACACAAAACAATCAAAACTCGCCATCCGCCCAAACTAATATACCCTCTTCTTTAAAAAAAAAAAAAAAAAAAAAACTACAGAAAGCCCTGGCCTTGGAGAGTTCACAATTTGCATTTGTAAACGAGGCATCAAAAAATTAAATAACTTCCACAAGATCAAAGTGTAGACCTCGATGCAGTAAAGTGGGTTAGATTGGCACAAATCCTTTAATGGCTGGCTAAACATCATTGTTTTAGGGGGAGGAGCCAAAAACCCCACCCCCTTTGCTCTTCAATCCATTTTCTCCTCCAGAGCTGGTGGTGGGAGGCGGGGCTGGTGGTTGGGAGGCAGGGATAGTGCTGGGCAGACTTATATGGTCTGTGCCAGAGCCGGTGGCGGGAGGCGGGGATAGTGCTGGGCAGACTTATATGGTCTGTGCCAGAGACGGTGGCGGGAGGCAGGGATAGTGCTGGGCAGACTTATACGGTCTGAGCCAGAGACGGTGGTGGGAGGCAGGGATAGTGCTGGGCAGACTTATATGGTCTGTGCCAGAGCCGGTGGCGGGAGGCGGGGATAGTGCTGGGCAGACTTATAAGGTCTGTGCCAGAGCCGGAGGTGGGGCTGGTGGTTGGGAGGTGGGGATAGTGCTGGGCAGACTTATATGGTCTGTGCCAGAGCCGGTTGCGGGAGACGGGGATAGTGCTGGGCAGACTTATAAGGTCTGTGCCAGAGCCGGTGGCAGGAGGCGGGGCTGGTGGTTGGGAGGCGGGGATAGTGCTGGGCAGACTTACACGGTCTGTGCCCTGAAAAGGACAGGTACATATCAAGGTAAGGTATACACAAAAAGTAGCACATATGAGTTACCTTGTTGGGAAGACTGGATGGACCGTGCAGGTCTTTTTCTGCCGTCATCTACTATGTAAGTTGCTTACCTATAACAAGTGGCCTTGTGATAGCTTTATATTGAACAAGATGGCTGCTGTGGGAAATCAGGGCAGCAGTCTAGAAAGCTTTGAAAGCTTTTATGTATGTCCTGCTCAGTGGCTTTCTCGGATGATGTCACTTCCTGGTGAGAACTGCCTATGGCTGCTGGTTCTGAAAACATTTCTTGCATGTAAGCAACCTTCACAGTGGTCCATGTGAGTGTTCAGCTACACAAGGGAAATGTACAGGAATTTTAAGCTGTTGAACCCCTCTTTATGCGACCAGGCACGCTTTTTAGATTTCTCTGTTGCTTTATTATACAGTCTGGCATGAAAATTACTGCTGGAGCCCTTTCATTCTTGCCAGTTGCTACGTCCTGCCTCTGCTTGATTGAAGAGTGAATAAGGAGTTCTGCCCCAGCTGCTGATTTTTAAATACTTTTTTTTTGTATTTCTTTTGACATTGTGCAGCTTATATACAGTGGGGGAAATAAGTATTTGATCCCTTGCTGATTTTGTAAGTTTGCCCACTGACAAAGACATGAGCAGCCCATAATTGAAGGGTAGGTTATTGGTAACAGTGAGAGATAGCACATCACAAATTAAATCCGGAAAATCACATTGTGGAAAGTATATGAATTTATTTGCATTCTGCAGAGGGAAATAAGTATTTAATCCCTCTGGCAAACAAGACCTAATACTTGGTGGCAAAACCCTTGTTGGCAAGCACAGCGGTCAGACATCTTCTGTAGTTGATGATGAGGTTTGCACACATGTCAGGAGGAATTTTGGTCCACTCCTCTTTGCAGATCATCTCTAAATCATTAAGAGTTCTGGGCTGTCGCTTGGCAACTCGCAGCTTCAGCTCCCTCCATAAGTTTTCAATGGGATTAAGGTCTGGTGACTGGCTAGGCCACTCCATGACCCTAATGTGCTTCTTCCTGAGCCACTCCTTTGTTGCCTTGGCTGTATGTTTTGGGTCATTGTCGTGCTGGAAGACCCAGCCACGACCCATTTTTAAGGCCCTGGCGGAGGGAAGGAGGTTGTCACTCAGAATTGTACGGTACATGGCCCCATCCATTCTCCCATTGATGCGGTGAAGTAGTCCTGTGCCCTTAGCAGAGAAACACCCCCAAAACATAACATTTCCACCTCCATGCTTGACAGTGGGGACGGTGTTCTTTGGGTCATAGGCAGCATTTCTCTTCCTCCAAACACGGCGAGTTGAGTTCATGCCAAAGAGCTCAATTTTTGTCTCATCTGACCACAGCACCTTCTCCCAATCACTCTCGGCATCATCCAGGTGTTCACTGGCAAACTTCAGACGGGCCGTCACATGTGCCTTCCGGAGCAGGGGGACCTTGCGGGCACTGCAGGATTGCAATCCGTTATGTCGTAATGTGTTACCAATGGTTTTCGTGGTGACAGTGGTCCCAGCTGCCTTGAGATCATTGACAAGTTCCCCCCTTGTAGTTGTAGGCTGATTTCTAACCTTCCTCATGATCAAGGATACCCCACGAGGTGAGATTTTGCGTGGAGCCCCAGATCTTTGTCGATTGACAGTCATTTTGTACTTCTTCCATTTTCTTACTATGGCACCAACAGTTGTCTCCTTCTCGCCCAGCGTCTTACTGATGGTTTTGTAGCCCATTCCAGCCTTGTGCAGGTGTATGATCTTGTCCCTGACATCCTTAGACAGCTCCTTGCTCTTGGCCATTTTGTAGAGGTTAGAGTCTGACTGATTCACTGAGTCTGTGGACAGGTGTCTTTCATACAGGTGACCATTGCCGACAGCTGTCTGTCATGCAGGTAACGAGTTGATTTGGAGCATCTACCTGGTCTGAAGGGGCCAGATCTCTTACTGGTTGGTGGGGGATCAAATACTTATTTCCCTCTGCAGAATGCAAATAAATTCATATACTTTCCACAATGTGATTTTCCGGATTAAATTTGTGATGTGCTATCTCTCACTGTTACCAATAACCTACCCTTCAATTATGGGCTGCTCATGTCTTTGTCAGTGGGCAAACTTACAAAATCAGCAAGGGATCAAATACTTATTTCCCCCACTGTATCTTCCAGGTTTCTTTTTCATGTTTCCTTTTATTTTTGAATCTGTGTTCACTCAGTGAACAACTCTTTTCCCTTGGCTAGTTTGCTACTCTTTCATATGGAAACCTCCACTGCATATCTGATCACTACTGCCTTGCTAATTTCACTGATAACACAATTGAGTGTGTAGCACTAGATGTGCCCCTTGTGAGGGCACATCCTCTAGGGTTCTGCTATTTACTCACCAGTGACGTTCCTAGGGGGGCTGACACCCGGGGCGGATCGCTGATGCGCCCCACCCCCCCCGGATGCAGCGCGACCCCCCCCCCCTGGCGAAAGAACCCCCCCCCCTCCAGGTGCACGCCGCTGGGGGGGGGGGGTGCCACGCGCCTGTCCTCTGTTCCATGCTTCTTCTCTGAACAGGAAGTATCCTGTTCTGGGGCAGAGAAGAAGCATGGAACGAATGGAGGACAGGCGCGCGCGGCACCCGGGGCGGACCGCACCCACCGCCCCCCCCTAGGAACGCCACTGTTACTCACGGCTGTGTACTTTTTTTCTTTATATACCTGCTTCACAAAACACCTAATAAACTATAGAGCTAATAATCATATCTTTTTGTTTTAGCTTTTTCATGAAGATGGAGAATGTTGGGTTTACGATGAGCCACTTTTGAAAAGAGCAGTAGCGAGTAAGCATTAAGTAGTTTACAGAAGAAAAATAAAATCCACAAACTTTCATGCCTTGGGACAAATCAAAGTAATGTTTACACCAGTGTTACCACGTTCTTTTGATTTCAAAATCTAGTGTAACTGAACACCACCTCTTTCAATGATAGTGCTTCCTATCTCAGGGATATTGGACTTACTGAGGCAGATAAACAATTCCAAGCCATCTCTCACCCATTGGATGCTACAGTCATCATTGAATTCAGATGGAAGCCATCAAGTTGGGTCTCGGAGGCAGCAGACTTACCCCCAGCACCACAAAGATGCAGTTCTAAGGCACTGGTAGAGCTGTTCAACATGCATTCTTTACCTAGCACCGCATAAAGAACAAAATATTTGATATCCATTTCAGATTTCAGTCATGGTTCTATACATATTTATACATATATACCTAGATTCAGAGCTTCAATTGAAGTTATATATATGTAGCCAATCAATATTTTCAATATGTAAATAGAGTAAGAAGTGGACAATTTATTAGAAAATTATGCATAAATGTTATTTAGCAACTGTATTATAAAACTGATTTTTTTGGCATTTCCATGTTTAAATCAAAATATTTTTTTTAATTTTCAGGATTTAACTGTTTAAACTGTAACCATAGATTGCAATTTAATTCTATTAGTACATCTTAAAGCTTCATAAAATTAATTTTTCAAAAACTTACGTATTTGTATTTATTTCCTAATAAAATATTACCTCAATTGCTTCGTTACTTGTTCTAAACTATGCTTTGCAGTTAAACTACAAGCAGCTGTACGTTATCCTTGTGTTCTACTAAAATTATTTTGAAAATGGTTCCATTTAAGGCTGCAAGTTAAAGTGCAATTTAAACATTTAATCACATGCAAGTTTTCAGCCCTGCAAAGGGGGCCTTTCCCTCTGACTTATCCTGTCCATCCAAAAACAGGACATTGAGTCAGAAGGGCGCTGTAGGGTTGAAGACTTGCTTTCTTTTCAAAAGTTACACTGGGCAGGCACATAGTTGAGTGAGAGCTGTAGGCAGATCTGAGAGGGGAGGGAGAGAAGCAAGGACTGGGCTGGGGGTAAGGAATTTGATAGAGTTGTGGGGTAGCCAAACCCTGCCAGCTGAACAAATCCGCTGCCTAATTTGCCCCTTTTCCTCCTTGTACTGACTCTTGCACTCCCCAAACATGCTGAGTTTGTGCATGAACTGAGCATGCTTGGGGGAGTGGCAGCATCGTTGCATCTGAGGCAGTAAGGAGGGAGGGGCTAAGGCATCCCCACCAGGGAAGGGGAGAGGAAATGTGTGTGCCCCCCCCCCCCCCCCCCAATGGACTACCCCTGCCTTTAATCAAGATTAAAGATTTGAATCGAAATGCAGCCCCAGTTCTATTCAGTTGTCTGCTTTTCCTCTTTAGTTAAAAATAACTTCAAAAATAAGGGGCCCATGAATTAAAGCATGTTAAAACTAACATTGGTGTTGTAGGCCAGTGTCATCTAACATATGCTGTTAATAAGCTTTTAACATAATGGTTCATTAACTAGCGAAAGATGCAAAAATAGCTCATTACATGTTTGAACAGTGAACATACATGTTAAGTTCTTCTATCCCATTTACTCCTTGTTCCTTTGTCCTATCACATACCCCCTTGGTTGATTCTGTTACTATAGATTGTATTCTCTTGTTACGATGTAAGCTGCATTGAGCCTGTGATCGGGAAAGCGCAGGGTACAAATGTAATAAATAAAAAATAAGTTCAGCTCCCAGTAGATTACATTTTGCACTTTCATCTATGGTAACATTCTCCTTTATCAACTGTACTACATGTATTAATGGCCAATGTTAACATACTTCATAGTGTTATATTTGCCCTTTTTCAACCCTTTGGCCTGAACGTGTTTTCTCAGATTTTAATAAAGAGCCAAAATTAATATGCTAAAAATTTAAAAAAAAAGAAGAGGTACCCCTAAATGTAAGGGTTATAAATGAAGTGAAGTCAAGATGCAGTAAATAAATAGTATGCAAATGTATCAAGTTAAAAAAAAAAAAGAGAGCATGCTCCTAAAAGTACACAAAACTTGAGTTAAAATAGTGCACCTTTTTATAATAGAATTTGAACAAAAGGGTAGGAAAGTCTCCGATCATCCTCTAACCAATGCAGCTAACAAATAGGAGGTTCCCCAGGGCAGCCTGGCACTTAGAGAGCGAAGTTGGCAGAGTGGACACCCCAGAGGGAGTGGAAAACATGAAAAAGGATCTGCAGAAGTTAGATGAATGGTCTAATGTTTGACAATTAAAATTCAATGCAAAGTGATGCACTTAGGGAGTAGAAATCCAAGGCAGATGTAAGGTGGTGAGAGGCTGATATGCACAGATAGGGAGAGGGATCTTGGGGTGCTAGTAACAGAGGATCTGAAGGTGACTAAACAGTGTGATAAAGCAGGTGTAACCAGCAGAAGAAAGGGGGTGTTGATGCCCCTGTACAAGTCATTGATGAGACCCTACCTGGAGTATTTTCAGTTTTGGAGGCTGTATCTTGCTAAAGATGTAAGAAGACTTGAAGTGGTCCAAAGGAAGGCAACAAGAATGATATGGGGCTTGGGCCAAAAGACATATGCAAAGAGACTGGAAGACCTGAATATGTTCACCCTAGAGGAGGGACAGAGGAGATATGATACAAATGTTTAAATACTTGAAAGGTATTAATATAGAAACAACTATTTTCAAGAGAAGGGAAAGTGGTAAAACTAGGGGACTTGAATTGAGGTTGTGCAGTGGTAGACTTAGGAGTAATGTCAGAAAATTCTCACGGAGAGGGTGGTTGGTGATTGGAAGGCTCTCCCGAGGGAGGTGGTTCTGCCACAAAGGTGTGGGATGAACACAGAGGATCTCTAATTAGAAAATGAATGAGACACATAGGGTGGAGAGAACTTGGATGGAAACTCTAGTAATTTGAAATGTGAGGACAGTGCCAGACAGACTTTTACAGTCTTTGTCCCGCAAATGACATGGATTTGGATAGGCTGCTGTGGGCTTTGACGGCAACTCCAATAGTTAGAACATAAGGACAGAGCCAGGTGGGCTTCTATAGTCTATGTCCCAGAAACACCACGATCAAGTATATAATATCATGGTCACTGTTGCTTTAAGCTTGAATTGATAATGAATGTGACTGTTGGGCAGACTGGATGGCCCATCCAGGGTTTTATCTGCTGTCACTATGTTATCACTAATGGAGCTCTGCTGGGGATGTTGTCCAGTGCTCTAGGATTAGTTTATTGTTTCGTTTTAAGTAGAGGAGTGTGGTAGCCGTGTTAGTCCACTCTTAAGGTTATCAATAGAAATCAAACAAAATAAAACATGGAAAAGAAAAATGATACCTTTTTTATTGGACATAATACATTTCTTGATTAGCTTTCGAAGGTTGCCTTTCTTCGTCAGATCGGAAATAAGCAAATGTGGTAGCAGATAGTATATATAAGTGAAAACATTCAAGCATTACTATGACAGTCTGACAGGGTGGGAGGATGGGGGTGGGTCGGAGGTATGCATGGGGACATCAAAGCATATCATTGATATCCACACCCATCCTGTTAGAATATCAATGATATGCTTTGATGTCCCCATGCATACCTCCGACCCACCCCCATCCTCCCACTCTGTCAGACTGTCATAGTAATGCTTGAATGTTTTCACTTATATATACTATCTGCTACCACATTTGCTTATTTCCGATCTGACGAAGAAAGGCAACCTTCGAAAGCTAATCAAGAAATGTATTAAGTTATGTCCAATAAAAAAGGTATCATCTTATTTTCTTTTCCATGTTTTATTTTGTTTGATTTCTATTGTTTTGTTTTTAAAGCATCTTTTGGCAGGCTGGCTGACTAGTCTGCCCACCCACTTCAGTTGCACACGACTAGCAGTTAACATTTAAAAGCTTAGAGAATACAACTCCAGCGGGTAGTGCTGTCCTTGGAGAACATCTGCTACCGGTGAGTAACTTTGCTTTCTCTTAGGACAAGTAGGGCATCAGTATTACCACATATGGGACTCTCTAGCTACCAGGCTCCCTGGGGCCAAGCACACTGAATTGTAACTAAATTTGGTGTAGGTGCAGCCTGGAACAGTATGGGCCTAGGAGGGCGGAGTTGAACAAATTCTGCAGGACTGTCTGCCCAAACCAGCTCTCCTGATTAAGGCAAGAGTATGATGTGAATGTGTGGCCTGAAGACCAGATTGCAGCTTTGCAGATCTCCTTAATGGTGGCTGACTTCAAGTGGGTTACTGCTGCAGCCTTAGCATATGTGAAGGAGTTGCAGCCTGCTAGCCAATTGGATAAAGTGTGGTTACAGAAGGCTGACCCCCCCCACACCCCCCCCCAAAAAAAAAAGCCCTGTTAGGTCAAAAGAAACAAAAAGCTGGGTAGACTGTTTGTGGGCTTTAGCCTGATTGACTTAGGCACTGATAGGGTGACATTCAAAACATCTCCCTCCCTGACCTGTCTACCCACAATTAAAAAATTTACCTGGTGGCCTAGTAGTACCCACCACAAGCCCCTTTCCTCCAATAAAAAATAAAGCCCTGGTGGCTGGCACACTCCCACACCAATCCCTTCCCTAGCCCACCTGATGTACCCCACAGGAAAGGCAGACAAGCCCTGCCATTTTTCAAGGTGGTGGTGCCAGAAGCAAACATCACTCCTATGGAAGGATGCCACTAGTCACTAGGGAATTATTTTAAAAAAAGGAGGGGTGGGCCATTAGACCAGGAAGCCAGACACCCCACTCCTGTCAACCAACCTTTCTATGATGTCCTGGACCCATTTTCCCCCACAGTAGTTGCACATTTATTTTGCATGTCACAGGCTAGCAAATGCATGGTAATTGCGGAAATCCTGCGCTGAAGAGAGCACTTAGAAAATGTCCTCTCAGTTCTCAAAGCTCTGCAGTAAGGGGGAAAAAAACCCCAACAACAAGACAGAAAAGGCATGTGCACAAACATCTGAAAACTCTAGAATGCTGGGCAGTGTCCACACCATCTGTGACCTCACCCATCTGTGGTATTACTTATATCCTTCTTGTACTCAAAGAATGACTCTGCCGTGGCCAGCTGGCCAACACCTTTTAATGCCACCTAACTACCCCAAACCGTTCATGTATCCATTAAGTGGTGAATGGGTGTTCCTGGGCAGAGTTCCTCAGAATGATCAAAGACCATTGCCATATCATGGTGTTCTCCAATATGACCTCATTTTTTTAAAACTTAGATTCAAGTGGCTGTAGACAATTTTTTTTTAAGACACCCATTCACCTCCCTTTCCCACCTACTTAGCCAGTGCATGAAGGGAGCAGTGAGCATTTAACTCTGTCAAGATACACTTGTATCCCAGAACACAGCATAGGTTCCTAGTCCAACAGGAAGCCCATGCTAGAGGATGGGTAGGGTTGCCAACTAGATCCAGATTCACCTGACAGGCGTGATCCAGTCCTGACAATACCCCAATGCATGCAGGGACTTGGATTCTGTAAGAAAAGCTGGCTACAATGGGAAAATCAGAACCACATGTCCCTGCATGCAATGGGGTATGGTCAAGACTGGATCAACCCTGCCAGGCAGGGATTACTTATGGACTCATAGAGTCCATTCTGTCATGATTTGGCATTGAAGTCACAGCAGCACGGTCCATAGGGAGGTGAGCAGGTCTGCCTTTGTGACCCTGCCTGGAAACCATGGCTGGCTGAATTACAAATGAACATTAGTCATATAGAAAAATAAGTGGTGCTAGGGGGCTTGTTTCAAGACAGGCTAAGCATTTTATTAGCTCTCAGGGTTGGTTGCGGGATGATCCAGAGGAGAAAGTGAGCATCTTGAAAATTTGTAGGTGGAACTGGGGAAATTAAAGGACCCTATATCAATTTTTATATAATTTTTGGCTGGGAGGGAGAAGCTATAAATTAATGGTCCAATGGGAAGAGGATTTAGTGGGAATGAAAAAGAGTGTTTAATGAAGTTAAAAAGGTCTCCATTTGTATATTGATTTGGGAAAATGCTTATAAGGTATTACACTCCAGTAAAGTTAAAGGCTGTTTCCCCACAGAGCTATCTGGATGAATGGGGGCCATGTGGGAAAACTGCCTGTTTTGGCAAGATAAGTTCTTTTAATGGAAAGATGCTTGGGTATGGGTTTTCCTTTCGAGCCCAAAGCATGCCTGCTGGGCTTGAGTAACAGGAGAGAGGACCTAAATAGCAATGGCAATTTAAATGCCTTCAGGCCTGTTTTACTAAACCGCACTAACAATTCCCGGCACAGCAAATGAGAGGAAGTCTCATTTGCCATGCAGTTCAGTATAAGAGGATCTATGTTTGTCGGCAGCCAAAAGTGAGATAGTTGCCAAGTGGAAACATTCAACTGGTCATTACATTTAAAGGTAATACAAGATATGAAACAATTGATGGACAATATGATCGGTCACAAGAAGAATGGGTCCAACTGGCAGATAACTACTGGGGAGGGTTTAGGGCATTTGCTGAAGAAACAGTGAGCACTCATCTGATGCGATGTTTAATATGGCTTTGGGTGTTGTTGGGGGAGGTTTTCCCTAGTTCTAGAAGAGGCTGTGCTGATGTTACATTGCTTTTGTTGATATTCCACACTTATGGGTGTCTTTGATATTTTTTTTTTTTTTTTTTTTTTTTATGAGTTTTGAATAAAAAGCAATGGAAAAAATGGTACTACAAAAATTAAAGGAATACATATTTATTTAAAATGATATTTTCTACCTTAGAATACTGCTTTTATCTCAGACATTTTTTTTTTACTTACAATCCCCAGAACTGCAAACCAAACAGTAACAGTCTTTTCTAATAGTAGTGACCTGTGGTGCTGAGACTCGTTAGTTGATCAGATGAGAGAGCCTCTATTTTGGCTTATCTCCTCCTTACCTGCTTTTAAAGAAAGCCCTTTAAAAAAACAACATTTAGGAAACAGTGCCATTGGCATATTTCTAACACATTTACAGTTGGTGTCTGAGATGAGGGTAGGGGGTTTCTGCAATGATCTTGAAAAATTCTCTCCAACTGCTGCAGTAACAGCTACTTCATCCATCAGCTCCAGCCAGGAGACTGCAAACAATCACTTTACCGCCCTCTTTTCTTAGAGCATGGTGGAGGGAAGGGATTCCCCCTTCAACTCAAAAGGGAGCCCAAAGTTGCAGAGAGAATGTTAAAAAAAAATCTGTTGCCATCTTTCTGCCTAATAACAGTTCCTTTCATAGCAGCAGTTCACAATCCAGTGAGAAGTTTTTTTTACTAAAACAAAATTATGTACAAATATTTTAGTTAATAAAATGGAGCAAGGCCTGTCAATTAAGATACAAGCCCAAGGCACATCTTTATACAGTGACTTGGCAGTGGAAAGATACTTTCTACATCAGTATGAGAGAAACCCTCAGGCTCATAAACCCCCCTTCATGGGCATATGGAGCTCCTGCAGTATAATGTAATAAGCAAATATCTGGAAGATGACAATTCAAACCTTTTATCCAACAGGCGCTGGAGCTACGGCCATCCTGGGACTGTTCATCTTATTTCGTGTAGTCATAATTTGTAAACTAAATATATCAAACTACCCCATTTTTTTTCAAACACTGTTCTTCCAGATTCAGCACTTATTCACTTTATTATCTTATGGTAGGGGAACAGGTTAAGTGTTGCCGTGAATGCCCGGATATCTGTGATGGGCACAGTCTCAGCCATTAGAGGTGAAGCAGGGAGGAAGACAAGCTCAGTGGCCTCCGCACTGGAAGAGTTCTGTGCTTCTCCCACAGCTGTATCAGGTGTGTCCGTTTCATACTCGCCAAATCCAACAACCTGAAAAATCCAGCCATACAAAAGCATGAAATGAAGGGGAGGGAGGGGAGACCGTTTTTGAGTTCTAATACTTTACACATCTTGTGAAGCAAGTTTCAAACAAGCAGCTATTTTGCAAAGGAAAATTACGTTCCTGTCTTCAGAAAAAAAAAAACAACTTTGCTTTGTGTTAGGATGCTTATCTCCCTTTCCGCTGCTTCCCACTTTTTTTTTTTGCATTTAAACCCAGGGGCCCTAATTAAGCATTTTGAACTGATTATGCCAAGCACGTGAGTAAAATTAGACCTGCCTTGGAAGTATGGCTAAAGGATTGAGCCACAATGAAAAGGCACACAAAACCCTGTATTTGATGATTCCACATCTTACCAAAAAATGACTAAGGTGAGACAGAATTAAATTAGTATGCGACAAAGGATAATTTGATAGCTTTTGAATATTGACTTCATAGTTATCTGGCTACTGCTGCTGACCAGTATAGCATCTCAATATCGTTACAGACCATCTCTGCACTATGCAGATAGTGTCAAGGTGCTCTTGGAACTTATCCCAATAGTAGCAATACGCATCTGCTAACCCCAGTAACTTAGGACAGATAGAAAGCAGGCTGAATACTACCACCAGCAAATGATCATTTTTTGGCTGGTGTTTAAAAAAAAAAATGCTGACCATAGCATAGTATATTATATATATACACAGACATAATGTTATACTTAATCAGGTCAATCTAACTCCCAACAGACAACTTATCACCAAGGCCCTGATTATTAATTTAAAAAGATCCTGTTCCATTATCAATGGGAAATAACATTTTAACCATTTCTTAAATTGTACAGAATTTGGCTTCTAGATGGATTCCTAGCAAAAGATTTCACTAACTTGTGCTCTGCAAAGTAATTCATGTAATGATTGTCAAGAAGACCAAAGGAATCGCTGTAGTGTATAGGATGAGAACTCTGAAGTCAAATACTGAGGAAGGCCTAAATGAAGACTGGGCTCATTTTAAAGCTCTGAGCCTAATGAAGAGACAGAACTGTAGAAATTTAATCTGTCTGGTATCTTGCAGGAGTAGGATGAAGCTGTCCAGATGCTACTACTACAAATCATTTCTATAGCGCTACCAGTCGTACGCAGCGCTTCACAATTGAACATGAAGAAAAGACAGTCCCTGCTCAAAAGAGCTTACCATCTAAATCAGGACAGACAGACAGGACAAATAAGGGATAAGGGAAGGACAGACAGGTAGGACACATAGGGAAAAGGGACTATTGAAGAGAGGAAGACAAGATAAAGGTTACAAGCAGGTGACAAGTTAGGAATTGAAAGCAGCATCAAACAGGTAGGCCTTTAGCCTGGATTTGAAGGCGGCCAGGGATGAAGCTTGACGTAATGGCTCAGGACGTTTATTCTACAGAAGATGCTACTGTTATAAAGGCAATTACAATAATCCAGTTGGCTAGCCCCAAATGCATGGATTACAAGTGCAAGAACCTTTGATTACGAATATGTTTGCACCTGCCTCAATAGCTGTAGGCTAGCAAAACATAGGGCATCCTATGATATCTGTTTATAGTCTGATAAAACCCTGAAACTTTTCACTTCTAAACTTTGTGCCTCGGACTTTGGTTAAATTAGCTAAACTTACTGGATCATCAGAGGAAACACGGATTAGTTAGTTAAGGCAGAAGCTGTGTTCATATCAGGCTCCTTACAATTCAGGTTAAATAAAGCATCATTTGCTTATTTACTGCTCACATTTTTACATACTTCTGCTCAGTCTATGTTGAGGTACCAGCCCTGAGTTTTCTTTCCTTCACTTAGTTAATTTCACTTGTTTTCTTTAGATAAAGGCAACTTATTGTCTCCCTGCACTTTTTAAGCAAGCACCCTTTCTCTTTGCTTGTGATCTAAGCTGGAGCTACACAAAACTCCTCCAGGGGTCTGCATCAATTGGATCATCAAGGAACATGAGGATCAGAAACTGCAAAATGAAACCATCACTAAGATTTGTGAGTTGAAGTTCATATCTTTAACTTATATTATCTTTTAATTTGTGATACCCTGCAGAATCTTCCTCTGCACTAAAACTTCCAAATAATTTCACAGGAGTGAAATACTACTACTACTTAACATTACTAAAGCGCTACTAGGGTTACGCAGCGCTGTACAATTTAACATAGAAGGACAGTCCCTGCTCAAAGAGCTTACAATCTAAAGGACATCCATTTGATTTATGTCTCTAGTGAACAATATTAGATACTGGACTTTAAAAACTATTTTACCTTGTTTCAAGATTTAAAAGCACAAAATATAGGTAGAATTAGCTGACTGAATGCATATCTCATTTTAAACAAGAAGTCTTTATTGAAGCATAACAGAGCTCATGTTTCTAGAAAGCAGATACTTCAAAGGGACTCAGACTCTCATCAAACACTGTCTACGCAATTAACTGTTAATTGGTGCCAAAGACAAACTGTTTTTTTTTTTTTTTGTTATACTGAAGCTAAAGAGCTCTGTAATCTTTCCTACTTTAAACAAAACAACAATGGTGACAGGGAATGTCCCTGAAATATTCCTTCCTGGCTCTTGATGTGAAGAATGACAAATTGTCCATCTTCATAATTCAAGTGGAGAGCAGTTTGCCACATTTTCATGGTAAAATCGATGTACTCCATCAATTCAAGGTATATTTTGAGGAAGGTTATTATCCAAGAGTGTGTGCTATTATCAAAAGCTTCAGGCATCCTTGCTTCAGCTTTTTGATGTCATGCTGTCTCCTGTCTCAATCTAACCTCCCTGTCCAAAGCCAAGTCACCTTGGAACCAACTAATTCAGAATGCTGCCGCATGACTGCTAGAAGGCTGCAAGTGGCCTGACCACATCACACCCTTCCTGCAATAACTACATTGGCTACCAGTACACTTCCAGGGCTAAATTTAGAACTCTATGTTTGATTTTCAAAGTTCTCAAACAAAATGGGTTAGAGTAATAAAAAATAAGTTAGCCCTTTACACACCTTTGAGACCTCTAAGATCCTCTCAAGGAGCATCGCTATCTATACCCTCATCAAAAGAAATTGTATGATGTGATACCAGCCAGCGAGCCTTCTCAGGAGTAGCAACCATGCTCTGGAATTTACTCCCAGAGGGGTTACACATCTATCTTGAGACTACCTCTACTTAAGGAAGCAGGTGGAAAGCCTGGCTCTTCTCCCAGGCCTTTAATAGACAGGGTGATCAGTTCCTTATATCTTGTTTTAACAGTACAAAGAACTTGCATAGAGTTTAGCCATCCATCTATTTATCCTAACTGACTCTGTACCACCCATCTTGTTCCCATCTATATATCCAAACAAAAGAGAAGAAACAAGCAATCCAACAAAGAGTCAGTACAGGCAAACCTTTGGTTTGCCTGCCCTATCTATATATCTGCGTTTGGCCCCTTGGTTACACGGTAAGCTGTACTGTAGAAAAACATTAGCATCATATCTATATTAGTTGAATGTTATAATGTGTGCTTATTAGATGTTTCATTAATATTATGTTGATATCACATTATACCCTTGTTGTTATTTGAATTTCAGGGCTGTTAAATGTGTATATTTTTGATTATGTTTCATGGTAGTCCAATTATTAGTTTTTAATTTGCTGCTCTCAAGTTTACCTCATTTATTGTATTCATGTTTATATTTGGCAATTTTTACTATTGTTATGCTGTTAACAAAATTGTAAGTTTTATGTAAAACTGTACCTGCTGCTGTGCACCAGCTTGGGTGAATCTCTTCAAAAAGGCGGTTAATAAATCCCAATAAATAAAATAAACAAATATCAACAAAAAAATTAAAATGGAAAATAAGGCGATACCTTTTTTTTATAAGACTAACAACACATTTTTGACTAGCTTTTGGAAGACAAAACCATCTCCCTCAGGTCAGAACAGTAGAGCAAAATATATCACCAGAAGATACAAATGAAAAATAAAAGCATTCCAATGACCGTCTCAAGGGAAAGGGGGAGAGATGAATGAATGAGTGATCAGTACAATTTGATAGAAAACCCAGATCTTCAAATCCTCTCTCCTTAGTTGCAAAGTCGTTCCTGGATTGTTTTAAATTTCCTTCTAATATTCTGACCAAAAAGATGATTGATGCAGTGCTCAGGTTCTGGTGTCACGTTCATTTGCTTTGAGGTATCTGATCTTATGTCTGTGTGACTTGATTCTTGTCTTTAAGATCTGCCCTCTCTCTCCAACATTGCATCCTTCACATTTTCTGCACTGTATGATACATTTGACAGGGCAAGAATAGGATTCCCTTATGCATAGTAACATAGTAGATGACGGCAGAAAAAGACCTGCATGGTCCATCCAGTCAGCCCAACAAGATAAACTCATATGTGCTACTTTTTGTGTATACCTTTCCTTGATTTATACCTGTCCTTTTCAGGGCACAGATCGTATAAGTCTGCCCAGCACTATCCCCGCCTCCCAACCACCAGCCCCGCCTCCCACCACCGGTTCTGGGTAACTGGGGGTCCTGTGAGATATTGCAGGGACTTGTGACATTCTCTTCTTATTGAGCTGCAGTTAGGAGCTTGCATTTTACAAATGTGTGCATCAGATTGGAGGAGCAGGAAATATCTCTTTCAGTAATTCATCCTCCTGGAGTAGTGGCTGTAGGTCTCTCTGTTTTTCCGGCTCTGGATTGATGTCACTAGAAGGAGACTTCTCAGATTTTTTTTTCTTTGTACTGCAGTATGAGTTTCAAGAGAGGTGGTTGACATGAAGAGCAATCTTCCTCTCTATTATTTTTGGGTTACAGTCTTTTAGTTGGAAGGATTCAGTCAGAATTTTGAGGTGTGTATCTGTCTTTTTGGTCAGAGCATATACAGCGGTATTTGCTCCTGTCAAAAGCTCAAAAAGAAGAGAATGACACAAGCCCCCTGTAATAGATCACACTGGACACTGTGCCAGTACATATCACAGGAAGGGATCTTGTGCTCTTCCTCAAATGTAGTTCATATCATTCAATAGAGAAAATATGAAGATGTCACTTCTGATCAGTCATCCATCTCTCCCCGAGATGGTCACTGGAATATTTCTCTGTCACTTATATTCTAATACTGTTATCTTTTGCTCATACTGTCTTGTCCTGAGAGAGGTGGCTTTGGCTTCCACAGGCTGATCAAAAATGTATTACTATACACTGGAATATAAACTGAGATTTTTAGGCCACAAAAAAAAAAGTAGTTCAAAAATGGGGATCTTGATTTATATTCAAGCCTCTCTTCACCTGCCCTCACCACCTGAATTTCTTCCTCATCCCAACCCCTCACCAACAGCTCAGTCTGAAAACCTACTTTCTACATTATTCTGTGTTCTATCTAAAAGAAAGGACTGAATTCCATTCTCAGCTTAACACAGCCTTTGAAATAAAAGGCCTTTGTCAACAATATCAAAGAAACCATGATTCTTAGACTTATTGGTGGCCTTTGATATTGTTGACAATCAGCTGCCATTTCATCATCTTTTAGAACTGGAGTTAAACCACATTAATGCCTCCCATCAGTCCTGGGGACTCAACAAACGTAAGTAGTTAGGAGATGTATATACAGGGGAATGCCAGAGAATGCACTTCTATATTCAGTATATACATAAAATAGCCACACTGGGTCAGACCAGTGGTCCATCTAGCCCAGTATCCTGTTTCCAACAGTGGCCAATCCAGGTCACAAGTACCTGGCAGAAACCCAAATTGTAGCAATATTCCATGCTATCAATCCCAGGGCAAGCAGTTGCTTCCCATGTCTGTCTCAATAGCAGACTATGGACTTTTCCTCCAGTAACTTATCTAAATCTTTTTTGAACCCAGATACACTAACTGCTGTTATCACATCCTCCGGCAAAGAGTTACAGAGCATAACTATTCGTTGAGTGAAAAAATATTTCCTCCTGTTTTAAAAGTATTTTCATGTTATGTTACGTAAAGTTCCAGGGCTACAGTGGGAAATCGTGCATCATTCTTGTCCATTATTAGCAAAATAAAGTATTTTTATGTTCCAGCATCTTGTGCTTAAAGCAGATAAACAAGGAATATTCGAACCAGCCTCATACTCACATGCACGCTAAGGATTTTACTCTGAGGTCCTCTATGAGCCTTGAACCAGTCTACCATTTCAGACTTGGTGAAAAATTTTAGGGCATCGATCTGAAAAGGGTAAATCATAAAAAAGGAAAATAATTTTCAGCAAAGCCCAAAGCAGACTGATGTTTGTAACTAGAGATAACGTTTCAGCAGTTGATAGTCAAACTTCAATGGAAAATGGATTTCTTTCATCATGAATCGGGGTTAAATGGTAGGGTCCTGTATTGCCATAAACTAGAACCTCAGACTCAGCTTCTGCCAGAAAAGCTGAAAAGAAACTGGGGGTGGGGGGGGGGGGGGGGGGATAGAGAGAGAATAAGAGGGTGGACAGAGGAACACAGAAAAATAGGGAACAAGATGACAACAGTGTTTTAGGAAAAATTATGAATTTAACTAAATTAGCAAGTGTTGGTGGTTACAATGTAAGACGTAATGGCAATCTGAGCACAACTAAATATTATTACACACCAGTTTATGTATTAAATTTGGTGAGGTTTCTATAGTATTACATTTCACAATATCAGAAGAAACCGGTCAACATAATCCCCAGAGAATTTTTATTGGTTACAATGTAAGGCCAACAAAATTTTCTTGCGAGGTTGGATTTACTCTAAGGCCTCCTACCAGGGATATGAATAGAGCCTTAATCTGCAACACACGAGCCATAGGATGAAGGTGAAAGAGGATAGACTCGCGAGTGGTGGATGTGTGGAGATGAAAACTATCTAAATTCAAGAAAGCACGGGACAAGAACAGAGAATCTCTAAAGGAGAGGAAGAGACAGTAGATGATATGGATGGGCAGACTGGATAGGCCATATGGTCTCTATCTGTCATCATTTTCTCAGTTTGTATGCCCTATATGTTAAAAGGGTTTTAAATTGTAAAACTGCTAATGTTATGTGCATAACTTTGATGCATTACTCTAAAGGCAGGGGTTCTCAACCTGGTCCTCAGGACACACCTAACCAGTCAGGTGCTCAGGATAACCACAATGAATATTCATGACACAGATCTGCATACAATGGAGGAAGTGCATGCAAATTTATCTTGTGGATATCTTGAAAATCAGACTGGCCTGGTGTATCCTGAGGACTGGGCTGAGAACCTCTTCTCTTAAGGTGATTGTTCTGTTGTGATTAGTTTAGTTAAAACTTGATTAGATGGGGTTATAATCATTGCAGATTTATGAAGACTGATAATGACTAAAGAGATGGTGATCTCTGTAACCAAGCCAAGCAGTAAGCAAACTGTCTCTCTTAAAAGGTTCCTTATGGCCATTTCCACTAAATGTTATATCAGTGGCTGTCTTCTTATCTGCAAGAGAACACTTTCACTGGGAACCCTTTCTAACATAGTAGATGACGGCAGAAAAAGACCTGCACGGTCCATCCAGTCTGCCCAACAAGATAAACTCATATGTGCTACTTTTTGTGTATACCTTACCTTGATTTGTATCTTGTCTTTTTCAGGGCACAGATCGTTACATTATTGGTAAGGGGCAGGGCTTAGCCTTAAATTGAAAGCTGTTAAGCTACTCAATGAAATAAAATTAAGAAGACTGCATAGTTCAAATCAGGCAAGTGAGGAATAAACAGTAATGCTTGAGAAATCTCTCAGGCCTTCTGAAAACTTGTCTAGCACACAAATTTCCTGTGAATTTTAGAATTCTTCAAGATGAAAGACATTTAAATGGCATCTATTTTGTTTCAAGGGTTTAGGCAAACTGGCCTACAGGCATTTAGCTTTTCTTTGCCCTGCAACTGCGCAAAGCTTAAGTCTCTCTTTCAGCATTATTTCCTTTTTACAAACTCATTTATGAAAAATCATCTTTTTTAAAATGAGAAAACATACAGCCAGATTTCAATTAATCCAGTTGTGAAGAAACAGTGCATTTTAAGCCTGTAAAATGTATTGGCTATTTTCCTGCATTTTGTTCTGAAGTGTATTTCTCCTATTTGGCCTGCAGATGGTGCATGTTTATAGTTAAAGTGTTACAGAGGACTGACTTCTCTTTCTTTCTTTCTTTCAGTCAGCTCATGACATAGATAATAGGAAGTGCCTGTAGTGATGTAACCAGTTTTTATTTGAAACTTGACTGTTCTGGGCTCTGACTGGCTTGGAATTTTGAAATTACCCAGCAGATGCTGGCTGTTGCTTCAGTTTCAGCCTGGGAGGAGAGAGAGATCTCTTTGCTGAAGCTGTGCGAACAGATATATGTCATCTCCCCAGGTACTTTCTAGGAAGTATGCAAGTGTTTAGTTAGTGTTATAATTGATCTATATTTCAGTTACTTGTTATTGTTTGCCAATTGCACTATTTTGTTCCACTGTTCAATATTTGTTTGTTCGCCCTGTTTATCTGGACTGATAAAGAATCCTGGTGGTTTGTGTGTTGGATCTGTGAGTGCTTTCTGGGAACTGTGGGACCACTGGGAGTGTGGCTCCAGTAAGGGAGTGTGGCTCCAGTAACCTAGAAATCACAGGGGATAATTGGAGAGTGGGAGACTCGCCCAGAGGCAGTTGTGACCAAGTCGGTGGAAGGAGGGTGCCAGTGTAGACCACAAGTGGCAGGTGGAGGTGGACCTGAGCTGTGCTGAGAATAGACCCTCTAAGTGGCTGCGGGGTAACCCCAGGTGGATGACTAGGCATTTTGTGACACCAGTGTTAAACCCAAACAGCCATTTTAAGTATATCATTAACAGTATTTTCAGTTAAAGGTTAACTCCCCTCAACAACCCAAAATCTCAACCCCAGCCTCCCTCCCTCCCATCCAAAAACTATAAAGCAATCATCACATTATTTTACAGGAAGTGATTTTAGATTGTGCTTTGCAAATTCATAAATGGGTCAACATTTTAAAAAATCTGTTTATAGATTTCTCCCCAGCCTGAGACGCAGATAGTTTTTCCATTCTCAGCAATTCATGAATTTATTGCAAACTCATTTAAAAATAACACCAAGGTAAAAAAAAAAATGTCGAAACAGGAGGCAGCAGATATGATGTCTGAATTAGAGAAGAACAAATGACAGCTCTTCCAAATTCCTACCTCATGGGCAAGCCGGCTGAAGAGATACTGTTGGGTAAGTACTTCATTCCAGTTCCTCTCCACCTCTTCCCCAAGATGTGTGTCCTCACATTCTTTAAGCTTTATTAAAGCTGTGACCTACAAACAGCAAAGATTTGAACTGATCAAACAAAGGAGCTCAAAAGTTCGGTTGCCCTAAAAATATGGCCCAACCCAACAGTCACCAATTTAGTCCAAAGAATGGACAAAAATTTGGTACACATGCCAGCAAAGTTGTTATAGCTTCCTCTTACCAACACGTCACCATAATAACAAAAGAAATGTTAGAAGGGTAAAGCATCGATTACAAGTAGGGTTAGGAACCTCAAACTCAAAGGTAACTAGACGCAGCAAAAACAAAGACAACTACAACACATAAAGTGTTTTTTTTATTTTTCAAATATCTTTAGACAGAGGAATGATGTTCAGGAAACTATGACAAGCAAGCCCAGGAGGACAGATCACAGTACCCTTAGCATGACAGAAGATTACATACAAGGGGAACTGAAAGACCTTAAAGGGAGGGTGAGCTTATGAGGTTCACCACAAGTAGGGTATGGCTGGTAGTACAAACAGGACTTCCAAGAAATAAATTTGTAATAAACAGAGTGTACAGTTTTTTCCCCATCAACAAGCAGCATGAAATCAGCTACACCAGTAGGTAACATCATCTGATGGCACTAATATGGACCCAGCTCTGTCAATACTCAGAAAGACACGTATAGGTTTCCCACCCAATGGTTGCACCACGTCCACTCAATCTTGTCTCATCTGTGCTAGTGCCTGGATACAGACCCTCTATCTTGCTATCAATCTGTTTCAACCCCTTTACTGCCCTCTCCTTTTATCATCATCTTCTTCTCACAGGGTGTCCACTCCACCCACCCTAGAAAAAGAAAATTAAACCTTTTCCACCACCATCACCATTGATTTCAACCTTGCAACTGTGGTCTTCCAGATGGCAGACCAGATCCCAGGATTCAAAAGGTAAAGATTATCAGTCACAAACAACCATGTGGTCTGCTACCCCGCTTAGTCAGACAATAGTGACCCCAACTGTGCTCACTGGAAGTAATTTTATATAAGGTTACATATGAGTGATAGCCAAATAGGTGCCAATTTGGAGCCCCGATCAGTTCTTTCTTTTTCCGCGGTAGAGGGTGGCTGCTTGTCGGTCTCTCTCCATAGCCCAGTGAAAGAGCCTTCGGTTTTTCGCGTTTTTTCTCTCCCTTTTTGTTCAGTATATCCAGTTTAGAAAAAAAAAAGGAACCTTTATTTCTTAGTTTCGGTCCCTTAAGTTTTCTTTCGTTTTTGCCGCGGCCCTCTTAGGCCGCGCATACGCGCTTCTTATTTTTGTGCTTTATTCTTGGCACAATCGCAAATTTTGACTTCGCCGCCACTATTTTTCCATCCATGTCATCAAGGACTCCCAGCGGCTTCAAGAAGTGTACTCGGTGCAACCGGACAATCTCAGGTACCGACCCCCACGCGTGGTGTCTTCAGTGCCTTGGGCCCGACCATCGCCCAGACGCATGTAAGTTGAGTCTTAGCTTGAAAAAGCGGACACAGGCTTCAAGACAAGCTCTTCGGGACTGACTTTTTGGAGCTTCATCTGGTTCCTCGGCGTCAACGTCGACATCGGTACCGAGGTCGGTGGCGTCGATATCAGCACCGGGGATGGAATCTACATCGGGAGCGCAGGTAATGGCTGTCCGGGGACCATCACAAGCTGGGAGCAGTGAGCCGTTGAGTGGGTTTCCACCTGTCTCGAAGACTCCTGCTGGACAGGCCCACCGGGACCAACCACTCTCGGACCTGACCCCGAGGAGGCATGTGGATTCCACGTCCTCCTCATCGGTACCGAGGAGTATTGATGACGTACATCGAGTGAAGGCTAAGAAGCATCGTCATCGGTCTCCTTCCAAGCATGGTACCGGGAGCTCCGGGGCATCGAAGGATTCGGCACCCGTGAAGCGTCAACGCCGATAGGACCGCTCCCCCTCCATACAAAAGGTGTCATTGCGTCGGTCTCCTGATATCCCGGTACTGCCTCCTCAACCTTCATGGGTTTTGACACCGACCCCGCAGCCTTTCTCGACAGCGACTCTGAACGAGCGCATCCGAGCCATTCTTCCAGGTCTTCTGGAAGGGCTGCTGTGTCAGTCTGCTCCGGTACCGGGGGTGCTTGCGCCCTCCCTGCCGTCGATGGAAGCGGCAGCTGGCTCTCTGCCTGTGGTGCAGTCTCCGATGCCGGTGCAGCTTGCAGCATCAGCCTCGGTTGCCACCCAGGTCGACTCCCCGTCGACATCGGTGGAGGGAGCTTCATTGCTGCCAGCACGGGAGTTGACTTCTCGACATCGCCATCGAGGACGTGGTTCCTTGGCGTTGAGAAGGGCCCGGTTACGGACTGCCGTCAGGGAACACTTGTCCGACACCGAAGAGGATGCTTCATGGGGTGAAGAGGAGGATCCCAGATATTTCTCATCTGAGGAGTCTTGTGGTCTTCTCTCTGACCCTACGCCTTCTTCTCCCGGAGAGTCTCTTTCTTTCTCTTCATTTGTCCGGGAGATATCTGTGGCTATTCCCTTCCCTGTGGTATCTGAGAATGAGCCCAGGACTGCCACCTAAGGAGTCTGTCCCTTTGCATTATGTCCTTAAGGAGACATTGCTCAGGAACTGGATGAAACCGTTAAGTAATCCCACCATCCCCAAAAAAGCTGAGTCCCAATATTGGATTCATGGAGAACCTGAGTTGATGAAGTCGCAGTTACCTCACGACTCTATGGTTGTGGATTCCGCTCTCAAGAGAGCCAAAAGTTCTAGAGATTTCGCCTCGGCGCCCCCGGGGAAGGAATCTAGAACTCTGGACTCTTTTGGGAGAAAGGCCTACCAGTCCTCTATGCTCGTGGCCAAAATTCAGTCCTACCAGCTCTACACGAGCATTCACTTGAGGAACACGGTGAAGCAACTGGCGGACCTGGTCGATTAGCTCCCTCCGGAGCAGTCCAGGCCTTTTCAGGAGGTGGTTAGGCAGCAGAAGGCGTGTCGTAAATTCCTGTCCAGGGGTGCTTATGATTCTTTTGAACCGCTGCCCAGGGTATAGTGATGCGCAGACTCTCATGGCTGCGTGCCTCTGACCTGGACAATCGAGTCCAGCAACGGATTGAGGATGTCCCTTGCCAGGGGGATAACATTTTTGGCGAGAAAGTCGAGCAGGTGGTCGATCAGATCACGCAGCGGGAAACCACTATGGACAATCTCTCCCGCCGGGCGCCTTCTGCATCTACCTCAACTGGTAGACGTTTTCCCGGGGAAGGAGGAGTGCTCCCTATGCATATATAACAGGCGTAGGTACAATCCTCCTTCTCGACAGCCTTCTCAGACTCACCCCCAGCGCATTCGTTCACGCCAACAGCATGCGCCAAAGTAGGCCCCTGTGGCTCCCCAACAAAAGCAAGGGATGGGCTTTTGACTGGCTCCAGTTGAGCATAGCCGCCATAAAAGTGCGCGTGCCTGACGATCTGCCGGTCGGAGGGAGGCTAAAATTTTTTCACCAAATGTGGCCTCTCATTACCTCCGATCAGTGGGTTCTTCAAATAGCCCGGCTAGGATACTCCCTCAATTTGATCTCCACACCTCCAAATTGCCCACCAGGAGCTCAGTCCTTCAGCTTCCAGCACAGGCAGGTACTTGCAGAGGAACTCTCCGCCCTTCTCAGCGCCAATGCGGTCGAGCCCGTTCCAACAGGGCAAGAAGGGCTGGGATTCTATTCCAGGTACTTCCTTGTACAAAAGAAAACAGGGGGGATGCGTCCCATCCTAGACCTAAGGGCCCTGAACAAATTTCTGGTCCGAGAGAAGTTCAGGATGCTTTCCCTGGGCACCCTTCTTCCCATCATTCAGGATAACGATTGGCTATGCTCTCTGGACTTAAAGGATGCTTACACTCACATCCCAATACTTCCAGCTCACAGGAAGTATCCTCGATTCCATCTGGGAATGCAACACTTCCAGTATTGTGTGCTGCCCTTTGGTCTGGTGTCTGCGCCCAGGGTCTTTACAAAATGCCTGGCAGTAGTTGCAGCGTCGCTACGCAGACTGGGAGTGCATATTTTCCCTTATCTCGACGATGGGCAGGTGAAGAACACCTCAGAGGCAGGGGCTCTATAGTCCATGCAAATGACTATACAACTGCTGGAGCTACTCGGGTTCGTTTTACATTACCCAAAGTCCCATCTTCTTCCAGTTCAAGAACTAGAATTTATAGGAGCTCTGCTGGACTCACAGACGGCTCATGCCTATCTTCCCGAGGCGAGAGCAAACAATCTTCTGTCTCTAGTTTCTCTGGTCAGAGCATCTCAGCAGTTCACAGCTCAGCAGATGTTGAGATTTCTAGGCCACATGGCCTCCACAGTTCATGTAACACCCATGATCCGTTTTCACATGAGATCAGCTCAATGGATCCTAGCTTCCCAGTGGTATCAAGCTGCAGGGGATCTAGAGAATGCAATCCAGCTCTCCACCGATTTTCACAATTCCCTTCAATGGTGGACAATTCGATCCAATTTGACCTTGGGACGTCCTTTTCAAATTCCTCAGCCTTAAAAAGTGCTAAACAACGGATGCATCCCTCCTGGGGTGGGGAGCCCATGTCGATGGGCTTCACACTCAAGGACTTTGGTCCCTCCAGGAAACAGGTTGCTTTTGACTTGTAACCACTTGCCTCCACCTACCCTCCTCTACTCTTTCCTCTACACATTAATTGATTTGCTTGCTTTATTTTTTGTCTAAGATTGTAAGCTCTTTGAGCAGGGACTGTCTTTCGTCTATGTTTGTGCAGTGCTGCGTACACTTTGTAGCGCTATAAAAATGCTAAATAGTAGTAGTAGATCAATCTTCTGGAGTTGCGAGCAGTCTGGAACGCTCTAAAGGCTTTCAGAGATCGGCTGTCCAATCATATCATCCAAATTCAGACAATCAGGTTATGATGTATTACATCAACAAGCAGGGGGGCACAGGATCTCGCCCCCTGTGTCGGGAAGCCGTCCAGATGTGGCTTTGGGGTCGCCGTCATGGCATGTTTTTCCAAGCCACGTATCTGGAAGGCGTAAACAACAGTCTGGCCAACAGGTTGAGTACGAGTAGTTGCTCAACTCGGGCGTGGTACGCAAGATCTTCTGAGAGTGGGGCACCCCCTCAGTGGATCTTTTTGCCACTCAGATAAATCACAAGGTCCCTCAGTTCTGTTCCAGACTTCAGGCCTACGACAGACTAGCGTCGGATGCCTTTCTCCTTCATTGGGGGAAGGGCCTTCTGTATGCATATCCTCCCATATCTCTGGTGGGGAAGACTTTGCTGAAACTCAAGCAAGACCGCGGGACCATGATTCTGATTGCTCCCTTCTGGCCGCGCCAGATTTGGTTCCCTCTTCTTCTGGAGTTGTCCTCCGAAGAACCCTGGAGATTGGACTGTTTTCCAACCCTCATCACTCAGAGCGAGGGGGCGCTTCTGCATCCCAACCTCCAGTCTCTGGCTTTCACGGCCTGGATGTTGAAAGCGTAGAATTCGCTTCCTTGGGTCTCTCTGAGGGTGTGTCTCCTGAGTCTTGCTTGCTTCCAGGAAAGATTCCACGAAGCGGTGTTACTCTTGCAAATGGAGGAGGTTTGCCTTCTGGTGTGATAGCAAGGCCTTAGATCCTCGCTCTTGTCCTACACAGTCCCTGCTTGAATACCTTCTACACTTATCAGAGTCTGGTCTTAAAACCAACTCAGTGAGGGTTCATCTTAGCGCGATTAGTACTTATCATCGCCATGTAGAGGGTAAGCCTATCTCTGGAAAGCCTTTAGTTGTTCGCTTCATGAGAGGTTTGCTTTTGTCAAAGCCCCCTGTCAAACCTCCACCAGTGTCATAGGATCTCAACGTCATTCTTACCCAGCTGATGAAGTCTCCTTTTGAGACGCTGAATACCTGCCATCTGAAGTACTTGACCTGGAAGGTCATTTTCATGGTGGCTGTTACTTCAGCTCGTAGAGTCAGTGACCTCCAAGCCCTGGTAGTGCATGCTCCTTATCTCAAGTTTCATCATAACAGAGTAGTCCTCCGCACGCACCCTAAGTTTTTGCTGAAGGTGGTGTCGGAGTTCCATCTGAACCAGTCAATTGTCTTGCCAACATTTTTTCCCCGTCCTCATACCCGCCTTACTGAACGTCAGTTGCACACCTTGGACTGCAAGAGAGCATTGGCCTTTTATGTGGAGCAGACAAGCCCCTTCAGACAGTCCGCCCAAATGTTTGTTTCTTTTGATCCCAACAGAAGGGGAGTTGCTGTCGGAAAACGCACTATTTCCAATTGGCTAGCAGATTGCATTTCCTTCACTTATGCCCAGGCTGGGCTGAATCTTGCGGGCCATGTCACGGCTCATAGTGTTAGAGCCATGGCAGCGTCGGTGGCTCACTTGAAGTCAGCCACTATAGAACAGATTTGCAAGGCTGCAACGCGGTCTTCTATCCACACATTCACATCTCATTACTGCCTTCAGCAGGATTCCCGACGTGACAGTCGGTTTGGGTAGTCGGTGCTGCAGAATCTGTTCGGGGTTTAGAATCCAACTCCACCCCCCCCAGGCCGCACTCTCAGTTAGATGTTTCTTCGTAGGTCAATCCTTGTTATGTCCTTGCCGTTGCGAGGCCCAATTGACTTTTCTTTGTGTTCTTTGTTGTTTTGAGTGAGCCTGGGGGCTAGGGATACCCCAGTTATGAGAACAAGCAGCCTGCTTGTCCTCGGAGAAAATGAAGATACATACCTGTAGCAGGTATTCTCCAAGGACAGCAGGCTGATTGTTCTCACATACTCGCCCACCTCCCCTTTGGAGTTGTCCTTTTCCTTGTTATTGCTTTGTTATCGAACTGATCGGGACTCTCGTGCGACGGGCGGGAAGATGGTCGCACATCCGCGCGCTCGAAGGCTCTAGCAAACTTTTTGTTGCTAGGGAAGATTTCAGTTCCTGGGGCTGCCATGGACGTCACTCCTTTATCTCTACTCTCTTTCTTTCTTTTTCTCCCCTCTGTTTACTTATCTGTTTAAATATTGTATTTGTATATTCACTGGTTTGGCGATAGACTTTCCAGTCTGTTGTAAGCCACTTTGAGCCTGCATCCTGTAGGAAAAGGTGGGGTATAAATGCAATAAATAAATAAATATAATCATTGTAAAAAAAAAAAAAAAGCTCTTCTACCTAAATCTATGTATTATATCTTTTAATCTGATTATTACGTTTTATCTTTCTTTCCATACTTCAAAATAAATCATTGTAAATACTCAAAAACCTAAACGGAATGACAGGCAATTGGCACAAAGCTCTCAAGATGCAGTATCACTTATCTGAAAGCTCATCGGATAAGTGATACTGCATCTTCATTGGGACATGCACAGGGACCACTAGGAAGTGGCAGCATGTTTACCTGGGTTTTGAAAGCTTCATCTGTTAAACTTTCAATTGTCTCTTCAAAGCACTTAAGGAAATCTTCAATTTTCTTGTCAACCACTTCAGTGCTGAAAGAAACACAACAATCAAATTGGCAAAGTTTAAATACATTGCTACATGAAACCAAAAAGGAAAGGAACAGGCCCGTGCATATGATGAGTGATATATAGTAAAACAAGATTCAAAAGTGCTAAACCCCTACAAGAAAAGCTGTACTGGCTCCCCATCAAAGAACAGACCACCTTCAAAATCTGCACCTTGGTACACAAAGAGGCATATTTTCAAAGCACTTAGCCTTCCAAAGTTCCATAGAAACCTATGGAACTTTGGAAGGCTAAGTGCTTTGAAAATATGCCTCAAAATCATCTACGGCATAGTATCAGGATATATGATAGACCTACTAGATCTACCAACCACAAACAGAATCAGATCATCAAGATCATACCTAAACCTACATTATCCAAACTGTAAGAGGCTAAAATACAAAACAACCTATGCATCCAACTTCTCCTACATAAGCGCACAACTATGGAACGGTCTCCCAAATGCTGTGAGAAAAATCCATGACCACTTAAACTTCAGAAAATCACTCAAAACTTACCTCTTCAAAAAGGCCTATCCCAACAATCCAACATAAAAGACCAGTACCCAGCAACCGAGCACAACTAATGATCGTTCTGGACAATTTATAATCTTCACTTCTTTCGATCCTCTTGATGCCTGCTCCACACCTACCTCATCTGATCACAATATAACTTTGTATCTGTCACCAACCGAATTGGCAACAGCCTCTACGGTACTATGTAAGCCACATTGAGCCTGCAAATAGGTGGGAAAATGTGGGGTACAAATGTAACAAATAAATAAAACGTTTCTCCGATTCGTTTTAAATTTACTACTTTGTGGCTTCATCGCATGCCCCCTAGTCCTAGTATTTTTGGAAAGCGTAAACAGACGCTTCACATCTACCCGTTCAACTCCACTCATTATTTTATAGACCTCTATCGTATTTCCCCTCAGCCGCCTTTTCTCCAAGCTGAAGAGCCCTAGCCACTTTAGCCTTTCCTCATAGGGAAGTCATCCCATCTCCTTTATCATTTTCGTCACCCTTCTCTGTACCTTTTCTAATTTCACTATATCTTTTTTTAGGTGCAGCGACCAGAATTGAACACAATATATGAGGTGAGGTCGTACCATGGAGTGATACAAAAGCATTATAACATCCTCATTTTTGTTTTCCATTCCTTTCCTAATAATACCTAACATTCTATTTGCTTTCTTAGCAGCAGCAGCACACTGAGCAGAAGGTTTCAATGTATCATCAATGATGACATCTAAATCCCCTTTTTGGTCTGTGACTCCTAACGTGGAACCTTGCACGACGTAGCTATAATTCGGGTTCCTCTTTCCTACATGCATCACTTTGCACTTGCTCACATTAAACGTCATCTGTCATTTAGACGCCCACTCTCCCAGTCTCGTAAGGTCCTCTTGTAATTTTTCACAATCCTCCCGCGATTTAATGACTTTGAATAATTTTGTGTCATCAGCAAATTTAATTACCTCACTAGTTACTTCCATCTCTAGGTCATTTATAAATATGTTAAAAAGCAGGGGTGTAGCCAGACCTCATGGTGGGAGGGGGCCAGAGCACAAGGTGGGGGGGAGGCACTTTTAATCTGCCGCCCCCCCCCCCCCCCCGCCTTGCCACTTCCCACCCACTGCTGCAGCCAATGCCTTGGCTGGCAGGGGTCCTCAACTCCCACCAGCTGAAGCACTGTCTAGCGCCGCGTTGCCTGCCCTGCTCTGTCTTCCCCTCATGTCCTGCACGCTCCTTTTAGTGAAATTGAGCATGCTCAGTTTCAGTAAAAGAAGCGTGCCGGACGTAAGAGGAAGACAGAGCAGGGCAGGCAAAGCAGCGCCGCCGGAGACCGGCGCTGGACAACACTTCAGCTGGCAGAGGTTGGGGACCAATGCCCCGTGGCCCCACGTAGCTATGCCACTAGGACAGAGAAAGTGCCTGTGTGTAAAAAATGTAAACCGCTTTGACTGTAACACAGAGAGGGGATATATTAAATCTATGACCGCATGACATTTGGTGAATTCCAAGGGATTTTCTTGGTAATACTGAAAATTAGTCACAATCTGCACTTCAATAAAATATTAAAGGTTGCAGTCCAGTGACACCTGGTGACCAGATTTGGGGGAATACGTGCACAGAGTTTCACAAAGAAATGCAGCCTATAATCCTTGACCAAGATCATCACTGTAATGGCTCAGTTAAGTATGAGATTAAATAACATACTGTAGAACTTTAGAAGCTGCTTCTGACTGAGTTAGTAGCCTAAAGAAACTGCATGAACTTACTTGAATTTAGTCGCTTGGGTTTCCACAGTGACAGAAAATCCAAGAATACCATAAGTATTTCTGCAGGTGGGATAAACATGATACCTTGAAAGAGTAAAAGGAAACAGAAAGTGCATTAAGCTCTCATAAGAGATGATATAACCAAGGAAAAAGCAGATTATCACTATTGGAGCAATTCTGTAACAGGGCACCTACATTTAACAAAGCCTACAAAAGTCATCCTCAATGAAACAAATCATTCCTTAAACCAACCAAGTACACCAAAAACACCTCTCACACGACCTTACCTAACACCTGTCCATCTAAATCCTCTTATACCTCACTTTATGATCAATTGTATTTAAATCATGTACTGACTTTATCATAACCTTACTCTGTAAGCCACATTGAGCCTGCAAAAAGGTGGGAAAATGTGGGGTATAAATGCAATAAATAAATAAATAAATAATGTTACCACAACAATGAAAACGTACACTATTAAATTAACAAAAACAGAAAATCCCAAAGTCACTGGTAATAATTCCAATAATACTATTAAAAAAAAAAAACCCAGGACAAATGCTACAAAATCTTTTTTTCTTTCAAGAGTATTTTTCGAGAAGAGTGCCCTCAGAAAAATCCACTATCTTAATAATAACCTTTGCATAGTGATATAGCACTTCATTCATCGGGCTACTCCCCGTTTAACACCATACTGAGTGCTATTTGTGTCATTTGTGATTGTGCAATCAACCCAAAAAAACTCTGATAAACCTTCACCAACTATGGCCAGCTGCCACTTCTCTGAAGCAAAGAAACTTTCAAAAAGACTTTCAGATCGTGGTTATTCTAAACAAATAGTCAATAGAGCATATGAAAGAGCGAAATATACCAATAGGGACCTTTTATTAGCAGGCACCTATCAGAAAGAAATCAATGACAACGTGTGCACAATGGTCATGAAATACACTTCTGCCAGCCCTGAAATCTCCAATATGATAAGAAAACGTTGGGATATAATACAAACCAACCGTGCATTCAAAGATGTCAATCTACGCACTGCATTCGCAAGGGGTAAAAATTTGAAAGAAGTACTTAGCCCTGCAGCAATTCCATCAAACATTAGCACCAGAAGCAAAATCAATGGCCATTATAAATGTGGCACAAGCCAGATTTGTAGAATTACCATAGAAACCAAAATGTTCAAAGATGTGTTAAACAAACAAGAGTTTTCCTTAATTAATTTTAGCAATTGTAGATCAGACCATGTAGTTTATGTCATCCAGTGTCCTTGCCACAGTTTACGTCGGCATGACCACAAGAGCTTTCAAAATTAGAATGTTAGAGCAGAGATCCAACATTGCCAGACAAAACATTAATAGTAGAACATTGCATCAATTGTAAACACAAATTTGATGAACTCAAATGTTGTATTCTTGATAAGATACATGGCAATTTAAGAGGGGGCAACAGAAAATTAATGTTACAAAGACAAGAAGCAAGATGGACTCACAAATTGAATTCATTGGAGACGTCAGGATTGAACAATAAAATTGATTGGTACGTATTCTATTAGATCATTATTCAATTCATAACACCACACTTTCAACTGCAGTTATCCCACTAACAGCTGATTGAAATGAACCATTTAGAAAACGCGCACAGAATGTGACGTGTCAGCGCCATTTTTTCTTGAGGAATGCGACTTGAATGTATGTGCACCTATGCTCTAAGATATCCCCACTGTTTAACCGTATTTAGATTATGCTGACGGTGGCGCCGTTGGACTTAAGTGTTGCTTGATATCCATTGGCGCTTTCATATAGCTTACTTACAGAGGTTCTGTTTGAATGCTCATCATTTTAAATCACAGCATCGAGCACTTTAAATAGCAAAAAAGGAGGAGAGTTAAGCGACTCCCCATGACAGAAACTCAGCAATGGTTTTTATTATATCCGTTGTAAACCTGGGACTTCTAGTCCATAAGGTTTCTGAGGGATTCTCTCCTTTTCAAAAAAATACATTAGTAGTCTAGCCTGTTCTAGTGTACCATACCTGTTTTGTAAAAAAAAAAAAAAAAATCAACCTTACTGCAGTGTTTTGAATTATCTGTAGTTTTTGAATGATTTGTTTCGATAAACCTAAGTATATAAGATTACAATAATCTAATTTAGTAAGCAATAATTGTACCAGAAATCTAAATTGCTCAATTTAAAAAAAAAAAGTTTTCTAATATGCCTTAAGTTTCCTCATCAAGAAGAAAGAACTTTTTATCAAAGTACTAGCCGTCCCTGCTGGCGTTGCTCAGCGATAGGTTGTAATTGAGAAAAGCAAGGTTTATTTGTGTGTAATAACACTGTATAAAGTATGCTGAGGGGTGAGTGTGCGTGGAGGTGTGCTACTCTGGCTGTGTGTGAGTGGGGGGTGTGGTACTGAGGGGTGAGTGTGAGTAGGGGTGTGCTATTCTGGGGGGTGTGTCTGGGGTTGTTTTGCTAAGGGGTGTGTAAGACCAGGCGAGTGTGAGTGGGGTGTTTTGCTGAGTGCTGTATTATAATGGGTGAATGTGAGTGTGGGGAGGGGGGGTAAGAATGGCTGAGTGTGACTGAAGTGTTTTGCTGAGGGTGTGTGTAAGAAAAGGTGACATTAACATTGAGTTTAATACTCCCTTAAATCAGAAAATGTGGAGACTGTATCCCTACCTAGCACTAACTTCTCTTTTCAGATCATTTGTTTAGGTTGATTTTCTTGATTAGTTGTTTCTTTCAATCTAGCAAGTGCCTGCCATTTGGCTTTCACCATTTTCCTGTCATAACACAGCCTTCTTTTCATAAGATGCTCTTCAAATATTTACAAAATAAATCATAAGAGTTCTCAGATCTTAAATTGAATGGCAAAGAATTCCAAAGACAAGCAGCCCGATTGGGATAAGATCGTTAGTGATTTCTCTTAGATGTGACTCCTTGAATAGGTGGAAATAAAAGGTAGATCATTTTCTAAAACATCTTGACCTGGAAGTCTCAGTTCTGATCTCTATATTCTTTTTTTTTTTTAATTCTTTATTTATAAGTATTTCATTTACATACAATGACATAAATGAGGAAATATCAGAAAATACAAACAGCTGAAAAAAAAAAGAAAACTACTTATAGCCATTTCTGGCATAAAATAGAAGATAAACTTTTTAATTTTGTCCACAATTTGAATCAAGATACTAGGCAATAAAATAAAGGAAAAAGAAAAAAAATAACATAGCTATAAACTAAGTTATTAACGGTTGGGTTAATGCAGAGATTCTACAGCCAACATAACAGCGTTCTCAATTAGGGAGGCAAGTCCTTGGGCTTAACAGCTTCCTTCATTACAATAAATTCTAACAATTTCGAGGGAGAGAAAAATATATAATTAACTAATTTGAAAGTTACATAGCATTTACAAGGAAACTTTAACAGAAAAGTTGCACCTAAGTTAATAACTCTAGATTTATACAATAGAAATTCCTTTCTCCTTTTCTGTGTGCTCCTTGCCATGTCAGGGAAAATTTGAATTTTCTGACCCAAGAAACAATCATTTAAATGGTGAAAGTATAGCCTGAAAATATTGTTTCTATCTCGTTCAAGAGTGAATGTCACTATTAAAGTTGTTCTTTCGGTGATCACTTCCAGGGAGTTCTCAAGAAATTCTGTCAAATTAAGATTTGAAGCAGCCTGAGGTTGTTGTTCTGAAGATCTCACTATTCCAGAGGTATATTGGGCCCTTGTAATAGGGGGAACTCCCTCTACAGGGATTCCCAATATATCTACAAAATATTTTCTAAGCATATCAATTAATGATACTAAAGGAGATTTAGGAAAGTTCAATATCCTCAGGTTATTTTTCCTCCCGTTATTTTCCAAATACTCCATCTTTCTTTCCTGAGTTTCCTTTTCTTTTACCAAAATCACTGTTAAATCCTGTAATTGTTTAAACTCAGTCTCCATCTTAGACATTTTTTCATTCTGTTCTTGAACTTTTATAGATATGCTCTGACTAGTTTGCTTCAGTTCCACAATTTCGCCATTTATGGAAGTATTCATATGAAGTAAAGTGTTCTTTACCTCCTGGATTGCGTCCAAAGCATCGTCACCTGAGTTAGTCTTTTCATTCCTCCGCAGCTCTCTGAAGTGACTCCGTGGGAGGCAGGGAACCCGACCAGCGTTTGTCCCTGAGTTGTTGTCTCCTTCCCCAGAGTAGAGGTACTCGAGGGACCTCCTTCCACAAACAGCAATTCCAACTGTTGTGGACCCGTCAATTCTACTACACTTCCGGGTTGTGGGGGAGCGGTGAGAGAACGAGGGCTTAGCGTCGCGCCCTCTGTGCTGCACTCTGCTCCGGACTGGAGCGAGCCCGTCGAGGTAGAAGCCTGCACGCCCAGGGTCCCGATTCCAAAGTTTTCAAGCGTCGTTTGATGAGAAGCTGGGGGTAGAGCCGGTACAGAGGAGGTAGGTGCCGGCGTTTTTCCCTTTCTTTTCCCCATCTAAAAGTCGGGGTAAGAATTTCTCTCTCACGAACACTGTCAAATCTTAGGAGCTCCGGGATCCAACAACCGTTACTGGCGCCATCTTGATTCTTCCCCTGATCTCTATATTCGATGTAAAATGGGGCTCCACATGATACTGGCCTCACAGAAGACGACAAAGAAACCCAAATACTCTTGGCCCTTGACAAACATGTGTACATGCTTAATGAGTGCCCCCATATCATTCAGTAAAGTTCCTGCAGTTGCCAACAGCTCTTTTCTTCAGCCTGCAGAAGCCCCTCTTTCTTTCATCACTCTTCCATTCTCTCCCTCTCACCAAGGGCCAGGGCCAGTACAAGGATATTAGGTATCCTAGGAACACCTTTAATCTTCCACCTCATCAACCCCTTGCAATCTACCTACCTACCAGCTTGGTCCCAGTTGCCATGAAAGGCATATTTCCAGTGACTGTGGAAGCAGTAAAAAGACAGCAGGAAGTTATTTAAATTTCCTCCCTCCCTGGAGGCCCTAATGCAGCACTTCCCCTAGTAGCTTGACACCTATGACTGGTAGGAAGAAGGGCACTTAATAACATGCCAGCTTCCTCTACTGCATGAGGCCGGTCTCATGGTAACAGCCACAAAATTATAGGATCTCATGGCTCATGTCACAAAACTGACTCCAAGTTGCAGAAGGAACTACCCTATTAAAATTCCCTTCTTCCTTCCCAAACATGGGGGCCAAGCCACCGCATTAAGCACTGGGGTAAAGCCTGCGGGAGGGAATTTAAAATACCTTCACGCTGCCTTTTGATGCTCTCCAATTTCAATGCTATAGTTTACCATTTAATTTGTCTAATGGAAGCACCAACCCTGCCCAGAATACTCACTGGCTCTCTCAGCCCAGTGCCTCTTGCAGAGCTCAGTCTCCTTTCCCCCACCTCATGCAGAAGCTTCACTTGTACAGAACTTGTGACTAGAGCTGCCTTCCATTGCTTCCACCCCACTGCTGCCTTCTCATTGGCTGGATCCTACCCAAATTCTCTACTACTAATGACACTAGAACAGGCAGGGCTGACTCATTCACATGGGGAGGAGGATTGTAAAGCTGCAGATAATAAAAATTAAGAATAAAACTCCAAAATATATGTCCACACACACTAGCCATCCTTTTAACTTCCAAACAGTAATGTAAAAGTACGTAGAATTCTAACAACAACAAAAAAAGCCAGAAAGTTGGCACTTCTAATCATCTGAGTACTGCGTATCTAGGACAGGACTTTATCAGCATGTGTCTGCTTCTTCCATAGACGTGCATTGCGCATTTGTATGAGGAGCTTATTTCTGCGGAACCCCAGTTTGATTATGGCCCATTTTCAAACTTGATGTGTCCTTTAACTATTTTTCCTCTTGCCAAATTTCGTCCCGTTAAATTTTTAAAGGGATATTTCGCCCCCAGAAAGGCAGATAGATACTCTTAATCCCCTCTGTATAATTATTTCCAATTTCCACTGAATTAGAAAGGAAAAAAAGGTACTACCTTTGGGCTTCTTTTACAAAGCCACATTAGCCATTCACACATGGCAAATGAGAGGAAGCCCATAGGAATTGAATAGGCTTCCTCTCATTTGCCGCACCCAGAATCGGTAGTGCGGCTTTGTAAAACAGACCCTTAATCAGTGCTTCACATACTTATCTAATAAATATGCAAGTTGCCCCAGATTATGAAACAAAATATCAGCCGTCCAGTGCCCCATCCCTCCTCCTCCCCCCTCTACTTATCCTAAGGTGATAACAGCAGCAGCCAACATACTGCCCTGTGCACTTGCAGACCCAAGTACTCTGCATGGGTTCCCATACCAACAGGATTCCACACAGGAGCAGGGGGCAGGGCAGCGAACATTCACAGTCAAGCCCCAGGCTGAAGGCCACTACTGAGAATGGGTCGCAGCCCCATTTCTTTGGCCGTGTCTACTAATGAGGTGATCCAATCTGAAATCAGTTTGGGAACTACTGCCCTTAATGATCAGTCTGAGCTTGCTTAGGTGTGAGGCAGGCCTAAGCTGTTCTCAGGTGATTCAAAGTGAATCAACGCCTCTGTTTGCCATTTTACACTAATGAACTAGCAAGTCAGGAACCTAACCATGAACCCCACTTATAACCGAATGAATTTTTTTGTGGGTGGCATTTTACTACAACCTAAGATGTTGACGTGATAAATCCAGTTTGTTGGAAAATGCATGGATTATACGTGTAAGATATGATTTAGAAACCTTACTTGCTTCTCCTAAAAGAGCATCCAGTAAGTTACTGAAAATGAACAAACTTACCCCAGGGTTTGCTTGGTTCTTAGGAAGTCAAAGCACGGCTCTTCCATGTGCATCTGAAATAAAATTGAGCTCTGAAGAAGGTTCTACTACTACTACTACTACTATTTAACATTTCTAGAGCGCTACAAAGTGTACGCAGCGCGTTCTACTTACATAAAATACCTGCAAGAGTAGCTGGCAGTACTGATGCCTTGTGAAAGCACATGCATCCATTTTAGCAATGCCAAAATGCAAAACGTATCAGTCTATTCTAAATTTGAAGATTTATAGAGGTGAATGTTTCATTTGTGTACTATTCCTTGTGTACCTATAACATTCCTTAGAAGCATTTACAGTATTCCAAGCATACTCCTTTCTCTTGCCTAACACATATGGTTATTTAATTTCATTAAAAATTTCTCATTTTTGTAAAATCGACTCCTAATCAACTGCGAGGTCTGTTTCTTCAGCTCTACCACCAACTGCCTGCCTACGAATCCACTTATTCTCCTGCTACAGAGGTCAGATCTACATTTCAGGTCTTTGCTGTCAGGTGAAGGAATGCAGAGGAGCCCTCCAAATCTGATCCTTGAACATAGCAGATAATTAAAAGGTGGGGTTTGGACCACGGGTACCAGAGACTGGAAACACTCGTCCTTGAATAAAACCTTTATTATTAACAATAAAGGTTTTATTCAAATACGAGTCTTTTTAACAATAAAGGTTTTATTCAAGGACGAGTGTTTCCAGTCTCTGGTACCCGTGGTCCAACCCTCACCTTTTTATTATCTTGATTTCTCCCGTGGGACATTTGGGTTCTCCGCTGCTGCGGATTCTCCCGAACACCTTGAACACAGCAGACAGGGCAAAGCCAATTTGTACTGTAAGTCACTTCCAGTGCTTTTCTTAGGATTGTTGGGGTTATTAAAGCAGCAGCAAGGAATGCTAAAATCAGTTCCTCAGCCTTATTTTCTTAATCCTAGGCTTACCTTATAGATCTCCACATGCACATCAAGTGTCTTTAGGATTTCTAAAGATGCAGACTGTATCAAAGCGGGAAACCCCCCCCCCCCCCCCAAAAAAAAAAAAAAAAAAAAACCACTTACCACAAGAAGCTCCATGAGAGAGTATTCTCGCAAGCTCTTGGCACCTGACTAAATCAAAATAAAACAAATCAGCCCAAATAGAACAAAATGCATTTAATTATTAATCAGACTACAGTTTTAAATTAGTACCATCCTATTTAGCTGTTGTTATTAAAGATACTGTAAGTACTAAGCCATGCAATCCAGGTGTTCAGTAAAAACAGATAGCTGTATTCCCACACTAATACCAAAAGCCAAAGATCACAGGACTAAATATAAAAACAGGATTGAGCAGCTAAACCCCCCCCCTCAGATTCTAAAGTCACAAACTACTACTACAAATCATTTCTATAGCGCTACCAGTCGTACGCAAACTGCTAGTGATTACAGTATTTATTTACCGTCATCTTCTTTAAGAATGTGTTTCTGAACTTCCTTTTACAGGATGCCTACCAAGGTTTTTTCTTAAAGCAAATTGGTGCCCCCTCCTCTGTCATTCTGGCATATAGACTTACATTGGGTGAAGAACAGAATAAACATGCAATTTAATGGAATTTAAAAAAACACACAAATTAGGCCCATTTCCAAAGATACCTTTCCTTTACCTTTTATACAATAAAAAGATCCACATGTCTGTACACTCATCATATTACACTGATCCTAACTCTGGTACCACCAACAGGTCTGGTACCAAAGTAACCAAATATGAATAATTAACCTGTAATAAAGATTTGTAATATCTTTATAGTGTCTGCTTCAACAAATATAAACCACATGCATTTTCTGTGGCTAGCCTGAAAATTCAGACCACTTTAAAACTGCACATTCAAGTATCCTAATAAATAAATAAATATGGATATTAAAACACCTGTCAAATGCACTGGGTAAAGCCAAGGTCAAAGGTTTGGTAAAATCAGAGATTATGGTTTATGTTATGTGATACACTGCCTACAAAAAAATTATACCCGAATGTAACTCACCTTGAGCTACTACTGAAAAAGGTATGAGCTGAATCCAAATAAATTACTACTACTACTACTACTATTTAGCATTTCTATAGCGCTACAAAGCGTATGCAGCGCTGCACAAACACAGAAGAAAGACAGTCCCTGCTCAAAGAGCTTACAATCTAATAGACAAAAAATAAAGCGAGCAAATCAATTAATGTGTAGAGGAAAGAGGAGGGTAGGTGGAGGCGAGTGGTTAAAAGTCAAAAGCAATTCAAATACGATAAACAATTGACAAATATCTATATATATATATAAAACTCACCCTCAACGTTCTATTTGCACTGACGTCACTGAAGCCAGGTTCGTAAGTTCGAAGCTCTGAAGCCACAGAAAGTCACAGTCTGTGGGCCCCGCCCTCGCGTCAAACATTATGACGTTGAGGGCGGAGCACATTCTCAGCTCCGTTGTACTGCACTGTACCTCTGCTCCGCCCTTGCATCAAAATGCGATGACATCGAGGGCGGAGCACATGGGGGGCGTGCCAAATGGCCAGGGTCACACATTCGCACGGAGGCTGCAGGGGGGCCGGCGACACACGGAGACACAAAGGGACGGAGGGGAGCCTTGCTAGCGCCCGTTTCATTGCGATTTGAAACGGGCCTTCCTTACTAGTTAAAAATAAAAAAGGGAAAGTAAGTAACAAGACTGATAGTGAAAGTAAAGGCCAACCTGTACATCATCTCTTCAGGTTTGTTAACTTAATAGGCATCCTGAACCTGAAATCTTCTCACTTCAGTGAGGCAAAGACATTCTGCCTCACTAAACCGCCCAAAACACGGCAGCCAGACTCATTTTTGGCAAATCACGGTTCGAAAGTGCAACACCTCTCCGTGAAAAGCTCCACTGGCTCCCCATCAAGGAACGAATAAACTTCAAAGTCCACACACTGATCCACAAGATCCTCCACGGAGAATCTCCAAGTTACATGACCAAACTAATCGACCTTCCAGCCAGGAACGGGTCCAAATCTTCACCTGCCTAATTGCAAAGGTCTCAAATACAAAACTTACTATGCATCCAACTTCTCCGTTATAGGCAGCCAACTTTGGAACGCCATACCAAGATTCATCCGAACAACAAACGAACATCTACGCTTCCGAAAGCTGCTGAAAACATAACTCTTCAAACAAGCCTATCCAAATGACCCAACTTAACTTACGACCCTAATCCACACCACTAACATTAAACATACCTCAACCCTTCCCCCACATCTCTTCCTCTTGTCCTTCTCTATACAATTGTACTATCTTTGTGATACTTTTACCCATACATTGTATTACCTCTTTGATACTTTGTACCCATACATTGTGTTATTTCTGTGATACTTTGTACCCATACCTTGTAAGCCGCACTGAACCTGCTATTGAGCGGGAAAGAGCGGGGTATAAATGCTATAAATAAATAAATAAATAAATTCTGGGCTGGAAGAATTTACCTGATAATAAACAGTGACCTCAGAGTTGGCATCGCTCTTGTTCAGGGCTTTTACTTTGCACAGATGGTAGGCACTGGGCAGCTCGACCACTTGAAACTGTACATGTATCTCTTCCTCCAGAGGCTGAAAGTGGAGCTTCCTGAGGAACCATCAAAAAACACTTAGGCTTGAGAGTCTGGCGGCCTTACACTATTCTGCCTTCTGATTCACAAGAAGCAAAAGCGTCAGTCTAGGCCTAATAAGTGACATACTTACCAAGAATTAAAGAATTTGATGTGACCAAAAATCACAACCATTAGAGTTTGGCAACCCAGACCGTAAAATCCGGTCCTTAGTGTAACCTGTGGTTAAATATTACTTTGTTTACTTGCAGGGAGAAGCCCGCTTCAGGCAGGGGGGTGATCTCAGGGCTGCCCAGAAACAGCCCACAATGGCACTGAGACCAGTATATAAGATAAAATTGTTAAAAACGTGTTTTGATGGTGGTGTATGATTATAAGTTATAGAATTCAGGTGCCCAGAGGTCCTAAAGTGGTGCTGTGACCTTTGAGGAAGTTTGATATATAAAATGCTTTAAATTGTGTTTCTCTTTGGGGGTTTGAGTTTTAAAAGTACATATTTTCACACAATTCTCCTCAAAGCATGGCTATAAGATGTCGTATGGTGTTAAGGGTGAAAATGAAAGGTGTCTTTAGGATGATTTTGACTGTTTTAACTGTGAGCTGTGCAGGGCTTACTCTGCCAAGCCCTCTTCTACATAAATTTGCATAGCTTGAATCCGTTTGGCTGCACAGATCAGCTCACCACAGGAACCTGTTTCTGGGGAATTTTCTGGGGGCCTCAGGAGAGAGAGAGAAAAAAAGAAGACGGGTTGGACTTGGACTCTGAACAGGCAGGGTGGATGTCGGAGGGTCTGGGAGGTTAACGTGTGAGTTGAAGAAATAAGTACTTTGTGTGAGTAATATATGAAGAAGTTGAGTGGGTGGAAATGAGAGATAAAATGTGACTGTGTTTTGGATAGGCTTTAATCTTTTTGTGACATTTTGTTGAGAGGAAGTTCTGCTCTGAAGTGTAAAGTAAAATATTGTTCTGATAATTATTAGAATTGCCTAATAGTGATTTTTCATCTAACTGAAAAGCTGTGAGAACTTAAACGGGAGAGAATTAAAATACATACAAGTTCTGTGAGCACCCTGCAAGATGTGTCTCAGCTTCAGGCGGAATTCAGATGAGAATGCTGCTGAGGTGGAGGAGGGCATTTTGCTTCAGTGGCGTCATTGTCACTGGCAGGGCCGCTGAGAGACTGGGCCAGTGCCCCCCCCCCCCCCCCCCGCTCCCCCCCCCCCGAGGTCGCCGCCGCCGCTGCTCCCCCCTCCGTCCGCCACCGGGCTGGGCCCCCTGCATTGAAATCACAGCGCCTCTCACCTCCGTGTCAAAACGCTGCAGGCAGCAGATTGCCTCCCTTCGGCCCTCCTTCCCTCCTTGTGTCCCGCCCTTCCGGAAGTTACTTCAGACGAGGGCGGGACACAGGGAGGGAAGGAGGCCCGAAGGGAGGCGATCTGCTGCCTGCAGCGCTTTCACACGGAGGTGAGAGGCGCTTGATTTCAATGCAGGGGGCCCGGCCCGGTGGCAGACGGTCGACGACGAAGGGCGGGTGGGACTGGGCCCCCCTTGGAGGCCCAGGCCCTGGGAATTTTGTCCCCCCTGCCCCCCCCCCCCCCCTCTCGGCGGCTATGGTCAATGGGGACTTCAAGTGTAGTGAACAATGCAACAGCTATATTGTGGTTGGAAGCCATTAATCTCTTCTTGGTGATTGCTACTGTGTGTGTGACGTGAATAGTATTTTTGAAGAGAGTCATCCAAGAAGATAACATAGTGAGGAAACAAAAGTCTGAGATAGTCAGAAAGTATTTAGCATATACCAATAATTATTTTTATTTAAGAAAAAGTTTGTCCAAACCAGTATTTAGATTCTTAAACTACATATCCTGGGTGACAGGTTGCACACACATTTTGGATAAGGAGGCAGATTTCTCTCCATTTTGTTTTGGTTTTAGTAACATAGTAGATGATGGCAGAAAAAGACCTGCACGGTCCATCCAGTCTGCCCAAGAAGATAAATTCATATGTGCTACTTTTTTATTTGTACTGTCCTCTTCAGTGCACAGACCGTATAAGTCTGGCCAGCCCTATCCCCGCCTCCCAACCACCAACCCCGCCTCCCAACCACCAGCTCTGGCACAGACCGTATAAGTCTGCCCAGCACTATCCCCGCCTCCCAACCACCAGCTCTGGCACAGACCCTATAAGTCTGCCCAGCACTATCCCTGCCTCCCACCACCGGCCTCTCACCAACGGCTCTGGCACAGACCTTATAAGTCTGCCCAGCACTAGCCCCGCCTCCCAACCACCAGCCCCAGCACAGACCGTATATGTCTGCCCAGCACTAGCCCCGCCTCCTAACCACCAGCTCTGCCACCCATTCTAGGCTAAGCTCCTGAGGATCCATTCCTTCTGCACAGGATTCCTTTATGTTTATCCCACGCATGTTTGAATTCTGTTACCGTTTTCATCTCCACAACTTCCCACGGGAGGGCATTCCAAGCATCCACTACGCTCTCCATGAAAATATACTTCCTGACATTCTTCTTGAGTCTGCCCCCCTTCAATCTCATTTCATGCCCTCTCGTAGTAGTAGTAGTAGGCAGTAGGTTCCTCTGCAGCTGATCATTCATCACCCTACGCAGGAGGACAAAGGAGAAGGGCCCCACCGTTTCCACGCAAAAAGAAGACCCATGGAAAGCTTGAACCATCAGATAAGTTCAACAATTGCACCTATGACACCCAGGAACTAGACTAAATCTTCTATCCCTTTTCATTGAGCTAAAGAGACTCTGACACACGGAAGGCATTAGCAGGGGATAAAGTCATAATTCCCTCGTTGATTCATGATCTTGAGAGAAAGTGTACTGGTACTATATTGGGATACCACATTTTCTGCAGACCCTCTTATCCGATATTGTAAGAAAAAGGAGTTTTCTGATCTTTGTATACACCAAAGTGTTCCGAGCTGTAAGAGGAGTTTCTGTGTAGCTTATTGTTAAGTGGAAGGGAAGAAACGTTTGATTTGTAACATTCCTTTGCATTGCATTTATCCCGACATTTATACATTGAGGTGTATAATTTTCTTTCTTGCACCCATGTTAAACAAAGTTCCATAAAACTTTTATAGTTCAACTAATCCTTAAGTAAACCACATCTTGTGGAATAAACATATTCTGTTAAACTTTCAGTTGGTCATCTTTTCATTATCCTGTATATAATTACTTACAAAATTTTCCTTTGGAATGTAACATCTTTTCTCTAGATTTTCAATTATTTTTCCTCTCAAGTTTTTTTGGAACTTGAAACGAGGTTAGTTTGTTAATGAAGCTTTTTCCCTTTGTCTTTTGAGTACTCTGTCTGAGGTAATCGTTGTAGGCCACTGGTGACGCACTTAAATCCTATTCAGGTACATGTGAGCTCATGGGACTAGGGGGCTTACATCAGTAAGGGCCATGCCTCATTTCTGAGAGGTCACGACATTTCCAGGATTTAATGCAATTACAGCAGACTTCTAATGTATCCATGACTTCTGTACCAAACACCCAGCTGAATCAAGAATGCACTTGACCCCTAAACCTACTATTAATAGACCCAAACTTTTAATCCCACATAGGACATATGCACAGACACTATGTCCTCTGCACAACATGCGCCGAGCCGGAAAACAAAGTTAACATTTTACAGTCATTCTTAGATTATTTCCTCCCATTATATGCTACAGACAAATACAATAAAAATACAGTTTTGTATTGACAAATATTCACAATTTAGTTAAAGAATGAAAGGGAAAGAGCAAATACTTACTCAATAACATAATTAAGGAATTCTGTTGATTCCTAAAAAGTGGAAACAAATTTTAAACAGTGTTTTAATGTTCTGGTTTGGACTGTCTATAAAGGTAGCTTTGTTAGGTACAGAATTCTCTTCAGAGAGGTGGAGCTACTTTCTAAAGGATAAACTGCTAAATGACAGAGACGGAGAAGAGTCCATATTTATAAAACATTAGAGGAGATCAATTTTGAAAAGCAATTTACCTACGTGTTTGAGAACTGCAAAATCCCCTTCCCCGAAGCAGGTTTTCAACTATGTGTGTGGCTGTACTCACATCATGTGGACACATTCCAAGGAGGCGGGGGGGTGGGGGGGTGGGAGAGGTACAAACAACTATAGTTTTGCATTTCTAAAACTATGTGCACTGCTTTCTTTGAAAGACATATCCAGACAGAAAGCAGTTGTAAATGTGTGCGAGTACTTTTTCCTCCAATGCAAATTTAAAAAGAAGGCAACAGTCTGATATTCCTCCTCTGAAAGCTGTGTCTGAATAAAAAATGTGCATAGGCTTTGCATCAGTGAAAAACAGTTTTAAAAATTGTTCCCGTAAGCGTATAATCACCTCAATAAGTCATTATACTGGAGAGTTAGTTGTTATATGAAATAATAAAATATCAACAGATAAGTCCTACAGGCCACTGCAAACTCCCCCCTCCCCCCCTGCCAATCTTCTTTTACAGAGGTGGTTTGGCTACGTAATATAAACCTACAATGAAAACAAAAAAGACTGAATTACAATAAGGGGCCCTTTTACTAAGCCGCGTGTCTACGTGCGCCAAAATGGTGTTACCACCCGGTTACTGTATGGCTCTTGAGGTAATTTTATTTTTGGCGCGCGTCCGATACACGCGGCTGAAAAATAATTTTTATTTTCAGACGCACGTATTGGACGCGCACCAAATGCCATTTGACACGTGTAGGTCATTACCGCATGAGACTTTACTGTTAGGTCAATGGCTGGCGGTAAGGTTGCAAAGACCCAAAATAGATACGCGACAATTTTGATTTTGCCACACGTCTATTTTTGGCAAAAATTTTTAAAAGGCCTTTTTTTACAGGCAAGCTGAAAAGTGGATCGGCGTGCGCCCAAAACCGGTGCCTACACTACCGCAAGCCCTTTCGCAGCACACCTTAGTAAAAGGGCCCCTAAGTGCACTAGACAAATTTGCCTAATGAATGCAAGTGGAGAAAACACACCCTTCATTCTTCATGCTGCCCCCTAGTGGTCTGAATCTTCCAAGTAAGGCAGACCACTAGGAAATAAGCAGGGAGGGATGAACACAGGATCACCAGGGTGCAGATGATGACAGACTAGTGTGCCATAAGCGGGACTTTCATATATGTAAACAAGGATGAGGCCGCATTCTCAAAATGCTATTAAGATTTCTTACACTTTATTCTAAAAGTAAAACTAGATTCAAATTATTTTCCTTCCACTATTTGTCTTTCAGTATTACATAAAAAAACATTTTATTCACTATAACCATTTGCATATAATCTAGTTTTAAAATTATGAACGTCAACATTTTAAAATGTTTAAGTGCAATTGCCTCTGCTCCTGCCCACTGGTCAACTATGGCTCAAATTCCAAACACTACCAGGGCTTCTCCTCCTCAAATAGCTTGGGTTTTGTCTCAAGCTTTCTTCTTTCAGACCTCTTGCTTCTGCTTACAGACCTCTCCCGAAACTGCAAGGGATCAGCGTGTCATTTCCTCAACACTATTACCTATTCCCCACCCTTTGCAAAAAGGCAACACTGAAGACATCAAGAAGCCAAAACCCCAGTCTCCCCAATAAAGTGCACAATATCTGTAGGGTCAGCTCAGCTTCAAAACACAAAATCAACTGAGAGAAGGATGAGAGAATGCGTAAGTAAATGATTTTGAAAATCTTCTGAAATAAAGAACGCAAAAGGTAATGGAATAAGAGCATCAGTACATAAGCATCACCAGACTGGGACAGATCGAAGGTCCATCAAGCTCAGTGTCCTGTTTCCAACAGTGGCTAACCCAGGTCACAAGTACCTGGCAAGATCCCCCCCAAAAAACAAAGCAGATTTTATGCTGCTTATCCCAAGAATAAGAGGTGGATTTTCTCAAGTCCGTCTTAATAATGGTTTATGCATTATGAAATTCTTACTTGGCTTGTGAAGTTTCCTTGTACCAATCCTTCCACAAACAGTCGACTTTTGAAATCTTTAACAAAGGTGAGCAGCGACTCCACGCTGAAACCTTTCATCAAAGCCTGGTATTTTTCAGGCATCGACCAGCGGGCATGCTCAAGAATTAGAAGACGCACATCTCTATGAAACAAAGACGAAAAGAAAAGAAAGCATTAGGACCAGATTCAGCTCCTGCCAGACAATGAGGGTAATTTTATACACTTTTTTCCCGTGGATAAAGATCTTTTATAAAATTACTCCAGGAGTTACGTATGCAATTTTATACAGGCAATTTTGGAAGGCAATTTTATAAAGGGGCTCCTTTATAGATCAATTTTTTGAAGACAAGTAGGCGCCTACTTTTGTTATAAAATACTAACAAAATTTACAAGTACATGTGTAAATTAGTGCATTTTATCATCTAGGCACATATATACATATTCTGCTTAAACTCTGTACCAACAAGCATGCATCATCATGTCAAAGCATGTACTTTTATGCCAGCCAGTATTTTATAAAAGGTCACGTATGCATAAAAATGACCATATCCAGCCTATTTTAAAAGGCACATAGGTGCCTTTGTGTCTTTACAAAATACTAGGAGCAAACCAGCAGTAATCAACTACATTGAGGCCACAGATGTTTACATCCTCTCAAGAACAAACGTCTAAGCAGGGCTGGATTAACACTATATTGGGCCCTAGGCAAACATATTTGTCAGCCCCCCTCCCCACCATCATTTCACCTCTCCAGAAGTAGCAGGGAAAAGTTCAGAGCCTGGCTGTAAGTATGATAGCATAATAGTTTGTGACTGAGCATGAAGACTATGCAAGTACATGCTTTGAATGGAGAGACTGAATGGGAACAGCTAGAGAGCTGTCAAGTTACCCAGTTCCAGGAGGGAAATTCTGAGCCAGTCCTGGATTTCTGCAACCCTATCCTGGTACATTATGGGACCTAAAGTGCTGATTTCAACTTGTGGTATCGGAGACTACATACAGAACACTGAATTGGGATATAAGTTCAAAAAAATCTCCCTCCTGGAGCTGGATACCTTGGGCAGCTCTGCTGCAGTGGGTTGACAACCAGGGAAGCTGGGCAAGTAATTTTTACTCTCTACTGTCTCTGATACAAACCAGAGATTCCAAAGATGGACTGCCCAAAAGAGTGAGATTTAAGGGCAATGTGTCCAGGATATAAATATACAAATATACATGTGAAAAAAGGTTCAAAAATAGAACAAGTAAAATAAAATATTTTTTTTTTTTTTTTTATGTTTCTGAAAGAATGGAGACAGAGGGGCTCATTTTCAAAGCACTTAGACTTACAAAGTTCCATAGGTTAATATGTAACTTTGTAAGTCTAAGTGCTTTGAAAATACGCTTCAGAGTGTTCAAAGGAATTTGCTCAAGTAACAGGCTAAAAATTCCCTCGGTGGAAATTTCTCTTCACTGAACTTCTTCATTCTAGCCCAAAGGGAAGCATTAGTTATACGAGACTGTCCTCACCAGATACACAGAAACATACACAAGTACATACACTTTCTGTCTCTCTTTTCTAGTACTGTCCTGCTGCTCATGTGCTTATTCAGGCAGTGCCCCCACCAGGTCTGCCCACTATCATGTTCCTCAGCCAACATACTTGAAAGGTATTAATACAGAAACAAATATTTTCTAGAGAAAGGAAGATGATAAAACTAGAAGACATGAATTGAGGTTGTAAGACTCAGGAATAATATCAGAAAATTCTTTTTCACAGAGAGGGGTGGTTGATGCCTGGAATGCCCTCCCAGGGAAGGTGGTGGAGAAAAACAAAAACTGTGGTGGAATTCAAAAAGGCGAGGGATGAACACAGAGAATCTCTAATTAGAAAATGAATGGTATAACAAAAAAAAAAACAAAACAAAGGATTTTATATGTGTTTGCAACTCTGGCTGCATTAACTAAGGCCAGCGCTGGGCTGGCTTGTATGGTCTGAGTCCCGCATATAGCAATCTGGTTGTAGGTTGGGCTAAAGAGAGCTTCGATGGAAACTCCAGTAATTGGAAAAGGAAGGATCGTGGCCTACAGACTTTTATGGTCTGTGTCCTGCAAATTTAGATAGGCTGGAGTGGGCTTTGACGACAACTCCAGTAGTTGGAATATAAGGACAGAGCCGGGCGGACTTCTACGGTCTATATCCCAGAAACACCAAACAAAGACCATGATCAAGTATATAATATTTATTTATTTATTTATGGCATTTATATCCCACAATATTCCCGCCCACAGGCAGGCTCAATGTGACGTACAATAGTCTATTAAGCAAACAATAGTACAAAATACAATAATTAGAGTCATAAGAGGGAAAGAGAAACAACTGAGGGGGAAAGGGAGAGAGGAGAGGTAATAATTTGTCGCTGAGATATAGCCCTGGTTCAGAAGGATGTGGCGCCAGGCTATCTCATTCATTGTTGATTTAATCTTGAATTGATAATCAATGCGACTGTTGGGCAGACTGGATGGACCATTGAGGTCTTTATCTTCCACTTACTATGTAAATGTCACTTACTATGTTACCATGTAACAGCAGGCCCTTCACACTTTCCCACAATCGTCAGTCCTACTCCAATCCCTCCAATCCCCAGAACACACTCAGTAGTTCCACTAATTCTCTCCAAAGACCCTGTGCAGCGCTCAGCTCCCCCCCCCCCCCCCCCCCCCCACAGCCCTTGCAGCTCAGCCCATCCTTCTTGTGACTAGAAGCCTTCCCATTGGCTGGATCCTACCACAGCCTCTGCACAGGAAGGGGGAGCATTACAGAGCTACAGTAGGCTACGCTCTGAAAAGTGTCCATACGCTTAGCCATCCTTCTGGCTTTGAGACAGGTCGTTTACAAATATTTAGAATCCAGAAAAAAATCCAAGCAGCTGGTAGTCCTAGCCTCCTGAATCCTGAGCACGTCGGACAAGGCCCCCCCCCCCCCCTAAATTTTGGGGCCCTAGGCACATGTCTACTTTGCCTGTGCCTTAATCCGGCTCCGATGTAAAATTGCTTGCCTCCTTGTTACCGTGCATACTTTTATGCACATACCATTTAGGGTAATTTTATAACAGACCTTACATGCACAAAACAAGGGTTTACACATGAATACGTTTACAAAATTACGCCTACGTTTACATGATTCAAATGTGTGTTCAGGGGAGGGGTCTGTGCAGAGTCACAATAATGTACATGTGTATTTTATAAACTACACCAACTCCTGAGCAAGTGTAAATGTCAATGAGCTCATTTAAGGTCAATCAGATAGGCTATTTTAGCATCGTCTAGTAGCTTCATAAACACTAATGGGGGGCAGAACAAGGAGGGGCTCAGCTTAGATTAGTTTAATTCTCTTACAATGAAGTACCATCTCTGATCCTAGATCACTTAAACTTCATCCAGATATCTATTCAGGTTGTGTACTTAATGCCTCTAAACTCACTTCCCCAGCTTCTCTGGTTTGATGAGGATGTTGAAGTAGGTTTTCTTCAGCTGTTCTGTTATCATCCCATAAACAGCAGGGTTTGAAGTGAAATCAGCCAGGTGATCAATGATGAGCTGAAACAGCAGCTGGAAACAAAGACAAAAACCACACACATGTGTTGCCAATATCAGCAGGGTGAGACAAAGAGATCTAAGGAAGGAGTGTATGAAAATACCTTGAATGAAAAAAGTTAACAAGGAATTGAAACGAGAAAGAAAAATCTCGTTTACAAAATCTGTCACCAGGATCTGCCTCAGTGCTTGTCTCACTGAAAATGGACTAACCTCACATAGGAGACAGGTTGGAATAATTTGTTCTGAATAAAGACTGGGCTGGTTTGGGGGCACGATCCCTTTATAAAACGCCCAGGATTTAGGTATGGAGGAATGCTATGATGAAGTGAACCACGCCAGGAAGTGTCACTGTATATGGTACTAATCATAATGACACGGACAAGTACCAGGAAGAGAAGAATTTCAGTGCAGGCGCAAAGCACTGAAGGATCAAAGAAGGGATCTGACGTTATCAAAGCACAAAACTACAGAGTGTGAAGCAAAACATCCAGTTTCTCAGTACTTAAAGAGGTCCATAAATATTGTGCAAACAGACGCTGTCCAGTGATTTTGAATCTATCTAGCAACTATAAATCCATCATACAATAAACACATCAATGTACTGGTGAAACTTGTGTATTTCTACAGTGTGAATCACCAACTGAAGCGGAGATTACGAGTACTACTGTAAAAAAACAGCTACTAGATGAGTGCAGCACCATACAATCAGGATAAGAATTTTCCAACAGGCCACTGGGTGAAGGGAAAGTAGCTCTTGGTCTTTATGCTCCACTGCATTGTGAGGTTTATGGCCTTCTGGCATTTTAAGCCAATTGTATACCAGTGCTGAAAACAAATCATTAATGACAGCGGAGAGCAGAAACTTGCAGAATGAGGAATCTATTTAACTTACAGACCAGACTGCTAATATGCACTTTGCCATCTTGGTATTTCTTACTAATGAAAACGTGTCCTATGTATGGATAAATTCTGCTTTTTTTTTTCTTTTTTTTTAACACTGAGCCCTAATCATGTCTATCACAGAGTTCATTGGAGGAGTGGCCTAGTGGTTAGGGTGGTGGACTTTGGTCCTGAAGAACTGAGTTCGATTCCCACTTCAGGCACAGGCAGCTCCTTGTGACTCTGGGCAAGTCACTTAACCCTCCACTGCCCCATGTAAGCCGCATTGAGCCTGCCATGAGTGGGAAAGCACAGGATACAAATGTAACAAAAATAAAATAGATACTATTGGAGATTCTACATGGAATGTTGCTACTATTGGAGATATCTACATGGAATGTTGCTATTCCACTAGCAACATTCCATGTAGAAGGCTGCGCAGGCTTCTGTTTCTGTGAGTCTGACGTCCTGCACGTATGTGCAGGACGTCAGACTCACAGAAGCAGAAGCCTGCGCGGCCACATTGGTGATCTGCAAGGGCCGACTTCTACATGGAATGTTGCTAGTGGAATAGCAACATTCCATGTAGAATCTCAAATAGTAGCAACAGTGGAGGAGTGGCCTAGTGGTTAGGGTGGTGGACTTTGGTCCTGGGGAACTGAGGAACTGAGTTCGATTCCCACTTCAGACACAGGCAGCTCCTTGTGACTCTGGGCAAGTCACTTAACCCTCCATTGTTTGTCCCCATGTAAGCCGCATTGAGCCTGCCATGAGTGGGAAAGCGCGGGGTACAAATGTAACAAAAATAAAAAAAATTTAAAAAGTGCTCAGGAATGTAAAAGCTGAAAGATGGTACTAACAGAAGTGTGATTGAAGATTTCAGTTTTATTCAAAGCAGAATGGGAATACTGAGTGCCAATTAGAGCTGTGAGGGAGGCTGTGTATGTCCATGTGCATGTGTGTATTTGATAGCTTGAATTTGTTTGCTTTTAATTGTGACAAATACTGCCGTTTGCAAAAGTGATAGAGCAGGTTTGTGGTGAAATGAGTGTGAAAAAAAACAGAAGGCAGATTTAAGTGAAATGAGATGTGGGAACAGAAAACATCTTGCTGCATCTGACCTAGTCAAACATGCCTTTCTTTTAACGCTACAAAATAAATTGGTAATTCTCCTGCAACAGGAAGGATAAAAACAGGGTGGGTGCAAGTGTTTTAATGCGCCCTAGGTGAACTTTCAGGCTTGACTCTCTCACCTCCCAATTAACTTTCAGCCATGAGGACCCTACCCAGAGATAACTAAACACAATACCACCCCTCCCAGAACAATCCTGCAAAACTTGCATAATTTGACCCCAAACTTTTTAAATACATTTTGTTCATATACTGAAGGCCAAATTGATCAGCCATTTATCTGGTTACTTTGGGCAAAAAGTTATGTGCTAATGGTTCTTTTGAGTATGATTGGGTGCCAGGACCTATATTGCTTTGAATGTAGTTGCCCTTTTCCACCCCCATCAGAACCAGCCACCCTAGGCTTACACCTAGTTTGCCTAATGGTTAAGCTGGCCCCCGGATAAAAAAGGAAAATCAGCAATATAAGAACATCTTCTAAAGAATACAGAACATCTTCTAAAGAATACAGGTTGCTATTTGCTTAGAGGAGTGATTCTGAGCAACTTAAACTCAGAGCCTGATATTCAAATGGGTGTTAGTCAGGCAAGAGAGGCTCCTGCTCAGTTCAGGGACGTAGCCAGACAGCGGATTTTGGGTGGGCCTAGGCAAGAAGTGGGTGGGCACCAAGTGTTCTCCCCCTCCCACCAAAAAAAAGATCTCAGCTGGTGGGAAAATGCTTCTCTCGCCACCTTGGCAGCCTGCAGCAGGCATGTGCTGAAAACTGAGCATGCGCTGTTGCCAGTATCATGGAGAGTAGCGTTTTCATTACCATCAGGGGGAACTCTTCAGCTGGTCGAGCTTGGGATCCCCATCAGCTACCGCTAAACATGTGCTACTGTTGGGTGGGCCTGAGCCCTAAGTGGGTGGGCCCTAGCCCACCCAGGCCCACCTGTGGCTACGCCACTGGCCCAGTTAAACCCGTCTTAGCTGGCCATCTGCTAATATTCAGTACCACTGAATACTGCCTCTGACCTGGTTAGTGCTGGGGTGGTCTCAGTTGGAGCTTGGCTGGCACTTCACCGGTTTACAGTGATATTCACACTGCTAACTGTTAAATAACTGCATAATGTCAAGATAGCAAGAAAAGAGTGTCCTAAGCTAACCGGTGTGAAGAGTAAGGGGCTGTCCTGTCCTGGGTAGGCCACTAGGTGGCGCTGTTCCCATAGAAATGGGGGGGGAAAGGTCCAGGTCATGTCATTATTGAGGAGTCCACCAGGGGAGCCAGTAGGGGAATGTCCAGATGGAGGTTGCTAGGACCACAGAGAGTCCTGGGCTAGAAACAGGTGTAAGTTGTTATGGGCTGGGTCCTGCCTGGAATTAGGGGGAAAAGCCTAATGGGGTGGATAAGCTAATCAACCTCCTTATACCTACCTGACTTTGTGAAAGGAAAGAGAAGAGAGAAGCTGGGACCTGGCAGCTTGAGGAAGAAGATCCCCTTGAAGGTGCTGGCTGAACTCTGTGGACTTTTTGAAACTATCTGCTGAAAAGGAGACAGCTGTACTACCAGCTGAGAAAGTCTTTGAATGAAAAGTAAAATCCTTTGGTTGGGCTAGTTTGAACTGTTTGAGGCACTGCTTTAAGTATGGAAAGGGTTTAATTAGAAGACTCTGAGTAACTGCCTTTTTGCTATGTTTAAGTTGAAGAAGAAATGTTTGAGGGGAAGCAGAAATAAGCCATGAAGATGATGTTAAATGGCAACTAATAAAGCCCTTTGCTTATAAGAAGCCTGATGTTGGTGAACATTTGTGAAGGAAGCTAAGCAGGGTCAGCCCTGGCCAGGTCCTGGGAAGGGTGACCAGTTCACACCGGACACTGGTCTGAATATTGGCCAGTACCAGGTTAACTTCAGGTAACTGCACTTATTCTGATACGCAATGAGACAGAGCCCAGACATGGCCCGGCACTGAATATCCAGGCTTAATTTAGCTGCAGCTATCAGCAGTTTAAAAACTACCGACCACTGCGGGCTGAATATCAGGCCCTTAGTTTTCTAGATTGTTATCTTCACAGTAGATTACTTGACGTGATGGTCAGCCCCTGGATTTTGGAAGACAGTGCCCAACATATTCACTTCCTTCTTCATTAGTCAACTCTCCATTCCAGACAGCATGCACAGGTGGCATAGGGAATTCTTACCAGACCTATCAGCTGAAGAGATATCTGCTCTTAAGAGGGGTGTCAAAGTGATACTCTAACAACAATTTAGTATTTCTAGACCACCTTTCCAATTTTAGCTTGTGCAGATTCCTACTCCAATAAGCATAAGAGCAAAGTAGGTACTACTACTACTCAACATTTCTAAAGCGCTACCAGACTTACGCAGCGATGTACAGTCAAAAGAATGTTAGCAGGAAAAGAAGGATTTGAATCCATTTCCCTGGTTTGCAGGTCACTACTCGAACCATCAGGCCACTCCTCTAGTCCGTGGCCAACCAAAACACTAGCAACTGTCTTCACCATCTCTCCAGGCTCAAGCTCACAGCCTCCACAGTATGTCCAAGTGCAGAAGAACCTGCCAAATTAAAACTGAACCCAAATCCGCTGTACTGCGGTGAACAGTTTTATGATCTGAACCGCTGGGCCTGTCTAGTTCTAATTCAGGTTTCTTTTATTACACAGTGGCTAAGTTTTACACATTTGATACACAAAAGATTCACGTTACAAGGAACACACCTGTGATTAAAAAGTTAATGAAGGAAAATCAAGACGAATACTCACCCCTAGTTTATGGTTGAATCCTTTCACTTTAATGATCAAACCATGTTCTCCAGTTACTAGCTTGTAGTCCAGCTGAGCAACATCTGCCTCATATGCAGGTTCAGCAAGGTTGTGAGCCAAGATGTTCACAAAGATGTCAAATAGCACCAGACTGCAAAAAAAGAAAACAAGGAAGTTGGAAACGTGCTCACTGGTAATGCTGCATGCACAGAGCGAGCTTCATAGTATTTTTACGGGGTAATGACAACAGTCGAACATCCAGACGTTCCAAACGATCATCTTGTTGTGGAACTGCAGTAAATCTCTCTCCTCTCCAATGTCGTTACCATGTGGCCATGCACAGTCAGTGGATAGATGTGTATGCATGCAGACAGACACGGAGGTGGCTCATATGCACTTTCTTTGATTAAAATGAAATGTGCCAAAAAAAAACATAAGCACTCCTTTATATGAACATTTATCAGCACTACTGCATAATTTATTGCTGGAAGTTTCAGGGTCAGAACATTTAAAAGAAAAAAAGAAAAAAAAAAAAAGATCTTTCCAACTTCTTTCCAGGAAGGCTGTCACAAATGAACCCCAACCCTCAATGACCGAGAATTAGAAGAGGACTCCTTTGAGGCCAAACCCTCCAGCATCGCTTGAAAGCCATCAGAAGCCATCTCTCCGTTTTCTAGTGGCCCAAACATAGCACGTCTATCACATTTTTATTTTATTTATTTATTTATTGCATTTGTATCCCACATTTTCCCACCTCTTTGCAGGATCAATGTGGCTTACAATACATCATGAATGGTGGAATTATATTAGAAAACTAGTAAAAGAAGCCCGTTTCAGAGCAAATGAAACGGGCGCTAGCAAGGTTTTCGTCGCCAACACCCCCGTGGCCCCCTCCCTGGGCAACCCCTTCGTTGTTCTGGCAATGCTCCGCCCCCAACGTCATGACGTTTGACGCGAGGGCGGGGCCCGGAGAGATTTCCCACCCCCCCGCCTCCCTCCCTGCCAACCCCTTCGTTGTTCTGCCATTGCTCCGCCCTCGAGGGCGGGGCCCAGAGCGATTTGCCACCCCCCGCCTCCCTGCCTGCCAACCCCTTCGTTGTTCTGCCATTGCTCCGCCCTCGAGGGCGGGGCCCGGAGCGATTTCCCACCCCCCTGCCTCCCTCCCTGCCAACCCCTTCGTTGTTCTGCCATTGCTCCGCCCTCGAGGGCAGGGCCCTGAGCAATTTTGGTGGCTTCACCACCACGAACCTTCAAACCTTTTTGAAGGAAGTCAGAGCTTGGCTTCACTGACGTCAGTGTCCTCAGAACGTGGAGGGTGAGTTTTATTATAGTAGATATACAATTAGTGTTACAGAAGGATCTTGGGTAACATGATAATGCTAAAACATGATACATAGTAACATAGTAGATGACGGCAGAAAAAAACCCGCACGGTCCATCCAGTCTGCCCAACAAGATAAACTCACGTGTATACCTTACCTTGATTTATACCTGTCTTTTTCAGGGCACAGACCGTATAAGTCTGCCCACCACTATCTTCGCCTCCCCACCACCAACCCCTTTTCCCCCCACCGGCTCCACCACCCAATTTCGGCTAAGCTTCTGAGGATCCATCCTTCTGCACAGGATTCCTTTATGTATATCCCACGCATGTTTGAATTCCGTTACCGTTTTCTTCTCCACCACTAACTATATAGTAGTATAACAAGCAACTATTATAAGACAGTTCTAAATATATGTGGAGGAGTTGTGTATATTCACATTGGTTGATCTTTGTGGTATGTCTTGTTAAAGAGATGGGTCTTCAGTAGTTTGCGGAAGTTCGTTAGTTCGTAAATCGTTTTTATGTTGCGCGGCAGTGCGTTCCATAACTGTGTGCTCAAGTAGGTAAAGTCTGACGCATGCATTAGTTTGTATTTTAGACCTTCGCAGTTAGAGAAGTGTAGATTCAGGAATGTGCGGGATGATCTTTTGACATTCCTGGGTGGTAGGTCTATCAGGTCTGACATGTAGGCTGGTGCATCTCCATGTATGATTTTGAGAACTAGAGAGCATATTTTGAACGTGATGCGTTCTTTAAGTGGGAGCCAGTGTAGTTTCTCTCATAGGGGTTTAGCACTTTCATATTTTGTCTTACCGAATATGAGTCTGGCTGCAGTGTTCTGGGCTGTTTGAAGTTTCTTGATTATTTGCTCTTTGCAGCCAACGTAGAGTGCGTTCTCCGAGGATAAGCAGGCTGCTTGTTCTCACTGATGGGTGACGTCCACGGCAGTCCCTCCAATCGGAACACTTTCTAGCAAAGTCCTTTGCTAGTCCTCGCGCGCCGATGCGCACCGCGCATGCGCGGCCGTCTTCCCGCCCGTGCCGGCCAGTCTTCTTTTGTCCGCGCTCGGTACGGTCGTGTTTCGCCGTAAGCGCCCCAAAGTTGACCTCGCGCGTCGTTTATCGACTTCGTTCTTCAAAAAAAAAAAAAAAAAGGTGTCAGAAGGAGACCTTTATGGTTTTCTCCCTTCCCGTACTTCTAGTTTTGCCCCGGTAAGTTTTCTTTCGTCGTCGGAGTAGGCCCTATTTAGGCCTCGGTCGAAGTTTTTCTTCCCCCTATTTTTGTGGTGCCATTTTCGCCATTTCTAGTTTTGATCTCGCCGGCGCGATTTTTCCGCCCATGACATCGAAGTCTTCCAGCGGCTTCAAGAAGTGCACCCAGTGCGCCCGGGTAATCTCGCTCACTGACAGGCACGCGTCGTGTCTTCAGTGTCTGGGGGCTAGACACCGCCCTCAGGCCTGTAGTCTGTGTTCCCTTTTGCAAAAGCGGACTCAGGTAGCGAGATTAGCCCAGTGGAACGTTTTGTTCTCGGGCTCTTCGTCGGCATCGGGAGTATCGACTGCTTCGACGTCGTCGGCGCCCGGACCTTCATCCTCGCCCCCGATTGCATAGAGTGCATCGAGGCATCGGCCCTCTGCATCGGGGCGACATCGGAGGGCTGCGTCGGCGGTATCGAGACCTCCTCGTCTGCTGATGTCGTCGGACGGTGGTGCTTCGTCTGGAGGGCTGTCCATTCCCCTGCTGGTGGCGGTGAGCCTTTGGGTGGGTCTCCCCCTACCCTGAGGGCTCCTGCGGTACAGCCCCCCCGAGACCGACCCTCTTCGGCCTCGGCCCCGAGGAAGAGACGGCTGGATTCTACGTCCTCCTTATCGGTGCCGGGAAGCTCCGGTGACGTGCTTCGTTCCAAAAAATCCAAGAAGCATCGTCACCGGTCCCCTTCCCGTGTCGGCACCGAGAGCTCTGGGTCGCCGAGGGAGTCGGCACCCAGTAAGCATCGGCACCGAGAGGACCGCTCGCCCTCTGTTCAAGAGGTGTCGATGCGCTCCCCTTTGGACAGCCCGGAACAGCCTCCACGCCCGGAACAGACTCTGACATCAACTCCTGCATCGGCTTCCATGTCTTTTTCCACAGCCGCTCTGCACGAGAGCCTCCGGCCCATTCTCCCAGAGATCCTGGGAGAGCTGTTGCGCCCTACCCCTCCGGTACCGGGGGTGCTTGCGCCACCGGTACCGTCGAGCGAGGCGCCGGCTGGCCCATTGTCCGGGGTGAGGTCTCCGACATCGGTGCCGCTTGCGGTACCGAGTGTGGTAGCCTCCCAAGAAGGCTCCCTGACTACGTCGGCGGAGGGAGCTTCGCCGGTGCGGGCGAGGGAGTCTACCTCTCGACGCTCCCACCGTGGCCGTGGTTCCACGGAGTCGAGCCGGGCACGGTTGCAGACACAGGTCCGTGAACTTGTGTCTGACACCGATGGTGAGGCCTCGTGGGAAGAGGAAGAAGACATCAGATATTTCTCTGACGAGGAGTCTGAGGGTCTTCCTTCTGATCCCACTCCCTCTCCTGAAAGACAGCTTTCACCTCCTGAGAGCCTGTCTTTCGCTTCCTTTGTCCGGGAGATGTCTACGGCCATCCCCTTCCCGGTGGTTGTGGAGGACGAGGCCAGTGCTGAAATGTTTGAGCTCCTGGACTATCCTTCTCCACCTAAGGAAGCGTCCACAGTACCCATGCATCATGTCCTCAAAAAGACATTGCTGGCGAACTGGACCAAGCCTCTAAGTAATCCCCACATTCCCAAGAAGATTGAGTCCCAGTACCGGATCCATGGGGACCCAGAGCTGATGCGCACTCAGTTGCCTCATGACTCTGGAGTTGTGGATTTGGCCCTAAAGAAGGCCAAGAGTTCTAGGGAGCATGCTTCGGCGCCCCCGGGCAAAGACTCTAGAACCTTGGACTCCTTTGGGAGGAAGGCCTACCATTCTTCTATGCTCGTGGCCAAGATTCAGTCCTACCAGCTCTACACGAGCATACACATGCGGAACAATGTGCGGCAGTTGGCGGGCTTGGTGGACAAGCTCCCCCCTGAGCAAGCCAAGCCATTTCAGGAGGTGGTCAGGCAGCTGAAGGCGTGCAGAAAATTCCTGGCCAGAGGGGTGTATGACACCTTTGATGTTGCGTCCAGGGCCGCTGCTCAAGGTGTGGTGATGCGCAGACTCTCATGGCTGCGTGCCTCCGACCTGGAGAATAGAATCCAGCAGCGGATTGCGGACTTGCCTTGCCGTGCGGATAATATTTTTGGAGAAAAAGTCGAGCAGGTGGTAGAGCAGCTCCACCAGCGGGACACCGCATTTGACAAGTTCTCCCGCCGGCAGCCTTCAGCCTCTACCTCTACAGGTAGAAGATTTTTTGGGGGAAGGAAGACTGTTCCCTACTCTTCTGGTAAGCGTAGGTACAATCCTCCTTCTCGACAGCCTGCGGACCAGGCTAAGCCCCAGCAAGCTCGCTCTCGTCAGCAGCGTGCGCCTCAGCAAGGCCCCTCGGCTCCCCAGCAAAAGCAAGGGACGAACTTTTGACTGGCTCCAGCAGAGCATAGCCGACATACAAGTGTCAGTGCCGGGCGACCTGCCAGTCGGAGGGAGGTTGAAAGCTTTTCACCAAAGGTGGCCTCTCATAACCTCCGATCAGTGGGTTCTCCAAATAGTCCGGCAAGGATACACCCTCAATTTGGCCTCAAAACCTCCAAATTGTCCACCGGGAGCTCAGTCTTACAGCTTCCAACACAAGCAGGTACTTGCAGAGGAACTCTCCGCCCTTCTCAGCGCCAATGCGGTCGAGCCCGTGCCATCCGGGCAAGAAGGGCTGGGATTCTATTCCAGGTACTTCCTTGTGGAAAAGAAAACAGGGTGGATGCGTCCCATCCTAGACCTAAGGGCCCTGAACAAATATCTGGTCAAAGAAAAGTTCAGGATGCTTTCCCTGGGCACCCTTCTCCCCATGATTCAGGAAAACGATTGGCTATGCTCTCTGGACTTGAAGGACGCCTACACGCACATCCCGATACTGCCAGCTCATAGACAGTATCTGCGATTTCAGCTGGGCACACGTCACTTCCAGTACTGTGTGCTACCCTTTGGGCTCGCCTCTGCGCCCAGAGTGTTCACGAAGTGCTTGGCTGTAGTAGCAGCGGCACTTCGCAGACTGGGGGTACACGTGTTCCCATATCTCGACGATTGGCTGGTGAAGAACACATCCGAGGCAGGAGCCCTGCAGTCCATGCAGATGACTATTCGCCTACTGGAGCTACTGGGGTTTGTGATAAATTATCCAAAGTCCCATCTTTTCCCAGTGCAGAAACTCGAATTCATAGGAGCCCTGCTGGATTCTCGGATGGCTCGCGCCTATCTCCCAGAGACGAGAGCCAGCAACTTGTTGTCCCTCGTCTCGCGGGTGCGAGCGTCCCAGCAGATCACGGCTCGGCAGATGTTGAGATTGCTGGGCCACATGGCCTCCACAGTTCATGTGACTCCCATGGCCCGCCTTCACATGAGATCTGCTCAATGGACCCTAGCTTCCCAGTGGTTTCAGGCTGCTGGGGATCTAGAAGACGTGATCCACCTATCCACGAGTTTTCTCAAATCCCTGTATTGGTGGACGATTTGGTCCAATTTGACTCTGGGACGTCCTTTCCAAATTCCTCAGCCACAAAAAGTGCTGACCACGGATGCATCTCTCCTGGGGTGGGGAGCTCATGTCAATGGGCTTCACACCCAAGGAAGGTGGTCCCTCCAGGAACGCGATCTGCAGATCCATCTTCTGGAGTTACGAGTGATCTGGAACGCTCTGAAGGCTTTCAGAGATCGGCTGTCCCACCAAACTATCCAAATTCAGACAGACAACCAGGTTGCCATGTATTACGTCAACAAGCAGGGGGGCACCGGATCTCGCCCCCTGTGTCAGGAAGCCGTCAGCATGTGGCTCTGGGCTCGCCGTCACGGCATGGTGCTCCAAGCCACATATCTGGCAGGCGTAAACAACAGTCTGGCCGACAGGTTGAGCAGGATTATGCAACCTCACGAGTGGTCGCTCAATTCCCGCGTAGTGCGACAGATCTTCCAGGTGTGGGGCACCCCCTTGGTAGATCTCTTCGCATCTCGAGCCAACCACAAGGTCCCTCAGTTCTGTTCCAGGCTTCAGGCCCACGGCAGACTGGCATCGGATGCCTTCCTCCTGGACTGGGGGGAGGGTCTGCTGTATGCTTATCCTCCCATACCTCTGGTGGGGAAGACTTTGTTGAAACTCAAGCAAGACCGAGGCACCATGATTCTGATTGCTCCTTTTTGGCCGTGTCAGATCTGGTTCCCTCTTCTTCTGGAGTTGTCCTCCGAAGAACCGTGGAGATTGGAGTGTTTTCTGACCCTCATCACACAGGACGAAGGGGCGCTTCTGCATCGCAACCTCCGGTCCCTGGCTCTCACGGCCTGGATGTTGAGAGCGTAGACTTTGCCTCTTTGGGTCTGTCAGAGGGTGTCTCCCGCATCTTGCTTGCTTCCAGGAAAGACTCCACTAAGAGGAGTTACTTCTTTCTGTGGAGGAGGTTTGCCGTCTGGTGTGACAGCAAGGCCCTAGATCCTCGCTCTTGTCCTACACAGACCCTGCTTGAATACCTTCTGCACCTGTCTGAGTCTGGTCTCAAGACCAACTCTGTAAGGGTTCACCTTAGTGCAATCAGTGCATACCATTACCGTGTGGAAGGTAAGCCGATCTCAGGACAGCCTTTAGTTGTTCGCTTCATGAGAGGTTTGCTTTTGTCAAAGCCCCCTGTCAAGCCTCCTACAGTGTCATGGGATCTCAATGTCGTTCTCACCCAGCTGATGAAACCTCCTTTTGAGCCACTGAATTCCTGCCATCTGAAGTACTTGACCTGGAAGGTCATTTTCTTGGTGGCAGTTACTTCAGCTCGTAGAGTCAGTGAGCTTCAGGCCCTGGTAGCCCAGGCCCCTTACACAAAATTTCATCATAACAGAGTAGTCCTCCGCACTCACCCTAAGTTCTTGCCAAAGGTTGTGTCGGAGTTCCATCTGAACCAGTCAATTGTCTTGCCAACATTCTTTCCCCGTCCTCATTCCTGCCCTGCTGAACGTCAGCTGCACACATTGGACTACAAGAGAGCATTGGCCTTCTATCTGGAGCGGACACAGCCCAACAGACAGTCCGCCCAATTGTTTGTTTCTTTTGATCCCAACAGGAGGGGAGTGGCTGTGGGGAAACGCACCATATCCAATTGGCTAGCAGATTGCATTTCCTTGACTTATGCCCAGGCTGGGCTGGCTCTTGAGGGTCATGTCACGGCTCATAATGTTAGAGCCATGGCAGCGTCGGTAGCCCACTTGAAGTCAGCCACCATTGAAGAGATTTGCAAAGCTGCGACGTGGTCATCTGTCCACACATTCACATCTCATTACTGCCTGCAGGAGGATACCCGACGCGACAGTTGGTTCGGGCAGTCAGTGCTTCAGAATCTGTTCGGGGTTTAGAATCCAACTCCACCCCCCTAGGCCCATGTTTGTTCTGTTCCAGGCTGCACTCTCAGTTAGTTGGTAAATTTTTTAGGTCAATCTCAGTTATGTCCTCGCCGTTGCGAGGCCCAATTGACCATGGTTGTTGTTTTGAGTGAGCCTGGGGGCTAGGGATAACCCATCAGTGAGAACAAGCAGCCTGCTTGTCCTCGGAGAAAGCGAATGCTACATACCTGTAGAGGGTATTCTCCGAGGACAGCAGGCTGATTGTTCTCACAAACCCGCCCGCCTCCCCTTTGGAGTTGTGTCTTCCCTTCTCTTTGTCTTGCTACATATGAGACTGGCCGGCACGAGCCGGTTCGGGCGGGAAGATGGCCGCGCATGCGCGGTGCGCATCGGCGCGCGAGGACTAGCAAAGGACTTTGCTAGAAAGTGTTCCAATTGGAGGGGCTGCCGTGGACGTCACCCATCAGTGAGAACAATCAGCCTGCTGTCCTCGGAGAATGCCTTCTACAGGTACGTAGCATTCGCTTTGCAGTAGTCTAGATGACTGAGCACCATTGATTGTACCAGGTTACGGAAAACAATCCTTGGGAAGAAAGGTCTTACTCTTTTTAATTTCCACATTGAGTGGAACATCTTCTTGGTTGTGTTTTTCACGTGGTTCTCGAGTGTTAGGTGTCGATCGATGGTAACTCCAAGAATTTTTGGGGTATCCAAAATTGGAAGGTTCAGATTTGGTGTGTTAATGGCGGTAAATTTGATCTTATTATGTTGAGAGGTATGTATTAGGCACCCTGTCTGAGAAGAAGCTGGCTTCTGTAGCCAGAGCATCAATGTATTTTATTTATTTATATATATATTTATTTGGATTTTGCTCACACACTTTTTCAGTAGTAGCTCAAGGTGTGTTACATTCAGGTACACTGGGCATTTCCCTGTCCCTAGAGGGTTCACAATCTAAGTTTGCACCTGTGGCAATGGAGGGTTAAGCGACTTGCCCAAGATCACAAGCAGCAGCAGTGGGATTTGAACCGGCCACCTCTGGATGTCAAGATCAGTGCTTTAACCACCAGGAGAAGTCCTGGGTTAACATGTCAAGACCCCCTTCTGCCACTGACTCTCTGGATAATTATCTGCCTATGCCTCCAAGACCCTCATAGAAATCAAGCCATGTCTTACTCTGGTATTCCCAGTCAAACATTTAAAAAGGAGACAATTTTATATAAATGTGTGCCGTGTACTGTGAAGGGGGTGGCCAATCTGTGGAAGAGAACTTCAGTATGGACCTGGACTCAACATGGAGTCAAACCTATGGGGCTTAGCTTTCCTTTGTTGTTTACTGGGGATGCAGATGAAGAAGGAGACTGTTGCCTGAAGACTCTTGGGGGGGGAAGAATGACTCTCTGTCTTCAGCTGAGATGTTAGGCCAAATAGAATACTGTACTACTGCTGGTTTGATTATGTTTTTATTTAACTGCAAACCGTCTTGAGCTTTTGGTTATGATGGTATATAAAAATTAGATATTGGTATTATTATGCAGTTTTAAGTTTGGGGCTGGGAAGGTGGGGCGATACTCCGCCAAGAGGCAATCTGCATAGTTCCAGTCTGAGAAGCTTGGATAGCATTGGACTCAATTTGTCATGAAACTATTAGGGGGATGTGCTACTATAGGTACTACTCCCGCTTGTGACTGCCTGACCCTGCAACTTGAAGAGTGCTTCCATAGCCACCTTTTCTCCTCAGGCACGCTGGCCCAAAACAATCTCTTCAGGAACCCAGATGAAAAGAGAAAAAAAAATATGTAGACTTGCCATTCACTGGTTTTCCCCATGTCACAGGTTCATTTCTCTAGGAAGAGCTGTGTTGGAAGTTGATTAGGGATCAGGTCAATGAGGCTGGGGGGAGAGGAGGAAGGGATTCCTGTGACTTATTTCTCAGATTTTGCCCTGGCGCTATCAAAATAATTCCTTTTTATATTTTTAAAGTGGCAGAGCATCACCACATAATTCTGGTCCTCCCTGCTCAACTGAAACCCGGCCCTTTGACCTATACAGGAGCTGCAAAGTCTGCCGGTCGCCATATTTTGGAGACAAAGAAATACTGAACGCCTCAGGCTACACAATACCCTTATAGGGCACAGCCCACAAGCCTTCAGTCTCTGTCTCCATCTGCTGGTAGGAAGACACAACCCACAAGTCTTGGACTAGTCTGGTATGCACGCTAAGGAATGTTGTTTTTTTTAATCATCAGAGTGTGAAACGTACAAAGGTATGAAAACTTTTAAAAGGCAGAGTACTGACAAAATTGTATGTTTTAAGGCAAATTTTAAGTTAACAACCCCACCTTCTGAGTTTCTGAAAGGGTAATTTGTAAGCTTAACTACCTATTCTACAAGTACTACCTATTCTACTGCTAACACCAAAGTCAACCTACAGCATAACAGCTCTCTGCTCTTCAGTTATAAGGTAGCATTCTCTCTCCTACCTGTGCATTTGCATGTTACTGCTACCATCACAGGCAGGTTCCTTTTTTTTCATTATTTTGTATCTTTCAGTTGGAAATTTATTAAAATATCAAAAACAAAACATATTTCTTACTTTTCTGGTGACTGCTGTATCAAAGGTGATATCAAGTGGAAACGTACATATGCTGGAAAAAAAAAACATTTATTTAAAGTTAATTTAATAGCCCAACAATAGACCTTATGGTTCTTCTGAACGTCCCCACCCTCACCTTAAAATACCACACGTAGGAAGGTTCAAAGAATAATCAGCATCATTTTTTCAATTTTTAATCTGTGGTTTGTTTATAGTTTATTCATAGCTTGATATACCACTCAATCCAGCAAACAGATCAAGGAGATTTACAAAAATAAAATTAGTATAAAAATAGAAAAGAATGCCAAAATTTGAATAGTATTTTGTTTTTTTGTTTTTTTTTAATTTTTAGAAGTCTTTATTGAGCAAAAAGAACATGTCAGAACATATATAACTCGGCTCAATACAACATATTCCAAGTGAGCCCCACACAACATAACTTAATATACATGAAGTATCGTATAGTGTCTTTGGCCTCACCATATTCACCTTGTGTACTTCATATTTTTAATCCAGTTTTGTAATACCCTCTCCCCCCCTCCCCCCCAGCACCCCTGTACCCTCCCTCGAAGTATTTTGTTTTTTAATCCTACATTCAAACAGAGAGGAACAAATAAAAATGGTCACTCTACATGTCAGGACTAATACCCCATTCGCTGATAGCATTGCCACAGCGCCAAAGGCCAAACTGAAAAAATTTGTTTTTAGGATTATTTTGAATTTTGCATAAGAAGGTTCTGATCGAATATGTGTTGGAAGATCATTTCACAGTTTAGGGTCTAAAAAGTAGAAGGTAGGACTTCTAGTGGACTCGTGGAGGGGCATAATCGAACGACCATCTCCACGGGCGTCTATCTCCAAGAACGGGTACGTGAAGGGGCGGGACAGACCGTATTTTTGAAAAAGATAGGCATTCATCTTTTGTTTCAATAATACGGTTTGTGCTGGGCAAATGCATCGGATTTGGGCGGATTTGAGCTGGGCGTTATCGTTTTTCAGCAATAATGGAAACCGAAGGCGTCCAGCTCAAAAACGAACAAATCCAAGGCATTTGGTTGTGGGAGGGGCCAGGATTCGTAGTGCACTGGTCCTCCTCACATGCCAGGACACCAACCGGGCACCCTAGGGAGCACTTATAAAAAGTAAAAAAAAAAAAAAAAAATTAAAATACCTCCCAAGTCCATAGCTCCCTTACCTTGGGTGCTGAGCACCCCAAATCCCCCCCCCCCCCCAAACCCACTGCCCACAACTCTACACCATTACCACAGCACTTATGGCTGAAGAGGGCACCTAGATGTGGGTACAGTGGGTTTTGGGGGCGGTTTGGAGGGCTCCCATTTACCAGCACAAGTGTAACAGGTAGGGGTGGGGGGATGGGCCTGGGTCCACCTGCCTGAAGTCCACTGCACCACCTAACAACTGCTCCAGGGACCTGCATACTGCTGTGATGGAGCTGGGTGTGACATTTGAGGCTGGCATACAGGCTGGAAAAAAAAAAAAGGTTTTTTTTTGGGTGGGAGGGAGTTAGTGACCACTGGGGAAGTCAGGGGAGGTCATCCCCGATTCCCTCCGGTGGTCATCTGGGCAGTTGGGGCACTTTTTGGGCACTTGTTCGTGAAAAAAAGGGTCCAGAAAAAGTGACCCAAATTCTTGCTTCTGGCGCCCTTCTTTTTTCGATTATCGGCCGAGCGCGCCCATCTCTCCTCGGCTGATAAACACTCCCCCAGTCCCGCCTTCACCACGCCTCCGACATGCCCCCGTCAACTTTGTCTGTTCCCACGACAGATTGCAGTTGAAGATGCCCAAAATCGGCTTTCAATTATACCAATTTGGGCGCCCACGGGAGAAAGGTGCCCATCTCCCGATTTGGGTCGAAATATGGGCGTCTTTCTCTTTCAAAAATGAGCTGGATAGTGAATCTATCTAGAAATGTGTAAAACCAAATGGTGCGAGTCAAGTGATCGAAGAGCTCTTGTTGGGGCACAGGTTATTGTGAGTTCTTAACCTTACTATGATAAATCAGAGAACTGGCTGAATATTACAGTGGAGAAATTAGGTCTTACCTGATAATCTTCTTTCCATTAGTTCTCTTTAGACTTTCCTCATATGGGAGGAGTTCCATTCCCTTTATCACTTTGATCGCTTTTCTTTGAACCTTTTCTAATTCCGCAGTCCAGCTCCTCAGTATTTACACGAACAAGCAGCAAAGAGAAACTCAGAATAAACACAACTTTAAACAACTCACTAACCTATTACTACCAGAGAAGCAAACGTGTGGACCTCTCTCATCTCTGCACAACTTGTAGAAAATAAGTGATATGCAGGAAGAGCCATGCAAGGCGACAGTCGATTATCTGACTCATTACTTTGCATAGATCAGACATCTCAGAAACCTTGGGTGGGTCTCTGGAATAGTGGGAAGGACTAATGAAAAGAAAATTATCAGGCAAGACCTAATTTCTCCTTCTATTACGCAACTTCCCACTATTCCAAAACCTGTGGGATGTTCAAAAGCAATCCCTAGAGTGGGTGGAATCCTGGCGCTGCTGTCCTGAGGACCAAAGCTCCACAACTGGCTTCCAAGTGCATTGCAACATCCACCCAAGTAATGCTTGGCAAACGTATGCAGCATCAACCATGTCGCTGCTGCCTTGCAAATAACCACCAGAGATAGTAAGGTAGACTCTGCCTGGGATGTTGCTGTATGCCTCGTAGAATGAGTCCGCAAGATCTGAGGAGCCTGCTTCCCTGCAAACAAGAATTCTGATTCAAGAGTCTCCTTCAGCCATCTAGCAACTGTGGGCTTGGAAACCCCGAGGCCAAGCCTCTGTTTATTAAAAAGCAGTCTGTCCGATTTGCAAAACTCATTTGTGAATTCCGGATATCTAATTAGGACTCTACGCCAATCAAGAAGCTTCAAGGAAGAATACTGAGCCTCTTCGTCCTCTCTGCAAAAGGACAAAAGCTCCACAGATTGGTATCCCCTCACCATACTGTTTTTTCCCTCCTCTTTTCTGTCCCCTCACTATACTGTTTTTTCCCTCTTCCCCCTCTTTCCTGTCAATATTGTAGTTCTACTCCAGCTCCTTTTTGTTTCTATGTCATACTGTATGTCCTCTCTTCTCTTTTTAGATTGTACGCCGCCCAGATGGCTTGTTCTGTTGGGCGGGACAGAAAGTCTTTAATAAACCTGAAACATTTCATCTCAACCAATTTCGGAAGAAAGGAAGGAACCGTAAGCAGGGAGACCTCTGCCTCCAAAAGGTGAAGAAAGGGATCCTGACAAGAGAGAGGGCTTGAAGCTCTGAAAGCCTAAGTTCCAACGCAACAGCCACTAAGAACACTGCTTTTAGTGCAAGATCCTTCAAGGAGGCCTCCTGGAGTGGCTGAAAAGGAAGCATCTAAAGAGCACGAAGGACTAATTAAGGTTCCACTCTGGACACGGCATACCAAAGAGAGGTCACAAGCAGCCTGCTCCACACAAGAATCCAACGATATCCAGGTGAGCTGCAAGAGACATCTTCTATAGTCAGCCCTGAAACAGGCCAAAGCCGCAACTTGAACTTTTAGAGAACCCAATGCGAATCCTTTCTGAATACCTGCCTGGAGAAATGCTAATATGAGCATGATCTGAGCAGAGAACACCAGCCCCTGAACATCCTCCATACCCTCGCATACGCTATGGATGTAGAGCATTTCCGAGCCTGAAGCAAGGTAGCATATGACCAAATTAGAATAACCTTTTCCTCTTAACCGAGCCCTTTCAATAGCCAAGCTGTAGCACCAAAGGGGCACGGATCCTCTGTGAGCACTGGACCTTGCTTCAGTACATAAGTACATAAGTATTGCCATACTGGAACAGACCAAAGATCCATCAAGCCAAGCATCCTGTTTCCAACAGTGGCCAATCCAGGTCACAAATACCTGGCAAGATCCCCAAAAAGTACAAAACATTTTATACTGCTTATCCCAGATATAGTGGATTTTCCCCAAGTCCAATTTAATAATGGTCTATAGACTTTTCCTTTAGGAAGCTGTCCAAACCTTTTTTAAACTCTGCTAAGCTAAGGTAACCGCCTTTACCACATTCTCTGTAATTACACATTGAGTGAAGAAAAATTTTCTACTATTTGTTTTAAATTTACTAATTTGCAGCTTCATCACATGCCCCCTAGTCCTACTATTTTTGGAAAGCGTAAACAGATGCTTCACTTCTACCCGTTCAACTCCACTCATCATTTTATAGACCTCTATCATATCTCCCCCTCAGTCGCCTTTTCTCCAAGCTGAAGAGCCCTAGCCGCTTTAGCCTTTCCTCATAGGGAAGTCGTCCCATCCCCTTTATCATTTCCGTTGCCCTTCTCTGCACCTTTTCTAAATTTAACTATATCTTTTTTGAGATGTGGCGACCAGAAATTAACACAATATTCAAGGTGCGGTCGCACCATGGAGCGATACAAAGGCATTATAACGTCCTCATTTTTGTTTTCTATTCCTTTCCTAATACCTAACATTTTATTTGTTTTCTTAGCTGCAGCAGCACACTGAGCAGAAGTTTTCAACGTATCATCATCGATGACACCTAGATCCCTTTCTTGGTCAGTGACTCCTAACGTGGAACCTTGCATGAGGTAGCTATAATTCGGGTTCCTCTTTCCCACATACATCACTTTGCTCTTGCTCACATTAAATGTCATCTGCCATTTAGACACCCAGTCTCGTAAGGTCCTCTTGTAATTTTTCACAATCCTCCCACGATTTAACTACTTTAAATTTGATGACGACACAAAGTTATTCAATTACCTCACTAATTACTCCCATCTCTAGGTCATTTATAAATATGTTAAAAAGCAGCGGACCCAGCACAGAGCCCTGGGAAACCCCACTAACTACCCTTCTCCATTGAGAATACTGACCATTTAACCCTACTCTGTTTTCTATCTTTTAACCAGTTTTTAATCCACAATAGGACAGTACCTGCTATCCCATAACTCTCCAATTTCCTCTTGAGTCTTTCATGAGGTACTTTGTCCAACGCCTTCTAAAAATCCAGATACACAATATCAACCAGCTCACCTTTAGCCAGTAGAATGTGTACCTGCAGAAATCGGAGAGGACTTCAGTCCAGCAGTCGAATCAGGTCTGGGTACCATGGCCTCTGCGTCCACGAGAATTATTTGACCCCGGTGCAATACAATCCTTTTCAACATGCAGCCTACCATGGGCCGAGGAGGGAAGACATACAGTAGATGTGCATCTGTCCAGAGCTGCAGGAGGGCACTGATCCCCACCGATCCCGGTACTTTCTGATGGCTGAAGAACTTGGGCACTTTGGCATTTCTTTTCATTGCCATCAAAGTAGAAAATCCCATTGGTCCACTATCAGCTGAAACCCCTGGCTGAATAGTTCCCATTCTACCAGGTCCAATGAGTGCCTGCTGAAAAAGTCTGCCTCCACATTCAAGGACCCAGTGATGTGAACTGCCTACAAGCACAGAAGATTTTTCTGCGCCCAACTTATGAGGGAGGTCGCCTCCACTGCCGTTGGATGACTGTAGGTCCCACCTTGCTTGTTGATATGTCACCGTCATTGCATTGTCAGAGAAAACTCAGACTGGGCCCACCATGTCAGAAAGACAGTGAAGTTGCATATGGCATTCCGCACTCCCCTGAGCTCCAAGCAATTTATTGACCACAGACTCCTGTTCCGTCCAGATGCCCTGTGCCAGATGGAACTTGTAATAAGCTCCTCAATCCTACTTGCTGGCATCCGTTGTCACCACCCCCATTGTGCTAACAGAAAGAGCTTTCCGAAGGTCAAACCCCTGGGAGATAATCACCGCTGCATACTCAGTCTGGCAACCAGCATCCCAGGAAGATGAAGGTCATACTTCTGTGGCATTGGAGACCAGCAGCAGAAGAGATTCCTTTAATGACCAGATATGAGCCCTTGCCCCTGGCATCACTTCCATTGCCGCGGTCACTGACCTCAGAACCTGAACGCAGTGCAAGACCCTGGGCCTGCCTAGACTGAGGAGAAGACGAATCTGTTGAACCAGCTTCGACCTCCTGCGCTCTGTGAGGAAGAACCTGTCCTGTGCCGAGTCAAACAGAACACCCAGATACTCCTGCATCAAACTGCATACCAGCCCTGTCAGAGTGCCCAACGACCCCAGCATATTCGGATGCTGCACCAAATCTGAAGATGTGCTGTTTCCTCTGCGTCCCATTGGATTCCCGGCTTACATGTACTGCAATGCCCCAACGCCGGCCAGTGGGTCTCAAAACGGTAACACCACAACTCCCTCCTCGGAAGTCACCATTCACCCCGACTGTTACAAGTGCAGCACAACATGTCCCAAGCGGTGGGTCAGGACTCCACCCCTGCACCAAGTAGAACTTGCAGCCCTCCAAGCGGTTCCGTGTCAAATGTTAGTCGGACTTACTACTGCCAGCTCCTCCCCCAAGCTCACAATCTACACAAGTCTTACACCAGATGAGAATAGCTCAGGACTAATACTCTGTCCCAAACTCTCCAGAAAACCTCTTTCCTTCTCCTTTTTTTAAGGTGGTTATTCTGGAAAAGGAGAGCTCCACAGGAAACAGGGGAGAGGTGAAGGTAGGGAAGAAGTAAATTTGTGGGGCACCAGGCCCAGGGATCTGAAGACTTCCAGATGACTCTGTAGACTCAAGCCACCTGCAAAGCTCAACTGGGGACCAGCTGACCAACTGGACCAGGAGCAAATCACTCAGAACCAGAGGCTGAAAAATGTATCCATCCACCTGCTGGAGTTAGAAAATACTGAGGAGCTGGACTGGATGTCAAGAGAGTTGTGTCCCAGCTCGGTTTTCAGTTCTCTAGCTCCACCTACTGGTTGATGGACACAACTATCTTACAGGTTCTGGAACAGTGGGAAGCTAAGTAGTGTAATGGAAAAGTCTTTTACCTTTTGGAATCTTGAACTTGTTATCCTTCCTGTACCACAAGCAGCCTTGTTGCGAGTCTAATATTTTGACAGGATACTCTGTGTCAGGACAGTCAGAGGCCCTCAGGGCAAAATCAGTAGCTGAGGAGAAATTAATACATAGGTATATCAGAATTTCATGCAAAAAACAGAGAACACATAAATATTGTACTGCACTAAAATTTTGCAACTGCATTTTAACCTCTCTAATGTCGAATGGAGACTATTAACAACCAGTACCATTAACAGCCCTGACTTGGCTCTTCTAGATGAAGAGAGACACTGGACACAAATGTACAGTGGTGGAAATAAGTATTTGATCCCTTGCTGATTTTGTAAGTTTGCCCACTGACAAAGACATGAGCAGCCCATAATTGAAGGGTAGGTTATTGGTAACAGTGAGAGATATCACATCACAAATTAAATCCGGAAAATCACATTGTGGAAAGTATATGAATTTATTTGCATTCTGCAGAGGGAAATAAGTATTTAATCCCTCTGGCAAACAAGACCTAATACTTGGTGGCAAAACCCTTGTTGGCAAGCACAGCGGTCAGACGTCTTCTGTAGTTGATGATGAGGTTTGCACACATGTCAGGAGGAATTTTGGTCCACTCCTCTTTGCAGATCATCTCTAAATCATTAAGAGTTCTGGGCTGTCGCTTGGCAACTCGCAGCTTCAGCTCCCTCCATAAGTTTTCAATGGGATTAAGGTCTGGTGACTGGCTAGGCCACTCCATGACCCTAATGTGCTTCTTCCTGAGCCACTCCTTTGTTGCCTTGGCTGTATGTTTTGGGTCATTGTCGTGCTGGAAGACCCAGCCACGACCCATTTTTAAGGCCCTGGCGGAGGGAAGGAGGTTGTCACTCAGAATTGTACGGTACATGGCCCCATCCATTCTCCCATTGATGCGGTGAAGTAGTCCTGTGCCCTTAGCAGAGAAACACCCCCCAAAACATAACATTTCCACCTCCATGCTTGACAGTGGGGACGGTGTTCTTTGGGTCATAGGCAGCATTTCTCTTCCTCCAAACACGGCGAGTTGAGTTCATGCCAAAGAGCTCAATTTTTGTCTCATCTGACCACAGCACCTTCTCCCAATCACTCTCGGCATCATCCAGGTGTTCACTGGCAAACTTCAGACGGGCCGTCACATGTGCCTTCCGGAGCAGGGGGACCTTGCGGGCACTGCAGGATTGCAATCCGTTATGTCGTAATGTGTTACCAATGGTTTTCGTGGTGACAGTGGTCCCAGCTGCCTTGAGATCATTGACAAGATCCCCCCTTGTAGTTGTAGGCTGATTTCTAACCTTCCTCATGATCAAGGATACCCCACGAGGTGAGATTTTGCGTGGAGCCCCAGATCTTTGTCGATTGACAGTCATTTTGTACTTCTTCCATTTTCTTACTATGGCACCAACAGTTGTCTCCTTCTCGCCCAGCGTCTTACTGATGGTTTTGTAGCCCATTCCAGCCTTGTGCAGGTGTATGATCTTGTCCCTGACATCCTTAGACAGCTCCTTGCTCTTGGCCATTTTGTAGAGGTTAGAGTCTGACTGATTCACTGAGTCTGTGGACAGGTGTCTTTCATACAGGTGACCATTGCCGACAGCTGTCTGTCATGCAGGTAACGAGTTGATTTGGAGCATCTACCTGGTCTGTAGGGGCCAGATCTCTTACTGGTTGGTGGGGGATCAAATACTTATTTCCCTCTGCAGAATGCAAATAAATTCATATACTTTCCACAATGTGATTTTCCGGATTTAATTTGTGATGTGCTATCTCTCACTGTTACCAATAACCTACCCTTCAATTATGGGCTGCTCATGTCTTTGTCAGTGGGCAAACTTACAAAATCAGCAAGGGATCAAATACTTATTTCCACCACTGTATTTTCTCTCCCCTGCTATATGACTTGGCCCTGAAAACTTTTGTACAGACAAGATTATCCCTTTGTAGATCTTTAAAACAGCCTAGATATAATAAGGAGCATTATGACACAATGCCTCGTATATCACTAGGAGAATTTTATTTTACTTATCATTCAATGCATAGCCAATACAAGTTCATAAGTTGTGATATTATATGATGGGGGTGCCTGTAATTAATCGATGCATTCCGAGTGACCTGAAATGGTCCAAGGCTTGAAGCAGGAAGACCAAGACAAAGGGAATTAAAGTACTCTAACTCTGTAAGAACTATACTCTGTAGAACAGTCCTAAAGTAGGAAGATGAAAGCATGGGCTTCAACTCGCTCAACAGGCGAATATAAATTCGTATACAAGGTGTGCTGTTTAGCATTTAAAGCTCTTTGAGGGATAGGACCACATTATTTCATGTGGCACCTGCAACAATATATTCCCAGGCGTCAGTTACAGTCAGGTGTTGCTGGGAATTTGACACTACCCACTGTTGGGTCTCGTTTGGACACAGATGTCTTGTTTTTCTAGTGTGGCGCCTAGTGTGGGTATAGAATAAATTGCTAGGGGTACTTAAAAGGGTTCAGAATTATGTTCTGTTTAGGAAGCCATTGAAAACCTGGTTGGTTGCACCATATTTTTGTAGTTTATCTTAATGCTGGGGGTAGGAGATTGGGGGACGGTGTAGATCTCTAGATGGGGCAAATTCTTTGTATCCTATGTTGTACTGCCTTTGCTGAAAATGCCGGCTTATAAAACTTTGTATTAAATTTAAAACCTACTGTAACTGAATGTACACTGCTTCAATAGATTCTGGGCTTGTAGATGATATATAAAATATTTAAAAAATAGATAGATATGCTTAAATGTAGCTAAATCTAAAGCGAGCTCCTTCAACTTTCCATTTCAGTGGAATTTTAAAGAAATTAAACACCGGGGGGGGGGGGGGGGGGGGGGGAAGGAGGGCGAGGGTAGGCTGGAAAAGCTTTCATATTTGGTGACCTGGGGAAAGGGGGGCGTAAGAAACCAGGCCTCCTATACCTCTGTCATTTAAGTTTGGATGTGTTATCGGGATGCGGGTTGGGAGAGATAGAGGATTGTTGGGTTTATCATACAAAATTGAGAAGGTTTCACTCTATTTGTTGAACATTTTATGTTTAATTCTCAATAAAAAAAAATGTTTAAAGCTAAATATCAAACAGTAATGGTTCAGTTAAAGGAGCTGTATAATCTGTATTACTCTCCAATGATGAAGCACTTTAGCGAAAACCTGGGTAGATGGAAATCTCTCTATCTCCCTACTGACTAGAATTAATGTTATAAAAATAAACACAGCTTGAACACTATTTTGTTTTTGGTCTTAATGTTTCCCTGATGATACCAAACTGTTTCATAGCAACCTCTGTGTGGATGGAAGGCACTCTAGAATATCCACATCTTTGCTATAGACTGTTCTTACCAAATTTTAAATTGCATTTCTAGGCCTCCCTGTTATAGGTGGTATCAAGGAGCAACCTGGACCCATAATGGATAGAGTCAGAGAAAGAGGCAACTAGTCCAATGAACCTGTAGTCCTTGCTATCTGTAGAGAAAGAACAAGAGACAAACATACAAGCGAACCCTATGCTGCTCCAGAGTTTCAGGTTTGGAGTGTAGTCTCTAATAAGTTGAAGGGGTGATCCATGGGATCCACTTTGGCACCAATACTTGAGATCATCAGTGTTTTATGACGGCTTCACCTACTACTACTTATCACTTCTATAGCACTACAAGGCATACGCAGCGCTGTACACCATATACGAAAAGACAGTCCCTGCTCAAAGAGCTCACAATCTAAAAAGACATGTAAACAGATAGAACAACTAAGAATTAAAGAGGTGGGGTACAGGGCAAGTGAGTAGAGGTTCGGAGTCAAAAGCAGTGTCAAAGAAGTGGGCTTTTAGCCTGGACTTGAAAACGGCCAAAGACGGGGCTAGACGTACAGGCTCGGGAAGTTTATTCCAAGGTGAGGTGCAGCGAGATAAAAGGAACGGAGTCTGGAATTAGCAGTAGAGGAGAAGGGGACAGACAAGAGAGATTTATCTACAAAGCGGAGTATCCGAGGGGGGGGCGTACGGAGAGACAAGAGTGGAGAGGTACTGGGGAGCGGCAGAGTGAATGTACTTATAGGTCAGTAAGAGAAGTTTGAATTGAATGCGAAAATGGATAGGGAGCCAGTGAAGTGACCTGAGGAGAGGGCTAATGTGAGCATAGCGACTTTGGCGGAAAATGAGTCGCGAAGCAGAGTTTTGGACTGATTGAAGAGGAGAGAGATGGCCAAGTGGGAGGCCGGTGAGACGCAGGTACTCTCTGCACTCTCTCTTACATGTGATATGGTCAGTGTGTGTACTTATAAATCTACAGAGTTGATTATGCATATATAAGAAGTCTTTTCCACAAGTACAAGCTTTATAAAAATTACCCCTTTGGTATTTCCTTTACTCAAGGCAAATTTTGTTCACTTTTTTGGTTGTGGGCCATTTGCTGATTTCAATTATCTGGAAACAACAGAGATGGTTTTATACAATTTTACAAATATGTTAAAGGAGTATATTTAGTCAATGCTCATAGTAGTTTGCTCAGGTTTTCAGGGCAGGCTGATCAGTGGGATATAATCTTGAGGAAAGTACTGGATCAGGCAGCATGCGTCATCACATGGCTTGTTAAAAAGGAAAAAGGTGCCCTTGGCTCCATGAGGGAAGAATGTAAATGCGTGCGGGTTCTTCTGTATTTTATAAAATATGCAGGTACATCACCATCTCCACCCCTGCTCTACCCAGCCTATTCCCCCAGAACAGCTACACACATGTAAGTACACCATCTTGTCAGCATATGTAACTTATACTCACATATACCACAGTGAAATTTTACAAAAAACTTTTACACATAGAAAACCCTTTATGAAAATTACCCCCCATGTGAATGGGATCTGGTTTTAAAAGCATGATCTGAGGTCCACTGAAGAACTAAAGACTGATGGATGAAGGGGGAATTCAAATAAACAAAGGGAGAAAATAAAGATTATGGTGCTCATTTTCAAAGAAGACAGATGTCTTAAAAATGTCCATCTGCTAAAAACATCCAAATCCTGATTCTGGAAAGTCAGAATTTGGACGTTTCACACTGCAGTTTGTCCAAATAGCAAAGGGGGATGGGCATGTTTTGGGCTGGTCTAGAGAGGGCCCAAAAGTAGGACATCCAACAGGGACTTTTAAATGAGAAAAAATGCCCATGTCTAAAAAAAAAAGCATATTTTTATCTAGACCTGTTTCCGTCACTGACTCTTCCTTAATCCCTCAGTGGTTGCTATCCCCCTCCTTCTCCCCTGACAATGAAACTGAAAAGGGAAATCAGACTGTCAGCTGCAGGTATTATAGCCATTCTGAACAAAGCAGCAAATACAAGAGGAGTAGCCTAGTGGTTAGGGCAGTGGACTGTGAACAGAGAAACCCAGGTTCAAGTCCCACTTTAATTTTTTTTTTTAAATAAATAATTCCGAGCCTTCCAGAAACAGAAAAATACCTACTGTACCTAAATATAAGGCACCTGCAAACCTGAAGGCTATTGAAGTGGCATATATTCAGGTACAGAACGTATTTTTCAGGTCCTGAAGGGATCACATTTAAAAAAAAAAAAAAAAAAAAGTTATAGTAGGGTAACTCAGTGGCGTTCCTGGGGGGGGGGGGGGGGGGGGGGGCGCGCCTGTCCTCCGTTGTTCCATGCTTCTTCTCTGCCCCGGAACAGGTTACTTCCTGTTCCGGGGCAGAGAAGAAGCATGGAACAACGGAGGACAGGCGCGCGCGGCACCCCTCCCACAGCGGCCTGCACCCGGGGGGGGGGGGGGGGGGTTCCCTTCACGGGGGGTATCCTTTCGCCGGGTGGGGTCCGCGCTGTACCCGGGGGGCGGGGTGCATCGGCGATCCGCCCCGGGTGTCAGCCCCCCTAGGAACGCCACTGGGGTAACTACTAGGCTACTTCTCTGTTCTGCAGAGACATCTGAGTGGCCATGTTTTTGAAAATGCCAGACATTCATGTCCCTGGTTTTTTCCCTCAAAAGTTGGACGTTTCACATTGGAAAATGGCTATTCATTTTGGATGTTTTCAGTGCAAAAATGTCCATCTCACAGTCATAATCATACAAGAAATATAGACGTTGTTCCTGTTTGATTATGACTGTGAGATGGACGGGAGTTTTTTCTGAATGTTTTGGACTTAAAGACTTTTTTTTTTTTTTTTTTTTTTTAATATAAATGCCCTCTATATTATCTGAATTTGAAGTAGGGAAAGTGCCACTGGAGTGCTGGAGCTGGCTCGCACTGGTTATACATTTTTCCTGAATTTTGCGAGCCAGTTGTTAAGCCTGCTCCAGCGCAGTGTGGCAAGAAGAGGAGAAAGAGAACCACGGAACAGCGGGTGACTTCTACCTCCTGCACAAGCTTTGACTCGACTATGTAAATTGCGATCCCGCGGTTCACATAAACAGTCAGGTCTCAGCTTGCCCAGGAGGCAGAAGTGATCCACTTTGCCACTGTTCACTTCCTCCTTGCTGGGGAAGCTCAGCAGGGGAAAGGAAGAGCCTCTGCCATGACTGAAAAGTAGAAGAGGCATAGAAAAGAGTGTCTTCTCATGCAGTTCCTGTAAACTCCTAAAGCAGCCATATTATTCAGATTCTCAAATTGTGTTATATTTATACATTCCACTTGGCTTCGGTGTCGATTATGAGGTCACAAATGACATCACACACACGGCATGAAACATTTCAGTCGCATCCCATGGTTCCAAACATGGCTGCTCTCTTACGAACTCAGGGAAGTGGCAGGGAATCAGGCACAAAGTACTTAAAAAAACAATGTTTGTTGGTAAAGGGTAAGTATTAGGGTTGAGATGATGTAAAGTTATAAATCTCTCTTTCAGGTGCTGAGGAAGCTTGAGGAAAGGACCCTACTGTAAACAGTTCCACATCCTCACTTCATCATCATCATCATTTTAAAACTGGTCAGTTTTCATTCCACAATAGATTTTTCTTGGTAGTTAAAAGCTCTCTTGAAGCAGTGGCTGCAGCAAAGGAATGTTCAGAGCAAGTAATGGGCCAACGAGTCAAATGAGCTGAAAATGTGCTGATTAGATGGGTCATGAGTTTGTGTATTAAAAATGTGAGCCATCTTTTAAAATTAAAGACATATATATTGAAGCTCAATTTCAAATACAGTGCAATCCGCTTAAGTGCAAGGGTCTGGGACCAAAGAAATGCATGCACCTAAACAAGAGCGTGCACTTAACCGTTGTGACCCAAAGAAGCTTGACATCTGATAAACATATGTACAGTACTGTTTATTATTATACGTACAGTATACAGTCTCAGTTAACTGACATTAGGCTGGCTTGAAGTAATGAGTTATAGTCCTCTGTACACACTTGGGTCTGTGAGTTCCATAGACTACATCTGCCAGACGGTAAAAACTGTCATAGCACTGACATCCAGTGGCCTCCAGATAGGCCCACACGGTGTTGAGACTCTCCAGCACTCTTGCAAAAGTGACAGGAGGAGGTTGTTGAATTTCATCAGCATGTGCCTCGCTGCTCATTTCTTCATCTGTTCCATCATCAGCCGTTGTTGCCTACATGTAGGAGCATATCTCAACATCAGTGCTGTCTTCAGCTGTTTGTAGATCGTAATCAACAGCTAAGTAGCAATGGAACTCCTCTTCAGTAAAACCGGCTGGGATGTCAATAACCTCTTCATATGACGCGTTTGCAACAGCTGCACCTGTTTCGTCCCTCTCCACATCCTTAACAAAGCTTGCCTGCTTGTAGCAGTTCACAATGGTTGCCTGTGTAACATGATTCCAGGCTTCTTTCTGCATATGTAGGGAATCCAACAGTGATAGATTACAAGCCAACAGCACGTTTATCCTTCCCAGTCTGGTCATCCATAACGCTCATCAGACGACGTAGCACAAGAGCCCGATAATGTTGTTTGAAATTGGCTATTATGCCCTGATCCAGAGGTTGGATCAGAGAGGTAGTTTGGTGGCAGGAAGACCACCTTGATGTTAGACAGCCTGACATCATCCCTGTGTGCAGCACAGTTATCACAAAGCAGCAAAATCTGACGCTTTTATTTATTTAGTTGCATTTGTATCCCACATTTTCCCACCTATTTGCGGGCTCAGTGTGGCTTACAATACATTGTAAATGATGGAAATACAGTTTCTTACATTACATTACATTACGATTATGGGTTACATTGTGAGCAGATAAAGGAAGACAAGATCAGATCAGTCGCCTTTGGGATGTGGAAACTAAAGGATGTGGTGTGGGGGATTTACTACGCTGATCGAATAATAGCAAGTGAGCGATGGGGTAGACAGTTTTTATCTGTGCCCGCATTCTAGTGTCTAACTTCTTTAGTCACTGCTTCCAAATTTCCCCAGTCATCCATGAATTTGCGTTAGCCTCGTATAACACAGGAAGTCGCTTAACTTTCTTGAAGCAACGGGGCTGTTTGCTCTTTCCAATGACGAGGGGTTCCAACTTCTCACTCCCATCCATATTGCAGCAAAGGAGGATTGTCAGTTGGTCCTTCGATGTTAATTTCGGCATGTTTGAATGCAAGTGTTCCATCAGGAATCGCTTGCCAGTACAGACCATTTTCATCAGCATTGAAAATGTCACGAGGTGCAAACTCGTTCAAGATGGTAGGAAGAACTGAAACAACCCAATTTTCAGCACCAAAGTCATCAGCATCTTGTTTCTCACCATGCTGTTTTCTTGAATTTTATACTGTTCCTCTCCTTCCATCTTTCCAACCATCCAACAGTGGCTTTGAATTCAGTCAGTCCAAGACTTTCTGCTACCTGGTTAGCTTTCTCCATAAGCAGTGGACCACTGACAGGAATATGTCTGCTCCTGACTCGAGAAAACCACCGAAGAAGAGCATCTTCTACCTCCTCAGCTTTTCCCGCCCGTTTTCGTTTCCGTTGTGGATTTGTGAAATTTGACTGGGATTGACACCATATTCTTTAGCAATAGATGCTTGACTTTGTTTGTTTTCTAGTTTTTTAAGAACTTCTATTCGTTCAGCCAGTGTTAAAGTCTCACAGTTCCGCCACAATGACGACCCCGGTGTACGCCCTAACAACACGCTTTCGCTTATTCTGCCTGTGGCAGTTAAAGAGGCAGTAAATTTGAAATCTCGTTGGTTGTCACGCACCAATCGGCTTCCATATTCCATGTGCGCGCTTATGCGGAGCCTTTCATGCAGAGGAACAGTCTTGAACCATGCATCTAAGCGAATCTTGCACTTATCAGTGGTACACTAAAACGAAGTTTGTCCCCATTTGATGGTGCCAAAAACGGGACCGAAGAACGGCATGCAGGTAAACAGAGCATGCTCTTATCCGACATTCACTTAAATGGAGTGCACTGTATTACCTCACAATTATCTATTACAGTGGTCATTTCTAGGTGGGAACATTTGGGAATGGGTTTCTCATGTTTATCAAGGTAGCAGAATGCTTGGGAATAGCGTTCTCCCTTTTAAACAGTTACAGAATTAATTGTCATTGATTATATTCAATTTTTTGTAGGTGAGTCACGTAGCTGATGAGTCATGAGTCACTGGTTTTATGAGCAAACAGGCAGTGGGGGATTGGGGGCAGAGTAAAGGGATGAATCATGTGCGGGGGGGGGGAATTGGGGAGGGTGTTTTGTGGGGTTTCCTTCCCGCTGAGCACGGTAAGTGATGCTCTGAGTGCCCCAGGTTTTTTTTTTTGTGTGGGAGAGAGAGCCTGTTAAACATTTACCAGCACACCACTAGAAAGTGCTGTCTGGAATGAAAACATGCTTTGATCCATTTCCACTGCACTTAGTGAAGCAACAATAATTGTGTCTTTTTCCAATAGTAAACGAGATTATAAATTAAAGAGTAAGTCATGGGGCAGTTCCTAAAAAATTAAAAGAAGCAGTGGTGTATCCTTTATTGAAAAAGTCTAATTTGGATTCTTTGGTGGTTACTAATTACTGTCCAGTATCAAGTAAAACATAGAAAAAGGTGGTGTTATCAGCAGAAGAGATCATATCTAGAAAATGTACAAGTTCTTCTGAAATATTACATTCTGAGGGTTGTAGGGTGGGAGCGTTGTTGTTGGCCCTCACAAATTTTGTTCAAATACAGGCAAGTGGACACACTGTTGGTCTTACCCTACTGGTCCTCCATGTGTGACACCATCATCATCATTTCTTGGAAGTTAGTTTTTTCAGGGTTTGTGTTGTTTTAGTATCTGTTCTGAAAGGTCAATCTCAATGGGTTAATTGGGAGACACCATCAGGTAAAGCTTAGGCCCTCATTAGGTGATGCGCCTCAAGAGTTAGTCTTGATCCTCTACTTTTTAGTTTATACTTGGCCCCAGCAGTGCCTGTGATTCAGAGTTTTAGTGTGGAACATGTTTATTTGCAGATGATACACAATTCTTATTGTATGCATAAAAAAAAAAAATCTGAGGGTAGAAGAAATAATTTGAATTGCTACTTAGCAGCAGTAGAGAAGTAGCTAGACAAAGCAAAATCGAAAGTTAAGCTGGCCAAATTAAAGTTCCAGGGTTGTGTCAGCAGAGAAATCTTTTGAACACCTAACAAGTGATATGATACAGACGTTCAAATATTTGAAAGGTATTAATCCGCAAACGAACTTTTTCCGGAGATGCGAAGGCGGTAGAACAAGAGGGCATGAAATGAGATTGAAGGGGGGGGGGGGGCAGACTCAAGAAAAATGTCAGGAAGTATTTTTCACGGAGAGAGTAATGGATGCTTGGAATGCCCTCCCGCGGGAGGAGGTGGAAATGGAAACGGTAACGGAATTCAAACATGCGTGGGATAAACATAAAGGAATCCTGTTGAGAAGGAATGGATCCTCAGGAGCTTAGCCGAGATTGGGTGGGAGAGCCAGTGGTGGGAGGCGGGGTTGGTGGTTGGGAGGCGGGGATAGTGCTGAGCAGACTTATACGGTCTGTGCCACAGCCGGTGGTGGGAGGCGGGGATAGTGCTGGGCAGACTTATACGGTCTGTGCCACAGCCGGTGGTGGGAGGTGGGGCTGGTGCTTGGGAGGCGGGGATAGTGCTGGGCAGACTTATATGGTCTATGCCAGAGCCGGTGGTGGGAGGCGGGGCTGGTGGTTGGGAGGCGGGGATAGTGCTGGGCAGACTTATACGGTTTGTGCCAGAGCCGGTGGTGGGAGGCAGGGCTGGTGGTTGGGAGGCGGGGATAGTGCTGGGCAGACTTATACGGTCTGTGCCAGAGCCGGTGGTGGGAGGCGGGGATAGTGCTGGGCAGACTTATATGGTCTGTGCCAGAGCCGGTGGTGGGAGGAGGGACTGGTGGTTGGGAGGCGGGGATAGTGCTGGGCAGACTTATATGGTCTGTGCCAGAGCCGGTGGTTGGGAGGCGGGGCTGGTGGTTGGAAGGCGGGGATAGTGCTGGGCAGACTCATACGGTCTGTGCCCTGAAGAGGACAGGTACAAAACAAAGTAGGGTATACACAAAAAGTAGCACATATGAGTTAATCTTGTTGGGCAGACTGGATGGACCGTGCAGGTCCTTTTCTGCCGTCATCTACTATGTTACTATGTAAGTGTAAGAGAAGTAGGTTTGCCACCTCAGAAAAAAAAGGAGAAAAGTTTAGAAGTAAAGTTAGATTCCAATCTATTTATGTACCCTGATTTCTATGGTGATGCGTTCTGCCTTTTGTTTGTAGCAGATTTATTTATTCATTCATTCATTCATGACATTTATACCCCACATTAGCCCGAAACAGACTCAAGTTCAATGGTGGCTTATAAACAAACAATAAAGTGAATAAAACATAATAATGTACAGAATATAACACAAATTACAATAACTTCAAGAAGAAAATTAATACATGAGCAGTAAGTAACCAGGAATTTAGACTATCTCAAGGACAAACAAATAATTAAGGGTGGATGGGTGAGAGCATAATTAGGCAGGACTAGATGGGAAACGAGATTAAAGAAAAAGCGTGAGGGCAAAATTCAAATAGAGTTCTTTGTATTCAGAAAGGTCAGACTGAAGAAATGTGTTTTTAGAAGACTTCTAAAAGTTAGTTAATCATCTGTAAACTTGATTGATTTAGGAAGAGAATTCCAAATTTTGGTGCCTTAATAGGAAAAATTAGCAGAGTGAATTGTTTCATATATCACATTCTTACAGAAATGTAAGACAAGATATTGTCTAGATGATGAATCAGCATTACAAGGGAGTAATTATTCACATATGATGGACTTGACCAAACAGGATTTGGTAAATGAAAACACATACTTTGAAAGAAATTTTATCTTATTGGTAACCAATGTAGCTCATATAAAAGAGGAGTGGCTTTGGCAAAGCGAGGAGATCTACATACAAGACGAAAAGCAGTATTTTGAGCTGTTTGTAATTTTTTTTAGAAGACCACCTTTAAGTCCAGCATAGATGGAATTGCAATAGTCGAATTGTGTGAGGACAAGGGATTGAACCAAAGTATGAAAGACAGATTTAGAGAAAAATGGCCTCAATCTCTGCACAACTGCACTAACTCTGGTAATGTTCTATATCAGGGTTAGCCATTGGTTGGTGTGAAAAAGACTCCAACCATTACAAAATACAGTAGCCCATAAGTTAATGGGAGCAAAACCTGGAAATTATAATTGCACAATAGTTAATAAGTCACTTCTAGTTCAGGTTTCCTTGTCATCCTTGAAAGCAGCAGCAGTAAGGCCGTTATTGAAAAAAAATATGAATTTAGCTGGTATAAGGCCAGAAGATTACAAACTCTGTGTCACTCCTTTCAAAACTGATAAAAAAGGGAACTTTTGATGTAGCTACAGGAATTTGTGGAAGAATTAAACATTTTGGATGATTGTCACTTGGGTTTGCAACATTTCCACTGCACTAAGATGGCCCAGCTTAGCATTACAGATGAATTAAGGCTCGTACTGGAGAAGAAGGTAGATTTGGTACTGGTTTTATTGGATCTGAGCACAGCATTTGATACTGTGGACTATGATATTTTGTTACATCTCAGGATTTATAACTCGACATTTCTGCAAGTAGGTGCTCCGGATTTACATTCTCTTTGACTTCCCATATATTACTTCGTCCTTTTATTCATACCCTGATACATTCATTCAACCGCTAACTTCCACCAAGTATATCTTGTTTCCTTCCCTCCCCCCTCCCTTCCCCTTTCTTCTTTCCCCTTCCCCCCTACCCTTCCCTCCCTACTAGCTCCCCCTCCCCCCCCACCACAGCAAGATCAGCCTCACTTAGAAATCCAATCATCTAAAGACAAGTCATAAGTGGTTAATCAATAAGCTTTTTCCTCGTGGGCTCAGCCCTTGTATATATTGACCCCATATTTGCAAGAAAGTTTTTTTCCTTTTTGGGTTGCTTCTCGCCTCTCTGGCCTCCCAGGTTGCCATTTCATGTATCTGGTTCCGCCACTGCCAGTATGCTGGCGGGTCCATGGACACCCATTTTTGTAGTATGGTCTTTCTGGCCAGCAGACATACCTTCCGACACCATAGCCTAGGCCCTTTCGCCTGCGCGCCAAAGGCAGACTGTGTATCCAACACATAATGGTCCCATGTCCCCCTTGTTTTTAGCTGTACAGTTTTAATTAAGAAGTTCTGAATTTGTCCCCAGAACCTCCGAATTCTCGGACAAGCCCAAAAGGCATGGAATAGCGTGGGAGCTACGTTATCACATTTAATACATTTTACTTCTCTAGTAGGGTCCATATGTCCCCACTGTTGTCCTGAGATGTAAGCACGCATTATCACTCTGTATCCCTTCTCTCTAAGCCTCTCATCTATGGTGAGTTTCGGAATGCGTCTCAGCGTGGCCTCTACTTCCCAGTCCCCCAAACTCTCCCCTGAGTCCTGTTCCCATTTATTTTTGATGTATCCAAAATCTTTGGTGGGAACCTTCTTCGCCAGAGCTCGAGTTATAGTTGATACTGATAGTCCTACCACCTCCAAGGCCTGAAAAAAACTTGTGATCTGTTCACCCATATTCAGTCTAAGTGCGTTTTGGTTAAGACTCAAAATGTAATGTTTAACTTGTACATACGCAAAGTGATCCCCCCAGGCACTTCCTATTTTGTTTTGCAATTCCTCAAATTTGATAATGCCTCCTCCTTGGCTGAGCAGGTGTTCCACTCTAGTGATCCCCTGTACTTCCCATCTATGGAAGGCCGGGTTTGTTTGGCCAGGGTCAAAGCTCGGATTCCCTCTAATCGTTAAAAGTTCTGAGGTCTCTGGCATGCCCCCCATGGTCTTAATAAATATCCTCCAGGCCTTACGCATTGGTTGCAACAGGTGACAATGTTTGAACTGTGTCGGTATTTGTCTCTGAACTAAATGCAACAGTGTAATGACATTGTATGGGGCAAAATATTCCCGTTCCAGCTCTAGTGGGGTAAATGTAGTTGATTGGCCTATCCAATCTCCTATGTGTCTAAGTAGACATGCTTGGTTGTACAAAGCTAGGTCTGGCAATCCCAGGCCCCCACTAGACCATCCTCCCTTCATTATTTTAGCTTGTATTTGGGGTTTTTTATTTGCCCAACAAAACTTGCTGAGAATTCTATTTATGTGTGTGAGGTCTTTTTGTTTCAATCGCAGGGGCAGAGTCTGCATGAGATACAACCATTTTGGGAATATTACCATACGTATTAAGTTTATCCTACCATTCAGGGACAGTGGCAGGCCCTCCCAGCTGCCCAGCTTACGTTTTGTACCCTCTAAAAGGACCTTGATATTTAAATCGTGTAGTTTTTCTAGATCCATAGTCAAATGAATTCCCAGATACTTGAATGATCCTTTTGCCCAACTTAAAGGAAAGTCCTGGTCCCATAGATTTCTCACTACTTCAGAAGAGGCTAGTGCTTCTGATTTATTCAGGTTCAGGCTCAGCCCTGCATAGTCTCCATACTCTTTTAATGTCTCCATTAACACCGAAAATGAGTTTTTGGGGTCTGTGATCATAACTAAAAGGTCATCTGCAAAAGCTGCTACTTTGAACTCTATCTGACCTATGCGCATTCCTTGTATCGTTGGACTTGTTACAATGTCCCGAATCAATGGGTCTAAGGACAGGACAAACAACATTGGTGACAAGGGACAGCCCTGTCTCGTTCCCCTATATATGGGGAATTCCTCAGATTCCATCTCATTGACTCGTATTCTTGCTTTGGGTTCATGATATAGGGCCTTCACTGCTGAGACAAATCTGCCATCAAATCCGTATTTTTCCAGTGTGGAGAACAAGAATGTCCAGTGGACTTTATCGAATGCTTTTTCAGCATCGAAGCTAATCAGCAGGGCTGGCCTGTCCTCATATTTCCTCCGCTCTAAGGCCCCTATGATTTTCCTTAAGTTTTTAGCTATTACTCTGCCTTCTACGAATCCAGTTTGGGATTCGTGTATTAACTTTGGCAAGACCTTTTTCATACGATTGGCCATTATTTTTGCAAGTATTTTAAGTTCCACATTCAAAAGGGAGATTGGACGGTATGACTCCACATTTTGTGGGTCTCTACCTGGTTTTGGTAACACCACTATCCTTGCAAGAGACAAGCCTTCCGGGGGAGCTTCCATGTCTATTATTTTGTTGTAAAATTTAGTTAGGGCCGGGGCAATATGGTTACTTAGTATCTTGTAAAATTCTATACGAAAACCGTCTGGGCCGGGTGCTTTTAACAGCTTCCCTTGCTTTATGCCTAGTGTCACCTCCTCTTCCGTTATTGGTAAATTTAGTTGGTCTTTGTCTAGTTGGTTGAGTTTTGGTATTGCTAGATTATTCAAGTATATATGTTCCGATAGTCCCTGGTCCCTTGGTTTCGCATAGAGGGTGCGATAGTATTTAACAAAAGCCTCGCATATCTTTTCCGTTTTCTGTTCCATTCTCCCGTTTTCTCCCTTTATTTGTAAGACCCGTCTCTTGCTCCCTTTCGGGGTGGCCAATCTTGCTAACAGGTGGCCCGCCTTGTTCCCAAATTTGTGTAATTGGAATTTATAGTAGGTTTGGGATTTCATGGCCCGCTGGTGTAATAACATGTTTAGTGTGGCCTGTAGTTCTAGGAGATTAGCCCGATGAGTCTCAGCATGTGTTCTACCATACATCTGTCGAGCCTTACATATTAGTTTGCTTAGCCTTATTATCTCTTTATTGCGGGCTAACCGGAAATGGTGGTGGTAGCTGATTATTTCCCCCCGTAGCACGGCCTTCGCTGCTTCCCAATACAAGACAGGATTCTCCAGATGGGTTTGATTTAATACCGCATAGTCCTCCCATTTTTCTTGTAACTTAACTTTAAATTTCTCATCCCCCACTAGGTCTAAAGGAAATTGCCAAAAGTTACCTTGTGGTTTCCTATCTCCCCACTCCCACTCAAGAAGCACCCAGGCATGATCCGAAATCGTATAGGGCCCTATGCGTGCATCTGTAACCTTGTCGAGCATGTTTCCTGGTATAAGAATATAATCAATTCTTGCTTGAGAGGCATGTGCTCGTGCATGGTGAGTATAGTCTCTGTCACTGGGGTGCAATACCCTCCACACATCTATAAGCTCTAACAGCTGTCCTAATCTTTGCAGGCCTCTATGGGATGCCACTGAGTCACTTCTCTTGCCCTGGGTGCTATCCATCGAGGCATCCCAAACCGTATTGAAATCTCCCCCCACCAGTATTTGCTCTCCCTGGTATGAGAGCAGGCTTTGTATCAGGTGGTTGTAAAATTGCTTATCATATTGATTGGGGGCATACACATTACATAATAATGTTTTCCGTCCTTTTATCTCCAGTTCCACCATTACGTAGCGGCCTTTGGCGTCCGCCTCAATGAGACGTGGCACCGTTGGCAGTCCCTTGCGGATTAACACCGCCACCCCTCCTTTCTTCCCTTGTGCTCCTGCCGAGATACATTCCTCCACCCACCATGTCTTAAGTTTTGCGTGTTCCTCTTGGCTAAGATGAGTTTCTTGCAATAAGGCAATATCTATTTTATTCCTGTGTAGTTGTTGTAATATTTTTGTTCTCTTTATGGGCGAGTTAATCCCACCCACATTCCACGTGACAAGTCTAACCATAATCTACCGGTGTGTTTGTTAGCTGTTGCGGCTTTCCAGTGTTATCTAGTTTTCTTAGGGTGGCGCCCCAGCCTGCGCCCCCCTCCAAACCTCTATGATTATCCTTCCTGCTTTTGTCCCGTGTGGCGGCTCCCTCCCTCCCATTCAAAAGAATCTGAATCCCCTTTGTCTCTCCCTCCCCCTTGTCCCCTCCCACCCTACCTATATTCGCCCTTTTCCTCCCACCCCCATCCCTCCATTTGATGTTCCCCCACATGGGAACAGATCACTTTTCCCGCCTCCCGACCTCCCTCCCATACTTGAAGTGTTTTGCGTCCTATGGGCTCCGCCCCAGACCCCTCTTTCCATTTACCCCCCTGCCCTTCAGACATACTCCAACAAACATTGTAACCATCAGATACATTCGCTTAACCCGTATATCTTACTCCCCTCCTTAAATATATAGCAACTTTAAACTTATATACATTTAACCTGTCTTCATGTCTGTTGTGACTTCGTGACCTTATATTCTATAATGTCCGGTTCTTCAGGTGTCCTGTCTGGGGTCCAGGTTTATTTAACCCTTCAGGAATCATACCAACTGGCCCGAGACCTGCAATTATTCAGTTCTCCCTGGCTCCACAGACCACACAGGCTCTTTTGTAATTGACGGCCTCCTTAGCCTCCTCTATGCTTCCGGTGGGTTTCAACATTTCAGTTCATGAGTCCCCAATCTGGCCACTCCAATTTGTCGCTATTTATGTCATTATATCCATGAGGGCTCCTTCTGCTCATGAGTCTATCATTAATTGGTCTCTTCAATTCGCGTTATCATTTTCGCCATTTCCCATGTTGTCTGTTGCAATCTTGGCCACAAACTGCTGCGCCTCCTCTACCGCCTCAAACATGTGCGTTGTTCCTTTATGGGTGATTTTCAGTTGGGCTGGGTACAACAAATTGAATCTGACCTTCCGATTAAATAATTCAGTACATATCGGGGAGAAGGCTCTTCTCCTCCCCGCTACCCTGGCCGAGTAGTCCTGGAAACATAGAATTCTTTTTTGCTCATACAACAGTACCTTATCCTTCCTTGAAGCTTGTAGGATATATTGCTTATGGTTGAAATTTAAAATTTTCATGATAAGCACTCGAGGTCTGCTGTTATTGTCTTTGCGGGGGCCGAGTCGGTGTGCTCTCTCCACTCTCAGTGGGCCCAAGTGTGCCGGGAAATCCACTCTTGCTGTGAGCCAGCGCTCTAGTTCTGCGATTAAATCTCTGCCCCCCATAGCCTCTGGGAGCCCTACCAGACGCAGATTATTGCGTCTGGATCGATTTTCCAGCTCTTCCAGCTTTTGTTCTAGGGCTTCCAATTGTTTGCTTGCTCTTTTTTGCTCTGTGTCCATTTCCTGTAATTTATCTTCGACTATCCCGGTCCGGTTCTGGCAGGCCACACATTCTGTCATCAAATCGTCCATACGTGCGTGCAGCTTCTCCAAATTTGCATCTATGGGAGCGAATCGCCTTTCTAGCAGCTCCTCCATAACCGCGGACATTTCCGCTGTTATTTCTGCCACCCACGTCGGATTAGCCGCGTTATCTGGAACGCCGGGTGGAGCCGCCATCTTGGCTTCTGTTTGTTTTTGCCGCAGCTTGTCTTTCTGGGCAGATTTCGTGGCCATACCCCGTTTCTGTCGTCCGAGTGCTGCTTAGTAAGTATCCGCCTGTGTTCTGGCGCTTTTTGATGTGTTTTTGGGTCCGTTTTCGGCTCTTTATTTCTGGGAGGGAGGATCGAGGTCGGAGAGCTCTTTAGTTGCGTCTGCTCTCCGCCATGGCGTCACGTGATCTCTCTACATCTCAGGATTTAAAGGAGCTGGCTGTGACATATCAGATTTTTGCAAGCATGTTCAATTGTACATTCCCTTGTGAAAGGGCTGGGCTTGTGGCCTGGCAAGCAAATGATTATTTAAGAGGTACGAAAGCATTTCCAGATGCAAACAAGTTACAGATAAATCCTCTAAACTGAAACTGGCTAACTATTTTTTTGGCAGGGCTTATGTTTCAACAGTTTTTATTTTTAAAGGTATCGCAAAACAACTCATCAACACATTTCAGTTACAACATACCGTATTTTTCGGACTATAAGACGCACCAGACCATAAGACGCACCTAGGTTTTAGAGGAGGGAAATAGGAAAAAAAAAATTTTTCCTTTTTCCCTCCTCTAAAACCTAGGTGCCCCGGTGCGTCTTGTCCGAGTTCGGGATCGCCCTCCCCTACTTACGTCACGCGATGTTCCCTGGTGGTCTAGTGACGTCGGGGCAGGAAAGAGCCCCCTCTTTCCTGCCCAGCGCGCTGCTCTCCGTCCTCCTGAATGCTGCCTGACGGTCTCGGCGAGATTCAAAATGGCCGCCGAGAATTGAAGTCTCGGCGGCCATTTTGAATCTCGCCGAGACCGTCAGGCAGCATACAGGAGGACGGAGAGCAGCGCGCTGGGCAGGAAAGAGGGGGCTCTTTCCTGCCCCGACGTCACTAGACCACCAGGGAAGATCGCGTGACGTGAGTAGGGGAGAAGTGGTGACAGGGCGATCCCGAACTTGGGGGGAGGGCGGGAGGGAGGGAGGGAAATCGCTACCTTCGGACTATAAGACGCACCCCTAATTTTCCTCCCAAATTTGGGGGGAAAAAAGTGCGTCTTATAGTCCGAAAAATACGGTAAGTCTGCCCAGCACTAGTCCCGCCTCCCAACCACCAGCCCCAGCACAGACCGTATGTGTCTGCCCACACTAGCCCCGCCTCCCAACCACCAGCTCTGCCACCCATTCTAGGCTAAGCTCCTGAGGATCCCTTCCTTCTGCATCAATTGGAGGAAATGGTGCTTTTCAGAAAACACCTGAAAATATATTTATTCAATACATTGTAGCATTCTGCCTAGTTACGGTTTGAGATACCTTTGTGTTATGCTGTGGGATTGTTGTGTACATTTAATTGTATTTGTATTAAATTATGATTATATTTGTTTTACTGTAATCCATCCTGGGCCTTGTTGTAAAAAATGGGATAAATACCTCTGGAAAAATAGCATCCTAGCTAAATAACATGATGTATCTTACTACAGGGTCAACATTTAATGTTGCAAAATTGACATGTACATAATAATGTATATACAGAGTGGGAGGGTCAACAGACAGATTTGTAAAAAAAATAAGAGTTTGGAGGACAATAGAAGGAAACGGCTGGAGCAGAGTGTGGTTTTTTTTTAGGGGAGGGGGGGGTGTTTTGTTTTTTAATGGATAAATTTCATACATTAAAGTTTCAGACTACGTACATTTTTAACATATATGCTAAATAAGCAGCTCACAACTCCAAGCCACCAAGAATAAAAGCATGCCTCAAGAAGTATAATCTAAGACAGATTGTGCATAAGTCCCTTCTGTGCATTTGTCCCTAACCACAGGGCCATTTTTCACTACAGAACTCAGACTTCCATTAACAAATATTTTAAGAAGAGTTGAAGAAGCAAATGTGTCACTCACCTATATATTTGTTTTCGGCTGGAAGGTGTAGATCTGGATTTAGTGGGAAGTCACTGGCCCATGTAGTCAACCATTTCTCCTCAATATCTACGTACATTCAATTACCATAAGTTATTATTGTAGTATCCATTTCTCTGCCTTAAACCAATCATTAAAAAAAAGAAATGTTCTCTAGAAGCAGCAAAGGAGGCATCAAAAGGACACTGCAAGATGAGCATCAAAAAGGTTGTATATGACCCTGAAGACCTAAAAAAAAGCTGCTCAGTGAGTCTGGGGGCAATTTCTAAAGCCATTTCCAAGAGTATAAAAGCTTCTTTATTTTACGCCAACTATGATCAGTATATTCTTTCCTCAATGTCGCTAGTTTTTATGCTCCAATGTCCTACGGTCCTTCTCAACTGCCCATCCTCCCCCACTCCCCCCCAAAGACAGTGTGAAGCTTCTATGGACCCAATCCCTGTAACTGCAGGCCAGTGGCGTAGGAAGGGGGGGAGGGCGGTCCGCCCCGGGTGCACGCCGCTGGGGGGTGTCGGCTCCACGTTGGTGCACTGCCCTCTCTGCCCCGGAACAGGTTACTTCCGGTTCCGGGACAGAGAGAGCACTGAACCAGAGCGGAGCCGACACACCCCAGCAACGTGCAGTCGGGGCGGATCGGCCCTCCCGCCCATCCCTCGCCGCAGGTATGCGCTCCGGGGGGGGGGGGGGGGAGATATGCGCTCCGGGGGGGGGGGGGGGGGGTGCGTGCTCCAGCGGGAGGAGGGTGCGCCGTGCTGCACCCGGGGGGGGGGGGGGTGCGCAGTGGCGATCCGCCCCGGGTGTCAGCTCCCCTCGCTACGGCTCTGCTGCAGGCTTCACCCCCCTCCCCTCCAACTCTTCATTTAGAACTTCTCCCAATCCTTCTCTGGAAGAAGAAGGCCAGTATCCCTCTTACTAGCTGTAGTGCCAAATGCAAAATGGAATTCCTGACATTCCAAAGTGAAAGTTATATGGGGTCTGTGTGTCATATAGTTGGTTGCGGAAAGGTGGTAAATAAACCTACTTACAAATTACATAGGAAGTGACTTTAAGGCTGCACATTCACAGAAGGACTGCCTTACCTTCTACTTTATAGTGGGTCCCAAACCACTTTTCCTTCAGCTCACACTTTCCTTCATGGGTAGGAGATAGCAGAAATAAATTGGCTTTTTGAGCTGTGAGCTCATTAAGGGCAGCAGCGATTATCTAGAGTGGAAAGCAATATCTCATGTTAATAGCTACTTTAACCATTCAAGTCTAAAAACTATAAAGGGAATTTATAATTGTAAATTTCAGTGCAATACTGCAGGGTCCTGTAATGTACATCAGAAGGAGCTTGTTCTCATGTCCCCGAGCTTGTGGGCCTCTGCCTTTGGTTTGAAAATTAACATTTTAAAACCATGTTACAGGTGATTAGAATTAAGTCAGTCCAATGAAAAAAAGAGTATCACCCTCAACTTCTTATAACCTTTATTTTTATTGGGGGGGGGGGGGGGGTGATGATGATGATGAAACACTGTCATAACTGAGATGTAGTTACTTCTTGCAAAAAAAATGTAGCTTTTGCATAAATTATCTGTTCCCTTCTCCACTACTGCCAACTCCAGACTTTGCGCCATCCTCATTCTTCTTGATCTTTCCGCTGCTTTTGACACTGTCGATCACAGCTTTCTCCTCGATACCCTGTCCTCACTTGGATTCCAGGGCTCTGTCCTTTCCTGGTTCTCTTCCTACCTTTCCCTCCGCACCTTCAGTGTTCACTCTGGTGGATCCTCTTCTACTTCTATCCCTCTGCCTGTCGGCGTACCTCAGGGTTCTGTTCTTGGTCCCCTCCTCTTTTCTATCTACACTTCTTCCCTTGGTTCATTAATCTCATCCCATGGCTTTTCCTACCATCTCTATGCTGATGACTCCCAAATCTACCTTTCTACCCCTGATATCTCGCCTTGCATCCAAACCAAAGCTTCAGCGTGCTTGTCTGACATTGCTGTCTGGATGTCTCAACGCCACCTGAAATTAAATATGACCAAAACCGAGCTTCTCATTTTCCCCCCCAAACCCACCTCCCCGCTCCCCCCGTTTTCTATTTCTGTTGATGGCTCTCTCATTCTCCCTGTCTCCTCAGCTCGAAACCTTGGGGTCATCTTTGACTCTTCTTTCTCCTTCTCTGCTCATAACCAGCAGATTGCCAAGACCTGTCGTTTCTTTCTTTACAACATCCGTAAAATCCGCCCCTTTCTTTCCGAGCACTCTACCAAAACCCTCGTCCACACCCTTGTCACCTCTCGTTTAGACTACTGCAATCTGCTTCTTGCTGGCCTCCCACTTAGTCACCTCTCCCCTCTCCAGTCAGTTCAAAACTCTGTTGCCTGTCTCATCTTCCGCCAGGGTCGCTTTACTCATACTACCCCTCTCCTCAAGACCCTTCACTGGCTCCCTATCCGTTTTCGCATCCTGTTCAAACTTCTTCTACTAACCTATAAATGTACTCACTCTGCTGCTCCCCAGTATCTCTCCACACTCGTCCTTCCCTACACCCCTTCCCGTGCACTCCGCTCCATGGATAAATCCTTCTTATCCGTTCCCTTCTCCACTACTGCCAACTCCAGACTTCGCGCCTTCTGTCTCGCCGCACCCTACGCCTGGAATAAACTTCCTGAGCCCCTACGTCTTGCCCCATCCTTGGCCACCTTTAAATCTAGACTGAAAGCCCACCTCTTTAACATTGCTTTTGACTCGTAACCACTTGTAACCACTCGCCTCCACCTACCCTCCTCTCTTCCTTCCCGTTCACATTAATTGATTTGATTACTTTATTTTTTGTCTATTAGATTGTAAGCTCTTTGAGCAGGGACTGTCTTTCTTCTATGTTTGTGCAGCGCTGCGTATGCCTTGTAGCGCTATAGAAATGCTAAATAGTAGTAGTAGTTATTAGAATATTTTGCACAGTTTTTATCATGTACTTCATAAAAGCTAAATCTCACACAAAAAGCAAACAAATTACCTACGCTACTTTTTCACTTCACTTTGCACTCGAGCCTCTGGATAAGTTACAGTGGGCTGGGTGATCCCTGGATAGCTGCAGGAGAAGATTCATAGAGCTAGAGATACCAGACCTAGCTTTGACTGAACTACAAACGAGCAGGAGGAAACTGACCAGTCAAAAAAACTCAAGAAACTAACTTCTCATTCGTGCTGCAAAATGTATTGCATTGTACTGTATCATTAGAGAACAATCCCAAGAATCTCCACCAATGCCAATAAGTCTACCATTTAGCATTAATAACATAGCTCACTTGTACTCTTAAGGGAGATATGAAAAGATATTACAGTATCACGGCAGGACAGTGGTCTTGCATTAATGAATGTTAACAGTGTTTTAGTTAAAGGTGGATTTTTTATTAGATGAAGTTTTGAACTATGAGGAGATACTACTACTTGCAGGGAGACCAATAAGGAATCTCGGAAATCAAGATTTCAGAACCTGAATGCATCTAACTGAAGGACAGATTTACTAAGAATGGAAAATTTTGCATGTTAATGAGGGTACTACATTGAACTGTGCTAATCTGTATTACAGAAACACTGTTGATTCGCCAAAACAGATCTAGGGCTCTGTTCACTCAACGCGATTAATCGCATTAAGATTTTGGACCTGCACTAATAATTTTTAACTCGATTGCATCGTCATGCTCTCTCCTACAAGGAGTAAGAAAAATGGCAGAAAGTTGTATGTGAAAGATGTTATAAGTGAAGAAGCGAGAAGGAGAGAAAAGAAATAGTGAGGAGAGAAGAGGCCCTGAAAATAGAGTTCAGAGCACAGACAGAGGAACAAAACCAGAGACAGGGAATAAGATGATTAGAAAAATAAAATCACCAGACAACAAAGGTAAGAGAAAAGATTTTATTTTCAGTTTAGTAACTGAAGTACAAATATGTCAGTTTTGAGAATTGACATCTGTAGTCTATATTTTGCACTATACAGGTGAAACTGTGAGGGGGACACTTTATGCGATTAATCACGCAGTTACACATTTAAATCGCTGTGCGGCTGAAACTTTTAATCGATTAACAGCCCTACTATAAACTTTTTAGTTTACTGCAAAATCTTTTTGAAAACAGAGCCTTTTTCCCCCCAAAACAAGGGCCATTAAGTTGGTGTTTCTCTGCTCACCTCAGGCTTATACTCGAATAGCAGTTGATCCCCGGTCAGAATGTCCTCCTTTGAAAAGAGCTGCATGTTCTCACAGACGTTTTCCACATACTCTATCGGATCAGTCTGTAAAAGAGTATACTTTCATTCCAAGTGAAACTGTAATGCAGTTGCTTCTCACCTCAGACAAATTCAAATTCTCCCAGAGAGATGTTTCTTCCTCTGCCTTCACTGACTGATACCAAGGGCTGATTACAAAGTCTCAGAAGAAAAAAAAAAAAAGTGTGATAATTGAGATTACTGATACACAGCATACCACACATGTACGGCCCGTGAACACCTGCTTTAATGATCTTTACAGCCACAGTAAGTTTCAGAAACCAATCAGTTTTAAAATTAAAAGGGCCGATTCTCATGTCCCTGTGGCAGAGGATCATGGACTTGAGGAGGAGCAAAAAAAAAAAAAAAAACCCCACAAAAGTGGGAAGAAAAGGTCAAAAGGGTAATCATCTGCACAGAGTGCTATATAAAAGGCTTCCTTGCCCAGAAATCTGAGGGGATAAAGTGAAACAGAGCACTACAGAATTTCTTTTTTGACTCTACAGAAGGCCCTAAGGGATCCCACAGGGTCTGTGCTAGGGCTCCAGATTGCTGGGCATGCTTGGGCCACAGCTCAGGGTGAGAGGATTCCCCTGGCTCCACTGGGGTAAGGACCTTGGTCCAAACCCCAGGTGCACCAGGCCAAAAGACCTATTTCTAGGTGCTGACCATGGCCCAATTACCAGGGGACCGGGCCTGATGTCCTAGTCTCACTATACCAGCCTGACCTACCATCTGACAGAAAGTAGAAAATACTGGAGATCTCCACATTTACACCAGCCCCTTATACTGGTGATGTCACTGGGAAAAATTCAGTATTTCTACCTCCACCTGCTGGTCAGAAAGGGAAACATTCCCACTGATTTGGACTGGTCTAGTAGGACAATAAGGAAAAACAAAATAGAAACAATTACGCAAACAAAACAAACACAAAAAGTCATACAGTTGAGGCCACTTAATACTCGCTACTCTCAAGCCTAAAAGCCAATTTCTGTGTCAACTGTACTCAAGACTGAAACATTTCAGGCCACACACAGGTTTTCCAAAATGTAATTATTCAAATAGAACCCAGTATGGAAAAAGAATCCATGTTTGAAACTGCAATAACTACATTCACTGCACATGGTCTTTAGGCATATGTCATAACAAGAGGTTCCTTTGTCTGACCATTTTGGGTGTGTTAAGCAGCCAACAGTCAAGTACTGAAGGCCCATTATTCACTGGGAATTGCTAGGCAGGACTGGCTTACTGGAAAATGTCACTGAAAACCAGGTCAAACTGATTCAACAGACAGTGATGGGAGTCACCTGGTTAGAGGCAATATTCAGTCCACCCACTTGGGGGCCTTTTTACCAAACTGCAGTAAAAAGTGGCCTTAGTGTGTCCTTATGTGAGTCAATCCCTCATGCTAAGGTCATTTTTACCGCATGAGTAAAATGGTCGCTTTTTCTATATTTTGAATTAATGGCCACGTGCTAATTTTCCAATTAGCGCATGGCCATTAGCGTTTGAGCCCCTAACGCTTCCTATTTTGTAGGTGGCAAGGACTCACGCGGTACTCAGTTAGCATGTAGCAATGTAGCTGTACTAACCTATTAGCACAGAACTCTCCACTCCCCAGTCCCACACCCAGCACTAAAAAATAAAACCTATTTTTTTAGCGTGTGGGTAGCGTGCACACATGCAAAAATTACCGCAGGATGCCTGAGCGTACCCTGCAGTACGGCCTTTTATGCTGCGGTAACTGGCTGTCCTAACGTTACTGGGTAGTTATCCAAGTACCCATCTGAGTATCGCTGGAACCCAGACAAGTGTCAGCAGCCACATTACACTAAGATAATCAGCACTGGCATCTAGGAGCAGCTCAAAATAGTGCTGACTGCCTTGGGATAAATATTGATCTGTGAATAATTCATCCAGCAACAGATAACTGGAACAGCCAAATAATATCAGTTAATGTCATAACAACATTGATAACTAAAAAATAAAAAAAATCAAGACAATAATCAGGATGCCTATGTGTGTGGAGTGGCCTAGTGGTTAGAGCACCAGTCTTGCAATCCAGAGGTGGCCAGTTCAAATCCCACTGCTGCTCCTTGTGATCTTGGGCAAGTCACTAAACCCTCCATTGCCTCAGGTACAAACTTAGATTGTGAGTCCTCCTGGGACAGAGAACTATCCAGAGTACCTGAATGTAACTCACCTTGAGCTACTACTGAAAAAGGTGTGAGCAAAATCTAATAATATGTGAAAAGTCCACTGTTGGGAAACACGTGAAAAAGGCATTTGAACATGTAAATCAGCACTCACGTATAAGTAGTGATTCATACGAGTAGTGATTTATATGAGGCGCTACTTAAAACATATATGAATCCAGCATGTATATATTTGAAGAAGGCATTATCCCCCCTTTCATTTTATAATATGGCACCAAAATTTGCACACCGATTAAATGTGTAAATTTACAGAACACTCACACTTATACTCACTGCTCTTCTATAAATGGTGCATGCAACTCACTTACATTTATGATCACAGGCGGGCCCACCATTTATCCAAATAACCTACAGAATGCTGTATCTGTTCCTCTTCCTTCTTATCTGTTCCCTTCTCCACTACTGCCAACTCCAGACTTCGCGCCTTCTGTCTCGCTGCACCCTACGCCTGGAGTAAACTTCCTGAGCCCCTACGTCTTGCCCCATCCTTGGCCACCTTTAAATCTAGACTGAAAGCCCACCTCTTTAACATTGCTTTTGACTCATAACCACTTGTAACCACTCGCCTCCACCTACCCTCCTCTCCTCCTTCCTGTACACATTAATTGATTTGATTACTTTATTTTTTTGTCTATTAGATTGAAAAGCTCTTTGAGCAGGGACTGTCTTTCTTCTATGTTTGTGCAGCGCTGCGTATGCCTTGTAGCGCTATAGAAATGCAAAATAGTAGTAGTAAACTGTCACATTTAGGCATAGGGAAGTTACTCAACTGTAGCAGGTGTTCTCTACTACTACTACTATTTAGCATTTCTATAGCGCTACAAGGCGTACGCAGCGCTGCAAGAGGAAATGTTATTTTTTAGCGAGCAAATGCAAACATTAGGCTTTTTTTTTGCAACAGTAAGCACATATTACTGTTTACTACAGCTTAATAAAAGGACCCCTTATTTTTATTTATTTTGGCATTTATATCCTGCATTTTCCCAGTATGTAGAGGTTCATTGTGGCTTACAGACACAAATATTTAGAGAAATACATACTGTATAGTGCAGTTCACTTCAATTAAGCATAATTTATTTTACAATAAAAAAGCCAAAACAGAAAAACATGAAAAAATTGTTCCACAGTGTTACAGAATGATTAAATTTCAGTTTACTGTTAAGAAAGATATATAGAAATATTCAAAGCCCACATAAGATTGGATTAGAATTCATCTTTTAGTTGTAAGACTTTTTAAAAAGAAAGGTTTTTAGTGATTTCCAGAAGGTCATATAATGTTTTTTGGTAATGAATTCCACCACTTAGTACATTGATATGAAAAGTCAGCTGAAAGGACCGATTTATATATAACTAGTAAAAGAGGTCCGTTTCAGAGCAAATGAAACGGGCGCTAGCAAGGTTTTCGTCACCACCCCCCTCCCTCCCTGGCCAACCTCTTTGTTGTTCTGCCATTGCTCCGCCCCCAACATCATGACGTTTGACATGAGGGCGGGGCCCGGAGTGATTTCCACCCCGCCTCCCTGCCTCCCCCTTTCGTTGTTCTGCCATTGCTCCGCCCTCGAGGGCGGGGCCCGGAGCGATTTTGGTGGCTTCACCACCACGAACCTTCGAACCTTTTTGAAGGAAGTCAGGGCTTGGCTTCACTGACGTCAGTGTCCTCAGAACGTTGAGGGTGACTTTTATTATAGTAGATTTTCTTATATGGGGTAGCGAAAGAGTAGGAAGTCCCTGCATCATTCAAGGGAAGCATGTAATCAGGTGTCAATCCATAAATGATTTGGAAGGCAAATAAACAATTTATATGCTACCCTAGCATTAATTGGAAGCCAATGTAATGAATGAAGCAACAGAGAGGCTTTGTTAAATTGTGAAACATTTCTTCGCTATTTTGTCTTTGCAGCTCGCATAAACTGCATTGCAGTAGTCGAAATGGGACAGCACCAGAGTTTGAACTAAGTTTCTGAATAATTTTTTTAAAGAAAAGGGGTCTGATTCTTTTCACCTGCCATAAAGCTTTAAAGACTTTCATTACCACTGCTGATGCTTAAGGCTCAAAAGAAAGGTGTTGATCAAGTATTATACCCAGGATTTTTATATTCCGTTCTAATGGATATTTGCATTTGTGTATGGTGAATTCTTCAGTAAGGTAGGAATGAAACAGGTCTGTTAAGACGAGAAAGTTAGGTTTTTCCCTGTTTAATTTTAGTTTGAATGCTGATGCCCGTGATTCCATTAGGTCCAATCCTGTTCAGAATTTCATTGATGATATTATTAAGTGATAAGTAAATGGTCACATCATCAGCATAAAAAAAAGTGTTAAAGCCACTTGCTTCTAGATTCTTTCCCGGTGGTGCCACAATGATGTTAAACAGGATAGGAGACAGAGGAGAACCTTGTAATCTGTAACAACTGTTAAATGTAAGCCACATAGAACCAAAACTTGTTTTTGGATAATTGTGGGATACAAGTATGTATGTATGAATGAATGAATGAATCAAACATATAAACGGCGAGTGACCGACTCACTCGCAAATGCGCAGTAGAGACTTCCCTCTCTGTCCCGCCCCCGCGTCAATACGTGATGACGAGGGCGGGACAGAGAGGGAAACTGCGCCGCCGAGGTTGATACCGCTCCCCCCCCCACCCGAGGTCGCCGCTACCGTTACCCCCCCCCCCCACACATACCCGGCCCGGGCCCTCTCTCCGCTACTAAACTTACACATCCATTCGCTGGAACGCAGCACGCACATCAGCTGAGCTGCCGTCGGCCCTTCCTTCCCTGCCTGTGTCCCGCCCTCGCTGACGTTACTTCACAGGAGGGCGGGACACAGGCAGAGAAGGAAGGGCCAACGGCAGCTCAGCTGATGTGCGTGCTGCGTTCCGGCGAATGGATGTGTAAGTTTAGTAGCGGAGAGAGAGAGGGCCCGGGCCGGGTGGAGGGATGGCGGCGTCGACTCCGGGGGGGGGGGGGGGGGGGGGGGGGGAGGGGAATGGTAGCGGTGGCGACCTCACGGGGAGGGAGGGAGGGGGAAGAAAGGAAACCCCCAATACCAGCCCATTTTTACGGGCTCAACGGCTAGTGAATAAATAAATAAATAAATAAATAAATAAATACAGAAGACCGTGGCAAGGAGATGGAAACTGCAAACTGAAGAAGCCCTTGAGCCATTGAAGCTCTTTTCTACCAATTCCCATGTTGTCTAGAACGCTTAGTTGAACATCATGGTCTACCGTATCAAATGTGCTAGATTTTCTACCTTTAAAAAACTATTTGGTCCTGTTTTCCCAACCTTGTAGAATTCATTGCCATTAACTCCGAGGTGTAAATGTAATTATTTTAGATTTAGAAAATTATTGAAAGCTTTAACTTGATTTTACATGTAGATCCTGAGTGGTATAGAATGAGTAGAAGTAAATTGATTTTTTACTCGTTCCAAAAGTACAAAAAGACTAGGGGGCACTCGAGGAAATTACATGGAAATTTTAAAACAAAAATGGAGGAAATATTTTTTCACTCAACAAATAGTTAAGCTCTGGAACTCTTTGCCGGAGGATGTGGTAACAGCGGTTAGCGTATCTGGGTTTAAAAAAGGTTTGGACAAATTCCTGGAGGAAAAGTCCATAGCCTGCTATTGAGACAGACATGGGAAGCACCTGCTTGCCCTGGGATATCGTAGTATGGAGTGTTGCCACGATTTGGGTTTCTGCCAGGTACTTGTGACCTGGCTTGGCCGTTGTTTGGAAAACAGAATGCTAGATGGACCATTGGTCTGACCCAGTATGGCTACTCTTATGTTCTAAATAATCTCATATTCCCACCGTATTATAGATGTTTATGTTAATATAAACCATACAGAGCTTATGTTTAAATAAAGTTAAAATTAATATAATCTTCCCCATCCCAAGTATTTTCAGAGAATCCTAAATCTCTCACAAAAAAAACTATACACAATTTCATACCTGCTCCTGGTAATGAAATTCATTAGCCTCAATCTTTTGAATTTCCTCAAATAATCTGTAAAAATAAGACATATGCATTTGTTATAATACATTTAGAAAAGATAATCCTAAGAAAGATAAAAAGTTTAAATGACCATTACCTTTCTTGCGGCCCCATTTGCTGTAACATCTTCAAATACTGGAACACGATGTGCGTAACCTTAAAAATAAGACAAGGTACTTTGCTTAATTTATGTCACAGTCTTAAGCATTCCTCATCAGTAAGGGGGGGGGGGGTGGGGAAAGACTTAACTCCCATGGTTCCTATCTGACAAAGTGGATATCACAAAGAGAAGGAGGAATTCACACCGAGAAACATGACGGGTACCTCACAGAAGTGCTCATAGCCTTCATCAGTCAATGTGATGGAAACACAAAAGATAGAGTATGTTGTGTTCTGTTCAAAGCCTATCTCGCTGTTGCCCCCAAATAACGCTAGAGCCCAAAACCTATTGGAAAAAAAAAATCACAAGGTAATACTTAATTTTTAAATCTTGCAGAAAGTAGGCTACTGAAACACTACTACTAAACAAACATTTATATAGTACTTTTAGGTATACACAACTCACATAACGGTTCCTGCTTCATAGTGCTTCAACAGATGAGATAATGTATGAGTTCCAGGCCAGGGAGAGAGAAGATTTAAGAGGGTAATTTTATAAGGAGGCACCTTGATATAGGTGCTAAGAATGCACATAAACGGTGGTATTTTGGTTACACATGCATGTAAATGAGCTCTTTTTCCCAGGCGCAATTTGTATGCATATAAAATTGATGGCACGTACTCTGCCAATGGGCATACGCATAGGTGGAGCTTGGGAGGAATGAATAATTATGTTATAGATTATAAAATCTTATTTATGTGTTCTTTAGAAATCTAGGAGTCGCATTTATAAGAGTTCTAGAAAGGCTGGAGAGTTGGAGTCAGAGTCATAGAGTCAGAAGCAATTTTGGGTGGAGTTGGGAGTCAGTAAAAATGTACCCTCTACTTTCAAAATAAAAAAAAAATTACATTATAACATATGGTACTTTTATTTTATAGCTCTATATGATTTTTGTTCAGGTACTTTGTTTAAACTTCAAGAAAATATATTTTGTGGTCTAATCAGTCCTAATTTTGTATATAAAGCAAAATCCTATGTTTCTGTAATCAAATTTCTCTTAGATTTACCATATATTGTAGGAGTTAGAGTTGAAGGTTTGGTGTACCGACTCCACAGCACTGAGTTCTAGAGCTGGTGTAAATGTCTGAGCCTGTAATGCTGACACAGATTATGCTACATATGCTGGTATTTTATAAGGAAAGGCACCTATTTTTCTTTATAAAATAACATCTAAGTATACGTCTACTTTGAAGCTTAAAGCAGGCATTTTATACTATCAAAATCTATGCATCTACACATATAAACAGCACTGCAAAACTCAGTATTTACATGTGTAAATGCAGAACAAAACAAAAAGGCACACAACTGCTTACAAAACAGTAGATAAAAAACAACAAAGCAGTGGAATCAAATGCATTTATTGGAACAATACCCGACGTGGCCACGTTTTGCCCTCAGGCTGCGTCAGGGGTACAAACTATAAAAACAAAACAAGTATAAAAACATGTATAACCATACATATTAACAATGTCATAAGCATGATTTCAACTAATAAAAGGCAATTATTTAAAAAAAGATTCAACATATATAAAACAATCCTTTAAAAGTTCTAAAAAACATGTATAGACATATATGATATCATCTGTAAAATATTTATAATTATCATTAAAATCATACATCACATAAAATTTTATCAGAACATCTACAATTACTCATATCACATTTATAACTCTCAATAAAAAATGTTAAGATCATACAATTAGAATCAAAACAATTCAATGAAGAGGGGAAGAAATTTCTTCCCCTCTTCATTGAATTGTTTTGATTCTAATTGTATGATGTTCTGATAAAATTTTATGTGATGTATGATTTTAATGATAATTATAAATATTAGTTGAAATCATGCTTATGACATTGTTAATATGTATGGTTATACATGTTTTTATACTTGTGTTTTGTTTTTATAGTTTGTACCCCTGACGCAGCCTGAGGGCAAAACGTGGCCACGTCGGGTATTGTTCCAATAAATGCATTTGATTCCACTGCTTTGTTGTTTTTTTATCATGTGTAAATGCAGTACAACTGTTCTAAAATTACCTCCATAGTTACATGAATCACAACCTGTCAGGATGTGTGCTGTGTTTACTTATCACTTTTGATGCCCTTTAAGGTTCCAGAGTTCTATGTTGCTTCATACTGTGCCTGAGACCAGGAGAGTGGAGAGTTTATGCTGCTGTCACTGATGTGTTGATAAGTGAAATATACTACTACTACTATAAATCACTTCTATAGCGCTATCAGTCATACGCAGCGCTTTACAACTGAACAAAAGACAGTCCCTGCTCAAAAGAGCTTACAATCTAAATCAGGACAAACAGAAAGGACTAAAAGGATAAGGGAAGGACAGACAGAAGGACACATAAGGATAAGATAAAAGTTACAAGTCAGGAGTCGAAAGCAGCATCAAACAGGTAGGCCTTTAGCCCGGATTTGAAGGCAGCCAGGGATGGAGCTAGACGTAATGGCTCAGGAAGCCTATTCCAGGCATAAGGTGCGGCGAGATAGAAGGAGCGGAGTCTAGAGTTAGCGATGGAGGAAAAGGGTGCAATTAGGAGAGATTTGCCTAGTGAAGGGAGTTCCTGGGAAGGAGTGTAGGGACAGATGAGGATGGAGAGGTAGTGAGGGGCTGCAGAGTGAATGCACTTATAGGTCAATAAGAGGAGATTGAACTGTATTCAGAAACGGATAGAGAGCCAGTGAAGTGATTTCAGGAGAGGGCTGATATGGGCATAACGACTTTGGCGAAACATCCTAGTTTTTCCTCAACACCCACTGTTGGTGGAGGTTTATTGGATGGTCTGGGAACGTTGTGTGTGAATAATTACATTCTATATGATTTACATTCAAAAATATATGTTAGAATGGCATTAAACTATAATGGTAGTTTTAGTAAGTGGCTGAAACTGGAATATAATCAGCAGTGGCCAATCAAGAGAGACCTCAGTTGCTAGCTGGAGCTGGGTTTTGATTTCCACTTCAGGAGCTAACGCCTTATGTTTCTTGTTGCCTTCCCTTTGGCTGTGGTTGGAGCTCCCATTGCGCTGCTTGATGTCTTTATTTATCTCAAAGATTTATAGTCCGCTTTAAATCAAAGTGGGTAACAGTAAAATCATACACAATATAAAAAAAACCCACCAACAGTAACACACAAATAAAAATTTTATACTGTCAATACATCATTAACTTATAGACTTGTAGAAAGAGCTGCTAAGACATATCAATCCCTAACCATCCATATATGCTTTTACAAAATAAAAAGTCTTCAACAATTTTTTATATTTCTGAAAATCTGCACAAAGTCTTAAATAGTCTGGCAAACAATTCCACAAACAAGCCCCAGCTATAGAAAACTCATGATTTTTTTTTGTTTCAAATAAATGATTATGGTTGGAGCTTGCTAGGTGCTGCTGTATTTCACTAGACATTATGCGCATCTATTGTTTGCTACATCTATATATCTAATTTTGTAAAGTTCCAGGCTGCACTTGCTGTTAATACTGGTGATGCCACCGGAACTTGCTTGGCTTTTTCTCTACCTCCACCTGTTGGTCGGGGAACATAGCCCAGTTGTTCGGACTCGTCTATCCAGACAGTAAAGCAAAGATATTTACCCGTCACTGGTGTTCTCCGAGGACAGCAGACCAATTATTCTCACATTGGGCGACGTCATCTGACGGAGCCTGGTGCGGATGCTGACTAATGAGTACAATAGAAGATTCTAATAGCGTCCCACTGTGCATGTACTGGTGCCTTCCCGCTTGACGCGCGAATGTGGGTCCTCCAGTCAGGTAAAAAAAAAAAGCAAATAGCCTATAACTAAATTCAATTCCTAGGGAAGGTGGGAGGGTACGTGAGAATAATCCTGTCCTCGGAGTACACCAGCTACAGGTGCTATGCCGTCAAAAAAGAGCTTGGAGAGGTTTAGATACAGACTAAACAGGAACAAGGCAAGGCATACAGGCAAGAAACAAAGCAAGGCAGAAGTGCTACCATCAGCACCAAAAGGGTAAAGCAGGGAAGCTCAAACAAAGCAAGGCAGAAGTGCTCCTAACAGCACACCAACTAACCTTGACCCTTGGCGTTGCAAAGGCCCAGCTGAAAGGGCCAGGTGCATAATAAAGGCAATTACAAGTGAGGTCACAGGTAAGGGTGTTGCTTAGTTCCAAACAACCCAAACAAGTTTGGCAAGCAGGAAGATCCAAACTGGACTAGAATGACTTCTGAAACATGCTTGGGGAACAGCAAGAAAACAGTCTATAGCAGCCACAGGGTCCGGCAACCATCCATGCTTTTGAATGTATTCTGTAATTTTGTTCTTTATAATAGTCTCTACCACCGACGTCAGACTCACCGGTCTATAATTTCCCGGATCACCTCTGGAACCTTTTTTAAAAATCGGTGTTACATTGGTCACCCTCCAATCTTCCAGTACCATGCTTGATTTTAATGATAATTTACATATTACTAATAGGTCTGCAAGTTCATTTTTCAATTATATAAGTACTCTGGGATGAATACCATCCGGTCCAGGTGATTTTCGATTCCGAGTTCTAGCAACTCTGAGTTTCTTAAGAGGGAACAGCATTTCATTATTAAACTTTCAACATTGCTGGATTATATGTTAGAAAATGCATAACACCATAAAAGAACAGTGAAAATGTAAGCATCACTACGTAACCAAAAAAAAAAAAAAAATTACAGATATAGGGCTTGATATTCAAAACTATTTTTAAAACTCTTGGCCATTTAAGTCACCTGTCTAGGACTAACCAGGCATTTTCAGCAGCACCTTAACTGGCTAAGATAACCATATAAACAGGACCGCATAAAACGCACTTGCCTTTACGCAGTTCTTCATAGCCGGTTAAGTGCTGAATATCTCACTTAACTGGCTATGTCTTCGCCAGCTCCATGTACCCAGAAATTCAATGCCAGAGCACAGACATGGTCCGGCATTAAACTTCCAGATATGTTGTTACTGGCGGGCAGCAAAATGCTGATCGCTGCTAGCTGAATTATCGGGTCCCTCGTTGTTTATCTTGATATTATACCACATATCAGAAAAATATTCATGTTGCTTAAGTTGGACATATCAGACAGGAGCATAGCACACTCACTTTTTCCTGAGGATGGAAAGGATGCTACCTTGACCTTCATGTCCTATCAGCCAAGAGATGTAATGAAGTGGCTTCGCCCTAATAATTCAGAGGGAAAGAAATGGCAAAGAAATCAAGGATTCAATTTATTATGTTTACAAATTTTAACTTCAACAATAGATCTGTGTATCTTCTATACAATTTTGAAAAATGGAAGGAAAGAGACTTTCTGAATGTGCTCCACAGTTTCAGTTGATTATCTATCTAGAAATTCAGTGAATTATGATCAGAATTTGTGGTTAGGGCTGTATGTCAAAGCAATGGTTCTCAAATTCAATCTTCAAAAACTAGTCACACTTGCACGTGTGCTCTAACAACTACATTACTTTGCATATTTAAATTACCCTGAAAACATGAGTTGCAGGCACTTGGGGACTGGATTTGGGAACCACTGTGTTACAGGATGCATTTTACACCAGATGAGAAAGGAAGACATTGCCCCCACTATACTGTTAGACAATAGCAGAACTCTACAATGTTCAGAGTCTCCAAGTTATATGGAGGGGCATAATCGAAAGGGACAACCAAGTCTGGTTGAGGGCGTCCTCGCAAAACATCCCAATAGAGGGGCTTGGAAACCCGTATTATCGAAACAAGATGGACGTCCATCTTTCGTTTCGATCATATGGTCGGGGACGCTCAAACCTTGAAATTTTGGTCGTCCTTAGAGATGGTCGTTCCTAGACTTGGTCGTTTCTGATTTTCGGCGATAATGGAAACCAAGGACGCCCATCTCAGAAACGACCAAATGCAAGCCCTTTGGTCGTGGAAGGTGCCAGCATTTCTAGTGCACTGGTCCTCCTGGACACCAACCGGGCACCCTAGGGGGCACTGCAGTGGACTTCATAAAATGCTCCCAGGAACATAGCTCCCTTACCTTGTGTGTTGAGCCCTCCCAACCCCCCCCCCCAAAACCCACTACCCCCAACTATACACCACTGCCATAGCCCTTACAGGTGAAAGGGGGCGCCTAGATGTGGGTACAGTGGGTTTCTATTGGGTTTTGGAGGGCTCGCTGTTTCCTCCACAAACGTAACAGGTAGGGAGGGGGATGGGCCTGGGTCCGCCTGCCTGGAGCTGAGTATGACACCTGAGGCTGGCAAAAACTATTTTTAAATATGTTTTTTTGAGGATGGGAGGGGGTTAGTGACCACTGGGGGAGTAAGGGGAGGTCAACTGGTCATTTTGGCCACCTTTTTGTGCCTTGGTCATAAGAAAAACAGGACCAGGTAAAGTCGCCCAAGTGCTCGTCAGGGACGCCCTTTTTTTTCCATTATGGGTCAAGGACGTCCATATGTTAGGCATGCCCAAGTCCCACCTTCGCTACACTTCCGATACACCCCCTTGAACTTTGGCCGTCCCTGTGACGGAAAGCAGTTGGGGGACGTCCAAAATCAGCTTTCCATTATACCGATTTGAACGACCCTGTGAGAAGGACGTCCATCTTCCGATTTGTGTCAAAAACGGTAGATGACGGTAGAAAAAGACCTGCACGGTCCATCCAGTCTGCCCAACAAGATAAACTCATATGTGCTACTTTTTGTGTATACCTTACCTTGATTTGTATCTGTCTTTTTCAGGGCACAAACCGTAGAAGTCTGCCCAGCACTAGCCCCGCCTCCCAACCACCGGCTCTGCCACCCAATTTTGGCTAAGCTCCTGAGGATCCGTTCCTTTTGAACAGGATTCCTTTATGTTTATCCCACGCATGTTTGAATTCCGTTACCGTTTTCATCTCCACCACCTCCCGAGGGCATTCCAAGCATCCACTACTCTCTCCGTGAAAAAATACTTCCTGACATTTTTCTTGAGTCTGCCCCCCTTCAATCTCATTTCATGTTCTCTAGTTCCACCACCTTTCCATCTCCAGAAAAGATTCGTTTGCGGATTAATACCTTTCAAATATTTGAACGTCTGTATCATATCACCCCTGTTTCTCCTTTCCTCCAGGGTATACATGTTCAGGTCAGCAAGTCTCTCCTCATACGTCTTGTAACGCAAATCCCATACCATCCTTATAGCTTTTCTTTGCACCGCTTCAATTCTTTTTACATCCTTAGCAAGATACGGCCTCCAAAACTGAACACAATACTCCAGGTGGGGCCTCACCAACAAAATACAGGGGCATCAACACCCCCTTTCTTCTGCTGGTCACACCTCTCTCTATACAGCCTAACAACCTTCTAGCTACGGCCACCGCCTGGTCACACTGTTGCTTCGCCTTCAGATCCTCAGATACTATCACCCCAAGATCCCTCTCCCCGTCCGTACCTATCAGACTCTCACCGCCTAACACATACATCTCCTGTGGATTTCTACTCCCTAAGTGCATCACTTTGCATTTCCTCGCATTGAATTTTAATTGCCAAACCTTAGACCATTCTTCTAGCTTCCTCAGATCCTTTTTCATGTTTTCCACTCCCTCCCGGGTGTCCACTCTGTTACGGATCTTAGTATTATCCGCAAATAGGCAAACTTTACCTTCTAACCCTTTGGCAATGTCACTCACAAATATATTGAACAGAATCGGCCCCAGCACCGATCCTTGAGGCACTCCACTACTTACCTTTCCCTCCTCTGAGCGAATTCCATTAACCACCACCCTCTGGCGTCTGTCCATCAACCAGTTCCTTATCCACCGCTTCGGGTCCTATCTTCAGCCCGTCCAGTTTATTTAAGAGCCTCCTGTGGGGAACCGTGTCAAAAGCTTTGCTGAAATCTAAGTAGATTACGTCTATAGCTCGTCCCTGATTCAATTCTCCGGTCACCCAATCAAAGAATTCAATGAGATTCGTTTGGTACGATTTCCCTTTGGTAAAACCATGTTGTCTCGGATCTTGCAACTTATTGGGCTTCCAGGAAATTCACTATCCAGCATCGCTTCCATTACTTTTCCAATAACCGAAGTGAGGCTTACCGGCCTGTAGTTTCCAGCTTCTTCCCTATCACCACTTTTGTGAAGAGGGACCACATCTGCCGTTCTCCAATCCCTCGGAACCTCTCCCATCTTCAAGGATTTATTAAACAAATCTTTAAGAGGACCCGCCAGAACCTCTCTGAGCTCCCTCAATATTCTGGGGTGGATCCCGTCCGGTCCCATGGCTTTGTCCACCTTTAGCTTTCCAAGTTGTTGATACACACTCTCTTCCGTGAACGGTGCTATATCCACTCCATTCTCATTTGTACTTTTGCCAGTCAATCGTGGTCCTTCTCCAGGATTTTCTTCTGTGAAAATAGAACAAAAGTATCTATTTAGCAAATTTGCTTTTTCTTCACCATTATCTACATAGCGGTTTGCAGTATCTTTTAGTCTCACAATTCCCTTTTTAGTCATTCTCCTTTCACTAATAAACCTGAAGAAATTTTTGTCACCCCTCCTTACATTTCTAGCCATTTGTTCTTCCGCTTGCACTTTCGCCAGACGTATCTCTCTCTTGGCTTCTTTCAGTTTCATCCGGTATTCCTTCCCGTGTTCCTCTTCTTGAGTGTTTCTGTATTTCTGGAACGCCAACTCTTTAGCCTTTATTTTCTCTGCCACTTGCTTGGAGAACCATATCAGTTTCCTTTTTCTCTTGCTTTTATTTACTTTCCTTACGTAAAGGTTTGTGGCCCTATTTATAGCTTCTTTCAGCCTGGACCACTGTCCTTCCACTTCTCGTACGTCCTCCCAGCCCATCAGCTTCTTCCTTAGGTATTCCCCCATTTTGCTAAAGTCAGCATGCTTGAAATCCAGGACTTTAAGTTTTGAGTGGCCGCCCTCCACTTCAGCGGTCATATCAAACCAAACAGTTTGATGGTCACTGCTGCCCAGGTGGGCACCCACTCGGACATGACACGCTATCCCCATTTGTGAGCACCAGATCCAGCGTCGCTCCCTCCCTCGTGGGCTCCGTCACCATTTGTCTGAGCAGAGCACTTTGGAAAGCATCCACGATCTCTCTACTTTTTTCCAATTACGCAGACGGAACCTTCCAATCTACATCCGGCAGAGTGAAATCTCCCAGCAACAGCACCTCTCTCTTGTTTCCCAACTTCTGAATATCTGCGATCAGGTCTTTATCTAATTCTTCCAATTGTATTGGAGGTCTGTAGACAACACCCACGTGGACAGAGGTTCTATCATCTCTTTTTAAGGTGATCCATATCGCTTCTTTCTTTCCCCAGGTCCCTCTCATTTCGGTCACTGTGATATCATTACTCACATATAGAGCAACTCCTTCACCTTTACGACTTTCTCTATCCTTCCTAAATAGATTATAGCCTGGTATGTTTGCATCCCATTCATGGGAACCATTGAGCCACGTCTCCGTGATTGCAACAACGTCCAAGTCTGCCTCCAACATCAGGGCTTGAAGCTCATGAACTTTATTGGTTAGACTGCGAGCATTTGTGGCCATCGCTTTCCATCTACATTTCCTGGTATGTGCTTCAACATTTGTGATTTGGGGGTGTCTTTTCTCTTTGGGTACCTTCATATCCTTTTGTTCCAACTTCATTGCTTTCTCTTCTGCCTCAGTTCTATTTTCACGATCATCACTGTGCTGTAATGGAGCAAAAGAATTCTGTAGGGGCAACACTTGTGAGGGCAGATGCTTTTGTGTCACATAACGAAGTCTGCCGGAGCCTACCGTGAACCATCTATTCTTAGGTGGTTTTATTCTTTGAGGCAGTGGTGAGAAGTTGGTATGATTTTGTGCTTAAGTCCCCAGATGATTGGACTTAAAATTAAAGCACCACAATTGTTACAGAGAATAAAAGTCATCCTGATTGGTTGAAATAGGTATGAACAGGTGTACTATGTTGGGGTGAACAGTTTATAAGATTGCCTGTGTATGACTGAGTAAAGTTAATGAGTTTTGGCTTGTCTATAAATGAGTGGAAAACCCTGGGGTGGGTAGGATGTGGGGAGGGTGGGTGGGACTATAAGTCCCAGTGAGTCAGCTAAGTGCTGTATCAATGAGAGTTCTCTAGGTATGACCAGAATGGTAGAGTCTGATCAAGGAATTTTCAGTTCAAGATTAAACTTTCAAATTCCCCTGGAATATAACTTTCCTTTTGTAAATAGCTCTAAATATTCCCAATAAATTATAGCAGTTTCCTCAATGTAAAATGCAACTTTATAACCAGAGTGCAGTTTAAAAAGCCTATCCTCTATCAGAGCTAAGCAGGAAAGGAAAGAGTGTTCACAGGACAAATTAAGCAATAACTTAAATAAGCATTAAACTAATGAAAATATCAGGTATCTAAACCTCTAGCCAAAAAGTTGAGAAGTTAGAATAAAATAATCAGAATTTACTTAGCAGTAATTTGGTTCCGGTCTAGCACATGGAACGCTACAAGCAAGTGGTCTCTGTCCCTCTAGCCAGAGCCCAACCCACCTCCTGCTGTTTTGCTTGCTAATTTTTTCCTTACAATGTTGCACAGCCGATGAACTTTTATTATAGTTTATATATTTGTTATTTTACAGCTGCATTGTTTCTGACATATAGTTTTTATAAAGTGTGTGGTTTACTCCTTTTTCAATCATCCATGTATGTTTAACAGGTTAGCTTCAATACTGGGGGACCAAGAGGGGAGGGAGATTTTGGGGATAAGAGAGTAGGTACTTGGTGGATTATTTCTCTGGTTTTGTATTCTGGACTATGCAGATTTTTTCATTAATTATTTTTTTAATTTGTGTTAACTCTATGTAAAATGTTTTCAAAAATTAAAGTTCACAAAATAATTATTATGCTGGACACTGCATATGGGGGGGGGGGGGGGGGGCTATTACTGAAGTGTGGTAATACTTTGCAGTCAAAACAACAAAAAACAAAAAAGAGAGGTGTCCCCCTAACCACAAATCACACAAGCTATAAAAAGAAGAGAAGTAGGGGGTGGACCAAATGTGTATCCAAACAGCAGGTTTATTCTCACATAAAAAAAAATCAATCAAAAGACTCCGATGCAACAAATACACGATACCTTCTTGTGTTTTCACTGAATGCTGTATTATTGGATTCTCAAGCTCATTTATTTGTTATTATCATCAGTGGCTAAGATAATTGACAATGACTCCTGAGGCAGGTGCGGGCGCCGAAACGCAGGACTGCATCGATGTCTTTTGATTGATTTTCTTTTTATGTGAGAATAAATCTGCTGTTTGGATACACATTTGGTCTACCCCCTACTTATCTTCTTTTTATACAAGACTAGTAAAAAAGGCCCGTTTCTGACACAAATGAAACGGGCGCTAGCAAGGTTTTCCTCGGAGTGTGTATGTTTGGGAGAGTGTATGTGAGAGTGACTGTGTGAGAGACAGAGTGAAAGTGTGAGTGTGTGTGTGTGAGAAAGAGAGTGAGTCTGGGTGTGAGTGTGTTTGTGAGAGAGTGTGTGTGTGAGAATGAGAGTGTGTGCAAGTGTGTATGTGAGACACAGTGTGAGAGAGAGTGTGTGTGTGAGACACAGATTCTCTGTGAGAGTGAGTGTATGAGACCAAGCGAGTGTGTGAGTGACTGTGTGGCACATAGAGAGTGAATGTGATACAGTGCGAGACAGAGTGTGTGAGAGTGTGAGTCAGAAAGACATTGTATATGAGAGAGAGTGTGAGCCCTGCCCTCCCAATCCATGCCCATCTGTCCCCTGCCCCCTCCATTCATCCTTTTCCAGCAATTCCCCTCTCTCCCTGAGCCCTGCCCTCCCAATCCATGCCCATCCATGCTCCTCTGTCACCTGCCCCCTCCATTCATCCCTATCCAGCAATTCCCCTCTCTCCCTGAGCCCTGACCTGCAATCCATATCCATCCATGCCCATCTGTCCCCTCCATTCATCCCTATCCAGCAATTCCCCTCTCTCCCTGAGCCCTGCCCTCCCAATCCATGCTCCTGTCACCTGCCCCCTCCATTCATCCCTATCCAGCAATTCCCTTCTCTCCCTGAGCCCTGTCCTGCAATCCATATCCATCCATGCCCATCTGTCCCCTCCATTCATCCCTATCCAGCAATTCCCCTTTCTCCCTGAGCCCTGCCCTCCCAATCCATGCCCATCCATGCTCCTCTGTCCCCTGCCCCCTCCATTCATCCCTTTCCAGCAATTCCCCTCTCTCCGAGCCCTGCCCTCCCAATCCATGCCCATCCATGCTCCTCTGTCCCCTGCCCCCTCCATTCATCCCTTTCCAGCAATTCCCCTCTCTCCCTGAGCCTTGCCCTCCCAATCCATGCCCATCCATGCTCCTCTGTCCCCTGCCCCCTCCATTCATCCCTTTCCAGCAATTCCCCTCTCTCCCTGAGCCCTGCCCTCCCAATCCATGCCCATCCATGCTCTTCTGTCCCCTGCCCCCTCCATTCATCCTTTTCCAGCAATTCCCCTCTCTCCCTTCCATGACCCCCCCTCGCATCCATGCTCCTCTCTCTCCCATGTCCCAGCCTGGCCCGCCCTCTTCTCCCCCCCCTTTGCATCCATGCCCCCCCCTTCGCATCCATGCTGTCGTTTCTCCCCTGCCCTTCCGCTTCCATTGTTCAACTTTACTGCCCACCCTCTTCTCTCCCCCCAACATCCCTTTTTTTTTTTTTCTTTTTAAATTTACCTCCGTGGCGGTTCCGGCAGCGCAGCGTCAGGGAAGGAGGCGGCGCTCCCGACGTCTAGCCTTCCCTTCGCTGTGTTCCGCCTTCTTCTGACGTCATCCTTGACATCAGAAGAAGGCGGAACACAGCGAAGGGAAGGCTAGAGATTTCGGGAGCGCCGCCTCCTTCCCTGACGCTGCGCTGCCGGAACCGCGTGCGTGGGTGCGATCCGTTGTTTTTTTTTTTTTTCCCGCCCTCGACGTCATGACGTTTGACGCGAGGGCGGGGCAGAGACGGCTGGCTGGCTTCACACCATGAATCCACGAACCCTACAGCCAGGGAGTGTTTGAGTGACTTCAGAACGTTGTCTTCAGACTGTTCACGGTGCGTTTTATTATATTAGAAGATTTTGCAGTCATCATGTGTTAATTTCCCAAATTAATGTGCAGTATAACTGCAAAACCTGTGTTAATGAAGGGGGTGCTCCTAGCAGTTTTCCATTCCATTAATGCAGAAAAAATTGAGTTATTGGACATTAACTGCATGTTGCAGTTAACCACACTTACTGAGGTGGCACTGCACCATGATAGCTACTGTTAATTGGAGGTAGTTACTGCATGTTAAATGTAAGATGTAGTTCCCGCCATTCTATTTTTGTTCTTAACATAGCAGGTATGGCACTAATGCAGCTTAGTAAATAGGCCTCATAGTGAAGAACGAGGAAAGATTTTACACTGGCATGCTTGAAAAGCATTAGCCACTAGAACTGTACAGCACTAGTGTGATTCTAAATTCAAGCTCTACACATTACAGCAACACACGTCATACATTATGCTAAAGTAAGGGGGTGTCCAATGTGTGGCCTGTGATTTTTATTTTATTATTACATTTGTACCCCGCTCTTTCCCACTTATGGCAGGCTCAATGCGGCAGGCAATGGAGGGTTAAGTGACTTGCCCAGAGTCACAAGGAGCTGCCTGTGCCGGGAATTGAACTCAGTTCCTTAGTTCCCCAGGACCAAAGTCCACCACCCTAACCACTAGGCCACTCCTAGGCCATGCAAATGCGACCTGTAATCTCAGAATGCAAAACCATTTTACCTAGTTAACTAGCACACACCCTTTCGAAGAACTGCAGAGCTAGTTGGTGGGACATCTCTGTCAGATGAGACTCAAGTATAAATCACTCTATAGTTTGCTATAATATTCATGCAGCCACAACCAATCAATCATGTGACCCACTACTGAAATAACTTCAAAGCCGCTTATGCTAAGGGAAGTAACTTTTCACCTTACCTGTAGAACTGCTCCTGAGAAGGTAGGGCCCAGCTGATGGTCAAGGCATGAACCTTCTTAACAGGAACAACTAAACAAAGACATCTGTTATTTACTACTGTTTGTACAATTCTGCTTTTCTTTTTTTGAGTTTGCATTAACTAACTTTGCAGATAAAAGATTGAGATGGGGGGAAAAAAAACCCCAAGGGTGTCACAATTAATTTACCTAACAAAACAACATGCAATATCCTAATTCACCACGCAATACTCATCCTGGGCTTACATGCAACTCTAAAAGAATTTTTTAAGAAATGAACTGGGTTAAGGAGTCTCTTACCTCTGTAGAGCTTGTTAAATCTCGGTGTATCAAAAGGCTGAGTCAGATGACTGAAATTTGGTTTGAGTAAACCACTTTAATAAGAGAAAGAGAAACAGAAAACAATGTGTTGTTCACAGCTAAAACATGTTCTATGAAAATCATCCTTAAATCCCAGAAACAATTTTCTCCAAATTCAAGATCTTATTTATAAATAAGGTGTCAACATTATTTTACAACTAATGCCAACACCCTGACCGTGGGTCCCATAGGTATCCCTATCCAGACAAGACAAGCCTACTGAAGGTAAACTTTTTGCAGATGCATAGTTGGGTTTAAGGCCAAATATACTGTGTTGGTGTTAAAAAGGAATGCAGAATGTACCCAAGGTGCCAACTCACCTTAAGGCTACATGAAGACATACCTCTAAAACCTATTAGACCCTCTGACAACCATTGCTGCTCTTGGTCAGCCAAACAACTGCAGTTTAAGCGTGAAGCAGTCTGATCTCTGCCTCTAGAAGATCTCAGATGGCCAGATACTCATGAGAGACTCTAGTTTGGGCTGAACAATCACGGTCCACGAGGGCCACAAACCAGTCATGGTTTTTAAAATTTCCACAATGAATATGCATGAGATCTATTTTGCATACAATGGAAGAAGTGCATGCATATCAATCGTATGCATATTCATTGTGGAAATCTTGAAAACCTGACTGGGCTGTAGCGGGGATCGATGTTGCTCACCCCTGCTCTAGTTCAATTCCCTAACCGAGATATCCTGCAACTGTGCACAGTGCTAAGAAACAGACTATTGCGATCATCCTGCAAGCACAAAATCTTCACCGAAGGCATTTCTCGGCTGTCCTCTAGAGTAAGGCCAATGAGAAACTCAAGAAAACCTCAAATCAACATGTGTGCCTCTAATGCACAGGACTGTGGGAAGAGGTTAGCCTGTTAATAGGGATTTTATATATTGGAAGTGCAGACAAAAACAAAAAAAAGGCAAAGATCTGCCACAGAAATAGCAAATCAAAAGAAAAAAAAAATAGAACAGGAGGGTAACAGAAGAAGTGGTTTATTACAAGTTACCCGACGTGGCCACGTTTCGACCTCAGGCTGCGTCAGGGGTAAAAAAAAACTAATAGGGGTAAAAAGCAAAGTGAACCCCTAAAAGTAGTCATACAACCACCTTACATAAGTGATCCCAAGCTTACTCAGCAAACTTCACAATGCTATGTTGACTGGAAGTTTGCTGAGTAAGCTTGGGAAGCACTTATGTAAGGTGGTTGTATGACTACTTTTAGGGGTTCACTTTGCTTTTTACCCCTATATGTTTTTTTTACCCCTGACGCAGCCTGAGGGCGAAACGTGGCCACGTCGGGTAACTTGTAATAAACCACTTCTTCTGTTACCCTCCTGTTCTATTTTTTTTGTCTATATTGGAAGTGCACCTATCTCATTTTAGATTACAAAGGCAGAAGCAGGATTTTTCCCCCAACTAAAGTAGGTTGGCATCTGGCCACTGAGCCAAGGCTTATAGTCACATCTATATTTAACAGCACAGTCAGAAGCAACACACTGGCACTTTTTATTAAAAACACAAGTTACATATAGTGAAAACTTTGGCAGTGTAAAAATCAGTAAATGAAGGAGGGCCTCTATCATTGTTTCATTTTGCTTAATCACCTCAGGCAGCAGAGTTTTAGGAGAGACAGATGTGCCTCCGAAGCACCCCTGCAATGGTAGCCTCACTTTATTCTTGGGTCAACCTCTCCCTTCTCTTTGGGCTCCTCTCAATACAGCATCTCTTGTCTCCCTCCCCTCTGTTGCTGCCACTCCCTGTGACTTATGGCTGTGGAAATAAAAACACACAAAAAGCAACAGGGCCTTTGAGCCCGTGAGCACACCAATGGTCCTACTCACTTCTCAGAAACAGGAAGTCTGCACTGGAGGGGGTGGTTGTCAGGGTCTCTGGTAAAACGCCCAGGCTCAAAGACCCCATTTGCCTTGTTTTATTAATACAGCCATAGATCCTAGAGAGTGGTAGCATTAGGAGCAGCGGATATGAAAGAGAGAGAAAAAAAGAAAATAGATGGGCATAAGGAGAGAAAAATAGATGCTGGATGGAGGGGGAGATAAGAGCCCTGTTTACTAAGGCCACATGCAAGGAATTTTCTCAATATTGGGGGTCCTCAAGCACCCACAGAGCCAGCTCCTATACCTGGTGGTATAGGAATGGATCCTCAGGAGCTTAGTCAAGATCGGGAGGCGGGGCTGGTGGTAGGGATGCGGGGATAGTGCTGGGAAGACTTATACGGTCTGTGCCAGAGCCGGTGGTGGGAAGCGGGACTGGTGGTTGGGAGGCGGGGATAGTGCTGGGCAGATTTATACGGTCTGTGCCAGAGCCGGTGGTTGGGAGGTGGGGATAGTGCTGGGCAGACTTATACGGTCTGTGCCCTGAAGAGCACAGGTACAAATCAAAGTAGGGTATACACAAAAAGTAGCACATATGAGTTATCTTGTTGGGCAGACTGGATGGACCGTGCAGATCTTTTTCTGCCGTCATCTACTATGTTACTATGAGGCATATTTTCAAAGCACTTTGGGAGGCTAAGTTCCATAGGTTTCTATGGAACTTTGGGAGGCTAAGTGCTTTGAAAATATGCCTCAATGTATAAATTCTGGAAATTAGTACTGCAGAAGCATAGTAAATTTGTTCAATAGGTCCCGAGTGACTTTAGAAGGGTTTTGTATAACATGCTTGATCCTAAAGAGGGCTTGTGTGCTGCTACTGAGATGACACTAGAATTTTTATTTATTTATTGGCAAGTTCTATCAGCAAAATGTCCTAGTTCTGTTCTGTACCCACGGCTGGAGAGAGGCAACGGGGCAATTTCTGTGGATGCAAAATTAAGTGTTTATAGAAAATGAATTTACATTTAACATCATGATGGTCAGGGTTCAGTATCTTTAATAATAGACTCCCAGGCAACATAATTAAACTGCTCCTATATATGGGAAGTATAACCAGAGATGCAATTTTTTTTTAAAGATTATATATAGAGCTTCTGACTTTAGGTTTTAACCAACACTGACAAAATACCCCCAATGCAAAGAAATTAAAACAGGTGTTTAATGGATAAACACTGTAAACACCCCGTGTCCCTTGGTACTTTGTAACTCTTCCCCTGGCTTGTACCCCTTTTCTGTCACTTAGGAGTTATAAGTGCAAACATACATATTTGATTCTATCAGAAAAGGATACCAAGCACTAAAACTTGTAGTGTGAAAACACTGATAAAATATTAACACTTTTGTTCCTTCAAAAGATTCTCTTATTAGCGGGAAAATAAACTCCTACATTTACAATTTATAAACACTTAAGGATACTACCTCTAATTATATAGCCAGCAGACTGCCTTGAGACACATTTACCTATTTATAAGCCTTCTACTTGTGCAGCACCACAAAAAGATAGATATCTGATGCACTTAATTTTATCCATGCATTTTCAGTGGTGCCACTTAGACAGCACTGCAGATAATCTGCTTAAGGTTAAAAGGATAAGATGCCTACTTTAACTTTCTGGATCCAGCACACCACTGCAAATTGCTTCCAATAGGTTATTTATCTGTTCTAAAGATACTTTTTGTACCAGATTACGTATATGATTATTTTTATGTTGTCTAAAATTGTATTGGGTACTTCTTTGGTGGACTACAAAAGTGATCCCAGAATGGTCCGATAGCATATTGGCAGTACTGAGTTTGTTTCTTAAGCGTAGCAGGGACTGCAGAGTCCCACCTATTGCATCTCAGTGGCACCTAGTGGTCTGGCTTAAAGGTGCATGTGGGCCGAGCATCAGACTGAGCTAAACACTGGAACAGCTATCACTGCTGTAGTTGAGAAAGACTGATGAGGTAAAATACAACAAAAAAAACAAACTTAACCGTTGTTTGGTTTCTATATTCTGAAATGCCAAAACACTTTTAAAAAGCAGGAAAATCCTACATTGCAAAAAGAAATTGATCCAGCTGAGATGGAAGCCCCCAAAAGAGAGAAATGCCATGATCAAAAAACATACAGAGCAGTTCCTACTTTGTTTTTCAATAACAATATATGTTGTTGACTCTGCTTTGCAGCATTTGACCTACTGCAACAAAATGATGTTCTAGGCTTTCAGAGCGTCTTTTACTAAGGCGCTCTCACGTTTTTGGCATGCGCTAAAATTGTGGGTGCACTAAACGTTAGAGACGCAGATGCATTCCTATGGGCATCTCTAACGTTTAGCGCGCCCACCAAAAACGTTAGTACGCCCTCAGAGAGACTGACAGGTCTAGGTTTCAGGAAATACATAATTATTCATGACATCCACACAAAATGGTTTTAGCTTAGGTGACTTATATAAACCAGTGCCCCCCCTCAGGAACCCTCTCTAAATCTGTAGGAAAACTCTTAGCGGAACAGTTGCTACAAAGCAACAAGGCACTTTCACTTTTCTTTTCGTCCGTTAGGATACAGAAAGTGAAAGTGCCTTGTTGCTTTGTAGCCCTTACTATATGAGACGTGGGGTAAGGAATAATATTTTGTAGAAGAATATTTTCCAGTTATTCCCCGAGTGTTCTACGTCATCACTGTGACCCCTGAAGCAGGTGCTAGTCACCGAAACACGGCCTGTGTCGGGTCTTTTTGTCAAGGCTTATTCATTAAAGAGCTGTGTTCCATTTTTAAAGGCCTGTAGTGCTGTTTTTTTGTTTGGACAAATTTAACTTTGCCATGCATGGATTTCTTACAGCACATACCTACAGCTGAACCATCTCCTCACAAATCTTTCCAACAAAACCTTCTAAATTTAAACACTAGGCAAAAATGTCCAGCTGACACGAGACTGATGTTATTTGTGATACTACAGCCATCCACACAGGTGGAGTTCTTACAAGCTCACAGGGAAGCTTCCGAACATGGTGCACAGTGAACGGAAAGGGAAGAACTCTTCCAAGGTTTTGATTCCACAGACGAGCTTGCCAGTAAGCACAGTGCATACACAATACCCAAAGAATTATAAAACCTAATAATATTCCACATGACAGAGAAATGTTTAAATTAGTTATATGTAAAAATCTTACTTATTTGGAATCTGTGAGAAAATTTCTCTCACCCATTCTTCTAACGTATCCAGAGATTCTGCAACAAAAGGGATAAAATAAACCAGAGGTGACCAACAAGTGAGCATGAAGTCTCATTTTGTTGCTGCGCTGCCCCCCCCCCCCCCCCCCACCCAAAAAAAAAAAAAAATTCTGATTGGCTGTGTAACTACAATGTAACCCTCTCTACAAAGTGCATCAAGGTCTGCAGAAATGAAGATTCAGAGCATGACGGCTGAATGGTCTCTCAGTGTCACAGGAAGGCTGGAAGATTTCACCCTCTGCTCTCCCTAAAACTATTATACAACAGAAAAATCTGCAGAGGAGAAATTGTAGTGGCAGTCTTAGGTTCTCAGAGACAGCACTTGGGAAGACAGAAAGCCATTTCAATTGCTATCATGGTCCCCACCTAAGATCCACATGCATACCTGACAAACCTGGCGTTTAGAAAAAAAGGCACCTAACGATCAAGGAAATCTATCAGGTCTGTTCTACAAAGCAGGAAAAAAAGAAATCCATCTGCCTTTAATGCACACTTGCCACAATTCCACTTAAGAGTTATTCTGTAAATACAAGCATATCTGATATAGGTGCATTTTACAGGTAGGCATGCATAGAGTCGGGTTGGGACTCACACTTAGGCGTACATGCTTATTTGATGACCTAATGTATGTTACAATCCAATTTATTACTCAGGAACCTTAATGCATTACCATAATGTATTCTTGCCATATCTGACAATCTAATGTATGTTACAATCCAATCTATTACTCAGAAATCTTCATGCATTACCATAATGTATTCTTCCTTATCATGTATATATGCACATGATACATATTTATACCATGATCTGTTCCATGTATGTTACCATATATGTATGCACCTTAATGCAATATCACCTGTAATTCCATCACCCGGAAATGGCAACCGCCGTTACAGCAAATGTAAGCCACATTGAGCCTGCAAATAGGTGGGAAAATGTGGGATACAAATGCTACAAATAAATAAATAAATAAATAAATAAATAAATAAATAAATAAAATGTCAGCTCTGTGGCTGTTTAAGTGCTCACACCTAACTTATAGGCACATGTTTTGCAGCTACGCTAGTACTCTGTAAAGGAAAGCAGGCATCTCTGTGCCTTTATAAAATAGGCTGCTATCAAGTGTTCCCTCTAAGCTGAGCAGGAGTCCTCCACCTACAGCCCTGCCAGCGGGTGGTGCTGTTTCATTATGGAAGTTTCTCGCAACAAAGGTGCACTCTTTGTTTTCAGGTATAAATACTGTCTTGAGCTCTGAAGTGTGTATTGATTACTTCTTGTTCTATTAGACTGCACATCCACAGACTCCCGACGCAGGCAGAAATGCCGAAACATGGCACTGTGTCGCTTCTTAGTGGTGCACTTGCTACAATAAACTCCTTGCATTGAACTCAAGTTTCCTGGTTTCTTGTTGATGGAAGAACCATCATACACCCTATTCCTTTGTGTTTTCCTATGACTGTCCATAGTGGTGGCTTTGTTCCTCCACCTTTGTGTGGTTCTTTTATATGGCTGTTTCATTATCACATTTTCAATAGTGAGGGGCAGGCAAGCTCTGCAGAACTCCAGCGAACCTGCCTGTCCCTAGTGATTGAAGCCCCACCCTCTCCACTGGTGGTTTAGAGGGAACAGTGCTATCAAGGCACCTGGTTATAGAATTACCTCCTCTCTTAGGTGGTTTGCACTGTTTTTCCATATGTAAATGCCCTACATGCATAAACTGCCATTTAAAATTTGCAAATTACATGTTTTGATCCGCAACACACAGTTTGGAAAGGGCCATGATGTGGGCATGGTTTGGGAAGGCCAGCAAATTATGCATGTATTTCTGATTTTATGATGGCAATACATACATACTTCTAAAAGTCTGAACTACTAAGTAACATTTATAAAGCGCTACCAGGGTTACGCAGCGCTGTACAATTTAACACAGAGGACAGTCCCTGCTCGAAGGAGCTTACAATCTAAAGGACAAAAAAGTGCAGTCAATCAAATTGGGGCAGTCTAGATTTCCTGAATAGATGTATAATGGTTAGGTGCCGAAAGCGACATTGAAGAGGTGGGCTTTGAGCAAGGATTTGAAGATGGGCAGTGAGGGGGCTTGGCGTATGGGCTCAGGGAGTTTATTCACAACTTCTACAAGTTAGGCATAAGCATCAGCTTACAGCTCCGGGCACCAGTGATTGAAGGGGTAATTATGCTTATCTCTCTGTTGTTAAAAATGACCTCAATATTCTTTAAAAGAAAATCAGTTTGCTCCTTAATTGGCTCTTGCTTGATGTCTAGTTTCATGAAACCTGTCACTAACATACACAGAATGACAGATGCCATTCTTTCAGAATGTTTCTTTGTAAAACAGCTAGCTCCAGCTGAGAATGCCACTGAATACACTTACACTTCTAGCAAGCTTAATAGGTATTTTACAAAAGGCTTCACGGGATGTCCCAATGCAAAAATCAGGATTTAAACCAAGATCTTATAAACAATAGCTGTTTACCTTTGGACTGAACTGCTAAAGTCATGTAGTGTGCGGAGTAGTGAGTCTTCCAGAAATCCCTCAGCCTGGTGTACACATCAATCTTCTTTTTCTTAGGCTCATGCTTAAGGCTCTGTGCATTACCTAGAAATTAATGGTTAACAAAATAGAGATTATGGAAAGCATCAGGACATGATTAAATTTTCGGTGGGCTCTAGGCAGAACAAGCTGGTTGGTCCTACCTCTATCTCAATATCAACATATTTCAAATTCACCCAAACAGATCTTGTGTGGGTCTGACTGCAGAGGAGGAAGCAGTAGGTAAGAAGTGGTGCTTGATGACTCTTGCTGCCACAGGTGGTGGGGGAGAACAGACACCTTTATAGACAGTGGGTGTTTTGGTCCCCACCCACCCATCCCCTCCCGCCAAACCACATACACATTTTCACTCACTTATCAGGTCAAAAATTTGCCTTGGAAATCATTGCATTAGAACATCTGACAGTGCCCTTCCTAAATGTTTAGGACCTAGGCACATGCCTAATTTGGCTACTACTACTACTTAACAATTCTAGAGCGCTACTGGGGTTACGCAGCGCTGTACAGATTAACAAAATAAGGACAGTCCCTGCTCCAAGGAGCTTACAATCTAATGGGCGAAATGTCAAGTAGGGGCAGTCCAGATTTCCTGAATAGAGGTATGATGGTTAGGTGCCGAAGGCGACATTGAAGAGGTGGGCTTTTAGCAAGGCTTTGAAGATGGGCAGGGAGGGGACCTGGCGTATGGTTTATTCCAGGCATGGGGTGAGGCAAGGCAGAAAGGGCGGAGCCTGGAGTTGGCGGTGGTGGAGAAGGGTACCGACAGGAGGGATTTGTCTTGAGAACGGAGGTTACGGGTAGGAATGTAAGGCGAGATTAGGGTAGATAGGTAGGAGGGGCTGTAGATCGAGTACATTTGTAGGTTAAAAGGAGAAGCTTAAACTGTATGCTAGGCCTTAATCCTCCCTGGAAAGAATTCAAACTATACAATACTCAAAAAGTCAACCCATAATGCTAATGCTCTATGGGATATCCTAATATACAGTATGTGGAAGGGACACATCTTTAGGAAGTAAGCCTCCGTTCTATGCTGCTGAAGGGTCACACGAACAAGACCATGATGATTAGCCAAGGAAGGACTGAAGCAGGTCCAGGAAACTGCCAGCCTCACATCCCACTGGTCATTGGTCCTAGGCAGGCTCATTCATGAAAAAACTTAATCAGGCATATCCTCAAGTCTTTTGCTCCTGTGAAAGTCAGAGTGGTGCAAGCTATAGCTTAGCAGAGTTTAAAAAGGGAGTTGGACGGTTTCCTAAAGGACAAGTCCATAAGCCACTACTAAATCGGACTTGGGGAAAAATCCACAATTCCAGGAATAACATGTATAAGAATGTTTGTACGTTTGGGAACCTCGCCAGGTGCCCTTGGCCTGGATTGGCCGCTGTCGTGGACAGGATGCTGGGCTCGATGGTCCCTTGGTCTTTTCCCAGTGTGGCATTATGTACAACTTACCAACTGAAAGAAAGATAAACTCAAACAAGTAGAATATTACATTCATCTTTTACAAAGATGTTATGTTTGTGTGTGTAAAAAGTATTGATTATGGAAATCAAATGGTGATATATTCAGTAAGGGTAGACAAGCAGGACTTCAGGTACACAAGTGGATGACATCATTGCTTGCAGCTGGGATGGAACAGCTCTCCTTGAGCTCAGAATGTAGTGCAGAGTTGTGAGAATGCACTGCCCTTCCCACCAGGGCTGTGAAGCCAGTACACCAAAGCTTCGACTCCTCTATTTTTCTACTGTCCATCTCCAACACCAGCTCCGACTGATATTAAGCTTTAAATATTTTGTTCTGGTAAAAATGTTAAACTCACAATTAAAGGCGGGGCACAGCCAGCAGTCTACTGGGTGGGCACAGGGATAGACTGAGGGAGGGAGCACTCGTTTCTTCTCCTCCCCCCCCCCCCCCCACATTAAATATCATACCTTTGCTGGGGGGGGATGCCGAAGCCCCACCAGTTGAAGAAATTCTCTACCAAAGTGGCCCCCCTTCCTCCTTGTGCTGCCTCAGGAGTGAGGAAGTCAACGGGGTGCCTCCAGCCACTGATGCTGGCACTTCCCGAACTGAGCGTGCTTGGGTTGTTCAAGCATCGGTGGCTGGAGGCACCCAGCTGACTTCCTCACTCCTGAGGCAGTATGGCACTACGGAGAGAAGGGGTGACTCAGGCAACAGAATTCTTCAGCTGGCAGGGCTTGAGCTGCCCCACCAGCCATTGAACAGATACTGCAGCTTTAGAGGGGGCCTGAGCCCAAAGGAGAAGGCCCAGGTCTCCAAGGCCCCTCCCTTTCCCTGTGGCTATGCCACTGATTAAAGGCCCAACATCTTCCTTTCTCCCTTCCTCTCCTCTACCCCCAGGGGCATTCTCTTTCTCTCTCTCTCTTCCCTCAATAAGCCATCATTAAAATGGCTTGGGGAAAATGCACTGCTTATTTCTAGGATAAGCAGTATAAAATGTGTTGTACTGTTTTGGGATCTTGCCAGGTACTTGTGACCTGGATTGGCCACTGTTGGAAACAGAACGATGGGCTTGATGGACTTTCGGTCTGTCCCAGTATGGCAATACTTAGGTACCTTATGTAGCTCCCTACAGGTTTGTTCCACTCGAGAAGACAACACCTTCGCCTCTATTCAGTTTTTTTTTTTTTTGCTTTCAATTGTACCTGAGAAAACTTGAAGGGGGGCAGACTCAAGAAAAATGTCAGGAAGTATTTTTTCACGGAGTGAGTGGTGGATACTTGGAATGCCCTCCCGCGAGAGGTGGTGGAGATGAAAATGGTAACAAAATTCAAAAATGCATGGGATAAACAAAGGAATCCTGTTCAGAAGGAACGGATCCTCAGAAGCTTAGCGGAGATTTGGTGACAGAGCCAGTGGTGGGAGGTGGGGCTAGTGCTGGGCAAGACTTCTACGGTCTGTGCCCTGAAAATGGCAGATAGAAATCAAGGTCAGGTATCACAAAAAAGTCGCCATATGAGTTTATCTTGTTAAGCAGACTGGATGAACCGTGCAGGTCTTTCTCTGCCGTCATCTACTATGTAAGAGAATGAGTTTGTGGAAACAAGGTCTTACCAAAGTCTGAAATCAACAGCCACAAAAAATCTAGTGGTACCTCAGGCACAACAGACACAAGTTCAGGTAAAATACCTTCCGATTCCATTTTGGCAACTCCTTGGTCCTCGATATGGAACTCGCTACAAGGTTGTTTTCCCTGGGGGAGGACTTTCATACTGCCTCTCCTACTGATGTGATTGAGCCTCACTCAAAGCAGCGCCCCAAATACTTTGTTAGGAGCGCTGCCGACCCAACAAGCAGAGAGCTTGTTCCTTGCGGGTGCGGGGCTCTTCGGTCAGTACTTATATGCTTCAAGCCCTGGAAACGCCACCAAATCCTCTCTCACAGCCTCTCAACCTCTCCACCAGCCCAAACACAGGGTTCAAGCCGCTGGGAGACTCGAGCCACAGCTTTACCCCTTCGTTCAGGCATCATTTAGAAGCAAAGCAGAGAGAAGCCTGAGCACCTCAGGTATGTGTGGCCAGCAGATCCCCTTTAAACTAATGATTAAAAAAAATGTCCCTCCTGAAGTGTGAATCCCTAACAGTCATCAGATAACCACAGCAAAGTTCTCTTAACAAATTTTTTTTTCTCTTTATGTACCATTTCTCCCAAGAGAAAAATAACAACCAGTTAAAGGGGGGGGGGGGGGTACTCAGACTCTTCCGAGTCCTTCCTGCTCCAACATAGTAATAATAATGTTTCTATTCTTCTCTCTCTCTTTTTTTATGTACTTTTATTATTAATATTTTAATTATACAGCCTAAAAATCTCATCAGAATTAACCCCTTCTCAGGTGAGACACAATTCTCCAACTGGCTCAGAAGCTATTCCAACAGTTCAGAAGCTGCACAGTTAAGCCATAACCATCTGCTGGAGACAGAGAAATACTGAAGAGTTAAGGCTGTACAGTGCCCTAATAAAACAGAACTGACAGCTCTTGTTCTCTATTTCCATCTGCTGGTCAACAGACACAACCCACAGGTTCTGCCCTGGTCTGGTATATATGTTAAGGAATTACATTTTTAATATGACAGACTTGATCGATCGACCTACCAACCAGAAACACAACCGCATCAGCTCGTAAATACCTAAATCTCAACTTTCCAAGCTGCAAAGGACTAAAATACAAGTCTACTTACGCATCCAGTTTTTCCTACATCAGCACACAATTGTGGAACGCTCTACCAAAAGCCGTGAAAACCACGTACGATCACCTCCAATTCAGGAAAAAAACTAAAAACTCACCTGTTTTAAAAGGCATACCATCCCGACCCAACATAAATGAATGAACCTAGCGACACCACAACACTACAGTTCGTAATGATCACCTCCATCTGTTCTTGATTTCCTTCATGTGGTCCCACCACATGAACCTTTTCCTACCACAACTTGACCTTGTAATTGTAATTATTTACTGCGGAGTCTACCAACATCTCTCTGGCACCATGTAAGCCAAATTGAGCATGCAAAAAGGTGGGGAAATGTGGGGTACAAATGTAACAAATAAATAAATATTTCTAGAACTGTCCTTTTATGTTGAAAGTGTAAAGAATGTTGTGCAGATCAGTGAAACAAACTCCTATTTTAATGTATTCCTTTTTTTTTCCCTTTTTAATCAGAACATAAAAAATGCACTTCTGTGTAACAACTTTTACAATGTACTATGAAACTCTACTCACAGATAAAGAAGGGCAAATAAGCAAGTACACTCAAGACTCAAAACAGCCTTTTGTATTCCTTTCTCTGATCCCTCCATCCCCCCCCCCCCAAACAATAACAGCATAGATAGTACTCACCCCAAAAAAACTTGCCCATAGGATGGCCAGGCTTGGCAAGGCTTCCAAAGAGCATTTCTTTCCGGTTTGCATCAGAGGGTATTGCCAGCTGGTACTCTGAAAGAGATTTTTAAGTTACAATTTGATAAATTAAAAAGTTTGATTACAAACAGAAAAATGTACACACCCCTTGTATATAAATCATAACAATATATATTAGTGTACGACTTATGCTAGCAAAAGGCAGATACAGTGATATTTTAAAAAACTGGTAAAATATATCTAAAATGGCTATTAGTGATTGTTGCCTGATCTTCCTATATTTACATTTAGAAAATGAGGGGTTAACATGAGACCATTCTAATGGAGAAAAATCAGACCAGATTCTATCCACTGCTATCGAGGTTGAATTGTGGACCTTTACAAACTTAAAAAAAAAAAGCCCTTTTGCTATGACAGAGAAAGGAAATTTGGACTTGACAGCCTAAAGGACATTTGAAGAAACTCATTGATAATTAATTTCAAAAACGTTGGAAGGAATCTGCAACAGTGCAAATTCAAATTAAAAAGGAAATACGCCATAACACTGCAGCTGTTTGTGACTCTGGGCAAGTCACTTAACCCTCCATCGCCCAAGGTACAAACTAAGTATCAAACATATAAATGGGAGTGACCGACTCACCTGCAAATGCGCAGTATAGACTTCCCTCTCTGTCCCGCCTCGCGTCAAGACGTGATGACGTCAGAGGGCATAACAGAGAGGGAAACGGAGTCGGACTGTGGGACGCTGACACTGGAGCCTGGAAACGAACATCGCACACTCCACCCTCCCCCCCACCCCGCCGCCGCTCCCGCCCCGTATCGGGCCCCCTGCACTGACCTGACAGCGCCTCTCACCTCCATGTGGAAGCGCTGCAGGCAGCAGCAGAGCGATCTGCTTCTGCCTGCAGCGCTTCCACACGGAGGTAAGAGGCGCTGTCAGGTCAGTGCAGGGGGCCCGGCACGGAGGGGGGAGGGAGCGGCGGCGAGGAGGGTAGCTGGAAATCTTGCCCGTTTTAACGGACTTAACGGCTAGTAATATATAAACCACCTTGATTGTAATCACAGAAAGCCGGTATATCAAATCCCATTCCCTTACCACAGGGGAATAGGTTTTTAAAATCTCAGCACTGAATTGAGAGAGATATAAAATACTCCAAAGATATAGACTGAAAAACTGGAAAAAAAAATCTGTCTAAGACAGCTAATAATCACCTCTACCTTGTTTAATGCAACTGTGAGGTTTTGCACATCAAATAATTAGTTATTAAGAGAAGAAGAACAATCCTGCAAGAGGGGATTCAACACCGTCCTTACCACTGTCCACAGCTTCCACTTCTCGGTCAATTGCATCCCTGATCATTAAAGGAGAAATGAAAAACTGCGCCCATCTGAAACAAAAGAGATACAAGTCATTTTTCAAAACAGCCTTTAACTGAAGGGTCAGAAAGTAAATAAATTAGATGGAATTTATTTACACAGAAAGCAGTTTATATGCAGAATAATGTCATAAAGTTAACATAGGAGCCAGATGAACAAATAGGTTTAAAAACAGAGCTTGATGTGTAATCTGAAGACAAGACATTGTTGCAGAATCTGCTAGCTCTGGAGGCAGAAACATCTCTATCAAGTTCCTCAGGATATCAAAAGACACTGCAAATCTTCATTGGAAAATTCAAGTTACAATCCAATTAATGCAGATTCAAGTAGCTCAATGGCTAATGCTGTTCACTGTCATGTAGAAGACCTGGATTGAATTCTCTGCTAGACAGGACGAGGGTTGCAGTTTATTTAGGTTAACTACATAAGAATAGTCAGACCAGTATCCTGCTTCCAACAGTGGCCAATTCAGGTCACAAGTACCTGCCAGAATCCCAAATACAGTGGTGGAAATAAGTATTTGATCCCTTGCTGATTTTGTAAGTTTGCCCACTGACAAAGACATGAGCAGCCCATAATTGAAGGGTAGGTTATTGGTAACAGTGAGAGATAGCACATCACAAATTAAATCCGGAAAATCACATTGTGGAAAGTATATGAATTTATTTGCATTCTGCAGAGGGAAATAAGTATTTGATCCCCCACCAACCAGTAAGAGATCTGGCCCCTACAGACCAGGTAGATGCTCCAAATCAACTCATTACCTGCATGACAGACAGCTGTCGGCAATGGTCACCTGTATGAAAGACACCTGTCCACAGACTCAGTGAATCAGTCAGACTCTAACCTCTACAAATGGCCAAGAGCAAGGAGCTGTCTAAGGATGTCAGGGACAAGATCATACACCTGCACAAGGCTGGAATGGGCTACAAAACCATCAGTAAGACGCTGGGCGAGAAGGAGACAACTGTTGGTGCCATAGTAAGAAAATGGAAGAAGTACAAAATGACTGTCAATCGACAAAGATCTGGGGCTCCACGCAAAATCTCACCTCGTGGGGTATCCTTGATCATGAGGAAGGTTAGAAATCAGCCTACAACTACAAGGGGGGAACTTGTCAATGATCTCAAGGCAGCTGGGACCACTGTCACCACGAAAACCATTGGTAACACATTACGACATAACGGATTGCAATCCTGCAGTGCCCGCAAGGTCCCCCTGCTCCGGAAGGCACATGTGACGGCCCGTCTGAAGTTTGCCAGTGAACACCTGGATGATGCCGAGAGTGATTGGGAGAAGGTGCTGTGGTCAGATGAGACAAAATTGAGCTCTTTGGCATGAACTCAACTCGCCGTGTTTGGAGGAAGAGAAATGCTGCCTATGACCCAAAGAACACCGTCCCCACTGTCAAGCATGGAGGTGGAAATGTTATGTTTTGGGGGTGTTTCTCTGCTAAGGGCACAGGACTACTTCACCGCATCAATGGGAGAATGGATGGGGCCATGTACCGTACAATTCTGAGTGACAACCTCCTTCCCTCCGCCAGGGCCTTAAAAATGGGTCGTGGCTGGGTCTTCCAGCACGACAATGACCCAAAACATACAGCCAAGGCAACAAAGGAGTGGCTCAGGAAGAAGCACATTAGGGTCATGGAGTGGCCTAGCCAGTCACCAGACCTTAATCCCATTGAAAACTTATGGAGGGAGCTGAAGCTGCGAGTTGCCAAGCGACAGCCCAGAACTCTTAATGATTTAGAGATGATCTGCAAAGAGGAGTGGACCAAAATTCCTCCTGACATGTGTGCAAACCTCATCATCAACTACAGAAGACGTCTGACCGCTGTGCTTGCCAACAAGGGTTTTGCCACCAAGTATTAGGTCTTGTTTGCCAGAGGGATTAAATACTTATTTCCCTCTGCAGAATGCAAATAAATTCATATACTTTCCACAATGTGATTTTCCGGATTTAATTTGTGATGTGCTATCTCTCACTGTTACCAATAACCTACCCTTCAATTATGGGCTGCTCATGTCTTTGTCAGTGGGCAAACTTACAAAATCAGCAAGGGATCAAATACTTATTTCCACCACTGTAGTAGCAAGATTCATGCTACTGATCCCAGGGCAAGCAGTGGCTTCCCCAATGTCTCTCTCAATACCAGACTATGAACCTTTCCTCTAGGAACTTACTCAAATGTTTTTTAAACCCAGATATACCAACTGCTGATTATCAAATCCTCTGGTAACGAGTTCCAAAGCTTAACTATTCGTTGAGCGAAAAAAAAAATATGTCCTCCTGTTTGTTTCAAAAGTAATTCAATGAAACATCCTTGAGTGTCCCCTAATCTTTGTACTTTTTGAAATAGCAAAAAAATATATATATATTTGATTCATTTTACCCATTCTACACCACTCAATAACTCGTAGACCTCAATCATATCCTCCCAAGCTGAAGAATCCTAACCTCTTAAGCCTTTCCTCATACGAGAGTAGCTCCTCTAATTGCCTTCAATACCACCCTTCGCAGGATATGAGTGGTTTGTAATCAAAATATAAGTAGATTAAATAAAACAGAATTTAGACAACAATTTCAAGCCGAATCAACACTATAAAGAACAAGAGGAAGAAAAATATAGAACAAGAATTAAAAAGAACAGCAACAGTTTCCTTTGTCACCCATTCCAATGCCAGCAACACAGGCAGTATAATACCCTAGCAACATCCGAAAGTCTGATAAATGGGTTTCTACCAGGTACTTGTGACCTGGCTTGGCCACTGTTTGGAAACAGAATATTGGGCTAGATGGATCATTGGTCTGACCCAGTATGGCTACTCTTATGTTCTAGAAGAAATAGGTCTTAAGGCCTGTTTTACATTTAGGTAGAGAGGATACAAGACAGACCCCTGTTGTGGCAAGGAGATGAACAAGGGCACAAGACAGTAGAAGGCAAACTGGCATGTACGCTGCAGCTGAGCTCAAGCAGATGCCAGTACAACCAGTAAAGTATCTTCCTGAGAATAAAGTTAACAGATAATGGCGACACCTGAGGAGGCATATTTTCAAAGCACTTAGGCTTCCAAAGTTCCATAGAAACCTATGGAACTTTGGAAGGCTAAGTGCTTTGAAAATGAGCCCCCTAGTGACCAGATTCAGGGTCCAAATTAGCAGAGTTCTGGAGGTAGTCATGGCTTTGATCCCTGACACCTGCAATGGTTGGTCTGAGTTGAAAGTGAGATATTTAAAAAAAAAAAGGTGAATAGGCCTCAATATTTGTGCATGAAGACTTACGGCACCATAGCCTAGTAGAGGCCTGTTGTGATTAAGGTTGAAGTTCAAATCCACAATTCCAGGAATAACATGTATAGAATGTTTGTACGTTTGGGAAGCTTGCCAGGTGCCCTTGGCCTGGATTGGCCGCCGTCGTGGACAGGATGCTGGACTCGATGGACCCTTGGTCTTTTCCCAGTGTGGCACTACTTATGTACTAAATGAGTAAACAACCAGGCCAACCCAATACTTAAACTACATTAAATTCAATACCTATCAAGTGCCTCTTTGAAATATTTCCTTTGGACATCAAATTGAAATATTGTCCGTTCACAATCTGTTGAAGCATTATCACTACCACCATGTTTCTTCAGGAAGGCATCAAATCCATTTTCATCCGGGTACTTCTCACTCCCCATGAAAACCACTAAAAGAGGACAAAACAAGAAGCGAATGACACAAACACAAACTAATCAAAACAAGAGTAGAAAAAAAAAAAAAAAAAAAAAGACATACAGTGGTGGAAATAAGTATTTGATCCCTTGCTGATTTTGTAAGTTTGCCCACTGACAAAGACATGAGCAGCCCATAATTGAAGGGTAGGTTATTGGTAACAGTGAGAGATAGCACATCACAAATTAAATCCGGAAAATCACATTGTGGAAAGTATATGAATTTATTTGCATTCTGCAGAGGGAAATAAGTATTTAATCCCTCTGGCAAACAAGACCTAATACTTGGTGGCAAAACCCTTGTTGGCAAGCACAGCGGTCAGACGTCTTCTGTAGTTGATGATGAGGTTTGCACACATGTCAGGAGGAATTTTGGTCCACTCCTCTTTGCAGATCATCTCTAAATCATTAAGAGTTCTGGGCTGTCGCTTGGCAACTCGCAGCTTCAGCTCCCTCCATAAGTTTTCAATGGGATTAAGGTCTGGTGACTGGCTAGGCCACTCCATGACCCTAATGTGCTTCTTCCTGAGCCACTCCTTTGTTGCCTTGGCTGTATGTTTTGGGTCATTGTCGTGCTGGAAGACCCAGCCACGACCCATTTTTAAGGCCCTGGCGGAGGGAAGGAGGTTGTCACTCAGAATTGTACGGTACATGGCCCCATCCATTCTCCCATTGATGCGGTGAAGTAGTCCTGTGCCCTTAGCAGAGAAACACCCCCAAAACATAACATTTCCACCTCCATGCTTGACAGTGGGGACGGTGTTCTTTGGGTCATAGGCAGCATTTCTCTTCCTCCAAACACGGCGAGTTGAGTTCATGCCAAAGAGCTCAATTTTTGTCTCATCTGACCACAGCACCTTCTCCCAATCACTCTCGGCATCATCCAGGTGTTCACTGGCAAACTTCAGACGGGCCGTCACATGTGCCTTCCGGAGCAGGGGGACCTTGCGGGCACTGCAGGATTGCAATCCGTTATGTCGTAATGTGTTACCAATGGTTTTCGTGGTGACAGTGGTCCCAGCTGCCTTGAGATCATTGACAAGTTCCCCCCTTGTAGTTGTAGGCTGATTTCTAACCTTCCTCATGATCAAGGATACCCCACGAGGTGAGATTTTGCGTGGAGCCCCAGATCTTTGTCGATTGACAATCATTTTGTACTTCTTCCATTTTCTTACTATGGCACCAACAGTTGTCTCCTTCTCGCCCAGCGTCTTACTGATGGTTTTGTAGCCCATTCCAGCCTTGTGCAGGTGTATGATCTTGTCCCTGACATCCTTAGACAGCTCCTTGCTCTTGGCCATTTTGTAGAGGTTAGAGTCTGACTGATTCACTGAGTCTGTGGACAGGTGTCTTTCATACAGGTGACCATTGCCGACAGCTGTCTGTCATGCAGGTAACGAGTTGATTTGGAGCATCTACCTGGTCTGTAGGGGCCAGATCTCTTACTGGTTGGTGGGGGATCAAATACTTATTTCCCTCTGCAGAATGCAAATAAATTCATATACTTTCCACAATGTGATTTTCCGGATTTAATTTGTGATGTGCTATCTCTCACTGTTACCAATAACCTACCCTTCAATTATGGGCTGCTCATGTCTTTGTCAGTGGGCAAACTTACAAAATCAGCAAGGGATCAAATACTTATTTCCACCACTGTAACTATTTTTTTCAAATTCTCCCAACATACTTGAGGTTAAATTACTGTACACTGTCAAACAGGAGACCTGGACTAGATTCAAAGTTTTTGATCTCAGGTTGGACAGGCTGTAAAGAGTTCTATAGGAGTTTCACACTACTACATAGATGAAAAGAAAGAGAATCCCCAGTATAGCTCCCATGCTCAGAATTTTTATTTATTTTTGTTACATTTGTACCCCGCGCTTTCCCACTCATGGCAGGCTCAATGCGGCAATAACTTCCGAAGCATTTTAGATACAAGGGAAATCATTCTTATTTTTTCCACATAACCATCAGAATAACATTATTCTGTGAGTTATATAATAAACATAGCACTTAAGATTTTAACTACTTAGATATTCTAGCAGGGCCTTCGACTGACTCCTACTGATATTAGGATTTAAAATTTTTTTGTGATTATAGATATACATCCTGGATCTAAAGTACTGGTAAATGTAAGCTATATTTACCAGTACTTTTAGAGCCAGGACAAAGATATATATGTACGAAATTTATCAATTTACCATACATTATAATGTTGTAAGTTTTTATTTTGAAGCTGGAATCAGTCAGTACATTTTTACCATCTCTGACTCCACTCAAAATTGCTTCCAACTCCACAGTTCTGTATTCTAGTCCACTTGAAAAGGAAAAAGACTTTCCAAATTACAAAATAATTCAGGGTTCAGAATTAATAACCACTAAAAACAGCAGTGCCTCGTCTAACAAAATGAAACCAAATCTTACCCTTTTCCCCCTACTCACACTATACCATCTTTGCATGAAAAATCGTGAGACTTCCCTATGATAGAACTCTCTTAACTATGGGAATAACTTTACAAAGCATGTTGTACATTATTGAACTGCACGGGTGTATATATACACATACAAGTAGCTATCAAATGGTACTCCAAAAGAAAGTTTTGCCTGCCAGAGTATTGGTGCACAACTGGGGATTGCTCTAGGTGCCCGTTTTATAAAGGCACATAAAGACTTCTTTTTTTTTTTTTATGTAGGCATAGATGCCTCACTTATATAACCAAAACCTTTTAATATCTGTTAAAATCCTAATGGTTCTCTCTCTCTTCATTTTGAAGAAAGCAAACAATTAAAAAAAATCATCTAAGGATTCAATTAAAACAAGATTCATGAAGCTTTATAGTCATCCAAATATTATACCAGCAGTAAAACATTTAAGCACAGAACTTAAGTCCGAAAGCACCAGACTGCACAACATCAAGACACGAGTTAGGTCACTCAAAATTATTACCTACTTAATGGCTCCATAATAAGCAGGGCAGCCGAGGCGGGCCACCGCTGCCCCCGCCCCCTTACCTTCTTCCTGCATCTGCTCATCCCTTGGTCTGTCTCTCTCCTGCGTGCTGGGACCCGGGTTATTGTGTTAACGCAAATCACCTGGGTACCGACACACAGGAAAAGGAGAGAGATGGGCTTGGGGGAATCTTGCCCTCAGCAGCCCAGATAATAAGTGCCTAATACTCACTGTGCTCTAAGAAGTGTGCCAGTCCAGGGAGGTCATCGGGATCACTGAAACTTCCAACTCCAACACAGAGGGCAGCTGCAGACTGCATTAAACACAAAGCATGCATGATAAGCCATAACAGTATCTTCTTCCACAGTTACAGAAAAATAAGGGGCAGAGAAATTACTCCTCTATATTTTAGCATAGCCCCATTTTATGCAGTGAGACCTGGTTACTAATAACTAGGATTAACAGTAAAATAACATGTATTGATAGCCAACACTGATAACACCCCTACACCCCCCCCCCCAAAAAAAAAAAAATGTTATAAAATAAAACACAGAGATGAAGGCTCAGAGCTTATGTGAAGTTATTAGTGAGGATAGATTCTATGTGGTAACAGTAGCGAACCACTGTCAGATGAAATCTCATATCTCAAAGCAGGGCTCCAAGGAAATCTTCTACACTGTCACAGACTTCTTCCTTTAGACTAGCTCTCTGGGACAGAAACTGTGCATTAACTCGCTTTCCATCAAGGCCAGTGTTAAAATGTGTCAAAGCCCACTAGTAGCTTGTATCATGTTCACTTTCAGGTAGGCTTGGGGGGGGCAATACCTTGTTTGCATCTTCCTAAGACCAGCCCTCAATGATGAGGCTGGAAATTGGTATATATGCTTTTACCTAAACATTGAAATCAGGTTGATTCACTGTGGGCTTTTAAATAGCACCTTACACATCTAACATACAGCCCTTTTGCACAACTTAATCCATATTACACTTTCCAAATAATACAATATTCCTCCTGTCAGTTTGTCTGATACTCCTTAGTACAGACTACAGTCTAATGCTTTAAATAGCAAACTTCTACAAAAACGTACTGCTGCTTGCACAGCTTAATCCAAATACATTAATACTCAACAAATACAGATTCCCTAATAACAACTTCAATTACTGCTCCTGGCTTGTCTGTCTCTTGTCTATCACAGACATTAGTCGTCTTCATTAATCTATTCATGAAATGTTCCCTGGGCCTCTTGTCAGTAACATCCCCAGCCCACTTACTGCCCTATGGTACAATCTTAAATTCAGTGTATTTCTAATAGCACTACAGCTACTTTTCCCAGCTGGTCTGTCTGTTCCCCAGCGCAGATTAGCTGCCTAGATATTATGCCTCACTATGGCTTCTGCTCAGAAGCTTGCACAGTGGACCTGCCTCTTATCAGCAACCAAATAAATCTGACCATATCCAATATCACACCAGTCTTTACAGAAAGCGTCTGTCCCTTCAAGGAAATTCCAACTCAGTTTTTCTCCTGGCCTGTGTTACAGAGCTTTGGAAGATCCCAAAAAGCACACAGGTCTGCAAGATCCAGAACAGCAGGGGGAAAAAAAAAAAAAAAAGCAGACCCACGTGGTAAAATAAAAGAAAAATTTATTCAACAAAAAAACATAAAATCAGCATACAACTTTCCTCTAACCGCCCTCAGGGGCTTAACACGAAACTTGCAGGAACAGTCCAATATTTGCCCTGTCTGGTTAGTACAGTGTAGAACAAAGAAAAAGGCTCACAAGCAATGAGCTGTCTTTTCCAAGCAGCTGCAGCCCGACATACAGGCTGCTCACAAATGATTGAGTAATTTGCATTTGTGAGCAGGACTATTCCTGCTGGTTTCATGTTAAGTCCCTGAGGACAAATAGAGGAAAGTTGTATGCATCTGCATTGAACAAATTTTGTTTTATTTTACCACGTGGGTTACAGAGCTTTGGTCCTTTCCTTCCTCACCTGTCTTCTCTGCAAATACTTTAAGCTCTTCTGCTATTCAGCAGCAGACTCCCTAATTGGTCCCAGTGCATAATTACCTTCCCTTGTGCTCTGAGCCCATGCACCTTTCTTAGTACAACTCCCAAATTACCTGCCTGGGAGCTCAATTCCTGACAAGTCAGGACTCTCTGAAACTACAACTCCCAGAATTCCCATGCGCTTATGTAGTTCCGCTATGCTCTCCAGAGCACACTCTAGTGCCAAACTACTGTATGAACTGTCCCATGTATCACATACATATACAGACTAAGGTCCCTTTTGCTAAACCGCGCTAGCAATTCCTGGCACGGCAATGCCGACAAAGCCTGTTCACTTTGAAAGGGCTTCATTGGCATTGCTAGTGTGGTTTGGTAAAAGAGGCCCTGAGTATATGTTTCTCTCACTGCAATATATACTACTACTACTTAACATTTCTAGAGCGCTACTAGGGTTACGCAGCGCTGTACAATTTAACAAAGAGAGATAGTCCCTGCTCAAAGAGCTTACAATCTAACAGACAAGTGAACGGTCGGTCCGATAGGGGCAGTCAAATTGGGGCAGTCTGGATTCACTGAACGGTAAGGGTTAGGTGCCGAACGCAGCATTGAAGAGGTGGGCTTTAAGCAAAGACTTGAAGACAGGCAGGAAGGGGGCTTGGCGTAAGGGCTCAGGAAGGTTGTTCCAAGCATAGGGTGAGGCGAGGCAGAATGAGCGGAGCCTGGAGTTATTCTACTACTACTACTTAACATTTCTAGAGCGCTACTAGGGTTACGCAGCGCTGTACAATTTAACAAAGAGAGACAGTCCCTGCTCAAAGAGCTTACAATCTAACAGACAAGTGAACGGTCGGTCCGATAGGGGCAGTCAAATTGGGGCAGTCTGGATTCACTGAACGGTAAGGGTTAGGTGCCGAACGCAGCATTGAAGAGGTGGGCTTTAAGCAAAGACTTGAAGACGGGCAGAACCTGCCTTCGTTTTTCTAGCACGCAATAGCATTTGATTATGCAAAGTGGGTTTAGAGTGAGAAGAATATCGCTGCTCGTACCTGTTTCTCTATGCGAACTCTCTTCTTTCTTGAATAAGAGCTATCCTCCAAATCACTGTCCTCTGAATCATCATCATCCCCACCTTCCTCACTGTCGTCATCCTCATCATCTTCAGTGTCAGAATCATCAGAGTCTTCATCATCGTATTCTTCATCCTCTTCCTCAGATTCCTCCTCATCTGAAGCACCACCAGAATGTTTACCATCTATGCTGTTTATGTCTGAAATGAGGAGTGCTCTTAATCCATTTTCAAGCTTGATGTATCTGCATAAAAACAAAAAGCAATCTTTCATTAGCATGGCTGGCAGAAAACAAAATCAAATGACAAAGCAAGAAGCGGATAGCTAATGCTAGCTCTAAGTATCAACTCTTGTTGTCGTTCCTCAAAATACGAAGAACTCAAAAGAAAACGAAGGCTAAATGGCAATAAAGGGACATAATGTATAGCAGCACTTTTAAGTTATATTAAATACAATTTTATTTGCAAAAATAATGTATTTTAAAATATCTTTGGTTAAGAATAGCTTATTTAAATAAACACTTCCAAAAGCCCTGCTCCCATGCTGGAGAAAAACACAAAAAGCATCTTTTTAAGGATAACTAGATAAATGAAGAGGACCAAGAACACCACAATCTAAAAATACCAAAATCAGTAAAGCAAAAGATTCGAAGTGTACAAACTTTTGCAAGAATAAGGAAGTTAATAATTTGGGGTCTCATTTACTAATCTGTGCTAAGGTTTTCTGGTTACTATACAGTGCCAAAATTAATGTGCAAGAACTGCAAAAATCTGTGTGTTAACTCCCGAGGGTGTTCCCAGCAATTTTACCAATGGCATGTTACACAAACTGTATGACAGATAATGTTATGATGCAGTTAATTACACCTCTTAAGACTGTGTTAATGCTCTGCCTTACCTGTAGCATTAATGGGCAGTAATGACCTCCACATTAACTATAAGGTGCAGCCACCCGCCTATTCCACACCTCTTTCCCCCTTAGTTGTTTAACACAGAGCAACAAACAAAGCCGGATAACATTATACAAACAAAAATGCAAACATAAAACAGTAAATAACATCAAATCCAACAACCCAACCCAAAAATACCTAACCCACCAAATAAGACAGCAACCAAAAGACCAAGAACACCTTTAAAAGGGATAGGCCAACTCAAAAAGTAAATTCCTTCAGCAATTTCAAAAATTCCTATAGAAGACTAAGCCCAAGCAGAAGCTTTTTCCACAGCATGAAAACTCTCCAGTCTGATATTGAGAAGCATTCATCCAGGTAGCAGATAAAATGCCACTGACCTGGGCCAGTCAGTGATTCTGAGCAGAACTATCAACAGGAGATTATCCAGACAGTGAATAAACTATCTGGATAACTTAGAACAGCTATCCAAATAATGGAGTGGAGGAGTGGCCTAGTGGTTAGGGTGGTGGACTTTGGTCCTGGGGAACTGAGGACCTGAGTTCGATTCCCACTTCAGGCACAGGCAGCTCCTTGTGACTCTGGGCAAGTCACTTAACTCTCCATTGCCCCATGTAAGCCGCATTGAGCCTGCCATGAGTGGGAAAAAAGCGGGGTACAAATGTAACAGAAAAAAAAAACTGCCGTACCTGGATATTCCGTTCCTATATCAGGATATTGGTCGCCTCCTTTATTTCCTCAGTTGCATTGTTATAATGTGATTATAATATTTTGAAAATTGATAATACTTTTTTTAAAAATTATAAATTAATCGTCAACAAATATTTGAGTATAAACACTGCAACACCAACAGCAATGTTTAAATATTGACCCATCTATTTCTAACTGAAACCAGTCTATCATCTAGCTGAAGAAACCATTAAAGGAAGGTCCTCCTGAGAAAGAGCGCACACAAAAATGAGTATCATTGCAAGCAATCCATCATATATATCAGCCCAACAGCATAGAAGATCAAAACACAGCAACTGAAAACCTTTGACCAACTAGCTGCTAGAAACCGATATAAACTCTTTAAATAAAGGAGAATATGGTTCGTTCTATTACAGCACACTAGGACTCTCCTTCACGGTTAGGTTAAATAAGAATGATGCCATTCATTCATTTATTTATTTGGATTTATTCACTGCCTTTTTGAAGGAATTCACTCAAGGCGGTGTACACAGCAAGAATAGATCAAACATGAGCAACAGGCAACAGCAGTAAAAATATTCAAATAATAATACAAAGTATGACATGGTATGCTACTTACAATGTCAACACAATACATAATAGAACATTTTAATTGATAGTGAAGGGTATAAGCAAAGATGGAACGTATAGGGCCCTGTTTACTAAGGAGCGTTAGTGTTTTTAAAGCGTCTACATTTAGCGCGCGCGCTCTGTAGGCACCTATAAGGATATTGTAGGCACGTACACTGTTAACCTGCGTTAAAAATGCTAACGCGCCCCCCATAGATAGGTAAGAGAGTAAGAAGAGTTAGAAAATAAAGTGACTGATTTAAAGGAAGTTGCACATGAGGTCAGAAACATTAAACAATCACATTCCATTATTATATTCTAACAGATGGGAATGCAAACAAAGGAAAAAAAATCATATGACAATGTATCATAGAACGCTTGTCTTCTATTATTTTTCTATTTTTTCCCACCTTGAACAGTCACTTGAAGAGATGGGATATAAAAAATTTGGATTTGAACTTACAACAAAATCCCCAAAATGTTTCAAATAACTATGGGCCCCTTTTACAAAGGCATGCTAGTGTTTTTAGCATGCGCTAAATGTTAGAGACGCCCATATATTCCTATGGGCATCTGTAGCATTTAGCGCATGCTAAAAACGCTAGTGTGCTTTTGTAAAAGACCCCCCTATATGATCTGTGACAAGGGAATATGTGCAGAGAGACAAATAAATTTCTGAACAAAGTAAACTTCACCATGAACCATAATCACTCAAAAAGATAACTGTCATCAGCCCTATTTGAAATAAATGTTAATCCCCTACCCATCTCCTATCAGCGACAACTGTTCAACAACCCCCCCCCCCCCCGGCATGTTAAAGAGAAACTGTGGGGCCAATGCTTAAAAGTTGCTGTTAAAAGCGGCATGCATTTAGATCTGTGGTTGAAGTTACTGATTTTAGGAAATTGCATGTGAATGAGCTGTACACAATTTCAGCAAACAGTTCTGAAGGAAAGTGCCTAGCGAATGTATAGAACACCCAGTAAGCGTTGATGCTATACGCATGCCCAAGAAAAAACAAATGCTACAACTTCATGTACCATGGACGATGCTCCACAACGTGCATCAGTCTTTATTTTTAGTTCCATGATAATTTTTTTACTGCTTCTTTTTGTAGGGTTAATATACCACGACAACTTATTAGGGTGTTATTGTTTATATGTGCATGTATGAAAACTGTGTGTAGCTTTCTTTCCCAGCTCTGGGTGCCAAGGATGCACCTCCACAACGTGCTTCAGCTTTTCTTTTTTTGTTCCATGACAACTTTTTCACAGTACTGTTACATGCGGGACACACATGTGTAAGTACTATTAAAATATGACAGCTGATTGTTCTGCCAAGAAGTCGCCATCATGCTATGACAGCTCTTGACCTCCCTGAAAATTTTGTACATTAAAGGTAGCTGCTCAGAAACGGCTGTGAATCGCTCGTTATGCTCATTTTAATACATTTGCATGGGAATATCGTTGGCTGCTACTGCGAACAACAAGATACTACTAATCATTTCTATAGTGCTACTGGACGTACGCTGCGCTGTACACATTATATGCAGGTACTTTTCAACGCAGAATTCCTTTCAGTATTACTTGCTGAATAATGTGAACGCTAAACTGGCTAGAACCAGTCTAAATCAGACATTACTAGAACGTTAAGTGCCTTAGGGGCCTGGACTACTACTACTACTAATCATTTCTATAGCGCTACTAGACATATGCAGCACTGTACACTTGAACATGAAGAGACAGTCCCTGCTCGACAGAGCTTACAATCTAATTAGGACAGACAAACAGGACAAACTGAACACCCTCCCCCCCAATTTGAGTCAGACTCCCAAAGTCTGCTAGTTTGGCTGACAGGGGTCCCCAAGCCAAGCCAGCAGAAGCTTTCCTGCTGCGATATTCGCTGCCACATTGCGTGCCCTGCTTCCCCTACCCTCATGCTCTATTTTAATGAAATTGAGCATGCACCAGTTTAATGCATGCTCAATTTCACAAAAACCAAGCATGAGTGCCAGGATGGGAAAGCAGGGCAGGTGGGTAGGCAGTGCCAAGTATTGACACAGGAAGGATTCTGCTGGTGGGGCTTGGGGACTCCCGCCAGCCCAGGTATGTGGAGTTGTGGCAGGGGAGGTGAGAGGCAGGACAAAATGTGCCCTCCCCTATGGGCTTGGCCTTCCCCCCCCCCCCAATCAAGGTCTGGCTGCGCCGCTGGTTTAGGGTTAAGGCTTGGGCTCCCACCCCCCAATCAAGGTCTGGCTGCGCCTCTGGTGCAGGGCTTGGGCTAGGGATCCCACCCCCACTCTCCCAATCAAGGTCTGACTGCGCCTCTGGTTTAGGGTTAGGGCTTGGGCTCCCACCCCCCAATCAAGGTCTGGCTGCGCCTCTGGTGTAAGGCTTGGGCTAGGGATCCCACCCACCCCCAATCAAGGTCTGGCTGCACCTCTGGTGTAGGGTTAGGGCTTGGGCTCCCACCCCCCAATCAAGGTCTGGCTGCGCCTCTGGTGTAGGGCTAGGGCTAGGGCTCCCACCCCCACCCCCCCCCCACTCAAGGTCTGGCTGCGGGCTCCCACCCCCCAATCAAGGCCTGGCTGCATCTCTGGTGTATTGAAGTAGCTCAGTCACTTTCCTATCCTTCGATAGCTGGGTACCTGGTTTAAGAGTCACTTTACATCTACACCGACCAGCTTCTTCATCTTTTCAGACCCCTATTATGAGCACATCACCCCGGCACCAAATGATGCTACGACCCTACTGATCTCCCATTTGTACTCCACATCCAGCAAACCCTGAGAGAACCGCCACGGGAGGGACCCCCTTTGTCATATGTGTAGGTGAAGTAGCCAAACTCTTATCAAAGGAGCGGGGCTGTCACTTCAGTACGGCAGCCCTTTTACCTGTACTGCTTGGGGTCGCTGGGAGACTTGACAATATCCGCATCGCCGGCCTCGGGCCCGATGTCCCCAGCTCCCCTCTCCACTGCTTCGGCGCAGACCGCTTCCTCCTGTGTAGCAGCAGCTGCCCGCGTGACCACAGAGCAGCTGCTGCTCACGCTCTGAGCCTTGTTCCTTTCGGGCATGGCGGCGCCGGCACGCGCACACGAATGGCAGAGGAAGAAGATAGTCCTCCTGCGGTTCCAGGCTTGGTTACACAGGAACCAGGCAGCGGCGCTCCTGAACATTCACCGAGGGGCAGAGAGAGAGACACATCCCCGCCGCCCTGCGGCTCCCAATCGACGGCAGCTGACACGAAACCTCCTCAGCCCACAGGAAACAGCGAAGCTAGCGAGCAACTCCTCCTCCTCCTCCCTCCCAGCCAGCCAGCCAACCGGAGGAGGGCGTCCGCTCATGTGACTCGACGTGAACCAATCAAAAGGCTCTCCTGCAGGCGGCTTGGGGCCTGTCCTCTTCTAGGCGGAAGAGCTGCGGTCGCGATGACTCTGGCGCGAGCTTTGTGACGCTGCAGGGTGACGTCGTCGCGAGGGACGGGTTGAACTTGAACCCCTCCTGTCCAGGCCAAGTAAGTTTTGAAAAAGCCGGCTGCGCAATGCGCATGGCTGAGCCGTAGCTCCGGGAAGTGCACTGAAAACTTTGTGCTCTTTTGGTTCATTGAAAGTAGAAGGTTCATGTGGTACAGCCTAATCTTAAAACATATGTAATCATCAATAGAAATAAAACATGAAAAAGAAAATAAGATGATACCTCGTACGGTTTGCAACACAAATCCCACACCATTTTCGTAGCTTTTCTTTGCACCGCTTCCATCTTTTTACATCTTTAGCCAGATACGGCCTCCAAAACTGAACACACTACTCCAAGTGGGGCCTCACCAACGACTTGTAGAGGGGCATCAGCACCTCCTTTCTTCTGCTGGTTATACCCTTCTCTATGCAGCCTAGCATTCTTCTAGCCTTGTCACATTGTTTCTTCACCTTCACATCCTCCGACACCAACACCCCAAGGTCTCTCTCCTGAGTCGAGCTTGCTAATCTCTCCCCTCCTATTCGGTATCTCTCTTTTGGGTTTCTACACCCCAAATGCATCACTCTGCACTTCTCCCTCCAGGGTATCCACTCTATTGGCTATCTTCGTGTCATCCGCAAAAAGGCAAACCTTTCCTTCCAACCCTTCAGCAATATCTCTCACAAATATATTAAACAAAATGGGCCCAGCACCGACCCCTGAGGAACCCCACTGCTCACCATCTTTTCCTTTGAGCGGATTCCATTTACCACCACCCTCTGCCACCTGTTGGTCAACCAGTTTTCTATCCAGTTCACCACTTTCGGTCCTAAGTTCAGCCCTTTCAGCTTATTCACGAGTCTTCTGTGGGGGGACCGTATCAAAGGCTTTGCTGAAATCCAAGTAGATTACATCTAGCGCATAGCCTTCATCCATTTCTTTTGTCATCCAGTCAAAGATGTCATTGAGATTCGTTTGGCAGGATTTTCCGTTGGTAAAGCCATGTTGCCTCAGGTCCTGTAACCCGTTGTCTTCTAGAAAGTTAACTATCCTTTCTTTCAGCAGCGACTCCATTACTTTTCCTACCACTGACGTGAGACTTACCGGTCTGTAGTTTCCCACTTCTTCCCTGTCTCCACTTTTGTGAAGAGGGACCACATCTGCTTGTCTCCAATCTCACGGAACCTCTCCAGTCTCTAAGATATTGACTTTGATTAGCTTTCAAAGGCAATACCTTCTTCAGCTCCAAAGCTAATCAAAAAATGTGTTTTAAGGTAGTCCAATAAAAAAGGTATCTTCTTTTTCTCTTTTTTTTTTTCTTTCTATGTATTACTTTTTTTTTTCCAAAGGAGCCTGTTTCGCTGTAACCATTGAGAGCAGGAATTCTAGCAGTGCGTTTTGCTGATTCTGACACAATATCTATTTTTAGTATTCAGAAAGAGCAACTTCTAGTACTAGGCACTACCGATTCTGATCGTTGTGACTTTAAGTTGGAGGAACGGGTTAACTTCTCATTTCTGCTTCAGAGTGTAAAGTCTAGTAACTCTTCTGATTTGCAGTTTAACCAACCTTAATGTCCCTTGTATTATAAGGATGGTTTTGGTATCCCTTCCGTTCCTGATGGAAAAGTGAAGATTCAAAAATTTCAAGAATTAGAAATTTCTAGTATCTGAAAATGAAAACGATTTTGGAAAGATATTTGGTTGTCTCAGTGGTACCTGAATGAAAGGAAGAGATACAAAGCTCTCAAAAAGATGCTCTCTGAGCCAAAAAACTGGAGGTGTCCACCACAGAAGAGGCTGAGAAACTGGAGATGGTGAAGAGGAGTTTGCACTGAATCCAAGGTACAGAAGGGAGATTCACTGATGATTCTGCTATTTAGAGAACCTAAGGATCACACAAGAACCACAAAAGGGACAATATAAATTCCAAAGATTGCATACAAAAAGTATTGTGAAGTTAAACTCTCTGTGTATTGGACTGGCTGTAACTAAACCTGAATTTTATTACTTGCCCTGCACCACTGTATTGACCTCTGGTTGTTTTAATAGATATATATTGGAAAACCACTTCTGTTTCCAGCTACGATTCATTACTTTACCTAAAATTATTTTGGCTCTATGCATGCACCCTAGAGATTACCTGTTTCATCAGAGGACTCAAAGTCTAAAGAGAATCCACAAACAGTGGAGAACTCAATAGATCCCACGAGGCGTGAAACGAAAAATAAAAAGGTGGGAAAATAAGCCAGGCTATCCAAAGAATTGGTTCCATTCTTTGGATAGCCTGGCTTATTTTCCCACCTTTTCATCAGAGGACTCACACATGAGGATTCAGTGTGGACTTGAGAGACATAAAACTACCACAATACTACTGCTACTACTTTTCATTTCTGTAGTGCTTCTAGACATATGCATGTACAATGTACAAACACCTGGCTGACATGATACCTGTTGGGAGGAGTGGCCTAGTGGTTAGAGTGGTGGACTTTGGTCCTAGGGAACTGGGTTCGATTCCCACTTCAGGCACAGGCAGCTCCTTGTGACTCTGGGCAAGTCACTTAACCCTCCATTGCCCCATGTAAGCCGCATTGAGCCTGCCATGAGTGGGAAAGCGCAGGGTACAAATGTAACAAAAATAAAATAGATACTATTGGAGATTCTACATGGAATGTTGCTACTATTGGAGATTCTACATGGAATGTTGCTATTCCACTAGCAACATTCCATGTAGAAGGCTGCGCAGGCTTCTGTTTCTGTGAGTCTGATGTCCGTGCAGGACGTCAGACTCACAGAGGCAGAAGCCTGCGCGGCCACATTGGTGATCTGCAAGGGCCGACTTCTACATGGAATGTTGCTAGTGGAATAGCAACATTCCATGTAGAATCTCAAATAGTAGCAACAGTGGAGGAGTGGCCTAGTGGTTAGGGTGGTGGACTTTGGTCCTGGGGAACTGAGGAACTGAGTTTGATTCCCACTTCAGGCACAGGCAGCTCCTTGTGACTCTGGGCAAGTCACTTAACCCTCCATTGCCCCAGGTGCAAATAAGTACCTGTATATAATATGTAAGCTGTATTGAACCTGCTATGAGTGGGAAAGCATGGGGTACAAATGTAAGAAAAAAAATTAGGGCAAAATTCTGCATAAATGTTTTTGGATATTTCTAGCTAAGCATATCTCTGTAAATATGCACCAACGACAACTTTCGTTTTGCCTTGTGTTAGCAGCTTTGCTTTCAACAATTTATACTATGCACATTTTTCAGACTACTTTGAGCCAAATTTAAGAAAAATGCTGAAAAGTGAGAGCCTCAGAAATGAAATATTCAATTTTCAGCAGTTTACTTAGAATGAATTTCAGACTGCTAATTGATGTTCATAGAAAATGAGACTGCAAACTTTGCATTAATATTGCACAGTAATGTATAATTGTGAAAGCTGCTTACATTCTAGTGACTCTAATTCTGTAACTAGAGGGGATCTTGTTCTGAAATTTTGCAGACTGTAGTGTGTGACCTCCAAGAACATATGCCCAAAGTTGGTCGAGTGGGGATGATTTTGAGAATTCGTCCACTTGACATGGACTGACCCAGTTGAAGAAAAGTAAGATTTTAAGGTTCACCCTTTGTATTTGTTTTTGTTACATTTGTACCCCGCGCTTTCCCACTTATGGCAGGCTCAATGCGGCTTACATGGGGCAATGGAGGATTAAGTGACTTGCCCAGAGTCACAAGGAGCTGCCTGTGCCTGAGGTGGGAATCGAACTCAGTTCCTCAGTTCCCCAGGACCAAAGTCCACCACCCTAACCACTAGACTACTCCTCCACTAGCTGCCATTTCAGTAAATAGATATTCAAGTATGTTCTGTAATCATCCTATATAATAAAACACACCTCCAACCATAGGCGTAGTTTGACTGTTTCATTTGGGGGGGCAAAGGATGGGGGCGGAGCATATTAGCATATTCATTTGCATATATACATATGCAAATGAATATGCTAATAGGGAGGAAGGAAGGGAAAAAGAGCTGGCTTTTTTTGAGAATAACCATAATGAATATGTATGAGATATCAAGCCGGCTCTTTCTCCCTTCCTTCTTTCCTCCTTACCCAGCACCTCCTCTTCCTCTCCTGTAGTATTTCCCCACCCCCTTTCCCATACCATGCCAGTGTTGACCTTAGAAATGCATAAGCTCTATATGTAGATCCTTCAAGAGGTAGTGTGTCATGATTTAGGCTCTACACCCTTTCTGATGTTTTGGTGCCACCTCAGTAAGGCCAACACACAATCTCTCCACTGCAAAACACTATACACAAACTTGTGCAAAAACACACTCATATTCTTACTAAACCATAACAGCACTAATTCCAAGGACAGACTGAGCATGCAGCAATACCAGAAAAATTGAAACTTACATGCAAAATATCACAGATGCACATTTCCAAAAGCTGACATTCCAATTAATAAATTCTGAATAAAATACTTTTTTCTACCTTTGTTGTCTCATCATTTAGTTTTTCTATTCGCTTTGGTCCCAAGTGTCTTCTGTTTTATGCAGTGCCTTCTTTATGCAGTAGCCCTGTCCCTACCCTTCCTGGAGTTTCAGTATCTGCCCTCAATGTGTCCCTCACCCCAATCTTCATCCTGTTATTCCTGGTTTTTTTTTTTTTTTGCTAATTCTCCCCTCTTCCAGCACCCTCTCTTTCTATTTCTTTCCTTCTATACAGCACCCTCTCTCCCTATTTTCACTCCTCTGACCAGTATATTCTCTTTCTCTCACCCTCTTCTGTCCAGCATATCCTCCTTCCCTTACTTCAATCCAGCATCCCTCCATGTCAGCTTCTCCATTATATCATTATTTCTCCTATGTCCAGCATATCCCCTCTTTGTCCCCATCCCCGTACAATGTCTAGCACCCCCCCATCATTTTCTTACGCCCCATTTCCAGCATCTCCCCTGTCCTCTTACCCACCCTATGTCCTGCATCTTCCAATATCCCTTTTTCCCTCCCAGCATTGTCCCTGTATGCCCTTATCCCCTCTCTGTCCAGCATTGTCCCTTTGTGTCCCTGTCTCTATGCTCCCTCAATGACCAGAATCTCGCTTCTCTGTCTCCCTGACACCCTCTTTTCTCTTCCCTTCCTCCTACCATCCATTCTCCCTTCTTCCCTCCTACCAGCTAATCCACATCTAACAATCCCTTCCCCCCCAATCCATCACCTCTTCCTCTCTGTTCATCATCCCCCCCCCAAAAAAAAAATATCCAGCACAGCAGACCTGCACCTCTCTCCCTCCATCCTGTAGATCCTCCTCCTGCCACCATTCACCCCTACCCACATGGTTCCATCACCTCGCTCCTCCCAAAGGTGCAGCTGAACAATACCTCCATTTTTCTCCTTTTCTCACCTCCCCCCCAATCCCGGTTCCAGCGTCTCTCCCTTTTCCTTCCTCCTCACTCACTTGCATTGATCTCTGCCGGTAGCGGCACTGCAGCCAGCCAGCAATAACAGCAGTCTGCTTCGGACTTCCCTGCTACATGTCCCGCCTCCTCTGGTACAACTTCCTGTTCCGCATAGGCGGGACGTGTGGCAGGGAAGGCTGAGGCTCCGAGGCAGACTGTTGTAATCGCTGCAGTGCCGCTACCAACAGCCCCTGGTACTGAAGTTGAAGCGGCGAACGGGTGGCCAGCAGTAGTAAAGGCAGCAAGCAGCAGACAGGCTCGACTCCGCTTCCCTGCCCTCTCTGCTTCCCGCCCGAAAGGAAATGACATCAGAGGAAGGCGGGATGCAGAGAGGGCAGAGAAGCGGAGTCGAGCCTGTCTGCTGCTTGCTGCCTTTACTACTGCTGGCCGCCCGTTCGCCGCTGCGGGTCGTCGTCGTTTGGGGGGGCAATGCCCCCCCTCGCCCCCCCAGTCTACGCCCATGCCTCCAACACATTCTGAAGCTGACTGCATGGCTGAGGCATTCCTGCTCTCTGTATCCATCTCCTGAATTGACATCACGTACTTCCGGGTTCGTCACAAGCAGAAGTGACCAACCACACGAGGTTTCTCGGCTTCAGAATGTTTAAGGTGCATTCTATTAAATAGGATTGGTCAGTTCCTTGAAGCACAGCCAGAGCTCAGCGTCCTGCACAGTTAACGCTCAGACACCAGAGAGAGAGGGGGGGGGGGCTGACACCAGAGAGGGGGGGGGAGGTATGTCTGTCACACACACACTCTCTCTCGCAGTCAATGTATTTCTCTCTCTCACTCTCACACACTGTCTCTCACACACTCTATGTCTCACACTGTATCACATTCACTCTCTATGTGTCACACAGTCACACACTCTCTTGGTCTCATACACTGTCTCACAGAGAGTCTGTGTCTCACACACACTCTCTCTCTTGCACACACTGTATCTGTGTGAAACACACTCTCTCTCTCTCTCTCACACTGTGTCTCACATACAGACTTGCACACACTCTCATTCTCACACACACATTCTCTCTCTCACGGACACACTCGCACCCAGACTCTCTCTCTCTCTCTCACACACACACACACTCGCACATTCACTCTCTCTCTCACACACACACTCTCTCAAACATACACACTCCGAGGAAAACCTTGCTAGCGCCCGTTTCATTTGTGTCAGAAACGGGCCCTTTTTACTAGTATTGTATAACACTCATAGGGCAATGTAACTGCAAATTATTGCATGCTAAGAAAAAGTGTTGCTCACGTCAACCCTGTCTTTAAGAGGGAATTATGGCAAAATAACATAATGCAGCCTAGTAAATAGGACCTTTAGACTGTAAACTCATAGGGGAAGGAAGTAGTTACTGTATCTGAAAGTTTAATTGCTTTCCTTTTCTAATCTAAACTGAACAATCTAAAATTATTCAGGGGGCATTTTACAAAGGCGCATGCTAAACACTAGAGACGCCCATAGGAATATATGGGTGTGTCTAGCATTAGTGCATGCTTATTTTTCACGAGCGCGAAAACCGCTAGCACAGCTTTTGTGAAAGGACCCCTGAGTTTTGTACAGACACTGCTGCTATGGCAGAATTGTTGCCTTGTTTTTTGTGCTGCGTAGGGCAGTAGATGGCGCTGTTGCCTTCCACTGGTGTTTCACAGGTTTTCCCTGGACAGATAAAGATGAATGGAAGCTTTCGCCCTTCTTTTTTGTTTATCCTGGCCTGCTCGCATTACATTTAAAAATGGCCAGTTTAATTCTTAGAGCTTAATTCACATCTTTCATGAGGCCAGAGCACCACAAAGCCATTGCTTATCCTTGGAAATAAGCTATGGGAATTTTGATCTTTTAGTGGTCTGCCACTTGTGACCTGGAATGGCCATTGTCGGAGACCAGATGCTGTGTTGTTGGACTTTTTTTTTTATATTAGAATATTAATCTGTGTTTCTTCATATACATACAAGCAAAAAAGCCCGTTTGAAATGGGCCCTAGGAAGGCTATCGTCTAAGCGATTTCTCCTCTCCCCCTTGCCCTCCCCTCCATGTCCAGCGATTCTCCCATCCCATCCTATCCATGTCCAGCAATTCTCCTCTGCCCTCTCCTCCCATCCTATCCATGTCCAGCAATTCTCCTCTGCCCTCTCCTCCCCTCCCATCCCATCCATGTCCAGTGACTCACCCCCTACAACAGCACTCTTTTTCCTTCTTGCCGTCCTGCCTTTAAACCTTTTTCATTTTACCTCAGCTGGCAGTGGCAGGCTCAGCTCGTTGCCTCCAGCCTTCCCTTTCCTTCCCTCTGTGTCCCGCCCTCCTCCAATGTCATTTAGTCTTTCCGCGAGGGTGGGACACTGAGAGGGAAGGGAAGGCTGGAGGTGAGCTGACGTAAGCTCATTTGGTTACGGTTACGAACCCAGCCAGCCAGGGACACAGATGGACAAATTTATTATATAGAGAGAAGAGCTGTAAGGCCAACTTGGTTCCTCTTTGTCACTGGATCCAGGAGGCTGCATGGTGAGGGGAAGACACTCTTTCTTTAAATTTTGGATTGATATGGAATGGGGTGCATGAATATTATAGTAACATAGTAAATGACGGCAGATAAAGACCTGTACGGTCCATTTTATATGGTATGTGAATTATGTTAACATTATGGTCAACTCCAAGGCTCTATACTCATGGAAACTCTCTTTAGCAATCACAAAGCCGCTCACCTAAATGCATGTACAATCCAGTCTAGGTTTTGTCTCAGTATGTGTCAGGGACCTGGAGAGGAAAAGGAGGGAAGGACAAAAAAAGCAGATCAATCAAAGATGCTAAGAAAAGCACAATGGACCTAACCAACTACCGACCAGTTGCCTCCATCCCGCTCATAACAAAATTGATGGAAGGCATAGTGACAAAACAACTCACGGAATACTTAACCAAACACTCAATTCTACATGAGTCTCAATCAGGATTTCGATCAAATCATAGCACTGAAACTGTACTAGTGTCTGCAATGAATTCATTCAAATAAACAATTGCAACTGGCAAGAAATTACTCATATTACAATTCGACATGTCCAGTGCTTTCGACATGGTGGATCATGGAATATTACTACACCTATTAGAGTACTTCGGAATCAGAGGCCCAGTTCTCAAATGGTTCGAAGGATTCCTCACCACCAGATCCTACCAAGTAACAACGAATATTGACAGATCACCACCTTGGATACCGGAATGCGGAGTTCCTCAAGGATACCCCCTTTCACCAACTATTTTCAACCTAATGATGATACCACTAGCCAAACTTCTAGCCAATCAAAACCTTAACCCTTACATATATGCTGATGATGTCACGATATACATCCCGTTCAAAAGTGACTTAAACAAAATAACCAACGAGATCAGCCAGAGCCTCCAAATCATGCACTCTTGGGCGGAATCATTCCAGTTAAAACTTAACGCAGAAAAAAATCAATGTCTAGTTCTCACTTCCCAATATAACACAAACAACTACCCTACCGTAACCACACCCTACTGCACACTTCCTATTTCAGAAAATCTGAAAATTTTTGGAGTCACTATTGATCGAAACCTCACACTCGATACCCACGTGAAGAACACAACGAAAAAAATGTTTTACTCGATGTGGAAACTTAAAAGAATAAAACCTTTTTTCCCAAGAAACATCTTTTGCACACTAGTACAGTCATTAGTGATAAGTCACTTGGACTACTGTAACGCCCTGTACGCAGGTTGCAAAGAACAGACCATTAAAAAACTCCAGACAGCCCAGAACACTGCAGCCAGACTCATTTTTTGAAAAACTAAATACGAAAGTGCGAAGCCCCTAAGAGAGAAACTGCACTGGCTCCTGCTCAAGGAACGAATTGAGTTCAAGATCTGCACAACTGTTCACAAAATCATCCACGCAGATGCCCCACTCTATATGTTAAACCTAGTGGACTTACCGCCCAGAAACACCAAAAGATCGGCCCACAAATTCCTCAATCTGAACCTCCCCAGCTGCAAAGGAATTAAATACAAACAGCCATATGCCACTACTTTTGCGTACAAAAGCACAGATATGGAACGCATTACCCATGACCCTGAAAACCATGGACAATCTAACCAACTTTCGCAAATCGTTGAAGACACATCTCTTCAACAAAGCCTACAAAAGACATCCTTAATGAAATAAATCATCCCTTAAACCACTCAGGTTCATCAAACAACACCTCTCACACGGCCTTACCTAACACCTTCCCATCTAAATCCTCATCTACCTTCAGCCTACTATTGACTGTATTTAAGATCACGTAATGACTACATTATAATAACACTCTGTAAGCTACATTGAGCCTGCAAAAAGGTGGGAAAATGTGGGGTACAAATGCGATAAATAAATAAATAAATAAATAAAATAGTTTATTGAATGACAACCAAATAAACAAATCAGCCCGACACTGGCTGTGTTTCGCCCAACAGGGCTGCGTCAGGGGCTATAAAACAAATAGACTAACTGTGGTTTTTAAATGTTATGCTATTTGTTTTATAGCCCCTGATGCAGCCCTGTTGGGCGAAACACGGCCAGTGTCGGGCTGATTTGTTTATTTGGTTGTCATTCAATAAACTATTTTCTTTGATTGATCTGCTTTTTTTGTCCTTCCATCTTGGAGTTTGCAGATCATTTGCCTTGCTGTTTTCGAGGAAAAGGAGGGGACAGATTACATGGAGCAGTATTTAGGGAAGAATAATAAAATGAACTGTGATAATATATCAAATAATTAGATGCCAATACAAACAGATTTCATAGAGTTGTTTTTGTTTTTTGTTTTTTTTTGAAGTTTCAAAATTATAAATCCCTCCATGGAATCAAATAAAGAAGAATCAGTTCTACACATTTAGAGGGGATGTTTTTGATATGACGTCTAAATCTGATTTTTGGAGATGGTGTGGAAAATGTCCAGAAATCAAGCAGTGAACATGACCATTTTTGAAATGAAAAGTTGGACATTTTTCTGGTTTGAAAATGGCTATTTGCCAGATGTTCTCAGTGCATCTTTGTTTTTGGAACATATTAGAAAAAAAATGTCCAAGGGAAAAATTCTCAAAATTAAGCCATTCTTGGTAGACTGGCCATACAGACATCCCAGCAGCGCAGTGGGCCACCCTAGGAGGTACTACAGTGGACTTCACATAAAAGGTCCCAGGAACACATCCCGTGGATACCCCCTTATATTGTATAGTGAGTCCTTCTAAACCCAACAAAAACCTACTGTAGACCACTACAATAGCCCTTATGTCTACAGGTGTCACCTATATGTGGGTACAATAAGTTTTCTGAGGATTGTGGGTACAATAGGTTTTTGGAGGGTTATGAAGGGTTCACACTTTCTACTACAAATGGTAACAGAGTGGGATATAGACCAGGGTCCCCTTCTCTACACTGTACTGACCACTAGGCTACTCCATTGACCTGCTTGCTGCTCTAACAAGACTGGCCATAACATCTGAAGCTGTCATAGAGACTGGTATGTACTGGGGGGTCACATCTTTGGGGGGGTGGGAGGGAGTCAGGGACCACTAGGGGAAGCCATGCCCTAATCCATCCAGTGGTCATTTGGTCATCTAGGGCACCTTTTGTGACTTAGTCGTGATTGAAATAAGCCCAGACCAAACGGTCTAACACTTAGACCCGAGGGCCCAGACCACTGGTAATCTAGTGGCCTCAGTGGGGGGGGGGGGGGGATGTTCTTTCCTGCCCAGCCTGCTGAGCTGCCACTATTCCCCCCCCCCCCCCCCGCACCACCGTATTTTAAAAACTGCAGCCAAAACTCCCTGTGGAAGTCTTGTGAGACTGTCAAGAACTGCAAGACTACCACAGGCTGTCTCGGCCGCCATTTTGAAAAACCAGCGGCGCCGGCAGGCGAGGGAATAGTGGCAGTGCAGTGAACAGGAAAGAACATCCCCCCCCCCCCCCGCAGAGGCCACCAGACTACCAGGACTCCTCAGGTAGGACTGGGGCAGCAGGGGGTGTCAGCGGCCATGTGGGGGGCCCAGACCACCCTCAGTCCGCCTCTGCTGGGTAGACTTCTATGGTCTGTGTCCTGTATGTGACAAGACAGAATAGGATAGGCTGGAGTGATGACGTCGAGGGCGGCGGACCTATCAGAGGCGCAAGGGCAGGGCCGAGAGAGATGTTGACAGACTGACGAATCTGACAAACCTTACGAACCCTTCACTTTAGTGAAGCCACAGAGTAAGCTTCACAACGTTGGAGGTGCTTTTTATTACACTACACAGCTCCCTAATTTTGCAGTTAAACATTGCAGGGGGGGGAGAGAGGGGGGGCAACGACACTGGAACTGAGAGGGGGGTGCAGACCCTGGAACTTTGAGGGGGGGCGGGTGGACCCAGGAACTGGGAGGGAGGGGGGGTGACCCTGAAACTGGGTGGGAGGGAGAGAGGGCCGACCCTGCAACGGGGAGGGAGGGGGGCCCCTGGCACACACTCTCATTCTCACACACACACTCTCGCACCCAGCCTCACTCTCTCTGTCACACACACTCACACATTCACTCTCTCTATCACACACTCACTCTCACACACACTCTGTAAAACACACACACTCCGAGGAAAACCTTGCTAGCGCCCATTTCATATGTGTCGGAAACGGGCCTTTTTTCCTAGTATGTAATAAAAGTGAGTCAAGAATACGGCACTCAAGCCACTGTGACATCACTGATGAGGTTGGCTCTTAAGCATTGGTGGATTGAGGCATTATGACATCACAATATTAGCTCATTTACCAGAGACTGAAACTCTTCACAAAGGGTGAATGTTAAAAATGTAGACTACTGTTAAAATGGATTATTTTACCACAACTCATGCTATTTTAGTTCAGGTCCCATTTTATGCAGTGAGACCTAGTTCCTAATAACTGGGGTTAACAGTAAAATAACACGTCTTAACAGTAGCCCACATCGATAATCTCAGCCCCCTTAGTCTAAATACAATTACTAATTTGAAGGAAGTCAGTTATTGCTTGTTTTAATACTTAATAAATAAGCATGTAGTGCAGTAGAATGATTTTAGTGCCAAACCTGCATATTTCAGCTTACGCATAGGAAAGGGACCGAGACGCAGCTCTGCTTTGTTAATTAACTATTTGTGGGAGTAGGGTGATTGGAGGCACAGGGAGATAAAACAACCTGTTTGAGATGGCATAAAAAGGTGGTGGGATCTGAGCCTGCCATTGTTAATAACTCATCTGACTGGTCATAGTTTACTGCTGTGGAGAAAGACAAAGTAGCATTACAAAACAAATGTGAACAGTTACTCATCAGTGATGAAAAATATAGCTTGGCTGTCAGCATACTAAATTGTGTTTTACAATGTTTACTGAAGTGGCTAAATAGGAATTGGATTCACAGGGTAGAGAAAAGGAGAGAAGAGCCAAGGAGTACTGGAGAAGCTGAAAAGATAAGACTCCAGTAAACTGCAGATTTTTTTGGATGGAGGGGCGTTAAGGGATCAAAAAGGGGAGAAAGAACATTAAAGTGAAAATTAGTGACATTTCTTTAGGCGACTCACACTCGAGGCTGAACGCTGTGGTGCTGCTGGATGTTATTCTCTTTCTTTGTAATTACAAATCGGAGAGAAACTTAATGCCTCACACTACGAGAAAAGGTGTGGTGAGGAATACGCCGCCGGTGCTCCTCACCTCTATGCCTCTCCAGGCAACGCTGGATCGCTTCGTCACGAGCTGCCCTAGAGGAACCGGCGTGGTGCAAGCTGCTCTGAATGATGCCGAAGGAGCGACGCCATTCCAGGCTGTTGAAACATCTCTTTCACCGCCGGAGTTTAACACCCCGCCGTGTCCTGCTCGCGAGAGAGGGGGGATGTTGGACCTGATCTCATCGGAAGGCGACGGAGACAGGCCCGAAAACGACGGCGCCGCCCCAGAACGAGCAGAGGAATTATCTTTGGAGTTATCTACTCCACCGGTGGTAATGTTGGAATCAATCTGGAAGGCTATTCAGGGCCTGACAAAAATAGTGACGAATACTGCCCAGGAGACCAGACTTCTAGTGAGTAAAGTAAATACCTTGACAGAAATAGTGGAGAAAGTAAAAACTGAGTATACAACAAAGTTTGAGTCAATTGAAACAGATTTAATAACGTTGAAAGCAGTTAATATGACTATAATAAAAGATAAAACGTTGATGATGAGGAAAATAGAGCAAATTGAAAATTATAATAAACGTTTAAATCTAAGGATTTTGAATTTCCCAGTGGTAGATGGTATTGCTCCAATGGAACTATTTTGAAAATATTTAATTGAGATTCTGCAATATTCCCCTTCACTTATACCTCCATTGAACAAAAGTTTTTACATTTCCTTGCAAAAGAAAAGTCAGGGGGAATTGAGGGAACTCAAGTTGAAGCTGGACATAGTTTACAAGATTTAATAGCATTCTTGGAACAGTCTTTGTCAGTTATATCTCAGCGTCAAACACTTCTAATTTCTTTTGTCTTCGAGCAAGATAAGAACTCATTATTAAAACTATACTTTAAGAATTCTAAGAAGACTTTCTGTGGCTCAAGGCTTTTTATATTTCCGGATGTTACAAAGACTACACAGGATAAGAGAAAATTATTTCTATCACTGAGGGAAGAAACCAGGGCATTAGGAGCCACTTTTTTTGTTGGCGTACCCGTGTAAATGTTTAACTAAATATTTGAATGTAAAATATGGTTTTTTTTGAACCAGATCAGTTAAAGTTTTTTCTGGAACAGAAAAAGCTTTCCAATGTGAATCCAGCATAGTTTGAACATACTGTTAACATGGGATAAGAGGGTAGAATATGAGTCAGGCCATTTTTCTTTATTATACATATCTTATGTTCTCCTGGTTTAAAGACTAACCCCCCACATGTAGTGGTCTAAGGAAGAGTAGAAATTATGATGTATAACTGTTTGGTTTATGGAAGAGAATTCTTTATTTGAACTTTACTATCTCTGTTTTTCCTGTACATTATGCATATTCTTGTAAATTGTTAAACTAAATAAATAAAATAATAATAGTGACATTTCTTTATTTCTCAGTCTTGGGGGTTCTCATTATCATGCAGTCTAATAAAGAGCCCTCCCCTCCTTACGACCTTGACTTCAAGTTTTAAGACTGTCTCTGACTATAAATTGTACAACTAGGGGCACTTTCATTAAAGTGCAGTAAGGTTTTGAACTTAATGTACATTACTTGCTAAAACTAGCACACGGTAAATACAAAGCCTGTGCGATAAATGCAGGAGGTGTGCCCAGCGAAATCTCTCCACTAACTGCACTGCGAAGACACATCGCATGGGTGACTGATGTACAGGCAATGGCAGATAGCATGCACTAGTTACAGAGAAATAAAGGACAGCTGTTGCAGTTGTCCATCTTCCCCCCCCCCCCTCCCAGACACCTTCCCACATTATTCAGTCCACCACTTGACACCCTCTAGTATCTAATCTCCTGACATCCTCCCAGAATCCGAGACTCTCTCCCGACACCTCTCATAACATAGTAACATAGTAGATGATGGCAGAAAAAGACCTGCACGGGCCATCCAGTCTGCCCAACAAGACAACTCATATGTGCTACTTTTTGTGTATACCCTACTTTGATTTGTACCTGTGCTCTTCAGGGCACAGACCGTATAAGTCTGCCCAGCACTATCCCCGCCTCCCAACCACCAGTCCTGCCTCCCACCACCGGCTCTGGCACAGACCGTATAAGTCTGCCCAGCACTATCCCCGCCTCCCAACCACCAGCCCCGCCTCTCAGTATTCAATCCCTTCTCCCAACACCCTTAATGCCTAATCCCTTTTCTCAACACCTTCACAGAATCCGATCCTCTATCCCAACACCCCCACAATACCGATCCACACCCCCCTATTAAATGTAGCCAGGTTTTGACATCAGGGGGAGCAGACCCTTTGTAAAATAGGTGCCAGTGTGAGGCTGCAGGCCCAATTTGCATCGGTGCCATTTCATCCAAAATCTGTTTGGGGGAGCGCCTGCTCCCCTTGCACCCCACCAATCTATGCCTCTGCTTCTGACATGTCCCAGTATCCTATTTTTCCCCCTCCCAAAACACCCCCAGCATCTGAACTCCCAGGTTGAAACTCTGCCCTTGTCCAAAACCCTGCCCCTTGAGCACCAAGTCCACCATCCAAAGCAGGCCCCTCACCCAGAGCATCCTCAAGGGTATTTATTAGGGTTCAGTGGTCCCAGGCGGGAGCAGTCTCTCTCTGCTCCCACTTGGGACTGCACCAGGATCCAAAATGGTCACTATTACCTCTAGCAGTTGTCTCACGCTGCTAGCACTAGGGGACACAGTGGCCCTTTTAGATCCCAGCGTGGAAGGAGAGAGGGACCAATCCTGCCCAGGACCATTGACCACCAATGTAAAACTCTCGGTAGGTTCTGGAGGGAGGGCTTTGGAGAGGGGGGCCTTGTTTTCTTGTGCCAAAGTTTTGAATAGGGATATCAAATGCTGGGGAGATGTTGGGATAGGGGATTGGATACTGGGAAATATCAGAAGCAGAGGCATAGATAGGTGGGGTGCAAGGGGAACAGATGCTCCTCCAAACAGATTTTGGATGAAATGGCCTGCAACCTCACACCAGCACCTGCTCCCCCTGACGTCAAAACGTAGCTACGCCTAATAGTAGGCACCGAGACGGGGATCAGATATTGGGGGAGGATCAAATATTGGGTCATTAAGAGGGATCAGATCACAGGGGAGAGTGGTGCTGACCTGTGCAGGGCATAGAGAATTCAATACACACAAATTGCTGTTGAAATTCTCATTACACCTGGATAGAGAGAGTACATCATCAACATAATAGTGGGTACCGATGCTATAGTCCTGTATTAGGGTAGCAAGCAGACTCAGAAAAACATTAAAGTGGGGCCAACACAGATAGTAAATAAAAAGAAGTGGGGCAGATGAGGAGGAAAGAATAACCCATCATGCCGAAAGGAATGACACCAACAATAAACATTGCCTGAGATGCCAATTGACAGCAACTGAGAGAGAGGATAACAGGCCTCAGGTTGATTGCTTTTCCTTCTTCCTTCAGTGTCAATGGCCTGGCTAATGACTATTTCATTGGCAGGCCCTTCCCAGTTCAAATACAATTGGAGCGTAATTATCTTACAGCAAGAAGCTGAAAGCTTTAAAGGAAATGTGTGGGATAAACATAAAGGAATCCTGTTCAGAAGCAAGGGATCCTCAGAAGCTTAGTGGAGATTGGGTGGCAGAGCCGGTGGTGGGAGGTGGGGCTAGTGCTGGGCAGACTTCTACGGTCTGTGCCCTGAAAATGACAGATACAAATCAAGTCAGGTATACACATAAAGTAGCACATATGACTTTATCTTGATGGGCAGACTGGATGGACCGTATGGGTCTTTCTCTGCCGTCGTCTACTATGTTACTATGTATTTGATATACCGCCTTTCTACAACCCAAATCAGTTTACATTTATTATATGCCGGTACTTTCTCTGTCGCTAGTGAGCTCACAGGTACGTTTTTGTACCTGGGGCAATGAACAGTTAAGCGACTTGCCCATAGTCACAGGGAGCTGCAGTGGGAATTGAACTCAGTTCCTCAGGCTCTCAACCCACTACACTGGCCATTAGGAGGTTGAAGACCTGTTATTATTATTTTTATTATTTTTATTATTTCAGCAAACATTTACAGTTGGAAGGAATGCTGGGTTTCTGATTCAGAGACACTATGATGTGCTATTTATGTTTATGGTTTTTGTCTTTATGCATTTTTATGTGTTTTACTGTAAGCAATTGAGAGCCTATACAATAAAATACAGAAATCTACAGACTTGTATTTAGGGAGGTCAGTAATTAACAAAGAAAAATGCAGTTGGATAACAGGGCTTTATATCTACCTGAGCTAAAAAAAAAAATGACAAAATGCCATATAATATGGGGCAGAAGAGAAAGTGATGTACTGTATTTAGCAAATGGGAAGAGAATTTCTTAACCATGACAAATGATTGAGATAGGTACCCTTGCTGGCAGGAACAGACTGCCAGGAAATCCTTCTCTGAGATCAAATTGAGTTTACATCATCTTCTGTTCTTTTTTGGGGGAGGGAGGGGGGCAATGAAAGGCTATCATGGCTCAGCTTCTTTTTGCTATCTCGATACAGACTAACTCTGGCAGTTCAGGGGAGCTTTGAAAACATATCTTTATCTGCCCACACTATGGTGCATATGATTTCTAGATAGAGCACTATACAGCCTGGATATTATTGGCATGGAGATATAATTATGTAGAATGACTGGAGGGAAAAGAGGGTTTAATTATGTAAGCCATGGTTGTTCTGCTTCTGTGGCTAAGTACAAGTCTGGAAATCTCTCTCCGTCTGAAATCCCACTTTAAAAGTATGACTCAGATGTCTTTTCGAGCCTGTTGAGTGGACCTCAGCAATTTCCGATTCTGCCTAACATATCTTCTCTTCCAATTATATCTGCCATTTGCAGGCTGCTATTGAAAACACCTGCTAAAGCTGCTGTAACACATGGACTCGGCTGTAATAGCTTTTTTGGTTGATCCATAAGCTCCGCAATCCACAAGTAAAATATGACCAGAATTGACAGCTGTCTCCAGAGACCGTGTCGGCTATCAGTTATATCTTCAGCACCCGCTGATTCCTCTAAATGAACAATTCCCATACCTGCTCTGTAGGTGAAATACATACAAATCTGTGTATGAGATTATTTTTCTGATAGAAATGGTTTGGGGGGGGGGGGGGGAGGAGACATAGGGATTATTGCTGCCCTAGGCTATAAAAAAATCTTCTGCACAAGTTCCAGTTCCTGCCGGAGCTGCTAAAATGATCTTGTCAAGTGCTACCTCTCTGCTGACTTCCTTAGTACATTTCTTCTTGATCTTGTCGTTAGAGAATGATATGGGGATGGGGACCTGTGGTAACTGCGGGGATGGGACAGAGGGGACAGATCCCGCAGGGATGGGGACAGGGATGAACTTCTGAGAAGACATCTTCTACTGCAGGAAGGACTGTGGAAGACAGGAGAGCTAGACTGGATCCTGAGATTGTTGATGACTTCACCTCTCCCCTCTGCAATCGGTTCAAAGCTCTGCTGCCCGTCTCGTCTTCCGCCAGGGTCGCTTTACTCATACTACCCCTCTCCTCAAGTCGCTTCACTGGCTCCCTATCCGTTTTCGCATCCTGTTCAAACTTCTTCTACTAACCTATAAATGTACTCACTCTGCTGCTCCCCAGTATCTCTCCACACTCGTCCTTCCCTACACCCCTTCCCGTGCACTCCGCTCCATGGATAAATCCTTCTGCATATGCCTTGTAGCGCTATAGAAATGATAAATAGTAGTTGTAATAGTAGTAGTAGACTTATTATTCTTCCACAGATTAAAAAATAATAACAGTGCTTTAAAGGGCATATTTCTCCCCTACTAGGGCATACGGAATGGCTTGTATTTTGTACCCCTGGACATTTTAACAGGGTGGATTGGGATTCTTTGGGGCAGGGGTGTATCTGAAATTCAACGGTAGGGGGGGCCAGAGCCGAGGAGAGGGGGCACATTTTAGCCCCCCCCCCCCGGCGCTGCTGACCCCCCCCCCCCCCCTGCTGAAGATGAAGACGACGCCACCACCCCCCCCCCCCGCCCGACTACTTTAAACCCCCCCCTCTCACGGAAGACAGCTCCAACTACTTTGAACCCCCCCCCCTCCCGCCGTCACTCTGCCGTCGTGCCTCACCTCCCTTTGCTGGCGGGGGTTGGCCTGCCAGGCGGACTCCGTCCTTCCTTCCTTCCTTCCTTTGGTCACTCCGCTGTCGCGCCTCACCTCCCTTTGCTGGCGGGGGACCCCAACCCCCGCCAGCTGAAGTCTCCATCCTTCCTTCCTTCTTTTGGGTTTGGTGGTTTCTGATGTCCTGCACGCTGCACGTGCGTGCGTGCAGGATGTCAGAAACCACCAACCCCAAACGAAGGAAGGAAGGACGGAGACTTCGGCTGGTGGGGGTTGGGGTCCCCCGCCAGCAAAGGGAGGTGAGGTGCGACAGCGGAGTGACCAAAGGAGAAGGCGGGTTGAGAGTGTCGTCGGTACGGGGGTCCAGGGGCAAATCTGCGGGGGCCAGGCCCCTGTGGCCCCATAGCAGATACGCCCCTGCTTTGGGGTAGTAGAAGTCAGCTATTGTTGGGGTTGGAAGGGTGGTGGTGGGGTTATTACAGTTGCTCATTATTATTCTTTTCTATTTGTGATTTATATACAACAGTTGCACAGCATATTGTTCCTTTTTTATACTTTAATAAAAAGATGTAACTATAAAATCATAAGTGTTGGAGGCTTCTGCAGATTAGGATAGAGCCCACGGGGATGGGACTAGGAAAGGGACAGAACCTGCAGAGATGGGGTGGGGATGGAAACAGAACCCGTAGGGATGGGACGGGGATGGAGACTGAACTTGTGGGGATGGAGACAGAACCCACCATGATGGGGTAGGGATGGGGACAAACTTTGTCCCTGTGTCATTCTGTACTTGTCATCTCTCGCATCGATTATTCTAATGCTATACAGTGGTCTTCCACCGCCTTCGCTCAAAGACCTACAACTTGGGCAATCAACTGCTTTCAAACTTTTGCACAGCACATGCTGTTTGCGTTTTGCCTCTCCTTAAATCTGAGCATTGGCTTCCCGTCTCTGCCCGTGTTAAATGTAAAATCCTTGATCTGTATGCTGATTCACCCTTATGCTTGTAGATCTTTCATTCTACATTCCCTTTTGTTGTCTTCATTCTTCCCTGGCCTCCCTGTTCTCTCTCACCCCACCCACCATCCCTTCTTCACTTAGATGTTCTCTTACTTGGGTCCCTTGCTTTGGAATTCTCTCCCTCTTTCCATTCAACAGGAAGTTTCCTTCTCCAAGTTCAAGAAAGCATTTTAGACCTGGCTCGTCCCACTGAAAGATTGCCTTGCCTATTTCTCTGTTTTTCCTCTACCTTCTCCTCCCTCTTTTTCCCTTTTTCTTTTGTCCCCCCCCCCCCCCCCCCTTTTAGTTGTTTAGGACTCTGTTTACAAAGGCGCACTAGTGTTTTTAGAGCATGCTAACCGTGTAGATGCCCATAGGAATATTACTGGCATCTACACGGTTAGCGTGCGCTAAAAAAACTAGCATACCTTAGTAAACGGGGCCCTTAGTGTATTGTGAAAAAACCTTGTTGTGCCTGTGTTATGACAAGTGGTATAAAAAATGCTTATAAATAAATCTTTTTTTTATGACCTCAAGCAATTATCTGTACCACCCAAAGATTCTCATGTATTTATTTACTCATATTTATCCACTGCCCCTACAAAATCTACTGGAAGTGATTAAAACAGAATAATAATAACACACAAGCATACATAAAATACATAACCAATCAGTGAAATAAAATCATCCAAAGAACAACAAAAGCTGTATCCTTCCCAATAATCAGCCCAAACTCCATCAACTGCCTATCCATTCCATCAAAACTAAAATACTAAGGAACCCCTTCCCCCTACACACAAACACAGTCCATCCAATCATACCCCAACCAAGCCCATAAAGTAATCAGTGAAAAAGAACATGCCAAAAATAAAAGCCCAATAATTGCAGACTCCTTACATAAACTCAATGCATGGAACTACAACCATACATTCATCAAGCCCAGCAAACACATCCTTTAAATGTTTTCAGTGAAAGCCACAATATGTCAATCTAACAATTTTATACATATTTTAAATACATTTTTGAAGGACCTTCAGAATAGGGTCTTTCAGAACCACAGTATCCAGCTGCTCCATATGCACCTAAAACCGTCATCGGTACATATTTTCCAGTGCAAATCAGTAAAAAACCAGTGTTTTCAATATATCCCCAGTATCTCTCCACACTCGTCCTTCCCTACACCCCTTCCCGTGCACTCCGCTCCATGGATAAATCCTTCTTATCTGTTCCCTTCTCCACTACTGCCAACTCCAGACTTCGCGCCTTCTGTCTCGCTGCACCCTACGCCTGGAATAAACTTCCTGAGCCCCTACGTCTTGCCCCATCCTTGGCCACCTTTAAAACTAGACTGAAAGCCCACCTCTTTAACATTGCTTTTGACTCGTAACCACTCGCCTCCACCTACCCTCCTCTCCTCCTTCCTCTACACATTAATTGATTTGATTTACTTACTTTATTTTTTGTCTATTAGATTGTAAGCTCTTTGAGCAGGGACTGTCTTTCTTCTAAGTTTGTGCAGCGCTGCGTACGCCTTGTAGCGCTATAGAAATGCTAAATAGTAGTAGTAGTATTCAATCCGCAATAATAATCCTTAATTCTTTCTTCTAAAAAACGTTTTTTAAAAATGGTACTTAGCCATTGGTGTAATGCATGAGACCAAAAACATTATAGGAAAGGATAATGGATGATACTAGGAGGTAGAAATCAATGGATTGTTATGAAGCAGTCTTTGGGAAGAGAGAGGTTTTTAGCTTCTTCCTGAAGCGAAGGTAGCTGTTTTCTGTTCTGATGGCAATAGGCAGAGAGTTCTATAGTTTAACTCCAAGTACATCAAAAAGGGCCTAACCCAGTTCTCGGGGCACACCTAGCTAGTCGGGGTTTTCAGGATATCCCTGTTGAATTCAATGGGGTTATCTTGAAAACCCCAACTGGCTAGGTGTGCTCTGAGGACTGGGTTGAAAACCCCTGAGCTGACAAATTATTCTCAAATAGAGGAAGACCGAATCAGTTTTGAAAAGTGAACTGCAAATTATATCTCTGAATCAAACAGATTTCTATAGCTCTCTGCAACTGCAACCTCACTCCTCTGATTTTCAGCTGAAAGTTACATTCTAAATGGTTTATGGTTAATCCAGAATGCCACAGTTTTGACTACACGTGTGGGATGTGTTCGGTGAGGCAATCGATGAACTAGTCTTATGGGTTTTTCATCATATTATTGGGACATTGACATTGTATGTAGTTTATACTATGCCATACTTTGTATTATTTGAATATTTTTACTGCTGTAATTGCCTATTGCTCATGTCTGATTTATTCTTACTGTACACCGCCTTGATTGAATTCCTTCAAAAAGGCGGTAAATACATCCTAATAAATAGTAATTAGAATATGGTATTTTGTGACAGGGGCGTAGGCAGACCTGCCATTTTGGATGAGCCCAAAGTTAACCTTTCCCATCCCCACCCCTACCCCTGTACATACATACTATATGGTGTTTTGTTTTGTATTTTTAATGATCCAACGTTTGCACATTTCTCTCTGAACCCCCTCCCCCAGTCGTACCTCAGAGCTGTTGCCCATTGCAATTCCATAGGCAACCTGCAGACTACCACATCCCTGCCAAAGAAACAAGAAGTGACATCATTGAGGGCAGGACATGATATTGCAAAGCCTGCAGGGCTGGCCCAGGATGCCTATAGGAGTTGCCATAGGCAGTAGCTCTGAGGAAGCCTATGAGGGGGGGAGGGTTCCAGAGAGAGGCGGACAGATGCCATGCCATGAATGGAGAAGAGGGAGAGAGAGTAATGAGGCACCGCCACTGAAGAGTTTTGGGGGCCTTCACCCAGGCCCACCCTTAGCTATGCCACTGTTTTGTCATTCACACAGGGTGACTTTTGACTTCACTTTGCCTTTTTGTGTTAACCCCTGGATTCTATATAAAGTGTGGCGAGTAGCGTACATTAAACTGGGCGTGCAGCCAATTTATGTATGCTACTTAATTGAGTAATGAGCCGACAACAGCCAATGATCATCACTAACTGGCAATAATTGGAACTTACGTGCCCTTCCACTCCAGTTGCAATGAAGAAAAGGAAGCAAATTTAAATATGTTCCCAGTTAATGACAGAAGTTTCCAGATTGCCGATCCGGCATCGCCGCGCAGAAAAATGACCACGGCAAATAACAGTTTAAAAATCAGAACTAGAAAAATCCATGCTCTGATGGAGCTGGTCTCATCCTAATTGCCACAGCTCATAAACCAACTCATCTCCAGTGTGTACAGAAGATTCTTAGACTTTCAGCCCCTTTTTTTAAATGTGCACTTTAACTTGTCCACTTGTAAATCTATGAATCAGAAACCTGGATGTTGCTCTAGTGCTCACTGATTGCACATTCAGGGGGAAAAAAATAATGCAGCCAGCAGCCGTTGCTAGTGAGTCCCAGGCAGCCAGGATGGCTTGTTAAATGAGGCTTTTAATTTTATTACATGACTCCTAGGGTAATTGCAAGAAACTCATAAAAGACCTTAGCATTATTCATTGCAGAAAATGAATGAGGTTTATTCACTTTACAAGATTTGGTTATGCCCTTTACTGATTGTTTGAAAAATGGCTTTTGCAGTCGTATCCTGAGCGTATGTGTTCTGCACAAATGGATTTTTAGCAGTTTCAAAGGAGAAGTAGCAGGAGGTCAATCTCCAATTGCAACTATAACACTTTTCATTTGTTCACTGGGGTGTTTAGTTGTGCCATTGGACATCTGTCAGAGAGAGAGACGGGGGAACATGACTTGTCGCCAACGAGAGACTTCAATGAGAGGTGAATGGAGAAAAGCCTTAAAGCAGCTACCGATGCTAGCAAGATCTTGTAGATAATTCATTTTTCAGTGAAGGAAGACATTAAGATTGACTCATTGGCTCAGTTTTTGAGATATTCTCATGTTGAAAGTTTCTGAAAGCTCTTCCTGTTTTGCCAACTTTCCAGTGTTCCAAGTGAAAACCAGGACGTTGCTAAGCTGTCCTTTTCTGAACTCCATGCAATCGCTTGCATAGGTCGCCTAGGTAGGAAAAGGGACTCCCACGTGTACAATTGTCTGAATATTGTACAGAAGGCTGGTTGAACATGGAACCTTTTGTAAAACATGCATAAGGATGCAGGGAAATATACATCAGTGGCGTAGGTACGGGTGGGCCTGGGTGGGCACAGGCCCACTCAGTCTTGGCTCAGGTCCACCCAGCTGCAGCGCCACACTGCTCTCTTCCCCCCCCCCCCCCCTCTCCTCCTGCGATGTCCTCTGGTCTCTGAACCCCCTTCCCTCCCCGGTGTCGGTACAGGTGTCCTCAGCGCCTGCAGCGATTTATTCTTGCTTCTTGCACCGACCCCGCAAGCTTCCATCTGCTGCATTCTGCCAGACAGGAAACGGACAATGATGTCAGCGAGGGCGGGACATGGTAGATGGAAGCCTGTGGGGCCAGCGCAAACCGCGAGACTGAATTGCTACGGGCATTGAGGATGACTGTACCGACATCGAGGAGTGACGGAGTTCACATCAGGAGCGCAGATGCTGGGACAGAGGGAGAAGATGTGGGATAGGAGAAAAAAAACCTCATGTTCTTAAAAAATATCTCCCGGAAGATATTTGGGGGGGGGGGGGTGCATGGAAGGCCCCATCCAATTTACCTCTGGGCACATCCAAAATACTGAACCTGGCTACACCTCTGATATACATGTAGTTTCCTGCACTAGCAACAGAGAACAACCATTTTAGAAAGGAACAACTTCACAAAATATAGTAAGATCACTTGGAGCTCTGAATAAGTAAGTGATGATACTTACAAGTGTAAATACAAAGTTTACAACTGTGTGTAAGTATGCTGACACCCAGGGCCACCAAGAGACAAAGCCGGGCCTGGGGCAAACAATCTTGAGGGCCTCCTCTCCCTAAAAGCACCACCACCACTAACCAGAAACCACTTGACAGAAAACAAGGCTGCCAGCCATCAGCAAGATATAGACACTGATGCACTATTAGGAACAGGAAGGGGGAAAATACATACAACCATATACGGTATATTTTCCCTCATTGTTACTGAAGTGGAGGAGTGGCCTAGTGGTTAGGGTGGTGGACTTGGGTCCTGGGGAACTGAGGAACTGAGTTCGATTCCCACTTCAGGCACAGGCAGCTCCTTGTGACTCTGGGCAAGTCACTTAACCCTCCAATGCCCCATGTAAGTCGCATTGAGCCTGCCATGAGTGGGAAAGCACGGGGTACAAATGTAACAAAAATAAAATAGATACTATTGGAGATTCTTCATGGAATGTTGCTACTATTGGAGATTCTACATGGAATGTTGCTATTCCACTAGCAACATTCCATGTAGAAGGCTGCGCAGGCTTCTGTTTCTGTGAGTCTGACGTCCTGCACGTACTCACAGAAGCAGAAGCCTGCGCGGCCACATTGGTGATCTGCAAGGGCCGACGTCTACATGGAATGTTGCTAGTGGAATAGCAACATTCCATGTAGAATCTCAAATAGTAGCAACAGTGGAGGAGTGGCCTAGTGGTTAGGGTGGTGGACTTTGGTCCTGGGGAACTGAGGAACTGAGTTCGATTCCCACTTCAGGCACAGGCAGCTTCTTGTGACTCTGGACAAGTCACTTAACCCTCCATTGCCCCATGTAAGCTGCATTGAGCCTGCCATGAGTGGGAAAGCGCGGGAAACAAATGTAACAAAAATAAAATAGATACTATTGGAGATTCTACATGGAATGTTGCTACTATTGGAGATTCTACATGGAATGTTGCTATTCCACTAGCAACATTCCATGTAGAAGGCTGCGCAGGCTTCTGTTTCTGTGAGTCTGACGTCCTGCATGTACGTGCAGGACGTCAGACTCACAGAAGCAGAAGCCTGCGCGGCCACATTGGTGATCTGCAAGGGCCGACTTCTACATGGAATGTTTCTAGTGGTACTCTGGGCAAGTCACTTAACCCTCCATTGCCCCATGTAAGCCACATTGAGCCTGCCATGAGTGGGAAAGCGCAGGGTACAAATGTAACAAAAATAAAATAAAGTCAAAGCTGCACTCCATACAAAATAGACCAGAAACCAGACATGCAAAGTCACCTAGTTCCAGGAAGGAGCAGGGGTGTAGCCAGACAACAGATTTAGGGTGGGCCTAGGCAAGAAATGGGTGGGCACCAAGTGTTCTTCCCACAACCACTGTCACTACCAAAAAAATATCTAAGCTGGCAGGAACACGCTTCTTTCCACCTTGGCAATCTGCTGAAAACTGTGCAGGTGCCGGTATCGTGGAGAGTGGCGTTTTCATTACCATTAGGTGGAAGTCTTCAGCTGGTGGAGCTTGTGATCCCCACCAGCTACCGCTAAACGTGTGCTACTGTTGGGTGGGCCTGAGCCCTAAGTGGGTGGGCCCTGGCCCACCTGTGGCTACACCACTGGGAAGGAGACTTTTTAGCCAATTCTGGTTTTGAACTTACACCTCAAATCAATGTGAGATTTATAGTCTCTGATTCTATCCATTGAAATCCAAGCTGCATGTCCCATAATGCATCAGTACAGGGTTGTCAGAAGCCAGAAATGGTCTAAAATCTCCCTGCTGGAGCTGGGTAACTTGACAACTCTTGAGAATTTCAGTATAAACCCTGAACCTCCAGTTTTGTAACACACACCACAGTCCCCAGCATTAGATTTAGGACCTTTCCCCATACAAATCGCCATACAAAAATATTATTCAAATCACAAAATATAAAGAAAGCAGATATAAATTCCTACTGTAAATTGACAGTTTCCCTTTGCTAAATTAAAAAATAAAATGCTTTATTCTACCTTTTTTTTTGTCTGGCCATTTTATTCATATTGTCACAGTCTGTTTTCCTCAGTCTTTTAATTGTCTTTCGGGAGATTCCAGTTCATCTGCCATATCTTCCTTCTTTTTCTGTCTTCTTCACTTCTACATCAACCTCTGATTTTAATCTTTTCCATTTATTTTTCTGCCTGATTTCATTCATTTGTACTATCTAGCCTTCAGTCTTCCTCTCTTTTTACTACATCTACCTGCAGCTTACCATCTCCCTCACCCTAGCCCTCCTATTCCTCATCTTATGACTCCTATGCTACACAATCAACCTGTGCCAGTCCGCTCCCCTCTGATGTCCTTTCCTGTTTTTGAGGACAGGACCAGCACTGGCAGAGTGTGTAGCAGGGCTGACATTATGGAAGGCCCCGCAGCTTCTCTTCTTGATTGCTACCGCTTCACATCTCAGAAAACAGCAGTAGCAGAGGAAGCAGCGGGAAGATGAGCTGACCTGCGATTCAGGAACTGGGATGGCAAACTGGCACCGGGCTCCCCTTGGAGGCAGGGCCTAGGGCAGGGGCGTATCTGTAATGGGGCCACGGGAGCCAGGGCCCCCCTAGATTTGGCCCTGGAACCCCCTACCGACGGCCCTCGCAACCCCTCCTCCCGCCGCCAACCTGCCGTCGCCTACCTTTGCTGGCGGGGGACCCCAACCCCCCCTCCCACCACGCCAGCCGAAGCCATCATCCTTCGTTCGTTTGTTTTCTTCTTTCTGAGTCTGACTCTGACGTCCTGCACACGTCCTGCACGTTGTGTACGTGCAGGACGTCAGAGACGAGTCAGACTCAGAAAGAAGAAAACAAATGAACGAAGGACGACGGTTTCGGCTGGCGGGGGTTGGGGTCCCCCGCCAGCACAGGTAAGCGACAGCGGGCGGGGGGTCGAGAGGGTCGTCGGGCGGGCAACAGTTGTTGGAGGTAGTTCTGGTTCTGGCGGCGGGGGGGGGGGGTTGGCAGCAATGGGGGCGGTGGCTAAAATGTGCCCCCTCACCTCGGCTGTGGACCCCCCCTACCGGCGAAGTCCAGATACGCCCCTGGCCTAGGGAATCGTACCCCCCAATTCTGTATACCCGTACACACAATGTTACACTTACCCCCAGATTCTATAAATGGCGACTACAGTTGCACATGCGTATCAGTGCACACAGCTGATTTGTGCACACAACTTAATTGCTTAACAAGTTAACCAGCGACAATAATTGGCCACTGACAAGTAATTATGAACACTGATTAGCACTAATTAGAATTTATATGCGCAATTTTCTAAGCGTATTCTGTAAAGTAGTGCGTGTAAATTCTAATGTGCAGATCACAAAAGGGGATGTGGCCCTCCACCAATTCACTGCACCCTATCACTGCAATATAATTTCTAACCTAGTATGACAGTGTCCCATTGGTTATCCTCCTTCCACCAGGTTTCAGAGATGCCCATTATATCTATCCTTTCATTTAGTGCAATATATTTTCTCTCTCCTATTTTATTTCTTAGGTATATTAAAAGTAGGAAGCCGGCAAAAGAATCGGTTGGACCGCTAAATGACCGTGGGGTAAAAGAGGCAATCAAGGAAGACAAAGCCATAGCGGAGAGATTAAATGAGAGATACCAGTGCCAGAAATGGTGTTCAAAGCTGACGAGTTGGAGGAACTGAATGAAATCTCTATAAACCTGGAAGATGTAATGGGGCAGTTCTACAAATTGAAGAGTAGCAAATCTCCTGGACCAGATGTTATTCATCCCAGAGTAGTGAGAGAACTGAAAAATGAACTTGTGGAAATATTAGTAATAATATGTAATTTATCCTTAAAATCGAGCATGGTACCGGAAAATTGGAGAGTGGCCAATGTAACTTCAATTTTTATAAAAGGTTCCAGAGGAGATCCGGGAAATTATAGACCGATGAGTCTGACGTCAGTGCCAGGGCAAAATGGTAGAGACTATTATAAATAACAAAATTACAGAGCATATTGAAAAACATGGATTAATGAGACAAAGCCAACATGGATTTAGTGAAGGAAAATCTTGCCTCACCAATCTATTACATTTCTTTGAAGGGGTGAACAAACGTGGATAAAGGTGAGCTGGTTGTAACCTTGGGGTCATCTTCGACTCCTCTCTCTCTTTCTCTGCAAATATTCAACAGACTACGAAAACCTGTCGTTTCTTTCTCTTTAATATCATCAAAATTCGTCCTTTCCTTTCTGAGCACACTATCAGAACCCTTATCCACACTCTTTATCACCTCTCGCTTCGACTATTGCAACTTGCTTCTCGCAGGTCTCCCACTAAGCCACCTCGCTCCCCTTCAATCTGTTCAAAATTCTGCTGCATGACTGTATGTGGAAATGGATAGGGAGCCAATGACCAGCGACACTGGTAGAGTAATAGTAGCCCTCTCCTCAAGTCACTTCACTGGCTTCCTGTCCGTTTCCGCATACAGTTCAAACTCCTCTTATTGACCTATAAGTACATTCACTCTGCAGCTCCTCAGTACCTCTCCACTCTCATCTCTCCCTACATTCCTCCCCGGGAACTCTGTTCACTGGGTAAATCTCTCTAATCTGCACCCTTCTCCTTCACTGCTAACTCCAGACTCCGTTCCTTTTATCTTGCTGCACCATATGCCTGGAATAGACTTCCTGAGCCGGTACGCCAAGCTCCATCTCTGGCCGTCTTCAAATTAGGCTAAAAGCCCACCTTTTTGATGCTGCTTTTAACTCCTAACCCTTACTCACTTGTTCAGTACCCATGTTTTATCATTCCCACTTTAGTAATTCCCTTATCCCTTATTGTCCTGTTTGTCTGTCCTAATTAGATTGTAAGCTCTTTCAAGCACGGACTCTCCATTTAAAATAATGAAAAATTTCTGCTGTGGTGAAAGTGGCCTTGGCACGAGGCAAAATTCACGTGCCGATACTACTACAGGCCACTTTTTACCACAGCTTTGTGAAAGAGCCCTTTGGTGCACAAGCTTTCACCAGGTGTGATATTCAGATTATTTTTACTGACAAGCACAGAGCAGAAAAAATCCTAGGCTTATTAGTCAGACGGTTGTTAATCTTGTTCACTTCCTTCATATCCCTGTTCAGTTCAGCCATTTTGTCATTTTTAGCTTTCTTATAAGCATGTGCATTTGTTTACATACATTTGGTTCATTAGTATGTCTTACAAAATGTAAGCGCCTGCTAAATCAATTTAAGGTGCACTAAGCTATAAATAAATAAATTCACTTTAAGTTAATTTGTGCAAGTTGAAAAGCACTAGCACACATTAACAAGTTGTTGTCAAAACAAATGTGTGAAATTAATTTTAAGTCCAAAAAGTGAGGAAAAAAGCCCAAATAAACAAAAAAGTTCAAAAATTTTGAAATCCACCCAAAAGTGACTTAAACGAAATAACCAACGAGATCAACCAGAGCTTCCAGACCATGTACTCTTGGGCGGACTCATTCAAGTTAAAACTCAACGCAGTAAAAACTCAGCGTCTACAATACAAACAACTACCCCACAATAACTACACCCTACTGCACACTTCCTATCTCAGAAAATCTGAAAATCCTAGGAGTCACTATTGATCGAAACCTCACTCTCGACACCCACGCGAAGAATACGATAAAAATAATTTTCCAATCGATGTGGAAACTCAAAAGAATAAAACCTTTTTTCCCAAGGAACATCTTCCGCACCCTAGTACAGTCATTGGTAATAAGCCACTTGGACTACTGTAACGCTCTGTACGCAGGCTGCAAAGAACAGACCATCAAAAAACTCCAAACAGCCCAGAACACCGCAACCAGACTCATTTTTGGAACACCTAAATACGAAAGTGCAAAACCCTTCAGAGAGAAACTGCACTGGCTCCCGCTCAAGGAACAAACTGAGTTCAAGATCTGCACGACTGTACACAAAATCATTCACGCAGATGCCCCAATCTATATGTTAAACCTAGTGGACTTACCGCCCAGGAATGCGAAAAGATCGGCCCGCAAATTCCTCAACCTGAATTTCCCCAGCTGTAAAGGAATGAAATACAAACAGGCTTATGCTACTACATTTGCGTACAAAAGTACACAGTTTTGGAACGCACTACCCATGTCCCTAAAAACCATGACCAATATAACCAGCTTTCGCAAAGCTTTGAAAACACATTTCTTCAACAGCGCCTACAAAAGTCACCCTCAATGAAACAAATCATTCCTTAAACCACCCAAGTACACCAAAACACCTCTCACATGACCTTACCTAACACCTTCTACCTAAATTCCTCTCTCGCCCCAGCTTATGATCGACTGTTTTCTTAAATCATGTAATGACGTTCTCATTTCCATACTCTGTAAGCCACATTGAGCCTGCAAAAAGGTGGGAAAATGTGGGGTACAAATACAATAAAATAAATAAATAAATGAACCAAGAAGTGGAAAAAATGTGGAACAAAAGCCCAAATGAATCAAGAAAAGTCCAAAAAGTGGTGAAAAAAACCTAAACAAAAAAGCAAAATAAATTTTAAAAAATGGGAAATAAAGTCCAAAAAGTGTGGAAAAAAGTCTGTATGAACTAAAAAGTACGGGGAAAGAAAATCAAACAAACCATGAATGAACAGGAAATGTGCACATCCCTATTTACTTTATCTAGCACAGTGTTGCTGTTTCTTCGGCGTTTAAAAGACATTTTCATCTGAATTTCATTTCTGAATTTAGATCAGAAGCAGCGAAACGGAAAGCAACGTTTTGAAGAGATGGAAACCTGATAGAAAAAGCTCAACTGGCTTTCAGAATTCGGGATATGTTGTAAAGTGCCCAGCCCTGATGTCAATTCTGGGGACAGATTATTACATTTTGTTTCAGACAGGACAGATGTTGCCACCAGATGGAACCCAAGAAGCAAGTCATGTCTCCGTCTTTTTTTTTTTTTTTTTAATCAATTCCACATCATAATCTTACGTGTTAATTATCTTCGCAATACAGCCATTCAGAACACCGTAGTTGTGCAGTAATTACAAATGGAATGAAAGTGATGAGCTTCTAGAAATGGGTAAAGTCTTCAGTGATTGCTGAATCACTGTGCTTGTTTCTCTCACAAATAGGAAACAGAGCTGTATTCAATAGCATGCTTTTATGGAAAGAAATTGTAAACACTGAAAAAAAAGTCACAAAACCCCTTGCTTTGGGTAAATGTTCAAACATAGGTGCAGCTTGTATAAGTAAACTAACAACTTTTTGGTGTGTATATACAGTTCAGTCCAAAAATATGTGCAAAGAAGTCTAGAATTCCATGGCAACTTCAAAAATCATGTTTTTATGATGCACTAACCTGAATATCCACGACCACTTGAACTTCAGGAAATCACTAATAAAACAACCTCTTCAAAAAGGCCTACCCCAACGACTCCACGTAACCCTCTTCACCTACCAACACAGCATGACTATGATCGAACAGGACATCACGCAATCTTCATCCATTCCGACCCTCCACTTATACCTCATACGATCACTATACGACTTTGTATTTGTTGTCCACCGACTGGGCAAACGCCTTTGACGGTACTATGTAAGCCACATTGAGCCTGCGAATAGGTGGGAAAATGTGGGGTACAAATGCAACAAATAAATAAATATTGGACTCATTTTCAAAAGAGAAAAATGCCCGAAAAGTGTCATAAAGCACCATTTGGACGGATTTCTTTGCAAAACATCCAACTCGATATTTTTGAAACCTGTTTTGCAGACGTTTATCTATGCGTTTCATCTATAGTGTGTCCAAATCACAAGAGGCGTGTTGGGGCATTTCAAAGACGGGATTAGGGCAGGCTTAGGGCGTTCCTAACACTTGGACATTTAACAGCCATAATGGAACAAAATGAAAACGTCTAGGTTGAAAACTTCAATGTTTTTTGGTCTAGACCTGTTTTTATAACAAGGCAAAAAAAGGTGCCCAAAATGGCCAGATGATCCCCCTTACTCCCCCAGTGGTCACTGTCTCCCTCAAACCATCAAAAAATGTGAATATAAATAGTACTCACCAGCCTCTATGAGAGCCTCAGGTGTTATAGCCAGGTCTAGTAGAGCAGCATGCATGTCCCTGGAGTAGTGTAGTGGTGCGTACAGTACACTGTACAGAGGTGGACCCAGGCCCATACCTCCCCCTACCTGTTACACTTGTGGTGGAAAATGTGATCCCTCCAAAACTCACCAGAAACCCACTGTACCCACAAATAGGTGCCCCCTTCGCCCTTAAGGACTATTGTAGTTGTGGATAGTGGGTTTTGGAAGGCTCAGCAGTCGAGATAAGGAAGCAAAGGTGAGATGTGTACCTGGGAGCATTTATATGAAGTCTACAGCAAGTGCCCCCTAGGGTGTCCCATTGCTGCCCTGGGATTTCTGGGGATACAGGCTGCTAAAAATGCTGGCCCCTCCTACATCCCAATGGCTTGATTTTCTCTGTTTTTTACTTGTATGGCTTTTTTTTCTTTTTGAAAATTGCCTGAAAAGATAAACACAGTACAAAGCCTTGTTACAAATGTTATTTTCTTTAAAAAAAAAAAAAAAAAAGATAGGCATTTTGCTTTTTATGATAATGACCATATTTCCTTTTCAGATTTGTGACATTTAGTGCAAAATGTCCAATGTATGAATTAGACATCATATCGAAAATGACCCCCCCCCCCCCACGTGATACAATTGCTATGTTTTTTGAGTGTGTGTTTGAGTTGGTGCTCATTTTCACAGCACATAGACTTACAAAGTGAGCCTCTAACTGGACAGTTTAGACAGATGAGATCTATGTTTCCTGGAAGGCAATGGCACAGGAAGAACTATGGCTAAGTCTTGTGAGTACAAGTTGAAAAGAATCCAATTCGTGCAGAGGTGTTTTCATCTAGTAAAGGGCCACCAAAAGATACATGAGAATCAGATACTTAACAGAGTTACTATTTATAAGTGCTATTTATAAGTTTGGGGTTTTTTTTTTACATTAATTAGGTTGAAACCTGGGAGCATTTATTTTCCTGTGCATACATAAAAAGAAAAAGATGGTATGTGGGAACTTGCACCTTTTGTTTTATGGAATGCACGGGTAAATTATAAAATGCACTTGTTTTTTATAAGTTCTATTTCAAAGACAGGTATTGAATAATGAGGGAAGAACTTCCTTCATGCAGAAGTTCTCTCTAGAGTCAGTCTAAATGTGTCAGCATCATCCAGTTCTGTTGTATATATTTAATTCTTCTTCAAGTCTGTTTGGTTGTAAAAAGCATTTTTTGTTGTTGTTTTGGAATCTTTTTCTCCCAGCTGTGTTTGTATATAGATGAGTGTGATTTTATTAGGCAGACAAACAATACACCCAAAAATACAGTAGCAATCAGCCGCCAAATTCATACAAAGTTAATTAAGTTCAGTGGAAAATAAATCTGTTGGCTGCCTGCTATGTGAATATTCCATCACTGTTTTATTATTGCTACCAAGTATTACATATTATGGGTATTTGCTTTAAACTTTTGATTGTTTTAATTTGTTTATCCAGAGCTTACATGCACATGGTATTGTTTGTTAAACTCAAAGGCGAAACTTAAGGGTGGTTAAACAATTTGGTATAAACTGTGCTGTGCTGTTGAAGTTGTTCAGTTTTGCAGTGTGTGTATGGACGCCTGTTCTGGTGTGTGCATGTGATAATGTTTGAATAGCTGTCTATACTTACTGCTATGATTTCTGAACATGCAGCATCATTAAAGGACAGACTTTTAAATGTCCATTTGTGTATATATGCTAATCTCAACTTTGTTAAATGTTTCAGACATATCCATCAACTTGCTCCCATGATGTTACTGAATTCTATTATTCAGTCTCACAGTATTTCCAAATATAAGCCACATTGAACTCAAGTTTGTTTGGGATAATGTGGGATATAAATGTCAAATTTAAAAAAAAAATCCTTTATCCTCCACCTTTTAAGTCACTGCTTACCAAACTGGATGGTGATGGCACAAGGAAAGCAAGTTTGGTCCAGTGAAGACTAACTCAGAATAACCTGTTCCTTAGCTGGGCTCTAGTATTACCATATTGAAAATGTGAACATACCATGCCTTTGTGGTTAAGCACAGTTTACAGAATAGCGCTTATGCTTCTGAATCATACCTATCTTTAAGTGCGGAGATTTGCACCAACTGAAATGTGGTGTAAATGTACACACCGGCGTTAAGGCATGTATTCCCATTATTCCATAACAATGCACATTAATTTTAGGAACATCCCTGTTCCACCCATTTCTGCACCTCCTTTTTCAAAAAGCATGTAAAATTGAAGCGCAGATCCCATGCCTAAATTTACACACGTAAAGTTCAATTAGCTTTAAATAGTACTAATAATTGCTTGTTAAAAAGCCAAAATTAGCTTGTTCAATTAAATCATGCACATAAATTGGGAGTGCACCCTAATTTTCACACAATTCTTGGCAACTTTTACAGAATTAGGGGTTTAGGGCTGGATTCTATATATGGTGCCTGAAAATTCCTTGCGGAAAAAAATTACATCTAGGTGTATTCTAAAGACTTAAATTTCCACGTGGTATATACCCTGTTTCCCCGAAAATAAGACAGTGTCTTATATTAATTTTTGCTCCCAAAGATGCACTAGGTCTTATTTTCAGGGGATGTCTTATTTTCGGGGAAACACAGTAACATGATTTGATTATTGCAGTTCTTTACTCCAAGGCTTACCTCAATATCAGCTGCAGAGGCTACAAGCTGTTCAAAATACCGTACTACAGTAAAATTGCAGCTTCTTAGAGAAAATGGCCACTGCAACTTTTAGCAGTAGCTTCCTAGAATTTCAGCAGCCTCTTTAATTTCACAGCAGCAGGACAAGAAGTCAGCATTAAGTAAATTAAGGGGAAGCCTTGATACAGCTTGGTGAAACATGAGTCGGCACAACAATCCCCTTACAACGAAAAAGAAGGAGACTGAGCAATATAGTGCACAGAATCTCCATTTACCTACCGTAAGATAAGTACAACATTCTAAGTAAGCTTAGTCCTTAGGGTTCCTAACACCCCCTTCTCCCCCTTCCCCCCATGTACCTTCTGTTGGGACACTCATCCAGTTTAAAGATGTCAGGAGGCTGCTGAACGTCTGTGGGGAAGGGCAGCGGCGGCTCGACTTCAGCCTTTCCCTTCAATGTCCCGCCCTCGCGGAAACAGGAAATACCTCATCAGAGGAAGGCGGGACACTGACGGGAGAGACTGGACTCGAGCTGCCGCAGCGACTTAACAGCTGAGCTTTAAACGCAGGGCAGCGTGTCCTGAACGGAATGGAAGGTAATATGTCGGGGAGTTGAGGGCGGGCTCAGCCGGGGGGGGGGGGGGCGCGAGGCGGAAGATACAATTTGGAGCTAGGTCTTACTTTCGGGGGAGGCCTTATATTTAGCAATTCAGCAAAACCTCTACTAGGCAGTGGCGTTCCTAGGGGGGGCGGTCCGCCCCGGGTGCACGCCGCTGGGGGGGTGCCGCGCGCGCGCCTGTCCTCCGTTGGTCCTTGCTTCTTCTCTGCCCCGGAACAGGTTACTTCCTGTTCCAGGGCAGAGAAGAAGCATGGCGCAACGGAGGGCAGGCGTGCGCGGCACCCCCCCCAGCGGCGTGCACCCGGCGGGGGGGTTCCTTCGCGGGGGGTCCTTTCGCCGGGGGGATCCGCGCTGCATCGGGGGGGCGCTGCACCCGGGGGAGGGCGGGGCGCATCGACGATCCACCCCGGGTGCCAGCCCCCCCAGGAATGCCACTGCTACTAGGTCTTATTTTCGGGGAAACAGGGTAGAATACGCCGAGTGGCTCGCCATGTGACTAAATTTGGTCGTGTCCATTTAGGCCATGTTTTGCTTGGTCTAAATCCAGATACCTAAATTAGGTGCAGATCGAGTGTACTCTACAATAATGCACATAGATTTTAGAAACGTCCATGCCCTGCCCATGGTCACGCACCCTTTTCAACTATGCGACTTAGAATTTAGGTGCACCTTATGATAGATTACACTTAGCGACTTGTGTGTGTAAATCTCAGTTAATGCTGATTAGTTCTGATAATTGTTTGTCCATCAAGCCCAGCAGCCTGTTTCTAACAGTGGCCAATCCAGGTCACAAATATCTGGCAAGAACCCGAAAAAGTTCAATACATTTTATGCTGCTTATCCCAGAAATAAGCAGTGGATTTTCCCAAGTCAATTTGTTAATGGTCTATGGACTTTTCCTTTAGAAAGCTGCCCAGACCTTTTTTAAACCCCGCTAAGCTAACCACCTTTGCCACATTTTCTGGCAATGAATTCCAGAGTTTAATTACACGTTGAGTGACGAAAAATTTTCTCTGATTCGTTTTAAATTTACTACTTTGTAGCTTCATCGCATGACCCCTAGTCCTAGTATTATTGGAAAGAGTAAACAAACTATTCATGTCTACCCATTCCACCCCACTCATTTTATAGACCTCTATCATATCTCCCCTCATCCGTCTTTTCTCCAAGCTGAAGAGCCCTAGCCACTTCAGCCTTTCCTTATAGGGAAGTCGTCCCATTCCCTTTATCATTTTCTTTACCCTTCTCTGTACCTTTTCTAATTTCACTATATCTTTTTTTGAGATGTGGTGACCAGAATTGAACACAATATTCAAGCTGCGGTCGTACCATGGACCGATACAAAGGTATTATAATGTCCTCACATTTGTTTTCCATTCCTTTCCTATTAATACCTAACATTCTATTTACATTCTGCAGACGTTCATCTGCTCTCTCCCCACTGCCTTTTGATATAACTCCAAATTATTACCATATGACTCCTACTGCGATTTTCACTAGATAAATGTTCCAATCCCATCATGTACAGTAATTTATTTGTAATGAAAAGCTAGAAATAAATATTCAATACGTAAATAAATATAGACATGCTATTTTGGTGCGTGTGATTTGCCTTGATGAGATCCTCATTAGCTCTAAAGATTTCCTCTTGTCATTAAGTTATAAATAATGCTTTCAGATTCAGACCTAACTCCGCCAGGGCTGGAGAGCTCTGATTGCATGACCTGTGTGTTATTGGGGATGAACTCTGCCTATATACATACAGTGGGGGAAATAAGTATTTGATCCCTTGCTGATTTTGTAAGTTTGCCCACTGACAAAGACATGAGCAGCCCATAATTGAAGGGTAGGTTATTGGTAACAGTGAGAGATAGCACATCACAAATTAAATCCGGAAAATCACATTGTGGAAAGTATATGAATTTATTTGCATTCTGCAGAGGGAAATAAGTATTTGATCCCCCACCAACCAGTAAGAGATCTGGCCCCTACAGACCAGGTAGATGCTCCAAATCAACTCGTTACCTGCATGACAGACAGCTGTCGGCAATGGTCACCTGTATGAAAGACACCTGTCCACAGACTCAGTGAATCAGTCAGACTCTAACCTCTACAAAATGGCCAAGAGCAAGGAGCTGTCTAAGGATGTCAGGGACAAGATCATACACCTGCACAAGGCTGGAATGGGCTACAAAACCATCAGTAAGACGCTGGGCGAGAAGGAGACAACTGTTGGTGCCATAGTAAGAAAATGGAAGAAGTACAAAATGACTGTCAATCGACAAAGATCTGGGGCTCCACGCAAAATCTCACCTCGTGGGGTATCCTTGATCATGAGGAAGGTTAGAAATCAGCCTACAACTACAAGGGGGGAACTTGTCAATGATCTCAAGGCAGCTGGGACCACTGTCACCACGAAAACCATTGGTAACACATTACGACATAACGGATTGCAATCCTGCAGTGCCCGCAAGGTCCCCCTGCTCCGGAAGGCACATGTGACGGCCCGTCTGAAGTTTGCCAGTGAACACCTGGATGATGCCGAGAGTGATTGGGAGAAGGTGCTGTGGTCAGATGAGACAAAAATTGAGCTCTTTGGCATGAACTCAACTCGCCGTGTTTGGAGGAAGAGAAATGCTGCCTATGACCCAAAGAACACCGTCCCCACTGTCAAGCATGGAGGTGGAAATGTTATGTTTTGGGGGGGTTTCTCTGCTAAGGGCACAGGACTACTTCACCGCATCAATGGGAGAATGGATGGGGCCATGTACCGTACAATTCTGAGTGACAACCTCCTTCCCTCCGCCAGGGCCTTAAAAATGGGTCGTGGCTGGGTCTTCCAGCACGACAATGACCCAAACATACAGCCAAGGCAACAAAGGAGTGGCTCAGGAAGAAGCACATTAGGGTCATGGAGTGGCCTAGCCAGTCACCAGACCTTAATCCCATTGAAAACTTATGGAGGGAGCTGAAGCTGCGAGTTGCCAAGCGACAGCCCAGAACTCTTAATGATTTAGAGATGATCTGCAAAGAGGAGTGGACCAAAATTCCTCCTGACATGTGTGCAAACCTCATCATCAACTACAGAAGACGTCTGACCGCTGTGCTTGCCAACAAGGGTTTTGCCACCAAGTATTAGGTCTTGTTTGCCAGAGGGATTAAATACTTATTTCCCTCTGCAGAATGCAAATAAATTCATATACTTTCCACAATGTGATTTTCCGGATTTAATTTGTGATGTGCTATCTCTCACTGTTACCAATAACCTACCCTTCAATTATGGGCTGCTCATGTCTTTGTCAGTGGGCAAACTTACAAAATCAGCAAGGGATCAAATACTTATTTCCCCCACTGTAACTTTGCGTGCAAGAGAGAGACTGGGGCTGAGCTGGGTAATTAAGCAAAGAACTGAAGGAAAGAGCAGACTATGGGCTATGTCAGCACTTCTCAACCTTTTCAAGCTCAACGCAGGTTTAACGTTACGCTGTTTTGCCATGGGTTTTACTAGCAGAGCTATACAGAAAGATTTTCAGCACGGGTGTTAACTCACATGGAAACCCTGAGCGCACATCACATTTTAAATGAATGTTAATGTAGTGATTACCTTTTCCGTGATCATGCAAAGAAAAAAAAGTTTTTGCCACACAACTAATATGGGAAAATCATTTTTGCCAGGTCCAGGACAGTGTAGAAGGGATGGTTGAGAGGAGTGGGTTTCTAGCAGCATCTGCTCTCTCTCCCCAACCCGACCACCCTGCCCTGGATACTTTTTTGCACTGGTCCTCCCTGGTAGTCTAGTCAGCTCTCCTTCCTCCCCCCCTCCCCACCCGACCCACTCTGCCCCCAAACATTAAAAACTTTCCTCTAGTGGCCTATTGGGCATTTGGACCTGCCTCACTAGGCCAAGTGATGCTGGGAGTCAGGACTAGGGGAACACCAGTGGCATGAAGTAAAAAAAAATAAGCATGGGACCTTGGAGTTCTCACCCGCTTCAGAACAGACTTCCTGTTACCGAGGTCTCACATTTTGTACTTCCTTGCTGTAGGCCGGACCATCAGGATCCTTCTGGCTGATGGAGTTGATGAGGTGAGGTGAAGAGAGGGGATGGAAAAGAAAGAGATGGGATGGATGGGCAGAGGAGACAGTATTTTGATACAATCTGTCCCTAATCAGGACAGTCTCCTCCTACCCCCCCCCCCCCCCCAAAAAAAAAAAAAAAAATTATAAATGAAAATCAGAGGCAGTAACAGTGGGTATGTAAGAAGTACCCCCATGGCTTCTGAAAATTAAAATAAGTAACTCCACTATCTGCCCAGCTTCCCTCTCTCTCTCTTGACCTTCTGCCCAGCATTGTCCTGATCCTTTCTCTCCTCCATCCTCTTTCCCACTCAGCCCCTCCAATATAGCCCTCCCCCATCTATATCTCTCTCTCACTGGAACTACTAGTCTGAAACTGGAGTCAGAACAGGGCCAGATTTGGCCAAAGTGCACCCACAGGCACAGGTGAGAGGAGGAAAAGGAAATGGTCTTCTTCTCCCCTCCATTACCCCTGCCCAGATCCTTCCTTCTCCAAGTGTCCCTCTTACCTTGCCACTGTACTAAACATCACCATCATCAGCAGCAACTCTTCTTTAGTAAGTAACTTCAACATGGTCCTGTACTTGTGCTCTGATGGGCCTTGTAGTTTACCACTTTCCTCCTTCTACCCAAAGGCATGGGATTCCTATCACCATGGAAACCAGTGAGGGGACAGGGCACCACAGGGCCTGTCAACTCATGATTATAGGAAGGCCTGCACTGAAGTTAAAGACTTGTAGCTGTATAGCCGTGTTTAGTACAGCGGCACAAGGCCCCAGACCATGGAATGGCAATGCAGCAACGCTCTGGCGTCTATCAAAATTTGGCACCGGGGCAGTTGCCTATGTTGCCTATTTCTAAATCTGAGACTGAGTCAGAAAGCAGAGCAGAGAGGCTTAGCAAGAAGGATTCTGTCTAAAAGAGGCCTGATAGTAATTAGGCTGATCGGCTTTGATTGCCATGATGGTGTGGTCTTGGGGCTTTGGCTTGCTCGAGGCCTTGCGCTAATCCAGAAGTTGGGATTCGTACCCTAAAGTCTGATATTGAACTAGTTCATGACCCCTTTGGGGTCTTGGCCTGATACCCAAAGTAATATGTTGAAGGATTATTATAGTGTAGAAATAAATGAAAGCCCTGCCTGTTTCATCTAGCTTTGAAGGGATCAGTTTATCGTGTTGTCCCTGGGGTTTAAGACTCTAGCTGATCAGGGTATTTCAGTAATTTATTAGCAGGAGTAGTCTGGTCTTATACGGTTTTATAAGGTTAAGGATTTTCCTGTTGATTCTCCAACTCTCTCTCTATATTTTTATTTTGTCTTGTCTTCTAGATCTGCCAAATCTCCCGCATTCAGCTGGAAACTCCCACTTATGTGGGTCACCTCCCACCTCCTGCTGGGGAGCCAAAAGCTCTGCTGAGCAGCCTTCCTTTCTAGCAGCAGCAGGAGATGTATCAATAAGATGTCTTCTCCTGCTGCTTCTCGACCATTCTCATGATAAGAACTGCAACATTTCACAGCACTTCTCACGAGACTGGTCCCATGGTGGCAGATGATGTGTTATTAAGGCATCTCCTACTGCCCAAGGGAGAAGTGGTTTGTTAGGGATGGAGCCAGGACAGGAGGTGGAGTGGGCGGGTCTAGGGGACATGGCTGGGTGGAGCTGGAGGCATGAGTTAAAATCTCCCTCTCAATGATTTGGCAGGTCTGTTCTTCTCTGCTTAGCGGTTGTTAATTTATAAATGAATAAATATCATAAAATTTGTTTACCCACCTTTTTGAAGGAGTTCAGCCATGGTGGTGTTCAGCAAATGCAACTGGACACAGGCAATTTACAATTATAGCAACAGTTTGACCATAATAAAACACTCAAATATCAGCACAGCACAGAATTGGAATTGCAACATAGGGGGTCAGTGGGAGTTAACCGGGCAGGTGTAGTTATCCCTCACTGCCCGATCTCAACATGATATTCAGTGCCAGAGCCACGACACTATCTGGCTTGTTTGAGCTGCACGCTATCTGGCCACTGCCGATCCTCGGTGCTGGTGACCAGATAAATGGCAGTTCTAAGTTTATTTATTAGGATTTATTTACCGCCTTTTTGAAGGAATTCACTCAAGGCGGTGTACAGTAATAACAGATCAAACATGAGCAACAGGCAATTACAGCAGTAAAAAATATTCAAATAGCAATACTACTTACAATGTCAACACAGTACGTAATGGAACATTTTAATTGGTAGTGAAGGGTAATGCAAAGATGGAACATATAGATAGGTAAGAGAGTAAGAAGAGATAGAAAGTAAGGTGACTAATTAAAAAAAATTTGCACATGAGGTCCGAGAGATGGTTAACATATAGATAGATAAGAGAGTAAGAGGAGTTAAAAATTGTGATCAGAAATATTTCCTTAATTATTACTTCGAAAGGAGTGAAGCCTGTGAAAACTGGGATTGCTTTAATCAGTGGGATTTGAATTAGAGACTTGAGTATATGTATCGTTAAATAATTTCTGTTTTTTAAAAGAGAGAGAATGTAATCAGATGTATTATTTCTAACTAAAATCTGGACAATGAAATGAATTGACTATACACCATATTTGGTCTTGAGGAAGCCAACCAGATGATCAATGTGGAATGATGAATTAGATGAGTAATATCTGGGGATCATCAGGTTAATACCATGTTTTCTTTTTTCTGTTTACTGTTTAATTGATCTCCTTGTCTTATTTCACTCTCCCTATTTTTCTTCACTTTGTGGTCTAAGAAAGAGAAAAATTGTATATAATCCATATATCTAGTTGGGATTGTTTTCTTCTTATATTGTATTAATGTGCAATCATCTCTGTATTACTGTTTGCAAGTGACCCTTGTAAAATGAAAAATTATACATCAATGATTAAAAAAAATAAGGTGACTAATTTAAAGAAAGTTGCACATGAGGTCAGAGAGATGGTCACATATTATCTCAGCTAGGGTAGGAGTGGATAAGCATGTCCTGCTGCAGTATGTGCAGCCTGAGTCACTCCTTGTGTGGTGTGTGAGTGAGACTAACAAGTTAATTACTACTACTACTATTTAGCATTTCTATAGTGCTACAAGGCGTCCATTAAAGGCCTGGTTGAAGAGCCAAGCTTTCACCTGCTTCCTGAAGTAGAGATAGTCTTGTGTTAAGCGGAGCCTTTCAGGCAATGCATTCCAGAGTGTGGGGGCTACTCCAGAGAAGGCTCGCTTGCGGGTATCACATCGTGTAACGTCTTTTGTAGAGGGTGTAGTTAGTGAAAGTCCTTGGGAGGACCTTAGTGTCCTTGGCCGTATGTGGAGGATCATCCTATTCTTCAGGTACTCAGGGCTGTTTCCTTTCAGGGCCTTGAAGATCCGACATAGAGTTTTAAATTTAGCCCTGTATTGTACTGGTAGCCAATGAAGTTTTTGCAAAAATGGTGTGATGTGGTCATGTCGCTTGCAGCCTTCTATGAGTCTTGCTGCTGCATTCTGAATCAACAGGAGCTGGTGCAGTTTCCAGCTAACTAGCAGGTGCTGAATACTGGCTGTACCAGATAACTTGCGGGGGCCACCCAAGACTCAGATTTTCAGTGTCGGTAGCCAGGTATGGCCCAGCGCTGGATATCTAGCTCTAAATTTATTTATTTTTATTTGCTGCATTTGTATCCCACATTTTCCCACCCATTTGCAGGCTCACTGTGGCGTACATTATGCCTCAATGGCAATCGCCATAGCGGAATGAAAAGATCAGATTGATTATACAGTTAAGGTACTTAACAATTAGATAATAGGAATGAATGAGTAAATAATTCACATCAGGTATATGATATCAAGGACAAGGTATAACATTCAATAATAATAGTATGATTAAAGTATCTTAAAATAAGAGTTCAATATTGGTTAGTTCTGGTGTAGTTTTGAAGGTGTCGTTTATGTAGGATTCACTTAGTAGGTCTTTTTAAACAGACTAGTTTTCAGTATCTTCCGGAAGGTTGTCAGATCATGCTTTGCTTTTATGACATTCGGTAATGCATTCCATTTTTTCGTGCCAATATAAGAGAAGCTAGATGCATGTATAGCTTTATACTTAAGTCCTTTACAGTTGGGATAGTGGAGGTTTAGGAAAATGCGTGATGAACTTATTGTATTTCTTGCTGGTAGATCTACTAGGTCTAACATTTAAGATGGGGCCTCTCCATGAATGACTTTATGGATCAAGGTGCAGATTTTGAATGTAATTCGGTCTTTTAATGGGAGCCAATGTAATTTCTTTCAAAGGGGTGTGGCGCTTTCATATTTCGCCTTTCCGAATGAGTCTGGCAGCAGTGTTCTGGATAGTCTGGAGTTTTTTAATAATTTGTGCTTTGCATCCTGCGTAGATGGAATTGCAATAGTCCAAGTGGCTTAGTACCAGCGATTGCACCAAATTGCGGAATACCTCCCTTGGGAAGAAAGCTTTCACTCTTTTAAGCTTCCACATTGCATGGAACATCTTCTTTGTGACACTTTTCACATGACTTTCTAGGGTAATATTTCGGTCTATAATGACACCTAGAAGTTTCAGGGTGTCCGCAACAGGAATCAGCTCACAGTGGCCATTGTTTAACAAAATGCTGAATATTGCTCAGATAGTTGTTATGGAGGCAGTTCTATAAAATGGTGCCTAGAGGTAGGCGTCGGGTAGGTACCTATGTGCACTAGGCACTATTCTATAAAATAGCGTACAAATGGGCAGAGCGTGGAACCAGATTCACAGGACAGGGTTGATCCAGTCCTGGGTTTACCCCAGTGCATGCTGGGACTTGTAGTCTTGCCTTTGAATGCAACTGGGAAATCAAAACTTACAAGTCCCTGCATGCAACGAGATAAACCCAGGATCAACTCAATTCTGTCCTGCAAATCTAGATCCGGTTGGCAGCCTTAACAGAGAAGACTGAGATTTTACCTGAATGCAACTCACCTTGAGCTACTACTGAAAAGGTGTGGGCAAATAAATAACTAAATAAAATAGAGAATGGCCACCTACAGTGGTGGAAATAAGTATTTGATCCCTTGCTGATTTTGTAAGTTTGCCCACTGACAAAGACATGAGCAGCCCATAATTGAAGGGTAGGTTATTGGTAACAGTGAGAGATAGCACATCACAAATTAAATCCGGAAAATCACATTGTGGAAAGTATATGAATTTATTTGCATTCTGCAGAGGGAAATAAGTATTTGATCCCCCACCAACCAGTAAGAGATCTGGCCCCTACAGACCAGGTAGATGCTCCAAATCAACTCGTTACCTGCATGACAGACAGCTGTCGGCAATGGTCACCTGTATGAAAGACACCTGTCCACAGACTCAGTGAATCAGTCAGACTCTAACCTCTACAAAATGGCCAAGAGCAAGGAGCTGTCTAAGGATGTCAGGGACAAGATCATACACCTGCACAAGGCTGGAATGGGCTACAAAACCATCAGTAAGACGCTGGGCGAGAAGGAGACAACTGTTGGTGCCATAGTAAGAAAATGGAAGAAGTACAAAATGACTGTCAATCGACAAAGATCTGGGGCTCCACGCAAAATCTCACCTCGTGGGGTATCCTTGATCATGAGGAAGGTTAGAAATCAGCCTACAACTACAAGGGGGGAACTTGTCAATGATCTCAAGGCAGCTGGGACCACTGTCACCACGAAAACCATTGGTAACACATTACGACATAACGGATTGCAATCCTGCAGTGCCCGCAAGGTCCCCCTGCTCCGGAAGGCACATGTGACGGCCCGTCTGAAGTTTGCCAGTGAACACCTGGATGATGCCGAGAGTGATTGGGAGAAGGTGCTGTGGTCAGATGAGACAAAAATTGAGCTCTTTGGCATGAACTCAACTCGCCGTGTTTGGAGGAAGAGAAATGCTGCCTATGACCCAAAGAACACCGTCCCCACTGTCAAGCATGGAGGTGGAAATGTTATGTTTTGGGGGTGTTTCTCTGCTAAGGGCACAGGACTACTTCACCGCATCAATGGGAGAATGGATGGGGCCATGTACCGTACAATTCTGAGTGACAACCTCCTTCCCTCCGCCAGGGCCTTAAAAATGGGTCGTGGCTGGGTCTTCCAGCACGACAATGACCCAAAATATACAGCCAAGGCAACAAAGGAGTGGCTCAGGAAGAAGCACATTAGGGTCATGGAGTGGCCTAGCCAGTCACCAGACCTTAATCCCATTGAAAACTTATGGAGGGAGCTGAAGATGCGAGTTGCCAAGCGACAGCCCAGAACTCTTAATGATTTAGAGATGATCTGCAAAGAGGAGTGGACCAAAATTCCTCCTGACATGTGTGCAAACCTCATCATCAACTACAGAAGACGTCTGACCACTGTGCTTGCCAACAAGGGTTTTGCCACCAAGTATTAGGTCTTGTTTGCCAGAGGGATTAAATACTTATTTCCCTCTGCAGAATGCAAATAAATTCATATACTTTCCACAATGTGATTTTCCGGATTTAATTTGTGATGTGCTATCTCTCACTGTTACCAATAACCTACCCTTCAATTATGGGCTGCTCATGTCTTTGTCAGTGGGCAAACTTACAAAATCAGCAAGGGATCAAATACTTATTTCCACCACTGTATGTGATTATGTTTCAGATCTTAACAATACTGTTTATGTTACGTTTATTGGCTATGCCCCATCCTGAGCTATTGGGGAAAGGCAGGATATAAATGAAAGTTGAAATTAGAGAGAGCTAGTAGTGTACACATGCGCGCTGAAAAATTGCTTGCAGTAGTTGGTGCGGGTTTTGAGCGCACGCAGAATCATTTTTCAGCACACCTGTAAAAAAAGGCCTCTTCCCCCACCCCGAAAATGGACATGTGGCAAAATCAAAATTGCTGCGTGTCCATTTTAGGTCTGAGACCTTACTGCCAGCCATAGACCTAGCGGTAAAACATTTGGGTGGTAATGACCTACGTGCGTTAGATGCCACTTGGCACGCATCCGCTATGCACGGCAGAAAATAAAAAAATATTTTTCAGATGCGCGCCAAAATTGAAAACACTGCAAGGGCAACACGGTAACTGGGCGGTAACTCCAATATGGTGCGTGCTGGGCACGCGTAGGCACCTATGCGGCTTAGTGAAAGGGACCCTATGTGGCCTACTGGTTAGAGCACCGGTCTTGAAATCCAGAGGTGGCCGGTTCAAATCCCGCTGCTGGTCCTTGTGATCTTGGGTAAGTCACTTAACCCTCCATTGCCTCAGGTACAAACTTAGATTGTGAGCCCTCCTGGGACAGAGAAATATCCAGAGTACCTGAATGTAACTCACCTTGCGCTACTACTGAAAAAGGTGTGAGCAAAATCTAAATAAATAAATATTTGAGATTCTACATGGAATGTTAATGTTGCTATTCCACTAGCAACATTCCATGTAGAAGCCTGCCCTTGCAGATCAGCAATGCGGCTGCGCAGGCTTCACAGAAACAGAAGCCTATGCGACCACATTGGTGATCTGCAAGGGCAGGCTTCTACACAGAATGTTGCTAGTGGAGGAGTGGCCTAGTGGTTAGAGCACCAGTCTTGCAATCCAGTGGTGGCCAGTTCAAATCCCACTGCTGCTCCTTGTGATCTTGGGCAAATCACTTAACCCTCCATTGCCTCAGGTACAAACTTAGATTGTGAGCCCTCCTGGGACAGAGAAATATCCAGAGTACCTGAATGTAACTCACCTTGAGCTACTACTGAAAAAGATGTGAGCAAACTCTAAATAAATAAATAAAATATTCTAGAATTCTAAAGAATAATTATGTACTCATGTAAGATTCCATGCAGAATTTCAAAGTGTAGCAACATTCCATGTAGAACCCCAAAGAGTAACAAGATTCTTTGGGGTGGAGGAGTGGCCTAGTGGTTAGACCACCGGTCTTGCAATCCAGTGGTGGCCAGTTCAAATCCCACTGCTGCTCCTTGTGATCTTGGGCAAGTCACTTAACCCTCCATTGCCTCAGGTACAAACTTTAGATTGTGAGCCCTCCTGGGACAGAGAAATAGCCAGAGTACCTGAATCTCACCTTGAGCTACTACTGAAAAAGGTGTAAGCAAAATCCAAGTAAATAAATACTAATAAATTTATCCCCCAAATGGGGAAATGCCCCCAGTATCTGCAGCCTTTAGATCCAGACTTGGGGTACATGTTCTGTGCCCTGAAAATGGCAGAAACAAATCAAGGTCAGGTATACACATAAAGCAGCACATATGAGTTTAAATTGTTGGGCAGACTAGATGGACCGTGCAGGTCTTTTTCTGCCGTCATCTACTATGTTATGTTACTATGTTATGCTGATTGCTCTGATGGTTTCACTGTAGAGCAGAGGATCTCAATCCAGTCTTTGGAACACACCTAGCCAGTCTGATTTTCAAGATACCCACAACGAATATGCATGAGCTGTATTTGCATGCACTGCCTTCATTATATGCAGATCTATCTCATGCAAATTCAATGAGGATATCCTGAAAACCGGACTGGCTAGGTGTGTCCCTGAGGACTAGGTTTAAGAGCCCCTGCAGTACAGGGTAGGAGGAGAGCTAAAAATCAGAGAAAATATTGGGAGGGGAAACTTGAAACTATAAACCAAAATCAGACTTTTTTTTACAAAAGGCACAGCTCAGCAAGCCCCAAACAGGTGTATGAAAGTCCAATTTTAACAACACATTCATTATTCATTACATCGTACAGGTAATCACTAGCAAATGATGCTTTTTTTTTTTTTTTTAGTATTAAAATCTGTGCATTTCTAGAATTACATTCTTCAAAAGTAAGCAGTTCTTGTTTTTTTCACAAAACAGATGTTCAAGAAGGCTACATCATTACACAGTCCAAAACAGCCAATGCTGCTGGAATACACTGGTACAATACAAAGAACCAACAAGGAATAGAGTCATTTTACTTTTCATTCTTACTTTAACAGAGATATTATAAGGAAAGTTTCAATACACAGAACGCATAGTGCTTCTTGAGCCTTAGGAATGAAAACTTGCTGTATTTTTCTGCTGGGTCCTGCTGTAATTCATTGAATATATGGATGTGAAAATCCAGTTTTCCTAAAAACCCAGGACTGGATCATCATGACTAGCAAAAATGGAGCAAAATGACCCCCTTAGTCCAGTGGTTCTCAACCCAGTCCTCAGAAAACACCTAGTCAGACAGGTTTTGGAGATATTAACAATGAATATGCATGAGATGGATTTGCATTCACTGCCTTCTTGCTATGTAAATCCATCTCATTCGTATTCATAGTGGGTATCCTGAAAACCCAACTGGGTTGGAGTGCTTTGAGGACTGGGTTGAGAAACACTGCCGTAGTCTGTTCATACCCAATGCATGAGGAGGATAATAGTTATCAATCTCATTCTAACTACTGTAGAATGTTACATAAGACTCACAGCCATACGCATTACTTTGTGACATTTCAGGGTGCGGAATAGTTTTTCACCTCTGTTTCTACTTTCGCCATAAAGCGGGGCTTTTCAACCCAGTCCTCGGTACTCATCCCACCCAGCCAGTCAGGTTTTCAGGAAATCTGTTATGAATAGATTTACATGTAACATAGTAAGTGGGATCTTGCCAGGTATTTGTGACCTAGATTGGCCACTGTTGGAAACAGGATGCTAGGCTTGATGGGCCTTTGGTCTTTCCCAGTATGGCAATACTTATGTAGTTATACGTACTTATATACTAAGTGACGGCAGATAAAGACCTGTACGGTCCATCCAGTCTGCCCAATAAGATAAACTCATTATACTTGATATTCGATACTATATATATATACAGTGGTGGAAATAAGTATTTGATCCCTTGCTGATTTTGTAAGTTTGCCCACTGACAAAGACATGAGCAGCCCATAATTGAAGGGTAGGTTATTGGTAACAGTGAGAGATAGCACATCACAAATTAAATCCGGAAAATCACATTGTGGAAAGTATATGAATTTATTTGCATTCTGCAGAGGGAAATAAGTATTTAATCCCTCTGGCAAACAAGACCTAATACTTGGTGGCAAAACCCTTGTTGGCAAGCACAGCGGTCAGACGTCTTCTGTAGTTGATGATGAGGTTTGCACACATGTCAGGAGGAATTTTGGTCCACTCCTCTTTGCAGATCATCTCTAAATCATTAAGAGTTCTGGGCTGTCGCTTGGCAACTCGCAGCTTCAGCTCCCTCCATAAGTTTTCAATGGGATTAAGGTCTGGTGACTGGCTAGGCCACTCCATGACCCTAATGTGCTTCTTCCTGAGCCACTCCTTTGTTGCCTTGGCTGTATGTTTTGGGTCATTGTCGTGCTGGAAGACCCAGCCACGACCCATTTTTAAGGCCCTGGCGGAGGGAAGGAGGTTGTCACTCAGAATTGTACAGTACATGGCCCCATCCATTCTCCCATTGATGCGGTGAAGTAGTCCTGTGCCCTTAGCAGAGAAACACCCCCAAAACATAACATTTCCACCTCCATGCTTGACAGTGGGGACGGTGTTCTTTGGGTCATAGGCAGCATTTCTCTTCCTCCAAACACGGCGAGTTGAGTTCATGCCAAAGAGCTCAATTTTTGTCTCATCTGACCACAGCACCTTCTCCCAATCACTCTCGGCATCATCCAGGTGTTCACTGGCAAACTTCAGACGGGCCGTCACATGTGCCTTCCGGAGCAGGGGGACCTTGCGGGCACTGCAGGATTGCAATCCGTTATGTCGTAATGTGTTACCAATGGTTTTCGTGGTGACAGTGGTCCCAGCTGCCTTGAGATCATTGACAAGTTCCCCCCTTGTAGTTGTAGGCTGATTTCTAACCTTCCTCATGATCAAGGATACCCCACGAGGTGAGATTTTGCGTGGAGCCCCAGATCTTTGTCGATTGACAGTCATTTTGTACTTCTTCCATTTTCTTACTATGGCACCAACAGTTGTCTCCTTCTCGCCCAGCGTCTTACTGATGGTTTTGTAGCCCATTCCAGCCTTGTGCAGGTGTATGATCTTGTCCCTGACATCCTTAGACAGCTCCTTGCTCTTGGCCATTTTGTAGAGGTTAGAGTCTGACTGATTCACTGAGTCTGTGGACAGGTGTCTTTCATACAGGTGACCATTGCCGACAGCTGTCTGTCATGCAGGTAACGAGTTGATTTGGAGCATCTACCTGGTCTGTAGGGGCCAGATCTCTTACTGGTTGGTGGGGGATCAAATACTTATTTCCCTCTGCAGAATGCAAATAAATTCATATACTTTCCACAATGTGATTTTCCGGATTTAATTTGTGATGTGCTATCTCTCACTGTTACCAATAACCTACCCTTCAATTATGGGCTGCTCATGTCTTTGTCAGTGGGCAAACTTACAAAATCAGCAAGGGATCAAATACTTATTTCCACCACTGTATATACCTGAGTTAGATTTGTCCTTGCCATTCTCAGGGCACAGACCATATAAGTCTGCTTAGCAGTCTTCTTGTACTAAAAGTTCTGAAGCTAACATCGAAGACCCTTAAAATTTACACTCAAGCCCATCCCTATCTACTCAGTCACGATCAGGGCATTGCATTCTTTTTTTAAACATTACAGACTGGATGTTCAGCGTTGTCAAATATGTGGTTTTTGAGGCAAGTGTGCTTACGGCGGGATTGTTAGGGTCCCTTCCTATGAATGTACTGCTCTGTTACTTCCCATCAGTCACTTTCTGGGCCGGTTCAGAGGGACGCTAAGGAAGGAGAAATGAGATTTTAAATGCTTTCCTTTAATCCCTCCGGACCGGACCAGATCCCTCCCTATGCTGTCTTTTTCAAGACATTTTCAAATACCTTAGTTTCACTTCTTTATGACTAGGTTAGTTTACAGGTTCTTTAGGTTCCGGGTTAGAGATGCTTTGACTGGGGAGTTTTGCTGAGTTTAAGAAAAAAACAAAAACTGAGCATAAACTGAGCAGCTATGTATGCTCAGAGTGGCTGTTTTGAGTTCTCTGGTTGCGCAGAAGTTGCTTTCTAAAGATGGAGGAGTGGCCTAGTGGTTAGGGTGGTGGACTTAAATAATACTGAATCCACATGCACTGCCTCTTTTTGGTATGCAAATCTATCTCATGCTTATACATTGTGGATATCCTGAAATCCTGACTGGCTGGGTGTGTCCCGAGGACTGGGTTGAGAATAGGTTGCCAATTAGATCCAGATTTGCCAGACAGGGTTGATCCATTGCTGACCTTACCCCATTGCATGCAGGGACTTCTGGTTCTGATTTCCCCATTGGATTCCCTAAGAAGTCCCTGCATGCTTTGGGGTAAGCCCAGGACTAGATAGTTGGCAACCCTAAGTTGCCAGATTTCAAAGCTATGCTGCATGTGTGCTTGCTCTCTCTTCCTCCTCCTCTGATCCCACGTGGTCACTGCTTACCAGCGCTGCTGTCTGTCACAGGGTTAATGATAAGTCATCATCAGCGGATGACCTCATCACCCACCTCACCCTCCTATTGGTCAAATTTGGAGCCAGGCTTGAGCCAAGCCTCATTCCAGCTCTAAATTTGACCAATAGGGTGAGTACTACAAACAGAGCTGGAACCAACTGGCTTGGCCCACGCGGACACCCAAAATCCACCCAAAAAGTCACAACCCATGACTGTGGAAAAGTCCCCGCAGAAGTTTTTTAAAAGCTGTCCAACGCCACAGGAAAACCGTGGAGATGGCAATCCTATGTGGCTAGCTATTTAAAGAGCTCCCCATCCTTCACCCACTTCAAGAAACATTTGTTGTTTACACCAGTGACAACAGCGACAAATGAAAAGAAAACATATCAAAAAGCATGAAACATGCAGTCTGCTAACAAAATGGCCAACGCAGACTATGGGAGGGTACAAACATCTCAAAATTTAAATAAGCAAGGCCTCAAAGCTCAGAGAGCATCGGTCTGACCAAATGTGTCAGTTTTCCCAAAGGAATTCTCAGATATTATCATTGGCCTCAGTAAATCATCAAACTCTAGCAAAAAAAGAGCAACCAAAAAAACTCCCAAAAACGAAGAAAAAAAATTGCTCACCAAAAAAATAGAGAAAAATAGCCAAAACCCACACAGTCTGTTTTAGTCATCAACAAAACAAAACTTTTCACATCAAAACCCCATTAATCCCAATAAATACCGCTGGTAATTTATGAATTATATCAAAATACAGTTCCACAGATACTTAGCTTGACTGAAGAGACATCCTGTCGCCGTACCGGATCATCAAACCCACTACTGCTCCGGTGCATAAGAGACCTCTCTTCCGGTGCTGTGAGGATATTGAGGATCTCTCTTGCTGTCCCCCTTCTCCTCCACTGCTAACTCCAGGCTTCGTTCCTTTTCCCTCGCAGCACCTTATGCCTGGAATAGACTTCCTGAGCCTGTACGTCTATCTCCATCTCTACCTGTTTTCAAATCTATGCTGAAAACCCACCTTTTCACCACTGCTTTTGGCTCCTAGCCACTACTCAATTGCCCTCCCCTTGTTCCTTCTCACCCAGTACTTCCCATGCCCTTAATTGTCTTGTCTGTCTGTATTTTTTTAGATTATAAGCTCTATTGAGCAGGGACTGTCTCTCTCTGTGTCAGGTGTTCAGCGCTGCGTGCGTCTGGTAGCGCTATACAAATGCTAATAATAATAATATTGCATTGTGTCACAGCAGAACCTTGAATTGAGCCCCGGCTGGATGCTTGAAGAGTTCGGATATGGTGGCTACCACCCGGGTGGCTAAGTTAAGTTTTTGACTTTGATTTTGTTCTGAGCATAGTGTGCATTTTGTGGATATTGTGGATCTTTCTAGTAGTATATTGACTCTAACTCATTACATTACATGGTTTGAAGATTTGATTGGTCCTCTGGTTTTTTTTTTGGCTGCATAGGGGTTTTTTTTCTCCTTACGAGTTGTTTCCTTGCAGTTGCGTTCGGAGGATCTTTTGAAACCAGTGATGGTAGCCGTTAATGGGGGTTGGCCACTGTTCTAGGCACCCCAGTCAGCTGAGGTTTCTTTTTGTTAATTTTTTTGGATCTTCTGTATGTTCTGAGTTGGAGCCAATATTAGAGCAAATTTACTTAATTGTATTTATGCATAACCATATCCCAGCTGTCCAAAACCTCAACAAGGGCCACTTGTTTCATGAACTCTCCTTCTGACACTCTCTATTTATACATATTTATTAGTTGTTATTTATTTGCATCTCTTGGTTTTTACTGATTTGTGATTGATTGTTATTTATTGTCTTTGTTTATGCTTTTACATTTTCCATATAATCAGCTCATTTTTTGTTATTATATTTGAATATATCTGTATTTATTTATGGTTTGTGATTAATTTCATTTTGAGACTCCTGATGCAGACATTATAGCGGAGTGGAGTTGAACGGGTAGATGTGAAGCGTCTGTTCACGCTTTCCAAAAAATACTAGGACTAGGGGGGGGCATGCAAGCTACAATGTAGTAAATTTAAAACGAATCAGAGAAAATGTTTCTTCACTCAACGTGTAATTAAACTCTGGAATTTGTTGCCAGAGAATGTAGTAAAGGCGGTTAGCTTAGAGGAGTTTAAAAAAAGGTTTGAACAACTTCCTAAAGGAAAAGTCCATAGACCGTTATTAAATGGACTTAGGGAAAATCCACTATTTCTGGGATAAGCAGTATAAAATGTTTTGTACTTTTTGGGGGATCTTGCCGGGTATTTGTGACCTGGATTGGCCACTGTTGGAAACAGGATGCTGGGCTCGATGGACCTTTGGTCTTTCCCAGTATGGCAATACTTATGTACTTATGTAGCTGAATGCCGTGTCGAGTCGTCTAGCAGTTGAATAAAAGAAAAATGTCAGGAAGTATTTTTTCACGGAGAGAGTAGTGGATGCTTGGAATGTCCTCCCGCGGGAGGTGGTGGAAATGAAAACGGTAACGGAATTCAAACATGCGTGGGATAAACATAAAGGAATCCTGTTCAGAAGGAATGGATCCTCAGGAGCTTAGTCAAGATCGGGAGGCGGGGCTGGTGGTTAGGAGGCGGGGATAGTGCTGGGCAGACTTATACGGTCTGTGCCCTGAAGAGCACAGGTACAAATCAAAGTAGGGTATACACAAAAAGTAGCAAATATGAGTTATCTTGTTGGGCAGACTGGATGGACCGTGCAGGTCTTTTTCTGCCGTCATCTACTATGTTACTATGTTACTGTTCTTGTTTTCACCACTATGTTGTTGTGCACCTACGTTTAGGCATGCAAAAGAATGTTTACACTAGGATTGTGTCACTGAATCAGGGCATCTGCAGCATTGGGGGGTCTAAATGGAGGTACTCCTCTTATGGAATTGCCCCCTTGAATTGTAAGCCTTCCAGGGACAGGAAAATACGAACTGTGCCTGGATGTACAGTAACTCACCTTGAGCTACAAGTGAAAAGAGCATGAGCTAAACCCCAAATCCCTCCCTTTCTAAAGAAAAGATTTGGTCATCTGCTCTTACCTTCAGGGACCCAGTTTAGATCTGACTATTTATTCCCCTGTTTACAAAGAATAATTTGATAATTGTGTAGCACAGTATAGAAACGACCCTATACACAGTTAAATGTTCACGACTGACCTTGAAATGTGTCTTCCAGAGTGGTGGTTAGTTCATTAAAGACCTCAACTCAGCACATCACTTGGGGCTTCTTTACAAAGCCATGCTAGCAATTCCTGTACAGCAAATGAGAGAAGCCCAAAGGAATTGAATGGGTTTCCTCTCAGTTGACGCACCCAGAATCCGTAGCACGGCTTTGTTAAAGAAGCCCTTGATTTCTTAGCACAAGTACCAGGTAATACAGGGAATCTGTTCAGGGAAAATCTAACACTCAAATTCAAGGATTTATAGTCCACCTTAATCTCAAAATTCAAAGAAGATTACAACATTCATTACTAAAATCATTCATAGTATTACAAAATTCAATAAAGTCAATACATATTCTGGAAGGTACCTCTTACTGTGTAAGAGTGTGACTTTGTGCAAGCGGATGAGAGGTAAGGGAATTGAATGGTTCTAAAATCCTCAATATATATGAAAAATTACTCTTGATGGAATAAGAGGGGACTTCTATGAAATATGTATTAATTTATGGTAAAGAAACAAGAGTGTTTTATAATATTTAAGTACTCTGAAGAACAAGCACCTAAGAGTTTCATGAAGGAGTAATATTATGTTTCCTTTTTAACAGAACGGAATATTTACTTGTCAACAATTTATAACTTTTTCATTCGGTTTTGATGTTGGATGATTAAATGCAGCTCCCACAGCAGAAGAACCTCTCCTCAAAATTCCCATTGAAGAATGAAATAATTACATGTACAACACAAAATATATATATTAGAGGTTTTTTCAACATCCTTTGAAACACCAGGGGACATTTTTTTAAACAATATTAACTAAACATCATTTCAACATTACTTCAAGAACATTTAACACGTCTGTCTCCACCACAGGGCATCAATGACATCTGTTTATGAGCTACAGGCTAACAGACTCATGGGTGAAAAGATAAAGGCTGGAAGGTATTAACGAGGTTTTCTCAGAGCCATAGGGAACTAGCAAGAACAGTTCTGCTGGAGGGAAGGAGAGTTGTCCATGAATCGCAGGCTTCTGCCACCACTAGCCATGGAATGGTCTGAATCTATACTCTCCGACATTTTCTCACAGATGATGTCCACGAGACGCTCGAAGACTTGCTTCACGTGGATGTTATCTTTGGCACTGGCTTCAAAAAATTCTAACCCTGAAAAAGAAAAGGTATGTTTCAATCCAGAATTTTTTTTTTAAATAAATTCTAAAGGCAAGGCCTCTCTTAGTGCACCCAACGCAGGGGTGTAGCCAGACTTCGGCGGGAGGTGGGTCCAGAGCCCGAGGTGAGGGGGCACATTTTAGCCCTCCCCGGCACCGCTGACCCCCCCCCTCACCACCGTCAACCCGCCACCGCCAGGTACCTTTGCTGGCGGGGGTCCCCTTCAGTGCCCGTCTCCGAGTCCAGCGCGTTCGCTGATCTGGATTCTGTTTCTGTGAGTCCTGAGGAACGTGTAGGACGTCAGGACTCACAGAAACAGAATCCAGATCAGCAACGTGCCGGACTTGGAGACCGACACTGAAGAGGACTTCGGCTGGCAGGGGTTGGGGACCCCCGCCAGCAAAGGTACCTGATGGGGCCGGCGGGGAAGGGTTGGCGGCGGCGGGAGTGGGGGTCGAATGCTGCAGGGGATGAAAACAGGGGGGCCAAGGCTAAATTTGCGGGGTCCACTGCTCACAATTAGAAAAGAGCCACAGGCCGTGGAATCTGAGAGCTTTTGTTTCAGCCTGCGCTGCTTTTTTGGGTCTTGAATGTGACCATCAATTGACACTTCTACAGCATTAAGGCAACGCAACTGCCTGACTTAGCTTAGAGAAGAGTTGATAGCCATGTAATCTGACAGCTTTTTTTGTTGTGGACTGTGCTGCTATTCTTGCACTTTTTCACCTTCAGGTCTAAAAAGCTCCAAGGCCTGAACGTGATATCATCAATTGATGCCCCCAGAGGATTAAAGTGATGCTTTTGCGTCAGTGAAGGGATGCTACAAAGGCACATGCTCCTTCAACCAACCCAATGTGCTAACTTTTATTTAAGCTGCAAAATTTGTAACAGCTTAAGATTTGCTTCTGAATGATAAGAGTTTGCTGTCTGAAATAGCTGATCTTGATTTGGTACGTCAGGCACAGAATATTTTCCTACTGAGGTGCTACATGGTAATGGCCAGTACAAACCTTAAACCAGAAAGAAATCTTTGAAGAAAGTTAATTTTTTTTTTCTCTAACATATTCAGGTATGACATCACTGATTATTCATTTTGTTATTACCCTGTAACATAGTAGATGACGGCAGAAAAAGACCTGCACGGTCCATCCAGTCTGCCCAACAAGACAAACTCCTAATAATATGGTCATTCCTGTATTCATTTAAGAAAGATGTCATAGTTTGTGTTGTTGTAGCACCGTTTTCAAAGTTTGGATATTTCCCTATATAAGCTTTTGAGTTCCAGCAACATCTCTTCTTGTTTCTAATTTTCTCTTCTTCTCTTTTTCTCCTACATGCTTAGGATTTCAGTATATGGATGAGACGACTTCCCTATGAGGAAAGGCTAAAGCGACTAGGGCTCTTCAGCTTGGAGAAAAGGCAGCTGAGGGGAGATATGATAGAGTGGAACGGGTAGACATGAATCATTTGTTTGCTCTTTCCAAAAATGCTAGGACTAGGGGGCATGCGATGAAGCTACAAAGTAGTAAATTGAATATGAATCGGAGAAAATGTTTCTTCACTCAACGTGTAATTAAACTCTGGAATTTGTTGCCAGAGAATGTGGCGGTTAGCTTAGCGGAGTTTTAAAAAGGTTTGGACGGCTTCCTAAAGGAAAAGTCCATAGACCGTTATTAAATGGACTTGGGGAAAATCCACTGTTTCTGGGATAAGCAGTATAAAATGTTTTGTACGTTTTGGGGATCTTGCCGGGTATTTGTGACCTGGATTGGCCACTGTTGGAAACAGGATTCTGGGCTTGATGGACCTTTAGTCTTTCACTGTATGGCAAAACTTATGTACTTATGTATAGATTTTCTCATGACCTGAGAATATGATTTTGCAGTCCCTTTAGTGTGGGGTCTGATTTCACTGGTGCTTGCAATAAAGATTTGAAGACTACATCCCCATGGCTGATCGTCATTTGTTTCATCCGCTACTCTTTCTTGGACTTCGTTGCATTCTCTTTAGTATCATTTTTGTACTGAAAGGTAGCTATTGGTACACTGCTGAAGAGCGCATGCTGCCCTTTCTAAACCAGCTGCCTATGTGATAGGTTGTGTCCTGCTTTTCACTCTGCAATGCATTTATAGTTATGAAGGATGGTATTTCCGTTTTTTGTGCGTCTTAATGTTCAAGCGTTTATGCTTCTGTTCCATTGTACCTTCAGAGATCTAGACAGATCACAAGTTGATATGTACATATTCACAACAAAGTACTGGTGCTTGTAAACATACTGGTCTGACTTGCTAAGAATACTTTCCTGCTTATAATCGAATGAGAAAAACGGCCAAGTTCCGACCTAAATCGGGAGATGGACATTTATCTCACAAAAACGAATATCGCGGTATAATCGAAAGCCGAACTTGGACGTTTTCAACTGCACTCCATCGCGGAAGCGTACAAAGTTGACGGGGGCGTGTCAGAGGCGTGGTGAAGGCGGGACTGGGGCGTGGTTATCACCCGAACAGAGATGGGCGCCTTTCGCCGATAATGGAAAAAAAGTATGCGTTTGTAGATAGAATTTAGGGCACTTTTCCTGGACCCTGTTTTTTCACGAATTAGGCCCCAAAAAGTGCCCTAAATGACCAGATTACCACCAGAGGGAATCGGGGATGACCTCCCCTGACTCCCCCAGTGGTCACTAACCCCCTCCCACCACAAAAAAATGTTTCACAACTTTTTATTTTCACCCTCAAATGTCATACCCACCTCCCTGGCAGCAGTATGCAGGTCACTGGAGCAGTTGTTAGGGGGTGCAGTGGACTTCAGGCAGGTGGACCCAGGCCCAACCCCCCCCTACCTGTTACAATTGTGCTGCTTAATGCTTAGTCGTCCAACCCCCCCAAACCCACTGCACCCACATGTAGGTGCCCCCCTTCACCCCTTAGGGCTATAGTAATGGTGTAGACTTGTGGGCAGTGGGTTTTGAGGGGGATTTGGGGGGCTCAACACACAAGAGAAGGGTGCTATGCACCTGGGAGCTCGTTTACCTTTTTTTTTGTTTTTGTAAAAGTGCCCCCTAGGGTGCCTGGTTGGTGTCCTGGCATGTGAGGGGGACCAGTGCACTACGACTCCTGGCCCCTCCCACGAACAAATACCTTGGATTTATTCGTTTTTGAGCTGGGCGCTTTCATTTTCCATTATCGCTGAAAAGCAAAAACGCCCAGCTCACAAATTGTCGAATAAAACATGGATGTCTATTTTTTGCAAAAATACGGTTCGGTCCGCCCCTTCACGGACCCGTTCTCGGAGACAAACGCCCATGGAGATAGACGTTTTCGTTCGATTATGCCCCTCCACGTAGTAAAAAAGTAGCTTTAAGAGCTGTTCTTTATTACTTTTACGTGAGTATTTTTTTTGGATAAGACTTTCTAATTTTACTTCACTACTTTTGAAGTCAGTTCTTTTACTTTTTACTTAAGTACTTTTAAAAAGTAACAAACTCATCTGTTTGTATCTGGGAGGGGGGGGTCTCGGTTTCACGTTGTAGGGTGTTATAAAAAATGTAAGCTTGCATGTTTGATTTATAAAATATTTAATGGCTCCAGTCCAGAATATTACTACTACAAATCATTTCTATAGCGCTACCAGTCGTAATACTTGGTTAATTTGTTTTTATTCTCACTGTCACCACTATCTTCTAGAGCAGGAACATCTCGTCTTCTCTATTTTCCAACATTGGTGGGGGTTAAATATAAGAAATCTTTAGAGTTATCTTTTCTTATCAGGCAGTTAAATTGTGGTGTTCACTACCTGTTTCTCTTAGAAAAATTCCTTCATATCGGTCTTTATGCAGAAGTTTAAAGGCCTATCTTTTTCAAAAAGCTTGCAGTTAGTTTTGTTATTACGTTTTTCTTATTTTTAGAGTATTGTAACCCACTTTGAACATAATTTGGGAGTTAATGGGTTATAAGACCCATATCATATCATATCTCTGGGTCATCAAAATATATGTATGTGACACCTATACTGAAACAATTGCATTGGTTGCTTGTGATTTAGCAGGATCAGTATGAAGTGCTGAAGCTGATTTATCAAGCTGCCTTTGGTACAGCACCTTGGTATTTTGGGCAGATTTTGAAAGTGTGAAAGCCACCACGCTCTTTGCAGTCTGCAGATACGAAATGTCTAGAGGAGGTTCCTATGGAAAGGATACAATAAGCAGATACAAGGGCATCTGCTTATTCAACTGCAGGGCTGCTGAGAGGGAAGGCAAGGTTCCCTCCAAGGGGGGCCCAGTGCCAGAGGGTTCTGCTCCCTCAGTCTGACTCTCTCCTGCTCCTGTATGTCAGGACCCAGGTGACAGGGCCACCGAGAGGGAGGGACAGGGGGACAAAATTCCCGGGGCCCGGGCCTCCAAGGGGGCCCAGCGCCGCAGTCCCACCCACCCGCCCTCGGCTCCGTTGACCGTCAGCAACCGGACTGGGCCCCCTCCATTCAAATCACAGCGCCTAACCACCTCGCTCCGTGTGAAAGCGCAGCAGTGGCAGCCTGCAGATTGCCTCCCTTCGGGCCTTTCCTCCCTGTGTCCCGCCCTCGTCTGACGTAACTTGCGCGAGGGCAGGACACAGGGAGGGAAGGCCCGAAGGGAGGTGATCTGCAGACTGCCGCTGCTGCGCTTTCACACGGAGCGTGGTCGAGGTGAGGCACTATGATTTGAATTCAGGGGACCCAGCCCGGTGGTGGACGGAGGGGGGCAGCTGCGGCGACGACCTCGGGGGGGGGCAGAGGCGGGGCCCTGGGGGCACCCTTGCCCTAGGCCGGGCCCGGCCCAGTCTCTCGGTGGCCCTGCCAGGTGCTTGTGTTCACGATAACCCGGGTCCCGGCACACAGGAGCAGGAGAGTGACAGACTGAGGGAGGAGCAGACTCAGGAAGGTAAAGGAGACAGGGGGTGGCGGCAGCCCAAGTGGGGAGGTGTGGTAGGGTGGCAGCAGTGGTGGCCCAAGTGTGTGTGTGGGGGGGGGGGGGGGTGGCTGCAGCAGCCCTGCCCCGAGCCTTTCTCTATCTCTCGGCGGCCCTGTCCACCTATGGAACCATTTGCCTGGATACCTTCATCTTTGTAAGGATTTATGGCAGTGTAAGAAACTTTTAAAGACCCATTTATTTTTGCTGGCACATCCTGGGGATCGAAGTATACCCACAGTATCACGAGATATGTTTAGCACTCTCTTTTATTTGTTTGATATGTGTTTACGTTTAACTGGTACTTGATATACCACCTTTTCTTTGTAGAGGTCAAAACGGTGTACAATTTACACTAATATTATAACAACAAGAAAGGACTGCAAAATACATTAGAAAAGAGACTCATTCAAAGAGATTTACAATCATTCATCTTAAAACATTGTAGATAAAAGGGTTTAAAAAAAAGTTGCTTTGATGTTTGTTTTTGATTTCTGTACTCTGTTTGTTTTATGGTACTCTGTTCAGTTGTTTCTGGTGGAATATAAATCAAATAAATAAATAATGGTAATTTTACACACAATTGCCTTCTAGAATTGGCCTTATTTTTTGCGCTCTTTCTTGAAATCTACCCCATCCTGTACTTACATTTTATGAACTGCCAAAGCAATAACTGTAGATGAGCATAACCCACTTTTTGTAGGAGGTCACTTTCTAGGCGATAAGCTACGGGATGAAGAGTGGGAACGCAACAAGTACCTAACTGATCAGCCAGGTGTTTTCCCTTTTCAGAGGGGATGACTCTGTCTTCATCCATATCACACTTGTTTCCCACCAGGATGACTTGTGCATTGTCCCATGAGTAGGTCTTGATTTGAGTGGCCCTACAAGAAAACACCAGAATAAATTATCAATGACCCAAGGAAGCATCAAATAGACAGTCCAAACATAGGGTCAAATGGAATACTAGCTCGTGTGGAGGCACCAGGAAGATTAAAAAAAACAAAAACCCGAAGAGGAATCAACCAGTATGGTGAAGGTTTATAACGCAACCACATTTCAGCAACTGCCTGCATCAGAGACAGGAGTACGGAAGAACCAAGAAACTTTGCAGACAAAATACCACCAAGGTGACAGCGAAGGTGACTCAATGAAATGATGATGTTGTTTATGGTCTAGAAGATTTATTGATCAACGACAACGATTCTATGGTCAACATAAAATCGTTGTTGTTGATCAATAAATCTTCTAGACCATAAACAGCATCATCGTTTAACTGAGTCACCTTCGCTGTCACCTTGGTTGCATCAGAGGTGAAACAGCCAATAAATTTGGAAAACTAATGAATGCAAATGCAAAACCAATATGTGTCGGATATCTTGTTAACAAAGGGACCCTTTAACTAAAGGGCGGAAGGGGTAGCACGGGCTTGTAACGCGGCAAATGAGGTCTACCTCCGGGCTCGCCCAGAAGCACAGCGGTAGTCCCGTCTTTCCTGCATGCCACTTCCGGCACTAGAAAGTACATTTTTATTTTCTAGGGCTGGGGGGGCATTGCACACAGCGAAACCACTCACCGCAGGTACCGCCGTTTGGTAAAAAGGCCCTTAAATGCATTCAGGGCCGGTCTTAGTAAGTGCGGGGCCCTGTGCAGACCAATTTGGTGGGGCCCCATCCTAGCTCTGCCCCACCCTAGCCCCAGTGAGGACTGGTAGGGATGGGTGAAATTTCTGTCCCTGTGCAACTCTCTAATTCAGAGCTTCCAGACACTGTCCAAGCAACTGGATATTCAGTCCCTATAGCTGGATAGAGCCCAGACAGATTATCTGCCTCTACTTGAGCCAGTGGATCAGTGTTTAAAGAAATGCTGACTGCTGACGGACCTGTTAGTGCTGCTGCTAAACACACAGGGAAAGATTCTATAAATGACACCCAAAAAACCCGCTTAAGCGGTATTTTATAAGCCGCGCCTACAGTTCAGCACGAATTACAGAATAACGCATATGCGGAAAGGTGCTGCCATTGCACTGCTGAAAATGTGGTACAAATGCCCGAGCATAAATTTATGTGCTGAGCAGCGCTATTGTATTATTACACATGTAACTCAAAACGATGCCCCCGATCCACCCTGAAACATCCATGACTCTCCCATTTCTGCGCCCCCTACTTTGGGCTTCACGTAAATTTTAATTTAAACGCATAAGTCCCAGTTAAATCTAATTAGTGCCAATAATTGCTTGTTAAAAAGCATTTCACTGTTTATTAAAATGATTGGTCGCCACCATCACTACACCTATGGGTTTTGCTAATGGCAAACGGCGGACTCCTATTATCTACAGTGTATTGTTTATATTCCACCTTGGCAATTAAACTATTCAAAATGGATTAGAGTATTATGGGTTTATTTCAGGCCGTGGGGTACAAGTGCACATGTAACTTGTCAGACTCACTAATGATTCATTCAAAACTAATTAAAACACACTGACATGCGATTTATAGCGCATAGAGAACTCTCACGTACATAATCTAAAATGAGATCATTATTTGGCAACAAGAAAAGGTCACTGCAATCAATACCCAAGAAAAATGAAAAAGCCGTGCACAACTCTACAGACACTTGACCATGTGTTAGAAGCTCTCGGGCTGATGTTCAAAGGAAGGTGCGTATTCACCAGTGACTGGAGAATGCAGGGCCGAGGGGGCAAGATTCCCCCAGGCCCGGCCTCCAAGGGGGGGCCTGGCCATAAACGCCGCTATGAGGTGGCACAATGGCTTTGCCACCCCAGTTTTAAATGCAGACCAGCATTAAATTCTCTGTCCCCGCCCCCACCCAGTTCATTATCTCTCTCGCCTTTCTCTTCTCTTCTCAGCAGTATCAAAAAAGAAAGCAACCTGCTTCCAGTTGACCTCGGGTGTGTTCCCTCTGCTTTGTCCCGCCTTCTCTGACACAACTTCCCGTATCTGCGCAGGCAGGACATAGCAGAGGAAACACGTTGGAGGCCAGCCAGAGGCAAATTGCTTCCTTTTTGATGCTGCCAGCAGCCCACAAGATCGCTGCCGAGGGGAGGAGGGAAAGACGAGAGAGATATTGAACCGGATGAGGGGGCGGAGCTGGTAGCAGAAAGGCAGGGTGCTGTGGCACGGAGGCAGCGGCAAAGGGCAGCTGGGGAATGGGGGCGGTGGCAGTGGGTAGCCAGGGGTGGGGGCGGTGGCAGCAGCGGGCAGTCGGGGGAGATGCATTTTTGCCCTAGGCCCAGCTTTGTCTCTCAGTGGCCCTATCTGTGGATTTTCAGGGATGGGCTGATACTAGTCCCTAGTGAAGGGGCAGAGGGAGGCGGAGCGAGGGCGGGTCTCTAAATTGTCTGGTTACTAGCAATATTCAGCCCCTATCCAGATAAATTATGGGGTCGATATTCAAAGTGATGTAACCGGCCAGAAAAGGTTCCTGGCCATTTAAATTGCTTGTTCAGATCTAACTGGTCATATTTAGCAGCACTTAACCGGTTGGTGCTGCCAAAATTGTCTGGTTAACACCCAACTAATAACCAGCTATTTGGGGGCATTCCGGGAGTGAAGTCATAAAAGACAGACCTATCTTTATGTGGTTCACCAGAGCTTGTTAAGTGCTGAATATTATACTTAACCGGCTATGGTTTTGCCAGCTTCGTAAACCCAGAAATTCAATGCCGGAGCCTGTACATGGCCCGATACTGAATTTCTGGATAGAACACCAGTGGCGGTCAGTAAAACACTAAGTGTTGCCGGCTGAGTATCGACCCCCTATAGCAGCACAAAACGAAACTAAACCTATAGCATTGGTACAATGACGGCATAATATGTATCACCAACCCACAAACAAAAAGGAGAACCCAAGATGTTTTCTTGAGGAGAAGAATAAAAATAAGGACCCTCCCCCCCCCCCTAAAAAAAAACACAAAAAACCCAGGCAATCACAGGATATCCTTATATATTCATAAAGCCTACACGGAATTAAAAAAGGTGTGGGATGAACACAGATCTCCAATTAGAAAATGAATGGTATATAAAACCTTCACCCCCATAAAATCTACATTTAGAACAAACACAAAACATGATCTTTATCTTGGACACAGAAGAAACCAATATGGTAGCAATTTCTTCAGAAGATCTCCTCAACACCCAAATCAGATCCAGGCTACCTGAGACACTTCAGACCTCTGAGCTGCTTCCACCCGAGAGTCTCACTGTTCTCCCTCTCATTGCTTCCAAACTGGGAGATAGTAAATTTGACTTAAAGGTGGAATAGAAGGTCTCAGAAATTTTCCAAATTTCCCTTCAGAAATCACTGAATCAGTCTTCTGGGTGTCATAGTATTCATTTGTGGAAAATTCAAGAACCTTAAATTCAGATGCCTCAAGGGATTTTCAGTATTCTCCAATCTCCCATGAACCAAGAGTGTATCCTGTAACAGCAGGGCCTGAATGGCTCTGGTTTGTGTAGCACCAGATTCCAATTCAACCACATTCTATGCCTGAGGTGCCAGAAAGGCCTCATATCCTTGAAATTAAGAGGTGTAGAGACTTGAAATAGAAATGCCAAAAATGTCCAGATAGAGTCCAGAGTCACTTCAGCTGGTTTCACCAGGAGGGGGAGTCAGCAGGTGCGTTCTCAGAGCCCCGTCTCTACTTCTCAGGCCTCTGACTATATTTCCTTCCTCCCTTTTCTAACCCTCTTGCAATACACGCAAATAGCTGGCCATCAGCACTGAATTTCCTGAGGAAATAAACAGCATCCTTTTCTGGGGACATATATCCTCCCACTGGTATCAGTTCCTGGCATTTCGTCCATGGCCCTGACATCTTGCCCCCCGTTTGGACACTGCTCGGCGGAGTCAATGAGCCTATTGGGATGGGGCCCTGGATTCATTACCACAGAAGCTGGACTCCTGCAAAATCTTCCATCGTTGTTTGCTGAATATTAGAAAGGGTCCCTGGGGGGGTGGGAGTGTCTGGAGCGGATTTCACCTGTCCCTTCCAATTAGGCATGGCGACTCAATGGAAAAACAAAAGACCAAAGGAAAAAAAACCTGGCATAAGTGTGGATCTTCTGCTCAGACATCTGGCCCGTTGCCATCTTGGGTCCCCACCATTACCATTTTCTTAAAAAATAAAGGCTGTGATGTTTAGGTCTATTCCACACAATTATTAGTGGTATTTGGATAGCAAGCAGTGCTGAATACACATGGAGAGTGGCAATATTCATCTGCTACCAGATAGCGGAGCGATTTAGGTTAACAGCTTTTTTGCTGCCCTAAATTTATCCACATAGCTATAGAAATAAGCTGAATATTGCTGGCTATCCAAAAAGTTAGGTTGAACATCCACACTCCACCCATACTTGCCCCGGAACTATCACAGACCTGGCATAAGTGGGTGCGTGTAGGCATGTTGATACCAGCTTATGTTAGCATTCTATAACAGAACCTTGGCACCAAGATTCTGTTGAAGAACTGGCACGCCCCACACAACAATGAGGTGCCAAGTTATAGAATTTTCCTTCACATGCCTCTGAAAATCGGCAGAGAGGAGCTAGGAGCTCTTTGCATCAAACACACACATATAACCTCTCACCAATAACCATACACTCAATGCAAAAGACTGGTTAGCACTTCTCTCACTTTCCAATACTGTGGCTGCTGCTCTGCAGGAAAGTGCTCCTGAACACTGACCCAATCAATGTGTACATTAGGATGTTGACCGCCACTTATGAATATTGATCCCCTCATCTTAGGTTAGTTGTCGCTGATATGTAATGATAAGATATTCTCCGGTTGATATTCAAAATGATTTAAGTGGAGACAAACAAAGCAGATCAATCAGTGATATGGTTCAAAACTTTATTTTCAGAGATTCGCCCGACACAGACTGTGTTTCGCCCACAAGGGCTGCGTCAGGGGCTAATAGTCCAAGCAGGACATGAGATTGAAACGTAAAAAACCAGCAGGGTGCGTTCCTCAATCAAGATGAGGACATCAGCTCAATGCACAGGGTAAGTCTCTGGTCGCATCTCTCAGCTGAGAGATCGCTTGCCATCTTGTTTCTTAGGACCATCTTTGTTGGCTATTCTCGAAAATGATTTAAGTGGACATAGATCGTGCTGTGTGAGCCAGCTGCTGATATTAAGTGGCACTTAGCAGCACTGCAACGCTGAATATCAGATCTGAGCGGCTATTTTGTAAGTAGGCGGAGAGAGGCATTCCACAGGCAGAGTCGGGGAGGATCTGACAGCCATGGGGGTGCCAACAATATTTAGTGCTGGTGCCCGCATACCTAAGTGACCAAATAGGACCACACCTTGAGTACTGCATTCAGTTCTGGTCGCCGTATCTCAAAAAAGATATAGCGGAATTAGAAAAGGTTCAAAGAAGAGCGACCAGAATAATACAGGGGTTGGAACTTCTCGCATATGAGGAAAGACTAAAGACTCTTCAGCTTGGAAAAGAGACGAACGAGGGGAGATATGATTGAGATCTACAAAATCCTGAGTGGTGTAGAACGAGAAGAAGTAAATTGATTTTTTACTTGTTCCAAAAGTACAAAGACTAGAGGACACGCAAGGAAGTTTCATGGTACTACTTTTAAAATGAACATTAGGAAATATTTGGAACTCACTGTGTGTTTAAAATAGGTTTGAACAAGGTCCTGGAGGAAAAAGTCCACAGTCTGCTATTGAGATAGACATGGAGAAAGTCACTGCTTGCCCCTGGGATCGGTAGTATGAATCTTGCTATTATTTGGGATTCTGTCAGGAACTTGTCATCTGGATTTGCCACTGTTGGAAGCAGGATTTTTTACTCGTTCCAAAAGTACAAAGACTAGGGGACACTCAAGGAAGTTACATGGAAATACTTTTAAAACAAATAGGAGGAAATATTTTTTCACTCAATGAATAGTTAAGCTCTGGAATTCTTTGCTGGAGGATGTGGTAACAGAGGTTAGCGTATCTGAGTTTAAAAAAGGTTTGGACAAATTCCTGGAGGAAAAGTCCATAGTCTGCAATGAACAGACACGAGGAAACCACTGCTTGCCCTGGGATTGGTAGCATGGAATGTTGCTACTATTTGGGGTTCTACATGGAATGTTGCTACTATTTGGGTTTCTGCCAGGTACTTGTGACCTGGATTGGCCACTGTTGGAAAACAGGATACTGAGCTAGATGAACAATTGGTCTGACCCAGTATGGCTACTCTTATGTTTATTTATTTGTTTATTTGTTACATTTGTATCCCACATTTTCCCACCTATTTGTAGGCTCAATGTGGCTTACATAGTTCTGGAGCAGCACTTGCGTTCTTATTTTCTTATGTTATTATTTATTATTATTATTTATTGCATTTGTACCCCACATTTTCCCACCTGGCTTACAGAGTGTTGTTATGACATAGTCATGACAGGATCTTAGATACAGTCGGTAGTAAGCAAAAATGTATGAGGGATTAGAGAAGGAGGTGTTAGATAGGGTAGTGTAAGAAGTGTATTTTGATAATTAGGTGGGTTGGGTGGTGGTTTGTGTCATTAAGGGTTCTTTTTGTAGGCTTTGTTGAAGAGATGTGTCTTCAAAGATTTGCGGAAGTTGGTTGGATTGTCCGTGGTTTTCAAGGCTGTGGGCAGTGCGTTCCATAGCTGTGTACTTCTGTACGAGAAGGTAGTGGCGTATGCCTGCTTATATTTAAGTCCTTTACAGCTGGGGAAGTTCAGATTGAGGAATTTGCGGGCTGATCGTTTGGCGTCTCTGGGCGGTAGGTCCACTAGGTTTAACATGTAAAGTGGGGCATCACAGAAATAGCAGTGCTAACTTTGGTCCTTTGCCTGCGCGGGTGCTGGCACTGAATATCGGCCAGCACCTGTATAACTTCTGAGTCTTAGTCTGAAATGTGCAGATCCTCTCTCCCACTCTCCTGTAACATCCTGAACCCCCTTCCCCCGGAAGAACATGACTCCCCCCCTCCCCCCGCAGGATCCCCCTTCCCTCCTCCCCTAGAACATCAAGACCCCCTACCCGATCCCTGGTGGTCTAGTAGGATTCCCACTCACCCTTGCCCGGCATGGCTGCCTCCTCAGTCTAGTAAATCTAATAATAATAATATTAAGGTTAGTTATGGAAAAAAATTGTTTGCAGTCCTGCTGATAGAATTGATAATGAAACGACATTCAAACTGTTAGGGGCACATGGAGAAGTGTAAAAATTGTAGGTATTTCAGCACTGAGCCTTTGTAAATTTCAAAGACCACTCCTGTGACCTTTTTCTTGCCACTCTCGTTTATTTCAAACAATTTTTATTGTTATCAGAAACAACAAAGACATGAACAGTTTAGCAGAATACAGGTACATTAGTCAAACAATAAGGCTGCAATATAAAAGCAAAAATTTGTCATATGTAAAGTAACCAACAATGAGCCTCACATTGCTCCACATGAATATTTCCTTGAGTTTTTAACATCTTACCACCGACAGGATTGTGAAAAATTACAAGAGGACCTTACGAGACTGGGAGACTGGGCGGCTAAATGGCAGATGACGTTTAATGTGAGCAAGTGCAAGGTGATGCATGTGGGAAAAAAGAACCCGAATTATAGCTACGTCATGCAAGGTTCCACGTTAGGAGTTACGGACCAAGAAAGGGATCTGGGTGTCGTTGTCGATAACACACTGAAACCTTCTGCTCAGTGTGCTGCTGCGACTAGGAAAGCGAATAGAATGTTGGGTATTATTAGGAAAGGTATGGAAAACAGGTGTGAGGATGTTATAATGCCGTTGTATTGCTCCATGGTGCGACCGCACCTTGAGTATTGTGTTCAATTCTGGTCGCCGCATCTCAAGAAAGATATAGTAGAATTGGAAAAGGTGCAGCGAAGGGCGACTAAAATGATAGCGGGGATGGGACGACTTCCCTATGAAGAAAGACTAAGGAGGCTAGGGCTATTCAGCTTGGAGAAGAGACGGCTGAGGGGAGACATGATAGAGGTATATAAAATAATGAGTGGAGTGGAACAGGTGGATGTGAAGCGTCTGTTCACGCTTTCCAAAAATACTAGGACTAGGGGGCATGCGATTAAACTACAGTGTAGTAAATTTAAAACAAATCAGAGAAAGTTTTTCTTCACCCAAAGTGTAATTAAACTCTGGAATTCATTGCCGGAAAATATGGTGAAGGCGTTTAGCTTAGCAGAGTTTAAAAGGGGGTTGGACGGTTTCCTAAAGGACAAGTCCATAAACCGCTACTAAATGGACTTGGAAAAATCCAAAATCCCAGGTATAACATGTATAGAATGTTTGTACGTTTGGGAAGCTTGCCAGGTGCCCTTGGCCTGGATTGGCCGCTGTCATGGACAAGATGCTGGGCTCGATGGACCCTTGGTCTTTTCCCAGTATGGCATTACTTATGTACTTATGTACTTCTTTGTCCAGCAAACTTAATTCTACAGATGAAACTGATCTTTAGCAGCCTCTGGCAGTGTTAAGCAAGTAGAAAGGCTCCAGACCAGATTTCCCACACAGGAGAAGGGCAAACAGATGTGAAAAGTGCAGGATATGTAGTTATGTCAAACATATTCCCATTGTTGTTGATGAGGTGGCAGGTGAATATGTTTGCATGACAGAATAATAAATTTCCATCTTGGCACTGATACTCAAAGGTCAAGTCATGCCCACTGGTTTATGTAAAATATTTCAAAGGTAAGGAAAGCCTGTGGAGCTGTTCATATAGGGGTCCCCTGTAATTCCTCCAAACACCTGACAGCAGCACATGACCTCAGGTGGAATAGTATCAGACTGGTCCATACAGCATGCAGCATAATGACACTGAAGTCAATATGGACCAATAAGCTCCAGTGAACATGGGATCATTTATTTATTTCTTGCATTTGTACCCCACATTTTCCCACCTATTTGCAGGCTCAATGTGGCTTACATAATACCGTCAAAGGCGTTTGCCCAGTCAGTTGATAACAAATACAGGTTGTATAGAGATCAAATGAGGTATATATGGAGGATTGGAAGGGATGAAGATTGTGTGATGTCCGGTACGATCATTAGTCACGTTATGTTCCTGGGTGAAGAGGTTTACGTGGGGTCGTTGGGATAGGCCTTTTTGAAGAGGTTGGTTTTTAGTGATTTCCTGAAGTTCAGGTGGTCATGGATTGTTTTCACCGCTTTTGGGAGACCATTCCATAGTTTTACGCTTATGTAGGAGAAGCCGGATGCGTGAGTTGTTTTGTATTTCAGTCCTTTGCAATTTGGGTAGTGTAGGTTTAGGTAGGATCTTGACGATCTGGCTCTGTTTCTTACTGGTAGATCTATAAGGTCTATCATGTATCCTGGGACTACGCCGTAAATAATTTTATGGACTAAAGTGCAGATTTTGAAGATGATCCGTTCTTTGATTGGGAGCCAGTGCAGCTTTTCTCAAAGAGGTTTTGCATTTTCGAATCGTGCTTTGCTGAATATTTATTTATATGTTGCATTTGTATCCCACATTTTCCCACCTAATTGCAGGCTCAATGTGGCTTACAATGTTCCGTCATGTCATTCGCCATTCCGGAGTAAAAGATACAATTTATCTTTATTAGAATTCATCTATACTGCTTTATGACACTTTGAATGGGCTGAGTCGGCATTATCTCACCGGCAACCACTAGTGCGGCTTTGTAAAAGGGGGGCAGGGGTAAAAATATTTATTTATTTATTAGGATTTATTTATCACCTTATTGACAAAATTCATCCATGGCACTGTTCACTAAGAACAATCTGGACACTGGCAATAGATAATTACAGCAATAAAAAAAACATTCAAATAACTGGACACATTATGGGCCACAGATGCAATAAAACTCCCTTGCCAACAAAGCTACTCCTAAAAATTCAGAGCAATTGCCTGGCCTTAGGCCTATGCAACACAGGCAACTGCCTAGGGTGCCAAATACCCAGTCTATATAGAGGCCTGCTCTTTGCTTCAGGGCCGAGCCCTCTAACCCTTCCCTCCTCCACCTTTGCTTGCTCCAGTCCTGCCGACGGGTGTCAGACTCTTAGAGCTGGTCCTGTAAATTGCATGAAGCTGTATAAGGGGGTGTATGAAAAATGCTTTAATATTTGTGATATGAGATTGAACGTTACCATTAGTCAAACGTATTTCTGAACATCTGCACAGAATGGAGAAGGGATTGCTTGCTTTTAAATGGTAATATTCCTCTAGCGATTTCCGTGTTTCTATGGTATCCTTCTTAGAATAGAACAATGGAGTCTACTTTTAGCCACTTAACATAATTTCTTCAGCTAAATGGACTGGATAAGAGATCATGACCCACTACAGCTGCATATGTGATAACCAAGTCTGTCTTAATACATCAAAACACTTTCCGTCAGTTCTAATTGTCTTCCCGGAGATAAATATAATTTGTTAGAAATATTAGGCTTGCTGGTGAATGTACTGTAGAAAAATAACTTCAGTTCTGCTTTGAAAAAAGGGATGTAAAACTGAATTGGTTAGAATGGGGTAGGCTTTCGTGGAAGAGATGTATAAAACAATTTTAAGGATTGCTTCCTACCAGTCCTGGACCGCGTGATAGGATTCTTCATTGGTGATGTCATACATGAGGATGAAGCCCATAGCACCTCGATAGTAAGCCGTAGTGATGGTCCTATATCGCTCTTGCCCAGCTGTGTCCTAAAGAGAAGAAATTCAGCTATGAGATAATAATGGTAGGCTTCCCTGTTGGGTTACTTTGGGGTCCTTTTACGAAGGCGCGTTAACAGATTTAGCATGTGCTAATAATTAGCACGCGCTAAATGATAAGACACACATTATATATGGGCAAGCTAAATCTGTTAGCACACCTTAATAAAAGGACCCCTTTGTTTGGCCAACTTAATCTGAAATACAAAGTATGAAAGACTGACAGTTGTTATCACGCATATAAAGGAACCATTATTGAATCTCTTTCTTATTACCTCTCTTAACGGTAACATTTTCTCAGTCTCCAACAGAAAGTTATTACCACAATATCTGGCATCTCCCCTAAAAACAGAGGGGAATTTTATGAACCATTTTTATGTGTAAAGTGCTGATTTACATATGTAAATGGACTCATAAAACTACAAGCAAAAATGCCCATTTCGGAATAAATGAAACAGGCCCTAGGAAGGCTGTCGTCTAAGCGTTTTCTCGTCTCTCTCCCCTGCCCTCCCCTCCATGTCCAGTGATTCTCCCCTCCCCTCCATGTCCAACGATTCTCCCCTCCCCTGCCCTCCCATCCCATCTCATCCATGTTCAGCGATCCTCCCCTCCACTCCACACCTTAGGTCACAGCAGCGGCAGGCTTGGCTCGCATCACCTCCAGCCTTCCCTTGCCTTCCCTTTCAGTGTCCCGCCCTCCTGTGATGTCATTTTGTCTTTCCGTGAGGGTGGGACACTGAGAGGGAAGGGAACGCTGGAGGCGAGCTGACCAAGCTCATTAGCATACGGTTACAAACCCAGCCAGCCATCCAGGACCACAGATTGACCAATTATTATATAGAGAGATGTGATGCCAAGAAGTGTGCCTGGCATACGCTGACACATGGAGTATTGTGTTCAGTTTTGGAGGCCGTATCTGGAAGTGGTGCAAAGAAAAGTTACAAAAATGGTATGGGATATGCGTTGCAAACCGTATGAGGAGAGACTTGCCAACCTGAACATGTATACCTTGGAGGAAAGGAGAAACAGGGGTGACATAATACAGACGTTCAAATATTTGAAAGGTATTAATGTGCAAACGAACCTTTTCCGGAGAGGGGAAGGCAGTAGAACTAGAGGACATGAATTGAGGTTGAAGGGGGGCAGACTCAGGAGTAATGTCAGGAAGTATTTTTTCACGGAAAGGGTGGTAGATACGTGGAATGCCCTCCCGTGGGAGGTGGTGGAGATAAAAATGGTAAAGGAATTCAAACATGCTTGGGATAAACACAAAGGAATCCTGTGTAGAAGGAATGGATCTACGGAATCTTAGTGGAGACTGGGTGGCAACACCGGTAATTGGGAAGCAAAACCAGTGCTAGGCAGACTTTTGTACTTTTTTAGGATCTTGCCAGGTATTTGTGAGCTGGATTGGCCACTTGATGGACCTTTGGTCTGTTTCTACTATGGCAATACTTATGTACTTATGTCTGTGCCCTGAAAATGGCAAGGACAAATTAAACTCGGGTATACATATAAAGTATCACATACCATGTACAATGAGTTTATCTTGTTGGGCAGACTGGATGGACCGTGCAGGTCTTTATCTGCCGTCATTTACTATGTTACATGCTTGTACAATGTTACATGCTTGTACAATGTTGCTTTCGGCACCTAACCTTTATACCTTTCAGGAAATCTAGACTGCCCCTATTTGACTGACTGTACATTTGTCCTTTAGATTGTAAGCTCCTTTGAGCAGGGACTGTCCTTACATGTTAAATTGTACAGCGCTGCGTAACCCTAGTAGCGCTCTAGAAATGTTAAGTAGTAGTAGTAGTATTACATATAGCAGTGATTTAACCAGAGCTGAGATTGTGATGTCATAATGCCTCATTCCACCAATGCCTAAGAGCCAACCTCATCAGTGATGTCACAATGGCTTGATTGTCCTATATTTGTCTCACTCTTATCTATTAGATTGTAAGCTCTTTGAGCAGGGACTGTCTCTCTTTGTTAAATTGTACAGCGCTGCGTAACCCTAGTAGCGCTCTAGAAATGTTAAGTAGTAGTAGTAGTATTACATATAGCAGTGATTTAACCAGAGCTGAGATTGTGATGTCATAATGCCTCATTCCACCAATGCCTAAGAGCCAACCTCATCAGTGATGTCACAATGGCTTGATTGTCCTATATTTGTCTCACTCTTATCTATTAGATTGTAAGCTCTTCGAGCAGGGACTGTCCTTCTATGTTAAATTGTACAGCGCTGCGTAACCCTAGTAGCGCTTTAGAAATGTCAAGTAAGTAGTAGTAGTTTGGACAAAGGCTGCTCCACATCATCAATCTATATGTGATTTCTACAGGATTTGTGTTAGTATTTCCTAAGAACTATCAGTGCCTGTGAGGGGCATTTTTGAAAGAACATCCAAGTCGGAATTGGGATGTCCCACTCATAACATCCAAAAAGAACCCTGTCAATTTCACAGCCATTTTCGAACAGGAAAAATGCTGGGGTTTGCCTGTTTGAAAATACATAAGAACATTCAAAATGAACAGCTATTTTCCAAAATAAAACGTCCAAATTATCAACGCCAAAAAACCACGGATAAGAACGTCTGTTTAGCAGCATTTATTTATTTTATTTTTGTTACATTTGTACCCCGCGCTTCCCCACTCATGGCAGGCTCAATGCGGCTTACATGGGGCAATGGACGGTTAAGTGACTTGCCCAGGACGTCAGACTCACAGACACAGAAGCCTGCACAGCCTTCTACATGGAATGTTGCTAGTGGAATAGCAACATTCCATGTAGAATGTCCAATAGTAGCAACATTCCATGTAGAATCTCCAATAGTATCTATTTTATTTTTGTTACATTTGTACCCTGCGATTTCCCACCCATGGCAGGCTCAATGTGGCTTAAATGTGGCAATGGAGGGTTAAGTGACTTGCCCAGAGTCACGAGGAGCTGCCTGTGCCAGGAATCGAACTCAGTTCCTCAGTTCCCCAGGACCAAAGTCCACCACCCTAACCACTAGGCCACTCCTCCACTGTTGCTACTATTGGAAATTCTACATGGAATGTTGCTATTCCACCAGCAACATTCCATGTAGAAGTCAGCCCTTGCAGATCACCAATGTGACCGCGCAGGCTTCTGCGAGTCTGACGTCCTGATGCAGGACGTCAGACTCACAGAAACAGAAGCCTGCGCAGCCTTCTACATGGAATGTAGCTAGTGGAATAGCAACATTCCATGTAGAATCTCCAATAGTATCTATTTTATTTTTGTTACATTTGTACCCTGCCCTTTCCCACTCATGGCAGGCTCAATGCGGCTTACAAGGGGCAATGGAGGGTTAAGTGACTTGCCCAGAGTCACAAGGAGCTGCCTGTGCCTGAAGTAGGAATCAAACTCAGTTCCTCAGTTCCCCAGGACCAAAGTCCACCACCCTAACCACTAGGCCACTCCTCCACTCTGTTTGCATGGAAATGGCCTCACAGACGCCCCCTGCAGAGCAGAAGAGCAGGCCTAATGGTCAGTGCAGTGGACTTTAATCCAGGGCACCCAGGTTCAGATTCCACTGCAACTCTGTTATTTTAAATGCTGAGCCCTCCGGAGTAAGAGAAATACCCACTGTTCCTGAATGTGCACCAGCTCAATAGCCCTCAGGCTCCCAGGTGCCTTTAATACTTAAGTACAATAGGTCAGTGGTGTACCAAGGGGGGGGGGCGGTGGGGGGGGTCCGCCCAGGGTGCACGCCGCTGGGGGGTGCCGTGGCGCGCGCCTGCTCTGAGTTCGCTGACTTCGCACGTTCGCTGCAGCTCCCTCTGCCCTGGAACAGGTTACTTCCTGTTCCGGGTCAGAGGGAGCTGCAGCGAACGCGCGAAGTCAGGGAACACTAAGCAGGCGCGTGCTGCGCCACCCCCCCCCAGAGGCGTGCACCCGGGGGGGTGGGGTCCGCACTGCATTGGGGGGGGGTGCTGCATCCGGGGGGGGGCGGGGTGCCGCCCCAGGTGTCCGCCCCCCTAGGAACGCCACTGCAATAGGTATATCTGGTTCTGGAGGGCTCACAAATTAAAGGTTTTAAAAAAAAGAGTTGAAGTAGGATTTGAACCTGGGTCCCTTGGTTTACAGTCCACTGCACTGCCCACTAGGCTACCCTTCAGCAGGGGCGTAGCCAGACAAAAGATTTTGGGTGGGCCTAGGCAAGAATTGGGTGGGCACCAAGTGTTCTCCCCCCCCCCCCCCAAAAAAAAAAAAAAAGATTATCTCAGCTGATGGGAAAATGCTTCTTTCCACCTTGGCAGCAGGCATGCACTGAAAACTGAGCATGCGCAGGTGCCGGTGTCATGGAGAGTAGCGTTTTCGTTACCATCCGGGGAAAATCTTCAGCTGGCGGAGCTTGGGATTCCCACCAGTTACCACTAAACATGTGCTACTGTTGGGTGGGCCTGAGCCATAAATGGGTGGGCCCTGGCCCACTCAAGCCCACCTATGGCTACGCCACTGCCCTTCAGACCTGTTTGTTGCTGTGTTCAAAATGCCCATAATACCTGATGTTTTCAAGGAGCCTTGTTTCGCTTTCCAGTGTCACTTTCAGGGGTGAGGGAGGAGGACAGTACATAAGTATTGCCATACTAGGACAGACCAAAGGTCCATCAAGCCCAGCATCCTGTTTCCAACAGCGGCCAATCCAGGTCACAAATACCTGGCAAGATCCCAAAAAAAGTACAAAACATTTTATACTGCTTATCCCAGAAATAGTGGATTTTCCCCAAGTCCAACTTAATAATGGTCTATGGACTTTTCCTGTAGGAAGCCATCCAAACCTTTTTTAAACTCTGCTAAACTAACCGCCTTTACCACATTCTCTGGCAACCACTGGACAATTCATCAGGGGTCATGCCTTAATCCCTTCTGTGGTCATCTACTCAGAGCACCTTTTTGAACCCTGGATGTGACTGAAACAGGTCTAAATAAAAACGTTCTTCTTTTTAGACTTGGACTTTTCTTCCAGTTTGATTATCAGTGTTGGATGTCCTAATTTTGGGCCTTCCCTAGTCCCACCTAAAACACACCCACAACACACCCCCTTGCCATTTGGATGCACTGTAGTGTAGAACGTTCAAACTCCTCTTATTGACCTATAAGTGCATTCACTCTGCAGCTCCTCAGTACCTCTCCACTCTCATCTCTCTCTACATTTCTCCCCAGGAACTCCGTTCACTGGGTAAATCTCTCTTATCTGCACCCTCCTCCTCCACTGCTAACTCCAGACTCTGTTCCTTTTATCTTGCTGCACCATATGCCTGGAATAGAGTTCCTGAGCCGGTACATCAAGCTCCATCTCTGGCCGTCTTCAAATCTAAGCTAAAAGCCCACCTTTTTGATGCTGCTTTTAACTCCTAACCCTTGTTCACTTGTTCAGAACCCTTATTTTATCATCCTCACTTTAATATTCCCTTATCTCTTGTTTGTCCTGTTTGTCTGTCCTAATTAGATTGTAAGCTCTGTCGAGCAGGGACTGTCTCTTCATGTTCAAGTGTACAGCGCTGCGTACGTCTAGTAGCGCTATAGAAATGATAAGTAGTAGCAGTAGTAGTAGTACGTCCAAATTTTGCCATTCAAAAATCGCAATTTGGACATTTTGGGCAGAAAGACATTTTTTGGGAGTATTTTGAGATGTTCATCTGCTTTGAAAATGAGAGCCCAAGTGACTTTATAAAATTACCCTCCAAATGACTGACTAATGTATAACTGATGTCCTGAGCAGTGGCTTAGCCAGATGGACAATTGTGGGTGGGCCTGAGCCCAAAATGGGTGGGCATAAACTGCCGCCCTCCCCCCCAGTCATCTTTCCCTCTCTTTTCCACTCCTTGCCCCACTAGCAATCTAGCATCTGTCCCTCCCCTCTCTTACCCCAGTGCATCTTAGTCTCTCATTCCCCCCCACCACCACACACACACACACACACCGCCATTTACATTTTAAAACTTCTCTTCCCTTCCAGAGGTTGCTGTCAATGAGCAGCAATTCACACAAGCTTCTCACATCAGCCCCAGGGCCTTCCCTTTGGCTCAATCCCGCCTAAACAGAAAGAGGAAGTTGTGTCAGAGGGAAGGCTCTGGGGCCAGCACAAGCAGTTTGTTCAAATCACCGCTTGCTGCCGGTGACCTCCAAAAGGGAAGGAGCGTTTTAAAAGGTAAACAGGGGAGGGGGTCAGGGAATTGAGAAACTGAGATGCTGGACTGGCAGCGAGGTACAGGGTAGGGGAGAGAGAGAGATGCCTAGAGTCTTCAGCTGGTGGGGCTTGGGGAATCCCTGCAGCAACAGCAAGGTGCATCACTGCTGGGTGGGCCTGAATCCAGAGCAGGGGGTTCCCAAGCCCATCTGTAGTTATGCTACTGGTCCAGAGACCAGCAAGGCACCAGCCCAAAACAAGATATGCCAGAATGGATGAATAAATAAATAACCACCCTCTTTACTAAGCCGCGCTAACGGCTGCTGTGTGCTAATGTCGACACAGCCCATTCACTCAGGCATGCTGTCCTGAGTCTCCAAGGAAAGAAGCATGGTTTGACTGCAATACAGTTCTTACAGAAAATTAATGCCCTTATGCAGTCACAATTATTGCACAATGGAAACATCAAATGGCCAGATTCAGAGTCTGTATTAGTGTGGGTGGCAGCCAGGCTAACAGCCTCAACAAACACAGCTGCACAGGATTTGCAAGTAACATAGTAAGTGATCGCAAACAAAGACCTCAATAGTCCATCCAGTCTGCCCAACAGTCACGTTCATTCTCAATTCGAGATTAAATCAACAATGAACGTGAAATTATATACTTGATCATGGTCTTTCTTTGTTGTTTCTGGGACACAGACCATAGATGTCCACCCGGCTCTATCCTTAGGTTCCAAGTAAAACAAAACACTTTATTTTTGCAAATAGAAAAACAAAAACATGTTCCTTTCACAGGCATAATGCAGTGAGGGTCAACGTTTTTTGGAAATTCACAGTGTCAGTGTGCACTAGTCCTCACGATAACCAAAGTCAGGCCTCAAAGGTGAATGATTGTCAAGGTCCAATGTAAAACTTGGCTTATCTGAAGGAACCTTCTGCAGGTTAGACCTGTGGAGTGAAGGCATGTGCTGGAGGGACTTCTCCTGTCTTCCCTGGACCTCCTTGTTCTGCTCTCACTCTGGGGTTTTATCTTCCTCGCTGCCTGAGCCCCAACCTCTTTGTTAGGCAGTAAGGGACTGTGTTTAAGGAAACCCAGGCTTACTCCATCACAGAATCCATGATTGCAGACTTGAGATTATTTTGATATCATCAATTCATTAGTTTTGGTTTTTATTACAGACACAAGACTCCTGATGTAGGCCACCTTGTCCGAAACACAACGTTGTGTCGAGTCATTTTAATGTAACTTCAATAAATATTGTTTGTTTCAAATATAAAATTTGGTTCCAGTTTTTTGGTTAAGCCTGGTTCGCAGTCCCACTTTTTTGTTTATTGTTTTCTGTTTCGTGGGATCTACCAAGTTCTCCATGCACGTGGATTCTCCTTAGACATTCAGAAGGAGCACTAGTGTGGGGCCTCCAACCTAGGACACTTGCTGTATTGACTGGGTTAGGTGAGCTGGAATGGAAATAGAAGATAGGGAAAATACCCCCAGGTACTTGCATATGGTGTGAGATCCCAGTACCAGTTCTGTTGGAGCTGAAAGTCCAGAAGAGGAGCAGAAAACAAGTGAGTCATTTCCTGAAATAGCTAAGAGGTCATTGGGGGCTGGTCCAGTAGCAGTACTATGTGGAAGATCCTTTTTCCGATCACCAAGTTGGGTCTTCCGCTTGCATGGTCAGCTAAGGCTAGATATGCTGCAGTGGCACTGTTCACAACCCTCAGGTGGGTAAGGATGAAAATCACAGTTATCGCTCAAGAGCAACTCCTAGTGGCAGGATTCAGAGTTTCAGGGTAAGCCTTGGTGTGTGGCCCCTAGCTGAGGATTATCACTGTAATGACTAGGCAACATATATTAGTGGGGATATAGAATTGGGAGAAATCCCTGGGTAGGCGCAAACGAAGGCTAATGGTACCAAATCCTAGTGCTGGTTCTGTTTGCGCTGGAAGCCTACAAGAACAGGAGGAAATTGCCAGGTCAAGGAGGTCACTGGGGATTAATATACTTTAGGTAAATGCCCAGAATACGATCATAGCATCAATGTTTGAATAAGCAAATGCAGATGGCTTTGGTAAGGTTCAGTCCCTGCAGCCCACGAACATCACAACACAAATGCCCCCTTTCCAAAAGATCATTAATCCGCCTCTGACAAACACCAAAACAATTATTAGAGAAGGTTTAGGGGAATGGAAATGAGAGGATTCTAAAGAGCTGACTACTTGACATTTTTAACCAGAAAATAACTCAATATTGGTTTGTTCATGGAAACGGACCCGCTTTCGATTGAAGGTGGGCTGCAGGTCAGTACCATGTCAGAACGAGGGAGTCATTTCATTAATGAGCTAACACTTTCCTCCTTGGTGAAAGCAACATGATTCATCTAAGCCCAGATGGTATTAAGCAAAGTCATGAAGTGTCTACCTTCAAGTATGAACTGTGCCCTTGAGAACCAGATGGTTATCTGCTGTTGGAGCAGAAGAGGTAAAATCTACACTGCCTCGCACCAACACAATTAAATGCATTTTTTCCCCTGAAATCCACTTTGTACCCTGCTGGATATAATGGCAAAATCCTCCCCCAAAGATCCAGAATGGACAAGGTAAACAGGTTCTACGGGCAATCCACTTAAATACACCTCTGTCTACTTCCCTCCCACAGGTCACCAAAAATAGGACATCTGCATAATTCACCATGCCAACGTATCAAGCTGAGTGAAGAGCAGGATATGAGGTCACTAGTTAAATGATGGCTTGCAGTCACTACAAGAGAAAAATTGTTTGGATTTTTCTTTTTGTTTATATTTGGTCCCTGCCTTCCCAGCTTCATAAAACGATGATCTCCTCCTGCCATAGGATAAAGCGAGCAGATGGCTTTATATGTTCAGGGGCATTTGTTTCCAGTCTTCTTTATTAACTGCTGCACGTAATGAGCTGGGATTTGTCATCTTGCCAGACATCAGTTCCCAGACTGGAGGATGCCAGTTTAAAGAAAAGCAGAGAGCAAAGCTGTTTCGGTGAGCACACCTTCCAGGGCTGCCTGTATCACTCTCCCTCTCCTGCGTTCAGCTCCTCTGGCTTCTTATAATTTCATTTACTCCTATCAGAGCAAAACTGGCAAACATAAAATGTCCTTCTTTTCAGGGCGGTCTCATCCATCAGCGAGTACAAATTTCCACTCCAATTGACTTGGGCCAGCGATCAGGAAACAGGGCCCCTTATCTCTGAAACACACGCGCAGCTGAGGCTGGTCCCTTTTGGGCACATTTCATCTATCACAATGCATTTCACTGCTACTGGTTCCAGCTATGATTAGCAGAAGAGACTCTTTCAGAAACATCTCCTCCATCTGAAAAGCACTTTTAGAAAACGGAGAAACTGTTTAAAAAATGGCCTTTATAATTAGATGTTTAAAGTACCCCCTAACTGCAGATTTACTCGGAGGTCAAGTTTTTTTTTTAAGTGGCACAAGGAAGACAGTTTACAAACCCCTCTCATTCTATAACAAATCGCCTAAAGTTAGGCACCAACCCCTGGATTCTATAAACCAGTGGCATAGCTAAGGGGGGTCCATGGGGGCCTAGCCCCCCCCCCAAAAAAAAATTAGCTCTTGGGCCCCTGGTTTGGCTGGCGGGGGTCCCCAACCCCCACCAGCTGAAGCGTTTATCCAGCACTGGTCTCCGACTCTCCGCCGCACTGTCTGTCCTGCTCTTCCCGTCAAGTTGCGTGCATGCTTGTTTTAGTGAAACGAGCGTGTACGCAATGTGAGGGGAAGAGCAGGGCGGGCAATGCGGTGGAGATCAGCGCTGGACAAATGCTTCAGCTAGTGGGGGTTGGGGACCCCTGCCAGCCAAGGTATGTGAGGCAGTGGGGGAGGGAGGGCGCGGCAGGGAGGCAGGCCAAATGTCCCATCTACCCCCCACACACACACATACACTTTGGACCCTCCCCCCACACCAAGATCTGGCTACGCCACTGCTATAATCAGTGACTAAAGTTGTGCGCACAACTTAATTGCTTAACAAGCTAATCAGAGCCAATAAACGTCCACTAACAGGCAACTATCAGTGGCCTAATGGTTAGTGCATGGACTTATATTCCGCCAGTGTCGCTATGCTCATGTTAGCCCTCTCTTCAAGTCACTTCATTGGCTCCTTATCCATTTCCGCATACAGTTCAAACGCCTCTTATTGACTTGTAAGTGCATTGATTCTGCAGCTCCTCAGTACCTCTCCACTCTTACCTCTCCCCAGTGGCGTAGCCAAGGGTGGGCAGCACACCTATGATGTGGCTGTCAGGGCTCCCCAAGCCCCACCAGCCAAAAACTCACAACTGTCCCTCCTGCATACCTTGCAAATAGCAGATCTTCGCCTGCAGCGAGCAGTGACTGATACATACTATTCACACCGGCCCCACAGCCTTCCCTCTGATGTATTCCCACCTATGTAGAAACAGGAAGTTGCATCAGAGGGAAGGCTGTGAGGCCAACATGAGCAGAGTGTATTAGTTGCTGCTAGCTGCCGGTGAAAATCTGCTATTTAAAAGGTATGCGGGGGGGGGGGGGGGGAGTGTTTGAAAGACCATATGGCATGCAGGTAAGAGAGGGAGAGACCAAATCACTTGTGGGACAGGGCGGAGTTCTGCCCACCCATCTTGGGCCCAGGCCCACCCAAAATTGGGTGTCTGGCTAAGCCCCTGCCTCTCCCTACAGTCCTCCAAGGGAAATCCTTTCACTGGGTATATCTCTCTTATCTGCACGCTTCTCCTCCACCGCTAACTCCAGATTCCGTTCCCTTTATCTTGCTGCACCATATGCCTGGAATAGACTTCCTGAGCTGGTACGTCAAGCTCCATCTCTGGCCGTCTCCAAATCTAGGCTAAAAGCCCACCTTTTTGATGCTGCTTTTAACTACTAACCCTTACTCACTTGTTCAGCACCCATTTTTATCATTCCCACCTTTGTAACACCCTTATTCCTTATTTGTCCTGTTTGTCTGTCCTAGTTAGATTGTAAGCTCTTTCGAGCAGGGACTGTCTCTTTATGTCCAGTGTACAGCGCTGCGTACGTCTCGTAGTGCTACAGAAATGATAAGTAGTAGTAGTAAGTGACTTGTCCAAGGTCACAAGGAGCTGCAGTGGGAATTGAACCCATGTCACCAGGATCAAAGCCTACTACTACTTATCATTTCTAAAGCACTACTAGACGTACGCAGTGCCGTACACTTGAAAGCCCTGCTGCACTAATAATTAGGCTAGTCCTCCATTCCAAGAATAACTTGAAATATGCTACAATTAATATTTACACACACCCACTCTCTCTCTCTCTCTCTCCTATATACAGGGGCGGCCTAACCATTAGGCCACCTGAGGTGGGGGGCCTCCCTCCTTTTCGGGAAGCGGCTACCCTGTTTCGTCAGTCACGTTCCAAACCCGGCAGTGGCAGCAATTTCCATACGCTTCTCTGCCGCCAGCACCCACCTCTTCCATTTACTGCAACCACCTCTATGATGTAAAAATTATAGGGACAGGCTTATGAACCTCAACATGTATACGCTGGAAGAGAGGAGGGAGAGAGGAGACATGGTAGAGACATTTAAATATCTCAAGGGCATTTATGTACAGGAAGAGAGCCTTTTTCAAATGAAGGAGAGCTCTGGAATGAGGGGGTATATGACAAAGTTAAGAGGGAATAGGCTTAGGAGTAACCTAAGGAAGTATTATTTCACAGAAAGGGTGGTGGAGGCGTGGAATGGCCTCCCGGTGGAGGTGGTGGAGTCGAGGACTGTTCCAGAATTTAAAAGGGCATGGGATAAGCATGTGGGATCGCTTAGGAACAGGAAGAATTAGGGGTTACAGAGGATGGGCAGACTGGATGGGTCATATGGCCTTTATCTGCCGTCATGTTTCTATGTTTCTATTCCACCAATGCCTAAGAGCCATCCTCATCAGTGATGTCACAATGGCTCAATTGTCCCATTCTTGGCTTACTTTCCCCCCTTAGTGTGAAGAGTTTCAGTCTCTGGTAACCAGAGTTCATATTGTGATGTCATAATGGGAATAGGCTTAGGAGTAACCTAAGGAAGTATTATTTCACAGAAAGGGTGGTGGAGGCGTGGAATGGCCTCCTGGTGGAGGTGGTGGAGTCGAGGACTGTTCCAGAATTTAAAAGGGCATGGGATAAGCATGTGGGATCGCTTAGGAACAGGTAGAATTGGGGGTTACAGAGGATGGGCAGACTGGATGGGTCACATGGCCTTTATCTGCCGTCATGTTTCTATGTTTCTATTCCACCAATGCCTAAGAGCCAACCTCATCAGTGATGTCACAATGGCTCAATTGTCCTATTATTGCCTTACTTTCCCCCCTTAGTGTGTTTCAGTCTCTGGTAACCAGAGCTGATATTGTGATGTCATAATGCCTCATTCCACCAATGCCTAAGAGCCAACCTCATCAGTGATGTCACAATGGCTCAATTGTCCCATTCTTGGCTTACTTTCCCCCCTTAGTGTGAAGAGTTTCAGTCTCTGGTAACCAGAGCTCATATTGTGATGTCATAATGGGAATAGGCTTAGGAGTAACCTAAGGAAGTACTATTTCACAGAAAGGGTGGTGGAGGCGTAGAATGGCCTCCCGGTGGAGGTGGTGGAGTCGAGGACTGTTCCAGAATTTAAAAAGGCATGGGATAAGCATGTGGGATCGCTTAGGAACAGGAAGAATTAGGGGTTACAGAGGATGGGCAGACTGGATGGGTCACATGGCCTTTATCTGCCGTCATGTTTCTATGTTTCTAACTTCCTGTTTCGTCAGAGGCTCAGGCAGCCGCAGTAAAGGGAAAAGGCGGATGCCGGCGGCAGGGCAGCGTATGGAAATCGCTGCCAGGTTTAGAACATGATGAAACAGGTAAACACATCTCAGCGCAGGGAGGTGACATCTCAGCATGGGGGTGGGCGGTATCTTAGTTCCGCCTCAGGCAGCATTTTGCCTTGGGCTGACACTGCCTATATACATATTAATTATTCCTACATTTACAAAAAAACAAAACCAAAAAAAGGCAGAACTGCTTCAGACTTAACCCACTCTCTATCCCTAGTTTTGGTAGCCTGAATCTTGCTACTTGGGGATTCTGGAATTTTCCTACTATTTGGGATTCCGCCAGGTACTTGTGACCTGGATTGGCCACTGCTGGCAGTCGAATACTGGGCTCGATGGACCACCGGTCTGATTCAGTATGGCTGTTCTTATATTCTTATCCCATTTCAGTTCAGGTCAGCCTTTTCTCCACAGCGATTACCACATTTTCTTCAGGCTGAGAGACTTTATAGAGACCGATTTTAAAAAATTATTGAAAAAAAAGTTCTGACACAGCTTTCAAAACCACACAGGTCCTTCCCTCAGGTGTGCAAATCTCCATGAATGAAGGAGGGAACCCATGCAGTCTCAAAATCTCCCGTACCAGAAAATCTCTGGATTATTCTTATTTTGTGCAGTGAAAGATGTCACAACCCGCAAAGAACCTAATTATAGCTTTCTATTTCAGCTATCCAACCCTGTTACTTGTGTGTCAATTCCAATGTACAGCTGCTTATCTTAGCTGGTCAAATTCTCTGCCTTTTCAGCTTTATCTGTAGAGGGGCTAAAATAGCCTTCATGAAAGGTAAACTTAAATTGTTTCACTAACCATCTCTCTCTTACAGATGGTGTACTCTGAGGCTTATTGAAATATTTTCGTTTATTAAAGGAGATTCAACTGTCCATGAAGGGAATCACAGGTCTATGTTTTCAGCTATCATAAATTGTGCTCTCAGTCCATGTAACATAGAAAGGAATGTGGGGGAGGGTAGTGGCAAGTATTCAGTGATTCACCAAAGGCCACTGCAGGCAGAAGGGGGTCCGCACAGAAATGAAATGAGATGGTCACACAGAAGTTATTTAAATAATGAGGATGTGTCTTATGTAAAACTAGTAAGAAAGGCCCGTTTCTGGATCAAATGAAATGGGCGCTAGCAAGATTTTCCTCCTCAACACCCCCTCCCTCCGTACCCACCGGTTCGTCGTTCTGAAGCCACTGACGCCATAGGTCCGCACCTCGTGAACGCACCTTCATCAGCTTCTTGTTTGTGAAGCCACTGACGCCATTGCCCCGCCCTCGATGCGTGACGCCATTGCTCCGCCCTCGACGTCATCACGTTTGACGCGAGGGCGGGGCCCAGCAACATGGTGCTTTTGGTGGCTTCACCACCACGAACCCTTCATTACGGAAGTGTCGTCAGTGTCCTCAGAACGTTGAGGTTGTGTTTTATATACGGAAGTGACGTCCGTGTCCTCAGAACGTTGAGGGTGAGTTTTATTATATTAGATACCTGGCACATTGAATAGCCCTATCATAAAAGTGCAATTTGTTTTCCTCAAAAGTGTGTGAAGCAGTGGCATAAGCAAACCTAACATTTTGGGTGGGCCCAGAGCTAATATGGGTGGGTGCTATGTATATAGGTCTTATGTTACTACTAAATAATGCCCTACAGTGCATTTGATGATGGATTTCTATGTAAATAGTCTGCCCAACAGCTGTCCTGCATTAGGGTTACCATATGTCCGGATTTACCCAGACATGTCCGGGCAACCAGGCGGGTTTTGCCAATCTGCCCATTTGTCCGGATTTCTGGACAAACGGGCAGATTGCTAGCCTCCCCTCCCCTTACTTACTACTGCCCTGGTGGTCTAGTGACCTCTTCCGCCTTCAGGGCAGGAAAGAGCCCCCTTTTTTCCTGCCCGGAGCGCTGCCCTGCATGCATCCTTCCTGTTCCTGATCTCAGGGCCGATTCAAAATGGCCGCCGAGAGTTGAGGTGACCTTGCGAGACTTCAATTCTCGGCAGCCATTTTGAATCGGCGCCAAGATCAGGAACAGGAAGGATGAATGCAGGGCAGCGCTCCGGGCAGGAAAGAGGGGGCTCTTTCCTGCCCCGAAGAGGTCACTAGGGCAGTAGTAAGGGGGTGACGGGGAGGGGGAGTGACGGGCTGTGTGACGGGGGAGGGGAAATGTGACAGGGGGTGGAGCAAGGGCATGAAAGGGGTGGGGCGGGGTATGAAAGGGGCGTGGTGGGTGGGGCATGTGTATTCCTTTTGGGGGGACAAAATATGGTAACCCTATCCTGCATCAACATAAACCACATACATACTTAATGGAAACAGTGACATTTTAAAATATAGTTACATTATCCCATAACTATAACTTGACCAGATATGTCTACTATAAGGCAAAAATCTCCAACACACTTCACAATATCCTGAAAAATAATAACAGCAATGTCCCATATCCTTCAAACTTTGCTTTGTGACAAATGCAAATACTTAATTAAGCTGTATTCATAAAACAGATGAATACCTTTGAAGTCTTTTTCTTTCCTCTGGCTCTACTGCTTTCTCTCCCTTCTGAGCCTGACATTCCCATTGGAAAAGCCAGACAAGTCAGACTGATATAGATCCCCACACGAAACTACATACAAACAGAATCTCTCACCTCAGTCACACGTAGAACACAGACCAGCCCTTAACAATTGTGGAATAAAGGACCAAAAATTAGAAGTCACAGAGATGCCAAGGTACCCAGTTCCAGACTGGAGATTTTGTGCCAGTCCTGGTTTAGAATTTATAACCCAAAGCAGTGTGGGATTTGTAGTGCCTGATCCTGCCCATATGTATCTGCTTACACTTATGTTACTTCCATCTCATAGCTGGGAATTTCTCTGTTCTAATCTCAGTGTTTCCCTCTGGTTCCACGAACTGAAAGCAGATATGTCGGCTGTTCGAGCGGATTTGACTGCACTAGGTACTGATTTGCGAGTTGATATGGCTGACGAGGAAGCGCTTAGAGGAAATGGAAGCACAGCTAGACGGCCAAACTATCCAGACGGTGGACTTGGAGCAGAAGACATCAGCACTGCAACGGCAGGCAGAAGACATGGAAGGTCGGTTGGAGAAGTTAGAAAACAGAAATCGGAGGAATAATATACGGGTCAGAGGCCTCCCAGAAGCCCCAAAATATCTTGACTGGGTTGCTTCTAATCAAAAGCTTTCTTTCATCACTTGTGGAGCAGGCTGGTGTCATTGTGGCCCCTGAGGACATTAAAATGTATTGTACTCATCGCTCTTTCGGGTTGGCTTAGGCCAACCAGGGTAAGAACATAGTGGTTTGCTACCATAATTATACTCAGGACAGTGTGTTACGTGCAGCTCGGAAGCAAGCAAATTTGATCTGGGATACTTATGCCATTCAAATTTTCCCAGATCATTCTCCGGTGATGCTGAAGCAGTGCAGGGACCTCAGAGATGTCACTATCCAAATTTGGGAGGAACAGATAAAGTACAGACGGACCTTCCCCTTGGGTTATCGTGTTAACACAATTACCTGGGTCCCGACACACAGGAGCAGGAAAGAGACAAACCGAAGGTGCAGAACCTTCTGCCTACCTCCAAAAGCCTTGCCAGCACCAGGCTCCCCTTGGAGGCCAGGCCCCTGAAATCTCCCCCCCCCCCCCCTCCATACCCGCCTCTCGGCGGCCCTGCTTCTGAGGTGTCTGTTTCTCCTTGTGAGATGGATCATTACTTGTCTCACTTGGATTTGATGACTCTGAGTGATGAAACATTGGCTTCCCTGGACAGAGCGATAGAGGTAGAGGAAGTGAAACAAGCCCTAAAATCCTTAAAACCAGGCAAATCCCCAGGGCTGGATGGCCTGTCTGCTACGTTTTTAAAGTTTTTTTTCACCCTTTTTGGCCCCACTTCTCACACAGGTATTCAACAGTGTTGCAGGAACAGCCCTTGCACCCTTCAATGATGGCTGCTGGGGGTGACTGTTCTTCCTAAGCCCAGTAAGGACCCTACAATGTAAGAGTCTTACAGACCAATATCCCTCCTTCATCTTGATGTCAGATTACTGGCTAAAGTGTTAGCAAATAGGCTGAATGTGCATATGGTAGATTTAGTTAAATAAGATCAATCTGGTTTTATTCCTGGGAGAAACACTGGTGATAATGTTAGGCGAACCCTGGTTGGCTCAGAGGCATGGAACACCCATGACACTCCTGGCAATAGGTGCGGAACAAGAGTTTGTCAGGGTGGAATGGGTGTTTTTGCATCACACCTTGGTTATAATAGGTTTTGGCAAAAAATTTTGTTCATGGATCTCTGCCTTGTATTCACATCGTTCTGCCCGTATTCGAGTCAATATAGGTTATTCCAATAAATTCCACCTTAAGAGAGGCACTAGGCAGGGATGTCTCCTATCTTCCCTGCTGTTTGACCTAATAATGGAGCCCTTGGCAGCAAAAATTCATGCGAATGAAGGTGGAGAGTGAGGAATTTAAAATGTCTCATTTTGCTAATGATATTTTGTTGACAGCGGGGGACCCCCTGACTTCCCTTCCTGCTATTTTGTTTGACCTGAGTCCTTATCGGTGTTCAACATGAATGCTTGTAAGTCAGAGTTGCTTAATATCACCTTACCTTTAGAGCAGGTCACCAGGTTGAAGCAGATAGTGCCTTTTGGGTGGGCCAAGGCAGGGGCGTAGTTTCATCGCATGCCCCCTAGACCTAGTATTTTTGGAAAGCGTGAACAGACGCTTCACATCCACCTGTTCCACTCCACTCATTATTTTATATACCTCTATCATGTCTCCCCTCAGCCGTCTCTTCTCCAAGCTGTATAGCCCTAGCCTCCTTAGTCTTTCTTCATAGGGAAGTCGTCCCATCCCCGCTATCATTTTAGTCGCCCTTCGCTGCACCTTTTCCAATTCTACTATATCTTTCTTGAGATGCGGCGACCAGAATTGAACACAATACTCAAGGTGCGGTCGCACCATGGAGCGATACAACGGCATTATAACATCCTCACACCTGTTTTCCATACCTTTCCTAATAATACCCAACATTCTATTCGCTTTCTTAGCCGCAGCAGCACACTGAGCAGAAGGTTTCAGTGTGTTATCGACGACGACACCCAGATCCCTTTCTTGGTCCGTAACTCCTAACGTGGAACCTTGCATGATGTAGCTATAATTCGGGTTCTTTTTTCCCACATGCATCACCTTGCACTTGCTCACATTAAACATCATCTGCCATTTAGCCGCCCAGTCTCCCAGTCTCGTAAGGTCCTCTTGTAATTTTTCACAATCCTGTCGTGATTTAACGACTTTGAATAACTTTGTGTCATCAGCAAATTTAATTACCTTGCTAGTTACTCCCATCTCTAAATCATTTATAAATATATTAAAAAGCATCAGTCCTAGCACAGACCCCTGAGGAACCCCACTAACTACCCTTCTCCATTGTGAATACTGCCCATTTAACCCCACTCTCTGTTTCCTATCCTTCAACCAGTTTTTAATCCACAATAGAACTTTTCCTCCTATCCCATGACCCTCCAATTTCCTCTGTAGCCTTTCATGAGGTACCTTGTCAAACGCCTTTTGAAAATCCAGATATACAATATCAACCGGCTCCCCTTTGTCCACATGTTTGTTTACTCCTTCAAAGAATTGAAGTAAATTGGTCAGGCAAGATTTCCCCACACAAAAGCCATGCTGACTCGGTCTCAGTAATCCATGTCCTTGGATGTGCTCTGTAATTTTGTTTTTAATAATAGCCTCTACCATTTTCCCCGGCACCGACGTCAGACACACTGGTCTATAATTTCCCAGATCTCCCCTGGAACCTTTATTAAAAATGGGCGTTACATTGGCCACCCTCCAATCTTCCGGTACCACGCTCGATTTTAAGGATAAATTGCATATCACTAGCAGTAGCTCCGCAAGCTCATTTTTCAGTTCTATCAGTACTCTAGGATGAATACCATCCGGTCCAGGAGATTTGCTACTCTTCAGTTTGCTGAACTGGTCCCATTATGTGCTCCAGGTTTACCATGAAGTCAGTAAGTTTCTCCGACTCGTCCGCTTGAAATATCATTTCCGATACCGGTATCCCACCCAAATCTTCCTCGATGAAGACCAAAGCAAAGAATTCATTCAATCTCTCCACTACTTCTTTGTCTTCCTTGATCCCCCCTTTTACCCCTCGGTCATCCAGCAGCCCAACCGATTCTTTTGCCGGCTTCCTGCTTTTAATATACCGAAAAATGTTTTTACTATGTTTTTTGCCTCTAATGCTATCTTTTTTTCGTAATCTCTCTTGGCCTTCTTTATCTGCGCCTTGCATTTGCTTTGACACTCCTTATGCTGTTTCTTGTTATTTTCAGACGGTTCCTTCTTCCATTTTCTGAAGGCATTTCTTTTAGCCCTAATAGCTTCCTTCACCTCACTTTTCAACCAGGCCGGCTGTCTTTTGGAGTTCCGTCTTTCTTTTCTAATTAGTGGAATATGTTTGGCCTGGGCCTCCAGAATGGTATCTTTGAACAGCGTCCAGCGGATATTGTTTTCTTACATCTGGCAGAAGCACCTCCCCAAGGTCTCCCGGCGGGTTGGGGGGGTTTCATCTTTTGAGAAATATTTTTTTTGCAGCTCAGTTGTGGGGGGGGGGAGGGAATTAACTAGTATAGCCCACTCCCTAATGCTTGAGTGGCACAGGATGGGTGATATGAATTGGTCTAATTTAGTCTGGCGACCAGAATCCTGTTGGCCTTCTTTTTTGAATCTACCCCCCTCTTTACAACTTTTGCTCAGGGTTTGGGGTAGGAGTTGTAACAGGTTGCTGAGGGGCAGCATAAAATCTGTTTTACTGTTCTGGGTTCTTGCCAGGTACCTGTGACATGGATTAGCCAATGTTGGAAACAGGATGCTGGGCTTGATGGACCTTCAGTCTGTCCAAGTATTGCAACGCTTATGTTCTAATGTAAGGTGCAGCTTCCTTGCACTTAAACCTGGGACTGCTGAATACAAACTGTACTGCATTGCATGCTAAGGGAACTGTCAACTTCTGTGAAAAGGCAGTGACTCAAGAGTTCAGACTACTCAGTCTGACCTTCCTTCCCCCCACCCCCCTCCCTTTTTCACCTCCTTTATGAGGCTTCCAGTTGTTCTCTGGTCACAGAACAATGAGGTCAGTCAGATTTATGACCCTGCAGGCTGAAGACTGTTCATTTGGATCTGTCGCAATGAAATTGAGCTACTCAGGAGGGACATTAATTCAGCACCCTCTCTCCTTACTATCATTTTTTTCCATGTCACTATGCTAATAAGAAAGGCATAAGAAATGATTCACTGATGAAGTAATCAGAGCAGCCCCAACACAGGGCCACTAACATCTGAGACAAAAATAAACCAGGTTTCAAATGGAAACACTCAACTTCTGTAACAGTCAGGGCTCCAGAGCATTTCCAACATCAGAATTAAAGGGCTGTTGTCCTATTCATCCCCCAAAATTTGAATTAGAAATATTGAAATCTCAAGACAGAAAGAGGGTGTGCCAGTAACCTTTTTAATAATACTGACCTCCATCAGCAAGAAAATGTTTCTCCCTGTGTATCACCCACCCCACTCACATCAAAGCCTTGCTATGCCCTTTCACTGTAGCCTCTTCCCCCATCTCAACTGGACAATCCTCTTCCCTTCCTCTCCAATCCTCCCACTAGCATGATCCTGCCCCCCTCCTTTCAACCACCAGGGGCAGACAGAGCAGCATGCCTTACCTACAGTGGTGGAAATAAGTATTTGATCCCTTGCTGATTTTGTAAGTTTGCCCACTGACAAAGACATGAGCAGCCCATAATTGAAGGGTAGGTTATTGGTAACAGTGAGAGATAGCACATCACAAATTAAATCCGGAAAATCACATTGTGGAAAGTATATGAATTTATTTGCATTCTGCAGAGGGAAATAAGTATTTAATCCCTCTGGCAAACAAGACCTAATACTTGGTGGCAAAACCCTTGTTGGCAAGCACAGCGGTCAGACGTCTTCTGTAGTTGATGATGAGGTTTGCACACATGTCAGGAGGAATTTTGGTCCACTCCTCTTTGCAGATCATCTCTAAATCATTAAGAGTTCTGGGCTGTCGCTTGGCAACTCACAGCTTCAGCTCCCTCCATAAGTTTTCAATGGGATTAAGGTCTGGTGACTGGCTAGGCCACTCCATGACCCTAATGTGCTTCTTCCTGAGCCACTCCTTTGTTGCCTTGGCTGTATGTTTTGGGTCATTGTCGTGCTGGAAGACCCAGCCACGACCCATTTTTAAGGCCCTGGCGGAGGGAAGGAGGTTGTCACTCAGAATTGTACGGTACATGGCCCCATCCATTCTCCCATTGATGCGGTGAAGTAGTCCTGTGCCCTTAGCAGAGAAACACCCCCAAAACATAACATTTCCACCTCCATGCTTGACAGTGGGGACGGTGTTCTTTGGGTCATAGGCAGCATTTCTCTTCCTCCAAACACGGCGAGTTGAGTTCATGCCAAAGAGCTCAATTTTTGTCTCATCTGACCACAGCACCTTCTCCCAATCACTCTCGGCATCATCCAGGTGTTCACTGGCAAACTTCAGACGGGCCGTCACATGTGCCTTCCGGAGCAGGGGGACCTTGCGGGCACTGCAGGATTGCAATCCGTTATGTCGTAATGTGTTACCAATGGTTTTCGTGGTGACAGTGGTCCCAGCTGCCTTGAGATCATTGACAAGTTCCCCCCTTGTAGTTGTAGGCTGATTTCTAACCTTCCTCATGATCAAGGATACCCCACGAGGTGAGATTTTGCGTGGAGCCCCAGATCTTTGTCGATTGACAGTCATTTTGTACTTCTTCCATTTTCTTACTATGGCACCAACAGTTGTCTCCTTCTCGCCCAGCGTCTTACTGATGGTTTTGTAGCCCATTCCAGCCTTGTGCAGGTGTATGATCTTGTCCCTGACATCCTTAGACAGCTCCTTGCTCTTGGCCATTTTGTAGAGGTTAGAGTCTGACTGATTCACTGAGTCTGTGGACAGGTGTCTTTCATACAGGTGACCATTGCCGACAGCTGTCTGTCATGCAGGTAACGAGTTGATTTGGAGCATCTACCTGGTCTGTAGGGGCCAGATCTCTTACTGGTTGGTGGGGGATCAAATACTTATTTCCCTCTGCAGAATGCAAATAAATTCATATACTTTCCACAATGTGATTTTCCGGATTTAATTTGTGATGTGCTATCTCTCACTGTTACCAATAACCTACCCTTCAATTATGGGCTGCTCATGTCTTTGTCAGTGGGCAAACTTACAAAATCAGCAAGGGATCAAATACTTATTTCCACCACTGTACATCTGCTGCCTCCTCTTCTGTCTTCAATCTGATCTGAAGTCTGAATGAAATAGTGGGTCCCATGACCCATGAGACTACAGGGCCTTGTGTGGGTCAGAATTCAGACTGAATCAGCAGAGGAGCAAGCACCAGCAGAAAAATGATGCTTTCTTTCTACCAGTGGGTGAGGAGAGAGAATCTTGCCTGGGAGAGGAGAAGGAAGTAGAGAAAGGCATGAAATATGTTGGGGAAAGGGGAGGAGAGAGGTTCAAGTGTGGGGAGGGAAGGACACAAGCACATGCAGGTCTCACGCGGTAACCGTTCGGTAATTGTCTACATGCATAGAATGACCATTACCACCCGGTTTCCGCCACGCATCAGAAAATAAATATTATTTTATGGAAGATGTAGTAGATATGCATAAAAAAACAAAATTACCACCCAGGCCACGTGGTAGCAGGGCGGTAACTCCGAATTGATGTGCGTTGGGTGTGCGTAGGCACCTACATGACTTAGTAAAAGAGCCCCTGAATGAATGTCAAACATAACTAGTTTGTGACCAGCCTAGTTTACCCACAAGTCAGTAAAAAAGGTTTGTAACAAAAGTACAATAAATTTGCTTAAATGAATCCTGAAGCAATTCATTTCAGACCAGCCTTGTGTAAGTGATAGCAACTGTGTGACAATGAGGGGCATAATCAAAAGGGACGTCCTCGTTTTGATTTGGACATCCTCGCAGAACGTCCCCATCCGGGGGCGGGGAAACCTGTATTATCAAAACAAGATGGACGTCCATCTTGTGTTTCGATAATACATAGTAACATAGTAAATGACGGCAGATAAAGACCTGTACGGTCCATCCAGTCTGCCCAACAAGATAAACTCATTTTACATGGTATGTGATACTTTATATGTATACCCCAGTTTGATTTGTCCTTGCCTTTCTCAGGGCATAGACCGTAGAAGTCTGCCCAGTACTGTTCTTGTACTAAGTTCTGAAGCTAACATCGAAGCCCCTTAAAATTTACACTCCAGCCCATCCCTATCTATTCAGTCACAATCAGGGCGCAGACCATAGAAGTCTGCCCAGCTCCCGTTTTGTTTCCAACTACCGGCGTCACCACCCAATCTCCGCTAAGATTCCACGGAACCATTCCTTCTAAACAGGATTCCTTTGTGTTTATCCCACGCATGTTTGAATTCCATTACCGTTTTCATCTCCACCACCTCCCGCGGGAGGGCATTCCACATATCCATCACCCTCTCCATGAAAAAATACTTCCTGACATTAGTCCTGAGTCTGCCCCCCCTTTAACCTCAATTCATGTCCTCTAGTTCTACCGCCTTCCCATCTCCGGAAAAGGTTTGTTTGCGGATTAATACCTTTCAAATATTTGAACGTCTGTATCATATCACCCCTGTTTCTCCTTTCCTCCAAGGTATACATGTTCAGGTCAGTAAGTCTCTCCTCGTACGGTTTGCAACACAAATCCCATACCATTTTCGTAGCTTTTCTTTGCACCGCTTCCAGTCTTTTTACATCTTAGCAAGATACAGCCTCCAAAAGTGAACACAATACTCCAAGTGGGGCCTCACCAACGACTTATAGAGGGGCATCCACAGCTCCTTTCCTCTTCTGGTTATGACCCTCTCTAAGCAGCCTAGCATCCTTCTGGCCACGCCCGTCGCCTTGTCGCATTGTTTCTTCACCTTCAGATCCTCCGACACCAACACCCCAAGGTCTCTCTCCTGAGTCAAGCTTACTAATCTCTCCCCTCCTATCCGGTATCTCTCTTTTGGGTTTACGCACCCCAAATGCATCACTCTACACTTCTTGGCATTACATTTTAACTTCTAATGACTAATGGTTCACTCAAGCTCAAATACTAATAGAAAATCAGGACACAGCCTCACACTGGCTGTGTAAATTCAAGGTTCAGTGTCGCCACCCAGCCAGCCCAACACAGCAGGCTATAAGGCATGGGCTCAGCATGCCATCATGCAGCTTGAAAAAAACTCCATCAATCAATGATAAGTAACCACACTAACTGCTGTGCTCAAACTGTCAAACAATTAACTAACAGTCGTGTGTGCCCACACAATTTTATAGATCAAATTTCTATATAATTTAGATACATTATAAACCTTTTATGATATAGGATAAATCAGGAGACACCGCCAGATATCACTTAGCTCAATGTACTCGCTATAGTGTTCCGCTCGCTCCGGTGCTCTCCGCTTCTCAACCCGACAGGGAGCCCCCATTTCGCTGGTGCTGCGTCAGGGGTTCTATTTTCAACTTTAGTTGTATCCTCAATTTTTGATCAAGTATGTATTCTGCTGCATCAAAGAAACACCGCAAGCAGGAAACTGACCACAAGCATATGGCGCCATTTTTAAAGGGACTTAAACCCCTCCCTTTCTGTAGCTTGTCAGCGATTACATCACTTCCTCCAGCTGTGTCTGACTTCTCTCATCTGAATCAACAATCCTCAGGCAATGATTGAATAACTGTATATGCCTAGAAGAACGCTGACCATTCAACCCGCACATTCAATCCTTCCGGTTCAACTGTGTTAAAGAAAAAGATCCATTTTTGTTCTTTTTGACGCAATGTTCTTCCCAAATCGTCCTGTCGTTGCGATGGTTTAACTTGTTCTAATACCATGCAAGACAGGTCATCAAAACCGTGGTGTTGTAATTCACTGTGTGTTACCAGCAGTGCTTCCCGCTTCATCACTTTCATACAGGATCGATGTTCCATTATTCTCGTTTTCAGGCTTCTAATCTTTTGCCCAATGTATAGTAATCCACAGTGACATTGAATAACATACATCACTCCTGTGGATTCACAGGTCGTATTCGATTTCAAAAAACATTTGCGCCCTGTTTTTGGCTAAATGAATTCTTTTCCTTCCAACATTATGTGGCAAACCGAACAATGGCCACATTTTTTATGACTTCCTGTTTCTGATGGTGATTTAACAGGTGACCATACATCATTTGAGCTTAACAAATCCCCTAGGTTACACCCTCTCTGGTAGGAGAACAAAATATTAGATTTTGCAAACGTGGGATGCATCTTTAGTAGCTCAAAATGTCTCTATTGTTTTGCTTAATCTACCAGTATCTGCATTAAATTTTAAAACGAATGGTAGTATATCTTCTTCCTGTTGGGTAGACTTGTATTCCAATAGTGCTCCTCTCGAATTGTATTTCATCCTTTTTGCTGCCTTTTTTATCAAATGTCTGGGATAACCCCGTTGTAGTAATTTAATGCTTAATTGGTCAGTGCACTGTTTATAATCTTGTTCCGAGGAACAGATCCTCCTGTGATGTAAAAATTGGCCATATGGGATGTTCTTCTTCATATGCGGAGGATGCATACTCGAAAAGTGTAAGAGTGAATTCCGATCCGTTGAATTTGAAAACACTGTAGTTCTAAAACTGTCCCCTTCTTTTTGGATCCACATGTCCAGGAAAGATATGCAGTGCTTATTGCTTACAACATCAAACTATTCTCGGTATCATGGTTCCTTCTGAAACCAAATCAATGAGGACCTAATATACTATTCCTTTCCAAAAACTCCAAAGGCTGATCATACACTAGCCATTCAATAATCTTGGCTAAATAGGGCAAAGATGAAACAGGTCTATAACGATACACCACATTGGCATCCAAGGCTGGGTTTTTCAAAAAAGGTCTACCATAGCTATTTTTAGATCTTTAGGCACTTCAACGTCAGCAAATCATTTATTCACAGTAGTCTGAAGAGCCTCACAAACAACCTCTTTCAATGCCTTGATAACAGTAGGATGAAATGTGTCCAATACACAGAAAGAAAAATTAACTCTAGAAGAGGCCAATTTCACATGCTCTCGAGTTACCAACTGAAAGTCTGTTCAAACAGAGCTATCATCCAACGGACAATCAATCAAGTTCTATAGGATAATTTACCATTTCAAAATCAGCTATAATATTCTTGATGGAAAGGTAAAAATAAAAGTTTGAAAGGCTGATCTGAGCAGAGCAGAGGCACTTGGGGAAATGTGAGCATTCAGACAGACTCCACTGACACTCCTTTTAAACAGCTGTTTTCCAGTATTTTGTACTAGAAAGAGGAAATGACCTTTCAGTACTATACCACTGCACAGTTGGGAGCAGAGCAATTACGCCTTTTCAGATATGTCAATAGCAATACCTTAAAAGATGTTGGAGAGCTCAGCAAGTACTAATTGGGAAAATTATTATATTTAGGGTTGACATTTGCTCTGAGAGAAGGGAAAATTAAACTCTCCTAATTTCTGTAAAGAATCAGGAATTGTCTTTTTCTGTTCCAGAACCTAAGTGTCTTTAAAAGTTCAAGTTCATCTTTATCTGATGTAGTGCCAAAAGGACCAACTAGGCAGTTTTACAAAAATAAAAATACAGCTAACTGTTAAAGTAACAGGTAGAGAGAAAAGAGAGAGCTACAAGTCTTTGATAGGAAAGGCAAAGTGGCAGAGGAGAGGTACAGTAGATACATCATCAGGCTTGGCGTGCCAGCATGGACAGCAAATTAAGTTCTGGGAAGTATAGAAAAAAAAGAATCTAGGAAAGGGGAAAGAAACCTATTCAGAGGACTCAAAGGCTCACTGGAAAAGACGGGTTGGTCTTAAGAGCTACCTTAAACTGTTAGTGAGATGACAACATGCACAAATATGAAGGAAGGTTATTCCATAGAGTGAGGTCTGTAACATTAAATATGGACTCCTGAAAGACATCCAAGAAGATCTCAGGAAAGGAGGGGATCATCGGAAGGTTCTGGGGTAAAAAGCGAAGGGCTCACTTATTAGATTATGGAATCAAATAACAAGGGAGGGGGGCTGCCCTGGGAGATGAATTTTGTGAACCAATGTTAGGATTTTATACAGTACATCACGTGTAATGAATCAAGCAGCTTCCTGCTGCATTGCGTGTTATATGTAAAATCCTAACATTGAGAAGGGAGGGTAACATGGTCATATTTGCACCCTCCAGTAATTAACTTTGTGGCTATGGTCTGGACACACTGCAGACACATGATTTCTTTTTGGCGAAGTCCTTGAAACAATGCATTGCAGTAATCTAGGTGAGAGAATACCAGTGCATGCAGCAGAATTTGAAGGGCATTAGGTTCCAACAAAGGACAAAGTGAACAAATCTAGTGTAGTTTGTAAAAGCATTTACTAACTACGTACATTAGTACATAAGCATCACCATGCTGGGACAGACCAAGGGTCTATCGAGCCCAGCACCCTGTCACCGACAGCGGCCAAAAGAACAAGCAATTTGTCCCGCCCATCCTAGAAATACTGTATTATTCCCTCATCCATTAAATAACATTCTATGACTTTTTCCTCCAGGAAGCCGTCCAACCCTTTTTTGAAGTCCACTAAGTTAACTGCCTTAACCACCTTTTCTGGCAGTGAATTCCAGAGTTTCACTACGCGTTGAGTGAAGAAAAATTTCCTCCGATTCATTTTAAATTTACCACACTGCAGCTTCATCGCATGCCCCCTTGTCCTAGTATTTTTGGAAAGCGTAAACAGACGCTCCACATTGACCCATTCCATTCCACCCATTTTCTTATAGACCTCTATCATATCTCCCCTCAGCCACCTTTTCTCCAAGCTGAAGAGCCCCAGCCTCTTCAGCCTATCCTGATAGGGAAGTCGTCCCATCTCCTGTATCATTTTTGTTGCCCTTCTCTGCACCTTTTCCAATTCCACTATGTCTTTTTTGAGGTGGAGCGACCAGAATTGAACACAATACTCGAGGTGCGGTCGCACCATGGAGTGATACAACGACAGAATAATATCCTTATTTTTGTTTTTAATCCTTTTCCTAATGATACCCAACATTCTATTTGCTTTCCTAGCCGCAGCAGCACATTGAGCAGAAGTTTTCAACGTATCATCAACGATGACACCTAGATCCCTTTCTCGGTCCGTGACTCCCAACGCTGAACCTTGCATGACGTAGTTATAGTTTGGGTTCCTCTTTCCCACATGCATCACTTTGCACTTGTTCACATTAAACGTCATCTGCCATTTAGACGCCCAGTCATTATCTATAATGACCCCTGGGATCTTAACAGAGTCAGAGATCTGAATCTACATGCCAGAAATGGTAATGGAATCCAGATGTTTATGAGAGGGATCAAGAGAAAACATCATCACCTTTATCTTTGCGAGGTCGAATTGCATCCTATTATTATGCAGTCATGTAAAAATAATTTGCAGTTTAGAGTTAAGCCTAGAGAGATCCACGGTAGAATTAGGGTTAAATTTTGCAAGGACCTGAATATCATCCGCATAGAAGTAAGAAAGTTAATTTTACATTTTCTATAACATTAACAATGTAACTTGTATTCCACTAATACTTCACGGTTCAAAACGGATCCCAGTATACAAGAAACTGGACATTTCCAGGAATTACAAGCAAAAATCATCAAGATTTACATACACATTTCTTTATGTAGATTTATTAGATTGCTAGAGGCACTAGAAAAATAATGAATAGAGTCAGGGCTAACAGAGAGCCCCGAGACATACCACATGCAAATGGGAGGGATTCGGACAACGTATTCTGCCAGGAAAAACAGTAGGTGTGGTTAGAAACATAGGAGTGGAACCACAGCCATGTCTTCTCGGTGATTCCTGCGCCCTACAATCTGTCAAGAAGCAACTGATCGACGAGATCAAATAACTGTGGGTAGATCAATGGACAGCAAGAGGACAGAATGGAGTTCTTGCTCTCTCTTTTTCTATACCATATCTAGCCACCTCTCGTTCTCGATCTGCACTAGTTTTTTCCATCTTTAACTCGACTTCTTCATAGATTTTTATCTGTCTGGAAAAAAGAAAGGTTGCAAAATGCAAATGAGAGCAAAGAGAAAAATAAAAGCTCAACAGCAGCATACAGATGAGAGCTATATAACAAGCTGAAGTCATAGGCGGTCGGTGGCCCAACTGGGGAAGCTAAAGGGGGCGGGGTTAGGGGTGGGACCAGGGGTGGAGCTTAAATTCATAATTGTCTGATAACACACAGAAAAAAAATAAATAAAAATAAAAGTCACAATTAATACCTTTTATTAAATTTAGATATTAGCTATGTATCATATGTCAAAGAATAAAGTGGTTGTTCAAAGCATATACTAAGCACAATCGCTCAACTGCAAAACACTATGCACAACTTTGTGCAAAAACACACTCAGAACCTTACTGTACCATAAATATTACACTGGGCAGAACCTAATACACCATTAGGGGCTTATAGCCCATTTAGTTATGTTTAAACAAAAGAGATCTGCATTTAAAAAAATATTTATTTTTATTTTGACCCATAAAACCACTTGTCGCTGAAACATGCCTAAAAACAAAATAATCCAGTTGTGTATCTAAAATGCAAATTCCTACAAATGAGATGACGTTAAAATGTGATTCCATGTGCCCCAATGAAAGGTGAGTTTAATTCTACTTCCATTTAATTTCAATATACAGTATTCTATCATCTTTATAACAGCAGCTTCCCAAGGCAGAGTACAACAACAGTTAAGATAAACTCAGATAAACTCTCAAGAAACAGAAACAGGATATATAAGCACAAACTTCAGAGTTTATAATCGCTTTTTCTACCAGCTGCAATACCGTGCCTATTAACAGAAACAGCTTTAGCCTTGTTACCGATCAACAATCAAGAACAACCTGGATGCAGCAGCTCAAAATTTGCTTGTTTTGTTTGGTGAGAAGGCAGTGAGGATGAGGGCTATGCTGGGGAAACACATTGAACAAACTGACTTCCTTGTTTACTTACTGGGCTACAAAGGCACTTCCATTCGTCTATTAAACCTCCTTGGGCAGCTCCCCCCCCCCCCCCCCCCCCCCCCCACGGAGTCTTGCATCTTTCTCCCTGTTTCTTCTGCTGCCTGCAGCTGCTGTCTCTTGTCGTCATTTTTTACTGCCCTGAAGAGTTCTGCCTCGGCAACGGTGATTCAGAGTCAGCATTCTGCCAGCGTCGGAGCTTCTCCTCAGGGGCGTCCTGGACTCTAACGTAACTTCCTCTTTTCCGCAGAGGTAGGAGTGAGACGCGCCTGAAGAGAAAGCCCCGATGCTGGCAGAAGGCTGACTCTGAATCACCGGAGCTGAGGCAGAACTCTTCAGGGCAGTAAAAATGACGACGGAGACGGCGGGCAGCAGAAGAAACACAAGATGGTCAGGATTGGGCTGGGGAGGCTTAGCCTCCCCAAGCCTCTTATACGGGGCGCCTATGGTTGAAGTCAAGATGTGGAAGAGTTTGTTCATTCATCCAACATGTTGAAAGGATATGCTTTCACTAGAGGGTACTCAGCATTTTCCTGACTGCCAATGGCTTTTATGCCTGGACATTCAATGCCAGGCTATGTACAGGCTCTGGTACTGAACATTCTGGCATGCACAGCCGGCTAAAACTTAGCCAGTTAAGTGTAATATTCACAGAAAGAGTGGAAGGCACCAAGCCAAATTCCCAGGATGGCCAAAAAGCTCAGTTTATTCCTTAAAAACCAAGAGATGTGTTCATAATACAGTCTTCACCACCGCTGGCGTTCAACCCGGATATTCAATGATGAGCCATTTCCAGCAACGGGCACCGAATATCCAGGTTTTTGAACACCGGTTAGCGCTTGACCACTTACGTCGATATTCAGACTTATCCAGCCATGGCTTAGTGGGCAAAGATAAGGCTGCATAAAATGCAGGCTTATTTGCCCACTACGCCTGGCCAGTTACGTTCTGAACGTCAGGACTTAACTGGTCATGCCCCTGGAATGCCCCCACCATCCCGGGTTTTTTTTTGAGATAACTGGTTAAATGCTGCTAAAAATGACTGGTTCTCCGCCGAGATGCGAGTTAACCCTTTAGTGTCCAATGTTCCCGTAATAAGCCATATGAGAACAGATTGATGGGAACATTGGTCACTAAAGGCTTTTTAACCAGGCGGTGGCCATTTCTGGCCGGTTAACTCGCTTTGAATATTGGCCAGATAGTAGCCATGCAGGAGCGGTACCGCTAAGTCAAAAAGTGTCGGTAACGTCTCAGGCCCAAAATGGACGCACGCCAAGTTTTATTTTGCCGCACATCCGTTTTTGGTCAAAAAAAGGACCTTTTTTGCAGGTGCGCTAAAAAATGAATCTACGTGCATCCAAAACACGTGCCTACACCAGCGCAGGCCATTTTTTGGCGTGCCTTAAATCAGCTATGGGTTAGCACATAAAGATAGGACTGACTTTTATGTGGTCCTATTTATGTGGTGGTTTATTTAATAATTTGTTTTATTAACGATAACAGTAACTGAAAGTATAACAAAACCTCTATATGACATTAGTCCAACATTATTTCCAACAACATTGCAGTAATTGTAGTCACTTATGCATGCCATCATTTCGTTTTTTCCCCACCTTTTTATAACCAGCCAAGTGCTGACTCCGCCCCCAAATAGCCGGTTTTCAGTTCAGCACTAAGTGGTTATTTTCAGTGGCACCAGTACGTTTTTTCTAGCAAAAAAGGTGCCAGTACTCAAATGCCAGGCCACCCTTCAGGGGTGAGGTGATCACTGAGGGACCCACCCTACAATGGCCAGGCCCCCTGCAACCAGTCACAGAATCTGACAAGGCAGAATTGGTGTATAGAGCCTGAGCTCTTTCACTGAAACTTGGAGACCATGGGTCAATTTTAGCAGACAATGGAAAAGGTGCCGGTACTCAGTACCCCCTCAAAAAAAAGCCCTGAGTGGCACTAACAGGTTAAGTGCTGCTGAATGTTATTGGTTAGGGGATTTCACTGGCCAGGAGCTATTGCTTTGACTATCAACCCCTAAGACAGCCTATTCTACAAAGGCACTGGGTTTCCCTAATAGGATACTACTACTAGTACTTACCATTTTGATAGTGCTACTAGATGTAAATTATATGCAGGTATTTTCTCTGTTCCTAGAGGGCTCACAGTCTAAGCTTTTGTACCTGGGGTAATGGAGGGTTAGCTTAGCGGAGTTTAAAAAAGGTTTGGATGGCTTCCTAAAGGAAAAGTCCATAGACCATTATTAAATGAACTTGGGGAAAATCCACTATCTCTGGGATAAGCAGTATAAAATGTTTTGTACTTTTTTGGGATCTTGCCGGGTATTTGTGACCTGGATTGGCCACTGTTGGAAACAGGATGCTGTGCTCGATGGACCTTTGGTCTTTCCCACTATGGCAATACTTATGTACTTATGACTTGCCCAAGGTCACAAGGAGCTGCAGTGGGAATTGAACCCAGGTTACCAGGATCAAAGCCCACTGGGCTGACCATTAGGCTACTCCTCTGCCCCAGGTAACTGCTTAATTACACACATAAGAGGCACCATCATTTATGTCAGCCATGGAGCTGGTGTGTTTCCATTCTATCCGTGTTTTATATACTGCCAACTTTCCCAAAGGATTCATAGCAGTTAACAAAAGTATACATCAAAAGTACATATTACCCTTACAATAACCCACAACCAGTTAAACAATCCTAAACATTTCAACATATTGCTTATAAATCATTGTTCAAACAAAAATGTCTTCAGAGCTTTCTGAAAGGATAGATACACTGGTAAAATTCTGAATTCCCGAGGGAACTCGTTCCAAATTTTAGCAGCTTGAAATGGGAATGAGCTCATAGACAGACCTTAAATGTATATTTTTTTATGAGTAGGGTACCCTATTTGTAAAGTGGGAGATAAGCACATACTAAGCCCAGAAGAAGGAAGTGTCAATAAGTCCACTACATCCTCAGAGTTCAACGCGTAAAGCGATTTAAAGACTAGACTTGCAACTCGGTGTCGGAGATACATGCATAAATTACAGTATTCTATAAGTTACATACATAAGAGTCCCACCCATTTGTACGGCCACCTATAAAACATGCATTATATAAGTTATCTTCTGACCTCATCTATAGGATATTTTCCCAAGAGTATTTTCTCCTATGGGTTTCACACTTACTAGGAGGAGCTATATTGTCTCTTTGTCGGATCCGCATTTTTTTATTACAAATACCCATGTCTTTCGGGCTTTGGTACTCTTTTTTCACTTTTAGCCACTTTACTACACACATTATTTTAACAACCTGTTTGCCTCTATGAGATATTCCTCTTTTTCTCCTGGACTTTTTTTTTTTTGTTACATTTGTACCCTGCGCTTTCCCACTCATGGCAGGCTCTATGCAGCTTACATGGGGACAGTGGAGGGTTAAGTGACTTTGCCCAGAGTCACAAGGAGCTGCCTGTGCCTGAAGTGGGAATCAAACTCAGTTCCTCAGGACCAAAGTCCACCACCCTAACCACTAGGCCTTGTTCAGTATCACAAGGTTGTTTACCACCTAAGATCCAATAAGGTCAGTTCCTTTCCCCTCTTTACATTCTTTATATATTGGATTTTGTCAGTTTCACACCACTAGATTTTATTTTGTCTATTTTGTTACATTCGTACCCCGCGCTTTCCCACTCATGGCAGGCTCAATGCGGCTTACATGGGGACAATGGAGGGTTAAGTGACTTTGCCCAGAGTCACAAGGAGCTGCCTGTGCCTGAAGTGGGAATCAAACTCAGTTCCTCAGGACCAAAGTCCACCACCCTAACCACTAGGCCACTCCTCCACTGTTGCTACTATTTGAGATTCTACATGGAATGTTGCTGCTATTCCACTAGCAACATTCCATGTAGAAGTCGGCCCTTGCAGATCACCAATGTGGCCGCGCAGGCTTCTGCTTCTGTGAGTCTGACGTCCTGCACGTATGTGCAGGACGTCAGACTCACAGAAACAGAAGCCTGCGCAGCCTTCTACATGGAATGTTGCTAGTGGAATAGCAACATTCCATGTAGAATCTCCAATAGTATCTATTTTATTTTTGTTACATTTGTACCCTGCGCTTTCCCACTCATGGCAGGCTCAATGCGGCTTACATGGGGACAATGGAGGGTTAAGTGACTTTGCCCAGAGTCACAAGGAGCTGCCTGTGCCTGAAGTGGGAATCAAACTCAGTTCCTCAGGACCAAAGTCCACCACCCTAACCACTAGGCCACTCCTCCACTCCTCCAGATGAACCATGTGGTGCCAACCCCCCCCCCCCCCCCCCCCCCCCATGCTGGCAATGATCCTGATAGCTTCTGGCTGTGTTTTTTAAGTTGCACACATAGCAACTTAGGATGAAGAATGCCAGGCATGAGTAGCCAAAGTTCATACACCCTATTAAGGATGGGTGATATTTTGCTGCTGCTGATACCCAGTGAGGAGGGGATGCTCTAGGGGGTCTTTGGTAGGAAGACAGATGCTTGGAGGGGCATTAGGAAGAGGGTGGATACTCTGGGGGTTTTCAAGAGGGGACAATAGAAATCAAACAAAATAAAACATGGAAAATAAAATAAGATGATACCTTTTTTATTGGACATAACTTAATACATTTCTTGATTAGCTTTCGAAGGTTGCCCTTCTTTGTCAGATCGGAAATAAGCAAATGTGCTAGCTGACAGTGTATATAAGTGAAAACATTCAAGCATTACTATGACAGTAAAATAGATACCATTGGAGATTCTACATGGAATGTTGCTACTATTGGAGATTCTACATGGAATGTTGCTATTCCACTAGCAACATTCCATGTAGAAGGCTGTGCAGGCTTCTGTTTCTGCACGGCCACATTGGTGATCTGCAAGGGTCGACTTCTACATGGAATGTTGCTACTATTGGAGATTCTACATGGAATGTTGCTACTATTGGAGATTCTACATGGAATGTTGCTATTCCACTAGCACATTCCATGTAGAAGGCTGTGCAGGCTTCTGTTTCTGTGAGTCTGACGTCCTGCACGTACGTGCAGGACGTCAGACTCACAGAAGCAGCAGGACGTCAGACTCACAGAAGCAGCAGCCTGCGCGGCCACATTGGTGATCTGCAAGGGCCGACTTCTACATGGAATGTTGCTAGTGGAATAGCAACATTCCATGTAGAATCTATAGAAATCAAACAAAATAAAACATGGAAAAGAAAATAAGATGATACCTTTTTTATTGGGCATAACTTAATACATTTCTTGATTAGCTTTCGAAGGTTGCCCTTAACAAGGATCTGGGGTTCCTAGCCCATTATAAACCATAAAGCTGTATGTCTCTGTTGATCACCCTCCCCTCACCTATCCACACCCACCCTGTTAGAATATCAATGATATGCTTTGATGTCCCCATGCATACTTCCTACCCACCCCCCTCCTCCCACCCTGTCAGACTGTCATAGTAATGCTTGAATGTTTTCACTTATATACACTGTCAGCTAGCACATTTGCTTATTTCTGATCTGAGGAAGAAGGGCAACCTTCGAAAGCTAATCAAGAAATGTATTAAGTTATGTCCAATAAAAAAGGTATCATCTTATTTTCTTTTCCATGTTTTATTTTGTTTGATTTCTATAGATTCTACATGGAATGTTGCTACTATTGGAGATTCTACATGGAATGTTGCTATTCCACTAGCAACATTCCATGTAGAAGGCTGCGCAGGCTTCTGTTTCTGTGAGTCTGACGTCCTGCACGTACGTGCAGGACGTCAGACTCACAGAAGCAGAAGCCTGCGCGGCCACATTGGTGATCTACAAGGCCCGACTTCTACATGGAATGTTGCTAGTGGAATAGCAACATTCAATGTAGAATCTATAGAAATCAAACAAAATAAAACATGGAAAAGAAAATAAGATGATACCTTTTTTATTGGACATAACTTAATACATTTCTTGATTAGCTTTTGAAGGTTGCCCTTCTTCCTCAGATCGGAAATAAGCAAATGTGGCAGCGGATAGTATATATGAGAGAAACCTCTCACCTACCAACACCCATTCTGTTAGAATATCAATCAAATGCTTTGATGTCCCCATGCATACCCCCACCCTCCCACTGTCAGACTGTCAAAGTAATGCTTTGATGTTTCTCTCATATATACTATCTGCTACCACATTTGCTTATTTCCACTAAGGGTCGAGCTTCTGTATAAGAGCTTCATGTTAATACTGCAACCCACGTTAAGTGGAGGGGGTGGGGTACCACAGGATCTGTCAGGCTGGGAAAGCTGGCACACTCCACACTAAATTCCATTTTAAGAGTACCTGCTTCTGCTTAAGACCAAGTGCCTTTGTGCAGGACAGGAGTACCACAGCCTCAGGCCCAGACTGCAGTTGCCTATTTTGCCTATGACAAATTCTGGGCCTGCTCAACATCAGCCAGCACATCTGGAGAAGATGGTCTCTGAGGTCCCAGGCATAATGGCAGCTGTACTTTCAAAGGCCAGCAGATCAGTCCTGAGATAGCATCAAAATGGCTACAAGCCAAAAGGTTTTGCTAACACACATTACATGTTTTTAACGTGTGCTGCACTGCCTTCCAGTCCTGCATTACCATGTTAGAATGCCCCTTTTCTTGATTTCCATAAAATTTAGGGGCCCTTTTACTAAGACGTGTAGGCGCCTATGCAGGTACAACGTGTATCAAATTAAAACTATCGCCTGACTACCGCGTGCCATGGGTGGTAATTTTAATTTTGACGTGTGTCCACAACGAGCGGCAGAAAATAATATTTCTATTGTCTACAGCGTGGCGCTAACCAGGTGGTAATCAGCAGTGTACACGTGCTGTAACACATGAGACCTTACCGCTAAGTATCAATGGGTGGCGGTAAGGACTCGGGACCAAAATGGACCTGCGCTGATTTTGATTTTGCCGCACGTCCATTTTCGGCAAAAAAAAAAGGCCTTTTTTGCAGGCTCGCTGAAAAATGGACCTGTGCGCATCCAATACACATGCCCACACTAGCGCAGGCCATTGTTCGGTGGCGCCTTAGTAAAAGTGCCCCTTGTATCTCATTTGCATCAAAACTCAATGCATTGCGCATTCAAATAATACAGGGTGTTATGGTAACACGGTTGCGATAGTCCACACTATCTTAATGTGACCCACTTAACAAGTTAGTTTTCCTCATTCCCCTGCTTTTTTTATTCAGTTTTGCAGTTGCAGTGGCGTAGGAAGGGGGGCGGTGGGGCGGTCCGCCCCGGGTGCACGCCGCTGGGGGGGGGGGGTGTCAGCTCCGCTGGTTCCCTGCTCTCTCTGTCCCGGAACAGGTTACTTCCTGTTCCGGGGCAGAGAGAGCAGGGACCCAGCGGAGCCGACGCAGCTCCCAGTGATGTGCGCTCGGGACGGAGCGGTCCTCCCACCCGTCCCCTTTCCTACGTGAGTGGTAAGAATGCGCTCCGGGGGTTGTGCACGCTGAGGGGGGGGGGCGCAGTGGCGACCTGCCCCGGGTGTCAGCCACCCTCGCTACGGCACTGTGCAGTTGTCTTCAGATAACTAGGATATTTGTTTTTCTCTGGTGCATTTTTTTTTCTTTGTCTACGTCTTACAAGCATTGGTAAAATGGCAATGGCAGATTTTTGTACTGAGCCGCAGCTGGCTTCTTACTTCCAAATAGCCCACCACAGGACTAAATAACTTTGGACAGAAATAGATTTAAATTAACCACTGCTCTCTCCATGATAATCCACATGGAAACAGCAATAAAAAGGAAGATTTCCACAGGGAGACCTCCCAGCTTTTCACCGGAAAGCAGTGAATGGTATGCGAATTTTCTTTCTATCCGAGAAAATCTCTCTTAATGAAATGTGTTTATGGCACGATATCTGCATTGCAACAGAAATCTGCAAAACTAGATCCCAGAAACTTTCAGGTCTTTCTGCATTTAAACCATCTCTTTTCCTTGGAACCTTCAAATATAATGATTTTTTTTTGTTTTCAGTGTAAAATGGAGGAGTGGCCTAGTGGTTAGGGTGGTGGACTTTACTACTACTACTTAACATTTCTAAAGCGCTGACTTTGGTCCTGGGGAACTGAGTTCGATTCCCACTTCAGGCACAGGCAGCTCCTTGTGACTCTGGGCAAGTCACTTAACCCTCCATTGCCCCATGTAAGCCGCATTGAGCTTGCCATGAGTGGGAAAGCGTGGGGTACAAATGTAACAAAAATAAAATAGATACTATTGGAGATTCTACATGGAATGTTGCTATTCCACTAGCTGCGCAGGCTTCTGTTTCTGTGAGCCTGACATCCTGCACGTACGTGCAGGACGTCAGACTCACAGAAGCAGAAGCCTGCGCAGCCACATTGGTGATCTGCAAGGGCCGACTTCTACATGGAATGTTGCTAGTGGAATAGCAACATTCCATGTAGAATCTCAAATAGTAGCAACAGTGGAGGAGTGGCCTAGTGGTTAGGGTGGTGGACTTTGGTCCTGAGGAACTGAGTTCGATTCCCACTTCAGGCACAGGCAGCTCCTTGTGACTCTGGGCAAGTCACTTAACCCTCCATTGCCCCCATGTAAGCCGCATTGAGCCTGCCATCAGTGGGGAAAGCGCAGGGTACAAATGTAACAAAAAAAAAAGTGACCTAGGCAGATACTCCTTATGGCTTGGGTGTTTCCTCTTAGCTTTTCGGATTTCCAGTTCAAATTGGAACTGGCACCATGTATAACCTTTCTTTCTCAACCCTCCTATACAGCCCAGCCATTCTAGATAAGGTCCTTGGTCCTGAGTGGTGTAGAACGAGTAGACGTAAATCCATTTTTTACTTGTTCCAAAAGTACAAAGACACTCGAGGAAGTTACATGGAAATACTTTTAAAACAAATAGAAGGAAATATTTTTTCACTCAACGAATAGTTCAGCTCTGGAACTCAAAGCCAGAGGAAGTTAACAGCGGTTAGCGTATCTGGGTTTAAAAAAGGTTTGTACAAATTCCTGGAGGAAAAGTCCATAGTCTGCTATTGCCCTGGGATTTGTAGTATGGAGTGTTGCCACGATTCGGGTTTCTGCCAGGTACTTGTGACCCGGCTCGGCCGCTGTTTGGAAAACAGAATACTGGGCTAAATGGAACTTTGGTCTGACCCAGTATGGCTACTCTTATGTTCCCAAACCTGGTCTTGAAGACACCCTAGCCAGTCAGGTGTTCAGGACACCCACAATGAATATTCATGAGAAATATTTGCAAGCACTGCGTCCACTGCATGCAAATCTCACTCATTACTATTCATTGTAGATATCTTGAAAACTTGACTGGCTGGGGTGGCAAAAGGAACAGATTTGGGAGCACTGCTCTAATCCCTTGATTTGTCCTGTTTGTCTGTCTTGACTAGATTGTAAACTCTGTTGAGCAGGGACTGTCTCGTATGTGTCTTATATACAGTGCTGTATATTTCTGGTAGCACTATAGAAATTATAAGTAGCAATAATAGTAGTATAGTAGTAGCAGCAGCAGGGCAGAAGTGATCCACAGTCACTCCTGTCCATGCCATCTCCACAGTCAACATGGCTGCTGTGCTTAAAATACAGGTGCATATTTGGCCTGTTAGGCTAACATTCTATGAAGAAAAGCAGGCCCCCTACTTTATCTTTTGTTGAACAGACTCTAAATAGGCACACTTGTTAAAGAATTACCCTCCTGGTTTTTATGCCCTTGTGCCTTCAGCAACCACCTGAAAACAAGGTACATACCTATATCTGGCTTTAGCAATCAGCAAATTGTCACGTTTTACTTTTAAGCATAGAACTGGGATAGAGTTAGGAATTCGAGAACACCGTGGAGAACTGATGGAGCACAGCACAGGGCAGAGAACCGGTTAAAATGCTGGGCCTACCGGAGGAAGAGGACGTATATCTCCCCCTAAACAATTCCAGGCTCTGCAAACTCTGAACAGAAATGATTAAACCGGGTTCTCAGAGATATTTGGATCTGGTTTTGTATCCTCAGTCAAACTTAATTAAAGCCTCCCAGGAATGAGGGGAGTGAAGATTTTCCAAAGCAATAAAGATGTACTGATAACAATACTAGGACAGGGGCTTGCTCAGTGTCACAAGAACAAGTTGTTCGACATTGCAAAAGCAGGAAGCCAAAGGGTTTACGCAGGAGATCTGTAAACGCAATGCCACCAGGTCAAACGTTTCCCCTCACCTTTATCTGTCCCCCGTTCTCATCACATAATATATATGATGGCAGAATATACTCGTTACCATGGCCTCACTGTTTTCTCAGCTGCTTTCTGTCCACAAAAGATGAAGAGATTAGTGGCGGTAGGGATTTGCTGTCATTCGGCTTTGGCAGCTCCAGGCCTTCTTATGGCGGAGCTTTATCCAGCTGCCCTGCCTGGAGATTACTTTATCCAGGGCCATCACCAGCTCACAAGCCATCCTGCCTTTTCATAAGGGAAATTAATGCACTCTGAATCCTATCTGAAGTTGCAGAGTAAGGTAGAAATGATATGATTTCATCGTGCGTCTTGTTCTATTTTCTTCCTGGTCCGTTAGGGCTGCAGCTCAATTGGAACACGGCCTCTACTTTATACGCAACTTTGAAAATCCAATCTCTAGTCCAAGCAGGCTGGTAGGATCCTGGGCATCTCTAGAAAAGTACTTAAGGGCCAACCTCAGAGGGGAATTCTGCAGCACGGTGGGTAATCTCACCAGACCAAAAAGGACCCTGAACAGAGGAAAAGCAGGGGCAAAAATGGGGGAAGCTTAGGGTTAAAAAAACAAAATAATCGGACCTATATTTATCCAACCACTTGTTTTCCTCACACCATACAATCGTGATTTCACCAGAAAATCAAATACTCTCTTCTTTGATATAATGAATACCTAGATAAATAGACTAGATGGGCCTTATCTGCTTTTATTTTCTGTTTCTTTGTTTCTATGTTCAAAGAATTCAATTCCAGGCACAACAGCCTGTGATTTATTGCTTAGTAACAAGGATGTTTTCAATATCAAATGCAGGTGCTCCTTGACTTTTACATTAACGTTATGATAAACAGGAAAGTTTATTTAAGATGCATTACTGCCATCCTGTGTCCAAGCGGGTGACAATGCCAGCCTGCTGGTCTCTAATCCAGAGCCAACTGCCCTACTAGATGTAGTCAACAGTAGTCTCCAGCAGACATCCACGTTAGATTTTCAGAATATCCAGAAATGAATGGCCGAGTTTAAGTTGCATGTTCTGGCTACCCTGCGAGATCTAGAAAGGTCATGTATATCATGACCTTGGAATAAATTTTGATGTTGCCCCAACCACAAGATAGTACACTTTATGCAGTGTCCAGTCCAAGACAGAACAAGTGATGGGCAGTTCTGTAAATTGGTGCCTCTTTTGGGCGTTGCGCTGCAGCATGGCAAGGCTCACCATAGAATATAAGGAGGTAATGGTGAGATGTGTACCTGGAACCTTTTATGTGAAGTCCACTGCAGTACCCCCTAGGGTGCCCCACTGCTCTGCTGGGATGTCTGTGTGGCCAGTCTACTAAGAATGCTGTCCCCCTCCCCATACATCCCAATGGCTTATTTTTGTGTGTTTTTCCCTTGGACATTTTTTTTTTCCAAAAATGGTCCACAAAGGTAGATGCACTGAGCATAAAAACATCTAGCAAATGGCCATTTTTGAAACAAAAAGTTGGACGTTTTTCTGGTTTGAAAATGGCCGTGTTCACTACTGGATTTTTGGATGTTTCCACAAAAACATGCAAAACTGAATTCAGACATCATATTGAAAATGCTCCTCTATGTCACTTATGTGTGAGCTTATAGTATAGCACTTAGGGAAAACGCACTTGTAAGTGGCAGATACTTCTACATTTTTTACAGAATTGCTCCAACATGGCCTTGCCAGCTTGTATAAGATGTGCCATACTGGTTCAGACTAAAGGTTCATTGAGAGTAGCAGTGGTCAATTGAGGTCACAAATCCCCAACAGGATCACAAAGTGTAGATCTATTTCTTGCCGCTGACTCCCAGAAACAAGTGGTGGTTTTCCGAGTACGTATGGCTAAAAATGGTTTCTGGACTTTTTATTCAAGAGCCTTTCTAAAGCCAGCTATGCCAGCTGCACCCTCCATCAACAAATTCTACAGCTTGAATGTGCATTGAGTGAAAAAAATGATTTGTTTAAATCTGCTACCTGTTAGCACTAAGACTGGGGGATACATCATAGTATGACTGGAAAGGGTAAGTAACCAATTCCCTAGTTAAATGTTCCACCTCACTCACAATTTTATAGATCTCTCCATATCTCCTTTCACCCCTCTTCTCCGAGCTGAATAGTTCTTATCTACTTAGCCTTTATTTATTGAGGTCATTCCACCCTCTTTATTGTTTTTGTTTTCCTTCTCTCTATCTTTCTTAGCTCTGTTATATAGTATAAGAAACAGGTCCATTATAATACTGTAGACTGTCTCACTGGTATATGGAATAAGTCTTTTGGCTTTTTTTTAAATCATCAATCTTTATTAATCCACTCAAGAGCACACATATAAACAGCATTTTTGTTTGCTTCCACAAGAACTGGTTGACAAATCCAAACATCTGTATAACCTTCCCAAATGCCTCCCTTCTTAGCGCACCCCCCCCCCAAGAGGGGCTTTTTACCCAATTCTCCTCCTCCCATGCATTGACCTTTTTGATTCAGTCTTTATTCTTTGTTTACCTCATTCAGCAGGCCACCCCCCCTCTCCCCAATGTGGCCTTAAACTCTGGCCAGCAGCAGGCCAAGTGAGGTGAGGAGATACAGCAGGAGTAGTGTGGTTCAGTATTAGAGCATAAATGGAGATGGTTCATTCAAGCAAGGGTCCTAAGCTTCAGGAAAACTAACTTTTGATACGATGGCAGAATAGTTCAAGGCAGGGCTGCCGAGAGAGGGGGACAGGGGGGGACAAAAGTCCCCGGGCCCGGGCCTCCGGGGGGGGGGCCCGGTGCCGCCACTGCAGTGTGGCCCGCCCGCCCTCCTCGCTCCTCCTCTCCTCGCTCCGGAACTAACCTTAAGTCTCCTTCTTTCACTTCGCGCAAGAAGCAGCAGCAGGGCAGGCCACTCCTTCCTTCCGTGTCCCGCCTTCGCCTGATGTAACATCCACGAGGGCGGGGCACGGAAGGAAGGAGGAGAGGTCTGCCCTGCTGCTGCTTGCGCAAAGTGAAAGAAGGAGGCTTAAGGTTAGTTCCGGGCCTGGTAGCGGGTGGGGGGGGGGGCCCAGCGACTTCAGGTGGGCGGCGACCTCGGGTAGGGGGGGGCCCGGGGGTGACCTTGTCCTGGGCCCAGCCCCTGCTCTCGGTGGCCCTGGTTCAAGGAGTCATTAGCTGCATGGAAAAATCTAGTAGGGTACTGGGCAAATCTGAAAGGAGATATGAGAGCAGTGAACCTTTTTGTTAAGGAAGTGAATAAAAACAAAAAGCAAAAAGAAGCTGCTGAAAAGGTAAGCAAGAAAAGGCTGCATTCATAAATCCCATGACACCTCAGAATGAGGAAGAAAGCCAACACTATCTGGTAAAAGCGAGCTGGCAAAGGAGCAAATGGAAAAAATGCTGAAATGGCAAAGCAGAGGAACAAGACTTTTTTTTTTTTAAAAGATATGTTAGTGATAGGAAACAAAAACTGCAAATGTGGCATTGCAAGACACAAAGGTGAAGGACAAATATGTAGAGGTTGATGAGGATAAAGTAGAATAGTATTTCTGTTTTGTGTTCATGAAGGAACGGCCAGGAGGGGGACTACAGAAAACAAATACAAACAGAAGTGAGGTGGAGCTTGAGCAGATTTCAGAAGACTGTTTGAGAAGCAAGCAGAACTAAAAGTAGACAAATCAAGAGGGCTGGAATGGATATTAGGGGAACTAGAGGAAGTTTAGGCAGCTCTGTCTAACCTTTCAATGCTTCCTTAGAGTCATGAGTAGGTCCAGAGGACTCTAATCTTCCAGTACCATGCCTGATTTTAAAGATAAAGTACATATTACTAACAATAGCTGTGCAAGTTCATTTTTTTAATTCTACCAGTACTCTGGGATGTATACCATCCGGTCCCGATGATTTGCTACTCTTCAAATTGTCAAAATTGCACCATTACATCATCCATGTTTACAGAGATTTGTTTCAGTTTCTCTGGCTCATCAGCACTGAATTCCATTTCTGGCACTGGTATCTCTCTCACATCTTCCTCGGTGAAGGCCAGAGCAAAGAATTCATTTAATCTCTCCGCTATGGCTTTGTCTTCCCTTTTTCCCCCTTTTATCCCTTGGTCATCTGATTCTTTTGATGGCTTCTTGCTTCTAATATACCTTCAAAAGTTTTTATTCTATGTTTTTGCCTCCAGTGCAGTCTTCTTTATAAAGTCTCTCTTTGCCTTCCTTATCAGCGCATTGCATTTAACTTGCTATTCCTTATGTTGTTTCCTATTATTTTCAGTCAGACCCTTCTCCCATTTTCTGCAGGATTGTCTTTTAGCTCTAATAGCTGCCTTCACCTCACTTTTTAACCATGCCAGCTGTCATTGGCCCTTCCTTCCTCCTTTTCTAGTACATGGAATATGTCTGATCTGGGCTTCCAAGACAGTATTTTTGAACAGCATAACTGCATATAATAAGGTGAGGTCACACCAGGGAGCAATACAGAGGCATTATAAAATTCTTTATCTTTTTTTCTATCCCTTTTCTAATAATTCTAACATTCTGTTTGCTGTTTTGGCTGCTGCCACACACTGTCAGAAGATTTCAACCTATTGTCGATAGCACCTACATCTTTTTCTTGGGTGTTGACTCTAAGGTGGAACCTATCATCATGTAACTATGATTTGGATTATTCTTCCCAATGTGCATCACTTTGCATTTGTCCACATTAAATTTTATCTTCCATGTGGATGCCTAGTCTTCCAGTTTCCTAATATCTTCCTACAATTTCTCACAATCCACATGCAATCTAGCAACCTTCATAGTGTTGTGTCATCTCTACATTTAGGGTCCCTTTTACAAAGTGGTGGTAAGCCCAACGCGGGCTTACCGCTCACTCTTTTGGCCCAACGCAGCTACCGGCGGTAGTCCTACCCCAGTGTGCGCCATTTCTGAGGGAAAAAGAAGAACTCCAGAAATGGCTTGAACGGCAATAACCCGTGTGGAGTGAATTCTTTCAACTTGAGAGAACCAACATCAGGTGAGAACCCCTCTGGCCTACTGAAGTGTATTCTGGCCCCGGTTTACAACTTGAACTAGTAAGAGGAGTTATGGACACGTCCCATCTCATGCTCGATGAGGACCTGAGGTAAGACCCCAGAAATACACCACCCTGGGCCTGGACAATTAGTATAATTAGATAATTAGTATCAGTGGCGTACCAAGGGGGGGCAGTGGGGGCGGTCCGCCCCGGGTGCATGCCGCTGGGGGGGGTGCCGTGCGCCTGTCGGCTCTTCGTTTTCATGCTCCCTTTGCCCCCGAACAGGTTACTTCCTGTTCCGGGGCAGAGGGAACATGAAAACGAAGAGCCGGCAGGCGCGCGGCACCCCCCCCCCCAGTGGCGTGCACCTGGGGGGGGGTTCTTTCGCTGGGGGATTGGGGGTTCTTTCACCGGGGGGGCGTCACGCTGTTCCGGAGGGCGCTGCACCCGGGGGGCGGGGCGCATCGGCGATCCGCCCCGGGTGTCAGCTCCCCCTAGGAACGCCACTGATTAGTATAAATTAAAAATTAAAAACTTTAGAAGGCAAGATAAAAACATACAAACTTAATTGTGGTGAAAACATGTAAGTCAATGTGTAAAACAAAACAAATTAAAACTTGAGACAAACCTTGAATAACTTAAAAGAAAGCATAAACAATAGCTGAAACCAAAAATTACAAATAAATGGTTCTTACCCTACTGGTGTTTAATTCAGGCTTCATCAAACTGGTATTTACTGATGTGGAAATGAAAAATAGCTGAAGGTTGCAGGAAAGTTTAAAAGTGAGGAATTAGGTTGCTTGGGGGGGGGGGGGGATACTCACCAGCATCACTGACCTGAGCTTCAATGTAGTGAATCATAGAAATTTAGTTGTGCAGCCAAGCATAAATACCTCTCAGGCTGGGTCAGATAATTAGAAGTTATCAAAAAGTACTTACATTTTGGATGTTTCTCAGATTTGCTCCTAAATGTCCATGAGTGGCACCCTAGTGTGTAAAAGGCTCTTGCCTGTACAGATTTTTTCCCTGCTTATGCCTCATGTTGATCTGAAGAGCTATTGGTAATAATACTAGATTGGTCTTATGATGTAGAGGTCAAGATGAAAATATAATGCATTTTCCCTCTTTTTAAACAAGGCAATTTTCTATATTCACTAGGAATAAATGCCCGTTTCTGAGCGCAATGAAACGGGCGCTAGCAAGGGGCCCCCTCCCTCCGAGCTACTTGCCTTGTTCGGTGTTCGCGTCGCTGTGTGTGGGTAGGGTTTTGTTTTGTTTTTGTTTGCTGCGCCTCCGTGGCCATGCCTGTGGCGTTTCGGTTTCGGGCCTCGAGTGTTATAGCTCCGCCCTCGATGTCATGACGTTTTGACGCGAGGGCGGTGCAGACACTCCAGGGCACACCGGATATCTCGGGCGCCTCAACTTCCGTGGAGGCTTCAGAACGTTGGGGTTGCCTTTTATATAGAGAGATGAGGGGATGTGCAGAAGACAAGTTCCCCTGTCAAACAGGAGATAGTGAGGCTGTCTGATAATGAAGACTGACTTTCCTTTTATGCTCTGACGTGAAGTTTGCTGTGGCCATTTATGAGAACAGTCACTGCTACACCAACAGAATCAGCATAAGTACTTTCCTATTTCCTCATCACAAGGCTGTCACTGCCTTTCCACAAGCCAGTCTGTAAGCCTTGATTTGACATCAGCACCATGGAGAGCGTTCTCTCTCTGGCTTCCATTCAGCCAGATGACTAAAGTACATTATTAACCGTACTCAATGGACTCTGGCAAGGAAGGCGCACACAGAAAAGCAAAAAAAAATTAAACGGCGCAAGGTGTGCAATGCCTATGGATGAACCGGGTTTTTGTTCTAGAGCTGTTTGAATAAAACAGTCTTCAGTTCCATACTCATGTACCCCACATCCTGTACTGGCCTCTCTGGTATCGACAAGCTGTCTCCATGTTGGCATGCAATTCTGATATAGTCCTGTTATTTTAAATCTCTTCTTATTTCTTGTCTATTCTGCAAAGAACCTTGGTGTATGGCAGTGGCCTAGCCAGACCTAGTATTTTGTGTGGGCCCAGAGTTAACTTGATGCCCCTCCCCCCACCATAGATATATAAAATACAGGAGGGTTTTTTTGTTGTTTTTATCTTTTCTTCTGCCTCCCCCCCCCCCCCCCACATATCCAACATCTCTCGCTCTCTCTGCAATCCACGTACATGAACTGGCAACTCCCCTCTCTCTGAACCCCCCCCCCCCCCCCCCCCACACACACACACACACACACACACACACTGTTCCTCCTCGGTGTAGCATAGGCAACCCCAACAACCGCAGTGATTCATTGTTGCTACCTGCACTGACCTTGCAGGCTTCCTTCTAAACAGAATTCCTTTTTGCTTATCCCATGCATTTTTGAATTCCATTATCGTTTTCATCTCCACTACGTCCTGTAGGAGGGCATTCCGGGTATCTACCACTCTCTCGGTGAAAAAGAACTTCCTGACGTTATTCCTAAGTCGACCCTCCTGCAACCTCGATTCATGTCCTCTAGTGCTACCACCTTCCCATCTCTGGAAAAGGATTGTTTCCAGATTAATACCTTTCAAATATTTGAACATCTGTATCATATCACCCCTGGTTCTCCTTTCCTCTAGGGTATACCTGTTCAGGTCATCAAGTCTCTCCTCATAATTCTTGCTATGCACATAATCGTATTATATGATAGGTTATCAGCCTAAATTTTGCCACCCAGCTATAAAATTTCCCCTTTAAAACACACAGGGGGTGATTTTACATGAGGGCGACTCTCTTTTTAGTAACTTGATTAAAACCTTATCTAATCACTCATGGTCTATGTACCTGCTATTGTACGTTTTCGCATTTGACCAGCTGCTAGTTTGAGTTTCTAATAGTGGTATAGAGGGGGGACGCTGGGGTAGGGGAAGGGGGATTTTGTTACATATTGCACACTTAGGTCCCTGTTTACTAAGGTGCATTAGTGTTTTTAGCGTGTCTTAACTTAGCATGTGCGCTAACCATGCAGGCGCCTATAGGGATATTGTAGGCATGTACATGGTTAACGCGCGTTAAAAATGTTAGTGCACCTATAATGCAGCTTAGTAAACAGGGCCCTTAGACTGGTTGTATGTATCTTTATTTGTGTATTACAAATTGCTTATTCCTAAACAGAGAAGGGGGATTTTAGAGTGAAAATACTGAAAACAATTGTTGTTTCGTGCTGTTGCATTATAGTTCATCAATCTGTTAAATGAAAATGATTGACTCTAAAACACAAAGGGGTCATTTCACTAAGCTGTGGTAAACACTAACACGTGCTTAGCACAGGAAAAAAATGCCTTACTGTGGGGCACACTCAGGCATCCTGTGGTAATTCTGGGATCGGTGGGCGCTACCCATGCACTACTACCTAACAGTAGCGTAGCAAGGGCGGGGCGGTGGGGGCGGTCCGCCCCGGGTGCACACTGCTGGAGGGGTGCAGAGAGCAGCCACGCACCTGTCGGCTCCACTGGTTCCCTGCTCCCTCTGCCCCGGAACAGGTTACTTCCTGTTCCGGGGCAGAGGGAGCCAGCGGAGCCGACAGCTGTGCGGCTGCTCTCTGCAGCTAAGAATGCACCCGGGGGGTGTGGTTGATGCACCGGGGGGGTGTTGTGCTGCACCCTGGGGGGACAGACGCCGCTGCACCCGGGGGGGTGCACAGCGGCGATCCACACCGGGTGGCAGCCGACCTAGGAACGCCACTGCTACATAAAATGTATTTTTTAGCACTGGGGGAGGGTCTGGGGGCAGAAAGTGGTGCATGTTCTGTGCTAATTGGTTAGTGCAGCTACAACCAATGCCATGTGCAAAGCAATTAGCGCGTGAGTTCTTCTCGCCTACAAAATAGCGTTAGGGGTTCGCGCACTAATGGGAAAACTAGCACCTGGCCAGTAATAGTGAAAATCAGTCATTTTACCCCTGAGATAAAAATGGCCTCGGCACGCAGGAATGGCCCATGAGAGGACACGTTAAGTCCACTTTTTAAGGTTTAAACATTTTTTTATTGAACATCAAAAATAAACAATCCAAATATCACTTGTAAGTTGTTCATTTCCCCCCCTCTCCCCATTACATTTCCTCCCCTCCCCCTTCCTCCACCCCCCTTTGTAAGTCCACTTTTTACTGCACTTTGGTAATAGGGCTCTGAAAATACCTAAAGACATGGTGGAATGAAGTACTGGGTGTGTGGATGTATTTCTGCATATTTCATTTATTTCATGTATTTAGAGTCCGCCATCTCTAGATTTCCGAGTGGAACCCGGCAATACACTCATGAAAGTCGAAGATAAAGAGACTTCTTTAGTAAGCTACGTTATGACGTGTGAATTACAGCACCCAGTGGCATAGCTATGTGGGGTCTGAGGGGGCCTGGGCCCCCGTAGATTTCATCCTGGACCCCCCTCCCGACGACCCTCTCGACCCCCCCCCCCCCCCGCCGCTGCCTACCTTCGCTTTTTCTGGCGGGGGACCCCAATCTCCGCCAGCCGACGTCCTCTTCATCCTGCAGTCCATGCACATGCACGTGCAGGACGTCAGCATGCAACAGAACGAAGACTTTTTTGTACTGACTGCAAGACGAAGAGGACGTCGGCTAGGGGGGATTGGGGGCTCCCGCCAGCAAAAGCGAAGATAGGCGGCAGCGGGGGAGGGTTTGCAGCGGGAGGGGGGGTCGAGACAGCGGGAGGTCATGAAAGGTGGTGGCGGGTCGGCAATGGGGGGGTCGGCAATGGTGGGAGGGTCAGCGGCGCCGGGGGGGAGGGCTAAAATGTGCCCCCTCACCTCGGGCTCTGGACCCCCCCTCCCACCGAAGTCTGGCTACGCCCCTGACACCACCTAACAGTTAACACAGTGCAGTAACCTCACGTTTAACAGCAAGCGTGGAACAGGCGAGGACCATGTCTTACAGTTACCATGGCAAATAACACAGATCAGGAACACTACACTGCATTGCACATTAAGGGGTAAATTCTATATATGGTGCCTGAAAAATCCACGTGGAAAAAAAAACACACGCCTAGACGTATTCTGTAAGGCACATCTACATTTTATAGAATAGGCTTAAATGTCACCGCAGTGTACAGAATACGCCGAGTGGATCTCTACGCAGCCAAATTTAGTCGAGTCCATATAGGCCACATTTTGGTGTAAATCCGGACGCTTAAATTAGGTGCAGATAACAATGCACATAGATTTTAGAAATGCTGACGCCTCGCCCTCTGGCCACGCCCCCTTTTCAGCGAAGTGACTTAGAATTTAGGCGCACTACGTTATAGAATACAGTTAGCGAGTTGTGCACGTACATCTCTGTGAATACCAATTACTGCTGATAATTGCTTGTTAACATCCAATTAGCAGCGCTGATTAGCTAGTTAACCAATTAAGTCATGCGCATTGTTATAGAATGCACTTCGATTTTCATTGGGAAATTCAGATGTCATATACAGAATCCCGGGGTATCTGCTGTGTAGTCTAATCCTTTGGATCTCATATTTTGTTGTTCTGATGTGTTTTTTATCTCCTTTAGATCTTACTACCTATTAGTTTGTGGATTAATACATTTTTATATTTTGAGTTCTTCTGAGGCTCCTTTTATTTATTTTTTTTCCCCCTCTCACTTTTCTGTTTCAGAAAATTTTCTGAGGAGGTTTTTTTTTCCTTCTTTTAGTTTTCTGTAGTTAACACACCGTTGAGACCTCTTCTCTGCATGAACTAAACAAAAAATGCAGGCCATACCCACAAAGTCAACACAGAGGTTCATTTTGGCAATTAACCTTACAGCAGCTTCGTCAATGAGACCTAAAATAATTGAAAGTGCTGATGGCAGGGATTGAAGACGATTCTGCGGAAACTGGACAATATTCAGCTGATTTCTATGTTGACTGCTATGCGACTTGGTCGCCTGCTATCATATCATCGAGTTTGGGATCCATACATGGAGTGGTTGGCACAACCGGACTCTACCTTGACAATTCAATAGGAATGAGGGAGGGGAGGGGAGGGAAGGGGGGATGGTGGGAAAGGGGGATATAAACAGTGGTGTGCTGGAGCCGGCTCGCACCGGCTCGCAAGAGCCGCTTGTTAAATTTTGACAGCTCTTGTGAGCCGGTTGTTGTTGGGGGTGAGCCGGCTCCATTGCGGGAGGTAAGCATGGCAGGAGGGCGCCATCACAAGCCATGCTTACCTCCCCTGCCACTCCGAAGCATGTCCAAAGATGTCCTTCGCTCCCACTCTCCCCTCCCGCTCCCCTCCGTCTTTTTTTAATTACCTCCGTCGAAGCGCGCGCCATTTAAAGCCCTGCTGCATGCTGGCCGTCTCCAGGCTTCCCCTGCTTGATTCGGATGATGTTCGTGCCTTAGTCCCGCCTTCATTCTGATGTCATTTCCTTTTTTCGCAAAGGCAGGACTAAGGTTAAAAATTTACCAGCACACCACTGGAAATAAACAGTTGGTTAGAGCTATTTTGAAGATGATACATTACTAAGTTGGAACGTATCCGACTGAATGTTTGCATTCACGTGTATGTTTGATCTTTATTCAATAAAAACTTATTAAAAAAAGAAGAAGAAAGTGCTGATGGCTCAGAGACTGTGTGGCTGTCAGCATTTATTCTTTTGCTATAAACGCTGCTGCATTATGGCTACTCCCCAAAAGTGGCCACCTTAAGTGGCCATCTAGATTACCCAGAGCTACTTTAAACACTGGGTAAAGTCAAACACGAGCCACAGTTCTTCGTTCTCAGCACAGAGTTGCTTCTGAATCAATCCCCATGGCCCTGGCATTCATTAACACTCAAACATTATACAATTATGATTAACCCAGAAATTAAAAAAAAATTAATGAATTGTCTTTGGGGAGCATTTGATTAAAAAAATCAAGAAGGGGATCTTGAAATGTCACAACTAAGAATAAATTCAAAAGACTGTTCATAAAAAACACAGAAACAGAGAAAAATGAAGGCAGATAAAGACCACATTGCTTATCCAGTCTGCCGCTCCCTTAGAGAGCCTATGTAAGAGCATAAGAATAGCCATACTGGATCAGACCAATGGTCCATCTTGCCCAGTATCCTGCTTCCAACAGTGGCCAATCCAGGTCACAAGTACCTGGCAGAATCTCAAATAGTAGAACATTCTATGCTACCAATCCTGGGGCAAGCCATGGCTTCCCCCATATCCATCTCCACAACAGACTATGGATTTTTCCTCTAGGAACTTGTCCAAACCTTTTTTAAAGCCAGATACGCTTTTCTCACATGAGCACGCAGTTTTGGAATACACTGCCACGCAACTTAAGAACGATCCACGAGCAAGCTTCCTTCCGCAGATTATTGAAGACCCATCTTTTTGAAAAAATTTACGGAAAGAGCCAAAACACATAAAGTCCACACTTACTGTTCATTAATGCACCATACATCCACTTCTGAACTCTCATCCCCCGTAATCTCACATCACTCATACCTTTACTCACAGAAATATGTATACCATATGTTTTTATGCCTTAATATTGCCCTCTAAGCTCCCATTGTCTCCTTCCAATGTTTCAATGTTTGTGTTCCATTGTTACATTCCTTAACGACACTTTGATTGTCTCACATAACTCTGCACAATGTAATCCATAACCAATTTGTAACAAATTGTATTTCCATCATTCATCTCATATTGTAAGCCACACTGAGCCCGCAAAAATGTGGGATACAAATGCAGTAAATAAATAAATAAACCCACTGTAACGACATCCTCCGGCAGCGAGTTCCAGAGCTTAACTATTCTTTGAGTGGAATAAATATGTTAAATAGCACCAGTCCCAGTACAGATCCCTGCGGTACTCCACTACTCACCCTCCTCCATTGCGAAAAATGGCCATCCTGTCCTGGGGTCCTGCACGGAGGTCTGATTTACAGGGCAGCCCAAACAGAGAAACGTTTGGTCTCCATACTCAGACGCGGCAAGACCCGGATAACTGCGGAAGCCTAAGACAACACATCACTTTTGTTTCAGCTGATATATCAGAGGAACTGTTTCTAGATTAAACAATTTAGAGGTTCTCTAAAACCAAAACCTAGGGGCCAGTGTTGTCAAAACCAGGTTCATTTTTAATCCGAAAGCCAAACCAGAACACAGCCTTTACATAGTAACATAGTAGATGACGGCAGAAAAAGACCTGCACGGTCCATCCAGTCTGCCCAAGATAAACTCATGTGTATACCTTACCTTGATTTGTACCTGTCTTTCTCAGGGCACAGACCGTATAAGTCTGCCCAGCAGTTTTTCCTGCCTCCCAACCACCTGTCCCGCCTTCCATCACCGGCTCTGGCACAGACCGTATAAGTCTGCCCTCCCCTATCCTCGCCTCCCAACCACCAACCCCTCTTCCCCCCACCTGCTCTGCCACCCAATTGTAGCTAAGCTTCTGAGGATCCATTCCTTCTGCACAGGATTCCTTTATGCACATCCCATGCATGTTTGAATTCTGTTACCGTTTTCATCTCCACCACCTCCCGCGGGAGGGCATTCCAAGCATCCACCACCCTCTCTGTGAAAAAAAGATTAGAGGTGCCTATCATATATATTCATCATCAACTTTACTTTATATGCCATCTAAGCAGTTTATAAGATCATAAAAATAATAACTAAAATTAAATTAGAGGCACAGACGTATGTCTAGGAAATGGGCTTAGTGCCTGATAATACAGGACTTTCCCCGCACACTAAGCCCATTTCTAGTGAACCCAGGATATACAATGATTTCCAATATTTTCTTTCAGGTCATGCAGTAATATTAGCATTAACATGCGTAACCTGAAAAAAATTTGACGGGGGAGTACTTACTGCCTCCTATTTAGGAGCTCCCATGTTATGAATGCACTAACCAGTTAGAGCGCAGTGATCAGAACTTGCTAGCTGGACAGTGTGTCTACACCCAGTCATTTTTAAGGAAAAGTAGACAACCCATTCTCTGCCCCCGACACACCCCCTCCAGCAAATAAATGCAAAAAAATTAATAAATAACAAGCGCTTAGTGTGTGCAAACAAGTTACAGCAAAATGCTTTATTGTGCTTTCTGCTAAGCGTTAAGATGTAATGCCCTTTCGTAGACATAACCCATAGACTAGAAGGCAAAAGTTACAATTTTTTTTTTGTTTGTTACATTTGTACCCCGCGCTTTCCCACTCATGGCAGGCTCAATGCGGCGGGCAATGGAGGGTTAAGTGACTTACCCATAGTCACAAGTTGCTGCCTGTGACGGGAATCAAACTCAGCTCCTCAGGACCAAAGTCCACCACCCTAACCACTAGGCCACTCCTCCACTGTTGCTACTATTTGAGATTCTACATGGAATGTTGCTATTCCACTAGCAACATTCCATGTAGAAGTCGGCCCTTGCAGATCACCAATGTGGCCGCGCAGGCTTCTACATGGAATGTTGCTAGTGGAATAGCAACATTCCATGTAGAATCTCCAATAGTATCTATTTTATTTTTGTTACATTTGTACCCTGCGCTTTCCCACTCATGGCAGGCTCAATGCGGCTTACATGGGGCAATGGAGGGTTAAGTGACTTGCCCAGAGTCACAAGGAGCTGCCTGTGCCTGAAGTGGGAATTGAACTCAGTTCCTCAGGACCAAAGTCCACCACCCTAACCACTAGGCCACTCCTCCACTCCAATTCATTCAGGTGGATGTTTTTGTGGATGATTAATGTCGAGATTATTGTTTTTCCCCACAGTTCCAGGTATGACTTCTAAAGTTTTCCTCAGAAATATTTCCTTAATTATTACTTCGAAAGGAGTGAAGCCTGTGAAAACTGAGATTGCTTTAATCAGTGGGATTTGAATTAGAGACTTGAGTATATGTATCGTTAAATAATTTCTGGTTTTTAAAAGAGAGGGAATGTAATCAGATGTATTATTTCTAACTAAAACCTGGACAACAAGTATGTTCTCAATTAAATGAATTGACTGTACGCCGTATTTGGTCTTGAGGAAGCCAACCAGATGATCAATGTGGAATAATGTATTAGATGAGTAATATCTGGGGATAATCAGGTTAATACCATGTTTTCTTTTTTCCGTTTACTGTTTAATTGATCTCCTTGTCTTATTTCACTCTCCCTATTTTTCTTCACTTTGTGGTCTAAGAAAGAGAAAGATTGTATATAATCCATATATCTAGTTGGGATTGTTTTATTCTGTGCAGTCATCTCTGTATTACTGTTTGCAAGTGACCCTTGTAAAATGAAAAATTATAAATAAATGATTTTAAAAAAAGTTACAATTCATTCCAATATGCTGCCTAGGGGGGGAGGAAACACCAGGAGAGGAGAAGAGCGCAGATCGCAAGGACTCACTTGATTAGGAAGAAGGAAGAAGGCTGCCACAGGACAATACCACAAACACGTCTATCTCCAAGAGATTTACTCTGAAGAAAAGGCTCGATGGTAATCATAGTTTTCAATGCCGTGTTAGATTTTCAAAAAGACGTCTCAGAACTAATATACAGTCAGGTGCTACAACTTGAAAGCAAGAATAATGGATGGAATCCAAGCGAATCTGCTGCATATCAGTGGGAGTCACCAATAAATATCGTTAAGAGGATCGAAGAGATAGGGAAGGAACATGCGCAGAAACAGAGGGTCACCAGCATAGAAAGCCCTATGGGAACAGAAGAGTAGAAATCAGACGGTAAATGGAGGAATCGGATGGTTATCAGTTTTCTCATCTTTCGTATCAGATTGTTAACGTTTGACTCGTAACTAATGTACACCTGTTTCAATTTTCTTGCGTTGATTTTACATTTTCTTGTTTAAGTTAAACAAACTGTTTTAATGTTGCTTATTGCTTGAATTAAAGGCTGCACCTCACTCTTGTCACCTCTCGTTTAGAATACTGTAATCTGCTTCTTGCTGGCCTCCCACTTAGTCACCTCTCCCCTCTCCAATCGGTTCAAAACTCTGCTGCCCGTCTCGTCTTCCGCCAGGGTCGCTTTACTCATACTACCCCTCTCCTCAAGTCGCTTCACTGGCTCCCTATCCGTTTTTGCATCCTGTTCAAACTTCTTCTACTAACCTATAAATGTACTCACTCTGCTGCTCCCCAGTATCTCTCCACACTCGTCCTTCCCTACACCCCTTCTCGTGCACTCCGCTCCATGAATAAATCCTTCGTATCTGTTCCCTTCTCCGCTACTGCCAACTCCAGACTTCGCGCCTTCTGTCTCGCTGCACCCTACGCCTGGAATAAACTTCCTGAACCCCTACGTCTTGCCCCATCCTTGGCCACCTTTAAATCTAGACTGAAAGCCCACCTCTTTAACATTGCTTTTCACTCGTAACCACTTGTAACCACTCACCTCCACCTACCCTCCTCTCCTCCTTCCTGTACACATTAATTGATTTGATTTGCTTACTTTATTTTTTGTCTATTAGATTGTAAGCTCTTTGAGCAGGGACTGTCTTTCTTCTATGTTTGTGCAGCGCTGCGTACGCCTTGTAGCGCTATAGAAACGCTAAATAGTAGTAGTAGTAGTAGTAGTAGTAATGCTGGTGGAAAAGCATAACATAATGTTCTCATTTATGATGAAACCCCAACTGACAGAGAAGGCGAACGCCTTAACCTTCAGCTTGCTGCTTTCCTGCTTGCTGTCTGCTGAATCATGGCTGAGTTTGGGATGGCGCTCATAGCCGAAAGCACAGCCCTTCTCTGGCTTCAAGTATTTCGGTGGAGATATTCCTGTGTGATGTGCCCTACCTTACTTCCATTCAGGGAGACTTAAAGCTAATTAGTATTGTCTGCACTGGAATAATTCCTGTCCAATTAGTGCAATCTGATAGCATGCTGGCTTCCAGCAAAGCATGTTCTCAGAGCAGGGAAGAAGCCTTGATGAGAAGCTGACAAGATACGGCTGTCTAAAGTGCCTGATGAGAAGACCCCGCTACGTTTTCTCATCTCCCAGTTCCAGCTGAACACCCTGGTTATTGCAATGCACTGCTTCAGCATGAAGGGACAGAAGGTGTGCACAGAATCATGCAAAGAGTGAGTTTACACAAATGGTGTTCCCTGGCTTCCTCAACGACAATCACAAAAGGTAGCTAACACTTATCCCCCATGTGTACTGTAGACATTGGAGCCGACGCCGTGAGTGCTTGAGCACCCCCAATATTAAGAAAGTTCCTTGTATGTGTCCAGGGAGGGATTATTTTCATTGGGTTTAGCACCCCCAATAATTTTGAAAAGTTGGCTCCTATGACTGTAGAATATAATGTGCTATTCTGAAATAATAAAAAAAATATATATAAGAACTAAGACATAGTTGTGCTTCATTTTTCAGCCAAAGAAAAATCAGAGTGGGAATGACCACAAAAATACAATCCAGGATGATACAGGCAAATATTTTATTAAAAAAAAAACCCCAGGCTTATCAGAACATCAACATCAAGCTAAGTCATCTATATGTTACAACCTTGCCTTACCCTTCACTACCAATTATAATGTTCTAGACACATAATGAGGGGCATAATCGAATGCGGACGCCCATCTCCATGGGCGACTATCTCCGAGGACGGGTCCGTAAAGGGGTGGGACAGACCGTATTTTCGAAAAAGATGGGCGTCCATCTTTTGTTTCAATAATATGGTTGGTGCCGGGCAAATGCATCGGATTTGGGCGGATTTGAGCTGGGTGGTATCGGTTTTTAGCGATAATGGAAACTGAAGCCGCCCAGCTCAAAAACGAACAACTCCAAGGCATTTGGTCGTGGGAGGGGCCAGGATTCGTACTGCACTGGTCCCCCTCACATGCCAGCACACCATCGGGCACCCTAGGGGGCATTTGTAAAAAGTTTTTTTAAAAATTAAAATACCTCCCAAGTCCATCGCTCCCTTACCTTGGGTGCTGAGCCCCCCAACCCCCCGTCTAAAACCCACTGCCCACAACTCTACACCATTACCATAGCACTTATGGGTGAAGGGGGGGCACCTAGATGTGGGTACAGTAGGTTTTGGGGGCGGTTTGGAGCGTTCCCATTTAGCAGCACAAGTGTAACAGGTAGGGAGGGGGGATGGGCCTGGGTCCACCTGCCTGAAGTGCACTGCACCCACTAACAACTGCTCCAGGGACCTGCATACTGCTGTGATGGAGTTGGGTATGACATTTGAGGCTGGCATACAGGCTGGAAAAAAAAAGTTTTTAAAGTTCTTTTTTTTTGGTGGGAGGCGGTTAGTGACCACTGGGGGAGTCAGGGGAGGTCATCCCCGATTCCCTCCGGTGGTCATCTGGGCAGTTGGGGCACTTTTGGGGACTTGTTCGTGAAAAAAAAGGGTCCAAAAAAAGTGGCCCAAATTCTCGCTACTGCCGCCCTTCTTTTTTCCATTATCGACCGAGGGCGCCCAGCTCTCCTCGGCCGATAAACACACCCCAGTCCCGCCTTCACCACGCCTCCGACACGCCCCCATCAACTTTGTTCGTTCCCGCAACAGACTGCAGTTGGAGGCGCCCAAAATCGGCTTTTGATTATACCGATTTGGGCGCCCATGAGAGAAAGGCGCCCATCTCCTGATTTGGGTCGAAATATGGGCATCTTTCTCTTTCGAAAATAAGCTGGATTGTGTTGTCATTGCAAGTAGTATACCATGCCATACTTTGTATTGTTGTTCGAATATTTTTACTGCTCTAATTGCCTCCTGCTCATGTTTGATCTGTTCTTACTGTACACCGCCTTGAGTGAATTCCTTCAAAAAGGCGGTAAATAAATCCTAATAAATAAATTCATAGACCTGATAAGCCTGATCAGCATGCTCAGTTTCATTAAAACGAGTGCGCACGGCGCTGAAAAACAGGACAGGGCGCCAGCGATGTAAGACCAGCGCAGGATAGAGGCCTTAGCTGGCGGGGGTTGGAAACCCCCACCAGCCAAACCGGGAACCCTGGAGCCAGTTTGAGGAGGCCCAGGCCCCCGTGGCCCCCCGTTAGCTACGTCACTGATGAGCCCTCCAGGGACAGGGAAATATCTGCCATGCTTGAATGTACACTGCTTCAGTAGCTTGTAGGCTGTAAATAAATAAGAAATTGAATAAATATAAAGGGAAAGACTGGAAATAGAAGGTACATATTTGGGCAGAAGGCACTGGACACCTAGCCCAGACGCCAAAGTTGCTGACCCAGAAATTTGGAAAAGGACATTCTGCAACAGCAAATCTGATAAAATCACTCGGCAGCGGTCAGCGTTTTTCTTACCCCCAGATATTTAATGCCAGGCCGCGTCCAGGCACCAGCATTGGATGTCCAGGCATACGTGGTTGGTTACCACTTATGGGGCTAAGTGCAATATTCAGCGCTTAACTGCATAGGGCTAGATTCTATATACGATGCCTGAAAAATCCTCGCGGAATGAATTTCCACCTAAGCGCATTCTATAAGCGGCGCCTAGATTTAATCGTGGTATACAGTATACACCAGATCAGCGGTTCTCAAACTGTGTGCTACGGCGCTGGTAAAATTTTAACAACAGGCTCTCTCTGTGGGCATAGGTAGCCCTGCAATTTGAGGGGGGAGGGGCAACGCAGTCCTCTCCCCCCCCCCCCACCCCCCCGTGCAGGCACGCTAGGCATACCTTTGCTGATACGGATGCCGAGCCAAATAGACTGCCGCTCTCGCCGCTGCTCGTTTATGGCTCTGAGCAGCATGCTGGCACTTCTCGCACGAGCTCAGAGCTTGCGCACGAGAAGTCCCGGCACGCTGCTCAAAGCCGGAAACAAGCAGCGGGGAGCGTGGTGGCAGTCTCTTTATTTGGCTGGCAGGGCTCGGCATCCCCGCCAGCGAAGTAAAAGGAAAATTTTGGGAGCCGCTTGTTATAGTAGCCAGGCCTAGAAAATATTTTTGTAGTGCCAGAAATGGTGCGCAGTGGGGGTAGGAACGACCGCTGGGCTCCTTCGGTAGCCTGGCAGTAGTTCTGGATCTTTCAAGTAGTTCCTGTCAGTGGCGTAGCTATGTGGGGCCAGGGGGGCCTGGGCCCTCGTAGATTTGGCCCTAGACCCCCTGCTGACGACCCTCTTGACCCCCGTCCCGCCGTCGCCTGCCAGCAAAGGTAAGCGACGGCGGGTTGGCAGCGGGAGGGGGGATCGAGAGGGTTGTCAGCAGGGGGGGCAAAGTTGTTGGTGGTGGCGGCGGCGGCGGGACCGGCAATGGCAGGGGGGGTCGGCAGCACCGTGGGGGGGCTAAAATATGCCCCCTCACCTCGGGCTCTACCCCCCTCCCGCCAAAGTCTGGCTACGCCCCTGGTTCCTGTAGTTTTGTTATATAGCGACAGCCTAGCGGGCTGAGCAAGAAAGAAAATGTTCCCTCCACTGAGGCCACTAGATCACCAGCGGTGTGCTGGGCATTCGGACAGAGCCTCTGGGCCCCCCGGGCACTGCCCGGTTGCCCAAATGGTCAGTCCGCCCCAATATATGGCACCTATAATTAACACACATTAAGCAAATCACACCTAAACATATTGTAAATACCACACATAAATCTACTCACAGTATTATATGCTTAGTTGCAGTTCATTCGACTAAAATCTATGCGCGTCCATTTACGCCAACAAAGAGCTGGCGTAAATCCCTGCACGAAGATTTAAGCGCAATGGCCCATATTTTACAACAATGCGTGTAGATTTTGCAACGCTCACAAAGCACAGCCCTTAAACATGTTCCTTTTTGCCTGCGCACGTTAGAATTCAGACGCAGTACATTACAGAATATGCTTAGCAATGTACGTACATAAATTCTAATTTTTGCCAATCAGTGCTCATTATTGCTTGTTAAGAGCCATTAATACCGCTTAATAAGTACATAAGTATTGCCATACTGGGAAAGGCCAAAGGTCCATCGAGCCCAGCATCCTGTTTCCAACAGTGACCAATCCAGGTCACAAATACCCGGCAAGATCCCAAAAATGTACAAAACATTTTATACTGCTTATCCCAGAAATAGTGGATTTTCCCCAAGTCCATTTAATAACGGTCTATGGACTTTTCCTTTAGGAAGCCATCCAAACCTTTTTTAAACTCCGCTAAGCTAACCGCTTTTACCACACTCTCTGGCAATGAATTCAAGAGTTTAATTACACGTTGAGTTAACAAAAAGTTTTTCTGATTTGTTTTAAATTTACTACATTGTAGCTTCATCGCATGCCCCCTAGTCTTAGTATTTTTGGAAAGCGTGAACAGACGCTTCACATCTACCCGTTCAACTCCACTTATTATTTTATAGATCTCTATCATATCTCCTCTCAGCCGCCTTTTCTCAAGCTGAAGAGCCCTAGCCGCTTTAGCTTTCCTCATAGGGAAGTCGTCCCATCCCCTTTATCATTTTCGTCGCCCTTCTCTGCACCTTTTCTAATTCCACTATATCTTTTTTTAGATGCGGCGACCAGAATTGAACACAATATTCGAGGTGTGGCACACCATAGAGTGATACAAAGGCATTATAACATCCTCATTTTTGTTTTCCATTCCTTTCCTAATAATACCTAACATTCTATTTGCTTTCTTAGCTGCAGCAGCACAATGAGCAGAAGGTTTCAACGTATCATCAACGACGACACCTAGATCCCTTTCTTGTTAAAACAATTAATCTACACGCATAGTTATAGAATACGCCTAGATTTATGCACAAAACTGCGCATAACTGTGGGGGAGTTAACCGACTGGTTAAATAGCATGTTGGTGCCTTCATTGGGTGATAACCGGTTATCTCCGCTGAATAGTGCTGGTTAGAGCCTAGCGCATAACAGGGGCGTAGCCACGGGTGGGCCTGAGTGGGCCTGGGCCCACCCAATTTGGGCTCAGGCCCACTCAGCAACGGAGCACCCAATGGGCCTTCTTTCCCCTCCCTCCGTCGGGCAGCGCGCGCCAGCCTAATTGTACAACAGCTGCACGGCACTGGGTCCGTCAGCATGCTGCTGCTAGCTCCTACCTTGTCATCTTTCGGCAGAGGTGTTAGTTCTGCTGCTAAATCTGCAGCGGATCTACGCGGTGCCAGGGCTGTCTCTCTGTACGCTGCTGCAACTGCTTCCTCTGCGCTAGCCCCGCCTCACCTCTGATACTCTTTCTGAAGAGGCAGGGCTAGCGCAGAGGAAGCAGTCACAGCAGCATACAGAGGGACAGCCCTGGCACCGCGTGGATCCGCTGCAGATTTAGCAGCAGAACTAACACCTCTGCCGAAAGATGACAAGGTAGGAGCTAGCGGCAACTTGCTGATGGACCCGGTGCCGTGCAGCTTTGTTGTACAGAGGGGCTGGTGCTGCCCGACGGAGGGAGGGGAAAGAAGGCCCATTGGGTGCCGGTAGGTGGTGCCGGAGAAACCTGCAGCGGTGGCTTGGGGGGGGGGTTCGGGGCAGTGGGTAGCCAGACAGCCAATTTTGGGGAGGGGGGGAGAGAGAAAATTTTGTGCCCACCCACTTTGTGCTCAGGCCCACCCAAAATTGGCTGTCTGGCTACGCCACTGACGCATAACCAGGTATATTGCACTGCTTATCCAGTTAGCTGCTGCTATTTAGCAGTCAAATTGGATCGCATAAATAGTTGTCCTATCTTTAACTGTTAAAACGTTAACCGGTTAGCACTGAATATCAAGATAACCAGTTAACGTTTTAGCAGTTAAAAAAAAACCAACAACAATATTCAATGTCAGTCACTGGAAATGGTCCGGCACTGAATATCCAGGTTTAACACTGGTGGCGGACAGCAAAAGCAGTGCCAGCCAGCAACTGAATATCAGACCCCTAAGTCCTAGAATTCTATACATTTATAAACACAAAGGGGGCATAAATACAGGCATCGAGATTACAGAATTGCTGTTTTAGGCAGTAGCAGCACAGCAAGTATGGAATGTCATAACATATTTACTTTTCAAAACAATATAATTTGGACTAAGTCATATCCAGGCAATCACACAGGGATCCTTTTACTAAGGTGCATCGAAAAATGGCCTGCGCTGTTGTAGACACGTGTAGTGAATGCGCACCTGCACAAAAGGCCTTTTTGGGGGCTAAAAATGGACGTGCGGCAAAATAAAAACTAGAGCGCATCTATTTTGAGCCTGAGACCTTACCACCACCCATTGACTTAGCGGTAAGGTCTCAGGTGTTAATCATCAGCGCGCTTACACTGCTGATTTCTGCCTGGGTAGCGCCACACGGTAGAAAATAAAAAATATTTTCTGCTGCTCATATCGAACACATGTAAAAAATGGAATTATCGCCCGGGGCACGCGATAGCCAGGCAGTACAGCAGTTCCAAATTAACATGCATTGGATGCACGTAGGCGCCTACGTGCCTTAGTAAAAGGGCCCCACAATTCTATATAGTGTATAAAGCTTGACGTATGGAGAAACACATTTACCACTCTCACAGACTGCTGGGTTCTGACTGGTGACACAGAGACCCTGGGAATGAGCCACTAGTCCCCCCCCCCCCCCTCCATCCCCACTTCATATTCCTCCCAGCACTTAAGAACATAAGAATAACCATACTGGGTCCGACCAATGATCCATCTAGCTCAGTATCCTATTTCCAACAGTGGCCAATCCAAGTCACAAGCACCTGGCAGAAACCCAAAGAGTAGCAACATTCCATGTAGAACCCCAAAGAGTAGCAAGATTCCATTCAGAATCTCAAATAGTAGCAACATTCCATGTAGAACCCCACAGAGTAGCAACATTCCATTCAGAATCTCAGATAGTAGCAAAATTCCATGTAGAACCCCAAAAAGCAGCAAAATTCCATTCAGAATCTCAAATAGTAGCAACATTCCATGCTTCCAATCCCAGGGCAAGCAGTGGCTTCCCCATGTCCATCTCAATAAGACTAAGGGCTTTTCCTCCAGGAACATGTCTAACCCTTTTTAAACCTAGATACACTAACCACTGTTACCACATCTTCCGGCAGCAAATTCCAGAGCTGAACTATTCTTTGAGTGTAAAATATTTCCTCCTATTTGTTTTAAAGTATTTCCGTGTAATTTCAAAGACAAGCCTAAAAAATGCCAGTTGATTATCTTTATTAAAATCTGGAAGAGTAGGCTTCTAAATTGCATTAAGAGGATAATAACCGCAAGGGGGGATTCTCTTGTAATGAATGCCAAAAATTGTCTGAAGGAAGCAGCCTAATTTGCAGCCTGCTGGCAATGAGCACCATTGCACTCCAGTATTATACTAATCTTTTGCCAATAGCCATGGGTCAAATATTGGATTTTTTTTTACCTCTGAAATAAATGGAGAAATGCACAATAAAACCTGCTGAGCTGTGGGATTTGAGTCACTGCTCCAATAAAAAGAAAAACAGCCCATGTAGAACCAAAAATCCTCTCACTGTCTGTTCTACTCCCTCGGTCTGGGCATCTCTAGCCCTGTGCCTATACAGCTTAACACAATAAACTTACCAGGCTACAGCAACACAAGTTTTATATCTAATTCTGTTTCAGTTTATAGGCAAGGAAGTGTGTTTGCCAGATGTTTACAAAGATAGGATGCTGACTGGGCGGGCAGCCAAACACCACGCTGGATATCACAGGTTCTTCAAATTATATGGTAAAATATGCAATTTTAGAAAACCTGAGCAGCTTTTGTACATGCAAATAGCTGCTTTTACCCATGTAAATGCATTACATTTGCAGAGATACCAAGAGGAGCATAATCGAAAGGGGCGCCCAAGTTTTCCTGAGGACGTCCTTGCAGGACATCCCGGTGAAGGGGCGGGGAAACCCGTATTATCGAAACAAGATGGGTGTCCATTTTTCGTTTTGATAATACGGTCGGGGACACCCAAATCGAGAAATTTAGGTCGACCTTAGAGATGGTCGTCCTTAGAGATGGTCGTCCCCGATTTTCGGCGATAATGGAAACCGAGGACGCCCATCTCAGAAACGGCCAAATCCAAGCCTTTTGGTCATGGGAGGAGCCAGCATTTGTAGTGCACTGGTCCCCCTGACATGCCAGGACACCAACCGGGCACCCTAGGGGGCACTGCAGTGGACTTCAGAAAAAGGTCACAGGTGCATAGTTCCCTTACCTTGGGTGCTGAGCCCCCCCCAAAACCCAGAACTGTACACCACTACCATAGCCCTTAGGGATGAAGGGGGGCACCTACATGTGGGTACAGTGGGTTTCTGGTGGGTTTTGGACGGCTCACATTTACCACTACAAGTGTAACAGGTAGTGGGGGATGGGCCTGGGTCTGCCTGCCTGAAGTGCACTGCACCCACTAAAACTGCACCCAGGGACATGCATACTGCTGTCATGGAGTTGGGTATGATATTTGAGGCTGGAAAAAATAGTTTTTTTTCCCAATGAAAGGAGAGTTTATTTAATTTCAGTATATTCCATCATCTTTTATGTTTCAACATTTTTTATTGAAATCAGCTAGCACATTTGCTTAGTTCCGATCTGAGGAAGAAGGGCAACCTTCGAAAGCTAATCAAGAAATGTATTAAGTTATGTCCAATAAAAAAGGTATCATCTTATTTTCTTTTCCATGTTTTATTTTGTTTGATTTCTATAGATTCTACATGGAATGTTGCTATTCCACTAGCAACATTCCACGTAGAAGTCGGCCCTTGTAGATCACCAATGTGGCCGCGCAGGCTTCTGCTTCTGTGAGTCTGACGTCCTGCACATACGTGCAGGACGTCAGACTCACAGAAACAGAAGCCTGCGCAGCCTTCTACATGGAATGTTGCTAGTGGAATAGCAACATTCCATGTAGAATCTCCAATAATAGCAACATTCCATGTAGAATCTCCAATGGTATCTATTTTACTGTCATAGTAATGCTTGAATGTTTTCACTTATATACACTGTCAGCTAGCACATTTGCTTATTTCCGATCTGAGGAAGAAGGGCAACCTTCGAAAGCTAATCAAGAAATGTATTAAGTTATGTCCAATAAAAAAGGTATCATCTTATTTTCTTTTCCATGTTTTACTTTGTTTGATTTCTATTGATAACCTTAAGAGTGGACTAACACGGCTACCACACTCCTCTATTTATTGAAATCAAAATTACACCGTGCAAACAGCTTATACCAATTAAAAAGAGACATAGATAAACTTTAGATAAGTTCACACCAGCGAAATACAATTTAACAGCTCAACAATTTTTATACTTTTATTCCCACTCCCCCCAAATTCCTCCTCCCCCCCAACCCTCAAATATCTATCCCCCATCCCAAACATACGAACTAGGCCTTCTCCATGTTGTTACTATTTCACCGCCATAATTCACATTCCCCGACCCTTTCCCCCCCCCTCTATGCTCCCCCTCCCCTAAGAGGGAGAAAGAGAAAAAAAAAAAAGAAAAAACCCACCCCACTGTTATAAACCATTTAAAACTGAATGGTTAGTGACCACTGGAGGAGTAAGGGGAGGTCATCCCCGATTCCCTCCGGTGGTCATCTGGTCATTTAGGGCACATTTTTGTGGCTTGGTCATAAGAAAAAAAGGACCAGGTAAAGTCATCCAAGTGTTCGTCAGGGACGCCCTTCTTTTTTCCATTATCGGTCGAGGATGCTCATGTGTTAGGCACGCCCCAGTCCCGCCTTCGCTACGCCTCCGACATGCCCCCGTGAACTTTGGTCGTCCCCGCAACAGAAAGCAGTTGAGGACGCCCAAAATCAGCTTTCGATTATGCCAATTTGGGCAACCCTGTGAAAAGGACGCCCATCTTGCGATTTGTGTCGAAAGATGGGCGCCCTTCTCTTTCGAAAATAAGCCTGCAAGTTTCCCAGTTTCAGGCTGGAGATTTGGAGACAGACTTGCAGCACTGATGTCAATGCAAGGAGGTTTTATGATGGGAGAGGCATGAGCCTATCTGGCCCATTACCTGAGCTGAAGGCAGTGGGCGGAGCTTGCCATCACATTGGATGACCCCAAACATTCGCAGATGCTATTGAAAACAGTATAACAAACTTGTGAGGTTTATAATTGTTTTAGCAAACTTAATTGGTTTTTGCATTTTTTCTGTTAGGAGGGGATCCGGGGGAATGGGGAGGGATATAAGGGGAGTAGGGGGGGATGGGGGAATTTGAGAGGTCTGTGAAGGGGGAGGGGGAGGGTTATATTCAAAATGCATTTGCCAGTGCTCCAGAGCTTGCTTTGTTATTTGCAATGCTGTATTATGGATTTCAGTGCTACACTATATGCCTTTATTTTTGCTTATGATGACAACAAAGGCATTTCTATATAAAAACAACTTTTTATTTTAATTTGACAGCTTTTTTTATTTATTTGAAAGCTTCCCGTACAAGATAATAAGTGGAATGGAGTAGACAGATAGACAACAATAATAGAACCAGGGGACATAAGATGAAGCTAGAATGTGGTAGATTTAAAACAGATAGGAGAAAGTTTTTCTTTACTCAGCGCGTAGTTAGACTCTGGAACTCGTTGCCGGAAAATGTAGAGACAGCAGTTGGCATTGCTGAGTTTAAAGGGGGTTTGGACAGATTCCTGAAGGAAAAGTCCATTGAACATTATTAATTTAAATTTTTGTTTTGTTTTGGGGTTTTTGCCGGGTTCTTGAGGCCTGGATTGGCCACTGTCGGAGACAGGATGCTGGGCTTGATGGACCCTTGGTCTTTTCCCAGTATGGCGCTGGTTATGTTCTTATGTACATATATCATGAAATAAAATTTAAAATCACTAAAACAGCATACATTATTGTTGGCGTTACAGCTATAAACTGAGCGCCCAGGAGAGACGAGTTTCAAAATCAGACGAGATGCTATGCACCAAACTGGAGGTGAGAAGAAGCAGGTAGGAAATGGAAAGTGCTTAGGTGGCAGTGAATGAAGGCAGCACCTTATCTAAGAAGTTAAAGATATTTTCTACCTATTCTTTGCGGAGTCAGGTATTTGGAGTTTTCTTCTTGGGAACTATTAGCTGATAATCAAGTACACCAATATGGCGGCAGCCCAGGGGAGACGGCTTCTGCTTTTTGATGTCATGCCGTGTCCTGTCATTAAACCTCCTTGTGTCAATGACCAGAATCAGACACTGCAAATCCTACACTGCTTTGGAATGTAAGTTCAAAACCACAGTGGCGTTCCTAGGGGGGCTGACACCCGGGGTGGATCGCCGATGTGCCCCGCCCCCCCCTAGGGTTACCATATGGCTCCAGAAAAAGGAGGACGGATTGAGCCAGCCGGGTTTTACTTCCATTGCTTTTCCATTGAAAGCAATGGAAGTAAAACCCGGCTGGCTCAATTACTTCCATTGAAAGCAATGGAAGTAAAACCCGGCTGGCTCAATCCGTCCTAACCCTACCCCCCCCCCCCCCCCCGGGTGCAGCGCGACCCCCTGGCAAAAGGAACCCCTGGGTGCACGCCGCTGGGGGGGGGGGCCACGTGCCTGTCCACTTCGTTCGTTTCCATGCTCCCTCTGCCCTGGAACAGGAAGTAACCTGGGAGCACAGAACGAACGTAGCAGACAGGCGCACGGCAACCCCCCCCCCCCAGCGGTGTGCACCCGGGACAGAATGCACCCACCGCCCCCCCCTTGGTACGCCACTACAAAACCAGGAACTGGGTAACTTGGCAGCTCTGCATTTTTAAGTGCCACTATTTACACATGGAGAAGCCATGGGAGACACAGATTTGAAGGGAAGTGCATTCTGGACGTGGTTTGAGCCAACCAAAACACTGTGTGGGTGTTTCCTGTTTTATAATGGGAAATACACATATGTTAAAAATTTCCAGGTCAGCCACCTGCTCATTTGGACCCAGGGTCTCTGCAAGTGGGGAGGGGCGCAACTGGGCTTACCTCAGTGGTTGTCTACCACCAGAGCAATTTTTCATTCTGCTTTTTGATTGGCTCCCTTTGCCATGTGTTGTATGGGAAATCTACTACTTACAGTAAAGTCCCATATGACACTGCTCACCCCACTCCCCCCCCCCCCCCCCCCATATCTTTCTAAAATGGTTGTTGTTGTTGGAGGTGCCAGTAAATACGTGTGTATTTTCCAGCGCCCTTAAAGTCTATTTTACAAAAAGCTCTGTGTTCAGCAGGGCTTGTTGTTAAGAAAGCTTGAGGAACTCCGAATGTCCCAACCCAGATGTCTCAATTCCTACCAAAAATAAGGTTTAAAATAACCTTCAACCATGAAACTTTCAGTTACAAAATTATGTGTGTCCAGGATGCCTGGCTGGCTGTACTCCTATCAGACTATGGAGGAATGAAAAAATCTTACTGGTTCACTAAAGTACAATGCAAAATAACTTTCTTAAAATGACTCCATTGTCCTAAGATCCCAGTGGATTTCATAAGGATGAGAGCCCAAAGGCCAGCCTATCAGCACTTGATTCCATGTTTTCATTAAAAACAGACTTTCAAAGCTTAAAACCTCTTCTTTCCTACAAATAAGTAGCTTGTTGCAGGTCATCAGATCACTAGCCCACCAGGGGAAGTGTACAAATTAACTGACAGATCACCCTTTCTATTAATTAGGTTAGGTACTAACCTTATAATGTTGTGTTTGATAATTTCTGAAATTTAATTATGTAATTAACACGTCTGCAAGCCTTCCTGCTCTCCCCTCCGAAGATGTGGCTGTATTCCAACAGTACACTCTCATTAACCTCCTAATTCCACAATTTTTATGCTGTTTCCATTCAACTGAATCATGACTGATTTCTAACGGAAGCAGCCACCGAGAGTAATGAAGGGTTGTCATGCTGGATCAGATCCAAGGAGAGCGCCAACACTGCCGATGTCTGTAGCTTTCCCCTTCTGTGTTTCAGCAATGCTTGTTGCATTGCCGTGTCTCTGTAGTTTTGTTTAATTACTTTTATGACGTACTGTTATTTATTGCAGTTTTTACGTATCACTATTCAAGAGTTCTCAAATCCAGTCCTTGGGACACACCTAGGCAGTCATGTTTTCAGGATATCCACAATGCGTATGAATGAGATAGATTTGCTTACAAGAGAGGTAGTGCATGCAAATTATGAGCGGTTACTTAATTATAAGGAGCAATGTGGAAACTCAAACGCGTGAAACCATTCTTCCCAAGGGAAACATTCCGGAACCTGATATAATCAATGGTACTAAGCCACCTAGATTACTGCAATGGAATTTATACGGGATGCAAAGAACATTTCATAAAGAGACTTCAGACTGCTCAAAACACGGCAGCCAGGCTTATATTTGGAAAAACGCGATTCGAAAGTGCCAAGCCCCTCCGTGAAAAACTGCACTGGCTCCCAATCAAAGAACGTACTGCTTTCAAAATCTGCACCCTGGTTCATAAGATTAGCTACGGCGAGGCCCCGGGATACATGACAGACCATCAATCGACCTACCAATCAGAAATACAACCGGATCAACACAAACATATCTAACACTGCAGGGTCTAATCACACACGATTCAGAACTGCTGAAAATATCTCAACAGTTAAGGTGAAGATAAGTGATGTAGAAGCATTTAGCTGTGTAGGGTCTAAATTATGGAATTCAGTTCCTTTATTATAATGGCAATTGAGTTGTTATGGGATCTTCAAGAAAAATTGGAAACGTGTTTTTTCAATGGGCATTTTTAAATACGTATAGTTGAAGGTTATTGGACACACCCCAACTCCCCTCTTCCTCCCTAAGTCCCCTAATTTACCTACCTTACATGAACCTATTCTACTACAATAACACCTGTATTTGTTATTCCGGAACTGGCGAACGCCACTACGGTCCTATGTAAGCCACACTGAACCTGCAGATAGGTGGGAAAATGTGGGATACAAATGTAACAAATAATAATAATAAATCTCCACTACCCAAGCTGCAAAGGACTCAAATACAAATCAACTTATGCATCCAGCTTTTCCTAGATAAGCACACAACTTTGGAACGCACTACCAAAAGCCATGAAAACAATGTATAATCACCTAAACTTCCGGAAATCACTAAAAACTTACCTGTTCAAAAAGGCATACCCTACCGACCCTACTTAAATACCTGGACCCAGCAACACGACGAAACCAAAGAACGTAATGGACATAACGTAACTCTTCCTCTATATGATTCCCTGTTTGTTTGTTCCACATGAACCCTATTCTACCATAACATCACTGTGTAACTGTTTATACCGGAATTGGCGAACGCCTCTACGGTACTATTGTAAGCCACATTGAGCCTGCAAATAGGTGGGAAAATGTGGGATACAAATGTAACAAATAATCCTATATAATAATTCTCACCTGAGGCTGCCTGGAACCATGGCTTCCGGCCAGAGGAGTGGAGTAGATAAAAGTGACATCATGAAAGAAGTGCCACTGATTGGCTGCGCCTCCGAGTCCAGCCCGATGCCCAGCAGCAAACAGCAACCCGTTGCTCGGGGCAGGGGTAGTCAGGGCCTGGTGGTCCCATGGACCTCCAGCCCCTGTGTTTGACAGGTTTGGGCTTTTGACAGCCCAGACCTGTCAAACAAGTGCGGGAGGATTGTGCTGAGCGCATGCTCAGGCACAATTCTCCCGCACTTCTACCCCATGATCAGAGATAATTGCGTGCTTAAATTTGCTATTTTAGAGCGCTGTTTGGACCAGCGTGTGGGGCTTTTGATCATTTGGATGTGGGTGTGGCAGGAGCTGTTTAAATGACACCAGGGTCAGAATTCAGTGCTGCGGGGATTCTTCTGTTCTGCATGTATAAATCCCTACAGCACAGAAGTTTCATTCACAGCAGGGCAGTTAGAACCTAAAGAAATTCAAGTGAATTCTGTCCTGGAGATGCTGCAATGAGGAATGAAATTGCTCAGTGGGAAGCCGTCTCTTCGTTTTCACATGGATGTGTTGAAAGGAGAAAGCACATTTTTTTCCCTTGCAGTGGAATTTCGAATGATGGTGTTTCATTGAAAAAAAAAAAAAAGTTTTGTGACCAGTATTAACTGGAGAAGAGGCTCTAAAGAGAATGCCCCAATAATATTACAGGCCTTACAACACTGAGGCTATAGGATCACACTTTTTTTTTTAATATAGTATGATCATAAAAACATAAGAATAGCCATACTGGGTCAGATCAATAGTCCATCTAGCCCAGTATCCTGCTTCTAACAGTGGCCAATGCAGGTCACAAGTACCTGGCAAAAACCCAAAGAGCAGCAACATTCCATATTACCAATCCATCCCAGGGCAAGCAATGGCTTCCCCATGTCTGCCTCAATAGCAGACTATGGACTTTTCCTCCTGAAACTTGTCCAAACCTTTTTTAAACCCAGATATGCTAACCGCTGTTACTACATCCTCCAGCAAAGAGTTCCAGAGCTTAGCTATTTACTGAGTGAAGAAATATTTTCTCCTTTTCGTTTTAAAAGTGTTTCCATGTAAAAAAAAGTAGCACTGTGACTCAAACCCAGAACCTCTGAATCACTTCATCCTCTAGAAGTCCAATGAGCCAGCCAATGCACCGCAGATCCAATTTCAACACTTGAAAAATTATACAATCCCAGCAGTGGCGTTCCTAGGGGGGCTGACACCCGGCCCCCCCCCCCCCCCGGGTGCAGTGCCCCCTCCCCAGTGCAGCGCCCCCTCCCCGGTGCAGCGCGACCCCCCCACCCCGGCAAAAGAACCCCCCCGGGTACACGCTGCTGGGGGGGGTGCCGCGCGCCGGTCAGCTTCGTTCGTTTCCATGCTCCCTCTGCCCCGGAACAGGTTACTTCCTGTTCCGGGGCAGTGGGATCATGGAAACGAATGAAGCTGACTGGCGCGCGGCACCCCCCCCCCCCCCCAGCAACATGCACCTGGGGTGGACCGCCCCCACCACCCCCCCTCCCTTGGTATGCCACTGAATCCCAGAAAACAACTCAAACAGAACATCACATCTTCACATTCCTTCCCCTTTCCTCCAGCAGGCCTTCACATCTTCTCTTCTCCCAGCTAGTTCTGCTACACCCTCATCCAGTGTGGGCAGATGGGAAAAATTTTCCCCACCCAAAATCGGCCCTAAAGCAGCCCAAAACCCACCCATAGTCAAACCCCGCCTCCAACATCACCGCCCCACCCCCAACGTCACCGCCCCCACCCCCTGATGTCACCTCTGATGCCGTTAGTCCCGCCCCTGACGTCACCTCTGATGTCATTAACCCCGCCCCTGATGTCAACCCTACCCCGGAAAAGCTTCTATTGGACCAAATTGGACCAATAGAAGCCCCGGAAAAGATCCCAAACCCCGCACAGCTGCAACGAAAAAGAAGCCCAATTTCCCGCAGCCCGCAGCCTTCGAAAATTTCCAGCAACCTGGCTTAAAAACCAGCCCAATTGGGTGGGAAACCCACCCATCTGGCAACACCCACCCACCCATCTGGCAACACTGCCCTCATCCAGGGGCGTAGTCAGACCTCGACAGGAGGAGGGGGGGCAGAGCCCAAAGTTGGGGGACACATTTGGTCCGCCTCCCTGCCACCGCGTCCCCTCCCCCACTGCCGTGGGGGTCCCCAACCCCCGCCAGCTGAAGCGTTTGTCCTGTGCTGGTCTTGCATGGCCTGTCCAGTTCTCAGTCACGCCGTGCATGCTCAGTTTCACAAAAATAAGTGTGCATGGTGCAACTGCGAAGAGCAGGGTAAGCAATGCAGCGAGACCAGCCCAGGCTCCCATGCTCCCCCCCCCCCCCTGTAGCTCCGCCTCTGCCCTCATCTGAAGAGGTGTGGTAGTGTAGATTAGCAGCTGGCAACAGGACCTGACAAAATGGACACACACAGGTTGCAAAAGTACCTAAGTAAATGTAACTACTTGTTGTACTTAAGTTAAAGTTTTGTTACTTTTACTTGTAAAGAAATACATTTGTTACTTTTACTGAAGTAATAATTTTGCCATATTTTACGACTTTTACTCAGTTACATCTGATGCTTGCAGTTAAAAGTAAAAAGTAAAAGCGGAAGCGAGACATAAATAATGATTCCTCAATAAACCAAATGAAACGGCAACACCGGGACCAGGATTTTGCTATTGCAAACCTCATGAAGTAAACAGTGGATCATCTCATTTTAAATTTTGTTGTTCAGTGAATATAGCATATGAGAACCAGGGGCGTAGCCAGACCTCGAGGTGGGAGGGGGCCAGATCCCAAGGCCAGATCTCCGCCCCCCACCGCCACTGCCTCACCGCCGCCACAAATACCTTGGCTAGCGGGGGTCCCCATTCCCTGCCAACTGAAGACTTCATCCAGCGCTGGTGTCCGGGTCCGCCGCATTGCCTGCCCTGCACTCTCTTCCCCTCACGTCCAGCACACTTCTTTTAGTGAAACTGAGCGTGCTCAATTTCACTAAAGGGAGCATGCCCGACATGAGGGATAGAGAGAGCAGGGCAGGCAATGCAGTGGCGCCACCGCAGACCAGCGCTGGATGAAGTCTTCAGCTGGCAGGGGTTGGGGACCCCCGCAAGCCAACCGGAGACCCAGAGGAAATTTGGGGGGGCCCAGGCCCCTGTGGCCCCACCTAGCTACGCCACTGATGAGAACACTGGAGATGCCTGTGTTTGTTGAACTGGTTATTGGTCTTCATCCTTAACAGAACAGTAGTGAGTTGGGTCACTTTGAATGTAGTGAAGCTGAAGCTGGTAGCAATTCTTGGTGAACAGACATATGTCTCTATCAGAGGGGTGTAGCCAGATTTCGCAGTGGGAGGGGGCCAAAGCCCAAGGTAGGGGGACACACTTTGTTCTGCCACCCCGCCGCCTCTCCCCCCTACTGCCTTGCCACCCTGCCACTGCCCACCCACTGCCGCAACAAATACCTTGGCTGGCGGGGTTCCCCAACCCCCGCCAGCTGAAGCGTTGTCCAGAGCCGTCTCTGGAGCCACCATGATGCCTGCCCTGCTGTCTTTCCCTCACGTCCTGCACGCTCCTTTTAGTGACATTGAGCATGCTCAGTTTCACTAAAAGGAGCGTGCCGGACATGAGGGGAAGACAGAGCGGGGCAGGAAACTCAGCGGCACCGGAGGCAGGTGCTGAACAACGCTTCAGCTGGTGGGGGTTGGGGACCCCCGCCAGCAAAACCAGGGGCCCAGAGGAAATTTGAGGGGGCCCAGGCCCCCGTGTCCCTATGTAACTACGCCACTACAACAGACTGCTGGTCATCCCATGGAAAATTTTACATAGAGTCTTTAGAGAGGAAGTCTGCTTGAGACTGAAGGGTTCCCACACATTTGACGGTCTTGCATCAGTTCTCGAAGATATTCAGAGTTTGCTATCAGACAACAAATTGTTAGAACAACAGACAATGATTCCAACTTTGTGAAAGCCTTCTTTGCAATTGAATAGCATGACAATGATAAACAAAGATGCAAGTGATTAATTAGACAGCACTACTTCTAATGCAGATGGTAATGACAGTAATGATGATAAAGTAGTCTTTGCTACAGGGAAGTCAAATGTTTCAGAGATACCTGCAGACCCGCTCAGACTAGGGTACTCTGGCATCAGTGGCGTTCCTAGGGGGGCTGACACCCGGGGCGGATCGCTGATGCGCCCCGCCCCCCCCGGCAAAAGGACACCCCCCCGCGAAAGACCCCCCCCCCGGGCGCACGCCGCTGGGGGGGTGCCGTATGTGCCTGTCCTCCATTCGTTCCATGCTTCTTCTCTGCCCCAGGAAGTTCCGGGGCAGAGAAGAAGCACAGAACGAACGGAGGACAGGCGTGCACGGCACCCCCCCCCCAGCGGCGTGCACCCAGGGCGGACCGCACCCACCGCCCCCCCCCCCCTAGGAACGCCACTGTCTGGCATCTAGTCAGTCTCTGGCTCATGTTGCTCCCGAATCCACTTGGACTCTCACCTAGCAATCTGTAAGGCATCCACCATGCCCTTCATGATTCCCGACTCTTCCTTCAGTTGCATAAGTATTCCACTTGGTGAGACATCTCTCTGGTTTGGGTCAGGATCTAAGCAGTTAGCTTAGCAGGGTTTAAAAAAAGGTTTGAATAATTTCCTAAAGAGAAGTCCATAAGCCGTTATTAAGATAAATTTGGGGGAAATCCACTGCTTATTTCTAGAATAAGCAGCATAAAATGTTTTACTGTTTTGGGATCTTGCCAGGGACTTGTGACCTGGTTTGGCCACTGCTGGAAACAGGATACTGGGCTTCATGGACCTTCAGTCTGTCCCAGTATGGCAACGTTTATGTTCTTACTTATTTATTTTTCATACTTACATCCCACTTTAACTAAAGTGGGTTACAATCAAACATACATAATTAAAACTGTACAACTACAAATAGACATCAGCTAACACTTCATGCATAATTATAACCAGAGAGAAGCCTCATCCCTCCAGAAAAGCCTTCACAAAACAGCCTGTGGTAAAGAGCTTTTTAAATTGCTAACCCGTTTGCACAAAGTCTTAAATACCCTGGGAGCTGTAATGGGGAAAGTACGTGTAGAGGGTCTCGGTATAATGATATGCTGTCACAGAGGGAAAACAATTGTTTTGCAGTTCTTACTTCTCTTTCACTGTCCCCTTGACTTCCTTCAGCTTACATTTCTGCGATGCTTTCTTGGACTGGAAAGCCAAATGCTCCAGCTCCTTCAAAGTCTCATCGCTGGGTACTTCCACTTGGGCCAGGTGCATCTGACTCTGTGCCAGCTGGTCTTGCAGTATCTGCCCTCTGTCGAGCACTGCCACCTCCTCTTGGAACTCCTGCACAATGACATACCAGGGGCATAGCCAGACACCCAATTTTGGATGGGCCTGGGCCCAAGATGGGTGGGCAGTAGAACTCCGCCTTGTCCCACAAGTGATTTGGTCTCTCCCTCTCTCAACTGCATGCCATATGGTCTCTCAAACATCCCCCTCCCCCGCATACCTTTTAAATAGCAGATTTTCACCGGCAGTGAGCAGCAACTAATACACGCTGCTCATGTTGGCCCCACAGCCTTCCCTCTGATGCAACTTCCTGTTTCCACATAGGTGGGAGTACATCAGAGGGAAGGCTGTGAGGCCGGTGCGAGCAGTATGTATCAGTCACTTTTTGCTGCAGGTGAAGATCTGCTATTGACAAGGAATGCAGGAGGGACAGTTGTCGGGAGTTTTCGGCTGGTGGAGCTTGGGGATCCCTGCCAGCCACATCGTAAGTGTGCTGCTACTGGGTGGGCATGAGCTCAAACCACCCGGGCCCACCCTTGGCTACGCCACTGTGACATACTCTATGCTGGTCTTCTTTTGCAACTCTGCTAGCTGCTGGGTCAACAACCTACTCACCTCTGCCAGCCTAGTACACTCTTGCTGGACTCTCTCTCTTTCCAAGCGACACAGCCAGGCCCGAAGCAAGACTGGACCGCCATGCGTGCACATTCACGCACACTGTCTCGTGCCCCCCCCCCATACCACACCCTCGCACCCACACACTGGGGCCACTGCCCCAGCACCTTTCTGTCTGTTCTCTCAGTCTGTGCTTTCCTGCGCTGCTCCTGTCTGTACCAGCAGTCGGGACCCAGATGATTGCTTTAACGCGACATCTGGGTCCTGGGCAGCAGGCAGGAGCAGGAGAGAACAGATTCGGAAGCAGGCAGGAAAAAGCTTGCCAGCGTCAGGCCCGGGGAATTCCCCCCCCCCCCCCTCTCGGCGGCCCTGCTCTAAGTACATATAGCATAAGTACATAAGTATTGCCATACTGGGACAGACCAAAGATCCATCAAGCCCAGCATCCTGTTTCCAACAGTGGCCAATCCAGGTCACAAATTCCTGGCAAGATCCCAAAACAATTCAATACATTTTATGATGCTCATCCTACAAATAGTGGATCTTCCCCAAGTCCTTTTAATAATGGTCTATGGACTTTTCCTTTACGAAGCCGTCTAAACCTTTTTAAAACTCTGCTAAGCTAACCACCTTTACCACATTCTCTGGCAACGAATTCCAGAGTTTAATTACACATTGAGTGAAGAAAATTTTTCTCTGATTAGTTTTAAATTTACTACATTGTAGCTTCATCGCATGCCCCCTAGTCCTAGTATTTTTGAAAACAGTAAACAGATGATTCACGTCGACCCGTTCCACTCCACTCATTATTTTATAGACCTCTATCATATCTCCCCTCAGCCATCTTTTCTCCAAGCTGAAGAGCCCTAGCCACTTCAGCCTTTCCTCATAGGGAAGTCGTCCCATCCCCTTTATCATTTCTGTCGTCCTTCTTTGCACCTTTTCTAATTCTTCTATATCTTTTTTGAGATGCAGTGACCAGAATTGAACACAATATTCGAGGTGCGGTTGCACCATGGAGCGATACAAAGGCATTATAATGCCCTCATTTTTCTTTTCCATTCCTTTCTTAATAATACCTAACATTCTATTTGCTTTCTTAGCCGCAGCAGCACACTGAGCAGAAGGTTTCAGCGTATCATCTTTTGCAGGCCCCCTCCTCCTGGAGGTTAATTCCTGCACTTCACTCTGGAGCATGGCATTCACCTGTACCCTTGCTTGCAGCGCCTCAAAGCTCTACAGGGCTTCGGTTAAATGCCCCTGCAGCTCAGTATGCTGCCACCGGGGGCACTTCCTGCAGCTGTTCCACCTCAGCTTCCGCAGCCTCTGCTTTGGCCCGATAGTCCTTAGTCTGGGTTTTCAACAGGCTGATTTGGTCCTGCAGCTTCTGGACCTCTTGCTTCTACTCTGCCGTCTCTCTACCCATGACTACCAGCTGTTGAAACTTTCTCTGCTACCTCCTCAAACAGCACTCTCTTCATTTCTGGTCAGTTGGGCCACTCCTCTCCAACTGTCCTTGCAGTTTTTGCAACCAGCAGGTTTCCTTGTCCTTCACGTTTTCACAGCTGGCTTTCTCTTCTACCAGCACATGGTGCCTTCCTCTGAGATGTGCCTCCTCCAAGCGCAGCTCTTCCATTTGAGATTCCAGTCGCCTCAGTTGCTCGTGTGACTGGCTGACTTCAACCAAGGCATTCTGATGTTGCTCCCTCTACAACCTGGGTCAGCCCTTTTGCCTCCTTCATGTCAACAAGCAGCCCCTCTGCCTGCTTCTGCAGTGTCTCAATAAAGGACTTCATAAGGGTTGCCTGTTCTCATAGCTGGGTAACCTCTTCAGACAGCTTTTTAACTCTGTGACCCCCTGTTCCCTTTCACTGGTGAGCAACAGGCCTTCTTGAGTCGTAGTCTTCAACTGGGCTTTCAGCCATGCATTCTGGCTCTGTGACCACACTGTCTTTTTCTCCAGCTGCTCCTCTCAATAGCTTAGGGAGATTTCCAGAGACTAACTCCTCCAGCCTCACTTGTCCTGCTACTTTTGCAGGGTCCCTTCCTAGGGACTTGGCACTCAGTTGCCTTATCTCCTCTGCCTTGCATTCTGGCTCTGTGACCACACTGTCTTTTTCTTCAGCTGCTCCTCTCAATAGCTTAGGGAGATTTCCAGAGACTAACTCCTCCAGCCTCACTTGTCCTGCTACTTTTGCAGGGTCCCTTCCTAGGGACTTGGCACTCAGTTGCCTTATCTCCTCCGCCTACTGTTCAGTGGTTTTCCTTAACCTTTTCTGTTCTGCTTCCACAGCAACATGGAAGCAGCATTCCATAATGTCAGAACCAGAAATGCACAGAGCTCCGTAGACCTTATGTCTATACTTCCCATGGTCTCGGGGACTGCATAGAATTCAATGGTGGCTTGCATTCAGCGCACAGGTTGCCCACTCCGAGTCTAGAAGGTATGTAGTTTCCCTTTAGTTCCTTGGAGCAGAATTGAAGTGCGCCTGATCCTCGCAACACTGCGGGCTCTTGAAAAACCTCCCCCTTAAAGATGATGATAGAACCTTGCTACATTCAGAATTAGGGCTCCATTGTGCTAGTCTCAATCAGAATCCCGTATAGATGTTACGTGACAACACATGTAGATAAATATTAACAGCTGAAAAGAGATGTTAGAGAACAAAAGTTTGAAAACTAGGAGATGTGACAGGAAAGAATATATTTGTTTATTTATTTATTTATTGCATTTGTATCCCACATTTTCCCACCTATTTGCAGGCTCAATGTGGCTTACATTAGCCGTAATGCCGATTGCCATTTCTGGGTAACTGAGTTACATATGGTATTACGTTAAGGTGCATACATACAAGGTGACATACATGGAGCATAACATATATGAAGCACATCATGGTATATATATACATCGTGTACTTACATATAAGGTAAAGAAGACTAGATAATGGTATTGCATAAGGTTCCTGAACAATAGGTTGGATTGTAACATACATTAGGTCATTGTAAATAGATCTTATTCAGTTTAAGGTTTAGGGTGGTATTGCTTGATCGTTAATATCAGGGAGGTTAGTCTTTCATGTGATAAGAGATCGGTTTTGTACAGATCGTGTATAGTGTTATTATTTAGTATCTAAGATGGATGTTTGTGGTAAGCCTTCTAGAAAAGATCTGTTTTCAGCAGCCTTCGGAAGACGGGTAGGTCTTGTGTTGTTTTTATGGCCTTCGGTAGTGCGTTCCATAACTGCGTGCAGATGTATGAGAAGCTGGTCGCGTATGTGGATTTGTACTTTAGCCCTTTACAATGAGGATAATGGAGACTGAGGAATGTGCGTGATGATCTTTTTGCATTCCTAATAGGCGGGTCTATTAGGTCTGACATATAGGTTGGAGCTTCTCCGTGAATGATTTTCACGCGGACCAGGGTGCAGACTTTGAACCCAATTCTTTCTTTTAATGGGAGCCAGTGTAGTATTTCTCTTAGGGGCCTGGCGCTTTCATATTTCGCTTTCCCAAATATGAGTCTGGCTGCTGTGAAAACAAAGTTTAAAAAAAATGTATTGGGACAGAAATAAAAGTGAACTAAATTATAAAAAAAAACCAAAAAACAGAGTGTAACAAAGCCACAACAATTCCCATAATGAATATTTTTGATAAATACTCTTTTACAGCGGCGTAGCGAGGCCGGCTGCACACCCCCCCCCCCCCCCCGGGTGCAGCACGATGCACCCCCCCCCCCAGCGCACGCACCTCTCCCCCCCCCCAGAGTGCATCATTACCGTTGGCTCCGCCCCGCCAAGCGCACGTTGTCTCTGGGAGCTGCGTCGGCTCCGTTGGTTCCCTGCTCTCTCTGCCCCGGAACAAGAAGTAACCTGTTCCGGGGCAGAGAAAGCAGGTAACCAGCGGCGCCAACACCCCCCCCCCCAGCGCGTGCACCCAGGGCGGACCGCCCCACCGCCCCCCCCCCTTCCTACGCCACTGCTCTTTTAGCCAAGCAAGTGAAATTCATTTCCCTCCTTCCTGCTAAGAGCTTCTTATTCTTCAGTATCGTCCTTCTTATATTGGTTTCTGAAAAACATTTATATTTAGAGACTTGAGCTAGAAACAAGAGGATTTGATATCAGATGTGATCATAATCTCTAGATCCCCTGAAGCTATAAAATGTCAATCTAGATGAACACCCCACACACACACACACACACACCCCGGTGAGGTGGGTTTTGATGAGAATAAAAGCAGAGAGAAAATCCTGGTAACCTGCTTTTAAGACAAACAGGTAATCAACAGAAATAAAACATGGAAAAGAAAATAAGAAGATACCTTTTTTTATTGGACATAAACTTAATACATTTCTTGATTAGCTTTTGAAGGTTGCCCTTCTTCGTCAGATCGGAAATAAGCAAATGTTGGTAGATGACAGGATATATAAGTGAAACATCAAAGCATTGCAGTGACAGTCTAACAGGATGGGGGTGGATAGGTGAGAGACAGGAAGAGTCGGGTGGATGAGGGACAGGGAGATATGCATTTATTTATTTGTAGCATTTGTATCCCACATTTTACAACCTATTTGCAGGCTCAATGTGGCTTACAATCAGTGCATATTTTCTAGCAAAAAAGGTGCCGGTATTCAAATGCTAGGCCACCCTTCAGGGGTGGGGTGATCGCTGAGGGACCCACCCCACAATAGCCAGGCAGAATTGGTGTGTATAGCCTGAGCTCTTTCATTAAAACTTGGGGACCATGGATCAATTTTAGCAGACAATGGAAAAGGTGCCAGTACTCAGTACCCCCAAGTACCCCCTCAAAAAAAGCTCTGCTTACAATGTACCGTAATTTATTTTTGTTACATTTGTACCCTGTGCTTTCCCACTCATAGCAGGTTCAATGCGGCTTACATATTATATACAGGTACTTATTTGTACCTGGGGCAATGGAGAGTTAAGTGACTTGCCCAGAGTCACAAGGAGCTGCCTGTGCCTGAAGTGGGAATTGAACTCAGTTCCTCAGGACCAAAGTCCACCACCCTAACCACTAGGCCACTCCTCCATTCCACTCCATGCCAATTCTGGATCAAGAAATACAGAGTGGTATTGTAGTAAAATACGTACATGACAAAAGAAATTAAGCAGTCAAGTGTTACAGATTCTTTTCTGGAATTAAGAAATCAAGTGGTATTGCGTTAAAGTTCAGTAATTGACAGAGTAGGTGAAGTAGTCAAGTATTGAAAGTTCATTTTGTCTATTTCTAGTATCGGTTTCCTTGTCTGGTATTTAGGATGGGTCATTGTGATATGCCTTTTTGAACAGGTTGCTTTTTAGTAATTTTTGGAAGTTTGTTAGGTCATGCGTTGATTTTATGGCGTTTGGTATAGGAGGGTGACAAAGCAGTACAATTTTATGGTTTATAATGGACTAGAAAACCCAGATCTTTAAGTCCTGTCTGGTGGGTGTCAAAATATTTAATCAATCTGACTTCAAAGGTCTTACGTTCCTGTATTGTTTTAAAGTTCCCTTTCAGGATTCTTACCATGAAATCACTGGTACAGTGTTCTGGTTCTCTACTCAAAAGAAACAGGTTAATTCTTTGTAAGATGAACTGTCAGTCTGCTTACTGTAGCAAGTGGTTGGCTGTGCAACCCCCTCCCCCCCTTGGCACATCACCTCCAAACGCAACATCCCCCCCCCCCCCCGGGTGCATTGCTCTTACCTCCTGGGGTGCTGTTATTTTTAGTTCATGGCCCCGATGCTCAGATGCAAACGCGGACAGTACAGTTCATTAGCGCCGGACTAGTACCCGTGTTTTCTGGCGCACAATGCTCAGAACCCCCAACTGCGGTAAATAACTAGCTCACCCCAGATCAGTGCAAATAGCATATTAATGTAGTCAAAAAGATTTAAGTGAGGTCATTTTCTTCCCTGTGATGTTCAGATAACAGCGCCCTGAACAAGAGGTGAGCTGGCATTAGGGAAAATCCACTATTTCTGGGATGAGCAGTATAAAATGTTTTGTACTTTTTTTTGGATCTTGCCGGGTATTTGTGACCTGGATTGGCCACTGTTGGAAACAGGATGCTGGGCTTGATGGACCTTTGGTCTTTCCCAGTATGACAATACTTATGTACTTATATCAGGAGTCACCACAAGGAAAAAGGATCTTAGAATCACAGTGGACAATGTGTGGCAGTAGCCAAAAAAAAAAAAAAAAAAAGCAGCAATGTTAGGAGTGGAGGAGTGGCCTAGTGGTTAGGGTGGTGGACTGTGGTCCTGAGGAACTGAGTTCAATTCCCACTTCAGGCACAGGCAGCTCCTTGTGACTCTGGGCAAGTCACTTAACCCTCCATTGCCCCATGCAAGCCACATTGAGCCTGCCATGAGTGGGAAAGCGCAGGGTACAAATGTAACAAAAATAAAAAAAACAAACAGATGGAGAATGTTACAATGCTCTACAAATCCAGAGCAACACCACAAACTGGGTTACTCCAACTCAAAATATATATAGCAGAACTACAAAACATGCAATGAAGGAAAACAAAAAAAACAATAGAAGGGCTGGAATATTTCCCCTAAGAAGAAAGAGCAAATGGATTACAGCTATTCAGCTAGAAGAGAGATACAGTAGAAATCTTTAAAATCATGAGTAAGCTGAACCATTTATATAAGGAATTGTTACTTACCCTTTCCAATAGTACTAAGGTTGAGGGAAACATCATGATACTAAAAGGTAGCAGATTTACATAACTCAGAGAAAGTATTTTTCTTCACCTAATATACATTTAGATGTGGAATTTATTGCCAGAGGATGTGTTCAAAGCAGTTAGCATAACTGGCATTGAAAAGGGCTTACACTAGTTCCTGGAGGAAAAGTCCATAACCCATAATTAGCTCTCAGGGAAAGCTACTGCTTACTCCTGGAAGTGAACAACACGGAAATGATCTACTCCTTGGGCACTTGTGACCTGAATGGGCCACCGCTGAAGACAGGATACCGGATGAACCCAATATGGCATATCTTACATAGTACCTACAAAGTCTTTAAGCCACTGGTAAAACTAGGGAAAAAAAGTTATTAACAAGCATGCCAGCTCTTACCCAAATCTGCAGTTTGACTCGCTTATCGTTCCTATAGACGGTCTTCACTTTGAAGTCAATGCCCACGGTACTAACAAAAGCTGGGGTGAACGTGTCGTCGGCGTATCTAAAGAGGAAAGACGTCTTTCCCACACTGCTGTTACCGATGATCAGGAGCTTGAACATGTAATCAAAATTTTGATCCGAAGCATCCTTGTGTCCATATCTAGAATCTGTTACTGAAGCCATCTGAAATGAGAGAGATATAAAGCATTATCAAATCACTCCAGAGGTAGAAGTTGCCAGGGCCGCCGAGAGGAGGGGGCAGAGGGAGCAAAATTCCCCGGGCCCGGGCCTCCAATGGGGGCCCGCCAGGGTCAGGCCGCCGGCGCTGCAGTCCCTGGTCTCACCTGCCTGCCTCCACGGCTCCGGGCCCCCTTCATTCAAAGCAGCAGTCGCAGATCGCCTCTCTTCTGGCCTTCCCTCCCTGTGTCCCGCCCTGCGGAAACCGGAAGTTACATCAGACGAGGGCGGGACACAGGGAGGGAAGGCCAGAAGAGAGGCGATCCGCGACTGCCGCTTTGAATGAAGGGGGCCTGGAGCCGTAGAGGCAGGCAGGTGAGACCGCAGACTGCAGCGGCGGGGGGAGCGATGGGGGGCGGCAGTGGCGGGGGGGGTGGCCTTGCCCCAGGCCCGGCCTAGTCTCTCGGCAGCCCTGGAAGTTGCAGCCTGATGGCGTGGACACAGCTGTGTGATTCCCATCTCCCTGAAGAGTAGGCATGTCATTTGTTAGTGTGCCTTCAAAATTTTAGGGAGCCTTTTACAAAGGGGCATTAGGCTCCACGTGTGTGCAGCGTGTGCCAAAATGAGACTACTGCACGGTAATTTCAGATTTTTCCGCACACCCATAACGCCTGGATGATTTATTTATTTCCTCCCACACGCGGCCTTTCTGGCGGTAATCGGCAGTTGGCACGCACTGAATGGTCACCGTGCACATAGCGCATGAGCCCATACTGCTAGATCACTGGGTGGCGTTAAGGACTCAGGCCGATTTTAGGAGCGCACTGGTTTCAGTTTTACCACATGCCCTTTTCCTGTCCTGTTAAAAAAAAGTCCTTTTTTGCAGACAAGGTAAAAAGTGGCCCGGTATGCTCCCAAAGCACACGCCTACACTACCACAGGCCACTTTTTACCGTGGCTTAGTAAAAGGACAACTTAGTGCACACTAAAGTGATATTAACGTGCACTAGCTGACTAATTAATACATGCACTATAGGGCCCCTTCATTAAAGTGTGAAGCACTTACTCCCGGATTCTTTATAATATGTCTAGAGTTACGCGCCATTCTGAGTGTAAATCTAGGCGTATTCTATAACTACACATGTAGATTAATTGTTTTAACAAGCTGTTAAGTGTGGAGGAGTGGCCTAGTGGTTAGAGCACCGGTTTTGCAATCCAGAGGTGGCCAGTTCAAATCCCGCTGCTGCTTCTTGTGATCTTGGGCAAGTCACTTAACCCTCCATTGCCTCAGGTATAAACTTAGATTGTGAGCCCTCCTGGGACAGAGAAATATCTAGAGTACTTGAATGTAACTCACCTTGAGCTACTACTGAAGAAGGTGTGAGCAAAATCTAAATAAATGGAATGTTGTTACTATTGGAGATTCTAGATGGAATGTTAATGTTTTATTTATTTTATTGCATTTGTATCCTGCACTTTCCCACCTCTTTGCAGGCTCAATGTGGCTTACAATACATCATGGATATTGGAAGTAAAAAGAGAATAGATGTTTGGTTTTATAGAAGGATTTTGGGTTGCATGGTAATAGAATAGATGATAGTAATATAGCAGAGTACATTATTAAACATTCCTGGATATATGTGGGGAGGTTCACATGTGTTGATCTCTGTGGTATATCTTGTCAAAGAGATGGGTCTTCAGTTGTTTTCGGAAGTTGGTCAGTTCATACATCGCTTTTAGGTTGCGTAGCAATGCATTCCAGAATTGCGTGCTCATTAAGGAAAAGGTTGATGCGTGCATTAATTTGTATTTTAGACCTTTACAGTTTGGGAAATGGAGATTAAGGAATGTGCAAGATGATTTTTTAGCATTCCTGGGTGGTAGGTCTATCAGGTCTGACATGTAGGCTGGGGCATCACCATGGTTGATTTTATGAACTAGGGTACATACTTTAAACGTGATGCGTTCTTTGAGTGGGAGCCAGTGTAGCTTCTCTCATAGGGGTTTTGCACTTTCGTATGTTGCTATTCCACTAGCAACATTACATGTAGAATCTCCAATAGTAGCAACATTCCATGTTCCACTGCACTAACCACTAGGCTACTCCTCCACTAGCAACATTCCATGTAGAAGCCCATGTAGAAGCCTGCCCTTGCAGATCAGCAATGTGGCCGCACAGGCTTCTGTTCTGTGAGTCTGACATCCTGCACATACACGCACATACACTCACAGAAACAGAAGCCTGTGCGGCCGCATTGCTAATCTGCAAGGGCAGGCTTCTACATGGGCTTCTACGTGGAATGTTGAGTGGAATAGCAACATTCCATGTAGAATCTCAAATAGCAGCAACATAATCTCAATAGTAGCAATATTCCATGTAGAAGCCTGCCCTTGCAGATCAGCAACACAGCTGCGCAGGCTTCTGTTTCTGTGAGTCTGACATCCTGCACATACACGCACATACACTCACAGAAACAGAAGCCTACGCGGCCGCGTTGCTGATCTGCAAGGGCAGGCTTCTACATGGAATGTTGCTAGTGGAGGAGAGCCTAGTGGTTAGTGCAGTGGAACATGGAATGTTGCTACTATTGGAAATTCTACATGGACTGTTGCTAGTGCAGGAGTGGCCTAGTGGTTAGCGCACCGGTCTTGCAATCCAGAGGTGGCTGGTTCAAATCCCACTGCTACTCTTTGTGATCTTGGGCAAGTCATTTAACCCTCCATTGCCTCAGGTACAAACTTAGATTGTGAGCCCTCCTGGGACAGAGAAATATCCAGTGTACCTGAATGTAACTCACCTGGAGCTACAACTGAAAAAGGTGTGAGCAAAATCTAAATTAAATAAATACATAAAATAAACAGCTCTTACCCAGCACTAATTGGCAAAACTTAGAATTTACATTGCTAAGCGCATTCTGTGAAGTACTGTGCCTAAATTCATGCAGGCAAAAAGGGGCATGGAAATGGGTATTTTGTAGGCGTTCCAAAATCTACATGTGTTGTAATAAAATATGGGCCATTGTGTATAAAATCTACATGCAGGGATTTATACCAGCTTTTCATTGGTGTAAATGGACGAGCATAGATTTGCACGCATGAACTACGCCTTAGCGTATTCTAAATACAACGCATAGATTTACATGCGGTTATTTAGAATATGCTTAGGCGTAATTGCCTAATGCGCATTAATTTTGGGCGCCATATATAGAATCGGACCCTTGGGGCAGTGGCTTAGCTGGGGGGGGGGCACAAGGGGAGCGGCAGCTCCCCCAAACGGAGTTGTGCCGGTGCCTATTTTTTTCTCAACATGTTGCATTGAAAATGTGCGCCGGTGGAAGTCCACTCTCGCGCCGCTTTCGCTCCTCCCGCGCTGTCAGCCTGGCTGCACTTCTGCCTTGAGGTGCCCTTTTACTAAGCTGCGGTAGGGCTAATGCACAGGTAGCGTGTGCCAACTCGACACTACCATCAGGGTAGCATGGGTGCCCAGCAGTAATTCAAAAGCTGGCGCACACTGTTTCCCCTGGTAGAAAATAATTTTCTACTTTCTATCACAGGGGCGTTCCCATCGGTTTACCACATAAGTACCTCATGAGTCCCTACCCAAGTAACTGGGTGGCAGTAAGGGCTCAGGCCATAAATAGCTGCTCGCTACTTTTAATATTAACCCACAGCCATTTACCGCCCCATTTTAAAAAGGCCTTATTACCTGCCGTGGTAAAAAAAATGGCCCAGTGCACGACAATTTCCGATGTCCAGACTAGCACAGGCCACTTTTTACTACAGCTTACTAAAAGGGCCCCTTAATGCACAACCGACGTTCAGAAACAGGCTACTGCACAACTGCATTTACGGGTTTTTCCGGTAGTTTGCCTGTTACCATAGGTTGGCATAGGTGGAGAGTGAGCACAGAAGCATTAGCCAGCTAGCGTGTTACCGCTTACCATGTGCTGCCAGCACAGAGTTAACGTGGGAGCACTTACTAGCTCCTAAATATTTCTTCACTCAGCATGTAATTAAACTCTGGAATTCGTTGCCACAGAATGTGGTAAAAGCAGTTAGCTTAGCAGGGTTCTTAAAAGAAAAGTCCATAGACCATTACTAAAATGGACTTGGGGAAAATCTACTGCTTATTTCTGGGATAAGCAGCATAAAATGTATTGTACTGTTTTGGGATCTTGCCAGGTACTTGTGACCCGGATTGGCCACTGTTGGAAACAGGATACTGGGCTTGATGGGCCTTCGGTCTGTCCCAGTATGGCAACACTTATGTACGTAAATAGTACTGCACACTAATGAGAACATTAACGCACGACCTAGAATAAAATATACTGAAAACGGCCCTTCTTGATACAGTGTTAGTAACAGTAACATAGTAGATGACGGCAGAAAAAGACCTGCACGGTCCATCCAGTCTGCCCAACAAGATAAACTCATATGTGCTGCTTTTTGTGTATACCCTACCTTGATTTGTACCTGTCCTCTTCAGGGCACAGACCGTATAAGTCTGCCCAGCACTATCCCTGCCTCCCAACCACCAACCCCGCCTCCCACCACCGGCTCTGGCACAGACCGATACAGTGTTAGTTTTGGCTTGCTGCTTGTTAAAATCTTGTGTTAACACATGTCAAACTGAGGGCCCCCTTTACAAAGCTGTGGCAAAGGGGGGCCTGTGCTGGCATCGGCGCGTGTTTTTGACTCACACCGAGGCCCCCTTTTACAGCAGGCGGTAAAAGGCAGGTCTTTGGGGGGGGGGGGAGGTTCAGGAAATGGCCGTGTGGCAAGTGAAGCACTTGCCACACGGTCGTTTCAGTGGGGGAGCACTTACCGCCACCCACTGAGGTGGCTGTAAGGGCTCCCATGCTAACCTGGCAGTAACGAGGCAGCACGCTGGGGGTGGAAACCAATGCCGGGCTGCTGCGGTAGTCCTGCGGTACTTTCCCTTTATCGACCAGTAAACCCGTGTTGGGCTTACCACCTCTTTGAAAACGGATCCCTTAGTGCACTTGAGTAAAGGGGACCCTAATTTAATTAGGGGTCTTTTTACGAAGGTGTGCTAACAGATTTAACGCATGCTAATGATTAGCGTGTGTTAAATGATGAGACGCCCATAGGAATATAATGGGCTTCGTATTATATAGCGCTAAATTTGTTAGCGCACCTTCGTAAAAAGGACCCCTTAGTGAGTGTTAAAAAGCTACTGACCACATTAAACATTTCCATTAAAATGAATGTGTTACATCAACCAAAAAAAAAAAAACCACAACCAAAAAAAATTTTTTTTGAGAAAAAAAAAGCCCAAGGAAGTAAAACCAGGCAGCTCCTTGTGACTCTGGGCAAGTCACTTAACCCTCCATTGCCCCATGTAAGCCGCATTGAGTCTGCCATGAGTGGGAAAGCGCGGGGTACAAATGTAACAAAAATAAAATAGATACTATTGGAGATTCTACATGGAATGTTGCTACTATTGGAGATTCTACATGGAATGTTGCTATTCCACTAGCAACATTCCATGTAGAAGCCTGCGTGGCCACATTGGTGATCTGCAAGGGCCGACTTCTACATGGAATGTTGGAACATTCCATGTAGAATCTCAAATAGTAGCAACAGTGGAAGAGTGGCCTAGTGGTTAGTGTGGTGAACTTTGGTCCTGAAGAACTGAGTTCAATTCCCACTTCAGACACAGGCAGCGCCTTGTGACTCTGGGCAAGTCACTTAACTCTCCATTGCCCCATGTAAGCCGCATTGAGCCTGCCATGAGTGGGAAAGCGTGGGGTACAAATGTAACAACAACAAAAAACCAAAACATTTTGGCTTCTGCATATCTCTACTGTAGAGTATCTCTGGCTCTACCCCTCCCTCCTCCCTTTGCTTCTCCGTGAGACCCTGGGCAATTTCCTTGGGGTCTTTACTGGGCATCAGACAGCTCATTTGTAAACAGCAATTAAAAAGGTAATTAGACAGCAGCAAAGACTGTCTTATTACCCTGCACGCTGGAGGACACGCTTTACGAGGGAGGTAGCAGACATAGTCTGAAAAAAAAATGATATCAAAGGGTTTCCCTGCTCTGCGCTGAATTCTGATCCCTTCTCTTTTCATAAAATAATTGAACAACAGGCCTCTGGGAGCTCTTTCCAGCACATTATTACTCTTCAAGCAGCGCTTGGCTCTCCTGTTCTTCCAGAGGTGATCACTACATTGTCAACTGTTGTCAGCCCTGTGCAAAGTAACTTTGAGACAGCGTACGGTCAGGGATTCGTTGCCCGGACAATATAACTAAAAAAAATCCTAAATTACTAAGACTGTCACCAGCTTTGATGTTATTTAATAACCTCATTAGCAGTCAAAAGCCCAAGCCCTGCCATTTTCTGCCATAATTAAGCTGTATTACAGATCTACACTGTACAATAGTTTAATAGCCCTGATGGATCAATATCTTTTCCCTCGGATACAGTAGGAAAAAAAAGCCTTCACAAAGCCCTAAATAAAGGATAGATGAATTTTTCTTGCGCACAGAACCGATATGGGCCCTGTTTACTTAAGCCAAGTTACAAGGCCCGTTAGCATCTTTAATGCGCGTTAACCATGTACGTGCCTACAATATCCCGATAGGCGCCTGCACGGTTAGCACACGCTGTAATTGTAGGCGTGTTAAAAACGCTAACACGCCTTAGCAAACAGGGCCCATAGCTTCATGTACTGCCTCTGCATTTACTACTTAACATTTCTAAAGCGCTACTAGGGTTACGCAGCACTGTACAATTTAACATAGAAGGACAATCCTTGCTCATAGAGCTTACAATCTAAAGGACACATAACATTTATTACTCATATAAGGGGCCTGTTTATTAAGCTGCGTTGACGCGTTAGCGCAGCCTTACGCAGGTTTTTCCCCATGCGCTAAAGCCATTTTGACCATAACTTAGTAAAAGGGCCCCTATGTCATGGACATAGCTAGGTGGGGCCACGGGGGCATGGGCCCCCCACAGATTTAGTCCTGGCCCCTTCCACTTTTGAACCCCCCCCCCCCCCCGCTGACCCTTCCCCGCCACGTTCGAACCCCCACCGCCTTGCGGCGGCGGTGGAGGTTCGAAAGTGGCAGGGGAGGGTCAGCGGGGGGTTGGCAGGCTAAAATGTGCCCCCCCACCTTGGGCTCTGGCCCCCCTCTTGCCGAGGTCTGGCTACGCCCCTGCTCTACATTAGTAATAAATGCAGAGGTGGTACATGAAGCTGTATCTGATCTGTGCTCTGTCCCGCATTAGGGGTCCTTTTACTAAGCTGCGGTAAAAAGGGGGCCTGTGCTAACATCAGCGCGTGTTTTTGATGCGCACCGAGGACTCCTTTTACCGTGGCGCACAATACGCTGTCTTTTTTTCTAGAAAAGAAATGTCCGTGCGGTAAGTGAACCACTTGCCATGTGGCCATTTCGGTGGGGGGGGAGCACTGATCGCCACCCACTGAGGTGGTGGTAAGGGCTCCCTCGCTAACCCGGTGGTAACTGGGCAGTGCCACCGGGTAAGTGCTGGCACTACAAAAATAGAAAATATTTTTGTAGCGCCAAAACTGGCGCACGCTGGGGGTGGGAACTAGCACCGGGCTCCTGTGGTAATCCAGCAGTAGTTCTGGATTGGGGCGCAGCAAGCCTGTTGGTACGCGCCAACCAGGAGCGGACTGACCATTCGGGCAAACGGGAAGTGTCCGAGATACCAGAGGCTCTAGGGGGCCCAGAGGCTCTGCCCAGATGCCCGCCGCACACTACAGCCCTCTCCGGTCTGTAAAGGGGTCCGCTTCCTCCGCTCTGGGTTGGGGCCGGCAGCCCTGTTAGGTTCACAGGTTTCCAGCAAAGAACCAGACTGCCATACCAAAGTGCTTTATTCTCAATTCAGTTCCGCTCTCAAAATTGAAATGCAGTTCACAAACAGGGTTCAGGCTGGGTTCAAAACTCCAGCCAACATTCAGTTCCTTAACAGTTCAGGCCCACTTCCTTTGCACTACCTTCCCCTCTCCCTCAGAAGGGCTCAAAGTTCAGCCTGCTGTTCTATACATCCCAATAATTCAACCCTTTCACAAACAGTCTCTTCAAAGGAAACCACTACTTAATGCCCCTGTCCTCTTCACAGCACCCAGGAGGACCCTGTACCAAAGAGCTGGCAGCTTTCCTCCTACCTCACAGCACCACACCCCTGTGGTCTCTTACACTGCCTTCATGTGCTGGACAGGGCTACCTTTACATTCTCACACTCCATGGCAGCTTACTCTCCCCCCCCCCCCCCCAGGGAAGCTCCAGTGGCAGGCCCTTTCCGTCCTCCACCTACTCCATGGCAGCTTCTCTCTCAATCAGTTTCCTCTCCCTCCTGGTGGCTGGGAGCCACCCGGAAATCTCTCTCTCCTCTCACAGCTGGAGGGAATTATATACTGGTGATGCAGCTAAGGGACTGAGCTTCACCTCCCCTTCTCCCTCTAGTGGGGAAGGGAGTAACTGGCTCCCCTAGCACTGAGTCACTGCTCCCCCTGCTGGAGTTGGAAATCCGTTTCACCCTTAAGGGGCTACCCTCCTCTCTCCTGCTTGCAAGGGCTTCTGGGAACCGTAGTTCAGAGATTAGCTGCTTCTCTGTGGGGCCCCGAGTGCTAGCTTTGTCACAGGTCTTACCTTTAAAGGTGAGCAGTTGGTGATCTAGTGGCCTCTGCAGGGGGGGGGGGGAGGAATATGTTCTTTCCTGCCTGTTGTGCTGCTGCTATTCCCCCTCCCCCTGCCCGGCACCACCATACTTTAAAAATGGCAGCCCAGACTTCCATGAGACTGTTGAGACCCGCGAGACTATCGCAGGAAGTCTCGGCCTGCTATTTTGAAAACAAGGCGGAACTGGCAGGTGGGGGAATAACAGCAGCATAGCAGGCAGGAATGAACATGCCCCCCCCCCCCCCGCAGAGACCACTAGACCACCAGGGCCTTTCAGGTAGGACCAGGGCAGTGGGGGCACTGGCTGCGATGGTAGGGAGGGCAGCAACGTGGCAGTACTGGGAGTGTCGGGCAGTGGCTGGGCGGCCCAGACCACTCTCAGTCCACCTCTGGCACCAACCCTTTACCCCTAAGTTCAGATTCCAGCACACTTTAGTAAAGAGGCCCCTTAGAACCAAATTTAAACAAGAAACAAAGAATATATCTTTGGTATATGTTTGTCAAACCGAGAAGGACCAAAACGTTATTTGTCTATAAACTAACAAAGGCTCAAGGCAATAGAAATATTTATTTATTTAATTATTGGTTGCATTTGTATCCCACATTTTCCCACCTATTTGCAGGCTCAATGTGGCTTACATTGTTCCGTAATGGCGATCGCTATTTCCGGCATGAGAAATTTATTTATTTATTCTCTCATTTATACCCCACATTTTCCCAACAGCGTCAGGCTCAATGTGGCTTACAGCGCATCGCAGAGGCAGACGCCAGTGCAGTAAAATTAAGCTAGTACAACAGAAAACCTACATAAGAAATAATGGGGTGGATGGGGAAGGGACGGAAGGAGCAAGGAAACCAAGGGAGAGGAGGGAAGGGTGGATGTGTCCAAAATTGTCACTAGATTGATGTGTATCAAGCAGAGGAGACACATGCTGAGTCCTTGGGATAAGCTTCTCCAAATAGCATGCTCTTAAATAATTTCCTGTGGGCATCTTGCTGTAGTATAATTATACATATTGCATTAAGGTTCGTAGGTGACAGAGAGGGGGATAATCGACCGGGGGTGCCCATCTCTAAGGATGGCCCCCGTAAAGGGGCGGGGCAACCCATATTATCGAAACAAGATGGACGTCCATCTTTCATTTCGATAATACGGTCAGGGACGCCCAAATCATGAAATGTAGGTCAACCTTAGACGTGGTCGACCCCGGTTTTTGGCGATAATGGAAACCAAGGACGCCCATCTCAGAAACGACCAAATCCAAGCCATTTGGTCGTGGGAGGAGCCAGCATTCATAGTGCACTGGTCCCACTAACTGAATGGAAAAAGCCCTTCCCTTATCGATCCGGAAAGGAACGGGCATGCATGAAGGAAATTGCACGCAAATATGCCCCTCCACTCCAGACATGAATAAGTTACTCATACTAATTACCGGTATAGATGACACACATAACCCGTAACATAGGAGGCTTACTGTAAACATACAATGCTGGGGTATTGTGGGTAATAAAAGAATTACTGGATTATAGGCAATTAACAAAAAGTTCCGCAAGAATTAAATCACAAATAAAGAAAAGGTCACACTGGGAAATTTTACATGAGCAACAGAATATTTGTAAATGACATCATCTCATAAAAATAGTACTTGCAGTAAATAATTAAAATTCTGATTTAATTAGAACTGAGATAAGAGAGGGGAGTTGTGTTTACTGCTTTCCTGTTGTTGCACCGTGTCTGGTAACACCGTGGGTGAGCAAATCTTTTCTCTACCTCACAGAATTATAAGCATATTAACAGGCTGGGCCCATCACAAAATAATGAGTGGGCATGGCATACCCTAAGCGAGCCGTCACTGTGCCCACCACTGCTATATCATTTTTTTTTTTTTATTTATTAAACATTTTATATACCGCACAATCCAAAAGTTCTCAGCGGTTTACAAAATGTACATATATAAAATCAAAAACTAATATAACATTACAAAACTCACCTAACATAACATTATAAAACTCACTAAAATAAAATTCAAACCATCAACATAAAAATTATAAGGCTTCAATCTCATGCCATAGCCCATGACTCACTGCAACGACCAGGTGAGGAAGAGTATAAAATAGGAGAAATTCTAAATTTGTGGTGCCAGATCCCAGCCCTGGTTCTGATGTAGCTAGACGTACCGAGGACCAAGAGAAAACTGCCAGATCAAAAGAAAGAAAAAGAAAAAAGATTTGTATATATAGAAGTAAATTCACTGTGACAGCAATGTCAGATAGTGCAGGAGCATCCATGCTATCAGGGACTGCATGTAATTTGTTGCGGTCCATTTTAAAAAATTAAATTTAAAAAGAACTGCGGCACTAGCAACCTTCCCCCCCCCCCCCCAAACATCTCTCCCCCAGTCCGATCGCTCCCAAAGCCAAATCTCCCAATATTCCCCAGCACCCCTGGTCACTTCTGATCCACATTCCCCAACAATCCTATGTCCTTCCAACCCCTCCTCAAGTCCCAAACCCTATCCTTTGGCATCCTCACCCCCTGAGCCATAAGCACCTCTCCCTTCACAACCTGACCCTCCCCCACCCTTCAATGCCCCCCAGGACTTACTCAGAGGTTTCTGCCAGGTACCTGTGACCTGGCTTGGCCACTGTTTGCAAAACAGGATACTGGGCTAGATGGACCACTGGTCTGACCCAATATGGCTACTCTTATGTTATGTTAGGTCACCATTGGTGGTTTCAGTGGACAGGAGCGATATCCCTCTCTTCCAGCCCAGGTTTCAAAATGGTACCAAACACCCTTAGTGGTAATCTCCAGGTATTACTGCTAGGAGGCATCCTTCCTTATAAAGAGATCTTCTCCTTACAGAGATAGATGTTTCCCAGCAGCAGGAGTAGACTGACCATTGTAGGGGGTCCATTCTCCCCTCGATTTTGTTCACTGTAATCATTTTTAATAGGTGGTTAAAAGTCCATAACTCTTACTGCATGGGAGCCCAGACCACTGTCAGCCCTCCTCTGCCTAACAATAGTACCACAAGACTACCACTAGAGGTCACTGGTATCATCTTGAATCCTGGTGCAGTCCTGGGTGGGAGCAGAAAGGCATCACTCCTGCCTAGTGACAAAGGAACCAACAATGGCGACCCTGGATAAGTGTTGGGTTGTGAGTGGGAGGTGCATCTGCCCAGGGGGAGGGACTTGGAACTTCAGAAGTGCAATGGGGAATACCACCAACTAATTTTGATAGCATCCAAGCTTCTGGACAGCCGGTAGGATGGCCTGCACTTAGTGCCTTCTCTTGAGGTAGTGCGATTATGCAGTCACACTACCAGCAACTGTGACAGATAGTGCATAGCACCACTAAGCCATGTAGACTACTGCAACGGTATTTATGCAGGATGTAAAGAACAAATTTTAAAGAAATTTCAGACCGCTCAAAACACAGCGGCCAGGCTTATACTTGGAAAAACGTGATTCGAAAGCGCCAAACCCTTCCGTGAAAAACTACACTGGCTTCCAATCAAAGAATGTAATTACTTTCAAAATCTGCACCCTGGTTCATAAAATCATCTACGGTGAAGCCCCGGGATACATGACAGACCTCATAGACCTACCAACAAGAAACACAACAGGATCAACCCGAACATACCTAAATCTCCACTACCCAAGCTGCAAAGGACTGAAATACAAAACAACCTATGCATCCAGCTTCTCCTACATAAGCACACAACTATGGAATGCATTACCTAAAGCCGTGAAAACAACTTATGATCACCTAAACTTCCGGAAATCATTAAAAACCAACCTATTCAAAAAGGCATACCCCACCGACCCAACTTAAACATCGGTACCTTGCAACACAACGAAACCAAAGCTCGTAACGGATATATAAGAACTCTTCCTCTCTACGATCCTCTTCCTCTCTAAAATTCCCTAAAGTCTCTGTTACACCTGAACCTTGTTTTACCAAAACATTATTATCCACGGTGAATCTCCAGGCTACATGCTGAATCTGATTGACCTTCCAACCAGAAATATGTCTGAATCTTCGCGAAATTACCTCAACCTGCATTACCCCAATTGCAAAGGACTCAAGTATAAAACCTACTATGGATCCAACTTCTCCTTCCTAGGCAGCCAACTCTGGAATGCCCTCCCCAGACCTATCCGATCAATCTGTGATCATCTACCCTTCCGGAAAGCACTAAAAACCCATGTATTCAAGCAAGCCTATCCAAATTGACACAGTCTATCATATGAACCCATCTACCCAACACATACCCAGGATACAACAACACTGACTAGGCTATATCTTCCCACCTTACTCCCTTCTCCACTGCTTATCACTACCTACTTATCTCTTCTATTATTCTGTTATACTTACATTTTTTTACTCTCTCTTACAATATTCTGTATTCCCTATTACTATGAAAGCCGCACTGAACCTGCTTTGAGTGGGAAAGCGCGTGATACAAATATAATAAATAAATAAAATACCGAAATTGGCGAACGCCTTTATGGTACTATGTAAGCCACATTGAGCCTGCAAATAGGTGGAAAAATGTGGGATACAAATGTAAAAAATAAACAAAACCCACACACTAGTTGTCACAGCTGGCCATGCCTCCGACCCACCTAAATCACACCGGCCATACACATGTTAAGCAGCTACAGAAGGTTTTTCTACTGCGATGCTGGTTTTAATGTGCAGTAGAAGTTAACGCAGGTCTGTGCTGACTTCGTCTGAGCAGTAAAACCCACACTGGCTGCTTAAAGCAGCTTAGAAAAAGGCCTCCAATATCATATTATTGCTATTAGTAGCATTTAATTTTGGCAAGCTTTTACCTCACTGTTCAAATTTATTTATTTATTTGTAGCATTTGTATCCAGTGGTGTGCTGGAGCAGGCTCTCACAGGCTCGCAAGAGCCGGTTGTTAAATTTTTGAGAATTTTGGGAGCCGGTTGTTAAAGTAGGCCCCCTCCATGGCTACCTTAACAACTGGCTCCCAAAATGTGGGCTTGGGCCCCCTGCTGAATTCTCTTTTACTTTGCTGGTGGGGATGCTGAGCCCTGCCAGCCAAGTAAATAGACTACTGCTGCTCCCCGCTCCTTGTTTCCAGCTCTGAGCAGCAGGCTGGGACTTCTCGAGCATGTGAGAGAAGTTCCAGCATGCTGCTCAGAGCAAGACGTTGGGAGTGGTGGCAGTCCATTTATTGGCTGCCAGCAAAGGTATGCCTAGCGTGCCCGCACGAAGGGAGGGAGGAGAGAGAGGCAAGTGTTGCTCCCCCCCCCCCCCCCCCGGCCACCCCTGGCCCTTCCAACTGCAGAGCTGGCTACATCCGGAGAAAGAGCCTGTTGTTAAAAATTTACCAGCACACCCCTGTTTGTATCCCACATTTTCCCACCTATTTGCAGGCTCAATGTGGCTTACATTTTTCATAATGGTGATCATCAATTCCGGAAGAGAAATACACATTTAAGGTGAAAGAGACAGAGAGGATTAGGTATACAGTTACAGAAAGTGCATTTTCGTAATCAGAAAATAAAAGGTGTTGCAAAAAACATAAAAAAAAATAAAAGGAATGCAAAAAAATCATCCCGCACATTCCTCAATCTTCACTTCCCCAACTGTAAAGGTCTAAAATACAAACTAACGCATGCATCAACCTTTTCCTACTTGAGCACACAATTCTGGAACGCGCTGCCGCTCAGCCTGAAAACGATCTATGAATTAACTAACTTCCACAAACAACTGAAGACCCATCTCTTCAACAAGGCAGTGGCGTAGCCAATGGTGGGCTTGGGTAGGCCCAGGCCCACCCACTTTGGGTTCAGGCCCACCCAGTAGCAACACATCTATAATGTGGCTGGCAGGGATTCCCAAGCCCCACCAGCCGAAAACTCCCAACAAGTGTCCCTCCTGCATACCTTGTAAGTAGCAGATCTTCGCCTGCAGTGAGCAGTGACATACATACTGCTTGCACCGGCCTCACAGCCTTCCCTCTCATAGGCGGTCGGTGGCCCAACTGTTTGGGGAGGCTAAAGGGGGCGGGGTTAGGGGTGGAGCTTAAATCCATAATTGTCTGATAACTCACAGAATAAATAAATAAATAAAATTAAAAGTCACAATTAATAACTTTTATTAAATTTAGATATTAGATATGTATCATATGTCAAAGAATAAAGTGGTTGCTCAAAGCATATACTAACCACAATCGCTCAACTGTAAAACACTATGCACAAATTTGTGCAAAAACACACTCAGAACCTTACTGTACCATAACACTAGGCAGACGCTAATACACCAATATACCACCCATATGGAAAATGCAGACCGTCAACAATATGAAACAAGGGATCATAATATCACAATTCTCATGTAGAGCCACAAAACACCCTTTTAGGGTGGATAGTGTTCGCAATGAGCTCCTTTTATTAACGACTATATGTAGATCCTTCAAGAGGTAGTGTGTCGTGATTTAGGCTCTAAAACCCTTTCTGATGTTTTGGTGCCACCTCAGTAAGGCCAATACACAATCTCTCCACTGCAAAACGCTATACACAAACTTGTGCAAAAACACACTCATAACCTTAGCAAACCATAACAGCATTAATTCCAAGGACAGGACGAGCTACAACCTTATGCGTGGAAAGGCAGCACTGTAATTACACCGGGCTCTAAAACCTAGTGAAACAAAAAAAAAACCAAAAAGGGCTGTAAATATTACACACTAGTAGAATACTGCACCTTGATCACACATGAAAAACACATGACACAACAGATATGAAGGCAAAACTGGAAAGTTACCTCAAGAAGTCAGACTCAGCATGCAGCAATACTAGAAAAATTGAAATTTACATGCAAAATATCACAGATGCACATTTCCAAAAGCTGACATATTCCAGTTAATAAATTCTGAATAAAATACTTTTTTTTTTACCTTTGTTGTCTGATCATTTAGTTTTTCTATTCATGGTCCCAGTGTCTTCTTTCCATTTGATATTTTTTCTCTCACCATGTCCATCATCATCCTGTGTCCTTATGCGTCCTTGTGTGTCTTTATGCGTCCTGTCTACCATCTGTAGCCCTGTCCCTATCCTTTCTCCAGTTTCAGCATCTGCCTTCAAAGTGTTCCGATCCAGCCCTTAAATTCAGCAATTTTCCCTCCATCCATATCCAGCATTTGTCCCCTCCCCTCAATCCATGTGCATGTACTTCCTTTGTCTTTCCTACCCTCCATTCTTGTCCAACATTTCTCCTCTGTTCCCTGCCCTCCACTCCATCCATGTCCAGATTTCTCCTCTCTTCCCTCCATCCATCCATCCATGTCCAGCACCTTCCCTCTTTCTCTCCTACCCTTCCATCCAGTGTCATCTCTCTTTCTCTCTCCATCCTTCTACCCATTACCCTCTCCCAATCCTTCCGTCTATTGTCTCCCTCTCCTTCCATCCATTGTCTCCCTCTATATCTCCTTCCTTCTAAACAGTTCTCTCTCTTGACCCTTTTCCATTCAGCATGTCCTCTCTATCCCCATCCTTCCAGTGTCTTTCCTCTTTCTTTCCCTCCCTACCCTTACGTCCATTGTCTTCCCTCTTTCTGCCCCCTCCTTCCAGCTTTTCCCTCTTTCTCCCTCCTTTCATTCAGCATTTCTCCGTCTGACAGCTAGGGTCGCCCCCAGTTTCTCCCCAGCAGCTTCTCTCTCCTGCCCATGTCCCCTCTTTCTCCCCCCATCTTTCCACTAATCTCTCTCTCTCTGTACCCCTCTTCCATCCAGCATCTTCTCTCTGGCTCTCCCCTGCTCTTTTCCATGGCCCCTCTTTCTCTCCCCATCTCTCTCTGGCTTTCCCCTGCTCTTTTCCATGTCCCTGGCTTTCCCCTGCTCTCTTCCATGTCCCCTTTTTCTCTCCCCATCTCTCTCTGGCTCTCCCATGCTCTCTTCCATGTCCCCTCTTTCTCTCCCCATCTCTCTCTGGCTCTCCCCTGCACTTTTCCACTTTCTCTCTCTCTCCTCCAGCGTCCTCATGCATCTCTCCTCTCCCTCATGCATCCCACCTTTCTCTTCCCTCCCCTTCTTGCTTCCATCACTCTCACTCCTTTCTCCACCCCCCCTTTTCCCATTCCCATTGCTTTCCTTCCTCCCTCTTCTCCTTAGATGTGGCATCTCACATACTCCTCTCTCCACCCCCTTTCCCTTTGGTCGGTCTGTCTGGCATCGCTTCCCCCCCCCCCCCCCGAACTAGTGCGGTACCGTATTGCTCTCCCCCTCCGCTCCTGTCACGTCGTCTTTCAATGAGGCTTCCTGTTCCCGTAGCAGCAGCAGCAGCAGCAGCAATGATGTAAGCGCCGTTGCTTTCAGCCTGCCCCGGAAGCACTCTCTGAACAGCTTCCCGCATAGGAGGGACGCTGTCCAGAGAAGGCTTCCGGGGCAGGCTGAAAGCAGCAGCGTTTACATCATTGCTGCTACTGCTGATGCTGCTGCTGCTATGGGAACAGGAAGCCTCGTTGAAAGACGACGTGACAGGAGCGGAGGGGGAGAGCGGCACCGTACTAGTTGGGGGGATGGGGGGTAAAGATCGGGACCGTCGCGCACTAGTCGGGGGGGAGGGAGATGTTCACGAGCTGCACCCGCCCCGCCCTTTCTGCACTTCTGGCTGGGGAGGCTTAGCCTCCCCAAGCCTCTTATACCGGGCGCCTATGTTCCCTCTGATGTATTTCTGTGTAGGCGGAAACAGGAAGTTGCATCAGAGGGAAGGGTGTGGGGCCAACATGAGCAGTGTGTATTAGTTGCTGCTCGCTGCTGGTGAAAATCTGATATTTAACAGGTATACGGGAGAGGGGGGATGTTTGAGAGACCTTATGGCATGCAGGCGAGAGAAGGAGAGACCAAATCACCTGTGGGACGGGGCGAGGTTTGTCTGCCCACCCATCTTGGGCCCAGGCCCACCCAAAATTGTGTGTCTGGCTACGCCCCTGCAACAAGTCATACCACAAAGATCAACAAATGTGAACTCCTACACATACATCCAGAATTGTCTTATAATATTTGCTTGCTACACTACTATCATGTTTCATCATTATCATGTTACCCAAGATCCTTCTATTATTACTAAATGTATATTCTCTTATAAATTTCCACCATTCATGATGTATTGTAAGCCACATTGAGCCTGCAAAGAGGTGGGAAAATGTGGGATACAAATGCAATAAATTAATAAATGAATTAACTTCAATCGTGATAGATTACTTTGGACATTACGCTCACATTTGGCCTTTTAACCATTGTTATGCTGTAAGTTGTTTATGTCAAACTGTTGGGTGAATCTTCTTAAAGGTGGTTAAAATAGAAAATCAATAAATCTGGGTTAGTTCACCGACCTTCATCGGGATTCACATCCCACATGTTAACAAAATTATAGAACAGTTCTCGCACTCTCGTTTCACTATTCTCGCAACTCCAGGGCATTCCTACTTCAACATCATTTCAGTAAATGGAAGGAGTCTTCAAGGAAGCTTTCTAATTATTTTTTTTAAAGCCACTTGGGATGGATGTAGAGCTTGGAGTGATTATTTCAGAAGTGGAGGAAGGAACGGGTAGACGTGAATCGTTTGTTTACTCTTTCCAAAAATACTAGGACTAGGGGGCATGCGATGAAGCTACAAAGTAGTAAATTTAATACGAATCAAAGAACATTTTTCTTCACTCAACGTGTAATTAAACTCTGGAATTCATTGCCACAGAATGTGGTAAAGGCGGTTAGCTTAGCAGGGTTTAGAAAAGGTTTGGTCGGCTTCCTAAAGGAAAAGTCCGTAGACCATTATTAAATAGGACTTCGGGAAAATCCACTATTTCCAGACTAAGCAGTATAAAATGTTTTGTACTTTTTTGGGGATCTTGCCAGGTATTTGTGACCTGGATTGGCCACTGTTGGAAACAGGATGCTGGGCTTGATGGACCTTTGGTCTGTCCCAGTGTGGCAATACTTATGCACTTAAGATGTCACTTATTGAAAAGTCCATGCTAAGTCCTGAAGCGTGTTCACTGTATTGAACTCAGCTTTTAATTAGTCGGGTGAAGAGATACAGCCTAGAGAGGCAACACCGAGGTCCCAGTTTAACTAAATGACTAACAAATCCAGAGGTCCCTGTATACCTCTTGCTCTGTGCACATCTGGGAGCTGGAGGGAGATTCATCCAGCTCTGATGATAATTAGACCCCAGAGCACCACCTGCTCTCATGAGCCATTCTTCACATTGCATAACACGTGACATGCCAGACGCTCCGTTCCATCTGATAAGCGCAGTACAGCTTGATCTTAATTACAAGATCAGCTTCAGTACATTACCTGAATCCTGCGTACTTCATTTGAGGCAACCTACACAAGGCAATGATCCTTAAAGGGCCACATGCACCTATAAACCCAATTTACTTAAAAGAGGATGGGGGAGAGGGGGAGAGGGATTCCTGCTGCACGTTTCTTGACTCTCTCCATAACATTATGAATTTGTCAGCAATATCAAGATTTCTCTAGAATGCCTAAAATGTTTATTTTGTTATTTAAACCATCCTTACTAAACTATGGCTGGATGGCACAAATGCAACACATCAAAACCAGGACATATTTAAATCACGAAATAAACAATCGTCAATAAATGTCCTAGCATTATAAATAGAACAACAATGCATCAGTCACCACGAACATCCTCCGTATATGACGACATATCATGGTGACACAGCATGCAATCCTAATCCTTATTCCACTGACTACTGTGCAGGAGCTATAAAGCCTATGCTTTAAAAGAATCCCAAATTATGGCAGATGCCTGTGGGAACAGACTTGAAGATAAATGACATGCCGACACTGGACCCTTCTAGGCATTCCCTACTGCACGGTTGGTTGGTTGGTTTATTTATTTATTGGGATATATTAACTGCTTTATGAAGAGATTCACCCAAGGCGGAGTAGAGCAGGTACAGCTTAACATAAAACTTACAATTTAGTTAACAGCGTAACAATAGTAAAATAACCAAATATAAACAGAAATACAATTCTTGAGGTCAACTTGGAAATGGCAAACTGAATCCTAGTAGTAGGACAAACAGGAAACAGTATCTTACAGTACTGTAGAACAATCATAAAACAGAGATGTAATAAATCTCAGTAGTACAATACAAACAATATGATAACAGACAGCATGGGAGAACATTCAAATAACGGAGATATGATACGATGTTTACATAGTACCACTAAGCACACATTAGAATATTCAAATAAAAGATACGATGCCAATGCTGTTCCTATAAGAAGCCCGTTTTATTCCTATGGAGTTTCTAGCATTTAGCATGTGCTAATTCCATTATCAGCTTTAATGAAAAAAAAAAAAGGACCCCTACATGATTACTTGCTGATGTGACCTCAGAAGGCTTTTTAGAAACATATGATGATCAAATATAACGTGGATACCTTTTATTCCAGACAAAGGTAAAAATATTAGAAAGTGAACAATTTAGGTCAGCAAAAAGTAATAAGGGAAAAGAGACCGCCCCCCCCCCCCCCCCAAAAAAAAGGAAGGGAACAAAAATAGCAGATGGATGTTGTAGTAATAAAATAAAGCCTATGAATATTAACAAATACATGTCTGGGAACTACTGGATTCTGGATACAACAGTCCACACGTTTTCCTGATAAGTTTGCCTGTCAATAAGTGTTAATACAGAACCTTATGATAACTTCAAATCTAAGCTAAAAGCCCACCTTTTTGATGCTGCTTTTAACTCCTAACCCCTGTTCACTTGTTCAGAACCCTTATTTTATCATCCTCACTTTAATATTCCCTTATCTCTTATTTGTCCTGTTTGTCTGTCCTAATTAGATTGTAAGCTCTGTCGAGCAGGGACTGTCTCTTCATGTTCAAGTGTACAGCGCTGCGTACGTCTAGTAGCGCTATAGAAATGATTAAGTAATGCCATACTGGGAAAAGACCAAGGGTCCATCGAGCCCAGCATCCTGTCCACGACAGCGGCCAATCCAGGCCAAGGGCACCTGGCAAGCTTCCCAAATGTACAAACATTCTATACATGTTATTCCTGGAATTTTGGAGTTTTCCAAGTCCGTTTAGTAGCGGTTTATGGACTTGTCCTTTAGGAAACCGTCCAACCCCTTTTTAAACTCTGCTAAGCTAACCGCCTTCACCACTTTCTCCGGCAACGAATTCCAGAGTTTAATTACACGTTGGGTGAAGAAAACGTTTCTCCGATTTGTTTTAAATTTACTACACTGTAGTAAATTAGTAGTAGTTGTAGTAGAACTTTGGACTATAAAAGAAACTCTCAAGCAATGTGCCATCAGGTACCGTCTATTTCACCTTCACTTCTGGACAGAAAAAGATGTGTGTTCTGACTTCCTGCAAAAGTCCCCCAGAGATCTGGTACAAGCTACAGCATAGATCGAGCGCTTCGGTTTGAGCTGCCCTTTCTCGGTCTTCACACAATTCCTTTCCTCTTTACTTCAGTGTCATCAAAGGACCTTCCCGAACAGGTCCTACGCCTGAGCGCAGGGCAGAATGTTCCCCTAAGGGTTGCACATCATCTGTTTGCTCTCTAGCCTCACCCTTACCCCCCTTCCACCCCAGCATCGGAGGTTAGCTAAGCTGCCTGGACTGCTTTCCTTCTTCAAAGCCACAACACGATTTCAAAATAAATCTAAGTTCCTCCCAAGCCTCACCGAATTGAAGGCACCTAGCAAACGGCTCAAAGCCACTCTGGATGCAAGAGAGTAACTTTACCACAAAGTGAAAGCAGGTTGGATGGAGTCTCGAGAAGGGGGTCCTTCTGCAGGTCACACCGATCACCTTTCAACATAAAACGAGCAACGTACTCTTTCTGCATCGCAGGTACAGGAAATTAGACGGCAACCAGAAACGGGGCTCTTTCTGGCCACGCAGCTAAGACAGCAGAAAAGCAGAACAACAAATAACACCAGCCGGGCAGCTCTTTTTCACGCAATCCTCGGACAGCCGATCGTCAACCAGAAGACCAGGGGCCAAAGGGATCTGCGATTTCCCCGGTTTATTACCAGAAGATAAGCTTGCTACTTACATCTAGCCCGTGTAAACAAGAGAAACACACGCAAACCATCGGGGGAAGAAGACACAGAACAATCCGAGAAAGAGTTGGAGTGGAGGAGGGGGGGGGGTTCATCCTTTACCTTTCCGATGCTCTCAGGCAACGCCTTCTCCGTTTTCTCAGCAGGTTAAAAAAAAAAAGCTCAGTACGGAAGTGCTGGAAGAGATCAGAAGGCAAGAATGCGCGTCTAAAACTTTGCTCAGATCAGGGAAGCGGCAGCACCAGACACAGAGCCCGGGAGGCTCAGAACCCCTACTCCAGGAGAACTAGACACCTGGAGGCGGGGCTTTACAGGGCATTGACGCACTTCGGGGCGGGGTCATCTTCAGCCCCTCCCCCGGCTCCCTTGGGGGTCCGGCCGGGTAAGGATCGGGTTTGGGTTCTGGGCTTGGAGAAGGAGCGTCTTGCAAGAGACCGGAAGCGTTTGCGTCCAGAAAGTGCTACGAATTAAGGGGGTCTTTTACTAAAGCTTAGCTCGAGTTAGCTGCAACAGGTCCCATAGGAATAAAATGGGCTCTGCTGTACATAACTGAAGCTAAGCTTTAGTAAAAGTCCCTTAAGTGCTTACACTATGTCTCTCCTGAGAAATATGGATTCACGATGTGAACTTAGATCGTTTTTATTTAGACTGGCAATAATTCTCAGACAATAAAATGAATGGAAGGGCTTGAAGGCAGATTAGTCATGCAGCAGACCTCGAGCATTCACTATGATGTATCCACCCGTCCCCGTATTAAGAGCATAAGATACTGGGTCAGACCAATGGTCCATCTAGCCCAGTATCTTGTTTCCAACACTAGCCAATCCAGGTCTCAAGTACCAGACAGAAACCCAATCAGTAACAATATTTCATGCTACCAATCCCAGGGTATGGACTTTTTCTCCAGGAGCTTTCCAAACCTTTTTTTTTAAACCTAGATGTGCTACGCACTGTTACTACATCTCAAATATTTCCTCATATTTGTTTTAAAAGTATTTCCTTATAACTTCATTGAGTGTCTCCTAATCTTTGTACTTTTTGAAAGAGTAAAAAATCAATTTCGCATCTATTCTACACCAGTCAGGATTTTGTAGATCTCCATCATATCTCCCCTCAACCATCTCTTTTCCAAGCTGAAGGGCCCTAACCTCTTTAGCCTTCCCTCACACAGGAGCAGTTCCATCCCCATTATCATTTTGGTCACGCTTCTTTGAACCTTTTCTAATTTCACTATATCTTTTTTGAGATAATGGCAACTAGAACTGAACGCAATACTCAAGGTGAGGTTCCACCATGGAACAATACAGAGGCATTATAATATTCATGGTCTTATTTTGCATGCCTTTCCTAATGATACCTAGCATCCTGTTTGCTTTTTTTGGCCACTGCCACACACAGATTTTAGCGTATTGTCTACAACAATACCAAGATCTTTATTTTTTTTTGTTGTTGTTACATTTGTACCTCACGCTTTCCCACTCATGGCAGGCTCAATGCAGCTTACATGGGGCAATGGAGGGTTAAGTGAGTTGCCCAGAGTCACAAGGAGCTGCCTGTGCCTGAAGTGGGAATCGAACTCAGTTCCTCAGGACCAAAGTCCACCACCCTAACCACTAGGCCACTCCTCCACTTTTCTTGGGTGCTGACTCCCAAGGTGGACCCTAGCATCAGGTAACTATGATTCAGATTATTCTTTCCAATGTGCATCACTTTGCATTTGTCCACATTAAATTTCATCTGCCATTTGGATGCCCAATTTTCCAGTTTCCTAAAGTTTTCCTGCAATCTTTCACAATCCGCATGGTTGATTTCTGGAAGTAGCTTAGTAAATCAATATCCCGCACAACCTTTCTCAATTAGATTATGACGAGGATATTCTGGGAAACCCCTCAGAAAACAATACTTCTAAAAAGTAGGGGTCTTCCAGGGCACTTGTCTACCTGCTGGTTGTGGGGGGGGGGAGGGGGGAGTTTCCAAGTCAGTTTGCTTCTAGCAATTGGAAACCGTACAACTCTTATCCGATGATGCCATTTCTTGCAATTGCAGAAAACGTAAAATAAAAATAAAAAAAACATAAAAAATAAATCAAAAGACAAATTTGTGCACAATGTGCTATTTAACCTTTGTCCAAAACTTCACAATATAAGAATCAAGCAAAGATTCCACAGACAAGCACTTTTAACAGAAGTATGTTCTTTCCTTATAAAACTTAAACCTAGCTCCAAAAGTGATACAGTTCTTTCCTGTCAACTAAAACACACATCTCAAATACTATTTAAAATCAAGGGAAGGGAGAATGAAATGGCTTTTCCAACCTTTTTGAGAATAGGATTGGTAGCATGGAATCTTGCTACTCTTTGGGGTTCTACATGGAATGTTGCTACTATTTGAGATTCTGAATGGAATCTTGCTACTCTTTGAGGTTCTACACGGACTGTTGCTCTTCTTTGGGTTTCTGCCAGGTACTTGTGACCTGGATTGTCTGTGTATACAGTATGTTGCTTGTGTAGCACCTGTGAGTGTTGTTCGCTGTTTACAGAGGACTCTATTTTCATCTTAAAATTTTAAACATAGTAACATAGTAGATGACGGCAGAAAAAGACCTGCATGGTCCATCCAGTCTGCCCATGACAAACTCATATGTGTATACCTTACCTTGAATTTGTACCTGTCCTTTTCAGGGCACAGACCATATAAGTCTGCCCAGCAGTATTTCCCGCCTCCCAACCACCAGTCCTGCCTCCCATCACCGGCTCTGTTACAGACCGTATAAGTCTGCCCTCCCCTATCCTCGCCTCCCAACCACCACCCCCTCTTCCCCCCAACTGCTCCGCCACCCAATTTCAGCTAAGCTTCTGAGGATCCATTCCTTCTGCACAGGATTCCTCTATGCATATCCCACGCATGTTTGAACTCCGTTACCGTTTTCATTTCCACCACCTCCCGCGGGAGGGCATTCCAAGCGTCCACCACCCTCTCCGTGAAAAAATACTTCCTGACATCTTTCCTGAGTCTGCCCCCCTTCAATCTCATTTCATGTCCTCTCGTTCTACCGCCTTCCCATCTCCGGAAAAGATTCGTTTGCGGATTAATACCTTTCAAATATTTGAACGTCTGTATCATATCACTCCTGTTCCTCCTTTCCTCCAGGGTGTACATGTTCAGGTCAGCAAGCCTCTCTTCATACGTCTTGGAACGTAAATCCCATACCATCCTCGTAGCTTTTCTTTGCACCGCTTCCATTTTTTTAACATCCTTCGCAAGATACGGCCTCCAAAACTGAACACAATACTCCAGGTGGGGCCTCACCCACGTCTTATACAGGGGCATTAAAACCTCCTTTCTTCTGCTGGTCACTCTTCTCTCTATACAGCCTAGCAATCTTCTAGCTACTGCCACCGCCTTGTCGCACTGTTTCGTCGCCTTCAGGTCCTCAGATACTATCACCCCAAGATCCCTCTCCCCGTCCGTGCCTATCAGACTCTCCCCGCCTAACACATACGTCTCCCTTGGATTTCTACTCCCTAAGTGCATCACTTTGCATTTCTTCGCATTGAATTTTAATTGCCAAACGTTAGACCATTCTTCTAGCTTCTTCAGATCTTTTTTCATGTTTTCCACACCCTCCGGGGTGTCCACTCTGTTGGAAATCTTGGTGTCATCCGCAAAAAGGCAAACTTTACCTTGTAACCCTTGTAACATAGCTATTTGTTTTGTGGCTCATGCTTCACATATGTATTATACTTAGAGAGCTTTATTGAAGTGTGGTTTATATTTGTTTATTACATTTGTACCCCGTGCTTTCCCACATATAGCAGGCTCAATGCGGCTTACATTGTAACAAAAATATCAAAGTCTTGTATGGAGAAATATTACAAGCTGAATAAACACAATAGTAGTAAGATTTTAAATAAATGATTTGGGTATGGGAAGATAAACAAAAATAGGATATAGACTCTCTCTAGTTGGAGTTTGAGTAAATTGGGATTATCCTGACGTGCACTAGCCACCCAGAATCAACAAACATGAACTGGAAAAAAAATCTGTCTGTTATAGAGATGATATTCTTGGCTGCAAATTTTTGTTTTATCTATGGCTTCCTGGGGGGGCACCTGCTGCACAAAAGTGAGCTTCACACTTATTTATTTATTGCATTTGTACCCCACATTTTCCCACCTATTTGCAGGCTCAATGTGGCTTACATAGTACCGGAGAGGCGTTTGCCAGCTCCGGTGAGAACAAATACAAAGTGATGTTGTGGTAGGATAAAGTTCATGTGGCACAGCCACACTAGGGAATCGTACAACGGAAGAGTTGTGTTATTTATTTTATTTGTTACATTTGTATCCCACATTTTCCCACCTATTTGTAGGCTCAATGTGGCTTACATAGTACCGTCAAAGGCGTTTGCCCAGTCGGTTGATAACAAATACGAGGTTGAATAGTGATCGAATGAGGTATATGTGGGGTGTCGGAAGGGATGAGGTTTGTGTGTTGTCCAGTACGATCACTTTTTTTTTTTAAGCAGTAGGGTTGTCCAAAAAATTATTTGTTTCACTTTTTTAATTTTTAGAGATTTTCCAGATTATCAGGTGTTTTTTTTTAAAAATAATTTCACATATTCATCTTAATTAAAAACATTTTAAACTTAAGGTGTCGTCGTTGATGATACGTTGAAACCTTCTGCTCAGTGTGCTGCTGCAGCTAAGAAAGCAAATAGAATGTTAGGTATTATTAGGAAAGGAATGGAAAACAAAAATGAGGATGTTATAATGTCTTTGTATCGCATCATTGCGTTCAATTCTGGTCGCCGCATCTCAAAAAAGATATAGTGGAATTAGAAAAGGTGCAGAGAAGGGCGACGAAAATGATAAAGGGGATGTTCCCTATGAGGAAAGGCTAAAGCGGCTAGGGCTCTTCAGCTTGGAGAAAAGGCGGCTGAGGGGAGGTATGATAGAGGTCTATAAAATAATGAGTGGAGTGGAACGGGTAGATGTGAAGCGTCTGTTTACGCTTTCCAAAAATACTAGGACTAGGGGGCATGCGATGAAGCTACAATGCAGTAAATTTAAATCGAATTGGAGAAAATATTTCTTCACTCAACGTGTAATTAAACTCTGGGATTCGTTGCCAGAGAATGTGGAAAAGGTAGTTAGCTTAGCGGAGTTTTAAAAAGGTTTGGACGGCTTCCTAAAGGAAAAGTCCATAGACCATTATTAAATGGACTTGGGGAAAATCCACTATTTCTGGGATAAGCAGTATAAAATGTTTTGTACATTTTTGGGATCTTGCCGGGTATCTGTGACCTGGATTGGCCACTGTTGGAAACAGGATGCTGGGTTTGATGGACCTTTGGTCTTTCCCAGTATGGCAATACTTATGTACTTATCTAGGAATTGGGTATGAGGTCTTTTATATAGCAGCAGTCCTTTAAAAGATAGCCCCCACCTTGGGACTCACTATTTTTGCATTGCTGTGGTCAGGAATGCACAATGTTTCCAGCTGCTGCAACAAAATGAAATTTACCACGAACATCAGCTGAGTGACTTGCACATTCAATGTTCTTGCAGTAGGGATCATGTTTGGATCATCTAGAGTAGTGGAGGGATCTTGTTCAAGGGTGGGTGGGGAGAAGGACCCTGGAGGTCACAGCCAGGAGCATCAGGCAGTAGCTCTGGGGCTGGACTTTGGCTCTGGCCTAAATGTTACCGCAATAGGGCCCTACCACAGCTTGATAACCTCCTCCCTAAATCTCTTAGGGCTCCTTTTACTAAGCAGCGGTAAGCCCAATGCGGGTTTACCGCTCGCTATACAGGAAGTACCACAGCAGCCCAGCGGTACTTCCCACCCCTAGCATGCCGTCATTTCGAATGCTACAAAAATTTATTTTATTTTTGTATCGTCAGAGTGTACCCGACAGTAATCGGGCAGTGCCATGTGCTGCCTGGTTATTGCCAGGTTAATGCAGGAGCCCTCACCGCCACCTGAATGGGTGGCGGTAAAGGCTCCCGCCCCCAAAATGGCCGTGCTTTACTAGCTGCCTGGCCATTTTCTGTAGGAAAGCGAGACTTCCCTTTTACCAGCTGCGGTAAAAGGAGGCCTCAACGTGCGTGTAAAACACACTCTGATGCCAGTGCCGGCCCCCTTTTGCTGCAGCTTGGTTAAAGGGGCCCTTAGAAAATGACAGCTTTTGCAGAATAGGGCAGCGAAGTTGAATTTCAAGGCACATAAGTTTGACAGAGTCACCCTATTCTTAAGCCAACTAAATTGGCTACCTGTTCAGGCACAAATGTATTTTAAAATAGCCTGCGTCATCTTTAAGATACTCTCTATTAGATCAGGTCTTCATGTCTAGGAGATCTTCCTGTTTTAAAGATCCGTGCTTTCTATGTGCACAAGTAAGTAAGGCAGCTACACATAGGTCATGTCACTGCTTGACGGCATCAGTCCAGACTTACTCCACAGATCCTCTGGAAGACTTTTCTGAGCATGTCTGGACAAGCCCCTCCCCCTTTTGGTAACTGCCACCACCGCTCATCAGTCTGTTTCAACCGCTCTTGCGACCACATGGATTTTGCTCTACTATTCCTCGATAGACTACATTCAAAACATCCAAAGGGGGTGCCATCAAGCGATGACATCACCTTTGTGTGGCTGCCTTACCCTGCTGTTCACAGAGAACCCTCATTACAGGTAAGTTCCCCCCCCCCCCCCCCCCCCCCAGATATTCAGTATAAACCGGTGTTGGAGAAGTTCCTCTTATTCCAGGAATCTAAAATTTGGAATAGTTTGCTGTCTCGTATTAGGTTACAGTTCTCCTATATATGTCCGAAAATAGCCAAATTGGGAATTGCATAACGTAGCATGTTAAACTTTTAATTACTGTGCAATTTCCCAGCTTGGACCCAATAGGGAGTGGGCAGAATACAAATATGAAGATTAGATTAGATTAAGTAATAATGAGATGCAAAGCATGAAAATGCATGCATTGTTATGCAAAATTAATAATGCAACTTGGTTTTAAACCTGGCAAGCTGTGCCATTTATGGAAAGGTAATGTCACCTTTGAGTTGGCCTTATCTTTCCTCCCAGGGAGCTCTGGGCCGCTAATGTGTGGCCTGATGGTCCCCAGGAGTCGGGAGCTGCAGAACATCTTAGTGGTTGGAGGGGCCAAACAAACCAATCTCCAGCCCCGCCCCAAATCTCTCTAGTTACTGATGCTGTTTTGGGCAAATATTTGTGGGGGTCATGACCCCTGTGGCCCACTCCATTCTGCTGCCTATGTAAACAGTGCTGGGAAAAATCCCCCCCCCCCTAAAAAAACCTTCAATTTCCTTTACATTTAAATTTCACGTCATACTCACCCAAACTACTTTATATTCAGCCCCCCACCCCCACTCCAATCCCTTCAGTACCTACTGGGCATCTCCCTCCCACATTCCTGCTCCAGCAACTCCTGTGTTCAAAATGGTCTCCAAACCCCCCCTAGTGGTAATCTCATAATACTACTGCTAGAGGGTCAAGCTGCTAAATAATGGGGGGGGGGGGAGGGAGGGAGATATTGAATCATGGGGTCAGGTGAGAGGCCTTTTATACAGCATTACCCTTTTAAAAGATAGCCCCATGCCATTTCTGCGGTCAAGAACGTGTGACGTCCCCATCTGCAGCAACATAAAATTACATTTACCATGTGCATCAACTGAGGAGTCACAGGTGAATGACTTTCATATTATATTTTGCTGCAGTTAAGTATCACATCTTACTTCAGCTTAGTAACTACTTAGTAACTGTTAATTCAACCAGGGCTGGGATCCTGGTGCCAGGAGCTTCATTCACAATTCCCAGGGGATTAACCCCCCCCCCCCTCCCTCCCTCCCAACTTTCCTAGTCTGATCATTGCAGCAACAGTCCTATAGCTGGGTGTCAAATATCTCCTTCCAGTCCTAGCTGATCTAGAGTGTGGAAGAGCTGAGTGAGGGATCAAGCCAGGGCTCCTATATATGGTGTTGTGCATTGAAAAATTTTGGAGGGTGATTCCATCCATAGTCAGAAAGAGGGAAGTCTGACATTTGGGAAGGATGATGCCATAAGGTGACTGATGTGAAAGGATGCTTTATTAACTCCATAGCCGCTGAGCAGGGGCAAAATTCCCCAGGCCTGGGTCTCCAGGGGGGGGCCCGGCACAGGGGTCTCTCTCTCTCTCTCTCTTGCTCCTGACGGGACCCGGGTGAGTCCCGACAGAAAACTCCAGCACCGGGCCCCTCTTGCATTGCCTGTCTAGCAGCTGCTGGGCCCTCAGGCCACTCTTGCTGAGCTTTGAGACTGTCAAACCAACAAAAAGGGGTCCAGGTCTCCTGCAAAACACATCAAACAACAAAGAGAGCGGGAGAAAAACCAAAATAGACCAGAAAGAAACCGCACAGAGTAAGAGCACCAAAAAAGTTTATTAAGACCCAACACGGGCCGTGTTTCGCCGAACCGGCCTTCTTCAGGGGTCTTCAAATTGACGTATACAGATGTGCCTCCAGAATTCTCATGGAGTGCAAGGCGTAACCGCTGGTGCTGTCTAACATTAAACGTCTGCAAGTATACTGGTAAAAGCTCTTCCTCTTTGCGGTTTCTTTCTGGTCTATTTTGGTTTTTCTGCCGCTCTCTTTGTTGTTTGAGCTTTGAGACTGAGCATGTGCGATTTGAAAGCAGCCGCATGGGGCAGGGCAATGCTGGGCAGAGGAAGGAGCCGCGCTGCCTGCAGCTGGTGGGGCCAGCCAAGGTACTTCAGGCAGGCGGGCGGACGGGTGGCGGCGATGACGATTCTGCCCCGGGCCCGGCAGCAGGGCCTGGCTCAGTCTCTCGGCGGCCCTGATTAACTCTGGGGTGCCTTCTGCAACAACCCCTGGGCGTGGATCGCAGATCCGCGCATAAAATAATTAAAATAAAATAATGCATAAAATACTGGAGTTAACAAGCACTTAATTAGCACTAATTATGATTTGCTTGTGGATCTGGCTGCATGCTATTCTATAACAATGGGCATCTAAATTGGATCGTGCACAAACCAAAAGGGGAGCATGGCCATGGGAGGGGCTTGACAGTGTTCACAAGGTTTAGGCGCAGTGTTATAGAATAACAGAGATCTGTGACCAACTTGCCTGCCAGGATTTACACCAGATTTCAGCGGGTGTAAATCCTTGGGCGCAGAAATCCACGCTAAGCACTATTCGATAAAGGACGTTCATCCCGGAGCACCTTTTATTGAATAGCGCTAAGCGCAGATGTTTCCCGCTGCCTACTTTTCAGCGACATTTGTAGAATCTAGGCAGACCTTCTCTGGTTTGTGCCCTGATCATGGCTGGACAGATTCAGCTTCAGTAGCTGGACAGATAGGTCAGTGCCGGGCACACTTCTACGTGCTGTGCCCTAATCGTGGTTGGAGGGGTTTGGCTGGGCTGGAGCGGGGCTTTGATAACAGCTTCAGTAGTTGGAGAACAAGGCCAGTGTCAAACAGACTGCCCTGAAAACAGCAAGTAGTATCACATGTGAAGAGTATGAGGACATGGCGTGGGAAATGGCCAGGGAAGGGGAGAGAAGGGCTTCTTCGGGGTGGCCTGAGTCCGCCCGTAGGGGTGGTCGCCGTAGATTCCGGCCCCCAAAGATCCACCTTGTTAGGGACAGCAGTTGATCAGCTTCCTCAGAGGAAATAGTGAGAGCCAAAGACTACAATTCCCAGCAGCCCCTGAGGGGGACACAGAGTAGAGCCAGGAACTACCCTTCCCAGCAGCCCCTGAGGGAGACACAGAGTAGTAAGAATTATTCACACTACCAGTCCCAGAGGGCTAAGGGGAAGGAGGAGACTCTGAGAAAGTTCAATCAGGGAATGAAGAGCAGCTGGGAGGGGGCAGGGTAGAAGAACCCATGGATTGGCAATCAGGGGACGGCGGAGAGAAAGAGACAGAGGAGAACCTGGAAGAGGAACCCATGGATATCTCAGCTCTTGCCAAAGCTAAAGGTAGAGAGTTAAGAGGGCAGATGGCAGCCTGGTTCTCTGGCTGGATGCAGGAAGGCTAAAGGTGGCTGCATCAGAGGTGGGATTAAGGGTCAAGTGGGAGGAGTTGGTACTGACAGTGAAAGGGTGGGACCCTTACATTCCCCTGGCCTGGTAATAGGTGGACAGGGGGAAAAGGTTGAAGCGGAAAAGTGAACTGTTTAAAGTGGGTTTTGTGCTGCGATAAAAGTGAACTATTTAAATTGGGGGTTTGTCCTGCAACACTGACTCTCTCCCTAATCAGGAAAGTTGAAGGAACCTGAGAGAAAAGGGGGGGAGAAGGGAGCGCACAGAGATTCTCCTTCCCTTCCGTAGGAAAAGAGAAGGGAGAGAGAAAGGGATTGTTTCAGAGGGAGTTTGGAGCTGAGTGGGGGAAGTGGTGGTGGAATCCGGGACGCACTGGGGGGGCCACACCCATCTAGGAGTCTTAGTCCCAAGCAGAGGACAACTAAGGGGGAAACCGCCAGACTGAAAAAGCGAAGAGGTTGAGTGGGATTACAATATAGCTCTCCCTGTGGTCCGGTGGATTGCAAAGGACCTTGTGGAATTCCAAACCCCCAGAATGCGGAAGGTAAAAAGAAAACTTCCAGACTGTAAAAGTGCAGAGATCGAGCAGGACAGGACACAGGCTGTGAGAGCCCTATCACACTCCTCCGTGGCTGGGAGTTTTACACACATCATACCTTATGCGATGAGTTTATCTTGTTGGGCAGATGGACCGCATAGGGCTTTATCTGCCGTCATCTACTATGTTACCATGGGGGCTCATTTTCAAAAGAGAAAAATGTCCAAAAAGTGGCATAAAATCTGCATTTGGATGTTTTTTTTCTCACAAAAACATCCAAATTGGTATTTTCAAAACCAATTTTTAGACTTTTTCTATGAAGTCCATCAGAAGTGCATTCAAATGACAAGAGGACATGTTACGGGCAAGATCTGGGCGTTCCTAACACGTGGATGTTTTTATGCCATAATGGAACAAAACAAAAACATCCAGGGCTGTAAGGTGGACGTTTTGGTCTAGGCCTTTTTTTATTAACGAATAAGCGACAAAAAAGTGCCCTAAATGACCACTGGAAGGAATTAGGGATGACCTTCCCTTACTTCCCCAGTGATCACTAACCCCGTCTCATCCCAAAAATGTGATTAAAAACATTACTTACCAGCCTTTATGCCAGCCTCAGATGTCATACTCAGGTCCATTAGAGCAGGATGCAGGTCCCTGGAGTAGTCTAGTTGTGGGTGCAGTGCACTGTAAACAGGTGGACCCAGGTCCATACTTCCCCCTACCTGTTACACTTGGGGTGGAAACTGTGAGCTCTCCAAAATTCACCAGAAACCCACTGTACTCACGTATAGATGCCTCCTTCCCATAAGTGCTATTGTAGAGGTGTACAGTTGGGGGTAGTGGGTTTTGGGGGGCTCAGCAGACAAGATAAGGGAGCAACGGTGAGATGTGTACCTGGGAGCATTTATTTTAAGTTCACTGCGGTGCCCCCTAGGGTGCCCTATTGCTCTCCTGGGTTGTCTGTGTGGCCAGTCTACTAAGATTGCTGGCTCCTCCTATATCCCAAAGACTTGATCTTGTACGCTTTTCACTTGGACGTTTTTTTTTTTCGAAAAAGATAAACGGACAGAGCTCAAAAACAGCTAGCAAATAGCCATTTTCGGGGGAAAAAATATATAGCGGAATTGGAAAAGGCGCAGCGAAGGGCGACTAAAATGATAGCGGGGATGGGACGACTTCCCTATGAAGAAAGATTAAGGAGGCTAGGGCTTTTCAGCTTGGAGAAGAGACGGCTGAGGGGAGACATGATAGAGGTATATAAAATAATGAGTGGAGTGGAACAGGTGGATGTGAAGCGTCTGTTCTCGCTTTCCAAAAATACTAGGACTAGGGGGCATGCGATGAAACTACAGTGTAGTAAATTTAAAACAAATCGGAGAAACGTTTTCTTCACCCAACGCATAATTAAACTCTGGAATTCATTGCCGGAGAACGTGGTGAAGGCGATTAGCTTAGCAGAGTTTAAAAAGGGGGAAGATGGTTTCCTAAAGTTCAAGTCCTTAAACCACTACTAAATGGACTTAGGAAAAATCCAAAATTCCAGGAATAACATGTATAGAATGTTTGTACGTTTGGGAAGCTTGCCAGGTGCCCTTGGCCTGGATTGGCCGCTGTCGTGGACAGGATGTTGGGCTCGATGGACCCTTGGTCTTTTCCCAGTGTGGCATTACTTATGTTTTGAAAATGGCTATATTGCTCACTTGAATTTTGGACGTTTTTAGCAAAACATCCAAAGTTGGCCTTAGACATCATATTGAAAATGCCCCTCTATGTAATCTGGCCCTAGATGCTTAGCTCAATGGGGAAACCACTATTCAATGAAGGTCTCTCATCCCAGAGCACCCTTTACTGCGTAGTGCTGAGTGCAGATTTTTCCCGGCACCTAATCTGGTCCTATTTGCTTAACTCGATGGGGAAACTTCCAATTACTAATTCTTTTTATTCTCTTTACTGGAAGAACAGCCAGGTAGATGCTAGGAATAAGCAGATGGCGCCACCTGGTGTTCAGAAAGCAGCAGCTTCTTAAACCTTATCTAACAGGCAAAACTTGTCCTATTTTATTCATTTCATTCAATACGGCAGCAACTTTGGACTCATTTAAGTTTTCAGGAATACGAAGGAAAAGCGCTGATCCCTAGATATGAGGCTCGTAAGAATGTTTTCTATGTACTGCAGAACCGGTTTTCACCTTCACTTGGATTATCACAAATTTTAGGCAAAGAGAAATCTAAAATCGATGGAGTGTTGGTCCAATAAAACCCACTTTGTCATTTGGGCCTCAGTGCTGGGAAGATTCCCAGATCTTTGGATGCCATAGTTTTTCCCATGCTACAGTCAGGATCTCCAGGCCGACACAGGTGGCGTGCGATTCTGTCCAATGTATAATTCTTTGTAGAGGTCCCAGGTCTGCAGAGAGGAGAGAACCAGATTAACAATGTTTAGGGAAAGGGAAATGGGACTTGATATACTGCCTTTCTGTGGTATTTTGCAACTACATATATATATATATATATACAGGTACTTATTTTGTACCTGGGGCAATGGAGGGTTAAGTGACTTGCCCACAGTCACAAGGAGCTGCAGTGGGAATCAAACCCAGTTCCTCAGGATCAAAGTACGCTGCACTAAACACTAGGCTACTCCTCCACTAGCAACAGTCCATGCAGAAGCCTGCCCTTGCAGATCAGCAATGCTGCCACGCAGGCTTCTATTTCTGTGAGTCTGACTCACAGAAACAGAAGCCTGCGTGGCAGCATTGCTGATCTGCAAGGGCAGGCTTCTACATGGAATGTTGCTAGTGGAATAGCAACATTCCATGTAGAATCTCAAATAGTAGCAACAGAATCTCAAATAGTAGCAACATTAAATCTAGAATCTCCAATAGTAGCAACATTCCATGTAGAATCTACAAATAGGGAAAGGGAACTGGGACTTGATATACTGCCTTTCTGAGGTTTTTGCAACTACATTCAGAGTGGTTTACATATATACAGGTACTTATTTTGTACCTGGGGCAATGGAGAGTTAAGTGACTTGCCCAGAGTCACAAGGAGCTGCAGTGGGAATTGAACCCAGTTCCCCAGGATCAAAGTGCACTGCACTAACCACTAGGCTACTCCTCCACTCAGTTTAGCAGCTAAAGAGACATACCAATGGCATAGCTACGGAGGGCCACAGGGGCCTGAGCCCCCCCCCAAACTGGATCTGTGCCCCTGGTTTGACTGGCGGGGTCCCTAACCCCCACCAGCTGAAGTGTTCTTTTCCAGCGCTGGTCTCCGGCGCCGCCGCATTTCCTGCCCTGCTCTGTCTTCCCCTCACATCCGGCACGCTAGTTTTAGTGAAACTGAGCACACGCGCATGCTCAATTTCATTATTACGAGCATGCTGGGCATGACGTGAGGGGAAGAGAGAGCAGGGCAGGAAATGGGCGTCATCGAAGACCAGCACTGGAAAACACGCTTCTGCTGGTGGGGGTTGGAGACCCCCGCCAGGCAAGGCATATGCGGCAGTGGCGGTGCTTCAGCTGGGGGGGGTTGGGGATCCCTTCCACCCAAGATAATGTGCAGCAGTGGTGGTCGGAGGATAGGTGGGCGGCAAGGCGGCGGTGGGGGGGTGGCAGGGAGGTGGACCAAAATGTGCTCCCTCACCTTGGGCTCTGCCCCCCTCCCACCTCGAGGTCTGGCTACACCCCTGAGACATGATAACTGCTTAATGGAGATCTCCCAGCATTGGGATCTTCAAAACCTAATTGTAATTTGCTGCTGGCTACTCTCTCTGCTGTAAGGCACAGATTGTCCTTGAATCTAGGACACAAGGCCCGGAAGTCATGTCTTGCAATTTATAACCTTCTGGTGCTGTGGTAAGGTAGACATCTATACACGCACACCGAGTTCATTAATTGCCATAAAATCTACAGGCACTGCTTCGGCTATTTTTAAATTCAGTGCATTTAGTGAAATGCATTTTCTAAGGCAGCATACATCAGTCTGAAGGGCATTTTAGAAATCAGTTGTGAGCTGGAGAGCAGGCAGTGCCCTAGGTTAGTGATGTACTGAGATCTCATCTCTTGAGATTTTAGCTCCAGGGCTGGTGCACAGACATCAGTGCTCTAGCAGGTTAACCTTCAGTCTTGCCCCTTCCCCTCTCAATACACATAGAGGGGCATTTTCCATAAGACGTCTAAGTCGGACTTCGGACATTTTGCACTAAACGTCCCAAATCTGAATAGGAAATATAGCATTTTTGAAACAGCAAATTTTTTTTTTTTTTCAAAAATGGCCACCTGCAAGATGTTTTCATGCTCTTTTTGGGCCATTAAAAAAGAAATGTCCAAGTGAAAAACGTAGAAAATCAAGCCATTGGTATGTAGGAGGAGCCAGCATTCTTAGTAGACTGGTCACACAGACATCCCAGTAGAGCAATGGATTACCCTAGGGGGCACCGTAGTGGACGCCATATAAAAGCTCCCAGGTACACATCAGGGGCGTATCTGCGTGGGGCCACGGGGGCCTGGGCCCCTGCAGATTTCGCCCTGGACCCCCCTACCGCCGTCACCTACCTTTGTTGGCGGGGGACCCTAACCCCCGCCAGCCAAGGTCCGCTTCCTCCTGCCGCTGCCTTTAAAAATATTCCTTCGGCTGGCGGGGGACCCCAACCCCCGCCAGCTGAGCCGAGGTCTTTTAAAGTTATTTTTCGTCCTCCGGAGTCCGTGCTGTTCAAAGCTGCTCCTTTCGAAGTCTGACGTCGCTGCAGCAGCAGGATATGGGCCTGGGTCCTCCTCTCTATAGTGTTCCCCACTGACCACTACACTACTCCAGGGACCTGCTTGCTGCTCTAATAGACCTGGCTATAACATCTGAAGCTGTCATAGAGGCTGGTAAGTAATATTTTTAATCACATCTTTTGTGGGTGGGAGGGGGTCAGTGATTATTGGGAAAGTAAGGGGGTCATCCCTGATGCCTTCCAGTGGCCATCTGGTCATTTAGAGCACTTTTGTTCTATTATGGCTGTAAAACATCCAAGTGTTAGGAATGTCCTAAGCCCACCCCCAACATGCTCCCTTGTGATCTGAACGCACTGTAGACGAATTACATTTAAATAAACGTCTGCAAAATAGGTTTTAAAAATACTGATTTGGACGTTTTGAGAAGAAATTTGTCCAAATGCTGCTTTTTTAAGCACCTCCATAAGAAATGTCTTCAGTGGTATTCAATAGACATGCCCAGTCATATATCTGGAAAGTTTAGGATGCAAAAGTTCTTAGATACAATATTCTCTAGGTCTTCTAATTTACAATATAAGATTGTCCTTTTTCCCAGAAACACCTGTAGCCTGTAATGTAGGTGTTTGCAGCTCCAATTTTATGGTCAAATATTTTTATTAAAGAAAATTCTTGTTTGGATCAGAACAGAGATTACTGAATATATCATAAAACAGATTGCAACATTTAATATGTTATTTCCTACTATGCTCCCATCTACTTCCCTTCCCCCGATGCTCTTCCCACTCTCCCTCTACAGCAGTATAACCAAATCGAGCTTCATCACCCCAATTTGGAATACCATTAAACTTCCAGATTATTCAATACAGCAAATTGAACTTTCATAGTCAACAAACGTCAACGCATTGCTTTCAAAATCTGAACTCTGGTCCACAAAATTATCTACGGTGAAGCCCCGGGATACATGACGGGCTTGATCGACCTACCAACTAGAAACACATCCGAATCTACACGAACGTACCTAAATCTGCACTACCCAAGCTGCAAAGGACTCAAATACAAATCAACCTATGCATCCAATTTCTCCTACATAAGCACACAACTGTGGAACGCATTACCAAAAGCCCTGAAAACCACGTTCGACCACCTAAACTTCCAGGGAAAAAAACTAAAACTAACCTGTTTAAAAAGGCATACCCTACCGATCCATCTTAAATGCCTGATCTCTGCAACAAAACAAACCTAAAGTACGAAATGGACATAACACAACTCTTCCGTTGAACGATTCCCGAATGTGGCTGTGCCACATGAACTTTATCTTACCACATCACTTTGTATTTGTTTACACCGGAGTATGCAAACGCCTCTCCGGTACTATATAAGCCACACTGAGCCTGCAAATAGGTGGGAAAATGTGGGATACAAATGTAACAAATAAATAAACATATTTGACTATGGGTTCCACGCTTTAGCATAGCTCCCTCTCTTGTCCACAGTCTTTCCATCCTCAGAAGCTCATGCATTTGATTTTGCCATTGCAGCAGGTTTGGTGGAGTAAGGCTGAATCCATTGCAGCAGAATCCATTGCTTAGCAATCAAACAGACCTCATACAGAAAAAGAGTAGAAACAACTCCCTCCACTATATCCGTGATGGCGTGGAGGCGTAGCCTAATGGTTAGTGTAGTGGGCTTTGATCCTAGCAACCTGGATTCAATTCCCACTGTAGCTCCTTGTGACCTTGGGCAAGTCACCTAACCCTCCTTTGTCCCCGAGTACAAAAACTTTGGGGTACCTTTATTAAGCTGCACTGAAAAATGGCCTGTGCTCCTGTAGGACGCTTGTATTGGACGCACGCAGGTCCATTTATTAGCGCACTTGCAAAAAAGGCCTCTTTTTTTTTTGCCGAAAATGGCCGTGCAGCAAAATAAAAATCAGCATGCATTCATTTTAGGGCTGAGACCTTACCGCAACCAATTGAGTTAGTGGTAAGGTCTTACACATTAACGGGGCGGTAATTGTCAGCGCACGTACGCTGCCAATTACCGCCCAGTTAGCACCACACAGTAGCCGGGCAGTAGTTGTAATTTGACAGGCGCTGTACGTGCGTAGGGCACCTACGTGTCCTAGAAAAGCTCATAGTAAGTGAGACAGAGAAATTACCTGCATATAATGTGTACAGCACCTTGAATATTGTGTTAAATTCTGGTCGCCGCATCTCAAAAAAGATATAGTGGAATTAGAAAAGGTACAGTGAAGGGCGACAAAAATGATAAAGGGGATGGGACGACTTCCCTATGAGGAAAGGCTAAAGCAGCTAGGGCTCTTCAGCTTGGAGAAAAGGCAGCTGAGGGGAGATATGATACAGGTCTATAAGATAATGAGTAAAGTTGAACGGGTAGAAGTGAATTGTTTGTTTTTTCATTCCAAAAATATTAGGACTAGGGGGCATGCAATGAAGCTACAAAGTAGTACATTTAAAACGAATCGGAGAAAATATTTTGTCACCCAACGTGTAATTAAACTCTGGAATTCATTGCCACAGAATGTGGTAAAGGCAGTTAGCTTAGCGGAATTTTAAAAAGGTTTGGACGGCTTCCTACTACTACTACTACTACTATTTAGCATTTCTGGAAAAGTCCATAGACCATTATTAAATTGGACTTGGGGAAAATCCACTATTTCTGGGATAAGCAGCATAAAATGTTTTGTACTTTTTGGGGGATCTTGCCAGGTATTTGTGTCCTGGATTGGCCACTGTTGGAAACAGGATGCTGGGCTTGATGGACCTTTGGTCTTTCCCAGTATGGCAATTCTTATGTACTTATGAAATGATCAGTCGTAAGCTTTGTTATGGAGTTGCATCCCACATTCAATTATGCATATGACTCAAATGTGCCCTCAAAGTATATCACAAATCATAGGACAATCCCACATGCAATGTTTGTACGATGCATCAACCCCCACATTTAGTACATTCCCATCTGAGGGATATGCAGCCAATTTTAAAAGACATTTTTCAACTGAAAGAATTCTTTCCTCCAAATTTTCAAGCTTGCCAACTGTTTCCTTGGTAAGATCACATCATAGTTACCACCTTCTAAATTTCCAGCAATGGAAACTCTGTCCCAGAAACACCCTCCACGGTAGATACATTCAAAACTTGAGCACAGTTCATTACTTTAAGAAGAGGGTCCATTTTGGAAATACCCACAAGTATATTCTGTTCTTTCAATATAACATAGTAGATGACGGCAGATAAAGACTCGTATGGTCCATCCAGTCCGCTTAACAAGATAAACTCATGGCATATGGTATGATGCAATATGACATATACATACTTGATCTTGATTTTGTCCTTGCATTTTCAGGACACAGATTGTAGAGGTCTACCCAGTACTGGACTAATTCCTTACTACTGGAGTTCATTCCCTAACTACTAGAGTTTTTTTTTTAAGTTACATTTGTACCCCGCGCTTTCCCACTCATGGCAGGCTCAATGCGGCTTACATGGGGCAATGGTTTGCAGTTGAAGCCCACTTCAGCCCATCCAGATCTGTCTAGTCACAATCGGGCCACAGACCATAGAAGTATGGCTTTATTTGCCAATTACTGGAGCTACCATCTAAGCACTCCTAAGTTTTGTTTTGCTTCGATTCTATTTCCATATAGGAATCCTTTTTTGTTTATCCCACACGTGTTTGAATTTCATTACTGGTTTCATCTCTACCATCTCCCCCACCCTCTATGTGAAGAAAGTACTTCCTGACGTTACTCCTAAGTCAATCCCCTTGCTATCTCAATTCATGTCCTCTAGTTCTACTGCTTTCCCAATGTATTACCAAGGATGATGCCCCCATCCCTACTGTAGAATTGCCATCAGTGGGGGTAATCATGGGGGGAGGGGGACTACCTCCAGAGCTTAAGGAGGTCTACATCTCGATCGTGTAACTATTTAATCTTTGGTTTTTTCCATCTGTTCGGTTTAGTTTTTCATATTTTTATTAACGCCAATGATATACATACTTCCAACATCCAGATGATACAAAATGATTCAGTGTGAAAAGACACAAATCAAGTTGAATGTACAGAAGGAAAAAGAAAGAAATAATCCTCATCACGTTTTTCATTTTTTCCTTCCCCTCCCTCCCTATATCCCCTTGGACTTGTACTCTTACAGCCCAAGGGAACCCTCCCCCCCCCCCCCTCCCAGGGATGACTATTAACTAAGCAGTGTGTACGTTAGGAAGCACCCATCTGTTCGGTTTAAAGCAATTGTTTCTTGCTCTTTTGGGGGGGTTTTTTGCTGTTCGTCTATGGAATAATTTGCCAGTTTAGATTCGCTCTCTAATGAACCTTTTTCTTTTTCGGAAGGTTTTAAAAACATATTTATTTTATTGAGTATGTTTTAATTGAAGTAATTTGGTTACTGCTTTTTTTTCTTTAATCGTTTATTTGTTTTTCTTTTGTAACATTCTGATATATGCTCAGTGGCTTGTTTATTGTTAAAGCACCTTGAATTCCTTTTGGAAGAATTGGCGGGTTACAAGAACCCCATAACGTAACAGTGGAGAAAAATTCAATCCAGCTGTAGTAAAAGCTCCTCCTCCTGCAGATTGGAGGTATCTATCCATGAAACCTACCCTAGTGGGTAATGAAGTTGGGACAGACCTGAATTTAGTCTTCGTCTTTTCCCATCTAGTGTGATTCTTGATCGGATTTCCAAGAGGCAGATTCTAAGAGGCAAGGGAATTTACAAGGATTTAGGTTATCTGAATCGGTGTTGTAACATAGGCAGGTGAGGTGTGCTGAATGGTGATGGATTAAGGATGGTCTTACCAGTAGCAGACAGGATTAGCAGTGTTTTGAGAAATCAACACCATTAACTAACACATTCCTCGTGATGTCTTCCGCAATCTGATACAACCTATGGTCTTAAGTCAGATGGACTACTGCAACGCTATATATGCAGGACAGGGGCGTTGCCAGACACCCAACTTTGGGTGGGCCTGGACCCAAGATGGGTGGGCAGAAGAACCCCTCCCTGTCCCACAGATGATTTGGTCTCTCCTTGTCTCACCTGCATGCCATCTCCTATTTGCAAGGTATGCAGGAGGGACAGTTGTTGGGAGTTTTCAGCTGGTGGGGCTTGGGAATCCCTGCCAGCCACACCATAGGTGTGCTGCTACTGGGTGGGCCTGGGCCCACCCAGGCCCACCCTTGGCTACGCCACTGATGCAGGATGCAAGGAACAACTACTAAAGAAATTACAAACAGCTCAAAATACTGCGGCTAGACTGATCTTTGGAAAACCCAAATTTGAATCTGCAAAACCACTCGAGAAATTCTGCACCGGCTCCCCATTAGAGAACGAGTAGCCTTTAAAATATGCTCACTAATTCACAGGATAATCTTCGGTGAAATCCCAGAATGTATGCTCGAATTAATTGACTTACCACCCAGAAACAGAATCAGTACCTCAAGATCATATCTGAACTTACACTACCCAGACTGTAGTGGCCTTAAGTACAAATCAATTTACGCCACCAACTTTACATACATAGGCACTCAGTTATGGAGTGCTCTACCCAAACAAGTAAAATCTACCCAGAACTACCTACATTTCCGAAAATTATTGCAATCAGTATTGTTCCCCAGGTCTAACCTAACTTGAATTAACTATTACTATAAATTCAGATCCAAGGACAATAATTAACTGTCATTATCACTTGCCTTTTGAAGTTTAATAGTTATTTTATATCTTATTCTTCAATTTGTATAATTGTTTTTCTTGTACTGTAGCTTGCACTACAGACTTTGTAAGCCACTTTGAGCCTGCGATCAGTGGGAAAATGTGGGATAACATAGTAACATAGTAGGTGACGGCAGAAAAAGACCTGTACGGTCCATCCAGTCTGCCCAACAAGCTAAACTCATATGCGCTACTTTATATGTATACCCAACCTTGATTTGTATCTACCATTTTTTTTTTAAATTGAATGAAGTCTTTATTAAAGTTTGGGAGCATCAACAAATTATTTACATTTAAGTAACAGTCGACACATTACAGAGTCAAAGTAGAATAGCATTTAAATCTTATAGAACCCCAAGTAGGACAGTAAGGAACTCCCAAATAATAGGTAACAGCGCACAATAAACTTCGATTACATTATCAGACCATGCTCCTGTGGAAAATGTGGGATATAAATGTAATAATAAATAAATAATATGTAATGTACACAAATGGTTTTTGATATTAATCATTTGCAGCTGGCATACTCCTGCTCGGGAGTTGTTTGCTTTGGTGATGGGACTGGTTCATGGGCTAGCCAAAGGGAAGGATTTGGGTCCTCTCAGCAGATGTACCAGTTAGGATCTTTGAAGAAAACATGGTGAATCAGCATGAGATAATGTCTACTGGGCCAGACTTGAAAATGCAACAGATTAGGACCATTGGGGAGCTGATATTTTGAATTGAGTCTTCTGCATGTTTTCTAATGATGAAGATCTGCAGTATTTGAGATAATTGAAACCAAGTGGGTGGGTGTTAGCTGCTTCCTCACCTTGGATTTTAAGATCATGTCAAGGGGAATTAGCCCCTCTGTTGTTTCCATTAATTATGTATTCTTGAAGTCTGAGGTTGGTCCTGAGAAGCTGAAGCAAGTTGTTGCACGTTGCTCCTAAAGAAAGAGGGTTTCAATGGGGTGGGGGGGGGGGGAGAATTTTTCTTTTTACCACTGAAGCTCATATTTCTTTGAACTTGGGCTGTAGTTAAGTGACCTTGGCACCTCAGCTGCAAATCTGTAATCTCTGATACACGAGATCACACATCTGAAACTTGACAAAGTTCACAGTATTGAGGGCTTGTCTTGGGCTACATTGTGACCACTCCAGATGGTTCAAGCTGCTAAACCTAGCTTGGGAGTCCTTTTACTAAGCCATGCTATAAAGTGGCCGGCATTGCTATTAGTGCATGGATTTGCTGTGCGTTCTGGCTGAAAAATGGCTATATTTGTTTTTTTATTTGTTTTTTTTTTAATGGCCACACGCTAATTTCAAAACAAGACAAGTGGGAAATTGACCATTGGTTCCAGAAACGAGAAGGACAACCTTGAGATTTATTGATAAAAGACATTAGTATGTGGCCATTACCGCCAGGAGAACTTGAGGGGCATAATCAAACGCGAATGCCCATCTCCATGGGCGTCTATGTCCAAGAACGGGTACGTGAAGGGGCGGGACAGACCGTATTTTCGAAAAATATGGCCGCCCATCTTTTTTTTCGATAATACGGTTTGTGCCCAGCAAATGCACCGGAGTTGTGCGGATTTGAGCTGGCCGGTTTCATTTTTCAGCGATAATGGAAACCGAAGGCACCCAGCTCAAAAACGAACAAATCCAAGGCATTTGGTCATGGGAGTGGCCAGGATTCGTAGTGCACTGGTTCCCCTCACATGCCAGGACACCAACCGGGCACCCTAGGGGGCACTTGTAACAATTTAAAAAAAAAGTCAAATACCTCCCAAGTCCATAGCTTCCTTCCTTTGGGTGCTGAGCCCCTCAAATCCCCCCCAAAACCTACTGCCCACAACTCTACACCATTACCATAGCCCTTATGGCTGAAGGGGGGCACCTACATGTGGGTACAGTGGGTATTGGAGGCGGTTTGGAGGGCTCCCATTTACCACCACAAGTGTAATAGGTGGGGGGGGGGGGGCCTGGGTCCACCTGCCTGAAGTCCACTGCACCCACTAACAACTGCTCCAGGGACCTGCATACTGCTGTGATGGAGCTGGGTATGACATTTGAGGCTGGCATACAGGCTGGAAAACAAAGTTGTTAAAGTTGAGGTTCTTTTGGTGGGAGGGGGTTAGCGACAACTGGGGGAGTCAGGGGTGGTCATCCCCGATTCCCTCCGGTGGTCATCTGGTCATTTAGGGCACTTTTTTGGGACTTGTTCGTGAAGAAAAAGTGACCTAAATTCGCGCTAAAAACGCCTTTCTTTTTTCGATTATCGGCCGAAGGCACCCATCTCTCCTCAGCCAATAAACACACCCCAATCCTGCCTTCACCACGCCTCTGATACGCCCCCGCCAACTTTGTTCATTCCCACGATGGAGTGCAGTTGTAGACGCCCAAAATCGGCTTTCGATTATACCGATTTGGGCGCCTTTCTCCCGATTTGGGTCGAAATCTGGGCGCCCATCACTTTCGAAAATAAGGCTGCTTGTCACCTATTTAGTAGGCAGTAAGGGCTATTCCTGCGCTAATTGGGTAGCGCACGGTAATGTGCCTATGCTACGCAAATAGCACATGGAATGCCTACACACCACCACACATGCTAGAAAATAATTTATATTTTCTACCACGGGGATTGGCATGTGCTGATCATAGCAATACTGTGGGATGCCTCAACACGCCCCACAGTGGTACCCATCTAGTAGCCCTACTGCCCTTTAGTAAAAGGGCCCCTTGGTGACTAGGGCATGTAGGACTGCCAGAATTTCTCCTGAATTATGGGCCTTACATTGGTTCCTTATCCCTCAACATATTGGGGATAAATTTATTTTCATGCATTTGTTGTCCCATTCCCTTTATTGTTTTGATTGCCCTTCCATGTAACTTTTCACATTCCGTTGTATCTTTTTTGAGATATGGGAAGAGAACCAGCCCCATACTGCTCTGAGTTAATCTGTGAGTATACAATCCCAAAGGGGAGGTGCCAATGAAACAGAACTTTTCCGAATGCCATTCTGATTGGCGATTGTCCTACTCCTCTTTTTGACCAGGAGGGGGATCGATAACATGGAATCTTGCTACTCTTTGAGATTCTGCCAGGTACTTGGGACCTGGATTGGCCACTACTACTACTACTACTTATCATTTCTATAGCGCTACTAGACGTACGCAGCGCTGTACACTTGAACATGAAGAGACGGTCCCTGCTCGAAAGAGCTTACGATCTAATTAGGACAGACAAACAGGACAAATAAGAGATAGGGGAAAAGGAAATTGGACTTGACATACCGCCTTTCTGTGGTATTTTGCAACTACATTCAAAGCGGTTTACATATATACAGGTACTTATTTTGTACCTGGGGCAATGGAGGGTTAAGTGACTTGCCCACAGTCACAACGAGCTGCAGTGGGAATCAAACCCAGTTCCTTAGGATCAAAGTGCGCTGCAGTAACCACTAGGCTACTCCTCCACTAGCAACAGTCTATGTAGAAGCCTGCCCTTGCAGATCAGCAATGCGGCCACGCAGGCTTCTGTTTCTGTGAGTCTGACGTCCTGCACATACGTGCAGGACGTCAGACTCACAGAAACAGAAGCCTGCGCAGCCACGTTGCTGATCTGCAAGGGCAGGCTTCTACATGGAATGTTGCTAGTGGAATAGCAACATTCCATGTAGAATCTCAAATAGTAGCAACAGAATCTCCAATAGTAGCAACATTCCATCTAGAATCTCCAATAGTAGCAACATTCCATGTAGAATCTCAAATAGGGAAAGGGAACTGGGACTTGATATACTCCCTTTCTGTGGTATTTTGCAATTACATTGAAAGCGGTTTACATATATACAGGTACTTATTTTGTACCTGGGGCAATGGAAGGTAAGCTCCACAGCCTCATGACAGAGACAAAGGAACTATTTTAGTATCTAGCAGATAGAAGGATGCATCCAAGTTGAACAGCTGAAATGGACTCCTAGCGGAAGAGCTGGAGGCCATGGCACACTTGAGACTATTATAGGAAGACAATGGTGAGAAAAGGGCTGAGTGGACAGGTAAAAGGCGTTGGTGAGGCACTGATTTGGGCTGCATATGGGAATTTATATGCACATCTTGTATTTTAACTGAGCCTTGACTACTGCAACCTACTCCTCACTGGTCTCCCACTTAGCCATCTATCCCCCCTTCAGTCCGTTCAGAACTCTGCTGCACGCCTTATCTTCCGCCTGGACCGATACACTCATATCACCCCTCTCCTCAAGTCACTTCATTGGCTTCCGATCAGGTACCGCATTCAGTTCAAGCTTCTGCTTCTAACCTACAAATGTACTCGATCTGCAGCCCCTCCCTACCTCTCAACCCTCATCTCCCCTTACGTTCCTACCCGTAACCTCCGCTCTCAGGACAAATCCCTCCTTTCAGTACCCTTCTCCACCACCGCCAACTCCAGGCTCCGCCCTTTCTGCCTCGCCTCACCCCATGCGTGGAACGGACTCCCTGAGCCCATACGCCAGGCCCCCTCCCTGCCCATCTTCAAATGCTCAAAGCCCACCTCGTCAATGTCGCCTTCGGCACCTAACCACTACACCTCTACTCAGGAAATCTAGACTGCCCCAACTTGACATTACGTTCTTTTAGATTGTAAGCTCTTTGAGCAGGGACCGTCCTTCTTTGTTAACTTGTACAGCGCTGCGTAACCCTAGTAGCGCTCTAGAAATATTAAGTAGTAGTAGGAGTAGCATACTGGATGGGTCTCTTTGTTAATTTTATCTGCTATCATTCACTATGGGTCTATTCAAGCATTGTATCACCAACATATAAAATTAAAGACTTTATTCCTCTTTTTTTGAAGGCCCTTGGTGCTTTTTGGTTCTGTATTGTTCACTATGCCACCATGATAAGGTTTCACAAGTCTCCCTAAACAATATATTCTGCAATTATATGTGAAGCTTAAGGCCTTTAAATAATAAAATCATTTTTAAAAGTTTAATTTATATTTGTTTCATCCAAACAGTACAAAAATACAACACAGTGTGATGACAAGGCATCCCATCACACGCCGAAAACATTCATCGATGAAAGGTTAAATCTGCTAAAGCCTCCAGTCAGCAAAATTCGGAGAGTTGCAAAAGAAATCCAGGCACAGGGGTAAAATTTTGCAAAACCAAAAAAGGTGTTTTGTTTTTATTATTTGTTTTTGAATCCTATGAGAGATTGCAACTGACTGAATATCTCCAGGTAATAGTCCAGCCATCGATGCAACTTCAGAATCTTTGACAAACTGAGGCCAAAACGCTAATACAATCTATCGTCTGCATAATAAATCAGTAGAAAAATGTAAAATCATAGGGTCAGCTGGAACTGAATCACATGCATGAACAGAAAGTTAAAACACCGGGGGGGGGGGGGGGGGGGGGGGGACAGACCTTGCGGAAAGAATGTTCTGTGCCTCGTGCAGAACCGCAGGATGCTATAAAACTATTCGTGGCAAAATGATCAGGGTTCTCTTGACCAGCTCTGTTTTTTTCTTTCAAGCAATATAAGAATAGCATTCATTATTTTAAAATGTAGTGAAAAATACATGGTACTATTTGATATCTTCCAGGGAGGGGTACAGAGCAGAGGAGGAGTTAGTAACAGGACGCAGATTTTCCAAACGGGGCTTCTTCCATTTGATGACTGTAGTCTCAGAAAATATTTCTTACAACCGCCCTCATAAAACCAGCTAATTTAGAAACCTGACAGAGGCATCAAGCAAAAGATACACAAAGCCCTTTACTGAACCATTAATGCTGACTATGTCTGTCAGGACTTCATTCAACTGCACATCTAACGTGAACCATCCTAAGATGACATTTCATGAGTCCATATTTGCCGAGCGGCCACCATTGATTCCAAATCATGCACGTCTTCTGCCCAGGCTCCTTATACCTCTTGCTCTGAGGATGGTTTATATTCTTCAAAGAGTCTCTTGCTATCCCGTACCCCAAAGGCACAACGACATTCGTCGTCTTGTTTTTTTTAGAGTTCATCTTGGAACTGTTTTCTGAAAGCATCGCCTGTCAGTTTTTCCTGAGCTTCCTTCATCCCCTCGATAACTGTGAAATAAAATAGAAAGATCATCAACTCAACTCATAACAGTACTTCATAGGGCATATTTCTCCCCTCTAGGGCATACAGAGCGGGTTGTATTTTGTACCCATAGAAAATTTAACAGGGTGGATAGGATTCCTTGGGTAAGTAGAAGTCAGCTATTGTTGGGGTTGGAAGAGGGGGGTGGTGGTGGGAGGGTTGTTATAGCTGATAGTTGTTATTACTGTTTTCTATTTGTAATTTATATACAACTAGTAAAAAAGCCCCGTTTCTGATGCAAATGAAACGGGGGCTAGCAATGTTTTCTTCTGTGTGCATGTGGGAGTGTGTGTGTCCCTGCCCTCTCTCCCCTCCCCCCTCTGAGTCCTTCACTGTTACAGAGCCAGCGATTTGATTTCGTGCTCTGCTGTTTTCCTTCACTGACTGTGTTACAGAGAGGGCGGGGCAGACACTCATAGGGAAACCGGATATCTCGCCCCCTTCACACTTCCGGCTGGAGGCTTCATAGAACGTTGGTGTTGCCTTTTATATAGAGAGACTAGTAAAAAAAGGCCCGTTTCGTAAACAAATGAAACGGGCGCTAGCAAGGCTATAGAGAGAGTGAGAGTGTGTATATGTACAGTGGGGGAAATAAGTATTTGATCCCTTGCTGATTTTGTAAGTGTGCCCACTGACAAAGACATGAGCAGCCCATAATTGAAGGGTAGGTTATTGGTAACAGTGAGAGATAGCACATCACAAATTAAATCCGGAAAATCACATTGTGGAAAGTATATGAATTTATTTGCATTCTGCAGAGGGAAATAAGTATTTGATCCCTCTGGCAAACAAGACCTAATACTTGGTGGCAAAACCCTTGTTGGCAAGCACAGCGGTCAGACGTCTTCTGTAGTTGATGATGAGGTTTGCACACATGTCAGGAGGAATTTTGGTCCACTCCTCTTTGCAGATCATCTCTAAATCATTAAGAGTTCTGGGCTGTCGCTTGGCAACTCGCAGCTTCAGCTCCCTCCATAAGTTTTCAATGGGATTAAGGTCTGGTGACTGGCTAGGCCACTCCATGACCCTAATGTGCTTCTTCCTGAGCCACTCCTTTGTTGCCTTGGCTGTATGTTTTGGGTCATTGTCGTGCTGGAAGACCCAGCCACGACCCATTTTTAAGGCCCTGGCGGAGGGAAGGAGGTTGTCACTCAGAATTGTACGGTACATGGCCCCATCCATTCTCCCATTGATGCGGTGAAGTAGTCCTGTGCCCTTAGCAGAGAAACACCCCCAAAACATAACATTTCCACCTCCATGCTTGACAGTGGGGACGGTGTTCTTTGGGTCATAGGCAGCATTTCTCTTCCTCCAAACACGGCGAGTTGAGTTCATGCCAAAGAGCTCAATTTTTGTCTCATCTGACCACAGCACCTTCTCCCAATCACTCTCGGCATCATCCAGGTGTTCACTGGCAAACTTCAGACGGGCCGTCACATGTGCCTTCCGGAGCAGGGGGACCTTGCGGGCACTGCAGGATTGCAATCCGTTATGTCGTAATGTGTTACCAATGGTTTTCGTGGTGACAGTGGTCCCAGCTGCCTTGAGATCATTGACAAGTTCCCCCCTTGTAGTTGTAGGCTGATTTCTAACCTTCCTCATGATCAAGGATACCCCACGAGGTGAGATTTTGCGTGGAGCCCCAGATCTTTGTCGATTGACAGTCATTTTGTACTTCTTCCATTTTCTTACTATGGCACCAACAGTTGTCTCCTTCTCGCCCAGCGTCTTACTGATGGTTTTGTAGCCCATTCCAGCCTTGTGCAGGTGTATGATCTTGTCCCTGACATCCTTAGACAGCTCCTTGCTCTTGGCCATTTTGTAGAGGTTAGAGTCTGACTGATTCACTGAGTCTGTGGACAGGTGTCTTTCATACAGGTGACCATTGCCGACAGCTGTCTGTCATGCAGGTAACGAGTTGATTTGGAGCATCTACCTGGTCTGTAGGGGCCAGATCTCTTACTGGTTGGTGGGGGATCAAATACTTATTTCCCTCTGCAGAATGCAAATAAATTCATATACTTTCCACAATGTGATTTTCCGGATTTAATTTGTGATGTGCTATCTCTCACTGTTACCAATAACCTACCATTCAATTATGGGCTGCTCATGTCTTTGTCAGTGGGCACACTTACAAAATCAGCAAGGGATCAAATACTTATTTCCCCCACTGTATGTGTGTCTGTGTATGTGTGACACAGAGAAAGTGTGTGTGTGTGTCTCTGTGTGAAAGAGAGTGTGCACAGGTAGGGTGAAAATGAAGAGACAGCAGTGAAAGTTTACATAGGACAGCTGAACCATTTGAGGCGTGTTTGTGTGTCTGTGTAAGAGAGTGTGTATATGTCAGTGGGTGCGTGTGTGTGTGAGATACAGACAGTGTAAGTGTGTGTGTGTGTGAAAGTGAGTGTGAAAGGGTCGGGTCAAAATGAAGAGACAGAATTATAATTGTACATAGCACAGCACAAACATTTGAGGCAGTTTTTGTCTTATCTCCCCTGCCGCCCCCATACCCAACAATTCGTTCCTTGTCTTCCATCCCCTCTGTGTCCCGTGTGTATGTGTGTGTGAGAGAGAGAGAGGTGCTAGCAGTCCCTGTGATAGTGGCAGGTCAGTTGCTCATTATAGCCAGTTAAGAGTGAGAGTGTGTGTGTATGTGCTGGTTTTTTTCCTTCCCTCCTATGCCCTCCGTGTTGGTTGTTTGTGTGGAGAGCAGAGATCTATACGGTCCTTTTAGCGTTGCTGTTGACGTCGCGTAGCAACTGTTGCTGCTGGTTTTCATTGTTCCGCGATGTGTCTTATGTCACGTTCCGTCGCTTAGTAACGGGTTCTCGATGCGATTGGTTGAGTGTCACTGGTCCGCCCTCGACGTCATGACGTTTTACGTGGGGGGCGGGGCCAACACTCATGGGCGAATTCCTGGTTTCAGCACCATGCATTTAGAACGTTGGGACTTGTGGAGGCTTCAGAACGTTGGAGGTGCGTTTTATATAGAGAGAAGATAGTTGCACAGCATATTGTTCCTTTTTATACTTTCATAAAAAGAGTTAAATGTAAAATCATAAGTGTTTGAGGCTTCTGCAGATGAGAACAGAGCCCATGGGGATGGGGCAGGGACGGAGATGGGGCGAGGACGGAGACAGGGCCTGCGGGGATGGGGACAAATTTTGTCCCCGTGTCATTCTCTACTGCTACATCATCCCCGACAGTAGAAATATGGCTGGCGGAGTCCTAGACAGGAGAAGGTAGAGGTTGGCCAAATGACGAACCACTACAGGAGATGTTGCTTAATCACACTTTATTCAGAGCACCAACAGAAGGACCCGACACGGTCCATGTTTCGGCGGGACGACCCGCCTGCCTCAGGGATCACAATCGAAACTCTCTATAGTCAACAGAGGTGTGTCAAATGTGGTGCAAAAACAAATACTTGCGGTGGTTTGTCTTGAGGCCAGCCTCTACTTTCTCCTGTCTGTGCTGCTTTCTCATAGAGGTTCTTCCTGTTTGTTGTACCTACACATCTTCCGGGATTCGTTGCTGTTCCTCTACAGGCTGATCAACAGACAGAAGCTAGTAGACAGAGGACACAGCAGAGGGAAGAACTTCACATAGAGACAAAAACCAGTGTGCAGGCTGATTCTACACAACTGTGGGGATGTACAAAAAAATCATGCACCAGAAAAAAATTAAAAAAAAAAAATCAACCACCACAGGACAGCAGTGAATATCACCCCCCTTCTCACCTTGAGGCGGCCCAGGTATCTTATATTTCTGAAGCACCTGTAAGCCTTTTTGTGAAAGGAAAGGGGATGGGGTTTGATATACTGCCTTTCTGTGGTTACAGTCAAAGCAGTTTACATATTATATACAGGTACTTATTTGGTATCTGGGGCAATGGAGGGTTACGTGACTTGCCCAGAGTCACAAGGAGCTGCAGTGGGAATTGAACTCAGTTCCCCAGGATCAAAGTCCACTGCACTAACCACTAGGCTACTCCTCCACTAGCAACATTCCATGTAGAAGTGTGCCCTTGCAAATCAGCAATGCGGCCGCGCAGGCTTCTGTTTCTGTGAGTCTAACGTCCTTTACATATGTGCAGGACGTCAGACTCACAGAAACAGAAGCCTGCACAACCGCGTTGCTGATCTGCAAGGGCAGGCTTCTACATGGAATGTTGCTAATGGAATAGCAACATTCCATGTAGAATCTCAAATAGTAGCAACATTCCATCTAGAATCTCAAATAGGGAAAGGGAAATGGGACTTGATATACCGCCTTTCTGAGGTTTTTGCAACTACATTCAAAGCAGTTTACATCTATTCAGGTACTTATTTTGTACCAGGGGCAATGGAGGGTTAAGTGACTTGCCCAGAGTCACAAGGAGCTGTAGTGGGAATCAAACCCAGCTCCCCAGGTTCTCAGGCTGTTGCACTAACCATCAGGCTACTCCTGTACTCTCTTTTGTGGCTCAAGAATCAGGGCAGAATTGAAGGCCAAGGTAGTAGCACAGTCTACATGGACAGGCTTAACACCCATAAAAGCTTCCTCGCTCACTGCACACTGGTGCTCATCAGTGAACCACTATGACAGCAATTACAAAGCCAGAAAGGACAGTCTAATTAATTGAGAAAAGGCAGTTTACTCCCGATACCTCTGTGGGAAGAGACTAATAATTGACTAACCAATTATGTTTCTACTGATTGATTTGTTTATGTTTATTAAAACGTGTTATACCGCATATATGCCAAACAGGAGGATCTATACTTTTTGCAATCCTAATTAAAAAATAAACATCAGCGTATGGGAGCCCTTTCTGAAACACTGTGAATGTTAAGGGTGGGTGGGGATAGGGGTGGGTGGGTAGGGTTGGGGGGGGGAGGGAGTTTGGTTGTGGTGGGGGGGGGAAATGGGGGATAGGTACTCTGTTAAAAATACAAAAAATTGGAGTCACTACTTGGTGATGATAGCGGATGTGAGGGGGGGGGGAATTAAAAAATTCTTGCTGTTAAGCTACTGATGTTCTGTTAATCTAAGAAGGTTATGATGGGTTAATTGTTAATATTATCCTGTACGACTGTAAAAGTTTTTTTTTTTCTTTGTTCTTCATACAGTATCTCAGTGTATAACTAGTGAGGTAATTAAATTCGCTGATGACACAAAATTATTCAGGGTCGTCAAGTCGCAGGAGGAATGTGAACGATTACAGGAGGACCTTGCGAGACTGGGAGAATGGGCGTGCAAGTGGCAGATGAAGTTCAATGTTGACAAGTGCAAAGTGATGCATGTGGGTAAGAGGAACCCGAATTATAGCTACGTCTTGCAAGGTTCCGCGTTAGGAGTTACGGATCAAGAAAGGGATCTGGGTGTCGTCGTCGATGATACGCTGAAACCTTCTGCTCAGTGTGCTGCTGCGGCTAGGAAAGCGAATAGAATGTTGGGTGTTATTAGGAAGGGTATGGAGTCCAGGTGTGCGGATGTTATAATGCCGTTGTATCGCTCCATGGTGCGACCGCACCTGGAGTATTGTGTTCAGTACTGGTCTCCGTATCTCAAAAAAGATATAGTAGAATTGGAAAAGGTACAGCGAAGGGCGACGAAAATGATAGTGGGGATGGGACGACTTTCCTATGAAGAGAGGCTGAGAAGGCTAGGGCTTTTCAGCTTGGAGAAGAGACGGCTGAGGGGAGATATGATAGAAGTGTATAAAATAATGAGTGGAATGGATCGGGTGGATGTGAAGCGACTGTTCACGCTATCCAAAAATACTAGGACTAGAGGGCATGAGTTGAAGCTACAGTGTGGTAAATTTAAAATGAATCGGAGAAAATTTTTCTTCACCCAACGTGTAATTAGACTCTGGAATTCGTTGCCGGAGAACGTGGTACGAGCGGTTAGCTTGACGGAGTTTAAAAAGGGGTTAGATAGATTCCTAAAGGACAAGTCCATAGACCGCTATTAAATGGACTTGGAAAAATTCCGCATTTTTAGGTATAACTTGTCTGGAATGTTTTTACGTTTGGGGAGCGTGCCAGGTGCCCTTGACCTGGATTGGCCACTGTCGGTGACAGGATGCTGGGCTAGATGGACCTTTGGTCTTTCCCAGTATGGCACTACTTATGTACTTATGTACTTATCTTCTGTACAGGGATTTTTTCCACTCTCAATAAAGACTTCATACAAATTAAAAAAAAAAAAAAAAAAAAACATCAGCGAGAATAGAATGTCATATTAAAATAGGACAGAATGACCATTCACACAGAGCATCCCTCCAAGGATAGAACAATCAACCACACCAGGGGTGGACTAACAGTGCTCTGGGCCCCTGGGCAGTAAAGGTCATTGGGCCCCCCCCCCCCCCACACACACACACACACACTAGTGCGCCCTCCACGGTCCTACCTGGAAGGGCCCCGTTGGTCTAGTGACCTCTTTGGGGGGCAGGAAAGAACCTTACTCTTTCCTGACCGCTGCCACTGCTCTTCCCGGCGTCGCCATGTTTTCAAAATGGCTGCTGAGACTTTCTACAGTTGTCTTGCGGGTCTCGGCTGTCTCATGAGACTGCCACAGAGAAGTCTCAGCAGCCATTTTGAAAATACAGTGGCGCTGGGCAGGAAAACAGTGGGGTTCTTTCCTCCACCCGAAGAGGCCGGTAGACCACTTGGACCCTTCAAGGTGGGTCTTGGGAGGGCCCACTGAGGCTCGGGGGGGGGGGGGGGCTGAAGTTTGCAGGGGGGAGGAGAAAGCCTCTGGGCCCTCTGGCACTGCCCGGTTTCCCGAATAGTAAGTCTGCTCCTGAACCACACCTTATAAAACATCCAGTGACATATAAAGCAATCAATATTCAACATCCAGCCGTGCGTCCTAGGTCAAACCTCGCAACAGAGGTCAAACCCCACAATAGAAGATTTCAGAGGGTCTGTTTGTTAAAAATCTTTCATGTTGCATGAACAGAAAAATAATTCCATTAAAGGCACTGTCAAACTGAGCTGCCCACCAAGCTTCTAGAGACCTTCAACAACTTGGCTTATCATTTGTCAAAACATTTGGGGGGGGGGGCAAATTTATAACGGTGCACGTAGGTTTTAGCAGGCAAGCGGGCGCCTAGTTTATAAAAAGTGCTAGTGGCTCGGCAAATGCACTGCAGTCCATTCATTTTGAGTGTGTCGCCTTTGCCATGCGGGAATTGCTAGTGCAGTTTAGTATAAGAGGCCCTGTGTGTCTTTATAAGATACTAGGGCAGGGGTGCTCAGTGTTGGTCCTCGAGGTCCACAACCCTGTCAGGTTTTCAGAATTTCCCCAATAAATGTGCTTGAGATCTATTTGAATACAACGGAGGCAGTACATGCAAATTAATTGGAGAAATCCTGAAAACCCAACATTGAGCACCCCTGCACTAGAGGTAAACCATCAAAATTCACAGCTGCTCAGAAGCAGGCATAAATGTTAGTATGTGAGTATTACTACATAACAATTCTGCCCCTGAACACGCCTACACATGGTTACTAAAAAGTTTTGTCCTCTTGGCATTGTGCATACTTTGACACATGTAACCCGTGTGGCAGGGAGTCTCAACCCAGTACTTGGGACACACTCAGCCAGTTAGGTTTTTAGGATATCTGCAATGAATATGTATCAGACAGATTTGCATGCACTACCTCCATCTTATGCAAATCTATCTTATGCCTATTAATTGTGGCCGAGTGTGTCCCCAGAACTGGATTGAGACTAGAGAGTTGCACAGGGACATGAATTTTAACCATCCCCATCCATCTCTACTGGAATCTCCTCCATCCCCACCCGTCCCCAAAAGTAATCTCCTCTATCCCCCATCCCCTGTGCTAAAGTAACTCGAGTTTTTTTATAAGTCAGGTTAACAGTATCCCATGTTGGTAACTTCCCCTCTCTGCTTTGGGGGTTTTCAATGCTATTAACGATAACCATGAATTTTTTTAGTTATTATAATTGCCATGGCACAAGGAAAGGATAGGTAGGCTGGCCTGGCACTACACAACACAACTGTGCGTCCATCCCTACGGGAATCCCATGGACCTTGAGAGGATCCCCACGGGAGTCCCATGGACCTGGAGAGGATCCCCATGGAAACTGCGGGATTCCTGCTAACCCTGTTCCCATGCAGCTCTCTAATTGAAACCTCCTACCCTGGGGTAATTTTATAAAAGTCCTTTTAGATGCGTAGGTGCAAAACGTCCTTTATAAAATTCTCGCCTTAATTTTGACGGGCATCACTACGGTGCATTACATCAGAAAGCCAAGTCCCACAGATTATCAGCGGCTCTTTGTATAACCTGACAGTCAATTCCAAGAAAACCAAAATTCAGACACTCTACCTTGATCTGCGCTGCTATAGAAATACTTATAGCTGGGGTTTCCCTTCTTGTTCACTATCTCCGGATGAACATTGCCGCTGGAATCTGTGGTATAAAAGAGAGGGTCGGAGGAAAAGCTTTTCAGACTAGTCATAGACAGAGCCCATCTGTATTTCCAGTAAGAGCATGTAGTAGCTCAGCACGACCCCTTACCTAGGAAGAGAATTAGGGGGAAACGTAGTCCCTTACCCAGGAAGAGTACTGGATGAACGAAGCCCCTTACCAGGAAAAGGATTGGATGAACACAGCCCCTTACCGAGGAAGAGGACTGGATGAACGCAGCCGCTTATCCAGGAAGAGGATTGGATGAATACAGCCCCTTTCCCAGGAAGAGGATTGTATAATTAGCACGTGAACCCTTACTGCCATTTGTTTTTTAGGTGGTGAGGGCTCACACGCTAATCCTGCAATTACCAGTTAACATGAGCTGTCATAAGTACATAAGTATTGCCATACTGGGAAAGACCAAAGGTCCATCGAGCCCAGCATCCTGTTTCCAACAGTGGCCAATCCAGGTCACAAATACCCGGCAAGATCCCAAAAATGTACAAAACATTTTATACTGCTTATCCCAGTAATAGTGGATTTTCCCCAAGTCCATTTAATAACGGTCTATGGACTTTTCCTTTAGGAAGCCGTCCAAACCTTTTTTAAACTCCGCTAAGCTAACCGCCTTTACCACATTCTCTGGCAACGAATTCCAGAGTTTAGTTACACGTTGAGTGAAGAAAAAATTTCTCCGATTCGTTTTAAATTTACTACATTGTAGCTTCATCGCATGCCCACCCTAGTCCTAGTATTTTTTGGAAAGCCTATTCTCTGCCCCTCAGACATTTCCCTTCCAAGAAAAATTCAGAAAATATTTGGTTTGCCCACGCTCATTAAGGTTTTAACACAGGAAGCCCCTGCTTGCCCTGGGACTGGTAGCATGGAATGTTGCTACTAATTGGGTTTCTGCCAGGTTCTTGTGATCTGGATTAGCCACTGCTGGAAACAAGATACTGGGCTAGATGGACCATTAGTCTGACCTAGTATGGCTAGTCTTATGTTCTTATGGATGCATGCAGCCCCTTACCCAGGAACAGTAATATATGAATGCAGTCCCTTACCCAGGAAGAGGATTCGTGGAATGTAACCACCGTCGGGGCTGAACACTTTATCCTTTGGTTCTTCTTCATCCTACAGAGTCAAAAAATATAGTATATTTATAAGAAGTCCTTACTAGATTTATTATGAAGGGCTATCATTGCACTTAGATGTGTTATGTTTGACAGACTTTTCCTGTATTCCTTTATATTAAGCAATTTTAAGTATTCAGTCAAGTATGCTTGTTTATTCCACACTGAAGAGTATGTTGGCTAAGGGCTTTGGTTTGCAGTGTGAAGTTATAAGGGTGAGTTATATTTTTGAGGGTCTTAGATAACTTGATTTTTTAATGATTACACTGAGCATCAGTATTATTGTAAAATTTCTTTATGGTGATTGACTTATTCCCTTGGTTTGTGGAGGTTGTTTGTTTTACTATGGGACAGATGCTTTTTACCGTTCTCACGAGGCACTTCAATCCAAGTTTTTTTTCAATATATTTCTTTTTATGTTTACATGATCTTATTATATTTTTTCCCATTCATGATGGTAGAATTCCATGTAGTTCAGCATATCATACACTTATGTTTAAGCCGTTGGCATTAGCTATGTAATATTTTTTACACCCAATTGGTAAGATTACACAAGTCATGTAGTGCAGAGTATGGGTGACTTCTATTAATTTCATTTTGGCAGTTATGCGGATCACCAGTTCACCACATTTTACCTTTTTATTCTTCATTTTTTTATATTTATTTTTTAAATTTTATTTTTTATTTATTTAGGGGGTCTTTTACTAAGGCGAGAAGTTTTTAGCACGAGCTAAATGTTAAGAGACGCCAATGCATTCCTACAGGTGTCTCTAACGTTTAGCGCGTGCCCAAATTTAGCGTGCGCCAAAACCGTGAGCGTGCCTTAGTAAAGGAGGCCCTTTTACAAAGGTGTGCTGAAAAATGGCCTGCGGTAGTGTATATGCATGTTTTGGGCGTACGCAGAATCCTTTTTCAGCGCACCTGTAAAAAAAAAAAATGCCTTTTTAAAATTTTTGCCGAAAACGGACGTGTGGCAAAATGAAAATTGCCATGCATCCATTTTAGGTCCGAGACTCACGCAGTAACCGGGCGGTAATGGTCTACGCACATAGAATGATGATTACTGCCTGATTACCGCCCCTGCGCCAGAAAAGACCAACCTGTTCAAAAAGACTTATCGTAATAATCCTTCATAAATGACCTGACTTCAAAATTCTACCAGAACAAGATATCATTGAACTCTTTATACTTGTTTACTTCAATTACTTTGTCACTAAGTGAACGTTATGCATTACTCCCTTATCTCTTACACCTGTTATGAACTGTTTATACACTTACTTTAATTTATTTCATCACTGTTTGTACCCTAAACCTTATAATACCTTGTATTTCTCATTCCATAAATGGTGATAGCCACTACGGCTGTATGTAAGCCACATTGAGCCTGCAAAAAGGTGGGAAAATGTGGGATACAAATGCAACAAATAAATAAAATAAAAATAATTTTCCAGTGTGTCTAGCAGACGCGCATCAAAAATGAAATTACCGCAAGGGTCACTCGGTAGCCAGGCGGTAACTCAAAACTGACGCATGTTGGGCGCGCATAGGTGCCTACGTGGCTTAGTAAAAGGGCCCCTGATTTATTATTTTCGTTTTTATTTTATTTTTTATATTGTTTGGCTTTTAAGACCTTGCAGTTTATGGGTTCCATATTTTACACAGTTATGCAGCATTTTTTTAAAACTATTTTTTACTCAGTATTACAACACCTATATTTTGAATCACAGCATAAGATTAGCTAATTTTTTTAAACAATACACTTATCTATATGCGGAGTAGCCTAGTGGTTAGTGCAGTGGACTTTGATCCTGGGGAACTGAGTTCAATTCCCTTTGCAGCTCCTTGTGATTCTGGGCAAGTCACTTAACCCTCCATTGCCCCAGTACAAAATAAGTACCTGAATATATGTAAACCGCTTTGAATGTAGTTGCAAAAACCTCAAAAAGGCAGTATATCAAGTCCCATTTCCCTTTCCCTATTTGAGATTCTAGATGGAATGTTGCTACTATTGGAGATTCTAGATGGAATGTTGCTACTATTGGAGATTCTGTTGCTACTATTGGAGATTCTACATGGAATGTTGCTACTATTGGAGATTCTACATGGAATGTTGCTACTATTGAGATTCTGTTGCTACTATCTGAGATTCTACATGGAATGTTAATGTTGCTATTCCACTAGCAACATTCCATGTAGAAGCCCGCCCTTGCAGATCAGCAACGCGGCCACGCAGGCTTCTGTTTCTGTGAGTCTGACGTCCTGCACGTATGTGCAGGACATCAGACTCACAGAAATAGAAGCCTGTGTGGCCGCATTGGTGATCTGCAAGGGCAGGATTCTACATGGAATGCTGCTAGTGGAGGAGTAGCCTAGTGGTTAGTACAGCAGACTCTGATTCTGGGGAACTGGTTTGATTCCCACTGCAGCTCCTGGTGACTCTGGGCAAATCACTTAACCCTCCATTGCCCCTGGTACAAAATAAGTACCTGAATATATGTCAACCGCTTTGAATGTAGTTGCAAAAACCTCAGAAAGGCAGCATATCAAGTCCCATTTCCCCTTCATACATATGTTCAATAGCTACGGTATTCACCATGCATCCGAGATTTCATGTTTCCAGGAATTCATGTAATATATACTTACATATCATTTTACATAGTGTATTAGCAATTACATACTTCCGACTGAGTTACCCACCGTTTGTTTATTATTTATCAATTAGGTGGTTCAACATAACCTAGGGATTCTTTTACTAAGCTGCGTAGGCCCAGCTATTGCTTGGCCCTTGTGGTAATTTCAATTTTGGTGTGCGTCCACTATGGGCGTCATTACCGCCCAAATTCTTTACCGCTAGGTCTATGGCTGGCGGTTAGGTCTCTGACCCAAAATGGACGCGCAGCAATTTTCATTTTGCCACAGATCCATTTTCGGCACTTAAGTACATTTTTTTTGTGTTCCTCACTGTACTTTTATTTAAGTATTAAAATATACATTTATTTTTACTTTTACTGAAGTACTTTGAACAACACTGCCCAAAACTACAAAAAAACAAACAAACATTTGCTATTTGAATGGTTCAGTTCTTCAACAGCATGATACAACATTTCAACCAGAGTAACAGAAGCCTCTCTTAAAATGCCACAATGACGTTTTGTGGATAAAGTGGCACTGGATGATTTTCAAACAAATGAAGTTAAGAGCCTAATTCCTAGTTCTGATGGTCACACCTGATGTACATTCAATTCTTTTCCCATGAGAAACTATGAAGTCACAAAAACTCAGAAATGATAGAATGACATATGAGGAATCAGCTCTGAAGAATGGTCAGACGCTGAGGGGTCATACCTCCACGTTGACCATGATAAAGTTGTGCGCGAGTTCGGAGATGTCTTTGGATTCAGCAAATTTTGGTTTCAGTGCTACGAAAAATCAAAAGTATAATTAATAATAATATTATTAGCAACATGATTTGTATAGTGCATACCAGATATGTGACACACGTGCGGGGGGGGGGGGGGTAATTTTATAACTGAACACTCAAGGGAAAGGCCCAGAATAGGTGGCCATTTTAAGCCTAGTTTCTAAAAGCAACAGGCTCACAGAATCAGCCCTAACAGTGCGTGCAACTGTCAATACACAAATTTAGGCTTGCTTTGTAAAAGGCAGGGCTGTGGAGATGGTATACAGACCTTCAACTCTGACGTCTACCTATTTTAGGCTTTAAATACTGGATCTAAACTACTGGTAAATACAATACAATATGGGAATTTTCCAGAAGGTTTGAGGCCCTTTCACCAAGACAGCCCACGGTGGCATCAGCACATGGGACTGCCACGCACTGAGGCCACCTTTTACCACTTTGGGTAAAAGTGTGGTTTTTTTTAAAGGAGCAATAAATGGCCATGTGGTAATTAAAAAATTGCTGCGTGTCCATTTACTGCTGGAACCCTAAATAGGAAGCGGTGAGGGCTCCGGCAGTAACCCAGCGGTAATCGAGCAGCACACGGCACTGCCAGATTACAGCCGGACACGCCCACTTCCTATCCACCGGCACTAGAAAATAGAAAAGTGGTCTATCAAGTCGAAGGCTGCTGTTAAATCTAGGAAAATCAAAAGTGTGGTCCTTTTGGCAGCTTGACATGGGTAGTAAGACCAAAGAAGGCAGTTTCAGTGCTCTGACCTTTTTTTTTTTTTAATATCTTTATTGAGTCAGAGGTGTAATACCAAACATCAACAAAAAACTTATATATCCTGCTGGTTACAACACCGTTCTTTCATATGTATGGCGCAGTCATGTTGCCTCCCGTTTGAAACCAATATGCATAACCAACATCACCAGTATAACAATTGGTAACCGCCCCTGACCCCCCCTTTTTATCTTTTCTTCCCCCCTCTATATTCTCCCTCCCCCCTTCCGTCCTGAAACCTGTCTGATTGTGAGGTAAGGCTTCCTACAAATACAGATTGTTTAGACTTCGGATGACGTATTTTTTTCAACATAGTTGGGAACTTATTATTGGACTGAGCTGTTTGGCTTAGAGATGTTTAGATAACTGGTACTGTGTCCTAATGAAATGATGGGAACCCCCAGGCATACCTCCTACCCACCCCCACCCTGTTAGACTGTCAATGAAATGCTTGGATGTTTCACTTATATATACTGTCATCTACCACATTTGCTTATTTCCGATCTGACCAAGAAGGGCAACCTTCGAAAGCTAATCAAGAAATGTATTAAGTTATGTCCAATAAAAAAGGTATCATCTTATTTTCTTTTCCATATTTTATTTTATTTTGTTTGATTTCTATTGATTTACCAAGAAGAGCTTTGAATTTTCTGAAAGATTGTTCAATGTGAATGGATGATTGGAGATCATTCCAGAGTCTAGGGACATGGAAGAAATGGAAGAAGGCAGAATGCCTGGTGGATTCATAATGGGCTCGTCCAGGTATGTGGGGGAGGGGGGGGAGGGAATGAGGAGTCAAGGGAATGGAGAGAATGAGAGAGAAAAAGGAGTAGTTAAGGATGAGATTTTGAGGAGTACCTACATAGTCTGGTTTAAGGTGCTGTGCCTCGTCCATAAAGCTAACACAATACTGAATAGGCAGTCAGTGTAGACAAGATACAAATACAGAATGTTCATTTATTAAAATGAGTATATTTACAGGGAAAACATACCAAGAAACTTACATATTGAATTAGACTACAATAAGAGAAGGGGACTAAGAATCAAAAACCAAAAGAAGATGGTACTGTAAAAAGAAAAAAAAATAAAGGGAACAAAGGAAATAGGATAGCCTTTTCACTTATTGCTACAGCCCGCTTCACGATAATGAAGAAAGCACAGCTTCTGGACTGGTAACTCCTCTACCTTCAAGAAAAAAGCATAATGGTAGTAGGTCATTGAAAATAGGTATTGTCACATTTACAAAGCTGGAAACTGGGTTTGTGAGCCCTTGGACCACTGCCGAGGAGACAGGGCAGATCTCTGACAAACAGTTAGGCTTCACCTGCACCTGGCCACTTTTCACCAAGAGTTGAGCTCCAGGCTTCAGGTGGCCGGCAGGACTTACTGGACAGGGCAGGACTGGATAACAGCTAGGCAGCACAGGGACAGCAAGGCAGGGAAAGGATAGGCTAAAGGACAGGACTGAAAGCTGCGAGCAGCCACTGAAACAGGGAACAAACACAGCTAGACAGGAGACTGAACTGAAAGCTGCAAGCAGCCACTGAAGCAGGGAACAAACACAGATAAACCCAGAACTAGACAAAGACCTACAAACAAGACACAAGACTGGGAAACAAGCAATGCCCTAAACTAAACATAGACTAACTAGAACAGGCAAGACTTCAGGCAAGAACTAGAGCAAGGAAGCAAACTCAGACTGAAGTGCAAAAGCACCAACATACCAGGGCCTTAGACAAAATGCAAAGGCAAAGGCAGAGAGGTTCCAAATGGCTAATAAGCCCAGCAGCAGCTGAGCTTCAGCTGCAGCAATCATCAGGCAGCTACGGATGCAGTGCAGGGTCAAACAAAACAGACAAGTCTGGCAGCCTGGAAGATCCGGACTGAACTGGGCTAAAGTCTGGAACGGGTGATAGTCCATAGCAGCCACCGGTTCTGGCCACCAGAGGGCGAGGGGAGCACAGACGTAACAGGCATTTCCTCTGTCTCTCTTCCCCCCATCCAGTCTCTCTCTCTCCTCCCCATCCCGCGTCTGTCTGTCTCTCTACCCATCACCCTCTCTTTTTTCTCCTCATCCAGCACAGCTTGTCTCTCTCCAGTAAAGTATGACTTACATTGATTGTTATAGTGCTTTTCTGTTTGCCCCCTCCTCTAAAGCCTATTTGTTCAATCTCCACTCAAGATTCCAAGCATTCCCAGCCTTAATTGCATATATTCGGAGCAGTGTACTCTTCTTCAGTGTCCCAATTTCAATGTTCTCTCTACAGTATTTCCTCTTTCTCCAACTTACCCTCTTGCTGTCCCCAATCGGCTTCATAAACACAGCTGTAAAGGCGCAGGACGTAATCTACTTAGATTTTAGCAAAGCTTTTGACACGGTTCCCCACAGGAGGCTCTTAAATAAACTTGATGGGCTGAAAATAGGACCCGAAGTGGTGAACTGGATTAGGAACTGGTTGACGGACAGACGCCAGAGGGTGGTGGTAAATGGAATTCGCTCGGAGGAGGGAAAGGTGAGTAGTGGAGTGCCTCAGGGATCGGTGCTGGGGCCGATTCTTTTCAATATATTTGTGAGTGACATTGTTGAAGGGTTAGAAGGTAAAGTTTGCCTATTTGCGGATGATACTAAGATCTGTAACAGAGTGGACACCCGGGAGGGAGTGGAAAACATGAAAAGGATCGGAGGAAGCTGGAAGAATGGTCTAAGGTTTGGCAATTAAAATTCAATGCGAAGAAATGCAAAGTGATGCACTTAGGGAATAGAAATCCATGGGAGACGTATGTGTTAGGCGGTGAGAGTCTGATCGGTACGGACGGGGAGAGGGATCTTGGGGTGATAGTATCTGAGGATTTGAAGGCGACAAAACAGTGTGACAAGGCAGTGGCCGTACCTAGAAGGTTGCTATGCTGTATAGAGAGAGGTGTGACCAGCAGAAGAAAGGGGGTGTTGATGCCCCTGTATAAGTCATTGGTGAGGCCCCACCTGGAGTATTGTGTTCAGTTTTGGAGGCCGTATCTTGCTAAGGATGTAAAAAGAATTGAAGCGGTGCAAAGAAAAGCTACGAGAATGGTATGGGATTTGCGTTACAAGATGTATGAGGAGAGACTTGCTGACCTAAACATGTATACTCTGGAGGAAAGGAGAAACAGGGGTGATATGATACAGACGTTCAAATATTTGAAAGGTATTAATCCGCAAACGAACCTTTTCAGGAGATGCGAAGGCGGTAGAAAGAGAGGACATGAAATGAGATTGAAGGGGGGCAGACTCAAGAAAACTGTCAGGAAGTATTTTTTCATGGAGAGAGTAGTGGATGCTTGGAATGCCCTCCCGCGGGAGGTGGTGGAAATGAAAATGGTAACGGAATTCAAACATGCGTGGGATAAGCATAAAGGAATCCTGTGCAGAAGGAATGGATCCTCAGGAGCTTAGTCGAGATCGGGAGGCGGGGCTGGTGGTTGGGAGGCGGGGATAGTGCTGGGCAGACTTATACGGTCTGTGCCAGAGCCGGTGGTGGGAGGCGGGACTGATGGTTGGGAGGCAGGGATAGTGCTGGACAGACTTATACGGTCTGTGCTAGAGCCGGTGGTGGGAGGCGGGACTGATGGTTGGGAGGCAGGGATAGTGCTGGGCAGACTTATACGGTCTGTGCCAGAGCCGGTGGTTGGGAGGCGGGGCTGGTGGTTGGGAGGCAGGGATAGTGCTGGGCAGACTTATACGGTCTGTGCCCTGAAGAGCACAGGTACAAATCAAAGTAGGGTATACACAAAAGTAGCACACATGAGTTGTCTTGTTGGGCAGACTGGATGGACCGTGCAGGTCTTTTTCTGCCATCATCTACTATGTTAAGACCATTTCCTTGTGTATGTCACTGCTAGGTTTACTGGTCCCGCCCCTTATGACGTCAACTTCCTGTGTCGAAGGAAGTGGTTCTGGCAGATCTAGGACCAATGTGCGTAGGAAAACGGTCGCACGCCTGTGTCTTTATGGCTGCGTTTACTGGAAACGGTTTGGGTTTCAAAGAGTACTGATTCTCAGTGGTCCGGATTTCTGGCATCTGAATTTTGGACTTGCACTGTAAAATGAAAGGGTTTCCCAGGCTACCAGATAAGAAAGTAGTATTATAGGAGACTAGAGTATTGCACCGTACTTCCGCAAGCATGCTCGCAAGATACTTATGGCAGGAGAGGCCACTCTATCCAGGAAGCAAAGAATCCCTCTCCTCTGTTATTATGACTGGGAGGTAAACTGGGGCAGTAATGGAGCTCACCACAACAGCATGGCATGCCTTCCTGTGGGGATGAGGAACCCTTAAGTAGTAGCCTGAGCTGGCAATAAGGGTCTGGTACAAGAAGAAAACTATTTTGTCTGGAACAGTACACGTTGCAATGTGCTCAGAACCAAACGCGGGCACCAGAGTTGATTAGCTCAGAACCAAATGCGGGCGCTAGAGGCGATTAGCTCAGAACCAAATGCGGGCACTAGAGGCGATTAGCTCAGAACCAAACGCGGGCACCAGAGTTGATTAGCTCAGAACCAAATGCGGGCGCTAGAGGCGATTAGCTCAGAACCAAACGCGGGCACCAGAGTTGATTAGCTCAGAACCAAATGCGGGCGCTAGAGGCGATTAGCTCAGAACCAAATGCGGGCGCTAGAGGCGATTAGCTCAGAACCAAATGCGGGCACCAGAGTTGATTAGCTCAGAACCAAATGCGGGCGCTAGAGTTGATTAGCTCAGAACCAAACGCGGGCACCAGAGTTGATTAGCTCAGAACCAAATGCGGGCGCTAGAGGCGATTAGCTCAGAACCAAATGCGGGCACTAGAGGCGATTAGCTCAGAACCAAATGCGGGCACCAGAGTTGATTAGCTCAGAACCAAATGCAGGCACCAGAGTTGATTAGCTCAGAACCAAATGCGGGCGCTAGAGGCGATTAGCTCAGAACCAAACGCGGGCACCAGAGTTGATTAGCTCAGAACCAAATGCGGGCGCTAGAGGCGATTAGCTCAGAACCAAACGCGGGCACCAGAGTTGATTAGCGCAGAACCAAATGCGGGCGCTAGAGGCGATTAGCTCAGAACCAAACGCGGGCACCAGAGTTGATTAGCTCAGAACCAAATGCGGGCGCTAGAGGCGATTAGCTCAGAACCAAACGCGGGCACCAGAGTTGATTAGCTCAGAACCAAATGCGGGCGCTAGAGGCGATTAGCTCAGAACCAAACGCGGGCACCAGAGTTGATTAGCTCAGAACCAAATGCGGGCGCTAGAGGCGATTAGCGCCAAACTAGTGCTGCATTAGTGAGCGCAGAATGCTCAGAGGCTCTAGCGCTAGAGACGAGTGCGCCAAAGATTATCACAAATAGCATGCTGCTGAAGCAGTCAAACAGATGTTAATGAGGTCATTTCCTATTCCCTCCCAATACTCGAAGAACAACGCACAAAACAAAGCCACCCTTACCGCGAGAAAAAAAAAAAAAAACAATTCCAGCTTGGAGCTGGCGTTAGAATCATGAGAAATCCTCTCTGCAAACACCCTTTCTTCAAACACCCTTTCTTTAAAATCTGCTGGGTTTTATATAATTTGGAAGCAGAAGGAAGCCTGTGCAAGCCTCTAAGTGCTGGTGGTGAGAAACGAATGTGTGCGATTCAGAGCAAACCCACAAATGAAAGCACACATTGGCACTTGTTTCCTGAGTTTAAATATAAGTGTTCCAAGTTAAAAAAAAAAATTGAAACGCCTATATTTAAAGGAGCAGGAAACAGACGCCAGTGTGTGCTTCACTTTCAGCTTTGCCTGGCGTATGCTTCTTATCTTTCTCCCTAAACCAACCTCTCCTCTTCCCCCATTCTCTAGTTCTGTGGATAACACTCTCATCCTTCCTGTCTCATCAGCTCGTAACCTTGGGGTCATCTTCGACTCCTCCCTCTCCTTCTCTGCACATATTCAGCAGACTGCTAAAACCTGTCATTTCTTTCTCTATAATATCACCAAAATTCACCCTTTCCTTTCTGAGAACACTACCAGAACTCTCATCCACACTCTCATCACCTCTCACTTAGACTACAGCAACATGCTTCTCAAAGGTCTCCAACTTAGCCATCTCTCTCCTCTTCAATCTGTTCAAAATTCTGCTGCACGACTAATATTCCGCCAGTGTCGTTATGCTCATATTAGCCCTCTCCTCAAGTCACTTCACTGGCTTCCTATCCGTTTCCGCATACAGTTCAAACTCCTCTTATTGACTTATAAGTGCATTCACTCTGCAGCTCCTCAGTACCTCTCCACTCTCATCTCTCCCTACATTCCTCCTCTCTTATCTGCACCCTTCTCCTCCACCGCTAACTCCAGACTCTGTTCCTTTTACCTTGCTGCACCATATGCCTGGAATAGACTTCCTGAGCCGGTACGTCAAGCTCCATCTCTGGCCGTCTTCAAATCTAAGCTAAAAGCCCACCTTTTTGATGCTGCTTTTAACTCCTAATCCTTATTCACTTGTTCAGAACCCTTATTTTATCATCCTCACTTTAATATTCCCTTATCTCTTGTTTGTCCTGTTTGTCTGTCCTAATTAGATTGTAAGCTCTGTCGAGCAGGGACTGTCTCTTCATGTTCAAGTGTACAGCGCTGCGTATGTCTAGTAGCGCTATAGAAATGATAAGTAGTAGTAGCAGTCGTATGCGCGCAGGAGCTGAGCTTATTGCGAAACTCTTCTGCGCATGTGCCAAGCACGTTCCCCTCTTTCACTTTTACAGCGCACATATAATTTGTATATCATTTCCTCTGAGCAATGGCGAGCTAGGTTTGTACACTGTTCTGGCGGTATGGTTTCTGCGCTGTTGGCTTACTGTGTAAATTCTGAGCATCGGCCTGTGAGTACCTGGTGGGATAAGGCATGAAATTCTGTTCAGACTTTAAAAGGAAGCTAATAAGAATGTGATAGGTCACCAAACAGGCCAAGCTGGTCCAACTTTGTTCACCAAAAAAACCCAGTTTATTCAGAATATTCATATCAAAAACCCAACACGGTCCGTGTTTCGGCGCCAAAGCGCCTGCCTCGGGGGTCACAAACAACTTTCTCTGGTGTTTGCTGATCGGTTGGCTGGTCTTTTGTTCTCTCTGTGGATTAACTTGTTTTTATAACCACGTGCATACATAAAGGAATTATTCAAGCCAATCAGCTTCTTACTACTACTTATCATTTCTATAGCGCTACTAGAGGTACGCAGCGCTGTACACTTGAACATGAAGAAACAGTCCCTGCTCGACAGAGCTTACAATATAATTAGGACAGACAAACAGGACAAATAAGGGATAAGGACAAAGAGTAGCAAGATTCCGGAATCCCAAAGAGTAGCAAGGTTCCGGAATCCCAAAGAGTAACAAGATTTCGGAATCCCAAAGAGTAGAAAAGATTCCAGAATCCCAGAGACTACTACTACTACTTACTACTACTTATCATTTCTATAGCGCTACTAGACGTACACAGCGCAGTACACTTGAACATGAAGAGACAGTCCCTGCTCGACAGAGCTTACAGTCTGATTAGGACAGACATTCTCAACCCAGTCCTCGGGGCACACCTAGTCCCATCGGGCTTCTTCTCAGAGAAACTTGTTTGTGACCCCCGAGGCAGGTGCTTTGGCGCCGAAACACGGACCGTGTCAGGTCTTTTATATGAATATTCTGAATAAACTGTTTTTTTTATATTATCTCCCTATTGGTTTGCGCATTTGTCAGCCTCTACTTCTGCTGTTTTGCTTTGACTCTCCGTGGAGGCTCCTCCTGTCTTCTTGGATTTATTCCAACTTTGTTCACACCACAAATTGCAAAGTTTGTCTATGCAAAACCAAGAGTGGTTTAACCTGTCCCTGGTGACCTGGAGCATTTTTGAAATGTCAACACTCTTACCGTAGGATATTTTGCAAGATAACACCCCACTCTGCTGGCCTGAAAATCCAGCTCTAATTTCAGAGAAATGAGATTTAAAAAAAAGCGTCCACTACACCAACTAGGGGTCCTTTTTACTAAGCCGCGTAGGCACCTATGCATGTCCAACGCGCGCCAATTCAGAGCTACTGCGTTGGCCCAGGCGATAATTTCAATTTTTACCCACATCCACTACGCGCGCTGCGCTAACCGAGCAGTAATCGGCATTGTAAGCACTGACGATTACCGTCCGGTTAACGTGTGGGACCTTATCGCTAAGTCAATGGGTGGCGGTAAGGTCTCAGGCCCAAAATGGATGCATGCCAATTTTCATTTTGACGCACATCCATTTTCGCCCCCCCCCCCCCCCCACAAAAAAAGGCCTTTTTTGCAGGTGCGCTGAAAAATGGACCTGCGCGTGTCCAATACACGCATCTACACAGCCCAGGTCACGTTCTGGCGCACCTTAGTAAGAGGACCCCCCCTGGGTTCCCAACTAGGAACCTGTTACAAAGAAACAACATCAGTTTGCTTAAGAATAGAAAAAAACCAAGGCAGAAAAACAACTTCTTATGACATTAGCTGTGTGACACAAGAAAGCCAAATCCCTGAACTAAATTTCCAAGTATAAAATGAACTGGCTTGAGAACTCGGCTGCTGCCAGAGTCTGGGAAGAATCTACCACTGGGAGCGCAGTGCACCACATCTGCTGCAGGGGGCGGCAGGACATGAGACACTTCGATGTTGTCACCTGTCACTACTCAGTTCTACACTTCAAAAGTTCGGGCAATAATGAGCTTATACTGCCAGGAGAAAGGAACGCTGTCGTCTGTCACTACTCAGCCCTACGCTCCAAAAGATCGAACAATAATTAGCTCACATGCCAGGAGAAAGGAAAGCTCCTCGCCTGGCAGACATAGGGATGTGACCCTGCAGAGTAAAGAAGCCTGCCAGCAATTGTCTTGGCCTGCAATTAGACATGATTTCCTTCCCATTTTGGACTGGGCCAATAGGCAGTTGAACACCTCATTGTCTGTCTCTCTTTACTCTTTCAGACAGAACTGTGCAGGTTCATTTTTCACATACACGGTGCCTTCTGAGAGGCAGAAATAACATGGAAATGTGTTACATGTCAACACAGAACCAAGCAGCATACATACCTTTGCAAGCTCCACACCAGGTCTTGTGGATGAGAAGCATGAGAGGCAATCCACTAAAACATTTTTAAGAGAAGGAGACATCATCATTACTTATAGAACAATCACAGCTTATCATCATTATTTATATACAACAATCACAGCATTAGAGCTTTATATTACATCAACATTATTAATACCCATCCACTGTGAAGAGTATGAAATGAGCTCTGTAGTCACGCTATAGAAATAGTGTTTTAAGACAAAACAAATAAGAAATCGAAGAGGCAGGTAATTGTTGGTTGTACGTGGGTTGTGTTTCTTTGCCAGCAGACACAGAGAAAGATGCAAACTGACTCTATTCCCCTAAAAAAGCTGGGAATTTAGCCAGTAATTTTTGTATATATAATTTTTCATATCTAATATAACAATAACATATAAGCTACTATTGATACAACATTTAAGCACCTCAAACAACTTTAAAGCTTTACAGCTCTAACATTTTCCCCCTCCCCAGCTGCAAGTTGTACAACTAAAGAAAGTTTGATTCTAAATTACAATTATGCATTTTGATTTCTTATTGACTTTAGTTTTTTGTGCTTCTGACCATTGTTTTTTTTTTAAAGGTTGAGCGAGTATGAGTCCCCTTTAAAAAAAACAAAAACAAATGGTCAATAAGAAATCAAAATGCATAATTGTAATTTAGAATCAAACTTTTCACACTTCCCAGCATGCACTGCTTGTTAACTTAGATATTAGGAATACCTGATTTAGGCATACAAGGTGGCTCTATCTGTTCCCCCTCAGCAGCTTCAGCTATATGTGCTGCAATCATAATTAGGGTAATAAATTGAATAGACTATGAATTTAATCTCTGAGCCTCTGAGTTTAGCAACATTAGTCCCATAAGTTTAAATATGGTTTTACCTGTTATTTGTTTTAACAACAGCAGACCTATTTTTTTTATTTATTTTATGTTTAAACGTTTTTTATTGACATTACAGTAACACCAACATTGTCATACAGGTTCTGCATATAACGACCATCCAACCGCAATCTAAATATACAACAATTGCTAACTAACATACAGCATTGTGAATTTAATGCCAACATTTATTACCCCATCAAATGTACCTATCCTCCCCCCGCCCTCTCCCATTCCCTTCCTTAACCCCCCCTTTACCCCAGACCTGAAAAAACCATTCAGTAACAGCCCGTGGAGTTCACCCTGTATTTAAAAGTAAACTACGACCTCTATGGCTTAGACTTTGCAAATAAGGGCCCCAGACAGCCAAAAATGTGACCCTCTTTTTCTGCGAGAACCTAGATTCTCCCGCCTCCCAAGACACCAGCTGATGTAACTGGTTTCTCCAGTGCCAGTATGCCGGAGGATCCTTGACTGTCCAGTACTGTAAGATACATTTCCTGGCCAGTAAGCTCATCTTACGGAGCATTAGTGTTTCAAAGCGATTCCGCCCTCTAAAGGACCCCGGAATGTCTAAAATCAATTGTTCAGCTGTCCCCAGGATTCGTAGCCCCAACCGCTCCTCCCAAAACCCTCGGACTTGTGTTTATTTATTTATTTTATTTGGTGCATTTTTACCCCACATTTTCCCATATAAGCAGGCGCAATGTGGCTTACATTAAGTCAAAAGGATACAATGCAACACAGAGATGGGACAGAAACAATGTGACAAGAGGGGAAGGAACACGGAATGACACGGGTAAATGACAGGGGTGAAGAGCCAACATGTGAGAGAGGTTAAACAGTGGAGGAGCCATGCCAAAACCTCTGCATCTTAGGAATGTGTTCCACATGTGGGCAAATGTGCCCTCCTGACCATTTTCAGTCATGCTGCTGGCTAGCACCACTCTATGTGGCCCTTTTAGTAAGCCACGTAAACGCCTCCAAATTCAGATATCAAGTGTGAAAGGGGAAGTCATGGGAACCCTGATACTGCCGTCTACAAAACGTGACGCTTTATAGTTCCCCTCTTCAGTATATAATTCCCATATATTCATACTACGCCTAGTGGAGTGGAGGAGTAGCCTAGTGGTTAGTGCAGCAGACTTTGATCCCGGGGAACTGAGTTTGATTCCCACTGCAGCTAGCTCCTTGTGACTCTGGGCAAGTCACTTAACCCTCCATTGACCCTGGTACAAAATAAGTACCTGAATATATGTAAACCCGCTTTGAATGTAGTTGCAAAAACCTCAGAAAGGCGGTAGATCAAGTCCCAGTTCCCTTTCCCTATTTGTAGATTCTACATGGAATGTTGCTACTATTTGAGATTCTAGATGGAATGTTGCTACTATTAGAGATTCTGTTGCTACTATTGGAGATTCTACATGGAATGTTGCTATTCCACTAGCAACATTCCATGTAGAAGCCTGCCCTTGCAGATCAGCAACGCGCCTGCGCAGGCTTCTGTGAGTCTGACGTGCGTCAGACTCACAGAAACAGAAGCCTGCGTGGCCGCATTGCTGATCTGCAAGGGCAGGCTTCTACATGGAATGTTGCTAGTGGAGGAGTAGCCTAGTGGTTAGTGCAGTGGACTTTGATCCTGGGGAACTGAGTTTGATTCCTACTGCAGATCCTTGTGACTGTGGGCAAGTCACTTAACCCTCCATTGCCCCAGCTACAAAATAAGTACCTGAATATATGTAAATCGCTTTGAATGTAGTTGCAAAATACCACAGAAAGGCGGTATATCAAGTCCCATTTCCCTTGGTCTCTGTACCAACGACCATCGCTAAAGCAAAGAAAAGGTGTGACAATGGGCACCCCTGCCACGTTCCTCTTTCTAATTGGAAGGGCTTGGCGTAAGTCCCAGTGAACTTTAGCAAGCATTATGGTTCCTCTATAAGATCTGCATCCATTGTAACAGCCTGTCCCCCCCCCCCCCCCAAGTTTACAAAGCCTTGATGCGCTAATACCATCACAACCCATTCACTTTGAATGGGCTGTGTTGGCATTAGCACACTGGGCAGCCGCTAAAGAGACAAGTGTCTTAAACAAAGCCAGGGCTGTGGAGTCAGTACACCAAACCTACAAATCTGACGCCCCTATTTTTCTACTGTCTGACTCCAACTCCTATGACGTAGAGTAAATCCGATTTAGGGTTGGTGGCAGAGCAGTAACCACCAGGGCAACATCTCTAATCATTTCAAGATATAACTTCTTTGAAAGGTAATAAATAGAAACAAATCAAAGCATAGAAAAGAAAATAAGATGATACCTTTTTTTTATTGGACTAACTTAATACATCTTTTGATTAGCGTTCGAAGGTAACCCTTCTTCTTCAGATCGGAAGCAAGCAAATGTTGACAATTATCAGAATATATAAGTGAAACACAAAAGCATTCCAATGACAGTCTCACAGGAAGAGGGAGGGGTGGGTTAGGTGCTTTTGTGTTTCACTTATATATTCTGATGTCAACATTTGCTTATTTCAGATCGGGTTACCTTCGAAAGCAGTCGGCTCCGCCGGGATCCCTGCTCCCTCTGCCCTGGAACAGGAAGTAACATCAGAGGGAGAAGGGAGAAGGAAACCGGCAGAGCCAGCAGCTGTGCTGCTCCCTGCAGCACCCCACCCTCAGTATGCCACTGGATGACAGATGAAACAAGTCAAGTCCTGTGCCCTGATCATGGCTGGACAGATTCAGCTTCCATAGCTAGAGAACAAGGCCAGTGACGGGCAGACTTCTACAGTCTGTGCCCTGAAAATGGCAAGGACAAATCAAGATCAAGTCTGCATAAGTAGTATCACATCATACCTTATACTATGAGTTTATCTTGTTGAGTAGACTGGATGGACAGTACAAGTCTTTATCTGCCATCGTCTACTATGTTACTATGTAAGAAATTCCTCAAGAATCTGGTCTAAAGAAAAAAAGCAAGCCAACGAAGGGGGAGGAGGAAAAAAAATCACGTGAACGTGAGTGACAAACAAAAAAAAACGTGAGCTAAGTCTAAGGAGAATTTCAAGAAGTCTTTAATGTTCAGAAAACCATCTGCGACGTCAATAATGCATTATTAATGGTTTTCTGAACAGACGGCATTTACAGCTCAGTGCTTTCACTGAGGATTCCACAGAGTTTCAACTGACCAACAATAAAGAAATGCAACGTGGACGCAGCAGCTCACAGGTTTGCTGTGCTTTGAGTGAACGGCAACGGCTGCGCGGGGGAGTGGAAACAGAGGTTTACCAAATGGCTTCCTTCCTTACAGTGGGCTAGATAGGAGCCAGCACTTCCACTCCAGCGGCGAACAGGCGGGCGAGCGAGCGGGGGGTTGTAAAAGCAGCAAGCAGGCACGCTCGTCTCCGTCCGCTTCCCTGCCCTCTCAGCGTCCCGCCCGCCCCGAAAGGAAATTACATCAGAGGAAGGCGGGACGCAGAGAGGGCAGGGAAGTGGACGGAGACGAGCGTGCCTGCTTGCTGCTTTTACTACTGGCGCCCCGCCCGCCAATTCGCCGAAGCGACTTTGGGTAAGTCGTCGTCGGGTGCCCGCGACCACGCGACATGGTACGCTGCTGTAGTGTTTGCGCTTGCCGCTTGGGTGGGCGGGCCGAAATCGGGCAGCAGCCTACCCTGGAGAGATCAGCTCAGCTGAGCCAGAGCAAGCGGGTGCCTTTTCTGTGGTGGTTGCTAGGCTGCTGCACAGTGTGTGTGTGCTTGGGTGGGCGGGCCTGAGCTGAAATTGGGTGGGCCTGGGCCCACCCAGGCCCACCCGTAGCTACACCCCTGTTTCAACAGCAAGGATCTTATGTATTTGCCATTACATAAGAGATTTACCTGATCGTTGAGGCAGGCCCCTGTGCTGAAACACGGCTGTGTCAGGTCATTTTTATATTGTTTACATTAAAGACTTCTTGAAATCCTCCTTGGACTTACCTCACTTTTTTTTTTTGTTTATCACTAAAGAAAAAAAGCTGCATTTTTCTATAAATTTCAGGAAAATATTTCTGCCGTTTTTTTAAAGGCCCTGTAATGAGCAAATAACGAATAGCAGGCCAAAGTGTCATTTCTACCCTTCCACCACTCCCAATCAAAGTAACAAATTCCATTTTCCGCAAGAAGAAAGTCTGTGTCTGTACGTTTTCTCCATCCTGACCTAGGGCTCAGCAAACCTCAACATTCTCCTCTCCAAGTATTAAAATCATACTAAACTAACCCGACCCACTCTTGCTAGACGGGCTGCTCACAGCTGCTGGAGATGACAAGACGCATGAGCAGGTGAAACATCGGTCTGACTCATTTTGAGAGTTCTTATATTCTGGTAAAGGAATTATACTAGGTGTGCCTGTTCTAATATCTTTACCGGAAAGGTGGAATGCTGATTTCTAGCAGAGAACAGTCTACCTGTACTGGAACATTCAGTTTGCCTATCTTTTCTTCTGATTTTTGCTGTCTTTCACTGGATAACTCTCTGAGTATCGTTGTCATCACTCATTTTGAAGTGCTTATGTTTCTCCTCAATGCGGCTTTCCTCGGTCATTCCCATTGACACACACATAGTACACTGAAAGATTGTTATGATTCTGTTAGAATTCTGCCAGTCAGACAGGGGAATGCTTGGGACTGCTCCTGAGTGGCCCGTCAGGGGCTGAGCTGATGTCAGTCTGATCTACTTAAGCTTACCTTTCCCTACAACCCCTGCTTTGGCGTTATTCCTATTCTGCTGCAGCCTTCCCTTCGCTCTGTCTGAGCTGTTAGCTCTGTGTTTTTGTGGAGTTTGGTTACTCCTTACCTCGCTTGCAGTTTCCTGTTGATTTGTTTCAGTCTGCTGGCTGCTTCCAGCGTGTGTCTAATTACCTCTTTATTCTGCACCTGGGATTCTCTCTGTTTGGCTGTGATGCTGTGTGGTGAGTTCCTACCTCGTAAGTTCCAGTTTGTTTGTTTTAGTTACCCTCCTGTGCTGTGTTTGTATTCTGTTTGTAAGTCCTGCCCTTGTAGCAGACTCCGGCTACTTTGTTTCTCTCGGTTTGTTTGCTCTTTCCCTGTAGTTCTGATTAACCCTTTATCTACAGTGTTCCCTGCCTCTGGCAGCTGTGCGTTCAGAGCTTGGTTTAACCCTTTGTCTGCAGAGTTTCCATGCTTCTGGCAGTTGTCTGCTTAGTGCAGTCTTCCCTTGTGACCATTCTAGTTCTTCCTATTTCCCTCCTCTCCCCCTATGTCCCCACCCGTAACCTCCGCTCTCAGGACAAATCACTCCTATCTGTACCCTTCTCCACCACCGCTAACTCCAGACTCCGCCCCTTCTGCCTCGCATCACCTTATGCCTGGAACAGACTCCCCGAGCCCATACGCCCTCCCTGCCCATCTTCAAGTCCTTACTCAAAGCCCATCTCTTCTCCCTTGCTTTTGGCACCTAACCACCCACCTTCCCCATTCATGATACCTACACTGACTACATAGCTTGTTACCTTTAGATTGTAAGCTCTCTTGAGCAGGGACTGTCCTTCCCCATGTTTTAACTTGTACAGCGCTGCATAACCCTTGTAGCGCTATAGAAATGCTAAGTAGTAGTAGTAGTAGTAGTGAGCACTATTCCCTTTCTGTGCTGGGTGTGTGTGTTAGGCTCCGCACTCCATTTTTGCCGACTTTTTCTTTCCCTGTCTGCTGAGGGTCTCCACCTACAGTATCTTTATTTTGTAGTCCCTCATTTCCTTTGTGTGCCGTGGGGTTCTGCTTGACGTGTTTCTGTGTGTGCTTCCCTTTCTCCCCTCCCTACGTATGAGTCAGTTCCGGTACGGCCGTGAGGCCCGCCTGCTTGAATTCTGAGTATATGGGTTCCTGATAGGGCATACAGGCGGGCCTCACGGCCTATCTTCCCTTTTCTGCAAGTTGGTTGCTGTGTGTGTGTGTGTGTGTGTGTGTGCAGGACTTGGTAGATAGGGTAGCGTGTAGTGTATGTTTGGCCCAACCTTGGCCTAACACCTATACTAGGCCTCAGCCTGGACTCAAGGGCATTACATGTTATTTCTTCCACATAGTGCTCCACAATTTTCTGTGCTGTTAGTGAGGCTGGCTGCTTAAGATCTGCCTGTTCCTCTGGGGCTTGAGGCCTGCATCACCAGGCCTCTAACGTCAAAGACAGCAGAGCAACACAAAAAACCACGTTGAACCCGATTTGATTGGGAAAATGTGGGATATAAGTGAAACAAATAAACCCGGAGAAAACAGAACAATGATGGCAATACACATTGCTTTCAAGACCACACAAGTCCCTTCATGGTCTCTGAAGATCATCTCCTGATAATTCTTATCCTGGTTCAATAACAAGCCTTGCCAGCTGCACAGCATCCTCTGCTCTCTCCAAAACAGTCCAGATTCAAGTAATTTACACCATTAAATCTCAATTGCTTCAGCTCTGCAAAGTCCCTGAGATATTGGGTATTTTTGCTTATGCGACAAAAATAAAAGATATTTCAGCTGACTGTCCTGCAGAGATTCACCGCTGCGCATAGTTTTTTTTTACACAACTCCAGGTTTCAGAGAGCAGAGTCCATGGTGAACAGACAGGACGAGAACATTAACTTTTATGGAAAACTGATTTTCTGGAGGTCCCCCCCATTTCATTTATGACAATCAAAACAATTTGGGTCCTTCTTTGCTCACCCTGGCTTAAAGCCATGATTGCACTGCAGCTATGGCCCAGAGGAAGATGCAGCTTCCTTAAGAAATGCTTCCAGCGCTGCTCCTGTGTAGGTCCACTGGGTGTCGCTAAAAGAACACTGCTATGCTATACCCTCCCTCACAGCCAGCGAGTACTCCTTCAGCAGCACTTCCAGCCCTGGCCAATCAGTAACCAGGAGGGCTGCTGAGGCTCCTTTGTATCACCTTAGTGGTGAAATGCACAGTTCAGAGAGGGACCAAAAGTGGCAAGGAGGAAAGGGGAGGGAACACCACAACCCGGATGGGGGCTAGGGGGGCACGCCCACTTATCTAAAGTGTGGCCCTGAGATTCAGCAGTCAGAAATGCCTCACTGATCCTGGACACATCCACCATGCCTGAACACTTTCTGCCTTCAAAAATATAATCATCTACCTCATCCATGTCGATCCTCCATAAAATGCAAAAAACAAACAATCAATCATAGCAAATGCAGTCTGTTCTATCAGTGTTACGGACAAGATCGGGAGGCGGGGCTGGTGGTAGGGAGGCGGGGATTGTGCTGGGAAGACTTATACGGTCTGTGCCAGAGCCGGTGGTGGGAAGCGGGGCTGGTGGTTGGGAGGTGGGGATAGTGCTGGGAAGACTTATACGGTCTGTGCCAGAGCCGGTGGTAGGAGGTGGGGCTGGTGGTTGGGAGGCGGGGATAGTGCTGGGCAGACTTATACAGTTTGTGCCAGAGCCGGTGGTTGGGAGGTGGGGATAGTGCTGGGAAGACTTATACGGTCTGTGCCAGAGCCGGTGGTAGGAGGCGGGGCTGGTGGTTGGGAGGCGGGGATAGTGCTGGGCAGACTTATACGGTCTGTGCCCTGAAGAGCACAGGTACAAATCAAAGTAGGGTATACACAAAAAGCAGCAAATATGAGTTACCTTGTTGGGCAGACTGGATGGACCGTGCAGGTCTTTTTCTGCCGTCATCTACTATGTGACTATGTAACTATTTCCAGTGGAAGAGACTGAACAAGATACCATAAACCCGAATAATTCTCAACACAGACACGTCAGTAGGTACTGCTGTCTTTGTCAAGGGGACAAGTCAGCAATGATTTTATCAAAAAGCCCAAACATCTTGTTAGAGATGAATCAGTATGCCACTGGCTTGAGCATTTTTATGTTTAATCTTCTAGCTGGAGCACTGTTGGTACTACACGACGATTACACATTTGAAGGTGGAACATCTTTGATCACATATACAAGAACCACCTGTCTAAACCTCATTTAGAAAAAGCATTTGGGAAATGTATACATAATAGATTTCAGCTGGAAACACTGAATGCGTCGTATACATTGATATCATCATTTCTTAATGGGACATTGGCTTAAAGGTGAAAAGTGCCATCTTATTTTTCCAGTCTGGGCATAAAACATTAACTAATACGGCTCATATTTAGCATCTCAAAACAGTGGCGTTGCCATGGGTGGGCCCAGGCCCACCCAGCAGCAATGTGGCTGATGTGGATCCCTAAGCCCCACCAGCCCAAGACTCCTTGCATCTCTCCCTCCCCTCCCCTCGACAACTGGGGTCTCTTAACTGCACTCCTCCAAGCCCCCAGCACCTTTTAAATCCTTCTCTTTACTGGCAGAAAGCAGACCTACTCACATCTACTGCTCACGCCGGCCCCAAGCCTTCCCTCTGATGCAACTGTCTGCCTTGGCCTGGAGAACAACAATCTGGGCCAATCCTAATGACTTAGGCAAGATACCCTGCTGTACCATTGCATTAAACATAGCTGTTATTGGGGGAACAACTTAACTTTTCAACATCTTATAAAATTTGCCCCTATACCCATCTGGTCCAGGTGCTTATCCACAAGAACTCTGTTGGATGGCCCAAGACATCTCTTCCCCCTTAAAAGGAGCATTCAACAAACGTAGGCTAGAGGGTTCTAGTGCAGGAAGGTCTATACTCGATAGATACATTTCACTCTCTAATAGTGGAGGATCCAGTTGGGCATAATAATCTTTCAATAAAAGTTTGATAACTAAATCCCCATTTTCCAGAGTCCCCTGAGGTGATAGCAAAGTGTCAATTTTAAGTTGACCTTGCTTTGGATGAATCAAGCGGGTCAGCAACCTACCACTCTTATTAGCAAGCTCGTGCATTTTATATTTAAAATAAGTAATCGAGTTTTGTATAGCAGAAGTAAGCCTTCTCCAGAGTATCCCCACACTCTGGAATGCACTCCCTGAAAGGCTCCACTTAACACACGACTATCTGTACTTCAGGAAGCAGGTGAAAGCTTGGCTCTTCAACCAAGCCTTTAATGGAAGAAGTAACTAACTTGTTAGTCTCACACACACGAGTGACTCGGGCTGCACATACTGCAGCAGGACATGTTTATCCACTCCTACCCTAGCTAAGATAATTTTTAATCACCTCTCTGAGCTCATGTGCAATGTTCTTTAAATTAGTCCCCTTAATTTCTAACTCCTCTTACCTATCTATATGTTCTATCTTTGATTTATTCTTACTGCACACCGCCTTGAGTGAATTCCTTCAAAAACACAATAAATAAATAAATCTAAGGCCTATTGTAGTTCTTAATGTTGTGGTTTGAGTCTAGTGACCTCCCTTTCTAGTCAAAGTCATTCCCTCTCCCTGGGCTTTTTTTTTTTTTTTTTTTGATGACTGGTATATGCAAAGATCTCTCCTCGTAGTAGCACTTTAGCCGTATCCCATCAAAGGGCTGGATTGTCTAAATAGATATCATTTGTTTCCTTATATAGATTCCACTTCTGGAAGTCAAGAAACTTCCCATCCCTATAAAAACATAGGGGAAACTTCCATTGAAAATAATGTGGTGGGGTCCCAGGGAAGACCAAAACTCCTTGTACCATGGCACGGTCCGATATTTTAATAGGACCATCTCTGCCCCGAGCCAGTACAAATATTGGTCTAGAAATCAAAATATAATCAATTTTGGACATGGTAGAGTGCACTGAGATAAACGAGTCCAGTCACAGTCCACTGGGTGCAAAATCCACCACACATCCACCAAGTCCAGAATGTCACATAATAAGGGAGCATCCCTGGAAACATGAAAAGCCCCCCCCCCCTCCAGATCTCCCATGGGATCTATCCAGCAAAGGATCTCCGAATTCATTAAAATCTCAATTCTAATAAAAACAGAACTCCATCAAAGCCCTGAAGATGCTGAATAATTTGCTTGTAAAAAAGTTCTGCTATAAAGTTTTTGTGCATAAATATTACAGAGAAACAAAGGTCGACACTCTGTAGTGAGATGTACAATCACATATCTCTACCTGCTGTATCCTGTATAATTCTATATGTGGTAACCCGGAACCCTTTACGAATATGAATGATGACTCCGGCTTTTCTGACCTTTACGGAAGCCTCAAAATAGTGCCCCACCCACCATCTACATAATTTTTGATGCTCCTTAGTGTCTAAGTGCGTTTCCCATAAAAAAAAGCTATCGTAATCTGTTTCTGATTCAAGGCTTGCAAAATCTTCTGCCGTTTAATGGGTGATGAAATACCTCCTACATTACAAGATGCTATATTGAAAGACATTACGAAACACCTTGCAGAATAAGGTGTACAAATTCAAATACTTCCTTAATAGGGCAGTGAAGACATCCCAGCCAGTATCTCCCCCACCCAGTTTGAAGAACCTATCTACTTATTATCCCTTCCATCCTACCTAGGATATCTCTGCCTAACCTCCCCATCCCTCCCCTCTCCCACCTTCTACACCCTTAAGCTATTAAGATTGCTCATCTTATTATCTTCCTCATCCCCCCCATCCCATCCCTCCCTTGCCATCCCAGACCCCACCATTACACCTGCACCCTACAGTGCCAGACTTCTCCATCCCTCCCCATTTACCCTCCACAATGAAAAGAAGTACATAACTGTGATGATAAGGCTACCCTTTCAGTCCAAGTCAGCATAAGAGAGCACAACTCCAGCACCAGTAAGCATAGCTGCTCATAACCAGGCCCAGTAAATCATTGCAAACGTAGGAAAACTACTGGTTCAGTCAGGCAAGCCAGGAGCACCAAAGTTCCTGGAGAGCCAGTAATTCAAAAGACCTGATACCGAGTTACAAATTATGCTTAGTCTGCGCTTCCACAGGCTTGCTGCTCTGGCGAAAAGACCTCATACTTCCAACGGTAAAAAGTTAATCAATATAGTAACATAGTAATATAGTAGATGACGGCAGAAAAAGACCTGCACGGTCCATCCAGTCTGCCCAACAAGATAAACTCATATGTGCTACTTTTTGTGTATACCCTACTTTGTTTTGTACCTGTCCTCTTCAAGGCACAGACCGTATAAGTCTGCCCAGCACTATCCCCGCCTCCCACCACCGGCTCTGGCACAGACCATATAAGTCTGCCCAGCACTATCTCCGCCTCCCAACCACCAGCCCTGCCTCCCATCACCGGCTCTGGCACAAACTGTATAAGTCTGCCCAGCACTATCCCCGCCTCCCAACCACCAGTCCCGCCTCCCACCACCGGCTCTGGCACAGACCGTATAAGTCTGCCCAGCACTATCCCCGCCTCCCAACCACCAGTCCCGCCTCCCAACCACCGGCTCTGTATATGTACAGGGCCAGACTGCAGGAAATTCAATGAACAGACAACCCAACAACAGAACTGTTTTTCCACACACAAAACCAATAGAGGATTATTGGAAGTGATGAGCAAAGATTTGAATAAATTATCAATAGAAGGGTGTCAAAAAAATCACATAATGTTATAAATCTATCTAAAAGAGAATTAAATTCAAATGAACTTTCTATCCTGAATAAAGGATTATCTTTCATACCAACACCACGTTACAATGCTTTGAACACAAGAATAGATTTATTTAGACTCACGAGAAAATTACGTATTTTGGAGCTTTTTCTAATAAGAACACATTCACTACAGAGAGTTCTATAATTAGAAAGAATAGTACATGGGTACCTCATGTTCAGGGTACTGTTTTTATCTTGGTTTGAATAAATTATTTCTTTGTTTTTTTATATATGTGTATCGGTCTACTTTTTATAATAGATTTTTATGTAGCAAGTAGACTGTTGCCTTTTTTGTTTTCTTTTTATCAATATGTACAGGGCCAGACTGCAGCCAACCACCATTAGAACGTAAGCATAAGTATTGCCATACTGGGACAGACCGAAGGTCCATCAAGTCCGGTATCCCTGTTTCTAACGGTGGCCAATCCAGGTCACAAGTACCTGGCAAGATCCCAGAAGAACTGCAAAACAGATGCAGTTTTCAGTGCGTTGCCCCATTGCCCTAGGAATCAGGAAATGTCCTTTCCCTGCTGGAAAGGAAGGCAGTGCTTTTCTAGGGCTCAGTATTGCTGTAGTGCTGCTTTTTCATAGCTAAAGTTGTTACTGTTCGAGTTCTCAGAGGTTTATTTATTTCAAAATTTTTACCTCACTTAACAACTAAGCAGCTTACAAAAGAAAAATCTACTATAATAAAACTCACCCTCAACATTCTGAAGACAACATTCTGAATTCACTCAGTCACTCCCTGAAGGGTTCGTCAGTTCATGGTGGTGAAGCCACAACACTGACCATGTCTCTCTGCCTCGCCCTCGCATGACTGACCAATCAGAACAAACACCCTCAACGTTCTGAAACACAAAGGACCATCACAAACCGTTCCCAGGCAACGCTAGGCGACAAAAAAAAAAACCCGGAAAAAACAATCCACCACTCAGCAAAGGCTGACCCCCCCTACAACCACATTCACATTTCACCAACAGAAAGACCCCCATCCACAAACCTCCTTGACATACAAAACCACACACACACACAATACAACAGAAACACACCCTCAAAGCCACACACCCTCAAATCCATCCCACTTTGCCAGCACAGCACAGCACATTCCCCAACCCCCCACCCAAAAAACAAAACAAAAAAAAAGACACACATCAACAACCTGCACACACACCCCACTCTCACACACACAAAATAACTCTGTGACACACACACACACAAAAAAAAAGCCACATGCTAGCGCCCGTTTCATTGGTTTCGGAAACGGGCCTTTTTTACTAGTATATACATAATTCAATAAAAACAACACACTCTTTGGAGTGCTGGGGGGGGGTAGTAGGGTAGGGGGATATCTGGGCGCTTGAGGTAATGGGTTCGAAAAGGGGAAAGGGGTGGTCTTGGGGTTTGGAATTAGATAAGATTATTGCTGTATAACATGTGTTTATATTTTGCTGTGTTCATAAGGTGGGAGAGGATACGGAGGGTAAATGGGTTTGGTCTGGATAGGGGGGTGGGGGGGCATGTTAACAATTCAGAGGTTGACGATTGTACATCTAGTGTTTTGTTTCTTACATGCTGTGTTGTCAGCGAATATATTGATTTTCTCGTCAATAAAAAAAGATTAAACATAAAATAATAATTAAAAAAAACTACTTGATGAAGAATCCAGCAAAATGATTCATATTCACAAAAGGTGTAACCATAGGAAAATTACTTTGCAAAAAAAAAAAAACACACACACTCTTGACATTGTCCGTTTCCATCAACATTTATGACTGACTGTAAAAATATCTCCTAACAAGAAAAAGCCTTCAAAAATAAATGAGTCTTAAGAAGCTTCTTAAATTGCTGGAAGGTCAGACAAACACTAAGATACCCTGGAAGGCAGGTTCATAATCCTGGTCCTGCCACAGAAAAGAACGTCTCACATAACGAACACTAAGAAAGACGGGTTCCACCCAACATCTCTCGCTGTCTGATCTTAAATCCCAAGTTAGTCCAGTTCTAATATGATAGGTGTGTTATATAGGTTTGTTTGTTTGTTTGTTTGTTTGTTTATTTATTGCATTTGTATCCCACATTTTCCCACCTATTTGCAGGCTCAATGTGGCTTACAGAGTTTGGTTATGACCAGGGGTGTGCTGGTAAATTTTTAACAACAGGCTCTTTCTCCGGACGTAGCCAGCTCTGCAGTTGAAAGGGCCAGGGGTGGCCGTGGCGGGGAAAGCAACACTTGCCTCTCTCTCCTCCCTCCCTTCGTGCGGGCACGCTAGGCATACCTTTGCTGGCAGCCAATAAATGGACTGCCACCACTCCCAACGTCTTGCTCTGAGCAGCATGCTGGAACTTCTCTCACATGCTCGAGAAGTCCCAGCCTTCTGCTCAGAGCTGGAAACAAGGAGTGGGGAGCAGCAGCAGTCTATTTACTTGGTTGGCAGGGCTCAGCATCCCCACCAGCAAAGTAAAAGAGAATTCAGCAGGGGGCCCAAGCCCATATTTTGGAAGCCAGTTGTTAAAGTAGCCATGAAGGGCCCTACTTTAACAACCGGCTCCCAAAATTCTCAAAAAATTAACAACCGGCTCTTGCGAGCCTTTGAGAGCCTGCTCCAGCACACCACTGGTTATGAAAATCATTCCATGATATCAGATACAATTAGTAAAGTACCAAGACTTAGGTGAGGGAAGAGAGAAGGAATGTGTTAGGCAAGATATAGGTGGACTGTAGTGGTTGGGTGTGTTGGTGAGGTAGTTTGTAAGGCTATGGATTCTCTTTGTAGGCCTTGTTGAATAGATGTGTCTTCAGAGATTTGCGGAAATTGGTTATTTCATCGATAGCTTTCAGGGCTGTAGGTAGTGCATTCCACAGCTGCGTGCTCATGTAAGAGAAGGTGGTGGCGTGTATCAGCTTGGGTTCTAAGTAGAGGATGACATGGGGACAAAGTTTGTCCCTGTCCCCGTGGGCTCTGTCTTCATCTACAGAAGCCTTGAACACGTACAATTTTATATTTAAATCGTTTTATTAAAGTATAAAAAGGAACTATATGCTGTGTAACTGTTTTGTATAAATTACAAATAGAAAACAATAACAATGAGCAGCTATAACAACCCTCCTTCCCACCACCACTCTATACCCTTCCAAATAGAAAATGATACGTCCCTGTGGGCTCTGTCCCCATCCCCACCCTGTCCCCCATGGGATCTGGCCCCATCCCCACCCCGTGGGATCTGGCCCCGCCCCATCCCCGCGAGCTCTGTCCCCGTGTCATTCTCTAGTTCTACATGATACATTTGCAGGGTTTTGAGTTGCCTCACAATATGTCTGATAATTGAGGGAGTTTGTGTCACTATTATTCAGATAACAAAAGTATCTGTAAATGTTTTGCATGTGTAGAGTAATATGGGAAACATTCTAGTTCAAGACAGTCAGCATTTCAGAACTACCTTCAGTGAGTGCAGGATGGGTTACATTTCATTTATAAATTCTACGTATTTCTTAACACATTCATTGTCAGGTTCTCAGGTTCAGAGCCCGCGGGACCGGGCTCTGGAGCAAACGTGAGCCCTTGGGCTGCTGACGAGGAGCGACAGCAGCAGGCAAAACCCACCAACCAACACTGGGTAAGCACACCGGCAGGGACTGCAGGCACTGCCCAGCGAACCGGAACACATGGACTGGAATCCCCCGGACTGGAGGACACAGAACTGGAACACTGGACTGCAATCCCCCGGACTGGAACACTCGATTGGAATCCCCCGGACTGGAGGACACAGGATTAGAACACCGTACTGGAGCACACCGGACTGGTCCACACAGCTTCACCTGCACTTAGCTACTAAGCCCCCCAGGAGTTGAGCTCCTAGGTTCGAGTAGCCGACAGGACTTACTGGATACCGGATGACATAGGGACTAGGACTGGAAACAGAAGTGCTCCTAACCTAAACTGATCTACGTGCTCCCAATCCCTAAACCAGCAGGAGTGTTCCTAACAGTAAACTGACAAAAGGACTTCCTAAGCCCTATACTAAACATGAGCTCCTAAGCCCTGCTCAAGAAAGGGACTTCCTAAGCCCTAAACTAACAGAGCAGGGAACTAAACACAAAGCTAACACAGGTGCTACTAAGCACCAAGCTACAAGCAGAGCTCTACACTAATAAGCTAAACACAAAACTAACAAGCTACCTAAGCACTGCTCTAGCAAGCTAGATACAACTAACAAGGTGCTTCCTAAGCACTACTCTGGCAAGCAACCAGAAGAGCTCCTAGCACTAAAAGGGAAGACAGGGGAGCCACAAGGAAAAAGCAGGGAAGCTAACACATAAGCCAAAAGTGATTCTAAATCACCAAACACCAACAGCAAAGACTGCAATGCTCCCAATAGCACAAACCCAGAAGTACTTCTAACAGCAAACTCTGCAGTGTTCCTAACAACACCAAACCCTGAAGTACTTCTATCAACAACAGAGCTTCCAAAGCCCTACACAGCAATGCTTCCAAAACCAAGAGGGAAAAGCAGGGGAACCATAAGGGAAAAGCAGGAAAGCTAAACACACAGTCACCAGTGCACACTGCACTAACACTAACCTGGCCCTTAGCAAAAGCAAGCAGGGAAACTAGACACAAAGTCAGAAGTGCACACTGCACCACCCTACCTAAAGCAAACACCACTGTTACCAAGGCCCTGAAGGAAACAACACCACTTCCTTATCAAGGCCCTCCCTGATGATGTCACACTCCCTAGCCCCAGGCAACAGCACACTGACCCAGAGAGGCCCAACCCACACAAATGCAAAACCGTGAAGCACTTGAAGCCAGTACCCCCAAAGAGAGGTAGAGGTAACTCAGTCCACCCACACAGGTGCAGTATAGTGAAACAATTAGAGCCATGCTGCTGGAAGCTGCCAGCACAGAGAGACAGAGCCAGCTCAGAAAGGACAGACAAAAGAAACAGAAGCCAGCTAAGAAGCTGACCCCCAGGAAAGAGGTAAGTTTGAGAGGGGTTCTGACCCCAGTCATAACATTCATCAGAGCCCAAGACATGATTCCTGAGATAGACATTATCCCCCTAATTCTAAAAAGTCGCCAAAAATTGCGCACGCAAATCTGGGCACATATTCAATTAAATTGTGTACACAAATTGAATAACGAGCCAATTAGTGCCACTGCCATTTTAACAAGCAATTATTGGTAATAATTAGATTTAATTGGAACTTATGTATGTAAATTTAGGCAGAAAAAGGGCGTGGAAATGGGAGGTCATGGGCGGAATGGGGGCATTCCTAGCATTTGCGCATGTTATTATAGAATAAAAGAGGATTAACGCCTAATTTAGGAGCGTACATTTGCACCATGTTTCAGCTGGCAACTACCCCTAAAGTTAGGCTCCAGTCCCAGGCGTAAACGCTATTCTATAAGCTGTGTCTAACTTTAAGTGTGGCGTATAAAATTGTGTTTTTCAGCACCAATTTAGTATAATATATAATTTATTTTTAAAATCAAGCATGGTACTAGAAGATTGGAAGGTGACCAATGTAGCGCCAATTTCTAAAAAGGGTTCCAGAGGTGATCCAAGAAATTATAGACCGGTGAACTTGATGTCAGTGCCAAGCAAAATGGTAGAGACTATTTAAAAAAGAAATTACAGAGCATATTCAAAAGCATGGATTAATGAGACAATTCCAACACGGATTTAGTCAAGGGACATCTTGCCTACCAATCTACTACATTTCTAATCTAATAATCTAGTCCCATCAAGAGGTTCAGGGCGGTTAATTTATAACAATTTTATTGATGACAAGCCAATGCATACACTTCAAAAATATAAGTATAAACTGCTCAAATATAAGAACACATATGAAACAGTTGAATGTATCTACTGTCATCAACCTTTAAACCATTTTAACCCTCCCCCCTCCCTATGTGATGTTATACTTATGCTTAAACAGTTTTATTAAACCAACAATACAATAACACTCCAAATATCGCTTGGACAACATTACTTACTCAAACCAGTAATTCTCTGAAACCATCCATTAGTGATTATTAAACACCCCTTCCCTCTTCCCCCCTCCCAACCCTATCCTACCCCCTTCCCCCCCCCCCCCCCCCATCTCTAACTCTGACATTAGGTATCTCATCCATTACTCATAAGGTGTTGACAATCAGGCGTCTTCCCCTTGGGCTCAATCTAGACAGGTAGGGATTCCATATCGCCAAAAACTCCTTTCCTCACCTAGGGGATCAGCGCTGATTTTTTAGGCATCATATATAGAATCTTGCCCTATACATATATTATATACATTTTTGTCATCAAAGCTTGAGTTTCTGTTCTCAGTCTTTGCACTGGCCATTGTAGCCCTACCCAAGGACTTAAGAACTGTGCCTTTTGCAACGGGCAGGGCCGTGACAGCTTCAATTTTAAGCACTTCCTAGTGGTTTTTCTTTTTTTCCAATGTACCTGATACGACTCCTAAGGTCTTTCTTATAATTAGTACTACTTTTGATTTTTGCTTCCATGGTCTTTCAGTCTCAGGGCCCCGTTTACTAAGGTGGGTTAGTGTTTTTAGCACGCCTACACTTAGCGCACACTAACCATGTAGGCGTCTATAGGGATATTGTAGGCACGCACATGGTTAACGCATGTTAAAAACGTTAGCATGCCTATAACGCTGCTTAGTAAACAGGGGCCTCAGTTCGTAGATTTTTGTATTTTGTGACTTTTTCAAGTTTTCTCTTTCACTCAGCTGTCTTTGGTTGCCGATACCTCTATGAAAGCCATATTTTTGCTTACGCATCAGCATATAGGAAAAGTTTAATATGTGACAGTGTGGGGGAATTTTTCAAAGCTGTACATTTTGACGCAAGGTCACAAGGATGTATACAACACAGACCTGCATCAGTTCTTAAAGGCAAACTGGGCACATTTCCTTCCTAGCTGACCTTGGAATTAACAGAAAAAAAAAAAAAGAAAGCTTCCAACTGAAAGATTCATTCATTAAACAATTACACCTGTGTGAACTGCTCCCACTGGCACCGTCCGCTCTCTGCCAGCTGGCCAGTCCAGTTTCCAGCAATGCCACATCTGCTATACACACCTGCTGGCTGGCTGTACCCAGGGCTCCATCGCACACGTGGCCCTAAGGGATCTCTCCTGCGGGATCCAGTATGCTAACGTGGCATAACGAAAGATAATCCCAACTAACCAGAGAAGGCTAGACGTTGCAGAACGCAGTAGTAACCCCACTGCTGGGTCTATGATATAAGACATGTATTGTAAACTGCTACGCCGGTATTTCCAAATAGCAGTAAATCAAGCTTCCAAGAAACTAATACTAAAAACATTTCATTAGCTTCCAGTAAGGTTTCATATTGAGTTTCAGATCTTGGCGCTGGCTCACAGAGCTCTTTATGAGAATGTTCCATCATTATTTGGTAGCAATAGTTGTTTTATACCTGCCACTAAGACTTTCATAGTTTTTGGGGGGGTTTTTTTACATTTGTACCCCGCGCTTTCCCACTCATGGCAGACTCAATGCGGCTTACATGGGGCAATGGAGGGCTAAGTGACTTGCCCAGAGTCACAAGGAGCTGCCTGTGCCTGAAGTGGGAATCGAACTCAGTTCCTCAGGACCAAAGTCCACCACTCTAACCACTAGGCCACTCCTCCACTGTTGCTACTATTTGAGATTCTACATGGAATGTTGCTATTTTGAGGGGGTAAGCAAACATGTGGACAATGGGGAGCCGGTTGATATTGTATATCTGGATTTTCAGAAGGCGTTTGACAAAGTGCCGCACGAAAGACTCCTGAAGAAATTGCAGAGTCATGGAATCGGAGGTAGGGTATTATTATGGATTAAGAACTGGTTGAAAGATAGGAAGCAGAGAGTAGGATTGCGTGGCCAGTATTCTCAGTGGAGGAGGGTAGTTAGTGGGGTCCCGCAGGGGTCTGTGCTGGGTCCGTTGCTTTTTAATGTATTTATAAATGACCTAGAGATGGGAATAACTAGTGAGGTAATTAAATTCGCCGATGACACAAAATTATTCAGGGTCGTCAAGTCGCAGGAGGAATGTGAACGATTACAGGAGGACCTTGCGAGACTGGGAGAATGGGCGTGCAAGTGGCAGATGAAGTTCAATGTTGACAAGTGCAAAGTGATGCATGTGGGTAAGAGGAACCCGAATTATAGCTACGTCTTGCAAGGTTCCGCGTTAGGAGTTACGGATCAAGAAAGGGATCTGGGTGTCGTCGTCGATGATACGCTGAAACCTTCTGCTCAGTGTGCTGCTGCGGCTAGGAAAGCGAATAGAATGTTGGGTGTTATTAGGAAGGGTATGGAGTCCAGGTGTGCGGATGTTATAATGCCGTTGTATCGCTCCATGGTGCGACCGCACCTGGAGTATTGTGTTCAGTACTGGTCTCCGTATCTCAAAAAAGATATAGTAGAATTGGAAAAGGTACAGCGAAGGGCGACGAAAATGATAGTGGGGATGGGACGACTTTCCTATGAAGAGAGGCTGAGAAGGCTAGGGCTTTTCAGCTTGGAGAAGAGACGGCTGAGGGGAGATATGATAGAAGTGTATAAAATAATGAGTGGAATGGATCGGGTGGATGTGAAGCGACTGTTCACGCTATCCAAAAATACTAGGACTAGAGGGCATGAGTTGAAGCTACAGTGTGGTAAATTTAAAACGAATCGGAGAAAATTTTTCTTCACCCAACGTGTAATTAGACTCTGGAATTCGTTGCCGGAGAACGTGGTACGGGCGGTTAGCTTGACGGAGTTTAAAAAGGGGTTAGATAGATTCCTAAAGGACAAGTCCATAGACCGCTATTAAATGGACTTGGAAAAATTCCGCATTTTTAGGTATAACTTGTCTGGAATGTTTTTACGTTTGGGGAGCGTGCCAGGTGCCCTTGACCTGGATTGGCCACTGTCGGTGACAGGATGCTGGGCTAGATGGACCTTTGGTCTTTCCCAGTATGGCACTACTTATGTACTTATGTAAGTTGGCCCTTGCAGATCACCAATGTGGCCGCGCAGGCTTCTACATGGAATGTTGCTCGTGGAATAGCAACATTCCATGTAGAATCTCCAATAGTAGCAACATTCCATGTAGAATCTCCAATAGTATCTATTTTATTTTTGTTACATTTGTACCCTGCGCTTTCCCACTCATGGCAGGCTCAATGTGGCTTACATGGGGCAATGGAGGGTTAAGTGACTTGCCCAGAGTCACATGGAGCTGCCTGTGCCTGAAGTGGGAATCGAACTCAGTTCCTCAGGACCAAAGTCCACCACCCTAACCACTAGGCCACTCCTCCACTGTTGCTACTATTTGAGATTCTACATGGAATGTTGCTATTCCACTAGCAACATTCCATGTAGAAGTTGGCCCTTGCAGATCACCAATGTGGCCGCGCAGGCTTCTGCTTCTGTGAGTCTGACGTCCTGCACGTATGTGCAGGATGTCAGACTCACAGAAACAGAAGCCTTGCACGGCCTTCTACATGGAATGTTGCTAGTGGAATAGCAACATTCCATGTAGAATCTCCAATAGTGGCAACATTCCATGTAGAATCTCCAATAGTAGCAACATTCCATGTAGAATCTCTAATAGTATCTATTTTATTTTTGTTACATTTGTACCCTGCGCTTTCCCACTCATGGCAGGCTCAATGCGGCTTACATGGGGCAATGGAGGGCTAAGTGACTTGCCCAGAGTCACAAGGAGCTGCCTGTGCCTGAAGTTCTTTTGTCTGCTAGCAGAATGTGTCCAGGGCTTGACTGGCTTCTATATGAGCAAGTGCTTTTTTCCTGCTGGCACCTGTGTTATGGAATAAGTTACCTTTTTTTTTTCTTTTAAAAATCTTTATAATATTGGATTGGAGATTACAAAACCCTGTAACCTTAAAATTCACTGACAAGCACAGAAGAACAAAAAAAAAAACCTCCGCACATGTCAATGCAAGCAGGCAAACACAGCGAATGTGACACAAAAGATGACATAGAAAAAAACGTCCAACACAATTTAGAAGTGCGCACTCCTGTGTTTGCTACATTCTGCTCCTATTTAGAAGTGGCCGCTCCGCGTTACACCTGGTATTAGTTTTTTTTTTCTTTCACAGAACACAGAGAAGTTCAACTTGTGCACTATACAGGGACTCCTGAGGCAGGACCTCACGGCCGAAACACGATTCATGTCAAGTCCATCGCATATTTTTGAATAAAACTTCTGATGTGAACTCTGAGTCCATTGGATGTTTTTTTTCTCCATCATCTTTTGTGTCACCTTTGCTGTGTTTGCCTATTTACCTTAAAATTCACAACATGAAAAATAGCACACATTATATAAATTATTATATGGTTCCTCCCCCCACAAGAGGAGTTAACGTAAATCGCATCATAATTACAATCCACAGCATGAGAATCGCAACTTTAGCGAAGTGACAGTATAAAGCCTGCAACACAGCATTAAAAATATACCCGATTCTCCCATCCAATGCAATTTTATATCAGAACATAGAAAAAACTCCAACGCTCAACATTCATGCCCAGCATCCAACACTCTAATTCTCACACAAACATACCCCCGCTCATACAAACCCTCTCCCCTGCAGAAATCACACTACCCCGAAGGTTACTATTTTTAAAATGAAATGAAGCCTCATTGAAAACAAATTTAGACAGGGCCGTGCCTAGGGTCTCCGGCGCCCCCCTGCAGGTGGCCCCCCCCCCCCTGAAAACGATCGCTACACTACCCGCCCTCTTCTCCCCAGATCCTTTTCCTTTGTTTAAATTTACCTCTGTCCGGCGGCAGCGTAGCGTTAGTGAGAAGGAGGCAGCGCTCCCCCGCCCCGACGTGTCAGTCTTCCCTTCGCTCAGTGTCCCGCCTTCTTCTGACGTCATTTCTGATGTCAGAAGAAGGCGGAACTGAGCGAAGGGAAGACTGACACGTCGGGGCGGGGGAGCGCCACCTCCTTCTCACTAATGCTACGCTGCCGCCGGACAGAGGTAAATTTAAACAAAAAAAAATAAAGGAAAAGGATCTGGGGAGAAGAGGGCGAGGTAATCATGGTGCGGCGGGGTGCCCCCCAGAGGATGGCGCCCTCCTGCCATGCTTACCTCGCTTACTGTGTTGGCACGGCCCTGAATTTAGAGAACGTTAAAAACACATATTTTAGGATGGCCTTTGGTCTTCCTCATCGGAGAGAAATGCCTGATTTCACTGGGATATATCTGTGCCTCTGATGGTTAGCTTTCCTATCCTATTTACGGCACTCTTTTCTTTTGTGATTTTTTTTTTTTACTTTTATAAATTGCTGTGATCTTATTTTTTAGCTTAGTGGTATAAAAGTTTCTTAAGAAACGCAAACAAACAGGAGAGCTCTCCTACTACAGAAGACACTCTCTCTCTCTCTCATTCCTTCCTCTGCCCCAGCCTGTCCCCTCAGACATGTGGACTATTAAACGCTTTACAAATATAGGCAGTAGAGACTGATTAACTCAGGGAAATGGTCACTGCACTAGGGGCCCTGTTTACTAAGCCATGTTATAGGCATGTTAGCGTCTTTCAGTGGCGTAGCTACGTGGGACCACGGGGGCCTGGGCCCCGTAGGTTTGGCCCTGGACTCCCCTGCCAAGGACCCTCTCGACCCCCCCCTCCCGCCGCCAACCTGCCGTCGCCTACCTTTGCTGGCGGGGGACCCTAATCCCCGCCAGCAAAGGTAGGTGACGGCGGTGGCAGGGGAGGGTTGGCGGTGGGAGAGGGGGGGTGGAGAGGGTTGGCATCAGGGGGGGTCAAAGTTGTTGGTGGTGGTGGTGGCGGCAGTTGGCAATGGCGGGGGGGGGGATTGGCGGCGCTGGGGGGAGGGCTAAAATGTGCCCTCTCACCTCGGGCTCTGGACCCCCCTCCCACCGGTCTGGCTACGCCCCTGGCATCTTTAATGCACGTTAACCATGTACGCGCCTATAATATCCCTATAGATGCCTACACGGTTAGCGTGCGTGCTAATTGTAAGTACGTTAAAAACGCTAACGTGGTTTAGTAAACACAGGGCCCTAGAGCTGTTTACTTTCTAAGCCACTGGCTCAAAACACAGCTCAGATGACTTATGTGAAATGAGTCAGTGGTCTCGATCCAGTTCCAAGGGTCCTAGCAATCTGTGAATTTTGCTATATGTTTCCCCATAGACCTGTAAGGAGGACACAATGAGAACAGACAGATCTGGAGAAAGAAAAAAGTCATTTATCTTCCCTGTGGGTGGGTGAAATACCTGGCAGCTGCCTCCTGCTTCCCATCTTCCAGTGTTCTCCAGTGAATGTGATCTCCAAACCCTGGGGCAGAAATAAACATTGCATGTTTGTAGTAATCACCAAGATGCAGATCAAGCAAGCTAAGGCCAAAGGAGAGAATGTTAAAAAAATAAAAAAAAAAAGAGGAAAATATTACATTGCTAGTATACAAATAGGGAGTGGCAAAGTGCCTTCAGTCTGTCAGGGGTGAGGGGACCACCAGAATTTTAAGCATAGTAACATAGTAGATGACGGCAGAAAAAGACCTGCACGGTCCATCCAGTCTGCCCAACAAGATAACTCATATTTGCTGTTTTTTGTGTATACCCTACTTTGATTTGTACCTGTGCTCTTCAGGGCACAGACCGTATAAGTCTGCCCAGCACTATCCCCGCCTCCCAACCACCAGCCCCTCCTCCCAACCACCGGCTCTGGCACAGACCGTATAAGTCTGCCCAGCACTATCCTCACCTCCCAACCACCAGCCCTGCCTCCCAACCACCGGCTCTGGCACAGACCGTACAAGTCTGTCCAGCACTATCCCCGCCTCCCAACCACCAGTCCTGCTTCCCACCACCGGCTCTGGCACAAACCGTATAAGTCTGCCCAGCACTATCCCCGCCTCCCAACCACCAGCCCCGCCTCCCGATCTTGACTAAGCTCCTGAGGATCCATTCCTTCGGCACAGGATTCCTTTATGCTTATCCCACGCATGTTTGAATTCCGTTACCGTTTTCATTTCCACCACTTCCCACGGGAGGGCATTCCAAGCATCCACTACTCTCTCCGTGAAAAAATACTTCCTGACATTTTTCTTGAGTCTGCCCCCCTTCAATCTCATTTCATGTCCTCTCGTTCTACCATCTTCCCATCTCCGGAAAAGGTTCGTTTGCGGATTAATACCTTTCAAATATTTGAACGTCTGTATCATATCACCCCTGTTTCTCCTTTCCTCCAGAGTATACATGTTTAGTTCAGCAAGTCTCTCCTCATACGTCTTGTAACGCAAATCCCATACCATTCTCGTAGCTTTTCTTTGCACCGCTTCAATTCTTTTTACATCCTTAACAAGATACGGCCTCCAAAACTGAACACAATACTCCAGGTGGGGCCTCACCAACGACTTATACAGGGGCATCAACACCCCCTTTCTTCTGCTGGTCACACCTCTCTCTATACAGCCTAACAACCTTCTAGCTACGGCCAACGCCTTGTCACACTGTTTCGTTCGCCTTCAAATCCTCAGATACTATCACTTCTCAGATACTATCATTTCTCCCTAGGTCCAACTGCCTACTGAATGCTGCCGTGCCAGGAAATTGGTGAACAAACAGCTGGCTACAGATATTTACTTTCTTCTAGAATTTCTCACTACTGCAGGATCATCTGATAGCTGGAAAAAAAAAACGCCTTAATATCAATTACAAATTAAATGGGGGGGGGGGGGTGCAGAAGTAATTGATGCATTTGTAGTTTGCATGTGCTTGGTGTTTTGGTTATCGGATTTAAATGTATTTTCTGTGAATATTTTGTAATCAAGCTAAGTGTAGGGGTTTGTCCCAAGGCCAATGAAATATACATTTCTGCTCTATTATTAAATACGTAGGAGTTGCTGTAATCTCATTTCTTCTACACATATTTCCAAGTTTGAAGGGTGACTTTTTATAACGTGGGAAGGCGTAGGAGACGTGGAAAAACTGTGGTCCAAGCTAAAGGCTGCTATAAATATGGCGACTGATCTTTTTGTGAGGAAAGTAAACAAAACTAAGAGAAGCAGGAAGCCTATATGGTTCTCCAAACAAGGAGCTGAAAAAATACGAGCAAAAGAGGCTTTGTTCAGGAAATACAAAAGAACACAATGAGAGGGTCACGGAAAAGATTATCGGATTAAACTGAAAGAAGCGAAGAGGGAAATACGACTAGCAAAAGCGTGAGCGGAAGAAAAAATGGCTAAATATGTAAAGAGAGATGACAAGACTTTTTTCAGGTATATCGGAGAAAGAAGAGATAGGAATGGAATTGCGAGACTGAAAGATAATGAGAATGGCTATGTGGAGAGTGATGAAGATAAAGTGAACATGCTAAACAATTATTTCTCTTCGGTGTTCACGGAGGAAAATCCTGCAGAAGGACCGTGGTTGGCTGCCGAGGGAACGTCTGGGAATGGAGTGGATACTGCGCCGGAGTTTATAAACAGCTAGAGAATCTGAAGGTGGACAAAGCTATGGGGCCGGATGGGATACATCCCAGGCTACTGAGGGAGCTCAGGGAGGTCCTGGTGGGGCCTGTTAAAGATTTATTTAATAGATCTTTAGAGACGGGAGAGGTTCCGCGAGATTAGAGACAAGCGGATGTGGTCCCTCTTCACAAAAGTGGAGACAGGGAAGAAGTGGGAAACCACAGACCGGTAAGTCTCACGTCGGTGGTAGGAAAAATAATGGAGTCGCTGCTGAAAGAAAGGATAGTTAGCCGACGGGTTACAGGACCAGAGGCAACATGGCTTTACCAAAGGAAAATCCTGCCAAACAAATCTTATTGACTTCTTTGACTGGGTGACTAAAGAACTGGATGGAGGACGTGCGCTAGATGTAATCTACTTGGATTTCAGCAAAGCCTTTGATACGGTCCCCCACAGAAGACTCGTGAATAAGCTGAAAGGGTTGAACTTAGGACCGAAAGTGGTGAACTGGATAGGAAATTTGTTTGACCGACAGGTGGCAGAGGGTGGTGGTAAATGGAATCCGCTCGGAGGAAAGGAAGGTGAGCAGTGGAGTTCCTCAGGGGTCGGTGCTGGGGCCTGTTCTGTTCAACATATTTGTGGGAGATATTGCTGAAGGGTTGGAAGGAAAGGTGTGCCTTTTTGTGGATGACACGAAAATAGCCAATAGAGTGGATACCCTGGAGGGAGTAGAAACGATGAGAAGGGATCTCCGAACGTTAGAAGAATGGTTGAGGGTCTGGCAGTTAAAATTTAATATGCAAAATGCTAGAAACCTTAAATCTTGTCTACTTGTACCTACTATAGTTTGTGTGATATAAAAGTGTACAATAATTTGTAATAGCGCTCAGAATGCCATACATGGAACTCAGCTGTAAAACAACTCATTACATGCCACTGGAAAACACCATCATTGCACAGCCCTCCCTTCCTACTTCTCAAAGGAGCTAACTGCAAGAAACATACAATGTCCCATATCATGAAAGCAATGGTACTTAGCTCCAATGTGTCTGATGTATCCCGCTGAGCTGTTAGGTGTCCCAGTGAACAAAATAGCCAATTGGCATTCTTCTATTGTTCATTTTTTTCTTTTGTTCGTGTTGGTGCCGAAGTGTAGTTTGTGGGGAGTAGCTACCATCTACTCTACGCTTTCACGTTCCCAACATGCTGCATGTTTCGCCAAACAGGCGTCTTCAGGAGAACGAGATCATTAGCTAACAGTTTAGCATTTTTCGATCTCGAGGGGTACAGTGAGCTGTCTGCCTCCTGGAATCTCCATGCTAAACTGTTAGCTAATGATCTCGTTCTCCTGAAGACGCCTCTTTGGCGAAACATGCAGCATGTTGGGAACGTGAAAGCGTAGAGTAGATGATAACTACTCCCCACACCACTTTGGCACCAACACGAGCAAAAGAAAAAAAATGAACAATAGAAGAATGCCAATTGGCTATTTTGTTCACTGGGACACCTAACAGCTCAGCGGGATACATCAGACACATTGGAGCTAAGTACCATTGCTTTCATGATATGGGACATTGTATGTTTCTTGCAGTTAGCTCCTTTGAGAAGTAGGAAGGGAGGGCTGTGCAATGATGGTGTTTTCCAGTGGCATGTAATGAGTTGTTTTACAGCTGAGTTCCATGTATGGCATTCTGAGCGCTATTACAAATTATTGTACACTTTTATATCACACAAACTATAGTAGGTACAAGTAGACAAGATTTAAGGTTTCTAGCATTTTGTATATTTATAATATAAGAGAAACCTAGCGTTTAATCCCCAGTATTTCTCTATCAGTTAAAATTTAATGCTAAGTATATATGTTTAGATATGTGGATGTTATGTAAAGAAAACGTTAATAAAAATAATTTAAAAATAACAAAAAAAATGTAATGCCAAGAAGTGTAGAGTGATGCACTTGGGGTGCGGAAACCCAAAAGAGAAATACCGGATAGGAGGGGAGAGATTAGCAAGTTCGACTCAGGAGAGAGACCTTGGGGTGTTGGTGTCGGAGGATCTGAAGGTGAAGAAACAATGCGACAAGGAGACGGCCGTAGCCAGAAGGATGCTAGGCTGCATAGAGAGGGGCATAACCAGCAGAAGAAAGGAGGTTTTGATGCCCTTCTACAAGTCGTTGGTGAGGCCCCACTTGGAGTATTGTGTTCAGTTTTTGAGGCCGTATCTTGCTAAAGATGTAAAAAGACTGGAAGCAGTGCAAAGAAAAGCTACGAAAACGGTATGGGATTTGTGTTGCAAACCATACGAGGAGAGACTTGCCGACCTGAACATGTATACCCTGGAGGAAAGGAGAAAAAGGGGTGATATGATACAGACGTTCAAATATTTGAAAGGTATTAATCCGCAAACGATCCTTTTCCGGAGATACGAAGGCAGTAGAACGAGAGGACATGAAATGAGATTGAAGGGGGGCAGGCTCAGAACTAATGTCAGGAAGTATTTTTTCATGGAGAGGGTTGTGAATATGTGGAATGCCCTCCCGCGGGAGGTGGTGGAGATGAAAACGGTAATGGAATTCAAACATGCGTGGGATAAACACAAAGGAATCCTGTTTAGAAGGAATGGCTCCATGGAATTTTAACGGAGACTGGGTGGCGACGCCGGTAATTGGAAACAAAACGGGAGCTTGGCAGACTTCTTCGGTCTACACCCTGATCGTGACTGAATAGATAGGGATGGGCTGGAGTGTAAATTTTAAGGGGCTTCAATGTTAGCTTCAGAACTTAGTACAAGAACAGTACTGGGCAGACTTCTATGGTCTGTGCCCTGAGAAAGGCAAGGACAAATCAAACTTGGCCATACATATAAAGTATCACATATCGTGTAAAATTAGTTTATCTTGTTGGGCAGACTGGATGGACCGTACAGGTCTTTATCTGCCATCATTTACTATGTTACTATGGGGGGGGGGGGGGCTACAGAGATTTCCATAAGGATCAAGTACAAAGATAACATACAAAATTAGTCGGATAATAGAGCTGAGGGAAAGAAATGGAGAACAGTAGGAAATGAGAAAGAAGGTTATACTTATTTATGAAGTTACACGTCATCATGTATCAACACAAACAGTATTAGCACAGGACATAAGTACATAAGTACATAAGTAGTGCCATACTGGGAAAGACCAAAGGTCCATCTAGCCCAGCATCCTGTCACCGACAGTGGCCAATCCAGGTCAAGGGCACCTGGCACGCTCCCCAAACGTAAAAACATTCCAGACAAGTTATACCTAAAAATGCGGAATTTTTCCAAGTCCATTTAATAGCGGTCTATGGACTTGTCCTTTAGGAATCTATCTAACCCCTTTTTAAACTCCGTCAAGCTAACCGCCCGTACCACGTTCTCCGGCAACGAATTCCAGAGTCTAATTACACGTTGGGTGAAGAAAAATTTTCTCCGATTAGGTTCAGGAGTGCAGTTCACGACTCCTCAATCCCTTAAAAAGTTCTCTTTACAGCATTTCTCCAGTTCACAGTGCATCTCACTGAAATACATCCCACCCCCCTTGGAATGGCGAACGCATAACAGGGTGAGAGTTAGAAGGGCCAAAGTATAGGAACTCAAGGGCTACAATGATAATAGAACGACCAGGAATTGAAAGGTAGCGTTACAAGTATATGGGAGGGAGAAGCGATTCGGGTCCACGGGAACATTAAAGACCCGGACCCCCGAGATTTCTGGTCATTAGCTACGATGCTCATGCTCCAGGGCTAAGCCTTCATCCTGCAGATCACCCCACCGAACAGGTAACTAACTCACTTTTAAAAAGGGAAATGATCATATACCGCCTTTCTGAGGTTGTTGCAACTACATTCAAAGCGGTTTACATATATTCAGGTACTTATTTTGTACCAGGGGCAATGGAGGGGTTAAGTGACTTAAGGAGCTGCAGTGGGAATCGAACTCTTCCCAGGATCAAGGTCCACTGCACTAACCACTAGGCTACTCCGCCGCTCTGTGCCTGATTTTTGTTTGAATACCACAAAGCCCTGCAATGAAGCTGATCAAGGAGAGTGTCCAGTTAAATGAGTTGGTGCAATTACATTTCTCAGCATCAAATGGCCTTCCCACCGCCCCCTCCAGCAGCGATTCCCCCTCCGCCTCGAATTCCAACAATACCCTTTTCAAACAGCCGTCCGCATCCTTTTCCGCAGCCCGGCATATTCAATGCACCCCCCCCCCCCCCCCCCCCTCCAAGTGCCAAGATTTGCAAGACCTGGTCCCTAAAAGTTTAGATGCAAAATTTCATTCAAAAAAATACTTTACCCCTTCCAAGCCTTTCTCCGGCCAAAGCTGCAGAAATGATCATGAAAAGTAAGAAAGGCTGCGGGTTCATTGTTAGCCTGGATCTCTGCCAAAACCTCCAAAGCAGAGCAGCAGCAGCAACTCAGAAAGCCAGCAGCGAAGCAGGCTCTCCTTTGCTTTTCTCTCTCTTTTTTTTTTTTTTAACAAGGAAGGAAGTGAGGTTTGACGGATGTGGGAGGTGCCTCTAAACCCAGATTGAAAAGTAAGAGAGGCTGCCTGTACCAACATTTATTGCTTGTTCTGTACAGGGCACAATGCAAACAGGATCTATTCTGGATTATACACTTCTCCCATGAAAACACGCTTGTCATTACGATAACCTCACTAATCCACCTTCAGTTATGAAAGCCCACCTTCTATAACTACCCTAATCACTCCCTTCCTTCTTTTCTCTTCACTTATTTACTCTCTGCACAATACTAACTGTATCTGATATCCTGGAATGGCAATGTTAACAAGACTATGTAAGCCACATTGAGCCTGCAAATAGGTGGGAAAATGTGGGATACAAATGCAATAAATAAATAAATACATTCCAGAAATGTGATTTTTATTTTCACCATATTCAGCAGGACGCCTGAGAGATCCTGCCTAGACTTTCCTATGAAGAGAGGCTGAGAAGGCTAGGGCTTTTCAGCTTGGAGAAGAGACGGCTGAGGGGAGATATGATAGAAGTGTATAAAATAATGAGTGGAATGGATCGGGTGGATGTGAAGCGACTGTTCACGCTATCCAAAAATACTAGGACTAGAGGGCATGAGTTGAAGCTACAGTGTGGTAAATTTAAAACGAATCGGAGAAAATTTTTCTTCACCCAACGTGTAATTAGACTCGGGAATTCATTGCCGGAGAACATGGTACGGGCGGTTAGCTTGACGGAGTTTAAAAAGGGGTTAGATAGATTCCTAAAGGACAAGTCCATAGACCGCTATTAAATGGACTGGAAAAATTCCTCATTTTTAGGTATAACTTGTCTGGAATGTTTTTACGTTTGGGGAGCGTGCCAGGTGCCCTTGACCTGGATTGGCCACTGTCGGTGACAGGATGCTGGGCTAGATGGACCTTTGGTCTTTCCCAGTATGGCACTACTTATGTACTTATGTACTTATGTACTTATTATAGAAGTCCTTGCCATATCATGCAAAACTTTATTTGCACGATCCTTCTAGGATTAAATTTTTTTTGCTAATGATTTCTGCCAACTCCTAAAGTTAGTGTATCCTGACCCTTTCTCTTCAGAGCAAAACAATGGTTCAGTACTGGGAAGCCAGCTGCTGAAACAGAGATACCAGGAGGCATATTTTCAAAGCACTTTGGGAGGCTAAGTTCCATAGGTTTCTATGGAACTTTGGGAGGCTAAGTGCTTTGAAAATAAGCCTCCAAGTCTCATTCATTAGGAGTGTGTCACACTCTGAACCCTGTTTCTTATTCATCACAGATTCAGTACCAGTGCTCTGATCTTGATCACTGCTTTCATGACAGGGAAGCCTTAGAGAAGTAAACCCAGTGGCCCAACCAGTAGGAAGAAATTTTGCACATTCCTTCCCACCTACTGCTTCCCTTTGCCCTATCCCGTTTCCTTTTGTTGCAAATACATGTGCTCTGAAACTTCAGTACATATATTTAACTACTGGTCTGGGTGGATGACAATTTTCAGCTCAAAATGTATCCAAATTGCTCCCCACTTTAAGAGGCTCCAAAGCAAAGCTGCTGTCATTTAATTCTGCCTTGATTCATTTGCAAAGCAATACTACACTTAAGTCATTCTATATTTATATATTGGATATACCCTATGAAAAATCTTACTCTTTGAGACGGTTCACTCTTAGCATCTCTGTTGAAATGCAACCCATTCTTCTGGTACCTGGACGTGATCTCCAAATTTGAGAGGGCATTTCCTCAAAATAAAGTGCAGAACCAAAGTGGCAAGACAAGTATAATACTGTAACATTAAATACTGGTGTAATATATAATCAAACAGCAGAAATGGCAAAAATGCAACTGTACTATCCTGTTCCCTCAAATTGTAGATAACTACAATTAATTCTGTTGACTGATTTTCTATAATCAGTAATCAGATTCTAGAGAAACAGTTTTTAATCGATTTTTTTTCTTCTACTGTTTTGGGCTAATAACATCATTATGTTACGTCCAAGTTATAAACTAAGGATGGTGCTTTCTTTGCCTGTGGGCTGAGATTGAGAATGAGCGCAAAATGTGAGCTGGGGAATTAACACCCAGTGTTGCCCAATCTCAGAGGGACAGAAAATGGACCCTGAGTAAAAAGTAGTTGCGTACCTGTAACGGTAATTGTCTTTGGACAGTAGATTATCTAGCCACCACACGTGTGTGCAGCTGGTTTATCTTTGATATTAGATTTTAAAGGTTTTGATATACTTGTGATATTCAATAAAGTGCAATTAAAGGATAGTTGTTATATGGTTTAATATTAATATTTATTAGGGATATCCTAAAACCCTGTCTGATTTGCAGCCCTCCAAGAATGCCATTTGACACCCCTGAACCATATCTAAATTAAGTCTGGTGCACATCTTCAGCCTTATGTCCCCCAGTTAATTGTTAGATCCCTTCCCCCAACACCTCCCTTCCCAGAATAATCTGGATCAGGGGTTCTCAACCCAGTCCTCACCACACACCTAGTTAATCAGGTTTTCAGGATACCCACAATTGATTTGCATAAATAGATTTACTTACAATGGATGCAGAGCATGCAAATTTATCTCATGCATATTCATTGTGGGTATCCTGAAAACCTGGTTGGCTGGGGGGTGTCCCAAGGACACGATTGAAAACCACTGAGCTGGGTAAAAGGCTGTTTGAAATCTACCCACTCTCCCTGCTGGTAAAAGAGCTTCAGTTGTTTCTTTTAGTTTGTGCCATTCTCAAGACCTATTTATTCATGTATTTATTTATTAGGATTTATTTACCGCCTTTTTAAAAGAATTCACTCAAGGTGGTGTATTATTGTTTTGCTCTGACTGTAGCTGTTCTTTAGCCCCCTCAAAAGCTACTGCCTTTTGTAATCACTTTGTCCTTGCTAATGGCCTGACTGGTTCATCTGGTCCACTGCTGCTAGAAAGCAGAAGGGTCTGAAAGAGGACAGACAACTTTATGATTGCTATTGATTGTACATGTCCTTTAAGCACTGTCTGTTTATTGCTGTTGGAGACAGACTGGATGCTTGGCTGACTGAAATATTTCAGTTCTTATGCTCTAGTAGAGAAATGAGACCAGGTGTGCCTGATCTTTCCTGGGAACATATGTAGAGGAGTGTGGTAGCCGTGTTAGTCCACTCTTAAGGTTATCAATAGAAATCAAACAAAAATAAAACATGGAAAAGAAAATAAGATGATACCTTTTTTATTGGACATAACTTAATACATTTCTTGATTAGCTTTCGAAGGTTGCCCTTCTTCCTCAGATCAGAAATAAGCAAATGTGCTAGCTGACAGTGTATATAAGTGAAAACTGGGTGTCAGGACCCGGGGAACAGTTGAACAATTAATTTTAGATCTGCCAGAGTCCTTTAGAGGACAGAACCGCTTTGAAGTATTGTTAATTCGCAAGATGTGTTTACTGGCGAGGAAATGCATACTACAATACTGGACGGTCAAAGACCCTCTGGCTTACTGGCACTGGAGGAATCAGTTGCATCAGCTGATTTCCTGGGAGGCTAATGAGATTAGATTCTCGCAGAAAAAGAGGATTGCATTCTTGGCCCTCTGGGGCCCTTACTTACGTATTCTAAGCCCAAGAGGCCGGAGCCTACTTCTTAATGCAAAGTGAACTTCCTATTTTGATTCAATAAAGTTCTTCCAGGCTGAGTAGGGGGAGAGGGGAGGGGGGGTGGTTGGGGGGATGGGGAAAAGGGAGGGCTAGGGTGGGGAGGGAGGGGGGAAGTTATAGACGGGGGGGGGTTTGGGGAGGGAAGGAGGATTATGTAGTAGGTACCTTATTGTTGTTTATCTATGGAATCGTGCTTCTAGAAAGTATAGATTGTACTTGTAGACATTATGCGATTCCTCTACAAGGGGAGTATTAAGACAGAAAGTCATTGAATCTGTTATAAGAACATATCGATATATGTGATGGACGAATGAGAGATTCTGTGGGATACTTGTTCAATTGTTATATTGTTTGTCATTAATAACAATAAAATTGTTCAAACATAAGTGAAAACATTCAAGCATTACTATGACAGTAAAATAGATACCATTGGAGATTCTACATAGAATGTTGCTACTATTGGAGACTCTACATGGAATGTTGCTATTCCACTAGCAACATTCCATGTAGAAGGCTGCGCAGGCTTCTGTTTCTGTGAGTCTGACATCCTGCACGTACGTGCAGGACGTCAGACTCACAGAAGCAGAAGCCTGCGCGGCCACATTGGTGATCCACAAGGGCCGACTTCTACATGGAATGTTGCTAGTGGAATAGCAACATTCCATGTAGAATCTATAGAAATCAAACAAAATAAAACATGGAAAAGAAAATAAGATGATACCTTTTTTATTGGACATAACTTAATACATTTCTTGATTAGCTTTCGAAGGTTGCCCTTCTTCGTCAGATCGGAACCTGGGAACATATGGAATGCTGATCTCAAGCAGGGGATGGTCAGCCTGCAATGGGACATTCAGCTTGCCCGTTTTCTTCTTATTCATTTTTTCTGTTTGTTCTTATGTTTTTCCATAGCATAGCTTTCGTCAGTCGTTCCACTTTGGAAACACACAGCAAACTGCAAGATGAAGCTCTGAATGTTTTTTTTTTTTTTTTCTTCCACACAGAGCTGTTGATGTGTCTGAATGTTTGTAATCCACCTGCTGCAGAAATAAATTCCCCTGGGGCTTGTGAAGTCTGTGTGGGGCATGGACTCTAACTGCAAAGACAGAAAATCAACTAAAAAAATAACTCCCCTGTACTTGCTCCAAAGAAAATGGGATGGTTTGCAGGTTGTGAAATGTTCTAATTGCACCAGCAGAAGAATTATGGCTGTATGCAAGCTTTTGAGACCATGCAAGCCCTCTCATTAGCTCTGAAGGTTTCCAAAGCTCATCTCTGGAGAATTGTTATACTGGGTCAATGAAAAGCATCATCGGCTACACAGCATCCCTCTGCTTTTTCCAACACAGTTGAAGGCCAAGTCATTTACAATATCCAAATCTCAGGCACCTACAGTCTGCAAAGCTGCAGGCTTCTTTTTGCTTATGCTGCAAACATTTATATGTATTACATAGTAACATAGTAGATGATGGCAGAAAAAGACCTGCACGGCCCATGTAGTCTGCCCAAGATAAACTCATATGTGCTACTTCTTGTGTATACCTTACCTTGATTTGTATCTGCCATTTTCAGGACACAGACCGTAGAAGTCTTGCCCAGAACTAGCCCCGCCACCCAAACACCAGCCCCGCCTCCCAATCTCGGCTAAGCTTCTGAGGATCCATTCCTTCAGGCACCTACAGTCTACAAAGCTGCAGGCTTCTTTTTGCTTATGCTGCAAACATTTATATGTATTGTACATGTGTGTGCAATATTGATTGATTGATTGATTGATTGATAGATATAGGTATATATCAGGCCTCAACAAATTTTCACTGAATCTAGGAGCCAGACCCAAAACCTAGGAGCCAACAGCTGAAATCTTTTGTTTCCCATTCTATATAGTGTGACCAGAGTTGCACATGCAAATCAGGTCATATTACTACTACTACTACTACTATTTAGCAGTGTGCAACGAAATTATCTTAACAAGCCAATCAGTGCTGAAAATTAACACTTCACAGGCAATTATTGACACTAATTGGCATTAATTAGAATTTACGCCTAGAACTTGGTAAGTATATTCTGTAAAGTTCTGCATGTAGATTCTAAAAAAGCGATCCAAAAAGGGGGACAGATCTTGGGTGTTTCGAAACTCTATGTGCACTGATATCAAATACAATCACTCCATGCCTAAGTTAGTTGCCAGCATTTACACCAAGTTTTACTTGGCATAAATACATGTGAATAGATTTAGTTGCATGGACGGACACTATGCATATTCTATACAGGGAAATGGAAATGGGACTTGATATACTGCCTTTCTGAGGTTTTTGCAACTACATTCAAAGCAGTTTACATATATTCAGGTACTTATTTTGTACCAGGGGCAATGGAGGGTTAAGTGGCTTGTCCAGAGTCACAAGTAGCTGCAGTGGGAATCAAACTCAGTTCCCCAGAATCAGAGTCCGCTGCACTAACCACTAGGCTACTCCTCCACTAGCAACAGTCCATGTAGAAGCCTGCCCTTGCAGATCAGCAATGCAGCCGTGCAGGCTTCTGTTTCTGTGAATCTGATGTGTCAGTCTCACAGAAACAGAAGCCTGCACGGCTGCGTTGCTAATCTGCAAGGGTGGGCTTCTACATGGAATGTTGCTAATGGAATAGCAACATTCCATGTAGAATCTCAAATAGTAGCAACAGAATCACCAATAGTAGCAACATTCCATGTAGAATCTCAAATAGGGAAAGGGAATTAGGACTTGATATACCGCCTTTCTGAGGTTTTTGCAACTACATTCAAAGCGGTTTACATATATTCAGGTACTAATTTCAGGTGTAGTTTATAGAATATTCCTAGGTGTGTTTTTTTTTCAGCACCAAATTTTACGGCACCATATAAGGAATGTGGCTCATGCTGCTGTTTCCCTGGAACAGACTTCCAGAGCTGATGCATCATGTTCCCTTTCTTGTCATTATCAACTCACCTTTTTTAGGTTGCTTTTAAATCCTGACCACTTTTCTATAATACATTCTCATAGACTGGGGTAGGGAACCTGCAGCCTCCGAGACCATGGGAATTATGCACAGAAAACATCATTAACCAGAGTTTTGGCCATTTTAATTACTGTATCCCACAAATAATTTCAGAATAGTCACTCTAACAGTTTGTTTCCATCATTTTAAGTTACATCTTTACTTACTTTTATTTTTGTATCTATCATAGAAGGTCTATAGAGCTCTTTGCATTTCTGTTTGCAACATTACATAATGATGCAGCCTGGTAGGGATAGTACTAACATTCATGTGTCCCTCTGTGTATAAAGGTTGTCACACCTGTGCTATAATCTTTTGAAGCTCATGCCAATTTCTTAGGTAAAATACTTTTTTTTATGTAAACATCGTTGTAGGATTAGTAAGTGCAGGAGTAGCCTAGTGGTTAGTGCAGTGGACTTTGATCCTGGGGAACTGAGTTTGATTCCCACTGCAACTCCTTGTGATTCTGGGCAAGTCATTTAACCCTCCATTGCCCCTGGTACAAAATAAGTACCTGAATATAGGTAAACTGCTTTGAATGTAGTTGCAAAAACCTCAGAAAGGCAGCATATCAAGCCCCATTTCTCCATTTCGGATTCTAAATGGAATGTTGCTACTATTGGAGATTCTGTTGCTACTATTTGAGGTTCTACATGGAATGTTGCTATTCCACTAGCAACATTCCATGTAGAAGCCTGCCATTGCAGATCAGCAACGCAGCTGCGCAGGCTTCTGTTTCTGTGAGTCTGACGTGCAGGACATCAGACTCACAGAAACAGAAGCCTGTGCGGCCGCATTGTTGATCTGCAAGGGCAGGCTTCTACATGGGATGCTGCTAGTGGAGGAGTAGCCTAGTGGTTAGTGCAGCAGACTTTGATCCCAGGCAGTATATCAAGTCCCATTTCCCTTATAATTCCAGTTTAATAGTTTATGCTGTTATTATAGGTCAACATGATTATTGCAATCTGCTTTTTGTGGGGTGCCCTGACAAAGTACGAAGACTGCAAACATTGCAGAACACCTCCGCTAGACTAATATTATTATTATTATTTTAGATTTCTAGACCGCGTCTACCAAAAATCAGTTCTAAGCGGTTTACAAGTATTCAACCTTGATTACTGGAGATTGAAAAGAAATAATGAAGGAAAGTGAGGAGATATTGAGCAAGATATTGGAAGGGGTGCCAAGAAATCCCTCAGGATTTAACAACAGACATCAATTTACAACAGAATCGGGTACCCAAGTGCAGAATAGAAATAGCATAGGAATTTTTCTACAGAGGGTAGTTCTCACTTTTTTTTTAATCACATACAGTGGTGGAAATAAGTATTTGATCCCTTGCTGATTTTGTAAGTTTGCCCACTGACAAAGACATGAGCAGCCCATAATTGAAGGGTAGGTTATTGGTAACAGTGAGAGATAGCACATCACAAATTAAATCCGGAAAATCACATTGTGGAAAGTATATGAATTTATTTGCATTCTGCAGAGGGAAATAAGTATTTGATCCCCCAGCAACCAGTAAGAGATCTGGCCCCTACAGACCAGGTAGATGCTCCAAATCAACTCGTTACCTGCATGACAGACAGCTGTCGGCAATGGTCACCTGTATGAAAGACACCTGTCCACAGACTCAGTGAATCAGTCAGACTCTAACCTCTACAAAATGGCCAAGAGCAAGGAGCTGTCTAAGGATGTCAGGGACAAGATCATACACCTGCACAAGGCTGGAATGGGCTACAAAACCATCAGTAAGACGCTGGGCGAGAAGGAGACAACTGTTGGTGCCATAGTAAGAAAATGGAAGAAGTACAAAATGACTGTCAATCGACAAAGATCTGGGGCTCCACGCAAAATCTCACCTCGTGGGGTATCCTTGATCATGAGGAAGGTTAGAAATCAGCCTACAACTACAAGGGGGGAACTTGTCAATGATCTCAAGGCAGCTGGGACCACTGGTCACCACGAAAACCATTGGTAACACATTACGACATAACGGATTGCAATCCTGCAGTGCCCGCAAGGTCCCCCTGCTCCGGAAGGCACATGTGACGGCCCGTCTGAAGTTTGCCAGTGAACACCTGGATGATGCCGAGAGTGATTGGGAGAAGGTGCTGTGGTCAGATGAGACAAAAATTGAGCTCTTTGGCATGAACTCAACTCGCCGTGTTTGGAGGAAGAGAAATGCTGCCTATGACCCAAAGAACACCGTCCCCACTGTCAAGCATGGAGGTGGAAATGTTATGTTTTGGGGGTGTTTCTCTGCTAAGGGCACAGGACTACTTCACCGCATCAATGGGAGAATGGATGGGGCCATGTACCGTACAATTCTGAGTGACAACCTCCTTCCCTCCGCCAGTGGCCTTAAAAATGGGTCGTGGCTGGGTCTTCCAGCACGACAATGACCCAAAATATACAGCCAAGGCAACAAAGGAGTGGCTCAGGAAGAAGCACATTAGGGTCATGGAGTGGCCTAGCCAGTCACCAGACCTTAATCCCATTGAAAACTTATGGAGGGAGCTGAAGCTGCGAGTTGCCAAGCGACAGCCCAGAACTCTTAATGATTTAGAGATGATCTGCAAAGAGGAGTGGACCAAAATTCCTCCTGACATGTGTGCAAACCTCATCATCAACTACAGAAGACGTCTGACCGCTGTGCTTGCCAACAAGGGTTTTGCCACCAAGTATTAGGTCTTGTTTGCCAGAGGGATTAAATACTTATTTCCCTCTGCAGAATGCAAATAAATTCATATACTTTCCACAATGTGATTTTCCGGATTTAATTTGTGATGTGCTATCTCTCACTGTTACCAATAACCTACCCTTCAATTATGGGCTGCTCATGTCTTTGTCAGTGGGCAAACTTACAAAATCAGCAAGGGATCAAATACTTATTTCCCCCACTGTATAGTTCCACAAACTGTCTAAACTTAGGGCCTGATTTACTAAGGCATGCTAGCATTTTTAGCACTAGCTAAAATTTACTGCTTGCTAATGCTAGAGACATCCATATATTCCTATGGGTGCCTCTAGCTTAGAGCGCTAAAAATTATAGCACGCCTATAGTGTGGCTTTGTAAATAGGGCCCTTAGCCCCAAGTCCTTCCAGATGTTGGGGGCTCAGTATGCCAGCAATTGTGTAAGGATACTGATCCATTTTATATCTTTGGGGGAAGGGAATGTGAGAGGGGAACGGTTATTAGATCTTCTCAGCCTCTTATTAGTATTGAATTCCACATGCATAATCATGTAGCTAGGACAGTCTCTTGTGAGGATTGTGAATAACAAGCAGGCTAATTTGAATTGAATCCTTGCCTCCACTGGGAGCCAATGCAGTTCTGTATATAGGTGAAAAATGTGGTTGTGTTTTTTCAGTGAATAAATTAGACAAATTATGTTTGAATTGATTGTAGATTACGTATTTGATTTTTTTGAGCTCCAAGTGGTAAGAGATTGCAATAGTCTAGTTTTGACAATAACAGCGAAGAAATGGGCTAGAACTTCTCTATTACTGAAACAATTGCATTGGCTACCAATTGAGGTCAGAACATTATCAAGTTATGTACCTTTATCTCTCTATATAAAACGCACCTCCAACATTCTAATGAAGCCTCAAGTTTCCCAACATTCTAAATTTGTCATGGTGTAGATCGCTTTTTCTCCATGAGTGTCCGCCCCGCCCTCGCGTCACAACGTCACCCCTTGGGATCTCCTGCTTCTTTTACAAAACACCTTGACGGGGGGGGGGGGGGGGGGAGGCCCTGCCACACACTCATTCTTTCTCACACACACACTCTCACTCTCACACACACACTCTCACACAGACAGCCTCAAACTATGTCACACACACCCACACTCGCACATTCACTCCGTCTCTCTCTCACACAGTCACTCTCACACACACTCTCTCAAACATACACACTCCGCTGAAAACCTTGCTAGCGCCCATTTCATTGGTCTCAGAAACGGGCCTTTTTTACTAGTGTTCAATATTATCTATGGTTTGGCTCCATTACCATTGATCTCGGTCTTGTTATTCTCTTTTACAGATAGATCATCTCGATTGATATATGAACTGAAGTTTTAATTTCCATCAGCTACACGTTAAATATAAACATATTCATGTCCTTTGTCTTTCTTACCAGGCAGCGAAAGTATGAAATTCTTTACCATTAATTATCAAATTGGAAATTAACTACTGTAGTTAACAAAAAAAAAATGTAAAAGCTCGCTTGTTCAGTCACTTTTGAGGAAATTAAAATGCAAGCGTTACATTTTGTATACTCTCAAAAGGCTATACTGATTTCTTCTTATCATTCTCTGCATTGAACCTTGTACGGTAAATATGGAATAGAAGTGCAGTGTTGTGTTTTCTAATGTATGTTTGTCTTGACTTAATTGTAAGCCTTGTGAAGCAGGAATCATTTGTTACAAGAGTCTGTACAGTGCTGTGTACACAATTGAGTATAAATAGTAGTTGGGGTATGAGCTGCATAATGTGGGAATTAACAGGCAGCATGGAGGGCATGCTTTTTTTTTTATTTTATTTCCCTTTATTGTTGTCAGCAACATCAAAGATAAACAAATACAACTTTCAACCTGGGGGATCCATCATCCCCTTGCTTAAAAACACACAAAATCAACATTTGTCTAAACTAGTGTATACCTCCCCCTCACTCGCCCCAGGAGACGCTGACTTTTCTTTTTTCCTACCTATACTACACCCCAGTCATCCCCCATTCATTTCACCTCGCAAGCCCTTACATCCTCCATCACACTCTTCAGATTACCCAGTCCCCCCCCCCGTTCCCCCTCCCCTCTAGGAAAGTACCCTATACATCGTGACACATTTTCGTTCAAAAACTTAATCCATATACCCGCATGTCGTCTACAATCCTCTCAAACTTCGCTTTGTGCTGCTTGCACATTGCACACCCTCTTCCCTCTCTTGAGCTTCCTCCTTTGTTCATTGTTAGTTTAATCATGGTTTGATAATAAGTGTGACCCCTGGGCAGACCGTTCAGGTCTTTATCTGCCGTCATTTAGGAGATGGGGCTTGATATACTGCCTTTCTGTGGCTACAATCAAAGCAGTTTACATACAGTGGCTTACTGAGGCCGGGGCAGTGGTCCACCCCAGGTGCATGCTGCAGGAGGGGTGTAGGTAGCAGTCGCACGGCTGTTGGCTCTGCTAGTTCCCTGCTCCCTCTGCTCTTACTTCCTGTTCCGGGTCAGAGGGAGCAGGGAACCAGCGAAGCCAACAGCTGCGCGGCTGCTCCCAGCAGCCCAGTATGTAAGACGAATGCACCCGGGGGGGGGGGGGGGCTTTGAGGTGATGCACCAGGGGGGACACTGCACCCAGGGGGGGGGGGTGTTGTGCTGCACCCGGGGATGGGTGTGCGGCAGCGATCCGCCCCGGGTGGCAGCCAACCAAGGAATGCCACTGTTTACATATTATATACAGGTACTTATTTTTTTACCTGGGGCAATGGAGGGTTGACTTGCCCAGAGTCACAAGGAGCTATAGTGGGAATTGAACCCAGTAACAAACCCACTGCACTAACCACTAGGCTACACTCTAGTTACTGTGTCCTTCCAGTCCTATGGCTTTAATTGCTGCGCTAGCTTTTCTTTTGCCCATATGAGTCCTTTCTAATGTCCACACTGTCTGCTCCTGGAGGTTAGTTTACTACAAATTTGAGAAAATGTAGGTGTGGCTTGGGCTTGAAAAGGTTGGAAGCAAGGCAGGATTAGCCCTTTGATAGGCCCTATTAGAGAACTACCTAAATGGTTAACATTAAATTCAGGAATTGCAATACATAATAAGTAGAAAGTTAAAGAGAAGGGAGGAAAAAAAGGAGGAGAGGAAATTACAATCATCAGTGGGATAGAAAAGACTAGGAACAGTAGCCCTGCTGTTGAAGATTCCAGGTTCTTCACCCAATAGTTGACCTACAAGCAGACACTTAAGGGTCAAAAGCCTTACAATTCAAAATAAAGTTTTTAGGCCGATCTTAAAATTTCTGATAGGAATTTTCCAAACTTAAATGCACTGGCAGATATTTCCACAGTGTGCAGGGTAGAATTAACCCTATGGTGGACCCGAGGAAAGCAAGTGTATTGGGCCCAAACTGTACTCTAAAACTCCCACAAACAGTGGTTCTGAATGCAGAGGAAAATCAAGAGGAGGTAGCATCAGGTAGGAATCTCTTGCTCACTGACACCGCTTGCTGACTAGAGTGAAAATAGACAGACTTCTGCAGACAGTGGGAGCTCTAGTCCTACCCTTCTCCACCACTCTGCTTTCTGACATAAGCTGTCTTACTAGGGCAAAAAAACTGCTTTGGAAGCCATTGAATTAGCGTATCTGAGAGGACCCTTCCTAAAACTTTTGGGCCCTAGGCACATGCCTATTTTGCCTATGTTTTAATCCTGCCCTGAGAGCGTGAGTCCAGTTACACTAAATGTGGAACTACCTCACAAAAATACCTCACCAATCCACCCAGATATTAAAGTCCACCTCTATACTACCTAATACCTTCCTTCTCTCTTTCCTTACTTAATCGTTGTACATTACTAATAATATCTGATATCATGGAATAACGATTAAGTAAGGAAAGAGAGAAGGAAGGTATTAGGTAGTATAGAGGTGGACTTTAATATCTGGGTGGATTGGTGAGGTATTTTTGTGAGGTAGTTCCACATTTAGTGTAACTGGACTATCATTCCATGATATCAGATATTATTAGTAATGTACAATTATGTCATAACCAAACTCTGTAAGCCACATTGGGATACAAATGCAATAAATAAATAAATAAATGTATAGTGTCCATCCTGATATACCTAATACATTCAAAACACCCACAAACTGGGACGTTGTATATTTTTGACTATAAAGGAAAACTGGCAGAGTAGGAAGCAACAGAAAAGAAGCGCTGCTTGCCAATTTGAAGACAATGCACAGAGGATGGTTAGAACAGACAGACCTCTGTGGGCAGCACTGGCTCTTTTCTGATGTATCAGGGGGAAAATTTGCCTTGGGAGCTACTGGAATTACTAACAGGACTCCTCGTAACCACTTTAAACCTAGGTCCATACAAAGTTTTCCCATGCTTTAATCTGGTCGGGAAGTACTGTTCTAACAAAATCCCAGTGTTCAAGGTACTAGGTCAAAGTATTTAAGTAATGTATATTTTAATATTCAAGTACAGTGAGGAACACATTAAAAAACTTAAGTAAAAGTAAAAAAAAGTTATTGCTTAATTTAATACTTTGTGGGTTAAAAGGAAAAGTACCACAACTACAATGAATACAACTATTGTTAACGTTTTTATCCCAATAACTTAAATGCTTTAAAATTCAATCCACTTTGCTTTTAGTAAAACTACATTTTGAAAATGAGTGGGCTTGTGAGTAATTAATCCAACACAAGCTGAAAAGGTGTGCAAAAACTGGAAGTGGATTGTTCAGTTTGATAAAAGGTTCCCTCAAATCAGGCCAGGTTGCAATACTACTGATATCGTCTGAAGGTATTGATCAAGGGCATCTCTGTCTGAAATACTTCTTATTGCAAAGAATCCTTTATCATCATCTGCATTAGAAGTAGTGTTGTCTAATTAATCACTTGCATCTTCATCTTCATCATCATTGTCATGCTGCACTACTACTACAAGTCATTTCTATAGCGCTACCAGTCGTACGCAGCGCTTCACAATTGAACATGAAGAAAAGAGTCCCTGCTCAAAAGAGCTTACAATCTAAATCAGGACAGACATACAGGACAAATAAGGGATAAGGGTAGGACAGACAGATAGGACACATAGGGAAAAGGGACTACTGAAGAGAGGAAGACAAGATAAAGGTTACGGGCAGGTGACAAGTTAGGAATTAAAAGCAGCATCAAACAGGTAGGCCTTTAGCCCGGATTTGAAGGCGGCCAGGGATGGAGCCTGACGTAATGGCTCAGGAAGTCTATTCCAGGCATAGGGTGCGGCGAGATAAAAGGAACGGAGTCTGGCGTTAGCGATGGAGGAGAAGGGTGCAATTAGGAGAGATTTGCCTAGTGAATGGAGTTCTTGGGAAGGAGTGTAGGGAAAGATGAGGGTAGAGAGGTAGTGAGGGGCAGCAGAGTGTACAGTTACAAAGAAGCTTTAATGAAGTTGGAATCATTGTGTTGTTCTAATAGTTTTTCATCTGATGGCAAACTCTGTTTGAATATGTTTGAAACAGATGCAATTTTCCATGGGATGACCAGCAGTCTGTTACGGTAGGGGCATATGTCTGTTCACAAAGAATTGCAGCCAGCTTCAACTTCATTTCCACTTCAAAGTGTCCCAACTCATCACTCTTCTGTTTGGCTGGAGACCAGCACCAGTTCAACAAACACAGACAACTACACTGGTTCTCATAGGTTATTTTCACTAAACAGCAAAATTTAAGATGAGATGATCCCCTGTTTGCTTCATGAGGTTTGCAATAGCAAAATCCTGTCCCAGTTTTTGTTGTTTCATTTGGTTTATCAAGGAATCATAATTTACGTCTTGCTTCTGCATTTACAAGTATTGCAAATATTCGATGTAACTAAGTAAAAGTAGTAGAACTTGGTGAAATTATTACGTTGGTAAAAGTAACAAATTGTTCCTGTACTTCTTTACAAGTAGAAGTGACAAAACATTAGTTACTATACAAAACTGCAAAATCCTTACTCCCTCCTGTTTACTAAGCTGTGTTAGTAAACAGCGGAGTTAGTTTGTACCTGTAGTACTACTACTATTGACCGTTGCGGAAAAAAAAAGAAATCAAGATTCAGAGATGACATCCTATCCCCAACAGTTTATAGTTTATAACGACTTGCTAGAAAGCTCTAGCTGACAAGACAGTACAAAGCAGTGTACAGGCTAAAAAGGAACCCCATTTGAAACAGAAAAGTTAAACAGTCAGACCAGGATAGATAAGGGGGAGGCCTCTGACTGAGGAATCCAAAAAAGACAAGTAGGCTTTAAAGACGATTTCAAGATTTTTGCAGCATGGAAGAGTCAGAGCAAGTAACGCAACCCCCCGTCTCAAGGTTCCCTAATAGAACACCGCAGTCTGCCTTTAAGCCCTAAGACTCCGCCCTTAGCGTCGGGTGTCGGTCACGTGACGCATGACGTCCCGTGCGTCGTCCCCCCTCCTCACGTCTTTCCTGCTTTTTCGCCATTTTGTTGGCCGCGTGCTGAAGCGGAGCTCCTCGGACTCAGGTCAGCGCTACCCGCTGGGGACACGGGCCTGTCGCTCAGCGAGCGCGGCGAAGGGTGCCGGGTTCCTTCCCGCTCTGCCTGTTACAGCGTCCGGGGGAAAGGGAGAGAGGTGCAGCGGGCCTTATCAGCGTCCGGGGGCCTAGTCGGTGTGTGTGACACCCCTTTTCCCTTCACCTGTTTGGTCTGTGTCCGCCGCTCCCTCCCCCCCCCCAATCCCAGCCCCCGCTCAGTGTCTGACCCCCTTTCTCCTGCTCCGTCATCATCCAGGCCTGCTGTCGCTTTCTGTCCTCAGCTGACCCCCGAGGCCCGCTTCATGTTTCTCTTCTGGCTCCCGATTCCGAACCGTGGGGGAGGGGGCGGTAGTATCAGGGCAGCGGGAGCAGCAGCAGCGCCTATGCGAAATGCCCTTTGCTTTAAGAAACGTTTATTTTATTGTCTTGAAGGTTGGTGGTGTGTTTTTTTTTTTTTTTTGTTAAGATCTCTGGGGCGTTGTTTCCAATCAGCTTTAACAAGTCAACTTCGATTTCCGTGCAAGTTTGCTAATGATTTTGTAAGCAGTGTATGTGATAAGTGAGGCGGGTTGTTTTGGAAATTGTAGCCAGTGTAGTGTTGAGAGGGGTACATCCCATTGCGTATTAGTGTCAGTTGAAGCAGCGATAAAATGCTTGCACGGAAAGAGATATTTGCAGTTCACTGTACGTTATAAAGGAGATCCAAACGAAGACATAATCCCGGACCGTTTCTGGCTACTGGGATCAATTATGAATGAGAGGGGCTCCAGTAGTCAAGAAATACAACAGTGACTGGCATTTGGCAGAGCTGCAGTGGGCTTAGAGAAAATACTACTACTACTAGGGTTACGCAGCGCTGTACAATTTAACATAAAAGGACAGGCCCTGCTCAAAGAGCTTACAATCTAAAGGACAAGTGAGTAGACGATACGATGGGGGCAGTCCAGATATCTTATTACAGAAATGTAATAAGAGCGGGGATATGTCTTTACAAAGATCTAAATGCTGTCTGCCATGTTTTTTTTGTCTTTTATATTCTATGGATATGAGAGCTGGACCATCAAGAAAGGGGCAGAAAAAGTATTAATGGCTTTTCTTACAAATACCGTGGACAGCTAACAAGAAAAACAGCTGGGTCCTGGACCAGATCAAATATGAACTCACTAGAGGCCCAAATAACTAGATAAAAACGGTCTTATTTTGGACATAGAGTATTATGCTTAATGAGGGTTATTTAATTTCAAAACATATATATCCTGCACTATCAACAGTTGAAGGCAAAAGAGGCATTGGAATGCAAGCAGCAAGATACATTGACTATTAAAATGCTATTGAGTAGCCTTTAGAGACAAACAGAAGACTGACTTTTTCCAGTGTTTTCTTTCTATGGTTGGTAGGAATTGTCCTTGACTCAATGGTGCTTGATCATCATCACCACAAACATCAGAGCATTTGGGCTTAAAAAAAATCACATAGTGCATGGCTTCCTAATGCAAGCATAACAAATATTTTGCTTCCTAATGCAGTAACCAAATAATATGTGAATAGGCCAAGTGCAAAATCTGTGTGCTAAAGTGGTTAAGAGCACTGGAAGCACATGAGGTCTGCGCTGGTGACAGCTATATCTTAAACACATTTCTAAGCACAAAAGGTTGTATGAACACCACACATTGCATGTACATACATTTGTGTATGAGCCGGAATGCTATCCTGCTCACACAATTTTTGCAATACTGGTATTTGATCAGAATAGCAAAAGTATTTGCATGCAACTCTTGAAGCCCATATAATGTTTTGTTCTCGGATCTGTGCATTCAATTCTCAATGGTCCAGCTGTTTGTCCTATCAGATGTGTGCGCCTCATTTTTATCCATGCTTTTTATGGAACCTTGAAAAAAGTTGCAGTACTTACATGCTCACTGCAAAGAGAAGAAACAAGCAGGAAATCCTCACCAACACTGACCACAGAAGAATAAGCTAACTTTTTATATTAAAGTCTTCTCTGCATCTGCACTGAATAGCTAGTAGCCCATGGGATTTAAATGTGCTGTGCATCAGTATCTAAGGAGTTGCACTAGGTTAATTTATGTTCAAAGCTGCTTTTTTTTTTCTTATTTTTTTTGTATTTTGATTTATGCAATTTAAAATACATTTACACAAGCATAAAACTTTTGTTACAGAAATACAGAAGTAAATATTCTTCACTGGGAAAAACCTCCCAGCTTAAATAAAGAAGAAAAAATAGTCTATATAAGGAAAACATTAATTCATCCTCAGACCACCAAAGAGTAGGGAAGTGGTATAAAAGGAAAAGGAAATCCCAACGTAAGAGGGGAAAAAAATAAAGACATTAAGATCCTACACAGCTACTACTACATAATTCAGTTATTTAAAAGCTTTCCTGGAACTCAAGAAGGTTGTTAACCGTTCAGGGGCAAAAAAAACTCATATTTTGACCCCTCATTCTCTTTCCCCCCCCCCCAAACAGCATCAAATATTTACATGGATAGATCAGCTTATAAGTAGCTCCAAGATTAAAAGTTTGTCTAAAAGCTAAAAGAAAGACTTCCTACAATCTTGCATTATTTTAGTCACAGCTGGATAAATCTACACTTTTTGTCCATGGAAAAGAACCTGTGAGTGAAAGCAAAATACCCACAAAAGTGTCTTTATTGCCTTGGCCTCTGAATGTGCTGACATTAGAGGAGTCTTCCCTAAGAGTTGACTAATTTGCTTAGTGAACACCCTATAGTGGGTTATATTTTACATTTAGGGCTTCTATTCTTAGTTGTTTACATCTATACATTTTATGTATTTGTCACCTAATTAAGGATTCTTTGAGGGTGCAAAAACAGATTGGCATTTAATGGTGTTTTTATACCAATTCTGGGTAATTTTCTGGTGAAATCAAATGTGTATCTGTCACTTAGAAATCCTCTGTGCACGAAAGGCAACTAAACACTAAACGGGAGTGAAGAGTACAAGAGCTAGGGGAAAGAGTGAGTATTAGAGGACCTGGTGTTTTTCTGCTGTATATCCAATAAAGACATATTTATTTTGCATTGAGGTGTTTTATCAGTGTCAGTTAATACCTAAAACCTAAAGCCGTATATATATTTTTGGGGAAGGCAGTGCAGAAACGTTGGTGTTAGTAAAATGCTTGTTCGGTGTATCCCACTCATTTCCATTATCATCTTTATAAGCATATCTGTTTGTCATCTCAGTTGTACAAACTGAAGCTTTTAACATTGTTTCAGAAGTATCGTACTAATCTCCTTTTAGAAAAGTGATTTCTAATGGTGTGAAGCCAGTTTATCTTGTATAGTAGTTATTTAATAGGCAGTAACATTAGGATATTTTTAATTTTCAGGTACACGATGAATCAAGAAAAGTTGGCAAAACTTCAGGCTCAAGTTCGAATAGGTGGTAAGGTGAGTCAGAAGGAAATAATTATTAAAGTCTGATATTTTTTCCTAGTAGCGTTGGAAAGTAAAATATCATCAGAGACTGGTTTGGTGAACACGAGGCCAGGGGGGAGTAGAAGATCTTTTTTTTTAAACACATCCCTCTAAAATAAAATGGCTGTGCAGCATCTTCGTGTGTAAATTACAGTTTTACATTGCTCATATCTACACACGCAGATTCTTTGAGTGTTCTTAAAAGCTCTGTTAATATCCTATTTTAAAACATTCTTCCATCAGCATTTATACTTGGCCCTAAATAGCATCAACTAACTGCTCAGTTGGACTAGGGTTCTCCAGCGGTGATTGAGGGACAGTTGTGCTTAACTTTCTGGTGTCTAGCACCTCCTGAAATGTTTTTTTGAAAAGTTACCTCTCAACTCCTTAATTGGCTCCTCTCGTAAGTGCAGCATTGTGAAATCAGGTGAATACATGTTGCTAGATTGGCATTTCCACATGTAGTTGTTGGCACATATGTGTGTGATATTCCAAATGGTGATGCTCTTTTTTAATGTGTATTTTTGTGAAATCAGTAGGAGTGAACAGTGATTAAAAATCTAAATTAATAATGATAAGGGAACGGACGACATCACAGGCCAAGATGGATGGCTGAGCTCTGCATACCCTACCACAAATCATCAGCTTATCCTAGTCATCTCGTGGAATTTGGCAGCCCCTCTAGCACATCCTGAAGTAACTTTGAGTGCGCTATCTTTCTGGGGGAAAATGTCACAACTTCAGAGACCCAGTCTTATGGAATTTGCTTACCAACTGCAGCCTCCCCTCGTGGCAGCAGTAAAGATGGCGCCAGTTGATGGCGATCCCGCACAGTGCAGAGCCGGGAGCAACTGGCCCTAACAGTTGCTGTACCAGAACTGATTACAGTTCCATGAGCTCCTACATGAAATCGAGAGACGCTAGCTGCAGATCTCTGGGGTGAGATCAGCGAGTTGGGGTCGAAGGGTGGAGGGCTTGGAAATGAGGCTGGAGGAGCAACAACAGGCCATTTCCACTCTGGAAACTTCTTTTTCAACTCAAACAGACCATCTCTTACTAATGGATAAAGTCGAGGACCTAGAAAATCACAGTTATTGCTCTAACATTTGAATTCAAGGGGTCCCTGAGTCAGCAGACTACAGCAACTGTGAGCTAGTGGTCCAGAAAGTTGCTAGTATGCTGCTATCGGAAGGAGATCAGACTGTTTCCCAGGACATATAAAACTTGACAGGCCACATCGGATCTCTGTTTACCCAAGGACAAACCTCCCTCAGGACAGATTATAAAACTAAAGAGGCTTGTGCTACATAAGGCCCCTGTGAAAACTCCCATTACCTGGGTTACCTACTCCATTGAGGTATTCGAAGACCTGGTGGCGTTGATTTTTGTGCCACTGGAATGAGCTGAGACCCCTAACTAAGTATTTGAGGCACAAAGACTTCAGGTATCGCTGGCAAAATCTGTTTGCATTAGCATTTTATATGGAAGGAAAATTTTATGTTTTGAAAATACTGTCAGAAGCGAGACTCCTGTTTCCAGATCTGGATCCGTAGCCCTCTGCCTCATCATTGGATAAAGCTTTACACTCAAGCGGCCTGAAATGTGTGTCACGTTACCCAGGTGGCAGCGGATCACTCGAGGCATGGGAAGCCTGATCCGCCAGAAATCAAGCTCTTGTCTTCCTGCTGAAAAGGAAACATAAAGTGGAGTTCCTTCTGGTTTCCCTGTGCACAATTCAACAAAGAATACGTTGTTTTCTTGCTTGGCGGAACCGAAGGACCTTTAGGGGGCCTTGAATCTTCTAGTTATGAGCTTTTGCAATTGCTTTGTTAGTGTTTCTGGTTGACTGTTCTATTTGTGATTGGGGCCATTTGACAAGGTTGGGATAGCCTGAGGAAGTATTCTTATACTGTGTAATACCTCTCTTGATATATTGTTCATTCTCCCCATAAGACCATGCCTCCTTCAACGTGTACCTCTGTCTTAAGTGGCAGGTTCTAGAGGGTGGGAGGAAGGGATTGGAGGGTGGGTGACCAGGATTATTCTTGGATCAGATTAGGTCATGGGATTTTTTTATGGGGTTTATATGTGTGTGTTTGAGAGGTTGGGTAATACGTATTGAATGTTTTTGAGGACTTGTGCTCGAATTGACATGTATGTCCCTTAATGTTAAGGGACTGAACATTCCATATAAATGCTATCTGCTAGAAGCAGTGCACTTGGGGGTGGATGCACTCTTTATCCAAGAGATGCACCTTTTGATAAAACATGAGCACGTACTAATTCAGCAAAATATGCTGCAGTGCACTTTGCTCCCAATCGTGTCTGTCCCAAAACTGCAGGGGTCGTTATTCTCTTGAGCAGTGCCCACCCTTGGAACACTCACAAGAGAATCTATATAATAATTTGTACCTCCGCGTCTCTGGATGGCTGGCTGACTGGGTTCGTAACATGCTGACATCAGCTCGCTTCCAGCGTTCCCTTCTCTTTCAGTGTCCCGCCTCGCGTAAAAACGCAATGATGTCAGAGGAGGGCGGGACACTGAGAGAAGGCAAGGGAATGCTGGAGGTGACACGAGCCCAGCCTGCCTGCCACCACTCCGACCTGAGGTAAGATGGACGGCTTGCAGGGAGGGCGGCAGAAAGGACAAAGTCACTGGCCATGGAGCGGAGGGGAGAATAGCTGGAGATGGGTGGGAGGGCAGGGCACAGGAGAATCGCACATGGATGTGAGGGCAGGGCAGAAGCGAATTGGTGGATATCGATGTAAGGCGAGGGGAGAATCGTGGGACACAGATGGGAGGGCAGGGCAGAGGACAATTGCTGCACATGGAGGGGAGGGCAAAATCGCAGGACACAGGGAGGCAGGCAGGGCACAGGAGAACCGCTGAAGATGGGAGGGGAGGGAAGAATTGTTGGACATGGAGTGGAGGGCAAGAGAGAGAGGAGAAGCAGAGGGACACTTCCAACATACTGTACATCAGAAGCGATGGAAAGGCAGGGCACATGTGAATCACACTGTACATCACAAGCAATGGGAGGCAGGGAACAGGTGAATCGCTGGATGGGATGGGAGGCGAGGGGAGAATCATGGGACATGGAGGGTAGGGCAGAGGAGAATCACTCGACATGGAGGAGAGGCCAGTATTGCGGAGGGCAGAGGACAGTTGCTGGACATAGATGGGAGGGAAGAATTGCTGGACATGGAGGGGAGGGCAGTGGAGACAGGAGAAGCACTCCAACGTACTGTGCATCACAAGCGATGGGAGGGCAGAGGCGAATCGCACTGTACATCAGAAGCGATGGGAAGGCAGGGCAGAGGCGAATCGCTGGCTGGGAGGCGAGGGGAGAATTGCAGGACAAAGATGGGAGGGGGAGGGCAGGACAGAGGAGAATCGCTGGACATTGAGGGGAGGCCAGAATCGTGGCAGGGGAGGGCAGGACACAGGAGAATTACTGCACGTAGATGGGAGGGAAGAAACACTGGACACGGAGGGCAGGGGAGAGAGGAGAAGCAGAGGGACACTCCAACGTGTACTGTACATCACAAGCGATTACAGGGCAGAGGCGAATCGCTGGATAGGGATGGGAGGCGAGGGGAGAATCGTGGTTCACTTAAAAACATAATCACCATTACATGATAGGCTTGCTAGCGCCCGTTTCATTTTTTAGCGAAATGGGCTTTTTTTGCTTGTTTTAGATAGAGGGAAGATATTTTCTTTTGGTAGTTGAGGTTAGAGCACTTGTGCTGACCCTCCTAACTCTCTGTTCCCCCAACCAAAATCAGAGGTTATTTTTTACTCGCATATCTGATATGTTGGCAAAAAATATAGGTATGCTTTTGGTAGGAGAAGACTTTAATATCACTCTTAACCTAAGCCTAGCTCAATCAGTGTTTCCCTAAGTCTAGTTCTGGAGTACCCCTTGCCAGTCAGGTTTTCAGGCTATCCACAATGAATATACACTGCCTCCATTATATGCAAATCTCTTTCCTGCATATTCATCGTGGATATTCTGAAAACCTGACTTGCAAAAGGGTACTTCAGGACTGGACTTGGGGAAACACTGGCCTAGATAACTTAGCTGTGAGGGTCACCTGTGCCTGGAAAGACTGCAGTCGCTTGCACTCGTTACTCAATGGTGCTTGCATGATATATGGAGGGAGGTGCATAGTGATGAGAGAGAGATTATACTTTCTACTCTCCCACACGTGACACTACTCCAGATTGGATGTGTGGCTGGGGACTCCCTATTACGCAAGTATGTCCACACTGTGGATAATACACCCTAAAACTTGTTTTGATCATGATCCCATCACATTCATTTAGTGATAAGCAGTGGCAGGCATACTTCTGTCCCCTGGCATTTGAATGATACTTTGTTGGATGACTGGCAGTGGCTAGAAAAGAACCTGTTAGACTATCTATCTACACTTCAGTGACACTCTAGATATGACCCCCATGACCATCTTTGAATGCTTGAAGTTGGGAATACTAGGGCACTTGATCTCATTGCAAGCCCACGTTCATAAAGACACCCGCCAAAAGGAATAGGTTCTTGTAGACTAAATCCTCTCCTTGGAATGACTCTCTAAACAGGGTTGGGGCTCCAAAAGACATCAGGCAGCTTTACATAAGGCTAGATTGGGCTTATATCATTTAGATCTTAGTACTATTAATGAACACTTAAAATGTACTAAACGGGAATACTTTGAATTAAATAATAAGGTGAGTAAGATACTGGCCCACAAATTGAAGTGACAGGTCACTCATAATTATCTATAAGATACTAGATGACCAGGGTCAATGGTGCACAAGAGAGGTAGATATTGGCCCTTTACCATTTTATAAACAGCTTTATAGTCTGGATGCTATTCTATCCATGAACTTCATTGCCACGCCTTTCTCTTCAAGTTTTGAAGCTCTCTGCCCCTATTCTGATTGATGAGGTGTTACGGACCATCAAATGTCCTCCTGCTGATAAAGCCCCGGGCTACGATGGATATAGTAATAAATTCCACAAAAAATAGCCTACTGGCTCTGGTACTTAGAGTTTATAATTCTATTGATGCGGATACAGTTCTGTCGCATGGTGATTGCAGTGACGGTATTACTTAAATCTGATTTTTTAAAATCCTCATCTTTGTACTACTTATAGACCCATATCTTTACTTGACACAGATTATAAGAGCTTTACCAAAATTCTTGCACACAAACTACAAAAGGTCCTACCCCTTTGAGTCCATGAAGATCAAGCAGGATTTATTTAGGGCAGACAGACTTTTGATAACACTAGGAGGGCTTTACATCACATTACTACTGTGGTGCAGGGGGGTGGATCCTGCTATTTTAGTATCCTTAGATGCAGAGAAGGCCCCCCCTCCCAACAATGGTGGCCAGCTAGGCTGTTGGCTGACTTTTAAAACTGGTTAGACAAAAGCTGTGTTTTTTTGGTGGTGGTTTTTGTTTTTTGCTCCCTCCCCCACGGTCAGGCAGCTCAGCTGACCTTTCTCTCCCTCACTCTCTTCGGGTCTGGCCGGCCAGATATCTTTCTAGCCTCCCTTTTCCCACAGCAGTGGGAGGAGTGGCCTAATAATTAGTGCAGCAGGCTTGGATCCTGGCAACCCTGGTTAACCCCTTGCATCCGTTACCTTCGCTCCTGCACCCGATCTGCTGAACGACTCTGGAGGAAATCTCGCACCCTGTCAGACTTCACCCATTACAAATTCATGCTATCCTCCTTCCAGTCCTCCCTATTCCTTGCCAATCAGGAATATTATTCTCAATTAACTAATTCTCTTGGCTCCAACCCTCGTTGCCTCTTCGCCACCCTCAACTCCCTACTTAAAGTGCCCTCCGCTCCCACACCCCCCTCACTCTCTCCTCAAACACTAGCTGACTACTTCCGCGATAAGGTGCAGAAGATAAACCTTGAATTCACTTCCAAGCCTTCTCCTCCCTGTGACTTCTTAACCCACTCCCCCAACCAACCTAGCCTGGCCTCCTCCTCCTCCCCTGAGATCACAGAAGAGGAAACTGCTCGCCTTCTAAGTGCACCACCTGTTCCTCTGATCCCATTCCCACCAATCTGCTTAACATCTCTCCTACAGTCAACCCCTCAATCTGTCACATCCTCAACCTCTCTCTCTCCACTGCTACTGTCCCTGACACCTTCAAGCACGCTGTAGTCATACCACTTCTCAAAAAACCATCACTAGACCCCACCTGTCCCTCCAACTACCGTCCCATCTCTCTTCTACCCTTCCTCTCCAAATTACTTGAACGCGCTGTCCACAGCCGCTGCCTTGATTGTTCCTTGCCAAATCCAAAGGTCACTATTCCATCCTCATCCTCCTCGACCTATCTGCCGCCTTTGACACTGTCAATCATAATTTACTTCTTGACACACTGTCCTCATTTGGGTTCTAGGGCTTCGTCCTCTCCTGGTTCTCTTCGTATCTTTCCCAACGCACCTTCAGAGTATATTCTAATGGCTCTTCTTCCACCCCCATCCCGCTCTGTTGGGGTTCCTCAAGGTTCTGTCCTTGGACCGCTTCTTTTCTCAATCTACACCTCTTCCCTGGGCTCGCTGATCTCATCACATGGTTTCCAGTACCATTTCTATGCTGATGACACCCAGCTTTATCTCTCCACTCCCGACATCACGGTCGAAACCCAGGCCAAAGTTTCGGCCTGCCTTTCAGACATCGCTGCCTGGATGTCCAACCGGCATCTGAAACTGAACATGGCAAAGACTGAGCTCCTTGTCTTTCCACCCAAACCCTCTTCTCCTCTTCCCCCACTTTCCATCTCTGTTGACAACGCCCTCATCCTTCCCGTCGCTTCAGCCCGCAATCTCGGAGTCATCTTCGACTCCTCCCTCTCCTTCTCTGCCCATATCCAGCAGACAGCTAAGACCTGTCGCTTCTTCCTCTGTAATATTAGCAAAATTCGCCCATTCCTCTCTGAACAGACCACCCGAACCCTTGTCCACTCGCTCGTCACCTCTCGTCTTGACTATTGCAACCTTCTTCTCACTGGCCTCCCGCTTAACCATCTATCCCCCCTTCAATCTGTCCAAAATTCTGCCGTACGTCTTATCTACCGCGAGAACCGATACTCTCATATCACCCCTCTGCTCAAGTCACTTCACTGGCTCCCGATCCGCTACCGTATACAGTTTAAGCTTCTCCTTTTAACCTTCAAATGCACTCAATCTGCAGCTCCCCAGTACCTCTCTACACTCCTCTCCCCGTATGTTCCCACCCGTAACCTCCGCTCTCAGGACAAATCAGTCCTATCTGTACCCTTCTCCACCACTGCTAACTCCAGACTCCGCTCCTTCTGCCTTGCATCACCATATGGCTGGAACAGCCTTCCCGAGCCCATACGTCATGCGCCCTCCCTGCCCATCTTCAAGTCCTTACTCAAAGCCCATCTCTTCTCCCTTGCTTTTGGCGCATAACCACCTTCCCCACTCATGATACCTACACTGACTTCATAGTTTGTAACCTTTAGATTGTAAGCTCTTTTGAGCAGGGATGGTCCTTCCCCATGTTAAACTTGTACAGCGCTGCGTAACCCTGGCAGCGCTATAGAAATGCTAAGTAGTAGTAGTAACCCGAGTTCGATTCCCTCTAGCTCCTTGTGACCTTGGGCAAGTCACTTAACCCTCCATTGCCCCAGGTACAAAAAAACTTAGATTCTGAGCCCTTTATGGACAGAGAAAGTACCTGCATATAATGTGTACAGCGCTGCATACATCTAGTAGTGCTATAGAAATGATTAATAGTAGTAGTAGCAGCAGTGAGCCGTGGCACAGGCAGCGCTGAAGAAAGCAGCTGCTTTTGACTGCCAGTCCGTCTCGCTGCTTAGTCCCACTTACAGGAAGTTGAAAAGGCAGGAAGAATCAGCGAGACAGACTGGGGTAGCCAGAAGCAGCTATGCGGCTCACTCGCTGCCCAAGAAGGTTTGATTGAGAACTGGAGACTGTATGACTTAAAAAGAAGCTGAAGCTATGGAGGTTAATCTTTCCATTTCCAGGCGCGGCTTTTACATCCCCATACAATCGAAACAAAAAAAAGCTGAAGCCAGGTTAATCTCTTCACATCCCCATACAATCAAAACAAAACAAACAAACCTATGAGCTGCTGCATCCACATTGTCATTCTTTGTTGGTAGCATTTTTATTTGATCCCATCCCACTTATATTTTCAAACATTCTGGCTTGTGCAGCATGCGTATGTACACAGAGGAAGTATAACAGAATAGCATTTCATAAAATAGTAATTTGTTATAAATTGTAATCTGTGTGTAATTTGGAAGGGTGGACTGGTTATAGGGACAGCCTAGCATGTGCAGAGATGTTTTATTTCCCCTGGTAATGGGCCACTAAAGCAGACATCATGTTATGAGAATCAGGTGCTCAACATTCAGAGTTTCTATCTATTTTTGTTCTGGGCAGACTTCTATGGTCTGTGCCCTGAAAATGGCAGAAACAAATCAAAGGTCAGGTATACACATAAAGTGGCACATATGAGTTTAAATTGTTGGGCAGACTAGATGGACCGTGCAGGTCTTTTTCTGCCGTCACCTACTATGTTATGACATTTATATCCTACAGTGGAATGGATCGGGTGGATGTGAAGCGACTGTTCACGCTATCCAAAAATACTAGGACTAGAGGGCATGAGTTGAAGCTACAGTGTGGTAAATTTAAAACGAATCGGAGAAAATTTTTCTTCACCCAACGTGTAATTAGACTCTGGAATTCATTGCCGGAGAACGTGGTACGGGCGGTTAGCTTGACGGAGTTTAAAAAGGGGTTAGATAGATTCCTAAAGGACAAGTCCATAGACCGCTATTAAATGGACTGGAAAAATTCCTCATTTTTAGGTATAACTTGTCTGGAATGTTTTTACGTTTGGGGAGCGTGCCAGGTGCCCTTGACCTGGATTGGCCACTGTCGGTGACAGGATGCTGGGCTAGATGGACCTTTGGTCTTTCCCAGTATGGCACTACTTATGTACTTATGTACTTATGTACAGTAAACATGAATTATTAGGTTGAAACTGGGAGCATTTAAAATCTTTTATTTTTCCTGTGCCTGGATCAAAAGAGAGAAGATGGTTTGTGGGAACTTTCTCCTTTTGTTTTGTGGTATGCAGTGGTATATTATAAAAATGCACTTCATATTGTTTATTACTACAATTTATGAGAGAGATTGAGTAATGAGTGCACAGCTACCTTCATGCAGAAGTCCAGATTCAGTCTAAATTCCAACATTTTCCAGTTCTGTGATGTAAATTTGCTGCTTCTTAAAGTTTGGTTGTAAAAGTCATGTGTTTTTGGTTTTTTTTTTTTTTCGGGGGGGGGGGGGGGGGGGGGATATCTTTGTCTCCCAGCTGTGTGTTTGTATATAGATGAGTCCTGGGAATAATGATGGCTAAGGGAAAGCAGCAGTAGAAGAGTTGGAGCTGAGTAACATTTGTTGATGCATTTCTTGATGGGATGTTCTTTTTGTAAGACCAGAGTAAATAATTTCTTAGCTTGTTGGCTGGGAGGTGACTGTTAAATGTATTTGCATGTTTAATTTCCCTTTTGATGTGCTGACCACCAAATTTGAAATGTTGAGGTTCCAAGGCTTAATTTTATCAGCAAACATAGCTGATAGGAAGTCCATTTTACACCCTGTATGGTCTTATATAACGTCTTTGAAGGAGTCCAGACACGACAAGTGTAAGCTAGTTTGTAAAACTGGATTCAAAGGATTTATAGTTTGCATCGACAGTTTGTTGATGCTCTATGACTTCTTGATTGGTAAATCGGCATATGAAATGAGATTCGTGTGTGCCTAGATCATGTAGAGTTATTTTTTGGCAAAATTCAGCATCTCAGAGGCTGTAACAACAACCCATCAGGCATTTCATTGCTGCATATAGAAAAATGCTTGTGCATAACGATCTGCAAGGTATTCTCCAAGGTAATTGCCTGCCTTTGGAAACTGTTCCCATTTTAAATCTATCAAGCAATTACATAGCTGAAGTAACACCCTCTGCATCAGTCCTTAATTCTCTTAGTGGACACAAACTCATTGATCCTGATAAAAGTGTAATATCAGACCATGATTACTTATATCTGAAGACCTGCCCATCTCTCCATGTGTTCAGAAAAAATTGTTATATATATTCCTGGATATGTTTTTTTTTTTTAAATATCTACATTGAGCCCCGCATAAACACTTTGATTGATGGTAGTGGCATGAACTGTGTTCATTGATAACTCAGAAAAGTAAAAGTAGCCTTATTTTTCCCCCTCAACAGATGTTACTGAAATTTGTATTAAGTGTGAAAATATTTTTAGACACCATGTCTCCAGCTAGCCCAGCAGCTTCGCTTTCTTGGGTTTCTTGTTTTGAAATAGTGCAGTTCTGTATGAGAAGCTTCTTAACACACTGTATTCACCGCCAAAATACGAAATAGCAAGCAGCTAAGTATTAGGCGCTAAGTTCATACAAAGTGAATTATTTTCAGTGGAAAATAAATCTGTTGGCTGCCTGCTATGTGAATATTCAGTCACTGTTTAATTATTGCTACCAAGTATTACATATTTAGGGCGTATGCTTTCAACATAGATTATTCAGATTCATTTATCTAGACCGTATTACATGCAGATGGTATTATTTGTTAAACCCAAAGGCAAAACCTAAGGGTGGTTTAAACAATTTGGTATAAACTGTGTTTATGATTTTCCTTGTTTTGAGTTGGGTTGGCTTATAGGGAGGGGAAAAGATTTCTTGGGGTATATTCTCTGTACAAGATTTTATTGTGCCATGTTGGATGGTTCACTGTTTTTTTTTTTCTTGTTCTGGAATGTTTTATTTGCAGGATTTGATTACTGGAGGTCTATTTCTGTTATGTATATTTTGAAAAGTAATTGTAGAACATACATACCTGTGGCTGGTTTTTCTTTTGAGATGGCAACCCTAGTGCAGGCAGTTGGTTATAGAGGGGTGGAGCGATGAAGGTACAACGGTGGGTGTGGTAAGGGACTTGTGTCCACTTGCCCGCGTATATGCTAGTATGACTGCTATTTGGCAAATACCCGCCTAACATACATGTCACATCTTTAAATGTATTCTGCAAACCCTGGCTGGAGACACTGGCCAACATTCAGTGCTATTTAACCAGCCAGGAACAGTCTGAATATCAGGCCCACATGTTCTTAACATTTCATGGGTATCCAGATAATGTATTTGTGGGTTTTATTTTGAGGTAGAAAGTGATCTTGCATTTTGCTTCCTACAGTAGATAATTTTGTTTCTCCTGTGCTGTACCTATTTATAGAGAATGTGATTTCTTAGTGTTTGCTTTTCTAATTTTTAGTTCTTTATTCTGTAATTGGTGAGGATTGGTCTGTGTTCTGTGAGAGACTGAAGTAAGAGATTTAAAAATGCCAGTGTTTCCATACGTGTGAATGTGGTTTATGTTGACGCAGGACTGTTTACTTAGAAATCCATCATAAAGTTCACTCTAAGGAATTATTTGGTATATTGCTAAACACTACTCACACCTATATGCCTAGTGACCCCCCCCCCCCCCCCCCACACACACACACAAAAAAAAATGACAAGTGTGGCTCCCCCCCCCCCCCCCCGGATGCAAATACCCCTTGGCTATTGGCGGAGTCGACTGATTCCCACATGGCGGGAAAGCCGTTGTTGCCGGCAGCGCGTGGGTCGGCCGCTGCCATTTTCTTCCTTTCTGCTCCTCAGCCGCAGGTAAGCGTGGCGGCGGGATTGCAGCTCTTAGCTGTTTCTCGGAATCCCTGTGGTGTAACCACTTGTGTGGCTGAAATATACAGGTTGTCAATAGAGAATATGTGTAATATCAGCACAGCTAACAGTGGGGCAGGCTTGGAAGCAACAAGACCACCATTACTAGGCCTAGTACAACAAACATTTTGCAATGTATATGTTATGTTGTGCTTATCTGCTCTTAGACTTAAGCTGGATTCATTTAAAAAAAAAATGTAGAAACCCCTTGTTTTGGATGGATGCTTAAGATAAATCTTTAAGGAAATAATGAAGCACAATGTGCAACATGTTTAGCACGGTGAGAGGGATTTGGATTGCAGGCCAGTGTAAATAAATGGAACAATAAATAGAAAAGATGAGAACCCTGGGGGATGGGGAGGGGAAGAAAAGGAAGAGATGACAGCCTATTATTTGTGATGCAAATTGAGTGGGAACTGGGGAGGGGGGATGTTTTACATGTTATTTGTGAATGTTTATAAGAAAAGCAACAATCTTATTCAAGGGTAGAGGGATGAGAGGAAGGTGTTATGTAAAAAAAAAATGTTACTGATGCCCATATTATGGTTTGGGTACAATTCCAACAATATGTTTAATAAAATAGTATTTAACTATTTTTATAATTATACTAGCCGTTGAGCCCGTTAAAATGGGCTGGTGTGTCGCTGCCGCCCCTGCTGCCCCTCCACCCGGCCCGTCTCTTCGCTATTCAACTTACATCTCTGCAGCAGGCAGAGATCAGCTGAGCTCCCGTCGGCCTTCCTTTTCTGCCTGTGTCCTGCCCTCGTGTGACGTAACGTCAGCGAGGGCGGGACACAGGCAGGGAAGGAAGGCCAACGGCAGCTCAGCTGATCTCTGCCTGCTGCGGAGATGTAAGTTGAATAGCGAAGAGACGGAGGGGTGGCGGCAGCGGCGACCTCGGGGGGGGGGGGTAGCGGTGGCGACCTCGGCGGTTCCCTCCCCTTTGCGCAGTTTCCCTCTCTGTCCCGCCCCCCCTGTCATCACGTATTGACGCGGGGGCGGGACAGACAGGGAAGTCTCTACTGCGTATTTGCGAGTGAATACGGTCACTCGCTGTTTATATGTTTGATAAAGACTTCTGGCCTTTTGAGAGATTAAACTGTATAAATAAATGTAAAGGTTATATAGTAACCCAACAGAACAATTCTGTAAACTGCAAAGATGTGTTGAAGGTTGAGGACACAGTCACAGCTGTATGACAGAATGAAGTCTAGGTTAAACATTTATTGAGCTATTGTGGTTTCCTTTGCCCTCTAGGATTCATATGTTGTGCCTTATTTGAAATTGTCTGGAAATATGTTGCTTTTTTATTTTGTTTACATTGCCTTGAACTATTTTATGTTAAAATAGTATAAAATCCATAAAACTATCAAGGCCTAAAATGTAAACAAATATTCCTGTTTGCTTGTATTCTCAGCCTCTACATCGTCTTGTTTCTTTTGTATACTTTGGCTAGCTGTCATTCAGTAGATTTGTTTGCTTGTGATCTCCAAACTTGCTGACTAATGCCTGTTGTGTTTCCTCTCTCAGGGCACTGCTCGCAGAAAGAAGAAGGTTGTCCACAGAACAGCGACAGCAGATGACAAAAAGCTTCAGAGTTCTCTGAAGAAGTTAGCAGTGAATAACATCGCCGGTATTGAAGAGGTATGCTGCTAATTGTTTACATCTCTAGATTAAAAAAAAAAAATTTGCCTACCAAAAATAGGCTCCTCACAGCAGCTGTAACAAAAAAAACAAAACGTATTTTTGGAAGGCCTGGGAAGCAAATTTTACAGAGGTTTCAGTTTAAATAGTGGCAGCCAGATGTCATGTCTGCGACATGCTCTAAGACTCAAGTTCTTTTGAAGAAAAGCAACATATACGTTAAAGAACAGAACAAAATATTGCAAGAAATTCTTCTGATGAGATGTACCCTACCTACCACCCTTTGTTGAAGTGTCAGTTTATTTCATCATAAGCTACAAAATCTACACTTAAAACGTGTACATCCTTTTAAATAGGCTTCTAACCATTGAATAGTGCTGATGACTCAAGCATATACTGTAAGATTGTGGAATATGTATTGTACATACTGTGTACTGCCCCTCCGCTGTACTTGAGCAAATTCCCACTGCTTAGATAGACAACTTTGCCTTGAATAGTGATGATTTGAGTGACACCCTCCTGAGCCATGTGGTTCCCATTGATAAGAAAATAGTGTATCGTCACTGGAATCGTTCACTTGGGAGACAGTGCTATGAATGAAGAGCTCCTCTCCAGTGGGAGAGGAAGATGAAGTGAGACTTCCATGGTTTTCATGTTGTCCAATGACAAACTTCAGAATAATTACTACCAGTCATTACCACAGCCAAGAGTTGGGGAGGAGGGAAAGAGTAGAGGGTGTGTTGCTTTTTTAAATATTGTAGAAACCATCACAGTGAAGTGGAAGAATAATTGCATCCTCCATCTCCACACAAAAAAATTAGAATAACAGCTTTATAGAGGAAAATTATATTTCTGTTACTAAAGGGGAAGTCTTTTCAGATTCCAAAGGGTTCATTTAGAGTTTTTTTTGCTGCTCTTTCTGACTTCTGTATTGAGGAGGGGGGGCATTTGCTAACGTTGCGCAGTAACAGTGCTGGGCCTTGCACTGTAACCAGTGTTAACTAGTAAATCACCCCCTTAGTGACCAGACTGTGTGTTTTTAACAGTCTATTGTTAAAGAATTAGGGGGTCTTTTGCTAAGGTGTTCTAGTGTTTTTAGCTCATGCTAAACGCTGAGACGCCCACTGTATTATTATGAGCATCTCAGCATTTAGGGCCAGCTAAAAAAACACCTAGTGCACCTTAGTAAAAGTCCCCCTTTAATTTGTATTTGCAGAGAATTTCAGTTATTCTATTTCAATGTTGTCTATATATGGGTATCTATCTATAGCTTTACAGAATGTTTCTAAGAAAATGTTTGCAACGCTGGAAATGTATTGATTTGAGGGCAGCCGTGGAATGTATTGGTAGCCAAGTTGTTTATTGGTAGCTGGCCACGTAACCATCGAGTTTTAGAATTTTTCTCCTCATCTATCAATGGGCTTTATTTAATCAATCTGTGACACTTCGTTGCTACTTTCTCTTTTTTTATATGCTCCATTAGTTCTCTGCTTTTATTTGGTTGTATAACTAGGTTAATATTTTAAAATAGAAGTGCACAGAAAATATTTTACTGCTTTCTGTGTTAAAGTAGAAGGGACATCTGGATTGGTCCTGCTTCTAGCAATGACCGATCCAGGTCAGAAGTACCTGGCAGCATCCCAAATCCAGTATACAGAAAGCAGTAAAATATTGTCTCTGCACTTATCTTTTACTTTAAAATATTAATCTAGTGTTCAAAAAAGTGAAAGCCTTTAGACTTTTCTCTTTTTTTAAAAGGTTCCCCTTTTTGTGCAAAGTCTCCAAGTATATATTTGGTATTACAAGAAGATTTTTATTCTTATGCCTCTAATAGTTACAAACAACACTGCCTTAAGTAGCGTATGCAGCAGATGAATCCAAGAACTGGTGGGTTGGGTCCATCTACCAGCAGGTGGAGATATAGAGATTATAAAGCTGAAGGTAGTGATACCAGATGGCCAGCTCCTCCTTCACCTCAGTACATCTGTCTCCAGCAGGTGGTGTACGGCACTTCAGCAGCTCCTGGATTTGTCTGTTGGGGATACTCATGGGTCCTGTGGGCCAGTTGAGTTTAGAGGTGTCTGGCTGATGGTGCCGAATTTGGGGGCATACTCAGTCTTCTGGGTCCCTGCTTCACCCTTTCCCCCCTTGCCTCCTAGTCCTTAGAGCACTAGCCTTCCTCACCAGTAGAAAAAAAAAAAAAACCAAGAGAGCTCCTTTGCCTGGTGGTACTCCACAAGGATCACCGCTATCACCAATCCTCTTCAACCTAACGATGGCCCCACTAGCCAAGTCCTTATCCACCCTAGCTCTTAACCCTTTCATATATGCAGACGATGTCATACATTCCGTACAAATCCGAACTGACTGAAATCACCAACAAAATCAAACTCAGCTTAAGCATCATGGACTCATGGGCAAATGCATTTCAGCTAAAACTCAATAAAGAAAAAACACATTGTCTCATCCTCTCATCCCAACACAGCGCTGACAACCCCACAACTATCAACACCCCAGACTACACCCTTCCTATCTCAGACAGCCTGAAAATCCTCGGTATTACAATAAGACCGTAACTTAACACTAGAGAGCCAAGTCGCATCCATAACAAAGAAAATGTTCCACTCAATGTGGAAACTCCGCTTGAAACAATTCTTCCTGTGGGAAACATTTCACAACCTGGTACAATCAATGGTACGAAGCCACTTAGACTACTGCAATGGAATTTATGCGGGATGCAAGGAACCGACCTTAAAGAAGTTCCAGACCGCTCAGAACACGGCAGCTAGGCTTATATTTGGAAAAACACGATATGAAAACGCAAATCCCCTCCGCGAAAAACTATACTGGCTCCCAATCAAAGAACGCATTGCTGTCAAAATCTGCACCCTGCACCGGGCTCTTCGTTCTGGGTCCGCTCCTGAGTGGATGATCTCTCTTGATTTGGTCTTTCGGCCTGGTGTTTTGAGAGGTTGACTCTGAGGAACAGAGTTCTTTGGATGCTATGGTTACTGTTCTGTTGCGATCTTGTGTGTGGTGCACGGTCCATTGCAACCGCGTATTCTCACTGTTCACACTTTACAAAAATACTAGGACTAGGGGGCATGCGATGAAACTACAGTGGAGTACATTTAAAACAAATAGGAGAAAAGTTTTCTTCACCCAACGCTTAATTAAACTCTGGAATTCGTTGCCGGAGAACGTAGTGAAGGTGGTTAGCTTGGTAGAGTTTAAAAAGGACAAGTCCATAGACCGCTACTAAATGGACTTGCGAAAAATCCAAAATTTCGGGAATAACATATAAAATGTTTGTATGTTTGGGTAGCTTGCCAGGTGCCCTTGACCTGGATTGGCCGCTGTTGGGGACAGGATGCTGGGCTCGATGGACCTTTGGTCTTTTCCCAGTATGGCATTACTTATGTACTTATGCACTTATTAGGAAAGGAATGGAAAATAAAAACGAGGATGTTAAATGCCTTTGTATCGTGCTATGGTGCGACCACACCTTGAATACTGTGTGCAGTTCTGGTCACTGCATCTCAAAAAAGATATATTGCACTGCAACAAACCAGTCAAAAGGTGCGCCAAGCGGTTGATATCACCTCCTGCTCCACTTGGAATCTACCTACAACTTCTGAGGCTTGCACACCTTCATGTGCAACTTCGGTAGCGTCTTTGGAAGGACTCTGAGCCAGGTTTGTTAGTCAATTACCCTTTGTGAGCAACTTTGAGAGTTACTTGACAAAATGCATTCCACTGACCTAAGAACTGACAGTCAACAATAGTGAATATCAAAGTGCATCATTTCCTGCTACTTGGACTTGCACAGATGTCAGCGAGTTTACTATTTGCTATTATTTTCTCATTCCCCTCTGTGTTCTCGTTATTTGACTTCTCATCTTAATTCAGGTCATTTCTTATCATTCCTTGTCTGGTTTGGTTTGCAAGACTTGATAGGCACCTTCTAATATCATTAGGAATCAACATTGTTTCTTCACCATCTTTACCTCATTACTTTATGTACAGTTACCAAAAAGATGATAAAATCACTTTTCTCAGTGCTGTATAATGTTATACTGGTCACTTTACCTACTCTTTCTCTCAAGACACACAAGTCATTTCACCAATGCTTTTGAATTCATCTATAATATCCGTGTGATATACACCTTTAGGCACTATCCATATAGGTTACCTACCAAATACCAAAATAATGATTTTTTACTTTAGAATCTCAGTACTTTGTTCATAATGCTCCAAACATCACACTACCCACTAACTTTCAAAAACCTCATACAACAAATGCATACTCACTAAAGTCCGAGTGTCAATTACTGATTAGCATTCCTACCTGCCCCTACCCATAGGGTTATACCAGTGCTCGCTTGGTTGTCAACAAAAATGAAATTAAAGACTGGATAACCAGAGCTCAGTTCGGACTAACCCTTATCTCTGAAACTTGGCTACATGCAAAAGATGATTTTACAATCCTAGACATATGTCCACCTGGATACTCCATTCTTAATTTCCCCAGAGCCAAAAAGAGAGGAGGTGGCTTAGCTGTTAGTTTTTACTCAGAGGAATGATTTATAAATATTACTGAATTTCAACCCCCTAACCTAGAAATTGTTGCCTTCTCTATATAAAAAAAATACCCTATTCAAATCTATCTGCCTCCTATTACTATATCATCCTCCCAATAGCTGGAACCTGGCCAAGGCTGAACTTATATCCAACATATGTGTCAATAATGACAGTATCATTATGATTGGAGATATCAACTTACATCTTGAAAATGCTACTAATCTATATATACTAAACAATTTGTTGATTTCCTTAATGTGTGGCAATTCTCACTCTTCAATGGAGTGTCCTCTCTCATCAGCTAGGTTTATTAGCCATATTTACAGACCCTATTAACTTTCACATACCTGAACCAGAGTGGTACCCGATACCTTGGCCAGATAAGTTTTTCTTTCAAGCTAAACTGGAAAGAATCCACCCATTCATTTAAGCCTGCTAACACATCACATACCTTCAAAAATGGAGATAAAGTTGACCCCTCAAAAATTTGGTCAAACAATGTTGTAGCTTAATTTCCTTTAATCATCTACAAATTTCATCCAACAATGGAATGACACTTGTAAAACTGTTCTAGACGAACTTGCGCCAATTGCAAACAAATCCCAACCAAAAAAGAAGTTATTTCCATGGTTTGACGAAGACCTCCTACTAATGAAACATAAATTTAGAAGACGAGAGAGAATTTGGATCAGTTAGGAACTAATTGGGGGAAAAAAAATCCTAAAGTTATACAAGAGCATGATAAGCAAAAACCACTTACTATTGAAAGCGTTATAGGTGAAAAAACATTTAATGCACAAAAACTTTACACACTAGTAAATAAGCTATTGAATACTCAACCTGTAACTACTACAAATAAACCGAACGGCTGATCAATTGGCGTCCTATTTCGAACAGAAAATAACAAAAATCAGACAAGAACTAAATAACTCCCTAACATAAAGTAAATTCTAATAAATAAATAAAATAATTTTCTTATATGATTCTTCACCACTATGCTCCCAAGCAGACAGAATCTGATTGGCATTTCACCCAACTGTTGAAATGAAATGCATTCTTCACAAATATGCTAAATCACAATGCCTAGTTGATAACTACCCTAGTTATTTTTTCAAATCAGCCCATAATTTACTCATAAGCCGTTTGCACTCATTATGGTGAGTAATGGAAATGCTTCTAAAATGAAGGATTGTGAAGTTTTTCGAATCGAATGGACTGCAGGACCCGATGCAGCATGGCTTCACTAGAGACAGGTCATGTCAGACGAATCTGATTGATTTCTTTGACTGGGTGACCAAACAGATGTGGAAGAGGGACTAGATATGGCGTACTTGGATTTTAGCAAAGCATTTGAGACTGTTCCGCACAGGCGACTGATAAACTGAGTGCCCTTGGTATGGGACCTAAAAGTGACTGGGTTAAAAACTGGTTAAATGGAAGGAGACTGAGCTTGTTCTGAGGAAACATGGATGATGTGAGTGGTGTGCTGCAGGGATTGGTCCTCGGGCTGGCCCTTTTTAATATCTTTGGATGTTTGGAAGGGCTGTCTGGTAAGGTTTGTCTCTTTGCAGATGGTACCAAACTCTGTAATAGGGTGGATGCCCCAGAGGGTGTAGATGGCATGAGGAAGGATCTAGCGAAGCTTGAAGACTGGTCTGAAAATTGGCAACTAAGATTTAATGCTAAGAAATGAAGTCATGTACTTGGGTTACAGTAATCCAAGGAAACAGTACAGTATTGGGGGTGAAGTGCTTCTGTGTACGGAAGAAGAGCAGGACTTTGGGGGTGGTTGTGTCCGAAGACCTTAAGGTTGCCAAGTCGGTAGAAAAGGCGATGGTCAAAGCCAGAAGATTGACCAGCAGGAAAAAAGAGGAGATAGTACCAGAGACTTGTACAAGGGCACTATCTCCTCTTTTTTCCAAAGGCCCCAAAGGCCCCATTTGGAGTACTGCGTGCAATTCTGGAGACTGCATTTACTGAAGGATATAAGCAGGGTGTCCAGAGGGCGGCTACCAAATTGGTAAATTGGTCTGTCATAAAATATATGGGGATAGGCTCATTGACCTCAACATGTATACACTGGAAGAGAGGCTGGAGAGAGGGACCAATTTGGCCCTTATGTGCCATCATGATTCTGTTTGTGTTTCTAATGCTATCCCAGGGCCTATTTCCCTCCTCAAAATGGCAACACTATTTTGACTCATACCGAAGAATACCCAAAGCAGCCAAAGTGTAGTCTCTTACCAGATTCGTGGCTTCAATCCCATTATTGGTAAAAGTAATTGAGGGATTAGTTTCACACCATCTAATGGGCTATCTCCAACTTCACTCTAGTTTACATAGCTCAAAATTCAGTTTTAGTCCTCACAGTACTAAAACTGTTCTCACCACCCTCCTAGCTAAATTTAGATGAGAACTTAGCTTTGATAATAAAACATTAATACTCCATTTTGATATGTCCAGTGCCTTTGACACTGTTGATCATAATATTCTTTTAAACATTCCTGACCATTACGGAATCTGTGGAGCTGTGTTAAAGTGGTTCTCAGGCTTCCTAAGTTCTAGATCATACCAAGTGAAACAATCAGGTACAATTTCATCAACATGGTCCCCTGTTTGTGGAGTGCCCCAGGGATCTCCATTGTCCCCCATCCTATTTATCATGTTGATTCCATTAGGCAATTTACTGGAGAAAACTGGTCTCTCAACATTAATTTATACAGATGATGTTACCATCTATATATTCCATTCACTAAAGAAATGAAATTACTCATATATTGTCAGATTAGGTATCACTCTAATGGAATCTTGGGTATCCAATTTCAAATTAAAACTCAACACCTATAAAACTAAATTCTTAATAGTTATTAATCCTCGTCACACTATAAATCTTAAATCATTTACTATAGAGAACATCGTATATCCTTGACTCTACTATAAAAAAAATCTTAGGTGTTAACAATTCTTCACTCTAGATAACCAGATTTCCAAAGTTGTATCACGTGTCTTCAATTCATTATGGAAATTGAGCAGACTAAGACCATTCTTCGTAAATTCAGTCTTTCATACCCTAGTTCAATCCCTATTCCTAACAAAATTTGATTACTGCAGGTCTTAAAGGGGATCTTCTCAAAAAAACTACAAACCGCTGAAAGCTTTGCCAAAGCACCCCCCTTTCTGTACGATTTGCATTGGCTGCCAATAAAAGATAGAATATCATTCAAGTTGAATCTGCTATGCCACCATTTACTCAGGCATATTCCTCAAAAAGAAGAACAAAATGATTTAAATGTGACTGCTTTACTGGAAACCTCTGAAACAGAACAAGCCAAGCCGGCAACGTTGGTAGCCACTGTGGCTTTACTGCCTGATAAGCAGTGGCTTTTAAAGATGTTTTTCAAAAACCAAGGATAAATTATTCTTGGGACTGAAAATTAACCTGTTTCCTGATGTTTCACGAGAGACCCAGAAAAGGCGGAAACAATTCTTGTTACTGAAACCAGCTGTTCTCCAGATGGGAGGTGTATTCTACCTAAGATTTCCCTGTAAATGTATCATTCGATACAATTCACTTAAATATGTTTTTGTGGAGCCTTCACATTTGACATCATTTGTTGCCTTGAATAGCTTAAATACAAAATTGTTTGTCCTTAGTCTTAGGTGCATATACTTTGAATTTGATTTCCTATTATTTCCTCAATTTGATTATCTCGGAACCTAATATTATGTGGACTTGAGTATCATTATTTGGATAATTTTAATAGTTCATGTATTTTCTTTTTTTTTTTTTAGATACTGTTCTTGATCGTGTTAATTCTTGAAAATGTAATGTGAAAAGATATAATAAAAAAAAAGAATATCATTCAAACTATGTTTCCTCATTCACCAAATTTTGTATGGTTTGGCCGCAATATACACGAACAGCCTCATTGAATTACCATCATGTAATGCCTCTAAATCACCTAGAGAATATATTATCCTACATTTCCTGAATTGTAAGAAAGTAACCTACAAAACAATCCTTACTGCTAGCTTTTCATATCAAGGCACTAAAATTTGGAACTCCTTACCTAAAACCATGAAATGCACCAATGATTATTTGTTATTCCAAAGTCTTTTGAAAGCTCATTTCAGTCTAGCCTTTAAGGAAATAAGCACTCTTCTCAGATAAACTCATGACATTAATTTTTACCTCATCCCACCTCCCACTACTTCTGTTTATCCCAGCGAATCCAGCTTTCAATTATCTGGCTTAAATCACTAAGGGGTCCTTTTACTAAACCGCGTAAGTCTACGCGTGCCCAACGCGCACAAAAATGGAGTTATCGCATGGCTCTTGCGGTAATTTCATTTGGGTGCGCGTAACGGACACGCACCAAGTGGCATTAGGTGCATGTAGGTCGTTACCGCATGGGTCTTTACCGCTAGGTCAATGACTGGCGATAAGATCTCAGACCCAAAATGGACACACAGCAATTTTCATTTTGTCGCACATCCATTTTTGGCAAAAATAAGACCTTTTTTTACAGGCGCGCTAAAAAATGGATCGGTGCTTGTCCAAAACCTGCACCTACACTACCGCAAGCCATTTTTCAGCTCGCCTTTGTAAAGGATCCCTTAGTATTTACATCTGCTCCTAACTCAAGTTTTACTGATCTAACATATGATGTATTTTACTTTAATATACTTTCGGGCTAATGTGGAATATAAATGTCATAAATAAAATAAATGGTAGCCTGTGTTTATAATTCCCCCCCCCCCCCCCTTTTATGAGGCTTGAGCTTTCAAGGACAAAAGTCCACTTCATCAATTGCATCAGACTCTGGTCCTTGATAGCTCAATCCTCATTTAATTGGTTTGTCTATAAGGTGTTACATGGCTCTGTCATTTTTGCTGCACCAGACTAACACAGCTATCCCTTAAAAAGGTTTTACTGATTTACTTAGATTCACAATGGTGGGTGTCCAACCAAGAGCAGTTTTTAGACATTTTAAACCTATACTTCAAGAATAAAACTATCGGAATTAAGAGATCTATAAATATGTTTTTGCAGATATTGCTTCTTAAGATTATTTGTAAATTATGAAGCATGAATCTTAATGAATGCCATGTGGGGTTTTTTTTTTTTTTTTTTTTTAGGTGAACATGATAAAAGACGATGGGACAGTTGTTCATTTCAACAACCCCAAGGTCCAGGCCTCCCTTTCCGCTAACACGTTTGCAATTACTGGCCATGCAGAGACTAAACAGATCACAGAAATGCTTCCTGGTATCTTAAGCCAGCTTGGTGCTGACAGCTTAACAAGTCTTAGGAAGTTAGCTGAACAGTTTCCAAGGCAAGGTAAGTATTTTGGTATACGAATCTCCAGCCTACCGCTCATTTTCTATGTATTGAATAAAACTGCAGTTACACAGACTTGAGAAACATCCTTGTATTTCAAAGATTTGGGGCCACCTGGATGTCAGTTCGGCGGGGTTTACAGTTCTAAAGTATGGTTGCTCTTCAGAAAGGTAGAGCTGGAATGGACATACCAACCTCAATACAGTCCAGCCATTGTTATGTTCCTTTCACTCATATAGAAAGGCAGAGGTGTGCCTAGAAACAGCATTTTTTAGGATTCCACGTTGTCTTTCTGCTTTGTCTAAAGGATTATTTGCTTGGTAAAGAACCCTTTACAAAGTTATTTTTTTTCTTTTTTGACTTAGTGTTGGACAGTAAAGCACCAAAGCCTGAAGAAGACATCGATGAAGAGGACGATGATGTTCCAGGTATTTTTGAAGGGTGCTTTTACTGCCTCCTAAACCCACATTGTGTGTTTTCTTACACAATGCTAAGACAGAGGGGAAGCAGTAAGTTTTCAGAAACAACTGAAAAACAAATGTGTGTGAAGAAACTTGGTCTCTGCTGCTTTCCCTGTGAAATTCTGTCACATGTTCCTAGTTTGGGGTTTTCAGTGTTTCAGTGGTTTTTGTGCTTCTGGACTGCTGCAACCCACAGTCAAGTGAATTGGTATGCAATAGCTGATTTTGGAATGAATGGAAAGGTCTTCATACAAAATCTTGCTAATCTGAATGTTTCTGTTGGGTGGGATTGGTTTTATCTAATAGAAGTGTATAGGTGCCTATAGCACCTTTATAAATAGGGTTAAAATGAATGCTCTTTGTTTTTTTCCAGCATTGACCTAGATATAGTTATAAAATTACCCCATATCTGTGTGTTCACTTTTATTGCCTTAGGTTTATGTTTAAATCATTTTTATTGATGACAATCAGATTATATACAATTCCACATTGGTTCTATCATCATTTCCATTTTTCTTCCTTCCCACCCTCTCCTCCTCCCCACCCTCCCCTCCTCCCCCCCCTTTCCTTTTCCAAACTATCTTATACATACAGAGTTAACTATTAATAATGGGTTAGCTACATATTCAACAATTGGCTTCTTGCTGCCGGGGATAGAGTCCTCAAAAATGGTGTCCATCTTGTCAAAAATTGTTCAAATTCTTGTCTAGGTCTGTCTTTGTAGAGCAATCTCTCCATTCTTAGAAGAAAAATCATCTGGGTCCGCCACAATTGAGTTCGTGGACCTCTTGCTTCCAACCAGTCCACGAGAATGGTCTTTTTTGCCACCATCACTGCCCGTTTCACAAAGTCCGTATATCCTCTGGGCTTTGATACGCCCAGGTCCAGCTTTCCAAACAGCATCAAGGGATTACTTCTCCATGTTGCGTCCCAGATTCTCCGGGAGTGTTCCACAATGGTCCTCCAGAACTTTTGGACTTTCGGGCAACTCCAAAACATGTGTCCTAACGTTGCTCCTTCCCCCCCACATTTTGGGCACGCCCCATCCGGGGACAATCCCATGTGGAACGCTCTGCGCGGGGGTATATGGAGTCGTGCCGCAAACTTATATTGGAGCTCCCAGTATGTTGACCATGGAGTCGTTCTTCGAATCGTTAGCATATGGGACTTAAACACAATTGCTGGAATCAGAGTTAGTAAGTCTCCACTCCAGATCTTAGCTTGTTTGACATAGTCCATTTCCAGCTTGGTGTCCTTGATGTGTCTATGATGGAATGCTTGAGGCACTTTCTGTTGTGAGTTCAAAGACAGAGCCGAAGGCAATTCTTCCTGAACATCCTCTGTCAGCGCCTCCCATGGCAAGCTCCTCACATAGTGCCTTAATTGCCAGTAGTAAAAATGGTCTTTAGGTCCGAAAAGTTGTGCTTCTATTAAGTCATTAAAGGATTTCAATCTCCCTTCTTCAGTGATTATATTCAACAAATATTGCACTCCTTTGGCTTTCCATTTTCTAAATATGTCGTGTAGATCACCCGGGGAGAACTCCGGGTTTCCGCACACTGGCAGGAAGGGAGTGACTCTGGGAGAGCAGTGATGTAATCTGCAGATCCATGCCCACGCTCTCTGTAGGGTGGGCAGTATATGTGATGTCATCAGCGTTGGTATAGGCGTGCATTTCAACCTATGTAAATAGCTACTGAAATGATGGTTTTTAAATAGGTTCATCTCAATTTGAGTTGCTGAAAAGTCTGCTGTGCCTCGGAACCAGTCATTTAAATGTCTCATGGCACATGCTATTGATAGGGTTCTGATGTTCATTAGGCCCAAGCCGCTATATTCTGTCGGAGCACACACCATATCCAGTGCCATTCTTGACCGTTTCCCGTTCCATATGAATTTTTGTAGTGCCGCGTTCAACTTCAATTCATCTGCTCTGTTAAGGTATAGAGGTAACATCTGGAATCTGTACAACCAGCAGGGTGCAATCATCATATTACACATTGCTATACGCCCTAGCAGCGATAGCGGGAGCCCTTGCCACTGTTTCAGTTTGGCTACAGTCTCCTTTAACAGTGGGTTAATGTTGCGCTCATAGATTTTCGTTAAGTCTTGTGGGATTTGCACTCCTAAATACTTCACCTCCTCCACTCCCTGTAGATTAAATGCACTTTCCCTTTCTCTCCTTTCTACCTGCCCCAAAGGATATATTTGCATAACATTGGATTTTTGCATGTTTATCTTAAATCCCGATATTGCTCCAAACTGAGTAATTGCACGGATTAGAAATTTAACTGAAGTATTGGGTTGCTCCGTCACTATCAACAAGTCGTCTGCAAATGCCATTGCTTTAAGTTTTTCTCCTCCTACTTCCACTCCCACTATTGATTCTGTCTTGGCTATTGTCCTTAAGAGGGGTTCTATTGCCAAAAGGAACAGTGCTGGGGAGAGGGGACATCCCTGTCTGGTCCCTCTCTTTATGGGAAATTGTCTGGTCCGCTCTCCATTCACTAGTACCGTAGCTCTGGGGTTCGAGTAGAGCGCCATTATCGCCCGAAGTGTCCATCCCTCCATACCCGTGTAGCGTAACACTTCAAATAAGTATCCCCAATCTATGCTATCAAACGCTTTCTCAGCATCTAGGCTGATCAGCGCTGATTTTATCTTTGAGTGTTGGCAGTGTCCCATTGCTAGCAATACTCGCCTCACGTTCACTACTGATTGACGGTTCCTAACAAACCCAACCTGCTCCGGTGCTATCAAATTTGGGAGGTGTTGGTGTAGCCTATTTGAGATCAGTTTGGCAAGGATTTTTACTTCAACATTAATCAACGATATCGGCCTATACGATTCTGCTTGCGTTTCTACTTTCCCAGGTTTTAAGATCAATGTAATCAAAGCTTCATTTGTGAATGAGGGAAAGCTTCCTTTGTCCACCACTTCCTCAAAGTATTCTATGAGGGTGGCTATTACCATAGGTCCCAAGATTCTGTAAAATTCACTTGGGTATCCATCTGGGCCAGGAGCAGAGTGGTTAGGTAATGAGCTAATGATTTCTTGCAGCTCCTTTCCTGTTATGGGTCTGTTTATGGACTCTACAACCTCGCTAGAGAATTGAGACATGCCTGACTGTTCCAAATATTCTTGTATTCCTACCTGGCTCGATGTCTTCCTTGCCTCGTATAGGGAACCAAAGAATTCCTCCAGAACCCTGGCTACTTTCTCTTTTTCGTGTTGGGTCTTCCCTTCCTGGTCTTTTATTGCTGTTATCACCCTGCTACCCCCCTGGTGTTTGACTAATCTGGCCATTAACGTTCCTGATTTATTGCCAAAACGTTGGAGCTTGTATTTCCTAACTATTAATGCTCTAGTCGCTCTCTCATGTAGCAATGTGTTTAATGCTATTTGTGCTGTTTGCATTTGTTCTTTAAGATATTGGTTAGGTGAGTGTAGATATCTCCTTTTTGCTTTTTGATATTTCTGCTCCAAGTTAATAATGGCCCCTGTCAACCTTTTTTCCCTCTTAGCCGTGAAAGCAATTATGTCTCCCCTTAACACCGCCTTTGCGGCTGGCCAAAACACAAATGGGCGATCTTTGTAAGCTGCATTGTTGTCTGAGTAATCCACCCATCTATTTTGAATGTATCTCCTAAATTCTGTATTGGTTGATAAATAAGATGGAAATCGCCATCCCTTAGTTATCGTTCCATCTCCTAGAACCCGCATATCAACCCAGACCATCGCATGGTCTGATATTTCTTCTGGGCCTATCTCTGCTGAACGCACCTGGGAAAAAATTTTTTTGTCCACTAATATGTAATCTATCCTGGAAAATGTTCCATGGGCTCTAGACATGTGGGTAAACTCCCTCCTTTCAGGATTCAATGTCCTCCATGTGTCTGCAACTAGCAGGGATTGCATGAATTGGTTTAAAGCTCTTTTATTTTGCCCTCCTCTCGTTGCTCGTCTTGGTACTGAGCAATCCAGCATAGGATCTGCCACTAGATTGAAATCACCTAAGATAATTAACGGCAAGGATCTATAGAGGAGGCAAGATTGCACTACTTTGTCATAAAATGATCTCTCATATAAGTTCGGACCATACATCCCCACTACCAAATACTCTTTGTGGTGAAGCCATAAATGTACCATCACATATCTACCTTGGGGATCACTTTCTATGAGTTGAGTTTTTGCCACAATTCCTTTACGGATTAATATGGCTACTCCTCTTTTCCTCCCCTCCGCTGATGACGCATGAACCTCTCCAACCCAAGTTCGTTTTAGCTTTAGGTGTTCCTCAGGTGTTAATCTAGTTTCCTGGAGACATATCACGTCTGCTTTATGTCTATTTAGTGCAGCTAATATTTTTGCCCTTTTTATTGGGCTGGAGACCCCTCCCACGTTCCAGGTCAGAAACCTTATCGACTTATCTTGCATGCTCATATGAGGTCTCAGTGTCATTCTTGTATTGGCTTTTCTCCTTTGACGCCCGTGGTGCCCAGCTCACCCGGACCTCTTGGTTCCACTCCCGTCCTCCTTCCCCGTAGCTCTGACTGTTCGTATATGTGGTTCCCCCTCCTACTTGGTTACCTCCCCTTCTATTCCTCCTAAGTAACCTGTTCCTCTGTATATTCCTGATCGAATTATCATTGTTCTTTCCCCCCCCCCTCCCTCATCCCTCTCCCCCTTCTCCCCTTTACTCCCCATTGCTTACTCTCAACCCCACACTCTCTATCTGAGCGTCAGGTATAAGAGTAAAGGTCTTATGATGGTGGTAATCCCCTCTCACCTTACTGGTTGCTACTGTAACAAGTGCACTTTCAATTATAACATAACATAACTATAACTCTCAACATGTTCATTTATGAAGATTAACTACTACTTAACATTTGTCTTTTACTGCCCATTGAGCTGAATGGCATGTCATCTGCTCTTCCTCCCATTTCCAGAAAATCTGTTCCTCTCTTGCTTTGTCCAGCAATTTAAATTTGTAATTCCATCAGGTGTTCTCTGTATCTGTCTCCTGGTTCAGTGCTTTTTGTGCCTCTGATGGAGTTATAAAAGTTTTCCATGTCCCTTTTATTTGGATTTTTAGCTGGGCCGGATACAGCAATTTAAAGCGCTGTTTCTTGGCCACCAGACTCTGACATATAGGACTAAAGGCCTTCCTTTTTTCTTGAACCACCAGAGAGTAATCTTGGAATATCCTAATATGCTCTCCTTCCAGCGTTAAAGTGTCCCATTTGGATCGGGCCCCTCTCAAAATCTCTTCTTTGTGGATAAAATTGTGTATTTTTATGAGAACTGCTCTTGGTCTGGTCGTCGCTGGATTCTTCCTTCCAACTCGATGGGCCCTCTCCAAGCATAATGACCCCGCACTATCGGATAGCGCAAATTCTGCTTTTAGCCAGCGTTCAAGCTGAGTTGGTAAGGTCCGGTCAGGAATCGTTTCCGGCACTCCTATTAACCTAAGATTCGATCTTCTGGATCTGTTCTCAAGGTCGTCAACTTGTTTTCGCAGGGCCTGGAGCTCTTGCTGCGTTTCTTTGAGGGCCGCTTCTCTGTGGATTTCCATATCTTCGATCTCTGATACGCGAGCCTCTAGTTCCCCCGTTCGGCGGGTCGTCTCGCTCAAAAGGGATTCCATACTTGCCAGCCGATTTGTTATTTTGTGTAATTCTGGTTCCAGCGCCTTTTTTACCGCCTCTGCCAGCTGTGAAAGTTGTTCTGCGGTAAAGGCACAGCCTTTTTCCTGGTTCGGGCTCGCCGCCATCTTAGGTGTCGTCTGTACTCTGTTTTTCTCGCCTTCTTTTTTTAGCGTTTTGCCCGACATCGCCCTGGTTTCTCTTGTTACATATGAGTCCATAATCTCTTGGGAGATAGCGATTCCTGTGGAGGGCAATTTCGTCGATTTTAGCGCGCTTTTGAGCTTAGTGGGGGGATTATCCCGGAGAGACCTGAAAAAACGTGTCTTCGTCTCTCAATCCATCACGTGACCTCATTGCCTTAGGTTTATTATGAATTAATAGGGATGTGAAAAATCCTGTTTTAGAAGGTTTACTTTCCCCCTGACTAGCAACTAGATTAAATTTGGGCTCTCGGCGTTTGGAATAAGCATGAAGTCAAGACAGTTGGTGTGGACTGAACATGTATACTCTGGAGGAAAGGAGAAACAGGGGTGATATGATACAGACGTTCAAATATTTGAAAGGTATTAATCTGCAAACGAACCTTTTCCGGAGATGCGAAGGCAGTAGAACAAGAGGACATGGAATGAGATTGAAGGGGGGCAGACTCAAGAAAAATGTCAGGAAGTATTTTTTCACGGAGAGAGTAGTGGATGCTTGGAATGCCCTCCCGCGGGAGGTGGTGGAAACGAAAACGGTAACGGAATTCAAACATGCGTGGGATAAACATAAAGGAATCCTGTTCAGAAGGAATGGATCCTAAGGAATTTAGCCAAGATTGGGTGGCGGGAGGTGGAGATGGTGCTGGGCAGACTTATACGGTCTGTGCCTGTGCCAGAGCCGGTGGTTGGGAGGCCGGACTGGTGGTTGGGAGGCGGGGATAGTGCTGGGCAGACTTATACGGTCTGTGCCAGAACCGGTGGTGGGAGGCGGGGCTGGTGGTTGGGAGGCAGGGATAGTGCTGGGCAGACTTATACGGTCTGTGCCCTGAAAAGGACAGGTACAAATCAAGGTAAGGTATACACAAAAAGTAGCACATGTGAGTTTATCTTGTTAGGCAGACTGGATGGACCGTGCAGGTCTTTTTCTGCCGTCATCTACTATGTTACTATGTCTTAGTGTTCCTGCGGTTTTACTGCATATTACTTTGTTTATCCACTCCTGTGTCATTCTCTACACACTAGTAACCCTGGATTTCAAACTTGGCCAAGCTTGTAACTGCCTGAAACATGCTATGCTTCCTAACTCACATGGCGGTCACCATCCATGTTGTACCATTGTCCAGGTTGCACATAAGATGGCTACAGTGGGATCTCAAATTACAGTGACACCAGCATCATTGGCCTCTTTTCAAAACAAGTATACCAACACTGCAAATAAAGAAGATCCTCCAGTGGTCCCCAGAACACAACCTCCACATTAACAGATTGGAACTTGAGGCCATTACCTATGCAGATTGAGCACTCAAGGACTGGCTTTGAGGGAAAGCTATCCTCATCTTCTTGGACAGCTGGGTGGCAAGGATTTATATTAACAAATAGGGGAGGGCCAGGCTCTCTATATTTTTGCCAAGAAGCCAGAAGTATATGGCATTTCACATGCTCCATTCAGGCCACCTTTGAGGCAGCCTATTTACCCATAGATACCAATAAGATGGCAGACAATACATTAAATCAACAACTGGAGTTCCATGGGTGGTCACTAGATTCCAGAATCAGAGCATATCTTTAAAAATTGGGGTTAGCCAACACTAAATTTGTTTGCTTCCCAGGACAAGAGACATTCCCACTGTTTTCCATTGATATCCTTATGGATAACTTCACACTTGCCAAGACAAATCTAGTTCCCTCATCTGCTCTCTAAGCATTGGACCAAACATTGCTGCTCAGGAATTGCCCCATGCTGCTAATGCAGCAGGATAGATAGCTTCTGTATCCTAACAACGTGCCCTGATGGTCAAGAGGCAGATAGTCCAGAATTAACCAGTTTCTCAAGAAGTACAAGATAGTAGGATTTCCTGGAAGCAAATTTATCAACACAAGTGGATCAGGTTTGCACAGTGGACTGCCATAAATCTTCTCCATCCTCTAACAGGCCTACACATACCTTGGTAAAACTTTGCCTATCTGCTATTTCAGACTACCATGGGCAACTTGAGGGCAAATCACTCTACCCATCAGCTAGTTTTGGTTTGAGATCTGATGAATATTAAGCTGCCTTTGCAAGGTCCACTGCTGCCTGAATATTTTACTAGGTAGGCTTATAGAGGCACCCTTTGAACCACTGGCAGAAGCAGTTTCAAATAACTCACTTGGAAAACTGTATTGCTAGTTGCAATAACTATAGCCAAAAGGATTAGTGAAATTGAGGCTTTGGTTCATTTATTTATCAGGATTTATTTACCGCCTTTTTGAAGGAATTCACTCAGGGCGGTGTACAGTGAGAATAGATCAAACATGAGCAATAGGCAATTACAGCAGTAAAAATATTCAAAAACAATATAAAGTATGTCATGGTGTACTACTTACAATGTCAACACAATACGTAATTGGACATTATAATAATGAAGGGTAAAACAAAGAAGTAACATAAAAATAGGTAAGAAAGTAGGAAGAGTTAGAAAGTAAGGTTATTGATTTAAAGAAAGTTGCATATGAGTTTAGAGAGAGTTAAATATTATCTCAGCTAGGGTAGGAGTGGATAAACATGTCCTGCTGCAGTATGTGCAGCCCGAGTCACTCCTTGTGTGTGTGAGACTAACAAGTTAGTTACTTCTTCCATTAAAGGCCTGGTTGAAGAGCCAAGCTTTCACCTGCTTCCTGAAGTAGAGATAGTCTTGTGTTAAGCGGTGCCTTTCATGCAGTGCATTCCAGAGTGTGGGGGCTACTCTGGAGAAGGCTCGCTTGCGGGTATCACATCGTGTAATGTCTTTTGGAGAGGGTGTGGTTAGTGAAAGTCCTTGGGGGAGGACCTTAGTGTCCTTGGCAGTGTGTGGAGGATCATCCTATTTTTCAGGTACTCGGGCCATTTCCTTTCAGGGCCTTGAAGATCAGACATAGTTTAAATTTAGCCCTGTATTGTACTGGTAGCCAGTGAAGTTTTTGCAAAAATGGTGTGATGTGGTCACATTGCTTGCAACCTTCTATGAGTCTTGCTGCATTCTGAATCAATTGAAGCTGGTGCAGACCCTTAGTACTCAGACCATTCTATAGTGCATTGCAGTAATCCAATCTTGATGTTATCATGGCATGCACAACTGGGATAAGATTTTCCTTCTCAATGTAAGGAGAGAAGCAGTGTAGCTGTCGCAAATAGTAGAAGCAGTTCTTGAAGGTTGCTTGGATTTGGGGAATCAGAGTAAGTGTTGAATCTAACTGTATTCCAAGGTTCCTGACTTGTGATTTGAGGGGGAGTTCGTACTTCCCAAAAGGGATTTTGATGTTAGGTATGTATCCACGTGGGTTAAGGACCCAGAGAAGCTTGGTTTTACTTGGGTTCATTCAAAGATGTTGTGTTTAGCCCATTCTTGAATTTGTTAGGTAATCAGTTTATTCAAGGCTGTAGGTGAGTCAGGTCCAGTGGGTATGAGTATCTGCACATCATCCGCATAGACGTAGAACTAAGTGTCCATTGACCGAATCAGCTCAGCTAGTGGCTTCAGGTAGATATTGAACAGAATAGGTGACAATATTGATCCTTATGGTACCCCGCAGGTCAGTGTCGATGGTGGTGATGAGTTGTTGCCAGACATTATGGATTGTTGCCTGTCTGATAGATAGGATCTGAAGCAGGCAAGTACTGTTCTATTGATACTTGTTTCTTTCAGTCATGCTAGCATGATCCACAGTGTCAAAAGCTGCTGAGAAGTCAAGCAGTACTAACATAGAGGCGAATCCCTTGTCTCAGTTTCTGTGAAGTTCATCTAGTAGGGATATGAGGACCGTTTCACCCCCATGCTTGTTTTTGCCCCCTTACACGTCGACCAATCCATCGTCCTCCCTACTTTCATTTCTGTTCCCTACCCTGGTACATCAGAACTCCATTCTCATGATTGCAAAAGAGCAGTACTCTTATTGTCTCATGCCACAAAGGACTTGCACAAAAGTTCACAACTGTTTGTTATGCAGAACTCGAAACAACCCAGAAAGGCAACATCAAAGGGGGCACTGTTCTCCTCCTGGGTCTCTGATTGCATAGTGTTCTGCTATTACGAGACCAGCATTCAAACTTCGGTCAAGATTGAACATCACTGCCTTAGAGCAACAACAGTAACTATCACAAACCTCACGGCCATTCATGAGGATATTTACAGGGCTGTGACATGATCTTAAGTCCAGGCATATACCAAGCATAAGATACAGCCTTCAGTGCTATACAACCTTGCGTTTTTGCCGGGGGGGGGGGGGGGGCAGGAATTCAACCATTCATTCTTCATCTCTGAGTCACCTACAATCAGCAATACAGTTCTACAAATGCTCAGCTTTCTAATTGCTATTCAGTGTGTCTGCATCTCCCCTGCTTATCTGTGGAGAAAGCGGAGTTTAATCGTAACATCTGAACTTCATAGAGAAGGGGAAGGAATCCTACCTAGTGTGGGAATACCTGCACATGCTCAGGGGAAGCGGGGTTCATTAGAAAAATGTCACCATTCAGTGTGGCTGCATTCCTCTGCTGTCTACAGAGAACCCCTATTAAAGGTAGGCAATTTTGCTAAGTCTCCATAGGAATGAAAAGTTGTAGTAGGCCATGTCTGTACTGGTTAGAGGGAGAATTAACAACAACAAAAAATGTCCCTATTTCTGCTGGTGTGGGCCTGTTCTACTTTCTGGAGAAAGGAGTTTCCACAGTGGAATTATTATTTGAACAGTTATTCAGATTCTGTTTGCCTTTCCTTTTTCCACTCACGTTTGTTTAGATCTTTTTCCTTGTTTTGGTATTTTTCTTTTACTGATGGGCTGAGTTTAATTCTGTTGAAACCTGTTTCTCTAGATGAGGCCCTGGAAGTGGAGGAGTAGCCTAGTGGTTAGTGCAGCAGACTTCGATACTGGGAATCTGCGTTCAATTCCCACTGAAGCCTCTTGTGACTCTAGGCAAGTCACTTTGCCCCAAGTACAAAATAAGTACCCGTATATAGTATGTAAACCACTTTGATTGTAACCATCCCCTTTCCCACCATGGAATTGCCTGACATTTGGTAGGCACTGGTGCTGCAGTTCCAGCACTGCCAAATTTGAGCCAGATCCGTGCACAAGAAGGCTTCCTGATAATCGTTAAAGGAAAACAGTGCAACACAACATGTGAAATGTGCCTACCTGTTGCTGTTCTAGTGTACTCCATTAGAGTAAAGGGCTTGCTGCTTTGAGAACACAGTTGGATCATTAACACTGAATGATAAAAATTTGCCCATCATTTTGTACATTTTTGTTGCACTTTCCAGTCTCATACAGTTCAGGTAGCATATTAACCCATGTGTAAAATCTCCCACAGTTAAAAATCAATATAGCAATCTTCCATGATTACACACTGCAGTAGAGTTTTTAACTCTTTATATGCCTGTTTTCCTTGTGGTGTCTGATAAACAGCAGTACAGTGATATGAAAAGATGGTGAAATGGGGACCTTTAGTGGTGATTTAACTGTCAACTGAATTTTCAATTATAATACATAGTTGAGAAATGTACTTTGTATTAATCTCTCTGATTTTGTTTTTCAGATCTTGTAGAAAACTTTGATGAGGCATCGAAGAATGAAGCTAACTAATCACTAACTGTACTTGGAAGCTGGCATGGACTTGATTTTTAAGAAATCAACTGTGTGGTTCCAAAGTTTTACAGATGCAGAACATTACGTGTTAATAGTTCAGTAATATAAATATTTTGTATTTTAATGATGCTGTGTTCAGCATTTTTCTGTCAGTTAATTTTGCATTTTGCACCTGCTCCCAGAAGCCTACTCGTTGGTCAGAGAGATCTGCTGGCACTGCTTGAGTTTTGAATACAGTGGGGAGAGCTGCTTAGATAAGTTAGGTCCTTTTTAACCTTTTTTTTTTTTTTTATACCCTTCCTCATTCCCTTCAAAACACATGTATTATAAATTTTTTTGTCACCAAATCATATATAAAAATCAGTGATGGCAGCAAAGGTGAAACTGTTTCATTTTGTTGTAGGCTTGGCCAAATTTTCATAACCTTTCTGTTATGGCACTGAAGACTGCTTTAATTTGCCCTGTAAAGCGAAGGGGTGAACTTGAGCCACACCCTCAGATTCTTTCTCTTATAAATCCTGAGGATCACAGTGTATTTTATATCAAGGTTGAATTCTTTACACATTTCCTCAACTTTTTAAATCTTTACTGAGTTTTTTTTTTTTTTTTTTTTTGGGGGTGGGGGTGGGGGCGGGCGGCATGAGTGTTTTGTTATGGCCAATGTTCATCTTCCTTCCTATTTCGGAGGGGAAAGTGTTTCAGCAGTGGTGAAAAATACTGCCTGCCTTATCCATCCAGACCATCCAGGCATGAGGTTTGTTTCTAGCAGCCTACTCTTAAAACTTAGGGTGCCCTGAGAAAGGCAAGGACAAATCAAACTCGGGTATACGTATAAAGTATCACATACCATGTAAAATGAGTTTATCTTGTTGGGCAGACAGGATGGACCGTACAGGTCTTATCTGCCATCATTTACTATGTTACTATGTAAGTGATAAAACAGCCACTGAAACTGATCTGTATTTGGGTGAGATCTTTTGGTACATTGCTTTGCATATTCTCTTTAAGCACATCCTACACTGGGGATAATTTAAAGTTTTATTTTTTGTTCCTTTTCTGCTGGCTGCAGTACCTTGAAATATTATTTAAGGTATGTTAATAGAGCAGTGATGACTCAAAACTGTTTTCTGGTATGAGATCCCAAGTGTTGGTAGTTGGCTTTCCATAATATTACAGTGGCAGTGGCTGAGAGAACGTAGAACATAATACATTGTACCCCTTATTTTTCAATTTAAACTTTGTAAAGAGAAAGTGATGTAGTCTTGATTTCACCACAGTTGGCATTGATAAAACTAGAAAGCACACACCACTTATACAGTAGCAGTTTTCCCCAATAGGTGTGTAGTAATGCCTGCTTTTTCTTCATTTTTATTTAATCCAATTAAAACTAAGATTACCAACTGATTTGAATTAGTCAGGCTTGGTTATGCTAGAGCATACACCTGACTGGTTTAATTTGTTTTCTAAGTCTTAGAATCTAAGACCATTACTAAGTTTACTTTGGGGAAGTCAATATAGCAAAGTTATGTTGTTTTTTAAGTGTAAATACATATGATAACCACAATTCAAAATGGGAATTCCCAACCAGATGTGTCAAATCACAGTACAAATGCTGAAACAATGGTCCTGTTCTTCATGTGCCATAAGTTTCTCATTCACTTGAGAGAGAGGACCTCACTTTCCACTGCAAGCACTGCAAGTTTATGCTTTAACAATATGGATTATTATAATTGGCCTCAAAAAAAATATTTTTTGCTATTTTAACATTGTTTTAATTATGAGCATCAGTGTTCTAGTGCTTTAGTGCTCAATCTGTTTATCAATTTCTTTCTTTCTTTTTAAATTATTGCCTTATCTTGGTTTAAATCTCTGCCCACCAGAGCCCTTAGTTTCACCTTACTAGCTTGTTCAGAGGCATGCCTTTTCCAATTCACATTACAAAAAGATTTCTCAAAGCAGTTTACAATGCTGTTTTTAGACCAGAGCACATATCAGATTGAGCAGTGAAGCATATGATGTATACATTTGCAGAGGAAGCAGGTCTTTTTCCTTGAGGGTTTTTTTTTTTTTTTGCAAGCATTCTCAAGTGCATGAGAAACTTATGGTACATAAAGAAGAGGGCCATTGTTTCAGAAGTTGCATTGTGATTTGAACTGTAAATAAAGGAACAAAAAATTGATGGCTACAATTGTTTTTGGTGATTGAGAATTTTAGGGGGCCCTTTTACAGATTGGTGGTAAGCCCAACACGGGCTTACCGCTCGCTCTTCCGGGACTAACGTGGCCCAGCCCACCCCCAAGTGTGTTGCCATTTCTGGGGGGAGGGGGGAGAAGAAAACCCCCGAAATTGGCTTGTGCGGCGCTAACCCAGTGGTAATCGGGCATCGCTGCACACACCGCCGGAGCTCTTATAGCCACCTTAGTGGGTGGCGGTAAGGGCTTCCCGTTGCATGGCTGTGCGGTAAGAGTTCTCACCGCATGACCTGTTTTTTTTTTTTTTTTAGCTTTTACCGGCTGTGGAAGAAATGGCCCTGGTGAGTGGGGAAAACGGACCCCGCTGCTAGCACAGGGCCCTTTTTCCCCGCAGCTTAGTAAAAGGACCCCTTAGTGAGAACATGCAATTCTTCTATCTCCAGCCTTCCTAAGGTGATCTAATTCTGTGGCTCTAGCTCCCTGTGGTGCTTGAAAGTCAGGTCTCCTAATGCATGCATAAGTCTTAGGTTATTTCTAATATACTTCCAATTACTTTATAACAATTCACTACCACATATTTCTGTGACTGTGCTGAAGATGGCACAGTAATTACCTGGCATTGAGGATCTTATGGATAGGGGGGGGGGGGGGGGGAAGGCTTTTTTTTTTTGTTTGTTTTTAAGTTAATCCTAAGCACATAGTTCTTGTCTACAGCCCCAGCATGTGCCAGTACCAGGGATTCTTTTGTAGTGGCAGCAACAAGAAATTGACCTTCAGAACTCTACAGTCTATGAATAAAAAACATACTTTTTCACTGTTTTGAGTGCTCGTGGTTTGTTTGTTTTTTTTTGAATTTGAAAGTTGATGGAATTTTTAAGAGCAGACATTGGAAAGAAATTCCTTGGTATATTGTGTGAATATACCATGTACCTTATGCAGAAAGTGAAATCGGGGCCCCTAGTTCCTGCCACTTCCACAGGAGTGCAGGAGCTGGGTTGAGCAGAACCATGGGCTGGTACGTTACCCCCTTATTTGAAAATTTAAAAGTAGCGGCACTGTATCCTTGGATAACTTCACCTACATATGGGCCATGGTGTTACTGTTTTAAATAGAAAATGCAAACATTTAGGCTTCAGGGATAGAAGAGGGTAGCCTGAGAAGCCATTACTGCTGATAAGGAGGAAGGGATCGGTGGTGATGATGAAAGCAAATGGGAAGGGTGGTAGAGGATGCGGGCTGAGGTGGAAAGTGTGTGTGTATGAGTGGATAAATATGAAGGAGAGGACTGAGGGTGAAAAGGAGGAAGAGGTGTGTGTGTGTGTGTCTGTCTGTCTGTCTCACTCCCTCATTGCATTCCTCCTCCTTGCTAACCAGTCCAGAACCAGTGGACCTACCAAACAGATGGAGACCAATTGCTTCCAAGCTCTACCCTATAAAGGGCATAGGGAAATCTAAGCTCGCCAGTTTTTCTCTGTTTCCAGCAGATGGTGATGGACATACTGTGCAGCTGGTCTAGTTAGGTATGGCTAGCTCCTAGGGCAGTTGGAAAAATGGTGACCATTTCAGCAGAGAACAGTAGCAAGCTGGGGGGGGGGGGGGTTCCCCCCTACACCTCCTTAACTATTCAGCAAAGTGACTGTTTCCTGTGCTCCTTTCCTCCTCCATTTAAAAAATTAAGAAGAAAAGAGGACAGTAGCTGCTGAACTTCTGCCATGGGGGAAGGTAGTGTTTATACTCTGGTGGCTTAAGGGAGCTTGAATAGGTACTATGGAACAGAAGTGCTAGATCATTGTGGCAGGGGTACAGTGAGGTTTTCCAGAACTGGATTTTTTTTTTAATGTAAATGTTTTATTAAACGTATTAGAGGAATAACAAAAGCCAACGAGGCCAACTTGTGCATCACACCATACAGCAGAATGCAAAGGCAATGGGGAAAACCCCAAGCAAAGTATAAACCTCATAAATGTTTGAAGCATATCAAAGACCCCAACACCCCATCCCCAGAACTGTTTGGATTTTTCTGGGTACAGGCAATTTTTTTTCTTCCAGCATGGAACACGTGGAGGCCCTAGTGGAGTGCACCAAGCATTCTCACTACAGCAACCTTCATGGAATCTAAATGCAATGTGGTTCTTGCCACACTGGAACCACAGGAGGAGCCCTGTAGGGGGATGAGCAGAAGATTATGAGCACACCAAAGATTTGGAAGGGACTTCTGGGAGATGCATTTTTTTTCTGCCCAGTGTCCACAAAATATGGCAGGAGAATGGCCATTTTATCTGCTGTTTCAAATATTTCTCAACCTACCCCTAGTTCTGCTCCTGTCATGCAAGTGCAACTTTAAAGGGATTTGGTGCCTTTGGCAGGAGTGTCAAGTTCAGCAGTGTCTTTGGAGGCCTTGGTAACGAGGGATTGTTTTTCACTGGAGTTTGTTTTAGTTTTGCATAAGGCCTATTGAAAAGGGCATAGGTAAGAACATAAGAATAGCCATACTGGGTCCATCTAGCCCAGTATCTTGTTTCAAACAGTGGTCAATCCAGGTCATAAGTACCTAGCAGAAACCCAATTAGTAGCAACTTTTCCAGGAACTTAGCTAAACCTTTTTTTAAACCAAGGTACACTACTATTACCGCATTCTCCAGCAACAAGTTCCAGATTAAACATGAATTCGGTTGAAACTTGAGAGCATTTAAAATATTTTTTTCCTGTGCCTAGATCAAAAGAGAAAAATGGTTGATGGGCACTTGCTCCTTTTGTTTTGTGGAATGCAATGGTATATTATAAAAATGCTCTTAATATTGTTTATTACTACTTATTGAAAAGAGATATTGAATAATGAGGGCAGAGCTACCTTCATGCAGAAGTCCAGTCTCAGTCTAAATTTGGCAGCATTTTCCAGTTCTGTGGTATATATTTATTGAAATCTGGTTGTAAAAGGCATTTTTTTTTGGGGGGGGGGGGGGGGGAATTATTGTCTCCTGGCTGTATGTTTGTATATAGATTACACCCTGGAATAATGATGGCTAAGGGAAAGCAGCAGTAGAACAGTTGGAGATGAATTACATTTATGTTTTCCCAAATGGTGATGCATAGCTTGATGGGATCATTTCGTAGCTTCTTGTTTAAAATTAACCAAAGAGGAACAAATCTATTATTCTGTTTCTCTGTATTTCCCAGTTTTGACACAGTATAAGTCATCACAATGACAAAATATAAGAAAACCAATGGACTACATTAGGGGCTTATAGCCCTTTTAGGTATGTTTAAACAAAGGAGAGCTGCATGAAAGAATTTTTTTTCCAAATGTTTTTATTGAATTTTGTAAAGAAAAAAAAAAGTTCAGTACATCAGTAATAATAAAGAACTATAACAAAATGTATCACATGAGTTTTCCATATGTGTCTTATCAAAATAATGCAGTTCACAGTAATATCCCTTAGTTTGAATGTGAATTAGTCATATGACAAATACAATTTTTCCATCTTGTGATCTGTGTACATGAAGGTGGAAGATGTAGAGAAGAAATTTTTTCGTATTTCCTGAATAACACATAGTAATGTCTAATAGTCATCTTTGCAATGGTTTATTACTAATTTCTGAGCAACAGAAATAAAATGTAACAATATTTGTCGTCAGCAGGAAGCTGGTAATTAAGAACACAAGATTTCCAAATAGCATGTTTGTTGTAGAGGTTCCTGAAATTGTAAGCTAGCAAGAATATTTTTCCAAACATTAGACCAAAACAAGTTCAAGTTAGTACATTCATACAGCATATGTACCAACATGCCTGCTTTTGCTTTTTTTTTTTTACACAAGAGCAGCATTTATCTGTAGTGGCAGAACCAATAAGTTGTGATTTTTTGGGGGGTCCATAAAGCTCTGTGTTTGGGTGAAAGAAGCTGAGAGGGAGAATATGGGTCTCTGTTTCCAGGATGATTCCCAAAGATTTGGGGTAAGAATGTTCTTCAAATCTTTCTCCCAAACTTTCTGGGTGCCTAAATTGAAATTTTTTTAGTGGATTGAAATGAATGCTAGAAAAGAGAAGCTTTGTGAGATGAAATGTTAATTTTGAACAAATGTTTCTAAAAAACAGACCAATCTAAAAGGGAATAGAGGATGGGTACAAATACTGAATAAAGTATCTCCCAAGAACAAGTTCCTGCGGTGGAGTGTTTATTATACATCCTCTACTCCCTTTTGATTGGATTGTCGACATGGAGGTTGTTTCCTGCCTGTTTGTGGCACTAAAAGACAGATATCAGATTAATTTGGGACTTCTTGAAGGCTTGTGTGTGCCAGCAGTAAAAGTATTAGGTAAATTCAAATCATATTAATTGAGAGGATTTAAAAGAATCTTTATTAATGAGCTTATTAATTTCAAATGTTTTTATTGAAAACCGTTACAAATACATATAATATCAACTCCTCCACTTTAAAACAAGCATATGCCCCTTTATAGAGGGTTGTCCATACTATAACCTGTTTCCAGTAAGTTTTTTAAATAATTCCATTCCCTCCCTCTACTAAGCATTGAGACCGTGAAACAAGTACTGTATAACAATAAGTTAAAGCGAATGCTACATACCTGTAGAAGGTATTCTCCGAGGACAGAAGGCTGATTGTTCTCACTGATGGGTGATGTCCACGGCAGCCCCTCCAATCGGAATCTTCCTAGCAAAGTCCTTTGCTAGCCCTCGCGCGCCCGCGCGGCCGTCTTCCCGCCCGAAACCGGCTCGAGCCGGCCAGTCTCGTATTGTAGCAAAAGAGAAACAAGGGAAGACTCAACTCCAAAGGGGAGGCGGGCGGGTTTGTGAGAACAATCAGCCTGCTGTCCTCGGAGAATACCTTCTACAGGTATGTAGCATTCGCTTTCTCCGAGGACAAGCAGGCTGCTTGTTCTCACTGATGGGGTATCCCTAGCCCCCAGGCTCACTCAAAACAACAACCATGGTCAATTGGGCCTCGCAACGGCAAGGACATAACTGAGATTGACCTAAAAAATTTACCAACTAACTGAGAGTGCAGCCTGGAACAGAACAAACAGGGCCCTCGGGGGGTGGAGTTGGATCCTAAAGCCCAAACAGGTTCTGAAGAACTGACTGCCCGAACCGACTGTCGCGTCGGGTATCCTGCTGCAGGCAGTAATGAGATGTGAATGTGTGGACAGATGACCACGTCGCAGCTTTGCAAATTTCTTCAATGGAGGCTGACTTCAAGTGGGCTACCGACGCAGCCATGGCTCTAACATTATGAGCCGTGACATGACCCTCAAGAGCCAGCCCCGCCTGGGCGTAAGTGAAGGAAATGCAATCTGCTAGCCAATTGGATATGGTGCGTTTCCCTACAGCCACTCCCCTCCTATTGGGATCAAAAGAAACAAACAATTGGGCGGACTGTCTGTGGGGCTGTGTCCGCTCCAGGTAGAAGGCCAATGCTCTCTTGCAGTCCAATGTGTGCAGCTGACGTTCAGCAGGGCAGGAATGAGGACGGGGAAAGAATGTTGGCAAGACAATTGACTGGTTCAGATGGAACTCCGACACGACCTTTGGCAAGAACTTAGGGTGAGTGCGGAGGACTACTCTGTTATGATGAAATTTGGTGTAAGGGGCCTGGGCTACCAGGGCCTGAAGCTCACTGACTCTACGAGCTGAAGTAACTGCCACCAAGAAAATGACCTTCCAGGTCAAGTACTTCAGATGGCAGGAATTCAGTGGCTCAAAAGGAGGGTTCATCAGCTGGGTGAGAACGACATTGAGATCCCATGACACTGTAGGAGGCTTGACAGGGGGCTTTGACAAAAGCAAACCTCTCATGAAGCGAACAACTAAAGGCTGTCCTGAGATCGGCTTACCTTCCACATGGTAATGGTATGCACTGATTGCGCTAAGGTGAACTCTTACAGAGTTGGTCTTGAGACCAGACTCAGACAAGTGCAGAAGGTATTCAAGCAGGGTCTGTGTAGGACAAGAGCGAGGAGCTAGGGCCTTGCTGTCACACCAGACGGCAAACCTCCTCTACAGAAAGAAGTAACTCCTCTTAGTGGAATCTTTCCTGGAAGCAAGCAAGACGCGGGAGACACCCTCTGACAGACCCAAAGAGGCAAAGTCTACGCTCTCAACATCCAGGCCGTGAGAGCCAGGGACCGGAGGCTGGGATGCAGAAGAGCCCCTTCGTCCTGCGTGATGAGGGTCGGAAAACACTCCAATCTCCACGGTTCTTCGGAGGATAACTCCAGAAGAAGAGGGAACCAGATCTGACGCGGCCAAAAAGGAGCAATCAGAATCATGGTGCCTCGGTCTTGCTTGAGTTTCAACAAAGTCTTCCCCACCAGAGGAATGGGAGGATAAGCATACAGCAGGCCCTCCCCCAATCCAGGAGGAAGGCATCCGATGCCAGTCTGCCGGGGGCCTGAAGCCTGGAACAGAACTGAGGGACTTTGTGGTTCACTCGAGATGCGAAGAGATCCACCAAGGGGGTGCCCCACGCTTGGAAGATCTGGCGCACCACTCTGGAGTTGAGCGACCACTCGTGAGGTTGCATAATCCGGCTCAGTCTGTCGGCCAGACTGTTGTTTATGCCTGCCAGATATGTGGCTTGGAGCACCATGCCGAGACGGCGAGCCCAGAGCCACATGCTGACGGCTTCCTGACACAGGGGGCGAGATCCGGTGCCCCCCTGCTTGTTGACATAGTACATGGCAACCTGGTTGTCTGTCTGAATTTGGATAATTTGATGGGACAGCCGATCTCTGAAAGCCTTCAGAGCGTTCCAGATCGCTCGCAACTCCAGGAGATTGATCTGTAGACCGCGTTCCTGGAGGGACCAGCTTCCTTGGGTGTGAAGCCCATCGACATGAGCTCCCCATCCCAGGAGAGACGCATCCGTTGTCAGCACTTTTTGTGGCTGAGGAATTTGGAAAGGACGTCCCAGAGTCAAATTGGACCAGATTGTCCACCAATACAGTGATTCGAGAAAACTCGTGGACAGGTGGATCACGTCTTCTAGACCCCCAGCAGCCTGATACCACTGGGAGGCTAGGGTCCATTGAGCAGATCTCATGTGAAGACGGGCCATGGGAGTCACATGAACTGTGGAGGCCATGTGGCCCAGCAATCTCAACATCTGCCGAGCTGTGATCTGCTGGGACGCTCGCACCTGCGAGACGAGGGACAACAAGTTGTTGGCCCTCGTCTCTGGGAGATAGGCGCGAGCCGTCCGAGAATCCAGCAGAGCTCCTATGAATTCGAGTTTCTGCACTGGGAGAAGATGGGACTTTGGATAATTTATCACAAACCCCAGTAGCTCCAGGAGGCGAATAGTCATCTGCATGGACTGCAGGGCTCCTGCCTCGGATGTGTTCTTCACCAGCCAATCGTCGAGATATGGGAACACGTGCACCCCCAGCCTGCGAAGTGCCGCTGCTACCACAGCTAGGCACTTTGTGAACACCCTGGGCGCAGAGGCGAGCCCAAAGGGTAGCACACAGTACTGGAAGTGGCGTGTGCCCAACTGAAATCGCAGATACTGTCTGTGAGCTGGCAGTATCGGGATGTGTGTGTAGGCATCCTTCAAGTCCAGAGAGCATAGCCAATCGTTTTGCTGAATCATGGGGAGAAGGGTGCCCAGGGAAAGCATCCTGAACTTTTCTTTTACGAGATATTTGTTCAGGGCCCTTAGGTCTAGGATGGGACGCATCCCCCCTGTTTTCTTTTCCACAAGGAAGTACCTGGAATAGAATCCCAGCCCTTCTTGCCCGGATGGCACGGGCTCGACCGCATTGGCGCTGAGAAGGGCGGAGAGTTCCTCTGCAAGTACCTGCTTGTGCTGGAAGCTGTAGGATTGAGCTCCCGGTGGACAATTTGGAGGTTTTGAGGCCAAATTGAGGGTGTATCCTTGCCGGACTATTTGCAGAACCCACTGATCGGAGGTTATGAGAGGCCACCTTTGGTGAAAAGCTTTCAACCTCCCCCCGACCGGCAGGTCGCCCGGCACTGACACTTGGATGTCGGCTATGCTCTGCTGGAGCCAGTCAAAAGCTCGCCCCTTGCTTTTGCTGGGGAGCCGCGGGGCCTTGCTGAGGCGCACGCTGCTGACGAGAGCGCACGCGCTGGGGCTTAGCCTGGGCCGCAGGCTGTCGAGAAGGAGGGTTGTACCTACGCTTGCCAGAAGAGTAGGGAACAGTCCTCCCCCAAAAAAATCTTCTACCTGTAGAGGTAGATGCTGAAGGCTGCCGGCGGGAGATGCTCTACCACCTGCTCGACTTTCTCTCCAAAAATATTGTCCGCACGGCAAGGCGAGTCCGCAATCCGCTGCTGGAGTCTATTTTCCAGGTCGGAGGCACGCAGCCATGAGAGCCTGCGCATCACCACACCTTGAGCAGCGGCCCTGGACGCAACATCAAAGGTGTCATACACCCCTCTCGCCAGGAATTTTCTGCACGCCTTCAGCTGCCTGACCACCTCCTGAAAAGGCTTGGCTTGCTCAGGGGGGAGAGCATCAACCAGAATCTCTGGGAGAACGGCCCGGAGGCTCTCGTTCAGAGCGGCTGCAGAGAAAGGCAGGGAGGTCGATGCAGGCGTCGACGTCAGAACCTGTTCCGGGCGTGGAGGCTGTTCCGGGCTGTCCAGAGTGGAGCGCATCGACACCTCCTGAACAGAGGGTGAGCGGTCCTCTCGGTGCCGATGCCTGCTGGGTGCCGACTCCCTCGGCGACCCAGAGCTCTCGGTGCCGACGCGGGGAGGAGACCGGTGTCGATGCTTCTTCGACTTCTTCCGAAGCATGTCACCGGAGCTCCCCGGCACCGACGAGGAGGACGTAGAATCCATCCGTCGCTTCCTCAGGGCCGAGGTCGAAGCAGGTCGATCCCGGGGGGGGCTGTACCGCAGGAGCCCTCAGGGTAGGGGGAGACCCACCCGAAGGCTCACCGCCACCAGCAGGGGAATGGACAGCCCTCACCTGCACTCCACCCGATGCACCACCGTCCGACGACATCAGGAGATGAGGTCCCGGTACCACCGACGTCGATGCAGCTATCCGATGTCTCGGCGCCGATGCAGAGGGCCGATGCCTCGATGCACTCGATGCACTGGCGGCCAAGGATGAAGGTCTGGACGCTGATGACGTCGATGCACACGATGACCCCGGTGCCGATGCCGACGAAGAGCCCGAGAACAAAACGTTCCACTGGGCCAATCTCGCTACCTGAGTCCGCCTTTGTAACAGGGAACACAGACTACAGTTCTGAGGACGGTGCTCGGCCCCCAGACACTGAAGACACGAAGAGTGCCTATCAGTGAGCGAGATTACCCGGGCGCACTGGGTGCACTTCTTGAAGCCGCTGGAAGGCTTCGATGTCATGGGCGGAAAAATCACGCTGGCGAAATCAAAATCCGAAATGACGAATTTGGAGCACCAAAACTTTAAGGGAGAAAAATCTCGACCGAGGCCGAAAAGAGGCCTACCCCGACGACGAAAAAAAACTTACCGGGGCAAAAACTGGAAACACGGGAAGGGGCAAACGAAACCCAAGGGGGTTTCCGGAGCACTTCCCGAACAAATTTAGAAGTTTTCAGAAGAAAAAAAAACACGTCTATTTTAAAACGGACGCGCGAGGTCGACTCTCCGGGGCTCGACACGACAAAACACAGCCGTACCGAGTGCGGACGAAAGAAGACTGGCCGGCTCGAGCCGGTTTCGGGCGGGAAGACGGGCGCGCGAGGGCTAGCAAAGGACTTTGCTAGGAAGATTCCGATTGGAGGGGCTGCCGTGGACGTCACCCATCAGTGAGAACAAGCAGCCTGCTTGTCCTCGGAGAATTACCTATTGCCTATATGGTGCACATTATTTCTCCTACACATTTTATTCCTTTAATGCTTCCATTCACACCTTTTTAACAGTCTTTTACGTTGAGTCGACCAGATTGGTTAGTATTTTGTTCACCAGATACTACTTTGAAAGATTCTAACAGCCAATCTTCACTCATAAACACCTTTACTGCACCATCTATCCCAGCAGTTACCTTCACTTTTTACAGCAAGCTCCTGATATTAGCAAACTTTGGCGCATCCAAACTGTCCCCAGCCCTACAGCTGGGACTTAACTCAAAATACAATTATATGCCTTTCCCCCTCCCCGCCAGTCCCAATTACCTTACCCCCAAATTAATACTCCCTTTACCTCCCCCTTCCTCAGAGCACTGCTCTTTGGAACCGTTTTGATGGCTATCTACCCCACAGAAGCCGATTCAATATTTGGCTACGTGCCCAAGGTGAGGTTTTACTTAAATATGCCCCCCCCCCCCCATATTGCTAAGAACCTCCGCTGCTTCCCCAGAGACCCACCTGCTCCTCTAGACTCCCAAGTCATCAGCTCATGAAGTTTATTCCTCCAATGCCAAAAGGAAGGTGAGCGATGCTGAGTCCAATAAAGTAAGATGCATTTTCTACCCAATATGCAGGCCTTACCCAAAAAACGTTTTTCACCCTTTGATCCAATAGGCCACTGGCCCAGTGCACTGAGTATGTCTCTCTCAAAAGTTAATATAATCCTTTCCCCTAGCACCCCTCCTAAATATCGAGCAACCAACCTCCAGAACGAGAGGATCAACCTACAGTTCCATATACCATGATAGAATTTATCCTCTGCCCTTCCACATTTCCTACAGCTTTGTGCCTCCGTTGCCCCAGCATGAAAGGCTTGTCTCTGGGAGAATTATGCTCTATGTACTGTCCGAAAATTGCATTCCTGTAGTTCCACACTGTGGCCCAATTGTGGACCGCTTCGAAGAGCTGCTAATAGCAACTTTGCTGATATGCACCTGCCTAATTATGCACTCCACTTTTCCGCAACCTTCATCAAAGCCCTATCTTGGGCCAGTCTAAGGCACCATGAAACCAGGATTCCAATGGTTCCCTCAGTTGTCTAACAAACCGCGGAAGTAAGCTTCTCTCCGGTAGATACCTGACATAATGCAACAGTTGTCTATAAGCCAACCAAGAGGAAGGGCCTTGCCCACATTGCCTTGTGAAATATAAATAAGACTCCTCATTTACTAGACTTTCTAGTTGGGTTACTACCTTTGAAACCAGAGCGCGAAAGACCCCATTCCTTAGTGTCCCTCCGGACCGGACCAGGATTGGACTGATGGGTTGTGCTCGCCTACCAGCAGGTGGAGACTGAGAAAAAACTCTTGACTCTAGAGAGCCAATAGGAGCCCTGGCCATGTGACCTTAGCCTCAGTATTTTCTCAGTCTCCCAGCAGGTAGGAAGTGAGCCCATTAGTCTCTCTCCTTTTCTCTTTAGATATTACAGATATTTGTGATAATTCTTCTGTGCCTGGAATCTTATTTAGAGGCTTGACAGGGTTTCCTTTCTCTTCTTTCTTTGACAGCCTCGGGGGTGTTAAACTCAGGTGTCTCGAGTCCACCCCCCTTCCTCCCCATCTCCCTGGCTTAGCAGGGAAGGGCTGTCCCTTTCTCTGAAAAGGTGTACCGTCTTTGGGAGAGGCAGCCACTTTTAACAGGCAGCTGCTTTAAAAGAATTAAATCAAATAAAAGGAAATTCAAAGAAGCAGCCTTTCTTTCCCCAGACTTCTAACGAGCAGGCAGCTCCAGTGTTTTATTATGATTGAGGGGTTATAAAAAAAAACAACAAACAAACAAACAAGAAAATAATTCAGTGTCTGTGACTTTAAACAGCGATTTTTCTCGTCAGATTTAATTTCCTCCATTTTCTTGCATTTTAGCGGCGGCAGTTTAAACAAATGAAAAAAAAAAAAAAAAAAAGAAAGGTGCGAACCGCGTAAGCGTGGCCACCTGTTTTTTCCGATATGGCTTAAAAGTTCAAACAGCTGCTGTCGGTCAGCGTCGCGCAGTTCACGCAGCTGGAACGTGTAAATTTGGCTCTCCCTTCAAGGTTTCTTCGGGTCCGGTGCTGCCTCCGGTTTTTTTCGAGGCCTTTTTCGCCGGCTGTTGTTTCTTCGCCGTTCCACTGGGCTCCGCTTGTTCGGATGGGTCAGGCGCGCTGTCGACGATCGCCACGGGGCCAGTGGCGCGAACAGCGGCCATTTTGTTTCTCCCTCTGTCTTATCAGTCGGGGATCTCTCTGCTGAAGGTAAGGCTGCAGTTCATAGAGCAGTTCGGCTCCAAGATGTGTACACTTTTGTATGTGCTGAACGGCGTATTCTAAAATGCTCTTCACATCAGCAGGCAATATTTGGTTGAAAGGGGGCTCCTTTCATATATGGATATATAACAAGCTTTTCTTGTTTTAAATTTCTATGTATCACGGGGCTGTTAACACTAGTTTTTTCTGGTGCTCAGTCATTTTTCATTGCCTGGTGGAAAATCTACATCTTATCGTAATATAATTCATTTCAAGCATTTTCCTCAATAGCTGTAGTATTATACAGTGTTTTAAGAACTTTAGAAACTTTCTCTATAGGCATAGAGTAAATTTCTGTCTTTCTCATTCCCTGGTGAATAGGACTACATTGTCTAAGAGTCAATTGATTGGTACTTTGCAATTTTGACCATAATATCTTAGTTCCTTTCAAGCATTTTACTCCATGCCTATGATGTTATATAGTGTTTTAAGAACTTAATAGACAATCACTCTCAATGGCTGTAGTGTTATACAGTGTTTTCTTTTTCAGACTTTAAGCAGCCTTCTCTAGAGGCATACAGTAGATTGTTCAGATGCCATGGGGATATATCAGCTCTTTCATATTCTCTGAGGGACAGTCCTGTCTACCAAGCTCCCAATCACTCAGCTAACTTAGCAGGCATGCTTTATTCATGTCTTCCCTTCTTTTCCAACTGCCTTGAAGCCTCTCGTATTTCATTTTAGCTTTCGTCTGGGTTTTACAGGACATATGGTCACTTAGAGAATAAAGTCATCCTTTCATTTTGCATATTTCCCACTTAAAGATAGTGGGAGGTCCTCAAACCATCTACTCATGTTTGTCTCTACTCTATCAGTTCAGCATTGGCAGATTATAAACATCCTGGTTTGGTCCAGTATGCCTATACATACCATCTGCTATCTCTTCCTCTTCCTTAGAGACCTGATGTTATATCAAGCTTTCTTGAATTCAGATACAGTCTTGTCTACACTGCCTTCACCAAGTGGCTGTGGCACAACTTCACTTTTTTCGTTACAGGTATTTTCCAAGTTTGTCCTTTTTCATTTTCATTCTATGCGCCTTCACTCCAGAGTGTTCTTTCAATTGGAAGGGGATTCACTCACTTCCTGTGTATTTATGCCATAGGTACATAAGTATGGTTATGCTGGGTAAGGCCTAAAGGTCCATCAGGTCCATCAAGTCCAGCATTCATATCTAATGGGCATAGGTACATAAGTTTTGCCATTCTGGGAAAGCTCAAATGTCCACCTTTCTACAACCAGAACAGCATTAAAAAAAAAAAAAAAAAAACCTCTCACGAGAGTATCGAACAGAAATCTCTGCTCCAAAAGCAAGGCTTTGCAGTAATTCTGCAAACTAACGCATACAATATTTGCCATGGCTGTTCACCACTAGGAACACCGGGGACCCTGGGCCTAGGTTCGGTGTTTTAACCTGAAACAAGCTCAACATTCATATCTATTGGGTGTGAGTCTGGTACTACTACTACTTAACATTTCTAGAGCGCTACTAGGGTTACGCAGCGCTGTACAAATTAACAAAGAAGGCCGTTCCCTGCTCAAAGGAGCTTACAATCTACATCTCAGTGAGGGAGGACGCATGACCGTGGTATGTGGATTAGGGAGATCCAAGAAATTACAGGCCGGTGAATCAGACGTTCATACTGGGACAATTTTTTTCTGTCCGGAGCGTACTACCATAGCTGGTGGACTCCTATATTCAGAACTTTCTATATTCAGAACTTACCCAACTATGGAACGCCATAGAGATAGGGTTGGAGTTTGTAGCCCTATTTAACTGGTGTCCTTGGTCATCCTTCCTCTTCTCCTCAGGATCCAGAGAATGGCTAGTTTTTTGCTTATGCATTAACCGGTCATTTTCAGCAGTACTCTCTCTTCCGTTCTTTTATAGATCTAAGAGGAGGTTCATTGCGCTCTTAGGGTCATTTCATTCTTACCTAGACGACTGCCTAATTGGAGAAAGTCTTATCAGCAGAGTTCTCAGGTCACGCACCGGGAGTTGCATTTCTTACAGTCTCTAGGTTGGGTGGTGATTGTAGCTAGGCCTCTCATTTGATCTCTCATCAGATATCTCTGATTTTCTCTTTGTTTAGTCAGGTTGGCGCACAGTCTTTTCTCTCCTCTGCAAACATCCCAGTTTATATTTTTCTTGGTGACCTTGGGCCTTCGGCCATTTCCTCGCTCTATTCTGCAGAATGCAATTTTACTTTCTAATGCCCAAGAAGGAATTTTCCTTCATCCTATTGCGACTCTCAGGGTCATCAATCGCGCTATTTAAGTGTCATCTAGTTATCTCAAGAACCTTAGTTCTGTCATTGGGATGCTTCGTGCAGTACACTTTTTGGCAGAAGCTTGTTTGTATATACTTTTTTCTGGGGGACCTCAGCAATTCGTTTTACCTTCGGGTGAATTTTGTTTTCCCTACTGACAAACAAGGCGGAGAGAGTTATGTTGGTCCTTGCCATGGCAATGGGTTATGTCATCCGCCAAAGAGGAGTTAAGAGTATACTCTTGAGTTTGTAGTCATTTTTTCTTAGTTGTCTCACCCTGCATTTAGGTGAATGGACTCTTCATTTTTTCAGCCTTACTTCCTCACTGCGACACTTCAGGGCTATCTCTTTTTGCCTTCAGGCTCACGAACATTTCTTGCTTCTTCCGTTCAGCAACAGTCTTGACGGAGACAGGGACAGATGCCAACGTCCAGCAGGAGTTTTTTCAACCTTCTATATGCGTTTCTTCCGTCATCTCACTAGGTGTTCACGCAGAACCAAGGCACCTTTCTACATCCGGACCCCCAGTCACTCAAACTTATGGCGTGGTTACTGGGTCCGCAACGTCTTTGATATTTTCGCAGGAAGTACTTCAAGTTTTAATTGCTTCCAGACAGAAATCTACATTAAAGTCCTATGAATCAAAGGGGCGACGGTTCACTCTGTGGCAGTGGCGTACCTAGGGTAGTTGACACCCGGGGCCGGTCATTTTTTAACACCCCCCATCCAAAATCTAGTACTAGGCATGCCGAGAATACAAAACACTCAGGTCCTATAGAGCAATTCTAGCATACCATAAGCAGTAATTTCTACAAGTCTCACAAGGAAAAGGAAAGCATCTTAAACACTACAGTGAGCACTAGAACATCAATTCACCTACTGTAAAACAAAACCAGGCAGAATAACACAGATCGTCCATCTTGCACAGTCAATGCCAATCGAAAGCCATGTCTTTTTCACAAACACAGATACACCCTAATCCACTATAGAATAAGCAATAACCTTTCTATTTAGACAAAAATTAAACTGAACCCCCAAGATGCCAGACTCTGCATACAATGCAACACCACAGAAACAGAAAATGTCCCCTAGTACTGTGCAAAACATAAAGACAGCAGATGTAAATTTGAAAAAACTAACAAGTACCAATCACCACTTTACAAATTAACAAATAGAAATAAAACAAATATAGAAAATAAAATAATACCATTTTATTGGACTAATACATTTAGCTTTCAGAGGCCAAAACATCCTTCCTCAGGTCAATACAGTATAGTGCTGTTACAATATCCTATCCGGACCTGAGGAAGGGGGTTTTGTTCTCCGAAAGTTAGACAAAATGTATTAAAATTAGTCCAATAAAAAGATTACCTTGTTTACATGTTCTATTATAAACATTAACACAGCTACAATACTACTTTATCCTAAAGCAAAAAAAAATATATATATATATATTTTATTTACAGTTTGTCGTCTCTGGTTTCTGCTTTCCTCATCTTCTTTTCACTGTCTTCCTTCCATCCAGCATCTGTCTTTGTTCTCTCTCTGCCATCCAGTGTCTGCCCTCTCTGCTGTCGCCTCCATCCAATGTCTGCCATCTCTCCTTCTCCTTCCATCTACATCTGCCCTCTATCTCTGCCCCTTCCATCCACCATCTGCCCCTGTCTGCCCTCTCTCTCTCTCTCCCCCTTCCATTCACTGTCTGCCCTTTCTCTCTGCCCCTTCAATCCATCATTTGCCCTCCCTCTCCCATCCATCCAGGGTCTGCCCTCCCTCTCCTCCCCCTTCCATCCAGGACCTGTCCCCTCTCTCTTCCCCTTTTTTCAGCCCCCAGTTCCAGCCCCACTATCCCACCAGTCCCCAGTTTCAGCCCCAGTCCTTTTCTCCCACCAGTCCCGAGCTTTAGCCCCCAGCCACTTCTCCCTGTCCCCTTTTTAGTTTCAACCCCAGCCCTTTTCTGTCACCAGTCCTGAGCTTCAGCCCCAGCCATGTCTCCCTGTCTCCTTTTCAGCCCCCAGTCCCCACAATTTCAGCCCCTGCCACCTTTCAGCCCCCAGTCCCAGTACTAGCCCCCTTATCCCACCTACCCTCCTTCAGCCCCCAGTTTCAGCCCCTTTCATCTACATGCCTTGCCCCCCTTTTCAGCCCGACCCATTCTCCCACCTGATCCAGGCATGCCCCATTTTCCGTCATGACCCCTTCTCAGACCCCAGTTCCAGCCCCCTTCTCCCATTTGAGAGCCCCCTCCTCCCATCTGAGAACCCCCACCCCACCCCAGTCCCCTTCTCCCATCTGAGAAACCCCTCCCCACCCCAGTCCTCCCATCTGAGAATCCCCAGAACACCCCTCTCCTCTCCCATCTGAGAACCCCCCCTCCCCACCCCAGTCCCCTTCTCCCATCTGGAAACCCCTCCCCACTCCAGTCCCCTTCTCCCATCTGAAAACCCCCTCCCCATCTAAGAACCCCCACAACACCCCTCTCCTATCTGAGAACCCCCTCCCCACCCGTCCCCTTCTCCCATATAAAAACCCCCTCCCCTCCCCATGTGAGAACACCCCTCTCCCATCTGAGAACCCCCTCCCCACCCCAGTCCCCTTTTCCCATATAAAAACCCCTTCTCCCCATGTGAGAACCCCCTCCCCACCCCAGTCCCCTTTTCCCATATAAAAACCCCTTCTCCCCATGTGAGAACCCCCTCCCCACCCCAGTCCCCTTCTCCCATATAAAAACCCCCTCCCCTCCCCATGTGAGAACACCCCTCTCCCATCTGAGAACCCCCTCCCCACCCCAGTCCCCTTTTCCCATATAAAAACCCCCTCCCCTCCCCATGTGAGAACACCCCTCTCCCATCTGAGAACCCCCTCCCCACCCCAGTCCCCTTTTCCCATATGAAAACCCCCTCCTCTCCCAGCATGTGAGAACCCCCACAATACCCCTCTCCCATCTGAGGACCCACCCCGACCCGACTCCTGCTCCCACCCTACTTTAAAAAAAATTTTTTTGAAGCGTCGTTGCAGGCAGCGCCTTGCGTCTGCCCTGCTTGTAAAAGAAGTAAATCTCTTCGCTTCGTCGTCGTCGGGCCTCACTATGTCCCGCCCTCGCGGAAATTACCTCAGAGGAGGGCGGGACATAGTGAGGCTCGATGACGACGAAGCGAAGAGATTTACTTTTTACAACAAGCAGGGCAGACGCAAGGCGCTGCCTGCAACGACGCTTCAAAAAAATTTTTTTAAAGGTAAAGTGGGAGCAGCGGGAGCGAAGCGGATCACCCCCCCACCCTCTAACACCCGGGGCGGACCGCCCCCACCGCCCCCCCCTTGGTACGCTACTGCTCTGTGGTGCTCCTCTCGCCACTTCATTCCACAAACAGTATCCATTTCACATGTTTTGGAATATCTTCTGCATCTTGCGAAATCTGGTCTGTCTTACTCATCCATTAGAGTTCATTTGGCAGCTCTATCAGTGATGCATGATACTGTTGACAACCGCACGCTTATGCAGCATCCACTGTCAAAGTGGTTTTCTTAAAGGAGTCCTGCACCTGTACCCCCCGCTTCGTCCACCAGCTAGGTGAACTACGTGAACAGACTCTTAAAGTTCTGTTTTCCAGTAGCCATAACTTTTTCTATAAAGTTTTCCTCTTCAAGCAGTGTTTCCTAGTAGCCATTGCAGCAAGTAGATCTATGTGTGGAATACTTCTACGGTTGGTAACTTCTTTTCGGTCTGCTGTAGTTTAAAGTTTTCACCTTTCCCAATCGGTTTTTTCTTATTGGTTTTGTCCTTCTAGCCAGTAGGCGTAAAAGTTTTTCATTGTTTCTAACCCGCTATATCTCGAAGGTTCAAGGAAATGAGAATGTCTATTTCTCTTCTCGCTGAGAGGGCAGTTCACAGCGTATTACAACATGTTCCACAACTTCAGAAGCGGGCTCTATTCTTACTACAGCGATTTTTGGTGCTCTTGGTGCACATTGGTAAGTTGGCAACTTAGTCCTAGTTTCATTTTATTTTGCTCATTGGGATACACAACATGTTAGTTGTCACCAGGTGGCCTATGCAGCATGAACATTTCTCTGCAGTTTTCATAGGGTCCCTCCCTTCAGATTACTGCTTTGGTACTTCCCATCAGTCCAATCCTGGTCCGGTCCGGAGGGACGCTAAGGAAGGAGAAATTAGATCTTACCTGCTAATTTGCTTTCCTTTAGTTCCTCCGGACCGGACCAGGCCCCTCCCATGTTCTCTCTACTCTTTAGCTTCTTTTATTAAGTAGGAAGTATATTCATTCCTTTACGATTTGTGGAACAATACTATATATATACAGAACTTTACGTGGTCTATACCACTTCTCTGGTGGTTGCTGGTGAGCTCAATTGCTGGAATCTATCTATAAAACCTTAAATACGCCATACCACTTCTCTGGTGAGAGTTGTGGCTGAGCTCAGTTGCTGGAATATCTATAAAACCTTAAATAGGATTTACCACTTTTCTGGTGAGAGTTGCTGGTAAGCTCAGTTGATGGAATATATATAAAATCTTAAGTGGGCCATACCACTTCTCTGGTGAGAGTTGCCGGTGACTATAAGACAAGTGAGCCATACCACTTCTCTGGTGAGAGTTGCTGGTGAGCTATATTATACGTGAGCCATACCACTTCTCTGGGGAGAGTTGCTGGTGAGCTATATTACATGTGAGCCATATCGCTTCTCTGGTGAGAGTTGCTGGTGAGCTATAGTACAAGTGAGCCATACCACTTCTCTGGTGAGAGTTGCTGGTGAGCTGTAATACAAGTGAGCCATACCACTTCTCTGGTGAGAGTTGCTGGTGAGCTGTAATACATATCGGGCCATACCACTTCTCTGGTGAGAGTTGCTGGTGAGCTCTGATACTTGGCATTGCCGAGTGCTTTGTGGCTGCTAGGATTCCATACGACACAGAAGGTCTTTCTTTCTTTCCTGCTTTGTTATTCAAATACTGAGGCTAAGGTCATATGGCCAGGGCTCCTATTGGCTCTCTAGAGTCAGAGTTTTTTCTCAGTCTCCACCTGCTGGTAGGCGAGCACAACCCATCAGTCCAATCCTAGTCCGGTCCGGTCCGGAGGGACTAAAGGAAAGCAAATTAGCAGGTAAGATCTAATTTCTCCTTCTCATCCCCTGGCCTAAATGATATATACATTGGGGGCATAAATATTACACAACAAAAACGACTGGCGCTCTAACATCACTGAAGCCAACACAAATCTTTCTTCCGGATCTACCACCACCTTCTTAACTTCTAAATGCATCCCCTTCTTGAATAAGATCACCACACCTCCTCTTCTTCCCACCGTTGGTGCCTCCAGCTAATCACCCACCCACCACCTTTTTAATTTTGCATGTTCTTCTGCCGGCAGGTGGGTCTGCTGCAGAAAGGCAACAGAGGTCCCCCTATCTTTCAACGTCTTCAGTATTTTGTGTTGCTTAATTGGTGAGTGGACACCACCTACATTCCATGTAGTTACTACTAATCCCAACATATTAGCCTACCCCCCTACGTACTCCTTAGACCGAAGACCGAAACGTTACCATCTTGATGGAAAGGCGGCCCAGCCCCCACCCTCCAATCTCGAAGTTTGTTTTAATCCTGGTTCTGCTACCCATTCCTATTGCCCCCCGCTCCTCAAGCAGTGCTCTATTCCTCCCCCCAGTCCCAAACTCTCACCTCCCTCCCCCAACTTCCCCCCCTCCCCATCCCCAAGTACCTTTTCCGGTCACCCGAAACCATTCCACTCCTGGGCTCAAGGTATCCCCCTATGATATCATTCTTCCCCCAGACCCCCCCCTCCACTTAGGAATCCTCACACCCCTTTTCTGACCACTTAAGTGGCACTTAGTACACAATAAAACACTTCCAATCACATTTACTCATTCTCATTACCCCACTTCACACACTACTGCATATAGATATATTTTGAGAGAAGAAAAAGAGAAGAAAAAACCCCCCAACTTTCATACATTGGTCTTTAATTTCAGCCTTTTTGTCTTCTGATAGTTGTCTATTGCTTCTCAAACTTTTAATCTTGTATTGAAGAGTCACTCGAATAGTCTTCCACTCCATCCCTTTTACTCCGCTCACTGGATATCTTTCCCGTTGTTTCCCCGCATACGAAGACAAATAAGGCATAATCTGCCCCTAAATGGCTCTCATTGTACTTCCAAGCTAAACAGTTCATTAGCGATCATCCCTTCCATCTGGCTTACAATCATTCCTCCACTGCCATTCGCAGCTCCATCAGCTCCCCTGGAAAAGCTATTGGTCTCCACTCTAAACTGGCTGCTTCTCCAGGCCTCATGCGGGTGATGAACTGGTAGCCACCATCTTATCCGCAAAAAGTCTTGCCTCCTCTACTTGATCAAAGTACAACGCCCATCCATTGTCTAGCACTCACAAACGCGCAGGGTATAGCAAGCTGAAGCGACACTTCATCTCGAACAGTCTGGAACATACCAGTACAAAGGCCCTTCGGGCTGCTGCCACCTTCATGGAGTAATCCTAAAAGCACAGGATTTTTTTATTCTGATATTGTAATTGCTTACCTCCGCGCAGAGCCTGCAGGATTCGCATTTTGTGAGTATAATTTAATACTCTAAAATACTGGTCGGTCTCCTGCTATTCGCTGTCCCAATCAGTGCGCCCATTCCACCCAGAAATCTCCCACTATTTCCGGGATTGCCGCTGCCTCAGGGAGCCAAGCTTCCAGGAACTTCCGCAGATCTTTTTCCAGCAAAGTCTCCGGGAGACCCACCAAACGTAGATTATTTCTATGTGATCGATTTTCTAAATCCTCTATTTTTTCTTCCCATTCCAGTAATCGCTTAGAAAGTTTTGGCTGTTCTGCTGTAAACTGGTGCAGCTCCTCCTCCACTTGCCCCACTCGGTCCTGCATCGCCTGCATGTCTGTTGTGATTGCCACATAACGCTCCTCCATTCCAACTAGTTTGTCTAAAATCTTCTGGATCTTGGGGAATCCATTGTCTGCTCTACTGCCGCTCTCACCTCCGTGATGATCTCCGCCGCCCATTGCGAACTTGGCGTTGGGGAAGGTGGCAAACTTTTGTCCACCATCTTTGGCTCCGTTATCCGGCTCTTCTCCCAGCTCTCTTTCTTCACCGATTTGGTAGCCATTCACTCCGGCTCAGCTCTCTCCATCTTCTGTCTGATGCCCGGTGCCTTTCTGGGATGTTTGGTACTTCTTTTTGGGGGAAATAAATGCCGTTACCAACTGCTGGTTATTCAGGTACCTCGGAGTAGCGAGACCCCACTTCCTCACTCCTCCATAGCTCAACCAGAAGTATTCCACATGATTGCCAAATTGGCCAGGAAATGAACTTATTTTCTATTAAAATATTAGGATTATTCCAAATAACATCTGAATTGTCTTTAAATTTGGTATTTGGAATTTAATTTATAGAAGGCATGTACTGAAGCTGAAATGACTAGATACTGTTTTAGAGATTTAGGAATATTCATATGTGCCAAGTTATATAAAGGGATCCGAGGAGAGAGAGATTTCTCTAAGCGAAGCCAAGGGGGAGGAGGGAGGATAAAAACATACTGTCTTTGAAAACCATAGACTGCTTTTACTTAGAATATATGAATAGTGATAATTTATAGTTTACCCCACCTAAATGTTTTGGAGGTTTAAGGATTCTTAGTGTTGTTCTAGGGGGTATTTTCCTCCAAAGAAAGTCTGTCAGTAATGGCAACTTTTTTTTTTCTTTTAATAATTTGGAGGAAAAGGAACTGATATCATGCTAAGTTTATTTTGGGTGCTATAGACATTTTAATAGTTTCTAATTGTTCCCCCTCTGTATCCCTGTCCCCCCTCTAGAGCCAACATCCATTTTGTGTCCTTGTCCCTCATCATGTGCAGCTTCTACGTAGTAACATAGTAGATGATGGGATTGACTATACAGATAAAACCCTGTAGATAAACTCATATGTATACCTGATCTTGAATCTTGCACATACTTTTTCATGCTTAGGACTAGATTTGATCACGCCTAAAATAAAATTGGCGCCACCACATTGCCTGCACTGCTTTCCTGCCCTGGCATGCATGCTTGTTTTTAGTGAAATTGAGCATGCACAAAGCTCGCACATGTTCAATTTCACTAAAAATGAGCATGGGGGAGGGGGAAAGCAGGGCAGGCAGTGCGGTGGCGAATATCACCACAGTAAAGCTTCAGCTGGTGGGGCTTGGAGACATTCACCAGCCAAACCAGCAGACCTTGAGGGATCCCAAATCCAAATTGGGAGGGCCCAGGACCCCAAGGCCCCCCTCCCCCCATGGCCACACCACAGGTGTGTACCTGTCCTTAGTACCTGTCCTTAGTGTTCTCTAACCCTTAGAATCTAATTCTTTAATGGGCCAATGCTCAAAGGAAATGGTATTCAAATTATGTGTGCGCTGTACAAAGCGAAAAGGGGGGGGGGGGGGGGGGGGGGGGGGGGAAATGTGCTTGGCACATTAGCGGTAAGCTCGGCTCCTGTGTGGATATGCCTGGAAACCCAAAAGTGAAGCACATATTGGCATCTGTTTTCTGCGCCTTTAAATATAAGCATTTTTTTTTTCTTCACTTGGAAGGCTTATATTTAAAAGCAGGAAACGGGTGCCAATGTGTGCTTTCACTTTTGGGTTTACTCTGACTTGCACACATTTGTCTCTATCAGCGCTTTGGGGATAGCATGGGCTTCCGTCAACTTCCAATATAAAAACCGGCAGATTTTAAAGACAGAATCGTGAGACATCTTCTCTTCAAACACCCTAAAGCCTGCTCTGACCTGGCGTTACTTTTTCAGTGGTAAGGTGGCTTTATTTTGTGTGCTGTTCTCTAATTAACACCTGTTGGACTACATTATTGATTTATTTACCGCCTTTTTGAAGGAATTCACTCAAGGGGGTGTACAGTAAGAATAGATCAAGCATGAACAATAGACAATTACAGCAATAAAAATATTCAAAAACAATACAAAGTATGGCATGGTATACTATTTACAATGTGAACACAATACGTAATAGAACATTATAGGTGATACCGAAGGGTAAAGCAAAGATGTAACATATAGAAGGGTAAGAAAGTAGGAAGAGTTAGAAAGTAAGGTGATTGATTTAAAGAAAGTTGCACATGAAGTCAGAGAAATGGTTAAATGTTATCTCAGCTAGAGTAGGAGTGGATAAACATGTCCTGCTACAGTATATGCAGCCTGAGTACTCCTTGTGTGTGTGAGTGAGAGTAGCGAGTTAGTTACTTCTTCCATTAAAGGCCTGGTTGAAGAGCCAAGCTTTCACCTGCTTCCTGAAGTAGAGAGTCTTGTGTTAAGCGCAGCCTTTCAGGCAGTGCATTCCAGAGTGTGGGGGCTACTCCAGAGAAGGCTCACTTGTGGGTATCACATCGTTTAATGTCTTTTGGAGAGGGTGTGGTTAGTGAAAGTCCTTGGGAGGACCTTAGTGTCCTTGGCGGTGTGTGAAGGATCATCCTATTTTTCAGGTACTCTGGGCTATTTCCTTTCAGGGCCTTGAAGATCAGACATAGAATTTTAAATTTAGCCCTGTATTGTACTGGTAGCCGGTGAAGTTTTTGCAAAAATGGTGTGATGTGGTCACATCGCTTGCAACCTTCTATGAGTCTTGCTGCTGCATTCTGAATCAAATGGAGCTGGTGCAGGCCCTTTGTAGTCTGACCATTGTATAGTGCATTGCAGTAATCCAGTCTTGAAGTTATCATGGCATGTACAATTGGGATAAGATTTACCTTCTCAATGTAAGGAGAGAGGCAGCATAGCTGTCGCAAATAGTAGAAGCAGTTCTTGAAGGTTGCTTGGATTTAGGGAATCAAGTGTTGAATCTAGCTATATTCCAAGGTTCCTGACTTGTGATTTGAGGGGGAGTCTTCCCAAAAGGGATTTTGATGTTAGGTATTAATCCACTTGTGTTAGGGACCCAGAGAAGCTTGGTTTTACTTGGGTTCAGGCAAAGTTTGTTGTGTTTAGCCCGTTCTTGAATTGATGTTAGACAGGTAATCAGTTTATTCAAGGCTGTAGGTAAGTCAGGTTCAGTGGGTATTGGTAGCTGCACATCATCCGTATAGATGTAGAACTGAGTGTCCATTGACCGAATCAGCTCAGCTAGTGGTTTGAGGTAGATATTGAACAGAATAGGTGACAGTATCGATTCTTGTGGTACCCCACAGGTCAGTGTCCATGGTGGTGATGAGTTGCTGCTAAACATTATGGATTGTTGCCTGTCTGATAGGTAGGATCTGAACCAAGCAAGTACTGTTCCATTGACACCTGTTTCTGTCAGTCGTGCTAGCATATCATGATCCACAGTGTTAAAAGCTACAGAGAAATCAAGCAATACTAACAACCGAGGCGAATCCCTTGTGTCTCGGTTTCTGTGAAGATCATCTAGTAGGATACAAGGACCGTTTCTGTACCATAACCAGGTCTGAATCCAGATGGACATGGATCTATCCAGTTCCTCTTTTCTAACTAGTCATTAAGTTGAACACAGACTGTTCTATGAGTTTCCCTAGAAACGGGATGTTGGATACTGGCCTGTAATTTTCAAGTTTGTCCTGATCAAGGTTGTTTTTCTTCAGCAGAGGGTGGACCACTGCCCTTTTTAATGCTGTTGGTAACTGCCCATTAGAAAGAGAGCTGTTCACAATTTTTGTGGCGCCTTCTAAGAGGCCCATACTTGCCTGCTGCACTATTTTTGATGGGCAGGGATCGAGGGAGCAGGTAGTTGGTTGAAGGTCTCTTAAGATTTTGTCAAAGCTCCCCTCTGTCATTGGGTTAAAAGTGTCCCATCCGTCTCTGTCAGGAGGGGGTGAGTTTGTGCACCCCTAGTTGACTGGTTGGGGATTGGGTGAGATTGCCAGTGAATCCTGGTGGAGACTTTTAATTCTGTTGGCAAAGTATGCAGCAAAATCATTGCAATTCAGTTTAGACTGGTTCTGTTGTGGGGGCTGCAGTAGGCTGTTTACTATACTGAACAACTGCTTAGTTGAACTGGCAGCCTGTGCAATGCATTGTGAGAAACACTGTTTTTTGGTTGCTGTTAATGCTTGGTGGTACTTTGCCATGTGCTTCCTACAATTTAATCTGTCTTCATTCAGGCGAGACTTGCGCCATCTCCTTTCCAGTTTTCGTCCTTCGCGTTTAAGGATCCAAAGTTCTGGAGAAAACTAAGGTGAGCGTTTGTGAGTGAGGCATAAGACCTTTTTTAGTACTGCTGATTTCTCTAAGGTCTTGGCTAAGTGTGTATTCCAGATGTAAACTTGTTCTGACATTGTTGTTGGCTTTTCATCCACATGTGGATAGTCCAAGGCCTCTAGGAAATTCTTAGCGGTCAGCTTTTTTTTTTTTGTCTCTGATCTCCTTCCAAACTCTGGGAGGTGCCATTTGTTTTAGGTGGCCACTTATGGAGAATTTAATTAGAAAATGGTCTGACCATGATAGGGGTGTTATTTCAATACTCTTATCCCAGGATTTTGGGATATCCACCCCTTTGTAGAATACCAAATCTAGTATGTGACCCTTTTCGTGGGTTGGAGAATTGATCACCTGTGTAAATCGTAGTACTGTCATTGTGTCCCAAGAAGGCAGCTGTGGTGGTATCTGGGGTTTTGATGTGTAGATTGAAGTCTTCCATGATCACCAGCCTAGGGCAATTCAGGGTCACTTGAGTAATCAGGTCTAGGAGTTCTTGCATAGATAATGTGTTGTTACGAGGTGCTCTGTAAACCATGAGCATCCAGATTGGTTTCTTCTCTTCAAGTTGTATTAAAAGAGTTTCAGATTCATATAGCTGGGGGATGGATATTTCTGCGCAGTTTGATTGTGCCCCAAACCAAGATTGCTACCCCTCCACCCTGTCGTCCTGGTCTTGGTTGATGTTGGATGTTGAAACCTGTTGGGTATAGTTCAGCCAGTGGTAAAACCCCCACTTTCATCTAGCCAGGTTTCACTTATTCATAGGATGTCAAGATGCTGTTCATTTATGGCATCATGGATCACTGAGGATTTCTTTGCAGCTGATCTAGCAGTCACCAGTTCTATAGTTCCCAAGGGTGGTCTGCGGGTAGTTTTGGTATGGCAATGAGGTGATCTTTTGCCTTCTGTTTGGTTTATGGGGGTTATGGTTTCCTCTCCCACACACCACTGGGATACTTGATTGATGTTTGAGCCCAATGCACATTTTTTATGTCAGAAATTAGATAGGCAACATTTCACTGGATGAAACTGCTGCTCACTCAGTGGAGTTCACAATCTTACTAGTTGGCAAATGCAGGGTTAAGGCTGTAAATATTCTGAAAGAAGCAGACCTTTTTAAAGTTGTAAATTCAGATCAGGCCAGTGAGATCAAAGGCTTCTAGCAACAGTAGAAAGCAAATGGCTGCACACTTAACACTTCTATGTAAATTGCTTTGTAGAGGGAATTGATGATATTTGCCTTTAGTTTTAAGGAATCTAATAGATTGTGGCCCAGATGCATCAACCAAACGTAAAAAAATCTAAAACGTAAAAGTGCTTACCGAATTTGAAAAAACAAAGAATGCACCGAAAAAAGTCACACATGTTCGGTGCGGTATTGTAAAGTACAATGCATTACAGATTCATAATCCCCGTCGGTAATTGGCTCCTAAAACATGCGCAGAGCCACAAACTTCAACACAAACGTTAAACCTACGTAGGTTGCTTAGGTCACATGGGGGCGTGCGAGCATTTAGCTCTGTGATCCTAGCAGGAGAGTGCAGTTGAAGAGGTCCTCCTCAAGACTCCAAAAGGACGTCCTTCATAAATCCTCCTTTCTAACAAAAGACCTCTTTCACTGTGATTCCCTTTAGCTCAGCAGAGAGACCTGGGCCCGCCCCCGGCTGGGGGAAACAGAGGAAGGGAGGGGGACATGACCTGAGCAGCTTAGTTGTTTTCAGAACCGGGAAATTGGCTTCAGAGGAGAGCAGAGAAGCGGGGAGGTGTTGTTTATCTCACTTTTGTTTTTAAACATGCCAGCTTGGAATTTTAAGGTGCAGGGGGAAGCGGGGAGATGACAGCGCAGGGCTTTACAACTGCTCTGACCATACGTTTAATATGTCACGGTAAATGATTCGGTGTAATCGTCGTTATTGTTAGTGCATCCCGAATCGTCCACATTACAATGGTAGTTACTCTTTTGTATTCCGTTTTCGTGAGCTGTTTGCTTCGTCGGAAAAAGGCCTTTAATGCTTGCAACGGTAGGAATTTCCTTCGTTAAAGGGTTGTTAGAGGGTCGTTAAGGTTTAGTGCATCTGGCCCTCAGAGTTTTAGAAATAAATACAGTTAAAGTTTTGACTCACGGATTGTAGGTATGATTTTAGAGTTTCTGGTTCTGATATCCTTGGATGGTCCAGTTGATGGTCCAATTGATGCAGATTGCTGTAGGCTTTTTCTTTGTTGTCCAGGGGGGTTAGATGTAAATAAGGATCCAGCTCCGATCACAGGGCATAAGGAGAGTTATTTGCAATGTGAAGGAAAGATAAAATTTCCTTTCTCCATCCAAAATAAATGGAAGAAGTTCAAAGTAAGATTGACAACTGGTTCCTGAAGACAGACTGAGCAGCAGTCAGTAAAAGTTTGGGTTGTAAATAGGCAGAAAATGTAATTATTTAATCTAAGTTGCAGAGCCTGAGGTGAACCCAGCCAGCCAGCCCCAGCCCAGCAGCATGCAGTTTGTGCTAATCTTTGGCATACATGTTGTCTCCTGCGCTAGAGCCTCTGAGCATTCTGCACTCACTAATGCAGACGCATCTGCATTTGGTTCTGAGCATCGGCCTATTAGTGCACAACTGCTAGGGGGTGTAGATCTGTGTGTGTGTGTGTGGGGGGGGGGGGGGGGGGGGCCAACACACACATATCTAGCCTACATGGGAATGGGACTTGATATACCGCCTTTCTGTGGTTTTTGCAACTGCATTCAAAGCGGTTTACCTGGGGCAATGGAGGGTTAAGTGACTTACCCAGAGTCACAAGGGGCTGCAGTCAGAATTGAACCCAGTTCCCCAGGATCAAAATCCGTTGCACTAACCACTAGGCTATTCCTCCACTCCAACTGAGGTGAGGTATTCTGACTTACCCAGAGTCACAAGGGGCTGCAGTCAGAATTGAACCCAGTTCCCCAGGATCAAAATCCGTTGCACTAACCACTAGGCTATTCCTCCACTCCAACTGAGGTGAGGTATTCTGACTTACCCAGAGTCACAAGGGGCTGCAGTCAGAATCGAACCCAGTTCCCCAGGACCAAAGTCTGCTGCACTAACCACTAGGCTACTCCTCCACTCATTCTCATGTTAAGAGAATATTGTCAATTATACACACAACTGACAGCAGTTAGCCTCAAGCATTTACACCAATCTTTGACATGGTGTAAGTACCCAACATTTTAGTGCCTAACTTTAGATGACTCCCTATTTGTCCACTGGAGTCTAGCTAGCACAGTGCTACTCTATATGCCTGGTGTAATGCTACCCATGTGTACTGCTATTGATTTACAGCCTGTCTCACTGACACAGACTACTCAATAATTACCATGGATTCTTTTGGATTCGTATCAGATAAATGAAACCTTTATTAGAGGTGCTAAATTCTACAATGATTAAGGTATATACAATGATTAGCTATATAAACAATCATTACATCACTGGTCTCTACATCTAAGCAATGCTAAGAGTTCTTAGACCAGGAAAGGAAGCAATAATACACTATACATACAATCATCACTGGTCCTTACATTATCCAGGCTCTTATCAGCTGGGGGGGCCCGTTACAGCGAAAGGCAGGAGCTTTTTAGACCAGGAACAAGTCCTCTGCGCAGTACATACGTTACAGATGAGCTCCTGATTTCACTGAAAGAAACTCCCCCTTTTATTAGGCTCAGAACTCATGTTCAGAGCTAAGGAAAATTACAGAATGCTTCTTTGTTTAGGTAAACAAGCCATACTGTGGGAACGTGGTCACATGCTTTCCAAGTCCAGGTGGCCAAGCTGAACTTCTGAAAACAAGAACCATCCTCCCCTTTGCATACCAAATTAATTTTTATCTTCCAACTTGTTTTTGTATTTACAAGGAAAATTACTTTCGGTCAAAGACAGAAGATTTATTTTATTTGTTATTTTAGTTACATTTGTACCCCGCGCTTTCCCACTCATGGCAGGCTCAATGCGGCTTACATATACAGGTACTTACTTGTACCTGGGGCAACGGAGGGTTAAGTGACTTGCCCAGAGTTACAAGGAGCTGTGCCTGAAGTGGGAATCGAACTCAGTTCCCCAGGACCAGAGTCCACCACCCTAACCACTAGGCCACTCCTCCTCAGAGTTCATTATCGATCAAAGCAGGGTTGAAAAGCAATCCTTTACATCTTCCATTACACCATGTTAACCTTTGGTCTCCTAAAAAGACAGTTGTGGCTACACCACTGGTTATTCTATACATCAGACAAGGTTGACGAAAGACCATTGTGGTTAAATGGTGAAGTGAAAGAGGCAATTAAAGCTGAAAAGACATCTTTCAGAAAATCCAAGACAGACCCAAATGAAGAAAATAGGACAGAACATAGCATGAGGTCACTATAGCATGTATTATATACATACATAAGTACAAAAGTATTGCCATACTGGGACAGACCGAAGGTCCATTTAGCCCAGCATCCTGTTTCCAACAATGGCCAATCCAGGTCATAAGTACCTGAAAAGATCCCAAAACAATACATTTTATACTGCTTATCCTAGAAATAAGCAGTGGATTTTCCCCAAGTCCATTTTATTAATGGTCTATGGACTTTTCCTTTAGGAAGCCATACAAACCTTTTTTTAAACCCCGCTAAGTTAACTACTTTTACCACATTCTCTGGCAACGAATTCCAAAGTTTAATTACCCGTTGAGTGAAGAAATATTTTCTTTGATTTGTTTTAAATTTACTACTCATTGCATACCCCGTAGTCCTAGTATTTTTGGAAACAGTAAACAAGCGATTCACGTCTACCCGTTGCACTCCACTCATTATTTTATAGACCTCTATCATATCTCCCCTCAGCCGTCTTTTCTCCAAGCTGAAGAGCCCTAGCTGCTTTAGCCTTTCCTCATAGGGAAGTCGACCCATCCCCTTTATCATTTTCGTCACCCTTCTCTGTATCTTTTCTAATTCCACTATATCTTTTTTGAAATACGGTGACCAGAATTGCACACAATATTTGAGGTGCAGTCACACCATGGAGCGATACAAAGGCATTATAACATCCTCATTTTTGTTTTCCATTCTTTTCCTAATAATACCTAACATTCTATTTGCTTTCTTAGTCGCCGCACACTGAGCAGAGGGTTTCAACGTATCACCAACAATGATGCCTAGACCCCGTTCCTGGTTAGTGACTCCTAATGTGGAACCTTGCATTATTTAGCTATAATTCAGGTTCCTTTTTCCCACATGCATCACTTTGCACTTGCTCACATTAAACGTTGTCTGCCATTTGGATGCAAAGTCTCCCAGTCTCATAAGATCCTCTTGTAATTTTTTCACAATCCTCTTGCGATTTAATGTTTATGTTGTCAGCAAATTTACGCCCATAGTTACTACTACCTCTGGATTTATAAATATGTTAAAAATCTGTGGACCCAGCACAGACCCCTGGGGAATCCCACTATCTACCCTTCTCCATTGAGAATACTGACCATTTAACCCTACTCTCTGTTTTCTATCTTTTAACTAGTTTTTAATCCACAATAGAACTATCCCATGACTCTCCAGTTTCCTCTGGAGTCTTTCATGAGGTACTTTGTCAGATGCCTTTTGAAAATCCAGATACACAATATCGACTGGCTCATCTTTATTCACATGTTTGTTCACCCCTTCAAAGAAATGTAATAGATTGGTGAGGCAAGATTTCCCTTCACCAAATCCATGTTGGCTTTGTCTTGTTAATCCATGCTTTTGAATATACTTTGTAATTTTGTTCTTTAGTCTGTACCATTTTGCCCGAAACTGACGTCAGGCTCACCGATCTATAATTTTCTGGCTCTCCTCTGGAACCTTTTTAAAAAATGTGTTACATTGGCCACCCTCCAATCTTCCGGAACCATGCTTGATTTTAAAGATGTTATAATGCCGTTGTATCGCTCCATGGTGCGACCGCAGCTGGAGTATTGTGTTCAGTACTGGTCTCCGTATCTCAAAAAAGATATAGTAGAATTGGAAAAGGTACAGCGAAGGGCGACGAAAATGATAGTGGGGATGGGACGACTTTCCTATGAAGAGAGGCTGAGAAGGCTAGGGCTTTTCAGCTTGGAGAAGAGACGGCTGAGGGGAGATATGATAGAAGTGTATAAAATAATGAGTGGAATGGATCGGGTGGATGTGAAGCGACTGTTCACGCTATCCAAAAATACTAGGACTAGAGGGCATGAGTTGAAGCTACAGTGTGGTAAATTTAAAACGAATCGGAGAAAATTTTTCTTCACCCAACGTGTAATTAGACTCTGGAATTCATTGCCGGAGAACGTGGTACGGGCGGTTAGCTTGACGGAGTTTAAAAAGGGGTTAGATAGATTCCTAAAGGACAAGTCCATAGACCGCTATTAAATGGACTGGAAAAATTCCTCATTTTTAGGTATAACTTGTCTGGAATGTTTTTACGTTTGGGGAGCGTGCCAGGTGCCCTTGACCTGGATTGGCCACTGTCGGTGACAGGATGCTGGGCTAGATGGACCTTTGGTCTTTCCCAGTATGGCACTACTTATGTACTTATGTACTTATGACATATTACTATAACAATAATTCTGCAAGTTCATTTTTCAATTCTACCAATATTCTTGGATAAATACAATCTGGTCCAGGTGATTTGCTACTCTTCAATTTGTCAAACTGTGCCATTACATCCTCCAGATGATATCACCAACTACCGCCCAGTAGCTTCAATCCCACTGGTAGTCAAACTGATAGAAAGTGTGGTAACCAAACAACTCACCAACTACATAGACAAATTCACAATACTACACGAATCACAATCAGGATTCCGCTATAACCACAGCACCGAAACAGTACTAATTACCCTCTTAGCCAAATTCAAACAAGAAATTGCAACAGGCAAAAGCGTACTTCGCCTACAATTCAACATGTCTAGTGCGTTTGATATGGTGAACCATAATATACTACTAAACATCCTAGAATACTTTGGGATTGGTGGAAGTGTACTTAACTGGATCAAGGGCTTCCTAACGACTAGAACATACCAAGTGAAATCGAATTAGGCCATATCATCACCATGGAAAGCAGACTGTGGAGTACCTCAAGGATCGCCACTATCACCGGGACAAATTCTAAACCTAATCCGTAGTGGTGCGCATGATCTAGTGCGGAAGGTAATGGTGCTGGGGCCACTTGATAACAGTGACCATAATATGATCACATTTCATATCGGCTTTGGAGTAAGGACACAGAGGAAATCCAATAAGTTATCATTTAACTTTCAAAAGAGAGGCTATGATAAAATGGGAAGAATGGTGAAACAAAAACTTCGAGGATTAGCTGTGAAGGTCAAAAATTTACATCAGGTTTGGATGCTGTTCAAAAATACCATCCTGGAAGCCTAGGCCAAATATATTCTTTGTATTAAAAGAGGAGGAAGGAAGACCAAACAACAGCCAGTATGGTTAAAAAGTGAGGTGCTTCAGAAAATGGAAGAAATATCTGACTGAAAATAATAAGAAACAGCATAAGGAATGGCAAGTCAAATGCAAAGCACTGATAAGGAAGGCAAAGAGGGACTTTGGAAAAAAAAAAAAAAAGATTGCGTTGCAGGCAAAAACACACAGTAAATATTTTGTAGGTATATTAAAAGCAAGAAGCCAGCTAGCTGACCGAGGGATAAAAGGAGCACTCAGGGAAGACAAAGATATTGCGGAGAGATTAAATGTATTCTTTGCTTCGGTCTTCACCAAGAAAGATTTCGGAGAGATGCTGGTGCCAGAAATGGTATTCATAGCTACCGAGTCCCCCTTTCAGTTTGCACCGACTTAACCTTCTAAACATTTATTTATTTTTTCTCATTTCTGGATGATGTGGTAACAGTGGTTAGCATATCTGGGTTTATTTTTTTTTTACTTTATTTTTGAATTTTAACAAGATACAACAAAGCAAACATCTGGAAAACATGTCCAGTGCTAATCAGACACCACAAGATAACATTACACTCATTTCTCTTAACCTTCTAAACATTTAAACAGGCTGGCACTCCATTAGGAATTTTTATGACTTCCTAGAAATTCTCTTTCTTTCTCCGGTGTCTCTTAGATTTTATTCCACCTTGTTAAAATTCAATGGCCATTTGGGCTGCAATTACTAAACATATATCCTTACCTGCTGGGATTTGGCTCATGCCAGTTCCCATGTTAATACATGCTCTTTTGGCTGAAGAGCCCTGGGATATGTCCCTATATCCTTCCCCTGAACTTCTTGTCTCAGGACACCCTGTCTCTTTCCTAGAGAATTGAACCTGTGTACAATGACTTACCCTGAAACAGCAGCCATGAATTTTGATCAAGAAGAAGAAGAAGAAGCAGCAGACTTTTAAAGAGAAAGGTAGAATGAGTTCTGAAAGGTGGCAAAATGTCAGAGAGTGCCAGACCACAGTGACCTGTCCACACAGAACATTTAACAGCAACAACCACACTGGTGACAGAAACAAACAAGACATTATCTGCAAATAATTTTGATCACAGACTGTTTTATGTTATCCAGGAAATCTGTTGTATTCCTGAACTCTCGGCATATGGCCGGATCTGGCCCCATTTCTTAGTTTTATTAATAACCAAGGTCTTCCTACCTCCTTTTGTTGGCACCAAGGTCAATCCTGTGTGGCTCGTAGGGAGTTAAACTGCCCACATTCTCTACAACTATTGTAGAACTGTAAATAAAAGACACTAGACTGTGCTCAATTCAACAATTGTTTATTGATATATCGACTATATGAGGCCATACAGGTCTGAATAGTAGACAAGGTATGGTCTGAATGCTGGAAAAAGGCCAGCCCCTTATATAGGGAATTTGGGTATCCTGAACACAAAAAGATCGAAGGAATACATAAAAGAAAGATTCATCATTACAGGAGCATGGGTTAGTTTACTAATGACTACATATCTGTGATAGACTCCTTGACCATCAGATTACACATTATATATTGGAATCATAAATTGCTCCCTAAGTAAAGATACAAATTGTTTTTCCATTCCTAATGGTCGCCTAACACTCTGCTCTTTATAGTTAGAATGAAGAAACAATACACATTTTAAAAGTGGTCATACTTACTAAATTAACCTATTAAAATACATTTCTAAGGTAGAATATTTCCCACATTACTACTTATTTAATTCGCACATGCCCAGGCCGCCCATCTCACTTATTTCTTTTTTCCAGGGGAGCGGCATAAGCCTCAACTAGTCACAAAACTTACTTTTGTCGCAACGGATAGTGGCTGGTTGTATCTTTTTCCACTATGAGTAGAGAGGTGTGGTAGCTGTGTTAGTCCACTTTTAAAGGTAATCAAAAGAAATAAAATAAAACATGGAAAAGAAAATAAGATGATACCTTTTTTTTATTGAACATAACTTAATACATTCCTTGATTAGTTTTCGAAAGTTGCCCTTCTTTGTCAGATTGCAAATAAGCAAATGTTGGTAGATGACAGTACTGTATATATAGTGAAACATCAAAGCATTTCAGTGACAGTCTATATCAGTGATGGCGAACCTTTCAGAGACCGTGTCCAAACAGCAACCCAAAATCTAATTAATTATCGCAGGTGCCGGTACTCATTATGGGCGGGGTCACCACATATGACTCCACCCCTATGATAGCCACACCCCTTACACCAGCCATGGCGCATATAAACAGACATCATTGAAACTATTATACTAATATAGGAGAAAAAAATAACATGATTTTTTTTCATTATAAATCATTTCTGTAAGCTGTTACAGCTCCAGTATACCCAGTGCAAAATAAGACAGCAGATGTAAATTCTAAAATTGGACATATTCCAAACACTAAAATGAAAATAAAATAATTTTTTCTACCTTTGTTGTCTGGTGATTTTGTTTTTCTATCCATATTGGTCCTAGTCTCTGATTCTGTTGCTCTCTAACTGTTCTCTTAACTCAGTTTCCAGGTCTTCCTTTCCATTCATTTCTTTACTTTTCTCCTTTCTTCTTCATTTCTTGCCCTCCATCCATGTCCAGCAACCCTCCTCTCCCCTCCAGCCACCCTCCTCTCCCCCCTGCCCTCCCAGCACCAGGGCGCCCCCTCCTCTTAAATTTAAAAGGCATACCTGGTCGGGGTTAAGGTGGCGTCGGCAGCGAAAAGTGTGTTGTTTGTTCGGTGTGCCCAGTGGCGTTCCTAGGGGGGCTGACACCCGGGGCGGATCGCCGATGCGCCCCGCCCCCCCGGGTGCAGCGCGGACCCCCCCCCCGGGTGCACGCCTGTCCTCCGTTGTTCCATGCTTCTTCTCTGCCCCGGAACAGGAAGTAACCTTCTTCTCTGCCCCGGAACAGGAAGTAACCTCGGAACAGGAAGTAACCTGTTCCGGGGCAGAGAAGAAGCATGGAACGGAGGACAGGTGCGCGCGGCACCCCCCCAGCGGCGTGCACCTGAGGCGGACCGCACCTACCGCCCCCCCCTAGGAATGCCACTGGGCGTGCCTTCGGCCTTCCCTTGTCTCTCAAGCTCTGGTCCCACCCTTGCGAGGGCGGGACCAGAGCTTGAGAGACAGAAGGGAAGGCCGAAGGCGCGCCGAGCAAGCAACACACTTTTCGCTGCCGACGCCGCCTTAACCCCGACCAGGTATGCTTTTTAAATTTTGGAGGGGGGGCCCTGGTGCTCGGAAGGACGGCGGGCTGGTGCTTGGTGGGAGGGTGGACGGCCTGACCAACCAGTGAAGGCGCACGTGCCATAGGTTCGCCATCACTGGTCTATATGCATGGAGACAGGAGGGCAATGACAGTATATCTGAGTGAAACATCAAAGCATTTCAGTGACAGTCTAACAGGATGGGGGTAAATAGGTGAGCGTCAGGGACACAGGAAGGTGACAGAGTAATACAATTTACAAAGCAATACAATTTTATGCTTTATAATGGCATGGAAAACCCAGATCTTTGCTAATATTTGCTCATTCTGACTTCAAAGGTTTTCCACTACGGCTAGTAAAAGCGCTTCTTCACAGCGCCCCCCCCCCCCATAGAGATTCGTAAAGCAGCCACACGCCTACGGACCACTGACCGCACCAAAGCTGAGCCGGCGCCAACCGACTCCACTTTTCACCAGCCCTGCCGCGCGCTCAGTCTGACTGACGCAGTCACGCAACTTCCTGTTTCCGGCAAGGCAGGATGTGGAGGGAGAGAGACAGAGAGAGGTTGTGTCTATGTGTGTAGTGTAATAGGGGAGGGTCACGGGGCACCGGAGAGAAGGATTGTTAGTGGGCGACCTCAGAGTCAGGTACGAGTTTGATCGGGGAGGGGGTTTGAGGGACAAGTGCCGTGTCGCGGACGAGGAGGAGAGATGGCAGATGATGCGGAGGGGAGGCCGAGCTCCGAATGCGTGTGAGGAAGGATGGGTGCTCGGCGCGTGAGAGTGTGAGTACAGCCGAATGCGTGTGTCACGCGCCTAATGCAAGTTGTGACTTGGTACCTTTGCTAGTATAAAAGCTGATTTTTTTTCCTCCTTTGAATGTGTTTACAGCTGTTTATTTTTTTTTTCCTTTCTGTGGACATTGGAGCCGACTCTGTGGGTGCTTGAGCACCCCCAATATTGAGAAAATTCCTTGTATCTGTCCAGGGAAGGGTTATTTCCATTGGGCTTAGCACCCCCATTAATTTTGAAAAGTTGGCTCCTATGTCTGTGGAAAGAATAGATAAAATGGTTAATTGGAATCGTGGCGTGCAGGATCCCTGTGTTAAATCTTCATTAGCATCAGTTTTTTTTTTTTTTTTGCTCTCCTGTTAATAGCCTACATTTTAATCGTGTGTAAACAGCTTGGAGTTCTGCGGTACTAAAACATCACAATGTGTAATGTCCGTGGACTTGTATGGACATCTTATTGCCTTCTCTATAAGAATGAGGGCCAGAATGCTATTAACTTTAATCTTAGGCAGTTACTTTTAGTGTAACTTGTGTGATTTAAGTCTGATAAATCAGAAAACAGTTCTACTGTTGGATAGCCTTACATCGTTTTACTTGTGGAGGGAGTGATAGGTCCAAAACCTGACCAGGCTGTACAGTTGCTCTTTCATAGTACATGCATTTTCTTCGGAGCAAGATATAAAGACGAAATGACCAAGGAGGGGGGGGGGGGGGGAGAGAGAAGGGGGTCTCCTTTGTACTCCCACCATTGTGCTTTTCTTAAGGATTACCAGATTGCTGAACTGAGAACTCCTGAACCAGACCCTGATCGGTTTTATTGTTCTCTTATTGCTTGCAGGAATGTGTAGTCCTTCATTTCCCTGGAGAAAAATAGGCCTAAAATTTCCAATTAAAAGTAGATTGGGAGTTAAAAAGAAACCAGCCTAAAAGCCTAGAACTAGATTGACTGATCCTTGATACCTAGAAGCCAGTTGTTAACTGAGGGAAGAATCTTCAGCGGGTTCAGTGTGATATTGCCTTAAGATAGCAATACTTAAATTGTTTTCCTTTTTTTGTTTTTGTTTTGCTTTGCTTGTTAGTGTTGTTGAACTTTTAAAAATTATGATGCTTATACATATCCAAACAGCAGTAACTGCTGTGAGATGTGATCATCCATATAACACAGAAATAAGATACAGGTTTACCTAGATTATCTAAAGATATCATTGAATATTAAACCTTGGCTATGCCACTTACTTTAGCTCTTCCGTAAAGACAATGTGCCAAGATTTCTCTTTGTTTATAAAATTGCCCATGGCCTTATTCTGCAAAATGTGTTGCTGTTTTTGTTTTTTAAAGATCATTTTCTTCTTAAAAGGGCCCTTTACCAAAGCTTACCGTGTGCTAAATGCCACGTGGCCAATAGGTATAAAATAGGATGCACAACATTTAGTGTGCATTAAGCTTTAGTAAAATGATCCCAAAGTGTAAGAAACATGCATAGTAACATAGTAAATGACAACAGATGAGGACTGAACATTCCATCCAGACTGCCCAACAGTCACACTCATTATCAATTCATGATTAAATTAATGAGTATGATATAAAATACTTGATCATTTTTTTTTTCATTTCTGAGACATAGACCGTAAAAGTCTAACTTCTGGAGTTACCGTTGAAGCCCACTCCAGCCTATCTGAATCCATCTTGTCATTTGAGGGACACAGACCGTAAAAATCTGCCAGGCACTATCCTTGTGTTCCAATTACTGGAGTTTCTTTCCAGCCCATTTTAAACTGGATTGCTATATATGGGATACAGACTGTACAAGTTTGCCTGACACCAGCCTTACTTCTTCACAGAGTTACCATCTAAGCACCACTTGACATGTCAAACACACATGCAACCATTTAAGTTTTATTTTTTATACTATTCAGATCCTCTGTTCATCCCATGCCTTTTCAAATTCCATCACCGTTTTTGTCTCTACCACATCCTTCAGGCGTGCATTCCAGGCATCAAATCCCACTGCTGCTCCTTGTGATCTTGGGGGCAAGTCACTTAACCGTCCATTGCCTCAGGTACAAACTTAGATTGTGAGCCCTCCTGGGACAGAGAAATATCCAGAGTACCTGAATGTAACTCACCTTGAGCTACTGCTGAAAAAGGTGTGAGCAAAATCTAAATAAAATAAATGGAATGTTGCTACTATTTGAGATTCTACATGGAATGTTGCTGAGTGGAGGAGTGGCCTAGTGGTTAGAGCACTGGTCTTGCAATCCAGAGGTGGCCAGTTCAAATCCCACTGCTGCTCCTTGTGATCTTGGGAAAGTCACTTAACCCTCCATTGCCTCAGGTACAAACTTAGATTGTGAGCCCTCCTGGGACAGAGAAATATCCAGAGTACCTGAATGTAACTCACCTTGAGCTACTGCTGAAAAAGGTGTGAGCAAAATCTAAATAAAATAAATGGAATGTTGCTACTATTTGAGATTCTACATGGAATGTTGCTGAGTGGAGGAGTGGCCTAGTGGTTAGAGCACCAGTCTTGCAATCCAGAGGTGGCCAGTTCAAATCCCACTGCTGCTCCTTGTGATCTTGGGAAAGTCACTTAACCCTCCATTGCCTCAGGCACAAACTTAGATTGTGAGCCCTCCTGGGACAGAGAAATATCCAGAGTACCTGAATGTAACTCACCTTGAGCTACTGCTGAAAAAGGTGTGAGCAAAATCTAAATAAAATAAATGGAATGTTGCTACTATTTGAGATTCTACATGGAATGTTGCTGAGTGGAGAAGTGGCCTAGTGGTTAGAGCACTGGTCTTGCAATCCAGAGGTGATCGGTTCAAATCCCACTGCTGCTCCTTGTGATCTTGGGCAAGTCACTTAACCCCATCCATTGCCTCAGGTACTAACTTAGATTGTGAGCCCTCCTGGGACAGAGAAATATCCAGAGTACATGAATGTAACTCACCTTGAGCTACTACTGAAGAAGGTGTGAGCAAAATCCAAATAAATAAATAAATAAATAATAACCATCTTCTATGTGAAAAAGAGTTTCTTGACATTATGTCTGCCACCCTGCAACCTCAATTCATATGCTCAAGTTTTACTGTTTTTCCTTCCCACAAAAATATTTGTTTCTGTATTAATACCTTTCAAGTATTTAAATGCCTGTATCATATCCACCCTCGTTCCTCCTCTCCTTTAGGGTATACATATTCAGGTCTTCCAGTCCTAACCTTTTCCCAGGTAGCACTGTAGATGCCTTTTCATTTGGGGCTGTTATTGAGATGATACGTTTGTTTATTAGAGATTCTAGATATACTGTCTTTCTGTGGATGCTCTGAAGCTTTTTGTGGTCCTTGCCAGTTATGCATTTTTACTGTTGCTGGCATTTTGTCCTGAATATTTATTTATTTGTTTATGATATTTATATCCCACATTATCCCAAGACATTTCTAGCTCAGTATGGCTAACAATAAAAGACTTTAGTAAAAAGTTCGGATTGGTTAGAGTTGTAAAGTTGTACAGAATACATTACATTCAATTCTTATTGTGTATAGCATAATAATAATAATATTGTGTAAAACATATGTTTTTGGTTTGGTTAGAATAGTAGGTAACAAAAAAGGATATGGCATGAAACAATTGAAGGAGTACTATCCAGCAGGCTTGGGTAAGGGAAATCAATTATTCATTATATGATTTTTTTTTGAAGAGGAATGATTTTTTAAAGATGTTATGAAATTTTGAATAATTATGTTGAGATCTGATTTCTATCAGGGAGGGAATTATATCATTTAGTGCCCTGGTAGGTGAAATCCACTGAATGAACTGTTTTCTATATTATTTTCTTGCAATTGGGGGGTGGGGGGCGGAGTCTTAAGCAGTTCCTTGCTCCATAAGTAGCATTATGTGAAGGGAGCTCAGTGAGTGGTTGCATATAATCTGGGGCTGAACCATATATTTGATGTATAAAAGCACAGAATTTAAAAATGATCATTGCTTTAATAGGGAGCCAGTGTAATTTGAGAGCGTGGTGAGGCTCTTTCAAAGTGTTATACTTTGAAGATAAATCTGGCTGCAGTTTGAAGTTTGTTTTTTTTAATAGACTCTTTGCAACTGGCGTATTCTACATTATAGTAGTCAAATTGAGTTTAGAACTTGTTGGTTTGCTTCTTGTTGGCAACTAAGTACATTAGTTTGAACTTGAAAAATAAATGACAAAATTAATCATAATTAAAAGCAACTTCAAATGACCATGCTTTTACAGCGTTTACAAATACAGTAAACTCACCAAGCATTAGACATTATCCCCACATCCTGTATAATAATTCTCACCTTCAACATTCTGAGGCTGCCTGGAACCGTGGTCTGCTAGGTGCTGTAGATCAAACTGATGTCATGAATCACACTGATTGGCTGCGCCTCGGGTGAAGTCACAAAGCAATCAAACCTATGAGATGCTGCAGGACGTTTAATAGACAGGAGTGGAAGTTAGCAAAGCAAGTCTATGGTAAGCAAGGAAGCCCATTGGTTAATCTCTGTTTCCACTCCCCTACGCAGCCGTCATTGGTATATACGCAAAAACAAGCAAACCTAGGAGCTGCTGCTTCACATTGTCGTTTTTAAATTGTTGTTCCATCCGAAACAAGTCTAAAGCTGTTTCAGCTGGATAGACAGTGCCTTAAAACGTGGAGGACAAAAGGAGGGGGGAGACAGACAGACCCTGCAACTGGGAGGGAGGGAGGGCGACCGACCCTGCAACTGGGTGGGAGGGAGGGAGGGGGGACCCTGCAACTGGGAAGGAGGGAGGGAGGGGGGACCCTCCTGCAACTGGGAGGGGGGGGGGGACCCTGCAACTGGGAAGGAGGGAGGGAGGGGGGACCCTCCTGCAACTGGGAGGGGGGGGCCCTGCAACTGGGAGACAGACCGGGGGGGGGGGGGGACAACAACCCTGGAACTGGGAGGGAGGGGGGACCCTGGCACATACTCTTTCTCACACACACACTCGCACCCAGTCTCACTCTCTGTCTGTCACACACACACACACTCGCACATTCACTCTCTCTCACACAGTCACTCTCACACACACTCAAACATACACACTCCGAGGAAAACCTTGCTAGCGCCTGTTTTCTTTAAATCAGAAACGGGCCTTTTTTACTAGTTCTATATAGTGCACCTAGAGATCTGTGCCAAAATGGTGCGGATTCTATAACAATGTGCGTAACTTAACAAGCTAATGAGTGCTGATAACAGCACTTAAGCAATAATGAGCATTAATTGGCACCGATTAGAATTTAGGCATGTATTCTGTAACGATGTGCACTGAACTTTTAATGCACACAGGCAAAAAGGGGTGTGCTTATAAGCGGAGAATTGGACGTTTCATGGGTGTCCCAAAATTTAGTGGCCTAGTTATAGAATATGGCCTAGTGCACCTAAATCTACACGCAGGGATTTCATTGGTATAAATGGATGTGCGTAGATTTAGGCGCTGAAATATCAACTAAGCATATTGTATAATCGGTGCCTAAATCTAGGCACTGATTATAGAATATGCTTAGTCGGCACTGATTTCAGCACCAAATTTTTTTTTTTTTTAGGCGCCATATATAGAATCTCCTGCTTAGGGGGAGATTCTGTAAGTGGGTGCCTCTGTTTAGGTACCCTGATGCAGTGTGGTGAGAGCCTACATAAGAGTAGCCATACTGGGTCATACCAATGGTCCATCTAGCTCAGTATCCTGCTTCCAAGTACCTGGCAGAATCCCAAATTGTGGTAACATTCCATTCTACCAATCCAAGGAAAAGTAGTTGATTCCCCATGTCTGTCTCAATAGCATACTATGGACTTTTTCTCCAGGAACTTCTCAAAACCTTTTTTAAACCCAGATACGCTAACCGCTGTTACTACATCCTCCGGCAAAGAGTTCCAGAGCCTAACTATTCGTTCAGTAGAAAAATATTTCCTTCTATTTGTTTTAAAAGTATTTACATGTAACTTCCTTGAGTGTCCCCTAGTCTTTGTACTTTTGGAACAAGTGAAAAATAAATTCACTTCTACTTGTTCTACAACACTCAGGATTTTGTAGACCTCAATCATATCTCTCCTCATCCATCTTTTTTCCAAGCCGAAGAGACCTAACATCTTTAGCCTTTCGTCATATGAGATGACTTCCATCCCTTTTATCATTTTTGGTTGCACTTCTTTGACCTTTTCTAATTCTGCTATATCTTTTTTTGAGATATGATGACCAAGACTGAATGCAATACTCCATCCCTATCCTAATAATTCCTAGCATCCTGTTTGCTTTTTGGCTGTCGCCGCATATTAAGCAGAAGATTTCAATGTATTATCTACAACGACACCTATATCTTTTTCTTGGGTGCTGATCGCCAAGGTGGACACTAGCATCAGATAACTATGATTTGGATTATTATTTCCATTGTTCATCGCTTTTCATTTGTCCACATTAAATTTTATCTGCTATTTGGATGCCCAGTCTTCCAGTTTCACATTGGCCACTCTCCAGTCTTCAGCTACTACGGATGATTTCAATGAGAGGTTACATATTTCTAGCAGATCAGCAATTTCATGCTTGATTTCTTAGAGTACCCTTGGATGTATGCCATCCTGTCCAGGTGATTTACTACTTTTTAATTTGTCGATTTGGCTCAGTACATCTTCCAGGTTTACCGATATTTCTTTCAGTTCCTTCGCATCATCACCTTTGAAAACCATCTCCGGTACAGGCAGATCTCTTACATGTTCTTCCGTAAAGACCAAAGCAAAGAATTCATTCAGTTTCTCCGCTATGATCTTAATCCTACCTGAGTGCCCCTTTTGCTCCTTAATGAGCTAACGGTCCCACGGATTCCCTTTCAGGCTTTCTGCTTCTGATGCACCTATTCTTTAATGGCATCCGGGTGCCCGGATTCTGTTATAGAATACTAACGTATGCCTAATGTTTGCGCCCACAGTTACACCAGCCGTAGAAGTGAACTAAGTGCAGTCATGTAAACATGGCAAGAATACTGTAAGTTACATACATGAGTGGGAGATCCACCCTGTGCTACTTGTGTATGCCCTTACAGAGTAGTGTTTTAGGCCCCCCTCTAGCACTTACGTGTGCAAATGTACACTTACCCACAGGGCTGTGGAGTCCGAGTCAGAAGCAATTTTGGGTGGAATCGAGGCGGTAAAAATGTATGCACTCCAACTTCAAACTAGTGCTTTAGATCAGTACAAAAAACGTAAAGTCGATGGAGTCAGATTATTCTGTGTGTACAAGGAGCGTGTAAATGCAGATGCCCAGTTACAGGTGTCCCCTTCTATTGACTCATTTCTCAAACTGAACCACTGGACACCTTTCCTGATATTGAAGGAGACAGAAACAAAAAAAGGCAAAGATCTGCCACAGAAATAGCAAACCAAAAGAAAAAAAGCAGATCAAAAAAGACAAAAAAAATGGAACAGGAGGGTAACAGCAGAAGTGGTTTATTACAAGTTACCCGACGTGGCCACGTTTCGCCCTCAGGCTGCATCACGGGTACAAAAAACTAGTAGGGGTAAAAAGCAAAGTGAACCCCTAAAAGTAGTCATACAACCACCTTACATAAGTGCTTCCCAAGCTTACTCAGCAAACTTCCAGTCAACATAGCATTGTGAAGTTTGCTGAGTAAGCTTGGGAAGCACTTATGTAAGGTGGTTGTATGACTACTTTTAGGGGTTCACTTTGCTTTTTACCCCTACTAGTTTTTTGTACCCCTGACGCAGCCTGAGGGCGAAACGTGGCCACGTCGGGTAACTTGTAATAAACCACTTCTGTTACCCTCCTGTTCCATTTTTTTTTTTGTCTTTTTTGATCGGCTTTTTTTTCTTTTGGTCTGATATTGAAGGATCCACCTCGTACAGCGGATCCCAAACTGTGCGGCACTCTACCTTGGTGCACCACAGCAAACTCCTCAGGGGTGTCGCGGCGCATCGCTCCCTACTTTCTCCTCTCGCAGGTCCAGCATCTGCTGCTTCCCCCACCACCGCTGCAGTGCTTGCAGATATCATTTTCGGGCCGTCCGCAATTCACACAGGCACTGTGGGGAATTCACTCTGTTACGTCTGGCCCTCGCAAAAGGAAGTTTCATCAGAGAGGGCCAGATGCAGCAGACTGGGAAGGCACCGGAGTGCCTGTGTGAATCGCGGACGGCCCAAAAATGTAAGCTGCAGCGGCGGTGGAGGAAGGGAAAGGAAGCGGCAGCAATCCTGGACCTGTAGGAAGGAAGGTAGGAGCGATGCTTGATTTGGGGAAGGTGTGCTGGTGTGAGAGGAGGGGGCTGCAAGGAAAGGGAAAAGGAGACCTATGTGGCGGGGAAGGGGGGGAAGGGTGCCACAGATACCAATGTGGCTAGGGGGAGGGGTGCGCCGAGAACCGAAAAGTTTGGGAACCCCTGACCTAGTAGATAATTTTATTACAAATATTAAGAGATATGACAAGGTCTCCCATTTGATTCCTCTTCTAACGTAATGAGGTCATGTTTATTTATTAGGATTTTACCTCCTTTTTGGAATTCATTCAAGGCGTACAACAAGAATAAGTCAAACATAAACAATAACTAATTACAGCAGTAGAAATATTCAAACAACAATACAGTATGGCATAGTATGCTATGTTACGAAGTCAACACAAAACATTTTAATAGACAGCATAGGGTTTAAGCAAAGATGAAATATATTGATAGATAAGATAGAGTAACAGGAGTAAGAAAATAAGGGATTAGTTCTACTACTACTACTACTACTATTTAGCATTTCTATAGCGCTACAAGGCGTACACAGCGCTGCACAAACATAGAAGAAAGACAGTCCCTGCTCAAAGAGCTTACAATCTAATAGACAAAAAAAATAAATAAAGTAAGCAAATCAATTAATGTGAACGGGAAGAAAGAGAGGAGGGTAGGTGGAGGCGAGTGGTTACAATTGGTTACGAGTCAAAAGCAATGTTAAAGAGGTGGGCTTTCAGTCTAGATTTAAAGGTGGCCAAGGATAGGGCAAGACGTAGGGGCTCAGGAAATTTATTCCTGGCGTAGGGTGCAGCGAGACAGAAGGCGCAAAGTCTGGAGTTGGCAGTAGTGGAGAAGGGAACAGATAAAGATTTATCCATGGAGCGGAGTGCACGGGAAGGGGTGTAGGGAAGGACGAGTGTGGAGAGATACTGGGGAGCAGCAGAGTGAGTACATTTATAGGTTAGTAGAAGAAGTTTGAACAGGATGCGAAAACGGATAGGGAGAGGGGTAGTATGAGTAAAGCGACCCTGGCGGAAGACGAGACGGGCAGCAGAGTTTTGAATCGACTGGAGGGGGGAGAGGTGACTAAGTGGGAGGCCAGCAAGAAGCAGATTGCAGTAGTCTAAACGAGAGGTGACAAGGGTGTGGATGAGGGTTTTGGTAGAGTGCTCGGAAAGAAAGGGGCGGATTTTACGGATGTTGTAAAGAAAGAAATGACAGGTCTTGGCAATCTGCTGGATATGAGCAGAGAAGGAGAGAGAAGAGTCAAAGATGACTCCAAGGTTTCGAGCTGAGGAGACAGGGAGAATGAGAGAGCCATCAACAGAAATAGAAAATGGGGGGAGCGGGGAGGTGGGTTTGGGGGGGAAAATGAGAAGCTCGGTTTTGGTCATATTTAATTTCAGGTGGCGTTGAGATATCCAGACAGCAATGTCAGAAAAGCACGCTGAAACTTTGGTTTGGATGCAAGGTGAGACATCAGGGGTAGAAAGGTAGATTTGGGAGTCATCAGCATAGAGATGGTAGGAAAAGCCATGGGATGAGATTAATGAACCAAGGGAAGAAGTGTAGATAGAAAAGAGGAGGGGACCAAGAACAGAACCCTGAGGTACGCCGACAGGCAGAGGGATAGAAGTAGAAGAGGATCCACCAGAGTGAACACTAAAGGTGCGGAGGGAGAGGTAGGAAGAGAACCAGGAAAGGACAGAGCCCTGGAAAAGAAGGTTGCAAATGAGGTCAGAAAGGTGCTTGAGCATTATCGTAGCTAGGGTAAGAGTGGATAAAATGGGCCCTTAATGTAGTGGGGTTTCTGAAAGAAGGGTAGTACCAGTGAGCTGATGGTATAAAGCAGTGGGTAGGCATGGATCTATAAATCTGGATACCTGTGATGAGTTCCTTGCTTGATTCTGTGACTTAACTCGCTTAACCTCCCACAGTGGATGTTTTGAAAGGTGGGAAGGAAGTAATCTTGTGATCTATCAAAATATTAATTTGTTATTAAGCTCGTTTGTCTGTTCTGAAATTCAGTATTGGTTCCTGTCAATGTAATGTAATTGGGGTCTTGGTGGCCATAGTCTCAAAAGTCTTTTTACATAGTAACATAGTAGATGACGGCAGAAAAAGACCTGCATGGTCCATCTAGTCTGCCCAACAAGTTAAACTCATATGTGCAACTTCTTGTGTATACCTTACCTTGATTTGTATCTGCCATTTTCAGGGCACACAGACTGTAGAAGTCTTGCCCAACACTAGCCCCGCCTCCCACTAAATCCTGATGGAAGATTTTCAGAGATGTATCTTTGTGCCTGTGAATTAGAAGCCGCTTCAGATATCCAAAGCTCTTCACCGATATCCACAAGAATCCAGCTAAAGGGCCGAAGTAAAATGTGGCCCTTTAGCTGGATTGTTGTGGATATCGGTGAAGAGCTTTGGATATCTGAAGCGGGTTCCTGAAAATCCAGCTTATATTTAATTTGAAGCCACATTTTTGGTTTTGTGAATTAGAAGCGGCACATATGATTTATGTTGCCTTTTGATTATTTTTTTTACCCCACACTGCGCTTGTACAATCGTCCCTTGATGAAGCCCTTAAGAGAGAAACGCCTCCTTCGTCGCTTTTGATCCCATTGTTTTTGGTCAAATTATCGCCAAAACAGCAGGCCTCCTTCAGCTGAGCCCAGGGGGCTAGTGGAAAGGAATGTGCAGTGTGCTGCTCTTCCTATGCATCTGTGACCTTTCACCTCTTGTGGGACTGGGGCAGCTCCATCATTTGTTATATGAGAATGAAGTGCTTTGCTTCATTACCTTTTCACTCCATTCTCTCTTTATGCAACATGCAGTAACAGCTGGTCCTTACGGTTTTTGGTTTATAATTTCACTTTCTGTACTGCCTTTCAGCCGTCAGCATCAACAGATTTTGTTTGTGGGAGGATTTGCTAGTTTTAGTTTTGTTTATGAATCCAGAATGACATTAGTTTACATAATTAGGTAGAAGTTTATGTAAACAAACTTGTTTGGGGGGGGGAATACATTTTACGGTGACTAGCCCGGTAGCTGAGTGGGGGGAGGGGGAGGCATGCTGTGCACTACTTTGGAAAGTTATTTTCAATTCATGAGCTCAGCCTTTGCTCCACAGAGAGGATGCTTTTAAGGCAGCTTTCGCAGCATCTGTGGAGCAGAAGTCTGCTCACTGCAGAGTGGCGGCATTAAGTGGTTAGACGTTTTGGTGCACATCTACCAGGGTCTGTGATTGGTGTCCCCTGACTCAGGACTGTCAGCTTAATGACTAGGCTGAACCAGGAGAAGGGATTGATTAAATAGTGAAAAATCCAAGCTAGCTTAAAAAAATGACTCCAGGTGCCATAAGTCTGTAGAGGTCAGGTGGCAATTCAGCCAGATGCCAAAGGGAACAGATGAGATACTGTCAGGCCAAAAAGAAACACTTTTATTAGCTGAATATGTTAAGTTGGACTAGTATAAAGGCATCATCTAATATCACAACCTGGTTGTGATTTTAATAAAAAAAATTTTATCACGCTTTTTTTTTGTTGTTTTTTAGCATTCTTAGCATTAAGGTGCTTAAGGTATGGAACAACAACTTTCTTTATATTTCCACTGTTATATTTGCATATCTGCCAAGGTAACCTTGAAAATAATCGGGGGACATTTGATTGTGGCTCTGTACCTCTTACTATCCAAAATCATGGTAAGCAAGCATAGACAAACTTTACTGCTGGCAACAAACTCAGAACTCAGACACAAATTTTCAATTATCGTCCAATTTCTTAATTACTTTTTTTTTTGTAAAATTGATTGAATGTGCTGTGTTTCAGCAACTTGATAAATATTTACAGCAGCATGAAATGTTAGATCAAGATCAGTTTGGGTTCTGAAAGGACCATGATACTGAAACAGTATTAATATCTTTGTTGGACAGAGTGAGGACAGGTTTTGATAAGGGTACTAAGTTTTTCTGTTACCCTGGATATTTCTGCAGCTTTTGATACCATTGATCATTCTATTTTGTTGAATTGATTACAATTACAACTTTGTCTTACCCTTCACTACCAATTATAATGTTCTATTACGTATTGTGTTGACATTGCTAGTATTCCATGCCATACTTGGTATTGTTTTCGAATATTTTTACTGCTGTAATTGCCTATTGCTCATGTTTGATCTATTCTTACTGTACACCGCCTTGAGTGAACTCCTTCAAAAAGGTGGTAAATAAATCCTAATAATAATAATTGATTGGATTATCCAGCTTTGTATTATGTTGGTTTAAATATTTTTTGAAAGTCAGGAAGTTCTGTGTGTTCGAATGGTCTCTGGCCTGTTTGACAGGTGTTCCGCAGGGCTCCTGTTTTTTCCACGGTATTTATCTCTTTCTTTTACCTTTATTCACATTGTTGAGATGTTTGGGGGTGCAATACAAGTTGTATGCTGATGACATACAGTTTGTGTTGCCTGTCGAGAACTCTTTTGAAGATTCTTTTGTTAAATTGAGATTTTACCTTTCAAAAAATATTGCAATGGATGGAGGGAAATCGTTTGAAATTGAACATTTCAAAAACTCAAATTCTTTTCCTCTCTGGTACAAAAAGGGTAAATTGTCCTTTTAACATTGATTCTGTTACTATCCCCATTGTCCATCAGGTTAGAAATTTGGGGGTGCAACTTGACATTACATTATCTATGAAAAACCAGGTTGGAAATAATAAAAGCAACGGTATTTTATAAATTAAGAACAAAGGACAAGTTTTTGAAAGCAGTCACAAAAGAGCTGCTCATCTTGTCCCATCAGCCAGTTGCTCAGTCTTTTCACATCTTCATTTGTGTTGAACAGATGCCCCAAAGGTATTCCTTCAATTTTAGAAAAAGATGGAAATTGCATGGCACTCCCTGGGCAATATGGCAGATGGGGTAATTGCCTCTGTGGAGGTGGTCATGCTGTGTGAGGCCTAGCGTTCTCATGTTGCAACAAAATTTCCTTATTGTACATTCAAAGTTTTCAGGGTTGCAGTGTAATGCTTTAAGTGATTCTTGGATTGTCCTTTGAGTTTGTCGTGTAAAACTCACCTATTGCTTTCACGGGTCATGCACTTTGTCTTTGAACACACAAATCAGCCCTTCCCGGTCCACAATCACCCAACAGTTCACAGTACTCACATCAGTACAATCATCACCATAAACAACCTGCATGTGGTGGTGAATTTCAGTTGGAGAGATTCCTATAGCAGTCAGAAATTGTATCACAGCACTGTTGTATTTCACAAGCAACAGCAAAACAATCTCTTCATATAGACACTTCTTACTAATTGAGGTGAAGGAAGAGGTTTCAAAGAACAGGTGAACATATGTACTACTACTACTTAACATTTCTAGAGCGCTACTAGGGTTACGCAGCGCTGTACAATTTAACAAAGAGAGACAGTGTCTGCTCAAAGAGCTTACAATCTAATAGACAAGTGAATATGTAGCATGTCATTGTTGCCATCTGTTGATGAGTTGTGGAGGCATTGCCTTTCATTTAACCCTCATAGTTAGATCTTTAAGTTGGGTCCGTATGACTCCTTATGAATACCTGGACCAGCTCTATTTGCTGTTTATTTTTTATTGGTATATGCCTTGGGTGAATCTCTTCATAAAAGCGGTTAATAAATCCCAATAAATAACTATATTGCCTTTCAAGGAGTACCAATTAAAGTTTTATATCCTGAAGCAGGGTTATTTGAAGAACTTCACTACTCTCGAATAGAGAGCTCCACAGGAATGGGGATCACAGGAACTGTTAGGGATGGAAGAATTTACCATGGGTAAAAGCAGTTGGCTTAGCAGAATTTTAAAAAGGTTTGGATAATTTCCTAAAAGAGAAGTCCATAAACCATTATTAAGATGTACTTGGGAAAGTCCACTGCTTATTTCTAGGATAAGCAGCATAAAATCTGTTTTACTGTTCTGGGATCTTGCCAGGTTCTTGTGATCTAGATTGGCCACTGTTAGAGACAGGATACTGGGCCTGATTAACTTTGTTCTGTCCCAGTATAATAACAACACTTAATGTTCTTATGTTCTATTCCTGCAGGGATGAATGAAATTGCTGTGGGATTCCCACAGGACTGTAGTCATAGTAGATGATGACGGCAGAAAAAGACCTGCACGGTCCATCCAGTCTGCCCAACAAGATAAACTCATATGTGTATACCTTACCTTGATTTGTACCTGCCTTATTCAGGGCACAGACCGTACAAGTCTGCCCAGCAGTACTTCCCGCCTCCCAACCACCAGTCCCGCCTCCCATCACTGGCTCTGGCACAGACCGTATAAGTCTGCCCTCCATTATCCTCACCTCCCAACCACCAACCCCTCTTCCCCCCACCTGCTCCGCCACCCAATTTCGGCTAAGCTCCTGAGGATCCATTCCTTCTGCACAGGATTCCTTTATGCATATCCCACGCATGTTTGAATTCCGTTACCGTTTTCATCTCCACCATGGTATTTATTCATTCACTCACTCATAATGCTTGATATACCGCAAGGGGGCCGGAAATAGAAATAAAAAGAAGAAAAAGGTACAGGAAGGGAAAAGATGGGAGGGTAAACAGAGAGAGGGAAGAGAGGTCATGAAAAAGTGGGCCAAAAGATCTTGGAGAATAGGTAGGTTTTGAGAAGTGACTTGTAAAGAGGGTTCAGTCCCGATTTGAAGCAGGAGAGTGTTCCACAGTTTAGGACCAAGATACCTGAAGGCCATTCCTCGGGAAATATTGAGACGGAGAGCATGGGGAGAAGGAAGGGTGAGGAGATTAGTATTGGAGGAGCGGGGGCAACAAGAGGGGAATATAAGGGATGAGAAAGTTGGTTATATAAGGAGGGGTGGATGAGAAGCGACCTTTTTAAAACAATCTTAACCAAATCAACCAAAGCCTCCAAATAATGCACACTTGGGCAGATGCATTCCAACTAAAACTTAATGCAGAAAAATCACAATTTCTTGTACTCACCTCACAACATAACACAAAAAACTTCTCCACCATAATCACACCATACTGTTCCCTTCCTGTCTCACAAAACTTGAAAATTCTGGGAATCACCTTTGTTCGAAACCTCACTCTTGATACCCATATGAAAAACACGACGAAAAAGATGTTCTACACTGTGGAAACTCAAGAGTAAAACCTTTCTTCCCGAGATACATCTTCCGTACCCTGGTACAGCCAATGTTAATTAGTCATCTGGACTACTGCAATGCACTTTACGCCGGGTGCAAAGAACAGACAATCAAAAAACTCCAAACAGCCCAGAATACGGCCGCCAGACTCATATTTGGAAAAACTAAATATGAAAGTGCAAAACCCTTAAGAGAGAAACTTCACTGGCTCCCACTTAAGGAACGTATTGCGTTCAAGATCTGCACGATCGTACACAAAATTATTCACGCAGATGCCCCAATCTACATGCTAAACCTCATAGACCTACCTCCCAGAAACGCCACAAGATCATCCCGCAGATTTCTCAACCTGCACTACCCCAGCTGCAAAGGACTTAAATACAAGCTAATGCATGCCACTACCTTCTCTTACATGAGCACACAGCTTTGGAATGCACTACCTACAGACCTGAAAGCAATCAACGAATCAACTATCTTTCGAAAATCTCTGAAGACATTCTTCTTCAACAAGGCCTACAATGAGAACCTATAGCTTCACTAAGTCACCTTACCAATCCACTCAATTATGAACGCCTGCCTTCTTTAACTACCCTAACCACTCTCTCCCTTCTTTCTTCCCTTCCTAATCGTTACACATTACTAACTGTATCTGATATCCTGCAATGACAATGTTTACAAATCTATGTAAGCCACATTGAGCCTGCAGATAGGTGGGGGAATGTGAGATACAAATGCAATAAATAATAATTAGAATGTGGGCAAAAACAGGTAACCAGTGCTTGGCTTGAAGAAGAGGTGTTACCTAATCAAAGTAGTGTGCACAATGGAGAAGTTTCACAGTTGTTTGTGCAGCGCTGCGTACGCCTTGTAGCGCTATAGAAATGCTAAATAGTAGTAGTAGATTGAATAAGTTGGAGAGATTTTAGAGAGTTAAGGGGAAGTTCTGCATAGAGAGAGTTACAGTAATCAAGATGAGAAATCACAAAGACAAGTAGGAGAGTGCGAATTAGAGGGGAGAAAAAGGGACGAATGGAACGAATGTGATGCATAGCAAAGAAGGCAGAACATACAACAGCATCAATTTGAGGCTTGAATATAAGTTTAGTGTTAAAGATCACACCCAAAATCTTTATAGAATCTTTGAAAGGAAGTAGTTGACCATTGACCGAAGGATAGGGAGATGGAAGAGCCAATGAATTAGTAAAAATAATAGCCTCACATTTAAGATGTCAGAATTAGGGTTGGAATGTATCAGAGGCAATTGGAGTGCCAGAACGAGGCTTGACATGCCAACCAGTACACCATAATGAGGCTTGGAACACTCGTTGGTTGAATAATGAATACTGTGGCTCAGAAGGAAAAAGAGAGAAGCGATTGTGGAAGTAATACTGTTGTTTCCTGCAGGTATGGGTGGGGATGGAATGGATTTTAGTGGGTATGGGTTAGATTTCAGTGGGGACGGATGGGATGGGTGAAATTTCTGTTCCCTCGCAACTCTCTACTCCCGAGTCTTCTTTCCACTATGAAGCAGTGACTTTAATACAGGTGTTCCTATAATAAGACTTAAGAACATAAGAATAGCCGTACTGGGCCAGACGAGTAGTCCATCTAGCCCAGTATCCTGCTTCCAACAGTGGCCAACCCGGGTCACAAGTACCTGGCAGAAACCCAATTAGTAGCAACATTCCATGCTACCAATCCTTGGCAAGCAGTGGGCTTTTCCCCATGTTCATCTCGATAATAGACTATGGGCTTTTTCCTCCAGAAACTTCTCCAAATCTTTTTTAAGCTCAGGTACTCTAACCACTGATACCGCATCCTCCAGCAGCAAGTTCCAGAGCTTAACTATTCTTTGAGTGAAAAAATATTTCCTCTTATTTGTTTTTTAAAAGTATTTCCATGTAATTTCATTGAGTGTCCCCTGGTCTTTCTACTTTTGAAAGAGTGAGAAATCGATTAATTTCTACCCATTCCACACCACTCAGGATTTTATAGACCTCAATCATATCCCCCCTCAGCTGTCTCATGCTGAAGAACCCTAACCTCTTTAGCCTTTCCTCAATTTGGTCACTCTTCTTTGAAACTTTTCTAATTCCGTTATGTCTTTTTTTTCTTTTCTTGAGATATGGCGACCAGAACGCAGAGGCATTACAATATTCTCGGTCTTATTTTGCATCCCTTTCCTAATAATTCCTAGCATCCTGTTTGCTTTTTTTGGCTACTTAAGCACACTTGGCAGAAGATTTCGGCATATTGTCTACAGTGACACCTATATCTTTTTCTTGAGTGCTGACTCCTAAGGTGGATCCTAGCATCAGGTAACCATGATTCGGATTGTTCTTCCCAACGTGCATCACTTTGCATTTGTCCACATTAAGTTTCATCTGCCATTTGGATGCCCAGTCATCCATTTTCCTAAAGTCTTCCTGCAATTTTTCACAACCCACATGTGTTTTGACAACTTTGAATAGTTTTGTGTCATCTGCAAATTTAATCACATCACTTATCGTTCTGTTTTCCAGATCATTTATAAATATGTTAAATAGCACTGGTCCCATTACAGATCCCTGCGGCACTCCATTATTCACCCTCCTCCATTGAGAAAAATGGCCATTTAACCCTACCTTCTGTTTTCTGTCCAATGACCAATTCCTATACCATATGTAATAAGTTTCTTATTGGGCAGACTGGATAGACCATACAGATCTTTATCTTCCGTCATTTATTATGTTACTATGAGGTGTATTTTCAAAGCACTTAGACTTACAAAGTTCTATAGGTTACTGTGGAACTTTGCAAGTCTAAGTGCTTTGAAAATACTCCTCTAGGTAATCCACAGAAGGACATTGACTCCTGTCCCATGCCATTTTAATTTTCTCAGGAGTCTCTCATGAGAAACTTTGTCAAAACCTTTCTGAAAATCTAGGTACTCTACATCAACCGGCTCATCTTTATCCACATGTTTATTTACACCTTCAAAAAATGAAACAAATTGGTGAGGCAAGACATTGACTGAACCCATGCTGACTCGATCATTAAACTTTGTCTATATATTCCATAATATTATTCTTTATAATAGTTTCCACTATTTTGCCTGGCACTGAAGTCAGTCTTACTCGTCTGTAATTTCTCAGATCACCCCTGGAACCCTTTTAAAAAATTGGTGTTACATTGGCCACCCTCCAATCTTCATCATGTAGTACGGACGATTTTAATAACAGGTTACAGATCACTAACAACAGATTAGGAATTTTATGATTGAGTTCTTTCAGTACCCTGAATTATGGACTTTGTACAGTTCTATGTGTCAGTGGAGAAACTGTGCATGTGTATAGGTAAAAGATGGATTAGCAGCAGAGGGATGAATGTATGCAAATGTGCTCCTTAGAATAGTCCTTTTTGGTCCTCTTGGAATTATTGTGGATTAAGTCGTCAGCTGAGTAATTCTGAAGCTGCTTCTGCAGAGTGGCTTTGCATAATTTTAGGAAAACAGACCCTTTCACCTAATGAAACATTTTAATCCTGTTTCGTCCTGCAAGCCTTCAAATGTAAATTTTGCAACCATCACTTTGCAAGCAGGCAATTTGTACTTTTTGTATTATCCTAAGAAGTCTCTTTTTGCTAAGGATATCCATGGGACAGTATGTTCAGTCACTTTATTCTCCTGAGGATAACCTTAACCATAAATAACTTCTTAGGAAAGTACAAAAAAGCCCAAGGTGACTGACTGCTTGTGCAATAGAAACATAGAAACGTGACGGCAGATAAAAGCCAAATGACCCATCCAGTCTGCCCATCCTCTGTAACCACTAACTTTTCCTTTTCCTAAGGGATCCCACGTGACTGTCCCATACTGTCTTAAATTCTGACATAGTCCTCGTCTCAATGACCTTTCTTAGATTCCTCCTAAGCCTATTTCCTCTTAACTTCATCGTATGCCCCCCTCATTCCAGAGTTTTCCTTCGTTTGAAAAAGGCTCACTTCTTGTTCATTAATGCCCTTGAGATATTTAAACACCGCTATCATAGCTTCTCTCTCTCTCCTCTCTTCTAGCATATACATGTTGAGGTTCATAAGCCTGTCCCTATATGTTTTATGTCCAAGACCACTTACCAGTTTCGTAGCCGCCTTCTGGACCGACTCCATCCTATTTATAATCCTTCCATAGGTGCGATCTCCAGAATTGCACACTGTACTCTAAATGGGGCCTCACCAGAGAGTTACACGAGGGCACTATCGCCTCCTGCTGGTCTTCCCTCTCCTTATGCACCCAAGCATTCTTCAGGCTATGACTCTCACTTTTTCTACCTGTTTGGAAACTTTAAGGTCATCAGACACAAGTGCACGACCCTGCATTTTTTGGGATTAAACTTTAGTTGCCAAATATCGGTCCATTCCTCTAGCTTCACTAGGTCCTTCCTCATGTCATTCACACCCTCCAGGGTGTCCACCCTGTTACAGAGTTTGGTATCATCCGCAAAGTGATAAACCTTACTAGACAGCCCTTCCGCAACATCGCTCACGAAGATGTTAAAAAGAGCCGGCCCTAGGACCGATCCTTGCGGTGATCAGCTAAAAGGTGTGACATAAAGAGGGGAATTTTAGAGCAGGGCACCTAAAAGAAATGTGAAAAATGTTTATTTTATAAAGGCAACATGGGCACCTGTGTGCCTTTTATAAAATAAGTATCCAGAACACAAGCAGATTCAGATGCACAAATTTACACCTGCTCTGAGGCAAAGTGTACATGTATGTGTGTGTACGTGTGCGTGCGTGCACGCTGTGCCTCTGCTACGTCTCCAGGAATGCCTGTGCTCGGCACATATTTATGTATGTGCATTATTGTTTATGCGTGTTTCTATGTGTGTTTACAGCCATGCAGTTTTTTAGAAAAGCCCTTCTAAATTCTCCTTCAAAACCTTATAAGCTGATGGTTGTGTTGTAAAGTGTTCTATAAAGTAGGACATCTCCAAACGGTTCTGGGATCCCCATAGCCAGTCAGGTTTTCAGTGATTATGTATAAGATACATTTGGTTGTTTTCTTGATATACTACCTTTCTGTGGTACAGCCAAAGCAGTTCAGGAATTATATACAGATCAGCTCAGATGACTTTTGTGACCTGCTCTCCCTCAGTGGTCCTCATCCTTTTGGGACTTTTGTTTAGGCCTCTAAGGGGGCCTCAGTGAAGGATCTTACCCTGAAGGCGATATTTCCTTCAGCTCATTATAATCCAAAGCGTTCCCAGCTTAAAAATTAATGAAGACCACTGCCCTAGTCTATTTGTAGGGATAGGGAACAGCTGAGGGGGTTGGGTGGGAAGAGAGGCTGGCATGGACAATGGAGCATAGAATTCATATTTTGCCTGCCTGTTTTCTGTTTGGTGAAGGTCTATGTACTACATGTGTTGGGTGAGGTACTATTACTGCTAATCATTTCTGTAGTGCTACTAGACGTACGCAGCGCTGTACACATTATATGCAGGTACTTTCTCTGTCCCTAGAGGGCTCACAATCTAAATTTGGTACCTGGGATAATGGAGGGTTAAGTAACTTGCCCAAGGTCACAAGGAGCTGCAGTGGGAATTGAACCCAGTTCCCCAGGATCAAAGTCCGTTGCACTAACCACTCCAATTGAGGTGAAGTATTCTGCAGTACTAGTATATATTTTCTGTGTAGGGATCTATTCAGGAGGTGTATTCATATGCTAGTGGGTATTTGCAGCATTGCCTTTCATACACAGGTTTGGCTAACCAGCATAAGCAGTCGCCTTATACCCCTCTTTAGGGGTAAATGAAAAAAAAAAAGAAAACAAATAATCAATGCTTCTGAAAACTGAAGCCAGTGTTTGAAAGCTAGAATTTGTTAAGCATCTCTGCCAGTGCCATATCCTTGGAAAGTCTATTGTAATGTAAAATAATGAACTGTATTGGCACAGGGTTCCTGTACTGGTGTTGCAGCCAAGATGATAGAGGAGAATCTTGCTTTGTTGTGAGCTGCTGTGGCTTCACATCAGTCTCTGAGGAAGAATCATTTTAAGAATGTCATCGCTGCACAGCTTTCTTTGCTAGCTGTGTCCTCTGTTTCTCTTTCAGTCACTTGACATTGCTGTTACTAGTAGACAGTGCTTCCTGGCATACACAATTGAGAAGGATTTTAAGTGCTTGTAATCTGGAGCTATGGATATTCCAGATCTATTACTGCAACAAGAATCTTTTCACTTTTTCAAGCATAGCTTATGCAGTTTTCACATCAGATGTTTTTCTTTCATCCTTCTTAGGAATTAGCGCAGCTTTGCGACTCAGCAGAAGGGGCTGGATGTTCAGCAAGCATCCTTTATCAGGGCAAAACCCTGCATCATTTGATTTGTTTTTAGAGCAGGTAAGGGATGGCTATGCTATAGGTACACTGTTAAACTGGCAGATTTCTGTTTTATTTGCTGTAGACTGAGCCTTTTGGAGCTAAACTGATGGTCCATTGATTAAAAACATTGCATTTTTAAGTGGCTGTACATTATAGTGTAATCTATCCCATGATGGTAAATACCTTAAATAGGAACCTGCCATGCTAACTATGATGCACTGTCTTTTGAAGTCTGGCTGGAAGTCTTGATGGAACATTAGTATTCATGGACAGGAACAGAGCAGAGGTCATGGAGTGGGAATTTGATACACAGGTTAAATCTGGCTGTGCAAGTGGATAATTCTTTTGGGCCTACCTTTGACCATTGTTTTCCAAGTTTACCTGGAAATCCAGTGAGCACTGTTAAAGAGCATCCATTAAAAAAAAACAAAACTCTAGAGAAATTTGCAATGCTTTGTTTGAACTTGATAAAGTTTTTATTTATTTGCTGCATTTATATCCCACATTTTCCCACCTATTTGCAGGATCAATGTGGGTTACAATATAATACAACAACAATCACATTGATGGGATAAGAAAATCAGAATATAGATAACACATAAGGTGCGAAAAAATATATCATGGCAACCATATTAACGGAGTGGGAATTTCAGCATTGTTGCAGATAAGGTGCAAGGAAATTTATGTATAATAAGAAGTGAAAAATAGATAAAACATGACATAATGATATCAGGACGAGATATAATAATCAGTAATTAGGTGTAAGTTAAAGTAAACAATTTAGAAAAGGTCCATTATAAATATATCTGGTGAAGTTTATGTGTCATTTTCTTATGGGGGATCTTTTTTTGTATGTCTTTTTGAACAAGTAGGTCGTAATGAGAACCTTGTAAATTAGTTGAAAATAAGTAAAATTTTTTTTTGTTTGTTTTTTGTTACATTTGTACCCCGCGCTTTCCCACTCATGGCAGGCTCAATGCGGCGGGCAATGGAGGGTTAAGTGACTTGCCCACAGTCACAAGGAGCTGCCTGTGCCGGGAATCGAACTCAGTTCCTCAGTTCCCCAGGACCAAAGTCCACCACCCTAACCACTAGTCCACTCCTCCACTCAGGAGCTTAGGCTCTTTGAATCAAGGGAGTATTAGGCATGAACCCTGGCTTCCCTGGTTCCCACTTCACTCCTTTAACCACCAGTTCTGTTTACAGTCACATTTCAAAGGGATGGAAATGTGCTTGTAATTGTTGCCATATTTCTCTGGTTGTATACATCTTTGTGGATGATGTGCTAGTCATGTTTTTGGCATTCCTCTTCCTTCCAGTTCCCCTGCACCTGTGACGTGGGCATAATATGGGGTAAATGGTAGCCACAGTAGTGTTGGTGATTGCTCAGGTGAATCTGGACATGTGTGGAGGGAAAGGTAGCTGTGGTATTGTTGGTGTTTGTATGGTATTGGATGTGCTGGGACCATTGCTAAGAGGAGGAGGGAGCTACTGTACCAGCTAGGACCTGCCTTAACAGGGTTGATCTATGGAGGATGTGAAAGGATGCAGGGCCTCACTTGCATGTCAATAGAGGTTGAAAAGCAGAGCAGATAAATGGGGATGTGTGTAAATAAATAGTCTTGGGCTAGGGGAAAGGGAGGGGGCAGAGAAACTGTGTGATGTGCACTTTCTCAGTTTAAGATGGAATTGGGGTTGGAGGTGTGTGTGTGCTGTGCATATCTTAACTCTTCCCTTTTGGGTAAAAAAATAAATAAATTTCCTTGTCATCAAGCAGATGAAGCCATTACGTATGGGTTGTGTCCATCAAACCAGCAAGGGGAGATAGAGAGCACTCAACTTTTCACAGTGCCTCATGGCCAGCCAGCTCCACTGCCTCTTCAGTATTCTCTATCTCCCCAAGCAGGGTGGCTGCAGCTTCTTCGAGCTCCATCAAAAATCTGCCTGGGGGTGGCTCCTGGCTTGCCAGTTGTTAGCCGGGGTGTTAGAGGCTATAGCAGCTTCACTTTGAAGGCACATAGGTTAGCCCTTTCCCTGCCTTACCCATGCCCCCGTGGATGTGGACATATTAGCTTGCTTTTCCCTGTCCTTTCCCACTCAGTGGATGCAGGCACATTGGTTCGCCTTTCCCTGCCTTTCCCACTCATCTGAGCCTCCGGAGTTCTTATTACCTCTGCTTTCCTCACAGCGTTAAAAAAAAATGGAACAGAGGTTTTCCTTTGATCCTTCTATGGGACCGGAGCTGTGATACTCGGTCCGGTGAGGTAAGAGTGTTTTCTAACTCCTCCGGGGTGGGCCCGCGATCAGGGCGTTTTTGGCGTGAAACCGCCATTTTGAATTTTCCGCCGTTTTCAGTGATGGCTGCAGAGAATGTAAAGCGCTGTTCCCGGTGTGGCAAGCGCAAATCAGCAGCGGGGCTCTGTAAATCATGCTGTACAGGTGTAAGAGCCGGCCCGAGCATGGCGAGTGATGATTCTTCCCGCTCAGAGCTGGCAGCGGACGCCATTTTGAATTCTCCGCATGGCGCGGCCTCCTTAGAGACGGAGAGCCCTGAGCCCGGGGGGGGGGGGGGGACCTCGAATTGAGGCTATTCATGGAGCGGCTAGCCCTGGACGGGATCTGGGTGCCCAGGGCGAGTTTTTCTCCCCTGATTTTGTGTTGTTAATTGCATAAAGCATACATGCTGAAAAGAGCTCTCCCTCAAGGGTTGTCTGAGGCCCCTTCTATTGTACCCCCCCCCCCCCCCGGTGGATTCTGGCCTGGGACTGCCCGCTGAGGCTATTTTCCCTGATAACTGGCATAAAGAAAAGCGTAGAAGGGCTAATTCCCCTTCAGATTGTGGTGTACCTCCCCCCCCCCCCCCCCCCCCCCCCCCCCCGGTCGGGCTGTGAGGATTCGGAGAGTTCTGGCAGGCCTTCGTGGTCTGAGGAGCCAGAGTCAGGTGCAGAATTACCACAGTATCTGGATGATCCCTCCGCGGTGAGGATTTTCCACCGTGATGAGCTGCCAGCGCTTATTTCAGATGCCCTACAGGTCCTTTCTATTGAAGAGCCTGACAGTGGCACGGCCTCCTCTGTGAATCCTAGGATGGCTAGTACCAAAAAGCCTGCTCGAGCTTTTCCTTTGCATGACTCCATCCAAGAGCTTATTTCCGCTCAGTGGACTGACCCCGAGGGACCTTTGAAAGTTTCCAGGGCTATGGGGCAATTATACCCTCTGCGTGAGGAGCATTTGGCTCGCTTTGCAGTGCCTAAAGTAGATGCCCTAGTCACTGCGGTGACAAAGAGAACTACCCTCCCTATGAAAGGAGGAGTTGCCTTGAAGGATATACAAGGCCGTAGGCTGGAAGCAGCACTTAAATGGTCCTTTGAAATTGCAGGTCTTACTGTTCGGGCGTCTGCATGCAGTTGTTATGCTGCTAGAGCCTGCCTGGCGTGGTTGCAACAGGCAGTGGAACAGTCCGGAGATGGAGCGGAGCCCTTCTCGGATGTGGCTCCACGGCTGGAGTCGGCCTTGTCCTTTTTGGCTGATGCCCTTTATAATATTGTCAGAGCTTCGGCTAAACAAATGGCAGTAGCAGTGGCGGCTCGCCGTCTTATTTGGCTACGACATTGGGCAGCGGACATGGCCTCTAAGCAAAGTTTGGTGAAGTTGCTCTTTCAAGGCCTTCTCCTATTTGGTGAGGAGTTGGAAAAAAAAAATTGTTAAAGGCCTGGGAGATCCTAAACCCCAGCGCATGCCCGAAGATAGGCCGAGGCCTTCCTCCAAGGGCCAGGCGGTCCACTCCTCTTATAGACCTCGCTTCCGTGAAGCTAGAAGGTACCGCCCGGGGCGTTCTGCTGGGTTCACTTCTCGTGCTCGTTTTTCAGCAGAGGAACTCGTTTTGCTTGGACAAGCGTTCTGCAGCCACTGGCTCTAGGCCTGGAGTTCAGGGGCAACCCTCTCAATGATGGTGCGCCGGCCCCCTCCTCGCTTCCTGTCATCGGAGGACGTCTTTCCCTCTTTGCCGAGGAGTGGGCCAATATTTCCTCAGATCAGTGGGTTCTGGATCTGATCAGAGATGGCTACAGAATAGAATTCAATGCCCCAGTAAGGACGTGTTTGTGGAGTCCCGATGCGGTTCTGCCGCCAAATGGGCGGCGGTAGAGGAGACTTTGCAAGGTCTGATTCAGTTAGGGGCCGTGTCCCCAGTACCTCCCGCCGAACACGGCTACGGCCGATACTCCATCTACTTTGTGGTGCCGCGAAAAGGTGGGTCTTTTCACCCTATTCTGGACTTAAAAGAATTAAACAATTCCCTGAGAGTGCGGCATTTCCACATGGAAACCCTGCGCTCTGTCATTGCTGCGGTACAGCCAGGAGAGTTTCTCACGTCTCTAGACCTGAAAGAAGCTTACTTGCACATACCAGTTTGGCCCCCGCACCAGACGTTTCTGAGGTTTGCTGTGTTGGGAAAACATTTCCAGTTCCGGGCCTTGCCTTTTGGCCTCGCCACAGCTCCCCGAACCTTTTCGAAGGTAATGGTGGTAGTAGCTGCTTTGCTCAGGTGAGAAGGTATCAGGGTTCGCCCGTACCTAGACGACTGGCTCATCAGAGCAGACTCTGTAACAGAGAGCTATCAAGCTACAGCCAGAGTGGTCTCAGTACTGCAATCTCTAGGCTGGGTCATCAATATGGCCAAAAGTCACCTGACCCCCTCGCAATCTCTAGAATATTTGGGGGCCAGGTTCGACACAGACTCGGGCTATGTATACCTACCCGAGCTAAGGCGGTGCAAGCTTCAGAATCAGGTCCATCTGCTCCTGAGGATGCCCCGCCTTCGAGCTTGGGACATTGTCCAGCTGCTGGGATCGATGACAGCCACATTGGAAGTGGTGCCCTGGGCGAGAGCGCACCTGAGACCTCTACAGTATTCCCTACTTCAAGATGGTCTCCAGTTTTTCAGGATTATCAATGCAGACTTTCTTGGCTCCCTGCGGCCCGACTCAGCATGGAGTGGTGGCTCTCAGACAGCATGCTGCGGCGATGAATGCCGCTGGCGTTCCCCGATTGGTGTCTAGTAGTGACAGATGCCAGCCTGAAGGGCTGGGGCGCACATTGCAAGGGGAAGCATGCCCAGGGTCTATGGACACCCGACGAGTCGGAGTGGTCCATCAACCGCCTGGAGTTGAAAGCGGTATTTCAGGCGCTTCTGGCCTTTCAAGTGACCCTGGAAGGATTGGCTGTCAGAGTGATGTCGGAGAACACGACAGTAGTGGCCTACATAAATCGACAAGGCAGCACTCAGTGCAGAGCACTGGCCGCGCAGGCTGAACAGATTTGCCACTGGGCCGAGCTGCATCTTCAGTTTCTGTCAGCAGCTCACGGTGCAGGTCAGAGCAACGTGCAAGTCGATTATCTAAGCAGGCATCAGATCGATCCAGCAGAATGGGAACTAGCAGACGAAGTATTCCTGCAGATATGTGCCAAATGGGGCAAGCCCGTGATGGATTTTATGGCGACAAGTTCAAATGCCAAAGTCCCGTGCTTCTTCAGCAGATGGAGAGATCCTCGCTCGGCAGGGTTGAATGCCTTGACTCAGCCCTGGCCTCCGGACCTACTATATGTGTTCCCTCCGTGGCCCTTGATAGGGCGTGTGCTCCTGCGGATTCAGCTTCACCCAGGAGAAGTGGTCCTCATTGCCCCGGATTGGCCCAGGAGGCCTTGGTATGCGGACCTCCGACAGATTCTAGTGGAGGCTCCCCTTCCTTTACCTCTGGTACCGAACCTGTTGTCACAGGGCCCGGTAGCCATGGAGGACGCCTGCCGCTTTGGTCTTATGGCATGGCGATTGAGAGGGCGAAATTGAGGGACAAAGGCTATTCAAACACAGTCATTTCCACTCTCCTGCAGGCCCGCAAGCGTTCCATTTCCGTGGCTTCTGCCAGGATTTGGCGCCAGTTTGAGTCTTGGTGTGCTTCAAAAGCGATCACACCCATGCGGGCTCCTGTCTCGCCGATTCTGGACTTTTTCAGGATGGTGTACAAATAGGCTTGGCCTATAATTCCCTGCGGGTGCAAGTGGCAGCGTTGGCCTCCCTTCGAGGACTCTGCTGCAGTATCTGCGAGTTACTATCTCTTTCAGGATCTATGATCTGTTTGTTTTGCTATCAGGTCCTCGCAGAGGGTCTCCAGCGTCTAAAGCCACTATTGCCCGCTGGCTCAAAGAAACTATCTTTTCAGCTTATCTGCTTGCCGGCCGGTCTCCGCCTGTAGCCTTTAAGGCGCATTCTACCAGAGCGATTTCTTCCTCTTGGTCTGAAACTGGAGCACTCTCGTCAAGAGATATGCAGTGCAGTAACATGGGCTTCTAAGCTCTCTTTTGCCCGACATTACAGGCTGGATGTGGCTGCTAGGAGGGATGCGCGTTTTGGAGCACAAGTGCTAGCGCGTGGTGTGACCTGCTCCCACCCTATCTAGGGATTGCTTTGTTACATCCCATACGTAATGGCTTCATCTGCTTGATGACAAGGAAGGGAAAATTAGGTTCTTACCTTGGTAATTTTCTTTCCTTTAGTCATAGCAGATGAAGCCATGAGCCCTCCCTGTATGATTGTCTGTATGCTGTGAATCTGTTTCAGGTTCTGTTCTTGTTTCCTGAAGTTCCTTCCTTGGGAGAAAGTTGGAAAACAGTCTTCAGGATTCATGTTCACTTATAGGAGGATGAGTCCTTTCCCTCCAGTTTGTTTTGGAGGATGAGTCTATTCCCTCCAGTTTATGTTTTGGAGGATGAGTTTATTCCCTCCAGGAGGTTGCGTGTATCCCCTCCACTTATACAATAAGGAGGACGAGTTTATTCCCTCCTTTTGAGTTCATGCCCTTGTTAAGGGGCTATCGTTCGCTGTGAGGAAAGTTCATGTTATTCCCATTTCGGTTTGCCATACTGCTTTGGAAGCTTCAAATACTGAAGAGGCAGTGGAGCTGGCTGGCCATGAGGCACTGTGAAAAGTTGAGTGCTCTGTATCTCCCCCTGCTGGTTGATGGACACAACCCATACGTAATGGCTTCATCTGCTATGACTAAAGGAAAGAAAATTACCAAGGTAAGAACCTAATTTTCCCTTTTGTAGTGAGTCGAGGGCAGTTTTGATTTGTTTCAACACTTTATTGGAAGTCATCATATGACAAAATTCAATTAACTCAATACACAGCAAAGTATCATATAACAGTTATATAACCAAACGAGTTATTTACGGTCTATATTTTAAGTTCCCCCCCTCCTTCTTCCCCCCCACTCTTAATCTTCTTCTCAGTTAACTGTATAGAAATCCCCTACCATCCCCCTTCCCTTTTGTATCTCCCCCTCCCATTCTCTCATATCCCCCCTCCTTTCCCGTGTAAACCTTGCAACCATACAGTCTCCCTAGTCAGATGTACGTACTCCCCCCCCCCCCCCCCGCTATATGTATCAACCATTAGTGGGGACAGTGATGTTGATATTGTGTACATTTCCAGTTCAGATTCACAGCATATTGAGGAGTAGACTTCTCCCCCTTGGACTAAGCCCTTGCATGTAATGACCCCATACTGACATGAATTGTTTTTTTTGTTTTGGGGCTCCTTTTGCCTCTCTCGCTTCCCACGTGGCCAACTCATGTTTTTGGTTCCTCCAGTGCCGGTACGCCGGTGGGTCGGGATCTATCCATCTCTGCAAGATGGTCTTACGTGCTACCAAGCATACTTTACGGCACCAGGTTCTATTTCCTTTCGCCTGAGTTGCAAATGCCTTCTGTGTATCCAGGACATAGTGGGAGTTTTGATTTAATACTAAGTATTTATGAATGAGTTTTATGTTTTGCAATACTAGTAAAGTCCATCAACAGTGATGGATGATAAAGACCTAATAAGCCTCTATACCCCAGATAGCACTGTGATCCCACAGCAGCCTCCAGCTGACTTGCAAATTCCTCTGGTTTGTCCTTCCATTGCACTCCACATTTTCCTTGACAGAACCATTACAGTGTGACTGGACAGCTTTGGTGAAACACACAAAACACCAAAGCCAGATCCTAAGCTTCCTTTTCTGTTACAGGGATAAATAATTAGTGCTAGCAGGAAATGCATTTCTTCTTGGTTTAAGTAATGCTGATTGTGAGACTTGTCTTATGATGTCATGTCACAGGAGACTAATGCACTATTATCGCTACTGAAATATGTCCTAATGCTACTACTGTATGACATCTCATGGCTAAGCAGCAGTTCTGTCTTGTTTATTTTTCTGTATTATTGGAATACTAGTAAAAAAGACCCGTTTCAGTATGAAATGAAACGGGCGCTAGCAAGGTTATCCCTCTCTCCCTCCCTCGCTCTCTCCCTCTGTCCCCTCCAAGTCCCACGGCCCCCTTTCTTCCTTTCAGATTTCCAGGCCCTCCCTCTCTCTCCTTCCCTCTGTCCCTCCCCCGAGTTCCAGTCCGCCCTCCTCTCTGTCTCACAGACACTTCCTTGCGATCCCTCCCCTCCCTGACACTGGCCCCGCCCATCCCCCTACGTGCATGTTGCCCCCCTTCTTACCGGGGTCCTGGCGGCAACAGTGAAGAGCCTCGCGAGTCTGCTGCCTTCCCTTCTCTTCGCTCTCAGCTCTGACTCTGGTCCTGCGAGGCTCTTCACTGCTGCCGCTGGGACCCCGGTGGGAGGGAGGGGAGGGTAACAGAGGGGGGTTGGCGATTTTGGAGGGGGGGGCGTGTTCTTCAATGCGTGTCTCTCACTGGGATCGTAACTCCCTGCTGACGTCAGGCAAGCAGGGTTCTACTGCTGGCCAGTGACGTCAGCAGGTGGTTACGATCCCAGTGAGACACTTTAGAACGTTCACATAGCAAAATATTATATTAGAAAAGACTAGTTTGGCACCTTGTGAATTATTGCTTGTAGTGTAAATGTGCATGAAGTATCTTACCTGTCAGTGCACTTGGGGTCAGTCACTTTATAAAGGACGCTAGTAAATTTGGACTCTTAGACTAAAGTTCTGAAAGACATTCATGGTCGGCAAATATTCCGTATTAAAGTATTTAAAAATGTGAATACATATTGATTTTTAAATCTTAGTAGTCCCTATTGCTGCGTTTTTAGTCTTGCTTCCTGTTTGAGGACTTTTTGAGCCTTGCCTTTGAAATGTCAGCTTAACCTTATTTGTTCTGTAAATCACATGCTGTTCCTTTTACCTTCTTGGCAATGGTCATTTAATTCATTCTGTTGTTTGGGCCTGATTTATTGACCTGTTTTCATCAGCAGAACTGTATTCAACTTGAATTATGAGATTTGTTTCAGTAAAAAAAAAATTAGATGTTACCTTCATTTGAAATGACACCACATACTGTCCCTGGGCCTTGTGGCATCTGATAATGTAAACCTTCCCCAGTTCTTCTCTATATTAAACCTTTTTAACTTAATGTGTATTCAAAAATAAAAAAAAAAACCCTTTCCCTTATATCTTACCATTGAAGATTTATGTTGTCTGTTCTTTTTATCCTTTATTTATTTTTGTTACATTTGTACCCCGCGCTTTCCCACTCATGGCACGCTCAATGCGGTGGGCAATGGAGGGTTAAGTGACTTGCCCAGAGTCACAAGGAGCTGCCTGTGCCGGGAATCGAACTCAGTTCCCCAGGACCAAAGTCCACCACCCTAACCACTTGGCCACTTAAAGTTCAAAAAGGACGCATCTGATTATTTAAGAAGTTGTTTCCATAGCTGCTCTGTTTGGACTTTGAATTTGTAATGCCAGCCCATCCTAGAAATCTTTATTCTAAAGATCATACCATTTTTTCAGTGTCGCATTTTGAGAATTTTGTTACTAAACCATTATATATAGACTTCTTGTTTGAAATTTATCATAATTAGGTGGACTGCTGCACAGTTGAAGTTGTTTCTTAAAAATCACTTTATTAAAAAAAGGCTGAGCCTTGGTGTGTTGTGATGCAGGACAGAGGATCGATCTTTAAGACTAAAGTGTATCACAGAGGTGATACTTTGTGCCTTAGAGTTTCCTAAGTCGGTCCTGGAGTACTCCCTTGCCAGTCAAATTTTCAGGATATCCACAATGAATATGCATGAATTTGACTTGCATATGCTCTGTCTGTTATATGCAAATCTTTCATGCATATTCGTTGTGGATATCCTGAAAACCTGACTGGCAAGGGGGTACTCCAGGACAGATTTGAGGAAACACAGCCCCCTAGAGGAAAGGAGAATGACTGTCCCTTCAGTTGACCCTCTAAAAGTTGTCGAGGCTTATTCTTGTAGGACAGTTCCTTGGCTGGCAGATGTCCTGATTCACTTGGTCATTTGTCTTGGATTTGATAGAAGGGGTTGGATGAGAATCAAACCCATGACTTGTGAAGCTGAAGCTATAAACTTGCAGCAAAATTGAGGTTGCTGATCAATGAAGTGGTTTGGCAGTAGCTATCTGGTGAACCTTAGGGAAATAGACACCTCTGGACGCTCCTCATTGGACAAGCAAAGGTTGTATGCTAAACTGAGACCAGGAGATAAGGAAATTCTGGAAGGTGTATTTGCTGATGCAGCAGTCTCCTTGGAGTTAGTACCTTGGAAACTGTTGATCTGGCCCCTGTCTTAATCAAAAACCTGGTTTTACACTGCTATCTTCTTGGTTCCTGATCAACTCCTGGTCCCATACCATTATCTCCTGGGTCTTTGCCCTTCCAGGTGTGCCACCCCTGTAGTACAAGAGTATCCCTTTCCTGGACCTATTCCTCCTGATAGGCCAAAATGGAGTATATGGCTGGAATTTCCAGTATTTTGAAAAACTTAATGGATACTGTTGAAGAGACGCAGGCCCAGCTTCATGCCCTCTTTAAAAAAAAACCCCACAGATTTTCTTCAGGTATCTAGCCCTGATCCAGGCAAGCACCTTAAATCCCTGTGCTCTGATACAGCTTTGGAATCATAACCTGGCCTCAGAGAAACCTTGAATAATGGTTCAAGAACAAGAAAACTCCTCTATGTCCATGACATAGACTAAGAATCGGTATACATACAGAGTCATAAGTCAATTCAGAATTCTCACACTCGCCCATAAATTGTTCCACAGAGGTACCCCTTCCTACTTATATTCCGTGATAGTTATGCATACATCCTCACTGAGTGATGGATGTTGGCTTTGGATTCTCAAACTCATAGCTGCTCCTTGTGATCTTGGGCAAGTCACTTAACCCTCCATTGCCTCAGGTACAAACTTAGATTGTGAGCCCTCCTGGGACAGAGAAATATCCAGAGTACTTGAATGTAACTCACCTTGAATGTAACTACTGAAAAAGGTATGAGTAAAATCTAAATAAAATAACAATTTAGGGGTGTAGGTAAAAACACATTCTCCGAGGACAAGCAGGCTGCTTGTTCTCACATGTGGGTCTGTGTCTGAGTCGGCCCGGGAATCGGACAGCATTTTGCAAGCAAAATATAAAAATAGTTTTGCCAGAGTCTTCTGGCGCACGTGTGTGGACTGATTTCCTGCCCTTCGCGCAAGCGTGCCTCTCAGTATTCTTTTCTCCGCGTTGAGGTGTGGTAGAGTTTTTTTTTTTTTTTTTTTTATGTGCTCCTCTCAGGCCCGGGAAGAGTCTTTGTCTGTTTGTGGCTTTTTTTGCCTTATTTTTCTTATTTTCTTTTAACAATTTACCGTTTATAAAAACAAAAGGTATCCATAGTTTCCTTTATTTTTTTGTCCCCTTTTAAAGTTTCCTTTGTTTTTTGACGCGGCCGGCTTATTCCCTTCTTTTGTGCCCTTTTTTCTTTTAACAGGCACAATCGCGTCTTTTGATTTCGCCGAAGCTGTTTTTCCTTCCATGTCATTGAAGACACCCAGCGACTTCAAACGTTGTACTCGGTGCAACCGGACCATCTCAGGTACCGATACCCACGCCAGGTGTATCCAGTGCCTTGGGCCCGACCGTAGCCCAGCCACTTGTAGTCTTTGTCTTCGTATGAAGAAACGGACCCAAGCGTCTCGAGAAGCTCAGCGAGAAAAGCTTTTTGGGGCTCAGTCCGGTCCTTCGACATCGGTACCAAGGTCGTCGTCGTCGTCGACATCACCTTCGAGGAAAGCATCGAGTGGGTCTCCACCTGCCTCGAGGCCTCCTGTTATGCAGGCTCCCAGGGACCGACCTTCGTCGGTTCCGATCCTGAGGACGCATGAGGATTCCACGTCCTCTTTATCGGTACCGAGGAGTCTCGATGACTGGCGTCGAGCGAAAGTGAAGGAGCACCGTCATCGTTCTCCTTCGACACATGGTGCCGGGAGCTCTGGGGCGTCGAGAGAATCGGCACCCGAGAAGTGTCGGCGCTGAGAGGATCGCTCCCCCTCTATTCAGGAGGTGCTGATGCGTCGGTTTTCTGGCAGCCTGGTACCTGTTCCCGAGCCTTGACAGATTCTGCCACCGACTCCTGTACCGACCCCACAGCCTTGTCTGATGGTGGCTCTCGACGAGTGCATCAGGGCCCTGCTTCCAGAGCTTCTGGAAGGATTGCTGCGTCAGTGTTCGGTGTCGGGGGTGCTTGCGCCTTCCGTACTGTCTGCTGCAGTGGTATCTGGCCCTTCGCCTGTGGTGAGGTCCTCGACCTCTGTGCCACCTGAGGCATTGGTGTCGGCTGCCACCCAGGTTGACTCCTCTTCGCCATCGGTGGAGGAAGCTTCACTGGAGCCCAGGCGGGCGTCAACTTCTCAGCACCGCCATTGAGGACGTTGTTCCTCGGCGTCGAGGCAGGCTCAGTTTCGGACTGCTCTGAGGGATGTCTTGTCCAATACTGAAGATGAGCGTTCGTGGGAGGAAGAGGAGGATCCCAGGTACTTTTCTTCTGACGAGTCCTATGGGATTCCTTCTGAACCTTCCCCTCCACAAAGGAGACTTTCTCCACCGGAGAGTCTATCCTTCACCTCCTTTGTCCAGGAAATGGCTATGGCTATTCCCTTCCCTATGGAGGTTGAGGATGAGCCCAGGGCTGAGATGCTCGAGGTCCTGGATTATCCTTCTCTACCTAGAGAGGCTGCAATGGCTCCTTTGCATAATGTACTCAAGGAATTCATTATGCAAAACTGGTCGTTCCCTCTGTCTAATCCCGTGATCCTGAAAAAGACTGAATCCCAATATCGGATCCACGGGGAGCCTGGATTGATGAGGTCTCAGCTACCTCACAATTCCATGGTGGTGGACTCCGCTCTCAAAAGAGCCAAGCGTACTAGGGACTATGCCTCGGCGCCCCCAGGCAGAGAATCTAGAACCTTGGACTCCTTTGGAAGGAAGATGTATCAGGCCGCTATGCTCTCTGCCAAAATCCAGACATACCAGCTCTTCATGAGCATCCACTTGTGGAACTCGGTGAGGCAACTGTCTAGCTTGATTGATACACTCCCTCCGGAGCAGGCCAAGGCTTTTCGCCAGGTGATCAGGCAGCAGAAGGTGTGTCGAAAATTCCTGGCCAGGGGTACTTCTGATGTAGCATCCAGGATTGCTGCCCAGGGTATAGTGATGCGCAGACTCTCATAGCTGCGTGTCTCTGACCTGGATCATTCGGTCCAGCAGCGGATGGCTGATGTTCCTTGCCGGGGAGAAGGAAGCAACATTTGTAAAACAGAAAAATCTCATTAAAGAATTAGATTAGCAAACAAGATAGAACATGTGGCAAAGGCACAAATTCAGAGCGAATTACAGAAGATCACTTCATGAGCATTACTGTTGAAAACCAGATGTATGAATGGTTAAGAAAGATTAACTGAAAGCTAAAGAAGAGAGGTTGGTAATTTACAATAGATTACGAATGAGATGGTTCACAGGAAAGTAGAAGAAACTGGTTAAAATAAGACACACACAGATTGTACATAAGAACATAACAATAGCCATACTGGGTCAGGACCAGTGGTACATCTAGCCCAGTATCCTTCCAGTAGTGGTCAATCCAGGTCACAGGTACCTGGCAGAAACCCAAATTAGTAGCACCTTTCCATGCTACTAGTCCCAGGACAAGTAGTGGCTTCCCTCATGTCCATCTGAATAGCAGACTATGGGTTTTTCCTCCAGGAACTTGTCCAAACCTTTTAAAACCCAGATACGCTAACTGCCATTACCACATCCTCCGGCAACGAGTTCTAGAGCTTGACTATTCTTGAGTGAAAAAAATATCTCCTCCTGTTTGTTTTAAAAGTACTGCAGTGCAATTTCATTGTGTCCCCTGGTCTTTGTACTTTTGAATAAGTGAAAATCGATTCACCTCCACCTGCTCCACACTACTCGGGATTTTGTAGACCTCAATCATATACCTCCTCTGCCGTCTCATCTTGATGTTGGCAGCAAACTTCTGATGAAGAAAATCTGTATATAGTAAGGCACAATATGATGGCATATCTCATCTGCTGGATATTGTGTAAAAACTATACAATTGCTAGACCTGAAAAACACAGAGATTATGATTTTGAGAGAGAAGTTGGGAATGAACCTTAGGATCATCTGAGACATCTCCATTCCAACAGAAATGTTCAGTGCAAGAAATCCTGATGTAGGGTTAAAGAAGAAAAATGTAAGAGTATCATTGCCAATATGAGAAGTACCAGTGCCAATTGATTATTACGTACATCGTGTGGAGAGAGAAGATCCTCAAGTACCAAGAAAATAGATATGGAAATATTTCCCATAATTCTGGTAGCAGCAGATCTGATTAAAACAGTTTCCAAATACATGCATATGCATAACTTTCTATGAACTCTAAAAAGAATCTTTTTTTGGTGTGATATGAGTTTTGGTGTTAGTATTAGTAGTACATTTGAGAGTTTGAGGTCATGCTCAACATAAACTGTCTTAAGAATGAGGTTCAGAACTTGGCTTATGGAAGTGGTTTTGCATTTTATAATGAATATAAAACTAATACTTTCAGTCTTTCTGAGGCAGATATAATTTGTAAATGAACTTTGATTGCAATCTTTTTACACATAACCTGTTGAGCACATTTCAGAAGCTTGGTTTACTCCACTACAGATGCAGAAATTACTCTGCGATCAAATCATAAATGTTGCTTGCAGGTAATCATAAGAAATAATAATATAGACGCTGACACATTACAATACACAAATACACCCACATCAGCAGTAAAACATCTTTACCTCACCCTTTCATCAAAAGGTGATGAAAATAAGGCATTCAGCTTCTTGTATAAACCACACTGTTTCCTTTCCTTTCAGCCCATACCACTTCAGGTGATTTATTCTAGTACTCTACTGCTATTGAATATATCTTCCCACATGTTCTCACCTGTCATGCAATCTGCAAAGTTAATACCTCTGCTAGGTTGCCATCTTAACACAATGATCTTTTAGACTGATAAAGCTTTACTTCTACTACCAGAGGAAACAATAGTCCATAAATAATGTTGCCTTGATTCTGACATACAACTCAGTTGGTAGCCAGTGTAAATGAAATGTGGGAGAAATATGATCATGGATTCCAGTTCCAGCCATCAACCAGGCAGCGGAATGAATTTTATATCATCTGTAGAGCTTGTATCTGCATACTGGTTGTCCTGAATACACAATGTTGCAGTAATTCATAGGTACTAAACTAAATGGTGCAATATAATCCTAAAATCTACATATTGCTATATGGATGAGTCCTCCACAACAAACTCAAATTATACGACCTCTGTATAGGCTTATTAGTCATCATTCATTACTCCCAAAGAATTAACTCAGATTTCACTGTAATAGAATGGGTGTCCAATTTCATACTCACTTGGTCATTCTGTTGCTGATCATGGATTAATTGCCATTACTTCTATTTTTGCTAACTTTAACCTTTATACCCATTGGCATCTAACCACTGCACCACAGACAAAATGGCTGAATACATACATGTTCAACTGGAAGAAATAACATCACACCAGCATAATATAGATATGATACATTCAGTCTTCAAAACATATAACATAAAAGGTGCATGGCTGATAGTGCCAGTCCCTGAGGTACTCCTCAAACTAAGGGATACCATGATATCTTCCTGGCCGACTGTACATGTTGTGTTCAGCCTTGTAATACGATGTAAATATTCCAACAAAATAAGAATGCAAAATAGAATCAAAGTTTGTTGAGATATCAAAGTAAACTACTACTATACCTGTTTTTCTGTAGCTGATAATGCTAACAATACCTCAGTGCTGAAGTTTAGAGTCTTCTGGAATAACTTTTATACCTGCATGTAACCCTTTATCCTACTGCAATTGCTATTGTAGTGGTTTTTCCTCTTCCACATCACTGCTGCAATGGCTAGCAAAGCTTCCTTTTTTCTGCCATACCTCCTCCTCACCTTGAAGCAGGGGCTATAAGTATTATTAAGGAGAGCCTGCAGAAAAGTTACTGTGCCTAGAACCGTACCTGTGGTGATTCCATCCCTTCCTCTTGTGGACGGGGCTATCCTGAGGATTGTGTGGGCAGTGCAGCCTCACAGGGTGCAAGGGAAACGGAGCGGGACGACGACAGAATTGTTCCCCTGCAGTGGCTGTGGAACAGTGGGCGGGTCAAGGGTGCTAACGGATGTATTGCACAGGGCACGATTGCCACTTGGGACGCTCCTGTCAGTACAAGATGATGGAGCTGCTGCAGGGTCACAGTGTATGTCGGCTCAAGTCGTTGACATGGAGTAGTGTTCCTCCCAGCTCTCCGTTTATATAAGAAAATAAGCATCGCCATACTGGGACAGACTTAAGTTCCATCAAGCCCTGCTTCCTTCCCCCTGCTTGGCTGGTCACCTCCCTACCAGCCAGACTCTAAGCCTAACAGTTGAACCCTCCCCCCCCACCCCCCCAACTCATCCACCTTTCTTTCTCTCCTTCTCCTTCCAGGCAGACCTCAGTCACCTTCTGTTTCTCTTCTTTCTTATCCCTTATTTTTATTCATTTCCTGCCTGATGCAGTGTTGCTGATCTGTGCCTGCGCAGGCTGGTGCTGCTGACCCATCATGCATGTTTTGATGTGGATGCTGTTGCTGATTCATCACTTCTTTCTCAGCTGTTTCTGGCCTGCCACTGTGTCTGCTGCTCCTGGTTGCTGATCTGCCATACCTATAGTAAGGAAAGGAAGTGACTTGATGGGAGTGTTAGGGGGGGGGCAAGGAGAGATGACCTCGCTTCTCTCATTGGTCTTTTGCTGTGTGAGGGTAGAAAATGACAGCATTTTGCTATGATCCTGCCTCATAAACTGTTGAAATTGCTACTGTGGACTTTTGAAAAGCATGGGTATAGATATGGTTTTTCTATTAATGTTGCTTTAAAGCTTGTAAATTAATAAGAGTTTACCTTGGTGAAGATTCACAGACTACTACTGACAAGAATTTGAATGATGCCTCAATAATGCTGATTTCTGCTTGGCAGGTTGAGACACGAAACTGAGCGTTTCCTAACCAATGGAGAACTATTTCCAAGAGGAAGCCTACAACCTGGACAAGGTCTTAGATGAGTTTGAACAAAACGAAGGTGAGAATTTTGTGGTGTACACCTTTGAATTCCTCTGTGGTAAGGTAGAGGACAGAATACACGTATTGGACAAGAAGTAAGTCCTAAACACTGTTCAAAACTTGTATAATCTCAGACTTGCTAAAGGAGGGAGACCATTTAAAAGTGTTGATACTTTGGAAGAGTTCTATCACAATCTCGTGTTTCATTGAGCACCAAAATATAATTGAATTCAAGTTCATCGAGAAGATAAGTCAGTTGTCCAACAATATCATAGACCAGAGAATAAATGGATGTGCTGAAAGTGAGAAAAGAACCTCATAAGAAAAAAAGAAACTTACAGCACAGAGAAAAGTTCACATGCAAGAGAAACCATTAAAATGTGATCATGTGAGATAAACTAAGATGTCCAACCTGACAACATACAGATTAAGAAAGCCTACTTAATATGAAAACAATGTTTTATAAACAAGCCACTGCCTAAAATTAGAAATGTCACAAAGACAACTTAATACGTTTGTTTAAATCATATTTGACATCAAAATAAGATACAAAGTGCACAAGAACATCATTAAAAACAGAAGCCATCTTTCCACAATGTAGTAACCAAAATTCCCAACTCCCTCCCCTCCCTTCCTAAGTGCCTATACACACACGATGCAGCCACCCAAAGACCTTTCTTACAGAAATTTATCAAAACGCTACGAGCGCTGGCTGTCAAAGTCCCCCAAAACAGTTCTCAGACATTTTGAAATTGTTGGCCAGTGGCATGAGCAAATCTCGTATTTGTAAGCGGTCCGTTATACAATGCCCGTGCCTCAAGCTATACATTGGAAAGACCGTTAGAGCAATAAAAACAAGACTGATAGAACATCGTAGTTGTATCAATAGAAAAATTGAAAGTGCTCCATTAGTCTCCCATTGGCTTACTGCCAACCATGATATTTCTGATCTTAAGTTCCTGGTCTTTAGAACTTTACAAATCAACAAGAGAGGTGGAAATATAGATGCTCAACTTCTGAGAGAGGAACAAAAATTGATTTTTGAATTGAAAACCCTTGCGCCTGAAGGACTCAATAGTGAATTGGATCTCTTCGTCTATTTATAAAATTCTATAATAATTCTCTCACCTCCATAATATTCAGGTATGATGTGCATAAAAGCATCCCACCAATAGAGAAGTTATTTTTTCATGTCTTTTTTATTTATTTATTCATTTCTCAAGATTAAAATAGACCATTAAATATTTTATACTGATGCATTTTATATGTATGTACGTGTATGTTTTTGTGCATGCATGTATGTATATATATATATATACATATATGTATCCGCATTATTTTGCACTTTTTGTATGTATATATGTTGATGACATAATGTTTTTTGTAAATTCATTCCGCAAATATATATATGTATTTTGTCTAGATCATTATTTTTATTATTTATTTAAAAAATTTTTTTATTACAAATATATTAATCCATGTCTTTATGCATGCAGATGTGGGGATAAATAGGTATATGTATCCTTTTTAATATCAGTAGATTTATTTTTATTATATATGTTCATATACATATACATTCACACTCAATATTTACATTAGCACTTCTTTTTTTATTGATCCAACCCCCCTTTTTCTCAAACACATAGAAACTTTGCTCTTCAATTATTCTAATCTATATTTCCCCCAATATACCTTTTACCCTTACAAATTCAGAGCACTTTGCTCTTTTAATTGACATAGCTTTAATCTCGGTTTTGTTTTCAAATCTTATTTATCTATTGTGTCATTTAACATTTATAGCGTTCCTCTACGATAAGATACATCGTTCGTCAATGATGTTACTCCTTTCCCTTGTGACAATGTTCGTTTATTCGACACGTCATTTTTACGTCCTTTTTCTGTTACACTCACTATTGGTTTACCTATACACCAATCCTCTGCTTCTTGGACGCCCTGATTGAGTATCTTCTCTGTCAATCTATCACATCAAATATCACATGATCATGACTCATCCAATAGCGCACCTACATGATCATGACTCACCCAAAAGCGCACTTACGTAATACGTCTTCCTTTTCTTCCCCCCCCCCCCCCCTTTTTTTTTGGCGCCAAACACAGCATTTATAGTTTATAGTATATTTTTTTCACACAGTCATATCGAGACGCTGCGCCAACAGAATACTACAAAGGTCTTTCTCAAGGTAAATACGATTTCTTTTTGTTAGCTTATGCAAGATACTCGGGGCGATATGAATAACTGTAAATATTTTTCTTGTCGCCTACGGAAGACATATGATAGTGCCTATATATATATATTTATTTTTTTTCGCAAACTTTTATTGTGCATACTAATTTTTTTCGCCTACGGAAGACATTCAGAGGGGCATATGGTAGTGCCTATATATATATATTAATTTTTTTCGCAAACTTTTACTGTGCATACTTTTATTGTGCTTATTGTTTAGCTTGAAGTTGGTTATAGTTACTGATTTTGCGATCTCATTTGGCTGTTCCGTTTGTACCGTGAACGCCGTGAGAAGGTACAAGCACTGTTCATTTGCAGTACTGCGCATACCTTCTCTTATTAAATCACCAACACAGTACAGTGCCAACACTGTGTATACTTTTCTGCCCTACGTACCCGATTAACACCGTATACATTTTTCTCCCTTATATTTCCTGATTTACAATGTAAAGTCCTTTGGACACATATTCTTGGTCTAAACACCATACATATTTTTTCTGCTCTATAGATTTCGTGGACACATCTTTAAAGTACAATATATTTCTGTTATAACCCGAGGTGGAGTAATGTCGTTTTCTCTTTCTTTTCTATTCTATTTTTCTGCATAGACTATTCGCCCTCAAGTTCCTACTTGAGAATACAAGGATCACTAAGGTCGGTCTTTATATATATATACATTTTTTTCATATAAACACCTGATCTCATTACTTTTTACATACTCACTGCATCCTATACTTTCTGTAATTACTGATCTTATACCCTCTCTGAAAATGGGCTTTGAATATGGCCACATATATATATATATATTTTTTTTAAACTTCTTTAATAATTAAATACCCTTAGTATACACATATATATATATTTGTTTAAACTTTCCATTTTTTAATTTTTAATTTTCAGTTTGATTTAAAGATACATATACATGTATTATATATATGTGTGCATGCATGTATTTGTGTGTATGTATGTATATTTATGTACACATATTTTCCTGACTTTCTTTGTCTTAATCATAGATTTATATGTGTGCACACTAATGCAATATAATATGCAAGCATGTTCTGCTTTCTATTTGTTATATCTTATAGAGTTTTCACATATGGACATGTGATTATATGTGTATATATATGTACCTTTTACTGCATTTCATATCTCTTTTTTAGATTATACAAATCCATATTGTCTTATCATTCTGAATTATTTATATTTATATTATATATATTTTTGTCAATATTATGTTTCTTCTATATATTTTGTTTTTCTTATTATATTACTTTGATTATATTTGTTGTTTTTTTTTAATTGATGTTTTTAAATATCTATTGTTTTTAGACTCCTGAGGCAGGCCTTCTGGCCGAAACACAGGTGTCTGTGTCGAGTCATTCAATAAAGTGGTTCTTTAAATTTAACTCCCATTCTCCTGGAGTCATTGGTCCATTTCCCACTCTTCTTCTGTACTAAGCGGTCCGTTACACATTTGAGTATCATTTAAAGATCTCCAGTGATACAGAAAAGGATCAGTTGGTTCCACCCAAAATGTGAGAGTGGTCCGAAGAGCATGTAGAACCGCCTTACACAAGAGAGAGATAAATCCTTTAGGGAAGGTGGCGCTCCAAGAGCAGGTGCCAAACAGCAACAAAGGGCCCTGTGGAGGAGTGTAGTTCCAAATCTGTCCAATGTGATAAAGAAGACGAGTCCAAAAGTGCAAAACCACTGGGCAATACCAGAGCATGTGCCCCAAAGTAGCCTCCTGTGTAGAACATTTAGGACAGAGTCCCTGTAGGATGAGACCTGTTCACTGTAAGGAGATATGCACAGGCAGAGGGGAACTTATACAAAGTTTCCTGATGAGAAACATTAATCATGTGCTTGCTGATGCCCAGGATAAAATCCCTCAGTTGTTGCTCCGAAAACTGCGCCTGTAAATTTCTTGTCCATTGCGTTTCTACACGAGCATAGTCTAATTCTTCTGTAGAGTCCAACAAATATGTATGGTGAAATGTTAATGGGACTTTCAACTGCACTCCCAAGGACACTGCATCAGCCAGAAGTTCCTGCACATCCTCCGAAAGATCTGCCCAAAGAAGGATGCCCACCTAATGCTTCAGCTGCAGGTAAGCAAAATAATCCTTCAGTGGTGTAGAAAACTCATTCTGAAGACTCTCAAACGAGTTCTTCACACCTTCATCCATGAGAACATGGAACAGGTACACAACACCCAGCTATGCCTAAGAAGTGAAGATGCTCTGGCTTTGTTCTGGAGGAAAAACTGGGTTGTGGCAAATGGAAAGAAAAGGAGTTGTTGCAGAAAAGTGGTTTGTTGACTCATCTTCAGAAAAGGGTATATTGTAAAAGTTCCGGTCGGTAAGGCATTGTTGGTATGGACCACTGTACTAAAATGGATATGTGGCACAAGTCGGGTCTCCAGAGAGACCCATACCTCCCTGAGCTCTAGGGATCTGTAGGACCTGAAGCGACAAGTGGGGGTCGTCGAGCTCGCTACAGGAAGTTCTGTAGAGCTCTATTGAGAGTTCTCTCGTCCTTCCCATTGAGAAATACAGGCAACATTTGAAATAATACAGCCATTTAGGAGCAAGCAACATTTCAGCAATGGATCCGTCTCCAAAGAGTTAAGGGAAAGGCCCTCCAGGTATGTAATTTCCCCAAGGTGTCATCTAAAAGCGGGCACACATCGATAGAATAAATCCTAGACACGTTACAAGGAATATAAACTCCCAAATATTTAATATGATCTGAAGCCCAAATAAACGGAAAGGGCCACTGGTGAAATAGTCTGCAAATATGGTGTCCAAATGGCCAAAAAGTCTTTTGACGTTTAGAAAATGGACGTGAACCATAGGTTTCCCACTTCATTAGGGCATGAAGTTTATTACACCAATATCAAAAAGTGGGCAGGGAAATCTTCAACCAGTGGTTTTAAAATGCATTTCTGGGCCAAAATATATGCTTTTGATTTTGTTCATTTTAATGACACTGTGAATTACCTTAAAAATAAAAAAAGTCTGTATGAAGGTACCAGTGTTTTATGGTCATCAATTGGATTTTTGGTTGGTATATTAGAATAGGCATAGTTGGGCATTTAAACTAGTTTTGATGATGCACTTTTTTTTTTTTTTGATAGAGTAATTTTGTTAAGCAGTCTGTTCTGTTCCCTAGTTGGGGAGAGCTAGACAGTAGTACTGATTTTTATATTGAAGTATTCCTTATCCATCATTCTAAATGAAAACATGATTTGCATTACTTCTGACCTTGTGCTGTTCTCATAAGTTTGCAGGCATCCAAATGTTAACAGTTCCATTTAAAAAAAAAAGAACATTATACTCCTTTTGATTTTGGACACAACGATTTCACTTGGGGTAGTGTCTGCATGACAATAATGAACCTTACTCCTAAGCCAGGGTGTGTAGTTTATGATCTCAGTCTCTCAAATTGACTGCTAGCACTCACTGCTCATACTGGCATTGTTCTGGAATTCATAGGATGTATAGCCAATTTATTTATTTATTTATTTATTTATTTATTTATTTACACATATTTAATATACTGCCATTCAAAAAAAAAATCAATGAGAGCTGCAGGATATAAAAATATTCAGAAATAAAAACAAATAAAAACCAAGACAAACCATAACAAGAGCCAAGAAGGAAGGGGAGCGAAGTAAAACAAGAAAGTCAAACCTAAGACGATCAGTGGCAGAACACATGAGGTAACAGTAGGGATTGAAAAGAAAAAGAGAATTAATCTGCAAATGCACAGATAAAGAGCCAGGTCTTCAAGAGAATTTTTAAATTTAGTCAGAGAAGATTCCAAGTGAATTTCTAAAGGGAGCATGTTCCGTAAGGTTGGAGCTACGCAACAAAAGGCAGAATCACGGGAGATAGGCAAAGCTAATTTTCTCAAAGAGGATATCACAAGGTGCACGAAGAGCATAAAGAACGTTGGGGTTGCTAAGGAAAAGAATTTAAATAAGTCAGGACACCTGAAAAAAAAAAACGCTTTATGGGTAAGCAATAGAATTTTAAAATGTATACGATATTGAATATGTAACCAGTGCTGGTTGTAGAGAAGTGATGTAACGTGATTCTACTTTTTTGCATTATAAATCAGTTTCAACCTGGTGTTAAAAGCGTCTAAGAGAACACAGAGGGACATCTATCAACAGGGCGTTACAACAGTCCAGCTTATTAAGAACAATTACATGAATAAGAGTCTTTAAGGCTCTGGGCTGAAGATATGGTTTAAGAGCCCTAATCTTCCAAAGGGAGAAGAAACATTTTTGAGCTGCTCTGGAAATATGAGGTTTAAATGAGAGGTGATTATCAATAATAATGCCGAGCGAAAGAAGCTGCCCCTTTAATCGATATTGAAGTTTGCCCAAAGAAAACTCAGAGGAGCTGAAGGATGAACATGAGAACACAGAGGCCTTCAGTCTATCAAGGTGTGCTTGGAAATTGCTTTTGATTATGCCTGTGGCATCCAGTATAATGGGAAATATTTTTGTATCTTTCTACCACATTTTCTTGGTCTAACTGCTTTATTTGGTAGTTGAGGATCTTTACATCCAGGGGCCTATAAGTTGATTTTTAAAGGGAAACTCCATGTTGACTGGGGAAATTCAGGTACATTGTAAGCTTGAAATAATATGAGATCACTTATAACACAGTTAAGAGCTGGACCTCATTTTTTGTTGTTGTTGTTGTTGGTAGGTCATATAACGTGTTACTCCAGTGCCAACGTGATGGGACATTCCCTTATGTCCAGTTTTGTCATATGCATGTTTTCTCGAAAATGCAAGCCTTTGTTACCAAGACTTGGCTACCCTTATCTCTTAATCCCAAAGTAGTGGCCTGACCTAAAAGGAGACCCCCAGGAGTAAATGTAATGTTTTGCAGAAGAATATATTCTAGATATCTTCCTAGGGACTTCCAAAATGGACAGAGCTTCACACATCCCCAAAAAGCATGAAAACAAAGTATTGGATTCTCTAGAGCGTTTCAGACATATCAGCAACTCTGTTCTTTCCATCCAATATAATCTAGACTGGAAAATGTAAGCTCTTAAAAGGGCCTTTCACTGGCACACTCGTAATTGTGTGCTTCCCACCCGGGAAGGTATGGTTCTAATCAATCTCAACAGATCTCTGGCACCTGCAGGATGGTGTAAGTCTTCACTCCAGTGGATTGCCAGAGCAGTTCAGTCTCGCTGGGGTCTACAAGCCAACAATATTTTATGGAATAAAGAAACAGAAATCGGAGGGCATGTCAAATAGCTCTTGAAATTTAAAATTCACATTAAAACTTAGGGGGTCTTTTACTAAAGCTTAGCTCGAGTTATCTGCAGCAGGGCCCATAGGAATATAATGGGCCCTGCTGCAGATAACTTGCTCTAAGCTTTAGTAAAAGACCCCCTTAGAAAAGAACTATTTAGAGACTGAATGTAATGTGAGGTTTGCATACTATTAGATATTGCCAAATCTGGATTTGTACCTAATGAGATTAAGCGGTCTTACATTTTTCCATCCGGTAATAAAAAAGAAAAAGAAAAAATGGTTTTAAATAACAACGAAACCTTGGTGAATCCATCTTGCCATCTGAGGATTATCTAGACTTGGCTTGCAAATCTGCATTCCCATTTAAAAGTAAAAGATTAGTGCAGCTTGGGCCGAAGGCCCAAAATCTAGAGTGGCTGTACTATAGCACTAGATTATGAATAATATGGCAGTAACTTAGTTTTGGCATGTAATATTTAATTTAAATGCCAGGGGTGACATAATACTTTTTACATTTGCATTGGGGTGTAATCCTCTGTATTACAAAGCCAGTCACCTAGATGCGTAAGTAAGCAAGCCATATAGATTTTAATATCTGCGATACCCAAACCACCCTGTTTGCAATTACCTGTTAAATTGGAGAACTTATTTTTGATTTCTTTCCTCCCCAGCAGAAAGAAGTCATTGGTCTATAAAGATTTTTGATATATTTTTGTTTCAGGTACAGGGGAAGTGTTTGGAAAAAATACAGCCATTTAGGGAAAATAATTGTAGTGAATAAACAAATCCTCCCCATTAAGGACAAAGGAAGCGCTGCAAACCACTGCTGTAGGGGAGGCGTTTAGTATTAGTAATCAATTTTGTAATACTTATCTGGTGTAATCTGGAAGTATCAACACATAATTGTGCTGCATTTCCAGGAATTCTAAATTAGATTTAGTTTGAAACCAGAGAAATCTCCAAACTCTGTGATATTTTCCAATAATATTGGTAAAGACCGTTCCGGGTCGACTACAAAAGCAGGTATCTTGAAGATTTCCTCTCAGCCTGTATGTTCCTAACATCTGGGTTTCCTAAGATGTCTTTAATTAAGGTGTCCAGAATAAGGACAAAAAAGGGGCGAGAGGGGGCACCCTTGTCTAGTACCTCTTGTTATTTCAAAAGACTTGGAGGATATCCCATTGACTCCTATTTCACTTATTGGGAAATAGTATAAGGCCTGGACCGCTGACAGAAGGGACCCTGTAAGACCATAGATTAGTAATACTCATACATAAACTGCCAATTATCTCTGTTGAATGCCTTCTCTGCATCAAAACTGATAAGCAGAGAAGGTGTCGCACCAAGCCTCACCTTCTCAAGAGAAGGTATTATTTGTTGCAAGTTTTTCACCATCTATCGAGAATGCACGAAGCCCACCTGAGGCTCAGCCACTATGTGAGGTAAGATTTGGGCCAACCTATTAGCCAGTATTTTGGCAAAACTTTAGCCTCAAAATTGATAAGTGAGATTGGTTTGTATGAATCTGCCAGTTGCGAATCTTTACCTGGCTTCAACAAGTCCACTATTGGGGCTTTATGTAAAGAGGAAGGCATAATTCCTGTGGCTATAAGAGAAACACTGTTGTCAAGCAATTAGTAATTTCAGGGCATAGAATCTTATAAAATTCAGAGGAGAGACCATCCACTCTAGGTGTTTTATGGTAAAGGACTTTGTATGATAAAGTATTGCACCTCTTCCACCGATATAGGGGCATTAAGAAGATTTCTCTGAAAATCATCAAGTTTAGGTAACTAGACCAGAGAGAGACATGATGCTATCCAAATCAGACAACCCTACTGATTAAGGGTAGCCTAAGAGGCCTTATTAATGCTGTTGGAGATTAATCCATAAATTTGTCTATCTCTTCTGATTTCTTCTCCTGTCTTTTGAGTTAAGCCTCATGAGACTTTTCCTTATGGGAAGTATATGAGATATCACCCCTTAATACAGCTTTAGCTGCTTCCTAAAAAATATTGGCTTATTACAGTAAATAATCTTCCCACTTTCCTAGGAGGTATTTGTGAAATTTAGAATCAGAATATAAGTCCCAAGAGAAATGCCATCTTTTCCTCTCAATCTCTTGCTTGTCTCCCTCTATCTCCATGCAAAGCAGAACATGGTCGTAGACACACATTGGACCAATTTCAGCTGTCTGCTAATGGGGGCCAAAGAGGAAGAGATCAAGATATTATCTAGTCTAGATTCTGACCCATGTGCTCTGGAAAAGTGAGTAAAATCTCTACTGTTGGGGTGAAGAAACTGCCATGTGTCTAGAAATTCTAGGGTGTCATATAATAAGGGAACACCCTTAGAGTAATCAACCAAGAATACCACTGATGGTCAAGAAGACCAATCTAGAAGTGGGTCGGAAACGCTATTAAAGTCTCCTCCCTTGAGTATGGGTATTCCCTGAAATGTCTGTAAATGACCTAAAAGTATTTTAAAAAATAATGTGACATGCTGATTTGGGGCATATACAGTGCATTTTTCCTAGCGAAAAAGGTACCGATATTCAAATGCTGGGCCAGCCTTCAGGGGTGGGGTGATCACCGAGGGACACACCCCACAATAGCCAGGACCCCTACAATCAGTATCAGAATCTATGACAAGGCAGAATTGGTGTGTAGAGGACCATGGGTCAATTTTAGCAGACAATGGAAAAGGTGCCGGTACCCAGTACCCCCAAGTACCCCCTCAAAAAAAGCCCTGGGCATATATATTTACTAATAACAAAGTTTGGCGATTCAGATAAATATGTGTTATGATGTATCTACCCTGTGAGTGCACAATGCTCTTATGTTTTCCAGTATCAACCCTTTCCAAAAAAGAAAGATAACTCCAGCTTTCCTGTTCTTCGTTGGTCCCTCCTCATAGTCTCCCACCCATCTGTGACATAATTTTTGATGTTCCCATGAGTTTAAATGTGTTTCTTGAAGAAGTGCCCCTTGAACTTTATGTTGATTTAAGACTTGCAATATTTTACTACATTTAGTGGGTGAGGCAATCTCTCCTACATTCCAGGACATGATTTTAACCATTCTCTAAATAAGCCTGTGGGGAAAACATGAGTAAGATCTAATAATTAAAAAAAACAGAGGGATAGGTGTCCCAGCCCACACCCTCCCTCTGAAAACCAGTGCTAAATAGTCCAACCTTATCCCTTCAAATCTTATGAATTCCAGACTATGTAGTCTGTCCAACTCTTTCATTTACATAAAGCAATGAGAAAGTTTAAGTATGGCTACACCATCCAAATCAACCCCCAACCCTCTATCTCAGCTCCCAACTCCTAAACATCCCCTCCAGAAATGGCTCGTTAATCAACCAGCCCCGTTTATTGTACCCTTCCCCCCCCCTTAACAGTAAATCATGAAACAGTCGAGTACAACCCTCATTAACTTAAGAAAAAAAAACACAAAAAAATATTAAGATGACCTGATATGGTGCAATAAGAAAGCAATATCTGTGCTAAAGATAGCACCTATTGACTGTTAATCCAAAGTAAAAAGAAACAAATTAAAACCAGAAGTACTCTGGATGGAGCCAGTAAAAATTATGGAAATAACTCCATGAGCACAATAGAAGAAAAATATCTGCAGTTTTCAATTATTATACAAGACACGTCTTTAAGATGCAATTGATCATGTACTCAGAGGGGTGGATATTGAGAAGGATCTGTTATATCAGTTCTGATGTTTGGCAGAATTCCAGCTTCCAAATAATTGAGAAGGGACCTTCCCTCCCTACATCAGGAGGAAATGCAGACCCTCCCCAGACAATACTTAACAGAAACAAAACTATAAAGAACTCTGAAAGTAGCTCTGTATGAAAGTATATCCGGTAAAAGCAATAAGATATTGAATGCTGCATAATATCTCAGCAATTAAACACAATAATTGCCAGTCGGTGTCCTTGTTTTATTAAAAGTCCTAAAGTGAATGACCATGACTAGAATCTCCTATGCATATGGAAGTGCTGAAGGTCACCAGACAATAAATTAGATCTCCCTGCCAAGGTACTATAGTGCTTATTCCTCATGATGCAGAGTCCGCTGGTCTAGTATTAAACAAGTTTATAAAATCTTTTGCCAATCTCGCATCCTCAAAACATTTGTTGGAGCTCTCAAGCTGCACTCACAACTTTGCAAGATAAGGTAATGAAAACTTTCTCTGAGGACAAGCAGGCATAATATTTTCACATGTGGGTGACGACATCCACAGAGCTCAGTGTGGACTTTGCCAAGTGCACTGTCACTTTAAATCTTTCAGGCAGTGTCCACACTGTGAATGCATGGGTGCCTTTCCACTCGATGTTTGAGCATTGGAGTAGCAGTCTATCGTTTTTAATCAGAGTTTGTTTTTTAAATCTCTCAACACGTCAGACTTGTGCTTTTTTGGTGCCTTCCCTTTTTCAGGATATTTTTTCTTCATATTCTTATTTTTTTTCTAATTCAGTTTATTCATTTATTTTTCAATTATTTTTCAGTTTTTGGTCTTTGGACCAGACCATTTTTGCCTGGGAAGCATCAACCATTTTCAGGTACGCGACTACTCGAACTTCCTGGCCATAGAGCATTTTGACCTTTCATCGGCCGTTCTTGTCAATGAGGGTAACGAGGTTGCCAAATGGCTTTAAGAAGTGTAGTCAATGCAATAGGTCCATTTCAGGCACAGACTCCCATAACTGGTGTGTTCAGTGCTTGGGTCCAGAGCATTTGGTTCATACAGTATAGTCTCTGCCTGTGCATGCAAGTGGAGGACCCTTAAAGCCCACAGAGTCCATTGTGAAAACCTTTTTGGTTCTGCATTGATATCGAGCATGACAGGGGGGTTTGGCACTTAACCCGCCATTGCCCCATGTAAGCCGCATTGAGCCTGCCATTAGTGGGAAAGCGCGGGGTACAAATGTAACAACAACAACAAAAAAAACGGGGTCAAAAACCCCAGATTCTTTCACAGTCTAAACAGCATGTTGTTTTTACTCCTTTCTAGAGCGTATTGCCTCCGTACAGTTGTTCGTGCCAAGCAACCTACCAGTAGGAGGAAGACTCATCCTCTTCCAAAAGAAGTGGCGTCTCATAACCTCTGACTGTTGAGTGCTATATACCATGCATCACTGTCCCTCTGCGTTGGGGAAAAAAAAACCTCCTGATCATCCACCAAGAGAGTTTCGTTTGAACTCCCTCCAAATGACACTACTTTGAGAGGAGCTCTTGGCCTTCCTCTAGCAGAAAGCAATAGAACCAGTTTCTCCACTGGTACAGGGATGGAGTGTTCTATTCCTGAAGGTTCTATTCCAAATATTTCCTCATACCAAAAAAACTGGAGTACAACCAATTCTCAATCTATGAGACTTAAACAAGTTCTACCAGCCATCAAGCTCTTGGAACTCGGGTTTGTGATCAATTACTCCAAATCACATCTTCAATCGGTTCAGACCTTAGAGTTCATAGGGACTCTCCTCGATACTATTGAGGGCCGAGCCTTCCTTCTTCAACCAAGAGCAAAGAACATTCTACATCTCTCCACACAGGTGTTCAAATCCACCCAAGTATCTGCTCATCGGATGCTCTGCCTACTCGATCACATGGCCTTAACAGTCCATGTAACACCATTGGCTCAGTTCCACATCTGAATTCCTCAGTGAATGCTCTCCTCTTAGTGGTCCAAAGCTATGGGATTACTGTTGGCCTGTACTCAAGTCACTCTACAGTTACACCACTCTCTACAGTGGTGGATGGTGTCCCAGAATCTCACCCAGGGTCTTCCGATTCCGCCCCCTCTGCATCACAGGGTCCTCACCATGGATGCCTCATTGGTAGATTGGTGTGCTCAGCTTGGCGGTTTTCACACACAGGGTTCTTGGTCCCTATGGGAGAAATTATACCATATCAACCTCCTGGAATCGTGAGCTGCCTGGAAAGCCCTCGGAACCTTCCAAGACCACATCCTTGATCAGGTAGTACTCGTATGCACAACTAGGTTGAGGTGTATTACCTGAACAAATGAGGAGAAATGGGTTCTTACCACCTCTGTTGACAAGCCATCCAGACATGGATTTGGGCGGCTTACTTGAAACTTTGTATAAGAGCTGTTTACCTTGCCCACAAACAGAATGCTGTTGCAGACAAATTGAGCAAAGTCCTTCAACCTCACGAATGGCCTCTCTGCATCTCTGTAGTTCATCAAATATTCCAGCAGTGGAGGACCCAAGTGAAAGATTTGTTCACGTCTCAGGACAAGCTTCCCTGCTTTTGTTTCAGGATAAATGCTCTCAGCCATGCTGCCCGGATGCCTTCTTGCTAGACTGGGGAACAGACCCTCTATTCGCCTTTCCTCCACTACCTGTCTTAGGGAAAACTTCTCTCAAACTGCGTTGAGGCCGAGGGACTGCGATTTTAATTGCTACCTGTTGTCCGTCTCAAACCTGTGGGATAGTTGTGTCTGTCAAGCAGCAGGTGGAGATAGAGAACTGAAAATTGAACTGAGAAATATCTCTCTCTGCATCCATTTCAACTCCTCATTATTTTCTCTCTCCAGCAGGTAGATTGACACACTTTTCAGCTTCTGGTTCTGAGTTTCCTCCTGGTCCAGTTGGTCAGCTGGTCCCTAGTTGAGCTTTACGGGTGGCATGAGTCTGCAGAGTCATATTTGGAGGAATTCAGATACCTGTCTGTGGTACCCTGCAAATTTACTTCTTCCCTCCTTTCATCTCTATCCTATTTCCTGTGGAGTTTATCAGCACAACAGCATAAAAAGAAAGAAAAAGAAAATGAAAAAGGTTTTCTAGAAAGAAGTTTGTTGGAGAGCATGGGACAGAATATCAGTCTTGATTCTTTCTCATCTGTGGTAAGACTTGTGGAGACTGTGAGCTTGGGGAGAGAGTAGCAGGCAGTGGTGAATCTGACTAAAGTTTGACTCAGAACTGTATGGATGGCTGCAAGTTCTACTTGGTTCAGGGGAAGGAACCTGACTCACTTCTTGGGACACATGCTGCACTGGTGACAGTTGATGTGAACAGCAACTCCTGTGGAAGCAGTTGAGCGGTGTTCCTGCTGTGGGACCTGCTGGATGGCATCAGGGCATTGCAGTATGTTCAAGCCAGGAATCCTGTGAGATGTGGAGGAAACAATCTGTGACAGCACGTCTTCGGTTTCTGCTCGGCATCCGTATATGCTGGGGTCTTCGGGCTGCCCAGCGCTCAGTTTGATGCAGGAGAGTGTGGGAACAGGCACTATTTTCTCAAGGGTTGACTGGCAGTGAGGAACATCCTGTGGCTGATCATATAAAGAGCACAGCCACATTTTCACAGCCTTAGGGCCCGACAGAGCATTCAGCTGTATTGGGATCTTTGTTTTCTCCAGAGTTTATATTGCTCTTACATCAGGTCAAAGCTGCTGCAAGGTTCTTCAGTTTATCACCCCAGGTCCCCTCTGGCTCCTAAGAGATCTTTTTTAGATTTCCAGGAGCAGGCAGATGAGGCTGTCTCTGCTTCTCCTTCTTTATCTGATGTGACCTTGATCTGTTCAGAGGAGTCATTAATGAAGGAGCTGTTAGAGGGGGGAAAGCCCCCTCCTTATCCAAAAGTACAGAGGTTGTTTCATAAGGAGGCGCTCAATGCGCTATTTCTGAGGCACTGGTGGTGCTTTTCATTGAGGAGTCATCTGTTTCAGCATCAGGAGTTTCATCTTTGTTGTTCATGAGGGTGGGGGTTAGAGGTCCTTCTAAGGGCTTCCCGGTGCAACCAGACATTCAGGACCTGATTACAGCAGAATGGGTCTCACAGTATGTGGGGCTGAGAGTGGGAGGAGCCATAGCTTGCCTCTACCCCTTTGTTCCAGAGGAGAAATATAAATTGCAGCTTCCCAGGGTGGGCTCCTGATTATGTCAGTGACTAAGAAGAGCACCTTGCCAGTGGAAGAAGGCATGGCCCTTAAAGACCTACAGGATAGGATGCTAGAAAAGGTTCACTGAAACAAGCCTTTAAGTGGCTTCTTTGGGCCTTCAAGTGACAGTGTGCAGCTCATTCGTGGCAAGAAGCATGCCTGAAGTGGCATCAGCAGTTGGCAGTACAACATGGGGCCATAGTGCCCAGCTGGAAATGGGCTTGGCTTACTTGATGGATGCTGTTTATGACATGTTATGGGTTATGGCCCGAAGTATTTCTTTGGCTATCATGACACGTCAGCAACGTTTGTTGTGGCATTGGGCAGCTGATGCAGCGAGTCCACATCTATTTAAACTGCCTTTTCGGGGCAAATGGCTATTTGGAGAAGATTTCAGTAACTTGGTGAAACAACTGGGGGAAACTAAGTAGCTTAAAAGGGTATCATCTTATTTTCTTTTCTATGTTTTGATTTATTACCATTTATTACCTTAATTAAGTTGCTAATGGAGTGGGAATCTGTAAACTAAAGTCCCTTAAGATTTCTAGTTATATGCTAGGCTGATCTAATATATGCCTTATGTTATGTTAATATTTAGTTGCTGTTATTCTCGATGTATGTAGAGTCCTCGTTAGACACCTGGAAATCATAAATGAGTTTCACAAATTGGATAGACTGACTCAGCTTTTTGATAAACAGAAGCTTGGCCTCATGGCTTCCAAGCCCACAGGATTCTATCTACTGTAGGAATTGCTTTTGAACATCCCACAGGTTCTGGAATAGTGGGAAGCTAAGTAATGGGAAGAGAAATTAGATCTTACCTGATAATCTTCTTTCCTGTTGGCCTTCCCACTATTCCAGAGACCAATCCGAGGTTTCTGAGATGTTTAGTCGGTGCGAAGTAATGGGTCAAGTAACGACTGTCACTTTACATGATGCTTCCTGCATGTCTCACTCTTCTGTACAAGTTCTCCAGAGATGAGAGAGGTCCACACCTGTTTGCTCGTCTGGTTAATGTTAGGTTAGTGAGTTGTTTAAGGTTGTGTTTATTCTGAGCTTCTCCTTCTTCTTGTCTATGTAAATACTGAGGAGTTGGATTGAATGCCAAGAGAGATGTCCAGTATCAGTTTTCAGTTTTCTACCCCCACCTGTTGGTTGATGGCTACAACTGTCCCACAGGTTCTGGAATAGTGGGAAGGACTATGGAAAGAAAATGATAAGGTAAGACCTAATTTCTCCTTAACTGTAAGCTTTTCTAGGATTCATTTAAAAGTATAAGCAAGCAAATACAAAAATTCAGTTTTATAGTTATTGTGGGCAAATGTTAATGTTTTGCTTTCCTTGATTGTGCTTGGGATTATGGGTTTATTAACCACTCCCCTTTTTTATAATCAGAATACAAATCTTTCTCCTTGCAAGGCGCAGTGTGTGCAGGTATTTGCTAATAACTAACATTTACAGCTGAAATTTCTTGCACATAAATGTGTTTAAGGTTGGGAGTGCAGAGACTGATCCCCCCTCCCCCCAGAGACATCCTTTTCTGGGAGAAAGCTTTGACTAAAGAAGGTTCTTGTTTATTGCAACCATTAATGTAGTTCACTGGTTTCAGGGTTCTAATCTTTAACAGAATGTGAGACTATTCAAATAAAAAATTGTATTTCATATTTTTATTTTGTAGTCTTAATTTTTTATAATTTGATGTTTTTCTTTTAATTGTTTTTTTTGTGTTAATTATCCACACAGTAAAAGAAGCAAACAAATGCAAGTGTCATAGTGACACTGTGCACGTCTTGTTGTATATCACTTATAAGTAAGCAGTAAGTGTATCGTCCTTTGTATTCTAAGATACCATATTAGCTTCAGGGAAAAAGAAAAACAGTGGTTTTGTTTGTTACTATTATGCTGCTCTCCATCACATATACCACTTCCTCTTGCATCCAGTTCTGAGTTCCCAAGTTTACTAGCTATTCTCAAATGTGTCCACATTTCACAATATAGCATGTATCTGAGCATTTTCCTGTCAAGTCTTGTGAAGCTCTTTAGCATAATTTTGTCCAATCACTTTGTTTATACTTTTTGCTGCTACTATTAACACTTAGCCTGTTTTGTGTTCATTCTTCACAAGACCTGAGAGGTATTGTGGGTTAGCTAAACCTAATATCTTTGTTCTGTGGTTTCTTCAATAAGTTTCCCCAAAACGGAGGAAACTTTGAGCAGTCCCCAAATATGTCTGTGTTCTGGTTTCCACAATTTAATTTTGTAATCTGTTCCCTTTCAACTGCAGACAAGATCCATCTGAAAGAAGGGGAATGTTTGCTGTTCTTAAACAGGTTTATTTTGGGGTTGTGGTAGCATTGTATAGTTTTGTTAAAATATAGCTCTGACAGATTTTCTTCACTGCTCATCATTTAATCATTTATTTTCCAGATGAGACCGAAACATCCAGGCTATCGGATCCCAAATGGAGTCATATTCTAGACCCTCCCTCTCTTTGGCTGTCATGCAATCCAGCCTTAGCCAACATGAATGAAGCCAAGATGCCTAATAAGGCAGAACATGGAGTCCTCAAACCTTTCTCCCTGGCTTCTACTTTTACCATGGCGACTGGAGAAGGGGATTCCTGTACCAATGATAAAGACTGGCATATAAAGCCAGAGACCCCTGCCTTGTGGACTGGTGATGAGACTGTGTCAAATGATCAGTTAAGCAACAAAAGCAGTAGAGACTATGCTCCTTGTAATAACACTTTTGAGGTGGGAGAGAAAATTTGTGGAAATGTAACTTGCTTTCCAGAAGAAAAAAACGTTCTTGTTGTAGCTGTCATGCATAACTGTGACCCTGGGACGTTACCGTGTGGGGATTTACCGGACTGTAATAATTCTAATAGTCGGTCCCTGGTGGATTCTGTTAGTACTACACTGGATAATGAAGATAGACCAAATGATGAATTGAGTATTAGTGTAAATAGGTCTATTCTGAAACATAAGAACACAGAATCCAGAGAACTACAGTTAAATCCATCATATGTTGAGGAAGGCTCTGCTGATTGTTTAACTAATGCTCTAGCTGACAGTGTAACCAGGACATGTTCCACCTCTCCATTAAAGCATAATTTTACAGAAAGAAAAAATAGTCAGTCATCCAAATCTATAGTTGAAGAGGCTACTGCTGTTTCCTTAGCTCAGTGGATAGTTATTGATGCTGCTAAAATGCAAGATGGCTGTTCATCAGTTGGAGATTGTAGTAGTAAAGCAGACCTTGAAACTAAAAACCATGTGCCTCATTCAAGCAGTGCAAGCTTGATGTGTGGGGAATCTACAGAGGGAGAGTCGTGGCAAGCCAGGGTATCTCTGCTTCCTGAGAGAAGTCCATCTGCTGTGTCTGGCAGTGGTGACGCCAGCCAGTGCTTTTCAGAACACACTGACGTGGAAAAACCTGGTGCTTGTCAAAGTGATGTTACTGAGGATGGAAATGTGAGTGGGACAACCGGATTAATGGAGGTGATAGAACCTCAGAAAACGATGAACGGGGAGCTACTGAATCTCGGTCAGATGGCTAATAAACAAAAACAGGAAGAGAATGGAAGATTCACACTGGTAAATAGCAGGAAACTTTGCACCGACACTGATTCTGAGGGAAATGTGATAGAAGCAGGTGTAGACTTGAAAGGGACTTGTACAGAAGAGCTAGTAGTTGGCACCTTGCCTGGGGTCGCGGGCGTACCAGCTCCAAACATTCTGTCTAATGGTTGTGATTCCTATGGAATGCAAAATCCAGTGGTTGCTCATATCCCAAAGACTTTACCATCAAAGGAAGATTCAGTAACTGAAGAGAAGGAAATAGAGGAGAGCAAATCAGAGTGCTATACCAATGTTTATGAACAGCAGAGAGGAACTGAGGCCATAGAAGCGAATGAACTTCTAAACAGCAATGGTGACCAAACAAAGAAAAGTTATTTGCATAATCTGTGCAATCAGGGGCCAGCTGTGCAAGGGCAGATATCGCACACGATAGCCAATCTGCAAGCCCTCAGTGTTCCTTTTGGTGGTGCACGGCCCAAACAACCTTCGAATCTTAAATTGCAAATCCCAAGGCCATTGTCGGAGCAATTGCACAATGATCTTGGATCTCAGAACAGTGGATCCAACCTTAAAAATAAAAATGATGCCTTTTGCAAGGCAAAACTGGAAGACAACTTGTTGGCTGATAGGTTACATGATGAGAAGTTACATAGCCCATCTGTTGTTACAAATGGGGAGCTTTCAGAAGAGTATCAGGTTGGGGTCTCTGATAGTCTGTGCCTTGGAATATCTCCAGATAATCCTGATAATGACCTCTGTATAGGTCAGTTTGGGATTTCCAACAGAAAGCCGTTTACTACTCTGGGGGAGGTGCCTCCAGTGTGGGTTCCAGACTCCCAAGCATCAAACTGCATGAAATGTGAAGCCAAATTTACATTCACCAAAAGAAGGCATCACTGCAGAGCCTGTGGCAAGGTAAGAGCATTCTTAACCTCAAGCACACAGATTTGATCCACTTGTGGGGTATAACCAAAGTTAGAAAATTCAGCATGGTTTTTGGAGTTACTGGCTCTCAGAAAAACAGCGTAGTTCAGTAATGTTTGCATTTTTTAGTGGAAAAGAGGCTTTAGAATAACTTTTCATGAGTTCTGACAGAGTAAATGCTGAAGCAGCATAACACCGTTTTCTCACAGAGAATGCAAGGTAAGGTGTCTAATGATATTGGGATAAAAACTGTGCAGGAATTGAGAGGCATTGACTGTGTACAGTGGAGGAAATAAGTATTTGATCCCTTGCTGATTTTGTAAGTTTGCCCACTGACAAAGACATGAGCAGCCCATAATTGAAGGGTAGGTTATTGGTAACAGTGAGAGATAGCACATCACAAATTAAATCCGGAAAATCACATTGTGGAAAGTATATGAATTTATTTGCATTCTGCAGAGGGAAATAAGTATTTAATCCCTCTGGCAAACAAGACCTAATACTTGGTGGCAAAACCCTTGTTGGCAAGCACAGCGGTCAGACGTCTTCTGTAGTTGATGATGAGGTTTGCACACATGTCAGGAGGAATTTTGGTCCACTCCTCTTTGCAGATCATCTCTAAATCATTAAGAGTTCTGGGCTGTCGCTTGGCAACTCGCAGCTTCAGCTCCCTCCATAAGTTTTCAATGGGATTAAGGTCTGGTGACTGGCTAGGCCACTCCATGACCCTAATGTGCTTCTTCCTGAGCCACTCCTTTGTTGCCTTGGCTGTATGTTTTGGGTCATTGTCGTGCTGGAAGACCCAGCCACGACCCATTTTTAAGGCCCTGGCGGAGGGAAGGAGGTTGTCACTCAGAATTGTACGGTACATGGCCCCATCCATTCTCCCATTGATGCGGTGAAGTAGTCCTGTGCCCTTAGCAGAGAAACACCCCCAAAACATAACATTTCCACCTCCATGCTTGACAGTGGGGACGGTGTTCTTTGGGTCATAGGCAGCATTTCTCTTCCTCCAAACACGGCGAGTTGAGTTCATGCCAAAGAGCTCAATTTTTGTCTCATCTGACCACAGCACCTTCTCCCAATCACTCTCGGCATCATCCAGGTGTTCACTGGCAAACTTCAGACGGGCCGTCACATGTGCCTTCCGGAGCAGGGGGACCTTGCGGGCACTGCAGGATTGCAATCCGTTATGTCGTAATGTGTTACCAATGGTTTTCGTGGTGACAGTGGTCCCAGCTGCCTTGAGATCATTGACAAGTTCCCTCCTTGTAGTTGTAGGCTGATTTCTAACCTTCCTCATGATCAAGGATACCCCACGAGGTGAGATTTTGCGTGGAGCCCCAGATCTTTGTCGATTGACAGTCATTTTGTACTTCTTCCATTTTCTTACTATGGCACCAACAGTTGTCTCCTTCTCGCCCAGCGTCTTACTGATGGTTTTGTAGCCCATTCCAGCCTTGTGCAGGTGTATGATCTTGTCCCTGACATCCTTAGACAGCTCCTTGCTCTTGGCCATTTTGTAGAGGTTAGAGTCTGACTGATTCACTGAGTCTGTGGACAGGTGTCTTTCATACAGGTGACCATTGCCGACAGCTGTCTGTCATGCAGGTAACGAGTTGATTTGGAGCATCTACCTGGTCTGTAGGGGCCAGATCTCTTACTGGTTGGTGGGGGATCAAATACTTATTTCCCTCTGCAGAATGCAAATAAATTCATATACTTTCCACAATGTGATTTTCCGGATTTAATTTGTGATGTGCTATCTCTCACTGTTACCAATAACCTACCCTTCAATTATGGGCTGCTCATGTCTTTGTCAGTGGGCAAACTTACAAAATCAGCAAGGGATCAAATACTTATTTCTTCCACTGTATATACAGTTTTAGCAGTTAGGAAGATGAAAATAAAAATAGAAGTCAAATAGATGTTTTCTCATTATATATACTTATATACATTATATAAGTGTACAAATACTTAGCAAACGGGTGCCAACCAAAAAAAAAACTTTAGGAGCCAGGAATTTTTGTTCAGGGCTTCCTTTGCTTCCTTATTCCCCTTCTAAAAGTCCTGTTTTTTCAAATACCTGTTGGGTACTTTTCTGAAACAGTCTCAGCATATCTCTGATGCTCATCATTTCTCTGACATCTTTGGTGTGTTCAAAGTCCTTGTAGGGCTAATGGAGTGTGGTAGAAAATGCCAAGTGACTTAAAATCAATATGTATTATTACATCAGAAGCTCTGTTTCAGCTTTAATTGAAAATCACTTTGTTTGATTGCACTCCAGTAGTTCCAAGGAGCCTGATTTTCATCCTATCATCAGAAATGACAAGTAACTTAACACGTAACTTAACAAACTTCAGGAAATTACTGAAAACACATTTGTTTGAAAAAACTTACAATAAGAATCCTCCTTAGAACTTGATTATTCTATATCTAAACCAACCACCTACCTAAACTGATATTAGCCATATTATCATATTTTTTTCTTTTTCATTATCTGTTATGTAAATTATTCCACTGACATATGTTCCTTAATTCTTACATAGTAATATGTTAATTTAGAACAAATCACTTACTCTGTTCATAACTATATCTTTTGCAATATAATGTAAGCCACATTGAGCCTGCAAATAGGTGGGAAAATGTGGGGTACAAATGTAGCAAATAAATGTGAGCCCCAGGTATGCTGCTACTATCTGTGTCAAAATGGCCCCCAACATTTATTTGAAGGTCAGGATTTCAAGAGGAAAATTGAAGTGGAAGTACCATCAACATGTTTTTCCTCCTTCCCAGCCCCCAATGGTGTTTCTTTACCTTTTATTTAAGAATTTCCAAGTTTGTAAAGCTTTTTTTTTGGCATGAAAGCGGCTTCAGAAGTTTCATTTTGAAACCAACTGACACATCATATAGCCTTCAGGTTGTATCATTTTCTGTGACACTTAAAAGTGATTAATATGTGTGTATTTGCATTGCTGCAAGCAGCCCAACATGTAGATATCACAATATCGCTGTCCTTATTCCCTACAACACACACAAGGCATGTTTTTAGGGCCTTTCATTATCATTTTATTCAATTGTAGGTTTATTCTCATAAATTTTAGACAGTTGAAAACAGTGTTTTTGAATTACTGGTCATGGCCTGAGTTCTAACTCTTGCATCCTCTGACTGTTTTAGCTAGGAGAAGGAAGAGCAGCATATCATGTGGAAGTGTTATGCTGCCAATTTTCGGTTTTGTTTGCATCTCAGAAAGTTGGAGCCACACAGTTACCTATCCTATTCATGCAGTGATTGGCAACAATCACAAATATCGTGGTACTGCATGGCTGAAAGTGGTTGAGAGCAATGATAGCCAAAAAGGAGTAGGCTGGAGTGTGTCAGAAAATGTGGCATTTAGGACTGTGAATGGTGGTGTTAAAAATAGGTTCTAGATAACCTGTACAAAGAAAGAACTTCAAAAACAAATTGGTGAAGCAAGTTTTAATTAATTTTATTTCAAAATACAATCTTGCAAGAATGGGTGTCTCTTATAGCAAGCAGGCACACACCTCCCTTAATACTTACAGCTTATTTTTCTTTCACTTGTAACATAGGTTTCTGCTCCTAAATTCTTGATTGGATATTGATTTCATATCTATAACCTATTTACATTAGTTCTAGCATCGTATGTCCACCTCCACCCCTCATTGCTGTCCCCTTTTCTGAAAACTGTAAATTTTCCATAGCTATAGAGTTTCTATTTCGGGTGTTACCTTGCATATGTCCACTCATGGGTAGCACTTATGCTTGGCTTACATTCTCTTATCTCAGCCTTCAGACCTCAGTGTCCTGAAGACTCACATAAATTTTTGCATCAGCAGTTTCAGGTGTGGTAGGCTTCATTCCTCCCCCCCCCCCCCCCTTACTGGCTATAGTTTATCTTGCTTTTCACATTGCTTGTTAGCTAGCAACACCCTTTTGCCAATATATTCTGTTAGTACTTTAAGCAACCTAAAATATTTAAAAATGTTACATTAATGTATGTATTAATGTGGTGGTCCTTATTAGGAAGGGCCTGCAAGATTAGCACACAGGCACTCACACAAGTATAGTTACACCATTTATCCCCAAAGATTTCCTTTCTAAAGGGGACATAAACTATGTATGTTACCTTTGCATTTTTGTTAAGTGAAAAAGCAATCCTTTATAATAAAACACACCTCCAACATTCTGAAGCTGACTGCATGGCTGAGGCATTCCTGCTCTCTGTATCCATCTCCTGAGTTGACATCACGTACTTCCGGGTTCGTCACAAGCAGAAGTGACCAACCACACAAGGTTTCTCAGCTTCAGAATGTTGGAGGTGCATTCTATTAAATAGGATTGGTCAGTTCCTTGAAGCACAGCCAGAGCTCAGCGTCCTGCACAGTAATGCTCGGACACCAGAGAGAGAGAGAGAGGGAGGGGGGCCTGACACCAGAGAGGGGGGGGAAGGTATCTCTGTTACACACACACACTCTGTCTCACACACTCTCTCTCTCTCTCACAATGTCTTTCTCTCACTCTCACACACTGTCTCTCACACAGTCTGTCTCACACTGTATCACATTCACTCTCTGTGTCACACAGTCAATCACACACTCTTGGTTTCATACACTCACAGAGAGTCTGTGTCTCACATACACTCTCTCTCGCACACACTGTATCTGTGTGAAACACTCTCTCTCACACTCACATATGCACTTGCACACACTCATTCTCACACACACACTCGCACGTAGACTCTCTCTCTCTCTCTCTCACACACACACACTCGCACAGTCACTCTGTCTCTCACACACAGTCACTCTCACACACACTCTCTCAAACATACACACTCCGAGGAAAACCTTGCTAGCGCCCGTTTCATTTGTGTCAGAAACGGGCCTTTTTTACTAGTCTCTACTATAATAAAAGGCACCTTCAACGTTCTGAAGCTGACTCCGTGGCTTCACTGAAGTGAAGGGTTCATAAGGATCGTAAGGTTCATCGCTCTGTAACCATCTCTCTGCCCCGCCCTCGTGCCTCTGATAGGTCCGCCACCCTCAACGTCATCATGTTTTGACGTCGAGGGCGGTGGACCTATCAGAGGCGCGAGGGCGGGGCCGAGAGAGATGGTGACAGACTGACGAATCTGACGAACCTTATTAACCTTTCACTTCCGTGAAGCCATGGAGTCAGCTTCACAAGTTGCAGGTGCGTTTTATTATTTTATTTTTTGTTACATTTGTACCCCGCGCTTTCCCACTCATGGCAGGCTCTATGCGGCGGGCAATGGAGGGTTAAGTGACTTGCCCAGAGTCACAAGGAGCTGCCTGTGCCAGGAATCGAACTCAGTTCCTTAGTTCCCCAGGACCAAAGTCCACCACCCTAACCACTAGGCCACTCCTCCACTCCACTCCTCCACTACACAGCTCCCTAATTTTTCACTTAAACATCGCAGGGTGGCTGGAGGGGGGGGGGAAGAGGGGGCAACTACCCTGGAACTGGGAGGGAGGGAGAGAGGGAGGGCAACGACCCTGGAACTGGGTGGGTGGGAGGGAGCGTGGACCCTGGAACTTGGAGGGGGGCCAGGTGGACCCTGAAACTGGGAGGGAGGGAGGACGGACCCTGGAACTGGGAAGTGGGGTGGGTGGACCCAGGAACTGGGAGGGAGGGGGACCCTGGCACACACTCTCATTGTCACACACACAGCGCCCTAATTTTTCACTTAAACATTACAGGGTGGCTGGGGGGGGGGAGAGGGGGTCCATCTACCCTGGAACTGGGACGGCGGGAGAGAGGGGGGGCAACGACCCTGGAACTGGGTGGGTGGGAGGGAGGGCGGACCCTGGAACTGGGAGGGGGGCCAGGCGGACCCTGAAACTGGGAGGGAGGGAGGGGGGTGACCCTGAAACTGGGAGGGAGAGGGGGGGAAACGACCCTGGAACTTGGAGGGGGGGCGAGCGGACCCTGAAACTGGGAGGGAGGGAGGGAGCGGGGGGCCCCTGGCACACACTCTCATTCACACACACTCTCGCACACAGTCTCACTCTCTCTGTCGCACACACTCACACATTCACTATCTCTCTGTCACACACACTCACACATTCACTCTCTCTGTCGCACACTCACTCTCATACACACTCTGTAAAACACGCACACACTCCGAGGAAAACCTTGCTAGCGCCCGTTTCATTTGTGTCAGAAACAGGCCTTTTTTTCAGGTATCTACATATTTCTCACAGTGGGAATGCTGAACAATGTGGGCTGGGGAAAAAAGGGGTGAGAGTGAACAATAGGGTCTGGAAAAAGGCGAGAGTGAGCATGGGGTCTGAGAAAAGAGAGAGAACAGAGCCATCTTAATATGCCTTATAATCTTTCTACTGGTCCACTAATATAAAATGTGTACCCAGTGAAATAATGAACCACTTTCCCACTTATTTTCTCCTGGTTTTGTTCTTGTAATAAATTGTGGGGTGGGAATAAAAATTGAGAACATAGGTCTTGGGGCATGTGCCATAGACACTTGGAAATGCAGCGTCACATCAGATTACTTGAATGAGCTGTTAACCTCAGCAGCTTCTTTATGCAGAGCATCTCTTTGAATCAGCAGACTATTGTACACTGGGGAAGTGGCTTATTGTTGAGAAGATGATTGAAAACGTGTTAGAATTCAAAGCGACAGTGTGGTTTTACTTAAAATACAGTTGAATGTCTTTATTGAACAAATAATCTCTTGCAATCTGTCATACTGTGTTTGAGATCTGCTTTGCTGTAAGCTTAAAAGAAAATGAGTTGAGCCAGAGCAGAATTTGTGCTCTCAGTAAAAACAATTCTCAGAAGCGAGGGTTTGATCTGCACCTTAGACAATCTCAGGGGGCAGCCAGTTAACATTTTTCGTATTGAGAACTATAGAGAGAAGAGAGAATTATCTACCGAGAAGTGAAGGAAAGAAGTTTTAAGTTTTTAGAGAAAATGATTGATTATATTGTGGAGTATGCTACATTCTGTGGAGTATGACAAACATTTTCAGGATTAGTGTGGATGAATTTCCAGTGGTATGTGCTATTGCTGGATGTTGTGTGATTTTGATGCTTAAATTCTAATCCTAGTTCTGGGATAATTTTAGTGATTTGGAAATCGAGAAGACGGGAAGGTGGTAGAGGACATGAGTTGAGGTTGCAGGGAGGCCAACTCATGAATAATATCAGGAAGTACTTTTTCACGGAGAAGGTGGTGGATACCTGGAATGCCCTCCCGCGGGAAGTGATGAAAATGGTAACAGAATTTAAAAATGTGTGGGATAAATATAAAGCAATCCTGTATAGAAGGCATGGAAGCAAAGTCAGTGCTGGGCAGACTTCTATGGTTTGTGCCTTGATCATGGCTGGATAGGTTTAGATGGGCTGGAGTGGGGCTTTGATGACAGCTTCAGAAGTTGGAGAACAATGCCAGGGCTGGGCAGACTTCTACGTTCTGTGCCCTAAAAATGGCAATGACAAATCAAGGTAAAGTATGCATATGTAGTAGTATCACTTCATATCTTATGAGTTTGTATCTTGTTGGGCAGACTGGGTGGACTAAACAGGTCTTTATATGTCATCATCTACTATGTAGGTTTCTTCACCCTTTCCTTTCTCAGAGGGACTACTCTCATTATACAGGCCCCCTTTGCTTGCTAGCCTCTGTACCACTGCTGGGTCCTCAGTTGGAAACTGCTGCCGCAGGAGCAACCCCAGATAACAGAGGGGCTCTTTTACTAAAGCTTAGCATGCGCTAAGTACCATGTGGCCCATAGGTATAAAATAGGACACACAGAGAAGAGAATTCAATATGGGACATAATATTGTCCTAGGAAGAATATGTGTTTTGTTTTGTTTTTAATTTGGGAGATATGATTATCTGAATTTCTACAGGGTTTTGGCTCCCTCCAGATGACCACAAACAATTGTTGAGGTGTCTTGAAGAATGTTGAACTCAGTGGGCAGATGTCTTCCATCTGTAGGGAAGCAGAATGGTTCTTTTCCTTACTGATTAACTGCTTTATGTTGCTTACACTCTTCTATAGTCATAATTGTCAGCTTGCTTGTGACTTCAACCTGTTTCCATGGCAGTGAATGTGATGCTGCAAAGAGAGCATTATGACGACATGAAAGGTTAAGCAGCAGGATCAGCTTGTTATGAAAGAGCAAAGGCTTGATGCTATACAGATGGTCCTTTCAATACAAAGCAAGATGCAGACGAATGGAATTAGTTTTACAGTCTGTTTGACATACGAGTGTTGGAAACAGGATGCTGGGCTTGATGGACCTTTGGTCTGGCCCAGTATGGCAATACTTACAGTGCTATACTTTATGTAATGTGGGCACTGTTATTTTTGCGTCTGTTATGGGACCAACATAGCTGCATCCACATTATTATTATTATTATTAACATCCACATTATGGTATAAAATGGCCAATTATTCTATCCAGAGGTTTTGTTTATTCTGAAGTTTGATATCTTCTGTCTTGACTGTATGGACTGGTACTCTATTGATAAACTTAGACTAATGTTTCAATGTTGAGAAATGTATGTAAGTTCATGTGGGGAGACTGACAGAAAGATTAGTCATGAGTTTGACTGTAATGGAATAGTCAAACATAAGAGTTCTCTGAAATCTTTGCAAAATGTAGGTGATTTTGTTAGAGGGAACTGTGAGAAACAAGATATGTAAATATTTTAAAAGGTACTCTTGATTAAAATTGATGATTAGTTGTTTAACCATCACGTTTATAATCTGTTTCATAAATTATACATTTGTCAAGCACTCTAGATTTCTTTTACAATTCATCTTAAGTAGAGGAGTGTGGTAGCCGTGTTAGTCCACTCTTAAGGTTATCAATAGAAATAAAACAAAATAAAACAAGGAAAAGAAAATAAGATGATACCTTTTTTTTTCTGTCCAATAAAAAAGGTATCATCTTATTTTCTTTTCCATGTTTTATTTTGTTTGATTTCTATTGATAACTTTTACAATTCAAAATGCCGGTTCACTGTAAACATTTAAGATTTCTCCAAGTGAGCTCAATCACTGTACTGGAATTGGAGGCTCCAAGATTCCTTATTGTCAACTGGCATTACAAACGGGGGTAGAGATAAAAGAAGTGGGAAAAGAAAACCAGGCTTATCCAAAGAACTGGGACCAAACAAATAATAATAAAATCAACACAGTTTATTAATGTTTCCTTACAAACGGGGGGAAAATTGTCAACCCAGAGCTTCTGAGGAAAAAGAATTAAGAACAAATTCTTCATGTTTTTTTTTTAAGGGAATTGAATAAATGAAAGGACCAGTCCCCATTCAAGACTAGGGGATCAATCTCTGTTTCCTGAATAGTTATTACTGATTGGCCCTTCTTTCAAAGGAAGGTGAATAAATGACTATGGCAGTAGTTGTCCTCACTTCTTTCCCTCAAAGCTCTGTGTTGACATTTTCCCCACTTTCATATGTTGGCTCAACTGAGGGCTTTGGTGATTTTATGCTCCTTTGGTGAAAGCCTTCTAAAATCAACATGAAAACATTAAACAATAAGACTTAATAGTAATCGGTTAAACCTTTAACCATTTTAAATATTTTATGTCCCTGCTTTTGGTAACATTTTGATGATGTCATGTAACATAGTTGACCCAAACTGTTTGTCACTAGAGCCCTGTGAAAACTGGGGTTGGAGATTGAGTGTGGAAATAAGATAGGCTGGTGTTTAAGGTGCACAGGAGACACTAACATTTCCATTAGTCTACACTGATCTCAGATGAGAGTATCTATAACATTTGGACAGCAAGAAATCCAAATTGTTATAGGTCACAAGTGTTTTTTTTTTTTTTTTTTTGCAGTAGTAGTAGTCTATTTTTTTCTGCTAATTTTTATTGGCCGTCAAGCTCTCTGCAGATAAAGTTTTTGGGGCTGGGATGGGGAGAGAAAAGGAAACCAGCCCAGTCAGAGCAGCACTGAGGGAATCCAAGAGCATGGGGGGGGGAGGATTTTTCTGGGGAAGCTTGATATTGTTGATGGGGTACCTGTGTAAATCTGACTGAGGTAGGAAATGCATGGCATGTGAAAGTGGTGCTTAAGTAGCACAGACAGCTTCTTTTGTCCCACTTGTGACAGAGACCCAGCTTCAGAGGTAGTGGTGCCGGAGCACTCATCTCCGATCCCAGTTGTGGTCCCTGCAGTATCAAAGGCTGTAGCTCCTGTTGCAATCACAGCCTTCACGCCGGTAAAATCTGTGGCCATTTTGTCTTCAGACTGTGGGTCTCCCACAGATAAACAGGTAGTGCAGCAACTGGAAGATACTTTGAGGAAACCCTTGCCTGTGGTTTCCAGCTACAGAGAGCCTGGAGGGTCTCTTTTTTTTTTTGGGGGGGGGGGGTCTCATTTTTATCAGGAAGTAGCTTTTTGCATTCCAAAAGGCCCTACTACCTTTGAGAATGTCTTGTTGAGGGGGAGGCTCTCCCTGGCCTTCTTTCCAAAAGGCCCTACCACCTTTGAGAATGTCTTCTTGAAGGGGAGGCTCTCCCTGACCAGTCTAGGGGTTGCTTAGAACTCCATTAAGGAAACAAAGGGACTGAAAATGACTGGAGAACCTTCGATGGGGCCCCATAGGCCCATCTTGCATCCACATTTGAGGTGCAATGGGAAGGAGATGTTGATGAGGGGCTACCTCACTTGAAAGTCTCTTCCCAGAGGAGGGTGAGCTTTCAACAGAAGAGACTGCTGAATCTTCAGTCATATGTCTATTCTGCAAAGAAGAATTGAGGCAGTTAATTTCTCTGGTCATGTCCTCCTTGAAGATGGGAGAATCCCTTTGTGAAGAGGTGTTAGAGATCCAATTTTGGAAGGCTTTCACCAACCAGCCAGATCCTTCCCCTCTTCACAAGGCACTCAGAAATCATCATCTCAGAGTGGGAGTCCTTGAAGCCATTTTGAAAGGGAGTAGAGTTATGGTGATGCTCTGTTGTCTCCAGGAAGACATTGATCTTTCATCTCTGCAGATATTTTCTTTTACTGCAGTTAGAATACTAGTGGTGATCTGTGGAAGATATGAAGCCCAAGCCTGCCTTTGAGGGACACGCAACGCGTTTTTTATTTTTATTTTTTTATCTTCCCCTTCCTATGGAATTTGTTGCCACATGACTTATGTAAGGAGCCCTCCTACTTAGGTTTAAAGGCAGCCGTAAACCTTATGTTTTCCAGCAGGCTTTTGGGTCCTTGTGCCATGAACCCCGACTCTTCTGCTCTTTTCCATAGTGAACTCCTCTTGGCTATGTGGTATATTTTTTTTCCCCTTCCTCAACTTTATCTCATTTTTGATCAATGGTATTCTTTTCCTTTTCTAATTTAAATTGTAAACTGCTTTATGTGTCCCCTCATCTAGTGGAGTATATCAAGAACTTTGTAAATAATAAGCACAGCAATTATTGGAGATTCTGAAATAGCAATTATTGGAGATTCTGAAATAGCCTGGTTGGAACCAGGGGCAGCCTTCCTTGAGGATATTCTGTATGACCTCATAAGATCAGTGGCTGCACTGATGGTGATGAAATGGCTATGACAAGCAGTTGGGCAGTGGATTTGACTTCTAAGGCACACAAGTAAATTCCACTTCAGAGGCAAGTTGCTTTTTGGGATGGATTTCAAGAAATTGGTAAAGGACATAAGAGAAACTAGATCACAGAGGCATATTTTCAAAGCACTTAGCCTTCCAAAGTTTCATAGAAACCTATGGAACTTTGGAAGGCTAAGTGCTTTGAAAATGAGTCCCAAAGGCTCCTGGGGGATGTTTTTTGCCAGTTGGTCAAAGACTTCTAGAGCCATGCATGAGCTAAGGTCTGGGGTTGGTTCTATTTGGATAAACACATTTTCTTTCCTTCGTGTCCATACCGGACCAGGCCAGACCATTGGGATAGTCATGTTCGCTGACCAGCTGGTGAAGATGGAACAGAAAGTAGTTCTTTGTGATCTGCCTCTTTAATGGTAATGTGCAGCTATGGAATGTTCAGTATTTTCTGTTTCCAAGCGGATGGTTGACGGTCAGCTCTTCTTTGGTGCTTTTAATCAGCTCCCGTCCAAGATAGTAGCTGGGTGTCAGTAGACCAGGAGGTTCTCGGGCTAATAATGTTTAGCTCACCTTTGAAATGATCCTAAAGGCATACTGGGAGCTGGGTGAGACTCGGTGGGGCCACCCCCCCCCCTTCACTTGCTATCAATGCTGCAGATAATTGAGGTTCCAGTACCATTCTGTGAGTCAGGCATTTGTGAGTGAAGCAAGACATGGTGGTTCAGTTTTTTTCCATTTGACACAGGTTTCCTGGTCTTACATACAAAGTAATAACAGTTCTGCTCCTCTGAGTCAGTTTCTGTATTGCATCTTAATCTCCTCACGTTTGAGTGCATGGCAGAATCTCTTTTCCTGGTTGGAACTTCTTCTTTTCTTTTTACTGTATCACTGCATCTTTTTCTCTCTCAGGTGCTGGCTCCCCATTCAGCAGTAATTCAGGGTTTGTGGAGTATGTGGCCATGTTGGCTTGGTAGTTAATGGGGCCTCAGCACCTTTGTTGTTTCTTCCACGCCCTTCCACTGCTCAGTCTGTTTCCTCTTTGGCCACATTCTTGGTAGTACTAGATCCGCCGGGCAGATGGAGAGCCTTAGAATCACTTGCTGCTTCTCTTGCTGTCCTTGTGTCTGCCTGCACTGGGTTTTTTGATATGGGAGAGTCAGCTCTGTGGCAAGGGTTTGGTGGCTTAGAGCAGAGTTGTTTCTAACTTTCTTCTCATTGGGTTCTAGATAGGGGAGTACTGATTTAAGGTTCCTTCTTTTTTCCCCAAGTGGTGCATATTTGGCATGTTTAGGGCCAGACTAATTAGTGGCATGGTGTTCTCTTAGTAACACTGCTGTTCCGCAAGCATAGGTTTAACTCTGTTACCTCCTTATATGTCTTGCCTTGTTCCCCCCCCCCCCCCCCCCCCCCCCCACGGCCGATTCCTGTCTGAGTCAAGGTGGGCTGAACAGGTGGTATGTTATGGCCTTACATTGCAGAAGGCAAAAGTAGAGACTAATAGACGATTCACCACTGGAGACGCGAGTCCAACAGTCTTTATTATATCAGAGATAACGACCCGACACAGGCCGTGTTTCGACGCTAAAAAGCGTCTGCATCAGGGGTCAATACATACACCAAGTAATGAATGCAAAACGAAGAGTCCCCAGAAACTGTAAAAAAAAAAAAGAGGGGGAGCTATTTCTTTGAGTTCTCAGGGGTCTTCTGGCTTGCAGTATGTACTAATGTGTGCATCTCTAGAGCTTTCTCATAGTCCTCCATTCAGTATTTTGCGGAAGACATATTGCTGTTTAGCTCTTTAGGGGCGCCTGACTTTGTGGCAGTTGGCTTGCAGCCGACTGAATGGAATGCTTCATTTCTGGCATGACTAGGTTCAGTTACAGATTTCTGTGTTCCTGTGTTCTAGCAGGACACATCTAATGCTGGCCAGACCAGAATCCCCATCCTGAGTCTGTCTTTCTACCATTGTTTTCAGAGCGCAGTCTTCTGCCTTGCTGGACTCAACAGCTTTTTATGTCTCAATTGCCTCCCGACTCTTTTGTCTCCTGATTTGGTGAGGACGTTGGTTGTCAATAGAGCATTCTTAATCATGCATGATCGGTGGGTGGGGTATTCCTGAGCACCATTGCTTGGCTATACGAAATACTGAATATTCTATGGCTGCACACTACCTTTAAAAGGATGGATCACGCAGAACTACTTTCCTGCTTTAGCCGCTGGTCAGCGGACATGATTATCCCAATGTCTGGACTGGTCTGGTGGGAATAAAGGAAAGAAAATTATCGTGTAAGACACAATTTTTCCTTGTCCCCCTCTTGTCAGGTGAATCCCTCAAGAATCAACCCTTTCATGGCACCTGTAAGTTCCATGACAGGGGAGGACCCTCTTCTACTGGGTCCACAGGATCCCTAGTGAGTCACATGGACCCTCTCCAGCATGGTCAACGTAGGAGGGTGCTTTGGACTTTCTTTACCTGGCGTAAGTCCACTTCAGCTGGTTCTTGATTATTCATCAGGGTTATGCACTGTAACTTGCAGAACCCATTTTAGATGTCCTTATGGTGTCTCCCTGCCAGTTTGGAGTCCAAGAGGGTGTTGGTAGGAGAAACTTTTAAAATGGCTCCTCCAGCTAAGAACCATTGAGCTGGTTCCCCTAGAAGGACAGAGTCAAGGATGTTATTACATAGATCTGCTTTTTGGTTCCCAAGAGGGGACAGTTCCTTCCATCCTATTCAGGACATCAGGGTGGTAAATATTTCCTTTTAGGTGTCTCATTTTCACATAGAGACCTTAAGGTCAGTGATTGTGACAGTTTGTGTAGTTTTGACATCATTGGATTTATCTGAAGCTTACTTCTACACTCTAGGTGCTCATCTCAAGACGTTTATTCACTTATGTGTCCTGGGTAAGCCTTTTTAGTTAGCACTGAGGACTTTTTCCAAGATTTTGAGCCTTGTGGCAGCCTTTGTTCGCATTGAAGGCATTCGGGTTCACCTGTGTCTAAACTGGCTGTTTTGGGCCAACTGAGAATAGGCATCTAGAAAAGTGATGCACAGTTGGGTAGTGAACAAAGTCAAAAGCCATCTGGTTTCATCGCAGTCTGTCAGGTATCTCTGGGCATTGTTCTGTACAGCATGGTGTTTCTGATGTGAGAGCTGATGCTCAAACTTCCATCTCAACTCTGAACCTTTCTGCACAGTGCGCACCTCAAGCCTGGGGCTGTCTTCAACACTTGAGGCTATGGCAGAAACCTTGGACCTAGTCTCTTGGATAAAAATAAAATAAGTCTCTTCCATTATGATCTTCTCTTGCGTTCATCCCACTGGTTTCAGGACTTTAAGGTTTGACTCACTCTGGCAGCTCCATTGAAGAGGAGGTTGGTTTGGACTTTGTTGAGATGTCTCCTCCAGAAGATGAATTTGGAGCCCCCCCACACCTTAGTAACCACCAATGTAATTTGTTGGGTTAGGGAGCTTTCTGCTAGTGGCAGGTGGCTCTAGTGCTGTTGTTTAACACAAGAGGGTTCCTGGTTTATATGTAGGTTGGAGACAAGGGCCATTAGGTTAGTTTTGGGGAGTGTTCCCCAATAGTGCAAGGAAACGTGTTCCAAGGGCTGTCCCACAATGCCACAGTGGTGGCTTATGTCAAACAGGGAGGTACCTAGAGTGCTGCTTTAGTTCAGGAGAGTGACTTGCTTTTCTGATGGGTGGACAACCACCCAAAGGCAATCTCCATGGCCCCCATAAGTGGAGTAGAAATATGCAGGTGGACTTCCTCAGCTAGAATGTTCTAAGTCCAGAGGAATGGGAGTTGTGTCCCCTAAGCCTTCTGGATGGTAGTGGGTTGTGCTTAATGTTAAACTTGAAGGTGACAAATCGGTTTACAATAAAATCATTTAGAAGAATAGAAAGGAACTCCATTAGGTATAGAAAAGAAGAAATAATAGGCAGAAAAAGTAGAGAGGTGAGGGAGACTAACACCAAAAAAAATAAAGGGTATAGGCAGCATTAAATAGTTGACATTTCATGGTGACCTGGGATGTGCCTAAATCTGTACTCCATCCCCAAAGGCCAATTTAAAGAGGTGAGTTTTAAGTTCTGCTCTAAACTTTGGATAAGGTAGTTCAGACTGGTCTAGCATGAATCGAGAAAAGGAAATTAGCCATAGTGGTATCCAAGGAATTTTGTCCTTTTTTTATTATCCATTTCATGTTAACGAAGATGATTAAGGGGATGGGACGACTTTCCTATGAGGAAAGGCTAAAGCAGCCGGGGCTCTTCAACTTGGAGAAAAGGCGGCTGAGGGGTGATATGATAGAGGTATATAAAATAATGAGTGGAGTGGAACAGATAGATGTGGAGCGTCTATTTACGCTTTCCAAAAATACTAGGACAAGGGGGGGCATGCAATGAAGCTGGAGTGCAGTAAGTTTAAAACAAATAAGAGGAAATGTTTCTTTACTCAGCGCGTAATTCGACTCTGGAATTCGTTGCTGGAGAATGTGGTTAAAGCAGTTAGCAGAGTTTAAGAAAGGTTTGGACGGCTTCCTGAAGGAAAAGGCCACAGAATGTTATAAATGGACGTAGGGAAAAATCCACTATTCCTGGGACAAGCAGTACAAAATGCTTTGCTTCATGGATCTTGTCGGGTGATTGTGACCCGGATGGGCCACTGTCAGAGACAGGGTGCTGCGCTAGATGGACCTTTGGTCTGTCCAAGTGTGGCGATGCTTATGTCTTATGTGTAGTTGTGAAGATAATTAAGTTTGAGTGTTTTTTTTTAACTTTAATATTTATTGAGATTTTTGAATGTACAATATAAATAAACTTTTCAAGTTTAGCTGTCATGTCTAGTGTACATTTTCAAGTCTAGGTAATAATTGGTAATGAATATGTTAACTGTTTTCAATGACAGATTAGATAGGAGTGTAAATATCCTCCATAGATTCCTGTTAGGGTGGATAGTTGGTGTCTTGGCAAGCTCCAGATAAAGCTTGTTTCATCCTGCAGTAATGATTTTACTCCCACGTTGAGCAAGGATTATATTAACTGAAAAAGGTATAAAAATTGTGACAGTTGGGCTGACGCAGTGATTTGCTGGAAATATTATGCACTGCTGTTTTGGAGGGTTCTGTGTTCAGTTGCCAGGTCAGTAGTTCTGCTTTCTGGACTAGTTGGTGCTGGGGATTCTGCGGAGGCAGTGTTCAAAGCCACAGGAGGGGAGTAGGGAAATGTGGTGAGACCTTGAGACAGTTTAGGGCCCAGGATTGCAACATTCCGGAAGGAGCCTTGGTGCATGCTCCTCAGATAATTACTGTTGCTCCAATGACTTAACTTGGGCGCTCTTTACTAAACTGCGTTAGGCATTAACCCAGATTAAAATGGTATACTGCAGGACATGCTCGGGCATCCTGTGCTAAATGCCAAAGCAGTGCATGCTAAAAAATGTATTGTTGCTTTTTGTTGTGGCATGTCATGATGTCGTGGTGGAGAGTGTGCATTCATGCACTAACCAGTGCTGCTGTTATCGCATTCTAACTGGTTTGTGTGCCCTTATCACCTACAAAATAGTTGGTAGTAATTTTTTTTGTGGTTGCATACTAATGGCAACTTTAGCACACGGTCATTAATACAAAAATTAGAAAAGGGCCATTGTTGTGGTAAAAATGGTTTTACTGTGCAGAGAAAACCTATAAGGGACTTAGGAGTATGTTTACTAAGGAGCGCTATAGGCATGTTAGCATTTTTAACACACGTTAATGGTTGATGTGTGTTAAAAACTAATATGCCCAGAGAAATGTATTGGTGCATTAGCGTTTAATGTGTTGTAACTTTAAAGGCGCGTTAAAAACGTTAACACGCCTAGGTAAACATACTCCTTATTAAAAGTGACCCTTAAGTTAGGAAGGGGATATGAAATAGAGAGTTGCAGGAGGACAGGAATCTAACCTGTCCCTGCCCATCCCTGTTGCACTGTAGTCACCTTGTTCCCCCCCCCCCCCCCCACACACACACACAAAAAAAAGAGATTTGCATGAAGGGACAAGTGACTTTCATAAGCCAAAATAATAAAAATAAATACTTCATGCAAATCTCTTTTTTTTTTATTTTGGCTTATGAAAGTCACTTGTCCCTGAAACATGCTCAGAATAGAATAATCCATTTGTACAAAAGAGATGAGATGAAGATGTGATTCCATGTGTCCCAATGAAAGGAGAGTTTCATTTTACTTCCAATCTTTGTAACTCCAGGCTCCAAGGCACATTGCAATAACAGTTAAGATTAACCCATCAGTAAACAGGATATCCTCACTAAAATTTGGACATGTATTACTGTATTATATAGAACAGTGTAAAAAAATGAGCACAAAATACAGCCATTATTATTGCTGTTTCTTCTAGATACAATAATTTTGAAAGCTATTGTTATGATCCTGTTGTGACTCAGGCAGTGAGCTCTTGTGACCCGACTGAGCTCGGTGTGTAGAGTCGCGCCACGCTCGGTCAGGCAGCCGGACAACCCCTAGCTTCACCTGGGAAGCGACCACCGTTCCCCAGGGGTTGAACCCCCAGGTGCAGGTGGCCACCAGGACTTCGGGAACGGGACGGGGTTGGGCCGCCCAGACCAGGCTGGAAGCAAGGCAGGTGAGAACTCAACGGGTGAGCCGGTACAGTCCAGAGATCAGGACAGGCAGGAAGCAGCAAATACCAGGTTCAGTCCAAGGGTCAGGGCAGGCAGCAAAGCAAGAATAATTGGGTCCAGTCCAAGGGTCAGATCACAATAGACAAGACAAGCAATGGAGCACACAAGAAGAGCACCAAACCTCTATAAGCATAGAAGCCGAAGCAAGGTGTGCAGGGAACTGCCGGCCTTAAGTAGTCCCCGCATCAGCAGTAACCACTAGCAGCTGCAGGGAACGCTCCAGATTGGTGCCTGTAAGGGAAAAAGGTGGAACCTAGGGAAAGGCGCCCAATCCCGTGCGACCAAATTGTGTGAGCTACCTGCACCGGAAACCGGCGTGGCTTCCGGAATGCCGCCAGACCGCATGGCCGGCCTGGCCGGCCACTGCACGATGGCCAGCCAAATCAATTAGTTGGACCCGTGCCCACGGCCGGAGTGACATAGCCGGCCATCGGGATCGGACCCCACTAGACTACCGCCGACAGTCCGCATGGCTGGCTATCGCCGCCGGGACGCGGCTCGGTGGCGAATTGGCTGCGTGGACCGCAATTCAGGTGAGGGACGTAACAGCTATTTTAGTGATATTCAGTTTTGATTTTATGATATTTATATCTACATATGGGAAGCTTTCAAATAAATTAAAAAGCTGTCAAATAAGAGAAACAAACAAAGCTTTTGTCTTCCACCCTTTAAGGCACTGCCTATCCAACCGGAACAGCTTTTGACTTTACAGATGGACCACGCATAGGCGGGCCCTTATTTCTAAAAATCTTTTGCTGTTGTTTTCAATAGCATTTGCCATTGTTTTGGATGAACCAGTGTGGCGGCAATCTCCGCCTACTGGCTTCAACCCATATAATGGGCTAGATAGCCTCGTTCCGTCTCCTGTTCTCAATCTAACCTTCTTGACCTTTACCTTTTCCCCTCCTTCCTGCACCTATACTCCCACCCTTTTTACAGCCCCCTCTCTCCCACCCATGTACACATGAATGACTGCATCCAACTCCCCTCCAGCCCCAAGTGCCCTCTCCGCACATTCCTCAAGGCATCCTGGTGGTCAAGTGGCATCTTCGTGACAGGAAAGATCCCCACTGTTTCCTGCCAGCTGCCACTGATCCTTTCGCTGCCACCACATTTAAAATAGCTGCTGAGACTTCAACCGGCGGCCTCACAAGACTTCTGTGGAAGTCTCGCAAGCCCACTGCATGAAGTCTCGGCAGCCATTTTAAACAAATGGTAGCAGCGAGCAGGAAAGAGTGGGGATTTTTCCTGCCCCAGAGAAGCCACTAGACCACCAGGGTGCCTTGAGGTATGTACGGGGAGGGCACCCTGCAGCTCGGGAGAGGGAAAGCAAAGCTCTGTTCACTGTACTGTTCTGCGGAAACCCTGCAGGACCTGGGTCCATCCTTGTGGGATCACCACAGACCTCAGTCCATCCCTGCGGGATCACTATGAACCCCAGTCCATCCCCAGGGGATCTCCGTTCCCGTGCAGCTCTCTAATTTGAAATAGGGGAAAAATCACTAGCTGTAAATAAAGACACATGGTGCCAGATTCCTGCTCGGTTTTCAATTGTACTGGAAGATCAAAAGCAGGAGAAAAAATGGCCTCCATGTCTCACCCCAAATAAAACAATCTAGGCAGTTTACACACAATTGTCCTGTGCCTGCCATGTGTACACCTTTACTTAGGAGATTAATTCTTCTGTCCAGGGAGCACTTTTAAATATACGAGCCAGTGAGACTAATTGGATTTTGGAACATGTACACACATTTTAATATGTGAAAATTGGACTTGCTGTGAGTTTCATTACTTTTCCGTAAGTAAGAAGCTCTGTGTCTTAAAGTACAGTGGACAAGTGACTGTAAAAATCTTTTATTGTTAACATTAGGTACCTCAATATAAAAAAAAAAAAAATGAGGAGGTACAAACTACTTATTATAAGATACTAATCAAAAAACAGGTTTGAACCTATTATGCTGTATAATGAATTCCCAGCTCCGTCCCACAAATTTCACAATGGAGTGGGGAATTCATTATACAGCATAATAGGTTCAAACCTGTTGTTTGATTTAACACTAGGTATCACTATTCCTGTGCTGAAACGCTTTTATTTTGCCATCTTGTCTTTCTCAAGTATTTCAGCTAAAATTGTTCTCTTTTCACATGGGAATGTGACGCTAATCTCATTTTGTTAGGGACAGAGAGGGCCATAATGAAAGTTCCCATGGATTGTCGACAGCAGTGTCATTTTTGACAGGCAGTTTCTAATGTTTCCTTTTGAAATTATGCCTGGTGCATGGAACACTGTGTGTGTCATGAGGAGACATGAATCTGTTATTTGCAGAGTATACATTTCAGAGGTGGAAAGGACTTGATCAATATCTGTTGAATAATTGAGAAATTGAGAGAGTTGATGCATAGCATACTGGTGTGTTATGCTTGGATTTCTTAAGTTTATAAAGTAAAAGCATTTTAACATGCAATTGTGCCTAGTGCATCGTTCTTTTCACCTGCATGGACACTGCTGCGAAGTGTGCAACTGATAATGGACAGGGAGTTTGAAAATGAAATGTCTGCATGTTTCTTTGGATCCCATTAAACCTGGGATTCCCACAGCCAAGTATACACTCATTGACTAGCATTGCTCTTTTACTCATGCTTGATTCTTGGGGGGGGGGGGGAGATATTTCTAAGCCATGACAGCATCAGTGTCTGTCTGAAGTTGGGCCTCCATGAAACTAAGGACTTCAGCCCACACATTCATATCTTGTTTTTATTTAGAAAGAAATTCCTAGAGTGACAGTAGTTTTGGCCAGTTTTTCTGAGAAATCCAATTCCATGTTTCCTAGGGCCTATTTTTCTAGGTTGCTTTTATGAAGAAAACAAATTTTAAAACAAACCCATAAAAGCTACAAAAATTGCAATACTTTATGAAACAGCGTTTCTTGAGCCGGTCCTGGAGTACTTCCTATCTGGTCTGGTTTTCAGATCTTGGACAAGTCCTTTCATCTCCCTTTGCCTCAGGTTCCCACTTTATTGTAAGCAGTTGGTGGGAGAGACTTACACGTGACTGCTTATTGCCATTGTACAATCCTGGGTGTGTCACTTAGTGCTATCAGCATGATTAGTTGTTTTCCATGTTTTGTTCTGAAATGGAAATAAGACAGTGAAAAATCGCAAAACCTAAATATACTGATATGTGTTAAGATTTCACAAGGTCTTGCCCTAAAATAAAAGATTACTGGGAGGAATTGTTCCACACACTTCGCCAATTTACAAATGTCGAGTATCCAGCTACAGCAGACTACGATCTCCTACACTTTAGACCTGCTGGGGTTCAACATGTTGTTCATTGCCTCGCTTCCACTTTCCTGGTGGCGGGAAAAATAACATTGGCTTCAGCTTAGAAGAGCCTCCTCCAGTGGTGAAGGTTATGCATAAGATGGATCACCTCTATCAGATGTCTAAATTAATTGCCATATGAACTGGTCAGAGTTTGGGCTTCCATAAGCGGTGGGTCGTTATACCATTTGGAGACTCCAGTCTGGGATAGATCTCGATGCCCAGCAGCTGATTGCTCCGTTTGTATAACTTTATAGCTGGAACTGAAGGCCTCTTTAGAAACTCGGGAGGGTCACCCTTTGAATTTTATTTTATTTTGGTGTGGGAAGGAGAGGGGTGAGTGAGGGAAGCGATGGAGTGGTATTGCTATTGTTTAGCTTATTCTATAGCTGTTAAAAGTATTCATTGCTTGTTCCAATAAAAAAGTTTTCAATAAAAAAAAACCCCAAATAATATGGTGAATGTTATGGGAGAACATAGTTTTTAGGGACCTTAAAATGTTCATCATTCATGTCTGTTGTTGCATCCCTAAACAAGAAAGAAGAATGCTGTCTGGCAGCAAGACGTTTGATTTAATTAAAACACATATATGCCTTTTTCATTCTTCAGAATGTACAATGTGGAGTGAAAAATTAATAAAATACATATAATGTACCACAGAAAGGTGGTATATCAAATCCCATTATCCTTAATTTAGGACAAATAGATATGTAATACAAAACTAAGGGCCCTGTTTACTAAGCCGCGTTATAGCATTTTTAACATATGTTAACCATGTACACGCGCTAACAGTGTAGGCACTTACAATATTCCTATAGGCGCTTACACGGTTAGCATGCACACTAGTTGTAGGTACGTTAAAACACTAACACGCCTTAGTAAACAGGGCCCAAAAATAGTTAAAATAGGCAATCGCATAAACTTAAAAATTTCAACTGATAAAGCATTTAATTTGCATGTGCTCAAACTTTTAATTTTTTTAGCTATATTCGAACGTGCAAACCCTGTAGAATGAGATACCACAACAAATATCATAATAGTAAGACTCCACATTTAATGAAGGCATACCAGGATATAAACTTCTAATGAAACCAAATACATTGAAAGGAATTGACCACCAGGAACATTTTTAATAGATGTTTTAAATAATGTACATCATGAAGAATGAGAAGAAAAAAATATAGGACAGACAGAAAATGGCAATACTTGTCGATTTCAAGACGAACAGCCATCTGACGACTAGAAAAGAGAACAGGAGCAGGACCGTCCACCAACATTACAGCAACAACAACAACAAAAGGCAGGATCAGAGAAACCTCTCAAAACAGCAGAGGGTTGTTAAATTTATAATTGATAATGTAACAGAGGAGAATAGTCGTGATGATCAATTGGAGGAGTGGCCTAGTGGTTAGGGTGGTGGACTTTGGTCCTGAGGAACTGAGTTTGATTCCCACTTCAGGCACAGGCAGCTCCTTGTGACTCTGGGCAAGTCACTTAACCCTCCATTGCCCCATGTAAGCTGCATTGAACCTGCCATGAGTGGGAAAGCGCAGGGTACAAATGTAATAAAAATAAAATAGATACTATTGGAGATTCTACATGGAATGTTGCTACTATTGGAGATTCTACATGGAATGTTGCTATTCCATTAGCAACATTCCATGTAGAAGGCTGCGCAGGCCTCTGTTTCTGTGAGTCTGACGTCCTGCACGTACGTGCAGGACGTCAGACTTACAGAAGCAGAAGCCTGCGCGGCCACATTGGTGATCTGCAAGGGCCGACTTCTACATGGAATGTTGCTAGTGGAATATGTAGAATCTCAAATAGTAGCAACAGTGGAGGAGTGGCCTAGTGGTTAGGGTGGTGGACTTTGGTCCTGAGGAACTGAGTTCGATTCCCACTTCAGGCACAGGCAGCTCCTTGTGACTCTGGGCAAGTCACTTAACCCTCCATTGCCCCATGTAAGCTGCATTGAGCCTGCCATGAGTGGGAAAGCGCGGGGTACAAATGTAACAACAACAAAAAGAAAACTGTAACAAGGGAGACATTATAAATATGTAGTGTGACATAGAAAGAAGCTACGCAAAACAGTGGAAGAAATTCAGTCAAGAATAAATTTCTCTGCGGCATCAGCATGTTTGGAAATTGGTCGACAGAACTCCAGACGTGAAATCAATTCAAAATGAGTATACAAACTAAAGTTGAGTCTTGACAATTTTATAAAAACACGGAAGACGAGCTTTTTGTGGCTGCTGGCTGTCTTTAAATATATGGGAAAGAATTTGGTGAGGCTTGCTCACCTGCTTGGAAGTCAGAGAGGGCTTGAGAGCTCTTCTGATACTTGGCTTCACTCTAGGACGGAGCATGAAAATGTGCATCATCACTACATATCTTATTGGAAAATTGAAATTTAAGATTTACATTCATCAACCGGAAAGTGACATCAAACCAAAGAATGCAAATAAGTTTTGCCTGTTATCCCCAAGCCATCTACGACTTGTACCAATCATGGAGAGCTTGTTTCAAAACCATCAAAGAACAACTTATGAAGAGTGGATTCAGCAGCTTAGAAGTAACCTCTGTGTTTTCAAATTTGTTAGGGAAAAAAGGGAAACTCTGTGTTCATGTTAATGGCGATTTTTGTTTTTGCTGTTTACACAGAAATATGTACTAGAGGAAGCTATTATAAAAAATCATATATTTTTTTCAAATTCAAAGAAACAGATATTTTTCTAGGACAGGAAATCAAGCAAACATGAAACTAAATAACAGTTTCACAGGAAAACTTTATTCTTTCCAACCCAATGGAAGGACTTGTATAAAAGAGGTTGAAAATGTCTGTCGGGGGGGGGGGGGGGGGGGGGTAATTTTCCCAAAATTTAATGGAATGAGATGAAACTTGTCATAATGGAAGACTGGTAAGAAGACTAAATCAGATTGGGAGTTCCAGAGAAATTAGTCCCACCCCCCCCCCCCCCCAAGAAAAAAAAAGTGGCCCAATGCATTTCTATGGGAGAAGGAATTCCAAATTCTGTGACAGAGAAAAATTAACAGAATAGAATAAAATTTGGCATGTGGGAAAAAATTAAAAGACACAATGAGTTTAAAAACAAAATTGGGCCACGTTGGACTAGAGGTTCCAGAAAATAAGCTCCTATATCCCCCCCCCCCCCCCCCAAAAAAAAAAAAAAAAAATTGCCCAGTACCTTTCTATGGGAGGAGTTCCAGTTTCTGTAGCCCCACTCCCAAAATGTACCCCCACAATTGCCGCTATCTCCCAAAACTACCACCCTAGCTTCCCCACTGGCCTAACTTTCATAATCTGCCCTCATCCCCAAGAGTTACCACAGGACACTGCAAACTGCTCAACCCCAAAAATTCCCCTCTGCAACCTTACCACTAACTGCCCAAAACTACCCCGAAGCTTTCCCAAATCCCTGCAAACTACTCCGTACACCTTTCTACTATCTCACAAACTTCCCCCAGTAATGCTGCATCATCTTGCAAACTGCCTCACCCCTCAAAATAGCCCCCTGCAGTTGCTGGAGGGAAGGGAGAAAGGTGCTGGACACATGGGAGGAGGAGAGGAGGCAGGAGGGAAGGGAGAAAGGTGCTGGACCCATGGGAGGAGGGAGGATGCTGGAGGGAAGGAAGAAAGGTGCTGGACCCATGGGAGGAGGAGAGGAGGCAGGAGGGAAGGGAGAAGGGAAAGAGATGCCAGACCAAGGGGATGAAGAAAGAGAGCATCAAATACTGAACCCGCAGCAGAAAGGAAGACGAGCAGGTGAGCCAGATTCGGGGGAGGGGGGTGGAGAGAGAGATAGAGAGAAGCTGCATGGGGTTTGGAGAGAGACACATTGGTGTGAAAGAGAGATGGGAGAAGCGGGACACAGGGATGTAACAGAAACAGATAGGAAATTATGTGCATATGTGCATGGGGTGACACAGGGACAGGAACACAAAGGGGGGTATATAGACACACAGGGGCAAAGCCAGACAGAAGGGGAGCATATGGACACAGAAGGAAGATGTTAGACATGGGGGAGAATAGGAACACAGAGGTGTGATGTTCAACACAGGAGAAGAGGTCAGGGACATAGAGAGATGATGATGGATGCAGGGATGTGAACATAGGGGAGATACTGAACAGGGAAGTATAAGGACACAAAGAAGGGAGGTGGTGAACATGGAAGACGATAGGGACACAGAAATGGATGGTGGGTATAAAGACAGGAGAGATGTCAAATGGACAGGAGGCACTGAGTGAGTTAAGAGAAGACAGAGGGAAGCAGAAACCAAAGATGACTAAGCAACAAAAAGGTAGAAAAATAATTGTTGTTTTATTTTTTTTGTGATTAGAATATGTCATATTCAAAATGTATACCTTGCCAGAGCTGGTGTTAGACATGGCTGGGGCCCAGGGAAGAAATTTGGGAGGGGACCTCAAAGACCATCAACAACAGGCTGCACTTTCTTCAGCTTCCAGTAGGCTTGGGGCTGTCTCTGGTCAGGGGCCAAGGGAAAATGCCCTAGTCGAATTCCCCTAACTTCATCCCTGGCATGTGCCATTTTTATATTTCGCAAAGTACAGGAGTAAATGCATCTTTTTCTATATCTCTGGTGTTGAACTACATAAATGTTCAAAGCTTGTGCAGATGCAGTCAGAGCTTGCGGAGATGGGGACAATATTCTTTCCAACCCATGAGTGTGTCTGTTCTGTGTTGTGTATACATGAATTACTGACAGAAAGCCTTGTTCTTCCAGTTTCGTTAAGCAGTTGATTTTTTTCTGTGATTCTCTATGTGAAGGACTAGCTTTTTGTTTATAAGTGGTGCTTTACATTTTCTGTCATTTCCCTCCAGAATTCTCTTCTTAGTTCTTCTCTCCTTACGTTCAAAAAAAAAAAAGCAGCTCTCATTAAGTGCCTCTCCCTTTTATTCTTTTTAAGGTGTGGATCCTGAGGACAGATAATTGCTAATCTTGAGAGCTGTGTTTGTTAATATGCTGAAACATACTGCTTGCTGTTCATTTGTATGTTGGTTCTCTTATCAACTGTATGTTGTGCCTTGTATGGTCTTATTCTTTGCAGCATAACCTCCTATCTGTATATCAGTTCTGGAGATTACTGTTTATCTTGGCCTAGGACCTCAGCTGCATTTCTCACAAGAATCTGTTTTCTGATATTATGAAGTTATCTATAGTTTTACCTGAGAAAATAATCTGTTTCAGGATCCTTTTTTTCCCCTTTATTTTCTGTCCTAGAGATATTTCCTACTCATTAAAAAAACAAAACAAAAAAAAATAGCAACAAAAAAACCGTCTGAACTAAACTGTTCAACTACACATAGAGCTGCCCCAGTCGGCTCCTTTTTTTGAGGTAGAGGCAGTTGTGTTTTTTTTTCTTTCTGTTTACATCTCCTATCTGGTCAAAGCTGTACAATTCAGCTGCTTGCTGTGTTCTACTAAATTAGTTGAGTACAATCTGCTTCAACATGAGCTACTCATCTGGCTTACCAGATTGGGCATGGTAACAGTATTTTTTGGTTATGGATATAATACAGCCAAAGATGTTTGGTGGCCAGTAATGATTCAGAGCTGGCTCAGTTGCCTAATTGCACAGTTCTTCCATTCAGCTGTGGTGCACTTGACTTCCACATGTAGTGCACAAGCTTTAATGTTATCCTTCATCCCAGTGCTCTCTGTAACATCACGTTCATTGCCATGGAGTGGCCTAGTGGTTAGAGCGGTGGACTTTGGTCCTGGGGAACTGGGTTCGATTCCCACTGCAGGCACAGGCAGCTCCTTGTGACTCTGGGCAAGTCACTTAACCCTCCATTGCCCCAGGTACAAATAAGTACCTGTATATAATATGTAAGCCGCATTGACCCTGCCATGAGTGGGAAAGCGCGGGGTACAAATGTAATAAAAAAATGACACCATAGACTGTTATATCATAAGCGAGTATGATTCGAGAGGAGATAAATTCTAAAAAGGCATCTAATTTCTTTGGACTGCCTAAGGAGGAATGGAACCCAACTGGCGCAGTGATGGGGGACCTGATAAGATGTAGCTCTGTTTAGCAGTACAGTTTACCTGTGGGAGCAGAGACACAGTGGGTCATTATTAGGCTTATTAATGTCACACATTTTGTTAAAATGTATTGGAATCCAGTAGTATGAGTTCATAAAATAGGTCATGGAAATGACCGTGATTGAAAAGCTTCGGCAGGAGGAGTGCAGAATGGAACATTCTTCATTGAATATGGATGTTGGAAGCTTATTGGCCTAGTTTGGCTTCTGGTTGAGGACATTGATTTTTCCATGTTCCTTAATCATCCTCCAGCTTAATTAGTCTAACATTTCATTGGGTAGCCTACCCCTGGAGTTCCGTTCATTTGTTGTTGTGTGGTCCCAAAAAATAGGATTATCTGAGCATGTTGTGTTTAATCATTTCTTGACTGGCTATTCTATTTCTTGAGAAGTCAGTTTCTACTGGTGAAATTAGATTTTGAATGAACTTTGCACGTAATAGTAAAGATTAACACAACAACCACGTGACACTATTCATCAGCGCATACCGTACCTGATTTTTATGCAGAGCTTAGAGATATTAAAGTTACAGATTAAATATTCTGCATTATAAACTGAGGTTATCTCAGCTATTTTCAGGTCTTAAAACTTAAATCTAACAAATCATATCATAAGTACATAAGTAATGCCACACTGGGAAAAGACCAAGGGTCCATCGAGCCCAGCATCCTGTCCACGACAGCGGCCAATCCAGGCCAAGGGCACCTGGCAAGCTTCCCAAACGTACAAACATTCTATACGTTATTCCTGGAATTGTGGATTTTTCCCAACTCCATTTAGTAGTGGTTTATGGACTTGTCCTTTAGGAAACTGTCTAACCCCTTTTTAAACTCTGCCAAGCTAACCGCCTTCACCACGTTCTCCGGCAACGAATTCCGGAGTTTAATTATGCGTTGGGTGAAGAAAATTTTTCTTCGGTTTGTTTTAAATTTACTACACTGTAGTTTCATCGCATGCCCCCTAGTCCTAGTATTTTTGGAAAGCATGAACAGACGCGTCACATCCACCTGTTCCACTCCACTCATTATTTTATATACCTCTATCATGTCTCCCCAGGAGTGGAGGAGTAGCCTAGTGGTTACTGCAGTGGACTTTGATCCTGGGGAACTGGGTTCAATTCCCACTGCAGCTCCTTGTGACCTTGGGCAAGTTACTTAACCCTCCATTGCCCCAGGTACAAATAAGTATGTAAACCGCTTTGACTGTAGTTGCAAAAACCACAGAAAGGCAGTATATAAAGTCCCTTTCCCTTCCCTAGAGTCCCATGAAACTCGGGAGTTTTACATTTAGTTTTCTAGGGCCAGCAGTGTCTCATTGAGGCTGTTCACATGGGGAGGAGTGGCCTAGTGGTTAGGGTGGTGGACTTTGGTCCTGGGGAACTGAGGAACTGAGTTTGATTCCCAGCACAGGCAGCTCCTTGTGACTCTGGGCAAGTCACTTAACCCTCCATTGCCCCATGTACAAATAAGTACCTGTATACAATATGTAAGCCGCATTGAGCCTGCCATGAGTGGGAAAGCACAGGGTACAAATGCAACAAAAATAAAATAGATACTGTTGGAGATTCTACATGGAATGTTGCTACTATTGGAGATTCTACATGGAATGTTGTTATTCCACTAGCAACATTCCATGTAGAAGGCTGCGCAGGCTTCTGTTTCTGTGAGTCTGACGTCCTGCACGTACATGCAGGACGTCAGACTCACAGAAGCAGAAGCCTGCGCGGCCACATTGGTGATCTGCAAGGGCCGACTTCTACATGGAATGTTGCTAGTGGGACTCAGGGCAAGTCACTTAACCCTCCATTGCCCCATGTAAGCCGCATTGAGCCTGCCATGAGTGGGAAAGCGCGGGGTACAAATGTAACAAAAATAAATAAAAAATAAAATGGTGCAGCCTTGAAATACAGAGTGTGCAACTTTGGATTACCCTGTATATTCATGAATGATACCTGCAGAACGCATGAAATGAACAGCCAACTGTACAGTTAAAGCTTGTTTTTAGTGGTTGCACATAAAGTTATATCATTTTCAGGGCTGCTTGTACTGATTGTGGGCATGTTCCTATAAATTCTTTTCTAAAGATTCTTTTGTCCTATTTTTTTCCCCTTGTTCTGCTATTTTCAGTTAAACAATAGTGATTCTGATTTTGTTCTTTACTTCAGGTCTTCTGTGCTGCATGTTGCAGCCTTAAATGCCGACTGCTTTACATGGAGAGGAAGGAGGCTCGAGTATGTGTGATCTGCCATTCTGTGCTCATGAACGGTAAGTACAGGGTCCTGGAAATCCTACTGCAGCAGCTGTAATTAAAAAAAACCAGAGGTAACTTCTGACAATCCTGACTTTTCAATCACTTAAAACTGCTAAAATGTTTTCTGAGGCACATCTTCATCGGTTTTAACCATTTTATAACAACAAATCAGTAAATATAAAGCAAAATCAGGAGTTAGCATCCTTTTTTTTTTACTCTAAGGATAGAGGTCTGACACTCAGATCACAGGTTTGTTGACCCCCAGTGTCCCCATCAATCAAACATATAAAGGGCGAGTGACCGTGCTCACTCGCAAATGCGCAGTAGAGACTTCCCTCTCTGCCCCACCCCCGCTTCAATACGTGATGATGGGGGCGGGACAGAGAGGGAAGTCTCTACTGGCATGCTGCAGACGTCGGAACCGCTCCCCCTCCCCCATCCCACGGAGTCGCCGCCGCCCCTCCATCTGGCCGAGCACTGTGAACTTACATCAGCACGTAGCAGCAGGCACATCAGCAAAGCTGCCGTCGGGCTTCCTTCTCTGCCTTTGTCCCGCCCTCGCCGACGTTACGTCACACGAGGGCGGGACACAGGCAGAGAAGGAAGCCCGCCCTGACGGCAGCTTTGCTGATGTGCCTGCTGATGTAAGTTTACAGTGCTGCTCGGGCCGGGTGGAGGGGCGGCGGCAGTGACTCCGGGGGGGGGGGGGGGCTCAGAACCCCCCCCCCACCCCATTCGCTAGTGTAACATAAATCATCTCATCAGTTTTTAAAACAAGCCAGTATTTCCACATTTTCGTACATTTATTGATGAAACTCCTGGGAAGACTGACTGGTTTCTCTTGTGGGATCATGAGCAGAACATCAGATTACCCACTCCTTGGATGGGTGCCCTCTGACCTTTCCGATGGATTGCTATCCTCTATGCCAGAACCAGAACCACTGCTAGACTAATGTAAGAGACACTTATACCTTCAATTTCTTCCAGACAACTCAAAAAAAGAATTAAAAGGTTAACAAAAATGATTCTAAGCCGTTTTAATATAATTATTATTGCGGTAGCTGTATGTAAACCCATATTGCCACACAGTATGGAAGAAACTTCCTGCTGCATCCCCACATCTCGGGCAATTTGAAGACTCCTTCCACTGTGTTTTGAAAAGCCATTCTAGGGTATAATAAATCCTGTAACTAAGCCACAGGTTAGTTTTACTAAAAATCAGTTTTGAAGACATCAGTATATCTTCCCAAGATTTGCTCAAAAGGGTAGTACCGTTGTCTGTCTTAAAATCCACAGTGGTGGCTCATCATTTCTTAGAATGTTATAGAAGGCTGAAGTGAATTTAGAGGAGTGTTTCAGTATTGCCTTCTTCACAGGGGGGGGTGGGGGGGGGTGGGGGGGGTGGTATTGGTGCAAATTGCTTATCACTTCCAATGCAGCATGTAATGTAATTATTGATATTGACAACTAGTAAAAAAGGCCCATTTCTGGTTTTAATGAAACGGGCGCTAGCAAGGTTTTCCACTGAGTGTGTATGTTCGAGAGAGTGACTGTGTGAGCAAGAGAGAGGGTGAATGTGCAAGTGTGTGTGTGTGACAGAGTGAGGGTGGGGTGCAACTGTGTCTGTGAGTGGGTGTATGTGAGAATGAGTGTTTGCGAGTGTTTATGTGAGACTGAGTGTCCTCCCCTCTCCCCCCCTCTCATGTCTCTGGACCCCCTCCCCTTTATTTTGAGGTTTCTCTTCCCCCTCCCCTCCTGAACCTTGTCCCCCCTCCTGCCAACCAGCGTTTGTCCTCTGTCCCTTGCCCCCCTGCAGCCACCCAGCGAGTGTCCTCTGTCCCCTGCTCCCCCTCCAGGCTCCCAGTGAGTGTTCTGTATTCCCTGCCCCCCCCCCTTAGTCATCTTGCTTTTGTTCTCTCTTTTTTGCCCCTCCTCCAGCCACCCAATGATTGTCCTGTCTCCCCTTGCCCCCGTCCAGCCACCCAGTGATTTTCCTGTGTCCCCTGCCCCCCCTGCCAGCCACCCAGCGATTTTCCTCTCTCTCCTGTCCCCCCTCCCCCCGTCCAGCCACCCTGCGTTTGTTTTTTGTCCCTTCCCCCCCTCTTTTAGCATTCCTTCATTTTTCCTCTTGCCCTGCCCCTTTTGCCATGCCCACCCATAGTCCGTCACCATTTCCCCCCCCACCCATGTCGTTGCTGCTGCCTCTTCCCCCTCTTTGTACGCCCCCCTCCCAACTGACCTGCCATATGAGAAACAGAAGATTTTAAGAAGCAAGACTGCACCGCAGGCAGCCAGCAGGCATTGGCTGTACACTCTGATGCTGCTGCTCCTCTAGCCTGACGTCAAGGCTAGAGGAGGTGCGGCTTCAGAATGTTTAGCCAATGCCTGCTTGCTATTTGCTTTGCCATTTTGCTTCTTACAATCTTCTGTTTGTGTTTGGGGGTGGGGGTGGGGCGTGCTCTGTTCGTGGGCTTTGTGGGTGGTCTGTGTTGAGGGGGGGGGAGTGGCCAACGTTGGTTTTGCGGCGGGAGGGTCGTCTGTTGGGGGGGTGGGGGGGTCTTGCGAGTGTACCGTGACCATCGCTGTGATCCCTCACCTGCCTCCTCAACACGGGACAGTCGGCGCACCATCTCGCTTGCCGTCTCGCCGCCCTCCCTCTCCGACAGTGCGAATCCGGAGTTTGAGAGCAGAGGGAGGGCGGTTAGTGTGCGCGTGTGTTTCGGGAGGTTCAGCCGGTCTGGTGCGATTCCTAGGCGTGTTTCCCTACTCCTCCCCCTGCCTGGGTCGCGGTTTGTTGCTGTGCGTCGGGCTGGTGACGTCATCTGTGTCGCAGCCAATCATTGGGATGATCTACTCCACGTTCGAGTTTTCCACGGTTCCAGGTAGCCTCAGAACGTTGGAGGTGAGAATTATTATATAGGATAAGTCTACATTTAAGAAAGCAAATTGTTTTATTTATTACATTTGTAACCCACATTTTCCCACCTATTTGCAGGCTCAGTGTGGCTTACATAGTACCGTAGAGGCGTTTGTCAATTCGGTTGATAGCAGATACAAAGTTATATTGTGGTCAGATGAGGTAGGTGTGGATCAGGCATCAAGGAGTCGAAGGAAGTGAAGATTATAAATTGTCCAGTATGATCATTAGTTATGCAGTGTTGCTGGGTGCTGGGATTTATGTTGGGTCGTTGGGTTAGGCCTTTTTGAAGAGGTGAGTTTTGAGTGATTTCCTGAAGTTTAAGTGGTCATGGATTGTTCTCACAGCATTTGAGAGTCCGTTCCATAGTTGTGCGCTTATGTAGGAGAAGCTGGATGCGGAAGTTGTTTTGTATTTTAGTCCTTTACAATTTGGATAATGTAGGTTTAGGTATGATCGTGATGATCTGATTCTGTTTCTGGTTGGTAGATCTATTAGGTCTATCATGTATCCTGGTACTACGCCGTAGATGATTTTGTGTACCAAGGTGCAGATTTTGAAGATGGTCCATTCTTTGACTGGGAGCCAGTGCAACTTTTCTCGTAGGGGTTTAGCACTTTCGAATCGTGTTTTACCGTATATCAATCTGGCTGCTGTAATTTGGGCGGTCTGGAGTTTTTTTGTGAGTTGTTCTTTACATCCTGCGTAGATTCTGTTTTAAGTAGTTCAGATGTCTTTAAGGGAATCTTCACCTCATAATTGCTATGGCGTATCAATTTATTTCTGTTTACAAATACAAAAGCTATTTATATTCCGCTCAGCACAGATTACAAAATAAAAAGCTAATCATTCCTAGTGAATACATAAGCATTAACATTAATACTTACATTAAAAATTTTTTTAAATAAAAAGGCCTTCAACGATTTCCTAAAACTTCGTAGAACTTGATTCAGTTCTAATAAGTAACTAGCCATTAAGCCCTTAACAACGGGCGAGTTTTTTGTTTTCCTATGGCCTCCCCCTGTCCACCAACCCTGCTCTCTCTCCTGCCCTCCCCCAATGTCCAGCAACCCTCCTCTCTCTTCTGCCCTCCCCCCATGTCCAGCAACCCTCCTCTCCCTCCTCCCATCCGCTCCATCCATCCATGTCCACCCATCTCCTAAGTGTGCCGCGATTGTGACCTACTCTGCCCTGCCGTCCCTTCCGCCGCCATTTCACCCCGCCACCGCCGCCACCTTTGACCCCCCCCCCGGCATTGCCCCCCCTCTTTCCGCTGTCATCATATCCTCCTTCAGCTGCTTTCGTTACCTCCCGTGATTCCTCCTGTCGTGTCGTCAGTTCTCCTCCATCGCTGCGTCCGTTTCCCTCAGTTCCGCCCCCTCCTTCCCTCCCTGCTCCCTCCTCCTCCGATTTCCAAGCCCATGTCGAAGCCCTCCTCCCTATTGGGCTATACTGCTGGTGGAGGCGGAGCTTGGACTTCTGCACTCTCAACGTTCAGTCTCTACTGCGCATTTGCGGGTGAGTCGGTCACTTGTCATTTATATGTTTGATGGAATATCATTCCAATACTGTGCTGCCTAGTAAGAAAATGTGAATATAGAGACCAAATTTAAATAATTTATATGATTAATATTTTGGTGTCCTCAGTGTATATCTCTTCCTCAACTGTGTTTCAATTATTCACAATGAATGAAGATGTGTGTATCAAAGGTGGGGGGTCCCATATTTGAGATTCCTATCACCAGCTAGTACACCATCGTCGGACACTCACTAGTGTATATGTGCAATCAGTGTGAATTAAGCAACATAAAACCAAGTCCTATAAATATATTCTTATAATAAATCTTATTATGGTCCTGATGTTATAAACAATTCTGATGGATTCTCAATTTCTGAGGGCACCCACATATTAATCATATAAATTATTTAATTTGGTCCCTATATTCATATCTTAGGAAATTTGATTGTACTGATTTATAATTTTTTTTTCCTGAATCAGGGTTTTGATTTTTTTTTTTTAAGGGGGGGGGGGGGTAAGAAAATGTGGCAGTAAAGTTAAGGCGTGTTAAACGCTAACGCGCCAATACATTCCTATGGGTGCATTAGTGTTTAATGCGCATCAACCATTAACGTGCATTAAAAACACTAACACGCCTTAGTAAACATACCCCTTAGACTTTTAAGGTTGATTTGCAAAATTCACTTACAAGGAACGCTTATTTTTTTGTCCCTGCAGTTCTAGGCTTTCAGTTTTGTCAGAACCAGGATTTGGTGCCAGGAGCCCACCTTTCTTAACAGTTCTGGGACACTTTTCCTTATTTTCTATCACCTTCCCACCTCATTTAGCCCAAGCATGCTGCAACAGTCCTCAGATCAAGGCTGGCACACGTGAATATTTCTGTCCAGTTACGTGGAAACAGATACTAGTTTGGCTAACTCTAAGCAGACCAAAGTAATTGGTGTAAAACACAATTTCAGGAAGCCCTTCTTAAAATGACTTAGCATATATTTGCTGTAAAAGTTGGTTTGGGGTTATCGCATACATTTTTGCAAAATGTGTATGTTCAAATTGTGCTCATGTTAGACAGCCTGCTCTTTACCGAGTGATTTTTCTTAAATTTAATTGGCTTTTGATATGCAGCAGCTGTTTGAGCCTCTTACATCCTTAGATCCAGTGTGGCAGTACAGGTATCTGGGGAGGTGTTGGTTTGTTTAGCCATGTGATGTTACTACCTTTTAGACCTTTCGGGATAGCAGAGTGGTTTACAATATTCAATTAAAAAGAAAAACATTCTTAAAGAAGGAATGGAAAGAGATCAGTGTACAGTTTCTGCCTTGAGAGAAAGAAGAGAGATGGGATAAGCATAAAGGAATCCTGTGCCGAAGGAATGGATCCTCAGCAGCTTAGTCAAGATCGGGAGGCGGGGCTGGTGGTTGGGAGGCGGGAATAGGGCTGGGCAGACTTATACGGTCTGTGCCTGTGCCAGAGCCGGTGGTTGGGAGGTGGGGCTGGTGGTTGGGAGGCGGGGATAGTGCTGGACAGACTTGTACGGTCTGTGCCAGAGCTGGTGGTTGGGAGGCAGGGATAGTGCTGGGAAGACTTATACGGCCTGTGCCAGAGCCGGTGGTTGGGAGGTGGGGCTGGTGGTTGGGAGGTGGGGCTGGTGGTTGGGAGGTGAGGATAGTGCTGGGCAGACTTATACGGCCTGTGCCAGAGCCGGTGGTTGGGAGGTGGGGCTGGTGGTTGGGAGGCGGGGCTGGTGGTTGGGAGGTGAGGATAGTGCTGGGAAGACTTATACGGTCTGTGCCTGTGCCAGAGCCGGTGGTTGGGAGGTGGGGCTGGTGGTTGGGAGGTGAGGATAGTGCTGGGCAGACTTATACGGCCTGTGCCAGAGCCGGTGGTTGGGAGGTGGGGCTGGTGGTTGGGAGGCGGGGCTGGTGGCTGGGAGGTGAGGATAGTGCTGGGAAGACTTATACGGTCTGTGCCTGTGCCAGAGCCGGTGGTTGGGAGGTGGGGCTGGTGGTTGGGAGGTGAGGATAGTGCTGGGCAGACTTATACGGCCTGTGCCAGAGCCGGTGGTTGGGAGGCGGGGCTGGTGGTTGGGAGGCGGGGATAGTGCTGGACAGACTTGTACGGTCTGTGCCAGAGCCGGTAGTTGGGAGGCAGGGCTGGTGGTGGGGAGGTGAGGATAGTGCTGGGCAGACTTATACGGTCTGTGCCTGTGCCAGAGCCGGTGGTTGGGAGGTGGGGCTGGTGGTTGGGAGGCGGGGCTAGTGCTGGGCAGACTTATACGGTCTGTGCCCTGAAGAGCACAGGTACAAATCAAAGTAGGGTATACACAAAAAGCAGCAAATATGAGTTATCTTGTTGGGCAGACTGGATGGACCATGCAGGTCTTTTTCTGCCGTCATCTACTATGTTACTATGTTACTATGTTAGATGGGAGAAAAAAGTGGATCAGTTTTTTATATATATAATGTAAAAATGAGGTGATAGTTAAGCTAAAGGGTAGAGGTTTTGGAGGTGCTGGATAGCTTCCATGTTCTCCTGGTGCTCAGACTTGTACTCAGAACTCCTGGGCAGAAGCTTTGTAGTTGTAAACAGCACAACTTCTGTATATTTACAAAATATGATCGAAGTTTAAGTCAGATCTTCCTCTTGGCTTACCTTTACTGCTCCTGTGTTTGCTGCAGCTCAAGCCTGGGAAAACATGATGAGTGCATCAAGCCAGAGCCCGAACCCTAATAATCCTGCTGAGTATTGCTCAACTATCCCTCCCCTGCAGCAGGCTCAGGCCTCTGGAGCTCTGAGCTCCCCACCTCCCACCGTCATGGTACCTGTGGGAGTTCTGAAGCACCCCGGGACTGAAGGTGAGTCCCAGCCCTGCTCCCCCTCACATAGTTTCATGTATATGTACAGAGATCTAGGGTTAGGTTTAAGGTTTGGGCAAAACTGTGCAGAAAGCCTAGGAGTCCGTTGAAAATTTTTTTTAAAAATGGCATATCTTTTCCCCAAAGCTTGAATTTCTTGCATGCACAGGGAGTGAAAATCTGTACATAAAAAGGGAAAGGGAACGGTATTTGATATACCACCTTTCTGTGGTTTTTGCAACAATATTCAAAGTGGTTTAGATTGTATATACAGGTACTTATTTGTACCTGGGGCAATGGAGGGTTAAGTGACTTATCCAGAGTCACAAGGAGCTGCAGTGGGAATCCAACCCAGTTCCCCAAGATCAAAGTCTGCTGCATTAACCACTAGGCTACTCTTCCACTCAGCCCATAAATGTATCCCTTTGTTGTTTTTTTTTTTTTAATAAGTCCCATGACGTGTTCTGAAACTTTTTTTGCTTATCTGATTTTTTTTCAGGGAGATGGTAGTTTAATCAGCTGTTTGGCACTTTTTTTGTGCTCACTGTTTAACCTTTCAACTACTCTTTGTGTTCCTGCTTTTTCTTTATACGAGTGTTTAAACTGCGGCTGCCAAGTTGGTGTGTAGAGTTTCCTTCCTTGTAACAGCAGTGACTGTGACCAAGAGGCCAGCTTGGAGTGCATTAAAGCTGACGAGTCAATCGGGTGTTTCCCTGAAAATGCTCCTGTCTAGATAGAAATATGGGTGGAGCAGAATTGAGTGAGACAGTTTAGAACATTTAGAATTCCTGCGTTACCCACCTTCTCCTGTCTCTCATGTCCTTTATCATTAATAGGAGGCTGCTTTAAAGGCATGGGAATGTTATTACAGGGGAAGATGCCCAATGACTTCATTCCACTTATACGGTAAATGCTATAATTTTCAGGGAGTAAGAGTTGCCTGCTGCTTAAGAGTTGTAATTTGCTGAACAGTTTTCCCAGTAGGCAGGAAAAAGCCATGCTTGTCTGTGCTCGTGTGGTGAGGCAAGGGAGCCTGGAGACAGGGTTGCTTCAAATCAGGATGGCAGTCATTCATGGGGCTAAACTATATTTTATTTTTGTTACATTTGTACCCCGCGCTTTTTCCCACTCATGGCAGGCTCAATGCGGCTTACATGGGGCAATGGAGGGTTAAGTGACTTGCCCAGAGTCACAAGGAGCTGCCTGTGCCTGAAGTGGGAATCGAACTCAGTTCCTCAGGTCCGCAGGACCAAAGTCCACCACCCTAACCACTAGGCCACTCCTCCACTGTTGCTACTATTGGAGATTCTACATGGAATGTTGCTATTCCACTAGTGCCCTTGCAGATCACCAATGTGGCTGTGCAGGCTTCTGCTTCTGTGAGTCTGACGTCCTGCACGTATGTGCAGGACGTCAGACTCACAGAAACAGAAGCCTGCGCAGCCTTCTACATGGAATGTTGCTAGTGGAATAGCAACATTCCATGTAGAATCTCCAATAGTAGCAACATTCCATGTAGAATCTCCAATAGTATCTATTTTATTTTTGTTACATTTGTACCCTGCGCTTTCCCACTCATGGCAGGCTCAATGCGGCTTACATGGGGCAATGGAGGGTTAAGTGACTTGCCCAGAGTCACAAGGAGCTGCCTGTGCCTGAAGTGGGAATTGAACTCAGTTCCTCAGGACCAAAGTCCACCACCCTAACCAGTAGGCCACTCCTCCAAGGTGTCTGGAAGAATTGGATAATTTGACCAAATGTATCCTGTGGACAAGTGTTTTTGTGCAGGTTGGAGGGCTGGGTTGACAGGTCTAACTGGATATGGGTGTTCAGATTTCCCAGCAGCACTTCCTAGCATTTAACAGAGTATTTTCTGTTTGCAAAGGAAAAAGCCTTCCCTTTCAAGTGCACTGCAGCTGTCTTTTGTACTGATCAAGGCTGTAATAGCAACAGAATATACAGAGTGTTACACATTGGAAGATTTTGGATTTTTGAAATTTTCTTCCAGTATTGTCTTAAAAAAAAAAAAAAATCTTAACTTGGTTGGTTTAACATCCACTGTAGCATTTGAGGTATGTAGATGACTGTGTGTATTTTAACGGAAAGAGAGAAACGGGAGATTGGTTGTAATCATTTCAATAATTTTTAAGCTTTATGCAAAGTGCCTCCTGTCTTTACCGTTAGTTCCTGCAGTGTACTGTGAGTGTAGGTTTTTAACTTTCTGTTCTGAAGTGACTTTTTATTTTTATTGGAACCCCCTCTCCCCCCCAGCTGCTGATAAATTAGATTTTTACCCTCTTGCCTTTGAAGTGACTCAGCCCAGAGAACAGAGGCGAGTTTGGTTTGCTGATGGGATCTTACCTAATGGAGAAGTTGCCGATGCAGCAAAACGAACTGTAAATGGACCGTCCTGCACAGGAACACTAACGGTGTCACATGACCCGGGCAAACCTGCCGCTAACACTTCGTCAGCAGAGGTAATGAAAGATCGCTTTAATTGCTCAGAATGTAGTCAACCCGTACTGAAGTCACTGGAGAAACATTTCAGCCTAGCCTAAATCAAACTGTAGACCATGGGTGTAGCACTCTAGACGTAAAGTTCCCCAGCATTCAAGACAGTTGGAGAATCCAAAACCCATTGCATGAATCCGAGTCTACAGTGATATGTGAGCACGCAGCCCCAATTTGTTGAGTTTTATCCATTTCTTTTTAAAATTTTATTTTAATTTCAAGCTCAGTTGAAATTTTGGCTGGGATCTGGTGCTTCTTTTTCAGTTGCGTGAGAAATTTTGCAGCAACTGTTCTCAGCCAGGGGTCATGTTCCAGGCTGCCTCTAATCATGGCCAACTAGACTGTGGAAACCAGTTATCACTTATAACCGTTAGTTTAATCTAAAAATGTGGACGTGGTAACCATAGTAGGAAGGAAAAAAATCCTCAGTGTTTGAAATTAATGTCAGCACACCCTGATTCCCTGACTTATTTATTTACCGCCTTTTTGAAGGAATTCACTCAAGGCAGTGTACAGTAAGAATAGGTCAAACATGAGCAATTGGCAATTACAGCAGTAAAAATAGTCAAATAACAATACAAAATATGGCATAGAGGCATATTTTCAAAGCACTTAGCCTTCCAAAGTTCCATAGAAACCTATGGAACTTTGGAAGGCTAAGTGCTTTGAAAATAGGCCTCATAGTAGACTACGTACAATGTCAACACGTAATAGAACATTTTAATTGACAGTGAAGGGTATAAGCAAAGATGGAACATAGACTTATCTATAGGATACCCGTCGGGACCCTATAGATAAGTGCTGTTTTCCCTGCTTTTGCATTATTATAACATTTGTTTTTCAATTAATAATTAGCAGTATTAAAAGCATCATAATTGTGGAGATTTTTCTGACCAGTGATTACGCACAACCCTGTGTTGGCAGTCAAGTCATTCCTAGAATGTTTTTGGATGTCTGCTTGGATATCTGAGTTCTTTTCCTCCACATTTTTAGATTAAACTGATGGTTAAAAGTGATAATTGGTTTCCATGGTCTAGTTGGTTTTGTTTACACAGTTTTTCTGTGGAGTATTTCCCTATAATCATTGGCCATGAATATAGCCACTTGGTGTTGCCATTTTTCAATTACAGCAATATGATTTTTCCTCCTCCTGCCTGACTTTGAACAGGGCTTCTATAGCGTCCTTGAACCTTCATGACCCCAGGAAGTGGGAGCCAGAAATCTAACCAGATCACACATAGCAGCATTCAGCACAACCAGTGAGCCACTTGGCCAGTCTCGCTCCAGTACTGAGGTTGTCCCTGAAAAGCAAAAGATCAAGTGACCCTTTGCTACTACTTCCACTGAAAACAAAATAGTGTGTGCAAATTGTCTTCCTTTTGTATTTCTGTAAAGTAAACACATAGAAACTTAGTCAATAAAGTCTTCATGTAGTAGCACGGAATGGTGAGAGGGAAAATGGGCCAAAAGAATTCCATACTTATTTTAAATATTTAGCAGGGCACACCTTCACTAAACAAAAGATTTTACTGAATAAAGTCCTGTACGTTTATTCTTAATACAGATGAGACAGCTTTCACAATATTTTATTTTCAGCGCACAAAAGAGCGTTGAGTTGAAGTAGTCGCAGAGGCCCATGGTACATTGATAGTTGCAGTGCTATGCATACGTTCCATATTCAGGGGTCCTTTTACTAAGGTGCGCAGAAAAATGGCCTTTGCTGGTGTAGATGTATGTATTGGATGCGCAAAGGTCCATTTTTCAGCGCATCTGCAAAAAAGGCCCTCCTTTTTTTTTTTGGCTGAAAATGGACGTGCAGCAAAATAAAAATCAGCGCGCGTCCATTTTGGACCTGAGACCTTACCGCCACCCATTGACTTAGTGGTAGGGTCTCGTGCGTTAACCGAGCGGTAATCGTCAGCGCGCGTAAACTGCTGATTACCGCCTGGTTAGCGCCATGCAGTAGAACATAGAAATTATTTTCTGCCACACGTATTGGACGCGTGTAGAAATTAGAATTACTGCCAGGGGCACGCGGTAGCTCTAATTTGACACTCATTGTACGCGCGTAGCTGCCTACACACCTTTTAACAAGGGCCCCTCGGTGTTGCAGCAGTGACTGTGCTGTATGCATGTACTTGGCTTACAAAACAAAAGATAAACATTTACCATGAGACTCGAGTCCGTCCTCTTATGGGTGTCCGAAACAAGCCAGCATTTGGTCTTAAAACAGCTCCCCTTGCTTTGCTTTTTTAAAATCATCAGCTAAGAATATTTACAATTACTACTACTACTACTATTTAGCATTTCTATAGCGCTACAAGGCATACGCAGCGCTGCACAAACATAGAAGAAAGACAGTCCCTGCTCAAAGAGCTTACAATCTAATTGCTCTGTGTACTACTTTTCACACAGTAATTTCACAGATGCTTCCTTTTGTAACTTATTTTTCCATCTTACAGCTCTTGAACCAGGGTTAACGATGGATTGTTCAACTGTGTTGAAGAAATTGTGAATAAACCGCGTTTACAAAGAGCAGAGTAACCAGAGTCTTAGACAATAGGGATCAATAGACATCTTTATGTGCATTGATGCACGTTTACTCATGTAAAAGTGTGGTTTGATTATGGTGCTTTCTTTACAGTGCAGGTAAAAGCATGCATGTGGTTTGCAGTACAAATACCCTTACCATCATTTAATAATGTTGTAGGACAAGTTGGGAGGTGAAAATACATGCAGCAATTTTTTTGTTCCGTTTTTCTTTGAGTTTGTATATATCAGATTTTTCAAAGGAAGACTTCATGGGGAATTTTCCATTGAAAATTATTTCTAACCCTTCCTGAGACTAAGGAGGGGGAGGTGTAAGGGACAAAAAAAGTATGCAATAGATATATTTCTAGACCACCTTCTTTAGACATAGTCCAGTATGCATATTATTTTCTTTATTGACTTGATGATTGCCTTCCTCCTTTGGATTTCCAACTTAAGAACATAAGAAAAGCCATGATGAGTCAAACCAAGGACTATTGAGCCCAGCATCCTGTCTGTGACAATGGCCAGTCTGGGCCACAAGTACCAAGCAGGTTCCAAAAAGCATATCTATCTTACAGCTCATGTCTAAGAATAAGTGGTGGCTTTCCTGAGTTTATCTGGTTTTTTTTTTTTTCCTACAGGAACACGTCCAAACTTATTTTGAACCTTGCTGTGTTAGTCACCGTGACTACATTCTGGGACAGCAGATTCCACAATTTAATTTAGACTGAAAGCCCACCTCTTTAACATGGCTTTTGACTCGTAACCACTCGCCTCCACCTACCCTTCTCTCCTTCCTGTACACATTAATTGATTTGATTTGCTTACTTTATTTTTTTGTCTATTAGATTGTAAGCTCTTTGAGCAGGGACTGTCTTTCTTCTATGTTTGTGCAGCGCTGCGTACGCCTTGTAGCGCTATAGAAATGCTAAATAGTAGTAGTAGTAATGTGCTGCAGGAGAAAATGCTTTACATGATTTGTTTTCCATATGTCGGTGGCTAGTTTCGTGGACTGTCATCTCGTTTTAGAGTTACTTGAAAGATTGAACAACTCTGTTCTCCATTTAACCATATTGGATCCCTTCTCAGTTGTTTTCTTTCTCCAAGCTGAAGAACTGTAACCTGTCCAGCCTCTTTTCATAATTTTCTTTATCATTTTTGTCACCCTTTTCTAAACCTTTCCTAATTCTGCTATGTCGTTTTTGAGATGGAATGATTAGAATTGAATACAAATGACAAGGTAATTTACAGATGCATGATGATATTCACAGTTCTGTTTGCCATCCCTTTTCAAAAAATTCCAAGCATTCTCTTTGCTTTTTTTTTTGGTTTTAGCAGCCATGGCACATGGAATATAACATAGTAGGTGACGGCAGAAAAAGACCTATATGGTCCATCCAGTCTGCCCAACAAGCTAAACTCATATGCGCTATTTTATATGTATACCTGACCTTGATTTGTATCTACCATTTTCAGGGCACAGACAGTAGAAGTCTGCTCAGTACTAGACTCATCTCCCAACCATTAGCCCCTCCTCCCAACCACCGGTGCTGCCACCCAATCTCCGCTAAGCTTCTGAGGATCCCTTCCTTCTGAACAGGTTTCCTTTATGTTTATCCCACACATTTTTGAATTCCGTTACCATTTTCATCTCCACCACCTCCCGCGGGAGGGCATTCCAAGTATCCACCACTCTCTCCGTGATACAGTTATAAAGGATCAGCACAACTTATGAAGGTTTTCTTCAATGGCTCCAAGATGTTTTCCTTGAGTTGTGACTCCTAACTCAGAACCCTGCATTTTGTACCTGTAATTGGAATTATTTTTCCCTCTCTTTGCACTTGTCATTCAGTTTCATATGCCATTTAGATTCCCATTCTCCTAGTCTCATAATATTCTTCTGTTTTAACAACTCGCAGCCCTCTCAATCTTCATAACCCTCTTCTGTTAATAACTTAAAATAATTGTGTTATCTGAAAATATTTTCACCTCACTTTCTGCTCCTTTTTGCAACAATACAGACGTGATGTCATGAACCTTCATTTGCAATTGCTTGGAGTTCTGTATCATTTTTATTTCCCTTCTCCTCTCGCCTAGTTCAGCCATCAGAGTGAAAGACCTTGGCTGGAGGCCCCAGACCACAGTTACTACTACTACTATTTAGCATTTCTATAGCACTGCCAGGGTTACGCAGCGCTGTATAAGTTTAACATGGGGAAGGACAGTCCCTGCTCAAGAGAGCTTACAATCTAAAGGTTACAAACGATGTAGTCAGTGTAGGTATCATGAATAGGGAAGGTGGTTATGTGCCAAAAGCAAGGGAGAAGAGATGGGCTTTGAGTAAGGACTTGAAAATGGGCAGGGACAGTTCTGTGAGAGCCCTAGTATGTGTACATTCCGAGTATAGCCATTAGGTGTCACTATTGTCCAGTGGATCTGAATGCAGTTTCTGTATTATCTCTGGTCAGATTGAGAAGCAGAAGCCTGGCTTGTGACTGAAACACACATCTCTTGTTTTTTATGACCACTGAGCCATCAGGTCATCCTTTATTGTTTTGAAGTAGTGCGTATTTTGCACAAAGTTGCAGTTTTCTGTAACTTCAGGAAGGGAAGTAGTCCACAAAAAATTGTGCAAGAAGATGCCTGTGCAGGGCACACTGATGAATTTTGTTGCCTAATTTTTAAATTTTGAACTGTGTAGACAAAAGTCCTGTTGTACCTTTTACACAGATTTTTATTTGCATTGCTTTTGTCAGTATTTTTGTTCTTGAACAACAGGTACATTCTTAGGGTGGGCAAACTAATTGCAGACTTTTCCACTTACCTTACTTTTCTGTAAAATTTGAATTGGTCCTTAAGGAATTTTTTGCATTTTATGCTTATGTTGAATATACCTTGGGTAATGAAGTTCTTTGAGAGAGAAGTTTTATTTCAGGTCAGTTGTGCAGCCTTCCTGCCTTCCTTATCCGATCAGTCGAGTACGGCTCTTGGTCACTGTGTGGATCAGTGTTCGCCATGCCTTCCGGTACATAAGTACATAAGTAGTGCCATACTGGGAAAGACCAAAGGTCCATCTAGCCCAGCATCCTGTCACCGACAGTGGCCAATCCAGGTCAAGGGCACCTGGCACGCTCCCCAAACGTAAAAACATTCCAGACAAGTTATACCTAAAAATGCGGAATTTTTCCAAGTCCATTTAATAGCGGTCTATGGACTTGTCCTTTAGGAATCTATCTAACCCCTTTTTAAACTCCGTCAAGCTAACCGCCCGTACCACGTTCTCCGGCAACGAATTCCAGAGTCTAATTACACGTTGGGTGAAGAAAAATTTTCTCCGATTCGTTTTAAATTTACCACACTGTAGCTTCAACTCATGCCCTCTAGTCCTAGTATTTTTGGATAGCGTGAACAGTCGCTTCACATCCACCCGATCCATTCCACTCATTATTTTATACACTTCTATCATATCTCCCCTCAGCCGTCTCTTCTCCAAGCTGAAAAGCCCTAGCCTTCTCAGCCTCTCTTCATAGGAAAGTCGTCCCATCCCCACTATCATTTTCGTCGCCCTTCGCTGTACCTTTTCCAATTCTACTATATCTTTTTTGAGATACGGAGACCAGTACTGAACACAATACTCCAGGTGCGGTCGCACCATGGAGCGATACAACGGCATTATAACATCCGCACACCTGGACTCCATACCCTTCCTAATAACACCCAACATTCTATTCGCTTTCCTAGCCGCAGCAGCACACTGAGCAGAAGGTTTCAGCGTATCATCGACGACGACACCCAGATCCCTTTCTTGATCCGTAACTCCTAATGCGGAACCTTGCAAGACGTAGCTATAATTCGGGTTCCTCTTACCCACATGCATCACTTTGCACTTGTCAACATTGAACTTCATCTGCCACTTGCACGCCCATTCTCCCAGTCTCGCAAGGTCCTCCTGTAATCGTTCACATTCCTCCTGCGACTTGACGACCCTGAATAATTTTGTGTCATCGGCGAATTTAATTACCTCACTAGTTATTCCCATCTCTAGGTCATTTATAAATACATTAAAAAGCAACGGACCCAGCACAGACCCCTGCGGGACCCCACTAACTACCCTCCTCCACTGAGAATACTGGCCACGCAATCCTACTCTCTGCTTCCTATCTTTCAACCAGTTCTTAATCCATAATAATACCCTACCTCCGATTCCATGACTCACAGATTATTTCAGTTCTTTTTGAATGACTCCTTTCACAGAGATTGTTTTTGTTAACAAATCTCTATGAAAGAAAAATTCTGGAATGTTTGTGAGTTTTCCAGAAATCCTGAGTCTTCCTCTTGCACTGTGTTCTGAGTGTACAGAGCTGGTTTGTACTTCGTAGTGATGTCTCTCTGTATTTTCTTACTGTTTATGTTTTAAAGACTGAAAACTCTTCTGGATTTTCTGGGAATATGCCTCAGGTTGGGAGCCCAGTTGGAAGTGCAATGAATCTAATCCCTGAAGATGGCCTCCCTCCAATTCTTATCTCTACAGGAGTGAAAGGAGGTAAGTGGTATAGGAAAAGAGGAAGGGGTTTGTACTATCTTTCTGTGGTACAATCAAAATGGTTTACATATTATATACAGGTACTGATACAGGTTCAGGGGAATGCAGTAACTGAATGCCAAGTTTTTTCAGTAGAAGTTTTCATTGTAAACCGCTGTGATTCATTCAGGCCGAGCGATATGTCAAATTTTAATAAAGTAAACTTTATTACACCCTTGGTGGACTGGGGACATTGTATGTTATATCAATAGAAATCAAACAAAATAAAACATGGAAAAGAAAATAAGATGATACCTTTTTTATTGGACATAACTTAATACATTTCTTGATTAGCTTTTGAAGGTTGCTCTTCTTCCTCAGATCGGAAATAAGCAAATGTGCTAGCTGACAGTGTATATACAGTGGTGGAAATAAGTATTTGATCCCTTGCTGATTTTGTAAGTTTGCCCACTGACAAAGACATGAGCAGCCCATAATTGAAGGGTAGGTTATTGGTAACAGTGAGAGATAGCACATCACAAATTAAATCCGGAAAATCACATTGTGGAAAGTATATGAATTTATTTGCATTCTGCAGAGGGAAATAAGTATTTGATCCCCCACCAACCAGTAAGAGATCTGGCCCCTACAGACCAGGTAGATGCTCCAAATCAACTCGTTACCTGCATGACAGACAGCTGTCGGCAATGGTCACCTGTATGAAAGACACCTGTCCACAGACTCAGTGAATCAGTCAGACTCTAACCTCTACAAAATGGCCAAGAGCAAGGAGCTGTCTAAGGATGTCAGGGACAAGATCATACACCTGCACAAGGCTGGAATGGGCTACAAAACCATCAGTAAGACGCTGGGCGAGAAGGAGACAACTGTTGGTGCCATAGTAAGAAAATGGAAGAAGTACAAAATGACTGTCAATCGACAAAGATCTGGGGCTCCACGCAAAATCTCACCTCGTGGGGTATCCTTGATCATGAGGAAGGTTAGAAATCAGCCTACAACTACAAGGGGGGAACTTGTCAATGATCTCAAGGCAGCTGGGACCACTGTCACCACGAAAACCATTGGTAACACATTACGACATAACGGATTGCAATCCTGCAGTGCCCGCAAGGTCCCCCTGCTCCGGAAGGCACATGTGACGGCCCGTCTGAAGTTTGCCAGTGAACACCTGGATGATGCCGAGAGTGATTGGGAGAAGGTGCTGTGGTCAGATGAGACAAAAATTGAGCTCTTTGGCATGAACTCAACTCGCCGTGTTTGGAGGAAGAGAAATGCTGCCTATGACCCAAAGAACACCGTCCCCACTGTCAAGCATGGAGGTGGAAATGTTATGTTTTGGGGGTGTTTCTCTGCTAAGGGCACAGGACTACTTCACCGCATCAATGGGAGAATGGATGGGGCCATGTACCGTACAATTCTGAGTGACAACCTCCTTCCCTCCGCCAGGGCCTTAAAAATTGGTCGTGGCTGGGTCTTCCAGCACGACAATGACCCAAAACATACAGCCAAGGCAACAAAGGAGTGGCTCAGGAAGAAGCACATTAGGGTCATGGAGTGGCCTAGCCAGTCACCAGACCTTAATCCCATTGAAAACTTATGGAGGGAGCTGAAGCTGCGAGTTGCCAAGCGACAGCCCAGAACTCTTAATGATTTAGAGATGATCTGCAAAGAGGAGTGGACCAAAATTCCTCCTGACATGTGTGCAAACCTCATCATCAACTACAGAAGACGTCTGACCGCTGTGCTTGCCAACAAGGGTTTTGCCACCAAGTATTAGGTCTTGTTTGCCAGAGGGATTAAATACTTATTTCCCTCTGCAGAATGCAAATAAATTCATATACTTTCCACAATGTGATTTTCCGGATTTAATTTGTGATGTGCTATCTCTCACTGTTACCAATAACCTACCCTTCAATTATGGGCTGCTCATGTCTTTGTCAGTGGGCAAACTTACAAAATCAGCAAGGGATCAAATACTTATTCCTTAGCATCCCTCCGGACCGGACCAGGATTGGACTGATGGGTTGTGCTCGCCTACCAGCAGGTGGAGACTGAGAAAAAACTCTGACTCTAGAGAGCCAATAGGAGCCCTGGCCATGTGACCTTAGCCTCAGTATTTTCTCAGTCTCCCAGCAGGTAGGAAGTGAGCCCATTAGTCTCTCTCCTTTTCTCTTTAGATATTACAGATATTTGTGATAATTCTTCTGTGCCTGGAATCTTATTTAGAGGCTTGACAGGGTTTCCTTTCTCTTCTTTCTTTGACAGCCTCGGGGGTGTTAAACTCGGGTGTCTCGAGTCCACCCCCCTTCCTCCCCATCTCCCTGGCTTAGCAGGGAAGGGCCGTCCCTTTCTCTGGAAAGGTGTACCGTCTTTGGGAGAGGCAGCCACTTTCAACAGGTAGCTGCTTTAAAAGAATTAAATCAAATAAAAGTAAATTCAAAGAAGCAGCCTTTCTTTCCCCAGACTTCTAACGAGCAGGCAGCTCCAGTGTTTTATTATGATTGAGGGGTTATAAAAAAAAAAAAAAAAAAAAACAAACAGAAGAAAATAATTCAGTATCTGTGACTTTAAACAGCGATTTTTCTCGTCAGATTTAATTTCCTCCATTTTCTTGCGTTTTGGCGGCGGCAGTTTAAACAAATGAAAAAAAAAAAAAAAAAAGAAAGGTGCGAACCGCGTAAGCGCGGCCACCTGTTTTTTCCGATATGGCTTAAAAGTTCAAACAGCTGCTGTCGGTCAGCGTCGCGCAGTTCACGCAGCCGGAACATGTAAATTTTGCTCTCCCTTCAAGGTTTCTTCGGGTCCGGTGCTGCCTCCAGTTTTTTCGGGGCCTTTTTCGCCGGCTGTTGTTTCTTCGCCGTTCCACTGGGCTCCGCTTGTTCGGAGGTGTCGGGCGCGCTGTCGACGATCGCCACAGGGCCAGTGGAGCGAACGGCGGCCATTTTGTTTCTCCCTCCATCTTATCAGTCGGGGATCTCTCTGCTGAAGGTAAGGCTGCAGTTCATAGAGCAGTTCGGCTCCAAGATGTGTACACTTTTGTATGTGCTGAACGGCGTATTCTAAAATGCTCTTCACATCAGCAGGCAATATTTGGTTGAAAGGGGGCTCCTTTCATATATGGATATATAACAAGCTTTTCTTCTTTTAAATTTCTATGTATCATGGGGCTGTTAACACTAGTTTTTTCTGGTGCTCAGTCATTTTTCATTGCCTGGTGGAAAATCTGCATCTTATCATAATATCATAATTCATTTCAAGCATTTTCCTCAATAGCTGTAGTATTATACAGTGTTTTAAGAACTTTAGAAACTTTCTCTATAGGCATAGAGTAAATTTCTGTCTTTCTCATTCCCTGGTGAATAGGACTACATTGTCTAAGAGTCAATTGATTGGTACTTTGCAATTCTGACCATAATATCTTAGTTCCTTTCAAGCATTTTACTCCATGCGTATGATGTTATATAGTGTTTTAAGAACTTAACAGACACTCTCAATGGCTGTAGTGTTACACAGTGTTTTCTTTTTCCGACTTTAAGAAGCCTTCTCTAGAGGCATACAGTATATTGTTCAGATGCCATGGGGATATATCAGCTCTTTCATATTCTCTGAGGGACAGTCCTGTCTACCAAGCTCCCAGTCACTCAGCTGCCTTAGCAGGCATGCTTTATTCATGTCTTCCCTTCTTTTCCAACTGCCTTGAAGCCTCTCATTTTCATTTTAGCTTTCTTCTGGTTTTTACAGGACATATGGTCACTTAGAGAATAAAGTCATCCTTTCACTTAAAGATAGTGGACGGTCCTCAAACCATCTACTCGTGTTTGTCACTACTCTATCAGTTCAGCATTGGCAGATTATAAACATCCTGGTTTGGTCCAGTATGCCTATACATACCATCTGCTATGTCTTCCTCTTCCTTAGAGACCTGATGTTATATCAAGCTTTCTTGAATTCAGATACAGTCTTGTCTACACTGCCTTCACCAAGTGGCTGTGGCACAACTTCACTTTTTTCGTTACAGGTAATTTCCAAGTTTGTCCTTTTTCATTTTCATTCTATGCGCCTTCACTCCAGAGTGTTCTTTCAATTGGAAGGGGATTCACTCACTTCCTGTGTATTTATACCATAGGTACATAAGTATGGTTATGCTGGGTAAGGCCTAAAGTCCATCAAGTCCAGCATTCATATCTAATGGGCATAGGTACATAAGTTTTGCCATTCTGGGGAAGCTCAAATGTCCACCTTTCTACAGCCAGAACAGCATTAAAGAAAAGAAAAAAAAAAAAAACAAAAAAAAAAAAACCTCTCACGAGAGTATCGAACAGAAATCTCTGCTCCAAAAGCAAGGCTTTGCAGTAATTCTGCAAACTAACGCATACAATATTTGCCATGGCTGTTCACCACTAGAAACACCGGGGACCCTGGGCCTAGGTTCGGTGTTTTAACCTGAAACAAGCTCAACATTCATATCTATTGGGTGTGAGTCTGGTACTACTACTACTACTTAACATTTCTAGAGCGCTACTAGGGTTACGCAGTGCTGTACAAATTAACAAAGAAGGACGTTCCCTGCTCAAAGGAGCTTACAATCTACCTCTCAGTGAGGGAGGACGCATGACCGTGGTACGTGGATTAGTGGTATGTGGATTAGGGAGATCCAAGAAATTACAGGCCGGTGAATCAGACGTTCATACTGGGACAATTTTTTTCTGTCCGGAGCGTACTACCATAGCTGGTGGACTCCTATATTCAGAACTTTCTATATTCAGAACTTACCCAACTATGGAACGCCATAGAGATAGGGTTGGAGTTTGTAGCCCTATTTAACTGGTGTCCTTGGTCACCCTTCCTCTTCTCCTCAGGATCCAGAGAATGGCTAGTTTTTTGCTTATGCATTAACCGGTCATTTTCAGCAGTACTCTCTCTTCCGTTCTTTTATAGATCTAAGAGGATGTTCATTGCGCTCTTAGGGTCATTTCATTCTTACCTAGACGACTGCCTAATTGGAGAAAGTCTTATCAGCAGAGTTCTCAGGTCACGCACCGGGTGTTGCATTTCTTACAGTCTCTAGGTTGGGTGGTGATTGTAGCCAGGCTTCTCATTTGATCTCTCATTTGATCTCTCATCAGATATCTCTGATTTTCTCTTTGTTTAGTCAGGTTGGTGCACAGTCTTTTGTCTCCTCTGCAAACATCCCAGTTTATATTTTTCTTGGTGACCTTGGGCCTTCGGCCATTTCCTCGCTCTATTCTGCAGAATGCAATTTTACTTTCTAATGCCCAAGAAGGAATTTTCCTTCATCCTATTGCGAATCTCAGGGTCATCAATCGCACTATTTAAGTGTCATCTAGTTATCTCAAGAACCTTAGTTCTGTCATTGGGATGCTTCGTGCAGTACACTTTTTGGCAGAAGCTTGTTTGTATATATTTTTTTTCTGGGGGACCTCAGCAATTCGTTTTACCTTCGGGTGAATTTTGTTTTCCCTACTGACAAACAAGGCGGAGAGAGCTATGTTGGTCCTTGCCATGGCAATGGGTTATGTCATCCGCCAAGGAGGAGTTAAGAGTATACTCTTGAGTTTGTACTCATTTTTTCTTAGTTGTGTCACCCTGCATTTAGGTGAATGGACTCTCATTTTTTCAGCCTTACTTCCTCACTGCGACACTTCAGGGCTATCTCTTTTTGCCTTCAGGCTCACGAACATTTCTTGCTTCTTCCGTTCAGCAACAGTCTTGACGGAGACAGGGACAGATGCCAACGTCCAGCAGGGGTTTTTCAGCCTTCTTTATGCGTTTCTTCCATCATCTCACTAGGTGTTTACGCAGAACCAAGGCACCCTTCTACATCCGGACCCCCAGTCACTCAAACTTATGGCGTGGTTACTGGGTCTGCAACATCTTTGATATTTTCGCAGGAAGTACTTCAAGTTTTAATTGCTTCCAGACAGAAATCTACATTAAAGTCCTATGAATCAAAGTGGCGACGGTTCACTCTGTGGTACTCCTCTCGCCACTTCATTCCACAAACAGTATCCATTTTGCATGTTTTGGAATATCTTCTGCATCTTGCAAAATCTTGTCTGTCTTACTCATCCATTAGAGTTCATTTGGCAGCTCTATCAGTGATGCATGATACTGTTGACAACCGCACGCTTATGCAGCATCCACTGTCAAAGCGGTTTCTTAAAGGAGTCCTGCACCTGTACCTCCCGCTTCGTCCACCAGCTAGGTGAACTAGGTGAACAGACTCTTAAAGTTCTGTTTTCTAGTAGCCATAACTTTTTCTATAAAGTTTTCCTCTTCAAGCAGTGTTTCCCAGTAGCCATTGCAGCAAGTAGATCTATGTGTGGAATACTTCTACGGTTGGTAACTTCTTTTCGGTCTGCTGTAGTTTAAAGTTTTCACCTTTCCCAATCGTTTTTTTCTTATTGGTTTTGTCCTTCTAGCCAGTAGGCGTAAAAGTTTTTCATTGTTTCTAACCCGCTATATCGCGAAGGATCAAGGAAATGAGAATGTCTATTTCTCTTCTCGCTGAGAGGGCAGTTCCACAGCGTATTACAACATATTCCACAACTTCAGAAGCGGGCTCTATTCTTACTATGGCGATTTTTGGTGCTCTCGGTGCACATTGGTAAGTTGGCAACTTAGTCCTAGTTTCATTTTATTTTGCTCATTGGGACACACTACATGTTAGTTGTCGCCAGGTGGCCTATGCAGCATGAACATTTCTCTGCAGTTTTCATAGGGTCCCTCCCTTCAGATTACTGCTTTGGTACTTCCCATCAGTCCAATCCTGGTCCGGTCCGGAGGGATGCTAAGGAAGGAGAAATTAGATCTTACCTGCTAATTTGCTTTCCTTTAGTCCCTCCGGACCGGACCAGGCCCCTCCCATGTTCTCTCTACTCTTTAGCTTCTTTTATTAAGTAGGAAGTGTATTCAGTAGGAAGTGTATTCATTCCTTTACGATTCGTGGAACAATACTATATATATATACAGAACTTTACGTGGTCTATACCACTTCTCTGGTGGTTGCTGGTGAGCTCAATTGCTGGAATCTATCTATAAAACCTTAAATACGCCATACCACTTCTCTGGTGAGAGTTGTGGCTGAGCTCAGTTGCTGGAAAATCTATAAAACCTTAAATATGATTTACCACTTTTCTGGTGAGAGTTGCTGGTAAGCTCAGTTGATGGAATATATATAAAATCTTAAGTGGGCCATACCACTTCTCTGGTGAGAGTTGCTGGTGAGCTATAAGACAAGTGAGCCATACCACTTCTCTGGTGAGAGTTGCGGGTGAGCTATATTATACGTGAGCCATACCACTTCTCTGGGGAGAGTTGCTGGTGAGCTATATTACATGTGAGCCATATCGCTTCTCTGGTGAGAGTTGCTGGTGAGCTATAGTACAAGTGAGCCATACCACTTCTCTAGTGAGAGTTGCTGGTGAGCTGTAATACATATTGGGCCATACCACTTCTCTGGTGAGAGTTGCTGGTGAGCTCTGATACTTGGCATTGCCGAGTGCTTTGTGGCTGCTAGGATTCCATACGGCACAGAAGGTCTTTCTTTCTTTCCTGCTTTGTTATTCAAATACTGAGGCTAAGGTCACATGGCCAGGGCTCCTATTGGCTCTCTAGAGTCAGAGTTTTTTCTCAGTCTCCACCTGCTGGTAGGCGAGCACAACCCATCAGTCCAATCCTGGTCCGGTCCGGAGGGACTAAAGGAAAGCAAATTAGCAGGTAAGATCTAATTTCTCCTTTCCACCACTGTAAGTGAAAACATTCAAGCATTACTATGACAGTAAAATAGATACCATTGGAGATTCTACATGGAATGTTGCTACTACTGGAGATTCTACATGGAATGTTGCTATTCCACTAGCAACATTCCATGTAGAAGGCTGCGCAGGCTTCTGTTTCTGTGAGTCTGAGTCTGTGAGTCCTGCACTTACGTGCAGGACGTCAGACTCACAGAAGCAGAAGCCTGCGCAGCCACATTGGTGATCTGCAAGGGCCGACTTCTACATGGAATGTTGCTAGTGGAATAGCAACATTCCATGTAGAATCTATAGAAATCAAACAAAATAAAACATGGAAAAGAAAATAAGATGATACCTTTTTTATTGGACATAACTTAATACATTTCTTGATTAGCTTTCGAAGGTCGCCCTTCTTCCTCAGATCGGAAATAAGCAAATGTGCTAGCTGACAGTGTATATAAGTGAAAACATTCAAGCATTACTATGACAGTAAAATAGATACCATTGGAGATTCTACATGGAATGTTGCTACTATTGGAGATTCTACATGGAATGTTGCTATTCCACTAGCAACATTCCATGTAGAAGGCTGCGCAGGCTTCTGTTTCTGTGAGTCTGACGTCCTGCACGTACGTGCAGGACGTCAGACTCACAGAAGCAGAAGCCTGCGCAGCCACATTGGTGATCTACAAGGGCCGACTTCTACATGGAATGTTGCTAGTGGAATAGCAACATTCCATGTAGAATCTATAGAAATCAAACAAAATAAAACATGGAAAAGAAAATAAGATGATACCTTTTTTTATTGGACATAACTTAATACATTTCTTGATTAGCTTTCGAAGGTTGCCCTTCTTCCTCAGATGGGAAATAAGCAAATGTGGTAGCAGATAGTATATATGAGAGAAGCATCAAAGCATTACTTTGACTGTCTGACAGAGTGGGAGGGTGGGGGTATGCATGGGGACATCAAAGCATTTCATTGATATTCTAACAGGATGATATGCTTTGATGTCCCCATGCATACCTCCTACCCACCCCCATCCTCCCACCCTGTCAGACTGTCATAGTAATGCTTGAATGTTTTCACTTATATACACTGTCAGCTAGCACATTTGCTTATTTCCGATCTGAGGAAGAAGGGCAACCTTCGAAAGCTAATCAAGAAATGTATTAAGTTATGTCCAATAAAAAAGGTATCATCTTATTTTCTTTTCCATGTTTTATTTTGTTTGATTTCTATAGATTCTACATTGAATGTTGCTATTCCACTAGCAACATTCCATGTAGAAGTCGGCCCTTGTAGATCACCAATGTGGCCGCGCAGGCTTCTGCTTCTGTGAGTCTGACGTCCTGCACGTACGTGCAGGACGTCAGACTCACAGAAACAGAAGCCTGCGCAGCCTTCTACATGGAATGTTGCTAGTGGAATAGCAACATTCCATGTAGAATCTCCAATAGTAGCAACATTCCATGTAGAATCTCCAATGGTATCTATTTTACTGTCATAGTAATGCTTGAATGTTTTCAATTATATACACTGTTAGCTAGCACATTTGCTTATTTCCGATCTGAGGAAGAAGGGCGACCTTCGAAAGCTAATCAAGAAATGTATTAAGTTATGTCCAATAAAAAAGGTATCATCTTATTTTCTTTTCCATGTTTTATTTTGTTTGATTTCTATAGATTCTACATGAAATGTTGCTATTCCACTAGCAACATTCCATGTAGAAGTCGGCCCTTGCAGATCACCAATGTGGCCGCGCAGACTTCTGCTTCTGTGAGTCTGACGTCCTGCACGTACGTGCAGGACGTCAGACTCACAGAAACAGAAGCCTGCGCAGCCTTCTACATGGAATGTTGCTAGTGGAATAGCAACATTCCATGTAGAATCTCCAATAGTAGCAACATTCCATGTAGAATCTCCAATGGTATCTATTTTACTGTCATAGTAATGCTTGAATGTTTTCACTTATATACACTGTCAGCTAGCACATTTGCTTATTTCCGATCTGAGGAAGAAGGGCAACCTTCGAAAGCTAATCAAGAAATGTATTAAGTTATGTCCAATAAAAAAGGTATCATCTTATTTTCTTTTCCATGTTTTATTTTGTTTGATTTCTATGGATTCTACATGGAATGTTGCTATTCCATGTAGAAGTCGGCCCTTGCGGATCACCAATGTGGCCGCGCAGGCTTCTGCTTCTGTACGTGCAGGACGTCAGACTCACAGAAACAGAAGCCTGCGCAGCCTTCTACATGGAATGTTGCTAGTGGAATAGCAACATTCCATGTAGAATCTCCAATAGTAGCAACATTCCATGTAGAATCTCCAATGGTATCTATTTTACTGTCATAGTAATGCTTGAA